>NW_027211883.1:0-5195315 GCF_036971445.1 Narcine bancroftii
AATCAGAGGTGGCGAATCAAAGGCGGTGAAACAGAGATGGGGAATCAGGGCAGGGAATCAGAGGCAGGGAATCAAACACGGGGAATCAGAGCTGGGGAATCAGAGGCGGGGAATCAGAGTTGGGAATCAGAGGCGGGGAATCAGAGGCGGGGAAACAGAGGCGGGGAATCAGATATGGGGAATCAGAGGTGGGGAATCAGAGGTTGGGAATCAGAGGCAGGGAATCAGAGTCGGGGAATCAGAGGCGGGAAATCAGAGGAAGGGAATCAGATGTGCGGAATCGGAGATGGGGAATCAGAGGCAGGGAATCAGAGTCGGGGAATCAGAGGCGGGGAATCAGAGGCCGGGAATCAGATATGGGGAAACTGAGGCGGGGAATCCGAGGCGGGGAAACAGAGTCGGGGAATCAGATATGGGGAATCAGAGGTGGGGAATCAGAGGTTGGGAATCAGAGGCAGGGAATCAGAGGCTTGGAATCAGATGCAGGGAATCAGATGCGGGGAATCAGAGGCGGGGAATCAGAGCTGGGGAATCAGAGGTGGGGAATCAGATTTGGGGAATCAGAGGTGGGGACTTAGATATTGGGAAACAGAGGCGGGGAATCAGAGGCGGGGAAACAGAGGCGGGGAATCAGATATGGGGAATCAGAGGTGGGGAATCAGAGGCAGGGAATCAGATGTGCGGAATCAGAGATGGGGAATCAGAGGCAGGGAAACAGAATCAGAAGCAGGGAATCAGAGGCCGGGAATCAGAGGCCGGAATCAGATGCTGGGAATCAGAGGCCTGGAATCAGAGGCGGGGAATCAGAGGCAGAGAATCAGATGCGGGGAATCAGAGGCGGGGAATCAGAGCTGGGGAATCAGAGGCGGGGTATTAGAGTTGGGGAATCAGAGGCGGGGAATCAGATATGGGGAAACAGAGGTAGGGAATCAGAGGCGGGGAAACAGAGGCAGGGAATCAGATATGGGGAATCAGAGGCGGGGAATCAGAGGTGGGGAATCATAGGCAGGGAATCGGATGTGCGGAATCAGAGATGGGGAATCAGAGGCCGGGAATCAGAGGTGGTGAATCAGAGATGGGGAATCAGAGGCGGGGAATCAGAGGCAGGGTATCAGACGCGGGGAATCAGAGGTGGGCAATCAGAGGCGGGGAATCAGATATGGGGAATCAGAGGCGGGGAATCAGAGGCGGGGAAACAGAGGCGGGGAATCAGATATGGGGAATCAGAGGTGGGGCATCAGAGGTTGTTAATCACAGATGGGGAATCAGAGGCGGGGAATCAGAGGCAGGGAATCAGATGCGGGGAATCAGAGGCGGGGATTCAGAGCTGGGGAATCAGAAGCGGGGAATCAGAGTTGGGGAATCAGAGGCGGGGAATCAGATATGGGGAATCAGAGGCAGGGAATCAGAGGCGGGGAATCAGAGGCAGGGAATCAGACGCGGGGAATCTGAGGCGGGGAATCAGAGCTGGGGAATCAGAGGTGGGGAATCAGAGTTGGGGAATCAGAGGCAGGGAATTGGATGTGCGGAATCAGAGATGGGGAATCAGAGGTAGGGAATCAGAGGTGGTGAATCAGAGATGGGGAATCACAGGCGGGGAATCAGAGGCAGGGAATAGAACGCGGGGAATCAGAGGCAGGGAATCAGAGCTGGGGAATACGAGGCGGGGAATCATAGTTGGGAATCAGAGGCGGGAATCAGATATGGGGAAACAGAGGCGGGGAATCAGAGGCGGGGAAACAGAGGCGGGGAATCAGATATGGGGAATCGGATGCAGGGAATCAGAGGTGGGGAATCAGAGCTGGGGAATCAGAGGCGGGGAATCAGAGTTGGGGCATCAGAGGTGGGGAATTAGATATAGGGAAACAGAGGCGGGGAATCAGAGGCGGGGAAACAGAGGCGGGGAATCAGATATGGGGAATCAGAGGTGGGGAATCAGAGGCAGGGAATCAGATGTGCGGAATCAGAGATGGGGAATCAGAGGCAGGGAATCAGAATCAGAAGCGGGGAATCAGAGGCCGGGAATCAGAGGCCGGGAATCAGATGCTGGGAATAAGAGGCCGGGAATCAGAGGAGGGGAATCAGAGTCCGGGAATCAGAGATGGGGATTCAGAGGCGGGGAATCAGATATGGAGAATCAGAGATGGGGAATCAGAGGCGGGGAATCAGAGGCAGGGAATCGGACGCCGGGAATCAGAGGCGGGGAATCAGAGCTGGGGAATCAGAGGCGGGGAATCAGAGTTGGGGAATCAGAGGCGGGGAATCAGATATGGGGAAATAGAGGCGGGGAATCAGATATGGGGAATCAGAGGTGTGGAATCAGAGGTTGGGAATCAGTGGCAGGGAATCAGAGGCGGGGAAACAGAGGCGGGGAATCAGATATGGGGAATCAGAGGTGGCGAATCAAAGGCGGTGAAACAGAGATGGGGAATCAGGGGCGTGGAATCAGAGGCAGGGAATTAGATGTGGTGAATCAGAGATGGGGAATCAGAGGCAGGGAATCAGAATCAGAAGCGGGGTATCAGAGGCCGGGAATCAGAGGAAGGTAATCAGAGGCAGGGGATCAAACACGGGGAATCAGAGGATGGGAATCAGATATGGGGAATCAGAGGCGGGGAATTAGAGCTGGGGAATCACAGGCGGGGAATCAGAGTTGGGGAATCAGAGGCGGGGAATCAGATATGGGGAAACTGAGTCGGGGAATCAGAGGCGGTGAAACAGAGGCGGGGAATCAGATATGGGGAATCAGAGGTGGGGAATCAGAGGTTGGGAATCAGAGGCCTGGAATCAGAGGCGGGGAATCAGAGGCAGGGAATCAGATGCGGGGAATCAGAGGAGGGGAATCAGAGCTGGGGAATCAGAGGCGGGGTATTAGAGTTGGGGAATCAGAGGCGGGGAATCAGACGCGGGGAATCAGAGGGGGGGAATCATAGCTGGCGAATCAGAGGCGGGGAATCAGAGGTGGGCAATCAGAGGCCGGGAATCAGAGGTGGTGAATCAGAGATCGGGAATCAGAGGTGGGGAATCAGTGGCAGGGAATCAGATATGGGGAATCAGAGGCGTGGAATCAGAGGCAGGGAATCAGACACGGGGAATCAGACACGGGGAATCAGAGGTGGGGAATCAGAGATGGGGAATCAGAGGCGGTGAATCAGAGATGGGGAATCAGAGGCAGGAAATCAGACACGGGGATTCAGAGGCTGGGAATTAGACGGGGGGAATCAAAGGCGGGGAATCAGAGCTGGGGAATCAGAGGCAGGGAATCAGAGGCGGGGAATCAGATATGGGGAATCAGAGGCTGGGATTCAGAGGCGGGGAATCAGAGGCAGGGAATCAGACACGGGGAATCAGAGGTGGGGAATCAGAGATGGGGAATCAGAGGCGGGGAATCAGAGGCAGGGAATCAGACGCGGGGAATCTGAGGCGGGGAATCAGAGCTGGGGAATCAGAGGTGGGGAATCAGAGTTGGGGAATCAGAGGCAGGGAATCGGATGTGCGGAATCAGAGATGGGGAATCAGATGTGGGGAATCAGAGGAATCAGAGATGGGGAATCAGAGGCGGGGAATCAGAGGCAGGAAATCAGACACGGGGATTCAGAGGCTGGGAATCAGACGGGGGGAATCAAAGGCGGGGAATCAGAGCTGGGGAATCAGAGGCAGGGAATCAGAGTTGGGGATTCAGAGACGGGGAATCAGATATGGGGAAACAGAGGCGGGGAATCAGAGGCGGGCAAACAGAGGCGGGGAATTAGATATGGGGAATCAGAGGTGGGGAATCAGAGGTGGTGAATCAGTGATGGGGAATCACAGGTGGGGAATCAGAGGCAGGGAATAGAACGCAGGGAATCAGACGCAGGGAATCAGAGCTGGGGAATCAGAGGCGGGGAATCATAGTTGGGAATCAGAGGCGGGGAATCAGATATGGGGAAACAGAGGCGGGGAATCAGAGGTGGGGAAACAGAGGCGGGGAATCAGATATGGGGAATCGGATGCGGGGAATCAGAGGCGGGGAATCAGAGCTGGGGAGTCAGAGGCGGGGAATCAGAGTTGGGGCATCAGAGGTGGGGAATTAGATATAGGGAAACAGAGGTGGGGAATCAGAGGCGGGGAAACAGAGGCGGGGAATCAGATATGGGGAATCAGAGGTGGGGAATCAGAGGCAGGGAATCAGATATGCGGAATCAGAGATGGGGAATCAGAGGCAGGGAATCAGAGGCAGGAAATCAGACACGGGGATTCAGAGGCTGGGAATCAGACGGGGGGAATCAAAGGCGGGGAATCAGAGCTGGGGAATCAGAGGCAGGGAATCAGAGTTGGGGATTCAGAGACGGGGAATCAGATATGGGGAAACAGAGGCGGGGAATCAGAGGCGGGCAAACAGAGGCGGGGAATTAGATATGGGGAATCAGAGGTGGGGAATCAGAGGTGGTGAATCAGTGATGGGGAATCACAGGCGGGGAATCAGAGGCAGGGAATAGAACGCAGGGAATCAGACGCAGGGAATCAGAGCTGGGGAATCAGAGGCGGGGAATCATAGTTGGGAATCAGAGGCGGGGAATCAGATATGGGGAAACAGAGGCGGGGAATCAGAGGCGGGGAAACAGAGGCGGGGAATCAGATATGGGGAATCGGATGCGGGGAATCAGAGGCGGGGAATCAGAGCTGGGGAGTCAGAGGCGGGGAATCAGAGTTGGGGCATCAGAGGTGGGGAATTAGATATAGGGAAACAGAGGTGGGGAATCAGAGGCGGGGAAACAGAGGCGGGGAATCAGATATGGGGAATCAGAGGTGGGGAATCAGAGGCAGGGAATCAGATGTGCGGAATCAGAGATGGGGAATCAGAGGCAGGGAATCAGAATCAGAAGCGGGGAATCAGAGGCCGGGAATCAAAGGCCGGGAATCAGATGCTGGGAATAAGAGGCCGGGAATCAGAGGTGGGGAATCAGAGTCCGGGAATCAGAGATGGGGATTCAGAGGCGGGGAATGAGATATGGAGAATCAGAGGCGGGGAATCAGAGGCCGGGAAACAGAGGTGGGGAATCAGATATGGGGAATCAGAGGTGGCGAATCAAAGGCGGTGAATCAGAGATGGGGAATCAGAGGCGGGGAATCAGAGGCAGGGAATCAGATGCGGGGAATCAGAGGCGGGGAATCAGAGCTGGCGAATCAGAGGCGGGGAATCAGAGGTGGGCAATCAGAGGCGGGGAATCAGATATGGGGAATCAGAGGTGGGGAATCAGAGGCGGGGAAACAGAGGCGGGGAATCAAATATAGGGAATCAGAGGTGGGGAATCAGAGGTTGTGAATCAGAGATGGGGAATCAAGGCGGGGAATCAGAGGCAGGGAATCAGACACGGGGAATCAGAGGCGGGGATTCAGAGCTGGGGAATCAGAGGCGGGGAATCAGAGGCGGGGAAACAGAGGCGGGGAATCAGATATGGGGAATCAGTGGTGGGGAATCAGGGGCAGGGAATCAGTGGCAGGGAATCAGAGGCGGGGAATCAGAGGCGGGGAATCAGAGGCAGGGAATCAGACACGGGGAATCAGAGGCGGGGAATCAGAGATGGGGAATCAGAGGCGGGGAATCAGAGGCAGGGAATCGGACGCCGGGAATCAGAGTCGGGGAATCAGAGCTGGGGAATCAGAGGCGGGGAATCATAGTTGGGGAATCAGAGGCGGGGAATCAGATATGGGGAAATGGAGGCGGGGAATCAGATATGGGGAATCAGAGGTGTGGAATCAGAGGTTCGGAATCAGAGGAAGGGAATCAGAGTCGGGGAAACAGAGGCGGGGAATCAGATATGTGGAATCAGAGGTGGCGAATCAGGGGCAGGGAATCAGTGGCAGGGAATCAGAGGCGGGGAATCAGAGGCGGGGAATCAGAGGCAGGGAATCAGACACGGGGAATCAGAGGCGGGGAATCAGAGATGGGGAATCAGAGGCAGGGAATCAGACACGGGGAATCAGAGGCGGGGATTCAGAGCTGGGGAATCAGAGGCGGGGAATCAGAGTTGGGGAATCAGAGGCAGGGAATCAGATATGGGGAATCAGAGGCGGGGAATCAGAGGCGGGGAAACAGAGGCGGGGAATCAGATATGGGGAATCAGTGGTGGGGAATCAGGGGCAGGGAATCAGTGGCAGGGAATCAGAGGCGGGGAATCAGAGGCGGGGAATCAGAGGCGGGGAATCAGAGATGGGGAATCAGAGGCGGGGAATCAGAGGCAGGGAATCGGACGCCGGGAATCAGAGTCGGGGAATCAGAGCTGGGGAATCAGAGGCGGGGAATCAGAGTTGGGGAATCAGAGGCGGGGAATCAGATATGGGGAAATGGAGGCGGGGAATCAGATATGGGGAATCAGAGGTGTGGAATCAGAGGTTCGGAATCAGAGGAAGGGAATCAGAGTCGGGGAAACAGAGGCGGGGAATCAGATATGTGGAATCAGAGGTGGCGAATCAAAGGCGGTGAAACAGAGATGGGGAATCAGGGCAGGGAATCAGAGGCAGGGAATCAAACACGGGGAATCAGAGCTGGGGAATCAGAGGCGGGGAATCAGAGTTGGGAATCAGAGGCGGGGAATCAGAGGTGGGGAAACAGAGGCGGGGAATCAGATATGGGGAATCAGAGGTGGGGAATCAGAGGTTGGGAATCAGAGGCAGGGAATCAGAGTCGGGGAATCAGAGGCGGGAAATCAGAGGAAGGGAATCAGATGTGCGGAATCGGAGATGGGGAATCAGAGGCAGGGAATCAGAGGCGGGGAATCAGAGGCGGGGAATCAGAGGCCGGGAATCAGATATGGGGAAACTGAGGCGGGGAATCCGAGGCGGGGAAACAGAGTCGGGGAATCAGATATGGGGAATCAGAGGTGGGGAATCAGAGGTTGGGAATCAGAGGCAGGGAATCAGAGGCTTGGAATCAGATGCAGGGAATCAGATGCGGGGAATCAGAGGCGGGGAATCAGAGCTGGGGAATCAGAGGTGGGGAATCAGATTTGGGGAATCAGAGGTGGGGACTTAGATATTGGGAAACAGAGGCGGGGAATCAGAGGCGGGGAAACAGAGGCGGGGAATCAGATATGGGGAATCAGAGGTGGGGAATCAGAGGCAGGGAATCAGATGTGCGGAATCAGAGATGGGGAATCAGAGGCAGGGAAACAGAATCAGAAGCAGGGAATCAGAGGCCGGGAATCAGAGGCCGGAATCAGATGCTGGGAATCAGAGGCCTGGAATCAGAGGCGGGGAATCAGAGGCAGAGAATCAGATGCGGGGAATCAGAGGCGGGGAATCAGAGCTGGGGAATCAGAGGCGGGGTATTAGAGTTGGGGAATCAGAGGCGGGGAATCAGATATGGGGAAACAGAGGTAGGGAATCAGAGGCGGGGAAACAGAGGCAGGGAATCAGATATGGGGAATCAGAGGCGGGGAATCAGAGGTGGGGAATCATAGGCAGGGAATCGGATGTGCGGAATCAGAGATGGGGAATCAGAGCCCGGGAATCAGAGGTGGTGAATCAGAGATGGGGAATCAGAGGCGGGGAATCAGAGGCAGGGTATCAGACGCGGGGAATCAGAGGTGGGCAATCAGAGGCGGGGAATCAGATATGGGGAATCAGAGGCGGGGAATCAGAGGCGGGGAAACAGAGGCGGGGAATCAGATATGGGGAATCAGAGGTGGGGCATCAGAGGTTGTGAATCACAGATGGGGAATCAGAGGCGGGGAATCAGAGGCGGGGATTCAGAGCTGGGGAATCAGAAGCGGGGAATCAGATTTGGGGAATCAGAGGCGGGGAATCAGCTATGGGGAATCAGAGGCAGGGAATCAGAGGCGGGGAATCAGAGGCAGGAATCAGACGCGGGGAATCTGAGGCGGGGAATCAGAGCTGGGGAATCAGAGGTGGGGAATCAGAGTTGGGGAATCAGAGGCAGGGAATTGGATGTGCGGAATCAGAGATGGGGAATCAGAGGTGGGGAATCAGAGGCGGTGAATCAGAGATGGGGAATCAGAGGCGGGGAATCAGAGGCAGGAAATCAGACACGGGGATTCAGAGGCTGGGAATCAGACGGGGGGAATCAAAGGCGGGGAATCAGAGCTGGGTAATCTGAGGCAGGGAATCAGAGTTGGGGATTCAGAGGCGGGGAATCAGATATGGGGAAACAGAGGCGGGGAATCAGAGGCGGGCAAACAGAGGCGGGGAATTAGATATGGGGAATCAGAGGTAGGGAATCAGAGGTGGTGAATCAGTGATGGGGAATCACAGGCGGGGAATCAGAGGCAGGGAATAGAACGCGGGGAATCAGAGGCAGGGAATCAGAGCTGGGGAATCAGAGGCGGGGAATCATAGTTGGGAATCAGAGGCGGGAATCAGATATGGGGAAACAGAGGCGGGGAATCAGAGGCGGGGAAACAGAGGCGGGGAATCAGATATGGGGAATCGGAAGCAGGGAATCAGAGGCGGGGAATCAGAGCTGGGGAATCAGAGGCGGGGAATCAGAGTTGGGGCATCAGAGGTGGGGAATTAGATATAGGGAAACAGAGGCGGGGAATCAGATGCGGGGAAACAGAGGCGGGGAATCAGATATGGGGAATCAGAGGTGGGGAATCAGAGGCAGGGAATCAGATGTGCGGAATCAGAGATGGGGAATCAGAGGCAGGGAATCAGAATCAGAAGCGGGGAATCAGAGGCCGGGAATCAGAGGCCGGGAATCAGATGCTGGGAATAAGAGGCCGGGAATCAGAGGAGGGGAATCAGAGTCCGGGAATCAGAGATGGGGATTCAGAGGCGGGGAATCAGATATGGAGAATCAGAGATGGGGAATCAGAGGCGGGGAATCAGAGGCAGGGAATCGGACGCCGGGAATCAGAGGCGGGGAATCAGAGCTGGGGAATCAGAGGCGGGGAATCAGAGTTGGGGAATCAGAGGCGGGGAATCAGATATGGGGAAATAGAGGCGGGGAATCAGATATGGGGAATCAGAGGTGTGGAATCAGAGGTTGGGAATCAGAGGCAGGGAATCAGAGGTGGGGAAACAGAGGCGGGGAATCAGATATGGGGAATCAGAGGTGGCGAATCAAAGGCGGTGAAACAGAGATGGGGAATCAAGGCAGGGAATCAGAGGCAGGGAATCAGAGCTGGGGAAACAGAGGCGGGGAATCAGATATGGGAAATCAGAGGTGGGGAATCAGGGGCGGGGAATCAGTGGCAGGGAATCAGAGCTGGGGAATCAGAGGTGGGGAATCAGAGCTGGGGAAACAGAGGCGGGGAATCAGATATGGGGAATCAGAGGTGGGGAATCAGGGGCGGGGAATCAGTGGCAGGGAATCAGAGGCCGAGAATAAAAGGCGGGGAATCAGAGCTGGGGAATCAGAGGCGGGGAATCAGAGTTGGGGAATCAGAGGAGGGGAATCAGATATGGGGAAACAGAGGCCGGGAATCAGAGGCAGGGTAACAGAGGCGGGGAATCAGATATGGGGAATCAGAGGTGGGGAATTAGAGGTTGCGAATCAGAGGCGGGGAAACAGAGGCGGGGAATCAAATATAGGGAATCAGAGGTGGGGAATCAGAGGTTGTGAATCAGAGATGGGGAATAAGAGGCGGGGATTCAGAGCTGGGGAATCAGAGGCGGTGAATCAGAGTTGGGGAATCAGAGGCAGGGAATCAGATATGGGGAATCAGAGGCGGGGAATCAGAGGCGGGGAAACAGAGGCGGGGAATCAGATATGGGAAATCAGAATTGGGGAATCAGGGGCAGGGAATCAGTGGCAGGGAATCAGAGGCGGGGAATCAGAGGCGGGGAATCAGAGGCAGGGAATCAGACACGGGGAATCGGAGGCGGGGAATCAGAGATGGGGAATCAGAGGCGGGGAATCAGAGGCAGGGAATCGGACTCCGGGAATCAGAGTCGGGGAATCAGAGCTGGGGAATCAGAGGCGGGGAATCAGAGTTGGGGAATCAGAGGCGGGGAATCAGATATGGGGAAATAGAGGCGGGGAATCAGATATGGGGAATCAGAGGTGTGGAATCAGAGGTTGGGAATCAGAGGCAGGGAATCAGAGTCGGGGAAACAGAGGCGGGGAAACAGATATGGGGAATCAGAGGTGGCGAATCAAAGGCGGTGAAACAGAGATGGGGAATCAGGGCAGGGAATCAGAGGCAGGGAATCAAACACGGGGAATCAGAGCTGGGGAATCAGAGGCGGGGAATCAGAGTTGGGAATCAGAGGCGGGGAATCAGAGTCGGGGAAACAAAGGCGGGGAATCAGATATGGGGAATCAGAGGTGGGGAATCCGAGGTTGGGAATCAGAGGCAGGGAATCAGAGGCGGGGAATCAGAGGCGGGGAATCAGAGGAAGGGAATCAGATGTGCGGAATCGGAGATGGGGAATCAGAGGCAGGGAATCAGAGGCGGGGAATCAGAGGCGGGGAATCAGAGGCCGGGAATCAGATATGGGGAAACAGAGGCGGGGAATCCGAGGCGGGGAAACAGAGGCGGGGAATCAGATATGGGGAATCAGAGGTGGGGAATCAGAGGTTGGGAATCAGAGGCAGGTAATCAGAGGCTTGGAATCAGATGCAGGGAATCAGATGCGGGGAATCAGAGGCGGGGAATCAGAGCTGGGGAATCAGAGGTGGGGAATCAGATTTGGGGAATCAGAGGCGGGGACTTAGATATTGGGAAACAGAGGCGGGGAATCAGAGGCGGGGAAACCCAGGCGGGGAATCAGATATGGGGAATCAGAGGTGGGGAATCAGAGGCAAGGAATCAGATGTGCGGAATCAGAGATGGGGAATCAGAGGCAGGGAATCAGAATCAGAAGCAGGGAATCAGAGGCCGGGAATCAGAGGCCGGAATCAGATGCTGGGAATCAGAGGCCTGGAATCAGAGGCGGGGAATCAGAGGCAGGGAATCAGATGCGGGGAATCAGAGGCGGGGAATCAGAGCTGGGGAATCAGAGGTGGGGTATTAGAGTTGGGGAATTAGAGGCGGTGAATCAGATATGGGGAAACAGAGGTGGGGAATCAGAGGCGGGGAAACAGAGGCAGGGAATCAGATATGGGGAATCAGAGGTGGGGAATCAGAGATGGGGAATCAGAGGCGGTGAATCAGAGATGGGGAATCAGAGGCGGGGAATCAGAGGCAGGAAATCAGACACGGGGATTCAGAGGCTGGGAATCAGACGGGGGGAATCAAAGGCGGGGAATCAGAGCTGGGGAATCAGAGGCAGGGAATCAGAGTTGGGGATTCAGAGACGGGGAATCAGATATGGGGAAACAGAGGCGGGGAATCAGAGGCGGGCAAACAGAGGCGGGGAATTAGATATGGGGAATCAGAGGTGGGGAATCAGAGTTGGTGAATCAGTGATGGGGAATCACAGGCGGGGAATCAGAGGCAGGGAATAGAACGCAGGGAATCAGACGCAGGGAATCAGAGCTGGGGAATCAGAGGCGGGGAATCATAGTTGGGAATCAGAGGCGGGGAATCAGATATGGGGAAACAGAGGCGGAGAATCAGAGGCGGGGAAACAGAGGCGGGGAATCAGATATGGGGAATCGGATGCGGGGAAACAGAGGCGGGGAATCAGAGCTGGGGAATCAGAGGCGGGGAATCAGTGTTGGGGCATCAGAGGTGGGGAATTAGATATAGGGAAACAGAGGCGGGGAATCAGAGGCGGGGAAACAGAGGCGGGGAATCAGATATGGGGAATCAGAGGTGGGGAATCAGTGGCAGGGAATCAGATGTGCGGAATCAGAGATGGGGAATCAGAGGCAGGGAATCAGAATCAGAAGCGGGGAATCAGAGGCCGGGAATCAGAGGCCGGGAATCAGATGCTGGGAATAAGAGGCCGGGAATCAGAGGTGGGGAATCAGAGTCCGGGAATCAGAGATGGGGATTCAGAGGCGGGGAATGAGATATGGAGAATCAGAGGCGGGGAATCAGAGGCCGGGAAACAGAGGTGGGGAATCAGATATGGGGAATCAGAGGTGACGGATCAAAGGCGGTGAATCAGAGATGGGGAATCAGAGGTGGGGAATCAGAGGCAGGGAATCAGATGCGGGGAATCAGAGGCGGGGAATCAGAGCTGGCGAATCAGAGGCGGGGAATCAGAGGTGGGCAATCAGAGGCGGGGAATCAGATATGGGGAATCAGAGGCGGGGAATCAGAGGCGGGGAAACAGAGGCGGGGAATCAAATATAGGGAATCAGAGGTGGGGAATCAGAGGTTGTGAATCAGAGATGGGGAATCAAGGCGGGGAATCAGAGGCAGGGAATCAGACACGGGGAATCAGAGGCGGGGATTCAGAGCTGGGGAATCAGAGGCGGGGAATCAGAGTTGGGGAATCAGAGGCAGGGAATCAGATATGGGGAATCAGAGGCGGGGAATCAGTGGCTGGGAAACAGAGGCGGGGAATCAGATATGGGGAATCAGTGGTGGGGAATCAGGGGCAGGGAATCAGTGGCAGGGAATCAGAGGCGGGGAATCAGAGGCGGGGAATCAGAGGCAGGGAATCAGACACGGGGAATCAGAGGCGGGGAATCAGAGATGGGGAATCAGAGGCGGGGAATCAGAGGCAGGGAATTGGACGCCGGGAATCAGAGTCGGGGAATCAGAGCTGGGGAATCAGAGGCGGGGAATCAGAGTTGGGGAATCAGAGGCGGGGATTCAGATATGGGGAAATAGAGGCGGGGAATCAGATATGGGGAATCAGAGGTGTGGAATCAGAGGTTGGGAATCAGAGGAAGGGAATCAGTCGTGGAAACAGAGGCGGGGAATCAGATATGTGGAATCAGAGGTGGCGAATCAAAGGCGGTGAAACAGAGATGGGGAATCAGGGCAGGGAATAAGAGGCAGGGAATCAAACACGGGGAATCAGAGCTGGGGAATCAGAGGCGGGGAATCAGAGTTGGGAATCAGAGGCGGGGAATCAGAGGCGGGGAAACAGAGGCGGGGAATCAGATATGGGGAATCAGAGGTTGGGAATCAGAGGCAGGGAATCAGAGGCGGGGAATCAGAGGCGGGGAATCAGAGGAAGGGAATCAGATGTGCGGAATCAAAGATGGGGAAACTGAGGCGGGGAATCCGAGGCGGGGAAACAGAGGCGGGGAATCAGATATGGGGAATCAGAGGTGGGGAATCAGAGGGTGGGAATCAGAGGCAGGGAATCAGAGGCTTGGAATCAGATGCAGGGAATCAGATGCGGGGCATCAGAGGCGGGGAATCAGAGCTGGGGAATCAGAGGTGGGGAATCAGATTTGGGGAATCAGAGGTGGGGACTTAGATATTGGGAAACAGAGGCGGGGAATCAGAGGCGGGGAAACAGAGGCGGGGAATCAGATATTGGGAATCAGAGTTGGGGAATCAGAGGCAGGGAATCAGATGTGCGGAATCAGAGATGGGGAATCAGAGGCAGGGAATCAGAATCAGAAGCAGGGAATCAGAGGCCGGGAATCAGAGGCCGGAATCAGATGATGGGAATCAGAGGCCTGGAATCAGAGGCGGGGAATCAGAGGCAGGGAATCAGATGCGGGGAATCAGAGGCGGGGAATCAGAGCTGGGGAATCAGAGGCGGGGTATTAGAGTTGGGGAATCAGAGGCGGGGAATCAGATATGGGGAAACAGAGGTAGGGAATCAGAGGCGGGGAAACAGAGGCCGGGAATCAGATATGGGGAATCAGAGGCGGGGAATCAGAGGTGGGGAATCAGAGGCCGGGAATCAGAGGTGGTGAATCAGAGATGGGGAATCAGAGGCGGGGAATCAGAGGCAGGGTATCAGACGCGGGGAATCAGAGGTGGGCAATCAGAGGCGGGGAATCAGATATGGGGAATCAGAGGCGGGGAATCAGAGGCGGGGAAACAGAGGCGGGGAATCAAATATGGGGAATCAGAGGTGGGGCATCAGAGGTTGTGAATCACAGATGGGGAATCAGAGGCGGGGAATCAGAGGCAGGGAATCAGACGCGGGGAATCAGAGGCGGGGATTCAGAGCTGGGGAATCAGAAGCGGGGAATCAGAGTTGGGGAATCAGAGGCGGGGAATCAGATATGGGGAATCAGAGATAGGGAATCAGAGGCGGGGAATCAGAGGCAGGGAATCAGACGCGGGGAATCTGAGGCGGGGAATCAGAGCTGGGGAATCAGAGGTGGGGAATCAGAGTTGGGGAATCAGAGGCAGCGAATTGGATGTGCGGAATCAGAGATGGGGAATCAGAGGTGGGGAATCAGAGGCGGGGAAACAGAGGCGGGGAATCAGATATGGGGAATCGGATGCGGGGAAACAGAGGCGGGGAATCAGAGCTGGGGAATCAGAGGCGGGGAATCAGTGTTGGGGCATCAGAGGTGGGGAATTAGATATAGGGAAACAGAGGCGGGGAATCAGAGGCGGGGAAACAGAGGCGGGGAATCAGATATGGGGAATCAGAGGTGGGGAATCAGAGGCAGGGAATCAGATGTGCGGAATCAGAGATGGGGAATCAGAGGCAGGGAATCAGAATCAGAAGCGGGGAATCAGAGGCCGGGAATCAGAGGCCGGGAATCAGATGCTGGGAATAAGAGGCCGGGAATCAGAGGTGGGGAATCAGAGTCCGGGAATCAGAGATGGGGATTCAGAGGCGGGGAATGAGATATGGAGAATCAGAGGCGGGGAATCAGAGGCCGGGAAACAGAGGTGGGGAATCAGAGATGGGGAATCAGAGGCGGGGAATCAAAGGCGGTGAATCAGAGATGGGGAATCAGAGGTGGGGAATCAGAGGCAGGGAATGAGATGCGGGGAATCAGAGGCGGGGAATCAGAGCTGGCGAATCAGAGGCGGGGAATCAGAGGTGGGCAATCAGAGGCGGGGAATCAGATATGGGGAATCAGAGGCGGGGAATCAGAGCTGGGGAATCAGAGGTGGGGAATCAGAGTTGGGGAATCAGAGGCAGCGAATTGGATGTGCGGAATCAGAGATGGGGAATCAGAGGTGGGGAATCAGAGGCGGTGAATCAGAGATGGGGAATCAGAGGCGGGGAATCAGAGGCAGGAAATCAGACACTGGGATTCAGAGGCTGGGAATCAGAGGCAGGGAATCAGACGCTGGGAATCTGAGGCGGGGAATCAGAGCTGGGGAATCTGAGGCAGGGAATCAGAGTTGCGGATTCAGAGGCGGGGAATCA
The DNA here is from genome assembly GCF_036971445.1 of Narcine bancroftii. Lineage (NCBI taxonomy): Eukaryota > Metazoa > Chordata > Chondrichthyes > Torpediniformes > Narcinidae > Narcine > Narcine bancroftii. The sequence goes on from NW_027211883.1 coordinate 15,142, forward strand.
GATATGGGGAAACAGAGGCGGGGAATCAGAGGCGGGCAAACTGAGGCGGGGAATTAGATATGGGGAATCAGATGTAGGGAATCAGAGGTGGTGAATCAGTGATGGGGAATCACAGGCGGGGAATCAGAGGCAGGGAATAGAACGCGGGGAATCAGAGGCAGGGAATCAGAGCTGGGGAATCAGAGGCGGGGAATCATAGTTGGGAATCAGAGGCGGGAATCAGATATGGGGAAACAGAGGCGGGGAATCAGAGGCGGGGAAACAGAGGCGGGGAATCAGATATGGGGAATCGGATGCAGGGAATCAGAGGCGGGGAATCAGAGCTGGGGAATCAGAGGCGGGGAATCAGAGTTGGGGCATCAGAGGTGGGGAATTAGATATAGTGAAACAGAGGCGGGGAATCAGAGGCGGGGAAACAGAGGCAGGGAATCAGATATGGGGAATCAGAGATGGGGAATCAGAGGCAGGGAATCAGAAGCGGGGAATCAGAGGCCGGGAATCAGAGGCCGGGAATCAGATGCTGGGAATAAGAGGCCGGGAATCAGAGGAGGGGAATCAGAGTCCGGGAATCAGAGATGGGGATTCAGAGGCGGGGAATGAGATATGGAGAATCAGAGGCGGGGAATCAGAGGCGGGGAAACAGAGGCGGGGAATCAGAGGCGGGGAAACAGAGGCGGGGAATCAGATATGGGGAATCAGAGGTGGGGAATCAGAGGCAGGGAATCAGATGTGCGGAATCAGAGATGGGGAATCAGAGGCAGGGAATCAGAAGCGGGGAATCAGATGATGGGAATCAGAGGCCTGGAATCAGAGGCGGGGAATCAGAGGCAGGGAATCAGATGCGGGGAATCAGAGGCGGTGAATCAGAGCTGGGGAATCAGAGGCGGGGTATTAGAGTTGGGGAATCAGAGGCGGGGAATCAGATATGGGGAAACAGAGGTAGGGAATCAGAGGCGGGGAAACAGAGGCAGGGAATCAGATATGGGGAATCAGAGGCGGGGAATCAGAGGTGGGGAAACATAGGCAGGGAATCGGATGTGCGGAATCAGAGGTGGGGAATCAGAGGCCGGGAATCAGAGGTGGTGAATCAGAGATGGGGAATCAGAGGCGGGGAATCAGAGGCAGGGTATCAGACGCGGGGAATCAGAGGTGGGCAATCAGAGGCGGGGAATCAGATATGGGGAATCAGAGGCGGGGAATCAGATATGGGGAATCAGAGGTGGGGCATCAGAGGTTGTGAATCACAGATGGGGAATCAGAGGCGGGGAATCAGAGGCAGGGAATCAGACGCGGGGAATCAGAGGCGGGGATTCAGAGCTGGGGAATCAGAAGCGGGGAATCAGAGTTGGAGAATCAGAGGCGGGGAATCAGATATGGGGAATCAGAGGCAGGGAATCAGAGGCGGGGAATCAGAGGCAGGGAATTAGACGCGGGGAATCTGAGGCGGGGAATCAGAGCTGGGGAATCAGAGGTGGGGAATCAGAGTTGGGGAATCAGAGGCAGCGAATTGGATGTGCGGAATCAGAGATGGGGAATCAGAGGTGGGGAATCAGAGGCGGTGAATCAGAGATGGGGAATCAGAGGCGGGGAATCAGAGGCAGGAAATCAGACACGGGGATTCAGAGGATGGGAATCAGAGGCAGGGAATCAGACGCGGGGAATCTGAGGCGGGGAATCAGAGCTGGGGAATCTGAGGCAGGGAATCAGAGTTGCGGATTCAGAGGCGGGGAATCAGATATGGGGAAACAGAGGCGGGGAATCAGAGGCGGGCAAACAGAGGCGGGGAATTAGATATGGGGAATCAGAGGTAGGGAGTCAGAGGTGGTGAATCAGTGATGGGGAATCACAGGCGGGGAATCAGAGGCAGGGAATAGAACGCGGGGAATCAGAGGCAGGGAATCAGAGCTGGGGAATCAGAGGCGTGGAATCATAGTTGGGAATCAGAGGCGGGAATCAGATATGGGGAAACAGAGGCGGGGAATCAGAGGCGGGGAAACAGAGGCGGGGAATCAGATATGGGGAATCGGATGCAGGGAATCAGAGGCGGGGAATCAGAGCTGGGGAATCAGAGGCGGGGAATCAGAGTTGGGGCCTCAGAGGTGGGGAATTAGATATAGGGAAACAGAGGCGGGGAATCAGAGGCGGGGAAACAGAGGCGGGGAATCAGATATGGGGAATCAGAGGTGGGGAATCAGAGGCAGGGAATCAGATGTGCGGAATCAGAGATGGGGAATCAGAGGCAGGAAATCAGAAGCGGGGAATCAGAGGCCGGGAATCAGAGGCCGGGAATCAGATGCTGGGAATAAGAGGCCGGGAATCAGAGGAGGGGAATCAGAGTCCGGGAATCAGAGATGGGGATTCAGAGGCGGGGAATGAGATATGGAGAATCAGAGGCGGGGAATCAGAGGCGGGGAAACAGAGGCGGGGAATCAGAGGCGGGGAAACAGAGGCGGGGAATCAGATATGGGGAATCAGAGGTGGGGAATCAGAGGCAGGGAATCAGAAGCGGGGAATCAGATGATGGGATTCAGAGGCCTGGAATCAGAGGTGGGGAATCAGAGGCGGTGAATCAGAGGTGGTGAATCAGAGATGGGGAATCAGAGGCGGGGAATCAGAGGCAGGGTATCAGACGCGGGGAATCAGAGGTGGGCAATCAGAGGCGGGGAATCAGATATGGGGAATCAGAGGCGGGGAATCAGAGGCGGGGAAACAGAGGCGGGGAATCAGATATGGGGAATCAGAGGTGGGGCATCAGAGGTTGTGAATCACAGATGGGGAATCAGAGGCGGGGAATCAGAGGCAGGGAATCAGACGCGGGGAATCAGAGGCAGGGAATCAGACGCGGGGAATCTGAGGCGGGGAATCAGAGCTGGGCAATCAGAGGTGGGGAATCAGAGTTGGGGAATCAGAGGCAGAGAATTGGATGTGCGGAATCAGAGATGGGGAATCAGAGGTGGGGAATCAGAGGCGGTGAATCAGAGATGGGGAATCAGAGGCGGGGAATCAGAGGCAGGAAATCAGACACGGGGATTCAGAGGCTGGGAATCAGAGGCAGGGAATCAGACGCGGGGAATCTGAGGCGGGGAATCAGAGCTGGGGAATCTGAGGCAGGGAATCAGAGTTGCGGATTCAGAGGCGGGGAATCAGATATGGGGAAACAGAGGCGGGGAATCAGAGGCGGGCAAACAGAGGCGGGGAATTAGATATGGGGAATCAGAGGTAGGGAATCAGAGGTGGTGAATCAGTGATGGGGAATCACAGGCGGGGAATCAGAGGCAGGGAATAGAACGCGTGGAATCAGAGGCAGGGAATCAGAGCTGGGGAATCAGAGGCGGGGAATCATAGTTGGGAATCAGAGGCGGGAATCAGATATGGGGAAACAGAGGCGGGGAATCAGAGGCGGGGAAACAGAGGCGGGGAATAAGATATGGGGAATCGGATGCAGGGAATCAGAGGCGGGGAATCAGAGGCGGGGAATCAGAGGCAGGGAATCAGACACGGGGAATCAGAGGCGGGGAATCAGAGATGGGGAATCAGAGGCGGGGAATTCAGAGGCAGGGAATCGGACGCCGGGAATCAGAGTCGGGGAATCAGAGCTGGGGAATCAGAGGCGGGGAATCAGAGTTGGGGAATCAGAGGCGGGGAATCAGATATAGGGAAATGGAGGCGGGGAATCAGATATGGGGAATCAGAGGTGTGGAATCAGAGGTTCGGAATCAGAGGAAGGGAATCAGAGTCGGGGAAACAGAGGCGGGGAATCAGATATGTGGAATCAGAGGTGGCGAATCAGGGGCAGGGAATCAGTGGCAGGGAATCAGAGGCGGGGAATCAGAGGCGGGGAATCAGAGGCAGGGAATCAGACACGGGGAATCAGAGGCGGGGAATCAGAGATGGGGAATCAGAGGCAGGGAATCAGACACGGGGAATCAGAGGCGGGGAATCAGAGTTGGGGATTCAGAGGTGTGGAATCAGAGGTTCGGAATCAGAGGAAGGGAATCAGAGTCGGGGAAACAGAGGCGGGGAATCAGATATGTGGAATCAGAGGTGGCGAATCAAAGGCGGTGAAACAGAGATGGGGAATCAGGGCAGGGAATCAGAGGCAGGGAATCAAACACGGGGAATCAGAGCTGGGGAATCAGAGGCGGGGAATCAGAGTTGGGAATCAGAGGCGGGGAATCAGAGGCGGGGAAACAGAGGCGGGGAATCAGATATGGGGAATCAGAGGTGGGGAATCAGAGGTTGGGAATCAGAGGCAGGGAATCAGAGTCGGGGAATCAGAGGCGGGAAATCAGAGGAAGGGAATCAGATGTGCGGAATCGGAGATGGGGAATCAGAGGCAGGGAATCAGAGGCGGGGAATCAGAGGCGGGGAATCAGAGGCCGGGAATCAGATATGGGGAAACTGAGGCGGGGAATCCGAGGCGGGGAAACAGAGTCGGGTAATCAGATATGGGGAATCAGAGGTGGGGAATCAGAGGTTGGGAATCAGAGGCAGGGAATCAGAGGCTTGGAATCAGATGCAGGGAATCAGATGCGGGGAATCAGAGGCGGGGAATCAGAGCTGGGGAATCAGAGGTGGGGAATCAGATTTGGGGAATCAGAGGTGGGGACTTAGATATTGGGAAACAGAGGCGGGGAATCAGAGGCGGGGAAACAGAGGCGGGGAATCAGATATGGGGAATCAGAGGTGGGGAATCAGAGGCAGGGAATCAGATGTGCGGAATCAGAGATGGGGAATCAGAGGCAGGGAAACAGAATCAGAAGCAGGGAATCAGAGGCCGGGAATCAGAGGCCGGAATCAGATGCTGGGAATCAGAGGCCTGGAATCAGAGGCGGGGAATCAGAGGCAGAGAATCAGATGCGGGGAATCAGAGGCGGGGAATCAGAGCTGGGGAATCAGAGGCGGGGTATTAGAGTTGGGGAATCAGAGGCGGGGAATCAGATATGGGGAAACAGAGGTAGGGAATCAGAGGTGGGGAAACAGAGGCAGGGAATCAGATATGGGGAATCAGAGGCGGGGAATCAGAGGTGGGGAATCATAGGCAGGGAATCGGATGTGCGGAATCAGAGATGGGGAATCAGATGCTGGGAATAAGAGGCCGGGAATCAGAGGAGGGGAATCAGAGTCCGGGAATCAGAGATGGGGATTCAGAGGCGGGGAATGAGATATGGAGAATCAGAGGCGGGGAATCAGAGGCGGGGAAACAGAGGCGGGGAATCAGAGGCGGGGAAACAGAGGCGGGGAATCAGATATGGGGAATCAGAGGTGGGGAATCAGAGGCAGGGAATCAGAAGCGGGGAATCAGATGATGGGATTCAGAGGCCTGGAATCAGAGGTGGGGAATCAGAGGCGGTGAATCAGAGGTGGTGAATCAGAGATGGGGAATCAGAGGCGGGGAATCAGAGGCAGGGTATCAGACGCGGGGAATCAGAGGTGGGCAATCAGAGGCGGGGAATCAGATATGGGGAATCAGAGGCGGGGAATCAGAGGCGGGGAAACAGAGGCGGGGAATCAGATATGGGGAATCAGAGGTGGGGCATCAGAGGTTGTGAATCACAGATGGGGAATCAGAGGCGGGGAATCAGAGGCAGGGAATCAGACGCGGGGAATCAGAGGCAGGGAATCAGACGCGGGGAATCTGAGGCGGGGAATCAGAGCTGGGCAATCAGAGGTGGGGAATCAGAGTTGGGGAATCAGAGGCAGAGAATTGGATGTGCGGAATCAGAGATGGGGAATCAGAGGTGGGGAATCAGAGGCGGTGAATCAGAGATGGGGAATCAGAGGCGGGGAATCAGAGGCAGGAAATCAGACACGGGGATTCAGAGGCTGGGAATCAGAGGCAGGGAATCAGACGCGGGGAATCTGAGGCGGGGAATCAGAGCTGGGGAATCTGAGGCAGGGAATCAGAGTTGCGGATTCAGAGGCGGGGAATCAGATATGGGGAAACAGAGGCGGGGAATCAGAGGCGGGCAAACAGAGGCGGGGAATTAGATATGGGGAATCAGAGGTAGGGAATCAGAGGTGGTGAATCAGTGATGGGGAATCACAGGCGGGGAATCAGAGGCAGGGAATAGAACGCGTGGAATCAGAGGCAGGGAATCAGAGCTGGGGAATCAGAGGCGGGGAATCATAGTTGGGAATCAGAGGCGGGAATCAGATATGGGGAAACAGAGGCGGGGAATCAGAGGCGGGGAAACAGAGGCGGGGAATAAGATATGGGGAATCGGATGCAGGGAATCAGAGGCGGGGAATCAGAGGCGGGGAATCAGAGGCAGGGAATCAGACACGGGGAATCAGAGGCGGGGAATCAGAGATGGGGAATCAGAGGCGGGGAATTCAGAGGCAGGGAATCGGACGCCGGGAATCAGAGTCGGGGAATCAGAGCTGGGGAATCAGAGGCGGGGAATCAGAGTTGGGGAATCAGAGGCGGGGAATCAGATATAGGGAAATGGAGGCGGGGAATCAGATATGGGGAATCAGAGGTGTGGAATCAGAGGTTCGGAATCAGAGGAAGGGAATCAGAGTCGGGGAAACAGAGGCGGGGAATCAGATATGTGGAATCAGAGGTGGCGAATCAGGGGCAGGGAATCAGTGGCAGGGAATCAGAGGCGGGGAATCAGAGGCGGGGAATCAGAGGCAGGGAATCAGACACGGGGAATCAGAGGCGGGGAATCAGAGATGGGGAATCAGAGGCAGGGAATCAGACACGGGGAATCAGAGGCGGGGAATCAGAGTTGGGGATTCAGAGGTGTGGAATCAGAGGTTCGGAATCAGAGGAAGGGAATCAGAGTCGGGGAAACAGAGGCGGGGAATCAGATATGTGGAATCAGAGGTGGCGAATCAAAGGCGGTGAAACAGAGATGGGGAATCAGGGCAGGGAATCAGAGGCAGGGAATCAAACACGGGGAATCAGAGCTGGGGAATCAGAGGCGGGGAATCAGAGTTGGGAATCAGAGGCGGGGAATCAGAGGCGGGGAAACAGAGGCGGGGAATCAGATATGGGGAATCAGAGGTGGGGAATCAGAGGTTGGGAATCAGAGGCAGGGAATCAGAGTCGGGGAATCAGAGGCGGGAAATCAGAGGAAGGGAATCAGATGTGCGGAATCGGAGATGGGGAATCAGAGGCAGGGAATCAGAGGCGGGGAATCAGAGGCGGGGAATCAGAGGCCGGGAATCAGATATGGGGAAACTGAGGCGGGGAATCCGAGGCGGGGAAACAGAGTCGGGTAATCAGATATGGGGAATCAGAGGTGGGGAATCAGAGGTTGGGAATCAGAGGCAGGGAATCAGAGGCTTGGAATCAGATGCAGGGAATCAGATGCGGGGAATCAGAGGCGGGGAATCAGAGCTGGGGAATCAGAGGTGGGGAATCAGATTTGGGGAATCAGAGGTGGGGACTTAGATATTGGGAAACAGAGGCGGGGAATCAGAGGCGGGGAAACAGAGGCGGGGAATCAGATATGGGGAATCAGAGGTGGGGAATCAGAGGCAGGGAATCAGATGTGCGGAATCAGAGATGGGGAATCAGAGGCAGGGAAACAGAATCAGAAGCAGGGAATCAGAGGCCGGGAATCAGAGGCCGGAATCAGATGCTGGGAATCAGAGGCCTGGAATCAGAGGCGGGGAATCAGAGGCAGAGAATCAGATGCGGGGAATCAGAGGCGGGGAATCAGAGCTGGGGAATCAGAGGCGGGGTATTAGAGTTGGGGAATCAGAGGCGGGGAATCAGATATGGGGAAACAGAGGTAGGGAATCAGAGGTGGGGAAACAGAGGCAGGGAATCAGATATGGGGAATCAGAGGCGGGGAATCAGAGGTGGGGAATCATAGGCAGGGAATCGGATGTGCGGAATCAGAGATGGGGAATCAGAGGCCGGGAATCAGAGGTGGTGAATCAGAGATGGGGAATCAGAGGCGGGGAATCAGAGGCAGGGTATCAGACGCGGGGAATCAGAGGTGGGCAATCAGAGGCGGGGAATCAGATATGGGGAATCAGAGGCGGGGAATCAGAGGCGGGGAAACAGAGGCGGGGAATCAGATATGGGGAATCAGAGGTGGGGCATCAGAGGTTGTTAATCACAGATGGGGAATCAGAGGCGGGGAATCAGAGGCAGGGAATCAGATGCGGGGAATCAGAGGCGGGGATTCAGAGGCGGGGAATCAGATATGGGGAATCAGAGGTGGGGCATCAGAGGTTGTGAATCACAGATGGGGAATCAGAGGCGGGGAATCAGAGGCAGGCAATCAGACGCGGGGAATCAGAGGCAGGGAATCAGACGCGGGGAATCTGAGGCGGGGAATCAGAGCTGGGGAATCAGAGGTGGGGAATCAGAGTTGGGGAATCAGAGGCAGAGAATTGGATGTGCGGAATCAGAGATGGGGAATCAGAGGTGGGGAATCAGAGGCGGTGAATCAGAGATGGGGAATCAGAGGCGGGGAATCAGAGGCAGGAAATCAGACACGGGGATTCAGAGGCTGGGAATCAGAGGCAGGGAATCAGACGCGGGGAATCTGAGGCGGGGAATCAGAGCTGGGGAATCTGAGGCAGGGAATCAGAGTTGCGGATTCAGAGGCGGGGAATCAGATATGGGGAAACAGAGGCGGGGAATCAGAGGCGGGCAAACAGAGGCGGGGAATTAGATATGGGGAATCAGAGGTAGGGAATCAGAGGTGGTGAATCAGTGATGGGGAATCACAGGCGGGGAATCAGAGGCAGGGAATAGAACGCGTGGAATCAGAGGCAGGGAATCAGAGCTGGGGAATCAGAGGCGGGGAATCATAGTTGGGAATCAGAGGCGGGAATCAGATATGGGGAAACAGAGGCGGGGAATCAGAGGCGGGGAAACAGAGGCGGGGAATAAGATATGGGGAATCGGATGCAGGGAATCAGAGGCGGGGAATCAGAGCTGGGGAATCAGAGGCGGCGAATCAGACTTGGGGCATCAGAGGTGGGGAATTAGATATAGGGAAACAGAGGCGGGGAATCAGAGGCGGGGAAACAGAGGCGGGGAATCAGATGTGCGGAATCAGAGATGGGGAATCAGAGGCAGGGAATCAGAAGCGGGGAATCAGAGGCCGGGTATCAGAGGCCGGGAATCAGATGCTGGGAATAAGAGGCCGGGAATCAGAGGAGGGGAATCAGAGTCCGGGAATCAGAGATGGGGATTCAGAGGCGGGGAATGAGATATGGAGAATCAGAGGCGGGGAATCAGAGGCGGGGAAACAGAGGTGGGGAATCAGATATGGGGAATCAGAGGTGGCGAATCAAAGGCGGTGAATCAGAGATGGGGAATCAGAGGCGGGGAATCAGAGGCAGGGAATCAGATGCGGGGAATCAGAGGCGGGGAATCAGAGCTGGCGAATCAGAGGCTGGGATTCAGAGGTGGGCAATCAGAGGCGGGGAAACAGAGGCGGGGAATCAAATATAGGGAATCAGAGGTGGGGAATCAGAGGTTGTGAATCAGAGATGGGGAATCAAGGCGGGGAATCAGAGGCAGGGAATCAGACGCGGGGAAACAGAGGCGGGGATTCAGAGCTGGGGAATCAGAGGCGGGGAATCAGAGTTGGGGAATCAGAGGCAGGGAATCAGATATGGGGAATCAGAGGTGGGGAATCAGAGGCAGGGAATCAGATGTGCGGAATCAGAGATGGGGAATCAGAGGCAGGGAATCAGAATCAGAAGAAGGGAATCAGAGGCCGGGAATCAGAGGACGGAATCAGATGCTGGGAATCAGAGGCCTGGAATCAGAGGCGGGGAATCAGAGGCAGGGAATCAGATGCGGGGAATCAGAGGCGGGGAATCAGAGCTGGGGAATCAGAGGCGGGGTATTAGAGTTGGGGAATCAGAGGCGGGGAATCAGATATGGGGAAACAGAGGTGGGGAATCAGAGGCGGGGAAACAGAGGCAGGGAATCAGATATGGGGAATCAGAGGTGGGGCATCAGAGGTTGTGAATCACAGATGGGGAATCAGAGGCGGGGAATCAGAGGCAGGGAATCAGACGCGGGGAATCAGAGGCGGGGATTCAGAGCTGGGGAATCAGAAGCGGGGAATCAGAGTTGGGGAATCAGAGGCGGGGAATCAGATATGGGGAATCAGAGGCAGGGAATCAGAGGCGGGGAATCAGAGGCAGGGAATCAGACGCGGGGAATCTGAGGCGGGGAATCAGAGCTGGGGAATCAGAGGTGGGGAATCAGAGTTGAGGAATCAGAGGCAGGGAATTGGATGTGCGGAATCAGAGAGGGGGAATCAGAGGTGGGGAATCAGAGGCGGTGAATCAGAGATGGGGAATCAGAGGCGGGGAATCAGAGGCAGGAAATCAGACACGGGGATTCAGAGGCTGGGTATCAGACGGGGGGAATCAAAGGCGGGGAATCAGAGCTGGGGAATCTGAGGCAGGGAATCAGAGTTGGGGATTCAGAGGCGGGGAATCAGATATGGGGAAACAGAGGCGGGGAATCAGAGGCGGGCAAACAGAGGCGGGGAATTAGATATGGGGAATCAGAGGTAGGGAATCAGAGGTGGTGAATCAGTGATGGGGAATCACAGGCGGGGAATCAGAGGCAGGGAATAGGACGCGGGGAATCAGAGGCAGGGAATCAGAGCTGGGGAATCAGAGGAGGGGATTCATAGTTGGGAATCAGAGGCGGGAATCAGATATGGGGAAACAGAGGCGGGGAATCAGAGGCGGGGAAACAGAGGCCGGGAATCAGTTATGGGGAATCAGAAGTGGGGAATCAGAGGCAGGGAATCAGATGTGCGGAATCAGAGATGGGGAATAAGAGGCAGGGAATCAGAATCAGAAGCGGGGAATCAGAGGCCGGGAATCAGAGGCCGGGAATCAGATGCTGGGAATAAGAGGCCGGGAATCAGAGGTGGGGAATCAGAGGTGGCGAATCAAAGGCGGTGAATCAGAGATGGGGAATCAGAGGCGGGGAATCAGAGGCAGGGAATCAGATGCGGGGAATCAGAGGCGGGGAATCAGAGCTGGCGAATCAGAGGCGGGGAATCAGAGGTGGGCAATCAGAGGCGGGGAATCAGATATGGGGAATCAGAGGCGGGGAATCAGAGGCAGGGAAACAGAGGCGGGGAATCAAATATAGGGAATCAGAGGTGGGGAATCAGAGGTTGTGAATCAGAGATGGGGAATCAAGGCGGGGAATCAGAGGCAGGGAATCAGACACGGGGAATCAGAGGCGGGGATTCAGAGCTGGGGAATCAGAGGCGGGGAATCAGAGTTGGGGAATCAGAGGCAGGGAATCAGAGGCGGGGAATCAGAGGCGGGGAATCAGAGGCGGGGAATCAGATATGGGGAATCAGAGGTGGGGAATCAGGGGCAGGGAATCAGTGGCAGGGAATCAGAGGCGGGGAATCAGAGGCGGGGAATCAGAGGCAGGGAATCAGACACGGGGAATCAGAGGCGGGGAATCAGAGATGGGGAATCAGAGGCGGGGAATCAGAGGCAGCGAATCGGACGCCGGGAATCAGAGTCGGGGAATCAGAGCTGGGGAATCAGAGGCGGGGAATCAGAGTTGGGGAATCAGAGGCGGGGACTCAGATATGGGGAAATAGAGGCGGGGAATCAGATATGGGGAATCAGAGGTGTGGAATCAGAGGTTGGGAATCAGAGGAAGGGAATCAGAGTCGGGGAAACAGAGGCGGGGAATCAGATATGTGGAATCAGAGGTGGCGAATCAAAAGCGGTGAAACAGAGATGGGGAATCAGCGCAGGGAATCAGAGGCAGGGAATCAAACACGGGGAATCAGAGCTGGGGAATCAGAGGCGGGGAATCAGAGTTGGGAATCAGAGGCGGGGAATCAGAGGCGGGGAAACAGAGGCGGGGAATCAGATATGGGGAATCAGAGGTGGGGAATCAGAGGTTGGGAATCAGAGGCAGGGAATCAGAGGCGGGGAATCAGAGGCGGGGAATCAGAGGAAGGGAATCAGATGTGCGGAATCGGAGATGGGGAATCAGAGGCAGGTAATCAGAGGCGGGGAATCAGAGGCGGGGAATCAGAGGCCGGGAATCAGATATGGGGAAACTGAGGCGGGGAATCCGAGGCGGGGAAACAGAGGCGGGGAGTCAGATATGGGGAATCAGAGGTGGGGAATCAGAGGTTGGGAATCAGAGGCAGGGAATCAGAGGCTTGGAATCAGATGCAGGGAATCAGATGCGGGGCATCAGAGGCGGGGAATCAGAGCTGGGGAATCAGAGGTGGGGAATCAGATTTGGGGAATCAGAGGTGGGGACTTAGATATTGGGAAACAGAGGCGGGGAATCAGAGGTGGGGAAACAGAGGCGGGGAATCAGATATGGGGAATCAGAGGCGGGGAATCAGAGGCAGGGAATCAGATGTGCGGAATCAGAGATGGGGAATCAGAGGCAGGGAATCAGAATCAGAAGCAGGGAATCAGAGGCCGGGAATCAGAGGCCGGAATCAGATGATGGGAATCAGAGGCCTGGAATCAGAGGCGGGGAATCAGAGGCAGGGAATCAGATGCGGGGAATCAGAGGCGGGGAATCAGAGCTGGGGAATCAGAGGCGGGGTATTAGAGTTGGGGAATCAGAGGCGGGGAATCAGATATGGGGAAACAGAGGTAGGGAATCAGAGGCGGGGAAACAGAGGCAGGGAATCAGATATGGGGAATCAGAGGCGGGGAATCAGAGGTGGGGAAACATAGGCAGGGAATCGGATGTGCGGAATCAGAGATGGGGAATCAGAGGCCGGGAATCAGAGGTGGTGAATCAGAGATGGGGAATCAGAGGCGGGGAATCAGAGGCAGGTTATCAGACGCGGGGAATCAGAGGTGGGCAATCAGAGGCGGGGAATCAGATATGGGGAATCAGAGGCGGGGAATCAGAGGCGGGGAAAAAGAGGCGGGGAATCAGATATGGGGAATCAGAGGTGGGGCATCAGAGGTTGTGAATCACAGATGGGGAATCAGAGGCGGGGAATCAGAGGCAGGGAATCAGACGCGGGGAATCAGAGGCGGGGATTCAGAGCTGGGGAATCAGAAGCGGGGAATCAGAGTTGGGGAATCAGAGGCGGGGAATCAGATATGGGGAATCAGAGGCAGGGAATCAGAGGTGGGGAATCAGAGGCAGGGAATCAGACGCGGGGAATCTGAGGCGGGGAATCAGAGCTGGGGAATCAGAGGTGGGGAATCAGAGTTGGGGAATCAGAGGCAGGGAATTGGATGTGCGGAATCAGAGATGGGGAATCAGAGGTGGGGAATCAGAGGCGGTGAATCAGAGATGGGGAATCAGTGGCGGGGAATCAGAGGCAGGAAATCAGACACGGGGATTCAGAGGCTGGGAATCAGAGGCAGGGAATCAGACGCGGGGAATCTGAGGCGGGGAATCAGAGCTGGGGAATCTGAGGCAGGGAATCAGAGTTGGGGATTCAGAGGCGGGGAATCAGATATGGGGAAACAGTGGCGGGGAATCAGAGGCGGGCAAACAGAGGCGGGGAATTAGATATGGGGAATCAGAGGTAGGGAATCAGAGGTGGTGAATCAGTGATGGGGAATCACAGGCGGGGAATCAGAGGCAGGGAATAGAACGCGGGGAATCAGAGGCAGGGAATCAGAGCTGGGGAATCAGAGGCGGGGAATCATAGTTGGGAATCAGAGGCGGGAATCAGATATGGGGAAACAGAGGCGGGGAATCAGAGGCGGGGAAACAGAGGCGGGGAATCAGATATGGGGAATCGGATGCAGGGAATCAGAGGCGGGGAATCAGAGCTGGGGAATCAGAGGCGGGGAATCAGAGTTGGGGAATCAGAGGCAGGGAATCAGATATGGGGAATCAGAGGCGGGGAATCAGAGGCGGGGAAACAGAGGCGGGGAATCAGATATGGGGAATCAGTGGTGGGGAATCAGGGGCAGGGAATCAGTGGCAGGGAATCAGAGGCGGGGAATCAGAGGCGGGGAATCAGAGGCAGGGAATCAGACACGGGGAATCAGAGGCGGGGAATCAGAGATGGGGAATCAGAGGCGGGGAATTCAGAGGCGGGGAATCAGATATGGGGAAATGGAGGCGGGGAATCAGATATGGGGAATCAGAGGTGTGGAATCAGAGGTTCGGAATCAGAGGAAGGGAATCAGAGTCGGGGAAACAGAGGCGGGGAATCAGATATGTGGAATCAGAGGTGGCGAATCAGGGGCAGGGAATCAGTGGCAGGGAATCAGAGGCGGGGAATCAGAGGCGGGGAATCAGAGGCAGGGAATCAGACACGGGGAATCAGAGGCGGGGAATCAGAGATGGGGAATCAGAGGCAGGGAATCAGACACGGGGAATCAGAGGCGGGGAATCAGAGTTGGGGATTCAGAGGTGTGGAATCAGAGGTTCGGAATCAGAGGAAGGGAATCAGAGTCGGGGAAACAGAGGCGGGGAATCAGATATGTGGAATCAGAGGTGGCGAATCAAAGGCGGTGAAACAGAGATGGGGAATCAGGGCAGGGAATCAGAGGCAGGGAATCCAACACGGGGAATCAGAGCTGGGGAATCAGAGGCGGGGAATCAGAGTTGGGAATCAGAGGCGGGGAATCAGAGGCGGGGAAACAGAGGCGGGGAATCAGATATGGGGAATCAGAGGTGGGGAATCAGAGGTTGGGAATCAGAGGCAGGGAATCAGAGTCGGGGAATCAGAGGCGGGAAATCAGAGGAAGGGAATCAGATGTGCGGAATCGGAGATGGGGAATCAGAGGCAGGGAATCAGAGGCGGGGAATCAGAGGCGGGGAATCAGAGGCCGGGAATCAGATATGGGGAAACTGAGGCGGGGAATCCGAGGCGGGGAAACAGAGTCGGGGAATCAGATATGGGGAATCAGAGGTGGGGAATCAGAGGTTGGGAATCAGAGGCAGGGAATCAGAGGCTTGGAATCAGATGCAGGGAATCAGATGCGGGGAATCAGAGGCGGGGAATCAGAGCTGGGGAATCAGAGGTGGGGAATCAGATTTGGGGAATCAGAGGTGGGGACTTAGATATTGGGAAACAGAGGCGGGGAATCAGAGGCGGGGAAACAGAGGCGGGGAATCAGATATGGGGAATCAGAGGTGGGGAATCAGAGGCAGGGAATCAGATGTGCGGAATCAGAGATGGGGAATCAGAGGCAGGGAAACAGAATCAGAAGCAGGGAATCAGAGGCCGGGAATCAGAGGCCGGAATCAGATGCTGGGAATCAGAGGCCTGGAATCAGAGGCGGGGAATCAGAGGCAGAGAATCAGATGCGGGGAATCAGAGGCGGGGAATCAGAGCTGGGGAATCAGAGGCGGGGTATTAGAGTTGGGGAATCAGAGGCGGGGAATCAGATATGGGGAAACAGAGGTAGGGAATCAGAGGCGGGTAAACAGAGGCAGGGAATCAGATATGGGGAATCAGAGGCGGGGAATCAGAGGTGGGGAATCATAGGCAGGGAATCGGATGTGCGGAATCAGAGATGGGGAATCAGAGGCCGGGAATCAGAGGTGGTGAATCAGAGATGGGGAATCAGAGGCGGGGAATCAGAGGCAGGGTATCAGACGCGGGGAATCAGAGGTGGGCAATCAGAGGCGGGGAATCAGATATGGGGAATCAGAGGCGGGGAATCAGAGGCGGGGAAACAGAGGCGGGGAATCAGATATGGGGAATCAGAGGTGGGGCATCAGAGGTTGTTAATCACAGATGGGGAATCAGAGGCGGGGAATCAGAGGCAGGGAATCAGATGCGGGGAATCAGAGGCGGGGATTCAGAGCTGGGGAATCAGAAGCGGGGAATCAGAGTTGGGGAATCAGAGGCGGGGAATCAGATATGGGGAATCAGAGGCAGGGAATCAGAGGCGGGGCATCAGAGGGAGGGAATCAGACGCGGGGAATCTGAGGCGGGGAATCAGAGCTGGGGAATCAGAGGTGGGGAATCAGAGTTGGGGAATCAGAGGCAGGGAATTGGATGTGCGGAATCAGAGATGGGGAATCAGAGGTAGGGAATCAGAGGTGGTGAATCAGAGATGGGGAATCACAGGCGGGGAATCAGAGGCAGGGAATAGAACGCGGGGAATCAGAGGCAGGGAATCAGAGCTGGGGAATACGAGGCGGGGAATCATAGTTGGGAATCAGAGGCGGGAATCAGATATGGGGAAACAGAGGCGGGGAATCAGAGGCGGGGAAACAGAGGCGGGGAATCAGATATGGGGAATCGGATGCAGGGAATCAGAGGTGGGGAATCAGAGCTGGGGAATCAGAGGCGGGGAATCAGAGTTGGGGCATCAGAGGTGGGGAATTAGATATAGGGAAACAGAGGCGGGGAATCAGAGGCGGGGAAACAGAGGCGGGGAATCAGATATGGGGAATCAGAGGTGGGGAATCAGAGGCAGGGAATCAGATGTGCGGAATCAGAGATGGGGAATCAGAGGCAGGGAATCAGAATCAGAAGCGGGGAATCAGAGGCCGGGAATCAGAGGCCGGGAATCAGATGCTGGGAATAAGAGGCCGGGAATCAGAGGAGGGGAATCAGAGTCCGGGAATCAGAGATGGGGATTCAGAGGCGGGGAATCAGATATGGAGAATCAGAGATGGGGAATCAGAGGCGGGGAATCAGAGGCAGGGAATCGGACGCCGGGAATCAGAGGCGGGGAATCAGAGCTGGGGAATCAGAGGCGGGGAATCAGAGTTGGGGAATCAGAGGCGGTGAATCAGATATGGGGAAATAGAGGCGGGGAATCAGATATGGGGAATCAGAGGTGTGGAATCAGAGGTTGGGAATCAGTGGCAGGGAATCAGAGGCGGGGAAACAGAGGCGGGGAATCAGATATGGGGAATCAGAGGTGGCGAATCAAAGGCGGTGAAACAGAGATGGGGAATCAGGGGCGTGGAATCAGAGGCAGGGAATTAGATGTGGTGAATCAGAGATGGGGAATCAGAGGCAGGGAATCAGAATCAGAAGCGGGGTATCAGAGGCCGGGAATCAGAGGAAGGTAATCAGAGGCAGGGGATCAAACACGGGGAATCAGAGGATGGGAATCAGATATGGGGAATCAGAGGCGGGGAATTAGAGCTGGGGAATCACAGGCGGGGAATCAGAGTTGGGGAATCAGAGGCGGGGAATCAGATATGGGGAAACTGAGTCGGGGAATCAGAGGCGGTGAAACAGAGGCGGGGAATCAGATATGGGGAATCAGAGGTGGGGAATCAGAGGTTGGGAATCAGAGGCCTGGAATCAGAGGCGGGGAATCAGAGGCAGGGAATCAGATGCGGGGAATCAGAGGAGGGGAATCAGAGCTGGGGAATCAGAGGCGGGGTATTAGAGTTGGGGAATCAGAGGCGGGGAATCAGATGCGGGGAATCAGAGGGGGGGAATCATAGCTGGCGAATCAGAGGCGGGGAATCAGAGGTGGGCAATCAGAGGCCGGGAATCAGAGGTGGTGAATCAGAGATGGGGAATCAGAGGTGGGGAATCAGTGGCAGGGAATCAGATATGGGGAATCAGAGGCGTGGAATCAGAGGCAGGGAATCAGACACGGGGAATCAGACACGGGGAATCAGAGGTGGGGAATCAGAGATGGGGAATCAGAGGCGGTGAATCAGAGATGGGGAATCAGAGGCGGGGAATCAGAGGCAGGAAATCAGACACGGGGATTCAGAGGCTGGGAATTAGACGGGGGGAATCAAAGGCGGGGAATCAGAGCTGGGGTATCAGAGGCAGGGAATCAGAGGCGTGGAATCAGATATGGGGAATCAGAGGCTGGGATTCGGAGGCGGGGAATCAGAGGCAGGGAATCAGACACGGGGAATCAGAGGTGGGGAATCAGAGATGGGGAATCAGAGGCGGGGAATCAGAGGCAGGGAATCAGACGCGGGGAATCTGAGGCGGGGAATCAGAGCTGGGGAATCAGAGGTGGGGAATCAGAGTTGGGGAATCAGAGGCAGGGAATCGGATGTGCGGAATCAGAGATGGGGAATCAGATGTGGGGAATCAGAGGAATCAGAGATGGGGAATCAGAGGCGGGGAATCAGAGGCAGGAAATCAGACACGGGGATTCAGAGGCTGGGAATCAGACGGGGGGAATCAAAGGCGGGGAATCAGAGCTGGGGAATCAGAGGCAGGGAATCAGAGTTGGGGATTCAGAGACGGGGAATCAGATATGGGGAAACAGAGGCGGGGAATCAGAGGCGGGGAATTAGATATGGGGAATCAGAGGTGGGGAATCAGAGGTGGTGAATCAGTGATGGGGAATCACAGGCGGGGAATCAGAGGCAGGGAATAGAACGCAGGGAATCAGACGCAGGGAATCAGAGCTGGGGAATCAGAGGCGGGGAATCATAGTTGGGAATCAGAGGCGGGGAATCAGATATGGGGAAACAGAGGCGGGGAATCAGAGGCGGGGAAACAGAGGCGGGGAATCAGATATGGGGAATCGGATGCGGGGAATCAGAGGTGGGGAATCAGAGCTGGGGAGTCAGAGGCGGGGAATCAGAGTTGGGGCATCAGAGGTGGGGAATTAGATATAGGGAAACAGAGGTGGGGAATCAGAGGCGGGGAAACAGAGGCGGGGAATCAGATATGGGGAATCAGAGGTGGGGAATCAGAGGCAGGGAATCAGATGTGCGGAATCAGAGATGGGGAATCAGAGGCAGGGAATCAGAATCAGAAGCGGGGAATCAGAGGCCGGGAATCAAAGGCCGGGAATCAGATGCTGGGAATAAGAGGCCGGGAATCAGAGGTGGGGAATCAGAGTCCGGGAATCAGAGATGGGGATTCAGAGGCGGGGAATGAGATATGGAGAATCAGAGGCGGGGAATCAGAGGCCGGGAAACAGAGGTGGGGAATCAGATATGGGGAATCAGAGGTGGCGAATCAAAGGCGGTGAATCAGAGATGGGGAATCAGAGGCGGGGAATCAGAGGCAGGGAATCAGATGCGGGGAATCAGAGGCGGGGAATCAGAGCTGGCGAATCAGAGGCGGGGATTCAGAGGTGGGGAATCAGAGGCGGGGAAACAGAGGCGGGGAATCAAATATAGGGAATCAGAGGTGGGGAATCAGAGGTTGTGAATCAGAGATGGGGAATCAAGGCGGGGAATCAGAGGCAGGGAATCAGACACGGGGAATCAGAGGCGGGGATTCAGAGCTGGGGAATCAGAGGCGGGGAATCAGAGTTGGGGAATCAGAGGCAGGGAATCAGATATGGGGAATCAGAGGCGGGGAATCAGAGGCGGGGAAACAGAGGCGGGGAATCAGATATGGGGAATCAGTGGTGGGGAATCAGGGGCAGGGAATCAGTGGCAGGGAATCAGAGGCGGGGAATCAGAGGCGGGGAATCAGAGGCAGGGAATCAGACACGGGGAATCAGAGGCGGGGAATCAGAGATGGGGAATCAGAGGCGGGGAATCAGAGGCAGGGAATCGGACGCCGGGAATCAGAGTCGGGGAATCAGAGCTGGGGAATCAGAGGCGGGGAATCATAGTTGGGGAATCAGAGGCGGGGAATCAGATATGGGGAAATGGAGGCGGGGAATCAGATATGGGGAATCAGAGGTGTGGAATCAGAGGTTCGGAATCAGAGGAAGGGAATCAGAGTCGGGGAAACAGAGGCGGGGAATCAGATATGTGGAATCAGAGGTGGCGAATCAGGGGCAGGGAATCAGTGGCAGGGAATCAGAGGCGGGGAATCAGAGGCGGGGAATCAGAGGCAGGGAATCAGACAAGGGGAATCAGAGGCGGGGAATCAGAGATGGGGAATCAGAGGCAGGGAATCAGACACGGGGAATCAGAGGCGGGGATTCAGAGCTGGGGAATCAGAGGCGGGGAATCAGAGTTGGGGAATCAGAGGCAGGGAATCAGATATGGGGAATCAGAGGCGGGGAATCAGAGGCGGGGAAACAGAGGCGGGGAATCAGATATGGGGAATCAGTGGTGGGGAATCAGGGGCAGGGAATCAGAGGCGGGGAATCAGAGGCGGGGAATCAGAGGCGGGGAATCAGAGATGGGGAATCAGAGGCGGGGAATCAGAGGCAGGGAATCGGACGCCGGGAATCAGAGTCGGGGAATCAGAGCTGGGGAATCAGAGGCGGGGAATCAGAGTTGGGGAATCAGAGGCGGGGAATCAGATATGGGGAAATGGAGGCGGGGAATCAGATATGGGGAATCAGAGGTGTGGAATCAGAGGTTCGGAATCAGAGGAAGGGAATCAGAGTCGGGGAAACAGAGGCGGGGAATCAGATATGTGGAATCAGAGGTGGCGAATCAAAGGCGGTGAAACAGAGATGGGGAATCAGGACAGGGAATCAGAGGCAGGGAATCAAACACGGGGAATCAGAGCTGGGGAATCAGAGGCGGGGAATCAGAGTTGGGAATCAGAGGCGGGGAATCAGATATGGGGAATCAGAGGTGGGGAATCAGAGGTTGGGAATCAGAGGCAGGGAATCAGAGTCGGGGAATCAGAGGCGGGAAATCAGAGGAAGGGAATCAGATGTGCGGAATCGGAGATGGGGAATCAGAGGCAGGGAATCAGAGGCGGGGAATCAGAGGCGGGGAATCAGAGGCCGGGAATCAGATATGGGGAAACTGAGGCGGGGAATCCGAGGCGGGGAAACAGAGTCGGGGAATCAGATATGGGGAATCAGAGGTGGGGAATCAGAGGTTGGGAATCAGAGGCAGGGAATCAGAGGCTTGGAATCAGATGCAGGGAATCAGATGCGGGGAATCAGAGGCGGGGAATCAGAGCTGGGGAATCAGAGGTGGGGAATCAGATTTGGGGAATCAGAGGTGGGGACTTAGATATTGGGAAACAGAGGCGGGGAATCAGAGGCGGGGAAACAGAGGCGGGGAATCAGATATGGGGAATCAGAGGTGGGGAATCAGAGGCAGGGAATCAGATGTGCGGAATCAGAGATGGGGAATCAGAGGCAGGGAAACAGAATCAGAAGCAGGGAATCAGAGGCCGGGAATCAGAGGCCGGAATCAGATGCTGGGAATCAGAGGCCTGGAATCAGAGGCGGGGAATCAGAGGCAGAGAATCAGATGCGGGGAATCAGAGGCGGGGAATCAGAGCTGGGGAATCAGAGGCGGGGTATTAGAGTTGGGGAATCAGAGGCGGGGAATCAGATATGGGGAAACAGAGGTAGGGAATCAGAGGCGGGGAAACAGAGGCAGGGAATCAGATATGGGGAATCAGAGGCGGGGAATCAGAGGTGGGGAATCATAGGCAGGGAATCGGATGTGCGGAATCAGAGATGGGGAATCAGAGGCGGGGAATCAGATATGGGGAATCAGAGGCGGGGAATCAGAGGCGGGGAAACAGAGGCGGGGAATCAGATATGGGGAATCAGAGGTGGGGCATCAGAGGTTGTGAATCACAGATGGGGAATCAGAGGCGGGGAATCAGAGGCAGGGAATCAGATGCGGGGAATCAGAGGCGGGGATTCAGAGCTGGGGAATCAGAAGCGGGGAATCAGATTTGGGGAATCAGAGGCGGGGAATCAGATATGGGGAATCAGAGGCAGGGAATCAGAGGCGGGGAATCAGAGGCAGGAATCAGACGCGGGGAATCTGAGGCGGGGAATCAGAGCTGGGGAATCAGAGGTGGGGAATCAGAGTTGGGGAATCAGAGGCAGGGAATTGGATGTGCGGAATCAGAGATGGGGAATCAGAGGTGGGGAATCAGAGGCGGTGAATCAGAGATGGGGAATCAGAGGCGGGGAATCAGAGGCAGGAAATCAGACACGGGGATTCAGAGGCTGGGAATCAGACGGGGGGAATCAAAGGCGGGGAATCAGAGCTGGGTAATCTGAGGCAGGGAATCAGAGTTGGGGATTCAGAGGCGGGGAATCAGAGGTGGGCAAACAGAGGCGGGGAATTAGATATGGGGAATCAGAGGTAGGGAATCAGAGGTGGTGAATCAGTGATGGGGAATCACAGGCGGGGAATCAGAGGCAGGGAATAGAACGCGGGGAATCAGAGGCAGGGAATCAGAGCTGGGGAATCAGAGGCGGGGAATCATAGTTGGGAATCAGAGGCGGGAATCAGATATGGGGAAACAGAGGCGGGGAATCAGATGCGGGGAAACAGAGGCGGGGAATCAGATATGGGGAATCGGAAGCAGGGAATCAGAGGCGGGGAATCAGAGCTGGGGAATCAGAGGCGGGGAATCAGAGTTGGGGCATCAGAGGTGGGGAATTAGATATAGGGAAACAGAGGCGGGGAATCAGATGCGGGGAAACAGAGGCGGGGAATCAGATATGGGGAATCAGAGGTGGGGAATCAGAGGCAGGGAATCAGATGTGCGGAATCAGAGATGGGGAATCAGAGGCAGGGAATCAGAATCAGAAGCGGGGAATCAGAGGCCGGGAATCAGAGGCCGGGAATCAGATGCTGGGAATAAGAGGCCGGGAATCAGAGGAGGGGAATCAGAGTCCGGGAATCAGAGATGGGGATTCAGAGGCGGGGAATCAGATATGGAGAATCAGAGATGGGGAATCAGAGGCGGGGAATCAGAGGCAGGGAATCGGACGCCGGGAATCAGAGGCGGGGAATCAGAGCTGGGGAATCAGAGGCGGGGAATCAGAGTTGGGGAATCAGAGGCGGGGAATCAGATATGGGGAAATAGAGGCGGGGAATCAGATATGGGGAATCAGAGGTGTGGAATCAGAGGTTGGGAATCA
Source organism: Narcine bancroftii (assembly GCF_036971445.1). Lineage (NCBI taxonomy): Eukaryota > Metazoa > Chordata > Chondrichthyes > Torpediniformes > Narcinidae > Narcine > Narcine bancroftii. Next base: position 37,777 of record NW_027211883.1, read on the forward strand.
GAGGCAGGGAATCAGAGGTGGGGAAACAGAGGCGGGGAATCAGATATGGGGAATCAGAGGTGGCGAATCAAAGGCGGTGAAACAGAGATGGGGAATCAAGGCAGGGAATCAGAGGCAGGGAATCAGAGCTGGGGAAATAGGCGGGGAATCAGATATGGGAAATCAGAGGTGGGGAATCAGGGACGGGGAATCAGTGGCAGGGAATCAGAGCTGGGGAATCAGAGGTGGGGAATCAGAGCTGGGGAAACAGAGGCGGGGAATCAGATATGGGGAATCAGAGGTGGGGAATCAGGGGCGGGGAATCAGTGGCAGGGAATCAGAGGCCGAGAATAAAAGGCGGGGAATCAGAGCTGGGGAATCAGAGGCGGGGAATCAGAGTTGGGGAATCAGAGGAGGGGAATCAGATATGGGGAAACAGAGGCCGGGAATCAGAGGCAGGGTAACAGAGGCGGGGAATCAGATATGGGGAATCAGAGGTGGGGAATTAGAGGTTGCGAATCAGAGGCGGGGAAACAGAGGCGGGGAATCAAATATAGGGAATCAGAGGTGGGGAATCAGAGGTTGTGAATCAGAGATGGGGAATAAGAGGTGGGGATTCAGAGCTGGGGAATCAGAGGCGGTGAATCAGAGTTGGGGAATCAGAGGCAGGGAATCAGATATGGGGAATCAGAGGCGGGGAATCAGAGGCGGGGAAACAGAGGCGGGGAATCAGATATGGGAAATCAGAATTGGGGAATCAGGGGCAGGGAATCAGTGGCAGGGAATCAGAGGCGGGGAATCAGAGGCGGGGAATCAGAGGCAGGGAATCAGACACGGGGAATCGGAGGCGGGGAATCAGAGATGGGGAATCAGAGGCGGGGAATCAGAGGCAGGGAATCGGACTCCGGGAATCAGAGTCGGGGAATCAGAGCTGGGGAATCAGAGGCGGGGAATCAGAGTTGGGGAATCAGAGGCGGGGAATCAGATATGGGGAAATAGAGGCGGGGAATCAGATATGGGGAATCAGAGGTGTGGAATCAGAGGTTGGGAATCAGAGGCAGGGAATCAGAGTCGGGGAAACAGAGGCGGGGAATCAGATATGGGGAATCAGAGGTGGCGAATCAAAGGCGGTGAAACAGAGATGGGGAATCAGGGCAGGGAATCAGAGGCAGGGAATCAAACACGGGGAATCAGAGCTGGGGAATCAGAGGCGGGGAATCAGAGTTGGGAATCAGAGGCGGGGAATCAGAGTCGGGGAAACAAAGGCGGGGAATCAGATATGGGGAATCAGAGGTGGGGAATCCGAGGTTGGGAATCAGAGGCAGGGAATCAGAGGCGGGGAATCAGAGGCGGGGAATCAGAGGAAGGGAATCAGATGTGCGGAATCGGAGATGGGGAATCAGAGGCAGGGAATCAGAGGCGGGGAATCAGAGGCGGGGAATCAGAGGCCGGGAATCAGATATGGGGAAACCGAGGCGGGGAATCCGAGGCGGGGAAACAGAGGCGGGGAATCAGATATGGGGAATCAGAGGTGGGGAATCAGAGGTTGGGAATCAGAGGCAGGTAATCAGAGGCTTGGAATCAGATGCAGGGAATCAGATGCGGGGAATCAGAGGCGGGGAATCAGAGCTGGGGAATCAGAGGTGGGGAATCAGATTTGGGGAATCAGAGGCGGGGACTTAGATATTGGGAAACAGAGGCGGGGAATCAGAGGCGGGGAAACCCAGGCGGGGAATCAGATATGGGGAATCAGAGGTGGGGAATCAGAGGCAAGGAATCAGATGTGCGGAATCAGAGATGGGGAATCAGAGGCAGGGAATCAGAATCAGAAGCAGGGAATCAGAGGCCGGGAATCAGAGGCCGGAATCAGATGCTGGGAATCAGAAGCCTGGAATCAGAGGCGGGGAATCAGAGGCAGGGAATCAGATGCGGGGAATCAGAGGCGGGGAATCAGAGCTGGGGAATCAGAGGTGGGGTATTAGAGTTGGGGAATCAGAGGCGGTGAATCAGATATGGGGAAACAGAGGTGGGGAATCAGAGGCGGGGAAACAGAGGCAGGGAATCAGATATGGGGAATCAGAGGTGGGGAATCAGAGATGGGGAATCAGAGGCGGTGAATCAGAGATGGGGAATCAGAGGCGGGGAATCAGAGGCAGGAAATCAGACACGGGGATTCAGAGGCTGGGAATCAGACGGGGGGAATCAAAGGCGGGGAATCAGAGCTGGGGAATCAGAGGCAGGGAATCAGAGTTGGGGATTCAGAGACGGGGAATCAGATATGGGGAAACAGAGGCGGGGAATCAGAGGCGGGCAAACAGAGGCGGGGAATTAGATATGGGGAATCAGAGGTGGGGAATCAGAGTTGGTGAATCAGTGATGGGGAATCACAGGCGGGGAATCAGAGGCAGGGAATAGAACGCAGGGAATCAGACGCAGGGAATCAGAGCTGGGGAATCAGAGGCGGGGAATCATAGTTGGGAATCAGAGGCGGGGAATCAGATATGGGGAAACAGAGGCGGAGAATCAGAGGCGGGGAAACAGAGGCGGGGAATCAGATATGGGGAATCGGATGCGGGGAAACAGAGGCGGGGAATCAGAGCTGGGGAATCAGAGGCGGGGAATCAGAGTTGGGGCATCAGAGGTGGGGAATTAGATATAGGGAAACAGAGGCGGGGAATCAGAGGCGGGGAAACAGAGGCGGGGAATCAGATATGGGGAATCAGAGGTGGGGAATCAGAGGCAGGGAATCAGATGTGCGGAATCAGAGATGGGGAATCAGAGGCAGGGAATCAGAATCAGAAGCGGGGAATCAGAGGCCGGGAATCAGAGGCCGGGAATCAGATGCTGGGAATAAGAGGCCGGGAATCAGAGGTGGGGAATCAGAGTCCGGGAATCAGAGATGGGGATTCAGAGGCGGGGAATGAGATATGGAGAATCAGAGGCGGGGAATCAGAGGCCGGGAAACAGAGGTGGGGAATCAGATATGGGGAATCAGAGGTGGCGGATCAAAGGCGGTGAATCAGAGATGGGGAATCAGAGGTGGGGAATCAGAGGCAGGGAATCAGATGCGGGGAATCAGAGGCGGGGAATCAGAGCTGGCGAATCAGAGGCGGGGAATCAGAGGTGGGCAATCAGAGGCGGGGAATCAGATATGGGGAATCAGAGGCGGGGAATCAGAGGCGGGGAAACAGAGGCGGGGAATCAAATATAGGGAATCAGAGGTGGGGAATCAGAGGTTGTGAATCAGAGATGGGGAATCAAGGCGGGGAATCAGAGGCAGGGAATCAGACACGGGGAATCAGAGGCGGGGATTCAGAGCTGGGGAATCAGAGGCGGGGAATCAGAGTTTGGGAATCAGAGGCAGGGAATCAGATATGGGGAATCAGAGGCGGGGAATCAGAGGCGGGGAAACAGAGGCGGGGAATCAGATATGGAGAATCAGAGGTGGGGAATCAGGGGCAGGGAATCAGTGGCAGGGAATCAGAGGCAGGGAATCAGAGATGGGGAATCAGAGGCGGGGAATCAGAGGCAGGGAATTGGACGCCGGGAATCAGAGTCGGGGAATCAGAGCTGGGGAATCAGAGGCGGGGAATCAGAGTTGGGGAATCAGAGGCGGGGATTCAGATATGGGGAAATAGAGGCGGGGAATCAGATATGGGGAATCAGAGGTGTGGAATCAGAGGTTGGGAATCAGAGGAAGGGAATCAGTCGTGGAAACAGAGGCGGGGAATCAGATATGTGGAATCAGAGGTGGCGAATCAAAGGCGGTGAAACAGAGATGGGGAATCAGGGCAGGGAATAAGAGGCAGGGAATCAAACACGGGGAATCAGAGCTGGGGAATCAGAGGCGGGGAATCAGAGTTGGGAATCAGAGGCGGGGAATCAGAGGCGGGGAAACAGAGGCGGGGAATCAGATATGGGGAATCAGAGGTGGGGAATCAGAGGTTGGGAATCAGAGGCAGGGAATCAGAGGCGGGGAATCAGAGGCGGGGAATCAGAGGAAGGGAATCAGATGTGCGGAATCGGAGATGGGGAAACTGAGGCGGGGAATCCGAGGCGGGGAAACAGAGGCGGGGAATCAGATATGGGGAATCAGAGGTGGGGAATCAGAGGGTGGGAATCAGAGGCAGGGAATCAGAGGCTTGGAATCAGATGCAGGGAATCAGATGCGGGGCATCAGAGGCGTGGAATCAGAGCTGGGGAATCAGAGGTGGGGAATCAGATTTGGGGAATCAGAGGTGGGGACTTAGATATTGGGAAACAGAGGCGGGGAATCAGAGGCGGGGAAACAGAGGCGGGGAATCAGATATGGGGAATCAGAGTTGGGGAATCAGAGGCAGGGAATCAGATGTGCGGAATCAGAGATGGGGAATCAGAGGCAGGGAATCAGAATCAGAAGCAGGGAATCAGAGGCCGGGAATCAGAGGCCGGAATCAGATGATGGGAATCAGAGGCCTGGAATCAGAGGCGGGGAATCAGAGGCAGGGAATCAGATGCGGGGAATCAGAGGCGGGGAATCAGAGCTGGGGAATCAGAGGCGGGGTATTAGAGTTGGGGAATCAGAGGCGGGGAATCAGATATGGGGAAACAGAGGTAGGGAATCAGAGGCGGGGAAACAGAGGCAGGGAATCAGATATGGGGAATCAGAGGCGGGGAATCAGAGGTGGGGAAATATAGGCAGGGAATCGGATGTGCGGAATCAGAGGTGGGGAATCAGAGGCCGGGAATCAGAGGTGGTGAATCAGAGATGGGGAATCAGAGGCGGGGAATCAGAGGCAGGGTATCAGACGCGGGGAATCAGAGGTGGGCAATCAGAGGCGGGGAATCAGATATGGGGAATCAGAGGCGGGGAATCAGAGGCGGGGAAACAGAGGCGGGGAATCAAATATGGGGAATCAGAGGTGGGGCATCAGAGGTTGTGAATCACAGATGGGGAATCAGAGGCGGGGAATCAGAGGCAGGGAATCAGACGCGGGGAATCAGAGGCGGGGATTCAGAGCTGGGGAATCAGAAGCGGGGAATCAGAGTTGGGGAATCAGAGGCGGGGAATCAGATATGGGGAATCAGAGATAGGGAATCAGAGGCGGGGAATCAGAGGCAGGGAATCAGACGCGGGGAATCTGAGGTGGGGAATCAGAGCTGGGGAATCAGAGATGGGGAATCAGAGGTGGGGAATCAGAGGCGGTGAATCAGAGATGGGGAATCAGAGGCGGGGAATCAGAGGCAGGAAATCAGACACTGGGATTCAGAGGCTGGGAATCAGAGGCAGGGAATCAGACGCGGGGAATCTGAGGCGGGGAATCAGAGCTGGGGAATCTGAGGCAGGGAATCAGAGTTGCGGATTCAGAGGCGGGGAATCAGATATGGGGAAACAGAGGCGGGGAATCAGAGGCGGGCAAACTGAGGCGGGGAATTAGATATGGGGAATCAGATGTAGGGAATCAGAGGTGGTGAATCAGTGATGGGGAATCACAGGCGGGGAATCAGAGGCAGGGAATAGAACGCGGGGAATCAGAGGCAGGGAATCAGAGCTGGGGAATCAGAGGCGGGGAATCATAGTTGGGAATCAGAGGCGGGAATCAGATATGGGGAAACAGAGGCGGGGAATCAGAGGCGGGGAAACAGAGGCGGGGAATCAGATATGGGGAATCGGATGCAGGGAATCAGAGGCGGGGAATCAGAGCTGGGGAATCAGAGGCGGGGAATCAGAGTTGGGGCATCAGAGGTGGGGAATTAGATATAGGGAAACAGAGGCGGGGAATCAGAGGCGGGGAAACAGAGGCAGGGAATCAGATATGGGGAATCAGAGATGGGGAATCAGAGGCAGGGAATCAGAAGCGGGGAATCAGAGGCCGGGAATCAGAGGCCGGGAATCAGATGCTGGGAATAAGAGGCCGGGAATCAGAGGAGGGGAATCAGAGTCCGGGAATCAGAGATGGGGATTCAGAGGCGGGGAATGAGATATGGAGAATCAGAGGCGGGGAATCAGAGGCGGGGAAACAGAGGCGGGGAATCAGAGGCGGGGAAACAGAGGCGGGGAATCAGATATGGGGAATCAGAGGTGGGGAATCAGAGGCAGGGAATCAGATGTGCGGAATCAGAGATGGGGAATCAGAGGCAGGGAGTCAGAAGCGGGGAATCAGATGATGGGAATCAGAGGCCTGGAATCAGAGGCGGGGAATCAGAGGCAGGGAATCAGATGCGGGGAATCAGAGGCGGGGAATCAGAGCTGGGGAATCAGAGGCGGGGTATTAGAGTTGGGGAATCAGAGGCGGGGAATCAGATATGGGGAAACAGAGGTAGGGAATCAGAGGCGGGGAAACAGAGGCAGGGAATCAGATATGGGGAATCAGAGGCGGGGAATCAGAGGTGGGGAAACATAGGCAGGGAATCGGATGTGCAGAATCAGAGGTGGGGAATCAGAGGCCGGGAATCAGAGGTGGTGAATCAGAGATGGGGAATCAGAGGCGGGGAATCAGAGGCAGGGTATCAGACGCGGGGAATCAGAGGTGGGCAATCAGAGGCGGGGAATCAGATATGGGGAATCAGAGGCGGGGAATCAGATATGGGGAATCAGAGGTGGGGCATCAGAGGTTGTGAATCACAGATGGGGAATCAGAGGCGGGGAATCAGAGGCAGGGAATCAGACGCGGGGAATCAGAGGCGGGGATTCAGAGCTGGGGAATCAGAAGCGGGGAATCAGAGTTGGGGAATCAGAGGCGGGGAATCAGATATGGTGAATCAGAGGCAGGGAATCAGAGGCGGGGAATCAGAGGCAGGGAATCAGACGCGGGGAATCTGAGGCGGGGTATCAGAGCTGGGGAATCAGAGGTGGGGAATCAGAGTTGGGGAATCAGAGGCAGCGAATTGGATGTGCGGAATCAGAGATGGGGAATCAGAGGTGGGGAATCAGAGGCGGTGAATCAGAGATGGGGAATCAGAGGCGGGGAATCAGAGGCAGGAAATCAGACACGGGGATTCAGAGGATGGGAATCAGAGGCAGGGAATCAGACGCGGGGAATCTGAGGCGGGGAATCAGAGCTGGGGAATCTGAGGCAGGGAATCAGAGTTGCGGATTCAGAGGCGGGGAATCAGATATGGGGAAACAGAGGCGGGGAATCAGAGGCGGGCAAACAGAGGCGGGGAATTAGATATGGGGAATCAGAGGTAGGGAGTCAGAGGTGGTGAATCAGTGATGGGGAATCACAGGCGGGGAATCAGAGGCAGGGAATAGAACGCGGGGAATCAGAGGCAGGGAATCAGAGCTGGGGAATCAGAGGCGTGGAATCATAGTTGGGAATCAGAGGCGGGAATCAGATATGGGGAAACAGAGGCGGGGAATCAGAGGCGGGGAAACAGAGGCGGGGAATCAGATATGGGGAATCGGATGCAGGGAATCAGAGGCGGGGAATCAGAGCTGGGGAATCAGAGGCGGGGAATCAGAGTTGGGGCCTCAGAGGTGGGGAATTAGATATAGGGAAACAGAGGCGGGGAATCAGAGGCGGGGAAACAGAGGCGGGGAATCAGATATGGGGAATCAGAGGTGGGGAATCAGAGGCAGGGAATCAGATGTGCAGAATCAGAGATGGGGAATCAGAGGCAGGGAATCAGAAGCGGGGAATCAGAGGCCGGGAATCAGAGGCCGGGAATCAGATGCTGGGAATAAGAGGCCGGGAATCAGAGGAGGGGAATCAGAGTCCGGGAATCAGAGATGGGGATTCAGAGGCGGGGAATGAGATATGGAGAATCAGAGGCGGGGAATCAGAGGCGGGGAAACAGAGGCGGGGAATCAGAGGCGGGGAAACAGAGGCGGGGAATCAGATATGGGGAATCAGAGGTGGGGAATCAGAGGCAGGGAATCAGATGTGCGGAATCAGAGATGGGGAATCAGAGGCAGGGAATCAGAAGCGGGGAATCAGATGATGGGATTCAGAGGCCTGGAATCAGAGGCGGGGAATCAGAGGCAGGGAATCAGATGCGGGGAATCAGAGGCGGGGAATCAGAGCTGGGGAATCAGAGGCGGGGTATTAGAGTTGGGGAATCAGAGGCGGGGAATCAGATATGGGGAAACAGAGGTAGGGAATCAGAGGCGGGGAAACATAGGCAGGGAATCGGATGTGCGGAATCAGAGGTGGGGAATCAGAGGCCGTGAATCAGAGGTGGTGAATCAGAGATGGGGAATCAGAGGCGGGGAATCAGAGGCAGGGTATCAGACGCGGGGAATCAGAGGTGGGCAATCAGAGGCGGGGAATCAGATATGGGGAATCAGAGGCGGGGAATCAGAGGCGGGGAAACAGAGGCGGGGAATCAGATATGGGGAATCAGAGGTGGGGCATCAGAGGTTGTGAATCACAGATGGGGAATCAGAGGCGGGGAATCAGAGGCAGGGAATCAGACGCGGGGAATCAGAGGCAGGGAATCAGACGCGGAGAATCTGAGGCGGGGAATCAGAGCTGGGGAATCAGAGGTGGGGAATCAGAGTTGGGGAATCAGAGGCAGAGAATTGGATGTGCGGAATCAGAGATGGGGAATCAGAGGTGGGGAATCAGAGGCGGTGAATCAGAGATGGGGAATCAGAGGCGGGGAATCAGAGGCAGGAAATCAGACACGGGGATTCAGAGGCTGGGAATCAGAGGCAGGGAATCAGACGCGGGGAATCTGAGGCGGGGAATCAGAGCTGGGGAATCTGAGGCAGGGAATCAGAGTTGCGGATTCAGAGGCGGGGAATCAGATATGGGGAAACAGATGCGGGGAATCAGAGGCGGGCAAACAGAGGCGGGGAATTAGATATGGGGAATCAGAGGTAGGGAATCAGAGGTGGTGAATCAGTGATGGGGAATCACAGGCGGGGAATCAGAGGCAGGGAATAGAACGCGTGGAATCAGAGGCAGGGAATCAGAGCTGGGGAATCAGAGGCGGGGAATCATAGTTGGGAATCAGAGGCGGGAATCAGATATGGGGAAACAGAGGCGGGGAATCAGAGGCGGGGAAACAGAGGCGGGGAATAAGATATGGGGAATCGGATGCAGGGAATCAGAGGCGGGGAATCAGAGCTGGGGAATCAGAGGCGGCGAATCAGACTTGGGGCATCAGAGGTGGGGAATTAGATATAGGGAAACAGAGGCGGGGAATCAGAGGCGGGGAAACAGAGGCGGGGAATCAGATGTGCGGAATCAGAGATGGGGAATCAGAGGCAGGGAATCAGAAGCGGGGAATCAGAGGCCGGGTATCAGAGGCCGGGAATCAGATGCTGGGAATAAGAGGCCGGGAATCAGAGGAGGGGAATCAGAGTCCTGGAATCAGAGATGGGGATTCAGAGGCGGGGAATGAGATATGGAGAATCAGAGGCGGGGAATCAGAGGCGGGGAAACAGAGGTGGGGAATCAGATATGGGGAATCAGAGGTGGCGAATCAAAGGCGGTGAATCAGAGATGGGGAATCAGAGGCGGGGAATCAGAGGCAGGGAATCAGATGCGGGGAATCAGAGGCGGGGAATCAGAGCTGGCGAATCAGAGGCTGGGAATCAGAGGTGGGCAATCAGAGGCGGGGAAACAGAGGCGGGGAATCAAATATAGGGAATCAGAGGTGGGGAATCAGAGGTTGTGAATCAGAGATGGGGAATCAAGGCGGGGAATCAGAGGCAGGGAATCAGACGCGGGGAAACAGAGGCGGGGATTCAGAGCTGGGGAATCAGAGGCGGGGAATCAGAGTTGGGGAATCAGAGGCAGGGAATCAGATATGGGGAATCAGAGGTGGGGAATCAGAGGCAGGGAATCAGATGTGCGGAATCAGAGATGGGGAATCAGAGGCAGGGAATCAGAATCAGAAGAAGGGAATCAGAGGCCGGGAATCAGAGGCCGGAATCAGATGCTGGGAATCAGAGGCCTGGAATCAGAGGCGGGGAATCAGAGGCAGGGAATCAGATGCGGGGAATCAGAGGCGGGGAATCAGAGCTGGGGAATCAGAGGCGGGGTATTAGAGTTGGGGAATCAGAGGCGGGGAATCAGATATGGGGAAACAGAGGTGGGGAATCAGAGGCGGGGAAACAGAGGCAGGGAATCAGATATGGGGAATCAGAGGTGGGGCATCAGAGGTTGTGAATCACAGATGGGGAATCAGAGGCGGGGAATCAGAGGCAGGGTATCAGACGCGGGGAATCAGAGGCGGGGATTCAGAGCTGGGGAATCAGAAGCGGGGAATCAGAGTTGGGGAATCAGAGGCGGGGAATCAGATATGGGGAATCAGAGGCAGGGAATCAGAGGCGGGGAATCAGAGGCAGGGAATCAGACGCGGGGAATCTGAGGCGGGGAATCAGAGCTGGGGAATCAGAGGTGGGGAATCAGAGTTGAGGAATCAGAGGCAGGGAATTGGATGTGCGGAATCAGAGAGGGGGAATCAGAGGTGGGGAATCAGAGGCGGGGAATCAGAGGCAGGAAATCAGACACGGGGATTCAGAGGCTGGGAATCAGACGGGGGGAATCAAAGGCGGGGAATCAGAGCTGGGGAATCTGAGGCAGGGAATCAGAGTTGGGGATTCAGAGGCGGGGAATCAGATATGGGGAAACAGAGGCGGGGAATCAGAGGCGGGCAAACAGAGGCGGGGAATTAGATATGGGGAATCAGAGGTAGGGAATCAGAGGTGGTGAATCAGTGATGGGGAATCACAGGCGGGGAATCAGAGGCAGGGAATAGGACGCGGGGAATCAGAGGCAGGGAATCAGAGCTGGGGAATCAGAGGAGGGGATTCATAGTTGGGAATCAGAGGCGGGAATCAGATATGGGGAAACAGAGGCGGGGAATCAGAGGCGGGGAAACAGAGGCGGGGAATCAGTTATGGGGAATCAGAAGTGGGGAATCAGAGGCAGGGAATCAGATGTGCGGAATCAGAGATGGGGAATAAGAGGCAGGGAATCAGAATCAGAAGCGGGGAATCAGAGGCCGGGAATCAGAGGCCGGGAATCAGATGCTGGGAATAAGAGGCCGGGAATCAGAGGTGGGGAATCAGAGGTGGCGAATCAAAGGCGGTGAATCAGAGATGGGGAATCAGAGGCGGGGAATCAGAGGCAGGGAATCAGATGCGGGGAATCAGAGGCGGGGAATCAGAGCTGGCGAATCAGAGGCGGGGAATCAGAGGTGGGCAATCAGAGGCGGGGAATCAGATATGGGGAATCAGAGGCGGGGAATCAGAGGCAGGGAAACAGAGGCGGGGAATCAAATATAGGGAATCAGAGGTGGGGAATCAGAGGTTGTGAATCAGAGATGGGGAATCAAGGCGGGGAATCAGAGGCAGGGAATCAGACACGGGGAATCAGAGGCGGGGATTCAGAGCTGGGGAATCAGAGGCGGGGAATCAGAGTTGGGGAATCAGAGGCAGGGAATCAGAGGCGGGGAATCAGAGGCGGGGAATCAGAGGCGGGGAATCAGATATGGGGAATCAGAGGTGGGGAATCAGGGGCAGGGAATCAGTGGCAGGGAATCAGAGGCGGGGAATCAGAGGCGGGGAATCAGAGGCAGGGAATCAGACACGGGGAATCAGAGGCGGGGAATCAGAGATGGGGAATCAGAGGCGGGGAATCAGAGGCAGCGAATCGGACGCCGGGAATCAGAGTCGGGGAATCAGAGCTGGGGAATCAGAGGCGGGGAATCAGAGTTGGGGAATCAGAGGCGGGGAATCAGATATGGTGAATCAGAGGCAGGGAATCAGAGGCGGGGAATCAGAGGCAGGGAATCAGACGCGGGGAATCTGAGGCGGGGTATCAGAGCTGGGGAATCAGAGGTGGGGAATCAGAGTTGGGGAATCAGAGGCAGCGAATTGGATGTGCGGAATCAGAGATGGGGAATCAGAGGTGGGGAATCAGAGGCGGTGAATCAGAGATGGGGAATCAGAGGCGGGGAATCAGAGGCAGGAAATCAGACACGGGGATTCAGAGGATGGGAATCAGAGGCAGGGAATCAGACGCGGGGAATCTGAGGCGGGGAATCAGAGCTGGGGAATCTGAGGCAGGGAATCAGAGTTGCGGATTCAGAGGCGGGGAATCAGATATGGGGAAACAGAGGCGGGGAATCAGAGGCGGGCAAACAGAGGCGGGGAATTAGATATGGGGAATCAGAGGTAGGGAGTCAGAGGTGGTGAATCAGTGATGGGGAATCACAGGCGGGGAATCAGAGGCAGGGAATAGAACGCGGGGAATCAGAGGCAGGGAATCAGAGCTGGGGAATCAGAGGCGTGGAATCATAGTTGGGAATCAGAGGCGGGAATCAGATATGGGGAAACAGAGGCGGGGAATCAGAGGCGGGGAAACAGAGGCGGGGAATCAGATATGGGGAATCGGATGCAGGGAATCAGAGGCGGGGAATCAGAGCTGGGGAATCAGAGGCGGGGAATCAGAGTTGGGGCCTCAGAGGTGGGGAATTAGATATAGGGAAACAGAGGCGGGGAATCAGAGGCGGGGAAACAGAGGCGGGGAATCAGATATGGGGAATCAGAGGTGGGGAATCAGAGGCAGGGAATCAGATGTGCGGAATCAGAGATGGGGAATCAGAGGCAGGGAATCAGAAGCGGGGAATCAGAGGCCGGGAATCAGAGGCCGGGAATCAGATGCTGGGAATAAGAGGCCGGGAATCAGAGGAGGGGAATCAGAGTCCGGGAATCAGAGATGGGGATTCAGAGGCGGGGAATGAGATATGGAGAATCAGAGGCGGGGAATCAGAGGCGGGGAAACAGAGGCGGGGAATCAGAGGCGGGGAAACAGAGGCGGGGAATCAGATATGGGGAATCAGAGGTGGGGAATCAGAGGCAGGGAATCAGATGTGCGGAATCAGAGATGGGGAATCAGAGGCAGGGAATCAGAAGCGGGGAATCAGATGATGGGATTCAGAGGCCTGGAATCAGAGGCGGGGAATCAGAGGCAGGGAATCAGATGCGGGGAATCAGAGGCGGGGAATCAGAGCTGGGGAATCAGAGGCGGGGTATTAGAGTTGGGGAATCAGAGGCGGGGAATCAGATATGGGGAAACAGAGGTAGGGAATCAGAGGCGGGGAAACATAGGCAGGGAATCGGATGTGCGGAATCAGAGGTGGGGAATCAGAGGCCGTGAATCAGAGGTGGTGAATCAGAGATGGGGAATCAGAGGCGGGGAATCAGAGGCAGGGTATCAGACGCGGGGAATCAGAGGTGGGCAATCAGAGGCGGGGAATCAGATATGGGGAATCAGAGGCGGGGAATCAGAGGCGGGGAAACAGAGGCGGGGAATCAGATATGGGGAATCAGAGGTGGGGCATCAGAGGTTGTGAATCACAGATGGGGAATCAGAGGCGGGGAATCAGAGGCAGGGAATCAGACGCGGGGAATCAGAGGCAGGGAATCAGACGCGGGGAATCTGAGGCGGGGAATCAGAGCTGGGGAATCAGAGGTGGGGAATCAGAGTTGGGGAATCAGAGGCAGAGAATTGGATGTGCGGAATCAGAGATGGGGAATCAGAGGTGGGGAATCAGAGGCGGTGAATCAGAGATGGGGAATCAGAGGCGGGGAATCAGAGGCAGGAAATCAGACACGGGGATTCAGAGGCTGGGAATCAGAGGCAGGGAATCAGACGCGGGGAATCTGAGGCGGGGAATCAGAGCTGGGGAATCTGAGGCAGGGAATCAGAGTTGCGGATTCAGAGGCGGGGAATCAGATATGGGGAAACAGATGCGGGGAATCAGAGGCGGGCAAACAGAGGCGGGGAATTAGATATGGGGAATCAGAGGTAGGGAATCAGAGGTGGTGAATCAGTGATGGGGAATCACAGGCGGGGAATCAGAGGCAGGGAATAGAACGCGTGGAATCAGAGGCAGGGAATCAGAGCTGGGGAATCAGAGGCGGGGAATCATAGTTGGGAATCAGAGGCGGGAATCAGATATGGGGAAACAGAGGCGGGGAATCAGAGGCGGGGAAACAGAGGCGGGGAATAAGATATGGGGAATCGGATGCAGGGAATCAGAGGCGGGGAATCAGAGCTGGGGAATCAGAGGCGGCGAATCAGACTTGGGGCATCAGAGGTGGGGAATTAGATATAGGGAAACAGAGGCGGGGAATCAGAGGCGGGGAAACAGAGGCGGGGAATCAGATGTGCGGAATCAGAGATGGGGAATCAGAGGCAGGGAATCAGAAGCGGGGAATCAGAGGCCGGGTATCAGAGGCCGGGAATCAGATGCTGGGAATAAGAGGCCGGGAATCAGAGGAGGGGAATCAGAGTCCTGGAATCAGAGATGGGGATTCAGAGGCGGGGAATGAGATATGGAGAATCAGAGGCGGGGAATCAGAGGCGGGGAAACAGAGGTGGGGAATCAGATATGGGGAATCAGAGGTGGCGAATCAAAGGCGGTGAATCAGAGATGGGGAATCAGAGGCGGGGAATCAGAGGCAGGGAATCAGATGCGGGGAATCAGAGGCGGGGAATCAGAGCTGGCGAATCAGAGGCTGGGAATCAGAGGTGGGCAATCAGAGGCGGGGAAACAGAGGCGGGGAATCAAATATAGGGAATCAGAGGTGGGGAATCAGAGGTTGTGAATCAGAGATGGGGAATCAAGGCGGGGAATCAGAGGCAGGGAATCAGACGCGGGGAAACAGAGGCGGGGATTCAGAGCTGGGGAATCAGAGGCGGGGAATCAGAGTTGGGGAATCAGAGGCAGGGAATCAGATATGGGGAATCAGAGGTGGGGAATCAGAGGCAGGGAATCAGATGTGCGGAATCAGAGATGGGGAATCAGAGGCAGGGAATCAGAATCAGAAGAAGGGAATCAGAGGCCGGGAATCAGAGGCCGGAATCAGATGCTGGGAATCAGAGGCCTGGAATCAGAGGCGGGGAATCAGAGGCAGGGAATCAGATGCGGGGAATCAGAGGCGGGGAATCAGAGCTGGGGAATCAGAGGCGGGGTATTAGAGTTGGGGAATCAGAGGCGGGGAATCAGATATGGGGAAACAGAGGTGGGGAATCAGAGGCGGGGAAACAGAGGCAGGGAATCAGATATGGGGAATCAGAGGTGGGGCATCAGAGGTTGTGAATCACAGATGGGGAATCAGAGGCGGGGAATCAGAGGCAGGGAATCAGACGCGGGGAATCAGAGGCGGGGATTCAGAGCTGGGGAATCAGAAGCGGGGAATCAGAGTTGGGGAATCAGAGGCGGGGAATCAGATATGGGGAATCAGAGGCAGGGAATCAGAGGCGGGGAATCAGAGGCAGGGAATCAGACGCGGGGAATCTGAGGCGGGGAATCAGAGCTGGGGAATCAGAGGTGGGGAATCAGAGTTGAGGAATCAGAGGCAGGGAATTGGATGTGCGGAATCAGAGAGGGGGAATCAGAGGTGGGGAATCAGAGGCGGGGAATCAGAGGCAGGAAATCAGACACGGGGATTCAGAGGCTGGGAATCAGACGGGGGGAATCAAAGGCGGGGAATCAGAGCTGGGGAATCTGAGGCAGGGAATCAGAGTTGGGGATTCAGAGGCGGGGAATCAGATATGGGGAAACAGAGGCGGGGAATCAGAGGCGGGCAAACAGAGGCGGGGAATTAGATATGGGGAATCAGAGGTAGGGAATCAGAGGTGGTGAATCAGTGATGGGGAATCACAGGCGGGGAATCAGAGGCAGGGAATAGGACGCGGGGAATCAGAGGCAGGGAATCAGAGCTGGGGAATCAGAGGAGGGGATTCATAGTTGGGAATCAGAGGCGGGAATCAGATATGGGGAAACAGAGGCGGGGAATCAGAGGCGGGGAAACAGAGGCGGGGAATCAGTTATGGGGAATCAGAAGTGGGGAATCAGAGGCAGGGAATCAGATGTGCGGAATCAGAGATGGGGAATAAGAGGCAGGGAATCAGAATCAGAAGCGGGGAATCAGAGGCCGGGAATCAGAGGCCGGGAATCAGATGCTGGGAATAAGAGGCCGGGAATCAGAGGTGGGGAATCAGAGGTGGCGAATCAAAGGCGGTGAATCAGAGATGGGGAATCAGAGGCGGGGAATCAGAGGCAGGGAATCAGATGCGGGGAATCAGAGGCGGGGAATCAGAGCTGGCGAATCAGAGGCGGGGAATCAGAGGTGGGCAATCAGAGGCGGGGAATCAGATATGGGGAATCAGAGGCGGGGAATCAGAGGCAGGGAAACAGAGGCGGGGAATCAAATATAGGGAATCAGAGGTGGGGAATCAGAGGTTGTGAATCAGAGATGGGGAATCAAGGCGGGGAATCAGAGGCAGGGAATCAGACACGGGGAATCAGAGGCGGGGATTCAGAGCTGGGGAATCAGAGGCGGGGAATCAGAGTTGGGGAATCAGAGGCAGGGAATCAGAGGCGGGGAATCAGAGGCGGGGAATCAGAGGCGGGGAATCAGATATGGGGAATCAGAGGTGGGGAATCAGGGGCAGGGAATCAGTGGCAGGGAATCAGAGGCGGGGAATCAGAGGCGGGGAATCAGAGGCAGGGAATCAGACACGGGGAATCAGAGGCGGGGAATCAGAGATGGGGAATCAGAGGCGGGGAATCAGAGGCAGCGAATCGGACGCCGGGAATCAGAGTCGGGGAATCAGAGCTGGGGAATCAGAGGCGGGGAATCAGAGTTGGGGAATCAGAGGCGGGGACTCAGATATGGGGAAATAGAGGCGGGGAATCAGATATGGGGAATCAGAGGTGTGGAATCAGAGGTTGGGAATCAGAGGAAGGGAATCAGAGTCGGGGAAACAGAGGCGGGGAATCAGATATGTGGAATCAGAGGTGGCGAATCAAAAGCGGTGAAACAGAGATGGGGAATCAGCGCAGGGAATCAGAGGCAGGGAATCAAACACGGGGAATCAGAGCTGGGGAATCAGAGGCGGGGAATCAGAGTTGGGAATCAGAGGCGGGGAATCAGAGGCGGGGAAACAGAGGCGGGGAATCAGATATGGGGAATCAGAGGTGGGGAATCAGAGGTTGGGAATCAGAGGCAGGGAATCAGAGGCGGGGAATCAGAGGCGGGGAATCAGAGGAAGGGAATCAGATGTGCGGAATCGGAGATGGGGAATCAGAGGCAGGTAATCAGAGGCGGGGAATCAGAGGCGGGGAATCAGAGGCCGGGAATCAGATATGGGGAAACTGAGGCGGGGAATCCGAGGCGGGGAAACAGAGGCGGGGAGCCAGATATGGGGAATCAGAGGTGGGGAATCAGAGGTTGGGAATCAGAGGCAGGGAATCAGAGGCTTGGATTCAGATGCAGGGAATCAGATGCGGGGCATCAGAGGCGGGGAATCAGAGCTGGGGAATCAGAGGTGGGGAATCAGATTTGGGGAATCAGAGGTGGGGACTTAGATATTGGGAAACAGAGGCGGGGAATCAGAGGCGGGGAAACAGAGGCGGGGAATCAGATATGGGGAATCAGAGGCGGGGAATCAGAGGCAGGGAATCAGATGTGCGGAATCAGAGATGGGGAATCAGAGGCAGGGAATCAGAATCAGAAGCAGGGAATCAGAGGCCGGGAATCAGAGGCCGGAATCAGATGATGGGAATCAGAGGCCTGGAATCAGAGGCGGGGAATCAGAGGCAGGGAATCAGATGCGGGGAATCAGAGGCGGGGAATCAGAGCTGGGGAATCAGAGGCGGGGTATTAGAGTTGGCGAATCAGAGGCGGGGAATCAGATATGGGGAAACAGAGGTAGGGAATCAGAGGCGGGGAAACAGAGGCAGGGAATCAGATATGGGGAATCAGAGGCGGGGAATCAGAGGTGGGGAAACATAGGCAGGGAATCGGATGTGCGGAATCAGAGATGGGGAATCAGAGGCCGGGAATCAGAGGTGGTGAATCAGAGATGGGGAATCAGAGGCGGGGAATCAGAGGCAGGGTATCAGACGCGGGGAATCAGAGGTGGGCAATCAGAGGCGGGGAATCAGATATGGGGAATCAGAGGCGGGGAATCAGAGGCGGGGAAACAGAGGCGGGGAATCAGATATGGGGAATCAGAGGTGGGGCATCAGAGGTTGTGAATCACAGATGGGGAATCAGAGGCGGGGAATCAGAGGCAGGGAATCAGACGCGGGGAATCTGAGGCGGGGATTCAGAGCTGGGGAATCAGAAGCGGGGAATCAGAGTTGGGGAATCAGAGGCGGGGAATCAGATATGGGGAATCAGAGGCAGGGAATCAGAGGTGGGGAATCAGAGGCAGGGAATCAGACGCGGGGAATCTGAGGCGGGGAATCAGAGCTGGGGAATCAGAGGTGGGGAATCAGAGTTGGGGAATCAGAGGCAGGGAATTGGATGTGCGGAATCAGAGATGGGGAATCAGAGGTGGGGAATCAGAGGCGGTGAATCAGAGATGGGGAATCAGTGGCGGGGAATCAGAGGCAGGAAATCAGACACGGGGATTCAGAGGCTGGGAATCAGAGGCAGGGAATCAGACGCGGGGAATCTGAGGCGGGGAATCAGAGCTGGGGAATCTGAGGCAGGGAATCAGAGTTGGGGATTCAGAGGCGGGGAATCAGATATGGGGAAACAGAGGCGGGGAATCAGAGGCGGGCAAACAGAGACGGGGAATTCGATATGGGGAATCAGAGGTAGGGAATCAGAGGTGGTGAATCAGTGATGGGGAATCACAGGCGGGGAATCAGAGGCAGGGAATAGAACGCGGGGAATCAGAGGCAGGGAATCAGAGCTGGGGAATCAGAGGCGGGGAATCATAGTTGGGAATCAGAGGCGGGAATCAGATATGGGGAAACAGAGGCGGGGAATCAGAGGCGGGGAAACAGAGGCGGGGAATCAGATATGGGGAATCGGATGCAGGGAATCACAGGCGGGGAATCAGAGCTGGGGAATCAGAGGCGGGGAATCAGAGTTGGGGCATCAGAGGTGGGGAATTAGATATAGGGAAACAGAGGCGGGGAATCAGAGGCGGGGAAACAGAGGCGGGGAATCAGATATGGGGAATCAGAGGTGGGGAATCAGAGGCAGGGAATCAGATGTGCGGAATCAGAGATGGGGAATCAGAGGCAGGGAATCAGAAGCGGGGAATCAGAGGCCGGGAATCAGAGGCCGGGAATCAGATGCTGGGAATAAGAGGCCGGGAATCAGAGGAGGGGAATCAGAGTCCGGGAATCAGAGATGGGGATTCAGAGGCGGGGAATGAGATATGGAGAATCAGAGGCGGGGAATCAGAGGCGGGGAAACAGAGGTGGGGAATCAGATATGGGGAATCAGAGGTGGCGAATCAAAGGTGGTGAATCAGAGATGGGGAATCAGAGGCGGGGAATCAGAGGCAGGGAATCAGATGCGGGGAATCAGAGGTGGGGAATCAGAGCTGGCGAATCAGAGGCTGGGAATCAGAGGTGGGCAATCAGAGGCGGGGAATCAGATATGGGGAATCAGAGGCGGGGAATCAGAGGCGGGGAAAGAGAGGCGGGGAATCAAATATAGGGAATCAGAGGTGGGGAATCAGAGGTTGTGAATCAGAGATGGGGAATCAAGGCGGGGAATCAGAGGCAGGGAATCAGACGCGGGGAAACAGAGGCGGGGATTCAGAGCTGGGGAATCAGAGGTGGGGAATCAGAGTTGGGGAATCAGAGGCAGGGAATCAGAAATGGGGAATCAGAGGTGGGGAATCAGAGGCAGGGAATCAGAATCAGAAGAAGGGAATCAGAGGCCGGGAATCAGAGGCCGGAATCAGATGCTGGGAATCAGAGGCCTGGAATCAGAGGCGGGGAATCAGAGGCAGGGAATCAGATGCGGGGAATCAGACGCGGGGAATCAGAGCTGGGGAATCAGAGGCGGGGTATTAGAGTTGGGGAATCAGAGGCGGGGAATCAGATATGGGGAAACAGAGGTGGGGAATCAGAGGCGGGGAAACAGAGGCAGGGAATCAGATATGGGGAATCAGAGGTGGGGCATCAGAGGTTGTGAATCACAGATGGGGAATCAGAGGCGGGGAATCAGAGGCAGGGAATCAGACGCGGGGAATCAGAGGCGGGGATTCAGAGCTGGGGAATCAGAAGCGGGGAATCAGAGTTGGGGAATCAGAGGCGGGGAATCAGATATGGGGAATCAGAGGCAGGGAATCAGAGGCGGGGAATCAGAGGCAGGGAATCAGACGCGGGGAATCTGAGGCGGGGAATCAGAGCTGGGGAATCAGAGGTGGGGAATCAGAGTTGAGGAATCAGAGGCAGGGAATTGGATGTGCGGAATCAGAGAGGGGGAATCAGAGGTGGGGAATCAGAGGCGGTGAATCAGAGATGGGGAATCAGAGGCGGGGAATCAGTGGCAGGAAATCAGACACGGGGATTCAGAGGCTGGGAATCAGACGGGGGGAATCAAAGGCGGGGAATCAGAGCTGGGGAATCTGAGGCAGGGAATCAGAGTTGGGGATTCAGAGGCGGGGAATCAGATATGGGGAAACAGAGGCGGGGAATCAGAGGCGGGCAAACAGAGGCGGGGAATTAGATATGGGGAATCAGAGGTAGGGAATCAGAGGCGGGGAATCAGAGCTGGGGAATCAGAGGCGGGGAATCAGAGCTGGGGAATCAGAGGCAGGGAATCAGATGTGCGGAATCAGAGATGGGGAATAAGAGGCAGGGAATCAGAATCAGAAGCGGGGAATCAGAGGCCGGGAATCAGAGGCCGGGAATCAGATGCTGGGAATAAGAGGCCGGGAATCAGAGGTGGGGAATCAGATATGGGGAATCAGAGGTGGCGAATCAAAGGCGGTGAATCAGAGATGGGGAATCAGAGGCGGGGAATCAGAGGCAGGGAATCAGATGCGGGGAATCAGAGGCGGGGAATCAGAGCTGGCGAATCAGAAGGCTGTGAATCAGAGGTGGGCAATCAGAGGCGGGGAATCAGATATGGGGAATCAGAGGCGGGGAATCAGAGGCGGGGAAACAGAGGCGGGGAATCAAATATAGGGAATCAGAGGTGGGGAATCAGAGGTTGTGAATCAGCGATGGGGAATCAAGGCGGGGAATCAGAGGCAGGGAATCAGACGCGGGGAATCAGAGGAGGGGATTCAGAGCTGGCGAATCAGAGGCGGGGAATCAGAGTTGGGGAATCAGAGGCAGGGAATCAGATATGGGGAATCAGAGGCGGGGAATCAGAGGCGGGGAAACAGAGGCGGGGAATCAGATGTGGGGAATCAGAGGTGGGGAATCAGGGGCAGGGAATCAGTGGCAGGGAATCAGAGGCCGGGAATCAGAGGCGGGGAATCAAAGGCAGGGAATCAGACACGGGGAATCAGAGGCGGGGAATCAGAGATGGGGAATCAGAGGCGGGGAATCAGAGGCAGGGAATCGGATGCCGGGAATCAGAGTCGGGGAATCAGAGCTGGGGAATCAGAGGCGGGGAATCAGAGTTGGGGAATCAGAGGCGGGGAATCAGATATGGGGAAATAGAGGCGGGGAATCAGATATGGGGAATCAGAGGTGTGGAATCAGAGGTTGGGAATCAGAGGCAGGGAATCAGAGTCGGGGAAACAGAGGCGGGGAATCAGATATGGGGAATCAGAGGTGGCGAATCAAAGGCGGTGAAACAGAGATGGGGAATCAGGGCAGGGAATCAGAGGCAGGGAATCAAACACGGGGAATCAGAGCTGGGGAATCAGAGGCGGTGAATCAGAGTTGGGAATCAGAGGCGGGGAATCAGAGGCGGGGAAACAGAGGCGGGGAATCAGATATGGGGAATCAGAGGTGGGGAATCCGAGGTTGGGAATCAGAGGCAGGGAATCAGAGGCGGAAAATCAGAGGCGGGGAATCAGAGGAAGAGAATCAGATGTGCGGAATCGGAGATGGGGAATCAGAGGCAGGGAATCAGAGGCGGGGAATCAGAGGCGGGGAATCAGAGGCCGGGAATCAGATATGGGGAAACAGAGGCGGGGAATCCGAGGCGGGGAAACAGAGGCGGGGAATCAGATATGGGGAGGCAGAGGTGGGGCATCAGAGGTTGGGATTCAGAGGCAGGGAATCAGAGGCTTGGAATCAGATGCAGGGAATCAGATGCGGGGAATCAGAGGCGGGGAATCAGAGCTGGGGAATCAGAGGTGGGGAATCAGATATGGGGAATCAGAGGCGGGGACTTAGATATTGGGAAACAGAGGCTGGGAATCAGAGGCGGGGAAACCCAGGCGGGGAATCAGATATGGGGAATCAGAGATGGGGAAGCAGAGGCAGGGAATCAGAATCAGAAGCAGGGAATCAGAGGCCGGAATCAGATGCTGGGAATCAGAGGCCTGGAATCAGAGGCGGGGAATCAGAGGCAGGGAATCCGATGCGGGGAATCAGAGGCGGGGAATCAGAGCTGGGGAATCAGAGGCGGGGTATTAGAGTTGGGGAATCAGAGGCGGGGAATCAGATATGGGGAAACAGAGGTGGGGAATCAGAGGTGGGGAAACAGAGGCAGGGAATCAGATATGGGGAATCAGAGGCGGGGAATCAGAGGTGGGGAATCATAGGCAGGGAATCGGATGTGCGGAATCAGAGATGGGTAATCAGAGGCGGGGAATCAGATGTGGGGAATCAGAGGTGGGGAATCAGGGGCAGGGAATCAGTTGCAGGGAATCAGAGGCCGGGAATCAGAGGCGGGGAATCAAAGGCAGGGAATCAGACACGGGGAATCAGAGGCGGGGAATCAGAGATGGGGAATCAGAGGCGGGGAATCAGAGGCAGGGAATCGGATGCCGGGAATCAGAGTCGGGGAATCAGAGCTGGGGAATCAGAGGCGGGGAATCAGAGTTGGGGAATCAGAGGCGGGGAATCAGATATGGGGAAATAGAGGCGGGGAATCAGATATGGGGAATCAGAGGTGTGGAATCAGAGGTTGGGAATCAGAGGCAGGGAATCAGAGTCGGGGAAACAGAGGCGGGGAATCAGATATGGGGAATCAGAGGTGGCGAATCAAAGGCGGTGAAACAGAGATGGGGAATCAGGGCAGGGAATCAGAGGCAGGGAATCAAACACGGGGAATCAGAGCTGGGGAATCAGAGGCGGTGAATCAGAGTTGGGAATCAGAGGCGGGGAATCAGAGGCGGGGAAACAGAGGCGGGGAATCAGATATGGGGAATCAGAGGTGGGGAATCCGAGGTTGGGAATCAGAGGCAGGGAATCAGAGGCGGAAAATCAGAGGCGGGGAATCAGAGGAAGAGAATCAGATGTGCGGAATCGGAGATGGGGAATCAGAGGCAGGGAATCAGAGGCGGGGAATCAGAGGCGGGGAATCAGAGGCCGGGAATCAGATATGGGGAAACAGAGGCGGGGAATCCGAGGCGGGGAAACAGAGGCGGGGAATCAGATATGGGGAGTCAGAGGTGGGGCATCAGAGGTTGGGATTCAGAGGCAGGGAATCAGAGGCTTGGAATCAGATGCAGGGAATCAGATGCGGGGAATCAGAGGCGGGGAATCAGAGCTGGGGAATCAGAGGTGGGGAATCAGATATGGGGAATCAGAGGCGGGGACTTAGATATTGGGAAACAGAGGCTGGGAATCAGAGGCGGGGAAACCCAGGCGGGGAATCAGATATGGGGAATCAGAGATGGGGAAGCAGAGGCAGGGAATCAGAATCAGAAGCAGGGAATCAGAGGCCGGAATCAGATGCTGGGAATCAGAGGCCTGGAATCAGAGGCGGGGAATCAGAGGCAGGGAATCCGATGCGGGGAATCAGAGGCGGGGAATCAGAGCTGGGGAATCAGAGGCGGGGTATTAGAGTTGGGGAATCAGAGGCGGGGAATCAGATATGGGGAAACAGAGGTGGGGAATCAGAGGTGGGGAAACAGAGGCAGGGAATCAGATATGGGGAATCAGAGGCGGGGAATCAGAGGTGGGGAATCATAGGCAGGGAATCGGATGTGCGGAATCAGAGATGGGTAATCAGAGGCTGGGAATCAGAGGTGGTGAATCAGAGATGGGGAATCAGAGGCGGGGAATCAGAGGCAGGGAATCAGAGGCGGGGAATCAGAGGCGGGGAATCAGAGGAAGGGAATCAGATGTGCGGAATCGGAGATGGGGAATCAGAGGCAGGTAATCAGAGGCGGGGAATCAGAGGCGGGGAATCAGAGGCCGGGAATCAGATATGGGGAAACTGAGGCGGGGAATCCGAGGCGGGGAAACAGAGGCGGGGAGCCAGATATGGGGAATCAGAGGTGGGGAATCAGAGGTTGGGAATCAGAGGCAGGGAATCAGAGGCTTGGATTCAGATGCAGGGAATCAGATGCGGGGCATCAGAGGCGGGGAATCAGAGCTGGGGAATCAGAGGTGGGGAATCAGATTTGGGGAATCAGAGGTGGGGACTTAGATATTGGGAAACAGAGGCGGGGAATCAGAGGCGGGGAAACAGAGGCGGGGAATCAGATATGGGGAATCAGAGGCGGGGAATCAGAGGCAGGGAATCAGATGTGCGGAATCAGAGATGGGGAATCAGAGGCAGGGAATCAGAATCAGAAGCAGGGAATCAGAGGCCGGGAATCAGAGGCCGGAATCAGATGATGGGAATCAGAGGCCTGGAATCAGAGGCGGGGAATCAGAGGCAGGGAATCAGATGCGGGGAATCAGAGGCGGGGAATCAGAGCTGGGGAATCAGAGGCGGGGTATTAGAGTTGGCGAATCAGAGGCGGGGAATCAGATATGGGGAAACAGAGGTAGGGAATCAGAGGCGGGGAAACAGAGGCAGGGAATCAGATATGGGGAATCAGAGGCGGGGAATCAGAGGTGGGGAAACATAGGCAGGGAATCGGATGTGCGGAATCAGAGATGGGGAATCAGAGGCCGGGAATCAGAGGTGGTGAATCAGAGATGGGGAATCAGAGGCGGGGAATCAGAGGCAGGGTATCAGACGCGGGGAATCAGAGGTGGGCAATCAGAGGCGGGGAATCAGATATGGGGAATCAGAGGCGGGGAATCAGAGGCGGGGAAACAGAGGCGGGGAATCAGATATGGGGAATCAGAGGTGGGGCATCAGAGGTTGTGAATCACAGATGGGGAATCAGAGGCGGGGAATCAGAGGCAGGGAATCAGACGCGGGGAATCTGAGGCGGGGATTCAGAGCTGGGGAATCAGAAGCGGGGAATCAGAGTTGGGGAATCAGAGGCGGGGAATCAGATATGGGGAATCAGAGGCAGGGAATCAGAGGTGGGGAATCAGAGGCAGGGAATCAGACGCGGGGAATCTGAGGCGGGGAATCAGAGCTGGGGAATCAGAGGTGGGGAATCAGAGTTGGGGAATCAGAGGCAGGGAATTGGATGTGCGGAATCAGAGATGGGGAATCAGAGGTGGGGAATCAGAGGCGGTGAATCAGAGATGGGGAATCAGTGGCGGGGAATCAGAGGCAGGAAATCAGACACGGGGATTCAGAGGCTGGGAATCAGAGGCAGGGAATCAGACGCGGGGAATCTGAGGCGGGGAATCAGAGCTGGGGAATCTGAGGCAGGGAATCAGAGTTGGGGATTCAGAGGCGGGGAATCAGATATGGGGAAACAGAGGCGGGGAATCAGAGGCGGGCAAACAGAGACGGGGAATTCGATATGGGGAATCAGAGGTAGGGAATCAGAGGTGGTGAATCAGTGATGGGGAATCACAGGCGGGGAATCAGAGGCAGGGAATAGAACGCGGGGAATCAGAGGCAGGGAATCAGAGCTGGGGAATCAGAGGCGGGGAATCATAGTTGGGAATCAGAGGCGGGAATCAGATATGGGGAAACAGAGGCGGGGAATCAGAGGCGGGGAAACAGAGGCGGGGAATCAGATATGGGGAATCGGATGCAGGGAATCACAGGCGGGGAATCAGAGCTGGGGAATCAGAGGCGGGGAATCAGAGTTGGGGCATCAGAGGTGGGGAATTAGATATAGGGAAACAGAGGCGGGGAATCAGAGGCGGGGAAACAGAGGCGGGGAATCAGATATGGGGAATCAGAGGTGGGGAATCAGAGGCAGGGAATCAGATGTGCGGAATCAGAGATGGGGAATCAGAGGCAGGGAATCAGAAGCGGGGAATCAGAGGCCGGGAATCAGAGGCCGGGAATCAGATGCTGGGAATAAGAGGCCGGGAATCAGAGGAGGGGAATCAGAGTCCGGGAATCAGAGATGGGGATTCAGAGGCGGGGAATGAGATATGGAGAATCAGAGGCGGGGAATCAGAGGCGGGGAAACAGAGATGGGGAATCAGATATGGGGAATCAGAGGTGGCGAATCAAAGGTGGTGAATCAGAGATGGGGAATCAGAGGCGGGGAATCAGAGGCAGGGAATCAGATGCGGGGAATCAGAGGTGGGGAATCAGAGCTGGCGAATCAGAGGCTGGGAATCAGAGGTGGGCAATCAGAGGCGGGGAATCAGATATGGGGAATCAGAGGCGGGGAATCAGAGGCGGGGAAAGAGAGGCGGGGAATCAAATATAGGGAATCAGAGGTGGGGAATCAGAGGTTGTGAATCAGAGATGGGGAATCAAGGCGGGGAATCAGAGGCAGGGAATCAGACGCGGGGAAACAGAGGCGGGGATTCAGAGCTGGGGAATCAGAGGTGGGGAATCAGAGTTGGGGAATCAGAGGCAGGGAATCAGAAATGGGGAATCAGAGGTGGGGAATCAGAGGCAGGGAATCAGAATCAGAAGAAGGGAATCAGAGGCCGGGAATCAGAGGCCGGAATCAGATGCTGGGAATCAGAGGCCTGGAATCAGAGGCGGGGAATCAGAGGCAGGGAATCAGATGCGGGGAATCAGACGCGGGGAATCAGAGCTGGGGAATCAGAGGCGGGGTATTAGAGTTGGGGAATCAGAGGCGGGGAATCAGATATGGGGAAACAGAGGTGGGGAATCAGAGGCGGGGAAACAGAGGCAGGGAATCAGATATGGGGAATCAGAGGTGGGGCATCAGAGGTTGTGAATCACAGATGGGGAATCAGAGGCGGGGAATCAGAGGCAGGGAATCAGACGCGGGGAATCAGAGGCGGGGATTCAGAGCTGGGGAATCAGAAGCGGGGAATCAGAGTTGGGGAATCAGAGGCGGGGAATCAGATATGGGGAATCAGAGGCAGGGAATCAGAGGCGGGGAATCAGAGGCAGGGAATCAGACGCGGGGAATCTGAGGCGGGGAATCAGAGCTGGGGAATCAGAGGTGGGGAATCAGAGTTGAGGAATCAGAGGCAGGGAATTGGATGTGCGGAATCAGAGAGGGGGAATCAGAGGTGGGGAATCAGAGGCGGTGAATCAGAGATGGGGAATCAGAGGCGGGGAATCAGTGGCAGGAAATCAGACACGGGGATTCAGAGGCTGGGAATCAGACGGGGGGAATCAAAGGCGGGGAATCAGAGCTGGGGAATCTGAGGCAGGGAATCAGAGTTGGGGATTCAGAGGCGGGGAATCAGATATGGGGAAACAGAGGCGGGGAATCAGAGGCGGGCAAACAGAGGCGGGGAATTAGATATGGGGAATCAGAGGTAGGGAATCAGAGGCGGGGAATCAGAGCTGGGGAATCAGAGGCGGGGAATCAGAGCTGGGGAATCAGAGGCAGGGAATCAGATGTGCGGAATCAGAGATGGGGAATAAGAGGCAGGGAATCAGAATCAGAAGCGGGGAATCAGAGGCCGGGAATCAGAGGCCGGGAATCAGATGCTGGGAATAAGAGGCCGGGAATCAGAGGTGGGGAATCAGATATGGGGAATCAGAGGTGGCGAATCAAAGGCGGTGAATCAGAGATGGGGAATCAGAGGCGGGGAATCAGAGGCAGGGAATCAGATGCGGGGAATCAGAGGCGGGGAATCAGAGCTGGCGAATCAGAAGGCTGTGAATCAGAGGTGGGCAATCAGAGGCGGGGAATCAGATATGGGGAATCAGAGGCGGGGAATCAGAGGCGGGGAAACAGAGGCGGGGAATCAAATATAGGGAATCAGAGGTGGGGAATCAGAGGTTGTGAATCAGCGATGGGGAATCAAGGCGGGGAATCAGAGGCAGGGAATCAGACGCGGGGAATCAGAGGAGGGGATTCAGAGCTGGCGAATCAGAGGCGGGGAATCAGAGTTGGGGAATCAGAGGCAGGGAATCAGATATGGGGAATCAGAGGCGGGGAATCAGAGGCGGGGAAACAGAGGCGGGGAATCAGATGTGGGGAATCAGAGGTGGGGAATCAGGGGCAGGGAATCAGTGGCAGGGAATCAGAGGCCGGGAATCAGAGGCGGGGAATCAAAGGCAGGGAATCAGACACGGGGAATCAGAGGCGGGGAATCAGAGATGGGGAATCAGAGGCGGGGAATCAGAGGCAGGGAATCGGATGCCGGGAATCAGAGTCGGGGAATCAGAGCTGGGGAATCAGAGGCGGGGAATCAGAGTTGGGGAATCAGAGGCGGGGAATCAGATATGGGGAAATAGAGGCGGGGAATCAGATATGGGGAATCAGAGGTGTGGAATCAGAGGTTGGGAATCAGAGGCAGGGAATCAGAGTCGGGGAAACAGAGGCGGGGAATCAGATATGGGGAATCAGAGGTGGCGAATCAAAGGCGGTGAAACAGAGATGGGGAATCAGGGCAGGGAATCAGAGGCAGGGAATCAAACACGGGGAATCAGAGCTGGGGAATCAGAGGCGGTGAATCAGAGTTGGGAATCAGAGGCGGGGAATCAGAGGCGGGGAAACAGAGGCGGGGAATCAGATATGGGGAATCAGAGGTGGGGAATCCGAGGTTGGGAATCAGAGGCAGGGAATCAGAGGCGGAAAATCAGAGGCGGGGAATCAGAGGAAGAGAATCAGATGTGCGGAATCGGAGATGGGGAATCAGAGGCAGGGAATCAGAGGCGGGGAATCAGAGGCGGGGAATCAGAGGCCGGGAATCAGATATGGGGAAACAGAGGCGGGGAATCCGAGGCGGGGAAACAGAGGCGGGGAATCAGATATGGGGAGGCAGAGGTGGGGCATCAGAGGTTGGGATTCAGAGGCAGGGAATCAGAGGCTTGGAATCAGATGCAGGGAATCAGATGCGGGGAATCAGAGGCGG
This sequence comes from Narcine bancroftii, assembly GCF_036971445.1. Lineage (NCBI taxonomy): Eukaryota > Metazoa > Chordata > Chondrichthyes > Torpediniformes > Narcinidae > Narcine > Narcine bancroftii. Next base: position 66,703 of record NW_027211883.1, read on the forward strand.
GGAATCAGAGCTGGGGAATCAGAGGTGGGGAATCAGATATGGGGAATCAGAGGCGGGGACTTAGATATTGGGAAACAGAGGCTGGGAATCAGAGGCGGGGAAACCCAGGCGGGGAATCAGATATGGGGAATCAGAGATGGGGAAGCAGAGGCAGGGAATCAGAATCAGAAGCAGGGAATCAGAGGCCGGAATCAGATGCTGGGAATCAGAGGCCTGGAATCAGAGGCGGGGAATCAGAGGCAGGGAATCCGATGCGGGGAATCAGAGGCGGGGAATCAGAGCTGGGGAATCAGAGGCGGGGTATTAGAGTTGGGGAATCAGAGGCGGGGAATCAGATATGGGGAAACAGAGGTGGGGAATCAGAGGTGGGGAAACAGAGGCAGGGAATCAGATATGGGGAATCAGAGGCGGGGAATCAGAGGTGGGGAATCATAGGCAGGGAATCGGATGTGCGGAATCAGAGATGGGTAATCAGAGGCGGGGAATCAGATGTGGGGAATCAGAGGTGGGGAATCAGGGGCAGGGAATCAGTTGCAGGGAATCAGAGGCCGGGAATCAGAGGCGGGGAATCAAAGGCAGGGAATCAGACACGGGGAATCAGAGGCGGGGAATCAGAGATGGGGAATCAGAGGCGGGGAATCAGAGGCAGGGAATCGGATGCCGGGAATCAGAGTCGGGGAATCAGAGCTGGGGAATCAGAGGCGGGGAATCAGAGTTGGGGAATCAGAGGCGGGGAATCAGATATGGGGAAATAGAGGCGGGGAATCAGATATGGGGAATCAGAGGTGTGGAATCAGAGGTTGGGAATCAGAGGCAGGGAATCAGAGTCGGGGAAACAGAGGCGGGGAATCAGATATGGGGAATCAGAGGTGGCGAATCAAAGGCGGTGAAACAGAGATGGGGAATCAGGGCAGGGAATCAGAGGCAGGGAATCAAACACGGGGAATCAGAGCTGGGGAATCAGAGGCGGTGAATCAGAGTTGGGAATCAGAGGCGGGGAATCAGAGGCGGGGAAACAGAGGCGGGGAATCAGATATGGGGAATCAGAGGTGGGGAATCCGAGGTTGGGAATCAGAGGCAGGGAATCAGAGGCGGAAAATCAGAGGCGGGGAATCAGAGGAAGAGAATCAGATGTGCGGAATCGGAGATGGGGAATCAGAGGCAGGGAATCAGAGGCGGGGAATCAGAGGCGGGGAATCAGAGGCCGGGAATCAGATATGGGGAAACAGAGGCGGGGAATCCGAGGCGGGGAAACAGAGGCGGGGAATCAGATATGGGGAGTCAGAGGTGGGGCATCAGAGGTTGGGATTCAGAGGCAGGGAATCAGAGGCTTGGAATCAGATGCAGGGAATCAGATGCGGGGAATCAGAGGCGGGGAATCAGAGCTGGGGAATCAGAGGTGGGGAATCAGATATGGGGAATCAGAGGCGGGGACTTAGATATTGGGAAACAGAGGCTGGGAATCAGAGGCGGGGAAACCCAGGCGGGGAATCAGATATGGGGAATCAGAGATGGGGAAGCAGAGGCAGGGAATCAGAATCAGAAGCAGGGAATCAGAGGCCGGAATCAGATGCTGGGAATCAGAGGCCTGGAATCAGAGGCGGGGAATCAGAGGCAGGGAATCCGATGCGGGGAATCAGAGGCGGGGAATCAGAGCTGGGGAATCAGAGGCGGGGTATTAGAGTTGGGGAATCAGAGGCGGGGAATCAGATATGGGGAAACAGAGGTGGGGAATCAGAGGTGGGGAAACAGAGGCAGGGAATCAGATATGGGGAATCAGAGGCGGGGAATCAGAGGTGGGGAATCATAGGCAGGGAATCGGATGTGCGGAATCAGAGATGGGTAATCAGAGGCTGGGAATCAGAGGTGGTGAATCAGAGATGGGGAATCAGAGGCGGGGAATCAGAGGCAGGGAATCAGACGCGGGGAATCAGAGGTGGGCAATCAGAGGCGGGGAATCAGATATGGGGAATCAGAGGCGGAGAATCAGAGGCGGGGAAACAGAGGCGGGGAATCAGATATGCGGAATCAGAGGTGGGGCATCAGAGGTTGTGAATCACAGATGGGGAATCAGAGGCGGGGAATCAGAGGCAGGGAATCAGACGCGGGGAATCAGAGTTGGGGAATCAGAGGCGGGGAATCAGATATGGGGAATCAGAGGCAGGGAATCAGAGGCGGGAAAACAGAGGCGGGGAATCAGATATGGGGAATCAGAGGCGGGGAATCAGAGGCAGGGAATCAGACACGGGGAATCAGAGGCGGGGAATCAGAGATGGGGAATCAGAGGCGGGGAATCAGAGGCAGGGAATCGGATGCCGGGAATCAGAGGCGGGGAATCAGAGTTGGGGAATCAGAGGCGGCGAAGCAGATATGGGGAAATAGAGGCGGGGAATCAGATATTGGGAATCAGAGGCGGGGAATCAGATATGGGGAATCAGAGGCTGGGAATCAGAGGGGGGGAAACAGAGGCGCGGAATAAGATATGGGGAATCAGAGGTGGGGAATCAGGGGCGGGGAATCAGTGGCAGGGAATCAGAGGCGGGGAATCAGAGGCGGGGAATCAAAGGAAGGGAATCAGACACGGGGAATCAGAGGTGGGGAATCAGAGATGGGGAATCAGAGGAGGGGAATCAAACACGGGGAATCAGAGCTGGGGAATCAGAGGCGGTGAATCAGAGTTGGGAATCAGAGGCGGGGAATCAGAGGCGGGGAAACAGAGGCGGGGAATCAGATATGGGGAATCAGAGGTGGGGAATCCGAGGTTGGGAATCAGAGGCAGGGAATCAGAGGCGGAAAATCAGAGGCGGGGAATCAGAGGAAGAGAATCAGATGTGCGGAATCGGAGATGGGGAATCAGAGGCAGGGAATCAGAGGCGGGGAATCAGAGGCGGGGAATCAGAGGCCGGGAATCAGATATGGGGAAACAGAGGCGGGGAATCCGAGGCGGGGAAACAGAGGCGGGGAATCAGATATGGGGAGTCAGAGGTGGGGCATCAGAGGTTGGGATTCAGAGGCAGGGAATCAGAGGCTTGGAATCAGATGCAGGGAATCAGATGCGGGGAATCAGAGGCGGGGAATCAGAGCTGGGGAATCAGAGGTGGGGAATCAGATATGGGGAATCAGAGGCGGGGACTTAGATATTGGGAAACAGAGGCTGGGAATCAGAGGCGGGGAAACCCAGGCGGGGAATCAGATATGGGGAATCAGAGATGGGGAAGCAGAGGCAGGGAATCAGAATCAGAAGCAGGGAATCAGAGGCCGGAATCAGATGCTGGGAATCAGAGGCCTGGAATCAGAGGCGGGGAATCAGAGGCAGGGAATCCGATGCGGGGAATCAGAGGCGGGGAATCAGAGCTGGGGAATCAGAGGCGGGGTATTAGAGTTGGGGAATCAGAGGCGGGGAATCAGATATGGGGAAACAGAGGTGGGGAATCAGAGGTGGGGAAACAGAGGCAGGGAATCAGATATGGGGAATCAGAGGCGGGGAATCAGAGGTGGGGAATCATAGGCAGGGAATCGGATGTGCGGAATCAGAGATGGGTAATCAGAGGCGGGGAATCAGATGTGGGGAATCAGAGGTGGGGAATCAGGGGCAGGGAATCAGTGGCAGGGAATCAGAGGCCGGGAATCAGAGGCGGGGAATCAAAGGCAGGGAATCAGACACGGGGAATCAGAGGCGGGGAATCAGAGATGGGGAATCAGAGGCGGGGAATCAGAGGCAGGGAATCGGATGCCGGGAATCAGAGTCGGGGAATCAGAGCTGGGGAATCAGAGGCGGGGAATCAGAGTTGGGGAATCAGAGGCGGGGAATCAGATATGGGGAAATAGAGGCGGGGAATCAGATATGGGGAATCAGAGGTGTGGAATCAGAGGTTGGGAATCAGAGGCAGGGAATCAGAGTCGGGGAAACAGAGGCGGGGAATCAGATATGGGGAATCAGAGGTGGCGAATCAAAGGCGGTGAAACAGAGATGGGGAATCAGGGCAGGGAATCAGAGGCAGGGAATCAAACACGGGGAATCAGAGCTGGGGAATCAGAGGCGGTGAATCAGAGTTGGGAATCAGAGGCGGGGAATCAGAGGCGGGGAAACAGAGGCGGGGAATCAGATATGGGGAATCAGAGGTGGGGAATCCGAGGTTGGGAATCAGAGGCAGGGAATCAGAGGCGGAAAATCAGAGGCGGGGAATCAGAGGAAGAGAATCAGATGTGCGGAATCGGAGATGGGGAATCAGAGGCAGGGAATCAGAGGCGGGGAATCAGAGGCGGGGAATCAGAGGCCGGGAATCAGATATGGGGAAACAGAGGCGGGGAATCCGAGGCGGGGAAACAGAGGCGGGGAATCAGATATGGGGAGTCAGAGGTGGGGCATCAGAGGTTGGGATTCAGAGGCAGGGAATCAGAGGCTTGGAATCAGATGCAGGGAATCAGATGCGGGGAATCAGAGGCGGGGAATCAGAGCTGGGGAATCAGAGGTGGGGAATCAGATATGGGGAATCAGAGGCGGGGACTTAGATATTGGGAAACAGAGGCTGGGAATCAGAGGCGGGGAAACCCAGGCGGGGAATCAGATATGGGGAATCAGAGATGGGGAAGCAGAGGCAGGGAATCAGAATCAGAAGCAGGGAATCAGAGGCCGGAATCAGATGCTGGGAATCAGAGGCCTGGAATCAGAGGCGGGGAATCAGAGGCAGGGAATCCGATGCGGGGAATCAGAGGCGGGGAATCAGAGCTGGGGAATCAGAGGCGGGGTATTAGAGTTGGGGAATCAGAGGCGGGGAATCAGATATGGGGAAACAGAGGTGGGGAATCAGAGGTGGGGAAACAGAGGCAGGGAATCAGATATGGGGAATCAGAGGCGGGGAATCAGAGGTGGGGAATCATAGGCAGGGAATCGGATGTGCGGAATCAGAGATGGGTAATCAGAGGCTGGGAATCAGAGGTGGTGAATCAGAGATGGGGAATCAGAGGCGGGGAATCAGAGGCAGGGAATCAGACGCGGGGAATCAGAGGTGGGCAATCAGAGGCGGGGAATCAGATATGGGGAATCAGAGGCGGAGAATCAGAGGCGGGGAAACAGAGGCGGGGAATCAGATATGCGGAATCAGAGGTGGGGCATCAGAGGTTGTGAATCACAGATGGGGAATCAGAGGCGGGGAATCAGAGGCAGGGAATCAGACGCGGGGAATCAGAGTTGGGGAATCAGAGGCGGGGAATCAGATATGGGGAATCAGAGGCAGGGAATCAGAGGCGGGAAAACAGAGGCGGGGAATCAGATATGGGGAATCAGAGGCGGGGAATCAGAGGCAGGGAATCAGACACGGGGAATCAGAGGCGGGGAATCAGAGATGGGGAATCAGAGGCGGGGAATCAGAGGCAGGGAATCGGATGCCGGGAATCAGAGGCGGGGAATCAGAGTTGGGGAATCAGAGGCGGCGAAGCAGATATGGGGAAATAGAGGCGGGGAATCAGATATTGGGAATCAGAGGCGGGGAATCAGATATGGGGAATCAGAGGCTGGGAATCAGAGGGGGGGAAACAGAGGCGCGGAATAAGATATGGGGAATCAGAGGTGGGGAATCAGGGGCGGGGAATCAGTGGCAGGGAATCAGAGGCGGGGAATCAGAGGCGGGGAATCAAAGGAAGGGAATCAGACACGGGGAATCAGAGGTGGGGAATCAGAGATGGGGAATCAGAGGAGGGGAATCACAGGCAGGGAATCAGACGCGGGGAATCAGAGGCGGGGAATCAGAGGTGGGGAATCAGAGTCGGGGAATCATAGGCAGGGAATCGGTTGTGCGGAATCAGAGATGGGGAATCAGATGTGGGGAATCAGAGGCAGTGAATCAGAGGTGGGGAAACAGAGGCGGGGAATCAAATATAGGGAATCAGAGGTGGGGAATCAGAGGTTGTGAATCAGAGATGGGGAATCAAGGCGGGGAATCAGAGGCAGGGAATCAGACGCGGGGAATCAGAGGCGGGGATTCAGAGCTGGGGAATCAGAGGCGGTGAATCAGAGTTTGGGAATCAGAGGCAGGGAATCAGATATGGGGAATCAGAGGTGGGGAATCAGAGGCGGGGAAACAGAGGCGGGGAATCAGATATGGGGAATCAGAATTGGGGAATCAGGGGCAGGGAATCAGTGGCAGGGAATCAGAGGCGGGGAATCAGAGGCGGGGAATCAGAGGCAGGGAATCAGACACGGGGAATCAGAGGCGGGGAATCAGAGATGGGGAATCAGAGGCGGGGAATCAGAGGCAGGGAATCGGACTCCGGGAATCAGAGTCGGGGAATCAGAGCTGGGGAATCAGAGGCGGGGAATCAGAGTTGGGGAATCAGAGGCGGGGAATCAGATATGGGGAAATAGAGGCGGGGAATCAGATATGGGGAATCAGAGGTGTGGAATCAGAGGTTGGGAATCAGAGGCAGGGAATCAGAGTCGGGGAAACAGAGGCGGGTAATCAGATATGGGGAAACAGATGTGGCGAATCAAAGGCGGTGAAACAGAGATGGGGAATCAGGGCAGGGAATCAGAGGCAGGGAATCAAACACGGGGAATCAGAGCTGGGGAATCAGAGGCGGGGAATCAGAGTTGGGAATCAGAGGCGGGGAATCAGAGGCGGGGAAACAGAGGCGGGGAATCAGATATGGGGAATCAGAGGTGGGGAATCCGAGGTTGGGAATCAGAGGCAGGGAATCAGAGGCGGGGAATCAGAGGCGGGGAATCAGAGGAAGGGAATCAGATGTGCGGAATCGGAGATGGGGAATCAGAGGCAGGGAATCAGAGGCGGGGAATCAGAGGCGGCGAATCAGAGGCCGGTAATCAGATATGGGGAAACAGAGGCGGGGAATCCGAGGCGGGGAAACAGAGGCAGGGAATCAGATATGGGGAATCAGAGGTGGGGAATCAGAGGTTGGGAATCAGAGGCAGGGAATCAGAGGCTTGGAATCAGATGCAGGGAATCAGATGCGGGGAATCAGAGGCGGGGAATCAGAGCTGGGGAATCAGAGGTGGGGAATCAGATTTGGGGAATCAGAGGCGGGGAATCAGAGGCGGGGAAACCCAGGCGGGGAATCAGATATGGGGAATCAGAGGTGGGGAATCAGAGGCAAGGAATCAGATGTGCGGAATCAGAGATGGGGAATCAGAGGCAGGGAATCAGAATCAGAAGCAGGGAATCAGAGGCCGGGAATTAGAGGCCGGAATCAGATGCTGGGAATCAGAGGCCTGGAATCAGAGGCGGGGAATCAGAGGCAGGGAATCAGATGCGGGGAATCAGAGGCGGGGAATCAGAGCTGGGGAATCAGAGGCGGGGTATTAGAGTTGGGGAATCAGAGGCGGGGAATCAGATATGGGGAAACAGAGGTGGGGAATCAGAGGCGGGGAAACAGAGGCAGGGAATCAGATATGGGGAATCAGAGGCGGGGAATCAGAGGTGGGGAATCATAGGCAGGGAATCGGATGTGCGGAATCAGAGATGGGGAATCAGAGGCTGGGAATCAGAGGTGGTGAATCAGAGATGGGGAATCAGAGGCGGGGAATCAGAGGCAGGGAATCAGACGCGGGGAATCAGAGGTGGGCAATCAGAGGCGGGGAATCAGATATGGGGAATCAGAGGCGGGGAATCAGAGGCAGGGAATCAGACGCGGGGAATCAGAGGCGGGGATTCAGAGCTGGGGAATCAGAGGCGGGGAATCAGAGTTGGGGAATCAGAGGCGGGGAATCAGAGGAAGGGATTCAGACGCGGGGAATCAGAGGCGGGGATTCAGAGCTGGGGAATCAGAGGCGGGGAATCAGAGTTGGGGAATCAGAGGCGGGGAATCAGATATGGGGAATCAGAGGCAGGGAATCAGAGGCGGGAAAACAGAGGCGGGGAATCAGATATGGGGAATCAGAGGCGGGGAATCAGAGGCAGGGAATCAGACACGGGGAATCAGAGGCGGGGAATCAGAGATGGGGAATCAGAGGCGGGGAATCAGAGGCAGGGAATCGGATGCCGGGAATCAGAGGCGGGAAATCAGAGCTGGGGAATCAGAGGCGGGGAATCAGAGTTGGGGAATCAGAGGCGGCGAAGCAGATATGGGGAAATAGAGGCGGGGAATCAGATATGGGGAATCAGAGGCGGGGAATCAGATATGGGTAATCAGAGGCTGGGAATCAGAGGGGGGGAAACAGAGGCGGGGAATAAGATATGGAGAATCAGAGGTGGGTAATCAGGGGCGGGGAATCAGTGGCAGGGAATCAGAGGCGGGGAATCAGAGGCGGGGAATCAAAGGAAGGGAATCAGAGGCGGGGAATCAGAGCTGGGGAATCAGAGGTGGGGAATCAGAGTCGGGGAATCAGAGGCAGGGAATCGGTTGTGCGGAATCAGAGATGGGGAATCGGATGTGGGGAATCAGAGGCAGTGAATCAGAGTTGGGGAATCAGAGATGGGGAATCAGAGGCGGGGAATCACAGGCAGGGAATCAGACGCGGGGAATCAGAGGCGGGGAATCAGAGGCAGGGTATCAGACGCGGGGAATCAGAGGTGGGCAATCAGAGGCGGGGAATCAGATATGGGGAATCAGAGGCGGGGAATCAGAGGCGGGGAAACAGAGGCGGGGAATCAAATATGGGGAATCAGAGGTGGGGCATCAGAGGTTGTGAATCACAGATGGGGAATCAGAGGCGGGGAATCAGAGGCAGGGAATCAGACGCGGGGAATCAGAGGCGGGGATTCAGAGCTGGGGAATCAGAAGCGGGGAATCAGAGTTGGGGAATCAGAGGCGGGGAATCAGATATGGGGAATCAGAGATAGAGAATCAGAGGCGGGGAATCAGAGGCAGGGAATCAGACGCGGGGAATCTGAGGCGGGGAATCAGAGCTGGGGAATCAGACGTGGGGAATCAGAGTTGGGGAATCAGAGGCAGCGAATTGGATGTGCGGAATCAGAGATGGGGAATCAGAGGTGGGGAATCAGAGGCGGTGAATCAGAGATGGGGAATCAGAGGCGGGGAATCAGAGGCAGGAAATCAGACACTGGGATTCAGAGGCTGGGAATCAGAGGCAGGGAATCAGACGCGGGGAATCTGAGGCGGGGAATCAGAGCTGGGGAATCTGAGGCAGGGAATCAGAGTTGCGGATTCAGAGGCGGGGAATCAGATATGGGGAAACTGAGGCGGGGAATCAGAGGCGGGCAAACTGAGGCGGGGAATTAGATATGGGGAATCAGATGTAGGGAATCAGAGGTGGTGAATCAGTGATGGGGAATCACAGGCGGGGAATCAGAGGCAGGGAATAGAACGCGGGGAATCAGAGGCAGGGAATCAGAGCTGGGGAATCAGAGGCGGGGAATCATAGTTGGGAATCAGAGGCGGGAATCAGATATGGGGAAACAGAGGCGGGGAATCAGAGGCGGGGAAACAGAGGCGGGTATCAGATATGGGGAATCGGATGCAGGGAATCAGAGGCGGGGAATCAGAGCTGGGGAATCAGAGGCGGGGAATCAGAGTTGGGGCATCAGAGGTGGGGAATTAGATATAGGGAAACAGAGGCGGGGAATCAGAGGCGGGGAAACAGAGGCAGGGAATCAGATATGGGGAATCAGAAATGGGGAATCAGAGGCAGGGAATCAGAAGCGGGGAATCAGAGGCCGGGAATCAGAGGCCGGGAATCAGATGCTGGGAATAAGAGGCCGGGAATCAGAGGAGGGGAATCAGAGTCCGGGAATCAGAGATGGGGATTCAGAGGCGGGGAATGAGATATGGAGAATCAGAGGCGGGGAATCAGAGGCAGGGAATCAGAGCTGGGGAATCAGAGGCGTGGAATCATAGTTGGGAATCAGAGGCGGGAATCAGATATGGGGAAACAGAGGCGGGGAATCAGAGGCGGGGAATCAGATGTGCGGAATCAGAGATGGGGAATCAGAGGCAGGGAATCAGAAGCGGGGAATCAGAGGCCGGGAATCAGATATGGGGAATCAGAGGTGGGGAATCAGAGGCAGGGAATCAGATGTGCGGAATCAGAGATGGGGAATCAGAGGCAGGGAATCAGAAGCGGGGAATCAGAGGCCGGGAATCAGAGGCCGGGAATCAGATGCTGGGAATAAGAGGCCGGGAATCAGAGGAGGGGAATCAGAGTCCGGGAATCAGAGATGGGGATTCAGAGGCGGGGAATGAGATATGGAGAATCAGAGGCGGGGAATCAGAGGCGGGGAAACAGAGGCGGGGAATCAGAGGCGGGGAAACAGAGGCAGGGAATCAGATATGGGGAATCAGAGGTGGGGAATCAGAGGCAGGGAATCAGATGTGCGGAATCAGAGATGGGGAATCAGAGGCAGGGAATCAGAAGCGGGGAATCAGATGATGGGAATCAGAGGCCTGGAATCAGAGGCGGGGAATCAGAGGCAGGGAATCAGATGCGGGGAATCAGAGGCGGGGAATCAGAGCTGGGGAATCAGAGGCGGGGTATTAGAGTTGGGGAATCAGAGGCGGGGAATCAGATATGGGGAAACAGAGGTAGGGAATCAGAGGCGGGGAAACATAGGCAGGGAATCGGATGTGCGGAATCAGAGGTGGGGAATCAGAGGCCGTGAATCAGAGGTGGTGAATCAGAGATGGGGAATCAGAGGCGGGGAATCAGAGGCAGGGTATCAGACGCGGGGAATCAGAGGTGGGCAATCTGAGGCGGGGAATCAGATATGGGGAATCAGAGGCGGGGAATCAGAGGCGGGGAAACAGAGGCGGGGAATCAGATATGGGGAATCAGAGGTGGGGCATCAGAGGTTGTGAATCACAGATGGCGAATCAGAGGCGGGGAATCAGAGGCAGGGAATCAGACGCGGGGAATCAGAGGCGGGGATTCAGAGCTGGGGAATCAGAAGCGGGGAATCAGAGTTGGGGAATCAGAGGCGGGGAATCAGATATGGGGAATCAGAGGCAGGGAATCAGAGGCGGGGAATCAGAGGCAGGGAATCAGACGCGGGGAATCTGAGGCGGGGAATCAGAGCTGGGGAATCAGAGGTGGGGAATCAGAGTTGGGGAATCAGAGGCAGAGAATTGGATGTGCGGAATCAGAGATGGGGAATCAGAGGTGGGGAATCAGAGGCGGTGAATCAGAGATGGGGAATCAGAGGCGGGGAATCAGAGGCAGGAAATCAGACACGGGGATTCAGAGGCTGGGAATCAGAGGCAGGGAATCAGACGCGGGGAATCTGAGGCGGGGAATCAGAGCTGGGGAATCTGAGGCAGGGAATCAGAGTTGCGGATTCAGAGGCGGGGAATCAGATATGGGGAAACAGAGGCGGGGAATCAGAGGCGGGCAAACAGAGGCGGGGAATTAGATATGGGGAATCAGAGGTAGGGAATCAGAGGTGGTGAATCAGTGATGGGGAATCACAGGCGGGGAATCAGAGGCAGGGAATAGAACGCGGGGAATCAGAGGCAGGGAATCGGAGCTGGGGAATCAGAGGCGGGGAATCATAGTTGGGAATCAGAGGTGGGAATCAGATATGGGGAAACAGAGGCGGGGAATCAGAGGCGGGGAAACAGAGGCGGGGAATCAGATATGGGGAATCGGATGCAGGGAATCAGAGGCGGGGAATCAGAGCTGGGGAATCAGAGGCGGCGAATCAGAGTTGGGGCATCAGAGGTGGGGAATTAGATATAGGGAATCAGAGGCGGGGAAACAGAGGCGGGGAATCAGATATGGGGAATCAGAGGTGGGGAATCAGAGGCAGGGAATCAGATGTGCGGAATCAGAGATTGGGAATCAGAGGCAGGGAATCAGAAGCGGGGAATCAGAGGCCGGGAATCAGAGGCCGGGAATCAGATGCTGGGAATAAGAGGCCGGGAATCAGAGGAGGGGAATCAGAGTCCGGGAATCAGAGATGGGGATTCAGAGGTGGGGAATGAGATATGGAGAATCAGAGGCGGGGAATCAGAGGCGGGGAAACAGAGGTGGGGAATCAGATATGGGGAATCAGAGGTGGCGAATCAAAGGCGGTGAATCAGAGATGGGGAATCAGAGGCGGGGAATCAGAGGCAGGGAATCAGATGCGGGGAATCAGAGGCGGGGAATCAGAGCTGGCGAATCAGAGGCTGGGAATCAGAGGTGGGCAATCAGAGGCGGGGAAACAGAGGCGGGGAATCAAATATAGGGAATCAGAGGTGGGGAATCAGAGGTTGTGAATCAGAGATGGGGAATCAAGGCGGGGAATCAGAGGCAGGGAATCAGACGCGGGGAAACAGAGGCGGGGATTCAGAGCTGGGGAATCAGAGGCGGGGAATCAGAGTTGGGGAATCAGAGGCAGGGAATCAGATATGGGGAATCAGAGGTGGGGAATCAGAGGCAGGGAATCAGATGTGCGGAATCAGAGATGGGGAATCAGAGGCAGGGAATCAGAATCAGAAGAAGGGAATCAGAGGCCGGGAATCAGAGGCCGGAATCAGATGCTGGGAATCAGAGGCCTGGAATCAGAGGCGGGGAATCAGAGGCAGGGAATCAGATGCGGGGAATCAGAGGCGGGGAATCAGAGCTGGGGAATCAGAGGCGGGGTATTAGAGTTGGGGAATCAGAGGCGGGGAATCAGATATGGGGAAACAGAGGTGGGGAATCAGAGGCGGGGAAACAGAGGCAGGGAATCAGATATTGGGAATCAGAGGTGGGGCATCAGAGGTTGTGAATCACAGATGGGGAATCAGAGGCGGGGAATCAGAGGCAAGGAATCAGACGCGGGGAATCAGAGGCGGGGATTCAGAGCTGGGGAATCAGAAGCGGGGAATCAGAGTTGGGGAATCAGAGGCGGGGAATCAGATATGGGGAATCAGAGGCAGGGAATCAGAGTTGGGGAATCAGAGGCAGGGAATCAGACGCGGGGAATCTGAGGCGGGGAATCAGAGCTGGGGAATCAGAGGTGGGGAATCAGAGTTGAGGAATCAGAGGCAGGGAATTGGATGTGCGGAATCAGAGAGGGGGAATCAGAGGTGGGGAATCAGAGGCGGTGAATCAGAGATGGGGAATCAGAGGCGGGGAATCAGAGGCAGGAAATCAGACACGGGGATTCAGAGGCTGGGAATCAGACGGGGGGAATCAAAGGCGGGGAATCAGAGCTGGGGAATCTGAGGCAGGGAATCAGAGTTGGGGATTCAGAGGCGGGGAATCAGATATGGGGAAACAGAGGCGGGGAATCAGAGGCGGGCAAACAGAGGCGGGGAATTAGATATGGGGAATCAGAGGTAGGGAATCAGAGGTGGTGAATCAGTGATGGGGAATCACAGGCGGGGAATCAGAGGCAGGGAATAGGACGCGGGGAATCAGAGGCAGGGAATCAGAGCTGGGGAATCAGAGATGGGGAATCAAGGCGGGGAATCAGAGGCAGGGAATCAGACGCGGGGAATCAGAGGCGGGGATTCAGAGCTGGGGAATCAGAGGCGGTGAATCAGAGTTTGGGAATCAGAGGCAGGGAATCAGATATGGGGAATCAGAGGTGGGGAATCAGAGGCGGGGAAACAGAGGCGGGGAATCAGATATGGGGAATCAGAATTGGGGAATCAGGGGCAGGGAATCAGTGGCAGGGAATCAGAGGCGGGGAATCAGAGGCGGGGAATCAGAGGCAGGGAATCAGACACGGGGAATCAGAGGCGGGGAATCAGAGATGGGGAATCAGAGGCGGGGAATCAGAGGCAGGGAATCGGACTCCGGGAATCAGAGTCGGGGAATCAGAGCTGGGGAATCAGAGGCGGGGAATCAGAGTTGGGGAATCAGAGGCGGGGAATCTGATATGGGGAAATAGAGGCGGGGAATCAGATATGGGGAATCAGAGGTGTGGAATCAGAGGTTGGGAATCAGAGGCAGGGAATCAGAGTCGGGGAAACAGAGGCGGGTAATCAGATATGGGGAAACAGATGTGGCGAATCAAAGGCGGTGAAACAGAGATGGGGAATCAGGGCAGGGAATCAGAGGCAGGGAATCAAACATGGGGAATCAGAGCTGGGGAATCAGAGGCGGGGAATCAGAGTTGGGAATCAGAGGCGGGGAATCAGAGGCGGGGAAACAGAGGCGGGGAATCAGATATGGGGAATCAGAGGTGGGGAATCCGAGGTTGGGAATCAGAGGCAGGGAATCAGAGGCGGGGAATCAGAGGCGGGGAATCAGAGGAAGGGAATCAGATGTGCGGAATCGGAGATGGGGAATCAGAGGCAGGGAATCAGAGGCGGGGAATCAGAGGCGGCGAAATAGAGGCCGGTAATCAGATATGGGGAAACAGAGGCGGGGAATCCGAGGCGGGGAAACAGAGGCGGGGAATCAGATATGGGGAATCAGAGGTGGGGAATCAGAGGTTGGGAATCAGAGGCAGGGAATCAGAGGCTTGGAATCAGATGCAGGGAATCAGATGCGGGGAATCAGAGGCGGGGAATCAGAGCTGGGGAATCAGAGGTGGGGAATCAGATTTGGGGAATCAGAGGCGGGGACTTAGATATTGGGAAACAGAGGCGGGGAATCAGAGGCGGGGAAACCCAGGCGGGGAATCAGATATGGGGAATCAGAGGTGGGGAATCAGAGGCAAGGAATCAGATGTGCGGAATCAGAGATGGGGAATCAGAGGCAGGGAATCAGAATCAGAAGCAGGGAATCAGAGGCCGGGAATTAGAGGCCGGAATCAGATGCTGGGAATCAGAGGCCTGGAATCAGAGGCGGGGAATCAGAGGCAGGGAATCAGATGCGGGGAATCAGAGGCGGGGAATCAGAGCTGGGGAATCAGAGGCGGGGTATTAGAGTTGGGGAATCAGAGGCGGGGAATCAGATATGGGGAAACAGAGGTGGGGAATCAGAGGCGGGGAAACAGAGGCAGGGAATCAGATATGGGGAATCAGAGGCGGGGAATCAGAGGTGGGGAATCATAGGCAGGGAATCGGATGTGCGGAATCAGAGATGGGGAATCAGAGGCTGGGAATCAGAGGTGGTGAATCAGAGATGGGGAATCAGAGGCGGGGAATCAGAGGCAGGGAATCAGACGCGGGGAATCAGAGGTGGGCAATCAGAGGCGGGGAATCAGATATGGGGAATCAGAGGCGGGGAATCAGAGGCAGGGAATCAGACGCGGGGAATCAGAGGCGGGGATTCAGAGCTGGGGAATCAGAGGCGGGGAATCAGAGTTGGGGAATCAGAGGTGGGGAATCAGAGGAAGGGAATCAGACGCGGGGAATCAGAGGCGGGGATTCAGAGCTGGGGAATCAGAGGCGGGGAATCAGAGTTGGGGAATCAGAGGCGGGGAATCAGATATGGGGAATCAGAGGCAGGGAATCAGAGGCGGGAAAACAGAGGCGGGGAATCAGATATGGGGAATCAGAGGCGGGGAATCAGAGGCAGGGAATCAGACACGGGGAATCAGAGGCGGGGAATCAGAGATGGGGAATCAGAGGCGGGGAATCAGAGGCAGGGAATCGGATGCCGGGAATCAGAGGCGGGAAATCAGAGCTGGGGAATCAGAGGCGGGGAATCAGAGTTGGGGAATCAGAGGCGGCGAAGCAGATATGGGGAAATAGAGGCGGGGAATCAGATATGGGGAATCAGAGGCGGGGAATCAGATATGGGGAATCAGAGGCTGGGAATCAGAGGGGGGGAAACAGAGGCGGGGAATAAGATATGGAGAATCAGAGGTGGGGAATCAGGGGCGGGGAATCAGTGGCAGGGAATCAGAGGCGGGGAATCAGAGGCGGGGAATCAAAGGAAGGGAATCAGACACGGGGAATCAGAGTTGGGGAATCAGAGATGGGGAATCAGAGGCGGGGAATCACAGGCAGGGAATCAGACGCGGGGAATCAGAGGCGGGGAATCAGAGCTGGGGAATCAGAGGTGGGGAATCAGAGTCGGGGAATCAGAGGCAGGGAATCGGTTGTGCGGAATCAGAGATGGGGAATCAGATGTGGGGAATCAGAGGCAGTGAATCAGAGTTGGGGAATCAGAGATGGGGAATCAGAGGCGGGGAATCACAGGCAGGGAATCAGACGCGGGGAATCAGAGGCGGGGAATCAGAGGCAGGGTATCAGACGCGGGGAATCAGAGGTGGGCAATCAGAGGCGGGGAATCAGATATGGGGAATCAGAGGCGGGGAATCAGAGGCGGGGAAACAGAGGCGGGGAATCAAATATGGGGAATCAGAGGTGGGGCATCAGAGGTTGTGAATCACAGATGGGGAATCAGAGGCGGGGAATCAGAGGCAGGGAATCAGACGCGGGGAATCAGAGGCGGGGATTCAGAGCTGGGGAATCAGAAGCGGGGAATCAGAGTTGGGGAATCAGAGGCGGGGAATCAGAGGCAGGGAATCAGACGCGGGGAATCTGAGGCGGGGAATCAGAGCTGGGGAATCAGACGTGGGGAATCAGAGTTGGGGAATCAGAGGCAGCGAATTGGATGTGCGGAATCAGAGATGGGGAATCAGAGGTGGGGAATCAGAGGCGGTGAATCAGAGATGGGGAATCAGAGGCGGGGAATCAGAGGCAGGAAATCAGACACTGGGATTCAGAGGCTGGGAATCAGAGGCAGGGAATCAGACGCGGGGAATCTGAGGCGGGGAATCAGAGCTGGGGAATCTGAGGCAGGGAATCAGAGTTGCGGATTCAGAGGCGGGGAATCAGATATGGGGAAACTGAGGCGGGGAATCAGAGGCGGGCAAACTGAGGCGGGGAATTAGATATGGGGAATCAGATGTAGGGAATCAGAGGTGGTGAATCAGTGATGGGGAATCACAGGCGGGGAATCAGAGGCAGGGAATAGAACGCGGGGAATCAGAGGCAGGGAATCAGAGCTGGGGAATCAGAGGCGGGGAATCATAGTTGGGAATCAGAGGCGGGAATCAGATATGGGGAAACAGAGGCGGGGAATCAGAGGCGGGGAAACAGAGGCGGGGAATCAGATATGGGGAATCGGATGCAGGGAATCAGAGGCGGGGAATTAGAGCTGGGGAATCAGAGGCGGGGAATCAGAGTTGGGGCATCAGAGGTGGGGAATTAGATATAGGGAAACAGAGGCGGGGAATCAGAGGCGGGGAAACAGAGGCAGGGAATCAGATATGGGGAATCAGAAATGGGGAATCAGAGGCAGGGAATCAGAAGCGGGGAATCAGAGGCCGGGAAGCAGAGGCCGGGAATCAGATGCTGGGAATAAGAGGCCGGGAATCAGAGGAGGGGAATCAGAGTCCGGGAATCAGAGATGGGGATTCAGAGGCGGGGAATGAGATATGGAGAATCAGAGGCGGGGAATCAGAGGCGGGGAAACAGAGGCGGGGAATCAGAGGCGGGGAAACAGAGGCGGGGAATCAGATATGGGGAATCAGAGGTGGGGAATCAGAGGCAGGGAATCAGATGTGCTGAATCAGAGATGGGGAATCAGAGGTGGGGAATCAGAGGTTGTGAATCAGAGATGGGGAATCAAGGCGGGGAATCAGAGGCAGGGAATCAGACGCGGGGAATCAGAGGCGGGGATTCAGAGCTGGGGAATCAGAGGCGGTGAATCAGAGTTTGGGAATCAGAGGCAGGGAATAAGATATGGGGAATCAGAGGTGGGGAATCAGAGGCGGGGAAACAGAGGCGGGGAATCAGATATGGGGAATCAGAATTGGGGAATCAGGGGCAGGGAATCAGTGGCAGGGAATCAGAGGCGGGGAATCAGAGGCGGGGAATCAGAGGCAGGGAATCAGACACGGGGAATCAGAGGCGGGGAATCAGAGATGGGGAATCAGAGGCGGGGAATCAGAGGCAGGGAATCGGACTCCGGGAATCAGAGTCGGGGAATCAGAGCTGGGGAATCAGAGGCGGGGAATCAGAGTTGGGGAATCAGAGGCGGGGAATCAGATATGGGGAAATAGAGGCGGGGAATCAGATATGGGGAATCAGAGGTGTGGAATCAGAGGTTGGGAATCAGAGGCAGGGAATCAGAGTCGGGGAAACAGAGGCGGGTAATCAGATATGGGGAAACAGAGGTGGCGAATCAAAGGCGGTGAAACAGAGATGGGGAATCAGGGCAGGGAATCAGAGGCAGGGAATCAAACACGGGGAATCAGAGCTGGGGAATCAGAGGCGGGGAATCAGAGTTGGGAATCAGAGGCGGGGAATCAGAGGCAGGGGAACAGAGGCGGGGAATCAGATATGGGGAATCAGAGGTGGGGAATCCGAGGTTGGGAATCAGAGGCAGGGAATCAGAGGCGGGGAATCAGAGGCGGGGAATCAGAGGAAGGGAATCAGATGTGCGGAATCGGAGATGGGGAATCAGAGGCAGGGAATCAGAGGCGGGGAATCAGAGGCGGGGAATCAGAGGCCGGTAATCAGATATGGGGAAACAGAGGCGGGGAATCCGAGGCGGGGAAACAGAGGAGGGGAATCAGATATGGGGAATCAGAGGTGGGGAATCAGAGGTTGGGAATCAGAGGCAGGGAATCAGAGGCTTGGAATCAGATGCAGGGAATCAGATGCGGGGAATCAGAGGCGGGGAATCAGAGCTGGGGAATCAGAGGTGGGGAATCAGATTTTGGGAATCAGAGGCGGGGACTTAGATATTGGGAAACAGAGGCGGGGAATCAGAGGCGGGGAAACCCAGGCGGGGAATCAGATATGGGGAATCAGAGGTGGGGAATCAGAGGCAAGGAATCAGATGTGCGGAATCAGAGATGGGGAATCAGAGGCAGGGAATCAGAATCAGAAGCAGGGAATCAGAGGCCGGGAATTAGAGGCCGGAATCAGATGCTGGGAATCAGAGGCCTGGAATCAGAGGCGGGGAATCAGAGGCAGGGAATCAGATGCGGGGAATCAGAGGCGGGGAATCAGAGCTGGGGAATCAGAGGCGGGGTATTAGAGTTGGGGAATCAGAGGCGGGGAATCAGATATGGGGAAACAGAGGTGGGGAATCAGAGGCGGGGAAACAGAGGCAGGGAATCAGATATGGGGAATCAGAGGCGGGGAATCAGAGGTGGGGAATCATAGGCAGGGAATCGGATGTGCGGAATCAGAGATGGGGAATCAGAGGCTGGGAATCAGAGGTGGTGAATCAGAGATGGGGAATCAGAGGCGGGGAATCAGAGGCAGGGAATCAGACGCGGGGAATCAGAGGTGGGCAATCAGAGGCGGGGAATCAGATATGGGGAATCAGAGGCGGGGAATCAGAGGCAGGGAATCAGACGCGGGGAATCAGAGGCGGGGATTCAGAGCTGGGGAATCAGAGGCGGGGAATCAGAGTTGGGGAATCAGAGGCGGGGAATCAGAGGAAGGGAATCAGACGCGGGGAATCAGAGGCGGGGATTCAGAGCTGGGGAATCAGAGGCGGGGAATCAGAGTTGGGGAATCAGAGGCGGGGAATCAGATATGGGGAATTAGAGGCAGGGAATCAGAGGCGGGAAAACAGAGGCGGGGAATCAGATATGGGGAATCAGAGGCGGGGAATCAGAGGCAGGGAATCAGACACGGGGAATCAGAGGCTGGGAATCAGAGATGGGGAATCAGAGGCGGGGAATCAGAGGCAGGGAATCGGATGCCGGGAATCAGAGGCGGGAAATCAGAGCTGGGGAATCAGAGGCGGGGAATCAGAGTTGGGGAATCAGAGGCGGCGAAGCAGATATGGGGAAATAGAGGCGGGGAATCAGATATATGGAATCAGAGGCGGGGAATAAGATATGGGGAATCAGAGGCTGGGAATCAGAGGGGGGGAAACAGAGGCGGGGAATAAGATATGGAGAATCAGAGGTGGGGAATCAGGGGCGGGGAATCAGTGGCAGGGAATCAGAGGCGGGGAATCAGAGGCGGGGAATCAAAGGAAGGGAATCAGACACGGGGAATCAGAGTTGGGGAATCAGAGATGGGGAATCAGAGGCGGGGAATCACAGGCAGGGAATCAGACGCGGGGAATCAGAGGCGGGGAATCAGAGCTGGGGAATCAGAGGTGGGGAATCAGAGTCGGGGAAACAGAGGCGGGGAATCAGATATGGGGAATCAGAATTGGGGAATCAGGGGCAGGGAATCAGTGGCAGGGAATCAGAGGCGGGGAATCAGAGGCGGGGAATCAGAGGCAGGGAATCAGACACGGGGAATCAGAGGCGGGGAATCAGAGATGGGGAATCAGAGGCGGGGAATCAGAGGCAGGGAATCGGACTCCGGGAATCAGAGTCGGGGAATCAGAGCTGGGGAATCAGAGGCGGGGAATCAGAGTTGGGGAATCAGAGGCGGGGAATCTGATATGGGGAAATAGAGGCGGGGAATCAGATATGGGGAATCAGAGGTGTGGAATCAGAGGTTGGGAATCAGAGGCAGGGAATCAGAGTCGGGGAAACAGAGGCGGGTAATCAGATATG
The DNA here is from genome assembly GCF_036971445.1 of Narcine bancroftii. Lineage (NCBI taxonomy): Eukaryota > Metazoa > Chordata > Chondrichthyes > Torpediniformes > Narcinidae > Narcine > Narcine bancroftii. The sequence continues at coordinate 87,018 of NW_027211883.1, forward strand.
GGGAAACAGATGTGGCGAATCAAAGGCGGTGAAACAGAGATGGGGAATCAGGGCAGGGAATCAGAGGCAGGGAATCAAACATGGGGAATCAGAGCTGGGGAATCAGAGGCGGGGAATCAGAGTTGGGAATCAGAGGCGGGGAATCAGAGGCGGGGAAACAGAGGCGGGGAATCAGATATGGGGAATCAGAGGTGGGGAATCCGAGGTTGGGAATCAGAGGCAGGGAATCAGAGGCGGGGAATCAGAGGCGGGGAATCAGAGGAAGGGAATCAGATGTGCGGAATCGGAGATGGGGAATCAGAGGCAGGGAATCAGAGGCGGGGAATCAGAGGCGGCGAATCAGAGGCCGGTAATCAGATATGGGGAAACAGAGGCGGGGAATCCGAGGCGGGGAAACAGAGGCGGGGAATCAGATATGGGGAATCAGAGGTGGGGAATCAGAGGTTGGGAATCAGAGGCAGGGAATCAGAGGCTTGGAATCAGATGCAGGGAATCAGATGCGGGGAATCAGAGGCGGGGAATCAGAGCTGGGGAATCAGAGGTGGGGAATCAGATTTGGGGAATCAGAGGCGGGGACTTAGATATTGGGAAACAGAGGCGGGGAATCAGAGGCGGGGAAACCCAGGCGGGGAATCAGATATGGGGAATCAGAGGTGGGGAATCAGAGGCAAGGAATCAGATGTGCGGAATCAGAGATGGGGAATCAGAGGCAGGGAATCAGAATCAGAAGCAGGGAATCAGAGGCCGGGAATTAGAGGCCGGAATCAGATGCTGGGAATCAGAGGCCTGGAATCAGAGGCGGGGAATCAGAGGCAGGGAATCAGATGCGGGGAATCAGAGGCGGGGAATCAGAGCTGGGGAATCAGAGGCGGGGTATTAGAGTTGGGGAATCAGAGGCGGGGAATCAGATATGGGGAAACAGAGGTGGGGAATCAGAGGCGGGGAAACAGAGGCAGGGAATCAGATATGGGGAATCAGAGGCGGGGAATCAGAGGTGGGGAATCATAGGCAGGGAATCGGATGTGCGGAATCAGAGATGGGGAATCAGAGGCTGGGAATCAGAGGTGGTGAATCAGAGATGGGGAATCAGAGGCGGGGAATCAGAGGCAGGGAATCAGACGCGGGGAATCAGAGGTGGGCAATCAGAGGCGGGGAATCAGATATGGGGAATCAGAGGCGGGGAATCAGAGGCAGGGAATCAGACGCGGGGAATCAGAGGCGGGGATTCAGAGCTGGGGAATCAGAGGCGGGGAATCAGAGTTGGGGAATCAGAGGTGGGGAATCAGAGGAAGGGAATCAGACGCGGGGAATCAGAGGCGGGGATTCAGAGCTGGGGAATCAGAGGCGGGGAATCAGAGTTGGGGAATCAGAGGCGGGGAATCAGATATGGGGAATCAGAGGCAGGGAATCAGAGGCGGGAAAACAGAGGCGGGGAATCAGATATGGGGAATCAGAGGCGGGGAATCAGAGGCAGGGAATCAGACACGGGGAATCAGAGGCGGGGAATCAGAGATGGGGAATCAGAGGCGGGGAATCAGAGGCAGGGAATCGGATGCCGGGAATCAGAGGCGGGAAATCAGAGCTGGGGAATCAGAGGCGGGGAATCAGAGTTGGGGAATCAGAGGCGGCGAAGCAGATATGGGGAAATAGAGGCGGGGAATCAGATATGGGGAATCAGAGGCGGGGAATCAGATATGGGGAATCAGAGGCTGGGAATCAGAGGGGGGGAAACAGAGGCGGGGAATAAGATATGGAGAATCAGAGGTGGGGAATCAGGGGCGGGGAATCAGTGGCAGGGAATCAGAGGCGGGGAATCAGAGGCGGGGAATCAAAGGAAGGGAATCAGACACGGGGAATCAGAGTTGGGGAATCAGAGATGGGGAATCAGAGGCGGGGAATCACAGGCAGGGAATCAGACGCGGGGAATCAGAGGCGGGGAATCAGAGCTGGGGAATCAGAGGTGGGGAATCAGAGTCGGGGAATCAGAGGCAGGGAATCGGTTGTGCGGAATCAGAGATGGGGAATCAGATGTGGGGAATCAGAGGCAGTGAATCAGAGTTGGGGAATCAGAGATGGGGAATCAGAGGCGGGGAATCACAGGCAGGGAATCAGACGCGGGGAATCAGAGGCGGGGAATCAGAGGCAGGGTATCAGACGCGGGGAATCAGAGGTGGGCAATCAGAGGCGGGGAATCAGATATGGGGAATCAGAGGCGGGGAATCAGAGGCGGGGAAACAGAGGCGGGGAATCAAATATGGGGAATCAGAGGTGGGGCATCAGAGGTTGTGAATCACAGATGGGGAATCAGAGGCGGGGAATCAGAGGCAGGGAATCAGACGCGGGGAATCAGAGGCGGGGATTCAGAGCTGGGGAATCAGAAGCGGGGAATCAGAGTTGGGGAATCAGAGGCGGGGAATCAGAGGCAGGGAATCAGACGCGGGGAATCTGAGGCGGGGAATCAGAGCTGGGGAATCAGACGTGGGGAATCAGAGTTGGGGAATCAGAGGCAGCGAATTGGATGTGCGGAATCAGAGATGGGGAATCAGAGGTGGGGAATCAGAGGCGGTGAATCAGAGATGGGGAATCAGAGGCGGGGAATCAGAGGCAGGAAATCAGACACTGGGATTCAGAGGCTGGGAATCAGAGGCAGGGAATCAGACGCGGGGAATCTGAGGCGGGGAATCAGAGCTGGGGAATCTGAGGCAGGGAATCAGAGTTGCGGATTCAGAGGCGGGGAATCAGATATGGGGAAACTGAGGCGGGGAATCAGAGGCGGGCAAACTGAGGCGGGGAATTAGATATGGGGAATCAGATGTAGGGAATCAGAGGTGGTGAATCAGTGATGGGGAATCACAGGCGGGGAATCAGAGGCAGGGAATAGAACGCGGGGAATCAGAGGCAGGGAATCAGAGCTGGGGAATCAGAGGCGGGGAATCATAGTTGGGAATCAGAGGCGGGAATCAGATATGGGGAAACAGAGGCGGGGAATCAGAGGCGGGGAAACAGAGGCGGGGAATCAGATATGGGGAATCGGATGCAGGGAATCAGAGGCGGGGAATTAGAGCTGGGGAATCAGAGGCGGGGAATCAGAGTTGGGGCATCAGAGGTGGGGAATTAGATATAGGGAAACAGAGGCGGGGAATCAGAGGCGGGGAAACAGAGGCAGGGAATCAGATATGGGGAATCAGAAATGGGGAATCAGAGGCAGGGAATCAGAAGCGGGGAATCAGAGGCCGGGAAGCAGAGGCCGGGAATCAGATGCTGGGAATAAGAGGCCGGGAATCAGAGGAGGGGAATCAGAGTCCGGGAATCAGAGATGGGGATTCAGAGGCGGGGAATGAGATATGGAGAATCAGAGGCGGGGAATCAGAGGCGGGGAAACAGAGGCGGGGAATCAGAGGCGGGGAAACAGAGGCGGGGAATCAGATATGGGGAATCAGAGGTGGGGAATCAGAGGCAGGGAATCAGATGTGCTGAATCAGAGATGGGGAATCAGAGGTGGGGAATCAGAGGTTGTGAATCAGAGATGGGGAATCAAGGCGGGGAATCAGAGGCAGGGAATCAGACGCGGGGAATCAGAGGCGGGGATTCAGAGCTGGGGAATCAGAGGCGGTGAATCAGAGTTTGGGAATCAGAGGCAGGGAATAAGATATGGGGAATCAGAGGTGGGGAATCAGAGGCGGGGAAACAGAGGCGGGGAATCAGATATGGGGAATCAGAATTGGGGAATCAGGGGCAGGGAATCAGTGGCAGGGAATCAGAGGCGGGGAATCAGAGGCGGGGAATCAGAGGCAGGGAATCAGACACGGGGAATCAGAGGCGGGGAATCAGAGATGGGGAATCAGAGGCGGGGAATCAGAGGCAGGGAATCGGACTCCGGGAATCAGAGTCGGGGAATCAGAGCTGGGGAATCAGAGGCGGGGAATCAGAGTTGGGGAATCAGAGGCGGGGAATCAGATATGGGGAAATAGAGGCGGGGAATCAGATATGGGGAATCAGAGGTGTGGAATCAGAGGTTGGGAATCAGAGGCAGGGAATCAGAGTCGGGGAAACAGAGGCGGGTAATCAGATATGGGGAAACAGAGGTGGCGAATCAAAGGCGGTGAAACAGAGATGGGGAATCAGGGCAGGGAATCAGAGGCAGGGAATCAAACACGGGGAATCAGAGCTGGGGAATCAGAGGCGGGGAATCAGAGTTGGGAATCAGAGGCGGGGAATCAGAGGCAGGGGAACAGAGGCGGGGAATCAGATATGGGGAATCAGAGGTGGGGAATCCGAGGTTGGGAATCAGAGGCAGGGAATCAGAGGCGGGGAATCAGAGGCGGGGAATCAGAGGAAGGGAATCAGATGTGCGGAATCGGAGATGGGGAATCAGAGGCAGGGAATCAGAGGCGGGGAATCAGAGGCGGGGAATCAGAGGCCGGTAATCAGATATGGGGAAACAGAGGCGGGGAATCCGAGGCGGGGAAACAGAGGAGGGGAATCAGATATGGGGAATCAGAGGTGGGGAATCAGAGGTTGGGAATCAGAGGCAGGGAATCAGAGGCTTGGAATCAGATGCAGGGAATCAGATGCGGGGAATCAGAGGCGGGGAATCAGAGCTGGGGAATCAGAGGTGGGGAATCAGATTTTGGGAATCAGAGGCGGGGACTTAGATATTGGGAAACAGAGGCGGGGAATCAGAGGCGGGGAAACCCAGGCGGGGAATCAGATATGGGGAATCAGAGGTGGGGAATCAGAGGCAAGGAATCAGATGTGCGGAATCAGAGATGGGGAATCAGAGGCAGGGAATCAGAATCAGAAGCAGGGAATCAGAGGCCGGGAATTAGAGGCCGGAATCAGATGCTGGGAATCAGAGGCCTGGAATCAGAGGCGGGGAATCAGAGGCAGGGAATCAGATGCGGGGAATCAGAGGCGGGGAATCAGAGCTGGGGAATCAGAGGCGGGGTATTAGAGTTGGGGAATCAGAGGCGGGGAATCAGATATGGGGAAACAGAGGTGGGGAATCAGAGGCGGGGAAACAGAGGCAGGGAATCAGATATGGGGAATCAGAGGCGGGGAATCAGAGGTGGGGAATCATAGGCAGGGAATCGGATGTGCGGAATCAGAGATGGGGAATCAGAGGCTGGGAATCAGAGGTGGTGAATCAGAGATGGGGAATCAGAGGCGGGGAATCAGAGGCAGGGAATCAGACGCGGGGAATCAGAGGTGGGCAATCAGAGGCGGGGAATCAGATATGGGGAATCAGAGGCGGGGAATCAGAGGCAGGGAATCAGACGCGGGGAATCAGAGGCGGGGATTCAGAGCTGGGGAATCAGAGGCGGGGAATCAGAGTTGGGGAATCAGAGGCGGGGAATCAGAGGAAGGGAATCAGACGCGGGGAATCAGAGGCGGGGATTCAGAGCTGGGGAATCAGAGGCGGGGAATCAGAGTTGGGGAATCAGAGGCGGGGAATCAGATATGGGGAATTAGAGGCAGGGAATCAGAGGCGGGAAAACAGAGGCGGGGAATCAGATATGGGGAATCAGAGGCGGGGAATCAGAGGCAGGGAATCAGACACGGGGAATCAGAGGCTGGGAATCAGAGATGGGGAATCAGAGGCGGGGAATCAGAGGCAGGGAATCGGATGCCGGGAATCAGAGGCGGGAAATCAGAGCTGGGGAATCAGAGGCGGGGAATCAGAGTTGGGGAATCAGAGGCGGCGAAGCAGATATGGGGAAATAGAGGCGGGGAATCAGATATATGGAATCAGAGGCGGGGAATAAGATATGGGGAATCAGAGGCTGGGAATCAGAGGGGGGGAAACAGAGGCGGGGAATAAGATATGGAGAATCAGAGGTGGGGAATCAGGGGCGGGGAATCAGTGGCAGGGAATCAGAGGCGGGGAATCAGAGGCGGGGAATCAAAGGAAGGGAATCAGACACGGGGAATCAGAGTTGGGGAATCAGAGATGGGGAATCAGAGGCGGGGAATCACAGGCAGGGAATCAGACGCGGGGAATCAGAGGCGGGGAATCAGAGCTGGGGAATCAGAGGTGGGGAATCAGAGTCGGGGAATCAGAGGCAGGGAATCGGTTGTGCGGAATCAGAGATGGGGAATCAGATGTGGGGAATCAGAGGCAGTGAATCAGAGTTGGGGAATCAGAGATGGGGAATCAGAGGCGGGGAATCACAGGCAGGGAATCAGACGCGGGGAATCAGAGGCGGGGAATCAGAGGCAGGGTATCAGACGCGGGGAATCAGAGGTGGGCAATCAGAGGCGGGGAATCAGATATGGGGAATCAGAGGCGGGGAATCAGAGGCGGGGAAACAGAGGCGGGGAATCAAATATGGGGAATCAGAGGTGGGGCATCAGAGGTTGTGAATCACAGATGGGGAATCAGAGGCGGGGAATCAGAGGCAGGGAATCAGACGCGGGGAATCAGAGGCGGGGATTCAGAGCTGGGGAATCAGAAGCGGGGAATCAGAGTTGGGGAATCAGAGGCGGGGAATCAGATATGGGGAATCAGAGATAGGGAATCAGAGGCGGGGAATCAGAGGCAGGGAATCAGACGCGGGGAATCTGAGGCGGGGAATCAGAGCTGGGGAATCAGAGGTGGGGAATCAGAGTTGGGGAATCAGAGGCAGCGAATTGGATGTGCGGAATCAGAGATGGGGAATCAGAGGTGGGGAATCAGAGGCGGTGAATCAGAGATGGGGAATCAGAGGCGGGGAATCAGAGGCAGGAAATCAGACACTGGGATTCAGAGGCTGGGAATCAGAGGCAGGGAATCAGACGCGGGGAATCTGAGGCGGGGAATCAGAGCTGGGGAATCTGAGGCAGGGAATCAGAGTTGCGGATTCAGAGGCGGGGAATCAGATATGGGGAAACAGAGGCGGGGAATCAGAGGCGGGCAAACTGAGGCGGGGAATTAGATATGGGGAATCAGATGTAGGGAATCAGAGGTGGTGAATCAGTGATGGGGAATCACAGGCGGGGAATCAGAGGCAGGGAATAGAACGCGGGGAATCAGAGGCAGGGAATCAGAGCTGGGGAATCAGAGGCGGGGAATCATATTTGGGAATCAGAGGCGGGAATCAGATATGGGGAAACAGAGGCGGGGAATCAGAGGCGGGGAAACAGAGGCGGGGAATCAGATATGGGGAATCGGATGCAGGGAATCAGAGGCGGGGAATCAGAGCTGGGGAATCAGAGGCGGGGAATCAGAGTTGGGGCATCAGAGGTGGGGAATTAGATATAGGGAAACAGAGGCGGGGAATCAGAGGCGGGGAAACAGAGGCAGGGAATCAGATATGGGGAATCAGAGATGGGGAATCAGAGGCAGGGAATCAGAAGCGGGGAATCAGAGGCCGGGAATCAGAGGCCGGGAATCAGATGCTGGGAATAAGAGGCCGGGAATCAGAGGAGGGGAATCAGAGTCCGGGAATCAGAGATGGGGATTCAGAGGCGGGGAATGAGATATGGAGAATCAGAGGCGGGGAATCAGAGGCGGGGAAACAGAGGCGGGGAATCAGAGGCGGGGAAACAGAGGCGGGGAATCAGATATGGGGAATCAGAGGTGGGGAATCAGAGGCAGGGAATTAGATGTGCGGAATCAGAGATGGGGAATCAGAGGCAGGGAATCAGAAGCGGGGAATCAGATGATGGGAATCAGAGGCCTGGAATCGGAGGCGGGGAATCAGAGGCAGGGAATCAGATGCGGGGAATCAGAGGCGGGGAATCAGAGCTGGGGAATCAGAGGCGGGGTATTAGAGTTGGGGAATCAGAGGCGGGGAATCAGATATGGGGAAACAGAGGTAGGGAATCAGAGGCGGGGAAACAGAGGCAGGGAATCAGATGTGGGGAATCAGAGGCGGGGAATCAGAGGTGGGGAAACATAGGTAGGGAATCGGATGTGCGGAATCAGAGGTGGGGAATCAGAGGCCGGGAATCAGAGGTGGTGAATCAGAGATGGGGAATCAGAGGCGGGGAATCAGAGGCAGGGTATCAGACGCGGGGAATCAGAGGTGGGCAATCAGAGGCGGGGAATCAGATATGGGGAATCAGAGGCGGGGAATCAGATATGGGGAATCAGAGGTGGGGCATCAGTGGTTGTGAATCACAGATGGGGAATCAGAGGCGGGGAATCAGAGGCAGGGAATCAGACGCGGGGAATCTGAGGCGGGGATTCAGAGCTGGGGAATCAGAAGCGGGGAATCAGAGTTGGGGAATCAGAGGCGGGGAATCAGATATGGGGAATCAGAGGCAGGGAATCAGAGGCGGGGAATCAGAGGCAGGGAATCAGACGCGGGGAATCTGAGGCGGGGAATCAGAGCTGGGGAATCAGAGGTGGGGAATCAGAGTTGGGGAATCAGAGGCAGCGAATTGGATGTGCGGAATCAGAGATGGGGAATCAGAGGTGGGGAATCAGAGGCGGTGAATCAGAGATGGGGAATCAGAGGCGGGGAATCAGAGGCAGGAAATCAGACACGGGGATTCAGAGGATGGGAATCAGAGGCAGGGAATCAGACGCGGGGAATCTGAGGCGGGGAATCAGAGCTGGGGAATCTGAGGCAGGGAATCAGAGTTGCGGATTCAGAGGCGGTGAATCAGATATGGGGAAACAGAGGCGGGGAATCAGAGGCGGGCAAACAGAGGCGGGGAATTAGATATGGGGAATCAGAGGTAGGGAATCAGAGGTGGTGAATTAGTGATGGGGAATCACAGGCGGGGAATCAGAGGCAGGGAATAGAACGCGGGGAATCAGAGGCAGGGAATCAGAGCTGGGGAATCAGAGGCGTGGAATCATAGTTGGGAATCAGAGGCGGGAATCAGATATGGGGAAACAGAGGCGGGGAATCAGAGGCGGGGAAACAGAGGCGGGGAATCAGATATGGGGAATCGGATGCAGGGAATCAGAGGCGGGGAATCAGAGCTGGGGAATCAGAGGCGGGGAATCAGAGTTGGGGCCTCAGAGGTGGGGAATTAGATATAGGGAAACAGAGGCGGGGAATCAGAGGCGGGGAAACAGAGGCGGGGAATCAGATATGGGGAATCAGAGGTGGGGAATCAGAGGCAGGGAATCAGATGTGCGGAATCAGAGATGGGGAATCAGAGGCAGGGAATCAGAAGCGGGGAATCAGAGGCCGGGAATCAGAGGCCGGGAATCAGATGCTGGGAATAAGAGGCCGGGAATCAGAGGAGGGGAATCAGAGTCCGGGAATCAGAGATGGGGATTCAGAGGCGGGGAATGAGATATGGAGAATCAGAGGCGGGGAATCAGAGGCGGGGAAACAGAGGCGGGGAATCAGAGGCGGGGAAACAGAGGCGGGGAATCAGATATGGGGAATCAGAGGTGGGGAATCAGAGGCAGGGAATCAGATGTGCGGAATCAGAGATGGGGAATCAGAGGCAGGGAATCAGAAGCGGGGAATCAGATGATGGGAATCAGAGGCCTGGAATCAGAGGCGGGGAATCAGAGGCAGGGAATCAGATGCGGGGAATCAGAGGCGGGGAATCAGAGCTGGGGAATCAGAGGCGGGGTATTAGAGTTGGGGAATCAGAGGCGGGGAATCAGATATGGGGAAACAGAGGTAGGGAATCAGAGGCGGGGAAACATAGGCAGGGAATCGGATGTGCGGAATCAGAGGTGGGGAATCAGAGGCCGTGAATCAGAGGTGGTGAATCAGAGATGGGGAATCAGAGGCGGGGAATCAGAGGCAGGGTATCAGACGCGGGGAATCAGAGGTGGGCAATCTGAGGCGGGGAATCAGATATGGGGAATCAGAGGCGGGGAATCAGAGGCGGGGAAACAGAGGCGGGGAATCAGATATGGGGAATCAGATGTGGGGCATCAGAGGTTGTGAATCACAGATGGCGAATCAGAGGCGGGGAATCAGAGGCAGGGAATCAGACGCGGGGAATCAGAGGCGGGGATTCAGAGCTGGGGAATCAGAAGCGGGGAATCAGAGTTGGGGAATCAGAGGCGGGGAATCAGATATGGGGAATCAGAGGCAGGGAATCAGAGGCGGGGAATCAGAGGCAGGGAATCAGACGCGGGGAATCTGAGGCGGGGAATCAGAGCTGGGGAATCAGAGGTGGGGAATCAGAGTTGGGGAATCAGAGGCAGAGAATTGGATGTGCGGAATCAGAGATGGGGAATCAGAGGTGGGGAATCAGAGGCGGTGAATCAGAGATGGGGAATCAGAGGCGGGGAATCAGAGGCAGGAAATCAGACACGGGGATTCAGAGGCTGGGAATCAGAGGCAGGGAATCAGACGCGGGGAATCTGAGGCGGGGAATCAGAGCTGGGGAATCTGAGGCAGGGAATCAGAGTTGCGGATTCAGAGGCGGGGAATCAGATATGGGGAAACAGAGGCGGGGAATCAGAGGCGGGCAAACAGAGGCGGGGAATTAGATATGGGGAATCAGAGGTAGGGAATCAGAGGTGGTGAATCAGTGATGGGGAATCACAGGCGGGGAATCAGAGGCAGGGAATAGAACGCGGGGAATCAGAGGCAGGGAATCGGAGCTGGGGAATCAGAGGCGGGGAATCATAGTTGGGAATCAGAGGTGGGAATCAGATATGGGGAAACAGAGGCGGGGAATCAGAGGCGGGGAAACAGAGGCGGGGAATCAGATATGGGGAATCGGATGCAGGGAATCAGAGGCGGGGAATCAGAGCTGGGGAATCAGAGGCGGCGAATCAGAGTTGGGGCATCAGAGGTGGGGAATTAGATATAGGGAAACAGAGGCGGGGAATCAGAGGCGGGGAAACAGAGGCGGGGAATCAGATATGGGGAATCAGAGGTGGGGAATCAGAGGCAGGGAATCAGATGTGCGGAATCAGAGATGGGGAATCAGAGGCAGGGAATCAGAAGCGGGGAATCAGAGGCCGGGAATCAGAGGCCGGGAATCAGATGCTGGGAATAAGAGGCCGGGAATCAGAGGAGGGGAATCAGAGTCCGGGAATCAGAGATGGGGATTCAGAGGTGGGGAATGAGATATGGAGAATCAGAGGCGGGGAATCAGAGGCGGGGAAACAGAGGTGGGGAATCAGATATGGGGAATCAGAGGTGGCGAATCAAAGGCGGTGAATCAGAGATGGGGAATCAGAGGCGGGGAATCAGAGGCAGGGAATCAGATGCGGGGAATCAGAGGCGGGGAATCAGAGCTGGCGAATCAGAGGCTGGGAATCAGAGGTGGGCAATCAGAGGCGGGGAAACAGAGGCGGGGAATCAAATATAGGGAATCAGAGGTGGGGAATCAGAGGTTGTGAATCAGAGATGGGGAATCAAGGCGGGGAATCAGAGGCAGGGAATCAGACGCGGGGAAACAGAGGCGGGGATTCAGAGCTGGGGAATCAGAGGCGGGGAATCAGAGTTGGGGAATCAGAGGCAAGGAATCAGATATGGGGAATCAGAGGTGGGGAATCAGAGGCAGGGAATCAGATGTGCGGAATCAGAGATGGGGAATCAGAGGCAGGGAATCAGAATCAGAAGAAGGGAATCAGAGGCCGGGAATCAGAGGCCGGAATCAGATGCTGGGAATCAGAGGCCTGGAATCAGAGGCGGGGAATCAGAGGCAGGGAATCAGATGCGGGGAATCAGAGGCGGGGAATCAGAGCTGGGGAATCAGAGGCGGGGTATTAGAGTTGGGGAATCAGAGGCGGGGAATCAGATATGGGGAAACAGAGGTGGGGAATCAGAGGCGGGGAAACAGAGGCAGGGAATCAGATATTGGGAATCAGAGGTGGGGCATCAGAGGTTGTGAATCACAGATGGGGAATCAGAGGCGGGGAATCAGAGGCAAGGAATCAGACGCGGGGAATCAGAGGCGGGGATTCAGAGCTGGGGAATCAGAAGCGGGGAATCAGAGTTGGGGAATCAGAGGCGGGGAATCAGATATGGGGAATCAGAGGCAGGGAATCAGAGGTGGGGAATCAGAGGCAGGGAATCAGACGCGGGGAATCTGAGGCGGGGAATCAGAGCTGGGGAATCAGAGGTGGGGAATCAGAGTTGAGGAATCAGAGGCAGGGAATTGGATGTGCGGAATCAGAGAGGGGGAATCAGAGGTGGGGAATCAGAGGCGGTGAATCAGAGATGGGGAATCAGAGGCGGGGAATCAGAGGCAGGAAATCAGACACGGGGATTCAGAGGCTGGGAATCAGACCGGGGGAATCAAAGGCGGGGAATCAGAGCTGGGGAATCTGAGGCAGGGAATCAGAGTTGGGGATTCAGAGGCGGGGAATCAGATATGGGGAAACAGAGGCGGGGAATCAGAGGCGGGCAAACAGAGGCGGGGAATTAGATATGGGGAATCAGAGGTAGGGAATCAGAGGTGGTGAATCAGTGATGGGGAATCACAGGCGGGGAATCAGAGGCAGGGAATAGGACGCGGGGAATCAGAGGCAGGGAATCAGAGCAGGGGAATCAGAGGAGGGGATTCATAGTTGGGAATCAGAGGCGGGAATCAGATATGGGGAAACAGAGGCGGGGAATCAGAGGCGGGGAAACAGAGGCGGGGAATCAGTTATTGGGAATCAGAAGTGGGGAATCAGAGGCAGGGAATCAGATGTGCGGAATCAGAGATGGGGAATAAGAGGCAGGGAATCAGAATCAGAAGCGGGGAATCAGAGGCCGGGAATCAGAGGCCGGGAATCAGAGGTGGGGAATCAGAGGTGGCGAATCAAAGGCGGTGAATCAGAGATGGGGAATCAGAGGCGGGGAATCAGAGGCAGGGAATCAGATGCGGGGAATCAGAGGCGGGGAATCAGAGCTGGCGAATCAGAGGCGGGGAATCAGAGGTGGGCAATCAGAGGCGGGGAATCAGATATGGGGAATCAGAGGTGGGGAATCAGAGGCAGGGAAACAGAGGCGGGGAATCAAATATAGGGAATCAGAGGTGGGGAATCAGAGGTTGTGAATCAGAGATGGGGAATCAAGGCGGGGAATCAGAGGCAGGGAATCAGTCACGGGGAATCAGAGGCGGGGATTCAGAGCTGGGGAATCAGAGGCGGGGAATCAGAGTTGGGGAATCAGAGGCAGGGAATCAGAGGCGGGGAATCAGAGGCGGGGAATCAGAGATGGGGAATCAGAGGCGGGGAATCAGAGGCAGGGAATCGGACGCCGGGAATCAGAGTCGGGGAATCAGAGCTGGGGAATCAGAGGCGGGGAATCAGAGTTGGGGAATCAGAGGCGGGGACTCAGATATGGGGAAATAGAGGCGGGGAATCAGATATGGGGAATCAGAGGTGTGGAATCAGAGGTTGGGAATCAGAGGAAGGGAATCAGAGTCGGGGAAACAGAGGCGGGGAATCAGATATGTGGAATCAGAGGTGGCGAATCAAAAGCGGTGAAACAGAGATGGGGAATCAGGGCAGGGAATCAGAGGCAGGGAATCAAACACGGGGAATCAGAGCTGGGGAATCAGAGGCGGGGAATCAGAGTTGGGAATCAGAGGCGGGGAATCAGAGGCGGTGAAACAGAGGCGGGGAATCAGATATGGGGAATCAGAGGTTGGGAATCAGAGGTTGGGAATCAGAGGCAGGGAATCAGAGGCGGGGAATCAGAGGCGGGGAATCAGAGGAAGGGAATCAGATGTGCGGAATCGGAGATGGGGAATCAGAGGCAGGTAATCAGAGGCGGGGAATCAGAGGCGGGGAATCAGAGGCCGGGAATCAGATATGGGGAAACTGAGGCGGGGAATCCGAGGCGGGGAAACAGAGGCGGGGAGTCAGATATGGGGAATCAGAGGTAGGGAATCAGAGGTGGTGAATCAGTGATGGGGAATCACAGGCGGGGAATCAGAGGCAGGGAATAGAACGCGGGGAATCAGAGGCAGGGAATCAGAGCTGGGGAATCAGAGGCGGGGAATCATAGTTGGGAATCAGAGGCGGGAATCAGATATGGGGAAACAGAGGCGGGGAATCAGAGGCGGGGAAACAGAGGCGGGGAATCAGATATGGGGAATCGGATGCAGGGAATCAGAGGCGGGGAATCAGAGCTGGGGAATCAGAGGCGGTGAATCAGAGTTGGGGCATCAGAGGTGGGGAATTAGATATAGGGAAACAGAGACGGGGAATCAGAGGCGGGGAAACAGAGGCGGGGAATCAGATATGGGGAATCAGAGGTGGGGAATCAGAGGCAGGGAATCAGATGTGCGGAATCAGAGATGGGGAATCAGAGGCAGGGAATCAGAAGCGGGGAATCAGAGGCCGGGAATCAGAGGCCGGGAATCAGATGCTGGGAATAAGAGGCCGGGAATCAGAGGAGGGGAATCAGAGTCCGGGAATCAGAGATGGGGATTCAGAGGCGGGGAATGAGATATGGAGAATCAGAGGCGGGGAATCAGAGGCGGGGAAACAGAGGTGGGGAATCAGATATGGGGAATCAGAGGTGGCGAATCAAAGGAGGTGAATCAGAGATGGGGAATCAGAGGCGGGGAATCAGAGGCAGGGAATCAGATGCGGGGAATCAGAGGCGGGGAATCAGAGCTGGCGAATCAGAGGCTGGGAATCAGAGATGGGCAATCAGAGGCGGGGAAACAGAGGCGGGGAATCAAATATAGGGAATCAGAGGTGGGGAATCAGAGGTTGTGAATCAGAGATGGGGAATCAAGGCGGGGAATCAGAGGCAGGGAATCAGACGCGGGGAAACAGAGGCGGGGATTCAGAGCTGGGGAATCAGAGGCGGGTAATCAGAGTTGGGGAATCAGAGGCAGGGAATCAGATATGGGGAATCAGAGGTGGGGAATCAGAGGCAGGGAATCAGATGTGCGGAATCAGAGATGGGGAATCAGAGGCAGGGAATCAGAATCAGAAGAAGGGAATCAGAGGCCGGGAATCAGAGGCCGGAATCAGATGCTGGGAATCAGAGGCCTGGAATCAGAGGCGGGGAATCAGAGGCAGGGAATCAGATGCGGGGAATCAGAGGCGGGGAATCAGAGCTGGGGAATCAGAGGCGGGGTATTAGAGTTGGGGAATCAGAGGCGGGGAATCAGATATGGGGAAACAGAGGTGGGGAATCAGAGGCGGGGAAACAGAGGCAGGGAATCAGATATTGGGAATCAGAGGTGGGGCATCAGAGGTTGTGAATCACAGATGGGGAATCAGAGGCGGGGAATCAGAGGCAGGGAATCAGACGCGGGGAATCAGAGGCGGGGATTCAGAGCTGGGGAATCAGAAGCGGGGAATCAGAGTTGGGGAATCAGAGGCGGGGAATCAGATATGGGGAATCAGAGGCAGGGAATCAGAGGCGGGGAATCAGAGGCAGGGAATCAGACGCGGGGAATCTGAGGCGGGGAATCAGAGCTGGGGAATCAGAGGTGGGGAATCAGAGTTGAGGAATCAGAGGCAGGGAATTGGATGTGCGGAATCAGAGAGGGGGAATCAGAGGTGGGGAATCAGAGGCGGGGAATCAGAGGCAGGAAATCAGACACGGGGATTCAGAGGCTGGGAATCAGACGGGGGGAATCAAAGGCGGGGAATCAGAGCTGGGGAATCTGAGGCAGGGAATCAGAGTTGGGGATTCAGAGGCGGGGAATCAGATATGGGGAAACAGAGGCGGGGAATCAGAGGCGGGCAAACAGAGGCGGGGAATTAGATATGGGGAATCAGAGGTAGGGAATCAGAGGTGGTGAATCAGTGATGGGGAATCACAGGCGGGGAATCAGAGGCAGGGAATAGGACGCGGGGAATCAGAGGCAGGGAATCAGAGCTGGGGAATCAGAGGAGGGGATTCATAGTTGGGAATCAGAGGCGGGAATCAGATATGGGGAAACAGAGGCGGGGAATCAGAGGCGGGGAAACAGAGGCGGGGAATCAGTTATGGGGAATCAGAAGTGGGGAATCAGAGGCAGGGAATCAGATGTGCGGAATCAGAGATGGGGAATAAGAGGCAGGGAATCAGAATCAGAAGCGGGGAATCAGAGGCCGGGAATCAGAGGCCGGGAATCAGATGCTGGGAATAAGAGGCCGGGAATCAGAGGTGGGGAATCAGAGGTGGCGAATCAAAGGCGGTGAATCAGAGATGGGGAATCAGAGGCGGGGAATCAGAGGCAGGGAATCAGATGCGGGGAATCAGAGGCGGGGAATCAGAGCTGGCGAATCAGAGGCGGGGAATCAGAGGTGGGCAATCAGAGGCGGGGAATCAGATATGGGGAATCAGAGGCGGGGAATCAGAGGCAGGGAAACAGAGGCGGGGAATCAAATATAGGGAATCAAAGGTGGGGAATCAGAGGTTGTGAATCAGAGATGGGGAATCAAGGCGGGGAATCAGAGGCAGGGAATCAGACACGGGGAATCAGAGGCGGGGATTCAGAGCTGGGGAATCAGAGGCGGGGAATCAGAGTTGGGGAATCAGAGGCAGGGAATCAGAGGCGGGGAATCAGAGGCGGGGAATCAGAGGCGGGGAATCAGATATGGGGAATCAGAGGAGGGGAATCAGGGGCAGGGAATCAGTGGCAGGGAATCAGAGGCGGGGAATCAGAGGCGGGGAATCAGAGGCAGGGAATCAGACACGGGGAATCAGAGGCGGGGAATCAGAGATGAGGAATCAGAGGCGGGGAATCAGAGGCAGGGAATCGGACGCCGGGAATCAGAGTCGGGGAATCAGAGCTGGGGAATCAGAGGCGGGGAATCAGAGTTGGGGAATCAGAGGCGGGGACTCAGATATGGGGAAATAGAGGCGGGGAATCAGATATGGGGAATCAGAGGTGTGGAATCAGAGGTGGCGAATCAAAAGCGGTGAAACAGAGATGGGGAATCAGGGCAGGGAATCAGAGGCAGGGAATCAAACACGGGGAATCAGAGCTGGGGAATCAGAGGCGGGGAATCAGAGTTGGGAATCAGAGGCGGGGAATCAGAGGCGGGGAAACAGAGGCGGGGAATCAGATATGGGGAATCAGAGGTGGGGAATCAGAGGTTGGGAATCAGAGGCAGGGAATCAGAGGCGGGGAATCAGAGGCGGGGAATCAGAGGAAGGGAATCAGATGTGCGGAATCGGAGATGGGGAATCAGAGGCAGGTAATCAGAGGCGGGGAATCAGAGGCGGGGAATCAGAGGCCGGGAATCAGATATGGGGAAACTGAGGCGGGGAATCCGAGGCGGGGAAACAGAGGCGGGGAGTCAGATATGGGGAATCAGAGGTGGGGAATCAGATGCGGGGCATCAGAGGCGGGGAATCAGAGCTGGGGAATCAGAGGTGGGGAATCAGATTTGGGGAATCAGAGGTGGGGACTTAGATATTGGGAAACAGAGGCGGGGAATCAGAGGCGGGGAAACAGAGGCGGGGAATCAGATATGGGGAATCAGAGGCGGGGAATCAGAGGCAGGGAATCAGATGTGCGGAATCAGAGATGGGGAATCAGAGGCAGGGAATCAGAATCAGAAGCAGGGAATCAGAGGCCGGGAATCAGAGGCCGGAATCAGATGATGGGAATCAGAGGCCTGGAATCAGAGGCGGGGAATCAGAGGCAGGGAATCAGATGCGGGGAATCAGAGGCGGGGAATCAGAGCTGGGGAATCAGAGGCGGGGTATTAGAGTTGGGGAATCAGAGGCGGGGAATCAGATATGGGGAAACAGAGGTAGGGAATCAGAGGCGGGGAAACAGAGGCAGGGAATCAGATATGGGGAATCAGAGGCGGGGAATCAGAGGTGGGGAAACATAGGCAGGGAATCGGATGTGCGGAATCAGAGATGGGGAATCAGAGGCCGGGAATCAGAGGTGGTGAATCAGAGATGGGGAATCAGAGGCGGGGAATCAGAGGCAGGGTATCAGACGCGGGGAATCAGAGGTGGGCAATCAGAGGCGGGGAATCAGATATGGGGAATCAGAGGCGGGGAATCAGAGGCGGGGAAACAGAGGCGGGGAATCAGATATGGGGAATCAGAGGTGGGGCATCAGAGGTTGTGAATCACAGATGGGGAATCAGAGGCGGGGAATCAGAGGCAGGGAATCAGACGCGGGGAATCAGAGGCGAGGATTCAGAGCTGGGGAATCAGAAGCGGGGAATCAGAGTTGGGGAATCAGAGGCGGGGAATCAGATATGGGGAATCAGAGGCAGGGAATCAGAGGTGGGGAATCAGAGGCAGGGAATCAGACGCGGGGAATCTGAGGCGGGAAATCAGAGCTGGGGAATCAGAGGTGGGGAATCAGAGTTGGGGAATCAGAGGCAGGGAATTGGATGTGCGGAATCAGAGATGGGGAATCAGAGGTGGGGAATCAGAGGCGGTGAATCAGAGAATGGGAATCAGTGGCGGGGAATCAGAGGCAGGAAATCAGACACGGGGATTCAGAGGCTGGGAATCAGAGGCAGGGAATCAGACGCGGGGAATCTGAGGCGGGGAATCAGAGCTGGGGAATCTGAGGCAGGGAATCAGAGTTGGGGATTCAGAGGCGGGGAATCAGATATGGGGAAACAGAGGCGGGGAATCAGAGGCGGGCAAACAGAGGCGGGGAATTAGATATGGGGAATCAGAGGTAGGGAATCAGAGGTGGTGAATCAGAGCTGGGGAATCAGAGGCGGGGAATCATAGTTGGGAATCAGAGGCGGGAATCAGATATGGGGAAACAGAGGCGGGGAATCAGAGGCGGGGAAACGGAGGCGGGGAATCAGATATGGGGAATCGGATGCAGGGAATCAGAGGCGGGGAATCAGAGCTGGGGAATCAGAGGCGGGGAATCAGAGTTGGGGCATCAGAGGTGGGGAATTAGATATAGGGAAACAGAGGCGGGGAATCAGAGGCGGGGAAACAGAGGCGGGGAATCAGATATGGGGAATCAGAGGTGGGGAATCAGAGGCAGGGAATCAGATGTGCGGAATCAGAGATGGGGAATCAGAGGCAGGGAATCAGAGGCCGGGAATCAGAGATGGGGATTCAGAGGCGGGGAATGAGATATGGAGAATCAGAGGCGGGGAATCAGAGGCGGGGAAACAGAGGTGGGGAATCAGATATGGGGAATCAGAGGTGGCGAATCAAAGGTGGTGAATCAGAGATGGGGAATCAGAGGCGGGGAATCAGAGGCAGGGAATCAGATGCGGGGAATCAGAGGCGGGGAATCAGAGCTGGCGAATCAGAGGCTGGGAATCAGAGGTGGGCAATCAGAGGCGGGGAATCAGATATGGGGAATCAGAGGCGGGGAATCAGAGGCGGGGAAACAGAGGCGGGGAATCAAATATAGGGAATCAGAGGTGGGGAATCAGAGGTTGTGAATCAGAGATGGGGAATCAAGGCGGGGAATCAGAGGCAGGGAATCAGACGCGGGGAAACAGAGGCGGGGATTCAGAGCTGGGGAATCAGAGGCGGGGAATCAGAGTTGGGGAATCAGAGGCAGGGAATCAGATATGGGGAATCAGAGGTGGGGAATCAGAGGCAGGGAATCAGATGTGCGGAATTAGAGATGGGGAATCAGAGGCAGGGAATCAGAATCAGAAGAAGGGAATCGGAGGCCGGGAATCAGAGGCCGGAATCAGATGCTGGGAATCAGAGGCCTGGAATCAGAGGCGGGGAATCAGAGGCAGGGAATCAGATGCGGGGAATCAGACGCGGGGAATCAGAGCTGGGGAATCAGAGGCGGGGTATTAGAGTTGGGGAATCAGAGGCGGGGAATCAGATATGGGGAAACAGAGGTGGGGAATCAGAGGCGGGGAAACAGAGGCAGGGAATCAGATATGGGGAATCAGAGGCGGGGAATCAGAGGCAGGGAATCAGACGCGGGGAATCAGAGGCGGGGATTCAGAGCTAGGGAATCAGAAGCGGGGAATCAGAGTTGGGGAATCAGAGGCGGGGAATCAGATATGGGGAATCAGAGGCAGGGAATCAGAGGCGGGGAATCAGAGGCAGGGAATCAGACGCGGGGAATCTGAGGCGGGGAATCAGAGCTGGGGAATCAGAGGTGGGGAATCAGAGTTGAGGAATCAGAGGCAGGGAATTGGATGTGCGGAATCAGAGAGGGGGAATCAGAGGTGGGGAATCAGAGGCGGTGAATCAGAGATGGGGAATCAGAGGCGGGGAATCAGAGGCAGGAAATCAGACACGGGGATTCAGAGGCTGGGAATCAGACGGGGGGAATCAAAGGCGGGGAATCAGAGCTGGGGAATCTGAGGCAGGGAATCAGAGTTGGGGATTCAGAGGCGGGGAATCAGATATGGGGAAACAGAGGCGGGGAATCAGAGGCGGGCAAACAGAGGCGGGGAATTAGATATGGGGAATCAGAGGTAGGGAATCAGAGGCGGGGAATCAGAGCTGGGGAATCAGAGGCGGGGAATCAGAGTTGGGGCATCAGAGGTGGGGAATTAGATATAGGGAAACAGAGGCGGGGAATCAGAGGCGGGTAAACAGAGGCGGGGAATCAGATATGGGGAATCAGAGGTGGGGAATCAGAGGCAGGGAATCAGATGTGCGGAATCAGAGATGGGGAATAAGAGGCAGGGAATCAGAATCAGAAGCGGGGAATCAGAGGCCGGGAATCAGAGGCCGGGAATCAGATGCTGGGAATAAGAGGCCGGGAATCAGAGGTGGGGAATCAGATATGGGGAATCAGAGGTGGCGAATCAAAGGCGGTGAATCAGAGATGGGGAATCAGAGGCGGGGAATCAGAGGCAGGGAATCAGATGCGGGGAATCAGAGGCGGGGAATCAGAGCTGGCGAATCAGAGGCTGTGAATCAGAGGTGGGCAATCAGAGGCGGGGAATCAGATATGGGGAATCAGAGGCGGGGAATCAGAGGCGGGGAAACAGAGGCGGGGAATCAAATATAGGGAATCAGAGGTGGGGAATCAGAGGTTGTGAATCAGCGATGGGGAATCAAGGCGG
Source organism: Narcine bancroftii (assembly GCF_036971445.1). Classification (NCBI taxonomy): domain Eukaryota; kingdom Metazoa; phylum Chordata; class Chondrichthyes; order Torpediniformes; family Narcinidae; genus Narcine; species Narcine bancroftii. The sequence continues at coordinate 107,812 of NW_027211883.1, forward strand.
GGAATCAGAGGCAGGGAATCAGACGCGGGGAATCAGAGGAGGGGATTCAGAGCTGGCGAATCAGAGGCGGGGAATCAGAGTTGGGGAATCAGAGGCAGGGAATCAGATATGGGGAATCAGAGGCGGGGAATCAGAGGCGGGGAAACAGAGGCGGGGAATCAGATGTGGGGAATCAGAGGTGGGGAATCAGGGGCAGGGAATCAGTGGCAGGGAATCAGAGGCGGGGAATCAGAGGCGGGGAATCAAAGGCAGGGAATCAGACACGGGGAATCAGAGGCGGGGAATCAGAGATGGGGAATCAGAGGCGGGGAATCAGAGGCAGGGAATCGGATGCCGGGAATCAGAGTCGGGGAATCAGAGCTGGGGAATCAGAGGCGGGGAATCAGAGTTGGGGAATCAGAGGCGGAAAATCAGATATGGGGAATCAGAGGTGTGGAATCAGAGGTTGGGAATCAGAGGCAGGGAATCAGAGTCGGGGAAACAGAGGCGGGGAATCAGATATGGGGAATCAGAGGTGGCGAATCAAAGGCGGTGAAACAGAGATGGGGAATCAGGGCAGGGAATCAGAGGCAGGGAATCAAACACGGGGAATCAGAGCTGGGGAATCAGAGGCGGGGAATCAGAGTTGGGAATCAGAGGCGGGGAATCAGAGGCGGGGAAACAGAGGCGGGGAATCAGATATGGGGAATCAGAGGTGGGGAATCCGAGGTTGGGAATCAGAGGCAGGGTATTCAGAGGCGGAAAATCAGAGGCGGGGAATCAGAGGAAGAGAATCAGATGTGCGGAATCGGAGATGGGGAATCAGAGGCAGGGAATCAGAGGCGGGGAATCAGAGGCGGGGAATCAGAGGCCGGGAATCAGATATGGGGAAACAGAGGCGGGGAATCCGAGGCGGGGAAACAGAGGCGGGGAATCAGATATGGGGAGTCAGAGGTGGGGCATCAGAGGTTGGGATTCAGAGGCAGGGAATCAGAGGCTTGGAATCAGATGCAGGGAATCAGATGCGGGGAATCAGAGGCGGGGAATCAGAGTTGGTGAATCAGAGGTGGGGAATCAGATATGGGGAATCAGAGGCGGGGACTTAGATATTGGGAAACAGAGGCTGGGAATCAGAGGCGGGGAAACCCAGGCGGGGAATCAGATATGGGGAATCAGAGATGGGGAATCAGAGGTGGGGAATCATAGGCAGGGAATCGGATGTGCGGAATCAGAGATGGGGAATCAGAGGCTGGGAATCAGAGGCCGGAATCAGATGCTGGGAATCAGAGGCGTGGAATCAGAGGCGGGGAATCAGAATCAGAAGCAGGGAATCAGAGGCCGGGAATCAGAGGCCGGAATCAGATGCTGGGAATCAGAGGCCTGGAATCAGAGGCGGGGAATCAGAGGCAGGGAATCCGATGCGGGGAATCAGAGGCGGGGAATCAGAGCTGGGGAATCAGAGGCGGGGTATTAGAGTTGGGGAATCAGAGGCGGGGAATCAGATATGGGGAAACAGAGGTGGGGAATCAGAGGTGGGGAAACAGAGGCAGGGAATCAGATATGGGGAATCAGAGGCGGGGAATCAGAGGTGGGGAATCATAGGCAGGGAATCGGATGTGCGGAATCAGAGATGGGGAATCAGAGGCTGGGAATCAGAGGTGGTGAATCAGAGATGGGGAATCAGAGGCGGGGAATCAGAGGCAGGGAATCAGAAGCGGGGAATCAGAGGTGGGCAATCAGAGGCGGGGAATCAGATATGGGGAATCAGAGGCGGAGAATCAGAGGCGGGGAAACAGAGGCGGGGAATCAGATATGCGGAATCAGAGGTGGGGCATCAGAGGTTGTGAATCACAGATGGGGAATCAGAGGCGGGGAATCAGAGGCAGGGAATCAGACGCGGGGAATCAGAGTTGGGGAATCAGAGGCGGGGAATCAGATATGGGGAATCAGAGGCAGGGAATCAGAGGTGGGAAAACAGAGGCGGGGAATCAGATATGGGGAATCAGAGGCGGGGAATCAGAGGCAGGGAATCAGACACGGGGAATCAGAGGCGGGGAATCAGAGATGGGGAATCAGAGGCGGGGAATCAGAGGCAGGGAATCGGATGCCGGGAATCAGAGGCGGGAAATCAGAGCTGGGGAATCAGAGGCGGGGAATCAGAGTTGGGGAATCAGAGGCGGCGAAGCAGATATGGGGAAATAGAGGCGGGGAATCAGATATTGGGAATCAGAGGCGGGGAATCAGATATGGGGAATCAGAGGCTGGGAATCAGAGGGGGGGAAACAGAGGCGCGGAATAAGATATGGGGAATCAGAGGTGGGGAATCAGGGGCGGGGAATCAGTGGCAGGGAATCAGAGGCGGGGAATCAGAGGCGGGGAATCAAAGGAAGGGAATCAGACACGGGGAATCAGAGGTGGGGAATCAGAGATGGGGAATCACAGGCAGGGAATCAGATGCGGGGAATCAGAGGCGGGGAATCAGAGATGGGGAATCAGATGTGGGGAATCAGAGGCAGTGAATCAGAGGCGGGGAAACAGAGGCGGGGAATCAAATATAGGGAATCAGAGGTGGGGAATCAGAGGTTGTGAATCAGAGATGGGGAATCAAGGCGGGGAATCAGAGGCAGGGAATCAGACGCGGGGAATCAGAGGCGGGGATTCAGAGCTGGGGAATCAGAGGTGGTGAATCAGAGTTTGGGAATCAGAGGCAGGGAATCAGATATGGGGAATCAGAGGTGGGGAATCAGAGGCGGGGAAACAGAGGCGGGGAATCAGATATGGGGAATCAGAATTGGGGAATCAGGGGCAGGGAATCAGTGGCAGGGAATCAGAGGCGGGGAATCAGAGGCGGGGAATCAGAGGCAGGGAATCAGACACGGGGAATCAGAGGCGGGGAATCAGAGATGGGGAATCAGAGGCGGGGAATCAGAGGCAGGGAATCGGACTCCGGGAATCAGAGTCGGGGAATCAGAGCTGGGGAATCAGAGGCGGGGAAACAGAGGCGGGGAATCAGATATGGGGAATCAGAGGTGGGGAATCCGAGGTTGGGAATCAGAGGCAGGGTATTCAGAGGCGGAAAATCAGAGGCGGGGAATCAGAGGAAGAGAATCAGATGTGCGGAATCGGAGATGGGGAATCAGAGGCAGGGAATCAGAGGCGGGGAATCAGAGGCGGGGAATCAGAGGCCGGGAATCAGATATGGGGAAACAGAGGCGGGGAATCCGAGGCGGGGAAACAGAGGCGGGGAATCAGATATGGGGAGTCAGAGGTGGGGCATCAGAGGTTGGGATTCAGAGGCAGGGAATCAGAGGCTTGGAATCAGATGCAGGGAATCAGATGCGGGGAATCAGAGGCGGGGAATCAGAGTTGGTGAATCAGAGGTGGGGAATCAGATATGGGGAATCAGAGGCGGGGACTTAGATATTGGGAAACAGAGGCTGGGAATCAGAGGCGGGGAAACCCAGGCGGGGAATCAGATATGGGGAATCAGAGATGGGGAATCAGAGGTGGGGAATCATAGGCAGGGAATCGGATGTGCGGAATCAGAGATGGGGAATCAGAGGCTGGGAATCAGAGGCCGGAATCAGATGCTGGGAATCAGAGGCGTGGAATCAGAGGCGGGGAATCAGAATCAGAAGCAGGGAATCAGAGGCCGGGAATCAGAGGCCGGAATCAGATGCTGGGAATCAGAGGCCTGGAATCAGAGGCGGGGAATCAGAGGCAGGGAATCCGATGCGGGGAATCAGAGGCGGGGAATCAGAGCTGGGGAATCAGAGGCGGGGTATTAGAGTTGGGGAATCAGAGGCGGGGAATCAGATATGGGGAAACAGAGGTGGGGAATCAGAGGTGGGGAAACAGAGGCAGGGAATCAGATATGGGGAATCAGAGGCGGGGAATCAGAGGTGGGGAATCATAGGCAGGGAATCGGATGTGCGGAATCAGAGATGGGGAATCAGAGGCTGGGAATCAGAGGTGGTGAATCAGAGATGGGGAATCAGAGGCGGGGAATCAGAGGCAGGGAATCAGAAGCGGGGAATCAGAGGTGGGCAATCAGAGGCGGGGAATCAGATATGGGGAATCAGAGGCGGAGAATCAGAGGCGGGGAAACAGAGGCGGGGAATCAGATATGCGGAATCAGAGGTGGGGCATCAGAGGTTGTGAATCACAGATGGGGAATCAGAGGCGGGGAATCAGAGGCAGGGAATCAGACGCGGGGAATCAGAGTTGGGGAATCAGAGGCGGGGAATCAGATATGGGGAATCAGAGGCAGGGAATCAGAGGTGGGAAAACAGAGGCGGGGAATCAGATATGGGGAATCAGAGGCGGGGAATCAGAGGCAGGGAATCAGACACGGGGAATCAGAGGCGGGGAATCAGAGATGGGGAATCAGAGGCGGGGAATCAGAGGCAGGGAATCGGATGCCGGGAATCAGAGGCGGGAAATCAGAGCTGGGGAATCAGAGGCGGGGAATCAGAGTTGGGGAATCAGAGGCGGCGAAGCAGATATGGGGAAATAGAGGCGGGGAATCAGATATTGGGAATCAGAGGCGGGGAATCAGATATGGGGAATCAGAGGCTGGGAATCAGAGGGGGGGAAACAGAGGCGCGGAATAAGATATGGGGAATCAGAGGTGGGGAATCAGGGGCGGGGAATCAGTGGCAGGGAATCAGAGGCGGGGAATCAGAGGCGGGGAATCAAAGGAAGGGAATCAGACACGGGGAATCAGAGGTGGGGAATCAGAGATGGGGAATCACAGGCAGGGAATCAGATGCGGGGAATCAGAGGCGGGGAATCAGAGATGGGGAATCAGATGTGGGGAATCAGAGGCAGTGAATCAGAGGCGGGGAAACAGAGGCGGGGAATCAAATATAGGGAATCAGAGGTGGGGAATCAGAGGTTGTGAATCAGAGATGGGGAATCAAGGCGGGGAATCAGAGGCAGGGAATCAGACGCGGGGAATCAGAGGCGGGGATTCAGAGCTGGGGAATCAGAGGTGGTGAATCAGAGTTTGGGAATCAGAGGCAGGGAATCAGATATGGGGAATCAGAGGTGGGGAATCAGAGGCGGGGAAACAGAGGCGGGGAATCAGATATGGGGAATCAGAATTGGGGAATCAGGGGCAGGGAATCAGTGGCAGGGAATCAGAGGCGGGGAATCAGAGGCGGGGAATCAGAGGCAGGGAATCAGACACGGGGAATCAGAGGCGGGGAATCAGAGATGGGGAATCAGAGGCGGGGAATCAGAGGCAGGGAATCGGACTCCGGGAATCAGAGTCGGGGAATCAGAGCTGGGGAATCAGAGGCGGGGAATCAGAGTTGGGGAATCAGAGGCGGGGAATCAGATATGGGGAAATAGAGGCGGGGAATCAGATATGGGGAATCAGAGGTGTGGAATCAGAGGTTGGGAATCAGAGGCAGGGAATCAGAGTCGGGGAAACAGAGGCGGGTAATCAGATATGGGGAAACAGAGGTGGCGAATCAAAGGCGGTGAAACAGAGATGGGGAATCAGGGCAGGGAATCAGAGGCAGGGAATCAAACACGGGGAATCAGAGCTGGGGAATCAGAGGCGGGGAATCAGAGTTGGGAATCAGAGGCGGGGAATCAGAGGCGGGGAAACAGAGGCGGGGAATCAGATATGGGGAATCAGAGGTGGGGAATCCGAGGTTGGGAATCAGAGGCAGGGAATCAGAGGCGGGGAATCAGAGGCAGGGAATCAGAGGAAGGGAATCAGATGTGCGGAATCGGAGATGGGGAATCAGAGGCAGGGAATCAGAGGCGGGGAATCAGAGGCGGGGAATCAGAGGCCGGTAATCAGATATGGGGAAACAGAGGCGGGGAATCCGAGGCGGGGAAACAGAGGCGGGGAATCAGATATGGGGAATCAGAGGTGGGGAATCAGAGGTTGGGAATCAGAGGCAGGGAATCAGAGGCTTGGAATCAGATGCAGGGAATCAGATGCGGGGAATCAGAGGCGGGGAATCAGAGCTGGGGAATCAGAGGTGGGGAATCAGATTTGGGGAATCAGAGGCGGGGACTTAGATATTGGGAAACAGAGGCGGGGAATCAGAGGCGGGGAAACCCAGGCGGGGAATCAGATATGGGGAATCAGAGGTGGGGAATCAGAGGCAAGGAATGAGATGTGCGGAATCAGAGATGGGGAATCAGAGGCAGGGAATCAGAATCAGAAGCAGGGAATCAGAGGCCGGGAATTAGAGGCCGGAATCAGATGCTGGGAATCAGAGGCCTGGAATCAGAGGCGGGGAATCAGAGGCAGGGAATCAGATGCGGGGAATCAGAGGCGGGGAATCAGAGCTGGGGAATCAGAGGCGGGGTATTAGAGTTGGGGAATCAGAGGCGGGGAATCAGATATGGGGAAACAGAGGTGGGGAATCAGAGGCGGGGAAACAGAGGCAGGGAATCAGATATGGGGAATCAGAGGCGGGGAATCAGAGGTGGGGAATCATAGGCAGGGAATCGGATGTGCGGAATCAGAGATGGGGAATCAGAGGCTGGGAATCAGATGTGGTGAATCAGAGATGGGGAATCAGAGGCGGGGAATCAGAGGCAGGGAATCAGACGCGGGGAATCAGAGGTGGGCAATCAGAGGCGGGGAATCAGATATGGGGAATCAGAGGCGGGGAATCAGAGGCAGGGAATCAGACGCGGGGAATCAGAGGCGGGGATTCAGAGCTGGGGAATCAGAGGCGGGGAATCAGAGTTGGGGAATCAGAGGCGGGGAATCAGAGGAAGGGAATCAGACGCGGGGAATCAGAGGCGGGGATTCAGAGCTGGGGAATCAGAGGCGGGGAATCAGAGTTGGGGAATCAGAGGCGGGGAATCAGATATGGGGAATCAGAGGCAGGGAATCAGAGGCGGGAAAACAGAGGCGGGGAATCAGATATGGGGAATCAGAGGCGGGGAATCAGAGGCAGGGAATCAGACACGGGGAATCAGAGGCGGGGAATCAGAGATGGGGAATCAGAGGCGGGGAATCAGAGGCAGGGAATCGGATGCCGGGAATCAGAGGCGGGAAATCAGAGCTGGGGAATCAGAGGCGGGGAATCAGAGTTGGGGAATCAGAGGCGGCGAAGCAGATATGGGGAAATAGAGGCGGGGAATCAGATATGGGGAATCAGAGGCGGGGAATCAGATATGGGGAATCAGAGGCTGGGAATCAGAGGGGGGGAAACAGAGGCGGGGAATAAGATATGGAGAATCAGAGGTGGGGAATCAGGGGCGGGGAATCAGTGGCAGGGAATCAGAGGCGGGGAATCAGAGGCGGGGAATCAAAGGAAGGGAATCAGACACGGGGAATCAGAGTTGGGGAATCAGAGATGGGGAATCAGAGGCGGGGAATCACAGGCAGGGAATCAGACGCGGGGAATCAGAGGCGGGGAATCTGAGCTGGGGAATCAGAGGTGGGGAATCAGAGTCGGGGAATCAGAGGCAGGGAATCGGTTGTGCGGAATCAGAGATGGGGAATCAGATGTGGGGAATCAGAGGCAGTGAATCAGAGATGGGGAATCAGAGGCGGGGAATCAGAGGCAGGAAATCAGACAGGGATTCAGAGGCTGGGAATCAGACGGGGGGAATCAAATGCGGGGAATCAGAGCTGGTGAATCAGAGGCAGGGAATCAGAGTTGGGGATTCAGAGGCGGGGAATCAGATATGGGGAAACAGAGGCGGGGAATGAGAGTCGGGCAAGCAGAGGCGGGGAATTAGATATGGGGAATCAGAGGTGGGAAATCAGAGGTGGTGAATCAGAGATGGGGAATCACAGGCGGGGAATCAGAGGCAGCGAATAGAACGCGGGGAATCAGAGGCTGGGATCAGAGCTGGGGAATCAGAGGCGGGGAATCAGATATGGGGAAACAGAGGCGGGGAATCAGAGGCGGGGAAACAGAGGCGGGGAATCAGACATGGGGAATCGGATGCGGGGAATCAGAGGCGGGGAATCAGAGCTGGGGAATCAGAGGTGGGGAATCAGAGTTGGGGCATCAGAGGTGGGGAATTAGATATGGGGAAACAGAGGCGGGGAATCAGAGGCGGGGAAACAGAGGCGGGGAATCAGATATGGGGAATCAGAGGTGGGGAATCAGAGGCAGGGAATCAGATGTGCGGAATCAGAGATGGGGAATCAGAGGCAGGGAATCAGAATCTGAAGCGGGGAATCAGAGGCCGGGAATCAGAGGCCGGGTATCAGATGCTGGGAATAAGAGGCCGGGAATCAGAGGTGGGGATTCAGAGTCTGGGAATCAGAGATGGGGATTCAGAGGAGGGGAATGAGATATGGAGAATCAGAAGCGGGGAATCAGAGGCGGGGAAACAGAGGTGGGGAATCAGATATGGGGAATCAGAGGTGGCGAATCAAAGGCGGTGAATCAGAGATGGGGAATCAGAGGCGGGGAATCAGAGGCAGGGAATCAGATGCGGGGATTCAGAGGCGGGGATTCAGAGCTGGCGAATCCTAGGCGGGGAATCAGAGGTGGGCAATCAGAGCCGGGGAATCAGATATGGGGAAATCAGAGGCGGGGAAACAGAGACGGGGAATCAGATATGGGGAATCAGAGGTGGGGAATCAGAGGTTGTGAATCAGAGATTGGGAATCAAGGCGGGGAATCAGAGGGAGGGAATCAGACGCGGGGAATCAGAGGCGGGGATTCAGAGCTGGGGAATCAGAGGCGGGGAATCAGAGTTGGGGAATCAGAGGCAGGGAATCAGATATGGGGAATCAGAGGCGGGGAATCAGAGGCGGGGAAACAGAGGCGGGGAATCAGATATGGGGAATCAGAGGTGGGGAATCAGGGGCAGGGAATCTGTGGCAGGGAATCAGAGGCGGGGAATCTGAGCCGGGGAATCAGAGGCAGGGAATCAGACACGGGGAATCAGAGGCGGGGAATCAGAGATGGTGAATCAGAGGCGGGGAATCAGAGGCAGGGAATCGGACGTCGGGAATCAGAGGCGGGGAATCAGAGCTGGGGAATCAGAGGCGGGGAATCAGAGTTGGGGAATCAGAGGCGGGGAATCAGATATGGGGAAATAGAGGCGGGGAATCAGATATGGGGAATCAGAGGTGTGGAATCAGAGGTTGGGAATCAGAGGCAGGGAATCAGAGGCGGGGAAACAGAGGCGGGGAATCAGATATGGGGAATCAGAGGTGGCGAATCAAAGGCGGTGAAACAGAGATGGGGAATCAGGGCAGGGAATCAGAGGCAGGGAATCAGAGCTGGGGAAACAGAGGCGGGGAATCAGATATGGGGAATCAGAGGTGGGGAATCAGCGGCGGGGAATCAGTGGCAGGGAATCAGAGCTGGGGAATCAGAGGTGGGGAATCAGAGCTGGGGAAACAGAGGCGGGGAATAAGATATGGGGAATCAGAGGTGAGGAATCAGGGGCGGGGAATCAGTGGCAGGGAATCAGAGGCCGGGAATAAAAGGCGGGGAATCAGAGCTGGGGAATCAGAGGCGGGGAATCAGAGTTGGGGAATCAGAGGAGGGGAATCAGATATGGGGAAACAGAGGCCGGGAATCAGAGGCAGGGAAACAGAGGCGGGGAATCAGATATGGGGAATCAGAGGTGGGGAATTTGAGGTTGCGAATCAGAGGCGGGGAATCAGAGGCGGGGAATCAGAGGCAGGGAATCGGATGTGCGGAATCAGAGATGGGGAATCAGAGGTGGGGATTCAGAGGTGGTGAATCAGAGATGGGGAATCAGAGGTGGGGATTCAGAGGTGGTGAATCAGAAAAGGGGAATCAGAGGCGGGGAATCAGAGGCGGGGAATCATAGCTGGCGAATTAGAGGAGGGGAATCAGAGTTGGGGAATCAGATATGGGGAATCAGAGGTTGGGAATCAGAGGCAGGGAATCAGATGTGCGGAATCAGAGATGGGGAATCAGAGGCAGGGAATCAGAATCAGAAGCAGGGAATCAGAGGCCGGGAATCAGAGGCCGGAATCAGATGCTGGGAATCAGAGGCCTGGAATCAGAGGCGGGGAATCAGAGGCAGGGAATCTGATGCGGGGAATCAGAGGCGGGGAATCAGAGCTGGGGAATCAGAGGCAGGGTATTAGAGTTGGGGAATCAGAGGCGGGGAATCAGATATGGGGAAACAGAGGCAGTGAATCAGACGCGGGGAATCAGAGGTGGGCAATCAGAGGCGGGGAATCAGATATGGGGAATCAGAGGCGGGGAATCAGAGGCGGGGAAACAGAGGCGGGGAATCAGATATGGGGAATTAGAGGCGAGGAATCAGAGGCAGGGAATCAGACTCGGGGAATCAGAGTCGGGGATTCAGAGCTGGGGAATCAGAAGCGGGGAATCAGAGTTGGGGAATCAGAGGCGGGGAATCAGATATGGGGAATCAGAGGCAGGGAATCAGAGGCGGGGAATCAGAGGCAGGGAATCAGGGTTGGGGCATCAGAGGTGGGGAATTAGATATGGGGAAACAGAGGCGGGGAATCAGAGGCGGGGAAACAGAGGCGGGGAATCAGATATGGGGAATCAGAGGCGGGGAATCAGATATGGGGAATCAGAGGTGGGGAATCAGAGGCAGGGAATCAGATGTGCGGAATCAGAGATGGGGAATCAGAGGCAGGGAATCAGAATCAGAAGCGGGGAATCAGAGGCCGGGAATCAGAGGCCGGGAATCAGATATGGGGAATCAGAGGCGGGAATCAGAGGTGGGGAATCATAGGCAGGGAATCGGATGTGCGGAATCAGAGATGGGGAATCAGAGGCCGGGAATGAGAGGTGGTGAATCAGATATGGGGAATCAGAGGTGGGGATTCAGAGTCTGGGGATCAGAGATGGGGATTCAGAGGCGGGGAATGAGATATGGAGAATCAGAGGCGGGGAATCAGAGGCGGGGAAACAGAGGTGGGGAATCAGATATGGGGAATCAGAGGTGGCGAATCAAAGGCGGTGAATCAGAGATGGGGAATCAGAGGCGGGGAATCAGAGGCAGGGAATCAGATGCGGGGATTCAGAGGCGGGGAATCAGAGCTGGCGAATCATAGGCGGGGAATCAGAGGTGGGCAATCAGAGCCGGGGAATCAGATATGGGGAATCAGAGGCGGGGAAACAGAGGCGGGGAATCAGATATGGGGAATCAGAGGTGGGGAATCAGAGGTTGTGAATCAGAGATGGGGAATCAAGGCGGGGAATCAGAGGGAGGGAATCAGACGCGGGGAATCAGAGGCGGGGATTCAGAGCTGGGGAATCAGAGGCGGGGAATCAGAGTTGGGGAATCAGAGGCAGGGAATCAGATATGGGGAATCAGAGGCGGGGAATCAGAGGCGGGGAAACAGAGGCGGGGAATCAGATATGGGGAATCAGAGGTGGGGAATCAGGGGCAGGGAATCAGTGGCGGGGAAACAGAGGCGGGGAATCAAATATAGGGAATCAGAGGTGGGGAATCAGAGGTTGTGAATCAGAGATGGGGAATCAAGGCGGGGAATCAGAGGCAGGGAATCAGACGCGGGGAATCAGAGGCGGGGATTCAGAGCTGGGGAATCAGAGGCGGTGAATCAGAGTTTGGGAATCAGAGGCAGGGAATCAGATATGGGGAATCAGAGGTGGGGAATCAGAGGCGGGGAAACAGAGGCGGGGAATCAGATATGGGGAAACAGAATTGGGGAATCAGGGGCAGGGAATCAGAGGCAGGGAATCAGAGGCGGGGAATCAGAGGCGGGGAATCAGAGGCAGGGAATCAGACACGGGGAATCAGAGGCGGGGAATCAGAGATGGGGAATCAGAGGCGGAGAATCAGAGGCAGGGAATCGGACTCCGGGAATCAGAGTCGGGGAATCAGAGCTGGGGAATCAGAGGCGGGGAATCAGATATGGGGAATCAGAGGCGGGGAATCAGAGGCGGGGAAACAGAGGCGGGGAATCAAATATAGGGAATCAGAGGTGGGGAATCAGAGGTTGTGAATCAGCGATGGGGAATCAAGGCGGGGAATCAGAGGCAGGGAATCAGACGCGGGGAATCAGAGGAGGGGATTCAGAGCTGGCGAATCAGAGGCGGGGAATCAGAGTTGGGGAATCAGAGGCAGGGAATCAGATATGGGGAATCAGAGGCGGGGAATCAGAGGCGGGGAAACAGAGGCGGGGAATCAGATGTGGGGAATCAGAGGTGGGGAATCAGGAGCAGGGAATCAGTGGCAGGGAATCAGAGGCGGGGAATCAGAGGCGGGGAATCAAAGGCAGGGAATCAGACACGGGGAATCAGAGGCGGGGAATCAGAGATGGGGAATCAGAGGCGGGGAATCAGAGGCAGGGAATCGGATGCCGGGAATCAGAGTCGGGGAATCAGAGCTGGGGAATCAGAGGCGGGGAATCAGAGTTGGGGAATCAGAGGCGGGGAATCAGATATGGGGAAATAGAGGCGGGGAATCAGATATGGGGAATCAGAGGTGTGGAATCAGAGGTTGGGAATCAGAGGCAGGGAATCAGAGTCGGGGAAACAGAGGCGGGGAATCAGATATGGGGAATCAGAGGTGGCGAATCAAAGGCGGTGAAACAGAGATGGGGAATCAGGGCAGGGAATCAGAGGCAGGGAATCAAACACGGGGAATCAGAGCTGGGGAATCAGAGGCGGGGAATCAGAGTTGGGAATCAGAGGCGGGGAATCAGAGGCGGGGAAACAGAGGCGGGGAATCAGATATGGGGAATCAGAGGTGGGGAATCCGAGGTTGGGAATCAGAGGCAGGGAATCAGAGGCGGAAAATCAGAGGCGGGGAATCAGAGGAAGAGAATCAGATGTGCGGAATCGGAGATGGGGAATCAGAGGCAGGGAATCAGAGGCGGGGAATCAGAGGCGGGGAATCAGAGGCCGGGAATCAGATATGGGGAAACAGAGGCGGGGAATCCGAGGCGGGGAAACAGAGGCGGGGAATCAGATATGGGGAGTCAGAGGTGGGGCATCAGAGGTTGGGATTCAGAGGCAAGGAATCAGAGGCTTGGAATCAGATGCAGGGAATCAGATGCGGGGAATCAGAGGCGGGGAATCAGAGTTGGTGAATCAGAGGTGGGGAATCAGATATGGGGAATCAGAGGCGGGGACTTAGATATTGGGAAACAGAGGCTGGGAATCAGAGGCGGGGAAACCCAGGCGGGGAATCAGATATGGGGAATCAGAGATGGGGAATCAGAGGTGGGGAATCATAGGCAGGGAATCGGATGTGCGGAATCAGAGATGGGGAATCAGAGGCTGGGAATCAGAGGCCGGAATCAGATGCTGGGAATCAGAGGCGTGGAATCAGAGGCGGGGAATCAGAATCAGAAGCAGGGAATCAGAGGCCGGGAATCAGAGGCCGGAATCAGATGCTGGGAATCAGAGGCCTGGAATCAGAGGCGGGGAATCAGAGGCAGGGAATCCGATGCGGGGAATCAGAGGCGGGGAATCAGAGCTGTGGAATCAGAGGCGGGGTATTAGAGTTGGGGAATCAGAGGCGGGGAATCAGATATGGGGAAACAGAGGTGGGGAATCAGAGGTGGGGAAACAGAGGCAGGGAATCAGATATGGGGAATCAGAGGCGGGGAATCAGAGGTGGGGAATCATAGGCAGGGAATCGGATGTGCGGAATCAGAGATGGGGAATCAGAGGCTGGGAATCAGAGGTGGTGAATCAGAGATGGGGAATCAGAGGCGGGGAATCAGAGGCAGGGAATCAGACGCGGGGAATCAGAGGTGGGCAATCAGAGGCGGGGAATCAGATATGGGGAATCAGAGGCGGAGAATCAGAGGCGGGGAAACAGAGGCGGGGAATCAGATATGCGGAATCAGAGGTGGGGCATCAGAGGTTGTGAATCACAGATGGGGAATCAGAGGCGGGGAATCAGAGGCAGGGAATCAGACGCGGGGAATCAGAGTTGGGGAATCAGAGGCGGGGAATCAGATATGGGGAATCAGAGGCAGGGAATCAGAGGTGGGAAAACAGAGGCGGGGAATCAGATATGGGGAATCAGAGGCGGGGAATCAGAGGCAGGGAATCAGACACGGGGAATCAGAGGCGGGGAATCAGAGATGGGGAATCAGAGGCGGGGAATCAGAGGCAGGGAATCGGATGCCGGGAATCAGAGGCGGGAAATCAGAGCTGGGGAATCAGAGGCGGGGAATCAGAGTTGGGGAATCAGAGGCGGCGAAGCAGATATGGGGAAATAGAGGCGGGGAATCAGATATTGGGAATCAGAGGCGGGGAATCAGATATGGGGAATCAGAGGCTGGGAAACAGAGGGGGGGAAACAGAGGCGCGGAATAAGATATGGGGAATCAGAGGTGGGGAATCAGGGGCAGGGAATCAGTGGCAGGGAATCAGAGGCGGGGAATCAGAGGCGGGGAATCAAAGGAAGGGAATCAGACACGGGGAATCAGAGGTGGGGAATCAGAGATGGGGAATCAGAGGAGGGGAATCACAGGCAGGGAATCAGATGCGGGGAATCAGAGGCGGGGAATCAGAGGTGGGGAATCAGAGTCGGGGAATCATAGGCAGGGAATCGGTTGTGCGGAATCAGAGATGGGGAATCAGATGTGGGGAATCAGAGGCAGTGAATCAGAGGCGGGGAAACAGAGGCGGGGAATCAAATATAGGGAATCAGAGGTGGGGAATCAGAGGTTGTGAATCAGAGATGGGGAATCAAGGCGGGGAATCAGAGGCAGGGAATCAGACGCGGGGAATCAGAGGCGGGGATTCAGAGCTGGGGAATCAGAGGCGGTGAATCAGAGTTTGGGAATCAGAGGCAGGGAATCAGATATGGGGAACCAGAGGTGGGGAATCAGAGGCGGGGAAACAGAGGCGGGGAATCAGATATGGGGAATCAGAATTGGGGAATCAGGGGCAGGGAATCAGTGGCAGGGAATCAGAGGCGGGGAATCAGAGGCGGGGAATCAGAGGCAGGGAATCAGACACGGGGAATCAGAGGCGGGGAATCAGAGATGGGGAATCAGAGGCGGGGAATCAGAGGCAGGGAATCGGACTCCGGGAATCAGAGTCGGGGAATCAGAGCTGGGGAATCAGAGGCGGGGAATCAGAGTTGGGGAATCAGAGGCGGGGAATCAGATATGGGGAAATAGAGGCGGGGAATCAGATATGGGGAATCAGAGGTGTGGAATCAGAGGTGGGGAATCAGAGGCAGGGAATCAGAGTCGGGGAAACAGAGGCGGGTAATCAGATATGGGGAAACAGAGGTGGCGAATCAAAGGCGGTGAAACAGAGATGGGGAATCAGGGCAGGGAATCAGAGGCAGGGAATCAAACACGGGGAATCAGAGCTGGGGAATCAGAGGCGGGGAATCAGAGTTGGGAATCAGAGGCGGGGAATCAGAGGCGGGGAAACAGAGGCGGGGAATCAGATATGGGGAATCAGAGGTGGGGAATCCGAGGTTGGGAATCAGAGGCAGGGAATCAGAGGCGGGGAATCAGAGGCAGGGAATCAGAGGAAGGGAATCAGATGTGCGGAATCGGAGATGGGGAATCAGAGGCAGGGAATCAGAGGCGGGGAATCAGAGGCGGGGAATCAGAGGCCGGTAATCAGATATGGGGAAACAGAGGCGGGGAATCCGAGGCGGGGAAACAGAGGCGGGGAATCAGATATGGGGAATCAGAGGTGGGGAATCAGAGGTTGGGAATCAGAGGCAGGGAATCAGAGGCTTGGAATCAGATGCAGGGAATCAGATGCGGGGAATCAGAGGCGGGGAATCAGAGCTGGGGAATCAGAGGTGGGGAATCAGATTTGGGGAATCAGAGGCGGGGACTTAGATATTGGGAAACAGAGGCGGGGAATCAGAGGCGGGGAAACCCAGGCGGGGAATCAGATATGGGGAATCAGAGGTGGGGAATCAGAGGCAAGGAATGAGATGTGCGGAATCAGAGATGGGGAATCAGAGGCAGGGAATCAGAATCAGAAGCAGGGAATCAGAGGCCGGGAATTAGAGGCCGGAATCAGATGCTGGGAATCAGAGGCCTGGAATCAGAGGCGGGGAATCAGAGGCAGGGAATCAGATGCGGGGAATCAGAGGCGGGGAATCAGAGCTGGGGAATCAGAGGCGGGGTATTAGAGTTGGGGAATCAGAGGCGGGGAATCAGATATGGGGAAACAGAGGTGGGGAATCAGAGGCGGGGAAACAGAGGCAGGGAATCAGATATGGGGAATCAGAGGCGGGGAATCAGAGGTGGGGAATCATAGGCAGGGAATCGGATGTGCGGAATCAGAGATGGGGAATCAGAGGCTGGGAATCAGAGGTGGTGAATCAGAGATGGGGAATCAGAGGCGGGGAATCAGACGCGGGGAATCAGAGGTGGGCAATCAGAGGCGGGGAATCAGATATGGGGAATCAGAGGCGGGGAATCAGAGGCAGGGAATCAGACGCGGGGAATCAGAGGCGGGGATTCAGAGCTGGGGAATCAGAGGCGGGGAATCAGAGTTGGGGAATCAGAGGCGGGGAATCAGAGGAAGGGAATCAGACGCGGGGAATCAGAGGCGGGGATTCAGAGCTGGGGAATCAGAGGCGGGGAATCAGAGTTGGGGAATCAGAGGCGGGGAATCAGATATGGGGAATCAGAGGCAGGGAATCAGAGGCGGGAAAACAGAGGCGGGGAATCAGATATGGGGAATCAGAGGCGGGGAATCAGAGGCAGGGAATCAGACACGGGGAATCAGAGGCGGGGAATCAGAGATGGGGAATCAGAGGCGGGGAATCAGAGGCAGGGAATCGGATGACGGGAATCAGAGGCGGGAAATCAGAGCTGGGGAATCAGAGGCGGGGAATCAGAGTTGGGGAATCAGAGGCGGCGAAGCAGATATGGGGAAATAGAGGCGGGGAATCAGATATGGGGAATCAGAGGCGGGGAATCAGATATGGGGAATCAGAGGCTGGGAATCAGAGGGGGGGAAACAGAGGCGGGGAATAAGATATGGAGAATCAGAGGTGGGGAATCAGGGGCGGGGAATCAGTGGCAGGGAATCAGAGGCGGGGAATCAGAGGCGGGGAATCAAAGGAAGGGAATCAGACACGGGGAATCAGAGTTGGGGAATCAGAGATGGGGAATCAGAGGCGGGGAATCACAGGCAGGGAATCAGACGCGGGGAATCAGAGGCGGGGAATCTGAGCTGGGGAATCAGAGGTGGGGAATCAGAGTCGGGGAATCAGAGGCAGGGAATCGGTTGTGCGGAATCAGAGATGGGGAATCAGATGTGGGGAATCAGAGGCAGTGAATCAGAGATGGGGAATCAGAGGCGGGGAATCAGAGGCAGGAAATCAGACAGGGATTCAGAGGCTGGGAATCAGACGGGGGGAATCAAATGCGGGGAATCAGAGCTGGTGAATCAGAGGCAGGGAATCAGAGTTGGGGATTCAGAGGCGGGGAATCAGATATGGGGAAACAGAGGCGGGGAATGAGAGTCGGGCAAGCAGAGGCGGGGAATTAGATATGGGGAATCAGAGGTGGGAAATCAGAGGTGGTGAATCAGAGATGGGGAATCACAGGCGGGGAATCAGAGGCAGCGAATAGAACGCGGGGAATCAGAGGCTGGGATCAGAGCTGGGGAATCAGAGGCGGGGAATCAGATATGGGGAAACAGAGGCGGGGAATCAGAGGCGGGGAAACAGAGGCGGGGAATCAGACATGGGGAATCGGATGCGGGGAATCAGAGGCGGGGAATCAGAGCTGGGGAATCAGAGGTGGGGAATCAGAGTTGGGGCATCAGAGGTGGGGAATTAGATATGGGGAAACAGAGGCGGGGAATCAGAGGCGGGGAAACAGAGGCGGGGAATCAGATATGGGGAATCAGAGGTGGGGAATCAGAGGCAGGGAATCAGATGTGCGGAATCAGAGATGGGGAATCAGAGGCAGGGAATCAGAATCTGAAGCGGGGAATCAGAGGCCGGGAATCAGAGGCCGGGTATCAGATGCTGGGAATAAGAGGCCGGGAATCAGAGGTGGGGATTCAGAGTCTGGGAATCAGAGATGGGGATTCAGAGGCGGGGAATGAGATATGGAGAATCAGAAGCGGGGAATCAGAGGCGGGGAAACAGAGGTGGGGAATCAGATATGGGGAATCAGAGGTGGCGAATCAAAGGCGGTGAATCAGAGATGGGGAATCAGAGGCGGGGAATCAGAGGCAGGGAATCAGATGCGGGGATTCAGAGGCGGGGATTCAGAGCTGGCGAATCCTAGGCGGGGAATCAGAGGTGGGCAATCAGAGCCGGGGAATCAGATATGGGGAAATCAGAGGCGGGGAAACAGAGACGGGGAATCAGATATGGGGAATCAGAGGTGGGGAATCAGAGGTTGTGAATCAGAGATGGGGAATCAAGGCGGGGAATCAGAGGGAGGGAATCAGACGCGGGGAATCAGAGGCGGGGATTCAGAGCTGGGGAATCAGAGGCGGGGAATCAGAGTTGGGGAATCAGAGGCAGGGAATCAGATATGGGGAATCAGAGGCGGGGAATCAGAGGCGGGGAAACAGAGGCGGGGAATCAGATATGGGGATCAGAGGTGGGGAATCAGGGGCAGGGAATCTGTGGCAGGGAATCAGAGGCGGGGAATCTGAGCCGGGGAATCAGAGGCAGGGAATCAGACACGGGGAATCAGAGGCGGGGAATCAGAGATGGTGAATCAGAGGCGGGGAATCAGAGGCAGGGAATCGGACGTCGGGAATCAGAGGCGGGGAATCAGAGCTGGGGAATCAGAGGCGGGGAATCAGAGTTGGGGAATCAGAGGCGGGGAATCAGATATGGGGAAATAGAGGCGGGGAATCAGATATGGGGAATCAGAGGTGTGGAATCAGAGGTTGGGAATCAGAGGCAGGGAATCAGAGGCGGGGAAACAGAGGCGGGGAATCAGATATGGGGAATCAGAGGTGGCGAATCAAAGGCGGTGAAACAGAGATGGGGAATCAGGGCAGGGAATCAGAGGCAGGGAATCAGAGCTGGGGAAACAGAGGCGGGGAATCAGATATGGGGAATCAGAGGTGGGGAATCAGGGGCGGGGAATCAGTGGCAGGGAATCAGAGCTGGGGAATCAGAGGTGGGGAATCAGAGCTGGGGAAACAGAGGCGGGGAATAAGATATGGGGAATCAGAGGTGGGGAATCAGGGGCGGGGAATCAGTGGCAGGGAATCAGAGGCCGGGAATAAAAGGCGGGGAATCAGAGCTGGGGAATCAGAGGCGGGGAATCAGAGTTGGGGAATCAGAGGAGGGGAATCAGATATGGGGAAACAGAGGCCGGGAATCAGAGGCAGGGAAACAGAGGCGGGGAATCAGATATGGGGAATCAGAGGTGGGGAATTTGAGGTTGCGAATCAGAGGCGGGGAATCAGAGGCGGGGAATCAGAGGCAGGGAATCGGATGTGCGGAATCAGAGATGGGGAATCAGAGGTGGGGATTCAGAGGTGGTGAATCAGAGATGGGGAATCAGAGGTGGGGATTCAGAGGTGGTGAATCAGAAAAGGGGAATCAGAGGCGGGGAATCAGAGGCGGGGAATCATAGCTGGCGAATTAGAGGAGGGGAATCAGAGTTGGGGAATCAGATATGGGGAATCAGAGGTTGGGAATCAGAGGCAGGGAATCAGATGTGCGGAATCAGAGATGGGGAATCAGAGGCAGGGAATCAGAATCAGAAGCAGGGAATCAGAGGCCGGGAATCAGAGGCCGGAATCAGATGCTGGGAATCAGAGGCCTGGAATCAGAGGCGGGGAATCAGAGGCAGGGAATCTGATGCGGGGAATCAGAGGCGGGGAATCAGAGCTGGGGAATCAGAGGCAGGGTATTAGAGTTGGGGAATCAGAGGCGGGGAATCAGATATGGGGAAACAGAGGTGGGGAATCAGAGGCGGGGAAACAGAGGCAGGGAATCAGATATGGGGAATCAGAGGCGGGAATCAGAGGTGGGGAATCATAGGCAGGGAATCGGATGTGCGGAATCAGAGATGGGGAATCAGAGGCCGGGAATGAGAGGTGGTGAATCAGATATGGGGAATCAGAGGCGGGGAATCAGAGGCAGTGAATCAGACGCGGGGAATCAGAGGTGGGCAATCAGAGGCGGGGAATCAGATATGGGGAATCAGAGGCGGGGAATCAGAGGCGGGGAAACAGAGGCGGGGAATCAGATATGGGGAATTAGAGGCGAGGAATCAGAGGCAGGGAATCAGACTCGGGGAATCAGAGTCGGGGATTCAGAGCTGGGGAATCAGAAGCGGGGAATCAGAGTTGGGGAATCAGAGGCGGGGAATCAGATATGGGGAATCAGAGGCAGGGAATCAGAGGCGGGGAATCAGAGGCAGGGAATCAGAGTTGGGGCATCAGAGGTGGGGAATTAGATATGGGGAAACAGAGGCGGGGAATCAGAGGCGGGGAAACAGAGGCGGGGAATCAGATATGGGGAATCAGAGGCGGGGAATCAGATATGGGGAATCAGAGGTGGGGAATCAGAGGCAGGGAATCAGATGTGCGGAATCAGAGATGGGGAATCAGAGGCAGGGAATCAGAATCAGAAGCGGGGAATCAGAGGCCGGGAATCAGAGGCCGGGAATCAGATATGGGGAATCAGAGGCGGGAATCAGAGGTGGGGAATCATAGGCAGGGAATCGGATGTGCGGAATCAGAGATGGGGAATCAGAGGCCGGGAATGAGAGGTGGTGAATCAGATATGGGGAATCAGAGGTGGGGATTCAGAGTCTGGGGATCAGAGATGGGGATTCAGAGGCGGGGAATGAGATATGGAGAATCAGAGGCGGGGAATCAGAGGCGGGGAAACAGAGGTGGGGAATCAGATATGGGGAATCAGAGGTGGCGAATCAAAGGCGGTGAATCAGAGATGGGGAATCAGAGGCGGGGAATCAGAGGCAGGGAATCAGATGCGGGGATTCAGAGGCGGGGAATCAGAGCTGGCGAATCATAGGCGGGGAATCAGAGGTGGGCAATCAGAGCCGGGGAATCAGATATGGGGAATCAGAGGCGGGGAAACAGAGGCGGGGAATCAGATATGGGGAATCAGAGTTGGGGAATCAGAGGTTGTGAATCAGAGATGGGGAATCAAGGCGGGGAATCAGAGGGAGGGAATCAGACGCGGGGAATCAGAGGCGGGGATTCAGAGCTGGGGAATCAGAGGCGGGGAATCAGAGTTGGGGAATCAGAGGCAGGGAATCAGATATGGGGAATCAGAGGCGGGGAATCAGAGGCGGGGAAACAGAGGCGGGGAATCAGATATGGGGAATCAGAGGTGGGGAATCAGGGGCAGGGAATCAGTGGCGGGGAAACAGAGGCGGGGAATCAAATATAGGGAATCAGAGGTGGGGAATCAGAGGTTGTGAATCAGAGATGGGGAATCAAGGCGGGGAATCAGAGGCAGGGAATCAGACGCGGGGAATCAGAGGCGGGGATTCAGAGCTGGGGAATCAGAGGCGGTGAATCAGAGTTTGGGAATCAGAGGCAGGGAATCAGATATGGGGAATCAGAGGTGGGGAATCAGAGGCGGGGAAACAGAGGCGGGGAATCAGATATGGGGAAACAGAATTGGGGAATCAGGGGCAGGGAATCAGATGCAGGGAATCAGAGGCGGGGAATCAGAGGCGGGGAATCAGAGGCAGGGAATCAGACACGGGGAATCAGAGGCGGGGAATCAGAGATGGGGAATCAGAGGCGGAGAATCAGAGGCAGGGAATCGGACTCCGGGAATCAGAGTCGGGGAATCAGAGCTGGGGAATCAGAGGCGGGGAATCAGAGTTTGGGAATCAGAGGCGGGGAATCAGATATGGGGAAATAGAGGCGGGGAATCAGATATGGAGAATCAGAGGTGTGGAATCAGAGGTTGGGAATCAGAGGCAGGGAATCAGAGTCGGGGAAACAGAGGCGGGTAATCAGATATGGGGAATCAGAGGTGGCGAATCAAAGGCGATGAAACAGAGATGGGGAATCAGGGCAGGGAATCAGAGGCAGGGAATCAAACACGGGGAATCAGAGCTGGGGAATCAGAGGCGGGGAATCAGATTTGGGAATCAGAGGCGGGGAATCAGAGGCGGGGAAACAGAGGCGGGGAATCAGATATGGGGAATCAGAGGTGGGGAATCCGAGGTTGGGAATCAGAGGCAGGGAATCAGAGGCGGGGAATCAGAGGCGGGGAATCAGAGGAAGGGAATCAGATGTGCGGAATCGGAGATGGGGAATCAGAGGCAGGGAATCAGAGGCGGGGAATCAGAGGCGGGGAATCAGAGGCCGGTAATCAGATATGGGGAAACAGAGGCGGGGAATCCGAGGCGGGGAAACAGAGGCGGGAATCAGATATGGGGAATCAGAGGTGGGGAATCAGAGGTTGGGAATCAGAGGCAGGGAATCAGAGGCTTGGAATCAGATGCAGGGAATCAGATGCGGGGAATCAGAGGCGGGGAATCAGAGCTGGGGAATCAGAGGTGGGGAATCAGATTTGGGGAATCAGAGGCGGGGACTTAGATATTGGGAAACAGAGGCGGGGAATCAGAGGCGGGGAAACCCAGGCGGGGAATCAGATATGGGGAATCAGAGGTGGGGAATCAGAGGCAAGGAATCAGATGTGCGGAATCAGAGAAGGGGAATCAGAGGCAGGGAATCAGAATCAGAAGCAGGGAATCAGAGGCCGGGAATTAGAGGCCGGAATCAGATGCTGGGAATCAGAGGCCTGGAATCAGAGGCGGGGAATCAGAGGCAGGGAATCAGATGCGGGGAATCAGAGGCGGGGAATCAGAGCTGGGGAATCAGAGGCGGGGTATTAGAGTTGGGGAATCAGAGGTGGGGAATCAGATATGGGGAAACAGAGGTGGGGAATCAGAGGCGGGGAAACAGAGGCAGGGAATCAGATATGGGGAATCAGAGGCGGGGAATCAGAGGTGGGGAATCATAGGCAGGGAATCGGATGTGCGGAATCAGAGATGGGGAATCAGAGGCTGGGAATCAGAGGTGGTGAATCAGAGATGGGGAATCAGAGGCGGGGAATCAGAGGCAGGGAATCAGACGCGGGGAATCAGAGGTGGGCAATCAGAGGCGGGGAATCAGATATGGGGAATCAGAGGCGCGGAATCAGAGGCAGGGAATCAGACGCGGGGAATCAGAGGCGGGGATTCAGAGCTGGGGAATCAGAGGCGGGGAATCAGAGTTGGGGAATCAGAGGCGGGGAATCAGAGGAAGGGAATCAGACGCGGGGAATCAGAGGCGGGGATTCAGAGCTGGGGAATCATAGGCGGGGAATCAGAGTTGGGGAATCAGAGGCGGGGAATCAGATATGGGGAATGAGAGGCAGGGAATCAGAGGCGGGAAAACAGAGGCGGGGAATCAGATATGGGGAATCAGAGGCGGGGAATCAGAGGCAGGGAATCAGACACGGGGAATCAGAGGTGGGGAATCAGAGATGGGGAATCAGAGGCGGGGAATCAGAGGCAGGGAATCGGATGCCGGGAATCAGAGGCGGGAAATCAGAGCTGGGGAATCAGAGGCGGGGAATCAGAGTTGGGGAATCAGAGGCGGCGAAGCAGATATGGGGAAATAGAGGCGGGGAATCAGATATGGGGAATCAGAGGCGGGGAATCAGATATGGGGAATCAGAGGCTGGGAATCAGAGGGGGGGAAACAGAGGCGGGGAATAAGATATGGGGAATCAGAGGTGGGGAATCAGGGGCGGGGAATCAGTGGCAGGGAATCAGAGGCGGGGAATCAGAGGCGGGGAATCAAAGGAAGGGAATCAGACACGGGGAATCAGAGTTGGGGAATCAGAGATGGGGAATCAGAGGCGGGGAATCACAGGCAGGGAATCAGACGCGGGGAATCAGAGGCGGGGAATCAGAGCTGGGGAATCAAAGGTGGGGAATCAGAGTCGGGGAATCAGAGGCAGGGAATCGGTTGTGCGGAATCAGAGATGGGGAATCAGATGTGGGGAATCAGAGGCAGTGAATCAGAGATGGGGAATCAGAGGCGGGGAATCAGAGGCAGGAAATCAGACAGGGATTCTGAGGCTGGGAATCAGACGGGGGGAATCAAAGGCGTGGAATCAGAGCTGGTGAATCAGAGGCAGGGAATCAGAGTTGGGGATTCAGAGGCGGGGAATCAGATATGGGGAAACAGAGGTGGGGAATGAGAGGCGGGCAAGCAGAGGCGGGGAATTAGATATGGGGAATCAGAGGTGGGAAATCAGAGGTGGTGAATCAGAGATGGGGAATCACAGGCGGGGAATCAGAGGCAGCGAATAGAACGCGGGGAATCAGAGGCTGGGATCAGAGCTGGGGAATCAGAGGCGGGGAATCAGATATGGGGAAACAGAGGCGGGGAATCAGAGGCGGGGAAACAGAGGCGGGGAATCAGACATGGGGAATCGGATGCGGGGAATCAGAGGCGGGGAATCAGAGCTGGGGAATCAGAGGTGGGGAATCAGAGTTGGGGCATCAGAGGTGGGGAATTAGATATGGGGAAACAGAGGCGGGGAATCAGAGGCGGGGAAACAGAGGCGGGGAATCAGATATGGGGAATCAGAGGTGGGGAATCAGAGGCAGGGAATCAGATGTGCGGAATCAGAGATGGGGAATCAGAGGCAGGGAATCAGAATCAGAAGCGGGGAATCAGAGGCCGGGAATCAGAGGCCGGGAATCAGATGCTGGGAATAAGAGGCCGGGAATCAGAGGTGGGGATTCAGAGTCTGGGAATCAGAGATGGGGATTCAGAGGCGGGGAATGAGATATGGAGAATCAGAGGCGGGGAATCAGAGGCGGGGAAACAGAGGTGGGGAATCAGATATGGGGAATCAGAGGTGGCGAATCAAAGGCGGTGAATCAGAGATGGGGAATCAGAGGCGGGGAATCAGAGGCAGGGAATCAGATGCGGGGATTCAGAGGCGGGGATTCAGAGCTGGCGAATCATAGGCGGGGAATCAGAGGTGGGCAATCAGAGCCGGGGAATCAGATATGGGGAATCAGAGGCGGGGAAACAGAGACGGGGAATCAGATATGGGGAATCAGAGGTGGGGAATCAGAGGTTGTGAATCAGAGATGGGGAATCAAGGCGGGGAATCAGAGGGAGGGAATCAGACGCGGGGAATCAGAGGCGGGGATTCAGAGCTGGGGAATCAGAGGCGGGGAATCAGAGTTGGGGAATCAGAGGCAGGGAATCAGATATGGGGAATCAGAGGCGGGGAATCAGAGGCGGGGAAACAGAGGCGGGGAATCAGATATGGGGAATCAGAGGTGGGGAATCAGGGGCAGGGAATCTGTGGCAGGGAATCAGAGGCGGGGAATCTGAGCCGGGGAATCAGAGGCAGGGAATCAGACACGGGGAATCAGAGGCGGGGAATCAGAGATGGTGAATCAGAGGCGGGGAATCAGAGGCAGGGAATCGGACGTCGGGAATCAGAGGCGGGGAATCAGAGCTGGGGAATCAGAGGCGGGGAATCAGAGTTGGGGAATCAGAGGTGGGGAATCAGATATGGGGAAATAGAGGCGGGGAATCAGATATGGGGAATCAGAGGTGTGGAATCAGAGGTTGGGAATCAGAGGCAGGGAATCAGAGGCGGGGAAACAGAGGCGGGGAATCAGATATGGGGAATCAGAGGTGGCGAATCAAAGGCGGTGAAACAGAGATGGGGAATCAGGGCAGGGAATCAGAGGCAGGGAATCAGAGCTGGGGAAACAGAGGCGGGGAATCAGATATGGGGAATCAGAGGTGGGGAATAAGGGGCGGGGAATCAGTGGCAGGGAATCAGAGCTGGGGAATCAGAGGTGGGGAATCAGAGCTGGGGAAACAGAGGCGGGGAATAAGATATGGGGAATCAGAGGTGGGGAATCAGGGGCGGGGAATCAGTGGCAGGGAATCAGAGGCCGGGAATAAAAGGCGGGGAATCAGAGCTGGGGAATCAGAGGCGGGAAATCAGAGTTGGGGAATCAGAGGAGGGGAATCAGATATGGGGAAACAGAGGCCGGGAATCAGAGGCAGGGAAACAGAGGCGGGGAATCAGATATGGGGAATCAGACGTGGGGAATTTGAGGTTGCGAATCAGAGGAGGGGAATCAGAGGCGGGGAATCAGAGGCAGGGAATCGGATGTGCGGAATCAGAGATGGGGAATCAGAGGTGGGGATTCAGAGGTGGTGAATCGGAAAAGGGGAATCAGAGGCTGGGAATCAGAGGCAGGGAATCAGACGCAGGGAATCAGAGGCTGGGAATCAGAGGCGGGGAATCATAGCTGGCGAATTAGAGGAGGGGATTCAGAGTTGGGGAATCAGATATGGGGAATCAGAGGTGGGGAATCAGAGGCAGGGAATCAGATGTGCGGAATCAGAGATGGGGAATCACAGGCAGGGAATCAGAATCAGAAGCAGGGAATCAGAGGCCGGGAATCAGAGGCCGGAATCAGATGCTGGGAATCAGAGGCCTGGAATCAGAGGCGGGGAATCAGAGGCAGGGAATCTGATGCGGGGAATCAGAGGCGGGGAATCAGAGCTGGGGAATCAGAGGCAGGGTATTAGAGTTGGGGAATCAGAGGCGGGGAATCAGATATGGGGAAACAGAGGTGGGGAATCAGAGGCGGGGAAACAGAGGCAGGGAATCAGATATGGGGAATCAGAGGCGGGAATCAGAGGTGGGGAATCATAGGCAGGGAATCGGATGTGCGGAATCAGAGATGGGGAATCAGAGGCCGGGAATGAGAGGTGGTGAATCAGATATGGGGAATAAGAGGCGGGGAATCAGAGGCAGTGAATCAGACGCGGGGAATCAGAGGTGGGCAATCAGAGGCGGGGAATCAGATATGGGGAATCAGAGGCGGGGAATCAGAGGCGGGGAAACAGAGTCGGGGAATCAGATATGGGGAATCAGAGGTGGGGCATCAGAGGTTGTGAATCACAGATGGGGAATTAGAGGCGGGGAATCAGAGGCAGGGAATCAGACTCGGGGAATCAGAGTCGGGGATTCAGAGCTGGGGAATCAGAAGCGGGGAATCAGAGTTGGGGAATCAGAGGCGGGGAATCAGATATGGGGAATCAGAGGCAGGGAATCAGAGGCGGGGAATCAGAGGCAGGGAATCAGGCGCGGGGAATCTGAGGCGGGGAATCAGAGCTGGGGAATCAGGGGTGGGGAATCAGAGCTGGGGAATCAGAGGTGGGGAATCAGAGTTGGGGCATCAGAGGTGGGGAATTAGATATGGGGAAACAGAGGCGGGGAATCAGAGGCGGGGAAACAGAGGCGGGGAATCAGATATGGGGAATCAGAGGTGGGGAATCAGAGGCAGGGAATCAGATGTGCGGAATCAGAGATGGGGAATCAGAGGCAGGGAATCAGAATCAGAAGCGGGGAATCAGAGGCCGGGAATCAGAGGCCGGGAATCAGATATGGGGAATCAGAGGCGGGAATCAGAGGTGGGGAATCATAGGCAGGGAATCGGATGTGCGGAATCAGAGATGGGGAATCAGAGGCCGGGAATGAGAGGTGGTGAATCAGCTATGGGGAATCAGAGGTGGGGATTCAGAGTCTGGGAATCAGAGATGGGGATTCAGAGGCGGGGAATGAGATATGGAGAATCAGAGGCGGGGAATCAGAGACGGGGAAACAGAGGTGGGGAATCAGATATGGGGAATCAGAGGTGGCGAATCAAAGGCGGTGAATCAGAGATGGGGAATCAGAGGCGGGGAATCAGAGGCAGGGAATCAGATGCGGGGATTCAGAGGCGGGGAATCAGAGCTGGCGAATCATAGGCGGGGAATCAGAGGTAGGCAATCAGAGCCGGGGAATCAGATATGGGGAATCAGAGGCAGGGAAACAGAGGCGGGGAATCAGATATGGGGAATCAGAGGTGGGGAATCAGAGGTTGTGAATCAGAGATGGGGAATCAAGGCGGGGAATCAGAGGGAGGGAATCAGACGCGGGGAATCAGAGGCGGGGATTCAGAGCTGGGGAATCAGAGGCGGGGAATCAGAGTTGGGGAATCAGAGGCAGGGAATCAGATATGGGGAATCAGAGGCGGGGAATCAGAGGCGGGGAAACAGAGGCGGGGAATCAGATATGGGGAATCAGAGGTGGGGAATCAGGGGCAGGGAATCAGTGGCAGGGAATCAGAGGCGGGGAATCTGAGCCGGGCAATCAGAGGCAGGGAATCAGACACGGGGAATCAGAGGCGGGGAATCAGAGATGGTGAATCAGAGGCGGGGAATCAGATGCAGGGAATCGGACGCCGGGAATCAGAGGCGGGGAATCAGAGCTGGGGAATCAGAGGCGGGGAATCAGATTTGGGGAATCAGAGGCGGGGAATCAGATATGGGGAAATAGAGGCGGGGAATCAGATATGGGGAATCAGAGGTGTGGAATCAGAGGTTGGGAATCAGAGGCAGGGAATCAGAGGCGGGGAAACAGAGGCGGGGAATCAGATATGGGGAATCAGAGTTGGCGAATCAAAGGCGGTGAAACAGAGATGGGGAATCAGGGCAGGGAATCAGAGGCAGGGAATCAGAGGTGGGGAAACAGAGGCGGGGAATCAGATATGGGGAATCAGAGGTGGGGAATCAGGGGCGGGGAATCAGTGGCAGGGAATCAGAGCTGGGGAATCAGAGGTGGGGAATCAGAGCTGGGGAAACAGAGGCGGGGAATCAGATATGGGGAATCAGAGGTGGGGAATCAGGGGCGGGGAATCAGTGGCAGGGAATCAGAGGCCGGGAATAAAAGGCGGGGAATCAGAGCTGGGGAATCAGAGGCGGGGAATCAGAGTTGGGGAATCAGAGGAGGGGATTCAGATATGGGAAAACAGAGGCCGGGAATCAGAGGCAGGGAAACAGAGGCGGGGTATCAGATATGGGGAATCAGAGGTGGGGAATTTGAGGTTGCGAATCAGAGGCGTGGAATCAGAGGCGGGGAATCAGAGGCAGGGAATCGGATGTGCGGAATCAGAGATGGGGAATCAGAGGTGGGGATTCAGAGGTGGTGAATCAGAAAAGGGGAATCAGAGGCTGGGAATCAGAGGCAGGGAATCAGACGCAGGGAATCAGAGGCGGGGAATCAGAGGCGGGGAATCATAGCTGGCGAATTAGAGGAGGGGAATCAGAGTTGGGGAATCAGATATGGGGAATCAGAGGTGGGGAATCAGAGGCAGGGAATCAGATGTGCGGAATCAGAGATGGGGAATCAGAGGCAGGGAATCAGAATCAGAAGCAGGGAATCAGAGGCCGGGAATCAGAGGCCGGAATCAGATGCTGGGAATCAGAGGCCTGGAATCAGAGGCGGGGAATCAGAGGCAGGGAATCTGATGCGGGGAATCAGAGGCGGGGAATCAGAGCTGGGGAATCAGAGGCAGGGTATTAGAGATGGGGAATCAGAGGCGGGGAATCAGATATGGGGAAACAGAGGTGGGGAATCAGAGGCGGGGAAACAGAGGCAGGGAATCAGATATGGGGAATCAGAGGCGGGAATCAGAGGTCGGGAATCATAGGCAGGGAATCGGATGTGCGGAATCAGAGATGGGGAATCAGAGGCCGGGAATGAGAGGTGGTGAATCAGATATGGGGAATCAGAGGCGGGGAATCAGAGGCAGTGAATCAGACGCGGGGAATCACAGGTGGGCAATCAGAGGCGGGGAATCAGATATGGGGAATCAGAGGCGGGGAATCAGAGGCGGGGAAACAGAGGCGGGGAATCAGATATGGGGAATCAGAGGTGGGGCATCAGAGGTTGTGAATCACAGATGGGGAATCAGAGGCGGGGAATCAGAGGAAGGGAATCAGACGCGGGGAATCAGAGGCGGGGATTCAGAGCTGGGGAATCAGAGGCGGGGAATCAGAGTTGGGGAATCAGAGGCGGGGAATCAGATATGGGGAATGAGAGGCAGGGAATCAGAGGCGGGAAAACAGAGGCGGGGAATCAGATATGGGGAATCAGAGGCGGGGAATCAGAGGCAGGGAATCAGACACGGGGAATCAGAGGTGGGGAATCAGAGATGGGGAATCAGAGGCGGGGAATCAGAGGCAGGGAATCGGATGCCGGGAATCAGAGGCGGGAAATCAGAGCTGGGGAATCAGAGGCGGGGAATCAGAGTTGGGGAATCAGAGGCGGCGAAGCAGATATGGGGAAATAGAGGCGGGGAATCAGATATGGGGAATCAGAGGCGGGGAATCAGATATGGGGAATCAGAGGCTGGGAATCAGAGGGGGGGAAACAGAGGCGGGGAATAAGATATGGGGAATCAGAGGTGGGGAATCAGGGGCGGGGAATCAGTGGCAGGGAATCAGAGGCGGGGAATCAGAGGCGGGGAATCAAAGGAAGGGAATCAGACACGGGGAATCAGAGTTGGGGAATCAGAGATGGGGAATCAGAGGCGGGGAATCACAGGCAGGGAATCAGACGCGGGGAATCAGAGGCGGGGAATCAGAGCTGGGGAATCAGAGGTGGGGAATCAGAGTCGGGGAATCAGAGGCAGGGAATCGGTTGTGCGGAATCAGAGATGGGGAATCAGATGTGGGGAATCAGAGGCAGTGAATCAGAGATGGGGAATCAGAGGCGGGGAATCAGAGGCAGGAAATCAGACAGGGATTCTGAGGCTGGGAATCAGACGGGGGGAATCAAAGGCGTGGAATCAGAGCTGGTGAATCAGAGGCAGGGAATCAGAGTTGGGGATTCAGAGGCGGGGAATCAGATATGGGGAAACAGAGGTGGGGAATGAGAGGCGGGCAAGCAGAGGCGGGGAATTAGATATGGGGAATCAGAGGTGGGAAATCAGAGGTGGTGAATCAGAGATGGGGAATCACAGGCGGGGAATCAGAGGCAGCGAATAGAACGCGGGGAATCAGAGGCTGGGATCAGAGCTGGGGAATCAGAGGCGGGGAATCAGATATGGGGAAACAGAGGCGGGGAATCAGAGGCGGGGAAACAGAGGCGGGGAATCAGACATGGGGAATCGGATGCGGGGAATCAGAGGCGGGGAATCAGAGCTGGGGAATCAGAGGTGGGGAATCAGAGTTGGGGCATCAGAGGTGGGGAATTAGATATGGGGAAACAGAGGCGGGGAATCAGAGGCGGGGAAACAGAGGCGGGGAATCAGATATGGGGAATCAGAGGTGGGGAATCAGAGGCAGGGAATCAGAT
The DNA here is from genome assembly GCF_036971445.1 of Narcine bancroftii. Classification (NCBI taxonomy): domain Eukaryota; kingdom Metazoa; phylum Chordata; class Chondrichthyes; order Torpediniformes; family Narcinidae; genus Narcine; species Narcine bancroftii. The sequence continues at coordinate 138,859 of NW_027211883.1, forward strand.
GTGCGGAATCAGAGATGGGGAATCAGAGGCAGGGAATCAGAATCAGAAGCGGGGAATCAGAGGCCGGGAATCAGAGGCCGGGAATCAGATGCTGGGAATAAGAGGCCGGGAATCAGAGGTGGGGATTCAGAGTCTGGGAATCAGAGATGGGGATTCAGAGGCGGGGAATGAGATATGGAGAATCAGAGGCGGGGAATCAGAGGCGGGGAAACAGAGGTGGGGAATCAGATATGGGGAATCAGAGGTGGCGAATCAAAGGCGGTGAATCAGAGATGGGGAATCAGAGGCGGAGAATCAGAGGCAGGGAATCAGATGCGGGGATTCAGAGGCGGGGATTCAGAGCTGGCGAATCATAGGCGGGGAATCAGAGGTGGGCAATCAGAGCCGGGGAATCAGATATGGGGAATCAGAGGCGGGGAAACAGAGACGGGGAATCAGATATGGGGAATCAGAGGTGGGGAATCAGAGGTTGTGAATCAGAGATGGGGAATCAAGGCGGGGAATCAGAGGGAGGGAATCAGACGCGGGGAATCAGAGGCGGGGATTCAGAGCTGGGGAATCAGAGGCGGGGAATCAGAGTTGGGGAATCAGAGGCAGGGAATCAGATATGGGGAATCAGAGGCGGGGAATCAGAGGCGGGGAAACAGAGGCGGGGAATCAGATATGGGGAATCAGAGGTGGGGAATCAGGGGCAGGGAATCTGTGGCAGGGAATCAGAGGCGGGGAATCTGAGCCGGGGAATCAGAGGCAGGGAATCAGACACGGGGAATCAGAGGCGGGGAATCAGAGATGGTGAATCAGAGGCGGGGAATCAGAGGCAGGGAATCGGACGTCGGGAATCAGAGGCGGGGAATCAGAGCTGGGGAATCAGAGGCGGGGAATCAGAGTTGGGGAATCAGAGGCGGGGAATCAGATATGGGGAAATAGAGGCGGGGAATCAGATATGGGGAATCAGAGGTGTGGAATCAGAGGTTGGGAATCAGAGGCAGGGAATCAGAGGCGGGGAAACAGAGGCGGGGAATCAGATATGGGGAATCAGAGGTGGCGAATCAAAGGCGGTGAAACAGAGATGGGGAATCAGGGCAGGGAATCAGAGGCAGGGAATCAGAGCTGGGGAAACAGAGGCGGGGAATCAGATATGGGGAATCAGAGGTGGGGAATAAGGGGCGGGGAATCAGTGGCAGGGAATCAGAGCTGGGGAATCAGAGGTGGGGAATCAGAGCTGGGGAAACAGAGGCGGGGAATAAGATATGGGGAATCAGAGGTGGGGAATCAGGGGCGGGGAATCAGTGGCAGGGAATCAGAGGCCGGGAATAAAAGGCGGGGAATCAGAGCTGGGGAATCAGAGGCGGGAAATCAGAGTTGGGGAATCAGAGGAGGGGAATCAGATATGGGGAAACAGAGGCCGGGAATCAGAGGCAGGGAAACAGAGGCGGGGAATCAGATATGGGGAATCAGACGTGGGGAATTTGAGGTTGCGAATCAGAGGAGGGGAATCAGAGGCGGGGAATCAGAGGCAGGGAATCGGATGTGCGGAATCAGAGATGGGGAATCAGAGGTGGGGATTCAGAGGTGGTGAATCGGAAAAGGGGAATCAGAGGCTGGGAATCAGAGGCAGGGAATCAGACGCAGGGAATCAGAGGCGGGGAATCAGAGGCGGGGAATCATAGCTGGCGAATTAGAGGAGGGGATTCAGAGTTGGGGAATCAGATATGGGGAATCAGAATTGGGGAATCAGGGGCAGGGAATCAGTGGCAGGGAATCAGAGGCGGGGAATCAGAGGCGGGGAATCAGAGGCAGGGAATCAGACACGGGGAATCAGAGGCGGGGAATCAGAGATGGGGAATCAGAGGCGGGGAATCAGTGGCAGGGAATCGGACTCCGGGAATCAGAGTCGGGGAATCAGAGCTGGGGAATCAGAGGCGGGGAATCAGAGTTGGGGAATCAGAGGCGGGGAATCAGATATGGGGAAATAGAGGCGGGGAATCAGATATGGGGAATCAGAGGTGTGGAATCAGAGGTGGGGAATCAGAGGCAGGGAATCAGAGTCGGGGAAACAGAGGCGGGTAATCAGATATGGGGAAACAGAGGTGGCGAATCAAAGGCGGTGAAACAGAGATGGGGAATCAGGGCAGGGAATCAGAGGCAGGGAATCAAACACGGGGAATCAGAGCTGGGGAATCAGAGGCGGGGAATCAGAGTTGGGAATCAGAGGCGGGGAATCAGAGGCGGGGAAACAAAGGCGGGGAATCAGATATGGGGAATCAGAGGTGGGGAATCCGAGGTTGGGAATCAGAGGCAGGGAATCAGAGGCGGGGAATCAGAGGCAGGGAATCAGAGGAAGGGAATCAGATGTGCGGAATCGGAGATGGGGAATCAGAGGCAGGGAATCAGAGGCGGGGAATCAGAGGCGGGGAATCAGAGGCCGGTAATCAGATATGGGGAAACAGAGGCGGGGAATCCGAGGCGGGGAAACAGAGGCGGGGAATCAGATATGGGGAATCAGAGGTGGGGAATCAGAGGTTGGGAATCAGAGGCAGGGAATCAGAGGCTTGGAATCAGATGCAGGGAATCAGATGCGGGGAATCAGAGGCGGGGAATCAGAGCTGGGGAATCAGAGGTGGGGAATCAGATTTGGGGAATCAGAGGCGGGGACTTAGATATTGGGAAACAGAGGCGGGGAATCAGAGGCGGGGAAACCCAGGCGGGGAATCAGATATGGGGAATCAGAGGTGGGGAATCAGAGGCAAGGAATGAGATGTGCGGAATCAGAGATGGGGAATCAGAGGCAGGGAATCAGAATCAGAAGCAGGGAATCAGAGGCCGGGAATTAGAGGCCGGAATCAGATGCTGGGAATCAGAGGCCTGGAATCAGAGGCGGGGAATCAGAGGCAGGGAATCAGATGCGGGGAATCAGAGGCGGGGAATCAGAGCTGGGGAATCAGAGGCGGGGTATTAGAGTTGGGGAATCAGAGGCGGGGAATCAGATATGGGGAAACAGAGGTGGGGAATCAGAGGCGGGGAAACAGAGGCAGGGAATCAGATATGGGGAATCAGAGGCGGGGAATCAGAGGTGGGGAATCATAGGCAGGGAATCGGATGTGCGGAATCAGAGATGGGGAATCAGAGGCTGGGAATCAGAGGTGGTGAATCAGAGATGGGGAATCAGAGGCGGGGAATCAGAGGCAGGGAATCAGACGCGGGGAATCAGAGGTGGGCAATCAGAGGCGGGGAATCAGATATGGGGAATCAGAGGCGGGGAATCAGAGGCAGGGAATCAGACGCGGGGAATCAGAGGCGGGGATTCAGAGCTGGGGAATCAGAGGCGGGGAATCAGAGTTGGGGAATCAGAGGCGGGGAATCAGAGGAAGGGAATCAGACGCGGGGAATCAGAGGCGGGGATTCAGAGCTGGGGAATCAGAGGCGGGGAATCAGAGTTGGGGAATCAGAGGCGGGGAATCAGATATGGGGAATCAGAGGCAGGGAATCAGAGGCGGGAAAACAGAGGCGGGGAATCAGATATGGGGAATCAGAGGCGGGGAATCAGAGGCAGGGAATCAGACACGGGGAATCAGAGGCGGGGAATCAGAGATGGGGAATCAGAGGCGGGGAATCAGAGGCAGGGAATCGGATGACGGGAATCAGAGGCGGGAAATCAGAGCTGGGGAATCAGAGGCGGGGAATCAGAGTTGGGGAATCAGAGGCGGCGAAGCAGATATGGGGAAATAGAGGCGGGGAATCAGATATGGGGAATCAGAGGCGGGGAATCAGATATGGGGAATCAGAGGCTGGGAATCAGAGGGGGGGAAACAGAGGCGGGGAATAAGATATGGAGAATCAGAGGTGGGGAATCAGGGGCGGGGAATCAGTGGCAGGGAATCAGAGGCGGGGAATCAGAGGCGGGGAATCAAAGGAAGGGAATCAGACACGGGGAATCAGAGTTGGGGAATCAGAGATGGGGAATCAGAGGCGGGGAATCACAGGCAGGGAATCAGACGCGGGGAATCAGAGGCGGGGAATCTGAGCTGGGGAATCAGAGGTGGGGAATCAGAGTCGGGGAATCAGAGGCAGGGAATCGGTTGTGCGGAATCAGAGATGGGGAATCAGATGTGGGGAATCAGAGGCAGTGAATCAGAGATGGGGAATCAGAGGCGGGGAATCAGAGGCAGGAAATCAGACAGGGATTCAGAGGCTGGGAATCAGACGGGGGGAATCAAATGCGGGGAATCAGAGCTGGTGAATCAGAGGCAGGGAATCAGAGTTGGGGATTCAGAGGCGGGGAATCAGATATGGGGAAACAGAGGCGGGGAATGAGAGTCGGGCAAGCAGAGGCGGGGAATTAGATATGGGGAATCAGAGGTGGGAAATCAGAGGTGGTGAATCAGAGATGGGGAATCACAGGCGGGGAATCAGAGGCAGCGAATAGAACGCGGGGAATCAGAGGCTGGGATCAGAGCTGGGGAATCAGAGGCGGGGAATCAGATATGGGGAAACAGAGGCGGGGAATCAGAGGCGGGGAAACAGAGGCGGGGAATCAGACATGGGGAATCGGATGCGGGGAATCAGAGGCGGGGAATCAGAGCTGGGGAATCAGAGGTGGGGAATCAGAGTTGGGGCATCAGAGGTGGGGAATTAGATATGGGGAAACAGAGGCGGGGAATCAGAGGCGGGGAAACAGAGGCGGGGAATCAGATATGGGGAATCAGAGGTGGGGAATCAGAGGCAGGGAATCAGATGTGCGGAATCAGAGATGGGGAATCAGAGGCAGGGAATCAGAATCTGAAGCGGGGAATCAGAGGCCGGGAATCAGAGGCCGGGTATCAGATGCTGGGAATAAGAGGCCGGGAATCAGAGGTGGGGATTCAGAGTCTGGGAATCAGAGATGGGGATTCAGAGGCGGGGAATGAGATATGGAGAATCAGAAGCGGGGAATCAGAGGCGGGGAAACAGAGGTGGGGAATCAGATATGGGGAATCAGAGGTGGCGAATCAAAGGCGGTGAATCAGAGATGGGGAATCAGAGGCGGGGAATCAGAGGCAGGGAATCAGATGCGGGGATTCAGAGGCGGGGATTCAGAGCTGGCGAATCCTAGGCGGGGAATCAGAGGTGGGCAATCAGAGCCGGGGAATCAGATATGGGGAAATCAGAGGCGGGGAAACAGAGACGGGGAATCAGATATGGGGAATCAGAGGTGGGGAATCAGAGGTTGTGAATCAGAGATGGGGAATCAAGGCGGGGAATCAGAGGGAGGGAATCAGACGCGGGGAATCAGAGGCGGGGATTCAGAGCTGGGGAATCAGAGGCGGGGAATCAGAGTTGGGGAATCAGAGGCAGGGAATCAGATATGGGGAATCAGAGGCGGGGAATCAGAGGCGGGGAAACAGAGGCGGGGAATCAGATATGGGGATCAGAGGTGGGGAATCAGGGGCAGGGAATCTGTGGCAGGGAATCAGAGGCGGGGAATCTGAGCCGGGGAATCAGAGGCAGGGAATCAGACACGGGGAATCAGAGGCGGGGAATCAGAGATGGTGAATCAGAGGCGGGGAATCAGAGGCAGGGAATCGGACGTCGGGAATCAGAGGCGGGGAATCAGAGCTGGGGAATCAGAGGCGGGGAATCAGAGTTGGGGAATCAGAGGCGGGGAATCAGATATGGGGAAATAGAGGCGGGGAATCAGATATGGGGAATCAGAGGTGTGGAATCAGAGGTTGGGAATCAGAGGCAGGGAATCAGAGGCGGGGAAACAGAGGCGGGGAATCAGATATGGGGAATCAGAGGTGGCGAATCAAAGGCGGTGAAACAGAGATGGGGAATCAGGGCAGGGAATCAGAGGCAGGGAATCAGAGCTGGGGAAACAGAGGCGGGGAATCAGATATGGGGAATCAGAGGTGGGGAATCAGGGGCGGGGAATCAGTGGCAGGGAATCAGAGCTGGGGAATCAGAGGTGGGGAATCAGAGCTGGGGAAACAGAGGCGGGGAATAAGATATGGGGAATCAGAGGTGGGGAATCAGGGGCGGGGAATCAGTGGCAGGGAATCAGAGGCCGGGAATAAAAGGCGGGGAATCAGAGCTGGGGAATCAGAGGCGGGGAATCAGAGTTGGGGAATCAGAGGAGGGGAATCAGATATGGGGAAACAGAGGCCGGGAATCAGAGGCAGGGAAACAGAGGCGGGGAATCAGATATGGGGAATCAGAGGTGGGGAATTTGAGGTTGCGAATCAGAGGCGGGGAATCAGAGGCGGGGAATCAGAGGCAGGGAATCGGATGTGCGGAATCAGAGATGGGGAATCAGAGGTGGGGATTCAGAGGTGGTGAATCAGAGATGGGGAATCAGAGGTGGGGATTCAGAGGTGGTGAATCAGAAAAGGGGAATCAGAGGCGGGGAATCAGAGGCGGGGAATCATAGCTGGCGAATTAGAGGAGGGGAATCAGAGTTGGGGAATCAGATATGGGGAATCAGAGGTTGGGAATCAGAGGCAGGGAATCAGATGTGCGGAATCAGAGATGGGGAATCAGAGGCAGGGAATCAGAATCAGAAGCAGGGAATCAGAGGCCGGGAATCAGAGGCCGGAATCAGATGCTGGGAATCAGAGGCCTGGAATCAGAGGCGGGGAATCAGAGGCAGGGAATCTGATGCGGGGAATCAGAGGCGGGGAATCAGAGCTGGGGAATCAGAGGCAGGGTATTAGAGTTGGGGAATCAGAGGCGGGGAATCAGATATGGGGAAACAGAGGTGGGGAATCAGAGGCGGGGAAACAGAGGCAGGGAATCAGATATGGGGAATCAGAGGCGGGAATCAGAGGTGGGGAATCATAGGCAGGGAATCGGATGTGCGGAATCAGAGATGGGGAATCAGAGGCCGGGAATGAGAGGTGGTGAATCAGATATGGGGAATCAGAGGCGGGGAATCAGAGGCAGTGAATCAGACGCGGGGAATCAGAGGTGGGCAATCAGAGGCGGGGAATCAGATATGGGGAATCAGAGGCGGGGAATCAGAGGCGGGGAAACAGAGGCGGGGAATCAGATATGGGGAATTAGAGGCGAGGAATCAGAGGCAGGGAATCAGACTCGGGGAATCAGAGTCGGGGATTCAGAGCTGGGGAATCAGAAGCGGGGAATCAGAGTTGGGGAATCAGAGGCGGGGAATCAGATATGGGGAATCAGAGGCAGGGAATCAGAGGCGGGGAATCAGAGGCAGGGAATCAGAGTTGGGGCATCAGAGGTGGGGAATTAGATATGGGGAAACAGAGGCGGGGAATCAGAGGCGGGGAAACAGAGGCGGGGAATCAGATATGGGGAATCAGAGGCGGGGAATCAGATATGGGGAATCAGAGGTGGGGAATCAGAGGCAGGGAATCAGATGTGCGGAATCAGAGATGGGGAATCAGAGGCAGGGAATCAGAATCAGAAGCGGGGAATCAGAGGCCGGGAATCAGAGGCCGGGAATCAGATATGGGGAATCAGAGGCGGGAATCAGAGGTGGGGAATCATAGGTAGGGAATCGGATGTGCGGAATCAGAGATGGGGAATCAGAGGCCGGGAATGAGAGGTGGTGAATCAGATATGGGGAATCAGAGGTGGGGATTCAGAGTCTGGGGATCAGAGATGGGGATTCAGAGGCGGGGAATGAGATATGGAGAATCAGAGGCGGGGAATCAGAGGCGGGGAAACAGAGGTGGGGAATCAGATATGGGGAATCAGAGGTGGCGAATCAAAGGCGGTGAATCAGAGATGGGGAATCAGAGGCGGGGAATCAGAGGCAGGGAATCAGATGCGGGGATTCAGAGGCGGGGAATCAGAGCTGGCGAATCATAGGCGGGGAATCAGAGGTGGGCAATCAGAGCCGGGGAATCAGATATGGGGAATCAGAGGCGGGGAAACAGAGGCGGGGAATCAGATATGGGGAATCAGAGTTGGGGAATCAGAGGTTGTGAATCAGAGATGGGGAATCAAGGCGGGGAATCAGAGGGAGGGAATCAGACGCGGGGAATCAGAGGCGGGGATTCAGAGCTGGGGAATCAGAGGCGGGGAATCAGAGTTGGGGAATCAGAGGCAGGGAATCAGATATGGGGAATCAGAGGCGGGGAATCAGAGGCGGGGAAACAGAGGCGGGGAATCAGATATGGGGAATCAGAGGTGGGGAATCAGGGGCAGGGAATCAGTGGCGGGGAAACAGAGGCGGGGAATCAAATATAGGGAATCAGAGGTGGGGAATCAGAGGTTGTGAATCAGAGATGGGGAATCAAGGCGGGGAATCAGAGGCAGGGAATCAGACGCGGGGAATCAGAGGCGGGGATTCAGAGCTGGGGAATCAGAGGCGGTGAATCAGAGTTTGGGAATCAGAGGCAGGGAATCAGATATGGGGAATCAGAGGTGGGGAATCAGAGGCGGGGAAACAGAGGCGGGGAATCAGATATGGGGAAACAGAATTGGGGAATCAGGGGCAGGGAATCAGATGCAGGGAATCAGAGGCGGGGAATCAGAGGCGGGGAATCAGAGGCAGGGAATCAGACACGGGGAATCAGAGGCGGGGAATCAGAGATGGGGAATCAGAGGCGGAGAATCAGAGGCAGGGAATCGGACTCCGGGAATCAGAGTCGGGGAATCAGAGCTGGGGAATCAGAGGCGGGGAATCAGATATGGGGAAATAGAGGCGGGGAATCAGATATGGAGAATCAGAGGTGTGGAATCAGAGGTTGGGAATCAGAGGCAGGGAATCAGAGTCGGGGAAACAGAGGCGGGTAATCAGATATGGGGAATCAGAGGTGGCGAATCAAAGGCGATGAAACAGAGATGGGGAATCAGGGCAGGGAATCAGAGGCAGGGAATCAAACACGGGGAATCAGAGCTGGGGAATCAGAGGCGGGGAATCAGATTTGGGAATCAGAGGCGGGGAATCAGATGCGGGGAAACAGAGGCGGGGAATCAGATATGGGGAATCAGAGGTGGGGAATCCGAGGTTGGGAATCAGAGGCAGGGAATCAGAGGCGGGGAATCAGAGGCGGGGAATCAGAGGAAGGGAATCAGATGTGCGGAATCGGAGATGGGGAATCAGAGGCAGGGAATCAGAGGCGGGGAATCAGAGGCGGGGAATCAGAGGCCGGTAATCAGATATGGGGAAACAGAGGCGGGGAATCCGAGGCGGGGAAACAGAGGCGGGAATCAGATATGGGGAATCAGAGGTGGGGAATCAGAGGTTGGGAATCAGAGGCAGGGAATCAGAGGCTTGGAATCAGATGCAGGGAATCAGATGCGGGGAATCAGAGGCGGGGAATCAGAGCTGGGGAATCAGAGGTGGGGAATCAGATTTGGGGAATCAGAGGCGGGGACTTAGATATTGGGAAACAGAGGCGGGGAATCAGAGGCGGGGAAACCCAGGCGGGGAATCAGATATGGGGAATCAGAGGTGGGGAATCAGAGGCAAGGAATCAGATGTGCGGAATCAGAGAAGGGGAATCAGAGGCAGGGAATCAGAATCAGAAGCAGGGAATCAGAGGCCGGGAATTAGAGGCCGGAATCAGATGCTGGGAATCAGAGGCCTGGAATCAGAGGCGGGGAATCAGAGGCAGGGAATCAGATGCGGGGAATCAGAGGCGGGGAATCAGAGCTGGGGAATCAGAGGCGGGGTATTAGAGTTGGGGAATCAGAGGTGGGGAATCAGATATGGGGAAACAGAGGTGGGGAATCAGAGGCGGGGAAACAGAGGCAGGGAATCAGATATGGGGAATCAGAGGCGGGGAATCAGAGGTGGGGAATCATAGGCAGGGAATCGGATGTGCGGAATCAGAGATGGGGAATCAGAGGCTGGGAATCAGAGGTGGTGAATCAGAGATGGGGAATCAGAGGCGGGGAATCAGAGGCAGGGAATCAGACGCGGGGAATCAGAGGTGGGCAATCAGAGGCGGGGAATCAGATATGGGGAATCAGAGGCGCGGAATCAGAGGCAGGGAATCAGACGCGGGGAATCAGAGGCGGGGATTCAGAGCTGGGGAATCAGAGGCGGGGAATCAGAGTTGGGGAATCAGAGGCGGGGAATCAGAGGAAGGGAATCAGACGCGGGGAATCAGAGGCGGGGATTCAGAGCTGGGGAATCAGAGGCGGGGAATCAGAGTTGGGGAATCAGAGGCGGGGAATCAGATATGGGGAATGAGAGGCAGGGAATCAGAGGCGGGAAAACAGAGGCGGGGAATCAGATATGGGGAATCAGAGGCGGGGAATCAGAGGCAGGGAATCAGACACGGGGAATCAGAGGTGGGGAATCAGAGATGGGGAATCAGAGGCGGGGAATCAGAGGCAGGGAATCGGATGCCGGGAATCAGAGGCGGGAAATCAGAGCTGGGGAATCAGAGGCGGGGAATCAGAGTTGGGGAATCAGAGGCGGCGAAGCAGATATGGGGAAATAGAGGCGGGGAATCAGATATGGGGAATCAGAGGCGGGGAATCAGATATGGGGAATCAGAGGCTGGGAATCAGAGGGGGGGAAACAGAGGCGGGGAATAAGATATGGGGAATCAGAGGTGGGGAATCAGGGGCGGGGAATCAGTGGCAGGGAATCAGAGGCGGGGAATCAGAGGCGGGGAATCAAAGTAAGGGAATCAGACACGGGGAATCAGAGTTGGGGAATCAGAGATGGGGAATCAGAGGCGGGGAATCACAGGCAGGGAATCAGACGCGGGGAATCAGAGGCGGGGAATCAGAGCTGGGGAATCAGAGGTGGGGAATCAGAGTCGGGGAATCAGAGGCAGGGAATCGGTTGTGCGGAATCAGAGATGGGGAATCAGATGTGGGGAATCAGAGGCAGTGAATCAGAGATGGGGAATCAGAGGCGGGGAATCAGAGGCAGGAAATCAGACAGGGATTCTGAGGCTGGGAATCAGACGGGGGGAATCAAAGGCGTGGAATCAGAGCTGGTGAATCAGAGGCAGGGAATCAGAGTTGGGGATTCAGAGGCGGGGAATCAGATATGGGGAAACAGAGGTGGGGAATGAGAGGCGGGCAAGCAGAGGCGGGGAATTAGATATGGGGAATCAGAGGTGGGAAATCAGAGGTGGTGAATCAGAGATGGGGAATCACAGGCGGGGAATCAGAGGCAGCGAATAGAACGCGGGGAATCAGAGGCTGGGATCAGAGCTGGGGAATCAGAGGCGGGGAATCAGATATGGGGAAACAGAGGCGGGGAATCAGAGGCGGGGAAACAGAGGCGGGGAATCAGACATGGGGAATCGGATGCGGGGAATCAGAGGCGGGGAATCAGAGCTGGGGAATCAGAGGTGGGGAATCAGAGTTGGGGCATCAGAGGTGGGGAATTAGATATGGGGAAACAGAGGCGGGGAATCAGAGGCGGGGAAACAGAGGCGGGGAATCAGATATGGGGAATCAGAGGTGGGGAATCAGAGGCAGGGAATCAGATGTGCGGAATCAGAGATGGGGAATCAGAGGCAGGGAATCAGAATCAGAAGCGGGGAATCAGAGGCCGGGAATCAGAGGCCGGGAATCAGATGCTGGGAATAAGAGGCCGGGAATCAGAGGTGGGGATTCAGAGTCTGGGAATCAGAGATGGGGATTCAGAGGCGGGGAATGAGATATGGAGAATCAGAGGCGGGGAATCAGAGGCGGGGAAACAGAGGTGGGGAATCAGATATGGGGAATCAGAGGTGGCGAATCAAAGGCGGTGAATCAGAGATGGGGAATCAGAGGCGGGGAATCAGAGGCAGGGAATCAGATGCGGGGATTCAGAGGCGGGGATTCAGAGCTGGCGAATCATAGGCGGGGAATCAGAGGTGGGCAATCAGAGCCGGGGAATCAGATATGGGGAATCAGAGGCGGGGAAACAGAGACGGGGAATCAGATATGGGGAATCAGAGGTGGGGAATCAGAGGTTGTGAATCAGAGATGGGGAATCAAGGCGGGGAATCAGAGGGAGGGAATCAGACGCGGGGAATCAGAGGCGGGGATTCAGAGCTGGGGAATCAGAGGCGGGGAATCAGAGTTGGGGAATCAGAGGCAGGGAATCAGATATGGGGAATCAGAGGCGGGGAATCAGAGGCGGGGAAACAGAGGCGGGGAATCAGATATGGGGAATCAGAGGTGGGGAATCAGGGGCAGGGAATCTGTGGCAGGGAATCAGAGGCGGGGAATCTGAGCCGGGGAATCAGAGGCAGGGAATCAGACACGGGGAATCAGAGGCGGGGAATCAGAGATGGTGAATCAGAGGCGGGGAATCAGAGGCAGGGAATCGGACGTCGGGAATCAGAGGCGGGGAATCAGAGCTGGGGAATCAGAGGCGGGGAATCAGAGTTGGGGAATCAGAGGCGGGGAATCAGATATGGGGAAATAGAGGCGGGGAATCAGATATGGGGAATCAGAGGTGTGGAATCAGAGGTTGGGAATCAGAGGCAGGGAATCAGAGGCGGGGAAACAGAGGCGGGGAATCAGATATGGGGAATCAGAGGTGGCGAATCAAAGGCGGTGAAACAGAGATGGGGAATCAGGGCAGGGAATCAGAGGCAGGGAATCAGAGCTGGGGAAACAGAGGCGGGGAATCAGATATGGGGAATCAGAGGTGGGGAATAAGGGGCGGGGAATCAGTGGCAGGGAATCAGAGCTGGGGAATCAGAGGTGGGGAATCAGAGCTGGGGAAACAGAGGCGGGGAATAAGATATGGGGAATCAGAGGTGGGGAATCAGGGGCGGGGAATCAGTGGCAGGGAATCAGAGGCCGGGAATAAAAGGCGGGGAATCAGAGCTGGGGAATCAGAGGCGGGAAATCAGAGTTGGGGAATCAGAGGAGGGGAATCAGATATGGGGAAACAGAGGCCGGGAATCAGAGGCAGGGAAACAGAGGCGGGGAATCAGATATGGGGAATCAGACGTGGGGAATTTGAGGTTGCGAATCAGAGGAGGGGAATCAGAGGCGGGGAATCAGAGGCAGGGAATCGGATGTGCGGAATCAGAGATGGGGAATCAGAGGTGGGGATTCAGAGGTGGTGAATCGGAAAAGGGGAATCAGAGGCTGGGAATCAGAGGCAGGGAATCAGACGCAGGGAATCAGAGGCGGGGAATCAGAGGCGGGGAATCATAGCTGGCGAATTAGAGGAGGGGATTCAGAGTTGGGGAATCAGATATGGGGAATCAGAGGTGGGGAATCAGAGGCAGGGAATCAGATGTGCGGAATCAGAGATGGGGAATCACAGGCAGGGAATCAGAATCAGAAGCAGGGAATCAGAGGCCGGGAATCAGAGGCCGGAATCAGATGCTGGGAATCAGAGGCCTGGAATCAGAGGCGGGGAATCAGAGGCAGGGAATCTGATGCGGGGAATCAGAGGCGGGGAATCAGAGCTGGGGAATCAGAGGCAGGGTATTAGAGTTGGGGAATCAGAGGCGGGGAATCAGATATGGGGAAACAGAGGTGGGGAATCAGAGGCGGGGAAACAGAGGCAGGGAATCAGATATGGGGAATCAGAGGCGGGAATCAGAGGTGGGGAATCATAGGCAGGGAATCGGATGTGCGGAATCAGAGATGGGGAATCAGAGGCCGGGAATGAGAGGTGGTGAATCAGATATGGGGAATAAGAGGCGGGGAATCAGAGGCAGTGAATCAGACGCGGGGAATCAGAGGTGGGCAATCAGAGGCGGGGAATCAGATATGGGGAATCAGAGGCGGGGAATCAGAGGCGGGGAAACAGAGTCGGGGAATCAGATATGGGGAATCAGAGGTGGGGCATCAGAGGTTGTGAATCACAGATGGGGAATTAGAGGCGGGGAATCAGAGGCAGGGAATCAGACTCGGGGAATCAGAGTCGGGGATTCAGAGCTGGGGAATCAGAAGCGGGGAATCAGAGTTGGGGAATCAGAGGCGGGGAATCAGATATGGGGAATCAGAGGCAGGGAATCAGAGGCGGGGAATCAGAGGCAGGGAATCAGGCGCGGGGAATCTGAGGCGGGGAATCAGAGCTGGGGAATCAGGGGTGGGGAATCAGAGCTGGGGAATCAGAGGTGGGGAATCAGAGTTGGGGCATCAGAGGTGGGGAATTAGATATGGGGAAACAGAGGCGGGGAATCAGAGGCGGGGAAACAGAGGCGGGGAATCAGATATGGGGAATCAGAGGTGGGGAATCAGAGGCAGGGAATCAGATGTGCGGAATCAGAGATGGGGAATCAGAGGCAGGGAATCAGAATCAGAAGCGGGGAATCAGAGGCCGGGAATCAGAGGCCGGGAATCAGATATGGGGAATCAGAGGCGGGAATCAGAGGTGGGGAATCATAGGCAGGGAATCGGATGTGCGGAATCAGAGATGGGGAATCAGAGGCCGGGAATGAGAGGTGGTGAATCAGCTATGGGGAATCAGAGGTGGGGATTCAGAGTCTGGGAATCAGAGATGGGGATTCAGAGGCGGGGAATGAGATATGGAGAATCAGAGGCGGGGAATCAGAGACGGGGAAACAGAGGTGGGGAATCAGATATGGGGAATCAGAGGTGGCGAATCAAAGGCGGTGAATCAGAGATGGGGAATCAGAGGCGGGGAATCAGAGGCAGGGAATCAGATGCGGGGATTCAGAGGCGGGGAATCAGAGCTGGCGAATCATAGGCGGGGAATCAGAGGTAGGCAATCAGAGCCGGGGAATCAGATATGGGGAATCAGAGGCAGGGAAACAGAGGCGGGGAATCAGATATGGGGAATCAGAGGTGGGGAATCAGAGGTTGTGAATCAGAGATGGGGAATCAAGGCGGGGAATCAGAGGGAGGGAATCAGACGCGGGGAATCAGAGGCGGGGATTCAGAGCTGGGGAATCAGAGGCGGGGAATCAGAGTTGGGGAATCAGAGGCAGGGAATCAGATATGGGGAATCAGAGGCGGGGAATCAGAGGCGGGGAAACAGAGGCGGGGAATCAGATATGGGGAATCAGAGGTGGGGAATCAGGGGCAGGGAATCAGTGGCAGGGAATCAGAGGCGGGGAATCTGAGCCGGGCAATCAGAGGCAGGGAATCAGACACGGGGAATCAGAGGCGGGGAATCAGAGATGGTGAATCAGAGGCGGGGAATCAGATGCAGGGAATCGGACGCCGGGAATCAGAGGCGGGGAATCAGAGCTGGGGAATCAGAGGCGGGGAATCAGAGTTGGGGAATCAGAGGCGGGGAATCAGATATGGGGAAATAGAGGCGGGGAATCAGATATGGGGAATCAGAGGTGTGGAATCAGAGGTTGGGAATCAGAGGCAGGGAATCAGAGGCGGGGAAACAGAGGCGGGGAATCAGATATGGGGAATCAGAGTTGGCGAATCAAAGGCGGTGAAACAGAGATGGGGAATCAGGGCAGGGAATCAGAGGCAGGGAATCAGAGGTGGGGAAACAGAGGCGGGGAATCAGATATGGGGAATCAGAGGTGGGGAATCAGGGGCGGGGAATCAGTGGCAGGGAATCAGAGCTGGGGAATCAGAGGTGGGGAATCAGAGCTGGGGAAACAGAGGCGGGGAATCAGATATGGGGAATCAGAGGTGGGGAATCAGGGGCGGGGAATCAGTGGCAGGGAATCAGAGGCCGGGAATAAAAGGCGGGGAATCAGAGCTGGGGAATCAGAGGCGGGGAATCAGAGTTGGGGAATCAGAGGAGGGGATTCAGATATGGGAAAACAGAGGCCGGGAATCAGAGGCAGGGAAACAGAGGCGGGGTATCAGATATGGGGAATCAGAGGTGGGGAATTTGAGGTTGCGAATCAGAGGCGTGGAATCAGAGGCGGGGAATCAGAGGCAGGGAATCGGATGTGCGGAATCAGAGATGGGGAATCAGAGGTGGGGATTCAGAGGTGGTGAATCAGAAAAGGGGAATCAGAGGCTGGGAATCAGAGGCAGGGAATCAGACGCAGGGAATCAGAGGCGGGGAATCAGAGGCGGGGAATCATAGCTGGCGAATTAGAGGAGGGGAATCAGAGTTGGGGAATCAGATATGGGGAATCAGAGGTGGGGAATCAGAGGCAGGGAATCAGATGTGCGGAATCAGAGATGGGGAATCAGAGGCAGGGAATCAGAATCAGAAGCAGGGAATCAGAGGCCGGGAATCAGAGGCCGGAATCAGATGCTGGGAATCAGAGGCCTGGAATCAGAGGCGGGGAATCAGAGGCAGGGAATCTGATGCGGGGAATCAGAGGCGGGGAATCAGAGCTGGGGAATCAGAGGCAGGGTATTAGAGATGGGGAATCAGAGGCGGGGAATCAGATATGGGGAAACAGAGGTGGGGAATCAGAGGCGGGGAAACAGAGGCAGGGAATCAGATATGGGGAATCAGAGGCGGGAATCAGAGGTCGGGAATCATAGGCAGGGAATCGGATGTGCGGAATCAGAGATGGGGAATCAGAGGCCGGGAATGAGAGGTGGTGAATCAGATATGGGGAATCAGAGGCGGGGAATCAGAGGCAGTGAATCAGACGCGGGGAATCACAGGTGGGCAATCAGAGGCGGGGAATCAGATATGGGGAATCAGAGGCGGGGAATCAGAGGCGGGGAAACAGAGGCGGGGACTCAGATATGGGGAATCAGAGGTGGGGCATCAGAGGTTGTGAATCACAGATGGGGAATCAGAGGCGGGGAATCAGAGGAAGGGAATCAGACGCGGGGAATCAGAGGCGGGGATTCAGAGCTGGGGAATCAGAGGCGGGGAATCAGAGTTGGGGAATCAGAGGCGGGGAATCAGATATGGGGAATGAGAGGCAGGGAATCAGAGGCGGGAAAACAGAGGCGGGGAATCAGATATGGGGAATCAGAGGCGGGGAATCAGAGGCAGGGAATCAGACACGGGGAATCAGAGGTGGGGAATCAGAGATGGGGAATCAGAGGCGGGGAATCAGAGGCAGGGAATCGGATGCCGGGAATCAGAGGCGGGAAATCAGAGCTGGGGAATCAGAGGCGGGGAATCAGAGTTGGGGAATCAGAGGCGGCGAAGCAGATATGGGGAAATAGAGGCGGGGAATCAGATATGGGGAATCAGAGGCGGGGAATCAGATATGGGGAATCAGAGGCTGGGAATCAGAGGGGGGGAAACAGAGGCGGGGAATAAGATATGGGGAATCAGAGGTGGGGAATCAGGGGCGGGGAATCAGTGGCAGGGAATCAGAGGCGGGGAATCAGAGGCGGGGAATCAAAGGAAGGGAATCAGACACGGGGAATCAGAGTTGGGGAATCAGAGATGGGGAATCAGAGGCGGGGAATCACAGGCAGGGAATCAGACGCGGGGAATCAGAGGCGGGGAATCAGAGCTGGGGAATCAGAGGTGGGGAATCAGAGTCGGGGAATCAGAGGCAGGGAATCGGTTGTGCGGAATCAGAGATGGGGAATCAGATGTGGGGAATCAGAGGCAGTGAATCAGAGATGGGGAATCAGAGGCGGGGAATCAGAGGCAGGAAATTAGACAGGGATTCTGAGGCTGGGAATCAGACGGGGGGAATCAAAGGCGTGGAATCAGAGCTGGTGAATCAGAGGCAGGGAATCAGAGTTGGGGATTCAGAGGCGGGGAATCAGATATGGGGAAACAGAGGTGGGGAATGAGAGGCGGGCAAGCAGAGGCGGGGAATTAGATATGGGGAATCAGAGGTGGGAAATCAGAGGTGGTGAATCAGAGATGGGGAATCACAGGCGGGGAATCAGAGGCAGCGAATAGAACGCGGGGAATCAGAGGCTGGGATCAGAGCTGGGGAATCAGAGGCGGGGAATCAGATATGGGGAAACAGAGGCGGGGAATCAGAGGCGGGGAAACAGAGGCGGGGAATCAGACATGGGGAATCGGATGCGGGGAATCAGAGGCGGGGAATCAGAGCTGGGGAATCAGAGGTGGGGAATCAGAGTTGGGGCATCAGAGGTGGGGAATTAGATATGGGGAAACAGAGGCGGGGAATCAGAGGCGGGGAAACAGAGGCGGGGAATCAGATATGGGGAATCAGAGGTGGGGAATCAGAGGCAGGGAATCAGATGTGCGGAATCAGAGATGGGGAATCAGAGGCAGGGAATCAGAATCAGAAGCGGGGAATCAGAGGCCGGGAATCAGAGGCCGGGAATCAGATGCTGGGAATAAGAGGCCGGGAATCAGAGGTGGGGATTCAGAGTCTGGGAATCAGAGATGGGGATTCAGAGGCGGGGAATGAGATATGGAGAATCAGAGGCGGGGAATCAGAGGCGGGGAAACAGAGGTGGGGAATCAGATATGGGGAATCAGAGGTGGCGAATCAAAGGCGGTGAATCAGAGATGGGGAATCAGAGGCGGGGAATCAGAGGCAGGGAATCAGATGCGGGGATTCAGAGGCGGGGATTCAGAGCTGGCGAATCATAGGCGGGGAATCAGAGGTGGGCAATCAGAGCCGGGGAATCAGATATGGGGAATCAGAGGTGGGGAAACAGAGACGGGGAATCAGATATGGGGAATCAGAGGTGGGGAATCAGAGGTTGTGAATCAGAGATGGGGAATCAAGGCGGGGAATCAGAGGGAGGGAATCAGACGCGGGGAATCAGAGGCGGGGATTCAGAGCTGGGGAATCAGAGGCGGGGAATCAGAGTTGGGGAATCAGAGGCAGGGAATCAGATATGGGGAATCAGAGGCGGGGAATCAGAGGCGGGGAAACAGAGGCGGGGAATCAGATATGGGGAATCAGAGGTGGGGAATCAGGGGCAGGGAATCTGTGGCAGGGAATCAGAGGCGGGGAATCTGAGCCGGGGAATCAGAGGCAGGGAATCAGACACGGGGAATCAGAGGCGGGGAATCAGAGATGGTGAATCAGAGGCGGGGAATCAGAGGCAGGGAATCGGACGTCGGGAATCAGAGGCGGGGAATCAGAGCTGGGGAATCAGAGGCGGGGAATCAGAGTTGGGGAATCAGAGGCGGGGAATCAGATATGGGGAAATAGAGGCGGGGAATCAGATATGGGGAATCAGAGGTGTGGAATCAGAGGTTGGGAATCAGAGGCAGGGAATCAGAGGCGGGGAAACAGAGGCGGGGAATCAGATATGGGGAATCAGAGGTGGCGAATCAAAGGCGGTGAAACAGAGATGGGGAATCAGGGCAGGGAATCAGAGGCAGGGAATCAGAGCTGGGGAAACAGAGGCGGGGAATCAGATATGGGGAATCAGAGGTGGGGAATAAGGGGCGGGGAATCAGTGGCAGGGAATCAGAGCTGGGGAATCAGAGGTGGGGAATCAGAGCTGGGGAAACAGAGGCGGGGAATAAGATATGGGGAATCAGAGGTGGGGAATCAGGGGCGGGGAATCAGTGGCAGGGAATCAGAGGCCGGGAATAAAAGGCGGGGAATCAGAGCTGGGGAATCAAAGGCGGGAAATCAGAGTTGGGGAATCAGAGGAGGGGAATCAGATATGGGGAAACAGAGGCCGGGAATCAGAGGCAGGGAAACAGAGGCGGGGAATCAGATATGGGGAATCAGACGTGGGGAATTTGAGGTTGCGAATCAGAGGAGGGGAATCAGAGGCGGGGAATCAGAGGCAGGGAATCGGATGTGCGGAATCAGAGATGGGGAATCAGAGGTGGGGATTCAGAGGTGGTGAATCGGAAAAGGGGAATCAGAGGCTGGGAATCAGAGGCAGGGAATCAGACGCAGGGAATCAGAGGCGGGGAATCAGAGGCGGGGAATCATAGCTGGCGAATTAGAGGAGGGGATTCAGAGTTGGGGAATCAGATATGGGGAATCAGAGGTGGGGAATCAGAGGCAGGGAATCAGATGTGCGGAATCAGAGATGGGGAATCACAGGCAGGGAATCAGAATCAGAAGCAGGGAATCAGAGGCCGGGAATCAGAGGCCGGAATCAGATGCTGGGAATCAGAGGCCTGGAATCAGAGGCGGGGAATCAGAGGCAGGGAATCTGATGCGGGGAATCAGAGGCGGGGAATCAGAGCTGGGGAATCAGAGGCAGGGTATTAGAGTTGGGGAATCAGAGGCGGGGAATCAGATATGGGGAAACAGAGGTGGGGAATCAGAGGCGGGGAAACAGAGGCAGGGAATCAGATATGGGGAATCAGAGGCGGGAATCAGAGGTGGGGAATCATAGGCAGGGAATCGGATGTGCGGAATCAGAGATGGGGAATCAGAGGCCGGGAATGAGAGGTGGTGAATCAGATATGGGGAATAAGAGGCGGGGAATCAGAGGCAGTGAATCAGACGCGGGGAATCAGAGGTGGGCAATCAGAGGCGGGGAATCAGATATGGGGAATCAGAGGCGGGGAATCAGAGGCGGGGAAACAGAGTCGGGGAATCAGATATGGGGAATCAGAGGTGGGGCATCAGAGGTTGTGAATCACAGATGGGGAATTAGAGGCGGGGAATCAGAGGCAGGGAATCAGACTCGGGGAATCAGAGTCGGGGATTCAGAGCTGGGGAATCAGAAGCGGGGAATCAGAGTTGGGGAATCAGAGGCGGGGAATCAGATATGGGGAATCAGAGGCAGGGAATCAGAGGCGGGGAATCAGAGGCAGGGAATCAGGCGCGGGGAATCTGAGGCGGGGAATCAGAGCTGGGGAATCAGGGGTGGGGAATCAGAGCTGGGGAATCAGAGGTGGGGAATCAGAGTTGGGGCATCAGAGGTGGGGAATTAGATATGGGGAAACAGAGGCGGGGAATCAGAGGCGGGGAAACAGAGGCGGGGAATCAGATATGGGGAATCAGAGGTGGGGAATCAGAGGCAGGGAATCAGATGTGCGGAATCAGAGATGGGGAATCAGAGGCAGGGAATCAGAATCAGAAGCGGGGAATCAGAGGCCGGGAATCAGAGGCCGGGAATCAGATATGGGGAATCAGAGGCGGGAATCAGAGGTGGGGAATCATAGGCAGGGAATCGGATGTGCGGAATCAGAGATGGGGAATCAGAGGCCGGGAATGAGAGGTGGTGAATCAGCTATGGGGAATCAGAGGTGGGGATTCAGAGTCTGGGAATCAGAGATGGGGATTCAGAGGCGGGGAATGAGATATGGAGAATCAGAGGCGGGGAATCAGAGACGGGGAAACAGAGGTGGGGAATCAGATATGGGGAATCAGAGGTGGCGAATCAAAGGCGGTGAATCAGAGATGGGGAATCAGAGGCGGGGAATCAGAGGCAGGGAATCAGATGCGGGGATTCAGAGGCGGGGAATCAGAGCTGGCGAATCATAGGCGGGGAATCAGAGGTAGGCAATCAGAGCCGGGGAATCAGATATGGGGAATCAGAGGCAGGGAAACAGAGGCGGGGAATCAGATATGGGGAATCAGAGGTGGGGAATCAGAGGTTGTGAATCAGAGATGGGGAATCAAGGCGGGGAATCAGAGGGAGGGAATCAGACGCGGGGAATCAGAGGCGGGGATTCAGAGCTGGGGAATCAGAGGCGGGGAATCAGAGTTGGGGAATCAGAGGCAGGGAATCAGATATGGGGAATCAGAGGCGGGGAATCAGAGGCGGGGAAACAGAGGCGGGGAATCAGATATGGGGAATCAGAGGTGGGGAATCAGGGGCAGGGAATCAGTGGCAGGGAATCAGAGGCGGGGAATCTGAGCCGGGCAATCAGAGGCAGGGAATCAGACACGGGGAATCAGAGGCGGGGAATCAGAGATGGTGAATCAGAGGCGGGGAATCAGATGCAGGGAATCGGACGCCGGGAATCAGAGGCGGGGAATCAGAGCTGGGGAATCAGAGGCGGGGAATCAGAGTTGGGGAATCAGAGGCGGGGAATCAGATATGGGGAAATAGAGGCGGGGAATCAGATATGGGGAATCAGAGGTGTGGAATCAGAGGTTGGGAATCAGAGGCAGGGAATCAGAGGCGGGGAAACAGAGGCGGGGAATCAGATATGGGGAATCAGAGTTGGCGAATCAAAGGCGGTGAAACAGAGATGGGGAATCAGGGCAGGGAATCAGAGGCAGGGAATCAGAGGTGGGGAAACAGAGGCGGGGAATCAGATATGGGGAATCAGAGGTGGGGAATCAGGGGCGGGGAATCAGTGGCAGGGAATCAGAGCTGGGGAATCAGAGGTGGGGAATCAGAGCTGGGGAAACAGAGGCGGGGAATCAGATATGGGGAATCAGAGGTGGGGAATCAGGGGCGGGGAATCAGTGGCAGGGAATCAGAGGCCGGGAATAAAAGGCGGGGAATCAGAGCTGGGGAATCAGAGGCGGGGAATCAGAGTTGGGGAATCAGAGGAGGGGATTCAGATATGGGAAAACAGAGGCCGGGAATCAGAGGCAGGGAAACAGAGGCGGGGTATCAGATATGGGGAATCAGAGGTGGGGAATTTGAGGTTGCGAATCAGAGGCGTGGAATCAGAGGCGGGGAATCAGAGGCAGGGAATCGGATGTGCGGAATCAGAGATGGGGAATCAGAGGTGGGGATTCAGAGGTGGTGAATCAGAAAAGGGGAATCAGAGGCTGGGAATCAGAGGCAGGGAATCAGACGCAGGGAATCAGAGGCGGGGAATCAGAGGCGGGGAATCATAGCTGGCGAATTAGAGGAGGGGAATCAGAGTTGGGGAATCAGATATGGGGAATCAGAGGTGGGGAATCAGAGGCAGGGAATCAGATGTGCGGAATCAGAGATGGGGAATCAGAGGCAGGGAATCAGAATCAGAAGCAGGGAATCAGAGGCCGGGAATCAGAGGCCGGAATCAGATGCTGGGAATCAGAGGCCTGGAATCAGAGGCGGGGAATCAGAGGCAGGGAATCTGATGCGGGGAATCAGAGGCGGGGAATCAGAGCTGGGGAATCAGAGGCAGGGTATTAGAGATGGGGAATCAGAGGCGGGGAATCAGATATGGGGAAACAGAGGTGGGGAATCAGAGGCGGGGAAACAGAGGCAGGGAATCAGATATGGGGAATCAGAGGCGGGAATCAGAGGTCGGGAATCATAGGCAGGGAATCGGATGTGCGGAATCAGAGATGGGGAATCAGAGGCCGGGAATGAGAGGTGGTGAATCAGATATGGGGAATCAGAGGCGGGGAATCAGAGGCAGTGAATCAGACGCGGGGAATCACAGGTGGGCAATCAGAGGCGGGGAATCAGATATGGGGAATCAGAGGCGGGGAATCAGAGGCGGGGAAACAGAGGCGGGGAATCAGATATGGGGAATCAGAGGTGGGGCATCAGAGGTTGTGAATCACAGATGGGGAATTAGAGGCGGGGAATCAGAGGCAGGGAGTCAGACTCGGGGAATCAGAGTCGGGGATTCAGAGCTGGGGAATCAGAAGCGGGGAATCAGAGTTGGGGAATCAGAGGCGGGGAATCAGATATGGGGAATCAGAGGCAGGGAATCAGAGGTGGGGAATCAGAGGCAGGGAATCAGACGCGGGGAATCTGAGGCGGGGAATCAGAGCTGGGGAATCAGAGGTGGGGAATCAGAGTTGGGGAATCAGAGACAGGGAATTGGATGTGCGGAATCAGAGATGGGGAATCAGAGGTGGGAAATCAGAGGCGGTGAATCAGAGATGGGGAATCAGAGGCGGGGAATCAGAGGCAGGAAATCAGACACGGGGATTCAGAGGCTGGGAATCAGACGGGGTGAATCAAAGGCGGGGAATCAGAGCTGGGGAATCTGAGGCAGGGAATCAGAGTTGGGGATTCAGAGGCAGGGAATCAGATATGGGGAAACAGGCGGGGAATCAGAGGCGGGAAAACAGAGGCGGGGAATTAGATATGGGGAATCAGAGGTGGGGAATCAGAGGTGGTGAATCAGAGATGGGGAATCAGAGGCGGGGAATCAGAGGCAGGGAATCGCACGCCGGGAATCAGAGGCGGGGAATCAGAGCTGGGGAATCAGAGGCGGGGAATCAGAGGTGGTGAATCAGAGATGGGGAATCAGAGGCGGGGAATCAGAGGCAGGGAATCGGACGCCGGGAATCAGAGGCGGGGAATCAGAGCTGGGGAAACAGAGGCGGGGAATCAGATATGGGGAATCAGAGGTGGGGAATCAGGGGCGGGGAATCAGTGGCAGGGAATCAGAGGCCGGGAATAAAAGGCGGGGAATCAGAGCTGGGGAATCAGAGGTGGGGAATCAGAGTTGGGGAATCAGAGGAGGGGAATCAGATATGGGGAAACAGAGGCCGGAAATCAGAGGCAGAATAACAGAGGCGGGGAATCAGATATGGGGAATCAGAGGTGGGGAATTAGAGGTTGCGAATCAGAGGCGGGGAAACAGAGGCGGGGAATCAAATATAGGGAATCAGAGGTGGGGAATCACAGGTTGTGAATCAGAGATGGGGAATCAAGGCGGGGAATCAGAGGCAGGGAATCAGACGCGGGGAATCAGAGGCGGGGATTCAGAGCTGGGGAATCAGAGGCGGTGAATCAGAGTTGGGGAATCAGAGGCAGGGAATCAGATATGGGGAATCAAGAGGCGGGGAATCAGAGGCGGGGAAACAGAGGCGGTGAATCAGATATGGGGAATCAGAATTGGGGAATCAGGGGCAGGGAATCAGTGGCAGGGAATCAGAGGCGGGGAATCAGAGGCGGGGAATCAGAGGCAGGGAATCAGACACGGGGAATCGGAGTCGGGGAATCAGAGATGGGGAATCAGAGGCGGGGAATCAGAGGCAGGGAATCGGACTCCGGGAATCAGAGTCGGGGAATCAGAGCTGGGGAATCAGAGGCGGGGAATCAGAGTTGGGGAATCAGAGGCTGCGAATCAGATATGGGGAAATAGAGGCGGGGAATCAGATATGGGGAATCAGAGGTGTGGAATCAGAGGTTGGGAATCAGAGGCAGGGAATCAGAGTCGGGGAAACAGAGGCGGGTAATCAGATATGGGGAATCAGAGGTGGCGAATCAACGGCGGTGAAACAGAGATGGGGAATCAGGGCAGGGAATCAGAGGCAGGGAATCAAACACGGGGAATCAGAGCTGGGGAATCAGAGGCGGGGAATCAGAGTTGGGAATCAGAGGCGGGGAATCAGAGGCGGGGAAACAGAGGAGGGGAATCAGATATGGGGAATCAGAGGTGGGGAATCCGAGGTTGGGAATCAGAGGCAGGGAATCAGAGGCGGGGTATCAGAGGCGGGGAATCAGAGGAAGGGAATCAGATGTGCGGAATCGGAGATGGGGAATCAGAGGCAGGGAATCAGAGGCGGGGTATCAGAGGCGGGGAATCAGAGGCCGGGAATCAGATATGGGAAAACAGAGGCTGGGAATCCGAGGCGGGGAAACAGAGGCGGGGAATCAGATATGGGGAATCAGAGGTGGGGAATCAGAGGTTGGGAATCAGAGGCAGGGAATCAGAGGCTTGGAATCAGATGCAGGGAATCAGATGCGGGGAATCAGAGGCGGGGAATCAGAGCTGGGGAATCAGAGGTGGGGAATCAGATTTGGGGAATCAGAGGCGGGGACTTAGATATTGGGAAACAGAGGCGGGGAATCAGAGGCGGGGAAACCCAGGCGGGGAATCAGATATGGGGAATCAGAGGTGGGGAATCAGAGGCAAGGAATCAGATGTGCGGAATCAGAGATGGGGAATCAGAGGCAGGGAATCAGAATCAGAAGCAGGGAATCAGAGGCCGGGAATCAGAGGCCGGAATCAGATGCTGGGAATCAGAGGCCTGGAATCAGAGGCGGGGAATCAGAGGCAGGGAATCAGATGCGGGGAATCAGAGGCGGGGAATCAGAGCTGGGGAATCAGAGGTGGGGTATTCGAGTTGGGGAATCAGAGGCGGGGAATCAGATATGGGGAAACAGAGGTGGGGAATCAGAGGCGGGGAAACAGAGGCAGGGAATCAGATATGGGGAATCAGAGGTGGGGAATCAGAGGCAGGAAATCAGACACGGGGATTCAGAGGCTGGGAATCAGACGGGGGGAATCAAAGGCGGGGAATCAGAGCTGGGGAATCAGAGGCAGGGAATCAGAGGCGGGGAATCAGATATGGGGAATCAGAGGCTGGGATTCAGAGGCGGGGAATCAGAGGCAGGGAATCAGACACGGGGAATCAGAGGTGGGGAATCAGAGATGGGGAATCAGAGGCGGGGAATCAGAGGCAGGGAATCAGACGCGGGGAATCTGAGGCGGGGAATCAGAGCTGGGGAATCAGAGGTGGGGAATCAGAGTTGGGGAATCAGAGGCAGGGAATCGGATGTGCGGAATCAGAGATGGGGAATCAGATGTGGGGAATCAGAGGAATCAGAGATGGGGAATCAGAGGCGGGGAATCAGAGGCAGGAAATCAGACACGGGGATTCAGAGGCTGGGAATCAGACGGGGGGAATCAAAGGCGGGGAATCAGAGCTGGGGAATCAGAGGCAGGGAATCAGAGTTGGGGATTCAGAGACGGGGAATCAGAGCCGGGGAATCAGATATGGGGAATCAGAGGCAGGGAAACAGAGGCGGGGAATCAGATATGGGGAATCAGAGGTGGGGAATCAGAGGTTGTGAATCAGAGATGGGGAATCAAGGCGGGGAATCAGAGGGAGGGAATCAGACGCGGGGAATCAGAGGCGGGGATTCAGAGCTGGGGAATCAGAGGCGGGGAATCAGAGTTGGGGAATCAGAGGCAGGGAATCAGATATGGGGAATCAGAGGCGGGGAATCAGAGGCGGGGAAACAGAGGCGGGGAATCAGATATGGGGAATCAGAGGTGGGGAATCAGGGGCAAGGAATCAGTGGCAGGGAATCAGAGGCGGGGAATCTGAGCCGGGCAATCAGAGGCAGGGAATCAGACACGGGGAATCAGAGGCGGGGAATCAGAGATGGTGAATCAGAGGCGGGGAATCAGAGGCAGGGAATCGGACGCCGGGAATCAGAGGCGGGTAATCAGAGCTGGGGAATCAGAGGCGGGGAATCAGAGTTGGGGAATCAGAGGCGGGGAATCAGATATGGGGAAATAGAGGCGGGGAATCAGATATGGGGAATCAGAGGTGTGGAATCAGAGGTTGGGAATCAGAGGCAGGGAATCAGAGGCGGGGAAACAGAGGCGGGGAATCAGATATGGGGAATCAGAGTTGGCGAATCAAAGGCGGTGAAACAGAGATGGGGAATCAGGGCAGGGAATCAGAGGCAGGGAATCAGAGGTGGGGAAACAGAGGCGGGGAATCAGATATGGGGAATCAGAGGTGGGGAATCAGGGGCGGGGAATCAGTGGCAGGGAATCAGAGCTGGGGAATCAGAGGTGGGGAATCAGAGCTGGGGAAACAGAGGCGGGGAATCAGATATGGGGAATCAGAGGTGGGGAATCAGGGGCGGGGAATCAGTGGCAGGGAATCAGAGGCCGGGAATAAAAGGCGGGGAATCAGAGCTGGGGAATCAGAGGCGGGGAATCAGAGTTGGGGAATCAGAGGAGGGGAATCAGATATGCGAAAACAGAGGCCGGGAATCAGAGGCAGGGAAACAGAGGCGGGGTATCAGATATGGGGAATCAGAGGTGGGGAATTTGAGGTTGCGAATCAGAGGCGTGGAATCAGAGGCGGGGAATCAGAGGCAGGGAATCGGATGTGCGGAATCAGAGATGGGGAATCAGAGGTGGGGATTCAGAGGTGGTGAATCAGAAAAGGGGAATCAGAGGCTGGGAATCAGAGGCAGGGAATCAGACGCAGGGAATCAGAGGCGGGGAATCAGAGGCGGGGAATCATAGCTGGCGAATTAGAGGAGGGGAATCAGAGTTGGGGAATCAGATATGGGGAATCAGAGGTGGGGAATCAGAGGCAGGGAATCAGATGTGCGGAATCAGAGATGGGGAATCAGAGGCAGGGAATCAGAATCAGAAGCAGGGAATCAGAGGCCGGGAATCAGAGGCCGGAATCAGATGCTGGGAATCAGAGGCCTGGAATCAGAGGCGGGGAATCAGAGGCAGGGAATCTGATGCGGGGAATCAGAGGCGGGGAATCAGAGCTGGGGAATCAGAGGCAGGGTATTAGAGATGGGGAATCAGAGGCGGGGAATCAGATATGGGGAAACAGAGGTGGGGAATCAGAGGCGGGGAAACAGAGGCAGGGAATCAGATATGGGGAATCAGAGGCGGGAATCAGAGGTGGGGAATCATAGGCAGGGAATCGGATGTGCGGAATCAGAGATGGGGAATCAGAGGCCGGGAATGAGAGGTGGTGAATCAGATATGGGGAATCAGAGGCGGGGAATCAGAGGCAGTGAATCAGACGCGGGGAATCAGAGGTGGGCAATCAGAGGCGGGGAATCAGATATGGGGAATCAGAGGCGGGGAATCAGAGGCGGGGAAACAGAGGCGGGGAATCAGATATGGGGAATCAGAGGTGGGGCATCAGAGGTTGTGAATCACAGATGGGGAATTAGAGGCGGGGAATCAGAGGCAGGGAGTCAGACTCGGGGAATCAGAGTCGGGGATTCAGAGCTGGGGAATCAGAAGCGGGGAATCAGAGTTGGGGAATCAGAGGCGGGGAATCAGATATGGGGAATCAGAGGCAGGGAATCAGAGGTGGGGAATCAGAGGCAGGGAATCAGACGCGGGGAATCTGAGGCGGGGAATCAGAGCTGGGGAATCAGAGGTGGGGAATCAGAGTTGGGGAATCAGAGACAGGGAATTGGATGTGCGGAATCAGAGATGGGGAATCAGAGGTGGGAAATCAGAGGCGGTGAATCAGAGATGGGGAATCAGAGGCGGGGAATCAGAGGCAGGAAATCAGACACGGGGATTCAGAGGCTGGGAATCAGACGGGGTGAATCAAAGGCGGGGAATCAGAACTGGGGAATCTGAGGCAGGGAATCAGAGTTGGGGATTCAGAGGCAGGGAATCAGATATGGGGAAACAGGCGGGGAATCAGAGGCGGGAATACAGAGGCGGGGAATTAGATATGGGGAATCAGAGGTGGGGAATCAGAGGTGGTGAATCAGAGATGGGGAATCAGAGGCGGGGAATCAGAGGCAGGGAATCGGACGCCGGGAATCAGAGGCGGGGAATCAGAGCTGGGGAATCAGAGGCGGGGAATCAGAGGTGGTGAATCAGAGATGGGGAATCAGAGGCGGGGAATCAGAGGCAGGGAATCGGACGCCGGGAATCAGAGGCGGGGAATCAGAGCTGGGGAAA
Source organism: Narcine bancroftii (assembly GCF_036971445.1). NCBI lineage: Eukaryota > Metazoa > Chordata > Chondrichthyes > Torpediniformes > Narcinidae > Narcine > Narcine bancroftii. The sequence goes on from NW_027211883.1 coordinate 167,843, forward strand.
CAGAGGCGGGGAATCAGATATGGGGAATCAGAGGTGGGGAATCAGGGGCGGGGAATCAGTGGCAGGGAATCAGAGGCCGGGAATAAAAGGCGGGGAATCAGAGCTGGGGAATCAGAGGTGGGGAATCAGAGTTGGGGAATCAGAGGAGGGGAATCAGATATGGGGAAACAGAGGCCGGGAATCAGAGGCAGAATAACAGAGGCGGGGAATCAGATATGGGGAATCAGAGGTGGGGAATTAGAGGTTGCGAATCAGAGGCGGGGAAACAGAGGCGGGGAATCAAATATAGGGAATCAGAGGTGGGGAATCACAGGTTGTGAATCAGAGATGGGGAATCAAGGCGGGGAATCAGAGGCAGGGAATCAGACGCGGGGAATCAGAGGCGGGGATTCAGAGCTGGGGAATCAGAGGCGGTGAATCAGAGTTGGGGAATCAGAGGCAGGGAATCAGATATGGGGAATCAAGAGGCGGGGAATCAGAGGCGGGGAAACAGAGGCGGGGAATCAGATATGGGGAATCAGAATTGGGGAATCAGGGGCAGGGAATCAGTGGCAGGGAATCAGAGGCGGGGAATCAGAGGCGGGGAATCAGAGGCAGGGAATCAGACACGGGGAATCGGAGGCGGGTAATCAGAGATGGGGAATCAGAGGCGGGGAATCAGAGGCAGGGAATCGGACTCCGGGAATCAGAGTCGGGGAATCAGAGCTGGGGAATCAGAGGCGGGGAATCAGAGTTGGGGAATCAGAGGCTGCGAATCAGATATGGGGAAATAGAGGCGGGGAATCAGATATGGGGAATCAGAGGTGTGGAATCAGAGGTTGGGAATCAGAGGCAGGGAATCAGAGTCGGGGAAACAGAGGCGGGTAATCAGATATGGGGAATCAGAGGTGGCGAATCAAAGGCGGTAAAACAGAGATGGGGAATCAGGGCAGGGAATCAGAGGCAGGGAATCAAACACGGGGAATCAGAGCTGGGGAATCAGAGGCGGGGAATCAGAGTTGGGAATCAGAGGCGGGGAATCAGAGGCGGGGAAACAGAGGAGGGGAATCAGATATGGGGAATCAGAGGTGGGGAATCCGAGGTTGGGAATCAGAGGCAGGGAATCAGAGGCGGGGTATCAGAGGCGGGGAATCAGAGGAATGGAATCAGATGTGCGGAATCGGAGATGGGGAATCAGAGGCAGGGAATCAGAGGCGGGGAATCAGAGGCGGGGAATCAGAGGCCGGGAATCAGATATGGGAAAACAGAGGCTGGGAATCCGAGGCGGGGAAACAGAGGCGGGGAATCAGATATGGGGAATCAGAGGTGGGGAATCAGAGGTTGGGAATCAGAGGCAGGGAATCAGAGGCTTGGAATCAGATGCAGGGAATCAGATGCGGGGAATCAGAGGCGGGGAATCAGAGCTGGGGAATCAGAGGTGGGGAATCAGATTTGGGGAATCAGAGGCGGGGACTTAGATATTGGGAAACAGAGGCGGGGAATCAGAGGCGGGGAAACCCAGGCGGGGAATCAGATATGGGGAATCAGAGGTGGGGAATCAGAGGCAAGGAATCAGATGTGCGGAATCAGAGATGGGGAATCAGAGGCAGGGAATCAGAATCAGAAGCAGGGAATCAGAGGCCGGGAATCAGAGGCCGGAATCAGATGCTGGGAATCAGAGGCCTGGAATCAGAGGCGGGGAATCAGAGGCAGGGAATCAGATGCGGGGAATCAGAGGCGGGGAATCAGAGCTGGGGAATCAGAGGTGGGGTATTCGAGTTGGGGAATCAGAGGCGGGGAATCAGATATGGGGAAACAGAGGTGGGGAATCAGAGGCGGGGAAACAGAGGCAGGGAATCAGATATGGGGAATCAGAGGTGGGGAATCAGAGGCAGGAAATCAGACACGGGGATTCAGAGGCTGGGAATCAGACGGGGGGAATCAAAGGCGGGGAATCAGAGCTGGGGAATCAGAGGCAGGGAATCAGAGGCGGGGAATCAGATATGGGGAATCAGAGGCTGGGATTCAGAGGCGGGGAATCAGAGGCAGGGAATCAGACACGGGGAATCAGAGGTGGGGAATCAGAGATGGGGAATCAGAGGCGGGGAATCAGAGGCAGGGAATCAGACGCGGGGAATCTGAGGCGGGGAATCAGAGCTGGGGAATCAGAGGTGGGGAATCAGAGTTGGGGAATCAGAGGCAGGGAATCGGATGTGCGGAATCAGAGATGGGGAATCAGATGTGGGGAATCAGAGGAATCAGAGATGGGGAATCAGAGGCGGGGAATCAGAGGCAGGAAATCAGACACGGGGATTCAGAGGCTGGGAATCAGACGGGGGGAATCAAAGGCGGGGAATCAGAGCTGGGGAATCAGAGGCAGGGAATCAGAGTTGGGGATTCAGAGACGGGGAATCAGATATGGGGAAACAGAGGCGGGGAATCAGAGGCGGGCAAACAGAGGCGGGGAATTAGATATGGGGAATCAGAGGTGGGGAATCAGAGGTGGTGAATCAGTGATGGGGAATCACAGGCGGGGAATCAGAGGCAGGGAATAGAACGCAGGGAATCAGACGCAGGGAATCAGAGCTGGGGAATCAGAGGCGGGGAATCATAGCTGGGAATCAGAGGCGGGGAATCAGATATGGGGAAACAGAGGCGGGGAATCAGAGGCGGGGAAACAGAGGCGGGGAATCAGATATGGGGAATCGGATGCGGGGAATCAGAGGCGGGGAATCAGAGCTGGGGAATCAGAGGCGGGGAATCAGAGTTGGGGCATCAGAGGTGGGGAATTAGATATAGGGAAACAGAGGCGGGGAATCAGAGGCGGGGAAACAGAGGCGGGGAATCAGATATGGGGAATCAGAGGTGGGGAATCAGAGGCAGGGAATCAGATGTGCGGAATCAGAGATGGGGAATCAGAGGCAGGGAATCAGAATCAGAAGCGGGGAATCAGAGGCTGGGAATCAGAGGCCGGGAATCAGATGCTGGGAATAAGAGGCCGGGAATCAGAGGTGGGGAATCAGAGTCCGGGAATCAGAGATGGGGATTCAGAGGCGTGGAATGAGATATGGAGAATCAGAGGCGGGGAATCAGAGGCCTAGAAACAGAGGTGGGGAATCAGAGATGGGGAATCAGAGGCGGGGAATCAGAGGCAGGGAATCAGATGCGGGGAATCAGAGGCGGGGAATCAGAGCTGGCGAATCAGAGGCGGGGAATCAGAGGTGGGCAATCAGAGGCGGGGAATCAGATATGGGGAATCAGAGGCGGGGAATCAGAGGCGGGGAAACAGAGGCGGGGAATCAAATATAGGGAATCAGAGGTGGGGAATCAGAGGTTGTGAATCAGAGATGGGGAATCAAGGCGGGGAATCAGAGGCAGGGAATCAGACACGGGGAATCAGAGGCGGGGATTCAGAGCTGGGGAATCAGAGGCAGGGAATCAGAGTTGGGGAATCAGAGGCAGGGAATCAGATATGGGGAATCAGACGCGGGGAATCAGAGTCGGGGAAACAGAGGCGGGGAATCAGATATGGGGAATCAGAGGTGGGGAATCAGGGGCAGGGAGTCAGTTGCAGGGAATCAGAGGCGGGGAATCAGAGGCGGGGAATCAGAGGCAGGGAATCAGACACGGGGAATCAGAGGCGGGGAATCAGAGATGGGGAATCAGAGGCGGGGAATCAGAGGCAGGGAATCGGACGCCGGGAATCAGAGTCGGGGAATCAGAGCTGGGGAATCAGAGGCGGGGAATCAGAGTTGGGGAATCAGAGGCAGGGATTCAGATATGGGGAAATAGAGGCGGGGAATCAGATATGGGGAATCAGAGGTGTGGAATCAGAGGTTGGGAATCAGAGGAAGGGAATCAGAGTCGGGGAAACAGAGGCGGGGAATCAGATATGTGGAATCAGAGGTGGCGAATCAAAGGCGGTGAAACAGAGATGGGGAATCAGGGCAGGGAATCAGAGGCAGGGAATCTAACACGGGGAATCAGAGCTGGGGAATCAGAGGTGGGGAATCAGAGTTGGGAATCAGAGGCGGGGAATCAGAGGCGGGGAAACAGAGGCGGGGAATCAGAGGCGGGGAAACAGAGGCGGGGAATCAGAGGTGGTGAATCAGAGATGGGGAATCAGAGGCGGGGAATCAGAGGCAGGGAATCGGACGCCGGGAATCAGAGGCGGGGAATCAGAGCTGGGGAAACAGAGGCGGGGAATCAGATATGGGGAATCAGAGGTGGGGAATCAGGGGCGGGGAATCAGTGGCAGGGAATCAGAGGCCGGGAATAAAAGGCGGGGAATCAGAGCTGGGGAATCAGAGGTGGGGAATCAGAGTTGGGGAATCAGAGGAGGGGAATCAGATATGGGGAAACAGAGGCCGGGAATCAGAGGCAGAATAACAGAGGCGGGGAATCAGATATGGGGAATCAGAGGTGGGGAATTAGAGGTTGCGAATCAGAGGCGGGGAAACAGAGGCGGGGAATCAAATATAGGGAATCAGAGGTGGGGAATCACAGGTTGTGAATCAGAGATGGGGAATCAAGGCGGGGAATCAGAGGCAGGGAATCAGACGCGGGGAATCAGAGGCGGGGATTCAGAGCTGGGGAATCAGAGGCGGTGAATCAGAGTTGGGGAATCAGAGGCAGGGAATCAGATATGGGGAATCAGAGGCGGGGAATCAGAGGCGGGGAAACAGAGGCGGGGAATCAGATATGGGGAATCAGAATTGGGGAATCAGGGGCAGGGAATCAGTGGCAGGGAATCAGAGGCGGGGAATCAGAGGCGGGGAATCAGAGGCAGGGAATCAGACACGGGGAATCGGAGGCGGGGAATCAGAGATGGGGAATCAGAGGCGGGGAATCAGAGGCAGGGAATCGGACTCCGGGAATCAGAGTCGGGGAATCAGAGCTGGGGAATCAGAGGCGGGGAATCAGAGTTGGGGAATCAGAGGCTGCGAATCAGATATGGGGAAATAGAGGCGGGGAATCAGATATGGGGAATCAGAGGTGTGGAATCAGAGGTTGGGAATCAGAGGCAGGGAATCAGAGTCGGGGAAACAGAGGCGGGGAATCAGATATGGGGAATCAGAGGTGGCGAATCAAAGGCGGTGAAACAGAGATGGGGAATCAGGGCAGGGAATCAGAGGCAGGGAATCAAACACGGGGAATCAGAGCTGGGGAATCAGAGGCGGGGAATCAGAGTTGGGAATCAGAGGCGGGGAATCAGAGGCGGGGAAACAGAGGAGGGGAATCAGATATGAAGAATCAGAGGTGGGGAATCCGAGGTTGGGAATCAGAGGCAGGGAATCAGAGGCGGGGTATCAGAGGCGGGGAATCAGAGGAAGGGAATCAGATGTGCGGAATCGGAGATGGGGAATCAGAGGCAGGGAATCAGAGGCGGGGAATCAGAGGCGGGGAATCAGAGGCCGGGAATCAGATATGGGAAAACAGAGGCTGGGAATCCGAGGCGGGGAAACAGAGGCGGGGAATCAAATATGGGGAATCAGAGGTGGGGAATCAGAGGTTGGGAATCAGAGGCAGGGAATCAGAGGCTTGGAATCAGATGCAGGGAATCAGATGCGGGGAATCAGAGGCGGGGAATCAGAGCTGGGGAATCAGAGGTGGGGAATCAGATTTGGGGAATCAGAGGCGGGGACTTAGATATTGGGAAACAGAGGCGGGGAATCAGAGGCGGGGAAACCCAGGCGGGGAATCAGATATGGGGAATCAGAGGTGGGGAATCAGAGGCAAGGAATCAGATGTGCGGAATCAGAGATGGGGAATCAGAGGCAGGGAATCAGAATCAGAAGCAGGGAATCAGAGGCCGGGAATCAGAGGCCGGAATCAGATGCTGGGAATCAGAGGCCTGGAATCAGAGGCGGGGAATCAGAGGCAGGGTATCAGATGCGGGGAATCAGAGGCGGGGAATCAGAGCTGGGGAATCAGAGGTGGGGTATTCGAGTTGGGGAATCAGAGGCAGGGAATCAGAGTTGGGGATTCAGAGGCGGGGAATCAGATATGGGGAAACAGGCGGGGAATCAGAGGCGGGAAAACAGAGGCGGGGAATTAGATATGGGGAATCAGAGGTGGGGAATCAGAGGTGGTGAATCAGAGATGGGGAATCAGAGGCGGGGAATCAGAGGCAGGGAATCGGACGCCGGGAATCAGAGGCGGGGAATCAGAGCTGGGGAATCAGAGGCGGGGAATCAGAGGTGGTGAATCAGAGATGGGGAATCAGAGGCGGGGAATCAGAGGCAGGGATTCGGACGCCGGGAATCAGAGGCGGGGAATCAGAGCTGGGGAAACAGAGGCGGGGAATCAGATATGGGGAATCAGAGGTGGGGAATCAGGGGCGGGGAATCAGTGGCAGGGAATCAGAGGCCGGGAATAAAAGGCGGGGAATCAGAGCTGGGGAATCAGAGGTGGGGAATCAGAGTTGGGGAATCAGAGGAGGGGAATCAGATATGGGGAAACAGAGGCCGGGAATCAGAGGCAGAATAACAGAGGCGGGGAATCAGATATGGGGAATCAGAGGTGGGGAATTAGAGGTTGCGAATCAGAGGCGGGGAAACAGAGGCGGGGAATCAAATATAGGGAATCAGAGGTGGGGAATCACAGGTTGTGAATCAGAGATGGGGAATCAAGGCGGGGAATCAGAGGCAGGGAATCAGACGCGGGGAATCAGAGGCGGGGATTCAGAGCTGGGGAATCAGAGGCGGTGAATCAGAGTTGGGGAATCAGAGGCAGGGAATCAGATATGGGGAATCAGAGGCGGGGAATCAGAGGCGGGGAAACAGAGGCTGGGAATCAGATATGGGGAATCTGAATTGGGGAATCAGGGGCAGGGAATCAGTGGCAGGGAATCAGAGGCGGGGAATCAGAGGCGGGGAATCAGAGGCAGGGAATCAGACACGGGGAATCGGAGGCGGGGAATCAGAGATGGGGAATCAGAGGCGGGGAATCAGAGGCAGGGAATCGGACTCCGGGAATCAGAGTCGGGGAATCAGAGCTGGGGAATCAGAGGCGGGGAATCAGAGTTGGGGAATCAGAGGCTGCGAATCAGATATGGGGAAATAGAGGCGGGAATCAGATATGGGGAATCAGAGGTGTGGAATCAGAGGTTGGGAATCAGAGGCAGGGAATCAGAGTCGGGGAAACAGAGGCGGGGAATCAGATATGGGGAATCAGAGGTGGCGAATCAAAGGCGGTGAAACAGAGATGGGGAATCAGGGCAGGGAATCAGAGGCAGGGAATCAAACACGGGGAATCAGAGCTGCGGAATCAGAGGCGGGGAATCAGAGTTGGGAATCAGAGGCGGGGAATCAGAGGCGGGGAAACAGAGGAGGGGAATCAGATATGGGGAATCAGAGGTGGGGAATGCGAGGTTGGGAATCAGAGGCAGGGTTATCAGAGGCGGGGTATCAGAGGCGGGGAATCAGAGGAAGGGAATCAGATGTGTGGAATCGGAGATGGGGAATCAGAGGCAGGGAATCAGAGACGGGGAATCAGAGGCGGGGAATCAGAGGCCGGGAATCAGATATGGGAAAACAGAGGCTGGGAATCCGAGGCGGGGAAACAGAGGCGGGGAATCAGATATGGGGAATCAGAGGTGGGGAATCAGAGGTTGGGAATCAGAGGCAGGGAATCAGAGGCTTGGAATCAGATGCAGGGAATCAGATGCGGGGAATCAGAGGCGGGGAATCAGAGCTGGGGAATCAGAGGTGGGGAATCAGATTTGGGGAATCAGAGGCGGGGACTTAGATATTGGGAAACAGAGGCGGGGAATCAGAGGCGGGGAAACCCAGGCGGGGAATCAGATATGGGGAATCAGAGGTGGGGAATCAGAGGCAAGGAATCAGATGTGCGGAATCAGAGATGGGGAATCAGAGGCAGGGAATCAGAATCAAAAGCAGGGAATCAGAGGCCGGGAATCAGAGGCCGGAATCAGATGCTGGGAATCAGAGGCCTGGAATCAGAGGCGGGGAATCAGAGGCAGGGAATCAGAGTTGGGGATTCAGAGGCGGGGAATCAGATATGGGGAAACAGGCGGGGAATCAGAGGCGGGAAAACAGAGGCGGGGAATTAGATATGGGGAATCAGAGGTGGGGAATCAGAGGTGGTGAATCAGAGATGGGGAATCAGAGGCGGGGAATCAGAGGCAGGGAATCGGACGCCGGGAATCAGAGGCGGGGAATCAGAGCTGGGGAATCAGAGGCGGGGAATCAGAGGTGGTGAATCAGAGATGGGGAATCAGAGGCGGGGAATCAGAGGCAGGGAATCGGACGCCGGGAATCAGAGGCGGGGAATCAGAGCTGGGGAAACAGAGGCGGGGAATCAGATATGGGGAATCAGAGGTGGGGAATCAGGGGCGGGGAATCAGTGGCAGGGAATCAGAGGCCGGGAATAGAAGGCGGGGAATCAGAGCTGGGGAATCAGAGGTGGGGAATCAGAGTTGGGGAATCAGAGGAGGGGAATCAGATATGGGGAAACAGAGGCCGGGAATCAGAGGCAGAATAACAGAGGCGGGGAAACAGATATGGGGAATCAGAGGTGGGGAATTAGAGGTTGCGAATCAGAGGCGGGGAAACAGAGGCGGGGAATCAAATATAGGGAATCAGAGGTGGGGAATCACAGGTTGTGAATCAGAGATGGGGAATCAAGGCGGGGAATCAGAGGCAGGGAATCAGACGCGGGGAATCAGAGGCGGGGATTCAGAGCTGGGGAATCAGAGGCGGTGAATCAGAGTTGGGGAATCAGAGGCAGGGAATCAGATATGGGGAATCAGAGGCGGGGAATCAGAGGCGGGGAAACAGAGGCGGGGAATCAGATATGGGGAATCAGAATTGTGGAATCAGGGGCAGGGAATCAGTGGCAGGGAATCAGAGGCGGGGAATCAGAGGCGGGGAATCAGAGGCAGGGAATCAGACACGGGGAATCGGAGGCGGGGAATCAGAGATGGGGAATCAGAGGCGGGGAATCAGAGGCAGGGAATCGGACTCCGGGAATCAGAGTCGGGGAATCAGAGCTGGGGAATCAGAGGCGGGGAATCAGAGTTGGGGAATCAGAGGCTGCGAATCAGATATGGGGAAATAGAGGCGGGGAATCAGATATGGGGAATCAGAGGTGTGGAATCAGAGGTTGGGAATCAGAGGCAGGGAATCAGAGTCGGGGAAACAGAGGCGGGGAATCAGATATGGGGAATCAGAGGTGGCGAATCAAAGGCGGTGAAACAGAGATGGGGAATCAGGGCAGGGAATCAGAGGCAGGGAATCAAACACGGGGAATCAGAGCTGGGGAATCAGAGGCGGGGAATCAGAGTTGGGAATCAGAGGCGGGGAATCAGAGGCGGGGAAACAGAGGAGGGGAATCAGATATGGGGAATCAGAGGTGGGGAATCCGAGGTTGGGAATCAGAGGCAGGGAATCAGAGGCGGGGTATCAGAGGCGGGGAATCAGAGGAAGGGAATCAGATGTGCGGAATCGGAGATGGGGAATCAGAGGCAGGGAATCAGAGGCGGGGAATCAGAGGCGGGGAATCAGAGGCCGGGAATCAGATATGGGAAAACAGAGGCTGGGAATCCGAGGCGGGGAAACAGAGGCGGGGAATCAGATATGGGGAATCAGAGGTGGGGAATCAGAGGTTGGGAATCAGAGGCAGGGAATCAGAGGCTTGGAATCAGATGCAGGGAATCAGATGCGGGGAATCAGAGGCGGGGAATCAGAGCTGGGGAATCAGAGGTGGGGAATCAGATTTGGGGAATCAGAGGCGGGGACTTAGATATTGGGAAACAGAGGCGGGGAATCAGAGGCGGGGAAACCCAGGCGGGGAATCAGATATGGGGAATCAGAGGTGGGGAATCAGAGGCAAGGAATCAGATGTGCGGAATCAGAGATGGGGAATCAGAGGCAGGGAATCAGAATCAGAAGCAGGGAATCAGAGGCCGGGAATCAGAGGCCGGAATCAGATGCTGGGAATCAGAGGCCTGGAATCAGAGGCGGGGAATCAGAGGCAGGGAATCAGATGCGGGGAATCAGAGGCGGGGAATCAGAGCTGGGGAATCAGAGGTGGGGTATTCGAGTTGGGGAATCAGAGGCAGGGAATCAGAGTTGGGGATTCAGAGGCGGGGAATCAGATATGGGGAAACAGGCGGGGAATCAGAGGCGGGAAAACAGAGGCGGGGAATTAGATATGGGGAATCAGAGGTGGGGAATCAGAGGTGGTGAATCAGAGATGGGGAATCAGAGGCGGGGAATCAGAGGCAGGGAATCGGACGCCGGGAATCAGAGGCGGGGAATCAGAGCTGGGGAATCAGAGGCGGGGAATCAGAGGTGGTGAATCAGAGTTGGGAATCAGAGGCGGGGAATCAGAGGCGGGGAAACAGAGGCGGGGAATCAGATATGGGGAATCAGAGGTGGGGAATCAGGGGCGGGGAATCAGTGGCAGGGAATCAGAGGCCGGGAATAAAAGGCGGGGAATCAGAGCTGGGGAATCAGAGGTGGGGAATCAGAGTTGGGGAATCAGAGGAGGGGAATCAGATATGGGGAAACAGAGGCCGGGAATCAGAGGCAGAATAACAGAGGCGGGGAATCAGATATGGGGAATCAGAGGTGGGGAATTAGAGGTTGCGAATCAGAGGCGGGGAAACAGAGGCGGGGAATCAAATATAGGGAATCAGAGGTGGGGAATCACAGGTTGTGAATCAGAGATGGGGAATCAAGGCGGGGAATCAGAGGCAGGGAATCAGACGCGGGGAATCAGAGGCGGGGATTCAGAGCTGGGGTATCAGAGGCGGTGAATCAGAGTTGGGGAATCAGAGGCAGGGAATCAGATATGGGGAATCAGAGGCGGGGAATCAGAGGCGGGGAAACAGAGGCGGGGAATCAGATATGGGGAATCAGAATTGGGGAATCAGGGGCAGGGAATCAGTGGCAGGGAATCAGAGGCGGGGAATCAGAGGCGGGGAATCAGAGGCAGGGAATCAGACACGGGGAATCGGAGGCGGGGAATCAGAGATGGGGAATCAGAGTCGGGGAATCAGAGGCAGGGAATCGGACTCCGGGAATCAGAGTCGGGGAATCAGAGCTGGGGAATCAGAGGCGGGGAATCAGAGTTGGGGAATCAGAGGCTGCGAATCAGATATGGGGAAATAGAGGCGGGGAATCAGATATGGGGAATCAGAGGTGTGGAATCAGAGGTTGGGAATCAGAGGCAGGGAATCAGAGTCGGGGAAACAGAGGCGGGGAATCAGATATGGGGAATCAGAGGTGGCGAATCAAAGGCGGTGAAACAGAGATGGGGAATCAGGGCAGGGAATCAGAGGCAGGGAATCAAACACGGGGAATCAGAGCTGCGGAATCAGAGGCGGGGAATCAGAGTTGGGAATCAGAGGCGGGGAATCAGAGGCGGGGAAACAGAGGAGGGGAATCAGATATGGGGAATCAGAGGTGGGGAATGCGAGGTTGGGAATCAGAGGCAGGGTTATCAGAGGCGGGGTATCAGAGGCGGGGAATCAGAGGAAGGGAATCAGATGTGTGGAATCGGAGATGGGGAATCAGAGGCAGGGAATCAGAGGCGGGGAATCAGAGGCGGGGAATCAGAGGCCGGGAATCAGATATGGGAAAACAGAGGCTGGGAATCCGAGGCGGGGAAACAGAGGCGGGGAATCAGATATGGGGAATCAGAGGTGGGGAATCAGAGGTTGGGAATCAGAGGCAGGGAATCAGAGGCTTGGAATCAGATGCAGGGAATCAGATGCGGGGAATCAGAGGCGGGGAATCAGAGCTGGGGAATCAGAGGTGGGGAATCAGATTTGGGGAATCAGAGGCGGGGACTTAGATATTGGGAAACAGAGGCGGGGAATCAGAGGCGGGGAAACCCAGGCGGGGAATCAGATATGGGGAATCAGAGGTGGGGAATCAGAGGCAGGGAATCAGAATCAGAAGCAGGGAATCAGAGGCCGGGAATCAGAGGCCGGAATCAGATGCTGGGAATCAGAGGCCTGGAATCAGAGGCGGGGAATCAGAGGCAGGGAATCAGAGTTGGGGATTCAGAGGCGGGGAATCAGATATGGGGAAACAGGCGGGGAATCAGAGGCGGGAAAACAGAGGCGGGGAATTAGATATGGGGAATCAGAGGTGGGGAATCAGAGGTTGGGAATCAGAGGCAGGGAATCAGAGGCTTGGAATCAGATGCAGGGAATCAGATGCGGGGAATCAGAGGCGGGGAATCAGAGCTGGGGAATCAGAGGTGGGGAATCAGAGGTGGGGAATCAGATTTGGGGAATCAGAGGCGGGGACTTAGATATTGGGAAACAGAGGCGGGGAATCAGAGGCGGGGAAACCCAGGCGGGGAATCAGATATGGGGAATCAGAGGTGGGGAATCAGAGGCAAGGAATCAGATGTGCGGAATCAGAGATGGGGAATCAGAGGCAGGGAATCAGAATCAGAAGCAGGGAATCAGAGGCCGGGAATCAGAGGCCGGAATCAGATGCTGGGAATCAGAGGCCTGGAATCAGAGGCGGGGAATCAGAGGCAGGGAATCAGATGCGGGGAATCAGAGGCGGGGAATCAGAGCTGGGGAATCAGAGGTGGGGTATTCGAGTTGGGGAATCAGAGGCGGGGAATCAGATATGGGGAAACAGAGGTGGGGAATCAGAGGCGGGGAAACAGAGGCAGGGAATCAGATATGGGGAATCAGAGGTGGGGAATCAGAGGCAGGAAATCAGACACGGGGATTCAGAGGCTGGGAATCAGACGGGGGGAATCAAAGGCGGGGAATCAGAGCTGGGGAATCAGAGGCAGGGAATCAGAGGCGGGGAATCAGATATGGGGAATCAGAGGCTGGGATTCAGAGGCGGGGAATCAGAGGCAGGGAATCAGACACGGGGAATCAGAGGTGGGGAATCAGAGATGGGGAATCAGAGGCGGGGAATCAGAGGCAGGGAATCAGACGCGGGGAATCTGAGGCGGGGAATCAGAGCTGGGGAATCAGAGGTGGGGAATCAGAGTTGGGGAATCAGAGGCAGGGAATCGGATGTGCGGAATCAGAGATGGGGAATCAGATGTGGGGAATCAGAGGAATCAGAGATGGGGAATCAGAGGCGGGGAATCAGAGGCAGGAAATCAGACACGGGGATTCAGAGGCTGGGAATCAGACGGGGGGAATCAAAGGCGGGGAATCAGAGCTGGGGAATCAGAGGCAGGGAATCAGAGTTGGGGATTCAGAGACGGGGAATCAGATATGGGGAAACAGAGGCGGGGAATCAGAGGCGGGCAAACAGAGGCGGGGAATTAGATATGGGGAATCAGAGGTGGGGAATCAGAGGTGGTGAATCAGTGATGGGGAATCACAGGCGGGGAATCAGAGGCAGGGAATAGAACGCAGGGAATCAGACGCAGGGAATCAGAGCTGGGGAATCAGAGGCGGGGAATCATAGCTGGGAATCAGAGGCGGGGAATCAGATATGGGGAAACAGAGGCGGGGAATCAGAGGCGGGGAAACAGAGGCGGGGAATCAGATATGGGGAATCGGATGCGGGGAATCAGAGGCGGGGAATCAGAGCTGGGGAATCAGAGGCGGGGAATCAGAGTTGGGGCATCAGAGGTGGGGAATTAGATATAGGGAAACAGAGGCGGGGAATCAGAGGCGGGGAAACAGAGGCGGGGAATCAGATATGGGGAATCAGAGGTGGGGAATCAGAGGCAGGGAATCAGATGTGCGGAATCAGAGATGGGGAATCAGAGGCAGGGAATCAGAATCAGAAGCGGGGAATCAGAGGCTGGGAATCAGAGGCCGGGAATCAGATGCTGGGAATAAGAGGCCGGGAATCAGAGGTGGGGAATCAGAGTCCGGGAATCAGAGATGGGGATTCAGAGGCGTGGAATGAGATATGGAGAATCAGAGGCGGGGAATCAGAGGCCTAGAAACAGAGGTGGGGAATCAGAGATGGGGAATCAGAGGCGGGGAATCAGAGGCAGGGAATCAGATGCGGGGAATCAGAGGCGGGGAATCAGAGCTGGCGAATCAGAGGCGGGGAATCAGAGGTGGGCAATCAGAGGCGGGGAATCAGATATGGGGAATCAGAGGCGGGGAATCAGAGGCGGGGAAACAGAGGCGGGGAATCAAATATAGGGAATCAGAGGTGGGGAATCAGAGGTTGTGAATCAGAGATGGGGAATCAAGGCGGGGAATCAGAGGCAGGGAATCAGACACGGGGAATCAGAGGCGGGGATTCAGAGCTGGGGAATCAGAGGCAGGGAATCAGAGTTGGGGAATCAGAGGCAGGGAATCAGATATGGGGAATCAGACGCGGGGAATCAGAGTCGGGGAAACAGAGGCGGGGAATCAGATATGGGGAATCAGAGGTGGGGAATCAGGGGCAGGGAGTCAGTTGCAGGGAATCAGAGGCGGGGAATCAGAGGCGGGGAATCAGAGGCAGGGAATCAGACACGGGGAATCAGAGGCGGGGAATCAGAGATGGGGAATCAGAGGCGGGGAATCAGAGGCAGGGAATCGGACGCCGGGAATCAGAGTCGGGGAATCAGAGCTGGGGAATCAGAGGCGGGGAATCAGAGTTGGGGAATCAGAGGCAGGGATTCAGATATGGGGAAATAGAGGCGGGGAATCAGATATGGGGAATCAGAGGTGTGGAATCAGAGGTTGGGAATCAGAGGAAGGGAATCAGAGTCGGGGAAACAGAGGCGGGGAATCAGATATGTGGAATCAGAGGTGGCGAATCAAAGGCGGTGAAACAGAGATGGGGAATCAGGGCAGGGAATCAGAGGCAGGGAATCTAACACGGGGAATCAGAGCTGGGGAATCAGAGGTGGGGAATCAGAGTTGGGAATCAGAGGCGGGGAATCAGAGGCGGGGAAACAGAGGCGGGGAATCAGAGGCGGGGAAACAGAGGCGGGGAATCAGAGGTGGTGAATCAGAGATGGGGAATCAGAGGCGGGGAATCAGAGGCAGGGAATCGGACGCCGGGAATCAGAGGCGGGGAATCAGAGCTGGGGAAACAGAGGCGGGGAATCAGATATGGGGAATCAGAGGTGGGGAATCAGGGGCGGGGAATCAGTGGCAGGGAATCAGAGGCCGGGAATAAAAGGCGGGGAATCAGAGCTGGGGAATCAGAGGTGGGGAATCAGAGTTGGGGAATCAGAGGAGGGGAATCAGATATGGGGAAACAGAGGCCGGGAATCAGAGGCAGAATAACAGAGGCGGGGAATCAGATATGGGGAATCAGAGGTGGGGAATTAGAGGTTGCGAATCAGAGGCGGGGAAACAGAGGCGGGGAATCAAATATAGGGAATCAGAGGTGGGGAATCACAGGTTGTGAATCAGAGATGGGGAATCAAGGCGGGGAATCAGAGGCAGGGAATCAGACGCGGGGAATCAGAGGCGGGGATTCAGAGCTGGGGAATCAGAGGCGGTGAATCAGAGTTGGGGAATCAGAGGCAGGGAATCAGATATGGGGAATCAGAGGCGGGGAATCAGAGGCGGGGAAACAGAGGCGGGGAATCAGATATGGGGAATCAGAATTGGGGAATCAGGGGCAGGGAATCAGTGGCAGGGAATCAGAGGCGGGGAATCAGAGGCGGGGAATCAGAGGCAGGGAATCAGACACGGGGAATCGGAGGCGGGGAATCAGAGATGGGGAATCAGAGGCGGGGAATCAGAGGCAGGGAATCGGACTCCGGGAATCAGAGTCGGGGAATCAGAGCTGGGGAATCAGAGGCGGGGAATCAGAGTTGGGGAATCAGAGGCTGCGAATCAGATATGGGGAAATAGAGGCGGGGAATCAGATATGGGGAATCAGAGGTGTGGAATCAGAGGTTGGGAATCAGAGGCAGGGAATCAGAGTCGGGGAAACAGAGGCGGGGAATCAGATATGGGGAATCAGAGGTGGCGAATCAAAGGCGGTGAAACAGAGATGGGGAATCAGGGCAGGGAATCAGAGGCAGGGAATCAAACACGGGGAATCAGAGCTGGGGAATCAGAGGCGGGGAATCAGAGTTGGGAATCAGAGGCGGGGAATCAGAGGCGGGGAA
The DNA here is from genome assembly GCF_036971445.1 of Narcine bancroftii. NCBI lineage: Eukaryota > Metazoa > Chordata > Chondrichthyes > Torpediniformes > Narcinidae > Narcine > Narcine bancroftii. The sequence continues at coordinate 183,857 of NW_027211883.1, forward strand.
ACAGAGGAGGGGAATCAGATATGAAGAATCAGAGGTGGGGAATCCGAGGTTGGGAATCAGAGGCAGGGAATCAGAGGCGGGGTATCAGAGGCGGGGAATCAGAGGAAGGGAATCAGATGTGCGGAATCGGAGATGGGGAATCAGAGGCAGGGAATCAGAGGCGGGGAATCAGAGGCGGGGAATCAGAGGCCGGGAATCAGATATGGGAAAACAGAGGCTGGGAATCCGAGGCGGGGAAACAGAGGCGGGGAATCAAATATGGGGAATCAGAGGTGGGGAATCAGAGGTTGGGAATCAGAGGCAGGGAATCAGAGGCTTGGAATCAGATGCAGGGAATCAGATGCGGGGAATCAGAGGCGGGGAATCAGAGCTGGGGAATCAGAGGTGGGGAATCAGATTTGGGGAATCAGAGGCGGGGACTTAGATATTGGGAAACAGAGGCGGGGAATCAGAGGCGGGGAAACCCAGGCGGGGAATCAGATATGGGGAATCAGAGGTGGGGAATCAGAGGCAAGGAATCAGATGTGCGGAATCAGAGATGGGGAATCAGAGGCAGGGAATCAGAATCAGAAGCAGGGAATCAGAGGCCGGGAATCAGAGGCCGGAATCAGATGCTGGGAATCAGAGGCCTGGAATCAGAGGCGGGGAATCAGAGGCAGGGTATCAGATGCGGGGAATCAGAGGCGGGGAATCAGAGCTGGGGAATCAGAGGTGGGGTATTCGAGTTGGGGAATCAGAGGCAGGGAATCAGAGTTGGGGATTCAGAGGCGGGGAATCAGATATGGGGAAACAGGCGGGGAATCAGAGGCGGGAAAACAGAGGCGGGGAATTAGATATGGGGAATCAGAGGTGGGGAATCAGAGGTGGTGAATCAGAGATGGGGAATCAGAGGCGGGGAATCAGAGGCAGGGAATCGGACGCCGGGAATCAGAGGCGGGGAATCAGAGCTGGGGAATCAGAGGCGGGGAATCAGAGGTGGTGAATCAGAGATGGGGAATCAGAGGCGGGGAATCAGAGGCAGGGATTCGGACGCCGGGAATCAGAGGCGGGGAATCAGAGCTGGGGAAACAGAGGCGGGGAATCAGATATGGGGAATCAGAGGTGGGGAATCAGGGGCGGGGAATCAGTGGCAGGGAATCAGAGGCCGGGAATAAAAGGCGGGGAATCAGAGCTGGGGAATCAGAGGTGGGGAATCAGAGTTGGGGAATCAGAGGAGGGGAATCAGATATGGGGAAACAGAGGCCGGGAATCAGAGGCAGAATAACAGAGGCGGGGAATCAGATATGGGGAATCAGAGGTGGGGAATTAGAGGTTGCGAATCAGAGGCGGGGAAACAGAGGCGGGGAATCAAATATAGGGAATCAGAGGTGGGGAATCACAGGTTGTGAATCAGAGATGGGGAATCAAGGCGGGGAATCAGAGGCAGGGAATCAGACGCGGGGAATCAGAGGCGGGGATTCAGAGCTGGGGAATCAGAGGCGGTGAATCAGAGTTGGGGAATCAGAGGCAGGGAATCAGATATGGGGAATCAGAGGCGGGGAATCAGAGGCGGGGAAACAGAGGCTGGGAATCAGATATGGGGAATCTGAATTGGGGAATCAGGGGCAGGGAATCAGTGGCAGGGAATCAGAGGCGGGGAATCAGAGGCGGGGAATCAGAGGCAGGGAATCAGACACGGGGAATCGGAGGCGGGGAATCAGAGATGGGGAATCAGAGGCGGGGAATCAGAGGCAGGGAATCGGACTCCGGGAATCAGAGTCGGGGAATCAGAGCTGGGGAATCAGAGGCGGGGAATCAGAGTTGGGGAATCAGAGGCTGCGAATCAGATATGGGGAAATAGAGGCGGGAATCAGATATGGGGAATCAGAGGTGTGGAATCAGAGGTTGGGAATCAGAGGCAGGGAATCAGAGTCGGGGAAACAGAGGCGGGGAATCAGATATGGGGAATCAGAGGTGGCGAATCAAAGGCGGTGAAACAGAGATGGGGAATCAGGGCAGGGAATCAGAGGCAGGGAATCAAACACGGGGAATCAGAGCTGCGGAATCAGAGGCGGGGAATCAGAGTTGGGAATCAGAGGCGGGGAATCAGAGGCGGGGAAACAGAGGAGGGGAATCAGATATGGGGAATCAGAGGTGGGGAATGCGAGGTTGGGAATCAGAGGCAGGGTTATCAGAGGCGGGGTATCAGAGGCGGGGAATCAGAGGAAGGGAATCAGATGTGTGGAATCGGAGATGGGGAATCAGAGGCAGGGAATCAGAGACGGGGAATCAGAGGCGGGGAATCAGAGGCCGGGAATCAGATATGGGAAAACAGAGGCTGGGAATCCGAGGCGGGGAAACAGAGGCGGGGAATCAGATATGGGGAATCAGAGGTGGGGAATCAGAGGTTGGGAATCAGAGGCAGGGAATCAGAGGCTTGGAATCAGATGCAGGGAATCAGATGCGGGGAATCAGAGGCGGGGAATCAGAGCTGGGGAATCAGAGGTGGGGAATCAGATTTGGGGAATCAGAGGCGGGGACTTAGATATTGGGAAACAGAGGCGGGGAATCAGAGGCGGGGAAACCCAGGCGGGGAATCAGATATGGGGAATCAGAGGTGGGGAATCAGAGGCAAGGAATCAGATGTGCGGAATCAGAGATGGGGAATCAGAGGCAGGGAATCAGAATCAAAAGCAGGGAATCAGAGGCCGGGAATCAGAGGCCGGAATCAGATGCTGGGAATCAGAGGCCTGGAATCAGAGGCGGGGAATCAGAGGCAGGGAATCAGAGTTGGGGATTCAGAGGCGGGGAATCAGATATGGGGAAACAGGCGGGGAATCAGAGGCGGGAAAACAGAGGCGGGGAATTAGATATGGGGAATCAGAGGTGGGGAATCAGAGGTGGTGAATCAGAGATGGGGAATCAGAGGCGGGGAATCAGAGGCAGGGAATCGGACGCCGGGAATCAGAGGCGGGGAATCAGAGCTGGGGAATCAGAGGCGGGGAATCAGAGGTGGTGAATCAGAGATGGGGAATCAGAGGCGGGGAATCAGAGGCAGGGAATCGGACGCCGGGAATCAGAGGCGGGGAATCAGAGCTGGGGAAACAGAGGCGGGGAATCAGATATGGGGAATCAGAGGTGGGGAATCAGGGGCGGGGAATCAGTGGCAGGGAATCAGAGGCCGGGAATAGAAGGCGGGGAATCAGAGCTGGGGAATCAGAGGTGGGGAATCAGAGTTGGGGAATCAGAGGAGGGGAATCAGATATGGGGAAACAGAGGCCGGGAATCAGAGGCAGAATAACAGAGGCGGGGAAACAGATATGGGGAATCAGAGGTGGGGAATTAGAGGTTGCGAATCAGAGGCGGGGAAACAGAGGCGGGGAATCAAATATAGGGAATCAGAGGTGGGGAATCACAGGTTGTGAATCAGAGATGGGGAATCAAGGCGGGGAATCAGAGGCAGGGAATCAGACGCGGGGAATCAGAGGCGGGGATTCAGAGCTGGGGAATCAGAGGCGGTGAATCAGAGTTGGGGAATCAGAGGCAGGGAATCAGATATGGGGAATCAGAGGCGGGGAATCAGAGGCGGGGAAACAGAGGCGGGGAATCAGATATGGGGAATCAGAATTGTGGAATCAGGGGCAGGGAATCAGTGGCAGGGAATCAGAGGCGGGGAATCAGAGGCGGGGAATCAGAGGCAGGGAATCAGACACGGGGAATCGGAGGCGGGGAATCAGAGATGGGGAATCAGAGGCGGGGAATCAGAGGCAGGGAATCGGACTCCGGGAATCAGAGTCGGGGAATCAGAGCTGGGGAATCAGAGGCGGGGAATCAGAGTTGGGGAATCAGAGGCTGCGAATCAGATATGGGGAAATAGAGGCGGGGAATCAGATATGGGGAATCAGAGGTGTGGAATCAGAGGTTGGGAATCAGAGGCAGGGAATCAGAGTCGGGGAAACAGAGGCGGGGAATCAGATATGGGGAATCAGAGGTGGCGAATCAAAGGCGGTGAAACAGAGATGGGGAATCAGGGCAGGGAATCAGAGGCAGGGAATCAAACACGGGGAATCAGAGCTGGGGAATCAGAGGCGGGGAATCAGAGTTGGGAATCAGAGGCGGGGAATCAGAGGCGGGGAAACAGAGGAGGGGAATCAGATATGGGGAATCAGAGGTGGGGAATCCGAGGTTGGGAATCAGAGGCAGGGAATCAGAGGCGGGGTATCAGAGGCGGGGAATCAGAGGAAGGGAATCAGATGTGCGGAATCGGAGATGGGGAATCAAAGGCAGGGAATCAGAGGCGGGGAATCAGAGGCGGGGAATCAGAGGCCGGGAATCAGATATGGGAAAACAGAGGCTGGGAATCCGAGGCGGGGAAACAGAGGCGGGGAATCAGATATGGGGAATCAGAGGTGGGGAATCAGAGGTTGGGAATCAGAGGCAGGGAATCAGAGGCTTGGAATCAGATGCAGGGAATCAGATGCGGGGAATCAGAGGCGGGGAATCAGAGCTGGGGAATCAGAGGTGGGGAATCAGATTTGGGGAATCAGAGGCGGGGACTTAGATATTGGGAAACAGAGGCGGGGAATCAGAGGCGGGGAAACCCAGGCGGGGAATCAGATATGGGGAATCAGAGGTGGGGAATCAGAGGCAAGGAATCAGATGTGCGGAATCAGAGATGGGGAATCAGAGGCAGGGAATCAGAATCAGAAGCAGGGAATCAGAGGCCGGGAATCAGAGGCCGGAATCAGATGCTGGGAATCAGAGGCCTGGAATCAGAGGCGGGGAATCAGAGGCAGGGAATCAGATGCGGGGAATCAGAGGCGGGGAATCAGAGCTGGGGAATCAGAGGTGGGGTATTCGAGTTGGGGAATCAGAGGCAGGGAATCAGAGTTGGGGATTCAGAGGCGGGGAATCAGATATGGGGAAACAGGCGGGGAATCAGAGGCGGGAAAACAGAGGCGGGGAATTAGATATGGGGAATCAGAGGTGGGGAATCAGAGGTGGTGAATCAGAGATGGGGAATCAGAGGCGGGGAATCAGAGGCAGGGAATCGGACGCCGGGAATCAGAGGCGGGGAATCAGAGCTGGGGAATCAGAGGCGGGGAATCAGAGGTGGTGAATCAGAGTTGGGAATCAGAGGCGGGGAATCAGAGGCGGGGAAACAGAGGCGGGGAATCAGATATGGGGAATCAGAGGTGGGGAATCAGGGGCGGGGAATCAGTGGCAGGGAATCAGAGGCCGGGAATAAAAGGCGGGGAATCAGAGCTGGGGAATCAGAGGTGGGGAATCAGAGTTGGGGAATCAGAGGAGGGGAATCAGATATGGGGAAACAGAGGCCGGGAATCAGAGGCAGAATAACAGAGGCGGGGAATCAGATATGGGGAATCAGAGGTGGGGAATTAGAGGTTGCGAATCAGAGGCGGGGAAACAGAGGCGGGGAATCAAATATAGGGAATCAGAGGTGGGGAATCACAGGTTGTGAATCAGAGATGGGGAATCAAGGCGGGGAATCAGAGGCAGGGAATCAGACGCGGGGAATCAGAGGCGGGGATTCAGAGCTGGGGAATCAGAGGCGGTGAATCAGAGTTGGGGAATCAGAGGCAGGGAATCAGATATGGGGAATCAGAGGCGGGGAATCAGAGGCGGGGAAACAGAGGCGGGGAATCAGATATGGGGAATCAGAATTGGGGAATCAGGGGCAGGGAATCAGTGGCAGGGAATCAGAGGCGGGGAATCAGAGGCGGGGAATCAGAGGCAGGGAATCAGACACGGGGAATCGGAGGCGGGGAATCAGAGATGGGGAATCAGAGGCGGGGAATCAGAGGCAGGGAATCGGACTCCGGGAATCAGAGTCGGGGAATCAGAGCTGGGGAATCAGAGGCGGGGAATCAGAGTTGGGGAATCAGAGGCTGCGAATCAGATATGGGGAAATAGAGGCGGGGAATCAGATATGGGGAATCAGAGGTGTGGAATCAGAGGTTGGGAATCAGAGGCAGGGAATCAGAGTCGGGGAAACAGAGGCGGGGAATCAGATATGGGGAATCAGAGGTGGCGAATCAAAGGCGGTGAAACAGAGATGGGGAATCAGGGCAGGGAATCAGAGGCAGGGAATCAAACACGGGGAATCAGAGCTGCGGAATCAGAGGCGGGGAATCAGAGTTGGGAATCAGAGGCGGGGAATCAGAGGCGGGGAAACAGAGGAGGGGAATCAGATATGGGGAATCAGAGGTGGGGAATGCGAGGTTGGGAATCAGAGGCAGGGTTATCAGAGGCGGGGTATCAGAGGCGGGGAATCAGAGGAAGGGAATCAGATGTGTGGAATCGGAGATGGGGAATCAGAGGCAGGGAATCAGAGGCGGGGAATCAGAGGCGGGGAATCAGAGGCCGGGAATCAGATATGGGAAAACAGAGGCTGGGAATCCGAGGCGGGGAAACAGAGGCGGGGAATCAGATATGGGGAATCAGAGGTGGGGAATCAGAGGTTGGGAATCAGAGGCAGGGAATCAGAGGCTTGGAATCAGATGCAGGGAATCAGATGCGGGGAATCAGAGGCGGGGAATCAGAGCTGGGGAATCAGAGGTGGGGAATCAGATTTGGGGAATCAGAGGCGGGGACTTAGATATTGGGAAACAGAGGCGGGGAATCAGAGGCGGGGAAACCCAGGCGGGGAATCAGATATGGGGAATCAGAGGTGGGGAATCAGAGGCAGGGAATCAGAATCAGAAGCAGGGAATCAGAGGCCGGGAATCAGAGGCCGGAATCAGATGCTGGGAATCAGAGGCCTGGAATCAGAGGCGGGGAATCAGAGGCAGGGAATCAGAGTTGGGGATTCAGAGGCGGGGAATCAGATATGGGGAAACAGGCGGGGAATCAGAGGCGGGAAAACAGAGGCGGGGAATTAGATATGGGGAATCAGAGGTGGGGAATCAGAGGTGGTGAATCAGAGATGGGGAATCAGAGGCGGGGAATCAGAGGCAGGGAATCGGACGCCGGGAATCAGAGGCGGGGAATCAGAGCTGGGGAATCAGAGGCGGGGAATCAGAGGTGGTGAATCAGAGATGGGGAATCAGAGGCGGGGAATCAGAGGCAGGGAATCGGACGCCGGGAATCAGAGGCGGGGAATCAGAGCTGGGGAAACAGAGGCGGGGAATCAGATATGGGGAATCAGAGGTGGGGAATCAGGGGCGGGGAATCAGTGGCAGGGAATCAGAGGCCGGGAATAGAAGGCGGGGAATCAGAGCTGGGGAATCAGAGGTGGGGAATCAGAGTTGGGGAATCAGAGGAGGGGAATCAGATATGGGGAAACAGAGGCCGGGAATCAGAGGCAGAATAACAGAGGCGGGGAAACAGATATGGGGAATCAGAGGTGGGGAATTAGAGGTTGCGAATCAGAGGCGGGGAAACAGAGGCGGGGAATCAAATATAGGGAATCAGAGCTGGGGAATCAGAGGTGGGGTATTCGAGTTGGGGAATCAGAGGCGGGGAATCAGATATGGGGAAACAGAGGTGGGGAATCAGAGGCGGGGAAACAGAGGCAGGGAATCAGATATGGGGAATCAGAGGTGGGGAATCAGAGATGGGGAATCAGAGGCGGTGAATCAGAGATGGGGAATCAGAGGCGGGGAATCAGAGGCAGGAAATCAGACACGGGGATTCAGAGGCTGGAAATCAGACGGGGGGAATCAAAGGCGGGGAATCAGAGCTGGGGAATCAGAGGCAGGGAATCAGAGGCGGGGAATCAGATATGGGGAATCAGAGGCTGGGATTCAGAGGCGGGGAATCAGAGGCAGGGAATCAGACACGGGGAATCAGAGGTGGGGAATCAGAGATGGGGAATCAGAGGCGGGGAATCAGAGGCAGGGAATCAGACGCGGGGAATCTGAGGCGGGGAATCAGAGCTGGGGAATCAGAGGTGGGGAATCAGAGTTGGGGAATCAGAGGCAGGGAATCGGATGTGCGGAATCAGAGATGGGGAATCAGATGTGGGGAATCAGAGGAATCAGAGAAGGGGAATCAGAGGCGGGGAATCAGAGGCAGGAAATCAGACACGGGGATTCAGAGGCTGGGAATCAGACGGGGGGAATCAAAGGCGGGGAATCAGAGCTGGGGAATCAGAGGCAGGGAATCAGAGTTGGGGATTCAGAGACGGGGAATCAGATATGGGGAAACAGAGGCGGGGAATCAGAGGCGGGCAAACAGAGGCGGGGAATTAGATATGGGGAATCAGAGGTGGGGAATCAGAGGTGGTGAATCAGTGATGGGGAATCACAGGCGGGGAATCAGAGGCAGGGAATAGAACGCAGGGAATCAGACGCAGGGAATCAGAGCTGGGGAATCAGAGGCGGGGAATCATAGCTGGGAATCAGAGGCGGGTAATCAGATATGGGGAAACAGAGGCGGGGAATCAGAGGCGGGGAAACAGAGGCGGGGAATCAGATATGGGGAATCGGATGCGGGGAATCAGAGGCGGGGAATCAGAGCTGGGGAATCAGAGGCGGGGAATCAGAGTTGGGGCATCAGAGGTGGGGAATTAGATATAGGGAAACAGAGGCGGGGAATCAGAGGCGGGGAAACAGAGGCGGGGAATCAGATATGGGGAATCAGAGGTGGGGAATCAGAGGCAGGGAATCAGATGTGCGGAATCAGAGATGGGGAATCAGAGGCAGGGAATCAGAATCAGAAGCGGGGAATCAGAGGCCGGGAATCAGAGGCCGGGAATCAGATGCTGGGAATAGGAGGCCGGGAATCAGAGGTGGGGAATCAGAGTCCGGGAATCAGAGATGGGGATTCAGAGGCGGGGAATGAGATATGGAGAATCAGAGGCGGGGAATCAGAGGCCTAGAAACAGAGGTGGGGAATCAGATATGGGGAATCAGAGGTGGCGAATCAAAGGCGGTGAATCAGAGATGGGGAATCAGAGGCGGGGAATCAGAGGCAGGGAATCAGATGCGGGGAATCAGAGGCGGGGAATCAGAGCTGGCGAATCAGAGGCGGGGAATCAGAGGTGGGCAATCAGAGGCGGGGAATCAGATATGGGGAATCAGAGGCGGGGAATCAGAGGCGGGGAAACAGAGGCGGGGAATCAAATATAGGGAATCAGAGGTGGGGAATCAGAGGTTGTGAATCAGAGATGGGGAATCAAGGCGGGGAATCAGAGGCAGGGAATCAGACACGGGGAATCAGAGGCGGGGATTCAGAGCTGGGGAATCAGAGGCAGGGAATCAGAGTTGGGGAATCAGAGGCAGGGAATCAGATATGGGGAATCAGAGGCGGGGAATCAGAGTCGGGGAAACAGAGGCGGGGAATCAGATATGGGGAATCAGAGGTGGGGAATCAGGGGCAGGGAGTCAGTTGCAGGGAATCAGAGGCGGGGAATCAGAGGCGGGGAATCAGAGGCAGGGAATCAGACACGGGGAATCAGAGGCGGGGAATCAGAGATGGGGAATCAGAGGCGGGGAATCAGAGGCAGGGAATCGGACGCCGGGAATCAGAGTCGGGGAATCAGAGCTGGGGAATCAGAGGCGGGGAATCAGAGTTGGGGAATCAGAGGCAGGGATTCAGATATGGGGAAATAGAGGCGGGGAATCAGATATGGGGAATCAGAGGTGTGGAATCAGAGGTTGGGAATCAGAGGAAGGGAATCAGAGTCGGGGAAACAGAGGCGGGGAATCAGATATGTGGAATCAGAGGTGGCGAATCAAAGGCGGTGAAACAGAGATGGGGAATCAGGGCAGGGAATCAGAGGCAGGGAATCAAACACGGGGAATCAGAGCTGGGGAATCAGAGGTGGGGAATCAGAGTTTGGAATCAGAGGCGGGGAATCAGAAGCGGGGAAACAGAGGCGGGAAATCAGAGGCGGGGAAACAGAGGCGGGGAATCAGAGGTGGTGAATCAGAGATGGGGAATCAGAGGCGCGGAATCAGAGGCAGGGATTCGGACGCCGGGAATCAGAGGCGGGGAATCAGAGCTGGGGAAACAGAGGCGGGGAATCAGATATGGGGAATCAGAGGTGGGGAATCAGGGGCGGGGAATCAGTGGCAGGGAATCAGAGGCCGGGAATAAAAGGCGGGGAATCAGAGCTGGGGAATCAGAGGTGGGGAATCAGAGTTGGGGAATCAGAGGAGGGGAATCAGATATGGGGAAACAGAGGCCGGGAATCAGAGGCAGAATAACAGAGGCGGGGAATCAGATATGGGGAATCAGAGGTGGGGAATTAGAGGTTGCGAATCAGAGGCGGGGAAACAGAGGCGGGGAATCAAATATAGGGAATCAGAGGTGGGGAATCACAGGTTGTGAATCAGAGATGGGGAATCAAGGCGGGGAATCAGAGGCAGGGAATCAGACGCGGGGAATCAGAGGCGGGGATTCAGAGCTGGGGAATCAGAGGCGGTGAATCAGAGTTGGGGAATCAGAGGCAGGGAATCAGATATGGGGAATCAGAGGCGGGGAATCAGAGGCGGGGAAACAGAGGCGGGGAATCAGATATGGGGAATCAGAATTGGGGAATCAGGGGCAGGGAATCAGTGGCAGGGAATCAGAGGCGGGGAATCAGAGGCGGGGAATCAGAGGCAGGGAATCAGACACGGGGAATCAGAGGCGGGGAATCAGAGATGGGGAATCAGAGGCGGGGAATCAGAGGCAGGGAATCGGACTCCGGGAATCAGAGTCGGGGAATCAGAGCTGGGGAATCAGAGGCGGGGAATCAGAGTTGGGGAATCAGAGGCTGCGAATCAGATATGGGGAAATAGAGGCGGGGAATCAGATATGGGGAATCAGTGGTGTGGAATCAGAGGTTGGGAATCAGAGGCAGGGAATCAGAGTCGGGGAAACAGAGGAGGGGAATCAGATATGGGGAATCAGAGGTGGGGAATCCGAGGTTGGGAATCAGAGGCAGGGAATCAGAGGCGGGGTATCAGAGGTGGGGAATCAGAGGAAGGGAATCAGATGTGCGGAATCGGAGATGGGGAATCAGAGGCAGGGAATCAGAGGCGGGGAATCAGAGGCGGGGAATCAGAGGCCGGGAATCAGATATGGGAAAACAGAGGCTGGGAATCCGAGGCGGGGAAACAGAGGCGGGGAATCAGATATGGGGAATCAGAGGTGGGGAATCAGAGGTTGGGAATCAGAGGCAGGGACTCAGAGGCTTGGAATCAGATGCAGGGAATCAGATGCGGGGAATCAGAGGCGGGGAATCAGAGCTGGGGAATCAGAGGTGGGGAATCAGATTTGGGGAATCAGAGGCGGGGACTTAGATATTGGGAAACAGAGGCGGGGAATCAGAGGCTGGGAAACCCAGGCGGGGAATCAGATATGGGGAATCAGAGGTGGGGAATCAGAGGCAAGGAATCAGATGTGCGGAATCAGAGATGGGGAATCAGAGGCAGGGAATCAGAATCAGAAGCAGGGAATCAGAGGCCGGGAATCAGAGGCCGGAATCAGATGCTGGGAATCAGAGGCCTGGAATCAGAGGCGGGGAATCAGAGGCAGGGAATCAGATGTGGGGAATCAGAGGCGGGGAATCAGAGCTGGGGAATCAGAGGTGGGGTATTCGAGTTGGGGAATCAGAGGCGGGGAATCAGATATGGGGAAACAGAGGTGGGGAATCAGAGGCGGGGAAACAGAGGCAGGGAATCAGATATGGGGAATCAGAGGTGGGGAATCAGAGATGGGGAATCAGAGGCGGTGAATCAGAGATGGGGAATCAGAGGCGGGGAATCAGAGGCAGGAAATCAGACACGGGGATTCAGAGGCTGGGAATCAGACGGGGGGAATCAAAGGCGGGGAATCAGAGCTGGGGAATCAGAGGCAGGGAATCAGAGGCGGGGAATCAGATATGGGGAATCAGAGGCTGGGATTCAGAGGTGGGGAATCAGAGGCAGGGAATCAGACACGGGGAATCAGAGGTGGGGAATCAGAGATGGGGAATCAGAGGCGGGGAATCAGAGGCAGGGAATCAGACGCGGGGAATCTGAGGCGGGGAATCAGAGCTGGGGAATCAGATGTGGGGAATCAGAGGAATCAGAGATGGGGAATCAGAGGCGGGGAATCAGAGGCAGGAAATCAGACACGGGGATTCAGAGGCTGGGAATCAGACGGGGGGAATCAAAGGCGGGGAATCAGAGCTGGGGAATCAGAGGCAGGGAATCAGAGTTGGGGATTCAGAGACGGGGAATCAGATATGGGGAAACAGAGGCGGGGAATCAGAGGCGGGCAAACAGAGGCGGGGAATTAGATATGGGGAATCAGAGGTGGGGAATCAGAGGTGGTGAATCAGTGATGGGGAATCACAGGCGGGGAATCAGAGGCAGGGAATAGAACGCAGGGAATCAGACGCAGGGAATCAGAGCTGGGGAATCAGAGGCGGGGAATCATAGCTGGGAATCAGAGGCGGGGAATCAGATATGGGGAAACAGAGGCGGGGAATCAGAGGCGGGGAAACAGAGGCGGGGAATCAGATATGGGGAATCGGATGCGGGGAATCAGAGGCGGGGAATCAGAGCTGGGGAATCAGAGGCGGGGAATCAGAGTTGGGGCATCAGAGGTGGGGAATTAGATATAGGGAAACAGAGGCGGGGAATCAGAGGCGGGGAAACAGAGGCGGGGAATCAGATATGGGGAATCAGAGGTGGGGAATCAGAGGCAGGGAATCAGATGTGCGGAATCAGAGATGGGGAATCAGAGGCAGGGAATCAGAATCAGAAGCGGGGAATCAGAGGCCGGGAATCAGAGGCCGGGAATCAGATGCTGGGAATAAGAGGCCGGGAATCAGAGGTGGGGAATCAGAGTCCGGGAATCAGAGATGGGGATTCAGAGGCGGGGAATGAGATATGGAGAATCAGAGGCGGGGAATCAGAGGCCGGGAAACAGAGGTGGGGAATCAGATATGGGGAATCAGAGGTGGCGAATCAAAGGCGGTGAATCAGAGATGGGGAATCAGAGGCGGGGAATCAGAGGCAGGGAATCAGATGCGGGGAATCAGAGGCGGGGAATCAGAGCTGGCGAATCAGAGGCGGGGAATCAGAGGTGGACAATCAGAGGCGGGGAATCAGATATGGGGAATCAGAGGCGGGGAATCAGAGGCGGGGAAACAGAGGCGGGGAATCAAATATAGGGAATCAGAGGTGGGGAATCAGAGGTTGTGAATCAGAGATGGGGAATCAAGGCGGGGAATCAGAGGCAGGGAATCAGACACGGGGAATCAGAGGCAGGGATTCAGAGCTGGGGAATCAGAGGCAGGGAATCAGAGTCGGGGAATCAGAGGCGGGGAATCAGAGGCAGGGAATCAGATATGGGGAATCAGAGGCGGGGAATCAGAGTCGGGGAAACAGAGGCGGGGAATCAGATATGGGGAATCAGAGGTGGGGAATCAGGGGCAGGGAGTCAGTTGCAGGGAATCAGAGGCGGGGAATCAGAGGCGGGGAATCAGAGGCAGGGAATCAGACACGGGGAATCAGAGGCGGGGAATCAGAGATGGGGAATCAGAGGCGGGGAATCAGAGGCAGGGAATCGGACGCCGGGAATCAGAGTCGGGGAATCAGAGCTGGGGAATCAGAGGCGGGGAATCAGAGTTGGGGAATCAGAGGCAGGGATTCAGATATGGGGAAATAGAGGCGGGGAATCAGATATGGGGAATCAGAGGTGTGGAATCAGAGGTTGGGAATCAGAGGAAGGGAATCAGAGTCGGGGAAACAGAGGCGGGGAATCAGATATGTGGAATCAGAGGTGGCGAATCAAAGGCGGTGAAACAGAGATGGGGAATCAGGGTAGGGAATCAGAGGCAGGGAATCAAACACGGGGAATCAGAGCTGGGGAATCAGAGGTGGGGAATCAGAGTTGGGAATCAGAGGCGGGGAATCAGAGGCGGGGAAACAGAGGCGGGGAATCAGATATGGGGAATCAGAGGTGGGGAATCAGAGGTTGGGAATCAGAGGCATGGAATCAGAGGCGGGGAATCAGAGGCGGGGAATCAGAGGCGGGGAATCAGAGGCCGGGAATCAGATATGGGGAAACAGAGGCGGGGAATCCGAGGCGGGGAAACAGAGGCGGGGAATCAGATATGGGGAATCAGAGGTGGGGAATCAGAGGTTGGGATTCAGAGGCAGGGAATCAGAGGCTTGGAATCAGATGCAGGGAATCAGATGCGGGGCATCAGAGGCGGGGAATCAGAGCTGGGGAAACAGAGGTGGGGAATCAGATTTGGGGAATCAGAGGTGGGGACTTAGATATTGGGAAACAGAGGCGGGGAATCAGAGGCGGGGAAACAGAGGTGGGGATTCAGATATGGGGAATCAGAGGTGGGGAATCAGAGGCAGGGAATCAGATGTGCGGAATCAGAGATAGGGAATCAGAGGCAGGGAATCAGAATCAGAAGCAGGGAATCAGAGGCCGGGAATCAGAGGCCGGAATCAGATGATGGGAATCAGAGGCCTGGAATCAGAGGCGGGGAATCAGAGGCAGGGAATCAGATGCGGGGAATCAGAGGCAGGGAATCAGAGCTGGGGAATCAGAGGCGGGGTATTAGAGTTGGGGAATCAGAGGCGGGGAATCAGATATGGGGAAACAGAGGTAGGGAATCAGAGGCGGGGAAACAGAGGCAGGGAATCAGATATGGGGAATCAGAGGCGGGGAATCAGAGGTGGGGAAACATAGGCAGGGAATCGGATGTGCGGAATCAGAGATGGGGAATCAGAGGCCGGGAATCAGAGGTGGTGAATCAGAGATGGGGAATCAGAGGCGTGGAATCAGAGGCAGGGTATCAGACGCGGGGAATCAGAGGTGGGCAATAAGAGGCGGGGAATCAGATATGGGGAATCAGAGGCGGGGAATCAGAGGCGGGGAAACAGAGGCGGGGAATCAGATATGGGGAATCAGAGGAGGGGCATCAGAGGTTGTGAATCACAGATGGGGAATCAGAGGTGGGGAATCAGAGGCAGGGAATCAGACGCGGGGAATCAGAGGCGGGGATTCAGAGCTGGGGAATCAGAAGCGGGGAATCAGAGTTGGGGAATCAGAGGCGGGGAATCAGATATGGGGAATCAGAGGCAGGGAATCAGAGGCGGGGAATAAGAGGTATGGAATCAGACGCGGGGAATCTGAGGCGGGGAATCAGAGCTGGGGAATCAGAGGTGGGGAATCAGAGTTGGGGAATCAGAGGCAGGGAATTGGATGTGCGGAATCAGAGATGGGGAATCAGAGGTGGGGAATCAGAGGCGGTGAATCAGAGATGGGGAATCAGAGGCGGGGAATCAGAGGCAGGAAATCAGACACGGGGATTCAGAGGCTGGGAATCAGACGGGGGGAATCAAAGGCGGGGAATCAGAGCTGGGGAATCTGAGGCAGGGAATCAGAGTTGGGGATTCCGAGGCGGGGAATCAGATATGGGGAAACAGAGGCGGGGAATCAGAGGCGGGCAAACAGAGGCGGGGAATTAGATATGGGGAATCAGAGGTAGGGAATCAGAGGTGGTGAATCAGTGATGGGGAATCACAGGCGGGGAATCAGAGGCAGGGAATAGAACGCGGGGAATCAGAGGCAGGGAATCAGAGCTGGGGAATCAGAGGCGGAGAATCATAGTTGGGAATCAGAGGCGGGAATCAGATATGGGGAAACAGAGGCGGGGAATCAGAGGCGGGGCAACAGAGGCGGGGAATCAGATATGGGGAATCGGATGCAGGGAATCAGAGGCGGGGAATCAGAGCTGGGGAATCAGAGGCGGGGAATCAGAGATGGGGATTCAGAGGCGGGGAATGAGATATGGAGAATCAGAGGCGGGGAATCAGAGGCGGGGAAACAGAGTTGGGGAATCAGATATGGGGAATCAGAGGTGGCGAATCAAAGGCGGTGAATCAGAGATGGGGAATCAGAGGCAGGGAATCAGAGGCAGGGAATCAGATGCGGGGAATCAGAGGCGGGGAATCAGAGCTGGCGAATCAGAGGCTGGGAATCAGAGGTGGTCAATCAGAGGCGGGGAATCAGATATGGGGAATCAGAGGCGGGGAATCAGAGGCGGGGAAACAGAGGCGGGGAATCAAATATAGGGAATCAGAGGTGGGGAATCAGAGGTTGTGAATCAGAGATGGGGAATCAAGGCGGGGAATCAGAGGCAGGGAATCAGACGCGGGGAATCAGAGGCGGGGATTCAGAGCTGGGGAATCAGAGGCGGGGAATCAGAGTTGGGGAATCAGAGGCAGGGAATCAGATATGGGGAATCAGAGGCGGGGAATCAGAGGCCGGGAATCAGATATGGGGAAACAGAGGCGGGGAATCCGAGGTGGGGAAACAGAGGCGGGGAATCAGATATGGGGAATCAGAGGTGGGGAATCAGAGGTTGGGAATCAGAGGCAGGGAATCAGAGGCTTGGAATCAGATGCAGGGTATCAGATGCGGGGAATCAGAGGCGGGGAATCAGAGCTGGGGAATCAGAGGTGGGGAATCAGATTTGGGGAATCAGAGGTGGGGACTTAGATATTGGGAAACAGAGGCGGGGAATCAGAGGCGGGGAAACAGAGGCGGGGAATCAGATATGGGGAATCAGAGGTGGGGAATCAGAGGCAGGGATCAGATGTGCGGAATCAGAGATGGGGAATCAGAGGCAGGGAATCAGAATCAGAAGCAGGGAATCAGAGGCCGGGAATCAGAGGCCGGAATCAGATGCTGGGAATCAGAGGCCTGGAATCAGAGGCGGGGAATCAGAGGCAGGGAATCTGATGCGGGGAATCAGAGGCGGGGAATCAGAGCTGGGGAATCAGAGGCGGGGTATTAGAGTTGGGGAATCAGAGGCGGGGAATCAGATATGGGGAAACAGAGGTGGGGAATCAGAGGCGGGGAAACAGAGGCAGGGAATCAGATATGGGGAATCAGAGGTGGGGCATCAGAGTTTGTGAATCACAGATGGGGAATCAGAGGCGGTGAATCAGAGGCAGGGAATAAGACGCGTGGAATCAGAGGCGGGGATTCAGAGCTGGGGAATCAGAAGCGGGGAATCAGAGTTGGGGAATCAGAGGCGGGGAATCAGATATGGGGAATCAGAGGCAGGGAATCAGAGGCGGGGAATCAGAGGCAGGGAATCAGACGCGGGGAATCTGAGGCGGGGAATCAGAGCTGGGGAATCAGAGGTGGGGAATCAGAGTTGGGGAATCAGAGGCAGGGAATTGGATGTGCGGAATCAGAGAGGGGGAATCAGAGGTGGGGAATCAGAGGCGGTGAATCAGAGATGGGGAATCAGAGGCGGGGAATCAGAGGCAGGAAATCAGACACGGGGATTCAGAGGCTGGGAATCAGACGGGGGGAATCAAAGGCGGGGAATCAGAGCTGGGGAATCTGAGGCAGGGAATCAGAGTTGGGGATTCAGAGGCGGGGAATCAGAGCTGGGGAATCAGAGGCGGGGAATCAGAGATGGGGATTCAGAGGCGGGGAATGAGATATGGAGAATCAGAGGCGGGGAATCAGAGGCGGGGAAACAGAGTTGGGGAATCAGATATGGGGAATCAGAGGTGGCGAATCAAAGGCGGTGAATCAGAGATGGGGAATCAGAGGCAGGGAATCAGAGGCAGGGAATCAGATGCGGGGAATCAGAGGCGGGGAATCAGAGCTGGCGAATCAGAGGCTGGGAATCAGAGGTGGTCAATCAGAGGCGGGGAATCAGATATGGGGAATCAGAGGCGGGGAATCAGAGGCGGGGAAACAGAGGCGGGGAATCAAATATAGGGAATCAGAGGTGGGGAATCAGAGGTTGTGAATCAGAGATGGGGAATCAAGGCGGGGAATCAGAGGCAGGGAATCAGACGCGGGGAATCAGAGGCGGGGATTCAGAGCTGGGGAATCAGAGGCGGGGAATCAGAGTTGGGGAATCAGAGGCAGGGAATCAGATATGGGGAATCAGAGGCGGGGAATCAGAGGCCGGGAATCAGATATGGGGAAACAGAGGCGGGGAATCCGAGGCGGGGAAACAGAGGCGGGGAATCAGATATGGGGAATCAGAGGTGGGGAATCAGAGGTTGGGAATCAGAGGCAGGGAATCAGAGGCTTGGAATCAGATGCAGGGTATCAGATGCGGGGAATCAGAGGCGGGGAATCAGAGCTGGGGAATCAGAGGTGGGGAATCAGATTTGGGGAATCAGAGGTGGGGACTTAGATATTGGGAAACAGAGGCGGGGAATCAGAGGCGGGGAAACAGAGGCGGGGAATCAGATATGGGGAATCAGAGGTGGGGAATCAGAGGCAGGGATCAGATGTGCGGAATCAGAGATGGGGAATCAGAGGCAGGGAATCAGAATCAGAAGCAGGGAATCAGAGGCCGGGAATCAGAGGCCGGAATCAGATGCTGGGAATCAGAGGCCTGGAATCAGAGGCGGGGAATCAGAGGCAGGGAATCTGATGCGGGGAATCAGAGGCGGGGAATCAGAGCTGGGGAATCAGAGGCGGGGTATTAGAGTTGGGGAATCAGAGGCGGGGAATCAGATATGGGGAAACAGAGGTGGGGAATCAGAGGCGGGGAAACAGAGGCAGGGAATCAGATATGGGGAATCAGAGGTGGGGCATCAGAGTTTGTGAATCACAGATGGGGAATCAGAGGCGGTGAATCAGAGGCAGGGAATAAGACGCGTGGAATCAGAGGCGGGGATTCAGAGCTGGGGAATCAGAAGCGGGGAATCAGAGTTGGGGAATCAGAGGCGGGGAATCAGATATGGGGAATCAGAGGCAGGGAATCAGAGGCGGGGAATCAGAGGCAGGGAATCAGACGCGGGGAATCTGAGGCGGGGAATCAGAGCTGGGGAATCAGAGGTGGGGAATCAGAGTTGGGGAATCAGAGGCAGGGAATTGGATGTGCGGAATCAGAGAGGGGGAATCAGAGGTGGGGAATCAGAGGCGGTGAATCAGAGATGGGGAATCAGAGGCGGGGAATCAGAGGCAGGAAATCAGACACGGGGATTCAGAGGCTGGGAATCAGACGGGGGGAATCAAAGGCGGGGAATCAGAGCTGGGGAATCTGAGGCAGGGAATCAGAGTTGGGGATTCAGAGGCGGGGAATCAGATATGGGGAAACAGAGGCGGGGAATCAGAGGCGGGCAAACAGAGGCGGGGAATTAGATATGGGGAATCAGAGGTAGGGAATCAGAGGTGGTGAATCAGTGATGGGGAATCACAGGCGGGGAATCAGAGGCAGGGAATAGAACGCGGGGAATCAGAGGCAGGGAATCAGAGCTGGGGAATCAGAGGAGGGGATTCATAGTTGGGAATCAGAGGCGGGAATCAGATATGGGGAAACAGAGGCGGGGAATCAGAGGCGGTGAAACAGAGGCGGGGAATCAGATATGGGGAATCGGATGCAGGGAATCAGAGGCGGGGAATCAGAGCTGGGGAATCAGAGGCGGGGAATCAGAGTTGGGGCATCAGAGGTGGGGAATTAGATATAGGGAAACAGAGGCGGGGAATCAGAGGCGGGGAAACAGAGGCGGGGAATCAGATATGGGGAATCAGAGGTGGGGAATCAGAGGCAGGGAATCAGATGTGCGGAATCAGAGATGGGGAATAAGAGGCAGGGAATCAGAATCAGAAGCGGGGAATCAGAGGCCGGGAATCAGAGGCCGGGAATCAGATGCTGGGAATAAGAGGCCGGGAATCAGAGGTGGGGAATCAGATATGGGGAATAAGAGGTGGCGAATCAAAGGCGGTGAATCAGAGATGGGGAATCAGAGGCGGGGAATCAGAGGCAGGGAATCAGATGCGGGGAATCAGAGGCGGGGAATCAGAGCTGGCGAATCAGAGGCTGGGAATCAGAGGTGGGCAATCAGAGGCGGGGAATCAGATGTGGGGAATCAGAGGCGGGGAATCAGAGGCGGGGAAACAGAGGCGGGGAATCAAATATAGGGAATCAGAGGTGGGGAATCAGAGGTTGTGAATCAGAGATGGGGAATCAAGGCGGGGAAACAGAGGCAGGGAATCAGACGCGGGGAATCAGAGGCGGGGATTCAGAGCTGGGGAATCAGAGGCGGGGAAACAGAGGCGGGGAATCAGAGGTGGTGAATCAGAGATGGGGAATCAGAGGCGGGGAATCAGAGGCGGGGAATCAGATATGGGGAATCAAATATAGGGAATCAGAGGTGGGGAATCAGAGGTTGTGAATCAGAGATGGGGAATCAAGGCGGGGAAACAGAGGCAGGGAATCAGACGCGGGGAATCAGAGGCGGGGATTCAGAGCTGGGGAATCAGAGGCGGGGAAACAGAGGCGGGGAATCAGAGGTGGTGAATCAGAGATGGGGAAACAGAGGCGGGGAATCAAATATAGGGAATCAGAGGTGGGGAATCAGAGGTTGTGAATCAGAGATGGGGAATCAAGGCGGGGAAACAGAGGCAGGGAATCAGACGCGGGGAATCAGAGGCGGGGATTCAGAGCTGGGGAATCAGAGGCGGGGAATCAGAGTTGGGGAATCAGAGGCAGGGAATCAGATATGGGGAATCAGAGGCGGGGAATCAGAGGCGGGGAATCAGATATGGGGAAACAGAGGTGGGGAATCAGAGGCGGGGAAACAGAGGCAGGGAATCAGATATGGGGAATCAGAGGTGGGGAATCAGAGATGGGGAATCAGAGGCGGTGAATCAGAGATGGGGAATCAGAGGCGGGGAATCAGAGGCAGGAAATCAGACACGGGGATTCAGAGGCTGGGAATCAGACGGGGGGAATCAAAGGCGGGGAATCAGAGCTGGGGAATCAGAGGCAGGGAATCAGAGGCGGGGAATCAGATATGGGGAATCAGAGGCTGGGATTCAGAGGCGGGGAATCAGAGGCAGGGAATCAGACACGGGGAATCAGAGGTGGGGAATCAGAGATGGGGAATCAGAGGCGGGGAATCAGAGGCAGGGAATCAGACGCGGGGAATCTGAGGCGGGGAATCAGAGCTGGGGAATCAGAGGTGGGGAATCAGAGTTGGGGAATCAGAGGCAGGGAATCGGATGTGCGGAATCAGAGATGGGGCATCAGATGTGGGGAATCAGAGGAATCAGAGATGGGGAATCAGAGGCGGGGAATCAGAGGCAGGAAATCAGACACGGGGATTCAGAGGCTGGGAATCAGACGGGGGGAATCAAAGGCGGGGAATCAGAGCTGGGGAATCAGAGGCAGGGAATCAGAGTTGGGGATTCAGAGACGGGGAATCAGATATGGGGAAACAGAGGCGGGGAATCAGAGGCGGGCAAACAGAGGCGGGGAATTAGATATGGGGAATCAGAGGTGGGGAATCAGAGGTGGTGAATCAGTGATGGGGAATCACAGGCGGGGAATCAGAGGCAGGGAATAGAACGCAGGGAATCAGACGCAGGGAATCAGAGCTGGGGAATCAGAGGCGGGGAATCATAGCTGGGAATCAGAGGCGGGGAATCAGATATGGGGAAACAGAGGCGGGGAATCAGAGGCGGGGAAACAGAGGCGGGGAATCAGATATGGGGAATCGGATGCGGGGAATCAGAGGCGGGGAATCAGAGCTGGGGAATCAGAGGCGGGGAATCAGAGTTGGGGCATCAGAGGTGGGGAATTAGATATAGGGAAACAGAGGCGGGGAATCAGAGGCGGGGAAACAGAGGCGGGGAATCAGATATGGGGAATCAGAGGTGGGGAATCAGAGGCAGGGAATGAGATGTGCGGAATCAGAGATGGGGAATCAGAGGCAGGGAATCAGAATCAGAAGCGGGGAATCAGAGGCCGGGAATCAGAGGCCGGGAATCAGATGCTGGGAATATAGAGGCCGGGAATCAGAGGTGGGGAATCAGAGTCCGGGAATCAGAGATGGGGATTCAGAGGCGGGGAATGAGATATGGAGAATCAGAGGCGGGGAATCAGAGGCCGGGAAACAGAGGTGGGGAATCAGATATGGGGAATCAGAGGTGGCGAATCAAAGGCGGTGAATCAGAGATGGGGAATCAGAGGCGGGGAATCAGAGGCAGGGAATCAGATGCGGGGAATCAGAGGCGGGGAATCAGAGCTGGCGAATCAGAGGCGGGGAATCAGAGGTGGGCAATCAGAGGCGGGGAATCAGATATGGGGAATCAGAGGCGGGGAATCAGAGGCGGGGAAACAGAGGCGGGGAATCAAATATAGGGAATCAGAGGTGGGGAATCAGAGGTTGTGAATCAGAGATGGGGAATCAAGGCGGGGAATCAGAGGCAGGGAATCAGACACGGGGAATCAGAGGCGGGGATTCAGAGCTGGGGAATCAGAGGCAGGGAATCAGAGTTGGGGAATCAGAGGCAGGGAATCAGATATGGGGAATCAGAGGCAAGGAATCAGAGTCGGGGAAACAGAGGCGGGGAATCAGATATGGGGAATCAGATGTGGGGAATCAGGGGCAGGGAGTCAGTTGCAGGGAATCAGAGGCGGAGAATCAGAGGTGGGGAATCAGAGGCAGGGAATCAGACACGGGGAATCAGAGGCGGGGAATCAGAGATGGGGAATCAGAGGTGTGGAATCAGAGGTTGGGAATCAGAGGAAGGGAATCAGAGTCGGGGAAACAGAGGCGGGGAATCAGATATGTGGAATCAGAGGTGGCGAATCAAAGGCGGTGAAACAGAGATGGGGAATCAGGGCAGGGAATCAGAGGCAGGGAATCAAACACGGGGAATCAGAGCTGGGGAATCAGAGGTGGGGAATCAGAGTTGGGAATCAGAGGCGGGGAACCAGAGGCGGGGAAACAGAGGCGGGGAATCAGATATGGGGAATCAGAGGTGGGGAATCAGAGGTTGGGAATCAGAGGCATGGAATCAGAGGCGGGGAATCAGAGGCGGGGAATCAGAGGCGGGGAATCAGAGGCCGGGAATCAGATATGGGGAAACAGAGGCGGGGAATCCGAGGCGGGGAAACAGAGGCGGGGAATCAGATATGGGGAATCAGAGGTGGGGAATCAGAGGTTGGGAATCAGAGGCAGGGAATCAGAGGCTTGGAATCAGATGCAGGGAATCAGATGCGGGGCATCAGAGGCGGGGAATCAGAGCTGGGGAATCAGAGGTGGGGAATCAGATTTGGGGAATCAGAGGTGGGGACTTAGATATTGGGAAACAGAGGCGGGGAATCAGAGGCGGGGAAACAGAGGTGGGGAATCAGATATGGGGAATCAGAGGTGGGGAATCAGAGGCAGGGAATCAGATGTGCGGAATCAGAGATAGGGAATCAGAGGCAGGGAATCAGAATCAGAAGCAGGGAATCAGAGGCCGGGAATCAGAGGCCGGAATCAGATGATGGGAATCAGAGGCCTGGAATCAGAGGCGGGGAATCAGAGGCAGGGAATCAGATGCGGGGAATCAGAGGCGGGGAATCAGAGCTGGGGAATCAGAGGCGGGGAATCAGAGTTGGGGCATCAGAGGTGGGGAATTAGATATAGGGAAACAGAGGCGGGGAATCAGAGGCGGGGAAACAGAGGCGGGGAATCAGATATGGGGAATCAGAGGTGGGGAATCAGAGGCAGGGAATCAGATGTGCGGAATCAGAGATGGGGAATCAGAGGCAGGGAATCAGAATCAGAAGCGGGGAATCAGAGGCCGGGAATCAGAGGCCGGGAATCAGATGCTGGGAATATAGAGGCCGGGAATCAGAGGTGGGGAATCAGAGTCCGGGAATCAGAGATGGGGATTCAGAGGCGGGGAATGAGATATGGAGAATCAGAGGCGGGGAATCAGAGGCCGGGAAACAGAGGTGGGGAATCAGATATGGGGAATCAGAGGTGGCGAATCAAAGGCGGTGAATCAGAGATGGGGAATCAGAGGCGGGGAATCAGAGGCAGGGAATCAGATGCGGGGAATCAGAGGCGGGGAATCAGAGCTGGCGAATCAGAGGCGGGGAATCAGAGGTGGGCAATCAGAGGCGGGGAATCAGATATGGGGAATCAGAGGCGGGGAATCAGAGGCGGGGAAACAGAGGCGGGGAATCAAATATAGGGAATCAGAGGTGGGGAATCAGAGGTTGTGAATCAGAGATGGGGAATCAAGGCGGGGAATCAGAGGCAGGGAATCAGACACGGGGAATCAGAGGCGGGGATTCAGAGCTGGGGAATCAGAGGCAGGGAATCAGAGTTGGGGAATCAGAGGCAGGGAATCAGATATGGGGAATCAGAGGCAAGGAATCAGAGTCGGGGAAACAGAGGCGGGGAATCAGATATGGGGAATCAGATGTGGGGAATCAGGGGCAGGGAGTCAGTTGCAGGGAATCAGAGGCGGAGAATCAGAGGTGGGGAATCAGAGGCAGGGAATCAGACACGGGGAATCAGAGGCGGGGAATCAGAGATGGGGAATCAGAGGTGTGGAATCAGAGGTTGGGAATCAGAGGAAGGGAATCAGAGTCGGGGAAACAGAGGCGGGGAATCAGATATGTGGAATCAGAGGTGGCGAATCAAAGGCGGTGAAACAGAGATGGGGAATCAGGGCAGGGAATCAGAGGCAGGGAATCAAACACGGGGAATCAGAGCTGGGGAATCAGAGGTGGGGAATCAGAGTTGGGAATCAGAGGCGGGGAATCAGAGGCGGGGAAACAGAGGCGGGGAATCAGATATGGGGAATCAGAGGTGGGGAATCAGAGGTTGGGAATCAGAGGCATGGAATCAGAGGCGGGGAATCAGAGGCGGGGAATCAGAGGCGGGGAATCAGAGGCCGGGAATCAGATATGGGGAAACAGAGGCGGGGAATCCGAGGCGGGGAAACAGAGGCGGGGAATCAGATATGGGGAATCAGAGGTGGGGAATCAGAGGTTGGGAATCAGAGGCAGGGAATCAGAGGCTTGGAATCAGATGCAGGGAATCAGATGCGGGGCATCAGAGGCGGGGAATCAGAGCTGGGGAATCAGAGGTGGGGAATCAGATTTGGGGAATCAGAGGTGGGGACTTAGATATTGGGAAACAGAGGCGGGGAATCAGAGGCGGGGAAACAGAGGTGGGGAATCAGATATGGGGAATCAGAGGTGGGGAATCAGAGGCAGGGAATCAGATGTGCGGAATCAGAGATAGGGAATCAGAGGCAGGGAATCAGAATCAGAAGCAGGGAATCAGAGGCCGGGAATCAGAGGCCGGAATCAGATGATGGGAATCAGAGGCCTGGAATCAGAGGCGGGGAATCAGAGGCAGGGAATCAGATGCGGGGAATCAGAGGCGGGGAATCAGAGCTGGGGAATCAGAGGCGGGGTATTAGAGTTGGGGAATCAGAGGCGGGGAATCAGATATGGGGAAACAGAGGTAGGGAATCAGAGGCGGGGAAACAGAGGCAGGGAATCAGATATGGGGAATCAGAGGCGGGGAATCAGAGGTGGGGAAACATAGGCAAGGAATCGGATGTGCGGAATCAGAGATGGGGAATCAGAGGCCGGGAATCAGAGGTGGTGAATCAGAGATGGGGAATCAGAGGCGGGGAATCAGAGGCAGGAAATCAGACACGGGGATTCAGAGGCTGGGAATCAGACGGGGGGAATCAAAGGCGGGGAATCAGAGCTGGGGAATCTGAGGCAGGGAATCAGAGTTGGGGATTCCGAGGCGGGGAATCAGATATGGGGAAACAGAGGCGGGGAATCAGAGGCGGGCAAACAGAGGCGGGGAATTAGATATGGGGAATCAGAGGTAGGGAATCAGAGGTGGTGAATCAGTGATGGGGAATCACAGGCGGGGAATCAGAGGCAGGGAATAGAACGCGGGGAATCAGAGGCAGGGAATCAGAGCTGGGGAATCAGAGGCGGAGAATCATAGTTGGGAATCAGAGGCGGGAATCAGATATGGGGAAACAGAGGCGGGGAATCAGAGGCGGGGCAACAGAGGCGGGGAATCAGATATGGGGAATCGGATGCAGGGAATCAGAGGCGGGGAATCAGAGCTGGGGAATCAGAGGCGGGGAATCAGAGATGGGGATTCAGAGGCGGGGAATGAGATATGGAGAATCAGAGGCGGGGAATCAGAGGCGGGGAAACAGAGTTGGGGAATCAGATATGGGGAATCAGAGGTGGCGAATCAAAGGCGGTGAATCAGAGATGGGGAATCAGAGGCAGGGAATCAGAGGCAGGGAATCAGATGCGGGGAATCAGAGGCGGGGAATCAGAGCTGGCGAATCAGAGGCTGGGAATCAGAGGTGGTCAATCAGAGGCGGGGAATCAGATATGGGGAATCAGAGGCGGGGAATCAGAGGCGGGGAAACAGAGGCGGGGAATCAAATATAGGGAATCAGAGGTGGGGAATCAGAGGTTGTGAATCAGAGATGGGGAATCAAGGCGGGGAATCAGAGGCAGGGAATCAGACGCGGGGAATCAGAGGCGGGGATTCAGAGCTGGGGAATCAGAGGCGGGGAATCAGAGTTGGGGAATCAGAGGCAGGGAATCAGATATGGGGAATCAGAGGCGGGGAATCAGAGGCCGGGAATCAGATATGGGGAAACAGAGGCGGGGAATCCGAGGTGGGGAAACAGAGGCGGGGAATCAGATATGGGGAATCAGAGGTGGGGAATCAGAGGTTGGGAATCAGAGGCAGGGAATCAGAGGCTTGGAATCAGATGCAGGGTATCAGATGCGGGGTATCAGAGCCGGGGAATCAGAGCTGGGGAATCAGAGGTGGGGAATCAGATTTGGGGAATCAGAGGTGGGGACTTAGATATTGGGAAACAGAGGCGGGGAATCAGAGGCGGGGAAACAGAGGCGGGGAATCAGATATGGGGAATCAGAGGTGGGGAATCAGAGGCAGGGATCAGATGTGCGGAATCAGAGATGGGGAATCAGAGGCAGGGAATCAGAATCAGAAGCAGGGAATCAGAGGCCGGGAATCAGAGGCCGGAATCAGATGCTGGGAATCAGAGGCCTGGAATCAGAGGCGGGGAATCAGAGGCAGGGAATCTGATGCGGGGAATCAGAGGCGGGGAATCAGAGCTGGGGAATCAGAGGCGGGGTATTAGAGTTGGGGAATCAGAGGCGGGGAATCAGATATGGGGAAACAGAGGTGGGGAATCAGAGGCGGGGAAACAGAGGCAGGGAATCAGATATGGGGAATCAGAGGTGGGGCATCAGAGTTTGTGAATCACAGATGGGGAATCAGAGGCGGTGAATCAGAGGCAGGGAATAAGACGCGTGGAATCAGAGGCGGGGATTCAGAGCTGGGGAATCAGAAGCGGGGAATCAGAGTTGGGGAATCAGAGGCGGGGAATCAGATATGGGGAATCAGAGGCAGGGAATCAGAGGCGGGGAATCAGAGGCAGGGAATCAGACGCGGGGAATCTGAGGCGGGGAATCAGAGCTGGGGAATCAGAGGTGGGGAATCAGAGTTGGGGAATCAGAGGCAGGGAATTGGATGTGCGGAATCAGAGAGGGGGAATCAGAGGTGGGGAATCAGAGGCGGTGAATCAGAGATGGGGAATCAGAGGCGGGGAATCAGAGGCAGGAAATCAGACACGGGGATTCAGAGGCTGGGAATCAGACGGGGGGAATCAAAGGCGGGGAATCAGAGCTGGGGAATCTGAGGCAGGGAATCAGAGTTGGGGATTCAGAGGCGGGGAATCAGAGCTGGGGAATCAGAGGCGGGGAATCAGAGATGGGGATTCAGAGGCGGGGAATGAGATATGGAGAATCAGAGGCGGGGAATCAGAGGCGGGGAAACAGAGTTGGGGAATCAGATATGGGGAATCAGAGGTGGCGAATCAAAGGCGGTGAATCAGAGATGGGGAATCAGAGGCAGGGAATCAGAGGCAGGGAATCAGATGCGGGGAATCAGAGGCGGGGAATCAGAGCTGGCGAATCAGAGGCTGGGAATCAGAGGTGGTCAATCAGAGGCGGGGAATCAGATATGGGGAATCAGAGGCGGGGAATCAGAGGCGGGGAAACAGAGGCGGGGAATCAAATATAGGGAATCAGAGGTGGGGAATCAGAGGTTGTGAATCAGAGATGGGGAATCAAGGCGGGGAATCAGAGGCAGGGAATCAGACGCGGGGAATCAGAGGCGGGGATTCAGAGCTGGGGAATCAGAGGCGGGGAATCAGAGTTGGGGAATCAGAGGCAGGGAATCAGATATGGGGAATCAGAGGCGGGGAATCAGAGGCCGGGAATCAGATATGGGGAAACAGAGGCGGGGAATCCGAGGCGGGGAAACAGAGGCGGGGAATCAGATATGGGGAATCAGAGGTGGGGAATCAGAGGTTGGGAATCAGAGGCAGGGAATCAGAGGCTTGGAATCAGATGCAGGGTATCAGATGCGGGGAATCAGAGGCGGGGAATCAGAGCTGGGGAATCAGAGGTGGGGAATCAGATTTGGGGAATCAGAGGTGGGGACTTAGATATTGGGAAACAGAGGCGGGGAATCAGAGGCGGGGAAACAGAGGCGGGGAATCAGATATGGGGAATCAGAGGTGGGGAATCAGAGGCAGGGATCAGATGTGCGGAATCAGAGATGGGGAATCAGAGGCAGGGAATCAGAATCAGAAGCAGGGAATCAGAGGCCGGGAATCAGAGGCCGGAATCAGATGCTGGGAATCAGAGGCCTGGAATCAGAGGCGGGGAATCAGAGGCAGGGAATCTGATGCGGGGAATCAGAGGCGGGGAATCAGAGCTGGGGAATCAGAGGCGGGGTATTAGAGTTGGGGAATCAGAGGCGGGGAATCAGATATGGGGAAACAGAGGTGGGGAATCAGAGGCGGGGAAACAGAGGCAGGGAATCAGATATGGGGAATCAGAGGTGGGGCATCAGAGTTTGTGAATCACAGATGGGGAATCAGAGGCGGTGAATCAGAGGCAGGGAATAAGACGCGTGGAATCAGAGGCGGGGATTCAGAGCTGGGGAATCAGAAGCGGGGAATCAGAGTTGGGGAATCAGAGGCGGGGAATCAGATATGGGGAATCAGAGGCAGGGAATCAGAGGCGGGGAATCAGAGGCAGGGAATCAGACGCGGGGAATCTGAGGCGGGGAATCAGAGCTGGGGAATCAGAGGTGGGGAATCAGAGTTGGGGAATCAGAGGCAGGGAATTGGATGTGCGGAATCAGAGAGGGGGAATCAGAGGTGGGGAATCAGAGGCGGTGAATCAGAGATGGGGAATCAGAGGCGGGGAATCAGAGGCAGGAAATCAGACACGGGGATTCAGAGGCTGGGAATCAGACGGGGGGAATCAAAGGCGGGGAATCAGAGCTGGGGAATCTGAGGCATGGAATCAGAGTTGGGGATTCAGAGGCGGGGAATCAGATATGGGGAAACAGAGGCGGGGAATCAGAGGCGGGCAAACAGAGGCGGGGAATTAGATATGGGGAATCAGAGGTAGGGAATCAGAGGTGGTGAATCAGTGATGGGGAATCACAGGCGGGGAATCAGAGGCAGGGAATAGAACGCGGGGAATCAGAGGCAGGGAATCAGAGCTGGGGAATCAGAGGAGGGGATTCATAGTTGGGAATCAGAGGCGGGAATCAGATATGGGGAAACAGAGGCGGGGAATCAGAGGCGGTGAAACAGAGGCGGGGAATCAGATATGGGGAATCGGATGCAGGGAATCAGAGGCGGGGAATCAGAGCTGGGGAATCAGAGGCGGGGAATCAGAGTTGGGGCATCAGAGGTGGGGAATTAGATATAGGGAAACAGAGGCGGGGAATCAGAGGCGGGGAAACAGAGGCGGGGAATCAGATATGGGGAATCAGAGGTGGGGAATCAGAGGCAGGGAATCAGATGTGCGGAATCAGAGATGGGGAATAAGAGGCAGGGAATCAGAATCAGAAGCGGGGAATCAGAGGCCGGGAATCAGAGGCCGGGAATCAGATGCTGGGAATAAGAGGCCGGGAATCAGAGGTGGGGAATCAGATATGGGGAATAAGAGGTGGCGAATCAAAGGCGGTGAATCAGAGATGGGGAATCAGAGGCGGGGAATCAGAGGCAGGGAATCAGATGCGGGGAATCAGAGGCGGGGAATCAGAGCTGGCGAATCAGAGGCTGGGAATCAGAGGTGGGCAATCAGAGGCGGGGAATCAGATGTGGGGAATCAGAGGCGGGGAATCAGAGGCGGGGAAACAGAGGCGGGGAATCAAATATAGGGAATCAGAGGTGGGGAATCAGAGGTTGTGAATCAGAGATGGGGAATCAAGGCGGGGAAACAGAGGCAGGGAATCAGACGCGGGGAATCAGAGGCGGGGATTCAGAGCTGGGGAATCAGAGGCGGGGAAACAGAGGCGGGGAATCAGAGGTGGTGAATCAGAGATGGGGAATCAGAGGCGGGGAATCAGAGGCAGGGATTCGGACGCCGGGAATCAGAGGCGGGGAATCAGAGGCGGGGAATCAGAGGCGGGGAAACAGAGGCGGGGAATCAAATATAGGGAATCAGAGGTGGGGAATCAGAGGTTGTGAATCAGAGATGGGGAATCAAGGCGGGGAAACAGAGGCAGGGAATCAGACGCGGGGAATCAGAGGCGGGGATTCAGAGCTGGGGAATCAGAGGCGGGGAATCAGAGTTGGGGAATCAGAGGCAGGGAATCAGATATGGGGAATCAGAGGCGGGGAATCAGAGGCGGGGAATCAGATATGGGGAAACAGAGGTGGGGAATCAGAGGCGGGGAAACAGAGGCAGGGAATCAGATATGGGGAATCAGAGGTGGGGAATCAGAGATGGGGAATCAGAGGCGGTGAATCAGAGATGGGGAATCAGAGGCGGGGAATCAGAGGCAGGAAATCAGACACGGGGATTCAGAGGCTGGGAATCAGACGGGGGGAATCAAAGGCGGGGAATCAGAGCTGGGGAATCAGAGGCAGGGAATCAGAGGCGGGGAATCAGATATGGGGAATCAGAGGCTGGGATTCAGAGGCGGGGAATCAGAGGCAGGGAATCAGACACGGGGAATCAGAGGTGGGGAATCAGAGATGGGGAATCAGAGGCGGGGAATCAGAGGCAGGGAATCAGACGCGGGGAATCTGAGGCGGGGAATCAGAGCTGGGGAATCAGAGGTGGGGAATCAGAGTTGGGGAATCAGAGGCAGGGAATCGGATGTGCGGAATCAGAGATGGGGCATCAGATGTGGGGAATCAGAGGAATCAGAGATGGGGAATCAGAGGCGGGGAATCAGAGGCAGGAAATCAGACACGGGGATTCAGAGGCTGGGAATCAGACGGGGGGAATCAAAGGCGGGGAATCAGAGCTGGGGAATCAGAGGCAGGGAATCAGAGTTGGGGATTCAGAGACGGGGAATCAGATATGGGGAAACAGAGGCGGGGAATCAGAGGCGGGCAAACAGAGGCGGGGAATTAGATATGGGGAATCAGAGGTGGGGAATCAGAGGTGGTGAATCAGTGATGGGGAATCACAGGCGGGGAATCAGAGGCAGGGAATAGAACGCAGGGAATCAGACGCAGGGAATCAGAGCTGGGGAATCAGAGGCGGGGAATC
Organism: Narcine bancroftii; assembly: GCF_036971445.1. Classification (NCBI taxonomy): domain Eukaryota; kingdom Metazoa; phylum Chordata; class Chondrichthyes; order Torpediniformes; family Narcinidae; genus Narcine; species Narcine bancroftii. Next base: position 215,187 of record NW_027211883.1, read on the forward strand.
ATAGCTGGGAATCAGAGGCGGGGAATCAGATATGGGGAAACAGAGGCGGGGAATCAGAGGCGGGGAAACAGAGGCGGGGAATCAGATATGGGGAATCGGATGCGGGGAATCAGAGGCGGGGAATCAGAGCTGGGGAATCAGAGGCGGGGAATCAGAGTTGGGGCATCAGAGGTGGGGAATTAGATATAGGGAAACAGAGGCGGGGAATCAGAGGCGGGGAAACAGAGGCGGGGAATCAGATATGGGGAATCAGAGGTGGGGAATCAGAGGCAGGGAATCAGATGTGCGGAATCAGAGATGGGGAATCAGAGGCAGGGAATCAGAATCAGAAGCGGGGAATCAGAGGCCGGGAATCAGAGGCCGGGAATCAGATGCTGGGAATATAGAGGCCGGGAATCAGAGGTGGGGAATCAGAGTCCGGGAATCAGAGATGGGGATTCAGAGGCGGGGAATGAGATATGGAGAATCAGAGGCGGGGAATCAGAGGCCGGGAAACAGAGGTGGGGAATCAGATATGGGGAATCAGAGGTGGCGAATCAAAGGCGGTGAATCAGAGATGGGGAATCAGAGGCGGGGAATCAGAGGCAGGGAATCAGATGCGGGGAATCAGAGGCGGGGAATCAGAGCTGGCGAATCAGAGGCGGGGAATCAGAGGTGGGCAATCAGAGGCGGGGAATCAGATATGGGGAATCAGAGGCGGGGAATCAGAGGCGGGGAAACAGAGGCGGGGAATCAAATATAGGGAATCAGAGGTGGGGAATCAGAGGTTGTGAATCAGAGATGGGGAATCAAGGCGGGGAATCAGAGGCAGGGAATCAGACACGGGGAATCAGAGGCGGGGATTCAGAGCTGGGGAATCAGAGGCAGGGAATCAGAGTTGGGGAATCAGAGGCAGGGAATCAGATATGGGGAATCAGAGGCAAGGAATCAGAGTCGGGGAAACAGAGGCGGGGAATCAGATATGGGGAATCAGATGTGGGGAATCAGGGGCAGGGAGTCAGTTGCAGGGAATCAGAGGCGGAGAATCAGAGGTGGGGAATCAGAGGCAGGGAATCAGACACGGGGAATCAGAGGCGGGGAATCAGAGATGGGGAATCAGAGGTGTGGAATCAGAGGTTGGGAATCAGAGGAAGGGAATCAGAGTCGGGGAAACAGAGGCGGGGAATCAGATATGTGGAATCAGAGGTGGCGAATCAAAGGCGGTGAAACAGAGATGGGGAATCAGGGCAGGGAATCAGAGGCAGGGAATCAAACACGGGGAATCAGAGGTGGGGAATCAGAGGTGGGGAATCAGAGTTGGGAATCAGAGGCGGGGAACCAGAGGCGGGGAAACAGAGGCGGGGAATCAGATATGGGGAATCAGAGGTGGGGAATCAGAGGTTGGGAATCAGAGGCATGGAATCAGAGGCGGGGAATCAGAGGCGGGGAATCAGAGGCGGGGAATCAGAGGCCGGGAATCAGATATGGGGAAACAGAGGCGGGGAATCCGAGGCGGGGAAACAGAGGCGGGGAATCAGATATGGGGAATCAGAGGTGGGGAATCAGAGGTTGGGAATCAGAGGCAGGGAATCAGAGGCTTGGAATCAGATGCAGGGAATCAGATGCGGGGCATCAGAGGCGGGGAATCAGAGCTGGGGAATCAGAGGTGGGGAATCAGATTTGGGGAATCAGAGGTGGGGACTTAGATATTGGGAAACAGAGGCGGGGAATCAGAGGCGGGGAAACAGAGGTGGGGAATCAGATATGGGGAATCAGAGGTGGGGAATCAGAGGCAGGGAATCAGATGTGCGGAATCAGAGATAGGGAATCAGAGGCAGGGAATCAGAATCAGAAGCAGGGAATCAGAGGCCGGGAATCAGAGGCCGGAATCAGATGATGGGAATCAGAGGCCTGGAATCAGAGGCGGGGAATCAGAGGCAGGGAATCAGATGCGGGGAATCAGAGGCGGGGAATCAGAGCTGGGGAATCAGAGGCGGGGAATCAGAGTTGGGGCATCAGAGGTGGGGAATTAGATATAGGGAAACAGAGGCGGGGAATCAGAGGCGGGGAAACAGAGGCGGGGAATCAGATATGGGGAATCAGAGGTGGGGAATCAGAGGCAGGGAATCAGATGTGCGGAATCAGAGATGGGGAATCAGAGGCAGGGAATCAGAATCAGAAGCGGGGAATCAGAGGCCGGGAATCAGAGGCCGGGAATCAGATGCTGGGAATATAGAGGCCGGGAATCAGAGGTGGGGAATCAGAGTCCGGGAATCAGAGATGGGGATTCAGAGGCGGGGAATGAGATATGGAGAATCAGAGGCGGGGAATCAGAGGCCGGGAAACAGAGGTGGGGAATCAGATATGGGGAATCAGAGGTGGCGAATCAAAGGCGGTGAATCAGAGATGGGGAATCAGAGGCGGGGAATCAGAGGCAGGGAATCAGATGCGGGGAATCAGAGGCGGGGAATCAGAGCTGGCGAATCAGAGGCGGGGAATCAGAGGTGGGCAATCAGAGGCGGGGAATCAGATATGGGGAATCAGAGGCGGGGAATCAGAGGCGGGGAAACAGAGGCGGGGAATCAAATATAGGGAATCAGAGGTGGGGAATCAGAGGTTGTGAATCAGAGATGGGGAATCAAGGCGGGGAATCAGAGGCAGGGAATCAGACACGGGGAATCAGAGGCGGGGATTCAGAGCTGGGGAATCAGAGGCAGGGAATCAGAGTTGGGGAATCAGAGGCAGGGAATCAGATATGGGGAATCAGAGGCAAGGAATCAGAGTCGGGGAAACAGAGGCGGGGAATCAGATATGGGGAATCAGATGTGGGGAATCAGGGGCAGGGAGTCAGTTGCAGGGAATCAGAGGCGGAGAATCAGAGGTGGGGAATCAGAGGCAGGGAATCAGACACGGGGAATCAGAGGCGGGGAATCAGAGATGGGGAATCAGAGGTGTGGAATCAGAGGTTGGGAATCAGAGGAAGGGAATCAGAGTCGGGGAAACAGAGGCGGGGAATCAGATATGTGGAATCAGAGGTGGCGAATCAAAGGCGGTGAAACAGAGATGGGGAATCAGGGCAGGGAATCAGAGGCAGGGAATCAAACACGGGGAATCAGAGCTGGGGAATCAGAGGTGGGGAATCAGAGTTGGGAATCAGAGGCGGGGAATCAGAGGCGGGGAAACAGAGGCGGGGAATCAGATATGGGGAATCAGAGGTGGGGAATCAGAGGTTGGGAATCAGAGGCATGGAATCAGAGGCGGGGAATCAGAGGCGGGGAATCAGAGGCGGGGAATCAGAGGCCGGGAATCAGATATGGGGAAACAGAGGCGGGGAATCCGAGGCGGGGAAACAGAGGCGGGGAATCAGATATGGGGAATCAGAGGTGGGGAATCAGAGGTTGGGAATCAGAGGCAGGGAATCAGAGGCTTGGAATCAGATGCAGGGAATCAGATGCGGGGCATCAGAGGCGGGGAATCAGAGCTGGGGAATCAGAGGTGGGGAATCAGATTTGGGGAATCAGAGGTGGGGACTTAGATATTGGGAAACAGAGGCGGGGAATCAGAGGCGGGGAAACAGAGGTGGGGAATCAGATATGGGGAATCAGAGGTGGGGAATCAGAGGCAGGGAATCAGATGTGCGGAATCAGAGATAGGGAATCAGAGGCAGGGAATCAGAATCAGAAGCAGGGAATCAGAGGCCGGGAATCAGAGGCCGGAATCAGATGATGGGAATCAGAGGCCTGGAATCAGAGGCGGGGAATCAGAGGCAGGGAATCAGATGCGGGGAATCAGAGGCGGGGAATCAGAGCTGGGGAATCAGAGGCGGGGTATTAGAGTTGGGGAATCAGAGGCGGGGAATCAGATATGGGGAAACAGAGGTAGGGAATCAGAGGCGGGGAAACAGAGGCAGGGAATCAGATATGGGGAATCAGAGGCGGGGAATCAGAGGTGGGGAAACATAGGCAGGGAATCGGATGTGCGGAATCAGAGATGGGGAATCAGAGGCCGGGAATCAGAGGTGGTGAATCAGAGATGGGGAATCAGAGGCGGGGAATCAGAGGCAGGGTATCAGACGCGGGGAATCAGAGGTGGGCAATAAGAGGCGGGGAATCAGATATGGGGAATCAGAGGCGGGGAATCAGAGGCGGGGAAACAGAGGCGGGGAATCAGATATGGGGAATCAGAGGAGGGGCATCAGAGGTTGTGAATCACAGATGGGGAATCAGAGGCGGGGAATCAGAGGCAGGGAATCAGACGCGGGGAATCAGAGGCGGGGATTCAGAGCTGGGGAATCAGAAGCGGGGAATCAGAGTTGGGGAATCAGAGGCGGGGAATCAGATATGGGGAATCAGAGGCAGGGAATCAGAGGCGGGGAATAAGAGGCATGGAATCAGACGCGGGGAATCTGAGGCGGGGAATCAGAGCTGGGGAATCAGAGGTGGGGAATCAGAGTTGGGGAATCAGAGGCAGGGAATTGGATGTGCGGAATCAGAGATGGGGAATCAGAGGTGGGGAATCAGAGGCGGTGAATCAGAGATGGGGAATCAGAGGCGGGGAATCAGAGGCAGGAAATCAGACACGGGGATTCAGAGGCTGGGAATCAGACGGGGGGAATCAAAGGCGGGGAATCAGAGCTGGGGAATCTGAGGCAGGGAATCAGAGTTGGGGATTCAGAGGCGGGGAATCAGATATGGGGAAAAAGAGGCGGGGAATCAGAGGCGGGCAAACAGAGGCGGGGAATTAGATATGGGGAATCAGAGGTAGGGAATCAGAGGTGGTGAATCAGTGATGGGGAATCACAGGCGGGGAATCAGAGGCAGGGAATAGAACGCGGGGAATCAGAGGCAGGGAATCAGAGCTGGGGAATCAGAGGCGGAGAATCATAGTTGGGAATCAGAGGCGGGAATCAGATATGGGGAAACAGAGGCGGGGAATCAGAGGCGGGGCAACAGAGGCGGGGAATCAGATATGGGGAATCGGATGCAGGGAATCAGAGGCGGGGAATCAGAGCTGGGGAATCAGAGGCGGGGAATCAGAGATGGGGATTCAGAGGCGGGGAATGAGATATGGAGAATCAGAGGCGGGGAATCAGAGGCGGGGAAACAGAGTTGGGGAATCAGATATGGGGAATCAGAGGTGGCGAATCAAAGGCGGTGAATCAGAGATGGGGAATCAGAGGCAGGGAATCAGAGGCAGGGAATCAGATGCGGGGAATCAGAGGCGGGGAATCAGAGCTGGCGAATCAGAGGCTGGGAATCAGAGGTGGTCAATCAGAGGCGGGGAATCAGATATGGGGAATCAGAGGCAGGGAATCAGAGGCAGGGAATCAGATGCGGGGAATCAGAGGCGGGGAATCAGAGCTGGCGAATCAGAGGCTGGGAATCAGAGGTGGTCAATCAGAGGCGGGGAATCAAATATAGGGAATCAGAGGTGGGGAATCAGAGGTTGTGAATCAGAGATGGGGAATCAAGGCGGGGAATCAGAGGCAGGGAATCAGATGCGGGGAATCAGAGGCGGGGATTCAGAGCTGGGGAATCAGAGGCGGGGAATCAGAGTTGGGGAATCAGAGGCAGGGAATCAGATATGGGGAATCAGAGGTGGGGAATCAGAGGCCGGGAATCAGATATGGGGAAACAGAGGCGGGGAATCCGAGGCGGGGAAACAGAGGCGGGGAATCAGATATGGGGAATCAGAGGTGGGGAATCAGAGGTTGGGAATCAGAGGCAGGGAATCAGAGGCTTGGAATCAGATGCAGGGTATCAGATGCGGGGAATCAGAGGCGGGGAATCAGAGTTGGGGAATCAGAGGTGGGGAATCAGATTTGGGGAATCAGAGGTGGGGACTTAGATATTGGGAAACAGAGGCGGGGAATCAGAGGCGGGGAAACAGAGGCGGGGAATCAGATATGGGGAATCAGAGGTGGGGAATCAGAGGCAGGGAATCAGATGTGCGGAATCAGAGATGGGGAATCAGAGGCAGGGAATCAGAATCAGAAGCAGGGAATCAGATGCCGGGAATCAGAGGCCGGAATCAGATGCTGGGAATCAGAGGCCTGGAATCAGAGGCGGGGAATCAGAGGCAGGGAATCAGATGCGGGGAATCAGAGACGGGGAATCAGAGCTGGGGAATCAGAGGCGGGGTATTAGAGTTGGGGAATCAGAGGCGGGGAATCAGATATGGGGAAACAAAGGTGGGGAATCAGAGGCGGGGAAACAGAGGCAGGGAATCAGATATGGGGAATCAGAGGTAGGGCATCAGAGGTTGTGAATCACAGATGGGGAATCAGAGGCGGTGAATCAGAGGCAGGGAATAAGACGCGGGGAATCAGAGGCGGGGATTCAGAGCTGGGGAATCAGAAGCGGGGAATCAGAGTTGGGGAATCAGAGGCGGGGAATCAGATATGGGGAATCAGAGGCAGGGAATCAGAGGCGGGGAATCAGAGGCAGGGAATCAGACGCGGGGAATCTGAGGCGGGGAATCAGAGCTGGGGAATCAGAGGTGGGGAATCAGAGTTGGGGAATCAGAGGCAGGGAATTGGATGTGCGGAATCAGAGAGGGGGAATCAGAGCTGGCGAATCAGAGGCGGGGAATCAGAGGTGGGCAATCAGAGGCGGGGAATCAGATATGGGGAATCAGAGGCGGGGAATCAGAGGCGGGGAAACAGAGGCGGGGAATCAAATATAGGGAATCAGAGGTGGGGAATCAGAGGTTGTGAATCAGAGATGGGGAATCAAGGCGGGGAATCAGAGGCAGGGAATCAGACACGGGGAATCAGAGGCGGGGATTCAGAGCTGGGGAATCAGAGGCAGGGAATCAGAGTTGGGCAATCAGAGGCAGGGAATCAGATATGGGGAATCAGAGGCGGGGAATCAGAGGCGGGGAAACAGAGGCGGGGAATCAGATATGGGGAATCAGAGGTGGGGAATCAGGGGCAGGGAGTCAGTTGCAGGGAATCAGAGGCGGGGAATCAGAGGCGGGGAATCAGAGGCGGGGAATCAAATATAGGGAATCAGAGGTGGGGAATCAGAGGTTGTGAATCAGAGATGGGGAATCAAGGCGGGGAATCAGAGGCAGGGAATCAGACGCGGGGAATCAGAGGCGGGGATTCAGAGCTGGGGAATCAGAGGCGGGGAATCAGAGTTGGGGAATCAGAGGCAGGGATTCAGATATGGGGAATCAGAGGCGGGGAATCAGAGGCCGGGAATCAGATATGGGGAAACAGAGGCGGGGAATCCGAGGCGGGGAAACAGAGGCGGGGAATCAGATATGGGGAATCAGAGGTGGGGAATCAGAGGTTGGGAATCAGAGGCAGGGAATCAGAGGCTTCGAATCAGATGCAGGGTATCAGATGCGGGGAATCAGAGGCGGGGAATCAGAGTTGGGGAATCAGAGGTGGGGAATCAGATTTGGGGAATCAGAGGTGGGGACTTAGATATTGGGAAACAGAGGCGGGGAATCAGAGGCGGGGAAACAGAGGCGGGGAATCAGATATGGGGAATCAGAGGTGGGGAATCAGAGGCAGGGAATCAGATGTGCGGAATCAGAGATGGGGAATCAGAGGCAGGGAATCAGAATCAGAAGCAGGGAATCAGAGGCCGGGAATCAGAGGCCGGAATCAGATGCTGGGAATCAGAGGCCTGGAATCAGAGGCGGGGAATCAGAGGCAGGGAATCAGATGCGGGGAATCAGAGACGGGGAATCAGAGCTGGGGAATCAGAGGCGGGGTATTAGAGTTGGGGAATCAGAGGCGGGGAATCAGATATGGGGAAACAAAGGTGGGGAATCAGAGGCGGGGAAACAGAGGCAGGGAATCAGATATGGGGAATCAGAGGTAGGGCATCAGAGGTTGTGAATCACAGATGGGGAATCAGAGGCGGTGAATCAGAGGCAGGGAATAAGACGCGGGGAATCAGAGGCGGGGATTCAGAGCTGGGGAATCAGAAGCGGGGAATCAGAGTTGGGGAATCAGAGGCGGGGAATCAGATATGGGGAATCAGAGGCAGGGAATCAGAAGCGGGGAATCAGAGGCAGGGAATCAGACGCGGGGAATCTGAGGCGGGGAATCAGAGCTGGGGAATCAGAGGTGGGGAATCAGAGTTGGGGAATCAGAGGCAGGGAATTGGATGTGCGGAATCAGAGAGGGGGAATCAGAGGTGGGGAATCAGAGGCGGTGAATCAGAGATGGGGAATCAGAGGCGGGGAATCAGAGGCAGGAAATCAGACACGGGGATTCAGAGGCTGGGAATCAGACGGGGGGAATCAAAGGCGGGGAATCAGAGCTGGGGAATCTGAGGCAGGGAATCAGAGTTGGGGATTCAGAGGCGGGGAATCAGATATGGGGAAACAGAGGCGGGGAATCAGAGGCGGGCAAACAGAGGCGGGGAATTAGATATGGGGAATCAGAGGTAGGGAATCAGAGGTGGTGAATCAGTGATGGGGAATCACAGGCGGGGAATCAGAGGCAGGGAATAGAACGCAGGGAATCAGAGGCAGGGAATCAGACCTGGGGAATCAGAGGAGGGGATTCATAGTTGGGAATCAGAGGCGGGAATCAGATATGGGGAAACAGAGGCGGGGAATCAGAGGCGGTGAAACAGAGGCGGGGAATCAGATATGGGGAATCGGATGCAGGGAATCAGAGGCGGGGAATCAGAGCTGGGGAATCAGAGGCGGGGAATCAGAGTTGGGGCATCAGAGGTGGGGAATTAGATATAGGGAAACAGAGGCGGGGAAACAGAGGCGGGGAAACAGAGGCGGGGAATCAGATATGGGGAATCAGAGGTGGGGAATCAGAGGCAGGGAATCAGATGTGCGGAATCAGAGATGGGGAATAAGAGGCAGGGAATCAGAATCAGAAGCGGGGAATCAGAGGCCGGGAATCAGAGGCCGGGAATCAGATGCTGGGAATAAGAGGCCGGGAATCAGAGGTGGGGAATCAGATATGGGGAATAAGAGGTGGCGAATCAAAGGCGGTGAATCAGAGATGGGGAATCAGAGGCGGGGAATCAGAGGCAGGGAATCAGATGCGGGGAATCAGAGGCGGGGAATCAGAGCTGGCGAATCAGAGGCTGGGAATCAGAGGTGGGCAATCAGAGGCGGGGAATCAGATATGGGGAATCAGAGGCGGGGAATCAGAGGCGGGGAAACAGAGGCGGGGAATCAAATATAGGGAATCAGAGGTGGGGAATCAGAGGTTGTGAATCAGAGATGGGGAATCAAGGCGGGGAAACAGAGGCAGGGAATCAGACGCGGGGAATCAGAGGCGGGGATTCAGAGCTGGGGAATCAGAGGCGGGGAATCAGAGTTGGGGAATCAGAGGCAGGGAATCAGATATGGGGAATCAGAGGCGGGGAATCAGAGGCGGGGAAACAGAGGCGGGGAATCAGATGTGGGGAATCAGATATGGGGAAACAGAGGCGGGGAATCCGAGGCGGGGAAACAGAGGCGGGGAATCAGATATGGGGAATCAGAGGTGGGGAATCAGAGGTTGGGAATCAGAGGCAGGGAATCAGAGGCTTGGAATCAGATGCAGGGAATCAGATGCGGGGCATCAGAGGCGGGGAATCAGAGCTGGGAAATCAGAGGTGGGGAATCAGATTTGGGGAATCAGAGGTGGGGACTTAGATATTGGGAAACAGAGGCGGGGAATCAGAGGCGGGGAAACAGAGGTGGGGAATCAGATATGGGGAATCAGAGGTGGGGAATCAGAGGCAGGGAATCAGATGTGCGGAATCAGAGATAGGGAATCAGAGGAAGGGAATCAGAATCAGAAGCAGGGAATCAGAGGCCGGGAATCAGAGGCCGGAATCAGATGATGGGAATCAGAGGCCTGGAATCAGAGGCGGGGAATCAGAGGCAGGGAATCAGATGCGGGGAATCAGAGGCGGGGAATCAGAGCTGGGTAATCAGAGGCGGGGTATTAGAGTTGGGGAATCAGAGGCGGGGAATCAGATATGGGGAAACAGAGGTAGGGAATCAGAGGCGGGGAAACAGAGGCAGGGAATCAGATATGGGGAATCAGAGGCGGGGAATCAGAGGTGGGGAAACATAGGCAGGGAATCGGATGTGCGGAATCAGAGATGGGGAATCAGAGGCCGGGAATCAGAGGTGGTGAATCAGAGATGGGGAATCAGAGGCGGGGAATCAGAGGCAGGGTATCAGACGCGGGGAGTCAGAGGTGGGCAATCAGAGGCGGGGAATCAGATATGGGGAATCAGAGGCAGGGAATCAGAGGCGGGGAATAAGAGGCAGGGAATCAGACGCGGGGAATCTGAGGCGGGGAATCAGAGCTGGGGAATCAGAGGTGGGGAATCAGAGTTGGGGAATCAGAGGCAGGGAATTGGATGTGCGGAATCAGAGATGGGGAATCAGAGGTGGGGAATCAGAGGCGGTGAATCAGAGATGGGGAATCAGAGGCGGGGAATCAGAGGCAGGAAATCAGACACGGGGATTCAGAGGCTGGGAATCAGACGGGGGGAATCAAAGGCGGGGAATCAGAGCTGGGGAATCTGAGGCAGGGAATCAGAGTTGGGGATTCAGAGGCGGGGAATCAGATATGGGGAAACAGAGGCGGGGAATCAGAGGCGGGCAAACAGAGGCGGGGAATTAGATATGGGGAATCAGAGGTAGGGAATCAGAGGTGGTGAATCAGTGATGGGGAATCACAGGCGGGGAATCAGAGGCAGGGAATAGAACGCGGGGAATCAGAGGCAGGGAATCAGAGCTGGGGAATCAGAGGCGGAGAATCATAGTTGGGAATCAGAGGCGGGAATCAGATATGGGGAAACAGAGGCGGGGAATCGGAGGCGGGGAAACAGAGGCGGGGAATCAGATATGGGGAATCGGATGCAGGGAATCAGAGGCGGGGAATCAGAGCTGGGGAATCAGAGGCGGGGAATCAGAGTTGGGGCATCAGAGGTGGGGAATTAGATATAGGGAAACAGAGGCGGGGAATCAGAGGCGGGGAAACAGAGGCGGGGAATCAGATATGGGGAATCAGAGGTGGGGAATCAGAGGCAGGGAATCAGATGTGCGGAATCAGAGATGGGGAATCAGAGGCAGGGAATCAGAAGCGGGGAATCAGAGGCCGGGAATCAGAGGCCGGGAATCAGATGCTGGGAATAAGAGGCCGGGAATCAGAGAAGGGGAATCAGAGTCCGGGAATCAGAGATGGGGATTCAGAGGCGGGGAATGAGATATGGAGAATCAGAGGCGGGGAATCAGAGGCGGGGAAACAGAGTTGGGGAATCAGATATGGGGAATCAGAGGTGGCGAATCAAAGGCAGTGAATCAGAGATGGGGAATCAGAGGCAGGGAATCAGAGGCAGGGAATCAGATGCGGGGAATCAGAGGCGGGGAATCAGAGCTGGCGAATCAGAGGCTGGGAATCAGAGGTGGGCAATCAGAGGCGGGGAATCAGATATGGGGAATCAGAGGCGGGGAATCAGAGGCGGGGAAACAGAGGCGGGGAATCAAATATAGGGAATCAGAGGTGGGGAATCAGAGGTTGTGAATCAGAGATGGGGAATCAAGGCGGGGAATCAGAGGCAGGGAATCAGACGCGGGGAATCAGAGGCGGGGATTCAGAGCTGGGGAATCAGAGGCGGGGAATCAGAGTTGGGGAATCAGAGGCAGGGAATCAGATATGGGGAATCAGAGGCGGGGAATCCGAGGCCGGGAATCAGATATGGGGAAACAGAGGCGGGGAATCCGAGGCGGGGAAACAGAGGCGGGGAATCAGATATGGGGAATCAGAGGTGGGGAATCAGAGGTTGGGAATCAGAGGCTGGGAATCAGAGGCGTGGAATCAGATGCAGGGTATCAGATGCGGGGAATCAGAGGCGGGGAATCAGAGCTGGGGAATCAGAGGTGGGGAATCAGATTTGAGGAATCAGAGGTGGGGACTTTGATATTGGGAAACAGAGGCGGGGAATCAGAGGCGGGGAAACAGAGGCGGGGAATCAGATATGGGGAATCAGAGGTGGGGAATCAGAGGCAGGGAATCAGATGTGCGGAATCAGAGATGGGGAATCAGAGGCAGGGAATCAGAATCAGAAGCGGGGAATCAGAGGCCGGGAATCAGAGGCCGGGAATCAGATGCTGGGAATAAGAGGCCGGGAATCAGAGGTGGGGAATCAGAGTCCGGGAATCAGAGATGGGGATTCAGAGGCGGGGAATGAGATATGGAGAATCAGAGGCGGGGAATCAGAGGCCGGGAAACAGAGGTGGGGAATCAGATATGGGGAATCAGAGGTGGCGAATCAAAGGCGGTGAATCAGAGATGGGGAATCAGAGGCGGGGAATCAGAGGCAGGGAATCAGATGCGGGGAATCAGAGGTGGGGAATCAGAGCTGGCGAATCAGAGGCGGGGAATCAGAGGTGGGCAATCAGAGGCGGGGAATCAGATATGGGGAATCAGAGGCGGGGAATCAGAGGCAGGGAAACAGAGGCGGGGAATCAAATATAGGGAATCAGAGGTGGGGAATCAGAGGTTGTGAATCAGAGATGGGGAATCAAGGCGGGGAATCAGAGGCAGGGAATCAGACACGGGGAATCAGAGGCGGGGATTCAGAGCTGGGGAATCAGAGGCAGGGAATCAGAGTTGGGCAATCAGAGGCAGGGAATCAGATATGGGGAATCAGAGGCGGGGAATCAGAGGCGGGGAAACAGAGGCGGGGAATCAGATATGGGGAATCAGAGGTGGGGAATCAGGGGCAGGGAGTCAGTTGCAGGGAATCAGAGGCGGGGAATCAGAGGCGGGGAATCAGAGGCAGGGAATCAGACACGGGGAATCAGAGGCGGGGAATCAGAGATGGGGAATCAGAGGCGGGGAATCAGAGGCAGGGAATCGGACGCCGGGAATCAGAGTCGGGGAATCAGAGCTGGGGAATCAGAGGCGGGGAATCAGAGTTGGGGAATCAGAGGCAGGGATTCAGATATGGGGAAATAGATGCGGGGAATCAGATATGGGGAATCAGAGGTGTGGAATCAGAGGTTGGGAATCAGAGGAAGGGAATCAGAGTCGGGGAAACAGAGGCGGGGAATCAGATATGTGGAATCAGAGGTGGCGAATCAAAGGCGGTGAAACAGAGATGGGGAATCTGGGCAGGGAATCAGAGGCAGGGAATCAAACACGGGGAATCAGAGCTGGGGAATCAGAGGTGGGGAATCAGAGTTGGGAATCAGAGGCGGGGAATCAGAGGCGGGGAAACAGAGGCGGGGAATCAGATATGGGGAATCAGAGGTGGGGAATCAGAGGTTGGGAATCAGAGGCATGGAATCAGAGGCGGGGAATCAGAGGCGGGGAATCAGAGGCGGGGAATCAGAGGCCGGGAATCAGATATGGGGAAACAGAGGCGGGGAATCCGAGGCGGGGAAACAGAGGCGGGGAATCAGATATGGGGAATCAGAGGTGGGGAATCAGAGGCTTGGAATCAGATGCAGGGAATCAGATGCGGGGCATCAGAGGCGGGGAATCAGAGCTGGGGAATCAGAGGTGGGGAATCAGATTTGGGGAATCAGAGGTGGGGACTTAGATATTGGGAAACAGAGGCGGGGAATCAGAGGCGGGGAAACAGAGGTGGGGAATCAGATATGGGGAATCAGAGGTGTGGAATCAGAGGCAGGGAATCAGATGTGCGGAATCAGAGATAGGGAATCAGAGGCAGGGAATCAGAATCAGAAGCAGGGAATCAGAGGCCGGGAATCAGAGGCCGGAATCAGATGATGGGAATCAGAGGCCTGGAATCAGAGGCGGGGAATCAGAGGCAGGGAATCAGATGCGGGGAATCAGAGGCGGGGAATCAGAGCTGGGGAATCAGAGGCGGGGTATTAGAGTTGGGGAATCAGAGGCGGGGAATCAGATATGGGGAAACAGAGGTAGGGAATCAGAGGCGGGGAAACAGAGGCAGGGAATCAGATATGGGGAATCAGAGGCGGGGAATCAGAGGTGGGGAAACATAGGCAGGGAATCGGATGTGCGGAATCAGAGATGGGGAATCAGAGGCCGGGAATCAGAGGTGGTGAATCAGAGATGGGGAATCAGAGGCGGGGAATCAGAGGCAGGGTATCAGACGCGGGGAATCAGAGGTGGGCAATCAGAGGCGGGGAATCAGAGATGGTGAATCAGAGGCGGGGAATCAGAGGCAGGGAATCGGACGCCGGGAATCAGAGGCGGGGAATCAGAGCTGGGGAATCAGAGGCGGGGAATCAGAGGCGGGCAAACAGAGGCGGGGAATTAGATATGGGGAATCAGAGGTAGGGAATCAGAGGTGGTGAATCAGTGATGGGGAATCACAGGCGGGGAATCAGAGGCAGGGAATAGAACGCGGGGAATCAGAGGCAGGGAATCAGAGCTGAGGAATCAGAGGAGGGGATTCATAGTTGGGAATCAGAGGCGGGAATCAGATATGGGGAAACAGAGGCGGGGAATCAGAGGCGGTGAAACAGAGGCGGGGAATCAGATATGGGGAATCGGATGCAGGGAATCAGAGGCGGGGAATCAGAGCTGGGGAATCAGAGGCGGGGAATCAGAGTTGGGGCATCAGAGGTGGGGAATTAGATATAGGGAAACAGAGGCGGGGAAACAGAGGCGGGGAAACAGAGGCGGGGAATCAGATATGGGGAATCAGAGGTGGGGAATCAGAGGCAGGGAATCAGATGTGCGGAATCAGAGATGGGGAATAAGAGGCAGGGAATCAGAATCAGAAGCGGGGAATCAGAGGCCGGGAATCAGAGGCCGGGAATCAGATGCTGGGAATAAGAGGCCGGGAATCAGAGGTGGGGAATCAGATATGGGGAATAAGAGGTGGCGAATCAAAGGCGGTGAATCAGAGATGGGGAATCAGAGGCGGGGAATCAGAGGCAGGGAATCAGATGCGGGGAATCAGAGGCGGGGAATCAGAGCTGGCGAATCAGAGGCTGGGAATCAGAGGTGGGCAATCAGAGGCGGGGAATCAGATATGGGGAATCAGAGGCGGGGAATCAGAGGCGGGGAAACAGAGGCGGGGAATCAAATATAGGGAATCAGAGGTGGGGAATCAGAGGTTGTGATTCAGAGATGGGGAATCAAGGCGGGGAAACAGAGGCAGGGAATCAGACGCGGGGAATCAGAGGCGGGGATTCAGAGCTGGGGAATCAGAGGCGGGGAATCAGAGTTGGGGAATCAGAGGCAGGGAATCAGATATGGGGAATCAGAGGCGGGGAATCAGAGGCGGGGAAACAGAGGCGGGGAATCAGATGTGGGGAATCAGATATGGGGAAACAGAGGCGGGGAATCCGAGGCGGGGAAACAGAGGCGGGGAATCAGATATGGGGAATCAGAGGTGGGGAATCAGAGGTTGGGAATCAGAGGCAGGGAATCAGAGGCTTGGAATCAGATGCAGGGAATCAGATGCGGGGCATCAGAGGCGGGGAATCAGAGCTGGGAAATCAGAGGTGGGGAATCAGATTTGGGGAATCAGAGGTGGGGACTTAGATATTGGGAAACAGAGGCGGGGAATCAGAGGCGGGGAAACAGAGGTGGGGAATCAGATATGGGGAATCAGAGGTGGGGAATCAGAGGCAGGGAATCAGATGTGCGGAATCAGAGATAGGGAATCAGAGGCAGGGAATCAGAATCAGAAGCAGGGAATCAGAGGCCGGGAATCAGAGGCCGGAATCAGATGATGGGAATCAGAGGCCTGGAATCAGAGGCGGGGAATCAGAGGCAGGGAATCAGATGCGGGGAATCAGAGGCGGGGAATCAGAGCTGGGGAATCAGAGGCGGGGTATTAGAGTTGGGGAATCAGAGGCGGGGAATCAGATATGGGGAAACAGAGGTAGGGAATCAGAGGCGGGGAAACAGAGGCAGGGAATCAGATATGGGGAATCAGAGGCGGGGAATCAGAGGTGGGGAAACATAGGCAGGGAATCGGATGTGCGGAATCAGAGATGGGGAATCAGAGGCCGGGAATCAGAGGTGGTGAATCAGAGATGGGGAATCAGAGGCGGGGAATCAGAGGCAGGGTATCAGACGCGGGGAGTCAGAGGTGGGCAATCAGAGGCGGGGAATCAGATATGGGGAATCAGAGGCAGGGAATCAGAGGCGGGGAATAAGAGGCAGGGAATCAGACGCGGGGAATCTGAGGCGGGGAATCAGAGCTGGGGAATCAGAGGTGGGGAATCAGAGTTGGGGAATCAGAGGCAGGGAATTGGATGTGCGGAATCAGAGATGGGGAATCAGAGGTGGGGAATCAGAGGCGGTGAATCAGAGATGGGGAATCAGAGGCGGGGAATCAGAGGCAGGAAATCAGACACGGGGATTCAGAGGCTGGGAATCAGACGGGGGGAATCAAAGGCGGGGAATCAGAGCTGGGGAATCTGAGGCAGGGAATCAGAGTTGGGGATTCAGAGGCGGGGAATCAGATATGGGGAAACAGAGGCGGGGAATCAGAGGCGGGCAAACAGAGGCGGGGAATTAGATATGGGGAATCAGAGGTAGGGAATCAGAGGTGGTGAATCAGTGATGGGGAATCACAGGCGGGGAATCAGAGGCGGGGAATCAGAGCTGGCGAATCAGAGGCTGGGAATCAGAGGTGGGCAATCAGAGGCGGGGAATCAGATATTGGGAATCAGAGGCGGGGAATCAGAGGCGGGGAAACAGAGGCGGGGAATCAAATATAGGGAATCAGAGGTGGGGAATCAGAGGTTGTGAATCAGAGATGGGGAATCAAGGCGGGGAATCAGAGGCAGGGAATCAGACGCGGGGAATCAGAGGCGGGGATTCAGAGCTGGGGAATCAGAGGCGGGGAATCAGAGTTGGGGAATCAGAGGCAGGGAATCAGATATGGGGAATCAGAGGCGGGGAATCAGAGGCCGGGAATCAGATATGGGGAAACAGAGGCGGGGAATCCGAGGCGGGGAAACAGAGGCGGGGAATCAGATATGGGGAATCAGAGGTGGGGAATCAGAGGTTGGGAATCAGAGGCAGGGAATCAGAGGCTTGGAATCAGATGCAGGGTATCAGATGCGGGGAATCAGAGGCGGGGAATCAGAGCTGGGGAATCAGAGGTGGGGAATCAGATTTGGGGAATCAGAGGTGGGGACTTTGATATTGGGAAACAGAGGCGGGGAATCAGAGGCGGGGAAACAGAGGCGGGGAATCAGATATGGGGAATCAGAGGTGGGGAATCAGAGGCAGGGAATCAGATGTGCGGAATCAGAGATGGGGAATCAGAGGCAGGGAATCAGAATCAGAAGCGGGGAATCAGAGGCCGGGAATCAGAGGCCGGGAATCAGATGCTGGGAATAAGAGGCCGGGAATCAGAGGTGGGGAATCAGAGTCCGGGAATCAGAGATGGGGATTCAGAGGCGGGGAATGAGATATGGAGAATCAGAGGCGGGGAATCAGAGGCCGGGAAACAGAGGTGGGGAATCAGATATGGGGAATCAGAGGTGGCGAATCAAAGGCGGTGAATCAGAGATGGGGAATCAGAGGCGGGGAATCAGAGGCAGGGAATCAGATGCGGGGAATCAGAGGCGGGGAATCAGAGCTGGCGAATCAGAGGCGGGGAATCAGAGGTGGGCAATCAGAGGCGGGGAATCAGATATGGGGAATCAGAGGCGGGGAATCAGAGGCGGGGAAACAGAGGCGGGGAATCAAATATAGGGAATCAGAGGTGGGGAATCAGAGGTTGTGAATCAGAGATGGGGAATCAAGGCGGGGAATCAGAGGCAGGGAATCAGACACGGGGAATCAGAGGCGGGGATTCAGAGCTGGGGAATCAGAGGCAGGGAATCAGAGTTGGGCAATCAGAGGCAGGGAATCAGATATGGGGAATCAGAGGCGGGGAATCAGAGGCGGGGAAACAGAGGCGGGGAATCAGATATGGGGAATCAGAGGTGGGGAATCAGGGGCAGGGAGTCAGTTGCAGGGAATCAGAGGCGGGGAATCAGAGGCGGGGAATCAGAGGCAGGGAATCAGACACGGGGAATCAGAGGCGGGGAATCAGAGATGGGGAATCAGAGGCGGGGAATCAGAGGCAGGGAATCGGACGCCGGGAATCAGAGTCGGGGAATCAGAGCTGGGGAATCAGAGGCGGGGAATCAGAGTTGGGGAATCAGAGGCAGGGATTCAGATATGGGGAAATAGAGGCGGGGAATCAGATATGGGGAATCAGAGGTGTGGAATCAGGGGTTGGGAATCAGAGGAAGGGAATCAGAGTCGGGGAAACAGAGGCGGGGAATCAGATATGTGGAATCAGAGGTGGCGAATCAAAGGCGGTGAAACAGAGATGGAGAATCAGGGCAGGGAATCAGAGGCAGGGAATCAAACACGGGGAATCAGAGCTGGGGAATCAGAGGTGGGGAATCAGAGTTGGGAATCAGAGGCGGGGAATCAGAGGCGGGGAAACAGAGGCGGGGAATCAGATATGGGGAATCAGAGGTGGGGAATCAGAGGTTGGGAATCAGAGGCATGGAATCAGAGGCGGGGAATCAGAGGCGGGGAATCAGAGGCGGGGAATCAGAGGCCGGGAATCAGATATGGGGAAACAGAGGCGGGGAATCCGAGGCGGGGAAACAGAGGCGGGGAATCAGATATGGGGAATCAGAGGTGGGGAATCAGAGGCTTGGAATCAGATGCAGGGAATCAGATGCGGGGCATCAGAGGCGGGGAATCAGAGCTGGGGAATCAGAGGTGGGGAATCAGATTTGGGGAATCAGAGGTGGGGACTTAGATATTGGGAAACAGAGGCGGGGAATCAGAGGCGGGGAAACAGAGGTGGGGAATCAGATATGGGGAATCAGAGGTGTGGTATCAGAGGCAGGGAATCAGATGTGCGGAATCAGAGATAGGGAATCAGAGGCAGGGAATCAGAATCAGAAGCAGGGAATCAGAGGCCGGGAATCAGAGGCCGGAATCAGATGATGGGAATCAGAGGCCTGGAATCAGAGGCGGGGAATCAGAGGCAGGGAATCAGATGCGGGGAATCAGAGGCGGGGAATCAGAGCAGGGGAATCAGAGGCGGGGTATTAAAGTTGGGGAATCAGAGGCGGGGAATCAGATATGGGGAAACAGAGGTAGGGAATCAGAGGCGGGGAAACAGAGGCAGGGAATCAGATATGGGGAATCAGAGGCGGGGAATCAGAGGTGGGGAAACATAGGCAGGGAATCGGATGTGCGGAATCAGAGATGGGGAATCAGAGGCCGGGATTCAGAGGTGGTGAATCAGAGATGGGGAATCAGAGGCGGGGAATCAGAGGCAGGGTATCAGACGCGGGGAATCAGAGGTGGGCAATCAGAGGAGGGGAATCAGATATGGGGAATCAGAGGCGGGGAATCAGAGGCGGGGAAACAGAGGCGGGGAATCAGATATGGGGAATCAGAGGAGGGGCATCAGAGGTTGTGAATCACAGATGGGGAATCAGAGGCGGGGAATCAGAGGCAGGGAATCAGAAGCGGGGAATCAGAGGCGGGGATTCAGAGCTGGGGAATCAGAAGCGGGGAATCAGAGTTGGGGAATCAGAGGCGGGGAATCAGATATGGGGAATCAGAGGCAGGGAATCAGAGGCGGGGAATAAGAGGCATGGAATCAGACGCGGGGAATCTGAGGTGGGGAATCAGAGCTGGGGAATCAGAGGTGGGGAATCAGAGTTGGGGAATCAGAGGCAGGGAATTGGATGTGCGGAATCAGAGATGGGGAATCAGAGGTGGGGAATCAGAGGCGGTGAATCAGAGATGGGGAATCAGAGGCGGGGAATCAGAGGCAGGAAATCAGACACGGGGATTCAGAGGCTGGGAATCAGACGGGTGGAATCAAAGGCGGGGAATCAGAGCTGGGGAATCTGAGGCAGGGAATCAGAGTTGGGGATTCAGAGGCGGGGAATCAGATAAGGGGAAACAGAGGCGGGGAATCAGAGGCGGGCAAACAGAGGTGGTGAATCAGTGATGGGGAATCACAGGCGGGGAATCAGAGGCAGGGAATAGAACGCGGGGAATCAGAGGCAGGGAATCAGAGCTGGGGAATCAGAGGCGGAGAATCATAGTTGGGAATCAGAGGTGGGGAATTAGATATAGGGAAACAGAGGCGGGGAATCAGAGGCGGGGAAACAGAGGCGGGGAATCAGATATGGGGAATCGGATGCAGGGAATCAGAGGCGGGGAATCAGAGCTGGGGAATCAGAGGCGGGGAATCAGAGTTGGGGCATCAGAGGTGGGGAATTAGATATAGGGAAACAGAGGCGGGGAATCAGAGGCGGGGAAACAGAGGCGGGGAATCAGATATGGGGAATCAGAGGTGGGGAATCAGAGGCAGGGAATCAGATGTGCGGAATCAGAGATGAGGAATCAGAGGCAGGGAATCAGAAGCGGGGAATCAGAGGCCGGGAATCAGAGGCCGGGAATCAGATGCTGGGAATAAGAGGCCGGGAATCAGAGGAGGGGAATCAGAGTCCGGGAATCAGAGATGGGGATTCAGAGGCGGGGAATGAGATATGGAGAATCAGAGGCGGGGAATCAGAGGCGGGGAAACAGAGTTGGGGAATCAGATATGGGGAATCAGAGGTGGCGAATCAAATGCGGTGAATCAGAGATGGGGAATCAGAGGCAGGGAATCAGAGGCAGGAAATCAGATGCGGGGAATCAGAGGCGGGGAATCAGAGCTGGCGAATCAGAGGCTGGGAATCAGAGGTGGGCAATCAGAGGCGGGGAATCAGATATGGGGAATCAGAGGCGGGGAATCAGAGGCGGGGAAACAGAGGCGGGGAATCAAATATAGGGAATCAGAGGTGGGGAATCAGAGGTTGTGAATCAGAGATGGGGAATCAAGGCGGGGAATCAGAGGCAGGGAATCAGACGCGGAGAATCAGAGGCGGGGATTCAGAGCTGGGGAATCAGAGGCGGGGAATCAGAGTTGGGGAATCAGAGGCAGGGAATCAGATATGGGGAATCAGAGGCGGGGAATCAGAGGCCGGGAATCAGATATGGGGAAACAGAGGCGGGGAATCCGAGGCGGGGAAACAGAGGCGGGGAATCACATATGGGGAATCAGAGGTGGGGAATCAGAGGTTGGGAATCAGAGGCAGGGAATCAGAGGCTTGGAATCAGATGCAGGGTATCAGATGCGGGGAATCAGAGGCGGGGAATCAGAGCTGGGGAATCAGAGGTGGGGAATCAGATTTGGGGAATCAGAGGTGGGGACTTAGATATTGGGAAACAGAGGCGGGGAATCAGAGGCGGGGAAACAGAGGCGGGGAATCAGATATGGGGAATCAGAGGTGGGGAATCAGAGGCAGGGAATCAGATGTGCGGAATCAGAGATGGGGAATCAGAGGCAGGGAATCAGAATCAGAAGCAGGGAATCAGAGGCCGGGAATCAGAGGCCGGAATCAGATGCTGGGAATCAGAGGCCTGGAATCAGAGGCTGGGAATCAGAGGCAGGGAATCAGATGCGGGGAATCAGAGGCGGGGAATCAGAGCTGGGGAATCAGAGGCGGGGTATTAGATTTGGGGAATCAGAGGCGGGGAATCAGATATGGGGAAACAGAGGTGGCGAATCAGAGGCGGGGAAACAGAGGCAGGGAATCAGATATGGGGAATCAGAGGTGGGGCATCAGAGGTTGTGAATCACAGATGGGGAATCATAGGCGGGGAATCAGAGGCAGGGAATAAGACGCGGGGAATCAGAGGCGGGGATTCAGAGCTGGGGAATCAGAAGCGGGGAATCAGAGTTGGGGAATCAGAGGCGGGGAATCAGAGGCAGGGAAT
Source organism: Narcine bancroftii (assembly GCF_036971445.1). NCBI lineage: Eukaryota > Metazoa > Chordata > Chondrichthyes > Torpediniformes > Narcinidae > Narcine > Narcine bancroftii. Next base: position 236,911 of record NW_027211883.1, read on the forward strand.
CAGAGGCGGGGAATAAGAGGCAGGGAATCAGAGGCAGGGAATCAGAGGCGGGGAATAAGAGGCAGGGAATCAGACGCGGGGAATCTGAGGCGGGGAATCAGAGCTGGGGAATCAGAGGTGGGGAATCAGAGTTGGGGAATCAGAGGCAGGGAATTGGATGTGCGGAATCAGAGATGGGGAATCAGAGGTGGGGAATCAGAAGCGGTGAATCAGAGATGGGGAATCAGAGGCGGGGAATCAGAGGCAGGAAATCAGACACGGGGATTCAGAGGCTGGGAATCAGACGGGGGGAATCAAAGGTGGGGAATCAGAGCTGGGGAATCTGAGGCAGGGAATCAGAGTTGGGGATTCAGAGGCGGGGAATCAGATATGGGGAAACAGAGGCGGGGAATCAGAGGCGGGCAAACAGAGGCGGGGAATTAGATATGGGGAATCAGAGGTAGGGAATCAGAGGTGGTGAATCAGTGATGGGGAATCACAGGCGGGGAATCAGAGGCAGGGAATAGAACGCGGGGAATCAGAGGCAGGGAATCAGAGCTGGGGAATCAGAGGCGGAGAATCATAGTTGGGAATCAGAGGCGGGAATCAGATATGGGGAAACAGAGGCGGGGAATCGGAGGCGGGGAAACAGAGGCGGGGAATCAGATATGGGGAATCGGATGCAGGGAATCAGAGGCGGGGAATCAGAGCTGGGGAATCAGAGGCGGGGAATCAGAGTTGGGGCATCAGAGGTGGGGAATTAGATACAGGGAAACAGAGGCGGGGAATCAGAGGCGGGGAAACAGAGGCGGGGAATCAGATATGGGGAATCAGAGGTGGGGAATCAGAGGCAGGGAATCAGATGTGCGGAATCAGAGATGGGGAATCAGAGGCAGGGAATCAGAAGCGGGGAATCAGAGGCCGGGAATCAGAGGCCGGGAATCAGATGCTGGGAATAAGAGGCCGGGAATCAGAGGAGGGGAATCAGAGTCCGGGAATCAGAGATGGGGATTCAGAGGCGGGGAATGAGATATGGAGAATCAGAGGCGGGGAATCAGAGGCGGGGAAACAGAGTTGGGGAATCAGATATGGGGAATCAGAGGTGGCGAATCAAAGGCGGTGAATCATAGATGGGGAATCAGAGGCAGGGAATCAGAGGCAGGGAATCAGATGCGGGGAATCAGAGGCGGGGAATCAGAGCTGGCGAATCAGAGGCTGGGAATCAGAGGTGGGCAATCAGAGGTGGGGAATCAGATATGGGGAATCAGAGGCGGGGAATCAGAGGCGGGGAAACAGAGGCGGGGAATCAAATATAGGGAATCAGAGGTGGGGAATCAGAGGTTGTGAATCAGAGATGGGGAATCAAGGCGGGGAATCAGAGGCAGGGAATCAGACGCGGGGAATCAGAGGCGGGGATTCAGAGCTGGGGAATCAGAGGCGGGGAATCAGAGTTGGGGAATCAGAGGCAGGGAATCAGATATGGGGAATCAGAGGCGGGGAATCAGAGGCCGGGAATCAGATATGGGGAAACAGAGGCGGGGAATCCGAGGCGGGGAAACAGAGGCGGGGAATCAGATATGGGGAATCAGAGGTGGGGAATCAGAGGTTGGGAATCAGAGGCAGGGAATCAGAGGCTTGGAATCAGATGCAGGGTATCAGATGCGGGGAATCAGAGGCGGGGAATCAGAGATGGGGAATCAGAGGTGGGGAATCAGATTTGGGGAATCAGAGGTGGGGACTTTGATATTGGGAAACAGAGGCGGGGAATCAGAGGCGGGGAAACAGAGGCGGGGAATCAGATATGGGGAATCAGAGGTGGGGAATCAGAGGCAGGGAATCAGATGTGCGGAATCAGAGATGGGGAATCAGAGGCAGGGAATCAGAATCAGAAGCGGGGAATCAGAGGCCGGGAATCAGAGGCCGGGAATCAGATGCTGGGAATAAGAGGCCGGGAATCAGAGGTGGGGAATCAGAGTCCGGGAATCAGAGATGGGGATTCAGAGGCGGGGAATGGGATATGGAGAATCAGAGGCGGGGAATCAGAGGCCGGGAAACAGAGGTGGGGAATCAGATATGGGGAATCAGAGGTGGCGAATCAAAGGCGGTGAATCAGAGATGGGGAATCAGAGGCGGGGAATCAGAGGCAGGGAATCAGATGCGGGGAATCAGAGGCGGGGAATCAGAGCTGGCGAATCAGAGGCGGGGAATCAGAGGTGGGCAATCAGAGGCGGGGAATCAGATATGGGGAATCAGAGGCCGGGAATCAGATATGGGGAAACAGAGGCGGGGAATCAAATATAGGGAATCAGAGGTGGGGAATCAGAGGTTGTGAATCAGAGATGGGGAATCAAGGCGGGGAATCAGAGGCAGGGAATCAGACACGGGGAATCAGAGGCGGGGATTCAGAGCTGGGGAATCAGAGGCAGGGAATCAGAGTTGGGGAATCAGAGGCAGGGAATCAGATATGGGGAATCAGAGGCGGGGAATCAGAGGCGGGGAAACAGAGGCGGGGAATCAGATATGGGGAATCAGAGGTGGGGAATCAAGGGCAGGGAGTCAGTTGCAGGGAATCAGAGGCGGGGAATCAGAGGCGGGGAATCAGAGGCAGGGAATCAGACACGGGGAATCAGAGGCGGGGAATCAGAGATGGGGAATCAGAGGCGGGGAATCAGAGGCAGGGAATCGGACGCCGGGAATCAGAGTCGGGGAATCAGAGCTGGGGAATCAGAGGCGGGGAATCAGAGTTGGGGAATCAGAGGCAGGGATTCAGATATGGGGAAATAGAGGCGGGGAATCAGATATGGGGAATCAGAGGTGTGGAATCAGAGGTTGGGAATCAGAGGAAGGGAATCAGAGTCGGGGAAACAGAGGCGGGGAATCAGATATGTGGAATCAGAGGTGGCGAATCAAAGGCGGTGAAACAGAGATGGGGAATCAGGGCAGGGAATCAGAGGCAGGGAATCAAACACGGGGAATCAGAGCTGGGGAATCAGAGGTGGGGAATCAGAGTTGGGAATCAGAGGCGGGGAATCAGAGGCGGGGAAACAGAGGCGGGGAATCAGATATGGGGAATCAGAGGTGGGGAATCAGAGGTTGGGAATCAGAGGCATGGAATCAGAGGCGGGGAATCAGAGGCCGGGAATCAGATATGGGGAAACAGAGGCGGGGAATCCGAGGCGGGGAAACAGAGGCGGGGAATCAGATATGGGGAATCAGAGGTGGGGAATCAGAGGTTGGGAATCAGAGGCAGGGAATCAGAGGCTTGGAATCAGATGCAGGGAATCAGATGCGGGGCATCAGAGGCGGGGAATCAGAGCTGGGGAATCAGAGGTGGGGAATCAGATTTGGGGAATCAGAGGTGGGGACTTAGATGTTGGGAAACAGAGGCGGGGAATCAGAGGCGGGGAAACAGAGGTGGGGAATCAGATATGGGGAATCAGAGGTGGGGAATCAGAGGCAGGGAATCAGATGTGCGGAATCAGAGATAGGGAATCAGAGGCAGGGAATCAGAATCAGAAGCAGGGAATCAGAGGCCGGGAATCAGAGGCCGGAATCAGATGATGGGAATCAGAGGCCTGGAATCAGAGGCGGGGAATCAGAGGCAGGGAATCAGATGCGGGGAATCAGAGGCGGGGAATCAGAGCTGGGGAATCAGAGGCGGGGTATTAGAGTTGGGGAATCAGAGGCGGGGAATCAGATCTGGGGAAACAGAGGTAGGGAATCAGAGGCGGGGAAACTGAGGCATGGAATCAGATATGGGGAATCAGAGGCGGGGAATCAGAGGTGGGGAAACATAGGCAGGGAATCGGATGTGCGGAATCAGAGATGGGGAATCAGAGGCCGGGAATCAGAGGTGGTGAATCAGAGATGGGGAATCAGAGGCGGGGAATCAGAGGCAGGGTATCAGACGCGGGGAATCAGAGGTGGGCAATCAGAGGAGGGGAATCAGATATGGGGAATCAGAGGCGGGGAATCAGAGGCGGGGAAACAGAGGCGGGGAATCAGATATGGGGAATCAGAGGAGGGGCATCAGAGGTTGTGAATCACAGATGGGGAATCAGAGGCGGGGAATCAGAGGCAGGGAATCAGACGCGGGGAATCAGAGGCGGGGATTCAGAGCTGGGGAATCAGAAGCGGGGAATCAGAGTTGGGGAATCAGAGGCGGGGAATCAGATATGGGGAATCAGAGGCAGGGAATCAGAGGCGGGGAATAAGAGGCATGGAATCAGACGCGGGGAATCTGAGGCGGGGAATCAGAGCTGGGGAATCAGAGGTGGGGAATCAGAGTTGGGGAATCAGAGGCAGGGAATTGGATGTGCGGAATCAGAGATGGGGAATCAGAGGTGGGGAATCAGAGGCGGTGAATCAGAGATGGGGAATCAGAGGCGGGGAATCAGAGGCAGGAAATCAGACACGGGGATTCAGAGGCTGGGAATCAGACGGGGGGAATCAAAGGCGGGGAATCAGAGCTGGGGAATCTGAGGCAGGGAATCAGAGTTGGGGATTCAGAGGCGGGGAATCAGATATGGGGAAACAGAGGCGGGGAATCAGAGGCGGGCAAACAGAGGTGGTGAATCAGTGATGGGGAATCACAGGCGGGGAATCAGAGGCAGGGAATAGAACGCGGGGAATCAGAGGCAGGGAATCAGAGCTGGGGAATCAGAGGCGGAGAATCATAGTTGGGAATCAGAGGCGGGAATCAGATATGGGGAAACAGAGGCGGGGAATCAGAGGCGGGGAAACAGAGGAGGGGAATCAGATATGGGGAATCGGATGCAGGGAATCAGAGGCGGGGAATCAGAGCTGGGGAATCAGAGGCGGGGAATCAGAGTTGGGGCATCAGAGGTGGGGAATTAGATATAGGGAAACAGAGGCGGGGAATCAGAGGCGGGGAAACAGAGGCGGGGAATCAGATATGGGGAATCAGAGGTGGGGAATCAGAGGCAGGGAATCAGATGTGCGGAATCAGAGATGGGGAATCAGAGGCAGGGAATCAGAAGCGGGGAATCAGAGGCCGGGAATCAGAGGCCGGGAATCAGATGCTGGGAATAAGTGGCCGGGAATCAGAGGAGGGGAATCAGAGTCCGGGAATCAGAGATGGGGATTCAGAGGCGGGGAATGAGATATGGAGAATCAGAGGCGGGGAATCAGAGGCGGGGAAACAGAGTTGGGGAATCAGATATGGGGAATCAGAGGTGGCGAATCAAATGCGGTGAATCAGAGATGGGGAATCAGAGGCAGGGAATCAGAGGCAGGGAATCAGATGCGGGGAATCAGAGGCGGGGAATCAGAGCTGGCGAATCAGAGGCTGGGAATCAGAGGTGGGCAATCAGAGGCGGGGAATCAGATATGGGGAATTAGAGGCGGGGAATCAGAGGCGGGGAAACAGAGGCGGGGAATCAAATATAGGGAATCAGAGGTGGGGAATCAGAGGTTGTGAATCAGAGATGGGGAATCAAGGCGGGGAATCAGAGGCAGGGAATCAGACGCGGGGAATCAGAGGCGGGGATTCAGAGCTGGGGAATCAGAGGCGGGGAATCAGAGTTGGGGAATCAGAGGCAGGGAATCAGATATGGGGAATCAGAGGCGGGGAATCAGAGGCCGGGAATCAGATATGGGGAAACAGAGGCGGGGAATCCGAGGCGGGGAAACAGAGGCGGGGAATCACATATGGGGAATCAGATGCGGGGAATCAGAGGCGGGGAATCAGAGCTGGGGAATCAGAGGTGGGGAATCAGATTTGGGGAATCAGAGGTGGGGACTTAGATATTGGGAAACAGAGGCGGGGAATCAGAGGCGGGGAAACAGAGGCGGGGAATCAGATATGGGGAATCAGAGGTGGGGAATCAGAGGCAGGGAATCAGATGTGCGGAATCAGAGATGGGGAATCAGAGGCAGGGAATCAGAATCAGAAGCAGGGAATCAGAGGCCGGGAATCAGAGGCCGGAATCAGATGTTTGGAATCAGAGGCCTGGAATCAGAGGCGGGGAATCAGAGGCAGGGAATCAGATGCGGGGAATCAGAGGCGGGGAATCAGAGCTGGGGAATCAGAGGCGGGGTATTAGAGTTGGGGAATCAGAGGCGGGGAATCAGATATGGGGAAACAGAGGTGGGGAATCAGAGGCGGGGAAACAGAGGCAGGGAATCAGATATGGGGAATCAGAGGTGGGGCATCAGAGGTTGTGAATCACAGATGGGGAATCATAGGCGGGGAATCAGAGGCAGGGAATAAGACGCGGGGAATCAGAGGCGGGGATTCAGAGCTGGGGAATCAGAAGCGGGGAATCAGAGTTGGGGAATCAGAGGCGGGGAATCAGAGGCAGGGACTCAGAGCTGGGGAATCAGAGGTGGGGAATCAGAGTTGGGGAATCAGAGGCAGGGAATTGGATGTGCGGAATCAGAGAGGGGGAATCAGAGGTGGGGAATCAGAGGCGGTGAATCAGAGATGGGGAATCAGAGGCGGGGAATCAGAGGCAGGAAATCAGACACGGGGATTCAGAGGCTGGGAATCAGACGGGGGGAATCAAAGGCGGGGAATCAGAGCTGGGGAATCTGAGGCAGGGAATCAGAGTTGGGGATTCAGAGGCGGGGAATCAGATATGGGGAAACAGAGGCGGGGAATCAGAGGCGGGCAAACAGAGGCGGGGAATTAGATATGGGGAATCAGATGTAGGGAATCAGAGGTGGTGAATCAGTGATGGGGAATCACAGGCGGGGAATCAGAGGCAGGGAATAGAACGCGGGGAATCAGAGGCAGGGAATCAGAGCTGGGGAATCAGAGGAGGGGATTCATAGTTGGAAATCAGAGGCGGGAATCAGATATGGGGAAACAGAGGCGGGGAATCAGAGGCGGTGAAACAGAGGCGGAGAATCAGATATGGGGAATCGGATGCAGGGAATCAGAGGCGGGGAATCAGAGCTGGGGAATCAGAGGCGGGGAATCAGAGTTGGGGCATCAGAGGTGGGGAATTAGATATAGGGAAACAGAGGCGGGGAATCAGAGGCGGGGAAACAGAGGCGGGGAATCAGATATGGGGAATCAGAGGTGGGGAATCAGAGGCAGGGAATCAGATGTGCGGAATCAGAGATGGGGAATAAGAGGCAGGGAATCAGAATCAGAAGCGGGGAATCAGAGGCCGGGAATCAGAGGCCGGGAATCAGATGCTGGGAATGAGGCCGGGAATCAGAGGTGGGGAATCAGATATGGGGAATAAGAGGTGGCGAATCAAAGGCGGTGAATCAGAGATGGGGAATCAGAGGCGGGGAATCAGAGGCAGGGAATCAGATGCGGGGAATCAGAGGCGGGGAATCAGAGCTGGCGAATCAGAGGCTGGGAATCAGAGGTGGGCAATCAGAGGTGGAGAATCAGATATGGGGAATCAGTGGAGGGGAATCAGAGGCGGGGAAACAGAGGCGGGGAATCAAATATAGGGAATCAGAGGTGGGGAATCAGAGGTTGTGAATCAGAGATGGGGAATCAAGGCGGGGAAACAGAGGCAGGGAATCAGACGCGGGGAATCAGAGGCGGGGATTCAGAGCTGGGGAATCAGAGGCGGGGAATCAGAGTTGGGGAATCAGAGGCAGGGAATCAGATATGGGGAATCAGAGGCGGGGAATCAGAGGCGGGGAAACAGAGGCGGGGAATCAGATGTGGGGAATCAGATATGGGGAAACAGAGGCGGGGAATCCGAGGCGGGGAAACAGAGGCGGGGAATCAGATATGGGGAATCAGAGGTGGGGAATCAGAGGTTGGGAATCAGAGGCAGGGAATCAGAGGCTTGGAATCAGATGCAGGGAATCAGATGCGGGGCATCAGAGGCGGGGAATCAGAGCTGGGGAATCAGAGGTGGGGAATCAGATTTGGGGAATCAGAGGTGGGGACTTAGATATTGGGAAACAGAGGCGGGGAATCAGAGGCGGGGAAACAGAGGTGGGGAATCAGATATGGGGAATCAGAGGTGGGGAATCAGAGGCAGGGAATCAGATGTGCGGAATCAGAGATAGGGAATCAGAGGCAGGGAATCAGAATCAGAAGCAGGGAATCAGAGGCCGGGAATCAGAGGCCGGAATCAGATGATGGGAATCAGAGGCCTGGAATCAGAGGCGGGGAATCAGAGGCAGGGAATCAGATGCGGGGAATCAGAGGCGGGGAATCAGAGCTGGGGAATCAGAGGCGGGGTATTAGAGTTGGGGAATCAGAGGCGGGGAATCAGATATGGGGAAACAGAGGTAGGGAATCAGAGGCGGGGAAACAGAGGCAGGGAATCAGATATGGGGAATCAGAGGCGGGGAATCAGAGGTGGGGAAACATAGGCAGGGAATCGGATGTGCGGAATCAGAGATGGGGAATCAGAGGCCGGGAATCAGAGGTGGTGAATCAGAGATGGGGAATCAGAGGCGGGGAATCAGAGGCAGGGCATCAGACGCGGGGAATCAGAGGTGGGCAATCAGAGGCGGGGAATCAGATATGGGGAATCAGAGGCGGGGAAACAGAGGCGGGGAATCAGATATGGGGAATCAGAGGTGGGGCATCAGAGGTTGTGAATCACAGATGGGGAATCAAAGGCGGGGAATCAGAGGCAGGGAATCAGACGCGGGGAATCAGAGGCGGGGATTCAGAGCTGGGGAATCAGAAGCGGGGAATCAGAGTTGGGGAATCAGAGGCGGGGAATCAGATATGGGGAATCAGAGGCAGGGAATCAGAGGCGGGGAAAAAGAGGCAGGGAATCAGACGCGGGGAATCTGAGGCGGGGAATCAGAGCTGGGGAATCAGAGGTGGGGAATCAGAGTTGGGGAATCAGAGGCAGGGAATTGGATGTGCCGAATCAGAGAGGGGGAATCAGAGGTGGGGAATCAGAGGCGGTGAATCAGAGATGGGGAATCAGAGGCGGGGAATCAGAGGCAGGAAATCAGACACGGGGATTCAGAGGCTGGGAATCAGACGGGGGGAATCAAAGGCGGGGAATCAGAGCTGGGGAATCTGAGGCAGGGAATCAGAGTTGGGGATTCAGAGGCGGGGAATCAGATATGGGGAAACAGAGGCGGGGAATCAGAGGCGGGCAAACAGAGGAGGGGAATTAGATATGGGGAATCAGAGGTTGGGAATCAGAGGTGGTGAATCAGTGATGGGGAATCACAGGCGGGGAATCAGAGGCAGGGAATAGAACGCGGGGTATCAGAGGCAGGGAATCAGAGCTGGGGAATCAGAGGCGGAGAATCATAGTTGGGAATCAGAGGCGGGAATCAGATATGGGGAAACAGAGGCGGGGAATCAGAGGCGGGGAAACAGAGGCGGGGAATCAGATATGGGGAATCGGATGCAGGGAATCAGAGGCGGGGAATCAGAGCTGGGGAATCAGAGGCGGGGAATCAGAGTTGGGGCATCAGAGGTGGGGAATTAGATATAGGGAAACAGAGGCGGGGAATCAGAGGCGGGGAAACAGAGGCGGGGAATCAGATATGGGGAATCAGAGGTGGGGAATCAGAGGCAGGGAATCAGATGTGCGGAATCAGAGATGGGGAATCAGAGGCAGGGAATCAGAAGCGGGGAATCAGAGGCCGGGAATCAGAGGCCGGGAATCAGATGCTGGGAATAAGAGGCCGGGAATCAGAGGAGGGGAATCAGAGTCCGGGAATCAGAGATGGGGATTCAGAGGCGGGGAATGAGATATGGAGAATCAGAGGCGGGGAATCAGAGGCGGGGAAACAGAGTTGGGGAATCAGATATGGGGAATCAGAGGTGGCGAATCAAAGGCGGTGAATCAGAGATGGGGAATCAGAGGCAGGGAATCAGAGGCAGGGAATCAGATGCGGGGAATCAGAGGCGGGGAATCAGAGCTGGCGAATCAGAGGCTGGGAATCAGAGGTGGGCAATCAGAGGCGGGGAATCAGATATGGGGAATCAGAGGCGGGGAATCAGAGGCGGGGAATCAGAGGCGGGGAATCAAATATAGGGAATCAGAGGTGGGGAATCAGAGGTTGTGAATCAGAGATGGGGAATCAAGGCGGGGAATCAGAGGCAGGGAATCAGACGCGGGGAATCAGAGGCGGGGATTCAGAGCTGGGGAATCAGAGGCGGGGAATCAGAGTTGGGGAATCAGAGGCAGGGAATCAGATATGGGGAATCAGAGGCGGGGAATCAGAGGCCGGGAATCAGATATGGGGAAACAGAGGCGGGGAATCCGAGGCGGGGAAACAGAGGCATGGAATCAGATATGGGGAATCAGAGGCGGGGAATCAGAGGTGGGGAAACATAGGCAGGGAATCGGATGTGCGGAATCAGAGATGGGGAATCAGAGGCCGGGAATCAGAGGTGGTGAATCAGAGATGGGGAATCAGAGGCGGGGAATCAGAGGCAGGGTATCAGACGCGGGGAATCAGAGGTGGGCAATCAGAGGAGGGGAATCAGATATGGGGAATCAGAGGCGGGGAATCAGAGGCGGGGAAACAGAGGCGGGGAATCAGATATGGGGAATCAGAGGAGGGGCATCAGAGGTTGTGAATCACAGATGGGGAATCAGAGGCGGGGAATCAGAGGCAGGGAATCAGACGCGGGGAATCAGAGGCGGGGATTCAGAGCTGGGGAATCAGAAGCGGGGAATCAGAGTTGGGGAATCAGAGGCGGGGAATCAGATATGGGGAATCAGAGGCAGGGAATCAGAGGCGGGGAATAAGAGGCATGGAATCAGACGCGGGGAATCTGAGGCGGGGAATCAGAGCTGGGGAATCAGAGGTGGGGAATCAGAGTTGGGGAATCAGAGGCAGGGAATTGGATGTGCGGAATCAGAGATGGGGAATCAGAGGTGGGGAATCAGAGGCGGTGAATCAGAGATGGGGAATCAGAGGCGGGGAATCAGAGGCAGGAAATCAGACACGGGGATTCAGAGGCTGGGAATCAGACGGGGGGAATCAAAGGCGGGGAATCAGAGCTGGGGAATCTGAGGCAGGGAATCAGAGTTGGGGATTCAGAGGCGGGGAATCAGATATGGGGAAACAGAGGCGGGGAATCAGAGGCGGGCAAACAGAGGTGGTGAATCAGTGATGGGGAATCACAGGCGGGGAATCAGAGGCAGGGAATAGAACGCGGGGAATCAGAGGCAGGGAATCAGAGCTGGGGAATCAGAGGCGGAGAATCATAGTTGGGAATCAGAGGCGGGAATCAGATATGGGGAAACAGAGGCGGGGAATCAGAGGCGGGGAAACAGAGGAGGGGAATCAGATATGGGGAATCGGATGCAGGGAATCAGAGGCGGGGAATCAGAGCTGGGGAATCAGAGGCGGGGAATCAGAGTTGGGGCATCAGAGGTGGGGAATTAGATATAGGGAAACAGAGGCGGGGAATCAGAGGCGGGGAAACAGAGGCGGGGAATCAGATATGGGGAATCAGAGGTGGGGAATCAGAGGCAGGGAATCAGATGTGCGGAATCAGAGATGGGGAATCAGAGGCAGGGAATCAGAAGCGGGGAATCAGAGGCCGGGAATCAGAGGCCGGGAATCAGATGCTGGGAATAAGTGGCCGGGAATCAGAGGAGGGGAATCAGAGTCCGGGAATCAGAGATGGGGATTCAGAGGCGGGGAATGAGATATGGAGAATCAGAGGCGGGGAATCAGAGGCGGGGAAACAGAGTTGGGGAATCAGATATGGGGAATCAGAGGTGGCGAATCAAATGCGGTGAATCAGAGATGGGGAATCAGAGGCAGGGAATCAGAGGCAGGGAATCAGATGCGGGGAATCAGAGGCGGGGAATCAGAGCTGGCGAATCAGAGGCTGGGAATCAGAGGTGGGCAATCAGAGGCGGGGAATCAGATATGGGGAATTAGAGGCGGGGAATCAGAGGCGGGGAAACAGAGGCGGGGAATCAAATATAGGGAATCAGAGGTGGGGAATCAGAGGTTGTGAATCAGAGATGGGGAATCAAGGCGGGGAATCAGAGGCAGGGAATCAGACGCGGGGAATCAGAGGCGGGGATTCAGAGCTGGGGAATCAGAGGCGGGGAATCAGAGTTGGGGAATCAGAGGCAGGGAATCAGATATGGGGAATCAGAGGCGGGGAATCAGAGGCCGGGAATCAGATATGGGGAAACAGAGGCGGGGAATCCGAGGCGGGGAAACAGAGGCGGGGAATCACATATGGGGAATCAGATGCGGGGAATCAGAGGCGGGGAATCAGAGCTGGGGAATCAGAGGTGGGGAATCAGATTTGGGGAATCAGAGGTGGGGACTTAGATATTGGGAAACAGAGGCGGGGAATCAGAGGCGGGGAAACAGAGGCGGGGAATCAGATATGGGGAATCAGAGGTGGGGAATCAGAGGCAGGGAATCAGATGTGCGGAATCAGAGATGGGGAATCAGAGGCAGGGAATCAGAATCAGAAGCAGGGAATCAGAGGCCGGGAATCAGAGGCCGGAATCAGATGTTTGGAATCAGAGGCCTGGAATCAGAGGCGGGGAATCAGAGGCAGGGAATCAGATGCGGGGAATCAGAGGCGGGGAATCAGAGCTGGGGAATCAGAGGCGGGGTATTAGAGTTGGGGAATCAGAGGCGGGGAATCAGATATGGGGAAACAGAGGTGGGGAATCAGAGGCGGGGAAACAGAGGCAGGGAATCAGATATGGGGAATCAGAGGTGGGGCATCAGAGGTTGTGAATCACAGATGGGGAATCATAGGCGGGGAATCAGAGGCAGGGAATAAGACGCGGGGAATCAGAGGCGGGGATTCAGAGCTGGGGAATCAGAAGCGGGGAATCAGAGTTGGGGAATCAGAGGCGGGGAATCAGAGGCAGGGACTCAGAGCTGGGGAATCAGAGGTGGGGAATCAGAGTTGGGGAATCAGAGGCAGGGAATTGGATGTGCGGAATCAGAGAGGGGGAATCAGAGGTGGGGAATCAGAGGCGGTGAATCAGAGATGGGGAATCAGAGGCGGGGAATCAGAGGCAGGAAATCAGACACGGGGATTCAGAGGCTGGGAATCAGACGGGGGGAATCAAAGGCGGGGAATCAGAGCTGGGGAATCTGAGGCAGGGAATCAGAGTTGGGGATTCAGAGGCGGGGAATCAGATATGGGGAAACAGAGGCGGGGAATCAGAGGCGGGCAAACAGAGGCGGGGAATTAGATATGGGGAATCAGATGTAGGGAATCAGAGGTGGTGAATCAGTGATGGGGAATCACAGGCGGGGAATCAGAGGCAGGGAATAGAACGCGGGGAATCAGAGGCAGGGAATCAGAGCTGGGGAATCAGAGGAGGGGATTCATAGTTGGAAATCAGAGGCGGGAATCAGATATGGGGAAACAGAGGCGGGGAATCAGAGGCGGTGAAACAGAGGCGGAGAATCAGATATGGGGAATCGGATGCAGGGAATCAGAGGCGGGGAATCAGAGCTGGGGAATCAGAGGCGGGGAATCAGAGTTGGGGCATCAGAGGTGGGGAATTAGATATAGGGAAACAGAGGCGGGGAATCAGAGGCGGGGAAACAGAGGCGGGGAATCAGATATGGGGAATCAGAGGTGGGGAATCAGAGGCAGGGAATCAGATGTGCGGAATCAGAGATGGGGAATAAGAGGCAGGGAATCAGAATCAGAAGCGGGGAATCAGAGGCCGGGAATCAGAGGCCGGGAATCAGATGCTGGGAATGAGGCCGGGAATCAGAGGTGGGGAATCAGATATGGGGAATAAGAGGTGGCGAATCAAAGGCGGTGAATCAGAGATGGGGAATCAGAGGCGGGGAATCAGAGGCAGGGAATCAGATGCGGGGAATCAGAGGCGGGGAATCAGAGCTGGCGAATCAGAGGCTGGGAATCAGAGGTGGGCAATCAGAGGTGGAGAATCAGATATGGGGAATCAGTGGAGGGGAATCAGAGGCGGGGAAACAGAGGCGGGGAATCAAATATAGGGAATCAGAGGTGGGGAATCAGAGGTTGTGAATCAGAGATGGGGAATCAAGGCGGGGAAACAGAGGCAGGGAATCAGACGCGGGGAATCAGAGGCGGGGATTCAGAGCTGGGGAATCAGAGGCGGGGAATCAGAGTTGGGGAATCAGAGGCAGGGAATCAGATATGGGGAATCAGAGGCGGGGAATCAGAGGCGGGGAAACAGAGGCGGGGAATCAGATGTGGGGAATCAGATATGGGGAAACAGAGGCGGGGAATCCGAGGCGGGGAAACAGAGGCGGGGAATCAGATATGGGGAATCAGAGGTGGGGAATCAGAGGTTGGGAATCAGAGGCAGGGAATCAGAGGCTTGGAATCAGATGCAGGGAATCAGATGCGGGGCATCAGAGGCGGGGAATCAGAGCTGGGGAATCAGAGGTGGGGAATCAGATTTGGGGAATCAGAGGTGGGGACTTAGATATTGGGAAACAGAGGCGGGGAATCAGAGGCGGGGAAACAGAGGTGGGGAATCAGATATGGGGAATCAGAGGTGGGGAATCAGAGGCAGGGAATCAGATGTGCGGAATCAGAGATAGGGAATCAGAGGCAGGGAATCAGAATCAGAAGCAGGGAATCAGAGGCCGGGAATCAGAGGCCGGAATCAGATGATGGGAATCAGAGGCCTGGAATCAGAGGCGGGGAATCAGAGGCAGGGAATCAGATGCGGGGAATCAGAGGCGGGGAATCAGAGCTGGGGAATCAGAGGCGGGGTATTAGAGTTGGGGAATCAGAGGCGGGGAATCAGATATGGGGAAACAGAGGTAGGGAATCAGAGGCGGGGAAACAGAGGCAGGGAATCAGATATGGGGAATCAGAGGCGGGGAATCAGAGGTGGGGAAACATAGGCAGGGAATCGGATGTGCGGAATCAGAGATGGGGAATCAGAGGCCGGGAATCAGAGGTGGTGAATCAGAGATGGGGAATCAGAGGCGGGGAATCAGAGGCAGGGCATCAGACGCGGGGAATCAGAGGTGGGCAATCAGAGGCGGGGAATCAGATATGGGGAATCAGAGGCGGGGAAACAGAGGCGGGGAATCAGATATGGGGAATCAGAGGTGGGGCATCAGAGGTTGTGAATCACAGATGGGGAATCAAAGGCGGGGAATCAGAGGCAGGGAATCAGACGCGGGGAATCAGAGGCGGGGATTCAGAGCTGGGGAATCAGAAGCGGGGAATCAGAGTTGGGGAATCAGAGGCGGGGAATCAGATATGGGGAATCAGAGGCAGGGAATCAGAGGCGGGGAAAAAGAGGCAGGGAATCAGACGCGGGGAATCTGAGGCGGGGAATCAGAGCTGGGGAATCAGAGGTGGGGAATCAGAGTTGGGGAATCAGAGGCAGGGAATTGGATGTGCCGAATCAGAGAGGGGGAATCAGAGGTGGGGAATCAGAGGCGGTGAATCAGAGATGGGGAATCAGAGGCGGGGAATCAGAGGCAGGAAATCAGACACGGGGATTCAGAGGCTGGGAATCAGACGGGGGGAATCAAAGGCGGGGAATCAGAGCTGGGGAATCTGAGGCAGGGAATCAGAGTTGGGGATTCAGAGGCGGGGAATCAGATATGGGGAAACAGAGGCGGGGAATCAGAGGCGGGCAAACAGAGGAGGGGAATTAGATATGGGGAATCAGAGGTTGGGAATCAGAGGTGGTGAATCAGTGATGGGGAATCACAGGCGGGGAATCAGAGGCAGGGAATAGAACGCGGGGTATCAGAGGCAGGGAATCAGAGCTGGGGAATCAGAGGCGGAGAATCATAGTTGGGAATCAGAGGCGGGAATCAGATATGGGGAAACAGAGGCGGGGAATCAGAGGCGGGGAAACAGAGGCGGGGAATCAGATATGGGGAATCGGATGCAGGGAATCAGAGGCGGGGAATCAGAGCTGGGGAATCAGAGGCGGGGAATCAGAGTTGGGGCATCAGAGGTGGGGAATTAGATATAGGGAAACAGAGGCGGGGAATCAGAGGCGGGGAAACAGAGGCGGGGAATCAGATATGGGGAATCAGAGGTGGGGAATCAGAGGCAGGGAATCAGATGTGCGGAATCAGAGATGGGGAATCAGAGGCAGGGAATCAGAAGCGGGGAATCAGAGGCCGGGAATCAGAGGCCGGGAATCAGATGCTGGGAATAAGAGGCCGGGAATCAGAGGAGGGGAATCAGAGTCCGGGAATCAGAGATGGGGATTCAGAGGCGGGGAATGAGATATGGAGAATCAGAGGCGGGGAATCAGAGGCGGGGAAACAGAGTTGGGGAATCAGATATGGGGAATCAGAGGTGGCGAATCAAAGGCGGTGAATCAGAGATGGGGAATCAGAGGCAGGGAATCAGAGGCAGGGAATCAGATGCGGGGAATCAGAGGCGGGGAATCAGAGCTGGCGAATCAGAGGCTGGGAATCAGAGGTGGGCAATCAGAGGCGGGGAATCAGATATGGGGAATCAGAGGCGGGGAATCAGAGGCGGGGAATCAGAGGCGGGGAATCAAATATAGGGAATCAGAGGTGGGGAATCAGAGGTTGTGAATCAGAGATGGGGAATCAAGGCGGGGAATCAGAGGCAGGGAATCAGACGCGGGGAATCAGAGGCGGGGATTCAGAGCTGGGGAATCAGAGGCGGGGAATCAGAGTTGGGGAATCAGAGGCAGGGAATCAGATATGGGGAATCAGAGGCGGGGAATCAGAGGCCGGGAATCAGATATGGGGAAACAGAGGCGGGGAATCCGAGGCGGGGAAACAGAGGCGGGGAATCAGATATGGGGAATCAGAGGTGGGGAATCAGAGGTTGGGAATCAGAGGCAGGGAATCAGAGGCTTGGAATCAGATGCAGGGTATCAGATGCGGGGAATCAGAGGCGGGGAATCAGAGCTGGGGAATCAGAGGTGGGGAATCAGATTTGGGGAATCAGAGGTGGGGACTTTGATATTGGGAAACAGAGGCGGGGAATCAGAGGCGGGGAAACAGAGGCGGGGAATCAGATATGGGGAATCAGAGGTGGGGAATCAGAGGCAGGGAATCAGATGTGCGGAATCAGAGATGGGGAATCAGAGGCAGGGAATCAGAATCAGAAGCAGGGAATCAGAGGCCGGGTATCAGAGGCCGGAATCAGATGCTGGGAATCAGAGGCCTGGAATCAGAGGCGGGGAATCAGAGGCAGGGAATCAGATGCGGGGAATCAGAGGCGGGGAATCAGAGCTGGGGAATCAGAGGCGGGGTATTAGAGTTGGGGAATCAGAGGCGGGGAATCAGATATGGGGAAACAGAGGTGGGGAATCAGAGGCGGGGAAACAGAGGCAGGGAATCAGATATGGGGAATCAGAGGTGGGGCATCAGAGGTTGTGAATCACAGATGGGGAATCAGAGGCGGGGAATCAGAGGCAGGGAATAAGACGCGGGGAATCAGAGGCGGGGATTCAGAGCTGGGGAATCAGAAGCGGGGAATCAGAGTTGGGGAATCAGAGGCGGGGAATCAGATATGGGGAATCAGAGGCAGGGAACCAGAGGCGGGGAATCAGAGGCAGGGAATCAGACGCGGGGAATCTGAGGCGGGGAATCAGAGCTGGGGAATCAGAGGTGGGGAATCAGAGTTGGGGAATCAGAGGCAGGGAATTGGATGTGCGGAATCAGAGAGGGGGAATCAGAAGTGGGGAATCAGAGGCGGTGAATCAGAGATGGGGAATCAGAGGCGGGGAATCAGAGGCAGGAAATCAGACACGGGGATTCAGAGGCTGGGAATCAGACGGGGGGAATCAAAGGCGGGGAATCAGAGCTGGGGAATCTGAGGCAGGGAATCAGAGTTGGGGATTCAGAGGCGGGGAATCAGATATGGGGAAACAGAGGCGGGGAATCAGAGGCGGGCAAACAGAGGCGGGGAATTAGATATGGGGAATCAGAGGTCGGGAATCAGAGGTGGTGAATCAGTGATGGGGAATCACAGGCGGGGAATCAGAGGCAGGGAATAGAACGCGGGGAATCAGAGGCAGGGAATCAGAGCTGGGGAATCAGAGGAGGGGATTCATAGTTGGGAATCAGAGGCGGGAATCAGATATGGTGAAACAGAGGCGGGGAATCAGAGGCGGTGAAACAGAGGCGGGGAATCAGATATGGGGAATCGGATGCAGGGAATCAGAGGCGGGGAATCAGAGCTGGGGAATCAGAGGCGGGGAATCAGAGTTGGGGCATCAGAGGTGGGGAATTAGATATAGGGAAACAGAGGCGGGGAATCAGAGGCGGGGAAACAGAGGCGGGGAATCAGATATGGGGAATCAGAGGTGGGGAATCAGAGGCAGGGAATCAGATGTGCGGAATCAGAGATGGGGAATAAGAGGCAGGGAATCAGAATCAGAAGCGGGGAATCAGAGGCCGGGTATCAGAGGCCGGGAATCAGATGCTGGGAATAAGAGGCCGGGAATCAGAGGTGGGGAATCAGATATGGGGAATCAGAGGTGGCGAATCAAAGGCGGTGAATCAGAGATGGGGAATCAGAGGCGGGGAATCAGAGGCAGGGAATCAGATGCGGGGAATCAGAGGCGGGGAATCAGAGCTTGCGAATCAGAGGCTGGGAATCAGAGGTGGGCAATCAGAGGCGGGGAATCAGATATGGGGAATCAGAGGCGGGGAATCAGAGGCGGGGAAACAGAGGCTGGGAATCAAATATAGGGAATCAGAGGTGGGGAATCAGAGGTTGTGAATCAGAGATGGGGAATCAAGGCGGGGAAACAGAGGCAGGGAATCAGACGCGGGGAATCAGAGGCGGGGATTCAGAGCTGGGGAATCAGAGGCGGGGAATCAGAGTTGGGGAATCAGAGGCAGGGAATCAGATATGGGGAATCAGAGGCGGGGAATCAGAGGCGGGGAAACAGAGGCGGGGAATCAGATGTGGGGAATCAGATATGGGGAAACAGAGGCGGGGAATCCGAGGCGGGGAAACAGAGGCGGGGAATCAGATATGGGGAATCAGAGGTGGGGAATCAGAGGTTGGGAATCAGAGGCAGGGAATCAGAGGCTTGGAATCAGATGCAGGGAATCAGATGCGGGGCATCAGAGGCGGGGAATCAGAGCTGGGGAATCAGAGGTGGGGAATCAGATTTGGGGAATCAGAGGTGGGGACTTAGATATTGGGAAACAGAGGCGGGGAATCAGAGGCGGGGAAACAGAGGTGGGGAATCAGATATGGGGAATCAGAGGTGGGGAATCAGAGGCAGGGAATCAGATGTGCGGAATCAGAGATAGGGAATCAGAGGCAGGGAATCAGAATCAGAAGCAGGGAATCAGAGGCCGGGAATCAGAGGCCGGAATCAGATGATGGGAATCAGAGGCCTGGAATCAGAGGCGGGGAATCAGAGGCAGGGAATCAGATGCGGGGAATCAGAGGCGGGGAATCATAGCTGGGGAATCAGATGCGGGGTATTAGAGTTGGGGAATCAGAGGCGGGGAATCAGATATGGGGAAACAGAGGTAGGGAATCAGAGGCAGGAAACAGAGGCAGGGAATCAGATATGGGGAATCAGAGGCGGGGAATCAGAGGTGGGGAAACATAGGCAGGGAATCGGATGTGCGGAATCAGAGATGGGGAATCAGAGGCCGGGAATCAGAGGTGGTGAATCAGAGATGGGGAATCAGAGGCGGGGAATCAGAGGCAGGGTATCAGACGCTGGGAATCAGAGGTGGGCAATCAGAGGCGGGGAATCAGATATGGGGAATCAGAGGCGGGGAAACAGAGGCGGGGAATCAGATATGGGGAATCAGAGGTGGGGCATCAGAGGCGGGGAATCAGAGCTGGGGAATCAGAGGTGGGGAATCAGAGTTGGGGAATCAGAGGCAGGGAATTGGATGTGCGGAATCAGAGATGGGGTATCAGAGGTGGGGAATCAGAGGCGGTGAATCAGAGATGGGGAATCAGAGGCGGGGAATCAGAGGCAGGAAATCAGACACGGGGATTCAGAGGCTGGGAATCAGACGGGGGGAATCAAAGGCGGGGAATCAGAGCTGGGGAATCTGAGGCAGGGAATCAGAGTTGGGGATTCAGAGGCGGGGAATCAGATATGGGGAAACAGAGGCGGGGAATCAGAGGCGGGCAAACAGAGGCGGGGAATTAGATATGGGGAATCAGAGGTAGGGAATCAGAGGTGGTGAATCAGTGATGGGGAATCACAGGCGGGGAATCAGAGGCAGGGAATAGAACGCGGGGAATCAGAGGCAGGGAATCAGAGCTGGGGAATCAGAGGCGGAGAATCATAGTTGGGAATCAGAGGCGGGAATCAGATATGGGGAAACAGAGGCGGGGAATCAGAGGCGGGGAAACAGAGGCGGGGAATCAGATATGGGGAATCGGATGCAGGGAATCAGAGGCGGGGAATCAGAGCTGGGGAATCAGAGGTGGGGAATCAGAGTTGGGGCATCAGAGGTGGGGAATTAGATATAGGGAAACAGAGGCGGGGAATCAGAGGCGGGGAAACAGAGGCGGGGAATCAGATATGGGGAATCAGAGGTGGGGAATCAGAGGCAGGCAATCAGATGTACGGAATCAGAGATGGGGAATCAGAGGCAGGGAATCAGAAGCGGGGAATCAGAGGCCGGGAATCAGAGGCCGGGAATCAGATGCTGGGAATAAGAGGCCGGGAATCAGAGGAGGGGAATCAGAGTCCGGGAATCAGAGATGGGGATTCAGAGGCGGGGAATGAGATATGGAGAATCAGAGGCGGGGAATCAGAGGCGGGGAAACAGAGTTGGGGAATCAGATATGGGGAATCAGAGGTGGCGAATCAAAGGCGGTGAATCAGAGATGGGGAATCAGAGGCAGGGAATCAGAGGCAGGGAATCAGATGCGGGGAATCAGAGGCGGGGAATCAGAGCTGGCGAATCAGAGGCTGGGAATCAGAGGTGGGCAATCAGAGGCGGGGAATCAGATATGGGGAATCAGAGGCGGGGAATCAGAGGCGGGGAAACAGAGGCGGGGAATCAAATATAGGGAATCAGAGGTGGGGAATCAGAGGTTGTGAATCAGAGATGGGGAATCAAGGCGGGGAATCAGAGGCAGGGAATCAGACGCGGGGAATCAGAGGCGGGGATTCAGAGCTGGGGAATCAGAGGCGGGGAATCAGAGTTGGGGAATCAGAGGCAGGGAATCAGATATGGGGAATCAGAGGCGGGGAATCAGAGGCCGGGAATCAGATATGGGGAAACAGAGGCGGGGAATCCGAGGCGGGGAAACAGAGGCGGGGAATCAGATATGGGGAATCAGAGGTGGGGAATCAGAGGTTGGGAATCAGAGGCAGGGAATCAGAGGCTTGGAATCAGATGCAGGGTATCAGATGCGGGGAATCAGAGGCGGGGAATCAGAGCTGGGGAATCAGAGGTGGGGAATCAGATTTGGGGAATCAGAGGTGGGGACTTTGATATTGGGAAACAGAGGCGGGGAATCAGAGGCGGGGAAACAGAGGCGGGGAATCAGATATGGGGAATCAGAGGTGGGCAATCAGAGGCAGGGAATCAGATGTGCGGAATCAGAGATGGGGAATCAGAGGCAGGGAATCAGAATCAGAAGCAGGGAATCAGAGGCCGGGAATCAGAGGCCGGAATCAGATGCTGGGAATCAGAGGCCTGGAATCAGAGGCGGGGAATCAGAGGCAGGGAATCAGATGCGGGGAATCAGAGGCGGGGAATCAGAGCTGGGGAATCAGAGGCGGGGTATTAGAGTTGGGGAATCAGAGGCGGGGAATCAGATATGGGGAAACAGAGGTGGGGAATCAGAGGCGGGGAAACAGAGGCAGGGAATCAGATATGGGGAATCAGAGGTGGGGCATCAGAGGTTGTGAATCACAGATGGGGAATCAGAGGCGGGGAATCAGAGGCAGGGAATAAGACGCGGGGAATCAGAGGAGGGGATTCAGAGCTGGGGAATCAGAAGCGGGGAATCAGAGTTGGGGAATCAGAGGCGGGGAATCAGATATGGGGAATCAGAGGCAGGGAATCAGAGGCGGGGAATCAGAGGCAGGGAATTGGATGTGCGGAATCAGAGAGGGGGAATCAGAGGTGGGGAATCAGAGGCGGTGAATCAGAGATGGGGAATCAGAGGCGGTGAATCAGAGGCAGGAAATCAGACACGGGGATTCAGAGGCTGGGAATCAGACGGGGGGAATCAAAGGCGGGGAATCAGAGCTGGGGAATCTGAGGCAGGGAATCAGAGTTGGGGATTCAGAGGCGGGGAATCAGATTTGGGGAAACAGAGGCGGGGAATCAGAGGCGGGCAAACAGAGGCGGGGAATTAGATATGGGGAATCAGAGGTAGGGAATCAGAGGTTGTGAATCAGAGATGGGGAATCAAGGCGGGGAATCAGAGGCAGGGAATCAGACGCGGGGAATCAGAGGCGGGGATTCAGAGCTGGGGAATCAGAGGCGGGGAATCAGAGTTGGGGAATCAGAGGCAGGGAATCAGATATGGGGAATCAGAGGCGGGGAATCAGAGGCCGGGAATCAGATATGGGGAAACAGAGGCGGGGAATCCGAGGCGGGGAAACAGAGGCGGGGAATCAGATATGGGGAATCAGAGGTGGGGAATCAGAGGTTGGGAATCAGAGGCAGGGAATCAGAGGCTTGGAATCAGATGCAGGGTATCAGATGCGGGGAATCAGAGGCGGGGAATCAGAGCTGGGGAATCAGAGGTGGGGAATCAGATTTGGGGAATCAGAGGTGGGGACTTTGATATTGGGAAACAGAGGCGGGGAATCAGAGGCGGGGAAACAGAGGCGGGGAATCAGATATGGGGAATCAGAGGTGGGGAATCAGAGGCAGGGAATCAGATGTGCGGAATCAGAGATGGGGAATCAGAGGCAGGGAATCAGAATCAGAAGCAGGGAATCAGAGGCCGGGTATCAGAGGCCGGAATCAGATGCTGGGAATCAGAGGCCTGGAATCAGAGGCGGGGAATCAGAGGCAGGGAATCAGATGCGGGGAATCAGAGGCGGGGAATCAGAGCTGGGGAATCAGAGGCGGGGTATTAGAGTTGGGGAATCAGAGGCGGGGAATCAGATATGGGGAAACAGAGGTGGGGAATCAGAGGCGGGGAAACAGAGGCAGGGAATCAGATATGGGGAATCAGAGGTGGGGCATCAGAGGTTGTGAATCACAGATGGGGAATCAGAGGCGGGGAATCAGAGGCAGGGAATAAGACGCGGGGAATCAGAGGCGGGGATTCAGAGCTGGGGAATCAGAAGCGGGGAATCAGAGTTGGGGAATCAGAGGCGGGGAATCAGATATGGGGAATCAGAGGCAGGGAACCAGAGGCGGGGAATCAGAGGCAGGGAATCAGACGCGGGGAATCTGAGGCGGGGAATCAGAGCTGGGGAATCAGAGGTGGGGAATCAGAGTTGGGGAATCAGAGGCAGGGAATTGGATGTGCGGAATCAGAGAGGGGGAATCAGAAGTGGGGAATCAGAGGCGGTGAATCAGAGATGGGGAATCAGAGGCGGGGAATCAGAGGCAGGAAATCAGACACGGGGATTCAGAGGCTGGGAATCAGACGGGGGGAATCAAAGGCGGGGAATCAGAGCTGGGGAATCTGAGGCAGGGAATCAGAGTTGGGGATTCAGAGGCGGGGAATCAGATATGGGGAAACAGAGGCGGGGAATCAGAGGCGGGCAAACAGAGGCGGGGAATTAGATATGGGGAATCAGAGGTCGGGAATCAGAGGTGGTGAATCAGTGATGGGGAATCACAGGCGGGGAATCAGAGGCAGGGAATAGAACGCGGGGAATCAGAGGCAGGGAATCAGAGCTGGGGAATCAGAGGAGGGGATTCATAGTTGGGAATCAGAGGCGGGAATCAGATATGGTGAAACAGAGGCGGGGAATCAGAGGCGGTGAAACAGAGGCGGGGAATCAGATATGGGGAATCGGATGCAGGGAATCAGAGGCGGGGAATCAGAGCTGGGGAATCAGAGGCGGGGAATCAGAGTTGGGGCATCAGAGGTGGGGAATTAGATATAGGGAAACAGAGGCGGGGAATCAGAGGCGGGGAAACAGAGGCGGGGAATCAGATATGGGGAATCAGAGGTGGGGAATCAGAGGCAGGGAATCAGATGTGCGGAATCAGAGATGGGGAATAAGAGGCAGGGAATCAGAATCAGAAGCGGGGAATCAGAGGCCGGGTATCAGAGGCCGGGAATCAGATGCTGGGAATAAGAGGCCGGGAATCAGAGGTGGGGAATCAGATATGGGGAATCAGAGGTGGCGAATCAAAGGCGGTGAATCAGAGATGGGGAATCAGAGGCGGGGAATCAGAGGCAGGGAATCAGATGCGGGGAATCAGAGGCGGGGAATCAGAGCTTGCGAATCAGAGGCTGGGAATCAGAGGTGGGCAATCAGAGGCGGGGAATCAGATATGGGGAATCAGAGGCGGGGAATCAGAGGCGGGGAAACAGAGGCTGGGAATCAAATATAGGGAATCAGAGGTGGGGAATCAGAGGTTGTGAATCAGAGATGGGGAATCAAGGCGGGGAAACAGAGGCAGGGAATCAGACGCGGGGAATCAGAGGCGGGGATTCAGAGCTGGGGAATCAGAGGCGGGGAATCAGAGTTGGGGAATCAGAGGCAGGGAATCAGATATGGGGAATCAGAGGCGGGGAATCAGAGGCGGGGAAACAGAGGCGGGGAATCAGATGTGGGGAATCAGATATGGGGAAACAGAGGCGGGGAATCCGAGGCGGGGAAACAGAGGCGGGGAATCAGATAAGGGGAATCAGAGGTGGGGAATCAGAGGTTGGGAATCAGAGGCAGGGAATCAGAGGCTTGGAATCAGATGCAGGGAATCAGATGCGGGGCATCAGAGGCGGGGAATCAGAGCTGGGGAATCAGAGGTGGGGAATCAGATTTGGGGAATCAGAGGTGGGGACTTAGATATTGGGAAACAGAGGCGGGGAATCAGAGGCGGGGAAACAGAGGTGGGGAATCAGATATGGGGAATCAGAGGTGGGGAATCAGAGGCAGGGAATCAGATGTGCGGAATCAGAGATAGGGAATCAGAGGCAGGGAATCAGAATCAGAAGCAGGGAATCAGAGGCCGGGAATCAGAGGCCGGAATCAGATGATGGGAATCAGAGGCCTGGAATCAGAGGCGGGGAATCAGAGGCAGGGAATCAGATGCGGGGAATCAGAGGCGGGGAATCATAGCTGGGGAATCAGATGCGGGGTATTAGAGTTGGGGAATCAGAGGCGGGGAATCAGATATGGGGAAACAGAGGTAGGGAATCAGAGGCAGGAAACAGAGGCAGGGAATCAGATATGGGGAATCAGAGGCGGGGAATCAGAGGTGGGGAAACATAGGCAGGGAATCGGATGTGCGGAATCAGAGATGGGGAATCAGAGGCCGGGAATCAGAGGTGGTGAATCAGAGATGGGGAATCAGAGGCGGGGAATCAGAGGCAGGGTATCAGACGCTGGGAATCAGAGGTGGGCAATCAGAGGCGGGGAATCAGATATGGGGAATCAGAGGCGGGGAAACAGAGGCGGGGAATCAGATATGGGGAATCAGAGGTGGGGCATCAGAGGCGGGGAATCAGAGCTGGGGAATCAGAGGTGGGGAATCAGAGTTGGGGAATCAGAGGCAGGGAATTGGATGTGCGGAATCAGAGATGGGGTATCAGAGGTGGGGAATCAGAGGCGGTGAATCAGAGATGGGGAATCAGAGGCGGGGAATCAGAGGCAGGAAATCAGACACGGGGATTCAGAGGCTGGGAATCAGACGGGGGGAATCAAAGGCGGGGAATCAGAGCTGGGGAATCTGAGGCAGGGAATCAGAGTTGGGGATTCAGAGGCGGGGAATCAAATATGGGGAAACAGAGGCGGGGAATCAGAGGCGGGCAAACAGAGGCGGGGAATTAGATATGGGGAATCAGAGGTAGGGAATCAGAGGTGGTGAATCAGTGATGGGGAATCACAGGCGGGGAATCAGAGGCAGGGAATAGAACGCGGGGAATCAGAGGCAGGGAATCAGAGCTGGGGAATCAGAGGCGGAGAATCATAGTTGGGAATCAGAGGCGGGAATCAGATATGGGGAAACAGAGGCGGGGAATCAGAGGCGGGGAAACAGAGGCGGGGAATCAGATATGGGGAATCGGATGCAGGGAATCAGAGGCGGGGAATCAGAGCTGGGGAATCAGAGGTGGGGAATCAGAGTTGGGGCATCAGAGGTGGGGAATTAGATATAGGGAAACAGAGGCGGGGAATCAGAGGCGGGGAAACAGAGGCGGGGAATCAGATATGGGGAATCAGAGGTGGGGAATCAGAGGCAGGCAATCAGATGTACGGAATCAGAGATGGGGAATCAGAGGCAGGGAATCAGAAGCGGGGAATCAGAGGCCGGGAATCAGAGGCCGGGAATCAGATGCTGGGAATAAGAGGCCGGGAATCAGAGGAGGGGAATCAGAGTCCGGGAATCAGAGATGGGGATTCAGAGGCGGGGAATGAGATATGGAGAATCAGAGGCGGGGAATCAGAGGCGGGGAAACAGAGTTGGGGAATCAGATATGGGGAATCAGAGGTGGCGAATCAAAGGCGGTGAATCAGAGATGGGGAATCAGAGGCAGGGAATCAGAGGCAGGGAATCAGATGCGGGGAATCAGAGGCGGGGAATCAGAGCTGGCGAATCAGAGGCTGGGAATCAGAGGTGGGCAATCAGAGGCGGGGAATCAGATATGGGGAATCAGAGGCGGGGAATCAGAGGCGGGGAAACAGAGGCGGGGAATCAAATATAGGGAATCAGAGGTGGGGAATCAGAGGTTGTGAATCAGAGATGGGGAATCAAGGCGGGGAATCAGAGGCAGGGAATCAGACGCGGGGAATCAGAGGCGGGGATTCAGAGCTGGGGAATCAGAGGCGGGGAATCAGAGTTGGGGAATCAGAGGCAGGGAATCAGATATGGGGAATCAGAGGCGGGGAATCAGAGGCCGGGAATCAGATATGGGGAAACAGAGGCGGGGAATCCGAGGCGGGGAAACAGAGGCGGGGAATCAGATATGGGGAATCAGAGGTGGGGAATCAGAGGTTGGGAATCAGAGGCAGGGAATCAGAGGCTTGGAATCAGATGCAGGGTATCAGATGCGGGGAATCAGAGGCGGGGAATCAGAGCTGGGGAATCAGAGGTGGGGAATCAGATTTGGGGAATCAGAGGTGGGGACTTTGATATTGGGAAACAGAGGCGGGGAATCAGAGGCGGGGAAACAGAGGCGGGGAATCAGATATGGGGAATCAGAGGTGGGCAATCAGAGGCAGGGAATCAGATGTGCGGAATCAGAGATGGGGAATCAGAGGCAGGGAATCAGAATCAGAAGCAGGGAATCAGAGGCCGGGAATCAGAGGCCGGAATCAGATGCTGGGAATCAGAGGCCTGGAATCAGAGGCGGGGAATCAGAGGCAGGGAATCAGATGCGGGGAATCAGAGGCGGGGAATCAGAGCTGGGGAATCAGAGGCGGGGTATTAGAGTTGGGGAATCAGAGGCGGGGAATCAGATATGGGGAAACAGAGGTGGGGAATCAGAGGCGGGGAAACAGAGGCAGGGAATCAGATATGGGGAATCAGAGGTGGGGCATCAGAGGTTGTGAATCACAGATGGGGAATCAGAGGCGGGGAATCAGAGGCAGGGAATAAGACGCGGGGAATCAGAGGAGGGGATTCAGAGCTGGGGAATCAGAAGCGGGGAATCAGAGTTGGGGAATCAGAGGCGGGGAATCAGATATGGGGAATCAGAGGCAGGGAATCAGAGGCGGGGAATCAGAGGCAGGGAATTGGATGTGCGGAATCAGAGAGGGGGAATCAGAGGTGGGGAATCAGAGGCGGTGAATCAGAGATGGGGAATCAGAGGCGGTGAATCAGAGGCAGGAAATCAGACACGGGGATTCAGAGGCTGGGAATCAGACGGGGGGAATCAAAGGCGGGGAATCAGAGCTGGGGAATCTGAGGCAGGGAATCAGAGTTGGGGATTCAGAGGCGGGGAATCAGATTTGGGGAAACAGAGGCGGGGAATCAGAGGCGGGCAAACAGAGGCGGGGAATTAGATATGGGGAATCAGAGGTAGGGAATCAGAGGTGGTGAATCAGTGATGGGGAATCACAGGCGGGGAATCAGAGGCAGGGAATAGAACGCGTGGAATCAGAGGCAGGGAATCAGAGCTGGGGAATCAGAGGAGGGGATTCATAGTTGGGAATCAGAGGCGGGAATCAGATATGGGGAAACAGAGGCGGGGAATCAGAGGCGGTGAAACAGAGGCGGGGAATCAGATATGGGGAATCGGATGCAGGGAATCAGAGGCGGGGAATCAGAGCTGGGGAATCAGAGGCGGGGAATCAGAGTTGGGGCATCAGAGGTGGGGAATTAGATATAGGGAAACAGAGGCGGGGAATCAGAGGCGGGGAAACAGAGGCGGGGAATCAGATATGGGGAATCAGAGGTGGGGAATCAGAGGCAGGGAATCAGATGTGCGGAATCAGAGATGCGGAATAAGAGGCAGGGAATCAGAAGCGGGGAATCAGAGGCCGGGAATCAGAGGCCGGGAATCAGATGCTGGGAATAAGAGGCCGGGAATCAGAGGAGGGGAATCAGAGTCCGGGAATCAGAGATGGGGATTCAGAGGCGGGGAATGAGATATGGAGAATCAGAGGCGGGGAATCAGAGGCGGGGAAACAGAGTTGGGGAATCAGATATGGGGAATCAGAGGTGGCGAATCAAAGGCGGTGAATCAGAGATGGGGAATCAGAGGCAGGGAATCAGAGGCAGGGAATCAGATGCGGGGAATCAGAGGCGGGGAATCAGAGCTGGCGAATCAGAGGCTGGGAATCAGAGGTGGGCAATCAGAGGCGGGGAATCAGATATGGGGAATCAGAGGCGGGGAATCAGAGGCGGGGAAACAGAGGCGGGGAATCAAATATAGGGAATCAGAGGTGGGGAATCAGAGGTTGTGAATCAGAGATGGGGAATCAAGGCGGGGAATCAGAGGCAGGGAATCAGACGCGGGGAATCAGAGGCGGGGATTCAGAGCTGGGGAATCAGAGGCGGGGAATCAGAGTTGGGGAATCAGAGGCAGGGAATCAGATATGGGGAATCAGAGGCGGGGAATCAGAGGCCGGGAATCAGATATGGGGAAACAGAGGCGGGGAATCCGAGGCGGGGAAACAGAGGCGGGGAATCAGATATGGGGAATCAGAGGTGGGGAATCAGAGGTTGGGAATCAGAGGCAGGGAATCAGAGGCTTGGAATCAGATGCAGGGTATCAGATGCGGGGAATCAGAGGCGGGGAATCAGAGCTGGGGAATCAGAGGTGGGGAATCAGATTTGGGGAATCAGAGGTGGGGACTTTGATATTGGGAAACAGAGGCGGGGAATCAGAGGCGGGGAAACAGAGGCGGGGAATCAGATATGGGGAATCAGAGGTGGGCAATCAGAGGCAGGGAATCAGATGTGCGGAATCAGAGATGGGGAATCAGAGGCAGGGAATCAGAATCAGAAGCAGGGAATCAGAGGCCGGGAATCAGAGGCCGGAATCAGATGCTGGGAATCAGAGGCCTGGAATCAGAGGCGGGGAATCAGAGGCAGGGAATCAGATGCGGGGAATCAGAGGCGGGGAATCAGAGCTGGGGAATCAGAGGCGGGGTATTAGAGTTGGGGAATCAGAGGCGGGGAATCAGATATGGGGAAACAGAGGTGGGGAATCAGAGGCGGGGAAACAGAGGCAGGGAATCAGATATGGGGAATCAGAGGTGGGGCATCAGAGGTTGTGAATCACAGATGGGGAATCAGAGGCGGGGAATCAGAGGCAGGGAATAAGACGCGGGGAATCAGAGGAGGGGATTCAGAGCTGGGGAATCAGAAGCGGGGAATCAGAGTTGGGGAATCAGAGGCGGGGAATCAGATATGGGGAATCAGAGGCAGGGAATCAGAGGCGGGGAATCAGAGGCAGGGAATTGGATGTGCGGAATCAGAGAGGGGGAATCAGAGGTGGGGAATCAGAGGCGGTGAATCAGAGATGGGGAATCAGAGGCGGTGAATCAGAGGCAGGAAATCAGACACGGGGATTCAGAGGCTGGGAATCAGACGGGGGGAATCAAAGGCGGGGAATCAGAGCTGGGGAATCTGAGGCAGGGAATCAGAGTTGGGGATTCAGAGGCGGGGAATCAGATTTGGGGAAACAGAGGCGGGGAATCAGAGGCGGGCAAACAGAGGCGGGGAATTAGATATGGGGAATCAGAGGTAGGGAATCAGAGGTGGTGAATCAGTGATGGGGAATCACAGGCGGGGAATCAGAGGCAGGGAATAGAACGCGTGGAATCAGAGGCAGGGAATCAGAGCTGGGGAATCAGAGGAGGGGATTCATAGTTGGGAATCAGAGGCGGGAATCAGATATGGGGAAACAGAGGCGGGGAATCAGAGGCGGTGAAACAGAGGCGGGGAATCAGATATGGGGAATCGGATGCAGGGAATCAGAGGCGGGGAATCAGAGCTGGGGAATCAGAGGCGGGGAATCAGAGTTGGGGCATCAGAGGTGGGGAATTAGATATAGGGAAACAGAGGCGGGGAATCAGAGGCGGGGAAACAGAGGCGGGGAATCAGATATGGGGAATCAGAGGTGGGGAATCAGAGGCAGGGAATCAGATGTGCGGAATCAGAGATGCGGAATAAGAGGCAGGGAATCAGAATCAGAAGCGGGGAATCAGAGGCCGGGAATCAGAGGCCGGGAATCAGATGCTGGGAATAAGAGGCCGGGAATCAGAGGTGGGGAATCAGATATGGGGAATCAGAGGTGGCGAATCAAAGGCGGTGAATAAGAGATGGGGAATCAGAGGCGGGGAATCAGAGGCAGGGAATCAGATGCGGGGAATCAGAGGCGGGGAATCAGAGCTGGCGAATCAGAGGCTGGGAATCAGAGGTGGGCAATCAGAGGCGGGGAATCAGATATGGGGAATCAGAGGCGGGGAATCAGAGGCGGGGAAACAGAGGCGGGGAATCAAATATAGGGAATCAGAGGTGGGGAATCAGAGGTTGTGAATCAGAGATGGGGAATCAAGGCGGGGAATCAGAGGCAGGGAATCAGACGCGGGGAATCAGAGGCGGGGATTCAGAGCTGGGGAATCAGAGGCGGGGAATCAGAGTTGGGGAATCAGAGGCAGGGAATCAGATATGGGGAATCAGAGGCGGGGAATCAGAGGCGGGGAAACAGAGGCGGGGAATCAGATGTGGGGAATCAGAGGTGGGGAATCAGGGGCAGGGAATCAGTGGCAGGGAATCAGAGGCGGGCAATCAGAGGCGGGGAATCAAAGGCAGGGAATCAGACACGGGGAATCAGAGGCGGGGAATCAGAGATGGGGAATCAGAGGCGGGGAATCAGAGGCAGGGAATCGTATGCCGGGAATCAGAGTCGGGGAATCAGAGCTGGGGAATCAGAGGCGGGGAATCAGAGTTGGGGAATCAGAGGCGGGGAATCAGATATGGGGAAATAGAGGCGGGGAATCAGATATGGGGAATCAGAGGTGTGGAATCAGAGGTTGGGAATCAGAGGCAGGGAATCAGAGTCGGGGAAACTGAGGCGGGGAATCAGATATGGGGAATCAGAGGTGGCGAATCAAAGGCGGTGAAACAGAGATGGGGAATCAGGGCAGGGAATCAGAGGCAGGGAATCAAACACGGGGAATCAGAGCTGGGGAATCAGAGGCGGGGAATCAGAGTTGGGAATCAGAGGCGGGGAATCAGAGGCGGGGAAACAGAGGCGGGAATCAGATATGGGGAATCAGAGGTGGGGAATCCGAGGTTGGGAATCAGAGGCAGGGAATCAGAGGCGGAAAATCAGAGGCGGGGAATCAGAGGAAGGGAATCAGATGTGCGGAATCGGAGATGGGGAATCAGAGGCAGGGAATCAGAGGCGGGGAATCAGAGGCGGGGAATCAGAGGCCGGGAATCAGATATGGGGAAACAGAGGCGGGGAATCCGAGGCGGGGAAACAGAGGCGGGGAATCAGATATGGGGAATCAGAGGTGGGGAATCAGAGGTTGGGAATCAGAGGCAGGGAATCAGAGGCTTGGAATCAGATGCAGGGAATCAGATGCGGGGAATCAGAGGCGGGGAATCAGAGCTGGGGAATCAGAGGTGGGGAATCAGATTTGGGGAATCAGAGGCGGGGACTTAGATATTGGGAAACAGAGGCGGGGAATCAGAGGCGGGGAAACCCAGGCGGGGAATCAGATATGGGGAATCAGAGGTGGGGAATCAGAGGCAAGGAATCAGATGTGCTGAATCAGAGATGGGGAATCAGAGGCAGGGAATCAGAATCAGAAGCAGGGAATCAGAGGCCGGGAATCAGAGGCCGGAATCAGATGCTGGGAATCAGAGGCCTGGAATCAGAGGCGGGGAATCAGAGGCAGGGAATCAGATGCGGGGAATCAGAGGTGGGGAATCAGAGCTGGGGAATCAGAGGCGGGGTATTAGAGTTGGGGAATCAGAGGCGGGGAATCAGATATGGGGAAACAGAGGTGGGGAATCAGACGCGGGGAAACAGAGGCAGGGAATCAGATATGGGGAATCAGAGGCGGGGAATCAGAGGTGGGGAATCATAGGCAGGGAATCGGATGTGCGGAATCAGAGATGGGGAATCAGAGGCTGGGAATCAGAGGTGGTGAATCAGAGATGGGGAATCAGAGGCGGGGAATCAGAGGCGGGGAAACAGAGGCGGGGAATCAAATATAGGGAATCAGAGGTGGGGAATCAGAGGTTGTGAATCAGAGATGGGGAATCAAGGCGGGGAATCAGAGGCAGGGAATCAGACGCGGGGAATCAGAGGCGGGGATTCAGAGCTGGGGAATCAGAGGCGGGGAATCAGAGTTGGGGAATCAGAGGCAGGGAATCAGATATGGGGAATCAGAGGCGGGGAAACAGAGGCGGGGAATCAGATGTGGGGAATCAGAGGTGGGGAATCAGGGGCAGGGAATCAGTGGCAGGGAATCAGAGGCGGGGAATCAGAGGCGGGGAATCAAAGGCAGGGAATCAGACACGGGGAATCAGAGGCGGGGAATCAGAGATGGGGAATCAGAGGCGGGGAATCAGAGGCAGGGAATCGTATGCCGGGAATCAGAGTCGGGGAATCAGAGCTGGGGAATCAGAGGCGGGGAATCAGAGTTGGGGAATCAGAGGCGGGGAATCAGATATGGGGAAATAGAGGCGGGGAATCAGATATGGGGAATCAGAGGTGTGGAATCAGAGGTTGGGAATCAGATGCAGGGAATCAGAGTCGGGGAAACTGAGGCGGGGAATCAGATATGGGGAATCAGAGGTGGCGAATCAAAGGCGGTGAAACAGAGATGGGGAATCAGGGCAGGGAATCAGAGGCAGGGAATCAAACACAGGGAATCAGAGCTGGGGAATCAGAGGCGGGGAATCAGAGTTGGGAATCAGAGGCGGGGAATCAGAGGCGGGGAAACAGAGGCGGGAATCAGATATGGGGAATCAGAGGTGGGGAATCCGAGGTTGGGAATTAGAGGCAGGGAATCAGAGGCGGAAAATCAGAGGCGGGGAATCAGAGGAAGGGAATCAGATGTGCGGAATCGGAGATGGGGAATCAGAGGCAGGGAATCAGAGGCGGGGAATCAGAGGCGGGGAATCAGAGGCCGGGAATCAGATATGGGGAAACAGAGGCGGGGAATCCGAGGCGTGGAAACAGAGGCGGGGAATCAGATATGGGGAATCAGAGGTGGGGAATCAGAGGTTGGGAATCAGAGGCAGGGAATCAGAGGCTTGGAATCAGATGCAGGGAATCAGATGCGGGGAATCAGAGGCGGGGAATCAGAG
The DNA here is from genome assembly GCF_036971445.1 of Narcine bancroftii. Classification (NCBI taxonomy): domain Eukaryota; kingdom Metazoa; phylum Chordata; class Chondrichthyes; order Torpediniformes; family Narcinidae; genus Narcine; species Narcine bancroftii. The sequence continues at coordinate 270,631 of NW_027211883.1, forward strand.
CTGGGGAATCAGAGGTGGGGAATCAGATTTGGGGAATCAGAGGCGGGGACTTAGATATTGGGAAACAGAGGCGGGGAATCAGAGGCGGGGAAACCCAGGCGGGGAATCAGATATGGGGAATCAGAGGTGGGGAATCAGAGGCAAGGAATCAGATGTGCGGAATCAGAGATGGGGAATCAGAGGCAGGGAATCAGAATCAGAAGCAGGGAATCAGAGGCCGGGAATCAGAGGCTGGAATCAGATGCTGGGAATCAGAGGCCTGGAATCAGAGGCGGGGAATCAGAGGCAGGGAATCAGATGCGGGGAATCAGAGGTGGGGAATCAGAGCTGGGGAATCAGAGGCGGGGTATTAGAGTTGGGGAATCAGAGGCGGGGAATCAGATATGGGGAAACAGAGGTGGGGAATCAGACGCGGGGAAACAGAGGCAGGGAATCAGATATGGGGAATCAGAGGCGGGGAATCAGAGGTGGGGAATCATAGGCAGGGAATCGGATGTGCGGAATCAGAGATGGGGAATCAGAGGCTGGGAATCAGAGGTGGTGAATCAGAGATGGGGAATCAGAGGCGGGGAATCAGAGGCAGGGAATCAGACGCGGGGAATCAGAGGTGGGCAATCAGAGGCGGGGAATCAGATATGGGGAATCAGAGGCGGGGAATCAGAGGCGGGGAAACAGAGGCGGGGAATCAGATATGGGGAATCAGAGGTGGGGCATCAGAGGTTGTGAATCACAGATGGGGAATCAGAGGCGGGGAATCAGAGGCAGGGAATCAGACGCGGGGAATCAGAGGCGGGGATTCAGAGCTGGGGAATCAGAGGCTGGGAATCAGAGTTGGGGAATCAGAGGCGGGGAAACAGATATGGGGAATCAGAGGCAGGGAATCAGAGGCGGGAAAACAGAAGCGGGGAATCAGATATGGGGAATCAGAGGCGGGGAATCAGAGGCAGGGAATCAGACACGGGGAATCAGAGGCGGGGAATCAGAGATGGGGAATCAGAGGCGGGGAATCAGAGACGGGGAATCAGAGGCAGGGAATCGGATGCCGGGAATCAGAGGCGGGAAATCAGAGCTGGGGAATCAGAGGCGGGGAATCAGAGTTGGGGAATCAGAGGCGGCGAAGCAGATATGGGGAAATAGAGGTGGGGAATCAGGTATGGGGAATCAGAGGCGGGGAATCAGATATGGGGAATCAGAGGCTGGGAATCAGAGGGGGGGAAACAGAGGCGGGGAATAAGATATGGGGAATCAGAGGTGGGGAATCAGGGGCGGGGAATCAGTGGCAGGGAATCAGAGGCGGGGAATCAGAGGCGGGGAATCAAAGGAAGGGAATCAGACACGGGGAATCAGAGGTGGGGAATCAGAGATGGGGAATCAGAGGCGGGGAATCACAGGCAGGGAATCAGACGCGGGGAATCAGAGGCGGGGAATCAGGGCTGGGGAATCAGAGGTGGGGAATCAGAGTCGGGGAATCATAGGCAGGGAATCGGTTGTGCGGAATCAGAGATGGGGAATCAGATGTGGGGAATCAGAGGCAGTGAATCAGAGGCGGGGAAACAGAGGCGGGGAATCAAATATAGGGAATCAGAGGTGGGGAATCAGAGGTTGTGAATCAGAGATGGGGAATCAAGGCGGGGAATCAGAGGCAGGGAATCAGACGCGGGGAATCAGAGGCGGGGATTCAGAGCTGGGGAATCAGAGGCGGTGAATCAGAGTTGGGGAATCAGAGGCAGGGAATCAGATATGGGGAATCAGAGGTGGGGAATCAGAGGCGGGGAAACGGAGGCGGGGAATCAGATATGGGGAATCAGAATTGGGGAATCAGGGGCAGGGAATCAGTGGCAGGGAATCAGAGGCGGGGAATCAGAGGCGGGGAATCAGAGGCAGGGAATCAGACACGGGGAATCAGAGGCGGGGAATCAGAGATGGGGAATCAGAGGCGGGGAATCAGAGGCAGGGAATCGGACTCCGGGAATCAGAGTCGGGGAATCAGAGCTGGGGAATCAGAGGCGGGGAATCAGAGTTGGGGAATCAGAGGCGGGGAATCAGATATGGGGAAATAGAGGCGGGGAATCAGATATGGGGAATCAGAGGTGTGGAATCAGAGGTTGGGAATCAGAGGCAGGGAATCAGAGTCGGGGAAACAGAGGCGGGTAATCAGATATGGGGAATCAGAGGTGGCGAATCAAAGGCGGTGAAACAGAGATGGGGAATCAGGGCAGGGAATCAGAGGCAGGGAATCAAACACGGGGAATCAGAGCTGGGGAATCAGAGGCGGGGAATCAGAGTTGGGAATCAGAGGCGGGGAATCAGAGGTGGGGAAACAGAGGCGGGGAATCAGATATGGGGAATCAGAGGTGGGGAATCCGAGGTTGGGAATCAGAGGCAGGGAATCAGAGGCGGAAAATCAGAGGCGGGGAATCAGAGGAAGGGAATCAGATGTGCGGAATCGGAGATGGGGAATCAGAGGCAGGGAATCAGAGGCGGGGAATCAGAGGCGGGGAATCAGAGGCCGGGAATCAGATATGGGGAAACAGAGGCGGGGAATCCGAGGCGGGGAAACAGAGGCGGGGAATCAGATATGGGGAATCAGAGGTGGGGAATCAGAGGTTGGGAATCAGAGGCAGGGAATCAGAGGCTTGGAATCAGATGCAGGGAATCAGATGCGGGGAATCAGAGGCGGGGAATCAGAACTGGGGAATTAGAGGTGGGGAATCAGATTTGGGGAATCAGAGGCGGGGACTTAGATATTGGGAAACAGAGGCGGGGAATCAGAGGCGGGGAAACCCAGGCGGGGAATCAGATATGGGGAATCAGAAGTGGGGAATCAGAGGCAAGGAATCAGATGTGCGGAATCAGAGATGGGGAATCAGAGGCAGGGAATCAGAATCAGAAGCAGGGAATCAGAGGCCGGGAATTAGAGGCCGGAATCAGATGCTGGGAATCAGAGGCCTGGAATCAGAGGCGGGGAATCAGAGGCAGGGAATCAGATGCGGGGAATGAGAGGAGGGGAATCAGAGCTGGGGAATCAGAGGCGGGGTATTAGAGTTGGGGAATCAGATATGGGGAATCAGATATGGGGAAACAGAGGTGGGGAATCAGAGGCGGGGAAACAGAGGCAGGGAATCAGATATGGGGAATCAGAGGCGGGGAATCAGAGGTGGGGAATCATAGGCAGGGAATCGGATGTGCGGAATCAGAGATGGGGAATCAGAGGCTGGGAATCAGAGGTGGTGAATCAGAGATGGGTAATCAGAGGCGGGGAATCAGAGGCGGGGAATCAGACGCGGGGAATCAGAGGTGGGCAATCAGAGGCGGGGAATCAGATATGGGGAATCAGAGGCGGGGAATCAGAGGCGGGGAAACAGAGGCGGGGAATCAGATATGGGGAATCAGAGGTGGGGCATCAGAGGTTGTGAATCACAGATGGGGAATCAGAGGCGGGGAATCAGAGGCAGGGAATCAGACGCGGGGAATCAGAGGCGGGGATTCAGAGCTGGGGAATCAGAGGCGGGGAATCAGAGTTGGGGAATCAGAGGCGGGGAATCAGATATGGGGAATCAGAGGCAGGGAATCAGAGGCGGGAAAACAGAGGCGGGGAATCAGATATGGGGAATCAGAGGCGGGGAATCAGAGGCCAGGAATCAGACACGGGGAATCAGAGGCGGGGAATCAGAGATGGGGAATCAGAGGCGGGGAATCAGAGGCAGGGAATCGGATGCCGGGAATCAGAGGCGGGAAATCAGAGCTGGGGAATCAGAGGCGGGGAATCAGAGTTGGGGAATCAGAGGCGGCGAAGCAGATATGGGGAAATAGAGGCGGGGAATCAGATATGGGGAATCAGAGGCGGGGAATCAGATATGGGGAATCAGAGGCTGGGAATCAGAGGGGGGGAAACAGAGGCGGGGAATAAGATATGGGGAATCAGAGGTGGGGAATCAGGGGCGGGGAATCAGTGGCAGGGAATCAGAGGCGGGGAATCAGAGGCGGGGAATCAAAGGAAGGGAATCAGACACGGAGAATCAGAGGTGGGTAATCAGAGATGGGGAATCAGAGGCGGGGAATCACAGGCAGGGAATCAGACGCGGGGAATCAGAGGCGGGGAATCAGGGCTGGGGAATCAGAGGTGGGGAATCAGGGGCGGGGAATCAGTGGCAGGGAATCAGAGGCGGGGAATCAGAGGCGGGGAATCAAAGGAAGGGAATCAGACACGGGGAATCAGAGGTGGGGAATCAGAGATGGGGAATCAGAGGCGGGGAATCACAGGCAGGGAATCAGACGCGGGGAATCAGAGGCGGGGAATCAGGGCTGGGGAATCAGAGGTGGGGAATCAGAGTCGGGGAATCATAGGCAGGGAATCGGTTGTGCGGAATCAGAGATGGGGAATCAGATGTGGGGAATCAGAGGCAGTGAATCAGAGGCGGGGAAACAGAGGCGGGGAATCAAATATAGGGAATCAGAGGTGGGGAATCAGAGGTTGTGAATCAGAGATGGGGAATCAAGGCGGGGAATCAGAGGCAGGGAATCAGACGCGGGGAATCAGAGGCGGGGATTCAGAGCTGGGGAATCAGAGGCGGTGAATCAGAGTTGGGGAATCAGAGGCAGGGAATCAGATATGGGGAATCAGAGGTGGGGAATCAGAGGCGGGGAAACGGAGGCGGGGAATCAGATATGGGGAATCAGAATTGGGGAATCAGGGGCAGGGAATCAGTGGCAGGGAATCAGAGGCGGGGAATCAGAGGCGGGGAATCAGAGGCAGGGAATCAGACACGGGGAATCAGAGGCGGGGAATCAGAGATGGGGAATCAGAGGCGGGGAATCAGAGGCAGGGAATCGGACTCCGGGAATCAGAGTCGGGGAATCAGAGCTGGGGAATCAGAGGCGGGGAATCAGAGTTGGGGAATCAGAGGCGGGGAATCAGATATGGGGAAATAGAGGCGGGGAATCAGATATGGGGAATCAGAGGTGTGGAATCAGAGGTTGGGAATCAGAGGCAGGGAATCAGAGTCGGGGAAACAGAGGCGGGTAATCAGATATGGGGAATCAGAGGTGGCGAATCAAAGGCGGTGAAACAGAGATGGGGAATCAGGGCAGGGAATCAGAGGCAGGGAATCAAACACGGGGAATCAGAGCTGGGGAATCAGAGGCGGGGAATCAGAGTTGGGAATCAGAGGCGGGGAATCAGAGGTGGGGAAACAGAGGCGGGGAATCAGATATGGGGAATCAGAGGTGGGGAATCCGAGGTTGGGAATCAGAGGCAGGGAATCAGAGGCGGAAAATCAGAGGCGGGGAATCAGAGGAAGGGAATCAGATGTGCGGAATCGGAGATGGGGAATCAGAGGCAGGGAATCAGAGGCGGGGAATCAGAGGCGGGGAATCAGAGGCCGGGAATCAGATATGGGGAAACAGAGGCGGGGAATCCGAGGCGGGGAAACAGAGGCGGGGAATCAGATATGGGGAATCAGAGGTGGGGAATCAGAGGTTGGGAATCAGAGGCAGGGAATCAGAGGCTTGGAATCAGATGCAGGGAATCAGATGCGGGGAATCAGAGGCGGGGAATCAGAACTGGGGAATTAGAGGTGGGGAATCAGATTTGGGGAATCAGAGGCGGGGACTTAGATATTGGGAAACAGAGGCGGGGAATCAGAGGCGGGGAAACCCAGGCGGGGAATCAGATATGGGGAATCAGAAGTGGGGAATCAGAGGCAAGGAATCAGATGTGCGGAATCAGAGATGGGGAATCAGAGGCAGGGAATCAGAATCAGAAGCAGGGAATCAGAGGCCGGGAATTAGAGGCCGGAATCAGATGCTGGGAATCAGAGGCCTGGAATCAGAGGCGGGGAATCAGAGGCAGGGAATCAGATGCGGGGAATGAGAGGAGGGGAATCAGAGCTGGGGAATCAGAGGCGGGGTATTAGAGTTGGGGAATCAGATATGGGGAATCAGATATGGGGAAACAGAGGTGGGGAATCAGAGGCGGGGAAACAGAGGCAGGGAATCAGATATGGGGAATCAGAGGCGGGGAATCAGAGGTGGGGAATCATAGGCAGGGAATCGGATGTGCGGAATCAGAGATGGGGAATCAGAGGCTGGGAATCAGAGGTGGTGAATCAGAGATGGGTAATCAGAGGCGGGGAATCAGAGGCGGGGAATCAGACGCGGGGAATCAGAGGTGGGCAATCAGAGGCGGGGAATCAGATATGGGGAATCAGAGGCGGGGAATCAGAGGCGGGGAAACAGAGGCGGGGAATCAGATATGGGGAATCAGAGGTGGGGCATCAGAGGTTGTGAATCACAGATGGGGAATCAGAGGCGGGGAATCAGAGGCAGGGAATCAGACGCGGGGAATCAGAGGCGGGGATTCAGAGCTGGGGAATCAGAGGCGGGGAATCAGAGTTGGGGAATCAGAGGCGGGGAATCAGATATGGGGAATCAGAGGCAGGGAATCAGAGGCGGGAAAACAGAGGCGGGGAATCAGATATGGGGAATCAGAGGCGGGGAATCAGAGGCCAGGAATCAGACACGGGGAATCAGAGGCGGGGAATCAGAGATGGGGAATCAGAGGCGGGGAATCAGAGGCAGGGAATCGGATGCCGGGAATCAGAGGCGGGAAATCAGAGCTGGGGAATCAGAGGCGGGGAATCAGAGTTGGGGAATCAGAGGCGGCGAAGCAGATATGGGGAAATAGAGGCGGGGAATCAGATATGGGGAATCAGAGGCGGGGAATCAGATATGGGGAATCAGAGGCTGGGAATCAGAGGGGGGGAAACAGAGGCGGGGAATAAGATATGGGGAATCAGAGGTGGGGAATCAGGGGCGGGGAATCAGTGGCAGGGAATCAGAGGCGGGGAATCAGAGGCGGGGAATCAAAGGAAGGGAATCAGACACGGAGAATCAGAGGTGGGTAATCAGAGATGGGGAATCAGAGGCGGGGAATCACAGGCAGGGAATCAGACGCGGGGAATCAGAGGCGGGGAATCAGAGCTGGGGAATCAGAGGTGGGGAATCAGAGTCGGGGAATCAGAGGCAGGGAATCGGTTGTGCGGAATCAGAGATGGGGAATCAGATGTGGGGAATCAGAGGCATTGAATCAGAGATGGGGAATCAGAGGCGGGGAATCAGAGGCAGGAAATCAGACAGGGATTCAGAGGCTGGGAATCAGACGGGGGGAATCAAAGGCGGGGAATCAGAGCTGGTGAATCAGAGGCAGGGAATCAGAGTTGGGGATTCAGAGGCGGGGAATCAGATATGGGGAAACAGAGGCGGGGAATGAGAGGCGGGCAAGCAGAGGCGGGGAATTAGATATGGGGAATCAGAGGTGGGAAATCAGAGGTGGTGAATCAGAGATGGGTAATCACAGGCGGGGAATAAGAGGCAGCGAATAGAACGCGGGGAATCAGAGGCAGGGAATCAGAGCTGGGGAATCAGAGGCGGGGAATCAGATATGGGGAAAGAGAGGCGGGGAATCAGAGGCGGGGAAACAGAGGCGGGGAATCAGACATGGGGAATCGGATGCGGGGAATCAGAGGCGGGGAATCAGAGCTGGGGAATCAGAGGTGGGGAATCAGAGTTGGGGCATCAGAGGTGGGGAATTAGATATGGGGAAACAGAGGCGGGGAATCAGAGGTGGGGAATCAGAGGCAGGGAATCAGATGTGCGGAATCAGAGATGGGGAATCAGAGGCAGGGAATCAGAATCAGAAGCGGGGAATCAGAGGCCGGGAATCAGAGGCCGGGAATCAGATGCTGGGAATAAGAGGCCGGGAATCAGAGGTGGGGAATCAGAGTCTGGGAATCAGAGATGGGGATTCAGAGGCGGGGAATGAGATATGGAGAATCAGAGGCGGGGAATCAGAGGCGGGGAAACAGAGGTGGGGAATCAGATATGGGGAAATAGAGGCGGGGAATCAGATATGGGGAATCAGAGGTGTGGAATCAGAGGTTGGGAATCAGAGTTGGGAATCAGAGGCGGTGAATCAGAGGCAGGGAAACAGAGGCGGGGAATCAGATATGGGGAATCAGAGGTGGGGAATCCGAGGTTGGGAATCAGTGGCAGGGAATCAGAGGCGGGGAATCAGAGGCGGGGAATCAGAGGAAGGGAATCAGATGTGCGGAATCGGAGATGGGGAATCAGAGGCAGGGAATCAGAGGCGGGGAATCAGAGGCGGGGAATCAGAGGCCGGGAATCAGATATGGGGAAACAGAGGCTGGGAATCCGAGGCGGGGAAACAGAGGCGGGGAATCAGATATGGGGAATCAGAGGTGGGGAATCAGAGGTTGGGAATCAGAGGCAGGGAATCAGAGGCTTGGAATCAGATGCAGGGAATCAGATGCGGGGAATCAGAGTCGGGGAATCAGAGCTGGGGAATCAGAGGTGGGGAATCAGATTTGGGGAATCAGAGGCGGGGACTTAGATATTGGGAAACAGAGGCGGGGAATCAGAGGCGGGGAAACCCAGGCGGGGAATCAGATATGGGGAATCAGAGGTGGGGAATCAGAGGCAAGGAATCAGATGTGCGGAATCAGAGATGGGGAATCAGAGGCAGGGAATCAGAATCAGAAGCAGGGAATCAGAGGCCGGGAATTAGAGGCCGGAATCAGATGCTGGGAATCAGAGGCCTGGAATCAGAGGCGGGGAATCAGAGGCAGGGAATCAGATGCGGGGAATCAGAGGCGGGGAATCAGAGCTGGGGAATCAGAGGCGGGGTATTAGAGTTGGGGAATCAGAGGCGGGGAATCAGATATGGGGAAACAGAGGTGGGGAATCAGAGGCGGGGAAACAGAGGCAGGGAATCAGATATGGGGAATCAGAGGCGGGGAATCAGAGGTGGGGAATCATAGGCAGGGAATCGGATGTGCGGAATCAGAGATGGGGAATCAGAGGCTGGGAATCAGAGGTGGTGAATCAGAGATGGGGAATCAGAGGCGGGGAATCAGAGGCGGGGAATCAGACGCGGGGAATCAGAGGTGGGCAATCAGAGGCGGGGAATCAGATATGGGGAATCAGAGGCGGGGAATCAGAGGCGGGGAAACAGAGGCGGGGAATCAGATATGGGGAATCAGAGGTGGGGCATCAGAGGTTGTGAATCACAGATGGGGAATCAGAGGCGGGGAATCAGAGGCAGGGAATCAGACGTGGGGAATCAGAGGCTGGGATTCAGAGCTGGGGAATCAGAGGCGGGGAATCAGAGTTGGGGAATCAGAGGCGGGGAATCAGATATGGGGAATCAGAGGCAGGGAATCAGAGGCGGGAAAACAGAGGCGGGGAATCAGATATGGGGAATCAGAGGCGGGGAATCAGAGGCAGGGAATCAGACACGGGGAATCAGAGGCGGGGAATCAGAGATGGGGAATCAGAGGCAGGGAATCGGATGCCGGGAATCAGAGGCGGGAAATCGGAGCTGGGGAATCAGAGGCGGGGAATCAGAGTTGGGGAATCAGAGGCGGCGAAGCAGATATGGGGAAATAGAGGCGGGGAATCAGATATGGGGAATCAGAGGCGGGGAATCAGATATGGGGAATCAGAGGCTGGGAATCAGAGGGGGGGAAACAGAGGCGGGGAATAAGATATGGGGAATCAGAGGTGGGGAATCAGGGGCGGGGAATCAGTGGCAGGGAATCAGAGGCGGGGAATCAGAGGCGGGGAATCAAAGGAAGGGAATCAGACACGGGGAATCAGAGGTGGGGAATCAGAGATGGGGAATCAGAGGCGGGGAATCACAGGCAGGGAATCAGACGCGGGGAATCAGAGGCGGGGAATCAGAGCTGGGGAATCAGAGGTGGGGAATCAGAGTCGGGGAATCAGAGGCAGGGAATCGGTTGTGCGGAATCAGAGATGGGGAATCAGATGTGGGGAATCAGAGGCAGTGAATCAGAGATGGGGAATCAGAGGCGGGGAATCAGAGGCAGGAAATCGGACAGGGATTCAGAGGCTGGGAATCAGACGGGGGGAATCAAAGGCGGGGAATCAGAGCTGGTGAATCAGAGGCAGGGAATCAGAGTTGGGGATTCAGAGGCGGGGAATCAGATATGGGGAAACAGAGGCTGGGAATGAGAGGTGGGCAAGCAGAGGCGGGGAATTAGATATGGGGAATCAGAGGTGGGAAATCAGAGGTAGTGAATCAGAGATGGGGAATCACAGGCGGGGAATCAGAGGCAGCGAATAGAACGCGGGGAATCAGAGGCAGGGAATCAGAGCTGGGGAATCAGAGGCGGGGAATCAGATATGGGGAAACAGAGGCGGGGAATCAGAGGCGGGGAAACAGAGGCGGGGAATCAGACATGGGGAATCGGATGCGGGGAATCAGAGGCGGGGAATCAGAGCTGGGGAATCAGAGGTGGGGAATCAGAGTTGGGGCATCAGAGGTGGGGAATTAGATATGGGGAAACAGAGGCGGGGAATCAGAGGCGGGGAAACAGAGGCGGGGAATCAGATATGGGGAATCAGAGGTGGGGAATCAGAGGCAGGTAATCAGATGTGCGGAATCAGAGATGGGGAATCAGAGGCAGGGAATCAGAATCAGAAGCGGGGAATCAGAGGCCGGGAATCAGAGGCCGGGAATCAGATGCTGGGAATAAGAGGCCGGGAATCAGAGGTGGGGAATCAGAGTCTGGGAATCAGAGATGGGGATTCAGAGGCGGGGAATGAGATATGGAGAATCAGAGGCGGGGAATCAGAGGCGGGGAAACAGAGGTGGGCAATCAGATATGGGGAATCAGAGGTGGTGAATCAAAGGCGGTGAATCAGAGATGGGGAATCAGAGGCGGGGAATCAGAGGCAGGGAATCAGATGCGGGGATTCAGAGGCGGGGAATCAGAGCTGGCGAATCAGAGGCGGGGAATCAGAGGTGGGCAATCAGAGCCGGGGAATCAGATATGGGGAATCAGAGGCGGGGAAACAGAGGCGGGGAATCAGATATGGGGAATCAGAGGTGGGGAATCAGAGGTTGTGAATCAGAGATGGGGAATCAAGGCGGGGAATCAGAGGGAGGGAATCAGACGCGGGGAATCAGAGGCGGGGATTCAGAGCTGGGGAATCAGAGGCGGGGAATCAGAGTTGGGGAATCAGAGGCAGGGAATCAGATATGGGGAATCAGAGGTGGGGAATCAGAGGCGGGGAAACAGAGGCGGGGAATCAGATATGGGGAATCAGAGGTGGGGAATCAGGGGCAGGGAATCAGGGGCAGGGAATCAGTGGCAGGGAATCAGAGGCGGGGAATCTGAGCCGGGGAATCAGAGGCAGGGAATCAGGCACGGGGAATCAGAGGCGGGGAATCAGAGATGGTGAATCAGAGGCGGGGAATAAGAGGCAGGGAATCGGACGCCGGGAATCAGAGGCGGGGAATCAGAGCTGGGGAATCAGAGGCGGGGAATCAGAGTTGGGGAATCAGAGGCGGGGAATCAGATATGGGGAAATAGAGGCGGGGAATCAGATATGGGGAATCAGAGGTGTGGAATCAGAGGTTGGGAATCAGAGGCAGGGAATCAGAGGCGGGGAAACAGAGGCGGGGAATCAGATATGGGGAATCAGAGGTGGCGAATCAAAGGCGGTGAAACAGAGATGGGGAATCAGGGCAGGGAATCAGAGGCAGGGAATCAGAGCTGGGGAAACAGAGGCGGGGAATCAGATATGGGGAATCAGAGGTGGGGAATCAGGGGCGGGGAATCAGTGGCAGGGAATCAGAGCTGGGGAATCAGAGGTGGGGAATCAGAGCTGGGGAAACAGAGGCGGGGAATCAGATATGGGGAATCAGAGGTGGGGTATCAGGGGCGGGGAATCAGTGGCAGGGAATCAGAGGCCGGGAATAAAAGGCGGGGAATCAGATCTGGGGAATCAGAGGCGGGGAATCAGAGTTGGGGAATCAGAGGAGGGGAATCAGATATGGGGAAACAGAGGCCGGGAATCAGAGGCAGGGAAACAGAGGCGGGGAATCAGATATGGGGAATCAGAGGTGGGGAATTTGAGGTTGCGAATCAGAGGCGGGGAATCAGTGGAAGGGAATCGGATGTGCGGAATCAGAGATGGGGAATCAGAGGTGGGGATTCAGAGGTGGTGAATCAGAAAAGGGGAATCAGAGGCTGGGAATCAGAGGCAGGGAATCAGACGCAGGGAAACAGAGGCGGGGAATCATAGCTGGCGAATTAGAGGAGGGGAATCAGAGTTGGGGAATCAGAGGCGGGGAATCAGATATGGGGAAACAGAGGCGGGGAATCAGAGGCGGGGAAACAGAGGCAGGGAATCAGATATGGGGAATCAGAGGTGGGGAATCAGAGGCAGGGAATCAGATGTGCGGAATCAGAGATGGGGAATCAGAGGCAGGGAATCAGAATCAGAAGCAGGGAATCAGAGGCCGGGAATCAGAGGCCGGAATCAGATGCTGGGAATCGGAGGCCTGGAATCAGAGGCGGGGAATCAGAGGCAGGGAATCTGATGCGGGGAATCAGAGGCGGGGAATCAGAGCTGGGGAATCAGAGGCAGGGTATTAGAGTTGGGGAATCAGAGGCGGGGAATCAGATATGGGGAAACAGAGGTGGGGAATCAGAGGCGGGGAAACAGAGGCAGGGAATCAGATATGGGGAATCAGAGGCGGGAATCAGAGGTGGGGAATCATAGGCAGAGAATCGGATGTGCGGAATCAGAGATGGGGAATCAGAGGCCGGGAATGAGAGGTGGTGAATCAGATATGGGGAATCAGAGGCGGGGAATCAGAGGCAGTGAATCAGACGCGGGGAATCAGAGGTGGGCAATCAGAGGCGGGGAATCAGATATGGGGAATCAGAGGCGGGGAATCAGAGGCGGGGAAACAGAGGCGGGGAATCAGATATGGGGAATCAGAGGTGGGGCATCAGAGGTTGTGAATCACAGATGGGGAATTAGAGGCGGGGAATCAGAGGCAGGGAATCAGACTCGGGGAATCAGAGTCGGGGATTCAGAGCTGGGGAATCAGAAGCGGGGAATCAGAGTTGGGGAATCAGAGGCGGGGAATCAGATATGGGGAATCAGAGGTAGGGAATCAGAGGCGGAGAATCAGAGGCAGGGAATCAGACGCGGGGAATCTGAGGCGGGGAGTCAGAGCTGGGGAATCAGAGGTGGGGAATCTGAGTTGGGGAATCAGAGGCAGGGAATCAGAGGCAGGGAATCAGACGCGGGGAATCAGAGGCGGGGATTCAGAGCTGGGGAATCAGAGGCGGGGAATCAGAGTTGGGGAATCAGAGGCGGGGAATCAGATATGGGGAATCAGAGGCAGGGAATCAGAGGCGGGAAAACAGAGGCGGGGAATCAGATATGGGGAATCAGAGGCGGGGAATCAGAGGCCAGGAATCAGACACGGGGAATCAGAGGCGGGGAATCAGAGATGGGGAATCAGAGGCGGGGAATCAGAGGCAGGGAATCGGATGCCGGGAATCAGAGGCGGGAAATCAGAGCTGGGGAATCAGAGGCGGGGAATCAGAGTTGGGGAATCAGAGGCGGCGAAGCAGATATGGGGAAATAGAGGCGGGGAATCAGATATGGGGAATCAGAGGCGGGGAATCAGATATGGGGAATCAGAGGCTGGGAATCAGAGGGGGTAAACAGAGGCGGGGAATAAGATATGGGGAATCAGAGGTGGGGAATCAGGGGCGGGGAATCAGTGGCAGGGAATCAGAGGCGGGGAATCAGAGGCGGGGAATCAAAGGAAGGGAATCAGACACGGAGAATCAGAGGTGGGTAATCAGAGATGGGGAATCAGAGGCGGGGAATCACAGGCAGGGAATCAGACGCGGGGAATCAGAGGCGGGGAATCAGAGCTGGGGAATCAGAGGTGGGGAATCAGAGTCGGGGAATCAGAGGCAGGGAATCGGTTGTGCGGAATCAGAGATGGGGAATCAGATGTGGGGAATCAGAGGCAGTGAATCAGAGATGGGGAATCAGAGGCGGGGAATCAGAGGCAGGAAATCAGACAGGGATTCAGAGGCTGGGAATCAGACGGGGGGAATCAAAGGCGGGGAATCAGAGCTGGTGAATCAGAGGCAGGGAATCAGAGTTGGGGATTCAGAGGCGGGGAATCAGATATGGGGAAACAGAGGCGGGGAATGAGAGGCGGGCAAGCAGAGGCGGGGAATTAGATATGGGGAATCAGAGGTGGGAAATCAGAGGTGGTGAATCAGAGATGGGTAATCACAGGCGGGGAATAAGAGGCAGCGAATAGAACGCGGGGAATCAGAGGCAGGGAATCAGAGCTGGGGAATCAGAGGCGGGGAATCAGATATGGGGAAAGAGAGGCGGGGAATCAGAGGCGGGGAAACAGAGGCGGGGTATCAGACATGGGGAATCGGATGCGGGGAATCAGAGGCGGGGAATCAGAGCTGGGGAATCAGAGGTGGGGAATCAGAGTTGGGGCATCAGAGGTGGGGAATTAGATATGGGGAAACAGAGGCGGGGAATCAGAGGCGGGGAAACAGAGGCGGGGAATCAGATATGGGGAATCAGAGGTGGGGAATCAGAGGCAGGGAATCAGATGTGCGGAATCAGAGATGGGGAATCAGAGGCAGGGAATCAGAATCAGAAGCGGGGAATCAGAGGCCGGGAATCAGAGGCCGGGAATCAGATGCTGGGAATAAGAGGCCGGGAATCAGAGGTGGGGAATCAGAGTCTGGGAATCAGAGATGGGGATTCAGAGGCGGGGAATGAGATATGGAGAATCAGAGGCGGGGAATCAGAGGCGGGGAAACAGAGGTGGGGAATCAGATATGGGGAAATAGAGGCGGGGAATCAGATATGGGGAATCAGAGGTGTGGAATCAGAGGTTGGGAATCAGAGTTGGGAATCAGAGGCGGTGAATCAGAGGCAGGGAAACAGAGGCGGGGAATCAGATATGGGGAATCAGAGGTGGGGAATCCGAGGTTGGGAATCAGTGGCAGGGAATCAGAGGCGGGGAATCAGAGGCGGGGAATCAGAGGAAGGGAATCAGATGTGCGGAATCGGAGATGGGGAATCAGAGGCAGGGAATCAGAGGCGGGGAATCAGAGGCGGGGAATCAGAGGCCGGGAATCAGATATGGGGAAACAGAGGCGGGGAATCCGAGGCGGGGAAACAGAGGCGGGGAATCAGATATGGGGAATCAGAGGTGGGGAATCAGAGGTTGGGAATCAGAGGCAGGGAATCAGAGGCTTGGAATCAGATGCAGGGAATCAGATGCGGGGAATCAGAGTCGGGGAATCAGCGCTGGGGAATCAGAGGTGGGGAATCAGATTTGGGGAATCAGAGGCGGGGACTTAGATATTGGGAAACAGAGGCGGGGAATCAGAGGCGGGGAAACCCAAGCGGGGAATCAGATATGGGGAATCAGAGGTGGGGAATCAGAGGCAAGGAATCAGATGTGCGGAATCAGAGATGGGGAATCAGAGGCAGGGAATCAGAATCAGAAGCAGGGAATCAGAGGCCGGGAATTAGAGGCCGCAATCAGATGCTGGGAATCAGAGGCCTGGAATCAGAGGCGGGGAATCAGAGGCAGGGAATCAGATGCGGGGAATCAGAGGCGGGGAATCAGAGCTGGGGAATCAGAGGCGGGGTATTAGAGTTGGGGAATCAGAGGCGGGGAATCAGATATGGGGAAACAGAGGTGGGGAATCAGAGGCGGGGAAACAGAGGCAGGGAATCAGATATGGGGAATCAGAGGCGGGGAATCAGAGGTGGGGAATCATAGGCAGGGAATCGGATGTGCGGAATCAGAGATGGGGAATCAGAGGCTGGGAATCAGAGGTGGTGAATCAGAGATGGGGAATCAGAGGCGGGGAATCAGAGGCGGGGAATCAGACACGGGGAATCAGAGGTGGGCAATCAGAGGCGGGGAATCAGATATGGGGAATCAGAGGCGGGGAATCAGAGGCGGGGAAACAGAGGCGGGGAATCAGATATGGGTAATCAGAGGTGGGGCATCAGAGGTTGTGAATCACAGATGGGGAATCAGAGGCGGGGAATCAGAGGCAGGGAATCAGACGTGGGGAATCAGAGGCTGGGATTCAGAGCTGGGGAATCAGAGGCGGGGAATCAGAGTTGGGGAATCAGAGGCGGGGAATCAGATATGGGGAATCAGAGGCAGGGAATCAGAGGCGGGAAAACAGAGGCGGGGAATCAGATATGGGGAATCAGAGGCGGGGAATCAGAGGCAGGGAATCAGACACGGGGAATCAGAGGCGGGGAATCAGAGATGGGGAATCAGAGGCAGGGAATCGGATGCCGGGAATCAGAGGCGGGAAAGCGGAGCTGGGGAATCAGAGGCGGGGAATCAGAGTTGGGGAATCAGAGGCGGCGAAGCAGATATGGGGAAATAGAGGCGGGGAATCAGATATGGGGAATCAGAGGCGGGGAATCAGATATGGGGAATCAGAGGCTGGGAATCAGAGGGGGGGAAACAGAGGCGGGGAATAAGATATGGGGAATCAGAGGTGGGGAATCAGGGGCGGGGAATCAGTGGCAGGGAATCAGAGGCGGGGAATCAGAGGCGGGGAATCAAAGGAAGGGAATCAGACACGGGGAATCAGAGGTGGGGAATCAGAGATGGGGAATCAGAGGCGGGGAATCACAGGCAGGGAATCAGACGCGGGGAATCAGAGGCGGGGAATCAGAGCTGGGGAATCAGAGGTGGGGAATCAGAGTCGGGGAATCAGAGGCAGGGAATCGGTTGTGCGGAATCAGAGATGGGGAATCAGATGTGGGGAATCAGAGGCAGTGAATCAGAGATGGGGAATCAGAGGCGGGGAATCAGAGGCAGGAAATCAGACAGGGATTCAGAGGCTGGGAATCAGACGGGGGGAATCAAAGGCGGGGAATCAGAGCTGGTGAATCAGAGGCAGGGAATCAGAGTTGGGGATTCAGAGGCGGGGAATCAGATATGGGGAAACAGAGGCGGGGAATGAGAGGCGGGCAAGCAGAGGCGGGGAATTAGATATGGGGAATCAGAGGTGGGAAATCAGAGGTAGTGAATCAGAGATGGGGAATCACAGGCGGGGAATCAGAGGCAGCGAATAGAACGCGGGGAATCAGAGGCAGGGAATCAGAGCTGGGGAATCAGAGGCGGGGAATCAGATATGGGGAAACAGAGGCGGGGAATCAGAGGCGGGGAAACAGAGGCGGGGAATCAGACATGGGGAATCGGATGCGGGGAATCAGAGGCGGGGAATCAGAGCTGGGGAATCAGAGGTGGGGAATCAGAGTTGGGGCATCAGAGGTGGGGAATTAGATATGGGGAAACAGAGGCGGGGAATCAGAGGCGGGGAAACAGAGGCGGGGAATCAGATATGGGGAATCAGAGGTGGGGAATCAGAGGCAGGTAATCAGATGTGCGGAATCAGAGATGGGGAATCCGAGGCAGGGAATCAGAATCAGAAGCGGGGAATCAGAGGCCGGGAATCAGAGGCCGGGAATCAGATGCTGGGAATAAGAGGCCGGGAATCAGAGGTGGGGAATCAGAGTCTGGGAATCAGAGATGGGGATTCAGAGGCGGGGAATGAGATATGGAGAATCAGAGGCGGGGAATCAGAGGCGGGGAAACAGAGGTGGGGAATCAGATATGGGGAATCAGAGGTGGTGAATCAAAGGCGGTGAATCAGAGATGGGGAATCAGAGGCGGGGAATCAGAGGCAGGGAATCAGATGCGGGGATTCAGAGGCGGGGAATCAGAGCTGGCGAATCAGAGGCGGGGAATCAGAGGTGGGCAATCAGAGCCGGGGAATCAGATATGGGGAATCAGAGGCGGGGAAACAGAGGCGGGGAATCAGATATGGGGAATCAGAGGTGGGGAATCAGAGGTTGTGAATCAGAGATGGGGAATCAAGGCGGGGAATCAGAGGGAGGGAATCAGACGCGGGGAATCAGAGGCGGGGATTCAGAGCTGGGGAATCAGAGGCGGGGAATCAGAGTTGGGGAATCAGAGGCAGGGAATCAGATATGGGGAATCAGAGGTGGGGAATCAGAGGCGGGGAAACAGAGGCGGGGAATCAGATATGGGGAATCAGAGGTGGGGAATCAGGGGCAGGGAATCAGTGGCAGGGAATCAGAGGCGGGGAATCTGAGCCGGGGAATCAGAGGCAGGGAATCAAGCACGGGGAATCAGAGGCGGGGAATCAGAGATGGTGAATCAGAGGCGGGGAATCAGAGGCAGGGAATCGGACGCCGGGAATCAGAGGCGGGGAATCAGAGCTGGGGAATCAGAGGCGGGGAATCAGAGTTGGGGAATCAGAGGCGGGGAATCAGATATGGGGAAATAGAGGCGGGGAATCAGATATGGGGAATCAGAGGTGTGGAATCAGAGGTTGGGAATCAGAGGCAGGGAATCAGAGGCGGGGAAACAGAGGCGGGGAATCAGATATGGGGAATCAGAGGTGGCGAATCAAAGGCGGTGAAACAGAGATGGGGAATCAGGGCAGGGAATCAGAGGCAGGGAATCAGAGCTGGGGAAACAGAGGCGGGGAATCAGATATGGGGAATCAGAGGTGGGGAATCAGGGGCGGGGAATCAGTGGCAGGGAATCAGAGCTGGGGAATCAGAGGTGGGGAATCAGAGCTGGGGAAACAGAGGCGGGGAATCAGATATGGGGAATCAGAGGTGGGGAATCAGGGGCGGGGAATCAGTGGCAGGGAATCAGAGGCCGGGAATAAAAGGCGGGGAATCAGATCTGGGGAATCAGAGGCGGGGAATCAGAGTTGGGGAATCAGAGGAGGGGAATCAGATATGGGGAAACAGAGGCCGGGAATCAGAGGCAGGGAAACAGAGGCGGGGAATCAGATATGGGGAATCAGAGGTGGGGAATTTGAGGTTGCGAATCAGAGGCGGGGAATCAGAGGCGGGGAATCAGAGGAAGGGAATCGGATGTGCGGAATCAGAGATGGGGAATCAGAGGTGGGGATTCAGAGGTGGTGAATCAGAAAAGGGGAATCAGAGGCTGGGAATCAGAGGCAGGGAATCAGACGCAGGGAATCAGAGGCGGGGAATCATAGCTGGCGAATTAGAGGAGGGGAATCAGAGTTGGGGAATCAGAGGCGGGGAATCAGATATGGGGAAACAGAGGCGGGGAATCAGAGGCAGGGAAACAGAGGCGGGGAATCAGATATGGGGAATCAGAGGTGGGGAATCAGAGGCAGGGAATCAGATGTGCGGAATCAGAGATGGGGAATCAGAGGCAGGGAATCAGAATCAGAAGCAGGGAATCAGAGGCCGGGAATCAGAGGCCGGAATCAGATGCTGGGAATCAGAGGCCTGGAATCAGAGGCGGGGAATCAGAGCTGGGGAATCAGAGGCAGGGTATTAGAGTTGGGGAATCAGAGGCGGGGAATCAGATATGGGGAAACAGAGGTGGGGAATCAGAGGCGGGGAAACAGAGGCAGGGAATCAGATATGGGGAATCAGAGGCGGGAATCAGAGGTGGGGAATCATAGGCAGAGAATCGGATGTGCGGAATCAGAGATGGGGAATCAGAGGCCGGGAATGAGAGGTGGTGAATCAGATATGGGGAATCAGAGGCGGGGAATCAGAGGCAGTGAATCAGACGCGGGGAATGAGAGGTGGGCAATCAGAGGCGGGGAATCAGATATGGGGAATCAGAGGCGGGGAATCAGAGGCGGGGAAACAGAGGCGGGGAATCAGATATGGGGAATCAGAGGTGGGGCATCAGAGGTTGTGAATCACAGATGGGGAATTAGAGGCGGGGAATCAGAGGCAGGGAATCAGACTCGGGGAATCAGAGTCGGGGATTCAGAGCTGGGGAATCAGAAGCGGGGAATCAGAGTTGGGGAATCAGAGGCGGGGAATCAGATATGGGGAATCAGAGGCAGGGAATCAGAGGCGGTGAATCAGAGGCAGGGAATCAGACGCGGGGAATCTGAGGCGGGGAGTCAGAGCTGGGGAATCAGAGGTGGGGAATCTGAGTTGGGGAATCAGAGGCAGGGAATTGGATGTGCGGAATCAGAGATGGGGAATCAGAGGTGGGGAATCAGAGGCGCTGAATCAGAATGGGGAATCAGAGGCGGGGAATCAGAGGCAGGAAATCAGACACGGTGATTCAGAGGCTGGGAATCAGACGGGGGAAATCAAAGGCGCGGAATCAGAGCTGGGGAATCTGAGGCAGGGAATCAGAGTTGGGGATTCAGAGGCGGGGAATCAGATATGGGGAATCAGAGGTGGGGCATCAGAGGTTGTGAATCACAGATGGGGAATCAGAGGCGGGGAATCAGAGGTGGGCAATCAGAGGCGGGGAATCAGATATGGGGAATCAGAGGCGGGGAATCAGAGGCGGGGAAACAGAGGCGGAGAATCAGATATGGGGAATCAGAGGTGGGGCATCAGAGGTTGTGAATCACAGATGGGGAATCAGAGGCGGGGAATAAGAGGCAGGGAATCAGACATGGGGAATCAGAGGCTGGGATTCAGAGCTGGGGAATCAGAGGCGGGGAATCAGAGTTGGGGAATCAGAGGCGGGGAATCAGATATGGGGAATCAGAGGCAGGGAATCAGAGGCGGGAAAACAGAGGCGTGGAATCAGATATGGGGAATCAGAGGCGGGGAATCAGAGGCAGGGAATCAGACACGGGGAATCAGAGGCGGGGAATCAGAGATGGGGAATCAGAGGCAGGGAATCGGATGCCGGGAATCAGAGGCGGGAAATCAGAGCTGGGGAATCAGAGGCGGGGAATCAGAGTTGGGGAATCAGAGGCGGCGAAGCAGATATGGGGAAATAGAGGCGGGGAATCAGATATGGGGAATCAGAGGCGGGGAATCAGATATGGGGAATCAGAGGCTGGGAATCAGAGGGGGGGAAACAGAGGCGGGGAATAAGATATGGGGAATCAGAGGTGGGGAATCAGGGGCGGGGAATCAGTGGCAGGGAATCAGAGGCGGGGAATCAGAGGCGGGGAATCAAAGGAAGGGAATCAGACACGGGGAATCAGAGGTGGGGAATCCGAGATGGGGAATCAGAGGCGGGGAATCACAGGCAGGGAATCAGACGCGGGGAATCAGAGGCGGGGAATCAGAGCTGGGGAATCAGAGGTGGGGAATCAGAGTCGGGGAATCAGAGGCAGGGAATCGGTTGTGCGGAATCAGAGATGGGGAATCAGATGTGGGGAATCAGAGGCAGTGAATCAGAGATGGGGAATCAGAGGCGGGGAATCAGAGGCAGGAAATCAGACAGGGATTCAGAGTCTGGGAATCAGACGCGGGGAATCAAAGGCGGGGAATCAGAGCTGGTGAATCAGAGGCAGGGAATCAGAGTTGGGGATTCAGAGGCGGGGAATCAGATATGGGGAAACAGAGGCGGGGAATGAGAGGCGGGCAAGCAGAGGCGGGGAATTAGATATGGGGAATCAGAGGTGGGAAATCAGAGGTGGTGAATCAGAGATGGGGAATCACAGGCGGGGAATCAGAGGCAGCGAATAGAACGCGGGGAATCAGAGGCAGGGAATCAGAGCTGGGGAATCAGAGGCGTGGAATCAGATATGGGGAAACAGAGGCGGGGAATCAGAGGCGGGGAAACAGAGGCGGGGAATCAGACATGGGGAATCGGATGCGGGGAATCAGAGGCGGGGAATCAGAGCTGGGGAATCAGAGGTGGGGAATCAGAGTTGGGGCATCAGAGGTGGGGAATTAGATATGGGGAAACAGAGGCAGGGAATCAGAGGCGGGGAAACAGAGGCGGGGAATCAGATATGGGGAATCAGAGGTGGGGAATCAGAGGCAGGTAATCAGATGTGCGGAATCAGAGATGGGGAATCAGAGGCAGGGAATCAGAATCAGAAGCGGGGAATCAGAGGCCGGGAATCAGAGGCCGGGAATCAGATGCTGGGAATAAGAGGCCGGAATCAGAGGTGGGGAATCAGAGTCTGGGAATCAGAGATGGGGATTCAGAGGCGGGGAATGAGATATGGAGAATCAGAGGCGGGGAATCAGAGGCGGGGAAACAGAGGTGGGGAATCAGATATGGGGAATCAGAGGTGGGGAATCAGGGGCGGGGAATCAGTGGCAGGGAATCAGAGGCCGGGAATAAAAGGCGGGGAATCAGATCTGGGGAATCAGAGGCGGGGAATCAGAGTTGGGGAATCAGAGGAGGGGAATCAGATATGGGGAAACAGAGGCCGGGAATCAGAGGCAGGGAAACAGAGGCGGGGAATCAGATATGGGGAATCAGAGGTGGGGAATTTGAGGTTGCGAATCAGAGGCGGGGAATCAGAGGCGGGGAATCAGAGGAAGGGAATCGGATGTGCGGAATCAGAGATGGGGAATCAGAGGTGGGGATTCAGAGGTGGTGAATCAGAAAAGGGGAATCAGAGGCTGGGAATCAGAGGCAGGGAATCAGACGCAGGGAATCAGAGGCGGGGAATCATAGCTGGCGAATTAGAGGAGGGGAATCAGAGTTGGGGAATCAGAGGCGGGGAATCAGATATGGGGAAACAGAGGCGGGGAATCAGAGGCGGGGAAACAGAGGCGGGGAATCAGATATGGGGAATCAGAGGTGGGGAATCAGAGGCAGGGAATCAGATGTGCGGAATCAGAGATTGGGAATCAGAGGCAGGGAATCAGAATCAGAAGCAGGGAATCAGAGGCCGGGAATCAGAGGCCGGAATCAGATGCTGGGAATCGGAGGCCTGGAATCAGAGGCGGGGAATCAGAGGCAGGGAATCTGATGCGGGGAATCAGAGGCGGGGAATCAGAGCTGGGGAATCAGAGGCAGGGTATTAGAGTTGGGGAATCAGAGGCGGGGAATCAGATATGGGGAAACAGAGGTGGGGAATCAGAGGCGGGGAAACAGAGGCAGGGAATCAGATATGGGGAATCAGAGGCGGGAATCAGAGGTGGGGAATCATAGGCAGAGAATCGGATGTGCGGAATCAGAGATGGGGAATCAGAGGCCGGGAATGAGAGGTGGTGAATCAGATATGGGGAATCAGAGGCGTGGAATCAGAGGCAGTGAATCAGACGCGGGGAATCAGAGGTGGGCAATCAGAGGCGGGGAATCAGATATGGGGAATCAGAGGCGGGGAATCAGAGGCGGGGAAACAGAGGCGGGGAATCAGATATGGGGAATCAGAGGTGGGGCATCAGAGGTTGTGAATCACAGATGGGGAATTAGAGGCGGGGAATCAGAGGCAGGGAATCAGACTCGGGGAATCAGAGTCGGGGATTCAGAGCTGGGGAATCAGAAGCGGGGAATCAGAGTTGGGGAATCAGAGGCGGGGAATCAGATATGGGGAATCAGAGGCAGGGAATCAGAGGCGGGGAATCAGAGGCAGGGAATCAGACGCGGGGAATCTGAGGCGGGGAGTCAGAGCTGGGGAATCAGAGGTGGGGAATCTGAGTTGGGGAATCAGAGGCAGGGAATCAGAGGCAGGGAATCAGACGCGGGGAATCAGAGGCGGGGATTCAGAGCTGGGGAATCAGAGGCGGGGAATCAGAGTTGGGGAATCAGAGGCGGGGAATCAGATATGGGGAATCAGAGGCAGGGAATCAGAGGCGGGAAAACAGAGGCGGGGAATCAGATATGGGGAATCAGAGGCGGGGAATCAGAGGCCAGGAATCAGACACGGGGAATCAGAGGCGGGGAATCAGAGATGGGGAATCAGAGGCGGGGAATCAGAGGCAGGGAATCGGATGCCGGGAATCAGAGGCGGGAAATCAGAGCTGGGGAATCAGAGGCGGGGAATCAGAGTTGGGGAATCAGAGGCGGCGAAGCAGATATGGGGAAATAGAGGCGGGGAATCAGATATGGGGAATCAGAGGCGGGGAATCAGATATGGGGAATCAGAGGCTGGGAATCAGAGGGGGTAAACAGAGGCGGGGAATAAGATATGGGGAATCAGAGGTGGGGAATCAGGGGCGGGGAATCAGTGGCAGGGAATCAGAGGCGGGGAATCAGAGGCGGGGAATCAAAGGAAGGGAATCAGACACGGAGAATCAGAGGTGGGTAATCAGAGATGGGGAATCAGAGGCGGGGAATCACAGGCAGGGAATCAGACGCGGGGAATCAGAGGCGGGGAATCAGAGCTGGGGAATCAGAGGTGGGGAATCAGAGTCGGGGAATCAGAGGCAGGGAATCGGTTGTGCGGAATCAGAGATGGGGAATCAGATGTGGGGAATCAGAGGCAGTGAATCAGAGATGGGGAATCAGAGGCGGGGAATCAGAGGCAGGAAATCAGACAGGGATTCAGAGGCTGGGAATCAGACGGGGGGAATCAAAGGCGGGGAATCAGAGCTGGTGAATCAGAGGCAGGGAATCAGAGTTGGGGATTCAGAGGCGGGGAATCAGATATGGGGAAACAGAGGCGGGGAATGAGAGGCGGGCAAGCAGAGGCGGGGAATTAGATATGGGGAATCAGAGGTGGGAAATCAGAGGTGGTGAATCAGAGATGGGTAATCACAGGCGGGGAATAAGAGGCAGCGAATAGAACGCGGGGAATCAGAGGCAGGGAATCAGAGCTGGGGAATCAGAGGCGGGGAATCAGATATGGGGAAAGAGAGGCGGGGAATCAGAGGCGGGGAAACAGAGGCGGGGAATCAGACATGGGGAATCGGATGCGGGGAATCAGAGGCGGGGAATCAGAGCTGGGGAATCAGAGGTGGGGAATCAGAGTTGGGGCATCAGAGGTGGGGAATTAGATATGGGGAAACAGAGGCGGGGAATCAGAGGCGGGGAAACAGAGGCGGGGAATCAGATATGGGGAATCAGAGGTGGGGAATCAGAGGCAGGGAATCAGATGTGCGGAATCAGTGATGGGGAATCAGAGGCAGGGAATCAGAATCAGAAGCGGGGAATCAGAGGCCGGGAATCAGAGGCCGGGAATCAGATGCTGGGAATAAGAGGCCGGGAATCAGAGGTGGGGAATCAGAGTCTGGGAATCAGAGTTGGGGATTCAGAGGCGGGGAATGAGATATGGAGAATCAGAGGCGGGGAATCAGAGGCGGGGAAACAGAGGTGGGGAATCAGATATGGGGAAATAGAGGCGGGGAATCAGATATGGGGAATCAGAGGTGTGGAATCAGAGGTTGGGAATCAGAGTTGGGAATCAGAGGCGGTGAATCAGAGGCAGGGAAACAGAGGCGGGGAATCAGATATGGGGAATCAGAGTTGGGGAATCCGAGGTTGGGAATCAGTGGCAGGGAATCAGAGGCGGGGAATCAGAGGCGGGGAATCAGAGGAAGGGAATCAGATGTGCGGAATCGGAGATGGGGAATCAGAGGCAGGGAATCAGAGGCGGGGAATCAGAGGCGGGGAATCAGAGGCCGGGAATCAGATATGGGGAAACAGAGGCGGGGAATCCGAGGCGGGGAAACAGAGGCGGGGAATCAGATATGGGGAATCAGAGGTGGGGAATCAGAGGTTGGGAATCAGAGGCAGGGAATCAGAGGCTTGGAATCAGATGCAGGGAATCAGATGCGGGGAATCAGAGTCGGGGAATCAGCGCTGGGGAATCAGAGGTGGGGAATCAGATTTGGGGAATCAGAGGCGGGGACTTAGATATTGGGAAACAGAGGCGGGGAATCAGAGGCGGGGAAACCCAGGCGGGGAATCAGATATGGGGAATCAGAGGTGGGGAATCAGAGGCAAGGAATCAGATGTGCGGAATCAGAGATGGGGAATCAGAGGCAGGGAATCAGAATCAGAAGCAGGGAATCAGAGGCCGGGAATTAGAGGCCGCAATCAGATGCTGGGAATCAGAGGCCTGGAATCAGAGGCGGGGAATCAGAGGCAGGGAATCAGATGCGGGGAATCAGAGGCGGGGAATCAGAGCTGGGGAATCAGAGGCGGGGTATTAGAGTTGGGGAATCAGAGGCGGGGAATCAGATATGGGGAAACAGAGGTGGGGAATCAGAGGCGGGGAAACAGAGGCAGGGAATCAGATATGGGGAATCAGAGGCGGGGAATCAGAGGTGGGGAATCATAGGCAGGGAATCGGATGTGCGGAATCAGAGATGGGGAATCAGAGGCTGGGAATCAGAGGTGGTGAATCAGAGATGGGGAATCAGAGGCGGGGAATCAGAGGCGGGGAATCAGACACGGGGAATCAGAGGTGGGCAATCAGAGGCGGGGAATCAGATATGGGGAATCAGAGGCGGGGAATCAGAGGCGGGGAAACAGAGGCGGGGAATCAGATATGGGTAATCAGAGGTGGGGCATCAGAGGTTGTGAATCACAGATGGGGAATCAGAGGCGGGGAATCAGAGGCAGGGAATCAGACGTGGGGAATCAGAGGCTGGGATTCAGAGCTGGGGAATCAGAGGCGGGGAATCAGAGTTGGGGAATCAGAGGCGGGGAATCAGATATGGGGAATCAGAGGCAGGGAATCAGAGGCGGGAAAACAGAGGCGGGGAATCAGATATGGGGAATCAGAGGCGGGGAATCAGAGGCAGGGAATCAGACACGGGGAATCAGAGGCGGGGAATCAGAGATGGGGAATCAGAGGCAGGGAATCGGATGCCGGGAATCAGAGGCGGGAAATCGGAGCTGGGGAATCAGAGGCGGGGAATCAGAGTTGGGGAATCAGAGGCGGCGAAGCAGATATGGGGAAATAGAGGCGGGGAATCAGATATGGGGAATCAGAGGCGGGGAATCAGATATGGGGAATCAGAGGCTGGGAATCAGAGGGGGGGAAACAGAGGCGGGGAATAAGATATGGGGAATCAGAGGTGGGGAATCAGGGGCGGGGAATCAGTGGCAGGGAATCAGAGGCGGTGAATCAGAGGCGGGGAATCAAAGGAAGGGAATCAGACACGGGGAATCAGAGGTGGGGAATCAGAGATGGGGAATCAGAGGCGGGGAATCACAGGCAGGGAATCAGACGCGGGGAATCAGAGGCGGGGAATCAGAGCTGGGGAATCAGAGGTGGGGAATCAGAGTCGGGGAATCAGAGGCAGGGAATCGGTTGTGCGGAATCAGAGATGGGGAATCAGATGTGGGGAATCAGAGGCAGTGAATCAGAGATGGGGAATCAGAGGCGGGGAATCAGAGGCAGGAAATCAGACAGGGATTCAGAGGCTGGGAATCAGACGGGGGGAATCAAAGGCGGGGAATCAGAGCTGGTGAATCAGAGGCAGGGAATCAGAGTTGGGGATTCAGAGGCGGGGAATCAGATATGGGGAAACAGAGGCGGGGAATGAGAGGCGGGCAAGCAGAGGCGGGGAATTAGATATGGGGAATCAGAGGTGGGAAATCAGAGGTAGTGAATCAGAGATGGGGAATCACAGGCGGGGAATCAGAGGCAGCGAATAGAACGCGGGGAATCAGAGGCAGGGAATCAGAGCTGGGGAATCAGAGGCGGGGAATCAGATATGGGGAAACAGAGGCGGGGAATCAGAGGCGGGGAAACAGAGGCGGGGAATCAGACATGGGGAATCGGATGCGGGGAATCAGAGGCGGGGAATCAGAGCTGGGGAATCAGAGGTGGGGAATCAGAGTTGGGGCATCAGAGGTGGGGAATTAGATATGGGGAAACAGAGGCGGGGAATCAGAGGCGGGGAAACAGAGGCGGGGAATCAGATATGGGGAATCAGAGGTGGGGAATCAGAGGCAGGTAATCAGATGTGCGGAATCAGAGATGGGGAATCAGAGGCAGGGAATCAGAATCAGAAGCGGGGAATCAGAGGCCGGGAATCAGAGGCCGGGAATCAGATGCTGGGAATAAGAGGCCGGGAATCAGAGGTGGGGAATCAGAGTCTGGGAATCAGAGATGGGGATTCAGAGGCGGGGAATGAGATATGGAGAATCAGAGGCGGGGAATCAGAGGCGGGGAAACAGAGGTGGGGAATCAGATATGGGGAATCAGAGGTGGTGAATCAAAGGCGGTGAATCAGAGATGGGGAATCAGAGGCGGGGAATCAGAGGCAGGGAATCAGATGCGGGGATTCAGAGGCGGGGAATCAGAGCTGGCGAATCAGAGGCGGGGAATCAGAGGTGGGCAATCAGAGCCGGGGAATCAGATATGGGGAATCAGAGGCGGGGAAACAGAGGCGGGGAATCAGATATGGGGAATCAGAGGTGGGGAATCAGAGGTTGTGAATCAGAGATGGGGAATCAAGGCGGGGAATCAGAGGGAGGGAATCAGACGCGGGGAATCAGAGGCGGGGATTCAGAGCTGGGGGATCAGAGGCAGGGAATCAGATATGGGGAATCAGAGGTGGGGAATCAGAGGCGGGGAAACAGAGGCGGGGAATCAGATATGGGGAATCAGAGGTGGGGAATCAGGGGCAGGGAATCAGTGGCAGGGAATCAGAGGCGGGGAATCTGAGCCGGGGAATCAGAGGCAGGGAATCAAGCACGGGGAATCGGAGGCGGGGAATCAGAGATGGTGAATCAGAGGCGGGCAATCAGAGGCAGGGAATCGGACGCCGGGAATCAGAGGCGGGGAATCAGAGCTGGGGAATCAGAGGCGGGGAATCAGAGTTGGGGAATCAGAGGCGGGGAATCAGATATGGGGAAATAGAGGCGGGGAATCAGATATGGGGAATCAGAGGTGTGGAATCAGAGGTTGGGAATCAGAGGCAGGGAATCAGAGGCGGGGAAACAGAGGCGGGGAATCAGATATGGGGAATCAGAGGTGGCGAATCAAAGGCGGTGAAACAGAGATGGGGAATCAGGGCAGGGAATCAGAGGCAGGGAATCAGAGCTGGGGAAACAGAGGCGGGGAATCAGATATGGGGAATCAGAGGTGGGGAATCAGGGGCGGGGAATCAGTGGCAGGGAATCAGAGCTGGGGAATCAGAGGTGGGGAATCAGAGCTGGGGAAACAGAGGCGGGGAATCAGATATGGGGAATCAGAGGTGGGGAATCAGGGGCGGGGAATCAGTGGCAGGGAATCAGAGGCCGGGAATAAAAGGCGGGGAATCAGATCTGGGGAATCAGAGGCGGGGAATCAGAGTTGGGGAATCAGAGGAGGGGAATCAGATATGGGGAAACAGAGGCCGGGAATCAGAGGCAGGGAAACAGAGGCGGGGAATCAGATATGGGGAATCAGAGGTGGGGAATTTGAGGTTGCGAATCAGAGGCGGGGAATCAGAGGCGGGGAATCAGAGGAAGGGAATCGGATGTGCGGAATCAGAGATGGGGAATCAGAGGTGGGGATTCAGAGGTGGTGAATCAGAAAAGGGGAATCAGAGGCTGGGAATCAGAGGCAGGGAATCAGACGCAGGGAATCAGAGGCGGGGAATCATAGCTGGCGAATTAGAGGAGGGGAATCAGAGTTGGGGAATCAGAGGCGGGGAATCAGATATGGGGAAACAGAGGCGGGGAATCAGAGGCAGGGAAACAGAGGCGGGGAATCAGATATGGGGAATCAGAGGTGGGGAATCAGAGGCAGGGAATCAGATGTGCGGAATCAGAGATGGGGAATCAGAGGCAGGGAATCAGAATCAGAAGCAGGGAATCAGAGGCCGGGAATCAGAGGCCGGAATCAGATGCTGGGAATCAGAGGCCTGGAATCAGAGGCGGGGAATCAGAGCTGGGGAATCAGAGGCAGGGTATTAGAGTTGGGGAATCAGAGGCGGGGAATCAGATATGGGGAAACAGAGGTGGGGAATCAGAGGCGGGGAAACAGAGGCAGGGAATCAGATATGGGGAATCAGAGGCGGGAATCAGAGGTGGGGAATCATAGGCAGAGAATCGGATGTGCGGAATCAGAGATGGGGAATCAGAGGCCGGGAATGAGAGGTGGTGAATCAGATATGGGGAATCAGAGGCGGGGAATCAGAGGCAGTGAATCAGACGCGGGGAATGAGAGGTGGGCAATCAGAGGCGGGGAATCAGATATGGGGAATCAGAGGCGGGGAATCAGAGGCGGGGAAACAGAGGCGGGGAATCAGATATGGGGAATCAGAGGTGGGGCATCAGAGGTTGTGAATCACAGATGGGGAATTAGAGGCGGGGAATCAGAGGCAGGGAATCAGACTCGGGGAATCAGAGTCGGGGATTCAGAGCTGGGGAATCAGAAGCGGGGAATCAGAGTTGGGGAATCAGAGGCGGGGAATCAGATATGGGGAATCAGAGGCAGGGAATCAGAGGCGGGGAATCAGAGGCAGGGAATCAGACGCGGGGAATCTGAGGCGGGGAGTCAGAGCTGGGGAATCAGAGGTGGGGAATCTGAGTTGGGGAATCAGAGGCAGGGAATTGGATGTGCGGAATCAGAGATGGGGAATCAGAGGTGGGGAATCAGAGGCGCTGAATCAGAATGGGGAATCAGAGGCGGGGAATCAGAGGCAGGAAATCAGACACGGTGATTCAGAGGCTGGGAATCAGACGGGGGAAATCAAAGGCGCGGAATCAGAGCTGGGGAATCTGAGGCAGGGAATCAGAGTTGGGGATTCAGAGGCGGGGAATCAGATATGGGGAATCAGAGGTGGGGCATCAGAGGTTGTGAATCACAGATGGGGAATCAGAGGCGGGGAATCAGAGGTGGGCAATCAGAGGCGGGGAATCAGATATGGGGAATCAGAGGCGGGGAATCAGAGGCGGGGAAACAGAGGCGGGGAATCAGATATGGGGAATCAGAGGTGGGGCATCAGAGGTTGTGAATCACAGATGGGGAATCAGAGGCGGGGAATAAGAGGCAGGGAATCAGACATGGGGA
Source organism: Narcine bancroftii (assembly GCF_036971445.1). NCBI lineage: Eukaryota > Metazoa > Chordata > Chondrichthyes > Torpediniformes > Narcinidae > Narcine > Narcine bancroftii. The sequence goes on from NW_027211883.1 coordinate 301,212, forward strand.
ATCAGAGGCTGGGATTCAGAGCTGGGGAATCAGAGGCGGGGAATCAGAGTTGGGGAATCAGAGGCGGGGAATCAGATATGGGGAATCAGAGGCAGGGAATCAGAGGCGGGAAAACAGAGGCGTGGAATCAGATATGGGGAATCAGAGGCGGGGAATCAGAGGCAGGGAATCAGACACGGGGAATCAGAGGCGGGGAATCAGAGATGGGGAATCAGAGGCAGGGAATCGGATGCCGGGAATCAGAGGCGGGAAATCAGAGCTGGGGAATCAGAGGCGGGGAATCAGAGTTGGGGAATCAGAGGCGGCGAAGCAGATATGGGGAAATAGAGGCGGGGAATCAGATATGGGGAATCAGAGGCGGGGAATCAGATATGGGGAATCAGAGGCTGGGAATCAGAGGGGGGGAAACAGAGGCGGGGAATAAGATATGGGGAATCAGAGGTGGGGAATCAGGGGCGGGGAATCAGTGGCAGGGAATCAGAGGCGGGGAATCAGAGGCGGGGAATCAAAGGAAGGGAATCAGACACGGGGAATCAGAGGTGGGGAATCAGAGATGGGGAATCAGAGGCGGGGAATCACAGGCAGGGAATCAGACGCGGGGAATCAGAGGCGGGGAATCAGAGCTGGGGAATCAGAGGTGGGGAATCAGAGTCGGGGAATCAGAGGCAGGGAATCGGTTGTGCGGAATCAGAGATGGGGAATCAGATGTGGGGAATCAGAGGCAGTGAATCAGAGGTGGGGAATCAGAGGCGGGGAATCAGAGGCAGGAAATCAGACAGGGATTCAGAGTCTGGGAATCAGACGGGGGGAATCAAAGGCGGGGAATCAGAGCTGGTGAATCAGAGGCAGGGAATCAGAGTTGGGGATTCAGAGGCGGGGAATCAGATATGGGGAAACAGAGGCGGGGAATGAGAGGCGGGCAAGCAGAGGCGGGGAATTAGATATGGGGAATCAGAGGTGGGAAATCAGAGGTGGTGAATCAGAGATGGGGAATCACAGGCGGGGAATCAGAGGCAGCGAATAGAACGCGGGGAATCAGAGGCAGGGAATCAGAGCTGGGGAATCAGAGGCGTGGAATCAGATATGGGGAAACAGAGGCGGGGAATCAGAGGCGGGGAAACAGAGGCGGGGAATCAGACATGGGGAATCGGATGCGGGGAATCAGAGGCGGGGAATCAGAGCTGGGGAATCAGAGGTGGGGAATCAGAGTTGGGGCATCAGAGGTGGGGAATTAGATATGGGGAAACAGAGGCAGGGAATCAGAGGCGGGGAAACAGAGGCGGGGAATCAGATATGGGGAATCAGAGGTGGGGAATCAGAGGCAGGTAATCAGATGTGCGGAATCAGAGATGGGGAATCAGAGGCAGGGAATCAGAATCAGAAGCGGGGAATCAGAGGCCGGGAATCAGAGGCCGGGAATCAGATGCTGGGAATAAGAGGCCGGGAATCAGAGGTGGGGAATCAGAGTCTGGGAATCAGAGATGGGGATTCAGAGGCGGGGAATGAGATATGGAGAATCAGAGGCGGGGAATCAGAGGCGGGGAAACAGAGGTGGGGAATCAGATATGGGGAATCAGAGGTGGGGAATCAGGGGCGGGGAATCAGTGGCAGGGAATCAGAGGCCGGGAATAAAAGGCGGGGAATCAGATCTGGGGAATCAGAGGCGGGGAATCAGAGTTGGGGAATCAGAGGAGGGGAATCAGATATGGGGAAACAGAGGCCGGGAATCAGAGGCAGGGAAACAGAGGCGGGGAATCAGATATGGGGAATCAGAGGTGGGGAATTTGAGGTTGCGAATCAGAGGCGGGGAATCAGAGGCGGGGAATCAGAGGAAGGGAATCGGATGTGCGGAATCAGAGATGGGGAATCAGAGGTGGGGATTCAGAGGTGGTGAATCAGAAAAGGGGAATCAGAGGCTGGGAATCAGAGGCAGGGAATCAGACGCAGGGAATCAGAGGCGGGGAATCATAGCTGGCGAATTAGAGGAGGGGAATCAGAGTTGGGGAATCAGAGGCGGGGAATCAGATATGGGGAAACAGAGGCGGGGAATCAGAGGCGGGGAAACAGAGGCGGGGAATCAGATATGGGGAATCAGAGGTGGGGAATCAGAGGCAGGGAATCAGATGTGCGGAATCAGAGATTGGGAATCAGAGGCAGGGAATCAGAATCAGAAGCAGGGAATCAGAGGCCGGGAATCAGAGGCCGGAATCAGATGCTGGGAATCGGAGGCCTGGAATCAGAGGCGGGGAATCAGAGGCAGGGAATCTGATGCGGGGAATCAGAGGCGGGGAATCAGAGCTGGGGAATCAGAGGCAGGGTATTAGAGTTGGGGAATCAGAGGCGGGGAATCAGATATGGGGAAACAGAGGTGGGGAATCAGAGGCGGGGAAACAGAGGCAGGGAATCAGATATGGGGAATCAGAGGCGGGAATCAGAGGTGGGGAATCATAGGCAGAGAATCGGATGTGCGGAATCAGAGATGGGGAATCAGAGGCCGGGAATGAGAGGTGGTGAATCAGATATGGGGAATCAGAGGCGTGGAATCAGAGGCAGTGAATCAGACGCGGGGAATCAGAGGTGGGCAATCAGAGGCGGGGAATCAGATATGGGGAATCAGAGGCGGGGAATCAGAGGCGGGGAAACAGAGGCGGGGAATCAGATATGGGGAATCAGAGGTGGGGCATCAGAGGTTGTGAATCACAGATGGGGAATTAGAGGCGGGGAATCAGAGGCAGGGAATCAGACTCGGGGAATCAGAGTCGGGGATTCAGAGCTGGGGAATCAGAAGCGGGGAATCAGAGTTGGGGAATCAGAGGCGGGGAATCAGATATGGGGAATCAGAGGCAGGGAATCAGAGGCGGGGAATCAGAGGCAGGGAATCAGACGCGGGGAATCTGAGGCGGGGAGTCAGAGCTGGGGAATCAGAGGTGGGGAATCTGAGTTGGGGAATCAGAGGCAGGGAATCAGAGGCAGGGAATCAGACGCGGGGAATCAGAGGCGGGGATTCAGAGCTGGGGAATCAGAGGCGGGGAATCAGAGTTGGGGAATCAGAGGCGGGGAATCAGATATGGGGAATCAGAGGCAGGGAATCAGAGGCGGGAAAACAGAGGCGGGGAATCAGATATGGGGAATCAGAGGCGGGGAATCAGAGGCCAGGAATCAGACACGGGGAATCAGAGGCGGGGAATCAGAGATGGGGAATCAGAGGCGGGGAATCAGAGGCAGGGAATCGGATGCCGGGAATCAGAGGCGGGAAATCAGAGCTGGGGAATCAGAGGCGGGGAATCAGAGTTGGGGAATCAGAGGCGGCGAAGCAGATATGGGGAAATAGAGGCGGGGAATCAGATATGGGGAATCAGAGGCGGGGAATCAGATATGGGGAATCAGAGGCTGGGAATCAGAGGGGGTAAACAGAGGCGGGGAATAAGATATGGGGAATCAGAGGTGGGGAATCAGGGGCGGGGAATCAGTGGCAGGGAATCAGAGGCGGGGAATCAGAGGCGGGGAATCAAAGGAAGGGAATCAGACACGGAGAATCAGAGGTGGGTAATCAGAGATGGGGAATCAGAGGCGGGGAATCACAGGCAGGGAATCAGACGCGGGGAATCAGAGGCGGGGAATCAGAGCTGGGGAATCAGAGGTGGGGAATCAGAGTCGGGGAATCAGAGGCAGGGAATCGGTTGTGCGGAATCAGAGATGGGGAATCAGATGTGGGGAATCAGAGGCAGTGAATCAGAGATGGGGAATCAGAGGCGGGGAATCAGAGGCAGGAAATCAGACAGGGATTCAGAGGCTGGGAATCAGACGGGGGGAATCAAAGGCGGGGAATCAGAGCTGGTGAATCAGAGGCAGGGAATCAGAGTTGGGGATTCAGAGGCGGGGAATCAGATATGGGGAAACAGAGGCGGGGAATGAGAGGCGGGCAAGCAGAGGCGGGGAATTAGATATGGGGAATCAGAGGTGGGAAATCAGAGGTGGTGAATCAGAGATGGGTAATCACAGGCGGGGAATAAGAGGCAGCGAATAGAACGCGGGGAATCAGAGGCAGGGAATCAGAGCTGGGGAATCAGAGGCGGGGAATCAGATATGGGGAAAGAGAGGCGGGGAATCAGAGGCGGGGAAACAGAGGCGGGGAATCAGACATGGGGAATCGGATGCGGGGAATCAGAGGCGGGGAATCAGAGCTGGGGAATCAGAGGTGGGGAATCAGAGTTGGGGCATCAGAGGTGGGGAATTAGATATGGGGAAACAGAGGCGGGGAATCAGAGGCGGGGAAACAGAGGCGGGGAATCAGATATGGGGAATCAGAGGTGGGGAATCAGAGGCAGGGAATCAGATGTGCGGAATCAGAGATGGGGAATCAGAGGCAGGGAATCAGAATCAGAAGCGGGGAATCAGAGGCCGGGAATCAGAGGCCGGGAATCAGATGCTGGGAATAAGAGGCCGGGAATCAGAGGTGGGGAATCAGAGTCTGGGAATCAGAGTTGGGGATTCAGAGGCGGGGAATGAGATATGGAGAATCAGAGGCGGGGAATCAGAGGCGGGGAAACAGAGGTGGGGAATCAGATATGGGGAAATAGAGGCGGGGAATCAGATATGGGGAATCAGAGGTGTGGAATCAGAGGTTGGGAATCAGAGTTGGGAATCAGAGGCGGTGAATCAGAGGCAGGGAAACAGAGGCGGGGAATCAGATATGGGGAATCAGAGTTGGGGAATCCGAGGTTGGGAATCAGTGGCAGGGAATCAGAGGCGGGGAATCAGAGGCGGGGAATCAGAGGAAGGGAATCAGATGTGCGGAATCGGAGATGGGGAATCAGAGGCAGGGAATCAGAGGCGGGGAATCAGAGGCGGGGAATCAGAGGCCGGGAATCAGATATGGGGAAACAGAGGCGGGGAATCCGAGGCGGGGAAACAGAGGCGGGGAATCAGATATGGGGAATCAGAGGTGGGGAATCAGAGGTTGGGAATCAGAGGCAGGGAATCAGAGGCTTGGAATCAGATGCAGGGAATCAGATGCGGGGAATCAGAGTCGGGGAATCAGCGCTGGGGAATCAGAGGTGGGGAATCAGATTTGGGGAATCAGAGGCGGGGACTTAGATATTGGGAAACAGAGGCGGGGAATCAGAGGCGGGGAAACCCAGGCGGGGAATCAGATATGGGGAATCAGAGGTGGGGAATCAGAGGCAAGGAATCAGATGTGCGGAATCAGAGATGGGGAATCAGAGGCAGGGAATCAGAATCAGAAGCAGGGAATCAGAGGCCGGGAATTAGAGGCCGCAATCAGATGCTGGGAATCAGAGGCCTGGAATCAGAGGCGGGGAATCAGAGGCAGGGAATCAGATGCGGGGAATCAGAGGCGGGGAATCAGAGCTGGGGAATCAGAGGCGGGGTATTAGAGTTGGGGAATCAGAGGCGGGGAATCAGATATGGGGAAACAGAGGTGGGGAATCAGAGGCGGGGAAACAGAGGCAGGGAATCAGATATGGGGAATCAGAGGCGGGGAATCAGAGGTGGGGAATCATAGGCAGGGAATCGGATGTGCGGAATCAGAGATGGGGAATCAGAGGCTGGGAATCAGAGGTGGTGAATCAGAGATGGGGAATCAGAGGCGGGGAATCAGAGGCGGGGAATCAGACACGGGGAATCAGAGGTGGGCAATCAGAGGCGGGGAATCAGATATGGGGAATCAGAGGCGGGGAATCAGAGGCGGGGAAACAGAGGCGGGGAATCAGATATGGGTAATCAGAGGTGGGGCATCAGAGGTTGTGAATCACAGATGGGGAATCAGAGGCGGGGAATCAGAGGCAGGGAATCAGACGTGGGGAATCAGAGGCTGGGATTCAGAGCTGGGGAATCAGAGGCGGGGAATCAGAGTTGGGGAATCAGAGGCGGGGAATCAGATATGGGGAATCAGAGGCAGGGAATCAGAGGCGGGAAAACAGAGGCGGGGAATCAGATATGGGGAATCAGAGGCGGGGAATCAGAGGCAGGGAATCAGACACGGGGAATCAGAGGCGGGGAATCAGAGATGGGGAATCAGAGGCAGGGAATCGGATGCCGGGAATCAGAGGCGGGAAATCGGAGCTGGGGAATCAGAGGCGGGGAATCAGAGTTGGGGAATCAGAGGCGGCGAAGCAGATATGGGGAAATAGAGGCGGGGAATCAGATATGGGGAATCAGAGGCGGGGAATCAGATATGGGGAATCAGAGGCTGGGAATCAGAGGGGGGGAAACAGAGGCGGGGAATAAGATATGGGGAATCAGAGGTGGGGAATCAGGGGCGGGGAATCAGTGGCAGGGAATCAGAGGCGGTGAATCAGAGGCGGGGAATCAAAGGAAGGGAATCAGACACGGGGAATCAGAGGTGGGGAATCAGAGATGGGGAATCAGAGGCGGGGAATCACAGGCAGGGAATCAGACGCGGGGAATCAGAGGCGGGGAATCAGAGCTGGGGAATCAGAGGTGGGGAATCAGAGTCGGGGAATCAGAGGCAGGGAATCGGTTGTGCGGAATCAGAGATGGGGAATCAGATGTGGGGAATCAGAGGCAGTGAATCAGAGATGGGGAATCAGAGGCGGGGAATCAGAGGCAGGAAATCAGACAGGGATTCAGAGGCTGGGAATCAGACGGGGGGAATCAAAGGCGGGGAATCAGAGCTGGTGAATCAGAGGCAGGGAATCAGAGTTGGGGATTCAGAGGCGGGGAATCAGATATGGGGAAACAGAGGCGGGGAATGAGAGGCGGGCAAGCAGAGGCGGGGAATTAGATATGGGGAATCAGAGGTGGGAAATCAGAGGTAGTGAATCAGAGATGGGGAATCACAGGCGGGGAATCAGAGGCAGCGAATAGAACGCGGGGAATCAGAGGCAGGGAATCAGAGCTGGGGAATCAGAGGCGGGGAATCAGATATGGGGAAACAGAGGCGGGGAATCAGAGGCGGGGAAACAGAGGCGGGGAATCAGACATGGGGAATCGGATGCGGGGAATCAGAGGCGGGGAATCAGAGCTGGGGAATCAGAGGTGGGGAATCAGAGTTGGGGCATCAGAGGTGGGGAATTAGATATGGGGAAACAGAGGCGGGGAATCAGAGGCGGGGAAACAGAGGCGGGGAATCAGATATGGGGAATCAGAGGTGGGGAATCAGAGGCAGGTAATCAGATGTGCGGAATCAGAGATGGGGAATCAGAGGCAGGGAATCAGAATCAGAAGCGGGGAATCAGAGGCCGGGAATCAGAGGCCGGGAATCAGATGCTGGGAATAAGAGGCCGGGAATCAGAGGTGGGGAATCAGAGTCTGGGAATCAGAGATGGGGATTCAGAGGCGGGGAATGAGATATGGAGAATCAGAGGCGGGGAATCAGAGGCGGGGAAACAGAGGTGGGGAATCAGATATGGGGAATCAGAGGTGGTGAATCAAAGGCGGTGAATCAGAGATGGGGAATCAGAGGCGGGGAATCAGAGGCAGGGAATCAGATGCGGGGATTCAGAGGCGGGGAATCAGAGCTGGCGAATCAGAGGCGGGGAATCAGAGGTGGGCAATCAGAGCCGGGGAATCAGATATGGGGAATCAGAGGCGGGGAAACAGAGGCGGGGAATCAGATATGGGGAATCAGAGGTGGGGAATCAGAGGTTGTGAATCAGAGATGGGGAATCAAGGCGGGGAATCAGAGGGAGGGAATCAGACGCGGGGAATCAGAGGCGGGGATTCAGAGCTGGGGGATCAGAGGCGGGGAATCAGAGTTGGGGAATCAGAGGCAGGGAATCAGATATGGGGAATCAGAGGTGGGGAATCAGAGGCGGGGAAACAGAGGCGGGGAATCAGATATGGGGAATCAGAGGTGGGGAATCAGGGGCAGGGAATCAGTGGCAGGGAATCAGAGGCGGGGAATCTGAGCCGGGGAATCAGAGGCAGGGAATCAAGCACGGGGAATCAGAGGCGGGGATTCAGAGCTGGGGAATCAGAGGCGGGGAATCAGAGTTGGGGAATCAGAGGCAGGGAATCAGATATGGGGAATCAGAGATGGTGAATCAGAGGCGGGGAATCAGAGGCAGGGAATCGGACGCCGGGAATCAGAGGCGGGGAATCAGAGCTGGGGAATCAGAGGCGGGGAATCAGAGTTGGGGAATCAGAGGCGGGGAATCAGATATGGGGAAATAGAGGCGGGGAATCAGATATGGGGAATCAGAGGTGTGGAATCAGAGGTTGGGAATCAGAGGCAGGGAATCAGAGGCGGGGAAACAGAGGCGGGGAATCAGATATGGGGAATCAGAGGTGGCGAATCAAAGGCGGTGAAACAGAGATGGGGAATCAGGGCAGGGAATCAGAGGCAGGGAATCAGAGCTGGGGAAACAGAGGCGGGGAATCAGATATGGGGAATCAGAGGTGGGGAATCAGGGGCGGGGAATCAGTGGCAGGGAATCAGAGCTGGGGAATCAGAGGTGGGGAATCAGAGCTGGGGAAACAGAGGCGGGGAATCAGATATGGGGAATCAGAGGTGGGGAATCAGGGGCGGGGAATCAGTGGCAGGGAATCAGAGGCCGGGAATAAAAGGCGGGGAATCAGATCTGGGGAATCAGAGGCGGGGAATCAGAGTTGGGGAATCAGAGGAGGGGAATCAGATATGGGGAAACAGAGGCCGGGAATCAGAGGCAGGGAAACAGAGGCGGGGAATCAGATATGGGGAATCAGAGGTGGGGAATTTGAGGTTGCGAATCAGAGGCGGGGAATCAGAGGCGGGGAATCAGAGGAAGGGAATCGGATGTGCGGAATCAGAGATGGGGAATCTGAGGTGGGGATTCAGAGGTGGTGAATCAGAAAAGGGGAATCAGAGGCTGGGAATCAGAGGCAGGGAATCAGACGCAGGGAATCAGAGGCGGGGAATCATAGCTGGCGAATTAGAGGAGGGGAATCAGAGTTGGGGAATCAGAGGCGGGGAATCAGATATGGGGAAACAGAGGCGGGGAATCAGAGGCAGGGAAACAGAGGCGGGGAATCAGATATGGGGAATCAGAGGTGGGGAATCAGAGGCAGGGAATCAGATGTGCGGAATCAGAGATGGGGAATCAGAGGCAGGGAATCAGAATCAGAAGCAGGGAATCAGAGGCCGGGAATCAGAGGCCGGAATCAGATGCTGGGAATCAGAGGCCTGGAATCAGAGGCGGGGAATCAGAGCTGGGGAATCAGAGGCAGGGTATTAGAGTTGGGGAATCAGAGGCGGGGAATCAGATATGGGGAAACAGAGGTGGGGAATCAGAGGCGGGGAAACAGAGGCAGGGAATCAGATATGGGGAATCAGAGGCGGGAATCAGAGGTGGGGAATCATAGGCAGAGAATCGGATGTGCGGAATCAGAGATGGGGAATCAGAGGCCGGGAATGAGAGGTGGTGAATCAGATATGGGGAATCAGAGGCGGGGAATCAGAGGCAGTGAATCAGACGCGGGGAATCAGAGGTGGGCAATCAGAGGCGGGGAATCAGATATGGGGAATCAGAGGCGGGGAATCAGAGGCGGGGAAACAGAGGCGGGGAATCAGATATGGGGAATCAGAGGTGGGGCATCAGAGGTTGTGAATCACAGATGGGGAATTAGAGGCGGGGAATCAGAGGCAGGGAATCAGACTCGGGGAATCAGAGTCGGGGATTCAGAGCTGGGGAATCAGAAGCGGGGAATCAGAGTTGGGGAATCAGAGGCGGGGAATCAGATATGGGGAATCAGAGGCAGGGAATCAGAGGCGGGGAATCAGAGGCAGGGAATCAGACGCGGGGAATCTGAGGCGGGGAGTCAGAGCTGGGGAATCAGAGGTGGGGAATCTGAGTTGGGGAATCAGAGGCAGGGAATTGGATGTGCGGAATCAGAGATGGGGAATCAGAGGTGGGGAATCAGAGGCGGTGAATCAGAATGGGGAATCAGAGGCGGGGAATCAGAGGCAGGAAATCAGACACGGTGATTCAGAGGCTGGGAATCAGACGGGGGAAATCAAAGGCGCGGAATCAGAGCTGGGGAATCTGAGGCAGGGAATCAGAGTTGGGGATTCAGAGGCGGGGAATCAGATATGGGGAATCAGAGGTGGGGCATCAGAGGTTGTGAATCACAGATGGGGAATCAGAGGCGGGGAATCAGAGGTGGGCAATCAGAGGCGGGGAATCAGATATGGGGAATCAGAGGCGGGGAATCAGAGGCGGGGAAACAGAGGCGGGGAATCAGATATGGGGAATCAGAGGTGGGGCATCAGAGGTTGTGAATCACAGATGGGGAATCAGAGGCGGGGAATAAGAGGCAGGGAATCAGACATGGGGAATCAGAGGCTGGGATTCAGAGCTGGGGAATCAGAGGCGGGGAATCAGAGTTGGGGAATCAGAGGCGGGGAATCAGATATGGGGAATCAGAGGCAGGGAATCAGAGGCGGGAAAACAGAGGCGTGGAATCAGATATGGGGAATCAGAGGCGGGGAATCAGAGGCAGGGAATCAGACACGGGGAATCAGAGGCGTGGAATCAGAGATGGGGAATCAGAGGCAGGGAATCGGATGCCGGGAATCAGAGGCGGGAAATCAGAGCTGGGGAATCAGAGGCGGGGAATCAGAGTTGGGGAATCAGAGGCGGCGAAGCAGATATGGGGAAATAGAGGCGGGGAATCAGATATGGGGAATCAGAGGCGGGGAATCAGATATGGGGAATCAGAGGCTGGGAATCAGAGGGGGGGAAACAGAGGCGGGGAATAAGATATGGGGAATCAGAGGTGGGGAATCAGGGGCGGGGAATCAGTTGCAGGGAATCAGAGGCGGGGAATCAGAGGCGGGGAATCAAAGGAAGGGAATCAGACACGGGGAATCAGAGGTGGGGAATCAGAGATGGGGAATCAGAGGCGGGGAATCACAGGCAGGGAATCAGACGCGGGGAATCAGAGGCGGGGAATCAGAGCTGGGGAATCAGAGGTGGGGAATCAGAGTCGGGGAATCAGAGGCAGGGAATCGGTTGTGCGGAATCAGAGATGGGGAATCAGATGTGGGGAATCAGAGGCAGTGAATCAGAGATGGGGAATCAGAGGCGGGGAATCAGAGGCAGGAAATCAGACAGGGATTCAGAGTCTGGGAATCAGACGGGGGGAATCAAAGGCGGGGAATCAGAGCTGGTGAATCAGAGGCAGGGAATCAGAGTTGGGGATTCAGAGGCGGGGAATCAGATATGGGGAAACAGAGGCGGGGAATGAGAGGCGGGCAAGCAGAGGCGGGGAATTAGATATGGGGAATCAGAGGTGGGAAATCAGAGGTGGTGAATCAGAGATGGGGAATCACAGGCGGGGAATCAGAGGCAGCGAATAGAACGCGGGGAATCAGAGGCAGGGAATCAGAGCTGGGGAATCAGAGGCGTGGAATCAGATATGGGGAAACAGAGGCGGGGAATCAGAGGCGGGGAAACAGAGGCGGGGAATCAGACATGGGGAATCGGATGCGGGGAATCAGAGGCGGGGAATCAGAGCTGGGGAATCAGAGGTGGGGAATCAGAGTTGGGGCATCAGAGGTGGGGAATTAGATATGGGGAAACAGAGGCAGGGAATCAGAGGCGGGGAAACAGAGGCGGGGAATCAGATATGGGGAATCAGAGGTGGGGAATCAGAGGCAGGTAATCAGATGTGCGGAATCAGAGATGGGGAATCAGAGGCAGGGAATCAGAATCAGAAGCGGGGAATCAGAGGCCGGGAATCAGAGGCCGGGAATCAGATGCTGGGAATAAGAGGCCGGGAATCAGAGGTGGGGAATCAGAGTCTGGGAATCAGAGATGGGGATTCAGAGGCGGGGAATGAGATATGGAGAATCAGAGGCGGGGAATCAGAGGCGGGGAAACAGAGGTGGGGAATCAGATATGGGGAATCAGAGGTGGTGAATCAAAGGCGGTGAATCAGAGATGGGGAATCAGAGGCGGGGAATCAGAGGCAGGGAATCAGATGCGGGGATTCAGAGGCGGGGAATCAGAGCTGGCGAATCAGAGGAGGGGAATCAGAGGTGGGCAATCAGAGCCGGGGAATCAGATATGGGGAATCAGAGGCGGGGAAACAGAGGCGGGGAATCAGATATGGGGAATCAGAGGTGGGGAATCAGAGGTTGTGAATCAGAGATGGGGAATCAAGGCGGGGAATCAGAGGGAGGGAATCAGACGCGGGGAATCAGAGGCGGGGATTCAGAGCTGGGGAATCAGAGGCGGGGAATCAGAGTTGGGGAATCAGAGGCAGGGAATCAGATATGGGGAATCAGAGGCGGGGAATCAGAGGCGGGGAAACAGAGGCGGGGAATCAGATATGGGGAATCAGAGGTGGTGAATCAAAGGCGGTGAATCAGAGATGGGGAATCAGAGGCGGGGAATCAGAGGCAGGGAATCAGATGCGGGGATTCAGAGGCGGGGAATCAGAGCTGGCGAATCAGAGGAGGGGAATCAGAGGTGGGCAATCAGAGCCGGGGAATCAGATATGGGGAATCAGAGGCGGGGAAACAGAGGCGGGGAATCAGATATGGGGAATCAGAGGTGGGGAATCAGAGGTTGTGAATCAGAGATGGGGAATCAAGGCGGGGAATCAGAGGGAGGGAATCAGACGCGGGGAATCAGAGGCGGGGATTCAGAGCTGGGGAATCAGAGGCGGGGAATCAGAGTTGGGGAATCAGAGGCAGGGAATCAGATATGGGGAATCAGAGGCGGGGAATCAGAGGCGGGGAAACAGAGGCGGGGAATCAGATATGGGGAATCAGAGGTGGGGAATCAGGGGCAGGGAATCAGTGGCAGGGAATCAGAGGCGGGGAATCTGAGCCGGGGAATCAGAGGCAGGGAATCAGACACGGGGAATCAGAGGCGGGGAATCAGAGATGGTGAATCAGAGGCGGGGAATCAGAGGCAGGGAATTGGACGCCGGGAATCAGAGGTGGGGAATCAGAGCTGGGGAATCAGAGGCGGGGAATCAGAGTTGGGGAATCAGAGGCGGGGAATCAGATATGGGGAAATAGAGGCGGGGAATCAGATATGGGGAATCAGAGGTGTGGAATCAGAGGTTGGGAATCAGAGGCAGGGAATCAGAGGCGGGGAAACAGAGGCGGGGAATCAGATATGGGGAATCAGAGGTGGCGAATCAAAGGCAGTGAAACAGACATGGGGAATCAGAGGCGGGGAATCAGAGGCAGGGAATCAGAGCTGGGGAAACAGAGGCGGGGAATCAGATATGGGGAATCAGAGGTGGGGAATCAGGGGCGGGGAATCAGTGGCAGGGAATCAGAGCTGGGGAATCAGAGGTGGGGAATCAGAGCTGGGGAAACAGAGGCGGGGAATCAGATATGGGGAATCAGAGGTGGGGAATCAGGGGCGGGGAATCAGAGCTGGGGAATCAGAGGCGGGGAATCAGAGTTGGGGAATCAGAGGAGGGGAATCAGATATGGGGAAACAGAGGCCGGGAATCAGAGGCAGGGAAACAGAGGCGGGGAATCAGATATGGGGAATCAGAGGTGGGGAATTTGAGGTTGCGAATCAGAGGCGGGGAATCAGAGGCGGGGAATCAGAGGCAGGGAATCGGATGTGCGGAATCAGAGATGGGGAATCAGAGGTGGGGATTCAGAGGTGGTGAATCAGAAAAGGGGAATCAGAGGCTGGGAATCAGAGGCAGGGAATCAGACGCAGGGAATCAGAGGCGGGGAATTATAGCTGGCGAATTAGAGGAGGGGAATCAGAGTTGGGGAATCAGAGGCGGGGAATCAGATATGGGGAAACAGAGGCGGGGAATCAGAGGCGGGGAAACAGAGGCGGGGTATCAGATATGGGGAATCAGAGGTGGGGAATCAGAGGCAGGGAATCAGATGTGCGGAATCAGAGATGGGGAATCAGAGGCAGGGAATCAGACACGGTGATTCAGAGGCTGGGAATCAGACGGGGGGAATCAAAGGCGCGGAATCAGAGCTGGGGAATCTGAGGCAGGGAATCAGAGTTGGGGATTCAGAGGCGGGGAATCAGATATGGGGAAACAGAGGCGGGGAATCAGAGGCGGGAAAACAGAGGCGGGGAATTAGATATGGGGAATCAGAGGTGGGGAATCAGAGGTGGTGAATCAGAGATGGGGAATCACAGGCGGGGAATCAGAGGCAGGGAATCGGACGCCGGGAATCAGAGGCGGGGAATCAGAGCTGGGGAATCAGAGGCGGGGAATCAGAGTTGGGGAATCAGAGGCGGGGAATCAGATATGGGGAAATAGAAGCGGGGAATCAGATATGGGGAATCAGAGGTGTGGAATCAGAGGTTGGGAATCAGAGGCAGGGAATAAGAGGCGTGGAAACAGAGGCGGGGAATCAGATATGGGGAATCAGAGGTGGCGAATCAAATGCGGTGAAACAGAGATGGGGAATCAGGGCAGGGAATCAGAGGCAGGGAATCAGAGCTGGGGAAACAGAGGCGGGGAATCAGATATGGGGAATCAGAGGTGGGGAATCAGGGGCGCGGAATCAGTGGCAGGGAATCAGAGCTGGGGAATCAGAGGTGGGGAATCAGAGCTGGGGAAACAGAGGCGGGGAATCAGATATGGGGAATCAGAGGTGGGGAATCCGGGGCGGGGAATCAGTGGCAGGGAATCAGAGGCCGGGAATAAAAGGCGGGGAATCAGAGCTGGGGAATCAGAGGCGGGGAATCAGAGTTGGGGAATCAGAGGAGGGGAATCAGATATGGGGAAACAGAGGCCGGAATCAGAGGCAGGGAAACAGAGGCGGGGAATCAGATATGGGGAATCAGATGCTGGGAATAAGAGGCCGGGAATCAGAGGTGGGGAATCAGAGTCTGGGAATCAGAGATGGGGATTCAGAGGCGGGGAATGAGATATGGAGAATCAGAGGCGGGGAATCAGGGGCGGGGAAACAGAGGTGGGGAATCAGATATGGGGAATCAGAGGTGGCGAATCAAAGGCGGTGAAACAGAGATGGGGAATCAGAGGCGGGGAATCAGAGGCAGGGAATCAGATGCGGGGATTCAGAGGCGGGGAATCAGAGCTGGCGAATCAGAGGCGGGGAATCAGAGGTGGGCAATCAGAGCCGGGGAATCAGATATGGGGAATCAGAGGCGGGGAATCAGAGGCAGGGAAACAGAGGCGGGGAATCAGGTATGGGGAATCAGAGGTGGGGAATCAGAGGTTGTGAATCAGAGATGGGGAATCAAGGCGGGGAATCAGAGGGAGGGAATCAGACGCGGGGAATCAGAGGCAGGGATTCAGAGCTGGGGAATCAGAGGCGGGGAATCAGAGTTGGGGAATCAGAGGCAGGGAATCAGATATGGGGAATCAGAGGCGGGGAATCAGAGGCGGGGAAACAGAGGCGGGGAATCAGATATGGGGAATCAGAGGTGGGGAATCAGGGGCAGGGAATCAGTGGCAGGGAATCAGAGGCGGGGAATCTGAGGCGGGGAATCAGAGGCTGGGAATCAGACACGGGGAATCAGAGGCGGGGAATCAGAGATGGGGAATCAGAGGCAGGGAATCGGATGCCTGGAATCAGAGGCGGGGAATCAGAGCTGGGGAATCAGAGGCGGGGAATCAGAGTTGGGGAATCACAGGCGGGGAATCAGATATGGGGAAATAGAGGCGGGGTATCAGATATGGGGAATCAGAGGTGTGGAATCAGAGGTTGGGAATCAGAGGCAGGGAATCAGAGGCGGGGAAACAGAGGCGGGGAATCAGATATGGGGAATCAGAGGTGGCGAATCAAAGGCAGTGAAACAGACATGGGGAATCAGAGGCGGGGAATCAGAGGCAGGGAATCAGAGCTGGGGAAACAGAGGCGGGGAATCAGATATGGGGAATCAGAGGTGGGGAATCAGGGGCGGGGAATCAGTGGCAGGGAATCAGAGGCCGGGAATAAAAGGCGGGGAATCAGAGCTGGGGAATCAGAGGCGGGGAATCAGATATGGGGAATCAGAGGTGGGGAATCAGAGGCCGGGAATCAGAGGCAGGGAAACAGAGGCGGGGAATCAGATATGGGGAATCAGAGGTGGGGAATTAGAGGTTGCGAATCAGAGGCGGGGAATCAGAGGCGGGGAATCAGAGGCAGGGAATCAGATGTGCGGAATCAGAGATGGGGAATCAGAGGTGGGGATTCAGAGGTGGTGAATCAGAGAAGGGGAATCAGAGGCTGGGAATCAGAGGCAGGGAATCAGACGCAGGGAATCAGAGGCGGGGAATCATAGCTGGCGAATTAGAGGAGGGGAATCAGAGTTGGGGAATCAGAGTCGGGGAATCAGATATGGGGAAACAGAGGCGGGGAATCAGAGGCGGGGAAACAGAGGCGGGTAATCAGATATGGGGAATCAGAGGTGGGGAATCAGAGGCAGGGAATCAGATGTGCGGAATCAGAGATGGGGAATCAGAGGCAGGGAATCAGAATCAGAAGCAGGGAATCAGAGGCCGGAATCAGATGCTGGGAATCAGAGGCCTGGAATCAGAGGCGGGGAATCAGAGGCAGGGAATCAGATGCGGGGAATCAGAGGCGGGGAATCAGAGCTGGGGAATCAGAGGCAGGGTATTAGAGTTGGGGAATCAGAGGCGGGGAATCAGATATGGGGAAACAGAGGTGGGGAATCAGAGGCGGGGAAACAGAGGCAGGGAATCAGATATGGGGAATCAGAGGCGGGGAATCAGAGGTGGGGAATCATAGGCAGGGAATCGGATGTGCGGAATCAGAGATGGGGAATCAGAGGCCGGGAATGAGAGGTGGTGAATCAGATATGGGGAATCAGAGGCGGGGAATCAGAGGCAGGGAATCAGACGCGGGCAATCAGAGGTGAGCAATCAGAGGCGGGGAATCAGATATGGGGAATCAGAGGCTGGGAATCAGAGGCGGGGAAACAGAGGCGGGGAATCAGATATGGGGAATCAGAGGTGGGGCATCAGAAGTTGTGAATCACAGATGGGGAATTAGTGGCGGGGAATCAGAGGCAGGGAATCATACGCGGGGAATCAGAGGCGGGGATTCAGAGCTGGGGAATCAGAAGCGGGGAATCAGAGTTGGGGAATCAGAGGCGGGGAATCAGATATGGGGAATCAGAGGCAGGGAATCAGAGGCGGGGAATCAGAGGCAGGGAATCAGACGCGGGGAATCTGAGGCGGGGAATCAGAGCTGGGGAATCAGAGGTGGGGAATCAGAGAGGGGAATCAGAGGCAGGGAATTGGATGTGCGGAATCAGAGATGGGGAATCAGAGGTGGGGAATCAGAGGCGTTGAATCAGAGATGGGGAATCAGAGGCGGGGAATCAGAGGCAGGAAATCAGACACGGGGATTCAGAGGCTGGGAATCAGACGGGGGGAATCAAAGGCGGGGAATCAGAGCTGGGGAATCTGAGGCGGGGAATCAGAGTTGGGGAATCAGAGGCGGGGAATCAGATATGGGGAAACAGAGGCGGGGAATCAGAGGCGGGAAAACAGAGGCGGGGAATTAGATATGGGGAATCAGAGGTGGGGAATCAGAGGTGGTGAATCAGAGATGGGGAATCAGAGGCGGGGAATCAGAGGCAGGGAATCGGACGCCGGGAATCAGAGGCGGGGAATCAGAGCTGGGGAATCAGAGGCGGGGAATCAGAGTTGGGGAATCAGAGGCGGGGAATCAGATATGGGGAAATAGAGGCGGGGAATCAGATATGGGGAATCAGAGGTGTGGAATCAGAGGTTGGGAATCAGAGGCAGGGAATCAGAGGCGGGGAAACAGAGGCGGGGAATCAGATATGGGGAATCAGAGGTGGCGAATCAAAGGCGGTGAAACAGAGATGGGGAATCAGGGCAGGGAATCAGAGGCAGGGAATCAGAGCTGGGGAAACAGAGGCGGGGAATCAGATATGGGTAATCAGAGGTGGGGAATCAGGGGCGGGTAATCAGTGGCAGGGAATCAGAGCTGGGGAATCAGAGGTGGGGAAACAGAGGCGGGGAATCAGATATGGGGAATCAGAGGTGGGGAATCAGGGGCGGGGAATCAGTGGCAGGGAATCAGAGGCCGGGAATAAAAGGCAGGGAATCAGAGCTGGGGATTCAGAGGCGGGGAATCAGAGTTGGGGAATCAGAGGAGGGGAATCAGATATGGGGAAACAGAGGCCGGGAATCAGAGGCAGGGAAACAGAGGCGGGGAATCAGATATGGGGAATCAGAGGTGGGGAATTAGAGGTTGCGAATCAGAGGCGGGGAATCAGAGGCGGGGAATCAGAGGCAGGGAATCGGATGTGCGGAATCAGAGATGGGGAATCAGAGGTGGGGATTCAGAGGTGGTGAATCAGAGAAGGGGAATCAGAGGCTGGGAATCAGAGGCAGGGAATCAGACGCAGGAAATCAGAGGCGGGGAATCATAGCTGGCGAATTAGAGCAGGGGAATCAGAGTTGGGGAATCAGAGGCGGGGAATCAGATATGGGGAAACAGAGGCGGGGAATCAGAGGCGGGGAAACAGAGGCGGGGAATCAGATATGGGGAATCAGAGGTGGGGAATCAGAGGCAGGGAATCAGATGTGCGGAATCAGAGATGGGGAATCAGAGGCAGGGAATCAGAATCAGAAGCAGGGAATCAGAGGCTGGGAATCAGAGGCCGGAATCAGATGCTGGGATCAGAGGCCTGGAATCAGAGGCGGGGAATCAGAGGCAGGGAATCAGATGCGGGAAATCAGAGGCCTGGAATCAGAGGTGGGGAATCAGAGGCAGGGAATCAGATGCGGGGAATCAGAGGCGGGGAATCAGAGCTGGGGAATCAGAGGCAGGGTATTAGAGTTGGGGAATCAGAGGCGGGGAATCAGATATGGGGAAACAGAGGTGGGGAATCAGAGGCGGGGAAACAGAGGCAGGGAATCAGATATGGGGAATCAGAGGCGGGGAATCAGAGGTGGGGAATCATAGGCAGGGAATCGGATGTGCGGAATCAGAGATGGGGAATCAGAGGCCGGGAATCAGAGGTGGTGAATCAGATATGGGGAATCAGAGGCGGGGAATCAGAGGCAGGGAATCAGACGCGGGGAATCAGAGGTGGGCAATCAGAGGCGGGGAATCAGATATGGGGAATCAGAGGCGGGGATTCAGAGGCGGGGAAACAGAGGCGGGGAATCAGATATGGGGAATCAGAGGTGGGGCATCAGAGGTTGTGAATCACAGATGGGGAATTAGAGGCGGGGAATCAGAGGCAGGGAATCAGACGCGGGGAATCAGAGGCGGGGATTCAGAGCTGGGGAATCAGAAGCGGGGAATCAGAGTTGGGGAATCAGAGGCGTGGAATCAGATATGGGGAATCAGAGGCAGGGATCAGAGGCGGGGAATCAGAGGCAGGGAATCAGACGTGGGGAATCTGAGGCGGGGAATCAGAGCTGGGGAATCAGAGATGGGGAATCAGAGTTGGGGAATCAGAGGCAGGGAATTGGATGTGCGGAATCAGAGATGGGGAATCAGAGGTGGGGAATCAGAGGCGGTGAATCAGAGATGGGGAATCAGAGGCGGGGAATCAGAGGCAGGAAATCAGACACGGGGATTCAGAGGCTGGGAATCAGACGGGGGGAATCAAAGGCGGGGAATCAGAGCTGGGGAATCTGAGGCAGGGAATCAGAGTTGGGGATTCAGAGGCGGGGAATCAGAGGCGGGAAAACAGAGGCGGGGAATTAGATATGGGGAATCAGAGGTGGGGAATCAGAGGTGGTGAATCAGAGATGGGGAATCAGAGGCGGGGAATCAGAGGCAGGGAATCGGACGCCGGGAATCAGAGGCGGGGAATCAGAGCTGGGGAATCAGAGGCGGGGAATCAGAGTTGGGGAATCAGAGGCGGGGAATCAGATATGGGGAAATAGAGGCGGGGAATCAGATATGGGGAATCAGAGGTGTGGAATCAGAGGTTGGGAATCAGAGGCAGGGAATCAGAGGCGGGGAAACAGAGGCGGGGAATCAGATATGGGGAATCAGAGGTGGCGAATCAGAGGCGGGGAAACAGAGGCGGGGAATCAGATATGGGGAATCAGAGGTGGGGAATCAGGGGCAGGGAATCAGTGGCAGGGAATCAGAGGCGGGGAATCTGAGCCGGGGAATCAGAGGCAGGGAATCAGACACGGGGAATCAGAGGCGGGGAATCAGAGATGGTGAATCAGAGGCGGGGAATCAGAGGCAGGGAATTGGACGCCGGGAATCAGAAACGGGGAATCAGAGCTGGGGAATCAGAGGCGGGGAATCAGAGTTGGGGAATCAGAGGCGGGGAATCAGATATGGGGAAATAGAGGCGGGGAATCAGATATGGGGAATCAGAGGTGTGGAATCAGAGGTTGGGAATCAGAGGCAGGGAATCAGAGGCGGGGAAACAGAGGCGGGGAATCAGATATGGGGAATCAGAGGTGGCGAATCAAAGGCGGTGAAACAGAGATGGGGAATCAGGGCAGGGAATCAGAGGCAGGGAATCAGAGCTGGGGAAACAGAGGCGGGGAATCAGATATGGGGAATCAGAGGTGGGGAATCAGGGGCGGGGAATCAGTGGCAGGGAATCAGAGCTGGGGAATCAGAGGTGGGGAATCAGAGCTGGGGAAACAGAGGCGGGGAAACAGATATGGGGAATCAGAGGTGGGGAATCAGGGGCGGGGAATCAGTGGCAGGGAATCAGAGGCCGGGAATAAAAGGCGGGGAATCAGAGCTGGGGAATCAGAGGCGGGGAATCAGAGTTGGGGAATCAGAGGAGGGGAATCAGATATGTGGAAACAGAGGCCGGGAATCAGAGGCAGGGAAACAGAGGCGGGGAATCAGATATGGGGAATCAGAGGTGGGGAATTTGAGGTTGCGAATCAGAGGCGGGGAATCAGAGGCGGGGAATCAGAGGCAGGGAATCGGATGTGCGGAATCAGAGATGGGGAATCAGAGGTGGGGATTCAGAGGTGGTGAATCAGAAAAGGGGAATCAGAGGCTGGGAATCAGAGGCAGGGAATCAGACGCAGGGAATCAGAGGCGGGGAATTATAGCTGGCGAATTAGAGGAGGGGAATCAGAGTTGGGGAATCAGAGGCGGGGAATCAGATATGGGGAAACAGAGGCGGGGAATCAGAGGCGGGGAAACAGAGGCGGGGAATCAGATATGGGGAATCAGAGGTGGGGAATCAGAGGCAGGGAATCAGATGTGCGGAATCAGAGATGGGGAATCAGAGGCAGGGAATCAGACACGGTGATTCAGAGGCTGGGAATCAGACGGGGGGAATCAAATGCGCGGAATCAGAGCTGGGGAATCTGAGGCAGGGAATCAGAGTTGGGGATTCAGAGGCGGGGAATCAGATATGGGGAAACAGAGGCGGGGAATCAGAGGCGGGAAAACAGAGGCGGGGAATTAGATATGGGGAATCAGAGGTGGGGAATCAGAGGTGGTGAATCAGAGATGGGGAATCAGAGGCGGGGAATCAGAGGCAGGGAATCGGACGCCGGGAATCAGAGGCGGGGAATCAGAGCTGGGGAATCAGAGGCGGGGAATCAGAGTTGGGGAATCAGAGGCGGGGAATCAGATATGGGGAAATAGAAGCGGGGAATCAGATATGGGGAATCAGAGGTGTGGAATCAGAGGTTGGGAATCAGAGGCAGGGAATAAGAGGCGTGGAAACAGAGGCGGGGAATCAGATATGGGGAATCAGAGGTGGCGAATCAAATGCGGTGAAACAGAGATGGGGAATCAGGGCAGGGAATCAGAGGCAGGGAATCAGAGCTGGGGAAACAGAGGCGGGGAATCAGATATGGGGAATCAGAGGTGGGGAATCCGGGGCGGGGAATCAGTGGCAGGGAATCAGAGGCCGGGAATAAAAGGCGGGGAATCAGAGCTGGGGAATCAGAGGCGGGGAATCAGAGTTGGGGAATCAGAGGAGGGGAATCAGATATGGGGAAACAGAGGCCGGAATCAGAGGCAGGGAAACAGAGGCGGGGAATCAGATATGGGGAATCAGATGCTGGGAATAAGAGGCCGGGAATCAGAGGTGGGGAATCAGAGTCTGGGAATCTGAGATGGGGATTCAGAGGCAGGGAATGAGATATGGAGAATCAGAGGCGGGGAATCAGGGGCGGGGAAACAGAGGTGGGGAATCAGATATGGGGAATCAGAGGTGGCGAATCAAAGGCGGTGAATCAGAGATGGGGAATCAGAGGCGGGGAATCAGAGGCAGGGAATCAGATGCGGGGATTCAGAGGCGGGGAATCAGAGCTGGCGAATCAGAGGCAGGGAATCAGAGGTGGGCAATCAGAGCCGGGGAATCAGATATGGGGAATCAGAGGCGGGGAATCAGAGGCGGGGAAACAGAGGCGGGGAATCAGGTATGGGGAATCAGAGGTGGGGAATCAGAGGTTGTGAATCAGAGATGGGGAATCAAGGCGGGGAATCAGAGGGAGGGAATCAGACGCGGGGAATCAGAGGCGGGGATTCAGAGCTGGGGAATCAGAGGCGGGGAATCAGAGTTGGGGAATCAGAGGCAGGGAATCAGATATGGGGAATCAGAGGCGGGGAATCAGAGGCGGGGAAACAGAGGCGGGGAATCAGATATGGGGAATCAGAGGTGGGGAATCAGGGGCAGGGAATCAGTGGCAGGGAATCAGAGGCGGGGAATCTGAGGCGGGGAATCAGAGGCTGGGAATCAGACACGGGGAATCAGAGGCGGGGAATCAGAGATGGGGAATCAGAGGCGGGGAATCAGAGGCAGGGAATCGGATGCCGGGAATCAGAGGCGGGGAATCAGAGCTGGGGTATCAGAGGCGGGAAATCAGAGTTGGGGAATCACAGGCGGGGAATCAGATATGGGGAAATAGAGGCGGGGTATCAGATATGGGGAATCAGAGGTGTGGAATCAGAGGTTGGGAATCAGAGGCAGGGAATCAGAGGCGGGGAAACAGAGGCGGGGAATCAGATATGGGGAATCAGAGGTGGCGAATCAAAGGCAGTGAAACAGAGATGGGGAATCAGAGGCGGGGAATCAGAGGCAGGGAATCAGAGCTGGGGAAACAGAGGCGGGGAATCAGATATGGGGAATCAGAGGTGGGGAATCAGTGGCGGGGAATCAGTGGCAGGGAATCAGAGGCCGGGAATAAAAGGCGGGGAATCAGAGCTGGGGAATCAGAGGCGGGGAATCAGAGTTGGGGAATCAGAGGAGGGGAATCAGATATGGGGAAACAGAGGCCGGGAATCAGAGGCAGGGAAACAGAGGCGGGGAATCAGATATGGGGAATCAGAGGTGGGGAATTAGAGGTTGCGAATCAGAGGCGGGGAATCAGAGGCGGGGAATCAGAGGCAGGGAATCGGATGTGCGGAATCAGAGATGGGGAATCAGAGGTGGGGATTCAGAGGTTGTGAATCAGAGAAGGGGAATCAGAGGCTGGGAATCAGAGGCAGGGAATCAGACGCAGGGAATCAGAGGCGGGGAATCATAGCTGGCGAATTAGAGGAGGGGAATCAGAGTTGGGGAATCAGAGTCGGGGAATCAGATATGGGGAAACAGAGGCGGGGAATCAGAGGCGGGCAAACAGAGGCGGGTAATCAGATATGGGGAATCAGAGGTGGGGAATCAGAGGCAGGGAATCAGATGTGCGGAATCAGAGATGGGGAATCAGAGGCAGGGAATCAGAATCAGAAGCAGGGAATCAGAGGCCGGAATCAGATGCTGGGAATCAGAGGCCTGGAATCAGAGGCGGGGAATCAGAGGCAGGGAATCAGATGCGGGGAATCAGAGGCGGGGAATCAGAGCTGGGGAATCAGAGGCAGGGTATTAGAGTTGGGGAATCAGAGGCGGGGAATCAGATATGGGGAAACAGAGGTGGGGAATCAGAGGCGGGGAAACAGAGGCAGGGAATCAGATATGGGGAATCAGAGGCGGGGAATCAGAGGTGGGGAATCATAGGCAGGGAATCGGATGTGCGGAATCAGAGATGGGGAATCAGAGGCCGGGAATGAGAGGTGGTGAATCAGATATGGGGAATCAGAGGCGGGGAATCAGAGGCAGGGAATCAGACGCGGGGAATCAGAGGTGAGCAATCAGAGGCGGGGAATCAGATATGGTAAATCAGAGGCGGGGAATCAGAGGCGGGGAAACAGAGGCGGGGAATCAGATATGGGGAATCAGAGGTTGGGCATCAGAAGTTGTGAATCACAGATGGGGAATTAGTGGCGGGGAATCAGAGGCAGGGAATCATACGCGGGGAATCAGAGGCGGGGATTCAGAGCTGGGGAATCAGAAGCGGGGAATCAGAGTTGGGGAATCAGAGGCGGGGAATCAGATATGGGGAATCAGAGGCAGGGAATCAGAGGCGGGGAATAAGAGGCAGGGAATCAGACGCGGGGAATCTGAGGCGGGGAATCAGAGCTGGGGAATCAGAGGTGGGGAATCAGAGAGGGGAATCAGAGGCAGGGAATTGGATGTGCGGAATCAGAGATGGGGAATCAGAGGTGGGGAATCAGAGGCGTTGAATCAGAGATGGGGAATCAGAGGCGGGGAATCAGAGGCAGGAAATCAGACTCGGGGATTCAGAGGCTGGGAATCAGATGGGGGGAATCAAAGGCGGGGAATCAGAGCTGGGGAATCTGAGGCGGGGAATCAGAGTTGGGGAATCAGAGGCGGGGAATCAGATATGGGGAATCAGAGGCAGGGAATCAGAGGCGGGGAATCAGATATGGGGAAACAGAGGCGGGGAATCAGAGGCGGGAAAACAGAGGCGGGGAATTAGATATGGGGAATCAGAGGTGGGGAATCAGAGGTGGTGAATCAGAGATGGGGAATCAGAGGCGGGGAATCAGAGGCAGGGAATCGGACGCCGGGAATCAGAGGCGGGGAATCAGAGCTGGGGAATCAGAGGCGGGGAATCAGAGTTGGGGAATCAGAGGCGGGGAATCAGATATGGGGAAATAGAGGCGGGGAATCAGATATGGGGAATCAGAGGTGTGGAATCAGAGGTTGGGAATCAGAGGCAGGGAATCAGAGGCGGGGAAACAGAGGCGGGGAATCAGATATGGGGAATCAGAGGTGGCGAATCAAAGGCGGTGAAACAGAGATGGGGAATCAGGGCAGGGAATCAGAGGCAGGGAATCAGAGCTGGGGAAACAGAGGCGGGGAATCAGATATGGGGAATCAGAGGTGGGGAATCAGGGGCGGGTAATCAGTGGCAGGGAATCAGAGCTGGGGAATCAGAGGTGGGGAATCAGAGCTGGGGAAACAGAGGCGGGGAATCAGATATGGGGAATCAGAGGTGGGGAATCAGGGGCGGGGAATCAGTGGCAGGGAATCAGAGGCCGGGAATAAAAGGCAGGGAATCAGAGCTGGGGAATCAGAGGCGGGGAATCAGAGTTGGGGAATCAGAGGAGGGGAATCAGATATGGGGAAACAGAGGCCGGGAATCAGAGGCAGGGAAACAGAGGCGGGGAATCAGATATGGGGAATCAGAGGTGGGGAATTAGAGGTTGCGAATCAGAGGCGGGGAATCAGAGGCGGGGAATCAGAGGCAGGGAATCGGATGTGCGGAATCAGAGATGGGGAATCAGAGGTGGGGATTCAGAGGTGGTGAATCAGAGAAGGGGAATCAGAGGCTGGGAATCAGAGGCAGGGAATCAGACGCAGGAAATCAGAGGCGGGGAATCATAACTGGCGAATTAGAGGAGGGGAATCAGAGTTGGGGAATCAGAGGCGGGGAATCAGATATGGGGAAACAGAGGCGGGGAATCAGAGGCGGGGAAACAGAGGCGGGGAATCAGATATGGGGAATCAGAGGTGGGGAATCAGAGGCAGGGAATCAGATGTGCGGAATCAGAGATGGGGAATCAGAGGCAGGGAATCAGAATCAGAAGCAGGGAATCAGAGGCTGGGAATCAGAGGCCGGAATCAGATGCTGGGATCAGAGGCCTGGAATCAGAGGCGGGGAATCAGAGGCAGGGAATCAGATGCGGGAAATCAGAGGCCTGGAATCAGAGGTGGGGAATCAGAGGCAGGGAATCAGATGCGGGGAATCAGAGGCGGGGAATCAGAGCTGGGGAATCAGAGGCAGGGTATTAGAGTTGGGGAATCAGAGGCGGGGAATCAGATATGGGGAAACAGAGGTGGGGAATCAGAGGCGGGGAAACAGAGGCAGGGAATCAGATATGGGGAATCAGAGGCGGGGAATCAGAGGTGGGGAATCATAGGCAGGGAATCGGATGTGCGGAATCAGAGATGGGGAATCAGAGGCCGGGAATCAGAGGTGGTGAATCAGATATGGGGAATCAGAGGCGGGGAATCAGAGGCAGGGAATCAGACGCGGGGAATCAGAGGTGGGCAATCAGAGGCGGGGAATCAGATATGGGGAATCAGAGGCGGGGATTCAGAGGCGGGGAAACAGAGGCGGGGAATCAGATATGGGGAATCAGAGGTGGGGCATCAGAGGTTGTGAATCACAGATGGGGAATTAGAGGCGGGGAATCAGAGGCAGGGAATCATACGCGGGGAATCAGAGGCGGGGATTCAGAGCTGGGGAATCAGAAGCGGGGAATCAGAGTTGGGGAATCAGAGGCGTGGAATCAGATATGGGGAATCAGAGGCAGGGATCAGAGGCGGGGAATCAGAGGCAGGGAATCAGACGTGGGGAATCTGAGGCGGGGAATCAGAGCTGGGGAATCAGAGGTGGGGAATCAGAGTTGGGGAATCAGAGGCAGGGAATTGGATGTGCGGAATCAGAGATGGGGAATCAGAGGTGGGGAATCAGAGGCGGTGAATCAGAGATGGGGAATCAGAGGCGGGGAATCAGAGGCAGGAAATCAGACACGGGGATTCAGAGGCTGGGAATCAGACGGGGGGAATCAAAGGCGGGGAATCAGAGCTGGGGAATCTGAGGCAGGGAATCAGAGTTGGGGATTCAGAGGCGGGGAATCAGAGACGGGAAAACAGAGGCGGGGAATTAGATATGGGGAATCAGAGGTGGGGAATCAGAGGTTTGTGAATCAGAGATGGGGAATCAGAGGCGGGGAATCAGAGGCAGGGAATCGGACGCCGGGAATCAGAGGCGGGGAATCAGAGCTGGGGAATCAGAGGCGGGGAATCAGAGTTGGGGAATCAGAGGCGGGGAATCAGATATGGGGAAATAGAGGCGGGGAATCAGATATGGGGAATCAGAGGTGTGGAATCAGAGGTTGGGAATCAGAGGCAGGGAATCAGAGGCGGGGAAACAGAGGCGGGGAATCAGATATGGGGAATCAGAGGTGGCGAATCAAAGGCGGTGAAACAGAGATGGGGAATCAGGGCAGGGAATCAGAGGCAGGGAATCTGAGCTGGGGAAACAGAGGCGGGGAATCAGATATGGGGAATCAGAGGTGGGGAATCAGGGGCGGGGAATCAGTGGCAGGGAATCAGAGCTGGGGAATCAGAGGTGGGGAATCAGAGCTGGGGAAACAGAGGCGGGGAATCAGATATGGGGAATAAGAGGTGGGGAATCAGGGGCGGGGAATCAGTGGCAGGGAATCAGAGGCCGGGAATAAAAGGCGGGGAATCAGAGCTGGGGAATCAGAGGCGGGGAATCAGAGTTGGGGAATCAGAGGAGGGGAATCAGATATGGGGAAACAGAGGCCGGGAATCAGAGGCAGGGAAACAGAGGTGGGGAATCAGATATGGGGAATCAGAGGTGGGGAATTAGAGGTTGCGAATCAGAGGCGGGGAATCAGAGGCGGGGAATCAGAGGCAGGGAATCAAATGTGCGGAATCAGAGATGGGGAATCAGAGGTGGGGATTCAGAGGTGGTGAATCAGAGAAGGGGAATCAGAGGCTGGGAATCAGAGGCAGGGAATCAGACGCAGGAAATCAGAGGCGGGGAATCATAGCTGGCGAATTAGAGGAGGGGAATCAGAGTTGGGGAATCAGAGGCGGGGAATCAGATATGGGGAAACAGAGGCGGGGAATCAGAGGCGGGGAAACAGAGGCGGGGAATCAGATATGGGGAATCAGAGGTGGGGAATCAGAGGCAGGGAATCAGATGTGCGGAATCAGAGATGGGGAATCAGAGGCAGGGAATCAGAATCAGAATCAGGGAATCAGAGGCTGGGAATCAGAGGCCGGAATCAGATGCTGGGATCAGAGGCCTGGAATAAGAGGCAGGGAATCAGAGGCAGGGAATCAGATGCGGGAAATCAGAGGCCTGGAATCAGAGGCGGGGAATCAGAGGCAGGGAATCAGATGCGGGGAATCAGAGGCGGGGAATCAGAGCTGGGGAATCAGAGGCAGGGTATTAGAGTTGGGGAATCAGAGGCGGGGAATCAGATATGGGGAAACAGAGGTGGGGAATCAGAGGCGGGGAAACAGAGGCAGGGAATCAGATATGGGGAATCAGAGGCGGGGAATCAGAGGTGGGGAATCATAGGCAGGGAATCGGATGTGCGGAATCAGAGATGGGGAATCAGAGGCCGGGAATCAGAGGTGGTGAATCAGATATGGGGAATCAGAGGCGGGGAATCAGAGGCAGGGAATCAGACGCGGGGAATCAGAGGTGGGCAATCAGAGGCGGGGAATCAGATATGGGGAATCAGAGGCGGGGATTTAGAGGCGGGGAAAAAGAGGCGGGGAATCAGATATGGGGAATCAGAGGTGGGGCATCAGAGGTTGTGAATCACAGATGGGGAATTAGAGGCGGGGAATCAGAGGCAGGGAATTAGACGCGGGGAATCAGAGGCGGGGATTCAGAGCTGGGGAATCAGAAGCGGGGAATCAGAGTTGGGGAATCAGAGGCGGGGAATCAGATATGGGGAATCAGAGGCAGGGAATCAGAGGCGGGGAATCAGAGGCAGGGAATCAGACGCGGGGAATCTGAGGCGGGGAATCAGAGCTGGGGAATCAGAGGTGGGGAATCAGAGTTGGGGAATCAGAGGCAGGGAATTGGATGTGCGGAATCAGAGATGGGGAATCAGAGGTGGGGAATCAGAGGCGGTGAATCAGAGATGGGGAATCAGAGGCGGGGAATCAGAGGCAGGAAATCAGACACGGGGATTCAGAGGCTGGGAATCAGACGGGGGGAATCAAAGGCGGGGAATCAGAGCTGGGGAATCTGAGGCAGGGAATCAGAGTTGGGGATTCAGAGGCGGGGAATCAGATATGGGGAAACAGATGCGGGGAATCAGAGGCGGGAAAACAGAGGCGGGGAATTAGATATGGGGAATCAGAGGTGGGGAATCAGAGGTGGTGAATCAGAGATGGGGAATCAGAGACGGGGAATCAGAGGCAGGGAATCGGACGCCGGGAATCAGAGGCGGGGAATCAGAGCTGGGGAATCAGAGGCGGGGAATCAGAGTTGGGGAATCAGAGGCGGGGAATCAGATATGGGGAAGTAGAGGCGGGGAATCAGATATGGGGAATCAGAGGTGAGGAATCAGAGTTTGGGAATCAGAGGCAGGGAATCAGAGGCGGGGAAACAGAGGCGGGGAATCAGATATGGGGAATCAGAGGTGGCGAATCAAAGGCGGTGAAACAGAGATGGGGAATCAGGGCAGGTAAACATAGGCGGGGAATCAGAGGCGGGAAATCAGAGGCGGGGAATCAGAGGCGGGGAATCAGAGTCGGGGAATCAGAGGCGGGGAATCTGAGGCGGGGAATCAGATGCAGGGAATCAGAGGCGGTGAATCAGAGGCGGGGTATCAGAGGCGGGGAATCAGAGGCGCGGAATCAGAGGCGGGGAATCAGAGGCGTGGAATCAGAGACGGGGAATCAGAGGCGGGGAATCAGAAGTGGGGAATCAGAGGTGGGAAATCAGAGGCTGGGAATCAGAGGCGGGGAATCAGAGGCGGGGAATCAGAGGCAGGGTATCAGAGGCGTGCAATCAGATGCAGGGAATCAGAGGCAGGGAATCAGAGGCAGGGAATCATAGGCAGGGAACCTGAGATGGCGAATATGAGGTGGTGAATCAGAGGCGGGGAAACAGTCGGGTAAACAGAGGCGGGGAATCAGAGGCAGGGAATCAGCCGCGGGGAATCAGAGGCAGGGAATCAGATGAAGGGAATCTGATGCAGGGAATCTGAGGCAGGGTATCTGAGGCAGGGAATCTGTGGCAGGGAATCTGATGCGGGTTATCAGAAGGGGGAAATGAGATGTGGGAAACGAGATGCAGAGAAAGAGGCACGGAAATAGAGGCAGGGAAAGAGAGGCAGTGTATCAGAGTCGGGTAATCAGAGGCGTGGAATCAGAGGCGGGGAATCAGAGACACAGAAAGAGAGGCGTGGAATCAGAGGTGCGGAATCAGAGCCGGTGAATCTGAGCCGGGAAATCAGAAGCAGAGCAACAGAGGTGGTGAAACATGGGTGCGTAATCGGACACTGGGAATCAGAGGTGGGGACTCAGAGGCCATGAATCAGAGGCAGGGAATGAGAGGCAGGTTATCAGAGGCAGGGAATCAGAGGTGGGAAATCAGATGCGGGGAATCAGAGGCGGCGAATCAGAGGCGGGGAATCAGAGGCGGGGAATCAGAGGTGGGGAATCAGAAGTGGGGAATCAGAGGTGGGGAATCAGAGGCGGGGAATCAGAGGCGTGGAATCAGAGGCGGGCAATCAGAAGTGGGGAATCAGAGGTGGGGAATCAGAGGCGGGGAATCAGAGGCGGTGAATCAGAGGCGGGGAATCAGAGGCGGGGAATCAGAGGCGGGCAATCAGAAGTGGGGAATCAGAGGTGGGGAATCAGAGGCGGGGAATCAGAGGCGGGGATTCAGAGGCGGGCAATCAGATGCAGGGAATCAGAGGCAGGGAATCAGACGCAGGGAATCAAATGAAGGGAATCTGATGCAGGGAATCTGAGGCAGGGAATCTGAGGCAGGGAACCTGAGATGGCGAATATGAGGTGGTGAATCAGAGGCGGGGAAACAGTCGGGTAAACAGAGGCGGGGAATCAGAGGCAGGGAATCAGATGAAGGGAATCTGATGCAGTGAATCTGAGGCAGGGAATCTGAGGCGGGGAAACAGGCGGGTAAACAGAGGCGGGTAAACATAGGCGGGGAATCAGAGGCGGGGAATCAGAGGCGGGGAATCAGAGGCGGGGAATCAGAGGCGGGGAATCAGAGGCGGGGAATCAGATGCGGGGAATCAGATGCGGGGAATCAGAGGTGGGGAATCAGAAGCGGGGTATCAGAGGAGGGGAATCAGAGGCGGGGAATCAGAGGTGGGGAATCAGAGGCGGGGAATAAGAGGCGTGGAATCAGAGGCGGGAATTCAGAGGCGGGGAAAGATATGTGGGGAAACGTAGGCCAGGAAAGTTGAGCGGAAATGGAGGCAGTGAATCAGAGGTGGGGAATCAGAGGCGGGGAATCAGAGGCGGGGAATCAGAGGCGGGGAATCAGAGGCGGGGAATCAGAGGCGGGGAATCAGAGGCGGGGAATCAGAAGTGGGGAATCAGAGGTGGGGAATCAGAGGCGGGGAATCAGAGGCGGGGAATCAGAGGCGGGGAATCAGAGGCAGGGAATCAGAGGCGGGCAATCAGATGCAGGGAATCAGAGGCAGGGAATCAGAGGCAGGGAATCAGAGGCGGGCAATCAGATGCAGGGAATCTGAGGTAGGGAATCTGAGGCAGGGAATCTCTGGCAGTAAATCTGATGCGGGTTATCAGAAGGGGGAAATGAGATGTGGGAAACGAGATGCAGAGAAAGAGGCACGGAAATAGAGGCAGGGAAAGAGAGGCAGGGTATCAGAGGCGGGTAATCAGAGGCATGGAATCAGAGGCGGGGAATCAGAGACACAGAAAGAGAGGCGTGGAATCAGAGGTGCGGAATCAGAGCCGGTGAATCTGAGCCGGGAAATCAGAAGCATAGCAACAGAGGCGGTGAAACATGGGTGCGGAATCGGACGCGGGGAATCAGAGGTGGGGACTCAGAGGCAGGGAATCAGAGGCAGGGAATCAGAGGCACGTTATCAGAGGCAGGGAATCAGATGCGGGGAATCAGAGGCGGGGAATCAGAGGCGGGGAATCAGAGGCGGGGAATCAGAGGCGGGGAATCAGAGGCGGAGAATCATAGGCGGGCAATCAGATGCAGGAAATCAGAGGCAGGGAATCAGAGGCAGGGAATCAGAGGCAGGGAATCTGAGGCAGGGAGTCAGAGGTGGGGAATCAGAGGTGGGGAATCAGAGGCAGGGAATCATATGAAGGGAATCTGATGCAGGGAATCTGAGGCAGGGAATCTGAGGCAGGGAATCTGTGGCAGGGAATCTGATGAGGGTTATCAGAAGGGGGAAATGAGATTTGGGAAACGAGATGCAGAGAAAGAGGCACGGAAATAGAGGCAGGGAAAGAGAGGCAGGGAATCAGAGGCGGGGAATCAGAGGTGGGGAATCAGAGGCGGGGAATCAGATGGGGGAATCAGAGGCAGGGAATCAGAGGCGGGGAATCAGAGGCAGGGAATCAGAGGCGGGAAATCAGAGACGGCGAATGTGAGGCGTGGAATCAGAGGTGGGGAAAGAGATGTGGGGAAACGTAGGCCAGGAAAGTTGCGCGGAAAGGGAGGCGGTGAATCAGAGGCGGCGAATCAGAGGCGGGGAATCAGAGGCAGGGAATCAGAGGGGGGCAATCAGAGGCGGCGAATCAGAGGCGTGGAATCAGAGGTGTGGAAAGAGATGTGGGGAAACAGGCGGGTAAACAGAAGCGGGTAAACATAGGTGCACAAATAGAGGCAGCGAAAGAGATGGGCGAAACATAGTGGTTGGAACTTGTATGTTGAAAATGAGTTACACAGAACAGATCAAACAGAGTTGTTGAAATTGAGGGAGGGAAAGAGAGGCACGGAAAGAGTGAAGGGGAAAGAGTGCAGGCAAAATGGAGGCGTAGAGACAGAGGTGGTGAATCAGTGGCGGGGAATCAGAGGCGGGGAATCAGAGGCAGGGAATCAGATGAAGGGTATCTGATGCAGGGAATCTGAGGCAGGGAATCTGAGGCAGGGAATCGGAGGCAGGGAATCTGATGTGGGGAATCAGAGGCGGGGAATCAGAGGCGGGGAATCAGAGGGGGGATTCAGAGGCGGGGAATCAGAGGCGGGTAATCAGAGGCGGGGAATCAGAGGGGGGAATCTGAGGTGGGGAATCAGAGGCGGGGAATCAGAGGCGGGGAATCAGAGGCAGGGAATCAGAGGCAGGGAATCAGATGAAGGGAATCTGATGCAGGGAATCTGAGGCAGGGAATCTGAGGCGGGGAAACAGGCGGGTAAACAGAGGCGGGTAAACATAGGCGGGGAATCAGAGGCGGGGAATCAGAGGCGGGGAATCAGAGGCGGGGAATCAGAGGTGGGGAATCAGAGGCGGGGAATCAGAAGTGGGGAATCAGAGGTGGGGAATCAGAGGCGGGGAATCAGAGGCGGGGAATCAGAGGCGGGCAATCAGATGCAGGGAATCAGAGGCAGGGAATCAGACGCAGGGAATCAAATGAAGGGAATCTGATGCAGGGAATCTGAGGCAGGGAAACTGAGGCAGGGAACCTGAGATGGCGAATATGAGGTGGTGAATCGGAGGCGGGGAAACAGTCGGGTAAACAGAGGCGGGGAATCAGAGGCAGGGAATCAGATGAAGGGAATCTGATGCAGTGAATCTGAGGCAGGGAATCTGAGGCGGGGAAACAGGCGGGTAAACAGAGGCGGGTAAACATAGGCGGGGAATCAGAGGCGGGGAATCAGAGGCGGGGAATCAGAGGCGGGGAATCAGAGGCGGGGAATCAGAGGCGGGGAATCAGATGCGGGGAATCAGATGCGGGGAATCAGAGGTGGGGAATCAGAAGCGGGGTATCAGAGGAGGGGAATCAGAGGCGGGGAATCAGAGGTGGGGAATCAGAGGCGGGGAATAAGAGGCGTGGAATCAGAGGCGGGAATTCAGAGGCGGGGAAAGATATGTGGGGAAACGTAGGCCAGGAAAGTTGAGCGGAAATTGAGGCAGTGAATCAGAGGTGGGGAATCAGAGGCGGGGAATCAGAGGCGGGGAATCAGAGGCGGGGAATCAGAGGCGGGGAATCAGAGGCGGGGAATCAGACGCGGGGAATCAGAGGTGGGCAATCAGAGGCGGGGAATCAGATATGGGGAATCAGAGGCGGGGAATCAGAGGCGGGGAAACAGAGGCGGGGGATCAGATATGGGGAATCAGAGGTGGGGCATCAGAGGTTGTGAATCACAGATGGGGAATCAGAGGCGGGGAATCAGAGGCAGGGAATCAGACGCGGGGAATCAGAGGCGGGGATTCAGAGCTGGGGAATCAGAGGCGGGGAATCAGAGTTTGGGAATCAGAGGCGGGGAATCAGATATGGGGAATCAGAGGCAGGGAATCAGAGGCGGGAAAATGGAGGCGGGGAATCAGATATGGGGAATCAGAGGTGGGGAATCAGGCGCAGGGAATCAGTGGCAGGGAATCAGACGCGGGGATTCAGAGGCGGGGAATCAGAGGCGGGCAAACAGAGGCGGGGAATTAGATATGGGGAATCAGAGGTGGGGAATCAGAGGTGGTGAATCAGAGATGGGGAATCACAGGCGGGGAATCAGAGGCAGGGAATAGAACGCGGGGAATCAGAGGCAGGGAATCAGAGCTGGGGAATCAGAGGCGGGGAATCAGATATGGGGAAACAGAGGCGGGGAATCAGAGGCGGGGAAACAGAGGCGGGGAATCAGACATGGGGAACCGGATGCGGGGAATCAGAGGTGGGGAATCAGAGCTGGGGAATCAGAGGCGGGGAATCAGAGTTGGGGCATCAGAGCTGGGGAATTAGATATTTGGAAACAGAGGCGGGGAATCAGAGGCGGGGAAACAGAGGCGGGGAATCAGATATGGGGAATCAGAGGTGGGGAATCAGAGGCAGGGAATCAGATGTGCGGAATCAGAGATGGGGAATCAAAGGCGGTGAATCAGAGATGGGGAAACAGAGGCGGGGAATCAGAGGCGGGTAAACAGAGGTGGGGAATCACATATGGGGAATCAGAGGCGGGGAAACAGAGGCAGGGAATCCGATATGGGGAATCAGAGGCGGGGAATCAGAGGTGGGGAATCATAGGCAGGGAATCGGATGTGCGGAATCAGAGATGGGAATCAGAGGCCGGGAATCAGAGGTGGTGAATCAGAGATGGGGAATCAGAGGCGGTGAATCAGTGGTGCACAATCAGAGGCGGGGAATCAGATATGGGGAATCAGAGGCGGGGAATCAGAGGCGGGGAAACAGAGGCGGGGAATGAGATATGGGGAATCAGAGGTGGGGCATCAGAGGTTGTGAATCACAGATGGGGAATCAGAGGCGGGGAATAAGAGGCAGGGAATCAGACGCGGGGAATCAGAGCCAGGGATTCAGAGCTGCGGAATCAGAGGCGGGGAATCAGAGTTGGGGAATCAGAGGCGGGGAATCAGATATGGGGAATCAGAGGCAGGGAATCAGAGGCGGGAAAACAGAGGCGGGGAATCAGATATGGGGAATCAGAGGTGGGGAATCAGGGGCAGGGAATCAGTGGCAGGGAATCAGACGCGGGGAATCAGAGGCGGGGAATCAGAGGCAGGAAATCAGACACGGGGATTCAGAGGCTGGGAATCAGACGGGGGGAATCAAAGGCGGGGAATCAGAGCTGGTGAATAAGAGGCAGGGAATCAGAGTTGGGGATTCAGAGGCGGGGAATCAGATATGGGGAAACAGAGGCGGGGAATCAGAGGCGGGCAAACAGAGGCGGTGAATTAGATATGGGGAATCAGAGGTGGGGAATCAGAGGTGGTGAATCAGAGATGGGGAATCACAGGCGGGGAATCAGAGGCAGGGAATAGAACGCGGGGAATCAGAGGCAGGGAATCAGAGCTGGGGAATCAGAGGCGGAGAATCAGATATGGGGAAACAGAGGCGGGGAATCAGAGGCGGGGAAGCAGAGGCGGGGAATGAGACATGGGGAATTGGATGCGGGGAATCAGAGGTGGGGAATCAGAGCTGGGGAATCAGAGGCGGGGAATCAGAGTTGGGGCATCAGAGGTGGGGAATTAGATATGGGGAAACAGAGGCGGGGAATCAGAACGGGGAAACAGAGGCGGGGAATCAGATATGGGGAATCAGAGGTGGGGAATCAGAGGCAGGGAATCAGATGTGCGGAATCAGAGATGGGGAATCAGAGGCAGGGAATCAGAATCAGAAGCGGGGAATTAGAGGCCGGGAATCAGAGGCCGGGAATCAGATGCTGGGAATAAGAGGCCGGGAATCAGAGGTGGGGAATCAGAGTCCGGGAATCAGAGATGGGGATTCAGAGGCGGGGAATGAGATATGGAGAATCAGAGGCGGGGAATCAGAGGCGGGGAAACAGAGGTGGGGAATCAGATATGGGGAATCAGAGGTGGCGAATCACAGGCGGTGAATCAGAGATGGGGAAACAGAGGCGGGGAATCAGAGGCGGGGAAACAGAGGTGGGGAATCACATATGGGGAATCAGAGGCGGGGAAACAGAGGCAGGGAATCAGATATGGGGAATCAGAGGCGGGGAATCAGAGGTGGGGAACCATAGGCAGGGAATCAGATGTGCGGAATCAGAGATGGGGAATCAGAGGCCGGGAATCAGAGGTGGTGAATCAGAGATGGGGAATGAGAGGCGGTGAATCAGAGGCAGGGAATCAGACGCGGGGAATAAGAGGTGGGCAATCAGAGGCGGGGAATCAGATATGGGGAATCAGAGGCGGGGAATCAGAGGCGGGGAAACAGAGGCGGGGAATCAGATATGGGGAATCAGAGGTGGGGCATCAGAGGTTGTGAATCACAGATGGGGAATCAGAGGCGGGGAATCAGAGGCAGGGAATCAGACGCGGGGAATCAGAGGCGGCGATTCAGAGCTGGGGAATCAGAGGCGGGGAATCAGAGTTGGGGAATCAGAGGCGGGGAATCAGATATGGGGAATCAGAGGCAGGGAATCAGAGGCGGGAAAACGGAGGCGGGGAATCAGATATGGGGAATCAGAGGTGGGGAATCAGGCGCAGGGAATCAGTGGCAGGGAATCAGACGCGGGGATTCAGAGGCGGGGAATCAGAGGCGGGCAAACAGAGGCGGGGAATTAGATATGGGGAATCAGAGGTGGGGAATCAGAGGTGGTGAATCAGAGATGGGGAATCACAGGCGGGGAATCAGAGGCAGGGAATAGAACGCGGGGAATCAGAGGCAGGGAATCAGAGCTGGGGAATCAGAGGCGGGGAATCAGATATGGGGAAACAGAGGCGGGGAATCAGAGGCGGGGAAACAGAGGCGGGGAATCAGACATGGGGAACCGGATGCGGGGAATCAGAGGTGGGGAATCAGAGCTGGGGAATCAGAGGCGGGGAATCAGAGTTGGGGCATCAGAGCTGGGGAATTAGATATGGGGAAACAGAGGCGGGGAATCAGAGGCGGGGAAACAGAGGCGGGGAATCAGATATGGGGAATCAGAGGTGGGGAATCAGAGGCAGGGAATCAGATGTGCGGAATCAGAGATGGGGAATCAAAGGCGGTGAATCAGAGATGGGGAAACAGAGGCGGGGAATCAGAGGCGGGTAAACAGAGGTGGGGAATCACATATGGGGAATCAGAGGCGGGGAAACAGAGGCAGGGAATCCGATATGGGGAATCAGAGGCGGGGAATCAGAGGTGGGGAATCATAGGCAGGGAATCGGATGTGCAGAATCAGAGATGGGAATCAGAGGCCGGGAATCAGAGGTGGTGAATCAGAGATGGGGAATCAGAGGCGGTGAATCAGTGGTGCACAATCAGAGGCGGGGAATCAGATATGGGGAATCAGAGGCGGGGAATCAGAGGCGGGGAAACAGAGGCGGGGAATGAGATATGGGGAATCAGAGGTGGGGCATCAGAGGTTGTGAATCACAGATGGGGAATCAGAGGCGGGGAATAAGAGGCAGGGAATCAGACGCAGGGAATCAGAGCCAGGGATTCAGAGCTGCGGAATCAGAGGCGGGGAATCAGAGTTGGGGAATCAGAGGCGGGGAATCAGATATGGGGAATCAGAGGCAGGGAATCAGAGGCGGGAAAACAGAGGTGGGGAATCAGATATGGGGAATCAGAGGTGGGGAATCAGGGGCAGGGAATCAGTGGCAGGGAATCAGACGCGGGGAATCAGAGGCGGGGAATCAGAGGCAGGAAATCAGACACGGGGATTCAGAGGCTGGGAATCAGACGGGGGGAATCAAAGGCGGGGAATCAGAGCTGGTGAATAAGAGGCAGGGAATCAGAGTTGGGGATTCAGAGGCGGGGAATCAGATATGGGGAAACAGAGGCGGGGAATCAGAGGCGGGCAAACAGAGGCGGTGAATTAGATATGGGGAATCAGAGGTGGGGAATCAGAGGTGGTGAATCAGAGATGGGGAATCACAGGCGGGGAATCAGAGGCAGGGAATAGAACGCGGGGAATCAGAGGCAGGGAATCAGAGCTGGGGAATCAGAGGCGGAGAATCAGATATGGGGAAACAGAGGCGGGGAATCAGAGGCGGGGAAGCAGAGGCGGGGAATGAGACATGGGGAATTGGATGCGGGGAATCAGAGGTGGGGAATCAGAGCTGGGGAATCAGAGGCGGGGAATCAGAGTTGGGGCATCAGAGGTGGGGAATTAGATATGGGGAAACAGAGGCGGGGAATCAGAACGGGGAAACAGAGGCGGGGAATCAGATATGGGGAATCAGAGGTGGGGAATCAGAGGCAGGGAATCAGATGTGCGGAATCAGAGATGGGGAATCAGAGGCAGGGAATCAGAATCAGAAGCGGGGAATTAGAGGCCGGGAATCAGAGGCCGGGAATCAGATGCTGGGAATAAGAGGCCGGGAATCAGAGGTGGGGAATCAGAGTCCGGGAATCAGAGATGGGGATTCAGAGGCGGGGAATGAGATATGGAGAATCAGAGGCGGGGAATCAGAGGCGGGGAAACAGAGGTGGGGAATCAGATATGGGGAATCAGAGGTGGCGAATCACAGGCGGTGAATCAGAGATGGGGAAACAGAGGCGGGGAATCAGAGGCGGGGAAACAGAGGTGGGGAATCACATATGGGGAATCAGAGGCGGGGAAACAGAGGCAGGGAATCAGATATGGGGAATCAGAGGCGGGGAATCAGAGGTGGGGAACCATAGGCAGGGAATCAGATGTGCGGAATCAGAGATGGGGAATCAGAGGCCGGGAATCAGAGGTGGTGAATCAGAGATGGGGAATCAGAGGCGGTGAATCAGAGGCAGGGAATCAGACGCGGGGAATAAGAGGTGGGCAATCAGAGGCGGGGAATCAGATATGGGGAATCAGAGGCGGGGAATCAGAGGCGGGGAAACAGAGGCGGGGAATCAGATATGGGGAATCAGAGGTGGGGCATCAGAGGTTGTGAATCACAGATGGGGAATCAGAGGCGGGGAATCAGAGGCAGGGAATCAGACGCGGGGAATCAGAGGCGGCGATTCAGAGCTGGGGAATCAGAGGCGCGGAATCAGAGTTGGGGAATCAGAGGCGGGGAATCAGATATGGGGAATCAGAGGCAGGGAATCAGAGGCGGGAAAACGGAGGCGGGGAATCAGATATGGGGAATCAGAGGTGGGGAATCAGGCGCAGGGAATCAGTGGCAGGGAATCAGACGCGGGGATTCAGAGGCGGGGAATCAGAGGCGGGCAAACAGAGGCGGGGAATTAGATATGGGGAATCAGAGGTGGGGAATCAGAGGTGGTGAATCAGAGATGGGGAATCACAGGCGGGGAATCAGAGGCAGGGAATAGAACGCGGGGAATCAGAGGCAGGGAATCAGAGCTGGGGAATCAGAGGCGGGGAATCAGATATGGGGAAACAGAGGCGGGGAATCAGAGGCGGGGAAACAGAGGCGGGGAATCAGACATGGGGAATCGGATGCGGGGAATCAGAGGTGGGGAATCAGAGCTGGGGAATCAGAGGCGGGGAATCAGAGTTGGGGCATCAGAGCTGGGGAATTAGATATGGGGAAACAGAGGCGGGGAATCAGAGGCAGGGAAACAGAGGCGGGGAATCAGATATGGGGAATCAGAGGTGGGGAATCAGAGGCAGGGAATCAGATGTGCGGAATCAGAAATGGGGAATCAAAGGCGGTGAATCAGAGATGGGGAAACAGAAGCGGGGAATCAGAGTTGGGGCATCAGAGCTGGGGAATTAGATATGGGGAAACAGAGGCGGGGAATCAGAGGCGGGGAAACAGAGGCGGGGAATCAGATATGGGGAATCAGAGGTGGGGAATCAGAGGCAGGGAATCAGATGTGCGGAATCAGAGATGGGGAATCAAAGGCGGTGAATCAGAGATGGGGAAACAGAGGCGGGGAATCAGAGGCGGGTAAACAGAGGTGGGGAATCACATATGGGGAATCAGAGGCGGGGAAACAGAGGCAGGGAATCCGATATGGGGAATCAGAGGCGGGGAATCAGAGGTGGGGAATCATAGGCAGGGAATCGGATGTGCGGAATCAGAGATGGGAATCAGAGGCCGGGAATCAGAGGTGGTGAATCAGAGATGGGGAATCAGAGGCGGTGAATCAGAGGTGCACAATCAGAGGCGGGGAATCAGATATGGGGAATCAGAGGCGGGGAATCAGAGGCGGGGAAACAGAGGCGGGGAATCAGATATGGGTAATCAGAGGTGGGGCATCAGAGGTTGTGAATCACAGATGGGGAATCAGAGGCGGGGAATAAGAGGCAGGGAATCAGACGCGGGGAATCAGAGCCATGGATTCAGAGCTGCGGAATCAGAGGCGGGGAATCAGAGTTGGGGAATCAGAGGCGGGGAATCAGATATGGGGAATCAGAGGCAGGGAATCAGAGGCGGGAAAACAGAGGCGGGGAATCAGATATGGGGAATCAGAGGTGGGGAATCAGGGGCAGGGAATCAGTGGCAGGGAATCAGACGCGGGGAATCAGAGGCGGGGAATCAGAGGCAGGAAATCAGACACGGGGATTCAGAGGCTGGGAATCAGACGGGGGGAATCAAAGGCGGGGAATCAGAGCTGGTGAATAAGAGGCAGGGAATCAGAGTTGGGGATTCAGAGGCGGGGAATCAGATATGGGGAAACAGAGGCGGGGAATCAGAGGCGGGCAAACAGAGGCGGTGAATTAGATATGGGGAATCAGAGGTGGGGAATCAGAGGTGGTGAATCAGAGATGGGGAATCACAGGCGGGGAATCAGAGGCAGGGAATAGAACGCGGGGAATCAGAGGCAGGGAATCAGAGCTGGGGAATCAGAGGCGGGGAATCAGATATGGGGAAACAGAGGCGGGGAATCAGAGGCGGGGAAGCAGAGGCGGGGAATGAGACATGGGGAATTGGATGCGGGGAATCAGAGGTGGGGAATCAGAGCTGGGGAATCAGAGGCGGGGAATCAGAGTTGGGGCATCAGAGGTGGGGAATTAGATATGGGGAAACAGAGGCGGGGAATCAGAACGGGGAAACAGAGGTGGGGAATCAGATATGGGGAATCAGAGGTGGCGAATCACAGGCGGTGAATCAGAGATGGGGAAACAGAGGCGGGGAATCAGAGGCGGGGAAACAGAGGTGGGGAATCACATATGGGGAATCAGAGGCGGGGAAACAGAGGCAGGGAATCAGATATGGGGAATCAGAGGCGGGGAATCAGAGGTGGGGAACCATAGGCAGGGAATCAGATGTGCGGAATCAGAGATGGGGAATCAGAGGCCGGGAATCAGAGGTGGTGAATCAGAGATGGGGAATCAGAGGCGGTGAATCAGAGGCAGGGAATCAGACGCGGGGAATAAGAGGTGGGCAATCAGAGGCGGGGAATCAGATATGGGGAATCAGAGGCGGGGAATCAGAGGCGGGGAAACAGAGGCGGGGAATCAGATATGGGGAATCAGAGGTGGGGCATCAGAGGTTGTGAATCACAGATGGGGAATCAGAGGCGGGGAATCAGAGGCAGGGAATCAGACGCGGGGAATCAGAGGCGGGGATTCAGAGCTGGGGAATCAGAGGCGGGGAATCAGAGTTGGGGAATCAGAGGCGGGGAATCAGATATGGGGAATCAGAGGCAGGGAATCAGAGGCGGGAAAACGGAGGCGGGGAATCAGATATGGGGAATCAGAGGTGGGGAATCAGGCGCAGGGAATCAGTGGCAGGGAATCAGACGCGGGGATTCAGAGGCGGGGAATCAGAGGCGGGCAAACAGAGGCGGGGAATTAGATATGGGGAATCAGAGGTGGGGAATCAGAGGTGGTGAATCAGAGATGGGGAATCACAGGCGGGGAATCAGAGGCAGGGAATAGAACGCGGGGAATCAGAGGCAGGGAATCAGAGCTGGGGAATCAGAGGCGGGGAATCAGATATGGGGAAACAGAGGCGGGGAATCAGAGGCGGGGAAACAGAGGCGGGGAATCAGACATGGGGAATCGGATGCGGGGAATCAGAGGTGGGGAATCAGAGCTGGGGAATCAGAGGCGGGGAATCAGAGTTGGGGCATCAGAGCTGGGGAATTAGATATGGGGAAACAGAGGCGGGGAATCAGAGGCAGGGAAACAGAGGCGGGGAATCAGATATGGGGAATCAGAGGTGGGGAATCAGAGGCAGGGAATCAGATGTGCGGAATCAGAAATGGGGAATCAAAGGCGGTGAATCAGAGATGGGGAAACAGAGGCGGGTAATCAGAGGCGGGTAAACAGAGGTGGGGAATCACATATGGGGAATCAGAGGCGGGGAAACAGAGGCAGGGAATCCGATATGGGGAATCAGAGGCGGGGAATCAGAGGTGGGGAATCATAGGCAGGGAATCGGATGTGCGGAATCAGAGATGGGAATCAGAGGCCGGGAATCAGAGGTGGTGAATCAGAGATGGGGAATCAGAGGCGGTGAATCAGAGGTGCACAATCAGAGGCGGGGAATCAGATATGGGGAATCAGAGGCGGGGAATCAGAGGCGGGGAAACAGAGGCGGGGAATCAGATATGGGGAATCAGAGGTGGGGCATCAGAGGTTGTGAATCACAGATGGGGAATCAGAGGCGGGGAATAAGAGGCAGGGAATCAGACGCGGGGAATCAGAGCCAGGGATTCAGAGCTGGGGAATCAGAGGCGGGGAATCAGAGTTGGGGAATCAGAGGCGGGGAATCAGGTATGGGGAATCAGAGGCAGGGAATCAGAGGCGGGAAAACAGAGGCGGGGAATCAGATATGGGGAATCAGAGGTGGGGAATCAGGGGCAGGGAATCAGTGGCAGGGAATCAGACGCGGGGAATCAGAGGCGGGGAATTAGAGGCAGGGAATCAGACACGGGGAATCAGAGGCGGGGAATCAGAGATGGGGAATCAGAGGCGGGGAATCAGAGGCAGGGAATCGGATGCCGGGAATCAGAGGCGGGAAATCAGAGCTGGGGAATCAGAGGCG
Source organism: Narcine bancroftii (assembly GCF_036971445.1). Taxonomy (NCBI): domain Eukaryota; kingdom Metazoa; phylum Chordata; class Chondrichthyes; order Torpediniformes; family Narcinidae; genus Narcine; species Narcine bancroftii. Next base: position 344,497 of record NW_027211883.1, read on the forward strand.
GGGAATCAGAGTTGGGGAATCAGAGGCGGCGAAGCAGATATGGGGAAATAGAGGCGGGGAATCAGATATGGGGAATCAGAGGCAGGGAATCAGATATGGGGAATCAGAGGCTGGGAATCAGAGGGGGGGGAAACAGAGGCGGGGAATAAGATATGGGGAATCAGAGGTGGGGAATCAGGGGCGGGGAATCAGTGGCAGGGAATCAGAGGCGGGGAATCAGAGGCGGGGAATCAGAGGCAGGGAATCAGACACGGGGAATCAGAGGTGGGGAATCAGAGATGGGGAATCAGAGGCGGGGAATCAGATATGGGGAATCAGACGCGGGGAATCAGAGGCGGGGAATAAGAGCTGGGGAATCAGAGGTGGGGAATCAGAGTCGGGGAATCAGAGGCAGGGAATCGGATGTGCGGAATCAGAAATGGGGAATCAGAGGTGGGGAATCAGAGGCGGTGAATCAGAGATGGGGAATCAGAGGCGGGGAATCAGAGGCAGGAAATCAGACACGGGGATTCAGAGGCTGGGAATCAGACGGGGGGAATCAAAGGCGGGGAATCAGAGCTGGTGAATCAGAGGCAGGGAATCAGAGTTGGGGATTCAGAGGCGGGGAATCAGATATGGGGAAACAGTGGCGGGGAATCAGAGGCGGGCAAACAGAGGCGGGGAATTAGATATGGGGAATCAGAGGTGGGGAATCAGAGGTGGTGAATCAGAGATGGGGAATCACAGGCGGGGAATCAGAGGCAGGACATGGAACGCGGGGAATCAGAGGCAGGGAATCAGAGCTGGGGAATCAGAGGCGGGGAATCAGAGGCGGGGAAACAGAGGCGGGGAATCAGACATGGGGAATCGGATGCAGGGAATCAGAGGTGCGGAATCAGAGCTGGGGAATCAGAGGCGGGGAATCAGAGTTGGGGCATCAGAGGTGGGGAATTAGATATGGGGAAACAGAGGCGGGGAATCAGAGGCGGGGAAACAGAGGCGGGGAATCAGATATGGGGAATCAGAGGTGGGGAATAAGAGGCAGGGAATCAGATGTGCGGAATCAGAGATGGGGAATCAGAGGCAGGGAATCAGAATCAGAAGCGGGGAATCAGAGGCCGGGAATCAGAGGCCGGGAATCAAATGCTTGGAATAAGAGGCCGGGAATCAGACGTGGGAATCAGAGTCCGGGAATCAGAGATGGGGATTCATAGGCGGGGAATGAGATATGGAGAATCAGAGGCGGGGAATCAGAGGCGGGGAAACAGAGGTGGGGAATCAGATATGGGGAATCAGAGGTGGCGAATCAAAGGCGGTGAATCAGAGATGGGGAATCAGAGGCGGGGAATCAGAGGCAGGGAATCAGATGCGGGGAATCAGAGGCGGGGAATCAGAGCTGGCGAATCAGAGGCGGGGAGTCAGAGGTGGGCAATCAGAGCCGGGGAATCAGATATGGGGAATCAGAGGCGGGGAATCAGATGCGGGGAAACAGAGGCGGGGAATCAGATATGGGGAATCAGAGGTGGGGAATCAGAGGTTGTAAATCAGAGCTGGGGAATCAGAGGCGGGGAATCAGAGTTGGGGAATCAGAGGCAGGGAATCAGATATGGGGAATCAGAGGCGGGGAATCAGAGGCGGGGAAACAGAGGCGGGGAATCAGATATGGGGAATCAGAAGTGGGGAATCAGGGGCAGGGAATCAGTGGCAGGGAATCAGAGGCGGGGAATCAGATGCGGGGAATCAGAGGCAGGGAATCAGACATGGGGAATCAGAGGCGGGGAATCAGAGATGGGGAATCAGAGGCGGGGAAACAGAGGCGGGGAATCAGATATGGGGAATCAGAGGTGGGGAATCAGGGGCGGGGAATCAGTGGCAGGGAATCAGAGGCCGGGAATCAGAGGCAGGGAATCGGATGTGCGGAATCAGAGATGGGGAATCAGAGGTGGGGATTCAGAGGTGGTGAATCAGAGAAGGGGAATCAGAGGCAGGGAATCAGACGCAGGGAATCAGAGGCGGGGAATCATAGCTGGCGAATTAGAGGAGGGGAATCAAAGTTGGGGAATCAGAGGTGGGGAATCAGATATGGGGAAACAGAGGTGGGGAATCAGAGTCGGGGAAACAGAGGCGGGGAATCATAGGCGGGGAATCAGAGATGGGGAATCAGAGGCGGGGAATCAGAGGCAGGGAATCGGATGCCGGAAATCAGAGGCGGGAAATCAGAGCTGGGGAATCAGAGGCGGGGAATCAGAGTTGGGGAATCAGAGGCGGCGAAGCAGATATGGGGAAAATGAGGCGGGGAATCAGATATGGGGAATCAGAGGCGGGGAATCATATATGGGGAATCAGAGGCTGGGAATCAGAGCGGGGGAAACAGAGGCGGGGAATAAGATATGGGGAATCAGAGGTGGGGAATCAGTGGTGGGGAATCAGTGGCAGGGAATGAGAGGCGGGGAATCAGAGGCGGGGATTCAGAGGCAGGGAATCAGACACGGGGAATCAGAGGTGGGGAATCAGAGATGGGGAATCAGAGGCGGGGAATCAGAGGCAGGGAATCAGACGCGTGGAATCAGAGGCGGGGAATCAGAGCTGGGGAATCAGAGGTGGGGAATCAGAGTCGGGGAATCAGAGGCAGGGAATCGGATGTGCGGAATCAGAGATGGGGAATCAGAGGTGGGGAATCAGAGACGGTGAATCAGAGATGGGGAATCAGAGGCGGGGAATCAGAGGCAGGAAATCAGACACGGGGATTCAGAGGCTGGGAATCAGACGGGGGGAATCAAAGGCGGGGAATCAGAGCTGGTGAATCAGAGGCAGGGAATCAGAGTTGGGGATTCAGAGGCGGGGAATCAGATATGGGGAAACAGAGGTGGGGAATCAGAGGCGGGCAAACAGAGGCGGGGAATTAGATATGGGGAATCAGAGGTGGGGAATCAGAGGTGGTGAATCAGAGATGGGGAATCACAGGCGGGGAATCAGAGGCAGGGAATAGAACGCGGGGAATCAGAGGCAGGGAATCAGAGCTGGGGAATCAGAGGCGGGAAATCAGATATGGGGAAACAGAGGCGGGGAATCAGAGGCGGGGAAACAGAGTCAGGGAATCAGACATGGGGAATCGGATGCGGGGAATCAGAGGTGGGGAATCAGAGCTGGGGAATCAGAGGCGGGGAATCAGAGTTGGGGCATCAGAGGTGGGGAATTAGATATGGGGAAACAGAGGTGGGGAATCAGAGGCGGGGAAACAGAGGCGGGGAATCAGATATGGGGAATCAGAGGTGGGGAATCAGAGGCAGGGAATCAGATGTGCGGAATCAGAGATGGGGAATCAGAGGCAGGGAATCAGAATCAGAAGCGGGGAATTAGAGGCCGGGAATCAGAGGCCGGGAATCAGATGCTTGGAATAAGAGGCCGGGAATCAGAGGTGGGGAATCAGAGTCCGGGAATCAGAGATGGGGATTCAGAGGCGGGGAATGAGATATGGAGAATCAGAGGCGGGGAAACAGAGGTGGGGAATCAGATATGGGGAATCAGAGGTGGCGAATCAAAGGCGGTGAATCAGAGATGGGGAAACAGAGGCGGGGAATCAGAGGCGTGGAAACAGAGGTGGGGAATCACATATGGGGAATCAGAGGCGGGGAAACAGAGGCAGGGAATCAGATATGGGGAATCAGAGGCGGGGAATCAGAGGTGGGGAATCATAGGCAGGGAATCGGATGTGCGGAATCAGAGATGGGGAATCAGAGGCCGGGAATCAGAGGTGGTGAACCAGAGATGGGGAATCACAGGCGGTGAATCAGAGGCAGGGAATCAGACGCGGGGAATCAGAGGTGGGCAATCAGAGGCGGGGAATCAGATATGGGGAATCAGAGGCGGGGAATCAGAGGCGGGGAAACAGAGGCGGGGAATCAGATATGGGGAATCAGAGGTGGGGCATCAGAGGTTGTGAATCACAGATGGGGAATCAGAGGCGGGGAATCAGAGGCAGGGAATCAGACGCGGGGAATCAGAGGCGGGGATTCAGAGCTGGGGAATCAGAGGCGGGGAATCAGAGTTGGGGAATCAGAGGCGGGGAATCAGATATGGGGAATCAGAGGCAGGGAATCAGAGGCAGGAAAACAGAGGCGGGGAATCAGATATGGGGAATCAGAGGTGGGGAATCAGGGGCAGGGAATCAGTGGCAGGGAATCAGACGCGGGGAATCAGAATCGGGGAATCAGAGGCAGGGAATCAGACACGGGGAATCAGAGGCGGGGAATCAGAGATGGGGAATCAGAGGCGGGGAATCAGAGGCAGGGAATCGGATGCCGGGAATCAGAGGCGGGAAATCAGAGCTGGGGAATCAGAGGCGGGGAATCAGAGTTGGGGAATCAGAGGCGGCGAAGCAGATATGGGGAAATAGAGGCGGGGAATCAGATATGGGGAATCAGAGGCAGGGAATCAGATATGGGGAATCAGAGGCTGGGAATCAGAGGGGGGGAAACAGAGGCGGGGAATAAGATATGGGGAATCAGAGGTGGGGAATCAGGGACGGGGAATCAGTGGCAGGGAATCAGAGGCGGGGAATCAGAGGCGGGGAATCAGAGGCAGGGAATCAGACACGGGGAATTAGAGGTGGGGAATCAGAGATGGGGAATCAGAGGCGGGGAATCAGAGGCAGGGAATCAGACGCGGGGAATCAGAGGCGGGGAATCAGAGCTGGGGAATCAGAGGCGGGGAATCAGAGGCAGGGAATCAGACGCGGGGAATCAGAGGCGGGGAATCAGAGCTGGGGAATCAGAGGTGGGGAATCAGAGTCGGGGAATCAGAGGCAGGGAATCGGATGTGCGGAATAAGAAATGGGGAATCAGAGGTGGGGAATCAGAGGCGGTGAATCAGAGATGGGGAATCAGAGGCGGGGAATCTGAGGCAGCAAATCTGACACGGGGATTCAGAGGCTGGGAATCAGACGGGGGGAATCAAAGGCGGGGAATCAGAGCTGGTGAATCAGAGGCAGGGAATCAGAGTTGGGGATTCAGAGGCGGGGAATCAGATATGGCAAACAGAGGCGGGGAATCAGAGGCGGGCAAACAGAGGCGGGGAATTAGATATGGGGAATCAGAGGTGGGGAATCAGAGGTGGTGAATCAGAGATGGGGAATCACAGGCGGGGAATCAGAGGCAGGGAATAGAACGCGGGGAATCAGAGGCAGGGAATCAGAGCAGGGGAATCAGAGGCGGGGAATCAGATATGGGGAAACAGAGGCGGGGAATCAGAGGCGGGGAAACAGAGGCGGGGAATCAGACATGGGGAATCGGATGCGGGGAATCAGAGGCGGGGAATCAGAGCTGGGGAATCAGAGGCGGGGAATCAGAGTTGGGGCATCAGAGGTGGTGAATTAGATATGGGGAAACAGAGGCGGGGAATCAGAGGCGGGGAAACAGAGGCGGGGAATAAGATATGGGGAATCAGAGGTGGGGAATCAGAGGCAGGGAATCAGATGTGCGGAATCAGAGATGGGGAATCAGAGGCAGGGTATCAGAATCAGAAGCGGGGAATCAGAGGCCGGGAATCAGAGGCCGGGAATCAGATGCTGGGAATAAGAGGCCGGGAATCAGAGGTGGGGAATCAGAGTCCGGGAATCAGAGATGGGGATTCAGAGGCGGGGAATGAGATATGGAGAATCAGAGGCGGGGAATCAGAGGCGGGGAAACAGAGGTGGGGATTCAGATATGGGGAATCAGAGGTGGCGAATCAAAGGCGGTGAATCAGAGATGGGGAATCAGAGGCGGAGAGTCAGAGGCAGGGAATCAGATGCGGGGATTCAGAGGCGGGGAATCAGAGCTGGCGAATCAGAGGCGGGGAATCAGAGGTGGGCAATGAGAGCCGGGGAATCAGATATGGGGAATCAGAGGCGGGGAATCAGAGGCGGGGAAACAGAGGCGAGGATTCAGATATGGGGAATCAGAGGTGGGGAATCAGAGGTTGTGAATCAGAGATGGGGAATCAAGGCGGGGAATCAGAGGCAGGGAATCAGACGCGGGGAATCAGAGGCGGGGATTCAGAGCTGGGGAATCAGAGGCGGGGAATCAGATTTGGGGAATCAGAGGCAGTGAATCAGATATGGGGAATCAGAGGCGGGGAATCAGAGGCGGGGAAACAGAGGCGGGGAATCAGATATGGGGAATCAGAGGTGGGGAATCAGGGGCAGGGAATCAGTGGCAGGGAATCAGAGGCGGGGAATCAGAGGCGGGGAATCAGAGGCAGGGAATCAGACACGGGGAATCAGAGGTGGGGAATCAGAGATGGGGATTCAGAGGCGGGGAATCAGAGGCAGGGAATCGGACGCCGGGAATCAGAGGCGGGGAATCAGAGCTGGGGAATCAGAGGCGGGGAATCAGAGCTGGGGAATCAGAGGCGGGGAATCAGAGTTGGGGAATCAGAGGCGGGGAATCAGATATGGGGAAATAGAGGCGGGGAATCAGATATGGGGAATCAGAGGTGTGGAATCAGAGGTTGGGAATCAGAGGCAGGGAATCAGAGGCGGGGAAACAGAGGCGGGGAATCAGATATGGGGAATCAGAGGTGGCGAATCAAAGGCGGTGAAACAGAGATGGGGAATCAGGGCAGGGAATCAGAGGCAGGGAATCAGAGCTGGGGAAACAGAGGCGGGGAATAAGATATGGGGAATCAGAGGTGGGGAATCAGGGGCGGGGAATCAGTGGCAGGGAATCAGAGCTGGGGAATCACAGGTGGGGAATCAGAGCTGGGGAAACAGAGGCGGGGAATCAGATATGGGGAATCAGAGGTGGGGAATCAGGGGCTGGGAATCAGTGGCAGGGAATCAGAGGCCGGGAATAAAAGGCGGGGAATCAGAGCTGGGGAATCAGAGGCGGGGAATCAGAGTTGGGGAATCAGAGGAGGGGAATCAGATATGGGGAAACAGAGGCCGGGATTCAGAGGCAGGGAAACAGAGGCGGGGAATCAGATATGGGGAATCAGAGGTGGGGAATTAGAGGTTGCGAATCAGAGGCGGGGAATCAGAGGCGGGGAATCAGAAGCAGGGAATCGGATGTGCGGAATCAGAGATGGGGAATCAGAGGTGGGGATTCAGAGGTGGTGAATCAGAGAAGGGGAATCAGAGGCGGGGAATCAGAGGCCGGGAAACAGAGGCGGGGAATCAGAGGCGGGGAATCAGAGGTGGGGAATCAGGGGCAGGGAATCAGTGGCAGGGAATCAGACGCGGGGAATCAGAGGCGGGGAATCAGAGGCAGGGAATCAGACATGGGGAATCAGAGGCGGGGAATCAGAGATGGGGAATCAGAGGCGGGGAATCAGAGGCAGGGAATCGGATGCCGGAAATCAGAGGCGTGAATTCAGAGCTGGGGAATCAGAGGCGGGGAATCAGAGTTGGGGAATCAGAGGCGGCGAAGCAGATATGGGAAAATAGAGGCGGGGAATCAGATATGGGGAATCAGAGGCGGGGAATCAGATATGGGGAATCAGAGGCTGGGAATCAGAGGGGGGAAACAGAGGCGGGGAATAAGACATGGGGAATCAGAGGTGGGGAATCAGGGGCGGGTAATCAGTGGCAGGGAATCAGAGGCGGGGAATCAGAGGCGGGGATTCAGAGGCAGGGAATCAGACACGGGGAATCAGAGGTGGGGAATCAGAGATGGGGAATCAGAGGCGGGGATTCAGAGGCAGGGAATCAGACGCGGGGAATCAGAGGCGGGGAATCAGAGCTGGGGAATCAGAGGTGGGGAATCAGAGTCGGGGAATCAGAGGCAGGGAATCGGATGTACGGAATCAGAGATGGGGAATCAGAGGTGTGGAATCAGAGGCGGTGAATCAGAGATGGGGAATCAGAGGCGGGGAATCAGAGGCAGGAAATCAGACACGGGGATTCAGAGGCTGGGAATCAGACAGGGGGAATCAAAGGCGGGGAATCAGAGCTGGTGAATCAGAGGCAGGGAATCAGAGTTGGGGATTCAGAGGCGGGGAATCAGATATGGGGAAACAGAGGCGGGGAATCAGATGCGGGCAAACAAAGGCGGGGAATTAGATATGGGGAATCAGAGGTGGGGAATCAGAGGTGGTGAATCAGAGATGGGGAATCACAGGCGGGGAATCAGAGGCAGGGAATAGAACGCGGGGAATCAGAGGCAGGGAATCAGAGCTGGGGTATCAGAGGCGGGGAATCAGATATGGGGAAACAGAGGCGGGGAATCAGAGGCGGGGAAACAGAGGCGGGGAATCAGACATGGGGAATCGGATGCGGGGAATCAGAGGTGGGGAATCAGAGCTGGGGAATCAGAGGCGGGGAATCAGAGTTGGGGCATCAGAGGTGGGGAATTAGATATGGGGAAACAGAGGCGAGGAATCAGAACGGGGAAACAGAGGCGGGGAATCAGATATGGGGAATCAGAGGTGGGGAATCAGAGGCAGGGAATCAGATGTGCGGAATCAGAGATGGGGAATCAGAGGCAGGGAATCAGAATCAGAAGCGGGGAATTAGAGGCTGGGAATCAGAGGCCGGGAATCAGATGCTGGGAATAAGAGGCCGGGAATCAGAGGTGGGGAATCAGAGTCCGGGAATCAGAGATGGGGATTCAGAGGCGGGGAATGAGATATGGAGAATCAGAGGCGGGGAATCAGAGGCGGGGAAACAGAGGTGGGGAATCAGATATGGGGAATCAGAGGTAGCGAATCACAGGCGGTGAATCAGAGATGGGGAAACAGAGGCGGGGAATCAGAGGCGGGGAAACAGAGGTGGGGAATCACATATGGGGAATCAGAGGCGGGGTAACAGAGGCAGGGAATCAGATATGGGGAATCAGAGGCGGGGAATCAGAGGTGGGGAACCATAGGCAGGGAATCGGATGTGCGGAATCAGAGATGGGGAATCAGAGGCCGGGAATCAGAGGTGGTGAATCAGAGATGGGGAATCAGAGGCGGTGAATCAGAGGCAGGGAATCAGACGCGGGGAATCAGAGGTGGGCAATCAGTGGCAGGGAATCAGACACGGGGAATCAGAGGCGGGGAATCAGAGATGGGGAATCAGAGGCGGGGAATCAGAGGCAGGGAATCGGATGCCGGAAATCAGAGGCGTGAATTCAGAGCTGGGGAATCAGAGGCGGGGAATCAGAGTTGTGGAATCAGAGGCGGCGAAGCAGATATGGGAAAATAGAGGCGGGGAATCAGATATGGGAAATCAGAGGCGGGGAATCAGATATGGGGAATCAGAGGCTGGGAATCAGAGGGGGGAAACAGAGGCGGGGAATAAGATATGGGGAATCAGAGGTGGGGAATCAGAGGTTGTGAATCACAGATGGGGAATCAGAGGCGGGGAATCAGTGGCAGGGAATCAGACACGGGGAATCAGAGGCGGGGAATCAGAGATGGGGAATCAGAGGCGGGGAATCAGAGGCAGGGAATCGGATGCCGGAAATCAGAGGCGTGAATTCAGAGCTGGGGAATCAGAGGCGGGGAATCAGAGTTGTGGAATCAGAGGCGGCGAAGCAGATATGGGGAATCAGAGGCGGGGAATCAGAGGTGGGGAACCATAGGCAGGGAATCGGATGTGCGGAATCAGAGATGGGGAATCAGAGGCCGGGAATCAGAGGTGGTGAATCAGAGATGGGGAACAGAGGCGGTGAATCAGAGGCAGGGAATCAGACGCGGGGAATCAGAGGTGGGCAATCAGAGGCGGGGAATCAGATATGGGGAATCAGAGGCGGGGAAACAGAGGCAGGGAATCAGATATGGGGAATCAGAGGCGGGGCATCAGAGGTGGGGAACCATAGGCAGGGAATCGGATGTGCGGAATCAGAGATGGGGAAACAGAGGCAGGGAATCAGATATGGGGAATCAGAGGTGGGGAACCATAGGCAGGGAATCGGATGTGCGGAATCAGAGATGGGGAATCAGAGGCAGGGAATCGGATGCCGGAAATCAGAGGCGTGAATTCAGAGCTGGGGAATCAGAGGCGGGGAATCAGAGTTGTGGAATCAGAGGCGGCGAAGCAGATATGGGAAAATAGAGGCGGGGAATCAGATATGGGGAATCAGAGGCGGGGAATCAGATATGGGGAATCAGAGGCTGGGAATCAGAGGGGGGAAACAGAGGCGGGGAATAAGATATGGGGAATCAGAGGTGGGGAATCAGGGGCGGGTAATCAGTGGCAGGGAATCAGAGGCGGGGAATCAGAGGCGGGGATTCAGAGGCAGGGAATCAGACACGGGGAATCAGAGGTGGGGAATCAGAGCTGGGGAATCAGAGGTGGGGAATCAGAGTCGGGGAATCAGAGGCAGGGAATCGGATGTACGGAATCAGAGATGGGGAATCAGAGGTGTGGAATCAGAGGCGGTGAATCAGAGATGGGGAATCAGAGGCGGGGAATCAGAGGCAGGAAATCAGACACGGGGATTCAGAGGCTGGGAATCAGACAGGGGGAATCAAAGGCGGGGAATCAGAGCTGGTGAATCAGAGGCAGGGAATCAGAGTTGGGGATTCAGAGGCGGGGAATCAGATATGGGGAAACAGAGGCGGGGAATCAGATGCGGGCAAACAAAGGCGGGGAATTAGATATGGGGAATCAGAGGTGGGGAATCAGAGGTGGTGAATCAGAGATGGGGAATCACAGGCGGGGAATCAGAGGCAGGGAATAGAATGCGGGGAATCAGAGGCAGGGAATCAGAGCTGGGGAATCAGAGGCGGGGAATCAGATATGGGGAAACAGAGGCGGGGAATCAGAGGCGGGGAAACAGAGGCGGGGAATCAGACATGGGGAATCGGATGCGGGGAATCAGAGGTGGGGAATCAGAGCTGGGGAATCAGAGGCGGGGAATCAGAGTTGGGGCATCAGAGGTGGGGAATTAGATATGGGGAAACAGAGGCGAGGAATCAGAACGGGGAAACAGAGGTGGGGAATCAGATATGGAGAATCAGAGGTGGGGAATCAGAGGCAGGGAATCAGATGTGCGGAATCAGAGATGGGGAATCAGAGGCAGGGAATCAGAATCAGAAGCGGGGAATTAGAGGCTGGGAATCAGAGGCCGAGAATCAGATGCTGGGAATAAGAGGCCGGGAATCAGAGGTGGGGAATCAGAGTCCGGGAATCAGAGATGGGGATTCAGAGGCGGGGAATGAGATATGGAGAATCAGAGGCGGGGAATCAGAGGCGGGGAAACAGAGGTGGGGAATCAGATATGGGGAATCAGCGGTAGCGAATCACAGGCGGTGAATCAGAGATGGGGAAACAGAGGCGGGGAATCAGAGGCGGGGAAACAGAGGTGGGGAATCACATATGGGGAATCAGAGGCGGGGAAACAGAGGCAGGGAATCAGATATGGGGAATCAGAGGCGGGGAATCAGAGGTGGGGAACCATAGGCAGGGAATCGGATGTGCGGAATCAGAGATGGGGAATCAGAGGCCGGGAATCAGAGGTGGTGAATCAGAGATGGGGAATCAGAGGCGGTGAATCAGAGGCAGGGAATCAGACGCGGGGAATCAGAGGTGGGCATTCAGAGGCGGGGAATCAGATATGGGGAATCAGAGGCGGGGAATCAGAGGCGGGGAAACAGAGGCGGGGAGTCAGATATGGGGAATCAGAGGTGGGGCATCAGAGGTTGTGAATCACAGATGGGGAATCAGAGGCGGGGAATCAGTGGCAGGGAATCAGACGCGGGGAATCAGAGGCGGGGATTCAGAGCTGGGGAATCAGAGGCGGGGAATCAGAGTTGGGGAATCAGAGGCGGGGAATCAGATATGGGGAATCAGAGGCAGGGAATCAGAGGCGGGAAAACGGAGGCGGGGAATCAGATATGGGGAATCAGAGTTGGGGAATCAGGCGCAGGGAATCAGTGGCAGGGAATCAGACGCGGGGATTCAGAGGCGGGGAATGAGAGGCGGGCAAACAGAGGCGGGGAATTAGATATGGGGAATCAGAGGTGGGGAATCAGAGGTGGTGAATCAGAGATGGGGAATCACAGGCGGGGAATCAGAGGCAGGGAATAGAATGCGGGGAATCAGAGGCAGGGAATCAGAGCTGGGGAATCAGAGGCGGGGAATCAGATATGGGGAAACAGAGGCGGGGAATCAGAGGCGGGGAAACAGAGGCGGGGAATCAGACATGGGGAATCGGATGCGGGGAATCAGAGGTGGGGAATCAGAGCTGGAGAATCAGAGGCGGGGAATCAGAGTTGGGGCATCAGAGGTGGGGAATTAGATATGGGGAAGCAGAGGCGGGGAATCAGAGGCGGGGAAACAGAGGTGGGGAATCAGATATGGGGAATCAGAGGTGGGGAATCAGAGGCAGGGAATCAGATGTGCGGAATCAGAGATGGGGAATCAGAGGCAGGGAATCAGAATCAGAAGCGGGGAATTAGAGGCCGGGAATCAGAGGCCGGGAATCAGATGCTGGGAATAAGAGGCTGGGAATCAGATGTGGGGAATCAGAGTCCGGGAATCAGAGATGGGGATTCAGAGGCGGGGAATGAGATATGGAGAATCAGAGGCGGGGAATCAGAGGCAGGGAAACAGAGGTGGGGAATCACATATGGGGAATCAGAGGTGGCGAATCAAAGGTGGTGAATCAGAGATGGGGAAACAGAGGCGGGGAATCAGAGGCGTGGAAACAGAGGTGGGGAATCACATATGGGGAATCAGAGGCGGGGAAACAGAGGCAGGGAATCAGATATGGGGAATCAGAGGCGGGGAATCAGAGGTGGGGAATCATAGGCAGGGAATCGGATGTGCGGAATCAAAGATGGGGAATCAGAGGCCGGGAATCAGAGGTGGTGAATCAGAGATGGGGAATCAGAGGCGGTGAATCAGAGGCAGGGATTCAGACGCGGGGAATACGAGGTGGGCAATCAGAGGCGGGGAATCAGATATGGGGAATCAGAGGCGGGGAATCAGAGGCGGGGAAACAGAGGCGGGGAATCAGATATGGGGAATCAGAGGTGGGGCATCAGAGGTTGTGAATCACAGATGGGGAATCAGAGGCGGGGAATCAGAAGCAGGGAATCAGACGCGGGGAATCAGAGGCAGGGATTCAGAGCTGGGGAATCAGAGGTGGGGAATCAGAGTTGGGGAATCAGAGGCGGGGAATCAGATATGGGGAATCAGAGGCAGGGAATCAGAGGCGGGAAAACAGAGGCGGGGAATCAGATATGGGGAATCAGAGGTGGGGAATCAGTGGCAGGGAATCAGACGCGGGGAATCAGAGGCGGGGAATCAGAGGCAGGGAATCAGATACGGGGAATCAGAGGCGGGGAATCAGAGATGGGGAATCAGAGGCGGGGAATCAGAGGCAGGGAATCGGATGCCGGGAATCAGAGGCTGGAAATCAGAGCTGGGGAATCAGAGGCGGGGAATCAGAGTTGGGGAACCAGAGGCGGGGAATCAGAGGCAGGAAATCAGACACGGGGATTCAGAGGCTGGGAATCAGACAGGGGGAATCAAAGGCGGGGAATCAGAGCTGGTGAATCAGAGGCAGGGAATCAGAGTTGGGGATTCAGAGGCGGGGAATCAGATATGGGGAAACAGAGGCGGGGAATCAGATGCGGGCAAACAAAGGCGGGGAATTAGATATGGGGAATCAGAGGTGGGGAATCAGAGGTGGTGAATCAGAGATGGGGAATCACAGGCGGGGAATCAGAGGCAGGGAATAGAACGCGGGGAATCAGAGGCAGGGAATCAGAGCTGGGGAATCAGAGGCAGGGAATCAGATGTGCGGAATCAGAGATGGGGATTCAGAGGCAGGAAATCAGAATCAGAAGCGGGGAATTAGAGGCCGGGAATCAGAGGCCGGGAATCAGATGCTGGGAATAAGAGGCTGGGAATCAGATGTGGGGAATCAGAGTCCGGGAATCAGAGATGGGGATTCAGAGGCGGGGAATGAGATATGGAGAATCAGAGGCGGGGAATCAGAGGCAGGGAAACAGAGGTGGGGAATCACATATGGGGAATCAGAGGTGGCGAATCAAAGGTGGTGAATCAGAGATGGGGAAACAGAGGCGGGGAATCAGAGGCGTGGAAACAGAGGTGGGGAATCACATATGGGGAATCAGAGGCGGGGAAACAGAGGCAGGGAATCAGATATGGGGAATCAGAGGCGGGGAATCAGAGGTGGGGAATCATAGGCAGGGAATCGGATGTGCGGAATCAAAGATGGGGAATCAGAGGCCGGAAATCAGAGGTGGTGAATCAGAGATGGGGAATCAGAGGCGGTGAATCAGAGGCAGGGATTCAGACGCGGGGAATACGAGGTGGGCAATCAGAGGCGGGGAATCAGTTATGGGGAATCAGAGGCGGGGAATCAGAGGCGGGGAAACAGAGGCGGGGAATCAGATATGGGGAATCAGAGGTGGGGCATCAGAGGTTGTGAATCACAGATGGGGAATCAGAGGCGGGGAATCAGAGGCAGGGAATCAGACGCGGGGAATCAGAGGCAGGGATTCAGAGCTGGGGAATCAGAGGTGGGGAATCAGAGTTGGGGAATCAGAGGCGGGGAATCAGATATGGGGAATCAGAGGCAGGGAATCAGAGGCGGGAAAACAGAGGCGGGGAATCAGATATGGGGAATCAGAGGTGGGGAATCAGTGGCAGGGAATCAGACGTGGGGAATCAGAGGCGGGGAATCAGAGGCAGGGAATCAGATACGGGGAATCAGAGGCGGGGAATCAGAGATGGGGAATCAGAGGCGGGGAATCAGAGGCAGGGAATCGGATGCCGGGAATCAGAGGCTGGAAATCAGAGCTGGGGAATCAGAGGCGGGGAATCAGAGTTGGGGAACCAGAGGCGGGGAATCAGAGGCAGGAAATCAGACACGGGGATTCAGAGGCTGGGAATCAGACAGGGGGAATCAAAGGCGGGGAATCAGAGCTGGTGAATCAGAGGCAGGGAATCAGAGTTGGGGATTCAGAGGCGGGGAATCAGATATGGGGAAACAGAGGCGGGGAATCAGATGCGGGCAAACAAAGGCGGGGAATTAGATATGGGGAATCAGAGGTGGGGAATCAGAGGTGGTGAATCAGAGATGGGGAATCACAGGCGGGGAATCAGAGGCAGGGAATAGAACGCGGGGAATCAGAGGCAGGGAATCAGAGCTGGGGAATCAGAGGCGGGGAATCAGATATGGGGAAACAGAGGCGGGGAATCAGAGGCGGGGAAACAGAGGCGGGGAATCAGACATGGGGAATCGGATGCGGGGAATCAGAGTTGGGGAATCAGAGCTGGGGAATCAGAGGCGGTGAATCAGAGGCAGGGAATCAGACGCGGGGAATCAGAGGTGGGCAATCAGAGGCGGGGAATCAGATATGGGGAATCAGAGGCGGGGAATCAGAGGCGGGGAAACAGAGGCGGGGAGTCAGATATGGGGAATCAGAGGTGGGGCATCAGAGGTTGTGAATCACAGATGGGGAATCAGAGGCGGGGAATCAGTGGCAGGGAATCAGACACGGGGAATCAGAGGCGGGGAATCAGAGATGGGGAATCAGAGGCGGGGAATCAGAGGCAGGGAATCGGATGCCGGAAATCAGAGGCGTGAATTCAGAGCTGGGGAATCAGAGGCGGGGAATCAGAGTTGGGGAATCAGAGGCGGCGAAGCAGATATGGGAAAATAGAGGCGGGGAATCAGATATGGGGAATCAGAGGCGGGGAATCAGATATGGGGAATCAGAGGCTGGGAATCAGAGGGGGGAAACAGAGGCGGGGAATAAGATATGGGGAATCAGAGGTGGGGAATCAGGGGCGGGTAATCAGTGGCAGGGAATCAGAGGCGGGGAATCAGAGGCGGGGATTCAGAGGCAGGGAATCAGACACGGGGAATCAGAGGTGGGGAATCAGAGATGGGGAATCAGAGGCGGGGATTCAGAGGCAGGGAATCAGACGCGGGGAATCAGAGGCGGGGAATCAGAGCTGGGGAATCAGAGGTGGGGAATCAGAGTCGGGGAATCAGAGGCAGGGAATCGGATGTACGGAATCAGAGATGGGGAATCAGAGGTGTGGAATCAGAGGCGGTGAATCAGAGATGGGGAATCAGAGGCGGGGAATCAGAGGCAGGAAATCAGACACGGGGATTCAGAGGCTGGGAATCAGATATGGGGAATCAGAGGCAGGGAATCAGATATGGGGAATCAGAGGCTGGGAATCAAAGGCGGGGAATCAGAGCTGGTGAATCAGAGGCAGGGAATCAGAGTTGGGGATTCAGAGGCGGGGAATCAGTTGTGGGGAAACAGAGGCGGGGAATCAGATGCGGGCAAACAAAGGCGGGGAATTAGATATGGGGAATCAGAGGTGGGGAATCAGAGGTGGTGAATCATAGATGGGGAATCACAGGCGGGGAATCAGAGGCAGGGAATAGAACGCGGGGAATCAGAGGCAGGGAATCAGAGCTGGGGAATCAGAGGCGGGGAATCAGATATGGGGAAACAGAGGCGGGGAATCAGAGGCGGGGAAACAGAGGCGGGGAATCAGACATGGGGAATCGGATGCGGGGAATCAGAGGTGGGGAATCAGAGCTGGGGAATCAGAGGCGGGGAATCAGAGTTGGGGCATCAGAGGTGGGGAATTAGATATGGGGAAACAGAGGCGAGGAATCAGAACGGGGAAACAGAGGCGGGGAATCAGATATGGGGAATCAGAGGTGGGGAATCAGAGGCAGGGAATCAGATGTGCGGAATCAGAGATGGGGAATCAGAGGCAGGGAATCAGAATCAGAAGCGGGGAATTAGAGGCTGGGAATCAGAGGGCGGGAATCAGATGCTGGGAATAAGAGGCCAGGAATCAGAGGTGGGGAATCAGAGTCCGGGAATCAGAGATGGGGATTCAGAGGCGGGGAATGAGATATGGAGAATCAGAGGCGGGGAATCAGAGGCGGGGAAACAGAGGTGGGGAATCAGATATGGGGAATCAGAGGTAGCGAATCACAGGCGGTGAATCAGAGATGGGGAAACAGAGGCGGGGAATCAGAGGCGGGGAAACAGAGGTGGGGAATCACATATGGGGAATCAGAGGCGGGGAAACAGAGGCAGGGAATCAGATATGGGGAATCAGAGGCAGGGAATCAGAGGTGGGGAACCATAGGCAGGGAATCGGATGTGTGGAATCAGAGATGGGGAATCAGAGGCCGGGAATCAGAGGTGGTGAATCAGAGATGGGGAATCAGAGGCGGTGTATCAGAGGCAGGGAATCAGACGCGGGGAATCAGAGGTGGGCAATCAGAGGCGCGGAATCAGATATGGGGAATCAGAGGCGGGGAATCAGAGGCGGGGCATCAGAGGTTGTGAATCACAGATAAGGAATCAGAGGCGGGGAATCTGTGGCAGGGAATCAGACACGGGGAATCAGAGGCGGGGATTCAGAGCTGGGGAATCAGAGGCGGGGAATCAGAGTTGGGGAATCAGAGGCGGGGAATCAGATATGGGGAATCAGAGGCAGGGAATCAGAGGCGGGAAAACGGAGGCGGGGAATCAGATATGGGGAATCAGAGGTGAGGAATCAGGCGCAGGGAATCAGTGGCAGGGAATCAGACGCGGGGATTCAGAGGCGGGGAATCAGAGGCGGGCAAACAGAGGCGGGGAATTAGATATGGGGAATCAGAGGTGGGGAATCAGAGGTGGTGAATCAGAGATGGGGAATCACAGGCGGGGAATCAGAGGCAGGGAATAGAACGCGGGGAATCAGAGGCAGGGAATCAGAGCTGGGGAATCAGAGGCGGGGAATCAGATATGGGGAAACAGAGGCGGGGAATCAGAGGCGGGGAAACAGAGGCGGGGAATCAGAACGGGGAAACAGATGCGGGGAATCAGATATGGGGAATCAGAGGAGGGGAATCAGAGGCAGGGAATCAGATGTGCGGAATCAGAGATGGGGAATCAGAGGCAGGGAATCAGAATCAGAAGCGGGGAATTAGAGGCTGGGAATCAGAGGCCGGGAATCAGATGCTGGGAATAAGAGGCCGGGAATCAGAGGTGGGGAATCAGAGTCCGGGAATCAGAGATGGGGATTCAGAGGCGGGGAATGAGATATGGAGAATCAGAGGCGGGGAATCAGAGGCGGGGAAACAGAGGTGGGGAATCAGATATGGGGAATCAGAGGTGGCGAATCACAGGCGGTGAATCAGAGATGGGGAAACAGAGGCGGGGAATCAGAGGCGGGGAAACAGAGGTGGGGAATCACATATGGGGAATCAGAGGCGGGGAAACAGAGGCAGGGAATCAGATATGGGGAATCAGAGGCGGGGAATCAGAGGTGGGGAACCATAGGCAGGGAATCGGATGTGCGGAATCAGAGATGGGGAATCAGAGGCCGGGAATCAGAGGTGGTGAATCAGAGATGGGGAATCAGAGGCGGTGAATCAGAGGCAGGGAATCAGACGCGGGGAATCAGAGGTGGGCAATCAGAGGCGGGGAATCAGATATGGGGAATCAGAGGCGGGGAATCAGAGGCGGGGAAACAGAGGCGGGGAGTCAGATATGGGGAATCAGAGGTGGGGCATCAGAGGTTGTGAATCACAGATGGGGAATCAGAGGCGGGGAATCAGTGGCAGGGAATCAGACGCGGGGAATCAGAGGCGGGGATTCAGAGCTGGGGAATCAGAGGCGGGGAATCAGAGTTGGGGAATCAGAGGCGGGGAATCAGATATGGGGAATCAGAGGCAGGGAATCAGAGGCGGGAAAACGGAGGCGGGGAATCAGATATGGGGAATCAGAGTTGGGGAATCAGGCGCAGGGAATCAGTGGCAGGGAATCAGACGCGGGGATTCAGAGGCGGGGAATGAGAGGCGGGCAAACAGAGGCGGGGAATTAGATATGGGGAATCAGAGGTGGGGAATCAGAGGTGGTGAATCAGAGATGGGGAATCACAGGCGGGGAATCAGAGGCAGGGAATAGAACGCGGGGAATCAGAGGCAGGGAATCAGAGCTGGGGAATCAGAGGCGGGGAATCAGATATGGGGAAACAGAGGCGGGGAATCAGAGGCGGGGAAACAGAGGCGGGGAATCAGACATGGGGAATCGGATGCGGGGAATCAGAGGTGGGGAATCAGAGCTGGGGAATCAGAGGCGGGGAATCAGAGTTGGGGCATCAGAGGTGGGGAATTAGATATGGGGAAGCAGAGGCGGGGAATCAGAGGCGGGGAAACAGAGGCGGGGAATCAGATATGGGGAATCAGAGGTGGGGAATCAGAGGCAGGGAATCAGATGTGCGGAATCAGAGATGGGGAATCAGAGGCAGGGAATCAGAATCAGAAGCGGGGAATTAGAGGCCGGGAATCAGAGGCCGGGAATCAGATGCTGGGAATAAGAGGCTGGGAATCAGATGTGGGGAATCAGAGTCCGGGAATCAGAGATGGGGATTCAGAGGCGGGGAATGAGATATGGAGAATCAGAGGCGGGGAATCAGAGGCGGGGAAACAGAGGTGGGGAATCACATATGGGGAATCAGAGGTGGCGAATCAAAGGCGGTGAATCAGAGATGGGGAAACAGAGGCGGGGAATCAGAGGCGTGGAAACAGAGGTGGGGAATCACATATGGGGAATCAGAGGCGGGGAAACAGAGGCAGGGAATCAGATATGGGGAATCAGAGGCGGGGAATCAGAGGTGGGGAATCATAGGCAGGGAATCGGATGTGCGGAATCAAAGATGGGGAATCAGAGGCCGGGAATCAGAGGTGGTGAATCAGAGATGGGGAATCAGAGGCGGTGAATCAGAGGCAGGGATTCAGACGCGGGGAATACGAGGTGGGCAATCAGAGGCGGGGAATCAGATATGGGGAATCAGAGGCGGGGAATCAGAGGCGGGGAAACAGAGGCGGGGAATCAGATATGGGGAATCAGAGGTGGGGCATCAGAGGTTGTGAATCACAGATGGGGAATCAGAGGCGGGGAATCAGAGGCAGGGAATCAGACGCGGGGAATCAGAGGCAGGGATTCAGAGCTGGGGAATCAGAGGTGGGGAATCAGAGTTGGGGAATCAGAGGCGGGGAATCAGATATGGGGAATCAGAGGCAGGGAATCAGAGGCGGGAAAACAGAGGCGGGGAATCAGATATGGGGAATCAGAGGTGGGGAATCAGTGGCAGGGAATCAGACGCGGGGAATCAGAGGCGGGGAATCAGAGGCAGGGAATCAGATACGGGGAATCAGAGGCGGGGAATCAGAGATGGGGAATCAGAGGCGGGGAATCAGAGGCAGGGAATCGGATGCCGGGAATCAGAGGCTGGAAATCAGAGCTGGGGAATCAGAGGCGGGGAATCAGAGTTGGGGAATCAGAGGCGGCGAAGCAGATATGGGGAAATAGAGGCGGGGAATCAGATATGGGGAATCAGAGGCAGGGAATCAGATATGGGGAATCAGAGGCTGGGAATCAGAGGCGGGGAATCAGAGGCGGGGAATCAGAGGCAGGGAATCAGACACGGGGAATCAGAGGTGGGGAATCCGAGATGGGGATTCAGAGGCGGGGAATCAGAGGCAGGGAATCAGACGCGGGGAATAAGAGGCGGGGAATCAGAGCTGGGGAATCAGAGGCGGGGAATCAGAGGCAGGGAATCAGACGCGGGGAATCAGAGGCGGGGAATCAGAGCTGGGGAATCAGAGGTGGGGAATCAGAGTCGGGGAATCAGAGGCAGGGAATCGGATGTGCGGAATTAGAAATGGGGAATCAGAGGTGGGGAATCAGAGGCGGTGAATCAGAGATGGGGAATCAGAGGCGGGGAATCAGAGGCAGGAAATCAGACACGGGGATTCAGAGGCTGGGAATCAGACGGGGGGAATCAAAGGCGCGGAATCAGAGCTGGTGAATCAGAGGCAGGGAATCAGAGTTGGGGATTCAGAGGCGGGGAATCAGATATGGTGAAACAGAGGCGGGGAATCAGAGGCGGGCAAACAGAGGCGGGGAATTAGATATGGGGAATCAGAGGTGGGGAATCAGAGGTGGTGAATCAGAGATGGGGAATCACAGGCGGGGAATCAGAGGCAGGGAATAGAACGCGGGGAATCAGAGGCAGGGAATCAGAGCTGGGGAATCAGAGGCGGGGAATCAGATATGGGGAAACAGAGGTGGGGAATCAGAGGCGGGGAAACAGAGGTGGGGAATCAGACATGGGGAATCGGATGCGGGGAATCAGAGGTGGGGAATCAGAGCTGTTGAATCAGAGGCGGGGAATCAGAGTTGGGGCATCAGAGGTGGGGAATTAGATATGGGGAAACAGAGGCGGGAAATGAGAGGCGGGGAAACAGAGGCGGGGAATCAGATGTGCGGAATCAGAGATGGGGAATCAGAGGCAGGGTATCAGAATCAGAAGCGGGGAATCAGAGGCCGGGAATCAGAGGCCGGGAATCAGATGCTGGGAATAAGAGGCCCGGAATCAGAGGTGGGGAATCAGAGTCCGGGAATCAGAGATGGGGATTCAGAGGCGGGGAATGAGATATAGAGAATCAGAGGCGGGGAATCAGAGGCGGGGAAACAGAGGTGGGGAATCAGATATGGGGAATCAGAGGTGGCGAATCAAAGGCGGTGAATCAGAGATGGGGAATCAGAGGCGGGGAATCAGAGGCAGGGAATCAGATGCGGGGATTCAGAGGCGGGGAATCAGAGCTGGCGAATCAGAGGCGGGGAATCAGAGGTGGCCAATCAGAGCCGGGGAATCAGATATGGGGAATCAGAGGCGGGGAATCAGAGGCGGGGAAACAGAGGCGGGGATTCAGATATGGGGAATCAGAGGTGGGGAATCAGAGGTTGTGAATCAGAGATGGGGAATCAAGGCGGGGAATGAGAGGCAGGGAATCAGACGCGGGGAATCAGAGGCGGGGATTCAGAGCTGGGGAATCAGAAGCGGGGAATCAGAGTTGGGGAATCAGAGGCAGGGAATCAGATATGGGGAATCAGAGGCGGGGAATCAGAGGCGGGGAAACAGAGGCGGGGAATCAGGGGCAGGGAATCAGTGGCAGGGAATCAGAGGTGGGGAATCAGAGGCGGGGAATCAGAGGCAGGGAATCAGACACGGGGAATCAGAGGCGGGGAATCAGAGATGGGGAATCAGAGGCGGGGAATCAGAGGCAGGGAATCGGACGCCGTGAATCAGAGGCGGGGAATCGGAGCTGGGGAATCAGAGGCGGGGAATCAGAGTTGGGGAATCAGAGGCGGGGAATCAGATATGGGGAAATAGAGGCGGGGAATCAGATATTGGGAATCAGAGGTGTGGAATCAGAGGTTGGGAATCAGAGGCAGGGAATCAGAGGCGGGGAAACAGAGGCGGGGAATCAGATATGGGGAATCAGAGGTGGAGAAACAAAGGCGGTGAAACAGAGATGGGGAATCAGGGCAGGGAATCAGAGGCAGGGAATCAGAGCTGGGGAAACAGAGGCGGGGAATCAGATATGGGGAATCAGAGGTGGGGAATCATGGGCGGGGAATCAGTGGCAGGGAATCAGAGCTGGGGAATCAGAGGTGGGGAATCAGAGTTGGGGAATCAGAGGAGGGGAATCAGATATTGGGAAACAGAGGCCGGGATTCAGAGGCAGGGAAACAGAGGCGGGGAATCAGATATGGGGAATCAGAGGTGGGGAATTAGAGGTTGCGAATCAGAGGCGGGGAATCAGAGGCGGGGAATCAGAGGCAGGGAATCGGACGTGCGGAATCAGAGATGGGGAATCAGAGGTGGGGATTCAGAGGTGGTGAATCAGAGAAGGGGAATCAGAGGCGGGGAATCAGAGGCGGGGAAACAGAGGCGGGGAATCAGAGGCGGGGAATCAGAGGTGGGGAATCAGGGGCAGGGAATCAGTGGCAGGGAATCAGACGCGGGGAATCAGAGGCGGGGAATCAGAGGCAGGGAATCAGACACGGGGAATCAGAGGCGGGGAATCAGAGATGGGGAATCAGAGGCGGGGAATCAGAGGCAGGGAATCGGATGCCGGAAATCAGAGGCGTGAAATCAGAGCTGGGGAATCAGAGGCGGGGAATCAGAGTTGGGGAATCAGATGCGGCGAAGCAGATATGGGGAAATAGAGGCGGGGAATCAGATATGGGGAATCAGAGGCGGGGAATCAGATATGGGGAATCAGAGGCTGGGAATCAGAGCTGGGGAATCAGAGGTGGGGAATCAGAGTTGGGGAATCAGAGGAGGGGAATCAGATATTGGGAAACAGAGGCCGGGATTCAGAGGCAGGGAAACAGAGGCGGGGAATCAGATATGGGGAATCAGAGGTGGGGAATTAGAGGTTGCGAATCAGAGGCGGGGAATCAGAGGCGGGGAATCAGAGGCAGGGAATCGGACGTGCGGAATCAGAGATGGGGAATCAGAGGTGGGGATTCAGAGGTGGTGAATCAGAGAAGGGGAATCAGAGGCGGGGAATCAGAGGCGGGGAAACAGAGGCGGGGAATCAGAGGCGGGGAATCAGAGGTGGGGAATCAGGGGCAGGGAATCAGTGGCAGGGAATCAGACGCGGGGAATCAGAGGCGGGGAATCAGAGGCAGGGAATCAGACACGGGAAATCAGAGGCGGGGAATCAGAGATGGGGAATCAGAGGCGGGGAATCAGAGGCAGGGAATCGGATGCCGGAAATCAGAGGCGTGAAATCAGAGCTGGGGAATCAGAGGCGGGGAATCAGAGTTGGGGAATCAGATGCGGCGAAGCAGATATGGGGAAATAGAGGCGGGGAATCAGATATGGGGAATCAGAGGCGGGGAATCAGATATGGGGAATCAGAGTTGGGGAATCAGAGGAGGGGAATCAGATATTGGGAAACAGAGGCCGGGATTCAGAGGCAGGGAAACAGAGGCGGGGAATCAGATATGGGGAATCAGAGGTGGGGAATTAGAGGTTGCGAATCAGAGGCGGGGAATCAGAGGCGGGGAATCAGAGGCAGGGAATCGGACGTGCGGAATCAGAGATGGGGAATCAGAGGTGGGGATTCAGAGGTGGTGAATCAGAGAAGGGGAATCAGAGGCGGGGAATCAGAGGCGGGGAAACAGAGGCGGGGAATCAGAGGCGGGGAATCAGAGGTGGGGAATCAGGGGCAGGGAATCAGTGGCAGGGAATCAGACGCGGGGAATCAGAGGCGGGGAATCAGAGGCAGGGAATCAGACACGGGGAATCAGAGGCGGGGAATCAGAGATGGGGAATCAGAGGCGGGGAATCAGAGGCAGGGAATCGGATGCCGGAAATCAGAGGCGTGAAATCAGAGCTGGGGAATCAGAGGCGGGGAATCAGAGTTGGGGAATCAGATGCGGCGAAGCAGATATGGGGAAATAGAGGCGGGGAATCAGATATGGGGAATCAGAGGCGGGGAATCAGATATGGGGAATCAGAGGCTGGGAATCAGAGGGGGGAAACAGAGGCGGGGAATAAGATATGGGGAATCAGAGGTGGGGAATCAGGGGCGGGTAATCAGTGGCAGGGAATCAGAGGCGGGGAATCAGAGGCGGCGATTCAGAGGCAGGGAATCAGACACGGGGAATCAGAGGTGGGGAATCAGAGATGGGGAATCAGAGGCGGGGAATCAGAGGCAGGGAATCAGACGTGGGGAATCAGAGTCGGGGAATCAGAGCTGGGGAATCAGAGGTGGGGAATCAGAGTCGGGGAATCAGAGGCAGGGAATCGGATGTGCGGAATCAGAGATGGGGAATCAGAGGTGGGGAATCAGAGGCGGTGAATCAGAGATGGGGAATCAGAGGAGGGGAATCAGAGGCTGGAAATCAGACACGGGGATTCAGAGGCTGGGAATCAGACGGGGGGAATCAAAGGCGGGGAATCAGAGCTGGTGAATCAGAGGCAGGGAATCAGAGTTGGGGATTCAGAGGCGGGGAATCAGATATGGGGAAACAGAGGCGGGGAATCAGAGGCGGGCAAACAGAGGCGGGGAATTAGATATGGGGAATCAGAGGTGGGGAATCAGAGGTGGTGAATCAGAGATGGGGAATCACAGGCGGGGAATCAGAGGCAGGGAATAGAACGCGGGGAATCAGAGGCAGGGAATCAGAGCTGGGGAATCAGAGGCGGGGAATCAGATATGGGGAAACAGAGGCGGGGAATCAGAGGCGGGGAAACAGAGGCGGGGAATCAGACATGGGGAATCGGATGCGGGGAATCAGAGGTGGGGAATCAGTGCTGGGGAATCAGAGGCGGGGAATCAGAGTTGGGGCATCAGAGGTGGGAAATTAGATATGGGGAAACAGAGGCGGGGAATCAGAACGGGGAAACAGAGGCGGGGAATCAGATATGGGGAATCAGAGGTGGGGAATCAGAGGCAGGGAATCAGATGTGCGGAATCAGAGATGGGGAATCAGAGGCAGGGAATCAGAATCAGAAGCGGGGAATTAGAGGCCGGGAATCAGAGGCCGGGAATCAGATGCTGGGAATAAGAGGCCGGGAATCAGAGGTGGGGAATCAGAGTCCGGGAATCAGAGATGGGGATTCAGAGGCGGGGAATGAGATATGGAGAATCAGAGGCGGGGAATCAGAGGCGGGGAAACAGAGGTGGGGAATCAGATATGGGGAATCAGAGGTGGCGAATCACATGTGGTGAATCAGAGATGGGGAAACAGAGGCGGGGAATCAGAGGCGGGGAAACAGAGGTGGGGAATCACATATGGGGAATCAGAGGCGGGGAAACAGAGGCAGGGAATCAGATATGGGGAATCAGAGGCGGGGAATCAGAGGTGGGGAACCATAGGCAGGGAATCGGATGTGCGGAATCAGAGATGGGGAATCAGAGGCCGGGAATCAGAGGTGGTGAATCAGAGATGGGGAATCAGAGGCGGTGAATCAGAGGCAGGGAATCAGACGCGGGGAATCAGAGGTGGGCAATCAGAGGCGGGGAATCAGATATGGGGAATCAGAGGCGGGGAATCAGAGGCGGGGAAACAGAGGCGGGGAATCAGATATGGGGAATCAGAGGTGGGGCATCAGAGGTTGTGAATCACAGATGGGGAATCAGAGGCGGGGAATCAGAGGCAGGGAATCAGACGCGGGGAATCAGAGGCGGGGATTCAGAGCTGGGGAATCAGAGGCGGGGAATCAGAGTTTGGGAATCAGAGGCGGGGAATCAGATATGGGGAATCAGAGGCAGGGAATCAGAGGCGGGAAAACGGAGGCGGGGAATCAGATATGGGGAATCAGAGGTGGGGAATCAGGCGCAGGGAATCAGTGGCAGGGAAACAGACGCGGGGATTCAGAGGCGGGGAATCAGAGGCGGGCAAACAGAGGCGGGGAATTAGATATGGGGAATCAGAGGTGGGGAATCAGAGGTGGTGAATCAGAGATGGGGAATCACAGGCGGGGAATCAGAGGCAGGGAATCAGAGCTGGGGAATCAGAGGCGGGGAATCAGATATGGGGAAACAGAGGCGGGGAATCAGAGGCGGGGAAACAGAGGCGGGGAATCAGACATGGGGAATCGGATGCGGGGAATCAGAGATGGGGAATCAGAGCTGGGGAATCAGAGGCGGGGAATCAGAGTTGGGGCATCAGAGCTGGGGAATTAGATATGGGGAAACAGAGGCGGGGAATCAGAGGCGGGGAAACAGAGGCGGGGAATCAGATATGGGGAATCAGAGGTGGGGAATCAGAGGCAGGGAATCAGATGTGCGGAATCAGAGATGGGGAATCAAAGGCGGTGAATCAGAGATGGGGAAACAGAGGCGGGGAATCAGAGGCGGGTAAACAGAGGTGGGGAATCACATATGGGGAATCAGAGGCGGGGAAACAGAGGCAGGGAATCCGATATGGGGAATCAGAGGCGGGGAATCAGAGGTGGGGAATCATAGGCAGGGAATCGGATGTGCGGAATCAGAGATGGGAATCAGAGGCCGGGAATCAGAGGTGGTGAATCAGAGATGGGGAATCAGAGGCGGTGAATCAGAGGTGCACAATCAGAGGCGGGGAATCAGATATGGGGAATCAGAGGCGGGGAATCAGAGGCGGGGAAACAGAGGCGGGGAATCAGATATGGGGAATCAGAGGTGGGGCATCAGAGGTTGTGAATCACAGATGGGGAATCAGAGGCGGGGAATAAGAGGCAGGGAATCAGACGCGGGGAATCAGAGCCAGGGATTCAGAGCTGGGGAATCAGAGGCGGGGAATCAGAGTTGGGGAATCAGAGGCGGGGAATCAGATATGGGGAATCAGAGGCAGGGAATCAGAGGCGGGAAAACAGAGGCGGGGAATCAGATATGGGGAATCAGATGTGGGGAATCAGGGGCAGGGAATCAGTGGCAGGGAATCAGACGCGGGGAATCAGAGGCGGGGAATCAGAGGCAGGAAATCAGACACGGGGATTCAGAGGCTGGGAATCAGACGGGGGGAATCAAAGGCGGGGAATCAGAGCTGGTGAATCAGAGGCAGGGAATCAGAGTTGGGGATTCAGAGGCGGGGAATCAGATATGGGGAAACAGAGGCGGAGAATCAGAGGCGGGCAAACAGAGGCGGTGAATTAGATATGGGGAATCAGAGGTGGGGAATCAGAGGTGGTGAATCAGAGATGGGGAATCACAGGCGGGGAATCAGAGGCAGGGAATAGAACGCGGGGAATCAGAGGCAGGGAATCAGAGCTGGGGAATCAGAGGCGGGGAATCAGATATGGGGAAACAGAGGCAGGGAATCAGAGGCGGGAAAACAGATGCGGGGAATCAGACATGGGGAATCGGATGCGGGGAAACAGAGGTGGGGAATCAGAGCTGGGGAATCAGAGGCGGGGAATCAGAGTTGGGGAATCAGATATGGGGAAACAGAGGTGGGGAATCAGAGGCGGGGAAACAGAGGCGGGGAATCAGACATGGGGAATCGGATGCGGGGAATCAGAGGTGGGGAATCAGAGCTGGGGAATCAGAGGCGGGGAATCAGAGTTGGGGCATCAGAGGTGGGGAATTAGATATGGGGAAACAGAGGCGGGGAATCAGAACGGGGAAACAGAGGCGGGGAATCAGATATGGGGAATCAGAGGTGGGGAATCAGAGGCAGGGAATCAGATGTGCGGAATCAGAGATGGGGAATCAGAGGCAGGGAATCAGAATCAGAAGCGGGGAATTAGAGGCCGGGAATCAGAGGCCGGGAATCAGATGCTGGGAATAAGAGGCCGGGAATCAGAGGTGGGGAATCAGAGTCCGGGAATCAGAGATGGGGATTCAGAGGCGGGGAATGAGATATGGAGAATCAGAGGCGGGGAATCAGAGGCGGGGAAACAGAGGTGGGGAATCAGATATGGGGAATCAGAGGTGGCGAATCACATGCGGTGAATCAGAGATGGGGAAACAGAGGCGGGGAATCAGAGGCGGGGAAAGAGAGGTGGGGAATCACATATGGGGAATCAGAGGCGTGGAAACAGAGGCATGGAATCAGATATGGGGAATCAGAGGCGGGGAATCAGAGGTGGGGAACCATAGGCAGGGAATCGGATGTGCGGAATCAGAGATGGGGAATCAGAGGCCGGGAATCAGAGGTGGTGAATCAGAGATGGGGAATCAGAGGCGGTGAATCAGAGGCAGGGAATCAGACGCGGGGAATCAGAGGTGGGCAATCAGAGGCGGGGAATCAGATATGGGGAATCAGAGGCGGGGAATCAGAGGCGGGGAAACAGAGGCGGGGAATCAGATATGGGGAATCAGAGGTGGGGCATCAGAGGTTGTGAATCACAGATGGGGAATCAGAGGCGGGGAATCAGAGGCAGGGAATCAGACGCGGGGAATCAGAGGCGGGGATTCAGAGCTGGGGAATCAGAGGCGGGGAATCAGAGTTTGGGAATCAGAGGCGGGGAATCAGATATGGGGAATCAGAGGCAGGGAATCAGAGGCGGGAAAACGGAGGCGGGGAATCAGATATGGGGAATCAGAGGTGGGGAATCAGGCGCAGGGAATCAGTGGCAGGGAATCAGACGCGGGGATTCAGAGGCGGGAAATCAGAGGCGGGCAAACAGAGGCGGGGAATTAGATATGGGGAATCAGAGGTGGGGAATCAGAGGTGGTGAATCAGAGATGGGGAATCACAGGCGGGGAATCAGAGGCAGGGAATAGAACGCGGGGAATCAGAGGCAGGGAATCAGAGCTGGGGAATCAGAGGCGGGGAATCAGATATGGGGAAACAGAGGCGGGGAATCAGAGGCGGGGAAACAGAGGCAGGGAATCAGACATGGGGAATCGGATGCGGGGAATCAGAGATGGGGAATCAGAGCTGGGGAATCAGAGGCGGGGAATCAGAGTTGGGGCATCAGAGCTGGGGAATTAGATATGGGGAAACAGAGGCGGGGAATCAGAGGTGGGGAAACAGAGGCGGGGAATCAGATATGGGGAATCAGAGGTGGGGAATCAGAGGCAGGGAATCAGATGTGCGGAATCAGAGATGGGGAATCAAAGGCGGTGAATCAGAGATGGGGAAACAGAGGCGGGGAATCAAAGGCGGGTAAACAGAGGTGGAGAATCACATATGGGGAATCAGAGGCGGGGAAACAGAGGCAGGGAATCCGATATGGGGAATCAGAGGCGGGGAATCAGAGGTGGGGAATCATAGGCAGGGAATCGGATGTGCGGAATCAGAGATGGGAATCAGAGGCCGGGAATCAGAGGTGGTGAATCAGAGATGGGGAATCAGAGGCGGTGAATCAGAGGTGCACAATCAGAGGCGGGGAATCAGATATGGGGAATCAGAGGCGGGGAATCAGAGGCGGGGAAACAGAGGCGGGGAATCAGATATGGGGAATCAGAGGTGGGGCATCAGAGGTTGTGAATCACAGATGGGGAATCAGAGGCGGGGAATAAGAGGCAGGGAATCAGACGCGGGGAATCAGAGCCAGGGATTCAGAGCTGGGGAATCAGAGGCGGGGAATCAGAGTTGGGGAATCAGAGGCGGGGAATCAGATATGGGGAATCAGAGGCAGGGAATCAGAGGCGGGAAAACAGAGGCGGGGAATCAGATATGGGGAATCAGGGGCAGGGAATCAGTGGCAGGGAATCAGACGCGGGGAATCAGAGGCGGGGAATCAGAGGCAGGGAATCAGACACGGGGAATCAGAGGCGGGGAATCAGAGATGGGGAATCAGAGGCGGGGAATCAGAGGCAGGGAATCGGATGCCGGAAATCAGAGGCGTGAAATCAGAGCTGGGGAATCAGAGGCGGGGAATCAGAGTTGGGGAATCAGATGCGGCGAAGCAGATATGGGGAAATAGAGGCGGGGAATCAGATATGGGGAATCAGAGGCGGGGAATCAGATATGGGGAATCAGAGTTGGGGAATCAGAGGAGGGGAATCAGATATTGGGAAACAGAGGCCGGGATTCAGAGGCAGGGAAACAGAGGCGGGGAATCAGATATGGGGAATCAGAGGTGGGGAATTAGAGGTTGCAAATCAGAGGCGGGGAATCAGAGGCGGGGAATCAGAGGCAGGGAATCGGACGTGCGGAATCAGAGATGGGGAATCAGAGGTGGGGATTCAGAGGTGGTGAATCAGAGAAGGGGAATCAGAGGCGGGGAATCAGAGGCGGGGAAACAGAGGCGGGGAATCAGAGGCGGGGAATCAGAGGTGGGGAATCAGGGGCAGGGAATCAGTGGCAGGGAATCAGACGCGGGGAATCAGAGGCGGGGAATCAGAGGCAGGGAATCAGACACGGGGAATCAGAGGCGGGGAATCAGAGATGGGGAATCAGAGGCGGGGAATCAGAGGCAGGGAATCGGATGCCGGAAATCAGAGGCGTGAAATCAGAGCTGGGGAATCAGAGGCGGGGAATCAGAGTTGGGGAATCAGATGCGGCGAAGCAGATATGGGGAAATAGAGGCGGGGAATCAGATATGGGGAATCAGAGGCGGGGAATCAGATATGGGGAATCAGAGGCTGGGAATCAGAGGGGGGAAACAGAGGCGGGGAATAAGATATGGGGAATCAGAGGTGGGGAATCAGGGGCGGGTAATCAGTGGCAGGGAATCAGAGGCGGGGAATCAGAGGCGGGGATTCAGAGGCAGGGAATCAGACACGGGGAATCAGAGGTGGGGAATCAGAGATGGGGAATCAGAGGCGGGGAATCAGAGGCAGGGAATCAGACGTGGGGAATCAGAGTCGGGGAATCAGAGCTGGGGAATCAGAGGTGGGGAATCAGAGTCGGGGAATCAGAGGCAGGGAATCGGATGTGCGGAATCAGAGATGGGGAATCAGAGGTGGGGAATCAGAGGCGGTGAATCAGAGATGGGGAATCAGAGGAGGGGAATCAGAGGCAGGAAATCAGACACGGGGATTCAGAGGCTGGGAATCAGACGGGGGGAATCAAAGGCGGGGAATCAGAGCTGGTGAATCAGAGGCAGGGAATCAGAGTTGGGGATTCAGAGGCGGGGAATCAGATATGGGGA
Source organism: Narcine bancroftii (assembly GCF_036971445.1). Taxonomy (NCBI): domain Eukaryota; kingdom Metazoa; phylum Chordata; class Chondrichthyes; order Torpediniformes; family Narcinidae; genus Narcine; species Narcine bancroftii. The sequence continues at coordinate 375,779 of NW_027211883.1, forward strand.
AACAGAGGCGGGGAATCAGAGGCGGGCAAACAGAGGCGGGGAATTAGATATGGGGAATCAGAGGTGGGGAATCAGAGGTGGTGAATCAGAGATGGGGAATCACAGGCGGGGAATCAGAGGCAGGGAATAGAACGCGGGGAATCAGAGGCAGGGAATCAGAGCTGGGGAATCAGAGGCGGGGAATCAGATATGGGGAAACAGAGGCGGGGAATCAGAGGCGGGGAAACAGAGGCGGGGAATCAGACATGGGGAATCGGATGCGGGGAATCAGAGGTGGGGAATCAGTGCTGGGGAATCAGAGGCGGGGAATCAGAGTTGGGGCATCAGAGGTGGGAAATTAGATATGGGGAAACAGAGGCGGGGAATCAGAACGGGGAAACAGAGGCGGGGAATCAGATATGGGGAATCAGATGTGGGGAATCAGAGGCAGGGAATCAGATGTGCGGAATCAGAGATGGGGAATCAGAGGCAGGGAATCAGAATCAGAAGCGGGGAATTAGAGGCCGGGAATCAGAGGCCGGGAATCAGATGCTGGGAATAAGAGGCCGGGAATCAGAGGTGGGGAATCAGAGTCCGGGAATCAGAGATGGGGATTCAGAGGCGGGGAATGAGATATGGAGAATCAGAGGCGGGGAATCAGAGGCGGGGAAACAGAGGTGGGGAATCAGATATGGGGAATCAGAGGTGGCGAATCACATGCGGTGAATCAGAGATGGGGAAACAGAGGCGGGGAATCAGAGGCGGGGAAACAGAGGTGGGGAATCACATATGGGGAATCAGAGGCGGGGAAACAGAGGCAGGGAATCAGATATGGGGAATCAGAGGCGGGGAATCAGAGGTGGGGAACCATAGGCAGGGAATCGGATGTGCGGAATCAGAGATGGGGAATCAGAGGCCGGGAATCAGAGGTGGTGAATCAGAGATGGGGAATCAGAGGCGGTGAATCAGAGGCAGGGAATCAGACGCGGGGAATCAGAGGTGGGCAATCAGAGGCGGGGAATCAGATATGGGGAATCAGAGGCGGGGAATCAGAGGCGGGGAAACAGAGGCGGGGAATCAGATATGGGGAATCAGAGGTGGGGCATCAGAGGTTGTGAATCACAGATGGGGAATCAGAGGCGGGGAATCAGAGGCAGGGAATCAGACGCGGGGAATCAGAGGCGGGGATTCAGAGCTGGGGAATCAGAGGCGGGGAATCAGAGTTTGGGAATCAGAGGCGGGGAATCAGATATGGGGAATCAGAGGCAGGGAATCAGAGGCGGGAAAACGGAGGCGGGGAATCAGATATGGGGAATCAGAGGTGGGGAATCAGGCGCAGGGAATCAGTGGCAGGGAAACAGACGCGGGGATTCAGAGGCGGGGAATCAGAGGCGGGCAAACAGAGGCGGGGAATTAGATATGGGGAATCAGAGGTGGGGAATCAGAGGTGGTGAATCAGAGATGGGGAATCACAGGCGGGGAATCAGAGGCAGGGAATAGAACGCTGGGAATCAGAGGCAGGGAATCAGAGCTGGGGAATCAGAGGCGGGGAATCAGATATGGGGAAACAGAGGCGGGGAATCAGAGGCGGGGAAACAGAGGCGGGGAATCAGACATGGGGAATCGGATGCGGGGAATCAGAGATGGGGAATCAGAGCTGGGGAATCAGAGGCGGGGAATCAGAGTTGGGGCATCAGAGCTGGGGAATTAGATATGGGGAAACAGAGGCGGGGAATCAGAGGCGGGGAAACAGAGGCGGGGAATCAGATATGGGGAATCAGAGGTGGGGAATCAGAGGCAGGGAATCAGATGTGCGGAATCAGAGATGGGGAATCAAAGGCGGTGAATCAGAGATGGGGAAACAGAGGCGGGGAATCAGAGGCGGGTAAACAGAGGTGGGGAATCACATATGGGGAATCAGAGGCGGGGAAACAGAGGCAGGGAATCCGATATGGGGAATCAGAGGCGGGGAATCAGAGGTGGGGAATCATAGGCAGGGAATCGGATGTGCGGAATCAGAGATGGGAATCAGAGGCCGGGAATCAGAGGTGGTGAATCAGAGATGGGGAATCAGAGGCGGTGAATCAGAGGTGCACAATCAGAGGCGGGGAATCAGATATGGGGAATCAGAGGCGGGGAATCAGAGGCGGGGAAACAGAGGCGGGGAATCAGATATGGGGAATCAGAGGTGGGGCATCAGAGGTTGTGAATCACAGATGGGGAATCAGAGGCGGGGAATAAGAGGCAGGGAATCAGACGCGGGGATTCAGAGCCAGGGATTCAGAGCTGGGGAATCAGAGGCGGGGAATCAGAGTTGGGGAATCAGAGGCGGGGAATCAGATATGGGGAATCAGAGGCAGGGAATCAGAGGCGGGAAAACAGAGGCGGGGAATCAGATATGGGGAATCAGAGGTGGGGAATCAGGGGCAGGGAATCAGTGGCAGGGAATCAGACGCGGGGAATCAGAGGCGGGGAATCAGAGGCAGGAAATCAGACACGGGTATTCAGAGGCTGGGAATCAGACGGGGGGAATCAAAGGCGGGGAATCAGAGCTGGTGAATCAGAGGCAGGGAATCAGAGTTGGGGATTCAGAGGCGGGGAATCAGATATGGGGAAACAGAGGCGGAGAATCAGAGGCGGGCAAACAGAGGCGGTGAATTAGATATGGGGAATCAGAGGTGGGGAATCAGAGGTGGTGAATCAGAGATGGGGAATCACAGGCGGGGAATCAGAGGCAGGGAATAGAACGCGGGGAATCAGAGGCAGGGAATCAGAGCTGGGGAATCAGAGGCGGGGAATCAGATATGGGGAAACAGAGGCGGGGAATCAGAGGCGGGAAAACAGATGCGGGGAATCAGACATGGGGAATCGGATGCGGGGAATCAGAGGTGGGGAATCAGAGCTGGGGAATCAGAGGCGGGGAATCAGAGTTGGGGAATCAGATATGGGGAAACAGAGGCGGGGAATCAGAGGCGGGGAAACAGAGGCGGGGAATCAGACATGGGGAATCGGATGCGGGGAATCAGAGGTGGGGAATCAGAGCTGGGGAATCAGAGGCGGGGAATCAGAGTTGGGGCATCAGAGGTGTGGAATTAGATATGGGGAAACAGAGGCGGGGAATCAGAACGGGGAAACAGAGGCGGGGAATCAGATATGGGGAATCAGAGGTGGGGAATCAGAGGCAGGGAATCAGATGTGCGGAATCAGAGATGGGGAATCAGAGGCAGGGAATCAGAATCAGAAGCGGGGAATTAGAGGCCGGAAATCAGAGGCCGGGAATCAGATGCTGGGAATAAGAGGCCGGGAATCAGAGGTGGGGAATCAGAGTCCGGGAATCAGAGATGGGGATTCAGAGGCGGGGAATGAGATATGGAGAATCAGAGGCGGGGAATCAGAGGCGGGGAAACAGAGGTGGGGAATCAGATATGGGGAATCAGAGGTGGCGAATCACATGCGGTGAATCAGAGATGGGGAAACAGAGGCGGGGAATCAGAGGCGGGGAAACAGAGGTGGGGAATCACATATGGGGAATCAGAGGCGGGGAAACAGAGGCATGGAATCAGATATGGGGAATCAGAGGCGGGGAATCAGAGGTGGGGAACCATAGGCAGGGAATAGGATGTGCGGAATCAGAGATGGGGAATCAGAGGCCGGGAATCAGAGGTGGTGAATCAGAGATGGGGAATCAGAGGCGGTGAATCAGAGGCAGGGAATCAGACGCGGGGAATCAGAGGTGGGCAATCAGAGGCGGGGAATCAGATATGGGGAATCAGAGGCGGGGAATCAGAGGCGGGGAAACAGAGGCGGGGAATCAGATATGGGGAATCAGAGGTGGGGCATCAGAGGTTGTGAATCACAGATGGGGAATCAGAGGCGGGGAATCAGAGGCAGGGAATCAGACGCGGGGAATCAGAGGCGGGGATTCAGAGCTGGGGAATCAGAGGCGGGGAATCAGAGTTTGGGAATCAGAGGCGGGGAATCAGATATGGGGAATCAGAGGCAGGGAATCAGAGGCGGGAAAACGGAGGCGGGGAATCAGATATGGGGAATCAGAGGTGGGGAATCAGGCGCAGGGAATCAGTGGCAGGGAATCCGACGCGGGGATTCAGAGGCGGGGAATCAGAGGCGGGCAAACAGAGGCGGGGAATTAGATATGGGGAATCAGAGGTGGGGAATCAGAGGTGGTGAATCAGAGATGGGGAATCACAGGCGGGGAATCAGAGGCAGGGAATAGAACGCGGGGAATCAGAGGCAGGGAATCAGAGCTGGGGAATCAGAGGCGGGGAATCAGATATGGGGAAACAGAGGCGGGGAATCAGAGGCGGGGAAACAGAGGCGGGGAATCAGACATGGGGAATCGGATGCGGGGAATCAGAGATGGGGAATCAGAGCTGGGGAATCAGAGGCGGGGAATCAGAGTTGGGGCATCAGAGCTGGGGAATTAGATATGGGGAAACAGAGGCGGGGAATCAGAGGCGGGGAAACAGAGGCGGGGAATCAGATATGGGGAATCAGAGGTGGGGAATCAGAGGCAGGGAATCAGATGTGCGGAATCAGAGATGGGGAATCAAAGGCGGTGAATCAGAGATGGGGAAACAGAGGCGGGGAATCAAAGGCGGGTAAACAGAGGTGGGGAATCACATATGGGGAATCAGAGGCGGGGAAACAGAGGCAGGGAATCCGATATGGGGAATCAGAGGCGGGGAATCAGAGGTGGGGAATCATAGGCAGGGAATCGGATGTGCGGAATCAGAGATGGGAATCAGAGGCCGGGAATCAGAGGTGGTGAATCAGAGATGGGGAATCAGAGGCGGTGAATCAGAGGTGCACAATCAGAGGCGGGGAATCAGATATGGGGAATCAGAGGCGGGGAATCAGAGGCGGGGAAACAGAGGCGGGGAATCAGATATGGGGAATCAGAGGTGGGGCATCAGAGGTTGTGAATCACAGATGGGGAATCAGAGGCGGGGAATAAGAGGCAGGGAATCAGACGCGGGGAATCAGAGCCAGGGATTCAGAGCTGGGGAATCAGAGGCGGGGAATCAGAGTTGGGGAATCAGAGGCGGGGAATCAGATATGGGGAATCAGAGGCAGGGAATCAGAGGCGGGAAAACAGAGGCGGGGAATGAGATATGGGGAATCAGAGGTGGGGAATCAGGGGCAGGGAATCAGTGGCAGGGAATCAGACGCGGGGAATCAGAGGCGGGGAATCAGAGGCAGGAAATCAGACACGGGGATTCAGAGGCTGGGAATCAGACGGGGGGAATCAAAGGCGGGGAATCAGAGCTGGTGAATCAGAGGCAGGGAATCAGAGTTGGGGATTCAGAGGCGGGGAATCAGATATGGGGAAACAGAGGCGGAGAATCAGAGGCGGGCAAACAGAGGCGGTGAATTAGATATGGGGAATCAGAGGTGGGGAATCAGAGGTGGTGAATCAGAGATGGGGAATCACAGGCGGGGATTCAGAGGCAGGGAATAGAACGCGGGGAATCAGAGGCAGGGAATCAGAGCTGGGGAATCAGAGGCGGGGAATCAGATATGGGGAAACAGAGGCGGGGTATCAGAGGCGGGAAAACAGAGGCGGGGAATCAGACATGGGGAATCGGATGCGGGGAATCAGAGGTGGGGAATCAGAGCTGGGGAATTAGAGGCGGGGAATCAGAGTTGGGGCATCAGAGGTGGGGAATTAGATATGGGGAAACAGAGGCGGGGAATCAGAACGGGGAAACAGAGGCGGGGAATCAGATATGGGGAATCAGAGGTGGGGAATCAGAGGCAGGGAATCAGATGTGCGGAATCAGAGATGGGGAATCAGAGGCAGGGAATCAGAATCAGAAGCGGGGAATTAGCGGCCGGGAATCAGAGGCCGGGAATCAGATGCTGGGAATAAGAGGCCGGGAATCAGAGGTGGGGAATCAGAGTCCGGGAATCAGAGATGGGGATTCAGAGGCGGGGAATGAGATATGGAGAATCAGAGGCGGGGAATCAGAGGCGGGGAAACAGAGGTGGGGAATCAGATATGGGGAATCAGAGGTGGCGAATCACAGGCGGTGAATCAGAGATGGGGAAACAGAGGCGGGGAATCAGAGGCGGGGAAACAGAGGTGGGGAATCACATATGGGGAATCAGAGGCGGGGAAACAGAGGCAGGGAATCGGATGTGCGGAATCAGAGATGGGGAATCAGAGGCCGGGAATCAGAGGTGGTGAATCAGAGATGGGGAATCAGAGGCGGTGAATCAGAGGCAGGGAATCAGACGCGGGGAATCAGAGGTGGGCAATCAGAGGCGGGGAATCAGATATGGGGAATCAGAGGCGGGGAATGAGAGGCGGGGAAACAGAGGCGGGGAATCAGATATGGGGAATCAGAGGTGGGGCATCAGAGGTTGTGAATCACAGATGGGGAATCAGAGGTGGGGAATCAGAGGCAGGGAATCAGACGCGGGGAATCAGAGGCGGGGATTCAGAGCTGGGGAATCAGAGTCGGGGAATCAGAGTTGGGGAATCAGAGGCGGGGAATCAGATATGGGGAATCAGAGGCAGGGAATCAGAGGCGGGAAAACGGAGGCGGGGAATCAGATATGGGGAATCAGAGGTGGGGAATCAGGCGCAGGGAATCAGTGGCAGGGAATCAGACGCGGGGATTCAGAGGCGGGGAATCAGAGGCGGGCAAACAGAGGCGGGGAATTAGATATGGGGAATCAGAGGTGGGGAATCAGAGGTGGTGAATCAGAGATGGGGAATCACAGGCGGGGAATCAGAGGCAGGGAATAGAACGCGGGGAATCAGAGGCAGGGTATCAGAGCTGGGGAATCAGAGGCGGGGAATCAGATATGGGGAAACAGAGGCGGGTAATCAGAGGCGGGGAAACAGAGGCGGGGAATCAGACATGGGGAATCGGATGCGGGGAATCAGAGGTGGGGAATCAGAGCTCGGGAGTCAGAGGCGGGGAATCAGAGTTGGGGCATCAGAGCTGGGGAATTAGATATGGGGAAACAGAGGCGGGGAATCAGAGGCAGGGAAACAGAGGCGGGGAATCAGATATGGGGAATCAGAGGTGGGGAATCAGAGGCAGGGCATCAGATGTGCGGAATCAGAGATGGGGAATCAAAGGCGGTGAATCAGAGATGGGGAAACAGAGGCGGGGAATCAGAGGCGGGTAAACAGAGTTGGGGAATCACATATGGGGAATCAGAGGCGGGGAAACAGAGGCAGGGAATCCGATATGGGGAATCAGAGGCGGGGAATCAGAGGTGGGGAATCATAGGCAGGGAATCGGATGTGCGGAATCAGAGATGGGAATCAGAGGCCGGGAATCAGAGGTGGTGAATCAGAGATGGGGAATCGAAGGCGGTGAATCAGAGGTGCACAATCAGAGGCGGGGAGTCAGATATGGGGAATCAGAGGCGGGGAATCAGAGGCGGGGAAACAGAGGCGGGGAATCAGATATGGGGAATCAGAGGTGGGGCATCAGAGGTTGTGAATCACAGATGGGGAATCAGAGGCGGGGAATAAGAGGCAGGGAATCAGACGCGGGGAATCAGAGCCAGGGATTCAGAGCTGGGGAATCAGAGGCGGGGAATCAGAGTTGGGGAATCAGAGGCGGGGAATCAGATATGGGGAATCAGAGGCAGGGAATCAGAGGCGGGAAAACAGAGGCGGGGAATCAGATATGGGGAATCAGAGGTGGGGAATCAGGGGCAGGGAATCAGTGGCAGGGAATCAGACGCGGGGAATCAGAGGCGGGGAATCAGAGGCAGGGAATCAGACACGGGGAATCAGAGGCGGGGAATCAGAGATGGGGAATCAGAGGCGGGGAATCAGAGGCAGGGAATCGGATGCCGGGAATCAGAGGCGGGAAATCAGAGCTGGGGAATCAGAGGCGGGGAATCAGAGTTGGGGAATCAGAGGCGGCGAAGCAGATATGGGGAAATAGAGGCGGGGAATCAGATATGGGGAATCAGAGGCAGGGAATCAGATATGGGGAATCAGAGGCTGGGAATCAGAGGGGGGGGAAACAGAGGCGGGGAATAAGATATGGGGAATCAGAGGTGGGGAATCAGGGGCGGGGAATCAGTGGCAGGGAATCAGAGGCGGGGAATCAGAGGCGGGGAATCAGAGGCAGGGAATCAGACACGGGGAATCAGAGGTGGGGAATCAGAGATGGGGAATCAGAGGCGGGGAATCAGAGGCAGGGAATCAGACGCGGGGAATCAGAGGCGGGGAATAAGAGCTGGGGAATCAGAGGTGGGGAATCAGAGTCGGGGAATCAGAGGCAGGGAATCGGATGTGCGGAATCAGAAATGGGGAATCAGAGGTGGGGAATCAGAGGCGGTGAATCAGAGATGGGGATTCAGAGGCGGGGAATCAGAGGCAGGGAATCAGACGCGGGGAATCAGAGGCGGGGAATAAGAGCTGGGGAATCAGAGGTGGGGAATCAGAGTCGGGGAATCAGAGGCAGGGAATCGGATGTGCGGAATCAGAAATGGGGAATCAGAGGTGGGGAATCAGAGGCAGGAAATCAGACACGGGGATTCAGAGGCTGGGAATCAGACGGGGGGAATCAAAGGCGGGGAATCAGAGCTGGTGAATCAGAGGCAGGGAATCAGAATTGGGGATTCAGAGGCGGCGAATCAGATATGGGGAAACAGTGGCGGGGAATCAGAGGCGGGCAAACAGAGGCGGGGAATTAGATATGGGGAATCAGAGGTGGGGAATCAGAGGTGGTGAATCAGAGATGGGGAATCACAGGCGGGGAATCAGAGGCAGGGAATGGAACGCGGGGAATCAGAGGCAGGGAATCAGAGCTGGGGAATCAGAGGCGGGGAATCAGATATGGGGAAACAGAGGCGGGGAATCAGAGGCGGGGAAACAGAGGCGGGGAATCAGACATGGGGAATCGGATGCAGGGAATCAGAGGTGGGGAATCAGAGCTGGGGAATCAGAGGCGGGGAATCAGAGTTGGGGCATCAGAGGTGGGGAATTAGATATGGGGAAACAGAGGCGGGGAATCAGAGGCGGGGAAACAGAGGCGGGGAATCAGATATGGGGAATCAGAGGTGGGGAATCAGAGGCAGGGAATCAGATGTGCGGAATCGGAGATGGGGAATCAGAGGCAGGGAATCAGAATCAGAAGCGGGGAATCAGAGGCCGGGAATCAGAGGCCGGGAATCAAATGCTGGGAATAAGAGGCCGGGAATCAGACGTGGGAATCAGAGTCCGGGAATCAGAGATGGGGATTCATAGGCGGGGAATGAGATATGGAGAATCAGAGGCGGGGAATCAGAGGCGGGGAAACAGAGGTGGGGAATCAGATATGGGGAATCAGAGGTGGCGAATCAAAGGCGGTGAATCAGAGATGGGGAATCAGAGGCGGGGAATCAGAGGCAGGGAATCAGATGCGGGGAATCAGAGGCGGGGAATCAGAGCTGGCGAATCAGAGGCGGGGAGTCAGAGGTGGGCAATCAGAGCCGGGGAATCAGATATGGGGAATCAGAGGCGGGGAATCAGAGGCGGGGAAACAGAGGCGGGGAATCAGATATGGGGAATCAGAGGTGGGGAATTAGAGGTTGTAAATCAGAGCTGGGGAATCAGAGGCGGGGAATCAGAGTTGGGGAATCAGAGGCAGGGAATCAGATATGGGGAATCAGAGGCGGGGAATCAGAGGCGGGGAAACAGACGCGGGGAATCAGATATGGGGAATCATAAGTGGGGAATCAGGGGCAGGGAATCAGTGGCAGGGAATCAGAGGCGGGGAATCAGAGGCGGGGAATCAGAGGCAGGGAATCAGACACGGGGAATCAGAGGCGGGGAATCAGAGATGGGGAATCAGAGGCGGGGAATCAGAGGCAGGGAATCGGACGCCGGGAATCAGAGGCGGGGAATCAGAGTTGGGGAATGAGAGGTGTGGAATCAGAGGTTGGGAATCAGAGGCAGGGAATCAGAGGCGGGGAAACAGAGGCGGGGAATCAGATATGGGGAATCAGAGGTGGCGAATCAAAGGCGGTGAAACAGAGATGGGGAATCAGGGCAGGGAATCAGAGGCAGGGAATCAGAGCTGGGGAAACAGAGGCGGGGAATCAGATATGGGGAATCAGAGGTGGGGAATCAGAGCTGGGGAAACAGAGGCGGGGAATCAGATATGGGGAATCAGAGGTGGGGAATCAGGGGCGGGGAATCAGTGGCAGGGAATCAGAGGCCGGGAATAAAAGGCGGGGAATCAGAGCTGGGGAATCAGAGGCCGGGAATCAGAGGCAGGGAAACAGAGGCGGGGAATCAGATATGGGGAATCAGAGGTGGGGAATTAGAGGTTGCGAATCAGAGGCAGGGAATCAGAGGCAGGGAATCAGAGGCGGGGAATCAGAGGCAGGGAATCGGATGTGCAGAATCAGAGATGGGGAATCAGAGGTGGGGATTCAGAGGTGGTGAATCAGAGAACGGGAATCAGAGGCAGGGAATCAGACGCAGGGAATCAGAGGCGGGGAATCAAAGTTGGGGAATCAGAGGTGGGGAATCAGATATGGGGAAACAGAGGTGGGGAATCAGAGGCGGGGAAACAGAGGCGGGGAATCATAGGCGGGGAATCAGAGATGGGGAATCAGAGGCGGGGAATCAGAGGCAGGGAATCGGATGCCGGAAATCAGAGGTGGGAAATCAGAGCTGGGGAATCAGAGGCGGGGAATCAGAGTTGGGGAATCAGAGGCGGCGAAGCAGATATGGGGAAAATGAGGCGGGGAATCAGATATGGGGAATCAGAGGCGGGGAATCATATATGGGGAATCAGAGGCTGGGAATCAGAGCGGGGGAAACAGAGGCGGGGAATAATATATGGGGAATCAGAGGTGGGGAATCAGTGGTGGGGAATCAGTGGCAGGGAATCAGAGGCGGGGAATCAGAGGCAGGGATTCAGAGGCAGGGAATCAGACACGGGGAATCAGAGGTGGGGAATCAGAGATGGGGAATCAGAGGCGGGGAATCAGAGGCAGGGACTCAGACGCGGGGAATCAGAGGCGGGGAATCAGAGCTGGGGAATCAGAGGTGGGGAATCAGAGTCGGGGAATCAGAGGCAGGGAATCGGATGTGCGAATCAGAGATGGGGAATCAGAGGTGGGGAATCAGAGGCGGTGAATCAGAGATGGGGAATCAGAGGCGGGGAATCAGAGGCAGGAAATCAGACACGGGGATTCAGAGGCTGGGAATCAGACGGGGGGAATCAAAGGCGGGGAATCAGAGCTGGTGAATCAGAGGCAGGGAATCAGAGTTGGGGATTCAGAGGCGGGGAATCAGATATGGGGAAACAGAGGCGGGGAATCAGAGGCGGGCAAACAGAGGCGGGGAATTAGATATGGGGAATCAGAGGTGGGGAATCAGAGGTGGTGAATCAGAGATGGGGAATCACAGGCGGGGAATCAGAGGCAGGGAATAGAACGCGGGGAATCAGAGGCAGGGAATCAGAGCTGGGGAATCAGAGGCGGGGAATCAGATATGGGGAAACAGAGGCGGGGAATCATAGGTGGGGAAACAGAGTCAGGGAATCAGACATGGGCAATCGGATGCGGGGAATCAGAGGTGGGGAATCAGAGCTGGGGAATCAGAGGCGGGGAATCAGAGTTGGGGCATCAGAGGTGGGGAATTAGATATGGGGAAACAGAGGCGGGGAATCAGAGGCGGGGAAACAGAGGCGGGGAATCAGATATGGGGAATCAGAGGTGGGGAATCAGAGGCAGGGAATCAGATGTGCGGAATCAGAGATGGGGAATCAGAGGCAGGGAATCAGAATCAGAAGCGGGCAATTAGAGGCCGGGAATCAGAGGCCGGGAATCAGATGCTTGGAATAAGAGGCCGGGAATCAGAGGTGGGGAATCAGAGTCCGGGAATCAGAGATGGGGATTCAGAGGCGGGGAATGAGATATGGAGAATCAGAGGCGGGGAAACAGAGGTGGGGAATCAGATATGGGGAATCAGAGGTGGCGAATCAAAGGCGGTGAATCAGAGAAGGGGAAACAGAGGCGGGGAATCAGAGGCGTGGAAACAGAGGTGGGGAATCACATATGGGGAATCAGAGGCGGGGAAACAGAGGCAGGGAATCAGATATGGGGAATCAGAGGCGGGGAATCAGAGGTGGGGAATCATAGGCAGGGAATCGGATGTGCGGAATCAGAGATGGGGAATCAGAGGCCGGGAATCAGAGGTGGTGAACCAGAGATGGGGAATCACAGGCGGTGAATCAGAGGCAGGGAATCAGACGCGGGGAATCAGAGGTGGGCAATCAGAGGCGGGGAATCAGATATGGGGAATCAGAGGCGGGGAATCAGAGGCGGGGAAACAGAGGCGGGGAATCAGATATGGGGAATCAGAGGTGGGGCATCAGAGGTTGTGAATCACAGATGGGGAATCAGAGGCGGGGAATCAGAGGCAGGGAATCAGACGCGGGGAATCAGAGGCGGGGATTCAGAGCTGGGGAATCAGAGGCAGGGAATCAGAGTTGGGGAATCAGAGGCGGGGAATCAGATATGGGGAATCAGAGGCAGGGAATCAGAGGCAGGAAAACAGAGGCGGGGAATCAGATATGGGGAATCAGAGGTGGGGAATCAGGGGCAGGGAATCAGTGGCAGGGAATCAGACGCGGGGAATCAGTGTCGGGGAATCAGAGGCAGGGAATCAGACACGGGGAATCAGAGGCGGGGAATCAGAGATGGGGAATCAGAGGCGAAGAATCAGAGGCAGGGAATCGGATGCCGGGAATCAGAGGCGGGAAATCAGAGCTGGGGAATCAGAGGCGGGGATTCAGAGTTGGGCAATCAGAGGCGGGGAAGCAGATATGCGGAAATAGAGGCGGGGAATCAGATATGGGGAATCAGAGGCAGGGAATCAGATATGGGGAATCAGAGGCTGGGAATCAGAGGGGGGGAAACAGAGGCGGGGAATAAGGTATGGGGAATCAGAGGTGGGGAATCAGGGACGGGAAATCAGTGGCAGGGAATCAGAGGCGGGGAATCAGAGGCGGGGAATCAGAGGCAGGGAATCAGACACGGGGAATCAGAGGTGGGGAATCAGAGATGGGGAATCAGAGGCGGGGAATCAGAGGCAGGGAATCAGACGCGGGGAATCAGAGGCGGGGAATCAGAGCTGGGGAATCAGAGGCGGGGAATCAGAGGCAGGGAATCAGACGTGGGGAATCAGAGGCGGGGAATCAGAGCTGGGGAATCAGAGGTGGGGAATCAGAGTCGGGGAATCAGAGGCAGGGAATCGGATGTGCGGAATAAGAAATGGGGAATCAGAGGTGGGGAATCAGAGGCGGTGAATCAGAGATGGGGAATCAGAGGCGGGGAATCTGAGGCAGCAAATCAGACACGGGGATTCAGAGGCTGAGAATCAGACGGGGGGAATCAAAGGCGGGGAATCTGAGATGGTGAATCAGAGGCAGGGAATCAGAGTTGGGGATTCAGAGGCGGGGAATCAGATATGGGGAAACAGAGGCGGGGAATCAGAGGCGGGCAAACAGAGGCGGGGAATTAGATATGGGGAATCAGAGGTGGGGAATCAGAGGTGGTGAATCAGAGATGGGGAATCACAGGCGGGGAATCAGAGGCAGGGAATAGAATGCGGGGAATCAGAGGCAGGGAATCAGAGCTGGGGAATCAGAGGCGGGGAATCAGATATGGGGAATCGGATGCCGGGAATCAGAGGAGGGGAATCAGAGCTGGGGAATCAGAAGCGGGGAATCAGAGGCCGGGAATCAGAGGCCGGGAATCAGATGCTGGGAATAAGAGGCCGGGAATCAGAGGTGGGGAATCAGAGTCCGGGAATCAGAGATGGGGATTCAGAGGCGGGGAATGAGATATGGAGAATCAGAGGCGGGGAATCAGAGGCGGGGAAACAGAGGTGGGGATTCAGATATGGGGAATCAGAGGTGGCGAATCAAAGGCGGTGAATCAGAGATGGGGAATCAGAGGCGGGGAATCAGAGGCAGGGAATCAGATGCGGGGATTCAGAGGCGGGGAATCAGAGCTGGCGAATCAGAGGCGGGGAATCAGAGGTGGGCAATGAGAGCCGGGGAAACAGATATGGGGAATCAGAGGCGGGGAATCAGAGGCGGGGAAACAGAGGCGGGGATTCAGATATGGGGAATCAGAGGTGGGGAATCAGAGGTTGTGAATCAGAGATGGGGAATCAAGGCGGGGAATCAGAGGCAGGGAATCAGACGCGGGGAATCAGAGGCGGGGATTCAGAGCTGGGGAATCAGAGGCGGGGAATCAGATTTGGGGAATCAGAGGCAGTGAATCAGATATGGGGAATCAGAGGCGGGGAATCAGAGGCGGGGAAACAGAGGCGGGGAATCAGATATGGGGAATCAGAGGTGGGGAATCAGGGGCAGGGAATCAGTGGCAGGGAATCAGAGGCGGGGAATCAGAGGCGGGGAATCAGAGGCAGGGAATCAGACACGGGGAATCAGAGGCGGGGAATCAGAGATGGGGAATCAGAGGCGGGGAATCAGAGGCAGGGAATCGGACGCCGGGAATCAGAGCTGGGGAATCAGAGCTGGGGAATCGGAGGCGGGGAATCAGAGTTGGGGAATCAGAGGCGGGGAATCAGATATGGGGAAATAGAGGCGGGGAATCAGATATGGGGAATCAGAGGTGTGGAATCAGAGGTTGGGAATCAGAGGCAGGGAATCAGAGGCGGGGAAACAGAGGCTGGGAATCAGATATGGGAAATCAGAGGTGGCGAATCAAAGGCGGTGAAACAGAGATGGGGAATCAGGGCAGGGAATCAGAGGCAGGGAATCAGAGCTGGGGAAACAGAGGCGGGGAATAAGATATGGGGAATCAGAGGTGGGGAATCAGGGGCGGGGAATCAGTGGCAGGGTATCAGAGCTGGGGAATCACAGGTGGGGAATCAGAGCTGGGGAAACAGAGGCGGGGAATCAGATATGGGGAATCAGAGGTGGGGAATCAGGGGCGGGGAATCAGTGGCAGGGAATCAGAGGCCGGGAATAAAAGGCGGGGAATCAGAGCTGGGGAATCAGAGGCGGGGAATCAGAGTTGGGGAATCAGAGGAGGGGAATCAGATATGGGGAAACAGAGGCCGGGATTCAGAGGCCGGGAAACAGAGGCGGGGAATCAGATATGGGGAATCAGAGGTGGGGAATTAGAGGTTGCGAATCAGAGGCGGGGAATCAGAGGCGGGGAATCAGAAGCAGGGAATCGGATGTGCGGAATCAGAGATGGGGAATCAGAGGTGGGGATTCAGAGGTGGTGAATCAGAGAAGGGGAATCAGAGGCGGGGAATCAGAGGCCGGGAAACAGAGGCGGGGAATCAGAGGCGGGGAATCAGAGGTGGGGAATCAGGGGCAGGGAATCAGTGGCAGGGAATCAGACGCGGGGAATCAGAGGCGGGGAATCAGAGGCAGGGAATCAGACACGGGGAATCAGAGGCGGGGAATCAGAGATGGGGAATCAGAGGCGGGGAATCAGAGGCAGGGAATCGGAATCCGGAAATCAGAGGCGTGAATTCAGAGCTGGGGAATCAGAGGCGGGGAATCAGAGTTGGGGAATCAGAGGCGGCGAAGCAGATATGGGAAAATAGAGGCGGGGAATCAGATATGGGGAATCAGAGGCGGGGAATCAGATATGGGGAATCAGAGGCTGGGAATCAGAGGGGGGAAATAGAGGCGGGGAATAAGATATGGGGAATCAGAGGTGGGGAATCAGGGGCGGGTAATCAGTGGCAGGGAATCAGAGGCGGGGAATCAGAGGCGGGGATTCAGAGGCAGGGAATCAGACACGGGGAATCAGAGGTGGGGAATCAGAGATGGGGAATCAGAGGCGGGGATTCAGAGGCAGGGAATCAGACACGGGGAATCAGATGCGGGGAATCAGAGCTGGGGAATCAGAGGTGGGGAATCAGAGTCGTTGAATCAGAGGCAGGGAATCGGATGTGCGGAATCAGAGATGGGGAATCAGAGGTGTGGAATCAGAGGCGGTGAATCAGAGATGGGGAATCAGAGGCGGGGAATCAGAGGCAGGAAATCAGACACGGGGATTCAGAGGCTGAGAATCAGACGGGGGGAATCAAAGGCGGGGAATCAGAGCTGGTGAATCAGAGGCAGGGAATCAGAGTTGGGGATTCAGAGGCGGGGAATCAGATATGGGGAAACAGAGGTGGGGAATCAGATGCGGACAAACAGAGGCGGGGAATTAGATATGGGGAATCAGAGGTGGGGAATCAGAGGTGGTGAATCAGAGATGGGGAATCACAGGCGGGGAATCAGAGGCAGGGAATAGAACGCGGGGAATCAGAGGCAGGGAATCAGAGCTGGGGAATCAGAGGCGGGGAATCAGATATGGGGAAACAGAGGCGGGGAATCAGAGGCGGGGAAACAGAGGCGGGGAATCAGACATGGGGAATCGGATGCGGGGAATCAGAGGTGGGGAATCAGAGCTGGGGAATCAGAGGCGGGGAATCAGAGTTGGGGCATCAGAGGTGGGGAATTAGATATGGGGAAACAGAGGCGAGGAATCAGAACGGGGAAACAGAGGCGGGGAATCAGATATGGGGAATCAGAGGTGGGGAATCAGAGGCAGGGAATCAGATGTGCGGAATCAGAGATGGGGAATCAGAGGCAGGGAATCAGAATCAGAAGCGGGGAATTA
This sequence comes from Narcine bancroftii, assembly GCF_036971445.1. Taxonomy (NCBI): domain Eukaryota; kingdom Metazoa; phylum Chordata; class Chondrichthyes; order Torpediniformes; family Narcinidae; genus Narcine; species Narcine bancroftii. The sequence continues at coordinate 392,411 of NW_027211883.1, forward strand.
GAGGCTGGGAATCAGAGGCCGGGAATCAGATGCTGGGAATAAGAGGCCGGGAATCAGAGGTGGGGAATCAGAGTCCGGGAATCAGAGATGGGGATTCAGAGGCGGGGAATGAGATATGGAGAATCAGAGGTTGGGAATCAGAGGCGGGGAAACAGAGGTGGGGAATCAGATATGGGGAATCAGAGGTGGCGAATCACAGGCGGTGAATCAGAGATGGGGAAACAGAGGCGGGCAATCAGAGGCGGGGAAACAGAGGTGGGGAATCACATATGGGGAATCAGAGGCGGGGAAACAGAGGCAGGGAATCAGATATGGGGAATCAGAGGCGGGGAATCAGAGGTGGGGAACCATAGGCAGGGAATCGGATGTGCGGAATCAGAGATGGGGAATCAGAGGCCGGGAATCAGAGGTGGTGAATCAGAGATGGGGAATCAGAGGCGCTGAATCAGAGGCAGGGAATCAGACGCGGGGAATCAGAGGTGGGCAATCAGAGGCGGGGAATCAGATATGGGGAATCAGAGGCGGGGAATCAGAGGCGGGGAAACAGAGGCGGGGAGTCAGATATGGGGAATCAGAGGTGGGGCATCAGAGGTTGTGAATCACAGATGGGGAATCAGAGGCGGGGAATCAGTGGCAGGGTATCAGACACGGGGAATCAGAGGCGGGGATTCAGAGCTGGGGAATCAGAGGCGGGGAATCAGAGTTGGGGAATCAGAGGCGGGGAATCAGATATGGGGAATCAGAGGCAGGGAATCAGAGGCGGGAAAACGGAGGCGGGGAATCAGATATGGGGAATCAGAGGTGGGGAATCAGGCGCAGGGAATCAGTGGCAGGGAATCAGACGCGGGGATTCAGAGGCGGGGAATCAGAGGCGGGCAAACAGAGGCGGGGAATTAGATATGGGGAATCAGAGGTGGGGAATCAGAGGTGGTGAATCAGAGATGGGGAATCACAGGCGGGGAATCAGAGGCAGGGAATAGAACGCGGGGAATCAGAGGCAGGGAATCAGAGCTGGGGAATCAGAGGCGGGGAATCAGATATGGGGAAACAGAGGTGGGGAATCAGAGGCGGGGAAACAGAGGCGGGAAATCAGACATGGGGAATCGAATGCGGGGAATCAGAGGTGGGGAATCAGAGCTGGGGAATCAGAGGCGGGGAATCAGAGTTGGGGCATCAGAGGTGGGGAATTAGATATGGGGAAGCAGAGGCGGGGAATCAGAGGCGGGGATACAGAGGTGGGGAATCAGATATGGGGAATCAGAGGTGGGGAATCAGAGGCAGGGAATCAGATGTGCGGAATCAGAGATGGGGAATCAGAGGCAGGGAATCAGAATCAGAAGCGGGGAATTAGAGGCCGGGAATCAGAGGCCGGGAATCAGATGCTGGGAATAAGAGGCTGGGAATCAGAGGTGGGGAATCAGAGTCCGGGAATCAGAGATGGGGATTCAGAGGCGGGGAATGAGATATGGAGAATCAGAGGCGGGGAATCAGAAGCGGGGAAACAGAGGTGGGGAATCACATATGGGGAATCAGAGGTGGCGAATCAAAGGCGGTGAATCAGAGATGGGGAAACAGAGGCGGGGAATCAGAGGCGTGGAAACAGAGGTGGGTAATCACATATGGGGAAGCAGAGGCGGGGAAACAGAGGCAGGGAATCAGATATGGGGAATCAGAGGCGGGGAATCAGAGGTGGGGAATCATAGGCAGGGAATCGGATGTGCGGAATCAAAGATGGGGAATCAGAGGCCGGGAATCAGAGGTGGTGAATCAGAGATGGGGAATCAGAGGCGGTGAATCAGAGGCAGGGATTCAGACGCGGGGAATCAGAGGTGGGCAATCAGAGGCGGGGAATCAGATATGGGGAATCAGAGGCGGGGAATCAGAGGCGGGGAAACAGAGGCGGGGAATCAGATATGGGGAATCAGAGGTGGGGCATCAGAGGTTGTGAATCACAGATGGGGAATCAGAGGCGGGGAATCAGAGGCAGGGAATCAGACGCGGGGAATCAGAGGCAGGGATTCAGAGGTGGGGAATCAGAGGTGGGGAATCAGTGTTGGGGAATCGGAGGCGGGGAATCAGATATGGGGAATCAGAGGCAGGGAATCAGAGGCGGGAAAACAGAGGCGGGGAATCAGATATGGGGAATCAGAGGTGGGGAATCAGTGGCAGGGAATCAGTGGCAGGGAATCAGATGCGGGGAATCAGAGGCGGGGAATCAGAGGCAGGGAATCAGATACGGGGAATCAGAGGCGGGGAATCAGAGATGGGGAATCAGAGGCGGGGAATCAGAGGCAGGGAATCGGATGCCGGGAATCAGAGGCTGGAAATCAGAGCTGGATAATCAGAGGCGGGGAATCAGAGTTGGGGAATCAGAGGCGGCGAAGCAGATATGGGGAAATAGAGACGGGGAATCAGATATGGGGAATAAGAGGCAGGGAATCAGATATGGGGAATCAGAGGCTGGGAATCAGAGGCGGGGAATCAGAGGCGGGGAATCAGAGGCAGGGAATCAGACACGGGGAATCAGAGGTGGGGAATCAGAGATGGGGAATCAGAGGCGGGGAATCAGAGGCAGGGAATCAGACGCGGGGAATCAGAGGCGGGGAATCAGAGCTGGGGAATCAGAGGCGGGGAATCAGAGGCAGGGAATCAGACGCGGGGAATCAGAGGCGGGGAATCAGAGCTGGGGAATCAGACGCGGGGAATCAGAGGTGGGCAATCAGAGGCGGGGAATCAGATATGGGGAATCAGAGGCGGGGAATCAGAGGCGGGGAAACAGAGGCGGGGAGTCAGATATGGGGAATCAGAGGTGGGGCATCAGAGGTTGTGAATCACAGATGGGGAATCAGAGGCGGGGAATCAGTGGCAGGGTATCAGACACGGGGAATCAGAGGCGGGGATTCAGAGCTGGGGAATCAGAGGCGGGGAATCAGAGTTGGGGAATCAGAGGCGGGGAATCAGATATGGGGAATCAGAGGCAGGGAATCAGAGGCGGGAAAACGGAGGCGGGGAATCAGATATGGGGAATCAGAGGTGGGGAATCAGGCGCAGGGAATCAGTGGCAGGGAATCAGATGCGGGGATTCAGAGGCGGGGAATCAGAGGCGGGCAAACAGAGGCGGGGAATTAGATATGGGGAATCAGAGGTGGGGAATCAGAGGTGGTGAATCAGAGATGGGGAATCACAGGCGGGGAATCAGAGGCAGGGAATAGAACGCGGGGAATCAGAGGCAGGGAATCAGAGCTGGGGAATCAGAGGCGGGGAATCAGATATGGGGAAACAGAGGTGGGGAATCAGAGGCGGGGAAACAGAGGCGGGAAATCAGACATGGGGAATCGAATGCGGGGAATCAGAGGTGGGGAATCAGAGCTGGGGAATCAGAGGCGGGGAATCAGAGTTGGGGCATCAGAGGTGGGGAATTAGATATGGGGAAGCAGAGGCGGGGAATCAGAGGCGGGGATACAGAGGTGGGGAATCAGATATGGGGAATCAGAGGTGGGGAATCAGAGGCAGGGAATCAGATGTGCGGAATCAGAGATGGGGAATCAGAGGCAGGGAATCAGAATCAGAAGCGGGGAATTAGAGGCCGGGAATCAGAGGCCGGGAATCAGATGCTGGGAATAAGAGGCTGGGAATCAGAGGTGGGGAATCAGAGTCCGGGAATCAGAGATGGGGATTCAGAGGCGGGGAATGAGATATGGAGAATCAGAGGCGGGGAATCAGAAGCGGGGAAACAGAGGTGGGGAATCACATATGGGGAATCAGAGGTGGCGAATCAAAGGCGGTGAATCAGAGATGGGGAAACAGAGGCGGGGAATCAGAGGCGTGGAAACAGAGGTGGGTAATCACATATGGGGAAGCAGAGGCGGGGAAACAGAGGCAGGGAATCAGATATGGGGAATCAGAGGCGGGGAATCAGAGGTGGGGAATCATAGGCAGGGAATCGGATGTGCGGAATCAAAGATGGGGAATCAGAGGCCGGGAATCAGAGGTGGTGAATCAGAGATGGGGAATCAGAGGCGGTGAATCAGAGGCAGGGATTCAGACGCGGGGAATCAGAGGTGGGCAATCAGAGGCGGGGAATCAGATATGGGGAATCAGAGGCGGGGAATCAGAGGCGGGGAAACAGAGGCGGGGAATCAGATATGGGGAATCAGAGGTGGGGCATCAGAGGTTGTGAATCACAGATGGGGAATCAGAGGCGGGGAATCAGAGGCAGGGAATCAGACGCGGGGAATCAGAGGCAGGGATTCAGAGGTGGGGAATCAGAGGTGGGGAATCAGTGTTGGGGAATCGGAGGCGGGGAATCAGATATGGGGAATCAGAGGCAGGGAATCAGAGGCGGGAAAACAGAGGCGGGGAATCAGATATGGGGAATCAGAGGTGGGGAATCAGTGGCAGGGAATCAGTGGCAGGGAATCAGATGCGGGGAATCAGAGGCGGGGAATCAGAGGCAGGGAATCAGATACGGGGAATCAGAGGCGGGGAATCAGAGATGGGGAATCAGAGGCGGGGAATCAGAGGCAGGGAATCGGATGCCGGGAATCAGAGGCTGGAAATCAGAGCTGGATAATCAGAGGCGGGGAATCAGAGTTGGGGAATCAGAGGCGGCGAAGCAGATATGGGGAAATAGAGACGGGGAATCAGATATGGGGAATAAGAGGCAGGGAATCAGATATGGGGAATCAGAGGCTGGGAATCAGAGGCGGGGAATCAGAGGCGGGGAATCAGAGGCAGGGAATCAGACACGGGGAATCAGAGGTGGGGAATCAGAGATGGGGAATCAGAGGCGGGGAATCAGAGGCAGGGAATCAGACGCGGGGAATCAGAGGCGGGGAATCAGAGCTGGGGAATCAGAGGCGGGGAATCAGAGGCAGGGAATCAGACGCGGGGAATCAGAGGCGGGGAATCAGAGCTGGGGAATCAGAGGTGGGGAATCAGAGTCGGGGAATCAGAGGCAGGGAATCGGATGTGCGGAATCAGAAATGGGGAATCAGAGGTGGGGAATCAGAGGCGGTGAATCAGAGATGGGGAATCAGAGGCGGGGAATCAGAGGCAGGAAATCAGACACGCGGATTCAGAGGCTGGGAATCAGACGGGTGGAATCAAAGGCGGGGAATCAGAGCTGGTGAATCAGAGGCAGGGAATCAGAGTTGGGGATTCAGAGGCGGGGAATCAGATATGGGGAAACAGAGGCGGGGAATCAGAGGCGGGCAAACAGAGGCGGGGAATTAGATATGGGGAATCAGAGGTGGGGAATCAGAGGTGGTGAATCAGAGATGGGGAATCACAGGCGGGGAATCAGAGGCAGGGAATAGAACGCGGGGAATCAGAGGCAGGGAATCAGAGCTGGGGAATCAGAGGCGGGGAATCAGATATGGGGAAAAAGAGGTGGGGAATCAGAGGCGGGGAAACAGAGGCGGGGAATCAGACATGGGGAATCGGATGCGGGGAATCAGAGGTGGGGAATCAGAGCTGTGGAATCAGAGGCGGGGAATCAGAGTTGGGGCATCAGAGGTGGGGAATTAGATATGGGGAAACAGAGGCGGGAAATCAGAGGCGGGGAAACAGAGGCGGGGAATCAGATATGGGGAATCAGAGGTGGGGAATCAGAGGCAGGGAATCAGATGTGCGGAATCAGAGATGGGGAATCAGAGGCAGGGTATCAGAATCAGTTGCGGGGATCAGAGGCGGGGAATCAGAGGCCGGGAATCAGATGCTGGGAATAAGAGGCCCGGAATCAGAGGTGGGGAATCAGAGTCCGGGAATCAGAGATGGGGATTCAGAGGCGGAGAATGAGATATGGAGAATCAGAGGCGGGGAATCAGAGGCGGGGAAACAGAGGTGGGGAATCAGATATGGGGAATCAGAGGTGGCGAATCAAAGGCGGTGAATCAGAGATGGGGAATCAGAGGCGGGGAATCAGAGGCAGGGAATCAGATGCGGGGATTCAGAGGGGGGGAATCAGAGCTGGCGAATCAGAGGCGGGGAATCAGAGGTGGGCAATCAGAGCCGGGGAATCAGATATGGGGAATCAGAGGCGGGGAATCAGAGGCGGGGAAACAGAGGCGGGGATTCAGATATGGGGAATCAGAGGTGGGGAATCAGAGGTTGTGAATCAGAGATGGGGAATCAAGGCGGGGAATCAGAGGCAGGGACTCAGACGCGGGGAATCAGAGGCGGGGATTCAGAGCTGGGGAATCAGAAGCGGGGAATCAGAGTTGGGGAATCAGAGGCAGGGAATCAGATATGGGGAATCAGAGGCGGGGAATCAGAGGCGGGGAAACAGAGGCGGGGAATCAGAGGTGGGGAATCAGGGGCAGGGAATCAGTGGCAGGGAATCAGAGGTGGGGAATCAGAGGCGGGGAATCAGAGGCAGGGAATCAGACACGGGGAATCAGAGGCGGGGAATCAGAGATGGGGAATCAGAGGCGGGGAATCAGAGGCAGAGAATCGGACGCCGGGAATCAGAGTCGGGGAATCAGAGCTGGGGAATCAGAGGCGGGGAATCAGAGTTGGGGAATCAGAGGCGGGGAATCAGATATGGGGAAATAGAGGCGGGGAATCAGATATGGGGAATCAGAGGTGTGGAATCAGAGTTTGGGAATCAGAGGCAGGGAATCAGAGGCGGGGAAACAGAGGCGGGGAATCAGATATGGGGAATCAGAGGTGGCGAATCAAAGGCGGTGAAATAGAGATGGGGAATCAGGGCAGGGAATCAGAGGCAGGGAATCAGAGCTGGGGAAACAGAGGCGGGGAATCAGATATGGGGAATCAGAGGTGGGGAATCATGGGCGGGGAATCAGTGGCAGGGAATCAGAGCTGGGGAATCAGAGGTGGGGAATCAGAGCTGGGGAAACAGAGGCGGGGAATCAGATATGGGGAATCAGAGGTGGGGAATCAAGGTCGGGGAATCAGTGGCAGGGAATCAGAGGCCGGGAATAAAAGGCGGGGAATCAGAGCTGGGGAATCAGAGGCGGGGAATCAGAGTTGGGGAATCAGAGGAAGGGAATCAGATATGGGGAAACAGATGCCGGGATTCAGAGGCAGGGAAACAGAGGCGGGGAATCAGATATGGGGAATCAGAGGTGGGGAAATAGAGGTTGCGAATCAGAGGCGGGGAATCAGAGGCGGGGAATCAGAGGCAGGGAATCGGATGTGCGGAATCAGAGATGGGGAATCAGAGGTGGGGATTCAGAGGTGGTGAATCAGAGAAGGGGAATCAGAGGCTGGGAATCAGAGGCAGGGAATCAGACGCAGGGAATCAGAGGCGGGGAATCATAGCTGGCGAATTAGAGGAGGGGAATCAGAGTTGGGGAATCAGAGGCGGGGAATCAGATATGGGGAAACAGAGGCGGGGAATCAGAGGCGGGGAAAGAGAGGCAGGGAATCAGATATGGGGAATCAGAGGTGGGGAATCAGGGGCAGGGAATCAGTGGCAGGGAATCAGACGCGGGGAATCAGAGGCGGGGAATCAGAGGCAGGGAAACAGATACGGGGAATCAGAGGCGGGGAATCAGAGATGGGGAATCAGAGGCGGGGAATCAGAGGCAGGGAATCGGATGCCGGGAATCAGAGGCTGGAAATCAGAGCTGGGGAATCAGAGGCGGGGAATCAGAGTTGGGGAATCAGAGGCGGCGAAGCAGATATGGGGAAATAGAGGCGGGGAATCAGATATGGGGAATCAGAGGCAGGGAATCAGATATGGGGAATCAGAGGCTGGGAATCAGAGGCGGGGAATCAGAGGCGGGGAATCAGAGGCAGGGAATCAGACACGGGGAATCAGAGGTGGGGAATCAGAGATGGGGAATCAGAGGCGGGGAATCAGAGGCAGGGAATCAGACGCGGGGAATCAGAGGCGGGGAATCAGAGCTGGTGAATCAGAGGTGGGGAATCAGAGGCAGGGAATCAGACGCGGGGAATCAGAGGCGGGGAATCAGAGCTGGGGAATCAGAGGTGGGGAATGAGAGTCGGGGAATCAGAGGCAGGGAATCGGATGTGCGGAATCAGAAATGGGGAATCAGAGGTGGGGAATCAGAGGCAGGAAATCAGACACGGGGATTCAGAGGCTGGGAATCAGACGGGGGGAATCAAAGGCGGGGAATCAGAGCTGGTGAATCAGAGGCAGGGAATCAGAGTTGGGGATTCAGAGGCGGGGAATCACATATGGGGAAACAGAGGCGGGGAATCAGAGGCGGCAAACAGAGGCGGGGAATTAGATATGGGGAATCAGAGGTGGGGAATCAGAGGTGGTGAATCAGAGATGGGGAATCACAGGCGGGGAATCAGAGGCAGGGAATAGAACGCGGGGAATCAGAGGCAGGGAATCAGAGCTGGGGAATCAGAGGCGGCGAATCAGATATGGGGAAACAGAGGTGGGGAATCAGAGGCGGGGAAACAGTGGCGGGGAATCAGACATGGGGAATCGGATGCGGGGAATCAGAGGTGGGGAATCAGAGCTGTGGAATCAGAGGCGGGGAATCAGAGTTGGGGCATCAGAGGTGGGGAATTAGATATGGGGAAACAGAGGCGGGAAATCAGAGGCGGGGAAACAGAGGCGGGGAATCAGATATGGGGAATCAGAGGTGGGGAATCAGAGGCAGGGAATCAGATGTGCGGAATCAGAGATGGGGAATCAAAGGCAGGGTATCAGAATCAGAAGCGGGGAATCAGAGGCCGGGAATCAGAGGCCGGGAATCAGATGCTGGGAATAAGAGGCCCGGAATCAGAGGTGGGGAATCAGAGTCCGGGAATCAGAGATGGGGATTCAGAGGCGGGGAATGAGATATGGAGAATCAGAGGCGGGGAATCAGAGGCGGGGAAACAGAGGTGGGGAATCAGATGTGCGGAATCAGATATGGGGAATCAGAGGTGGCGAATCAAAGGCGGTGAATCAGAGATGGGGAATCAGAGGCGGGGAATCAGAGGCAGCGAATCAGATGCGGGGATTCAGAGGCGGGGAATCAGAGCTGGCGAATCAGAGGCGGGGAATCAGAGGTGGGGAATCAGATGTGCGGAATCAGATATGGAGAATCAGAGGTGGCGAATCAAAGGCGGTGAATCAGAGATGGGGAATCAGAGGCGGGGAATCAGAGGCAGGGAATCAGATGCGGGGATTCAGAGGCGGGGAATCAGAGCTGGCGAATCAGAGGCGGGGAATCAGAGGTGGGCAATCAGAGCCGGGGAATCAGATATGGGGAATCAGAGGCGGGGAATCAGAGGCGGGGAAACAGAGGCGGGGATTCAGATATGGGGAATCAGAGGTGGGGAATCAGAGGTTGTGAATCAGAGATGGGGAATCAAAGCGGGGAATCAGAGGCAGGGAATCAGACGCGGGGAATCAGAGGCGGGGATTCAGAGCTGGGGAATCAGAAGCGGGGAATCAGAGTTGGGGAATCAGAGGCAGGGAATCAGATATGGGGAATCAGAGGCGGGGAATCAGAGGCGGGGAAACAGAGGCGGGGAATCAGAGGTGGGGAATCAGGGGCAGGGAATCAGTGGCAGGGAATCAGAGGTGGGGAATCAGAGGCGGGGAATCAGAGGCAGGGAATCAGACACGGGGAATCAGAGGCGGGGAATCAGAGATGGGGAATCAGAGGCGGGGAATCAGAGGCAGGGAATCGGACGCCGGGAATCAGAGGCGGGGAATCAGAGGTTGGGAATCAGAGGCAGGGAATCAGAGGCGGGGAAACAGAGGCGGGGAATCAGATATGGGGAATCAGAGGTGGCGAATCAAAGGCGGTGAAACAGAGATGGGGAATCAGGGCAGGGAATCAGAGGCAGGGAATCAGAGCTGGGGAAACAGAGGCGGGGAATCAGATATGGGGAATCAGAGGTGGGGAATCATGGGCGGGGAATCAGTAGCAGGGAATCAGAGCTGGGGAATCAGAGGTGGGGAATCAGAGCTGGGGAAACAGAGGCGGGGAATCAGATATGGGGAATCAGAGGTGGGGAATCAAGGTCGGGGAATCAGTGGCAGGGAATCAAAGGCCGGGAATAAAAGGCGGGGAATCAGAGCTGGGGAATCAGAGGCGGGGAATCAGAGTTGGGGAATCAGAGGAAGGGAATCAGATATGGGGAAACAGATGCCGGGATTCAGAGGCAGGGAAACAGAGGCGGGGAATCAGATATGGGGAATCAGAGGTGGGGAAATAGAGGTTGCGAATCAGAGGCGGGGAATCAGAGGCGGGGAATCAGAGGCAGGGAATCGGATGTGCGGAATCAGAGATGGTGAATCAGAGGTGGGGATTCAGAGGTGGTGAATCAGAGAAGGGGAATCAGAGGCTGGGAATCAGAGGCAGGGAATCAGACGCAGGGAATCAGAGGCGGGGAATCATAGCTGGCGAATTAGAGGAGGGGAATCAGAGTTGGGGAATCAGAGGCGGGGAATCAGATATGGGGAAACAGAGGCGGGGAATCAGAGGCGGGGAAACAGAGGCGGGGAATCAGATATGGGGATATCAGAGGTGGGGAATCAGGGGCAGGGAATCAGTGGCAGGGAATCAGACGCGGGGAATCAGAGGCGGGGAATCAGAGGCAGGGAATCAGACACGGGGAATCAGAGGCGGTGTATCAGAGATGGGGAATCAGAGGCGGGGAATCAGAGGCAGGGAATCGGATGCCGGAAATCAGAGACGGGAAATCAGAGCTGGGGAATCAGAGGCGGGGAATCAGAGTTGGGGGAATCAGAGGCGGCGAAGCAGATATGGGGAAATAGAGGTGGGGAATCAGATATGGGGAATCAGAGGCGTGGAATCAGATATGGGGAATCAGAGGCTGGGAATCAGAGGGGGAAACAGAGGCGGGGAATAAGATATGGGGAATCAGAGGTGGGGAATCAGGGGCGGGTAATCAGTGGCAGGGAATCAGTGGCGGGGAATCAGAGGCGGGGATTCAGAGGCAGGGAATCAGACAGGGGGAATCAGAGGCGGGGAATCGGAGCTGGGGAATCAGAGGTGGGGAATCAGAGTCGGGGAATCAGAGGCGGGGAATTAGATATGGGGAATCAGAGGTGGGGAATCAGAGGCGGGCAAACAGAGGCGGGGAATTAGATATGGGGAATCAGAGGTGGGGAATCAGAGGTGGTGAAACAGAGATGGGGAATCACAGGCGGGGAATCAGAGGCAGGGAATAGAACGCGGGGAATCAGAGCCAGGGAATCAGAGCTGGGGAATCAGAGGCAGGGAATCAGATATGGGGAAACAGAGGCGGGGAATCAGAGGCGGGGAAACAGAGGCGGGGAATCAGACATGGGGAATCGGATGCGGGGAATCAGAGGTGGGGAATCAGAGCTGGGGAATCAGAGGTGGGGAATCAGAGTTGGGGCATCAGAGGTGGGGAATTAGATATGGGGAAACAGAGGTGGGGAATCAGAGGGAGGGAAAAAGAGGCGGGGAATCAGATATGGGGAATCAGAGGTGGGGAATCAGAGTTGGGGAATCAGAGGAAGGGAATCAGATATGGGGAAACAGATGCCGGGATTCAGAGGCAGGGAAACAGAGGCGGGGAATCAGATATGGGGAATCAGAGGTGGGGAAATAGAGGTTGCGAATCAGAGGCGGGGAATCAGAGGCGGGGAATCAGAGGCAGGGAATCGGATGTGCGGAATCAGAGATGGGGAATCAGAGGTGGGGATTCAGAGGTGGTGAATCAGAGAAGGGGAATCAGAGGCTGGGAATCAGAGGCAGGGAATCAGACGCAGGGAATCAGAGGCGGGGAATCATAGCTGGCGAATTAGAGGAGGGGAATCAGAGTTGGGGAATCAGAGGCGGGGAATCAGATATGGGGAAACAGAGGCGGGGAATCAGAGGCGGGGAAACAGAGGCGGGGAATCAGATATGGGGATATCAGAGGTGGGGAATCAGGGGCAGGGAATCAGTGGCAGGGAATCAGACGCGGGGAATCAGAGGCGGGGAATCAGAGGCAGGGAATCAGACACGGGGAATCAGAGGCGGTGTATCAGAGATGGGGAATCAGAGGCGGGGAATCAGAGGCAGGGAATCGGATGCCGGAAATCAGAGACGGGAAATCAGAGCTGGGGAATCAGAGGCGGGGAATCAGAGTTGGGGGAATCAGAGGCGGCGAAGCAGATATGGGGAAATAGAGGCGGGGAATCAGATATGGGAATCAGAGGCGTGGAATCAGATATGGGGAATCAGAGGCTGGGAATCAGAGGGGGGAAACAGAGGCGGGGAATAAGATATGGGGAATCAGAGGTGGGGAATCAGGGGCGGGTAATCAGTGGCAGGGAATCAGTGGCGGGGAATCAGAGGCGGGGATTCAGAGGCAGGGAATCAGACAGGGGGAATCAGAGGCGGGGAATCGGAGCTGGGGAATCAGAGGTGGGGAATCAGAGTCGGGGAATCAGAGGCAGGGAATCGGATGTGCGGAATCAGAGATGTGGAATCAGACGCGGTGAATCAGAGGCAGGGAATCAGAGTTGGTGATTCAGAGGCGGGGAATCAGATATGGGGAAACAGAGGCGGGGAATCAGAGGCGGGCAAACAGAGGAGGGGAATTAGATATGGGGAATCAGAGGTGGGGAATCAGAGGTGGTGAATCAGAGATGGGGAATCACAGGCGGGGAATCAGAGGCAGGGAATAGAACGCGGGGAATCAGAGCCAGGGAATCAGAGCTGGGGAATCAGAGGCAGGGAATCAGATATGGGGAAACAGAGGCGGGGAATCAGAGGCGGGGAAACAGAGGCGGGGAATCAGACATGGGGAATCGGATGCGGGGAATCAGAGGTGGGGAATCAGAGCTGGGGAATCAGAGGCGGGGAATCAGAGTTGGGGCATCAGAGGTGGGGAATTAGATATGGGGAAACAGAGGTGGGGAATCAGAGGGAGGGAAAAAGAGGCGGGGAATCAGAGGTGGGGAATCAGAGGCAGGGAATCAGATGTGCAGAATCAGAGATGGGGAATCAGAGGCAGGGAATCAGAATCAGAAGCGGGGAATTAGAGGCCGGGAATCAGAGGCCGGGAATCAGATGCTGGGAATAAGAGGCCGGGAATCAGAGGTGGGGAATCAGAGTCCGGGAATCAGAGATGGGGATTCAGAGGCGGGGAATGAGAAATGGAGAATCAGAGGCGGGGAATCAGAGGCGGGGAAACAGAGGTGGGGAATCTGATATGGGGAATCAGAGGTGGCGAATCACAGGCGGTGAATCAGAGATGGGGAAACAGAGGCGGGGAATCAGAGGCGGGGAAACAGAGGTGGGGAATCACATATGGGGAATCAGAGGCGGGGAAACAGAGGCAGGGAATCAGATATGGGGAATCAGAGGCGGGGAATCAGAGGTGGGGAATCATAGGCAGGGAATCGGATGTGCGGAATCAGAGATGGGGAATCAGAGGTCGGGAATCAGAGGTAGTGAATCAGAGATGGGGAATCAGAGGCGGTGAATCAGAGGCAGGGAATAAGACGCGGGGAATCAGAGGTGGGCAATCAGAGGCGGGGAATCAGATATGGGGAATCAGAGGCGGGGAATCAGAGGTGGGCAATCAGAGCCGGGGAATCAGATATGGGGAATCAGAGGCGAGGAATCAGAGGCGGGGAAACAGAGGCGGGGATTCAGATATGGGGAATCAGAGGTGGGGAATCAGAGGTTGTGAATCAGAGATGGGGAATCAAGGCGGGGATTCAGAGGCAGGGAATCAGACGCGGGGAATCAGAGGCGGGGATTCAGAGCTGGGGAATCAGAGGCGGGGAATCAGAGTTGGGGAATCAGAGGCAGGTAATCAGATATGGGGAATCAGAGGCGGGGAATCAGAGGCGGGGAAACAGAGGCGGGGAATCAGAGGTGGGGAATCAGCGGCAGGGAATCAGTGGCAGGGAATCAGAGGTGGGGAATCAGAGGCGGGGAATCAGAGGCAGGGAATCAGACACGGGGAATCAGAGGCGGGGAATCAGAGATGGGGAATCAGAGGCGGGGAATCAGAGGCAGGGAATCGGACGCCGGGAATCAGAGGCGGGGAATCAGAGCTGGGGAATCAGAGGCGGGGAATCAGAGTTGGGGAATCAGAGGCGGGGAATCAGATATGGGGAAATAGAGCGGGGAATCAGATATGGGGAATCAGAGGTGTGGAATCAGAGGTTGGGAATCAGAGGCAGGGAATCAGAGGCGGGGAAACAGAGGCGGGAAATCAGATATGGGGAATCAGAGGTGGCGAATCAAAGGCGGTGAAACAGAGATGGGGAATCAGAGGCGGTGAAACAGAGGCGGGGAATCAGAGGTGGGGAATCAGGGGCAGGGAATCAGTGGCAGGGAATCAGAGGTGGGGAATCAGAGGCGGGGAATCAGAGGCAGGGAATCAGACACGGGGAATCAGAGGCAGGGAATCAGAGATGGGGAATCAGAGGCGGGGAATCAGAGGCAGGGAATCGGACGCTGGGAATCAGAGGCGGGGAATCAGAGGTTGGGAATCAGAGGCAGGGAATCAGAGGCGGGCAAACAGAGGCGGGGAATCAGATATGGGGAATCAGAGGTGGCGAATCAAAGGCGGTGAAACAGAGATGGGGAATCAGGGCAGGGAATCAGAGGCAGGGAATCAGAGCTGGGGAAACAGAGGCGGGGAATCAGATATGGGGAATCAGAGGTGGGGAATCATGGGCGGGGAATCAGTGGCAGGGAATCAGAGCTGGGGAATCAGAGGTGGGGAATCAGAGCTGGGGAATCAGAGGTGGGGATTCAGAGGTGGTGAATCAGAGAAGGGGAATCAGAGGCTGGGAATCAGAGGCAGGGAATCAGACGCAGGGAATCAGAGGCGGGGAATCATAGCTGGCGAATTAGAGGAGGGGAATCAGAGTTGGGGAATCAGAGGCGGGGAATCAGATATGGGGAAACAGAGGCGGGGAATCAGAGGCGGGGAAACAGAGGCGGGGAATCAGATATGGGGAATCAGAGATGGGGAATCAAGGTCGGGGAATCAGTGGCAGGGAATCAGAGGCCGGGAATAAAAGGCGGGGAATCAGAGCTGGGGAATCAGAGGCGGGGAATCAGAGTTGGGGAATCAGAGGAAGGGAATCAGATATGGGGAAACAGATGCCGGGATTCAGAGGCAGGGAAACAGAGGCGGGGAATCAGATATGGGGAATCAGAGGTGGGGAAATAGAGGTTGCGAATCAGAGGCGGGGAATCAGAGGCGGGGAATCAGAGGCAGGGAATCGGATGTGCGGAATCAGAGATGGGGAATCAGAGGTGGGGATTCAGAGGTGGTGAATCAGAGAAGGGGAATCAGAGGCTGGGAATCAGAGGCAGGGAATCAGACGCAGGGAATCAGAGGCGGGGAATCATAGCTGGCGAATTAGAGGAGGGGAATCAGAGTTGGGGAATCAGAGGCGGGGAATCAGATATGGGGAAACAGAGGCGGGGAATCAGAGGCGGGGAAACAGAGGCGGGGAATCAGATATGGGGATATCAGAGGTGGGGTATCAGGGGCAGGGAATCAGAGGCAGGGAATCAGACACGGGGAATCAGAGGCGGTGTATCAGAGATGGGGAATCAGAGGCGGGGAATCAGAGGCAGGGAATCGGATGCCGGAAATCAGAGACGGGAAATCAGAGCTGGGGAATCAGAGGCGGGGAATCAGAGTTGGGGGAATCAGAGGCGGCGAAGCAGATATGGGGAAATAGAGGTGGGGAATCAGATATGGGGAATCAGAGGCGTGGAATCAGATATGGGGAATCAGAGGCTGGGAATCAGAGGGGGGAAACAGAGGCGGGGAATAAGATATGGGGAATCAGAGGTGGGGAATCAGAGTCGGGGAATCAGAGGCAGGGAATCGGATGTGCGGAATCAGAGATGTGGAATCAGACGCGGTGAATCAGAGGCAGGGAATCAGAGTTGGTGATTCAGAGGCGGGGAATCAGATATGGGGAAACAGAGGCGGGGAATCAGAGGCGGGCAAACAGAGGCGGGGAATTAGATATGGGGAATCAGAGGTGGGGAATCAGAGGTGGTGAATCAGAGATGGGGAATCACAGGCGGGGAATCAGAGGCAGGGAATAGAACGCGGGGAATCAGAGCCAGGGAATCAGAGCTGGGGAATCAGAGGCAGGGAATCAGATATGGGGAAACAGAGGCGGGGAATCAGAGGCGGGGAAACAGAGGCGGGGAATCAGACATGGGGAATCGGATGCGGGGAATCAGAGGTGGGGAATCAGAGCTGGGGAATCAGAGGCGGGGAATCAGAGTTGGGGCATCAGAGGTGGGGAATTAGATATGGGGAAACAGAGGTGGGGAATCAGAGGGAGGGAAAAAGAGGCGGGGAATCAGATATGGGGAATCAGAGGTGGGGAATCAGAGTTGGGGAATCAGAGGAAGGGAATCAGATATGGGGAAACAGATGCCGGGATTCAGAGGCAGGGAAACAGAGGCGGGGAATCAGATATGGGGAATCAGAGGTGGGGAAATAGAGGTTGCGAATCAGAGGCGGGGAATCAGAGGCGGGGAATCAGAGGCAGGGAATCGGATGTGCGGAATCAGAGATTGGGAATCAGAGGTGGGGATTCAGAGGTGGTGAATCAGAGAAGGGGAATCAGAGGCTGGGAATCAGAGGCAGGGAATCAGACGCAGGGAATCAGAGGCGGGGAATCATAGCTGGCGAATTAGAGGAGGGGAATCAGAGTTGGGGAATCAGAGGCGGGGAATCAGATATGGGGAAACAGAGGCGGGGAATCAGAGGCGGGGAAACAGAGGCGGGGAATCAGATATGGGGATATCAGAGGTGGGGAATCAGGGGCAGGGAATCAGTGGCAGGGAATCAGACGCGGGGAATCAGAGGCGGGTAATCAGAGGCAGGGAATCAGACACGGGGAATCAGAGGCGGTGTATCAGAGATGGGGAATCAGAGGCGTGGAATCAGAGGCAGGGAATCGGATGCCGGAAATCAGAGACGGGAAATCAGAGCTGGGGAATCAGAGGCGGGGAATCAGAGTTGGGGGAATCAGAGGCGGCGAAGCAGATATGGGGAAATAGAGGCGGGGAATCAGATATGGGAATCAGAGGCGTGGAATCAGATATGGGGAATCAGAGGCTGGGAATCAGAGGGGGGAAACAGAGGCGGGGAATAAGATATGGGGAATCAGAGGTGGGGAATCAGGGGCGGGTAATCAGTGGCAGGGAATCAGTGGCGGGGAATCAGAGGCGGGGATTCAGAGGCAGGGAATCAGACAGGGGGAATCAGAGGCGGGGAATCGGAGCTGGGGAATCAGAGGTGGGGAATCAGAGTCGGGGAATCAGAGGCAGGGAATCGGATGTGCGGAATCAGAGATGTGGAATCAGACGCGGTGAATCAGAGGCAGGGAATCAGAGTTGGTGATGCAGAGGCGGGGAATCAGATATGGGGAAACAGAGGCGGGGAATCAGAGGCGGGCAAACAGAGGAGGGGAATTAGATATGGGGAATCAGAGGTGGGGAATCAGAGGTGGTGAATCAGAGATGGGGAATCACAGGCGGGGAATCAGAGGCAGGGAATAGAACGCGGGGAATCAGAGCCAGGGAATCAGAGCTGGGGAATCAGAGGCAGGGAATCAGATATGGGGAAACAGAGGCGGGGAATCAGAGGCGGTGAAACAGAGGCGGGGAATCAGACATGGGGAATCAGATGCGGGGAATCAGAGGTGGGGAATCAGAGCTGGGGAATCAGAGGCGGGGAATCAGAGTTGGGGCATCAGAGGTGGGGAATTAGATATGGGGAAACAGAGGTGGGGAATCAGAGGGACGGAAAAAGAGGCGGGGAATCTGATATGGGGAATCAGAGGTGGGGAATCAGAGGCAGGGAATACGATGTGCAGAATCAGAGATGGGGAATAAGAGGCAGGGAATCAGAATCAGAAGCGGGGAATTAGAGGCCGGGAATCAGAGGCCGGGAATCAGATGCTGGGAATAAGAGGCCGGGAATCAGAGGTGGGGAATCAGAGTCCGGGAATCAGAGATGGGGATTCAGAGGCGGGGAATGAGAAATGGAGAATCAGAGGCGGGGAATCAGAGGCGGGGAAACAGAGGTGGGGAATCTGATATGGGGAATCAGAGGTGGCGAATCACAGGCGGTGAATCAGAGATGGGGAAACAGAGGCGGGGAATCAGAGGCGGGGAAACAGAGGTGGGGAATCACATATGGGGAATCAGAGGCGGGGAAACAGAGGCAGGGAATCAGATATGGGGAATCAGAGGCGGGGAATCAGAGGTGGGGAATCATAGGCAGGGAATCGGATGTGCGGAATCAGAGATGGGGAATCAGAGGCCGGGAATCAGAGGTAGTGAATCAGAGATGGGGAATCAGAGGCGGTGAATCAGAGGCAGGGAATCAGACGCGGGGAATCAGAGGTGGGCAATCAGAGGCGGGGAATCAGATATGGGGAATCAGAGGCGGGGAATCAGAGGTGGGCAATCAGAGCCGGGGAATCAGATATGGGGAATCAGAGGCGGGGAATCAGAGGCGGGGAAACAGAGGCGGGGATTCAGATATGGGGAATCAGAGGTGGGGAATCAGAGGTTGTGAATCAGAGATGGGGAATCAAGGCGGGGATTCAGAGGCAGGGAATCAGACGCGGGGAATCAGAGGCGGGGATTCAGAGCTGGGGTATCAGAGGCGGGGAATCAGAGTTGGGGAATCAGAGGCAGGTAATCAGATATGGGGAATCAGAGGCGGGGAATCAGAGGCGGGGAAACAGAGGCGGGGAATCAGAGGTGGGGAATCAGCGGCAGGGAATCAGTGGCAGGGAATCAGAGGTGGGGAATCAGAGGCGGGGAATCAGAGGCAGGGAATCAGACACGGGGAATCAGAGGCGGGGAATCAGAGATGGGGAATCAGAGGCGGGGAATCAGAGGCAGGGAATCGGACGCCGGGAATCAGAGGCGGGGAATCAGAGCTGGGGAATCAGAGGCGGTGAATCAGAGTTGGGGAATCAGAGGCGGGGAATCAGATATGGGGAAATAGAGGCGGGGAATCAGATATGGGGAATCAGAGGTGTGGAATCAGAGGTTGGGAATCAGAGGCAGGGAATCAGAGGCGGGGAAACAGAGGCGGGGAATCAGATATGGGGAATCAGAGGTGGCGAATCAAAGGCGGTGAAACAGAGATGGGGAATCAGGGCAGGGAATCAGAGGCAGGGAATCAGAGCTGGGGAATCAGAGGTGGGGAATCAGAGCTGGGGAAACAGAGGCGGGGAATCAGATATGGGGAATCAGAGGTGGGGAATCAAGGTCGGGGAATCAGTGGCAGGGAATCAGAGGCCGGGAATAAAAGGCGGGGAATCAGAGCTGGGGAATCAGAGGCGGGGAATCAGAGTTGGGGAATCAGAGGAAGGGAATCAGATATGGGGAAACAGATGCCGGGATTCAGAGGCAGGGAAACAGAGGCGGGGAATCAGATATGGGGAATCAGAGGTGGGGAAATAGAGGTTGCGAATCAGAGGCGGGGAATCAGAGGCGGGGAATCAGAGGCAGGGAATCGGATGTGCGGAATCAGAGATGGGGAATCAGAGGTGGGGATTCAGGGGTGGTGAATCAGAGAAGGAGAATCAGAGGCTGGGAATCAGAGGCAGGGAATCAGACGCAGGGAATCAGAGGCGGGGAATCTTAGCTGGCGAATTAGAGGAGGGGAATCAGAGTTGGGGAATCAGAGGCGGGGAATCAGATATGGGGAAACAGAGGCGGGGAATCAGAGGCGGGGAAACAGAGGCGGGGAATCAGATATGGGGAATCAGAGGTGGGGAATCAGGGGCAGGGAATCAGTGGCAGGGAATCAGACGCGGGGAATCAGAGGCGGGGAATCAGAGGCAGGGAATCAGACACGGGGAATCAGAGGCGGGGTATCCCAGATGGGGAATCAGAGGCGGGGAATCAGAGGCAGGGAATCGGATGCCGGAAATCAGAGGCGGGAAATCAGAGCTGGGGAATCAGGGGCGGGGAATCAGAGTTGGGGAATCAGAGGCGGCGAAGCAGATATGGGGAAATAGAGGCGGGGAATCAGATATGGGGAATCAGAGGCGTGGAATCAGATATGGGGAATCAGAAGCTGGGAATCAGAGGGGGGAAACAGAGGCGGGGAATAAGATATGGGGAATCAGAGGTGGGGAATCAGGGGCGGGTAATCAGTGGCAGGGAATCAGAGGCGGGGAATCAGAGGCGGGGATTCAGAGGCAGGGAATCAGACAGGGGGAATCAGAGGTGGGGAATCAGAGATGGGGAATCAGAGGCGGGGAATCAGAGGCAGGGAATCAGACGCGGGGAATCAGAGGCCGGGAATCAGAGCTGGGGAATCAGAGGTGGGGAATCAGAGTCGGGGAATCAGAGGCAGGGAATCGGATGTGCGGAATCAGAGATGGGGAATCAGAGGCGGTGAATCAGAGGCAGGGAATCAGAGTTGGTGATTCAGAGGCGGGGAATCAGATATGGGGAAAGAGAGGCGGGGAATCAGAGGCGGGCAAACAGAGGCGGGGAATTAGATATGGGGATATCAGAGGTGGGGAATCAGGGGCAGGGAATCAGTGGCAGGGAATCAGAGGCGGGGAATCAGAGGCGGGGATTCAGAGGCAGGGAATCAGACAGGGGGAATCAGAGGTGGGGAATCAGAGATGGGGAATCAGAGGCGGGGAATCAGAGGCAGGGAATCAGACGCGGGGAATCAGAGGCCGGGAATCAGAGCTGGGGAATCAGAGGTGGGGAATCAGAGTCGGGGAATCAGAGGCAGGGAATCGGATGTGCGGAATCAGAGATGGGGAATCAGAGGCGGTGAATCAGAGGCAGGGAATCAGAGTTGGTGATTCAGAGGCGGGGAATCAGATATGGGGAAAGAGAGGCGGGGAATCAGAGGCGGGCAAACAGAGGCGGGGAATTAGATATGGGGAATCAGAGGTAGGGAATCAGAGGTGGTGAATCAGAGATGGGGAATCACAGGCGGGAAATCAGAGGCAGGGAATAGAACGCGGGGAATCAGAGCCAGGGAATCAGAGCTGGGGAATCAGAGGCGGGGAATCAGATATGGGGAAACAGAGGCGGGGAATCAGAGGCGGGGAAACAGAGGCGGGGAATCAGACATGGGGAATCGGATGCGGGGAATCAGAGGTGGGGAATCAGAGCTGGGGAATCAGAGGCGGGGAATCAGAGTTGGGGCATCAGAGGTGGGGAATTAGATATGGGGAAACAGAGGCGGGGAATCAGAGGCAGGGAAAAAGAGGCGGGGAATCAGATATTGGGATTCAGAGGTGGGGAATCAGAGGGAGGGAATCAGATGTGCGGAATCAGAGATGGGGAATCAGAGGCAGGGAATCAGAATCAGAAGCGGGGAATTAGAGGCCGGGAATCAGAGGCCGGGAATCAGATGCTGGGAATAAGAGGCCGGGAATCAGAGGTGGGGAATCAGAGTCCGGGAATCAGAGATGGGGATTCAGAGGCGGGGAATGAGAAATGGAGAATCAGAGGCGGGGAATCAGAGGCGGGGAAACAGAGGCGGGGAATCAGATATGGGGATATCAGAGGTGGGGAATCAGGGGCAGGGAATCAGTGGCAGGGAATCAGACGCGGGGAATCAGAGGCGGGTAATCAGAGGCAGGGAATCAGACACGGGGAATCAGAGGCGGTGTATCAGAGATGGGGAATCAGAGGCGGGGAATCAGAGGCAGGGAATCGGATGCCGGAAATCAGAGACGGGAAATCAGAGCTGGGGAATCAGAGGCGGGGAATCAGAGTTGGGGGAATCAGAGGCGGCGAAGCAGATATGGGGAAATAGAGGCGGGGAATCAGATATGGGAATCAGAGGCGTGGAATCAGATATGGGGAATCAGAGGCTGGGAATCAGAGGGGGGAAACAGAGGCGGGGAATAAGATATGGGGAATCAGAGGTGGGGAATCAGGGGCGGGTAATCAGTGGCAGGGAATCAGTGGCGGGGAATCAGAGGCGGGGATTCAGAGGCAGGGAATCAGACAGGGGGAATCAGAGGCGGGGAATCGGAGCTGAGGAATCAGAGGTGGGGAATCAGAGTCGGGGAATCAGAGGCAGGGAATCGGATGTGCGGAATCAGAGATGTGGAATCAGACGCGGTGAATCAGAGGCAGGGAATCAGAGTTGGTGATTCAGAGGCGGGGAATCAGATATGGGGAAACAGAGGCGGGGAATCAGAGGCGGGCAAACAGAGGAGGGGAATTAGATATGGGGAATCAGAGGTGGGGAATCAGAGGTGGTGAATCAGAGATGGGGAATCACAGGCGGGGAATCAGAGGCAGGGAATAGAACGCGGGGAATCAGAGCCAGGGAATCAGAGCTGGGGAATCAGAGGCAGGGAATCAGATATGGGGAAACAGAGGCGGGGAATCAGAGGCGGGGAAACAGAGGCGGGGAATCAGACATGGGGAATCGGATGCGGGGAATCAGAGGTGGGGAATCAGAGCTGGGGAATCAGAGGCGGGGAATCAGAGTTGGGGCATCAGAGGTGGGGAATTAGATATGGGGAAACAGAGGTGGGGAATCAGAGGGAGGGAAAAAGAGGCGGGGAATCTGATATGGGGAATCAGAGGTGGGGAATCAGAGGCAGGGAATACGATGTGCAGAATCAGAGATGGGGAATAAGAGGCAGGGAATCAGAATCAGAAGCGGGGAATTAGAGGCCGGGAATCAGAGGCCGGGAATCAGATGCTGGGAATAAGAGGCCGGGAATCAGAGGTGGGGAATCAGAGTCCGGGAATCAGAGATGGGGATTCAGAGGCGGGGAATGAGAAATGGAGAATCAGAGGCGGGGAATCAGAGGCGGGGAAACAGAGGTGGGGAATCTGATATGGGGAATCAGAGGTGGCGAATCACAGGCGGTGAATCAGAGATGGGGAAACAGAGGCGGGGAATCAGAGGCGGGGAAACAGAGGTGGGGAATCACATATGGGGAATCAGAGGCGGGGAAACAGAGGCAGGGAATCAGATATGGGGAATCAGAGGCGGGGAATCAGAGGTGGGGAATCATAGGCAGGGAATCGGATGTGCGGAATCAGAGATGGGGAATCAGAGGCCGGGAATCAGAGGTAGTGAATCAGAGATGGGGAATCAGAGGCGGTGAATCAGAGGCAGGGAATCAGACGCGGGGAATCAGAGGTGGGCAATCAGAGGCGGGGAATCAGATATGGGGAATCAGAGGCGGGGAATCAGAGGTGGGCAATCAGAGCCGGGGAATCAGATATGGGGAATCAGAGGCGGGGAATCAGAGGCGGGGAAACAGAGGCGGGGATTCAGATATGGGGAATCAGAGGTGGGGAATCAGAGGTTGTGAATCAGAGATGGGGAATCAAGGCGGGGATTCAGAGGCAGGGAATCAGACGCGGGGAATCAGAGGCGGGGATTCAGAGCTGGGGAATCAGAGGCGGGGAATCAGAGTTGGGGAATCAGAGGCAGGTAATCAGATATGGGGAATCAGAGGCGGGGAATCAGAGGCGGGGAAACAGAGGCGGGGAATCAGAGGTGGGGAATCAGCGGCAGGGAATCAGTGGCAGGGAATCAGAGGTGGGGAATCAGAGGCGGGGAATCAGAGGCAGGGAATCAGACACGGGGAATCAGAGGCGGGGAATCAGAGATGGGGAATCAGAGGCGGGGAATCAGAGGCAGGGAATCGGACGCCGGGAATCAGAGGCGGGGAATCAGAGCTGGGGAATCAGAGGCGGGGAATCAGAGTTGGGGAATCAGAGGCGGGGAATCAGATATGGGGAAATAGAGGCGGGGAATCAGATATGGGGAATCAGAGGTGTGGAATCAGAGGTTGGGAATCAGAGGCAGGGAATCAGAGGCGGGGAAACAGAGGCGGGGAATCAGATATGGGGAATCAGAGGTGGCGAATCAAAGGCGGTGAAACAGAGATGGGGAATCAGGGCAGGGAATCAGAGGCAGGGAATCAGAGCTGGGGAATCAGAGGTGGGGAATCAGAGCTGGGGAAACAGAGGCGGGGAATCAGATATGGGGAATCAGAGGTGGGGAATTAAGGTCGGGGAATCAGTGGCAGGGAATCAGAGGCCGGGAATAAAAGGCGGGGAATCAGAGCTGGGGAATCAGAGGCGGGGAATCAGAGTTGGGGAATCAGAGGAAGGGAATCAGATATGGGGAAACAGATGCCGGGATTCAGAGGCAGGGAAACAGAGGCGGGGAATCAGATATGGGGAATCAGAGGTGGGGAAATAGAGGTTGCGAATCAGAGGCGGGGAATCAGAGGCGGGGAATCAGAGGCAGGGAATCGGATGTGCGGAATCAGAGATGGGGAATCAGAGGTGGGGATTCAGGGGTGGTGAATCAGAGAAGGAGAATCAGAGGCTGGGAATCAGAGGCAGGGAATCAGACGCAGGGAATCAGAGGCGGGGAATCTTAGCTGGCGAATTAGAGGAGGGGAATCAGAGTTGGGGAATCAGAGGCGGGGAATCAGATATGGGGAAACAGAGGCGGGGAATCAGAGGCGGGGAAACAGAGGCGGGGAATCAGATATGGGGAATCAGAGGTGGGGAATCAGGGGCAGGGAATCAGTGGCAGGGAATCAGACGCGGGGAATCAGAGGCGGGGAATCAGAGGCAGGGAATCAGACACGGGGAATCAGAGGCGGGGTATCCCAGATGGGGAATCAGAGGCGGGGAATCAGAGGCAGGGAATCGGATGCCGGAAATCAGAGGCGGGAAATCATAGCTGGGGAATCAGGGGCGGGGAATCAGAGTTGGGGAATCAGAGGCGGCGAAGCAGATATGGGGAAATAGAGGCGGGGAATCAGATATGGGGAATCAGAGGCGTGGAATCAGATATGGGGAATCAGAGGCTGGGAATCAGAGGGGGGAAACAGAGGCGGGGAATAAGATATGGGGAATCAGAGGTGGGGAATCAGGGGCGGGTAATCAGTGGCAGGGAATCAGAGGCGGGGAATCAGAGGCGGGGATTCAGAGGCAGGGAATCAGACAGGGGGAATCAGAGGTGGGGAATCAGAGATGGGGAATCAGAGGCGGGGAATCAGAGGCAGGGAATCAGACGCGGGGAATCAGAGGCGGGGAATCAGAGCTGGGGAATCAGAGGTGGGGAATCAGAGTCGGGGAATCAGAGGCAGGGAATCGGATGTGCGGAATCAGAGATGGGGAATAAGAGGCCGGGAATCAGAGGTGGGGAATCAGAGTCCGGGAATCAGAGATGGGGATTCAGAGGCGGGGAATGAGAAATGGAGAATCAGAGGCGGGGAATCAGAGGCGGGGAAACAGAGGTGGGGAATCTGATATGGGGAATCAGAGGTGGCGAATCACAGGCGGTGAATCAGAGATGGGGAAACAGAGGCGGGGAATCAGAGGCGGGGAAACAGAGGTGGGGAATCACATATGGGGAATCAGAGGCGGGGAAACAGAGGCAGGGAATCAGATATGGGGAATCAGAGGCGGGGAATCAGAGGTGGGGAATCATAGGCAGGGAATCGGATGTGCGGAATCAGAGATGGGGAATCAGAGGCCGGGAATCAGAGGTAGTGAATCAGAGATGGGGAATCAGAGGCGGTGAATCAGAGGCAGGGAATCAGACGCGGGGAATCAGAGGTGGGCAATCAGAGGCGGGGAATCAGATATGGGGAATCAGAGGCGGGGAATCAGAGGTGGGCAATCAGAGCCGGGGAATCAGATATGGGGAATCAGAGGCGGGGAATCAGAGGCGGGGAAACAGAGGCGGGGATTCAGATATGGGGAATCAGAGGTGGGGAATCAGAGGTTGTGAATCAGAGATGGGGAATCAAGGCGGGGATTCAGAGGCAGGGAATCAGACGCGGGGAATCAGAGGCGGGGATTCAGAGCTGGGGAATCAGAGGCGGGGAATCAGAGTTGGGGAATCAGAGGCAGGTAATCAGATATGGGGAATCAGAGGCGGGGAATCAGAGGCGGGGAAACAGAGGCGGGGAATCAGAGGTGGGGAATCAGCGGCAGGGAATCAGTGGCAGGGAATCAGAGGTGGGGAATCAGAGGCGGGGAATCAGAGGCAGGGAATCAGACACGGGGAATCAGAGGCGGGGAATCAGAGATGGGGAATCAGAGGCGGGGAATCAGAGGCAGGGAATCGGACGCCGGGAATCAGAGGCGGGGAATCAGAGCTGGGGAATCAGAGGCGGGGAATCAGAGTTGGGGAATCAGAGGCGGGGAATCAGATATGGGGAAATAGAGGCGGGGAATCAGATATGGGGAATCAGAGGTGTGGAATCAGAGGTTGGGAATCAGAGGCAGGGAATCAGAGGCGGGGAAACAGAGGCGGGGAATCAGATATGGGGAATCAGAGGTGGCGAATCAAAGGCGGTGAAACAGAGATGGGGAATCAGGGCAGGGAATCAGAGGCAGGGAATCAGAGCTGGGGAATCAGAGGTGGGGAATCAGAGCTGGGGAAACAGAGGCGGGGAATCAGATATGGGGAATCAGAGGTGGGGAATTAAGGTCGGGGAATCAGTGGCAGGGAATCAGAGGCCGGGAATAAAAGGCGGGGAATCAGAGCTGGGGAATCAGAGGCGGGGAATCAGAGTTGGGGAATCAGAGGAAGGGAATCAGATATGGGGAAACAGATGCCGGGATTCAGAGGCAGGGAAACAGAGGCGGGGAATCAGATATGGGGAATCAGAGGTGGGGAAATAGAGGTTGCGAATCAGAGGCGGGGAATCAGAGGCGGGGAATCAGAGGCAGGGAATCGGATGTGCGGAATCAGAGATGGGGAATCAGAGGTGGGGATTCAGGGGTGGTGAATCAGAGAAGGAGAATCAGAGGCTGGGAATCAGAGGCAGGGAATCAGACGCAGGGAATCAGAGGCGGGGAATCTTAGCTGGCGAATTAGAGGAGGGGAATCAGAGTTGGGGAATCAGAGGTGGGGAATCAGATATGGGGAAACAGAGGCGGGGAATCAGAGGCGGGGAAACAGAGGCGGGGAATCAGATATGGGGAATCAGAGGTGGGGAATCAGGGGCAGGGAATCAGTGGCAGGGAATCAGACGCGGGGAATCAGAGGCGGGGAATCAGAGGCAGGGAATCAGACACGGGGAATCAGAGGCGGGGTATCCCAGATGGGGAATCAGAGGCGGGGAATCAGAGGCAGGGAATCGGATGCCGGAAATCAGAGGCAGGAAATCATAGCTGGGGAATCAGGGGCGGGGAATCAGAGTTGGGGAATCAGAGGCGGCGAAGCAGATATGGGGAAATAGAGGCGGGGAATCAGATATGGGGAATCAGAGGCGTGGAATCAGATATGGGGAATCAGAGGCTGGGAATCAGAGGGGGGAAACAGAGGCGGGGAATAAGATATGGGGAATCAGAGGTGGGGAATCAGGGGCGGGTAATCAGTGGCAGGGAATCAGAGGCGGGGAATCAGAGGCGGGGATTCAGAGGCAGGGAATCAGACAGGGGGAATCAGAGGTGGGGAATCAGAGATGGGGAATCAGAGGCGGGGAATCAGAGGCAGGGAATCAGACGCGGGGAATCAGAGGCGGGGAATCAGAGCTGGGGAATCAGAGGTGGGGAATCAGAGTCGGGGAATCAGAGGCAGGGAATCGGATGTGCGGAATCAGAGATGGGGAATCAGAGGCGGTGAATCAGAGGCAGGGAATCAGAGTTGGTGATTCAGATGCGGGGAATCAGATATGGGGAAAGAGAGGCGGGGAATCAGAGGCGGGCAAACAGAGGCGGGGAATTAGATATGGGGAATCAGAGGTGGGGAATCAGAGGTGGTGAATCAGAGATGGGGAATCACAGGCGGGAAATCAGAGGCAGGGAATAGAACGCGGGGAATCAGAGCCAGGGAATCAGAGCTGGGGAATCAGAGGCGGGGAATCAGATATGGGGAAACAGAGGCGGGGAATCAGAGGCGGGGAAACAGAGGCGGGGAATCAGACATGGGGAATCGGATGCGGGGAATCAGGGGTGGGGAATCAGAGCTGGGGAATCAGAGGCGGGGAATCAGAGTTGGGGCATCAGAGGTGGGGAATTAGATATGGGGAAACAGAGGCGGGGAATCAGAGGCAGGGAAAAAGAGGCGGGGAATCAGATATGGGGAATCAGAGGTGGGGAATCAGAGGGAGGGAATCAGATGTGCGGAATCAGAGATGGGGAATCAGAGGCAGGGAATCAGAATCAGAAGCGGGGAATTAGAGGCCGGGAATCAGAGGCCGGGAATCAGATGCTGGGAATAAGAGGCCGGGAATCAGAGGTGGGGAATCAGAGTCCGGGAATCAGAGATGGGGATTCAGAGGCGGGGAATGAGAAATGGAGAATCAGAGGCGGGGAATCAGAGGCGGGGAAACAGAGGTGGGGAATCAGATATGGGGAATCAGAGGTGGCGAATCACAGGCGGTGAATCAGAGATGGGGAAACAGAGGCGGGGAATCAGAGGCGGGGAAACAGAGGTGGGGAATCACATATGGGGAATCAGAGGCGGGGAAACAGAGGCAGGGAATCAGATATGGGGAATCAGAGGCGGGGAATCAGAGGTGGGGAATCATAGGCAGGGAATCGGATGTGCGGAATCAGAGATGGGGAATCAGTGGCCGGGAATCAAAGGTAGTGAATCAGAGATGGGGAATCAGAGGCGGTGAATCAGAGACAGGGAATCAGACACGGGGAATCAGAGGTGGGCAATCAGAGGCGGGGAATCAGATATTGGGAATCAGAGGCTGGGAATCAGAGGCGAGGAAACAGAGGCGGGGAATCAGATATGGGGAATCAGAGGTGGGGCATCAGAGATTGTGAATCACAGATGGGGAATCAGAGGCGGGGAATCAGAGGCAGGGAATCAGACGCGGGGAATCAGAGGCGGGGATTCAGAGCTGGGGAATCAGAGGCGGGGAATCAGAGTTGGGGAATCAGAGGCGGGGAATCAGATATGGGGAATAAGAGGCAGGGAATCAGAGGCGGGAAAACAGAGGCGGGGAATCAGATATGGGGAATCAGAGGTGGGGAATCAGGGGCAGGGAATCAGTGGCAGGGAATCAGATGCGGGGAATCAGAGGCGGGGAATCAGAGGCAGGGAATGAGACACGGGGAATCAGAGGCGGGGAATCAGAGATGGGGAATCAGAGGCGGGGAATCAGAGGCAGGGAATCGGATGCCGGGAATCAGAGGCGGGAAATCAGAGCTGGGGAATCAGAGGCGGGGAATCAGAGTTGGGGAATCAGAGGCGGCGAAGCAGATATGGGGAAATAGAGGCGGGGAATCAGATATGGGGAATCAGAGGCAGGGAATCAGATATGGGGAATCAGAGGCTGGGAATCAGGGGCGGGGAATCAGTGGCAGGGAATCAGAGGCGGGGAATCAGAGGCGGGGAAACAGAGGAGGGGAATCAGATATGGGGAATCAGAGGTGGCGAATCATTGGCGGTGAATCAGAGATGGGGAAACAGAGGCGGGGAATCAGAGGCGGGGAAACAGAGGTGGGGAATCACATATGGGGAATCAGAGGCGGGGAAACAGAGGCAGGGAATCATATATGGGGAATCAGAGGCGGGGAATCAGAGGTGGGGAATCATAGGCAAGGAATCGGATGTGCGGAATCAGAGATGGGGAATCAGAGGCCGGGAATCAAAGGTAGTGAATCAGAGATGGGGAATCAGAGGCGGTGAATCAGAGGCAGGGAATCAGACACGGGGAATCAGAGGTGGGCAATCAGAGGCGGGGAATCAGATATGGGGAATCAGAGGCTGGGAATCAGAGGCGGGGAAACAGAGGCGGGGAATCAGATATGGGGAATCAGAGGTGGGGCATCAGAGATTGTGAATCACAGATGGGGAATCAGAGGCGGGGAATCAGAGGCAGGGAATCAGACGCGGGGAATCAGAGGCGGGGATTCAGAGCTGGGGAATCAGAGGCGGGGAATCAGAGTTGGGGAATCAGAGGCGGGGAATCAGATATGGGGAATAAGAGGCAGGGAATCAGAGGCGGGAAAACAGAGGCGGGGAATCAGATATGGGGAATCAGAGGTGGGGAATCAGGGGCAGGGAATCAGTGGCAGGGAATCAGATGCGGGGAATCAGAGGCGGGGAATCAGAGGCAGGGAATCAGACACGGGGAATCAGAGGCGGGGAATCAGAGATGGGGAATCAGAGGCGGGGAATCAGAGGCAGGGAATCGGATGCCGGGAATCAGAGGCGGGAAATCAGAGCTGGGGAATCAGAGGCGGGGAATCAGAGTTGGGGAATCATAGGCGGCGAAGCAGATATGGGGAAATAGAGGCGGGGAATCAGATATTGGGCATCAGAGGCAGGGAATCAGATATGGGGAATCAGAGGCTGGGAATCAGGGGCGGGGATTCAGTGGCAGGGAATCAGAGGCGGGGAATCAGAGGCGGGGAATCAGGGGCGGGGAATCAGTGGCAGGGAATCAGAGGATGGGAATCAGAGGCGGGGAATCAGAGGCAGGGAATCAGACACGGGGAATCAGAGGTGGGGAATCAGAGATGGGGAATCAGAGGCGGGGAATCAGAGGCAGGGAATCAGACGCGGGGAATCAGAGGCGGGGAATCAGAGCTGGGGAATCAGAGGTGTGGAATCAGAGTCGGGGAATCAGAGGCAGGGAATCGGATGTGCGGAATCAGAAATGGGGAATCAGAGGTGGGGAATCAGAAGCGGTGAATCAGAGATGGGGAATCAGAGACGGGGAATCAGAATTGGGGCATCAGAGGTGGGGAATTAGATATGGGGAAACAGAGGCGGGGAATCAGAGGCGGGGAAACAGAGGCGGGGAATCAGATATGGGGAATCAGAGGTGGGGAATCAGAGGCAAGGAATCAGATGTGCGGAATCAGAGATGGGGAATCAGAGGCAGGGAATCAGAATCAGAAGCGGGGAATCAGAGGCCGGGAATCAGAGGCCGGGAATCAGATGCTGGGAATAAGAGGCCGGGAATCAGAGGTGGGGAATCAGAGTCTGGGAATCAGAGATGGGGATTCAGAGGCGGGGAATGAGATATGGAGAATCAGAGGCGGGGAATCAGAGGCGGGGTAACAGAGGTGGGGAATAAGATATGGGGAATCAGAGGTGGCGAATCAAAGGCGGTGAATCAGAGATGGGGAATCAGAGGCGGGGAATCAGAGGCAGGGAATCAGATGCGTGGATTCAGAGGCGGGGAATCAGAGCTGGCGAATCAGAGGCGGGGAATCAGAGGTGGGCAATCAGAGCCGGTGAATCTGATATGGGGAATCAGAGGCGGGGAAACAGAGGCGGGGAATCAGAGGCGGGGAAACAGAGGTGGGGAATCACATATGGGGAATCAGAGGCGGGGAAACAGAGGCAGGGAATCAGATATGGGGAATCAGAGGCGGGGAATCAGAGGTGGGGAATCATAGGCAGGGAATCGGATGTGCGGAATCAGAGATGGGGAATCAGAGGCCGGGAATCAAAGGTAGTGAATCAGAGATGGGGAATCAGAGGCGGTGAATCAGAGACAGGGAATCAGACACGGGGAATCAGAGGTGGGCAATCAGAGGCGGGGAATCAGATATTGGGAATCAGAGGCTGGGAATCAGAGGCGAGGAAACAGAGGCGGGGAATCAGATATGGGGAATCAGAGGTGGGGCATCAGAGATTGTGAATCACAGATGGGGAATCAGAGGTGGGGAATCAGAGGCAGGGAATCAGACGCGGGGAATCAGAGGCGGGGATTCAGAGCTGGGGAATCAGAGGCGGGGAATCAGAGTTGGGGAATCAGAGGCGGGGAATCAGATATGGGGAATAAGAGGCAGGGAATCAGAGGCGGGAAAACAGAGGCGGGGAATCAGATATGGGGAATCAGAGGTGGGGAATCAGGGGCAGGGAATCAGTGGCAGGGAATCAGATGCGGGGAATCAGAGGCGGGGAATCAGAGGCAGGGAATGAGACACGGGGAATCAGAGGCGGGGAATCAGAGATGGGGAATCAGAGGCGGGGAATCAGAGGCAGGGAATCGGATGCCGGGAATCAGAGGCGGGAAATCAGAGCTGGGGAATCAGAGGCGGGGAATCAGAGTTGGGGAATCAGAGGCGGCGAAGCAGATATGGGGAAATAGAGGCGGGGAATCAGATATGGGGAATCAGAGGCAGGGAATCAGATATGGGGAATCAGAGGCTGGGAATCAGGGGCGGGGAATCAGTGGCAGGGAATCAGAGGCGGGGAATCAGAGGCGGGGAAACAGAGGTGGGGAATCAGATATGGGGAATCAGAGGTGGCGAATCATTGGCGGTGAATCAGAGATGGGGAAACAGAGGCGGGGAATCAGAGGCGGGGAAACAGAGGTGGGGAATCACATATGGGGAATCAGAGGCGGGGAAACAGAGGCAGGGAATCATATATGGGGAATCAGAGGCGGGGAATCAGAGGTGGGGAATCATAGGCAAGGAATCGGATGTGCGGAATCAGAGATGGGGAATCAGAGGCCGGGAATCAAAGGTAGTGAATCAGAGATGGGGAATCAGAGGCGGTGAATCAGAGGCAGGGAATCAGACACGGGGAATCAGAGGTGGGCAATCAGAGGCGGGGAATCAGATATGGGGAATCAGAGGCTGGGAATCAGAGGCGGGGAAACAGAGGCGGGGAATCAGATATGGGGAATCAGAGGTGGGGCATCAGAGATTGTGAATCACAGATGGGGAATCAGAGGCGGGGAATCAGAGGCAGGGAATCAGACGCGGGGAATCAGAGGCGGGGATTCAGAGCTGGGGAATCAGAGGCGGGGAATCAGAGTTGGGGAATCAGAGGCGGGGAATCAGATATGGGGAATAAGAGGCAGGGAATCAGAGGCGGGAAAACAGAGGCGGGGAATCAGATATGGGGAATCAGAGGTGGGGAATCAGGGGCAGGGAATCAGTGGCAGGGAATCAGATGCGGGGAATCAGAGGCGGGGAATCAGAGGCAGGGAATCAGACACGGGGAATCAGAGGCGGGGAATCAGAGATGGGGAATCAGAGGCGGGGAATCAGAGGCAGGGAATCGGATTGCCGGGAATCAGAGGCGGGAAATCAGAGCTGGGGAATCAGAGGCGGGGAATCAGAGTTGGGGAATCATAGGCGGCGAAGCAGATATGGGGAAATAGAGGCGGGGAATCAGATATTGGGCATCAGAGGCAGGGAATCAGATATGGGGAATCAGAGGCTGGGAATCAGGGGCGGGGATTCAGTGGCAGGGAATCAGAGGCGGGGAATCAGAGGCGGGGAATCAGAGGCGGGGAATCAGGGGCGGGGAATCAGTGGCAGGGAATCAGAGGATGGGAATCAGAGGCGGGGAATCAGAGGCAGGGAATCAGACACGGGGAATCAGAGGTGGGGAATCAGAGATGGGGAATCAGAGGCGGGGAATCAGAGGCAGGGAATCAGACGCGGGGAATCAGAGGCGGGGAATCAGAGCTGGGGAATCAGAGGTGTGGAATCAGAGTCGGGGAATCAGAGGCAGGGAATCGGATGTGCGGAATCAGAAATGGGGAATCAGAGGTGGGGAATCAGAAGCGGTGAATCAGAGATGGGGAATCAGAGACGGGGAATCAGAATTGGGGCATCAGAGGTGGGGAATTAGATATGGGGAAACAGAGGCGGGGAATCAGAGGCGGGGAAACAGAGGCGGGGAATCAGATATGGGGAATCAGAGGTGGGGAATCAGAGGCAAGGAATCAGATGTGCGGAATCAGAGATGGGGAATCAGAGGAAGGGAATCAGAATCAGAAGCGGGAAATCAGAGGCCGGGAATCAGAGGCCGGGAATCAGATGCTGGGAATAAGAGGCCGGGAATCAGAGGTGGGGAATCAGAGTCTGGGAATCAGAGATGGGGATTCAGAGGCGGGGAATGAGATATGGAGAATCAGAGGCGGGGAATCAGAGGCGGGGTAACAGAGGTGGGGAATAAGATACGGGGAATCAGAGGTGGCGAATCAAAGGCGGTGAATCAGAGATGGGGAATCAGAGGCGGGGAATCAGAGGCAGGGAATCAGATGCGTGGATTCAGAGGCGGGGAATCAGAGCTGGCGAATCAGAGGCGGGGAATCAGAGGTGGGCAATCAGAGCCGGTGAATCTGATATGGGGAATCAGAGGCGGGGAAACAGAGGCGGGGAATCAGATATGGGGAATCAGAGGTGGGGAATCAGAGGTTGTGAATCAGAGATGGGGAATCAAGGCGGGGAATCAGAGGCGGGGAAACAGAGGCGGGGAATCAGATATGGGGAATCAGAGGTGGGGAATCAGGGGCAGGGAATCAGTGGCAGGGAATCAGAGGCGGGGAATCTGAGCCGGGGAATCAGAGGCAGGGAATCAGACACGGGGAATCAGAGGCGGGGAATCAGAGATGGTGAATCAGAGGCGGGGAATCAGTGGCAGGGAATCGGACGCCGGGAATCAGAGGCGGGGAATCAGAGCTGGGGAATCAGAGGCGGGGAATCAGAGTTGGGGAATTAGAGGCGGGGAATCAGATATGGGGAAATAGAGGCGGGGAATCAGATATGGGGAATCAGAGGTGTGGAATCAGAGGTTGGGAATCAGAGGCAGGTAATCAGAGGCGGGGAAACAGAGGCGGGGAATCAGATATGGGGAATCAGAGGTGGCGAATCAAAGGCGGTGAAACAGAGATGGGGAATCAGGGCAGGGAATCAGAGGCAGGGAATCAGAGCTGGGGAAACAGAGGCGGGGAATCAGATATGGGGAATCAGAGGTGGGGAATCAGGGGCGGGGAATCAGTGGCAGGGAATCAGAGCTGGGGAATCAGAGGTGGGGAATCAGAGCTGGGGAAACAGAGGCGGGGAATCAGATATGGGGAATCAGAGGTGGGGAATCAGGGGCGGGGAATCAGTGGCAGGGAATCAGAGGCCGGGAATAAAAGGCGGGGAATCAGAGCTGGGGAATCAGAGGCGGGGAATCAGAGTTGGGGAATCAGAGGAGGGGAATCAGATATGGGGAAACAGAGGCCGGGAATCAGAGGCAGGGAAACAGAGGCGGGGAATCAGATATGGGGAATCAGAGGTGGGGAATTTGAGGTTGCGAATCAGAGGCGGGGAATCAGAGGCGGGGAATCAGAAACAGGGAATCGGATGTGCGGAATGAGAGATGGGGAATCAGAGGTGGGGATTCAGAGGTGGTGAATCAGAAAAGGGGAATCAGAGGCTGGGAATCAGAGGCAGGGAATCAGACGCAGGGAATCAGAGGCGGGGAATCATAGCTGGCGAATTAGTGGAGGGGAATCAGAGTTGGGGAATCAGAGGCGGGGAATCAGATATGGGGAAACAGAGGCGGGGAATCAGAGGCGGGGAAACAGAGGCGGGGAATAAGATATGGGGAATCAGAGGTGGGGAATCAGAGGCAGGGAATCAGATGTGCGGAATCAGAGATGGGGAATCAGAGGCAGGGAATCAGAATCTGAAGCAGGGAATCAGAGGCCGGGAATCAGAGGCCGGAATCAGATGCTGGGAATCAGAGGCCTGGAATCAGAGGCGGGGAATCAGAGGCAGGGAATCTGATGCGGGGAATCAGAGGCGGGGAATCAGAGCTGGGGAATCAGAGGCAGGGTATTAGAGTTGGGGAATCAGAGGCGGGGAATCAGATATGGGGAAACAGAGGTGGGTAATCAGAGGCGGGGAAACAGAGGCAGGGAATCAGATATGGGGAATCAGAGGCGGGAATCAGAGGTGGGGAATCATAGGCAGGGAATTGGATGTGCGGAATCAGAGATGGGGAATCAGAGGCCGGGAATGAGAGGTGGTGAATCAGATATGGGGAATCAGAGGCGGGGAATCAGAGGCAGTGAATCAGACGCGGGGAATCAGAGGTGGGCAATCAGAGGCGGGGAATCAGATATGGGGAATCAGAGGCGGGGAATCAGAGGCGGGGAAACAGAGGCAGGGAATCAGATATGGGGAATCAGAGGTGGGGCATCAGAGGTTGTGAATCACAGATGGGGAATCAGAGGCAGGGAATCAGATGCGGGGAATCAGAGGAGGGGAATCAGAGCTGGGGAATCAGAGGCGGGGTATTAGAGTTGGGGAATCAGAGGCGGGGAATCAGACGCGGGGAATCAGAGGGGGGGTATCATAGCTGGCGAATCAGAGGCGCGGAATCTGAGGTGGGCAATCAGAGGCCGGGAATCAGAGGTGGTGAATCAGAGATGGGGAATCAGAGGCGGGGAATCAGTGGCAGGGAATCAGATATCGGGAATCAGAGGCGTGGAATCAGAGGCAGGGAATCAGACACGGGGAATCAGACACGGGGAATCAGAGGTGGGGAATCAGAGATGGGGAATCAGAGGCGGTGAATCAGAGATGGGGAATCAGAGGCGGGGAATCAGAGGCAGGAAATCAGATATGGGGAATCAGAGGCTGGGATTCAGAAGCGGGGAATCAGAGGCAGGGAATCAGACACGGGGAATCAGAGGTGGGGAATCAGAGATGGGGAATCAGAGGCGGGGAATCAGAGGCAGGGTATCAGACGCGGGGAATCTGAGGCGGGGAATCAGAGCTGGGGAATCAGAGGTGGGGAATCAGAGTTGGGGAATCAGAGGCAGGGAATCGGATGTGCGGAATCAGAGATGGGGAATCGATTGTGGGGAATCAGAGGAATCAGAGATGGGGAATCAGAGGCGGGGAATCAGAGGCAGGAAATCAGACACGGGGATTCAGAGGCTGGGAATCAGGCGGGGGGTATCAAAGGCGGGGAATAAGAGCTGGGGAATCAGAGGCAGGGAATCAGAGTTTGGGATTCAGAGACGGGGAATCAGATATGGGGAAAGAGAGGCGGGGAATCAGAGGCGGGCAAACAGAGGCGGGGAATTAGATATGGGGAATCAGAGGTGGGGAATCAGAGGTGGTGAATAAGTGATGGGGAATCACAGGCGGGGAATCAGAGGCAGGGAATAGAACGCAGGGAATCAGACGCAGGGAATCAGAGCTGGGGAATCAGAGGCGGGGAATCATAGTTGGGAATCAGAGGCGGGGAATCAGATATGGGGAAACAGAGGCGGGGAATCAGAGGCGGGGAAACAGAGGCGGGGAATCAGATATGGGGAATCGGATGCGGGGAATCAGAGGCGGGGAATCAGAGCTGGGGAATCAGAGGCGGGGAATCAGAGTTGGGGCATCAGAGGTGGGGAATTAGATATCGGGAAACAGAGGTGGGGAATCAGAGGCGGGGAAACAGAGGCGGGGAATCAGATATGGGGAATCAGAGGTGGGGAATCAGAGGCAGGGAATCAGATGTGCGGAATCAGAGATGGGGAATCAGAGGCAGGGAATCAGAATCAGAAGCGGGGAATCAGAGGCCGGGAATCAGAGGCCGGGAATCAGATTCTGGGAATAAGAGGCCGGGAATCAGAGGTGGGGAATCAGAGTCCGGGAATCAGAGATGGGGATTCAGAGGCGGGGAATGAGATATGGAGAATCAGAGGCGGGGAATCAGAGGCCGGGAAACAGAGGTGGGGAATCAGATATGGGGAATCAGAGGTGGCGAATCAAAGGCGGTGAATCAGAGATGGGGAATCAGAGGCGGGGAATCAGAGGCAGGGAATCAGATGCGGGGAATCAGAGGCGGGGAATCAGAGCTGGCGAATCAGAGGCGGGGAATCAGAGGTGGGCAATCAGAGGCGGGGAATCAGATATGGGGAATCAGAGGCGGGGAATCAGAGGCGGGGAAACAGAGGCGGGGAATCAAATATAGGGAATCAGAGGTGGGGAATCAGAGGTTGTGAATCAGTGATGGGGAATCAAGGCGGGGAATCAGAGGCAGGGAATCAGACACGGGGAATCAGAGGCGGGGATTCAGAGCTGGGGAATCAGAGGCGGGGAATCAGAGTTGGGGAATCAGAGGCAGGGAATCAGATATGGGGAATCAGAGGGGGGGAATCAGAGGCGGGGAAACAGAGGCGGGGAATCAGATATGGGGAATCAGAGGTGGGGAATCAGGGGCAGGGAATCAGTGGCAGGGAATCAGAGGCGGGGAATCAGAGGCGGGGAATCAGAGGCAGGGAATCAGACATGGGGAATCAGAGGCGGGGAATCAGAGATGGGGAATGAGAGGCGGGGAATCAGAGGCAGGGAATCGGACGCCGGGAATCAGAGTCGGGGAATCAGAGCTGGGGAATCAGAGGCGGGGAATCAGAGTTGGGGAATCAGAGGCGGGGAATCAGATATGGGGAAATAGAGGCGGGGAATCAGATATGGGGAATCAGAGGTGTGGAATCAGAGGTTGTGAATCAGAGGAAGGGAATCAGAGTCGGGGAAACAGAAGCGGGGAATCAGATATGTGGAATCAGAGGTGGCGAATCAAAGGCGGTGAAACAGAGATGGGGAATCAGGGCAGGGAATCAGAGGCAGGGAATCAAACACGGGGAATCAGAGCTGGGGAATCAGAGACGGGGAATCAGAGTTGGGAATCAGAGGCGGGGAATCAGAGGCGGGGAAACAGAGGCGGGGAATCAGATATGGGGAATCAGAGGTGGGGAATCAGAGGTTGGGAATCAGAGGCAGGGAATCAGAGGCGGGGAATCAGAGGCGGGGAATCAGAGGAAGGGAATCAGATGTGCGGAATCGGAGATGGGGAATCAGAGGCAGGGAATCAGAGGCGGGGAATCAGAGGCGGGGAATCAGAGGCCGGGAATCAGATATGGGGAAACTGAGGCGGGGAATCCGAGGCGGGGAAACAGAGGCGGGGATTCAGATATGGGGAATCAGAGGTGGGGAATCAGAGGTTGGGAATCAGAGGCAGGGAATCAGAGGCTTGGAATCAGATGCAGGGAATCAGATGCGGGGAATCAGAGGCGGGGAATCAGAGCTGGGGAATCAGAGGTGGGGTATCAGATTTGGGGAATCAGAGGTGGGGACTTAGATATTGGGAAACAGAGGCGGGAAATCAGAGGCGGGGAAACAGAGGCGGGGAATCAGATATGGGGAATCAGAGGTGGGGAATCAGAGGCAGGGAATCAGATGTGCGGAATCAGAGATGGGGAATCAGAGGCAGGGAAACAGAATCAGAAGCAGGGAATCAGAGGCCGGAATCAGATGCTGGGAATCAGAGGCCTGGAATCAGAGGCGAGGAATCAGAGGCAGGGAATCAGATGCGGGGAATCAGAGGCGGGGAATCAGAGCTGGGGAATCAGAGGCGGGGTATTAGAGTTGGGGAATCAGAGGCGGGGAATCAGATATGGGGAAACAGAGGTAGGGAATCAGAGGCGGGGAAACAGAGGCAGGGAATCAGATATGGTGAATCAGAGGCGGGGAATCAGAGGTGGGGAATCATAGGCAGGGAATCGGATGTGCGGAATCAGAGATGGGGAATCAGAGGCCGGGAATCAGAGGTGGTGAATCAGAGATGGGGAATCAGAGGCGGGGAATCAGAGGCAGGGTATCAGACGCGGGGAATCAGAGGTGGGCAATCAGAGGCGGGGAATCAGATATGGGGAATCAGAGGCGGGGAATCAGAGGCGGGGAAACAGAGGCGGGGAATCAGATATGGGGAATCAGAGGTGGGGCATCAGAGTTTGTGAATCACAGATGGGGAATCAGAGGCGGGGAATCAGAGGCAGGGAATCAGATGCGGGGAATCAGAGGCGGGGATTCAGAGCTGGGGAATCAGAAGCGGGGAATCAGAGTTGGGGAATCAGAGGCGGGGAATCAGATATGGGGAATCAGAGGCAGGGAATCAGAGGCGGGGAATCAGAGGCAGGGAATCAGACTCGGGGAATCTGAGGCGGGGAATCAGAGCTGGGGAATCAGAGGTGGGGAATCAGAGTTGGGGAATCAGAGGCAGGGAATTGGATGTGCGGAATCAGAGATGGGGAATCAGAGGTGGGGAATCAGAGGCGGTGAATCAGAGATGGGGAATCAGAGGCGGGGAATCTGAGGCAGGAAATCAGACACGGGTATTCAGAGGCTGGGAATCAGATATGGGGAAACAGAGGCGGGGAATCAGAGTTGGGAATCAGAGCGGGGAATCAGAGGCGGGGAAACAGAGGCGGGGAATCAGAGGCCGGGAATCAGATATGGGGAAACAGAGGCGGGGAATCCGAGGCAGGGAAACAGAGGCGGGGAATCAGATATGGGGAATCAGAGGTGGGGAATCAGAGGTTGGGAATCAGAGGCAGGGAATCAGAGGCTTGGAATCAGATGCAGGGAATCAGATGCGGGGAATCAGAGGCGGGGAATCAGAGCTGGGGAATCAGAGGTGGGGAATCAGATTTGGGGAATCAGAGGCGGGGACTTAGATATTGGGAAACAGAGGCGGGGAATCAGAGGCGGGGAAACCCAGGCGGGGTATCAGATATGGGGAATCAGAGGTGGGGAATCAGAGGCAAGGAATCAGATGTGCGGAATCAGAGGTGGGGAATCAGAGGCAGGGAATCAGAATCAGAAGCAGGGAATCAGAGGCCGGGAATAAGAGGCCGGAATCAGATGCTGGGAATCAGAGGCCTGGAATCAGAGGCGGGGAATCAGAGGCAGGGAATCAGATGCGGGGAATCAGAGGCGGGGAATCAGAGCTGGGGAATCAGAGGCGGGGTATTAGAGTTGGGGAATCAGAGGCGGGGAATCAGATATGGGGAAACAGAGGTAGGGAATCAGAGGCGGGGAAACAGAGGCAGGGAATCAGATATGGTGAATCAGAGGCGGGGAATCAGAGGTGGGGAATCATAGGCAGGGAATCGGATGTGCGGAATCAGAGATGGGGAATCAGAGGCCGGGAATCAGAGGTGGTGAATCAGAGATGGGGAATCAGAGGCGGGGAATCAGAGGCAGGGTATCAGACGCGGGGAATCAGAGGTGGGCAATCAGAGGCGGGGAATCAGATATGGGGAATCAGAGGCGGGGAATCAGAGGCGGGGAAACAGAGGCGGGGAATCAGATATGGGGAATCAGAGGTGGGGCATCAGAGTTTGTGAATCACAGATGGGGAATCAGAGGCGGGGAATCAGAGGCAGGGAATCAGATGCGGGGAATCAGAGGCGGGGATTCAGAGCTGGGGAATCAGAAGCGGGGAATCAGAGTTGGGGAATCAGAGGCGGGGAATCAGATATGGGGAATCAGAGGCAGGGAATCAGAGGCGGGGAATCAGAGGCAGGGAATCAGACTCGGGGAATCTGAGGCGGGGAATCAGAGCTGGGGAATCAGAGGTGGGGAATCAGAGTTGGGGAATCAGAGGCAGGGAATTGGATGTGCGGAATCAGAGATGGGGAATCAGAGGTGGGGAATCAGAGGCGGTGAATCAGAGATGGGGAATCAGAGGCGGGGAATCTGAGGCAGGAAATCAGACACGGGTATTCAGAGGCTGGGAATCAGATATGGGGAAACAGAGGCGGGGAATCAGAGTTGGGAATCAGAGCGGGGAATCAGAGGCGGGGAAACAGAGGCGGGGAATCAGATATGGGGAATCAGAGGTGGGGAATCCGAGGTTGGGAATCAGAGGCAGGGAATCAGAGGCGGGGAATCAGAGGCGGGGAATCAGAGGAAGGGAATCAGATGTGCGGAATCGGAGATGGGGAATCAGAGGCAGGGAATCAGAGGCGGGGAATCAGAGGCGGGGAATCAGAGGCCGGGAATCAGATATGGGGAAACAGAGGCGGGGAATCCGAGGCAGGGAAACAGAGGCGGGGAATCAGATATGGGGAATCAGAGGTGGGGAATCAGAGGTTGGGAATCAGAGGCAGGGAATCAGAGGCTTGGAATCAGATGCAGGGAATCAGATGCGGGGAATCAGAGGCGGGGAATCAGAGCTGGGGAATCAGAGGTGGGGAATCAGATTTGGGGAATCAGAGGCGGGGACTTAGATATTGGGAAACAGAGGCGGGGAATCAGAGGCGGGGAAACCCAGGCGGGGTATCAGATATGGGGAATCAGAGGTGGGGAATCAGAGGCAAGGAATCAGATGTGCGGAATCAGAGGTGGGGAATCAGAGGCAGGGAATCAGAATCAGAAGCAGGGAATCAGAGGCCGGGAATAAGAGGCCGGAATCAGATGCTGGGAATCAGAGGCCTGGAATCAGAGGCGGGGAATCAGAGGCAGGGAATCAGATGCGGGGAATCAGAGGCGGGGAATCAGAGCTGGGGAATCAGAGGTGGGGTATTAGAGTTGGGGAATCAGAGGCGGGGAATCAGAGGTGGGGAATCAGAGGCGGGGAAACAGAGGCAGGGAATCAGATATGGGGAATCAGAGGTGGGGAATCAGAGATGGGGAATCAGAGGCGGTGAATCAGAGATGTGGAATCAGAGGCGGGGAATCAGAGGCAGGAAATCTGACACGGGGATTCAGAGGCTGGGAATCAGACGGGGGGAATCAAAGGCGGGGAATCAGAGCTGGGGAATCAGAGGCAGGGAATCAGAGGCGGGGAATCAGATATGGGGAATCAGAGGCTGGGAATCAGATATGGGGAATCAGAGGCAGGGAATCAGAGGCGGGAAAACAGAGGCGGGGAATCAGATATGGGGAATCAGAGGCGGGGAATCAGAGGCAGGGAACCAGACACGGGGAATCAGAGGCGGGGAATCAGAGATGGGGAATCAGAGGCGGGGAATCAGAGGCAGGGAATCGGATGCCGGGAATCAGAGGCGGGAAATCAGAGCTGGGGAATCAGAGGCGGGGAATCAGAGTTGGGGAATCAGAGGCGGGAAATCAGAGGCAGGAAATAAGACAGGGATTCAGAGGCTGGGAATCAGACGGGGGGAATCAAAGGCGGAGAATCAGAGCTGGTGAATCAGAGGCAGGGAATCAGAGTTGGGGATTCAGAGGCGGGGAATCAGATATGGGGAAACAGAGGTGGGGAATCTGAGGCAGGAAATCAGACACGGGTATTCAGAGGCTGGGAATCAGATATGGGGAAACAGAGGCGGGGAATCAGAGGCGGGCAAACAGAGGCGGGGAATTAGATATGGGGAATCAGAGGTGGGAAATCAGAGGTGGTGAATCAGAGATGGGGAATCACAGGCGGGGAATCAGAGGCAGCGAATAGAACGCGGGGAATCAGAGGCAGGGAATCAGAGCTGGGGAATCAGAGGCGGGGAATCAGATATGGGGAAACAGAGGCGGGGAATCAGAGGCGGGGAAACAGAGGCGGGGAATCAGACATGGGGAATCGGATGCGGGGAATCAGAGGCGGGGAATCAGAGCTGGGGAATCAGAGGTGGGGAATCAGAATTGGGGCATCAGAGGTGGGGAATTAGATATGGGGAAACAGAGGCGGGGAATCAGAGGCGGGGAAACAGAGGCGGGGAATCAGATATGGGGAATCAGAGGTGGGGAATCAGAGGCAAGGAATCAGATGTGCGGAATCAGAGATGGGGAATCAGAGGCAGGGAATCAGAATCAGAAGCGGGGAATCAGAGGCCGGGAATCAGAGGCCGGGAATCAGATGCTGGGAATAAGAGGCCGGGAATCAGAGGTGGGGAATCAGAGTCTGGGAATCAGAGATGGGGATTCAGAGGCGGGGAATGAGATATGGAGAATCAGAGGCGGGGAATCAGAGGCGGGGTAACAGAGGTGGGGAATAAGATATGGGGAATCAGAGGTGGCGAATCAAAGGCGGTGAATCAGAGATGGGGAATCAGAGGCGGGGAATCAGAGGCAGGGAATCAGATGCGGGGATTCAGAGGCGGGGAATCAGAGCTGGCGAATCAGAGGCGGGGAATCAGAGGTGGGCAATCAGAGCCGGGGAATCAGATATGGGGAATCAGAGGTGGGGAAACAGAGGTGGGGAATCAGATATGGGGAATCAGAGGTGGGGAATCAGAGGTTGTGAATCAGAGATGGGGAATAAAGGCGGGGAATCAGAGGCGGGGAAACAGAGGCTGGGAATCAGATATGGGGAATCAGAGGTGGGGAATCAGGGGCAGGGAATCAGTGGCAGGGAATCAGAGGCGGGGAATCTGAGCCGGGGAATCAGAGGCAGGGAATC
Organism: Narcine bancroftii; assembly: GCF_036971445.1. NCBI lineage: Eukaryota > Metazoa > Chordata > Chondrichthyes > Torpediniformes > Narcinidae > Narcine > Narcine bancroftii. Next base: position 436,238 of record NW_027211883.1, read on the forward strand.
AGACACGGGGAATCAGAGGCGGGGAATCAGAGATGGTGAATCAGAGGCGGGGAATCAGAGGCAGGGAATCGGACGCCGGGAATCAGAGGCGGGGAATCAGAGCTGGGGAATCAGAGGCGGGGAATCAGAGTTGGGGAATTAGAGGCGGGGAATCAGATATGGGGAAATAGAGGCGGGGAATCAGATATGGGGAATCAGAGGTGTGGAATCAGAGGTTGGGAATCAGAGGCAGGGAATCAGAGGCGGGGAAACAGAGGCGGGGAATCAGATATGGGGAATCAGAGGTGGCGAATCAAAGGCGGTGAAACAGAGATGGGGAATCAGGGCAGGGAATCAGAGGCAGGGAATCAGAGCTGGGGAAACAGAGGCGGGGAATCAGATATGGGGAATCAGAGGTGGGGAATCAGGGGCGGGGAATCAGTGGCAGGGAATCAGAGCTGGGGAATCAGAGGTGGGGAATCAGAGCTGGGGAAACAGAGGCGGGGAATCAGATATGGGGAATCTGAGGTGGGGAATCAGGGGCGGGGAATCAGTGGCAGGGAATCAGAGGCCGGGAATAAAAGGCGGGGAATCAGAGCTGGGGAATCAGAGGCGGGGAATCAGAGTTGGCGAATCAGAGGAGGGGAATCAGATATGGGGAAACAGAGGCCGGGAATCAGAGGCAGGGAAACAGAGGCGGGGAATCAGATATGGGGAATCAGAGGTGGGGAATTTGAGGTTGCGAATCAGAGGCGGGGAATCAGAGGCGGGGAATCAGAGGCAGGGAATCGGATGTGCGGAATCAGAGATGGGGAATCAGAGGTGGGGATTCAGAGGTGGTGAATCAGAAAAGGGGAATCAGAGGCTGGGAATCAGAGGCAGGGAATCAGACGCAGGGAATCAGAGGCGGGGAATCATAGCTGGCGAATTAGTGGAGGGGAATCAGAGTTGGGGAATCAGAGGCGGGGAATCAGATATGGGGAAACAGAGGCGGGGAATCAGAGGCGGGGAAACAGAGGCGGGGAATCAGATATGGGGAATCAGAGGTGGGGAATCAGAGGCAGGGAATCAGATGTGCGGAATCAGAGATGGGGAATCAGAGGCAGGGAATCAGAATCTGAAGCAGGGAATCAGAGGCCGGGAATCAGAGGCCGGAATCAGATGCTGGGAATCAGAGGCCTGGAATCAGAGGCGGGGAATCAGAGGCAGGGAATCTGATGCGGGGAATCAGAGGCGGGGAATCAGAGCTGGGGAATCAGAGGCAGGGTATTAGAGTTGGGGAATCAGAGGCGGGGAATCAGATATGGGGAAACAGAGGTGGGTAATCAGAGGCGGGGAAACAGAGGCAGGGAATCAGATATGGGGAATAAGAGGCGGGAATCAGAGGTGGGGAATCATAGGCAGGGAATTGGATGTGCGGAATCAGAGATGGGGAATCAGAGGCCGGGAATGAGAGGTGGTGAATCAGATATGGGGAATCAGAGGCGGGGAATCAGAGGCAGTGAATCAGACGCGGGGAATCAGAGGTGGGCAATCAGAGGCGGGGAATCAGATATGGGGAATCAGAGGCGGGGAATCAGAGGCGGGGAAACAGAGGCAGGGAATCAGATATGGGGAATCAGAGGTGGGGCATCAGAGGTTGTGAATCACAGATGGGGAATCAGAGGCAGGGAATCAGATGCGGGGAATCAGAGGAGGGGAATCAGAGCTGGGGAATCAGAGGCGGGGTATTAGAGTTGGGGAATCAGAGGCGGGGAATCAGACGCGGGGAATCAGAGGGGGGGTATCATAGCTGGCGAATCAGAGGCGCGGAATCAGAGGTGGGCAATCAGAGGCCGGGAATCAGAGGCGGTGAATCAGAGATGGGGAATCAGAGGCGGGGAATCAGTGGCAGGGAATCAGATATGGGGAATCAGAGGCGTGGAATCAGAGGCAGGGAATCAGACACGGGGAATCAGACACGGGGAATCAGAGGTGGGGAATCAGAGATGGGGAATCAGAGGCGGTGAATCAGAGATGGGGAATCAGAGGCGGGGAATCAGAGGCAGGAAATCAGATATGGGGAATCAGAGGCTGGGATTCAGAAGCGGGGAATCAGAGGCAGGGAATCAGACACGGGGAATCAGAGGTGGGGAATCAGAGATGGGGAATCAGAGGCGGGGAATCAGAGGCAGGGTATCAGACGCGGGGAATCTGAGGCGGGGAATCAGAGCTGGGGAATCAGAGGTGGGGAATCAGAGTTGGGGAATCAGAGGCAGGGAATCGGATGTGCGGAATCAGAGATGGGGAATCGATTGTGGGGAATCAGAGGAATCAGAGATGGGGAATCAGAGGCGGGGAATCAGAGGCAGGAAATCAGACACGGGGATTCAGAGGCTGGGAATCAGACGGGGGGAATCAAAGGCGGGGAATAAGAGCTGGGGAATCAGAGGCAGGGAATCAGAGTTTGGGATTCAGAGACGGGGAATCAGATATGGGGAAAGAGAGGCGGGGAATCAGAGGCGGGCAAACAGAGGCGGGGAATTAGATATGGGGAATCAGAGGTGGTGAATAAGTGATGGGGAACCACAGGCGGGGAATCAGAGGCAGGGAATAGAACGCAGGGAATCAGACGCAGGGAATCAGAGCTGGGGAATCAGAGGCGGGGAATCATAGTTGGGAATCAGAGGCGGGGAATCAGATATGGGGAAACAGAGGCGGGGAATCAGAGGCGGGGAAACAGAGGCGGGGAATCAGATATGGGGAATCGGATGCGGGGAATCAGAGGTGGGGAATCAGAGCTGGGGAATCATAGGCGGGGAATCAGAGTTGGGGCATCAGAGGTGGGGAATTAGATATCGGGAAACAGAGGTGGGGAATCAGAGGCGGGGAAACAGAGGCGGGGAATCAGATATGGGGAATCAGAGGTGGGGAATCAGAGGCAGGGAATCAGATGTGCGGAATCAGAGATGGGGAATCAGAGGCAGGGAATCAGAATCAGAAGCGGGGAATCAGAGGCCGGGAATCAGAGGCCGGGAATCAGATTCTGGGAATAAGAGGCCGGGAATCAGAGGTGGGGAATCAGAGTCCGGGAATCAGAGATGGGGATTCAGAGGCGGGGAATGAGATATGGAGAATCATGGGCGGGGAATCAGAGGCCGGGAAACAGAGGTGGGGAATCAGATATGGGGAATCAGAGGTGGCGAATCAAAGGCGGTGAATCAGAGATGGGGAATCAGAGGCGGGGAATCAGAGGCAGGGAATCAGATGCGGGGAATCAGAGGCGGGGAATCAGAGCTGGCGAATCAGAGGCGGGGAATCAGAGGTGGGCAATCAGAGGCGGGGAATCAGATATGGGGAATCAGAGGCGGGGAATCAGAGGCGGGGAAACAGAGGCGGGGAATCAAATATAGGGAATCAGAGGTGGGGAATCAGAGGTTGTGAATCAGTGATGGGGAATCAAGGCGGGGAATCAGAGGCAGGGAATCAGACACGGGGAATCAGAGGCGGGGATTCAGAGCTGGGGAATCAGAGGCGGGGAATCAGAGTTGGGGAATCAGAGGCAGGGAATCAGATATGGGGAATCAGAGGGGGGGAATCAGAGGCGGGGAAACAGAGGCGGGGAATCAGATATGGGGAATCAGAGGTGGGGAATCAGGGGCAGGGAATCAGTGGCAGGGAATCAGAGGCGGGGAATCAGAGGCGGGGAATCAGAGGCAGGGAATCAGACACGGGGAATCAGAGGCGGGGAATCAGAGATGGGGAATGAGAGGCGGGGAATCAGAGGCAGGGAATCGGACGCCGGGAATCAGAGTCGGGGAATCAGAGCTGGGGATTCAGAGGCGGGGAATCAGAGTTGGGGAATCAGAGGCGGGGAATCAGATATGGGGAAATAGAGGCGGGGAATCAGATATGGGGAATCAGAGGTGTGGAATCAGAGGTTGTGAATCAGAGGAAGGGAATCAGAGTCGGGGAAACAGAAGCGGGGAATCAGATATGTGGAATCAGAGGTGGCGAATCAAAGGCGGTGAAACAGAGATGGGGAATCAGGGCAGGGAATCAGAGGCAGGGAATCAAACACGGGGAATCAGAGCTGGGGAATCAGAGACGGGGAATCAGAGTTGGGAATCAGAGGCGGGGAATCAGAGGCGGGGAAACAGAGGCGGGGAATCAGATATGGGGAATCAGAGGTGGGGAATCAGAGGTTGGGAATCAGAGGCAGGGAATCAGAGGCGGGGAATCAGAGGCGGGGAATCAGAGGAAGGGAATCAGATGTGCGGAATCGGAGATGGGGAATCAGAGGCAGGGAATCAGAGGCGGGGAATCAGAGGCGGGGAATCAGAGGCCGGGAATCAGATATGGGGAAACTGAGGCGGGGAATCCGAGGCGGGGAAACAGAGGCGGGGATTCAGATATGGGGAATCAGAGGTGGGGAATCAGAGGTTGGGAATCAGAGGCAGGGAATCAGAGGCTTGGAATCAGATGCAGGGAATCAGATGCGGGGAATCAGAGGCGGGGAATCAGAGCTGGGGAATCAGAGGTGGGGTATCAGATTTGGGGAATCAGAGGTGGGGACTTAGATGTTGGGAAACAGAGGCGGGAAATCAGAGGTGGGGAAACAGAGGCGGGGAATCAGATATGGGGAATCAGAGGTGGGGAATCAGAGGCAGGGAATCAGATGTGCGGAATCAGAGATGGGGAATCAGAGGCAGGGAAACAGAATCAGAAGCAGGGAATCAGAGGCCGGAATCAGATGCTGGGAATCAGAGGCCTGGAATCAGAGGCGGGGAATCAGAGGCAGGGAATCAGATGCGGGGAATCAGAGGCGGGGAATCAGAGCTGGGGAATCAGAGGCGGGGTATTAGAGTTGGGGAATCAGAGGCGGGGAATCAGATATGGGGAAACAGAGGTAGGGAATCAGAGGCGGGGAAACAGAGGCAGGGAATCAGATATGGTGAATCAGAGGCGGGGAATCAGAGGTGGGGAATCATAGGCAGGGAATCGGATGTGCGGAATCAGAGATGGGGAATCAGAGGCCGGGAATCAGAGGTGGTGAATCAGAGATGGGGAATCAGAGGCGGGGAATCAGAGGCAGGGTATCAGACGCGGGGAATCAGAGGTGGGCAATCAGAGGCGGGGAATCAGATATGGGGAATCAGAGGCGGGGAATCAGAGGCGGGGAAACAGAGGCGGGGAATCAGATATGGGGAATCAGAGGTGGGGCATCAGAGGTTGTGAATCACAGATGGGGAATCAGAGGCGGGGAATCAGAGGCAGGGAATCAGATGCGGGGAATCAGAGGCGGGGATTCAGAGCTGGGGAATCAGAAGCGGGGAATCAGAGTTGGGGAATCAGAGGCGGGGAATCAGATATGGGGAATCAGAGGCAGGGAATCAGAGGCGGGGAATCAGAGGCAGGGAATCAGACTCGGGGAATCAGAGGTGGGGAATCAGAGTTGGGGAATCAGAGGCAGGGAATTGGATGTGCGGAATCAGAGATGGGGAATCAGAGGTGGGGAATCAGAGGCGGTGAATCAGAGATGGGGAATCAGAGGCGGGGAATCTGAGGCAGGAAATCAGACACGGGTATTCAGAGGCTGGGAATCAGATATGGGGAAACAGAGGCGGGGAATCAGAGGCGGGCAAACAGAGGCGGGGAATTAGATATGGGGAATCAGAGGTAGGGAATCAGAGGTGGTGAATCAGTGATGGGGAATCACAGGCGGGGAATCAGAGGCAGGGAATAGAACGCGGGGAATCAGAGGCAGGGAATCAGAGCTGGGGAATCAGAGGCAGGGAATCATAGTTGGGAATCAGAGGCGGGAATCAGATATGGGGAAACAGAGGCGGGGAATCAGAGGCGGGGAAACAGAGGCGGGGAATCAGATATGGGGAATCGGATGCAGGGAATCAGAGGCGGGGAATCAGAGCTGGGGAATCAGAGGCGGGGAATCAGAGTTGGGGCATCAGAGGTGGGGAATTAGATATAGGGAAACAGAGGCGGTGAATCAGAGGCGGGCAAACAGAGGCGGGGAATTAGATATGGGGAATCAGAGGTAGGGAATCAGAGGTGGTGAATCAGTGATGGGGAATCACAGGCGGGGAATCAGAGGCAGGGAATAGAACGCGGGGTATCAGAGGCAGGGAATCAGAGCTGGGGAATCAGAGGCGGGGAATCAGAGGTGGGGAATCAGAGGCGGGGAATCAGAGGCAGGGAATCGGACGCCGGGAATCAGAGGCGGGGAATCAGAGCTGGGGAATCAGAGGCGGAGAATCAGAGTTGGGGAATCAGAGGCGGGGAATCAGATATGGGGAAATAGAGGCGGGGAATCAGATATGGGGAATCAGAGGTGTGGAATCAGAGGTTGGGAATCAGAGGCAGGGAATCAGAGGCGGGTAAACAGAGGCGGGGAATCAGATATGGGGAATCAGAGGTGGCGAATCAAAGGCGGTGAAACAGAGATGGGGAATCAGGGCAGGGAATCAGAGGCAGGGAATCAGAGCTGGGGAAACAGAGGCGGGGAATCAGATATGGGAAATCAGAGGTGGGGAATCAGGGGCGGGGAATCAGTGGCAGGGAATCAGAGCTTGGGAATCAGAGGTGGGGAATCACAGCTGGGGAAACAGAGGCGGGGAATCAGATATGGGGAATCAGAGGTGGGGAATCAGGGGCGGGGAATCAGTGGCAGGGAATCAGAGGCCGGGAATAAAAGGCGGGGAATCAGAGCTGGGGAATCAGAGGCGGGGAATCAGAGTTGGGGAATCAGAGGAGGGGAATCAGATATGGGGAAACAGAGGCCGGGAATCAGAGGCAGGGTAACAGAGGCGGGGAATCAGATATGGGGAATCAGAGGTGGGGAATTAGAGGTTGCGAATCAGAGGCGGGGAAACAGAGGCGGGGAATCAAATATAGGGAATCAGAGGTGGGGAATCAGAGGTTGTGAATCAGAGATGGGGAATCAAGGCGGGGAATCAGAGGCAGGGAATCAGACGCGGGGAATCAGAGGCGGGGATTCAGAGCTGGGGAATCAGAGGCGGTGAATCATAGTTGGGGAATCAGAGGCAGGGAATCAGATATGGGGAATCAGAGGCGGGGAATTTGAGGCGGGGAAACAGAGGCGGGGAATCAGATATGGGGAATCAGAATTGGGGAATCAGGGGCAGGGAATCAGTGGCAGGGAATCAGAGGCGGGGAATCAGAGGCGGGGAATCAGAGGCAGGGAATCAGACACGGGGAATCGGAGGCGGGGAATCAGAGATGGGGAATCAGAGGCGGGGAATCAGAGGCAGGGAATCGGACTCCGGGAATCAGAGTCGGGGAATCAGAGCTGGGGAATCAGAGGCGGGGAATCAGAGTTGGGGAATCAGAGGCGGGGAATCAGATATGGGGAAATAGAGGCGGGGAATCAGATATGGGGAATCAGAGGTGTGGAATCAGAGGGAGGTTGGGAATCAGAGGCAGGGAATCAGAGTCGGGGAAACAGAGGCGGGGAATCAGATATGGTGAATCAGAGGTGGCGAATCAAAGGCGGTGAAACAGAGATGGGGAATCAGGGCAGGGAATCAGAGGCAGGGAATCAAACACGGGGAATCAGAGCTGGGCAATCAGAGGCGGCGAATCAGAGTTGGGAATCAGAGGCGGGGAATCAGAGGCGGGGAAACAGAGGCGGGGAATCAGATATGGGGAATCAGAGGTGGGGAATCCGAGGTTGGGAATCAGAGGCAGGGAATCAGAGGCGGGGAATCAGAGGCGGGGAATCAGAGGAAGGGAATCAGATGTGCGGAATCGGAGATGGGGAATCAGAGGCAGGGAATCAGAGGCGGGGAATCAGATATGGGGAAACAGAGGCGGGGAATCCGAGGCAGGGAAACAGAGGCGGGGAATCAGATATGGGGAATCAGAGGTGGGGAATCAGAGGTTGGGAATCAGAGGCAGGGAATCAGATGCTTGGAATCAGATGCAGGGAATCAGATGCGGGGAATCAGAGGCGGGGAATCAGAGCTGGGGAATCAGAGGTGGGGAATCAGATTTGGGGAATCAGAGGCGGGGACTTAGATATTGGGAAACAGAGGCGGGGAATCAGAGGCGGGGAAACCCAGGCGGGGTATCAGATATGGGGAATCAGAGGTGGGGAATCAGAGGCAAGGAATCAGATGTGCGGAATCAGAGGTGGGGAATCAGAGGCAGGGAATCAGAATCAGAAGCAGGGAATCAGAGGCCGGGAATAAGAGGCCGGAATCAGATGCTGGGAATCAGAGGCCTGGAATCAGAGGCGGGGAATCAGAGGCAGGGAATCAGATGCGGGGAATCAGAGGCGGGGAATCAGAGCTGGGGAATCAGAGGTGGGGTATTAGAGTTGGGGAATCAGAGGCGGGGAATCAGAGGTGGGGAATCAGAGGCGGGGAAACAGAGGCAGGGAATCAGATATGGGGAATCAGAGGTGGGGAATCAGAGATGGGGAATCAGAGGCAGTGAATCAGAGATGGGGAATCAGAGGCGGGGAATCAGAGGCAGGAAATCTGACACGGGGATTCAGAGGCTGGGAATCAGACGGGGGGAATCAAAGGCGGGGAATCAGAGCTGGGGAATCAGAGGCAGGGAATCAGAGGCGGGGAATCAGATATGGGGAATCAGAGGCTGGGATTCAGAGGCGGGGAATCAGAGGCAGGGAATCAGACACGGGGAATCAGACGTGGGGAATCAGAGATGGGGAATCAGAGGCGGGGAATCAGAGGCAGGGAATCAGACGCGATGAATCTGAGGCGGGGAATCAGAGCTGGGGAATCAGAGGTGGGGAATCAGAGTTGGGGAATCAGAGGCAGGGAATCGGATGTGCGGAATCAGAGATGGGGAATCAGATGTGGGGAATCAGAGGAATCAGAGATGGGGAATCAGAGGCGGGGAATCAGAGGCAGGAAATCAGACACGGGGATTCAGAGGCTGGGAATCAGACGGGGGGAATCAAAGGCGGGGAATCAGAGCTGGGGAATCAGAGGCGGGCAAACAGAGGCGGGGAATTAGATATGGGGAATCAGAGGTGGGGAATCAGAGGTGGTGAATCAGTGATGGGGAATCACAGGCGGGGAATCAGAGGCAGGGAATAGAACGCAGGGAATCAGACGCAGGGAATCAGAGCTAGGGAATCAGAGGCGGGGAATCATAGTTGGGAATCAGAGGCGGGGAATCAGATATGGGGAAACAGAGGCGGGGAATCAGAGGCGGGGAAACAGAGGCGGGGAATCAGATATGGGGAATCGGATGCGGGGAATCAGAGGCGGGGAATCAGGGCTGGGGAATCAGAGGCGGGGAATCAGAGTTGGGGCATCAGAGGTGGGGAGTTAGATATAGGGAAACAGAGGCGGGGAATCAGAGGCGGGGAAACAGAGGCGGGGAATCAGATATGGGGAATCAGAGGTGGGGAATCAGAGGCAGGGAATCAGATGTGCGGAATCAGAGATGGGGAATCAGAGGCAGGGAATCAGAATCAGAAGCGGGAAATCAGAGGCCGGGAATCAGAGGCCGGGAATCAGATGCTGGGAATAAGAGGCCGGGAATCAGAGGTGGGGAATCAGAGTCCGGGAATCAGAGATGGGGATTCAGAGGCGGGGAATGAGATATGGAGAATCAGAGGCGGGGAATCAGAGGCCGGGAAACAGAGGTGGGGAATCAGATATGGGGAATCAGAGGTGGCGAATCAAAGGCGGTGAATCAGAGATGGGGAATCAGAGGCGGGGAATCAGAGGCAGGGAATCAGATGCGGGGAATCAGAGGCGGGGAATCAGAGCTGGCGAATCAGAGGCGGGGAATCAGAGGTGGGCAATCAGAGGCGGGGAATCAGATATGGGGAATCAGAGGCGGGGAATCAGAGGCGGGGAAACAGAGGCGGGGAATCAAATATAGGGAATCAGAGGTGGGGAATCAGAGGTTGTGAATCAGAGATGGGGAATCTAGGCGGGGAATCAGAGGCAGGGAATCAGACACGGGGAATCAGAGGCGGGGATTCAGAGCTGGGGAATCAGAGGCGGGGAATCAGAGTTGGGGAATCAGAGGCAGGGAATCATATATGGGGAATCAGAGGCGGGGAATCAGAGGCGGGGAAACAGAGGCGGGGAATCAGATATGGGGAATCAGAGGTGGGGAATCAGGGGCAGGGAATCAGTGGCAGGGAATCAGAGGCGGGGAATCAGAGGCGGGGAATCAGAGGCAGGGAATCAGTGGCAGGGAATCAGAGGCGGGGAATCAGACACGGGGAATCAGAGGCAGGGAATCGGAAGCCGGGAATCAGAGTCGGGGAATCATTGCTGGGGAATCAGAGGCGGGGATTCAGAGTTGGGGAATCAGAGGCGGGGATTCAGATATGGGGAAATAGAGGCGGGGAATCAGATATGGGGAATCAGAGCTGTGGAATCAGAGGTTGGGAATCAGAGGAAGGGAATCAGAGTCGGGGAAACAGAGGCGGGGAATCAGATATGTGGAATCAGAGGCGGCGAATCAAAGGCGGTGAAACAGAGATGGGGAATCAGGGCAGGGAATCAGAGGCAGGGAATCAAACACGGGGAATCAGAGCTGGGGAATCAGAGGCGGGGAATCAGAGTTGGGAATCAGAGGCGGGGAATCAGAGGCGGGGAAACAGAGGCGGGGAATCAGATATGGGGAATCAGAGGTTGGGAATCAGAGGTTGGGAATCAGAGGCAGGGAATCAGAGGCGGGGAATCAGAGGCGGGGAATCAGAGGAAGGGAATCAGATGTGCGGAATCGGAGATGGGGAATCAGAGGCAGGGAATCAGAGGCGGGGAATCAGAGGCGGGGAATAAGAGGCCGGGAATCAGATATGTGGAAACTGAGGCGGGGAATCCGAGGCGGGGAAACAGAGGCGGGGAATCAGATATGGGGAATCAGAGGTGGGGAATCAGAGGTTGGGAATCAGAGGCAGGGAATCAGAGGCTTGGAATCAGATGCAGGGAATCATATGAGGGGCATCAGAGGCGGGGAATCAGAGCTGGGGAATCAGAGGTGGGGAATCAGATTTGGGGAATCAGAGGTGGGGACTTAGATATTGGGAAAAAGAGGCGGGGAATCAGAGGCGGGGAAACAGAGGCGGGGAATCAGATATGGGGAATCAGAGGTGGGGAATCAGAGGCAGGGAATCAGATGTGCGGAATCAGAGATGGGGAATCAGAGGCAGGGAATCAGAATCTGAAGCAGGGAATCAGAGGCCGGGAATCAGAGGCCGGAATCAGATGATGGGAATCAGAGGCCTGGAATCAGAGGCGGGGAATCAGAGGCAGGGAATTAGATGCGGGGAATCAGAGGCGGGGAATCAGAGCTGGGGAATCAGAGGCGGGGTATTAGAGTTGGGGAATCAGAGGCGGGGAATCAGATATGGGGAAACAGAGGTAGGGAATCAGAGATGGGGAATCAGAGGCAGGGAATCAGAATCAGAAGCTGGGAATCAGAGGCCGGGAATCAGAGGCCGGGAATCAGATGCTGGGAATAAGAGGCCGGGAATCAGAGGTGGGGAATCAGAGTCCGGGAATCAGAGGTGGTGAATCAGAGATGGGGAATCAGAGGCGGGGAATCAGAGGCAGGGTATCAGATGCGGGGAATCAGATATGGGGAATCAGAGGCGGGGAATCAGAGGCGGGGAAACAGAGGCAGGGAATCAGATATGGGGAATCAGAGGTGGGGCATCAGAGGTTGTGAATCACAGATGGGGAATCAGAGGCGGGGAATCAAATATGGGGAATCAGAGGCAGGGAATCAGAGGCGGGGAATCAGAGATGGGGAATCAGAGGTGGGGAATCAGAGGCGGTGAATCAGAGATGGGGAATCAGAGGCGGGGAATCAGAGGCAGGAAATCAGACACGGGGATTCAGAGGCTGGGAATCAGACGGGGGGAATCAAAGGCGGGGAATCAGAGCTGGGGAATCTGAGGCAGGGAATCAGAGTTGGGGTTTCAGAGGCGGGGAATCAGATATGGGGAAACAGAGGCGGGGAATCAGAGGCGGGCAAACAGAGGCGGGGAATTAGATATGGGGAATCAGAGATGGGGAATCAGAGGTGGTGAATCAGTGATGGGGAATCACAGGCGGGGAATCAGAGGCAGGGAATAGAACGCGGGGAATCAGAGGCAGGGAATCAGAGCTGGGGAATCAGAGGCGGGGAATCATAGTTGGGAATCAGAGGCGGGAATCAGATATGGGGAAACAGAGGCGGGGAATCAGAGGCGGGGAAACAGAGGCAGGGAATCAGATGTGCGGAATCAGAGATGGGGAATCAGAGGCAGGGAATCAGAAGCGGGGAATCAGAGGCCGGGAATCAGAGGCCGGGAATCAGATGCTGGGAATAAGAGGCCGGGAATCAGAGGAGGGGAATCAGAGTCCGGGAATCAGAGATGGGGATTCAGAGGCGGGGAATGAGATATGGAGAATCAGAGGCGGGGAATCAGAGGCGGGGAAACAGAGGTGGGGAATCAGATATTGGGAATCAGAGGTGGCGAATCAAAGGCGGTGAATCAGAGATGGGGAATGAGAGGCGGGGAATCAGAGGCAGGGAATCAGATGCGGGGAATCAGAGGCGGGGAATCAGAGCTGGCGAATCAGAGGCTGGGAATCAGAGGTGGGCAATCAGAGGCGGGGAATCAGATATGGGGAATCAGAGGCGGGGAATCAGAGGCGGGGAAACAGAGGCGGGGAATCAAATATAGGGAATCAGAGGTGGGGAATCAGAGGTTGTGAATCAGAGATGGGGAATCAAGGCGGGGAATCAGAGGCAGGGAATCAGACGCGGGGAATCAGAGGCGGGGATTCAGAGCTGGGGAATCAGAGGCGGGGAATCAGAGTTGGGGAATCAGAGGCAGGGAATCAGATATGGGGAATCAGAGGCGGGGAATCAGAGGCCGGGAATCAGATATGGGGAAACAGAGGCGGGGAATCCGAGGCGGGGAAACAGAGGCGGGGAATCGGATATGGGGAATCAGAGGTGGGGAATCAGAGGTTGGGAATCAGAGGTAGGGAATCAGAGGCTTGGAATCAGATGCAGGGTATCAGATGCGGGGAATCAGAGGCGGGGAATCAGAGCTGGGGAATCAGAGGTGGGGAATCAGATTTGGGGAATCAGAGGTGGGGACTTAGATATTGGGAAACAGAGGCGGGGAATCAGAGGCGGGGAAACAGAGGCGGGGAATCAGATATGGGGAATCAGAGGTGGGGAATCAGAGGCAGGGAATCAGATGTGCGGAATCAGAGATGGGGAATCAGAGGCAGGGAATCAGAATCAGAAGAATGGAATCAGAGGCCGGGAATCAGAGGCCGGAATCAGATGCTGGGAATCAGAGGCCTGGAATCAGAGGCGGGGAATCAGAGGCAGGGAATCAGATGCGGGGAATCAGAGGCGGGGAATCAGAGCTGGAGAATCAGAGGCGGGGTATTAGAGTTGGGGAATCAGAGGCGGGGAATCAGATATGGGGAAACAGAGGTGGGGAATCAGAGGCGGGGAAACAGAGGCAGGGAATCAGATATGGGGAATCAGAGGTGGGGCATCAGAGGTTGTGAATCACAGATGGGGAATCAGAGGCGGGGAATCAGAGGCAGGGAATCAGACGCGGGGAATCAGAGGCGGGGATTCAGAACTGGGGAATCAGAAGCGGGGAATCAGAGTTGGGGAATCAGAGGCGGGGAATCAGATATGGGGAATCAGAGGCAGGGAATCAGAGGCGGGGAATCAGAGGCAAGGAATCAGACGTGTGGAATCTGAGGCGGGGAATGAGAGATGGGGAATCAGAGGTGGGGAATCAGAGTTGGGGAATCAGAGGCAGGGAATTGGATGTGCGGAATCAGAGAGGGGGAATCAGAGGTGGGGAATCAGGCGGTGAATCAGAGATGGGGAATCAGAGGCGGGGAATCAGAGGCAGGAAATCAGACACGGGGATTCAGAGGCTGGGAATCAAACGGGGGGAATCAAAGGCGGGGAATCAGAGCTGGGGAATCTGAGGCAGGGAATCAGAGTTGGGGATTCAGAGGCGGGGAATCAGATATGGGGAAACAGAGGCGGGGAATCAGAGGCGGGCAAACAGAGGCGGGGAATTAGATATGGGGAATCAGAGGTAGGGAATCAGAGGTGGTGAATCAGTGATGGCGAATCACAGGCGGGGAATCAGAGGCAGGGAATAGAACGCGGGGAATCAGAGGCAGGGAATCAGAGCTGGGGAATAAGAGGAGGGGATTCATAGTTGGGAATCAGAGGCGGGAATCAGATATGGGGAAACAGAGGCGGGGAATCAGAGGCGGTGAAACAGAGGCGGGGAATCAGATATGGGGAATCGGATGCAGGGAATCAGAGGCGGGGAATCAGAGCTGGGGAATCAGAGGCGGGGAATCAGAGTTGGGGCATCAGAGGTGGAGAATTAGATATAGGGAAACAGAGGCGGGGAATCAGAGGCGGGGAAACAGAGGCGGGGAATCAGATATGGGGAATCAGAGGTGGGGAATCAGAGGCAGGGAATCAGATGTTCGGAATCAGAGATGGGGAATAAGAGGCAGGGAATCAGAATCAGAAGCGGGGAATCAGAGGCCGGGAATCAGAGGCTGGGAATAAGATGCTGGGAATAAGAGGCCGGGAATCAGAGGTGGGGAATCAGATATGGGGAATCAGAGGTGGCGAATCAAAGGCAGTGAATCAGAGATGGGGAATCAGAGGCGGGGAATCAGAGGCAGGGAATCAGATGCGGGGAATAAGAGGCGGGGAATCAGAGCTGGCGAATCAGAGGCTGGGAATCAGAGGTGGGCAATCAGAGGCGGGGAATCAGATATGGGGAATCAGAGGCGGGGAATCAGAGGCGGGGAAACAGAGGCGGGGAATCAAATATAGGGAATCAGAGGTGGGGAATCAGAGGTTGTGAATCAGAGATGGGGAATCAAGGCGGGGAATCAGAGGCAGGGAATCAGACGCGGGGAATCAGAGGCGAGGATTCAGAGCTGGGGAATCAGAGGCGGGGAATCAGAGTTGGGGAATCAGAGGCAGGGAATCAGATATGGGGAATCAGAGGCGGGGAATCAGAGGCGGGGAAACAGAGGCGGGGAATCAGATGTGGGGAATCAGAGGTGGGGAATCAGGGGCAGGGAATCAGTGGCAGGGAATCAGAGGCGGGGAATCAGACGCGCGGAATCAAAGGCAGGGAATCAGACACGGGGAATCAGAGGCGGGGAATCAGAGATGGGGAATCAGAGGCGGGGAATCAGAGGCAGGGAATCGGATGCCGGGAATCAGAGTCGGGGAATCAGAGCTGGGGAATCAGAGGCGGGGAATCAGAGTTGGGGAATCAGAGGCGGGGAATCAGATATGGGGAAATAGAGGCGGGGAATCAGATATGGGGAATCAGAGGTGTGGAATCAGAGGTTGGGAATCAGAGGCAGGGAATCAGAGTCGGGGAAACAGAGGCGGGGAATCAGATATGGGGAATCAGAGGTGGCGAATCAAAGGCGGTGAAACAGAGATGGGGAATCAGGGCAGGGAATCAGAGGCAGGGAATCAAACACGGGGAATCAGAGCTGGGGAATCAGAGGCGGGGAATCAGAGGCGGGGAAACAGAGGCGGGGAATCAGATATGGGGAATCAGAGGTGGGGAATCCGAGGTTGGGAATCAGAGGCAGGGAATCAGAGGCGGAAAATCAGAGGCGGGGAATCAGAGGAAGGGAATCAGATGTGCGGAATCGGAGATGGGGAATCAGAGGCAGGGAATCAGAGGCGGGGAATCAGAGGCGGGGTATCAGAGGCCGGGAATCAGATATGGGGAAACAGAGGCGGGGAATCCGAGGCGGGGAAACAGAGGTGGGGAATCAGAGTTGGGGAATCAGAGGCGGGGAATCAGATATGGGGAATCAGAGGCAGGGAATCGGAGGCGGGGAATCAGAGGCAAGGAATCAGACGTGTGGAATCTGAGGCGGGGAATGAGAGATGGGGAATCAGAGGTGTGGAATCAGAGTTGGGGAATCAGAGGCAGGGAATTGGATGTGCGGAATCAGAGAGGGGCAATCAGAGGTGGGGAATCAGGCGGTGAATCAGAGATGGGGAATCAGAGGCGGGGAATCAGAGGCAGGAAATCAGACACGGGGATTCAGAGGCTGGGAATCAGACGGGGGGAATCAAAGGCGGGGAATCAGAGCTGGGGAATCTGAGGCAGGGAATCAGAGTTGGGGATTCAGAGGCGGGGAATCAGATATGGGGAAACAGAGGCGGGGAATCAGAGGCGGGCAAACAGAGGCGGGGAATTAGATATGGGGAATCAGATGTAGGGAATCAGAGGTGGTGAATCAGTGATGGGGAATCACAGGCGGGGAATCAGAGGCAGGGAATAGAACGCGGGGAATCAGAGGCAGGGAATCAGAGCTGGGGAATCAGAGGAGGGGATTCATAGTTGGGAATCAGAGGCGGGAATCAGATATGGGGAAACAGAGGCGGGGAATCAGAGGCGGTGAAACAGAGGCGGGGAATCAGATATGGGGAATCGGATGCAGGGAATCAGAGGCGGGGAATCAGAGCTGGGGAATCAGAGGCGGGGAATCAGAGTTGGGGCATCAGAGGTGGGGAATTAGATATAGGGAAACAGAGGCGGGGAATCAGAGGCGGGGAAACGAGGCGGGGAATCAGATATGGGGAATCAGAGGTGGGGAATCAGAGGCAGGGAATCAGATGTGCGGAATCAGAGATGGGGAATAAGAGGCAGGGAATCAGAATCAGAAGCGGGGAATCAGAGGCCGGGAATCAGAGGCCGGGAATAAGATGCTGGGAATAAGAGGCCGGGAATCAGAGGTGGGGAATCAGATATGGGGAATCAGAGGTGGCGAATCAAAGGCGGTGAATCAGAGATGGGGAATCAGAGGCGGGGAATCAGAGGCAGGGAATCAGATGCGGGGAATCAGAGGCGGGGAATCAGAGCTGGCGAATCAGAGGCTGGGAATCAGAGGTGGGCAATCAGAGGCGGGGAATCAGATATGGGGAATCAGAGGCGGGGAATCAGAGGCGGGGAAACAGAGGAGGGGAATCAAATATAGGGAATCAGAGGTGGGGAATCAGAGGTTGTGAATCAGAGATGGGGAATCAAGGCGGGGAATCAGAGGCAGGGAATCAGACGCGGGGAATCAGAGGCGGGGATTCAGAGCTGGGGAATCAGAGGCGGGGAATCAGAGTTGGGGAATCAGAGGCAGGGAATCAGATATGGGGAATCAGAGGCGGGGAATCAGAGGCGGGGAAACAGAGGCGGGGAATCAGATGTGGGGAATCAGAGGTGGGGAATCAGGGGCAGGGAATCAGTGGCAGGGAATCAGAGGCGGGGAATCAGACGCGGGGAATCAAAGGCAGGGAATCAGACACGGGGAATCAGAGGCGGGGAATCAGAGATGGGGAATCAGAGGCGGGGAATCAGAGGCAGGGAATCGGATGCCGGGAATCAGAGTCAGGGAATCAGAGGCGGGGAATCAGAGTTGGGGAATCAGAGGCGGGGAATCAGATATGGGGAAATAGAGGCGGGGAATCAGATATGGGGAATCAGAGGTGTGGAATAAGAGGTTGGGAATCAGAGGCAGGGAATCAGAGTCGGGGAAACAGAGGCGGGGAATCAGATATGGGGAATCAGAGGTGGCGAATCAAAGGCGGTGAAACAGAGATGGGGAATCAGGGCAGGGAATCAGAGGCAGGGAATCAAACACGGGGAATCAGAGCTGGGGAATCAGAGGTGGGGAATCAGAGTTGGGAATCAGAGGCGGGGAATCAGAGGCGGGGAAACAAAGGCGGGGAATCAGATATGGGGAATCAGAGGTGGGGAATCCGAGGTTGGGAATCAGAGGCAGGGAATCAGAGGCGGGGAATCAGAGGCGGGGAATCAGAGGCCGGGAATCAGATATGGGGAAACAGAGGCGGGGAATCCGAGGCGGGGAAACAGAGGCGGGGAATCAGATATGGGGAATCAGAGGTGGGGAATCAGAGGTTGGGAATCAGAGGCAGGGAATCAGAGGCTTGGAATCAGATGCAGGGAATCAGATGCGGGGAATCAGAGGCGGGGAATCAGAGCTGGGGAATCAGAGGTGGGGAATCAGATTTGGGGAATCAGAGGCGGGGACTTAGATATTGGGAAACAGAGGCGGGGAATCAGAGGCGGGGAAACCCAGGCGGGGAATCAGATATGGGGAATCAGAGGTGGGGAATCAGAGGCAAGGAATCAGATGTGCGGAATCAGAGATGGGGAATCAGAGGCAGGGAATCAGAATCAGAAGCAGGGAATCAGAGGCCGGGAATCAGAGGCCCGAATCAGATGCTGGGAATCAGAGGCCTGGAATCAGAGGCGGGGAATCAGAGGCAGGGAATCAGATGCGGGGAATCAGAGGCGGGGAATCAGAGCTGGGGAATCAGAGGCGGGGTATTAGAGTTCGGGAATCAGAGGCGGGGAATCAGATATGGGGAAACAGAGGTGGGGAATCAGAGGCGGGGAAACAGAGGCAGGGAATCAGATATGGGGAATGAGAGGCGGGGAATCAGAGGTGGGGAATCATAGGCAGGGAATCGGATGTGCGGAATCAGAGATGGGGAATCAGAGGCTGGGAATCAGAGGTGGTGAATCAGAGATTGGGAATCAGAGGCGGGGAATCAGAGGCAGGGAATCAGACGCGGGGAATCAGAGGTGGGCAATCAGAGGCGGGGAATCAGATATGGGGAATCAGAGGCGGGGAATCAGAGGCGGGGAAACAGAGGCGGGGAATCAGATATGGGGAATCAGAGGTGGGGCATCAGAGGTTGTGAATCACAGATGGGGAATCAGAGGCGGGGAATCAGAGGCAGGGAATCAGACGCGGGGAATCAGAGGCGGGGATTCAGAGCTGGGGAATCAGAGGCTGGGAATCAGAGTTGGGGAATCAGAGGCGGGGAATCAGATATGGGGAATCAGAGGCAGGGAATCAGAGGCGGGAAAACAGAGGCGGGGAATCAGATATGGGGAATCAGAGGCGGGGAATCAGAGGCAGGGAATCAGATACGGGGAATCAGAGGCGGGGAATCAGAGATGGGGAATCAGAGGCGGGGAATCAGAGGCAGGGAATCGGATGCCGGGAATCAGAGGCGGGAAATCAGAGCTGGGGAATCAGAGGCGGGGAATCAGAGTTGGGGAATCAGAGGCGGCGAAGCAGATATGGGGAAATAGAGGCGGGGAATCAGATATGGGGAATCAGATGCGGGGAATCAGATATGGGGAATCAGAGGCTGGGAATCAGAGGGGGGGAAACAGAGGCGGGGAATAAGATATGGGGAATCAGAGGTGGGGAATCAGGGGCGGGGAATCAGTGGCAGGGAATCAGAGGCGGGGAATCAGAGGCGGGGAATCAAAGGAAGGGAATCAGACACGGGGAATCAGAGGTGGGGAATCAGAGATGTGGAATCAGAGGCGGGGAATCACAGGCAGGGAATCAGACGCGGGGAATCAGAGGCGGGGAATCAGAGCTGGGGAATCAGAGGTGGGGAATCAGAGTCGGGGAATCATAGGCAGGGAATCGGTTGTGCGGAATCAGAGATGGGGAATCAGATGTGGGGAATCAGAGGCAGTGAATCAGAGGCGGGGAAACAGAGGCGGGGAATCAAATATAGGGAATCAGAGTTGGGGAATCAGAGGCAGGGAATCAGATATGGGAAATCAGAGGTGGGGAATCAGAGGCGGGGAAACAGAGGCGGGGAATCAGATATGGGGAATCAGAATTGGGGAATCAGGGGCAGCGAATCAGTGGCAGGGAATCAGAGGCGGGGAATCAGAGGCGGGGAATCAGAGGCAGGGAATCAGACACGGGGAATCAGAGGCGGGGAATCAGAGATGGGGAATCAGAGGCGGGGAATCAGAGTTGGGGAATCAGAGGCGGGGAATCAGATATGGGGAAATAGAGGCGGGGAATCAGATATGGGGAATCAGAGGTGTGGAATCAGAGGTTGGGAATCAGAGGCAGGGAATCAGAGTCGGGGAAACAGAGGCGGGTAATCAGATATGGGGAATCAGAGGTGGCGAATCAAAGGCGGTGAAACAGAGATGGGGAATCAGGGCAGGGAATCAGAGGCAGGGAATCAAACACGGGGAATCAGAGCTGGGGAATCAGAGGCGGGGAATCAGAGTTGGGAATCAGAGGCGGGGAATGAGAGGCGGGGAAACAGAGGCGGGGAATCAGATATGGGGAATCGGAGGTGTGGTATCCGAGGTTGGGAATCAGAGGCAGGGAATCAGAGGCGGGGAATCAGAGGCGGGGAATCAGAGGAAGGGAATCAGATGTGCGGAATCGGAGATGGGGAATCAGAGGCAGGGAATCAGAGGCGGGGAATCAGAGGCGGGGAATCAGATATGGGGAATCAGAGGTGGCGAATCAAAGGCGGTGAAACAGAGATGGGGAATCAGGGCAGGGAATCAGAGGCAGGGAATCAAACACGGGGAATCAGAGCTGGGGAATCAGAGGCGGGGAATCAGAGTTGGGAATCAGAGGCGGGGAATCAGAGGCGGGGAAACAGAGGCGGGGAATCAGATATGGGGAATCAGAGGTGGGGAATCCGAGGTTGGGAATCAGAGGCAGGGAATCAGAGACGGGGAATCAGAGGTGGGGAATCAGAGGAAGGGAATCAGATGTGCGGAATCGGAGATGGGGAATCAGAGGCAGGGAATCAGAGGCGGGGAATCAGAGGCGGGGAATCAGAGGCCGGGAATCAGATGTGGGGAATCAGAGGCAGTGAATCAGAGGCGGGGAAATAGAGGCGGGGAATCAAATATAGGGAATCAGAGGTGGGGAATCAGAGGTTGTGAATCAGAGATGGGGAATCAAGGCAGGGAATCAGAGCTGGGGAATCAGAGGCGGGGAATCAGAGTTGGGGAATCAGAGGCGGCGAAGCAGATATGGGGAAATAGAGGCGGGGAATCAGATATGGGGAATCAGATGCGGGGAATCAGATATGGGGAATCAGAGGCTGGGAATCAGAGGGGGGGAAACAGAGGCGGGGAATAAGATATGGGGAATCAGAGGTGGGGAATCAGGGGCGGGGAATCAGTGGCAGGGAATCAGAGGCGGGGAATCAGAGGCGGGGAATCAAAGGAAGGGAATCAGACACGGGGAATCAGAGGTGGGGAATCAGAGATGTGGAATCAGAGTCGGGGAATCACAGGCAGGGAATCATACGCGGGGAATCAGAGGCGGGGAATCAGAGCTGGGGAATCAGAGGTGGGGAATCAGAGTCGGGGAATCATAGGCAGGGAATCGGTTGTGCGGAATCAGAGATGGGGAATCAGATGTGGGGAATCAGAGGCAGTGAATCAGAGGCGGGGAAACAGAGGCGGGGAATCAAATATAGGGAATCAGAGTTGGGGAATCAGAGGCAGGGAATCAGATATGGGAAATCAGAGGTGGGGAATCAGAGGCGGGGAAACAGAGGCGGGGAATCAGATATGGGGAATCAGAATTGGGGAATCAGGGGCAGCGAATCAGTGGCAGGGAATCAGAGGCGGGGAATCAGAGGCGGGGAATCAGAGGCAGGGAATCAGAAACGGGGAATCAGAGGCGGGGAATCAGAGATGGGGAATCAGAGGCGGGGAATCAGAGTTGGGGAATCAGAGGCGGGGAATCAGATATGGGGCAATAGAGGCGGGGAATCAGATATGGGAATCAGAGGTGTGGAATCAGAGGTTGGGAATCAGAGGCAGGGAATCAGAGTCGGGGAAACAGAGGCGGGTAATCAGATATGGGGAATCAGAGGTGGCGAATCAAAGGTGGTGAAACAGAGATGGGGAATCAGGGCAGGGAATCAGAGGCAGGGAATCAAACACGGGGAATCAGAGCTGGGGAATCAGAGGCGGGGAATCAGAGTTGGGAATCAGAGGCGGGGAATCAGAGGCGGGGAAACAGAGGCGGGGAATCAGATATGGGGAATCGGAGGTGGGGAATCCGAGGTTGGGAATCAGAGGCAGGGAATCAGAGGCGGGGAATCAGAGGCGGGGAATCAGAGGAAGGGAATCAGATGTGCGGAATCGGAGATGGGGAATCAGAGGCAGGGAATCAGAGGCGGGGAATCAGAGGCGGGGAATCAGATATGGGGAATCAGAGGTGGCGAATCAAAGGCGGTGAAACAGAGATGGGGAATCAGGGCAGGGAATCAGAGGCAGGGAATCAAACACGGGGAATCAGAGCTGGGGAATCAGAGGCGGGGAATCAGAGTTGGGAATCAGAGGCGGGGAATCAGAGGCGGGGAAACAGAGGCGGGGAATCAGATATGGGGAATCAGAGGTGGGGAATCCGAGGTTGGGAATCAGAGGCAGGGAATCAGAGACGGGGAATCAGAGGTGGGGAATCAGAGGAAGGGAATCAGATGTGCGGAATCGGAGATGGGGAATCAGAGGCAGGGAATCAGAGGCGGGGAATCAGAGGCGGGGAATCAGAGGCCGGGAATCAGATGTGGGGAATCAGAGGCAGTGAATCAGAGGCGGGGAAACAGAGGCGGGGAATCAAATATAGGGAATCAGAGGTGGGGAATCAGAGGTTGTGAATCAGAGATGGGGAATCAAGGCGGGGAATCAGAGGCAGGGAATCAGACGCGGGGAATCAGAGGCGGGGATTCAGAGCTGGGGAATCAGAGGCGGTGAATCAGAGTTGGGGAATCAGAGGCAGGGAATCAGATATGGGAAATCAGAGGTGGGGAATCAGAGGCGGGGAAACAGAGGCGGGGAATCAGATATGGGGAATCAGAATTGGGGAATCAGTGTCAGGGAATCAGAGGCGGGGAATCAGAGGCAGGGAATCAGACACGGGGAATCAGAGGCGGGGAATCAGAGATGGGGAATCAGAGGCGGGGAATCAGAGTTGGGGAATCAGAGGCGGGGAATCAGATATGGGGAAATAGAGGCGGGGAATCTGATATGGGGAATCAGAGGTGTGGAATCAGAGGTTGGGAATCAGAGGCAGGGAATCAGAGTCGGGGAAACAGAGGCGGGTAATCAGATATGGGGAATCAGAGGTGGCGAATCAAAGGCGGTGAAACAGAGATGGGGAATCAGGGCAGGGAATCAGAGGCAGGGAATCAAACACGGGGAATCAGAGCTGGGGAATCAGAGGCGGGGAATCAGAGTTGGGAATCAGATGCTGGGAATAAGAGGCCGGGAATCAGAGGTGGGGAATCAGATATGGGGAATCAGAGGTGGCGAATCAAAGGCGGTGAATCAGAGATGGGGAATCAGAGGCGGGGAATCAGAGGCAGGGAATCAGATGCGGGGAATAAGAGGCGGGGAATCAGAGCTGGCGAATCAGAGGCTGGGAATCAGAGGTGGGCAATCAGAGGCGGGGAATCAGATATGGGGAATCAGAGGCGGGGAATCAGAGGCGGGGAAACAGAGGAGGGGAATCAAATATAGGGAATCAGAGGTGGGGAATCAGAGGTTGTGAATCAGAGATGGGGAATCAAGGCGGGGAATCAGAGGCAGGGAATCAGACGCGGGGAATCAGAGGCGGGGATTCAGAGCTGGGGAATCAGAGGCGGGGAATCAGAGTTGGGGAATCAGAGGCAGGGAATCAGATATGGGGAATCAGAGGCGGGGAATCAGAGGCGGGGAAACAGAGGCGGGGAATCAGATGTGGGGAATCAGAGGTGGGGAATCAGGGGCAGGGAATCAGTGGCAGGGAATCAGAGGCGGGGAATCAGACGCGGGGAATCAAAGGCAGGGAATCAGACACGGGGAATCAGAGGCGGGGAATCAGAGATGGGGAATCAGAGGCGGGGAATCAGAGGCAGGGAATCGGATGCCGGGAATCAGAGTCAGGGAATCAGAGCTGGGGAATCAGAGGCGGGGAATCAGAGTTGGGGAATCAGAGGCGGGGAATCAGATATGGGGAAATAGAGGCGGGGAATCAGATATGGGGAATCAGAGGTGTGGAATAAGAGGTTGGGAATCAGAGGCAGGGAATCAGAGTCGGGGAAACAGAGGCGGGGAATCAGATATGGGGAATCAGAGGTGGCGAATCAAAGGCGGTGAAACAGAGATGGGGAATCAGGGCAGGGAATCAGAGGCAGGGAATCAAACACGGGGAATCAGAGCTGGGGAATCAGAGGTGGGGAATCAGAGTTGGGAATCAGAGGCGGGGAATCAGAGGCGGGGAAACAAAGGCGGGGAATCAGATATGGGGAATCAGAGGTGGGGAATCCGAGGTTGGGAATCAGAGGCAGGGAATCAGAGGCGGGGAATCAGAGGCGGGGAATCAGAGGCCGGGAATCAGATATGGGGAAACAGAGGCGGGGAATCCGAGGCGGGGAAACAGAGGCGGGGAATCAGATATGGGGAATCAGAGGTGGGGAATCAGAGGTTGGGAATCAGAGGCAGGGAATCAGAGGCTTGGAATCAGATGCAGGGAATCAGATGCGGGGAATCAGAGGCGGGGAATCAGAGCTGGGGAATCAGAGGTGGGGAATCAGATTTGGGGAATCAGAGGCGGGGACTTAGATATTGGGAAACAGAGGCGGGGAATCAGAGGCGGGGAAACCCAGGCGGGGAATCAGATATGGGGAATCAGAGGTGGGGAATCAGAGGCAAGGAATCAGATGTGCGGAATCAGAGATGGGGAATCAGAGGCAGGGAATCAGAATCAGAAGCAGGGAATCAGAGGCCGGGAATCAGAGGCCCGAATCAGATGCTGGGAATCAGAGGCCTGGAATCAGAGGCGGGGAATCAGAGGCAGGGAATCAGATGCGGGGAATCAGAGGCGGGGAATCAGAGCTGGGGAATCAGAGGCGGGGTATTAGAGTTCGGGAATCAGAGGCGGGGAATCAGATATGGGGAAACAGAGGTGGGGAATCAGAGGCGGGGAAACAGAGGCAGGGAATCAGATATGGGGAATGAGAGGCGGGGAATCAGAGGTGGGGAATCATAGGCAGGGAATCGGATGTGCGGAATCAGAGATGGGGAATCAGAGGCTGGGAATCAGAGGTGGTGAATCAGAGATTGGGAATCAGAGGCGGGGAATCAGAGGCAGGGAATCAGACGCGGGGAATCAGAGGTGGGCAATCAGAGGCGGGGAATCAGATATGGGGAATCAGAGGCGGGGAATCAGAGGCGGGGAAACAGAGGCGGGGAATCAGATATGGGGAATCAGAGGTGGGGCATCAGAGGTTGTGAATCACAGATGGGGAATCAGAGGCGGGGAATCAGAGGCAGGGAATCAGACGCGGGGAATCAGAGGCGGGGATTCAGAGCTGGGGAATCAGAGGCTGGGAATCAGAGTTGGGGAATCAGAGGCGGGGAATCAGATATGGGGAATCAGAGGCAGGGAATCAGAGGCGGGAAAACAGAGGCGGGGAATCAGATATGGGGAATCAGAGGCGGGGAATCAGAGGCAGGGAATCAGATACGGGGAATCTGAGGCGGGGAATCAGAGATGGGGAATCAGAGGCGGGGAATCAGAGGCAGGGAATCGGATGCCGGGAATCAGAGGCGGGAAATCAGAGCTGGGGAATCAGAGGCGGGGAATCAGAGTTGGGGAATCAGAGGCGGCGAAGCAGATATGGGGAAATAGAGGCGGGGAATCAGATATGGGGAATCAGATGCGGGGAATCAGATATGGGGAATCAGAGGCTGGGAATCAGAGGGGGGGAAACAGAGGCGGGGAATAAGATATGGGGAATCAGAGGTGGGGAATCAGGGGCGGGGAATCAGTGGCAGGGAATCAGAGGCGGGGAATCAGAGGCGGGGAATCAAAGGAAGGGAATCAGACACGGGGAATCAGAGGTGGGGAATCAGAGATGTGGAATCAGAGGCGGGGAATCACAGGCAGGGAATCAGACGCGGGGAATCAGAGGCGGGGAATCAGAGCTGGGGAATCAGAGGTGGGGAATCAGAGTCGGGGAATCATAGGCAGGGAATCGGTTGTGCGGAATCAGAGATGGGGAATCAGATGTGGGGAATCAGAGGCAGTGAATCAGAGGCGGGGAAACAGAGGCGGGGAATCAAATATAGGGAATCAGAGTTGGGGAATCAGAGGCAGGGAATCAGATATGGGAAATCAGAGGTGGGGAATCAGAGGCGGGGAAACAGAGGCGGGGAATCAGATATGGGGAATCAGAATTGGGGAATCAGGGGCAGCGAATCAGTGGCAGGGAATCAGAGGCGGGGAATCAGAGGCGGGGAATCAGAGGCAGGGAATCAGACACGGGGAATCAGAGGCGGGGAATCAGAGATGGGGAATCAGAGGCGGGGAATCAGAGTTGGGGAATCAGAGGCGGGGAATCAGATATGGGGAAATAGAGGCGGGGAATCAGATATGGGGAATCAGAGGTGTGGAATCAGAGGTTGGGAATCAGAGGCAGGGAATCAGAGTCGGGGAAACAGAGGCGGGTAATCAGATATGGGGAATCAGAGGTGGCGAATCAAAGGCGGTGAAACAGAGATGGGGAATCAGGGCAGGGAATCAGAGGCAGGGAATCAAACACGGGGAATCAGAGCTGGGGAATCAGAGGCGGGGAATCAGAGTTGGGAATCAGAGGCGGGGAATGAGAGGCGGGGAAACAGAGGCGGGGAATCAGATATGGGGAATCGGAGGTGTGGTATCCGAGGTTGGGAATCAGAGGCAGGGAATCAGAGGCGGGGAATCAGAGGCGGGGAATCAGAGGAAGGGAATCAGATGTGCTGAATCGGAGATGGGGAATCAGAGGCAGGGAATCAGAGGCGGGGAATCAGAGGCGGGGAATCAGATATGGGGAATCAGAGGTGGCGAATCAAAGGCGGTGAAACAGAGATGGGGAATCAGGGCAGGGAATCAGAGGCAGGGAATCAAACACGGGGAATCAGAGCTGGGGAATCAGAGGCGGGGAATCAGAGTTGGGAATCAGAGGCGGGGAATCAGAGGCGGGGAAACAGAGGCGGGGAATCAGATATGGGGAATCAGAGGTGGGGAATCCGAGGTTGGGAATCAGAGGCAGGGAATCAGAGACGGGGAATCAGAGGTGGGGAATCAGAGGAAGGGAATCAGATGTGCGGAATCGGAGATGGGGAATCAGAGGCAGGGAATCAGAGGCGGGGAATCAGAGGCGGGGAATCAGAGGCCGGGAATCAGATGTGGGGAATCAGAGGCAGTGAATCAGAGGCGGGGAAATAGAGGCGGGGAATCAAATATAGGGAATCAGAGGTGGGGAATCAGAGGTTGTGAATCAGAGATGGGGAATCAAGGCGGGGAATCAGAGCTGGGGAATCAGAGGCGGGGAATCAGAGTTGGGGAATCAGAGGCGGCGAAGCAGATATGGGGAAATAGAGGCGGGGAATCAGATATGGGGAATCAGATGCGGGGAATCAGATATGGGGAATCAGAGGCTGGGAATCAGAGGGGGGGGAACAGAGGCGGGGAATAAGATATGGGGAATCAGAGGTGGGGAATCAGGGGCGGGGAATCAGTGGCAGGGAATCAGAGGCGGGGAATCAGAGGCGGGGAATCAAAGGAAGGGAATCAGACACGGGGAATCAGAGGTGGGGAATCAGAGATGTGGAATCAGAGTCGGGGAATCACAGGCAGGGAATCATACGCGGGGAATCAGAGGCGGGGAATCAGAGCTGGGGAATCAGAGGTGGGGAATCAGAGTCGGGGAATCATAGGCAGGGAATCGGTTGTGCGGAATCAGAGATGGGGAATCAGATGTGGGGAATCAGAGGCAGTGAATCAGAGGCGGGGAAACAGAGGCGGGGAATCAAATATAGGGAATCAGAGTTGGGGAATCAGAGGCAGGGAATCAGATATGGGAAATCAGAGGTGGGGAATCAGAGGCGGGGAAACAGAGGCGGGGAATCAGATATGGGGAATCAGAATTGGGGAATCAGGGGCAGCGAATCAGTGGCAGGGAATCAGAGGCGGGGAATCAGAGGCGGGGAATCAGAGGCAGGGAATCAGAAACGGGGAATCAGAGGCGGGGAATCAGAGATGGGGAATCAGAGGCGGGGAATCAGAGTTGGGGAATCAGAGGCGGGGAATCAGATATGGGGCAATAGAGGCGGGGAATCAGATATGGGAATCAGAGGTGTGGAATCAGAGGTTGGGAATCAGAGGCAGGGAATCAGAGTCGGGGAAACAGAGGCGGGTAATCAGATATGGGGAATCAGAGGTGGCGAATCAAAGGCGGTGAAACAGAGATGGGGAATCAGGGCAGGGAATCAGAGGCAGGGAATCAAACACGGGGAATCAGAGCTGGGGAATCAGAGGCGGGGAATCAGAGTTGGGAATCAGAGGCGGGGAATCAGAGGCGGGGAAACAGAGGCGGGGAATCAGATATGGGGAATCGGAGGTGGGGAATCCGAGGTTGGGAATCAGAGGCAGGGAATCAGAGGCGGGGAATCAGAGGCGGGGAATCAGAGGAAGGGAATCAGATGTGCGGAATCGGAGATGGGGAATCAGAGGCAGGGAATCAGAGGCGGGGAATCAGAGGCGGGGAATCAGATATGGGGAATCAGAGGTGGCGAATCAAAGGCGGTGAAACAGAGATGGGGAATCAGGGCAGGGAATCAGAGGCAGGGAATCAAACACGGGGAATCAGAGCTGGGGAATCAGAGGCGGGGAATCAGAGTTGGGAATCAGAGGCGGGGAATCAGAGGCGGGGAAACAGAGGCGGGGAATCAGATATGGGGAATCAGAGGTGGGGAATCCGAGGTTGGGAATCAGAGGCAGGGAATCAGAGACGGGGAATCAGAGGTGGGGAATCAGAGGAAGGGAATCAGATGTGCGGAATCGGAGATGGGGAATCAGAGGCAGGGAATCAGAGGCGGGGAATCAGAGGCGGGGAATCAGAGGCCGGGAATCAGATGTGGGGAATCAGAGGCAGTGAATCAGAGGCGGGGAAACAGAGGCGGGGAATCAAATATAGGGAATCAGAGGTGGGGAATCAGAGGTTGTGAATCAGAGATGGGGAATCAAGGCGGGGAATCAGAGGCAGGGAATCAGACGCGGGGAATCAGAGGCGGGGATTCAGAGCTGGGGAATCAGAGGCGGTGAATCAGAGTTGGGGAATCAGAGGCAGGGAATCAGATATGGGAAATCAGAGGTGGGGAATCAGAGGCGGGGAAACAGAGGCGGGGAATCAGATATGGGGAATCAGAATTGGGGAATCAGGGTCAGGGAATCAGAGGCGGGGAATCAGAGGCAGGGAATCAGACACGGGGAATCAGAGGCGGGGAATCAGAGATGGGGAATCAGAGGCGGGGAATCAGAGTTGGGGAATCAGAGGCGGGGAATCAGATATGGGGAAATAGAGGCGGGGAATCTGATATGGGGAATCAGAGGTGTGGAATCAGAGGTTGGGAATCAGAGGCAGGGAATCAGAGTCGGGGAAACAGAGGCGGGTAATCAGATATGGGGAATCAGAGGTGGCGAATCAAAGGCGGTGAAACAGAGATGGGGAATCAGGGCAGGGAATCAGAGGCAGGGAATCAAACACGGGGAATCAGAGCTGGGGAATCAGAGGCGGGGAATCAGAGTTGGGAATCAGAGGCGGGGAATCAGAGGCGGGGAAACAGAGGCGGGGAATCAGATATGGGGAATCAGAGGTGGGGAATCCGAGGTTGGGAATCAGAGGCAGGGAATCAGAGGCGGGGAATCAGAGGCGGGGAATCAGAGGAAGGGAATCAGATGTGCGGAATCGGAGATGGGGAATCAGAGGCAGGGAATCAGAGGCGGGGAATCAGAGGCTTGGAATCAGATGCAGGAAATCAGATGCGGGGAATCAGAGGCGGGGAATCAGAGCTGGGGAATCAGAGGTGGGGAATCAGATTTGGGGAATCAGAGGTGGGGACTTAGATATTGGGAAACAGAGGCGGGGAATCAGAGGCGGGGAAACCCAGGCGGGGAATCAGATATGGGGAATCAGAGGTGGGGAATCAGAGGCTAGGAATCAGATGTGCGGAATCAGAGATGGGGAATCAGAGGCAGGGAATCAGAATCAGAAGCAGGGAATCAGAGGCCGGGAATTAGAGGCCGGAAGCAGATGCTGGGAATCAGAGGCCTGGAATCAGAGGCGGGGAATCAGAGGCAGGGAATCAGATGCGGGGAATCAGAGGCGGGGAATCAGAGCTGGGGAATCAGAGGCGGGGTATTAGAGTTGGGGAATCAGAGGCGGGGAATCAGATATGGGGAAACAGAGGTGGGGAATCAGAGGCGGGGAAACAGAGGCATGGAATCAGATATGGGGAATCAGAGGCGGGGAATCAGAGGTGGGGAATCATAGGCAGGGAATCGGATGTGCGGAATCAGAGATGGGGAATCAGAGGCTGGGAATCAGAGGTGGTGAATCAGAGATGGGGAATCAGAGGCGGGGAATCAGACGCAGGGAATCAGACGCGGGGAATCAGAGGTGGGCAATCAGAGGCGGGGAATCAGATATGGGGAATCAGAGGCGGGGAATCAGAGGCGGGGAAACAGAGGCGGGGAATCAGATATGGGGAATCAGAGGTGGGGCATCAGAGGTTGTGAATCACAGATGGGGAATCAGAGGCGGGGAATCAGAGGCAGGGAATCAGACGCGGGGAATCAGAGGCGGGGATTCAGAGCTGGGGAATCAGAGGCGGGGAATCAGAGTTGGGGAATCAGAGGCGGGGAATCAGATATGGGGAATCAGAGGCAGGGAATCAGAGGCGGGAAAACAGAGGCGGGGAATCAGATATGGGGAATCAGAGGCGGGGAATCAGAGGCAGGGAATCAGACACGGGGAATCAGAGGCGGGGAATCAGAGATGGGGAATCAGAGGCGGGGAATCAGAGGCAGGGAATCGGATCCCGGGAATCAGAGGCGGGAAATCAGTGCTGGGGAATCTGAGGCGGGGAATCAGAGGCAAGGAATCAGATGTGCGGAATCAGAGATGGGGAATCAGAGGCAGGGAATCAGAATCAGAAGCAGGGAATCAGAGGCCGGGAATCAGAGGAGCATCAGAGGAGCGTCAGAGGAGCATCAGAGGAGCATCAGAGGAGCATCAGAGGAGCATCAGAGGAGCATCAGAGGAGCATCAGAGGAGCATCAGAGGAGCATCAGAGGAGCATCAGAGGAGCATCAGAGGAGCCTCAGAGGAGCATCAGAGGAGTATCAGAGGAGCATCAGATGAGCATCAGAGGAGCATCAGAGGAGCATCAGAGGAGCATCAGAGGAGCATCAGAGGAGCATCAGAGGAGCATCAGAGGAGCATCACAGGAGCATCAGTGGAGCATCAATGGAGCATCATTGGAGCATCAGAGGAGCATCAGAGGAGCATCAGAGGAGCAACAGAGGAGCATCAGAGGAGCATCAGAGGAGCATCAGAGGAGCATCAGCGGAGCATCAGAGGAGAATCAGAGGAGCATCAGAGGAGCATCACAGAGGCATCAGAGGAGCATCAGAGGAGCATCAGAGGAGCATCAGAGGAGCATCAGAGGAGCCTCAGAGGAGCATCAGAGGAGTATCAGAGGAGTATCAGATGAGCATCAGAGGAGCATCAGAGGAGCATCAGAGGAGCATTAGAGGAGCATCAGAGGAGCATCAGAGGAGCATCAGAGGTGCAACAGAGGAGCATCAGAGGAGCATCAGAGGAGTATCAGAGGAGCATCTGAGAAGCATCATTGGAGCATCAGAGGAGCATCAGAGGAGCATCAGAGGAGCAACAGAGGAGCATCAGAGGAGCATCAGAGGAGCATCAGAGGAGAATCAGAGGAGCATCAGAGGTGCATCAGAGGAGCATCTGAGGAGCATCAGAGGAGCATCAGAGGAGCATCAGAGGAGCATCAGAGGAGCATCAGAGGAGCATCAGAGGAGCATCAGAGGAGCCTCAGAGGAGCATCAGAGGAGTATCAGAGGAGCATCAGATGAGCATCAGAGGAGCATCAGAGGAGCATCAGAGGAGCATCAGAGGAGCATCAGAGGAGCATCAGAGGAGCATCACAGGAGCATCAGTGGAGCATCATTGGAGCATCATTGGAGCATCAGAGGAGCATCAGAGGAGCATCAGAGGAGCAACAGAGGAGCATCAGAGGAGCATCAGAGGAGCATCAGAGGAGCATCAGAGGAGCATCAGAGGTGCATCAGAGGAGCATCTGAGGAGCATCAGAGGAGCATCATAGGAGCATCAGAGGAGCATCAGAGGTGCATCAGAGGAGCATCTGAGGAGCATCAGTGGAGCATCAGAGGAGCATCAGAGGAGCATCAGAGGTGCATCAGAGGAGCATCGAGCAGGAGCAGGAGCATCAGAGGTGCAGGAGCAGGAGCCGGAGCAGGAGCCGGAGCAGGAGCCGGAGCAGGAGCAGGAGCAGGAGCAGGAGCAGGAGCAGGAGCAGGAGCAGGGGCAGGAGCATGAGCAGGAGCAGGAGCAGGAGCAGGAGCAGGAGCAGGAGCAGGAGCAGGAGCAGGAGCAGGAGCAGGAGCAGGAGCAGGAGCAGGAGCAGGAGCATCAAAGGAGCATCAGAGGAGCATCAGAGGAACATCAGAGGAGCATCAGAGGAGCATCAGAGGAGCATCAGAGGAGCATCAGAGGAGCATCAGAGGAGCATCAGAGGAGCATCAGAGGAGCATCAGTGGAGCATCAGAGGAGGGTCAGAGGAGCATCAGCGGAGCATCAGAGGAGAATCAGAGGAGCATCAGAGGAGCATCACAGAGGCATCAGAGGAGCATCAGAGGAGCATCAGAGGAGCATCAGAGGAGCATCTAAGGAGCATCAGAGGAGTATCAGAGGAGCATCAGAGGAGCATCTGAGGTGCATCAGAGGAGCATCAGAGGTGCAGGAGCAGGAGCAGCAGCAGGAGCAGGAACAGGAGCAGGAGCAGGAGCAGGAGCAGGAGCAGGAGCAGGAGCAGGAGCAGGAGCAGGAACAGGAACAGGAGCAGGAGCAGGAGCAGGAGCAGGAGCAGGAGCAGGAGCAGGAGCAGGAGCAGGAGCAGGAGCAGGAGCAGGAGCATCAGAGGAGCATCAGAGGAGCATCAGAGGAGCATCAGAGGAGCATCAGAGGAGCATCAGAGGAGCATCAGAGGAGTATCAGAGGAGCATCAGAGGAGGATCAGAGGAGCATCAGAGGAGAATCAGAGGAGCCTCAGAGGAGCATCAGAGGAGCATCAGAGGAGCATAAGAGGAGCATCAGAGGAACATCAGAGGAACAGCAGAGCAGCATCACAGGAGCATTAGAGCAGCATCACAGGAGCATCAGAGGAGCATCAGAGGAGCATCAGAGGAGCATCAGAGGAGCATCAGAGGAGCATCAGAGGAGCATCAGAGGTGCAACAGAGGAGCATCAGAGGAGCATCAGAGGAGCATCAGAGGAGCATCTGAGAAGCATCATTGGAGCATCAGAGGAGCATCAGAGGAGCATCAGAGGAGCAACAGAGGAGCATCAGAGGAGCATCAGAGGAGCATCAGAGGAGCATCAGAGGAGCATCAGAGGTGCATCAGAGGAGCATCTGAGGAGCATCAGAGGAGCATCAGAGGAGCATCAGAGGAGCATCAGAGGAGCATCAGAGGAGCATCAGAGGAGCCTCAGAGGAGCATCAGAGGAGTATCAGAGGAGCATCAGATGAGCATCAGAGGAGCATCAGATGAGCATCAGAGGAGCATCAGAGGAGCATCAGAGGAGCATCAGAGGAGCATCACAGGAGCATCAGTGGAGCATCATTGGAGCATCATTGGAGCATCAGAGGAGCATCAGAGGAGCATCAGAGGAGCAACAGAGGAGCATCAGAGGAGCATCAGAGGAGCATCAGAGGAGCATCAGAGGAGCATCAGAGGTGCATCAGAGGAGCATCTGAGGAGCATCAGAGGAGCATCATAGGAGCATCAGAGGAGCATCAGAGGTGCATCAGAGGAGCATCTGAGGAGCATCAGTGGAGCATCAGAGGAGCATCAGAGGAGCATCAGAGGTGCATCAGAGGAGCATCGAGCAGGAGCAGGAGCATCAGAGGTGCAGGAGCAGGAGCCGGAGCAGGAGCCGGAGCAGGAGCCGGAGCAGGAGCAGGAGCAGGAGCAGGAGCAGGAGCAGGAGCAGGAGCAGGGGCAGGAGCATGAGCAGGAGCAGGAGCAGGAGCAGGAGCAGGAGCAGGAGCAGGAGCAGGAGCAGGAGCAGGAGCAGGAGCAGGAGCAGGAGCAGGAGCAGGAGCATCAAAGGAGCATCAGAGGAGCATCAGAGGAACATCAGAGGAGCATCAGAGGAGCATCAGAGGAGCATCAGAGGAGCATCAGAGGAGCATCAGAGGAGCATCAGAGGAGCATCAGAGGAGCATCAGTGGAGCATCAGAGGAGGATCAGAGGAGCATCAGCGGAGCATCAGAGGAGAATCAGAGGAGCATCAGAGGAGCATCACAGAGGCATCAGAGGAGCATCAGAGGAGCATCAGAGGAGCATCAGAGGAGCATCTAAGGAGCATCAGAGGAGTATCAGAGGAGCATCAGAGGAGCATCTGAGGTGCATCAGAGGAGCATCAGAGGTGCAGGAGCAGGAGCAGCAGCAGGAGCAGGTACAGGAGCAGGAGCAGGAGCAGGAGCAGGAGCAGGAGCAGGAGCAGGAGCAGGAGCAGGAACAGGAACAGGAGCAGGAGCAGGAGCAGGAGCAGGAGCAGGAGCAGGAGCAGGAGCAGGAGCTGGAGCAGGAGCAGGAGCAGGAGCATCAGAGGAGCATCAGAGGAGCATCAGAGGAGGATCAGAGGAGCATCAGAGGAGCATCAGAGGAGCATCAGAGGAGCATCAGAGGAGCATCAGAGGAGCATCAGAGGAGCATCAGAGGAGCATCATAGGAGCATCAGAGGAGCATCAGAGGAGCATCAGAGGAGTATCAGAGGAGCATCAGAGGAGGATCAGAGGAGCATCAGAGGAGCATCAGAGGAGCCTCAGAGGAGCATCAGAGGAGCATCAGAGGAGCATCAGAGGAGCATCAGAGGAACATCAGAGGAACAGCAGAGCAGCATCACAGGAGCATCAGAGGAGCATCACAGGAGCATCAGAGGAGCATCAGAGGAGCATCAGAGGAGCATCAGAAGAGAATCAGAGGAGCCTCAGAGGTGCCTCAGAGGAGCCTCAGAGGAGCATCAGAGGAGCATCAGAGGAGCATCAGAGGAGCATCAGAGGAGCATCAGAGGAGCATCAGAGGAGGATCAGAGGAGCATCAGAGGAGCATCAGAGGAGGATCACAGGAGCATCACAGGAGCATCACAGGAGCATCAGAGGAGCATCAGAGGAGCATCAGAGGAGCATCAGAGGAGCATCAGAGGAGCATCAGAGGAGCATCAGAGGAGCCTCAGAGGAGCATCAGAGGAGCATCAGAGGAGCATCAGAGGAGCATCAGAGGAGCATCAGAGGAGCAGCAGAGGAGGATCAGAGGAGCATCAGAGGAGCATCAGAGGAGCATCAGAGGAGCATCAGAGGAGCATCAGAGGAGCATCAGAGGAGCATCAGAGTAGCATCAGAGGAGCATCAGAGGAGCATCAGAGGAGCATCAGAGGAGCATCAGAGGAGGATCAGAGGAGCATAAGAGGAGCATCAGAGGAGCATCAGAGGAACATCAGAGGAGAATCAGAGGAGCATCAGATGAGCATCAGAGGAGCAGCAGAGGAGCATCAGAGGAGCATCACAGGAGCATCAGAGGAGCATCAGAGGAGCATCAGAGGAGCATCAGAGGTGGATCAGAGGAGCATCAGAGGAGCATCAGAGGAGCATCAGAGGAGCATCAGAGGAGAATAAGAGGAGCATCAGATGAGCATCAGAGGTGCAGCAGAGGAGCATCAGAGGAGCATCACAGGAGCATCAGAGGAGCATCAGAGGAGTATCAGAGGAGCATCAGAGGAGCATCAGAGGAGCATCAGAGGAGCATCAGAGGAGCATCAGAGGAGCCTCAGAGGAGCATCAGAGGAGCATCAGAGGAGCATCAGAGGAGCATCAGAGGAGGATCAGAGGAGCATCAGAGGAGCATCAGAGGAGCATCAGAGGAGCATCAGAGGAGCATCAGAGGAGAATCAGATCAGCATCAGAGGAGCAGCAGAGGAGCATCAGAGGAGCATCACAGGAGCATCAGAGGAGCATCAGAGGAGCATCAGAAGAGCATCACAGGAGCATCAGAGGAGCATCAGAGGAGCATCAGAGGAGCATCAGAGGAGCATCAGAGGAGCATCAGAGGAGCATCAGAGGAGCATCAGAGGAGCATCAGAGGAGCATCAGAGGAGCATCAGAGGAGAATCAGAGGAGCATTACAGGAGCATCACAGGAGCATCAGAGGAGCATCAGTGGAGCATCAGAGGAGGATCAGAGGATCATCAGAGGAGCATCAGAGGAGCATCAGAGGAGCATCAGAGGAGCATCAGATGAGCATCAGAGGAGCAGCAGAGGAGCATCAGAGGAGCATCAGAGGAGCATCAGAGGAGCATCAGAGGTGGATCAGAGGAGCATCAGAGGAGCATCAGAGGAGCATCAGAGGAGCATCAGAGGAGAATAAGAGGAGCATCAGATGAGCATCAGAGGTGCAGCAGAGGAGCATCAGAGGAGCATCACAGGAGCATCAGAGGAGCATCAGAGGAGTATCAGAGGAGCATCAGAGGAGCATCAGAGGAGCATCAGAGGAGCATCAGAGGAGCATCAGAGGAGCCTCAGAGGAGCATCAGAGGAGCATCAGAGGAGCATCAGAGGAGCATCAGAGGTGGATCAGAGGAGCATCAGAGGAGCATCAGAGGAGCATCAGAGGAGCATCAGAGGAGCATCAGAGGAGAATCAGATCAGCATCAGAGGAGCAGCAGAGGAGCATCAGAGGAGCATCACAGGAGCATCAGAGGAGCATCAGAGGAGCATCAGAAGAGCATCACAGGAGCATCAGAGGAGCATCAGAGGAGCATCAGAGGAGCATCAGAGGAGCATCAGAGGAGCATCAGAGGAGCATCAGAGGAGAATCAGAGGAGCATTACAGGAGCATCACAGGAGCATCAGAGGAGCATCAGTGGAGCATCAGAGGAGGATCAGAGGATCATCAGAGGAGCATCAGAGGAGCATCAGAGGAGCATCAGCGGAGCATCAGAGGAGAATCAGAGGAGCATCAGAGGAGCATCACAGAGGCATCAGAGGAGCATCAGAGGAGCATCAGAGGAGCATCAGAGGAGCATCTAAGGAGCATCAGAGGAGTATCAGAGGAGCATCAGAGGAGCATCAGAGGTGCATCAGAGGAGCATCAGAGGTGCAGGAGCAGGAGCAGCAGCAGGAGCAGCAGCAGGAGCAGGAACAGGAGCAGGAGCAGGAGCAGGAGCAGGAGCAGGAGCAGGAGCAGGAGCAGGAGCAGGAGCAGGAGCAGGAGCAGGGGCAGGAGCATGAGCAGGACAGGAGCAGGAGCAGGAGCAGGAGCAGGAGCAGGAGCAGGAGCAGGAGCAGGAGCAGGAGCAGGAGCAGGAGCAGGAGCAGGAGCATCAAAGGAGTATCAGAGGAGCATCAGAGGAACATCAGAGGAGCATCAGAGGAGCATCAGAGGAGCATCAGAGGAGCATCAGAGGAGCATCAGAGGAGCATCAGAGGAGCATCACAGGAGCATCAGTGGAGCATCATTGGAGCATCATTGGAGCATCAGAGGAGCATCAGAGGAGCATCAGAGGAGCAACAGAGGAGCATCAGAGGAGCATCAGAGGAGCATCAGAGGAGCATCAGAGGAGCATCAGAGGTGCATCAGAGGAGCATCTGAGGAGCATCAGAGGAGCATCATAGGAGCATCAGAGGAGCATCAGAGGTGCATCAGAGGAGCATCTGAGGAGCATCAGTGGAGCATCAGAGGAGCATCAGAGGAGCATCAGAGGTGCATCAGAGGAGCATCGAGCAGGAGCAGGAGCATCAGAGGTGCAGGAGCAGGAGCCGGAGCAGGAGCCGGAGCAGGAGCCGGAGCAGGAGCAGGAGCAGGAGCAGGAGCAGGAGCAGGAGCAGGAGCAGGGGCAGGAGCATGAGCAGGAGCAGGAGCAGGAGCAGGAGCAGGAGCAGGAGCAGGAGCAGGAGCAGGAGCAGGAGCAGGAGCAGGAGCAGGAGCAGGAGCAGGAGCATCAAAGGAGCATCAGAGGAGCATCAGAGGAACATCAGAGGAGCATCAGAGGAGCATCAGAGGAGCATCAGAGGAGCATCAGAGGAGCATCAGAGGAGCATCAGAGGAGCATCAGAGGAGCATCAGTGGAGCATCAGAGGAGGGTCAGAGGAGCATCAGCGGAGCATCAGAGGAGAATCAGAGGAGCATCAGAGGAGCATCACAGAGGCATCAGAGGAGCATCAGAGGAGCATCAGAGGAGCATCAGAGGAGCATCTAAGGAGCATCAGAGGAGTATCAGAGGAGCATCAGAGGAGCATCTGAGGTGCATCAGAGGAGCATCAGAGGTGCAGGAGCAGGAGCAGCAGCAGGAGCAGGAACAGGAGCAGGAGCAGGAGCAGGAGCAGGAGCAGGAGCAGGAGCAGGAACAGGAACAGGAGCAGGAGCAGGAGCAGGAGCAGGAGCAGGAGCAGGAGCAGGAGCAGGAGCAGGAGCAGGAGCAGGAGCAGGAGCAGGAGCAGGAGCATCAGAGGAGCATCAGAGGAGCATCAGAGGAGCATCAGAGGAGCATCAGAGGAGCATCAGAGGAGGATCAGAGGAGCATCAGAGGAGCATCAGAGGAGCATCAGAGGAGCATCAGAGGAGCATCAGAGGAGCATCAGAGGAGCATCAGAGGAGCATCATAGGAGCATCAGAGGAGCATCAGAGGAGCATCAGAGGAGTATCAGAGGAGCATCAGAGGAGGATCAGAGGAGCATCAGAGGAGAATCAGAGGAGCCTCAGAGGAGCATCAGAGGAGCATCAGAGGAGCATAAGAGGAGCATCAGAGGAACATCAGAGGAACAGCAGAGCAGCATCACAGGAGCATTAGAGCAGCATCACAGGAGCATCAGAGGAGCATCAGAGGAGCATCAGAGGAGCATCAGAGGAGCATCAGAGGAGCATCAGAGGAGCATCAGAGGTGCAACAGAGGAGCATCAGAGGAGCATCAGAGGAGCATCAGAGGAGCATCTGAGAAGCATCATTGGAGCATCAGAGGAGCATCAGAGGAGCATCAGAGGAGCAACAGAGGAGCATCAGAGGAGCATCAGAGGAGCATCAGAGGAGCATCAGAGGAGCATCAGAGGTGCATCAGAGGAGCATCTGAGGAGCATCAGAGGAGCATCAGAGGAGCATCAGAGGAGCATCAGAGGAGCATCAGAGGAGCATCAGAGGAGCATCAGAGGAGCCTCAGAGGAGCATCAGAGGAGTATCAGAGGAGCATCAGATGAGCATCAGAGGAGCATCAGAGGAGCATCAGAGGAGCATCAGAGGAGCATCAGAGGAGCATCAGAGGAGCATCACAGGAGCATCAGTGGAGCATCATTGGAGCATCATTGGAGCATCAGAGGAGCATCAGAGGAGCATCAGAGGAGCAACAGAGGAGCATCAGAGGAGCATCAGAGGAGCATCAGAGGAGCATCAGAGGAGCATCAGAGGTGCATCAGAGGAGCATCTGAGGAGCATCAGAGGAGCATCATAGGAGCATCAGAGGAGCATCAGAGGTGCATCAGAGGAGCATCTGAGGAGCATCAGTGGAGCATCAGAGGAGCATCAGAGGAGCATCAGAGGTGCATCAGAGGAGCATCGAGCAGGAGCAGGAGCATCAGAGGTGCAGGAGCAGGAGCCGGAGCAGGAGCCGGAGCAGGAGCCGGAGCAGGAGCAGGAGCAGGAGCAGGAGCAGGAGCAGGAGCAGGAGCAGGGGCAGGAGCATGAGCAGGAGCAGGAGCAGGAGCAGGAGCAGGAGCAGGAGCAGGAGCAGGAGCAGGAGCAGGAGCAGGAGCAGGAGCAGGAGCAGGAGCAGGAGCATCAAAGGAGCATCAGAGGAGCATCAGAGGAACATCAGAGGAGCATCAGAGGAGCATCAGTGGAGCATCAGAGGAGCATCAGAGGAGCATCAGAGGAGCATCAGAGGAGCATCAGAGGAGCATCAGTGGAGCATCAGAGGAGGATCAGAGGAGCATCAGCGGAGCATCAGAGGAGAATCAGAGGAGCATCAGAGGAGCATCACAGAGGCATCAGAGGAGCATCAGAGGAGCATCAGAGGAGCATCAGAGGAGCATCTAAGGAGCATCAGAGGAGTATCAGAGGAGCATCAGAGGAGCATCTGAGGTGCATCAGAGGAGCATCAGAGGTGCAGGAGCAGGAGCAGCAGCAGGAGCAGGTACAGGAGCAGGAGCAGGAGCAGGAGCAGGAGCAGGAGCAGGAGCAGGAGCAGGAGCAGGAACAGGAACAGGAGCAGGAGCAGGAGCAGGAGCAGGAGCAGGAGCAGGAGCAGGAGCAGGAGCAGGAGCAGGAGCAGGAGCAGGAGCAGGAGCAGGAGCATCAGAGGAGCATCAGAGGAGCATCAGAGGAGGATCAGAGGAGCATCAGAGGAGCATCAGAGGAGCATCAGAGGAGCATCAGAGGAGCATCAGAGGAGCATCAGAGGAGCATCAGAGGAGCATCATAGGAGCATCAGAGGAGCATCAGAGGAGCATCAGAGGAGTATCAGAGGAGCATCAGAGGAGGATCAGAGGAGCATCAGAGGAGCATCAGAGGAGCCTCAGAGGAGCATCAGAGGAGCATCAGAGGAGCATCAGAGGAACATCAGAGGAACAGCAGAGCAGCATCACAGGAGCATCACAGGAGCATCACAGGAGCATCAGAGGAGCATCAGAGGAGCATCAGAGGAGCATCAGAAGAGAATCAGAGGAGCCTCAGAGGTGCCTCAGAGGAGCCTCAGAGGAGCATCAGAGGAGCATCAGAGGAGCATCAGAGGAGCATCAGAGGAGCATCAGAGGAGCATCAGAGGAGGATCAGAGGAGCATCAGAGGATCATCAGAGGAGCATCAGAGGAGGATCACAGGAGCATCACAGGAGCATCACAGGAGCATCAGAGGAGCATCAGAGGAGCATCAGAGGAGCATCAGAGGAGCATCAGAGGAGCATCAGAGGAGCATCAGAGGAGCCTCAGAGGAGCATCAGAGGAGCATCAGAGGAGCATCAGAGGAGCATCAGAGGAGCATCAGAGGAGCAGCAGAGGAGGATCAGAGGAATCAGAGGAGCATCAGAGGAACATCAGAGGAGAATCAGAGGAGCATCAGATGAGCATCAGAGGAGCAGCAGAGGAGCATCAGAGGAGCATCACAGGAGCATCAGAGGAGCATCAGAGGAGCATCAGAGGAGCATCAGAGGTGGATCAGAGGAGCATCAGAGGAGCATCAGAGGAGCATCAGAGGAGCATCAGAGGAGAATAAGAGGAGCATCAGATGAGCATCAGAGGTGCAGCAGAGGAGCATCAGAGGAGCATCACAGGAGCATCAGAGGAGCATCAGAGGAGTATCAGAGGAGCATCAGAGGAGAATCAGAGGAGCATCAGAGGAGCATCAGAGGAGCATCAGAGGAGCCTCAGAGGAGCATCAGAGGAGCATCAGAGGAGCATCAGAGGAGCATCAGAGGAGGATCAGAGGAGCATCAGAGGAGCATCAGAGGAGCATCAGAGGAGCATCAGAGGAGCATCAGAGGAGAATCAGATCAGCATCAGAGGAGCAGCAGAGGAGCATCAGAGGAGAATCAGAGGAGCATTACAGGAGCATCACAGGAGCATCAGAGGAGCATCAGTGGAGCATCAGAGGAGGATCAGAGGATCATCAGAGGAGCATCAGAGGAGCATCAGAGGAGCATCAGCGGAGCATCAGAGGAGAATCAGAGGAGCATCAGAGGAGCATCACAGAGGCATCAGAGGAGCATCAGAGGAGCATCAGAGGAGCATCAGAGGAGCATCTAAGGAGCATCAGAGGAGTATCAGAGGAGCATCAGAGGAGCATCAGAGGTGCATCAGAGGAGCATCAGAGGTGCAGGAGCAGGAGCAGCAGCAGGAGCAGGAACAGGAGCAGGAGCAGGAGCAGGAGCAGGAGCAGGAGCAGGAGCAGGAGCAGGAGCAGGAGCAGGAGCAGGAGCAGGGGCAGGAGCATGAGCAGGACAGGAGCAGGAGCAGGAGCAGGAGCAGGAGCAGGAGCAGGAGCAGGAGCAGGAGCAGGAGCAGGAGCAGGAGCAGGAGCAGGAGCATCAAAGGAGTATCAGAGGAGCATCAGAGGAACATCAGAGGAGCATCAGAGGAGCATCAGAGGAGCATCAGAGGAGCATCAGAGGAGCATCAGAGGAGCATCAGAGGAGAATCAGAGGAGCATTACAGGAGCATCACAGGAGCATCAGAGGAGCATCAGTGGAGCATCAGAGGAGGATCAGAGGATCATCAGAGGAGCATCAGAGGAGCATCAGAGGAGCATCAGCGGAGCATCAGAGGAGAATCAGAGGAGCATCAGAGGAGCATCACAGAGGCATCAGAGGAGCATCAGAGGAGCATCAGAGGAGCATCAGAGGAGCATCTAAGGAGCATCAGAGGAGTATCAGAGGAGCATCAGAGGAGCATCAGAGGTGCATCAGAGGAGCATCAGAGGTGCAGGAGCAGGAGCAGCAGCAGGAGCAGGAGCAGGAGCAGGAGCAGGAGCAGGAGCAGGAGCAGGAGCAGGAGCAGGAGCAGGAGCAGGAGCAGGAGCAGGAGCAGGAGCAGGAGCATCAGAGGAGCATCAGAGGAGCATCAGAGGAGCATCAGAGGAGCATCAGAGGAGGATCAGAGGAGCATCAGAGGAGCATCAGAGGAGCATCAGCGGAGCATCAGAGGAGGATCAGAGGAGAATCAGAGGAGCATCAGAGGAGCATCAGAGGAGCATCAGAGGAGCATCAGAGGAGAATCAGATCAGCATCAGAGGAGCAGCAGAGGAGCATCAGAGGAGCATCACAGGAGCATCAGAGGAGCATCAGAGGAGCATCAGAAGAGCATCACAGGAGCATCAGAGGAGCATCAGAGGAGCATCAGAGGAGCTCAGAGGAGCATCAGAGGAGCATCAGAGGAGCATCAGAGGAGCATCAGAGGAGCATCAGAGGAGCATCAGAGGAGCATCAGAGGAGAATCAGAGGAGCATTACAGGAGCATCACAGGAGCATCAGAGGAGCATCAGTGGAGCATCAGAGGAGGATCAGAGGATCATCAGAGGAGCATCAGAGGAGCATCAGAGGAGCATCAGAGGAGCATCAGATGAGCATCAGAGGAGCAGCAGAGGAGCATCAGAGGAGCATCAGAGGAGCATCAGAGGAGCATCAGAGGTGGATCAGAGGAGCATCAGAGGAGCATCAGAGGAGCATCAGAGGAGCATCAGAGGAGAATAAGAGGAGCATCAGATGAGCATCAGAGGTGCAGCAGAGGAGCATCAGAGGAGCATCACAGGAGCATCAGAGGAGCATCAGAGGAGTATCAGAGGAGCATCAGAGGAGCATCAGAGGAGCATCAGAGGAGCATCAGAGGAGCATCAGAGGAGCCTCAGAGGAGCATCAGAGGAGCATCAGAGGAGCATCAGAGGAGCATCAGAGGTGGATCAGAGGAGCATCAGAGGAGCATCAGAGGAGCATCAGAGGAGCATCAGAGGAGCATCAGAGGAGAATCAGATCAGCATCAGAGGAGCAGCAGAGGAGCATCAGAGGAGCATCACAGGAGCATCAGAGGAGCATCAGAGGAGCATCAGAAGAGCATCACAGGAGCATCAGAGGAGCATCAGAGGAGCATCAGAGGAGCATCAGAGGAGCATCAGAGGAGCATCAGAGGAGCATCAGAGGGGAATCAGAGGAGCATCAGAGGAGGATCAGAGGAGAATCAGAGGAGCATCAGAGGAGCATCAGAGGAGCATCAGAGGAGCATCAGAGGAGAATCAGATCAGCATCAGAGGAGCAGCAGAGGAGCATCAGAGGAGCATCACAGGAGCATCAGAGGAGCATCAGAGGAGCATCAGAAGAGCATCACAGGAGCATCAGAGGAGCATCAGAGGAGCATCAGAGGAGCTCAGAGGAGCATCAGAGGAGCATCAGAGGAGCATCAGAGGAGCATCAGAGGAGCATCAGAGGAGCATCAGAGGAGCATCAGAGGAGAATCAGAGGAGCATTACAGGAGCATCACAGGAGCATCAGAGGAGCATCAGTGGAGCATCAGAGGAGGATCAGAGGATCATCAGAGGAGCATCAGAGGAGCATCAGAGGAGCATCAGAGGAGCATCAGATGAGCATCAGAGGAGCAGCAGAGGAGCATCAGAGGAGCATCAGAGGAGCATC
The DNA here is from genome assembly GCF_036971445.1 of Narcine bancroftii. Lineage (NCBI taxonomy): Eukaryota > Metazoa > Chordata > Chondrichthyes > Torpediniformes > Narcinidae > Narcine > Narcine bancroftii. The sequence continues at coordinate 480,376 of NW_027211883.1, forward strand.
AGAGGAGCATCAGAGGTGGATCAGAGGAGCATCAGAGGAGCATCAGAGGAGCATCAGAGGAGCATCAGAGGAGAATAAGAGGAGCATCAGATGAGCATCAGAGGTGCAGCAGAGGAGCATCAGAGGAGAATCACAGGAGCATCAGAGGAGAATCAGATCAGCATCAGAGGAGCAGCAGAGGAGCATCACAGGAGCATCACAGGAGCATCAGAGGAGCATCAGAGGAGCATCAGAAGAGCATCAGAGGAGCATCAGAGGAGCATCAGAGGAGCATCAGAGGAGAATCAGATCAGCATCAGAGGAGCAGCAGAGGAGCATCAGAGGAGCATCACAGGAGCATCAGAGGAGCATCAGAGGAGCATCAGAAGAGCATCACAGGAGCATCAGAGGAGCATCAGAGGAGCATCAGAGGAGCATCAGAGGAGCATCAGAGGAGCATCAGAGGAGAATCAGAGGGGAATCAGAGGAGCATTACAGGAGCATCACAGGAGCATCAGAGGAGCATCAGTGGAGCATCAGAGGAGGATCAGAGGATCATCAGAGGAGCATCAGAGGAGCATCAGAGGAGCATCAGCAGAGCATCAGAGGAGAATCAGAGGAGCATCAGAGGAGCATCACAGAGGCATCAGAGGAGCATCAGAGGAGCATCAGAGGAGCATCAGAGGAGCATCTAAGGAGCATCAGAGGAGTATCAGAGGAGCATCAGAGGAGCATCAGAGGTGCATCAGAGGAGCATCAGAGGTGCAGGAGCAGGAGCAGCAGCAGGAGCAGCAGCAGGAGCAGGAACAGGAGCAGGAGCAGGAGCAGGAGCAGGAGCAGGAGCAGGAGCAGGAGCAGGAGCAGGAGCAGGAGCAGGAGCAGGGGCAGGAGCATGAGCAGGACAGGAGCAGGAGCAGGAGCAGGAGCAGGAGCAGGAGCAGGAGCAGGAGCAGGAGCAGGAGCAGGAGCAGGAGCAGGAGCATCAAAGGAGTATCAGAGGAGCATCAGAGGAACATCAGAGGAGCATCAGAGGAGCATCAGAGGAGCATCAGAGGAGCATCAGAGGAGCATCAGAGGAGCATCAGAGGAGCATCAGAGGAGCATCAGAGGAGCATCAGAGGAGCATCAGAGGAGCATCAGAGGAGCATCAGAGGAGCATCAGAGGAGAATCAGAGGAGCATCAGAGGTGCATCAGAGGAGCATCTGAGGAGCATCAGAGGAGCATCAGAGGAGCATCAGAGGAGCATCAGAGGAGCATCAGAGGAGCATCAGAGGAGCCTCAGAGGAGCATCAGAGGAGTATCAGAGGAGCATCAGATGAGCATCAGAGGAGCATCAGAGGAGCATCAGAGGAGCATCAGAGGAGCATCAGAGGAGCATCAGAGGAGCATCACAGGAGCATCAGTGGAGCATCATTGGAGCATCATTGGAACATCAGAGGAGCATCAGAGGAGCATCAGAGGAGCAACAGAGGAGCATCAGAGGAGCATCAGAGGAGCATCAGAGGAGCATCAGAGGAGCATCAGAGGTGCATCAGAGGAGCATCTGAGGAGCATCAGAGGAGCATCATAGGAGCATCAGAGGAGCATCAGAGGTGCATCAGAGGAGCATCTGAGGAGCATCAGTGGAGCATCAGAGGAGCATCAGAGGAGCATCAGAGGTGCATCAGAGGAGCATCGAGCAGGAGCAGGAGCATCAGAGGTGCAGGAGCAGGAGCCGGAGCAGGAGCCGGAGCAGGAGCCGGAGCAGGAGCAGGAGCAGGAGCAGGAGCAGGAGCAGGAGCAGGAGCAGGGGCAGGAGCATGAGCAGGAGCAGGAGCAGGAGCAGGAGCAGGAGCAGGAGCAGGAGCAGGAGCAGGAGCAGGAGCAGGAGCAGGAGCAGGAGCAGGAGCAGGAGCATCAAAGGAGCATCAGAGGAGCATCAGAGGAACATCAGAGGAGCATCAGAGGAGCATCAGAGGAGCATCAGAGGAGCATCAGAGGAGCATCAGAGGAGCATCAGAGGAGCATCAGAGGAGCATCAGTGGAGCATCAGAGGAGGGTCAGAGGAGCATCAGCGGAGCATCAGAGGAGAATCAGAGGAGCATCAGAGGAGCATCACAGAGGCATCAGAGGAGCATCAGAGGAGCATCAGAGGAGCATCAGAGGAGCATCTAAGGAGCATCAGAGGAGTATCAGAGGAGCATCAGAGGAGCATCTGAGGTGCATCAGAGGAGCATCAGAGGTGCAGGAGCAGGAGCAGCAGCAGGAGCAGGAACAGGAGCAGGAGCAGGAGCAGGAGCAGGAGCAGGAGCAGGAGCAGGAGCAGGAGCAGGAACAGGAACAGGAGCAGGAGCAGGAGCAGGAGCAGGAGCAGGAGCAGGAGCAGGAGCAGGAGCAGGAGCAGGAGCAGGAGCAGGAGCAGGAGCATCAGAGGAGCATCAGAGGAGCATCAGAGGAGCATCAGAGGAGCATCAGAGGAGCATCAGAGGAGCATCAGAGGAGGATCAGAGGAGCATCAGAGGAGCATCAGAGGAGCATCAGAGGAGCATCAGAGGAGCATCAGAGGAGCATCAGAGGAGCATCAGAGGAGCATCATAGGAGCATCAGAGGAGCATCAGAGGAGCATCAGAGGAGTATCAGAGGAGCATCAGAGGAGGATCAGAGGAGCATCAGAGGAGAATCAGAGGAGCCTCAGAGGAGCATCAGAGGAGCATCAGAGGAGCATAAGAGGAGCATCAGAGGAACATCAGAGGAACAGCAGAGCAGCATCACAGGAGCATTAGAGCAGCATCACAGGAGCATCAGAGGAGCATCAGAGGAGCATCAGAGGAGCATCAGAGGAGCATCAGAGGAGCATCAGAGGAGCATCAGAGGTGCAACAGAGGAGCATCAGAGGAGCATCAGAGGAGCATCAGAGGAGCATCTGAGAAGCATCATTGGAGCATCAGAGGAGCATCAGAGGAGCATCAGAGGAGCAACAGAGGAGCATCAGAGGAGCATCAGAGGAGCATCAGAGGAGCATCAGAGGAGCATCAGAGGTGCATCAGAGGAGCATCTGAGGAGCATCAGAGGAGCATCAGAGGAGCATCAGAGGAGCATCAGAGGAGCATCAGAGGAGCATCAGAGGAGCATCAGAGGAGCCTCAGAGGAGCATCAGAGGAGTATCAGAGGAGCATCAGATGAGCATCAGAGGAGCATCAGAGGAGCATCAGAGGAGCATCAGAGGAGCATCAGAGGAGCATCAGAGGAGCATCACAGGAGCATCAGTGGAGCATCATTGGAGCATCATTGGAGCATCAGAGGAGCATCAGAGGAGCATCAGAGGAGCAACAGAGGAGCATCAGAGGAGCATCAGAGGAGCATCAGAGGAGCATCAGAGGAGCATCAGAGGTGCATCAGAGGAGCATCTGAGGAGCATCAGAGGAGCATCATAGGAGCATCAGAGGAGCATCAGAGGTGCATCAGAGGAGCATCTGAGGAGCATCAGTGGAGCATCAGAGGAGCATCAGAGGAGCATCAGAGGTGCATCAGAGGAGCATCGAGCAGGAGCAGGAGCATCAGAGGTGCAGGAGCAGGAGCCGGAGCAGGAGCCGGAGCAGGAGCCGGAGCAGGAGCAGGAGCAGGAGCAGGAGCAGGAGCAGGAGCAGGAGCAGGGGCAGGAGCACGAGCAGGAGCAGGAGCAGGAGCAGGAGCAGGAGCAGGAGCAGGAGCAGGAGCAGGAGCAGGAGCAGGAGCAGGAGCAGGAGCAGGAGCAGGAGCATCAAAGGAGCATCAGAGGAGCATCAGAGGAACATCAGAGGAGCATCAGAGGAGCATCAGAGGAGCATCAGAGGAGCATCAGAGGAGCATCAGAGGAGCATCAGAGGAGCATCAGAGGAGCATCAGTGGAGCATCAGAGGAGGATCAGAGGAGCATCAGCGGAGCATCAGAGGAGAATCAGAGGAGCATCAGAGGAGCATCACAGAGGCATCAGAGGAGCATCAGAGGAGCATCAGAGGAGCATCAGAGGAGCATCTAAGGAGCATCAGAGGAGTATCAGAGGAGCATCAGAGGAGCATCTGAGGTGCATCAGAGGAGCATCAGAGGTGCAGGAGCAGGAGCAGCAGCAGGAGCAGGTACAGGAGCAGGAGCAGGAGCAGGAGCAGGAGCAGGAGCAGGAGCAGGAGCAGGAGCAGGAACAGGAACAGGAGCAGGAGCAGGAGCAGGAGCAGGAGCAGGAGCAGGAGCAGGAGCAGGAGCAGGAGCAGGAGCAGGAGCAGGAGCATCAGAGGAGCATCAGAGGAGCATCAGAGGAGGATCAGAGGAGCATCAGAGGAGCATCAGAGGAGCATCAGAGGAGCATCAGAGGAGCATCAGAGGAGCATCAGAGGAGCATCAGAGGAGCATCATAGGAGCATCAGAGGAGCATCAGAGGAGCATCAGAGGAGTATCAGAGGAGCATCAGAGGAGGATCAGAGGAGCATCAGAGGAGCATCAGAGGAGCCTCAGAGGAGCATCAGAGGAGCATCAGAGGAGCATCAGAGGAGCATCAGAGGAACATCAGAGGAACAGCAGAGCAGCATCACAGGAGCATCAGAGGAGCATCACAGGAGCATCAGAGGAGCATCAGAGGAGCATCAGAGGAGCATCAGAAGAGAATCAGAGGAGCCTCAGAGGTGCCTCAGAGGAGCCTCAGAGGAGCATCAGAGGAGCATCAGAGGAGCATCAGAGGAGCATCAGAGGAGCATCAGAGGAGCATCAGAGGAGGATCAGAGGAGCATCAGAGGATCATCAGAGGAGCATCAGAGGAGGATCACAGGAGCATCACAGGAGCATCACAGGAGAATCAGAGGAGCATCAGAGGAGCATCAGAGGAGCATCAGAGGAGCATCAGAGGAGCATCAGAGGAGCATCAGAGGAGCCTCAGAGGAGCATCAGAGGAGCATCAGAGGAGCATCAGAGGAGCATCAGAGGAGCATCAGAGGAGCAGCAGAGGAGGATCAGAGGAGCATCAGAGGAGCATCAGAGGAGCATCAGAGGAGCATCAGAGGAGCATCAGAGGAGCATCAGAGGAGCATCAGAGTAGCATCAGAGGAGCATCAGAGGAGCATCAGAGGAGCATCAGAGGAGCATCAGAGGAGGATCAGAGGAGCATAAGAGGAGCATCAGAGGAGCATCAGAGGAACATCAGAGGAGAATCAGAGGAGCATCAGATGAGCATCAGAGGAGCAGCAGAGGAGCATCAGAGGAGCATCACAGGAGCATCAGAGGAGCATCAGAGGAGCATCAGAGGAGCATCAGAGGTGGATCAGAGGAGCATCAGAGGAGCATCAGAGGAGCATCAGAGGAGCATCAGAGGAGAATAAGAGGAGCATCAGATGAGCATCAGAGGTGCAGCAGAGGAGCATCAGAGGAGCATCACAGGAGCATCAGAGGAGCATCAGAGGAGTATCAGAGGAGCATCAGAGGAGAATCAGAGGAGCATCAGAGGAGCATCAGAGGAGCATCAGAGGAGCCTCAGAGGAGCATCAGAGGAGCATCAGAGGAGCATCAGAGGAGCATCAGAGGAGGATCAGAGGAGCATCAGAGGAGCATCAGAGGAGCATCAGAGGAGCATCAGAGGAGCATCAGAGGAGAATCAGATCAGCATCAGAGGAGCAGCAGAGGAGCATCAGAGGAGCATCACAGGAGCATCAGAGGAGCATCAGAAGAGCATCACAGGAGCATCAGAGGAGCATCAGAGGAGCATCAGAGGAGCATCAGAGGAGCATCAGAGGAGCATCAGAGGAGCATCAGAGGAGCATCAGAGGAGCATCAGAGGAGCATCAGAGGAGAATCAGAGGAGCATTACAGGAGCATCACAGGAGCATCAGAGGAGCATCAGTGGAGCATCAGAGGAGGATCAGAGGATCATCAGAGGAGCATCAGAGGAGCATCAGAGGAGCATCAGAGGAGCATCAGATGAGCATCAGAGGAGCAGCAGAGGAGCATCAGAGGAGCATCAGAGGAGCATCAGAGGAGCATCAGAGGTGGATCAGAGGAGCATCAGAGGAGCATCAGAGGAGCATCAGAGGAGCATCAGAGGAGAATAAGAGGAGCATCAGATGAGCATCAGAGGTGCAGCAGAGGAGCATCAGAGGAGCATCACAGGAGCATCAGAGGAGCATCAGAGGAGTATCTGAGGAGCATCAGAGGAGCATCAGAGGAGCATCAGAGGAGCATCAGAGGAGCATCAGAGGAGCCTCAGAGGAGCATCAGAGGAGCATCAGAGGAGCATCAGAGGAGCATCAGAGGAGGATCAGAGGAGCATCAGAGGAGCATCAGAGGAGCATCAGAGGAGCATCAGAGGAGCATCAGAGGAGAATCAGATCAGCATCAGAGGAGCAGCAGAGGAGCATCAGAGGAGCATCACAGGAGCATCAGAGGAGCATCAGAGGAGCATCAGAAGAGCATCACAGGAGCATCAGAGGAGCATCAGAGGAGCATCAGAGGAGCATCAGAGGAGCATCAGAGGAGCATCAGAGGAGCATCAGAGGAGAATCAGAGGAGCATTACAGGAGCATCACAGGAGCATCAGAGGAGCATCAGTGGAGCATCAGAGGAGGATCAGAGGATCATCGGAGGAGCATCAGAGGAGCATCAGAGGAGCATCAGCGGAGCATCAGAGGAGAATCAGAGGAGCATCAGAGGAGCATCACAGAGGCATCAGAGGAGCATCAGAGGAGCATCAGAGGAGCATCAGAGGAGCATCTAAGGAGCATCAGAGGAGTATCAGAGGAGCATCAGAGGAGCATCAGAGGTGCATCAGAGGAGCATCAGAGGTGCAGGAGCAGGAGCAGCAGCAGGAGCAGGAACAGGAGCAGGAGCAGGAGCAGGAGCAGGAGCAGGAGCAGGAGCAGGAGCAGGAGCAGGAGCAGGAGCAGGAGCAGGGGCAGGAGCATGAGCAGGACAGGAGCAGGAGCAGGAGCAGGAGCAGGAGCAGGAGCAGGAGCAGGAGCAGGAGCAGGAGCAGGAGCAGGAGCAGGAGCAGGAGCAGGAGCAGGAGCAGGGGCAGGAGCATGAGCAGGACAGGAGCAGGAGCAGGAGCATCAGAGGAGCATCAGAAGAGCATCAGAGGAGCATCAGAGGAGCATCAGAGGAGCCTCAGAGGAGCATCAGAGGAGCATCAGAGGAGCATCAGAGGAGCATCAGAGGAGCATCAGAGGAGCAGCAGAGGAGGATCAGAGGAGCATCAGAGGAGCATCAGAGGAGCATCAGAGGAGCATCAGAGGAGCATCAGAGGAGCATCAGAGGAGCATCAGAGTAGCATCAGAGGAGCATCAGAGGAGCATCAGAGGAGCATCAGAGGAGCATCAGAGGAGGATCAGAGGAGCATAAGAGGAGCATCAGAGGAGCATCAGAGGAACATCAGAGGAGAATCAGAGGAGCATCAGATGAGCATCAGAGGAGCAGCAGAGGAGCATCAGAGGAGCATCACAGGAGCATCAGAGGAGCATCAGAGGAGCATCAGAGGAGCATCAGAGGTGGATCAGAGGAGCATCAGAGGAGCATCAGAGGAGCATCAGAGGAGCATCAGAGGAGAATAAGAGGAGCATCAGATGAGCATCAGAGGTGCAGCAGAGGAGCATCAGAGGAGCATCACAGGAGCATCAGAGGAGCATCAGAGGAGTATCAGAGGAGCATCAGAGGAGAATCAGAGGAGCATCAGAGGAGCATCAGAGGAGCATCAGAGGAGCCTCAGAGGAGCATCAGAGGAGCATCAGAGGAGCATCAGAGGAGCATCAGAGGAGGATCAGAGGAGCATCAGAGGAGCATCAGAGGAGCATCAGAGGAGCATCAGAGGAGCATCAGAGGAGAATCAGATCAGCATCAGAGGAGCAGCAGAGGAGCATCAGAGGAGCATCACAGGAGCATCAGAGGAGCATCAGAAGAGCATCACAGGAGCATCAGAGGAGCATCAGAGGAGCATCAGAGGAGCATCAGAGGAGCATCAGAGGAGCATCAGAGGAGCATCAGAGGAGCATCAGAGGAGCATCAGAGGAGCATCAGAGGAGCATCAGAGGAGAATCAGAGGAGCATTACAGGAGCATCACAGGAGCATCAGAGGAGCATCAGTGGAGCATCAGAGGAGGATCAGAGGATCATCAGAGGAGCATCAGAGGAGCATCAGAGGAGCATCAGAGGAGCATCAGATGAGCATCAGAGGAGCAGCAGAGGAGCATCAGAGGAGCATCAGAGGAGCATCAGAGGAGCATCAGAGGTGGATCAGAGGAGCATCAGAGGAGCATCAGAGGAGCATCAGAGGAGCATCAGAGGAGAATAAGAGGAGCATCAGATGAGCATCAGAGGTGCAGCAGAGGAGCATCAGAGGAGCATCACAGGAGCATCAGAGGAGCATCAGAGGAGTATCTGAGGAGCATCAGAGGAGCATCAGAGGAGCATCAGAGGAGCATCAGAGGAGCATCAGAGGAGCCTCAGAGGAGCATCAGAGGAGCATCAGAGGAGCATCAGAGGAGCATCAGAGGAGGATCAGAGGAGCATCAGAGGAGCATCAGAGGAGCATCAGAGGAGCATCAGAGGAGCATCAGAGGAGAATCAGATCAGCATCAGAGGAGCAGCAGAGGAGCATCAGAGGAGCATCACAGGAGCATCAGAGGAGCATCAGAGGAGCATCAGAAGAGCATCACAGGAGCATCAGAGGAGCATCAGAGGAGCATCAGAGGAGCATCAGAGGAGCATCAGAGGAGCATCAGAGGAGCATCAGAGGAGAATCAGAGGAGCATTACAGGAGCATCACAGGAGCATCAGAGGAGCATCAGTGGAGCATCAGAGGAGGATCAGAGGATCATCGGAGGAGCATCAGAGGAGCATCAGAGGAGCATCAGCGGAGCATCAGAGGAGAATCAGAGGAGCATCAGAGGAGCATCACAGAGGCATCAGAGGAGCATCAGAGGAGCATCAGAGGAGCATCAGAGGAGCATCTAAGGAGCATCAGAGGAGTATCAGAGGAGCATCAGAGGAGCATCAGAGGTGCATCAGAGGAGCATCAGAGGTGCAGGAGCAGGAGCAGCAGCAGGAGCAGGAACAGGAGCAGGAGCAGGAGCAGGAGCAGGAGCAGGAGCAGGAGCAGGAGCAGGAGCAGGAGCAGGAGCAGGAGCAGGGGCAGGAGCATGAGCAGGACAGGAGCAGGAGCAGGAGCAGGAGCAGGAGCAGGAGCAGGAGCAGGAGCAGGAGCAGGAGCAGGAGCAGGAGCAGGAGCAGGAGCATCAAAGGAGTATCAGAGGAGCATCAGAGGAACATCAGAGGAGCATCAGAGGAGCATCAGAGGAGCATCAGAGGAGCATCAGAGGAGCATCAGAGGAGCATCAGAGGAGAATCAGAGGAGCATTACAGGAGCATCACAGGAGCATCAGAGGAGCATCAGTGGAGCATCAGAGGAGGATCAGAGGATCATCAGAGGAGCATCAGAGGAGCATCAGAGGAGCATCAGCGGAGCATCAGAGGAGAATCAGAGGAGCATCAGAGGAGCATCACAGAGGCATCAGAGGAGCATCAGAGGAGCATCAGAGGAGCATCAGAGGAGCATCTAAGGAGCATCAGAGGAGTATCAGAGGAGCATCAGAGGAGCATCAGAGGTGCATCAGAGGAGCATCAGAGGTGCAGGAGCAGGAGCAGCAGCAGGAGCAGGAGCAGGAGCAGGAGCAGGAGCAGGAGCAGGAGCAGGAGCAGGAGCAGGAGCAGGAGCAGGAGCAGGAGCAGGAGCAGGAGCATCAGAGGAGCATCAGAGGAGCATCAGAGGAGCATCAGAGGAGCATCAGAGGAGCATCAGAGGAGGATCAGAGGAGCATCAGAGGAGCATCAGAGGAGCATCAGAGGAGCATCAGAGGAGCATCAGAGGAGCATCAGAGGAGCATCAGAGGAGCATCAGAGGAGCATCATAGGAGCATCAGAGGAGCATCAGAGGAGCATCAGAGGAGTATCAGAGGAGCATCAGAGGAGGATCAGAGGAGCATCAGAGGAGCATCAGAGGAGCCTCAGAGGAGCATCAGAGGAGCATCAGAGGAGCATCAGAGGAGCATCAGAGGAACATCAGATGAACAGCAGAGGAGCATCACAGGAGCATCAGAGGAGCATCACAGGAGCATCAGAGGAGCATCAGAGGAGCATCAGAGGAGCATCAGAAGAGAATCAGAGGAGCCTCAGAGGTGCCTCAGAGGAGCATCAGAGGAGCATCAGAGGAGCATCAGAGGAGCATCAGAGGAGCATCAGAGGAGCATCAGAGGAGCATCAGAGGAGGATCACAGGAGCATCAGAGGAGCATCACAGGAGCATCAGAGGAGCATCAGAGGAGCATCAGAGGAGCATCAGAGGAGGATCAGAGGAGCATCAGAGGAGCATCAGAGGAGCCTCAGAGGAGCATCAGAGGAGCATCAGAGGAGCATCAGAGGAGCATCAGAGGAGCAGCAGAGGAGGATCAGAGGAGCATCAGAGGAGCATCAGAGGAGCATCAGAGGAGCATCAGAGGAGCATCAGAGGAGCATCAGAGGAGCATCAGAGGAGCATCAGAGTAGCATCAGAGGAGCATCAGAGGAGCATCAGAGGAGCATCAGAGGAGCATCAGAGGAGGATCAGAGGAGCATAAGAGGAGCATCAGAGGAGCATCAGAGGAGCATCAGAGGAGAATCAGAGGAGCATCAGATGAGCATCAGAGGAGCAGCAGAGGAGCATCAGAGGAGCATCACAGGAGCATCAGAGGAGCATCAGAGGAGCATCAGAGGTGGATCAGAGGAGCATCAGAGGAGCATCAGAGGAGCATCAGAGGAGCATCAGAGGAGAATCAGAGGAGCATCAGATGAGCATCAGAGGAGCAGCAGAGGAGTATCAGAGGAGCATCACAGGAGCATCAGAGGAGCATCAGAGGAGTATCAGAGGAGCATCAGAGGAGCATCAGAGGAGCATCAGAGGAGCATCAGAGGAGCATCAGAGGAGCCTCAGAGGAGCATAGAGGAGCATCAGAGGAGCATCAGAGGAGCATCAGAGGAGGATCAGAGGAGCATCAGAGGAGCATCAGAGGAGCATCAGAGGAGCATCAGAGGAGCATCAGAGGAGAATCAGATCAGCATCAGAGGAGCAGCAGAGGAGCATCAGAGGAGCATCACAGGAGCATCAGAGGAGCATCAGAGGAGCATCAGAGGAGCATCACAGGAGCATCAGAGGAGCATCAGAGGAGCATCAGAGGAGCATCAGAGGAGCATCAGAGGAGCAGGAGCAGGAGCAGGAGCAGGAGCAGGAGCAGGAGCATCAGAGGTCATCAGAGGAGCATCAGAGGAGCAGGAGCAGGAGCAGGAGCATCAGAGGAGCATCAGAGGAGCATCAGAGGAGCGTCAGAGGATCATCAGAGGAGCATCAGAGGAGCCTCAGAGGAGCATCAGAGGAGCATCAGAGGAGCATCAGAGGAGCATCAGAGGAGGATCAGAGGAGCATCAGAGGAGCATCAGAGGAGCAGGAGCAGGAGCAGGAGCAGGAGCAGGAGCAGGAGCATCAGAGGTCATCAGAGGAGCATCAGAGGAGCAGGAGCAGGAGCAGGAGCATCAGAGGAGCATCAGAGGAGCATCAGAGGAGCGTCAGAGGATCATCAGAGGAGCATCAGAGGAGCATCAGAGGAGCATCAGAGGAGCATCAGAGGAGCATCAGTGGAGCATCAGAGGAGCATCAGTGGAGCATCAGAGGAGGATCAGAGGAGCATCAGAGGAGCATCAGAGGAGCATCAGAGGAGCATCAGAGGAGCATCAGAGGAGCATCAGAGGAGCATCAGAGGAGCAGGAGCAGGAGCAGGAGCAGGAGCAGGAGCAGGAGCAGGAGCAGGAGCAGGAGCATCAGAGGAGCATCAGAGGAGCATCAGAGGAGCATCAGAGGAGCATCAGTGGAGCATCAGAGGAGGATCAGAGGAGCATCAGAGGAGCATCAGAGGAGCATCAGAGGAGCATCAGAGGAGCATCAGAGGAGCATCAGAGGAGCATCAGAGGAGGATCAGAGGAGCATCAGAGGAGCATCAGAGGAGCATCAGAGGAGCATCAGAGGAGCATCAGAGGAGCATCAGAGGAGCATCAGAGGAGGATCAGAGGAGCATCAGAGAAGCATCCGAGGAGCATCAGAAAAGCATCAGAGGAGCATCAGAGGAGCATCAGAGGAGAATCAGAGGAGCATTACAGGAGCATCACAGGAGCATCAGAGGAGCATCAGTGGAGCATCAGAGGAGCATCAGCGGAGCATCAGAGGAGAATCAGAGGAGCATCAGAGGAGCATCACAGAGGCATCAGAGGAGCATCAGAGGAGCATCAGAGGAGCATCTAAGGAGCATCAGAGGAGTATCAGAGGAGCATCAGAGGAGCATCAGAGGTGCATCAGAGGAGCATCAGAGGTGCAGGAGCAGGAGCAGCAGCAGGAGCAGGAACAGGAGCAGGAGCAGGAGCAGGAGCAGGAGCAGGAGCAGGAGCAGGAGCAGGAGCAGGAGCAGGAGCAGGAGCAGGGGCAGGAGCATGAGCAGGAGCAGGAGCAGGAGCAGGAGCAGGAGCAGGAGCAGGAGCAGGAGCAGGAGCAGGAGCAGGAGCAGGAGCAGGAGCAGGAGCAGGAGCAGGAGCATCAAAGGAGTATCAGAGGAGCATCAGAGGAACATCAGAGGAGCATCAGAGGAGCATCAGAGGAGCATCAGAGGAGCATCAGAGGAGCATCAGAGGAGCATCAGAGGAGAATCAGAGGAGCATTACAGGAGCATCACAGGAGCATCAGAGGAGCATCAGTGGAGCATCAGAGGAGGATCAGAGGATCATCAGAGGAGCATCAGAGGAGCATCAGAGGAGCATCAGCGGAGCATCAGAGGAGAATCAGAGGAGCATCAGAGGAGCATCACAGAGGCATCAGAGGAGCATCAGAGGAGCATCAGAGGAGCATCAGAGGAGCATCTAAGGAGCATCAGAGGAGTATCAGAGGAGCATCAGAGGAGCATCAGAGGTGCATCAGAGGAGCATCAGAGGTGCAGGAGCAGGAGCAGCAGCAGGAGCAGGAACAGGAGCAGGAGCAGGAGCAGGAGCAGGAGCAGGAGCAGGAGCAGGAGCAAGAGCAGGAGCAGGAGCAGGAGCAGGAGCAGGAGCAGGAGCATCAGAGGAGCATCAGAGGAGCATCAGAGGAGCATCAGAGGAGCATCAGAGGAGCATCAGAGGAGCATCAGAGGAGCATCAGAGGAGCATCAGAGGAGCATCAGAGGAGCATCAGAGGAGCATCATAGGAGCATCAGAGGAGCATCAGAGGAGCATCAGAGGAGTATCAGAGGAGCATCAGAGGAGGATCAGAGGAGCATCAGAGGAGCATCAGAGGAGCCTCAGAGGAGCATCAGAGGAGCATCAGAGGAGCATCAGAGGAGCATCAGAGGAACATCAGAGGAACAGCAGAGGAGCATCACAGGAGCATCAGAGGAGCATCACAGGAGCATCAGAGGAGCATCAGAGGAGCATCAGAGGAGCATCAGAAGAGAATCAGAGGAGCCTCAGAGGTGCCTCAGAGGAGCATCAGAGGAGCATCAGAGGAGCATCAGAGGAGCATCAGAGGAGCATCAGAGGAGCATCAGAGGAGCATCAGAGGAGGATCAGAGGAGCATCAGAGGAGCATCACAGGAGCATCAGAGGAGGATCACAGGAGCATCAGAGGAGCATCACAGGAGCATCAGAGGAGCATCAGAGGAGCATCAGAGGAGCATCAGAGGAGGATCAGAGGAGCATCAGAGGAGCATCAGAGGAGCCTCAGAAGAGCATCAGAGGAGCATCAGAGGAGCATCAGAGGAGCATCAGAGGAGAATCAGATCAGCATCAGAGGAGCAGCAGAGGAGCACCAGAGGAGCATCACAGGAGCATCAGAGGAGCATCAGAGGAGCATCAGAGGAGCATCACAGGAGCATCAGAGGAGCATCAGAGGAGCATCAGAGGAGCATCAGAGGAGCATCAGAGGAGCATCAGAGGAGCCTCAGAGGAGCATCAGAGGAGCATCAGAGGAGCATCAGAGGAGCATCAGAGGAGGATCAGAGGAGCATCAGAGGAGCATCAGAGGAGCAGGAGCAGGAGCAGGAGCAGGAGCAGGAGCAGGAGCATCAGAGGTCATCAGAGGAGCATCAGAGGAGCAGGAGCAGGAGCAGGAGCATCAGAGGAGCATCAGAGGAGCATCAGAGGAGCGTCAGAGGATCATCAGAGGAGCATCAGAGGAGCATCAGAGGAGCGTCAGAGGATCATCAGAGGAGCATCAGAGGAGCATCAGAGGAGCATCAGAGGAGCATCAGAGGAGCATCAGTGGAGCATCAGAGGAGCATCAGTGGAGCATCAGAGGAGGATCAGAGGAGCATCAGAGGAGCATCAGAGGAGCATCAGAGGAGCATCAGAGGAGCATCAGAGGAGCATCAGAGGAGCATCAGAGGAGCAGGAGCAGGAGCAGGAGCAGGAGCAGGAGCAGGAGCAGGAGCAGGAGCAGGAGCATCAGAGGAGCATCAGAGGAGCATCAGAGGAGCATCAGAGGAGCATCAGTGGAGCATCAGAGGAGGATCAGAGGAGCATCAGAGGAGCATCAGAGGAGCATCAGAGGAGCATCAGAGGAGCATCAGAGGAGCATCAGAGGAGCATCAGAGGAGCATCAGAGGAGGATCAGAGGAGCATCAGAGGAGCATCAGAGGAGCATCAGAGGAGCATCAGAGGAGCATCAGAGGAGCATCAGAGGAGGATCAGAGGAGCATCAGAGAAGCATCCGAGGAGCATCAGAAAAGCATCAGAGGAGCATCAGAGGAGCATCTGAGGAGCATCAGAGGAGTATCAGAGGAGCATCAGAGGAGCATCTGAGGAGCATCAGAGGAGTATCAGAGGAGCATCAGGGGAGCATCAGAGGTGCATCAGAGGAGCATCAGAGGTGCATCAGAGGAGCATCAGAGGAGCATCAGAGGAGCATCAGAGGAGCATCAGAGGAGCATCTGAGGAGCATCAGAGGAGTATAAGAGGAGCATCAGAGGAGCTTCAGAGGAGCATCAGAGGAGCATCTGAGGAGCATCAGGAGGAGCATCAGAGGAGCATCAGAGGTGCATCAGAGGAGCATCAGAGGTGCAGGAGCAGGAGCAGGAGCAGGAACAGGAGCAGGAGCAGGAGCAGGAGCAGGAGCAGGAGCAGGAGCAGGAGCAGGAGCAGGAGCAGGAGCAGGAGCAGGAGCAGGAGCAGGAGCAGGAGCAGGAGCAGGAGCAGGAGCAGGAGCAGGAGCAGGAGCAGGAGCAGGAGCAGGAGCATCAGAGGAGCATCAGAGGAGCATCAGAGGAGCCTCAGAGGAGCATCAGAGGAGCATCAGAGGAGCATCAGAGGAGCAGCAAAGGAGCATCAGAGGAGGATCACAGGAGCATCAGAGAAGCATCAGAGGAGCATCAGAGGAGCATCAGAGGAGCATCAGAGGAGCATCAGAGGAGCGTCAGAGGAGCATCAGAGGAGCATCAGAGGAGTATCAGAGGAGCATCAGAGGAGCATCAGAGGAGCATCAGAGGAGCATCAGAGGAGCATCAGAGGAGCATCAGAGGAGCATCAGAGGAGCATCAGAGGAGCATCAGAGGAGCATCAGAGGAGCATCAGAGGAGCATCAGAGGAGCCTCAGAGGAGCATCAGAGGAGCATCAGAGGAGCATCATAGGAGCATCAGAGGAGCATCAGAGGAGCATCAGAGGAGCATCAGAGGAGCCTCAGAGGATCCTCAGATGAGCCTCAGAGGAGCATCAGAGGAGCATCAGAGGAGCATCAGAGGAGCATCAGAAGAGCATCAGTGGAGCATCAGAGAAGCATCAGAGGAGCATCAGGGGAGCATCAGAGGAGCAACAGAGGAGCATCAGAGGAGCATCAGAGGAGCATCAGAGGAGCATCAGAGGAGCATCAGAGGAACATCAGTGGAGCATCAGAGGAGCATCAGAGGAGCATCAGAGGAGCAGGAGCAGGAGCAGGAGCAGGAGCAGGAGCAGGAGCAGGAGCAGGAGCAGGAGCAGGAGCAGGAGCAGGAGCAGGAGCATCAGAGGAGCATCAGATGAGCAGGAGCAGGAGCAGGAGCAGGAGCAGGAGCATGAGCAGGAGCAGGAGCAGGAGCAGGAGCAGGAGCATCAGAGGATCATAGGAAGTGCATCAGAGGAGCATCAGAGGAGCATCAGAGGAGCATCAGAGGAGCATCAGAGGAGGATCAGAGGAGCATCAGAGGAGCATCAGAGGAGCATCAGAGGAGCATCAGAGGAGCATCAGAGGAGAATCAGATCAGCATCAGAGGAGCATCAGAGGAGCATCAGAGGAGCATCACAGGAGCATCAGAGGAGCATCAGAGGAGCATCAGAAGAGCATCACAGGAGCATCAGAGGAGCATCAGAGGAGCATCAGAGGAGCATCAGAGGAGCATCAGAGGAGCATCAGAGGAGCATCAGAGGAGCATCAGAGGAGCATCAGAGGAGCATCAGAGGAGCATCAGAGGAGAATCAGAGGAGCATTACAGGAGCATCACAGGAGCATCAGAGGAGCATCAGTGGAGCATCAGAGGAGGATCAGAGGATCATCAGAGGAGCATCAGAGGAGCATCAGAGGAGCATCAGCGGAGCATCAGAGGAGAATCAGAGGAGCATCAGAGGAGCATCACAGAGGCATCAGAGGAGCATCAGAGGACCATCAGAGGAGCATCAGAGGAGCATCTAAGGAGCATCAGAGGAGTATCAGAGGAGCATCAGAGGAGCATCAGAGGTGCATCAGAGGAGCATCAGAGGTGCAGGAGCAGGAGCAGCAGCAGGAGCAGGAACAGGAGCAGGAGCAGGAGCAGGAGCAGGAGCAGGAGCAGGAGCAGGAGCAGGAGCAGGAGCAGGAGCAGGAGCAGGGGCAGGAGCATGAGCAGGAGCAGGAGCAGGAGCAGGAGCAGGAGCAGGAGCAGGATCAGGAGCAGGAGCAGGAGCAGGAGCAGGTGCAGGAGCAGGAGCATCAAAGGAGTATCAGAGGAGCATCAGAGGAACATCAGAGGAGCATCAGAGGAGCATCAGAGGAGCATCAGAGGAGCATCAGAGGAGCATCAGAGGAGCATCAGAGGAGCATCAGAGGAGAATCAGAGGAGCATTACAGGAGCATCACAGGAGCATCAGAGGAGCATCAGTGGAGCATCAGAGGAGGATCAGAGGATCATCAGAGGAGCATCAGAGGAGCATCAGAGGAGCATCAGCGGAGCATCAGAGGAGAATCAGAGGAGCATCAGAGGAGCATCAGAGGAGCAGCAGAGGAGCATCAGAGGAGCATCAGAGGAGCATCAGAGGAGCATCAGAGGAGCATCAGAGTAGCATGAGAGGAGCATCAGAGGAGCATCAGTGGAGCATCAGAGGAGCATCAGAGGAGGATCAGAGGAGCATAAGAGGAGCATCAGAGGAGCATCAGAGGAGCATCAGAGGAGAATCAGAGGAGCATCAGATGAGCATCAGAGGAGCAGCAGAGGAGCATCAGAGGAGCATCACAGGAGCATCAGAGGAGCATCAGAGGAGCATCAGAGGAGCATCAGAGGTGGATCAGAGGAGCATCAGAGGAGCATCAGAGGAGCATCAGAGGAGCATCAGAGGAGAATCAGAGGAGCATCAGATGAGCATCAGAGGAGCAGCAGAGGAGCATCAGAGGAGCATCACAGGAGCATCAGAGGAGCATCAGAGGAGCATCAGAGTAGCATCAGAGGAGCATCAGAGGAGCATCAGTGGAGCATCAGAGGAGCAACAGAGGAGGATCAGAGGAGCATAAGAGGAGCATCAGAGGAGCATCAGAGGAGCATCAGAGGAGAATCAGAGGAGCATCAGATGAGCATCAGAGGAGCAGCAGAGGAGCATCAGAGGAGCATCAGAGGAGCATCAGAGGAGCATCAGAGGAGCATCAGAGGAGCATCAGAGGAGCATCAGTGGAGCATCAGAGGAGGGTCAGAGGAGCATCAGCGGAGCATCAGAGGAGAATCAGAGGAGCATCAGAGGAGCATCACAGAGGCATCAGAGGAGCATCAGAGGAGCATCAGAGGAGCATCAGAGGAGCATCTAAGGAGCATCAGAGGAGTATCAGAGGAGCATCAGAGGAGCATCTGAGGTGCATCAGAGGAGCATCAGAGGTGCAGGAGCATGAGCAGCAGCAGGAGCAGGAACAGGAGCAGGAGCAGGAGCAGGAGCAGGAGCAGGAGCAGGAGCAGGAGCAGGAGCAGGAACAGGAACAGGAGCAGGAGCAGGAGCAGGAGCAGGAGCAGGAGCAGGAGCAGGAGCAGGAGCAGGAGCAGGAGCAGGAGCAGGAGCATCAGAGGAGCATCAGAGGAGCATCAGAGGAGCATCAGAGGAGCATCAGAGGAGCATCAGAGGAGGATCAGAGGAGCATCAGAGGAGCATCAGAGGAGCATCAGAGGAGCATCAGAGGAGCATCAGAGGAGCATCAGAGGAGCATCAGAGGAGCATCATAGGAGCATCAGAGGAGCATCAGAGGAGCATCAGAGGAGTATCAGAGGAGCATCAGAGGAGGATCAGAGGAGCATCAGAGGAGAATCAGAGGAGCCTCAGAGGAGCATCAGAGGAGCATCAGAGGAGCATAAGAGGAGCATCAGAGGAACATCAGAGGAACAGCAGAGCAGCATCACAGGAGCATTAGAGCAGCATCACAGGAGCATCAGAGGAGCATCAGAGGAGCATCAGAGGAGCATCAGAGGAGCATCAGAGGAGCATCAGAGGAGCATCAGAGGTGCAACAGAGGAGCATCAGAGGAGCATCAGAGGAGCATCAGAGGAGCATCTGAGAAGCATCATTGGAGCATCAGAGGAGCATCAGAGGAGCATCAGAGGAGCAACAGAGGAGCATCAGAGGAGCATCAGAGGAGCATCAGAGGAGCATCAGAGGAGCATCAGAGGTGCATCAGAGGAGCATCTGAGGAGCATCAGAGGAGCATCAGAGGAGCATCAGAGGAGCATCAGAGGAGCATCAGAGGAGCATCAGAGGAGCATCAGAGGAGCCTCAGAGGAGCATCAGAGGAGTATCAGAGGAGCATCAGATGAGCATCAGAGGAGCATCAGAGGAGCATCAGAGGAGCATCAGAGGAGCATCAGAGGAGCATCAGAGGAGCATCACAGGAGCATCAGTGGAGCATCATTGGAGCATCATTGGAGCATCAGAGGAGCATCAGAGGAGCATCAGAGGAGCAACAGAGGAGCATCAGAGGAGCATCAGAGGAGCATCAGAGGAGCATCAGAGGAGCATCAGAGGTGCATCAGAGGAGCATCTGAGGAGCATCAGAGGAGCATCATAGGAGCATCAGAGGAGCATCAGAGGTGCATCAGAGGAGCATCTGAGGAGCATCAGTGGAGCATCAGAGGAGCATCAGAGGAGCATCAGAGGTGCATCAGAGGAGCATCGAGCAGGAGCAGGAGCATCAGAGGTGCAGGAGCAGGAGCCGGAGCAGGAGCCGGAGCAGGAGCCGGAGCAGGAGCAGGAGCAGGAGCAGGAGCAGGAGCAGGAGCAGGAGCAGGGGCAGGAGCATGAGCAGGAGCAGGAGCAGGAGCAGGAGCAGGAGCAGGAGCAGGAGCAGGAGCAGGAGCAGGAGCAGGAGCAGGAGCAGGAGCAGGAGCAGGAGCATCAAAGGAGCATCAGAGGAGCATCAGAGGAACATCAGAGGAGAATCAGAGGAGCATCAGAGGAGCATCAGAGGAGCATCAGAGGAGCATCAGAGGAGCATCAGAGGAGCATCAGAGGAGCATCAGTGGAGCATCAGAGGAGGATCAGAGGAGCATCAGCGGAGCATCAGAGGAGAATCAGAGGAGCATCAGAGGAGCATCACAGAGGCATCAGAGGAGCATCAGAGGAGCATCAGAGGAGCATCAGAGGAGCATCTAAGGAGCATCAGAGGAGTATCAGAGGAGCATCAGAGGAGCATCTGAGGTGCATCAGAGGAGCATCAGAGGTGCAGGAGCAGGAGCAGCAGCAGGAGCAGGTACAGGAGCAGGAGCAGGAGCAGGAGCAGGAGCAGGAGCAGGAGCAGGAGCAGGAGCAGGAACAGGAACAGGAGCAGGAGCAGGAGCTGGAGCAGGAGCAGGAGCAGGAGCAGGAGCAGGAGCAGGAGCAGGAGCAGGAGCAGGAGCATCAGAGGAGCATCAGAGGAGCATCAGAGGAGGATCAGAGGAGCATCAGAGGAGCATCAGAGGAGCCTCAGAAGAGCATCAGAGGAGCATCAGAGGAGCATCAGAGGAGCATCAGAGGAGCAGCAGAGGAGGATCAGAGGAGCATCAGAGGAGCATCAGAGGAGCATCAGAGGAGCATCAGAGGAGCATCAGAGGAGCATCAGAGGAGCATCAGAGGAGCATCAGAGTAGCATCAGAGGAGCATCAGAGGAGCATCAGAGGAGCATCAGAGGAGCATCAGAGGAGGATCAGAGGAGCATCAGAGGAGCATCAGAGGAGCATCAGAGGAGCATCAGAGGAGAATCAGAGGAGCATCAGATGAGCATCAGAGGAGCAGCAGAGGAGCATCAGAGGAGCATCACAGGAGCATCAGAGGAGCATCAGAGGAGCATCAGAGGTGGATCAGAGGAGCATCAGAGGAGCATCAGAGGAGCATCAGAGGAGCATCAGAGGAGAATCAGAGGAGCATCAGATGAGCATCAGAGGAGCAGCAGAGGAGTATCAGAGGAGCATCACAGGAGCATCAGAGGAGCATCAGAGGAGTATCAGAGGAGCATCAGAGGAGCATCAGAGGAGCATCAGAGGAGCATCAGAGGAGCATCAGAGGAGCCTCAGAGGAGCATCAGAGGAGCATCAGAGGAGCATCAGAGGAGCATCAGAGGAGGATCAGAGGAGCATCAGAGGAGCATCAGAGGAGCATCAGAGGAGCATCAGAGGAGCATCAGAGGAGAATCAGATCAGCATCAGAGGAGCAGCAGAGGAGCACCAGAGGAGCATCACAGGAGCATCAGAGGAGCATCAGAGGAGCATCAGAGGAGCATCACAGGAGCATCAGAGGAGCATCAGAGGAGCATCAGAGGAGCATCAGAGGAGCATCAGAGGAGCATCAGAGGAGCCTCAGAGGAGCATCAGAGGAGCATCAGAGGAGCATCAGAGGAGCATCAGAGGAGGATCAGAGGAGCATCAGAGGAGCATCAGAGGAGCAGGAGCAGGAGCAGGAGCAGGAGCAGGAGCAGGAGCATCAGAGGTCATCAGAGGAGCATCAGAGGAGCAGGAGCAGGAGCAGGAGCATCAGAGGAGCATCAGAGGAGCATCAGAGGAGCGTCAGAGGATCATCAGAGGAGCATCAGAGGAGCATCAGAGGAGCGTCAGAGGATCATCAGAGGAGCATCAGAGGAGCATCAGAGGAGCATCAGAGGAGCATCAGAGGAGCATCAGTGGAGCATCAGAGGAGCATCAGTGGAGCATCAGAGGAGGATCAGAGGAGCATCAGAGGAGCATCAGAGGAGCATCAGAGGAGCATCAGAGGAGCATCAGAGGAGCATCAGAGGAGCATCAGAGGAGCAGGAGCAGGAGCAGGAGCAGGAGCAGGAGCAGGAGCAGGAGCAGGAGCAGGAGCATCAGAGGAGCATCAGAGGAGCATCAGAGGAGCATCAGAGGAGCATCAGTGGAGCATCAGAGGAGGATCAGAGGAGCATCAGAGGAGCATCAGAGGAGCATCAGAGGAGCATCAGAGGAGCATCAGAGGAGCATCAGAGGAGCATCAGAGGAGCATCAGAGGAGGA
Organism: Narcine bancroftii; assembly: GCF_036971445.1. Lineage (NCBI taxonomy): Eukaryota > Metazoa > Chordata > Chondrichthyes > Torpediniformes > Narcinidae > Narcine > Narcine bancroftii. Next base: position 502,083 of record NW_027211883.1, read on the forward strand.
TCAGAGGAGCATCAGAGGAGCATCAGAGGAGCATCAGAGGAGCATCAGAGGAGCATCAGAGGAGCATCAGAGGAGGATCAGAGGAGCATCAGAGAAGCATCCGAGGAGCATCAGAAAAGCATCAGAGGAGCATCAGAGGAGCATCTGAGGAGCATCAGAGGAGTATCAGAGGAGCATCAGAGGAGCATCTGAGGAGCATCAGAGGAGTATCAGAGGAGCATCAGGGGAGCATCAGAGGTGCATCAGAGGAGCATCAGAGGTGCATCAGAGGAGCATCAGAGGAGCATCAGAGGAGCATCAGAGGAGCATCAGAGGAGCATCTGAGGAGCATCAGAGGAGTATAAGAGGAGCATCAGAGGAGCTTCAGAGGAGCATCAGAGGAGCATCTGAGGAGCATCAGGAGGAGCATCAGAGGAGCATCAGAGGTGCATCAGAGGAGCATCAGAGGTGCAGGAGCAGGAGCAGGAGCAGGAACAGGAGCAGGAGCAGGAGCAGGAGCAGGAGCAGGAGCAGGAGCAGGAGCAGGAGCAGGAGCAGGAGCAGGAGCAGGAGCAGGAGCAGGAGCAGGAGCAGGAGCAGGAGCAGGAGCAGGAGCAGGAGCAGGAGCAGGAGCAGGAGCAGGAGCATCAGAGGAGCATCAGAGGAGCATCAGAGGAGCCTCAGAGGAGCATCAGAGGAGCATCAGAGGAGCATCAGAGGAGCAGCAAAGGAGCATCAGAGGAGGATCACAGGAGCATCAGAGAAGCATCAGAGGAGCATCAGAGGAGCATCAGAGGAGCATCAGAGGAGCATCAGAGGAGCGTCAGAGGAGCATCAGAGGAGCATCAGAGGAGTATCAGAGGAGCATCAGAGGAGCATCAGAGGAGCATCAGAGGAGCATCAGAGGAGCATCAGAGGAGCATCAGAGGAGCATCAGAGGAGAATCAGAGGAGCATCAGAGGAGCATCAGAGGAGCATCAGAGGAGCATCAGAGGAGCCTCAGAGGAGCATCAGAGGAGCATCAGAGGAGCATCATAGGAGCATCAGAGGAGCATCAGAGGAGCATCAGAGGAGCATCAGAGGAGCCTCAGAGGATCCTCAGATGAGCCTCAGAGGAGCATCAGAGGAGCATCAGAGGAGCATCAGAGGAGCATCAGAAGAGCATCAGTGGAGCATCAGAGGAGCATCAGGGGAGCATCAGAGGAGCAACAGAGGAGCATCAGAGGAGCATCAGAGAAGCATCAGAGGAGCATCAGAAGAGCATCAGAGGAACATCAGTGGAGCATCAGAGGAGCATCAGAGGAGCATCAGAGGAGCAGGAGCAGGAGCAGGAGCAGGAGCAGGAGCAGGAGCAGGAGCAGGAGCAGGAGCAGGAGCAGGAGCAGGAGCAGGAGCATCAGAGGAGCATCAGATGAGCAGGAGCAGGAGCAGGAGCAGGAGCAGGAGCATGAGCAGGAGCAGGAGCAGGAGCAGGAGCAGGAGCATCAGAGGATCATAGGAAGTGCATCAGAGGAGCATCAGAGGAGCATCAGAGGAGCATCAGAGGAGCATCAGAGGAGCATCAGAGGAGGATCAGAGGAGCATCAGAGGAGCATCAGAGGAGCATCAGAGGAGCATCAGAGGAGCATCAGAGGAGAATCAGATCAGCATCAGAGGAGCATCAGAGGAGCATCAGAGGAGCATCACAGGAGCATCAGAGGAGCATCAGAGGAGCATCAGAAGAGCATCACAGGAGCATCAGAGGAGCATCAGAGGAGCATCAGAGGAGCATCAGAGGAGCATCAGAGGAGCATCAGAGGAGCATCAGAGGAGCATCAGAGGAGCATCAGAGGAGCATCAGAGGAGCATCAGAGGAGAATCAGAGGAGCATTACAGGAGCATCACAGGAGCATCAGAGGAGCATCAGTGGAGCATCAGAGGAGGATCAGAGGATTATCAGAGGAGCATCAGAGGAGCATCAGAGGAGCATCAGCGGAGCATCAGAGGAGAATCAGAGGAGCATCAGAGGAGCATCACAGAGGCATCAGAGGAGCATCAGAGGACCATCAGAGGAGCATCAGAGGAGCATCTAAGGAGCATCAGAGGAGTATCAGAGGAGCATCAGAGGAGCATCAGAGGTGCATCAGAGGAGCATCAGAGGTGCAGGAGCAGGAGCAGCAGCAGGAGCAGGAACAGGAGCAGGAGCAGGAGCAGGAGCAGGAGCAGGAGCAGGAGCAGGAGCAGGAGCAGGAGCAGGAGCAGGAGCAGGGGCAGGAGCATGAGCAGGAGCAGGAGCAGGAGCAGGAGCAGGAGCAGGAGCAGGATCAGGAGCAGGAGCAGGAGCAGGAGCAGGTGCAGGAGCAGGAGCATCAAAGGAGTATCAGAGGAGCATCAGAGGAACATCAGAGGAGCATCAGAGGAGCATCAGAGGAGCATCAGAGGAGCATCAGAGGAGCATCAGAGGAGCATCAGAGGAGCATCAGAGGAGAATCAGAGGAGCATTACAGGAGCATCACAGGAGCATCAGAGGAGCATCAGTGGAGCATCAGAGGAGGATCAGAGGATCATCAGAGGAGCATCAGAGGAGAATCAGAGGAGCATCAGCGGAGCATCAGAGGAGAATCAGAGGAGCATCAGAGGAGCATCAGAGGAGCAGCAGAGGAGCATCAGAGGAGCATCAGAGGAGCATCAGAGGAGCATCAGAGGAGCATCAGAGTAGCATGAGAGGAGCATCAGAGGAGCATCAGTGGAGCATCAGAGGAGCATCAGAGGAGGATCAGAGGAGCATAAGAGGAGCATCAGAGGAGCATCAGAGGAGCATCAGAGGAGAATCAGAGGAGCATCAGATGAGCATCAGAGGAGCAGCAGAGGAGCATCAGAGGAGCATCACAGGAGCATCAGAGGAGCATCAGAGGAGCATCAGAGGAGCATCAGAGGTGGATCAGAGGAGCATCAGAGGAGCATCAGAGGAGCATCAGAGGAGAATCAGAGGAGCATCAGATGAGCATCAGAGGAGCAGCAGAGGAGCATCAGAGGAGCATCACAGGAGCATCAGAGGAGCATCAGAGGAGCATCAGAGTAGCATCAGAGGAGCATCAGAGGAGCATCAGTGGAGCATCAGAGGAGCAACAGAGGAGGATCAGAGGAGCATAAGAGGAGCATCAGAGGAGCATCAGAGGAGCATCAGAGGAGAATCAGAGGAGCATCAGATGAGCATCAGAGGAGCAGCAGAGGAGCATCAGAGGAGCATCAGAGGAGCATCAGAGGAGCATCAGAGGAGCATCAGAGGAGCATCAGAGGAGCATCAGTGGAGCATCAGAGGAGGGTCAGAGGAGCATCAGCGGAGCATCAGAGGAGAATCAGAGGAGCATCAGAGGAGCATCACAGAGGCATCAGAGGAGCATCAGAGGAGCATCAGAGGAGCATCAGAGGAGCATCTAAGGAGCATCAGAGGAGTATCAGAGGAGCATCAGAGGAGCATCTGAGGTGCATCAGAGGAGCATCAGAGGTGCAGGAGCATGAGCAGCAGCAGGAGCAGGAACAGGAGCAGGAGCAGGAGCAGGAGCAGGAGCAGGAGCAGGAGCAGGAGCAGGAGCAGGAACAGGAACAGGAGCAGGAGCAGGAGCAGGAGCAGGAGCAGGAGCAGGAGCAGGAGCAGGAGCAGGAGCAGGAGCAGGAGCAGGAGCATCAGAGGAGCATCAGAGGAGCATCAGAGGAGCGTCAGAGGAGCATCAGAGGAGCATCAGAGGAGCATCAGAGGAGGATCAGAGGAGCATCAGAGGAGCATCAGAGGAGCATCAGAGGAGCATCAGAGGAGCATCAGAGGAGCATCAGAGGAGCATCAGAGGAGCATCATAGGAGCATCAGAGGAGCATCAGAGGAGCATCAGAGGAGTATCAGAGGAGCATCAGAGGAGGATCAGAGGAGCATCAGAGGAGAATCAGAGGAGCCTCAGAGGAGCATCAGAGGAGCATCAGAGGAGCATAAGAGGAGCATCAGAGGAACATCAGAGGAACAGCAGAGCAGCATCACAGGAGCATTAGAGCAGCATCACAGGAGCATCAGAGGAGCATCAGAGGAGCATCAGAGGAGCATCAGAGGAGCATCAGAGGAGCATCAGAGGAGCATCAGAGGTGCAACAGAGGAGCATCAGAGGAGCATCAGAGGAGCATCAGAGGAGCATCTGAGAAGCATCATTGGAGCATCAGAGGAGCATCAGAGGAGCATCAGAGGAGCAACAGAGGAGCATCAGAGGAGCATCAGAGGAGCATCAGAGGAGCATCAGAGGAGCATCAGAGGTGCATCAGAGGAGCATCTGAGGAGCATCAGAGGAGCATCAGAGGAGCATCAGAGGAGCATCAGAGGAGCATCAGAGGAGCATCAGAGGAGCATCAGAGGAGCCTCAGAGGAGCATCAGAGGAGTATCAGAGGAGCATCAGATGAGCATCAGAGGAGCATCAGAGGAGCATCAGAGGAGCATCAGAGGAGCATCAGAGGAGCATCAGAGGAGCATCACAGGAGCATCAGTGGAGCATCATTGGAGCATCATTGGAGCATCAGAGGAGCATCAGAGGAGCATCAGAGGAGCAACAGAGGAGCATCAGAGGAGCATCAGAGGAGCATCAGAGGAGCATCAGAGGAGCATCAGAGGTGCATCAGAGGAGCATCTGAGGAGCATCAGAGGAGCATCATAGGAGCATCAGAGGAGCATCAGAGGTGCATCAGAGGAGCATCTGAGGAGCATCAGTGGAGCATCAGAGGAGCATCAGAGGAGCATCAGAGGTGCATCAGAGGAGCATCGAGCAGGAGCAGGAGCATCAGAGGTGCAGGAGCAGGAGCCGGAGCAGGAGCCGGAGCAGGAGCCGGAGCAGGAGCAGGAGCAGGAGCAGGAGCAGGAGCAGGAGCAGGAGCAGGGGCAGGAGCATGAGCAGGAGCAGGAGCAGGAGCAGGAGCAGGAGCAGGAGCAGGAGCAGGAGCAGGAGCAGGAGCAGGAGCAGGAGCAGGAGCAGGAGCAGGAGCATCAAAGGAGCATCAGAGGAGCATCAGAGGAACATCAGAGGAGAATCAGAGGAGCATCAGAGGAGCATCAGAGGAGCATCAGAGGAGCATCAGAGGAGCATCAGAGGAGCATCAGAGGAGCATCAGTGGAGCATCAGAGGAGGATCAGAGGAGCATCAGCGGAGCATCAGAGGAGAATCAGAGGAGCATCAGAGGAGCATCACAGAGGCATCAGAGGAGCATCAGAGGAGCATCAGAGGAGCATCAGAGGAGCATCTAAGGAGCATCAGAGGAGTATCAGAGGAGCATCAGAGGAGCATCTGAGGTGCATCAGAGGAGCATCAGAGGTGCAGGAGCAGGAGCAGCAGCAGGAGCAGGTACAGGAGCAGGAGCAGGAGCAGGAGCAGGAGCAGGAGCAGGAGCAGGAGCAGGAACAGGAACAGGAGCAGGAGCAGGAGCAGGAGCAGGAGCAGGAGCAGGAGCAGGAGCAGGAGCAGGAGCAGGAGCAGGAGCAGGAGCATCAGAGGAGCATCAGAGGAGCATCAGAGGAGGATCAGAGGAGCATCAGAGGAGCATCAGAGGAGCATCAGAGGAGCATCAGAGGAGCATCAGAGGAGCATCAGAGGAGCATCAGAGGAGCATCATAGGAGCATCAGAGGAGCATCAGAGGAGCATCAGAGGAGTATCAGAGGAGCATCAGAGGAGGATCAGAGGAGCATCAGAGGAGCATCAGAGGAGCCTCAGAGGAGCATCAGAGGAGCATCAGAGGAGCATCAGAGGAGCATCAGAGGAACATCAGAGGAACAGCAGAGCAGCATCACAGGAGCATCAGAGGAGCATCACAGGAGCATCAGAGGAGCATCAGAGGAGCATCAGAGGAGCATCAGAAGAGAATCAGAGGAGCCTCAGAGGTGCCTCAGAGGAGCCTCAGAGGAGCATCAGAGGAGCATCAGAGGAGCATCAGAGGAGCATCAGAGGAGCATCAGAGGAGCATCAGAGGAGGATCAGAGGAGCATCAGAGGAGCATCAGAGGAGCATCAGAGGAGGATCACAGGAGCATCACAGGAGCATCACAGGAGCATCAGAGGAGCCTCAGAGGAGCATCAGAGGAGCATCAGAGGAGCATCAGAGGAGCATCAGAGGAGCATCAGAGGAGCCTCAGAGGAGCATCAGAGGAGCATCAGAGGAGCATCAGAGGAGCATCAGAGGAGCATCAGAGGAGCAGCAGAGGAGGATCAGAGGAGCATCAGAGGAGCATCAGAGGAGCATCAGTGGAGCATCAGAGTAGCATCAGTGGAGCATCAGAGGAGCATCAGAGGAGCATCAGAGGAGCATCAGAGGAGGATCAGAGGAGCATAAGAGGAGCATCAGAGGAGCATCAGAGGAACATCAGAGGAGAATCAGAGGAGCATCAGATGAGCATCAGAGGAGCAGCAGAGGAGCATCAGAGGAGCATCACAGGAGCATCAGAGGAGCATCAGAGGAGCATCAGAGGTGGATCAGAGGAGCATCAGAGGAGCATCAGAGGAGCATCAGAGGAGCATCAGAGGAGAATAAGAGGAGCATCAGATGAGCATCAGAGGTGCAGCAGAGGAGCATCAGAGGAGCATCACAGGAGCATCAGAGGAGCATCAGAGGAGTATCAGAGGAGCATCAGAGGAGCATCAGAGGAGCATCAGAGGAGCATCAGAGGAGCATCAGAGGAGCCTCAGAGGAGCATCAGAGGAGCATCAGAGGAGCATCAGAGGAGCATCAGAGGAGGATCAGAGGAGCATCAGAGGAGCATCAGAGGAGCATCAGAGGAGCATCAGAGGAGCATCAGAGGAGAATCAGATCAGCATCAGAGGAGCAGCAGAGGAGCATCAGAGGAGCATCACAGGAGCATCAGAGGAGCATCAGAGGAGCATCAGAAGAGCATCACAGGAGCATCAGAGGAGCATCAGAGGAGCATCAGAGGAGCATCAGAGGAGCATCAGAGGAGCATCAGAGGAGCATCAGAGGAGCATCAGAGGAGCATCAGAGGAGCATCAGAGGAGCATCAGAGGAGAATCAGAGGAGCATTACAGGAGCATCACAGGAGCATCAGAGGAGCATCAGTGGAGCATCAGAGGAGGATCAGAGGATCATCAGAGGAGCATCAGAGGAGCATCAGAGGAGCATCAGAGGAGCATCAGATGAGCATCAGAGGAGCAGCAGAGGAGCATCAGAGGAGCATCAGAGGAGCATCAGAGGAGCATCAGAGGTGGATCAGAGGAGCATCAGAGGAGCATCAGAGGAGCATCAGAGGAGCATCAGAGGAGAATAAGAGGAGCATCAGATGAGCATCAGAGGTGCAGCAGAGGAGCATCAGAGGAGCATCACAGGAGCATCAGAGGAGCATCAGAGGAGTATCAGAGGAGCATCAGAGGAGCATCAGAGGAGCATCAGAGGAGCATCAGAGGAGCATCAGAGGAGCCTCAGAGGAGCATCAGAGGAGCATCAGAGGAGCATCAGAGGAGCATCAGAGGAGGATCAGAGGAGCATCAGAGGAGCATCAGAGGAGCATCAGAGGAGCATCAGAGGAGCATCAGATGAGAATCAGATCAGCATTAGAGGAGCAGCAGAGGAGCATCAGAGGAGCATCACAGGAGCATCAGAGGAGCATCAGAGGAGCATCAGAAGAGCATCACAGGAGCATCAGAGGAGCATCAGAGGAGAATCAGAGGAGCATTACAGGAGCATCACAGGAGCATCAGAGGAGCATCAGTGGAGCATCAGAGGAGGATCAGAGGATCATCAGAGGAGCATCAGAGGAGCATCAGAGGAGCATCAGCGGAGCATCAGAGGAGAATCAGAGGAGCATCAGAGGAGCATCACAGAGGCATCAGAGGAGCATCAGAGGAGCATCAGAGGAGCATCAGAGGAGCATCTAAGGAGCATCAGAGGAGTATCAGTGGAGCATCAGAGGAGCATCAGAGGTGCATCAGAGGAGCATCAGAGGTGCAGGAGCAGGAGCAGCAGCAGGAGCAGGAACAGGAGCAGGAGCAGGAGCAGGAGCAGGAGCAGGAGCAGGAGCAGGAGCAGGAGCAGGAGCAGGAGCAGGAGCAGGGGCAGGAGCATGAGCAGGACAGGAGCAGGAGCAGGAGCAGGAGCAGGAGCAGGAGCAGGAGCAGGAGCAGGAGCAGGAGCAGGAGCAGGAGCAGGAGCATCAAAGGAGTATCAGAGGAGCATCAGAGGAACATCAGAGGAGCATCAGAGGAGCATCAGAGGAGCATCAGAGGAGCATCAGAGGAGCATCAGAGGAGCATCAGAGGAGAATCAGAGGAGCATTACAGGAGCATCACAGGAGCATCAGAGGAGCATCAGTGGAGCATCATAGGAGGATCAGAGGATCATCAGAGGAGCATCAGAGGAGCATCAGAGGAGCATCAGCGGAGCATCAGAGGAGAATCAGAGGAGCATCAGAGGAGCATCACAGAGGCATCAGAGGAGCATCAGAGGAGCATCAGAGGAGCATCAGAGGAGCATCTAAGGAGCATCAGAGGAGTATCAGAGGAGCATCAGAGGAGCATCAGAGGTGCATCAGAGGAGCATCAGAGGTGCAGGAGCAGGAGCAGCAGCAGGAGCAGGAGCAGGAGCAGGAGCAGGAGCAGGAGCAGGAGCAGGAGCAGGAGCAGGAGCAGGAGCAGGAGCAGGAGCAGGAGCAGGAGCATCAGAGGAGCATCAGAGGAGCATCAGAGGAGCATCAGAGGAGCATCAGAGGAGGATCAGAGGAGCATCAGAGGAGCATCAGAGGAGCATCAGAGGAGCATCAGAGGAGCATCAGAGGAGCATCAGAGGAGCATCAGAGGAGCATCAGAGGAGCATCATAGGAGCATCAGAGGAGCATCAGAGGAGCATCAGAGGAGTATCAGAGGAGCATCAGAGGAGGATCAGAGGAGCATCAGAGGAGCATCAGAGGAGCCTCAGAGGAGCATCAGAGGAGCATCAGAGGAGCCTCAGAGGAGCATCAGAGGAACATCAGAGGAACAGCAGAGGAGCATCACAGGAGCATCAGAGGAGCATCACAGGAGCATCAGAGGAGCATCAGAGGAGCATCAGAGGAGCATCAGAGGAGCATCAGAGGAGCATCAGAGGAGGATCACAGGAGCATCAGAGGAGCATCACAGGAGCATCAGAGGAGCATCAGAGGAGCATCAGAGGAGCATCAGAGGAGGATCAGAGGAACATCAGAGGAGCATCAGAGGAGCCTCAGAGGAGCATCAGAGGAGCATCAGAGGAGCATCAGAGGAGCATCAGAGGAGCAGCAGAGGAGGATCAGAGGAGCATCAGAGGAGCATCAGAGGAGCATCAGAGGAGCATCAGAGGAGCATCAGAGGAGCATCAGAGGAGCATCAGAGGAGCATCAGAGTAGCATCAGAGGAGCATCAGAGGAGCATCAGAGGAGCATCAGAGGAGCATCAGAGGAGGATCAGAGGAGCATAAGAGGAGCATCAGAGGAGCATCAGAGGAGCATCAGAGGAGAATCAGAGGAGCATCAGATGAGCATCAGAGGAGCAGCAGAGGAGCATCAGAGGAGCATCACAGGAGCATCAGAGGAGCATCAGAGGAGCATCAGAGGTGGATCAGAGGAGCATCAGAGGAGCATCAGAGGAGCATCAGAGGAGCATCAGAGGAGAATCAGAGGAGCATCAGATGAGCATCAGAGGAGCAGCAGAGGAGTATCAGAGGAGCATCACAGGAGCATCAGAGGAGCATCAGAGGAGTATCAGAGGAGCATCAGAGGAGCATCAGAGGAGCATCAGAGGAGCATCAGAGGAGCATCAGAGGAGCCTCAGAGGAGCATCAGAGGAGCATCAGAGGAGCATCAGAGGAGCATCAGAGGAGGATCAGAGGAGCATCAGAGGAGCATCAGAGGAGCATCAGAGGAGCATCAGAGGAGCATCAGAGGAGAATCAGATCAGCATCAGAGGAGCAGCAGAGGAGCATCAGAGGAGCATCACAGGAGCATCAGAGGAGCATCAGAGGAGCATCAGAGGAGCATCACAGGAGCATCAGAGGAGCATCAGAGGAGCATCAGAGGAGCATCAGAGGAGCATCAGAGGAGCAGGAGCAGGAGCAGGAGCAGGAGCAGGAGCAGGAGCATCAGAGGTCATCAGAGGAGCATCAGAGGAGCAGGAGCAGGAGCAGGAGCATCAGAGGAGCATCAGAGGAGCATCACAGGAGCGTCAGAGGATCATCAGAGGAGCATCAGAGGAGCCTCAGAGGAGCATCAGAGGAGCATCAGAGGAGCATCAGAGGAGCATCAGAGGAGGATCAGAGGAGCATCAGAGGAGCATCAGAGGAGCAGGAGCAGGAGCAGGAGCAGGAGCAGGAGCAGGAGCATCAGAGGTCATCAGAGGAGCATCAGAGGAGCAGGAGCAGGAGCAGGAGCATCAGAGGAGCATCAGAGGAGCATCAGAGGAGCGTCAGAGGATCATCAGAGGAGCATCAGAGGAGCATCAGAGGAGCATCAGAGGAGCATCAGAGGAGCATCAGTGGAGCATCAGAGGAGCATCAGTGGAGCATCAGAGGAGGATCAGAGGAGCATCAGAGGAGCATCAGAGGAGCATCAGAGGAGCATCAGAGGAGCATCAGAGGAGCATCAGAGGAGCATCAGAGGAGCAGGAGCAGGAGCAGGAGCAGGAGCAGGAGCAGGAGCAGGAGCAGGAGCAGGAGCATCAGAGGAGCATCAGAGGAGCATCAGAGGAGCATCAGAGGAGCATCAGTGGAGCATCAGAGGAGGATCAGAGGAGCATCAGAGGAGCATCAGAGGAGCATCAGAGGAGCATCAGAGGAGCATCAGAGGAGCATCAGAGGAGCATCAGAGGAGGATCAGAGGAGCATCAGAGGAGCATCAGAGGAGCATCAGAGGAGCATCAGAGGAGCATCAGAGGAGCATCAGAGGAGCATCAGAGGAGGATCAGAGGAGCATCAGAGAAGCATCCGAGGAGCATCAGAAAAGCATCAGAGGAGCATCAGAGGAGCATCAGAGGAGAATCAGAGGAGCATTACAGGAGCATCACAGGAGCATCAGAGGAGCATCAGTGGAGCATCAGAGGAGGATCAGAGGATCATCAGAGGAGCATCAGAGGAGCATCAGAGGAGCATCAGCGGAGCATCAGAGGAGAATCAGAGGAGCATCAGAGGAGCATCACAGAGGCATCAGTGGAGCATCAGAGGAGCATCAGAGGAGCATCAGAGGAGCATCTAAGGAGCATCAGAGGAGTATCAGAGGAGCATCAGAGGAGCATCAGAGGTGCATCAGAGGAGCATCAGAGGTGCAGGAGCAGGAGCAGCAGCAGGAGCAGGAACAGGAGCAGGAGCAGGAGCAGGAGCAGGAGCAGGAGCAGGAGCAGGAGCAGGAGCAGGAGCAGGAGCAGGAGCAGGGGCAGGAGCATGAGCAGGAGCAGGAGCAGGAGCAGGAGCAGGAGCAGGAGCAGGAGCAGGAGCAGGAGCAGGAGCAGGAGCAGGAGCAGGAGCAGGAGCATCAAAGGAGTATCAGAGGAGCATCAGAGGAACATCAGAGGAGCATCAGAGGAGCATCAGAGGAGCATCAGAGGAGCATCAGAGGAGCATCAGAGGAGCATCAGAGGAGAATCAGAGGAGCATTACAGGAGCATCACAGGAGCATCAGAGGAGCATCAGTGGAGCATCAGAGGAGGATCAGAGGATCATCAGAGGAGCATCAGAGGATCATCAGAGGAGCATCAGCGGAGCATCAGAGGAGAATCAGAGGAGCATCAGAGGAGCATCACAGAGGCATCAGAGGAGCATCAGAGGAGCATCAGAGGAGCATCAGAGGAGCATCTAAGGAGCATCAGAGGAGTATCAGAGGAGCATCAGAGGAGCATCAGAGGTGCATCAGAGGTGCATCAGAGGTGCAGGAGCAGGAGCAGCAGCAGGAGCAGGAACAGGAGCAGGAGCAGGAGCAGGAGCAGGAGCAGGAGCAGGAGCAGGAGCAGGAGCAGGAGCAGGAGCAGGAGCAGGAGCAGGAGCAGGAGCATCAGAGGAGCATCAGAGGAGCATCAGAGGAGCATCAGAGGAGCATCAGAGGAGCATCAGAGGAGCATCAGAGGAGCATCAGAGGAGCATCAGAGGAGCATCAGAGGAGCATCAGAGGAGCATCAGAGGAGCATCATAGGAGCATCAGAGGAGCATCAGAGGAGCATCAGAGGAGTATCAGAGGAGCATCAGAGGAGGATCAGAGGAGCATCAGAGGAGCATCAGAGGAGCCTCAGAGGAGCATCAGAGGAGCATCAGAGGAGCATCAGAGGAGCATCAGAGGAACATCAGAGGAACAGCAGAGGAGCATCACAGGAGCATCAGAGGAGCATCACAGGAGCATCAGAGGAGCATCAGAGGAGCATCAGAGGAGCATCAGAAGAGAATCAGAGGAGCCTCAGAGGTGCCTCAGAGGAGCATCAGAGGAGCATCAGAGGAGCATCAGAGGAGCATCAGAGGAGCATCAGAGGAGCATCAGAGGAGCATCAGAGGAGGATCAGAGGAGCATCAGAGGAGCATCAGAGGAGCATCAGAGCAGGATCACAGGAGCATCAGAGGAGCATCACAGGAGCATCAGAGGAGCATCAGAGGAGCATCAGAGGAGCATCAGAGGAGGATCAGAGGAGCATCAGAGGAGCATCAGAGGAGCCTCAGAGGAGCATCAGAGGAGCATCAGAGGAGCATCAGAGGAGCATCAGAGGAGCATCACAGGAGCATCAGAGGAGCATCAGAGGAGTATCAGAGGAGCATCAGAGGAGCATCAGAGGAGCATCAGAGGAGCATCAGAGGAGCATCAGAGGAGCATCAGAGGAGCCTCAGAGGAGCATCAGAGGAGCATCAGAGGAGCATCAGAGGAGCATCAGAGGAGGATCAGAGGAGCATCAGAGGAGCATCAGAGGAGCATCAGAGGAGCATCAGAGGAGCATCAGAGGAGAATCAGATCAGCATCAGAGGAGCAGCAGAGGAGCACCAGAGGAGCATCACAGGAGCATCAGAGGAGCATCAGAGGAGCATCAGAGGAGCATCACAGGAGCATCAGAGGAGCATCAGAGGAGCATCAGAGGAGCATCAGAGGAGCATCAGAGGAGCATCAGAGGAGCCTCAGAGGAGCATCAGAGGAGCATCAGAGGAGCATCAGAGGAGCATCAGAGGAGGATCAGAGGAGCATCAGAGGAGCATCAGAGGAGCAGGAGCAGGAGCAGGAGCAGGAGCAGGAGCAGGAGCATCAGAGGTCATCAGAGGAGCATCAGAGGAGCAGGAGCAGGAGCAGGAGCATCAGAGGAGCATCAGAGGAGCATCAGAGGAGCGTCAGAGGATCATCAGAGGAGCATCAGAGGAGCATCAGAGGAGCGTCAGAGGATCATCAGAGGAGCATCAGAGGAGCATCAGAGGAGCATCAGAGGAGCATCAGAGGAGCATCAGTGGAGCATCAGAGGAGCATCAGTGGAGCATCAGAGGAGGATCAGAGGAGCATCAGAGGAGCATCAGAGGAGCATCAGAGGAGCATCAGAGGAGCATCAGAGGAGCATCAGAGGAGCATCAGAGGAGCAGGAGCAGGAGCAGGAGCAGGAGCAGGAGCAGGAGCAGGAGCAGGAGCAGGAGCATCAGAGGAGCATCAGAGGAGCATCAGAGGAGCATCAGAGGAGCATCAGTGGAGCATCAGAGGAGGATCAGAGGAGCATCAGAGGAGCATCAGAGGAGCATCAGAGGAGCATCAGAGGAGCATCAGAGGAGCATCAGAGGAGCATCAGAGGAGCATCAGAGGAGCATCAGAGGAGCATCAGAGGAGCATCAGAGGAGCATCAGAGGAGCATCAGAGGAGCATCAGAGGAGCATCAGAGGAGGATCAGAGGAGCATCAGAGAAGCATCCGAGGAGCATCAGAAAAGCATCAGAGGAGCATCAGAGGAGCATCTGAGGAGCATCAGAGGAGTATCAGAGGAGCATCAGAGGAGCATCTGAGGAGCATCAGAGGAGTATCAGAGGAGCATCAGGGGAGCATCAGAGGTGCATCAGAGGAGCATCAGAGGTGCATCAGAGGAGCATCAGAGGAGCATCAGAGTAGCATCAGAGGAGCATCAGAGGAGCATCTGAGGAGCATCAGGAGGAGCATCAGAGGAGCATCAGAGGTGCATCAGAGGAGCATCTGAGGAGCATCAGGAGGAGCATCAGAGGAGCATCAGAGGTGCATCAGAGGAGCATCAGAGGTGCAGGAGCAGGAGCAGGAGCAGGAACAGGAGCAGGAGCAGGAGCAGGAGCAGGAGCAGGAGCAGGAGCAGGAGCAGGAGCAGGAGCAGGAGCAGGAGCAGGAGCAGGAGCAGGAGCAGGAGCAGGAGCAGGAGCAGGAGCAGGAGCAGGAGCAGGAGCAGGAGCAGGAGCAGGAGCATCAGAGGAGCATCAGAGGAGCATCAGAGGAGCCTCAGAGGAGCATCAGAGGAGCATCAGAGGAGCATCAGAGGAGCAGCACAGGAGCATCAGAGGAGGATCACAGGAGCATCAGAGAAGCATCAGAGGAGCATCAGAGGAGCATCAGAGGAGCATCAGAGGAGCATCAGAGGAGCGTCAGAGGAGCATCAGAGGAGCATCAGAGGAGCATCAGAGGAGCATCAGAGGAGCATCAGAGGAGCATCAGAGGAGCATCAGAGGAGCATCAGAGGAGCATCAGAGGAGTATCAGAGGAGTATCAGAGGAGCATCAGAGGAGCATCAGAGGAGCATCAGAGGAGCCTCAGAGGAGCATCAGAGGAGCATCAGAGGAGCATCATAGGAGCATCAGAGGAGCATCAGAGGAGCATCAGAGGAGCATCAGAGGAGCCTCAGAGGATCCTCAGATGAGCCTCAGAGGAGCATCAGAGGAGCATCAGAGGAGCATCAGAGGAGCATCAGAAGAGCATCAGTGGAGCATCAGAGGAGCATCAGAGGAGCATCAGGGGAGCATCAGAGGAGCAACAGAGGAGCATCAGAGGAGCATCAGAGGAGCATCAGAGGAGCATCAGAGGAACATCAGTGGAGCATCAGAGGAGCATCAGAGGAGCATCAGAGGAGCATCAGAGGAGCAGGAGCAGGAGCAGGAGCAGGAGCAGGAGCAGGAGCAGGAGCAGGAGCAGGAGCAGGAGCAGGAGCAGGAGCAGGAGCAGGAGCATCAGAGGAGCATCAGATGAGCAGGAGCAGGAGCAGGAGCAGGAGCAGGAGCATGAGCAGGAGCAGGAGCAGGAGCAGGAGCAGGAGCATGAGCAGGAGCAGGAGCAGGAGCAGGAGCAGGAGCATCAGAGGATCATAGGAAGTGCATCAGAGGAGCATCAGAGGAGCATCAGAGGAGCATCAGAGGAGCATCAGAGGAGCATCAGAGGAGGATCAGAGGAGCATCAGAGGAGCATCAGAGGAGCATCAGAGGAGCATCAGAGGAGCATCAGAGGAGAATCAGATCAGCATCAGAGGAGCATCAGAGGAGCATCAGAGGAGCATCACAGGAGCATCAGAGGAGCATCAGAGGAGCATCAGAAGAGCTTCACAGGAGCATCAGAGGAGCATCAGAGGAGCATCAGAGGAGCATCAGAGGAGCATCAGAGGAGCATCAGAGGAGCATCAGAGGAGCATCAGAGGAGCATCAGAGGAGCATCAGAGGAGAATCAGAGGAGCATTACAGGAGCATCACAGGAGCATCAGAGGAGCATCAGTGGAGCATCAGAGGAGGATCAGAGGATCATCAGAGGAGCATCAGAGGAGCATCAGAGGAGCATCAGCGGAGCATCAGAGGAGAATCAGAGGAGCATCAGAGGAGCATCACAGAGGCATCAGAGGAGCATCAGAGGACCATCAGAGGAGCATCAGAGGAGCATCTAAGGAGCATCAGAGGAGTATCAGAGGAGCATCAGAGGAGCATCAGAGGTGCATCAGAGGAGCATCAGAGGTGCAGGAGCAGGAGCAGCAGCAGGAGCAGGAACAGGAGCAGGAGCAGGAGCAGGAGCAGGAGCAGGAGCAGGAGCAGGAGCAGGAGCAGGAGCAGGAGCAGGAGCAGGGGCAGGAGCATGAGCAGGAGCAGGAGCAGGAGCAGGAGCAGGAGCAGGAGCAGGAGCAGGATCAGGAGCAGGAGCAGGAGCAGGAGCAGGTGCAGGAGCAGGAGCATCAAAGGAGTATCAGAGGAGCATCAGAGGAACATCAGAGGAGCATCAGAGGAGCATCAGAGGAGCATCAGAGGAGCATCAGAGGAGCATCAGAGGAGCATCAGAGGAGCATCAGAGGAGAATCAGAGGAGCATTACAGGAGCATCACAGGAGCATCAGAGGAGCATCAGTGGAGCATCAGAGGAGGATCAGAGGATCATCAGAGGAGCATCAGAGGAGCATCAGAGGAGCATCAGCGGAGCATCAGAGGAGAATCAGAGGAGCATCAGAGGAGCATCAGAGGAGCAGCAGAGGAGCATCAGAGGAGCATCAGAGGAGCATCAGAGGAGCATCAGAGGAGCATCAGAGTAGCATCAGAGGAGCATCAGAGGAGCATCAGTGGAGCATCAGAGGAGCATCAGAGGAGGATCAGAGGAGCATAAGAGGAGCATCAGAGGAGCATCAGAGGAGCATCAGAGGAGAATCAGAGGAGCATCAGATGAGCATCAGAGGAGCAGCAGAGGAGCATCAGAGGAGCATCACAGGAGCATCAGAGGAGCATCAGAGGAGCATCAGAGGAGCATCAGAGGTGGATCAGAGGAGCATCAGAGGAGCATCAGAGGAGCATCAGAGGAGCATCAGAGGAGAATCAGAGGAGCATCAGATGAGCATCAGAGGAGCAGCAGAGGAGCATCAGAGGAGCATCACAGGAGCATCAGAGGAGCATCAGAGGAGCATCAGAGTAGCATCAGAGGAGCATCAGAGGAGCATCAGTGGAGCATCAGAGGAGCAACAGAGGAGGATCAGAGGAGCATAAGAGGAGCATCAGAGGAGCATCAGAGGAGCATCAGAGGAGAATCAGAGGAGCATCAGATGAGCATCAGAGGAGCAGCAGAGGAGCATCAGAGGAGCATCACAGGAGCATCAGAGGAGCATCAGAGGAGCATCAGAGGAGCATCAGAGGTGGATCAGAGGAGCATCAGAGGAGCATCAGAGGAGCATCAGAGGAGCATCAGAGGAGAATCAGAGGAGCATCAGATGAGCATCAGAGGAGCAGCAGAGGAGCATCAGAGGAGCATCACAGGAGCATCAGAGGAGCATCAGAGGAGTATCAGAGGAGCATCAGAGGAGCATCAGAGGAGCATCAGAGGAGCATCAGAGGAGCATCAGAGGAGCCTCAGAGGAGCATCAGAGGAGCATCAGAGGAGCATCAGAGGAGCATCAGAGGAGGATCAGAGGAGCATCAGAGGAGCATCAGAGGAGCATCAGAGGAGCATCAGAGGAGTATCAGAGGAGAATCAGATCAGCATCAGAGGAGCAGCAGAGGAGCATCAGAGGAGCATCACAGGAGCATCAGAGGAGCATCAGAGGAGCATCAGAGGAGCATCACAGGAGCATCAGAGGAGCATCAGAGGAGCATCAGAGGAGCATCAGAGGAGCATCAGAGGAGCCTCAGAGGAGCATCAGAGGAGCATCAGAGGGGCATCAGAGGAGCATCAGAGGAGGATCAGAGGAGCATCAGAGGAGCATCAGAGGAGCAGGAGCAGGAGCAGGAGCAGGAGCAGGAGCAGGAGCATCAGAGGTCATTAGAGGAGCATCAGAGGAGCAGGAGCAGGAGCAGGAGCATCAGAGGAGCATCAGAGGAGCATCGGAGGAGCGTCAGAGGAGCATCAGTGGAGCATCAGAGGAGCATCAGAGGAGCATCAGAGGAGCATCAGACGAGCATCAGTGGAGCATCAGAGGAGCATCAGTGGAGCATCAGAGGAGGATCAGAGGAGCATCAGAGGAGCATCAGAGGAGCATCAGAGGAGCATCAGAGGAGCATCAGAGGAGCATCAGAGGAGCATCAGAGGAGCAGGAGCAGGAGCAGGAGCAGGAGCAGGAGCAGGAGCAGGAGCAGGAGCATCAGAGGAGCATCAGAGGAGCATCAGAGGAGCATCAGAGGAGCATCAGTGGAGCATCAGAGGAGGATCAGAGGAGCATCAGAGGAGCATCAGAGGAGCATCAGAGGAGCATCAGAGGAGCATCAGAGGAGCATCAGAGGAGCATCAGAGGAGGATCAGAGGAGCATCAGAGGAGCATCAGAGGAGCATCAGAGGAGCATCAGAGGAGCATCAGAGGAGCATCAGAGGAGGATCAGAGGAGCATCAGAGGAGCATCAGAGGAGCATCAGAGGAGCATCAGAGGAGCATCAGAGGAGCATCTGAGGAGCATCAGAGGAGTATCAGAGGAGCATCAGAGGAGCATCTGAGGAGCATCAGAGGAGTATCAGAGGAGCATCAGAGGAGCATCAGAGGTGCATCAGAGGAGCATCAGAGGAGCATCAGAGGAGCATCAGAGGAGCATCAGAGGAGCATCTGAGGTGCATCAGAGGAGTATAAGAGGAGCATCAGAGGAGCATCAGAGGAGCATCAGAGTAGCATCTGAGGAGCATCAGAGGAGTATCAGAGGAGCATCAGAGGAGCATCAGAGGTGCATCAGAGGAGCATCAGAGGTGCAGGAGCAGGAGCAGGAGCAGGAGCAGGAGCAGGAACAGGAGCAGGAGCAGGAGCAGGAGCAGGAGCAGGAGCAGGAGCAGGAGCAGGAGCAGGAGCAGGAGCAGGAGCAGGAGCAGGAGCAGGAGCAGGAGCAGGAGCAGGAGCAGGAGCAGGAGCAGGAGCAGGAGCAGGAGCATCAGAGTAGCATCAGAGGAGCATCAGAGGAGCCTCAGAGGAGCATCAGAGGAGCATCAGAGGAGCATCAGAGGAGCAGCACAGGAGCATCAGAGGAGGATCACAGGAGCATCACAGGAGCATCAGAGGAGCATCAGAGGAGCATCAGAGGAGCATCAGAGGAGCATCAGAGGAGCCTCAGAGGAGCATCAGAGGAGCATCAGAGGAGCATCAGAGGAGCATCAGAGGAGCATCAGAGGAGCATCAGAGGAGCATCAGAGGAGCATCAGAGGAGCATCAGAGGAGCATCAGAGGAGCATCAGAGGAGCATCAGAGGAGCATCAGAGGAGCATCAGAGGAGCATCAGAGGAGCATCAGAGGAGCATCAGTGGAGCATCAGAGGAGCATCAGAGGAGCATCAGGGGAGCATCAGAGGAGCAACAGAGGAGCATCAGAGGAGCATCAGAGGAGCATCAGAGGAGCATCAGAGGAGCATCAGAGGAACATCAGTGGAGCATCAGAGGAGCATCAGAGGAGCATCAGAGGAGCAGGAGCAGGAGCAGGAGCAGGAGCAGGAGCAGGAGCAGGAGCAGGAGCAGGAGCAGGAGCAGGAGCAGGAGCATCAGAGGAGCATCAGATGAGCAGGAGCAGGAGCAGGAGCAGGAGCAGGAGCATGAGCAGGAGCAGGAGCAGGAGCAGGAGCAGGAGCATCAGAGGATCATAGGAAGAGCATCAGAGGAGCATCAGAGGAGCATCAGAGGAGCATCAGAGGAGCATCAGAGGAGCATCAGAGGAGGATCAGAGGAGCATCAGAGGAGCATCAGAGGAGCATCAGAGGAGCATCAGAGGAGCATCAGAGGAGCTTCAGAGGAGCATCAGAGGAGCTTCAGAGGAGCATCAGAGGAGCATCAGAGGAGCATCAGAGGAGCATCAGAGGAGCATCAGAGGAGGATCAGAGGAGCATCAGAGGAGCATCGGAGGAGCCTCAGAGGAGCATCAGAGGAGCATCAGAGGAGCATCAGAGGAGCATCAGAGGAGCATCAGAGGAGCATCAGACGAGCATCAGAGGAGGATCAGAGGAGCATCAGAGGTGCATCAGAGGAGCCTCAGAGGAGCATCAGAGGAGCAGCAGAGGAGCATCAGAGGAGGATCACAGGAGCATCAGAGGAGCATCACAGGAGCATCAGAGGAGCATCAGAGGAGCATCAGAGGAGCATCAGAGGAGCATCAGAGGAGAATCAGATCAGCATCAGAGGAGCATCAGAGGAGCATCAGAGGAGCATCACAGGAGCATCAGAGGAGCATCAGAGGAGCATCAGAAGAGCATCAGAGGAGCATCAGAGGAGCATCAGAGGAGCATCAGAGGAGCATCAGAGGAGCATCAGAGGAGCATCAGAGGAGCATCAGAGGAGCATCAGAGGAGCATCAGAGGAGCATCAGAGGAGAATCAGAGGAGCATTACAGGAGCATCACAGGAGCATCAGAGGAGCATCAGTGGAGCATCAGAGGAGGATCAGAGGATCATCAGAGGAGCATCAGAGGAGCATCAGAGGAGCATCAGCGGAGCATCAGAGGAGAATCAGAGGAGCATCAGAGGAGCATCACAGAGGCATCAGAGGAGCATCAGAGGAGCATCAGAGGAGCATCAGAGGAGCATCTAAGGAGCATCAGAGGAGTATCAGAGGAGCATCAGAGGAGCATCAGAGGTGCATCAGAGGAGCATCAGAGGTGCTTCAGAGGAGCATCAGAGGTGCAGGAGCAGGAGCAGCAGCAGGAGCAGGAACAGGAGCAGGAGCAGGAGCAGGAGCAGGAGCAGGAGCAGGAGCAGGAGCAGGAGCAGGAGCAGGAGCAGGAGCAGGAGCAGGAGCAGGAGCAGGAGCAGGAGCAGGAGCAGGTGCAGGAGCAGGAGCATCAAAGGAGTATCAGAGGAGCATCAGAGGAACATCAGAGGAGCATCAGAGGAGCATCAGAGGAGCATCAGAGGAGCATCAGAGGAGCATCAGAGGAGCATCAGAGGAGCATCAGAGGAGAATCAGAGGAGCATTACAGGAGCATCACAGGAGCATAAGAGGAGCATCAGTGGAGCATCAGAGGAGGATCAGAGGATCATCAGAGGAGCATCAGAGGAGCATCAGAGGAGCATCAGCGGAGCATCAGAGGAGAATCAGAGGAGCATCAGAGGAGCATCACAGAGGCATCAGAGGAGCATCAGAGGAGCATCAGAGGAGCATCAGAGGAGCATCTAAGGAGCATCAGAGGAGTATCAGAGGAGCATCAGAGGAGCATCAGAGGTGCATCAGAGGAGCATCAGAGGTGCAGGAGCAGGAGCAGCAGCAGGAGCAGGAACAGGAGCAGGAGCAGGAGCAGGAGCAGGAGCAGGAGCAGGAGCAGGAGCAGGAGCAGGAGCAGGAGCAGGAGCAGGAGCAGGAGCAGGAGCATCAGAGGAGCATCAGAGGAGCATCAGAGGAGCATCAGAGGAGCATCAGAGGAGGATCAGAGGAGCATCAGAGGAGCATCAGAGGAGCATCAGAGGAGCATCAGAGGAGCATCAGAGGAGCATCAGAGGAGCATCATAGGAGCATCAGAGGAGCATCAGAGGAGCATCAGAGGAGTATCAGAGGAGCATCATAGGAGGATCAGAGGAGCATCAGAGGAGCATCAGAGGAGCCTCAGAGGAGCATCAGAGGAGCATCAGAGGAGCATCAGAGGAGCATCAGAGGAACATCAGAGGAACAGCAGAGGAGCATCACAGGAGCATCAGAGGAGCATCACAGGAGCATCAGAGGAGCATCAGAGGAGCATCAGAGGAGCATCAGAAGAGAATCAGAGGAGCATCAGAGGTGCCTCAGAGGAGCATCAGAGGAGCATCAGAGGAGCATCAGAGGAGCATCAGAGGAGCATCAGAGGAGCATCAGAGGAGGATCAGAGGAGCATCAGAGGAGCATCAGAGGAGCATCAGAGGAGGATCACAGGAGCATCAGAGGAGCATCACAGGAGCATCAGAGGAGCATCAGAGGAGCATCAGAGGAGCATCAGAGGAGCATCAGAGGAGCATCAGAGGAGCATCAGAGGAGCCTCAGAGGAGCATCAGAGGAGCATCAGAGGAGCATCAGACGAGCATCAGAGGAGCAGCAGAGGAGGATCAGAGGAGCATCAGAGGAGCATCAGAGGAGCATCAGAGGAGCATCAGAGGAGCATCAGAGGAGCATCAGAGGAGCATCAGAGTAGCATCAGAGGAGCATCAGAGGAGCATCAGAGGAGCATCAGAGGAGCATCAGAGGAGGATCAGAGGAGCATAAGAGGAGCATCAGAGGAGCATCAGAGGAGCATCAGAGGAGAATCAGAGGAGCATCAGATGAGCATCAGAGGAGCAGCAGAGGAGCATCAGAGGAGCATCACAGGAGCATCAGAGGAGCATCAGAGGAGCATCAGAGGAGCATCAGAGGTGGATCAGAGGAGCATCAGAGGAGCATCAGAGGAGCATCAGAGGAGCATCAGAGGAGATTCAGAGGAGCATCAGATGAGCATCAGAGGAGCAGCAGAGGAGCATCAGAGGAGCATCACAGGAGCATCAGAGGAGCATCAGAGGAGTATCAGAGGAGCATCAGAGGAGCATCAGAGGAGCATCAGAGGAGCATCAGAGGAGCATCAGAGGAGCCTCAGAGGAGCATCAGAGGAGCATCAGAGGAGCATCAGAGGAGCATCAGAGGAGGATCAGAGGAGCATCAGAGGAGCATCAGAGGAGCATCAGAGGAGCATCAGAGGAGCATCAGAGGAGAATCAGATCAGCATCAGAGGAGCAGCAGAGGAGCATCAGAAGAGCATCACAGGAGCATCAGAGGAGCATCAGAGGAGCATCAGAGGAGCATCACAGGAGCATCAGAGGAGCATCAGAGGAGCATCAGAGGAGCATCAGAGGAGCATCAGAGGAGCATCAGAGGAGCCTCAGAGGAGCATCAGAGGAGCATCAGAGGAGCATCAGAGGAGCATCAGAGGAGGATCAGAGGAGCATCAGAGGAGCATCAGAGGAGCAGGAGCAGGAGTAGGAGCAGGAGCAGGAGCAGGAGCATCAGAGGTCATTAGTGGAGCATCAGAGGAGCAGGAGCAGGAGCAGGAGCATCAGAGGAGCATCAGAGGAGCATCAGAGGAGCGTCAGAGGAGCATCAGAGGAGCATCAGAGGAGCATCAGAGGAGCATCAGAGGAGCATCAGAGGAGCATCAGTGGAGCATCAGAGGAGCATCAGTGGAGCATCAGAGGAGGATCAGAGGAGCATCAGAGGAGCATCAGAGGAGCATCAGAGGAGCATCAGAGGAGCATCAGAGGAGCATCAGAGGAGCATCAGAGGAGCAGGAGCAGGAGCAGGAGCAGGAGCAGGAGCAGGAGCAGGAGCATCAGAGGAGCATCAGAGGAGCATCAGAGGAGCATCAGAGGAGCATCAGTGGAGCATCAGAGGAGGATCAGAGGAGCATCAGAGGAGCATCAGAGGAGCATCAGAGGAGCATCAGAGGAGCATCAGAGGAGCATCAGAGGAGCATCAGAGGAGGATCAGAGGAGCATCAGGGGAGCATCAGAGGAGCATCAGAGGAGCATCAGAGGAGCATCAGAGGAGCATCAGAGGAGGATCAGAGGAGCATCAGAGGAGCATCAGAGGAGCATCAGAGGAGCATCAGAGGAGCATCAGAGGAGCATCTGAGGAGCATCAGAGGAGTATCAGAGGAGCATCAGAGGAGCATCTGAGGAGCATCAGAGGAGTATCAGAGGAGCATCAGAGGAGCATCAGAGGAGCATCAGAGGAGCATCAGAGGAGCATCAGAGGAGCATCAGAGGAGCATCTGAGGAGCATCAGAGGAGTATAAGAGGAGCATCAGAGGAGCATCAGAGGAGCATCAGAGGAGCATCTGAGGAGCATCAGAGGAGAATCAGAGGAGCATCAGAGGAGCATCAGAGGTGCATCAGAGGAGCATCAGAGGTGCAGGAGCAGGAGCAGGAGCAGGAACAGGAGCAGGAGCAGGAGCAGGAGCAGGAGCAGGAGCAGGAGCAGGAGCAGGAGCAGGAGCAGGAGCAGGAGCAGGAGCAGGAGCAGGAGCAGGAGCAGGAGCAGGAGCAGGAGCAGGAGCAGGAGCAGGAGCAGGAGCAGGAGCAGGAGCAGGAGCAGGAGCAGGAGCATCAGAGGAGCATCAGAGGAGCATCAGAGGAGCCTCAGAGGAGCATCAGAGGAGCATCAGATTAGCATCAGAGGAGCAGCACAGGAGCATCAGAGGAGGATCACAGGAGCATCAGAGGAGCATCAGAGGAGCATCAGAGGAGCATCAGAGGAGCATCAGAGGAGCATCAGAGGAGCATCAGAGGAGCATCAGAGGAGAATCAGAGGAGCATTACAGGAGCATCACAGGAGCATCAGAGGAGCATCAGTGGAGCATCAGAGGAGGATCAGAGGATCATCAGAGGAGCATCAGAGGAGCATCAGAGGAGCATCAGAGGAGCATCAGATGAGCATCAGAGGAGCAGCAGAGGAGCATCAGAGGAGCATCAGAGGAGCATCAGAGGAGCATCAGAGGTGGATCAGAGGAGCATCAGAGGAGCATCAGAGGAGCATCAGAGGAGCATCAGAGGAGAATAAGAGGAGCATCAGATGAGCATCAGAGGTGCAGCAGAGGAGCATCAGAGGAGCATCACAGGAGCATCAGAGGAGCATCAGAGGAGTATCAGAGGAGCATCAGAGGAGCATCAGAGGAGCATCAGAGGAGCATCAGAGGAGCATCAGAGGAGCCTCAGAGGAGCATCAGAGGAGCATCAGAGGAGCATCAGAGGAGCATCAGAGGAGGATCAGAGGAGCATCAGAGGAGCATCAGAGGAGCATCAGAGGAGCATCAGAGGAGCATCAGAGGAGAATCAGATCAGCATCAGAGGAGCAGCAGAGGAGCATCAGAGGAGCATCACAGGAGCATCAGAGGAGCATCAGAGGAGCATCAGAAGAGCATCACAGGAGCATCAGAGGAGCATCAGAGGAGCATCAGAGGAGCATCAGAGGAGCATCAGAGGAGCATCAGAGGAGCATCAGAGGAGAATCAGAGGAGCATTACAGGAGCATCACAGGAGCATCAGAGGAGCATCAGTGGAGCATCAGAGGAGGATCAGAGGATCATCAGAGGAGCATCAGAGGAGCATCAGAGGAGCATCAGCGGAGCATCAGAGGAGAATCAGAGGAGCATCAGAGGAGCATCACAGAGGCATCAGAGGAGCATCAGAGGAGCATCAGAGGAGCATCAGAGGAGCATCTAAGGAGCATCAGAGGAGTATCAGAGGAGCATCAGAGGAGCATCAGAGGTGCATCAGAGGAGCATCAGAGGTGCAGGAGCAGGAGCAGCAGCAGGAGCAGGAACAGGAGCAGGAGCAGGAGCAGGAGCAGGAGCAGGAGCAGGAGCAGGAGCAGGAGCAGGAGCAGGAGCAGGAGCAGGGGCAGGAGCATGAGCAGGACAGGAGCAGGAGCAGGAGCAGGAGCAGGAGCAGGAGCAGGAGCAGGAGCAGGAGCAGGAGCAGGAGCAGGAGCAGGAGCAGGAGCATCAAAGGAGTATCAGAGGAGCATCAGAGGAACATCAGAGGAGCATCAGAGGAGCATCAGAGGAGCATCAGAGGAGCATCAGAGGAGCATCAGAGGAGCATCAGAGGAGCATCAGAGGAGAATCAGAGGAGCATTACAGGAGCATCACAGGAGCATCAGAGGAGCATCAGTGGAGCATCAGAGGAGGATCAGAGGATCATCAGAGGAGCATCAGAGGAGCATCAGAGGAGCATCAGCGGAGCATCAGAGGAGAATCAGAGGAGCATCAGAGGAGCATCACAGAGGCATCAGAGGAGCATCAGAGGAGCATCAGAGGAGCATCAGAGGAGCTTCTAAGGAGCATCAGAGGAGTATCAGAGGAGCATCAGAGGAGCATCAGAGGTGCATCAGAGGAGCATCAGAGGTGCAGGAGCAGGAGCAGCAGCAGGAGCAGGAGCAGGAGCAGGAGCAGGAGCAGGAGCAGGAGCAGGAGCAGGAGCAGGAGCAGGAGCAGGAGCAGGAGCAGGAGCAGGAGCATCAGAGGAGCATCAGAGGAGCATCAGAGGAGCATCAGAGGAGCATCAGAGGAGCATCAGAGGAGGATCAGAGGAGCATCAGAGGAGCATCAGAGGAGCATCAGAGGAGCATCAGAGGAGCATCAGAGGAGCATCAGAGGAGCATCAGAGGAGCATCAGAGGAGCATCATAGGAGCATCAGAGGAGCATCAGAGGAGCATCAGAGGAGTATCAGAGGAGCATCAGAGGAGGATCAGAGGAGCATCAGAGGAGCATCAGAGGAGCCTCAGAGGAGCATCAGAGGAGCATCAGAGGAGCATCAGAGGAGCATCAGAGGAACATCAGAGGAACAGCAGAGGAGCATCACAGGAGCATCAGAGGAGCATCACAGGAGCATCAGAGGAGCATCAGAGGAGCATCAGAGGAGCATCAGAAGAGAATCAGAGGAGCCTCAGAGGTGCCTCAGAGGAGCATCAGAGGAGCATCAGAGGAGCATCAGAGGAGCATCAGAGGAGCATCAGAGGAGCATCAGAGGAGCATCAGAGGAGGATCACAGGAGCATCAGAGGAGCATCACAGGAGCATCAGAGGAGCATCAGAGGAGCATCAGAGGAGCATCAGAGGAGGATCAGAGGAGCATCAGAGGAGCATCAGAGGAGCCTCAGAGGAGCATCAGAGGAGCATCAGAGGAGCATCAGAGGAGCATCAGAGGAGCAGCAGAGGAGGATCAGAGGAGCATCAGAGGAGCATCAGAGGAGCATCAGAGGAGCATCAGAGGAGCATCAGAGGAGCATCAGAGGAGCATCAGAGGAGCATCAGAGTAGCATCAGAGGAGCATCAGAGGAGCATCAGAGGAGCATCAGAGGAGGATCAGAGGAGCATAAGAGGAGCATCAGAGGAGCATCAGAGGAGCATCAGAGGAGAATCAGAGGAGCATCAGATGAGCATCAGAGGAGCAGCAGAGGAGCATCAGAGGAGCATCACAGGAGCATCAGAGGAGCATCAGAGGAGCATCAGAGGTGGATCAGAGGAGCATCAGAGGAGCATCAGAGGAGCATCAGAGGAGCATCAGAGGAGAATCAGAGGAGCATCAGATGAGCATCAGAGGAGCAGCAGAGGAGTATCAGAGGAGCATCACAGGAGCATCAGAGGAGCATCAGAGGAGTATCAGAGGAGCATCAGAGGAGCATCAGAGGAGCATCAGAGGAGCATCAGAGGAGCATCAGAGGAGCCTCAGAGGAGCATCAGAGGAGCATCAGAGGAGCATCAGAGGAGCATCAGAGGAGGATCAGAGGAGCATCAGAGGAGCATCAGAGGAGCATCAGAGGAGCATCAGAGGAGCATCAGAGGAGAATCAGATCAGCATCAGAGGAGCAGCAGAGGAGCATCAGAGGAGCATCACAGGAGCATCAGAGGAGCATCAGAGGAGCATCAGAGGAGCATCACAGGAGCATCAGAGGAGCATCAGAGGAGCATCAGAGGAGCATCAGAGGAGCATCAGAGGAGCAGGAGCAGGAGCAGGAGCAGGAGCAGGAGCAGGAGCATCAGAGGTCATCAGAGGAGCATCAGAGGAGCAGGAGCAGGAGCAGGAGCATCAGAGGAGCATCAGAGGAGCATTAGAGGAGCGTCAGAGGATCATCAGAGGAGCATCAGAGGAGCCTCAGAGGAGCATCAGAGGAGCATCAGAGGAGCATCAGAGGAGCATCAGAGGAGGATCAGAGGAGCATCAGAGGAGCATCAGAGGAGCAGGAGCAGGAGCAGGAGCAGGAGCAGGAGCAGGAGCATCAGAGGTCATCAGAGGAGCATCAGAGGAGCAGGAGCAGGAGCAGGAGCATCAGAGGAGCATCAGAGGAGCATCAGAGGAGCGTCAGAGGATCATCAGAGGAGCATCAGAGGAGCATCAGAGGAGCATCAGAGGAGCATCAGAGGAGCATCAGTGGAGCATCAGAGGAGCATCAGTGGAGCATCAGAGGAGGATCAGAGGAGCATCAGAGGAGCATCAGAGGAGCATCAGAGGAGCATCAGAGGAGCATCAGAGGAGCATCAGAGGAGCATCAGAGGAGCAGGAGCAGGAGCAGGAGCAGGAGCAGGAGCAGGAGCAGGAGCAGGAGCAGGAGCATCAGAGGAGCATCAGAGGAGCATCAGAGGAGCATCAGAGGAGCATCAGTGGAGCATCAGAGGAGGATCAGAGGAGCATCAGAGGAGCATCAGAGGAGCATCAGAGGAGCATCAGAGGAGCATCAGAGGAGCATCAGAGGAGCATCAGAGGAGGATCAGAGGAGCATCAGAGGAGCATCAGAGGAGCATCAGAGGAGCATCAGAGGAGCATCAGAGGAGCATCAGAGGAGCATCAGAGGAGGATCAGAGGAGCATCAGAGAAGCATCCGAGGAGCATCAGAAAAGCATCAGAGGAGCATCAGAGGAGCATCAGAGGAGAATCAGAGGAGCATTACAGGAGCATCACAGGAGCATCAGAGGAGCATCAGTGGAGCATCAGAGGAGGATCAGAGGATCATCAGAGGAGCATCAGAGGAGCATCAGAGGAGCATCAGCGGAGCATCAGAGGAGAATCAGAGGAGCATCAGAGGAGCATCACAGAGGCATCAGAGGAGCATCAGAGGAGCATCAGAGGAGCATCAGAGGAGCATCTAAGGAGCATCAGAGGAGTATCAGAGGAGCATCAGAGGAGCATCAGAGGTGCATCAGAGGAGCATCAGAGGTGCAGGAGCAGGAGCAGCAGCAGGAGCAGGAACAGGAGCAGGAGCAGGAGCAGGAGCAGGAGCAGGAGCAGGAGCAGGAGCAGGAGCAGGAGCAGGAGCAGGAGCAGGGGCAGGAGCATGAGCAGGAGCAGGAGCAGGAGCAGGAGCAGGAGCAGGAGCAGGAGCAGGAGCAGGAGCAGGAGCAGGAGCAGGAGCAGGAGCAGGAGCATCAAAGGAGTATCAGAGGAGCATCAGAGGAACATCAGAGGAGCATCAGAGGAGCATCAGAGGAGCATCAGAGGAGCATCAGAGGAGCATCAGAGGAGCATCAGAGGAGAATCAGAGGAGCATTACAGGAGCATCACAGGAGCATCAGAGGAGCATCAGTGGAGCATCAGAGGAGGATCAGAGGATCATCAGAGGAGCATCAGAGGAGCATCAGAGGAGCATCAGCGGAGCATCAGAGGAGAATCAGAGGAGCATCAGAGGAGCATCACAGAGGCATCAGAGGAGCATCAGAGGAGCATCAGAGGAGCATCAGAGGAGCATCTAAGGAGCATCAGAGGAGTATCAGAGGAGCATCAGAGGAGCATCAGAGGTGCATCAGAGGAGCATCAGAGGTGCAGGAGCAGGAGCAGCAGCAGGAGCAGGAACAGGAGCAGGAGCAGGAGCAGGAGCAGGAGCAGGAGCAGGAGCAGGAGCAGGAGCAGGAGCAGGAGCAGGAGCAGGAGCAGGAGCATCAGAGGAGCATCAGAGGAGCATCAGAGGAGCATCAGAGGAGCATCAGAGGAGCATCAGAGGAGCATCAGAGGAGCATCAGAGGAGCATCAGAGGAGCATCAGAGGAGCATCAGAGGAGCATCAGAGGAGCATCATAGGAGCATCAGAGGAGCATCAAAGGAGCATCAGAGGAGTATCAGAGGAGCATCAGAGGAGGATCAGAGGAGCATCAGAGGAGCATCAGAGGAGCCTCAGAGGAGCATCAGAGGAGCATCAGAGGAGCATCAGAGGAGCATCAGAGGAACATCAGAGGAACAGCAGAGGAGCATCACAGGAGCATCAGAGGAGCATCACAGGAGCATCAGAGGAGCATCAGAGGAGCATCAGAGGAGCATCAGAAGAGAATCAGAGGAGCCTCAGAGGTGCCTCAGAGGAGCATCAGAGGAGCATCAGAGGAGCATCAGAGGAGCATCAGAGGAGCATCAGAGGAGCATCAGAGGAGCATCAGAGGAGGATCAGAGGAGCATCAGAGGAGCATCAGAGGAGCATCAGAGGAGGATCACAGGAGCATCAGAGGAGCATCACAGGAGCATCAGAGGAGCATCAGAGGAGCATCAGAGGAGCATCAGAGGAGGATCAGAGGAGCATCAGAGGAGCATCAGAGGAGCCTCAGAGGAGCATCAGAGGAGCATCAGAGGAGCATCAGAGGAGCATCAGAGGAGCAGCAGAGGAGGATCAGAGGAGCATCAGAGGAGCATCAGAGGAGCATCAGAGGAGCATCAGAGGAGCATCAGAGGAGCATCAGAGGAGCATCAGAGTAGCATCAGAGGAGCATCAGAGGAGCATCAGAGGAGCATCAGAGGAGCATCAGAGGAGGATCAGAGGAGCATAAGAGGAGCATCAGAGGAGCATCAGAGGAGCATCAGAGGAGAATCAGAGGAGCATCAGATGAGCATCAGAGGAGCAGCAGAGGAGCATCAGAGGAGCATCACAGGAGCATCAGAGGAGCATCAGAGGAGCATCAGAGGTGGATCAGAGGAGCATCAGAGGAGCATCAGAGGAGCATCAGAGGAGCATCAGAGGAGAATCAGAGGAGCATCAGATGAGCATCAGAGGAGCAGCAGAGGAGTATCAGAGGAGCATCACAGGAGCATCAGAGGAGCATCAGAGGAGTATCAGAGGAGCATCAGAGGAGCATCAGAGGAGCATCAGAGGAGCATCAGAGGAGCATCAGAGGAGCCTCAGAGGAGCATCAGAGGAGCATCAGAGGAGCATCAGAGGAGCATCAGAGGAGGATCAGAGGAGCATCAGAGGAGCATCAGAGGAGCATCAGAGGAGCATCAGAGGAGCATCAGAGGAGAATCAGATCAGCATCAGAGGAGCAGCAGAGGAGCACCAGAGGAGCATCACAGGAGCATCAGAGGAGCATCAGAGGAGCATCAGAGGAGCATCACAGGAGCATCAGAGGAGCATCAGAGGAGCATCAGAGGAGCATCAGAGGAGCATCAGAGGAGCATCAGAGGAGCCTCAGAGGAGCATCAGAGGAGCATCAGAGGAGCATCAGAGGAGGATCAGAGGAGCATCAGAGGAGCATCAGAGGAGCAGGAGCAGGAGCAGGAGCAGGAGCAGGAGCAGGAGCAGGAGCAGGAGCATCAGAGGTCATCAGAGGAGCATCAGAGGAGCAGGAGCAGGAGCAGGAGCATCAGAGGAGCATCAGAGGAGCATCAGAGGAGCGTCAGAGGATCATCAGAGGAGCATCAGAGGAGCATCAGAGGAGCATCAGAGGAGCATCAGAGGAGCATCAGTGGAGCATCAGAGGAGCATCAGTGGAGCATCAGAGGAGGATCAGAGGAGCATCAGAGGAGCATCAGAGGAGCATCAGAGGAGCATCAGAGGAGCATCAGAGGAGCATCAGAGGAGCATCAGAGGAGCAGGAGCAGGAGCAGGAGCAGGAGCAGGAGCAGGAGCAGGAGCAGGAGCAGGAGCATCAGAGGAGCATCAGAGGAGCATCAGAGGAGCATCAGAGGAGCATCAGTGGAGCATCAGAGGAGGATCAGAGGAGCATCAGAGGAGCATCAGAGGAGCATCAGAGGAGCATCAGAGGAGCATCAGAGGAGAATCAGAGGAGCATCAGAGGAGCATCAGAGGAGGATCAGAGGAGCATCAGAGGAGCATCAGAGGAGCATCAGAGGAGCATCAGAGGAGCATCAGAGGAGCATCAGAGGAGCATCAGAGGAGGATCAGAGGAGCATCAGAGAAGCATCCGAGGAGCATCAGAAAAGCATCAGAGGAGCATCAGAGGAGCATCTGAGGAGCATCAGAGGAGTATCAGAGGAGCATCAGAGGAGCATCTGAGGAGCATCAGAGGAGTATCAGAGGAGCATCAGGGGAGCATCAGAGGTGCATCAGAGGAGCATCAGAGGTGCATCAGAGGAGCATCAGAGGAGCATCAGAGGAGCATCAGAGGAGCATCAGAGGAGCATCTGAGGAGCATCAGAGGAGTATAAGAGGAGCATCAGAGGAGCATCAGAGGAGCATCAGAGGAGCATCTGAGGAGCATCAGGAGGAGCATCAGAGGAGCATCAGAGGTGCATCAGAGGAGCATCAGAGGTGCAGGAGCAGGAGCAGGAGCAGGAACAGGAGCAGGAGCAGGAGCAGGAGCAGGAGCAGGAGCAGGAGCAGGAGCAGGAGCAGGAGCAGGAGCAGGAGCAGGAGCAGGAGCAGGAGCAGGAGCAGGAGCAGGAGCAGGAGCAGGAGCAGGAGCAGGAGCAGGAGCAGGAGCAGGAGCAGGAGCATCAGAGGAGCATCAGAGGAGCATCAGAGGAGCCTCAGAGGAGCATCAGAGGAGCATCAGAGGAGCATCAGAGGAGCAGCACAGGAGCATCAGAGGAGGATCACAGGAGCATCAGAGAAGCATCAGAGGAGCATCAGAGGAGCATCAGAGGAGCATCAGAGGAGCATCAGAGGAGCGTCAGAGGAGCATCAGAGGAGCATCAGAGGAGTATCAGAGGAGCATCAGAGGAGCATCAGAGGAGCATCAGAGGAGCATCAGAGGAGCATCAGAGGAGCATCAGAGGAGCATCAGAGGAGCATCAGAGGAGCATCAGAGGAGCATCAGAGGAGCATCAGAGGAGCCTCAGAGGAGCATCAGAGGAGCATCAGAGGAGCATCATAGGAGCATCAGAGGAGCATCAGAGGAGCATCAGAGGAGCATCAGAGGAGCCTCAGAGGATCCTCAGATGAGCCTCAGAGGAGCATCAGAGGAGCATCAGAGGAGCATCAGAGGAGCATCAGAAGAGCATCAGTGGAGCATCAGAGGAGCATCAGAGGAGCATCAGGGGAGCAACAGAGGAGCATCAGAGGAGCATCAGAGGAGCATCAGAGGAGCATCAGAGGAGAATCAGAGGAACATCAGTGGAGCATCAGAGGAGCATCAGAGGAGCATCAGAGGAGCAGGAGCAGGAGCAGGAGCAGGAGCAGGAGCAGGAGCAGGAGCAGGAGCAGGAGCAGGAGCAGGAGCAGGAGCAGGAGCATCAGAGGAGCATCAGATGAGCAGGAGCAGGAGCAGGAGCAGGAGCAGGAGCATGAGCAGGAGCAGGAGCAGGAGCAGGAGCATCAGAGGATCATAGGAAGTGCATCAGAGGAGCATCAGAGGAGCATCAGAGGAGCATCAGAGGAGCATCAGAGGAGCATCAGAGGAGGATCAGAGGAGCATCAGAGGAGCATCAGAGGAGCATCAGAGGAGCATCAGAGGAGCATCAGAGGAGAATCAGATCAGCATCAGAGGAGCATCAGAGGAGCATCAGAGGAGCATCACAGGAGCATCAGAGGAGCATCAGAGGAGCATCAGAAGAGCATCACAGGAGCATCAGAGGAGCATCAGAGGAGCATCAGAGGAGCATCAGAGGAGCATCAGAGGAGCATCAGAGGAGCATCAGAGGAGCATCAGAGGAGCATCAGAGGAGCATCAGAGGAGCATCAGAGGAGAATCAGAGGAGCATTACAGGAGCATCACAGGAGCATCAGAGGAGCATCAGTGGAGCATCAGAGGAGGATCAGAGGATCATCAGAGGAGCATCAGAGGAGCATCAGAGGAGCATCAGCGGAGCATCAGAGGAGAATCAGAGGAGCATCAGAGGAGCATCACAGAGGCATCAGAGGAGCATCAGAGGACCATCAGAGGAGCATCAGAGGAGCATCTAAGGAGCATCAGAGGAGTATCAGAGGAGCATCAGAGGAGCATCAGAGGTGCATCAGAGGAGCATCAGAGGTGCAGGAGCAGGAGCAGCAGCAGGAGCAGGAACAGGAGCAGAAGCAGGAGCAGGAGCAGGAGCAGGAGCAGGAGCAGGAGCAGGAGCAGGAGCAGGAGCAGGAGCAGGGGCAGGAGCATGAGCAGGAGCAGGAGCAGGAGCAGGAGCAGGAGCAGGAGCAGGAGCAGGATCAGGAGCAGGAGCAGGAGCAGGAGCAGGTGCAGGAGCAGGAGCATCAAAGGAGTATCAGAGGAGCATCAGAGGAACATCAGAGGAGCATCAGAGGAGCATCAGAGGAGCATCAGAGGAGCATCAGAGGAGCATCAGAGGAGCATCAGAGGAGCATCAGAGGAGAATCAGAGGAGCATTACAGGAGCATCACAGGAGCATCAGAGGAGCATCAGTGGAGCATCAGAGGAGGATCAGAGGATCATCAGAGGAGCATCAGAGGAGCATCAGAGGAGCATCAGCGGAGCATCAGAGGAGAATCAGAGGAGCATCAGAGGAGCATCAGAGGAGCAGCAGAGGAGCATCAGAGGAGCATCAGAGGAGCATCAGAGGAGCATCAGAGGAGCATCAGAGTAGCATCAGAGGAGCATCAGAGGAGCATCAGTGGAGCATCAGAGGAGCATCAGAGGAGGATCAGAGGAGCATAAGAGGAGCATCAGAGGAGCATCAGAGGAGCATCAGAGGAGAATCAGAGGAGCATCAGATGAGCATCAGAGGAGCAGCAGAGGAGCATCAGAGGAGCATCACAGGAGCATCAGAGGAGCATCAGAGGAGCATCAGAGGAGCATCAGAGGTGGATCAGAGGAGCATCAGAGGAGCATCAGAGGAGCATCAGAGGAGCATCAGAGGAGAATCAGAGGAGCATCAGATGAGCATCAGAGGAGCAGCAGAGGAGCATCAGAGGAGCATCACAGGAGCATCAGAGGAGCATCAGAGGAGCATCAGAGTAGCATCAGAGGAGCATCAGAGGAGCATCAGTGGAGCATCAGAGGAGCATCAGAGGAGGATCAGAGGAGCATAAGAGGAGCATCAGAGGAGCATTAGAGGAGCATCAGAGGAGAATCAGAGGAGCATCAGATGAGCATCAGAGGAGCAGCAGAGGAGCATCAGAGGAGCATCACAGGAGCATCAGAGGAGCATCAGAGGAGCATCAGAGGAGCATCAGAGGTGGATCAGAGGAGCATCAGAGGAGCATCAGAGGAGCATCAGAGGAGCATCAGAGGAGAATCAGAGGAGCATCAGATGAGCATCAGAGGAGCAGCAGAGGAGCATCAGAGGAGCATCACAGGAGCATCAGAGGAGCATCAGAGGAGTATCAGAGGAGCATCAGAGGAGCATCAGAGGAGCATCAGAGGAGCATCAGAGGAGCATCAGAGGAGCCTCAGAGGAGCATCAGAGGAGCATCAGAGGAGCATCAGAGGAGCATCAGAGGAGGATCAGAGGAGCATCAGAGGAGCATCAGAGGAGCATCAGAGGAGCATCAGAGGAGTATCAGAGGAGAATCAGATCAGCATCAGAGGAGCAGCAGAGGAGCATCAGAGGAGCATCACAGGAGCATCAGAGGAGCATCAGAGGAGCATCACAGGAGCATCAGAGGAGCATCAGAGGAGCATCAGAGGAGCATCAGAGGAGCATCAGAGGAGCCTCAGAGGAGCATCAGAGGAGCATCAGAGGAGCATCAGAGGAGCATCAGAGGAGGATCAGAGGAGCATCAGAGGAGCATCAGAGGAGCAGGAGCAGGAGCAGGAGCAGGAGCAGGAGCAGGAGCATCAGAGGTCATTAGAGGAGCATCAGAGGAGCAGGAGCAGGAGCAGGAGCATCAGAGGAGCATCAGAGGAGCATCGGAGGAGCGTCAGAGGAGCATCAGTGGAGCATCAGAGGAGCATCAGAGGAGCATCAGACGAGCATCAGTGGAGCATCAGAGGAGCATCAGTGGAGCATCAGAGGAGGATCAGAGGAGCATCAGAGGAGCATCAGAGGAG
This sequence comes from Narcine bancroftii, assembly GCF_036971445.1. Classification (NCBI taxonomy): domain Eukaryota; kingdom Metazoa; phylum Chordata; class Chondrichthyes; order Torpediniformes; family Narcinidae; genus Narcine; species Narcine bancroftii. Next base: position 537,529 of record NW_027211883.1, read on the forward strand.
CATCAGAGGAGCATCAGAGGAGCATCAGAGGAGCATCAGAGGAGCATCAGAGGAGCAGGAGCAGGAGCAGGAGCAGGAGCAGGAGCAGGAGCAGGAGCAGGAGCATCAGAGGAGCATCAGAGGAGCATCAGAGGAGCATCAGAGGAGCATCAGTGGAGCATCAGAGGAGGATCAGAGGAGCATCAGAGGAGCATCAGAGGAGCATCAGAGGAGCATCAGAGGAGCATCAGAGGAGCATCAGAGGAGCATCAGAGGAGGATCAGAGGAGCATCAGAGGAGCATCAGAGGAGCATCAGAGGAGCATCAGAGGAGCATCAGAGGAGCATCAGAGGAGCATCAGAGGAGGATCAGAGGAGCATCAGAGGAGCATCAGAGGAGCATCAGAGGAGCATCAGAGGAGCATCAGAGGAGCATCTGAGGAGCATCAGAGGAGTATCAGAGGAGCATCAGAGGAGCCTCTGAGGAGCATCAGAGGAGTATCAGAGGAGCATCAGAGGAGCATCAGAGGTGCATCAGAGGAGCATCAGAGGAGCATCAGAGGAGCATCAGAGGAGCATCAGAGGAGCATCTGAGGTGCATCAGAGGAGTATAAGAGGAGCATCAGAGGAGCATCAGAGGAGCATCAGAGTAGCATCTGAGGAGCATCAGAGGAGTATCAGAGGAGCATCAGAGGAGCATCAGAGGTGCATCAGAGGAGCATCAGAGGTGCAGGAGCAGGAGCAGGAGCAGGAGCAGGAGCAGGAACAGGAGCAGGAGCAGGAGCAGGAGCAGGAGCAGGAGCAGGAGCAGGAGCAGGAGCAGGAGCAGGAGCAGGAGCAGGAGCAGGAGCAGGAGCAGGAGCAGGAGCAGGAGCAGGAGCAGGAGCAGGAGCAGGAGCAGGAGCAGGAGCATCAGAGTAGCATCAGAGGAGCATCAGAGGAGCCTCAGAGGAGCATCAGAGGAGCATCAGAGGAGCATCAGAGGAGCAGCACAGGAGCATCAGAGGAGGATCACAGGAGCATCAGAGGAGCATCAGAGGAGCATCAGAGGAGCATCAGAGGAGCATCAGAGGAGCATCAGAGGAGCCTCAGAGGAGCATCAGAGGAGCATCAGAGGAGCATCAGAGGAGCATCAGAGGAGCATCAGAGGAGCATCAGAGGAGCATCAGAGGAGCATCAGAGGAGCATCAGAGGAGCATCAGAGGAGCATCAGAGGAGCATCAGAGGAGCATCAGAGGAGCATCAGAGGAGCATCATAGGAGCATCCGAGGAGCATCCGAGGAGCATCAGAGGAGCATCAGAGGAGCCTCAGAGGAGCCTCAGATGAGCCTCAGAGGAGCATCAGAGGAGCATCAGAGGAGCATCAGAGGAGCATCAGAGGAGCATCAGAGGAGCATCAGAGGAGCATCTGAGGAGCATCAGAGGAGTATCAGAGGAGCATCAGAGGAGCATCAGAGGTGCATCAGAGGAGCATCAGAGGTGCAGGAGCAGGAGCAGGAGCAGGAACAGGAGCAGGAGCAGGAGCAGGAGCAGGAGCAGGAACAGGAGCAGGAGCAGGAGCAGGAGCAGGAGCAGGAGCAGGAGCAGGAGCAGGAGCAGGAGCAGGAGCAGGAGCAGGAGCAGGAGCAGGAGCAGGAGCATCAGAGGAGCATCAGAGGAGCATCAGAGGAGCCTCAGAGGAGCATCAGAGGAGCATCAGAGGAGCATCAGAGGAGCAGCACAGGAGCATCAGAGGAGGATCACAGGAGCATCAGAGGAGCATCAGAGGAGCAACAGAGGAGCATCAGAGGAGCATCAGAGGAGCATCAGAGGAGCCTCAGAGGAGCATCAGAGGAGCATCAGAGGAGTATCAGAGGAGCATCAGAGGAGCATCAGAGGAGCATCAGAGGAGCATCAGCGGAGCATCAGAGGAGCATCAGAGGAGCATCAGAGGAGCATCAGAGGAGCATCAGAGGAGCATCAGAGGAGCATCAGAGGAGCATCAGAGGAGCCTCAGAGGAGCATCAGAGGAGCATCAGAGGAGCATCATAGGAGCATCAGAGGAGCATCAGAGGAGCATCAGAGGAGCATCAGAGGAGCCTCAGAGGAGCCTCAGATGAGCCTCAGAGGAGCATCAGAGGAGCATCAGAGGAGCATCAGAGGAGCATCAGAGGAGCATCAGAAGAGCATCAGTGGAGCATCAGAGGAGCATCAGAGGAGCATCAGGGGAGCATCAGAGGAGCAACAGAGGAGCATCAGAGGAGCATCAGAGGAGCATCAGAGGAGCATCAGAGGAGCATCAGAGGAACATCAGTGGAGCATCAGAGGAGCATCAGAGGAGCATCAGAGGAGCAGGAGCAGGAGCAGGAGCAGGAGCAGGAGCAGGAGCAGGAGCAGGAGCAGGAGCAGGAGCAGGAGCAGGAGCATCAGAGGAGCATCAGATGAGCAGGAGCAGGAGCAGGAGCAGGAGCAGGAGCATGAGCAGGAGCAGGAGCAGGAGCAGGAGCAGGAGCATCAGAGGATCATAGGAAGAGCATCAGAGGAGCATCAGAGGAGCATCAGAGGAGCATCAGAGGAGCATCAGAGGAGCATCAGAGGAGGATCAGAGGAGCATCAGAGGAGCATCAGAGGAGCATCAGAGGAGCATCAGAGGAGCATCAGAGGAGCTTCAGAGGAGCATCAGAGGAGCTTCAGAGGAGCATCAGAGGAGCATCAGAGGAGCATCAGAGGAGCATCAGAGGAGCATCAGAGGAGGATCAGAGGAGCATCAGAGGAGCATCGGAGGAGCCTCAGAGGAGCATCAGAGGAGCATCAGGGGAGCATCAGAGGAGCATCAGAGGAGCATCAGAGGAGCATCAGACGAGCATCAGAGGAGGATCAGAGGAGCATCAGAGGTGCATCAGAGGAGCCTCAGAGGAGCATCAGAGGAGCAGCAGAGGAGCATCAGAGGAGGATCACAGGAGCATCAGAGGAGCATCACAGGAGCATCAGAGGAGCATCAGAGGAGCATCAGAGGAGCATCAGAGGAGCATCAGAGGAGAATCAGATCAGCATCAGAGGAGCATCAGAGGAGCATCAGAGGAGCATCACAGGAGCATCAGAGGAGCATCAGAGGAGCATCAGAAGAGCATCAGAGGAGCATCAGAGGAGCATCAGAGGAGCATCAGAGGAGCATCAGAGGAGCATCAGAGGAGCATCAGAGGAGCATCAGAGGAGCATCAGAGGAGCATCAGAGGAGCATCAGAGGAGAATCAGAGGAGCATTACAGGAGCATCACAGGAGCATCAGAGGAGCATCAGTGGAGCATCAGAGGAGGATCAGAGGATCATCAGAGGAGCATCAGAGGAGCATCAGAGGAGCATCAGCGGAGCATCAGAGGAGAATCAGAGGAGCATCAGAGGAGCATCACAGAGGCATCAGAGGAGCATCAGAGGAGCATCAGAGGAGCATCAGAGGAGCATCTAAGGAGCATCAGAGGAGTATCAGAGGAGCATCAGAGGAGCATCAGAGGTGCATCAGAGGAGCATCAGAGGTGCAGGAGCAGGAGCAGCAGCAGGAGCAGGAACAGGAGCAGGAGCAGGAGCAGGAGCAGGAGCAGGAGCAGGAGCAGGAGCAGGAGCAGGAGCAGGAGCAGGAGCAGGAGCAGGAGCAGGAGCAGGAGCAGGAGCAGGTGCAGGAGCAGGAGCATCAAAGGAGTATCAGAGGAGCATCAGAGGAACATCAGAGGAGCATCAGAGGAGCATCAGAGGAGCATCAGAGGAGCATCAGAGGAGCATCAGAGGAGCATCAGAGGAGCATCAGAGGAGAATCAGAGGAGCATTACAGGAGCATCACAGGAGCATAAGAGGAGCATCAGTGGAGCATCAGAGGAGGATCAGAGGATCATCAGAGGAGCATCAGAGGAGCATCAGAGGAGCATCAGCGGAGCATCAGAGTAGAATCAGAGGAGCATCAGAGGAGCATCACAGAGGAATCAGAGGAGCATCAGAGGAGCATCAGAGGAGCATCAGAGGAGCATCTAAGGAGCATCAGAGGAGTATCAGAGGAGCATCAGAGGAGCATCAGAGGTGCATCAGAGGAGCATCAGAGGTGCAGGAGCAGGAGCAGCAGCAGGAGCAGGAACAGGAGCAGGAGCAGGAGCAGGAGCAGGAGCAGGAGCAGGAGCAGGAGCAGGAGCAGGAGCAGGAGCAGGAGCAGGAGCAGGAGCAGGAGCATCAGAGGAGCATCAGAGGAGCATCAGAGGAGCATCAGAGGAGCATCAGAGGAGGATCAGAGGAGATTCAGAGGAGCATCAGAGGAGCATCAGAGGAGCATCAGAGGAGCATCAGAGGAGCATCAGAGGAGCATCAGAGGAGCATCATAGGAGCATCAGAGGAGCATCAGAGGAGCATCAGAGGAGTATCAGAGGAGCATCATAGGAGGTTCAGAGGAGCATCAGAGGAGCATCAGAGGAGCCTCAGAGGAGCATCAGAGGAGCATCAGAGGAGCATCAGAGGAACATCAGAGGAACAGCAGAGGAGCATCACAGGAGCATCAGAGGAGCATCACAGGAGCATCAGAGGAGCATCAGAGGAGCATCAGAGGAGCATCAGAAGAGAATCAGAGGAGCATCAGAGGTGCCTCAGAGGAGCATCAGAGGAGCATCAGAGGAGCATCAGAGGAGCATCAGAGGAGCATCAGAGGAGCATCAGAGGAGGATCAGAGGAGCATCAGAGGAGCATCAGAGGAGCATCAGAGGAGGATCACAGGAGCATCAGAGGAGCATCACAGGAGCATCAGAGGAGCATCAGAGGAGCATCAGAGGAGCATCAGAGGAGCATCAGAGGAGCATCAGAGGAGCATCAGAGGAGCCTCAGAGGAGCATCAGAGGAGCATCAGAGGAGCATCAGACGAGCATCAGAGGAGCAGCAGAGGAGGATCAGAGGAGCATCAGAGGAGCATCAGAGGAGCATCAGAGGAGCATCAGAGGAGCATCAGAGGAGCATCAGAGGAGCATCAGAGTAGCATCAGAGGAGCATCAGAGGAGCATCAGAGGAGCATCAGAGGAGCATCAGAGGAGGATCAGAGGAGCATAAGAGGAGCATCAGAGGAGCATCAGAGGAGCATCAGAGGAGAATCAGAGGAGCATCAGATGAGCATCAGAGGAGCAGCAGAGGAGCATCAGAGGAGCATCACAGGAGCATCAGAGGAGCATCAGAGGAGCATCAGAGGAGCATCAGAGGTGGATCAGAGGAGCATCAGAGGAGCATCAGAGGAGCATCAGAGGAGCATCAGAGGAGATTCAGAGGAGCATCAGATGAGCATCAGAGGAGCAGCAGAGGAGCATCAGAGGAGCATCACAGGAGCATCAGAGGAGCATCAGAGGAGTATCAGAGGAGCATCAGAGGAGCATCAGAGGAGCATCAGAGGAGCATCAGAGGAGCATCAGAGGAGCATCAGAGGAGCATCAGAGGAGCATCAGAGGAGCATCAGAGGAGCATCAGAGGAGGATCAGAGGAGCATCAGAGGAGCATCAGAGGAGCATCAGAGGAGCATCAGAGGAGCATCAGAGGAGAATCAGATCAGCATCAGAGGAGCAGCAGAGGAGCATCAGAAGAGCATCACAGGAGCATCAGAGGAGCATCAGAGGAGCATCAGAGGAGCATCAGAGGAGCATCAGAGGAGCATCAGAGGAGCATCAGAGGAGCATCAGAGGAGCATCAGAGGAGCATCAGAGGAGCCTCAGAGGAGCATCAGAGGAGCATCAGAGGAGCATCAGAGGAGCATCAGAGGAGGATCAGAGGAGCATCAGAGGAGCATCAGAGGAGCAGGAGCAGGAGTAGGAGCAGGAGCAGGAGCAGGAGCATCAGAGGTCATTAGTGGAGCATCAGAGGAGCAGGAGCAGGAGCAGGAGCATCAGAGGAGCATCAGAGGAGCATCAGAGGAGCGTCAGAGGAGCATCAGAGGAGCATCAGAGGAGCATCAGAGGAGCATCAGAGGAGCATCAGAGGAGCATCAGTGGAGCATCAGAGGAGCATCAGTGGAGCATCAGAGGAGGATCAGAGGAGCATCAGAGGAGCATCAGAGGAGCATCAGAGGAGCATCAGAGGAGCATCAGAGGAGCATCAGAGGAGCATCAGAGGAGCAGGAGCAGGAGCAGGAGCAGGAGCAGGAGCAGGAGCAGGAGCATCAGAGGAGCATCAGAGGAGCATCAGAGGAGCATCAGAGGAGCATCAGTGGAGCATCAGAGGAGGATCAGAGGAGCATCAGAGGAGCATCAGAGGAGCATCAGAGGAGCATCAGAGGAGCATCAGAGGAGCATCAGAGGAGCATCAGAGGAGCATCAGAGGAGGATCAGAGGAGCATCAGGGGAGCATCAGAGGAGCATCAGAGGAGCATCAGAGGAGCATCAGAGGAGCATCAGAGGAGCATCAGAGGAGGATCAGAGGAGCATCAGAGGAGCATCAGAGGAGCATCAGAGGAGCATCAGAGGAGCATCAGAGGAGCATCTGAGGAGCATCAGAGGAGTATCAGAGGAGCATCAGAGGAGCATCTGAGGAGCATCAGAGGAGTATCAGAGGAGCATCAGAGGAGCATCAGAGGAGCATCAGAGGAGCATCAGAGGAGCATCAGAGGAGCATCAGAGGAGCATCTGAGGAGCATCAGAGGAGTATAAGAGGAGCATCAGAGGAGCATCAAAGGAGCATCAGAGGAGCATCTGAGGAGCATCAGAGGAGTATCAGAGGAGCATCAGAGGAGCATCAGAGGTGCATCAGAGGAGCATCAGAGGTGCAGGAGCAGGAGCAGGAGCAGGAACAGGAGCAGGAGCAGGAGCAGGAGCAGGAGCAGGAGCAGGAGCAGGAGCAGGAGCAGGAGCAGGAGCAGGAGCAGGAGCAGGAGCAGGAGCAGGAGCAGGAGCAGGAGCAGGAGCAGGAGCAGGAGCAGGAGCAGGAGCAGGAGCAGGAGCATCAGAGGAGCATCAGAGGAGCATCAGAGGAGCCTCAGAGGAGCATCAGAGGAGCATCAGAGGAGCATCAGAGGAGCAGCACAGGAGCATCAGAGGAGGATCACAGGAGCATCAGAGGAGCATCAGAGGAGCATCAGAGGAGCATCAGAGGAGCATCAGAGGAGCCTCAGAGGAGCATCAGAGGAGCATCAGAGGAGCATCAGAGGAGCATCAGAGGAGCATCAGAGGAGCATCAGAGGAGCATCAGAGGAGCATCAGAGGAGCATCAGAGGAGCATCAGAGGAGCATCAGAGGAGCATCAGAGGAGCATCAGAGGAGCATCATAGGAGCATCCGAGGAGAATCAGAGGAGCATCAGAGGAGCATCAGAGGAGCCTCAGAGGAGCCTCAGATGAGCCTCAGAGGAGCATCAGAGGAGCATCAGAGGAGCATCAGAGGAGCATCAGAGGAGCATCAGAAGAGCATCAGTGGAGCATCAGAGGAGCATCAGAGGAGCATCAGGGGAGCATCAGAGGAGCAACAGAGGAGCATCAGAGGAGCATCAGAGGAGCATCAGAGGAGCATCAGAGGAGCATCAGAGGAACATCAGTGGAGCATCAGAGGAGCATCAGAGGAGCATCAGAGGAGCAGGAGCAGGAGCTGGAGCAGGAGCAGGAGCAGGAGCAGGAGCAGGAGCAGGAGCAGGAGCAGGAGCAGGAGCATCAGAGGAGCATCAGATGAGCAGGAGCAGGAGCAGGAGCAGGAGCAGGAGCATGAGCAGGAGCAGGAGCAGGAGCAGGAGCAGGAGCATCAGAGGATCATAGGAAGAGCATCAGAGGAGCATCAGAGGAGCATCAGAGTAGCATCAGAGGAGCATCAGAGGAGCATCAGAGGAGCATCAGAGGAGCTTCAGAGGAGCATCAGAGGAGCTTCAGAGGAGCATCAGAGGAGCATCAGAGGAGCATCAGAGGAGCATCAGAGCAGCATCAGAGGAGGATCAGAGGAGCATCAGAGGAGCATCAGAGGAGCCTCAGAGGAGCATCAGAGGAGCATCAGAGGAGCATCAGAGGAGCATCAGAGGAGCATCAAAGGAGCATCAGACGAGCATCAGAGGAGGATCAGAGGAGCATCAGAGGTGCATCAGAGGAGCCTCAGAGGAGCATCAGAGGAGCAGCAGAGGAGCATCAGAGGAGGATCACAGGAGCATCAGAGGAGCATCACAGGAGCATCAGAGGAGCATCAGAGGAGCATCAGAGGGGCATCAGAGGAGCATCAGAGGAGCATCAGACGAGCATCAGAGGAGCATCAGATGAGCAGGAGCAGGAGCAGGAGCAGGAGCAGGAGCATGAGCAGGAGCAGGAGCAGGAGCAGGAGCAGGAGCATCAGAGGATCATAGGAAGAGCATCAGAGGAGCAACAGAGGAGCATCAGAGGAGCATCAGAGGAGCATCAGAGGAGCATCTGAGGAGCATCAGAGGATCATCAGTGGAGCATCAGAGGAGCATCAGAGGAGCATCAGAGGAGCAGGAGCAGGAGCAGGAGCAGGAGCAGGAGCAGGAGCAGGAGCAGGAGCAGGAGCAGGAGCAGGAGCAGGAGCATCAGAGGAGCATCAGATGAGCAGGAGCAGGAGCAGGAGCAGGAGCAGGAGCATGAGCAGGAGCAGGAGCAGGAGCAGGAGCAGGAGCATCAGAGGATCATAGGAAGAGCATCAGAGGAGCATCAGAGGAGCATCAGAGGAGCATCAGAGGAGCATCAGAGGAGCATCAGAGGAGCATCAGAGGAGCTTCAGAGGAGCATCAGAGGAGCTTCAGAGGAGCATCAGAGGAGCATCAGAGGAGCATCAGAGGAGCATCAGAGGAGCATCAGAGGAGGATCAGAGGAGCATCAGAGGAGCATCAGAGGAGCCTCAGAGGAGCATCAGAGGAGCATCAGAGGAGCATCAGAGGAGCATCAGAGGAGCATCAGAGGAGCATCAGACGAGCATCAGAGGAGGATCAGAGGAGAATCAGAGGTGCATCAGAGGAGTCTCAGAGGAGCATCAGAGGAGCAGCAGAGGAGCATCAGAGGAGGATCACAGGAGCATCAGAGGAGCATCACAGGAGCATCAGAGGAGCATCAGAGGAGCATCAGAGGGGCATCAGAGGAGCATCAGAGGAGCATCAGACGAGCATCAGAGGAGCATCAGAGGAGCCTCAGAGGAGCATCAGAGGAACATCAGAGGAGCATCAGAGGAGCATCAGAGGAACAGCGAGGAGCATCAGAGGAGCATCAGAGGAGCATCACAGGAGCATCAGAGGAGCATCAGAGGAGCATCACAAAGCATCAGAGGAGCATCATTGGAGCATCAGTGGAGCATCAGAGGAACAGCAGAGGAGCATCAGATTAGCATCAGAGGAGCATCACAGGAGCATCAGAGGAGCATCACAGGAGCATCACAGGAGCATCAGAGGAGCATCATTGGAGCATCAGAGGAGCATCAGATTAGCATCAGAGGAGCATCAGAGGAGCATCAGAGGAGCATCAGAGGAGGATCAGAGGAGCATCAGAGGAGCATCAGAGGAGCATCAGAGGAGCATCAGAGGAGCATCAGAGGAGCATCAGAGGAGCATCAGAGGAGCATCAGAGGAGGATCAGAGGAGCATCAGAGGAGCATCAGAGGAGCCTCAGAGGAGCATCAGAGGAGCATCAGAGGAGCATCAGAGGAGCAGCAGAGGAGCATCAGAGGAGCATCAGAGGAGCATCAGAGGAGCATCACAGGATCATCAGAGGAGCCTCAGAGGAGCATCAGAGGAGCATCAGAGGAGCATCAGAAGAGCATCAGAGGAGCATCAGAGGAGCATCAGAGGAGGATCAGAGGAGCATCAGAGGAGCATCAGAGGAGCATCAGAGGAGCATCAGAGGAGCATCAGAGGAGCATCAGAGTAGCATCAGAGGAGCACCAGAGGAGCATCAGAGGAGCATCAGAGGAGCATCAGAGGAGCATCAGAGGAGCATCAGAGAGGCTTCAGAGGAGCATCAGAGGAGGATCAGAGGAGCATCAGAGGAGTATCAGAGGAGCATCAGAGGAGCATCAGAGGAGCATCAGAGGAGCATCAGATGAGCATCAGAGGAGCAGCAGAGGAGCATCAGAGGAGCATCACAGGAGCATCAGAGGAGCATCAGAGGAGCATCAGAGGAGCATCAGAGGAGCCTCAGAGGAGAATCAGAGGAGTATCAGAGGAGCATCAGAGGAGCCTCAGAGGAGCCTCAGAGGAGCCTCAGAGGAGCCTCAGTGGAGCATCAGAGGAGCATCAGAGGAGCATCAGAGGAGCATCAGAGGAGCATCAGAGGAGCATCAGAGGAGCATCAGAGGAGGATCAGAGGAGCATCAGAGCAGCATCAGAGGAGCATCAGAGGAGCATCAGAGGAGCATCAGAGGAGCATCACAGGAGCATCACAGGAGCATCACAGGAGCATCACAGAAGCATCAGAGGTGCATCATTGGAGCATCAGAGGAGCATCAGAGGAGCATCAGAGGAGCATCAGAGGAGCATCAGAGGAGCATCAGAGGAGCATCAGAGGAGCATCAGAGGAGCATCAGAGGAGCATCAGTGGAGCATCAGAGGAGCATCAGAGGAGCATCAGAGGAGTATCAGAGGAGCATCAGAGGAGCAGGAGCAGGAGCAGGAGCAGGAGCAGGAGCAGGAGCAGGTGCAGGAGCAGGTGCAGGAGCAGGAGCATCAGAGGAGCATCAGAGGAGCAGGAGCAGGAGCAGGGGCAGGAGCAGGCGCATCAGAGGTCATCAGAGGAGCATCAGAGGAGCAGTAGTAGGAGAATGAGCATCAGAGGAGCATCAGAGGAGCATCAGAGGAGCATCAGAGGAGCATCAGAGGAGCATCAGAGGAGCATCAGAGGAGCATCAGTGGAGCATCAGAGGAGCATCAGAGGAGCAACAGAGGAGAATCAGAGGAGCATCAGAGGAGCATCATAGGAGCATCAGAGGAGCATCAGAGGAGGATCAGAGGAGCATCAGTGGAGCATCGGAGGAGCATCAGAGGTGCATCAGAGGAGCATCAGAGGAGCATCAGAGGAGCATCAGAGGAGCATCAGAGGAGCATCTGAGGAGCATCAGAGGAGTATCAGAGGAGCATCAGAGGAGCATCAGAGGAGCATCAGAGTAGCATCAGAGGAGCATCAGAGGAGCCTCTGAGGAGCATCAGAGGAGCATCAGAGGAGCATCAAAGGAGCATCAGAGGAGCATCAGAGGAGGATCAGAGGAGCATCAGAGGAGCATCAGAGGAGCATCAGAGGAGCATCAGAGGAGCATCAGAGGAGCATCAGAGGAGCATCAGAGTAGCATCAGAGTAGCATCAGAGGAGCATCAGAGGAGCATCAGACGAGCATCAGAGGAGCATAAGAGGAGCATCAGAGGAGGATCTGAGGAGCATAAGAAGAGCATCAGAGGAGCATCAGAGGAGCATCAGAGGAGCATCAGAGGAGCATCAGATGAGCATAAGAGGAGCAGCAGAGGAGCATCGGTGGAGCATCAGAGGAGCATCAGAGGAGCATCAGAGGAGCATCAGAGGAGCATCAGAGGAGCATCAGAGGAGGATCAGAGGAGCATCAGACAGCATCGGAGGAGCATCAGAGGAGCATCAGAGGAGAATCAGAGGAGCATCAGATGAGCATCAGAGGAGCAGCAGAGGAGCATCAGAGGAGCATCACAGGAGCATCAGAGGAGCATCAGAGGAGCATCAGAGGAGCATCAGAGGAGCATCAGAGGAGCCTCAGAGGAGCATCAGAGGAGCATCAGAGGAGCATCAGAGGAGCATCAGAGGAGCATCAGAGGAGCATCAGAGGAGCATCAGAGGAGGATCAGAGGAGCATCAGAGGAGCATCAGAGGAGCATCAGAGGAGCATCAGAGGAGAATCAGATGAGCATCAGAGGAGCAGCAGAGGAGCATCAGAGGAGCATCACAGGAGCATCAGAGGAGCATCAGAGGAGCATCAGAGGAGCATCAGAGGAGCATCAGAGGAGCCTCAGAGGAGCATCAGAGGAGCCTCAGAGGAGCCTCAGAGGAGCCTCAGAGGAGCATCAGAGGAGCATCAGAGGAGCATCAGAGGAGCATCAGAGGAGGATCAGAGGAGCATCAGAGGAGCATCAGCGGAGCATCAGAGGAGCATCAGAGGAGCATCAGAGGAGGATCAGAGGAGGATCAGAGGAGCATCAGAGGAGCATCAGAGGAGCATCAGAGGAGCATCAGAGGAGCATCAGAGGATCATCACAGGAGCATCACAGGAGCATCAGTGGAGCATCATTGGAGTATCATTGGAGCATCAGAGGAGCATCAGAGGAGCATCAGAGGAGCAACAGAGGAGCATCAGATGAGCATCAGAGGAGCATCAGAGGAGCATCAGAGGAGCATCAGAGGTGCATCAGAGGAGCATCTGAGGAGCATCAGAGGAGTATCAGAGGAGCATCTGAGGAGCATCAGTGGAGCATCAGAGGAGCATCAGAGGTGCATCAGAGGAGCATCGAGCAGGAGCAGGAGCATCAGAGGTGCAGGAGCAGGAGCCGGAGCAGGAGCCGGAGCAGGAGCCGGAGCAGGAGCAGGAGCAGGAGCAGGAGCAGGAGCAGGAGCAGGAGCAGGGGCACGAGCAGGAGCAGGAGCAGGAGCAGGAGCAGGAGCAGGAGCAGGAGCAGGAGCAGGAGCAGGAGCAGGAGCAGGAGCAGGAGCAGGAGCAGGAGCAGGAGCAGGAGCAGGAGCATCAGAGGAGCATCAGAGGAGCATCAGAGGAACATCAGAGGAGCATCAGAGGAGCATCAGAGGAGCATCAGAGGAGCATCAGAGGAGCATCAGAGGAGCATCAGAGGAGCATCAGAGGAGAATCAGAGGAGCATTACAGGAGCATCACAGGAGCATCAGAGGAGCATCAGTGGAACATCAGAGGAGGATCAAAGGATCATCAGAGGAGCATCAGAGGAGCATCAGAGGAGCATCAGCGGAGCATCAGAGGAGAATCAGAGGAGCATCAGAGGAGCATCACAGAGGCATCAGAGGAGCATCAGAGGAGCATCAGAGGAGCATCAGAGGAGCATCTAAGGAGCATCAGAGGAGTATCAGAGGAGCATCAGAGGAGCATCAGAGGTGCATCAGAGGAGCATCAGAGGTGCAGGAGCAGGAGCAGCAGCAGGAGCAGCAGCAGGAGCAGGAGCAGGAACAGGAGCAGGAGCAGGAGCAGGAGCAGGAGCAGGAGCAGGAGCAGGAGCAGGAGCAGGAGCAGGAGCAGGAGCAGGAGCAGGAGCAGGAGCAGCAGCAGGAGCAGGAGCAGGAGCAGGAGCAGGGGCACGAGCAGGAGCAGGAGCAGGAGCAGGAGCAGGAGCAGGAGCAGGAGCAGGAGCAGGAGCAGGAGCAGGAGCAGGAGCAGGAGCAGGAGCAGGAGCAGGAGCAGGAGCAGGAGCATCAGAGGAGCATCAGAGGAGCATCAGAGGAACATCAGAGGAGCATCAGAGGAGCATCAGAGGAGCATCAGAGGAGCATCAGAGGAGCATCAGAGGAGCATCAGAGGAGCATCAGAGGAGAATCAGAGGAGCATTACAGGAGCATCACAGGAGCATCAGAGGAGCATCAGTGGAACATCAGAGGAGGATCAAAGGATCATCAGAGGAGCATCAGAGGAGCATCAGAGGAGCATCAGCGGAGCATCAGAGGAGAATCAGAGGAGCATCAGAGGAGCATCACAGAGGCATCAGAGGAGCATCAGAGGAGCATCAGAGGAGCATCAGAGGAGCATCTAAGGAGCATCAGAGGAGTATCAGAGGAGCATCAGAGGAGCATCAGAGGTGCATCAGAGGAGCATCAGAGGTGCAGGAGCAGGAGCAGCAGCAGGAGCAGCAGCAGGAGCAGGAGCAGGAACAGGAGCAGGAGCAGGAGCAGGAGCAGGAGCAGGAGCAGGAGCAGGAGCAGGAGCAGGAGCAGGAGCAGGAGCAGGAGCAGGAGCAGGAGCAGCAGCAGGAGCAGGAGCAGGAGCAGGAGCAGGAGCAGGAGCAGGAGCAGGAGCAGGAGCAGGAGCAGGAGCATCGGAGGAGCATCAGAGGAGCATCAGAGGAGCATCAGAGGAGCATCAGAGGAGCATCAGAGGAGCATCAGAGGAGGATCAGAGGAGCATCAGAGGAGCATCAGAGGAGCATCAGAGGAGCAGGAGCAGGAGCATCGGAGGAGCATCAGAGGAGCATCAGAGGAGCATCAGAGGAGCATCAGAGGAGCATCAGAGGAGCATCAGAGGAGGATCAGAGGAGGATCAGAGGAGCATCAGAGGAGCATCAGAGGAGCATCAGAGGAGCATCAGAGGAGCATCAGAGGAGCATCAGAGGAGCATCAGAGGAGCATCATAGGAGCATCAGAGGAGCATCAGAGGAGCATCAGAGGAGGATCAGAGGAGCATCAGAGGAGCATCAGAGGAGCCTCAGAGGAGCATCAGAGGAGCATCAGAGGAGCATCAGAGGAGCATCAGAGGAACAGCAGAGGAACAGCAGATGAGCATCACAGGAGCATCAGAGGAGCATCAGAGGAGCATCAGAAGAGAATCAGAGGAGGATCACAGGAGCATCAGAGGAGCATCACAGGAGCATCAGAGGAGCATCAGAGGAGCATCAGAGGAGCATCAGAGGAGCATCAGAGGAGCCTCAGAGGAGCATCAGAGGAGCATCAGAGGAGCATCAGAGGAGCATCAGAGGAGCATCAGAGGAGCAGCAGAGGAGGATCAGAGGAGCATCAGAGGAGCATCAGAGGAGCATCAGAGGAGCATCAGAGGAGCATCAGAAGAGCCTCAGAGGAGCATCAGAGGAGCATCAGAGGAGCATCAGAGGAGCATCAGAGGAGCAGCAGAGGAGCAGCAGAGGAGGATCAGAGGAGCATCAGAGGAGCATCAGAGGAGCATCAGAGGAGCATCAGAGGAGCATCAGAGGAGCATCAGAGTAGCATCAGAGGAGCATCAGAGGAGCATCAGAGGAGCATCAGAGGAGCATCAGAGGAGCATCAGAGGAGGATCAGAGGAGCATAAGAGGAGCATCAGAGGAGCATCAGAGGAGCATCAGAGGAGAATCAGAGGAGCATCAGATGAGCATCAGAGGAGCAGCAGAGGAGCATCAGAGGAGCATCACAGGAGCATCAGATGAGCATCAGAGGAACATCAGAGGAGCATCAGAGGTGGATCAGAGGAGCATCAGAGGAGCATCAGAGGAGCATCAGAGGAGCATCAGAGGAGAATCAGAGGAGCATCAGATGAGCATCAGAGGAGCAGCAGAGGAGCATCAGAGGAGCATCACAGGAGCATCAGAGGAGCATCAGAGGAGTATCAGAGGAGCATCAGAGGAGCATCAGAGGAGCATCAGAGGAGAATCAGATCAGCATCAGAGGAGCAGCAGAGGAGCATCAGAGGAGCATCACAGGAGCATCAGAGGAGCATCAGAGGAGCATCAGAGGAGCATCACAGGAGCATCAGAGGAGCATCAGAGGAGCATCAGAGGAGCATCAGAGGAGCATCAGAGGAGCATCCGAGGAGCCTCAGAGGAGCATCAGAGGAGCATCAGAGGAGCATCAGAGGAGCATCAGAGGAGGATCAGAGGAGCATCAGAGGAGCATCAGAGGAGCAGGAGCAGGAGCAGGAGCAGGAGCAGGAGCAGGAGCATCAGAGGTCATCAGAGGAGCATCAGAGGAGCAGGAGCAGGAGCAGGAGCATCAGAGGAGCATCAGAAGAGCATCAGAGGAGCGTCAGAGGAGCATCAGAGGAGCATCAGAGGAGCATCAGAGGAGCATCAGAGGAGCATCAGAGGAGCATCAGTGGAGCATCAGAGGAGCATCAGTGGAGCATCAGAGGAGGATCAGAGGAGCATCAGAGGAGCATCAGAGGAGCATCAGAGGAGCATCAGAGGAGCATCAGAGGAGCATCAGAGGAGCATCAGAGGAGCAGGAGCAGGAGCAGGAGCAGGAGCAGGAGCAGGAGCAGGAGCAGGAGCATCAGAGGAGCATCAGATGAGCATCAGAGGAGCATCAGAGGAGCATCAGTGGAGCATCAGAGGAGGATCAGAGGAGCATCAGAGGAGCATCAGAGGAGCATCAGAGGAGCATCAGAGGAGCATCAGAGGAGAATCAGAGGAGCGTCAGAGGAGCATCAGAGGAGGATCAGAGGAGCATCAGAGGAGCATCAGAGGAGCATCAGAGGAGCATCAGAGGAGCATCAGAGGAGCATCAGAGGAGCATCAGAGGAGGATCAGAGGAGCATCAGAGGAGCATCAGAGGAGCAGGAGTAGGAGCATGAGCATCAGAGGAGCATCAGAGGAGCATCAGAGGAGCATCAGAGGAGCATCAGAGGAGCATCAGAGGAGCATCAGAGGAGTATCAAAGGAGCATCAGAGGAGCATCTGAGGAGCATCAGAGGAGTATCAGAGGAGCATCAGAGGAGCATCAGAGGTGCATCAGAGGAGCATCAGAGGTGCATCAGAGGAGCATCAGAGGAGCATCAGAGGAGCATCAGAGGAGCATCTGAGGAGCATCAGAGGAGTATCAGAGGAGCATCAGAGGAGCATAAGAGGAGCATCAGAGGAGCATCTGAGGAGCATCAGAGGAGTATCAGAGGAGCATCAGAGGAGCATCAGAGGTGCATCAGAGGAGCATCAGAGGTGCAGGAGCAGGAGCAGGAGCAGGAACAGGAGCAGGAGCAGGAGCAGGAGCAGGAGCAGGAGCAGGAGAAGGAGCAGGAGCAGGAGCAGGAGCAGGAGCAGGAGCAGGAGCAGGAGCAGGAGCAGGAGCAGGAGCATGAGCAGCAGCAGGAGCAGGAGCAGGAGCAGGAGCATCAGAGGAGCATAGGAGGAGCATCAGAGGACCATCAGAGGAGCATCAGAGGAGCATCAGAGGAGCATCAGAGGAGCATCAGAGGAGGATCAGAGGAGCATCAGAGGAGCATCAGAGGAGCATCAGAGGAGCATCAGAGGAGCATCAGAGGAGCATCAGAGGAGCATCAGAGGAGCATCAGAGGAGCATCAGAGGAGCCTCAGAGGAACATCAGAGGAGCATCAGAGGAGCATCAGAGGAGCATCAGAGGAACAGCAGAGGAGCATCAGAGGAGCATCACAGGAGCATCAGAGGAGCATCAGAGGAGCATCAGAGGAGCATCAGAGGAGCATCAGAGGAGCATCAGAGGAGCATCAGAGGAGAATCAGAGGAGCATCAGAGGAGCCTCAGAGGAGCCTCAGAGGAGCCTCAGAGGAGCATCAGAGGAGCATCAGAGGAGCATCAGAGGAGCATCAGAGGAGCATCAGAGGAGCATCAGAGGAGGATCAGAGGAGCATCAGAGGAGCATCAGAGGAGCATCAGAGGAGCATCATAGGAGCATCAGAGGAGCATCAGAGGAGCATCAGAGAAGCATCAGAGGAGCATCAGAGGAGCATCAGAGGAGCATCAGAGGAGGATCAGAGGAGCATCAGAGGAGCATCAGAGGAGCCTCAGAGGAGCATCAGAGGAGCATCAGAGGAGCATCAGAGGAGCATCAGAGGAGCAGCA
Source organism: Narcine bancroftii (assembly GCF_036971445.1). Classification (NCBI taxonomy): domain Eukaryota; kingdom Metazoa; phylum Chordata; class Chondrichthyes; order Torpediniformes; family Narcinidae; genus Narcine; species Narcine bancroftii. Next base: position 554,950 of record NW_027211883.1, read on the forward strand.
CAGGAACATCAGAGGAGGATCACAGGAGCATCAGAGGAGCATCAGAGGAGAATCAGAGGAGCATCAGAGGAGCATCAGAGGAGCATCAGAGGAGCCTCAGAGGAGCATCAGAGGAGTATCAGAGGAGCATCAGATGAGCATCAGAGGAGCATCAGAGGAGCATCAGAGGAGGATCAGAGGAGCATCAGAGGAGCATCAGAGGAGCATCAGAGGAGCATCAGAGGAGCATCAGAGGAGCATCAGAGGAGCATCAGAGGAGCATCAGAGGAGCATCAGTGGAGCATCAGAGGAGCATCAGAGGAGCATCAGAGGAGCATCAGAGGAGCATCAGAGGAGCATCAGAGGAGCATCAGAGGAGGATCAGAGGAGGATCAGAGGAGCATCAGAGGAGCATCAGAGGAGCATCAGAGGAGCATCAGAGGAGCATCAGAGGAGCATCAGAGGAGCATCAGAGGAGCATCATAGGAGCATCAGAGGAGCATCAGAGGAGCATCAGAGGAGGATCAGAGGAGCATCAGAGGAGCATCAGAGGAGCCTCAGAGGAGCATCAGAGGAGCATCAGAGGAGCATCAGAGGAGCATCAGAGGAACAGCAGAGGAACAGCAGAGGAGCATCACAGGAGCATCAGAGGAGCATCAGAGGAGCATCAGAAGAGAATCAGAGGAGGATCACAGGAGCATCAGAGGAGCATCACAGGAGCATCAGAGGAGCATCAGAGGAGCATCAGAGGAGCATCAGAGGAGCATCAGAGGAGCATCAGAGGAGCCTCAGAGGAGCATCAGAGGAGCATCAGAGGAGCATCAGAGGAGCATCAGAGGAGCATCAGAGGAGCAGCAGAGGAGGATCAGAGGAGCATCAGAGGAGCATCAGAGGAGCATCAGAGGAGCATCAGAGGAGCCTCAGAGGAGCATCAGAGGAGCATCAGAGGAGCATCAGAGGAGCATCAGAGGAGCAGCAGAGGAGCAGCAGAGGAGGATCAGAGGAGCATCAGAGGAGCATCAGAGGAGCATCAGAGGAGCATCAGAGGAGCATCAGAGGAGCATCAGAGTAGCATCAGAGGAGCATCAGAGGAGCATCAGAGGAGCATCAGAGGAGCATCAGAGGAGCATCAGAGGAGGATCAGAGGAGCATAAGAGGAGCATCAGAGGAGCATCAGAGGAGCATCAGAGGAGAATCAGAGGAGCATCAGATGAGCATCAGAGGAGCAGCAGAGGAGCATCAGAGGAGCATCACAGGAGCATAAGATGAGCATCAGAGGAACATCAGAGGAGCATCAGAGGTGGATCAGAGGAGCATCAGAGGAGCATCAGAGGAGCATCAGAGGAGCATCAGAGGAGAATCAGAGGAGCATCAGATGAGCATCAGAGGAGCAGCAGAGGAGCATCAGAGGAGCATCACAGGAGCATCAGAGGAGCATCAGAGGAGTATCAGAGGAGCATCAGAGGAGCATCAGAGGAGCATCAGAGGAGAATCAGATCAGCATCAGAGGAGCAGCAGAGGAGCATCAGAGGAGCATCACAGGAGCATCAGAGGAGCATCAGAGGAGCATCAGAGGAGCATCACAGGAGCATCAGAGGAGCATCAGAGGAGCATCAGAGGAGCATCAGAGGAGCATCAGAGGAGCATCCGAGGAGCCTCAGAGGAGCATCAGAGGAGCATCAGAGGAGCATCAGAGGAGCATCAGAGGAGGATCAGAGGAGCATCAGAGGAGCATCAGAGGAGCAGGAGCAGGAGCAGGAGCAGGAGCAGGAGCAGGAGCATCAGAGGTCATCAGAGGAGCATCAGAGGAGCAGGAGCAGGAGCAGGAGCATCAGAGGAGCATCAGAAGAGCATCAGAGGAGCGTCAGAGGAGCATCAGAGGAGCATCAGAGGAGCATCAGAGGAGCATCAGAGGAGCATCAGAGGAGCATCAGTGGAGCATCAGAGGAGCATCAGTGGAGCATCAGAGGAGGATCAGAGGAGCATCAGAGGAGCATCAGAGGAGCATCAGAGGAGCATCAGAGGAGCATCAGAGGAGCATCAGAGGAGCATCAGAGGAGCAGGAGCAGGAGCAGGAGCAGGAGCAGGAGCAGGAGCAGGAGCAGGAGCAGGAGCAGGAGCATCAGAGGAGCATCAGAGGAGCATCAGAGGAGCATCAGAGGAGCATCAGTGGAGCATCAGAGGAGGATCAGAGGAGCATCAGAGGAGCATCAGAGGAGCATCAGAGGAGCATCAGAGGAGCATCAGAGGAGAATCAGAGGAGCGTCAGAGGAGCATCAGAGGAGGATCAGAGGAGCATCAGAGGAGCATCAGAGGAGCATCAGAGGAGCATCAGAGGAGCATCAGAGGAGCATCAGAGGAGCATCAGTGGAGGATCAGAGGAGCATCAGAGGAGCATCAGAGGAGCAGGAGTAGGAGCATGAGCATCAGAGGAGCATCAGAGGAGCATCAGAGGAGCATCAGAGGAGCATCAGAGGAGCATCAGAGGAGCATCAGAGGAGTATCAAAGGAGCATCAGAGGAGCATCTGAGGAGCATCAGAGGAGTATCAGAGGAGCATCAGAGGAGCATCAGAGGTGCATCAGAGGAGCATCAGAGGTGCATCAGAGGAGCATCAGAGGAGCATCAGAGGAGCATCAGAGGAGCATCTGAGGAGCATCAGAGGAGTATCAGAGGAGCATCAGAGGAGCATAAGAGGAGCATCAGAGGAGCATCTGAGGAGCATCAGAGGAGTATCAGAGGAGCATCAGAGGAGCATCAGAGGTGCATCAGAGGAGCATCAGAGGTGCAGGAGCAGGAGCAGGAGCAGGAACAGGAGCAGGAGCAGGAGCAGGAGCAGGAGCAGGAGCAGGAGCAGGAGAAGGAGCAGGAGCAGGAGCAGGAGCAGGAGCAGGAGCAGGAGCAGGAGCAGGAGCAGGAGCAGGAGCATCAGAGGAGCATAGGAGGAGCATCAGAGGACCATCAGAGGAGCATCAGAGGAGCATCAGAGGAGCATCAGAGGAGCATCAGAGGAGGATCAGAGGAGCATCAGAGGAGCATCAGAGGAGCATCAGAGGAGCATCAGAGGAGCATCAGAGGAGCATCAGAGGAGCATCAGAGGAGCATCAGAGGAGCATCAGAGGAGCCTCAGAGGAACATCAGAGGAGCATCAGAGGAGCATCAGAGGAGCATCAGAGGAACAGCAGAGGAGCATCAGAGGAGCATCACAGGAGCATCAGAGGAGCATCAGAGGAGCATCAGAGGAGCATCAGAGGAGCATCAGAGGAGCATCAGAGGAGCATCAGAGGAGAATCAGAGGAGCATCAGAGGAGCCTCAGAGGAGCCTCAGAGGAGCCTCAGAGGAGCATCAGAGGAGCATCAGAGGAGCATCAGAGGAGCATCAGAGGAGCATCAGAGGAGCATCAGAGGAGGATCAGAGGAGCATCAGAGGAGCATCAGAGGAGCATCAGAGGAGCATCATAGGAGCATCAGAGGAGCATCAGAGGAGCATCAGAGAAGCATCAGAGGAGCATCAGAGGAGCATCAGAGGAGCATCAGAGGAGGATCAGAGGAGCATCAGAGGAGCATCAGAGGAGCCTCAGAGGAGCATCAGAGGAGCATCAGAGGAGCATCAGAGGAGCATCAGAGGAGCAGCACAGGAACATCAGAGGAGGATCACAGGAGCATCAGAGGAGCATCAGAGGAGAATCAGAGGAGCATCAGAGGAGCATCAGAGGAGCATCAGAGGAGCCTCAGAGGAGCATCAGAGGAGCATCAGAGGAGCATCAGAGGAGGATCAGAGGAGCATCAGAGGAGCATCAGAGGAGCATCAGAGGAGCATCAGAGGAGCATCAGAGGAGCATCAGAGGAGCATCAGAGGAGCATCAGAGGAGCATCAGTGGAGCATCAGAGGAGCATCAGAGGAGCATCAGGGGAGCATCAGAGGAGCAACAGAGGAGCATCAGAGGAGCATCAGAGGAGCATCAGAGGAGCATCAGAGGAGCATCAGAGGAGCATCAGAGGAGCATCAGTGGAGCATCAGAGGAGCATCAGAGGAACATCAGAGGAGCATCAGAGGAGCATCAGAGGAGCATCAGAGGAGCAGGAGCAGGAGCAGGAGCAGGAGCAGGAGCAGGAGCAGGAGCAGGAGCAGGAGCAGGAGCAGGAGCAGGAGCAGGAGCAGGAGCATCAGAGGAGCATCAGATGAGCAGGAGCAGGAGCAGGAGCAGGAGCAGGAGCATCAGAGGAGTATCAGAGGAACATCAGTGGAGCAGGAGCAGGAGCAGGAGCATCAGAGGAGCATCAGAGGAGCATCAGAGGAGCATCAGAGGAGCATCAGAGGAGCATCAGAGGAGCATCAGAGGAGCATCAGAGGAGGATCAGAGGAGCATCAGAGGAGCATCAGAGGAGCAGGAGTAGGAGCATGAGCATCAGAGGAGCATCAGAGGAGCATCAGAGGAGCATCAGAGGAGCATCAGAGGAGCATCTGAGGAGCATCAGAGGAGTATCAAAGGAGCATCAGAGGAGCATCTGAGGAGCATCAGAGGAGTATCAGAGGAGCATCAGAGGAGCATCAGAGGTGCATCAGAGGAGCATCAGAGGTGCATCAGAGGAGCATCAGAGGAGCATCAGAGGAGCATCAGAGGAGCATCTGAGGAGCATCAGAGGAGTATCAGAGGAGCATCAGAGGAGCATCAGAGGAGCATCAGAGGAGCATCTGAGGAGCATCAGAGGAGTATCAGAGGAGCATCAGAGGAGCATCAGAGGTGCATCAGAGGAGCATCAGAGGTGCAGGAGCAGGAGCAGGAGCAGGAACAGGAGCAGAAGCACGAGCAGGAGCAGGAGCAGGAGCAGGAGAAGGAGCAGGAGCAGGAGCAGGAGCAGGAGCAGGAGCAGGAGCAGGAGCAGGAGCAGGAGCAGGAGCATGAGCAGGAGCAGGAGCAGGAGCAGGAGCATCAGAGGAGCATAGGAGGAGCATCAGAGGACCATCAGAGGAGCATCAGAGGAGCATCAGAGGAGCATCAGAGGAGCATCAGAGGAGGATCAGAGGAGCATCAGAGGAGCATCAGAGGAGCATCAGAGGAGCATCAGAGGAGCATCAGAGGAGCATCAGAGGAGCATCAGAGGAGCATCAGAGGAGCCTCAGAGGAGCATCAGAGGAGCATCAGAGGAGCATCAGAGGAGCATCAGAGGAACAGCAGAGGAGCATCACAGGAGCATCACAGGAGCATCAGAGGAGCATCAGAGGAGCATCAGAGGAGCATCAGAGGAGCATCAGAGGAGCATCAGAGGAGCATCAGAGGAGAATCAGAGGAGCATCAGAGGAGCCTGAGAGGAGCCTCAGAGGAGCCTCAGAGGAGCATCAGAGGAGCATCAGAGGAGCATCAGAGGAGCATCAGAGGAGCATCAGAGGAGCATCAGAGGAGGATCAGAGGAGCATCAGAGGAGCATCAGAGGAGCATCAGAGGAGCATCATAGGAGCATCAGAGGAGCATCAGAGGAGCATCAGAGAAGCATCAGAGGAGCATCAGAGGAGCATCAGAGGAGCATCAGAGGAGGATCAGAGGAGCATCAGAGGAGCATCAGAGGAGCCTCAGAGGAGCATCAGAGGAGCATCAGAGGAGCATCAGAGGAGCATCAGAAGAGCAGCACAGGAGCATCAGAGGAGGATCACAGGAGCATCAGAGGAGCATCAGAGGAGAATCAGAGGAGCATCAGAGGAGCATCAGAGGAGCATCAGAGGAGCCTCAGAGGAGCATCAGAGGAGTATCAGAGGAGCATCAGAGGAGCATCAGAGGAGCATCAGAGGAGCATTAGAGGAGGATCAGAGGAGCATCAGAGGAGCATCAGAGGAGCATCAGAGGAGCATGAGAGGAGCATCAGAGGAGCATCAGAGGAGCATCAGAGGAGCATCAGAGGAGCATGAGAGGAGCATCAGAGGAGCATCAGGGGAGCATCAGAGGAGCAACAGAGGAGCATCAGAGGAGCATCAGAGGAGCATCAGAGGAGCATCAGAGGAGCATCAGAGGAGCATCAGAGGAGCATCAGTGGAGCATCAGAGGAGCATCAGAGGAACATCAGAGGAGCATCAGAGGAGCATCAGAGGAGCATCAGAGGAGCAGGAGCAGGAGCAGGAGCAGGAGCAGGAGCAGGAGCAGGAGCAGGAGCAGGAGCAGGAGCAGGAGCATCAGAGGAGCATCAGATGAGCAGGAGCAGGAGCAGGAGCAGGAGCAGAAGCATCAGTGGAGTATCAGAGGAACATCAGTGGAGCAGGAGCAGGAGCAGGAGCATCAGAGGAGCATCAGAGGAGCATCAGAGGAGCATCAGAGGAGCATCAGAGGAGCATCAGAGGAGCATCAGAGGAGCATCAGAGGAGCCCCAGAGGAGCCTCAGAGGAGCCTCAGAGGAGCATCAGAGGAGCATCAGAGGAGCATCAGAGGAGCATCAGAGGAGCATCAGAGGAGCCTCAGAGGAGCATCAGAGGAGCATCAGAGGAGCATCAGAGGAGCATCAGAGGAGCATCAGAGGAGCATCAGAGGAGCATCAGAGGATCATCAGAGGAGCAACAGAGGAGCATCAGAGGGGCATCAGAGGAGTATCAGAGGAGCATCAGAGGAGGATCAGAAGAGCATCAGAGGAGCATCAGAGGAGCATCAGAGGAGCATCAGAGGAGCATCAGAGGAGGATCAGAGGAGCATGAGAGGAGTATCAGAGGAGCATCAGAGGAGCATCAGAGGAGCATCAGAGGAGCATCAGAGGAGCATCAAAGGAGCATCAGAGGAGCATCACAGGAGCATCAGAGGAGCATCATTGGAGCATCATTGGAGCATCAGAGGAGCATCAGAGGAGCATCAGAGGAGCATCAGAGGAGCATCAGAGGAGCATCAGAGGAGCATCAGAGGAGCATCAGAGGAGCATCAGAGGAGCCTCAGAGGAGCATCAGAGGAGCATCAGAGGAGCATCAGAGGAGCATCAGAGGAGCATCAGAAGGGCAGGAGCAGTAGCAGGAGCAGGAGCAGGAGCAGGAGCAGGAGCAGGAGCAGGAGCAGGAGCATCAGAGGAGCATCAGATGAGCAGGAGCAGGAGCAGGAGCAGGAGCAGGAGCATCAGAGGAGTATCAGAGTAACATCAGTGGAGCAGGAGCAGGAGCAGGAGCATCAGAGGAGCATCAGAGGAGCATCAGAGGAGCATCAGAGGAGCATCAGAGGAGCATCAGAGGAGCATCAGAGGAGCATCAGAGGAGCCCCAGAGGAGCCTCAGAGGAGCCTCAGAGGAGCATCAGAGGAGCATCAGAGGAGCATCAGAGGAGCATCAGAGGAGCATCAGAGGAGCCTCAGAGGAGCATCAGAGGAGCATCAGAGGAGCATCAGAGGAGCATCAGAGGAGCATCAGAGGAGCATCAGAGGAGCATCAGAGGAGCATCAGAGGATCATCAGAGGAGCAACAGAGGAGCATCAGAGGAGCATCAGAGGAGTATCAGAGGAGCATCAGAGGAGGATCAGAAGAGCATCAGAGGAGCATCAGAGGAGCATCAGAGGAGCATCAGAGGAGCATCAGAGGAGGATCAGAGGAGCATGAGAGGAGCATCAGAGGAGCATCAGAGGAGCATCAGAGGAGCATCAGAGGAGCATCAGAGGAGCATCAAAGGAGCATCAGAGGAGCATCACAGGAGCATCAGAGGAGCATCATTGGAGCATCATTGGAGCATCAGAGGAGCATCAGAGGAGCATCAGAGGAGCCTCAGAGGGGCAACAGAGGAGCATCAGAGGAGCATCAGAGGAGCATCAGAGGAGCATCACAGGTGCATCAGAGGAGCATCAGAGGAGCATCAGAGGAGGATCAGAGGAGCATCAGAGGATCATCAGAGGAGCATCAGAGGAGCATCAGAGGAGCATCAGAGGAGCATCAGAGGAGCATCAGATGAGGATCAGAGGAGCATCAGAGGAGCATCAGAGGAGCCTCAGAGGAGCATCAGAGGAGCATCAGAGGAGCATCAGAGGAACAGCAGAGGAACAGCAGAGGAGCATCAGAGGAGCATCACAGGAGCATCAGAGGAGCATCAGAGGAGCATCAGAGGAGCATCAGAGGAGCATCAGAGGAGCATCAGAGGAGCATCAGAGGAGAATCAGAGGAGCATCAGAGGAGCCTCAGAGGAGCCTCAGAGGAGCCTCAGAGGAGCATCAGAGGAGCATCAGAGGAGCATCAGAGGAGCATCAGAGGAGCATCAGAGGAGCATCAGAGGAGGATCAGAGGAGCATCAGAGGAGCATCAGAGGAGCATCAGAGGAGCATCATAGGAGCATCAGAGGAGCATCAGAGGAGCATCAGAGAAGCATCAGAGGAGCATCAGAGGAGCATCAGAGGAGCATCAGAGGAGGATCAGAGGAGCATCAGAGGAGCATCAGAGGAGCCTCAGAGGAGCATCAGAGGAGCATCAGAGGAGCATCAGAGGAGCATCAGAGGAGCAGCACAGGAACATCAGAGGAGGATCACAGGAGCATCAGAGGAGCATCAGAGGAGAATCAGAGGAGCATCAGAGGAGCATCAGAGGAGCATCAGAGGAGCCTCAGAGGAGCATCAGAGGAGCATCAGAGGAGCATCAGAGGAGGATCAGAGGAGCATCAGAGGAGCATCAGAGGAGCATCAGAGGAGCATCAGAGGAGCATCAGAGGAGCATCAGAGGAGCATCAGAGGAGCATCAGAGGAGCATCAGTGGAGCATCAGAGGAGCATCAGAGGAGCATCAGGGGAGCATCAGAGGAGCAACAGAGGAGCATCAGAGGAGCATCAGAGGAGCATCAGAGGAGCATCAGAGGAGCATCAGAGGAGCATCAGAGGAGCATCAGTGGAGCATCAGAGGAGCATCAGAGGAACATCAGAGGAGCATCAGAGGAGCATCAGAGGAGCATCAGAGGAGCAGGAGCAGGAGCAGGAGCAGGAGCAGGAGCAGGAGCAGGAGCAGGAGCAGGAGCAGGAGCAGGAGCAGGAGCAGGAGCAGGAGCATCAGAGGAGCATCAGATGAGCAGGAGCAGGAGCAGGAGCAGGAGCAGGAGCATCAGAGGAGTATCAGAGGAACATCAGTGGAGCAGGAGCAGGAGCAGGAGCATCAGAGGAGCATCAGAGGAGCATCAGAGGAGCATCAGAGGAGCATCAGAGGAGCATCAGAGGAGCATCAGAGGAGCATCAGAGGAGGATCAGAGGAGCATCAGAGGAGCATCAGAGGAGCAGGAGTAGGAGCATGAGCATCAGAGGAGCATCAGAGGAGCATCAGAGGAGCATCAGAGGAGCATCAGAGGAGCATCTGAGGAGCATCAGAGGAGTATCAAAGGAGCATCAGAGGAGCATCTGAGGAGCATCAGAGGAGTATCAGAGGAGCATCAGAGGAGCATCAGAGGTGCATCAGAGGAGCATCAGAGGTGCATCAGAGGAGCATCAGAGGAGCATCAGAGGAGCATCAGAGGAGCATCTGAGGAGCATCAGAGGAGTATCAGAGGAGCATCAGAGGAGCATCAGAGGAGCATCAGAGGAGCATCTGAGGAGCATCAGAGGAGTATCAGAGGAGCATCAGAGGAGCATCAGAGGTGCATCAGAGGAGCATCAGAGGTGCAGGAGCAGGAGCAGGAGCAGGAACAGGAGCAGAAGCACGAGCAGGAGCAGGAGCAGGAGCAGGAGCAGGAGAAGGAGCAGGAGCAGGAGCAGGAGCAGGAGCAGGAGCAGGAGCAGGAGCAGGAGCAGGAGCAGGAGCATGAGCAGGAGCAGGAGCAGGAGCAGGAGCATCAGAGGAGCATAGGAGGAGCATCAGAGGACCATCAGAGGAGCATCAGAGGAGCATCAGAGGAGCATCAGAGGAGCATCAGAGGAGGATCAGAGGAGCATCAGAGGAGCATCAGAGGAGCATCAGAGGAGCATCAGAGGAGCATCAGAGGAGCATCAGAGGAGCATCAGAGGAGCATCAGAGGAGCATCAGAGGAGCCTCAGAGGAGCATCAGAGGAGCATCAGAGGAGCATCAGAGGAGCATCAGAGGAACAGCAGAGGAGCATCACAGGAGCATCACAGGAGCATCAGAGGAGCATCAGAGGAGCATCAGAGGAGCATCAGAGGAGCATCAGAGGAGCATCAGAGGAGCATCAGAGGAGAATCAGAGGAGCATCAGAGGAGCCTGAGAGGAGCCTCAGAGGAGCCTCAGAGGAGCATCAGAGGAGCATCAGAGGAGCATCAGAGGAGCATCAGAGGAGCATCAGAGGAGCATCAGAGGAGGATCAGAGGAGCATCAGAGGAGCATCAGAGGAGCATCAGAGGAGCATCATAGGAGCATCAGAGGAGCATCAGAGGAGCATCAGAGAAGCATCAGAGGAGCATCAGAGGAGCATCAGAGGAGCATCAGAGGAGGATCAGAGGAGCATCAGAGGAGCATCAGAGGAGCCTCAGAGGAGCATCAGAGGAGCATCAGAGGAGCATCAGAGGAGCATCAGAAGAGCAGCACAGGAGCATCAGAGGAGGATCACAGGAGCATCAGAGGAGCATCAGAGGAGAATCAGAGGAGCATCAGAGGAGCATCAGAGGAGCATCAGAGGAGCCTCAGAGGAGCATCAGAGGAGTATCAGAGGAGCATCAGAGGAGCATCAGAGGAGCATCAGAGGAGCATTAGAGGAGGATCAGAGGAGCATCAGAGGAGCATCAGAGGAGCATCAGAGGAGCATGAGAGGAGCATCAGAGGAGCATCAGAGGAGCATCAGAGGAGCATCAGAGGAGCATGAGAGTAGCATCAGAGGAGCATCAGGGGAGCATCAGAGGAGCAACAGAGGAGCATCAGAGGAGCATCAGAGGAGCATCAGAGGAGCATCAGAGGAGCATCAGAGGAGCATCAGAGGAGCATCAGTGGAGCATCAGAGGAGCATCAGAGGAACATCAGAGGAGCATCAGAGGAGCATCAGAGGAGCATCAGAGGAGCAGGAGCAGGAGCAGGAGCAGGAGCAGGAGCAGGAGCAGGAGCAGGAGCAGGAGCAGGAGCAGGAGCATCAGAGGAGCATCAGATGAGCAGGAGCAGGAGCAGGAGCAGAAGCATCAGTGGAGTATCAGAGGAACATCAGTGGAGCAGGAGCAGGAGCAGGAGCATCAGAGGAGCATCAGAGGAGCATCAGAGGAGCATCAGAGGAGCATCAGAGGAGCATCAGAGGAGCATCAGAGGAGCATCAGAGGAGCCCCAGAGGAGCCTCAGAGGAGCCTCAGAGGAGCCTCAGAGGAGCATCAGAGGAGCATCAGAGGAGCATCAGAGGAGCATCAGAGGAGCCTCAGAGGAGCATCAGAGGAGCATCAGAGGAGCATCAGAGGAGCATCAGAGGAGCATCAGAGGAGCATCAGAGGATCATCAGAGGAGCAACAGAGGAGCATCAGAGGGGCATCAGAGGAGTATCAGAGGAGCATCAGAGGAGGATCAGAAGAGCATCAGAGGAGCATCAGAGGAGCATCAGAGGAGCATCAGAGGAGCATCAGAGGAGGATCAGAGGAGCATGAGAGGAGTATCAGAGGAGCATCAGAGGAGCATCAGAGGAGCATCAGAGGAGCATCAGAGGAGCATCAAAGGAGCATCAGAGGAGCATCACAGGAGCATCAGAGGAGCATCATTGGAGCATCATTGGAGCATCAGAGGAGCATCAGAGGAGCATCAGAGGAGCATCAGAGGAGCATCAGAGGAGCATCAGAGGAGCATCAGAGGAGCATCAGAGGAGCATCAGAGGAGCCTCAGAGGAGCATCAGAGGAGCATCAGAGGAGCATCAGAGGAGCATCAGAGGAGCATCAGAAGGGCAGGAGCAGTAGCAGGAGCAGGAGCAGGAGCAGGAGCAGGAGCAGGAGCAGGAGCAGGAGCATCAGAGGAGCATCAGATGAGCAGGAGCAGGAGCAGGAGCAGGAGCAGGAGCATCAGAGGAGTATCAGAGTAACATCAGTGGAGCAGGAGCAGGAGCAGGAGCATCAGAGGAGCATCAGAGGAGCATCAGAGGAGCATCAGAGGAGCATCAGAGGAGCATCAGAGGAGCATCAGAGGAGCATCAGAGGAGCCCCAGAGGAGCCTCAGAGGAGCCTCAGAGGAGCATCAGAGGAGCATCAGAGGAGCATCAGAGGAGCATCAGAGGAGCATCAGAGGAGCCTCAGAGGAGCATCAGAGGAGCATCAGAGGAGCATCAGAGGAGCATCAGAGGAGCATCAGAGGAGCATCAGAGGAGCATCAGAGGAGCATCAGAGGATCATCAGAGGAGCAACAGAGGAGCATCAGAGGAGCATCAGAGGAGTATCAGAGGAGCATCAGAGGAGGATCAGAAGAGCATCAGAGGAGCATCAGAGGAGCATCAGAGGAGCATCAGAGGAGCATCAGAGGAGGATCAGAGGAGCATGAGAGGAGCATCAGAGGAGCATCAGAGGAGCATCAGAGGAGCATCAGAGGAGCATCAGAGGAGCATCAAAGGAGCATCAGAGGAGCATCACAGGAGCATCAGAGGAGCATCATTGGAGCATCATTGGAGCATCAGAGGAGCATCAGAGGAGCATCAGAGGAGCCTCAGAGGAGCAACAGAGGAGCATCAGAGGAGCATCAGAGGAGCATCAGAGGAGCATCACAGGTGCATCAGAGGAGCATCAGAGGAGCATCAGAGGAGGATCAGAGGAGCATCAGAGGATCATCAGAGGAGCATCAGAGGAGCATCAGAGGAGCATCAGAGGAGCATCAGAGGAGCATCAGATGAGGATCAGAGGAGCATCAGAGGAGCATCAGAGGAGCCTCAGAGGAGCATCAGAGGAGCATCAGAGGAGCATCAGAGGAACAGCAGAGGAACAGCAGAGGAGCATCACAGGAGCATCAGAGGAGCATCACAGGAGCATCACAGGAGCATCAGAGGAGCATCAGAGGAGCATCAGAAGAGAATCAGAGGAGCCTCAGAGGAGCCTCAGAGGAGCATCAGAGGAGCATCAGAGGAGCATCAGAGGAGCATCAGAGGAGCATCAGAGGAGCATCAGAGGAGCATCAGAGGAGCATCAGAGGAGGATCAGAGGAGCATCAGAGGAGGATCACAGGAGCATCAGAGGAGCATCACAGGAGCATCAGAGGAGCATCAGAGGAGCATCAGAGGAGCATCAGAGGAGCATCAGAGGAGCCTCAGAGGAGCATCAGAGGAGCATCAGAGGAGCATCAGAGGAGCATCAGAGGAGCCTCAGAGGAGCATCAGAGGAGCATCAGAGGAGCATCAGAGGAGCATCAGAGGAGCATCAGAGGAGCATCAGAGGAGCATCAGAGGAGCCCCAGAGGAGCCTCAGAGGAGCCTAAGAGGAGCATCAGAGCAGCATCAGAGGAGCATCAGAGGAGCATCAGAGGAGCATCAGAGGAGCATCAGAGGAGCATCAGAGGAGCATCAGTGGAGCATCAGAGGAGCATCAGAGGAACATCAGAGGAGCATCAGAGGAGCATCAGAGGAGCAGGAGCAGGAGCAGGAGCAGGAGCAGGAGCAGGAGCAGGAGCAGGAGCAGGAGCAGGAGCAGGAGCATCAGAGGAGCATCAGATGAGCAGGAGCAGGAGCAGGAGCAGGAGCAGGAGCAGGAGCAGGAGCAGGAGCAGGAGCATGAGCAGGAGCAGGAGCAGGAGCAGGAGCATCAGAGGAGCATAGGAGGAGCATCAGAGGACCATCAGAGGAGCATCAGAGGAGCATCAGAGGAGCATCAGAGGAGCATCAGAGGAGGATCAGAGGAGCATCAGAGGAGCATCAGAGGAGCATCAGAGGAGCATCAGAGGAGCATCAGAGGAGCATCAGAGGAGCATCAGAGGAGCATCAGAGGAGCCTCAGAGGAGCATCAGAGGAGCATCAGAGGAGCATCAGAGGAGCATCAGAGGAACAGCAGAGGAGCATCAGAGGAGCATCACAGGAGCATCAGAGGAGCATCAGAGGAGCATCAGAGGAGCATCAGAGGAGCATCAGAGGAGCATCAGAGGAGCATCAGAGGAGAATCAGAGGAGCATCAGAGGAGCCTGAGAGGAGCCTCAGAGAAGCCTCAGAGTAGCATCAGAGGAGCATCAGAGGAGCATCAGAGGAGCATCAGAGGAGCATCAGAGGAGCATCAGAGGAGGATCAGAGGAGCATCAGAGGAGCATCAGAGGAGCATCAGAGGAGCATCATAGGAGCATCAGAGGAGCATCAGAGGAGCATCAGAGAAGCATCAGAGGAGCATCAGAGGAGCATCAGAGGAGCATCAGAGGAGGATCAGAGGAGCATCAGAGGAGCATCAGAGGAGCCTCAGAGGAGCATCAGAGGAGCATCAGAGGAGCATCAGAGGAGCATCAGAAGAGCAGCACAGGAGCATCAGAGGAGGATCACAGGAGCATCAGAGGAGCATCAGAGGAGCATCAGAGGAGCATCAGAGGAGCATCAGAGGAGCCTCAGAGGAGCATCAGAGGAGTATCAGAGGAGCATCAGAGGAGCATCAGAGGAGCATCAGAGGAGCATTAGAGGAGGATCAGAGGAGCATCAGAGGAGCATCAGAGGAGCATCAGAGGAGCATCAGAGGAGCATCAGAGGAGCATCAGAGGAGCATCAGAGGAGCATCAGTGGAGCATGAGAGGAGCATCAGAGGAGCATCAGGGGAGCATCAGAGGAGCAACAGAGGAGCATCAGAGGAGCATCAGAGGAGCATCAGAGGAGCATCAGAGGAGCATCAGAGGAGCATCAGAGGAGCATCAGTGGAGCATCAGAGGAGCATCAGAGGAACATCAGAGGAGCATCAGAGGAGCATCAGAGGAGCATCAGAGGAGCAGGAGCAGGAGCAGGAGCAGGAGCAGGAGCAGGAGCAGGAGCAGGAGCAGGAGCAGGAGCATCAGAGGAGCATCAGATGAGCAGGAGCAGGAGCAGGAGCAGGAGCAGGAGCATCAGAGGAGTATCAGAGGAACATCAGTGGAGCAGGAGCAGGAGCAGGAGCATCAGAGGAGCATCAGAGGAGCATCAGAGGAGCATCAGAGGAGCATCAGAGGAGCATCAGAGGAGCATCAGAGGAGCCCCAGAGGAGCCTCAGAGGAGCCTCAGAGGAGCATCAGAGGAGCATCAGAGGAGCATCAGAGGAGCATCAGAGGAGCCTCAGAGGAGCATCAGAGGAGCATCAGAGGAGCATCAGAGGAGCATCAGAGGAGCATCAGAGGAGCATCAGAGGAGCATCAGAGGATCATCAGAGGAGCAACAGAGGAGCATCAGAGGAGCATCAGAGGAGTATCAGAGGAGCATCAGAGGAGGATCAGAAGAGCATCAGAGGAGCATCAGAGGAGCATCAGAGGAGCATCAGAGGAGCATCAGAGGAGGATCAGAGGAGCATGAGAGGAGCATCAGAGGAGCATCAGAGGAGCATCAGAGGAGCATCAGAGGAGCATCATTGGAGCATCATTGGAGCATCAGAGGAGCATCAGAGGAGCATCAGAGGAGCATCAGAGGAGCATCATTGGAGCATCATTGGAGCATCAGAGGAGCATCAGAGGAGCATCAGAGGAGCATCAGAGGAGCATCAGAGGAGCATCAGAGGAGCATCAGAGTAGCATCAGAGGAGCATCAGAGGAGCCTCAGAGGAGCATCAGAGGAGCATCAGAGGAGCATCAGAGGAGCATCAGAGGAGCATCAGAGGAGCAGGAGCAGTAGCAGGAGCAGGAGCAGGAGCAGGAGCAGGAGCAGGAGCAGGAGCAGGAGCAGGAGCATCAGAGGAGCATCAGATGAGCAGGAGCAGGAGCAGGAGCAGGAGCAGGAGCATCAGAGGAGTATCAGAGTAACATCAGTGGAGCAGGAGCAGGAGCAGGAGCATCAGAGGAGCATCAGAGGAGCATCAGAGGAGCATCAGAGGAGCATCAGAGGAGCATCAGAGGAGCATCAGAGGAGCCCCAGAGGAGCCTCAGAGGAGCCTCAGAGGAGCATCAGAGGAGCATCAGAGGAGCATCAGAGGAGCATCAGAGGAGCATCAGAGGAGCCTCAGAGGAGCATCAGAGGAGCATCAGAGGAGCATCAGAGGAGCATCAGAGGAGCATCAGAGGAGCATCAGAGGAGCATCAGAGGAGCATCAGAGGATCATCAGAGGAGCAACAGAGGAGCATCAGAGGAGCATCAGAGGAGTATCAGAGGAGCATCAGAGGAGGATCAGAAGAGCATCAGAGGAGCATCAGAGGAGCATCAGAGGAGCATCAGAGGAGGATCAGAGGAGCATGAGAGGAGCATCAGAGGAGCATCAGAGGAGCATCAGAGGAGCATCAGAGGAGCATCAGAGGAGCATCAAAGGAGCATCAGAGGAGCATCACAGGAGCATCAGAGGAGCATCATTGGAGCATCATTGGAGCATCAGAGGAGCATCAGAGGAGCATCAGAGGAGCATCAGAGGAGCAACAGAGGAGCATCAGAGGAGCATCAGAGGAGCATCAGAGGAGCATCACAGGTGAATCAGAGGAGCATCAGAGGAGCATCAGAGGAGGATCAGAGGAGCATCAGAGGATCATCAGAGGAGCATCAGAGGAGCATCAGAGGAGCATCAGAGGAGCATCAGAGGAGCATCAGAGGAGGATCAGAGGAGCATCAGAGGAGCATCAGAGGAGCCTCAGAGGAGCATCAGAGGAGCATCAGAGGAGCATCAGAGGAACAGCAGAGGAACAGCAGAGGAGCATCACAGGAGCATCAGAGGAGCATCACAGGAGCATCACAGGAGCATCAGAGGAGCATCAGAGGAGCATCAGAAGAGAATCAGAGGAGCCTCAGAGGAGCCTCAGAGGAGCAACAGAGGAGCATCAGAGGAGCATCAGAGGAGTATCAGAGGAGCATCAGAGGAGCATCAGAGGAGCATCAGAGGAGGATCAGAGGAGCATCAGAGGAGGATCACAGGAGCATCAGAGGAGCATCACAGGAGCATCAGAGGAGCATCAGAGGAGCATCAGAGGAGCATCAGAGGAGCATCAGAGGAGCCTCAGAGGAGCATCAGAGGAGCATCAGAGGAGCATCAGAGGAGCATCAGAGGAGCATCAGAGGAGCCTCAGAGGAGCATCAGAGGAGCATCAGAGGAGCATCAGAGGAGCATCAGAGGAGCATCAGAGGAGCATCAGAGGAGCATCAGAGGAGCCCCAGAGGAGCCTCAGAGGAGCCTCAGAGGAGCATCAGAGGAGCATCAGAGGAGCATCAGAGGAGCATCAGAGGAGCATCAGAGGAGCATCAGAGGAGCATCAGAGGAGCATCAGAGGAGCATCAGTGGAGCATCAGAGGAGCATCAGAGGAACATCAGAGGAGCATCAGAGGAGCATCAGAGGAGCATCAGAGGAGCAGGAGCAGGAGCAGGATCAGGAGCAGGAGCAGGAGCAGGAGCAGGAGCAGGAGCAGGAGCAGGAGCAGGAGCATCAGAGGAGCATCAGATGAGCAGGAGCAGTAGCAGGAGCAGGAGCAGGAGCATCAGAGGAGTATCAGAGGAGCATCAGTGGAGCAGGAGCAGGAGCAGGAGCATCAGAGGAGCATCAGAGGAGCATCAGAGGAGCATCAGAGGAGCATCAGAGGAGCATCAGAGGAGCATCAGAGGAGCATCAGAGGAGCATCAGAGGAGCCCCAGAGGAGCCTCAGAAGAGCCTCAGAGGAGCATCAGAGGAGCATCAGAGGAGCATCAGAGGAGCATCAGAGGAGCATCAGAGGAGCCTCAGAGGAGCATCAGAGGAGCATCAGAGGAGCATCAGAGGAGCATCAGAGGAGCATCAGAGGAGCCTCAGAGGAGCATCAGAGGAGCATCAGAGGATCATCAGAGGAGCATCACAGGAGCATCAGAGGAGCATCATTGGAGCATCATTGGAGCATCAGAGGAGCATCAGAGGAGCATCAGGGGAGCATCAGAGGAGCAACAGAGGAGCATCAGAGGAGCATCAGAGGAGCATCAGAGGAGCATCAGAGGTGCATCAGAGGAGCATTTGAGGAGCATCAGAGGAGCATCAGAGGAGCATCAGAGGAGCATCAGAGGTGCATCAGAGGAGCATCTGAGGAGCATCAGAGGAGCATCAGAGCAGCATCAGAGGAGCATCAGAGGTGCATCAGAGGAGCATCGAGCAGGAGCAGGAGCATCAGATGTGCAGGAGCAGGAGCCGGAGCAGGAGCAGGAGCAGGAGCAGGAGCAGGAGCAGGTGCAGTAGCAGGAGCAGGGTCAGGGGCAGGAGCAGGAGCAGGAGCAGGAGCAGGAGCAGGAGCAGGAGCAGGAGCAGGAGCAGGAGCAGGAGCAGGAGCAGGAGCAGGAGCAGGAGCAGGAGCAGGAGCAGGAGCAGGAGCAGGAGCATCAGAGGAGCATCAGAGGAGCATCAGAGGAACATCAGAGGAGCATCAGAGGAGCATCAGAGGAGCATCAGAGGAGCATCAGAGGAGCATCAGAGGAGCATCAGAGGAGCATCAGAGGAGAATCAGAGAAGCATCACAGGAGCATCAGAGGAGCATCAGTGGAGCATCAGAGGAGGATCAGAGGATCATCAGAGGAGCATCAGAGGAGCATCAGAGGAGCATCAGCGGAGCATCAGAGGAGAATCAGAGGAGCATCAGAGGAGCATCACAGAGGCATCAGAGGAGCAACAGAGGAGCATCAGAGGAGCATCAGAGGAGCATCTAAGGAGCATCAGAGGAGTATCAGAGGAGCATCAGAGGAGCATCAGAGGTGCATCAGAGGAGCATCAGAGGTGCAGGAGCAGGAGCAGGAGCAGGAGCAGGAGCAGGAGCAGGAGCAGGAGCAGGAGCAGGAGCAGGAGCAGGAGCAGGAGCAGGAGCAGGAGCAGGAGCAGGAGAAGGAGCAGGAGCAGGAGCAGGAGCAGGAGCAGGAGCAGGAGCAGGAGCATCAGAGGAGCATCAGAGGAGCATCAGAGGAGCATCAGAGGAGCATCAGAGGAGCATCAGAGGAGGATCAGAGCAGCATCAGAGGAGCATCAGAGGAGCATCAGAGGAGCATCAGAGGAGCATCAGAGGAGCATCAGAGGAGCATCAGAGGAGCATCAGAGGAGCATCAGATGAGGATCAGAGGAGCATCAGAGGAGCATCAGAGGAGCCTCAGAGGAGCATCAGAGGAGCATCAGAGGAGCATCAGAGGAACATCAGAAGAGAATCAGAGGAGCCTCAGAGGAGCCTCAGAGGAGCATCAGAGGAGCATCAGAGGAGCATCAGAGGAGCATCAGAGGAGCATCAGAGGAGCATCAGAGGAGGATCAGAGGAGCATCAGAGGAGCATCAGAGGAGCATCAGAGGAGCATCAGAAGAGAATCAGAGGAGCCTCAGAGGAGCCTCAGAGGAGCATCAGAGGAGCATCAGAGGAGCATCAGAGGAGCATCAGAGGAGCATCAGAGGAGCATCAGAGGAGGATCAGAGGAGCATCAGAGGAGCATCAGAGGAGCATCAGAGGAGGATCAGAGGAGCATCAGAGGAGCATCAGAGGAGCATCAGAGGAGCATCAGAGGAGCATCAGAGGAGCATCAGAGGAGCATCAGAGGAGCCTCAGAGGAGCTTCAGAGGAGCATCAGAGGAGCATCAGAGGAGCATCAGAGGAGCATCAGAGGAGCATCAGAGGAGGATCAGAGGAGCATCAGAGGAGCATCAGAGGAGCATCAGAGGAGCATCAGAGGAGCATCAGAGGAGCATCAGAGGAGCATCAGAGTAGCATCAGAGTAGCATCAGAGGAGCATCAGAGGAGCATCAGAGGAGCATCAGATGAGCAGCAGAGGAGCAGCAGAGGAGCATAAGAGGAGCATCAGAGGAGCATCAGAGGAGCATCAGAGGAGAATCAGAGGAGCATCAGATGAGCATCAGAGGAGCAGCAGAGGAGCATCAGAGGAGCATCACAGGAGCATCAGAGGAGCATCAGAGGAGCATCAGAGGAGCATCAGAGGAGCATCAGAGGTGGATCAGAGGAGCATCAGAGGAGCATCAGAGGAGCATCAGAGGAGAATCAGAGGAGCATCAGATGAGCATCAGAGGAGCAGCAGAGGAGCATCAGAGGAGCATCACAGGAGCATCAGAGGAGCATCAGAGGAGTATCAGAGGAGCATCAGAGGAGCATCAGAGGAGCATCAGAGGAGCATCAGAGGAGCATCAGAGGAGCATCAGTGGAGCGTCAGAGGAGCATCAGAGGAGCATCAGAGGAGCATCAGAGGAGCATCAGAGGAGCATCAGAGGAGCATCAGAGGAGCATCAGAGGAGCATCAGAGGAGCATCAGTGGAGCGTCAGAGGAGCATCAGAGGAGCATCAGAGGAGCATCAGAGGAGCATCAGAGGAGCATCAGAGGAGCATCAGAGGAGCATCAGAGGAGTATCAGAGGAGCATCAGAGGAGCATCAGAGGAGCATAAGAGGAGCATCAGAGGAGCATCAGAGGAGCATCAGAGGAGAATCAGAGGAGCATCAGATGAGCATCAGAGGAGCAGCAGAGGAGCATCAGAGGAGAATCAGAGGAGCATCAGAGGAGTATCAGAGGAGCATCAGAGGAGCATCAGAGGAGCATCAGAGGAGCATCAGAGGAGCATCAGAGGAGCATCAGAGGAGAATCAGATCAGCATCAGAGGAGCAGCAGAGGAGCATCAGAGGAGCATCACAGGAGCATCAGAGGAGCATCAGAGGAGCATCAGAGGAGCATCACAGGAGCATCAGAGGAGCATCAGAGGAGCATCAGAGGAGCATCAGAGGAGCCTCAGAGGAGCCTCAGAGGAGCCTCAGAGGTGCATCAGAGGAGCATCAGAGGAGCATCAGAGGAGCATCAGAGGAGGATCAGAGGAGCATCAGAGGAGCATCAGAGGAGCATCAGAGGAGCATCAGAGGAGGATCAGAGGAGGATCAGAGGAGCACCAGAGGACCATCAGAGGAGCATCAGAGGAGCATCAGAGGAGCATCAGAGGAGCATCAGAGGAGCATCAGAGGAGCATCAGAGGAGCATCAGAGGAGCATCAGAGGAGCAGGAGCAGGAGCAGGAGCAGGAGCAGGAGCGGGAGCATCAGAGGTCATCAGAGGAGCATTAGAGGAGCAGGAGCAGGAGCAGGAGCATCAGAGGAGCATCAGAGGAGCATCAGTGGAGCGTCAGAGGAGCATCAGAGGAGCATCAGAGGAGCATCAGAGGAGCATCAGAGGAGCATCAGAGGAGCATCAGTGGAGCATCAGAGGAGCATCAGTGGAGCATCAGAGGAGGATCAGAGGAGCATCAGAGGAGCATCAGAGGAGCATCAGAGGAGCATCAGAGGAGCATCAGAGGAGCATCAGAGGAGCATCAGAGGAGTATCATAGGAGCATCAGAGGAGCATCAGAGGAGCATAAGAGGAGCATCAGAGGAGCATCAGAGGAGCATCAGAGGAGAATCAGAGGAGCATCAGATGAGCATCAGAGGAGCAGCAGAGGAGCATCAGAGGAGCATCACAGGAGCATCAGAGGAGCATCAGAGGAGCATCAGAGGAGCATCACAGGAGCATCAGAGGAGCATCAGAGGAGCATCAGAGGAGCATCAGAGGAGCCTCAGAGGAGCCTCAGAGGAGCCTCAGAGGTGCATCAGAGGAGCATCAGAGGAGCATCAGAGGAGCATCAGAGGAGGATCAGAGGAGCATCAGAGGAGCATCAGAGGAGCATCAGAGGAGCATCAGAGGAGGATCAGAGGAGGATCAGAGGAGCACCAGAGGACCATCAGAGGAGCATCAGAGGAGCATCAGAGGAGCATCAGAGGAGCATCAGAGGAGCATCAGAGGAGCATCAGAGGAGCATCAGAGGAGCATCAGAGGAGCAGGAGCAGGAGCAGGAGCAGGAGCAGGAGCAGGAGCATCAGAGGTCATCAGAGGAGCATTAGAGGAGCAGGAGCAGGAGCAGGAGCATCAGAGGAGCATCAGAGGAGCATCAGTGGAGCGTCAGAGGAGCATCAGAGGAGCATCAGAGGAGCATCAGAGGAGCATCAGAGGAGCATCAGAGGAGCATCAGTGGAGCATCAGAGGAGCATCAGTGGAGCATCAGAGGAGGATCAGAGGAGCATCAGAGGAGCATCAGAGGAGCATCAGAGGAGCATCAGAGGAGCATCAGAGGAGCATCAGAGGAGCATCAGAGGAGTATCATAGGAGCATCAGAGGAGCATCAGAGGAGCATAAGAGGAGCATCAGAGGAGCATCAGAGGAGCATCAGAGGAGAATCAGAGGAGCATCAGATGAGCATCAGAGGAGCATCAGAGGAGCATCAGAGGAGCATCAGAGGAGCATCAGAGGAGCATCAGAGGTGGATCAGAGGAGCATCAGAGGAGCATCAGAGGAGCATCAGAGGAGAATCAGAGGAGCATCAGATGAGCATCAGAGGAGCAGCAGAGGAGCATCAGAGGAGCATCACAGGAGCATCAGAGGAGCATCAGAGGAGTATCAGAGGAGCATCAGAGGAGCATCAGAGGAGCATCAGAGGAGCATCAGAGGAGCATCAGAGGAGCATCAGAGGAGCATCAGAGGAGCATCAGAGGAGCATCAGAGGAGCATCAGAGGAGCATCAGAGGAGCATCAGAGGAGGATCAGAACAGCATCAGAGGAGCAGCAGAGGAGCATCAGAGGAGCATCACAGGAGCATCAGAGGAGCATCAGAGGAGCATCAGAGGAGCATCACAGGAGCATCAGAGGAGCATCAGAGGAGCATCAGAGGAGCATCAGAGGAGCCTCAGAGGAGCCTCAGAGGAGCCTCAGAGGAGCATCAGAGGAGCATCAGAGGAGCATCAGAGGAGCATCAGAGGAGGATCAGAGGAGCATCAGAGGAGCATCAGAGGAGCATCAGAGGAGCATCAGAGGAGCATCAGAGGAGGATCAGAGGAGGATCAGAGGAGCACCAGAGGACCATCAGAGGAGCATCAGAGGAGCATCAGAGGAGCATCAGAGGAGCATCAGAGGAGCATCAGAGGAGCATCAGAGGAGCAGGAGCAGGAGCAGGAGCAGGAGCAGGAGCAGGAGCAGGAGCAGGAGCATCAGAGGTCATCAGAGGAGCATCAGAGGAGCAAGAGCAGGAGCAGGAGCATCAGAGGAGCATCAGAGGAGCATCAGTGGAGCGTCAGAGGAGCATCAGAGGAGCATCAGAGGAGCATCAGAGGAGCATCAGAGGAGCATCAGAGGAGCATCAGTGGAGCATCAGAGGAGCATCAGTGGAGCATCAGAGGAGGATCAGAGGAGCATCAGAGGAGCATCAGAGGAGCATCAGAGGAGCATCAGAGGAGCATCAGAGGAGCATCAGAGGAGTATCAGAGGAGCATCAGAGGAGCATCAGAGGAGCCTCAGAGGAGCATCAGAGGAGCATCAGAGGAGCATCAGAGGAGCATCAGAGGAGCATCAGAGGAGCATCAGAGGAGCATCAGAGGAGCATCAGAGGAGGATCAGAGGAGCATAAGAGGAGCATCAGAGGAGCAGGAGTAGGAGCATGAGCATCAGAGGAGCATCAGAGGAGCATCAGAGGAGCATCAGAGGAGCATCAGAGGAGCATCAGAGGAGAATCTGAGGAGCATCAGAGGAGTATCAGAGGAGCATCAGAGGAGCATCAGAGGTGCATCAGAGGAGCATCAGAGGAGCATCAGAGGAGCATCAGAGGAGCATCAGAGGAGCATCTGAGGAGCATCAGAGGAGTATCAGAGGAGCATCAGAGGAGCATCAGAGGTGCATCAGAGGAGCATCAGAGGAGCATCAGAGGAGCATCTGAGGAGCATCAGAGGAGTATCAGAGGTGCATCAGAGGAGCATCAGAGGTGCAGGAGCAGGAGCAGGAGCAGGAACAGGAGCAGGAGCAGGAGCAGGAGCAGGAGCAGGAGCAGGAGCAGGAGCAGGAGCAGGAGCAGGAGCAGGAGCAGGAGCAGGAGCAGGAGCAGGAGCATCAGAGGAGCATAGGAGGAGCATCAGAGGAGCATCAGAGGAGCATCAGAGGAGTATCAGAGGTGCATCAGAGGAGCATCAGAGGTGCAGGAGCAGGAGCAGGAGGAGGAACAGGAGCAGGAGCAGGAGCAGGAGCAGGAGCAGGAGCAGGAGCAGGAGCAGGAGCAGGAGCAGGAGCAGGAGCAGGAGCAGGAGCATCAGAGGAGCATCAGAGGAGCATCAGAGGAATATCAGAGGAGCATCAGAGGAGCATCAGAGGAGCATCAGAGGAGCATCAGAGGAGCATCAGAGGAGCATCAGAGGAGCATCAGAGGAGAATCAGAGAAGCATCACAGGAGCATCACAGGAGCATCAGAGGAGCATCAGTGGAGCATCAGAGGAGGATCAGAGGATCATCAGAGGAGCATCAGAGGAGCATCAGAGGAGCATCAGCGGAGCATCAGAGGAGAATCAGAGGAGCATCAGAGGAGCATCACAGAGGCATCAGAGGAGCAACAGAGGAGCATCAGAGGAGCATCAGAGGAGCATCTAAGGAGCATCAGAGGAGTATCAGAGGAGCATCAGAGGAGCATCAGAGGTGCATCAGAGGAGCATCAGAGGTGCAGGAGCAGGAGCAGGAGCAGGAGCAGGAACAGGAGCAGGAGCAGGAGCAGGAGCAGGAGCAGGAGCAGGAGCAGGAGCAGGAGCAGGAGCAGGAGCAGGAGCAGGAGCAGGAGCAGGAGCAGGAGCAGGAGCAGGAGCAGGAGCATCAGAGGAGCATCAGAGGAGCATCAGAGGAGGATCAGAGGAGCATCAGAGGAGCATCAGAGGAGCATCAGAGGAGCATCAGAGGACCATCAGAGGAGCATCAGAGGAGCATCAGAGGAGCATCAGAGGAGCATCAGATGAGGATCAGAGGAGCATCAGAGGAGCATCAGAGGAGCATCAGAGGAGCATCAGAGGAGCATCAGAGGAACAGCAGAGGAACAGCAGAGGAGCATCACAGGAGCATCAGAGGAGCATCACAGGAGCATCACAGGAGCATCAGAGGAGCATCAGAGGAGCATCAGAGGAGCATCAGAAGAGAATCAGAGGAGCCTCAGAGGAGCCTCAGAGGAGCATCAGAGGAGGATCAGAAGAGCATCAGAGGAGCATCAGAGGAGCATCAGAGGAAGATCACAGGAGCATCAGAGGATCATCACAGGAGCATCAGAGGAGCATCAGAGGAGCATCAGAGGAGCATCAGAGGAGCATCAGAGGAGCATCAGAGGAGCCTCAGAGGAGCATCAGAGGAGCATCAGAGGAGCATCAGAGGAGCATCAGAGGAGCATCAGAGGAGCATCAGAGGAGCATCACAGGAGCATCAGAGGAGAATCATTGGAGCATCATTGGAGCATCAGAGGAGCATCAGAGGAGCATCAGAGGAGCATCAGAGGAGCAACAGGGGAGCATCAGAGGAGCATCAGAGGAGCATCAGAGGAGCATCAGAGGTGCATCAGAGGAGCATCTGAGGAGCATCAGAGGAGCATCAGAGGAGCATCAGAGGAGCATCAGAGGTGCATCAGAGGAGCATCTGAGGAGCATCAGAGGAGCATCAGAGGAGCATCAGAGGAGCATCAGAGGTGCATCAGAGGAGCATCGAGCAGGAGCAGGAGCATCAGAGGTGCAGGAGCAGGAGCCGGAGCAGTAGCAGGAGCAGGAGCAGGAGCAGGAGCAGGAGCAGTAGCAGGAGCAGGGGCAGGGGCAGGAGCAGGAGCAGGAGCAGGAGCAGGAGCAGGAGCAGGAGCAGGAGCAGGAGCAGGAGCAGGAGCAGGAGCAGGAGCAGGAGCAGGAGCAGGAGCAGGAGCAGGAGCAGGAGCAGGAGCATCAGAGGAGCATCAGAGGAGCATCAGAGGAACATCAGAGGAGCATCAGAGGAGCATCAGAGGAGCATCAGAGGAGCATCAGAGGAGCATCAGAGGAGCATCAGAGGAGAATCAGAGAAGCATCACAGGAGCATCACAGGAGCATCAGAGGAGCATCAGTGGAGCATCAGAGGAGGATCAGAGGATCATCAGAGGAGCATCAGAGGAGCATCAGAGGAGCATCAGCGGAGCATCAGAGGAGAATCAGAGGAGCATCAGAGGAGCATCACAGAGGCATCAGAGGAGCAACAGAGGAGCATCAGAGGAGCATCAGAGGAGCATCTAAGGAGCATCAGAGGAGTATCAGAGGAGCATCAGAGGAGCATCAGAGGTGCATCAGAGGAGCATCAGAGGTGCAGGAGCAGGAGCAGGAGCAGGAGCAGGAACAGGAGCAGGAGCAGGAGCAGGAGCAGGAGCAGGAGCAGGAGCAGGAGCAGGAGCAGGAGCAGGAGCAGGAGCAGGAGCAGGAGCAGGAGCAGGAGCAGGAGCAGGAGCAGGAGCAGGAGCAGGAGCAGGAGCAGGAGCATCAGAGGAGCATCAGAGGAGCATCAGAGGAGCATCAGAGGAGCATCAGAGGAGCATCAGATGAGCATCAGAGGAGGATCAGAGGAGCATCAGAGGAACATCAGAGGAGCATCAGAGGAGCATCAGAGGAGCATCAGAGGAGCATCAGAGGAGCATCAGAGGAGCATCAGAGGAGCATCAGATGAGTATCAGAGGAGCATCAGAGGAGCATCAGAGGAGCCTCAGAGGAGCATCTGAGGAACAGCAGAGGAACAGCAGAGGAGAATCACAGGAGCATCAGAGGAGCATCACAGGAGCATCACAGGAGCATCAGAGGAGCATCAGAGGAGCATCAGAGGAGCATCAGAAGAGAATCAGAGGAGCCTCAGAGGAGCCTCAGAGGAGCATCAGAGGAGCATCAGAGGAGCATCAGAGGAGCATCAGAGGAGCATCAGAGGAGCATCAGAGGAGGATCAGAGGAGCATCAGAGGAGCATCAGAGGAGCATCAGAGGAGGATCAGAGGAGCATCAGAGGAGCATCAGAGTAGCATCAGAGGAGCATCAGAGGAGCATCAGAGGAGCATCAGAGGAGCATCAGAGGAGCCTCAGAGGAGCATCCGAGGAGCATCAGAGGAGCATCAGAGGAGCATCAGAGGAGCATCAGAGGAGCATCAGAGGAGGATCAGAGGAGCATCAGAGGAGCATCAGAGGAGCATCAGAGGAGCATCAGAGGAGCATCAGAGGAGCATCAGAGGAGCATCAGAGGAGCATCAGAGTAGCTTCAGAGTAGCATCAGAGGAGCATCAGAGGAGCATCAGAGGAGCATCAGAGGAGCATCAGATGAGCATCAGAGGAGGATCAGAGGAGCATAAGAGGGCCATCAGAGGAGCATCAGAGGAGCATCAGAGGAGGATCAGAGGAGCATCAGATGAGCATCAGAGGAGCAGCAGAGGAGCATCAGAGGAGCATCACTGGAGCATCAGAGGAGCATCAGAGGAGCATCAGAGGAGCATCAGATGAGCATCAGAGGTGGATCAGAGGAGCATCAGAGGAGCATCAGAGGAGCATCAGAGGAGCATCACAGGAGCATCAGAGGAGCATCACAGGAGCATCAGAGGAGCATCAGAGGAGCATCAGAGGAGCATCAGAGGAGCATCAGAGGAGCATCAGAGGAGCATCAGAGGAGCATCAGAGGAGCATCAGAGGAGCATCAGAGGAGAATCAGATCAGCATCAGAGGAGCAGCAGAGGAGCATCAGAGGAGCATCACAGGAGCATCGGAGGAGCATCAGAGGAGCATCAGAGGAGCATCACAGGAGCATCAGAGGAGCATCAGAGGAGCATCAGAGGAGCCTCAGAGGAGCCTCAGAGGAGCCTCAGAGGAGCATCAGAGGAACATCAGAGGAGCATCAGAGGAGCATCAGAGGAGCATCAGAGGAGCATCAGAGGAGCATCAGAGGAGCATCAGAGGAGCATCAGATGAGGATCAGAGGAGAATCAGAGGAGCATCAGAGGAGCCTCAGAGGAGCATCTGAGGAACAGCAGAGGAACAGCAGAGGAGCATCACAGGAGCATCAGAGGAGCATCACAGGAGCATCACAGGAGCATCAGAGGAGCATCAGAGGAGCATCAGAGGAGCATCAGAAGAGAATCAGAGGAGCCTCAGAGGAGCCTCAGAGGAGCATCAGAGGAGCATCAGAGGAGCATCAGAGGAGCATCAGAGGAGCATCAGAGGAGCATCAGAGGAGGATCAGAGGAGCATCAGAGGAGCATCAGAGGAGCATCAGAGGAGGATCAGAGGAGCATCAGAGGAGCATCAGAGTAGCATCAGAGGAGCATCAGAGGAGCATCAGAGGAGCATCAGAGGAGCATCAGAGGAGCATCAGAGGAGCATCTAAGGAGCATCAGAGGAGTATCAGAGGAGCATCAGAGGAGCATCAGAGGTGCATCAGAGGAGCATCAGAGGTGCAGGAGCAGGAGCAGGAGCAGCAGCAGGAACAGGAGCAGGAGCAGGAGCAGGAGCAGGAGCAGGAGCAGGAGCAGGAGCAGGAGCAGGAGCAGGAGCAGGAGCAGGAGCAGGAGCAGGAGCAGGAGAAGGAGCAGGAGCAGGAGCAGGAGCAGGAGCAGGAGCAGGAGCAGGAGCAGGAGCATCAGAGGAGCATCAGAGGAGCATCAGAGGAGCATCAGAGGAGCATCAGAGGAGCATCAGAGGAGGATCAGAGCAGCATCAGAGGAGCATCAGAGGAGCATCAGAGGAGCATCAGAGGAGCATCAGAGGAGCATCAGAGGAGCATCAGAGGAGCATCAGAGGAGCATCAGATGAGGATCAGAGGAGCATCAGAGGAGCATCAGAGGAGCCTCAGAGGAGCATCAGAGGAGCATCAGAGGAGCATCAGAGGAACATCAGAAGAGAATCAGAGGAGCCTCAGAGGAGCCTCAGAGGAGCATCAGAGGAGCATCAGAGGAGCATCAGAGGAGCATCAGAGGAGCATCAGAGGAGGATCAGAGGAGCATCAGAGGAGCATCAGAGGAGCATCAGAGGAGCATCAGAAGAGAATCAGAGGAGCCTCAGAGGAGCCTCAGAGGAGCATCAGAGGAGCATCAGAGGAGCATCAGAGGAGCATCAGAGGAGCATCAGAGGAGCATCAGAGGAGGATCAGAGGAGCATCAGAGGAGCATCAGAGGAGCATCAGAGGAGCATCAGAGGAGCATCAGAGGAGCATCAGAGGAGCATCAGAGGAGCCTCAGAGGAGCTTCAGAGGAGCATCAGAGGAGCATCAGAGGAGCATCAGAGGAGCATCAGAGGAGCATCAGAGGAGGATCAGAGGAGCATCAGAGGAGCATCAGAGGAGCATCAGAGGAGCATCAGAGGAGCATCAGAGGAGCATCAGAGGAGCATCAGAGGAGCATCAGAGTAGCATCAGAGTAGCATCAGAGGAGCATCAGAGGAGCATCAGAGGAGCATCAGAGGAGCATCAGATGAGCAGCAGAGGAGCAGCAGAGGAGCATAAGAGGAGCATCAGAGGAGCATCAGAGGAGCATCAGAGGAGAATCAGAGGAGCATCAGATGAGCATCAGAGGAGCAGCAGAGGAGCATCAGAGGAGCATCACAGGAGCATCAGAGGAGCATCAGAGGAGCATCAGAGGAGCATCAGAGGAGCATCAGAGGTGGATCAGAGGAGCATCAGAGGAGCATCAGAGGAGCATCAGAGGAGAATCAGAGGAGCATCAGAGGATCATCAGAGGAGCATCAGAGGAGCATCACAGAGGCATCAGAGGAGCAACAGAGGAGCATCAGAGGAGCATCAGAGGAGCATCTAAGGAGCATCAGAGGAGTATCAGAGGAGCATCAGAGGAGGATCAGAGGATCATCAGAGGAGCATCAGAGGAGCATCAGAGGAGCATCAGCGGAGCATCAGAGGAGAATCAGAGGAGCATCAGAGGAGCATCACAGAGGCATCAGAGGAGCAACAGAGGAGCATCAGAGGAGCATCAGAGGAGCATCTAAGGAGCATCAGAGGAGTATCAGAGGAGCATCAGAGGAGCATCAGAGGTGCATCAGAGGAGCATCAGAGGTGCAGGAGCAGGAGCAGGAGCAGGAGCAGGAACAGGAGCAGGAGCAGGAGCAGGAGCAGGAGCAGGAGCAGGAGCAGGAGCAGGAGCAGGAGCAGGAGCAGGAGCAGGAGCAGGAGCAGGAGCAGGAGCAGGAGCAGGAGCAGGAGCAGGAGCAGGAGCAGGAGCAGGAGCATCAGAGGAGCATCAGAGGAGCATCAGAGGAGCATCAGAGGAGCATCAGAGGAGCATCAGATGAGCATCAGAGGAGGATCAGAGGAGCATCAGAGGAACATCAGAGGAGCATCAGAGGAGCATCAGAGGAGCATCAGAGGAGCATCAGAGGAGCATCAGAGGAGCATCAGAGGAGCATCAGATGAGTATCAGAGGAGCATCAGAGGAGCATCAGAGGAGCCTCAGAGGAGCATCTGAGGAACAGCAGAGGAACAGCAGAGGAGAATCACAGGAGCATCAGAGGAGCATCACAGGAGCATCACAGGAGCATCAGAGGAGCATCAGAGGAGCATCAGAGGAGCATCAGAAGAGAATCAGAGGAGCCTCAGAGGAGCCTCAGAGGAGCATCAGAGGAGCATCAGAGGAGCATCAGAGGAGCATCAGAGGAGGATCAGAGGAGCATCAGAGGAGCATCAGAGGAGCATCAGAGGAGGATCAGAGGAGCATCAGAGGAGCATCAGAGTAGCATCAGAGGAGCATCAGAGGAGCATCAGAGGAGCATCAGAGGAGCATCAGAGGAGCCTCAGAGGAGCATCCGAGGAGCATCAGAGGAGCATCAGAGGAGCATCAGAGGAGCATCAGAGGAGCATCAGAGGAGGATCAGAGGAGCATCAGAGGAGCATCAGAGGAGCATCAGAGGAGCATCAGAGGAGCATCAGAGGAGCATCAGAGGAGCATCAGAGGAGCATCAGAGTAGCTTCAGAGTAGCATCAGAGGAGCATCAGAGGAGCATCAGAGGAGCATCAGAGGAGCATCAGATGAGCATCAGAGGAGGATCAGAGGAGCATAAGAGGGCCATCAGAGGAGCATCAGAGGAGCATCAGAGGAGGATCAGAGGAGCATCAGATGAGCATCAGAGGAGCAGCAGAGGAGCATCAGAGGAGCATCACTGGAGCATCAGAGGAGCATCAGAGGAGCATCAGAGGAGCATCAGATGAGCATCAGAGGTGGATCAGAGGAGCATCAGAGGAGCATCAGAGGAGCATCAGAGGAGCATCACAGGAGCATCAGAGGAGCATCACAGGAGCATCAGAGGAGCATCAGAGGAGCATCAGAGGAGCATCAGAGGAGCATCAGAGGAGCATCAGAGGAGCATCAGAGGAGCATCAGAGGAGCATCAGAGGAGCATCAGAGGAGCATCAGAGGAGCATCAGAGGAGAATCAGATCAGCATCAGAGGAGCAGCAGAGGAGCATCAGAGGAGCATCACAGGAGCATCGGAGGAGCATCAGAGGAGCATCAGAGGAGCATCACAGGAGCATCAGAGGAGCATCAGAGGAGCATCAGAGGAGCCTCAGAGGAGCCTCAGAGGAGCCTCAGAGGAGCATCAGAGGAACATCAGAGGAGCATCAGAGGAGCATCAGAGGAGCATCAGAGGAGCATCAGAGGAGCATCAGAGGAGCATCAGAGGAGCATCAGATGAGGATCAGAGGAGAATCAGAGGAGCATCAGAGGAGCCTCAGAGGAGCATCTGAGGAACAGCAGAGGAACAGCAGAGGAGCATCACAGGAGCATCAGAGGAGCATCACAGGAGCATCACAGGAGCATCAGAGGAGCATCAGAGGAGCATCAGAGGAGCATCAGAAGAGAATCAGAGGAGCCTCAGAGGAGCCTCAGAGGAGCATCAGAGGAGCATCAGAGGAGCATCAGAGGAGCATCAGAGGAGCATCAGAGGAGCATCAGAGGAGGATCAGAGGAGCATCAGAGGAGCATCAGAGGAGCATCAGAGGAGGATCAGAGGAGCATCAGAGGAGCATCAGAGTAGCATCAGAGGAGCATCAGAGGAGCATCAGAGGAGCATCAGAGGAGCATCAGAGGAGCATCAGAGGAGCATCTAAGGAGCATCAGAGGAGTATCAGAGGAGCATCAGAGGAGCATCAGAGGTGCATCAGAGGAGCATCAGAGGTGCAGGAGCAGGAGCAGGAGCAGCAGCAGGAACAGGAGCAGGAGCAGGAGCAGGAGCAGGAGCAGGAGCAGGAGCAGGAGCAGGAGCAGGAGCAGGAGCAGGAGCAGGAGCAGGAGCAGGAGCAGGAGAAGGAGCAGGAGCAGGAGCAGGAGCAGGAGCAGGAGCAGGAGCAGGAGCAGGAGCATCAGAGGAGCATCAGAGGAGCATCAGAGGAGCATCAGAGGAGCATCAGAGGAGCATCAGAGGAGGATCAGAGCAGCATCAGAGGAGCATCAGAGGAGCATCAGAGGAGCATCAGAGGAGCATCAGAGGAGCATCAGAGGAGCATCAGAGGAGCATCAGAGGAGCATCAGATGAGGATCAGAGGAGCATCAGAGGAGCATCAGAGGAGCCTCAGAGGAGCATCAGAGGAGCATCAGAGGAGCATCAGAGGAACATCAGAAGAGAATCAGAGGAGCCTCAGAGGAGCCTCAGAGGAGCATCAGAGGAGCATCAGAGGAGCATCAGAGGAGCATCAGAGGAGCATCAGAGGAGGATCAGAGGAGCATCAGAGGAGCATCAGAGGAGCATCAGAGGAGCATCAGAAGAGAATCAGAGGAGCCTCAGAGGAGCCTCAGAGGAGCATCAGAGGAGCATCAGAGGAGCATCAGAGGAGCATCAGAGGAGCATCAGAGGAGCATCAGAGGAGGATCAGAGGAGCATCAGAGGAGCATCAGAGGAGCATCAGAGGAGCATCAGAGGAGCATCAGAGGAGCATCAGAGGAGCATCAGAGGAGCCTCAGAGGAGCTTCAGAGGAGCATCAGAGGAGCATCAGAGGAGCATCAGAGGAGCATCAGAGGAGCATCAGAGGAGGATCAGAGGAGCATCAGAGGAGCATCAGAGGAGCATCAGAGGAGCATCAGAGGAGCATCAGAGGAGCATCAGAGGAGCATCAGAGGAGCATCAGAGTAGCATCAGAGTAGCATCAGAGGAGCATCAGAGGAGCATCAGAGGAGCATCAGAGGAGCATCAGATGAGCAGCAGAGGAGCAGCAGAGGAGCATAAGAGGAGCATCAGAGGAGCATCAGAGGAGCATCAGAGGAGAATCAGAGGAGCATCAGATGAGCATCAGAGGAGCAGCAGAGGAGCATCAGAGGAGCATCACAGGAGCATCAGAGGAGCATCAGAGGAGCATCAGAGGAGCATCAGAGGAGCATCAGAGGTGGATCAGAGGAGCATCAGAGGAGCATCAGAGGAGCATCAGAGGAGAATCAGAGGAGCATCAGATGAGCATCAGAGGAGCAGCAGAGGAGCATCAGAGGAGCATCACAGGAGCATCAGAGGAGCATCAGAGGAGTATCAGAGGAGCATCAGAGGAGCATCAGAGGAGCATCAGAGGAGCATCAGAGGAGCATCAGAGGAGCATCAGTGGAGCGTCAGAGGAGCATCAGAGGAGCATCAGAGGAGCATCAGAGGAGCATCAGAGGAGCATCAGAGGAGCATCAGTGGAGCATCAGAGGAGCATCAGTGGAGCATCAGAGGAGGATCAGAGGAGCATCAGAGGAGCATCAGAGGAGCATCAGAGGAGCATCAGAGGAGCATCAGAGGAGCATCAGAGGAGCATCAGAGGAGTATCAGAGGAGCATCAGAGGAGCATCAGAGGAGCATAAGAGGAGCATCAGAGGAGCATCAGAGGAGCATCAGAGGAGAATCAGAGGAGCATCAGATGAGCATCAGAGGAGCAGCAGAGGAGCATCAGAGGAGCATCACAGGAGCATCAGAGGAGCATCAGAGGAGCATCAGAGGAGCATCAGAGGAGCATCAGAGGTGGATCAGAGGAGCATCAGAGGAGCATCAGAGGAGCATCAGAGGAGAATCAGAGGAGCATCAGATGAGCATCAGAGGAGCATCAGAGGAGCATCAGAGGAGAATCAGAGGAGCATCAGATGAGCATCAGAGGAGCAGCAGAGGAGCATCAGAGGAGCATCAGAGGAGGATCAGAGGAGGATCAGAGGAGCACCAGAGGACCATCAGAGGAGCATCAGAGGAGCATCAGAGGAGCATCAGAGGAGCATCAGAGGAGCATCAGAGGAGCATCAGAGGAGTATCAGAGGAGCATCAGAGGAGCATCAGAGGAGCATAAGAGGAGCATCAGAGGAGCATCAGAGGAGCATCAGAGGAGAATCAGAGGAGCATCAGATGAGCATCAGAGGAGCAGCAGAGGAGCATCAGAGGAGCATCACAGGAGCATCAGAGGAGCATCAGAGGAGCATCAGAGGAGCATCAGAGGAGCATCAGAGGTGGATCAGAGGAGCATCAGAGGAGCATCAGAGGAGCATCAGAGGAGAATCAGAGGAGCATCAGAGGAGCAGCAGAGGAGCATCAGAGGAGCATCACAGGAGCATCAGAGGAGCATCAGAGGAGTATCAGAGGAGCATCAGAGGAGCATCAGAGGAGCATCAGAGGAGCATCAGAGGAGCATCAGAGGAGCATCAGAGGAGAATCAGATCAGCATCAGAGGAGCAGCAGAGGAGCATCAGAGGAGCATCACAGGAGCATCAGAGGAGCATCAGAGGAGCATCAGAGGAGCATCACAGGAGCATCAGAGGAGCATCAGAGGAGCATCAGAGGAGCATCAGAGGAGCCTCAGAGGAGCCTCAGAGGAGCCTCAGAGGTGCATCAGAGGAGCATCAGAGGAGCATCAGAGGAGCATCAGAGGAGGATCAGAGGAGCATCAGAGGAGCATCAGAGGAGCATCAGAGGAGCATCAGAGGAGGATCAGAGGAGGATCAGAGGAGCACCAGAGGAGCATCAGAGGAGCATCAGAGGAGCATCAGAGGAGCATCAGAGGAGCATCAGAGGAGCATCAGAGGAGCATCAGAGGAGCATCAGAGGAGCATCAGAGGAGCAGGAGCAGGAGCATCAGAGGTCATCAGAGGAGCATTAGAGGAGCAGGAGCAGGAGCAGGAGCATCAGAGGAGCATCAGAGGAGCATCAGTGGAGCGTCAGAGGAGCATCAGAGGAGCATCAGAGGAGCATCAGAGGAGCATCAGAGGAGCATCAGAGGAGCATCAGTGGAGCATCAGAGGAGCATCAGTGGAGCATCAGAGGAGGATCAGAGGAGCATCAGAGGAGCATCAGAGGAGCATCAGAGGAGCATCAGAGGAGCATCAGAGGAGCATCAGAGGAGCATCAGAGGAGTATCAGAGGAGCATCAGAGGAGCATCAGAGGAGCATAAGAGGAGCATCAGAGGAGCATCAGAGGAGCATCAGAGGAGAATCAGAGGAGCATCAGATGAGCATCAGAGGAGCAGCAGAGGAGCATCAGAGGAGCATGACAGGAGCATCAGAGGAGCATCAGAGGAGCATCAGAGGAGCATCAGAGGAGCATCAGAGGAGCATCAGAGGAGCATCAGAGGAGCATCAGAGGAGCATCAGAGGAGCATCAGAGGAGCATCAGAGGAGCATCAGAGGAGAATCAGATCAGCATCAGAGGAGCAGCAGAGGAGCATCAGAGGAGCATCACAGGAGCATCAGAGGAGCATCAGAGGAGCATCAGAGGAGCATCACAGGAGCATCAGAGGAGCATCAGAGGAGCATCAGAGGAGCATCAGAGGAGCCTCAGAGGAGCCTCAGAGGAGCCTCAGAGGAGCATCAGAGGAGCATCAGAGGAGCATCAGAGGAGCATCAGAGGAGGATCAGAGGAGCATCAGAGGAGCATCAGAGGAGCATCAGAGGAGCATCAGAGGAGCATCAGAGGAGCATCAGAGGAGAATCAGATCAGCATCAGAGGAGCAGCAGAGGAGCATCAGAGGAGCATCACAGGAGCATCAGAGGAGCATCAGAGGAGCATCAGAGGAGCATCACAGGAGCATCAGAGGAGCATCAGAGGAGCATCAGAGGAGCCTCAGAGGAGCCTCAGAGGAGCCTCAGAGGAGCATCAGAGGAGCATCAGAGGAGCATCAGAGGAGCATCAGAGGAGGATCAGAGGAGCATCAGAGGAGCATCAGAGGAGCATCAGAGGAGCATCAGAGGAGCATCAGAGGAGGATCAGAGGAGGATCAGAGGAGCACCAGAGGACCATCAGAGGAGCATCAGAGGAGCATCAGAGGAGCATCAGAGGAGCATCAGAGGAGCATCAGAGGAGCATCAGAGGAGCAGGAGCAGGAGCAGGAGCAGGAGCAGGAGCAGGAGCATCAGAGGTCATCAGAGGAGCATCAGAGGAGCAGGAGCAGGAGCAGGAGCATCAGAGGAGCATCAGAGGAGCATCAGTGGAGCGTCAGAGGAGCATCAGAGGAGCATCAGAGGAGCATCAGAGGAGCATCAGAGGAGCATCAGAGGAGCATCAGTGGAGCATCAGAGGAGCATCAGTGGAGCATCAGAGGAGGATCAGAGGAGCATCAGAGGAGCATCAGAGGAGCATCAGAGGAGCATCAGAGGAGCATCAGAGGAGCATCAGAGGAGCATCAGAGGAGTATCAGAGGAGCATCAGAGGAGCATCAGAGGAGCCTCAGAGGAGCATCAGAGGAGCATCAGAGGAGCATCAGAGGAGCATCAGAGGAGCATCAGAGGAGCATCAGAGGAGCATCAGAGGAGCATCAGAGGAGGATCAGAGGAGCATCAGAGGAGCATCAGAGGAGCAGGAGTAGGAGCATGAGCATCAGAGGAGCATCAGAGGAGCATCAGAGGAGCATCAGAGGAGCATCAGAGGAGCATCAGAGGAGAATCTGAGGAGCATCAGAGGAGTATCAGAGGAGCATCAGAGGAGCATCAGAGGTGCATCAGAGGAGCATCAGAGGAGCATCAGAGGAGAATCAGAGGAGCATCAGAGGAGAATCTGAGGAGCATCAGAGGAGTATCAGAGGAGCATCAGAGGAGCATCAGAGGTGCATCAGAGGAGCATCAGAGGAGCATCAGAGGAGCATCTGAGGAGCATCAGAGGAGTATCAGAGGTGCATCAGAGGAGCATCAGAGGTGCAGGAGCAGGAGCAGGAGCAGGAACAGGAGCAGGAGCAGGAGCAGGAGCAGGAGCAGGAGCAGGAGCAGGAGCAGGAGCAGGAGCAGGAGCAGGAGCAGGAGCAGGAGCAGGAGCAGGAGCAGGAGCATCAGAGGAGCATAGGAGGAGCATCAGAGGAGCATCAGAGGAGCATCAGAGGAGTATCAGAGGTGCATCAGAGGAGCATAAGAGGTGCAGGAGCAGGAGCAGGAGCAGGAACAGGAGCAGGAGCAGGAGCAGGAGCAGGAGCAGGAGCAGGAGCAGGAGCAGGAGCAGGAGCAGGAGCAGGAGCAGGAGCAGGAGCATCAGAGGAGCATCAGAGGAGCATCAGAGGAATATCAGAGGAGCATCAGAGGAGCATCAGAGGAGCATCAGAGGAGCATCAGAGGAGCATCAGAGGAGCATCAGAGGAGCATCAGAGGAGAATCAGAGAAGCATCACAGGAGCATCACAGGAGCATCAGAGGAGCATCAGTGGAGCATCAGAGGAGGATCAGAGGATCATCAGAGGAGCATCAGAGGAGCATCAGAGGAGCATCAGCGGAGCATCAGAGGAGAATCAGAGGAGCATCAGAGGAGCATCACAGAGGCATCAGAGGAGCAACAGAGGAGCATCAGAGGAGCATCAGAGGAGCATCTAAGGAGCATCAGAGGAGTATCAGAGGAGCATCAGAGGAGCATCAGAGGTGCATCAGAGGAGCATCAGAGGTGCAGGAGCAGGAGCAGGAGCAGGAGCAGGAACAGGAGCAGGAGCAGGAGCAGGAGCAGGAGCAGGAGCAGGAGCAGGAGCAGGAGCAGGAGCAGGAGCAGGAGCAGGAGCAGGAGCAGGAGCAGGAGCAGGAGCATCAGAGGAGCATCAGAGGAGCATCAGAGGAGCATCAGAGGAGCATCAGAGGAGCATCAGAGGAACATCAGAGGAGCATCAGAGGAGGATCAGAGGAGCATCAGAGGAGCATCAGAGGAGCATCAGAGGAGCATCAGAGGACCATCAGAGGAGCATCAGAGGAGCATCAGAGGAGCATCAGAGGAGCATCAGATGAGGATCAGAGGAGCATCAGAGGAGCATCAGAGGAGCCTCAGAGGAGCATCAGAGGAGCATCAGAGGAGCATCAGAGGAACAGCAGAGGAACAGCAGAGGAGCATCACAGGAGCATCAGAGGAGCATCACAGGAGCATCACAGGAGCATCAGAGGAGCATCAGAGGAGCATCAGAGGAGCATCAGAAGAGAATCAGAGGAGCCTCAGAGGAGCCTCAGAGGAGCATCAGAGGAGGATCAGAAGAGCATCAGAGGAGCATCAGAGGAGCATCAGAGGAAGATCACAGGAGCATCAGAGGATCATCACAGGAGCATCAGAGGAGCATCAGAGGAGCATCAGAGGAGCATCAGAGGAGCATCAGAGGAGCATCAGAGGAGCCTCAGAGGAGCATCAGAGGAGCATCAGAGGAGCATCAGAGGAGCATCAGAGGAGCATCAGAGGAGCATCAGAGGAGCATCACAGGAGCATCAGAGGAGCATCATTGGAGCATCATTGGAGCATCAGAGGAGCATCAGAGGAGCATCAGAGGAGCATCAGAGGAGCAACAGAGGAGCATCAGAGGAGCATCAGAGGAGCATCAGAGGAGCATCAGAGGTGCATCAGAGGAGCATCGAGCAGGAGCAGGAGCATCAGAGGTGCAGGAGCAGGAGCCGGAGCAGGAGCAGGAGCAGGAGCAGGAGCAGGAGCAGGAGCAGTAGCAGGAGCAGGGGCAGGGGCAGGAGCAGGAGCAGGAGCAGGAGCAGGAGCAGGAGCAGGAGCAGGAGCAGGAGCAGGAGCAGGAGCAGGAGCAGGAGCAGGAGCAGGAGCAGGAGCAGGAGCAGGAGCAGGAGCAGGAGCAGGAGCAGGAGCATCAGAGGAGCATCAGAGGAGCATCAGAGGAACATCAGAGGAGCATCAGAGGAGCATCAGAGGAGCATCAGAGGAGCATCAGAGGAGCATCAGAGGAGCATCAGAGGAGAATCAGAGAAGCATCACAGGAGCATCACAGGAGCATCAGAGGAGCATCAGTGGAGCATCAGAGGAGGATCAGAGGATCATCAGAGGAGCATCAGAGGAGCATCAGAGGAGCATCAGCGGAGCATCAGAGGAGAATCAGAGGAGCATCAGAGGAGCATCACAGAGGCATCAGAGGAGCAACAGAGGAGCATCAGAGGAGCATCAGAGGAGCATCTAAGGAGCATCAGAGGAGTATCAGAGGAGCATCAGAGGAGCATCAGAGGTGCATCAGAGGAGCATCAGAGGTGCAGGAGCAGGAGCAGGAGCAGGAGCAGGAACAGGAGCAGGAGCAGGAGCAGGAGCAGGAGCAGGAGCAGGAGCAGGAGCAGGAGCAGGAGCAGGAGCAGGAGCAGGAGCAGGAGCAGGAGCAGGAGCAGGAGCAGGAGCAGGAGCAGGAGCAGGAGCAGGAGCATCAGAGGAGCATCAGAGGAGCATCAGAGGAGCATCAGAGGAGCATCAGAGGAGCATCAGATGAGCATCAGAGGAGGATCAGAGGAGCATCAGAGGAACATCAGAGGAGCATCAGAGGAGCATCAGAGGAGCATCAGAGGAGCATCAGAGGAGCATCAGAGGAGCATCAGAGGAGCATCAGATGAGGATCAGAGGAGCATCAGAGGAGCATCAGAGGAGCCTCAGAGGAGCATCTGAGGAACAGCAGAGGAACAGCAGAGGAGAATCACAGGAGCATCAGAGGAGCATCACAGGAGCATCACAGGAGCATCAGAGGAGCATCAGAGGAGCATCAGAGGAGCATCAGAAGAGAATCAGAGGAGCCTCAGAGGAGCATCAGAGGAGCATCAGAGGAGCATCAGAGGAGCATCAGAGGAGCATCAGAGGAGCATCAGAGGAGGATCAGAGGAGCATCAGAGGAGCATCAGAGGAGCATCAGAGGAGGATCAGAGGAGCATCAGAGGAGCATCAGAGTAGCATCCGAGGAGCATCAGAGGAGCATCAGAGGAGCATCAGAGGAGCATCAGAGGAGCATCAGAGGAGGATCAGAGGAGCATCAGAGGAGCATCAGAGGAGCATCAGAGGAGCATCAGAGGAGCATCAGAGGAGCATCAGAGGAGCATCAGAGGAGCATCAGAGTAGCTTCAGAGTAGCATCAGAGGAGCATCAGAGGAGATTCAGAGGAGCATCAGAGGAGCATCAGATGAGCATCAGAGGAGGATCAGAGGAGCATAAGAGGGCCATCAGAGGAGCATCAGAGGAGCATCAGAGGAGGATCAGAGGAGCATCAGATGAGCATCAGAGGAGCAGCAGAGGAGCATCAGAGGAGCATCACTGGAGCATCAGAGGAGCATCAGAGGAGCATCAGAGGAGCATCAGATGAGCATCAGAGGTGGATCAGAGGAGCATCAGAGGAGCATCAGAGGAGCATCAGAGGAGCATCACAGGAGCATCAGAGGAGCATCACAGGAGCATCAGAGGAGCATCAGAGGAGCATCAGAGGAGCATCAGAGGAGCATCAGAGGAGCATCAGAGGAGCATCAGAGGAGCATCAGAGGAGCATCAGAGGAGCATCAGAGGAGCATCAGAGGAGAATCAGATCAGCATCAGAGGAGCAGCAGAGGAGCATCAGAGGAGCATCACAGGAGCATCGGAGGAGCATCAGAGGAGCATCAGAGGAGCATCACAGGAGCATCAGAGGAGCATCAGAGGAGCATCAGAGGAGCCTCAGAGGAGCCTCAGAGGAGCCTCAGAGGAGCATCAGAGGAACATCAGAGGAGCATCAGAGGAGCATCAGAGGAGCATCAGAGGAGCATCAGAGGAGCATCAGAGGAGCATCAGATGAGGATCAGAGGAGCATCAGAGGAGCATCAGAGGAGCCTCAGAGGAGCATCTGAGGAACAGCAGAGGAACAGCAGAGGAGCATCACAGGAGCATCAGAGGAGCATCACAGGAGCATCACAGGAGCATCAGAGGAGCATCAGAGGAGCATCAGAGGAGCATCAGAAGAGAATCAGAGGAGCCTCAGAGGAGCCTCAGAGGAGCATCAGAGGAGCATCAGAGGAGCATCAGAGGAGCATCAGAGGAGCATCAGAGGAGCATCAGAGGAGGATCAGAGGAGCATCAGAGGAGCATCAGAGGAGCATCAGAGGAGGATCAGAGGAGCATCAGAGGAGCATCAGAGTAGCATCAGAGGAGCATCAGAGGAGCATCAGAGGAGCATCAGAGGAGCATCAGAGGAGCCTCAGAGGAGCATCAGAGGAGCATCAGAGGAGCATCAGAGGAGCATCAGAGGAGCATCAGAGGAGGATCAGAGGAGCATCAGAGGAGCATCAGAGGAGCATCAGAGGAGCATCAGAGGAGCATCAGAGGAGCATCAGAGGAGCATCAGAGTAGCTTCAGAGTAGCATCAGAGGAGCATCAGAGGAGCATCAGAGGAGCATCAGAGGAGCATCAGATGAGCATCAGAGGAGGATCAGAGGAGCATAAGAGGGCCATCAGAGGAGCATCAGAGGAGCATCAGAGGAGGATCAGAGGAGCATCAGATGAGCATCAGAGGAGCAGCAGAGGAGCATCACTGGAGCATCAGAGGAGCATCAGAGGAGCATCAGAGGAGCATCAGATGAGCATCAGAGGTGGATCAGAGGAGCATCAGAGGAGCATCAGAGGAGCAGCAGAGGAGCATCAGAGGAGCATCACAGGAGCATCAGAGGAGCATCAGAGGAGTATCAGAGGAGCATCAGAGGAGCATCAGAGGAGCATCAGAGGAGCATCAGAGGAGCATCAGAGGAGCATCAGAGGAGCATCAGAAGAGCATCAGAGGAGCATCAGAGGAGCATCAGAGGAGCATCAGAGGAGAATCAGATCAGCATCAGAGGAGCAGCAGAGGAGCATCAGAGGAGCATCACAGGAGCATCGGAGGAGCATCAGAGGAGCATCAGAGGAGCATCACAGGAGCATCAGAGGAGGATCAGAGGAGCATCAGAGGAGCATCAGAGGAGCCTCAGAGGAGCCTCAGAGGAGCATCAGAGGAGCATCAGAGGAGCATCAGAGGAGGATCAGAGGAGCATCAGAGGAGCATCAGAGGAGCATCAGAGGAGCATCAGAGGAGGATCAGAGGAGGATCAGAGGAGCATCAGAGGAGCATCAGAGGACCATCAGAGGAGCATCAGAGGAGCATCAGAGGAGCATCAGAGGAGCATCAGAGGAGCATCAGAGGAGCAGGAGCAGGGGCAGGAGCAGGAGCAGGAGCAGGAGCATCAGAGGTCATCAGAGGAGCATCAGAGGAGCAGGAGCAGGAGCAGGAGCATCAGAGGAGCATCAGAGGAGCATCAGTGGAGCGTCAGAGGAGCATCAGAGGAGCATCAGAGGAGCATCAGAGGAGCATCAGAGGAGCATCAGAGGAGCATCAGTGGAGCATCAGAAGAGCATCAGTGGAGCATCAGAGGAGGATCAGAGGAGCATCAGAGGAGCATCAGAGGAGCATCAGAGGAGCATCAGAGGAGCATCAGAGGAGCATCAGTGGAGCATCAGAGGAGCATCAGAGGAGCCTCAGAGGAGCCTCAGAGGAGCATCAGAGGAGCATCAGAGGAGCATCAGAGGAGCATCAGAGGAGCATCTGAGGAGCATCAGAGGAGTATCAGAGGAGCATCAGAGGAGCATCAGAGGTGCATCAGAGGAGCATCAGAGGAGCATCAGAGGAGCATCAGAGGAGCATCTGAGGAGCATCAGAGGAGTATCAGAGGAGCATCAGAGGAGCATCAGAGGTGCATCAGAGGAGCATCAGAGGAGCATCAGAGGAGCATCTGAGGAGCATCAGAGGAGTATCAGAGGTGCATCAGAGGAGCATCAGAGGTGCAGGAGCAGGAGCAGGAGCAGGAACAGGAGCAGGAGCAGGAGCAGGAGCAGGAGCAGGAGCAGAAGCAGGAGCAGGAGCAGGAGCAGGAGCAGGAGCAGGAGCAGGAGCAGGAGCAGGAGCAGGAGCAGGAGCAGGAGCAGGAGCATCAGAGGAGCATAGGAGGAGCATCAGAGGAGCATCAGAGGAGCATCAAAGGAGTATCAGAGGTGCATCAGAGGAGCATCAGAGGTGCAGGAGCAGGAGCAGGAGCAGGAACAGGAGCAGGAGCAGGAGCAGGAGCAGGAGCAGGAGCAGGAGCAGGAGCAGGAGCAGGAGCAGGAGCAGGAGCAGGAGCAGGAGCAGGAGCAGGAGCAGGAGCAGGAGCATCAGAGGAGCATAGGAGGAGCATCAGAGTTGGGGAATCAGAGGCGGGGAATCAGATATGGGGAAACAGAGGCGGGGAATCAGAGGCCGGGAATCAGATATGGGGAAACAGAGGCGGGGAATCCGAGGCGGGGAAACAGAGGCGGGGAATCAGATATGAGGAATCAGAGGTGGGGAATCAGAGGTTGGGAATCAGAGGCAGGGAATCAGAGGCTTGGAATCAGATGCAGGGAATCAGATGCGGGGAATCAGAGGCGGGGAATCAGAGCTGGGGAATCAGAGGTGGGGAATCAGATTTGGGGAATCAGAGGCGGGGACTTAGATATTGGGAAACAGAGGCGGGGAATCAGAGGCGGGGAAACCCAGGCGGGGAATCAGATATGGGGAATCAGAGGTGGGGAATCAGAGGCAAGGAATCAGATGTGCGGAATCAGAGATGGGGAATCAGAGGCAGGGAATCAGAATCAGAAGCAGGGAATCAGAGGCCGGGAATCAGAGGCCGGAATCAGATGCTGGGAATCAGAGGCCTGGAATCAGAGGTGGGGAATCAGAGGCAGGGAATCAGATGCGGGGAATCAGAGGCGGGGAATCAGAGCTGGGGAATCAGAGGCGGGGTATTAGAGTTGGGGAATCAGAGGCGGGGAATCAGATATGGGGAAACAGAGGTGGGGAATCAGAGGCGGGGAAACAGAGGCAGGGAATCAGATATGGGGAATCAGAGGCGGGGAATCAGAGGTGGGGAATCATAGGCAGGGAATCGGATGTGCGGAATCAGAGATGGGGAATCAGAGGCCGGGAATCAGAGGTGGTGAATCAGAGATGGGGAATCAGAGGCGGGTAATCAGAGGCAGGGAATCAGACGCGGGGAATCAGAGGCGGGGAATCAGATGCCGGGAATCAGATATGGGGAAACAGAGGCGGGGAATCCGAGGCGGGGAAACAGAGGCGGGGAATCAGATATGGGGAATCAGAGGTGGGGAATCAGAGGTTGGGAATCAGAGGCAGGGAATCAGAGGCTTGGAATCAGATGCAGGGAATCAGATGCGGGGAATCAGAGGCGGGGAATCAGAGCTGGGGAATCAGAGGTGGGGAATCAGA
This sequence comes from Narcine bancroftii, assembly GCF_036971445.1. Classification (NCBI taxonomy): domain Eukaryota; kingdom Metazoa; phylum Chordata; class Chondrichthyes; order Torpediniformes; family Narcinidae; genus Narcine; species Narcine bancroftii. The sequence goes on from NW_027211883.1 coordinate 599,113, forward strand.
TTTGGGGAATCAGAGGCGGGGACTTAGATATTGGGAAACAGAGGCGGGGAATCAGAGGCGGGGAAACCCAGGCGGGGAATCAGATATGGGGAATCAGAGGTGGGGAATCAGAGGCAAGGAATCAGATGTGCGGAATCAGAGATGGGGAATCAGAGGCAGGGAATCAGAATCAGAAGCAGGGAATCAGAGGCCGGGAATCAGAGGCCGGAATCAGATGCTGGGAATCAGAGGCCTGGAATCAGAGGCGGGGAATCAGAGGCAGGGAATCAGATGTGGGGAATCAGAGGCGGGGAATCAGAGCTGGGGAATCAGAGGTGGGGTATTAGAGTTGGGGAATCAGAGGCGGTGAATCAGATATGGGGAAACAGAGATGGGGAATCAGAGGCGGGTAATCAGAGGCAGGGAATCAGACGCGGGGAATCAGAGGCGGGGAATCAGAGGCCGGGAATCAGATATGGGGAAACAGAGGCGGGGAATCCGAGGCGGGGAAACAGAGGCGGGGAATCAGATATGGGGAATCAGAGGTGGGGAATCAGAGGTTGGGAATCAGATGCAGGGAATCAGATGCGGGGAATCAGAGGCGGGGAATCAGAGCTGGGGAATCAGAGGTGGGGAATCAGATTTGGGGAATCAGAGGCGGGGACTTAGATATTGGGAAACAGAGGCGGGGAATCAGAGGCGGGGAAACCCAGGCGGGGAATCAGATATGGGGAATCAGAGGTGGGGAATCAGAGGCAAGGAATCAGATGTGCGGAATCAGAGATGGGGAATCAGAGGCAGGGAATCAGAATCAGAAGCAGGGAATCAGAGGCCGGGAATCAGAGGCCGGAATCAGATGCTGGGAATCAGAGGCCTGGAATCAGAGGCGGGGAATCAGAGGCAGGGAATCAGATGTGGGGAATCAGAGGCGGGGAATCAGAGCTGGGGAATCAGAGGTGGGGTATTAGAGTTGGGGAATCAGAGGCGGTGAATCAGATATGGGGAAACAGAGGTGGGGAATCAGAGGCGGGGAAACAGAGGCAGGGAATCAGATATGGGGAATCAGAGGTGGGGAATCAGAGATGGGCAATCAGAGGCGGGGAATCAGATATGGGGAATCAGAGGCGGGGCATCAGAGGTTGTGAATCACAGATGGGGAATCAGAGGCGGGGAATCAGAGGCAGGGAATCAGACGCGGGGAATCAGAGGCGGGGATTCAGAGCTGGGGAATCAGAGGCAGGGAATCAGACACGGGGAATCGGAGGCGGGGAATCAGAGGCGGGGAATCAGAGGCGGGGAATCAGAGGCAGGGAATCGGATGCCGGGAATCAGAGGCGGGAAATCAGAGCTGGGGAATCAGAGGAGGGGAATCAGAGTTGGGGAATCAGAGGCGGAGAAGCAGATATGGGGAAATAGAGGCGGGGAATCAGATATGGGGAATCAGAGGCGGGGAATCAGATATGGGGAATCAGAGGCTGGGAATCAGAGGGGGGGAAACAGAGGCGGGGAATAAGATATGGGGAATCAGATGTGGGGAATCAGGGGCGGGGAATCAGTGGCAGGGAATCAGAGGCGGGGAATCAGAGGCGGGGAATCAAAGGAAGGGAATCAGACACGGGGAATCAGAGGTGGGGAATCAGAGATGGGGAATCAGAGGCGGGGAATCACAGGCAGGGAATCAGACGCGGGGAATCAGAGGCGGGGAATCAGAGCTGGGGAATCAGAGGTGGGGAATCAGAGTCGGGGAATCAGAGGCAGGGAATCGGTTGTGCGGAATCAGAGATGGGGAATCAGATGTGGGGAATCAGAGGCAGTGAATCAGAGATGGGGAATCAGAGGCGGGGAATCAGAGGCAAGAAATCAGACGGGGATTCAGAGGCTGGGAATCAGACGGGGGGAATCAAAGGCGGGGAATCAGAGCTGGTGAATCAGAGGCAGGGAATCAGAGTTGGGGATTCAGAGGCGGGGAATCAGATATGGGGAAACAGAGGCGGGGAATGAGAGGCGGGCAAGCAGAGGCGGGGAGTTAGATATGGGGAATCAGAGGTGGGGAATCAGAGGTGGTGAATCAGAGATGGGGAATCACAGGCGGGGAATCAGAGGCAGGGAATAGAACGCGGGGAATCAGAGGCAGGGAATCAGAGCTGGGGAATCAGAGGCGGGGAATCAGATATGGGGAAACAGAGGCGGGGAATCAGAGGCGGGGAAACAGAGGCGGGGAATCAGACATGGGGAATCGGATGCGGGGAATCAGAGGCGGGGAATCAGAGCTGGGGAATCAGAGGCGGTGAATCAGATTTGGGGCATCAGAGGTGGGGAATTAGATATGGGGAAACAGAGGCGGGGAATCAGAGGCGGGGAAACAGAGGCGGGGAATCAGATATGGGGAATCAGAGGTGGGGAATCAGAGGCAGGGAATCAGAATCAGAAGCGGGGAATCAGAGGCCGGGAATCAGAGGCCGGGAATCAGATGCTGGGAATAAGAGGCCGGGAATCAGAGGTGGGGAATCAGAGTCCGGGAATCAGAGATGGGGATTCAGAGGCGGGGAATGAGATATTGAGAATCAGAGGCGGGGAATCAGAGGCGGGGAAACAGAGGTGGGGAATCAGATATGGGGAATCAGAGGCAGGGAATCAGAATCAGAAGCGGGGAATCAGAGGCCGGGAATCAGAGGCCGGGAATCAGATGCTGGGAATAAGAGGCCGGGAATCAGAGGTGGGGAATCAGAGTCCGGGAATCAGAGATGGGGATTCAGAGGCGGGGAATGAGATATTGAGAATCAGAGGCGGGGAATCAGAGGCGGGGAAACAGAGGTGGGGAATCAGATATGGGGAATCAGAGGTGGCGAATCAAAGGCGGTGAATCAGAGATGGGGAATCAGAGGCGGGGAATCAGAGGCAGGGAATCAGATGCGGGGATTCAGAGGCGGGGAATCAGAGCTGGCGAATCAGAGGCGGGGAATCAGAGGTGGGCAATCAGAGCCGGGGAATCAGATATGGGGAATCAGAGGCGGGGAATCAGAGGCGGGGAAACAGAGGTGGGGAATCAGATATGGGGAATAAGAGGTGGGGAATCAGAGGCTGTGAATCAGAGGGAGGGAATCAGAAGCGGGGAATCAGAGGTGGGGATTCAGAGCTGGGGAATCAGAGGCGGGGAATCAGAGTTGTGGAATCAGAGGCAGGGAATCAGATATGGGGAATCAGAGGCGGGGAATCAGATGCGGAGAAACAGAGGCGGGGAATCAGATATGGGGAATCAGAGGTGGGGAATCCGGGGCAGGGAATCAGTGGCAGGGAATCAGAGGCGGGGAATCTGAGGCGGGGAATCAGAGGCAGGGAATCAGACACGGGGAATCAGAGGCGGGGAATCAGAGATGGCGAATCAGAGGCGGGGAATCAGAGGCAGGGAATCGGACGCCGGGAATCAGAGGCGGGGAATCAGAGCTGGGGAATCAGAGGCGGGGAATCAGAGTTGGGGAATCAGAGGCGGGGAATCAGATATGGGGAAATAGAGGCGGTGAATCAGATATGGGGAATCAGAGGTGTGGAATCAGAGGTTGGGAATCAGAGGCAGGGAATCGGAGGCGGGGAAACAGAGGCGGGGAATCAGATATGGGGAATCAGAGGTGGCGAATCAAAGGCGGTGAAACAGAGATGGGGAATCAGGGCAGGGAATCAGAGGCAGGGAATCAGAGCTGGGGAAACAGAGGCGGGGAATCAGATATGGGGAATCAGAGGTGGGGAATCAGGGGCGGGGAATCAGTGGCAGGGAATCAGAGCTGGGGAATCAGAGCTGGGGAATCAGAGATGGGGAAACAGAGGCGGGGAATCAGATATGGGGAATCAGAGGTGGGGAATCAGGGGCGGGGAATCAGTGGCAGGGAATCAGAGGCCGGGAATAAAAGGCGGGGAATCAGAGCTGGGTAATCAGAGGCGGGGAATCAGAGTTGGGGAATCAGAGGAGGGGAATCAGATATGGGGAAACAGAGGCCGGGAATCAGAGGCAGGGAAACAGAGGCGGGGAATCAGATATGGGGAATCAGAGGTGGGGAATTAGAGGTGGGGATTCAGAGGTGGTGAATCAGAGAAGGGGAATCAGAGGCTGGGAATCAGAGGCAGGGAATCAGACGCAGGGAATCAGAGGCGGGGAATCATAGCTTGCGAATTAGAGGAGGGGAATCAGAGTTGGGGAATCAGAGGCGGGGAATCAGATATGGGGAAAGAGAGGCGGGGAATCAGAGGCGGGGAAACAGAGGCGGGGAATCAGATATGGGGAATCAGAGGTGGGGAATCAGAGGCAGGGAATCAGATGTGCGGAATCAGAGATGGGGAATCAGAGGCAGGGAATCAGAATCAGAAGCAGGGAATCAGTGGCAGGGAATCAGAGGCCGGGAATAAAAGGCGGGGAATCAGAGGCAGGGAATCGGATGTGCGGAATCAGAGATGGGGAATCAGAGGTGGGGATTCAGAGGTGGTGAATCAGAGAAGGGGAATCAGAGGCTGGGAATCAGAGGCAGGGAATCAGATGCAGGGAATCAGAGGCGGGGAATCATAGCTGGCGAATTAGAGGAGGGGAATCAGAGTTGGGGAATCAGAGGCGGGGAATCAGATATGGGGAAACAGAGGCGGGGAATCAGAGGTGGGGAAACAGAGGCGGGGAATCAGAGATGGGGAATCAGAGTTGGGGAATCAGGGGCAGGGAATCAGTGGCAGGGAATCAGACGCGGGGAATCAGAGGCGGGGAATCAGAGGCGGGGAATCAGAGGCGGGGAATCAGAGGCAGGGAATCGGATGTGCGGAATCAGAGATGGGGAATCAGAGGTGGGGATTCAGAGGTGGTGAATCAGAGAAGGGGAATCAGAGGCTGGGAATCAGAGGCAGGGAATCAGACGCAGGGAATAAGAGGCGGGGAATCATAGCTGGCGAATTAGAGGAGGGGAATCAGAGTTGGGGAATCAGAGGCGGGGAATCATATATGGGGAATCAGAGGTGGGGAATCAGGGGCAGGGAATCAGTGGCAGGGAATCAGAGGCGGGGAATCATAGCTGGCGAATTAGAGGAAGGGAATCAGAGTTGGGGAAACAGAGGCGGGGAATCAGATATGGGGAATCAGAGGTGGGGAATCAGGGGCAGGGAATCAGTGGCAGGGAATCAGACGCGGGGAATCAGAGGCGGGGAATCAGAGGCAGGGAATCAGACACGGGGAATCAGAGGCGGGGAATCAGAGATGGGGAATCAGAGGCGGGGAATCAGAGGCAGGGAATCAGTGGCCGGGAATCAGATGCTGGGAATAAGAGGCCGGGAATGAGAGGTGGGGAAACAGAGGCGGGGAATCAGATATGGGGAATCAGAGGTGGGGAATCAGGGGCGGGTAATCAGTGGCAGGGAATCAGAGGCCGGGAATAAAAGACGGGGAATCAAAGCTGGGGAATCAGAGGCGGGGAATCAGAGTTGGGGAATCAGAGGAGGGGAATCAGATATGGGGAAACAGAGGCCGGGAATCAGAGGCAGGGAAACAGAGGCGGGGAATCAGATATGGGGAATCAGAGGTGGGGAATTAGAGGTTGCGAATCAGAGGCGGGGAATCAGAGGCAGGGAATCAGAGGCAGGGAATCGGATGTGCGGAATCAGAGATGGGGAATCAGAGGTGGGGGTTCAGAGGTGGTGAATCAGAGAAGGGGAATCAGAGGCTGGGAATCAGAGGCATGGAATCAGACGCAGGGAATCAGAGGCGGGGAATCATAGCTGGCGAATTAGAGGAGGGGAATCAGAGTTGGGGAATCAGAGGCGGGGAATCAGAAATGGGGAAACAGAGGCGGGAAATCAGAGGCGGGGAAACAGAGGCGGGGAATCAGATATGGGGAATCAGAGGTGGGGAATCAGAGGCAGGGAATCAGATGTGCGGAATCAGAGATGGGGAATCAGAGGCAGGGAATCAGAATCAGAAGCAGGGAATCAGAGGCCGGGAATCAGAGGCCGGAATCAGATGCTGGGAATCAGAGGCCTGGAATCAGAGGCGGGGAATCAGAGGCAGGGAATCAGATGCGGGGAATCAGAGGCGGGGAATCAGAGCTGGGGAATCAGAGGCAGGGTATTAGAGTTGGGGAATCAGAGGCGGGGAATCAGATATGGGGAAACAGAGGTGGGGAATCAGAGGCGGGGAAACAGAGGCAGGGAATCAGATATGTGGAATCAGAGGCGGGGAATCAGAGGTGGGGAATCATAGGCAGGGAATCGGATGTGCGGAATCAGAGATGGGGTGTCAGAGGTGGGGAATCAGAGGTGGTGAGTCAGAGATGGGGAATCAGAGGCGTGGAATCAGAGGCAGGGAATCAGAAACGGGGAATCAGAGGCGGGCAATCATAACTGGCGAATCAGAGGAGGGGAATCAGTGGTGGGGAATCAGAGGCGGGGAATCAGATATGGTGAATCAGAGGTGGGGAATCAGAGGCGGGGAAACAGAGGCCGGGAATCAGATATGTTGTATCAGAGGTGGGGAATCAGAGGCGGGAAATCAGAGCTGGGGAATCAGAGGCGGTGAAATCTGAGTTGGGGAATCAGAGTCCGGGAATCAGAGATGGGAAATCAGAGGAGGGGAATCAAATATGGGGAATCAGAGGCGGGGAATCAGAGTTGGGGAATCAGAGTCCGGGAATCAGAGATGGGGAATCAGAGGCGGGGAATCAAATATGGGGAATAAGAGGCGGGGAATCAGAGGCGGGGAAACAGAGGCGGTGAATCAGATATGGGCAATCAGAGGTGGCGAATCAGAGGTAGAGAATCAGAGATGGGGAAGCAGAGGTGGGGAATCAGAGGCGGGAAATCAGAGCTGGGGAATCAGAGGCGGGGAATCAGAGTTGGGGAATCAGAGTCCGGGAATCAGAGATGGGGAATCAGAGGCGGGGAATCAAATATGGGGAATCAGAGGCGGGGAATCAGAGGCGGGGAAACAGAGGCGGTGAATCAGATATGGGGAATCAGAGGTGGCGAATCAGAGGTTGAGAATCAGAGATGGGGATGCAGAGGTGGGGAATCAGATGTGATGAATTAAAGATGGGGAATCAGAGGCGGGGTATCAGAGGCGGCCAATCAGAGGCGGGGAATCAGAGGCGTAGAATCAGATATGGGAAATCAGAGGTGGGGAATCAGAGGCGGGGAAACAGAGGCGGGGAATCAGATATGGGGTATCAGAGGTGGGGAAACAGGGGCGGGGAATCAGTGGCAGGGAATCAGAGGAGGGGATTCAGAGGCAGGGAATCAGAGGCAGGGAATCAGACACTGGGAATCAGAGGCGGTGAATCAGGGATGGGGAATGAGAGGCCGGGAAACAGAGGTGGGGAATCAGAGACCGGGAATCAGAGATGGGGAATCAGAGGCGGGGAATCAGATATGGGGAATCAGAGGCGGGGAATCAGAAGCGGGGAAACAGAGGCGGTGAATCAGATATTCGGAATCAGAGGTTGCGAATCAGAGGTAGAGAATCAGAGATGGGGAAGCAGAGGTGGGGAATCAGATGTGATGAATTAGAGATGGGGAATCAGAGGCGGGGTATCAGAGGTGCCAATCAGAGGCGGTGAAACAGAGGCGGGGAATCAGATATGGGGAAACAGAGGCGGGGAATCAGAGGCAGGGAAACAGAGGCGGGGAATCAGATATGGGGATTCAGAGGTGGGGAATAACAGGTTGCGAATCAGAGGCAGGGAATCAGAGGCGGGGAATCAGAGGCGGGGAATCAGAGGCAAGGAATCGGATGTGCAGAATCAGAGATGGGGAATCAGAGGTGGGGAATCAGAGGTGGTGAATCAGAGATGGGGAATCAAAGGCGTGGAATCAGAGGCAGGGTCAGACACGGGGAATCAGAGGCGGGGAATCAGATGCGGGGAACCAGAGGAGGGGAATCATAGCAGGCGAATCAGAGGCGGGGAATCAGAGGTGGGGAATCATAGGCGGGGAATCAGATATGGGGAATCAGAGGGGGGGAATCAGAGGCGGGGAAACAGAGGCGGGGAATCAGATATGTTGGATCAGAGGTGGGGAATCAGAGGCGGGGAATCAGAGCTGGGGAATCAGAGGCGGGGAATCAGAGTTGGGGAATCAGAGGCAGGGAATCAGAGGCGGGGAAACAGAGGCGGGGAATCAGATATGGGGTATCAGAGGTGGGGAATCAGGGGCGGGGAATCAGTGGCAGGGAATCAGAGGAGGGGATTCAGAGGCGGGGAATCAGAGGCAGGGAATCAGACACTGGGAGTCAGAGGCGGTGAATCAGGGATTGGGAATCAGAGGCCGGGAAACAGAGGTGGGGAATCAGAGACCGGGAATCAGAGATGGGGAATCTGAGGCGGGGAATCAGATATGGGTAATCAGAGGCGGGGAATCAGAGGCAGGGAAACAGAGGCGGTGAATCAGATATTGGGAATCAGAGGTGGCGAATCAGAGGTAGAGAATCGGAGATGGGGAAGCAGAGGTGGGGAATCAGATGTGATGAATTAGAGATGGGGAATCAGAGGCGGGGTATCAGAGGTGCCAATCAGAGGCGGGGAAACAGAGGCGGGGAATCAGATATGGGGAATCAGAGGTGGGGTATAAGAGGTTGCGAATCAGAGGCAGGGAATCAGAGGCGGGGAATCAGAGGCGGGGAATCAGAGGCAGGGAATCGGATGTGCGGAACCAGAGATGGGGTATCAGAGGTGGGGAATCAGAGGTGGTGAGTCAGACATGGGGAATCAGAGGCGGGGAATCAGAGGCAGGGAATCAGAAACGGGGAATCAGAGGCGGGCAATCATAACTGGCGAATCAGAGGAGGGGAATCAGTGGTGGGGAATCAGAGGCGGGGAATCAGATATGGTGAATCAGAGGTGGGGAATCAGATGCGGGGAAACAGAGGCCGGGAATCAGATATGTTGTATCACAGGTGGGGAATCAGAGGCGGGAAATCAGAGCTGGGGATTCAGAGGCGGGGAAATCAGAGTTGGGGAATCAGAGTCCGGGAATCAGAGATGGGAAATCAGAGGAGGGGAATCAAATATGGGGAATCAGAGGCGGGGAATCAGAGTTGGGGAATGAGTCCGGGAATCAGAGATGGGGAATCAGAGGCGGGGAATCAAATATGGGGAATCAGAGGCGGGGAATCAGATGCGGGGAAACAGAGGCGGTGAATCAGATATGGGCAATCAGAGGTGGCGAATCAGAGGTAGAGAATCAGAGATGGGGAAGCAGAGGTGGGGAATCAGATGTGATGAATTAGAGATGGGGAATCAGAGGCGGGGTATCAGAGGCGGGGAATCAGAGTTGGGGAATCAGAGGAGGGGAATCAGATATGGGGAAACAGAGGCCGGGAATCAGAGGCAGGGAAACAGAGGCGGGGAATCAGATATGGGGAATCAGAGGTGGGGAATTAGAGGTTGCGAATCAGAGGCAGGGAATCAGAGGCGGGGAATCAGAGGCGGGGAATCAGAGTCAGGGAATCGGATGAGCGGAATCAGAGATGGGGAATCAGAGGTGGGAAATCAGAGGTGGAGAATCAGAGAAGGGGAATCAGAGGCGGGGAATCAGATGCAGGGAATCAGATGCAGGGAATCAGAGGCGGGGAATCATAGCTGGCGAATCAGAGGAGGGGAATCAGAGTTGGGGAATCAGAGGCGGGGAATCAGATATGGGGAAACAGAGGTGGGGAATCAGAGGCGGGGAAACAGAGGCGAGGAATCAGATATGGGGATTCAGAGGTGGGGAATCAGAGGTTGGGAATCAGAGGCAGGGAATCAGAGGCGGGGAATCAGAGGCAGGGAATCAGATGCGGGGAATCAGAGGCGGGGAATCAGAGTTGGGGAATCAGAGGCGTGGAATTAGATATGGCGAAACAGAGGCGGGGAATCAGAGACGGGGAAACAGAGGCGGGGAATCAGATATGGGGAATCAGCGGTGGCGAATTTAAGGCGGTGTATCAGAGATGGGGAATCAGGGCAGGGAATCAGAGGCAGGGAATCAAACACGGGGAATCAGAGGCGGGGAATCAGAGCTGGGGAATCAGAGGCGGGGATTCAGAGTTGGGGAATCAGAGGCGGGGAAACAGAGGCGGGGAATCAGATATGGGGAATCAGAGGTGAGGAATCAGAGGTTGGGAATCAGAAGCAGGGAATACGAGGCGGGGAATCAGAGGCGGGGAATCAGAGGCAGGGAATCCGATGTGCGGAATCGGAGATGGGGAATCAGAGGCAGGGAATCAGAGTCGGGGAATCAGAGGCGGAGAATCAGAGGCCGGGAATCAGATATGGGGAAACTGAGGCGGGGAATCAGAGGCGGGGAAACAGAGGCGGGGAATCAGATATGGGGAATCAGAGGTGGGGAATCAGAGGTTGGGAATCAGAGGCAGGGAATCAGAGGCTGGGAATCAGATGCAGGGAATCAGATGCGGGGAATCAGAGGCGGGGAATCAGAGCTGGGGAATCAGAGGTGGGGAATCAGAGTTGGGGAATCAGAGTCGGGGACTTAGATATGGGGAAACAGAGGCGGGGAATCAGAGGCGGGGAAACAGACGCGGGGAATCAGAGGCGGGGATTCAGAGCTGGGGAATCAGAGGCGGGGAATCAGAGTTGGGGAATCAGAGGCGGGGAATCAGATATGGGGAATCAGAGGCGGGGAATCAGAGGCGGGGAAACAGAGGCAGGGAATCAGATATGGGGAATCAGAGGTGGGGTATCAGGGGCAGGGAATCAGTGGCAGGGAATCAGAGGCGGGGAATCAGAGGCGGGGAATCAGAGGCAGGGAATCAGACACGGGGAATCAGATATGGGGAAACAGAGGCGGGGAATCAGAGGCGGGCAAACAGAGGCGGGGAATTAGATATGGGGAATCAGAGGTGGGGAATCAGAGGTGGTGAATCAGAGATGGGGAATCACAGGCGGGGAATCAAAGGCGGGGAAACAGAGGCGGGGAATCAGATAATGGGAATCGGATGCGGGGAATCAGAGGCGGGGAATCAGAGCTGGGGAATCAGAGGCGGGGTATCAGAGTTGGGGCATCTGAGGTGGGGAATTAGATATGGGGAAACAGAGGCGGGGAATCAGAGGCGGGGAAACAGAATCAAAAGCGGGGAATCAGAGGCCGGGAATCAGAGGCCGGGATTCAGATGCCGGGAATAAGAGGCCGGGAATCAGTGGCCGGGAATCAGATGCTGGGAATAAGAGGCCGGGAATCAGAGGTGGGGAAACAGAGGCGGGGAATCAGATATGGGGAATCAGAGGCAGGGAATCAGTGGCCGGGAATCAGATGCTGGGAATAAGAGGCCGGGAATCAGAGGTGGGGAAACAGAGGCGGGGAATCAGATATGGGGAATCAGAGGTGGGGAATCAGGGGCGGGTAATCAGTGGCAGGGAATCAGAGGCCGGGAATAAAAGACGGAGAATCAAAGCTGGGGAATCAGAGGCGGGGAATCAGAGTTGGGGAATCAGAGGAGGGGAATCAGATATGGGGAAACAGAGGCCGGGAATCAGAGGCAGGGAAACAGAGGCGGGGAATCAGATATGGGGAATCAGAGGTGGGGAATTAGAGGTTGCGAATCAGAGGCGGGGAATCAGAGGCGGGGAATCAGAGGCAGGGAATCGGATGTGCGGAATCAGAGATGGGGAATCAGAGGTGGGGGTTCAGAGGTGGTGAATCAGAGAAGGGGAATCAGAGGCTGGGAATCAGAGGCATGGAATCAGACACAGGGAATCAGAGGCGGGGAATCATAGCTGGCGAATTTGAGGAGGGGAATCAGAGTTGGGGAATCAGAGGCGGGGAATCAGATATGGGGAAACAGAGGCGGGAAATCAGAGGCGGGGAAACAGAGGCGGGGAATCAGATATGGGGAATCAGAGGTGGGGAATCAGAGGCAGGGAATCAGATGTGCGGAATCAGAGATGGGGAATCAGAGGCAGGGAATCAGAATCAGAAGCAGGGAATCAGAGGCCGGGAATCAGAGGCCGGAATCAGATGCTGGGAATCAGAGGCCTGGAATCAGAGGCGGGGAATCAGAGGCAGGGAATCAGATGCGGGGAATCAGAGGCGGGGAATCAGAGCTGGGGAATCAGAGGCAGGGTATTAGAGTTGGGGAATCAGAGGCGGGGAATCAGATATGGGGAAACAGAGGTGGGGAATCAGAGGGGGGAAACAGAGGCAGGGAATCAGATATGGGGAATCAGAGGCGGGGAATCAGAGGTGGGGAATCATAGGCAGGGAATCGGATGTGCGGAATCAGAGATGGGGTGTCAGAGGTGGGGAATCAGAGGTGGTGAGTCAGAGATGGGGAATCAGAGGCGGGGAATCAGAGGCAGGGAATCAGAAACGGGGAATCAGAGGCGGGCAATCATAACTGGCGAATCAGAGGAGGGGAATCAGTGGTGGGGAATCAGAGGCGGGGAATCAGATATGGTGAATCAGAGGTGGGGAATCAGAGGCGGGGAAACAGAGGCCGGGAATCAGATATGTTGTATCAGAGGTGGGGAATCAGAGGCGGGAAATCAGAGCTGGGGAATCAGAGGCGGGGAAATCTGAGTTGGGGAATCAGAGTCCGGGAATCAGAGATGGGAAATCAGAGGAGGGGAATCAAATATGGGGAATCAGAGGCGGGGAATCAGAGTTGGGGAATCAGAGTCCGGGAATCAGAGATGGGGAATCAGAGGCGGGGAATCAAATATGGGGAATAAGAGGCGGGGAATCAGAGGCGGGGAAACAGAGGCGGTGAATCAGATATGGGCAATCAGAGGTGGCGAATCAGAGGTAGAGAATCAGAGATGGGGAAGCAGAGGTGGGGAATCAGAGGCGGGAAATCAGAGCTGGGGAATCAGAGGCGGGGAATCAGAGTTGGGGAATCAGAGTCCGGGAATCAGAGATGGGGAATCAGAGGCGGGGAATCAAATATGGGGAATCAGAGGCGGGGAATCAGAGGCGGGGAAACAGAGGCGGTGAATCAGATATGGGGAATCAGAGGTGGCGAATCAGAGGTTGAGAATCAGAGATGGGGATGCAGAGGTGGGGAATCAGATGTGATGAATTAGAGATGGGGAATCAGAGGCGGGGTATCAGAGGCGGCCAATCAGAGGCGGGGAATCAGAGGCGTAGAATCAGATATGGGAAATCAGAGGTGGGGAATCAGAGGCGGGGAAACAGAGGCGGGGAATCAGATATGGGGTATCAGAGGTGGGGAATCAGGGGCGGGGAATCAGTGGCAGGGAATCAGAGGAGGGGATTCAGAGGCGGGGAATCAGAGGCAGGGAATCAGACACTGGGAATCAGAGGCGGTGAATCAGGGATGGGGAATGAGAGGCCGGGAAACAGAGGTGGGGAATCAGAGACCGGGAATCAGAGATGGGGAATCAGAGGCGGGGAATCAGATATGCGGAATCAGAGGCGGGGAATCAGAAGCGGGGAAACAGAGGCGGTGAATCAGATATTCGGAATCAGAGGTTGCGAATCAGAGGTAGAGAATCAGAGATGGGGAAGCAGAGGTGGGGAATCAGATGTGATGAATTAGAGATGGGGAATCAGAGGCGGGGTATCAGAGGTGCCAATCAGAGGCGGTGAAACAGAGGCGGGGAATCAGATATGGGGAAACAGAGGCGGGGAATCAGAGGCAGGGAAACAGAGGCGGGGAATCAGATATGGGGATTCAGAGGTGGGGAATAACAGGTTGCGAATCAGAGGCAGGGAATCAGAGGCGGGGAATCAGAGGCGGGGAATCAGAGGCAGGGAATCGGATGTGCAGAATCAGAGATGGGGAATCAGAGGTGGGGAATCAGAGGTGGTGAATCAGAGATGGGGAATCAAAGGCGTGGAATCAGAGGCAGGGTCAGACACGGGGAATCAGAGGCGGGGAATCAGATGCGGGGAACCAGAGGAGGGGAATCATAGCAGGCGAATCAGAGGCGGGGAATCAGAGGTGGGGAATCATAGGCGGGGAATCAGATATGGGGAATCAGAGGGGGGGAATCAGAGGCGGGGAAACAGAGGCGGGGAATCAGATATGTTGGATCAGAGGTGGAGAATCAGAGGCGGGGAATCAGAGCTGGGGAATCAGAGGCGGGGAATCAGAGTTGGGGAATCAGAGGCAGGGAATCAGAGGCGGGGAAACAGAGGCGGGGAATCAGATATGGGGTATCAGAGGTGGGGAATCAGGGGCGGGGAATCAGTGGCAGGGAATCAGAGGAGGGGATTCAGAGGCGGGGAATCAGAGGCAGGGAATCAGACACTGGGAGTCAGAGGCGGTGAATCAGGGATTGGGAATCAGAGGCCGGGAAACAGAGGTGGGGAATCAGAGACCGGGAATCAGAGATGGGGAATCTGAGGCGGGGAATCAGATATGGGTAATCAGAGGCGGGGAATCAGAGGCAGGGAAACAGAGGCGGTGAATCAGATATTGGGAATCAGAGGTGGCGAATCAGAGGTAGAGAATCGGAGATGGGGAAGCAGAGGTGGGGAATCAGATGTGATGAATTAGAGATGGGGAATCAGAGGCGGGGTATCAGAGGTGCCAATCAGAGGCGGGGAAACAGAGGCGGGGAATCAGATATGGGGAATCAGAGGTGGGGAATAAGAGGTTGCGAATCAGAGGCAGGGAATCAGAGGCGGGGAATCAGAGGCGGGGAATCAGAGGCAGGGAATCGGATGTGCGGAACCAGAGATGGGGTATCAGAGGTGGGGAATCAGAGGTGGTGAGTCAGACATGGGGAATCAGAGGCGGGGAATCAGAGGCAGGGAATCAGAAACGGGGAATCAGAGGCGGGCAATCATAACTGGCGAATCAGAGGAGGGGAATCAGTGGTGGGGAATCAGAGGCGGGGAATCAGATATGGTGAATCAGAGGTGGGGAATCAGATGCGGGGAAACAGAGGCCGGGAATCAGATATGTTGTATCACAGGTGGGGAATCAGAGGCGGGAAATCAGAGCTGGGGATTCAGAGGCGGGGAAATCAGAGTTGGGGAATCAGAGTCCGGGAATCAGAGATGGGAAATCAGAGGAGGGGGATCAAATATGGGGAATCAGAGGCGGGGAATCAGAGTTGGGGAATGAGTCCGGGAATCAGAGATGGGGAATCAGAGGCGGGGAATCAAATATGGGGAATCAGAGGCGGGGAATCAGATGCGGGGAAACAGAGGCGGTGAATCAGATATGGGCAATCAGAGGTGGCGAATCAGAGGTAGAGAATCAGAGATGGGGAAGCAGAGGTGGGGAATCAGATGTGATGAATTAGAGATGGGGAATCAGAGGCGGGGTATCAGAGGCGGGGAATCAGAGTTGGGGAATCAGAGGAGGGGAATCAGATATGGGGAAACAGAGGCCGGGAATCAGAGGCAGGGAAACAGAGGCGGGGAATCAGATATGGGGAATCAGAGGTGGGGAATTAGAGGTTGCGAATCAGAGGCAGGGAATCAGAGGCGGGGAATCAGAGGCGGGGAATCAGAGGCAGGGAATCGGATGAGCGGAATCAGAGATGGGGAATCAGAGGTGGGAAATCAGAGGTGGAGAATCAGAGAAGGGGAATCAGAGGCGGGGAATCAGATGCAGGGAATCAGATGCAGGGAATCAGAGGCGGGGAATCATAGCTGGCGAATCAGAGGAGGGGAATCAGAGTTGGGGAATCAGAGGCGGGGAATCAGATATGGGGAAACAGAGGTGGGGAATCAGAGGCGGGGAAACAGAGGCGGGGAATCAGATATGGGGATTCAGAGGTGGGGAATCAGAGGTTGGGAATCAGAGGCAGGGAATCAGAGGCGGGGAATCAGAGGCAGGGAATCAGATGCGGGGAATCAGAGGCGGGGAATCAGAGTTGGGGAATCAGAGGCGTGGAATTAGATATGGCGAAACAGAGGCGGGGAATCAGAGACGGGGAAACAGAGGCGGGGAATCAGATATGGGGAATCAGCGGTGACGAATTTAAGGCGGTGTATCAGAGATGGGGAATCAGGGCAGGGAATCAGAGGCAGGGAATCAAACACGGGGAATCAGAGGCGGGGAATCAGAGCTGGGGAATCAGAGGCGGGGATTCAGAGTTGGGGAATCAGAGGCGGGGAAACAGAGGCGGGGAATCAGATATGGGGAATCAGAGGTTGGGAATCAGAAGCAGGGAATACGAGGCGGGGAATCAGAGGCGGGGAATCAGAGGCAGAGAATCCGATGTGCGGAATCGGAGATGGGGAATCAGAGGCAGGGAATCAGAGTCGGGGAATCAGAGGCGGAGAATCAGAGGCCGGGAATCAGATATGGGGAAACTGAGGCGGGGAATCAGAGGCGGGGAAACAGAGGCGGGGAATCAGATATGGGGAATCAGAGGTGGGGAATCAGAGGTTGGGAATGAGAGGCAGGGAATCAGAGGCTGGGAATCAGATGCAGGGAATCAGATGCGGGGAATCAGAGGCGGGGAATCAGAGCTGGGGAATCAGAGGTGGGGAATCAGAGTTGGGGAATCAGAGTCGGGGACTTAGATATGGGGAAACAGAGGCGGGGAATCAGAGGCGGGGAAACAGACGCGGGGAATCAGAGGCGGGGATTCAGAGCTGGGGAATCAGAGGCGGGGAATCAGAGATGGGGAATCAGAGGCGGGGAATCAGATATGGGGAATCAGAGGCGGGGAATCAGAGGCGGGGAAACAGAGGCAGGGAATCAGATATGGGGAATCAGAGGTGGGGTATCAGGGGCAGGGAATCAGTGGCAGGGAATCAGAGTCGGGGAATCAGAGGCGGGGAATCAGAGGCAGGGAATCAGACACGGGGAATCAGATATGGGGAAACAGAGGCGGGGAATCAGAGGCGGGCAAACAGAGGCGGGGAATTAGATATGGGGAATCAGAGGTGGGGAATCAGAGGTGGTGAATCAGAGATGGGGAATCACAGGCGGGGAATCAAAGGCGGGGAAACAGAGGCGGGGAATCAGATAATGGGAATCGGATGCGGGGAATCAGAGGCGGGGAATCAGAGCTGGGGAATCAGAGGCGGGGTATCAGAGTTGGGGCATCTGAGGTGGGGAATTAGATATGGGGAAACAGAGGCGGGGAATCAGAGGCGGGGAAACAGAATCAAAAGCGGGGAATCAGAGGCCGGGAATCAGAGGCCGGGATTCAGATGCCGGGAATAAGAGGCCGGGAATCAGAGGTGGGGAATCAGAGTCCGGGAATCAGAGATGGGGATTCAGAGGCGGGGAATGATATATGGGGAATCAGAGGCGGGGAATCAGAGGCGGGGAATCAGAGGCAGTGAATCAAACACGGGGAATCAGAGGCGGGGAATCAGAGGTGGGGAATCAGATATGGGGAATCAGAGGTGGCGAATCAAAGGCGGTGAATCAGAGATGGGGAATCAGAGGCGGGGAATCAGAGGCAGGGAATCAAACACGGGGAATCAGAGGCGGGGAATCAAAGCTGGGGAATCAGAGGCGGGGAATCAGAGTTGGGGAATCAGAGGCGGGGAATCAGATATGGGGAAACAGGGGCGGGGAATCAGAGGCAGGGAAACAGAGGCGGGGAATCAGATATGGGGAATCAGGGGTGGGGAATCAGAGGTTGGGAATCAGATGCAGGGAATCAGAGGCGTGGAAACAGAGGCGGGGATTCAGATGTGGTCAATCAGAGATGGGGAATCAGAGGCAGGGAATCAGAATCAGAAGCGGGATATCAGTGGCCGGGAATCAGAGGAAGGTAATCAGATGCAGGGGATCAAACACGGGGAATCAGAGGCTGGGAATCAGAGCTGGGGAATCAGAGGCGGGGAATCAGAGCTGGGGAATCACAGGCGGGGAATCAGAGATGGGGAATCAGAGGCGGGGAATCAGAGGCAGGGAATCAGATGCGGGGAATCAGAGGCGGGGAATCAGAGCTGGAGAATCAGAGGCGGGGAATCAGAGGTGGGCAATCAGAGGATGGGAATCAGATATGGGGAATCAGAGGCGGGGAATCAGAGCTGGGGAATCACAGGCGGGGAAACAGAGGCGGGGAATCAGAGGCAGTGAAACAGAGGCGGGGAATCAGATATTGGGAATCAGAGGTGGGGAATCAGAGGTTGTGAATCAGAGGCCTGGAATCAGAGGCGTGGAATCAGAGGCAGGGAATCAGATGCGGGGAATCAGAGGAGGGGAATCAGAGCTGGGGAATCAGAGGCGGGGTATTAGAGTTGGGGAATCAGAGGCGGGGAATCAGACGCGGGGAATCAGATGGGGGGATTCATAGCTGGCGAATCAGAGGCGGGGAATCAGAGGTGGGCAATCAGAGGCCGGGAATCAGAGGTGGTGAATCAGAGATGGGGAATCAGAGGCGGGGAATCAGTGGCAGGGAATCAGATATGGGGAATCAGAGGCGTGGAATCAGAGGCAGGGAATCAGACACGGGGAATCAGACACGGGGAATCAGAGGTGGGGAATCAGAGATGGGGATTCAGAGGCGGTGAATAGAGATGGGGAATCAGAGGCGGGGAATCAGAGGCAGGAAATCAGACATGTGGATTCAGAGGCTGGGAATCAGACGGGGGGAATCAGAGGCAGGGAATCAGAGGCGGGGAATCAGATATGGGGAATCAGAGGCTGGTATTCAGAGGCGGGGAATCAGAGGCAGGGAATCAAACACGGGGAATCAGAGATGGGGAATCAGAGATGGGGAATCAGAGGCGGGGAATCAGAGTTGGGGAATCAGAGGCAGGGAATCGGATGTGCGGAATCAGACATGGGGAATCAGAGGTGGGGAATCAGAGGCGGTGAATCAGAGATGGGGAATAAGAGGCGGGGAATCAGAGGCAGGAAATCAGACACGGGGATTCAGAGGCTGGGAATCAGACGGGGGGAATCAAAGGCGGGGAATCAGAGCTGGGGAATCAGAGGCAGGGAATCAGAGTTGGGGATTCAGAGACGGGGAATCAGATATGGGGAAACAGAGGCGGGGAATCAGAGGCGGGCAAACAGAGGCGGGGAATTAGATATGGGGAATCAGATGTGGGGAATCAGAGGTGGTGAATCAGTGATGGGGAATCACAGGCGGGGAATCAGAGGCAGGGAATAAAACGCAGGGAATCAGAGGCAGGGAATCAGAGCTGGGGAATCAGAGGCGGGGAATCATAGTTGGGAATCAGAGGCGGGGAATCAGATATGGGGAAACAGAGGCGGGGAATCAGAGGCGGGGAAACAGAGGCGGGGAATCACATATGGGGAATCGGATGCGGGGAATCAGAGGCAGGGAATCAGATGTGCGGAATCAGAGATGGGGAATCAGAGGCAGGGAATCAGAATCAGAAGCGGGGAATCAGAGGCCGGGAATCAGAGGCCGGGAATCAGATGCTGGGAATAAGAGGCCGGGAATCAGAGGTGGGGAATCAGAGTCCGGGAATCAGAGATGGGGATTCAGAAGCGGGGAATGAGATATGGAGAATCAGAGGCGGGGAATCAGAGGCCGGGAAACAGAGGTGGGGAAACAGATATGGGGAATCAGAGGTGGCGAATCAAAGGCGGTGAATCAGAGATGGGGAATCAGAGGCGGGGAATCAGAGGCAGGGAATGAGATGCGGGGAATCAGAGGCGGGGAATCAGAGCTGGCGAATCAGAGGCGGGGAAACAGAGGTGGGCAATCAGAGCCGGGGAATCAGATATGGGGAATCAGAGGCGGGGAATCAGAGGCGGGGAAACAGAGGTGGGGAATCAGATATGGGGAAACAGAGGTGGCGAATCAAAGGCGGTGAATCAGAGATGGGGAATCAGAGGCGGGGAATCAGAGGCAGGGAATCAAAAACGGGGAATCAGAGGCGGGGAATCAGAGCTGGGGAATCAGAGGCGGGGAAGCAGAGTAGGAGAATCAGAGGTGGGGAATCAGATATGGGGAAACAGGGGCGGGGAATCAGAGGCGGGGAAACAGAGGCGGGGAATCAGATATGGGGAATCAGAGGTGTCGAATCAGAGGTTGGGAATCAGAGGCGGGGAAACAGAGGAGGGGAATCAGATATGGGGAATCAGAGGTGGCGAATTCAAGGCGGTGAATCAGAGATGGGGAATCATGGCAGGGAATCAGAGGCAGGGAATCAAACACGGGGAATCAGAGGCATGGAATCAGAGCTGGGGAATCAGAGGCGGGGATTCAGAGTTGGGGAATCAGAGGCGGGGAATCAGAGGCGGGGAAACAGAGGCGGGGAATCAGATATGGGGAATCAGAGGTGGGGAATCAGAGGTTGGGAATCAGAAGCAGGGAATCAGAGGCAGGGGAATCAGAGGCGGGGAATCAGAGGCAGGAAATCCGATGTGCGGAATCGGAGATGGGGAATCAGAGGCAGGGAATCAGAGGCGGGGAAGCAGAGGCGGGGAATCAGAGGCCGGGAATCAGATATGGGGAAACAGAGGTGGGGAATCAGAGGCGGGGAAACAGAGGCGGGGAATCAGATATGGGGAATCAGAGGTGGGGAATCAGAGGTTGGGAATCAGAGGCAGGGAATCAGAGGCTGGGAATCAGATGCAGGGAATCAGATGCGGGGAATCAGAGGCGGGGAATCAGAGCTGGGGAATCAGATGTGCGGAATCAGAGTTGGGGAATCAGAGTCGGGGACTTAGATATGGGGAAACAGAGGCAGGGAATCAGAGGCGGGGAAACAGATGCGGGGAATCAGAGGCGGGTATCAGAGCTGGGGAATCAGAGGCGGGGAATCAGAGTTGGGGAATCAGAGGCGGGGAATCAGAGGCGGGGAATCAGAGGTGGTGAATCAGAGATGGGGAATCAGAGGCGGGGAATCAGTGGCAGGGAATCAGATATGGGGAATCAGAGGCGTGGAATCAGAGGCAGGGAATCAGACACGGGGAATCAGACACGGGGAATCAGAGGTGGGGAATCAGAGATGGGGATTCAGAGGCGGTGAATAGAGATGGGGAATCAGAGGCGGGGAATCAGAGGCAGGAAATCAGACATGTGGATTCAGAGGCTGGGAATCAGACGGGGGGAATCGGAGGCAGGGAATCAGAGGCGGGGAATCAGATATGGGGAATCAGAGGCTGGTATTCAGAGGAGGGGAATCAGAGGCAGGGAATCAAACACGGGGAATCAGAGATGGGGAATCAGAGATGGGGAATCAGAGGCGGGGAATCAGAGTTGGGGAATCAGAGGCAGGGAATCGGATGTGCGGAATCAGACATGGGGAATCAGAGGTGGGGAATCAGAGGCGGTGAATCAGAGATGGGGAATAAGAGGCGGGGAATCAGAGGCAGGAAATCAGACACGGGGATTCAGAGGCTGGGAATCAGACGGGGGGAATCAAAGGCGGGGAATCAGAGCTGGGGAATCAGAGGCAGGGAATCAGAGTTGGGGATTCAGAGACGGGGAATCAGATATGGGGAAACAGAGGCGGGGAATCAGAGGCGGGCAAACAGAGGCGGGGAATTAGATATGGGGAATCAGATGTGGGGAATCAGAGGTGGTGAATCAGTGATGGGGAATCACAGGCGGGGAATCAGAGGCAGGGAATAAAACGCAGGGAATCAGAGGCAGGGAATCAGAGCTGGGGAATCAGAGGCGGGGAATCATAGTTGGGAATCAGAGGCGGGGAATCAGATATGGGGAAACAGAGGCGGGGAATCAGAGGCGGGGAAACAGAGGCGGGGAATCACATATGGGGAATCGGATGCGGGGAATCAGAGGCAGGGAATCAGATGTGCGGAATCAGAGATGGGGAATCAGAGGCAGGGAATCAGAATCAGAAGCGGGGAATCAGAGGCCGGGAATCAGAGGCCGGGAATCAGATGCTGGGAATAAGAGGCCGGGAATCAGAGGTGTGGAATCAGAGTCCGGGAATCAGAGATGGGGATTCAGAAGCGGGGAATGAGATATGGAGAATCAGAGGCGGGGAATCAGAGGCCGGGAAACAGAGGTGGGGAAACAGATATGGGGAATCAGAGGTGGCGAATCAAAGGCGGTGAATCAGAGATGGGGAATCAGAGGCGGGGAATCAGAGGCAGGGAATGAGATGCGGGGAATCAGAGGCGGGGAATCAGAGCTGGCGAATCAGAGGCGGGGAAACAGAGGTGGGCAATCAGAGCCGGGGAATCAGATATGGGGAATCAGAGGCGGGGAATCAGAGGCGGGGAAACAGAGGTGGGGAATCAGATATGGGGAAACAGAGGTGGCGAATCAAAGGCGGTGAATCAGAGATGGGGAATCAGAGGCTGGGAATCAGAGGCAGGGAATCAAAAACGGGGAATCAGAGGCGGGGAATCAGAGCTGGGGAATCAGAGGCGGGGATGCAGAGTAGGAGAATCAGAGGTGGGGAATCAGATATGGGGAAACAGGGGCGGGGAATCAGAGGCGGGGAAACAGAGGCGGGGAATCAGATATGGGGAATCAGAGGTGTGGAATCAGAGGTTGGGAATCAGAGGCGGGGAAACAGAGGAGGGGAATCAGATATGGGGAATCAGAGGTGGCGAATTCAAGGCGGTGAATCAGAGATGGGGAATCATGGCAGGGAATCAGAGGCAGGGAATCAAACACGGGGAATCAGAGGCATGGAATCAGAGCTGGGGAATCAGAGGCGGGGATTCAGAGTTGGGGAATCAGAGGCGGGGAATCAGAGGCGGGGAAACAGAGGCGGGGAATCAGATATGGGGAATCAGAGGTGGGGAATCAGAGGTTGGGAATCAGAAGCAGGGAATCAGAGGCAGGGGAATCAGAGGCGGGGAATCAGAGGCAGGAAATCCGATGTGCGGAATCGGAGATGGGGAATCAGAGGCAGGGAATCAGAGGCGGGGAAGCAGAGGCGGGGAATCAGAGGCCGGGAATCAGATATGGGGAAACAGAGGTGGGGAATCAGAGGCGGGGAAACAGAGGCGGGGAATCAGATATGGGGAATCAGAGGTGGGGAATCAGAGGTTGGGAATCAGAGGCAGGGAATCAGAGGCTGGGAATCAGATGCAGGGAATCAGATGCGGGGAATCAGAGGCGGGGAATCAGAGCTGGGGAATCAGATGTGCGGAATCAGAGTTGGGGAATCAGAGTCGGGGACTTAGATATGGGGAAACAGAGGCAGGGAATCAGAGGCGGGGAAACAGACGCGGGGAATCAGAGGCGGGTATCAGAGCTGGGGAATCAGAGGCGGGGAATCAGAGTTGGGGAATCAGAGGCGGGGAATCAGAGGCGGGGAATCAGAGGCGGGGAATCAGAGGCGGGGAAACAGAGGCAGGGAATCAGATATGGGGAATCAGAGGTTGGGTATCAGGGGCAGGGAATCAGTGGCAGGGAATCAGAGGCGGGGAATCAGAGGCGGGGAATCAGAGGCAGGGAATCAGACACGGGGAATCAGATATGGGGAAACAGAGGCGGGGAATCAAAGGCGGGCAAACAGAGGCGGGGAATTAGATATGGGGAATCAGAGGTGGGGAATCAGAGGTGGTGAATCAGAGATGGGGAATCACAGGCGGGGAATCAGAGGCAGGGAATAGAACGCGGGGAATCAGAGGCGGGGAATCAGAGCTGGGGAAACAGAGGCGGGGAATCATAGTTGGGAATCAGAGGCGGGGAATCAGATATGGGGAAACAGAGGCGGGGAATCAAAGGCGGGGAAACAGAGGCGGGGAATCAGATATGGGGAATCGGATGCGGGAAATCAGAGGCGGGGAATCAGAGCTGGGGAATCAGAGGCGGGGAATCAGAGTTGGGGCATCAGAGGTGGGGAATCAGAGGTTGGGTATCAGGGGCAGGGAATCAGTGGCAGGGAATCAGAGGCGGGGAATCAGAGGCGGGGAATCAGAGGCAGGGAATCAGACACGGGGAATCAGATATGGGGAATCAGAGGCGGGGAATCAGAGGCGGGGTAACAGAGGTGGGGAATCAGATATGGGGAATCAGAGGTGTCGAATCAAAGGCGGTGAATCAGAGATGGGGAATCAGAGGCGGGGAATCAGAGGCAGGGAATCAAACACGGGGAATCAGAGGCGGGGAATAAGAGCTGGGGAATCAGAGGTGGGTAATCAGAGTTGGGGAATCAGAGGCGGGGAATCAGATATGGGGAAACAGGGGCGGAGAATCAGAGGCAGGGAAACAGAGGCGGGGAATCAGATATGGGGAATCAGGGGTGGGGAATCAGAGGTTGGGAATCAGAGGCAGGGAATCAGAGGCGTGGAAACAGAGGCGGGGATTCAGATATGGGGAATCAGAGGTGGGGAATCAGGGGCGTGGAATCAGAGGCAGGGAATTAGATGTGGTGAATCAGAGATGGGGAATCAGAATCAGAAGCGGGGTATCAGAGGCCGGGAATCAGAGGAAGGTAATCAGAGGCAGGGGATCAAACACGGGGAATCAGAGGCTGGGAATCAGAGCTGGGGAATCACAGGCGGGGTATCAGAGATGGGGAATCAGAGGCGGGGAATCAGAGGCAGGGAATCAGATGCGGGGAATCAGAGGCGGGGAATCAGAGCTGGCGAATCAGAGGCGGGGAATCAGAGGTGGGCAATCAGAGGATGGGAATCAGATATGGGGAATCAGAGGCGGGGAATTAGAGCTGGGGAATCACAGGCGGGGAATCAGAGTTGGGGAATCAGAGGAGGGGAATCAGATATGGGGAAACAGAGGCGGGGAATCAGAGGCGGTGAAACAGAGGCGGGGAATCAGATATGGGGAATCAGAGGTGGGGAATCACAGGTTGGGAATCAGAGGCCTGGAATCAGAGGCGGGGAATCAGAGGCAGGGAATCAGATGCGGGGAATCAGAGGAGGGGAATCAGAGCTGGGGAATCAGAGGCGGGGTATTAGAGTTGGGGAATCAGAGGCGGGGAATCAGACGCGGGGAATCAGAGGGGGGGAATCATAGCTGGCGAATCAGAGGCGGGGAATCAGAGGTGGGCAATCAGAGGCCGGGAATCAGAGGTGGTGAATCAGAGATGGGGAATCAGAGGCGGGGAATCAGTGGCAGGGAATGAGATATGGGGAATCAGAGGCGTGGAATCAGAGGCAGGGAATCAGACACGGGGAATCAGACACGGGGAATCAGAGGTGGGGAATCAGAGATGGGGAATCAGAGGCGGTGAATCAGAGATGGGGAATCAGAGGCGGGGAATCAGAGGCAGGAAATCAGACACGGGGATTCAGAGGCTGGGAATCAGACGGGGGGAATCAAAGGCGGGGAATCAGAGCTGGGGAATCAGAGGCAGGGAATCAGAGGCGGGGAATCAGATATGGGGAATCAGAGGCTGGGATTCAGAGGCGGGGAATCAGAGGCAGGGAATCAGACACGGGGAATCAGAGGTGGGGAATCAGAGATGGGGAATCAGAGGCGGGGAATCAGAGGCAGGGAATCAGACGCGGGGAATCTGAGGCGGGGAATCAGAGCTGGGGAATCAGAGGTGGGGAATCAGAGTTGGGGAATCAGAGGCAGGGAATCGGATGTGCGGAATCAGAGATGGGGAATCAGATGTGGGGAATCAGAGGAATCAGAGATGGGGAATCAGAGGCGGGGAATCAGAGGCAGGAAATCAGACACGGGGATTCAGAGGCTGGGAATCAGACGGGGGGAATCAAAGGCGGGGAATCAGAGCTGGGGAATCAGAGGCAGGGAATCAGAGTTGGGGATTCAGAGACGGGGAATCAGATATGGGGAAACAGAGGCGGGGAATCAGAGGCGGGCAAACAGAGGCGGGGAATTAGATATGGGGAATCAGAGGTGGCGAATCAAAGGCGGTGAATCAGAGATGGGGAATCAGAGGCGGGGAATCAGAGGCAGGGAATGAGATGCGGGGAATCAGAGGCGGGGAATCAGAGCTGGCGAATCAGAGGCGGGGAAACAGAGGTGGGCAATCAGAGCCGGGGAATCAGATATGGGGAATCAGAGGCGGGGAATCAGAGGCGGGGAAACAGAGGTGGGGAATCAGATATGGGGAAACAGAGGTGGCGAATCAAAGGCGGTGAATCAGAGATGGGGAATCAGAGGCTGGGAATCAGAGGCAGGGAATCAAAAACGGGGAATCAGAGGCGGGGAATCAGAGCTGGGGAATCAGAGGCGGGGATGCAGAGTAGGAGAATCAGAGGTGGGGAATCAGATATGGGGAAACAGGGGCGGGGAATCAGAGGCGGGGAAACAGAGGCGGGGAATCAGATATGGGGAATCAGAGGTGTGGAATCAGAGGTTGGGAATCAGAGGCGGGGAAACAGAGGAGGGGAATCAGATATGGGGAATCAGAGGTGGCGAATTCAAGGCGGTGAATCAGAGATGGGGAATCATGGCAGGGAATCAGAGGCAGGGAATCAAACACGGGGAATCAGAGGCATGGAATCAGAGCTGGGGAATCAGAGGCGGGGATTCAGAGTTGGGGAATCAGAGGCGGGGAATCAGAGGCGGGGAAACAGAGGCGGGGAATCAGATATGGGGAATCAGAGGTGGGGAATCAGAGGTTGGGAATCAGAAGCAGGGAATCAGAGGCAGGGGAATCAGAGGCGGGGAATCAGAGGCAGGAAATCCGATGTGCGGAATCGGAGATGGGGAATCAGAGGCAGGGAATCAGAGGCGGGGAAGCAGAGGCGGGGAATCAGAGGCCGGGAATCAGATATGGGGAAACAGAGGTGGGGAATCAGAGGCGGGGAAACAGAGGCGGGGAATCAGATATGGGGAATCAGAGGTGGGGAATCAGAGGTTGGGAATCAGAGGCAGGGAATCAGAGGCTGGGAATCAGATGCAGGGAATCAGATGCGGGGAATCAGAGGCGGGGAATCAGAGCTGGGGAATCAGATGTGCGGAATCAGAGTTGGGGAATCAGAGTCGGGGACTTAGATATGGGGAAACAGAGGCAGGGAATCAGAGGCGGGGAAACAGACGCGGGGAATCAGAGGCGGGTATCAGAGCTGGGGAATCAGAGGCGGGGAATCAGAGTTGGGGAATCAGAGGCGGGGAATCAGAGGCGGGGAATCAGAGGCGGGGAATCAGAGGCGGGGAAACAGAGGCAGGGAATCAGATATGGGGAATCAGAGGTTGGGTATCAGGGGCAGGGAATCAGTGGCAGGGAATCAGAGGCGGGGAATCAGAGGCGGGGAATCAGAGGCAGGGAATCAGACACGGGGAATCAGATATGGGGAAACAGAGGCGGGGAATCAAAGGCGGGCAAACAGAGGCGGGGAATTAGATATGGGGAATCAGAGGTGGGGAATCAGAGGTGGTGAATCAGAGATGGGGAATCACAGGCGGGGAATCAGAGGCAGGGAATAGAACGCGGGGAATCAGAGGCGGGGAATCAGAGCTGGGGAAACAGAGGCGGGGAATCATAGTTGGGAATCAGAGGCGGGGAATCAGATATGGGGAAACAGAGGCGGGGAATCAAAGGCGGGGAAACAGAGGCGGGGAATCAGATATGGGGAATCGGATGCGGGAAATCAGAGGCGGGGAATCAGAGCTGGGGAATCAGAGGCGGGGAATCAGAGTTGGGGCATCAGAGGTGGGGAATCAGAGGTTGGGTATCAGGGGCAGGGAATCAGTGGCAGGGAATCAGAGGCGGGGAATCAGAGGCGGGGAATCAGAGGCAGGGAATCAGACACGGGGAATCAGATATGGGGAATCAGAGGCGGGGAATCAGAGGCGGGGTAACAGAGGTGGGGAATCAGATATGGGGAATCAGAGGTGTCGAATCAAAGGCGGTGAATCAGAGATGGGGAATCAGAGGCGGGGAATCAGAGGCAGGGAATCAAACACGGGGAATCAGAGGCGGGGAATAAGAGCTGGGGAATCAGAGGTGGGTAATCAGAGTTGGGGAATCAGAGGCGGGGAATCAGATATGGGGAAACAGGGGCGGAGAATCAGAGGCAGGGAAACAGAGGCGGGGAATCAGATATGGGGAATCAGGGGTGGGGAATCAGAGGTTGGGAATCAGAGGCAGGGAATCAGAGGCGTGGAAACAGAGGCGGGGATTCAGATATGGGGAATCAGAGGTGGGGAATCAGGGGCGTGGAATCAGAGGCAGGGAATTAGATGTGGTGAATCAGAGATGGGGAATCAGAATCAGAAGCGGGGTATCAGAGGCCGGGAATCAGAGGAAGGTAATCAGAGGCAGGGGATCAAACACGGGGAATCAGAGGCTGGGAATCAGAGCTGGGGAATCACAGGCGGGGTATCAGAGATGGGGAATCAGAGGCGGGGAATCAGAGGCAGGGAATCAGATGCGGGGAATCAGAGGCGGGGAATCAGAGCTGGCGAATCAGAGGCGGGGAATCAGAGGTGGGCAATCAGAGGATGGGAATCAGATATGGGGAATCAGAGGCGGGGAATTAGAGCTGGGGAATCACAGGCGGGGAATCAGAGTTGGGGAATCAGAGGAGGGGAATCAGATATGGGGAAACAGAGGCGGGGAATCAGAGGCGGTGAAACAGAGGCGGGGAATCAGATATGGGGAATCAGAGGTGGGGAATCACAGGTTGGGAATCAGAGGCCTGGAATCAGAGGCGGGGAATCAGAGGCAGGGAATCAGATGCGGGGAATCAGAGGAGGGGAATCAGAGCTGGGGAATCAGAGGCGGGGTATTAGAGTTGGGGAATCAGAGGCGGGGAATCAGACGCGGGGAATCAGAGGGGGGGAATCATAGCTGGCGAATCAGAGGCGGGGAATCAGAGGTGGGCAATCAGAGGCCGGGAATCAGAGGTGGTGAATCAGAGATGGGGAATCAGAGGCGGGGAATCAGTGGCAGGGAATGAGATATGGGGAATCAGAGGCGTGGAATCAGAGGCAGGGAATCAGACACGGGGAATCAGACACGGGGAATCAGAGGTGGGGAATCAGAGATGGGGAATCAGAGGCGGTGAATCAGAGATGGGGAATCAGAGGCGGGGAATCAGAGGCAGGAAATCAGACACGGGGATTCAGAGGCTGGGAATCAGACGGGGGGAATCAAAGGCGGGGAATCAGAGCTGGGGAATCAGAGGCAGGGAATCAGAGGCGGGGAATCAGATATGGGGAATCAGAGGCTGGGATTCAGAGGCGGGGAATCAGAGGCAGGGAATCAGACACGGGGAATCAGAGGTGGGGAATCAGAGATGGGGAATCAGAGGCGGGGAATCAGAGGCAGGGAATCAGACGCGGGGAATCTGAGGCGGGGAATCAGAGCTGGGGAATCAGAGGTGGGGAATCAGAGTTGGGGAATCAGAGGCAGGGAATCGGATGTGCGGAATCAGAGATGGGGAATCAGATGTGGGGAATCAGAGGAATCAGAGATGGGGAATCAGAGGCGGGGAATCAGAGGCAGGAAATCAGACACGGGGATTCAGAGGCTGGGAATCAGACGGGGGGAATCAAAGGCGGGGAATCAGAGCTGGGGAATCAGAGGCAGGGAATCAGAGTTGGGGATTCAGAGACGGGGAATCAGATATGGGGAAACAGAGGCGGGGAATCAGAGGCGGGCAAACAGAGGCGGGGAATTAGATATGGGGAATCAGAGGTGGGGAATCAGAGGTGGTGAATCAGTGATGGGGAATCACAGGCGGGGAATCAGAGGCAGGGAATAGAACGCAGGGAATCAGACGCAGGGAATCAGAGCTGGGGAATCAGAGGCGGGGAATCATAGTTGGGAATCAGAGGCGGGGAATCAGATATGGGGAAACTGAGGCGGGGAATCAGAGGCGGGGAAACAGAGGCGGGGAATCAGATATGGGGAATCGAATGCGGGGAATCAGAGGCGGGGAATCAGAGCAGGGGAATCAGAGGCGGGGAATCAGAGTTGGGGCATCAGAGGTGGGGAATTAGATATAGGGAAACAGAGGCGGGGAATCAGAGGCGGGGAAACAGAGGCGGGGAATCAGATATGGGGAATCAGAGGTGGGGAATCAGAGGCAGGGAATCAGATGTGCGGAATCAGAGATAGGGAATCAGAGGCAGGGAATCAGAATCAAAAGCGGGGAATCAGAGGCCCGGTATCAGAGGCCGGGAATCAGATGCTGGGAATAAGAGGCCGGGAATCAGAGGTGGGGAATCAGAGTCCGGGAATCAGAGATGGGGATTCAGAGGCGGGGAATGAGATATGGAGAATCAGAGGCGGGGAATCAGAGGCCGGGAAACAGAGGTGGGGAATCAGAGGCGGGGAATCAGAGGCAGGGAATCAGATGCGGGGAATCAGAGGCGGGGAATCAGAGCTGGCGAATCAGAGGCGGGGAATCAGAGGTGGGCAATCAGAGATGGGGAATCAGAGGCGGGGAATCAGAGGCAGGGAATCAGATGCGGGGAATCAGAGGCGGGGAATCAGAGCTGGCGAATCAGAGGCGGGGAATCAGAGGTGGGCAATCAGAGGCGGGGAATCAGATATGGGGAATCACAGGCGGGGAATCAGAGGCGGGGAAACAGAGGCGGGGAATCAAATATAGGGAATCAGAGGTGGGGAATCAGAGGTTGTGAATCAGAGATGGGGAATCAAGGCGGGGAATCAGAGGCAGGGAATCAGACACGGGGAATCAGAGGCGGGGATTCAGAGCTGGGGAATCAGAGGCGGGGAATCAGAGTTGGGGAATCAGAGGCAGGGAATCAGATATGGGGAAACAGAGGCGGGGAATCAGATATGGGGAAAGAGGTGGGGAATCAGGGGCAGGGAATCAGTGGCAGGGAATCAGAGGCGGGGAATCAGAGGCGGGGAATCAGAGGCAGGGAATCAGACACGGGGAATCAGAGGCGGGGAATCAGAGATGGGGAATCAGTGGCGGGGAATCAGAGGCAGGTAATCGGACGCCGGGAATCAGAGTCGAGGAATCAGAGCTGGGGAATCAGAGGCGGGGAATCAGAGTTTGGGAATCAGAGGCGGGGAATCAGATATGGGGAAATAGAGGCGGGGAATCAGATATGGGGAATCAGAGGTGTGGAATCAGAGGTTGGGAATCAGAGGAAGGGAATCAGAGTCGGGGAAACAGAGGCGGGGAATCAGATATGTGGAATCAGAGGTGGCGAATCAAAGGCGGTGAAACAGAGATGGGGAATCAGGGCAGGGAATCAGAGGCAGGGAATCAAACACGGGGAATCAGAGCTGGGGAATCAGAGGCGGGGAATCAGAGTTGGGAATCAGAGGCGGGGAATCAGAGGCGGGGAAACAGAGGCGGGGAATCAGATATGGGGAATCAGAGGTGGGGAATCAGAGGTTGGGAATCAGAGGCAGGGAATCAGAGGCGGGGAATCAGAGGCGGGGAATCAGAGGAAGGGAATCAGATGTGCGGAATCGGAGATGGGGAATCAGAGGCAGGGAATCAGAGGCGGGGAATCAGAGGCGGGGAATCAGAGGCCGGGAATCAGATATGGGGAAACTGAGGCGGGGAATCCGAGGCGGGGAAACAGAGGCGGGGAATCAGATATGGGGAATCAGAGGTGGGGAATCAGAGGTTGGGAATCAGAGGCAGGGAATCAGAGGCAGGGAATCAGATGCAGGGAATCAGATGCGGGGAATCAGAGGCGGGGAATCAGAGCTGGGGATTCAGAGGTGGGGAATCAGATTTGGGGAATCAGAGGTGGGGACTTAGATATTGGAAAACAGAGGCGGGGAATCAGAGGCGGGGAAACAGAGGCGGGGAATCAGATATGGGGAATCAGAGGTGGGGAATCAGAGGCAGGGAATCAGATGTGCGGAATCAGGGATGGGGAATCAGAGGCAGGGAAACAGAATCAGAAGCAGGGAATCAGAGGCCGGGGATCAGAGGCCGGAATCAGATTCTGGGAATCAGAGGCCTGGAATCAGAGGCGGGGAATCAGAGGCAGGGAATCAGATGCGGGGAATCAGAGGCGGGGAAACAGAGCTGGGGAATCAGAGGCGGGTATTAGAGTTGGGGAATTAGAGGCGGGGAATCAGATATGGGGAAACAGAGGTAGGGAATCAGAGGCGGGGAAACAGAGGCAGGGAATCAGATATGGGGAATCAGAGGCGGGGAATCAGAGGTGGGGAATCATAGGCATGGAATCGGATGTGCGGAATCAGAGATTGGGAATCAGAGGCCGGGAATCAGAGGTGGTGAATCAGAGATGGGGAATCAGAGGCGGGGAATCAGAGGCAGGGTATCAGACGCGGGGAATCAGAGGTGGGCAATCAGAGGCGGAAAATCAGATATGGGGAATCAGAGGCGGGGAATCAGAGGCGGGGAAACAGAGGCGGGGAATCAGATATGGGGAATCAGAGGTGGGGCATCAGAGGTTGTGAATCACAGATGGGGAATCAGAGGCGGGGAATCAGAGGCAGGGAATCAGACGCGGGGAATCAGAGGCGGGGATTCAGAGCTGGGGAATCAGAAGCGGGGAATCAGAGTAGGGGAATCAGAGGCGGGGAATCAGATATGGGGAATCAGAGGTAGGGAATCAGAGGCGGGGAATCAGAGGCAGGGAATCAGACGCGGGCAATCTGAGGCGGGGAATCAGAGCTGGGGAATCAGAGGTGGGGAATCAGAGTTGGGGAATCAGAGGCAGGGAATTGGATGTGCGGAATCAGAGATGGGGAATCAGAGGTGGGGAATCAGAGGCGGTGAATCAGAGATGGGGAATCAGAGGCGGGGAATCAGAGGCAGGGTATCAGAGCTGGGGAATCAGAGGCGGGGAATCATAGTTGGGAATCAGAGGCGGGAATCAGATATGGGGAAACAGAGGTGGGGAATCAGAGGCGGGGAAACATAGGCGGGGAATCAGATATGGGGAATCGGATGCACGGAATCAGAGGCGGGGAATCAGAGCTGGGGAATCAGAGGCGGGGAATCAGAGTTGGAGCATCAGAGGTGGGGAATTAGATATAGGGAAACAGAGGCGGGGAATCAGAGGTGGGGTAACAGAGGCGGGGAATCAGATATGGGGAATCAGAGGTGGGGAATCAGAGGCAGGGAATCAGATGTGCGGAATCAGAGATGGGGAATCAGAGGCAGGGAATCAGAATCAGAAGCGGGGAATCAGAGGCCGGGAATCAGAGGCCGGGAATCAGATGCTGGGAATAAGAGGCCGGGAATCAGAGGAGGGGAATCAGAGTCCGGGAATCAGAGATGGGGATTCAGAGGCGGGGAATCAGATATGGAGAATCAGAGATGGGGAATCAGAGGCGGGGAATCAGAGGCAGGGAATCGGACGCCGGGAATCAGAGGCGGGGAATCAGAGCTGGGGAATCAGAGGTGGTGAGTCAGACATGGGGAATCAGAGGCGGGGAATCAGTGGCAGGGAATCAGATATGGGGAATCAGAGGCGTGGAATCAGAGGCAGGGAATCAGAGGCGGGGAATCAGAGGCGGGGAATCAGAGGCAGGGAATCGGATGTGCGGAACCAGAGATGGGGTATCAGAGGTGGGGAATCAGAGGTGGTGAGTCAGACATGGGGAATCAGAGGCGGGGAATCAGAGGCAGGGAATCAGAAACGGGGAATCAGAGGCGGGCAATCATAACTGGCGAATCAGAGGAGGGGAATCAGTGGTGGGGAATCAGAGGCGGGGAATCAGATATGGTGAATCAGAGGTGGGGAATCAGATGCGGGGAAACAGAGGCCGGGAATCAGATATGTTGTATCACAGGTGGGGAATCAGAGGCGGGAAATCAGAGCTGGGGATTCAGAGGCGGGGAAATCAGAGTTGGGGAATCAGAGTCCGGGAATCAGAGATGGGAAATCAGAGGAGGGGAATCAAATATGGGGAATCAGAGGCGGGGAATCAGAGTTGGGGAATGAGTCCGGGAATCAGAGATGGGGAATCAGAGGCGGGGAATCAAATATGGGGAATCAGAGGCGGGGAATCAGATGCGGGGAAACAGAGGCGGTGAATCAGATATGGGCAATCAGAGGTGGCGAATCAGAGGTAGAGAATCAGAGATGGGGAAGCAGAGGTGGGGAATCAGATGTGATGAATTAGAGATGGGGAATCAGAGGCGGGGTATCAGAGGCGTGGAATCAGAGTTGGGGAATCAGAGGAGGGGAATCAGATATGGGGAAACAGAGGCCGGGAATCAGAGGCAGGGAAACAGAGGCGGGGAATCAGATATGGGGAATCAGAGGTGGGGAATTAGAGGTTGCGAATCAGAGGCAGGGAATCAGAGGCGGGGAATCAGAGGCGGGGAATCAGAGGCAGGGAATCGGATGAGCGGAATCAGAGATGGGGAATCAGAGGTGGGAAATCAGAGGTGGAGAATCAGAGAAGGGGAATCAGAGGCGGGGAATCAGATGCAGGGAATCAGATGCAGGGAATCAGAGGCGGGGAATCATAGCTGGCGAATCAGAGGAGGGGAATCAGAGTTGGGGAATCAGAGGCGGGGAATCAGATATGGGGAAACAGAGGTGGGGAATCAGAGGCGGGGAAACAGAGGCGGGGAATCAGATATGGGGATTCAGAGGTGGGGAATCAGAGGTTGGGAATCATAGGCAGGGAATCAGAGGCGGGGAATCAGAGGCAGGGAATCAGATGCGGGGAATCAGAGGCGGGGAATCAGAGTTGGGGAATCAGAGGCGTGGAATTAGATATGGCGAAACAGAGGCGGGGAATCAGAGACGGGGAAACAGAGGCGGGGAATCAGATATGGGGAATCAGCGGTGGCGAATTTAAGGCGGTGTATCAGAGATGGGGAATCAGGGCAGGGAATCAGAGGCAGGGAATCAAACACGGGGAATCAGAGGCGGGGAATCAGAGCTGGGGAATCAGAGGCGGGGATTCAGAGTTGGGGAATCAGAGGCGGGGAAACAGAGGCGGGGAATCAGATATGGGGAATCAGAGGTGGGGATTCAGAGGTTGGGAATCAGAAGCAGGGAATACGAGGCGGGGAATCAGAGGCGGGGAATCAGAGGCAGGGAATCCGATGTGCGGAATCGGAGATGGGGAATCAGAGGCAGGGAATCAGAGTCGGGGAATCAGAGGCGGAGAATCAGAGGCCGGGAATCAGATATGGGGAAACTGAGGCGGGGAATCAGAGGCGGGGAAACAGAGGCGGGGAATCAGATATGGGGAATCAGAGGTGGGGAATCAGAGGTTGGGAATGAGAGGCAGGGAATCAGAGGCTGGGAATCAGATGCAGGGAATCAGATGCGGGGAATCAGAGGCGGGGAATCAGAGCTGGGGAATCAGAGGTGGGGAATCAGAGTTGGGGAATCAGAGTCGGGGACTTAGATATGGGGAAACAGAGGCGGGGAATCAGAGGCGGGGAAACAGACGCGGGGAATCAGAGGCGGGGATTCAGAGCTGGGGAATCAGAGGCGGGGAATCAGAGATGGGGAATCAGAGGCGGGGAATCAGATATGGGGAATCAGAGGCGGGGAATCAGAGGCGGGGAAACAGAGGCAGGGAATCAGATATGGGGAATCAGAGGTGGGGTATCAGGGGCAGGGAATCAGTGGCAGGGAATCAGAGTCGGGGAATCAGAGGCGGGGAATCAGAGGCAGGGAATCAGACACGGGGAATTAGATATGGGGAAACAGAGGCGGGGAATCAGAGGCGGGCAAACAGAGGCGGGGAATTAGATATGGGGAATCAGAGGTGGGGAATCAGAGGTGGTGAATCAGAGATGGGGAATCACAGGCGGGGAATCAAAGGCGGGGAAACAGAGGCGGGGAATCAGATAATGGGAATCGGATGCGGGGAATCAGAGGCGGGGAATCAGAGCTGGGGAATCAGAGGCGGGGTATCAGAGTTGGGGCATCTGAGGTGGGGAATTAGATATGGGGAAACAGAGGCGGGGAATCAGAGGCGGGGAAACAGAATCAAAAGCGGGGAATCAGAGGCCGGGAATCAGAGGCCGGGATTCAGATGCCGGGAATAAGAGGCCGGGAATCAGAGGTGGGGAATCAGAGTCCGGGAATCAGAGATGGGGATTCAGAGGCGGGGAATGATATATGGGGAATCAGAGGCGGGGAATCAGAGGCGGGGAATCAGAGGCAGTGAATCAAACACGGGGAATCAGAGGCGGGGAATCAGAGGTGGGGAATCAGATATGGGGAATCAGAGGTGGCGAATCAAAGGCGGTGAATCAGAGATGGGGAATCAGAGGCGGGGAATCAGAGGCAGGGAATCAAACACGGGGAATCAGAGGCGGGGAATCAAAGCTGGGGAATCAGAGGCGGGGAATCAGAGTTGGGGAATCAGAGGCGGGGAATCAGATATGGGGAAACAGGGGCGGGGAATCAGAGGCAGGGAAACAGAGGCGGGGAATCAGATATGGGGAATCAGGGGTGGGGAATCAGAGGTTGGGAATCAGATGCAGGGAATCAGAGGCGTGGAAACAGAGGCGGGGATTCAGATGTGGTGAATCAGAGATGGGGAATCAGAGGCAGGGAATCAGAATCAGAAGCGGGATATCAGTGGCCGGGAATCAGAGGAAGGTAATCAGATGCAGGGGATCAAACACGGGGAATCAGAGGCTGGGAATCAGAGCTGGGGAATCTAAGGCGGGGAATCAGAGCTGGGGAATCACAGGCGGGGAATCAGAGATGGGGAATCAGAGGCGGGGAATCAGAGGCAGGGAATCAGATGCGGGGAATCAGAGGCGGGGAATCAGAGCTGGAGAATCAGAGGCGGGGAATCAGAGGTGGGCAATCAGAGGATGGGAATCAGATATGGGGAATCAGAGGCGGGGAATCAGAGCTGGGGAATCACAGGCGGGGAAACAGAGGCGGGGAATCAGAGGCAGTGAAACAGAGGCGGGGAATCAGATATTGGGAATCAGAGGTGGGGAATCAGAGGTTGTGAATCAGAGGCCTGGAATCAGAGGCGTGGAATCAGAGGCAGGGAATCAGATGCGGGGAATCAGAGGAGGGGAATCAGAGCTGGGGAATCAGAGGCGGGGTATTAGAGTTGGGGAATCAGAGGCGGGGAATCAGACGCGGGGAATCAGATGGGGGGATTCATAGCTGGCGAATCAGAGGCGGGGAATCAGAGGTGGGCAATCAGAGGCCGGGAATCAGAGGTGGTGAATCAGAGATGGGGAATCAGAGGCGGGGAATCAGTGGCAGGGAATCAGATATGGGGAATCAGAGGCGTGGAATCAGAGGCAGGGAATCAGACATGGGGAATCAGACACGGGGAATCAGAGGTGGGGAATCAGAGATGGGGATTCAGAGGCGGTGAATAGAGATGGGGAATCAGAGGCGGGGAATCAGAGGCAGGAAATCAGACATGGGGATTCAGAGGCTGGGAATCAGACGGGGGGAATCAGAGGCAGGGAATCAGAGGCGGGGAATCAGATATGGGGAATCAGAGGCTGGTATTCAGAGGCGGGGAATCAGAGGCAGGGAATCAAACACGGGGAATCAGAGATGGGGAATCAGAGATGGGGAATCAGAGGCGGGGAATCAGAGTTGGGGAATCAGAGGCAGGGAATCGGATGTGCGGAATCAGACATGGGGAATCAGAGGTGGGGAATCAGAGGCGGTGAATCAGAGATGGGGAATAAGAGGCGGGGAATCAGAGGCAGGAAATCAGACACGGGGATTCAGAGGCTGGGAATCAGACGGGGGGAATCAAAGGCGGGGAATCAGAGCTGGGGAATCAGAGGCAGGGAATCAGAGTTGGGGATTCAGAGACGGGGAATCAGATATGGGGAAACAGAGGCGGGGAATCAGAGGCGGGCAAACAGAGGCGGGGAATTAGATATGGGGAATCAGATGTAGGGAATCAGAGGTGGTGAATCAGTGATGGGGAATCACAGGCGGGGAATCAGAGGCAGGGAATAAAACGCAGGGAATCAGAGGCAGGGAATCAGAGCTGGGGAATCAGAGGCGGGGAATCATAGTTGGGAATCAGAGGCGGGGAATCAGATATGGGGAAACAGAGGCGGGGAATCAGAGGCGGGGAAACAGAGGCGGGGAATCAGATATGGGGAATCAGAGGTGTGGAATCAGAGGTTGGGAATCAGAGGCGGGGAAACAGAGGAGGGGAATCAGATATGGGGAATCAGAGGTGGCGAATTAAAGGCGGTGAATCAGAGATGGGGAATCATGGCAGGGAATCAGAGGCAGGGAATCAAACACGGGGAATCAGAGGCATGGAATCAGAGCTGGGGAATCAGAGGCGGGGATTCAGAGTTGGGGAATCAGAGGCGGGGAATCAGAGGCGGGGAAACAGAGGCGGGGAATCAGATATGGGGAATCAGAGGTGGGGAATCAGAGGTTGGGAATCAGAAGCAGGGAATCAGAGGCAGGGGAATCAGAGGCGGGGAATCAGAGGCAGGAAATCCGATGTGCGGAATCGGAGATGGGGAATCAGAGGCAGGGAATCAGAGGCGGGGAAGCAGAGGCGGGGAATCAGAGGCCGGGAATCAGATATGGGGAAACAGAGGTGGGGAATCAGAGGCGGGGAAACAGAGGCGGGGAATCAGATATGGGAAATCAGAGGTGGGGAATCAGAGGTTGGGAATCAGAGGCAGGGAATCAGAGGCTGGGAATCAGATGCAGGGAATCAGATGCGGGGAATCAGAGGCGGGGAATCAGAGGTGGGGAATCATAGGCATGGAATCGGATGTGCGGAATCAGAGATTGGGAATCAGAGGCCGGGAATCAGAGGTGGTGAATCAGAGATGGGGAATCAGAGGCGGGGAATCAGAGGCAGGGTATCAGACGCGGGGAATCAGAGGTGGGCAATCAGAGGCGGAAAATCAGATATGGGGAATCAGAGGCGGGGAATCAGAGGCGGGGAAACAGAGGCGGGGAATCAGATATGGGGAATCAGAGGTGGGGCATCAGAGGTTGTGAATCACAGATGGGGAATCAGAGGCGGGGAATCAGAGGCAGGGAATCAGACGCGGGGAATCAGAGGCGGGGATTCAGAGCTGGGGAATCAGAAGCGGGGAATCAGAGTAGGGGAATCAGAGGCGGGGAATCAGATATGGGGAATCAGAGGTAGGGAATCAGAGGCGGGGAATCAGAGGCAGGGAATCAGACGTGGGCAATCTGAGGCGGGGAATCAGAGCTGGGGAATCAGAGGTGGGGAATCAGAGTTGGGGAATCAGAGGCAGGGAATTGGATGTGCGGAATCAGAGATGGGGAATCAGAGGTGGGGAATCAGAGGCGGTGAATCAGAGATGGGGAATCAGAGGCGGGGAATCAGAGGCAGGGTATCAGAGCTGGGGAATCAGAGGCGGGGAATCATAGTTGGGAATCAGAGGCGGGAATCAGATATGGGGAAACAGAGGTGGGGAATCAGAGGCGGGGAAACATAGGCGGGGAATCAGATATGGGGAATCGGATGCAGGGAATCAGAGGCGGGGAATCAGAGCTGGGGAATCAGAGGCGGGGAATCAGAGTTGGAGCATCAGAGGTGGGGAATTAGATATAGGGAAACAGAGGCGGGGAATCAGAGGTGGGGAAACAGAGGCGGGGAATCAGATATGGGGAATCAGAGGTGGGGAATCAGAGGCAGGGAATCAGATGTGCGGAATCAGAGATGGGGAATCAGAGGCAGGGAATCAGAATCAGAAGCGGGGAATCAGAGGCCGGGAATCAGAGGCCGGGAATCAGATGCTGGGAATAAGAGGCCGGGAATCAGAGGAGGGGAATCAGAGTCCGGGAATCAGAGATGGGGATTCAGAGGCGGGGAATCAGATATGGAGAATCAGAGATGGGGAATCAGAGGCGGGGAATCAGAGGCAGGGAATCGGACGCCGGGAATCAGAGGCGGGGAATCAGAGCTGGGGAATCAGAGGTGGTGAGTCAGACATGGGGAATCAGAGGCGGGGAATCAGTGGCAGGGAATCAGATATGGGGAATCAGAGGCGTGGAATCAGAGGCAGGGAATCAGAGGCGGGGAATCAGAGGCGGGGAATCAGAGGCAGGGAATCGGATGTGCGGAACCAGAGATGGGGTATCAGAGGTGGGGAATCAGAGGTGGTGAGTCAGACATGGGGAATCAGAGGCGGGGAATCAGAGGCAGGGAATCAGAAACGGGGAATCAGAGGCGGGCAATCATAACTGGCGAATCAGAGGAGGGGAATCAGTGGTGGGGAATCAGAGGCGGGGAATCAGATATGGTGAATCAGAGGTGGGGAATCAGATGCGGGGAAACAGAGGCCGGGAATCAGATATGTTGTATCACAGGTGGGGAATCAGAGGCGGGAAATCAGAGCTGGGGATTCAGAGGCGGTGAAATCAGAGTTGGGGAATCAGAGTCCGGGAATCAGAGATGGGAAATCAGAGGAGGGGAATCAAATATGGGGAATCAGAGGCGGGGAATCAGAGTTGGGGAATGAGTCCGGGAATCAGAGATGGGGAATCAGAGGCGGGGAATCAAATATGGGGAATCAGAGGCGGGGAATCAGATGCGGGGAAACAGAGGCGGTGAATCAGATATGGGCAATCAGAGGTGGCGAATCAGAGGTAGAGAAACAGAGATGGGGA
Organism: Narcine bancroftii; assembly: GCF_036971445.1. NCBI lineage: Eukaryota > Metazoa > Chordata > Chondrichthyes > Torpediniformes > Narcinidae > Narcine > Narcine bancroftii. The sequence continues at coordinate 639,339 of NW_027211883.1, forward strand.
AGCAGAGGTGGGGAATCAGATGTGATGAATTAGAGATGGGGAATCAGAGGCGGGGTATCAGAGGCGGGGAATCAGAGTTGGGGAATCAGAGGAGGGGAATCAGATATGGGGAAACAGAGGCCGGGAATCAGAGGCAGGGAAACAGAGGCGGGGAATCAGATATGGGGAATCAGAGGTGGGGAATTAGAGGTTGCGAATCAGAGGCAGGGAATCAGAGGCGGGGAATCAGAGGCGGGGAATCAGAGGCAGGGAATCGGATGAGCGGAATCAGAGATGGGGAATCAGAGGTGGGAAATCAGAGGTGGAGAATCAGAGAAGGCGAATCAGAGGCGGGGAATCAGATGCAGGGAATCAGATGCAGGGAATCAGAGGCGGGGAATCATAGCTGGCGAATCAGAGGAGGGGAATCAGAGTTGGGGAATCAGAGGCGGGGAATCAGATATGGGGAAACAGAGGTGGGGAATCAGAGGCGGGGAAACAGAGGCGGGGAATCAGATATGGGGATTCAGAGGTGGGGAATCAGAGGTTGGGAATCAGAGGCAGGGAATCAGAGGCGGGGAATCAGAGGCAGGGAATCAGATGCGGGGAATCAGAGGCGGGGAATCAGAGTTGGGGAATCAGAGGCGTGGAATTAGATATGGCGAAACAGAGGCGGGGAATCAGAGACGGGGAAACAGAGGCGGGGAATCAGATATGGGGAATCAGCGGTGGCGAATTTAAGGCGGTGTATCAGAGATGGGGAATCAGGGCAGGGAATCAGAGGCAGGGAATCAAACACGGGGAATCAGAGGCGGGGAATCAGAGCTGGGGAATCAGAGGCGGGGATTCAGAGTTGGGGAATCAGAGGCGGGGAAACAGAGGCGGGGAATCAGATATGGGGAATCAGAGGTGGGGATTCAGAGGTTGGGAATCAGAAGCAGGGAATACGAGGCGGGGAATCAGAGGCGGGGAATCAGAGGCAGGGAATCCGATGTGCGGAATCGGAGATGGGGAATCAGAGGCAGGGAATCAGAGTCGGGGAATCAGAGGCGGAGAATCAGAGGCCGGGAATCAGATATGGGGAAACTGAGGCGGGGAATCAGAGGCGGGGAAACAGAGGCGGGGAATCAGATATGGGGAATCAGAGGTGGGGAATCAGAGGTTGGGAATGAGAGGCAGGGAATCAGAGGCTGGGAATCAGATGCAGGGAATCAGATGCGGGGAATCAGAGGCGGGGAATCAGAGCTGGGGAATCAGAGGTGGGGAATCAGAGTTGGGGAATCAGAGTCGGGGACTTAGATATGGGGAAACAGAGGCGGGGAATCAGAGGCGGGGAAACAGACGCGGGGAATCAGAGGCGGGGATTCAGAGCTGGGGAATCAGAGGCGGGGAATCAGAGATGGGGAATCAGAGGCGGGGAATCAGATATGGGGAATCAGAGGCGGGGAATCAGAGGCGGGGAAACAGAGGCAGGGAATCAGATATGGGGAATCAGAGGTGGGGTATCAGGGGCAGGGAATCAGTGGCAGGGAATCAGAGTCGGGGAATCAGAGGCGGGGAATCAGAGGCAGGGAATCAGACACGGGGAATTAGATATGGGGAAACAGAGGCGGGGAATCAGAGGCGGGCAAACAGAGGCGGGGAATTAGATATGGGGAATCAGAGGTGGGGAATCAGAGGTGGTGAATCAGAGATGGGGAATCACAGGCGGGGAATCAAAGGCGGGGAAACAGAGGCGGGGAATCAGATAATGGGAATCGGATGCGGGGAATCAGAGGCGGGGAATCAGAGCTGGGGAATCAGAGGCGGGGTATCAGAGTTGGGGCATCTGAGGTGGGGAATTAGATATGGGGAAACAGAGGCGGGGAATCAGAGGCGGGGAAACAGAATCAAAAGCGGGGAATCAGAGGCCGGGAATCAGAGGCCGGGATTCAGATGCCGGGAATAAGAGGCCGGGAATCAGAGGTGGGGAATCAGAGTCCGGGAATCAGAGATGGGGATTCAGAGGCGGGGAATGATATATGGGGAATCAGAGGCGGGGAATCAGAGGCGGGGAATCAGAGGCAGTGAATCAAACACGGGGAATCAGAGGCGGGGAATCAGAGGTGGGGAATCAGATATGGGGAATCAGAGGTGGCGAATCAAAGGCGGTGAATCAGAGATGGGGAATCAGAGGCGGGGAATCAGAGGCAGGGAATCAAACACGGGGAATCAGAGGCGGGGAATCAAAGCTGGGGAATCAGAGGCGGGGAATCAGAGTTGGGGAATCAGAGGCGGGGAATCAGATATGGGGAAACAGGGGCGGGGAATCAGAGGCAGGGAAACAGAGGCGGGGAATCAGATATGGGGAATCAGGGGTGGGGAATCAGAGGTTGGGAATCAGATGCAGGGAATCAGAGGCGTGGAAACAGAGGCGGGGATTCAGATGTGGTGAATCAGAGATGGGGAATCAGAGGCAGGGAATCAGAATCAGAAGCGGGATATCAGTGGCCGGGAATCAGAGGAAGGTAATCAGATGCAGGGGATCAAACACGGGGAATCAGAGGCTGGGAATCAGAGCTGGGGAATCTAAGGCGGGGAATCAGAGCTGGGGAATCACAGGCGGGGAATCAGAGATGGGGAATCAGAGGCGGGGAATCAGAGGCAGGGAATCAGATGCGGGGAATCAGAGGCGGGGAATCAGAGCTGGAGAATCAGAGGCGGGGAATCAGAGGTGGGCAATCAGAGGATGGGAATCAGATATGGGGAATCAGAGGCGGGGAATCAGAGCTGGGGAATCACAGGCGGGGAAACAGAGGCGGGGAATCAGAGGCAGTGAAACAGAGGCGGGGAATCAGATATTGGGAATCAGAGGTGGGGAATCAGAGGTTGTGAATCAGAGGCCTGGAATCAGAGGCGTGGAATCAGAGGCAGGGAATCAGATGCGGGGAATCAGAGGAGGGGAATCAGAGCTGGGGAATCAGAGGCGGGGTATTAGAGTTGGGGAATCAGAGGCGGGGAATCAGACGCGGGGAATCAGATGGGGGGATTCATAGCTGGCGAATCAGAGGCGGGGAATCAGAGGTGGGCAATCAGAGGCCGGGAATCAGAGGTGGTGAATCAGAGATGGGGAATCAGAGGCGGGGAATCAGTGGCAGGGAATCAGATATGGGGAATCAGAGGCGTGGAATCAGAGGCAGGGAATCAGACATGGGGAATCAGACACGGGGAATCAGAGGTGGGGAATCAGAGATGGGGATTCAGAGGCGGTGAATAGAGATGGGGAATCAGAGGCGGGGAATCAGAGGCAGGAAATCAGACATGGGGATTCAGAGGCTGGGAATCAGACGGGGGGAATCAGAGGCAGGGAATCAGAGGCGGGGAATCAGATATGGGGAATCAGAGGCTGGTATTCAGAGGCGGGGAATCAGAGGCAGGGAATCAAACACGGGGAATCAGAGATGGGGAATCAGAGATGGGGAATCAGAGGCGGGGAATCAGAGGCGGGGAATCAGAGGCAGGGAATCAGATGCGGGGAATCAGAGGCGGGGAATCAGAGCTGGAGAATCAGAGGCGGGGAATCAGAGGTGGGCAATCAGAGGATGGGAATCAGATATGGGGAATCAGAGGCGGGGAATCAGAGCTGGGGAATCACAGGCGGGGAATCAGAGGTGGGGAATCAGAGGCGGTGAATCAGAGATGGGGAATAAGAGGCGGGGAATCAGAGGCAGGAAATCAGACACGGGGATTCAGAGGCTGGGAATCAGACGGGGGGAATCAAAGGCGGGGAATCAGAGCTGGGGAATCAGAGGCAGGGAATCAGAGTTGGGGATTCAGAGACGGGGAATCAGATATGGGGAAACAGAGGCGGGGAATCAGAGGCGGGCAAACAGAGGCGGGGAATTAGATATGGGGAATCAGATGTAGGGAATCAGAGGTGGTGAATCAGTGATGGGGAATCACAGGCGGGGAATCAGAGGCAGGGAATAAAACGCAGGGAATCAGAGGCAGGGAATCAGAGCTGGGGAATCAGAGGCGGGGAATCATAGTTGGGAATCAGAGGCGGGGAATCAGATATGGGGAAACAGAGGCGGGGAATCAGAGGCGGGGAAACAGAGGCGGGGAATCAGATATGGGGAATCAGAGGTGTGGAATCAGAGGTTGGGAATCAGAGGCGGGGAAACAGAGGAGGGGAATCAGATATGGGGAATCAGAGGTGGCGAATTAAAGGCGGTGAATCAGAGATGGGGAATCATGGCAGGGAATCAGAGGCAGGGAATCAAACACGGGGAATCAGAGGCATGGAATCAGAGCTGGGGAATCAGAGGCGGGGATTCAGAGTTGGGGAATCAGAGGCGGGGAATCAGAGGCGGGGAAACAGAGGCGGGGAATCAGATATGGGGAATCAGAGGTGGGGAATCAGAGGTTGGGAATCAGAAGCAGGGAATCAGAGGCAGGGGAATCAGAGGCGGGGAATCAGAGGCAGGAAATCCGATGTGCGGAATCGGAGATGGGGAATCAGAGGCAGGGAATCAGAGGCGGGGAAGCAGAGGCGGGGAATCAGAGGCCGGGAATCAGATATGGGGAAACAGAGGTGGGGAATCAGAGGCGGGGAAACAGAGGCGGGGAATCAGATATGGGAAATCAGAGGTGGGGAATCAGAGGTTGGGAATCAGAGGCAGGGAATCAGAGGCTGGGAATCAGATGCAGGGAATCAGATGCGGGGAATCAGAGGCGGGGAATCAGAGCTGGGGAATCAGATGTGCGGAATCAGAGTTGGGGAATCAGAGTCGGGGACTTAGATATGGGGAAACAGAGGCAGGGAATCAGAGGCGGGGAAACAGACGCGGGGAATCAGAGGCGGGTATCAGAGCTGGGGAATCAGAGGCGGGGAATCAGAGTTGGGGAATCAGAGGCGGGGAATCAGAGGCGGGGAATCAGAGGCGGGGAATCAGAGGCGGGGAAACAGAGGCAGGGAATCAGATATGGGGAATCAGAGGTTGGGTATCAGGGGCAGGGAATCAGTGGCAGGGAATCAGAGGCGGGGAATCAGAGGCGGGGAATCAGAGGCAGGGAATCAGACACGGGGAATCAGATATGGGGAAACAGAGGCGGGGAATCAAAGGCGGGCAAACAGAGGCGGGGAATTAGATATGGGGAATCAGAGGTGGGGAATCAGAGGTGGTGAATCAGAGATGGGGAATCACAGGCGGGGAATCAGAGGCAGGGAATAGAACGCGGGGAATCAGAGGCGGGGAATCAGAGCTGGGGAATCAGAGGCGGGGAATCATAGTTGGGAATCAGAGGCGGGGAATCAGATATGGGGAAACAGAGGCGGGGAATCAAAGGCGGGGAAACAGAGGCGGGGAATCAGATATGGGGAATCGGATGCGGGAAATCAGAGGCGGGGAATCAGAGCTGGGGAATCAGAGGCGGGGTATCAGAGTTGGGGCATCAGAGGTGGGGAATTAGATATGGGGAAACAGAGGCGGGGAATCAGATGTGCGGAATCAGAGATGGGGAATCAGAGGCAGGGAATCAGAATCAGAAGCGGGGAATCAGAGGCCGGGAATCAGAGGCCGGGATTCAGATGCCGGGAATAAGAGGCCGGGAATCAGAGGTGGGGAATCAGATTCCGGGAATCAGAGATGGGGATTCAGAGGCGGGGAATGATATATGGGGAATCAGAGGCGGGGAATCAGAGGCGGGGTAACAGAGGTGGGGAATCAGATATGGGGAATCAGAGGTGTCGAATCAAAGGCGGTGAATCAGAGATGGGGAATCAGAGGCGGGGAATCAGAGGCAGGGAATCAAACACGGGGAATCAGAGGCGGGGAATAAGATCTGGGGAATCAGAGGTGGGTAATCAGAGTTGGGGAATCAGAGGCGGGGAATCAGATATGGGGAAACAGGGGCGGAGAATCAGAGGCAGGGAAACAGAGGCGGGGAATCAGATATGGGGAATCAGGGGTGGGGAATCAGAGGTTGGGAATCAGAGGCAGGGAATCAGAGGCGTGGAAACAGAGGCGGGGATTCAGATATGGGGAATAAGAGGTGGGGAATCAGGGGCGTGGAATCAGAGGCAGGGAATTAGATGTGGTGAATCAGAGATGGGGAATCAGAATCAGAAGCGGGGTATCAGAGGCCGGGAATCAGAGGAAGGTAATCAGAGGCAGGGGATCAAACACGGGGAATCAGAGGCTGGGAATCAGAGCTGGGGAATCACAGGCGGGGTATCAGAGATGGGGAATCAGAGGCGGGGAATCAGAGGCAGGGAATCAGATGCGGGGAATCAGAGGCGGGGAATCAGAGCTGGCGAATCAGAGGCGGGGAATCAGAGGTGGGCAATCAGAGGATGGGAATCAGATATGGGGAATCAGAGGCGGGGTATTAGAGCTGGGGAATCACAGGCGGGGAATCAGAGTTGGGGAATCAGAGGAGAGGAATCAGATATGGGGAAACAGAGGCGGGGAATCAGAGGCGGTGAAACAGAGGCGGGGAATCAGATATGGGGAATCAGAGGTGGGGAATCACAGGTTGGGAATCAGAGGCCTGGAATCAGAGGCGGGGAATCAGAGGCAGGGAATCAGATGCGGGGAATCAGAGGAGGGGAATCAGAGCTGGGGAATCAGAGGTGGGGTATTAGAGTTGGGGAATCAGAGGCGGGGAATCAGACGCGGGGAATCAGTGGGGGGGAATCATAGCTGGCGAATCAGAGGCGGGGAATCAGAGGTGGGCAATCAGAGGCCGGGAATCAGAGGTGGTGAATCAGAGATGGGGAATCAGAGGCGGGGAATCAGTGGCAGGGAATGAGATATGGGGAATCAGAGGCGTGGAATCAGAGGCAGGGAATCAGACACGGGGAATCAGACACGGGGAATCAGAGGTGGGGAATCAGAGATGGGGAATCAGAGGCGGTGAATCAGAGATGGGGAATCAGAGGCGGGGAATCAGAGGCAGGAAATCAGACACGGGGATTCAGAGGCTGGGAATCAGACGGGGGGAATCAAAGGCGGGGAATCAGAGCTGGGGAATCAGAGGCAGGGAATCAGAGGCGGGGAATCAGATATGGGGAATCAGAGGCTGGGATTCAGAGGCGGGGAATCAGAGGCAGGGAATCAGACACGGGGAATCAGAGGTGGGGAATCAGAGATGGGGAATCAGAGGCGGGGAATCAGAGGCAGGGAATCAGAAGTGGGGAATCTGAGGCGGGGAGTCAGAGCTGGGGAATCAGAGGTGGGGAATCAGAGTTGGGGAATCAGAGGCAGGGAATCGGATGTGCGGAATCAGAGATGGGGAATCAGATGTGGGGAATCAGAGGAATCAGAGATGGGGAATCAGAGGCGGGGAATCAGAGGCAGGAAATCAGACACGGGGATTCAGAGGCTGGGAATCAGACGGGGGGTATCAAAGGCGGGGAATCAGAGCTGGGGAATCAGAGGCAGGGAATCAGAGTTGGGGATTCAGAGACGGGGAATCAGATATGGGGAAACAGAGGCGGGGAATCAGAGGCGGGCAAACAGAGGCGGGGAATTAGATATGGGGAATCAGAGGTGGGGAATCAGAGGTGGTGAATCAGTGATGGGGAATCACAGGCGGGGAATCAGAGGCAGGGAATAGAACGCAGGGAATCAGACGCAGGGAATCAGAGCTGGGGAATCAGAGGCGGGGAATCATAGTTGGGAATCAGAGGCGGGGAATCAGATATGGGGAAACAGAGGCGGGGAATCAGAGGCGGGGAAACAGAGGCGGGGAATCAGATATGGGGAATCGAATGCGGGGAATCAGAGGCGGGGAATCAGAGCAGGGGAATCAGAGGCGGGGAATCAGAGTTGGGGCATCAGAGGTGGGGAATTAGATATAGGGAAACAGAGGCGGGGAATCAGAGGCGGGGAAACAGAGGCGGGGAATCAGATATGGGGAATCAGAGGTGGGGAATCAGAGGCAGGGAATCAGATGTGCGGAATCAGAGATGGGGAATCAGAGGCAGGGAATCAGAATCAAAAGCGGGGAATCAGAGGCCCGGTATCAGAGGCCGGGAATCAGATGCTGGGAATAAGAGGCCGGGAATCAGAGGTGGGGAATCAGAGTCCGGGAATCAGAGATGGGGATTCAGAGGCGGGGAATGAGATATGGAGAATCAGAGGCGGGGAATCAGAGGCCGGGAAACAGAGGTGGGGAATCAGACATGGGGAATCAGAGGTGGCGAATCAAAGGCGGTGAATCAGAGATGGGGAATCAGAGGCGGGGAATCAGAGGCAGGGAATCAGATGCGGGGAATCAGAGGCGGGGAATCAGAGCTGGCGAATCAGAGGCGGGGAATCAGAGGTGGGCAATCAGAGGCGGGGAATCAGATATGGTGAATCACAGGCGGGGAATCAGAGGCGGGGAAACAGAGGCGGGGAATCAAATATAGGGAATCAGAGGTGGGGAATCAGAGGTTGTGAATCAGAGATGGGGAATCAAGGCGGGGAATCAGAGGCAGGGAATCAGACACGGGGAATCAGAGGCGGGGATTCAGAGCTGGGGAATCAGAGGCGGGGAATCAGAGTTGGGGAATCAGAGGCAGGGAATCAGATATGGGGAAACAGAGGCGGGGAATCAGATATGGGGAAAGAGGTGGGGAATCAGGGGCAGGGAATCAGTGGCAGGGAATCAGAGGCGGGGAATCAGAGGCGGGGAATCAGAGGCAGGGAATCAGACACGGGGAATCAGAGGCGGGGAATCAGAGATGGGGAATCAGAGGCGGGGAATCAGAGGCAGGTAATCGGACGCCGGGAATCAGAGTCGAGGAATCAGAGCTGGGGAATCAGAGGCGGGGAATCAGAGTTTGGGAATCAGAGGCGGGGAATCAGATATGGGGAAATAGAGGCGGGGAATCAGATATGGGGAATCAGAGGTGTGGAATCAGAGGTTGGGAATCAGAGGAAGGGAATCAGAGTCGGGGAAACAGAGGCGGGGAATCAGATATGTGGAATCAGAGGTGGCGAATCAAAGGCGGTGAAACAGAGATGGGGAATCAGGGCAGGGAATCAGAGGCAGGGAATCAAACACGGGGAATCAGAGCTGTGGAATCAGAGGCGGGGAATCAGAGTTGGGAATCAGAGGCGGGGAATCAGAGGCGGAGAAACAGAGGCGGGGAATCAGATATGGGGAATCAGAGGTGGGGAATCAGAGGTTGGGAATCAGAGGCAGGGAATCAGAGGCGGGGAATCAGAGGCGGGGAATCAGAGGAAGGGAATCAGATGTGCGGAATCGGAGATGGGGAATCAGAGGCAGGGAATCAGAGGCGGGGAATCAGAGGCGGGGAATCAGAGGCCGGGAATCAGATATGGGGAAACTGAGGCGGGGAATCCGAGGCGGGGAAACAGAGGCGGGGAATCAGATATGGGGAATCAGAGGTGGGGAATCAGAGGTTGGGAATCAGAGGCAGGGAATCAGAGGCAGGGAATCAGATGCAGGGAATCAGATGCGGGGAATCAGAGGCGGGGAATCAGAGCTGGGGATTCAGAGGTGGGGAATCAGATTTGGGGAATCAGAGGTGGGGACTTAGATATTGGAAAACAGAGGCGGGGAATCAGAGGCGGGGAAACAGAGGCGGGGAATCAGATATGGGGAATCAGAGGTGGGGAATCAGAGGCAGGGAATCAGATGTGCGGAATCAGGGATGGGGAATCAGAGGCAGGGAAACAGAATCAGAAGCAGGGAATCAGAGGCCGGGGATCAGAGGCCGGAATCAGATTCTGGGAATCAGAGGCCTGGAATCAGAGGCGGGGAATCAGAGGCAGGGAATCAGATGCGGGGAATCAGAGGCGGGGAATCAGAGCTGGGGAATCAGAGGCGGGTATTAGAGTTGGGGAATTAGAGGCGGGGAATCAGATATGGGGAAACAGAGGTAGGGAATCAGAGGCGGGGAAACAGAGGCAGGGAATCAGATATGGGGAATCAGAGGCGGGGAATCAGAGGTGGGGAATCATAGGCATGGAATCGGATGTGCGGAATCAGAGATTGGGAATCAGAGGCCGGGAATCAGAGGTGGTGAATCAGAGATGGGGAATCAGAGGCGGGGAATCAGAGGCAGGGTATCAGACGCGGGGAATCAGAGGTGGGCAATCAGAGGCGGAAAATCAGATATGGGGAATCAGAGGCGGGGAATCAGAGGCGGGGAAACAGAGGCGGGGAATCAGATATGGGGAATCAGAGGTGGGGCATCAGAGGTTGTGAATCACAGATGGGGAATCAGAGGCGGGGAATCAGAGGCAGGGAATCAGACGCGGGGAATCAGAGGCGGGGATTCAGAGCTGGGGAATCAGAAGCGGGGAATCAGAGTAGGGGAATCAGAGGCGGGGAATCAGATATGGGGAATCAGAGGTAGGGAATCAGAGGCGGGGAATCAGAGGCAGGGAATCAGACGCGGGCAATCTGAGGCGGGGAATCAGAGCTGGGGAATCAGAGGTGGGGAATCAGAGTTGGGGAATCAAAGGCAGGGAATTGGATGTGCGGAATCAGAGATGGGGAATCAGAGGTGGGGAATCAGAGGCGGTGAATCAGAGATGGGGAATCAGAGGCGGGGAATCAGAGGCAGGGTATCAGAGCTGGGGAATCAGAGGCGGGGAATCATAGTTGGGAATCAGAGGCGGGAATCAGATATGGGGAAACAGAGGTGGGGAATCAGAGGCGGGGAAACAGAGGCGGGGAATCAGATATGGGGAATCGGATGCAGGGAATCAGAGGCGGGGAATCAGAGCTGGGGAATCAGAGGCGGGGAATCAGAGTTGGAGCATCAGAGGTGGGGAATTAGATATAGGGAAACAGAGGCGGGGAATCAGAGGTGGGGAAACAGAGGCGGGGAATCAGATATGGGGAATCAGAGGTGGGGAATCAGAGGCAGGGAATCAGATGTGCGGAATCAGAGATGGGGAATCAGAGGCAGGGAATCAGAATCAGAAGCGGGGAATCAGAGGCCGGGAATCAGAGGCCGGGAATCAGATGCTGGGAATAAGAGGCCGGGAATCAGAGGAGGGGAATCAGAGTCCGGGAATCAGAGATGGGGATTCAGAGGCGGGGAATCAGATATGGAGAATCAGAGATGGGGAATCAGAGGCGGGGAATCAGAGGCAGGGAATCGGACGCCGGGAATCAGAGGCGGGGAATCAGAGCTGGGGAATCAGAGGTGGGGAATCAGAGTTGGGGAATCAGAGGCGGGGAATCAGATATGGGGAAATAGAGGCGGGGAATCAGATATGGGGAATCAGAGGTGTGGAATCAGAGGTTGGGAATCAGAGGCAGGGAATCAGAGGCGGGGAAACAGAGGCGGGGAATCAGATATGGGGAATCAGAGGTGGCGAATCAAAGGCGGTGAAACAGAGATGGGGAATCAGGGCAGGGAATCAGAGGCAGGGAATCAGAGCTGGGGAAACAGAGGCGGGGAATCAGATATGGGAAATCAGAGGTGGGGAATCAGGGGCGGGGAATCAGTGGCAGGGAATCAGAGCTGGGGAATCAGAGGTGGGGAATCAGAGCTGGGGAAACAGAGGCGGGGAATCAGATATGGGGAACAGAGGTGGGGAATCAGGGGTGGGGAATCAGTGGCAGGGAATCAGAGGCCGGGAATAAAAGGCGGGGAATCAGAGCTGGGGAATCAGAGGCGGGGAATCAGAGTTGGGGAATCAGAGGAGGGGAATCAGATATGGGGAAACAGAGGCCGGGAATCAGAGGCAGGGTAACAGAGGCGGGGAATCAGATATGGGGAATCAGAGGTGGGGAATTAGAGGTTGCGAATCAGAGGCGGGGAAACAGAGGCGGGGAATCAGATATGGGGAACAGAGGTGGGGAATCAGGGGTGGGGAATCAGTGGCAGGGAATCAGAGGCCGGGAATAAAAGGCGGGGAATCAGAGGCAGGGAATCAGACACGGGGAATCGGAGGCGGGGAATCAGAGATGGGGAATCAGAGGCGGGGAATCAGAGGCAGGGAATCGGACTCCGGGAATCAGAGTCGGGGAATCAGAGCTGGGGAATCAGAGGCGGGGAATCAGAGTTGGGGAATCAGAGGCGGGGAATCAGATATGGGGAAATAGAGGCGGGGAATCAGATATGGGGAATCAGAGGTGTGGAATCAGAGGTTGGGAATCAGAGGCAGGGAATCAGAGTCGGGGAATCAGATATGGGGAATCAGAGGTGGCGAATCAAAGGCGGTGAAACAGAGATGGGGAATCAGGGCAGGGAATCAGAGGCAGGGAATCAAACACGGGGAATCAGAGCTGGGGAATCAGAGGCGGGGAATCAGAGTTGGGAATCAGAGGCGGGGAATCAGAGGCGGGGAAACAGAGGCCGGGAATCAGATATGGGGAATCAGAGGTGGGGAATCCGAGGTTGGGAATCAGAGATGGGGAATCAAGGCGGGGAATCAGAGGCAGGGAATCAGACACGGGGAATCAGAGGCGGGGATTCAGAGCTGGGGAATCAGAGGCGGGGAATCAGAGTTGGGGAATCAGAGGCAGGGAATCAGATATGGGGAAACAGAGGCGGGGAATCAGATATGGGGAAAGAGGTGGGGAATCAGGGGCAGGGAATCAGTGGCAGGGAATCAGAGGCGGGGAATCAGAGGCGGGGAAACAGAGGCAGGGAATCAGACACGGGGAATCAGAGGCGGGGAATCAGAGATGGGGAATCAGAGGCGGGGAATCAGAGGCAGGTAATCGGACGCCGGGAATCAGAGTCGAGGAATCAGAGCTGGGGAATCAGAGGCGGGGAATCAGAGTTTGGGAATCAGAGGCGGGGAATCAGATATGGGGAAATAGAGGCGGGGAATCAGATATGGGGAATCAGAGGTGTGGAATCAGAGGTTGGGAATCAGAGGAAGGGAATCAGAGTCGGGGAAACAGAGGCGGGGAATCAGATATGTGGAATCAGAGGTGGCGAATCAAAGGCGGTGAAACAGAGATGGGGAATCAGGGCAGGGAATCAGAGGCAGGGAATCAAACACGGGGAATCAGAGCTGGGGAATCAGAGGCGGGGAATCAGAGTTGGGAATCAGAGGCGGGGAATCAGAGGCGGGGAAACAGAGGCGGGGAATCAGATATGGGGAATCAGAGGTGGGGAATCAGAGGTTGGGAATCAGAGGCAGGGAATCAGAGGCGGGGAATCAGAGGCGGGGAATCAGAGGAAGGGAATCAGATGTGCGGAATCGGAGATGGGGAATCAGAGGCAGGGAATCAGAGGCGGGGAATCAGAGGCGGGGAATCAGAGGCCGGGAATCATATATGGGGAAACTGAGGCGGGGAATCCGAGGCGGGGAAACAGAGGCGGGGAATCAGATATGGGGAATCAGAGGTGGGGAATCAGAGGTTGGGAATCAGAGGCAGGGAATCAGAGGCAGGGAATCAGATGCAGGGAATCAGATGCGGGGAATCAGAGGCGGGGAATCAGAGCTGGGGATTCAGAGGTGGGGAATCAGATTTGGGGAATCAGAGGTGGGGACTTAGATATTGGAAAACAGAGGCGGGGAATCAGAGGCGGGGAAACAGAGGCGGGGAATCAGATATGGGGAATCAGAGGTGGGGAATCAGAGGCAGGGAATCAGATGTGCGGAATCAGGGATGGGGAATCAGAGGCAGGGAAACAGAATCAGAAGCAGGGAATCAGAGGCCGGGGATCAGAGGCCGGAATCAGATTCTGGGAATCAGAGGCCTGGAATCAGAGGCGGGGAATCAGAGGCGGGTATTAGAGTTGGGGAATTAGAGGCGGGGAATCAGATATGGGGAAACAGAGGTAGGGAATCAGAGGCGGGGAAACAGAGGCAGGGAATCAGATATGGGGAATCAGAGGCGGGGAATCAGAGGTGGGGAATCATAGGCATGGAATCGGATGTGCGGAATCAGAGATTGGGAATCAGAGGCCGGGAATCAGAGGTGGTGAATCAGAGATGGGGAATCAGAGGCGGGGAATCAGAGGCAGGGTATCAGACGCGGGGAATCAGAGGTGGGCAATCAGAGGCGGAAAATCAGATATGGGGAATCAGAGGCGGGGAATCAGAGGCGGGGAAACAGAGGCGGGGAATCAGATATGGGGAATCAGAGGTGGGGCATCAGAGGTTGTGAATCACAGATGGGGAATCAGAGGCGGGGAATCAGAGGCAGGGAATCAGACGCGGGGAATCAGAGGCGGGGATTCAGAGCTGGGGAATCAGAAGCGGGGAATCAGAGTAGGGGAATCAGAGGCGGGGAATCAGATATGGGGAATCAGAGGTAGGGAATCAGAGGCGGGGAATCAGAGGCAGGGAATCACACGCGGGCAATCTGAGGCGGGGAATCAGAGCTGGGGAATCAGAGGTGGGGAATCAGAGTTGGGGAATCAGAGGCAGGGAATTGGATGTGCGGAATCAGAGATGGGGAATCAGAGGTGGGGAATCAGAGGCGGTGAATCAGAGATGGGGAATCAGAGGCGGGGAATCAGAGGCAGGGTATCAGAGCTGGGGAATCAGAGGCGGGGAATCATAGTTGGGAATCAGAGGCGGGAATCAGATATGGGGAAACAGAGGTGGGGAATCAGAGGCGGGGAAACATAGGCGGGGAATCAGATATGGGGAATCGGATGCAGGGAATCAGAGGCGGGGAATCAGAGCTGGGGAATCAGAGGCGGGGAATCAGAGTTGGAGCATCAGAGGTGGGGAATTAGATATAGGGAAACAGAGGCGGGGAATCAGAGGTGGGGAAACAGAGGCGGGGAATCAGATATGGGGAATCAGAGGTGGGGAATCAGAGGCAGGGAATCATATGTGCGGAATCAGAGATGGGGAATCAGAGGCAGGGAATCAGAATCAGAAGCGGGGAATCAGAGGCTGGGAATCAGAGGCCGGGAATCAGATGCTGGGAATAAGAGGCCGGGAATCAGAGGAGGGGAATCAGAGTCCGGGAATCAGAGATGGGGATTCAGAGGCGGGGAATCAGATATGGAGAATCAGAGATGGGGAATCAGAGGCGGGGAATCAGAGGCAGGGAATCGGACGCCGGGAATCAGAGGCGGGGAATCAGAGCTGGGGAATCAGAGGTGGTGAGTCAGACATGGGGAATCAGAGGCGGGGAATCAGTGGCAGGGAATCAGATATGGGGAATCAGAGGCGTGGAATCAGAGGCAGGGAATCAGAGGCGGGGAATCAGAGGCGGGGAATCAGAGGCAGGGAATCGGATGTGCGGAACCAGAGATGGGGTATCAGAGGTGGGGAATCAGAGGTGGTGAGTCAGACATGGGGAATCAGAGGCGGGGAATCAGAGGCAGGGAATCAGAAACGGGGAATCAGAGGCGGGCAATCATAACTGGCGAATCAGAGGAGGGGAATCAGTGGTGGGGAATCAGAGGCGGGGAATCAGATATGGTGAATCAGAGGTGGGGAATCAGATGCGGGGAAACAGAGGCCGGGAATCAGATATGTTGTATCACAGGTGGGGAATCAGAGGCGGGAAATCAGAGCTGGGGATTCAGAGGCGGGGAAATCAGAGTTGGGGAATCAGAGTCCGGGAATCAGAGATGGGAAATCAGAGGAGGGGAATCAAATATGGGGAATCAGAGGCGGGGAATCAGAGTTGGGGAATGAGTCCGGGAATCAGAGATGGGGAATCAGAGGCGGGGAATCAAATATGGGGAATCAGAGGCGGGGAATCAGATGCGGGGAAACAGAGGCGGTGAATCAGATATGGGCAATCAGAGGTGGCGAATCAGAGGTAGAGAATCAGAGATGGGGAAGCAGAGGTGGGGAATCAGATGTGATGAATTAGAGATGGGGAATCAGAGGCGGGGTATCAGAGGCGGGGAATCAGAGTTGGGGAATCAGAGGAGGGGAATCAGATATGGGGAAACAGAGGCCGGGAATCAGAGGCAGGGAAACAGAGGCGGGGAATCAGATGTGGGGAATCAGAGGTGGGGAATTAGAGGTTGCGAATCAGAGGCAGGGAATCAGAGGCGGGGAATCAGAGGCGGGGAATCAGAGGCAGGGAATCGGATGAGCGGAATCAGAGATGGGGAATCAGAGGTGGGAAATCAGAGGTGGAGAATCAGAGAAGGGGAATCAGAGGCGGGGAATCAGATGCAGGGAATCAGATGCAGGGAATCAGAGGCGGGGAATCATAGCTGGCGAATCAGAGGAGGGGAATCAGAGTTGGGGAATCAGAGGCGGGGAATCAGATATGGGGAAACAGAGGTGGGGAATCAGAGGCGGGGAAACAGAGGCGGGGAATCAGATATGGGGATTCAGAGGTGGGGAATCAGAGGTTGGGAATCAGAGGCAGGGAATCAGAGGCGGGGAATCAGAGGCAGGGAATCAGATGCGGGGAATCAGAGGCGGGGAATCAGAGTTGGGGAATCAGAGGCGTGGAATTAGATATGGCGAAACAGAGGCGGGGAATCAGAGACGGGAAAACAGAGGCGGGGAATCAGATATGGGGAATCAGCGGTGGCGAATTTAAGGCGGTGTATCAGAGATGGGGAATCAGGGCAGGGAATCAGAGGCAGGGAATCAAACACGGGGAATCAGAGGCGGGGAATCAGAGCTGGGGAATCAGAGGCGGGGATTCAGAGTTGGGGAATCAGAGGCGGGGAAACAGAGGCGGGGAATCAGATATGGGGAATCAGAGGTGGGGATTCAGAGGTTGGGAATCAGAAGCAGGGAATACGAGGCGGGGAATCAGAGGCGGGGAATCAGAGGCAGGGAATCCGATGTGCGGAATCGGAGATGGGGAATCAGAGGCAGGGAATCAGAGTCGGGGAATCAGAGGTGGAGAATCAGAGGCCGGGAATCAGATATGGGGAAACTGAGGCGGGGAATCAGAGGCGGGGAAACAGAGGCGGGGAATCAGATATGGGGAATCAGAGGTGGGGAATCAGATGTTGGGAATGAGAGGCAGGGAATCAGAGGCTGGGAATCAGATGCAGGGAATCAGATGCGGGGAATCAGAGGCGGGGAATCAGAGCTGGGGAATCAGAGGTGGGGAATCAGAGTTGGGGAATCAGAGTCGGGGACTTAGATATGGGGAAACAGAGGCGGGGAATCAGAGGCGGGGAAACAGACGCGGGGAATCAGAGGCGGGGATTCAGAGCTGGGGAATCAGAGGCGGGGAATCAGAGATGGGGAATCAGAGGCGGGGAATCAGATATGGGGAATCAGAGGCGGGGAATCAGAGGCGGGGAAACAGAGGCAGGGAATCAGATATGGGGAATCAGAGGTGGGGTATCAGGGGCAGGGAATCAGTGGCAGGGAATCAGAGTCGGGGAATCAGAGGCGGGGAATCAGAGGCAGGGAATCAGACACGGGGAATTAGATATGGGGAAACAGAGGCGGGGAATCAGAGGCGGGCAAACAGAGGCGGGGAATTAGATATGGGGAATCAGAGGTGGGGAATCAGAGGTGGTGAATCAGAGATGGGGAATCACAGGCGGGGAATCAAAGGCGGGGAAACAGAGGCGGGGAATCAGATAATGGGAATCGGATGCGGGGAATCAGAGGCGGGGAATCAGAGCTGGGGAATCAGAGGCGGGGTATCAGAGTTGGGGCATCTGAGGTGGGGAATTAGATATGGGGAAACAGAGGCGGGGAATCAGAGGCGGGGAAACAGAATCAAAAGCGGGGAATCAGAGGCCGGGAATCAGAGGCCGGGATTCAGATGCCGGGAATAAGAGGCCGGGAATCAGAGGTGGGGAATCAGAGTCCGGGAATCAGAGATGGGGATTCAGAGGCGGGGAATGATATATGGGGAATCAGAGGCGGGGAATCAGAGGCGGGGAATCAGAGGCAGTGAATCAAACACGGGGAATCAGAGGCGGGGAATCAGAGGTGGGGAATCAGATATGGGGAATCAGAGGTGGCGAATCAAAGGCGGTGAATCAGAGATGGGGAATCAGAGGCGGGGAATCAGAGGCAGGGAATCAAACACGGGGAATCAGAGGCGGGGAATCAAAGCTGGGGAATCAGAGGCGGGGAATCAGAGTTGGGGAATCAGAGGCGGGGAATCAGATATGGGGAAACAGGGGCGGGGAATCAGAGGCAGGGAAACAGAGGCGGGGAATCAGATATGGGGAATCAGGGGTGGGGAATCAGAGGTTGGGAATCAGATGCAGGGAATCAGAGGCGTGGAAACAGAGGCGGGGATTCAGATGTGGTGAATCAGAGATGGGGAATCAGAGGCAGGGAATCAGAATCAGAAGCGGGATATCAGTGGCCGGGAATCAGAGGAAGGTAATCAGATGCAGGGGATCAAACACGGGGAATCAGAGGCTGGGAATCAGAGCTGGGGAATCAGAGGCGGGGAATCAGAGCTGGGGAATCACAGGCGGGGAATCAGAGATGGGGAATCAGAGGCGGGGAATCAGAGGCAGGGAATCAGATGCGGGGAATCAGAGGCGGGGAATCAGAGCTGGAGAATCAGAGGCGGGGAATCAGAGGTGGGCAATCAGAGGATGGGAATCAGATATGGGGAATCAGAGGCGGGGAATCAGAGCTGGGGAATCACAGGCGGGGAAACAGAGGCGGGGAATCAGAGGCAGTGAAACAGAGGCGGGGAATCAGATATTGGGAATCAGAGGTGGGGAATCAGAGGTTGTGAATCAGAGGCCTGGAATCAGAGGCGTGGAATCAGAGGCAG
Source organism: Narcine bancroftii (assembly GCF_036971445.1). Lineage (NCBI taxonomy): Eukaryota > Metazoa > Chordata > Chondrichthyes > Torpediniformes > Narcinidae > Narcine > Narcine bancroftii. Next base: position 657,930 of record NW_027211883.1, read on the forward strand.
GGAATCAGATGCGGGGAATCAGAGGAGGGGAATCAGAGCTGGGGAATCAGAGGCGGGGTATTAGAGTTGGGGAATCAGAGGTGGGGAATCAGACGCGGGGAATCAGATGGGGGGATTCATTGCTGGCGAATCAGAGGCGGGGAATCAGAGGTGGGCAATCAGAGGCCGGGAATCAGAGGTGGTGAATCAGAGATGGGGAATCAGAGGCGGGGAATCAGTGGCAGGGAATCAGATATGGGGAATCAGAGGCGTGGAATCAGAGGCAGGGAATCAGACACGGGGAATCAGACACGGGGAATCAGAGGTGGGGAATCAGAGATGGGGATTCAGAGGCGGTGAATAGAGATGGGGAATCAGAGGCGGGGAATCAGAGGCAGGAAATCAGACATGGGGATTCAGAGGCTGGGAATCAGACGGGGGGAATCAGAGGCAGGGAATCAGAGGCGGGGAATCAGATATGGGGAATCAGAGGCTGGTATTCAGAGGCGGGGAATCAGAGGCAGGGAATCAAACACGGGGAATCAGAGATGGGGAATCAGAGATGGGGAATCAGAGGCGGGGAATCAGAGTTGGGGAATCAGAGGCAGGGAATCGGATGTGCGGAATCAGACATGGGGAATCAGAGGCGGTGAATCAGAGATGGGGAATAAGAGGCGGGGAATCAGAGGCAGGAAATCAGACACGGGGATTCAGAGGCTGGGAATCAGACGGGGGGAATCAAAGGCGGGGAATCAGAGCTGGGGAATCAGAGGCAGGGAATCAGAGTTGGGGATTCAGAGACGGGGAATCAGATATGGGGAAACAGAGGCGGGGAATCAGAGGCGGGCAAACAGAGGCGGGGAATTAGATATGGGGAATCAGATGTAGGGAATCAGAGGTGGTGAATCAGTGATGGGGAATCACAGGCGGGGAATCAGAGGCATGGAATAAAACGCAGGGAATCAGAGGCAGGGAATCAGAGCTGGGGAATCAGAGGCGGGGAATCATAGTTGGGAATCAGAGGCGGGGAATCAGATATGGGGAAACAGAGGCGGGGAATCAGAGGCGGGGAAACAGAGGCGGGGAATCAGATATCGGGAATCAGAGGTGTGGAATCAGAGGTTGGGAATCAGAGGCGGGGAAACAGAGGAGGGGAATCAGATATGGGGAATCAGAGGTGGCGAATTAAAGGCGGTGAATCAGAGATGGGGAATCATGGCAGGGAATCAGAGGCAGGGAATCAAACACGGGGAATCAGAGGCATGGAATCAGAGCTGGGGAATCAGAGGCGGGGATTCAGAGTTGGGGAATCAGAGGCGGGGAATCAGAGGCGGGGAAACAGAGGCGGGGAATCAGATATGGGGAATCAGAGGTGGGGAATCAGAGGTTGGGAATCAGAAGCAGGGAATCAGAGGCAGGGGAATCAGAGGCGGGGAATCAGAGGCAGGAAATCCGATGTGCGGAATCGGAGATGGGGAATCAGAGGCAGGGAATCAGAGGCGGGGAAGCAGAGGCGGGTAATCAGAGGCCGGGAATCAGATATGGGGAAACAGAGGTGGGGAATCAGAGGCGGGGAAACAGAGGCGGGGAATCAGATATGGGAAATCAGAGGTGGGGAATCAGAGGTTGGGAATCAGAGGCAGGGAATCAGAGGCTGGGAATCAGATGCAGGGAATCAGATGCGGGGAATCAGAGGCGGGGAATCAGAGCTGGGGAATCAGATGTGCGGAATCAGAGTTGGGGAATCAGAGTCGGGGACTTAGATATGGGGAAACAGAGGCAGGGAATCAGAGGCGGGGAAACAGACGCGGGGAATCAGAGGCGGGTATCAGAGCTGGGGAATCAGAGGCGGGGAATCAGAGTTGGGGAATCAGAGGCGGGGAATCAGAGGCGGGGAATCAGAGGCGGGGAATCAGAGGCGGGGAAACAGAGGCAGGGAATCAGATATGGGGAATCAGAGGTTGGGTATCAGGGGCAGGGAATCAGTGGCAGGGAATCAGAGGCGGGGAATCAGAGGCGGGGAATCAGAGGCAGGGAATCAGACACGGGGAATCAGATATGGGGAAACAGAGGCGGGGAATCAAAGGCGGGCAAACAGAGGCGGGGAATTAGATATGGGGAATCAGAGGTGGGGAATCAGAGGTGGTGAATCAGAGATGGGGAATCACAGGCGGGGAATCAGAGGCAGGGAATAGAACGCGGGGAATCAGAGGCGGGGAATCAGATATGGGGAAACAGAGGCGGGGAATCAAAGGCGGGGAAACAGAGGCGGGGAATCAGATATGGGGAATCGGATGCGGGAAATCAGAGGCGGGGAATCAGAGCTGGGGAATCAGAGGCGGGGTATCAGAGTTGGGGCATCAGAGGTGGGGAATTAGATATGGGGAAACAGAGGCGGGGAATCAGATGTGCGGAATCAGAGATGGGGAATCAGAGGCAGGGAATCAGAATCAGAAGCGGGGAATCAGAGGCCGGGAATCAGAGGCCGGGATTCAGATGCCGGGAATAAGAGGCCGGGAATCAGAGGTGGGGAATCAGATTCCGGGAATCAGAGATGGGGATTCAGAGGCGGGGAATGATATATGGGGAATCAGAGGCGGGGAATCAGAGGCGGGGTAACAGAGGTGGGGAATCAGATATGGGGAATCAGAGGTGTCGAATCAAAGGCGGTGAATCAGAGATGGGGAATCAGAGGCGGGGAATCAGAGGCAGGGAATCAAACACGGGGAATCAGAGGCGGGGAATAAGATCTGGGGAATCAGAGGTGGGTAATCAGAGTTGGGGAATCAGAGGCGGGGAATCAGATATGGGGAAACAGGGGCGGAGAATCAGAGGCAGGGAAACAGAGGCGGGGAATCAGATATGGGGAATCAGGGGTGGGGAATCAGAGGTTGGGAATCAGAGGCAGGGAATCAGAGGCGTGGAAACAGAGGCGGGGATTCAGATATGGGGAATCAGAGGTGGGGAATCAGGGGCGTGGAATCAGAGGCAGGGAATTAGATGTGGTGAATCAGAGATGGGGAATCAGAATCAGAAGCGGGGTATCAGAGGCCGGGAATCAGAGGAAGGTAATCAGAGGCAGGGGATCAAACACGGGGAATCAGAGGCTGGGAATCAGAGCTGGGGAATCACAGGCGGGGTATCAGAGATGGGGAATCAGAGGCGGGGAATCAGAGGCAGGGAATCAGATGCGGGGAATCAGAGGCGGGGAATCAGAGGCGGTGAAACAGAGGCGGGGAATCAGATATGGGGAATCAGAGGTGGGGAATCACAGGTTGGGAATCAGAGCTGGGGAATCAGAGGCGGGGAATCAGAGTTGGAGCATCAGAGGTGGGGAATTAGATATAGGGAAACAGAGGCGGGGAATCAGAGGTGGGGAAACAGAGGCGGGGAATCAGATATGGGGAATCAGAGGTGGGGAATCAGAGGCAGGGAATCATATGTGCGGAATCAGAGATGGGGAATCAGAGGCAGGGAATCAGAATCAGAAGCGGGGAATCAGAGGCTGGGAATCAGAGGCCGGGAATCAGATGCTGGGAATAAGAGGCCGGGAATCAGAGGAGGGGAATCAGAGTCCGGGAATCAGAGATGGGGATTCAGAGGCGGGGAATCAGATATGGAGAATCAGAGATGGGGAATCAGAGGCGGGGAATCAGAGGCAGGGAATCGGACGCCGGGAATCAGAGGCGGGGAATCAGAGCTGGGGAATCAGAGGTGGTGAGTCAGACATGGGGAATCAGAGGCGGGGAATCAGTGGCAGGGAATCAGATATGGGGAATCAGAGGCGTGGAATCAGAGGCAGGGAATCAGAGGCGGGGAATCAGAGGCGGGGAATCAGAGGCAGGGAATCGGATGTGCGGAACCAGAGATGGGGTATCAGAGGTGGGGAATCAGAGGTGGTGAGTCAGACATGGGGAATCAGAGGCGGGGAATCAGAGGCAGGGAATCAGAAACGGGGAATCAGAGGCGGGCAATCATAACTGGCGAATCAGAGGAGGGGAATCAGTGGTGGGGAATCAGAGGCGGGGAATCAGATATGGTGAATCAGAGGTGGGGAATCAGATGCGGGGAAACAGAGGCCGGGAATCAGATATGTTGTATCACAGGTGGGGAATCAGAGGCGGGAAATCAGAGCTGGGGATTCAGAGGCGGGGAAATCAGAGTTGGGGAATCAGAGTCCGGGAATCAGAGATGGGAAATCAGAGGAGGGGAATCAAATATGGGGAATCAGAGGCGGGGAATCAGAGTTGGGGAATGAGTCCGGGAATCAGAGATGGGGAATCAGAGGCGGGGAATCAAATATGGGGAATCAGAGGCGGGGAATCAGATGCGGGGAAACAGAGGCGGTGAATCAGATATGGGCAATCAGAGGTGGCGAATCAGAGGTAGAGAATCAGAGATGGGGAAGCAGAGGTGGGGAATCAGATGTGATGAATTAGAGATGGGGAATCAGAGGCGGGGTATCAGAGGCGGGGAATCAGAGTTGGGGAATCAGAGGAGGGGAATCAGATATGGGGAAACAGAGGCCGGGAATCAGAGGCAGGGAAACAGAGGCGGGGAATCAGATGTGGGGAATCAGAGGTGGGGAATTAGAGGTTGCGAATCAGAGGCAGGGAATCAGAGGCGGGGAATCAGAGGCGGGGAATCAGAGGCAGGGAATCGGATGAGCGGAATCAGAGATGGGGAATCAGAGGTGGGAAATCAGAGGTGGAGAATCAGAGAAGGGGAATCAGAGGCGGGGAATCAGATGCAGGGAATCAGATGCAGGGAATCAGAGGCGGGGAATCATAGCTGGCGAATCAGAGGAGGGGAATCAGAGTTGGGGAATCAGAGGCGGGGAATCAGATATGGGGAAACAGAGGTGGGGAATCAGAGGCGGGGAAACAGAGGCGGGGAATCAGATATGGGGATTCAGAGGTGGGGAATCAGAGGTTGGGAATCAGAGGCAGGGAATCAGAGGCGGGGAATCAGAGGCAGGGAATCAGATGCGGGGAATCAGAGGCGGGGAATCAGAGTTGGGGAATCAGAGGCGTGGAATTAGATATGGCGAAACAGAGGCGGGGAATCAGAGACGGGAAAACAGAGGCGGGGAATCAGATATGGGGAATCAGCGGTGGCGAATTTAAGGCGGTGTATCAGAGATGGGGAATCAGGGCAGGGAATCAGAGGCAGGGAATCAAACACGGGGAATCAGAGGCGGGGAATCAGAGCTGGGGAATCAGAGGCGGGGATTCAGAGTTGGGGAATCAGAGGCGGGGAAACAGAGGCGGGGAATCAGATATGGGGAATCAGAGGTGGGGATTCAGAGGTTGGGAATCAGAAGCAGGGAATACGAGGCGGGGAATCAGAGGCGGGGAATCAGAGGCAGGGAATCCGATGTGCGGAATCGGAGATGGGGAATCAGAGGCAGGGAATCAGAGTCGGGGAATCAGAGGTGGAGAATCAGAGGCCGGGAATCAGATATGGGGAAACTGAGGCGGGGAATCAGAGGCGGGGAAACAGAGGCGGGGAATCAGATATGGGGAATCAGAGGTGGGGAATCAGATGTTGGGAATGAGAGGCAGGGAATCAGAGGCTGGGAATCAGATGCAGGGAATCAGATGCGGGGAATCAGAGGCGGGGAATCAGAGCTGGGGAATCAGAGGTGGGGAATCAGAGTTGGGGAATCAGAGTCGGGGACTTAGATATGGGGAAACAGAGGCGGGGAATCAGAGGCGGGGAAACAGACGCGGGGAATCAGAGGCGGGGATTCAGAGCTGGGGAATCAGAGGCGGGGAATCAGAGATGGGGAATCAGAGGCGGGGAATCAGATATGGGGAATCAGAGGCGGGGAATCAGAGGCGGGGAAACAGAGGCAGGGAATCAGATATGGGGAATCAGAGGTGGGGTATCAGGGGCAGGGAATCAGTGGCAGGGAATCAGAGTCGGGGAATCAGAGGCGGGGAATCAGAGGCAGGGAATCAGACACGGGGAATTAGATATGGGGAAACAGAGGCGGGGAATCAGAGGCGGGCAAACAGAGGCGGGGAATTAGATATGGGGAATCAGAGGTGGGGAATCAGAGGTGGTGAATCAGAGATGGGGAATCACAGGCGGGGAATCAAAGGCGGGGAAACAGAGGCGGGGAATCAGATAATGGGAATCGGATGCGGGGAATCAGAGGCGGGGAATCAGAGCTGGGGAATCAGAGGCGGGGTATCAGAGTTGGGGCATCTGAGGTGGGGAATTAGATATGGGGAAACAGAGGCGGGGAATCAGAGGCGGGGAAACAGAATCAAAAGCGGGGAATCAGAGGCCGGGAATCAGAGGCCGGGATTCAGATGCCGGGAATAAGAGGCCGGGAATCAGAGGTGGGGAATCAGAGTCCGGGAATCAGAGATGGGGATTCAGAGGCGGGGAATGATATATGGGGAATCAGAGGCGGGGAATCAGAGGCGGGGAATCAGAGGCAGTGAATCAAACACGGGGAATCAGAGGCGGGGAATCAGAGGTGGGGAATCAGATATGGGGAATCAGAGGTGGCGAATCAAAGGCGGTGAATCAGAGATGGGGAATCAGAGGCGGGGAATCAGAGGCAGGGAATCAAACACGGGGAATCAGAGGCGGGGAATCAAAGCTGGGGAATCAGAGGCGGGGAATCAGAGTTGGGGAATCAGAGGCGGGGAATCAGATATGGGGAAACAGGGGCGGGGAATCAGAGGCAGGGAAACAGAGGCGGGGAATCAGATATGGGGAATCAGGGGTGGGGAATCAGAGGTTGGGAATCAGATGCAGGGAATCAGAGGCGTGGAAACAGAGGCGGGGATTCAGATGTGGTGAATCAGAGATGGGGAATCAGAGGCAGGGAATCAGAATCAGAAGCGGGATATCAGTGGCCGGGAATCAGAGGAAGGTAATCAGATGCAGGGGATCAAACACGGGGAATCAGAGGCTGGGAATCAGAGCTGGGGAATCAGAGGCGGGGAATCAGAGCTGGGGAATCACAGGCGGGGAATCAGAGATGGGGAATCAGAGGCGGGGAATCAGAGGCAGGGAATCAGATGCGGGGAATCAGAGGCGGGGAATCAGAGCTGGAGAATCAGAGGCGGGGAATCAGAGGTGGGCAATCAGAGGATGGGAATCAGATATGGGGAATCAGAGGCGGGGAATCAGAGCTGGGGAATCACAGGCGGGGAAACAGAGGCGGGGAATCAGAGGCAGTGAAACAGAGGCGGGGAATCAGATATTGGGAATCAGAGGTGGGGAATCAGAGGTTGTGAATCAGAGGCCTGGAATCAGAGGCGTGGAATCAGAGGCAGGGAATCAGATGCGGGGAATCAGAGGAGGGGAATCAGAGCTGGGGAATCAGAGGCGGGGTATTAGAGTTGGGGAATCAGAGGTGGGGAATCAGACGCGGGGAATCAGATGGGGGGATTCATTGCTGGCGAATCAGAGGCGGGGAATCAGAGGTGGGCAATCAGAGGCCGGGAATCAGAGGTGGTGAATCAGAGATGGGGAATCAGAGGCGGGGAATCAGTGGCAGGGAATCAGATATGGGGAATCAGAGGCGTGGAATCAGAGGCAGGGAATCAGACACGGGGAATCAGACACGGGGAATCAGAGGTGGGGAATCAGAGATGGGGATTCAGAGGCGGTGAATAGAGATGGGGAATCAGAGGCGGGGAATCAGAGGCAGGAAATCAGACATGGGGATTCAGAGGCTGGGAATCAGACGGGGGGAATCAGAGGCAGGGAATCAGAGGCGGGGAATCAGATATGGGGAATCAGAGGCTGGTATTCAGAGGCGGGGAATCAGAGGCAGGGAATCAAACACGGGGAATCAGAGATGGGGAATCAGAGATGGGGAATCAGAGGCGGGGAATCAGAGTTGGGGAATCAGAGGCAGGGAATCGGATGTGCGGAATCAGACATGGGGAATCAGAGGCGGTGAATCAGAGATGGGGAATAAGAGGCGGGGAATCAGAGGCAGGAAATCAGACACGGGGATTCAGAGGCTGGGAATCAGACGGGGGGAATCAAAGGCGGGGAATCAGAGCTGGGGAATCAGAGGCAGGGAATCAGAGTTGGGGATTCAGAGACGGGGAATCAGATATGGGGAAACAGAGGCGGGGAATCAGAGGCGGGCAAACAGAGGCGGGGAATTAGATATGGGGAATCAGATGTAGGGAATCAGAGGTGGTGAATCAGTGATGGGGAATCACAGGCGGGGAATCAGAGGCATGGAATAAAACGCAGGGAATCAGAGCTGGGGAATCAGAGGCGGGGAATCATAGTTGGGAATCAGAGGCGGGGAATCAGATATGGGGAAACAGAGGCGGGGAATCAGAGGCGGGGAAACAGAGGCGGGGAATCAGATATCGGGAATCAGAGGTGTGGAATCAGAGGTTGGGAATCAGAGGCGGGGAAACAGAGGAGGGGAATCAGATATGGGGAATCAGAGGTGGCGAATTAAAGGCGGTGAATCAGAGATGGGGAATCATGGCAGGGAATCAGAGGCAGGGAATCAAACACGGGGAATCAGAGGCATGGAATCAGAGCTGGGGAATCAGAGGCGGGGATTCAGAGTTGGGGAATCAGAGGCGGGGAATCAGAGGCGGGGAAACAGAGGCGGGGAATCAGATATGGGGAATCAGAGGTGGGGAATCAGAGGTTGGGAATCAGAAGCAGGGAATCAGAGGCAGGGGAATCAGAGGCGGGGAATCAGAGGCAGGAAATCCGATGTGCGGAATCGGAGATGGGGAATCAGAGGCAGGGAATCAGAGGCGGGGAAGCAGAGGCGGGTAATCAGAGGCCGGGAATCAGATATGGGGAAACAGAGGTGGGGAATCAGAGGCGGGGAAACAGAGGCGGGGAATCAGATATGGGAAATCAGAGGTGGGGAATCAGAGGTTGGGAATCAGAGGCAGGGAATCAGAGGCTGGGAATCAGATGCAGGGAATCAGATGCGGGGAATCAGAGGCGGGGAATCAGAGCTGGGGAATCAGATGTGCGGAATCAGAGTTGGGGAATCAGAGTCGGGGACTTAGATATGGGGAAACAGAGGCAGGGAATCAGAGGCGGGGAAACAGACGCGGGGAATCAGAGGCGGGTATCAGAGCTGGGGAATCAGAGGCGGGGAATCAGAGTTGGGGAATCAGAGGCGGGGAATCAGAGGCGGGGAATCAGAGGCGGGGAATCAGAGGCGGGGAAACAGAGGCAGGGAATCAGATATGGGGAATCAGAGGTTGGGTATCAGGGGCAGGGAATCAGTGGCAGGGAATCAGAGGCGGGGAATCAGAGGCGGGGAATCAGAGGCAGGGAATCAGACACGGGGAATCAGATATGGGGAAACAGAGGCGGGGAATCAAAGGCGGGCAAACAGAGGCGGGGAATTAGATATGGGGAATCAGAGGTGGGGAATCAGAGGTGGTGAATCAGAGATGGGGAATCACAGGCGGGGAATCAGAGGCAGGGAATAGAACGCGGGGAATCAGAGGCGGGGAATCAGATATGGGGAAACAGAGGCGGGGAATCAAAGGCGGGGAAACAGAGGCGGGGAATCAGATATGGGGAATCGGATGCGGGAAATCAGAGGCGGGGAATCAGAGCTGGGGAATCAGAGGCGGGGTATCAGAGTTGGGGCATCAGAGGTGGGGAATTAGATATGGGGAAACAGAGGCGGGGAATCAGATGTGCGGAATCAGAGATGGGGAATCAGAGGCAGGGAATCAGAATCAGAAGCGGGGAATCAGAGGCCGGGAATCAGAGGCCGGGATTCAGATGCCGGGAATAAGAGGCCGGGAATCAGAGGTGGGGAATCAGATTCCGGGAATCAGAGATGGGGATTCAGAGGCGGGGAATGATATATGGGGAATCAGAGGCGGGGAATCAGAGGCGGGGTAACAGAGGTGGGGAATCAGATATGGGGAATCAGAGGTGTCGAATCAAAGGCGGTGAATCAGAGATGGGGAATCAGAGGCGGGGAATCAGAGGCAGGGAATCAAACACGGGGAATCAGAGGCGGGGAATAAGATCTGGGGAATCAGAGGTGGGTAATCAGAGTTGGGGAATCAGAGGCGGGGAATCAGATATGGGGAAACAGGGGCGGAGAATCAGAGGCAGGGAAACAGAGGCGGGGAATCAGATATGGGGAATCAGGGGTGGGGAATCAGAGGTTGGGAATCAGAGGCAGGGAATCAGAGGCGTGGAAACAGAGGCGGGGATTCAGATATGGGGAATCAGAGGTGGGGAATCAGGGGCGTGGAATCAGAGGCAGGGAATTAGATGTGGTGAATCAGAGATGGGGAATCAGAATCAGAAGCGGGGTATCAGAGGCCGGGAATCAGAGGAAGGTAATCAGAGGCAGGGGATCAAACACGGGGAATCAGAGGCTGGGAATCAGAGCTGGGGAATCACAGGCGGGGTATCAGAGATGGGGAATCAGAGGCGGGGAATCAGAGGCAGGGAATCAGATGCGGGGAATCAGAGGCGGGGAATCAGAGGCGGTGAAACAGAGGCGGGGAATCAGATATGGGGAATCAGAGGTGGGGAATCACAGGTTGGGAATCAGAGGCCTGGAATCAGAGGCGGGGAATCAGAGGCAGGGAATCAGATGCGGGGAATCAGAGGAGGGGAATCAGAGCTGGGGAATCAGAGGCGGGGTATTAGAGTTGGGGAATCAGAGGCGGGGAATCAGACGCGGGGAATCAGAGGGGGGGAATCATAGCTGGCGAATCAGAGGCGGGGAATCAGAGGTGGGCAATCAGAGGCCGGGAATCAGAGGTGGTGAATCAGAGATGGGGAATCAGAGGCGGGGAATCAGTGGCAGGGAATGAGATATGGGGAATCAGAGGCGTGGAATCAGAGGCAGGGAATCAGACACGGGGAATCAGACACGGGGAATCAGAGGTGGGGAATCAGAGATGGGGAATCAGAGGCGGTGAATCAGAGATGGGGAATCAGAGGCGGGGAATCAGAGGCAGGAAATCAGACACGGGGATTCAGAGGCTGGGAAACAGACGGGGGGAATCAAAGGCGGGGAATCAGAGCTGGGGAATCAGAGGCAGGGAATCAGAGGCGGGGAATCAGATATGGGGAATCAGAGGCTGGGATTCAGAGGCGGGGAATCAGAGGCAGGGAATCAGACACGGGGAATCAGAGGTGGGGAATCAGAGATGGGGAATCAGAGGCGGGGAATCAGAGGCAGGGAATCAGACGTGGGGAATCTGAGGCGGGGAGTCAGAGCTGGGGAATCAGAGGTGGGGAATCAGAGTTGGGGAATCAGAGGCAGGGAATCGGATGTGCGGAATCAGAGATGGGGAATCAGATGTGGGGAATCAGAGGAATCAGAGATGGGGAATCAGAGGCGGGGAATCAGAGGCAGGAAATCAGACACGGGGATTCAGAGGCTGGGAATCAGACGGGGGGTATCAAAGGCGGGGAATCAGAGCTGGGGAATCAGAGGCAGGGAATCAGAGTTGGGGATTCAGAGACGGGGAATCAGATATGGGGAAACAGAGGCGGGGAATCAGAGGCGGGCAAACAGAGGCGGGGAATTAGATATGGGGAATCAGAGGTGGGGAATCAGAGGTGGTGAATCAGTGATGGGGAATCACAGGCGGGGAATCAGAGGCAGGGAATAGAACGCAGGGAATCAGACGCAGGGAATCAGAGCTGGGGAATCAGAGGCGGGGAATCATAGTTGGGAATCAGAGGCGGGGAATCAGATATGGGGAAACAGAGGCGGGGAATCAGAGGCGGGGAAACAGAGGCGGGGAATCAGATATGGGGAATCGAATGCGGGGAATCAGAGGCGGGGAATCAGAGCAGGGGAATCAGAGGCGGGGAATCAGAGTTGGGGCATCAGAGGTGGGGAATTAGATATAGGGAAACAGAGGCGGGGAATCAGAGGCGGGGAAACAGAGGCGGTGAATCAGATATGGGGAATCAGAGGTGGGGAATCAGAGGCAGGGAATCAGATGTGCGGAATCAGAGATGGGGAATCAGAGGCAGGGAATCAGAATCAAAAGCGGGGAATCAGAGGCCCGGTATCAGAGGCCGGGAATCAGATGCTGGGAATAAGAGGCCGGGAATCAGAGGTGGGGAATCAGAGTCCGGGAATCAGAGATGGGGATTCAGAGGCGGGGAATGAGATATGGAGAATCAGAGGCGGGGAATCAGAGGCCGGGAAACAGAGGTGGGGAATCAGATATGGGGAATCAGAGGTAGCGAATCAAAGGCGGTGAATCAGAGATGGGGAATCAGAGGCGGGGAATCAGAGGCAGGGAATCAGATGCGGGGAATCAGAGGCGGGGAATCAGAGCTGGCGAATCAGAGGCGGGGAATCAGAGGTGGGCAATCAGAGGCGGGGAATCAGATATGGGGAATCACAGGCGGGGAATCAGAGGCGGGGAAACAGAGGCGGGGAATCAAATATAGGGAATCAGAGGTGGGGAATCAGAGGTTGTGAATCAGAGATGGGGAATCAAGGCGTGGAATCAGAGGCAGGGAATCAGACACGGGGAATCAGAGGCGGGGATTCAGAGCTGGGGAATCAGAGGCGGGGAATCAGAGTTGGGGAATCAGAGGCAGGGAATCAGATATGGGGAAACAGAGGCGGGGAATCAGATATGGGGAAAGAGGTGGGGAATCAGGGGCAGGGAATCAGTGGCAGGGAATCAGAGGCGGGGAATCAGAGGCGGGGAATCAGAGGCAGGGAATCAGACACGGGGAATCAGAGGCGGGGAATCAGAGATGGGGAATCAGAGGCGGGGAATCAGAGGCAGGTAATCGGACGCCGGGAATCAGAGTCGAGGAATCAGAGCTGGGGAATCAGAGGCGGGGAATCAGAGTTTGGGAATCAGAGGCGGGGAATCAGATATGGGGAAATAGAGGCGGGGAATCAGATATGGGGAATCAGAGGTGTGGAATCAGAGGTTGGGAATCAGAGGAAGGGAATCAGAGTCGGGGAAACAGAGGCGGGGAATCAGATATGTGGAATCAGAGGTGGCGAATCAAAGGCGGTGAAACAGAGATGGGGAATCAGGGCAGGGAATCAGAGGCAGGGAATCAAACACGGGGAATCAGAGCTGGGGAATCAGAGGCGGGGAATCAGAGTTGGGAATCAGAGGCGGGGAATCAGAGGCGGAGAAACAGAGGCGGGGAATCAGATATGGGGAATCAGAGGTGGGGAATCAGAGGTTGGGAATCAGAGGCAGGGAATCAGAGGCGGGGAATCAGAGGCGGGGAATCAGAGGAAGGGAATCAGATGTGCGGAATCGGAGATGGGGAATCAGAGGCAGGGAATCAGAGGCGGGGAATCAGAGGCGGGGAATCAGAGGCCGGGAATCAGATATGGGGAAACTGAGGCGGGGAATCCGAGGCGGGGAAACAGAGGCGGGGAATCAGATATGGGGAATCAGAGGTGGGGAATCAGAGGTTGGGAATCAGAGGCAGGGAATCAGAGTCAGGGAATCAGATGCAGGGAATCAGATGCGGGGAATCAGAGGCGGGGAATCAGAGCTGGGGATTCAGAGGTGGGGAATCAGATTTGGGGAATCAGAGGTGGGGACTTAGATATTGGAAAACAGAGGCGGGGAATCAGAGGCGGGGAAACAGAGGCGGGGAATCAGATATGGGGAATCAGAGGTGGGGAATCAGAGGCAGGGAATCAGATGTGCGGAATCAGGGATGGGGAATCAGAGGCAGGGAAACAGAATCAGAAGCAGGGAATCAGAGGCCGGGGATCAGAGGCCGGAATCAGATTCTGGGAATCAGAGGCCTGGAATCAGAGGCGGGGAATCAGAGGCAGGGAATCAGATGCGGGGAATCAGAGGCGGGGAATCAGAGCTGGGGAATCAGAGGCGGGTATTAGAGTTGGGGAATTAGAGGCGGGGAATCAGATATGGGGAAACAGAGGTAGGGAATCAGAGGCGGGGAAACAGAGGCAGGGAATCAGATATGGGGAATCAGAGGCGGGGAATCAGAGGTGGGGAATCATAGGCATGGAATCGGATGTGCGGAATCAGAGATTGGGAATCAGAGGCCGGGAATCAGAGGTGGTGAATCAGAGATGGGGAATCAGAGGCGGGGAATCAGAGGCAGGGTATCAGACGCGGGGAATCAGAGGTGGGCAATCAGAGGCGGAAAATCAGATATGGGGAATCAGAGGCGGGGAATCAGAGGCGGGGAAACAGAGGCGGGGAATCAGATATGGGGAATCAGAGGTGGGGCATCAGAGGTTGTGAATCACAGATGGGGAATCAGAGGCGGGGAATCAGAGGCAGGGAATCAGACGTGGGGAATCAGAGGCGGGGATTCAGAGCTGGGGAATCAGAAGCCGGGAATCAGAGTAGGGGAATCAGAGGCGGGGAATCAGATATGGGGAATCAGAGGTAGGGAATCAGAGGCGGGGAATCAGAGGCAGGGAATCAGACGCGGGCAATCTGAGGCGGGGAATCAGAGCTGGGGAATCAGAGGTGGGGAATCAGAGGCGGGGAATCAGAGGCAGGGAATCAGATGCGGGGAATCAGAGGCGGGGAATCAGAGCTGGCGAATCAGAGGCGGGGAATCAGAGGTGGGCAATCAGAGGCGGGGAATCAGATATGGGGAATCACAGGCGGGGAATCAGAGGCGGGGAAACAGAGGCGGGGAATCAAATATAGGGAATCAGAGGTGGGGAATCAGAGGTTGTGAATCAGAGATGGGGAATCAAGGCGGGGAATCAGAGGCAGGGAATCAGACACGGGGAATCAGAGGCGGGGATTCAGAGCTGGGGAATCAGAGGCGGGGAATCAGAGTTGGGGAATCAGAGGCAGGGAATCAGATATGGGGAAACAGAGGCGGGGAATCAGATATGGGGAAAGAGGTGGGGAATCAGGGGCAGGGAATCAGTGGCAGGGAATCAGAGGCGGGGAATCAGAGGCGGGGAATCAGAGGCAGGGAATCAGACACGGGGAATCAGAGGCGGGGAATCAGAGATGGGGAATCAGAGGCGGGGAATCAGAGGCAGGTAATCGGACGCCGGGAATCAGAGTCGAGGAATCAGAGCTGGGGAATCAGAGGCGGGGAATCAGAGTTTGGGAATCAGAGGCGGGGAATCAGATATGGGGAAATAGAGGCGGGGAATCAGATATGGGGAATCAGAGGTGTGGAATCAGAGGTTGGGAATCAGAGGAAGGGAATCAGAGTCGGGGAAACAGAGGCGGGGAATCAGATATGTGGAATCAGAGGTGGCAAATCAAAGGCGGTGAAACAGAGATGGGGAATCAGGGCAGGGAATCAGAGGCAGGGAATCAAACACGGGGAATCAGAGCTGGGGAATCAGAGGCGGGGAATCAGAGTTGGGAATCAGAGGCGGGGAATCAGAGGCGGAGAAACAGAGGCGGGGAATCAGATATGGGGAATCAGAGGTGGGGAATCAGAGGTTGGGAATCAGAGGCAGGGAATCAGAGGCGGGGAATCAGAGGCGGGGAATCAGAGGAAGGGAATCAGATGTGCGGAATCGGAGATGGGGAATCAGAGGCAGGGAATCAGAGGCGGGGAATCAGAGGCGGGGAATCAGAGGCCGGGAATCAGATATGGGGAAACTGAGGCGGGGAATCCGAGGCGGGGAAACAGAGGCGGGGAATCAGATATGGGGAATCAGAGGTGGGGAATCAGAGGTTGGGAATCAGAGGCAGGGAATCAGAGGCAGGGAATCAGATGCAGGGAATCAGATGCGGGGAATCAGAGGCGGGGAATCAGAGCTGGGGATTCAGAGGTGGGGAATCAGATTTGGGGAATCAGAGGTGGGGACTTAGATATTGGAAAACAGAGGCGGGGAATCAGAGGCGGGGAAACAGAGGCGGGGAATCAGATATGGGGAATCAGAGGTGGGGAATCAGAGGCAGGGAATCAGATGTGCGGAATCAGGGATGGGGAATCAGAGGCAGGGAAACAGAATCAGAAGCAGGGAATCAGAGGCCGGGGATCAGAGGCCGGAATCAGATTCTGGGAATCAGAGGCCTGGAATCAGAGGCGGGGAATCAGAGGCAGGGAATCAGATGCGGGGAATCAGTGGCGGGGAATCAGAGCTGGGGAATCAGAGGCGGGTATTAGAGTTGGGGAATTAGAGGCGGGGAATCAGATATGGGGAAACAGAGGTAGGGAATCAGAGGCGGGGAAACAGAGGCAGGGAATCAGATATGGGGAATCAGTGGCGGGGAATCAGAGGTGGGGAATCATAGGCATGGAATCGGATGTGCGGAATCAGAGATTGGGAATCAGAGGCCGGGAATCAGAGGTGGTGAATCAGAGATGGGGAATCAGAGGCGGGGAATCAGAGGCAGGGTATCAGACGCGGGGAATCAGAGGTGGGCAATCAGAGGCGGAAAATCAGATATGGGGAATCAGAGGCGGGGAATCAGAGGCGGGGAAACAGAGGCGGGGAATCAGATATGGGGAATCAGAGGTGGGGCATCAGAGGTTGTGAATCACAGATGGGGAATCAGAGGCGGGGAATCAGAGGCAGGGAATCAGACGTGGGGAATCAGAGGCGGGGATTCAGAGCTGGGGAATCAGAAGCGGGGAATCAGAGTAGGGGAATCAGAGGCGGGGAATCAGATATGGGGAATCAGAGGTAGGGAATCAGAGGCGGGGAATCAGAGGCAGGGAATCAGACGCGGGCAATCTGAGGCGGGGAATCAGAGCTGGGGAATCAGAGGTGGGGAATCAGAGGCGGGGAATCAGAGGCAGGGAATTGGATGTGCGGAATCAGAGATGGGGAATCAGAGGTGGGGAATCAGAGGCGGTGAATCAGAGATGGGGAATCAGAGGCGGGGAATCAGAGGCAGGGTATCAGAGCTGGGGAATCAGAGGCGGGGAATCATAGTTGGGAATCAGAGGCGGGAATCAGATATGGGGAAACAGAGGTGGGGAATCAGAGGCGGGGAAACAGAGGCGGGGAATCAGATATGGGGAATTGGATGCAGGGAATCAGAGGCGGGGAATCAGAGCTGGGGAATCAGAGGCGGGGAATCAGAGTTGGAGCATCAGAGGTGGGGAATTAGATATAGGGAAACAGAGGCGGGGAATCAGAGGTGGGGAAACAGAGGCGGGGAATCAGATATGGGGAATCAGAGGTGGGGAATCAGAGGCAGGGAATCAGATGTGCGGAATCAGAGATGGGGAATCAGAGGCAGGGAATCAGAATCAGAAGCGGGGAATCAGAGGCCGGGAATCAGAGGCCGGGAATCAGATGCTGGGAATAAGAGGCCGGGAATCAGAGGAGGGGAATCAGAGTCCGGGAATCAGAGATGGGGATTCAGAGGCGGGGAATCAGATATGGAGAATCAGAGATGGGGAATCAGAGGCGGGGAATCAGAGGCAGGGAATCGGACGCCGGGAATCAGAGGCGGGGAATCAGAGCTGGGGATTCAGAGGTGGGGAATCAGAGTTGGGGAATCAGAGGCGGGGAATCAGATATGGGGAAATAGAGGCGGGGAATCAGATATGGGAAATCAGAGGTGTGGAATCAGAGGTTGGGAATCAGAGGCAGGGAATCAGAGGCGGGGAAACAGAGGCGGGGAATCAGATATGGGGAATCAGAGGTGGCGAATCAAAGGCGGTGAAACAGAGATGGGGAATCAGGGCAGGGAATGAGAGGCAGGGAATCAGAGCTGGGGAAACAGAGGCGGGGCATCAGATATGGGAAATCAGAGGTGGGGAATCAGGGGCGGGGAATCAGTGGCAGGGAATCAGAGCTGGGGAATCAGAAATGGGGAATCAGAGCTGGGGAAACAGAGGCGGGGAATCAGATATGGGGAATCAGAGGTGGGGAATCAGGGGTGGGGAATCAGTGGCAGGGAATCAGAGGCCGGGAATAAAAGGCGGGGAATCAGAGCTGGGGAATCAGAGGCGGGGAATCAGAGTTGGGGAATCAGAGGAGGGGAATCAGATATGGGGAAACAGAGGCCGGGAATCAGAGGCAGGGTAACAGAGGCGGGGAATCAGATATGGGGAATCAGAGGTGGGGAAGTAGAGGTTGCGAATCAGAGGCGGGGAAACAGAGGCGGGGAATCAAATATAGGGAATCAGAGGTGGGGAATCAGAGGTTGTGAATCAGAGATGGGGAATCAAGGCGGGGAATCAGAGGCAGGGAATCAGACGCGGGGAATCAGAGGCGGGGATTCAGAGCTGGGGAATCAGAGGCGGTGAATCAGAGTTGGGGAATCAGAGGCAGGGAATCAGATATGGGGAATCAGAGGCGGGGAATCAGAGGCGGGGAAACAGAGGCGGGGAATCAGATATGGGGAATCAGAGGTGTGGAATCAGAGGTTGGGAATCAGAGGCAGGGAATCAGAGTCGGGGAATCAGATATGGGGAATCAGAGGTGGCGAATCAAAGGCGGTGAAACAGAGATGGGGAATCAGGGCAGGGAATCAGAGGCAGGGAATCAAACACGGGGAATCAGAGCTGGGGAATCAGAGGTGGGGAATCAGAGTTGGGAATCAGAGGCGGGGAATCAGAGGCGGGGAAACAGAGGCCGGGAATCAGATATGGGGAATCAGAGGTGGGGAATCCGAGGTTGGGAATCAGAGGCAGGGAATCAGAGGCGGGGAATCAGAGGCGGGGAATCAGAGGAAGGGAATCAGATGTGCGGAATCGGAGATGGGGAATCAGAGGCAGGGAATCAGAGGCGGGGAATCAGAGGCGGGGAATCAGAGGCCGGGAATCAGATATGGGGAAACAGAGGCGGGGAATCCGAGGCGGGGAAACAGAGGCGGGGAATCAGATATGGGGAATCAGAGGTGGGGAATCAGAGGTTGGGAATCAGAGGCAGGGAATCAGAGGCTTGGAATCAGATGCAGGGAATCAGATGTGGGGAATCAGAGGCGGGGAATCAGAGCTGGCGAATCAGAGGTGGGGAATCAGATTTGGGGAATCAGAGGCGGGGACTTAGATATTGGGAAACAGAGGTGGGGAATCAGAGGCGGGGAAACCCAGGCGGGGAATCAGATATGGGGAATCAGAGGTGGGGAATCAGAGGCAAGGAATCAGATGTGCGGAATCAGAGATGGGGAATCAGAGGCAGGGAATCAGAATCAGAAGCAGGGAATCAGAGGCCGGGAATCAGAGGCCGGAATCAGATGCTGGGAATCAGAGGCCTGGAATCAGAGGCGGGGAATCAGAGGCAGGGAATCAGATGCGGGGAATCAGAGGCGGGGAATCAGAGCTGGGGAATCAGAGGCGGGGTATTAGAGTTGGGGAATCAGAGGCGGGGAATCAGATATGGGGAAACAGAGGTGGGGAATCAGATATGGGGAATCAGAGGCTGGGATTCAGAGGCGGGGAATCAGAGGCAGGGAATCAGACACGGGGAATCAGAGGTGGGGAATCAGAGATGGGGAATCAGAGGCGGGGAATCAGAGGCAGGGAATCAGACGCGGGGAATCTGAGGTGGGGATTCAGAGCTGGGGAATCAGTGGTGGGGAATCAGAGTTGGGGAATCAGAGGCAGGGAATCGGATGTGCGGAATCAGAGATGGGGAATCAGATGTGGGGAATCAGAGGAATCAGAGATGGGGAATCAGAGGCGGGGAATCAGAGGCAGGAAATCAGACACGGGGATTCAGAGGCTGGGAATCAGACGGGGGGTATCAAAGGCGGGGAATCAGAGCTGGGGAATCAGAGGCAGGGAATCAGAGTTGGGGATTCAGAGACGGGGAATCAGATATGGGGAAACAGAGGCGGGGAATCAGAGGCGGGCAAACAGAGGCTGGGAATTAGATATGGGGAATCAGAGGTGGGGAATCAGAGGTGGTGAATCAGTGATGGGGAATCACAGGCGGGGAATCAGAGGCAGGGAATAGAACGCAGGGAATCAGACGCAGGGAATCAGAGCTGGGGAATCAGAGGCGGGGAATCATAGTTGGGAATCAGAGGCGGGAATCAGATATGGGGAAACAGAGGCGGGGAATCAGAGGCGGGGAAACAGAGGCGGGGAATCCGATATGGGGAATCGGATGCGGGGAATCAGAGGCGGGGAATCAGAGCTGGGGAATCAGAGGCGGGGAATCAGAGCTGGGGAATCAGAGGCGGGGAATCAGAGTTGGGGCATCAGAGGTGGGGAATTAGATATAGGGAAACAGAGGCGGGGAATCAGAGGCGGGGAAACAGAGGCGGGGAATCAGATATGAGGAATCAGAGGTGGGGAATCAGAGGCAGGGATTCAGATGTGCTGAATCAGAGATGGGGAATCAGAGGCAGGGAATCAGAATCAGAAGCGGGGAATCAGAGGCCGGGAATCGGAGGCCGGGAATCAGATGCTGGGAATAAGAGGCCGGGAATCAGAGGTGGGGAATCAGAGTCCGGGAATCAGAGATGGGGATTCAGAGGCGGGGAATGAGATATGGAGAATCAGAGGCGGGGAATCAGAGACCGGGAAACAGAGGTGGGGAATCAGATATGGGGAATCAGAGGTGGCGAATCAAAGGCGGTGAATCAGAGATGGGGAATCAGAGGCGGGGAATCAGAGGCAGGGAATCAGATGCGGGGAATCAGAGGCGGGGAATCAGAGCTGGCGAATCAGAGGCGGGGAATCAGAGGTGGGCAATCAGAGGCGGGAATCAGATATGGGGAAACAGAGGCGGGGAATCAGAGGCGGGGAAACAGAGGCGGGGAATCCGATATGGGGAATCGGATGCGGGGAATCAGAGGCGGGGAATCAGAGCTGGGGAATCAGAGGCGGGGAATCAGAGCTGGGGAATCAGAGGCGGGGAATCAGAGTTGGGGCATCAGAGGTGGGGAATTAGATATAGGGAAACAGAGGCGGGGAATCAGAGGCGGGGAAACAGAGGCGGGGAATCAGATATGAGGAATCAGAGGTGGGGAATCAGAGGCAGGGATTCAGATGTGCTGAATCAGAGATGGGGAATCAGAGGCAGGGAATCAGAATCAGAAGCGGGGAATCAGAAGCCGGGAATCGGAGGCCGGGAATCAGATGCTGGGAATAAGAGGCCGGGAATCAGAGGTGGGGAATCAGAGTCCGGGAATCAGAGATGGGGATTCAGAGGCGGGGAATGAGATATGGAGAATCAGAGGCGGGGAATCAGAGACCGGGAAACAGAGGTGGGGAATCAGATATGGGGAATCAGAGGTGGCGAATCAAAGGCGGTGAATCAGAGATGGGGAATCAGAGGCGGGGAATCAGAGGCAGGGAATCAGATGCGGGGAATCAGAGGCGGGGAATCAGAGCTGGCGAATCAGAGGCGGGGAATCAGAGGTGGGCAATCAGAGGCGGGGACTCAGACATGGGGAATCAGAGGCGGGGAATCAGAGGCGGGGAAACAGAGGCGGGGAATCAAATATAGGGAATCAGAGGTGGGGAATCAGAGGTTGTGAATCAGAGATGGGGAATCAAGGCGGGGAATCAGAGGCAGGGAATCAGACACGGGGAATCAGAGGCGGGGATTCAGAGCTGGGGAATCAGAGGCGGGGAATCAGAGTTGGGGAATCAGAGGCGGGGAATCAGAGGCGGGGAAACAGAGGCAGGGAATCAGATATGGGGAATCAGAGGTGGGGTATCAGGGGCAGGGAATCAGTGGCAGGGAATCAGAGTCGGGGAATCAGAGGCGGGGAATCAGAGGCAGGGAATCAGACACGGGGAATCAGATATGGGGAAACAGAGGCGGGGAATCAGAGGCGGGCAAACAGAGGCGGGGAATTAGATATGGGGAATCAGAGGTGGGGAATCAGAGGTGGTGAATCAGAGATGGGGAATCACAGGCGGGGAATCAAAGGCGGGGAAACAGAGGCGGGGAATCAGATAATGGGAATCGGATGCGGGGAATCAGAGGCGGGGAATCAGAGCTGGGGAATCAGAGGCGGGGTATCAGAGTTGGGGCATCTGAGGTGGGGAATTAGATATGGGGAAACAGAGGCGGGGAATCAGAGGCGGGGAAACAGAATCAAAAGCGGGGAATCAGAGGCCGGGAATCAGAGGCCGGGATTCAGATGCCGGGAATAAGAGGCCGGGAATCAGAGGTGGGGAATCAGAGTCCGGGAATCAGAGATGGGGATTCAGAGGCGGGGAATGATATATGGGGAATCAGAGGTGGGGAATCAGAGGCGGGGAATCAGAGGCAGTGAATCAAACACGGGGAATCAGAGGCGGGGAATCAGAGGTGGGGAATCAGATATGGGGAATCAGAGGTGGCGAATCAAAGGCGGTGAATCAGAGATGGGGAATCAGAGGCGGGGAATCAGAGGCAGGGAATCAAACACTGGGAATCAGAGGCGGGGAATCAAAGCTGGGGAATCAGAGGCGGGGAATCAGAGTTGGGGAATCAGAGGCGGGGAATCAGATATGGGGAAACAGGGGTGGGGAATCAGAGGCAGGGAAACAGAGGCGGGGAATCAGATATGGGGAATCAGGGGTGGGGAATCAGAGGTTGGGAATCAGATGCAGGGAATCAGAGGTCTGGAAACAGAGGCGGGGATTCAGATGTGGTGAATCAGAGATGGGGAATCAGAGGCAGGGAATCAGAATCAGAAGCGGGATATCAGTGGCCGGGAATCAGAGGAAGGTAATCAGATGCAGGGGATCAAACACGGGGAATCAGAGGCTGGGAATCAGAGCTGGGGAATCAGAGGCGGGGAATCAGAGCTGGGGAATCACAGGCGGGGAATCAGAGATGGGGAATCAGAGGCGGGGAATCAGAGGCAGGGAATCAGATGCGGGGAATCAGAGGCGGGGAATCAGAGCTGGCGAATCAGAGGCGGGGAATCAGAGGTGGGCAATCAGAGGATGGGAATCAGATATGGGGAATCAGAGGCGGGGAATCAGAGCTGGGGAATCACAGGCGGGGAAACAGAGGCGGGGAATCAGAGGCAGTGAAACAGAGGCGGGGAATCAGATATTGGGAATCAGAGGTAGGGAATCAGAGGTTGTGAATCAGAGGCCTGGAATCAGAGGCGTGGAATCAGAGGCAGGGAATCAGATGCGGGGAATCAGAGGAGGGGAATCAGAGCTGGGGAATCAGAGGCGGGGTATTAGAGTTGGGGAATCAGAGGCGGGGAATCAGACGCGGGGAATCAGATGGGGGGATTCATAGCTGGCGAATCAGAGGCGGGGAATCAGAGGTGGGCAATCAGAGGCCGGGAATCAGAGGTGGTGAATCAGAGATGGGGAATCAGAGGCGGGGAATCAGTGGCAGGGAATCAGATATGGGGAATCAGAGGCGTGGAATCAGAGGCAGGGAATCAGACACGGGGAATCAGACACGGGGAATCAGAGGTGGGGAATCAGAGATGGGGATTCAGAGGCGGTGAATAGAGATGGGGAATCAGAGGCGGGGAATCAGAGGCAGGAAATCAGACATGGGGATTCAGAGGCTGGGAATCAGACGGGGGGAATCAGAGGCAGGGAATCAGAGGCGGGGAATCAGATATGGGGAATCAGAGGCTGGTATTCAGAGGCGGGGAATCAGAGGCAGGGAATCAAACACGGGGAATCAGAGATGGGGAATCAGAGATGGGGAATCAGAGGCGGGGAATCAGAGTTGGGGAATCAGAGGCAGGGAATCGGATGTGCGGAATCAGACATGGGGAATCAGAGGTGGGGAATCAGAGGCGGTGAATCAGAGATGGGGAATAGGAGGCGGGGAATCAGAGGCAGGAAATCAGACACGGGGATTCAGAGGCTGGGAATCAGACGGGGGGAATCAAAGGCGGGGAATCAGAGCTGGGGAATCAGAGGCAGGGAATCAGAGTTGGGGATTCAGAGACGGGGAATCAGATATGGGGAAACAGAGGCGGGGAATCAGAGGCGGGCAAACAGAGGCGGGGAATTAGATATGGGGAATCAGATGTGGGGAATCAGAGGTGGTGAATCAGTGATGGGGAATCACAGGCGGGGAATCAGAGGCAGGGAATAGAACGCAGGGAATCAGAGGCAGGGCATCAGAGCTGGGGAATCAGAGGCGAGGAATCATAGTTGGGAATCAGAGGCGGGGAATCAGATATGGGGAAACAGAGGCGGGGAATCAGAGGCGGGGAAACAGAGGCGGGGAATCACATATGGGGAATCGGATGCGGGGAATCAGAGGCAGGGAATCAGATGTGCGGAATCAGAGATGGGGAATCAGAGGCAGGGAATCAGAATCAGAAGCGGGGAATCAGAGGCCGGGAATCAGAGGCCGGGAATCAGATGCTGGGAATAAGAGGCCGGGAATCAGAGGTGGGGAATCAGAGTCCGGGAATCAGAGATGGGGATTCAGAGGCGGGGAATGAGATATGGAGAATCAGAGGCGGGGAATCAGAGGTCGGGAAACAGAGGTGGGGAAACAGATATGGGGAATCAGAGGTGGCGAATCAAAGGCGGTGAATCAGAGATGGGGAATCAGAGGCGGGGAATCAGAGGCAGGGAATGAGATGCGGGGAATCAGAGGCGGGGAATCAGAGCTGGTGAATCAGAGGAGGGGAAACAGAGGTGGGCAATCAGAGCCGGGGAATCAGATATGGGGAATCAGAGGCGGGGAATCAGAGGCGGGGAAACAGAGGTGGGGAATCAGATATGGGGAAACAGAGGTGGCGAATCAAAGGCGGTGAATCAGAGATGGGGAATCAGAGGCGGGGAATCAGAGGCAGGGAATCAAAAACGGGGAATCAGAGGCGGGGAATCAGAGCTGGGGAATCAGAGGCGGGGAAGCAGAGTAGGAGAATCAGAGGTGGGGAATCAGATATGGGGAAACAGGGGCGGGGAATCAGAGGTGGGGAAACAGAGGCGGGGAATCAGATATGGGGAATCAGAGGTGTGGAATCAGAGGTTGGGAATCAGAGGCGGGGAATCATGGCAGGGAATCAGAGGCAGGGAATCAAACACGGGGAATCAGAGGCATGGAATCAGAGCTGGGGAATCAGAGGCGGGGATTCAGAGTTGGGGAATCAGAGGCGGGGAATCAGAGGCATGGAATCAGAGCTGGGGAATCAGAGGCGGGGATTCAGAGTTGGGGAATCAGAGGCGGGGAATCAGAGGCGGGGAAACAGAGGCGGGGAATCAGATATGGGGAATCAGAGGTGGGGAATCAGAGGTTGGGAATCAGAAGCAGGGAATCAGAGGCAGGGGAATCAGAGGCGGGGAATCAGAGGCAGGAAATCCGATGTGCGGAATCGGAGATGGGGAATCAGAGGCAGGGAATCAGAGGCGGGGAAGCAGAGGCGGGGAATCAGAGGCCGGGAATCAGATATGGGGAAACAGAGGTGGGGAATCAGAGGCGGGGAAACAGAGGCGGGGAATCAGATATGGGGAATCAGAGGTGGGGAATCAGAGGTTGGGAATCAGAGGCAGGGAATCAGAGGCTGGGAATCAGATGCAGGGAATCAGATGCGGGGAATCAGAGGCGGGGAATCAGAGCTGGGGAATCAGATGTGCGGAATCAGAGTTGGGGAATCAGAGTCGGGGACTTAGATATGGGGAAACAGAGGCAGGGAATCAGAGGCGGGGAAACAGACGCGGGGAATCAGAGGCGGGTATCAGAGCTGGGGAATCAGAGGCGGGGAATCAGAGTTGGGGAATCAGAGGCGGGGAATCAGAGGCGGGGAATCAGAGGCGGGGAATCAGAGGCGGGGAAACAGAGGCAGGGAATCAGATATGGGGAATCAGAGGTGGGGTATCAGGGGCAGGGAATCAGTGGCAGGGAATCAGAGGCGGGGAATCAGAGGCGGGGAATCAGAGGCAGGGAATCAGACACGGGGAATCAGATATGGGGAAACAGAGGCGGGGAATCAGAGGCGGGCAAACAGAGGCGGGGAATCAGAGGCGGGGAATCAGATATGGGGAAACAGAGGCGGGGAATCAAAGGCGGGGAAACAGAGGCGGGGAATCAGATATGAGGAATCGGATGCGGGAAATCAGAGGCGGGGAATCAGAGCTGGGGAATAAGAGGCGGGGTATCAGAGTTGGGGCATCAGAGGTGGGGAATTAGATATGGGGAAACAGAGGCGGGGAATCAGAGGCGGGGAAACAGAGGTGGGGAATCAGATATGGGGAATCAGAGGTGGGGAATCAGAGGCAGGGAATCAGATGTGCGGAATCAGAGATGGGGAATCAGAGGCAGGGAATCAGAATCAGAAGCGGGGAATCAGAGGCCGGGAATCAGAGGCCGGGATTCAGATGCCGGGAATAAGAGGCCGGGAATCAGAGGTGGGGAATCAGATTCCGGGAATCAGAGATGGGGATTCAGAGGCGGGGAATGATATATGGGGAATCAGAGGCGGGGAATCAGAGGCGGGGTAACAGAGGTGGGGAATCAGATATGGGGAATCAGAGGTGTCGAATCAAAGGCGGTGAATCAGAGATGGGGAATCAGAGGCGGGGAATCAGAGGCAGGGAATCAAACACGGGGAATCAGAGGCGGGGAATAAGAGCTGGGGAATCAGAGGTGGGTAATCAGAGTTGGGGAATCAGAGGCGGGGAATCAGATATGGGGAAACAGGGGCGGAGAATCAGAGGCAGGGAAACAGAGGCGGGGAATCAGATATGGGGAATCAGGGGTGGGGAATCAGAGGTTGGGAATCAGAGGCAGGGAATCAGAGGCGTGGAAACAGAGGCGGGGATTCAGATATGGGGAATCAGAGGTGGGGAATCAGGGGCGTGGAATCAGAGGCAGGGAATTAGATGTGGTGAATCAGAGATGGGGAATCAGAGGCAGGGAATCAGAATCAGAAGCGGGGTATCAGAGGCCGGGAATCAGAGGAAGGTAATCAGAGGCAGGGGATCAAACACGGGGAATCAGAGGCTGGGAATCAGAGCTGGGGAATCACAGGCGGGGTATCAGAGATGGGGAATCAGAGGCGGGGAATCAGAGGCAGGGAATCAGATGCGGGGAATCAGAGGCGGGGAATCAGAGCTGGCGAATCAGAGGCGGGGAATCAGAGGTGGGCAATCAGAGGATGGGAATCAGATATGGGGAATCAGAGGCGGGGAATTAGAGCTGGGGAATCACAGGCGGGGAATCAGAGTTGGGGAATCAGAGGAGGGGAATCAGATATGGGGAAACAGAGGCGGGGAATCAGAGGCGGTGAAACAGAGGCGGGGAATCAGATATGGGGAATCAGAGGTGGGGAATCAGAGGTTGGGAATCAGAGGCCTGGAATCAGAGGCGGGGAATCAGAGGCAGGGAATCAGATGCGGGGAATCAGAGGAGGGGAATCAGAGCTGGGGAATCAGAGGCGGGGTATTAGAGTTGGGGAATCAGAGGCGGGGAATCAGACGCGGGGAATCAGAGGGGGGGAATCATAGCTGGTGAATCAGAGGCGGGGAATCAGAGGTGGGCAATCAGAGGCCGGGAATCAGAGGTGGTGAATCAGAGATGGGGAATCAGAGTCGGGGAATCAGTGGCAGGGAATGAGATATGGGGAATCAGAGGCGTGGAATCAGAGGCAGGGAATCAGACACGGGGAATCAGACACGGGGAATCAGAGGTGGGGAATCAGAGATGGGGAATCAGAGGCGGTGAATCAGAGATGGGGAATAAGAGGCGGGGAATCAGAGGCAGGAAATCCGACACGGGGATTCAGAGGCTGGGAATCAGACGGGGGGAATCAAAGGCGGGGAATCAGAGCTGGGGAATCAGAGGCAGGGAATCAGAGGCGGGGAATCAGATATGGGGAATCAGAGGCTGGGATTCAGAGGCGGGGAATCAGAGGCAGGGAATCAGACACGGGGAATCAGAGGTGGGGAATCAGAGATGGGGAATCAGAGGCGGGGAATCAGAGGCAGGGAATCAGACGCGGCAATCTGAGGCGGGGAATCAGAGCTGGGGAATCAGAGGTGGGGAATCAGAGTTGGGGAATCAGAGGCAGGGAATCGGATGTGCGGAATCAGAGATGGGGAATCAGATGTGGGGAATCAGAGGAATCAGAGATGGGGAATCAGAGGCGGGGAATCAGAGGCAGGAAATCAGACACGGGGATTCAGAGGCTGGGAATCAGACGGGGGGAATCAAAGGCGGGGAATCAGAGCTGGGGAATCAGAGGCAGGGAATCAGAGTTGGGGATTCAGAGACGGGGAATCAGATATGGGGAAACAGAGGCGGGGAATCAGAGGCGGGCAAACAGAGGCGGGGAATTAGATATGGGGAATCAGAGGTGGGGAATCAGAGGTGGTGAATCAGTGATGGGGAATCACAGGCGGGGAATCAGAGGCAGGGAATAGAACGCAGGGAATCAGACGCAGGGAATCAGAGCTGGGGAATCAGAGGCGGGGAATCATAGTTGGGAATCAGAGGCGGGGAATCAGATATGGGGAAACAGAGGCGGGGAATCAGAGGCGGGGAAACAGAGGCGGGGAATCAGATATGGGGAATCGAATGCGGGGAATCAGAGGCGGGGAATCAGAGCAGGGGAATCAGAGGCGGGGAATCAGAGTTGGGGCATCAGAGGTGGGGAATTAGATATAGGGAAACAGAGGCGGGGAATCAGAGGCGGGGAAACAGAGGCGGGGAATCAGATATGGGGAATCAGAGGTGGGGAATCAGAGGCAGGGAATCAGATGTGCGGAATCAGAGATGGGGAATCAGAGGCAGGGAATCAGAATCAGAAGCGGGGAATCAGAGGCCCGGTATCAGAGGCCGGGAATCAGATGCTGGGAATAAGAGGCCGGGAATCAGAGGTGGGGAATCAGAGTCCGGGAATCAGAGATGGGGATTCAGAGGCGGGGAATGAGATATGGAGAATCAGAGGCGGGGAATCAGAGGCCGGGAAACAGAGGTGGGGAATCAGATATGGGGAATCAGAGGTGGCGAATCAAAGGCGGTGAATCAGAGATGGGGAATCAGAGGCGGGGAATCAGAGGCAGGGAATCAGATGCGGGGAATCAGAGGCGGGGAATCAGAGCTGGCGAATCAGAGGCGGGGAATCAGAGGTGGGCAATCAGAGGCGGGGAATCAGATATGGGGAATCACAGGCGGGGAATCAGAGGCGGGGAAACAGAGGCGGGGAATCAAATATAGGGAATCAGAGGTGGGGAATCAGAGGTTGTGAATCAGAGATGGGGAATCAAGGCGGGGAATCAGAGGCAGGGAATCAGACACGGGGAATCAGAGGCGGGGATTCAGAGCTGGGGAATCAGAGGCGGGGAATCAGAGTTGGGGAATCAGAGGCAGGGAATCAGATATGGGGAATCAGAGGCGGGGAATCAGAGGCGGGGAAACAGAGGCGGGGAATCAGATATGGGGAAAGAGGTGGGGAATCAGGGGCAGGGAATCAGTGGCAGGGAATCAGAGGCGGGGAATCAGAGGCGGGGAATCAGAGGCAGGGAATCAGAATCAGAAGCGGGGTATCAGAGGCCGGGAATCAGAGGAAGGTAATCAGAGGCAGGGGATCAAACACGGGGAATCAGAGGCTGGGAATCAGAGCTGGGGAATCACAGGCGGGGTATCAGAGATGGGGAATCAGAGGAGGGGAATCAGAGGCAGGGAATCAGATGCGGGGAATCAGAGGCGGGGAATCAGAGCTGGCGAATCAGAGGCGGGGAATCAGAGGTGGGCAATCAGAGGATGGGAATCAGATATGGGGAATCAGAGGCGGGGAATTAGAGCTGGGGAATCACAGGCGGGGAATCAGAGTTGGGGAATCAGAGGAGGGGAATCAGATATGGGGAAACAGAGGCGGGGAATCAGAGGCGGTGAAACAGAGGCGGGGAATCAGATATGGGGAATCAGAGGTGGGGAATCAGAGGTTGGGAATCAGAGGCCTGGAATCAGAGGCGGGGAATCAGAGGCAGGGAATCAGATGCGGGGAATCAGAGGAGGGGAATCAGAGCTGGGGAATCAGAGGCGGGGTATTAGAGTTGAGGAATCAGAGGCGGGGAATCAGACGCGGGGAATCAGAGGGGGGGAATCATAGCTGGCGAATCAGAGTCGGGGAATCAGAGGTGGGCAATCAGAGGCCGGGAATCAGAGGTGGTGAATCAGAGATGGGGAATCAGAGTCGGGGAATCAGTGGCAGGGAATGAGATATGGGGAATCAGAGGCGTGGAATCAGAGGCAGGGAATCAGACACGGGGAATCAGACACGGGGAATCAGAGGTGGGGAATCAGAGATGGGGAATCAGAGGCGGTGAATCAGAGATGGGGAATCAGAGGCGGGGAATCAGAGGCAGGAAATCAGACACGGGGATTCAGAGGCTGGGAATCAGACGGGGGGAATCAAAGGCGGGGAATCAGAGCTGGGGAATCAGAGGCAGGGAATCAGAGGCGGGGAATCAGATATGGGGAATCAGAGGCTGGGATTCAGAGGCGGGGAATCAGAGGCAGGGAATCAGACACGGGGAATCAGAGGTGGGGAATCAGAGATGGGGAATCAGAGGCGGGGAATCAGAGGCAGGGAATCAGACGCGGGGAATCAGAGGCGGGGAATCAGAGCTGGGGAATCAGAGGTGGGGAATCAGAGTTGGGGAATCAGAGGCAGGGAATCGGATGTGCGGAATCAGAGATGGGGAATCAGATGTGGGGAATCAGAGGAATCAGAGATGGGGAATCAGAGGCGGGGAATCAGAGGCAGGAAATCAGACACGGGGATTCAGAGGCTGGGAATCAGACGGGGGGAATCAAAGGCGGGGAATCAGAGCTGGGGAATCAGAGGCAGGGAATCAGAGTTGGGGATTCAGAGACGGGGAATCAGATATGGGGAAACAGAGGCGGGAAATCAGAGGCGGGCAAACAGAGGCGGGGAATTAGATATGGGGAATCAGAGGTGGGGAATCAGAGGTGGTGAATCAGTGATGGGGAATCACAGGCGGGGAATCAGAGGCAGGGAATAGAACGCAGGGAATCAGACGCAGGGAATCAGAGCTGGGGAATCAGAGGCGGGGAATCATAGTTGGGAATCAGAGGCGGGGAATCAGATATGGGGAAACAGAGGCGGGGAATCAGAGGCGGGGAAACAGAGGCGGGGAATCAGAGTCGGGGACTTAGATATGGGGAAACAGAGGCAGGGAATCAGAGGCGGGGAAACAGACGCGGGGAATCAGAGGCGGGTATCAGAGCTGGGGAATCAGAGGCGGGGAATCAGAGTTGGGGAATCAGAGGCGGGGAATCAGAGGCGGGGAATCAGAGGCGGGGAATCAGAGGCGGGGAAACAGAGGCAGGGAATCAGATATGGGGAATCAGAGGTGGGGTATCAGGGGCAGGGAATCAGTGGCAGGGAATCAGAGGCGGGGAATCAGAGGCGGGGAATCAGAGGCAGGGAATCAGACACGGGGAATCAGATATGGGGAAACAGAGGCGGGGAATCAGAGGCGGGCAAACAGAGGCGGGGAATCAGAGGCGGGGAATCAGATATGGGGAAACAGAGGCGGGGAATCAAAGGCGGGGAAACAGAGGCGGGGAATCAGATATGGGGAATCGGATGCGGGAAATCAGAGGCGGGGAATCAGAGCTGGGGAATCAGAGGCGGGGTATCAGAGTTGGGGCATCAGAGGTGGGGAATTAGATATGGGGAAACAGAGGCGGGGAATCAGAGGCGGGGAAACAGAGGTGGGGAATCAGATATGGGGAATCAGAGGTGGGGAATCAGAGGCAGGGAATCAGATGTGCGGAATCAGAGATGGGGAATCAGAGGCAGGGAATCAGAATCAGAAGCGGGGAATCAGAGGCCGGGAATCAGAGGCCGGGATTCAGATGCCGGGAATAAGAGGCCGGGAATCAGAGGTGGGGAATCAGATTCCGGGAATCAGAGATGGGGATTCAGAGGCGGGGAATGATATATGGGGAATCAGAGGCGGGGAATCAGAGGCGGGGTAACAGAGGTGGGGAATCAGATATGGGGAATCAGAGGTGTCGAATCAAAGGCGGTGAATCAGAGATGGGGAATCAGAGGCGGGGAATCAGAGGCAGGGAATCAAACACGGGGAATCAGAGGCGGGGAATCAGAGCTGGGGAATCAGATGTGCGGAATCAGAGTTGGGGAATCAGAGCAGGGGAATCAGATATGGGGAATCGAATGCGGGGAATCAGAGGCGGGGAATCAGAGCAGGGGAATCAGATATGGGGAATCAGAGGTGGGGAATCAGAGGTTGGGAATCAGAGGCAGGGAATCAGAGGCTGGGAATCAGATGCAGGGAATCAGATGCGGGGAATCAGAGGCGGGGAATCAGAGCTGGGGAATCAGATGTGCGGAATCAGAGTTGGGGAATCAGAGTCGGGGACTTAGATATGGGGAAACAGAGGCAGGGAATCAGAGGCGGGGAAACAGACGCGGGGAATCAGAGGCGGGTATCAGAGCTGGGGAATCAGAGGCGGGGAATCAGATTTGGGGAATCGAATGCGGGGAATCAGAGGCGGGGAATCAGAGCAGGGGAATCAGATATGGGGAATCGAATGCGGGGAATCAGAGGCGGGGAATCAGAGCAGGGGAATCAGATATGGGGAATCAGAGGTGGGGAATCAGAGGTTGGGAATCAGAGGCAGGGAATCAGAGGCTGGGAATCAGATGCAGGGAATCAGATGCGGGGAATCAGAGGCGGGGAATCAGAGGCGGGGAATCAGAGCTGGCGAATCAGAGGCGGGGAATCAGAGGTGGGCAATCAGAGGCGGGGAATCAGATATGGGGAATCACAGGCGGGGAATCAGAGGCGGGGAAACAGAGGCGGGGAATCAAATATAGGGAATCAGAGGTGGGGAATCAGAGGTTGTGAATCAGAGATGGGGAATCAAGGCGGGGAATCAGAGGCAGGGAATCAGACACGGGGAATCAGAGGCGGGGATTCAGAGCTGGGGAATCAGAGGCGGGGAATCAGAGTTGGGGAATCAGAGGCAGGGAATCAGATATGGGGAATCAGAGGCGGGGAATCAGAGGCGGGGAAACAGAGGCGGGGAATCAGATATGGGGAAAGAGGTGGGGAATCAGGGGCAGGGAATCAGTGGCAGGGAATCAGAGGCGGGGAATCAGAGGCGGGGAATCAGAGGCAGGGAATCAGACACGGGGAATCAGAGGCGGGGAATCAGAGATGGGGAATCAGAGGCGGGGAATCAGAGGCAGGTAATCGGACGCCGGGAATCAGAGTCGAGGAATCAGAGCTGGGGAATCAGAGGCGGGGAATCAGAGTTTGGGAATCAGAGGCGGGGAATCAGATATGGGGAAATAGAGGCGGGGAATCAGATATGGGGAATCAGAGGTGTGGAATCAGAGGTTGGGAATCAGAGGAAGGGAATCAGAGTCGGGGAAACAGAGGCGGGGAATCAGATATGTGGAATCAGAGGTGGCGAATCAAAGGCGGTGAAACAGAGATGGGGAATCAGGGAAGGGAATCAGAGGCAGGGAATCAAACACGGGGAATCAGAGCTGGGGAATCAGAGGCGGAGAATCAAAGTTGGGAATCAGAGGCGGGGAATCAGAGGCGGGGAAACAGAGGCGGGGAATCAGATATGGGGAATCAGAGGTGGGGAATCAGAGGTTGGGAATCAGAGGCAGGGAATCAGAGGCGGGGAATCAGAGGCGGGGAATCAGAGGAAGGGAATCAGATGTGCGGAATCGGAGATGGGGAATCAGAGGCAGGGAATCAGAGGCGGGGAATCAGAGGCGGGGAATCAGAGGCCGGGATTCAGATATGGGGAAACTGAGGCGGGGAATCCGAGGCGGGGAAACAGAGGCGGGGAATCAGATATGGGGAATCAGAGGTGGGGAATCAGAGGTTGGGAATCAGAGGCAGGGAATCAGAGGCAGGGAATCAGATGCAGGGAATCAGATGCGGGGAATCAGAGGCGGGGAATCAGAGCTGGGGATTCAGAGGTGGGGAATCAGATTTGGGGAATCAGAGGTGGGGACTTAGATATTGGAAAACAGAGGCGGGGAATCAGAGGCGGGGAAACAGAGGCGGGGAATCAGATATGGGGAATCAGAGGTGGGGAATCAGAGGCAGGGAATCAGATGTGCGGAATCAGGGATGGGGAATCAGAGGCAGGGAAACAGAATCAGAAGCAGGGAATCAGAGGCCGGGGATCAGAGGCCGGAATCAGATTCTGGGAATCAGAGGCCTGGAATCAGAGGCGGGGAATCAGAGGCAGGGAATCAGATGCGGGGAATCAGAGGCGGGGAATCAGAGCTGGGGAATCAGAGGCGGGTATTAGAGTTGGGGAATTAGAGGTGGGAAATCAGATATGGGGAAACAGAGGTAGGGAATCAGAGGCGGGGAAACAGAGGCAGGGAATCAGATATGGGGAATCAGAGGCGGGGAATCAGAGGTGGGGAATCATAGGCATGGAATCGGATGTGCGGAATCAGAGATTGGGAATCAGAGGCCGGGAATCAGAGGTGGTGAATCAGAGATGGGGAATCAGAGGCGGGGAATCAGAGGCAGGGTATCAGACGCGGGGAATCAGAGGTGGGCAATCAGAGGCGGAAAATCAGATATGGGGAATCAGAGGCGGGGAATCAGAGGCGGGGAAACAGAGGCGGGGAATCAGATATGGGGTATCAGAGGTGGGGCATCAGAGGTTGTGAATCACAGATGGGGAATCAGAGGCGGGGAATCAGAGGCAGGGAATCAGACGCGGGGAATCAGAGGTGGGGATTCAGAGCTGGGGAATCAGAAGCGGGGAATCAGAGTAGGGGAATCAGAGGCGGGGAATCAGATATGGGGAATCAGAGGTAGGGAATCAGAGGCGGGGAATCAGAGGCAGGGAATCAGACGCGGGCAATCTGAGGCGGGGAATCAGAGCTGGGGAATCAGAGGTGGGGAATCAGAGTTGGGGAATCAGAGGCAGGGAATTGGATGTGCGGAATCAGAGATGGGGAATCAGAGGTGGGGAATCAGAGGCGGTGAATCAGAGATGGGGAATCAGAGGCGGGGAATCAGAGGCAGGGTATCAGAGCTGGGGAATCAGAGGCGGGGAATCATAGTTGGGAATCAGAGGCGGGAATCAGATATGGGGAAACAGAGGTGGGGAATCAGAGGCGGGGAAACAGAGGCGGGGAATCAGATATGGGGAATCGGATGCAGGGAATCAGAGGCGGGGAATCAGAGCTGGGGAATCAGAGGCGGGGAATCAGAGTTGGAGCATCAGAGGTGGGGAATTAGATATAGGGAAACAGAGGCGGGGAATCAGAGGTGGGGAAACAGAGGCGGGGAATCAGATATGGGGAATCAGAGGTGGGGAATCAGAGGCAGGGAATCAGATGTGCGGAATCAGAGTAGGGGAATCAGAGGCCGGGAATCAGATGCTGGGAATAAGAGGCCGGGAATCAGAGGAGGGGAATCAGAGTCCGGGAATCAGAGATGGGGATTCAGAGGCGGGGAATCAGATATGGAGAATCAGAGATGGGGAATCAGAGGCGGGGAATCAGAGGCAGGGAATCGGACGCCGGGAATCAGAGGCGGGGAATCAGAGCTGGGGAATCAGAGGTGGGGAATCAGAGTTGGGGAATCAGAGGCGGGGAATCAGATATGGGGAAATAGAGGCGGGGAATCAGATATGGGGAATCAGAGGTGTGGAATCAGAGGTTGGGAATCAGAGGCAGGGAATCAGAGGCGGGGAAACAGAGGCGGGGAATCAGATATGGGGAATCAGAGGTGGCGAATCAAAGGCGGTGAAACAGAGATGGGGAATCAGGGCAGGGAATCAGAGGCAGGGAATCAGAGCTGGGGAAACAGAGGCGGGGAATCAGATATGGGAAATCAGAGGTGGGGAATCAGGGGCGGGGAATCAGTGGCAGGGAATAAGAGCTGGGGAATCAGATGTGGGGAATCAGAGCTGGGGAAACAGAGGCGGGGAATCAGATATGGGGAATCAGAGGTGGGGAATCAGGGGGGGGAATCAGTGGCAGGGAATCAGAGGCCGGGAATAAAAGGCGGGGAATCAGAGCTGGGGAATCAGAGGCGGGGAATCAGAGTTGGGGAATCAGAGGAGGGGAATCAGATATGGGGAAACAGAGGCCGGGAATCAGAGGCAGGGTAACAGAGGCGGGGAATCAGATATGGGGAATCAGAGGTGGGGAATTAGAGGTTGCGAATCAGAGGCGGGGAAACAGAGGCGGGGAATCAAATATAGGGAATCAGAGGTGGGGAATCAGAGGTTGTGAATCAGAGATGGGGAATCAAGGCGGGGAATCAGAGGCAGGGAATCAGACGCGGGGAATCAGAGGCGGGGATTCAGAGGTGGGGAATCAGAGGCGGTGAATTAGAGTTGGGGAATCAGAGGCAGGGAATCAGATATGGGGAATCAGAGGCGGGGAATCAGAGGCGGGGAAACAGAGGCGGGGAATAAGATATGGGGAATCAGAATTGGGGAATCAGGGGCAGGGAATCAGTGGCAGGGAATCAGAGGCGGGGAATCAGAGGCGGGGAATCAGAGGCAGGGAATCAGACACGGGGAATCGGAGGCGGGGAATCAGAGATGGGGAATCAGAGGCGGGGAATCAGAGGCAGGGAATCGGACTCCGGGAATCAGAGTCGGGGAATCAGAGGCAGGGAATCAGATGCGGGGAATCAGAGGCGGGGAATCAGAGCTGGCGAATCAGAGGCGGGGAATCAGAGGTGGGCAATCAGAGGATGGGAATCAGATATGGGGAATCAGAGGCGGGGAATTAGAGCTGGGGAATCACAGGCGGGGAATCAGAGTTGGGGAATCAGAGGAGGGGAATCAGATATGGGGAAACAGAGGCGGGGAATCAGAGGCGGTGAAACAGAGGCGGGGAATCAGATATGGGGAATCAGAGGTGGGGAATCAGAGGTTGGGAATCAGAGGCCTGGAATCAGATGCGGGGAATCAGAGGCAGGGAATCAGATGCGGGGAATCAGAGGAGGGGAATCAGAGCTGGGGAATCAGAGGCGGGGTATTAGAGTTGGGGAATCAGAGGCGGGGAATCAGACGCGGGGAATCAGAGGGGGGGAATCATAGCTGGCGAATCAGAGGAGGGGAATCAGATATGGGGAAACAGAGGCCGGGAATCAGAGGCAGGGTAACAGAGGCGGGGAATCAGATATGGGGAATCAGAGGTGGGGAATTAGAGGTTGCGAATCAGAGGCGGGGAAACAGAGGCGGGGAATCAAATATAGGGAATCAGAGGTGGGGAATCAGAGGTTGTGAATCAGAGATGGGGAATCAAGGCGGGGAATCAGAGGCAGGGAATCAGACGCGGGGAATCAGAGGCGGGGATTCAGAGGTGGGGAATCAGAGGCGGTGAATTAGAGTTGGGGAATCAGAGGCAGGGAATCAGATATGGGGAATCAGAGGCGGGGAATCAGAGGCGGGGAAACAGAGGCGGGGAATAAGATATGGGGAATCAGAATTGGGGAATCAGGGGCAGGGAATCAGTGGCAGGGAATCAGAGGCGGGGAATCAGAGGCGGGGAATCAGAGGCAGGGAATCAGACACGGGGAATCGGAGGCGGGGAATCAGAGATGGGGAATCAGAGGCGGGGAATCAGAGGCAGGGAATCGGACTCCGGGAATCAGAGTCGGGGAATCAGAGGCAGGGAATCAGATGCGGGGAATCAGAGGCGGGGAATCAGAGCTGGCGAATCAGAGGCGGGGAATCAGAGGTGGGCAATCAGAGGATGGGAATCAGATATGGGGAATCAGAGGCGGGGAATTAGAGCTGGGGAATCACAGGCGGGGAATCAGAGTTGGGGAATCAGAGGAGGGGAATCAGATATGGGGAAACAGAGGCGGGGAATCAGAGGCGGTGAAACAGAGGCGGGGAATCAGATATGGGGAATCAGAGGTGGGGAATCAGAGGTTGGGAATCAGAGGCCTGGAATCAGATGCGGGGAATCAGAGGCAGGGAATCAGATGCGGGGAATCAGAGGAGGGGAATCAGAGCTGGGGAATCAGAGGCGGGGTATTAGAGTTGGGGAATCAGAGGCGGGGAATCAGACGCGGGGAATCAGAGGGGGGGAATCATAGCTGGCGAATCAGAGGCGGGGAATCAGAGGTGGGCAATCAGAGGCCGGGAATCAGAGGTGGTGAATCAGAGATGGGGAATCAGAGTCGGGGAATCAGTGGCAGGGAATGAGATATGGGGAATCAGAGGCGTGGAATCAGAGGCAGGGAATCAGACACGGGGAATCAGACACGGGGAATCAGAGGTGGGGAATCAGAGATGGGGAATCAGAGGCGGTGAATCAGAGATGGGGAATCAGAGGCGGGGAATCAGAGGCAGGAAATCAGACACGGGGATTCAGAGGCTGGGAATCAGACGGGGGGAATCAAAGGCGGGGAATCAGAGCTGGGGAATCAGAGGCAGGGAATCAGAGGCGGGGAATCAGATATGGGGAATCAGAGGCTGGGATTCAGAGGCGGGGAATCAGAGGCAGGGAATCAGACACGGGGAATCAGAGGTGGGGAATCAGAGATGGGGAATCAGAGGCGGGGAATCAGAGGCAGGGAATCAGACGCGGGGAATCTGAGGCGGGGAATCAGAGCTGGGGAATCAGAGGTGGGGAATCAGAGTTGGGGAATCAGAGGCAGGGAATCGGATGTGCGGAATCAGAGATGGGGAATCAGATGTGGGGAATCAGAGGAATCAGAGATGGGGAATCAGAGGCGGGGAATCAGAGGCAGGAAATCAGACACGGGGATTCAGAGGCTGGGAATCAGACGGGGGGAATCAAAGGCGGGGAATCAGAGCTGGGGAATCAGAGGCAGGGAATCAGAGTTGGGGATTCAGAGACGGGGAATCAGATATGGGGAAACAGAGGCGGGGAATCAGAGGCGGGCAAACAGAGGCGGGGAATTAGATATGGGGAATCAGAGGTGGGGAATCAGAGGTGGTGAATCAGTGATGGGGAATCACAGGCGGGGAATCAGAGGCAGGGAATAGAACGCAGGGAATCAGACGCAGGGAATCAGAGCTGGGGAATCAGAGGCGGGGAATCATAGTTGGGAATCAGAGGCGGGGAATCAGATATGGGGAAACAGAGGCGGGGAATCAGAGGCGGGGAAACAGAGGCGGGGAATCAGATATGGGGAATCGAATGCGGGGAATCAGAGGCGGGGAATCAGAGCAGGGGAATCAGATATGGGGAATCAGAGGTGGGGAATCAGAGGTTGGGAATCAGAGGCAGGGAATCAGAGGCTGGGAATCAGATGCAGGGAATCAGATGCGGGGAATCAGAGGCGGGGAATCAGAGGTGGGGAATCAGAGGTTGGGAATCAGAGGCAGGGAATCAGAGGCTGGGAATCAGATGCAGGGAATCAGATGCGGGGAATCAGAGGCGGGGAATCAGAGTTGGGGAATCAGAGGCGGGGAATCAGAGGCGGGGAATCAGAGGCGGGGAATCAGAGGCGGGGAAACAGAGGCAGGGAATCAGATATGGGGAATCAGAGGTGGGGTATCAGGGGCAGGGAATCAGTGGCAGGGAATCAGAGGCGGGGAATCAGAGGCGGGGAATCAGAGGCAGGGAATCAGACACGGGGAATCAGATATGGGGAAACAGAGGCGGGGAATCAGAGGCGGGCAAACAGAGGCGGGGAATCAGAGGCGGGGAATCAGATATGGGGAAACAGAGGTGGGGAATCAAAGGCGGGGAAACAGAGGCGGGGAATCAGATATGGGGAATCGGATGCGGGAAATCAGAGGCGGGGAATCAGAGCTGGGGAATCAGAGGCGGGGTATCAGAGTTGGGGCATCAGAGGTGGGGAATTAGATATGGGGAAACAGAGGCGGGGAATCAGAGGTGGGGAAACAGAGGTGGGGAATCAGATATGGGGAATCAGAGGTGGGGAATCAGAGGCAGGGAATCAGATGTGCGGAATCAGAGATGGGGAATCAGAGGCAGGGAATCAGAATCAGAAGCGGGGAATCAGAGGCCGGGAATCAGAGGCCGGGATTCAGATGCCGGGAATAAGAGGCCGGGAATCAGAGTTGGGGATTCAGATTCCGGGAATCAGAGATGGGGATTCAGAGGCGGGGAATGATATATGGGGAATCAGAGGCGGAGAATCAGAGGCGGGGTAACAGAGGTGGGGAATCAGATATGGGGAATCAGAGGTGTCGAATCAAAGGCGGTGAATCAGAGATGGGGAATCAGAGGCAGGGAATCAGAGGCAGGGAATCAAACACGGGGAATCAGAGGCGGGGAATCAGAGCTGGGGAATCAGATGTGCGGAATCAGAGTTGGGGAATCAGAGCAGGGGAATCAGATATGGGGAATCGAATGCGGGGAATCAGAGGCGGGGAATCAGAGCAGGGGAATCAGATATGGGGAATCAGAGGTGGGGAATCAGAGGTTGGGAATCAGAGGCAACGAATCAGAGGCTGGGAATCAGATGCAGGGAATCAGATGCGGGGAATCAGAGGCGGGGAATCAGAGCTGGGGAATCAG
Organism: Narcine bancroftii; assembly: GCF_036971445.1. NCBI lineage: Eukaryota > Metazoa > Chordata > Chondrichthyes > Torpediniformes > Narcinidae > Narcine > Narcine bancroftii. The sequence goes on from NW_027211883.1 coordinate 698,192, forward strand.
ATGTGCGGAATCAGAGTTGGGGAATCAGAGTCGGGGACTTAGATATGGGGAAACAGAGGCAGGGAATCAGAGGCGGGGAAACAGACGCGGGGAATCAGAGGCGGGTATCAGAGCTGGGGAATCAGAGGCGGGGAATCAGATTTGGGGAATCGAATGCGGGGAATCAGAGGCGGGGAATCAGAGCAGGGGAATCAGATATGGGGAATCGAATGCGGGGAATCAGAGGCGGGGAATCAGAGCAGGGGAATCAGATATGGGGAATCAGAGGTGGGGAATCGGAGGTTGGGAATCAGAGGCAGGGAATCAGAGGCTGGGAATCAGATGCAGGGAATCAGATGCGGGGAATCAGAGGCGGGGAATCAGAGGCGGGGAATCAGAGCTGGCGAATCAGAGGCGGGGAATCAGAGGTGGGCAATCAGAGGCGGGGAATCAGATATGGGGAATCACAGGCGGGGAATCAGAGGCGGGGAAACAGAGGCGGGGAATCAAATATAGGGAATCAGAGGTGGGGAATCAGAGGTTGTGAATCAGAGATGGGGAATCAAGGCGGGGAATCAGAGGCAGGGAATCAGACACGGGGAATCAGAGGCGGGGATTCAGTGCTGGGGAATCAGAGGCGGGGAATCAGAGTTGGGGAATCAGAGGCAGGGAATCAGATATGGGGAATCAGAGGCGGGGAATCAGAGGCGGGGAAACAGAGGCGGGGAATCAGATATGGGGAAAGAGGTGGGGAATCAGGGGCAGGGAATCAGTGGCAGGGAATCAGAGGCGGGGAATCAGAGGCGGGGAATCAGAGGCAGGGAATCAGACACGGGGAATCAGAGGCGGGGAATCAGAGATGGGGAATCAGAGGCGGGGAATCAGAGGCAGGTAATCGGACGCCGGGAATCAGAGTCGAGGAATCAGAGCTGGGGAATCAGAGGCGGGGAATCAGAGTTTGGGAATCAGAGGCGGGGAATCAGATATGGGGAAATAGAGGCGGGGAATCAGATATGGGGAATCAGAGGTGTGGAATCAGAGGTTGGGAATCAGAGGAAGGGAATCAGAGTCGGGGAAACAGAGGCGGGGAATCAGATATGTGGAATCAGAGGTGGCGAATCAAAGGCGGTGAAACAGAGATGGGGAATCAGGGCGGGGAATCAGAGGCGGGGAATCAGAGGTGGGGAATCAAAGGTTGGGAATCAGAGGCAGGGAATCAGAGGCTGGGAATCAGATGCAGGGAATCAGATGCGGGGAATCAGAGGCGGGGAATCAGAGTTGGGGAATCAGAGGCGGGGAATCAGAGGCGGGGAATCAGAGGCGGGGAATCAGAGGCGGGGAAACAGAGGCAGGGAATCAGATATGGGGAATCAGAGGTGGGGTATCAGGGGCAGGGAATCAGTGGCAGGGAATCAGAGGCGGGGAATCAGAGGCGGGGAATCAGAGGCAGGGAATCAGACACGGGGAATCAGATATGGGGAAACAGAGGCGGGGAATCAGAGGCGGGCAAACAGAGGCGGGGAATCAGAGGCGGGGAATCAGATATGGGGAAACAGAGGCGGGGAATCAAAGGCGGGGAAACAGAGGCGGGGAATCTGATATGGGGAATCGGATGCGGGAAATCAGAGGCGGGGAATCAGAGCTGGGGAATCAGAGGCGGGGTATCAGAGTTGGGGCATCAGAGGTGGGGAATTAGATATGGGGAAACAGAGGCGGGGAATCAGAGGTGGGGAAACAGAGGTGGGGAATCAGATATGGGGAATCAGAGCTGGGGAATCAGAGGCAGGGAATCAGATGTGCGGAATCAGAGATGGGGAATCAGAGGCAGGGAATCAGAATCAGAAGCGGGGAATCAGAGGCCGGGAATCAGAGGCCGGGATTCAGATGCCGGGAATAAGAGGCCGGGAATCAGAGGTGGGGAATCAGATTCCGGGAATCAGAGATGGGGATTCAGAGGCGGGGAATGATATATGGGGAATCAGAGGCGGGGAATCAGAGGCGGGGTAACAGAGGTGGGGAATCAGATATGGGGAATCAGAGGTGTCGAATCAAAGGCGGTGAATCAGAGATGGGGAATCAGAGGCGGGGAATCAGAGGCAGGGAATCAAACACGGGGAATCAGAGGCGGGGAATCAGAGCTGGGGAATCAGATGTGCGGAATCAGAGTTGGGGAATCAGAGCAGGGGAATCAGATATGGGGAATCGAATGCGGGGAATCAGAGGCGGGGAATCAGAGCAGGGGAATCAGATATGGGGAATCAGAGGTGGGGAATCAGAGGTTGGGAATCAGAGGCAGGGAATCAGAGGCTGGGAATCAGATGCAGGGAATCAGATGCGGGGAATCAGAGGCGGGGAATCAGAGCTGGGGAATCAGATGTGCGGAATCAGAGTTGGGGAATCAGAGTCGGGGACTTAGATATGGGGAAACAGAGGCAGGGAATCAGAGGCGGGGAAACAGACGCGGGGAATCAGAGGCGGGTATCAGAGCTGGGGAATCAGAGGCGGGGAATCAGATTTGGGGAATCGAATGCGGGGAATCAGAGGCGGGGAATCAGAGCAGGGGAATCAGATATGGGGAATCGAATGCGGGGAATCAGAGGCGGGGAATCAGAGCAGGGGAATCAGATATGGGGAATCAGAGGTGGGGAATCGGAGGTTGGGAATCAGAGGCAGGGAATCAGAGGCTGGGAATCAGATGCAGGGAATCAGATGCGGGGAATCAGAGGCGGGGAATCAGAGGCGGGGAATCAGAGCTGGCGAATCAGAGGCGGGGAATCAGATATGGGGAATCACAGGCGGGGAATCAGAGGCGGGGAAACAGAGGCGGGGAATCAAATATAGGGAATCAGAGGTGGGGAATCAGAGGTTGTGAATCAGAGATGGGGAATCAAGGCGGGGAATCAGAGGCAGGGAATCAGACACGGGGAATCAGAGGCGGGGATTCAGAGCTGGGGAATCAGAGGCGGGGAATCAGAGTTGGGGAATCAGAGGCAGGGAATCAGATATGGGGAATCAGAGGCGGGGAATCAGAGGCGGGGAAACAGAGGCGGGGAATCAGATATGGGGAAAGAGGTGGGGAATCAGGGGCAGGGAATCAGTGGCAGGGAATCAGAGGCGGGGAATCAGAGGCGGGGAATCAGAGGCAGGGAATCAGACACGGGGAATCAGAGGCGGGGAATCAGAGATGGGGAATCAGAGGCGGGGAATCAGAGGCAGGTAATCGGACGCCGGGAATCAGAGTCGAGGAATCAGAGCTGGGGAATCAGAGGCGGGGAATCAGAGTTTGGGAATCAGAGGCGGGGAATCAGATATGGGGAAATAGAGGCGGGGAATCAGATATGGGGAATCAGAGGTGTGGAATCAGAGGTTGGGAATCAGAGGAAGGGAATCAGAGTCGGGGAAACAGAGGCGGGGAATCAGATATGTGGAATCAGAGGTGGCGAATCAAAGGCGGTGAAACAGAGATGGGGAATCAGGGCAGGGAATCAGAGGCAGGGAATCAAACACGGGGAATCAGAGCTGGGGAATCAGAGGCGGAGAATCAAAGTTGGGAATCAGAGGCGGGGAATCAGAGGCGGGGAAACAGAGGCGGGGAATCAGATATGGGGAATCAGAGGTGGGGAATCAGAGGTTGGGAATCAGAGGCAGGGAATCAGAGGCGGGGAATCAGAGGCGGGGAATCAGAGGAAGGGAATAGGATGTGCGGAATCGGAGATGGGGAATCAGAGGCAGGGAATCAGAGGCGGGGAATCAGAGGCGGGGAATCAGAGGCCGGGATTCAGATATGGGGAAACTGAGGCGGGGAATCTGAGGCGGGGAAACAGAGGCGGGGAATCAGATATGGGGAATCAGAGGTGGGGAATCAGAGGTTGGGAATCAGAGGCTGGGAATCAGAGGCAGGGAATCAGATGCAGGGAATCAGATGCGGGGAATCAGAGGCGGGGAATCAGAGCTGGGGATTCAGAGGTGGGGAATCAGATTTGGGGAATCAGAGGTGGGGACTTAGATATTGGAAAACAGAGGCGGGGAATCAGAGGCGGGGAAACAGAGGCGGGGAATCAGATATGTGGAATCAGAGGTGGGGAATCAGAGGCAGGGAATCAGATGTGCGGAATCAGGGATGGGGAATCAGAGGCAGGGAAACAGAATCAGAAGCAGGGAATCAGAGGCCGGGGATCAGAGGCCGGAATCAGATTCTGGGAATCAGAGGCCTGGAATCAGAGGCGGGGAATCAGAGGCAGGGAATCAGATGCGGGGAATCAGAGGCGGGGAATCAGAGCTGGGGAATCAGAGGCGGGTATTAGAGTTGGGGAATTAGAGGTGGGAAATCAGATATGGGGAAACAGAGGTAGGGAATCAGTGGCGGGGAAACAGAGGCAGGGAATCAGATATGGGGAATCAGAGGCGGGGAATCAGAGGTGGGGAATCATAGGCATGGAATCGGATGTGCGGAATCAGAGATTGGGAATCAGAGGCCGGGAATCAGAGGTGGTGAATCAGAGATGGGGAATCAGAGGCGGGGAATCAGAGGCAGGGTATCAGACGCGGGGAATCAGAGGTGGGCAATCAGAGGCGGAAAATCAGATATGGGGAATCAGAGGCGGGGAATCAGAGGCGGGGAAACAGAGGCGGGGAATCAGATATGGGGTATCAGAGGTGGGGCATCAGAGGTTGTGAATCACAGATGGGGAATCAGAGGCGGGGAATCAGAGGCAGGGAATCAGACGCGGGGAATCAGAGGTGGGGATTCAGAGCTGGGGAATCAGAAGCGGGGAATCAGAGTAGGGGAATCAGAGGCGGGGAATCAGATATGGGGAATCAGAGGTAGGGAATCAGAGGCGGGGAATCAGAGGCAGGGAATCAGACGCGGGCAATCTGAGGCGGGGAATCAGAGCTGGGGAATCAGAGGTGGGGAATCAGAGTTGGGGAATCAGAGGCAGGGAATTGGATGTGCGGAATCAGAGATGGGGAATCAGAGGTGGGGAATCAGAGGCGGTGAATCAGAGATGGGGAATCAGAGGCGGGGAATCAGAGGCAGGGTATCAGAGCTGGGGAATCAGAGGCGGGGAATCATAGTTGGGAATCAGAGGCGGGAATCAGATATGGGGAAACAGAGGTGGGGAATCAGAGGCGGGGAAACAGAGGCGGGGAATCAGATATGGGGAATCGGATGCAGGGAATCAGAGGCGGGGAATCAGAGCTGGGGAATCAGAGGCGGGGAATCAGAGTTGGAGCATCAGAGGTGGGGAATTAGATATAGGGAAACAGAGGCGGGGAATCAGAGGTGGGGAAACAGAGGCGGGGAATCAGATATGGGGAATCAGAGGTGGGGAATCAGAGGCAGGGAATCAGATGTGCGGAATCAGAGATGGGGAATCAGAGGCAGGGAATCAGAATCAGAAGCGGGGAATCAGAGGCCGGGAATCAGAGGCCGGGAATCAGATGCTGGGAATAAGAGGCCGGGAATCAGAGGAGGGGAATCAGAGTCCGGGAATCAGAGATGGGGATTCAGAGGCGGGGAATCAGATATGGAGAATCAGAGATGGGGAATCAGAGGCGGGGAATCAGAGGCAGGGAATCGGACGCCGGGAATCAGAGGCGGGGAATCAGAGCTGGGGAATCAGAGGTGGGGAATCAGAGTTGGGGAATCAGAGGCGGGGAATCAGATATGGGGAAATAGAGGCGGGGAATCAGATATGGGGAATCAGAGGTGTGGAATCAGAGGTTGGGAATCAGAGGCAGGGAATCAGAGGCGGGGAAACAGAGGCGGGGAATCAGATATGGGGAATCAGAGGTGGCGAATCAAAGGCGGTGAAACAGAGATGGGGAATCAGGGCAGGGAATCAGAGGCAGGGAATCAGAGCTGGGGAAACAGAGGCGGGGAATCAGATATGGGAAATCAGAGGTGGGGAATCAGGGGCGGGGAATCAGTGGCAGGGAATCAGAGCTGGGGAATCAAATGTGGGGAATCAGAGCTGGGGAAACAGAGGCGGGGAATCAGATATGGGGAATCAGAGGTGGGGAATCAGGGGTGGGGAATCAGTGGCAGGGAATCAGAGGCCGGGAATAAAAGGCGGGGAATCAGAGCTGGGGAATCAGAGGCGGGGAATCAGAGTTGGGGAATCAGAGGTGGGGAATTAGAGGTTGCGAATCAGAGGCGGGGAAACAGAGGCGGGGAATCAAATATGAGGAATCAGAGCTGGGGAATCAGAGGCGGGGAATCAGAGTTTGGGAATCAGAGGCGGGGAATCAGATATGGGGAAATAGAGGCGGGGAATCAGATATGGGGAATCAGAGGTGTGGAATCAGAGGTTGGGAATCAGAGGAAGGGAATCAGAGTCGGGGAAACAGAGGCGGGGAATCAGATATGTGGAATCAGAGGTGGCGAATCAAAGGCGGTGAAACAGAGATGGGGAATCAGGGCGGGGAATCAGAGGCGGGGAATCAGAGGTGGGGAATCAGAGGTTGGGAATCAGAGGCAGGGAATCAGAGGCTGGGAATCAAATGCAGGGAATCAGATGCGGGGAATCAGAGGCGGGGAATCAGAGTTGGGGAATCAGAGGCGGGGAATCAGAGGCGGGGAATCAGAGGCGGGGAATCAGAGGCGGGGAAACAGAGGCAGGGAATCAGATATGGGGAATCAGAGGTGGGGTATCAGGGGCAGGGAATCAGTGGCAGGGAATCAGAGGCGGGGAATCAGAGGCGGGGAATCAGAGGCAGGGAATCAGACACGGGGAATCAGATATGGGGAAACAGAGGCGGGGAATCAGAGGCGGGCAAACAGAGGCGGGGAATCAGAGGCGGGGAATCAGATATGGGGAAACAGAGGCGGGGAATCAAAGGCGGGGAAACAGAGGCGGGGAATCAGATATGGGGAATCGGATGCGGGAAATCAGAGGCGGGGAATCAGAGCTGGGGAATCTGAGGCGGGGTATCAGAGTTGGGGCATCAGAGGTGGGGAATTAGATATGGGGAAACAGAGGCGGGGAATCAGAGGTGGGGAAACAGAGGTGGGGAATCAGATATGGGGAATCAGAGGTGGGGAATCAGAGGCAGGGAATCAGATGTGCGGAATCAGAGATGGGGAATCAGAGGCAGGGAATCAGAATCAGAAGCGGGGAATCAGAGGCCGGGAATCAGAGGCCGGGATTCAGATGCCGGGAATAAGAGGCCGGGAATCAGAGGTGGGGAATCAGATTCCGGGAATCAGAGATGGGGATTCAGAGGCGGGGAATGATATATGGGGAATCAGAGGCGGGGAATCAGAGGCGGGGTAACAGAGGTGGGGAATCAGATATGGGGAATCAGAGGTGTCGAATCAAAGGCGGTGAATCAGAGATGGGGAATCAGAGGCGGGGAATCAGAGGCAGGGAATCAAACACGGGGAATCAGAGCTGGGGAATCAGATGTGCGGAATCAGAGTTGGGGAATCAGAGCAGGGGAATCAGATATGGGGAATCGAATGCGGGGAATCAGAGGCGGGGAATCAGAGCAGGGGAATCAGATATGGGGAATCAGAGGTGGGGAATCAGAGGTTGGGAATCAGAGGCAGGGAATCAGTGGCTGGGAATCAGATGCAGGGAATCAGATGCGGGGAATCAGAGGCGGGGAATCAGAGCTGGGGAATCAGATGTGCGGAATCAGAGTTGGGGAATCAGAGTCGGGGACTTAGATATGGGGAAACAGAGGCAGGGAATCAGAGGCGGGGAAACAGACGCGGGGAATCAGAGGCGGGTATCAGAGCTGGGGAATCAGAGGCGGGGAATCAGATTTGGGGAATCGAATGCGGGGAATCAGAGGCGGGGAATCAGAGCAGGGGAATCAGATATGGGGAATCGAATGCGGGGAATCAGAGGCGGGGAATCAGAGCAGGGGAATCAGATATGGGGAATCAGAGGTGGGGAATCGGAGGTTGGGAATCAGAGGCAGGGAATCAGAGGCTGGGAATCAGATGCAGGGAATCAGATGCGGGGAATCAGAGGCGGGGAATCAGAGGCGGGGAATCAGAGCTGGCGAATCAGAGGCGGGGAATCAGAGGTGGGCAATCAGAGGCGGGGAATCAGATATGGGGAATCACAGGCGGGGAATCAGAGGCGGGGAAACAGAGGCGGGGAATCAAATATAGGGAATCAGAGGTGGGGAATCAGAGGTTGTGAATCAGAGATGGGGAATCAAGGCGGGGAATCAGAGGCAGGGAATCAGACACGGGGAATCAGAGGCGGGGATTCAGAGCTGGGGAATCAGAGGCGGGGAATCAGAGTTGGGGAATCAGAGGCAGGGAATCAGATATGGGGAATCAGAGGCGGGGAATCAGAGGCGGGGAAACAGAGGCGGGGAATCAGATATGGGGAAAGAGGTGGGGAATCAGGGGCAGGGAATCAGTGGCAGGGAATCAGAGGCGGGGAATCAGAGGCGGGGAATCAGAGGCAGGGAATCAGACACGGGGAATCAGAGGCGGGGAATCAGAGATGGGGAATCAGAGGCGGGGAATCAGAGGCAGGTAATCGGACGCCGGGAATCAGAGTCGAGGAATCAGAGCTGGGGAATCAGAGGCGGGGAATCAGAGTTTGGGAATCAGAGGCGGGGAATCAGATATGGGGAAATAGAGGCGGGGAATCAGATATGGGGAATCAGAGGTGTGGAATCAGAGGTTGGGAATCAGAGGAAGGGAATCAGAGTCGGGGAAACAGAGGCGGGGAATCAGATATGTGGAATCAGATGTGGCGAATCAAAGGCGGTGAAACAGAGATGGGGAATCAGGGCAGGGAATCAGAGGCAGGGAATCAAACACGGGGAATCAGAGCTGGGGAATCAGAGGCGGAGAATCAAAGTTGGGAATCAGAGGCGGGGAATCAGAGGCGGGGAAACAGAGGCGGGGAATCAGATATGGGGAATCAGAGGTGGGGAATCAGAGGTTGGGAATCAGAGGCAGGGAATCAGAGGCGGGGAATCAGAGGCGGGGAATCAGAGGAAGGGAATCAGATGTGCGGAATCGGAGATGGGGAATCAGAGGCAGGGAATCAGAGGCGGGGAATCAGAGGCGGGGAATCAGAGGCCGGGATTCAGATATGGGGAAACTGAGGCGGGGAATCCGAGGCGGGGAAACAGAGGCGGGAAATCAGATATGGGGAATCAGAGGTGGGGAATCAGAGGTTGGGAATCAGAGGCTGGGAATCAGAGGCAGGGAATCAGATGCAGGGAATCAGATGCGGGGAATCAGAGGCGGGGAATCAGAGCTGGGGATTCAGAGGTGGGGAATCAGATTTGGGGAATCAGAGGTGGGGACTTAGATATTGGAAAACAGAGGCGGGGAATCAGAGGCGGGGAAACAGAGGCGGGGAATCAGATATGGGGAATCAGAGGTGGGGAATCAGAGGCAGGGAATCAGATGTGCGGAATCAGGGATGGGGAATCAGAAGCAGGGAATCAGAGGCCGGGGATCAGAGGCCGGAATCAGATTCTGGGAATCAGAGGCCTGGAATCAGAGGCGGGGAATCAGAGGCAGGGAATCAGATGCGGGGAATCAGAGGCGGGGAATCAGAGCTGGGGAATCAGAGGCGGGTATTAGAGTTGGGGAATTAGAGGTGGGAAATCAGATATGGGGAAACAGAGGTAGGGAATCAGAGGCGGGGAAACAGAGGCAGGGAATCAGATATGGGGAATCAGAGGCGGGGAATCAGAGGTGGGGAATCATAGGCATGGAATCGTATGTGCGGAATCAGAGATTGGGAATCAGAGGCCGGGAATCAGAGGTGGTGAATCAGAGATGGGGAATCAGAGGCGGGGAATCAGAGGCAGGGTATCAGACGCGGGGAATCAGAGGTGGGCAATCAGAGGCGGAAAATCAGATATGGGGAATCAGAGGCGGGGAATCAGAGGCGGGGAAACAGAGGCGGGGAATCAGATATGGGGTATCAGAGGTGGGGCATCAGAGGTTGTGAATCACAGATGGGGAATCAGAGGCGGGGAATCAGAGGCAGGGAATCAGACGCGGGGAATCAGAGGTGGGGATTCAGAGCTGGGGAATCAGAAGCGGGGAATCAGAGTAGGGGAATCAGAGGCGGGGAATCAGATATGGGGAATCAGAGGTAGGGAATCAGAGGCGGGGAATCAGAGGCAGGGAATCAGACGCGGGCAATCTGAGGCGGGGAATCAGAGCTGGGGAATCAGAGGTGGGGAATCAGAGTTGGGGAATCAGAGGCAGGGAATTGGATGTGCGGAATCAGAGATGGGGAATCAGAGGTGGGGAATCAGAGGCGGTGAATCAGAGATGGGGAATCAGAGGCGGGGAATCAGAGGCAGGGTATCAGAGCTGGGGAATCAGAGGCGGGGAATCATAGTTGGGAATCAGAGGCGGGAATCAGATATGGGGAAACAGAGGTGGGGAATCAGAGGCGGGGAAACAGAGGCGGGGAATCAGATATGGGGAATCGGATGCAGGGAATCAGAGGCGGGGAATCAGAGCTGGGGAATCAGAGGCGGGGAATCAGAGTTGGAGCATCAGAGGTGGGGAATTAGATATAGGGAAACAGAGGCGGGGAATCAGAGGTGGGGAAACAGAGGCGGGGAATCAGATATGGGGAATCAGAGGTGGGGAATCAGAGGCAGGGAATCAGATGTGCGGAATCAGAGATGGGGAATCAGAGGCAGGGAATCAGAATCAGAAGCGGGGAATCAGAGGCCGGGAATCAGAGGCCGGGAATCAGATGCTGGGAATAAGAGGCCGGGAATCAGAGGAGGGGAATCAGAGTCCGGGAATCAGAGATGGGGATTCAGAGGCGGGGAATCAGATATGGAGAATCAGAGATGGGGAATCAGAGGCGGGGAATCAGAGGCAGGGAATCGGACGCCGGGAATCAGAGGTGGGGAATCAGAGCTGGGGAATCAGAGGTGGGGAATCAGAGTTGGGGAATCAGAGGCGGGGAATCAGATATGGGGAAATAGAGGCGGGGAATCAGATATGGGGAATCAGAGGTGTGGAATCAGAGGTTGGGAATCAGAGGCAGGGAATCAGAGGCGGGGAAACAGAGGCGGGGAATCAGATATGGGGAATCAGAGGTGGCGAATCAAAGGCGGTGAAACAGAGATGGGGAATCAGGGCAGGGAATCAGAGGCAGGGAATCAGAGCTGGGGAAACAGAGGCGGGGAATCAGATATGGGAAATCAGAGGTGGGGAATCAGGGGCGGGGAATCAGTGGCAGGGAATCAGAGCTGGGGAATCAGATGTGGGGAATCAGAGCTGGGGAAACAGAGGCGGGGAATCAGATATGGGGAATCAGAGGTGGGGAATCAGGGGTGGGGAATCAGTGGCAGGGAATCAGAGGCCGGGAATAAAAGGCGGGGAATCAGAGCTGGGGAATCAGAGGCGGGGAATCAGAGTTGGGGAATCAGAGGTGGGGAATTAGAGGTTGCGAATCAGAGGCGGGGAAACAGAGGCGGGGAATCAAATATAGGGAATCAGAGGTGGGGAATCAGAGGTTGTGAATCAGAGATGGGGAATCAAGGCGGGGAATCAGAGGCAGGGAATCAGACGCGGGGAATCAGAGGCGGGGATTCAGAGCTGGGGAATCAGAGGCGGTGAATCAGAGTTGGGGAATCAGAGGCAGGGAATCAGATATGGGGAATCAGAGGCGGGGAATCAGAGGCGGGGAAACAGAGGCGGGGAATCAGATATGGGGAATCAGAATTGGGGAATCAGGGGCAGGGAATCAGTGGCAGGGAATCAGAGGCGGGGAATCAGAGTCGGGGAATCAGAGGCAGGGAATCAGACACGGGGAATCGGAGGCGGGGAATCAGAGATGGGGAATCAGAGGCGGGGAATCAGAGGCAGGGAATCGGACTCCGGGAATCAGAGTCGGGGAATCAGAGCTGGGGAATCAGAGGCGGCGAATCAGAGTTGGGGAATCAGATATGGGGAAATAGAGGCGGGGAATCAGATATGGGGAGTCAGAGGTGTGGAATCAGAGGTTGGGAATCAGATATGGGGAATCAGAGGTGGCGAATTAAAGGCGGTGAATCAGAGATGGGGAATCATGGCAGGGAATCAGAGGCAGGGAATCAAACACGGGGAATCAGAGGCATGGAATCAGAGCTGGGGAATCAGAGGCGGGGATTCAGAGTTGGGGAATCAGAGGCGGGGAATCAGAGGCGGGGAAACAGAGGCGGGGAATCAGATATGGGGAATCAGAGGTGGGGAATCAGAGGTTGGGAATCAGAAGCAGGGAATCAGAGGCAGGGGAATCAGAGGCGGGGAATCAGAGGCAGGAAATCCGATGTGCGGAATCGGAGATGGGGAATCAGAGGTAGGGAATCAGAGGCGGGGAAGCAGAGGCGGGGAATCAGAGGCCGGGAATCAGATATGGGGAAACAGAGGTGGGGAATCAGAGGCGGGGAAACAGAGGCGGGGAATCAGATATGGGGAATCAGAGGTGGGGAATCAGAGGTTGGGAATCAGAGTCAGGGAATCAGAGGCAGGGAATCAGATGCAGGGAATCAGATGCGGGGAATCAGAGGCGGGGAATCAGAGCTGGGGATTCAGAGGTGGGGAATCAGATTTGGGGAATCAGAGGTGGGGACTTAGATATTGGAAAACAGAGGCGGGGAATCAGAGGCGGGGAAACAGAGGCGGGGAATCAGATATGGGGAATCAGAGGTGGGGAATCAGAGGCAGGGAATCAGATGTGCGGAATCAGGGATGGGGAATCAGAGGCAGGGAAACAGAATCAGAAGCAGGGAATCAGAGGCCGGGGATCAGAGGCCGGAATCAGATTCTGGGAATCAGAGGCCTGGAATCAGAGGCGGGGAATCAGAGGCAGGGAATCAGATGCGGGGAATCAGAGGCGGGGAATCAGAGCTGGGGAATCAGAGGCGGGTATTAGAGTTGGGGAATTAGAGGCGGGGAATCAGATATGGGGAAACAGAGGTAGGGAATCAGAGGCGGGGAAACAGAGGCCGGGAATCAGATATGGGGAATCAGAGGCGGGGAATCAGAGGTGGGGAATCATAGGCATGGAATCGGATGTGCGGAATCAGAGATTGGGAATCAGAGGCCGGGAATCAGAGGTGGTGAATCAGAGATGGGGAATCAGAGGCGGGGAATCAGAGGCAGGGTATCAGACGCGGGGAATCAGAGGTGGGCAATCAGAGGCGGAAAATCAGATATGGGGAATCAGAGGCGGGGAATCAGAGGCGGGGAAACAGAGGCGGGGAATCAGATATGGGGAATCAGAGGTGGGGCATCAGAGGTTGTGAATCACAGATGGGGAATCAGAGGCGGGGAATCAGAGGCAGGGAATCAGACGCGGGGAATCAGAGGCGGGGATTCAGAGCTGGGGAATCAGAAGCGGGGAATCAGAGTAGGGGAATCAGAGGCGGGGAATCAGATATGGGGAATCAGAGGTAGGGAATCAGAGGCGGGGAATCAGAGGCAGGGAATCAGACGCGGGCAATCTGAGGCGGGGAATCAGAGCTGGGGAATCAGAGGTGGGGAATCAGAGTTGGGGAATCAGAGGCAGGGAATTGGATGTGCGGAATCAGAGATGGGGAATCAGAGGTGGGGAATCAGAGGCGGTGAATCAGAGATGGGGAATCAGAGGCGGGGAATCAGAGGCAGGGTATCAGAGCTGGGGAATCAGAGGCGGGGAATCATAGTTGGGAATCAGAGGCGGGAATCAGATATGGGGAAACAGAGGTCGGGAATCAGAGGCGGGGAAACAGAGGCGGGGAATCAGATATGGGGAATCGGATGCAGGGAATCAGAGGCGGGGAATCAGAGCTGGGGAATCAGAGGCGGGGAATCAGAGTTGGAGCATCAGAGGTGGGGAATTAGATATAGGGAAACAGAGGCGGGGAATCAGAGGTGGGGAAACAGAGGCGGGGAATCAGATATGGGGAATCAGAGGTGGGGAATCAGAGGCAGGGAATCAGATGTGCGGAATCAGAGATGGGGAATCAGAGGCAGGGAATCAGAATCAGAAGCGGGGAATCAGAGGCCGGGAATCAGAGGCCGGGAATCAGATGCTGGGAATAAGAGGCCGGGAATCAGAGGAGGGGAATCAGAGTCCGGGAATCAGAGATGGGGATTCAGAGGCGGGGAATCAGATATGGAGAATCAGAGATGGGGAATCAGAGGCGGGGAATCAGAGGCAGGGAATCGGACGCCGGGAATCAGAGGCGGGGAATCAGAGCTGGGGAATCAGAGGTGGGGAATCAGAGTTGGGGAATCAGAGGCGGGGAATCAGATATGGGGAAATAGAGGCGGGGAATCAGATATGGGGAATCAGAGGTGTGGAATCAGAGGTTGGGAATCAGAGGCAGGGAATCAGAGGCGGGGAAACAGAGGCGGGGAATCAGATATGGGGAATCAGAGGTGGCGAATCAAAGGCGGTGAAACAGAGATGGGGAATCAGGGCAGGGAATCAGAGGCAGGGAATCAGAGCTGGGGAAACAGAGGCGGGGAATCAGATATGGGAAATCAGAGGTGGGGAATCAGGGGCGGGGAATCAGTGGCAGGGAATCAGAGCTGGGGAATCAGAGGTGGGGAATCAGAGCTGGGGAAACAGAGGCGGGGAATCAGATATGGGGAATCAGAGGTGGGGAATCAGGGGTGGGGAATCAGTGGCAGGGAATCAGAGGCCGGGAATAAAAGGCGGGGAATCAGAGCTGGGGAATCAGAGGCGGGGAATCAGAGTTGGGGAATCAGAGGAGGGGAATCAGATATGGGGAAACAGAGGCCGGGAATCAGAGGCAGGGTAACAGAGGCGGGGAATCAGATATGGGGAATCAGAGGTGGGGAATTAGAGGTTGCGAATCAGAGGCGGGGAAACAGAGGCGGGGAATCAAATATAGGGAATCAGAGGTGGGGAATCAGAGGTTGTGAATCAGAGATGGGGAATCAAGGCGGGGAATCAGAGGCAGGGAATCAGACGCGGGGAATCAGAGGCGGGGATTCAGAGCTGGGGAATCAGAGGCGGTGAATCAGAGTTGGGGAATCAGAGGCAGGGAATCAGATATGGGGAATCAGAGGCGGGGAATCAGAGGCGGGGAAACAGAGGCGGGGAATCAGATATGGGGAATCAGAATTGGGGAATCAGGGGCAGGGAATCAGTGGCAGGGAAACAGAGGCGGGGAATCAGAGGCGGGGAATCAGAGGCAGGGAATCAGACACGGGGAATCGGAGGCGGGGAATCAGAGATGGGGAATCAGAGGCGGGGAATCAGAGGCAGGGAATCAAACACGGGGAATCAGAGGCATGGAATCAGAGCTGGGGAATCAGAGGCGGGGATTCAGAGTTGGGGAATCAGAGGCGGGGAATCAGAGGCGGGGAAACAGAGGCGGGGAATCAGATATGGGGAATCAGAGGTGGGGAATCAGAGGTTGGGAATCAGAAGCAGGGAATCAGAGGCAGGGGAATCAGAGGCGGGGAATCAGAGGCAGGAAATCCGATGTGCGGAATCGGAGATGGGGAATCAGAGGCAGGGAATCAGAGGCGGGGAAGCAGAGGCGGGGAATCAGAGGCCGGGAATCAGATATGGGGAAACAGAGGTGGGGAATCAGAGGCGGGGAAACAGAGGCGGGGAATCAGATATGGGGAATCAGAGGTGGGGAATCAGAGGTTGGGAATCAGAGGCAGGGAATCAGAGGCTGGGAATCAGATGCAGGGAATCAGATGCGGGGAATCAGAGGCGGGGAATCAGAGCTGGGGAATCAGATGTGCGGAATCAGAGTTGGGGAATCAGAGTCGGGGACTTAGATATGGGGAAACAGAGGCAGGGAATCAGAGGCGGGGAAACAGACGCGGGGAATCAGAGGCGGGTATCAGAGCTGGGGAATCAGAGGCGGGGAATCAGAGTTGGGGAATCAGAGGCGGGGAATCAGAGGCGGGGAATCAGAGGCGGGGAATCAGAGGCGGGGAAACAGAGGCAGGGAATCAGATATGGGGAATCAGAGGTGGGGTATCAGGGGCAGGGAATCAGTGGCAGGGAATCAGAGGCGGGGAATCAGAGGCGGGGAATCAGAGGCAGGGAATCAGACACGGGGAATCAGATATGGGGAAACAGAGGCGGGGAATCAGAGGCGGGCAAACAGAGGCGGGGAATTAGATATGGGGAATCAGAGGTGGGGAATCAGAGGTGGTGAATCAGAGATGGGGAATCACAGGCGGGGAATCAGAGGCAGGGAATAGAACGCGGGGAATCAGAGGCGGGGAATCAGAGCTGGGGAATCAGAGGCGGGGAATCATAGTTGGGAATCAGAGGCGGGGAATCAGATATGGGGAAACAGAGGCGGGGAATCAAAGGCGGGGAAACAGAGGCGGGGAATCAGATATGGGGAATCGGATGCGGGAAATCAGAGGCGGGGAATCAGAGCTGGGGAATCAGAGGCAGGGTATCAGAGTTGGGGCATCAGAGGTGGGGAATTAGATATGGGGAAACAGAGGCGGGGAATCAGAGGCGGGGAAACAGAGGTGGGGAATCAGAGGTTGGGAATCAGATATGGGGAATCAGAGGTGGCGAATTAAAGGCGGTGAATCAGAGATGGGGAATCAGAGGTGGCGAATTAAAGGCGGTGAATCAGAGATGGGGAATCATGGCAGGGAATCAGAGGCAGGGAATCAAACACGGGGAATCAGAGGCATGGAATCAGAGGCAGGGAATCAGATGCAGGGAATCAGATGCGGGGAATCAGAGGCGGGGAATCAGAGGCAGGGAATCAGAGGCAGGGAATCAGATGCAGGGAATCAGATGCGGGGAATCAGAGGCGGGGAATCAGAGCTGGGGATTCAGAGGTGGGGAATCAGATTTGGGGAATCAGAGGTGGGGACTTAGATATTGGAAAACAGAGGCGGGGAATCAGAGGCGGGGAAACAGAGGCGGGGAATCAGATATGGGGAATCAGAGGTGGGGAATCAGAGGCAGGGAATCAGATGTGCGGAATCAGGGATGGGGAATCAGTGGCAGGGAAACAGAATCAGAAGCAGGGAATCAGAGGCCGGGGATCAGAGGCCGGAATCAGATTCTGGGAATCAGAGGCCTGGAATCAGAGGCGGGGAATCAGAGGCAGGGAATCAGATGCGGGGAATCAGAGGCGGGGAATCAGAGCTGGGGAATCAGAGGCGGGTATTAGAGTTGGGCAATTAGAGGCGGGGAATCAGATATGGGGAAACAGAGGTAGGGAATCAGAGGCGGGGAAACAGAGGCCGGGAATCAGATATGGGGAATCAGAGGCGGGGAATCAGAGGTGGGGAATCATAGGCATGGAATCGGATGTGCGGAATCAGAGATTGGGAATCAGAGGCCGGGAATCAGAGGTGGTGAATCAGAGATGGGGAATCAGAGGCGGGGAATCAGAGGCAGGGTATCAGACGCGGGGAATCAGAGGTGGGCAATCAGAGGCGGAAAATCAGATATGGGGAATCAGAGGCGGGGAATCAGAGGCGGGGAAACAGAGGCGGGGAATCAGATATGGGGAATCAGAGGTGGGGCATCAGAGGTTGTGAATCACAGATGGGGAATCAGAGGCGGGGAATCAGAGGCAGGGAATCAGACGCGGGGAATCAGAGGCGGGGATTCAGAGCTGGGGAATCAGAAGCGGGGAATCAGAGTAGGGGAATCAGAGGCGGGGAATCAGATATGGGGAATCAGAGGTAGGGAATCAGAGGCGGGGAATCAGAGGCAGGGAATCAGACGCGGGCAATCTGAGGCGGGGAATCAGAGCTGGGGAATCAGAGGTGGGGAATCAGAGTTGGGGAATCAGAGGCAGGGAATTGGATGTGCAGAATCAGAGATGGGGAATCAGAGGTGGGGAATCAGAGGCGGTGAATCAGAGATGGGGAATCAGAGGCGGGGAATCAGAGGCAGGGTATCAGAGCTGGGGAATCAGAGGCGGGGAATCATAGTTGGGAATCAGAGGCGGGAATCAGATATGGGGAAACAGAGGTGGGGAATCAGAGGCGGGGAAACAGAGGCGGGGAATCAGATATGGGGAATCGGATGCAGGGAATCAGAGGCGGGGAATCAGAGCTGGGGAATCAGAGGCGGGGAATCAGAGTTGGAGCATCAGAGGTGGGGAATTAGATATAGGGAAACAGAGGCGGGGAATCAGAGGTGGGGAAACAGAGGCGGGGAATCAGATATGGGGAATCAGAGGTGGGGAATCAGAGGCAGGGAATCAGATGTGCGGAATCAGAGATGGGGAATCAGAGGCAGGGAATCAGAATCAGAAGCGGGGAATCAGAGGCCGGGAATCAGAGGCCGGGAATCAGATGCTGGGAATAAGAGGCCGGGAATCAGAGGAGGGGAATCAGAGTCCGGGAATCAGAGATGGGGATTCAGAGGCGGGGAATCAGATATGGAGAATCAGAGATGGGGAATCAGAGGCGGGGAATCAGAGGCAGGGAATCGGACGCCGGGAATCAGAGGCGGGGAATCAGAGCTGGGGAATCAGAGGTGGGGAATCAGAGTTGGGGAATCAGAGGCGGGGAATCAGATATGGGGAAATAGAGGCGGGGAATCAGATATGGGGAATCAGAGGTGTGGAATCAGAGGTTGGGAATCAGAGGCAGGGAATCAGAGGCGGGGAAACAGAGGCGGGGAATCAGATATGGGGAATCAGAGGTGGCGAATCAAAGGCGGTGAAACAGAGATGGGGAATCAGGGCAGGGAATCAGAGGCAGGGAATCAGAGCTGGGGAAACAGAGGCGGGGAATCAGATATGGGAAATCAGAGGTGGGGAATCAGGGGCGGGGAATCAGTGGCAGGGAATCAGAGCTGGGGAATCAGAGGTGGGGAATCAGAGCTGGGGAAACAGAGGCGGGGAATCAGATATGGGGAATCAGAGGTGGGGAATCAGGGGTGGGGAATCAGTGGCAGGGAATCAGAGGCCGGGAATAAAAGGCGGGGAATCAGAGCTGGGGAATCAGAGGCGGGGAATCAGAGTTGGGGAATCAGAGGAGGGGAATCAGATATGGGGAAACAGAGGCCGGGAATCAGAGGCAGGGTAACAGAGGCGGGGAATCAGATATGGGGAATCAGAGGTGGGGAATTAGAGGTTGCGAATCAGAGGCGGGGAAACAGAGGCGGGGAATCAAATATAGGGAATCAGAGGTCGGGAATCAGAGGTTGTGAATCAGAGATGGGGAATCAAGGCGGGGAATCAGAGGCAGGGAATCAGACGCGGGGAATCAGAGGCGGGGATTCAGAGCTGGGGAATCAGAGGCGGTGAATCAGAGTTGGGGAATCAGAGGCAGGGAATCAGATATGGGGAATCAGAGGCGGGGAATCAGAGGCGGGGAAACAGAGGCGGGGAATCAGATATGGGGAATCAGAATTGGGGAATCAGGGGCAGGGAATCAGTGGCAGGGAATCAGAGGCGGGGAATCAGAGGCGGGGAATCAGAGGCAGGGAATCAGACACGGGGAATCGGAGGCGGGGAATCAGAGATGGGGAATCAGAGGCGGGGAATCAGAGGCAGGGAATCGGACTCCGGGAATCAGAGTCGGGGAATCAGAGCTGGGGAATCAGAGGCGGGGAATCAGAGTTGGGGAATCAGAGGCGGGGAATCAGATATGGGGAAATAGAGGCGGGGAATCAGATATGGGGAATCAGAGGTGTGGAATCAGAGGTTGGGAATCAGATATGGGGAATCAGAGGTGGCGAATTAAAGGCGGTGAATCAGAGATGGGGAATCATGGCAGGGAATCAGAGGCAGGGAATCAAACACGGGGAATCAGAGGCATGGAATCAGAGCCTGGGAATCAGAGGCGGGGATTCAGAGTTGGGGAATCAGAGGCGGGGAATCAGAGGCGGGGAAACAGAGGCGGGGAATCAGATATGGGGAATCAGAGGTGGGGAATCAGAGGTTGGGAATCAGAAGCAGGGAATCAGAGGCAGGGGAATCAGAGGCGGGGAATCAGAGGTAGGAAATCCGATGTGCGGAATCGGAGATGGGGAATCAGAGGCAGGGAATCAGAGGCGGGGAAGCAGAGGCGGGGAATCAGAGGCCGGGAATCAGATATGGGGAAACAGAGGTGGGGAATCAGAGGCGGGGAAACAGAGGCGGGGAATCAGATATGGGGAATCAGAGGTGGGGAATCAGAGGTTGGGAATCAGAGGCAGGGAATCAGAGGCTGGGAATCAGATGCAGGGAATCAGATGCGGGGAATCAGAGGCGGGGAATCAGAGCTGGGGAATCAGATGTGCGGAATCAGAGTTGGGGAATCAGAGTCGGGGACTTAGATATGGGGAAACAGAGGCAGGGAATCAGAGGCGGGGAAACAGACACGGGGAATCAGAGGCGGGTATCAGAGCTGGGGAATCAGAGGCGGGGAATCAGAGTTGGGGAATCAGAGGCGGGGAATCAGAGGCGGGGAATCAGAGGCGGGGAATCAGAGGCGGGGAAACAGAGGCAGGGAATCAGATATGGGGAATCAGAGGTGGGGTATCAGGGGCAGGGAATCAGTGGCAGGGAATCAGAGGCGTGGAATCAGAGGCGGGGAATCAGAGGCAGGGAATCAGACACGGGGAATCAGATATGGGGAAACAGAGGCGGGGAATCAGAGGCGGGCAAACAGAGGCGGGGAATTAGATATGGGGAATCAGAGGTGGTGAATCAGAGATGGGGAATCACAGGCGGGGAATCAGAGGCAGGGAATAGAACGCGGGGAATCAGAGGCGGGGTATCAGAGCTGGGGAATCAGAGGCGGGGAATCATAGTTGGGAATCAGAGGCGGGGAATCAGATATGGGGAAACAGAGGCGGGGAATCAAAGGCGGGGAAACAGAGGCGGGGAATCAGATATGGGGAATCGGATGCGGGAAATCAGAGGCGGGGAATCAGAGCTGGGGAATCAGAGGCGGGGTATCAGAGTTGGGGCATCAGAGGTGGGGAATTAGATATGGGGAAACAGAGGCGGGGAATCAGAGGCGGGGAAACAGAGGTGGGGAATCAGATATGGGGAATCAGAGGTGGGGAATCAGAGGCAGGGAATCAGATGTGCGGAATCAGAGATGGGGAATCAGAGGCAGGGAATCAGAATCAGAAGCGGGGAATCAGAGGCCGGGAATCAGAGGCCGGGATTCAGATGCCGGGAATAAGAGGCCGGGAATCAGAGGTGGGGAATCAGATTCCGGGAATCAGAGATGGGGATTCAGAGGCAGGGAATGATATATGGGGAATCAGAGGCGGGGAATCAGAGGCGGGGTAACAGAGGTGGGGAATCAGATATGGGGAATCAGAGGTGTCGAATCAAAGGCGGTGAATCAGAGATGGGGAATCAGAGGCGGGGAATCAGAGGCAGGGAATCAAACACGGGGAATCAGAGGCGGGGAATAAGAGCTGGGGAATCAGAGGTGGGTAATCAGAGTTGGGGAATCAGAGGCGGGGAATCAGATATGGGGAAACAGGGGCGGAGAATCAGAGGCAGTGAAACAGAGGCGGGGAATCAGATGTGGGGAATCAGGGGTGGGGAATCAGAGGTTGGGAATCAGAGGCAGGGAATCAGAGGCGTGGAAACAGAGGCGGGGATTCAGATATGGGGAATCAGAGGTTGGGAATCAGGGGCGTGGAATCAGAGGCAGGGAATTAGATGTGGTGAATCAGAGATGGGGAATCAGAGGCAGGGAATCAGAATCAGAAGCGGGGTATCATAGGCCGGGAATCAGAGGAAGGTAATCAGAGGCAGGGGATCAAACACGGGGAATCAGAGGCTGGGAATCAGAGCTGGGGAATCACAGGCGGTGTATCAGAGATGGGGAATCAGAGGCGGGGAATCAGAGGCAGGGAATCAGATGCGGGGAATCAGAGGCGGGGAATCAGAGCTGGCGAATCAGAGGCGGGGAATCAGCGGTGGGCAATGAGAGGATGGGAATCAGATATGGGGAATCAGAGGCGGGGAATTAGAGCTGGGGAATCACAGGCGGGGAATCAGAGTTGGGGAATCAGAGGAGGGGAATCAGATATGGGGAAACAGAGGCGGGGAATCAGAGGCGGTGAAACAGAGGCGGGGAATCAGATATGGGGAATCAGAGGTGGGGAATCAGAGGTTGGGAATCAGAGGCCTGGAATCAGAGGCGGGGAATCAGAGGCAGGGAATCAGATGCGGGGAATCAGAGGAGGGGAATCAGAGCTGGGGAATCAGAGGCGGGGTATTAGAGTTGGGGAATCAGAGGCGGGGAATCAGACACGGGGAATCAGAGGTGGGGAATCAGAGATGGGGAATCAGAGGCGGTGAATCAGAGATGGGGAATCAGAGGCGGGGAATCAGAGGCAGGAAATCAGACACGGGGATTCAGAGGCTGGGAATCAGACGGGGGGAATCAAAGGCGGGGAATCAGAGCTGGGGAATCAGAGGCAGGGAATCAGAGGCGGGGAATCAGATATGGGGAATCAGAGGCTGGGATTCAGAGGCGGGGAATCAGAGGCAGGGAATCAGACACGGGGAATCAGAGGTGGGGAATCAGAGATGGGGAATCAGAGGCGGGGAATCAGAGGCAGGGAATCAGACGCGGGGAATCTGAGGCGGGGAATCAGAGCTGGGGAATCAGAGGCGGGGAATCATAGTTGGGAATCAGAGGCGGGGAATCAGATATGGGGAAACAGAGGCGGGGAATCAGAGGCGGGGAAACAGAGGCGGGGAATCAGATATGGGGAATCGAATGCGGGGAATCAGAGGCGGGGAATCAGAGCAGGGGAATCAGAGGCGGGGAATCAGAGTTGGGGCATCAGAGGTGGGGAATTAGATATAGGGAAACAGAGGCGGGGAATCAGAGGCGGGGAAACAGAGGCGGGGAATCAGATATGGGGAATCAGAGGTGGGGAATCAGAGGCAGGGAATCAGATGTGCGGAATCAGAGATGGGGAATCAGAGGCAGGGAATCAGAATCAGAAGCGGGGAATCAGAGGCCCGGTATCAGAGGCCGGGAATCAGATGCTGGGAATAAGAGGCCGGGAATCAGAGGTGGGGAATCAGAGTCCGGGAATCAGAGATGGGGATTCAGAGGCGGGGAATGAGATATGGAGAATCAGAGGCGGGGAATCAGAGGCCGGGAAACAGAGGTGGGGAATCAGATATGGGGAATCAGAGGTGGCGAATCAAAGGCAGTGAATCAGAGATGGGGAATCAGAGGCGGGGAATCAGAGGCAGGGAATCAGATGCGGGGAATCAGAGGCGGGGAATCAGAGCTGGCGAATCAGAGGCGGGGAATCAGATATGGGGAATCACAGGCGGGGAATCAGAGGCGGGGAAACAGAGGCGGGGAATCAAATATAGGGAATCAGAGGTGGGGAATCAGAGGTTGTGAATCAGAGATGGGGAATCAAGGCGGGGAATCAGAGGCAGGGAATCAGACACGGGGAATCAGAGGCGGGGATTCAGAGCTGGGGAATCAGAGGCGGGGAATCAGAGTTGGGGAATCAGAGGCAGGGAATCAGATATGGGGAATCAGAGGCGGGGAATCAGAGGCGGGGAAACAGAGGCGGGGAATCAGATATGGGGAAAGAGGTGGGGAATCAGGGGCAGGGAATCAGTGGCAGGGAATCAGAGGCGGGGAATCAGAGGCGGGGAATCAGAGGCAGGGAATCAGACACGGGGAATCAGAGGTGGGGAATCAGAGATGGGGAATCAGAGGCGGGGAATCAGAGGCAGGTAATCGGACGCCGGGAATCAGAGTCGAGGAATCAGAGCTGGGGAATCAGAGGCGGGGAATCAGAGTTTGGGAATCAGAGGCGGGGAATCAGATATGGGGAAATAGAGGCGGGGAATCAGATATGGGGAATCAGAGGTGTGGAATCAGAGGTTGGGAATCAGAGGAAGGGAATCAGAGTCGGGGAAACAGAGGCGGGGAATCAGATATGTGGAATCAGAGGTGGCGAATCAAAGGCGGTGAAACAGAGATGGGGAATCAGGGCAGGGAATCAGAGGCAGGGAATCAAACACGGGGAATCAGAGCTGGGGAATCAGAGGCGGGGAATCAGAGTTGGGAATCAGAGGCGGGGAATCAGAGGCGGGGAAACAGAGGCGGGGAATCAGATATGGGGAATCAGAGGTGGGGAATCAGAGGTTGGGAATCAGAGGCAGGGAATCAGAGGCGGGGAATCAGAGGCGGGGAATCAGAGGAAGGGAATCAGATGTGCGGAATCGGAGATGGGGAATCAGAGGCAGGGAATCAGAGGCGGGGAATCAGAGGCGGGGAATCAGAGGCCGGGAATCTGATATGGGGAAACTGAGGCGGGGAATCCGAGGCGGGGAAACAGAGGCGGGGAATCAGATATGGGGAATCAGAGGTGGGGAATCAGAGGTTGGGAATCAGAGGCAGGGAATCAGAGGCAGGGAATCAGATGCAGGGAATCAGATGCGGGGAATCAGAGGCGGGGAATCAGAGCTGGGGATTCAGAGGTGGGGAATCAGATTTGGGGAATCAGAGGTGGGGACTTAGATATTGGAAAACAGAGGCGGGGAATCAGAGGTGGGGAAACAGAGGCGGGGAATCAGATATGGGGAATCAGAGGTGGGGAATCAGAGGCAGGGAATCAGATGTGCGGAATCAGGGATGGGGAATCAGAGGCAGGGAAACAGAATCAGAAGCAGGGAATCAGAGGCCGGGGATCAGAGGCCGGAATCAGATTCTGGGAATCAGAGGCCTGGAATCAGAGGCGGGGAATCAGAGGCAGGGAATCAGATGCGGGGAATCAGAGGCGGGGAATCAGAGCTGGGGAATCAGAGGCGGGTATTAGAGTTGGGGAATTAGAGGCGGGGAATCAGATATGGGGAAACAGAGGTAGGGAATCAGAGGCGGGGAAACAGAGGCAGGGAATCAGATATGGGGAATCA
The DNA here is from genome assembly GCF_036971445.1 of Narcine bancroftii. Taxonomy (NCBI): domain Eukaryota; kingdom Metazoa; phylum Chordata; class Chondrichthyes; order Torpediniformes; family Narcinidae; genus Narcine; species Narcine bancroftii. The sequence goes on from NW_027211883.1 coordinate 722,996, forward strand.
GAGGCGGGGAATCAGAGGTGGGGAATCATAGGCATGGAATCGGATGTGCGGAATCAGAGATTGGGAATCAGAGGCCGGGAATCAGAGGTGGTGAATCAGAGATGGGGAATCAGAGGCGGGGAATCAGAGGCAGGGTATCAGACGCGGGGAATCAGAGGTGGGCAATCAGAGGCAGAAAATCAGATATGGGCAATCAGAGGCGGGGAATCAGAGGCGGGGAAACAGAGGCGGGGAATCAGATATGGGGAATCAGAGGTGGGGCATCAGAGGTTGTGAATCACAGATGGGGAATCAGAGGCGGGGAATCAGAGGCAGGGAATCAGACGCGGGGAATCAGAGGCGGGGATTCAGAGCTGGGGAATCAGAAGCGGGGAATCAGAGTAGGGGAATCAGAGGCGGGGAATCAGATATGGGGAATCAGAGGTAGGGAATCAGAGGCGGGGAATCAGAGGCAGGGAATCAGACGCGGGCAATCTGAGGCGGGGAATCAGAGCTGGGGAATCAGAGGTGGGGAATCAGAGTTGGGGAATCAGAGGCAGGGAATTGGATGTGCGGAATCAGAGATGGGGAATCAGAGGTGGGGAATCAGAGGCGGTGAATCAGAGATGGGGAATCAGAGGCGGGGAATCAGAGGCAGGGTATCAGAGCTGGGGAATCAGAGGCGGGGAATCATAGTTGGGAATCAGAGGCGGGAATCAGATATGGGGAAACAGAGGTCGGGAATCAGAGGCGGGGAAACAGAGGCGGGGAATCAGATATGGGGAATCGGATGCAGGGAATCAGAGGCGGGGAATCAGAGCTGGGGAATCAGAGGCGGGGAATCAGAGTTGGAGCATCAGAGGTGGGGAATTAGATATAGGGAAACAGAGGCGGGGAATCAGAGGTGGGGAAACAGAGGCGGGGAATCAGATATGGGGAATCAGAGGTGGGGAATCAGAGGCAGGGAATCAGATGTGCGGAATCAGAGATGGGGAATCAGAGGCAGGGAATCAGAATCAGAAGCGGGGAATCAGAGGCCGGGAATCAGAGGCCGGGAATCAGATGCTGGGAATAAGAGGCCGGGAATCAGAGGAGGGGAATCAGAGTCCGGGAATCAGAGATGGGGATTCAGAGGCGGGGAATCAGATATGGAGAATCAGAGATGGGGAATCAGAGGCGGGGAATCAGAGGCAGGGAATCGGACGCCGGGAATCAGAGGCGGGGAATCAGAGCTGGGGAATCAGAGGTGGGGAATCAGAGTTGGGGAATCAGAGGCGGGGAATCAGATATGGGGAAATAGAGGCGGGGAATCAGATATGGAGAATCAGAGGTGTGGAATCAGAGGTTGGGAATCAGAGGCAGGGAATCAGAGGCGGGGAAACAGAGGCGGGGAATCAGATATGGGGAATCAGAGGTGGCGAATCAAAGGCGGTGAAACAGAGATGGGGAATCAGGGCAGGGAATCAGAGGCAGGGAATCAGAGCTGGGGAAACAGAGGCGGGGAATCAGATATGGGAAATCAGAGGTGGGGAATCAGGGGCGGGGAATCAGTGGCAGGGAATCAGAGCTGGGGAATCAGAGGTGGGGAATCAGAGCTGGGGAAACAGAGGCGGGGAATCAGATATGGGGAATCAGAGGTGGGGAATCAGGGGTGGGGAATCAGTGGAAGGGAATCAGAGGCCGGGAATAAAAGGCGGGGAATCAGAGCTGGGGAATCAGAGGCGGGGAATCAGAGTTGGGGAATCAGAGGAGGGGAATCAGATATGGGGAAACAGAGGCCGGGAATCAGAGGCAGGGTAACAGAGGCGGGGAATCAGATATGGGGAATCAGAGGTGGGGAATTAGAGGTTGCGAATCAGAGGCGGGGAAACAGAGGCGGGGAATCAAATATAGGGAATCAGAGGTGGGGAATCAGAGGTTGTGAATCAGAGATGGGGAATCAAGGCGGGGAATCAGAGGCAGGGAATCAGACGCGGGGAATCAGAGGCGGGGATTCAGAGCTGGGTAATCAGAGGCGGTGAATCAGAGTTGGGGAATCAGAGGCAGGGAATCAGATATGGGGAATCAGAGGCGGGGAATCAGAGGCGGGGAAACAGAGGCGGGGAATCAGATATGGGGAATCAGAATTGGGGAATCAGGGGCAGGGAATCAGTGGCAGGGAATCAGAGGCGGGGAATCAGAGGCGGGGAATCAGAGGCAGGGAATCAGACACGGGGAATCGGAGGCGGGGAATCAGAGATGGGGAATCAGAGGCGGGGAATCAGAGGCAGGGAATCGGACTCCGGGAATCAGAGTCGGGGAATCAGAGCTGGGGAATCAGAGGTGGGGAATCAGAGTTGGGGAATCAGAGGCGGGGAATCAGATATGGGGAAATAGAGGCGGGGAATCAGATATGGGGAATCAGAGGTGTGGAATCAGAGGTTGGGAATCAGAGGCAGGGAATCAGAGTCGGGGAATCAGATATGGGGAATCAGAGGTGGCGAATCAAAGGCGGTGAAACAGAGATGGGGAATCAGGGCAGGGAATCAGAGGCAGGGAATCAAACACGGGGAATCAGAGCTGGGGAATCAGAGGCGGGGAATCAGAGTTGGGAATCAGAGGCGGGGAATCAGAGGCGGGGAAACAGAGGCCGGGAATCAGATATGGGGAATCAGAGGTGGGGAATCCGAGGTTGGGAATCAGAGGCAGGGAATCAGAGGCGGGGAATCAGAGGCGGGGAATCAGAGGAAGGGAATCAGATGTGCGGAATCGGAGATGGGGAATCAGAGGCAGGGAATCAGAGGCGGGGAATCAGAGGCGGGGAATCAGAGGCCGGGAATCAGATATGGGGAAACAGAGGCGGGGAATCCGAGGCGGGGAAACAGAGGCGGGGAATCAGATATGGGGAATCAGAGGTGGGGAATCAGAGGTTGGGAATCAGAGGCAGGGAATCAGAGGCTTGGAATCAGATGCAGGGAATCAGATGCGGGGAATCAGAGGCGGGGAATCAGAGCTGGCGAATCAGCGGTGGGGAATCAGATTTGGGGAATCAGAGGCGGGGACTTAGATATTGGGAAACAGAGGCGGGGAATCAGAGGCGGGGAAACCCATGCGGGGAATCAGATATGGGGAATCAGAGGTGGGGAATCAGAGGCAAGGAATCAGATGTGCGGAATCAGAGATGGGGAATCAGAGGCAGGGAATCAGAATCAGAAGCAGGGAATCAGAGGCCGGGAATCAGAGGCCGGAATCAGATGCTGGGAATCAGAGGCCTGGAATCAGAGGCGGGGAATCAGAGGCAGGGAATCAGATGCGGGGAATCAGAGGCGGGGAATCAGAGCTGGGGAATCAGAGGCGGGGTATTAGAGTTGGGGAATCAGAGGCGGGGAATCAGATATGGGGAAACAGAGGTGGGGAATCAGATATGGGGAATCAGAGGCTGGGATTCAGAGGCGGGGAATCAGAGGCAGGGAATCAGACACGGGGAATCAGAGGTGGGGAATCAGAGATGGGGAATCAGAGGCGGGGAATCAGAGGCAGGGAATCAGACGCGGGGAATCTGAGGTGGGGAATCAGAGCTGGGGAATCAGTGGTGGGGAATCAGAGTTGGGGAATCAGAGGCAGGGAATCGGATGTGCGGAATCAGAGATGGGGAATCAGATGTGGGGAATCAGAGGAATCAGAGATGGGGAATCAGAGGCGGGGAATCAGAGGCAGGAAATCAGACACGGGGATTCAGAGGCTGGGAATCAGACGGGGGGTATCAAAGGCGGGGAATCAGAGCTGGGGAATCAGAGGCAGGGAATCAGAGTTGGGGATTCAGAGACGGGGAATCAGATATGGGGAAACAGAGGCGGGGAATCAGAGGCGGGCAAACAGAGGCTGAGAATTAGATATGGGGAATCAGAGGTGGGGAATCAGAGGTGGTGAATCAGTGATGGGGAATCACAGGCGGGGAATCAGAGGCAGGGAATAGAACGCAGGGAATCAGACGCAGGGAATCAGAGCTGGGGAATCAGAGGCGGGGAATCATAGTTGGGAATCAGAGGCGGGAATCAGATATGGGGAAACAGAGGCGGGGAATCAGAGGCGGGGAAACAGAGGCGGGGAATCCGATATGGGGAATCGGATGCGGGGAATCAGAGGCGGGGAATCAGAGCTGGGGAATCAGAGGCGGGGAATCAGAGCTGGGGAATCAGAGGCGGGGAATCAGAGTTGGGGCATCAGAGGTGGGGAATTAGATATAGGGAAACAGAGGCGGGGAATCAGAGGCGGGGAAACAGAGGCGGGGAATCAGATATGAGGAATCAGAGGTGGGGAATCAGAGGCAGGGATTCAGATGTGCTGAATCAGAGATGGGGAATCAGAGGCAGGGAATCAGAATCAGAAGCGGGGAATCAGAGGCCGGGAATCGGAGGCCGGGAATCAGATGCTGGGAATAAGAGGCCGGGAATCAGAGGTGGGGAATCAGAGTCCGGGAATCAGAGATGGGGATTCAGAGGCGGGGAATGAGATATGGAGAATCAGAGGCGGGGAATCAGAGACCGGGAAACAGAGGTGGGGAATCAGATATGGGGAATCAGAGGTGGCGAATCAAAGGCGGTGAATCAGAGATGGGGAATCAGAGGCGGGGAATCAGAGGCAGGGAATCAGATGCGGGGAATCAGAGGCGGGGAATCAGAGCTGGCGAATCAGAGGCGGGGAATCAGAGGTGGGCAATCAGAGGCGGGAATCAGATATGGGGAAACAGAGGCGGGGAATCAGAGGCGGGGAAACAGAGGCGGGGAATCCGATATGGGGAATCGGATGCGGGGAATCAGAGGCGGGGAATCAGAGCTGGGGAATCAGAGGCGGGGAATCAGAGCTGGGGAATCAGAGGCGGGGAATCAGAGTTGGGGCATCAGAGGTGGGGAATTAGATATAGGGAAACAGAGGCGGGGAATCAGAGGCGGGGAAACAGAGGCGGGGAATCAGATATGAGGAATCAGAGGTGGGGAATCAGAGGCAGGGATTCAGATGTGCTGAATCAGAGATGGGGAATCAGAGGCAGGGAATCAGAATCAGAAGCGGGGAATCAGAGGCCGGGAATCGGAGGCCGGGAATCAGATGCTGGGAATAAGAGGCAGGGAATCAGAGGTGGGGAATCAGAGTCCGGGAATCAGAGATGGGGATTCAGAGGCGGGGAATGAGATATGGAGAATCAGAGGCGGGGAATCAGAGACCGGGAAACAGAGGTGGGGAATCAGATATGGGGAATCAGAGGTGGCGAATCAAAGGCGGTGAATCAGAGATGGGGAATCAGAGGCGGGGAATCAGAGGCAGGGAATCAGATGCGGGGAATCAGAGGCGGGGAATCAGAGCTGGCGAATCAGAGGCGGGGAATCAGAGGTGGGCAATCAGAGGCGGGGACTCAGATATGGGGAATCAGAGGCGGGGAATCAGAGGCGGGGAAACAGAGGCGGGGAATCAAATATAGGGAATCAGAGATGGGGAATCAGAGGCGGGGAATCAGAGGCAGGGAATCAGACACGGGGAATCAGAGGCGGGGATTCAGAGCTGGGGAATCAGAGGCGGGGAATCAGAGTTGGGGAATCAGAGGCAGGGAATCAGATATGGGGAATCAGAGGCGGGGAATCAGAGGCGGGGAAACAGAGGCGGGGAATCAGATATGGGGAATAAGAGGTGGGGAATCAGGGGCAGGGATTCAGTGTCAGGGAATCAGAGGCGGGGAATCAGAGGCGGGGAATCAGAGGCAGGGAATCAGACACGGGGAATCAGAGGCGGGGAATCAGAGATGGGGAATCAGAGATGGGGAATCAGAGGCGGGGAATCAGAGGCAGGGAATCGGACGCCGGGAATCAGAGTCGGGGAATCAGAGCTGGGGAATCAGAGGCGGGGAATCAGAGTTGGGGAATCAGAGGCGGGGATTCAGATATGGGGAAATAGAGGCGGGGAATCAGATATGGGGAATCAGAGGTGTGGAATCAGAGGTTGGGAATCAGAGGAAGGGAATCAGAGTCGGGGAAACAGAGGCGGGGAATCAGATATGTGGAATCAGAGGTGGCGAATCAAAGGCGGTGAAACAGAGATGGGGAATCAGTGCAGGGAATCAGAGGCAGGGAATCAAACACGGGGAATCAGAGCTGGGGAATCAGAGGCGGGGAATCAGAGTTGGGAATCAGAGGCGGGGAATCAGAGGCGGGGAATCAGATATGGGGAATCAGAGGTGGGGAATCAGAGGTTGGGAATCAGAGGCAGGGAATCGGAGATGGGGAATCAGAGGCAGGGAATCAGAGGCGGGGAATCTGAGGCGGGGAATCAGAGGCCGGGAATCAGATATGGGGAAACTGAGGCGGGGAATCCGAGGCGGGGAAACAGAGGCGGGGAATCAGATATGGGGAATCAGAGGTGGGGAATCAGAGGTTGGGAATCAGAGGCAGGGAATCAGAGGCTTGGAATCAGATGCAGGGAATCAGATGCGGGGAATCAGAGGCGGGGAATCAGAGCTGGGGAATCAGAGGTGGGGAATCAGATTTGGGGAATCAGAGGTGGGGACTTAGATATTGGGAAACAGAGGCGGGGAATCAGAGGCGGGGAAACAGAGGCGGGGAATCAGATATGGGGAATCAGAGGTGGGGAATCAGAGGCAGGGAATCAGATGTGCGGAATCAGAGATGGGGAATCAGAGGCAGGGAATCAGAATCAGAAGCAGGGAATCAGAGGCCGGGAATCAGAGGCCGGAATCAGATGATGGGAATCAGAGGCCTGGAATCAGAGGCGGGGAATCAGAGGCAGGGAATCAGATGCGGGGAATCAGAGGCGGGGAATCAGAGCTGGGGAATCAGAGGCGGGGTATTAGAGTTGGGGAATCAGAGGCGGGGAATCAGATATGGGGAAACAGAGGTAGGGAATCAGAGGCCGGGAAACAGAGGCAGGGAATCAAATATGGGGAATCAGAGGCGGGGAATCAGAGGTGGGGAATCATAGGCAGGGAATCGGATGTGCGGAATCAGAGATGGGGAATCAGAGGCCGGGAATCAGAGGTGGTGAATCAGAGATGGGGAATCAGAGGCGGGGAATCAGAGGCAGGGTATCAGACGCGGGGAATCAGAGGTGGGCAATCAGAGGCGGGGAATCAGATATGGGGAATCAGAGGCGGGGAATCAGAGGCGGGGAAACAGAGGCGGGGAATCAGATATGGGGAATCAGAGGTGGGGCATCAGAGGTTGTGAATCACAGATGGGGAATCAGAGGCGGGGAATCAGAGGCAGGGAATCAGACGCGGGGAATCAGAGGCGGGGATTCATAGCTGGGGAATCAGAAGCGGGGAATCAGAGTTGGGGAATCAGAGGCGGGGAATCAGATATGGGGAATCAGAGGCAGGGAATCAGAGGCGGGGAATCAGAGGCAGGGAATCAGACGCGGGGAATCTGAGGCGGGGAATCAGAGCTGGGGAATCAGAGGTGGGGAATCAGAGTTGGGGAATCAGAGGCAGGGAATTGGATGTGCGGAATCAGAGATGGGGAAACAGAGGTGGGGAATCAGAGGCGGTGAATCAGAGATGGGGAATCAGAGGCGGGGAATCAGAGGCAGGAAATCAGACACGGGGATTCAGAGGCTGGGAATCATATGGGGGGAATCAAAGGCGGGGAATCAGAGCTGGGGAATCTGAGGCAGGGAATCAGAGTTGGGGATTCAGAGGCGGGGAATCAGATATGGGGAAACAGAGGCGGGGAATCAGAGGCGGGCAAACAGAGGCGGGGAATTAGATATGGGGAATCAGAGGTAGGGAATCAGAGGTGGTGAATCAGTGATGGGGAATCACAGGCGGGGAATCAGAGGCAGGGAATAGAACGCGGGGAATCAGAGGCAGGGAATCAGAGCTGGGGAATCAGAGGCGGGGAATCATAGTTGGGAATCAGAGGCGGGAATCAGATATGGGGAAACAGAGGCGGGGAATCAGAGGCGGGGAAACAGAGGCGGGGAATCAGATATGGGGAATCGGATGCAGGGAATCAGAGGCGGGGAATCAGAGCTGGGGAATCAGAAGCGGGGAATCAGAGTTGGGACATCAGAGGTGGGGAATTAGATATAGGGAAACAGAGGCTGGGAATCAGAGGCGGGGAAACAGAGGCGGGGAATCAGATATGGGGAATCAGAGGAGGGGAATCAGAGGCAGGGAATCAGATGTGCGGAATCAGAGATGGGGAATCAGAGGCAGGGAATCAGAAGCGGGAATCAGAGGCCGGGAATCAGATGCTGGGAATAAGAGGCCGGGAATCAGAGGAGGGGAATCAGAGTCCGGGAATCAGAGATGGGGATTCAGAGGCGGGGAATGAGATATGGAGAATCAGAGGCGGGGAATCAGAGGCGGGGAAACAGAGGTGGGGAATCAGATATGGGGAATCAGAGGTGGCGAATCAAAGGCGGTGAATCAGAGATGGGGAATCAGAGGCGGGGAATCAGAGGCAGGGAATCAGATGCGGGGAATCAGAGGCGGGGAATCAGAGCTGGCGAATCAGAGGCTGGGAATCAGAGGTGGGCAATCAGAGGCGGGGAATCAGATATGGGGAATCAGAGGCGGGGAATCAGAGGCGGGGAAACAGAGGCGGGGAATCAAATATAGGGAATCAGAGGTGGGGAATCAGAGGTTGTGAATCAGAGATGGGGAATCAAGGCGGGGAATCAGAGGCAGGGAATCAGACGCGGGGAATCAGAGGCGGGGATTCAGAGCTGGGGAATCAGAGGCGGGGAATCAGAGTTGGGGAATCAGAGGCAGGGAATCAGTTATGGGGAATCAGAGGCGGGGAATCAGAGGCCGGGAATCAGATATGGGGAAACAGAGGCGGGGAATCCGAGGCGGGGAAACAGAGGCGGGGAATCAGATATGGGGAATCAGAGGTGGGGAATCAGAGGCAGGGATTCAGATGTGCTGAATCAGAGATGGGGAATCAGAGGCAGGGAATCAGAATCAGAAGCGGGGAATCAGAGGCCGGGAATCGGAGGCCGGGAATCAGATGCTGGGAATAAGAGGCCGGGAATCAGAGGTGGGGAATCAGAGTCCGGGAATCAGAGATGGGGATTCAGAGGCGGGGAATGAGATATGGAGAATCAGAGGCGGGGAATCAGAGACCGGGAAACAGAGGTGGGGAATCAGATATGGGGAATCAGAGGTGGCGAATCAAAGGCGGTGAATCAGAGATGGGGAATCAGAGGCGGGGAATCAGAGGCAGGGAATCAGATGCGGGGAATCAGAGGCGGGGAATCAGAGCTGGCGAATCAGAGGCGGGGAATCAGAGGTGGGCAATCAGAGGCGGGGACTCAGATATGGGGAATCAGAGGCGGGGAATCAGAGGCGGGGAAACAGAGGCGGGGAATCAAATATAGGGAATCAGAGATGGGGAATCAGAGGCGGGGAATCAGAGGCAGGGAATCAGACACGGGGAATCAGAGGCGGGGATTCAGAGCTGGGGAATCAGAAGCGGGGAATCAGAGTTGGGGAATCAGAGGCAGGGAATCAGATATGGGGAATCAGAGGCGGGGAATCAGAGGCGGGGAAACAGAGGCGGGGAATCAGATATGGGGAATCAGAGGTGGGGAATCAGGGGCAGGGATTCAGTGTCAGGGAATCAGAGGCGGGGAATCAGAGGCGGGGAATCAGAGGCAGGGAATCAGACACGGGGAATCAGAGGCGGTGAATCAGAGATGGGGAATCAGAGATGGGGAATCAGAGGCGGGGAATCAGAGGCAGGGAATCGGACGCCGGGAATCAGAGTCGGGGAATCAGAGCTGGGGAATCAGAGGCGGGGAATCAGAGTTGGGGAATCAGAGGCGGGGATTCAGATATGGGGAAATAGAGGCGGGGAATCAGATATGGGGAATCAGAGGTGTGGAATCAGAGGTTGGGAATCAGAGGAAGGGAATCAGAGTCGGGGAAACAGAGGCGGGGAATCAGATATGTGGAATCAGAGGTGGCGAATCAAAGGCGGTGAAACAGAGATGGGGAATCAGTGCAGGGAATCAGAGGCAGGGAGTCAAACACGGGGAATCAGAGCTGGGGAATCAGAGGCGGGGAATCAGAGTTGGGAATCAGAGGCGGGGAATCAGAGGCGGGGAAACAGAGGCGGGGAATCAGATATGGGGAATCAGAGGTGGGGAATCAGAGGTTGGGAATCAGAGGCAGGGAATCGGAGATGGGGAATCAGAGGCAGGGAATCAGAGGCGGGGAATCTGAGGCGGGGAATCAGAGGCCGGGAATCAGATATGGGGAAACTGAGGCGGGGAATCCGAGGCGGGGAAACAGAGGCGGGGAATCAGATATGGGGAATCAGAGGTGGGGAATCAGAGGTTGGGAATCAGAGGCAGGGAATCAGAGGCTTGGAATCAGATGCAGGGAATCAGATGCGGGGAATCAGAGGCGGGGAATCAGAGCTGGGGAATCAGAGGTGGGGAATCAGATTTGGGGAATCAGAGGTGGGGACTTAGATATTGGGAAACAGAGGCGGGGAATCAGAGGCGGGGAAACAGAGGCGTGGAATCAGATATGGGGAATCAGAGGTGGGGAATCAGAGGCAGGGAATCAGATGTGCGGAATCAGAGATGGGGAATCAGAGGCAGGGAATCAGAATCAGAAGCAGGGAATCAGAGGCCGGGAATCAGAGGCCGGAATCAGATGATGGGAATCAGAGGCGTGGAATCAGAGGCGGGGAATCAGAGGCAGGGAATCAGATGCGGGGAATCAGAGGCGGGGAATCAGAGCTGGGGAATCAGAGGCGGGGTATTAGAGTTGGGGAATCAGAGGCGGGGAATCAGATATGGGGAAACAGAGGTAGGGAATCAGAGGCCGGGAAACAGAGGCAGGGAATCAAATATGGGGAATCAGAGGCGGGGAATCAGAGGTGGGGAATCATAGGCAGGGAATCGGATGTGCGGAATCAGAGATGGGGAATCAGAGGCCGGGAATCAGAGGTGGTGAATCAGAGATGGGGAATCAGAGGCGGGGAATCAGAGGCAGGGTATCAGACGCGGGGAATCAGAGGTGGGCAATCAGAGGCGGGGAATCAGATATGGGGAATCAGAGGCGGGGAATCAGAGGCGGGGAAACAGAGGCGGGGAATCAGATATGGGGAATCAGAGGTGGGGCATCAGAGGTTGTGAATCACAGATGGGGAATCAGAGGCGGGGAATCAGAGGCAGGGAATCAGACGCGGGGAATCAGAGGCGGGGATTCAGAGCTGGGGAATCAGAAGCGGGGAATCAGAGTTGGGGAATCAGAGGCGGGGAATCAGATATGGGGAATCAGAGGCAGGGAATCAGAGGCGGGGAATCAGAGGCAGGGAATCAGACGCGGGGAATCTGAGGCGGGGAATCAGAGCTGGGGAATCAGAGGTGGGGAATCAGAGTTGGGGAATCAGAGGCAGGGAATTGGATGTGCGGAATCAGAGATGGGGAAACAGAGGTGGGGAATCAGAGGCGGTGAATCAGAGATGGGGAATCAGAGGCGGGGAATCAGAGGCAGGAAATCAGACACGGGGATTCAGAGGCTGGGAATCATATGGGGGGAATCAAAGGCGGGGAATCAGAGCTGGGGAATCTGAGGCAGGGAATCAGAGTTGGGGATTCAGAGGCGGGGAATCAGATATGGGGAAACAGAGGCGGGGAATCAGAGGCGGGCAAACAGAGGCGGGGAATTAGATATGGGGAATCAGAGGTAGGGAATCAGAGGTGGTGAATCAGTGATGGGGAATCACAGGCGGGGAATCAGAGGCAGGGAATAGAACGCGGGGAATCAGAGGTAGGGAATCAGAGCTGGGGAATCAGAGGCGGGAATCATAGTTGGGAATCAGAGGCGGGAATCAGATATGGGGAAACAGAGGCGGGGAATCAGAGGCGGGGAAACAGAGGCGGGGAATCAGATATGGGGAATCGGATGCAGGGAATCAGAGGCGGGGAATCAGAGCTGGGGAATCAGAGGCGGGGAATCAGAGTTGGGACATCAGAGGTGGGGAATTAGATATAGGGAAACAGAGGCTGGGAATCAGAGGCGGGGAAACAGAGGCGGGGAATCAGATATGGGGAATCAGAGGAGGGGAATCAGAGGCAGGGAATCAGATGTGCGGAATCAGAGATGGGGAATCAGAGGCAGGGAATCAGAAGCGGGGAATCAGAGGCCGGGAATCAGATGCTGGGAATAAGAGGCCGGGAATCAGAGGAGGGGAATCAGAGTCCGGGAATCAGAGATGGGGATTCAGAGGCGGGGAATGAGATATGGAGAATCAGAGGCGGGGAATCAGAGGCGGGGAAACAGAGGTGGGGAATCAGATATGGGGAATCAGAGGTGGCGAATCAAAGGCGGTGAATCAGAGATGGGGAATCAGAGGCGGGGAATCAGAGGCAGGGAATCAGATGCGGGGAATCAGAGGCGGGGAATCAGAGCTGGCGAATCAGAGGCTGGGAATCAGAGGTGGGCAATCAGAGGCGGGGAATCAGATATGGGGTATCAGAGGCGGGGAATCAGAGGCGGGGAAACAGAGGCGGGGAATCAAATATAGGGAATCAGAGGTGGGGAATCAGAGGTTGTGAATCAGAGATGGGGAATCAAGGCGGGGAATCAGAGGCAGGGAATCAGACGCGGGGAATCAGAGGCGGGGATTCAGAGCTGGGGAATCAGAGGCGGGGAATCAGAGTTGGGGAATCAGAGGCAGGGAATCAGATATGGGGAATCAGAGGCGGGGAATCAGAGGCCGGGAATCAGATATGGGGAAACAGAGGCGGGGAATCCGAGGCGGGGAAACAGAGGCGGGGAATCAGATATGGGGAATCAGAGGTGGGGAATCAGAGGTTGGGAATCAGAGGCAGGGAATCAGAGGCTTGGAATCAGATGCAGGGTATCAGATGCGGGGAATCAGAGGCGGGGAATCAGAGCTGGGGAATCAGAGGTGGGGAATCAGATGTGCGTAATCAGAGATGGGGTATCAGAGGCAGGGAATCAGAATCAGAAGCGGGGAATCAGAGGCCGGGAATCAGAGGCCGGGAATCAGATGCTGGGAATAAGAAGCCGGGAATCAGAGGAGGGGAATCAGAGTCCGGGAATCAGAGATGGGGATTCAGAGGCGGGGAATCAGATATGGAGAATCAGAGATGGGGAATCAGAGGCGGGGAATCAGAGGCAGGGAATCGGACGCCGGGAATCAGAGGCGGGGAATCAGAGCTGGGGAATCAGAGGTGGGGAATCAGAGTTGGGGAATCAGAGGCGGGGAATCAGATATGGGGAAATAGAGGCGGGGAATCAGATATGGGGAATCAGAGGTGTGGAATCAGAGGTTGGGAATCAGAGGCAGGGAATCAGAGGCGGGGAAACAGAGGCGGGGAATCAGATATGGGGAATCTGAGGTGGCGAATCAAAGGCGGTGAAACAGAGATGGGGAATCAGGGCAGGGAATCAGAGGCAGGGAATCAGAGCTGGGGAAACAGAGGCGGGGAATCAGATATGGGAAATCAGAGGTGGGGAATCAGGGGCGGGGAATCAGTGGCAGGGAATCAGAGCTGGGGAATCAGAGGTGGGGAATCAGAGCTGGGGAAACAGAGGCGGGGAATCAGATATGGGGAATCAGAGGTGGGGAATCAGGGGCGGGGAATCAGTGGCAGGGAATCAGAGGCCGGGAATAAAAGGCGGGGAATCAGAGCTGGGGAATCAGAGGCGGGGAATCAGAGTTGGGGAATCAGAGGAGGGGAATCAGATATGGGGAAACAGAGGCCGGGAATCAGAGGCAGGGCAACAGAGGCGGGGAATCAGATATGGGGAATCAGAGGTGGGGAATTAGAGGTTGCGAATCAGAGGCGGGGAAACAGAGGCGGGGAATCAAATATAGGGAATCAGAGGTGGGGAATCAGAGGTTGTGAATCAGAGATGGGGAATCAAGGCGGGGAATCAGAGGCAGGGAATCAGACGCGGGGAATCAGAGGCGGGGATTCAGAGCTGGGGAATCAGAGGCAGTGAATCAGAGTTGGGGAATCAGAGGCAGGGAATCAGATATGGGGAATCAGAGGCGGGGAATCAGAGGCGGGGAAACAGAGGCGGGGAATCAGATATGGGGAATCAGAATTGGGGAATCAGGGGCAGGGAATCAGTGGCAAGGAATCAGAGGCGGGGAATCAGAGGCGGGGAATCAGAGGCAGGGAATCAGACACGGGGAATCGGAGGCGGGGAATCAGAGATGGGGAATCAGAGGCGGGGAATCAGAGGCAGGGAATCGGACTCCGGGAATCAGAGTCGGGGAATCAGAGCTGGGGAATCAGAGGCGGGGAATCAGAGTTGGGGAATCAGAGGCGGGGAATCAGATATGGGGAAATAGAGGCGGGGAATCAGATATGGGGAATCAGAAGTGTGGAATCAGAGGTTGGGAATCAGAGGCAGGGAATCAAAGTCGGGGAATCAGATATGGGGAATCAGAGGTGGCGAATCAAAGGCGGTGAAACAGAGATGGGGAATCAGGGCAGGGAATCAGAGGCAGGGAATCAAACACGGGGAATCAGAGCTGGGGAATCAGAGGCGGGGAATCAGAGTTGGGAATCAGAGGCGGGGAATCTGAGGCGGGGAAACAGAGGCGGGGAATCAGATATGGGGAATCAGAGGTGGGGAATCCGAGGTTGGGAATCAGAGGCAGGGAATCAGAGGCGGGGAATCAGAGGCGGGGAATCAGAGGAAGGGAATCAGATGTGCGGAATCGGAGATGGGGAATCAGAGGCAGGGAATCTGAGGCGCGGAATCAGATGCGGGGAATCAGAGGCCGGGAATCAGATATGGGGAAACAGAGGCGGGGAATCCGAGGCGGGGAAACAGAGGCGGGGAATCAGATATGGGGAATCAGAGGTGGGGAATCAGAGGTTGGGAATCAGAGGCAGGGAATCAGAGGCTTGGAATCAGATGCAGGGAATCAGATGCGGGGAATCAGAGGCGGGGAATCAGAGCTGGGGAATCAGAGGTGGGGAATCAGATTTGGGGAATCAGAGGCGGGGACTTAGATATTGGGAAACAGAGGCGGGGAATCAGAGGCGGGGAAACCCAGGCGGGGAATCAGATATGGGGAATCAGACGTGGGGAATC
This sequence comes from Narcine bancroftii, assembly GCF_036971445.1. Taxonomy (NCBI): domain Eukaryota; kingdom Metazoa; phylum Chordata; class Chondrichthyes; order Torpediniformes; family Narcinidae; genus Narcine; species Narcine bancroftii. Next base: position 738,060 of record NW_027211883.1, read on the forward strand.
AGAGGCAAGGAATCAGATGTGCGGAATCAGAGATGGGGAATCAGAGGCAGGGAATCAGAGGCCGGGAATCAGAGGCCGGAATCAGATGCTGGGAATCAGAGGCCTGGAATCAGAGGCGGGGAATCAGAGGCAGGGAATCAGATGCGGGGAATCAGAGGCGGGGAATCAGAGCTGGGGAATTAGAGGCGGGGTATTAGAGTTGGGGAATCAGAGGCGGGGAATCAGATATGGGGAAACAGAGGTTGGGAATCAGAGGCGGGGAAACAGAGGCAGGGAATCAGATATGGGGAATCAGAGGTGGGGAATCAGAGATGGGGAATCAGAGGCGGTGAATCAGAGATGGGGAATCAGAGGCGGGGAATCAGAGGCAGGAAATCAGACACGGGGATTCAGAGGCTGGGAATCAGACGGGGGGAATCAAAGGCGGGGAATCAGAGCTGGGGAATCAGAGGCAGGGAATCAGAGGCGGGGAATCAGATATGGGGAATCAGAGGTTGGGATTCAGAGGCGGGGAATCAGAGGCAGGGAATCAGACACGTGGAATCAGAGGTGGGGAATCAGAGATGGGGAATCAGAGGCGGGGAATCAGAGGCAGGGAATCAGACGCGGGGAATCTGAGGCGGGGAATCAGAGCTGGGGAATCAGTGGTGGGGAATCAGAGTTGGGGAATCAGAGGCAGGGAATCGGATGTGCGGAATCAGAGATGGGGAATCAGATGTGGGGAATCAGAGGAATCAGAGATGGGGAATCAGAGGCGGGGAATCAGAGGCAGGAAATCAGACACGGGGATTCAGAGGCTGGGAATCAGACGGGGGGAATCAAAGGCGGGGAATCAGAGCTGGGGAATCAGAGGCAGGGAATCAGAGTTGGGGATTCAGAGACGGGGAATCAGATATGGGGAAACAGAGGCGGGGAATCAGAGGCGGGCAAACAGAGCCGGGGAATTAGATATGGGGAATCAGAGGTGGGGAATCAGAGGTGGTGAATCAGTGATGGGGAATCACAGGCGGGGAATCAGAGGCAGGGAATAGAACGCAGGGAATCAGACGCAGGGAATCAGAGCTGGGGAATCAGAGGCGGGGAATCATAGTTGGGAATCAGAGGCGGGGAATCAGATATGGGGAAACAGAGTCGGGGAATCAGAGGCGGGGAAACAGAGGCGGGGAATCAGATATGGGGAATCGGATGCGGGGAATCAGAGGCGGGGAATCAGAGCTGGGGAATCAGAGGCGGGGAATCAGAGCTGGGGAATCAGAGGCGGGGAATCAGAGTTGGGGCATCAGAGGTGGGGAATTAGATTTAGGGAAACAGAGGCGGGGAATCAGAGGCGGGGAAACAGAGGCGGGGAATCAGATATGAGGAATCAGAGGTGGGGAATCAGAGGCAGGGATTCAGATGTGCTGAATCAGAGATTGGGAATCAGAGGCAGGGAATCAGAATCAGAAGCCGGGAATCAGAGGCCGGGAATCAGAGGCCGGGAATCAGATGCTGGGAATAAGAAGCCGAGGAATCAGAGGTGGGGAATCAGAGTCCGGGAATCAGAGATGGGGATTCAGAGGCGGGGAATGAGGTATGGAGAATCAGAGGCGGGGAATCAGAGGCCGGGAAACAGAGGTGGGGAATCAGATATGGGGAATCAGAGGTGGCGAATCAAAGGCGGTGAATCAGAGATGGGGAATCAAGGCGGGGAATCAGAGGCAGGGAATCAGACGCGGGGAATCAGAGGCGGGAATTCAGAGCTGGGGAATCAGAGGCGGGGAATCAGAGTTGGGGAATCAGAGGCAGGGAATCAGATATGGGGAATCAGAGGCGGGGAATCAGAGGCCGGGAATCAGATATGGGGAAACAGAGGCGGGGAATCCGAGGCGGGGAAACAGAGGCGGGGAATCAGATATGGGGAATCAGAGGTGGGGAATCAGAGGTTGGGAATCAGAGGCAGGGAATCAGAGGCTTGGAATCAGATGCAGGGTATCAGATGCGGGGAATCAGAGGCGGGGAATCAGAGCTGGGGAATCAGAGGTGGGGAATCAGATGTGCGTAATCAGAGATGGGGAATCAGAGGCAGGGAATCAGAATCAGAAGCGGGGAATCAGAGGCCGGGAATCAGAGGCCGGGAATCAGATGCTGGGAATAAGAAGCCGGGAATCAGAGGAGGGGAATCAGAGTCCGGGAATCAGAGATGGGGATTCAGAGGCGGGGAATCAGATATGGAGAATCAGAGATGGTGAATCAGAGGCGGGGAATCAGAGGCAGGGAATCGGACGCCGGGAATCAGAGGCGGGGAATCAGAGCTGGGGAATCAGAGGTGGGGAATCAGAGTTGGGGAATCAGAGGCGGGGAATCAGATATGGGGAAATAGAGGCGGGGAATCAGATATGGGGAATCAGAGGTGTGGAATCAGAGGTTGGGAATCAGAGGCAGGGAATCAGAGGCGGGGAAACAGAGGCGGGGAATCAGATTTGGGGAATCTGAGGTGGCGAATCAAAGGCGGTGAAACAGAGATGGGGAATCAGGGCAGGGAATCAGAGTCAGGGAATCAGAGCTGGGGAAACAGAGGCGGGGAATCAGATATGGGAAATCAGAGGTGGGGAATCAGGGGCGGGGAATCAGTGGCAGGGAATCAGAGCTGGGGAATCAGAGGTGGGGAATCAGAGCAGGGGAAACAGAGGCGGGGAATCAGATATGGGGAATCAGAGGTGGGGAATCAGGGGCGGGGAATCAGTGGCAGGGAATCAGAGGCCGGGAATAAAAGGCGGGGAATCAGAGCTGGGGAATCAGAGGCAGGGAATCAGAGTTGGGGAATCAGAGGAGGGGAATCAGATATGGGGAAACAGAGGCCGGGAATCAGAGGCAGGGCAACAGAGGCGGGGAATCAGATATGGGGAATCAGAGGTGGGGAATTAGAGGTTGCGAATCAGAGGCGGGGAAACAGAGGCGGGGAATCAAATATAGGGAATCAGAGGTGGGGAATCAGAGGTTGTGAATCAGAGATGGGGAATCAAGGCGGGGAATCAGAGGCAGGGAATCAGACGCGGGGAATCAGAGGCGGGGATTCAGAGCTGGGGAATCAGAGGCAGTGAATCAGAGTTGGGGAATCAGAGGCAGGGAATCAGATATGGGGAATCAGAGGCGGGGAATCAGAGGCGGGGAAACAGAGGCGGGGAATCAGATATGGGGAATCAGAATTGGGGAATCAGGGGCAGGGAATCAGTGGCAAGGAATCAGAGGCGGGGAATCAGAGGCGGGGAATCAGAGGCAGGGAATCAGACACGGGGAATCGGAGGCGGGGAATCAGAGATGGGGAATCAGAGGCGGGGAATCAGAGGCAGGGAATCGGACTCCGGGAATCAGAGTCGGGGAATCAGAGCTGGGGAATCAGAGGCGGGGAATCAGAGTTGGGGAATCAGAGGCGGGGAATCAGATATGGGGAAATAGAGGCGGGGAATCAGATATGGGGAATCAGAAGTGTGGAATCAGAGGTTGGGAATCAGAGGCAGGGAATCAAAGTCGGGGAATCAGATATGGGGAATCAGAGGTGGCGAATCAAAGGCGGTGAAACAGAGATGGGGAATCAGGGCAGGGAATCAGAGGCAGGGAATCAAACACGGGGAATCAGAGCTGGGGAATCAGAGGCGGGGAATCAGAGTTGGGAATCAGAGGCGGGGAATCAGAGGCGGGGAAACAGAGGCGGGGAATCAGATATGGGGAATCAGAGGTGGGGAATCCGAGGTTGGGAATCAGAGGCAGGGAATCAGAGGCCGGGAATCAGAGGCGGGGAATCAGAGGAAGGGAATCAGATGTGCGGAATCGGAGATGGGGAATCAGAGGCAGGGAATCTGAGGCGCGGAATCAGATGCGGGGAATCAGAGGCCGGGAATCAGATATGGGGAAACAGAGGCGGGGAATCCGAGGCGGGGAAACAGAGGCGGGGAATCAGATATGGGGAATCAGCGGTGGGGAATCAGAGGTTGGGAATCAGAGGCAGGGAATCAGAGGCTTGTAATCAGATGCAGGGAATCAGATGCGGGGAATCAGAGGCGGGGAATCAGAGCTGGGGAATCAGAGGTGGGGAATCAGATTTGGGGAATCAGAGGCGGGGACTTAGATATTGGGAAACAGAGGCGGGGAATCAGAGGCGGGGAAACCCAGGCGGGGAATCAGATATGGGGAATCAGAGGTGGGGAATCAGAGGCAAGGAATCAGATGTGCGGAATCAGAGATGGGGAATCAGAGGCAGGGAATCAGAGGCCGGGAATCAGAGGCCGGAATCAGATGCTGGGAATCGGAGGCCTGGAATCAGAGGCGGGGAATCAGAGGCAGGGAATCAGATGCGGGGAATCAGAGGCGGGGAATCAGAGCTGGGGAATTAGAGGCGGGGTATTAGAGTTGGGGAATCAGAGGCGGGGAATCAGATATGGGGAAACAGAGGTTGGGAATCAGAGGCGGGGAAACAGAGGCAGGGAATCAGATATGGGGAATCAGAGGTGGGGAATCAGAGATGGGGAATCAGAGGCGGTGAATCAGAGATGGGGAATCAGAGGCGGGGAATCAGAGGCAGGAAATCAGACACGGGGATTCAGAGGCTGGGAATCAGACGGGGGGAATCAAAGGCGGGGAATCAGAGCTGGGGAATCAGAGGCAGGGAATCAGAGGCGGGGAATCAGATATGGGGAATCAGAGGCTGGGATTCAGAGGCGGGGAATCAGAGGAAGGGAATCAGACACGTGGAATCAGAGGTGGGGAATCAGAGATGGGGAATCAGAGGCGGGGAATCAGAGGCAGGGAATCAGACGCGGGGAATCTGAGGCGGGGAATCAGAGCTGGGGAATCAGTGGTGGGGAATCAGAGTTGGGGAATCAGAGGCAGGGAATCGGATGTGCGGAATCAGAGATGGGGAATCAGATGTGGGGAATCAGAGGAATCAGAGATGGGGAATCAGAGGCGGGGAATCAGAGGCAGGAAATCAGACACGGGGATTCAGAGGCTGGGAATCAGACGGGGGGAATCAAAGGCGGGGAATCAGAGCTGGGGAATCAGAGGCAGGGAATCAGAGTTGGGGATTCAGAGACGGGGAATCAGATATGGGGAAACAGAGGCGGGGAATCAGAGGCGGGCAAACAGAGGCGGGGAATTAGATATGGGGAATCAGAGGTGGGGAATCAGAGGTGGTGAATCAGTGATGGGGAATCACAGGCGGGGAATCAGAGGCAGGGAATAGAACGCAGGGAATCAGACGCAGGGAATCAGAGCTGGGGAATCAGAGGCGGGGAATCATAGTTGGGAATCAGAGGCGGGGAATCAGATATGGGGAAACAGAGTCGGGGAATCAGAGGCGGGGAAACAGAGGCGGGGAATCAGATATGGGGAATCGGATGCGGGGAATCAGAGGCGGGGAATCAGAGCTGGGGAATCAGAGGCGGGGAATCAGAGCTGGGGAATCAGAGGCGGGGAATCAGAGTTGGGGCATCAGAGGTGGGGAATTAGATATAGTGAAACAGAGGCGGGGAATCAGTGGCGGGGAAACAGAGGCGGGGAATCAGATATGAGGAATCAGAGGTTGGGATTCAGAGGCGGGGAATCAGAGGCAGGGAATCAGACACGTGGAATCAGAGGTGGGGAATCAGAGATGGGGAATCAGAGGCGGGGAATCAGAGGCAGGGAATCAGACGCGGGGAATCTGAGGCGGGGAATCAGAGCTGGGGAATCAGTGGTGGGGAATCAGAGTTGGGGAATCAGAGGCAGGGAATCGGATGTGCGGAATCAGAGATGGGGAATCAGATGTGGGGAATCAGAGGAATCAGAGATGGGGAATCAGAGGCGGGGAATCAGAGGCAGGAAATCAGACACGGGGATTCAGAGGCTGGGAATCAGACGGGGGGAATCAAAGGCGGGGAATCAGAGCTGGGGAATCAGAGGCAGGGAATCAGAGTTGGGGATTCAGAGACGGGGAATCAGATATGGGGAAACAGAGGCGGGGAATCAGAGGCGGGCAAACAGAGCCGGGGAATTAGATATGGGGAATCAGAGGTGGGGAATCAGAGGTGGTGAATCAGTGATGGGGAATCACAGGCGGGGAATCAGAGGCAGGGAATAGAACGCAGGGAATCAGACGCAGGGAATCAGAGCTGGGGAATCAGAGGCGGGGAATCATAGTTGGGAATCAGAGGCGGGGAATCAGATATGGGGAAACAGAGTCGGGGAATCAGAGGCGGGGAAACAGAGGCGGGGAATCAGATATGGGGAATCGGATGCGGGGAATCAGAGGCGGGGAATCAGAGCTGGGGAATCAGAGGCGGGGAATCAGAGCTGGGGAATCAGAGGCGGGGAATCAGAGTTGGGGCATCAGAGGTGGGGAATTAGATTTAGGGAAACAGAGGCGGGGAATCAGAGGCGGGGAAACAGAGGCGGGGAATCAGATATGAGGAATCAGAGGTGGGGAATCAGAGGCAGGGATTCAGATGTGCTGAATCAGAGATTGGGAATCAGAGGCAGGGAATCAGAATCAGAAGCCGGGAATCAGAGGCCGGGAATCAGAGGCCGGGAATCAGATGCTGGGAATAAGAAGCCGAGGAATCAGAGGTGGGGAATCAGAGTCCGGGAATCAGAGATGGGGATTCAGAGGCGGGGAATGAGGTATGGAGAATCAGAGGCGGGGAATCAGAGGCCGGGAAACAGAGGTGGGGAATCAGATATGGGGAATCAGAGGTGGCGAATCAAAGGCGGTGAATCAGAGATGGGGAATCAAGGCGGGGAATCAGAGGCAGGGAATCAGACGCGGGGAATCAGAGGCGGGAATTCAGAGCTGGGGAATCAGAGGCGGGGAATCAGAGTTGGGGAATCAGAGGCAGGGAATCAGATATGGGGAATCAGAGGCGGGGAATCAGAGGCCGGGAATCAGATATGGGGAAACAGAGGCGGGGAATCCGAGGCGGGGAAACAGAGGCGGGGAATCAGATATGGGGAATCAGAGGTGGGGAATCAGAGGTTGGGAATCAGAGGCAGGGAATCAGAGGCTTGGAATCAGATGCAGGGTATCAGATGCGGGGAATCAGAGGCGGGGAATCAGAGCTGGGGAATCAGAGGTGGGGAATCAGATGTGCGTAATCAGAGATGGGGAATCAGAGGCAGGGAATCAGAATCAGAAGCGGGGAATCAGAGGCCGGGAATCAGAGGCCGGGAATCAGATGCTGGGAATAAGAAGCCGGGAATCAGAGGAGGGGAATCAGAGTCCGGGAATCAGAGATGGGGATTCAGAGGCGGGGAATCAGATATGGAGAATCAGAGATGGTGAATCAGAGGCGGGGAATCAGAGGCAGGGAATCGGACGCCGGGAATCAGAGGCGGGGAATCAGAGCTGGGGAATCAGAGGTGGGGAATCAGAGTTGGGGAATCAGAGGCGGGGAATCAGATATGGGGAAATAGAGGCGGGGAATCAGATATGGGGAATCAGAGGTGTGGAATCAGAGGTTGGGAATCAGAGGCAGGGAATCAGAGGCGGGGAAACAGAGGCGGGGAATCAGATTTGGGGAATCTGAGGTGGCGAATCAAAGGCGGTGAAACAGAGATGGGGAATCAGGGCAGGGAATCAGAGTCAGGGAATCAGAGCTGGGGAAACAGAGGCGGGGAATCAGATATGGGAAATCAGAGGTGGGGAATCAGGGGCGGGGAATCAGTGGCAGGGAATCAGAGCTGGGGAATCAGAGGTGGGGAATCAGAGCAGGGGAAACAGAGGCGGGGAATCAGATATGGGGAATCAGAGGTGGGGAATCAGGGGCGGGGAATCAGTGGCAGGGAATCAGAGGCCGGGAATAAAAGGCGGGGAATCAGAGCTGGGGAATCAGAGGCAGGGAATCAGAGTTGGGGAATCAGAGGAGGGGAATCAGATATGGGGAAACAGAGGCCGGGAATCAGAGGCAGGGCAACAGAGGCGGGGAATCAGATATGGGGAATCAGAGGTGGGGAATTAGAGGTTGCGAATCAGAGGCGGGGAAACAGAGGCGGGGAATCAAATATAGGGAATCAGAGGTGGGGAATCAGAGGTTGTGAATCAGAGATGGGGAATCAAGGCGGGGAATCAGAGGCAGGGAATCAGACGCGGGGAATCAGAGGCGGGGATTCAGAGCTGGGGAATCAGAGGCAGTGAATCAGAGTTGGGGAATCAGAGGCAGGGAATCAGATATGGGGAATCAGAGGCGGGGAATCAGAGGCGGGGAAACAGAGGCGGGGAATCAGATATGGGGAATCAGAATTGGGGAATCAGGGGCAGGGAATCAGTGGCAAGGAATCAGAGGCGGGGAATCAGAGGCGGGGAATCAGAGGCAGGGAATCAGACACGGGGAATCGGAGGCGGGGAATCAGAGATGGGGAATCAGAGGCGGGGAATCAGAGGCAGGGAATCGGACTCCGGGAATCAGAGTCGGGGAATCAGAGCTGGGGAATCAGAGGCGGGGAATCAGAGTTGGGGAATCAGAGGCGGGGAATCAGATATGGGGAAATAGAGGCGGGGAATCAGATATGGGGAATCAGAAGTGTGGAATCAGAGGTTGGGAATCAGAGGCAGGGAATCAAAGTCGGGGAATCAGATATGGGGAATCAGAGGTGGCGAATCAAAGGCGGTGAAACAGAGATGGGGAATCAGGGCAGGGAATCAGAGGCAGGGAATCAAACACGGGGAATCAGAGCTGGGGAATCAGAGGCGGGGAATCAGAGTTGGGAATCAGAGGCGGGGAATCAGAGGCGGGGAAACAGAGGCGGGGAATCAGATATGGGGAATCAGAGGTGGGGAATCCGAGGTTGGGAATCAGAGGCAGGGAATCAGAGGCCGGGAATCAGAGGCGGGGAATCAGAGGAAGGGAATCAGATGTGCGGAATCGGAGATGGGGAATCAGAGGCAGGGAATCTGAGGCGCGGAATCAGATGCGGGGAATCAGAGGCCGGGAATCAGATATGGGGAAACAGAGGCGGGGAATCCGAGGCGGGGAAACAGAGGCGGGGAATCAGATATGGGGAATCAGCGGTGGGGAATCAGAGGTTGGGAATCAGAGGCAGGGAATCAGAGGCTTGTAATCAGATGCAGGGAATCAGATGCGGGGAATCAGAGGCGGGGAATCAGAGCTGGGGAATCAGAGGTGGGGAATCAGATTTGGGGAATCAGAGGCGGGGACTTAGATATTGGGAAACAGAGGCGGGGAATCAGAGGCGGGGAAACCCAGGCGGGGAATCAGATATGGGGAATCAGAGGTGGGGAATCAGAGGCAAGGAATCAGATGTGCGGAATCAGAGATGGGGAATCAGAGGCAGGGAATCAGAGGCCGGGAATCAGAGGCCGGAATCAGATGCTGGGAATCGGAGGCCTGGAATCAGAGGCGGGGAATCAGAGGCAGGGAATCAGATGCGGGGAATCAGAGGCGGGGAATCAGAGCTGGGGAATTAGAGGCGGGGTATTAGAGTTGGGGAATCAGAGGCGGGGAATCAGATATGGGGAAACAGAGGTTGGGAATCAGAGGCGGGGAAACAGAGGCAGGGAATCAGATATGGGGAATCAGAGGTGGGGAATCAGAGATGGGGAATCAGAGGCGGTGAATCAGAGATGGGGAATCAGAGGCGGGGAATCAGAGGCAGGAAATCAGACACGGGGATTCAGAGGCTGGGAATCAGACGGGGGGAATCAAAGGCGGGGAATCAGAGCTGGGGAATCAGAGGCAGGGAATCAGAGGCGGGGAATCAGATATGGGGAATCAGAGGCTGGGATTCAGAGGCGGGGAATCAGAGGAAGGGAATCAGACACGTGGAATCAGAGGTGGGGAATCAGAGATGGGGAATCAGAGGCGGGGAATCAGAGGCAGGGAATCAGACGCGGGGAATCTGAGGCGGGGAATCAGAGCTGGGGAATCAGTGGTGGGGAATCAGAGTTGGGGAATCAGAGGCAGGGAATCGGATGTGCGGAATCAGAGATGGGGAATCAGATGTGGGGAATCAGAGGAATCAGAGATGGGGAATCAGAGGCGGGGAATCAGAGGCAGGAAATCAGACACGGGGATTCAGAGGCTGGGAATCAGACGGGGGGAATCAAAGGCGGGGAATCAGAGCTGGGGAATCAGAGGCAGGGAATCAGAGTTGGGGATTCAGAGACGGGGAATCAGATATGGGGAAACAGAGGCGGGGAATCAGAGGCGGGCAAACAGAGGCGGGGAATTAGATATGGGGAATCAGAGGTGGGGAATCAGAGGTGGTGAATCAGTGATGGGGAATCACAGGCGGGGAATCAGAGGCAGGGAATAGAACGCAGGGAATCAGACGCAGGGAATCAGAGCTGGGGAATCAGAGGCGGGGAATCATAGTTGGGAATCAGAGGCGGGGAATCAGATATGGGGAAACAGAGTCGGGGAATCAGAGGCGGGGAAACAGAGGCGGGGAATCAGATATGGGGAATCGGATGCGGGGAATCAGAGGCGGGGAATCAGAGCTGGGGAATCAGAGGCGGGGAATCAGAGCTGGGGAATCAGAGGCGGGGAATCAGAGTTGGGGCATCAGAGGTGGGGAATTAGATATAGTGAAACAGAGGCGGGGAATCAGTGGCGGGGAAACAGAGGCGGGGAATCAGATATGAGGAATCAGAGGTGGGGAATCAGAGGCAGGGATTCAGATGTGCTGAATCAGAGATTGGGAATCAGAGGCAGGGAATCAGAATCAGAAGCCGGGAATCAGAGGCCGGGAATCAGAGGCCGGGAATCAGATGCTGGGAATAAGAGGCCGGGAATCAGAGGTGGGGAATCAGAGTCCGGGAATCAGAGATGGGGATTCAGAGGCGGGGAATGAGATATGGAGAATCAGAGGCGGGGAATCAGAGGCCGGGAAACAGAGGTGGGGAATCAGATATGGGGAATCAGAGGTGGCGAATCAAAGGCGGTGAATCAGAGATGGGGAATCAAGGCGGGGAATCAGAGGCAGGGAATCAGACGCGGGGAATCAGAGGCGGGGATTCAGAGCTGGGGAATCAGATGCGGTGAATCAGAGTTGGGGAATCAGAGGCAGGGAATCAGATATGGGGAATCAGAGGCGGGGAATCAGAGGCGGGGAATCAGTGGCAGGGAATCAGAGGCGGGGAATCAGAGGCGGGGAATCAGAGGCAGGGAATCAGACACGGGGAATCGGAGGCGGGGAATCAGAGATGGGGAATCAGAGGCGGGGAATCAGAGGCAGGGAATCGGACTCCGGGAATCAGAGTCGGGGAATCAGAGCTGGGGAATCAGAGGCGGGGAATCAGAGTTGGGGAATCAGAGGCGGGGAATCAGATATGGGGAAATAGAGGCGGGGAATCAGATATGGGGAATCAGAGGTGTGGAATCAGAGGTTGGGAATCAGAGGCAGGGAATAAAAGTCGGGGAATCAGATATGGGGAATCAGAGGTGGCGAATCAAAGGCGGTGAAACAGAGATGGGGAATCAGGGCAGGGAATCAGAGGCAGGGAATCAAACACGGGGAATCAGAGCTGGGGAATCAGAGGCGGGGAATCAGAGTTGGGAATCAGAGGCGGGGAATCAGAGGCGGGGAAACAGAGGCGGGGAATCAGAAATGGGGAATCAGAGGTGGGGAATCCAAGGTTGGGAATCAGAGGCAGGGAATCAGAGGCGGGGAATCAGAGGCGGGGAATCAGAGGAAGGGAATCAGATGTGCGGAATTGGAGATGGGGAATCAGAGGCAGGGAATCTGAGGCGCGGAATCAGATGCGGGGAATCAGAGGCCGGGAATCAGATATGGGGAAACAGAGGCGGGGAATCCGAGGCGGGGAAACAGAGGCGGGGTATCAGATATGGGGAATCAGAGGTGGGGAATCAGAGGTTGGGAATCAGAGGCAGGGAATCAGAGGCTTGGAATCAGATGCAGGGAATCAGATGCGGGGAATCAGAGGCGGGGAATCAGAGCTGGGGAATCAGAGGTGGGGAATCAGATTTGGGGAATCAGAGGCGGGGACTTAGATATTGGGAAACAGAGGCGGGGAATCAGAGGCGGGGATACCCAGGCGGGGTATCAGATATGGGGAATCAGAGGTGGGGAATCAGAGGCAAGGAATCAGATGTGCGGAATCAGAGATGGGGAATCAGAGGCAGGGAATCAGAATCAGAAGCAGGGAATCAGCGGCCGGGAATCAGAGGCCGGAATCAGATGCTGGGAATCAGAGGCCTGGAATCAGAGGCGGGGAATCAGAGGCAGGGAATCAGATGCGGGGAATCAGAGGCGGGGAATCAGAGCTGGGGAATCAGAGGCGGGGTATTAGAGTTGGGGAATCAGAGGCGGGGAATCAGATATGGGGAAACAGAGGTGGGGAATCAGATATGGGGAATCAGAGGCTGGGATTCAGAGGCGGGGAATCAGAGGCAGGGAATCAGACACGGGGAATCAGAGGTGGGGAATCAGAGATGGGGAATCAGAGGCGGGGAATCAGAGGCAGGGAATCAGACGCGGGGAATCTGAGGTGGGGAATCAGAGCTGGGGAATCAGTGGTGGGGAATCAGAGTTGGGGAATCAGAGGCAGGGAATCGGATGTGCGGAATCAGAGATGGGGAATCAGATGTGGGGAATCAGAGGAATCATAGATGGGGAATCAGAGGCGGGGAATCAGAGGCAGGAAATCAGACACGGGGATTCAGAGGCTGGGAATCAGACGGGGGGTATCAAAGGCGGGGAATCAGAGCTGGGGAATCAGAGGCAGGGAATCAGAGTTGGGGATTCAGAGACGGGGATTCAGATATGGGGAAACAGAGGCGGGGAATCAGAGGCGGGCAAACAGAGGCTGGGAATTAGATATGGGGAATCAGAGGTGGGGAATCAGAGGTGGTGAATCAGTGATGGGGAATCACAGGCGGGGAATCATAGTTGGGAATCAGAGGCGGGAATCAGATATGGGGAATCAGAGGTGGGGAATCAGAGGCAAGGAATCAGATGTGCGGAATCAGAGATGGGGAATCAGAGGCAGGGAATCAGAATCAGAAGCAGGGAATCAGAGGCCGGGAATCAGAGGCCGGAATCAGATGCTGGGAATCAGAGGCCTGGAATCAGAGGCGGGGAATCAGAGGCAGGGAATCAGATGCGGGGAATCAGAGGCGGGGAATCAGAGCTGGGGAATCAGAGGCGGGGTATTAGAGTTGGGGAATCAGAGGCGGGGAATCAGATATGGGGAAACAGAGGTGGGGAATCAGATATGGGGAATCAGAGGCTGGGATTCAGAGGCGGGGAATCAGAGGCAGGGAATCAGACACGGGGAATCAGTGGTGGGGAATCAGAGATGGGGAATCAGAGGCGGGGAATCAGAGGCAGGGAATCAGACGCGGGGAATCTGAGGTGGGGAATCAGAGCTGGGGAATCAGTGGTGGGGAATCAGAGTTGGGGAATCAGAGGCAGGGAATCGGATGTGCGGAATCAGAGATGGGGAATCAGAGGCGGGGAATCAGAGGCAGGAAATCAGACACGGGGATTCAGAGGCTGGGAATCAGACGGGGGGTATCAAAGGCGGGGAATCAGAGCTGGGGAATCAGAGGCAGGGAATCAGAGTTGGGGATTCAGAGACGGGGAATCAGATATGGGGAAACAGAGGCGGGGAATCAGAGGCGGGCAAACAGAGGCTGGGAATTAGATATGGGGAATCAGAGGTGGGGAATCAGAGGTGGTGAATCAGTGATGGGGAATCACAGGCGGGGAATCAGAGGCAGGGAATAGAACGCAGGGAATCAGACGCAGGGAATCAGAGCTGGGGAATCAGAGGCGGGGAATCATAGTTGGGAATCAGAGGCGGGAATCAGATATGGGGAAACAGAGGCGGGGAATAAGAGGCGGGGAAACAGAGGCGGGGAATCCGATATGGGGAATCGGATGCGGGGAATCAGAGGCGGGGAATCAGAGCTGGGGAATCAGAGGCGGGGAATCAGAGCTGGGGAATCAGAGGCGGGGAATCAGAGTTGGGACACCAGAGGTGGGGAATTAGATATAGGGAAACAGAGGCGGGGAATCAGAGGCAGGGAAACAGAGGCGGGGAATCAGATATGAGGAATCAAAGGTGGGGAATCAGAGGCAGGGATTCAGATGTGCTGAATCAGAGATGGGGAATCAGAGGCAGGGAATCAGAATCAGAAGCGGGGAATCAGAGGCCGGGAATCGGAGGCCGGGAATCAGATGCTGGGAATAAGTGGCCGGGAATCAGAGGTGGGGAATCAGAGTCCGGGAATCAGAGATGGGGATTCAGAGGCGGGGAATGAGATATGGAGAATCAGAGGCGGGGAATCAGAGACCGGGAAACAGAGGTGGGGAATCAGATATGGGGAATCAGAGGTGGCGAATCAAAGGCGGTGAATCAGAGATGGGGAATCAGAGGCGGGGAATCAGAGGCAGGGAATCAGATGCGGGGAATCAGAGGTGGGGAATCAGAGCTGGCGAATCAGAGGCGGGGAATCAGAGGTGGGCAATCAGAGGCGGGGACTCAGATATGGGGAATCAGAGGCGGGGAATCAGAGGCGGGGAAACAGAGGCGGGGAATCAAATATAGGGAATCAGAGGTGGGGAATCAGAGGTTGTGAATCAGAGATGGGGAATCAAGGCGGGGAATCAGAGGCAGGGAATCAGACACGGGGAATCAGAGGCGGGGATTCAGAGCTGGGGAATCAGAGGCGGGGAATCAGAGTTGGGGAATCAGAGGCAGGGAATCAGATATGGGGAATCAGAGGCGGGGAATCAGAGGCGGGGAAACAGAGGCGGGGAATCAGATATGGGGAATCAGAGGTGGGGAATCAGGGGCAGGGATTCAGTGTCAGGGAATCAGAGGCGGGGAATCAGAGGCGGGGAATCAGAGGCAGGGAATCAGACACGGGGAATCAGAGGCGGGGAATCAGAGATGGGGAATCAGAGATGGGGAATCAGAGGCGGGGAATCAGAGGCAGGGAATCGGACGCCGGGAATCAGAGTCGGGGAATCAGAGCTGGGGAATCAGAGGCGGGGAATCAGAGTTGGGGAATCAGAGGCGGGGATTCAGATATGGGGAAATAGAGGCGGGGAATCAGATATGGGGAATCAGAGGTGTGGAATCAGAGGTTGGGAATCAGAGGAAGGGAATCAGAGTCGGGGAAACAGAGGCGGGGAATCAGATATGTGGAATCAGAGGTGGCGAATCAAAGGCGGTGAAACAGAGATGGGGAATCAGTGCAGGGAATCAGAGGCAGGGAATCAAACACGGGGAATCAGAGCTGGGGAATCAGAGGCGGGGAATCAGAGTTGGGAATCAGAGGCGGGGAATCAGAGGCGGGTAAACAGAGGCGGGGAATCAGATATGGGGAATCAGAGGTGGGGAATCAGAGGTTGGGAATCAGAGGCAGGGAATCGGAGATGGGGAATCAGAGGCAGGGAATCAGAGGCGGGGAATCTGAGGCGGGGAATCAGAGGCCGGGAATCAGATATGGGGAAACTGAGGCGGGGAATCCGAGGCGGGGAAACAGAGGCGGGGAATCAGATATGGGGAATCAGAGGTGGGGAATCAGAGGTTGGGAATCAGAGGCAGGGAATCAGAGGCTTGGAATCAGATGCAGGGAATCAGATGCGGGGAATCAGAGGCGGGGAATCAGAGCTGGGGAATCAGAGGTGGGGAATCAGATTTGGGGAATCAGAGGTGGGGACTTAGATATTGGGAAACAGAGGCGGGGAATCAGAGGCGGGGAAACAGAGGCGGGGAATCAGATATGGGGAATCAGAGGTGGGGAATCAGAGGCAGGGAATCAGATGTGCGGAATCAGAGATGGGGAATCAGAGGCAGGGAATCAGAATCAGAAGCAGGGAATCAGAGGCCGGGAATCAGAGGCCGGAATCAGATGATGGGAATCAGAGGCCTGAAATCAGAGGCGGGGAATCAGAGGCAGGGAATCAGATGCGGGGAATCAGAGGCGGGGAATCAGAGCTGGGGAATCAGAGGCGGGGTATTAGAGTTGGGGAATCAGAGGCGGGGAATCAGATATGGGGAAACAGAGGTAGGGAATCAGAGGCCGGGAAACAGAGGCAGGGAATCAAATATGGGGAATCAGAGGCGGGGTATCAGAGGTGGGGTATCATAGGCAGGGAATCGGATGTGCGGAATCAGAGATGGGGAATCAGAGGCCGGGAATCAGAGGTGGTGAATCAGAGATGGGGAATCAGAGGCGGGGAATCAGAGGCAGGGTATCTGACGCGGGGAATCAGAGGTGGGCAATCAGAGGCGGGGAATCAGATATGGGGAATCAGAGGCGGGGAATCAGAGGCGGGGAAACAGAGGCGGGGAATCAGATATGGGGAATCAGAGGTGGGGCATCAGAGGTTGTGAATCACAGATGGGGAATCAGAGGCGGGGAATAAGAGGCAGGGAATCAGACGCGGGGAATCAGAGGCGGGGATTCAGAGCTGGGGAATCAGAAGCGGGGAATCAGAGTTGGGGAATCAGAGGCGGGGAATCAGATATGGGGAATCAGAGGCAGGGAATCAGAGGCGGGGAATCAGAGGCAGGGAATCAGACGCGGGGAATCTGAGGCGGGGAATCAGAGCTGGGGAATCAGAGGTGGGGAATCAGAGTTGGGGAATCAGAGGCAGGGAATTGGATGTGCGGAATCAGAGATGGGGAAACAGAGGTGGGGAATCAGAGGCGGTGAATCAGAGATGGGGAATCAGAGGCGGGGAATCAGAGGCAGGAAATCAGACACGGGGATTCAGAGGCTGGGAATCAGACGGGGGGAATCAAAGGCGGGGAATCAGAGCTGGGGAATCTGAGGCAGGGAATCAGAGTTGGGGATTCAGAGGCGGGGAATCAGATATGGGGAAACAGAGGCGGGGAATCAGAGGCGGGCAAACAGAGGCGGGGAATTAGATATGGGGAATCAGAGGTAGGGAATCAGAGGTGGTGAATCAGTGATAGGGAATCACAGGCGGGGAATCAGAGGCAGGGAATAGAACGCGGGGAATCAGAGGCAGGGAATCAGAGCTGGGGAATCAGAGGCGGGGAATCATAGTTGGGAATCAGAGGCGGGAATCAGATATGGGGAAACAGAGGCGGGGAATCAGAGGCGGGGAAACAGAGGCGGGGAATCAGATATGGGGAATCGGATGCAGGGAATCAGAGGCGGGGAATCAGAGCTGGGGAATCAGAGGCGGGGAATCAGAGTTGGGACATCAGAGGTGGGGAATTAGATATAGGGAAACAGAGGCGGGGAATCAGAGGCGGGGAAACAGAGGCGGGGAATCAGATATGGGGATTCAGAGGAGGGGAATCAGAGGCACGGAATCAGATGTGCGGAATCAGAGATGGGGAATCAGAGGCAGGGAATCAGAAGCGGGGAATCAAGGGCCGGGAATCAGAGGCCGGGAATCAGATGCTGGGAATAAGAGGCCGGGAATCAGAGGCCGGGAATAAAAGGCGGGGAATCAGAGCTGGGGAATCAGAGGCGGGGAATCAGAGTTGGGGAATCAGAGGAGGGGAATCAGATATGGGGAAACAGAGGCCGGGAATCAGAGGCAGGGCAACAGAGGCGGGGAATCAGATATGGGGAATCAGAGGTGGGGAATTAGAGGTTGCGAATCAGAGGCGGGGAAACAGAGGCGGGGAATCAAATATAGGGAATCAGAGGTGGGGAATCAGAGGTTGTGAATCAGAGATGGGGAATCAAGGCGGGGAATCAGAGGCAGGGAATCAGACGCGGGGAATCAGAGGCGGGGATTCAGAGCTGGGGAATCAGAGGCGGTGAATCAGAGTTGGGGAATCAGAGGCAGGGAATCAGATATGGGGAATCAGAGGCGGGGAATCAGAGGCGGGGAAACAGAGGCGGGGAATCAGATATGGGGAATCAGAATTGGGGAATCAGGGGCAGGGAATCAGTGGCAGGGAATCAGAGGCGGGGAATCAGAGGCGGGGAATCAGAGGCAGGGAATCAGACACGGGGAATCGGAGGCGGGGATCAGAGATGGGGAATCAGAGGCGGGGAATCAGAGGCAGGGAATCGGACTCCGGGAATCAGAGTCGGGGAATCAGAGCTGGGGAATCAGAGGCGGGGAATCAGAGTTGGGGAATCAGAGGCGGGGAATCAGATATGGGGAAATAGAGGCGGGGAATAAGATATGGGGAATCAGAAGTGTGGAATCAGAGGTTGGGAATCAGAGGCAGGGAATCAAAGTCGGGGAATCAGATATGGGGAATCAGAGGTGGCGAATCAAAGGCGGTGAAACAGAGATGGGGAATCAGGGCAGGGAATCAGAGGCAGGGAATCAAACACGGGGAATCAGAGCTGGGGAATCAGAGGCGGGGAATCAGAGTTGGGAATCAGAGGCGGGGAATCAGAGGCGGGGAAACAGAGGCGGGGAATCAGATATGGGGAATCAGAGGTGGGGAATCCGAGGTTGGGAATCAGAGGCAGGGAATCAGAGGCGGGGAATCAGAGGCGGGGAATCAGAGGAAGGGAATCAGATGTGCGGAATCGGAGATGGGGAATCAGAGGCAGGGAATCTGAGGCGCGGAATCAGATGCGGGGAATCAGAGGCCGGGAATCAGATATGGGGAAACAGAGGCGGGGAATCCGAGGCGGGGAAACAGAGGCGGGGAATCAGATATGGGGAATCAGAGGTGGGGAATCAGAGGTTGGGAATCAGAGGCAGGGAATCAGAGGCTTGGAATCAGATGCAGGGAATCAGATGCGGGGAATCAGAGGCGGGGATTCAGAGCTGGGGAATCAGAGGTGGGGAATCAGATTTGGGGAATCAGAGGCGGGGACTTAGATATTGGGAAACAGAGGCGGGGAATCAGAGGCGGGGAAACCCAGGCGGGGAATCAGATATGGGGAATCAGAGGTGGGGAATCAGAGGCAAGGAATCAGATGTGCGGAATCAGAGATGGGGAATCAGAGGCAGGGAATCAGAGGCCGGGAATCAGAGGCCGGAATCAGATGCTGGGAATCAGAGGCCTGGAATCAGAGGCGGGGAATCAGAGGCATGGAATCAGATGCGGGGAATCAGAGGCGGGGAATCAGAGCTGGGGAATCAGAGGTGGGGAATCAGATATGGGGAAACAGAGGTGGGGAATCAGAGGCGGGGAAACAGAGGCAGGGAATCAGATATGGGGAATCAGAGGTGGGGAATCAGAGATGGGGAATCAGAGGCGGTGAATCAGAGATGGGGAATCAGAGGCGGGGAATCAGAGGCAGGAAATCAGACACGGGGATTCAGAGGCTGGGAATCAGACGGGGGGAATCAAAGGCGGGGAATCAGAGCTGGGGAATCAGAGGCAGGGAATCAGAGGCGGGGAATCAGATATGGGGAATCAGAGGCTGGGATTCAGAGGCGGGGAATCAGAGGCAGGGAATCAGACACGTGGAATCAGAGGTGGGGAATCAGAGATGGGGAATCAGAGGCGGGGAATCAGAGGCAGGGAATCAGACGCGGGGAATCTGAGGCGGGGAATCAGAGCTGGGGAATCAGTGGTGGGGAATCAGAGTTGGGGAATCAGAGGCAGGGAATCGGATGTGCGGAATCAGAGATGGGGAATCAGATGTGGGGAATCAGAGGAATCAGAGATGGGGAATCAGAGGCGGGGAATCAGAGGCAGGAAATCAGACACGGGGATTCAGAGGCTGGGAATCAGACGGGGGGAATCAAAGGCGGGGAATCAGAGCTGGGGAATCAGAGGCAGGGAATCAGAGTTGGGGATTCAGAGACGGGGAATCAGATATGGGGAAACAGAGGCGGGGAATCAGAGGCGGGCAAACAGAGGCGGGGAATTAGATATGGGGAATCAGACGTGGGGAATCAGAGGCAGGGAATAGAACGCAGGGAATCAGACGCAGGGAATCAGAGCTGGGGAATCAGAGGCGGGGAAACAGAGGCGGGGAATCAGATATGGGGAATCGGATGCGGGGAATCAGAGGCGGGGAATCAGAGCTGGGGAATCAGAGGCGGGGAATCAGAGCTGGGGAATCAGAGGCGGGGAATCAGAGTTGGGGCATCAGAGGTGGGGAATTAGATATAGGGAAACAGAGGCGGGGAATCAGAGGCGGGGAAACAGAGGCGGGGAATCAGATATGAGGAATCAGAGGTGGGGAATCAGAGGCAGGGATTCAGATGTGCTGAATCAGAGATTGGGAATCAGAGGCAGGGAATCAGAATCAGAAGCCGGGAATCAGAGGCCGGGAATCAGAGGCCGGGAATCAGATGCTGGGAATAAGAGGCCGGGAATCAGAGGTGGGGAATCAGAGTCCGGGAATCAGAGATGGGGATTCAGAGGAGGGGAATGAGATATGGAGAATCAGAGGCGGGGAATCAGAGGCCGGGAAACAGAGGTGGGGAATCAGATATGGGGAATCAGAGGTGGCGAATCAAAGGCGGTGAATCAGAGATGGGGAATCAAGGCGGGGAATCAGAGGCAGGGAATCAGACGCGGGGAATCAGAGGCGGGGATTCAGAGCTGGGGAATCAGAGGCGGTGAATCAGAGTTGGGGAATCAGAGGCAGGGAATCAGATATGGGGAATCAGAGGCGGGGAATCAGAGGCGGGGAAACAGAGGCGGGGAATCAGATATGGGGAATCAGAATTGGGGAATCAGGGGCAGGGAATCAGTGGCAGGGAATCAGAGGCGGGGAATCAGAGGCGGGGAATCAGAGGCAGGGAATCAGACACGGGGAATCGGAGGCGGGGAATCAGAGATGGGGAATCAGAGGCGGGGAATCAGAGGCAGGGAATCGGACTCCGGGAATCAGAGTCGGGGAATCAGAGCTGGGGAATCAGAGGCGGGGAATCAGAGTTGGGGAATCAGAGGCGGGGAATCAGATATGGGGAAATAGAGGCGGGGAATCAGATATGGGGAATCAGAGGTGTGGAATCAGAGGTTGGGAATCAGAGGCAGGGAATAAAAGTCAGGGAATCAGATATGGGGAATCAGAGGTGGCGAATCAAAGGCGGTGAAACAGAGATGGGGAATCAGGGCAGGGAATCAGAGGCAGGGAATCAAACACGGGGAATCAGAGCTGGGGAATCAGAGGCGGGGAATCAGAGTTGGGAATCAGAGGCGGGGAATCAGAGGCGGGGAAACAGAGGCGGGGAATCAGATATGGGGAATCAGAGGTGGGGAATCCGAGGTTGGGAATCAGAGGCAGGGAATCAGAGGCGGGGAATCAGAGGCGGGGAATCAGAGGAAGGGAATCAGATGTGCGGAATCGGAGATGGGGAATCAGAGGCAGGGAATCTGAGGCGCGGAATCAGATGCGGGGAATCAGAGGCCGGGAATCAGATATGGGGAAACAGAGGCGGGGAATCCGAGGCGGGGAAACAGAGGCGGGCTATCAGATATGGGGAATCAGAGGTGGGGAATCAGAGGTTGGGAATCAGAGGCAGGGAATCAGAGGCTTGGAATCAGATGCAGGGATCAGATGCGGTGAATCAGAGGCGGGGAATCAGAGCTGGGGAATCAGAGGTGGGGAATCAGATTTGGGGAATCAGAGGCGGGGACTTAGATATTGGGAAACAGAGGCGGGGAATCAGAGGCGGGGAAACCCAGGCGGGGAATCAGATATGGGGAATCAGAGGTGGGGAATCAGAGGCAAGGAATCAGATGTGCGGAATCAGAGATGGGGAATCAGAGGCAGGGAATCAGAATCAGAAGCAGGGAATCAGAGGCCGGGAATCAGAGGCCGGAATCAGATGCTGGGAATCAGAGGCCTGGAATCAGAGGCGGGGAATCAGAGGCAGGGAATCAGATGCGGGGAATCAGAGGCGGGGAATCAGAGCTGGGGAATCAGAGGCGGGGTATTAGAGTTGGGGAATCAGAGGCGGGGAATCAGATATGGGGAAACAGAGGTGGGGAATCAGAGGCGGGGAAACAGAGGCAGGGAATCAGATATGGGGAATCAGAGGTGGGGAATCAGAGATGGGGAATCAGAGGCGGTGAATCAGAGATGGGGAATCAGAGGCGGGGAATCAGAGGTAAGAAATCAGACACGGGGATTCAGAGGCTGGGAATCAGACGGGGGGAATCAAAGGCGGGGAATCACAGCTGGGGAATCAGAGGCAGGGAATCAGAGGCGGGGAATCAGATATGGGGAATCGGAGACTGGGATTCAGAGGCGGGGAATCAGAGGCAGGGAATCAGACACGGGGAATCAGAGGTGGGGAATCAGAGATGGGGAATCAGAGGCGGGGAATCAGAGGCAGGGAATCAGACGCGGGGAATCTGAGGCGGGGAATCAGAGCTGGGGAATCAGTGGTGGGGAATCAGAGTTGGGGAATCAGAGGCAGGGAATCGGATGTGCGGAATCAGAGATGGGGAATCAGATGTGGGGAATCAGAGGAATCAGAGATGGGGAATCAGAGGCGGGGAATCAGAGGCAGGAAATCAGACACGGGGATTCAGAGGCTGGGAATCAGACGGGGGGAATCAAAGGCGGGGAATCAGAGCTGGGGAATCAGAGGCAGGGAATCAGAGTTGGGGATTCAGAGACGGGGAATCAGATATGGGGAAACAGAGGCGGGGAATCAGAGGCGGGCAAACAGAGGCGGGGAATTAGATATGGGGAATCAGAGGTGGGGAATCAGAGGTGGTGAATCAGTGATGGGGAATCACAGGCGGGGAATCAGAGGCAGGGAATAGAACGCAGGGAATCAGACGCAGGGAATCAGAGCTGGGGAATCAGAGGCGGGGAATCATAGTTGGGAATCAGAGGCGGGGAATCAGATATGGGGAAACAGAGGCGGGGAATCAGAGGCGGGGAAACAGAGGCGGGGAATCAGATATGGGGAATCGGATGCGGGGAATCAGAGGAGAGGAATCAGAGCTGGGGAATTAGAGGCGGGGAATCAGAGCTGGGGAATCAGAGGCGGGGAATCAGAGTTGGGGCATCAGAGGTGGGGAATTAGATATAGGGAAACAGAGGCGGGGAATCAGAGGCGGGGAAACAGAGGCGGGGAATCAGATATGAGGAATCAGAGGTGGGGAATCAGAGGCAGGGATTCAGAATCAGAAGCCGGGAATCAGAGGCCGGGAATCAGAGGCCGGGAATCAGATGCTGGGAATAAGAGGCCGGGAATCAGAGGTGGGGAATCAGAGTCCGGGAATCAGAGATGGGGATTCAGAGGCGGGGAATGAGATATGGAGAATCAGCGGCGGGGAATCAGAGGCCGGGAAACAGAGGTGGGGAATCAGATATGGGGAATCAGAGGTGGCGAATCAAAGGCGGTGAATCAGAGATGGGGAATCAGAGGCGGGGAATCAGAGGCAGGGAATCAGATGCGGGGAATCAGAGGCGGGGAATCAGAGCTGGCGAATCAGAGGCGGGGAATCAGAGGTGGGCAATCAGAGGCGGGGAATCAGATATGGGGAATCAGAGGCGGGGAATCAGAGGCGGGGAAACAGAGGCGGGGAATCAAATATAGGGAATCAGAGGTGGGGAATCAGAGGTTGTGAATCAGAGATGGGGAATCAAGGCGGGGAATCAGAGGCAGGGAATCAGACACGGGGAATCAGAGGCGGGGATTCAGAGCTGGGGAATCAGAGGCGGGGAATCAGAGTTGGGGAATCAGAGGCAGGGAATCAGATATGGGGAATCAGAGGCGGGGAATCAGAGGCGGGGAAACAGAGGCGGGGAATCAGATATGGGGAATCAGAGGTGGGGAATCAGGGGCAGGGATTCAGTGTCAGGGAATCAGAGGCGGGGAATACGAGGCGGGGAATCAGAGGCAGGGAATCAGACACGGGGAATCAGAGGCGGGGAATCAGAGATGGGGAATCAGAGGCGGGGAATCAGAGGCAGGGAATCGGACGCCGGGAATCAGAGTCGGGGAATCAGAGATGGTGAATCAGAGGCGGGGAATCAGAGTTGGGGAATCAGAGGCGGGGATTCAGATATGGGGAAATAGAGGCGGGGAATCAGATATGGGGAATCAGAGGTGTGGAATCAGAGGTTGGGAATCAGAGGAAGGGAATCAGAGTCGGGGAAACAGAGGCGGGGAATCAGATATGTGGAATCAGAGGTGGCGAATCAAAGGCGGTGAAACAGAGATGGGGAATCAGGGCAGGGAATCAGAGGCAGGGAATCAAACACGGGGAATCAGAGCTGGGGAATCAGAGGCGGGGAATCAGAGTTGGGAATCAGAGGCGGGGAATCAGAGGCGGGGAAACAGAGGCGGGGAATCAGATATGGGGAATCAGAGGTGGGGAATCAGAGGTTGGGAAACAGAGGCAGGGAATCGGAGATGGGGAATCAGAGGCAGGGAATCAGAGGCGGGGAATCAGAGGCGGGGAATCAGATGCCGGGAATCAGATATGGGGAAACTGAGGCGGGGAATCCGAGGCGGGGAAACAGAGGCGGGGAATCAGATATGGGGAATCAGAGGTGGGGAATCAGAGGTTGGGAATCAGAGGCAGGGAATCGGAGGCTTGGAATCAGATGCAGGGAATCAGATGCGGGGAATCAGAGGCGGGGAATCAGAGCTGGGGAATCAGAGGTGGGGAATCAGATTTGGGGAATCAGAGGTGGGGACTTAGATATTGGGAAAGAGAGGCGGGGAATCAGAGGCGGGGAAACAGAGGCGGGGAATCAGATATGGGGAATCAGAGGTGGGGAATCAGAGGCAGGGAATCAGATGTGCGGAATCAGAGATGGGGAATCAGAGGCAGGGAATCAGAATCAGAAGCAGGGAATCAGAGGCCGGGAATCAGAGGCCGGAATCAGATGATGGGAATCAGAGGCCTGGAATCAGAGGCAGGGAATCAGATGCGGGGAATCAGAGGCGGGGAATCAGAGCTGGGGAATCAGAGGCGGGGTATTAGAGTTGGGGAATCAGAGGCGGGGAATCAGATATGGGGAAACAGAGGAAGGGAATCAGAGGCGGGGAAACAGAGGCAGGGAATCAGATATGGGGAATCAGAGGCGGGGAATCAGAGGTGGGGAATCATAGGCAGGGAATCGGATGTGCGGAATCAGAGATGGGGAATCAGAGGCCGGGAATCAGAGGTGGTGAATCAGAGATGGGGAATCAGAGGCGGGGAATCAGAGGCCGGGAATCAGAGGTGGCAATCAGAGGCGGGGAATCAGATATGGGGAATCAGAGGCGGGGAATCAGAGGCGGGGAAACAGAGGCGGGGAATCAGATATGGGGAATCAGAGGTGGGGCATCAGAGGTTGTGAATCACAGATGGGGAATCAGAGGCGGGGAATCAGAGGCAGGGAATCAGACGCGGGGAATCAGAGGCGGGGATTCAGAGCTGGGGAATCAGAAGCGGGGAATCAGAGTTGGGGAATCAGAGGCGGGGAATCAGATATGGGGAATCAGAGGCAGGGAATCAGAGGCGGGGAATCAGAGGCAGGGAATCAGACGCGGGGAATCTGAGGCGGGGAATCAGAGCTGGGGAATCAGAGGTGGGGAATCAGAGTTGGGGAATCAGAGGCAGGGAATTGGATGTGCGGAATCAGAGCTGGGGAATCAGAGGCGGGGAATCAGAGTTGGGGCATCAGAGGTGGGGAATTAGATATAGGGAAACAGAGGCGGGGAATCAGAGGCGGGGAAACAGAGGCGGGGAATCAGATATGAGGAATCAGAGGTGGGGAATCAGAGGCAGGGATTCAGAATCAGAAGCCGGGAATCAGAGGCCGGGAATCAGAGGCCGGGAATCAGATGCTGGGAATAAGAGGCCGGGAATCAGAGGTGGGGAATCAGAGTCCGGGAATCAGAGATGGGGATTCAGAGGCGGGGAATGAGATATGGAGAATCAGAGGCGGGGAATCAGAGGCCGGGAAACAGAGGTGGGGAATCAGATATGGGGAATCAGAGGTGGCGAATCAAAGGCGGTGAATCAGAGATGGGGAATCAGAGGCGGGGAATCAGAGGCAGGGAATCAGATGCGGGGAATCAGAGGCGGGGAATCAGAGCTGGCGAATCAGAGGCGGGGAATCAGAGGTGGGCAATCAGAGGCGGGGAATCAGATATGGGGAATCAGAGGCGGGGAATCAGAGGCGGGGAAACAGAGGCGGGGAATCAAATATAGGGAATCAGAGGTGGGGAATCAGAGGTTGTGAATCAGAGATGGGGAATCAAGGCGGGGAATCAGAGGCAGGGAATCAGACACGGGGAATCAGAGGCGGGGATTCAGAGCTGGGGAATCAGAGGCGGGGAATCAGAGTTGGGGAATCAGAGGCAGGGAATCAGATATGGGGAATCAGAGGCGGGGAATCAGAGGCGGGGAAACAGAGGCGGGGAATCAGATATGGGGAATCAGAGGTGGGGAATCAGGGGCAGGGATTCAGTGTCAGGGAATCAGAGGCGGGGAATACGAGGCGGGGAATCAGAGGCAGGGAATCAGACACGGGGAATCAGAGGCGGGGAATCAGAGATGGGGAATCAGAGGCGGGGAATCAGAGGCAGGGAATCGGACGCCGGGAATCAGAGTCGGGGAATCAGAGATGGTGAATCAGAGGCGGGGAATCAGAGTTGGGGAATCAGAGGCGGGGATTCAGATATGGGGAAATAGAGGCGGGGAATCAGATATGGGGAATCAGAGGTGTGGAATCAGAGGTTGGGAATCAGAGGAAGGGAATCAGAGTCGGGGAAACAGAGGCGGGGAATCAGATATGTGGAATCAGAGGTGGCGAATCAAAGGCGGTGAAACAGAGATGGGGAATCAGGGCAGGGAATCAGAGGCAGGGAATCAAACACGGGGAATCAGAGCTGGGGAATCAGAGGCGGGGAATCAGAGTTGGGAATCAGAGGCGGGGAATCAGAGGCGGGGAAACAGAGGCGGGGAATCAGATATGGGGAATCAGAGGTGGGGAATCAGAGGTTGGGAAACAGAGGCAGGGAATCGGAGATGGGGAATCAGAGGCAGGGAATCAGAGGCGGGGAATCAGAGGCGGGGAATCAGAGGCCGGGAATCAGATATGGGGAAACTGAGGCGGGGAATCCGAGGCGGGGAAACAGAGGCGGGGAATCAGATATGGGGAATCAGAGGTGGGGAATCAGAGGTTGGGAATCAGAGGCAGGGAATCGGAGGCTTGGAATCAGATGCAGGGAATCAGATGCGGGGAATCAGAGGCGGGGAATCAGAGCTGGGGAATCAGAGGTGGGGAATCAGATTTGGGGAATCAGAGGTGGGGACTTAGATATTGGGAAAGAGAGGCGGGGAATCAGAGGCGGGGAAACAGAGGCGGGGAATCAGATATGGGGAATCAGAGGTGGGGAATCAGAGGCAGGGAATCAGATGTGCGGAATCAGAGATGGGGAATCAGAGGCAGGGAATCAGAATCAGAAGCAGGGAATCAGAGGCCGGGAATCAGAGGCCGGAATCAGATGATGGGAATCAGAGGCCTGGAATCAGAGGCAGGGAATCAGATGCGGGGAATCAGAGGCGGGGAATCAGAGCTGGGGAATCAGAGGCGGGGTATTAGAGTTGGGGAATCAGAGGCGGGGAATCAGATATGGGGAAACAGAGGAAGGGAATCAGAGGCGGGGAAACAGAGGCAGGGAATCAGATATGGGGAATCAGAGGCGGGGAATCAGAGGTGGGGAATCATAGGCAGGGAATCGGATGTGCGGAATCAGAGATGGGGAATCAGAGGCCGGGAATCAGAGGTGGTGAATCAGAGATGGGGAATCAGAGGCGGGGAATCAGAGGCCGGGAATCAGAGGTGGCAATCAGAGGCGGGGAATCAGATATGGGGAATCAGAGGCGGGGAATCAGAGGCGGGGAAACAGAGGCGGGGAATCAGATATGGGGAATCAGAGGTGGGGCATCAGAGGTTGTGAATCACAGATGGGGAATCAGAGGCGGGGAATCAGAGGCAGGGAATCAGACGCGGGGAATCAGAGGCGGGGATTCAGAGCTGGGGAATCAGAAGCGGGGAATCAGAGTTGGGGAATCAGAGGCGGGGAATCAGATATGGGGAATCAGAGGCAGGGAATCAGAGGCGGGGAATCAGAGGCAGGGAATCAGACGCGGGGAATCTGAGGCGGGGAATCAGAGCTGGGGAATCAGAGGTGGGGAATCAGAGTTGGGGAATCAGAGGCAGGGAATTGGATGTGCGGAATCAGAGCTGGGGAATCAGAGGCGGGGAATCAGAGTTGGGGCATCAGAGGTGGGGAATTAGATATAGGGAAACAGAGGCGGGGAATCAGAGGCGGGGAAACAGAGGCGGGGAATCAGATATGAGGAATCAGAGGTGGGGAATCAGAGGCAGGGATTCAGAATCAGAAGCCGGGAATCAGAGGCCGGGAATCAGAGGCCGGGAATCAGATGCTGGGAATAAGAGGCCGGGAATCAGAGGTGGGGAATCAGAGTCCGGGAATCAGAGATGGGGATTCAGAGGCGGGGAATGAGATATGGAGAATCAGAGGCGGGGAATCAGAGGCCGGGAAACAGAGGTGGGGAATCAGATATGGGGAATCAGAGGTGGCGAATCAAAGGCGGTGAATCAGAGATGGGGAATCAGAGGCGGGGAATCAGAGGCAGGGAATCAGATGCGGGGAATCAGAGGCGGGGAATCAGAGCTGGCGAATCAGAGGCGGGGAATCAGAGGTGGGCAATCAGAGGCGGGGAATCAGATATGGGGAATCAGAGGCGGGGAATCAGAGGCGGGGAAACAGAGGCGGGGAATCAAATATAGGGAATCAGAGGTGGGGAATCAGAGGTTGTGAATCAGAGATGGGGAATCAAGGCGGGGAATCAGAGGCAGGGAATCAGACACGGGGAATCAGAGGCGGGGATTCAGAGCTGGGGAATCAGAGGCGGGGAATCAGAGTTGGGGAATCAGAGGCAGGGAATCAGATATGGGGAATCAGAGGCGGGGAATCAGAGGCGGGGAAACAGAGGCGGGGAATCAGATATGGGGAATCAGAGGTGGGGAATCAGGGGCAGGGATTCAGTGTCAGGGAATCAGAGGCGGGGAATACGAGGCGGGGAATCAGAGGCAGGGAATCAGACACGGGGAATCAGAGGCGGGGAATCAGAGATGGGGAATCAGAGGCGGGGAATCAGAGGCAGGGAATCGGACGCCGGGAATCAGAGTCGGGGAATCAGAGATGGTGAATCAGAGGCGGGGAATCAGAGTTGGGGAATCAGAGGCGGGGATTCAGATATGGGGAAATAGAGGCGGGGAATCAGATATGGGGAATCAGAGGTGTGGAATCAGAGGTTGGGAATCAGAGGAAGGGAATCAGAGTCGGGGAAACAGAGGCGGGGAATCAGATATGTGGAATCAGAGGTGGCGAATCAAAGGCGGTGAAACAGAGATGGGGAATCAGGGCAGGGAATCAGAGGCAGGGAATCAAACACGGGGAATCAGAGCTGGGGAATCAGAGGCGGGGAATCAGAGTTGGGAATCAGAGGCGGGGAATCAGAGGCGGGGAAACAGAGGCGGGGAATCAGATATGGGGAATCAGAGGTGGGGAATCAGAGGTTGGGAAACAGAGGCAGGGAATCGGAGATGGGGAATCAGAGGCAGGGAATCAGAGGCGGGGAATCAGAGGCGGGGAATCAGAGGCCGGGAATCAGATATGGGGAAACTGAGGCGGGGAATCCGAGGCGGGGAAACAGAGGCGGGGAATCAGATATGGGGAATCAGAGGTGGGGAATCAGAGGTTGGGAATCAGAGGCAGGGAATCGGAGGCTTGGAATCAGATGCAGGGAATCAGATGCGGGGAATCAGAGGCGGGGAATCAGAGCTGGGGAATCAGAGGTGGGGAATCAGATTTGGGGAATCAGAGGTGGGGACTTAGATATTGGGAAAGAGAGGCGGGGAATCAGAGGCGGGGAAACAGAGGCGGGGAATCAGATATGGGGAATCAGAGGTGGGGAATCAGAGGCAGGGAATCAGATGTGCGGAATCAGAGATGGGGAATCAGAGGCAGGGAATCAGAATCAGAAGCAGGGAATCAGAGGCCGGGAATCAGAGGCCGGTATCAGATGATGGGAATCAGAGGCCTGGAATCAGAGGCAGGGAATCAGATGCGGGGAATCAGAGGCGGGGAATCAGAGCTGGGGAATCAGAGGCGGGGTATTAGAGTTGGGGAATCAGAGGCGGGGAATCAGATATGGGGAAACAGAGGAAGGGAATCAGAGGCGGGGAAACAGAGGCAGGGAATCAGATATGGGGAATCAGAGGCGGGGAATCAGAGGTGGGGAATCATAGGCAGGGAATCGGATGTGCGGAATCAGAGATGGGGAATCAGAGGCCGGGAATCAGAGGTGGTGAATCAGAGATGGGGAATCAGAGGCGGGGAATCAGAGGCCGGGAATCAGAGGTGGGCAATCAGAGGCGGGGAATCAGATATGGGGAATCAGAGGCGGGGAATCAGAGGCGGGGAAACAGAGGCGGGGAATCAGATATGGGGAATCAGAGGTGGGGCATCAGAGGTTGTGAATCACAGATGGGGAATCAGAGGCGGGGAATCAGAGGCAGGGAATCAGACGCGGGGAATCAGAGGCGGGGATTCAGAGCTGGGGAATCAGAAGCGGGGAATCAGAGTTGGGGAATCAGAGGCGGGGAATCAGATATGGGGAATCAGAGGCAGGGAATCAGAGGCGGGGAATCAGAGGCAGGGAATCAGACGCGGGGAATCTGAGGCGGGGAATCAGAGCTGGGGAATCAGAGGTGGGGAATCAGAGTTGGGGAATCAGAGGCAGGGAATTGGATGTGCGGAATCAGAGCTGGGGAATCAGAGGCGGGGAATCAGAGTTGGGGCATCAGAGGTGGGGAATTAGATATAGGGAAACAGAGGCGGGGAATCAGAGGCGGGGAAACAGAGGCGGGGAATCAGATATGAGGAATCAGAGGTGGGGAATCAGAGGCAGGGATTCAGATGTGCTGAATCAGAGATGGGGAATCAGAGGCAGGGAATCAGAATCAGAAGCGGGGAATCAGAGGCCGGGAATCAGAGGCCGGGAATCAGATGCTGGGAATAAGAGGCCGGGAATCAGAGGTGGGGAATCAGAGTCCGGGAATCAGAGATGGGGATTCAGAGGCGGGGAATGAGATATGGAGGATCAGAGGCGGGGAATCAGAGGCCGGGAAACAGAGGTGGGGAATCAGATATGGGGAATCAGAGGTGGCGAATCAAAGGCGGTGAATCAGAGATGGGGAATCAGAGGCGGGGAATCAGAGGCAGGGAATCAGATGCGGGGAATCAGAGGCGGGGAATCAGAGCTGGCGAATCAGAGGCGGGGAATCAGAGGTGGGCAATCAGAGGCGGGGACTCAGATATGGAGAATCAGAGGCGGGGAATCAGAGGCGGGGAAACAGAGGCGGGGAATCAAATATAGGGAATCAGAGGTGGGGAATCAGAGGTTGTGAATCAGAGATGGGGAATCAAGGCGGGGAATCAGAGGCAGGGAATCAGACACGGGGAATCAGAGGCGGGGATTCAGAGCTGGGGAATCAGAGGCGGGGAATCAGAGTTGGGGAATCAGAGGCAGGGAATCAGATATGGGGAATCAGAGGCGGGGAATCAGAGGCGGGGAAACAGAGGCGGGGAATCAGATATGGGGAATCAGAGGTGGGGAATCAGGGGCAGGGATTCATTGTCAGGGAATCAGAGGCGGGGAATCAGAGGCGGGGAATCAGAGGCAGGGAATCAGACACGGGGAATCAGAGGCGGGGAATCAGAGATGGGGAATCAGAGGCGGGGAATCAGAGGCAGGGAATCGGACGCCGGGAATCAGAGTCGGGGAATCAGAGCTGGGGAATCAGAGGCGGGGAATCAGAGTTGGGGAATCAGAGGCGGGGATTCAGATATGGGGAAATAGAGGCGGGGAATCAGATTTGGGGAATCAGAGGTGGGGACTTAGATATTGGGAAACAGAGGCGGGGAATCAGAGGCGGGGAAACAGAGGCGGGGAATCAGATATGGGGAATCAGAGGTGGGGAATCAGAGGCAGGGAATCAGATGTGCGGAATCAGAGATGGGGAATCAGAGGCAGGGAATCAGAATCAGAAGCAGGGAATCAGAGGCCGGGAATCAGAGGCCGGAATCAGATGATGGGAATCAGAGGCCTGGAATCAGAGGCGGGGAATCAGAGCTGGGGAATCAGAGGCGGGGAATCAGAGGCGGGGAATCAGAGGCGGGGAATCAGAGCTGGGGAATCAGAGGCGGGGTATTAGAGTTGGGGAATCAGAGGCGGGGAATCAGATATGGGGAAACAGAGGTAGGGAATCAGAGGCGGGGAAACAGAGGCAGGGAATCAGATATGGGGAATCAGAGGCGGGGAATCAGAGGTGGGGAATCATAGGCAGGGAATCGGATGTGCGGAATCAGAGATGGGGAATCAGAGGCCGGGAATCAGAGGTGGTGAATCAGAGATGGGGAATCAGAGGCGGGGAATCAGAGGCAGGGTATCAGACGCGGGGAATCAGAGGTGGGCAATGAGAGGCGGGGAATCAGATATGGGGAATCAGAGGCGGGGAATCAGAGGCGGGGAAACAGAGGCGGGGAATCAGATATGGGGAATCAGAGGTGGGGCATCAGAGGTTGTGAATCACAGATGGGGAATCAGAGGCGGGGAATCAGAGGCAGGGAATCAGACGCGGGGAATCAGAGGCGGGGATTCAGAGCTGGGGAATCAGAAGCGGGGAATCAGTGTTGGGGAATCAGAGGCGGGGAATCAGATATGGGGAATCAGAGGCAGGGAATCAGAGGCGGGGAATCAGAGGCTGGGAATCAGATGCGGGGAATCTGAAGCGGGGAATCAGAGCTGGGGAATCAGAGGTGGGGAATCAGAGTTGGGGAATCAGAGACAGGGAATTGGATGTGCGGAATCAGAGATGGGGAATCAGAGGTGGGGAATCAGAGGCGGTGAATCAGAGATGGGGAATCAGAGGCGGGGAATCAGAGGCAGGAAATCAGACACGGGGATTCAGAGGCTGGGAATCAGACGGGGGGAATCAAAGGCGGGGAATCAGAGCTGGGGAATCTGAGGCAGGGAATCAGATTTGGGGATTCAGAGGCGGGGAATCAGATATGGGGAAACAGAGGCGGGGAATCAGAGGCGGGCAAACAGAGGCGGGGAATTAGATATGGGGAATCAGAGGTAGGGAATCAAAGGTGGTGAATCAGTGATGGGGAATCACAGGCGGGGAATCAGAGGCAGGGAATAGAACGCGGGGAATCAGAGGCAGGGAATCAGAGCTGGGGAATCAGAGGCGGGGAATCATAGTTGGGAATCAGAGGCGGGAATCAGATATGGGGAAACAGAGGCGGGGAATCAGAGGCGGGGAAACAGAGGCGGGGAATCAGATATGGGGAATCGGATGCAGGGAATCAGAGGCGGGGAATCAGAGCTGGGGAATCAGAGGCGGGGAATCAGAGTTGGGGCATCAGAGGTGGGGAATTAGATATAGGGAAACAGAGGCGGGGAATCAGAGGCGGGGAAACAGAGGCGGGGAATCAGATATGGGGAATCAGAGGAGGGGAATCAGAGGCAGGGAATCAGATGTGCGGAATCAGAGATGGGGAATCAGAGGCAGGGAATCAGAAGCAGGGAATCAGAGGCCGGGAATCAGAGGCCGGGAATCAGATTCTGGGAATAAGAGGCCGGGAATCAGAGGAGGGGAATCAGAGTCCGGGAATCAGAGATGGGGATTCAGAGGCGGGGAATGAGATATGGAGAATCAGAGGCGGGGAATCAGAGGCGGGGAAACAGAGGTGGGGAATCAGATATGGGGAATCAGAGGTGGCGAATCAAAGGCGGTGAATCAGAGATGGGGAATCAGAGGCGGGGAATCAGAGGCAGGGAATCAGATGCGGGGAATCAGAGGCGGGGAATCAGAGCTGGCGAATCAGAGGCTGGGAATCAGAGGTGGGCAATCAGAGGCGGGGAATCAGATATGGGGAATCAGAGGCGGCGAATCAGAGGCGGGGAAACAGAGGCGGGGAATCAAATATAGGGAATCAGAGGTGGGGAATCAGAGGTCGTGAATCAGAGATGGGGAATCAAGGCGGGGAATCAGAGGCAGGGAATCAGACGCGGGGAATCAGAGGCGGGGATTCAGAGCTGGGGAATCACAGGCGGGGAATCAGAGTTGGGGAATCAGAGGCAGGGAATCAGATATGGGGAATCAGAGGCGGGGAATCAGAGGCCGGGAATCAGATATGGGGAAACAGAGGCGGGGAATCCGAGGCGGGGAAACAGAGGCGGGGAATCAGATATGGGGAATCAGAGGTGGGGAATCAGAGGTTGGGAATCAGAGGCAGGGAATCAGAGGCTTGGAATCAGATGCAGGGTATCAGATGCGGGGAATCAGAGGCGGGGAATCAGAGCTGGGGAATCAGAGGTGGGGAATCAGATGTGCGTAATCAGAGATGGGGAATCAGAGGCAGGGAATCAGAATCAGAAGCGGGGAATCAGAGGCCGGGAATCAGAGGCCGGGAATCAGATGCTGGGAATAAGAGGCCGGGAATCAGAGGAGGGGAATCAGAGTCCGGGAATCAGAGATGGGGAATCAGAGGCGGGGAATCAGATATGGGGAATCAGAGGCAGGGAATCAGAGGCGGGGAATCAGAGGCTGGGAATCAGACGCGGGGAATCTGAAGCGGGGAATCAGAGCTGGGGAATCAGAGGTGGGGAATCAGAGTTGGGGAATCAGAGGCAGGGAATTGGATGTGCGGAATCAGAGATGGGGAATCAGAGGTGGGGAATCAGAGGCGGTGAATCAGAGATGGGGAATCAGAGGCGGGGAATCAGAGGCAGGAAATCAGACACGGGGATTCAGAGGCTGGGAATCAGACGGGGGGAATCAAAGGCGGGGAATCAGAGCTGGGGAATCTGAGGCAGGGAATCAGAGTTGGGGATTCAGAGGCGGGGAATCAGATATGGGGAAACAGAGGCGGGGAATCAGAGGCGGGCAAACAGAGGCGGGGAATTAGATATGGGGAATCAGAGGTAGGGAATCAGAGGTGGTGAATCAGTGATGGGGAATCACAGGCGGGGAATCAGAGGCAGGGAATAGAACGCGGGGAATCAGAGGCAGGGAATCAGAGCTGGGGAATCAGAGGCGGGGAATCATAGTTGGGAATCAGAGGCGGGAATCAGATATGGGGAAACAGAGGCGGGGAATCAGAGGCGGGGAAACAGAGGCGGGGAATCAGATATGGGGAATCGGATGCAGGGAATCAGAGGCGGGGAATCAGAGCTGGGGAATCAGAGGCGGGGAATCAGAGTTGGGGCATCAGAGGTGGGGAATTAGATATAGGGAAAGAGAGGCGGGGAATCAGAGGCGGGGAAACAGAGGCGGGGAATCAGATATGGGGAATCAGAGGAGGGGAATCAGAGGCAGGGAATCAGATGTGCGGAATCAGAGATGGGGAATCAGAGGCAGGGAATCAGAAGCGGGGAATCAGAGGCCGGGAATCAGAGGCCGGGAATCAGATGCTGGGAATAAGAGGCCGGGAATCAGAGGAGGGGAATCAGAGTCCGGGAATCAGAGATGGGGATTCAGAGGCGGGGAATGAGATATGGAGAATCAGAGGCGGAGAATCAGAGGCGGGGAAACAGAGGTGGGGAATCAGATATGGGGAATCAGAGGTGGCGAATCAAAGGCGGTGAATCAGAGATGGGGAATCAGAGGCGGGGAATCAGAGGCAGGGAATCAGATGCGGGGAATCAGAGGCGGGGAATCAGAGCTGGCGAATCAGAGGCTGGGAATCAGAGGTGGGCAATCAGAGGCGGGGAATCAGATATGGGGAATCAGAGGCGGGGAATCAGAGGCGGGGAAACAGAGGCGGGGAATCAAATATAGGGAATCAGAGGTGGGGAATCAGAGGTCGTGAATCAGAGATGGGGAATCAAGGCGGGGAATCAGAGGCAGGGAATCAGACGCGGGGAATCAGAGGCGGGGATTCAGAGCTGGGGAATCAGAGGCGGGGAATCAGAGTTGGGGAATCAGAGGCAGGGAATCAGATATGGGGAATCAGAGGCGGGGAATCAGAGGCCGGGAATCAGATATGGGGAAACAGAGGCGGGGAATCCGAGGCGGGGAAACAGAGGCGGGGAATCAGATATGGGGAATCAGAGGTGGGGAATCAGAGGTTGGGAATCAGAGGCAGGGAATCAGAGGCTTGGAATCAGATGCAGGGTATCAGATGCGGGGAATCAGAGGCGGGGAATCAGAGCTGGGGAATCAGAGGTGGGGAATCAGATGTGCGTAATCAGAGATGGGGAATCAGAGGCAGGGAATCAGAATCAGAAGCGGGGAATCAGAGGCCGGGAATCAGAGGCCGGGAATCAGATGCTGGGAATAAGAGGCCGGGAATCAGAGGAGGGGAATCAGAGTCCGGGAATCAGAGATGGGGAATCAGAGGCGGGGAATCAGAGGCAGGGAATCGGACGCCGGGAATCAGAGGCGGGGAATCAGAGCTGGGGAATCAGAGGTGGGGAATCAGAGTTGGGGAATCAGAAGCGGGGAATCAGATATGGGGAAATAGAGGCGGGGAATCAGATATGGGGAATCAGAGGTGTGGAATCAGAGGTTGGGAATCAGAGGCAGGGAATCAGAGGCGGGGAAACAGAGGCGGGGAATCAGATATGGGGAATCTGAGGTGGCGAATCAAAGGCGGTGAAACAGAGATGGGGAATCAGGGCAGGGAATCAGAGGCAGGGAATCAGAGCTGGGGAAACAGAGGCGGGGAATCAGATATGGGAAATCAGAGGTGGGGAATCAGGGGCGGGGAATCAGTGGCAGGGAATCAGAGCTGGGGAATCAGAGGTGGGGAATCAGAGCTGGGGAAACAGAGGCGGGGAATCAGATATGGGGAATCAGAGGTGGGGAATCAGGGGCGGGGAATCAGTGGCAGGGAATCAGAGGCCGGGAATAAAAGGCGGGGAATCAGAGCTGGGGAATCAGAGGCGGGGAATCAGAGTTGGGGAATCAGAGGAGGGGAATCAGATATGGGGAAACAGAGGCCGGGAATCAGAGGCAGGGTAACAGAGGCGGGGAATCAGATATGGGGAATCAGAGGTGGGGAATTAGAGGTTGTGAATCAGAGGCGGGGAAACAGAGGCGGGGAATCAAATATAGGGAATCAGAGGTGGGGAATCAGAGGTTGTGAATCAGAGATGGGGAATCAAGGCGGGGAATCAGAGGCAGGGAATCAGACGTGGGGAATCAGAGGCGGGGATTCAGAGCTGGGGAATCAGAGGCGGTGAATCAGAGTTGGGGAATCAGAGGCAGGGAATCAGATATGGGGAATCAGAGGCGGGGAATCAGAGGCGGGGAAACAGAGGCGGGGAATCAGATATGGGGAATCAGAATTGGGGAATTAGGGGAAGGGAATCAGTGGCAGGGAATCAGAGGCGGGGAATCAGAGGCGGGGAATCAGAGGCAGGGAATCAGACACGGGGAATCAGAGTCGGGGAATCAGAGATGGGGAATCAGAGGCGGGGAATCAGAGTTGGGGAATCAGAGGCGGGGAATCAGATATGGGGAAATAGAGGCGGGGAATCAGATATGGGGAATCAGAGGTGTGGAATCAGAGGTTGGGAATCAGAGGCAGGGAATCAAAGTCGGGGAATCAGATATGGGGAATCAGAGGTGGCGAATCAAAGGCGGTGAAACAGAGATGGGGAATCAGGGCAGGGAATCAGAGGCAGGGAATCAAACACGGGGAATCAGAGCTGGGGAATCAGAGGCGGGGAATCAGAGTTGGGAATCAGAGGCGGGGAATCAGAGGCGGGGAAACAGAGGCGGGGAATCAGATATGGGGAATCAGAGGTGGGGAATCCGAGGTTGGGAATCAGAGGCAGGGAATCAGAGGCGGGGTATCAGAGGCGGGGAATCAGAGGAAGGGAATCAGATGTGCGGAATCGGAGATGGGGAATCAGAGGCAGGGAATCTGAGGCGCGGAATCAGATGCGGGGAATCAGAGGCCGGGAATCAGATATGGGGAAACAGAGGCGGGGAATCCGAGGCGGGGAAACAGAGGCGGGGAATCAGATATGGGGAATCAGAGGTGGGGAATCAGAGGTTGGGAATCAGAGGCAGGGAATCAGAGGCTTGGAATCAGATGCAGGGAATCAGATGCGGGGAATCAGAGGCGGGGAATCAGAGCTGGGGAATCAGAGGTGGGGAATCAGATTTGGGGAATCAGAGGCGGGGACTTAGATATTGGGAAACAGAGGCGGGGAATCAGAGGCGGGGAATCCCAGGCGGGGAATCAGATATGGGGAATCAGAGGTGGGGAATCAGAGGCAAGGAATCAGATGTGCGGAATCAGAGATGGGGAATCAGAGGCAGGGAATCAGAATCAGAAGCAGGGAATCAGAGGCCGGGAATCAGAGGCCGGAATCAGATGCTGGGAATCAGAGGCCTGGAATCAGAGGCGGGGAATCAGAGGCAGGGAATCAGATGCGGGGAATCAGAGGCGGGGAATCAGAGCTGGGGAATCAGAGGCGGGGTATTAGAGTTGGGGAATCAGAGGCGGGGAATCAGATATGGGGAAACAGAGGTGGGGAATCAGAGGCGGGGAAACAGAGGCAGGGAATCAGATATGGGGAATCAGAGGTGGGGAATCAGAGATGGGGAATCAGAGGCGGTGAATCAGAGATGGGGAATCAGAGGCGGGGAATCAGAGGCAGGAAATCAGACACGGGGAATCAGAGGCTGGGAATCAAACGGGGGGAATCAAAGGCGGGGAATCAGAGCTGGGGAATCAGAGGCAGGGAATCAGAGGCGGGGAATCATATATGGGGAATCAGAGGCTGGGATTCAGAGGCGGGGAATCAGAGGCAGGGAATCAGACACGGGGAATCAGAGGTGGGGAATCAGAGATGGGGAATCAGAGGCGGTGAATCAGAGGCAGGGAATCAGACGCGGGGAATCTGAGGCGGGGAATCAGAGCTGGGGAATCAGTGGTGGGGAATCAGAGTTGGGGAATCAGAGGCAGGGAATCGGATGTGCGGAATCAGAGATGGGGAATCAGATGTGGGGAATCAGAGGAATCAGAGATGGGGAATCAGAGGCGGGGAATCAGAGGCAGGAAATCAGACACGGGGATTCAGAGGCTGGGAATCAGACGGGGGGAATCAAAGGCGGGGAATCAGAGCTGGGGAATCAGAGGCAGGGAATCAGAGTTGGGGATTCAGAGACGGGGAATCAGATATGGGGAAACAGAGGCGGGGAAACAGAGGCGGGGAATCAAATATAGGGAATCAGAGGTGGGGAATCAGAGGTTGTGAATCAGAGATGGGGAATCAAGGCGGGGAATCAGAGGCAGGGAATCAGACACGGGGAATCAGAGGCGGGGATTCAGAGCTGGGGAATCAGAGGCGGGGAATCAGAGTTGGGGAATCAGAGGCAGGGAATCAGATATGGGGAATCAGAGGCGGGGAATCAGAGGCGGGGAAACAGAGGCGGGGAATCAGATATGGGGAATCAGAGGTGGGGAATCAGGGGCAGGGATTCAGTGTCAGGGAATCAGAGGCGGGGAATCAGAGGCGGGGAATCAGAGGCAGGGAATCAGACACGGGGAATCAGAGGCGGGGAATCAGAGATGGGGAATCAGAGGCGGGGAATCAGAGGCAGGGAATCGGACGCCGGGAATCAGAGTCGGGGAATCAGAGCTGGGGAATCAGAGGCGGGGAATCAGAGTTGGGGAATCAGAGGCGGGGATTCAGATATGGGGAAATAGAGGCGGGGAATCAGATTTGGGGAATCAGAGGTGGGGACTTAGATATTGGGAAACAGAGGCGGGGAATCAGAGGCGGGGAAACAGAGGCGGGGAATCAGATATGGGGAATCAGAGGTGGGGAATCAGAGGCAGGGAATCAGATGTGCGGAATCAGAGATGGGGAATCAGAGGCAGGGAATCAGAATCAGAAGCAGGGAATCAGAGGCCGGGAATCAGAGGCCGGAATCAGATGATGGGAATCAGAGGCCTGGAATCAGAGGCGGGGAATCAGAGCTGGGGAATCAGAGGCGGGGAATCAGAGGCGGGGAATCAGAGGCGGGGAATCAGAGCTGGGGAATCAGAGGCGGGGTATTAGAGTTGGGGAATCAGAGGCGGGGAATCAGATATGGGGAAACAGAGGTAGGGAATCAGAGGCGGGGAAACAGAGGCAGGGAATCAGATATGGGGAATCAGAGGCGGGGAATCAGAGGTGGGGAATCATAGGCAGGGAATCGGATGTGCGGAATCAGAGATGGGGAATCAGAGGCCGGGAATCAGAGGTGGTGAATCAGAGATGGGGAATCAGAGGCGGGGAATCAGAGGCAGGGTATCAGACGCGGGGAATCAGAGGTGGGCAATGAGAGGCGGGGAATCAGATATGGGGAATCAGAGGCGGGGAATCAGAGGCGGGGAAACAGAGGCGGGGAATCAGATATGGGGAATCAGAGGTGGGGCATCAGAGGTTGTGAATCACAGATGGGGAATCAGAGGCGGGTAATCAGAGGCAGGGAATCAGACGCGGGGAATCAGAGGCGGGGATTCAGAGCTGGGGAATCAGAAGCGGGGAATCAGTGTTGGGGAATCAGAGGCGGGGAATCAGATATGGGGAATCAGAGGCAGGGAATCAGAGGCGGGGAATCAGAGGCTGGGAATCAGATGCGGGGAATCTGAAGCGGGGAATCAGAGCTGGGGAATCAGAGGTGGGGAATCAGAGTTGGGGAATCAGAGACAGGGAATTGGATGTGCGGAATCAGAGATGGGGAATCAGAGGTGGGGAATCAGAGGCGGTGAATCAGAGATGGGGAATCAGAGGCGGGGAATCAGAGGCAGGAAATCAGACACGGGGATTCAGAGGCTGGGAATCAGACGGGGGGAATCAAAGGCGGGGAATCAGAGCTGGGGAATCTGAGGCAGGGAATCAGATTTGGGGATTCAGAGGCGGGGAATCAGATATGGGGAAACAGAGGCGGGGAATCAGAGGCGGGCAAACAGAGGCGGGGAATTAGATATGGGGAATCAGAGGTAGGGAATCAAAGGTGGTGAATCAGTGATGGGGAATCACAGGCGGGGAATCAGAGGCAGGGAATAGAACGCGGGGAATCAGAGGCAGGGAATCAGAGCTGGGGAATCAGAGGCGGGGAATCATAGTTGGGAATCAGAGGCGGGAATCAGATATGGGGAAACAGAGGCGGGGAATCAGAGGCGGGGAAACAGAGGCGGGGAATCAGATATGGGGAATCGGATGCAGGGAATCAGAGGCGGGGAATCAGAGCTGGGGAATCAGAGGCGGGGAATCAGAGTTGGGGCATCAGAGGTGGGGAATTAGATATAGGGAAACAGAGGCGGGGAATCAGAGGCGGGGAAACAGAGGCGGGGAATCAGATATGGGGAATCAGAGGAGGGGAATCAGAGGCAGGGAATCAGATGTGCGGAATCAGAGATGGGGAATCAGAGGCAGGGAATCAGAAGCAGGGAATCAGAGGCCGGGAATCAGAGGCCGGGAATCAGATTCTGGGAATAAGAGGCCGGGAATCAGAGGAGGGGAATCAGAGTCCGGGAATCAGAGATGGGGATTCAGAGGCGGGGAATGAGATATGGAGAATCAGAGGCGGGGAATCAGAGGCGGGGAAACAGAGGTGGGGAATCAGATATGGGGAATCAGAGGTGGCGAATCAAAGGCGGTGAATCAGAGATGGGGAATCAGAGGCGGGGAATCAGAGGCAGGGAATCAGATGCGGGGAATCAGAGGCGGGGAATCAGAGCTGGCGAATCAGAGGCTGGGAATCAGAGGTGGGCAATCAGAGGCGGGGAATCAGATATGGGGAATCAGAGGCGGCGAATCAGAGGCGGGGAAACAGAGGCGGGGAATCAAATATAGGGAATCAGAGGTGGGGAATCAGAGGTCGTGAATCAGAGATGGGGAATCAAGGCGGGGAATCAGAGGCAGGGAATCAGACGCGGGGAATCAGAGGCGGGGATTCAGAGCTGGGGAATCACAGGCGGGGAATCAGAGTTGGGGAATCAGAGGCAGGGAATCAGATATGGGGAATCAGAGGCGGGGAATCAGAGGCCGGGAATCAGATATGGGGAAACAGAGGCGGGGAATCCGAGGCGGGGAAACAGAGGCGGGGAATCAGATATGGGGAATCAGAGGTGGGGAATCAGAGGTTGGGAATCAGAGGCAGGGAATCAGAGGCTTGGAATCAGATGCAGGGTATCAGATGCGGGGAATCAGAGGCGGGGAATCAGAGCTGGGGAATCAGAGGTGGGGAA
Source organism: Narcine bancroftii (assembly GCF_036971445.1). NCBI lineage: Eukaryota > Metazoa > Chordata > Chondrichthyes > Torpediniformes > Narcinidae > Narcine > Narcine bancroftii. The sequence continues at coordinate 780,237 of NW_027211883.1, forward strand.
TCAGATGTGCGTAATCAGAGATGGGGAATCAGAGGCAGGGAATCAGAATCAGAAGCGGGGAATCAGAGGCCGGGAATCAGAGGCCGGGAATCAGATGCTGGGAATAAGAGGCCGGGAATCAGAGGAGGGGAATCAGAGTCCGGGAATCAGAGATGGGGAATCAGAGGCGGGGAATCAGATATGGGGAATCAGAGGCAGGGAATCAGAGGCGGGGAATCAGAGGCTGGGAATCAGACGCGGGGAATCTGAAGCGGGGAATCAGAGCTGGGGAATCAGAGGTGGGGAATCAGAGTTGGGGAATCAGAGGCAGGGAATTGGATGTGCGGAATCAGAGATGGGGAATCAGAGGTGGGGAATCAGAGGCGGTGAATCAGAGATGGGGAATCAGAGGCGGGGAATCAGAGGCAGGAAATCAGACACGGGGATTCAGAGGCTGGGAATCAGACGGGGGGAATCAAAGGCGGGGAATCAGAGCTGGGGAATCTGAGGCAGGGAATCAGAGTTGGGGATTCAGAGGCGGGGAATCAGATATGGGGAAACAGAGGCGGGGAATCAGAGGCAGGCAAACAGAGGCGGGGAATTAGATATGGGGAATCAGAGGTAGGGAATCAGAGGTGGTGAATCAGTGATGGGGAATCACAGGCGGGGAATCAGAGGCAGGGAATAGAACGCGGGGAATCAGAGGCAGGGAATCAGAGCTGGGGAATCAGAGGCGGGGAATCATAGTTGGGAATCAGAGGCGGGAATCAGATATGGGGAAACAGAGGCGGGGAATCAGAGGCGGGGAAACAGAGGCGGGGAATCAGATATGGGGAATCGGATGCAGGGAATCAGAGGCGGGGAATCAGAGCTGGGGAATCAGAGGCGGGGAATCAGAGTTGGGGCATCAGAGGTGGGGAATTAGATATAGGGAAAGAGAGGCGGGGAATCAGAGGCGGGGAAACAGAGGCGGGGAATCAGATATGGGGAATCAGAGGAGGGGAATCAGAGGCAGGGAATCAGATGTGCGGAATCAGAGATGGGGAATCAGAGGCAGGGAATCAGAAGCGGGGAATCAGAGGCCGGGAATCAGAGGCCGGGAATCAGATGCTGGGAATAAGAGGCCGGGAATCAGAGGAGGGGAATCAGAGTCCGGGAATCAGAGATGGGGATTCAGAGGCGGGGAATGAGATATGGAGAATCAGAGGCGGAGAATCAGAGGCGGGGAAACAGAGGTGGGGAATCAGATATGGGGAATCAGAGGTGGCGAATCAAAGGCGGTGAATCAGAGATGGGGAATCAGAGGCGGGGAATCAGAGGCAGGGAATCAGATGCGGGGAATCAGAGGCGGGGAATCAGAGCTGGCGAATCAGAGGCTGGGAATCAGAGGTGGGCAATCAGAGGCGGGGAATCAGATATGGGGAATCAGAGGCGGGGAATCAGAGGCGGGGAAACAGAGGCGGGGAATCAAATATAGGGAATCAGAGGTGGGGAATCAGAGGTCGTGAATCAGAGATGGGGAATCAAGGCGGGGAATCAGAGGCAGGGAATTAGACGCGGGGAATCAGAGGCGGGGATTCAGAGCTGGGGAATCAGAGGCGGGGAATCAGAGTTGGGGAATCAGAGGCAGGGAATCAGATATGGGGAATCAGAGGCGGGGAATCAGAGGCCGGGAATCAGATATGGGGAAACAGAGGCGGGGAATCCGAGGCGGGGAAACAGAGGCGGGGAATCAGATTTGGGGAATCAGAGGTGGGGAATCAGAGGTTGGGAATCAGAGGCAGGGAATCAGAGGCTTGGAATCAGATGCAGGGTATCAGATGCGGGGAATCAGAGGCGGGGAATCAGAGCTGGGGAATCAGAGGTGGGGAATCAGATGTGCGTAATCAGAGATGGGGAATCAGAGGCAGGGAATCAGAATCAGAAGCGGGGAATCAGAGGCCGGGAATCAGAGGCCGGGAATCAGATGCTGGGAATAAGAGGCCGGGAATCAGAGGAGGGGAATCAGAGTCCGGGAATCAGAGATGGGGAATCAGAGGCGGGGAATCAGAGGCAGGGAATCGGACGCCGGGAATCAGAGGCGGGGAATCAGAGCTGGGGAATCAGAGGTGGGGAATCAGAGTTGGGGAATCAGAAGCGGGGAATCAGATATGGGGAAATAGAGGCGGGGAATCAGATATGGGGAATCAGAGGTGTGGAATCAGAGGTTGGGAATCAGAGGCAGGGAATCAGAGGCGGGGAAACAGAGGCGGGGAATCAGATATGGGGAATCTGAGGTGGCGAATCAAAGGCGGTGAAACAGAGATGGGGAATCAGGGCAGGGAATCAGAGGCAGGGAATCAGAGCTGGGGAAACAGAGGCGGGGAATCAGATATGGGAAATCAGAGGTGGGGAATCAGGGGCGGGGAATCAGTGGCAGGGAATCAGAGCTGGGGAATCAGAGGTGGGGAATCAGAGCTGGGGAAACAGAGGCGGGGAATCAGATATGGGGAATCAGAGGTGGGGAATCAGGGGCGGGGAATCAGTGGCAGGGAATCAGAGGCCGGGAATAAAAGGCGGGGAATCAGAGCTGGGGAATCAGAGGCGGGGAATCAGAGTTGGGGAATCAGAGGAGGGGAATCAGATATGGGGAAACAGAGGCCGGGAATCAGAGGCAGGGTAACAGAGGCGGGGAATCAGATATGGGGAATCAGAGGTGGGGAATTAGAGGTTGTGAATCAGAGGCGGGGAAACAGAGGCGGGGAATCAAATATAGGGAATCAGAGGTGGGGAATCAGAGGTTGTGAATCAGAGATGGGGAATCAAGGCGGGGAATCAGAGGCAGGGAATCAGACGTGGGGAATCAGAGGCGGGGATTCAGAGCTGGGGAATCAGAGGCGGTGAATCAGAGTTGGGGAATCAGAGGCAGGGAATCAGATATGGGGAATCAGAGGCGGGGAATCAGAGGCGGGGAAACAGAGGCGGGGAATCAGATATGGGGAATCAGAATTGGGGAATTAGGGGAAGGGAATCAGTGGCAGGGAATCAGAGGCGGGGAATCAGAGGCGGGGAATCAGAGGCAGGGAATCAGACACGGGGAATCAGAGTCGGGGAATCAGAGATGGGGAATCAGAGGCGGGGAATCAGAGTTGGGGAATCAGAGGCGGGGAATCAGATATGGGGAAATAGAGGCGGGGAATCAGATATGGGGAATCAGAGGTGTGGAATCAGAGGTTGGGAATCAGAGGCAGGGAATCAAAGTCGGGGAATCAGATATGGGGAATCAGAGGTGGCGAATCAAAGGCGGTGAAACAGAGATGGGGAATCAGGGCAGGGAATCAGAGGCAGGGAATCAAACACGGGGAATCAGAGCTGGGGAATCAGAGGCGGGGAATCAGAGTTGGGAATCAGAGGCGGGGAATCAGAGGCGGGGAAACAGAGGCGGGGAATCAGATATGGGGAATCAGAGGTGGGGAATCCGAGGTTGGGAATCAGAGGCAGGGAATCAGAGGCGGGGTATCAGAGGCGGGGAATCAGAGGAAGGGAATCAGATGTGCGGAATCGGAGATGGGGAATCAGAGGCAGGGAATCTGAGGCGCGGAATCAGATGCGGGGAATCAGAGGCCGGGAATCAGATATGGGGAAACAGAGGCGGGGAATCCGAGGCGGGGAAACAGAGGCGGGGAATCAGATATGGGGAATCAGAGGTGGGGAATCAGAGGTTGGGAATCAGAGGCAGGGAATCAGAGGCTTGGAATCAGATGCAGGGAATCAGATGCGGGGAATCAGAGGCGGGGAATCAGAGCTGGGGAATCAGAGGTGGGGAATCAGATTTGGGGAATCAGAGGCGGGGACTTAGATATTGGGAAACAGAGGCGGGGAATCAGAGGCGGGGAATCCCAGGCGGGGAATCAGATATGGGGAATCAGAGGTGGGGAATCAGAGGCAAGGAATCAGATGTGCGGAATCAGAGATGGGGAATCAGAGGCAGGGAATCAGAATCAGAAGCAGGGAATCAGAGGCCGGGAATCAGAGGCCGGAATCAGATGATGGGAATCAGAGGCCTGGAATCAGAGGCGGGGAATCAGAGCTGGGGAATCAGAGGCGGGGAATCAGAGGCGGGGAATCAGAGGCGGGGAATCAGAGCTGGGGAATCAGAGGCGGGGTATTAGAGTTGGGGAATCAGAGGCGGGGAATCAGATATGGGGAAACAGAGGTAGGGAATCAGAGGCGGGGAAACAGAGGCAGGGAATCAGATATGGGGAATCAGAGGCGGGGAATCAGAGGTGGGGAATCATAGGCAGGGAATCGGATGTGCGGAATCAGAGATGGGGAATCAGAGGCCGGGAATCAGAGGTGGTGAATCAGAGATGGGGAATCAGAGGCGGGGAATCAGAGGCAGGGTATCAGACGCGGGGAATCAGAGGTGGGCAATGAGAGGCGGGGAATCAGATATGGGGAATCAGAGGCGGGGAATCAGAGGCGGGGAAACAGAGGCGGGGAATCAGATATGGGGAATCAGAGGTGGGGCATCAGAGGTTGTGAATCACAGATGGGGAATCAGAGGCGGGTAATCAGAGGCAGGGAATCAGACGCGGGGAATCAGAGGCGGGGATTCAGAGCTGGGGAATCAGAAGCGGGGAATCAGTGTTGGGGAATCAGAGGCGGGGAATCAGATATGGGGAATCAGAGGCAGGGAATCAGAGGCGGGGAATCAGAGGCTGGGAATCAGATGCGGGGAATCTGAAGCGGGGAATCAGAGCTGGGGAATCAGAGGTGGGGAATCAGAGTTGGGGAATCAGAGACAGGGAATTGGATGTGCGGAATCAGAGATGGGGAATCAGAGGTGGGGAATCAGAGGCGGTGAATCAGAGATGGGGAATCAGAGGCGGGGAATCAGAGGCAGGAAATCAGACACGGGGATTCAGAGGCTGGGAATCAGACGGGGGGAATCAAAGGCGGGGAATCAGAGCTGGGGAATCTGAGGCAGGGAATCAGATTTGGGGATTCAGAGGCGGGGAATCAGATATGGGGAAACAGAGGCGGGGAATCAGAGGCGGGCAAACAGAGGCGGGGAATTAGATATGGGGAATCAGAGGTAGGGAATCAAAGGTGGTGAATCAGTGATGGGGAATCACAGGCGGGGAATCAGAGGCAGGGAATAGAACGCGGGGAATCAGAGGCAGGGAATCAGAGCTGGGGAATCAGAGGCGGGGAATCATAGTTGGGAATCAGAGGCGGGAATCAGATATGGGGAAACAGAGGCGGGGAATCAGAGGCGGGGAAACAGAGGCGGGGAATCAGATATGGGGAATCGGATGCAGGGAATCAGAGGCGGGGAATCAGAGCTGGGGAATCAGAGGCGGGGAATCAGAGTTGGGGCATCAGAGGTGGGGAATTAGATATAGGGAAACAGAGGCGGGGAATCAGAGGCGGGGAAACAGAGGCGGGGAATCAGATATGGGGAATCAGAGGAGGGGAATCAGAGGCAGGGAATCAGATGTGCGGAATCAGAGATGGGGAATCAGAGGCAGGGAATCAGAAGCAGGGAATCAGAGGCCGGGAATCAGAGGCCGGGAATCAGATTCTGGGAATAAGAGGCCGGGAATCAGAGGAGGGGAATCAGAGTCCGGGAATCAGAGATGGGGATTCAGAGGCGGGGAATGAGATATGGAGAATCAGAGGCGGGGAATCAGAGGCGGGGAAACAGAGGTGGGGAATCAGATATGGGGAATCAGAGGTGGCGAATCAAAGGCGGTGAATCAGAGATGGGGAATCAGAGGCGGGGAATCAGAGGCAGGGAATCAGATGCGGGGAATCAGAGGCGGGGAATCAGAGCTGGCGAATCAGAGGCTGGGAATCAGAGGTGGGCAATCAGAGGCGGGGAATCAGATATGGGGAATCAGAGGCGGCGAATCAGAGGCGGGGAAACAGAGGCGGGGAATCAAATATAGGGAATCAGAGGTGGGGAATCAGAGGTCGTGAATCAGAGATGGGGAATCAAGGCGGGGAATCAGAGGCAGGGAATCAGACGCGGGGAATCAGAGGCGGGGATTCAGAGCTGGGGAATCACAGGCGGGGAATCAGAGTTGGGGAATCAGAGGCAGGGAATCAGATATGGGGAATCAGAGGCGGGGAATCAGAGGCCGGGAATCAGATATGGGGAAACAGAGGCGGGGAATCCGAGGCGGGGAAACAGAGGCGGGGAATCAGATATGGGGAATCAGAGGTGGGGAATCAGAGGTTGGGAATCAGAGGCAGGGAATCAGAGGCTTGGAATCAGATGCAGGGTATCAGATGCGGGGAATCAGAGGCGGGGAATCAGAGCTGGGGAATCAGAGGTGGGGAATCAGATGTGCGTAATCAGAGATGGGGAATCAGAGGCAGGGAATCAGAATCAGAAGCGGGGAATCAGAGGCCGGGAATCAGAGGCCGGGAATCAGATGCTGGGAATAAGAGGCCGGGAATCAGAGGAGGGGAATCAGAGTCCGGGAATCAGAGATGGGGAATCAGAGGCGGGGAATCAGATATGGGGAATCAGAGGCAGGGAATCAGAGGCGGGGAATCAGAGGCTGGGAATCAGACGCGGGGAATCTGAAGCGGGGAATCAGAGCTGGGGAATCAGAGGTGGGGAATCAGAGTTGGGGAATCAGAGGCAGGGAATTGGATGTGCGGAATCAGAGATGGGGAATCAGAGGTGGGGAATCAGAGGCGGTGAATCAGAGATGGGGAATCAGAGGCGGGGAATCAGAGGCAGGAAATCAGACACGGGGATTCAGAGGCTGGGAATCAGACGGGGGGAATCAAAGGCGGGGAATCAGAGCTGGGGAATCTGAGGCAGGGAATCAGAGTTGGGAATTCAGAGGCGGGGAATCAGATATGGGGAAACAGAGGCGGGGAATCAGAGGCGGGCAAACAGAGGCGGGGAATTAGATATGGGGAATCAGAGGTAGGGAATCAGAGGTGGTGAATCAGTGATGGGGAATCACAGGCGGGGAATCAGAGGCAGGGAATAGAACGCGGGGAATCAGAGGCAGGGAATCAGAGCTGGGGAATCAGAGGCGGGGAATCATAGTTGGGAATCAGAGGCGGGAATCAGATATGGGGAAACAGAGGCGGGGAATCAGAGGCGGGGAAACAGAGGCGGGGAATCAGATATGGGGAATCGGATGCAGGGAATCAGAGGCGGGGAATCAGAGCTGGGGAATCAGAGGCGGGGAATCAGAGTTGGGGCATCAGAGGTGGGGAATTAGATATAGGGAAAGAGAGGCGGGGAATCAGAGGCGGGGAAACAGAGGCGGGGAATCAGATATGGGGAATCAGAGGAGGGGAATCAGAGGCAGGGAATCAGATGTGCGGAATCAGAGATGGGGAATCAGAGGCAGGGAATCAGAAGCGGGGAATCAGAGGCCGGGAATCAGAGGCCGGGAATCAGATGCTGGGAATAAGAGGCCGGGAATCAGAGGAGGGGAATCAGAGTCCGGGAATCAGAGATGGGGATTCAGAGGCGGGGAATGAGATATGGAGAATCAGAGGCGGAGAATCAGAGGCGGGGAAACAGAGGTGGGGAATCAGATATGGGGAATCAGAGGTGGCGAATCAAAGGCGGTGAATCAGAGATGGGGAATCAGAGGCGGGGAATCAGAGGCAGGGAATCAGATGCGGGGAATCAGAGGCGGGGAATCAGAGCTGGCGAATCAGAGGCTGGGAATCAGAGGTGGGCAATCAGAGGCGGGGAATCAGATATGGGGAATCAGAGGCGGGGAATCAGAGGCGGGGAAACAGAGGCGGGGAATCAAATATAGGGAATCAGAGGTGGGGAATCAGAGGTCGTGAATCAGAGATGGGGAATCAAGGCGGGGAATCAGAGGCAGGGAATTAGACGCGGGGAATCAGAGGCGGGGATTCAGAGCTGGGGAATCAGAGGCGGGGAATCAGAGTTGGGGAATCAGAGGCAGGGAATCAGATATGGGGAATCAGAGGCGGGGAATCAGAGGCCGGGAATCAGATATGGGGAAACAGAGGCGGGGAATCCGAGGCGGGGAAACAGAGGCGGGGAATCAGATTTGGGGAATCAGAGGTGGGGAATCAGAGGTTGGGAATCAGAGGCAGGGAATCAGAGGCTTGGAATCAGATGCAGGGTATCAGATGCGGGGAATCAGAGGCGGGGAATCAGAGCTGGGGAATCAGAGGTGGGGAATCAGATGTGCGTAATCAGAGATGGGGAATCAGAGGCAGGGAATCAGAATCAGAAGCGGGGAATCAGAGGCCGGGAATCAGAGGCCGGGAATCAGATGCTGGGAATAAGAGGCCGGGAATCAGAGGAGGGGAATCAGAGTCCGGGAATCAGAGATGGGGAATCAGAGGCGGGGAATCAGAGGCAGGGAATCGGACGCCGGGAATCAGAGGCGGGGAATCAGAGCTGGGGAATCAGAGGTGGGGAATCAGAGTTGGGGAATCAGAAGCGGGGAATCAGATATGGGGAAATAGAGGCGGGGAATCAGATATGGGGAATCAGAGGTGTGGAATCAGAGGTTGGGAATCAGAGGCAGGGAATCAGAGGCGGGGAAACAGAGGCGGGGAATCAGATATGGGGAATCTGAGGTGGCGAATCAAAGGCGGTGAAACAGAGATGGGGAATCAGGGCAGGGAATCAGAGGCAGGGAATCAGAGCTGGGGAAACAGAGGCGGGGAATCAGATATGGGAAATCAGAGGTGGGGAATCAGGGGCGGGGAATCAGTGGCAGGGAATCAGAGCTGGGGAATCAGAGGTGGGGAATCAGAGCTGGGGAAACAGAGGCGGGGAATCAGATATGGGGAATCAGAGGTGGGGAATCAGGGGCGGGGAATCAGTGGCAGGGAATCAGAGGCCGGGAATAAAAGGCGGGGAATCAGAGCTGGGGAATCAGAGGCGGGGAATCAGAGTTGGGGAATCAGAGGAGGGGAATCAGATATGGGGAAACAGAGGCCGGGAATCAGAGGCAGGGTAACAGAGGCGGGGAATCAGATATGGGGAATCAGAGGTGGGGAATTAGAGGTTGTGAATCAGAGGCGGGGAAACAGAGGCGGGGAATCAAATATAGGGAATCAGAGGTGGGGAATCAGAGGTTGTGAATCAGAGATGGGGAATCAAGGCGGGGAATCAGAGGCAGGGAATCAGACGTGGGGAATCAGAGGCGGGGATTCAGAGCTGGGGAATCAGAGGCGGTGAATCAGAGTTGGGGAATCAGAGGCAGGGAATCAGATATGGGGAATCAGAGGCGGGGAATCAGAGGCGGGGAAACAGAGGCGGGGAATCAGATATGGGGAATCAGAATTGGGGAATTAGGGGAAGGGAATCAGTGGCAGGGAATCAGAGGCGGGGAATCAGAGGCGGGGAATCAGAGGCAGGGAATCAGACACGGGGAATCAGAGTCGGGGAATCAGAGATGGGGAATCAGAGGCGGGGAATCAGAGTTGGGGAATCAGAGGCGGGGAATCAGATATGGGGAAATAGAGGCGGGGAATCAGATATGGGGAATCAGAGGTGTGGAATCAGAGGTTGGGAATCAGAGGCAGGGAATCAAAGTCGGGGAATCAGATATGGGGAATCAGAGGTGGCGAATCAAAGGCGGTGAAACAGAGATGGGGAATCAGGGCAGGGAATCAGAGGCAGGGAATCAAACACGGGGAATCAGAGCTGGGGAATCAGAGGCGGGGAATCAGAGTTGGGAATCAGAGGCGGGGAATCAGAGGCGGGGAAACAGAGGCGGGGAATCAGATATGGGGAATCAGAGGTGGGGAATCCGAGGTTGGGAATCAGAGGCAGGGAATCAGAGGCGGGGTATCAGAGGCGGGGAATCAGAGGAAGGGAATCAGATGTGCGGAATCGGAGATGGGGAATCAGAGGCAGGGAATCTGAGGCGCGGAATCAGATGCGGGGAATCAGAGGCCGGGAATCAGATATGGGGAAACAGAGGCGGGGAATCCGAGGCGGGGAAACAGAGGCGGGGAATCAGATATGGGGAATCAGAGGTGGGGAATCAGAGGTTGGGAATCAGAGGCAGGGAATCAGAGGCTTGGAATCAGATGCAGGGAATCAGATGCGGGGAATCAGAGGCGGGGAATCAGAGCTGGGGAATCAGAGGTGGGGAATCAGATTTGGGGAATCAGAGGCGGGGACTTAGATATTGGGAAACAGAGGCGGGGAATCAGAGGCGGGGAAACCCAGGCGGGGAATCAGATATGGGGAATCAGAGGTGGGGAATCAGAGGCAAGGAATCAGATGTGCGGAATCAGAGATGGGGAATCAGAGGCAGGGAATCAGAATCAGAAGCAGGGAATCAGAGGCCGGGAATCAGAGGCCGGAATCAGATGCTGGGAATCAGAGGCCTGGAATCAGAGGCGGGGAATCAGAGGCAGGGAATCAGATGCGGGGAATCAGAGGCGGGGAATCAGAGCTGGGGAATCAGAGGCGGGGTATTAGAGTTGGGGAATCAGAGGCGGGGAATCAGATATGGGGAAACAGAGGTGGGGAATCAGAGGCGGGGAAACAGAGGCAGGGAATCAGATATGGGGAATCAGAGGTGGGGAATCAGAGATGGGGAATCAGAGGCGGTGAATCAGAGATGGGGAATCAGAGGCGGGGAATCAGAGGCAGGAAATCAGACACGGGGATTCAGAGGCTGGGAATCAGACGGGGGGAATCAAAGGCGGGGAATCAGAGCTGGGGAATCAGAGGCAGGGAATCAGAGGCGGGGAATCATATATGGGGAATCAGAGGCTGGGATTCAGAGGCGGGGAATCAGAGGCAGGGAATCAGACACGGGGAATCAGAGGTGGGGAATCAGAGATGGGGAATCAGAGGCGGTGAATCAGAGGCAGGGAATCAGACGCGGGGAATCTGAGGCGGGGAATCAGAGCTGGGGAATCAGTGGTGGGGAATCAGAGTTGGGGAATCAGAGGCAGGGAATCGGATGTGCGGAATCAGAGATGGGGAATCAGATGTGGGGAATCAGAGGAATCAGAGATGGGGAATCAGAGGCGGGGAATCAGAGGCAGGAAATCAGACACGGGGATTCAGAGGCTGGGAATCAGACGGGGGGAATCAAAGGCGGGGAATCAGAGCTGGGGAATCAGAGGCAGGGAATCAGAGTTGGGGATTCAGAGACGGGGAATCAGATATGGGGAAACAGAGGCGGGGAATCAGAGGCGGGCAAACAGAGGCGGGGAATTAGATATGGGGAATCAGAGGTGGGGAATCAGAGGTGGTGAATCAGTGATGGGGAATCACAGGCGGGGAATCAGAGGCAGGGAATAGAACGCAGGGTATCAGACGCAGGGAATCAGAGCTGGGGAATCAGAGGCGGGGAATCATAGTTGGGAATCAGAGGCGGGGAATCAGATATGGGGAAACAGAGGCGGGGAATCAGAGGCGGGGAAACAGAGGCGGGGAATCAGATATGGGGAATCGGATGCGGGGAATCAGAGGAGAGGAATCAGAGCTGGGGAATCAGAGGCGGGGAATCAGAGCTGGGGAATCAGAGGCGGGGAATCAGAGTTGGGGCTTCAGAGGTGGGGAATTAGATATAGGGAAACAGAGGCGGGGAATCAGAGTCGGGGAAACAGAGGCGGGGAATCAGATATGAGGAATCAGAGGTGGGGAATCAGAGGCAGGGATTCAGATGTGCTGAATCAGAGATTGGGAATCAGAGGCAGGGAATCAGAATCAGAAGCCGGGAATCAGAGGCCGGGAATCAGAGGCCGGCAATCAGATGCTGGGAATAAGAGGCCGGGAATCAGAGGTGGGGAATCAGAGTCCGGGAATCAGAGATGGGGATTCAGAGGCGGGGAATGAGATATGGAGAATCAGAGGCGGGGAATCAGAGGCGGGGAAACAGAGGCGGGGAATCAAATATAGGGAATCAGAGGTGGGGAATCAGAGGTCGTGAATCAGAGATGGGGAATCAAGGCGGGGAATCAGAGGCAGGGAATCAGACGCGGGGAATCAGAGGCGGGGATTCAGAGCTGGGGAATCACAGGCGGGGAATCAGAGTTGGGGAATCAGAGGCAGGGAATCAGATATGGGGAATCAGAGGCGGGGAATCAGAGGCCGGGAATCAGATATGGGGAAACAGAGGCGGGGAATCCGAGGCGGGGAAACAGAGGCGGGGAATCAGATATGGGGAATCAGAGGTGGGGAATCAGAGGTTGGGAATCAGAGGCAGGGAATCAGAGGCTTGGAATCAGATGCAGGGTATCAGATGCGGGGAATCAGAGGCGGGGAATCAGAGCTGGGGAATCAGAGGTGGGGAATCAGATGTGCGTAATCAGAGATGGGGAATCAGAGGCAGGGAATCAGAATCAGAAGCGGGGAATCAGAGGCCGGGAATCAGAGGCCGGGAATCAGATGCTGGGAATAAGAGGCCGGGAATCAGAGGAGGGGAATCAGAGTCCGGGAATCAGAGATGGGGATTCAGAGGCGGGGAATCAGATATGGAGAATCAGAGATGGGGAATCAGAGGCGGGGAATCAGAGGCAGGGAATCGGACGCCGGGAATCAGAGGCGGGGAATCAGAGCTGGGGAATCAGAGGTGGGGAATCAGAGTTGGGGAATCAGAAGCGGGGAATCAGATATGGGGAAATAGAGGCGGGGAATCAGATATGGGGAATCAGAGGTGTGGAATCAGAGGTTGGGAATCAGAGGCAGGGAATCAGAGGCGGGGAAACAGAGGCGGGGAATCAGATATGGGGAATCTGAGGTGGCGAATCAAAGGCGGTGAAACAGAGATGGGGAATCAGGGCAGGGAATCAGAGGCAGGGAATCAGAGGTGGGCAATCAGAGGCGGGGAATCAGATATGGGGAATCAGAGGCGGGGAATCAGAGGCGGGGAAACAGAGGCGGGGAATCAAATATAGGGAATCAGAGGTGGGGAATCAGAGGTTGTGAATCAGAGATGGGGAATCAAGGCGGGGAATCAGAGGCAGGGAATCAGACACGGGGAATCAGAGGCGGGGATTCAGAGCTGGGGAATCAGAGGCGGGGAATCAGAGTTGGGGAATCAGAGGCAGGGAATCAGATATGGGGAATCAGAGGCGGGGAATTAGAGGCGGGGAAACAGAGGCGGGGAATCAGATATGGGGAATCAGAGGTGGGGAATCAGGGGCAGGGATTCAGTGTCAGGGAATCAGAGGCGGGGAATCAGAGGCGGGGAATCAGAGGCCGGGAATCAGACACGGGGAATCAGAGGCGGGGAATCAGAGGCAGGGAATCGGACGCCGGGAATCAGAGTCGGGGAATCAGAGCTGGTGAATCAGAGGCGGGGAATCAGAGTTGGGGAATCAGAGGCGGGGATTCAGATATGGGGAAATAGAGGCGGGGAATCAGATATGGGGAATCAGAGGTGTGGAATCAGAGGTTGGGAATCAGAGGAAGGGAATCAGAGTCGGGGAAACAGAGGCGGGGAATCAGATATGTGGAATCAGAGGTGGCGAATCAAAGGCGGTGAAACAGAGATGGGGAATCAGGGCAGGGAATCAGAGGCAGGGAATCAAACACGGGGAATCAGAGCTGGGGAATCAGAGGCGGGGAATCAGAGTTGGGAATCAGAGGCGGGGAATCAGAGGCGGGGAAACAGAGACGGGGAATCAGATATGGGGAATCAGAGGTGGGGAATCAGAGGTTGGGAATCAGAGGCAGGGAATCGGAGATGGGGAATCAGAGGCAGGGAATCAGAGGCGGGGAATCAGAGGCGGGGAATCAGAGGCCGGGAATCAGATATGGGGAAACTGAGGCGGGGAATCCGAGGCGGGGAAACAGAGGCGGGGAATCAGATATGGGGAATCAGAGGTGGGGAATCAGAGGTTGGGAATCAGAGGCAGGGAATCGGAGGCTTGGAATCAGATGCAGGGAATCAGATGCGGGGAATCAGAGGCGGGGAATCAGAGCTGGGGAATCAGAGGTGGGGAATCAGATTTGGGGAATCAGAGGTGGGGACTTAGATATTGGGAAACAGAGGCGGGGAATCAGAGGCGGGGAAACAGAGGCGGGGAATCAGATATGGGGAATCAGAATTGGGGAATCAGGGGCAGGGAATCAGTGGCAGGGAATCAGAGGCGGGGAATCAGAGGCGGGGAATCAGAGGCAGGGAATCAGACACGGGGAATCAGAGTCGGGGAATCAGAGATGGGGAATCAGAGGCGGGGAATCAGAGTTGGGGAAGCAGAGGCTGGGAATCAGATATGGGGAAATAGAGGCGGGGAATCAGATATGGGGAATCAGAGGTGTGGAATCAGAGGTTGGGAATCAGAGGCAGGGAATCAAAGTCGGGGAATCAGATATGGGGAATCAGAGGTGGCGAATCAAAGGCGGTGAAACAGAGATGGGGAATCAGGGCAGGGAATCAGAGGCAGGGAATCAAACACGGGGAATCAGAGCTGGGGAATCAGAGGCGGGGAATCAGAGTTGGGAATCAGAGGCGGGGAATCAGAGGCGGGGAAACAGAGGCGGGGAATCAGATATGGGGAATCAGAGGTGGGGAATCCGAGGTTGGGAATCAGAGGCAGGGAATCAGAGGCGGGGTATCAGAGGCGGGGAATCAGAGGAAGGGAATCAGATGTGCGGAATCGGAGATGGGGAATCAGAGGCAGGGAATCTGAGGCGCGGAATCAGATGCGGGGAATCAGAGGCCGGGAATCAGATATGGGGAAACAGAGGCGGGGAATCCGAGGCGGGGAAACAGAGGCGGGGAATCAGATATGGGGAATCAGAGGTGGGGAATCAGAGGTTGGGAATCAGAGGCAGGGAATCAGAGGCTTGGAATCAGATGCAGGGAATCAGATGCGGGGAATCAGAGGCGGGGAATCAGAGCTGGGGAATCAGAGGTGGGGAATCAGATTTGGGGAATCAGAGGCGGGGACTTAGATATTGGGAAACAGAGGCGGGGAATCAGAGGCGGGGAAACCCAGGCGGGGAATCAGATATGGGGAATCAGAGGTGGGGAATCAGAGGCAAGGAATCAGATGTGCGGAATCAGAGATGGGGAATCAGAGGCAGGGAATCAGAATCAGAAGCAGGGAATCAGAGGCCGGGAATCAGAGGCCGGAATCAGATGCTGGGAATCAGAGGCCTGGAATCAGAGGCGGGGAATCAGAGGCAGGGAATCAGATGCGGGGAATCAGAGGCGGGGAATCAGAGCTGGGGAATCAGAGGCGGGGTATTAGAGTTGGGGAATCAGAGGCGGGGAATCAGATATGGGGAAACAGAGGTGGGGAATCAGAGGCGGGGAAACAGAGGCAGGGAATCAGATATGGGGAATCAGAGGTGGGGAATCAGAGATGGGGAATCAGAGGCGGTGAATCAGAGATGGGGAATCAGAGGCGGGGAATCAGAGGCAGGAAATC
The DNA here is from genome assembly GCF_036971445.1 of Narcine bancroftii. Lineage (NCBI taxonomy): Eukaryota > Metazoa > Chordata > Chondrichthyes > Torpediniformes > Narcinidae > Narcine > Narcine bancroftii. The sequence goes on from NW_027211883.1 coordinate 795,576, forward strand.
AGACACGGGGATTCAGAGGCTGGGAATCAGACGGGGGGAATCAAAGGCGGGGAATCAGAGCTGGGGAATCAGAGGCAGGGAATCAGAGGCGGGGAATCATATATGGGGAATCAGAGGCTGGGATTCAGAGGCGGGGAATCAGAGGCAGGGAATCAGACACGGGGAATCAGAGTTGGGGAATCAGAGATGGGGAATCAGAGGCGGTGAATCAGAGGCAGGGAATCAGACGCGGGGAATCTGAGGTGGGGAATCAGAGCTGGGGAATCAGTGGTGGGGAATCAGAGTTGGGGAATCAGAGGCAGGGAATCGGATGTGCGGAATCAGAGATGGGGAATCAGATGTGGGGAATCAGAGGAATCAGAGATGGGGAATCAGAGGCGGGGAATCAGAGGCAGGAAATCAGACACGGGGATTCAGAGGCTGGGAATCAGACGGGGGGAATCAAAGGCGGGGAATCAGAGCTGGGGAATCAGAGGCAGGGAATCAGAGTTGGGGATTCAGAGACGGGGAATCAGATATGGGGAAACAGAGGCGGGGAATCAGAGGCGGGCAAACAGAGGCGGGGAATTAGATATGGGGAATCAGAGGTGGGGAATCAGAGGTGGTGAATCAGTGATGGGGAATCACAGGCGGGGAATCAGAGGCAGGGAATAGAACGCAGGGTATCAGACGCAGGGAATCAGAGCTGGGGAATCAGAGGCGGGGAATCATAGTTGGGAATCAGAGGCGGGGAATCAGATATGGGGAAACGGAGGCGGGGAATCAGAGGCGGGGAAACAGAGGCGGGGAATCAGATATGGGGAATCGGATGCGGGGAATCAGAGGAGAGGAATCAGAGCTGGGGAATCAGAGGCGGGGAATCAGAGCTGGGGAATCAGAGGCGGGGAATCAAAGTTGGGGCATCAGAGGTGGGGAATTAGATATAGGGAAACAGAGGCGGGGAATCAGAGTCGGGGAAACAGAGGCGGGGAATCAGATATGAGGAATCAGAGGTGGGGAATCAGAGGCAGGGATTCAGATGTGCTGAATCAGAGATTGGGAATCAGAGGCAGGGAATCAGAATCAGAAGCCGGGAATCAGAGGCCAGGAATCAGAGGCCGGGAATCAGATGCTGGGAATAAGAGGCCGGGAATCAGAGGTGGGGAATCAGAGTCCGGGAATCAGAGATGGGGATTCAGAGGCGGGGAATGAGATATGGAGAATCAGAGGCGGGGAATCAGAGGCGGGGAAACAGAGGCGGGGAATCAAATATAGGGAATCAGAGGTGGGGAATCAGAGGTCGTGAATCAGAGATGGGGAATCAAGGCGGGGAATCAGAGGCAGGGAATCAGACGCGGGGAATCAGAGGCGGGGATTCAGAGCTGGGGAATCACAGGCGGGGAATCAGAGTTGGGGAATCAGAGGCAGGGAATCAGATATGGGGAATCAGAGGCGGGGAATCAGAGGCCGGGAATCAGATATGGGGAAACAGAGGCGGGGAATCCGAGGCGGGGAAACAGAGGCGGGGAATCAGATATGGGGAATCAGAGGTGGGGAATCAGAGGTTGGGAATCAGAGGCAGGGAATCAGAGGCTTGGAATCAGATGCAGGGTATCAGATGCGGGGAATCAGAGGCGGGGAATCAGAGCTGGGGAATCAGAGGTGGGGAATCAGATGTGCGTAATCAGAGATGGGGAATCAGAGGCAGGGAATCAGAATCAGAAGCGGGGAATCAGAGGCCGGGAATCAGAGGCCGGGAATCAGATGCTGGGAATAAGAGGCCGGGAATCAGAGGAGGGGAATCAGAGTCCGGGAATCAGAGATGGGGATTCAGAGGCGGGGAATCAGATATGGAGAATCAGAGATGGGGAATCAGAGGCGGGGAATCAGAGGCAGGGAATCGGACGCCGGGAATCAGAGGCGGGGAATCAGAGCTGGGGAATCAGAGGTGGGGAATCAGAGTTGGGGAATCAGAAGCGGGGAATCAGATATGGGGAAATAGAGGCGGGGAATCAGATATGGGGAATCAGAGGTGTGGAATCAGAGGTTGGGAATCAGAGGCAGGGAATCAGAGGCGGGGAAACAGAGGCGGGGAATCAGATATGGGGAATCTGAGGTGGCGAATCAAAGGCGGTGAAACAGAGATGGGGAATCAGGGCAGGGAATCAGAGGCAGGGAATCAGAGGTGGGCAATCAGAGGCGGGGAATCAGATATGGGGAATCAGAGGCGGGGAATCAGAGGCGGGGAAACAGAGGCGGGGAATCAAATATAGGGAATCAGAGGTGGGGAATCAGAGGTTGTGAATCAGAGATGGGGAATCAAGGCGGGGAATCAGAGGCAGGGAATCAGACACGGGGAATCAGAGGCGGGGATTCAGAGCTGGGGAATCAGAGGCGGGGAATCAGAGTTGGGGAATCAGAGGCAGGGAATCAGATATGGGGAATCAGAGGCGGGGAATTAGAGGCGGGGAAACAGAGGCGGGGAATCAGATATGGGGAATCAGAGGTGGGGAATCAGGGGCAGGGATTCAGTGTCAGGGAATCAGAGGCGGGGAATCAGAGGCGGGGAATCAGAGGCAGGGAATCAGACACGGGGAATCAGAGGCGGGGAATCAGAGATGGGGAATCAGAGGCGGGGAATCAGAGGCAGGGAATCGGACGCCGGGAATCAGAGTCGGGGAATCAGAGCTGGTGAATCAGAGGCGGGGAATCAGAGTTGGGGAATCAGAGGCGGGGATTCAGATATGGGGAAATAGAGGCGGGGAATCAGATATGGGGAATCAGAGGTGTGGAATCAGAGGTTGGGAATCAGAGGAAGGGAATCAGAGTCGGGGAAACAGAGGCGGGGAATCAGATATGTGGAATCAGAGGTGGCGAATCAAAGGCGGTGAAACAGAGATGGGGAATCAGGGCAGGGAATCAGAGGCAGGGAATCAAACACGGGGAATCAGAGCTGGGGAATCAGAGGCGGGGAATCAGAGTTGGGAATCAGAGGCGGGGAATCAGAGGCGGGGAAACAGAGACGGGGAATCAGATATGGGGAATCAGAGGTGGGGAATCAGAGGTTGGGAATCAGAGGCAGGGAATCGGAGATGGGGAATCAGAGGCAGGGAATCAGAGGCGGGGAATCAGAGGCGGGGAATCAGAGGCCGGGAATCAGATATGGGGAAACTGAGGCGGGGAATCCGAGGCGGGGAAACAGAGGCGGGGAATCAGATATGGGGAATCAGAGGTGGGGAATCAGAGGTTGGGAATCAGAGGCAGGGAATCGGAGGCTTGGAATCAGATGCAGGGAATCAGATGCGGGGAATCAGAGGCGGGGAATCAGAGCTGGGGAATCAGAGGTGGGGAATCAGATTTGGGGAATCAGAGGTGGGGACTTAGATATTGGGAAACAGAGGCGGGGAATCAGAGGCGGGGAAACAGAGGCGGGGAATCAGATATGGGGAATCAGAGGTGGGGAATCAGAGGCAGGGAATCAGATGTGCGGAATCAGAGATGGGGAATCAGAGGCAGGGAATCAGAATCAGAAGCAGGGAATCAGAGGCCGGGAATCAGAGGCCGGAATCAGATGATGGGAATCAGAGGCCTGGAATCAGAGGCAGGGAATCAGATGCGGGGAATCAGAGGCGGGGAATCAGAGCTGGGGAATCAGAGGCGGGGTATTAGAGTTGGGGAATCAGAGGCGGGGAATCAGATATGGGGAAACAGAGGAAGGGAATCAGAGGCGGGGAAACAGAGGCAGGGAATCAGATATGGGGAATCAGAGGCGGGGAATCAGAGGTGGGGAATCATAGGCAGGGAATCGGATGTGCGGAATCAGAGATGGGGAATCAGAGGCCGGGAATCAGAGGTGGTGAATCAGAGATGGGGAATCAGAGGCGGGGAATCAGAGGCTGGGAATCAGAGGTGGGCAATCAGAGGCGGGGAATCAGATATGGGGAATCAGAGGCGGGGAATCAGAGGCGGGGAAACAGAGGCGGGGAATCAGATATGGGGAATCAGAGGTGGGGCATCAGAGGTTGTGAATCACAGATGGGGAATCAGAGGCGGGGAATCAGAGGCAGGGAATCAGACGCGGGGAATCAGAGGCGGGGATTCAGAGCTGGGGAATCAGAAGCGGGGAATCAGAGTTGGGGAATCAGAGGCGGGGAATCAGATATGGGGAATCAGAGGCAGGGAATCAGAGGCGGGGAATCAGAGGCAGGGAATCAGACGCGGGGAATCAGAGGCGGGGATTCAGAGCTGGGGAATCAGAGGTGGGGAATCAGAGTTGGGGAATCAGAGGCAGGGAATTGGATGTGCGGAATCAGAGCTGGGGAATCAGAGGCGGGGAATCAGAGTTGGGGCATCAGAGGTGGGGAATTAGATATAGGGAAACAGAGGCGGGGAATCAGAGGCGGGGAAACAGAGGCGGGGAATCAGATATGAGGAATCAGAGGTGGGGAATCAGAGGCAGGGATTCAGATGTGCTGAATCAGAGATGGGGAATCAGAGTCCGGGAATCAGAGATGGGGATTCAGAAGCGGGGAATGAGATATGGAGAATCAGAGGCGGGGAATCAGAGGCCGGGAAACAGAGGTGGGGAATCAGATATGGGGAATCAGAGGTGGCGAATCAAAGGCGGTGAATCAGAGATGGGGAATCAGAGGCGGGGAATCAGAGGCAGGGAATCAGATGCGGGGAATCAGAGGCGGGGAATCAGAGCTGGCGAATCAGAGGCGGGGAATCAGAGGTGGGCAATCAGAGGCGGGGACTCAGATATGGGGAATCAGAGGCGGGGAATCAGAGGCGGGGAAACAGAGGCGGGGAATCAAATATAGGGAATCAGAGGTGGGGAATCAGAGGTTGTGAATCAGAGATGGGGAATCAAGGCGGGGAATCAGAGGCAGGGAATCAGACACGGGGAATCAGAGGCGGGGATTCAGAGCTGGGGAATCAGAGGCGGGGAATCAGAGTTGGGGAATCAGAGGCAGGGAATCAGATATGGGGAATCAGAGGCGGGGAATCAGAGGCGGGGAAACAGAGGCGGGGAATCAGATATGGGGAATCAGAGGTGGGGAATCAGGGGCAGGGATTCAGTGTCAGGGAATCAGAGGCGGGGAATCAGAGGCGGGGAATCAGAGGCAGGGAATCAGACACGGGGAATCAGAGGCGGGGAATCAGAGATGGGGAATCAGAGGCGGGGAATCAGAGGCAGGGAATCGGACGCCGGGAATCAGAGTCGGGGAATCAGAGCTGGGGAATCAGAGGCGGGGAATCAGAGTTGGGGTATCAGAGGCGGGGATTCAGATATGGGGAAATAGAGGCGGGGAATCAGATTTGGGGAATCAGAGGTGGGGACTTAGATATTGGGAAACAGAGGCGGGGAATCAGAGGCGGGGAAACAGAGGCGGTGAATCAGATATGGGGAATCAGAGGTGGGGAATCAGAGGCAGGGAATCAGATGTGCGGAATCAGAGATGGGGAATCAGAGGCAGGGAATCAGAATCAGAAGCAGGGAATCAGAGGCCGGGAATCAGAGGCCGGAATCAGATGATGGGAATCAGAGGCCTGGAATCAGAGGCGGGGAATCAGAGCTGGGGAATCAGAGGCGGGGAATCAGAGGCGGGGAATCAGAGCTGGGGAATCAGAGGCGGGGTATTAGAGTTGGGGAATCAGAGGCGGGGAATCAGATATGGGGAAACAGAGGTAGGGAATCAGAGGCGGGGAAACAGAGGCAGGGAATCAGATATGGGGAATCAGAGTCGGGGAATCAGAGGTGGGGAATCATAGGCAGGGAATCGGATGTGCGGAATCAGAGATGGGGAATCAGAGGCCGGGAATCAGAGGTGGTGAATCAGAGATGGGGAATCAGAGGCGGGGAATCAGAGGCAGGGTATCAGACGCGGGGAATCAGAGGTGGGCAATCAGAGGCGGGGAATCAGATATGGGGAATCAGAGGCGGGGAATCAGAGGCGGGGAAACAGAGGCGGGGAATCAGATATGGGGAATCAGAGGTGGGGCATCAGAGGTTGTGAATCACAGATGGGGAATCAGAGGCGGGGAATCAGAGGCAGGGAATCAGACGCGGGGAATCAGAGGCGGGGATTCAGAGCTGGGGAATCAGAAGCGGGGAATCAGTGTTGGGGAATCAGAGGCGGGGAATCAGATATGGGGAATCAGAGGCAGGGAATCAGAGGCGGGGAATCAGAGGCTGGGAATCAGACGCGGGGAATCTGAAGCGGGGAATCAGAGCTGGGGAATCAGAGGTGGGGAATCAGAGTTGGGGAATCAGAAGCAGGGAATTGTATGTGCGGAATCAGAGATGGGGAATCAGAGGTGGGGAATCAGAGGCGGTGAATCAGAGATGGGGAATCAGAGGCGGGGAATCAGAGGCAGGAAATCAGACACGGGGATTCAGAGGCTGGGAATCAGACGGGGGGAATCAAAGGCGGGGAATCAGAGCTGGGGAATCTGAGGCAGGGAATCAGAGTTGGGGATTCAGAGGCGGGGAATCAGATATGGGGAAACAGAGGCGGGGAATCAGAGGCGGGCAAACAGAGGCGGGGAATTAGATATGGGGAATCAGAGGTAGGGAATCAGAGGTGGTGAATCAGTGATGGGGAATCACAGGCGGGGAATCAGAGGCAGGGAATAGAACGCGGGGAATCAGAGGCAGGGAATCAGAGCTGGGGAATCAGAGGCGGGGAATCATAGTTGGGAATCAGAGGCGGGAATCAGATATGGGGAAACAGAGGCGGGGAATCAGAGGCGGGGAAACAGAGGCGGGGAATCAGATATGGGGAATCGGATGCAGGGAATCAGAGGCGGGGAATCAGAGCTGGGGAATCAGAGGCGGGGAATCAGAGTTGGGGCATCAGAGGTGGGGAATTAGATATAGGGAAACAGAGGCGGGGAATCAGAGGCGGGGAAACAGAGGCGGGGAATCAGATATGGGGAATCAGAGGAGGGGAATCAGAGGCAGGGAATCAGATGTGCGGAATCAGAGATGGGGAATCAGAGGCAGGGAATCAGAAGCGGGGAATCAGAGGCCGGGAATCAGAGGCCGGGAATCAGATGCTGGGAATAAGAGGCCGGGAATCAGAGGAGGGGAATCAGAGTCCGGGAATCAGAGATGGGGATTCAGAGGCGGGGAATGAGATATGGAGAATCAGAGGCGGGGAATCAGAGGCGGGGAAACAGAGGTGGGGAATCAGATATGGGGAATCAGAGGTGGCGAATCAAAGGCGGTGAATCAGAGATGGGGAATCAGAGGCGGGGAATCAGAGGCAGGGAATCAGATGCGGGGAATCAGAGGCGGGGAATCAGAGCTGGCGAATCAGAGGCTGGGAATCAGAGGTGGGCAATCAGAGGCGGGGAATCAGATATGGGGAATCAGAGGCGGGGAATCAGAGGCGGGGAAACAGAGGCGGGGAATCAAATATAGGGAATCAGAGGCGGGGAATCAGAGTTGGGGAATCAGAGGCAGGGAATCAGATATGGGGAATCAGAGGCGGGGAATCAGAGGCCGGGAATCAGATATGGGGAAACAGAGGCGGGGAATCCGAGGCGGGGAAACAGAGGCGGGGAATCAGATATGGGGAATCAGAGGTGGGGAATCAGAGGTTGGGAATCAGAGGCAGGGAATCAGAGGCTTGGAATCAGATGCAGGGTATCAGATGCGGGGAATCAGAGGCGGGGAATCAGAGCTGGGGAATCAGAGGTGGGGAATCAGATGTGCGTAATCAGAGATGGGGAATCAGAGGCAGGGAATCAGAATCAGAAGCGGGGAATCAGAGGCCGGGAATGAGAGGCCGGGAATCAGATGCTGGGAATAAGAGGCCGGGAATCAGAGGAGGGGAATCAGAGTCCGGGAATCAGAGATGGGGATTCAGAGGCGGGGAATCAGGTATGGAGAATCAGAGATGGGGAATCAGAGGCGGGGAATCAGAGGCAGGGAATCGGACGCCGGGAGTCAGAGGCGGGGAATCAGAGCTGGGGAATCAGAGGTGGGGAATCAGAGTTGGGGAATCAGAAGCGGGGAATCAGATATGGGGAAATAGAGGCGGGGAATCAGATATGGGGAATCAGAGGTGTGGAATCAGAGGTTGGGAATCAGAGGCAGGGAATCAGAGGCGGGGAAACAGAGGCGGGGAATCAGATATGGGGAATCTGAGGTGGCGAATCAAAGGCGGTGAAACAGAGATGGGGAATCAGGGCAGGGAATCAGAGGCAGGGAATCAGAGCTGGGGAAGCAGAGGCGGGGAATCAGATATGGGAAATCAGAGGTGGGGAATCAGGGGCGGGGAATCAGTGGCAGGGAATCAGAGCTGGGGAATCAGAGGTGGGGAATCAGAGCTGGGGAAACAGAGGCGGGGAATCAGATATGGGGAATCAGAGGTGGGGAATCAGGGGCGGGGAATCAGTGGCAGGGAATAAGAGGCCGGGAATAAAAGGCGGGGAATCAGAGCTGGGGAATCAGAGGCGGGGAATCAGAGTTGGGGAATCAGAGGAGGGGAATCAGATATGGGGAAACAGAGGCCGGGAATCAGAGGCAGGGTAACAGAGGCGGGGAATCAGATATGGGGAATCAGAGGTGGGGAATTAGAGGTTGCGAATCAGAGGCGGGGAAACAGAGGCGGGGAATCAAATATAGGGAATCAGAGGTGGGGAATCAGAGGTTGTGAATCAGAGATGGGGAATCAAGGCGGGGAATCAGAGGCAGGGAATCAGACGCGGGGAATCAGAGGCGGGGATTCAGAGCTGGGGAATCAGAGGCGGTGAATCAGAGTTGGGGAATCAGAGGCAGGGAATCAGATATGGGGAATCAGAGGCGGGGAATCAGAGGCGGGGAAACAGAGGCGGGGAATCAGATATGGGGAATCAGAATTGGGGAATCAGGGGCAGGGAATCAGTGGCATGGAATCAGAGGCGGGGAATCAGAGGCGGGGAATCAGAGGCAGGGAATCAGACACGGGGAATCGGAGGCGGGGAATCAGAGATGGGGAATCAGAGGCGGGGAATCAGAGGCAGGGAATCGGACTCCGGGAATCAGAGTCAGGGAATCAGAGATGGGGAATCAGAGGCGGGGAATCAGAGTTGGGGAATCAGAGGCGGGGAATCAGATATGGGGAAATAGAGGCGGGGAATCAGATATGGGGAATCAGAGGTGTGGAATCAGAGGTTGGGAATCAGAGGCAGGGAATCAAAGTCGGGGAATCAGATATGGGGAATCAGAGGTGGCGAATCAAAGGCGGTGAAACAGAGATGGGGAATCAGGGCAGGGAATCAGAGGCAGGGAATCAAACACGGGGAATCAGAGCTGGGGAATCAGAGGCGGGGAATCAGAGTTGGGAATCAGAGGCGGGGAATCAGAGGCGGGGAAACAGAGGCGGGGAATCAGATATGGGGAATCAGAGGTGGGGAATCCGAGGTTGGGAATCAGAGGCAGGGAATCAGAGGCGGGGAATCAGAGGCGGGGAATCAGAGGAAGGGAATCAGATGTGCGGAATCGGAGATGGGGAATCAGAGGCAGGGAATCTGAGGCGCGGAATCAGATGCGGGGAATCAGAGGCCGGGAATCAGATATGGGGAAACAGAGGCGGGGAATCCGAGGCGGGGAAACAGAGGCGGGGAATCAGATATGGGGAATCAGAGGTGGGGAATCAGAGGTTGGGAATCAGAGGCAGGGAATCAGAGGCTTGGAATCAGATGCAGGGAATCAGATTTGGGGAATCAGAGGCGGGGACTTAGATATTGGGAAACAGAGGCGGGGAATCAGAGGCGGGGAAACCCAGGCGGGGAATCAGATATGGGGAATCAGAGGTGGGGAATCAGAGGCAAGGAATCAGATGTGCGGAATCAGAGATGGGGAATCAGAGGCAGGGAATCAGAATCAGAAGCAGGGAATCAGAGGCCGGGAATCAGAGGCCGGAATCAGATGCTGGGAATCAGAGGCCTGGAATCAGAGGCGGGGAATCAGAGGCAGGGAATCAGATGCGGGGAATCAGAGGCGGGGAATCAGAGCTGGGGAATCAGAGGCGGGGTATTAGAGTTGGGGAATCAGAGGCGGGGAATCAGATATGGGGAAACAGAGGTGGGGAATCAGAGGCGGGGAAACAGAGGCAGGGAATCAGATATGGGGAATCAGAGGTGGGGAATCAGAGATGGGGAATCAGAGGCGGTGAATCAGAGATGGGGAATCAGAGGCGGGGAATCAGAGGCAGGAAATCAGACACGGGGATTCAGAGGCTGGGAATCAGACGGGGGGAATCAAAGGCGGGGAATCAGAGATGGGGAATCAGAGGCAGGGAATCAGAGGCGGGGAATCAGATATGGGGAATCAGAGGCTGGGATTCAGAGGCGGGGAATCAGAGGCAGGGAATCAGACACGGGGAATCAGAGGTGGGGAATCAGAGATGGGGAATCAGAGGCGGTGAATCAGAGGCAGGGAATCAGACGCAGGGAATCTGAGGCGGGGAATCAGAGCTGGGGAATCAGTGGTGGGGAATCAGAGTTGGGGAATCAGAGGCAGGGAATCGGATGTGCGGAATCAGAGATGGGGAATCAGATGTGGGGAATCAGAGGAATCAGAGATGGGGAATCAGAGGCGGGGAATCAGAGGCAGGAAATCAGACACGGGGATTCAGAGGCTGGGAATCAGACGGGGGGAATCAAAGGCGGGGAATCAGAGCTGGGGAATCAGAGGCAGGGAATCAGAGTTGGGGATTCAGAGACGGGGAATCAGATATGGGGAAACAGAGGCGGGGAATCAGAGGCGGGCAAACAGAGGCGGGGAATTAGATATGGGGAATCAGAGGTGGGAAATCAGAGGTGGTGAATCTGTGATGGGGAATCACAGGCGGGGAATCAGAGGCAGGGAATAGAACGCAGGGAATCAGACGCAGGGAATCAGAGCTGGGGAATCAGAGGCGGGGAATCATAGTTGGGAATCAGAGGCGGGGAATCAGATATGGGGAAACAGAGGCGGGGAATCTGAGGCGGGGAAACAGAGGCGGGGAATCAGATATGGGGAATCGGATGCGGGGAATCAGAGGCGGGGAATCAGAGCTGGGGAATCAGAGGCGGGGAATCAGAGCTGGGGAATCAGAGGCGGGGAATCAGATATGAGGAATCAGAGGTGGGGAATCAGAGGCAGGGATTCAGATGTGCTGAATCAGAGATTGGGAATCAGAGGCAGGGAATCAGAATCAGAAGCCGGGAATCAGAGGCCGGGAATCAGAGGCCGGGAATCAGATGCTGGGAATAAGAGGCCGGGAATCAGAGGTGGGGAATCAGAGTCCGGGAATCAGAGATGGGGATTCAGAGGCAGGGAATGAGATATGGAGAATCAGAGGCGGGGAATCAGAGGCCGGGAAACAGAGGTGGGGAATCAGATATGGGGAATCAGAGTTGTCGAATCAAAGGCGGTGAATCAGAGATGGGGAATCAAGGCGGGGAATCAGAGGCAGGGAATCAGACGCGGGGAATCAGAGGCGGGGATTCAGAGCTGGGGAATCAGAGGCGGTGAATCAGAGTTGGGGAATCAGAGGCAGGGAATCAGATATGGGGAATCAGAGGCGGGGAATCACAGGCGGGGAAACAGAGGCGGGGAATCAGATATGGGGAATCAGAATTGGGGAATCAGTGGCAGGGAATCAGTGGCAGGGAATCAGAGGCGGGGAATCAGAGGCGGGGAATCAGAGGCAGGGAATCAGACACGGGGAATCGGAGGCGGGGAATCAGAGATGGGGAATCAGAGGCGGGGAATCAGAGGCAGGGAATCGGACTCCGGGAATCAGAGTCGGGGAATCAGAGCTGGGGAATCAGAGGCGGGGAATCAGAGTTGGGGAATCAGAGGCGGGGAATCAGATATGGGGAAATAGAGGCGGGGAATCAGATATGGGGAATCAGAGGTGTGGAATCAGAGGTTGGGAATCAGAGGCAGGGAATCAAAGTCGGGGAATCAGATATGGGGAATCAGAGGTGGCGAATCAAAGGCGGTGAAACAGAGATGGGGAATCAGGGCAGGGAATCAGAGGCAGGGAATCAAACACGGGGAATCAGAGCTGGGGAATCAGAGGCGGGGAATCAGAGTTGGGAATCAGAGGCGGGGAATCAGAGGCGGGGAAACAGAGGCGGGGAATTAGATATGGGGAATCAGAGGTGGGGAATCCGAGGTTGGGAATCAGAGGCAGGGAATCAGAGGCGGGGAATCAGAGGCGGGGAATCAGAGGAAGGGAATCAGATGTGCGGAATCGGAGATGGGGAATCAGAGGCAGGGAATCTGAGGCGCGGAATCAGATGCGGGGAATCAGAGGCCGGGAATCAGATATGGGGAAACAGAGGCGGGGAATCCGAGGCGGGGAAACAGAGGCGGGGAATCAGATATGGGGAATCAGAGGTGGGGAATCAGAGGTTGGGAATCAGAGGCAGGGAATCAGAGGCTTGGAATCAGATGCAGGGAATCAGATGCGGGGAATCAGAGGCGGGGAATCAGAGCTGGGGAATCAGAGGTGGGGAATCAGATTTGGGGAATCAGAGGCGGGGACTTAGATATTGGGAAACAGAGGCGGGGAATCAGAGGCGGGGAAACCCAGGCGGGGAATCAGATATGGGGAATCAGAGGTGGGGAATCAGAGGCAAGGAATCAGATGTGCGGAATCAGAGATGGGGAATCAGAGGCAGGGAATCAGAATCAGAAGCAGGGAATCAGAGGCCGGGAATCAGAGGCCGGAATCAGATGCTGGGAATCAGAGGCCTGGAATCAGAGGCGGGGAATCAGAGGCAGGGAATCAGATGCGGGGAATCAGAGGCGGGGAATCAGAGCTGGGGAATCAGAGGCGGGGTATTAGAGTTGGGGAATCAGAGGCGGGGAATCAGATATGGGGAAACAGAGGTGGGGAATCAGAGGCGGGGAAACAGAGGCAGGGAATCAGATATGGGGAATCAGAGGTGGGGAATCAGAGATGGGGAATCAGAGGCGGTGAATCAGAGATGGGGAATCAGAGGCGGGGAATCAGAGGCAGGAAATCAGACACGGGGATTCAGAGGCTGGGAATCAGACGGGGGGAATCAAAGGCGGGGAATCAGAGCTGGGGAATCAGAGGCAGGTAATCAGAGGCGGGGAATCAGATATGGGGAATCAGAGGCTGGGATTCAGAGGCGGGGAATCAGAGGCAGGGAATCAGACACGGGGAATCAGAGGTGGGGAATCAGAGATGGGGAATCAGAGGCGGGGAATCAGAGGCTGGGAATCAGACGCGGGGAATCTGAGGCGGGGAATCAGAGCTGGGGAATCAGTGGTGGGGAATCAGAGTTGGGGAATCAGAGGCAGGGAATCGGATGTGCGGAATCAGAGATGGGGAATCAGATGTGGGGAATCAGAGGAATCAGAGATGGGGAATCAGAGGCGGGGAATCAGAGGCAGGAAATCAGACACGGGGATTCAGAGGCTGGGAATCAGACGGGGGGAATCAAAGGCGGGGAATCAGAGCTGGGGAATCAGAGGCAGGGAATCAGAGTTGGGGATTCAGAGACGGGGAATCAGATATGGGGAAACAGAGGCGGGGAATCAGAGGCGGGCAAACAGAGGCGGGGAATTAGATATGGGGAATCAGAGGTGGGGTATCAGAGGTGGTGAATCAGTGATGGGGAATCACAGGCGGGGAATCAGAGGCAGGGAATAGAACGCAGGGAATCAGACGCAGGGAATCAGAGCTGGGGAATCAGAGGCGGGGAATCATAGTTGGGAATCAGAGGCGGGGAATCAGATATGGGGAAACAGAGGCGGGGAATCAGAGGCGGGGAAACAGAGGCGGGGAATCAGATATGGGGAATCGGATGCGGGGAATCAGAGGCGGGGAATCAGAGCTGGGGAATCAGAGGCGGGGAATCAGAGCTGGGGAATCAGAGGCGGGGAATCAGAGTTGGGGCATCAGAGGTGGGGAATTAGATATAGGGAAACAGAGGCGGGGAATCAGAGGCGGGGAAACAGAGGCGGGGAATCAGATATGAGGAATCAGAGGTGGGGAATCAGAGGCAGGGATTCAGATGTGCTGAATCAGAGATTGGGAATCAGAGGCAGGGAATCAGAATCAGAAGCCGGGAATCAGAGGCCGGGAATCAGAGGCCGGGAATCAGATGCTGGGAATAAGAGGCCGGGAATCAGAGGTGGGGAATCAGAGTCCGGGAATCAGAGATGGGGATTCAGAGGCGGGGAATGAGATATGGAGAATCAGAGGCGGGGAATCAGAGGCCGGGAAACAGAGGTGGGGAATCAGATATGGGGAATCAGAGGTGGCGAATCAAAGGCGGTGAATCAGAGATGGGCAATCAGAGGCGGGGAATCTGATATGGGGAATCAGAGGCGGGGAATCAGAGGCGGGGAAACAGAGGCGGGGAATCAAATATAGGGAATCAGAGGTGGGGAATCAGAGGTTGTGAATCAGAGATGGGGAATCAAGGCGGGGAATCAGAGGCAGGGAATCAGACACGGGGAATCAGAGGCGGGGATTCAGAGCTGGGGAATCAGAGGCGGGGAATCAGAGTTGGGGAATCAGAGGCAGGGAATCAGATATGGGGAATCAGAGGCGGGGAATCAGAGGCGGGGAAACAGAGGCGGGGAATCAGATATGGGGAATCAGAGGTGGGGAATCAGGGGCAGGGATTCAGTGTCAGGGAATCAGAGGCGGGGAATCTGAGGCGGGGAATCAGAGGCAGGGAATCAGACACGGGGAATCAGAGGCGGGGAATCAGAGATGGGGAATCAGAGGCGGGGAATCAGAGGCAGGGAATCGGACGCTGGGAATCAGAGTCGGGGAATCAGAGCTGGGGAATCAGAGGCGGGGAATCAGAGTTGGGGAATCAGAGGCGGGGATTCAGATATGGGGAAATAGAGGCGGGGAATCAGATATGGGGAATCAGAGGTGTGGAATCAGAGGTTGGGAATCAGAGGAAGGGAATCAGAGTCGGGGAAACGGAGGCGGGGAATCAGATATGTGGAATCAGTGGTGGCGAATCAAAGGCGGTGAAACAGAGATGGGGAATCAGGGCAGGGAATCAGAGGCAGGGAATCAAACACGGGGAATCAGATCTGGGGAATCAGAGGCGGGGAATCAGAGTTGGGAATCAGAGGCGGGGAATCAGAGGCGGGGAATCGGATGCGGGGAATCAGATATGGGGAATCAGAGGTGGGGAATCAGAGGTTGGGAATCAGAGGCAGGGAATCGGAGATGGGGAATCAGAGGCAGGGAATCAGAGGCGGGGAATCAGAGGCGGGGAATCAGAGGCCGGGAATCAGATATGGGGAAACTGAGGCGGGGAATCCGAGGCGGGGAAACAGAGGCGGGGAATCAGATATGGGGAATCAGAGGTGGGGAATCAGAGGTTGGGAATCAGAGGCAGGGAATCAGAGGCTTGGAATCAGATGCAGGGAATCAGATGCGGGGAATCAGAGGCGGGGAATCAGAGCTGGGGAATCAGAGGTGGGGAATCAGATTTGGGGAATCAGAGGTGGGGACAGATATTGGGAAACAGAGGCGGGGAATCAGAGGCGGGGAAACAGAGGTGGGGAATCAGATATGGGGAATCAGAGGTGGGGAATCAGAGGCAGGGAATCAGATGTGCGGAATCAGAGATGGGGAATCAGAGGCAGGGAATCAGAATCAGAAGCAGGGAATCAGAGGCCGGGAATCAGAGGCCGGAATCAGATGATGGGAATCAGAGGCCTGGAATCAGAGGCGGGGAATCAGAGGCAGGGAATCAGATGCGGGGAATCAGAGGCGGGGAATCAGAGCTGGGGAATCAGAGGCGGGGTATTAGAGTTGGGGAATCAGAGGCGGGGAATCAGATATGGGGAAACAGAGGTAGGGAATCAGAGGCGGGGAAACAGAGGCAGGGAATCAGATATGGGGAATCAGAGGTGGGGAATCAGAGGTGGGGAATCATAGGCAGGGAATCGGATGTGCGGAATCAGAGATGGGGAATCAGAGGCCGGGAATCAGAGGTGGTGAATCAGAGATGGGGAATCAGAGGCGGGGAATCAGAGGCAGGGTATCAGACGCGGGGAATCAGAGGTGGGCAATCAGAGGCGGGGAATCAGATATGGGGAATCAGAGGCGGGGAATCAGAGGCGGGGAAACAGAGGTGGGGAATCAGATATGGGGAATCAGAGGTGGGGCATCAGAGGTTGTGAATCACAGATGGGGAATCAGAGGAGGGGAATCAGAGGCAGGGAATCAGACGCGGGGAATCAGAGGCGGGGATTCAGAGCTGGGGAATCAGAAGCGGGGAATCAGAGTTGGGGAATCAGAGGTGGGGAATCAGATATGGGGAATCAGAGGCAGGGAATCAGAGGCGGGGAATCAGAGGCAGGGAATCAAACGCGGGGAATCTGAGGTGGGGAATCAGAGCTGGGGAATCAGAGGTGGGGAATCAGAGTTGGGGAATCAGAGGCAGGGAATTGGATGTGCGGAATCAGAGATGGGGAATCAGAGGTGGGGAATCAGAGGCGGTGAGTCAGAGATGGGGAATCAGAGGCGGGGAATCAGAGGCAGGAAATCAGACACGGGGATTTAGAGGCTGGGAATCAGACGGGGGGAATCAAAGGCGGGGAATCAGAGCTGGGGAATCTGAGGCAGGGAATCAGAGTTGGGGATTCAGAGGCGGGGAATCAGATATGGGGAAACAGAGGCGGGGAATCAGAGGCGGGCAAACAGAGGCGGGGAATTAGATATGGGGAATCAGAGGTAGGGAATCAGAGGTGGTGAATCAGTGATGGGGAATCACAGGCGGGGAATCAGAGGCAGGGAATAGAACGCGGGGAATCAGAGGCAGGGAATCAGAGCTGGGGAATCAGAGGCGGGGAATCATAGTTGGGAATCAGAGGCGGGAATCAGATATGGGGAAACAGAGGCGGGGAATCAGAGGCGGGGAAACAGAGGCGGGGAATCTGATATGGGGAATCGGATGCAGGGAATCAGAGTCGGGGAATCAGAGCTGGGGAATCAGAGGCGGGGAATCAGAGTTGGGGCATCAGAGGTGGGGAATTAGATATAGGGAAACAGAGGCGGGGAATCAGAGGCGGGGAAACAGAGGCGGGGAATCAGATATGGGGAATCAGAGGAGGGGAATCAGAGGCAGGGAATCAGATGTGCGGAATCAGAGATTGGGAATCAGAGGCAGGGAATCAGAAGCGGGGAATCAGAGGCCGGGAATCAGAGGCCGGGAATCAGATGCTGGGAATAGAAGGCCGGGAATCAGAGGAGGGGAATCAGAGTCCGGGAATCAGAGATGGGGATTCAGAGGCGGGGAATGAGATATGGAGAATCAGAGGCGGGGAATCAGAGGCGGGGAAACAGAGGTGGGGAATCAGATATGGGGAATCAGAGGTGGCGAATTAAAGGCGGTGAATCAGAGATGGGGAATCAGAGGCGGGGAATCAGAGGCAGGGAATCAGATGCGGGGAATCAGAGGCGGGGAATCAGAGATGGCGAATCAGAGGCTGGGAATCAGAGGTGGGCAATCAGAGGCGGGGAATCAGATATGGGGAATCAGAGGCGGGGAAACAGAGGCGGGGAATCAAATATAGGGAATCAGAGGTGGGGAATCAGAGGTTGTGAATCAGAGATGGGGAATCAAGGCGGGGAATCAGAGGCAGGGAATCAGACGCGTGGAATCAGAGGCGGGGATTAAGAGCTGGGGAATCAGAGGCGGGGAATCAGAGTTGGGGAATCAGAGGCAGGGAATCTGATATGGGGAATCAGAGGCGAGGAATCAGAGGCCGGGAATCAGAGTTGGGGAAACAGAGGCGGGGAATCCGAGGCGGGGAAACAGAGGCGGGGAATCAGATATGGGGAATCAGAGGTGGGGAATCAGAGGTTGGGAATCAGAGGCAGGGAATCAGAGGCTTGGAATCAGATGCAGGGAATCAGATGCGGGGAATCAGAGGCGGGGAATCAGAGCTGGGGAATCAGAGGTGGGGAATCAGATTTGGGGAATCAGAGGCGGGGACTTAGATATTGGGAAACAGAGGCGGGGAATCAGAGGCGGGGAAACCCAGGCGGGGAATCAGATATGGGGAATCAGAGGTGGGGAATCAGAGGCAAGGAATCAGATGTGCGGAATCAGAGATGGGGAATCAGAGGCAGGGAATCAGAATCAGAAGCAGGGAATCAGAGGCCGGGAATCAGAGGCCGGAATCAGATGCTGGGAATCAGAGGCCTGGAATCAGAGGCGGGGAATCAGAGGCAGGGAATCAGATGCGGGGAATCAGAGGCGGGGAATCAGAGCTGGGGAATCAGAGGCGGGGTATTAGAGTTGGGGAATCAGAGGCGGGGAATCAGATATGGGGAAACAGAGGTGGGGAATCAGAGGCGGGGAAACAGAGGCAGGGAATCAGATATGGGGAATCAGAGGTGGGGAATCAGAGATGGGGAATCAGAGGCGGTGAATCAGAGATGGGGAATCAGAGGCGGGGAATCAGAGGCAGGAAATCAGACACGGGGATTCAGAGGCTGGGAATCAGACGGGGGGAATCAAAGGCGGGGAATCAGAGCTGGGGAATCAGAGGCAGGGAATCAGAGGCGGGGAATCAGATATGGGGAATCAGAGGCTGGGATTCAGAGGCGGGGAATCAGAGGCAGGGAATCTGACACGGGGAATCAGAGGTGGGGAATCAGAGATGGGGATTCAGAGGCGGGGAATGAGATATGGAGAATCAGAGGCGGGGAATCAGAGGCGGGGAAACAGAGGTGGGGAATCAGATATGGGGAATCAGAGGTGGCGAATTAAAGGCGGTGAATCAGAGATGGGGAATCAGAGGCGGGGAATCAGAGGCAGGGAATCAGACACGGGGATTCAGAGGCTGGGAATCAGACGGGGGGAATCAAAGGCGGGGAATCAGAGCTGGGGAATCAGAGGCAGGGAATCAGAGTTGGGGATTCAGAGACGGGGAATCAGATATGGGGAAACAGAGGCGGGGAATCAGAGGCGGGCAAACAGAGGCGGGGAATTAGATATGGGGAATCAGAGGTGGGGTATCAGAGGTGGTGAATCAGTGATGGGGAATCACAGGCGGGGAATCAGAGGCAGGGAATAAAACGCAGGGAATCAGACGCAGGGAATCAGAGCTGGGGAATCAGAGGCGGGGAATCATAGTTGGGAATCAGAGGCGGGGAATCAGATATGGGGAAACAGAGGCGGGGAATCAGAGGCGGGGAAACAGAGGCGGGGAATCAGATATGGGGAATCGGATGCGGGGAATCAGAGGCGGGGAATCAGAGCTGGGGAATCAGAGGCGGGGAATCAGAGCTGGGGAATCAGAGGCGAGGAATCAGAGTTGGGGCATCAGAGGTGGGGAATTAGATATAGGGAAACAGAGGCGGGGAATCAGAGGCGGGGAATCAGAGGCGGGGAATCAGATATGAGGAATCAGAGGTGGGGAATCAGAGGCAGGGATTCAGATGTGCTGAATCAGAGATTGGGAATCAGAGGCAGGGAATCAGAATCAGAAGCCGGGAATCAGAGGCCGGGAATCAGAGGCCGGTAATCAGATGCTGGGAATAAGAGGCCGGGAATCAGAGGTGGGGAATCAGAGTCCGGGAATCAGAGATGGGGATTCAGAGGCGGGGAATCAGAGGTTGGGAATCAGAGGCAGGGAATCAGACGCGTGGAATCAGAGGCGGGGATTCAGAGCTGGGGAATCAGAGGCGGGGAATCAGAGTTGGGGAATCAGAGGCAGGGAATCAGATATGGGGAATCAGAGGCGGGGAATCAGAGGCCGGGAATCAGAGTTGGGGAAACAGAGGCGGGGAATCCGAGGCGGGGAAACAGAGGCGGGGAATCAGATATGGGGAATCAGAGGTGGGGAATCAGAGGTTGGGAATCAGAGGCAGGGAATCAGAGGCTTGGAATCAGATGCAGGGAATCAGATGCGGGGAATCAGAGGCGGGGAATCAGAGCTGGGGAATCAGAGGTGGGGAATCAGATTTGGGGAATCAGAGGCGGGGACTTAGATATTGGGAAACAGAGGCGGGGAATCAGAGGCGGGGAAACCCAGGCGGGGAATCAGATATGGGGAATCAGAGGTGGGGAATCAGAGGCAAGGAATCAGATGTGCGGAATCAGAGATGGGGAATCAGAGGCAGGGAATCAGAATCAGAAGCAGGGAATCAGAGGCCGGGAATCAGAGGCCGGAATCAGATGCTGGGAATTAGAGGCCTGGAATCAGAGGCGGGGAATCAGAGGCAGGGAATCAGATGCGGGGAATCAGAGGCGGGGTATTAGAGTTGGGGAATCAGAGGCGGGGAATCAGATATGGGGAAACAGAGGAGGGGAATCAGAGGCGGGGAAACAGAGGCAGGGAATCAGATATGGGGAATCAGAGGTGGGGAATCAGAGATGGGGAATCAGAGGCGGTGAATCAGAGATGGGGAATCAGAGGCGGGGAATCAGAGGCAGGAAATCAGACACGGGGATTCAGAGGCTGGGAATCAGACGGGGGGAATCAAAGGCGGGGAATCAGAGCTGGGGAATCAGAGGCAGGGAATCAGAGGCGGGGAATCAGATATGGGGAATCAGAGGCTGGGATTCAGAGGCGGGGAATCAGAGGCAGGGAATCAGACACGGGGAATCAGAGGTGGGGAATCAGAGATGGGGAATCAGAGGCGGGGAATCAGAGGCAGGGAATCAGACGCGGGGAATCTGAGGCGGGGAATCAGAGCTGGGGAATCAGTGGTGGGGAATCAGAGTTGGGGAATCAGAGGCAGGGAATCGGATGTGCGGAATCAGAGATGGGGAATCAGATGTGGGGAATCAGAGGAATCAGAGATGGGGAATCAGAGGCGGGGAATCAGAGGCAGGAAATCAGACACGGGGATTCAGAGGCTGGGAATCAGACGGGGGGAATCAAAGGCGGGGAATCAGAGCTGGGGAATCAGAGGCAGGGAATCAGAGTTGGGGATTCAGAGACGGGGAATCAGATATGGGGAAACAGAGGCGGGGAATCAGAGGTGGGCATACAGAGGCGGGGAATTAGATATGGGGAATCAGAGGTGGGGAATCAGAGGTGGTGAATCAGTGATGGGGAATCACAGGCGGGGAATCAGAGGCAGGGAATAGAACGCAGGGAATCAGACGCAGGGAATCAGAGCTGGGGAATCAGGGGCGGGGAATCATAGTTGGGAATCAGAGGCGGGGAATCAGATATGGGGAAACAGGCGGGGAATCAGAGGCGGGGAAACAGAGGCGGGGAATCAGATATGGGGAATCGGATGCGGGGAATCAGAGGCGGGGAATCAGAGCTGGGGAATCAGAGGCGGGGAATCAGAGCTGGGGAATCAGAGGCGGGGAATCAGAGTTGGGGCATCAGAGGTGGGGAATTAGATATAGGGAAACAGAGGCGGGGAATCAGAGGCGGGGAAACAGAGGCGGGGAATCAGATATGAGGAATCAGAGGTGGGGAATCAGAGGCAGGGATTCAGATGTGCTGAATCAGAGATTGGGAATCAGAGGCAGGGAATCAGAATCAGAAGCCGGGAATCAGAGGCCGGGAATCAGATGCTGGGAATAAGATGCCGGGAATCAGAGGTGGGGAATCAGAGTCCGTGAATCAGAGATGGGGATTCAGAGGCGGGGAATGAGATATGTAGAATTAGAGGCGGGGAATCAGAGGCCGGGAATCAGATATGGGGAATCAGAGGCAGGGAATCAGAGGCGGGGAATCAGAGGCAGGGAATCAAACGCGGGGAATCTGAGGCGGGGAATCAGAGCTGGGGAATCAGAGGTGGGGAATCAGAGTTGGGGAATCAGAGGCAGGGAATTGGATGTGCGGAATCAGAGATGGGGAATCAGAGGTGGGGAATCAGAGGCGGTGAATCAGAGATGGGGAATCAGAGGCGGGGAATCAGAGGCAGGAAATCAGACACGGGGATTTAGAGGCTGGGAATCAGACGGGGGGAATCAAAGGCGGGGAATCAGAGCTGGGGAATCTGAGGCAGGGAATCAGAGTTGGGGATTCAGAGGCGGGGAATCAGATATGGGGAAACAGAGGCGGGGAATCAGAGGCGGGCAAACAGAGGCGGGGAATTAGATATGGGGAATCAGAGGTAGGGAATCAGAGGTGGTGAATCAGTGATGGGGAATCACAGGCGGGGAATCAGAGGCAGGGAATAGAACGCGGGGAATCAGAGGCAGGGAATCAGAGCTGGGGAATCAGAGGCGGGGAATCATAGTTGGGAATCAGAGGCGGGAATCAGATATGGGGAAACAGAGGCGGGGAATCAGAGGCGGGGAAACAGAGGCGGGGAATCTGATATGGGGAATCGGATGCAGGGAATCAGAGTCGGGGAAACAGCTGGGGAATCAGAGGCGGGGAATCAGAGTTGGGGCATCAGAGGTGGGGAATTAGATATAGGGAAACAGAGGCGGGGAATCAGAGGAGGGGAAACAGAGGCGGGGAATCAGATATGGGGAATCAGAGGAGGGGAATCAGAGGCAGGGAATCAGATGTGCGGAATCAGAGATGGGGAATCAGAGGCAGGGAATCAGAAGCGGGGAATCAGAGGCCGGGAATCAGAGGCCGGGAATCAGATGCTGGGAATAAGAGGCCGGGAATCAGAGGAGGGGAATCAGAGTCCGGGAATCAGAGATGGGGATTCAGAGGCGGGGAATGAGATATGGAGAATCAGAGGCGGGGAATCAGAGGCGGGGAAACAGAGGTGGGGAATCAGATATGGGGAATCAGAGGTGGCGAATTAAAGGCGGTGAATCAGAGATGGGGAATCAGAGGCGGGGAATCAGAGGCAGGGAATCAGATGCGGGGAATCAGAGGCGGGGAATCAGAGCTGGCGAATCAGAGGCTGGGAATCAGAGGTGGGCAATCAGAGGCGGGGAATCAGATATGGGGAATCAGAGGCGGGGAAACAGAGGCGGGGAATCAAATATAGGGAATCAGAGGTGGGGAATCAGAGGTTGTGAATCAGAGATGGGGAATCAAGGCGGGGAATCAGAGGCAGGGAATCAGACGCGTGGAATCAGAGGCGGGGATTCAGAGCTGGGGAATCAGAGGCGGGGAATCAGAGTTGGGGAATCAGAGGCAGGGAATCCGATATGGGGAATCAGAGGCGGGGAATCAGAGGCCGGGAATCAGAGTTGGGGAAACAGAGGCGGGGAATCCGAGGCGGGGAAACAGAGGCGGGGAATCAGATATGGGGAATCAGAGGTGGGGAATCAGAGGCTTGGAATCAGATGCAGGGAATCAGATGCGGGGAATCAGAGGCGGGGAATCAGAGCTGGGGAATCAGAGGTGGGGAATCAGATTTGGGGAATCAGAGGCGGGGACTTAGATATTGGGAAACAGAGGCGGGGAATCAGAGGCGGGGAAACCCAGGCGGGGAATCAGATATGGGGAATCAGAGGTGGGGAATCAGAGGCAAGGAATCAGATGTGCGGAATCAGAGATGGGGAATCAGAGGCAGGGAATCAGAATCAGAAGCAGGGAATCAGAGGCCGGGAATCAGAGGCCGGAATCAGATGCTGGGAATCAGAGGCCTGGAATCAGAGGCGGGGAATCAGAGGCAGGGAATCAGATGCGGGGAATCAGAGGCGGGGAATCAGAGCTGGGGAATCAGAGGCGGGGTATTAGAGTTGGGGAATCAGAGGCGGGGAATCAGATATGGGGAAACAGAGGTGGGGAATCAGAGGCGGGGAAACAGAGGCAGGGAATCAGATATGGGGAATCAGAGGTGGGGAATCAGAGATGGGGAATCAGAGGCGGTGAATCAGAGATGGGGAATCAGAGGCGGGGAATCAGAGGCAGGAAATCAGACACGGGGATTCAGAGGCTGGGAATCAGACGGGGGGAATCAAAGGCGGGGAATCAGAGCTGGGGAATCAGAGGCAGGGAATCAGAGGCGGGGAATCAGATATGGGGAATCAGAGGCTGGGATTCAGAGGCGGGGAATCAGAGGCAGGGAATCTGACACGGGGAATCAGAGGTGGGGAATCAGAGATGGGGATTCAGAGGCGGGGAATGAGATATGGAGAATCAGAGGCGGGGAATCAGAGGCGGGGAAACAGAGGTGGGGAATCAGATATGGGGAATCAGAGGTGGCGAATTAAAGGCGGTGAATCAGAGATGGGGAATCAGAGGCGGGGAATCAGAGGCAGGGAATCAGACACGGGGATTCAGAGGCTGGGAATCAGACGGGGGGAATCAAAGGCGGGGAATCAGAGCTGGGGAATCAGAGGCAGGGAATCAGAGTTGGGGATTCAGAGACGGGGAATCAGATATGGGGAAACAGAGGCGGGGAATCAGAGGCGGGCAAACAGAGGCGGGGAATTAGATATGGGGAATCAGAGGTGGGGTATCAGAGGTGGTGAATCAGTGATGGGGAATCACAGGCGGGGAATCAGAGGCAGGGAATAGAACGCAGGGAATCAGACGCAGGGAATCAGAGCTGGGGAATCAGAGGCGGGGAATCATAGTTGGGAATCAGAGGCGGGGAATCAGATATGGGGAAACAGAGGCGGGGAATCAGAGGCGGGGAAACAGAGGCGGGGAATCAGATATGGGGAATCGGATGCGGGGAATCAGAGGCGGGGAATCAGAGCTGGGGAATCAGAGGCGGGGAATCAGAGCTGGGGAATCAGAGGCGGGGAATCAGAGTTGGGGCATCAGAGGTGGGGAATTAGATATAGGGAAACAGAGGCGGGGAATCAGAGGCGGGGAAACAGAGGCGGGGAATCAGATATGAGGAATCAGAGGTGGGGAATCAGAGGCAGGGATTCAGATGTGCTGAATCAGAGATTGGGAATCAGAGGCAGGGAATCAGAATCAGAAGCCGGGAATCAGAGGCCGGGAATCAGAGGCCGGGAATCAGATGCTGGGAATAAGAGGCCGGGAATCAGAGGTGGGGAATCAGAGTCCGGGAATCAGAGATGGGGATTCAGAGGCGGGGAATCAGAGGTTGGGAATCAGAGGCAGGGAATCAGACGCGTGGAATCAGAGGCGGGGATTCAGAGCTGGGGAATCAGAGGCGGGGAATCAGAGTTGGGGAATCAGAGGCAGGGAATCAGATATGGGGAATCAGAGGCGGGGAATCAGAGGCCGGGAATCAGAGTTGGGGAAACAGAGGCGGGGAATCCGAGGCGGGGAAACAGAGGCGGGGAATCAGATATGGGGAATCAGAGGTGGGGAATCAGAGGCAGGGAATCAGAGGCTTGGAATCAGATGCAGGGAATCAGATGCGGGGAATCAGAGGCGGGGAATCAGAGCTGGGGAATCAGAGGTGGGGAATCAGATTTGGGGAATCAGAGGCGGGGACTTAGATATTGGGAAACAGAGGCGGGGAATCAGAGGCGGGGAAACCCAGGCGGGGAATCAGATATGGGGAATCAGAGGTGGGGAATCAGAGGCAAGGAATCAGATGTGCGGAATCAGAGATGGGGAATCAGAGGCAGGGAATCAGAATCAGAAGCAGGGAATCAGAGGCCGGGAATCAGAGGCCGGAATCAGATGCTGGGAATCAGAGGCCTGGAATCAGAGGCGGGGAATCAGAGGCAGGGAATCAGATGCGGGGAATCAGAGGCGGGGTATTAGAGTTGGGGAATCAGAGGCGGGGAATCAGATATGGGGAAACAGAGGTGGGGAATCAGAGGCGGGGAAACAGAGGCAGGGAATCAGATATGGGGAATCAGAGGTGGGGAATCAGAGATGGGGAATCAGAGGCGGTGAATCAGAGATGGGGAATCAGAGGCGGGGAATCATAGGCAGGAAATCAGACACGGGGATTCAGAGGCTGGGAATCAGACGGGGGGAATCAAAGGCGGGGAATCAGAGCTGGGGAATCAGAGGCAGGGAATCAGAGGCGGGGAATCAGATATGGGGAATCAGAGGCTGGGATTCAGAGGCGGGGAATCAGAGGAAGGGAATCAGACACGGGGAATCAGAGGTGGGGAATCAGAGATGGGGAATCAGAGGCGGGGAATCAGAGGCAGGGAATCAGACGCGGGGAATCTGAGGCGGGGAATCAGAGCTGGGGAATCAGTGGTGGGGAATCAGAGTTGGGGAATCAGAGGCAGGGAATCGGATGTGCGGAATCAGAGATGGGGAATCAGATGTGGGGAATCAGAGGAATCAGAGATGGGGAATCAGAGGCGGGGAATCAGAGGCAGGAAATCAGACACGGGGATTCAGAGGCTGGGAATCAGACGGGGGGAATCAAAGGCGGGGAATCAGAGCTGGGGAATCAGAGGCAGGGAATCAGAGTTGGGGATTCAGAGACGGGGAATCAGATATGGGGAAACAGAGGCGGGGAATCAGAGGCGGGCAAACAGAGGCTGGGAATTAGATATGGGGAATCAGAGGTGGGGAATCAGAGGTGGTGAATCAGTGATGGGGAATCACAGGCGGGGAATCAGAGGCAGGGAATAGAACGCAGGGAATCAGACGCAGGGAATCAGAGCTGGGGAATCAGGGGCGGGGAATCATAGTTGGGAATCAGAGGCGGGGAATCAGATATGGGGAAACAGGCGGGGAATCAGAGGCGGGGAAACAGAGGCGGGGAATCAGATATGGGGAATCGGATGCGGGGAATCAGAGGCGGGGAATCAGAGCTGGGGAATCAGAGGCGGGGAATCAGAGCTGGGGAATCAGAGGCGGGGAATCAGAGTTGGGGCATCAGAGGTGGGGAATTAGATATAGGGAAACAGAGGCGGGGAATCAGAGGCGGGGAAACAGAGGCGGGGAATCAGATATGAGGAATCAGAGGTGGGGAATCAGAGGCAGGGATTCAGATGTGCTGAATCAGAGATTGGGAATCAGAGGCAGGGAATCAGAATCAGAAGCCGGGAATCAGAGGCCGGGAATCAGATGCTGGGAATAAGATGCCGGGAATCAGAGGTGGGGAATCAGAGTCCGTGAATCAGAGATGGGGAATCAGATATGGGGAATCAGAGGTGGCGAATCAAAGGCGGTGAATCAGAGATGGGGAATCAAGGCGGGGAATCAGAGGCAGGGAATCAGACGCGGGGAATCAGAGGCGGGGATTCAGAGCTGGGGAATCAGAGGCGGTGAATCAGAGTTGGGGAATCAGAGGCAGGGAATCAGATATGGGGAATCAGAGGCGGGGAATCAGAGGCGGGGAAACAGAGGCGGGGAATCAGATAAGGGGAATCAGAATTGGGGAATCAGGGGCAGGGAATCAGTGGCAGGGAATCAGAGGCGGGGAATCAGAGGCGGGGAATCAGAGGCAGGGAATCAGACACGGGGAATCGGAGGCGGGGAATCAGAGATGGGGAATCAGAGGCGGGGAATCAGAGGCAGGGAATCGGACTCCGGGAATCAGAGTCGGGGAATCAGAGCTGGGGAATCAGAGGCGGGGAATCAGAGTTGGGGAATCAGAGGCGGAGAATCAGATATGGGGAAATAGAGGCAGGGAATCAGATATGGGGAATCAGAGGTGTGGAATCAGAGGTTGGGAATCAGAGGCAGGGAATCAAAGTCGGGGAATCAGATATGGGGAATCAGAGGTGGCGAATCAAAGGTGGTGAAACAGAGATGGGGAATCAGGGCAGGGAATCAGAGGCAGGGAATCAAACACGGGGAATCAGAGCTGGGGAATCAGAGGCGGGGAATCAGAGTTGGGAATCAGAGGCGGGGAATCAGAGGCGGGGAAACAGAGGCGGGGAATCAGATATGGGGAATCAGAGGTGGGGAATCCGAGGTTGGGAATCAGAGGCAGGGAATCAGAGGCGGGGAATCAGAGGCGGGGAATCTGAGGAAGGGAATCAGATGTGCGGAATCGGAGATGGGGAATCAGAGGCAGGGAATCTGAGGCGCGGAATCAGATGCGGGGAATCAGAGGCCGGGAATCAGATATGGGGAAACAGAGGCGGGGAATCCGAGGCGGGGAAACAGAGGCGGGGAATCAGATATGGGGAATCAGAGGTGGGGAATCAGAGGTTGGGAATCAGAGGCAGGGAATCAGAGGCTTGGAATCAGATGCAGGGAATCAGATGCGGGGAATCAGAGGCGGGGAATCAGAGCTGGGGAATCAGAGGTGGGGAATCAGATTTGGGGAATCAGAGGCGGGGACTTAGATATTGGGAAACCGAGGCGGGGAATCAGAGGCGGGGAAACCCAGGCGGGGAATCAGATATGGGGAATCAGAGGTGGGGAATCAGAGGCAAGGAATCAGATGTGCGGAATCAGAGATGGGGAATCAGAGGCAGGGAATCAGAATCAGAAGCATGGAATCAGAGGCCGGGAATCAGAGGCCGGAATCAGATGCTGGGAATCAGAGGCCTGGAATCAGAGGCGGGGAATCAGAGGCAGGGAATCAGATGCGGGGAATCAGAGGCGGGGAATCAGAGCTGGGGAATCAGAGGCGGGGTATTAGAGTTGGGGAATCAGAGGCGGGGAATCAGATATGGGGAAACAGAGGTGGGGAATCAGAGGCGGGGAAACAGAGGCAGGGAATCAGATATGGGGAATCAGACGTGGGGAATCAGAGATGGGGAATCAGAGGCGGTGAATCAGAGATGGGGAATCAGAGGCGGGGAATCAGAGGCAGGAAATCAGACACGGGGATTCAGAGGCTGGGAATCAGACGGGGGGAATCAAAGGCGGGGAATCAGAGCTGGGGAATCAGAGGCAGGGAATCAGAGGCGGGGAATCAGATATGGGGAATCAGAGGCTGGGATTCAGAGGTGGGGAATCAGAGGCAGGGAATCAGACACGGGGAATCAGAGGTGGGGAATCAGAGATGGGGAATCAGAGGCGGGGAATCAGAGGCAGGGAATCAGACGCGGGGAATCTGAGGCGGGGAATCAGAGCTGGGGAATCTGTGGTGGGGAATCAGAGTTGGGGAATCAGAGGCAGGGAATCGGATGTGCGGAATCAGAGATGGGGAATCAGATGTGGGGAATCAGAGGAATCAGAGATGGGGAATCAGAGGCGGGGAATCAGAGGCAGGAAATCAGACACGGGGATTCAGAGGCTGGGAATCAGACGGGGTGAATCAAAGGCGGGGAATCAGAGCTGGGGAATCAGAGGCAGGGAATCAGAGTTGGGGATTCAGAGACGGGGAATCAGATATGGGGAAACAGAGGCGGGGAATCAGAGGCGGGCAAACAGAGGCGGGGAATTAGATATGGGGAATCAGAGGTGGGGAATCAGAGGTGGTGAATCAGTGATGGGGAATCACAGGCGGGGAATCAGAGGCAGGGAATAGAACGCAGGGAATCAGACGCAGGGAATCAGAGCTGGGGAATCAGAGGCGGGGAATCATAGTTGGGAATCAGAGGCGGGGAATCAGATATGGGGAAACAGAGGCGGGGAATCAGAGGCGGGGAAACAGAGGCGGGGAATCAGATATGGGGAATCGGATGCGGGGAATCAGAGGCGGGGAATCAGAGCTGGGGAATCAGAGGCGGGGAATCAGAGCTGGGGAATCAGAGGCGGGAAATCAGAGTTGGGGCATCAGAGGTGGGGAATTAGATATAGGGAAACAGAGGCGGGGAATCAGAGGCGGGGAAACAGAGGCGGGGAATCAGATATGAGGAATCAGAGGTGGGGAATCAGAGGCAGGGATTCAGATGTGCTGAATCAGAGATTGGGAATCAGAGGCAGGGAATCAGAATCAGAAGCCGGGAATCAGAGGCCGGGAATCAGAGGCCGGGAATCAGATGCTGGGAATAAGAGGCCGGGAATCAGAGGTGGGGAATCAGAGTCCGGGAATCAGAGATGGGGATTCAGAGGCGGGGAATGAGATATGGAGAATCAGAGGCGTGGAATCAGAGGCCGGGAAACAGAGGTGGGGAATCAGATATGGGGAATCAGAGGTGGCGAATCAAAGGCGGTGAATCAGAGATGGGGAATCAGAGGCGGGGAATCAGAGGCAGGGAATCAGATGCGGGGAATCAGAGGCGGGGAATCAGAGCTGGTGAATCAGAGGCGGGGATTCAGAGGTGGGCAATCAGAGGCGGGGAATCAGATATGGGGAATCAGAGGCGGGGAATCAGAGGCGGGGAAACAGAGGCGGGGAATCAAATATAGGGAATCAGAGGTGGGGAATAAGAGGTTGTGAATCAGAGATGGGGAATCAAGGCGGGGAATCAGAGGCAGGGAATCAGACACGGGGAATCAGAGGCGGGGATTCAGAGCTGGGGAATCAGAGGCGGGGAATCAGAGTTGGGGAATAAGAGGCAGGGAATCAGATATGGGGAATCAGAGGCGGGGAATCAGAGGCGGGGAAACAGAGGCGGGGAATCAGTTATGGGGAATCAGAGGTGGGGAATCAGGGGCAGGGATTCAGTGTCAGGGAATCAGAGGCGGGGAATCAGAGATGGGGAATCAGAGGCGGGGAATCAGAGGCAGGGAATCGGACGCCGGGAATCAGAGTCGGGGAAACAGAGCTGGGGAATCAGAGGCGGGGAATCAGAGTTGGGAAATCAGAGGCGGGGATTCAGATATGGGGAAATAGAGGCGGGGAATCAGATATGGGGAATCAGAGGTGTGGAATCAGAGGTTGGGAATCAGAGGAAGGGAATCAGAGTCGGGGAAACAGAGGCGGGGAATCAGATATGTGGAATCAGAGGTGGCGAATCAAAGGCGGTGAAACAGAGATGGGGAATCAGGGCAGGGAATCAGAGGCAGGGAATCAAACACGGGGAATCAGAGCTGGGGAATCAGAGGCGGGGAATCAGAGTTGGGAATCAGAGGCGGGGAATCAGAGGCGGGGAAACAGAGGCGGGGAATCAGATATGGGGAATCAGAGGTGGGGAATCAGAGGTTGGGAATCAGAGGCAGGGAATCGGAGATGGGGAATCAGAGGCAGGGAATCAGAGGCGGGGAATCAGAGGCGGGGAATCAGAGGCCGGGAATCAGATATGGGGAAACTGAGGCGGGGAATCCGAGGCGGGGAAACAGAGGCGGGGAATCAGTTATGGGGAATCAGAGGCGGGGAATCAGAGGCAGGGAATCAGACACGGGGAATCAGAGGCGGGGAATCAGAGATGGGGAATCAGAGGCGGGGAATCAGAGGCAGGGAATCGGACGCCGGGAATCAGAGTCGGGGAAACAGAGCTGGGGAATCAGAGGCGGGGAATCAGAGTTGGGAAATCAGAGGCGGGGATTCAGATATGGGGAAATAGAGGCGGGGAATCAGATATGGGGAATCAGAGGTGTGGAATCAGAGGTTGGGAATCAGAGGAAGGGAATCAGAGTCGGGGAAACAGAGGCGGGGAATCAGATATGTGGAATCAGAGGTGGCGAATCAAAGGCGGTGAAACAGAGATGGGGAATCAGGGCAGGGAATCAGAGGCAGGGAATCAAACACGGGGAATCAGAGCTGGGGAATCAGAGGCGGGGAATCAGAGTTGGGAATCAGAGGCGGGGAATCAGAGGCGGGGAAACAGAGGCGGGGAATCAGATATGGGGAATCAGAGGTGGGGAATCAGAGGTTGGGAATCAGAGGCAGGGAATCGGAGATGGGGAATCAGAGGCAGGGAATCAGAGGCGGGGAATCAGAGGCGGGGAATCAGAGGCCGGGAATCAGATATGGGGAAACTGAGGCGGGGAATCCGAGGCGGGGAAACAGAGGCGGGGAATCAGATATGGGGAATCAGAGGTGGGGAATCAGAGGTTGGGAATCAGAGGCAGGGAATCAGAGGCTTGGAATCAGATGCAGGGAATCAGATGCGGGGAATCAGAGGCGGGGAATCAGAGCTGGGGAATCAGAGGTGGGGAATCAGATTTGGGGAATCAGAGGTGGGGACTTAGATATTGGGAAACAGAGGCGGGGAATCAGAGGCGGGGAAACAGAGGCGGGGAATCAGATATGGGGAATCAGAGGTGGGGAATCAGAGGCAGGGAATCAGATGTGCGGAATCAGAGATGGGGAATCAGAGGCAGGGAATCAGAATCAGAAGCAGGGAATCAGAGGCCGGGAATCAGAGGCCGGAATCAGATGATGGGAATCTGAGGCCTGGAATCAGAGGCGGGGAATAAGAGGCAGGGAATCAGATGCGGGGAATCAGAGGCGGGGAATCAGAGCTGGGGAATCAGAGGCGGGGTATTAGAGTTGGGGAATCAGAGGCGGGGAATCAGATATGGGGAAACAGAGGTAGGGAATCAGAGGCGGGGAAACAGAGGCAGGGAATCAGATATGGGGAATCAGAGGCGGGGAATCAGAGGTGGGGAATCATAGGCAGGGAATCGGATGTGCGGAATCAGAGATGGGGAATCAGAGGCCGGGAATCAGAGGTGGTGAATCAGAGATGGGGAATCAGAGGCGGGGAATCAGAGGCAGGGTATCAGACGCGGGGAATCAGAGGTGGGCA
This sequence comes from Narcine bancroftii, assembly GCF_036971445.1. NCBI lineage: Eukaryota > Metazoa > Chordata > Chondrichthyes > Torpediniformes > Narcinidae > Narcine > Narcine bancroftii. Next base: position 827,880 of record NW_027211883.1, read on the forward strand.
ATCAGAGGCGGGGAATCAGATATGGGGAATCAGAGGCGGGGAATCAGAGGCGGGGAAACAGAGGCGGGGAATCAGAGGTGGGGAATCAGAGGTGGGGCATCAGAGGTTGTGAATCACAGATGGGGAATCAGAGGCGGGGAATCAGAGTTGGGGAATCAGAGGCGGGGAATCAGATATGGGGAATCAGAGGCAGGGAATCAGAGGCGGGAATCAGAGGCAGGGAATCAGACGCGGGGAATCTGAGGCGGGGAATCAGAGCTGGGGAATCAGAGGTGGGGAATCAGAGTTGGGGAATCAGAGGCAGGGAATTGGATGTGCGGAATCAGAGATGGGGAATCAGAGGTGGGGAATCAGAGGCGGTGAATCAGAGATGGGGAATCAGAGGCGGGGAATCAGCGGCAGGAAATCAGACACGGGGATTCAGAGGCTGGGAATCAGACGGGGGGAATCAAAGGCGGGGAATCAGAGCTGGGGAATCTGAGGCAGGGAATCAGAGTTGGGGATTCAGAGGCGGGGAATCAGATATGGGGAAACAGAGGCGGGGAATCAGAGGCGGGCAAACAGAGGCGGGGAATTAGATATGGGGAATCAGAGGTAGGGAATCAGAGGTGGTGAATCAGTGATGGGGAATCACAGGCGGGGAATCAGAGGCAGGGAATAGAACGCGGGGAATCAGAGGCAGGGAATCAGAGCTGGGGAATCAGAGGCGGGGAATCATAGTTGGGAATCAGAGGCGGGAATCAGATATGGGGAAACAGAGGCGGGGAATCAGAGGCGGGGAAACAGAGGCGGGGAATCAGATATGGGGAATCGGATGCAGGGAATCAGAGGCGGGGAATCAGAGCTGGGGAATCAGAGGCGGGGAATCAGAGTTGGGGCATCAGAGGTGGGGAATTAGATATAGGGAAACAGAGGCTGGGAATCAGAGGCGGGGAAACAGAGGCGGGGAATCAGATATGGGGAATCAGAGGAGGGGAATCAGAGGCAGGGAATCAGATGTGCGGAATCAGAGATGGGGAATCAGAGGCAGGGAATCAGAAGCGGGGAATCAGAGGCCGGGAATCAGAGGCCGGGAATCAGATGCTGGGAATAAGAGGCCGGGAATCAGAGGAGGGGAATCAGAGTCCGGGAATCAGAGATGGGGATTCAGAGGCGGGGAATGAGATATGGAGAATCAGAGGCGGGGAATCAGAGGCGGGGAAACAGAGGTGGGGAATCAGATATGGGGAATCAGAGGTGGCGAATCAAAGGCGGTGAATCAGAGATGGGGAATCAGAGGCGGGGAATCAGAGGCAGGGAATCAGATGCGGGGAATCAGAGGCGGGGAATCAGAGCTGGCGAATCAGAGGCTGGGAATCAGAGGTGGGCAATCAGAGGCGGGGAATCAGATATGGGGAATCAGAGGCGGGGAATCAGAGGCGGGGAAACAGAGGCGGGGAATCAAATATAGGGAATCAGAGGTGGGGAATCAGAGGTTGTGAATCAGAGATGGGGAATCAAGGCGGGGAATCAGAGGCAGGGAATCAGACGCGTGGAATCAGAGGCGGGGATTCAGAGTTGGGGAATCAGAGGCGGGGAATCAGAGTTGGGGAATCAGAGGCAGGGAATCAGATATGGGGAATCAGAGGCGGGGAATCAGAGGCCGGGAATCAGATATGGGGAAACAGAGGCGGGGAATCCGAGGCGGGGAAACAGAGGCGGGGAATCAGATATGGGGAATCAGAGGTGGGGAATCAGAGGTTGGGAATCAGAGGCAGGGAATCAGAGGCTTGGAATCAGATGCAGGGTATCAGATGCGGGGAATCAGAGGCGGGGAATCAGAGCTGGGGAATCAGAGGCAGGGAATCAGAGGCGGGGAATCAGATATGGGGAATCAGAGGCTGGGATTCAGAGGCGGGGAATCAGAGGAAGGGAATCAGACACGGGGAATCAGAGGTGGGGAATCAGAGATGGGGAATCAGAGGCGGGGAATCAGAGGCAGGGAATCAGACGCGGGGAATCTGAGGCGGGGAATCAGAGCTGGGGAATCAGTGGTGGAGAATCAGAGTTGGGGAATCAGAGGCAGGGAATCGGATGTGCGGAATCAGAGATGGGGAATCAGATGTGGGGAATCAGAGGAATCAGAGATGGGGAATCAGAGGCGGGGAATCAGAGGCAGGAAATCAGACACGGGGATTCAGAGGCTGGGAATCAGACGGGGGGAATCAAAGGCGGGGAATCAGAGCTGGGGAATCAGAGGCAGGGAATCAGAGTTGGGGATTCAGAGACGGGGAATCAGATATGGGGAAACAGAGGCGGGGAATCAGAGGCGGGCAAACAGAGGCTGGGAATTAGATATGGGGAATCAGAGGTGGGGAATCAGAGGTGGTGAATCAGTGATGGGGAATCACAGGCGGGGAATCAGAGGCAGGGAATAGAACGCAGGGAATCAGACGCAGGGAATCAGAGCTGGGGAATCAGGGGCGGGGAATCATAGTTGGGAATCAGAGGCGGGGAATCAGATATGGGGAAACAGGCGGGGAATCAGAGGCGGGGAAACAGAGGCGGGGAATCAGATATGGGGAATCGGATGCGGGGAATCAGAGGCGGGGAATCAGAGCTGGGGAATCAGAGGCGGGGAATCAGAGCTGGGGAATCAGAGGCGGGGAATCAGAGTTGGGGCATCAGAGGTGGGGAATTAGATATAGGGAAACAGAGGCGGGGAATCAGAGGCGGGGAAACAGAGGCGGGGAATCAGATATGAGGAATCAGAGGTGGGGAATCAGAGGCAGGGATTCAGATGTGCTGAATCAGAGATTGGGAATCAGAGGCAGGGAATCAGAATCAGAAGCCGGGAATCAGAGGCCGGGAATCAGATGCTGGGAATAAGATGCCGGGAATCAGAGGTGGGGAATCAGAGTCCGTGAATCAGAGATGGGGATTCAGAGGCGGGGAATGAGATATGGAGAATTAGAGGCGGGGAATCAGAGGCCGGGAAACAGAGGTGGGGAATCAGATATGGGGAATCAGAGGTGGCGAATCAAAGGCGGTGAATCAGAGATGGGGAATCAAGGCGGGGAATCAGAGGCAGGCAATCAGACGCGGGGAATCAGAGGCGGGGATTCAGAGCTGGGGAATCAGAGGCGGTGAATCAGAGTTGGGGAATCAGAGGCAGGGAATCAGATATGGGGAATCAGAGGCGGGGAATCAGAGGCGGGGAAACAGAGGCGGGGAATCAGATAAGGGGAATCAGAATTGGGGAATCAGGGGCAGGGAATCAGTGGCAGGGAATCAGAGGCGGGGAATCAGAGGCGGGGAATCAGAGGCAGGGAATCAGACACGGGGAATCGGAGGCGGGGAATCAGAGATGGGGAATCAGAGGCGGGGAATCAGAGGCAGGGAATCGGACTCCGGGAATCAGAGTCGGGGAATCAGAGCTGGGGAATCAGAGGCGGGGAATCAGAGTTGGGGAATCAGAGGCGGAGAATCAGATATGGGGAAATAGAGGCAGGGAATCAGATATGGGGAATCAGAGGTGTGGAATCAGAGGTTGGGAATCAGAGGCAGGGAATCAAAGTCGGGGAATCAGATATGGGGAATCAGAGGTGGCGAATCAAAGGTGGTGAAACAGAGATGGGGAATCAGGGCAGGGAATCAGAGGCAGGGAATCAAACACGGGGAATCAGAGCTGGGGAATCAGAGGCGGGGAATCAGAGTTGGGAATCAGAGGCGGGGAATCAGAGGCGGGGAAACAGAGGCGGGGAATCAGATATGGGGAATCAGAGGTGGGGAATCCGAGGTTGGGAATCAGAGGCAGGGAATCAGAGGCGGGGAATCAGAGGCGGGGAATCTGAGGAAGGGAATCAGATGTGCGGAATCGGAGATGGGGAATCAGAGGCAGGGAATCTGAGGCGCGGAATCAGATGCGGGGAATCAGAGGCCGGGAATCAGATATGGGGAAACAGAGGCGGGGAATCCGAGGCGGGGAAACAGAGGCGGGGAATCAGATATGGGGAATCAGAGGTGGGGAATCAGAGGTTGGGAATCAGAGGCAGGGAATCAGAGGCTTGGAATCAGATGCAGGGAATCAGATGCGGGGAATCAGAGGCGGGGAATCAGAGCTGGGGAATCAGAGGTGGGGAATCAGATTTGGGGAATCAGAGGCGGGGACTTAGATATTGGGAAACCGAGGCGGGGAATCAGAGGCGGGGAAACCCAGGCGGGGAATCAGATATGGGGAATCAGAGGTGGGGAATCAGAGGCAAGGAATCAGATGTGCGGAATCAGAGATGGGGAATCAGAGGCAGGGAATCAGAATCAGAAGCAGGGAATCAGAGGCCGGGAATCAGAGGCCGGAATCAGATGCTGGGAATCAGAGGCCTGGAATCAGAGGCGGGGAATCAGAGGCAGGGAATCAGATGCGGGGAATCAGAGGCGGGGAATCAGAGCTGGGGAATCAGAGGCGGGGTATTAGAGTTGGGGAATCAGAGGCGGGGAATCAGATATGGGGAAACAGAGGTGGGGAATCAGAGGCGGGGAAACAGAGGCAGGGAATCAGATATGGGGAATCAGAGGCGGGGAATCAGAGGCGGGGAAACAGAGGCGGGGAATCAGAGGTGGGGAATCAGAGGTGGGGCATCAGAGGTTGTGAATCACAGATGGGGAATCAGAGGCGGGGAATCAGAGTTGGGGAATCAGAGGCGGGGAATCAGATATGGGGAATCAGAGGCAGGGAATCAGAGGCGGGAATCAGAGGCAGGGAATCAGACGCGGGGAATCTGAGGCGGGGAATCAGAGCTGGGGAATCAGAGGTGGGGAATCAGAGTTGGGGAATCAGAGGCAGGGAATTGGATGTGCGGAATCAGAGATGGGGAATCAGAGGTGGGGAATCAGAGGCGGTGAATCAGAGATGGGGAATCAGAGGCGGGGAATCAGCGGCAGGAAATCAGACACGGGGATTCAGAGGCTGGGAATCAGACGGGGGGAATCAAAGGCGGGGAATCAGAGCTGGGGAATTTGAGGCAGGGAATCAGAGTTGGGGATTCAGAGGCGGGGAATCAGATATGGGGAAACAGAGGCGGGGAATCAGAGGCGGGCAAACAGAGGCGGGGAATTAGATATGGGGAATCAGAGGTAGGGAATCAGAGGTGGTGAATCAGTGATGGGGAATCACAGGCGGGGAATCAGAGGCAGGGAATAGAACGCGGGGAATCAGAGGCAGGGAATCAGAGCTGGGGAATCAGAGGCGGGGAATCATAGTTGGGAATCAGAGGCGGGAATCAGATATGGGGAAACAGAGGCGGGGAATCAGAGGCGGGGAAACAGAGGCGGGGAATCAGATATGGGGAATCGGATGCAGGGAATCAGAGGCGGGGAATCAGAGCTGGGGAATCAGAGGCGGGGAATCAGAGTTGGGGCATCAGAGGTGGGGAATTAGATATAGGGAAACAGAGGCTGGGAATCAGAGGCGGGGAAACAGAGGCGGGGAATCAGATATGGGGAATCAGAGGAGGGGAATCAGAGGCAGGGAATCAGATGTGCGGAATCAGAGATGGGGAATCAGAGGCAGGGAATCAGAAGCGGGGAATCAGAGGCCGGGAATCAGAGGCCGGGAATCAGATGCTGGGAATAAGAGGCCGGGAATCAGAGGAGGGGAATCAGAGTCCGGGAATCAGAGATGGGGATTCAGAGGCGGGGAATGAGATATGGAGAATCAGAGGCGGGGAATCAGAGGCGGGGAAACAGAGGTGGGGAATCAGATATGGGGAATCAGAGGTGGCGAATCAAAGGCGGTGAATCAGAGATGGGGAATCAGAGGCGGGGAATCAGAGGCAGGGAATCAGATGCGGGGAATCAGAGGCGGGGAATCAGAGCTGGCGAATCAGAGGCTGGGAATCAGAGGTGGGCAATCAGAGGCGGGGAATCAGATATGGGGAATCAGAGGCGGGGAATCAGAGGCGGGGAAACAGAGGCGGGGAATCAAATATAGGGAATCAGAGGTGGGGAATCAGAGGTTGTGAATCAGAGATGGGGAATCAAGGCGGGGAATCAGAGGCAGGGAATCAGACGCGTGGAATCAGAGGCGGGGATTCAGAGTTGGGGAATCAGAGGCGGGGAATCAGAGTTGGGGAATCAGAGGCAGGGAATCAGATATGGGGAATCAGAGGCGGGGAATCAGAGGCCGGGAATCAGATATGGGGAAACAGAGGCGGGGAATCCGAGGCGGGGAAACAGAGGCGGGGAATCAGATATGGGGAATCAGAGGTGGGGAATCAGAGGTTGGGAATCAGAGGCAGGGAATCAGAGGCTTGGAATCAGATGCAGGGTATCAGATGCGGGGAATCAGAGGCGGGGAATCAGAGCTGGGGAATCAGAGGTGGGGAATCAGATTTGGGGAATCAGAGGTGGGGACTTAGATATTGGGAAACAGAGGCGGGGAATCAGAGGCGGGGAAACAGAGGCGGGGAATCAGATATGGGGAATCAGATTGGGGAATCAGAGGTTGGGAATCAGAGGCAGGGAATCAAAGTCGGGGAATCAGATATGGGGAATCAGAGGTGGCGAATCAAAGGCGGTAAACAGAGATGGGGAATCAGGGCAGGGAATCAGAGGCAGGGAATCAAACACGGGGAATCAGAGCTGGGGAATCAGAGGCGGGGAATCAGAGTTGGGAATCAGAGGCGGGGAATCAGAGGCGGGGAAACAGAGGCGGGGAATCAGATATGGGGAATCAGAGGTGGGGAATCCGAGGTTGGGAATCAGAGGCAGGGAATCAGAGGCGGGGAATCAGAGGCGGGGAATCTGAGGAAGGGAATCAGATGTGCGGAATCGGAGATGGGGAATCAGAGGCAGGGAATCTGAGGCGCGGAATCAGATGCGGGGAATCAGAGGCCGGGAATCAGATATGGGGAAACAGAGGTGGGGAATCCGAGGCGGGGAAACAGAGGCGGGGAATCAGATATGGGGAATCAGAGGTGGGGAATCAGAGGTTGGGAATCAGAGGCAGGGAATCAGAGGCTTGGAATCAGATGCAGGGAATCAGATGCGGGGAATCAGAGGCGGGGAATCAGAGCTGGGGAATCAGAGGTGGGTAATCAGATTTGGGGAATCAGAGGCGGGGACTTAGATATTGGAAAACCGAGGCGGGGAATCAGAGGCGGGGAAACCCAGGCGGGGAATCAGATATGGGGAATCAGAGGTTGGGAATCAGAGGCAAGGAATCAGATGTGCGGAATCAGAGATGGGGAATCAGGGGCAGGGAATCAGAATCAGAAGCAGGGAATCAGAGGCCGGGAATCAGAGGCCGGAATCAGATGCTGGGAATCAGAGGCCTGGAATCAGAGGCGGGGAATCAGAGGCAGGGAATCAGATGCGGGGAATCAGAGGCGGGGAATCAGAGCTGGGGAATCAGAGGCGGGGTATTAGAGTTGGGGAATCAGAGGCGGGGAATCAGATATGGGGAAACAGAGGTGGGGAATCAGAGGCGGGGAAACAGAGGCAGGGAATCAGATATGGGGAATCAGACGTGGGGAATCAGAGATGGGGAATCAGAGGCGGTGAATCAGAGATGGGGAATCAGAGGCGGGGAATCAGAGGCAGGAAATCAGACACGGGGATTCAGAGGCTGGGAATCAGACGGGGGGAATCAAAGGCGGGGAATCAGAGCTGGGGAATCAGAGGCAGGGAATCAGAGGCGGGGAATCAGATATGGGGAATCAGAGGCTGGGATTCAGAGGCGGGGAATCAGAGGCAGGGAATCAGACACGGGGAATCAGAGGTGGGGAATCAGAGATGGGGAATCAGAGGCGGGGAATCAGAGGCAGGGAATCAGACGCGGGGAATCAGAGGCGGGGAATCAGCGGCAGGAAATCAGACACGGGGATTCAGAGGCTGGGAATCAGACGGGGGGAATCAAAGGCGGGGAATCAGAGCTGGGGAATCTGAGGCAGGGAATCAGAGTTGGGGATTCAGAGGCGGGGAATCAGATATGGGGAAACAGAGGCGGGGAATCAGAGGCGGGCAAACAGAGGCGGGGAATTAGATATGGGGAATCAGAGGTAGGGAATCAGAGGTGGTGAATCAGTGATGGGGAATCACAGGCGGGGAATCAGAGGCAGGGAATAGAACGCGGGGAATCAGAGGCAGGGAATCAGAGCTGGGGAATCAGAGGCGGGGAATCATAGTTGGGAATCAGAGGCGGGAATCAGATATGGGGAAACAGAGGCGGGGAATCAGAGGCGGGGAAACAGAGGCGGGGAATCAGATATGGGGAATCGGATGCAGGGAATCAGAGGCGGGGAATCAGAGCTGGGGAATCAGAGGCGGGGAATCAGAGTTGGGGCATCAGAGGTGGGGAATTAGATATAGGGAAACAGAGGCTGGGAATCAGAGGCGGGGAAACAGAGGCGGGGAATCAGATATGGGGAATCAGAGGAGGGGAATCAGAGGCAGGGAATCAGATGTGCGGAATCAGAGATGGGGAATCAGAGGCAGGGAATCAGAAGCGGGGAATCAGAGGCCGGGAATCAGAGGCCGGGAATCAGATGCTGGGAATAAGAGGCCGGGAATCAGAGGAGGGGAATCAGAGTCCGGGAATCAGAGATGGGGATTCAGAGGCGGGGAATGAGATATGGAGAATCAGAGGCGGGGAATCAGAGGCGGGGAAACAGAGGTGGGGAATCAGATATGGGGAATCAGAGGTGGCGAATCAAAGGCGGTGAATCAGAGATGGGGAATCAGAGGCGGGGAATCAGAGGCAGGGAATCAGATGCGGGGAATCAGAGGCGGGGAATCAGAGCTGGCGAATCAGAGGCTGGGAATCAGAGGTGGGCAATCAGAGGCGGGGAATCAGATATGGGGAATCAGAGGCGGGGAATCAGAGGCGGGGAAACAGAGGCGGGGAATCAAATATAGGGAATCAGAGGTGGGGAATCAGAGGTTGTGAATCAGAGATGGGGAATCAAGGCGGGGAATCAGAGGCAGGGAATCAGACGCGTGGAATCAGAGGCGGGGATTCAGAGTTGGGGAATCAGAGGCGGGGAATCAGAGTTGGGGAATCAGAGGCAGGGAATCAGATATGGGGAATCAGAGGCGGGGAATCAGAGGCCGGGAATCAGATATGGGGAAACAGAGGCGGGGAATCCGAGGCGGGGAAACAGAGGCGGGGAATCAGATATGGGGAATCAGAGGTGGGGAATCAGAGGTTGGGAATCAGAGGCAGGGAATCAGAGGCTTGGAATCAGATGCAGGGTATCAGATGCGGGGAATCAGAGGCGGGGAATCAGAGCTGGGGAATCAGAGGTGGGGAATCAGATTTGGGGAATCAGAGGTGGGGACTTAGATATTGGGAAACAGAGGCGGGGAATCAGAGGCGGGGAAACAGAGGCGGGGAATCAGATATGGGGAATCAGATTGGGGAATCAGAGGTTGGGAATCAGAGGCAGGGAATCAAAGTCGGGGAATCAGATATGGGGAATCAGAGGTGGCGAATCAAAGGCGGTGAAACAGAGATGGGGAATCAGGGCAGGGAATCAGAGGCAGGGAATCAAACACGGGGAATCAGAGCTGGGGAATCAGAGGCGGGGAATCAGAGTTGGGAATCAGAGGCGGGGAATCAGAGGCGGGGAAACAGAGGCGGGGAATCAGATATGGGGAATCAGAGGTGGGGAATCCGAGGTTGGGAATCAGAGGCAGGGAATCAGAGGCGGGGAATCAGAGGCGGGGAATCTGAGGAAGGGAATCAGATGTGCGGAATCGGAGATGGGGAATCAGAGGCAGGGAATCTGAGGCGCGGAATCAGATGCGGGGAATCAGAGGCCGGGAATCAGATATGGGGAAACAGAGGTGGGGAATCCGAGGCGGGGAAACAGAGGCGGGGAATCAGATATGGGGAATCAGAGGTGGGGAATCAGAGGTTGGGAATCAGAGGCAGGGAATCAGAGGCTTGGAATCAGATGCAGGGAATCAGATGCGGGGAATCAGAGGCGGGGAATCAGAGCTGGGGAATCAGAGGTGGGTAATCAGATTTGGGGAATCAGAGGCGGGGACTTAGATATTGGAAAACCGAGGCGGGGAATCAGAGGCGGGGAAACCCAGGCGGGGAATCAGATATGGGGAATCAGAGGTGGGGAATCAGAGGCAAGGAATCAGATGTGCGGAATCAGAGATGGGGAATCAGAGGCAGGGAATCAGAATCAGAAGCAGGGAATCAGAGGCCGGGAATCAGAGGCCGGAATCAGATGCTGGGAATCAGAGGCCTGGAATCAGAGGCGGGGAATCAGAGGCAGGGAATCAGATGCGGGGAATCAGAGGCGGGGAATCAGAGCTGGGGAATCAGAGGCGGGGTATTAGAGTTGGGGAATCAGAGGCGGGGAATCAGATATGGGGAAACAGAGGTGGGGAATCAGAGGCGGGGAAACAGAGGCAGGGAATCAGATATGGGGAATCAGACGTGGGGAATCAGAGATGGGGAATCAGAGGCGGTGAATCAGAGATGGGGAATCAGAGGCGGGGAATCAGAGGCAGGAAATCAGACACGGGGATTCAGAGGCTGGGAATCAGACGGGGGGAATCAAAGGCGGGGAATCAGAGCTGGGGAATCAGAGGCAGGGAATCAGAGGCGGGGAATCAGATATGGGGAATCAGAGGCTGGGATTCAGAGGCGGGGAATCAGAGGCAGGGAATCAGACACGGGGAATCAGAGGTGGGGAATCAGAGATGGGGAATCAGAGGCGGGGAATCAGAGGCAGGGAATCAGACGCGGGGAATCTGAGGCGGGGAATCAGAGCTGGGGAATCTGTGGTGGGGAATCAGAGTTGGGGAATCAGAGGCAGGGAATCGGATGTGCGGAATCAGAGATGGGGAATCAGATGTGGGGAATCAGAGGAATCAGAGATGGGGAATCAGAGGCGGGGAATCAGAGGCAGGAAATCAGACACGGGGATTCAGAGGCTGGGAATCAGACGGGGTGAATCAAAGGCGGGGAATCAGAGCTGGGGAATCAGAGGCAGGGAATCAGAGTTGGGGATTCAGAGACGGGGAATCAGATATGGGGAAACAGAGGCGGGGAATCAGAGGCGGGCAAACAGAGGCGGGGAATTAGATATGGGGAATCAGAGGTGGGGAATCAGAGGTGGTGAATCAGTGATGGGGAATCACAGGCGGGGAATCAGAGGCAGGGAATAGAACGCAGGGAATCAGACGCAGGGAATCAGAGCTGGGGAATCAGAGGCGGGGAATCATAGTTGGGAATCAGAGGCGGGGAATCAGATATGGGGAAACAGAGGCGGGGAATCAGAGGCGGGGAAACAGAGGCGGGGAATCAGATATGGGGAATCGGATGCGGGGAATCAGAGGCGGGGAATCAGAGCTGGGGAATCAGAGGCGGGGAATCAGAGCTGGGGAATCAGAGGCGGGAAATCAGAGTTGGGGCATCAGAGGTGGGGAATTAGATATAGGGAAACAGAGGCGGGGAATCAGAGGCGGGGAAACAGAGGCGGGGAATCAGATATGAGGAATCAGAGGTGGGGAATCAGAGGCAGGGATTCAGATGTGCTGAATCAGAGATTGGGAATCAGAGGCAGGGAATCAGAATCAGAAGCCGGGAATCAGAGGCCGGGAATCAGAGGCCGGGAATCAGATGCTGGGAATAAGAGGCCGGGAATCAGAGGTGGGGAATCAGAGTCCGGGAATCAGAGATGGGGATTCAGAGGCGGGGAATGAGATATGGAGAATCAGAGGCGGGGAATCAGAGGCCGGGAAACAGAGGTGGGGAATCAGATATGGGGAATCAGAGGTGGCGAATCAAAGGCGGTGAATCAGAGATGGGGAATCAGAGGCGGGGAATCAGAGGCAGGGAATCAGATGCGGGGAATCAGAGGCGGGGAATCAGAGCTGGCGAATCAGAGGCGGGGAATCAGAGGTGGGCAATCAGAGGCGGGGAATCAGATATGGGGAATCAGAGGCGGGGAATCAGAGGCGGGGAAACAGAGGCGGGGAATCAAATATAGGGAATCAGAGGTGGGGAATAAGAGGTTGTGAATCAGAGATGGGGAATCAAGGCGGGGAATCAGAGGCAGGGAATCAGACACGGGGAATCAGAGGCGGGGATTCAGAGCTGGGGAATCAGAGGCGGGGAATCAGAGTTGGGGAATCAGAGGCAGGGAATCAGATATGGGGAATCAGAGGCGGGGAATCAGAGGCGGGGAAACAGAGGCGGGGAATCAGATATGGGGAATCAGAGGTGGGGAATCAGTGGCAGGGATTCAGTGTCAGGGAATCAGAGGCGGGGAATCAGAGGCGGGGAATCAGAGGCAGGGAATCAGACACGGGGAATCAGAGGCGGGGAATCAGAGATGGGGAATCAGAGGCGGGGAATCAGAGGCAGGGAATCGGACGCCGGGAATCAGAGTCGGGGAAACAGAGCTGGGGAATCAGAGGCGGGGAATCAGAGTTGGGAAATCAGAGGCGGGGATTCAGATATGGGGAAATAGAGGCGGGGAATCAGATATGGGGAATCAGAGGTGTGGAATCAGAGGTTGGGAATCAGAGGAAGGGAATCAGAGTCGGGGAAACAGAGGCGGGGAATCAGATATGTGGAATCAGAGGTGGCGAATCAAAGGCGGTGAAACAGAGATGGGGAATCAGGGCAGGGAATCAGAGGCAGGGAATCAAACACGGGGAATCAGAGCTGGGGAATCAGAGGCGGGGAATCAGAGTTGGGAATCAGAGGCGGGGAATCAGAGGCGGGGAAACAGAGGCGGGGAATCAGATATGGGGAATCAGAGGTGGGGAATCAGAGGTTGGGAATCAGAGGCAGGGAATCGGAGATGGGGAATCAGCGGCAGGGAATCAGAGGCGGGGAATCAGAGGCGGGGAATCAGAGGCCGGGAATCAGATATGGGGAAACTGAGGCGGGGAATCCGAGGCGGGGAAACAGAGGCGGGGAATCAGATATGGGGAATCAGAGGTGGGGAATCAGAGGTTGGGAATCAGAGGCAGGGAATCAGAGGCTTGGAATCAGATGCAGGGAATCAGATGCGGGGAATCAGAGGCGGGGAATCAGAGCTGGGGAATCAGAGGTGGGGAATCAGATTTGGGGAATCAGAGGTGGGGACTTAGATATTGGGAAACAGAGGCGGGGAATCAGAGGCGGGGAAACAGAGGCGGGGAATCAGATATGGGGAATCAGAGGTGGGGAATCAGAGGCAGGGAATCAGATGTGCGGAATCAGAGATGGGGAATCAGAGGCAGGGAATCAGAATCAGAAGCAGGGAATCAGAGGCCGGGAATCAGAGGCCGGAATCAGATGATGGGAATCTGAGGCCTGGAATCAGAGGCGGGGAATAAGAGGCAGGGAATCAGATGCGGGGAATCAGAGGCGGGGAATCAGAGCTGGGGAATCAGAGGCGGGGTATTAGAGTTGGGGAATCAGAGGCGGGGAATCAGATATGGGGAAACAGAGGTAGGGAATCAGAGGCGGGGAAACAGAGGCAGGGAATCAGATATGGGGAATCAGAGGCGGGGAATCAGAGGTGGGGAATCATAGGCAGGGAATCGGATGTGCGGAATCAGAGATGGGGAATCAGAGGCCGGGAATCAGAGGTGGTGAATCAGAGATGGGGAATCAGAGGCGGGGAATCAGAGGCAGGGTATCAGACGCGGGGAATCAGAGGTGGGCAATCAGAGGCGGGGAATCAGATATGGGGAATCAGAGGCGGGGAATCAGAGGCGGGGAAACAGAGGCGGGGAATCAGAGGTGGGGAATCAGAGGTGGGGCATCAGAGGTTGTGAATCACAGATGGGGAATCAGAGGCGGGGAATCAGAGGCAGGGAATCAGACGCGGGGAATCAGAGGCGGGGATTCAGAGCTGGGGAATCAGAAGCGTGGAATCAGAGTTGGGGAATCAGAGGCGGGGAATCAGAGGCGGGGAATCAGAGGCAGGGAATCAGACGCGGGGAATCTGAGGCGGGGAATCAGAGCTGGGGAATCAGTGGTGGGGAATCAGAGTTGGGGAATCAGAGGCAGGGAATTGGATGTGCGGAATCAGAGATGGGGAATCAGAGGTGGGGAATCAGAGGCGGTGAATCAGAGATGGGGAATCAGAGGCGGGGAATCAGAGGCAGGAAATCAGACACGGGGATTCAGAGGCTGGGAATCAGACGGGGGGAATCAAAGGCGGGGAATCAGAGCTGGGGAATCTGAGGCAGGGAATCAGAGTTGGGGATTCAGAGGCGGGGAATCAGATATGGGGAAACAGAGGCGGGGAATCAGAGGCGGGCAAACAGAGGCGGGGTATTAGATATGGGGAATCAGAGGTAGGGAATCAGAGGTGGTGAATCAGTGATGGGGAATCACAGGCGGGGAATCAGAGGCAGGGAATAGAACGCGGGGAATCAGAGGCAGGGAATCAGAGCTGGGGAATCAGAGGCGGGGAATCATAGTTGGGAATCAGAGGCGGGAATCAGATATGGGGAAACAGAGGCGGGGAATCAGAGGCGGGGAAACAGAGGCGGGGAATCAGATATGGGGAATCGGATGCAGGGAATCAGAGGCGGGGAATCAGAGCTGGGGAATCAGAGGCGGGGAATCAGAGTTGGGGCATCAGAGGTGGGGAATTAGATATAGGGAAACAGAGGCGGGGAATCAGAGGCGGGGAAACAGAGGCGGGGAATCAGATATGGGGAATCAGAGGAGGGGAATCAGAGGCAGGGAATCAGATGTGCGGAATCAGAGATGGGGAATCAGAGGCAGGGAATCAGAAGCGGGGAATCAGAGGCCGGGAATCAGAGGCCGGGAATCAGATGCTGGGAATAAGAGGCCGGGAATCAGAAGAGGGGAATCAGAGTCCGGGAATCAGAGATGGGGATTCAGAGGCGGGGAATGAGATATGGAGAATCAGAGGCGGGGAATCTGAGGCGGGGAAACAGAGGTGGGGAATCAGATATGGGGAATCAGAGGTGGCGAATCAAAGGCGGTGAATCAGAGATGGGGAATCAGAGGCGGGGAATCAGAGGCAGGGAATCAGATGCGGGGAATCAGAGGCGGGGAATCAGAGCTGGCGAATCAGAGGCTGGGAATCAGAGGTGGGCAATCAGAGGCGGGGAATCAGATATGGGGAATCAGAGGCGGGGAATCAGAGGCGGGGAAACAGAGGCGGGGAATCAAATATAGGGAATCAGAGGTGGGGAATCAGAGGTTGTGAATCAGAGATGGGGAATCAAGGCGGGGAATCAGAGGCAGGGAATCAGACGCGTGGAATCAGAGGCGGGGATTCAGAGTTGGGGAATCAGAGGCGGGGAATCAGACTTGGGGAATCAGAGGCAGGGAATCAGATATGGGGAATCAGAGGCGGGGAATCAGAGGCCGGGAATCAGATATGGGGTAACAGAGGCGGGGAATCCGAGGCGGGGAAACAGAGGCGGGGAATCAGATATGGGGAATCAGAGGTGGGGAATCAGAGGTTGGGAATCAGAGGCAGGGAATCAGAGGCTTGGAATCAGATGCAGGGTATCAGATGCGGGGAATCAGAGGCGGGGAATCAGAGCTGGGGAATCAGAGGTGGGGAATCAGATTTGGGGAATCAGAGGTGGGGACTTAGATATTGGGAAACAGAGGCGGGGAATCAGAGGCGGGGAAACAGAGGCGGGGAATCAGATATGGGGAATCAGAGGTGGGGAATCAGAGGCAGGGAATCAGATGTGCGGAATCAGAGATGGGGAATCAGAGGCAGGGAATCAGAATCAGAAGCAGGGAATCAGAGGCCGGGAATCAGAGGCCGGAATCAGATGCTGGGAATCAGAGGCCTGGAATCAGAGGCGGGGAATCAGAGGCAGGGAATCAGATGCGGGGAATCAGAGGCGGGGAATCAGAGATGGGGAATCAGAGGCGGGGTATTAGAGTTGGGGAATCAGAGGCGGGGAATCAGATATGGGGAAACAGAGGTGGGGAATCAGAGGCAGGGAAACAGAGGCAGGGAATCAGATATGGGGAATCAGAGGTGGGGCATCAGAGGTTGTGAATCACAGATGGGGAATCAGAGGCGGGGAATCAGAGGCAGGGAATCAGACGCGGGGAATCAGAGGCGGGGATTCAGAGCTGGGGAATCAGAAGCGGGGAATCAGAGTTGGGGAATCAGAGGCGGGGAATCAGATATGGGGAATCAGAGGCAGGGAATCAGAGGCGGGGAATCAGAGGCAGGGAATCAGACGCGGGGAATCTGAGGCGGGGAATCAGAGCTGGGGTATCAGAGGTGGGGAATCAGAGTTGGGGAATCAGAGGCAGGGAATTGGATGTGCGGAATCAGAGAGGGGGAATCAGAGGTGGGGAATCAGAGGCGGTGAATCAGAGATGGGGAATCAGAGGCGGGGAATCAGAGGCAGGAAATCAGACACGGGGATTCAGAGGCTGGGAATCAGACGGGGGGAATCAAAGGCGGGGAATCAGAGCTGGGGAATCTTAGGCAGGGAATAAGAGTTGGGTATTCAGAGGCGGGGAATCAGATATGGGGAAACAGAGGCGGGGAATCAGAGGCGGGCAAACAGAGGCGGGGAATTAGATATGGGGAATCAGAGGTAGGGAATCAGAGGTGGTGAATCAGTGATGGGGAATCACAGGCGGGGAATCAGAGGCAGGGAATAGAACGCAGGGAATCAGAGGCAGGGAATCAGAGCTGGGGAATCAGAGGAGGGGATTCATAGTTGGGAATCAGAGGCGGGAATCAGATATGGGGAAACAGAGGCGGGGAATCAGAGGCGGTGAAACAGAGGCGGGGAATCAGATATGGGGAATCGGATGCAGGGAATCAGAGGCGGGGAATCAGAGCTGGGGAATCAAAGGCGGTGAATCAGAGTTGGGGCATCAGAGGTGGGGAATTAGATATATGGAAACAGAGGCGGGGAATCAGAGGCGGGGAAACAGAGGCGGGGAATCAGATATGGGGAATCAGAGTGGGGGAATCAGAGGCAGGGAATCAGATGTGCGGAATCAGAGATGGGGAATAAGAGGCAGGGAATCAGAATCAGAAGCGGGGAATCAGAGGCCGGGAATCAGAGGCCGGGAATCAGATGCTGGGAATAAGAGGCCGGGAATCAGAGGTGGGGAATCAGATATGGGGAATCAGAGGTGGCGAATCAAAGGCGGTGAATCAGAGATGGGGAATCAGAGGCGGGGAATCAGAGGCAGGGAATCAGATGCGGGGAATCAGAGGCGGGGAATCAGAGCTGGCGAATCAGAGGCTGGGAATCAGAGGTGGGCAATCAGAGGCTGGGAATCAGAAATGGGGAATCAGAGGCGGGGAATCAGAGGCGGGGAAACAGAGGCGGGGAATCAAATATAGGGAATCAGAGGTGGGGAATCAGAGGTTGTGAATCAGAGATGGGGAATCAAGGCGGGGAATTAGAGGCAGGGAATCAGACGCGGGGACTCAGAGGCGGGGATTCAGAGCTGGGGAATCAGAGGCGGGGAATCAGAGTTGGGGAATCAGAGGCAGGGAATCAGATATGGGGAATCAGAGGCGGGGAATCAGAGGCGGGGAAACAGAGGCGGGGAATCAGATGTGGGGAATCAGAGGTGGGGAATCAGGGGCAGGGAATAAGTGGCAGGGAATCAGAAGCGGTGAATCAGAGGCGGGGAATCAAAGGCAGGGAATCAGACACGGGGATTCAGAGGCGGGGAATCAGAGATGGGGAATCAGAGGCGGGGAATCAGAGGCAGGGAATCGGATGCCGGGAATCAGAGTCGGGGAATCAGAGCTGGGGAATCAGAGGCGGGGAATCAGAGTTGGGGAATCAGAGGCGGGGAATCAGATATGGGGAAATAGAGGTGGGGAATCAGATATGGGGAATCAGAGGTGTGGAATCAGAGGTTGGGAATCAGAGGCAGGGAATCAGAGTCCGGGAAACTGAGGCGGGGAATCAGATATTGGGAATCAGAGCTGGGGAATCAGAGGCAGGGAATCAGAGGCAGGGAATCAGAGGCAGGGAATCAAACACGGGGAATCAGAGCTGGGGAATCAGAGGCGGGGAATCAGAGTTGGGAATCAGAGGCGGGGAATCAGAGGCGGGGAAACAGAGGCGGGGAATCAGATATGGTGAATCAGAGGTGGGGAATCCGAGGTTGGGAATCAGAGGCAGGGAATCAGAGGCGGAAAATCAGAGGCGGGGAATCAGAGGAAGGGAATCAGATGTGCGGAATCGGAGATGGGGAATCAGAGGCCGGGAATCAGAGGCGGGGAATCAGAGGCGGGGAATCAGAGGCCGGGAATCAGATATGGGGAAACAGAGGCGGGGAATCCGAGGCGGGGAAACAGAGGCGGGGAATCAAATATGGGGAATCAGAGGTGGGGAATCAGAGGTTGGGAATCAGAGGCAGGGAATCAGAGGCTTGGAATCAGATGCAGGGAATCAGATGCGGGGAATCAGAGGCGGGGAATCAGAGCTGGGGAATCAGAGGTGGGGAATCAGATTTGGGGAATCAGAGGCGGGGACTTAGATATTGGGAAACAGAGGCGGGGAATCAGAGGCGGGGAAACCCAGGCGGGGAATCAGATATGGGGAATCAGAGGTGGGGAATCAGAGGCAAGGAATCAGACGTGCGGAATCAGAGATGGGGAATCAGAGGCAGGGAATCAGAATCAGAAGCAGGGAATCAGAGGCCGGGAATCAGAGGCCGGAGTCAGATGCTGGGAATCAGAGGCCTGGAATCAGAGGCGGGGAATCAGAGGCAGGGAATCAGATGCGGGGAATCAGAGGCGGGGAATCAGAGCTGGGGAATCAGAGGCGGGGATTCAGAGTTGGGGAATCAGAGGCGGGGAATCAGAGGCGGGGAAACAGAGGCGGGGAATCAGATATGGGGAATCAGAGGTGGGGAATCAGAGGTTGGGAATCAGAAGCAGGGAATCAGAGGCGGGGAATCAGAGGCGGGGAATCAGAGGCAGGGAATCCGATGTGCGGAATCGGAGATGGGGAATCAGAGGCAGGGAATCAGAGGCAGGGAATCAGAGGCGGAGAATCAGAGGCCGGGAATCAGATATGGGGAAACAGAGGCGGGGAATCAGAGGCGGGGAAACAGAGGCGGGGAATCAGATATGGGGAATCAGAGGTGGGGAATCAGAGGTTGGGAATCAGAGGCAGGGAATCAGAGGCTGGGAATCAGATGCAGGGAATCAGATGCGGGGAATCAGAGGCGGGGAATCAGAGCTGGGGAATCAGAGGTGGGGAATCAGAGTTGGGGAATCAGAGTCGGGGACTTAGATATGGGGAAACAGAGGCGGGGAATCAGAGGCGGGGAAACAGACGCGGGGAATCAGAGGCGGGGTTTCAGAGCTGGGGAATCAGAGGCGGGGAATCAGAGTTGGGGAATCAGAGGCGGGGAATCAGATATGGGGAATCAGAGGCTGGGAATCAGAGGCGGGGAAACAGAGGCAGGGAATCAGATATGGGGAATCAGAGGTGGGGTATCAGGGGCAGGGAATCAGTGGCAGGGAATCAGAGGCGGGGAAACAGAGGCGGGGAATCAGAGGCAGGGAATCAGACACGGGGAATCAGATATGGGGAAACAGAGGCGGGGAATCAGAGGCGGGCAAACAGAGGCGGGGAATTAGATATGGGGAATCAGAGGTGGGGAATCAGAGGTGGTGAATCAGAGATTGGGAATCACAGGCGGGGAATCAGAGGCCGGGAATCAGATATGGGGAAACAGAGGCGGGGAATCCGAGGCGGGGAAACAGAGGCGGGGAATCAGATATGGGGAATCAGAGGTGGGGAATCAGAGGTTGGGAATCAGAGGCAGGGAATCAGAGGCCTGGAATCAGAGGCGGGGAATCAGAGGCAGGGAATCAGATGCGGGGAATCAGAGGCAGGGAATCAGAGCTGGGGAATCAGAGGCGGGGTATTAGAGTTGGGGAATCAGAGGCGGGGAATCAGATATGTGGAAACAGAGGTGGGGAATCAGAGGCGGGGAAACAGAGGCAGGGAATCAGATATGGGGAATCAGAGGTGGGGCCTCAGAGGTTGTGAATCACAGATGGGGAATCAGAGGCGGGGAATCAGAGGCAGGGAATCAGACGCGGGGAATCAGAGGCGGGGATTCAGAGCTGGGGAATCAGAAGCGGGGAATCAGAGTTGGGGAATCAGAGGCGGGGAATCAGATATGGGGAATCAGAGGCAGGGAATCAGAGGCGGGGAATCAGAGACAGGGAATCAGACGCGGGGAATCTGAGGCGGGGAATCAGAGCTGGGGAATCAGAGGTGGGGAATCAGAGTTGGGGAATCAGAGGCAGGGAATTGGATGTGCGGAATCAGAGAGGGGGAATCAGAGGTGGGGAATCAGAGGCGGTGAATCAGAGATGGGGAATCAGAGGCGGGGAATCAGAGGCAGGAAATCAGACACGGGGATTCAGAGGCTGGGAATCAGACGGGGGGAATCAAAGGCGGGGGATCAGAGCTGGGGAATCTGAGGCAGGGAATCAGAGTTGGGGATTCAGAGGCGGGGAATCAGATATGGGGAAACAGAGGCGGGGAATCAGAGGCGGGCAAACAGAGGCGGGGAATTAGATATGGGGAATCAGAGGTAGGGAATCAGAGGTGGTGAATCAGTGATGGGGAATCACAGGCGGGGAATCAGAGGCAGGGAATAGAACGCAGGGAATCAGAGGCAGGGAATCAGAGCTGGGGAATCAGAGGAGGGGATTCATAGTTTGGAATCAGAGGCGGGAATCAGATATGGGGAAACAGAGGCGGGGAATCAGAGGCGGTGAAACAGAGGCGGGGAATCAGATATGGGGAATCGGATGCAGGGAATCAGAGGCGGGGAATCAGAGCTGGGGAATCAGAGGCGGTGAATCAGAGTTGGGGCATCAGAGGTGGGGAATTAGACATAGGGAAACAGAGGCGGGGAATCAGAGGCGGGGAATCAGATAAGGGGAATCAGAATTGGGGAATCAGGGGCAGGGAATCAGTGGCAGGGAATCAGAGGCGGGGAATCAGAGGCGGGGAATCAGAGGCAGGGAATCAGACACGGGGAATCGGAGGCGGGGAATCAGAGATGGGGAATCAGAGGCGGGGAATCAGAGGCAGGGAATCGGACTCCGGGAATCAGAGTCGGGGAATCAGAGCTGGGGAATCAGAGGAGGGGATTCATAGTTTGGAATCAGAGGCGGGAATCAGATATGGGGAAACAGAGGCGGGGAATCAGAGGCGGTGAAACAGAGGCGGGGAATCAGATATGGGGAATCGGATGCAGGGAATCAGAGGCGGGGAATCAGAGCTGGGGAATCAGAGGCGGTGAATCAGAGTTGGGGCATCAGAGGTGGGGAATTAGACATAGGGAAACAGAGGCGGGGAATCAGAGGCGGGGAATCAGATAAGGGGAATCAGAATTGGGGAATCAGGGGCAGGGAATCAGTGGCAGGGAATCAGAGGCGGGGAATCAGAGGCGGGGAATCAGAGGCAGGGAATCAGACACGGGGAATCGGAGGCGGGGAATCAGAGATGGGGAATCAGAGGCGGGGAATCAGAGGCAGGGAATCGGACTCCGGGAATCAGAGTCGGGGAATCAGAGCTGGGGAATCAGAGGCGGGGAATCAGAGTTGGGGAATCAGAGGCGGAGAATCAGATATGGGGAAATAGAGGCGGGGAATCAGATATGGGGAATCAGAGGTGTGGAATCAGAGGTTGGGAATCAGAGGCAGGGAATCAAAGTCGGGGAATCAGATATGGGGAATCAGAGGTGGCGAATCAAAGGCGGTGAAACAGAGATGGGGAATCAGGGCAGGGAATCAGAGGCAGGGAATCAAACACGGGGAATCAGAGCTGGGGAATCAGAGGCGGGGAATCAGAGTTGGGAATCAGAGGCGGGGAATCAGAGGCGGGGAAACAGAGGCGGGGAATCAGATATGGGGAATCAGAGGTGGGGAATCCGAGGTTGGGAATCAGAGGCAGGGAATCAGAGGCGGGGAATCAGAGGCGGGGAATCTGAGGAAGGGAATCAGATGTGCGGAATCGGAGATGGGGAATCAGAGGCAGGGAATCTGAGGCGCGGAATCAGATGCGGGGAATCAGAGGCCGGGAATCAGATATGGGGAAACAGAGGCGGGGAATCCGAGGCGGGGAAACAGAGGCGGGGAATCAGATATGGGGAATCAGAGGTGGGGAATCAGAGGTTGGGAATCAGAGGCAGGGAATCAGAGGCTTGGAATCAGATGCAGGGAATCAGATGCGGGGAATCAGAGGCGGGGAATCAGAGCTGGGGAATCAGAGGTGGGGAATCAGATTTGGGGAATCAGAGGCGGGGACTTAGATATTGGGAAACCGAGGCGGGGAATCAGAGGCGGGGAAACCCAGGCGGGGAATCAGATATGGGGAATCAGAGGTGGGGAATCAGAGGCAAGGAATCAGATGTGCGGAATCAGAGATGGGGAATCAGAGGCAGGGAATCAGAATCAGAAGCAGGGAATCAGAGGCCGGGAATCAGAGGCCGGAATCAGATGCTGGGAATCAGAGGCCTGGAATCAGAGGCGGGGAATCAGAGGCAGGGAATCAGATGCGGGGAATCAGAGGCGGGGAATCAGAGCTGGGGAATCAGAGGCGGGGTATTAGAGTTGGGGAATCAGAGGCGGGGAATCAGATATGGGGAAACAGAGGTGGGGAATCAGAGGCGGGGAAACAGAGGCAGGGAATCAGATATGGGGAATCAGACGTGGGGAATCAGAGATGGGGAATCAGAGGCGGTGAATCAGAGATGGGGAATCAGAGGCGGGGAATCAGAGGCAGGAAATCAGACACGGGGATTCAGAGGCTGGGAATCAGACGGGGGGAATCAAAGGCGGGGAATCAGAGCTGGGGAATCAGAGGCAGGGAATCAGAGGCGGGGAATCAGATATGGGGAATCAGAGGCTGGGATTCAGAGGCGGGGAATCAGAGGCAGGGAATCAGACACGGGGAATCAGAGGTGGGGAATCAGAGATGGGGAATCAGAGGCGGGGAATCAGAGGCAGGGAATCAGACGCGGGGAATCTGAGGCGGGGAATCAGAGCTGGGGAATCTGTGGTGGGGAATCAGAGTTGGGGAATCAGAGGCAGGGAATCGGATGTGCGGAATCAGAGATGGGGAATCAGATGTGGGGAATCAGAGGAATCAGAGATGGGGAATCAGAGGCGGGGAATCAGAGGCAGGAAATCAGACACGGGGATTCAGAGGCTGGGAATCAGACGGGGTGAATCAAAGGCGGGGAATCAGAGCTGGGGAATCAGAGGCAGGGAATCAGAGTTGGGGATTCAGAGACGGGGAATCAGATATGGGGAAACAGAGGCGGGGAATCAGAGTCGGGCAAACAGAGGCGGGGAATTAGATATGGGGAATCAGAGGTGGGGAATCAGAGGTGGTGAATCAGTGATGGGGAATCACAGGCGGGGAATCAGAGGCTGGGAATAGAACGCAGGGAATCAGACGCAGGGAATCAGAGCTGGGGAATCAGAGGCGGGGAATCATAGTTGGGAATCAGAGGCGGGGAATCAGATATGGGGAAACAGAGGCGGGGAATCAGAGGCGGGGAAACAGAGGCGGGGAATCAGATATGGGGAATCGGATGCGGGGAATCAGAGGCGGGGAATCAGAGCTGGGGAATCAGAGGCGGGGAATCAGAGCTGGGGAATCAGAGGTGGGAAATCAGAGTTGGGGCATCAGAGGTGGGGAATTAGATATAGGGAAACAGAGGCGGGGAATCAGAGGCGGGGAAACAGAGGCGGGGAATCAGATATGAGGAATCAGAGGTGGGGAATCAGAGGCAGGGATTCAGATGTGCTGAATCAGAGATTGGGAATCAGAGGCAGGGAATCAGAATCAGAAGCCGGGAATCAGAGGCCGGGAATCAGAGGCCGGGAATCAGATGCTGGGAATAAGAGGCCCGGAATCAGAGGTGGGGAATCAGAGTCCGGGAATCAGAGATGGGGATTCAGAGGCGGGGAATGAGATATGGAGAATCAGAGGCGGGGAATCAGAGGCCGGGAAACAGAGGTGGGGAATCAGATATGGGGAATCAGAGGTGGCGAATCAAAGGCGGTGAATCAGAGATGGGGAATCAGAGGCGGGGAATCAGAGGCAGGGAATCAGATGCGGGGAATCAGAGGCGGGGAATCAGAGCTGGCGAATCAGAGGCGGGGAATCAGAGGTGGGCAATCAGAGGCGGGGAATCAGATATGGGGAATCAGAGGCGGGGAATCAGAGGCGGGGAAACAGAGGCGGGGAATCAAATATAGGGAATCAGAGGTGGGGAATAAGAGGTTGTGAATCAGAGATGGGGAATCAAGGCGGGGAATCAGAGGCAGGGAATCAGACACGGGGAATCAGAGGCGGGGATTCAGAGCTGGGGAATCAGAGGCGGGGAATCAGAGTTGGGGAATCAGAGGCAGGGAATCAGATATGGGGAATCAGAGGCGGGGAATCAGAGGCGGGGAAACAGAGGCGGGGAATCAGATTTGGGGAATCAGAGGTGGGGAATCAGGGGCAGGGATTCAGTGTCAGGGAATCAGAGGCGGGGAATCAGAGGCGGGGAATCAGAGGCAGGGAATCAGACACGGGGAATCAGAGGCGGGGAATCAGAGATGGGGAATCAGAGGCGGGGAATCAGAGGCAGGGAATCGGACGCCGGGAATCAGAGTCGGGGAAACAGAGCTGGGGAATCAGAGGCGGGGAATCAGAGTTGGGAAATCAGAGGCGGGGATTCAGATATGGGGAAATAGAGGCGGGGAATCAGATATGGGGAATCAGAGGTGTGGAATCAGAGGTTGGGAATCAGAGGAAGGGAATCAGAGTCGGGGAAACAGAGGCGGGGAATCAGATATGTGGAATCAGAGGTGGCGAATCAAAGGCGGTGAAACAGAGATGGGGAATCAGGGCAGGGAATCAGAGGCAGGGAATCAAACACGGGGAATCAGAGCTGGGGAATCAGAGGCGGGGAATCAGAGTTGGGAATCAGAGGCGGGGAATCAGAGGCGGGGAAACAGAGGCGGGGAATCAGATATGGGGAATCAGAGGTGGGGAATCAGAGGTTGGGAATCAGAGGCAGGGAATCGGAGATGGGGAATCAGAGGCAGGGAATCAGAGGCGGGGAATCAGAGGCGGGGAATCAGAGGCCGGGAATCAGATATGGGGAAACTGAGGCGGGGAATCCGAGGCGGGGAAACAGAGGCGGGGAATCAGATATGGGGAATCAGAGGTGGGGAATCAGAGGTTGGGAATCAGAGGCAGGGAATCAGAGGCTTGGAATCAGATGCAGGGAATCAGATGCGGGGAATCAGAGGCGGGGAATCAGAGCTGGGGAATCAGAGGTGGGGAATCAGATTTGGGGAATCAGAGGTGGGGACTTAGATATTGGGAAACAGAGGCGGGGAATCAGAGGCGGGGAAACAGAGGCGGGGAATCAGATATGGGGAATCAGAGGTGGGGAATCAGAGGCAGGGAATCAGATGTGCGGAATCAGAGATGGGGAATCAGAGGCAGGGAATCAGAATCAGAAGCAGGGAATCAGAGGCCGGGAATCAGAGGCCGGAATCAGATGATGGGAATCTGAGGCCTGGAATCAGAGGCGGGGAATAAGAGGCAGGGAATCAGATGCGGGGAATCAGAGGCGGGGAATCAGAGCTGGGGAATCAGAGGCGGGGTATTAGAGTTGGGGAATCAGAGGCGGGGAATCAGATATGGGGAAACAGAGGTAGGGAATCAGAGGCGGGGAAACAGAGGCAGGGAATCAGATATGGGGAATCAGAGGCGGGGAATCAGAGGTGGGGAATCATAGGCAGGGAATCGGATGTGCGGAATCAGAGATGGGGAATCAGAGGCCGGGAATCAGAGGTGGTGAATCAGAGATGGGGAATCAGAGGCGGGGAATCAGAGGCAGGGTATCAGACGCGGGGAATCAGAGGTGGGCAATCAGAGGCGGGGAATCAGATATGGGGAATCAGAGGCGGGGAATCAGAGGCGGGGAAACAGAGGCGGGGAATCAGAGGTGGGGAATCAGAGGTGGGGCATCAGAGGTTGTGAATCACAGATGGGGAATCAGAGGCGGGGAATCAGAGGCAGGGAATCAGACGCGGGGAATC
Organism: Narcine bancroftii; assembly: GCF_036971445.1. Taxonomy (NCBI): domain Eukaryota; kingdom Metazoa; phylum Chordata; class Chondrichthyes; order Torpediniformes; family Narcinidae; genus Narcine; species Narcine bancroftii. The sequence goes on from NW_027211883.1 coordinate 853,955, forward strand.
AGAGGCGGGGATTCAGAGCTGGGGAATCAGAAGCGGGGAATCAGAGTTGGGGAATCAGAGGCGGGGAATCAGATATGGGGAATCAGAGGCAGGGAATCAGAGGCGGGGAATCAGAGGCAGGGAATCAGACGCGGGGAATCTGAGGCGGGGAATCAGAGCTGGGGAATCAGAGGTGGGGAATCAGAGTTGGGGAATCAGAGGCAGGGAATTGGATGTGCGGAATCAGAAATGGGGAATCAGAGGTGGGGAATCAGAGGCGGTGAATCAGAGATGGGGAATCAGAGGCGGGGAATCAGAGGCAGGAAATCAGACACGGGGATTCAGAGGCTGGGAATCAGACGGGGGGAATCAAAGGCGGGGAATCAGAGCTGGGGAATCTGAGGCAGGGAATCAGAGTTGGGGATTCAGAGGCGGGGAATCAGATATGGGGAAACAGAGGCGGGGAATCAGAGGCGGGCAAACAGAGGCGGGGAATTAGATATGGAGAATCAGAGGTAGGGAATCAGAGGTGGTGAATCAGTGATGGGGAATCAGAGGCGGGGAATCAGAGGCAGGGAATAGAACGCGGGGAATCAGAGGCAGGGAATCAGAGCTGGGGAATCAGAGGCGGGGAATCATAGTTGGGAATCAGAGGCGGGAATCAGATATGGGGAAACAGAGGCGGGGAATCAGAGGCGGGGAAACAGAGGCGGGGAATCAGATATGGGGAATCGGATGCAGGGAATCAGAGGCGGGGAATCAGAGCTGGGGAATCAGAGGCGGGGAATCAGAGTTGGGGCATCAGAGGTGGGGAATTAGATATAGGGAAACAGAGGCGGGGAATCAGAGGCGGGGAAACAGAGGCGGGGAATCAGATATGGGGAATCAGAGGCAGGGAATCAGAAGCGGGGAATCAGAGGCCGGGAATCAGAGGCCGGGAATCAGATGCTGTGAATAAGAGGCCGGGAATCAGAGGAGGGGAATCAGAGTCCGGGAATCAGAGATGGGGATTCAGAGGCGGGGAATGAGATATGGAGAATCAGAGGCGGGGAATCAGAGGCGGGGAAACAGAGGTGGGGAATCAGATATGGGGAATCAGAGGTGGCGAATCAAAGGCGGTGAATCAGAGATGGGGAATCAGAGGCGGGGAATCAGAGGCAGGGAATCAGATGCGGGGAATCAGAGGCGGGGAATCAGAGCTGGCGAATCAGAGGCTGGGAATCAGAGGTGGGCAATCAGAGGCGGGGAATCAGATATGGGGATTCAGAGGCGGGGAATCAGAGGCGGGGAAACAGAGGCGGGGAATCAAATATAGGGAATCAGAGGTGGGGAATCAGAGGTTGTGAATCAGAGATGGGGAATCAAGGCGGGGAATCAGAGGCAGGGAATCAGACGCGTGGAATCAGAGGCGGGGATTCAGAGCTGGGGAATCAGAGGCGGGGAATCAGAGTTGGGGAATCAGAGGCAGGGAATCAGATATGGGGAATCAGAGGCGGGGAATCAGAGGCCGGGAATCAGATATGGGGAAACAGAGGCGGGGAATCCGAGGCGGGGAAACAGAGGCGGGGAATCAGATATGGGGAATCAGAGGTGGGGAATCAGAGGTTGGGAATCAGAGGCAGGGAATCAGAGGCTTGGAATCAGATGCAGGGTATCAGATGCGGGGAATCAGAGGCGGGGAATCAGAGCTGGGGAATCAGAGGTGGGGAATCAGATTTGGGGAATCAGAGGTGGGGACTTAGATATTGGGAAACAGAGGCGGGGAATCAGAGGCGGGGAAACAGAGGCGGGGAATCAGATATGGGGAATCAGAGGTGGGGAATCAGAGGCAGGGAATCAGATGTGCGGAATCAGAGATGGGGAATCAGAGGCAGGGAATCAGAATCAGAAGCAGGGAATCAGAGGCCGGGAATCAGAGGCCGGAATCAGATGCTGGGAATCAGAGGACTGGAATCAGAGGCGGGGAATCAGAGGCAGGGAATCAGATGCGGGGAATCAGAGGCGGGGAATCAGAGATGGGGAATCAGAGGCGGGGTATTAGAGTTGGGGAATCAGAGGCGGGGAATCAGATATGGGGAAACAGAGGTGGGGAATCAGAGGCAGGGAAACAGAGGCAGGGAATCAGATATGGGGAATCAGAGGTGGGGCATCAGAGGTTGTGAATCACAGATGGGGAAACAGAGGCGGGGAATCAGAGGCAGGGAATCAGACGCGGGGAATCAGAGGCGGGGATTCAGAGCTGGGGAATCAGAAGCGGGGAATCAGAGTTGGGGAATCAGAGGCGGGGAATCAGATATGGGGAATCAGAGGCAGGGAATCAGATGCGGGGAATCAGAGGCAGGGAATCAGACGCGGGGAATCTGAGGCGGGGAATCAGAGCTGGGGTATCAGAGGTGGGGAATCAGAGTTGGGGAATCAGAGGCAGGGAATTGGATGTGCGGAATCAGAGAGGGGGAATCAGAGGTGGGGAATCAGAGGCGGTGAATCAGAGATGGGGAATCAGAGGCGGGGAATCAGAGGCAGGAAATCAGACACGGGGATTCAGAGGCTGGGAATCAGACGGGGGGAATCAAAGGCGGGGAATCAGAGCTGGGGAATCTTAGGCAGGGAATCAGAGTTGGGTATTCAGAGGCGGGGAATCAGATATGGGGAAACAGAGGCGGGGAATCAGAGGCGGGCAAACAGAGGCGGGGAATTAGATATGGGGAATCAGAGGTAGGGAATCAGAGGTGGTGAATCAGTGATGGGGAATCACAGGCGGGGAATCAGAGGCAGGGAATAGAACGCAGGGAATCAGAGGCAGGGAATCAGAGCTGGGGAATCAGAGGAGGTGATTCATAGTTGGGAATCAGAGGCGGGAATCAGATATGGGGAAACAGAGGCGGGGAATCAGAGGCGGTGAAACAGAGGCGGGGAATCAGATATGGGGAATCGGATGCAGGGAATCAGAGGCGGGGAATCAGAGCTGGGGAATCAAAGGCGGTGAATCAGAGTTGGGGCATCAGAGGTGGGGAATTAGATATATGGAAACAGAGGCGGGGAATCAGAGGCGGGGAAACAGAGGCGGGGAATCAGATATGGGGAATCAGAGTGGGGGAATCAGAGGCAGGGAATCAGATGTGCGGAATCAGAGATGGGGAATAAGAGGCAGGGAATCAGAATCAGAAGCGGGGAATCAGAGGCCGGGAATCAGAGGCCGGGAATCAGATGCTGGGAATAAGAGGCCGGGAATCAGAGGTGGGGAATCAGATATGGGGAATCAGAGGTGGCGAATCAAAGGCGGTGAATCAGAGATGGGGAATCAGAGGCGGGGAATCAGAGGCAGGGAATCAGATGCGGGGAATCAGAGGCGGGGAATCAGAGCTGGCGAATCAGAGGCTGGGAATCAGAGGTGGGCAATCAGAGGCGGGGAATCAGAAATGGGGAATCAGAGGCGGGGAATCAGAGGCGGGGAAACAGAGGCGGGGAATCAAATATAGGGAATCAGAGGTGGGGAATCAGAGGTTGTGAATCAGAGATGGGGAATCAAGGCGGGGAATTAGAGGCAGGGAATCAGACGCGGGGAATCAGAGGCGGGGATTCAGAGCTGGGGAATCAGAGGCGGGGAATCAGAGTTGGGGAATCAGAGGCAGGGAATCAGATATGGGGAATCAGAGGCGGGGAATCAGAGGCGGGGAAACAGAGGCGGGGAATCAGATGTGGGGAATCAGAGGTGGGGAATCAGGGGCAGGGAATCAGTGGCAGGGAATCAGAAGCGGTGAATCAGAGGCGGGGAATCAAAGGCAGGGAATCAGACACGGGGATTCAGAGGCGGGGAATCAGAGATGGGGAATCAGAGGCGGGGAATCAGAGGCAGGGAATCGGATGCCGGGAATCAGAGTCGGGGAATCAGAGCTGGGGAATCAGAGGCGGGGAATCAGAGTTGGGGAATCAGAGGCGGGGAATCAGATATGGGGAAATAGAGGTGGGGAATCAGATATGGGGAATCAGAGGTGTGGAATCAGAGGTTGGGAATCAGAGGCAGGGAATCAGAGTCCGGGAAACTGAGGCGGGGAATCAGATATTGGGAATCAGAGCTGGGGAATCAGAGGCAGGGAATCAGAGGCAGGGAATCAGAGGCAGGGAATCAAACACGGGGAATCAGAGCTGGGGAATCAGAGGCGGGGAATCAGAGTTGGGAATCAGAGGCGGGGAATCAGAGGCGGGGAAACAGAGGCGGGGAATCAGATATGGGGAATCAGAGGTGGGGAATCCGAGGTTGGGAATCAGAGGCAGGGAATCAGAGGCGGAAAATCAGAGGCGGGGAATCAGAGGAAGGGAATCAGATGTGCGGAATCGGAGATGGGGAATCAGAGGCAGGGAATCAGAGGCGGGGAATCAGAGGCGGTGAATCAGAGGCCAGGAATCAGATATGGGGAAACAGAGGCGGGGAATCCGAGGCGGGGAAACAGAGGCGGGGAATCAAATATGGGGAATCAGAGGTGGGGAATCAGAGGTTGGGAATCAGAGGCAGGGAATCAGAGGCTTGGAATCAGATGCAGGGAATCAGATGCGGGGAATCAGAGGCGGGGAATCAGAGCTGGGGAATCAGAGGTGGGGAATCAGATTTGGGGAATCAGAGGCGGGGACTTAGATATTGGGAAACAGAGGCGGGGAATCAGAGGCGGGGAAACCCAGGCGGGGAATCAGATATGGGGAATCAGAGGTGGGGAATCAGAGGCAAGGAATCAGACGTGCGGAATCAGAGATGGGGAATCAGAGGCAGGGAATCAGAATCAGAAGCAGGGAATCAGAGGCCGGGAATCAGAGGCCGGAGTCAGATGCTGGGAATCAGAGGCCTGGAATCAGAGGCGGGGAATCAGAGGCAGGGAATCAGATGCGGGGAATCAGAGGCGGGGAATCAGAGCTGGGGAATCAGAGGCGGGGATTCAGAGTTGGGCAATCAGAGGCGGGGAATCAGAGGCGGGGAAACAGAGGCGGGGAATCAGATATGGGGAATCAGAGGCGGGGAATCAGAGGCGGGGAAAAAGAGGCAGGGAATCAGATATGGGGAATCAGAGGTGGGGTATCAGGGGCAGGGAATCAGTGGCAGGGAATCAGAGGCGGGGAAACAGAGGCGGGGAATCAGAGGCAGGGAATCAGACACGGGGAATCAGATATGGGGAAACAGAGGCGGGGAATCAGAGGCGGGCAAACAGAGGCGGGGAATTAGATATGGGGAATCAGAGGTGGGGAATCAGAGGTGGTGAATCAGAGATGGGGAATCACAGGCGGGGAATCAGAGGCAGGGAATAGAACGCGGGGAATCAGAGGCGGGGAATCAGAGCTGGGGAATCAGAGGCGGGGAATCATAGTTGGGAATCAGAGGCGGGGAATCAGATATGGGGAAACAGAGGCGGGGAATCAAAGGCGGGGAAACAGAGGCGGGGAATCAGATATGGGGAATCGGATGCGGGGAATCAGAGGCGGGGAATAGGAGCTGGGGAATCAGAGGCGGGGTATCAGAGTTGGGGCATCTGAGGTGGGGTATTAGATATGGGGAAACAGAGGCGGGGAATCAGAGGCGGGGAAACAGAGGCGAGGAATCAGATATGGGGAATCAGAGGTGGGGAATCAGAGGCAGGGAATCAGATGTGCGGAATCAGAGATGGGGAATCAGAGGCAGGGAATCAGAATCACAAGCGGGGAATCAGAGGCCGGGAATCAGAGGTGGGGAATCAGAGTCCGGGAATCAGAGATGGGGATTCAGAGGCGGGGAATGATATATGGGGAATCAGAGGTGGGGAATCAGAGGCGGGGTAACAGAGGTGGGGAATCAGATATGGGGAATCAGAGGTGGTGAATCAAAGGCGGTGAATCAGAGATGGGGAATCAGAGGCGGGGAATCAGAGGCAGGGAATCAAACACGGGGAATCAGAGGCGGGGAATCAGAGCTGGGGAATCAGAGGCGGGGAATCAGAGTTGGGGAATCAGAGGCAGGGAATCAGATATGGGGAAACAGGGGCGGGGAATCAGAGGCAGGGAAACAGAGGCGGGGAATCAGATATGGGGAATCAGGGGTGGGGAATCAGAGGTTGGGAATCAGAGGCAGGGAATCAGAGGCGTGGAAACAGAGGTGGGGATTCAGATATGGGGAATCAGAGGTGGGGAATCAGGGGCGTGGAATCAGAGGCAGGGAATTAGATGTGGTGAATCAGAGATGGGGAATCAGAGGCAGGGAATCAGAATCAGAAGCGGGGTATCAGTGGCCGGGAATCAGAGGAAGGTAATCAGAGGCAGGGGATCAAACACGGGGAATCAGAGACTGGGAATCAGAGCTGGGGAATCAGAGGCGGGGAATCAGAGCTGGGGAATCACAGGCGGGGAATCAGAGATGGGGAATCAGAGGAGGGGAATCAGAGGCAGGGAATCTGATGAGGGGAATCAGAGGCGGGGAATCAGAGCTGGCGAATCAGAGGCGGGGAATCAGAGGTGGGCAATCAGAGGATGGGAATCAGATATGGGGAATCAGAGTGGGGGAATCAGAGGCAGGGAATCAGATGTGCGGAATCAGAGAAGGGGAATAAGAGGCAGGGAATCAGAATCAGAAGCGGGGTATCAGAGGCCGGGAATCAGAGGCCGGGAATCAGATGCTGGGAATAAGAGGCCGGGAATCAGAGGTGGGGAATCAGATATGGGGAATCAGAGGTGGCGAATCAAAGGCGGTGAATCAGAGATGGGGAATCAGAGGCGGGGATTCAGAGGCAGGGAATCAGATGCGGGGAATCAGAGGCGGGGAATCAGAGCTGGCGAATCAGAGGCTGGGAATCAGAGGTGGGCAATCAGAGGCGGGGAATCAGAAATGGGGAATCAGAGGCGGGGAATCAGAGGCGGGGAAACAGAGGCGGGGAATCAAATATAGGGAATCAGGGGTGGGGAATCAGAGGTTGTGAATCAGAGATGGGGAATCAAGGCGGGGAATCAGAGGCAGGGAATCAGACGCGGGGAATCAGAGGCGGGGATTCAGAGCTGGGGAATCAGAGGCGGGGAATCAGAGTTGGGGAATCAGAGGCAGGGAATCAGATATGGGGAATCAGAGGCGGGGAATCAGAGGCGGGGAAACAGAGGCGGGGAATCAGATGTGGGGAATCAGAGGTGGGGAATCAGGGACAGGGAATCAGTGGCAGGGAATCAGAGGCGGGGAATCAGAGGCGGGGAATCAAAGGCAGGGAATCAGACACGGGGAATCAGAGGCGGGGAATCAGAGATGGGGAATCAGAGGCGGGGAATCAGAGGCAGGGAATCGGATGCCGGGAATCAGAGTCGGGGAATCAGAGTTGGGGAATCAGAGGCGGGGAATCAGATATGGGGAAATAGAGGCGGGGAATCAGATATGGGGAATCAGAGGTGTGGAATCAGAGGTTGGGAATCAGAGGCAGGGAATCAGAGTCCGGGAAACTGAGGCGGGGAATCAGATATTGGGTATCAGAGCTGGGGAATCAGAGGCAGGGAATCAGAGGCAGGGAATCAGAGGCAGGGAATCAAACACGGGGAATCAGAGCTGGGGAATCAGAGGCGGGGAATCAGAGTTGGGAATCAGAGGCGGGGAATCAGAGGCGGGGAAACAGAGGCGGGGAATCAGATATGGGGAATCAGAGGTGGGGAATCCGAGGTTGGGAATCAGAGGCAGGGAATCAGAGGCGGAAAATCAGAGGCGGGGAATCAGAGGAAGGGAATCAGATGTGCGGAATCGGAGATGGGGAATCAGAGGCAGGGAATCAGAGGCGGGGAATCAGAGGCGGGGAATCAGAGGCCGGGAATCAGATATGGGGAAACAGAGGCGGGGAATCCGAGGTGGGGAAACAGAGGCGGGGAATCAAATATGGGGAATCAGAGGTGGGGAATCAGAGGTTGGGAATCAGAGGCAGGGAATCAGAGGCTTGGAATCAGATGCAGGGAATCAGATGCGGGGAATCAGAGGCGGGGAATCAGAGCTGGGGAATCAGAGGTGGGGAATCAGATTTGGGGAATCAGAGGCGGGGACTTAGATATTGGGAAACAGAGGCGGGGAATCAGAGGCGGGGAAACCCAGGCGGGGAATCAGATATGGGGAATCAGAGGTGGGGAATAAGAGGCAAGGAATCAGACGTGCGGAATCAGAGATGGGGAATCAGAGGCAGGGAATCAGAATCAGAAGCAGGGAATCAGAGGCCGGGAATCAGAGGCCGGAGTCAGATGCTGGGAATCAGAGGCCTGGAATCAGAGGCGGGGAATCAGAGGCAGGGAATCAGATGCGGGGAATCAGAGGCGGGGAATCAGAGCTGGGGAATCAGAGGCGGGGATTCAGAGTTGGGGAATCAGAGGCGGGGAATCAGAGGCGGGGAAACAGAGGCGGGGAATCAGATATGGGGAATCAGAGGCGGGGAATCAGAGGCGGGGAAACAGAGGCAGGGAATCAGATATGGGGAATCAGAGGTGGGGTATCAGGGGCAGGGAATCAGTGGCAGGGAATCAGAGGCGGGGAAACAGAGGCGGGGAATCAGAGGCAGGGAATCAGACACGGGGAATCAGATATGGGGAAACAGAGGCGGGGAATCAGAGGCGGGCAAACAGAGGCGGGGAATTAGATATGGGGAATCAGAGGTGGGGAATCAGAGGTGGTGAATCAGAGATGGGGAATCACAGGCGGGGAATCAGAGGCAGGGAATAGAACGCGGGGAATCAGAGGCGGGGAATCAGAGCTGGGGAATCAGAGGCGGGGAATCATAGTTGGGAATCAGAGGCGGGGAATCAGATATGGGGAAACAGAGGCGGGGAATCAAAGGCGGGGAAACAGAGGCGGGGAATCAGATATGGGGAATCGGATGCGGGGAATCAGAGGCGGGGAATAGGAGCTGGGGAATCAGAGGCGGGGTATCAGAGTTGGGGCATCTGAGGTGGGGTATTAGATATGGGGAAACAGAGGCGGGGAATCATAGGCGGGGAAACAGAGGCGAGGAATCAGATATGGGGAATCAGAGGTGGGGAATCAGAGGCAGGGAATCAGATGTGCGGAATCAGAGATGGGGAATCAGAGGCAGGGAATCAGAATCACAAGCGGGGAATCAGAGGCCGGGAATCAGAGGTGGGGAATCAGAGTCCGGGAATCAGAGATGGGGATTCAGAGGCGGGGAATGATATATGGGGAATGAGAGGTGGGGAATCAGAGGCGGGGTAACAGAGGTGGGGAATCAGATATGGGGAATCAGAGGTGGCGAATCAAAGGCGGTGAATCAGAGATGGGGAATCAGAGGCGGGGAATCAGAGGCAGGGAATCAAACACGGGGAATCAGAGGCGGGGAATCAGAGCTGGGGAATCAGAGGCGGGGAATCAGAGTTGGGGAATCAGAGGCAGGGAATCAGATATGGGGAAACAGGGGCGGGGAATCAGAGGCAGGGAAACAGAGGCGGGGAATCAGATATGGGGAATCAGGGGTGGGGAATCAGAGGTTGGGAATCAGAGGCAGGGAATCAGAGGCGTGGAAACAGAGGTGGGGATTCAGATATGGGGAATCAGAGGTGGGGAATCAGGGGCGTGGAATCAGAGGCAGGGAATTAGATGTGGTGAATCAGAGATGGGGAATCAGAGGCAGGGAATCAGAATCAGAAGCGGGGTATCAGTGGCCGGGAATCAGAGGAAGGTAATCAGAGGCAGGGGATCAAACACGGGGAATCAGAGACTGGGAATCAGAGCTGGGGAATCAGAGGCGGGGAATCAGAGCTGGGGAATCACAGGCGGGGAATCAGAGATGGGGAATCAGAGGCGGGGAATCAGAGGCAGGGAATCTGATGAGGGGAATCAGAGGCGGGGAATCAGAGCTGGCGAATCAGAGGCGGGGAATCAGAGGTGGGCAATCAGAGGATGGGAATCAGATATGGGGAATCAGAGTCGGGGAATCAGAGCTGGGGAATCACAGGCGGGGAATCAGAGTTGGGGAATCAGAGGCGGGGAATCAGATATGGGGAAACAGAGGCGGTGAATCAGAAGCGGTGAAACAGAGGCGGGGAATCAGATATTGGGAATCAGAGGTGGGGAATCAGAGGTTGGGAATCAGAGGCCTGGAATCAGAGGCGTGGAATCAGAGGCAGGGAATCAGATGCGGGGAATCAGAGGGGGGGAATCATAGCTGGCGAATCAGAGGCGGGGAATCAGAGGTGGGCAATCAGAGGCCGGGAATCAGAGGTGGTGAATCAGAGATGGGGAATCAGAGGCGGGGAATCAGTGGCAGGGTATCAGATATGGGGAATCAGAGGCGTGGAATCAGAGGCAGGGAATCAGACACGGGGAATCAGACACGGGGAATCAGAGGTGGGGAATCATAGATGGGGAATCAGAGGCGGTGAATCAGAGATGGGGAATCAGAGGCGGGGAATCAGAGGCAGGAAATCAGACACGGGGATTCAGAGGCTGGGAATCAGACGGGGGGAATCAAAGGCGGGGAATCAGAGCTGGGGAATCAGAGGCAGGGAATCAGAGGCGGGGAATCAGATATGGGGAATCAGAGGCTGGTATTCAGAGGCGGGGAATCAGAGGCAGGGAATCAGACACGGGGAATCAGAGGTGGGGAATCAGAGATGGGGAATCAAAGGCGGGGAATCAGATTTGGGGAATCAGAGGTGGGGTATCAGGGGCAGGGAATCAGTGGCAGGGAATCAGAGGCGGGGAAACAGAGGCGGGGAATCAGAGGCAGGGAATCAGACACGGGGAATCAGATATGGGGAAACAGAGGCGGGGAATCAGAGGCGGGCAAACAGAGGCGGGGAATTAGATATGGGGAATCAGAGGTGGGGAATCAGAGGTGGTGAATCAGAGATGGGGAATCACAGGCGGGGAATCAGAGGCAGGGAATAGAACGCGGGGAATCAGAGGCGGGGTATCAGAGTTGGGGCATCTGAGGTGGGGAATTAGATATGGGGAAACAGAGGCGGGGAATCAGAGGCGGGGAAACAGAGGCGAGGAATCAGATATGGGGAATCAGAGGTGGGGAATCAGAGGCAGGGAATCAGATGTGCGGAATCAGAGATGGGGAATCAGAGGCAGGGAATCAGAATCACAAGCGGGGAATCAGAGGCCGGGAATCAGAGGCCGGGATTCAGATGCCGGGAATAAGAGGCCGGGAATCAGAGGTGGGGAATCAGAGTCCGGGAATCAGAGATGGGGATTCAGAGGCGGGGAATGATATATGGGGAATCAGAGGCGGGGAATCAGAGGCGGGGTAACAGAGGTGGGGAATCAGATATGGGGAATCAGAGGTGGCGAATCAAAGGCGGTGAATCAGAGATGGGGAATCAGAGGCGGGGAATCAGAGGCAGGGAATCAAACACGGGGAATCAGAGGCGGGGAATCAGAGCTGGGGAATCAGAGGCGGGGAATCAGAGTTGGGGAATAAGAGGCGGGGAATCAGATATGGGGAAACAGGGGCGGGGAATCAGAGGCAGGGAAACAGGCGGGGAATCAGATATGGGGAATCAGGGGTGGGGAATCAGAGGTTGGGAATCAGAGGCAGGGAATAAGAGGCGTGGAAACAGAGGCGGGGATTCAGATATGGGGAATCAGAGGTGGGGAATCAGGGGCGTGGAATCAGAGGCAGGGAATTAGATGTGGTGAATCAGAGATGGGGAATCAGAGGCAGGGAATCAGAATCAGAAGCGGGGTATCAGTGGCCGGGAATCAGAGGAAGGTAATCAGAGGCAGGGGATCAAACACGGGGAATCAGAGACTGGGAATCAGAGCTGGGGAATCAGAGGCGGGGAATCAGAGCTGGGGAATCACAGGCGGGGAATCAGAGATGGGGAATCAGAGGCGGGGAATCAGAGGCAGGGAATCAGATGCGGGGAATCAGAGGCGGGGAATCAGAGCTGGCGAATCAGAGGCGGGGAATCAGAGGTGGGCAATCAGAGGATGGGAATTAGATATGGGGAATCAGAGGCGGGGAATCAGAGCTGGGGAATCACAGGCGGGGAATCAGAGTTGGGGAATCAGAGGCGGGGAATCAGATATGGGGAAACAGAGGCGGGGAATCAGAGGCGGTGAAACAGAGGCGGGGAATCAGATATTGGGAATCAGAGGTGGGGAATCAGAGGTTGGGAATCAGAGGCCTGGAATCAGAGGCGTGGAATCAGAGGCAGGGAATCAGATGCGGGGAATCAGAGGAGGGGAATCAGAGCTGGGGAATCAGAGGCGGGGTATTAGAGTTGGGGAATCAGAGGCGGGGAATCAGACGCGGGGAATCAGAGGGGGGGAATCATAGCTGGCGAATCAGAGGCGGGGAATCAGAGGTGGGCAATCAGAGGCCGGGAATCAGAGGTGGTGAATCAGAGATGGGGAATCAGAGGCGGGGAATCAGTGGCAGGGAATCAGATATGGGGAATCAGAGGCGTGGAATCAGAGGCAGGGAATCAGACACGGGGAATCAGACACGGGGAATCAGAGGTGGGGAATCAGAGATGGGGAATCAGAGGCGGTGAATCAGAGATGGGGAATCAGAGGCGGGGAATCAGAGGCAGGAAATCAGACACGGGGATTCAGAGGCTGGGAATCAGACAGGGGGAATCAAAGGCGGGGAATCAGAGCTGGGGAATCAGAAGCAGGGAATCAGAGGCGGTGAATCAGATATGGGGAATCAGAGGCTGGTATTCAGAGGCGGGGAATCAGAGGCAGGGAATCAGACACGGGGAATCAGAGGTGGGGAATCAGAGATGGGGAATCAGAGGCGGGGAATCAGAGTTGGGGAATCAGAGGCAGGGAATCGGATGTGCGGAATCAGAGATGGGGAATCAGAGGTGGGGAATCAGAGGCGGTGAATCAGAGATGGGGAATCAGAGGCGGGGAATCAGAGGCAGGAAATCAGACACGGGGATTCAGAGGCTGGGAATCAGACGGGGGGAATCAAAGGGGGGGAATCAGAGCTGGGGAATCGGAGGCAGGGAATCAGAGTTGGGGATTCAGAGACGGGGAATCAGATATGGGGAAACAGAGGCGGGGAATCAGAGGCGGGCAAACAGAGGCGGGGAATTAGATATGGGGAATCAGATATGGGGAATCAGAGGTGGTGAATCAGTGATGGGGAATCACAGGCGGGGAATCAGAGGCAGGGAATAGAATGCAGGGAATCAGAGGCAGGGAATCAGAGCTGGGGAATCAGAGGCGGGGAATCATAGTTGGGAATCAGAGGCGGGGAATCAGATATGGGGAAACAGAGGCGGGGAAGCAGAGTAGGAGAATTAGAGGTGGGGAATCAGATATGGGGAAACAGGGGCGGGGAATCAGAGGCGGGGAAACAGAGGCGGGGAATCAGATATGGGGAATCAGAGGTGTGGAATCAGAGGTTGGGAATCAGAGGCGGGGAAACAGAGGAGGGGAATCAGATATGGGGAATCAGAGGTGGCGAACTAAAGGCGGTGAATCAGAGATGGGGAATCAGGGCAGGGAATCAGAGGCAGGGAATCAAACACGGGGAATCAGAGGCGTGGAATCAGAGCTGGGGAATCAGAGGCGGGGATTCAGAGTTGGGGAATCAGAGGCGGGGAATCAGAGGCGGGGAAACAGAGGCGGGGAATCAGATATGGGGAATCAGAGGTGGGGAATCAGAGGTTGGGAATCAGAAGCAGGGAATCAGAGGCGGGGAATCAGAGGCGGGGAATCAGAGGCAGGAAATCCGATGTGCGGAATCGGAGATGGGGAATCAGAGGCAGGGAATCAGAGGTGGGGAATCAGAGGCGGGGAATCAGAGGCCGGGAATCAGATATGGGGAAACAGAGGCGGGGAATCAGAGGCGGGGAAACAGAGGCGGGGTATCAGATATGGGGAATCAGAGGTGGGGAATCAGAGGTTGGGAATCAGAGGCAGGGAATCAGAGGCTGGGAATCAGATGCAGGGAATCAGATGCGGGGAATCAGAGGCGGGGAATCAGAGCTGGGGAATCAGAGGTGGGGAATCAGAGTTGGGGAATCAGAGTCGGGGACTTAGATATGGGGAAACAGAGGCAGGGAATCAGAGGCGGGGAAACAGACGCGTGGAATCAGAGGCGGGTATCAGAGCTGGGGAATCAGAGGTGGGGAATCAGAGTTGGCGAATCAGAGGCGGGGAATCAGAGGCGGGGAATCAGAGGCGGGGAATCAGAGGCGGGGAAACAGAGGCATGGAATCAGATATTGGGAATCAGAGGTGGGGAATCAGGGGCAGGGAATCAGTGGCAGGGAATCAGAGGCGGGGAATCAGAGGCGGGGAATCAGAGGCAGGGAATCAGACACGGGGAATCAGATATGGGGAAACAGAGCTGGGGAATCAGAGGCGGGGAATCATAGTTGGGAATCAGAGGCTGGGAATCAGATATGGGGAAACAGAGGCGGGGAATCAAAGGCGGGGAAACAGAGGCGGGGAATCAGATATTGGGAATCGGATGCGGGGAATCAGAGGCGGGGAATCAGAGCTGGGGAATCAGAGGCGGGGTATCAGAGTTGGGGCATCAGAGGTGGGGAATTAGATATGGGGAAACAGAGGCGGGGAATCAGAGGCGGGGAAACAGAGGTGGGGAATCAGATATGGGGAAGCAGAGGTGGGGAATCAGAGGCAGGGAATCAGATGTGCGGAATCAGAGATGGGGAATCAGAGGCAGGGAATCAGAATCAGAAGCGGGGAATCAGAGGCCGGGAATCAGAGGCCGGGATTCAGATGCCGGGAATAAGAGGCCGGGAATCAGAGGTGGGGAATCAGAGTCCGGGAATCAGAGATGGGGATTCAGAGGCGGGGAATCAGAGGCGGGGTAACAGAGGTGGGGAATCAGATATGGGGAATCAGAGGTGTCGAATCAAAGGCGGTGAATCAGAGATGGGGAATCAGAGGCCGTGAATCAGAGGCAGGGAATCAAACACGGGGAATCAGAGGCGGGGAATCAGAGCTGGGGAATCAGAGGTGGGGAATCAGAGTTGGGGAATCAGAGGCGGGGAATCAGATATGGGGAAACAGGGGCGGAGAATCAGAGGCAGGGAAACAGAGGCGGGGAATAAGATATGGGGAATCAGGGGTGGGGAATCAGAGGTTGGGAATCAGAGGCGTGGAAACAGAGGCGGGGATTCAGATATGGGGAATCTGAGGTGGGGAATCAGGGGCGTGGAATCAGAGGCAGGGAATTAGATGTGGTGAATCAGAGATGGGGAATCAGAGGCAGGGAATCAGAATCAGAAGCGGGGTATCAGAGGCCGGGAATCAGAGGAAGGTAATCAGAGGCAGGGGATCAAACACGGGGAATCAGAGGCTGGGAATCAGAGCTGGGGAATCACAGGCGGGGAATCAGAGATGGGGAATCAGAGGCGGGGAATCAGAGGCAGGGAATCAGATGCGGGGAATCAGAGGCGGGGAATCAGAGCTGGCGAATCAGAGGCGGGGAATCAGAGGTGGGCAATCAGAGGATGGGAATCAGATATGGGGAATCATAGGCGGGGAATTAGAGCTGGGGAATCACAGGCGGGGAATCAGAGTTGGGGAATCAGAGGCGGGGAATCAGATATGGGGAAACAGAGTCGGGGAATCAGAGGCGGTGAAACAGAGGCGGGGAATCAGATATGGGGAATCAGAGGTGGGGAATCAGAGGTTGGGAATCAGAGGCCTGGAATCAGAGGCGGGGAATCAGAGGCAGGGAATCAGATGCGGGGAATCAGAGGAGGGGAATCAGAGCTGGGGAATCAGAGGCGGGGAATCAGACGCGGGGAATCAGAGGGTGGGAATCATAGCTGGCGAATCAGAGGCGGGGAATCAGAGGTGGGCAATCAGAGGCCGGGAATCAGAGGTGGTGAATCAGAGATGGGGAATCAGAGGCGGGGAATCAGTGGCAGGGAATCAGATATGGGGAATCAGAGGCGTGGAATCAGAGGCAGGGAATCAGACACGGGGAATCAGACACGGGGAATCAGAGGTGGGGAATCAGAGATGGGGAATCAGAGGCGGTGAATCAGAGATGGGGAATCAGAGGCGGGGAATCAGAGGCAGGAAATCAGACACGGGGATTCAGAGGCTGGGAATTAGACGGGGGGAATCAAAGGCGGGGAATCAGAGCTGGGGAATCAGAGGCAGGGAATCAGATGCGGGGAATCAGATATGGGGAATCAGAGGCTGGGATTCAGAGGCGGGGAATCAGAGGCAGGGAATCAGACACGGGGAATCAGAGGTGGGGAATCAGAGATGGGGAATTAGAGGCGGGGAATCAGAGGCAGGGAATCAGACGCGGGGAATCTGAGGCGGGGAATCAGAGCTGGGGAATCAGAGGTGGGGAATCAGAGTTGGGGAATCAGAGGAAGGGAATCGGATGTGCGGAATCAAAGATGGGGAATCAGATGTGGGGAATCAGATGAATCAGAGATGGGGAATCAGAGGCGGGGAATCAGAGGCAGGAAATCAGACACGGGGATTCAGAGGCTGGGAATCAGACGGGGGGAATCAAAGGCGGGGAATCAGAGCTGGGTAATCAGAGGCAGGGAATCAGAGTTGGGGATTCAGAAACGGGGAATCAGATATGGGGAAACAGAGGCGGGGAATCAGAGGCGGGCAAACAGAGGCGGGGAATTAGATATGGGGAATCAGAGGTGGGGAATCAGAGGTGGTGAATCAGTGATGGGGAATCACAGGCGGGGAATCAGAGGCAGGGAATAGAACGCAGGGAATCAGACGCAGGGAATCAGAGCTGGGGAATCAGAGGCGGGGAATCATAGTTGGGAATCAGAGGCGGGGAATCATATATGGGGAAACAGAGGCGGGGAATCAGAGGCGGGGAAACAGAGGCGGGGAATCAGATATGGGGAATCGGATGCGGGGAATCAGAGGCGGGGAATCAGAGCTGGGGAATCAGAGGCGGGGAATCAGAGTTGGGGCATCAGAGGTGGGGAATTAGATATAGGGAAACAGAGGTGGGGAATCAGAGGCGGGGAAACAGAGGCGGGGAATCAGATATGGGGAATCAGAGGTGGGGAATCAGAGGCAGGGAATCAGATGTGCGGAATCAGAGATGGGGAATCAGAGGCTGGGAATCAGAATCAGAAGCGGGGAATCAGAGGCCGGGAATCAGAGGCCGGGAATCAGATGCTGGGAATAAGAGGCCGGGAATCAGAGGTGGGGAATCAGAGTCCGGGAATCAGAGATGGGGATTCAGAGGCGGGGAATGAGATATGGAGAATCAGAGGTGTGGAATCAGAGGTGGCGAATCAAAGGCGGTGAAACAGAGATGGGGAATGAGGGCAGGGAATCAGAGGCAGGGAATCAAACACGGGGAATCAGAGCTGGCGAATCAGAGGCGGGGAATCAGAGTTGGGAATCAGAGGCGGGGAATCAGAGGCGGGGAAACAGAGGCGGGGAATCAGATATGGGGAATCAGAGGTGGGGAATCAGAGGTTGGGAATCAGAGGCAGGGAATCAGAGGCGGGGAATCAGAGGCGGGGAATCAGAGGAAGGGAATCAGATGTGCGGAATCGGAGATGGGGAATCAGAGGCAGGGAATCAGAGGCGGGGAATCAGAGGCGGGGAATCAGAGGCCGGGAATCAGATAAGGGGAAACCGAGGCGGGGAATCCGAGGCGGGGAAACAGAGTCGGGGAATCAGATATGGGGAATCAGAGGTGGGGAAACAGAGGTAGGGAATCAGAGGCGGGGAAACAGAGGCATGGAATCAGATATGGGGAATCAGAGGCGGGGAATCAGAGGTGGGGAATCATAGGCAGGGAATCGGATGTGCGGAATCAGAGATGGGGAATCAGTGGCCGGGAATCAGAGGTGGTGAATCAGAGATGGGGAATCAGAGGCGGAGAATCAGAGGCAGGGTATCAGACGCGGGGAATCAGAGGTGGGCAATCAGAGGCGGGGAATCAGATATGGGGAATCAGAGGCGGGGAATCAGAGGCGGGGAAACAGAGGCGGGGAATCAGATATGGGGAATCAGAGGTGGGGAATCAGAGGTTGTAAATCACAGATGGGGAATCAGAGGCGGGGAATCAGAGGCAGGGAATAAGATGCGGGGAATCAGAGGCGGGGATTCAGAGCTGGGGAATCAGAAGCGGGGAATCAGAGTTGGGGAATCAGAGGCGGGGAATCAGATATGAGGAATCAGAGGCAGGGAATCAGAGGCGGGGAATCAGAGGCAGGGAATCAGACGCGGGGAATCTGAGGCGGGGAATCAGAGCTGGGGAATCAGAGCTGGGGAATCAGAGTTGGGGAATCAGAGGCAGGGAATTGGATGTGCGGAATCAGAGATGGGGAATCAGAGGCAGGAAATCAGACACGGGGATTCAGAGGCTGGGAATCAGACGGGGGGTATCAAAGGCGGGGATCAGAGCTGGGTAATCTGAGGCAGGGAATCAGAGTTGGGGATTCAGAGGCGGGGAATCAGATATGGGGAAACAGAGGCGGGGAATCAGAGGCGGGCAAACAGAGGCGGGGAATTAGATATGGGGAATCAGAGGTAGGGAATCAGAGGTGGTGAATCAGTGATGGGGAATCACAGGTGGGGAATCAGAGGCAGGGAATAGAACGCGGGGAATCAGAGGCAGGGAATCAGAGCTGGGGAATCAGAGGCGGGGAATCATAGTTGGGAATCAGAGGCGGGAATCAGATATGGGGAAACAGAGGCGGGGAATCAGAGGCGGGGAAACAGAGGCGGGGAATCAGATATGGGGAATCGGATGCAGGGAATCAGAGGCGGGGAATCAGAGCTGGGGAATCAGAGGCGGGGAATCAGAGTTGGGGCATCAGAGGTGGGGAATTAGATATAGGGAAACAGAGGCGGGGAATCAGAGGCGGGGAAACAGAGGCGGGGATTCAGATATGGGGAATCAGAGGTGGGGAATCAGAGGCAGGGAATCAGATGTGCGGAATCAGAGATGGGGAATCAGAGGCAGGGAATCAGAATCAGAAGCGGGGAATCAGAGGCCGGGAATCAGAGGCCGGGAATCAGATGCTGGGAATAAGAGGCCGGGAATCAGAGGAGGGGAATCAGAGTCCGGGAATCAGAGATGGGGATTCAGAGGCGGGGAATCAGATATGGAGAATCAGGGATGGGGAATCAGAGGCGGGGAATCAGAGGCAGGGAATCGGACGCCGGGAATCAGAGGCGGGGAATCAGAGCTGGGGAATCAGAGGCGGGGAATCAGAGTTGGGGAATCAGAGGCGGGGAATCAGATATGGGGAAATAGAGGCGGGGAATCAGATATGGGGAATCAGAGGTGTGGAATCAGAGGTTGGGAATCAGAGGCAGGGAATCAGAGGCGGGGAAACAGAGGCGGGGAATCAGATATGGGGAATCAGAGGTGGCGAATCAAAGGCGGTGAAACAGAGATGGGGAATCAGGGCAGGGAATCAGAGGCAGGGAATCAGAGCTGGGGATACAGAGGCGGGGAATCAGATATGGGAAATCAGAGGTGGGGAATCAGGGGCGGGGAATCAGTGGCAGGGATTCAGAGCTGGGGAATCAGAGGTGGGGAATCAGAGCTGGGGAAACAGAGGCGGGGAATCAGATATGGGGAATCAGAGGTGGGGAATCGGGGGCGGGGAATCAGTGGCAGGGAATCAGAGGCCGGGAATAAAAGGCGGGGAATCAGAGCTGGGGAATCAGAGGCTGGGAATCAGAGTTGGGGAATCAGAGGAGGGGAATCAGATATGGGGAAACAGAGGCCGGGAATCAGAGGCAGGGTAACAGAGGCGGGGAATCAGATATGGGGAATCAGAGGTGGGGAATTAGAGGTTGCGAATCAGAGGCGGGGAAACAGAGGCGGGGAATCAAATATAGGGAATCAGAGGTGGGGAATCAGAGGTTGTGAATCAGAGATGGGGAATCAAGGCGGGGAATCAGAGGCAGGGAATCAGACGCGGGGAATCAGAGGCGGGGATTCAGAGCTGGGGAATCAGAGGCGGTGAATCAGAGTTGGGGAATCAGAGGCAGGGAATCAGATATGGGGAATCAGAGGCGGGGAATCAGAGGCGGGGAAACAGAGGCGGGGAATCAGATATGGGGAATCAGAATTGGGGAATCAGGGGCAGGGAATCAGTGGCAGGGAATCAGAGGCGGGGAATCAGAGGCGGGGAATCAGAGGCAGGGAATCAGACACGGGGAATCGGAGGCGGGGAATCAGAGATGGGGAATCAGAGGCGGGGAATCAGAGGCAGGGAATCGGACTCCGGGAATCAGAGTCGGGGAATCAGAGCTGGGGAATCAGAGGCGGGGAATCAGAGTTGGGGAATCAGAGGCGGGGAATCAGATATGGGGAAATAGAGGCGGGGAATCAGATATGGGGAATCATAGGTGTGGAATCAGAGGTTGGGAATCAGAGGCAGGGAATCAGAGTCGGGGAAACAGAGGCGGGGAATCAGATATGGGGAATCAGAGGTGGCGAATCAAAGGCGGTGAAACAGAGATGGGGAATCAGGGCAGGGAATCAGAGGCAGGGAATCAAACACGGGGAATCAGAGCTGGGGAATCAGAGGCGGGGAATCAGAGTTGGGAATCAGAGGCGGGGAATCAGAGTCGGGGAAACAGAGGCGGGGAATCAGATATGGGGAATCAGAGGTGGGGAATCCGAGGTTGGGAATCAGAGGCAGGGAATCAAAGGCGGGGAATCAGAGGCGGGGAATCAGAGGAAGGGAATCAGATGTGCGGAATCGGAGATGGGGAATCAGAGGCAGGGAATCAGAGGCGGGGAATCAGAGGCGGGGAATCAGAGGCCGGGAATCAGATATGGGGAAACAGAGGCGGGAATCCGAGGCGGGGAATCAGAGGCGGGGAATCAGATATGGGGAATCAGAGGTGGGGAATCAGAGGTTGGGAATCAGAGGCAGGGAATCAGAGGCTTGGAATCAGATGCAGGGAATCAGATGCGGGGAATGAGAGGCGGGGAATCAGAGCTGGGGAATCAGAGGTGGGGAATCAGATTTGGGGAATCAGAGGCGGGGACTTAGATATTGGGAAACAGAGGCGGGGAATCAGAGGCGGGGAAACCCAGGCGGGGAATCAGATATGGGGAATCAGAGGTGGGGAATCAGAGGCAAGGAATCAGATGTGCGGAATCAGAGATGGGGAATCAGAGGCAGGGAATCAGAATCAGAAGCAGGGAATCAGAGGCCGGGAATCAGAGGCCGGAATCAGATGCTGGGAATCAGAGGCCTGGAATCAGAGGCGGGGAATCAGAGGCAGGGAATCAGATGCGGGGAATCAGAGGTTGGGAATCAGAGCTGGGGAATCAGAGGTGGGGTATTAGAGTTGGGGAATCAGAGGCGGGGAATCAGATATGGGGAAACAGAGGTGGGGAATCAGAGGCGGGGAAACAGAGGCAGGGAATCAGATATGGGGAATCAGAGGTGGGGAATCAGAGATGGGGAATCAGAGGCGGTGAATCAGAGATGGGGAATCAGAGGCGGGGAATCAGAGGCAGGAAATCAGACACGGGGATTCAGAGGCTGGGAATCAGACGGGGGGAATCAAAGGCGGGGAATCAGAGCTGGGGAATCAGAGGCAGGGAATCAGATGTGCGGAATCAGAGATGGGGAATAAGAGGCAGGGAATCAGAATCAGAAGCGGGGAATCAGAGGCCGGGAATCAGAGGCCGGGAATCAGATGCTGGGAATAAGAGGCCGGGAATCAGAGGTGGGGAATCAGATATGGGGAATCAGAGGTGGCGAATCAAAGGCGGTGAATCAGAGATGGGGAATCAGAGGCGGGGAATCAGAGGCAGGGAATCAGATGCGGGGAATCAGAGGCGGGGAATCAGAGCTGGCGAATCAGAGGCTTGGAATCAGAGGTGGGCAATCAGAGGCGGGGAATCAGAAATGGGGAATCAGAGGCGGGGAATCAGAGGCGGGGAAACAGAGGCGGGGAATCAAATATAGGGAATCAGGGGTGGGGAATCAGAGGTTGTGAATCAGAGATGGGGAATCAAGGCGGGGAATCAGAGGCAGGGAATCAGACGCGGGGAATCAGAGGCGGGGATTCAGAGCTGGGGAATCAGAGGCGGGGAATCAGAGTTGGGGAATCAGAGGCAGGGAATCAGATATGGGGAATCAGAGGCGGGGAATCAGAGGCGGGGAAACAGAGGCGGGGAATCAGATGTGGGGAATCAGAGGTGGGGAATCAGGGACAGGGAATCAGTGGCAGGGAATCAGAGGCGGGGAATCAGAGGCGGGGAATCAAAGGCAGGGAATCAGACACGGGGAATCAGAGGCGGGGAATCAGAGATGGGGAATCAGAGGCGGGGAATCAGAGGCAGGGAATCGGATGCCGGGAATCAGAGTCGGGGAATCAGAGTTGGGGAATCAGAGGCGGGGAATCAGATATGGGGAAATAGAGGCGGGGAATCAGATATGGGGAATCAGAGGTGTGGAATCAGAGGTTGGGAATCAGAGGCAGGGAATCAGAGTCCGGGAAACTGAGGCGGGGAATCAGATATTGGGTATCAGAGCTGGGGAATCAGAGGCAGGGAATCAGAGGCAGGGAATCAGAGGCAGGGAATCAAACACGGGGAATCAGAGCTGGGGAATCAGAGGCGGGGAATCAGAGTTGGGAATCAGAGGCGGGGAATCAGAGGCGGGGAAACAGAGGCGGGGAATCAGATATGGGGAATCAGAGGTGGGGAATCCGAGGTTGGGAATCAGAGGCAGGGAATCAGAGGCGGAAAATCAGAGGCGGGGAATCAGAGGAAGGGAATCAGATGTGCGGAATCGGAGATGGGGAATCAGAGGCAGGGAATCAGAGGCGGGGAATCAGAGGCGGGGAATCAGAGGCCGGGAATCAGATATGGGGAAACAGAGGCGGGGAATCCGAGGTGGGGAAACAGAGGCGGGGAATCAAATATGGGGAATCAGAGGTGGGGAATCAGAGGTTGGGAATCAGAGGCAGGGAATCAGAGGCTTGGAATCAGATGCTGGGAATCAGATGCGGGGAATCAGAGGCGGGGAATCAGAGCTGGGGAATCAGAGGTGGGGAATCAGATTTGGGGAATCAGAGGCGGGGACTTAGATATTGGGAAACAGAGGCGGGGAATCAGAGGCGGGGAAACCCAGGCGGGGAATCAGATATGGGGAATCAGAGGTGGGGAATAAGAGGCAAGGAATCAGACGTGCGGAATCAGAGATGGGGAATCAGAGGCAGGGAATCAGAATCAGAAGCAGGGAATCAGAGGCCGGGAATCAGAGGCCGGAGTCAGATGCTGGGAATCAGAGGCCTGGAATCAGAGGCGGGGAATCAGAGGCAGGGAATCAGATGCGGGGAATCAGAGGCGGGGAATCAGAGCTGGGGAATCAGAGGCGGGGATTCAGAGTTGGGGAATCAGAGGCGGGGAATCAGAGGCGGGGAAACAGAGGCGGGGAATCAGATATGGGGAATCAGAGGCGGGGAATCAGAGGCGGGGAAAAAGAGGCAGGGAATCAGATATGGGGAATCAGAGGTGGGGTATCAGGGGCAGGGAATCAGTGGCAGGGAATCAGAGGCGGGGAAACAGAGGCGGGGAATCAGAGGCAGGGAATCAGACACGGGGAATCAGATATGGGGAAACAGAGGCGGGGAATCAGAGGCGGGCAAACAGAGGCGGGGAATTAGATATGGGGAATCAGAGGTGGGGAATCAGAGGTGGTGAATCAGAGATGGGGAATCACAGGCGGGGAATCAGAGGCAGGGAATAGAACGCGGGGAATCAGAGGCGGGGAATCAGAGCTGGGGAATCAGAGGCGGGGAATCATAGTTGGGAATCAGAGGCGGGGAATCAGATATGGGGAAACAGAGGCGGGGAATCAAAGGCGGGGAAACAGAGGCGGGGAATCAGATATGGGGAATCGGATGCGGGGAATCAGAGGCGGGGAATAGGAGCTGGGGAATCAGAGGCGGGGTATCAGAGTTGGGGCATCTGAGGTGGGGTATTAGATATGGGGAAACAGAGGCGGGGAATCAGAGGCGGGGAAACAGAGGCGAGGAATCAGATATGGGGAATCAGAGGTGGGGAATCAGAGGCAGGGAATCAGATGTGCGGAATCAGAGATGGGGAATCAGAGGCAGGGAATCAGAATCACAAGCGGGGAATCAGAGGCCGGGAATCAGAGGTGGGGAATCAGAGTCCGGGAATCAGAGATGGGGATTCAGAGGCGGGGAATGATATATGGGGAATCAGAGGTGGGGAATCAGAGGCGGGGTAACAGAGGTGGGGAATCAGATATGGGGAATCAGAGGTGGTGAATCAAAGGCGGTGAATCAGAGATGGGGAATCAGAGGCGGGGAATCAGAGGCAGGGAATCAAACACGGGGAATCAGAGGTGGGGAATCAGAGCTGGGGAATCAGAGGCGGGGAATCAGAGTTGGGGAATCAGAGGCAGGGAATCAGATATGGGGAAACAGGGGCGGGGAATCAGAGGCAGGGAAACAGAGGCGGGGAATCAGATATGGGGAATCAGGGGTGGGGAATCAGAGGTTGGGAATCAGAGGCAGGGAATCAGAGGCGTGGAAACAGAGGTGGGGATTCAGATATGGGGAATCAGAGGTGGGGAATCAGGGGCGTGGAATCAGAGGCAGGGAATTAGATGTGGTGAAAAAGAGATGGGGAATCAGAGGCAGGGAATCAGAATCAGAAGCGGGGTATCAGTGGCCGGGAATCAGAGGAAGGTAATCAGAGGCAGGGGATCAAACACGGGGAATCAGAGACTGGGAATCAGAGCTGGGGAATCAGAGGCGGGGAATCAGAGCTGGGGAATCACAGGCGGGGAATCAGAGATGGGGAATCAGAGGCGGGGAATCAGAGGCAGGGAATCTGATGAGGGGAATCAGAGGCGGGGAATCAGAGCTGGCGAATCAGAGGCGGGGAATCAGAGGTGGGCAATCAGAGGATGGGAATCAGATATGGGGAATCAGAGTGGGGGAATCAGAGGCAGGGAATCAGATGTGCGGAATCAGAGAAGGGGAATAAGAGGCAGGGAATCAGAATCAGAAGCGGGGTATCAGAGGCCGGGAATCAGAGGCCGGGAATCAGATGCTGGGAATAAGAGGCCGGGAATCAGAGGTGGGGAATCAGATATGGGGAATCAGAGGTGGCGAATCAAAGGCGGTGAATCAGAGATGGGGAATCAGAGGCGGGGATTCAGAGGCAGGGAATCAGATGCGGGGAATCAGAGGCGGGGAATCAGAGCTGGCGAATCAGAGGCTGGGAATCAGAGGTGGGCAATCAGAGGCGGGGAATCAGAAATGGGGAATCAGAGGCGGGGAATCAGAGGCGGGGAAACAGAGGCGGGGAATCAAATATAGGGAATCAGGGGTGGGGAATCAGAGGTTGTGAATCAGAGATGGGGAATCAAGGCGGGGAATCAGAGGCAGGGAATCAGACGCGGGGAATCAGAGGCGGGGATTCAGAGCTGGGGAATCAGAGGCGGGGAATCAGAGTTGGGGAATCAGAGGCAGGGAATCAGATATGGGGAATCAGAGGCGGGGAATCAGAGGCGGGGAAACAGAGGCGGGGAATCAGATGTGGGGAATCAGAGGTGGGGAATCAGGGACAGGGAATCAGTGGCAGGGAATCAGAGGCGGGGAATCAGAGGCGGGGAATCAAAGGCAGGGAATCAGACACGGGGAATCAGAGGCGGGGAATCAGAGATGGGGAATCAGAGGCTGGGAATCAGAGGCAGGGAATCGGATGCCGGGAATCAGAGTCGGGGAATCAGAGTTGGGGAATCAGAGGCGGGGAATCAGATATGGGGAAATAGAGGCGGGGAATCAGATATGGGGAATCAGAGGTGTGGAATCAGAGGTTGGGAATCAGAGGCAGGGAATCAGAGTCCGGGAAACTGAGGCGGGGAATCAGATATTGGGTATCAGAGCTGGGGAATCAGAGGCAGGGAATCAGAGGCAGGGAATCAGAGGCAGGGAATCAAACACGGGGAATCAGAGCTGGGGAATCAGAGGCGGGGAATCAGAGTTGGGAATCAGAGGCGGGGAATCAGAGGCGGGGAAACAGAGGCGGGGAATCAGATATGGGGAATCAGAGGTGGGGAATCCGAGGTTGGGAATCAGAGGCAGGGAATCAGAGGCGGAAAATCAGAGGCGGGGAATCAGAGGAAGGGAATCAGATGTGCGGAATCGGAGATGGGGAATCAGAGGCAGGGAATCAGAGGCGGGGAATCAGAGGCGGGGAATCAGAGGCCGGGAATCAGATATGGGGAAACAGAGGCGGGGAATCCGAGGTGGGGAAACAGAGGCGGGGAATCAAATATGGGGAATCAGAGGTGGGGAATCAGAGGTTGGGAATCAGAGGCAGGGAATCAGAGGCTTGGAATCAGATGCAGGGAATCAGATGCGGGGAATCAGAGGCGGGGAATCAGAGCTGGGGAATCAGAGGTGGGGAATCAGATTTGGGGAATCAGAGGCGGGGACTTAGATATTGGGAAACAGAGGCGGGGAATCAGAGGCGGGGAAACCCAGGCGGGGAATCAGATATGGGGAATCAGAGGTGGGGAATAAGAGGCAAGGAATCAGACGTGCGGAATCAGAGATGGGGAATCAGAGGCAGGGAATCAGAATCAGAAGCAGGGAATCAGAGGCCGGGAATCAGAGGCCGGAGTCAGATGCTGGGAATCAGAGGCCTGGAATCAGAGGCGGGGAATCAGAGGCAGGGAATCAGATGCGGGGAATCAGAGGCGGGGAATCAGAGCTGGGGAATCAGAGGCGGGGATTCAGAGTTGGGGAATCAGAGGCGGGGAATCAGAGGCGGGGAAACAGAGGCGGGGAATCAGATATGGGGAATCAGAGGCGGGGAATCAGAGGCGGGGAAACAGAGGCAGGGAATCAGATATGGGGAATCAGAGGTGGGGTATCAGGGGCAGGGAATCAGTGGCAGGGAATCAGAGGCGGGGAAACAGAGGCGGGGAATCAGAGGCAGGGAATCAGACACGGGGAATCAGATATGGGGAAACAGAGGCGGGGAATCAGAGGCGGGCAAACAGAGGCGGGGAATTAGATATGGGGAATCAGAGGTGGGGAATCAGAGGTGGTGAATCAGAGATGGGGAATCACAGGCGGGGAATCAGAGGCAGGGAATAGAACGCGGGGAATCAGAGGCGGGGAATCAGAGCTGGGGAATCAGAGGCGGGGAATCATAGTTGGGAATCAGAGGCGGGGAATCAGATATGGGGAAACAGAGGCGGGGAATCAAAGGCGGGGAAACAGAGGCGGGGAATCAGATATGGGGAATCGGATGCGGGGAATCAGAGGCGGGGAATAGGAGCTGGGGAATCAGAGGCGGGGTATCAGAGTTGGGGCATCTGAGGTGGGGTATTAGATATGGGGAAACAGAGGCGGGGAATCATAGGCGGGGAAACAGAGGCGAGGAATCAGATATGGGGAATCAGAGGTGGGGAATCAGAGGCAGGGAATCAGATGTGCGGAATCAGAGATGGGGAATCAGAGGCAGGGAATCAGAATCACAAGCGGGGAATCAGAGGCCGGGAATCAGAGGTGGGGAATCAGAGTCCGGGAATCAGAGATGGGGATTCAGAGGCGGGGAATGATATATGGGGAATGAGAGGTGGGGAATCAGAGGCGGGGTAACAGAGGTGGGGAATCAGATATGGGGAATCAGAGGTGGCGAATCAAAGGCGGTGAATCAGAGATGGGGAATCAGAGGCGGGGAATCAGAGGCAGGGAATCAAACACGGGGAATCAGAGGCGGGGAATCAGAGCTGGGGAATCAGAGGCGGGGAATCAGAGTTGGGGAATCAGAGGCAGGGAATCAGATATGGGGAAACAGGGGCGGGGAATCAGAGGCAGGGAAACAGAGGCGGGGAATCAGATATGGGGAATCAGGGGTGGGGAATCAGAGGTTGGGAATCAGAGGCAGGGAATCAGAGGCGTGGAAACAGAGGTGGGGATTCAGATATGGGGAATCAGAGGTGGGGAATCAGGGGCGTGGAATCAGAGGCAGGGAATTAGATGTGGTGAATCAGAGATGGGGAATCAGAGGCAGGGAATCAGAATCAGAAGCGGGGTATCAGTGGCCGGGAATCAGAGGAAGGTAATCAGAGGCAGGGGATCAAACACGGGGAATCAGAGACTGGGAATCAGAGCTGGGGAATCAGAGGCGGGGAATCAGAGCTGGGGAATCACAGGCGGGGAATCAGAGATGGGGAATCAGAGGCGGGGAATCAGAGGCAGGGAATCTGATGAGGGGAATCAGAGGCGGGGAATCAGAGCTGGCGAATCAGAGGCGGGGAATCAGAGGTGGGCAATCAGAGGATGGGAATCAGATATGGGGAATCAGAGTCGGGGAATCAGAGCTGGGGAATCACAGGCGGGGAATCAGAGTTGGGGAATCAGAGGCGGGGAATCAGATATGGGGAAACAGAGGCGGTGAATCAGAAGCGGTGAAACAGAGGCGGGGAATCAGATATTGGGAATCAGAGGTGGGGAATCAGAGGTTGGGAATCAGAGGCCTGGAATCAGAGGCGTGGAATCAGAGGCAGGGAATCAGATGCGGGGAATCAGAGGGGGGGAATCATAGCTGGCGAATCAGAGGCGGGGAATCAGAGGTGGGCAATCAGAGGCCGGGAATCAGAGGTGGTGAATCAGAGATGGGGAATCAGAGGCGGGGAATCAGTGGCAGGGTATCAGATATGGGGAATCAGAGGCGTGGAATCAGAGGCAGGGAATCAGACACGGGGAATCAGACACGGGGAATCAGAGGTGGGGAATCATAGATGGGGAATCAGAGGCGGTGAATCAGAGATGGGGAATCAGAGGCGGGGAATCAGAGGCAGGAAATCAGACACGGGGATTCAGAGGCTGGGAATCAGACGGGGGGAATCAAAGGCGGGGAATCAGAGCTGGGGAATCAGAGGCAGGGAATCAGAGGCGGGGAATCAGATATGGGGAATCAGAGGCTGGTATTCAGAGGCGGGGAATCAGAGGCAGGGAATCAGACACGGGGAATCAGAGGTGGGGAATCAGAGATGGGGAATCAAAGGCGGGGAATCAGATTTGGGGAATCAGAGGTGGGGTATCAGGGGCAGGGAATCAGTGGCAGGGAATCAGAGGCGGGGAAACAGAGGCGGGGAATCAGAGGCAGGGAATCAGACACGGGGAATCAGATATGGGGAAACAGAGGCGGGGAATCAGAGGCGGGCAAACAGAGGCGGGGAATTAGATATGGGGAATCAGAGGTGGGGAATCAGAGGTGGTGAATCAGAGATGGGGAATCACAGGCGGGGAATCAGAGGCAGGGAATAGAACGCGGGGAATCAGAGGCGGGGTATCAGAGTTGGGGCATCTGAGGTGGGGAATTAGATATGGGGAAACAGAGGCGGGGAATCAGAGGCGGGGAAACAGAGGCGAGGAATCAGATATGGGGAATCAGAGGTGGGGAATCAGAGGCAGGGAATCAGATGTGCGGAATCAGAGATGGGGAATCAGAGGCAGGGAATCAGAATCACAAGCGGGGAATCAGAGGCCGGGAATCAGAGGCCGGGATTCAGATGCCGGGAATAAGAGGCCGGGAATCAGAGGTGGGGAATCAGAGTCCGGGAATCAGAGATGGGGATTCAGAGGCGGGGAATGATATATGGGGAATCAGAGGCGGGGAATCAGAGGCGGGGTAACAGAGGTGGGGAATCAGATATGGGGAATCAGAGGTGGCGAATCAAAGGCAGTGAATCAGAGATGGGGAATCAGAGGCGGGGAATCAGAGGCAGGGAATCAAACACGGGGAATCAGAGGCGGGGAATCAGAGCTGGGGAATCAGAGGCGGGGAATCAGAGTTGGGGAATAAGAGGCGGGGAATCAGATATGGGGAAACAGGGGCGGGGAATCAGATGCAGGGAAACAGGCGGGGAATCAGATATGGGGAATCAGGGGTGGGGAATCAGAGGTTGGGAATCAGAGGCAGGGAATAAGAGGCGTGGAAACAGAGGCGGGGATTCAGATATGGGGAATCAGAGGTGGGGAATCAGGGGCGTGGAATCAGAGGCAGGGAATTAGATGTGGTGAATCAGAGATGGGGAATCAGAGGCAGGGAATCAGAATCAGAAGCGGGGTATCAGTGGCCGGGAATCAGAGGAAGGTAATCAGAGGCAGGGGATCAAACACGGGGAATCAGAGACTGGGAATCAGAGCTGGGGAATCAGAGGCGGGGAATCAGAGCTGGGGAATCACAGGCGGGGAATCAGAGATGGGGAATCAGAGGCGGGGAATCAGAGGCAGGGAATCAGATGCGGGGAATCAGAGGCGGGGAATCAGAGCTGGCGAATCAGAGGCGGGGAATCAGAGGTGGGCAATCAGAGGATGGGAATTAGATATGGGGAATCAGAGGCGGGGAATCAGAGCTGGGGAATCACAGGCGGGGAATCAGAGTTGGGGAATCAGAGGCGGGGAATCAGATATGGGGAAACAGAGGCGGGGAATCAGAGGCGGTGAAACAGAGGCGGGGAATCAGATATTGGGAATCAGAGGTGGGGAATCAGAGGTTGGGAATCAGAGGCCTGGAATCAAAGGCGTGGAATCAGAGGCAGGGAATCAGATGCGGGGAATCAGAGGAGGGGAATCAGAGCTGGGGAATCAGAGGCGGGGTATTAGAGTTGGGGAATCAGAGGCGGGGAATCAGACGCGGGGAATCAGAGGGGGGGAATCATAGCTGGCGAATCAGAGGCGGGGAATCAGAGGTGGGCAATCAGAGGCCGGGAATCAGAGGTGGTGAATCAGAGATGGGGAATCAGAGGCGGGGAATCAGTGGCAGGGAATCAGATATGGGGAATCAGAGGCGTGGAATCAGAGGCAGGGAATCAGACACGGGGAATCAGACACGGGGAATCAGAGGTGGGGAATCAGAGATGGGGAATCAGAGGCGGTGAATCAGAGATGGGGAATCAGAGGCGGGGAATCAGAGGCAGGAAATCAGACACGGGGATTCAGAGGCTGGGAATCAGACAGGGGGAATCAAAGGCGGGGAATCAGAGCTGGGGAATCAGAAGCAGGGAATCAGAGGCGGTGAATCAGATATGGGGAATCAGAGGCTGGTATTCAGAGGCGGGGAATCAGAGGCAGGGAATCAGACACGGGGAATCAGAGGTGGGGAATCAGAGATGGGGAATCAGAGGCGGGGAATCAGAGTTGGGGAATCAGAGGCAGGGAATCGGATGTGCGGAATCAGAGATGGGGAATCAGAGGTGGGGAATCAGAGGCGGTGAATCAGAGATGGGGAATCAGAGGCGGGGAATCAGAGGCAGGAAATCAGACACGGGGATTCAGAGGCTGGGAATCAGACGGGGGGAATCAAAGGGGGGGAATCAGAGCTGGGGAATCGGAGGCAGGGAATCAGAGTTGGGGATTCAGAGACGGGGAATCAGATATGGGGAAACAGAGGCGGGGAATCAGAGGCGGGCAAACAGAGGCGGGGAATTAGATATGGGGAATCAGATATGGGGAATCAGAGGTGGTGAATCAGTGATGGGGAATCACAGGCGGGGAATCAGAGGCAGGGAATAGAATGCAGGGAATCAGAGGCAGGGAATCAGAGCTGGGGAATCAGAGGCGGGGAATCATAGTTGGGAATCAGAGGCGGGGAATCAGATATGGGGAAACAGAGGCGGGGAAGCAGAGTAGGAGAATTAGAGGTGGGGAATCAGATATGGGGAAACAGGGGCGGGGAATCCGAGGCGGGGAAACAGAGGCGGGGAATCAGATATGGGGAATCAGAGGTGTGGAATCAGAGGTTGGGAATCAGAGGCGGGGAAACAGAGGAGGGGAATCAGATATGGGGAATCAGAGGTGGCGAACTAAAGGCGGTGAATCAGAGATGGGGAATCAGGGCAGGGAATCAGAGGCAGGGAATCAAACACGGGGAATCAGAGGCGTGGAATCAGAGCTGGGGAATCAGAGGCGGGGATTCAGAGTTGGGGAATCAGAGGCGGGGAATCAGAGGCGGGGAAACAGAGGCGGGGAATCAGATATGGGGAATCAGAGGTGGGGAATCAGAGGTTGGGAATCAGAAGCAGGGAATCAGAGGCGGGGAATCAGAGGCGGGGAATCAGAGGCAGGAAATCCGATGTGCGGAATCGGAGATGGGGAATCAGAGGCAGGGAATCAGAGGTGGGGAATCAGAGGCGGGGAATCAGAGGCCGGGAATCAGATATGGGGAAACAGAGGCGGGGAATCAGAGGCGGGGAAACAGAGGCGGGGTATCAGATATGGGGAATCAGAGGTGGGGAATCAGAGGTTGGGAATCAGAGGCAGGGAATCAGAGGCTGGGAATCAGATGCAGGGAATCAGATGCGGGGAATCAGAGGCGGGGAATCAGAGCTGGGGAATCAGAGGTGGGGAATCAGAGTTGGGGAATCAGAGTCGGGGACTTAGATATGGGGAAACAGAGGCAGGGAATCAGAGGCGGGGAAACAGACGCGTGGAATCAGAGGCGGGTATCAGAGCTGGGGAATCAGAGGTGGGGAATCAGAGTTGGCGAATCAGAGGCGGGGAATCAGAGGCGGGGAATCAGAGGCGGGGAATCAGAGGCGGGGAAACAGAGGCATGGAATCAGATATTGGGAATCAGAGGTGGGGAATCAGGGGCAGGGAATCAGTGGCAGGGAATCAGAGGCGGGGAATCAGAGGCGGGGAATCAGAGGCAGGGAATCAGACACGGGGAATCAGATATGGGGAAACAGAGCTGGGGAATCAGAGGCGGGGAATCATAGTTGGGAATCAGAGGCTGGGAATCAGATATGGGGAAACAGAGGCGGGGAATCAAAGGCGGGGAAACAGAGGCGGGGAATCAGATATTGGGAATCGGATGCGGGGAATCAGAGGCGGGGAATCAGAGCTGGGGAATCAGAGGCGGGGTATCAGAGTTGGGGCATCAGAGGTGGGGAATTAGATATGGGGAAACAGAGGCGGGGAATCAGAGGCGGGGAAACAGAGGTGGGGAATCAGATATGGGGAAGCAGAGGTGGGGAATCAGAGGCAGGGAATCAGATGTGCGGAATCAGAGATGGGGAATCAGAGGCAGGGAATCAGAATCAGAAGCGGGGAATCAGAGGCCGGGAATCAGAGGCCGGGATTCAGATGCCGGGAATAAGAGGCCGGGAATCAGAGGTGGGGAATCAGAGTCCGGGAATCAGAGATGGGGATTCAGAGGCGGGGAATCAGAGGCGGGGTAACAGAGGTGGGGAATCAGATATGGGGAATCAGAGGTGTCGAATCAAAGGCGGTGAATCAGAGATGGGGAATCAGAGGCCGTGAATCAGAGGCAGGGAATCAAACACGGGGAATCAGAGGCGGGGAATCAGAGCTGGGGAATCAGAGGTGGGGAATCAGAGTTGGGGAATCAGAGGCGGGGAATCAGATATGGGGAAACAGGGGCGGAGAATCAGAGGCAGGGAAACAGAGGCGGGGAATAAGATATGGGGAATCAGGGGTGGGGAATCAGAGGTTGGGAATCAGAGGCGTGGAAACAGAGGCGGGGATTCAGATATGGGGAATCTGAGGTGGGGAATCAGGGGCGTGGAATCAGAGGCAGGGAATTAGATGTGGTGAATCAGAGATGGGGAATCAGAGGCAGGGAATCAGAATCAGAAGCGGGGTATCAGAGGCCGGGAATCAGAGGAAGGTAATCAGAGGCAGGGGATCAAACACGGGGAATCAGAGGCTGGGAATCAGAGCTGGGGAATCACAGGCGGGGAATCAGAGATGGGGAATCAGAGGCGGGGAATCAGAGGCAAGGAATCAGATGCGGGGAATCAGAGGCGGGGAATCAGAGCTGGCGAATCAGAGGCGGGGAATCAGAGGTGGGCAATCAGAGGATGGGAATCAGATATGGGGAATCATAGGCGGGGAATTAGAGCTGGGGAATCACAGGCGGGGAATCAGAGTTGGGGAATCAGAGGCGGGGAATCAGATATGGGGAAACAGAGTCGGGGAATCAGAGGCGGTGAAACAGAGGCGGGGAATCAGATATGGGGAATCAGAGGTGGGGAATCAGAGGTTGGGAATCAGAGGCCTGGAATCAGAGGCGGGGAATCAGAGGCAGGGAATCAGATGCGGGGAATCAGAGGAGGGGAATCAGAGCTGGGGAATCAGAGGCGGGGAATCAGACGCGGGGAATCAGAGGGTGGGAATCATAGCTGGCGAATCAGAGGCGGGGAATCAGAGGTGGGCAATCAGAGGCCGGGAATCAGAGGTGGTGAATCAGAGATGGGGAATCAGAGGCGGGGAATCAGTGGCAGGGAATCAGATATGGGGAATCAGAGGCGTGGAATCAGAGGCAGGGAATCAGACACGGGGAATCAGACACGGGGAATCAGAGGTGGGGAATCAGAGATGGGGAATCAGAGGCGGTGAATCAGAGATGGGGAATCAGAGGCGGGGAATCAGAGGCAGGAAATCAGACACGGGGATTCAGAGGCTGGGAATTAGACGGGGGGAATCAAAGGCGGGGAATCAGAGCTGGGGAATCAGAGGCAGGGAATCAGATGCGGGGAATCAGATATGGGGAATCAGAGGCTGGGATTCAGAGGCGGGGAATCAGAGGCAGGGAATCAGACACGGGGAATCAGAGGTGGGGAATCAGAGATGGGGAATTAGAGGCGGGGAATCAGAGGCAGGGAATCAGACGCGGGGAATCTGAGGCGGGGAATCAGAGCTGGGGAATCAGAGGTGGGGAATCAGAGTTGGGGAATCAGAGGAAGGGAATCGGATGTGCGGAATCAGAGATGGGGAATCAGATGTGGGGAATCAGATGAATCAGAGATGGGGAATCAGAGGCGGGGAATCAGAGGCAGGAAATCAGACACGGGGATTCAGAGGCTGGGAATCAGACGGGGGGAATCAAAGGCGGGGAATCAGAGCTGGGTAATCAGAGGCAGGGAATCAGAGTTGGGGATTCAGAAACGGGGAATCAGATATG
This sequence comes from Narcine bancroftii, assembly GCF_036971445.1. Classification (NCBI taxonomy): domain Eukaryota; kingdom Metazoa; phylum Chordata; class Chondrichthyes; order Torpediniformes; family Narcinidae; genus Narcine; species Narcine bancroftii. Next base: position 888,836 of record NW_027211883.1, read on the forward strand.
GGGAAACAGAGGCGGGGAATCAGAGGCGGGCAAACAGAGGCGGGGAATTAGATATGGGGAATCAGAGGTGGGGAATCAGAGGTGGTGAATCAGTGATGGGGAATCACAGGCGGGGAATCAGAGGCAGGGAATAGAACGCAGGGAATCAGACGCAGGGAATCAGAGCTGGGGAATCAGAGGCGGGGAATCATAGTTGGGAATCAGAGGCGGGGAATCATATATGGGGAAACAGAGGCGGGGAATCAGAGGCGGGGAAACAGAGGCGGGGAATCAGATATGGGGAATCGGATGCGGGGAATCAGAGGCGGGGAATCAGAGCTGGGGAATCAGAGGCGGGGAATCAGAGTTGGGGCATCAGAGGTGGGGAATTAGATATAGGGAAACAGAGGTGGGGAATCAGAGGCGGGGAAACAGAGGCGGGGAATCAGATATGGGGAATCAGAGGTGGGGAATCAGAGGCAGGGAATCAGATGTGCGGAATCAGAGATGGGGAATCAGAGGCAGGGAATCAGAATCAGAAGCGGGGAATCAGAGGCCGGGAATCAGAGGCCGGGAATCAGATGCTGGGAATAAGAGGCCGGGAATCAGAGGTGGGGAATCAGAGTCCGGGAATCAGAGATGGGGATTCAGAGGCGGGGAATGAGATATGGAGAATCAGAGGTGTGGAATCAGAGGTGGCGAATCAAAGGCGGTGAAACAGAGATGGGGAATGAGGGCAGGGAATCAGAGGCAGGGAATCAAACACGGGGAATCAGAGCTGGCGAATCAGAGGCGGGGAATCAGAGTTGGGAATCAGAGGCGGGGAATCAGAGGCGGGGAAACAGAGGCGGGGAATCAGATATGGGGAATCAGAGGTGGGGAATCAGAGGTTGGGAATCAGAGGCAGGGAATCAGAGGCGGGGAATCAGAGGCGGGGAATCAGAGGAAGGGAATCAGATGTGCGGAATCGGAGATGGGGAATCAGAGGCAGGGAATCAGAGGCGGGGAATCAGAGGCGGGGAATCAGAGGCCGGGAATCAGATAAGGGGAAACCGAGGCGGGGAATCCGAGGCGGGGAAACAGAGTCGGGGAATCAGATATGGGGAATCAGAGGTGGGGAAACAGAGGTAGGGAATCAGAGGCGGGGAAACAGAGGCATGGAATCAGATATGGGGAATCAGAGGCGGGGAATCAGAGGTGGGGAATCATAGGCAGGGAATCGGATGTGCGGAATCAGAGATGGGGAATCAGTGGCCGGGAATCAGAGGTGGTGAATCAGAGATGGGGAATCAGAGGCGGAGAATCAGAGGCAGGGTATCAGACGCGGGGAATCAGAGGTGGGCAATCAGAGGCGGGGAATCAGATATGGGGAATCAGAGGCGGGGAATCAGAGGCGGGGAAACAGAGGCGGGGAATCAGATATGGGGAATCAGAGGTGGGGAATCAGAGGTTGTAAATCACAGATGGGGAATCAGAGGCGGGGAATCAGAGGCAGGGAATAAGATGCGGGGAATCAGAGGCGGGGATTCAGAGCTGGGGAATCAGAAGCGGGGAATCAGAGTTGGGGAATCAGAGGCGGGGAATCAGATATGAGGAATCAGAGGCAGGGAATCAGAGGCGGGGAATCAGAGGCAGGGAATCAGACGCGGGGAATCTGAGGCGGGGAATCAGAGCTGGGGAATCAGAGCTGGGGAATCAGAGTTGGGGAATCAGAGGCAGGGAATTGGATGTGCGGAATCAGAGATGGGGAATCAGAGGCAGGAAATCAGACACGGGGATTCAGAGGCTGGGAATCAGACGGGGGGTATCAAAGGCGGGGATCAGAGCTGGGTAATCTGAGGCAGGGAATCAGAGTTGGGGATTCAGAGGCGGGGAATCAGATATGGGGAAACAGAGGCGGGGAATCAGAGGCGGGCAAACAGAGGCGGGGAATTAGATATGGGGAATCAGAGGTAGGGAATCAGAGGTGGTGAATCAGTGATGGGGAATCACAGGTGGGGAATCAGAGGCAGGGAATAGAACGCGGGGAATCAGAGGCAGGGAATCAGAGCTGGGGAATCAGAGGCGGGGAATCATAGTTGGGAATCAGAGGCGGGAATCAGATATGGGGAAACAGAGGCGGGGAATCAGAGGCGGGGAAACAGAGGCGGGGAATCAGATATGGGGAATCGGATGCAGGGAATCAGAGGCGGGGAATCAGAGCTGGGGAATCAGAGGCGGGGAATCAGAGTTGGGGCATCAGAGGTGGGGAATTAGATATAGGGAAACAGAGGCGGGGAATCAGAGGCGGGGAAACAGAGGCGGGGATTCAGATATGGGGAATCAGAGGTGGGGAATCAGAGGCAGGGAATCAGATGTGCGGAATCAGAGATGGGGAATCAGAGGCAGGGAATCAGAATCAGAAGCGGGGAATCAGAGGCCGGGAATCAGAGGCCGGGAATCAGATGCTGGGAATAAGAGGCCGGGAATCAGAGGAGGGGAATCAGAGTCCGGGAATCAGAGATGGGGATTCAGAGGCGGGGAATCAGATATGGAGAATCAGGGATGGGGAATCAGAGGCGGGGAATCAGAGGCAGGGAATCGGACGCCGGGAATCAGAGGCGGGGAATCAGAGCTGGGGAATCAGAGGCGGGGAATCAGAGTTGGGGAATCAGAGGCGGGGAATCAGATATGGGGAAATAGAGGCGGGGAATCAGATATGGGGAATCAGAGGTGTGGAATCAGAGGTTGGGAATCAGAGGCAGGGAATCAGAGGCGGGGAAACAGAGGCGGGGAATCAGATATGGGGAATCAGAGGTGGCGAATCAAAGGCGGTGAAACAGAGATGGGGAATCAGGGCAGGGAATCAGAGGCAGGGAATCAGAGCTGGGGATACAGAGGCGGGGAATCAGATATGGGAAATCAGAGGTGGGGAATCAGGGGCGGGGAATCAGTGGCAGGGATTCAGAGCTGGGGAATCAGAGGTGGGGAATCAGAGCTGGGGAAACAGAGGCGGGGAATCAGATATGGGGAATCAGAGGTGGGGAATCGGGGGCGGGGAATCAGTGGCAGGGAATCAGAGGCCGGGAATAAAAGGCGGGGAATCAGAGCTGGGGAATCAGAGGCTGGGAATCAGAGTTGGGGAATCAGAGGAGGGGAATCAGATATGGGGAAACAGAGGCCGGGAATCAGAGGCAGGGTAACAGAGGCGGGGAATCAGATATGGGGAATCAGAGGTGGGGAATTAGAGGTTGCGAATCAGAGGCGGGGAAACAGAGGCGGGGAATCAAATATAGGGAATCAGAGGTGGGGAATCAGAGGTTGTGAATCAGAGATGGGGAATCAAGGCGGGGAATCAGAGGCAGGGAATCAGACGCGGGGAATCAGAGGCGGGGATTCAGAGCTGGGGAATCAGAGGCGGTGAATCAGAGTTGGGGAATCAGAGGCAGGGAATCAGATATGGGGAATCAGAGGCGGGGAATCAGAGGCGGGGAAACAGAGGCGGGGAATCAGATATGGGGAATCAGAATTGGGGAATCAGGGGCAGGGAATCAGTGGCAGGGAATCAGAGGCGGGGAATCAGAGGCGGGGAATCAGAGGCAGGGAATCAGACACGGGGAATCGGAGGCGGGGAATCAGAGATGGGGAATCAGAGGCGGGGAATCAGAGGCAGGGAATCGGACTCCGGGAATCAGAGTCGGGGAATCAGAGCTGGGGAATCAGAGGCGGGGAATCAGAGTTGGGGAATCAGAGGCGGGGAATCAGATATGGGGAAATAGAGGCGGGGAATCAGATATGGGGAATCATAGGTGTGGAATCAGAGGTTGGGAATCAGAGGCAGGGAATCAGAGTCGGGGAAACAGAGGCGGGGAATCAGATATGGGGAATCAGAGGTGGCGAATCAAAGGCGGTGAAACAGAGATGGGGAATCAGGGCAGGGAATCAGAGGCAGGGAATCAAACACGGGGAATCAGAGCTGGGGAATCAGAGGCGGGGAATCAGAGTTGTGAATCAGAGGCGGGGAATCAGAGTCGGGGAAACAGAGGCGGGGAATCAGATATGGGGAATCAGAGGTGGGGAATCCGAGGTTGGGAATCAGAGGCAGGGAATCAAAGGCGGGGAATCAGAGGCGGGGAATCAGAGGAAGGGAATCAGATGTGCGGAATCGGAGATGGGGAATCAGAGGCAGGGAATCAGAGGCGGGGAATCAGAGGCGGGGAATCAGAGGCCGGGAATCAGATATGGGGAAACAGAGGCGGGAATCCGAGGCGGGGAATCAGAGGCGGGGAATCAGATATGGGGAATCAGAGGTGGGGAATCAGAGGTTGGGAATCAGAGGCAGGGAATCAGAGGCTTGGAATCAGATGCAGGGAATCAGATGCGGGGAATGAGAGGCGGGGAATCAGAGCTGGGGAATCAGAGGTGGGGAATCAGATTTGGGGAATCAGAGGCGGGGACTTAGATATTGGGAAACAGAGGCGGGGAATCAGAGGCGGGGAAACCCAGGCGGGGAATCAGATATGGGGAATCAGAGGTGGGGAATCAGAGGCAAGGAATCAGATGTGCGGAATCAGAGATGGGGAATCAGAGGCAGGGAATCAGAATCAGAAGCAGGGAATCAGAGGCCGGGAATCAGAGGCCGGAATCAGATGCTGGGAATCAGAGGCCTGGAATCAGAGGCGGGGAATCAGAGGCAGGGAATCAGATGCGGGGAATCAGAGGCGGGGAATCAGAGCTGGGGAATCAGAGGTGGGGTATTAGAGTTGGGGAATCAGAGGCGGGGAATCAGATATGGGGAAACAGAGGTGGGGAATCAGAGGCGGGGAAACAGAGGCAGGGAATCAGATATGGGGAATCAGAGGTGGGGAATTAGAGATGGGGAATCAGAGGCGGTGAATCAGAGATGGGGAATCAGAGGCGGGGAATCAGAGGCAGGAAATCAGACACGGGGATTCAGAGGCTGGGAATCAGACGGGGGGAATCAAAGGCGGGGAATCAGAGCTGGGGAATCAGAGGCAGGGAATCAGAGGCGGGGAATCAGATATGGGGAATCAGAGGCTGGGATTCAGAGGCGGGGAATCAGAGGCAGGGAATCAGACACGGGGAATCAGAGGTGGGGAATCAGAGATGGGGAATCAGAGGCGGGGAATCAGAGGCAGGGAATCAGAAGCGATGAATCTGAGGCGGGGAATCAGAGCTGGGGAATCAGAGGTGGGGAATCAGAGTTGGGGAATCAGAGGCAGGGAATCGGATGTGCGGATTCAGAGATGGGGAATCAGATGTGGGGAATCAGAGGAATCAGAGATGGGGAATCAGAGGCGGGGAATCAGAGGCAGGAAATCAGACACGGGGATTCAGAGGCTGGGAATCAGACGGGGGGAATCAAAGGCGGGGAATCAGAGCAGGGGAATCAAGAGGCAGGGAATCAGAGTTGGGGATTCAGAGACGGGGAATCAGATATGGGGAAACAGAGGCGGGGAATCAGAGGCGGGCAAACAGAGGCGGGGAATTAGATATGGGGAATCAGAGGTGGGGAATCAGAGGTGGTGAAACAGTGATGGGGAATCACAGGCGGGGAATCAGAGGCAGGGAATAGAATGCAGGGAATCAGACGCAGGGAATCAGAGCTGGGGAATCAGAGGCGGGGAATCATAGTTGGGAATCAGAGGTGGGGAATCAGATATGGGGAAACAGAGGCGGGGAAACAGAGGCAGGGAATCAGATATGGGGAATCGGATGCGGGGAATCAGAGGCGGGGAATCAGAGCTGGGGAATCAGAGGCGGGGAATCAGAGTTGGGGCATCAGAGGTGGGGAATTAGATATAGGGAAACAGAGGCGGGAAATCAGAGGCGGGGAAACAGAGGCGGGGAATCAGATATGGGGAATCAGAGGTGGGGAATCAGAGGCAGGGAATCAGATGTGCGGAATCAGAGATGGGGAATCAGAGGCAGGGAATCAGAATCAGAAGCGGGGAATCAGAGGCCGTGAATCAGAGGCCGGGAATCAGATGCTGGGAATAAGAGGCCGGGAATCAGAGGTGGGGAATCAGAGTCCGGGAATCAGAGATGGGGATTCAGAGGCGGGGAATGAGATATGGAGAATCAGAGGCGGGGAATCAGAGGCCGGGAAACAGAGGTGGGGAATCAGATATGGGGAATCAGAGGTGGCGAATCAAAGGCGGTGAATCAGAGATGGGGAATCAGAGGCGGGGAATCAGAGGCAGGGAATCAGATGCGGGGAATCAGAGGCGGGGAATCAGAGCTGGCGAATCGGAGGCGGGGAATCAGAGGTGGGCAATCAGAGGCGGGGAATCAGATATGGGGAATCAGAGGCGGGGAATCAGAGGCGGGGAAACAGAGGCGGGGAATCAAATATAGGGAATCAGAGGTGGGGAATCAGAGGTTGTGAATCAGAGATGGGGAATCAAGGCGGGGAATCAGAGGCAGGGAATCAGACACGGGGAATCAGAGGCGGGGATTCAGAGCTGGGGAATCAGAGGCGGGGAATCAGAGTTGGGGAATCAGAGGCAGGGAATCAGATATGGGGAATCAGAGGCGGGGAATCAGAGGCGGGGAAACAGAGGAGGGGAATCAGATATGGGGAATCAGAGGTGGGGAATCAGGGGCAGGGAATCAGTGGCAGGGAATCAGAGGCGGGGAATCAGAGGCGGGGAATCAGAAGCAGGGAATCAGACACGGGGAATCAGAGGCGGGGAATCAGAGATGGGGAATCAGAGGCGGGGAATCAGAGGCAGGGAATCGGACGCTGGGAATCAGAGTCGGGGAATCAGAGCTGGGGAATCAGAGGCGGGGAATCAGAGTTGGGGAATCAGAGGCGGGGATTCAGATATGGGGAAATAGAGGCGGGGAATCAGATATGGGGAATCAGATGTGTGGAATCAGAGGTTGGGAATCAGAGGAAGGGAATCAGAGTCGGGGAAACAGAGGCGGGGAATCAGATATGTGGAATCAGAGGTGGCGAATCAAAGGCGGTGAAACAGAGATGGGGAATCAGGGCAGGGAATCAGAGGCAGGGAATCAAACACGGGGAATCAGAGCTGGGGAATCAAAGGCGGGGAATCAGAGTTGGGAATCAGAGGCAGGGAATCAGAGGCAGGGAATCAGAGGCGGGGAATCAGAGGCGGGGAATCAGAGGAAGGGAATCAGATGTGCGGAATCGGAGATGGGGAATCAGAGGCAGGGAATCAGAGGCGGGGAATCAGAGGCGGGGAATCAGAGGCCGGGAATCAGATATGGGGAAACTGAGGCGGGGAATCCGAGGCGGGGAAACAGAGGCGGGGAATCAGATATGGGGAATCAGAGGTGGGGAATCAGAGGTTGGGAATCAGAGGCAGGGAATCAGAGGCTTGGAATCAGATGCAGGGAATCAGATGCGGGGCATCAGAGGCGGGGAATCAGAGCTGGGGAATCAGAGGTGGGGAATCAGATTTGGGGAATCAGAGGTGGGGACTTAGATATTGGGAAACAGAGGCGGGGAATCAGAGGCGGGGAAACAGAGGCGGGGAATCAGATATGGGGAATCAGAGGTGGGGAATCAGAGGCAGGGAATCAGAATCAGAAGCAGGGAATCAGAGGCCGGGAATCAGAGGCCGGAATCAGATGATGGGAATCAGAGGCCTGGAATCAGAGGCGGGGAATCAGAGGCAGGGAATCAGATGCGGGGAATCAGAGGCGGGGAATCAGAGCTGGGGAATCAGAGGCGGGGTATTAGAGTTGGGGAATCAGAGGCGGGGAATCAGATATGGGGAAACAGAGGTAGGGAATCAGAGGCGGGGAAACAGAGGCAGGGAATCAGATATGGGGAATCAGAGGCGGGGAATCAGAGGTGGGGATACATAGGCAGGGAATCGGATGTGCGGAATCAGAGATGGGGAATCAGAGGCCAGGAATCAGAGGTGGTGAATCAGAGATGGGGAATCAGAGGCGGGGAATCAGAGGCAGGGTATCAGACGCGGGGAATCAGAGGTGGGCAATCAGAGGCGGGGAATCAGATATGGGGAATCAGAGGCGGGGAATCAGAGGCGGGGAAACAGAGGCGGGGAATCAGATATGGGGAATCAGAGGTGGGGCATCATAGGTTGTGAATGACAGATGGGGAATCAGAGGCGGGGTATCAGAGGCAGGGAATCAGACGCGGGGAATCAGAGGCGGGGATTCAGAGCTGGGGAATCAGAAGCGGGGAATCAGAGTTGGGGAATCAGAGGCGGGGAATCAGATATGGGGAATCAGAGGCAGGGAATCAGAGGCGGGGAATCAGAGGCAGGGAATCAGACGCGGGGAATCTGAGGCGGGGAATCAGAGCTGGGGAATCAGAGGTGGGGAATCAGAGTTGGGGAATCAGAGGCAGGGAATTGGATGTGCGGAATCAGAGATTGGGAATCAGAGGTGGGGAATCAGAGGCGGTGAATCAGAGATGGGGAATCAGAGGCGGGGAATCAGAGGCAGGAAATCAGACACGGGGATTCAGAGGCTGGGAATCAGAGGCAGGGAATCAGACGCCGGGAATCTGAGGCGGGGAATCAGAGCTGGGGAATCTGAGGCAGGGAATCAGAGTTGGGGATTCAGAGGCGGGGAATCAGATATGGGGAAACAGAGGCGGGGAATCAGAGGCGGGCAAACAGAGGCGGGGAATTAGATATGGGGAATCAGAGGTAGGGAATCAGAGGTGGTGAATCAGTGATGGGGAATCACAGGCGGGGAATCAGAGGCAGGAAATAGAACGCGGGGAATCAGAGGCAGGGAATCAGAGCTGGGGAATCAGAGGCGGGGAATCATAGTTGGGAATCAGAGGCGGGAATCAGATATGGGGAAACAGAGGCGGGGAATCAGAGGCGGGGAAACAGAGGTGGGGAATCAGATATGGGGAATCGGATGCAGGGAATCAGAGGCGGGGAATCAGAGCTGGGGAATCAGAGGCGGGGAATCAGAGTTGGGGCATCAGAGGTGGGGAATTAGATATAGGGAAACAGAGGCGGGGAATCAGAGGCGGGGAAACAGAGGCGGGGAATCAGATATGGGGAATCAGAGGTGGGGAATCAGAGGCAGGGAATCAGATGTGCGGAATCAGAGATGGGGAATCAGAGGCAGGGAATCAGAAGCGGGGAATCAGAGGCCGGGAATCAGAGGCCGGGAATCAGATGCTGGGAATAAGAGGAGGGGAATCAGAGTCCGGGAATCAGAGATGGGGATTAAGAGGCGGGGAATGAGATATGGAGAATCAGAGCCGGGGAATAAGAGGCGGGGAAACAGAGGTGGGGAATCAGATATGGGGAATCAGAGGTGGCGAATCAAAGGCAGTGAATCAGAGATGGGGAATCAGAGGCGGGGAATCAGAGGCAGGGAATCAGATGCGGGGAATCAGAGGCAGGGAATCAGAGCTGGCGAATCAGAGGCTGGGAATCAGAGGTGGGCAATCAGAGGCGGGGAATCAGATATGGGGAATCAGAGGCGGGGAATCAGAGGCGGGGAAACAGAGGCGGGGAATCAAATATAGGGAATCAGAGGTGGGGAATCAGAGGTTGTGAATCAGAGATGGGGAATCAAGGCGGGGAATCAGAGGCAGGGAATCAGACGCGGGGAAACAGAGGCGGGGATTCAGAGCTAGGGAATCAGAGGCGGGGAATCAGAGTTGGGGAATCAGAGGCAGGGAATCAGATATGGGGAATCAGAGGCGGGGAATCAGAGGCCGGGAATCAGATATGGGGAAACAGAGGCGGGGAATCCGAGGCGGGGAAACAGAGGCGGGGAATCAGATATGGGGAATCAGAGGTGGGGAATCAGAGGTTGGGAATCAGAGGCAGGGAATCAGAGGCTTGGAATCAGATGCAGGGTATCAGATGCGGGGAATCAGAGGCTGGGAATCAGAGCTGGGGAATCAGAGGTGGGGAATCAGATTTGGGGAATCAGAGGTGGAGACTTAGATATTGGGAAACAGAGGCGGGGAATCAGAGGCGGGGAAACAGAGGCGGGGAATCAGATATGGGGAATCAGAGGTGGGGAATCAGAGGCAGGGAATCAGATGTGCGGAATCAGAGATGGGGAATCAGAGGCAGGGAATCAGAATCAGAAGAAGGGAATCAGAGGCCGGGAATCAGAGGCCGGAATCAGATGCTGGGAATCAGAGGCCTGGAATCAGAGGCGGGGAATCAGAGGCAGGGAATCAGATGCGGGGAATCAGAGGCGGGGAATCAGAGCTGGGGAATCAGAGGCGGGGTATTAGAGTTGGGGAATCAGAGGCGGGGAATCAGATATGGGGAAACAGAGGTGGGGAATCAGAGGCGGGGAAACAGAGGCAGGGAATCAGATATGGGGAATCAGAGGTGGGGCATCAGAGGTTGTGAATCACAGATGGGGAATCAGAGGCGGGGAATCAGAGGCAGGGAATCAGACGCGGGGAATCAGAGGCGGGGATTCAGAGCTGGGGAATCAGAAGCGGGGAATCAGAGTTGGGGAATCAGAGGCGGGGAATCAGATATGGGGAATCAGAGGCAGGGAATCAGAGGCGGGGAATCAGAGGCAGGGAATCAGACGCGGGGAATCTGAGGCGGGGAATCAGAGCTGGGGAATCAGAGGTGGGGAATCAGAGTTGGGGAATCAGAGGCAGGGAATTGGATGTGCGGAATCAGAGAGGGGGAATCAGAGGTGGGGAATCAGAGGCGGTGAATCAGAGATGGGGAATCACAGGCGGGGAATCAGAGGCAGGAAATCAGACACGGGGATTCAGAGGCTGGGAATCAGACGGGGGGAATCAAAGGCGGGGAATCAGAGCTGGGGAATCTGAGGCAGGGAATCAGAGTTGGGGATTCAGAGGCGGGGAATCAGATATGGGGAAACAGAGGCGGGGAATCAGAGGCGGGCAAACAGAGGCGGGGAATTAGATATGGGGAATCAGAGGTAGGGAATCAGAGGTGGTGAATCAGTGATGGGGAATCACAGGCGGGGAATCAGAGGCAGGGAATAGGACGCGGGGAATCAGAGGCAGGGAATCAGAGCTGGGGAATCAGAGGAGGGGATTCATAGTTGGGAATCAGAGGCGGGAATCAGATATGGGGAAACAGAGGTGGGGAATCGGAGGCGGTGAAACAGAGGCGGGGAATCAGATATGGGGAATCGGATGCAGGGAATCAGAGGCGGGGAATCAGAGCTAGGGAATCAGAGGCGGGGAATCAGAGTTGGGGCATCAGAGGTGGGGAATTAGATATAGGGAAACAGAGGCGGGGAATCAGAGGCGGGGAAACAGATGCGGGGAATCAGATATGGGGAATCAGAGGTGGGGAATCAGAGGCAGGGAATCAGATGTGCGGAATCAGAGATGGGGAATAAGAGGCAGGGAATCAGAATCAGAAGCGGGGAATCAGAGGCCGGGAATCAGAGGCCGGGAATCAGATGCTGGGAATAAGAGGCCGGGAATCAGGTGGGGAATCAGATATGTGGAATCAGAGGTGGCGAATCAAAGGCGGTGAATCAGAGATGGGGAATCAGAGGCGGGGAATCAGAGGCAGGGAATCAGATGCGGGGAATCAGAGGCGGGGAATCAGAGCTGGCGAATCAGAGGCTGGGAATCAGAGGTGGGCAATCAGAGGCGGGGAATCAGATATGGGGAATCAGAGTCGGGGAATCAGAGGCGGGGAAACAGAGGCGGGGAATCAAATATAGGGAATCAGAGGTGGGGAATCAGAGGTTGTGAATCAGAGATGGGGAATCAAGGCGGGGAATCAGAGGCAGGGAATCAGATGCGGGGAATCAGAGGCGGGGATTCAGAGCTGGGGAATCAGAGGCGAGGAATCAGAGTTGGGGAATCAGAGGCAGGGAATCAGATATGGGGAATCAGAGGCGGGGAATCAGAGGCGGGGAAACAGAGGCGGGGAATCAGATGTGGGGAATCAGAGGTGGGGAATCAGGGGCAGGAAATCAGTGGCAGGGAATCAGAGGCGGGGAATCAGAGCGGGGAATCAAAGGCAGGGAATCAGACACGGGGAATCAGAGGCGGGGAATCAGAGATGGGGAATCGGAGGTGGGGAATCAGAGGCAGGGAATCGGATGCCGGGAATCAGAGTCGGGGAATCAGAGCTGGGGAATCAGAGGCGGGGAATCAGAGTTGGGGAATCAGAGGCGGGGTATCAGATATGGGGAAATAGAGGCGGGGAATCAGATATGGGGAATCAGAGGTGTGGAATCAGAGGTTGTGAATCAGAGGCAGGGAATCAGAGTCGGGGAAACAGAGGCGGGGAATCAGATATGGGGAATCAGAGGTGGCGAATCAAAGGCGGTGAAACAGAGATGGGGAATCAGGGCAGGGAATCAGAGGCAGGGAATCAAACACGGGGAATCAGAGCTGGGGAATCAGAGGCGGGGAATCAGAGTTGGGAATCAGAGGCGGGGAATCAGAGGCGGGGAAACTGAGGCAGGGAATCAGATATGGGGAATCAGAGGCAGGGAATCAGAATCAGAAGAAGGGAATCAGAGGCCGGGAATCAGAGGCCGGAATCAGATGCTGGGAATCAGAGGCCTGGAATGAGAGGCGGGGAATCAGAGGCAGGGAATCAGATGCGGGTAATCAGAGGCGGGGAATCAGAGCTGGGGAATCAGAGGCGGGGTATTAGAGTTGGGGAATCAGAGGCGGGGAATCAGATATGGGGAAACAGAGGTGGGGAATCAGAGGCGGGGAAACAGAGGCAGGGAATCAGATATGGGGAATCAGAGGTGGGGCATCAGAGGTTGTGAATCACAGATGGGGAATCAGAGGCGGGGAATCAGAGGCAGGGAATCAGACGCGGGGAATCAGAGGCGGGGATTCAGAGCTGGGGAATCAGAAGCGGGGAATCAGAGTTGGGGAATCAGAGGCGGGGAATCAGATATGGGGAATCAGAGGCAGGGAATCAGAGGCGGGGAATCAGAGGCAGGGAATCAGACGCGGGGAATCTGAGGCGGGGAATCAGAGCTGGGGAATCAGAGGTGGGGAATCAGAGTTGGGGAATCAGAGGCAGGGAATTGGATATGCGGAATCAGAGAGGGGGAATCAGAGGTGGGGAATCAGAGGCGGTGAATCAGAGATGGGGAATCACAGGCGGGGAATCAGAGGCAGGAAATCAGACACGGGGATTCAGAGGCTGGGAATCAGACGGGGGGAATCAAAGGCGGGGAATCAGAGCTGGGGAATCTGAGGCAGGGAATCAGAGTTGGGGATTCAGAGGCGGGGAATCAGATATGGGGAAACAGAGGCGGGGAATCAGAGGCGGGCAAACAGAGGCGGGGAATTAGATATGGGGAATCAGAGGTGGGGCATCAGAGGTTGTGAATCACAGATGGGGAATCAGAGGCGGGGAATCAGAGGCAGGGAATCAGACGCGGGGAATCAGAGGCGGGGATTCAGAGCTGGGGAATCAGAAGCGGGGAATCAGAGTTGGGGAATCAGAGGCGGGGAATCAGATATGGGGAATCAGAGGCAGGGAATCAGAGGCGGGGAATCAGAGGCAGGGAATCAGACGCGGGGAATCTGAGGCGGGGAATCAGAGCTGGGGAATCAGAGGTGGGGAATCAGTGTTGGGGAATCAGAGGCAGGGAATTGGATGTGCGGAATCAGACAGGGGGAATCAGAGGTGGGGAATCAGAGGCGGTGAATCAGAGATGGGGGATCAGAGGCGGGGAATCAGAGGCAGGAAATCAGACACGGGGATTCAGAGTCTGGGAATCAGACGGGGGGAATCAAAGGCGGGGAATCAGAGCTGGGGAATCTGAGGCAGGGAATCAGAGTTGGGGATTCAGAGGCGGGGAATCAGATATGGGGAAACAGAGGCGGGGAATCAGAGGCGGGCAAACAGAGGCAGGGAATTAGATATGGGGAATCAGAGGTAGGGAATCAGAGGTGGTGAATCAGTGATGGGGAATCACAGGCGGGGAATCAGAGGCAGGGAATAGGACGCGGGGAATCAGAGGCAGGGAATCAGAGCTGGGGAATCAGAGGAGGGGATTCATAGTTGGGAATCAGAGGCGGGAATCAGATATGGGGTAACAGAGGCGGGGAATCAGAGGCGGTGAAACAGAGGCGGGGAATCAGATATGGGGAATCGGATGCAGGGAATCAGAGGCGGGGAATCAGAGCTGGGGATTCAGAGGCGGGGAATCAGAGTTGGGGCATCAGAGGTGGGGAATTAGATATAGGGAAACAGAGGCGGGGAATCAGAGGCGGGGAAACAGAGGCGGGGAATCAGATATGGGGAATCAGAGGTGGGGAATCAGAGGCAGGGAATCAGATGTGCGGAATCAGAGATGGGGAATAAGAGGCAGGGAATCAGAATCAGAAGCGGGGAATCAGAGGCCGGGAATCAGAGGCCGGGAATCAGATGCTGGGAATAAGAGGACGGGAATCAGAGGTGGGGAATCAGATATGGGGAATCAGAGGTGGCGAATCAAAGGCGGTGAATAAGAGATGGGGAATCAGAGGCGGGGAATCAGAGGCAGGGAATCAGATGCGGGGAATCAGAGGCGGGGAATCAGAGCTGGCGAATCAGAGGCTTGGAATCAGAGGTGGGCAATCAGAGGTTGTGAATCAGAGATGGGGAATCAAGGCGGGGAATCAGAGGCAGGGAATCAGACGCGGGGAATCAGAGGCGGGGATTCAGAGCTGGGGATTCAGAGGCGGGGAATCAGAGTTGGGGAATCAGAGGCAGGGAATCAGATATGGGGAATCAGAGGCGGGGAATCAGAGGCGGGGAAACAGAGGCGGGGAATCAAATATAGGGAATCAGAGGTGGGGAATCAGAGGTTGTGAATCAGAGATGGGGAATCAAGGCGGGGAATCAGAGGCAGGGAATCAGACGCGGGGAATCAGAGGCGGGGATTCAGAGCTGGGGATTCAGAGGCGGGGAATCAGAGTTGGGGAATCAGAGGCAGGGAATCAGATATGGGGAATCAGAGGCGGGGAATCAGAGGCGGGGAAACAGAGGCGGGGAATCAGATGTGGGGAATCAGAGGTGGGGAATTAGGGGCAGGGAATCAGTGGCAGGGAATCAGAGGCGGGGAATCAGAGGCGGGGAATCAAAGGCAGGGAATCAGACACGGGGAATCAGAGGCGGGGAATCAGAGATGGGGAATCAGAGGCGGGGAATCAGAGGCAGGGAATCGGATGCCGGGAATCAGAGTCGGGGAAACAGAGCTGGGGAATCAGAGGCGGGGAATCAGAGTTGGGGAATCAGAGGCGGGGAATCAGATATGGGGAAATAGAGGCGGGGAATCAGATATGGGGAATCAGAGGTGTGGAATCAGAGGTTGGGAATCAGAGGCAGGGAATCAGAGTCGGGGAAACAGAGGCGGGGAATCAGATATGGGGAATCAGAGGTGGCGAATCAAAGGCGGTGAAACAGAGATGGGGAATCAGGGCAGGGAATCAGAGGCAGGGAATCAAACACGGGGAATCAGAGCTGGGGAATCAGAGGCGGGGAATCAGATGTGCGGAATCAGAGATGGGGAATCAGAGGCAGGGAATCAGAATCAGAAGAAGGGAATCAGAGGCCGGGAATCAGAGGCAGGGAATCAGACGCGGGGAATCAGAGGCGGGGATTCAGAGCTGGGGAATCAGAAGCGGGGAATCAGAGTTGGGGAATCAGAGGCGGGGAATCAGATATGGGGAATCAGAGGCAGGGAATCAGAGGCGGGGAATCAGAGGCAGGGAATCAGACGCGGGGAATCTGAGGCGGGGAATCAGAGCTGGGGAATCAGAGATGGGGAATCAGAGTTGGGGAATCAGAGGCGGGGAATTGGATGTGCGGAATCAGAGAGGGGGAATCAGAGGTGGGGAATCAGAGGCGGTGAATCAGAGATGGGGAATCACAGGCGGGGAATCAGAGGAAGGAAATCAGACACGGGGATTCAGAGGCTGGGAATCAGACGGGGGGAATCAAAGGCGGGGAATCAGAGCTGGGGAATCTGAGGCAGGGAATCAGAGTTGGGGATTCAGAGGCGGGGAATCAGATATGGGGAAACAGAGGCGGGGAATCAGAGGCGGGCAAACAGAGGCGGGGAATTAGATATGGGGAATCAGAGGTAGGGAATCAGAGGTGGTGAATCAGTGATGGGGAATCACAGGCGGGGAATCAGAGGCAGGGAATAGGACGCGGGGAATCAGAGGCAGGGAATCAGAGCTGGGGAATCAGAGGAGGGGATTCATAGTTGGGAATCAGAGGCGGGAATCAGATATGGGGAAACAGAGGCGGGGAATCAGAGGCGGTGAAACAGAGGCGGGGAATCAGATATGGGGAATCGGATGCAGGGAATCAGAGGCGGGGAATCAAAGCTGGAGAATCAGAGGCGGGGAATCAGAGTTGGGGCATCAGAGGTGGGGAATTAGATATAGGGAAACAGAGGCGGGGAATCAGAGGCGGGGAAACAGATGCGGGGAATCAGATATGGGGAATCAGAGGTGGGGAATCAGAGGCAGGGAATCAGATGTGCGGAATCAGAGATGGGGAATAAGAGGCAGGGAATCAGAATCAGAAGCGGGGAATCAGAGGCCGGGAATCAGAGGTGGGGAATCAGAGGTTGGGAATCAGAGGCAGGGAATCAGAGGCTTGGAATCAGATGCAGGGTATCAGATGCGGGGAATCAGAGGCGGGGAATCAGAGCTGGGGAATCAGAGGTGGGGAATCAGATTTGGGGAATCAGAGGTGGAGACTTAGATATTGGGAAACAGAGGCGGGGAATCAGAGGCGGGGAAACAGAGGCGGGGAATCAGATATGGGGAATCAGAGGTGGGGAATCAGAGGCAGGGAATCAGATGTGCGGAATCAGAGATGGGGAATCAGAGGCAGGGAATCAGAATCAGAAGAAGGGAATCAGAGGCCGGGAATCAGAGGCCGGAATCAGATGCTGGGAATCAGAGGCCTGGAATCAGAGGCGGGGAATCAGAGGCAGGGAATCAGATGCGGGGAATCAGAGGCGGGGAATCAGAGCTGGGGAATCAGAGGCGGGGTATTAGAGTTGGGGAATCAGAGGCGGGGAATCAGATATGGGGAAACAGAGGTGGGGAATCAGAGGCGGGGAAACAGAGGCAGGGAATCAGATATGGGGAATCAGAGGTGGGGCATCAGAGGTTGTGAATCACAGATGGGGAATCAGAGGCGGGGAATCAGAGGCAGGGAATCAGACGCGGGGAATCAGAGGCGGGGATTCAGAGCTGGGGAATCAGAAGCGGGGAATCAGAGTTGGGGAATCAGAGGCGGGGAATCAGATATGGGGAATCAGAGGCAGGGAATCAGAGGCGGGGAATCAGAGGCAGGGAATCAGACGCGGGGAATCTGAGGCGGGGAATCAGAGCTGGGGAATCAGAGGTGGGGAATCAGAGTTGGGGAATCAGAGGCAGGGAATTGGATGTGCGGAATCAGAGAGGGGGAATCAGAGGTGGGGAATCAGAGGCGGTGAATCAGAGATGGGGAATCACAGGCGGGGAATCAGAGGCAGGAAATCAGACACGGGGATTCAGAGGCTGGGAATCAGACGGGGGGAATCAAAGGCGGGGAATCAGAGCTGGGGAATCTGAGGCAGGGAATCAGAGTTGGGGATTCAGAGGCGGGGAATCAGATATGGGGAAACAGAGGCGGGGAATCAGAGGCGGGCAAACAGAGGCGGGGAATTAGATATGGGGAATCAGAGGTAGGGAATCAGAGGTGGTGAATCAGTGATGGGGAATCACAGGCGGGGAATCAGAGGCAGGGAATAGGACGCGGGGAATCAGAGGCAGGGAATCAGAGCTGGGGAATCAGAGGAGGGGATTCATAGTTGGGAATCAGAGGCGGGAATCAGATATGGGGAAACAGAGGCGGGGAATCGGAGGCGGTGAAACAGAGGCGGGGAATCAGATATGGGGAATCGGATGCAGGGAATCAGAGGCGGGGAATCAGAGCTAGGGAATCAGAGGCGGGGAATCAGAGTTGGGGCATCAGAGGTGGGGAATTAGATATAGGGAAACAGAGGCGGGGAATCAGAGGCGGGGAAACAGATGCGGGGAATCAGATATGGGGAATCAGAGGTGGGGAATCAGAGGCAGGGAATCAGATGTGCGGAATCAGAGATGGGGAATAAGAGGCAGGGAATCAGAATCAGAAGCGGGGAATCAGAGGCCGGGAATCAGAGGCCGGGAATCAGATGCTGGGAATAAGAGGCCGGGAATCAGAGGTGGGGAATCAGATATGTGGAATCAGAGGTGGCGAATCAAAGGCGGTGAATCAGAGATGGGGAATCAGAGGCGGGGAATCAGAGGCAGGGAATCAGATGCGGGGAATCAGAGGCGGGGAATCAGAGCTGGCGAATCAGAGGCTGGGAATCAGAGGTGGGCAATCAGAGGCGGGGAATCAGATATGGGGAATCAGAGTCGGGGAATCAGAGGCGGGGAAACAGAGGCGGGGAATCAAATATAGGGAATCAGAGGTGGGGAATCAGAGGTTGTGAATCAGAGATGGGGAATCAAGGCGGGGAATCAGAGGCAGGGAATCAGACGCGCGGAATCAGAGGCGGGGATTCAGAGCTGGGGAATCAGAGGCGAGGAATCAGAGTTGGGGAATCAGAGACAGGGAATCAGATATGGGGAATCAGAGGCGGGGAATCAGAGGCGGGGAAACAGAGGCGGGGAATCAGATGTGGGGAATCAGAGGTGGGGAATCAGGGGCAGGAAATCAGTGGCAGGGAATCAGAGGCGGGGAATCAGAGCGGGGAATCAAAGGCAGGGAATCAGACACGGGGAATCAGAGGAGGGGAATCAGAGATGGGGAATCGGAGGTGGGGAATCAGAGGCAGGGAATCGGATGCCGGGAATCAGAGTCGGGGAATCAGAGCTGGGGAATCAGAGGCGGGGAATCAGAGTTGGGGAATCAGAGGCGGGGTATCAGATATGGGGAAATAGAGGCGGGGAATCAGATATGGGGAATCAGAGGTGTGGAATCAGAGGTTGTGAATCAGAGGCAGGGAATCAGAGTCGGGGAAACAGAGGCGGGGAATCAGATATGGGGAATCAGAGGTGGCGAATCAAAGGCGGTGAAACAGAGATGGGGAATCAGGGCAGGGAATCAGAGGCAGGGAATCAAACACGGGGAATCAGAGCTGGGGAATCAGAGGCGGGGAATCAGAGTTGGGAATCAGAGGCGGGGAATCAGAGGCGGGGAAACAGAGGCAGGGAATCAGATATGGGGAATCAGAGGCAGGGAATCAGAATCAGAAGAAGGGAATCAGAGGCCGGGAATCAGAGGCCGGAATCAGATGCTGGGAATCAGAGGCCTGGAATCAGAGGCGGGGAATCAGAGGCAGGGAATCAGATGCGGGGAATCAGAGGCGGGGAATCAGAGCTGGGGAATCAGAGGCGGGGTATTAGAGTTGGGGAATCAGAGGCGGGGAATCAGATATGGGGAAACAGAGGTGGGGAATCAGAGGCGGGGAAACAGAGGAAGGGAATCAGATATGGGGAATCAGAGGTGGGGCATCAGAGGTTGTGAATCACAGATGGGGAATCAGAGGCGGGGAATCAGAGGCAGGGAATCAGACGCGGGGAATCAGAGGCGGGGATTCAGAGCTGGGGAATCAGAAGCGGGGAATCAGAGTTGGGGAATCAGAGGCAGGGAATCAGATATGGGGAATCAGAGGCAGGGAATCAGAGGCGGGGAATCAGAGGCAGGGAATCAGACGCGGGGAATCTGAGGCGGGGAATCAGAGCTGGGGAATCAGAGGTGGGGAATCAGTGTTGGGGAATCAGAGGCAGGGAATTGGATGTGCGGAATCAGAGAGGGGGAATCAGAGGTGGGGAATCAGAGGCGGTGAATCAGAGATGGGGGATCAGAGGCGGGGAATCAGAGGCAGGAAATCAGACACGGGGATTCAGAGTCTGGGAATCAGACGGGGGGAATCAAAGGCGGGGAATCAGAGCTGGGGAATCTGAGGCAGGGAATCAGAGTTGGGGATTCAGAGGCGGGGAATCAGATATGGGGAAACAGAGGCGGGGAATCAGAGGCGGGCAAACAGAGGCAGGGAATTAGATATGGGGAATCAGAGGTAGGGAATCAGAGGTGGTGAATCAGTGATGGGGAATCACAGGCGGGGAATCAGAGGCAGGGAATAGGACGCGGGGAATCAGAGGCAGGGAATCAGAGCTGGGGAATCAGAGGAGGGGATTCATAGTTGGGAATCAGAGGCGGGAATCAGATATGGGGTAACAGAGGCGGGGAATCAGAGGCGGTGAAACAGAGGCGGGGAATCAGATATGGGGAATCGGATGCAGGGAATCAGAGGCGGGGAATCAGAGCTGGGGAATCAGAGGCGGGGAATCAGAGTTGGGGCATCAGAGGTGGGGAATTAGATATAGGGAAACAGAGGCGGGGAATCAGAGGCGGGGAAACAGAGGCGGGGAATCAGATATGGGGAATCAGAGGTGGGGAATCAGAGGCAGGGAATCAGATGTGCGGAATCAGAGATGGGGAATAAGAGGCAGCGAATCAGAATCAGAAGCGGGGAATCAGAGGCCGGGAATCAGAGGCCGGGAATCAGATGCTGGGAATAAGAGGACGGGAATCAGAGGTGGGGAATCAGATATGGGGAATCAGAGGTGGCGAATCAAAGGCGGTGAATAAGAGATGGGGAATCAGAGGCGGGGAATCAGAGGCAGGGAATCAGATGCGGGGAATCAGAGGCGGGGAATCAGAGCTGGCGAATCAGAGGCTGGGAATCAGAGGTGGGCAATCAGAGGCGGGGAATCAGATATGGGGAATCAGAGGCGGGGAAACAGAGGCGGGGAATCAAATATAGGGAATCAGAGGTGGGGAATCAGAGGTTGTGAATCAGAGATGGGGAATCAAGGCGGGGAATCAGAGGCAGGGAATCAGACGCGGGGAATCAGAGGCGGGGATTCAGAGCTGGGGAATCAGAGGCAGGGAATCAGATATGGGGAATCAGAGGCGGGGAATCAGAGGCGGGGAAACAGAGGCGGGGAATCAGATGTGGGGAATCAGAGGTGGGGAATTAGGGGCAGGGAATCAGTGGCAGGGAATCAGAGGCGGGGAATCAGAGGCGGGGAATCAAAGGCAGGGAATCAGACACGGGGAATCAGAGGCGGGGAATCAGAGATGGGGAATCAGAGGCGGGGAATCAGAGGCAGGGAATCGGATGCCGGGAATCAGAGTCGGGGAAACAGAGCTGGGGAATCAGAGGCGGGGAATCAGAGTTGGGGAATCAGAGGCGGGGAATCAGATATGGGGAAATAGAGGCGGGGAATCAGATATGGGGAATCAGAGGTGTGGAATCAGAGGTTGGGAATCAGAGGCAGGGAATCAGAGTCGGGGTAATAGAGGCGGGGAATCAGATATGGGGAATCAGAGGTGGCGAATCAAAGGCGGTGAAACAGAGATGGGGAATCAGGGCAGGGAATCAGAGGCAGGGAATCAAACACGGGGAATCAGAGCTGGGGAATCAGAGGCGGGGAATCAGATGTGCGGAATCAGAGATGGGGAATCAGAGGCAGGGAATCAGAATCAGAAGAAGGGAATCAGAGGCCGGGAATCAGAGGCAGGGAATCAGACGCGGGGAATCAGAGGCGGGGATTCAGAGCTGGGGAATCAGAAGCGGGGAATCAGAGTTGGGGAATCAGAGGCGGGGAATCAGATATGGGGAATCAGAGGCAGGGAATCAGAGGCGGGGAATCAGAGGCAGGGAATCAGACGCGGGGAATCTGAGGCGGGGAATCAGAGCTGGGGAATCAGAGATGGGGAATCAGAGTTGGGGAATCAGAGGCAGGGAATTGGATGTGCGGAGTCAGAGAGGGGGAATCAGAGGTGGGGAATCAGAGGCGGTGAATCAGAGATGGGGAATCACAGGCGGGGAATCAGAGGCAGGAAATCAGACACGGGGATTCAGAGGCTGGGAATCAGACGGGGGGAATCAAAGGCGGGGAATCAGAGCTGGGGAATCTGAGGCAGGGAATCAGAGTTGGGGATTCAGAGGCGGGGAATCAGATATGGGGAAACAGAGGCGGGGAATCAGAGGCGGGCAAACAGAGGCGGGGAATTAGATATGGGGAATCAGAGGTAGGGAATCAGAGGTGGTGAATCAGTGATGGGGAATCACAGGCGGGGAATCAGAGGCAGGGAATAGGACGCGGGGAATCAGAGGCAGGGAATCAGAGCTGGGGAATCAGAGGAGGGGATTCATAGTTGGGAATCAGAGGCGGGAATCAGATATGGGGAAACAGAGGCGGGGAATCAGAGGCGGTGAAACAGAGGCGGGGAATCAGATATGGGGAATCGGATGCAGGGAATCAGAGGCGGGGAATCAAAGCTGGGGAATCAGAGGCGGGGAATCAGAGTTGGGGCATCAGAGGTGGGGAATTAGATATAGGGAAACAGAGGCGGGGAATCAGAGGCGGGGAAACAGATGCGGGGAATCAGATATGGGGAATCAGAGGTGGGGAATCAGAGGCAGGGAATCAGATGTGCGGAATCAGAGATGGGGAATAAGAGGCAGGGAATCAGAATCAGAAGCGGGGAATCAGAGGCCGGGAATCAGAGGCCGGGAATCAGATGCTGGGAATAAGAGGCCGGGAATCAGAGGTGGGGAATCAGATATGGGGAATCAGAGGTGGCGAATCAAAGGCGGTGAATCAGAGATGGGGAATCAGAGGCGGGGAATCAGAGGCAGGGAATCAGATGCGGGGAATCAGAGGCGGGGAATCAGAGCTGGCGAATCAGAGGCTGGGAATCAGAGGTGGGCAATCAGAGGCGGGGAATCAGATATGGGGAATCAGAGGCGGGGAATCAGAGGCGGGGAAACAGAGGCGGGGAATCAAATATAGGGAATCAGAGGTGGGGAATCAGAGGTTGTGAATCAGAGATGGGGAATCAAGGCGGGGAATCAGAGGCAGGGAATCAGACGCGGGGAATCAGAGGCGGGGATTCAGAGCTGGGGAATCAGAGGCGAGGAATCAGAGTTGGGGAATCAGAGGCAGGGAATCAGATATGGGGAATCAGAGGCGGGGAATCAGAGGCGGGGAAACAGAGGCGGGGAATCAGATGTGGGGAATCAGAGGTGGGGAATCAGGGGCAGGAAATCAGTGGCAGGGAATCAGAGGCGGGGAATCAGAGCGGGGAATCAAAGGCAGGGAATAAGACACGGGGAATCAGAGGTGTGGAATCAGAGGTTGGGAATCAGAGGCAGGGAATCAGAGGCGGGGAATCAGATATGGGGAATCAGAGGTGGCGAATCAAAGGCGGTGAAACAGAGATGGGGAATCAGAGGTGGGGAATCAGGGGCGGGGAATCAGAGCTGGGGATACAGAGGCGGGGAATCAGATATGGGAAATCAGAGGTGGGGAATCAGGGGCGGGGAATCAGTGGCAGGGAATCAGAGCTGGGGAATCAGAGGTGGGGAATCAGAGCTGGGGAAACAGATGCGGGGAATCAGATATGGGGAATCAGAGGTGGGGAATCAGGGGCGGGGAATCAGTGGCAGGGAATCAGAGGCCGGGAATAAAAGGCGGGGAATCAGAGCTGGGGAATCAGAGGCGGGGAATCAGAGTTGGGGAATCAGAGGAGGGGAATCAGATATGGGGAAACAGAGGCCGGGAATCAGAGGCAGGGTAACAGAGGCGGGGAATCAGATATGGGGAATCAGAGGTGGGGAATTAGAGGTTGCGAATCAGAGGCGGGGAAACAGAGGCGGGGAATCAAATATAGGGAATCAGAGGTGGGGAATCAGAGGTTGTGAATCAGAGATGGGGAATCAAGGCGGGGAATCAGAGGCAGGGAATCAGACGCGGGGAATCAGAGGCGGGGATTCAGAGCTGGGGAATCAGAGGCGGTGAATCAGAGTTGGGGAATCAGAGGCAGGGAATCAGATATGGGGAATCAGAGGCAGGGAATCAGAGGCGGGGAAACAGAGGCGGGGATTCAGATATGGGGAATCAGAATTGGGGAATCAGGGGCAGGGAATCAGTGGCAGGGAATCAGAGGCGGGGAATCAGAGGCGGGGAATCAGAGGCAGGGAATCAGACACGGGGAATCGGAGGCGGGGAATCAGAGATGGGGAATCAGAGGCGGGGAATCAGAGGCAGGGAATCGGACTCCGGGAATCAGAGTCGGGGAATCAGAGCTGGGGAATCAGAGGCGGGGAATCAGAGTTGGGGAATCAGAGGCGGGGAATCAGATATGGGGAAATAGAGGCGGGGAATCAGATATGGGGAATCAGAGGTGTGGAATCAGAGGTTGGGAATCAGAGGCAGGGAATCAGAGTCGGGGAAACAGAGGCGGGGAATCAGATATGGGGAATCAGAGGTGGCGAATCAAAGGCGGTGAAACAGAGATGGGGAATCAGGGCAGGGAATCAGAGGGAGGGAATCAAACACGGGGAATCAGAGCTGGGGAATAAGAGGCGGGGAATCAGAGTTGGGAATCAGAGGCGGGGAATCAGAGTCGGGGAAACAGAGGCGGGGAATCAGATATGGGGAATCAGAGGTGGGGAATCCGAGGTTGGGAATCAGAGGCAGGGAATCAGAGGCGGGGAATCAGAGGCGGGGAATCAGAGGAAGGGAATCAGATGTGCGGAATCGGAGATGGGGAATCAGAGGCAGGGAATCAGAGGCGGGGAATCAGAGGCGGGGAATCAGAGGCCGGGAATCAGATATGGGGAAACAGAGGCGAAAATCCGAGGCGGGGAATCAGAGGCGGGGAATCAGATATGGGGAATCAGAGGTGGGGAATCAGAGGTTGGGAATCAGAGGCAGGGAATCAGAGGCTTGGAATCAGATGCAGGGAATCAGATGCGGGGAATCAGAGGCGGGGAATCAGAGCTGGGGAATCAGAGGTGGGGAATCAGATTTGGGGAATCAGAGGCGGGGACTTAGATATTGGGAAACAGAGGCGGGGAATCAGAGGCGGGGAAACCCAGGCGGGGAATCAGATATGGGGAATCAGAGGTGGGGAATCAGAGGCAAGGAATCAGATGTGCGGAATCAGAGATGGGGAATCAGAGGCAGGGAATCAGAATCAGAAGCAGGGAATCAGAGGCCGGGAATCAGAGGCCGGAATCAGATGCTGGAATCAGAGGCCTGGAATCAGAGGCGGGGAATCAGAGGCAGGGAATCAGATGCGGGGAATCAGAGGCGGGGAATCAGAGCTGGGGAATCAGAGGTGGGGTATTAGAGTTGGGGAATCAGAGGCGGGGAATCAGATATGGGGAAACAGAGGTGGGGAATCAGAGGCGGGGAAACAGAGGCAGGGAATCAGATATGGGGAATCAGAGGTGGGGAATCAGAGATGGGGAATCAGAGGCGGTGAATCAGAGATGGGGAATCAGAGGCGGGGAATCAGAGCTGGGGAATCAGAGGCAGGGAATCAGAGGCGGGGAATCAGATATGGGGAATCAGAGGCTGGGATTCAGAGGCGGGGAATCAGAGGCAGGGAATCAGACACGGGGAATCAGAGGTGGGGAATCAGAGATGGGGAATCAGAGGCGGGGAATCAGAGGCAGGGAATCAGAAGCGATGAATCTGAGGCGGGGAATCAGAGCTGGGGAATCAGAGGTGGGGAATCAGAGTTGGGGAATCAGAGGCAGGGAATCGGATGTGCGGATTCAGAGATGGGGAATCAGATGTGGGGAATCAGAGGAATCAGAGATGGGGAAATAGAGGCGGGGATTCAGATATGGGGAATCAGAGGTGTGGAATCAGAGGTTGGGAATCAGAGGCAGGGAATCAGAGTCGGGGGAACAGAGGCGGGGAATCAGATATGGGGAATCAGAGGTGGCGAATCAAAGGCGGTGAAACAGAGATGGGGAATCAGGGCAGGGAATCAGAGGCAGGGAATCAAACACGGGGAATCAGAGCTGGGGAATCAGAGGCGGGGAATCAGAGTTGGGAATCAGAGGCGGGGAATCAGAGTCGGGGAAACAGAGGCGGGGAATCAGATATGGGGAATCAGAGGTGGGGAATCCGAGGTTGGGAATCAGAGGCAGGGAATCAGAGGCGGGGAATCAGAGGCGGGGAATCAGAGGAAGGGAATCAGATGTGCGGAATCGGAGATGGGGAATCAGAGGCAGGGAATCAGAGGCGGGGAATCAGAGGCGGGGAATCAGAGGCCGGGAATCAGATATGGGGAAACAGAGGCGGGAATCCGAGGCGGGGAATCAGAGGCGGGGAGTCAGATATGGGGAATCAGAGGTGGGGAATCAGAGGTTGGGAATCAGAGGCAGGGAATCAGAGGCTTGGAATCAGATGCAGGGAATCAGATGCGGGGAATCAGAGGCGGGGAATCAGAGCTGGGGAATCAGAGGTGGGGAATCAGATTTGGGGAATCAGAGGCGGGGACTTAGATATTGGGAAACAGAGGCGGGGAATCAGAGGCGGGGAAACCCAGGCGGGGAATCAGATATGGGGAATCAGAGGTGGGGAATCAGAGGCAAGGAATCAGATGTGCGGAATCAGAGATGGGGAATCAGAGGCAGGGAATCAGAATCAGAAGCAGGGAATCAGAGGCCGGGAATCAGAGGCCGGAATCAGATGCTGGGAATCAGAGGCCTGGAATCAGAGGCGGGGAATCAGAGGCAGGGAATCAGATGCGGGGAATCAGAGGTGGGGAATCAGAGCTGGGGAATCAGAGGTGGGGTATTTGAGTTGGGGAATCAGAGGCGGTGAATCAGAGATGGGGAATCAGAGGCGGGGAATCAGAGGCAGGAAATCAGACACGGGGATTCAGAGGCTGGGAATCAGACGGGGGGGAATCAAAGGCGGGGAATCAGAGCTGGGGAATCAGAGGCAGGGAATCAGAGGCGGGGAATCAGATATGGGGAATCAGAGGCTGGGATTCAGAGGCGGGGAATCAGAGGCAGGGAATCAGACACTGGGAATCAGAGGTGGGGAATCAGAGATGGGGAATCAGAGGCGGGGAATCAGAGGCAGGGAATCAGAAGCGATGAATCTGAGGCGGGGAATCAGAGCTGGGGAATCAGAGGTGGGGAATCAGAGTTGGGGAATCAGAGGCAGGGAATCGGATGTGCGGATTCAGAGATGGGGTATCAGATGTGGGGAATCAGAGGAATCAGAGATGGGGAATCAGAGGCGGGGAATCAGAGGCAGGAAATCAGACACGGGGATTCAGAGGCTGGGAATCAGACGGGGGGAATCAAGAGGCAGGGAATCAGAGTTGGGGATTCAGAGACGGGGAATCAGATATGGGGAAACAGAGGCGGGGAATCAGAGGCGGGCAAACAGAGGCGGGGAATTAGATATGGGGAATCAGAGGTGGGGAATCAGAGGTGGTGAAACAGTGATGGGGAATCACAGGCGGGGAATCAGAGGCAGGGAATAGAACGCAGGGAATCAGACGCAGGGAATCAGAGCTGGGGAATCAGAGGCGGGGAATCATAGTTGGGAATCAGAGGTGGGGAATCAGATATGGGGAAACAGAGGCGGGGAAACAGAGGCAGGGAATCAGATATGGGGAATCGGATGCGGGGAATCAGAGGCGGGGAATCAGAGCTGGGGAATCAGAGGCGGGGAATCAGAGTTGGGGCATCAGAGGTGGGGAATTAGATATAGGGAAACAGAGGCGGGAAATCAGAGGCGGGGAAACAGAGGCGGGGAATCAGATATGGGGAATCAGAGGTGGGGAATCAGAGGCAGGGAATCAGATGTGCGGAATCAGAGATGGGGAATCAGAGGCAGGGAATCAGAATCAGAAGCGGGGAATCAGAGGCCGTGAATCAGAGGCCGGGAATCAGATGCTGGGAATAAGAGGCCGGGAATCAGAGGTGGGGAATCAGAGTCCGGGAATCAGAGATGGGGATTCAGAGGCGGGGAATGAGATATGGAGAATCAGAGGCGGGGAATCAGAGGCCGGGAAACAGAGGTGGGGAATCAGATATGGGGAATCAGAGGTGGCGAATCAAAGGCGGTGAATCAGAGATGGGGAATTAGAGGCGGGGAATCAGAGGCAGGGAATCAGATGCGGGGAATCAGAGGCGGGGAATCAGAGCTGGCGAATCAGAGGCGGGGAATCAGAGGTGGGCAATCAGAGGCGGGGAATCCGATATGGGGAATCAGAGGCGGGGAATCAGAGGCGGGGAAACAGAGGCGGGGAATCAAATATAGGGAATCAGAGGTGGGGAATCAGAGGTTGTGAATCAGAGATGGGGAATCAAGGCGGGGAATCAGAGGCAGGGAATCAGACACGGGAAATCAGAGGCGGGGATTCAGAGCTGGGGAATCAGAGGCGGGGAATTAGAGTTGGGGAATCAGAGGCAGGGAATCAGATATGGGGAATCAGAGGCGGGGAATCAGAGGCGGGGAAACAGAGGAGGGGAATCAGATATGGGGAATCAGAGGTGGGGAATCAGGGGCAGGGAATCAGTGGCAGGGAATCAGAGGCGGGGAATCAGAGGCGGGGAATCAGAGGCAGGGAATCAGACACGGGGAATCAGAGGCGGGGAATCAGAGATGGGGAATCAGAGGCGGGGAATCAGAGGCAGGGAATCGGACGCCGGGAATCAGAGTCGGGGAATCAGAGCTGGGGAATCAGAGCGGGGAATCAGAGTTGGGAAATCAGAGGCGGGGATTCAGATATGGGGAAATAGAGGCGGGGAATCAGATATGGGGAATCAGAGGTGTGGAATCAGAGGTTGGGAATCAGAGGAAGGGAATCAGAGTCGGGGAAACAGAGGCGGGGAATCAGATATGTGGAATCAGAGGTGGCGAATCAAAGGCGGTGAAACAGAGATGGGGAATCAGGGCAGGGAATCAGAGGCAGGGAATCAAACACGGGGAATCAGAGCTGGGGAATCAAAGGCGGGGAATCAGAGTTGGGAATCAGAGGCAGGGAATCAGAGGCAGGGAATCAGAGGCGGGGAATCAGAGGCGGGGAATCAGAGGAAGGGAATCAGATGTGCGGAATCGGAGATGGGGAATCAGAGGCAGGGAATCAGACGCGGGGAATCAGAGGCGGGGAATCAGAGGCCGGGAATCAGATATGGGGAAACTGAGGCGGGGAATCCGAGGCGGGGAAACAGAGGCGGGGAATCAGATATGGGGAATCAGAGGTGGGGAATCAGAGGTTGGGAATCAGAGGCAGGGAATCAGAGGCTTGGAATCAGATGCAGGGAATCAGATATGGGGAATCAGAGGCGGGGAATCAGAGGCGGGGAATCAGATATGGGGAATCAGAGGTGGGGCATCAGAGGTTGTGAATCACAGATGGGGAATCAGAGGCGGGGAATCAGAGGCAGGGAATCAGACGCGGGGAATCAGAGGCGGGGATTCAGAGCTGGGGAATCAGAAGCGGGGAATCAGAGTTGGGGAATCAGAGGCGGGGAATCAGATATGGGGAATCAGAGGCAGGGAATCAGAGGCGGGGAATCAGAGGCAGGGAATCAGAATCAGAAGCAGGGAATCAGAGGCCGGGAATCAGAGGCCGGAATCAGATGATGGGAATCAGAGGCCTGGAATCAGAGGCGGGGAATCAGAGGCAGGGAATCAGATGCGGGGAATCAGAGGCGGGGAATCAGAGCTGGGGAATCAGAGGCGGGGTATTAGAGTTGGGGAATCAGAGGCGGGGAATCAGATATGGGGAAACAGAGGTAGGGAATCAGAGGCGGGGAAACAGAGGCAGGGAATCAGATATGGGGAATCAGAGGCGGGGCATCAGAGGCGGGGAATCAGAGCTGGGGAATCAGAGGTGGGGAATCAGATTTGGGGAATCAGAGGTGGGGACTTAGATATTGGGAAACAGAGGCGGGGAATCAGAGGCGGGGAAACAGAGGCGGGGAATCAGATATGGGGAATCAGAGGTGGGGAATCAGAGGCAGGGAATCAGAATCAGAAGCAGGGAATCAGAGGCCGGGAATCAGAGGCCGGAATCAGATGATGGGAATCAGAGGCCTGGAATCAGAGGCGGGGAATCAGAGGCAGGGAATCAGATGCGGGGAATCAGAGGCGGGGAATCAGAGCTGGGGAATCAGAGGCGGGGTATTAGAGTTGGGGAATCAGAGGCGGGGAATCAGATATGGGGAAACAGAGGTAGGGAATCAGAGGCGGGGAAACAGAGGCAGGGAATCAGATATGGGGAATCAGAGGCGGGGAATCAGAGGTGGGGATACATAGGCAGGGAATCGGATGTGCGGAATCAGAGATGGGGAATCAGAGGCCAGGAATCAGAGGTGGTGAATCAGAGATGGGGAATCAGAGGCGGGGAATCAGAGGCAGGGTATCAGACGCGGGGAATCAGAGGTGGGCAATCAGAGGCGGGGAATCAGATATGGGGAATCAGAGGCGGGGAATCAGAGGCGGGGAAACAGAGGCGGGGAATCAGATATGGGGAATCAGAGGTGGGGCATCAGAGGTTGTGAATCACAGATGGGGAATCAGAGGCGGGGAATCAGAGGCAGGGAATCAGACGCGGGGAATCAGAGGCGGGGATTCAGAGCTGGGGAATCAGAAGCGGGGAATCAGAGTTGGGGAATCAGAGGCGGGGAATCAGATATGGGGAATCAGAGGCAGGGAATCAGAGGCGGGGAATCAGAGGCAGGGAATCAGACGCGGGGAATCTGAGGCGGGGAATCAGAGCTGGGGAATCAGAGGTGGGGAATCAGAGTTGGGGAATCAGAGGCAGGGAATTGGATGTGCGGAATCAGAGATTGGGAATCAGAGGTGGGGAATCAGAGGCGGTGAATCAGAGATGGGGAATCAGAGGCGGGGAATCAGAGGCAGGAAATCAGACACGGGGATTCAGAGGCTGGGAATCAGAGGCAGGGAATCAGACGCCGGGAATCTGAGGCGGGGAATCAGAGCTGGGGAATCTGAGGCAGGGAATCAGAGTTGGGGATTCAGAGGCGGGGAATCAGATATGGGGAAACAGAGGCGGGGAATCAGAGGCGGGCAAACAGAGGCGGGGAATTAGATATGGGGAATCAGAGGTAGGGAATCAGAGGTGGTGAATCAGTGATGGGGAATCACAGGCGGGGAATCAGAGGCAGAAAATAGAACGCGGGGAATCAGAGGCAGGGAATCAGAGCTGGGGAATCAGAGGCGGGGAATCATAGTTGGGAATCAGAGGCGGGAATCAGATATGGGGAAACAGAGGCGGGGAATCAGAGGCGGGGAAACAGAGGCGGGGAATCAGATATGGGGAATCGGATGCAGGGAATCAGAGGCGGGGAATCAGAGCTGGGGAATCAGAGGCGGGGAATCAGAGTTGGGGCATCAGAGGTGGGGAATTAGATATAGGGAAACAGAGGCGGGGAATCAGAGGCGGGGAAACAGAGGCAGGGAATCAGATATGGGGAATCAGAGGTGGGGAATCAGAGGCAGGGAATCAGATGTGCGGAATCAGAGATGGGGAATCAGAGGCAGGGAATCAGAAGCGGGGAATCAGAGGCCGGGAATCAGAGGCCGGGAATCAGATGCTGGGAATAAGAGGCCGGGAATCAGAGGAGGGGAATCAGAGTCCGGGAATCAGAGATGGGGATTAAGAGGCGGGGAATGAGATATGGAGAATCAGAGGCGGGGAATAAGAGGCGGGGAAACAGAGGTGGGGAATCAGATATGGCGAATCAGAGGTGGCGAATCAAAGGCAGTGAATCAGAGATGGGGAATCAGAGGCGGGGAATCAGAGGCAGGGAATCAGATGCGGGGAATCAGAGGCAGGGAATCAGAGCTGGCGAATCAGAGGCTGGGAATTAGAGGTGGGCAATCAGAGGCGGGGAATCAGATATGGGGAATCAGAGGCGGGGAATCAGAGGCGGGGAAACAGAGGCGGGGAATCAAATATAGGGAATCAGAGGTGGGGAATCAGAGGATGTGAATCAGAGATGGGGAATCAAGGCGGGGAATCAGAGGCAGGGAATCAGACGCGGGGAAACAGAGGCGGGGATTCAGAGCTAGGGAATCAGAGGCGGGGAATCAGAGTTTGGGAATCAGAGGCAGGGAATCAGATATGGGGAATCAGAGGCGGGGAATCAGAGGCCGGGAATCAGATATGGGGAAACAGAGGCGGGGAATCCGAGGCGGGGAAACAGAGGCGGGGAATCAGATATGGGGAATCAGAGGTGGGGAATCAGAGGTTGGGAATCAGAGGCAGGGAATCAGAGGCTTGGAATCAGATGCAGGGTATCAGATGCGGGGAATCAGAGGCGGGGAATCAGAGCTGGGGAATCAGAGGTGGGGAATCAGATTTGGGGAATCAGAGGTGGAGACTTAGATATTGGGAAACAGAGGCGGGGAATCAGAGGCGGGGAAACAGAGGCGGGGAATCAGATATGGGGAATCAGAGGTGGGGAATCAGAGGCAGGGAATCAGATGTGCGGAATCAGAGATGGGGAATCAGAGGCAGGGAATCAGAATCAGAAGAAGGGAATTAGAGGCCGGGAATCAGAGGCCGGAATCAGATGCTGGGAATCAGAGGCCTGGAATCAGAGGCGGGGAATCAGAGGCAGGGAATCAGATGCGGGGAATCAGAGGCGGGGAATCAGAGCTGGGGAATCAGAGGCGGGGTATTAGAGTTGGGGAATCAGAGGCGGGGAATCAGATATGGGGAAACAGAGGTGGGGAATCAGAGGCGGGGAAACAGAGGCAGGGAATCAGATATGGGGAATCAGAGGTGGGGCATCAGAGGTTGTGAATCACAGATGGGGAATCAGAGGCGGGGAATCAGAGGCAGGGAATCAGACGCGGGGAATCAGAGGCGGGGATTCAGAGCTGGGGAATCAGAAGCGGGGAATCAGAGTTGGGGAATCAGAGGCGGGGAATCAGATATGGGGAATCAGAGGCAGGGAATCAGAGGCGGGGAATCAGAGGCAGGGAATCAGACGCGGGGAATCTGAGGCGGGGAATCAGAGCTGGGGAATTAGAGGTGGGGAATCAGAGTTGGGGAATCAGAGGCAGGGAATTGGATGTGCGGAATCAGAGAGGGGGAATCAGAGGTGGGGAATCAGAGGCGGTGAATCAGAGATGGGGAATCACAGGCGGGGAATCAGAGGCAGGAAATCAGACACGGGGATTCAGAGGCTGGGAATCAGATGGGGGGAATCAAAGGCGGGGAATCAGAGCTGGGGAATCTGAGGCAGGGAATCAGAGTTGGGGATTCAGAGGCGGGGAATCAGATATGGGGAAACAGAGGCGGGGAATCAGAGGCGGGCAAACAGAGGCGGGGAATTAGATATGGGGAATCAGAGGTAGGGAATCAGAGGTGGTGAATCAGTGATGGGGAATCACAGGCGGGGAATCAGAGGCAGGGAATAGGACGCGGGGAATCAGAGGCAGGGAATCAGAGCTGGGGAATCAGAGGAGGGGATTCATAGTTGGGAATCAGAGGCGGGAATCAGATATGGGGAAACAGAGGCGGGGAATCGGAGGCGGTGAAACAGAGGCGGGGAATCAGATATGGGGAATCGGATGCAGGGAATCAGAGGCGGGGAATCAGAGCTGGGGAATCAGAGGCAGGGAATCAGAGTTGGGGCATCAGAGGTGGGGAATTAGATATAGGGAAACAGAGGCGGGCAATCAGAGGCGGGGAAACAGATGCGGGGAATCAGATATGGGGAATCAGAGGTGGGGAATCAGAGGCAGGGAATCAGATGTGCGGAATCAGAGATGGGGAATAAGAGGCAGGGAATCAGAATCAGAAGCGGGGAATCAGAGGCCGGGAATCAGAGGCCGGGAATCAGATGCTGGGAATAAGAGGCCGGGAATCAGAGGTGGGGAATCAGATATGTGGAATCAGAGGTGGCGAATCAAAGGCGGTGAATCAGAGATGGGGAATCAGAGGCGGGGAATCAGAGGCAGGGAATCAGATGCGGGGAATCAGAGGCGGGGAATCAGAGCTGGCGAATCAGAGGCTGGGAATCAGAGGTGGGCAATCAGAGGCGGGGAATCAGATATGGGGAATCAGAGTCGGGGAATCAGAGGCGGGGAAACAGAGGCGGGGAATCAAATATAGGGAATCAGAGGTGGGGAATCAGAGGTTGTGAATCAGAGATGGGGAATCAAGGCGGGGAATCAGAGGCAGGGAATCAGACGCGGGGAATCAGAGGCGGGGATTCAGAGCTGGGGAATCAGAGGCGAGGAATCAGAGTTGGGGAATCAGAGGCAGGGAATCAGATATGGGGAATCAGAGGCGGGGAATCAGAGGCGGGGAAACAGAGGCGGGGAATCAGATGTGGGGAATCAGAGGTGGGGAATCAGGGGCAGGAAATCAGTGGCAGGGAATCAGAGGCGGGGAATCAGAGCGGGGAATCAAAGGCAGGGAATCAGACACGGGGAATCAGAGGCGGGGAATCAGAGATGGGGAATCAGAGGTGGGGAATCAGAGGCAGGGAATCGGATGCCGGGAATCAGAGTCGGGGAATCAGAGCTGGGGAATCAGAGGCGGGGAATCAGAGTTGGGGAATCAGAGGCGGGGAATCAGATATGGGGAAATAGAGGCGGGGAATCAGATATGGGGAATCAGAGGTGTGGAATCAGAGGTTGTGAATCAGAGGCAGGGAATCAGAGTCGGGGAAACAGAGGCGGGGAATCAGATATGGGGAATCAGAGGTGGCGAATCAAAGGCGGTGAAACAGAGATGGGGAATCAGGGCAGGGAATCAGAGGCAGGGAATCAAACACGGGGAATCAGAGCTGGGGAATCAGAGGTGGGGAATCAGAGTTAGGAATCAGAGGCGGGGAATCAGAGGCGGGGAAACAGAGGCAGGGAATCAGATATGGGGAATCAGAGGCAGGGAATCAGAATCAGAAGAAGGGAATCAGAGGCCGGGAATCAGAGGCCGGAATCAGATGCTGGGAATCAGAGGCCTGGAATCAGAGGCGGGGAATCAGAGGCAGGGAATCAGATGCGGGGAATCAGAGGCGGGGAATCAGAGCTGGGGAATCAGAGGCGGGGTATTAGAGTTGGGGAATCAGAGGCGGGGAATCAGATATGGGGAAACAGAGGTGGGGAATCAGAGGCGGGGAAACAGAGGCAGGGAATCAGATATGGGGAATCAGAGGTGGGGCATCAGAGGTTGTGAATCACAGATGGGGAAACAGAGGCGGGGAATCAGAGGCAGGGAATCAGACGCGGGGAATCAGAGGCGGGGATTCAGAGCTGGGGAATCAGAAGCGGGGAATCAGAGTTGGGGAATCAGAGGCGGGGAATCAGATATGGGGAATCAGAGGCAGGGAATCAGAGGCGGGGAATCAGAGGCAGGGAATCAGACGCGGGGAATCTGAGGCGGGGAATCAGAGCTGGGGAATCAGAGGTGGGGAATCAGAGTTGGGGAATCAGAGGCAGGGAATTGGATGTGCGGAATCAGAGAGGGGGAATCAGAGGTGGGGAATCAGAGGCGGTGAATCAGAGATGGGGGATCAGAGGCGGGGAATCAGAGGCAGGAAATCAGACACGGGGATTCAGAGGCTGGGAATCAGACGGGGGGAATCAAAGGCGGGGAATCAGAGCTGGGGAATCTGAGGCAGGGAATCAGAGTTGGGGATTCAGAGGCGGGGAATCAGATATGCGGAAACAGAGGCGGGGAATCAGAGGCGGGCAAACAGAGGCAGGGAATTAGATATGGGGAATCAGAGGTAGGGAATCAGAGGTGGTGAATCAGTGATGGGGAATCACAGGCGGGGAATCAGAGGCAGGGAATAGGACGCGGGGAATCAGAGGCAGGGAATCAGAGCTGGGGAATCAGAGGAGGGGATTCATAGTTGGGAATCAGAGGCGGGAATCAGATATGGGGTAACAGAGGCGGGGAATCAGAGGCGGTGAAACAGAGGCGGGGAATCAGATATGGGGAATCGGATGCAGGGAATCAGAGGCGGGGAATCAGAGCTGGGGAATCAGAGGCGGGGAATCAGAGTTGGGGCATCAGAGGTGGGGAATTAGATATAGGGAAACAGAGGCGGGGAATCAGAGGCGGGGAAACAGAGGCGGGGAATCAGATATGGGGAATCAGAGGTGGGGAATCAGAGGCAGGGAATCAGATGTGCGGAATCAGAGATGGGGAATAAGAGGCAGGGAATCAGAATCAGAAGCGGGGAATCAGAGGCCGGGAATCAGAGGCCGGGAATCAGATGCTGGGAATAAGAGGACGGGAATCAGAGGTGGGGAATCAGATATGGGGAATCAGAGGTGGCGAATCAAAGGCGGTGAATCAGAGATGGGGAATCAGAGGCGGGGAATCAGAGGCAGGGAATCAGATGCGGGGAATCAGAGGCGGAGAATCAGAGCTGGCGAATCAGAGGCTGGGAATCAGAGGTGGGCAATCAGAGGCGGGGAATCAGATATGGGGAATCAGAGGCGGGGAATCAGAGGTGGGGAAACAGAGGCGGGGAATCAAATATAGGGAATCAGAGGTGGGGAATCAGAGGTTGTGAATCAGAGATGGGGAATCAAGGCGGGGAATCAGAGGCAGGGAATCAGACGCGGGGAATCAGAGGCGGGGATTCAGAGCTGGGGATTCAGAGGCGGGGAATCAGAGTTGGGGAATCAGAGGCAGGGAATCAGATATGGGGAATCAGAGGCGGGGAATCAGAGGCGGGGAAACAGAGGCGGGGAATCAGATGTGTGGAATCAGAGGTGGGGAATCAGGGGCAGGGAATCAGTGGCAGGGAATCAGAGGCGGGGAATCAGAGGCGGGGAATCAAAGGCAGGGAATCAGACACGGGGAATCAGAGGCGGGGAATCAGAGATGGGGAATCAGAGGCGGGGAATCAGAGGCAGGGAATCGGATGCCGGGAATCAGAGTCGGGGAAACAGAGCTGGGGAATCAGAGGCGGGGAATCAGAGTTGGGGAATCAGAGGCGGGGAATCAGATATGGGGAAATAGAGGCGGGGAATCAGATATGGGGAATCAGAGGTGTGGAATCAGAGGTTGGGAATCAGAGGCAGGGAATCAGAGTCGGGGAAACAGAGGCGGGGAATCAGATATGGGGAATCAGAGGTGGCGAATCAAAGGCGGTGAAACAGAGATGGGGAATCAGGGCAGGGAATCAGAGGCAGGGAATCAAACACGGGGAATCAGAGCTGGGGAATCAGAGGCGGGGAATCAGATGTGCGGAATCAGAGATGGGGAATCAGAGGCAGGGAATCAGAATCAGAAGAAGGGAATCAGAGGCCGGGAATCAGAGGCCGGAATCAGATGCTGGGAATCAGAGGCCTGGAATCAGAGGCGGGGAATCAGAGGCAGGGAATCAGATGCGGGGAATCAGAGGCGGGGAATCAGAGCTGGGGAATCAGAGGCGGGGTATTAGAGTTGGGGAATCAGAGGCGGGGAATCAGATATGGGGAAACAGAGGTGGGGAATCAGAGGCGGGGAAACAGAGGCAGGGAATCAGATATGGGGAATCAGAGGTGGGGCATCAGAGGTTGTGAATCACAGATGGGGAATCAGAGGCGGGGAATCAGAGGCAGGGAATCAGACGCGGGGAATCAGAGGCGGGGATTCAGAGCTGGGGAATCAGAAGCGGGGAATCAGAGTTGGGGAATCAGAGGCGGGGAATCAGATATGGGGAATCAGAGGCAGGGAATCAGAGGCGGGGAATCAGAGGCAGGGAATCAGACGCGGGGAATCTGAGGCGGGGAATCAGAGCTGGGGAATCAGAGGTGGGGAATCAGAGTTGGGGAATCAGAGGCAGGGAATTGGATGTGCGGAATCAGAGAGGGGGAATCAGAGGTGGGGAATCAGAGGCGGTGAATCAGAGATGGGGAATCACAGGCGGGGAATCAGAGGCAGGAAATCAGACACGGGGATTCAGAGGCTGGGAATCAGACGGGGGGAATCAAAGGCGGGGAATCAGAGCTGGGGAATCTGAGGCAGGGAATCAGAGTTGGGGATTCAGAGGCGGGGAATCAGATATGGGGAAACAGAGGCGGGGAATCAGAGGCGGGCAAACAGAGGCGGGGAATTAGATATGGGGAATCAGAGGTAGGGAATCAGAGGTGGTGAATCAGTGATGGGGAATCACAGGCGGGGAATCAGAGGCAGGGAATAGGACGCGGGGAATCAGAGGCAGGGAATCAGAGCTGGGGAATCAGAGGAGGGGATTCATAGCTGGGAATCAGAGGCGGGAATCAGATATGGGGAAACAGAGGCGGGGAATCAGAGGCGGTGAAACAGAGGCGGGGAATCAGATATGGGGAATCGGATGCAGGGAATCAGAGGCGGGGAATCAAAGCTGGGGAATCAGAGGCGGGGAATCAGAGTTGGGGCATCAGAGGTGGGGAATTAGATATAGGGAAACAGAGGCGGGGAATCAGAGGTGGGGAAACAGATGCGGGGAATCAGATATGGGGAATCAGAGGTGGGGAATCAGAGGCAGGGAATCAGATGTGCGGAATCAGAAATGGGGAATAAGAGGCAGGGAATCAGAATCAGAAGCGGGGAATCAGAGGCCGGGAATCAGAGGCCGGGAATAAGATGCTGGGAATAAGAGGCCGGGAATCAGAGGTGGGGAATCAGATATGGGGAATCAGAGGTGGCGAATCAAAGGCGGTGAATCAGAGATGGGGAATCAGAGGCGGGGAATCAGAGGCAGGGAATCAGATGCGGGGAATCAGAGGCGGGGAATCAGAGCTGGCGAATCAGAGGCTGGGAATCAGAGGTGGGCAATCAGAGGCGGGGAATCAGATATGGGGAATCAGAGGCGGGGAATCAGAGGCGGGGAAACAGAGGCGGGGAATCAAATATAGGGAATCAGAGGTGGGGAATCAGAGGTTGTGAATCAGAGATGGGGAATCAAGGCGGGGAATCAGAGGCAGGGAATCAGACGTGGGGAATCAGAGGTGGGGATTCAGAGCTGGGGAATCAGAGGCGAGGAATCAGAGTTGGGGAATCAGAGGCAGGGAATCAGATATGGGGAATCAGAGGTGGGGAATCAGAGGCGGGGAAACAGAGGCGGGGAATCAGATGTGGGGAATCAGAGGTGGGGAATCAGGGGCAGGAAATCAGTGGCAGGGAATCAGAGGCGGGAAATCAGAGCGGGGAATCAAAGGCAGGGAATAAGACACGGGGAATCAGAGGCAGGGAATCAGAGATGGGGAATCAGAGGCGGGGAATCAGAGGCAGCGAATCGGATGCCGGGAATCAGAGTCGGGGAATCAGAGCTAGGGAATCAGAGGCGGGGAATCAGAGTTGGGGAATCAGAGGCGGGGAATCAGATATGGGGAAATAGAGGCGGGGAATCAGATATGGGGAAATAGAGGCGGGGAATCAGATATGGGGAATCAGAGGTGTGGAATCAGACGCGGGGAATCAGAGGCGGGGATTCAGAGCTGGGGATTCAGAGGCGGGGAATCAGAGTTGGGGAATCAGAGGCAGGGAATCAGATATGGGGAATCAGAGGCGGGGAATCAGAGGCGGGGAAACAGAGGCGGGGAATCAGATGTGTGGAATCAGAGGTGGGGAATCAGGGGCAGGGAATCAGTGGCAGGGAATCAGAGGCGGGGAATCAGAGGCGGGGAATCAAAGGCAGGGAATCAGACACGGGGAATCAGAGGCGGGGAATCAGAGATGGGGAATCAGAGGCGGGGAATCAGAGGCAGGGAATCGGATGCCGGGAATCAGAGTCGGGGAAACAGAGCTGGGGAATCAGAGGCGGGGAATCAGAGTTGGGGAATCAGAGGCGGGGAATCAGATATGGGGAAATAGAGGCGGGGAATCAGATATGGGGAATCAGAGGTGTGGAATCAGAGGTTGGGAATCAGAGGCAGGGAATCAGAGTCGGGGAAACAGAGGCGGGGAATCAGATATGGGGAATCAGAGGTGGCGAATCAAAGGCGGTGAAACAGAGATGGGGAATCAGGGCAGGGAATCAGAGGCAGGGAATCAAACACGGGGAATCAGAGCTGGGGAATCAGAGGCGGGGAATCAGATGTGCGGAATCAGAGATGGGGAATAAGAGGCAGGGAATCAGAATCAGAAGAAGGGAATCAGAGGCCGGGAATCAGAGGCCGGAATCAGATGCTGGGAATCAGAGGCCTGGAATCAGAGGCGGGGAATCAGAGGCAGGGAATCAGATGCGGGGAATCAGAGGCGGGGAATCAGAGCTGGGGAATCAGAGGCGGGGTATTAGAGTTGGGGAATCAGAGGCGGGGAATCAGATATGGGGAAACAGAGGTGGGGAATCAGAGGCGGGGAAACAGAGGCAGGGAATCAGATATGGGGAATCAGAGGTGGGGAATCAGAGGTTGTGAATCAGAGATGGGGAATCAAGGCGGGGAATCAGAGGCAGGGAATCAGACGCGGGGAATCAGAGGCGGGGATTCAGAGCTGGGGAATCAGAGGCGAGGAATCAGAGTTGGGGAATCAGAGGCAGGGAATCAGATATGGGGAATCAGAGGCGGGGAATCAGAGGCGGGGAAACAGAGGCGGGGAATCAGATGTGGGGAATCAGAGGTGGGGAATCAGGGGCAGGAAATCAGTGGCAGGGAATCAGAGGCGGGGAATCAGAGCGGGGAATCAAAGGCAGGGAATCAGACACGGGGAATCAGAGGCGGGGAATCAGAGATGGGGAATCAGAGGCGGGGAATCAGAGGCAGGGAATCGGATGCCGGGAATCAGAGTCGGGGAATCAGAGCTGGGGAATCAGAGGCGGGGAATCAGAGTTGGGGAATCAGAGGCGGGGAATCAGATATGGGGAAATAGAGGCGGGGAATCAGATATGGGGAATCAGAGGTGTGGAATCAGAGGTTGTGAATCAGAGGCAGGGAATCAGAGTCGGGGAAACAGAGGCGGGGAATCAGATATGGGGAATCAGAGGTGGCGAATCAAAGGCGGTGAAACAGAGATGGGGAATCAGGGCAGGGAATCAGAGGCAGGGAATCAAACACGGGGAATCAGAGCTGGGGAATCAGAGGTGGGGAATCAGAGTTAGGAATCAGAGGCGGGGAATCAGAGGCGGGGAAACAGAGGCAGGGAATCAGATATGGGGAATCAGAGGCAGGGAATCAGAATCAGAAGAAGGGAATCAGAGGCCGGGAATCAGAGGCCGGAATCAGATGCTGGGAATCAGAGGCCTGGAATCAGAGGCGGGGAATCAGAGGCAGGGAATCAGATGCGGGGAATCAGAGTCGGGGAATCAGAGCTGGGGAATCAGAGGCGGGGTATTAGAGTTGGGGAATCAGAGGCGGGGAATCAGATATGGGGAAACAGAGGTGGGGAATCAGAGGCGGGGAAACAGAGGCAGGGAATCAGATATGGGGAATCAGAGGTGGGGCATCAGAGGTTGTGAATCACAGATGGGGAAACAGAGGCGGGGAATCAGAGGCAGGGAATCAGACGCGGGGAATCAGAGGCGGGGATTCAGAGCTGGGGAATCAGAAGCGGGGAATCAGAGTTGGGGAATCAGAGGCGGGGAATCAGATATGGGGAATCAGAGGCAGGGAATCAGAGGCGGGGAATCAGAGGCAGGGAATCAGACGCGGGGAATCTGAGGCGGGGAATCAGAGCTGGGGAATCAGAGGTGGGGAATCAGAGTTGGGGAATCAGAGGCAGGGAATTGGATGTGCGGAATCAGAGAGGGGGAATCAGAGGTGGGGAATCAGAGGCGGTGAATCAGAGATGGGGGATCAGAGGCGGGGAATCAGAGGCAGGAAATCAGACACGGGGATTCAGAGGCTGGGAATCAGACGGGGGGAATCAAAGGCGGGGAATCAGAGCTGGGGAATCTGAGGCAGGGAATCAGAGT
Source organism: Narcine bancroftii (assembly GCF_036971445.1). Classification (NCBI taxonomy): domain Eukaryota; kingdom Metazoa; phylum Chordata; class Chondrichthyes; order Torpediniformes; family Narcinidae; genus Narcine; species Narcine bancroftii. The sequence goes on from NW_027211883.1 coordinate 930,485, forward strand.
TGGGGATTCAGAGGCGGGGAATCAGATATGGGGAAACAGAGGCGGGGAATCAGAGGCGGGCAAACAGAGGCAGGGAATTAGATATGGGGAATCAGAGGTAGGGAATCAGAGGTGGTGAATCAGTGATGGGGAATCACAGGCGGGGAATCAGAGGCAGGGAATAGGACGCGGGGAATCAGAGGCAGGGAATCAGAGCTGGGGAATCAGAGGAGGGGATTCATAGTTGGGAATCAGAGGCGGGAATCAGATATGGGGTAACAGAGGCGGGGAATCAGAGGCAGTGAAACAGAGGCGGGGAATCAGATATGGGGAATCGGATGCAGGGAATCAGAGGCGGGGAATCAGAGCTGGGGAATCAGAGGCGGGGAATCAGAGTTGGGGCATCAGAGGTGGGGAATTAGATATAGGGAAACAGAGGCGGGGAATCAGAGGCGGGGAAACAGAGGCGGGGAATCAGATATGGGGAATCAGAGGTGGGGAATCAGAGGCAGGGAATCAGATGTGCGGAATCAGAGATGGGGAATAAGAGGCAGGGAATCAGAATCAGAAGCGGGGAATCAGAGGCCGGGAATCAGAGGCCGGGAATCAGATGCTGGGAATAAGAGGACGGGAATCAGAGGTGGGGAATCAGATATGGGGAATCAGAGGTGGCGTATCAAAGGCGATGAATCAGAGATGGGGAATCAGAGGCGGGGAATCAGAGGCAGGGAATCAGATGCGGGGAATCAGAGGCGGAGAATCAGAGCTGGCGAATCAGAGGCTGGGAATCAGAGGTGGGCAATCAGAGGCGGGGAATCAGATATGGGGAATCAGAGGCGGGGAATCAGAGGCGGGGAAACAGAGGCGGGGAATCAAATATAGGGAATCAGAGGTGGGGAATCAGAGGTTGTGAATCAGAGATGGGGAATCAAGGCGGGGAATCAGAGGCAGGGAATTAGACGCGGGGAATCAGAGGCGGGGATTCAGAGCTGGGGATTCAGAGGCGGGGAATCAGAGTTGGGGAATCAGAGGCAGGGAATCAGATATGGGGAATCAGAGGCGGGGAATCAGAGGCGGGGAAACAGAGGCGGGGAATCAGATGTGTGGAATCAGAGGTGGGGAATCAGGGGCAGGGAATCAGTGGCAGGGAATCAGAGGCGGGGAATCAGAGGCGGGGAATCAAAGGCAGGGAATCAGACACGGGGAATCAGAGGCGGGGAATCAGAGATGGGGAATCAGAGGCGGGGAATCAGAGGCAGGGAATCGGATACCGGGAATCAGAGTCGGGGAAACAGAGCTGGGGAATCAGAGGCGGGGAATCAGAGTTGGGGAATCAGAGGCGGGGAATCAGATATGGGGAAATAGAGGCGGGGAATCAGATATAAGGAATCAGAGGTGTGGAATCAGAGGTTGGGAATCAGAGGCAGGGAATCAGAGTCGGGGAAACAGAGGCGGGGAATCAGATATGGGGAATCAGAGGTGGCGAATCAAAGGCGGTGAAACAGAGATGGGGAATCAGGGCAGGGAATCAGAGGCAGGGAATCAAACACGGGGAATCAGAGCTGGGGAATCAGAGGCGGGGAATCAGATGTGCGGAATCAGAGATGGGGAATCAGAGGCAGGGAATCAGAATCAGAAGAAGGGAATCAGAGGCCGGGAATCAGAGGCCGGAATCAGATGCTGGGAATCAGAGGCCTGGAATCAGAGGCGGGGAATCAGAGGCAGGGAATCAGATGCGGGGAATCAGAGGCGGGGAATCAGAGCTGGGGAATCAGAGGCGGGGTATTAGAGTTGGGGAATCAGAGGCGGGGAATCAGATATGGGGAAACAGAGGTGGGGAATCAGAGGCGGGGAAACAGAGGCAGGGAATCAGATATGGGGAATCAGAGGTGGGGCATCAGAGGTTGTGAATCACAGATGGGGAATCAGAGGTGGGGAATCAGAGGCAGGGAATCAGACGCGGGGAATCAGAGGCGGGGATTCAGAGCTGGGGAATCAGAAGCGGGGAATCAGAGTTGGGGAATCAGAGGCGGGGAATCAGATATGGGGAATCAGAGGCAGGGAATCAGAGGCGGGGAATCAGAGGCAGGGAATCAGACGCGGGGAATCTGAGGCGGGGAATCAGAGCTGGGGAATCAGAGGTGGGGAATCAGAGTTGGGGAATCAGAGGCAGGGAATTGGATGTGCGGAATCAGAGAGGGGGAATCAGAGGTGGGGAATCAGAGGCGGTGAATCAGAGATGGGGAATCACAGGCGGGGAATCAGAGGCAGGAAATCAGACACGGGGATTCAGAGGCTGGGAATCAGACGGGGGGAATCAAAGGCGGGGAATCAGAGCTGGGGAATCTGAGGCAGGGAATCAGAGTTGGGGATTCAGAGGCGGGGAATCAGATATGGGGAAACAGAGGCGGGGAATCAGAGGCGGGCAAACAGAGGCGGGGAATTAGATATGGGGAATCAGAGGTAGGGAATCAGAGGTGGTGAATCAGTGATGGGGAATCACAGGCGGGGAATCAGAGGCAGGGAATAGGACGCGGGGAATCAGAGGCAGGGAATCAGAGCTGGGTAATCAGAGGAGGGGATTCATAGTTGGGAATCAGAGGCGGGAATCAGATATGGGGAAACAGAGGCGGGGAATCAGAGGCGGTGAAACAGAGGCGGGGAATCAGATATGGGGAATCGGATGCAGGGAATCAGAGGCGGGGAATCAAAGCTGGGGAATCAGAGGCGGGGAATCAGAGTTGGGGCATCAGAGGTGGGGAATTAGATATAGGGAAACAGAGGCGGGGAATCAGAGGCGGGGAAACAGATGCGGGGAATCAGATATGGGGAATCAGAGGTGGGGAATCAGAGGCAGGGAATCAGATGTGCGGAATCAGAAATGGGGAATAAGAGGCAGGGAATCAGAATCAGAAGCGGGGAATCAGAGGCCGGGAATCAGAGGCCGGGAATAAGATGCTGGGAATAAGAGGCCGGGAATCAGAGGTGGGGAATCAGATATGGGGAATCAGAGGTGGCGAATCAAAGGCGGTGAATCAGAGATGGGGAATCAGAGGCGGGGAATCAGAGGCAGGGAATCAGATGCGGGGAATCAGAGGCGGGGAATCAGAGCTGGCGAATCAGAGGCTGGGAATCAGAGGTGGGCAATCAGAGGCGGGGAATCAGATATGGGGAATCAGAGGCGGGGAATCAGAGGCGGGGAAACAGAGGCGGGGAATCAAATATAGGGAATCAGAGGTGGGGAATCAGAGGTTGTGAATCAGAGATGGGGAATCAAGGCGGGGAATCAGAGGCAGGGAATCAGACGCGGGGAATCAGAGGTGGGGATTCAGAGCTGGGGAATCAGAGGCGAGGAATCAGAGTTGGGGAATCAGAGGCAGGGAATCAGATATGGGGAATCAGAGGTGGGGAATCAGAGGCGGGGAAACAGAGGCGGGGAATCAGATGTGGGGAATCAGAGGTGGGGAATCAGGGGCAGGAAATCAGTGGCAGGGAATCAGAGGCGGGAAATCAGAGCGGGGAATCAAAGGCAGGGAATAAGACACGGGGAATCAGAGGCAGGGAATCAGAGATGGGGAATCAGAGGCGGGGAATCAGAGGCAGCGAATCGGATGCCGGGAATCAGAGTCGGGGAATCAGAGCTAGGGAATCAGAGGCGGGGAATCAGAGTTGGGGAATCAGAGGCGGGGAATCAGATATGGGGAAATAGAGGCGGGGAATCAGATATGGGGAATCAGAGGTGTGGAATCAGAGGTTGGGAATCAGAGGCAGGGAATCAGAGTCGGGGAAACAGAGGCGGGGAATCAGATACGGGGAATCAGAGGTGGCGAATCAAAGGTGGTGAAACAGAGATGGGGAATCAGGGCAGGGAATCAGAGGCAGGGAATCAAACACGGGGAATCAGAGGCGGGGAAACAGAGGCAGGGAATCAGATATGGGGAATCAGAGGCAGGGAATCAGAATCAGAAGAAGGGAATCAGAGGCCGGGAATCAGAGGACGGAATCAGATGCTGGGAATCAGAGGCCTGGAATCAGAGGCGGGGAATCAGAGGCAGGGAATCAGATGCGGGGAATCAGAGGCGGGGAATCCGAGCTGGGGAATCAGAGGCAGGGTATTAGAGTTGGGGAATCAGAGGCGGGGAATCAGATATGGGGAAACAGAGGTTGGGAATCAGAGGCGGGGAAACAGAGGCAGGGAATCAGATATGGGGAATCAGAGGTGGGGCATCAGAGGTTGTGAATCACAGATGGGGAATCAGAGGCGGGGAATCAGAGGCAGGGAATCAGACGCGGGGAATCAGAGGCGGGGATTCAGAGCTGGGGATTCAGAAGCGGGGAATCAGAGTTGGGGAATCAGAGGCGGGGAATCAGATATGGGGAATCAGAGGCAGGGAATCAGAGGCGGGGAATCAGAGGCAGGGAATCAGACGCGGGGAATCTGAGGCGGGGAATCAGAGTTGGGGAATCAGAGGAAGGGAATTGGATGTGCGGAATCAGAGAGGGGGAATCAGAGGTGGGGAATCAGAGGCGGTGAATCAGAGATGGGGGATCAGAGGCGGGGAATCAGAGGCAGGAAATCAGACACGGGGATTCAGAGGCTGGGAATCAGACGGGGGGAATCAAAGGCGGGGAATCAGAGCTGGGGAATCTGAGGCAGGGAATCAGAGTTGGGGATTCAGAGGCGGGGAATCAGATATGTGGAAACAGAGGCGGGGAATCAGAGGCGGGCAAACAGAGGCGGGGAATTAGATATGGGGAATCAGAGGTAGGGAATCAGAGGTGGTGAATCAGTGATGGGGAATCACAGGCGGGGAATCAGAGGCAGGGAATACGACGCGGGGAATCAGAGGCAGGGAATCAGAGCTGGGGAATCAGAGGAGGGGATTCATAGTTGGGAATCAGAGGCGGGAATCAGATATGGGGAAACAGAGGCGGGGAATCAGAGGCGGTGAAACAGAGGCGGGGAATCAGATATGGGGAATCGGATGCAGCGAATCAGAGGCGGGGAATCAGAGCTGGGGAATCAGAGGCGGGGAATCAGAGTTGGGGCATCAGAGGTGGGGAATTAGATATAGGGAAACAGAGGCGGGGAATCAGAGGCGGGGAAACAGAGGCGGGGAATCAGATATGGGGAATCAGAGGTGGGGAATCAGAGGCAGGGAATCAGATGTGCGGAATCAGAGATGGGGAATAAGAGGCAGGGAATCAGAATCAGAAGCGGGGAATCAGAGGCCGGGAATCAGAGGCCGGGAATCAGATGCTGGGAATAAGAGGACGGGAATCAGAGGTGGGGAATCAGATATGGGGAATCAGAGGTGGCGAATCAAAGGCGGTGAATCAGAGATGGGGAATCAGAGGCGGGGAATCAGAGGCAGGGAATCAGATGCGGGGAATCAGAGGCGGGGAATCAGAGCTGGCGAATCAGAGGCTGGGAATCAGAGGTGGGCAATCAGAGGCGGGGAATCAGATATGGGGAATCAGAGGCGGGGAATCAGAGGAGGGGAAACAGAGGCGGGGAATCAAATATAGGGAATCAGAGGTGGGTAATCAGAGGTTGTGAATCAGAGATGGGGAATCAAGGCGGGGAATCAGAGGCAGGGAATCAGACGCGGGGAATCAGAGGCGGGGATTCAGAGCTGGGGAATCAGAGGCGGGGAATCAGAGTTGGGGAATCAGAGGCAGGGAATCAGATATGGGGAATCAGAGGCGGGGAATCAGAGGCGGGGAAACAGAGGCGGGGAATCTGATGTGGGGAATCAGAGGTGGGGAATCAGGGGCAGGGAATCAGTGGCAGGGAATCAGAGGCGGGGAATCAGAGGCGGGGAATCAAAGGCAGGGAATCAGACACGGGGAATCAGAGGCGGGGAATCAGAGATGGGGAATCAGAGGCGGGGAATCAGAGGCAGGGAATCGGATGCCGGGAATCAGAGTCGGGGAAACAGAGCTGGGGAATCAGAGGCGGGGAATCAGAGTTGGGGAATCAGAGGCGGGGAATCAGATATGGGGAAATAGAGGCGGGGAATCAGATATGGGGAATCAGAGGTGTGGAATCAGAGGTTGGAAATCAGAGGCAGGGAATCAGAGTCGGGGAAACAGAGGCGGGGAATCAGATATGGGGAATCAGAGGTGGCGAATCAAAGGCGGTGAAACAGAGATGGGGAATCAGGGCAGGGAATCAGAGGCAGGGAATCAAACACGGGGAATCAGAGCTGGGGAATCAGAGGCGGGGAATCAGAGTTGGGAATCAGAGGCGGGGAATCTGAGGCGGGGAAACAGAGGCGAGGAATCAGATATGGGGAATCAGAGGTGGGGAATCCGAGGTTGGGAATCAGAGGCAGGGAATCAGAGGTGGAAAATCAGAGGCGGGGAATCAGAGGAAGGGAATCAGATGTGCGGAATCGGAGATGGGGAATCAGAGGCAGGGAATCAGAGGCGGGGAATCAGAGGCGGGGAATCAGAGGCCGGGAATCAGATATGGGGAAACAGAGGCGGGGAATCCGAGGCGGGGAAACAGAGGCGGGGAATCAGATATGGGGAATCAGAGGTGGGGAATCAGAGGTTGGGAATCAGAGGCAGGGAATCAGAGGCTTGGAATCAGATGCAGGGAATCCGATGCGGGTAATCAGAGGCGGGGAATCAGAGCTGGGGAATCAGAGGTGGGGAATCAGATTTGGGGAATCAGAGGCGGGGACTTAGATATTGGGAAACAGAGGCGGGGAATCAGAGGCGGGGAAACCCAGGCGGGGAATCAGATATGGGGAATCAGAGGTGGGGAATCAGAGGCAAGGAATCAGATGTGCGGAATCAGAGATGGGGAATCAGAGGCAGGGAATCAGAATCAGAAGCAGGGAATCAGAGGCCGGGAATCAGAGGCCGGAATCAGATGCTGGGAATCAGAGGCCTGGAATCAGAGGCGGGGAATCAGAGGCAGGGAATCAGATGCGGGGAATCAGAGGCGGGGAATCAGAGCTGGGGAATCAGAGGCGGGGTATTAGAGTTGGGGAATCAGAGGCGGGGAATCAGATATGGGGAAACAGAGGTGGGGAATCAGAGGCAGGGAATCAGAATCAGAAGCAGGGAATCACAGGCCGGGAATCAGAGGCCGGAATCAGATGCTGGGAATCAGAGGCCTGGAATCAGAGGCGGGGAATCAGAGGCAGGGAATCAGATGCGGGGAATCAGAGGCGGGGAATCAGAGCTGGGGAATCAGAGGCGGGGTATTAGAGTTGGGGAATCAGAGGCGGGGAATCAGATATGGGGAAACAGAGGTGGGGAATCAGAGGCGGGGAAACAGAGGCAGGGAATCAGATATGGGGAATCAGAGGCGGGGAATCAGAGGTGGGGAATCATAGGCAGGGAATCGGATGTGCGGAATCAGAGATGGGGAATCAGAGGCTGGGAATCAGAGGTGGTGAATCAGAGATGGGGAATCAGAGGCGGGGAATCAGAGGCAGGGAATCAGACGCGGGAATCAGAGGTGGGCAATCAGAGGCGGGGAATCAGATATGGGGAATCAGAGGCGGGGAATCAGAGGCGGGGAAACAGAGGCGGGGAATCAGATATGGGGAATCAGAGGTGGGGCATCAGAGGCTGTGAATCACAGATGGGGAATCAGAGGCGGGGAATCAGAGGCAGGGAATCAGACGCGGGGAATCAGAGGCGGGGATTCAGAGCTGGTGAATCAGAGGCTGGGAATCAGAGTTGGGGAATCAGAGGCGGGGAATCAGATATGGGGAATCAGAGGCAGGGAGTCAGAGGCGGGAATCAGACAAGGGGAATCAGAGGCGGGGAATCAGAGATGGGGAATCAGAGGCTGGGAATCAGAGGCAGGGAATCGGATGCCGGGAATCAGAGGCGGGAAATAAGAGCTGGGGAATCAGAGGCGGGGAATCAGAGTTGGGGAATCAGAGGCGGCGAAGCAGATATGGGGAAATAGAGGCGGGGAATCAGATATGGGGAATCAGAGGCGGGGAATCAGATATGGGGAATCAGAGGCTGGGAATCAGAGTGGGGGAAACAGAGGCGGGGAATAAGATATGGGGAATCAGAGGTGGGGAATCAGGGGCGGGGAATCAGTGGCAGGGAATCAGAGGCGGGGAATCAGAGGCGGGGAATCAAAGGAAGGGAATCAGACACGGGGAATCAGAGGTGGGGAATCAGAGATGGGGAATCAGAGGCGGGGTATCACAGGCAGGGAATCAGACGCGGGGAATCAGAGGCGGGGAATCAGATCTGGGGAATCAGAGGTGGGGAATCAGAGTCGGGGAATCATAGGCAGGGAATCGGTTGTGCGGAATCAGAGATGGGGAATCAGATGTGGGGAATCAGAGGCAGTGAATCAGAGGCGGGGAAACAGAGGCGGGGAATCAAATATAGGGAATCAGAGGTGGGGAATCAGAGGTTGTGAATCAGAGATGGGGAATCAAGGCGGGGAATCAGAGGCAGGGAATCAGACACGGGGAATCAGAGGCGGGGATTCAGAGCTGGGGAATCAGAGGCGGTGAATCAGAGTTGGGGAATCAGAGGCAGGGAATCAGATATGGGGAATCAGAGGTGGGGAATCAGAGGCGGGGAAACAGAGGCGGGGAATCAGATATGGGGAATCAGAATTGGGGAATCAGGGGCAGGGAATCAGTGGCAGGGAATCAGAGGCGGGGAATCAGAGGCGGGGAATCAGAGGCAGGGAATCAGACACGGGGAATCAGAGGCGGGGAATCAGAGATGGGGAATCAGAGGCGGGGAATCAGAGGCAGGGAATCGGACTCCGGGAATCAGAGTCGGGGAATCAGAGCTGGGGAATCAGAGGCGGGGAAACAGAGTTGGGGAATCAGAGGCGGGGAATCAGATATGGGGAAATAGAGGCGGGGAATCAGATATGGGGAATCAGAGGTGTGGAATCAGAGGTTGGGAATCAGAGGCAGGGAATCAGAGTCGGGGAAAAAGAGGCGGGTAATCAGATATGGGGAATCAGAGGCGGGGAATCAGAGGCAGGGAATCAGACAAGGGGAATCAGAGGCGGGGAATCAGAGATGGGGAATCAGAGGCTGGGAATCAGAGGCAGGGAATCGGATGCCGGGAATCAGAGGCGGGAAATAAGAGCTGGGGAATCAGAGGCGGGGAATCAGAGTTGGGGAATCAGAGGCGGCGAAGCAGATATGGGGAAATAGAGGCGGGGAATCAGATATGGGGAATCAGAGGCGGGGAATCAGATATGGGGAATCAGAGGCTGGGAATCAGAGTGGGGGAAACAGAGGCGGGGAATAAGATATGGGGAATCAGAGGTGGGGAATCAGGGGCGGGGAATCAGTGGCAGGGAATCAGAGGCGGGGAATCAGAGGCGGGGAATCAAAGGAAGGGAATCAGACACGGGGAATCAGAGGTGGGGAATCAGAGATGGGGAATCAGAGGCGGGGTATCACAGGCAGGGAATCAGACGCGGGGAATCAGAGGCGGGGAATCAGATCTGGGGAATCAGAGGTGGGGAATCAGAGTCGGGGAATCATAGGCAGGGAATCGGTTGTGCGGAATCAGAGATGGGGAATCAGATGTGGGGAATCAGAGGCAGTGAATCAGAGGCGGGGAAACAGAGGCGGGGAATCAAATATAGGGAATCAGAGGTGGGGAATCAGAGGTTGTGAATCAGAGATGGGGAATCAAGGCGGGGAATCAGAGGCAGGGAATCAGACACGGGGAATCAGAGGCGGGGATTCAGAGCTGGGGAATCAGAGGCGGTGAATCAGAGTTGGGGAATCAGAGGCAGGGAATCAGATATGGGGAATCAGAGGTGGGGAATCAGAGGCGGGGAAACAGAGGCGGGGAATCAGATATGGGGAATCAGAATTGGGGAATCAGGGGCAGGGAATCAGTGGCAGGGAATCAGAGGCGGGGAATCAGAGGCGGGGAATCAGAGGCAGGGAATCAGACACGGGGAATCAGAGGCGGGGAATCAGAGATGGGGAATCAGAGGCGGGGAATCAGAGGCAGGGAATCGGACTCCGGGAATCAGAGTCGGGGAATCAGAGCTGGGGAATCAGAGGCGGGGAAACAGAGTTGGGGAATCAGAGGCGGGGAATCAGATATGGGGAAATAGAGGCGGGGAATCAGATATGGGGAATCAGAGGTGTGGAATCAGAGGTTGGGAATCAGAGGCAGGGAATCAGAGTCGGGGAAAAAGAGGCGGGTAATCAGATATGGGGAATCAGAGGTGGCGAATCAAAGGCGGCGAAACAGAGATGGGGAATCAGGGCAGGGAATCAGAGGCAGGGAATCAAACACGGGGAATCAGAGCTGGGGAATCAGAGGCGGGGAATCAGAGTTGGGAATCAGAGGCGGGGAATCAGAGGCGGGGAAACAGAGGCGGGGAATCAGATATGGGGAATCAGAGGTGGGGAATCCGAGGTTGGGAATCAGAGGCAGGGAATCAGAGGCGGGGAATCAGAGGCGGGGAATCAGAGGAAGGGAATCAGATGTGCGGAATCGGAGATGGGGAATCAGAGGCAGGGAATCAGAGGCGGGGAATCAGATGCTGGGAATAAGAGGCCGGGAATCAGAGGTGGGGAATCAGAGGAGGGGAATCAGAGGCAGGGAATCAGATGCGGGGAATCAGAGGCGGGGAATCAGAGCTGGCGAATCAGAGGCTGGGAATCAGAGGTGGGCAATCAGAGGCGGGGAATCAGATATGGGGAATCAGAGGCGGGGAATCAGAGGTTGTGAATCAGAGATGGGGAATCAAGGCGGGGAATCAGAGGCAGGGAATCAGACGCGGGGAATCAGAGGCGGGGATTCAGAGCTGGGGAATCAGAGGCGGGGAATCAGAGTTGGGGAATCAGAGGCAGGGAATCAGATATGGGGAATCAGAGGCGGGGAATCAGAGGCGGGGAAACAGAGGCAGGGAATCAGATGTGGGGAATCAGAGGTGGGGAATCAGGGGCAGGGAATCAGTGGCAGGGAATCAGAGGCGGGGAATCAGAGGCGGGGAATCAAATGCAGGGAATCAGACACGGGGAATCAGAGGCGGGGAATCAGAGATGGGGAATCAGAGGCGGGGAATCAGAGGCAGGGAATCGGATGCCGGGAATCAGAGTGGGGGAATCTGAGCTGGGGAATCAGAGGCGGGGCATCAGAGTTGGGGAATCAGAGGCGGGGAATCAGATATGGGGAAATAGAGGCGGGGAATCAGATATGGGGAATCAGAGGTGTGGAATCAGAGGTTGGGAATCAGAGGCAGGGAATCAGAGTCGGGGAAACAGAGGCGGGGAATCAGATATGGGGAATCAGAGGTGGCGAATCAAAGGCGGTGAAACAGAGATGGGGAATAAGGGCAGGGAATCAGAGGCAGGGAATCAAACACGGGGAATCAGAGCTGGGGAATCAGAGGCGGGGAATCAGAGTTGGGAATCAGAGGCGGGGAATCTGAGGCGGGGAAACAGAGGCGGGGAATCAGATATGGGGAATCAGAGGTGGGGAATCCGAGGTTGGGAATCAGAGGCAGGGAATCAGAGGCGGAAAATCAGAGGCGGGGAATCAGAGGAAGGGAATCAGATGTGCGGAATCGGAGATGGGGAATCAGAGGCAGGGAATCAGAGGCGGGGAATCAGAGGCGGGGAATCAGAGGCCGGGAATCAGATATGGGGAAACAGAGGCGGGGAATCCGAGGCGGGGAAACAGAGGCGGGGAATCAGATATGGGGAATCAGAGGTGGGGAATCAGAGGTTGGGAATCAGAGGCAGGGAATCAGAGGCTTGGAATCAGATGCAGGGAATCAGATGCGGGGAATCAGAGGCGGGGAATCAGAGCTGGGGAATCAGAGGTGGGGAATCAGATTTGGGGAATCAGAGGCGGGGACTTAGATATTGGGAAACAGAGGCGGGGAATCAGAGGCGGGGAAACCCAGGCGGGGAATCAGATATGGGGAATCAGAGGTGGGGAATCAGAGGCAAGGAATCAGATGTGCGGAATCAGAGATGGGGAATCAGAGGCAGGGAATCAGAATCAGAAGCAGGGAATCAGAGGCCGGGAATCAGAGGCCGGAATCAGATGCTGGGAATCAGAGGCCTGGAATCAGAGGCGGGGAATCAGAGGCAGGGAATCAGATGTGGGGAATCAGAGGCGGGGAATCAGAGCTGGGGAATCAGAGGCGGGGTATTAGAGTTGGGGAATCAGAGGCGGGGAATCAGATATGGGGAAACAGAGGTGGGGAATCAGAGGCGGGGAAACAGAGGCAGGGAATCAGATATGGGGCATCAGAGGCGGGGAATCAGAGTTGGGAATCAGAGGCGGGGAATCTGAGGCGGGGAAACAGAGGCGGGGAATCAGATATGGGGAATCAGAGGTGGGGAATCCGAGGTTGGGAATCAGAGGCAGGGAATCAGAGGCGGAAAATCAGAGGCGGGGAATCAGAGGAAGGGAATCAGATGTGCAGAATCGGAGATGGGGAATCAGAGGCAGGGAATCAGAGGCGGGGAATCAGAGGCGGGGAATCAGAGGCCGGGAATCAGATATGGGGAAACAGAGGCGGGGAATCCGAGGCGGGGAAACAGAGGCGGGGAATCAGATATGGGGAATCAGAGGTGGGGAATCAGAGGTTGGGAATCAGAGGCAGGGAATCAGAGGCTTGGAATCAGATGCAGGGAATCAGATGCGGGGAATCAGAGGCGGGGAATCAGAGCTGGGGAATCAGAGGTGGGGAATCAGATTTGGGGAATCAGAGGCGGGGACTTAGATATTGGGAAACAGAGGCGGGGAATCAGAGGCGGGGAAACCCAGGCGGGGAATCAGATGTGGGGAATCAGAGGTGGGGAATCAGAGGCAAGGAATCAGATGTGCGGAATCAGAGATGGGGATTCAGAGGCAGGGAATCAGAATCAGAAGCAGGGAATCAGAGGCCGGGAATCAGAGGCCGGAATCAGATGCTGGGAATCAGAGGCCTGGAATCAGAGGCGGGGAATCAGAGGCAGGGAATCAGATGCGGGGAATCAGAGGCGGGGAATCAGAGCTGGGGAATCAGAGGCGGGGTATTAGAGTTGGGGAATCAGAGGCGGGGAATCAGATATGGGGAAACAGAGGTGGGGAATCAGAGGCGGGGAAACAGAGGCAGGGAATCAGATATGGGGAATCAGAGGCGGGGAATCAGAGGTGGGGAATCATAGGCAGGGAATCGGATGTGCGGAATCAGAGATGGGGAATCAGAGGCTGGGAATCAGAGGTGGTGAATCAGAGATGGGGAATCAGAGGTGGGGAATCAGAGGCAGGGAATCAGACGCGGGGAATCAGAGGTGGGCAATCAGAGGCGGGGAATCAGATATGGGGAATCAGAGGCGGGGAATCAGAGGCGGGGAAACAGAGGCGGGGAATCAGATATGGGGAATCAGAGGTGGGGCATCAGAGGTTGTGAATCACAGATGGGGAATCAGAGGCGGGGAATCAGAGGCAGGGAATCAGACGCGGGGAATCAGAGGCGGGGATTCAGAGCTGAGGAATCAGAGGCTGGGAATCAGAGTTGGGGAATCAGAGGCGGGGAATCAGATATGGGGAATCAGAGGCAGGGAATCAGAGGCGGGAAAACAGAGGCGGGGAATCAGATATGGGGAATCAGAGGCGGGGAATCAGAGGCAGGGAATCAGACACGGGGAATCAGAGGCGGGGAATCAGAGATGGGGAATCAGAGGCGGGGAATCAGAGGCAGGGAATCGGATGCCGGGAATCAGAGGCGGGAAATCAGAGCTGGGGAATCAGAGGCGGGAAATCAGAGTTGGGGAATCAGAGGCGGCGAAGCAGATATGGGGAAATAGAGGCGGGGAATCAGATATGGGGAATCAGAGGCGGGGAATCAGATATGGGGAATCAGAGGCTGGGAATCAGAGGGGGGGAAACAGAGGCAGGGAATAAGATATGGGGAATCAGAGGTGGGGAATCAGGGGCGGGGAATCAGTGGCAGGGAATCAGAGGCGGGGAATCAGAGGCGGGGAATCAAAGGAAGGGAATCAGACACGGGGAATCAGAGGTGGGGAATCAGAGATGGGGAATCAGAGGCGGGGAATCACAGGCAGGGAATCAGACGCGGGGAATCAGAGGCGGGGAATCAGAGCTGGGGAATCAGAGGTGGGGAATCGGAGTCGGGGAATCATAGGCAGGGAATCGGTTGTGCGGAATCAGAGATGGGGAATCAGATGTGGGGAATCAGAGGCAGTGAATCAGAGGCGGGGAAACAGAGGCGGGGAATCAAATATAGGGAATCAGAGGTGGGGAATCAGAGGTTGTGAATCAGAGATGGGGAATCAAGGCGGGGAATCAGAGGCGGGGAATCAGAGGCAGGGAATCAGACGCGGGGAATCTGAGGCGGGGAATCAGAGCTGGGGAATCAGAGGTGGGGAATCAGAGTTGGGGAATCAGAGGAAGGGAATTGGATGTGCGGAATCAGAGAGGGGGAATCAGAGGTGGGGAATCAGAGGCGGTGAATCAGAGATGGGGGATCAGAGGCGGGGAATCAGAGGCAGGAAATCAGACACGGGGATTCAGAGGCTGGGAATCAGACGGGGGGAATCAAAGGCGGGGAATCAGAGCTGGGGAATCTGAGGCAGGGAATCAGAGTTGGGGATTCAGAGGCGGGGAATCAGATATGTGGAAACAGAGGCGGGGAATCAGAGGCGGGCAAACAGAGGCGGGGAATTAGATATGGGGAATCAGAGGTAGGGAATCAGAGGTGGTGAATCAGTGATGGGGAATCACAGGCGGGGAATCAGAGGCAGGGAATACGACGCGGGGAATCAGAGGCAGGGAATCAGAGCTGGGGAATCAGAGGAGGGAATTCATAGTTGGGAATCAGAGGCGGGAATCAGATATGGGGAAACAGAGGCGGGGAATCAGAGGCGGTGAAACAGAGGCGGGGAATCAGATATGGGGAATCGGATGCAGGGAATCAGAGGCGGGGAATCAGAGCTGGGGAATCAGAGGCGGGGAATCAGAGTTGGGGCATCAGAGGTGGGGAATTAGATATAGGGAAACAGAGGCGGGGAATCAGAGGCGGGGAAACAGAGGCGGGGAATCAGATATGGGGAATCAGAGGTGGGGAATCAGAGGCAGGGAATCAGATGTGCGGAATCAGAGATGGGGAATAAGAGGCAGGGAATCAGAATCAGAAGCGGGGAATCAGAGGCCGGGAATCAGAGGCCGGGAATCAGATGCTGGGAATAAGAGGACGGGAATCAGAGGTGGGGAATCAGATATGGGGAATCAGAGGTGGCGAATCAAAGGCGGTGAATCAGAGATGGGGAATCAGAGGCGGGGAATCAGAGGCAGGGAATCAGATGCGGGGAATCAGAGGCGGGGAATCAGAGCTGGCGAATCAGAGGCTGGGAATCAGAGGTGGGCAATCAGAGGCGGGGAATCAGATATGGGGAATCAGAGGCGGGGAATCAGAGGAGGGGAATCAGAGGCGGGGAATCAAATATAGGGAATCAGAGGTGGGTAATCAGAGGTTGTGAATCAGAGATGGGGAATCAAGGCGGGGAATCAGAGGCAGGGAATCAGACGCGGGGAATCAGAGGCGGGGATTCAGAGCTGGGGAATCAGAGGCGGGGAATCAGAGTTGGGGAATCAGAGGCAGGGAATCAGATATGGGGAATCAGAGGCGGGGAATCAGAGGCGGGGAAACAGAGGCGGGGAATCTGATGTGGGGAATCAGAGGTGGGGAATCAGGAGCAGGGAATCAGTGGCAGGGAATCAGAGGCGGGGAATCAGAGGCGGGGAATCAAAGGCAGGGAATCAGACACGGGGAATCAGAGGCGGGGAATCAGAGATGGGGAATCAGAGGCGGGGAATCAGAGGCAGGGAATCGGATGCCGGGAATCAGAGTCGGGGAAACAGAGCTGGGGAATCAGAGGCGGGGAATCAGAGTTGGGGAATCAGAGGCGGGGAATCAGATATGGGGAAATAGAGGCGGGGAATCAGATATGGGGAATCAGAGGTGTGGAATCAGAGGTTGGAAATCAGAGGCAGGGAATCAGAGTCGGGGAAACAGAGGCGGGGAATCAGATATGGGGAATCAGAGGTGGCGAATCAAAGGCGGTGAAACAGAGATGGGGAATCAGGGCAGGGAATCAGAGGCAGGGAATCAAACACGGGGAATCAGAGCTGGGGAATCAGAGGCGGGGAATCAGAGTTGGGAATCAGAGGCGGGGAATCTGAGGCGGGGAAACAGAGGCGAGGAATCAGATATGGGGAATCAGAGGTGGGGAATCCGAGGTTGGGAATCAGAGGCAGGGAATCAGAGGTGGAAAATCAGAGGCGGGGAATCAGAGGAAGGGAATCAGATGTGCGGAATCGGAGATGGGGAATCAGAGGCAGGGAATCAGAGGCGGGGAATCAGAGGCGGGGAATCAGAGGCCGGGAATCAGATATGGGGAAACAGAGGCGGGGAATCTGAGGCGGGGAAACAGAGGCGGGGAATCAGATATGGGGAATCAGAGGTGGGGAATCAGAGGTTGGGAATAAGAGGCAGGGAATCAGAGGCTTGGAATCAGATGCAGGGAATCAGATGCGGGTAATCAGAGGCGGGGAATCAGAGCTGGGGAATCAGAGGTGGGGAATCAGATTTGGGGAATCAGAGGCGGGGAATTCGAGGCGGGGAAACCCAGGCGGGGAATCAGATATGGGGAATCAGAGGTGGGGAATCAGAGGCAAGGAATCAGATGTGCGGAATCAGAGATGGGGAATCAGAGGCAGGGAATCAGAATCAGAAGCAGGGAATCAGAGGCCGGGAATCAGAGGCCGGAATCAGATGCTGGGAATCAGAGGCCTGGAATCAGAGGCGGGGAATCAGAGGCAGGGAATCAGATGCGGGGAATCAGAGGCGGGGAATCAGAGCTGGGGAATCAGAGGCGGGGTATTAGACTTGGGGAATCAGAGGCGGGGAATCAGATATGGGGAAACAGAGGTTGGGAATCAGAGGCAGGGAATCAGAATCAGAAGCAGGGAATCACAGGCCGGGAATCAGAGGCCGGAATCAGATGCTGGGAATCAGAGGCCTGGAATCAGAGGCGGGGAATCAGAGGCAGGGAATCAGATGCGGGGAATCAGAGGCGGGGAATCAGAGCTGGGGAATCAGAGGCGGGGTATTAGAGTTGGGGAATCAGAGGCGGGGAATCAGATATGGGGAAACAGAGGTGGGGAATCAGAGGCGGGGAAACAGAGGCAGGGAATCAGATATGGGGAATCAGAGGCGGGGAATCAGAGGTGGGGAATCATAGGCAGGGAATCGGATGTGCGGAATCAGAGATGGGGAATCAGAGGCTGGGAATCAGAGGTGGTGAATCAGAGATGGGGAATCAGAGGCGGGGAATCAGAGGCAGGGAATCAGACGCGGGGAATCAGAGGTGGGCAATCAGAGGCGGGGAATCAGATATGGGGAATCAGAGGCGGGGAATCAGAGGCGGGGAAACAGAGGCGGGGAATCAGATATGGGGAATCAGAGGTGGGGCATCAGAGGCTGTGAATCACAGATGGGGAATCAGAGGCGGGGAATCAGAGGCAGGGAATCAGACGCGGGGAATCAGAGGCGGGGATTCAGAGCTGGTGAATCAGAGGCTGGGAATCAGAGTTGGGGAATCAGAGGCGGGGAATCAGATATGGGGAATCAGAGGCAGGGAGTCAGAGGCGGGAATACAGAGGCGGGGAATTAGATATGGGGAATCAGAGGCGGGGAATCAGAGGCAGGGAATCAGACAAGGGGAATCAGAGGCGGGGAATCAGAGATGGGGAATCAGAGGCTGGGAATCAGAGGCAGGGAATCGGATGCCGGGAATCAGAGGCGGGAAATCAGAGCTGGGGAATCAGAGGCGGGGAATCAGAGTTGGGGAATCAGAGGCGGCGAAGCAGATATGGGGAAATAGAGGCGGGGAATCAGATATGGGGAATCAGAGGCGGGGAATCAGATATGGGGAATCAGAGGCTGGGAATCAGAGGGGGGGAAACAGAGGCGGGGAATAAGATATGGGGAATCAGAGGTGGGGAATCAGGGGCGGGGAATCAGTGGCAGGGAATCAGAGGCGGGGAATCAGAGGCGGGGAATCAAAGGAAGGGAATCAGACACGGGGAATCAGAGGTGGGGAATCAGAGATGGGGAATCAGAGGCGGGGAATCACAGGCAGGGAATCAGACGCGGGGAATCAGAGGCGGGGAATCAGATCTGGGGAATCAGAGGTGGGGAATCAGAGTCGGGGAATCATAGGCAGGGAATCGGTTGTGCGGAATCAGAGATGGGGAATCAGATGTGGGGAATCAGAGGCAGTGAATCAGAGGCGGGGAAACAGAGGCGGGGAATCAAATATAGGGAATCAGAGGTGGGGAATCAGAGGTTGTGAATCAGAGATGGGGAATCAAGGCGGGGAATCAGAGGCAGGGAATCAGACACGGGGAATCAGAGGCGGGGATTCAGAGCTGGGGAATCAGAGGCGGTGAATCAGAGTTGGGGAATCAGAGGCAGGGAATCAGATATGGGGAATCAGAGGTGGGGAATCAGAGGCGGGGAAACAGAGGCGGGGAATCAGATATGGGGAATCAGAATTGGGGAATCAGGGGCAGGGAATCAGTGGCAGGGAATCAGAGGCGGGGAATCAGAGGCGGGGAATCAGAGGCTGGGAATCAGACACGGGGAATCAGAGGCGGGGAATCAGAGATGGGGAATCAGAGGCGGGGAATCAGAGGCAGGGAATCGGACTCCGGGAATCAGAGTCGGGGAATCAGAGCTGGGGAATCAGAGGCGGGGAAACAGAGTTGGGGAATCAGAGGCGGGGAATCAGATATGGGGAAATAGAGGCGGGGAATCAGATATGGGGAATCAGAGGTGTGGAATCAGAGGTTGGGAATCAGAGGCAGGGAATCAGAGTCGGGGAAACAGAGGCGGGTAATCAGATATGGGGAATCAGAGGTGGCGAATCAAAGGCGGCGAAACAGAGATGGGGAATCAGGGCAGGGAATCAGAGGCAGGGAATCAAACACGGGGAATCAGAGCTGGGGAATCAGAGGCGGGGAATCAGAGTTGGGAATCAGAGGCGGGGAATCAGAGGCGGGGAAACAGAGGCGGGGAATCAGATATGGGGAATCAGAGGTGGGGAATCCGAGGTTGGGAATCAGAGGCAGGGAATCAGAGGCGGGGAATCAGAGGCGGGGAATCAGAGGAAGGGAATCAGATGTGCGGAATCGGAGATGGGGAATCAGAGGCAGGGAATCAGAGGCGGGGAATCAGATGCTGGGAATAAGAGGCCGGGAATCAGAGGTGGGGAATCAGAGGAGGGGAATCAGAGGCAGGGAATCAGATGCGGGGAATCAGAGGCGGGGAATCAGAGCTGGCGAATCAGAGGCTGGGAATCAGAGGTGGGCAATCAGAGGCGGGGAATCACATATGGGGAATCAGAGGCGGGGAATCAGAGGCGGGGAAACAGAGGCAGGGAATCAGATGTGGGGAATCAGAGGTGGGGAATCAGGGGCAGGGAATCAGTGGCAGGGAATCAGAGGCGGGGAATCAGAGGCGGGGAATCAAATGCAGGGAATCAGACACGGGGAATCAGAGGCGGGGAATCAGAGATGGGGAATCAGAGGCGGGGAATCAGAGGCAGGGAATCGGATGCCGGGAATCAGAGTGGGGGAATCTGAGCTGGGGAATCAGAGGCGGGGCATCAGAGTTGGGGAATCAGAGGCGGGGAATCAGATATGGGGAAATAGAGGCGGGGAATCAGATATGGGGAATCAGAGGTGTGGAATCAGAGGTTGGGAATCAGAGGCAGGGAATCAGAGTCGGGGAAACAGAGGCGGGGAATCAGATATGGGGAATCAGAGGTGGCGAATCAAAGGCGGTGAAACAGAGATGGGGAATCAGGGCAGGGAATCAGAGGCAGGGAATCAAACACGGGGAATCAGAGCTGGGGAATCAGAGGCGGGGAATCAGAGTTGGGAATCAGAGGCGGGGAATCTGAGGCGGGGAAACAGAGGCGGGGAATCAGATATGGGGAATCAGAGGTGGGGAATCCGAGGTTGGGAATCAGAGGCAGGGAATCAGAGGCGGAAAATCAGAGGCGGGGAATCAGAGGAAGGGAATCAGATGTGCGGAATCGGAGATGGGGAATCAGAGGCAGGGAATCAGAGGCGGGGAATCAGAGGCGGGGAATCAGAGGCCGGGAATCAGATATGGGGAAACAGAGGCGGGGAATCCGAGGCGGGGAAACAGAGGCGGGGAATCAGATATGGGGAATCAGAGGTGGGGAATCAGAGGTTGGGAATCAGAGGCAGGGAATCAGAGGCTTGGAATCAGATGCAGGGAATCAGATGCGGGGAATCAGAGGCGGGGAATCAGAGCTGGGGAATCAGAGGTGGGGAATCAGATTTGGGGAATCAGAGGCGGGGACTTAGATATTGGGAAACAGAGGCGGGGAATCAGAGGCGGGGAAACCCAGGCGGGGAATCAGATATGGGGAATCAGAGGTGGGGAATCAGAGGCAAGGAATCAGATGTGCGGAATCAGAGATGGGGAATCAGAGGCAGGGAATCAGAATCAGAAGCAGGGAATCAGAGGCCGGGAATCAGAGGCCGGAATCAGATGCTGGGAATCAGAGGCCTGGAATCAGAGGCGGGGAATCAGAGGCAGGGAATCAGATGTGGGGAATCAGAGGCGGGGAATCAGAGCTGGGGAATCAGAGGCGGGGTATTAGAGTTGGGGAATCAGAGGCGGGGAATCAGATATGGGGAAACAGAGGTGGGGAATCAGAGGCGGGGAAACAGAGGCAGGGAATCAGATATGGGGCATCAGAGGCGGGGAATCAGAGTTGGGAATCAGAGGCGGGGAATCTGAGGCGGGGAAACAGAGGCGGGGAATCAGATATGGGGAATCAGAGGTGGGGAATCCGAGGTTGGGAATCAGAGGCAGGGAATCAGAGGCGGAAAATCAGAGGCGGGGAATCAGAGGAAGGGAATCAGATGTGCGGAATCGGAGATGGGGAATCAGAGGCAGGGAATCAGAGGCGGGGAATCAGAGGCGGGGAATCAGAGGCCGGGAATCAGATATGGGGAAACAGAGGCGGGGAATCCGAGGCGGGGAAACAGAGGCGGGGAATCAGATATGGGGAATCAGAGGTGGGGAATCAGAGGTTGGGAATCAGAGGCAGGGAATCAGAGGCTTGGAATCAGATGCAGGGAATCAGATGCGGGGAATCAGAGGCGGGGAATCAGAGCTGGGGAATCAGAGGTGGGGAATCAGATTTGGGGAATCAGAGGCGGGGACTTAGATATTGGGAAACAGAGGCGGGGAATCAGAGGCGGGGAAACCCAGGCGGGGAATCAGATGTGGGGAATCAGAGGTGGGGAATCAGAGGCAAGGAATCAGATGTGCGGAATCAGAGATGGGGATTCAGAGGCAGGGAATCAGAATCAGAAGCAGGGAATCAGAGGCCGGGAATCAGAGGCCGGAATCAGATGCTGGGAATCAGAGGCCTGGAATCAGAGGCGGGGAATCAGAGGCAGGGAATCAGATGCGGGGAATCAGAGGCGGGGAATCAGAGCTGGGGAATCAGAGGCGGGGTATTAGAGTTGGGGAATCAGAGGCGGGGAATCAGATATGGGGAAACAGAGGTGGGGAATCAGAGGCGGGGAAACAGAGGCAGGGAATCAGATATGGGGAATCAGAGGCGGGGAATCAGAGGTGGGGAATCATAGGCAGGGAATCGGATGTGCGGAATCAGAGATGGGGAATCAGAGGCTGGGAATCAGAGGTGGTGAATCAGAGATGGGGAATCAGAGGTGGGGAATCAGAGGCAGGGAATCAGACGCGGGGAATCAGAGGTGGGCAATCAGAGGCGGGGAATCAGATATGGGGAATCAGAGGCGGGGAATCAGAGGCGGGGAAACAGAGGCGGGGAATCAGATATGGGGAATCAGAGGTGGGGCATCAGAGGTTGTGAATCACAGATGGGGAATCAGAGGCGGGGAATCAGAGGCAGGGAATCAGACGCGGGGAATCAGAGGCGGGGATTCAGAGCTGAGGAATCAGAGGCTGGGAATCAGAGTTGGGGAATCAGAGGCGGGGAATCAGATATGGGGAATCAGAGGCAGGGAATCAGAGGCGGGAAAACAGAGGCGGGGAATCAGATATGGGGAATCAGAGGCGGGGAATCAGAGGCAGGGAATCAGACACGGGGAATCAGAGGCGGGGAATCAGAGATGGGGAATCAGAGGCGGGGAATCAGAGGCAGGGAATCGGATGCCGGGAATCAGAGGCGGGAAATCAGAGCTGGGGAATCAGAGGCGGGGAATCAGAGTTGGGGAATCAGAGGCGGCGAAGCAGATATGGGGAAATAGAGGCGGGGAATCAGATATGGGGAATCAGAGGCGGGGAATCAGATATGGGGAATCAGAGGCTGGGAATCAGAGGGGGGGAAACAGAGGCAGGGAATAAGATATGGGGAATCAGAGGTGGGGAATCAGGGGCGGGGAATCAGTGGCAGGGAATCAGAGGCGGGGAATCAGAGGCGGGGAATCAAAGGAAGGGAATCAGACACGGGGAATCAGAGGTGGGGAATCAGAGATGGGGAATCAGAGGCGGGGAATCACAGGCAGGGAATCAGACGCGGGGAATCAGAGGCGGGGAATCAGAGCTGGGGAATCAGAGGTGGGGAATCGGAGTCGGGGAATCATAGGCAGGGAATCGGTTGTGCGGAATCAGAGATGGGGAATCAGATGTGGGGAATCAGAGGCAGTGAATCAGAGGCGGGGAAACAGAGGCGGGGAATCAAATATAGGGAATCAGAGGTGGGGAATCAGAGGTTGTGAATCAGAGATGGGGAATCAAGGCGGGGAATCAGAGGCAGGGAATCAGACGCGGGGAATCAGAGGCGGGGATTCAGAGCTGGGGAATCAGAGGCGGTGAATCATAGTTGGGGAATCAGAGGCAGGGAATCAGATATGGGGAATCAGAGGTGGGGAATCAGAGGCGGGGAAACAGAGGCGGGGAATCAGAGGCGGGGAATCAGAGCTGGGGAATCAGAGGTGGGGAATCAGGGGCAGGGAATCAGTGGCAGGGAATCAGAGGTGGGGAATCAGAGGCGGGGAATCAGAGGCAGGGAATCAGACACGGGGAATCAGAGGCGGGGAATCAGAGATGGGGAATCAAGGCGGGGAATCAGAGGCAGGGAATCAGACGCGGGGAATCAGAGGCGGGGATTCAGAGCTGGGGAATCAGAGGCGGTGAATCAGAGTTGGGGAATCAGAGGCAGGGAATCAGATATGGGGAATCAGAGGTGGGGAATCAGAGGCGGGGAAACAGAGGCGGGGAATCAGAGGCGGGGAATCAGAGCTGGGGAATCAGAGGTGGGGAATCAGGGGCAGGGAATCAGTGGCAGGGAATCAGAGGCGGGGAATCAGAGGCGGGGAATCAGAGGCAGGGAATCAGACACGGGGAATCAGAGGCAGGGAATCAGAGATGGGGAATCAGAGGCGGGGAATCAGAGGCAGGGAATCGGACGCGGGGAATCTGAGGCGGGGAATCAGAGCTGGGGAATCAGAGGTGGGGAATCAGAGTTGGGGAATCAGAGGCAGGGAATTGGATGTGCGGAATCAGAGAGGGGGAATCAGAGGTGGGGAATCAGAGGCGGTGAATCAGAGATGGGGGATCAGAGGCGGGGAATCAGAGGCAGGAAATCAGACACGGGGATTCAGAGGCTGGGAATCAGACGGGGGGAATCAAAGGCGGGGAATCAGAGCTGGGGAATCTGAGGCAGGGAATCAGAGTTGGGGATTCAGAGGCGGGGAATCAGATATGGGGAAACAGAGGCGGGGAATCAGAGGCGGGCAAACAGAGGCAGGGAATTAGATATGGGGAATCAGAGGTAGGGAATCAGAGATGGTGAATCAGTGATGGGGAATCACAGGCGGGGAATCAGAGGCAGGGAATAGGACGCGGGGAATCAGAGGCAGGGAATCAGAGCTGGGGAATCAGAGGAGGGGATTCATAGTTGGGAATCAGAGGCGGGAATCAGATATGGGGTAACAGAGGCGGGGAATCAGAGGCGGTGAAACAGAGGCGGGGAATCAGATATGGGGAATCGGATGCAGGGAATCAGAGGCGGGGAATCAGAGCTGGGGAATCAGAGGCGGGGAATCAGAGTTGGGGCATCAGAGGTGGGGAATTAGATATAGGGAAACAGAGGCGGGGAATCAGAGGCGGGGAAACAGAGGCGGGGAATCAGATATGGGGAATCAGAGGTGGGGAATCAGAGGCAGGGAATCAGATGTGCGGAATCAGAGATGGGGAATAAGAGGCAGGGAATCAGAATCAGAAGCGGGGAATCAGAGGCCGGGAATCAGAGGCCGGGAATCAGATGCTGGGAATAAGAGGACGGGAATCAGAGGTGGGGAATCAGATATGGGGAATCAGAGGTGGCGAATCAAAGGCGGTGAATCAGAGATGGGGAATCAGAGGCGGGGAATCAGAGGCAGGGAATCAGATGCGGGGAATCAGAGGCGGGGAATCAGAGCTGGCGAATCAGAGGCTGGGAATCAGAGGTGGGCAATCAGAGGCGGGGAATCAGATATGGGGAATCAGAGGCGGGGAATCAGAGGCGGGGAAACAGAGGCGGGGAATCAAATATAGGGAATCAGAGGTGGGGAATCAGAGGTTGTGAATCAGAGATGGGGAATCAAGGCGGGGAATCAGAGGCAGGGAATCAGACGCGGGGAATCAGAGGCGGGGATACAGAGCTGGGGAATCAGAGGCGGGGAATCAGAGTTGGGGAATCAGAGGCAGGGAATCAGATATGGGGAATCAGAGGCGGGGAATCAGAGGCGGGGAAACAGAGGCGGGGAATCAGATGTGGGGAATCAGAGGTGGGGAATCAGGGGCAGGGAATCAGTGGCAGGGAATCAGAGGCGGGGAATCAGAGGCGGGGAATCAAAGGCAGGGAATCAGACACGGGGAATCAGAGGCGGGGAATCAGAGATGGGGAATCAGAGGCGGGGAATCAGAGGCAGGGAATCGGATGCCGGAATCAGAGTCGGGGAAACAGAGCTGGGGAATCAGAGGCGGGGAATCAGAGTTGGGGAATCAGAGGCGGGGAATCAGATATGGGGAAATAGAGGCGGGGAATCAGATATGGGGAATCAGAGGTGTGCATTCAGAGGTTGGGAATCAGAGGCAGGGAATCAGAGTCGGGGAAACAGAGGCGGGGAATCAGATATGGGGAATCAGAGGTGGCGAATCAAAGGCGGTGAAACAGAGATGGGGAATCAGGGCAGGGAATCAGAGGCAGGGAATCAAACACGGGGAATCAGAGCTGGGGAATCAGAGGCGGGGAATCAGATGTGCGGAATCAGAGATGGGGAATCAGAGGCAGGGAATCAGAATCAGAAGAAGGGAATCAGAGGCCGGAATCAGATGCTGGGAATCAGAGGCCTGGAATCAGAGGCGGGGAATCAGAGGCAGGGAATCAGATGCGGGGAATCAGAGGCGGGGAATCAGAGCTGGGGAATCAGAGGCGGGGTATTAGAGTTGGGGAATCAGAGGCGGTGAATCAGATATGGGGAAACAGAGGTGGGGAATCAGAGGCGGGGAAACAGAGGCAGGGAATCAGATATGGGGAATCAGAGGTGGGGCATCAGAGGTTGTGAATCACAGATGGGGAATCAGAGGCGGGGAATCAGAGGCAGGGAATCAGACGCGGGGAATCAGAGGCGGGGATTCAGAGCTGGGGAATCAGAAGCGGGGAATCAGAGTTGGGGAATCAGAGGCGGGGAATCAGATATGGGGAATCAGAGGCAGGGAATCAGAGGCGGGGAATCAGAGGCAGGGAATCAGACGCGGGGAATCTGAGGCGGGGAATCAGAGCTGGGGAATCAGAGGTGGGGAATCAGAGTTGGGGAATCAGAGGCAGGGAATTGGATGTGCGGAATCAGAGAGGGGGAATCAGAGGTGGGGAATCAGACGCGGTGAATCAGAGATGGGGAATCACAGGCGGGGAATCAGAGGCAGGAAATCAGACACGGGGATTCAGAGGCTGGGAATCAGACGGGGGGAATCAAAGGCGGGGAATCAGAGCTGGGGAATCTGAGGCAGGGAATCAGAGTTGGGGATTCAGAGGCGGGGAATCAGATATGGGGAAACAGAGGCGGGGAATCAGAGGCGGGCAAACAGAGGCGGGGAATTAGATATGGGGAATCAGAGGTAGGGAATCAGAGGTGGTGAATCAGTGATGGGGAATCACAGGCGGGGAATCAGAGGCAGGGAATAGGACGCGGGGAATCAGAGGCATGGAATCAGAGCTGGGGAATCAGAGGAGGGGATTCATAGTTGGGAATCAGAGGCAGGAATCAGATATGGGGAAACAGAGGCGGGGAATCAGAGGCGGTGAAACAGAGGCGGGGAATCAGATATGGGGAATCGGATGCAGGGAGTCAGAGGCGGGGAATCAGAGCTGGGGAATCAGAGGCGGGGAATCAGAGTTGGGGCATCAGAGGTGGGGAATTAGATATAGGGAAACAGAGGCGGGGAATCAGAGGCGGGGAAACAGATGCGGGGAATCAGATATGGGGAATCAGAGGTGGGGAATCAGAGGCAGGGAATCAGATGTGCGGAATCAGAGATGGGGAATAAGAGGCAGGGAATCAGAATCAGAAGCGGGGAATCAGAGGCCGGGAATCAGAGGCCGGGAATCAGATGCTGGGAATAAGAGGCCGGGAATCAGAGGTGGGGAATCAGATATGGGGAATCAGAGGTGGCGAATCAAAGGCGGTGAATCAGAGATGGGGAATCAGAGGCGGGGAATCAGAGGCAGGGAATCAGATGCGGGGAATCAGAGGCGGGGAATCAGAGCTGGCGAATCAGAGGCTGGGAATCAGAGGTGGGCAATCAGAGGCGGGGAATCAGATATGGGGAATCAGAGGCGGGGAATCAGAGGCGGGGAAACAGAGGCGGGGAATCAAATATAGGGAATCAGAGGTGGGGAATCAGAGGTTGTGAATCAGAGATGGGGAATCAAGGCGGGGAATCAGAGGCAGGGAATCAGACGCGGGGAATCAGAGGCGGGGATTCAGAGCTGGGGAATCAGAGGCGAGAAATCAGAGTTGGGGAATCAGAGGCAGGGAATCAGATATGGGGAATCAGAGGCGGGGAATCAGAGGCGGGGAAACAGAGGCGGGGAATCAGATGTGGGGAATCAGAGGTGGGGAATCAGGGGCAGGAAATCAGTGGCAGGGAATCAGAGGCGGGGAATCAGAGCGGGGAATCAAAGGCAGGGAATAAGACACGGGGAATCAGAGGCGGGGAATCAGAGATGGGGAATCAGAGGCGGGGAATCAGAGGCAGGGAATCGGATGCCGGGAATCAGAGTCGGGGAATCAGAGCTGGGGAATCAGAGGCGGGGAATCAGAGTTGGGGAATCAGAGGCGGGGAATCAGATATGGGGAAATAGAGGCGGGGAATCAGATATGGGGAATCAGAGGTGTGGAATCAGAGGTTGGGAATCAGAGGCAGGGAAACAGAGGCAGGGAATCAGATATGGGGAATCAGAGGCGGGGAATCAGAGGTGGGGATACATAGGCAGGGAATCGGATGTGCGGAATCAGAGATGGGGAATCAGAGGCCAGGAATCAGAGGTGGTGAATCAGAGATGGGGAATCAGAGGCGGGGAATCAGAGGCAGGGTATCAGACGCGGGGAATCAGAGGTGGGCAATCAGAGGCGGGGAATCAGATATGGGGAATCAGAGGCGGGGAATCAGAGGCTGGGAAACAGAGGCGGGGAATCAGATATGGGGAATCAGAGGTGGGGCATCAGAGGTTGTGAATCACAGATGGGGAATCAGAGGCGGGGAATCAGAGGCAGGGAATCAGACGCGGGGAATCAGAGGCGGGGATTCAGAGCTGGGGAATCAGAAGCGGGGAATCAGAGTTGGGGAATCAGAGGCGGGGAATCAGATATGGGGAATCAGAGGCAGGGAATCAGAGGCGGGGAATCAGAGGCAGGGAATCAGACGCGGGGAATCTGAGGCGGGGAATCAGAGCTGGGGAATCAGAGGTGGGGAATCAGAGTTGGGGAATCAGAGGCAGGGAATTGGATGTGCGGAATCAGAGATTGGGAATCAGAGGTGGGGAATCAGAGGCGGTGAATCAGAGATGGGGAATCAGAGGCGGGGAATCAGAGGCAGGAAATCAGACACGGGGATTCAGAGGCTGGGAATCAGAGGCAGGGAATCAGACGCCGGGAATCTGAGGCGGGGAATCAGAGCTGGGGAATCTGAGGCAGGGAATCAGAGTTGGGGATTCAGAGGCGGGGAATCAGATATGGGGAAACAGAGGCGGGGAATCAGAGGCGGGCAAACAGAGGCGGGGAATGAGATATGGGGAATCAGAGGTAGGGAATCAGAGGTGGTGAATCAGTGATGGGGAATCACAGGCGGGGAATCAGAGGCAGGAAATAGAACGCGGGGAATCAGAGGCAGGGAATCAGAGCTGGGGAATCAGAGGCGGGGAATCATAGTTGGGAATCAGAGGCGGGAATCAGATATGGGGAAACAGAGGCGGGGAATCAGAGGCGGGGAAACAGAGGCGTGGAATCAGATATGGGGAATCGGATGCAGGGAATCAGAGGCGGGGAATCAGAGCTGGGGAATCAGAGGCGGGGAATCAGAGTTGGGGCATCAGAGGTGGGGAATTAGATATAGGGAAACAGAGGCGGGAAATCAGAGGCGGGGAAACAGAGGCGTGGAATCAGATATGGGGAATCAGAGGTGGGGAATCAGAGGCAGGGAATCAGATGTGCGGAATCAGAGATGGGGAATCAGAGGCAGGGAATCAGAAGCGGGGAATCAGAGGCCGGGAATCAGAGGCCGGGAATCAGATGCTGGGAATAAGAGGCCGGGAATCAGAGGAGGGGAATCAGAGTCCGGGAATCAGAGATGGGGATTAAGAGGCGGGGAATGAGATATGGAGAATCAGAGGCGGGGAATAAGAGGCGGGGAAACAGAGGTGGGGAATCAGATATGGGGAATCAGAGGTGGCGAATCAAAGGCAGTGAATCAGAGATGGGGAATCAGAGGCGGGGAATCAGAGGCAGCGAATCAGATGCGGGGAATCAGAGGCAGGGAATCAGAGCTGGCGAATCAGAGGCTGGGAATTAGAGGTGGGCAATCAGAGGCGGGGAATCAGATATGGGGAATCAGAGGCGGGGAATCAGAGGCGGGGAAACAGAGGCGGGGAATCAAATATAGGGAATCAGAGGTGGGGAATCAGAGGTTGTGAATCAGAGATGGGGAATCAAGGCGGGGAATCAGAGGCAGGGAATCAGACGCGGGGAAACAGAGGCGGGGATTCAGAGCTAGGGAATCAGAGGCGGGGAATCAGAGTTGGGGAATCAGAGGCAGGGAATCAGATATGGGGAATCAGAGGCGGGGAATCAGAGGCCGGGAATCAGATATGGGGAAACAGAGGCGGGGAATCCGAGGCGGGGAAACAGAGGCGGGGAATCAGATATGGGGAATCAGAGGTGGGGAATCAGAGGTTGGGAATCAGAGGCAGGGAATCAGAGGCTTGGAATCAGATGCAGGGTATCAGATGCGGGGAATCAGAGGCGGGGAATCAGAGCTGGGGAATCAGAGGTGGGGAATCAGATTTGGGGAATCAGAGGTGGAGACTTAGATATTGGGAAACAGAGGCGGGGAATCAGAGGCGGGGAAACAGAGGCGGGGAATCAGATATGGGGAATCAGAGGTGGGGAATCAGAGGCAGGGAATCAGATGTGCGGAATCAGAGATGGGGAATCAGAGGCAGGGAATCAGAATCAGAAGAAGGGAATCAGAGGCCGGGAATCAGAGGCCGGAATCAGATGCTGGGAATCAGAGGCCTGGAATCAGAGGCGGGGAATCAGAGGCAGGGAATCAGATGCGGGGAATCAGAGGCGGGGAATCAGAGCTGGGGAATCAGAGGCGGGGTATTAGAGTTGGGGAATCAGAGGCGGGGAATCAGATATGGGGAAACAGAGGTGGGGAATCAGAGGCGGGGAAACAGAGGCAGGGAATCAGATATGGGGAATCAGAGGTGGGGCATCAGAGGTTGTGAATCACAGATGGGGAATCAGAGGCGGGGAATCAGAGGCAGGGAATCAGACGCGGGGAATCAGAGGCGGGGATTCAGAGCTGGGGAATCAGAAGCGGGGAATCAGAGTTGGGGAATCAGAGGCGGGGAATCAGATATGGGGAATCAGAGGCAGGGAATCAGAGGCGGGGAATCAGAGGCAGGGAATCAGACGCGGGGAATCTGAGGCGGGGAATCAGAGCTGGGGAATTAGAGGTGGGGAATCAGAGTTGGGGAATCAGAGGCAGGGAATTGGATGTGCGGAATCAGAGAGGGGGAATCAGAGGTGGGGAATCAGAGGCGGTGAATCAGAGATGGGGAATCACAGGCGGGGAATCAGAGGCAGGAAATCAGACACGGGGATTCAGAGGCTGGGAATCAGATGGGGGGAATCAAAGGCGGGGAATCAGAGCTGGGGAATCTGAGGCAGGGAATCAGAGTTGGGGATTCAGAGGCGGGGAATCAGATATGGGGAAACAGAGGCGGGAAATCAGAGGCGGGCAAACAGAGGCGGGGAATTAGATATGGGGAATCAGAGGTAGGGAATCAGAGGTGGTGAATCAGTGATGGGGAATCACAGGCGGGGAATAAGAGGCAGGGAATAGGACGCGGGGAATCAGAGGAAGGGAATCAGAGCTGGGGAATCAGAGGAGGGGATTCATAGTTGGGAATCACAGGCGGGAATCAGATATGGGGAAACAGAGGCGGGGAATCGGAGGCGGTGAAACAGAGGCGGGGAATCAGATATGGGGAATCGGATGCAGGGAATCAGAGGCGGGGAATCAGAGCTGGGGAATCAGAGGCGGGGAATCAGAGTTGGGGCATCAGAGGTGGGGAATTAGATATAGGGAAACAGAGGCGGGCAATCAGAGGCGGGGAAACAGATGCGGGGAATCAGATATGGGGTATCAGAGGTGGGGAATCAGAGGCAGGGAATCAGATGTGCGGAATCAGAGATGGGGAATAAGAGGCAGGGAATCAGAATCAGAAGCGGGGAATCAGAGGCCGGGAATCAGAGGCCGGGAATCAGATGCTGGGAATAAGAGGCCGGGAATCAGAGGTGGGGAATCAGATATGTGGAATCAGAGGTGGCGAATCAAAGGCGGTGAATCAGAGATGGGGAATCAGAGGCGGGGAATCAGAGGCAGGGAATCAGATGCGGGGAATCAGAGGCGGGGAATCAGAGCTGGCGAATCAGAGGCTGGGAATCAGAGGTGGGCAATCAGAGGCGGGGAATCAGATATGGGGAATCAGAGTCGGGGAATCAGAGGCGGGGAAACAGAGGCGGGGAATCAAATATAGGGAATCAGAGGTGGGGAATCAGAGGTTGTGAATCAGAGATGGGGAATCAAGGCGGGGAATCAGAGGCAGGGAATCAGACGCTGGGAATCAGAGGCGGGGATTCAGAGCTGGGGAATCAGAGGCGAGGAATAAGAGTTGGGGAATCAGAGGCAGGGAATCAGATATGTGGAATCAGAGGCGGGGAATCAGAGGCGGGGAAACAGAGGCGGGGAATCAGATGTGGGGAATCAGAGGTGGGGAATCAGGGGCAGGAAATCAGTGGCAGGGAATCAGAGGCGGGGAATCAGAGCGGGGAATCAAAGGCAGGGAATCAGACACGGGGAATCAGAGGCGGGGAATCAGAGATGGGGAATCAGAGGCGTGGAATCAGAGGCAGGGAATCGGATGCCGGGAATCAGAGTCGGGGAATCAGAGCTGGGGAATCAGAGGCGGGGAATCAGAGTTGGGGAATCAGAGGCGGGGAATCAGATATGGGGAAATAGAGGCGGGGAATCAGATATGGGGAATCAGAGGTGTGGAATCAGAGGTTGTGAATCAGAGGCAGGGAATCAGAGTCGGGGAAACAGAGGCGGGGAATCAGATATGGGGAATCAGAGGTGGCGAATCAAAGGCGGTGAAACAGAGATGGGGAATCAGGGCAGGGAATCAGAGGCAGGGAATCAAACACGGGGAATCAGAGCTGGGGAATCAGAGGCGGGGAATCAGAGTTGGGAATCAGAGGCGGGGAATCAGAGGCGGGGAAACAGAGGAAGGGATTCAGATATGGGGAATCAGAGGCAGGGAATCAGAATCAGAAGAAGGGAATCAGAGGCCGGGAATCAGAGGCCGGAATCAGATGCTGGGAATCAGAGGCCTGGAATCAGAGGCGGGGAATCAGAGGCAGGGAATCAGATGCGGGGAATCAGAGGCGGGGAATCAGAGCTGGGGAATCAGAGGCGGGGTATTAGAGTTGGGGAATCAGAGGCGGGGAATCAGATATGGGGAAACAGAGGTGGGGAATCAGAGGCGGGGAAACAGAGGCAGGGAATCAGATATGGGGAATCAGAGGTGGGGCATCAGAGGTTGTGAATCACAGATGGGGAATCAGAGGCGGGGAATCGGAGGCAGGGAATCAGACGCGGGGAATCAGAGGCGGGGATTCAGAGCTGGGGAATCAGAAGAGGGGAATCAGAGTTGGGGAATCAGAGGCGGGGAATCAGATATGGGGAATCAGAGGCAGGGAATCAGAGGCGGGGAATCAGAGGCAGGGAATCAGACGCGGGGAATCTGAGGCGGGGAATCAGAGCTGGGGAATCAGAGGTGGGGAATCAGAGTTGGGGAATCAGAGGCAGGGAATTGGATGTGCGGAATCAGAGAGGGGGAATCAGAGGTGGGGAATCAGAGGCGGTGAATCAGAGATGGGGGATCAGAGGCGGGGAATCAGAGGCAGGAAATCAGACACGGGGATTCAGAGGCTGGGAATCAGACGGGGGGAATCAAAGGCGGGGAATCAGAGCTGGGGAATCTGAGGCAGGGAATCAGAGTTGGGGATTCAGAGGCGGGGAATCAGATATGGGGAAACAGAGGCGGGGAATCAGAGGCGGGCAAACAGAGGCAGGGAATTAGATATGGGGAATCATAGGTAGGGAATCAGAGGTGGTGAATCAGTGATGGGGAATCACAGGCGGGGAATCAGAGGCAGGGAATAGGACGCGGGGAATCAGAGGCAGGGAATCAGAGCTGGGGAATCAGAGGAGGGGATTCATAGTTGGGAATCAGAGGCGGGAATCAGATATGGGGTAACAGAGGCGGGGAATCAGAGGCGGTGAAACAGAGGCGGGGAATCAGATATGGGGAATCGGATGCAGGGAATCAGAGGCGGGGAATCAGAGCTGGGGAATCAGAGGCGGGGAATCAGAGTTGGGGCATCAGAGGTGGGGAATTAGATATAGGGAAACAGAGGCGGGGAATCAGAGGCGGGGAAACAGAGGCGGGGAATCAGATATGGGGAATCAGAGGTGGGGAATCAGAGGCAGGGAATCAGATGTGCGGAATCAGAGATGGGGAATAAGAGGCAGGGAATCAGAATCAGAAGCGGGGAATCAGAGGCCGGGAATCAGAGGCCGGGAATCAGATGCTGGGAATAAGAGGACGGGAATCAGAGGTGGGGAATCAGATATGGGGAATCAGAGGTGGCGAATCAAAGGCGGTGAATCAGAGATGGGGAATCAGAGGCGGGGAATCAGAGGCAGGGAATCAGATGCGGGGAATCAGAGGTGGAGAATCAGAGGCCGGGAATCAGATATGGGGAAACAAAGGCGGGGAATCCGAGGCGGGGAAACAGAGGCGGGGAATCAGATATGGGGAATCAGAGGTGGGGAATCAGAGGTTGGGAATCAGAGGCAGGGAATCAGAGGCTTGGAATCAGATGCAGGGTATCAGATGCGGGGAATCAGAGGCGGGGAATCAGAGCTGGGGAATCAGAGGTGGGGAATCAGATTTGGGGAATCAGAGGTGGAGACTTAGATATTGGGAAACAGAGGCGGGGAATCAGAGGCGGGGAAACAGAGGCGGGGAATCAGATATGGGGAATCAGAAGTGGGGAATCAGAGGCAGGGAATCAGATGTGCGGAATCAGAGATGGGGAATCAGAGGCAGGGAATCAGAATCAGAAGAAGGGAATCAGAGGCCGGGAATCAGAGGCCGGAATCAGATGCTGGGAATCAGAGGCCTGGAATAAGAGGCGGGGAATCAGAGGCAGGGAATCAGATGCGGGGAATCAGAGGCGGGGAATCAGAGCTGGGGAATCAGAGGCGGGGTATTAGAGTTGGGGAATCAGAGGCGGGGAATCAGATATGGGGAAACAGAGGCGGGGAATCAGAGGCGGGGAAACAGAGGCAGGGAATCAGATATGGGGAATCAGAGGTGGGGCATCAGAGGTTGTGAATCACAGATGGGGAATCAGAGGCGGGGAATCAGAGGCAGGGAATCAGACGTGGGGAATCAGAGGCGGGGATTCAGAGCTGGGGAATCAGAAGCGGGGAATCAGAGTTGGGGAATCAGAGGCGGGGAATCAGATATGGGGAATCAGAGGCAGGGAATCAGAGGCGGGGAATCAGAGTCAGGGAATCAGACGCGGGGAATCTGAGGCGGGGAATCAGAGCTGGGGAATTAGAGGTGGGGAATCAGAGTTGGGGAATCAGAGGCAGGGAATTGGATGTGCGGAATCAGAGAGGGGGAATCAGAGGTGGGGAATCAGAGGCGGTGAATCAGAGATGGGGAATCACAGGCGGGGAATCAGAGGCAGGAAATCAGACACGGGGATTCAGAGGCTGGGAATCAGATGGGGGGAATCAAAGGCGGGGAATCAGAGCTGGGGAATCTGAGGCAGGGAATCAGAGTTGGGGATTCAGAGGCGGGGAATCAGATATGGGGAAACAGAGGCGGGGAATCAGAGGCGGGCAAACAGAGGCGGGGAATTAGATATGGGGAATCAGAGGTAGGGAATCAGAGGTGGTGAATCAGTGATGGGGAATCACAGGCGGGGAATCAGAGGCAGGGAATAGGACGCGGGGAATCAGAGGCAGGGAATCAGAGCTGGGGAATCAGAGGAGGGGATTCATAGTTGGGAATCAGAGGCGGGAATCAGATATGGGGAAACAGAGGCGGGGAATCGGAGGCGGTGAAACAGAGGCGGGGAATCAGATATGGGGAATCGGATGCAGGGAATCAGAGGCGGGGAATCAGAGCTGGGGAATCAGAGGCGGGGAATCAGAGTTGGGGCATCAGAGGTGGGGAATTAGATATAGGGAAACAGAGGCGGGCAATCAGAGGCGGGGAAACAGATGCGGGGAATCGGATATGGGGAATCAGAGGTGGGGAATCAGAGGCAGGGAATCAGATGTGCGGAATCAGAGATGGGGAATAAGAGGCAGGGAATCAGAATCAGAAGCGGGGAATCAGAGGCCGGGAATCAGAGGCCGGGAATCAGATGCTGGGAATAAGAGGCCGGGAATCAGAGGTGGGGAATAAGATATGTGGAATCAGAGGTGGCGAATCAAAGGCGGTGAATCAGAGATGGGGAATCAGAGGCGGGGAATCAGAGGCAGGGAATCAGATGCGGGGAATCAGAGGCGGGGAATCAGAGCTGGCGAATCAGAGGCTGGGAATCAGATATGGGGAAACAGAGGCGGGGAATCAGAGGCGGGCAAACAGAGGCAGGGAATTAGATATGGGGAATCATAGGTAGGGAATCAGAGGTGGTGAATCAGTGATGGGGAATCACAGGCGGGGAATCAGAGGCAGGGAATAGGACGCGGGGAATCAGAGGCAGGGAATCAGAGCTGGGGAATCAGAGGAGGGGATTCATAGTTGGGAATCAGAGGCGGGAATCAGATATGGGGTAACAGAGGCGGGAATCAGAGGCGGTGAAACAGAGGCGGGGAATCAGATATGGGGAATCGGATGCAGGGAATCAGAGGCGGGGAATCAGAGCTGGGGAATCAGAGGCGGGGAATCAGAGTTGGGGCATCAGAGGTGGGGAATTAGATATAGGGAAACAGAGGCGGGGAATCAGAGGCGGGGAAACAGAGGCGGGGAATCAGATATGGGGAATCAGAGGTGGGGAATCAGAGGCAGGGAATCAGATGTGCGGAATCAGAGATGGGGAATAAGAGGCAGGGAATCAGAATCAGAAGCGGGGAATCAGAGGCCGGGAATCAGAGGCCGGGAATCAGATGCTGGGAATAAGAGGACGGGAATCAGAGGTGGGGAATCAGATATGGGGAATCAGAGGTGGCGAATCAAAGGCGGTGAATCAGAGATGGGGAATCAGAGGCGGGGAATCAGAGGCAGGGAATCAGATGCGGGGAATCAGAGGCGGAGAATCAGAGGCCGGGAATCAGATATGGGGAAACAAAGGCGGGGAATCCGAGGCGGGGAAACAGAGGCGGGGAATCAGATATGGGGAATCAGAGGTGGGGAATCAGAGGTTGGGAATCAGAGGCAGGGAATCAGAGGCTTGGAATCAGATGCAGGGTATCAGATGCGGGGAATCAGAGGCGGGGAATCAGAGCTGGGGAATCAGAGGTGGGGAATCAGATTTGGGGAATCAGAGGTGGAGACTTAGATATTGGGAAACAGAGGCGGGGAATCAGAGGCGGGGAAACAGAGGCGGGGAATCAGATATGGGGAATCAGAGGTGGGGAATCAGTGGCAGGGAATCAGATGTGCGGAATCAGAGATGGGGAATCAGAGGCAGGGAATCAGAATCAGAAGAAGGGAATCAGAGGCCGGGAATCAGAGGCCGGAATCAGATGCTGGGAATCAGAGGCCTGGAATCAGAGGCGGGGAATCAGAGGCAGGGAATCAGATGCGGGGAATCAGAGGCGGGGAATCAGAGCTGGGGAATCAGAGGCGGGGTATTAGAGTTGGGGAATCAGAGGCGGGGAATCAGATATGGGGAAACAGAGGTGGGGAATCAGAGGCGGGGAAACAGAGGCAGGGAATCAGATATGGGGAATCAGAGGTGGGGCATCAGAGGTTGTGAATCACAGATGGGGAATCAGAGGCGGGGAATCAGAGGCAGGGAATCAGACGTGGGGAATCAGAGGCGGGGATTCAGAGCTGGGGAATCAGAAGCGGGGAATCAGAGTTGGGGAATCAGAGGCGGGGAATCAGATATGGGGAATCAGAGGCAGGGAATCAGAGGCGGGGAATCAGAGGCAGGGAATCAGACGCGGGGAATCTGAGGCGGGGAATCAGAGCTGGGGAATTAGAGGTGGGGAATCAGAGTTGGGGAATCAGAGGCAGGGAATTGGATGTGCGGAATCAGAGAGGGGGAATCAGAGGTGGGGAATCAGAGGCGGTGAATCAGAGATGGGGAATCACAGGCGGGGAATCAGAGGCAGGAAATCAGACACGGGGATTCAGAGGCTGGGAATCAGATGGGGGGAATCAAAGGCGGGGAATCAGAGCTGGGGAATCTGAGGCAGGGAATCAGAGTTGGGGATTCAGAGGCGGGGAATCAGATATGGGGAAACAGAGGCGGGGAATCAGAGGCGGGCA
The DNA here is from genome assembly GCF_036971445.1 of Narcine bancroftii. Lineage (NCBI taxonomy): Eukaryota > Metazoa > Chordata > Chondrichthyes > Torpediniformes > Narcinidae > Narcine > Narcine bancroftii. Next base: position 967,915 of record NW_027211883.1, read on the forward strand.
AACAGAGGCGGGGAATTAGATATGGGGAATCAGAGGTAGGGAATCAGAGGTGGTGAATCAGTGATGGGGAATCACAGGCGGGGAATCAGAGGCAGGGAATAGGACGCGGGGAATCAGAGGCAGGGAATCAGAGCTGGGGAATCAGAGGAGGGGATTCATAGTTGGGAATCAGAGGCGGGAATCAGATATGGGGAAACAGAGGCGGGGAATCGGAGGCGGTGAAACAGAGGCGGGGAATCAGATATGGGGAATCGGATGCAGGGAATCAGAGGCGGGGAATCAGAGCTGGGGAATCAGAGGCGGGGAATCAGAGTTGGGGCATCAGAGGTGGGGAATTAGATATAGGGAAACAGAGGCGGGCAATCAGAGGCGGGGAAACAGATGCGGGGAATCGGATATGGGGAATCAGAGGTGGGGAATCAGAGGCAAGGAATCAGATGTGCGGAATCAGAGATGGGGAATAAGAGGCAGGGAATCAGAATCAGAAGCGGGGAATCAGAGGCCGGGAATCAGAGGCCGGGAATCAGATGCTGGGAATAAGAGGCCGGGAATCAGAGGTGGGGAATAAGATATGTGGAATCAGAGGTGGCGAATCAAAGGCGGTGAATCAGAGATGGGGAATCAGAGGCGGGGAATCAGAGGCAGGGAATCAGATGCGGGGAATCAGAGGCGGGGAATCAGAGCTGGCGAATCAGAGGCTGGGAATCAGAGGTGGGCAATCAGAGGCGGGGAATCAGATATGGGGAATCAGAGTCGGGGAATCAGAGGCGGGGAAACAGAGGCGGGGAATCAAATATAGGGAATCAGAGGTGGGGAATCAGAGGTTGTGAATCAGAGATGGGGAATCAAGGCGGGGAATCAGAGGCAGGGAATCAGACGCGGGGAATCAGAGGCGGGGATTCAGAGCTGGGGAATCAGAGGCGAGGAATCAGAGTTGGGGAATCAGAGGCAGGGAATCAGATATGGGGAATCAGAGGCGGGGAATCAGAGGCGGGGAAACAGAGGCGGGGAATCAGATGTGGGGAATCAGAGGTGGGGAATCAGGGGCAGGAAATCAGTGGCAGGGAATCAGAGGCGGGGAATCAGAGCGGGGAATCAAAGGCAGGGAATCAGACACGGGGAATCAGAGGCGGGGAATCAGAGATGGGGAATCAGAGGCGGGGAATCAGAGGCAGGGAATCGGATGCCGGGAATCAGAGTCGGGGAATCAGAGCTGGGGAATCAGAGGCGGGGAATCAGAGTTGGGGAATCAGAGGCGGGGAATCAGATATGGGGAAATAGAGGCGGGGAATCAGATATGGGGAATCAGAGGTGTGGAATCAGAGGTTGTGAATCAGAGGCAGGGAATCAGAGTCGGGGAAACAGAGGCGGGGAATCAGATATGGGGAATCAGCGGTGGCGAATCAAAGGCGGTGAAACAGAGATGGGGAATCAGGGCAGGGAATCAGAGGCAGGGAATCAAACACGGGGAATCAGAGCTGGGGAATCAGAGGCGGGGAATCAGAGTTGGGAATCAGAGGCGGGGAATCAGAGGCGGGGAAACAGAGGAAGGGAATCAGATATGGGGAATCAGAGGCAGGGAATCAGAATCAGAAGAAGGGAATCAGAGGCCGGGAATCAGAGGCCGGAATCAGATGCTGGGAATCAGAGGCCTGGAATCAGAGGCGGGGAATCAGAGGCAGGGAATCAGATGCGGGGAATCAGAGGCGGGGAATCAGAGCTGGGGAATCAGAGGCGGGGTATTAGAGTTGGGGAATCAGAGGCGGGGAATCAGATATGGGGAAACAGAGGTGGGGAATCAGAGGCGGGAAACAGAGGCAGGGAATCAGATATGGGGAATCAGAGGTGGGGCATCAGAGGTTGTGAATCACAGATGGGGAATCAGAGGCGGGGAATCAGAGGCAGGGAATCAGACGCGGGGAATCAGAGGCGGGGATTCAGAGCTGGGGAATCAGAAGCGGGGAATCAGAGTTGGGGAATCAGAGGCGGGGAATCAGATATGGGGAATCAGAGGCAGGCAATCAGAGGCGGGGAATCAGAGGCAGGGAATCAGACGCGGGGAATCTGAGGCGGGGAATCAGAGCTGGGGAATCAGAGGTGGGGAATCAGAGTTGGGGAATCAGAGGCAGGGAATTGGATGTGCGGAATCAGAGAGGGGGAATCAGAGGTGGGGAATCAGAGGCGGTGAATCAGAGATGGGGGATCAGAGGCGGGGAATCAGAGGCAGGAAATCAGACACGGGGATTCAGAGGCTGGGAATCAGACGGGGGGAATCAAAGGCGGGGAATCAGAGCTGGGGAATCTGAGGCAGGGAATCAGAGTTGGGGATTCAGAGGCGGGGAATCAGATATGGGGAAACAGAGGCGGGGAATCAGAGGCGGGCAAACAGAGGCAGGGAATTAGATATGGGGAATCAGAGGTAGGGAATCAGAGGTGGTGAATCAGTGATGGGGAATCACAGGCGGGGAATCAGAGGCAGGGAATAGGACGCGGGGAATCAGAGGCAGGGAATCAGAGCTGGGGAATCAGAGGAGGGAATTCATAGTTGGGAATCAGAGGCGGGAATCAGATATGGGGTAACAGAGGCGGGGAATCAGAGGCGGTGAAACAGAGGCGGGGAATCAGATATGGGGAATCGGATGCAGGGAATCAGAGGCGGGGAATCAGAGCTGGGGAATCAGAGGCGGGGAATCAGAGTTGGGGCATCAGAGGTGGGGAATTAGATATAGGGAAACAGAGGCGGGGAATCAGAGGCGGGGAAACAGAGGCGGGGAATCAGATATGGGGAATCAGAGGTGGGGAATCAGAGGCAGGGAATCAGATGTGCGGAATCAGAGATGGGGAATAAGAGGCAGGGAATCAGAATCAGAAGCGGGGAATCAGAGGCCGGGAATCAGAGGCCGGGAATCAGATGCTGGGAATAAGAGGACGGGAATCAGAGGTGGGGAATCAGATATGGGGAATCAGAGGTGGCGAATCAAAGGCGGTGAATCAGAGATGGGGAATCAGAGGCGGGGAATCAGAGGCAGGGAATCAGATGCGGGGAATCAGAGGCGGAGAATCAGAGCTGGCGAATCAGAGGCTGGGAATCAGAGGTGGGCAATCAGAGGCGGGGAATCAGATATGGGGAATCAGAGGCGGGGAATCAGAGGCGGGGAAACAGAGGCGGGGAATCAAATATAGGGAATCAGAGGTGGGGAATCAGAGGTTGTGAATCAGAGATGGGGAATCAAGGCGGGGAATCAGAGGCAGGGAATCAGACGCGGGGAATCAGAGGCGGGGATTCAGAGCTGGGGATTCAGAGGCGGGGAATCAGAGTTGGGGAATCAGAGGCAGGGAATCAGATATGGGGAATCAGAGGCGGGGAATCAGAGGCGGGGAAACAGAGGCGGGGAATCAGATGTGTGGAATCAGAGGTGGGGAATCAGGGGCAGGGAATCAGTGGCAGGGAATCAGAGGCGGGGAATCAGAGGCGGGGAATCAAAGGCAGGGAATCAGACACGGGGAATCAGAGGCGGGGAATCAGAGATGGGGAATCAGAGGCGGGGAATCAGAGGCAGGGAATCGGATGCTGGGAATCAGAGTCGGGGAAACAGAGCTGGGGAATCAGAGGCGGGGAATCAGAGTTGGGGAATCAGAGGCGGGGAATCAGATATGGGGAAATAGAGGCGGGGAATCAGATATGGGGAATCAGAGGTGTGGAATCAGAGGTTGGGAATCAGAGGCAGGGAATCAGAGTCGGGGAAACAGAGGCGGGGAATCAGATATGGGGAATCAGAGGTGGCGAATCAAAGGCGGTGAAACAGAGATGGGGAATCAGGGCAGGGAATCAGAGGCAGGGAATCAAACACGGGGAATCAGAGCTGGGGAATCAGAGGCGGGGAATCAGATGTGCGGAATCAGAGATGGGGAATCAGAGGCAGGGAATCAGAATCAGAAGAAGGGAATCAGAGGCCGGGAATCAGAGGCCGGAATCAGATGCTGGGAATCAGAGGCCTGGAATCAGAGGCGGGGAATCAGAGGCAGGGAATCAGATGCGGGGAATCAGAGGCGGGGAATCAGAGCTGGGGAATCAGAGGCGGGGTATTAGAGTTGGGGAATCAGAGGCGGGGAATCAGATATGGGGAAACAGAGGTGGGGAATCAGAGGCGGGGAAACAGAGGCAGGGAATCAGATATGGGGAATCAGAGGTGGGGCATCAGAGGTTGTGAATCACAGATGGGGAATCAGAGGCGGGGAATCAGAGGCAGGGAATCAGACGCGGGGAATCAGAGGCGGGGATTCAGAGCTGGGGAATCAGAAGCGGGGAATCAGAGTTGGGGAATCAGAGGCGGGGAATCAGATATGGGGAATCAGAGGCAGGGAATCAGAGGCGGGGAATCAGAGGCAGGGAATCAGACGCGGGGAATCTGAGGCGGGGAATCAGAGCTGGGGAATCAGAGGTGGGGAATCAGAGTTGGGGAATCAGAGGCAGGGAATTGGATGTGCGGAATCAGAGAGGGGGAATCAGAGGTGGGGAATCAGAGGCGGTGAATCAGAGATGGGGAATCACAGGCGGGGAATCAGAGGCAGGAAATCAGACACGGGGATTCAGAGGCTGGGAATCAGACGGGGGGATTCAAAGGCGGGGAATCAGAGCTGGGGAATCTGAGTCAGGGAATCAGAGTTGGGGATTCAGAGGCGGGGAATCAGATATGGGGAAACAGAGGCGGGGAATCAGAGGCGGGCAAACAGAGGCGGGGAATTAGATATGGGGAATCAGAGGTAGGGAATCAGAGGTGGTGAATCAGTGATGGGGAATCACAGGCGGGGAATCGGAGGCAGGGAATAGGACGCGGGGAATCAGAGGCAGGGAATCAGAGCTGGGGAATCAGAGGAGGGGATTCATAGTTGGGAATCAGAGGCGGGAATCAGATATGGGGAAACAGAGGCGGGGAATCAGAGGCGGTGAAACAGAGGCGGGGAATCAGATATGGGGAATCGGATGCAGGGAATCAGACGCGGGGAATCAAAGCTGGGGAATCAGAGGCGGGGAATCAGAGTTGGGGCATCAGAGGTGGGGAATTAGATATAGGGAAACAGAGGCGGGGAATCAGAGGCGGGGAAACAGATGCGGGGAATCAGATATGGGGAATCAGAGGTGGGGAATCAGAGGCAGGGAATCAGATGTGCGGAATCAGAGATGGGGAATAAGAGGCAGGGAATCAGAATCAGAAGCGGGGAATCAGAGGCCGGGAATCAGAGGCCGGGAATAAGATGCTGGGAATAAGAGGCCGGGAATCAGAGGTGGGGAATCAGATATGGGGAATCAGAGGTGGCGAATCAAAGGCGGTGAATCAGAGATGGGGAATCAGAGGCGGGGAATCAGAGGCAGGGAATCAGATGCGGGGAATCAGAGGCGGGGAATCAGAGCTGGCGAATCAGAGGCTGGGAATCAGAGGTGGGCAATCAGAGGCGGGGAATCAGATATGGGGAATCAGAGGCGGGGAATCAGAGGCGGGGAAACAGAGGCGGGGAATCAAATATAGGGAATCAGAGGTGGGGAATCAGAGGTTGTGAATCAGAGATGGGGAATCAAGGCGGGGAATCAGAGGCAGGGAATCAGACGCTGGGAATCAGAGGTGGGGATTCAGAGCTGGGGAATCAGAGGCGAGGAATCAGAGTTGGGGAATCAGAGGCAGGGAATCAGATATGGGGAATCAGAGGTGGGGAATCAGAGGCGGGGAAACAGAGGCGGGGAATCAGATGTGGGGAATCAGAGGTGGGGAATCAGGGGCAGGAAATCAGTGGCAGGGAATCAGAGGCGGGGAATCAGAGCGGGGAATCAAAGGCAGGGAATAAGACACGGGAAATCAGAGGCGGGGAATCAGAGATGGGGAATCAGAGGCGGGGAATCAGAGGCAGCGAATCGGATGCCGGGAATCAGAGTCGGGGAATCAGAGCTAGGGAATCAGAGGCGGGGAATCAGAGTTGGGGAATCAGAGGCGGGGAATCAGATATGGGGAAATAGAGGCGGGGAATCAGATATGGGGAATCAGAGGTGTGGAATCAGAGGTTGGGAATCAGAGGCAGGGAATCAGAGTCGGGGAAACAGAGGCGGGGAATCAGATACGGGGAATCAGAGGTGGCGAATCAAAGGTGGTGATACAGAGATGGGGAATCAGGGCAGGGAATCAGAGGCAGGGAATCAAACACGGGGAATCAGAGCTGGGGAATCAGAGGCGGGGAATCAGAGTTGGGAATCAGAGGCGGGGAATCAGAGGCGGGGAAACAGAGGCAGGGAATCAGATATGGGGAATCAGAGGCAGGGAATCAGAATCAGAAGAAGGGAATCAGAGGCCGGGAATCAGAGGCCGGAATCAGATGCTGGGAATCAGAGGCCTGGAATCAGAGGCGGGGAATCAGAGGCAGGGAATCAGATGCGGGGAATCAGAGGCGGGGAATCAGAGCTGGGGAATCAGAGGCAGGGTATTAGAGTTGGGGAATCAGAGGCGGGGAATCAGATATGGGGAAACAGAGGTTGGGAATCAGAGGCGGGGAAACAGAGGCAGGGAATCAGATATGGGGCATCAGAGGTTGTGAATCACAGATGGGGAATCAGAGGCGGGGAATCAGAGGCAGGGAATCAGACGCGGGGAATCAGAGGCGAGGATTCAGAGCTGGGGATTCAGAAGCGGGGAATCAGAGTTGGGGAATCAGAGGCGGGGAATCAGATATGGGGAATCAGAGGCAGGGAATCAGAGGCGGGGAATCAGAGGCAGGGAATCAGACGCGGGGAATCTGAGGCGGGGAATCAGAGCTGGGGAATCAGAGGTGGGGAATCAGAGTTGGGGAATCAGAGGAAGGGAATTGGATGTGCGGAATCAGAGAGGGGGAATCAGAGGTGGGGAATCAGAGGCGGTGAATCAGAGATGGGGGATCAGAGGCGGGGAATCAGAGGCAGGAAATCAGACACGGGGATTCAGAGGCTGGGAATCAGACGGGGGGAATCAAAGGCGGGGAATCAGAGCTGGGGAATCTGAGGCAGGGAATCAGAGTTGGGGATTCAGAGGCGGGGAATCAGATATGTGGAAACAGAGGCGGGGAATCAGAGGCGGGCAAACAGAGGCGGGGAATTAGATATGGGGAATCAGAGGTAGGGAATCAGAGGTGGTGAATCAGTGATGGGGAATCACAGGCGGGGAATCAGAGGCAGGGAATACGACGCGGGGAATCAGAGGCAGGGAATCAGAGCTGGGGAATCAGAGGAGGGGATTCATAGTTGGGAATCAGAGGCGGGAATCAGATATGGGGAAACAGAGGCGGGGAATCAGAGGCGGTGAAACAGAGGCGGGGAATCAGATATGGGGAATCGGATGCAGGGAATCAGAGGCGGGGAATCAGAGCTGGGGAATCAGAGGCGGGGAATCAGAGTTGGGGCATCAGAGGTGGGGAATTAGATATAGGGAAACAGAGGCGGGGAATCAGAGGCGGGGAAACAGAGGCGGGGAATCAGATATGGGGAATCAGAGGTGGGGAATCAGAGGCAGGGAATCAGATGTGCGGAATCAGAGATGGGGAATAAGAGGCAGGGAATCAGAATCAGAAGCGGGGAATCAGAGGCCGCGAATCAGAGGCCGGGAATCAGATGCTGGGAATAAGAGGACGGGAATCAGAGGTGGGGAATCAGATATGGGGAATCAGAGGTGGCGAATCAAAGGCGGTGAATCAGAGATGGGGAATCAGAGGCGGGGAATCAGAGGCAGGGAATCAGATGCGGGGAATCAGAGGCGGGGAATCAGAGCTGGCGAATCAGAGGCTGGGAATCAGAGGTGGGCAATCAGAGGCGGGGAATCAGATATGGGGAATCAGAGGCGGGGAATCAGAGTAGGGGAAACAGAGGCGGGGAATCAAATATAGGGAATCAGAGGTGGGGAATCAGAGGTTGTGAATCAGAGATGGGGAATCAAGGCGGGGAATCAGAGGCAGGGAATCAGACGCGGGGAATCAGAGGCGGGGATTCAGAGCTGGGGAATCAGAGGCGGGGAATCAGAGTTGGGGAATCAGAGGCAGGGAATCAGATATGGGGAATCAGAGGCGGGGAATCAGAGGCGGGGAAACAGAGGCGGGGAATCAGATGTGGGGAATCAGAGGTGGGGAATCAGGGGCAGGGAATCAGTGGCAGGGAATCAGAGGCGGGGAAACAGAGGCGGGGAATCAAAGGCAGGGAATCAGACACGGGGAATCAGAGGCGGGGAATCAGAGATGGGGAATCAGAGGCGGGGAATCAGAGGCAGGGAATCGGATGCCGGGAATCAGAGTCGGGGAAACAGAGCTGGGGAATCAGAGGCGGGGAATCAGAGTTGGGGAATCAGAGGCGGGGAATCAGATATGGGGAAATAGAGGCGGGGAATCAGATATGGGGAATCAGAGGTGTGGAATCAGAGGTTGGGAATCAGAGGCAGGGAATCAGAGTCGGGGAAACAGAGGCGGGGAATCAGATATGGGGAATCAGAGGTGGCGAATCAAAGGCGGTGAAACAGAGATGGGGAATCAGGGCAGGGAATCAGAGGCAGGGAATCAAACACGGGGAATCAGAGCTGGGGAATCAGAGGCGGGGAATCAGAGTTGGGAATCAGAGGCGGGGAATCTGAGGCGGGGAAACAGAGGCGAGGAATCAGATATGGGGAATCAGAGGTGGGGAATCCGATGTTGGGAATCAGAGGCAGGGAATCAGAGGCGGAAAATCAGAGGCGGGGAATCAGAGGAAGGGAATCAGATGTGCGGAATCGGAGATGGGGAATCAGAGGCAGGGAATCAGAGGCGGGGAATCAGAGGCGGGGAATCAGAGGCCGGGAATCAGATATGGGGAAACAGAGGCGGGGAATCCGAGGCGGGGAAACAGAGGCGGGGAATCAGATATGGGGAATCAGAGGTGGGGAATCAGAGGTTGGGAATCAGAGGCAGGGAATCAGAGGCTTGGAATCAGATGCAGGGAATCAGATGCGGGGAATCAGAGGCGGGGAATCAGAGCTGGGGAATCAGAGGTGGGGAATCAGATTTGGGGAATCAGAGGCGGGGACTTAGATATTGGGAAACAGAGGCGGGGAATCAGAGGCGGGGAAACCCAGGCGGGGAATCAGATATGGGGAATCAGAGGTGGGGAATCAGAGGCAAGGAATCAGATGTGCGGAATCAGAGATGGGGAATCAGAGGCAGGGAATCAGAATCAGAAGCAGGGAATCAGAGGCCGGGAATCAGAGGCCGGAATCAGATGCTGGGAATCAGAGGCCTGGAATCAGAGGCGGGGAATCAGAGGCAGGGAATCAGATGCGTGGAATCAGAGGCGGGGAATCAGAGCTGGGGAATCAGAGGCGGGGTATTAGAGTTGGGGAATCAGAGGCGGGGAATCAGATATGGGGAAACAGAGGTGGGGAATCAGAGGCAGGGAATCAGAATCAGAAGCAGGGAATCACAGGCCGGGAATCAGAGGCCGGAATCAGATGCTGGGAATCAGAGGCCTGGAATCAGAGGCGGGGAATCAGAGGCAGGGAATCAGATGCGGGGAATCAGAGGCGGGGAATCAGAGCTGGGGAATCAGAGGCGGGGTATTAGAGTTGGGGAATCAGAGGCGGGGAATCAGATATGGGGAAACAGAGGTGGGGAATCAGAGGCGGGGAAACAGAGGCAGGGAATCAGATATGGGGAATCAGAGGCGGGGAATCAGAGGTGGGGAATCATAGGCAGGGAATCGGATGTGCGGAATCAGAGATGGGGAATCAGAGGCTGGGAATCAGAGGTGGTGAATCAGAGATGGGGAATCAGAGGCGGGGAATCAGAGGCAGGGAATCAGACGCGGGGAATCAGAGGTGGGCAATCAGAGGCGGGGAATCAGATATGGGGAATCAGAGGCGGGGAATCAGAGGCGGGGAAACAGAGGCGGGGAATCAGATATGGGGAATCAGAGGTGGGGCATCAGAGGCTGTGAATCACAGATGGGGAATCAGAAGCGGGGAATCAGAGGCAGGGAATCAGACGCGGGGAATCAGAGGCGGGGATTCAGAGCTGGTGAATCAGAGGCTGGGAATCAGAGTTGGGGAATCAGAGGCGGGGAATCAGATATGGGGAATCAGAGGCAGGGAATCAGAGGCGGGAATACAGAGGCGGGGAATTAGATATGGGGAATCAGAGGCGGGGAATCAGAGGCAGGGAATCAGACAAGGGGAATCAGAGGCGGGGAATCAGAGATGGGGAATCAGAGGCTGGGAATCAGAGGCAGGGAATCGGATGCCGGGAATCAGAGGCGGGAAATCAGAGCTGGGGAATCAGAGGCGGGGAATCAGAGTTGGGGAATCAGAGGCGGCGAAGCAGATATGGGGAAATAGAGGCGGGGAATCAGATATGGGGAATCAGAGGCGGGGAATCAGATATGGGGAATCAGAGGCTGGGAATCAGAGGGGGGGAAACAGAGGCGGGGAATAAGATATGGGGAATCAGAGGTGGGGAATCAGGGGCGGGGAATCAGTGGCAGGGAATCAGAGGCGGGGAATCAGAGGCGGGGAATCAAAGGAAGGGAATCAGACACGGGGAATCAGAGGAGGGGAATCAGAGATGGGGAATCAGAGGCGGGGAATCACAGGCAGGGAATCAGACGCGGGGAATCAGAGGCGGGGAATCAGATCTGGGGAATCAGAGGTGGGGAATCAGAGTCGGGGAATCATAGGCAGGGAATCGGTTGTGCGGAATCAGAGATGGGGAATCAGATGTGGGGAATCAGAGGCAGTGAATCAGAGGCGGGGAAACAGAGGCGGGGAATCAAATATAGGGAATCAGAGGTGGGGAATCAGAGGTTGTGAATCAGAGATGGGGAATCAAGGCGGGGAATCAGAGGCAGGGAATCAGACACGGGGAATCAGAGGCGGGGATTCAGAGCTGGGGAATCAGAGGCGGTGAATCAGAGTTGGGGAATCAGAGGCAGGGAATCAGATATGGGGAATCAGAGGTGGGGAATCAGAGGCGGGGAAACAGAGGCGGGGAATCAGATATGGGGAATCAGAATTGGGGAATCAGGGGCAGGGAATCAGTGGCAGGGAATCAGAGGCGGGGAATCAGAGGCGGGGAATCAGAGGCAGGGAATCAGACACGGGGAATCAGAGGCGGGGAATCAGAGATGGGGAATCAGAGGCGGGGAATCAGAGGCAGGGAATCGGACTCCGGGAATCAGAGTCGGGGAATCAGAGCTGGTGAATCAGAGGCGGGGAAACAGAGTTGGGGAATCAGAGGCGGGGAATCAGATATGGGGAAATAGAGGCGGGGAATCAGATATGGGGAATCAGAGGTGTGGAATCAGAGGTTGGGAATCAGAGGCAGGGAATCAGAGTCGGGGAAACAGAGGCGGGTAATCAGATATGGGGAATCAGAGGTGGCGAATCAAAGGCGGCGAAACAGAGATGGGGAATCAGGGCAGGGAATCAGAGGCAGGGAATCAAACACGGGGAATCAGAGCTGGGGAATCAGAGGCGGGGAATCAGAGTTGGGAATCAGAGGCGGGGAATCAGAGGCGGGGAAACAGAGGCGGGGAATCAGATATGGGGAATCAGAGGTGGGGAATCCGAGGTTGGGAATCAGAGGCAGGGAATCAGAGGCGGGGAATCAGAGGCGGGGAATCAGAGGAAGGGAATCAGATGTGCGGAATCGGAGATGGGGAATCAGAGGCAGGGAATCAGAGGCGGGGAATCAGATGCTGGGAATAAGAGGCCGGGAATCAGAGGTGGGGAATCAGATATGGGGAATCAGAGGTGGCGAATCAAAGGCGGTGAATCAGAGATGGGGAATCAGAGGAGGGGAATCAGAGGCAGGGAATCAGATGCGGGGAATCAGAGGCGGGGAATCAGAGCTGGCGAATCAGAGGCTGGGAATCAGAGGTGGGCAATCAGAGGCGGGGAATCAGATATGGGGAATCAGAGGCGGGGAATCAGAGGTTGTGAATCAGAGATGGGGAATCAAGGCGGGCAATCAGAGGCAGGGAATCAGACGCGGGGAATCAGAGGCGGGGATTCAGAGCTGGGGAATCAGAGGCGGGGAATCAGAGTTGGGGAATCAGAGGCAGGGAATCAGATATGGGGAATCAGAGGCGGGGAATCAGGGGCGGGGAAACAGAGGCAGGGAATCAGATGTGGGGAATCAGAGGTGGGGAATCAGGGGCAGGGAATCAGTGGCAGGGAATCAGAGGCGGGGAATCAGAGGCGGGGAATCAAATGCAGGGAATCAGACACGGGGAATCAGAGGCGGGGAATCAGAGATGGGGAATCAGAGGCGGGGAATCAGAGGCAGGGAATCGGATGCCGGGAATCAGAGTGGGGGAATCTGAGCTGGGGAATCAGAGGCGGGGCATCAGAGTTGGGGAATCAGAGGCGGGGAATCAGATATGGGGAAATAGAGGAGGGGAATCAGATATGGGGAATCACAGGTGTGGAATCAGAGGTTGGGAATCAGAGGCAGGGAAGCAGAGTCGGGGAAACAGAGGCGGGGAATCAGATATGGGGAATCAGAGGTGGCGAATCAAAGGCGGTGAAACAGAGATGGGGAATCAGGGCAGGGAATCAGAGGCAGGGAATCAAACACGGGGAATCAGAGCTGGGGAATTAGAGGCGGGGAATCAGAGTTGGGAATCAGAGGCGGGTAATCTGAGGCGGGGAAACAGAGGCGGGGAATCAGATATGGGGAATCAGAGGTGGGGAATCCGAGGTTGGGAATCAGAGGCAGGGAATCAGAGGCGGAAAATCAGAGGCGGGGAATCAGAGGAAGGGAATCAGATGTGCGGAATCGGAGATGGGGAATCAGAGGCAGGGAATCAGAGGCGGGGAATCAGAGGCGGGGAATCAGAGGCCGGGAATCAGATATGGGGAAACAGAGGCGGGGAATCCGAGGCGGGGAAACAGAGGCGGGGAATCAGATATGGGGAATCAGAGGTGGGGAATCAGAGGTTGGGAATCAGAGGCAGGGAATCAGAGGCTTGGAATCAGATGCAGGGAATCAGATGCGGGGAATCAGAGGCGGGGAATCAGAGCTGGGGAATCAGAGGTGGGGAATCAGATTTGGGGAATCAGAGGCGGGGACTTAGATATTGGGAAACAGAGGCGGGGAATCAGAGGCGGGGAAACCCAGGCAGGGAATCAGATATGGGGAATCAGAGGTGGGGAATCAGAGGCAAGGAATCAGATGTGCGGAATCAGAGATGGGGAATCAGAGGCAGGGAATCAGAATCAGAAGCAGGGAATCAGAGGCCGGGAATCAGAGGCCGGAATCAGATGCTGGGAATCAGAGGCCTGGAATCAGAGGCGGGGAATCAGAGGCAGGGAATCAGATGTGGGGAATCAGAGGCGGGGAATCAGAGCTGGGGAATCAGAGGCGGGGTATTAGAGTTGGGGAATCAGAGGCGGGGAATCAGATATGGGGAAACAGAGGTGGGGAATCAGAGGCGGGGAAACAGAGGCAGGGAATCAGATATGGGGAATCAGAGGCGGGGAATCAGAGTTGGGAATCAGAGGCGGGGAATCTGAGGCGGGGAAACAGAGGCGGGGAATCAGATATGGGGAATCAGAGGTGGGGAATCCGAGGTTGGGAATCAGAGGCAGGGAATCAGAGGCGGAAAATCAGAGGCGGGGAATCAGAGGAAGGGAATCAGATGTGCGGAATCGGAGATGGGGAATCAGAGGCAGGGAATCAGAGGCGGGGAATCAGAGGCGGGGAATCAGAGGCCGGGAATCAGATATGGGGAAACAGAGGCGGGGAATCCGAGGCGGGGAAACAGAGGCGGGGAATCAGATATGGGGAATCAGAGGTGGGGAATCAGAGGTTGGGAATCAGAGGCAGGGAATCAAGGCTTGGAATCAGATGCAGGGAATCAGATGCGGGGAATCAGAGGCGGGGAATCAGAGCTGGGGAATCAGAGGTGGGGAATCAGATTTGGGGAATCAGAGGCGGGGACTTAGATATTGGGAAACAGAGGCGGGGAATCAGAGGCGGGGAAACCCAGGCGGGGAATCAGATGTGGGGAATCAGAGGTGGGGAATCAGAGGCAGGGAATAAGACGCGGGGAATCAGAGGTGGGCAATCAGAGGCGGGGAATCAGATATGGGGAATCAGAGGCGGGGAATCAGAGGCGGGGAAACAGAGGCGGGGAATCAGATATGGGGAATCAGAGGTGGGGCATCAGAGGTTGTGAATCACAGATGGGGAATCAGAGGCGGGGAATCAGAGGCAGGGAATCAGACGCGGGGAATCAGAGGCGGGGATTCAGAGCTGAGGAATCAGAGGCTGGGAATCAGAGTTGGGGAATCAGAGGCGGGGAATCAGATATGGGGAATCAGAGGCAGGGAATCAGAGGCGGGAAAACAGAGGCGGGGAATCAGATATGGGGAATCAGAGGCGGGGAATCAGAGGCAGGGAATCAGACACGGGGAATCAGAGGCGGGGAATCAGAGATGGGGAATCAGAGGCGGGGAATCAGAGGCAGGGAATCGGATGCCGGGAATCAGAGGCGGGAAATCAGAGCTGGGGAATCAGAGGCGGGGAATCAGAGTTGGGGAATCAGAGGCGGCGAAGCAGATATGGGGAAATAGAGGCGTGGAATCAGATATGGGGAATCAGAGGCGGGGAATCAGATATGGGGAATCAGAGGTTGGGAATCAGAGGGGGGGAATCAGTGGCAGGGAATCAGAGGCGGGGAATCAGAGGCGGGGAATCAAAGGAAGGGAATCAGACACGGGGAATAAGAGGTGGGGAATCAGAGATGGGGAATCAGAGGCGGGGAATCACAGGCAGGGAATCAGACGCGGGGAATCAGAGGCGGGGAATCAGAGCTGGGGAATCAGAGGTGGGGAATCAGAGTCGGGGAATCATAGGCAGGGAATCGGTTGTGCGGAATCAGAGATGGGGAATCAGATGTGGGGAATCAGAGGCAGTGAATCAGAGGCGGGGAAACAGAGGCGGGGAATCAAATATAGGGAATCAGAGGTGGGGAATCAGAGGTTGTGAATCAGAGATGGGGAATCAAGGCGGGGAATCAGAGGCAGGGAATCAGACGCGGGGAATCAGAGGCGGGGATTCAGAGCTGGGGAATCAGAGGCGGTGAATCAGAGTTGGGGAATCAGAGGCAGGGAATCAGATATGGGGAATCAGAGGTGGGGAATCAGAGGCGGGGAAACAGAGGCGGGGAATCAGAGGCGGGGAATCAGAGCTGGGGAATCAGAGGTGGGGAATCAGGGGCAGGGAATCAGTGGCAGGGAATCAGAGGCGGGGAATCAGAGGCGGGGAATCAGAGGCAGGGAATCAGACACGGGGAATCAGAGGCGGGGAATCAGAGATGGGGAATCAAGGCGGGGAATCAGAGGCAGGGAATCAGACGCGGGGAATCAGAGGCGGGGATTCAGAGCTGGGGAATCAGAGGCGGTGAATCAGAGTTGGGGAATCAGAGGCAGGGAATCAGATATGGGGAATCAGAGGTGGGGAATCAGAGGCGGGGAAACAGAGGCGGGGAATCAGAGGCGGGGAATCAGGGCTGGGGAATCAGAGGTGGGGAATCAGGGGCAGGGAATCAGTGGCGGGGAATCAGAGCTGGCGAATCAGAGGCTGGGAATCAGAGGTGGGCAATCAGAGGCGGGGAATCAGATATGGGGAATCAGAGGCGGGGAATCAGAGGAGGGGAAACAGAGGCGGGGAATCAAATATAGGGAATCAGAGGTGGGGAATCAGAGGTTGTGAATCAGAGATGGGGAATCAAGGCGGGGAATCAGAGGCAGGGAATCAGACGCGGGGAATCAGAGGCGGGGATTCAGAGCTGGGGAATCAGAGGCGGGTAATCAGAGTTGGGGAATCAGAGGCAGGGAATCAGATATGGGGAATCAGAGGCGGGGAATCAGAGGCGGGGAAACAGAGGCGGGGAATCAGATGTGGGGAATCAGAGGTGGGGAATCAGGAGCAGGGAATCAGTGGCAGGGAATCAGAGGCGGGGAATCAGAGGCGGGGAATCAAAGGCAGGGAATCAGACACGGGGAATCAGAGGCGGGGAATCAGAGATGGGGAATCAGAGGCGGGGAATCAGAGGCAGGGAATCGGATGCCGGGAATCAGAGTCGGGGAAACAGAGCTGGGGAATCAGAGGCGGGGAATCAGAGTTGGGGAATCAGAGGCGGGGAATCAGATATGGGGAAATAGAGGCGGGGAATCAGATATGGGGAATCAGAGGTGTGGAATCAGAGGTTGGGAATCAGAGGCAGGGAATCAGAGTCGGGGAAACAGAGGCGGGGAATCAGATATGGGGAATCAGAGGTGGCGAATCAAAGGCGGTGAAACAGAGATGGGGAATCAGGGCAGGGAATCAGAGGCAGGGAATCAAACACGGGGAATCAGAGCTGGGGAATCAGAGGCGGGGAATCAGAGTTGGGAATCAGAGGCGGGGAATCTGAGGCGGGGAAACAGAGGCGAGGAATCAGATATGGGGAATCAGAGGTGGGGAATCCGAGGTTGGGAATCAGAGGCAGGGAATCAGAGGCGGAAAATCAGAGGCGGGGAATCAGAGGAAGGGAATCAGATGTGCGGAATCGGAGATGGGGAATCAGAGGCAGGGAATCAGAGGCGGGGAATCAGAGGCGGGGAATCAGAGGCCGGGAATCAGATATGGGGAAACAGAGGCGGGGAATCCGAGGCGGGGAAACAGAGGCGGGGAATCAGATATGGGGAATCAGAGGTGGGGAATCAGAGGTTGGGAATCAGAGGCAGGGAATCAGAGGCTTGGAATCAGATGCAGGGAATCAGATGCGGGGAATCAGAGGCGGGGAATCAGAGCTGGGGAATCAGAGGTGGGGAATCAGATTTGGGGAATCAGAGGCGGGGACTTAGATATTGGGAAACAGAGGCGGGGAATCAGAGGCGGGGAAACCCAGGCGGGGTATCAGATATGGGGAATCAGAGGTGGGGAATCAGAGGCAAGGAATCAGATGTGCGGAATCAGAGATGGGGAATCAGAGGCAGGGAATCAGAATCAGAAGCAGGGAATCAGAGGCCGGGAATCAGAGGCCGGAATCAGATGCTGGGAATCAGAGGCCTGGAATCAGAGGCGGGGAATCAGAGGCAGGGAATCAGATGCGTGGAATCAGAGGCGGGGAATCAGAGCTGGGGAATCAGAGGCGGGGTATTAGAGTTGGGGAATCAGAGGCGGGGAATCAGATATGGGGAAACAGAGGTGGGGAATCAGAGGCAGGGAATCAGAATCAGAAGCAGGGAATCACAGGCCGGGAATCAGAGGCCGGAATCAGATGCTGGGAATCAGAGGCCTGGAATCAGAGGCGGGGAATCAGAGGCAGGGAATCAGATGCGGGGAATCAGAGGCGGGGAATCAGAGCTGGGGAATCAGAGGCGGGGTATTAGAGGTGGGGAATCAGAGGCGGGGAATCAGATATGGGGAAACAGAGGTGGGGAATCAGAGGCGGGGAAACAGAGGCAGGGAATCAGATATGGGGAATCAGAGGCGGGGAATCAGAGGTGGGGAATCATAGGCAGGGAATCGGATGTGCGGAATCAGAGATGGGGAATCAGAGGCTGGGAATCAGAGGTGGTGAATCAGAGATGGGGAATCAGAGGCGGGGAATCAGAGGCAGGGAATCAGACGCGGGGAATCAGAGGTGGGCAATCAGAGGCGGGGAATCAGATATGGGGAATCAGAGGCGGGGAATCAGAGGCGGGGAAACAGAGGCGGGGAATCAGATATGGGGAATCAGAGGTGGGGCATCAGAGGCTGTGAATCACAGATGGGGAATCAGAGGCGGGGAATCAGAGGCAGGGAATCAGACGCGGGGAATCAGAGGCGGGGATTCAGAGCTGGTGAATCAGAGGCTGGGAATCAGAGTTGGGGAATCAGAGGCGGGGAATCAGATATGGGGAATCAGAGGCAGGGAATCAGAGGCGGGAATACAGAGGCGGGGAATTAGATATGGGGAATCAGAGGCGGGGAATCAGAGGCAGGGAATCAGACAAGGGGAATCAGAGGCGGGGAATCAGAGATGGGGAATCAGAGGCTGGGAATCAGAGGCAGGGAATCGGATGCCGGGAATCAGAGGCGGGAAATCAGAGCTGGGGAATCAGAGGCGGGGAATCAGAGTTGGGGAATCAGAGGCGGCGAAGCAGATATGTGGAAATAGAGGCGGGGAATCAGATATGGGGAATCAGAGGCGGGGAATCAGATATGGGGAATCAGAGGCTGGGAATCAGAGGGGGGGAAACAGAGGCGGGGAATAAGATATGGGGAATCAGAGGTGGGGAATCAGGGGCGGGGAATCAGTGGCAGGGAATCAGAGGCGGGGAATCAGAGGCGGGGAATCAAAGGAAGGGAATCAGACACGGGGAATCAGAGGTGGGGAATCAGAGATGGGGAATCAGAGGCGGGGAATCACAGGCAGGGAATCAGACGTGGGGAATCAGAGGCGGGGAATCAGATCTGGGGAATCAGAGGTGGGGAATCAGAGTCGGGGAATCATAGGCAGGGAATCGGTTGTGCGGATTCAGAGATGGGGAATCAGATGTGGGGAATCAGAGGCAGTGAATCAGAGGCGGGGAAACAGAGGCGGGGAATCAAATATAGGGAATCAGAGGTGGGGAATCAGAGGTTGTGAATCAGAGATGGGGAATCAAGGCGGGGAATCAGAGGCAGGGAATCAGACACGGGGAATCAGAGGCGGGGATTCAGAGCTGGGGAATCAGAGGCGGTGAATCAGAGTTGGGGAATCAGAGGCAGGGAATCAGATATGGGGAATCAGAGGTGGGGAATCAGAGGCGGGGAATCGGACTCCGGGAATCAGAGTCGGGGAATCAGAGCTGGGGAATCAGAGGCGGGGAAACAGAGTTGGGGAATCAGAGGCGGGGAATCAGATATGGGGAAATAGAGGCGGGGAATCAGATATGGGGAATCAGAGGTGTGGAATCAGAGGTTGGGAATCAGAGGCAGGGAATCAGAGTCGGGGAAACAGAGGCGGGTAATCAGATATGGGGAATCAGAGGTGGCGAATCAAAGGCGGCGAAACAGAGATGGGGAATCAGGGCAGGGAATCAGAGGCAGGGAATCAAACACGGGGAATCAGAGCTGGGGAATCAGAGGCGGGGAATCAGAGTTGGGAATCAGAGGCGGGGAATCAGATATGGGGAATCAGAGGTGGGGAATCCGAGGTTGGGAATCAGAGGCAGGGAATCAGAGGCGGGGAATCAGAGGCGGGGAATCAGAGGAAGGGAATCAGATGTGCGGAATCGGAGATGGGGAATCAGAGGCAGGGAATCAGAGGCGGGGAATCAGATGCTGGGAATAAGAGGCCGGAAATCAGAGGTGGGGAATCAGATATGGGGAATCAGAGGTGGCGAATCAAAGGCGGCGAAACAGAGATGGGGAATCAGGGCAGGGAATCAGAGGCAGGGAATCAAACACGGGGAATCAGAGCTGGGGAATCAGAGGCGGGGAATCAGAGTTGGGAATCAGAGGCGGGGAATCAGATATGGGGAATCAGAGGTGGGGAATCCGAGGTTGGGAATCAGAGGCAGGGAATCAGAGGCGGGGAATCAGAGGCGGGGAATCAGAGGAAGGGAATCAGATGTGCGGAATCGGAGATGGGGAATCAGAGGCAGGGAATCAGAGGCGGGGAATCAGATGCTGGGAATAAGAGGCCGGAAATCAGAGGTGGGGAATCAGATATGGGGAATCAGAGGTGGCGAATCAAAGGCGGTGAATCAGAGATGGGGAATCAGAGGAGGGGAATCAGAGGCAGGGAATCAGATGCGGGGAATCAGAGGCGGGGAATCAGAGCTGGCGAATCAGAGGCTGGGAATCAGAGGTGGGCAATCAGAGGCGGGGAATCAGATATGGGGAATCAGAGGCGGGGAATCAGAGGTTGTGAATCAGAGATGGGGAATCAAGGCGGGCAATCAGAGGCAGGGAATCAGACGCGGGGAATCAGAGGCGGGGATTCAGAGCTGGGGAATCAGAGGCGGGGAATCAGAGTTGGGGAATCAGAGGCAGGGAATCAGATATGGGGAATCAGAGGCGGGGAATCAGAGGCGGGGAAACAGAGGCAGGGAATCAGATGTGGGGAATCAGAGGTGGGGAATCAGGGGCAGGGAATCAGTGGCAGGGAATCAGAGGCGGGGAATCAGAGGCGGGGAATCAAATGCAGGGAATCAGACACGGGGAATCAGAGGCGGGGAATCAGAGATGGGGAATCAGAGGCGGGGAATCAGAGGCAGGGAATCGGATGCCGGGAATCAGAGTGGGGGAATCTGAGCTGGGGAATCAGAGGCGGGGCATCAGAGTTGGGGAATCAGAGGCGGGGAATCAGATATGGGGAAATAGAGGCGGGGAATCAGATATGGGGAATCAGAGGTGTGGAATCAGAGGTTGGGAATCAGAGGCAGGGAATCAGAGTCGGGGAAACAGAGGCGGGGAATCAGATATGGGGAATCAGAGGTGGCGAATCAAAGGCGGTGAAACAGAGATGGGGAATCAGGGCAGGGAATCAGAGGCAGGGAATCAAACACGGGGAATCAGAGCTGGGGAATTAGAGGCGGGGAATCAGAGTTAGGAATCAGAGGCGGGGAATCTGAGGCGGGGAAACAGAGGCGGGGAATCAGATATGGGGAATCAGAGGTGGGGAATCCGAGGTTGGGAATCAGAGGCAGGGAATCAGAGGCGGAAAATCAGAGGCGGGGAATCAGAGGAAGGGAATCAGATGTGCGGAATCGGAGATGGGGAATCAGAGGCAGGGAATCAGAGGCGGGGAATCAGAGGCGGGGAATCAGAGGCCGGGAATCAGATATGGGGAAACAGAGGCGGGGAATCCGAGGCGGGGAAACAGAGGCGGGGAATCAGATATGGGGAATCAGAGGTGGGGAATCAGAGGTTGGGAATCAGAGGCAGGGAATCAGAGGCTTGGAATCAGATGCAGGGAATCAGATGCGGGGAATCAGAGGCGGGGAATCAGAGCTGGGGAATCAGAGGTGGGGAATCAGATTTGGGGAATCAGAGGCGGGGACTTAGATATTGGGAAACAGAGGCGGGGAATCAGAGGCGGGGAAACCCAGGCAGGGAATCAGATATGGGGAATCAGAGGTGGGGAATCAGAGGCAAGGAATCAGATGTGCGGAATCAGAGATGGGGAATCAGAGGCAGGGAATCAGAATCAGAAGCAGGGAATCAGAGGCCGGGAATCAGAGGCCGGAATCAGATGCTGGGAATCAGAGGCCTGGAATCAGAGGCGGGGAATCAGAGGCAGGGAATCAGATGTGGGGAATCAGAGGCGGGGAATCAGAGCTGGGGAATCAGAGGCGGGGTATTAGAGTTGGGGAATCAGAGGCGGGGAATCAGATATGGGGAAACAGAGGTGGGGAATCAGAGGCGGGGAAACAGAGGCAGGGAATCAGATATGGGGAATCAGAGGCGGGGAATCAGAGTTGGGAATCAGAGGCGGGGAATCTGAGGCGGGGAAACAGAGGCGGGGAATCAGATATGGGGAATCAGAGGTGGGGAATCCGAGGTTGGGAATCAGAGGCAGGGAATCAGAGGCGGAAAATCAGAGGCGGGGAATCAGAGGAAGGGAATCAGATGTGCGGAATCGGAGATGGGGAATCAGAGGCAGGGAATCAGAGGCGGGGAATCAGAGGCGGGGAATCAGAGGCCGGGAATCAGATATGGGGAAACAGAGGCGGGGAATCCGAGGTGGGGAAACAGAGGCGGGGAATCAGATATGGGGAATCAGAGGTGGGGAATCAGAGGTTGGGAATCAGAGGCAGGGAATCAAGGCTTGGAATCAGATGCAGGGAATCAGATGCGGGGAATCAGAGGCGGGGAATCAGAGCTGGGGAATCAGAGGTGGGGAATCAGATTTGGGGAATCAGAGGCGGGGACTTAGATATTGGGAAACAGAGGCGGGGAATCAGAGTCGGGGAAACCCAGGCGGGGAATCAGATGTGGGGAATCAGAGGTGGGGAATCAGAGGCAGGGAATCAGACGCGGGGAATCAGAGGTGGGCAATCAGAGGCGGGGAATCAGATATGGGGAATCAGAGGCGGGGAATCAGAGGCGGGGAAACAGAGGCGGGGAATCAGATATGGGGAATCAGAGGTGGGGCATCAGAGGTTGTGAATCACAGATGGGGAATCAGAGGCGGGGAATCAGAGGCAGGGAATCAGACGCGGGGAATCAGAGGCGGGGATTCAGAGCTGAGGAATCAGAGGCTGGGAATCAGAGTTGGGGAATCAGAGGCGGGGAATCAGATATGGGGAATCAGAGGCAGGGAATCAGAGGCGGGAAAACAGAGGCGGGGAATCAGATATGGGGAATCAGAGGCGGGGAATCAGAGGCAGGGAATCAGACACGGGGAATCAGAGGCGGGGAATCAGAGATGGGGAATCAGAGGCGTGGAATCAGAGGCAGGGAATCGGATGCCGGGAATCAGAGGCGGGAAATCAGAGCTGGGGAATCAGAGGCGGGGAATCAGAGTTGGGGAATCAGAGGCGGCGAAGCAGATATGGGGAAATAGAGGCGTGGAATCAGATATGGGGAATCAGAGGCGGGGAATCAGATATGGGGAATCAGAGGCTGGGAATCAGAGGGGGGGAAACAGAGGCAGGGAATAAGATATGGGGAATCAGAGGTGGGGAATCAGGGGCGGGGAATCAGTGGCAGGGAATCAGAGGCGGGGAATCAGAGGCGGGAAATCAAAGGAAGGGAATCAGACACGGGGAATCAGAGGTGGGGAATCAGAGATGGGGAATCAGAGGCGGGGAATCACAGGCAGGGAATCAGACGCGGGGAATCAGAGGCGGGGAATCAGAGCTGGGGAATCAGAGGTGGGGAATCAGAGTCGGGGAATCATAGGCAGGGAATCGGTTGTGCGGAATCAGAGATGGGGAATCAGATGTGGGGAATCAGAGGCAGTGAATCAGAGGCGGGGAAACAGAGGCGGGGAATCAAATATAGGGAATCAGAGGTGGGGAATCAGAGGTTGTGAATCAGAGATGGGGAATCAAGGCGGGGAATCAGAGGCAGGGAATCAGACGCGGGGAATCAGAGGCGGGGATTCAGAGCTGGGGAATCAGAGGCGGTGAATCAGAGTTGGGGAATCAGAGGCAGGGAATCAGATATGGGGAATCAGAGGTGGGGAATCAGAGGTGGGGAAACAGAGGCGGGGAATCAGAGGCGGGGAATCAGAGCTGGGGAATCAGAGGTGGGGAATCAGGGGCAGGGAATCAGTGGCAGGGAATCAGAGGCGGGGAATCAGAGGCGGGGAATCAGAGGCAGGGAATCAGACACGGGGAATTAGAGGCGGGGAATCAGAGATGGGGAATCAAGGCGGGGAATCAGAGGCAGGGAATCAGACGCGGGGAATCAGAGGCGGGGATTCAGAGCTGGGGAATCAGAGGCGGTGAATCAGAGTTGGGGAATCAGAGGCAGGGAATCAGATATGGGGAATCAGAGGTGGGGAATCAGAGGCGGGGAAACAGAGGCGGGAAATCAGAGGCGGGGAATCAGGGCTGTGGAATCAGAGGTGGGGAATCAGGGGCAGGGAATCAGTGGCAGGGAATCAGAGGCGGGGAATCAGAGGCGGGGAATCAGAGGCAGGGAATCAGACACGGGGAATCAGAGGCGGGGAATCAGAGATGGGGAATCAGAGGCGGGGAATCAGAGGCAGGGAATCGGACGCGGGGAATCTGAGGCGGGGAATCAGAGCTGGGGAATCAGAGGTGGGGAATCAGAGTTGGGGAATCAGAGGCAGGGAATTGGATGTGCGGAATCAGAGAGGGGGAATCAGAGGTGGGGAATCAGAGGCGGTGAATCAGAGATGGGGGATCAGAGGCGGGGAATCAGAGGCAGGGAATCAGACACGGGGAATCAGAGGCAGGGAATCAGAGTTGGGGATTCAGAGGCGGGGAATCAGATATGGGGAAACAGAGGCGGGGAATCAGAGGCGGGCAAACAGAGGCAGGGAATTAGATATGGGGAATCAGAGGTAGGGAATCAGAGGTGGTGAATCAGTGATGGGGAATCACAGGCGGGGAATCAGAGGCAGGGAATAGGACGCGGGGAATCAGAGGCAGGGAATCAGAGCTGGGGAATCAGAGGAGGGGATTCATAGTTGGGAATCAGAGGCGGGAATCAGATATGGGGTAACAGAGGCGGGGAATCAGAGGCGGTGAAACAGAGGCGGGGAATCAGATAATGGGAATCGGATGCAGGGAATCAGAGGCGGGGAATCAGAGCTGGGGAATCAGAGGCGGGGAATCAGAGTTGGGGCATCAGAGGTGGGGAATTAGAAATAGGGAAACAGAGGCGGGGAATCAGAGGCGGGGAAACAGAGGCGGGGAATCAGATATGGGGAATCAGAGGTGGGGAATCAGAGGCAGGGAATCAGATGTGCGGAATCAGAGATGGGGAATAAGAGGCAGGGAATCAGAATCAGAAGCGGGGAATCAGAGGCCGGGAATCAGAGGCCGGGAATCAGATGCTGGGAATAAGAGGACGGGAATCAGAGGTGGGGAATCAGATATGTGGAATCAGAGGTGGCGAATCAAAGGCGGTGAATCAGAGATGGGGAATCAGAGGCGGGGAATCAGAGGCAGGGAATCAGATGCGGGGAATCAGAGGCGGGGAATCAGAGCTGGCGAATCAGAGGCTGGGAATCAGAGGTGGGCAATCAGAGGCGGGGAATCAGATATGGGGAATCAGAGGCGGGGAATCAGAGGCGGGGAAACAGAGGCGGGGAATCAAATATAGGGAATCAGAGGTGGGGAATCAGAGGTTGTGAATCAGAGATGGGGAATCAAGGCGGGGAATCAGAGGCAGGGAATCAGACGCGGGGAATCAGAGGCGGGGATTCAGAGCTGGGGAATCAGAGGCGGGGAATCAGAGTTGGGGAATCAGAGGCAGGGAATCAGATATGGGGAATCAGAGGCGGGGAATCAGAGGCGGGGAAACAGAGGCGGGGAATCAGATGTGGGGAATCAGAGGTGGGGAATCAGGGGCAGGGAATCAGTGGCAGGGAATCAGAGGCGGGGAATCAGAGGCGGGGAATCAAAGGCAGGGAATCAGACACGGGGAATCAGAGGCGGGGAATCAGAGATGGGGAATCAGAGGCGGGGAATCAGAGGCAGGGAATCGGATGCCGGGAATCAGAGTCGGGGAAACAGAGCTGGGGAATCAGAGGCGGGGAATCAGAGTTGGGGAATCAGAGGCGGGGAATCAGATATGGGGAAATAGAGGCGGGGAATCAGATATGGGGAATCAGAGGTGTGGATTCAGAGGTTGGGAATCAGAGGCAGGGAATCAGAGTCGGGGAAACAGAGGCGGGGAATCAGATATGGGGAATCAGAGGTGGCGAATCAAAGGCGGTGAAACAGAGATGGGGAATCAGGGCAGGGAATGAGAGGCAGGGAATCAAACACGGGGAATCAGAGCTGGGGAATCAGAGGCGGGGAATCAGATGTGCGGAATCAGAGATGGGGAATCAGAGGCAGGGAATCAGAATCAGAAGAAGGGAATCAGAGGCCGGGAATCAGAGGCCGGAATCAGATGCTGGGAATCAGAGGCCTGGAATCAGAGGCGGGGAATCAGAGGCAGGGAATCAGATGCGGGGAATCAGAGGCGGGGAATCAGAGCTGGGGAATCAGAGGCGGGGTATTAGAGTTGGGGAATCAGAGGCGGGGAATCAGATATGGGGAAACAGAGGTGGGGAATCAGAGGCGGGGAAACAGAGGCAGGGAATCAGATATGGGGAATCAGAGGTGGGGCATCAGAGGTTGTGAATCACAGATGGGGAATCAGAGGCGGGGAATCAGAGGCAGGGAATCAGACGCGGGGAATCAGATGCGGGGATTCAGAGCTGGGGAATCAGAAGCGGGGAATCAGAGTTGGGGAATCAGAGGCGGGGAATCAGATATGGGGAATCAGAGGCAGGGAATCAGAGGCGGGGAATCAGAGGCAGGGAATCAGACGCGGGGAATCTGAGGCGGGGAATCAGAGCTGGGGAATCAGAGGTGGGGAATCAGAGTTGGGGAATCAGAGGCAGGGAATTGGATGTGCGGAATCAGAGAGGGGGAATCAGAGGTGGGGAATCAGACGCGGTGAATCAGAGATGGGGAATCAGACGGGGGGAATCAAAGGCGGGGAATCAGAGCTGGGGAATCTGAGGCAGGGAATCAGAGTTGGGGATTCAGAGGCGGGGAATCAGATATGGGGAAACAGAGGCGGCGAATCAGAGGCGGGCAAACAGAGGCGGGGAATTAGATATGGGGAATCAGAGGTAGGGAATCAGAGGTGGTGAATCAGTGATGGGGAATCACAGTCGGGGAATCAGAGGCAGGGAATAGGACGCGGGGAATCAGAGGCAGGGAATCAGAGCTGGGGAATCAGAGGAGGGGATTCATAGTTGGGAATCAGAGGCGGGAATCAGATATGGGGAAACAGAGGCGGGGAATCGGAGGCGGTGAAACAGAGGCGGGGAATCAGATATGGGGAATCGGATGCAGGGAATCAGAGGCGGGGAATCAGAGCTGGGGAATCAGAGGCGGGGAATCAGAGTTGGGGCATCAGAGGTGGGGAATTAGATATAGGGAAACAGAGGCGGGCAATCAGAGGCGGGGAAACAGATGCGGGGAATCAGATATGGGGAATCAGAGGTGGGGAATCAGAGGCAGGGAATCAGATGTGCGGAATCAGAGATGGGGAATAAGAGGCAGGGAATCAGAATCAGAAGCGGGGAATCAGAGGCCGGGAATCAGAGGCCGGGAATCAGATGCTGGGAATAAGAGGCCGGGAATCAGAGGTGGGGAATCAGATATGTGGAATCAGAGGTGGCGAATCAAAGGCGGTGAATCAGAGATGGGGAATCAGAGGCGGGGAATCAGAGGCAGGGAATCAGATGCGGGGAATCAGAGGCGGGGAATCAGAGCTGGCGAATCAGAGGCTGGGAATCAGAGGTGGGCAATCAGAGGCGGGGAATCAGATATGGGGAATCAGAGTCGGGGAATCAGAGGCGGGGAAACAGAGGCGGGGAATCAAATATAGGGAATCAGAGGTGGGGAATCAGAGGTTGTGAATCAGAGATGGGGAATCAAGGCGGGGAATCAGAGGCAGGGAATCAGACGCGGGGAATCAGAGGCGGGGATTCAGAGCTGGGGAATCAGAGGCGAGGAATCAGAGTTGGGGAATCAGAGGCAGGGAATCAGATATGGGGAATCAGAGGCGGGGAATCAGAGGCGGGGAAACAGAGGCGGGGAATCAGATGTGGGGAATCAGAGGTGGGGAATCAGGGGCAGGAAATCAGTGGCAGGGAATCAGAGGCGGGGAATCAGAGCGGGGAATCAAAGGCAGGGAATCAGACACGGGGAATCAGAGGCGGGGAATCAGAGATGGGGAATCAGAGGCGGGGAATCAGAGGCAGGGAATCGGATGCCGGGAATCAGAGTCGGGGAATCAGAGCTGGGGAATCAGAGGCGGGGAATCAGAGTTGGGGAATCAGAGGCGGGGAATCAGATATGGGGAAATAGAGGCGGGGAATCAGATATGGGGAATCAGAGGTGTGGAATCAGAGGTTGTGAATCAGAGGCAGGGAATCAGAGTCGGGGAAACAGAGGCGGGGAATCAGATATGGGGAATCAGAGGTGGCGAATCAAAGGCGGTGAAACAGAAATGGGGAATCAGGGCAGGGAATCAGAGGCAGGGAATCAAACACGGGGAATCAGAGCTGGGGAATCAGAGGCGGGGAATCAGAGTTGGGAATCAGAGGCGGGGAATCAGAGGCGGGGAAACAGAGGAAGGGAATCAGATATGGGGAATCAGAGGCAGGGAATCAGAATCAGAAGAAGGGAATCAGAGGCCGGGAATCAGAGGCCGGAATCAGATGCTGGGAATCAGAGGCCTGGAATCAGAGGCGGGGAATCAGAGGCAGGGAATCAGATGCGGGGAATCAGAGGCGGGGAATCAGAGCTGGGGAATCAGAGGCGGGGTATTAGAGTTGGGGAATCAGAGGCGGGGAATCAGATATGGGGAAACAGAGGTGGGGAATCAGAGGCGGGGAAACAGAGGCAGGGAATCAGATATGGGGAATCAGAGGTGGGGCATCAGAGGTTGTGAATCACAGATGGGGAATCAGAGGTGGGGAATCAGAGGCAGGGAATCAGACGCGGGGAATCAGAGGCGGGGATTCAGAGCTGGGGAATCAGAAGCGGGGAATCAGAGTTGGGGAATCAGAGGCGGGGAATCAGATATGGGGAATCAGAGGCAGGGAATCAGAGGCGGGGAATCAGAGGCAGGGAATCAGACGCGGGGAATCTGAGGCGGGGAATCAGAGCTGGGGAATCAGAGGTGGGGAATCAGAGTTGGGGAATCAGAGGCAGGGAAATGGATGTGCGGAATCAGAGAGGGGGAATCAGAGGTGGGGAATCAGAGGCGGTGAATCAGAGATGGGGGATCAGAGGCGGGGAATCAGAGGCAGGAAATCAGACACGGGGATTCAGAGGCTGGGAATCAGACGGGGGGAATCAAAGGCGGGGAATCAGAGCTGGGGAATCTGAGGCAGGGAATCAGAGTTGGGGATTCAGAGGCGGGGAATCAGATATGGGGAAACAGAGGCGGGGAATCAGAGGCGGGCAAACAGAGGCAGGGAATTAGATATGGGGAATCAGAGGTAGGGAATCAGAGGTGGTGAATCAGTGATGGGGAATCACAGGCGGGGAATCAGAGGCAGGGAATAGGACGCGGGGAATCAGAGGCAGGGAATCAGAGCTGGGGAATCAGAGGAGGGGATTCATAGTTGGGAATCAGAGGCGGGAATCAGATATGGGGTAACAGAGGCGGGGAATCAGAGGCGGTGAAACAGAGGCGGGGAATCAGATATGGGGAATCGGATGCAGGGAATCAGAGGCGGGGAATCAGAGCTGGGGAATCAGAGGCGGGGAATCAGAGTTGGGGCATCAGAGGTGGGGAATTAGATATAGGGAAACAGAGGCGGGGAATCAGAGGCGGGGAAACAGAGGCGGGGAATCAGATACGGGGAATCAGAGGTGGGGAATCAGAGGCAGGGAATCAGATGTGCGGAATCAGAGATGGGGAATAAGAGGCAGGGAATCAGAATCAGAAGCGGGGAATCAGAGGCCGGGAATCAGAGGCCGGGAATCAGATGCTGGGAATAAGAGGACGGGAATCAGAGGTGGGGAATCAGATATGGGGAATCAGAGGTGGCGAATCAAAGGCGGTGAATCAGAGATGGGGAATCAGAGGCGGGGAATCAGAGGCAGGGAATCAGATGCGGGGAATCAGAGGCGGAGAATCAGAGCTGGCGAATCAGAGGCTGGGAATCAGAGGTGGGCAATCAGAGGCGGGGAATCAGATATGGGGAATCAGAGGCGGGGAATCAGAGGCGGGGAAACAGAGGCGGGGAATCAAATATAGGGAATCAGAGGTGGGGAATCAGAGGTTGTGAATCAGAGATGGGGAATCAAGGCGGGGAATCAGAGGCAGGGAATCAGACGCGGGGAATCAGAGGCGGGGATTCAGAGCTGGGGATTCAGAGGCGGGGAATCAGAGTTGGGGAATCAGAGGCAGGGAATCAGATATGGGGAATCAGAGGCGGGGAATCAGAGGCGGGGAAACAGAGGCGGGGAATCAGATGTGTGGAATCAGAGGTGGGGAATCAGGGGCAGGGAATCAGTGGCAGGGAATCAGAGGCGGGGAATCAGAGGCGGGGAATCAAAGGCAGGGAATCAGACACGGGGAATCAGAGGCGGGGAATCAGAGATGGGGAATCAGAGGCGGGGAATCAGAGGCAGGGAATCGGATGCCGGGAATCAGAGTCGGGGAAACAGAGCTGGGGAATCAGAGGCGGGGAATCAGAGTTGGGGAATCAGAGGCGGGGAATCAGATATGGGGAAATAGAGGCGGGGAATCAGATATGGGGAATCAGAGGTGTGGAATCAGAGGTTGGGAATCAGAGGCAGGGAATCAGAGTCGGGGAAACAGAGGCGGGGAATCAGATATGGGGAATCAGAGGTGGCGAATCAAAGGCGGTGAAACAGAGATGGGGAATCAGGGCAGGGAATCAGAGGCAGGGAATCAAACACGGGGAATCAGAGCTCGGGAATCAGAGGCGGGGAATCAGATGTGCGGAATCAGAGATGGGGAATCAGAGGCAGGGAATCAGAATCAGAAGAAGGGAATCAGAGGCCGGGAATCAGAGGCCGGAATCAGATGCTGGGAATCAGAGGCCTGGAATCAGAGGCGGGGAATCAGAGGCAGGGAATCAGATGCGGGGAATCAGAGGCGGGGAATCAGAGCTGGGGAATCAGAGGCGGGGTATTAGAGTTGGGGAATCAGAGGCGGGGAATCAGATATGGGGAAACAGAGGTGGGGAATCAGAGGCGGGGAAACAGAGGCAGGGAATCAGATATGGGGAATCAGAGGTGGGGCATC
Organism: Narcine bancroftii; assembly: GCF_036971445.1. NCBI lineage: Eukaryota > Metazoa > Chordata > Chondrichthyes > Torpediniformes > Narcinidae > Narcine > Narcine bancroftii. The sequence continues at coordinate 998,395 of NW_027211883.1, forward strand.
AGAGGTTGTGAATCACAGATGGGGAATCAGAGGCGGGGAATCAGAGGCAGGGAATCAGACGCGGGGAATCAGAGGCGGGGATTCAGAGCTGGGGAATCAGAAGCGGGGAATCAGAGTTGGGGAATCAGAGGCGGGGAATCAGATATGGGGAATCAGAGGCAGGGAATCAGAGGCGGGGAATCAGAGGCAGGGAATCAGACGCGGGGAATCTGAGGCGGGGAATCAGAGCTGGGGAATCAGAGGTGGGGAATCAGAGTTTGGGAATCAGAGGCAGGGAATTGGATGTGCGGAATCAGAGAGGGGGAATCAGAGGTGGGGAATCAGAGGCGGTGAATCAGAGATGGGGAATCACAGGCGGGGAATCAGAGGCAGGAAATCAGACACGGGGATTCAGAGGCTGGGAATCAGACGGGGGGAATCAAAGGCGGGGAATCAGAGCTGGGGAATCTGAGGCAGGGAATCAGAGTTGGGGATTCAGAGGCGGGGAATCAGATATGGGGAAACAGAGGCGGGGAATCAGAGGCGGGCAAACAGAGGCGGGGAATTAGATATGGGGAATCAGAGGTAGGGAATCAGAGGTGGTGAATCAGTGATGGGGAATCACAGGCGGGGAATCAGAGGCAGGGAATAGGACGCGGGGAATCAGAGGCAGGGAATCAGAGCTGGGGAATCAGAGGAGGGGATTCATAGTTGGGAATCAGAGGCGGGAATCAGATATGGGGAAACAGAGGCGGGGAATCAGAGGCGGTGAAACAGAGGCGGGGAATCAGATATGGGGAATCGGATGCAGGGAATCAGAGGCGGGGAATCAAAGCTGGGGAATCAGAGGCGGGGAATCAGAGTTGGGGCATCAGAGGTGGGGAATTAGATATAGGGAAACAGAGGCGGGGAATCAGAGGCGGGGAAACAGATGCGGGGAATCAGATATGGGGAATCAGAGGTGGGGAATCAGAGGCAGGGAATCAGATGTGCGGAATCAGAGATGGGGAATAAGAGGCAGGGAATCAGAATCAGAAGCGGGGAATCAGAGGCCGGGAATCAGAGGCCGGGAATAAGATGCTGGGAATAAGAGGCCGGGAATCAGAGGTGGGGAATCAGATATGGGGAATCAGAGGTGGCGAATCAAAGGCGGTGAATCAGAGATGGGGAATCAGAGGCGGGGAATCAGAGGCAGGGAATCAGATGCGGGGAATCAGAGGCGGGGAATCAGAGCTGGCGAATCAGAGGCTGGGAATCAGAGGTGGGCAATCAGAGGCGGGGAATCAGATATGGGGAATCAGAGGCGGGGAATCAGAGGCGGGGAAACAGAGGCGGGGAATCAAATATAGGGAATCAGAGGTGGGGAATCAGAGGTTGTGAATCAGAGATGGGGAATCAAGGCGGGGAATCAGAGGCAGGGAATCAGACGCGGGGAATCAGAGGTGGGGATTCAGAGCTGGGGAATCAGAGGCGAGGAATCAGAGTTGGGGAATCAGAGGCAGGGAATCAGATATGGGGAATCAGAGGTGGGGAATCAGAGGCGGGGAAACAGAGGCGGGGAATCAGATGTGGGGAATCAGAGGTGGGGAATCAGGGGCAGGAAATCAGTGGCAGGGAATCAGAGGCGGGGAATCAGAGCGGGGAATCAAAGGCAGGGAATAAGACACGGGGAATCAGAGGCGGGGAATCAGAGATGGGGAATCAGAGGCGGGGAATCAGAGGCAGCGAATCGGATGCCGGGAATCAGAGTCGGGGAATCAGAGCTAGGGAATCAGAGGCGGGGAATCAGAGTTGGGGAATCAGAGGCGGGGAATCAGATATGGGGAAATAGAGGCGGGGAATCAGATATGGGGAATCAGAGGTGTGGAATCAGAGGTTGGGAATCAGAGGCAGGGAATCAGAGTCGGGGAAACAGAGGCGGGGAATCAGATACGGGGAATCAGAGGTGGCGAATCAAATGTGGTGAAACAGAGATGGGGAATCAGGGCAGGGAATCAGAGGCAGGGAATCAAACACGGGGAATCAGAGCTGGGGAATCAGAGGCGGGGAATCAGAGTTGGGAATCAGAGGCGGGGAATCAGAGGCGGGGAAACAGAGGCAGGGAATCAGATATGGGGAATCAGAGGCAGGGAATCAGAATCAGAAGAAGGGAATCAGAGGCCGGGAATCAGAGGACGGAATCAGATGCTGGGAATCAGAGGCCTGGAATCAGAGGCGGGGAATCGGAGGCAGGGAATCAGATGCGGGAAATCAGAGGCGGGGAATCAGAGCTGGGGAATCAGAGGCAGGGTATTAGAGTTGGGGAATCAGAGGCGGGGAATCAGATATGGGGAAACAGAGGTTGGGAATCAGAGGCGGGGAAACAGAGGCAGGGAATCAGATATGGGGAATCAGAGGTGGGGCATCAGAGGTTGTGAATCACAGATGGGGAATCAGAGGCGGGGAATCAGAGGCAGGGAATCAGACGCGGGGAATCAGAGGCGGGGATTCAGAGCTGGGGATTCAGAAGCGGGGAATCAGAGTTGGGGAATCAGAGGCGGGGAATCAGATATGGGGAATCAGAGGCAGGGAATCAGAGGCGGGGAATCAGAGGCAGGGAATCAGACGCGGGGAATCTGAGGCGGGGAATCAGAGCTGGGGAATCAGAGGCGGGGAATCAGAGTTGGGGAATCAGAGGAAGGGAATTGGATGTGCGGAATCAGAGAGGGGGAATCAGAGGTGGGGAATCAGAGGCGGTGAATCAGAGATGGGGGTCAGATGCGGGGAATCAGAGGCAGGAAATCAGACACGGGGATTCAGAGGCTGGGAATCAGACGGGGGGAATCAAAGGCGGGGAATCAGAGCTGGGGAATCTGAGGCAGGGAATCAGAGTTGGGGATTCAGAGGCGGGGAATCAGATATGTGGAAACAGAGGCGGGGAATCAGAGGCGGGCAAACAGAGGCGGGGAATTAGATATGGGGAATCAGAGGTAGGGAATCAGAGGTGGTGAATCAGTGATGGGGAATCACAGGCGGGGAATCAGAGGCAGGGAATACGACGCGGGGAATCAGAGGCAGGGAATCAGAGCTGGGGAATCAGAGGAGGGGATTCATAGTTGGGAATCAGAGGCGGGAATCAGATATGGGGAAACAGAGGCGGGGAATCAGAGGCGGTGAAACAGAGGCGGGGAATCAGATATGGGGAATCGGATGCAGGGAATCAGAGGCGGGGAATCAGAGCTGGGGAATCAGAGGCGGGGAATCAGAGTTGGGGCATCAGAGGTGGGGAATTAGATATAGGGAAACAGAGGCGGGGAATCAGAGGCGGGGAAACAGAGGCGGGGAATCAGATATGGGGAATCAGAGGTGGGGAATCAGAGGCAGGGAATCAGATGTGCGGAATCAGAGATGGGGAATAAGAGGCAGAGAATCAGAATCAGAAGCGGGGAATCAGAGGCCGGGAATCAGAGGCCGGGAATCAGATGCTGGGAATAAGAGGACGGGAATCAGAGGTGGGGAATCAGATATGGGGAATCAGAGGTGGCGAATCAAAGGCGGTGAATCAGAGATGGGGAATCAGAGGCGGGGAATCAGAGGCAGGGAATCAGATGCGGGGAATCAGAGGCGGGGAATCAGAGCTGGCGAATCAGAGGCTGGGAATCAGAGGTGGGCAATCAGAGGCGGGGAATCAGATATGGGGAATCAGAGGCGGGGAATCAGAGGAGGGGAAACAGAGGCGGGGAATCAAATATAGGGAATCAGAGGTGGGGAATCAGAGGTTGTGAATCAGAGATGGGGAATCAAGGCGGGGAATCAGAGGCAGGGAATCAGACGCGGGGAATCAGAGGCGGGGATTCAGAGCTGGGGAATCAGAGGCGGGGAATCAGAGTTGGGGAATCAGAGGCAGGGAATCAGATATGGGGAATCAGAGGCGGGGAATCAGAGGCGGGGAAACAGAGGCGGGGAATCAGATGTGGGGAATCAGAGGTGGGGAATCAGGGGCAGGGAATCAGTGGCAGGGAATCAGAGGCGGGGAATCAGAGGCGGGGAATCAAAGGCAGGGAATCAGACACGGGGAATCAGAGGCGGGGAATCAGAGATGGGGAATCAGAGGCGGGGAATCAGAGGCAGGGAATCGGATGCCGGGAATCAGAGTCGGGGAAACAGAGCTGGGGAATCAGAGGCGGGGAATCAGAGTTGGGGAATCAGAGGCGGGGAATCAGATATGGGGAAATAGAGGCGGGGAATCAGATATGGGGAATCAGAGGTGTGGAATCAGAGGTTGGGAATCAGAGGCAGGGAATCAGAGTCGGGGAAACAGAGGCGGGGAATCAGATATGGGGAATCAGAGGTGGCGAATCAAAGGCGGTGAAACAGAGATGGGGAATCAGGGCAGGGAATCAGAGGCAGGGAATCAAACACGGGGAATCAGAGCTGGGGAATCAGAGGCGGGGAATCAGAGTTGGGAATCAGAGGCGGGGAATCTGAGGCGGGGAAACAGAGGCGAGGAATCAGATATGGGGAATCAGAGGTGGGGAATCCGAGGTTGGGAATCAGAGGCAGGGAATCAGAGGCGGAAAATCAGAGGCGGGGAATCAGAGGAAGGGAATCAGATGTGCGGAATCGGAGATGGGGAATCAGAGGCAGGGAATCAGAGGCGGGGAATCAGAGGCGGGGAATCAGAGGCCGGGAATCAGATATGGGTTAACAGAGGCGGGGAATCCGAGGCGGGGAAACAGAGGCGGGGAATCAGATATGGGGAATCAGAGGTGGGGAATCAGAGGTTGGGAATCAGAGGCAGGGAATCAGAGGCTTGGAATCAGATGCAGGGAATCAGATGCGGGGAATCAGAGGCGGGGAATCAGAGCTGGGGAATCAGAGGTGGGGAATCAGATTTGGGGAATCAGAGGCGGGGACTTAGATATTGGGAAACAGAGGCGGGGAATCAGAGGCGGGGAAACCCAGGCGGGGAATCAGATATGGGGAATCAGAGGTGGGGAATCAGAGGCAAGGAATCAGATGTGCGGAATCAGAGATGGGGAATCAGAGGCAGGGAATCAGAATCAGAAGCAGGGAATCAGAGGCCGGGAATCAGAGGCCGGAATCAGATGCTGGGAATCAGAGGCCTGGAATCAGAGGCGGGGAATCAGAGGCAGGGAATCAGATGCGTGGAATCAGAGGCGGGGAATCAGAGCTGGGGAATCAGAGGCGGGGTATTAGAGTTGGGGAATCAGAGGCGGGGAATCAGATATGGGGAAACAGAGGTGGGGAATCAGAGGCAGGGAATCAGAATCAGAAGCAGGGAATCACAGGCCGGGAATCAGAGGCCGGAATCAGATGCTGGGAATCAGAGGCCTGGAATCAGAGGCGGGGAATCAGAGGCAGGGAATCAGATGCGGGGAATCAGAGGCGGGGAATCAGAGCTGGGGAATCAGAGGCGGGGTATTAGAGTTGGGGAATCAGAGGCGGGGAATCAGATATGGGGAAACAGAGGTGGGGAATCAGAGGCGGGGAAACAGAGGCAGGGAATCAGATATGGGGAATCACAGGCGGGGAATCAGAGGTGGGGAATCATAGGCAGGGAATCGGATGTGCGGAATCAGAGATGGGGAATCAGAGGCTGGGAATCAGAGGTGGTGAATCAGAGATGGGGAATCAGAGGCGGGGAATCAGAGGCAGGGAATCAGACGCGGGGAATCAGAGGTGGGCAATCAGAGGCGGGGAATCAGATATGGGGAATCAGAGGCGGGGAATCAGAGGCGGGGAAACAGAGGCGGGGAATCAGATATGGGGAATCAGAGGTGGGGCATCAGAGGCTGTGAATCACAGATGGGGAATCAGAGGCGGGGAATCAGAGGCAGGGAATCAGACGCGGGGAATCAGAGGCGGGGATTCAGAGCTGGTGAATCAGAGGCTGGGAATCAGAGTTGGGGAATCAGAGGCGGGGAATCAGATATGGGGAATCAGAGGCAGGGAATCAGAGGCGGGAATACAGAGGCGGGGAATTAGATATGGGGAATCAGAGGCGGGGAATCAGAGGCAGGGAATCAGACAAGGGGAATCAGAGGCGGGGAATCAGAGATGGGGAATCAGAGGCTGGGAATCAGAGGTAGGGAATTGGATGCCGGGAATCAGAGGCGGGAAATCAGAGCTGGGGAATCAGAGGCGGGGAATCAGAGTTGGGGAATCAGAGGCGGCGAAGCAGATATGGGGAAATAGAGGCGGGGAATCAGATATGGGGAATCAGAGGCGGGGAATCAGATATGGGGAATCAGAGGCTGGGAATCAGAGGGGGGGAAACAGAGGCGGGGAATAAGATATGGGGAATCAGAGGTGGGGAATCAGGGGCGGGGAATCAGTGGCAGGGAATCAGAGGCGGGGAATCAGAGGCGGGGAATCAAAGGAAGGGAATCAGACACGGGGAATCAGAGGTGGGGAATCAGAGATGGGGAATCAGAGGCGGGGAATCACAGGCAGGGAATCAGACGCGGGGAATCAGAGGCGGGGAATCAGATCTGGGGAATCAGAGGTGGGGAATCAGAGTCGGGGAATCATAGGCAGGGAATCGGTTGTGCGGAATCAGAGATGGGGAATCAGATGTGGGGAATCAGAGGCAGTGAATCAGAGGCGGGGAAACAGAGGCGGGGAATCAAATATAGGGAATCAGAGGTGGGGAATCAGAGGTTGTGAATCAGAGATGGGGAATCAAGGCGGGGAATCAGAGGCAGGGAATCAGACACGGGGAATCAGAGGCGGGGATTCAGAGCTGGGGAATCAGAGGCGGTGAATCAGAGTTGGGGAATCAGAGGCAGGGAATCAGATATGGGGAATCAGAGGTGGGGAATCAGAGGCGGGGAAACAGAGGCGGGGAATCAGATATGGGGAATCAGAATTGGGGAATCAGGGGCAGGGAATCAGTGGCAGGGAATCAGAGGCGGGGAATCAGAGGCGGGGAATCAGAGGCAGGGAATCAGACACGGGGAATCAGAGGCGGGGAATCAGAGATGGGGAATCAGAGGCGGGGAATCAGAGGCAGGGAATCGGACTCCGGGAATCAGAGTCGGGGAATCAGTGCTGGGGAATCAGAGGCGGGGAAACAGAGTTGGGGAATCAGAGGCGGGGAATCAGATATGGGGAAATAGAGGCGGGGAATCAGATATGGGGAATCAGAGGTGTGGAATCAGAGGTTGGGAATCAGAGGCAGGGAATCAGAGTCGGGGAAACAGAGGCGGGTAATCAGATATGGGGAATCAGAGGTGGCGAATCAAAGGCGGCGAAACAGAGATGGGGAATCAGGGCAGGGAATCAGAGGCAGGGAATCAAACACGGGGAATCAGAGCTGGGGAATCAGAGGCGGGGAATCAGAGTTGGGAATCAGAGGCGGGGAATCAGAGGCGGGGAAACAGAGGCGGGGAATCAGATATGGGGAATCAGAGGTGGGGAATCCGAGGTTGGGAATCAGAGGCAGGGAATCAGAGGCGGGGAATCAGAGGCGGGGAATCAGAGGAAGGGAATCAGATGTGCGGAATCGGAGATGGGGAATCAGAGGCAGGGAATCAGAGGCGGGGAATCAGATGCTGGGAATAAGAGGCCGGGAATCAGAGGTGGGGAATCAGATATGGGGAATCAGAGGTGGCGAATCAAAGGCGGTGAATCAGAGATGGGGAATCAGAGGAGGGGAATCAGAGGCAGGGAATCAGATGCGGGGAATCAGAGGCGGGGAATCAGAGCTGGCGAATCAGAGGCTGGGAATCAGAGGTGGGCAATCAGAGGCGGGGAATCAGATATGGGGAATCAGAGGCGGGGAATCAGAGGTTGTGAATCAGAGATGGGGAATCAAGGCGGGGAATCAGAGGCAGGGAATCAGACGCGGGGAATCAGAGGCGGGGATTCAGAGCTGGGGAATCAGAGGCGGGGAATCAGAGTTGGGGAATCAGAGGCAGGGAATCAGATATGGGGAATCAGAGGCGGGGAATCAGAGGCGGGGAAACAGAGGCAGGGAATCAGATGTGGGGAATCAGAGGTGGGGAATCAGGGGCAGGGAATCAGTGGCAGGGAATCAGAGGCGGGGAATCAGAGGCGGGGAATCAAATGCAGGGAATCAGACACGGGGAATCAGAGGCGGGGAATCAGAGATGGGGAATCAGAGGCGGGGAATCAGAGGCAGGGAATCGGATGCCGGGAATCAGAGTGGGGGAATCTGAGCTGGGGAATCAGAGGCGGGGCATCAGAGTTGGGGAATCAGAGGCGGGGAATCAGATATGGGGAAATAGAGGCGGGGAATCAGATATGGGGAATCAGAGGTGTGGAATCAGAGGTTGGGAATCAGAGGCAGGGAATCAGAGTCGGGGAAACAGAGGCGGGGAATCAGATATGGGGAATCAGAGGTGGCGAATCAAAGGCGGTGAAACAGAGATGGGGAATCAGGGCAGGGAATCAGAGGCAGGGAATCAAACACGGGGAATCAGAGCTGGGGAATCAGAGGCGGGGAATCAGAGTTGGGAATCAGAGGCGGGGAATCTGAGGCGGGGAAACAGAGGCGGGGAATCAGATATGGGGAATCAGAGGTGGGGAATCCGAGGTTGGGAATCAGAGGAAGGGAATCAGAGGCGGAAAATCAGAGGCGGGGAATCAGAGGAAGGGAATCAGATGTGCGGAATCGGAGATGGGGAATCAGAGGCAGGGAATCAGAGGCGGGGAATCAGAGGCGGGGAATCAGAGGCCGGGAATCAGATATGGGGAAACAGAGGCGGGGAATCCGAGGCGGGGAAACAGAGGCGGGGAATCAGATATGGGGAATCAGAGGTGGGGAATCAGAGGTTGGGAATCAGAGGCAGGGAATCAGAGGCTTGGAATCAGATGCAGGGAATCAGATGCGGGGAATCAGAGGCGGGGAATCAGAGCTGGGGAATCAGAGGTGGGGAATCAGATTTGGGGAATCAGAGGCGGGGACTTAGATATTGGGAAACAGAGGCGGGGAATCAGAGGCGGGGAAACCCAGGCGGGGAATCAGATATGGGGAATCAGAGGTGGGGAATCAGAGGCAAGGAATCAGATGTGCGGAATCAGAGATGGGGAATCAGAGGCAGGGAATCAGAATCAGAAGCAGGGAATCAGAGGCCGGGAATCAGAGGCCGGAATCAGATGCTGGGAATCAGAGGCCTGGAATCAGAGGCGGGGAATCAGAGGCAGGGAATCAGATGTGGGGAATCAGAGGCGGGGAATCAGAGCTGGGGAATCAGATGCGGGGTATTAGAGTTGGGGAATCAGAGGCGGGGAATCAGATATGGGGAAACAGAGGTTGGGAATCAGAGGCGGGGAAACAGAGGCAGGGAATCAGATATGGGGAATCAGAGGCGGGGAATCAGAGTTGGGAATCAGAGGCGGGGAATCTGAGGCGGGGAAACAGAGGCGGGGAATCAGATATGGGGAATCAGAGGTGGGGAATCCGAGGTTGGGAATCAGAGGCAGGGAATCAGAGGCGGAAAATCAGAGGCGGGGAATCAGAGGAAGGGAATCAGATGTGCGGAATCGGAGATGGGGAATCAGAGGCAGGGAATCAGAGGCGGGGAATCAGAGGCGGGGAATCAGAGGCCGGGAATCAGATATGGGGAAACAGAGGCGGGGAATCCGAGGCGGGGAAACAGAGGCGGGGAATCAGATATGGGGAATCAGAGGTGGGGAATCAGAGGTTGGGAATCAGAGGCAGGGAATCAAGGCTTGGAATCAGATGCAGGGAATCAGATGCGGGGAATCAGAGGCGGGGAATGAGAGCTGGGGAATCAGAGGTGGGGAATCAGATTTGGGGAATCAGAGGCGGGGACTTAGATATTGGGAAACAGAGGCGGGGAATCAGAGGCGGGGAAACCCAGGCGGGGAATCAGATGTGGGGAATCAGAGGTGGGGAATCAGAGGCAAGGAATCAGATGTGCGGAATCAGAGATGGGGAATCAGAGGCAGGGAATCAGAATCAGAAGCAGGGAATCAGAGGCCGGGAATCAGAGGCCGGAATCAGATGCTGGGAATCAGAGGCCTGGAATCAGAGGCGGGGAATCAGAGGCAGGGAATCAGATGCGGGGAATCAGAGGCGGGGAATCAGAGCTGGGGAATCAGAGGCGGGGTATTAGAGTTGGGGAATCAGAGGCGGGGAATCAGATATGGGGAAACAGAGGTGGGGAATCAGAGGCGGGGAAACAGAGGCAGGGAATCAGATATGGGGAATCAGAGGCGGGGAATCAGAGGTGGGGAATCATAGGCAGGGAATCGGATGTGCGGAATCAGAGATGGGGAATCAGAGGCTGGGAATCAGAGGTGGTGAATCAGAGATGGGGAATCAGAGGCGGGGAATCAGAGGCAGGGAATCAGACGCGGGGAATCAGAGGTGGGCAATCAGAGGCGGGGAATCAGATATGGGGAATCAGAGGCGGGGAATCAGAGGCGGGGAAACAGAGGCGGGGAATCAGATATGGGGAATCAGAGGTGGGGCATCAGAGGTTGTGAATCACAGATGGGGAATCAGAGGCGGGGAATCAGAGGCAGGGAATCAGACGCGGGGAATCAGAGGCGGGGATTCAGAGCTGAGGAATCAGAGGCTGGGAATCAGAGTTGGGGAATCAGAGGCGGGGAATCAGATATGGGGAATCAGAGGCAGGGAATCAGAGGCGGGAAAACAGAGGCGGGGAATCAGATATGGGGAATCAGAGGCGGGGAATCAGAGGCAGGGAATCAGACACGGGGAATCAGAGGCGGGGAATCAGAGATGGGGAATCAGAGGCGGGGAATCAGAGGCAGGGAATCGGATGCCGGGAATCAGAGGCGGGAAATCAGAGCTGGGGAATCAGAGGCGGGGAATCAGAGTTGGGGAATCAGAGGCGGCGAAGCAGATATGGGGAAATAGAGGCGTGGAATCAGATATGGGGAATCAGAGGCGGGGAATCAGATATGGGGAATCAGAGGCTGGGAATCAGAGGGGGGGAAACAGAGGCAGGGAATAAGATATGGGGAATCAGAGGTGGGGAATCAGGGGCGGGGAATCAGTGGCAGGGAATCAGAGGCGGGGAATCAGAGGCGGGGAATCAAAGGAAGGGTTATCAGACACGGGGAATCAGAGGTGGGGAATCAGAGATGGGGAATCAGAGGCGGGGAATCACAGGCAGGGAATCAGACGCGGGGAATCAGAGGCGGGGAATCAGAGCTGGGGAATCAGAGGTGGGGAATCAGAGTCGGGGAATCATAGGCAGGGAATCGGTTGTGCGGAATCAGAGATGGGGAATCAGATGTGGGGAATCAGAGGCAGTGAATCAGAGGCGGGGAAACAGAGGCGGGGAATCAAATATAGGGAATCAGAGGTGGGGAATCAGAGGTTGTGAATCAGAGATGGGGAATCAAGGCGGGGAATCAGAGGCAGGGAATCAGACGCGGGGAATCAGAGGCGGGGATTCAGAGCTGGGGAATCAGAGGCGGTGAATCAGAGTTGGGGAATCAGAGGCAGGGAATCAGATATGGGGAATCAGAGGTGGGGAATCAGAGGCAGGGAAACAGAGGCGGGGAATCAGAGGCGGGGAATCAGAGCTGGGGAATCAGAGGTGGGGAATCAGGGGCAGGGAATCAGTGGCAGGGAATCAGAGGCGGGGAATCAGAGGCGGGGAATCAGAGGCAGGGAATCAGACACGGGGAATCAGAGGCGGGGAATCAGAGATGGGGAATCAAGGCGGGGAATCAGAGGCAGGGAATCAGACGCGGGGAATCAGAGGCGGGGATTCAGAGCTGGGGAATCAGAGGCGGTGAATCAGAGTTGGGGAATCAGAGGCAGGGAATCAGATATGGGGAATCAGAGGTGGGGAATCAGAGGCGGGGAAACAGAGGCGGGGAATCAGAGGCGGGGAATCAGAGCTGGGGAATCAGAGGTGGGGAATCAGGGGCAGGGAATCAGTGGCAGGGAATCAGAGGCGGGGAATCAGAGGCGGGGAATCAGAGGCAGGGAATCAGACACGGGGAATCAGAGGCGGGGAATCAGAGATGGGGAATCAGAGGCGGGGAATCAGAGGCAGGGAATCGGACGCGGGGAATCTGAGGCGGGGAATCAGAGCTGGGGAATCAGAGGTGGGGAATCAGAGTTGGGGAATCAGAGGCAGGGAATTGGATGTGCGGAATCAGAGAGGGGGAATCAGAGGTGGGGAATCAGAGGCGGTGAATCAGAGATGGGGGATCAGAGGCGGGGAATCAGAGGCAGGAAATCAGACACGGGGATTCAGAGGCTGGGAATCAGACGGGGGGAATCAAAGGCGGGGAATCAGAGCTGGGGAATCTGAGGCAGGGAATCAGAGTTGGGGATTCAGAGGCGGGGAATCAGATATGGGGAAACAGAGGCGGGGAATCAGAGGCGGGCAAACAGAGGCAGGGAATTAGATATGGGGAATCAGAGGTAGGGAATCAGAGGTGGTGAATCAGTGATGGGGAATCACAGGCGGGGAATCAGAGGCAGGGAATAGGACGCGGGGAATCAGAGGCAGGGAATCAGAGCTGGGGAATCAGAGGAGGGGATTCATAGTTGGGAATCAGAGGCGGGAATCAGATATGGGGTAACAGAGGCGGGGAATCAGAGGCGGTGAAACAGAGGCGGGGAATCAGATAATGGGAATCGGATGCAGGGAATCAGAGGCGGGGAATCAGAGCTGGGGAATCAGAGGCGGGGAATCAGAGTTGGGGCATCAGAGGTGGGGAATTAGATATAGGGAAACAGAGGCGGGGAATCAGAGGCGGGGAAACAGAGGCGGGGAATCAGATATGGGGAATCAGAGGTGGGGAATCAGAGGCAGGGAATCAGATGTGCGGAATCAGAGATGGGGAATAAGAGGCAGGGAATCAGAATCAGAAGCGGGGAATCAGAGGCCGGGAATCAGAGGCCAGGAATCAGATGCTGGGAATAAAAGGACGGGAATCAGAGGTGGGGAATCAGATATGGGGAATCAGAGGTGGCGAATCAAAGGCGGTGAATCAGAGATGGGGAATCAGAGGCGGGGAATCAGAGGCAGGGAATCAGATGCGGGGAATCAGAGGCGGGGAATCAGAGCTGGCGAATCAGAGGCTGGGAATCAGAGGTGGGCAATCAGAGGCGGGGAATCAGATATGGGGAATCAGAGGCGGGGAATCAGAGGCGGGGAAACAGAGGCGGGGAATCAAATATAGGGAATCAGAGGTGGGGAATCAGAGGTTGTGAATCAGAGATGGGGAATCAAGGCGGGGAATCAGAGGCAGGGAATCAGACGCGGGGAATCAGAGGCGGGGATTCAGAGCTGGGGAATCAGAGGCGGGGAATCAGAGTTGGGGAATCAGAGGCAGGGAATCAGATATGGGGAATCAGAGGCGGGGAATCAGAGGCGGGGAAACAGAGGCGGGGAATCAGATGTGGGGAATCAGATGTGGGGAATCAGGGGCAGGGAATCAGTGGCAGGGAATCAGAGGCGGGGAATCAGAGGCGGGGAATCAAAGGCAGGGAATCAGACACGGGGAATCAGAGGCGGGGAATCAGAGATGGGGAATCAGAGGCGGGGAATCAGAGGCAGGGAATCGGATGCCGGGAATCAGAGTCGGGGAAACAGAGCTGGGGAATCAGAGGCGGGGAATCAGAGTTGGGGAATCAGAGGCGGGGAATCAGATATGGGGAAATAGAGGCGGGGAATCAGATATGGGGAATCAGAGGTGTGGATTCAGAGGTTGGGAATCAGAGGCAGGGAATCAGAGTCGGGGAAACAGAGGCGGGGAATCAGATATGGGGAATCAGGGCAGGGAATCAGAGGCAGGGAATCAAACACGGGGAATCAGAGCTGGGGAATCAGAGGCGGGGAATCAGATGTGCGGAATCAGAGATGGGGAATCAGAGGCAGGGAATCAGAATCAGAAGAAGGGAATCAGAGGCCGGGAATCAGAGGCCGGAATCAGATGCTGGGAATCAGAGGCCTGGAATCAGAGGCGGGGAATCAGAGGCAGGGAATCAGATGCGGGGAATCAGAGGCGGGGAATCAGAGCTGGGGAATCAGAGGCGGGGTATTAGAGTTGGGGAATCAGAGGCGGGGAATCAGATATGGGGAAACAGAGGTGGGGAATCAGAGGCGGGGAAACAGAGGCAGGGAATCAGATATGGGGAATCAGAGGTGGGGCATCAGAGGTTGTGAATCACAGATGGGGAATCAGAGGCGGGGAATCAGAGGCAGGGAATCAGACGCGGGGAATCAGAGGCGGGGATTCAGAGCTGGGGAATCAGAAGCGGGGAATCAGAGTTGGGGAATCAGAGGCGGGGAATCAGATATGGGGAATCAGAGGCAGGGAATCAGAGGCGGGGAATCAGAGGCAGGGAATCAGACGCGGGGAATCTGAGGCGGGGAATCAGAGCTGGGGAATCAGAGGTGGGGAATCAGAGTTGGGGAATCAGAGGCAGGGAATTGGATGTGCGGAATCAGAGAGGGGGAATCAGAGGTGGGGAATCAGACGCGGTGAATCAGAGATGGGGAATCACAGGCGGGGAATCAGAGGCAGGAAATCAGACACGGGGATTCAGAGGCTGTGAATCAGACGGGGGGAATCAAAGGCGGGGAATCAGAGCTGGGGAATCTGAGGCAGGGAATTAGAGTTGGGGATTCAGAGGCGGGGAATCAGATATGGGGAAACAGAGGCGGGGAATCAGAGGCGGGCAAACAGAGGCGGGGAATTAGATATGGGGAATCAGAGGTAGGGAATCAGAGGTGGTGAATCAGTGATGGGGAATCACAGGCGGGGAATCAGAGGCAGGGAATAGGACGCGGGGAATCAGAGGCATGGAATCAGAGCTGGGGAATCAGAGGAGGGGATTCATAGTTGGGAATCAGAGGCAGGAATCAGATATGGGGAAACAGAGGCGGGGAATCAGAGGCGGTGAAACAGAGGCGGGGAATCAGATATGGGGAATCGGATGCAGGGAGTCAGAGGCGGGGAATCAGAGCTGGGGAATCAGAGGCGGGGAATCAGAGTTGGGGCATCAGAGGTGGGGAATTAGATATAGGGAAACAGAGGCGGGGAATCAGAGGCGGGGAAACAGATGCGGGAAATCAGATATGGGGAATCAGAGGTGGGGAATCAGAGGCAGGGAATCAGATGTGCGGAATCAGAGATGGGGAATAAGAGGCAGGGAATCAGAATCAGAAGCGGGGAATCAGAGGCCGGGAATCAGAGGCCGGGAATCAGATGCTGGGAATAAGAGGCCGGGAATCAGAGGTGGGGAATCAGATATGGGGAATCAGAGGTGGCGAATCAAAGGCGGTGAATCAGAGATGGGGAATCAGAGGCGGGGAATCAGAGGCAGGGAATCAGATGCGGGGAATCAGAGGCGGGGAATCAGAGCTGGCGAATCAGAGGCTGGGAATCAGAGGTGGGCAATCAGAGGCGGGGAATCAGATATGGGGAATCAGAGGCGGGGAATCAGAGGCGGGGAAACAGAGGCGGGGAATCAAATATAGGGAATCAGAGGTGGGGAATCAGAGGTTGTGAATCAGAGATGGGGAATCAAGGCGGGGAATCAGAGGCAGGGAATCAGACGCGGGGAATCAGAGGCGGGGATTCAGAGCTGGGGAATCAGAGGCGAGGAATCAGAGTTGGGGAATCAGAGGCAGGGAATCAGATATGGGGAATCAGAGGCGGGGAATCAGAGGCGGGGAAACAGAGGCGGGGAATCAGATGTGGGGAATCAGAGGTGGGGAATCAGGGGCAGGAAATCAGTGGCAGGGAATCAGAGGCGGGGAATCAGAGTGGGGAATCAAAGGCAGGGAATAAGACACGGGGAATCAGAGGCGGGGAATCAGAGATGGGGAATCAGAGGCGGGGAATCAGAGGCAGGGAATCGGATGCCGGGAATCAGAGTCGGGGAATCAGAGCTGGGGAATCAGAGGCGGGGAATCAGAGTTGGGGAATCAGAGGCGGGGAATCAGATATGGGGAAATAGAGGCGGGGAATCAGATATGGGGAATCAGAGGTGTGGAATCAGAGGTTGGGAATCAGACGCAGGGAATCAGAGTCGGGGAAACAGAGGCGGGGAATCAGATACGGGGAATCAGAGGTGGAGAATCAAAGGCGGTGAAACAGAGATGGGGAATCAGGGCAGGGAATCAGAGGCAGGGAATCAAACACGGGGAATCAGAGCTGGGGAATCAGAGGCGGGGAATCAGAGTTGGGAATCAGAGGCGGGGAATCAGAGGCGCGGAAACAGAGGCAGGGAATCAGATATGGGGAATCAGAGGCAGGGAATCAGAATCAGAAGAAGGGAATCAGAGGCCGGGAATCAGAGGCCGGAATCAGATGCTGGGAATCAGAGGCCTGGAATCAGAGGCGGGGAATCAGAGGCAGGGAATCAGATGCGGGGAATCAGAGGCGGGGAATCAGAGCTGGGGAATCAGCGGCGGGGTATTAGAGTTGGGGAATCAGAGGCGGGGAATCAGATATGGGGAAACAGAGGTGGGGAATCAGAGGCGGGGAAACAGAGGCAGGGAATCAGATATGGGGAATATGAGGTGGGGCATCAGAGGTTGTGAATCACAGATGGGGAATCAGAGGCGGGGAATCAGAGGCAGGGAATCAGACGCGGGGAATCAGAGGCGGGGATTCAGAGCTGGGGAATCAGAAGCGGGGAATCAGAGTTGGGGAATCAGAGGCGGGGAATCAGATATGGGGAATCAGAGGCAGGGAATCAGAGGCGGGGAATCAGAGGCAGGGAATCAGACGCGGGGAATCTGAGGCGGGGAATCAGAGCTGGGGAATCAGAGGTGGGGAATCAGAGTTGGGGAATCAGAGGAAGGGAATTGGATGTGCGGAATCAGAGAGGGGGAATCAGAGGTGGGGAATCAGAGGCGGTGAATCAGAGATGGGGGATCAGAGGCGGGGAATCAGAGGCAGGAAATCAGACACGGGGATTCAGAGGCTGGGAATCAGACGGGGGGAATCAAAGGCGGGGAATCAGAGCTGGGGAATCTGAGGCAGGGAATCAGAGTTGGGGATTCAGAGGCGGGGAATCAGATATGGGGAAACAGAGGCGGGGAATCAGAGGCGGGCAAACAGAGGCGGGGAATTAGATATGGGGAATCAGAGGTAGGGAATCAGAGGTGGTGAATAAGTGATGGGGAATCACAGGCGGGGAATCAGAGGCAGGGAATAGGACGCGGGGAATCAGAGGCAGGGAATCAGAGCTGGGGAATCAGAGGAGGGGATTCATAGTTGGGAATCAGAGGCGGGAATCAGATATGGGGAAACAGAGGCGGGGAATCAGAGGCGGTGAAACAGAGGCGGGGAATCAGATATGGGGAATCGGATGCAGGGAATCAGAGGCGGGGAATCAGAGCTGGGGAATCAGAGGTGGGGAATCAGAGTTGGGGCATCAGAGGTGGGGAATTAGATATAGGGAAACAGAGGCGGGGAATCAGAGGCGGGGAAACAGAGGCGGGGAATCAGATATGGGGAATCAGAGGTGGGGAATCAGAGGCAGGGAATCAGATGTGCGGAATCAGAGATGGGGAATCAGAGGCAGGGAATCAGAGGCGGGGAATCAGAGGCGGGAAATCAGAGGCCGGGAATCAGATATGGGGAAACCGAGGCGGGGAATCCGAGGCGGGGAAACAGAGGCGGGGAATCAGATATGGGGAATCAGAGGTGGGGAATCAGAGGTTGGGAATCAGAGACAGGGAATCAGAGGCTTGGAATCAGATGCAGGGAATCAGATGCGGGGAATCAGAGGCGGGGAATCAGAGCTGGGGAATCAGAGGTGGGGAATCAGATTTGGGGAATCAGAGGCGGGGTCTTAGATATTGGGAAACAGAGGCGGGGAATCAGAGGTGGGGAAAGCCAGGCGGGGAATCAGATATGGGGAATCAGAGGTGTGGAATCAGAGGCAAGGAATCAGATGTGCGGAATCAGAGATGGGGAATCAGAGGCAGGGAATCAGAATCAGAAGCAGGGAATCAGAGGCCGGGAATCAGAGGCCGGAATCAGATGCTGGGAATCAGAGGCCTGGAATCAGAGGCGGGGAATCAGAGGCAGGGAATCAGATGCGGGGAATCAGAGGCGGGGAATCAGAGCTGGGGAATCAGAGGCGGGGTATTAGAGTTGGGGAATCAGAGGCGGGGAATCAGATGCGGGGAATCAGAGGCGGGGAATCAGAGCTGGCGAATCAGAGGCTGGGAATCAGAGGTGGGCAATCAGAGGCGGGGAATCAGATATGGGGAATCAGAGGCGGGGAATCAGAGGCGGGGAAACAGAGGCGGGGAATCAAATATAGGGAATCAGAGGTGGGGAATCAGAGGTTGTGAATCAGAGATGGGGAATCAAGGCGGGGAATAAGAGGCAGGGAATCAGACGCGGGGAATCAGAGGCGGGGATTCAGAGCTGGGGAATCAGAGGCGAGGAATCAGAGTTGGGGAATCAGAGGCAGGGAATCAGATATGGGGAATCAGAGGCGGGGAATCAGAGGCGGGGAAACAGAGGCGGGGAATCAGATGTGGGGAATCAGAGGTGGGGAATCAGGGGCAGGAAATCAGTGGCAGGGAATCAGAGGCGGGGAATCAGAGCGGGGAATCAAAGGCAGGGAATAAGACACGGGGAATCAGAGGCGGGGAATCAGAGATGGGGAATCAGAGGCGGGGAATCAGAGGCAGGGAATCGGATGCCGGGAATCAGAGTCGGGGAATCAGAGCTGGGGAATCAGAGGCGGGGAATCAGAGTTGGGGAATCAGAGGCGGGGAATCAGATATGGGGAAATAGAGGCGGGGAATCAGATATGGGGAATCAGAGGTGTGGAATCAGAGGTTGGGAATCAGAGGCAGGGAATCAGAGTCGGGGAAACAGAGGCGGGGAATCAGATACGGGGAATCAGAGGTGGCGAATCAAAGGCGGTGAAACAGAGATGGGGAATCAGGGCAGGGAATCAGAGGCAGGGAATCAAACACGGGGAATCAGAGCTGGGGAATCAGAGGCGGGGAATCAGAGTTGGGAATCAGAGGCGGGGAATCAGAGGCGCGGAAACAGAGGCAGGGAATCAGATATGGGGAATCAGAGGCAGGGAATCAGAATCAGAAGAAGGGAATCAGAGGCCGGGAATCAGAGGCCGGAATCAGATGCTGGGAATCAGAGGCCTGGAATCAGAGGCGGGGAATCAGAGGCAGGGAATCAGATGCGGGGAATCAGAGGCGGGGAATCAGAGCTGGGGAATCAGCGGCGGGGTATTAGAGTTGGGGAATCAGAGGCGGGGAATCAGATATGGGGAAACAGAGGTGGGGAATCAGAGGCGGGGAAACAGAGGCAGGGAATCAGATATGGGGAATATGAGGTGGGGCATCAGAGGTTGTGAATCACAGATGGGGAATCAGAGGCGGGGAATCAGAGGCAGGGAATCAGACGCGGGGAATCAGAGGCGGGGATTCAGAGCTGGGGAATCAGAAGCGGGGAATCAGAGTTGGGGAATCAGAGGCGGGGAATCAGAGGCAGGGAATCAAACACGGGGAATCAGAGCTGGGGAATCAGAGGCGGGGAATCAGATGTGCGGAATCAGAGATGGGGAATCAGAGGCAGGGAATCAGAATCAGAAGAAGGGAATCAGAGGCCGGGAATCAGAGGCCGGAATCAGATGCTGGGAATCAGAGGCCTGGAATCAGAGGCGGGGAATCAGAGGCAGGGAATCAGATGCGGGGAATCAGAGGCGGGGAATCAGAGCTGGGGAATCAGCGGCGGGGTATTAGAGTTGGGGAATCAGAGGCGGGGAATCAGATATGGGGAAACAGAGGTGGGGAATCAGAGGCGGGGAAACAGAGGCAGGGAATCAGATATGGGGAATCAGAGGTGGGGCATCAGAGGTTGTGAATCACAGATGGGGAATCAGAGGCGGGGAATCAGAGGCAGGGAATCAGACGCGGGGAATCAGAGGCGGGGATTCAGAGCTGGGGAATCAGAAGCGGGGAATCAGAGTTGGGGAATCAGAGGCGGGGAATCAGATATGGGGAATCAGAGGCAGGGAATCAGAGGCGGGGAATCAGAGGCAGGGAATCAGACGCGGGGAATCTGAGGCGGGGAATCAGAGCTGGGGAATCAGTGGTGGGGAATCAGAGTTGGGGAATCAGAGGCAGGGAATTGGATGTGCGGAATCAGAGAGGGGGAATCAGAGGTGGGGAATCAGACGCGGTGAATCAGAGATGGGGAATCACAGGCGGGGAATCAGAGGCAGGAAATCAGACACGGGGATTCAGAGGCTGGGAATCAGACGGGGGGAATCAAAGGCGGGGAATCAGAGCTGGGGAATCTGAGGCAGGGAATCAGAGTTGGGGATTCAGAGGCGGGGAATCAGATATGGGGAAACAGAGGCGGGGAATCAGAGGCGGGCAAACAGAGGCGGGGAATTAGATATGGGGAATCAGAGGTAGGGAATCAGAGGTGGTGAATCAGTGATGGGGAATCACAGGCGGGGAATCAGAGGCAGGGAATAGGACGCGGGGAATCAGAGGCATGGAATCAGAGCTGGGGAATCAGAGGAGGGGATTCATAGTTGGGAATCAGAGGCAGGAATCAGATATGGGGAAACAGAGGCGGGGAATCAGAGGCGGTGAAACAGAGGCGGGGAATCAGATATGGGGAATCGGATGCAGGGAGTCAGAGGCGGGGAATCAGAGCTGGGGAATCAGAGGCGGGGAATCAGAGTTGGGGCATCAGAGGTGGGGAATTAGATATAGGGAAACAGAGGCGGGGAATCAGAGGCGGGGAAACAGATGCGGGGAATCAGATATGGGGAATCAGAGGTGGGGAATCAGAGGCAGGGAATCAGATGTGCGGAATCAGAGATGGGGAATAAGAGGCAGGGAATCAGAATCAGAAGCGGGGAATCAGAGGCCGGGAATCAGAGGCCGGGAATCAGATGCTGGGAATAAGAGGCCGGGAATCAGAGGTGGGGAATCAGATATGGGGAATCAGAGGTGGCGAATCAAAGGCGGTGAATCAGAGATGGGGAATCAGAGGCGGGGAATCAGAGGCAGGGAATCAGATGCGGGGAATCAGAGGCGGGGAATCAGAGCTGGCGAATCAGAGGCTGGGAATCAGAGGTGGGCAATCAGAGGCGGGGAATCAGATATGGGGAATCAGAGGCGGGGAATCAGAGGCGGGGAAACAGAGGCGGGGAATCAAATATAGGGAATCAGAGGTGGGGAATCAGAGGTTGTGAATCAGAGATGGGGAATCAAGGCGGGGAATCAGAGGCAGGGAATCAGACGCGGGGAATCAGAGGCGGGGATTCAGAGCTGGGGAATCAGAGGCGAGGAATCAGAGTTGGGGAATCAGAGGCAGGGAATCAGATATGGGGAATCAGAGGCGGGGAATCAGAGGCGGGGAAACAGAGGCGGGGAATCAGATGTGGGGAATCAGAGGTGGGGAATCAGGGGCAGGAAATCAGTGGCAGGGAATCAGAGGCGGGGAATCAGAGCGGGGAATCAAAGGCAGGGAATAAGACACGGGGAATCAGAGGCGGGGAATCAGAGATGGGGAATCAGAGGCGGGGAATCAGAGGCAGGGAATCGGATGCCGGGAATCAGAGTCGGGGAATCAGAGCTGGGGAATCAGAGGCGGGGAATCAGAGTTGGGGAATCAGAGGCGGGGAATCAGATATGGGGAAATAGAGGCGGGGAATCAGATATGGGGAATCAGAGGTGTGGAATCAGAGGTTGGGAATCAGACGCAGGGAATCAGAGTCGGGGAAACAGAGGCGGGGAATCAGATACGGGGAATCAGAGGTGGAGAATCAAAGGCGGTGAAACAGAGATGGGGAATCAGGGCAGGGAATCAGAGGCAGGGAATCAAACACGGGGAATCAGAGCTGGGGAATCAGAGGCGGGGAATCAGAGTTGGGAATCAGAGGCGGGGAATCAGAGGCGCGGAAACAGAGGCTGGGAATCAGATATGGGGAATCAGAGGCAGGGAATCAGAATCAGAAGAAGGGAATCAGAGGCCGGGAATCAGAGGCCGGAATCAGATGCTGGGAATCAGAGGCCTGGAATCAGAGGCGGGGAATCAGAGGCAGGGAATCAGATGCGGGGAATCAGAGGCGGGGAATCAGAGCTGGGGAATCAGCGGCGGGGTATTAGAGTTGGGGAATCAGAGGCGGGGAATCAGATATGGGGAAACAGAGGTGGGGAATCAGAGGCGGGGAAACAGAGGCAGGGAATCAGATATGGGGAATATGAGGTGGGGCATCAGAGGTTGTGAATCACAGATGGGGAATCAGAGGCGGGGAATCAGAGGCAGGGAATCAGACGCGGGGAATCAGAGGCGGGGATTCAGAGCTGGGGAATCAGAAGCGGGGAATCAGAGTTGGGGAATCAGAGGCGGGGAATCAGATATGGGGAATCAGAGGCAGGGAATCAGAGGCGGGGAATCAGAGGCAGGGAATCAGACGCGGGGAATCTGAGGCGGGGAATCAGAGCTGGGGAATCAGAGGTGGGGAATCAGAGTTGGGGAATCAGAGGAAGGGAATTGGATGTGCGGAATCAGAGAGGGGGAATCAGAGGTGGGGAATCAGAGGCGGTGAATCAGAGATGGGGGATCAGAGGCGGGGAATCAGAGGCAGGAAATCAGACACGGGGATTCAGAGGCTGGGAATCAGACGGGGGGAATCAAAGGCGGGGAATCAGAGCTGGGGAATCTGAGGCAGGGAATCAGAGTTGGGGATTCAGAGGCGGGGAATCAGATATGGGGAAACAGAGGCGGGGAATCAGAGGCGGGCAAACAGAGGCGGGGAATTAGATATGGGGAATCAGAGGTAGGGAATCAGAGGTGGTGAATAAGTGATGGGGAATCACAGGCGGGGAATCAGAGGCAGGGAATAGGACGCGGGGAATCAGAGGCAGGGAATCAGAGCTGGGGAATCAGAGGAGGGGATTCATAGTTGGGAATCAGAGGCGGGAATCAGATATGGGGAAACAGAGGCGGGGAATCAGAGGCGGTGAAACAGAGGCGGGGAATCAGATATGGGGAATCGGATGCAGGGAATCAGAGGCGGGGAATCAGAGCTGGGGAATCAGAGGTGGGGAATCAGAGTTGGGGCATCAGAGGTGGGGAATTAGATATAGGGAAACAGAGGCGGGGAATCAGAGGCGGGGAAACAGAGGCGGGGAATCAGATATGGGGAATCAGAGGTGGGGAATCAGAGGCAGGGAATCAGATGTGCGGAATCAGAGATGGGGAATCAGAGGCAGGGAATCAGAGGCGGGGAATCAGAGGCGGGAAATCAGAGGCCGGGAATCAGATATGGGGAAACCGAGGCGGGGAATCCGAGGCGGGGAAACAGAGGCGGGGAATCAGATATGGGGAATCAGAGGTGGGGAATCAGAGGTTGGGAATCAGAGGCAGGGAATCAGAGGCTTGGAATCAGATGCAGGGAATCAGATGCGGGGAATCAGAGGCGGGGAATCAGAGCTGGGGAATCAGAGGTGGGGAATCAGATTTGGGGAATCAGAGGCGGGGTCTTAGATATTGGGAAACAGAGGCGGGGAATCAGAGGTGGGGAAAGCCAGGCGGGGAATCAGATATGGGGAATCAGAGGTGGGGAATCAGAGGCAAGGAATCAGATGTGCGGAATCAGAGATGGGGAATCAGAGGCAGGGAATCAGAATCAGAGGCAGGGAATCAGATGCGGGGAATCAGAGGCGGGGAATCAGAGCTGGCGAATCAGAGGCTGGGAATCAGAGGTGGGCAATCAGAGGCGGGGAATCAGATATGGGGAATCAGAGGCGGGGAATCAGAGGCGGGGAAACAGAGGCGGGGAATCAAATATAGGGAATCAGAGGTGGGGAATCAGAGGTTGTGAATCAGAGATGGGGAATCAAGGCGGGGAATCAGAGGCAGGGAATCAGACGCGGGGAATCAGAGGCGGGGATTCAGAGCTGGGGAATCAGAGGCGAGGAATCAGAGTTGGGGAATCAGAGGCAGGGAATCAGATATGGGGAATCAGAGGCGGGGAATCAGAGGCGGGGAAACAGAGGCGGGGAATCAGATGTGGGGAATCAGAGGTGGGGAATCAGGGGCAGGAAATCAGTGGCAGGGAATCAGAGGCGGGGAATCAGAGCGGGGAATCAAAGGCAGGGAATAAGACACGGGGAATCAGAGGCGGGGAATCAGAGATGGGGAATCAGAGGCGGGGAATCAGAGGCAGGGAATCGGATGCCGGGAATCAGAGTCGGGGAATCAGAGCTGGGGAATCAGAGGCGGGGAATCAGAGTTGGGGAATCAGAGGCGGGGAATCAGATATGGGGAAATAGAGGCGGGGAATCAGATATGGGGAATCAGAGGTGTGGAATCAGAGGTTGGGAATCAGACGCAGGGAATCAGAGTCGGGGAAACAGAGGCGGGGAATCAGATACGGGGAATCAGAGGTGGAGAATCAAAGGCGGTGAAACAGAGATGGGGAATCAGGGCAGGGAATCAGAGGCAGGGAATCAAACACGGGGAATCAGAGCTGGGGAATCAGAGGCGGGGAATCAGAGTTGGGAATCAGAGGCGGGGAATCAGAGGCGCGGAAACAGAGGCTGGGAATCAGATATGGGGAATCAGAGGCAGGGAATCAGAATCAGAAGAAGGGAATCAGAGGCCGGGAATCAGAGGCCGGAATCAGATGCTGGGAATCAGAGGCCTGGAATCAGAGGCGGGGAATCAGAGGCAGGGAATCAGATGCGGGGAATCAGAGGCGGGGAATCAGAGCTGGGGAATCAGCGGCGGGGTATTAGAGTTGGGGAATCAGAGGCGGGGAATCAGATATGGGGAAACAGAGGTGGGGAATCAGAGGCGGGGAAACAGAGGCAGGGAATCAGATATGGGGAATATGAGGTGGGGCATCAGAGGTTGTGAATCACAGATGGGGAATCAGAGGCGGGGAATCAGAGGCAGGGAATCAGACGCGGGGAATCAGAGGCGGGGATTCAGAGCTGGGGAATCAGAAGCGGGGAATCAGAGTTGGGGAATCAGAGGCGGGGAATCAGATATGGGGAATCAGAGGCAGGGAATCAGAGGCGGGGAATCAGAGGCAGGGAATCAGACGCGGGGAATCTGAGGCGGGGAATCAGAGCTGGGGAATCAGAGGTGGGGAATCAGAGTTGGGGAATCAGAGGAAGGGAATTGGATGTGCGGAATCAGAGAGGGGGAATCAGAGGTGGGGAATCAGAGGCGGTGAATCAGAGATGGGGGATCAGAGGCGGGGAATCAGAGGCAGGAAATCAGACACGGGGATTCAGAGGCTGGGAATCAGACGGGGGGAATCAAAGGCGGGGAATCAGAGCTGGGGAATCTGAGGCAGGGAATCAGAGTTGGGGATTCAGAGGCGGGGAATCAGATATGGGGAAACAGAGGCGGGGAATCAGAGGCGGGCAAACAGAGGCGGGGAATTAGATATGGGGAATCAGAGGTAGGGAATCAGAGGTGGTGAATAAGTGATGGGGAATCACAGGCGGGGAATCAGAGGCAGGGAATAGGACGCGGGGAATCAGAGGCAGGGAATCAGAGCTGGGGAATCAGAGGAGGGGATTCATAGTTGGGAATCAGAGGCGGGAATCAGATATGGGGAAACAGAGGCGGGGAATCAGAGGCGGTGAAACAGAGGCGGGGAATCAGATATGGGGAATCGGATGCAGGGAATCAGAGGCGGGGAATCAGAGCTGGGGAATCAGAGGTGGGGAAACAGAGTTGGGGCATCAGAGGTGGGGAATTAGATATAGGGAAACAGAGGCGGGGAATCAGAGGCGGGGAAACAGAGGCGGGGAATCAGATATGGGGAATCAGAGGTGGGGAATCAGAGGCAGGGAATCAGATGTGCGGAATCAGAGATGGGGAATCAGAGGCAGGGAATCAGAGGCGGGGAATCAGAGGCGGGAAATCAGAGGCCGGGAATCAGATATGGGGAAACCGAGGCGGGGAATCCGAGGCGGGGAAACAGAGGCGGGGAATCAGATATGGGGAATCAGAGGTGGGGAATCAGAGGTTGGGAATCAGAGGCAGGGAATCAGAGGCTTGGAATCAGATGCAGGGAATCAGATGCGGGGAATCAGAGGCGGGGAATCAGAGCTGGGGAATCAGAGGTGGGGAATCAGATTTGGGGAATCAGAGGCGGGGTCTTAGATATTGGGAAACAGAGGCGGGGAATCAGAGGTGGGGAAAGCCAGGCGGGGAATCAGATATGGGGAATCAGAGGTGGGGAATCAGAGGCAAGGAATCAGATGTGCGGAATCAGAGATGGGGAATCAGAGGCAGGGAATCAGAATCAGAAGCAGGGAATCAGAGGCCGGGAATCAGAGGCCGGAATCAGATGCTGGGAATCAGAGGCCTGGAATCAGAGGCGGGGAATCAGAGGCAGGGAATCAGATGCGGGGAATCAGAGGCGGGGAATCAGAGCTGGGGAATCAGAGGCGTGGTATTAGAGTTGGGGAATCAGAGGCGGGGAATCAGATGCGGGGAATCAGAGGCGGGGAATCAGAGCTGGCGAATCAGAGGCTGGGAATCAGAGGTGGGCAATCAGAGGCGGGGAATCAGATATGGGGAATCAGAGGCGGGGAATCAGAGGCGGGGAAACAGAGGCGGGGAATCAAATATAGGGAATCAGAGGTGGGGAATCAGAGGTTGTGAATCAGAGATGGGGAATCAAGGCGGGGAATCAGAGGCAGGGAATCAGACGCGGGGAATCAGAGGCGGGGCTTCAGAGCTGGGGAATCAGAGGCGAGGAATCAGAGTTGGGGAATCAGAGGCAGGGAATCAGATATGGGGAATCAGAGGCGGGGAATCAGAGGCGGGGAAACAGAGGCGGGGAATCAGATGTGGGGAATCAGAGGTGGGGAATCAGGGGCAGGAAATCAGTGGCAGGGAATCAGAGGCGGGGAATCAGAGCGGGGAATCATAGGCAGGGAATAAGACACGGGGAATCAGAGGCGGGGAATCAGAGATGGGGAATCAGAGGCGGGGAATCAGAGGCAGGGAATCGGATGCCGGGAATCAGAGTCGGGGAATCAGAGCTGGGGAATCAGAGGCGGGGAATCAGAGTTGGGGAATCAGAGGCGGGGAATCAGATATGGGGAAATAGAGGCGGGGAATCAGATATGGGGAATCAGAGGTGTGGAATCAGAGGTTGGGAATCAGAGGCAGGGAATCAGAGTCGGGGAAACAGAGGCGGGGAATCAGATACGGGGAATCAGAGGTGGCGAATCAAAGGCGGTGAAACAGAGATGGGGAATCAGGGCAGGGAATCAGAGGCAGGGAATCAAACACGGGGAATCAGAGCTGGGGAATCAGAGGCGGGGAATCAGAGTTGGGAATCAGAGGCGGGGAATCAGAGGTGCGGAAACAGAGGCAGGGAATCAGAT
Source organism: Narcine bancroftii (assembly GCF_036971445.1). Taxonomy (NCBI): domain Eukaryota; kingdom Metazoa; phylum Chordata; class Chondrichthyes; order Torpediniformes; family Narcinidae; genus Narcine; species Narcine bancroftii. The sequence goes on from NW_027211883.1 coordinate 1,025,745, forward strand.
ATGGGGAATCAGAGGCAGGGAATCAGAATCAGAAGAAGGGAATCAGAGGCCGGGAATCAGAGGCCGGAATCAGATGCTGGGAATCAGAGGCCTGGAATCAGAGGCGGGGAATCAGAGGCAGGGAATCAGATGCGGGGAATCAGAGGCGGGGAATCAGAGCTGGGGAATCAGCGGCGGGGTATTAGAGTTGGGGAATCAGAGGCGGGGAATCAGATATGGGGAAACAGAGGTGGGGAATCAGAGGCGGGGAAACAGAGGCAGGGAATCAGATATGGGGAATATGAGGTGGGGCATCAGAGGTTGTGAATCACAGATGGGGAATCAGAGGCGGGGAATCAGAGGCAGGGAATCAGACGCGGGGAATCAGAGGCGGGGATTCAGAGCTGGGGAATCAGAAGCGGGGAATCAGAGTTGGGGAATCAGAGGCGGGGAATCAGATATGGGGAATCAGAGGCAGGGAATCAGAGGCGGGGAATCAGAGGCAGGGAATCAGACGCGGGGAATCTGAGGCGGGGAATCAGAGCTGGGGAATCAGAGGTGGGGAATCAGAGTTGGGGAATCAGAGGAAGGGAATTGGATGTGCGGAATCAGAGAGGGGGAATCAGAGGTGGGGAATCAGAGGCGGTGAATCAGAGATGGGGGATCAGAGGCGGGGAATCAGAGGCAGGAAATCAGACACGGGGATTCAGAGGCTGGGAATCAGACGGGGGGAATCAAAGGCGGGGAATCAGAGCTGGGGAATCTGAGGCAGGGAATCAGAGTTGGGGATTCAGAGGCGGGGAATCAGATATGGGGAAACAGAGGCGGGGAATCAGAGGCGGGCAAACAGAGGCGGGGAATTAGATATGGGGAATCAGAGGTAGGGAATCAGAGGTGGTGAATCAGTGATGGGGAATCACAGGCGGGGAATCAGAGGCAGGGAATAGGACGCGGGGAATCAGAGGCAGGGAATCAGAGCTGGGGAATCAGAGGAGGGGATTCATAGTTGGGAATCAGAGGCGGGAATCAGATATGGGGAAACAGAGGCGGGGAATCAGAGGCGGTGAAACAGAGGCGGGGAATCAGATATGGGGAATCGGATGCAGGGAATCAGAGGCGGGGAATCAGAGCTGGGGAATCAGAGGTGGGGAATCAGAGTTGGGGCATCAGAGGTGGGGAATTAGATATAGGGAAACAGAGGCGGGGAATCAGAGGCGGGGAAACAGAGGCGGGGAATCAGATATGGGGAATCAGAGGTGGGGAATCAGAGGCAGGGAATCAGATGTGCGGAATCAGAGATGGGGAATCAGAGGCAGGGAATCAGAGGCGGGGAATCAGAGGCGGGAAATCAGAGGCCGGGAATCAGATATGGGGAAACAGAGGCGGGGAATCCGAGGCAGGGAAACAGAGGCGGGGAATCAGATATGGGGAATCAGAGGTGGGGAATCAGAGGTTGGGAATCAGAGGCAGGGAATCAGAGGCTTGGAATCAGATGCAGGGAATCAGATGCGGGGAATCAGAGGCGGGGAATCAGAGCTGGGGAATCAGAGGTGGGGAATCAGATTTGGGGAATCAGAGGCGGGGACTTAGATATTGGGAAACAGAGGCGGGGAATCAGAGGCGGGGAAAGCCAGGCGGGGAATCAGATATGGGGAATCAGAGGATGGGAATCAGAGGCAAGGAATCAGATGTGCGGAATCAGAGATGGGGAATCAGAGGCAGGGAATCAGAATCAGAAGCAGGGAATCAGAGGCCGGGAATCAGAGGCCGGAATCAGATGCTGGGAATCAGAGGCCTGGAATCAGAGGCGGGGAATCAGAGGCAGGGAATCAGATGCGGGGAATCAGAGGCGGGGAATCAGAGCTGGGGAATCAGAGGCGGGGTATTAGAGTTGGGGAATCAGAGGCGGGGAATCAGATATGGGGAAACAGAGGTGGGGAATCAGAGGCAGGGAATCAGAATCAGAAGCAGGGAATCAGAGGCCGGGAATCAGAGGCCGGAATCAGATGCTGGGAATCAGAGGCCTGGAATCAGAGGCGGGGAATCAGAGGCAGGGAATCAGATGCGGGGAATCAGAGGCGGGGAATCAGAGCTGGGGAATCAGAGGCGGGGTATTAGAGTTGGGGAATCAGAGGCGGGGAATCAGATATGGGGAAACAGAGGTGGGGAATCAGAGGCGGGGAAACAGAGGCAGGGAATCAGATATGGGGAATCAGAGGCGGGGAATCAGAGGTGGGGAATCATAGGCAGGGAATCGGATGTGCGGAATCAGAGATGGGGAATCAGAGGCTGGGAATCAGAGGTGGTGAATCAGAGATGGGGAATCAGAGGCGGGGAATCAGAGGCAGGGAATCAGACGCGGGGAATCAGAGGTGGGCAATCAGAGGCGGGGAATCAGATATGGGGAATCAGAGGCGGGGAATCAGAGGCGGGGAAACAGAGGCGGGGAATCAGATATGGGGAATCAGAGGTGGGGCATCAGAGGTTGTGAATCACAGATGGGGAATCAGAGGCGGGGAATCAGAGCTGGTGAATCAGAGGCTGGGAATCAGAGTTGGGGAATCAGAGGCGGGGAATCAGATATGGGGAATCAGAGGCAGGGAATCAGAGGCGGGAAAACAGAGGCGGGGAATCAGATATGGGGAATCAGAGGCGGGGAATCAGAGGCAGGGAATCAGACAAGGGGAATCAGAGGCGAGGAATCAGAGATGGGGAATCAGAGGCTGGGAATCAGAGGCAGGGAATCGGATGCCGGGAATCAGAGGCGGGAAATCAGAGCTGGGGAATCAGAGGCGGGGAATCAGAGTTGGGGAATCAGAGGCGGCGAAGCAGATATGGGGAAATAGAGGCGGGGAATCAGATATGGGGAATCAGAGGCGGGGAATCAGATATGGGGAATCAGAGGCGGGGAATCAGAGGCAGGGAATCAGACGCGGGGAATCAGAGGTGGGCAATCAGAGGCGGGGAATCAGATATGGGGAATCAGAGGCGGGGAATCAGAGGCGGGGAAACAGAGGCGGGGAATCAGATATGGGGAATCAGAGGTGGGGCATCAGAGGTTGTGAATCACAGATGGGGAATCAGAGGCGGGGAATCAGAGGCAGGGAATCAGACGCGGGGAATCAGAGGCGGGGATTCAGAGCTGGTGAATCAGAGGCTGGGAATCAGAGTTGGGGAATCAGAGGCGGGGAATCAGATATGGGGAATCAGAGGCAGGGAATCAGAGGCGGGAAAACAGAGGCGGGGAATCAGATATGGGGAATCAGAGGCAGGGAATCAGAGGCGGGGAATCAGAGGCAGGGAATCAGACGCGGGGAATCTGAGGCGGGGAATCAGAGCTGGGGAATCAGAGGTGGGGAATCAGAGTTGGGGAATCAGAGAAAGGGAATTGGATGTGCGGAATCAGAGAGGGGGAATCAGAGGTGGGGAATCAGAGGCGGTGAATCAGAGATGGGGGATCAGAGGCGGGGAATCAGAGGCAGGAAATCAGACACGGGGATTCAGAGGCTGGGAATCAGACGGGGGAATCAAAGGCGGGGAATCAGAGGCGGGCAAAAAGAGGCGGGGAATTAGATATGGGGAATCAGAGGTAGGGAATCAGAGGTGGTGAATCAGTGATGGGGAATCACAGGCGGGGAATCAGAGGCAGGGAATAGGACGCGGGGAATCAGAGGCAGGGAATCAGAGCTGGGGAATCAGAGGAGGGGATTCATAGTTGGGAATCAGAGGCGGGAATCAGATATGGGGAAACAGAGGCGGGGAATCAGAGGCGGTGAAACAGAGGCGGGGAATCAGATATGGGGAATCGGATGCAGGGAATCAGAGGCGGGGAATCAGAGCTGGGGAATCAGAGGCGGGGAATCAGAGTTGGGGCATCAGAGGTGGGGAATTAGATATAGGGAAACAGAGGCGGGGAATCAGAGGCGGGGAAACAGAGGCGGGGAATCAGATATGGGGAATCAGAGGTGGGGAATCAGAGGCAGGGAATCAGATGTGCGGAATCAGAGATGGGGAATAAGAGGCAGGGAATCAGAATCAGAAGCGGGGAATCAGAGGCCGGGAATCAGAGGCCGGGAATCAGATGCTGGGAATAAGAGGACGGGAATCAGAGGTGGGGAATCAGATATGGGGAATCAGAGGTGGCGAATCAAAGGCGGTGAATCAGAGATGGGGAATCAGAGGCGGGGAATCAGAGGCAGGGAATCAGATGCGGGGAATCAGAGGCGGGGAATCAGAGCTGGCGAATCAGAGGCTGGGAATCAGAGGTGGGCAATCAGAGGCGGGGAATCAGATATGGGGAATCAGAGGCGGGGAATCAGAGGAGGGGAAACAGAGGCGGGTAATCAAATATAGGGAATCAGAGGTGGGGAATCAGAGGTTGTGAATCAGAGATGGGGAATCAAGGCGGGGAATCAGAGGCAGGGAATCAGACGCGGGGAATCAGAGGCGGGGATTCAGAGCTGGGGAATCAGAGGCGGGGAATCAGAGTTGGGGAATCAGAGGCAGGGAATCAGATATGGGGAATCAGAGGCGGGGAATCAGAGGCGGGGAAACAGAGGCGGGGAATCAGATGTGGGGAATCAGAGGTGGGGAATCAGGGGCAGGGAATCAGTGGCAGGGAATCAGAGGCGGGGAATCAGAGGCGGGGAATCAAAGGCAGGGAATCAGACACGGGGAATCAGAGGCGGGGAATCAGAGATGGGGAATCAGAGGCGGGGAATCTGAGGCAGGGAATCGGATGCCGGGAATCAGAGTCGGGGAAACAGAGCTGGGGAATCAGAGGCGGGGAATCAGAGTTGGGGAATCAGAGGCGGGGAATCAGATATGGGGAAATAGAGGCGGGGAATCAGATATGGGGAATCAGAGGTGTGGAATCAGAGGTTGGGAATCAGAGGCAGGGAATCAGAGTCGGGGAAACAGAGGCGGGGAATCAGATATGGGGAATCAGAGGTGGCGAATCAAAGGCGGTGAAACAGAGATGGGGAATCAGGGCAGGGAATCAGAGGCAGGGAATCAAACACGGGGAATCAGAGCTGGGGAATCAGAGGCGGGGAATCAGAGTTGGGAATCAGAGGCGGGGAATCTGAGGCGGGGAAACAGAGGCGGGGAATCAGATATGGGGAATCAGAGGTGGGGAATCCGAGGTTGGGAATCAGAGGCAGGGAATCAGAGGCGGAAAATCAGAGGCGGGGAATAAGAGGAAGGGAATCAGATGTGCGGAATCGGAGATGGGGAATCAGAGGCAGGGAATCAGAGGCGGGGAATCAGAGGCGGGGAATCAGAGGCGGGGAATCAGAGGCCGGGAATCAGATATGGGGAAACAGAGGCGGGGAATCCGAGGCGGGGAAACAGAGGCGGGGAATCAGATATGGGGAATCAGAGGTGGGGAATCAGAGGTTGGGAATCAGAGGCAGGGAATCAGAGGCTTGGAATCAGATGCAGGGAATCAGATGCGGGAAATCAGAGGCGGGGAATCAGAGCTGGGGAATCAGAGGTGGGGAATCAGATTTGGGGAATCAGAGGCGGGGACTTAGATATTGGGAAACAGAGGCGGGGAATCAGAGGCGGGGAAAGCCAGGCGGGGAATCAGATATGGGGAATCAGAGGTGGGGAATCAGAGGCAAGGAATCAGATGTGCGGAATCAGAGATGGGGAATCAGAGGCAGGGAATCAGAATCAGAAGCAGGGAATCAGAGGCCGGGAATCAGAGGCCGGAATCAGATGCTGGGAATCAGAGGCCTGGAATCAGAGGCGGGGAATCAGAGGCAGGGAATCAGATGCGGGGAATCAGAGGCGGGGAATCAGAGCTGGGGAATCAGAGGCGGGGTATTAGAGTTGGGGAATCAGAGGCGGGGAATCAGATATGGGGAAACAGAGGTGGGGAATCAGAGGCGGGGAAACAGAGGCAGGGAATCAGATATGGGGAATCAGAGGCGGGGAATCAGAGGTGGGGAATCATAGGCAGGGAATCGGATGTGCGGAATCAGAGATGGGGAATCAGAGGCTGGGAATCAGAGGTGGTGAATCAGAGATGGGGAATCAGAGGCGGGGAATCAGAGGCAGGGAATCAGACGCGGGGAATCAGAGGTGGGCAATCAGAGGCGGGGAATCAGATATGGGGAATCAGAGGCGGGGAATCAGAGGCGGGGAAACAGAGGCGGGGAATCAGATATGGGGAATCAGAGGTGGGGCATCAGAGGTTGTGAATCACAGATGGGGAATCAGAGGCGGGGAATCAGAGGCAGGGAATCAGACGCGGGGAATCAGAGGCGGGGATTCAGAGCTGGTGAATCAGAGGCTGGGAATCAGAGTTGGGGAATCAGAGGCGGGGAATCAGATATGGGGAATCAGAGGCAGGGAATCAGAGGCGGGAAAACAGAGGCGGGGAATCAGATATGGGGAATCAGAGGCGGGGAATCAGAGGCAGGGAATCAGACAAGGGGAATCAGAGGCGGGGAATCAGAGATGGGGAATCAGAGGCTGGGAATCAGAGGCAGGGAATCGGATGCCGGGAATCAGAGGCGGGAAATCAGAGCTGGGGAATCAGAGGCGGGGAATCAGAGTTGGGGAATCAGAGGCGGCGAAGCAGATATGGGGAAATAGAGGCGGGGAATCAGATATGGGGAATCAGAGGCGGGGAATCAGATATGGGGAATCAGAGGCTGGGAATCAGAGGGGGGGGAAACAGAGGCGGGGAATAAGATATGGGAAATCAGAGGTGGGGAATCAGGGGCGGGGAATCAGTGGCAGGGAATCAGAGGCGGGGAATCAGAGGCGGGGAATCAAAGGAAGGGAATCAGACACGGGGAATCAGAGGTGGGGAATCAGAGATGGGGAATCAGAGGCGGGGAATCACAGGCAGGGAATCAGACGCGGGGAATCAGAGGCGGGGAATCAGAGCTGGGGAATCAGAGGTGGGGAATCAGAGTCGGGGAATCATAGGCAGGGCATCGGTTGTGCGGAATCAGAGATGGGGAATCAGATGTGGGGAATCAGAGGCAGTGAATCAGAGGCGGGGAAACAGAGGCGGGGAATCAAATATAGGGAATCAGAGGTGGGGAATCAGAGGTTGTGAATCAGAGATGGGGAATCAAGGCGGGGAATCAGTGGCAGGGAATCAGACGCGGGGAATCAGAGGCGGGGATTCAGAGCTGGGGAATCAGAGGCGGTGAATCAGAGTTGGGGAATCAGAGGCAGGGAATCAGATATGGGGAATCAGAGGTGGGGAATCAGAGGCGGGGAAACAGAGGCGGGGAATCAGATATGGGGAATCAGAATTGGGGAAACAGGGGCAGGGAATCAGTGGCAGGGAATCAGAGGCAGGGAATCAGAGGCGGGGAATCAGAGACAGGGAATCAGACACGGGGAATCAGAGGCGGGGAATCAGAGATGGGGAATCAGAGGCGGGGAATCAGAGGCAGGGAATCGTACTCCGGGAATCAGAGTCGGGGAATCAGAGCTGGGGAATCAGAGGCGGGGAAACAGAGTTGGGGAATCAGAGGCGGGGAATCAGATATGGGGAAATAGAGGCGGGGAATCAGATATGGGGAATCAGAGGTGTGGAATCAGAGGTTGGGAATCAGAGGCAGGGAATCAGAGTCGGGGAAACAGAGGCGGGTAATCAGATATGGGGAATCAGAGGTGGCGAATCAAAGGCGGCGAAACAGAGATGGGGAATCAGGGCAGGGAATCAGAGGCAGGGAATCAAACACGGGGAATCAGAGCTGGGGAATCAGAGGCGGGGAATCAGAGTTGGGAATCAGAGGCGGGGAATCAGAGGCGGGGAAACAGAGGCGGGGAATCAGATATGGGGAATCAGAGGTGGGGAATCCGAGGTTGGGAATCAGAGGCAGGGAATCAGAGGCGGGGAATCAGAGGCGGGGAATCAGAGGAAGGGAATCAGATGTGCGGAATCGGAGATGGGGAATCAGAGGCAGGGAATCAGAGGCGGGGAATCAGATGCTGGGAATAAGAGGCCGGGAATCAGAGGTGGGGAATCAGATATGGGGAATCAGAGGTGGCGAATCAAAGGCGGAGAATCAGAGATGGGGAATCAGAGGAGGGGAATCAGAGGCAGGGAATCAGATGCGGGGAATCAGAGGCGGGGAATCAGAGCTGGCGAATCAGAGGCTGGGAATCAGAGGTGGGCAATCAGAGGCGGGGAATCAGATATGGGGAATCAGAGGCGGGGAATCAGAGGTTGTGAATCAGAGATGGGGAATCAAGGCGGGGAATCAGAGGCAGGGAATCAGACGCGGGGAATCAGAGGCGGGGATTCAGAGCTGGGGAATCAGAGGCGGGGAATCAGAGTTGGGGAATCAGAGGCAGGGAATCAGATATGGGGAATCAGAGGCGGGGAATCAGAGGCGGGGAAACAGAGGCAGGGAATCAGATGTGGGGAATCAGAGGTGGTGAATCAGGGGCAGGGAATCAGTGGCAGGGAATCAGAGGCGGGGAATCAGAGGCGGGGAATCAAATGCAGGGAATCAGACACGGGGAATCAGAGGCGGGGAATCAGAGATGGGGAATCAGAGGCGGGGAATCAGAGGCAGGGAATCGGATGCCGGGAATCAGAGTGGGGGAATCTGAGCTGGGGAATCAGAGGCGGGGAATCAGAGTTGGGGAATCAGAGGCGGGGAATCAGATATGGGGAAATAGAGGCGGGGAATCAGATATGGGGAATCAGAGGTGTGGAATCAGAGGTTGGGAATCAGAGGCAGGGAATCAGAGTCGGGGAAACAGAGGCGGGGAATCAGATATGGGGAATCAGAGGTGGCGAATCAAAGGCAGTGAAACAGAGATGGGGAATCAGGGCAGGGAATCAGAGGCAGGGAATCAAACACGGGGAATCAGAGCTGGGGAATCAGAGGCAGGGAATCAGAGGCGGGGAATCTGAGGCGGGGAAACAGAGGCGGGGAATCTGAGGCAAGGAATCAGAGTTGGGGATTCAGAGGCGGGGAATCAGATATGGGGAAACAGAGGCGGGGAATCAGAGGCTGGCAAACAGAGGCGGGGAATTAGATATGGGGAATCAGAGGTAGGGAATCAGAGGTGGTGAATCAGTGATGGGGAATCACAGGCGGGGAATCAGAGGCAGGGTATAGGACGTGGGGAATCAGAGGCAGGGAATCAGAGCTGGGGAATCAGAGGAGGGGATTCATAGTTGGGAATCAGAGGCGGGAATCAGATATGGGGAAACAGAGGCGTGGAATCAGAGGCGGTGAAACAGAGGCGGGGAATCAGATATGGGGAATCGGATGCAGGGAATCAGAGGTGGGGAATCAGAGCTGGGGAATCAGAGGTGGGGAATCAGAGTTGGGGCATCAAAGGTGGGGAATTAGATATAGGGAAACAGAGGCGGGGAATCAGAGGCGGGGAAACAGAGGCGGGGAATCAGATATGGGGAATCAGAGGTGGGGAATCAGAGGCAGGGAATCAGATGAGCGGAATCAGAGATGGGGAATAAGAGGCAGGGAATCAGAATCAGAAGCGGGGAATCAGAGGCCGGGAATCAGAGGCCGGGAATCAGATGCTGGGAATAAGAGGACGGGAATCAGAGGTGGGGAATCAGATATGGGGAATCAGAGGTGGCGAATCAAAGGCGGTGAATCAGAGATGGGGAATCAGAGGCGGGGAATCAGAGGCAGGGAATCACATGCGGGGAATCAGAGGCGGGGAATCAGAGCTGGCGAATCAGAGGCTGGGAATCAGAGGTGGGCAATCAGAGGCGGGGAATCAGATATGGGGAATCAGAGGCGGGGAATCAGAGGAGGGGAAACAGAGGCGGGGAATCAAATATAGGGAATCAGAGGTGGGGAATCAGAGGTTGTGAATCAGAGATGGGGAATCAAGGCGGGGAATCAGAGGCAGGGAATCAGACGCGGGGAATCAGAGGCGGGGATTCAGAGCTGGGGAATCAGAGGCGGGGAATCAGAGTTGGGGAATCAGAGGCAGGGAATCAGATATGGGGAATCAGAGGCGGGGAATCAGAGGCGGGGAAACAGAGGCGGGGAATCAGATGTGGGGAATCAGAGGTGGGGAATCAGGGGCAGGGAATCAGTGGCAGGGAATCAGAGGCGGGGAATCAGAGGCGGGGAATCAAAGGCAGGGAATCAGACACGGGGAATCAGAGGCGGGGAATCAGAGATGGGGAATCAGAGGCGGGGAATCAGAGGCAGGGAATCGGATGCCGGGAATCAGAGTCGGGGAAACAGAGCTGGGGAATCAGAGGCGGGGAATCAGAGTTGGGGAATCAGAGGCGGGGAATCAGATATGGGGAAATAGAGGCGGGGAATCAGATATGGGGAATCAGAGGTGTGGAATCAGAGGTTGGGAATCAGAGGCAGGGAATCAGAGTCGGGGAAACAGAGGCGGGGAATCAGATATGGGGAATCAGAGGTTGCGAATCAAAGGCGGTGAAACAGAGATGGGGAATCAGGGCAGGGAATCAGAGGCAGGGAATCAAACACGGGGAATCAGAGCTGGGGAATCAGAGGCGGGGAATCAGAGTTGGGAATCAGAGGCGGGGAATCTGAGGCGGGGAAACAGAGGCGGGGAATCAGATATGGGGAATCAGAGGTGGGGAATCCGAGGTTGGGAATCAGAGGCAGGGAATCAGAGGCGGAAAATCAGAGGCGGGGAATCAGAGGAAGGGAATCAGATGTGCGGAATCGGAGATGGGGAATCAGAGGCAGGGAATCAGAGGCGGGGAATCAGAGGCGGGGAATCAGAGGCCGGGAATCAGATATGGGGAAACAGAGGCGGGGAATCCGAGGCGGGGAAACAGAGGTGGGGAATCAGATATGGGGAATCAGAGGTGGGGAATCAGAGGTTGGGAATCAGAGGCAGGGAATCAGAGGCTTGGAATCAGATGCAGGGAATCAGATGCGGGGAATCAGAGGCGGGGAATCAGAGCTGGGGAATCAGAGGTGGGGAATCAGATTTGGGGAATCAGAGGCGGGGACTTAGATATTGGGAAACAGAGGCGGGGAATCAGAGGCGGGGAAACCCAGGCGGGGAATCAGATATGGGGAATCAGAGGTGGGGAATCAGAGGCAAGGAATCAGATGTGCGGAATCAGAGATGGGGAATCAGAGGCAGGGAATCAGAATCAGAAGCAGGGAATCAGAGGCCGGGAATCAGAGGCCGGAATCAGATGCTGGGAATCAGAGGCCTGGAATCAGAGGCGGGGAATCAGAGGCAGGGAATCAGATGCGGGGAATCAGAGGCGGGGAATCAGAGCTGGGGAATCAGAGGCGGGGTATTAGAGTTGGGGAATCAGAGGCGGGGAATCAGATATGGGGAAACAGAGGTGGTGAATCAGAGGCAGGGAATCAGAATCAGAAGCAGGGAATCAGAGGCCGGGAATCAGAGGCCGGAATCAGATGCTGGGAATCAGAGGCCTGGAATCAGAGGCGGGGAATCAGAGGCAGGGAATCAGATGCGGGGAATCAGAGGCGGGGAATCAGAGCTGGGGAATCAGAGGCGGGGTATTAGAGTTGGGGAATCAGAGGCGGGGAATCAGATATGGGGAAACAGAGGTGGGGAATCAGAGGCGCGGAAACAGAGGCAGGGAATCAGATATGGGGAATCAGAGGCGGGGAATCAGAGGTGGGGAATCATAGGCAGGGAATCGGATGTGCGGAATCAGAGATGGGGAATCAGAGGCTGGGAATCAGAGGTGGTGAATCAGAGATGTGGAATCAGAGGCGGGGAATCAGAGGCAGGGAATCAGACGCGGGGAATCAGAGGTGGGCAATCAGAGGCGGGGAATCAGATATGGGGAATCAGAGGCGGGGAATCAGAGGCGGGGAAACAGAGGCGGGGAATCAGATATGGGGAATCAGAGGTGGGGCATCAGAGGTTGTGAATCACAGATGGGGAATCAGAGGCGGGGAATCAGAGGCAGGGAATCAGACGCGGGGAATCAGATATGGAGAATCAGAGGCGGGGAATCAGAGGCAGGGAATCAGACAAGGGGAATCAGAGGCGGGGAATCAGAGATGGGGAATCAGAGGCTGGGAATCAGAGGCAGGGAATCGGATGCCGGGAATCAGAGGCGGGAAATCAGAGCTGGGGAATCAGAGGCGGGGAATCAGAGTTGGGGAATCAGAGGCGGCGAAGCAGATATGGGGAAATAGAGGCAGGGAATCAGATATGGGGAATCAGAGGCGGGGAATCAGATATGGGGAATCAGAGGCTGGGAATCAGAGGGGGGGAAACAGAGGCGGGGAATAAGATATGGGGAATCAGAGGTGGGGAATCAGGGGCGGGGAATCATTGGCAGGGAATCAGAGGCGGGGAATCAGAGGCGGGGAATCAAAGGAAGGGAATCAGACACGGGGAATCAGAGGTGGGGAATCAGAGATGGGGAATCAGAGGCGGGGAATCACAGGCAGGGAATCAGACGCGGGGAATCAGAGGCGGGGAATCAGAGCTGGGGAATCAGAGGTGGGGAATCAGAGTCGGGGAATCATAGGCAGGGAATCGGTTGTGCGGAATCAGAGATGGGGAATCAGATGTGGGGAATCAGAGGCAGTGAATCAGAGGCGGGGAAACAGAGGCGGGGAATCAGAGGCAGGGAATCAGACGCGGGGAATCAGAGGCGGGGAATCAGATATGGGGAATCAGAGGTGGGGAATTAGAGGCGGGGAAACAGAGGCGGGGAATCAGATATGGGGAATCAGAATTGGGGAATCAGGGGCAGGGAATCAGTGGCAGGGAATCAGAGGCGGGGAATCAGAGGCGGGGAATCAGAGGCAGGGAATCAGACACGGGGAATCAGAGGCGGGGAATCAGAGATGGGGAATCAGAGGCGGGGAATCAGAGGCAGGGAATCGGACTCCGGGAATCAGAGTCGGGGAATCAGAGCTGGGGAATCAGAGGCGGGGAAACAGAGTTGGGGAATCAGAGGCGGGGAATCAGATATGGGGAAATAGAGGCGGGGAAGCAGATATGGGGAATCAGAGGTGTGGAATCAGAGGTTGGCAATCAGAGGCAGGGAATCAGAGTCGGGGAAACAGAGGCGGGTAATCAGACATGGGGAATCAGAGGTGGCGAATCAAAGGCGGCGAAACAGAGATGGGGAATCAGGGCAGGGAATCAGAGGCAGGGAATCAAACACGGGGAATCAGAGCTGGGGAATCAGAGGCGGGGAATCAGAGTTGGGAATCAGAGGCGGGGAATCAGAGGCGGGGAAACAGAGGCGGGGAATCAGATATGGGGAATCAGAGGTGGGGAATCCGAGGTTGGGAATCAGAGGCAGGGAATCAGAGGCGGGGAATCAGAGGCGGGGAATCAGAGGAAGGGAATCAGATGTGCGGAATCGGAGATGGGGAATCAGAGGCAGGGAATCAGAGGCGGGGAATCAGATGCTGGGAATAAGAGGCCGGGAATCAGAGGTGGGGAATCAGATATGGGGAATCAGAGGTGGCGAATCAAAGGCGGTGAATCAGAGATGGGGAATCAGAGGAGGGGAATCAGAGGCAGGGAATCAGATGCGGGGAATCAGAGGCGGGGAATCAGAGCTGGCGAATCAGAGGCTGGGAATCAGAGGTGGGCAATCAGAGGCGGGGAATCAGATATGGGGAATCAGAGGCGGGGAATCAGAGGTTGTGAATCAGAGATGGGGAATCAAGGCGGGGAATCAGAGGCAGGGAATCAGACGCGGGGAATCAGAGGCGGGGATTCAGAGCTGGGGAATCAGAGGCGGGGAATCAGAGTTGGGGAATCAGAGGCAGGGAATCAGATATGGGGAATCAGAGGCGGGGAATCAGAGGCGGGGAAACAGAGGCAGGGAATCAGATGTGGGGAATCAGAGGTGGGGAATCAGGGGCAGGGAATCAGTGGCAGGGAATCAGAGGCGGGGAATCAGCGGCGGGGAATCAAATGCAGGGAATCAGACACGGGGAATCAGAGGCGGGGAATCAGAGATGGGGAATCAGAGGCGGGGAATCAGAGGCGGGGAATCAGAGTTGGGGAATCAGAGGCGGGGAATCAGATATGGGGAAATAGATGCGGGGAATCAGATATGGGGAATCAGAGGTGTGGAATCAGAGGTTGGGAATCAGAGGCAGGGAATCAGAGTCGGGGAAACAGAGGCGGGGAATCAGATATGGGGAATCAGAGGTGGCGAATCAAAGGCGGTGAAACAGAGATGGGGAATCAGGGCAGGGAATCAGAGGCAGGGAATCAAACACGGGGAATCAGAGCTGGGGAATCAGAGGCGGGGAATCAGAGGCGGGGAATCTGAGGCGGGGAAACAGAGGCGGGGAATCAGATATGGGGAATCAGAGGTGGGGAATCCGAGGTTGGGAATCAGAGGCAGGGAATCAGAGGCGGAAAATCAGAGGCGGGGAATCAGAGGAAGGGAATCAGATGTGCGGAATCGGAGATGGGGAATCAGAGGCAGGGAATCAGAGGCGGGGAATCAGAGGCGGGGAATCAGAGGCCGGGAATCAGATATGGGGAAACAGAGGCGGGGAATCCGAGGCGGGGAAACAGAGGCGGGGAATCAGATATGGGGAATCAGAGGTGGGGAATCAGAGGTTGGGAATCAGAGGCAGGGAATCAGAGGCTTGGAATCAGATGCAGGGAATCAGATGCGGGGAATCAGAGGCGGGGAATCAGAGCTGGGGAATCAGAGGTGGGGAATCAGATTTGGGGAATCAGAGGCGGGGACTTAGATATTGGGAAACAGAGGCGGGGAATCAGAGGCGGGGAAACCCAGGCGGGGAATCAGATATGGGGAATCAGAGGTGGGGAATCAGAGGCAAGGAATCAGATGTGCGGAATCAGAGATGGGGAATCAGAGGCAGGGAATCAGAATCAGAAGCAGGGAATCAGAGGCCGGGAATCAGAGGCCAGAATCAGATGCTGGGAATCAGAGGCCTGGAATCAGAGGCGGGGAATCAGAGGCAGGGAATCAGATGCGGGGAATCAGAGGCGGGGAATCAGAGCTGGGGAATCAGAGGCGGGGTATTAGAGTTGGGGAATCAGAGGCGGGGAATCAGATATGGGGAAACAGAGGTGGGGAATCAGAGGCGGGGAAACAGAGGCAGGGAATCAGATATGGGGAATCAGAGGCGGGGAATCAGAGTTGGGAATCAGAGGCGGGGAATCTGAGGCGGGGAAACAGAGGCGGGGTATCAGATATGGGGAATCAGAGGTGGGGAATCCGAGGTTGGGAATCAGAGGCAGGGAATCAGAGGCGGAAAATCAGAGGCGGGGAATCAGAGGAAGGGAATCAGATGTGCGGAATCGGAGATGGGGAATCAGAGGCAGGGAATCAGAGGCGGGGAATCAGAGGCGGGGAATCAGAGGCCGGGAATCAGATATGGGGAAACAGAGGCGGGGAATCCGAGGCGGGGAAATAGAGGCGGGGAATCAGATATGGGGAATCAGAGGTGGGGAATCAGAGGTTGGGAATCAGAGGCAGGGAATCAGAGGCTTGGAATCAGATGCAGGGAATCAGATGCGGGGAATCAGAGTCGGGGAATCAGAGCTGGGGAATCAGAGGTGGGGAATCAGATTTGGGGAATCAGAGGCGGGGACTTAGATATTGGGAAACAGAGGCGGGGAATCAGAGGCGGGGAAACCCAGGCGGGGAATCAGATATGGGGAATCAGAGGCAGGGAATCAGAGGCGGGGAATCAGAGGCGGGGAATCAGAGGAAGGGAATCAGATGTGCGGAATCGGAGATGGGGAATCAGAGGCAGGGAATCAGAGGCGGGGAATCAGATGCTGGGAATAAGAGGCCGGGAATCAGAGGTGGGGAATCAGATATGGGGAATCAGAGGTGGCGAATCAAAGGCGGTGAATCAGAGATGGGGAATCAGAGGAGGGGAATCAGAGGCAGGGAATCAGATGCGGGGAATCAGAGGCGGGGAATCAGAGCTGGCGAATCAGAGGCTGGGAATCAGAGGTGGGCAATCAGAGGCGGGGAATCAGATATGGGGAATCAGAGGCGGGGAATCAGAGGTTGTGAATCAGAGATGGGGAATCAAGGCGGGGAATCAGAGGCAGGGAATCAGACGCGGGGAATCAGAGGCGGGGATTCAGAGCTGGGGAATCAGAGGCGGGGAATCAGAGTTGGGGAATCAGAGGCAGGGAATCAGATATGGGGAATCAGAGGCGGGGAATCAGAGGCGGGGAAACAGAGGCAGGGAATCAGATGTGGGGAATCAGAGGTGGGGAATCAGGGGCAGGGAATCAGTGGCAGGGAATCAGAGGCGGGGAATCAGCGGTGGGGAATCAAATGCAGGGAATCAGACACGGGGAATCAGAGGCGGGGAATCAGAGATGGGGAATAAGAGGCGGGGAATCAGAGGCGGGGAATCAGAGTTGGGGAATCAGAGGCGGGGAATCAGATATGGGGAAATAGATGCGGGGAATCAGATATGGGGAATCAGAGGTGTGGAATAAGAGGTTGGGAATCAGAGGCAGGGAATCAGAGTCGGGGAAACAGAGGCGGGGAATCAGATATGGGGAATCAGAGGTGGCGAATCAAAGGCGGTGAAACAGAGATGGGGAATCAGGGCAGGGAATCAGAGGCAGGGAATCAAACACGGGGAATCAGAGCTGGGGAATCAGAGGCGGGGAATCAGAGGCGGGGAATCTGAGGCGGGGAAACAGAGGCGGGGAATCAGATATGGGGAATCAGAGGTGGTGAATCCGAGGTTGGGAATCAGAGGCAGGGAATCAGAGGCGGAAAATCAGAGGCGGGGAATCAGAGGAAGGGAATCAGATGTGCGGAATCGGAGATGGGGAATCAGAGGCAGGGAATCAGAGGCGGGGAATCAGAGGCGGGGAATCAGAGGCCGGGAATCAGATATGGGGAAACAGAGGCGGGGAATCCGAGGCGGGGAAACAGAGGCGGGTAATCAGATATGGGGAATCAGAGGTGGGGAATCAGAGGTTGGGAATCAGAGGCAGGGAATCAGAGGCTTGGAATCAGATGCAGGGAATCAGATGCGGGGAATCAGAGGCGGGGAATCAGAGCTGGGGAATCAGAGGTGGGGAATCAGATTTGGGGAATCAGAGGCGGGGACTTAGATATTGGGAAACAGAGGCGGGGAATCAGAGGCGGGGAAACCCAGGCGGGGAATCAGATATGGGGAATCAGAGGTGGGGAATCAGAGGCAAGGAATCAGATGTGCGGAATCAGAGATGGGGAATCAGAGGCAGGGAATCAGAATCAGAAGCAGGGAATCAGAGGCCGGGAATCAGAGGCCAGAATCAGATGCTGGGAATCAGAGGCCTGGAATCAGAGGCGGGGAATCAGAGGCAGGGAATCAGATGCGGGGAATCAGAGGCGGGGAATCAGAGCTGGGGAATCAGAGGCGGGGTATTAGAGTTGGGGAATCAGAGGCGGGGAATCAGATATGGGGAAACAGAGGTGGGGAATCAGAGGCGGGGAAACAGAGGCAGGGAATCAGATATGGGGAATCAGAGGCGGGGAATCAGAGTTGGGAATCAGAGGCGGGGAATCTGAGGCGGGGAAACAGAGGCGGGGAATCAGATATGGGGAATCAGAGGTGGGGAATCCGAGGTTGGGAATCAGAGGCAGGGAATCAGAGGCGGAAAATCAGAGGCGGGGAATCAGAGGAAGGGAATCAGATGTGCGGAATCGGAGATGGGGAATCAGAGGCAGGGAATCAGAGGCGGGGAATCAGAGGCGGGGAATCAGAGGCCGGGAATCAGATATGGGGAAACAGAGGCGGGGAATCCGATGCGGGGAAACAGAGGCGGGGAATCAGATATGGGGAATCAGAGGTGGGGAATCAGAGGTTGGGAATCAGAGGCAGGGAATCAGAGGCTTGGAATCAGATGCAGGGAATCAGATGCGGGGAATCAGAGGCGGGGAATCAGAGCTGGGGAATCAGAGGTGGGGAATCAGATTTGGGGAATCAGAGGCGGGGACTTAGATATTGGGAAACAGAGGCGGGGAATCAGAGGCGGGGAAACCCAGGCGGGGAATCAGATATGGGGAATCAGAGGTGGGGAATCAGAGGCAAGGAATCAGATGTGCGGAATCAGAGATGGGGAATCAGAGGCAGGGAATCAGAATCAGAAGCAGGGAATCAGAGGCCGGGAATCAGAGGCCGGAATCAGATGCTGGGAATCAGAGGCCTGGAATCAGAGGCGGGGAATCAGAGGCAGGGAATCAGATGCGGGGAATCAGAGGCGGGGAATCAGAGCTGGGGAATCAGAGGCGGGGTATTAGAGTTGGGGAATCAGAGGCGGGGAATCAGATATGGGGAAACAGAGGTGGGGAATCAGAGGCGGGGAAACAGAGGCAGGGAATCAGATATGGGGAATCAGAGGCGGGGAATCAGAGGTGGGGAATCATAGGCAGGGAATCGGATGTGCGGAATCAGAGATGGGGAATCAGAGGCTGGGAATCAGAGGTGGTGAATCAGAGATGGGGAATCAGAGGCGGGGAATCAGAGGCAGGGAATCAGACGCGGGGAATCAGAGGTGGGCAATCAGAGGCGGGGAATCAGATATGGGGAATCAGAGGCGGGGAATCAGAGGCGGGGAAACAGAGGCGGGGAATCAGATATGGGGAATCAGAGGTGGGGCATCAGAGGTTGTGAATCACAGATGGGGAATCAGAGGCGGGGAATTAGAGGCAGGGAATCAGACGCGGGGAATCAGAGGCGGGGATTCAGAGCTGAGGAATCAGAGGCTGGGAATCAGAGTTGGGGAATCAGAGGCGGGGAATCAGATATGGGGAATCAGAGGCAGGGAATCAGAGTCGGGAAAACAGAGGCGGGGAATCAGATATGGGGAATCAGAGGCGGGGAATCAGAGGCAGGGAATCAGACACGGGGAGTCAGAGGCGGGGAATCAGAGATGGGGAATCAGAGGCGGGGAATCAGAGGCAGGGAATCGGATGCCGGGAATCAGAGGTGGGAAATCAGAGCTGGGGAATCAGAGGCGGGGAATCAGAGTTGGGGAATCAGAGGCGGCGAAGCAGATATGGGGAAATAGAGGCGGGGAATCAGATATGGGGAATCAGAGGCGGGGAATCAGATATGGGGAATCAGAGGCTGGGAATCAGAGGGGGGGAAACAGAGGCAGGGAATAAGATATGGGGTATCAGAGGTGGGGAATCAGGGGCGGGGAATCAGTGGCAGTGAATCAGAGGCGGGGAATCAGAGGCGGGGAATCAAAGGAAGGGAATCAGACACGGGGAATCAGAGGTGGGGAATCAGAGATGGGGAATCAGAGGCAGGGAATCACAGGCAGGGAATCAGACGCGGGGAATCAGAGGCGGGGAATCAGAGCTGGGGAATCAGAGGTGGGGAATCAGAGTCGGGGAATCATAGGCAGGGAATCGGTTGTGCGGAATCAGAGATGGGGAATCAGATGTGGGGAATCAGAGGCAGTGAATCAGAGGCGGGGAAACAGAGGCGGGGAATCAAATATAGGGAATCAGAGGTGGGGAATCAGAGGTTGTGAATCAGAGATGGGGAATCAAGGCGGGGAGTCAGAGGCAGGGAATCAGACGCGGGGAATCAGAGGCGGGGATTCAGAGCTGGGGAATCAGAGGCGGTGAATCAGAGTTGGGGAATCAGAGGCAGGGAATCAGATATGGGGAATCAGAGGTGGGGAATCAGAGGCGGGGAAACAGAGGCGGGGAATCAGATATGGGGAATCAGAATTGGGGAATCAGGGGCAGGGAATCAGTGGCAGGGAATCAGAGGCGGGGAATCAGAAGCGGGGAATCAGAGGCAGGGAATCAGACACGGGGAATCAGAGGCGGGGAATCAGAGATGGGGAATCAGAGGCTGGGAATCAGAGGCAGGGAATCGGACTCCGGGAATCAGAGTCGGGGAATCAGAGCTGGGGAATCAGAGGCGGGGAATCAGAGTTGGGGAATCAGAGGCGGGGAATCAGATATGGGGAAATAGAGGCGGGGAATCAGATATGGGGAATCAGAGGTGTGGAATCAGAGGTTGGGAATCAGAGGCAGGGAATCAGAGTCGGGGAAACAGAGGCGGGGAATCAGATACGGGGAATCAGAGGTGGCGAATCAAAGGCGGTGAAACAGAGATGGGGAATCAGGGCAGGGAATCAGAGGCAGGGAATCAAACACGGGGAATCAGAGCTGGGGAATCAGAGGCGGGGAATCAGAGTTGGGAATCAGAGGCGGGGAATCAGAGGCGGGGAAACAGAGGCGGGGAATCAGATATGGGGAATCAGAGGTGGGGAATCCGAGGTTGGGAATCAGAGGCAGGGAATCAGAGGCGGGGAATCAGAGGCGGGGAATCAGAGGAAGGGAATCAGATGTGCGGAATCGGAGATGGGGAATCAGAGGCAGGGAATCAGAGGCGGGGAATCAGAGGCGGGGAATCAGAGGCAGGGAATCAGACGCGGGGTATCAGAGGTGGGCAATCAGAGGCGGGGAATCAGATATGGGGAATCAGAGGCGGGGAATCAGAGGCGGGGAAACAGAGGCGGGGAATCAGATATGGGGAATCAGAGGTGGGGCATCAGAGGTTGTGAATCACAGATGGGGAATCAGAGGCGGGGTATCAGAGGCAGGGAATCAGACGCGGGGAATCAGAGGCGGGGATTCAGAGCTGGGGAATCAGAGGCTGGGAATCAGAGTTGGGGAATCAGAGGCGGGGAATCAGATATGGGGAATCAGAGGCAGGGAATCAGAGGCGGGAAAACAGAGGCGGGGAATCAGATATGGGGAATCAGAGGCGGGGAATCAGAGGCAGGGAATCAGACACGGGGAATCAGAGGCGGGGAATCAGAGATGGGGAATCAGAGGCGGGGAATCAGAGGCAGGGAATCGGATGCCGGGAATCAGAGGCGGGAAATCAGAGCTGGGGAATCAGAGGCGGGGAATCAGAGTTTGGGAATCAGAGGCGGCGAAGCAGATATGGGGAAATAGAGGCGGGGAATCAGATATGGGGAATCAGAGGCGGGGAATCAGATATGGGGAATCAGAGGCTGGGAATCAGAGGGGGGGAAACAGAGGCGGGGAATAAGATATGGGGAATCAGAGGTGGGGAATCAGGGGCGGGGAATCAGTGGAAGGGAATCAGAGGCGGGGAATCAGAGGCGGGGAATCAAAGGAAGGGAATCAGACACGGGAAATCAGAGGTGGGGAATCAGAGATGGGGAATCAGAGGCGGGGAATCACAGGCAGGGAATCAGACGCGGGGAATCAGAGGCGGGGAATCAGAGCTGGGGAATCAGAGGTGGGGAATCAGAGTCGGGGAATCATAGGCAGGGAATCGGTTGTGCGGAATCAGAGATGGGGAATCAGATGTGGGAAATCAGAGGCAGTGAATCAGAGGCGGGGAAACAGAGGCGGGGAATCAAATATAGGGAATCAGAGGTGGGGAATCAGAGGTTGTGAATCAGAGATGGGGAATCAAGGCGGGGAATCAGAGGCAGGGAATCAGACGCGGGGAATCAGAGGCGGGGATTCAGAGCTGGGGAATCAGAGGCGGTGAATCAGAGTTGGGGAATCAGAGGCAGGGAATCAGATATGGGGAATCAGAGGTGGGGAATCAGAGGCGGGGAAACAGAGGCGGGGAATCAGATATGGGGAATCAGAATTGGGGAATCAGGGGCAGGGAATCAGTGGCAGGGAATCAGAGGCGGGGAATCAGAGGCGGGGAATCAGAGGCAGGGAATCAGACACGGGGAATCAGAGGCGGGGAATCAGAGATGGGGAATCAGAGGCGGGGAATCAGAGGCAGGGAATCGGACTCCGGGAATCAGAGTCGGGGAATCAGAGCTGGGGAATCAGAGGCGGGGAATCAGAGTTGGGGAATCAAAGGCGGGGAATCAGATATGGGGAAATAGAGGCGGGGAATCAGATATGGGGAATCAGAGGTGTGGAATCAGAGGTTGGGAATCAGAGGCAGGGAATCAGAGTCGGGGTAACAGAGGCGGGTAATCAGATACGGGGAATCAGAGGTGGCGAATCAAAGGCGGTGAAACAGAGATGGGGAATCAGGGCAGGGAATCAGAGGCAGGGAATCAGAGGTGGGAAATCAGAGGCGGGGAATCAGAGGCGGGGAATCAGAGGCGGGGAAACAGAGGCGGGGAATCAGATATGGGGAATCAGAGGTGGGGAATCCGAGGTTGGGAATCAGAGGCAGGGAATCAGAGGCGGGGAATCAGAGGCGGGGAATCAGAGGAAGGGAATCAGATGTGCGGAATCGGAGATGGGGAATCAGAGGCAGGGAATCAGAGGCGGGGAATCAGAGGCGGGGAATCAGAGGCCGGGAATCAGATATGGGGAAACAGAGGCGGGGAATCCGAGGCGGTGAAACAGAGGCGGGGAATCAGATATGGGGAATCAGAGGTGGGGAATCAGAGGTTGGGAATCAGAGGCAGGGAATCAGAGGCTTGGAATCAGATGCAGGGAATCAGATGCGGGGAATCAGAGGCGGGGAATCAGAGCTGGGGAATCAGAGGTGGGGAATCAGATTTGGGGAATCAGAGGCGGGGACTTAGATTTTGGGAAACAGAGGCGGGGAATCAGAGGCGGGGAAACCCAGGCGGTGAATCAGATATGGGGAATCAGAGGTGGGGAATCAGAGGCAAGGAATCAGATGTGCGGAATCAGAGATGGGGAATCAGAGGCAGGGAATCAGAATCAGAAGCAGGGAATCAGAGGCCGGGAATGAGAGGCCGGAATCAGATGCTGGGAATCAGAGGCCTGGAATCAGAGGCGGGGAATCAGAGGCAGGGAATCAGACGCGGGGAATCAGAGGCGGGGATTCAGAGCTGGGGAATCAGAGGCGGGGAATCAGAGTTGGGGAATCAGAGGCAGGGAATCAGATATGGGGAATCAGAGGCGGGGAATCAGAGGCGGGGAAACAGAGGCAGGGAATCAGATGTGGGGAATCAGAGGTGGGGAATCAGGGGCAGGGAATCAGTGGCAGGGAATCAGAGGCGGGGAATCAGCGGCGGGGAATCAAATGCAGGGAATCAGACACGGGGAATCAGAGGCGGGGAATCAGAGATGGGGAATCAGAGGCGGGGAATCAGAGGCAGGGAATCGGATGCCGGGAATCAGAGTGGGGGAATCTGAGCTGGGGAATCAGAGGTTGGGAATCAGAGGCAGGGAATCAGAGTCGGGGAAACAGAGGCGGGGAATCAGATATGGGGAATCAGAGGTGGCGAATCAAAGGCGGTGAAACAGAGATGGGGAATCAGTGCAGGGAATCAGAGGCAGGGAATCAAACACGGGGAATCAGAGCTGGGGAATCAGAGGCGGGGAATCAGAGGCGGGGAATCTGAGGCGGGGAAACAGAGGCGGGGAATCAGATATGGGGAATCAGAGGTGGGGAATCCGAGGTTGGGAATCAGAGGCAGGGAATCAGAGGCGGAAAATCAGAGGCGGGGAATCAGAGGAAGGGAATCAGATGTGCGGAATCGGAGATGGGGAATCAGAGGCAGGGAATCAGAGGCGGGGAATCAGAGGCGGGGAATCAGAGGCCGGGAATCAGATATGGGGAAACAGAGGCGGGGAATCCGAGGCGGGGAAACAGAGGCGGGGAATCAGATATGGAGAATCAGAGGTGGGGAATCAGAGGTTGGGAATCAGAGGCAGGGAATCAGAGGCTTGGAATCAGATGCAGGGAATCAGATGCGGGGAATCAGAGGCGGGGAATCAGAGCTGGGGAATCAGAGGTGGGGAATCAGATTTGGGGAATCAGAGGCGGGTACTTAGATATTGGGAAACAGAGGCGGGGAATCAGAGGCGGGGAAACCCAGGCGGGGAATCAGATATGGGGAATCAGAGGTGGGGAATCAGAGGCAAGGAATCAGATGTGCGGAATCAGAGATGGGGAATCAGAGGCAGGGAATCAGAATCAGAAGCAGGGAATCAGAGGCCGGGAATCAGAGGCCGGAATCAGATGCTGGGAATCAGAGGCCTGGAATCAGAGGCGGGGAATCAGAGGCAGGGAATCAGATGCGGGGAATCAGAGGCGGGGAATCAGAGCTGGGGAATCAGAGGCGGGGTATTAGAGTTGGGGAATCAGAGGCGGGGAATCAGATATGGGGAAACAGAGGTGGGGAATCAGAGGCGGGGAAACAGAGGCAGGGAATCAGATATGGGGAATCAGAGGCGGGGAATCAGAGTTGGGAATCAGAGGCGGGGAATCTGAGGCGGGGAAACAGAGGCGGGGAATCAGATATGGGGAATCAGAGGTGGGGAATCCGAGGTTGGAAATCAGAGGCAGGGAATCAGAGGCGGAAAATCAGAGGCGGGGAATCAGAGGAAGTGAATCAGATGTGCGGAATCGGAGCTGGGGAATCAGAGGCAGGGAATCAGAGGCGGGGAATCAGAGGCGGGGAATCAGAGGCCGGGAATCAGATATGGGGAAACAGAGGCGGGGAATCCGAGGCGGGGAAACAGAGGCGGGGAATCAGATATGGGGAATCAGAGGTGGGGAATCAGAGGTTGGGAATCAGAGGCAGGGAATCAGAGGCTTGGATTCAGATGCAGGGAATCAGATGCGGGGAATCAGAGGCGGGGAATCAGACGCGGGGAATCAGAGGCGGGGATTCAGAGCTGGGGAATCAGAGGCGGTGAATCAGAGTTGGGGAATCAGAGGCAGGGAATCAGATATGGGGAATCAGAGGTGGGGAATCAGAGGCGGGGAAACAGAGGCGGGGAATCAGATATGGGGAATCAGAATTGGGGAATCAGGGGCAGGGAATCAGTGGCAGGGAATCAGAGGCGGGGAATCAGAGGCGGGGAATCAGAGGCAGGGAATCAGACACGGGGAATCAGAGGCGGGGAATCAGAGATGGGGAATCAGAGGCGGGGAATCAGAGGCAGGGAATCGGACTCCGGGAATCAGAGTCGGGGAATCAGAGCTGGGGAATCAGAGGCGGGGAATCAGAGTTGGGGAATCAAAGGCGGGGAATCAGATATGGGGAAATAGAGGCGGGGAATCAGATATGGGGAATCAGAGGTGTGGAATCAGAGGTTGGGAATCAGAGGCAGGGAATCAGAGTCGGGGTAACAGAGGCGGGTAATCAGATACGGGGAATCAGAGGTGGCGAATCAAAGGCGGTGAAACAGAGATGGGGAATCAGGGCAGGGAATCAGAGGCAGGGAATCAGAGGTGGGAAATCAGAGGCGGGGAATCAGAGGCGGGGAATCAGAGGCGGGGAAACAGAGGCGGGGAATCAGATATGGGGAATCAGAGGTGGGGAATCCGAGGTTGGGAATCAGAGGCAGGGAATCAGAGGCGGGGAATCAGAGGCGGGGAATCAGAGGAAGGGAATCAGATGTGCGGAATCGGAGATGGGGAATCAGAGGCAGGGAATCAGAGGCGGGGAATCAGAGGCGGGGAATCAGAGGCCGGGAATCAGATATGGGGAAACAGAGGCGGGGAATCCGAGGCGGTGAAACAGAGGCGGGGAATCAGATATGGGGAATCAGAGGTGGGGAATCAGAGGTTGGGAATCAGAGGCAGGGAATCAGAGGCTTGGAATCAGATGCAGGGAATCAGATGCGGGGAATCAGAGGCGGGGAATCAGAGCTGGGGAATCAGAGGTGGGGAATCAGATTTGGGGAATCAGAGGCGGGGACTTAGATTTTGGGAAACAGAGGCGGGGAATCAGAGGCGGGGAAACCCAGGCGGTGAATCAGATATGGGGAATCAGAGGTGGGGAATCAGAGGCAAGGAATCAGATGTGCGGAATCAGAGATGGGGAATCAGAGGCAGGGAATCAGAATCAGAAGCAGGGAATCAGAGGCCGGGAATGAGAGGCCGGAATCAGATGCTGGGAATCAGAGGCCTGGAATCAGAGGCGGGGAATCAGAGGCAGGGAATCAGACGCGGGGAATCAGAGGCGGGGATTCAGAGCTGGGGAATCAGAGGCGGGGAATCAGAGTTGGGGAATCAGAGGCAGGGAATCAGATATGGGGAATCAGAGGCGGGGAATCAGAGGCGGGGAAACAGAGGCAGGGAATCAGATGTGGGGAATCAGAGGTGGGGAATCAGGGGCAGGGAATCAGTGGCAGGGAATCAGAGGCGGGGAATCAGCGGCGGGGAATCAAATGCAGGGAATCAGACACGGGGAATCAGAGGCGGGGAATCAGAGATGGGGAATCAGAGGCGGGGAATCAGAGGCAGGGAATCGGATGCCGGGAATCAGAGTGGGGGAATCTGAGCTGGGGAATCAGAGGTTGGGAATCAGAGGCAGGGAATCAGAGTCGGGGAAACAGAGGCGGGGAATCAGATATGGGGAATCAGAGGTGGCGAATCAAAGGCGGTGAAACAGAGATGGGGAATCAGTGCAGGGAATCAGAGGCAGGGAATCAAACACGGGGAATCAGAGCTGGGGAATCAGAGGCGGGGAATCAGAGGCGGGGAATCTGAGGCGGGGAAACAGAGGCGGGGAATCAGATATGGGGAATCAGAGGTGGGGAATCCGAGGTTGGGAATCAGAGGCAGGGAATCAGAGGCGGAAAATCAGAGGCGGGGAATCAGAGGAAGGGAATCAGATGTGCGGAATCGGAGATGGGGAATCAGAGGCAGGGAATCAGAGGCGGGGAATCAGAGGCGGGGAATCAGAGGCCGGGAATCAGATATGGGGAAACAGAGGCGGGGAATCCGAGGCGGGGAAACAGAGGCGGGGAATCAGATATGGAGAATCAGAGGTGGGGAATCAGAGGTTGGGAATCAGAGGCAGGGAATCAGAGGCTTGGAATCAGATGCAGGGAATCAGATGCGGGGAATCAGAGGCGGGGAATCAGAGCTGGGGAATCAGAGGTGGGGAATCAGATTTGGGGAATCAGAGGCGGGTACTTAGATATTGGGAAACAGAGGCGGGGAATCAGAGGCGGGGAAACCCAGGCGGGGAATCAGATATGGGGAATCAGAGGTGGGGAATCAGAGGCAAGGAATCAGATGTGCGGAATCAGAGATGGGGAATCAGAGGCAGGGAATCAGAATCAGAAGCAGGGAATCAGAGGCCGGGAATCAGAGGCCGGAATCAGATGCTGGGAATCAGAGGCCTGGAATCAGAGGCGGGGAATCAGAGGCAGGGAATCAGATGCGGGGAATCAGAGGCGGGGAATCAGAGCTGGGGAATCAGAGGCGGGGTATTAGAGTTGGGGAATCAGAGGCGGGGAATCAGATATGGGGAAACAGAGGTGGGGAATCAGAGGCGGGGAAACAGAGGCAGGGAATCAGATATGGGGAATCAGAGGCGGGGAATCAGAGTTGGGAATCAGAGGCGGGGAATCTGAGGCGGGGAAACAGAGGCGGGGAATCAGATATGGGGAATCAGAGGTGGGGAATCCGAGGTTGGAAATCAGAGGCAGGGAATCAGAGGCGGAAAATCAGAGGCGGGGAATCAGAGGAAGGGAATCAGATGTGCGGAATCGGAGCTGGGGAATCAGAGGCAGGGAATCAGAGGCGGGGAATCAGAGGCGGGGAATCAGAGGCCGGGAATCAGATATGGGGAAACAGAGGCGGGGAATCCGAGGCGGGGAAACAGAGGCGGGGAATCAGATATGGGGAATCAGAGGTGGGGAATCAGAGGTTGGGAATCAGAGGCAGGGAATCAGAGGCTTGGATTCAGATGCAGGGAATCAGATGCGGGGAATCAGAGGCGGGGAATCAGAGCTGGGGAATCAGAGGTGGGGAATCAGATTTGGGGAATCAGAGGCGGGGACTTAGATATTGGGAAACAGAGGCGGGGAATCAGAGGTGGGGAAACCCAGGCGGGGAATCAGATATGGGGAATCAGAGGTGGGGAATCAGAGGCAAGGAATCAGATGTGCGGAATCAGAGATGGGGAATCAGAGGCAGGGAATCAGAATCAGAAGCAGGGAATCAGAGGCCGGGAATCAGAGGCCGGAATCAGATGCTGGGAATCAGAGGCCTGGAATCAGAGGCGGGGAATCAGAGGCAGGGAATCAGATGCGGGGAATCAGAGGCGGGGAATCAGAGCTGGGGAATCAGAGGCGGGGTATTAGAGTTGGGGAATCAGAGGCGGGGAATCAGATATGGGGAAACAGAGGTGGGGAATCAGAGGCGGGGAAACAGAGGCAGGGAATCAGATATGGGGAATCAGAGGCGGGGAATCAGAGGTGGGGAATCATAGGCAGGGAATCGGATGTGCGGAATCAGAGATGGGGAATCAGAGGCTGGGTATCAGAGGTGGTGAATCAGAGATGGGGAATCAGAGGCGGGGAATCAGAGGCAGGGAATCAGACGCGGGGAATCAGAGGTGGGCAATCAGAGGCGGGGAATCAGATATGGGGAATCAGAGGCGGGGAATCAGAGGCGGGGAAACAGAGGCGGGGAATCAGATATGGGGAATCAGAGGTGGGGCATCAGAGGTTGTGAATCACAGATGGGGAATCAGAGGCGGGGAATCAGAGGCAGGGAATCAGACGCGGGGAATCAGAGGCGGGGATTCAGAGCTGAGGAATCAGAGGCTGGGAATCAGAGTTGGTGAATCAGAGGCGGGGAATCAGATATGGGGAATCAGAGGCAGGGAATCAGAGGCGGGAAAACAGAGGCGGGGAATCAGATATGGGGAATCAGAGGCGGGGAATCAGAGGCAGGGAATCAGACACGGGGAATCAGAGGCGGGGAATCAGAGATGGGGAATCAGAGGCGGGGAATCAGAGGCAGGGAATCGGATGCCGGGAATCAGAGGCGGGAAATCAGAGCTGGGGAATCAGAGGCGGGGAATCAGAGTTGGGGAATCAGAGGCGGCGAAGCAGATATGGGGAAATAGAGGCGGGGAATCAGATATGGGGAATCAGAGGCGGGGAATCAGATATGGGGAATCAGAGGCTGGGAATCAGAGGGGGGGAAACAGAGGCAGGGAATAAGATATGGGGAATCAGAGGTGGGGAATCAGGGGCGGGGAATCAGTGGCAGGGAATCAGAGGCGGGGAATCAGAGGCGGGGAATCAAGGGAAGGGAATCAGACACGGGGAATCAGAGGTGGGGAATCAGAGATGGGGAATCAGAGGCGGGGAATCACAGGCAGGGAATCAGACGCGGGGAATCAGAGGCGGGGAATCAGAGCTGGGGAATCAGAGGTGGGGAATCAGAGTCGGGGAATCATAGGCAGGGAATCGGTTGTGCGGAATCAGAGATGGGGAATCAGATGTGGGGAATCAGAGGCAGTGAATCAGAGGCGGGTAAACAGAGGCGGGGAATCAAATATAGGGAATCAGAGGTGGGGAATCAGAGGTTGTGAATCAGAGATGGGGAATCAAGGCGGGGAATCAGAGGCAGGGAATCAGACGCGGGGAATCAGAGGCGGGGATTCAGAGCTGTGGAATCAGAGGCGGTGAATCAGAGTTGGGGAATCAGAGGCAGGGAATCAGATATGGGGAATCAGAGGTGGGGAATCAGAGGCGGGGAAACAGAGGCGGGGAATCAGATATGGGGAATCAGAATTGGGGAATCAGGGGCAGGGAATCAGTGGCAGGGAATCAGAGGCGGGGAATCAGAGGCGGGGAATCAGAGGCAGGGAATCAGACACGGGGAATCAGAGGCGGGGAATCAGAGATGGGGAATCAGAGGCGGGGAATCAGAGGCAGGGAATCGGACTCCGGGAATCAGAGTCGGGGAATCAGAGCTGGGGAATCAGAGGCGGGGAATCAGAGTTGGGGAATCAGAGGCGGGGAATCAGATATGGGGAAATAGAGGCGGGGAATCAGATATGGGGAATCAGAGGTGTGGAATCAGAGGTTGGGAATCAGAGGCAGGGAATCAGAGTCGGGGAAACAGAGGCGGGGAATCAGATACGGGGAATCAGAGGTGGCGAATCAAAGGCGGAGAAACAGAGATGGGGAATCAGGGCAGCGAATCAGAGGCAGGGAATCAAACACGGGGAATCAGAGCTGGGGAATCAGAGGCGGGGAATCAGAGTTGGGAATCAGAGGCGGGGAATCAGAGGCGGGGAAACAGAGGCGGGGAATCAGATATGGGGAATCAGAGGTGGGGAATCCGAGGTTGGGAATCAGAGGCAGGGAATCAGAGGCGGGGAATCAGAGGCGGGGAATCAGAGGAAGGGAATCAGATGTGCGGAATCGGAGATGGGGAATCAGAGGCAGGGAATCAGAGGCGGGGAATCAGAGGCGGGGAATCAGAGGCAGGGAATCAGACGCGGGGAATCAGAGGTGGGCAATCAGAGGCGGGGAATCAGATATGGGGAATCAGAGGCGGGGAATCAGAGGCGGGGAAACAGAGGCGGGGAATCAGATATGGGGAATCAGAGGTGGGACATCAGAGGTTGTGAATCACAGATGGGGAATCAGAGGCGGGGAATCAGAGGCAGGGAATCAGACGCGGGGAATCAGAGGCGGGGATTCAGAGCTGGGGAATCAGAGGCTGGGAATCAGAGTTGGGGAATCAGAGGCGGGGAATCAGATATGGGGAATCAGAGGCAGGGAATCAGAGGCGGGAAAACAGAGGCGGGGAATCAGGTATGGGGAATCAGAGGCGGGGAATCAGAGGCAGGGAATCAGACACGGGGAATCAGAGGCGGGGAATCAGAGGCGGGGATTCAGAGCTGGGGAATCAGAGGCGGGGAATCAGATATGGGGAAATAGAGGCGGGGAATCAGATATGGGGAATCAGAGGTGTGGAATCAGAGGTTGGGAATCAGAGGCAGGGAATCAGAGTCGGGGTAACAGAGGCGGGTAATCAGATACGGGGAATCAGAGGTGGCGAATCAAAGGCGGTGAAACAGAGATGGGGAATCAGGGCAGGGAATCAGAGGCAGGGAATCAGAGGTGGGAAATCAGAGGCGGGGAATCAGAGGCGGGGAATCAGAGGCGGGGAAACAGAGGCGGGGAATCAGATATGGGGAATCAGAGGTGGGGAATCCGAGGTTGGGAATCAGAGGCAGGGAATCAGAGGCGGGGAATCAGAGGCGGGGAATCAGAGGAAGGGAATCAGATGTGCGGAATCGGAGATGGGGAATCAGAGGCAGGGAATCAGAGGCGGGGAATCAGAGGCGGGGAATCAGAGGCCGGGAATCAGATATGGGGAAACAGAGGCGGGGAATCCGAGGCGGTGAAACAGAGGCGGGGAATCAGATATGGGGAATCAGAGGTGGGGAATCAGAGGTTGGGAATCAGAGGCAGGGAATCAGAGGCTTGGAATCAGATGCAGGGAATCAGATGCGGGGAATCAGAGGCGGGGAATCAGAGCTGGGGAATCAGAGGTGGGGAATCAGATTTGGGGAATCAGAGGCGGGGACTTAGATTTTGGGAAACAGAGGCGGGGAATCAGAGGCGGGGAAACCCAGGCGGTGAATCAGATATGGGGAATCAGAGGTGGGGAATCAGAGGCAAGGAATCAGATGTGCGGAATCAGAGATGGGGAATCAGAGGCAGGGAATCAGAATCAGAAGCAGGGAATCAGAGGCCGGGAATGAGAGGCCGGAATCAGATGCTGGGAATCAGAGGCCTGGAATCAGAGGCGGGGAATCAGAGGCAGGGAATCAGACGCGGGGAATCAGAGGCGGGGATTCAGAGCTGGGGAATCAGAGGCGGGGAATCAGAGTTGGGGAATCAGAGGCAGGGAATCAGATATGGGGAATCAGAGGCGGGGAATCAGAGGCGGGGAAACAGAGGCAGGGAATCAGATGTGGGGAATCAGAGGTGGGGAATCAGGGGCAGGGAATCAGTGGCAGGGAATCAGAGGCGGGGAATCAGCGGCGGGGAATCAAATGCAGGGAATCAGACACGGGGAATCAGAGGCGGGGAATCAGAGATGGGGAATCAGAGGCGGGGAATCAGAGGCAGGGAATCGGATGCCGGGAATCAGAGTGGGGGAATCTAAGCTGGGGAATCAGAGGTTGGGAATCAGAGGCAGGGAATCAGAGTCGGGGAAACAGAGGCGGGGAATCAGATATGGGGAATCAGAGGTGGCGAATCAAAGGCGGTGAAACAGAGATGGGGAATCAGGGCAGGGAATCAGAGGCAGGGAATCAAACACGGGGAATCAGAGCTGGGGAATCAGAGGCGGGGAATCAGAGGCGGGGAATCTGAGGCGGGGAAACAGAGGCGGGGAATCAGATATGGGGAATCAGAGGTGGGGAATCCGAGGTTGGGAATCAGAGGCAGGGAATCAGAGGCGGAAAATCAGAGGCGGGGAATCAGAGGAAGGGAATCAGATGTGCGGAATCGGAGATGGGGAATCAGAGGCAGGGAATCAGAGGCGGGGAATCAGAGGCGGGGAATCAGAGGCCGGGAATCAGATATGGGGAAACAGAGGCGGGGAATCCGAGGCGGGAAACAGAGGCGGGGAATCAGATATGGAGAATCAGAGGTGGGGAATCAGAGGTTGGGAATCAGAGGCAGGGAATCAGAGGCTTGGAATCAGATGCAGGGAATCAGATGCGGGGAATCAGAGGCGGGGAATCAGAGCTGGGGAATCAGAGGTGGGGAATCAGATTTGGGGAATCAGAGGCGGGGACTTAGATATTGGGAAACAGAGGCGGGGAATCAGAGGCGGGGAAACCCAGGCGGGGAATCAGATATGGGGAATCAGAGGTGGGGAATCAGAGGCAAGGAATCAGATGTGCGGAATCAGAGATGGGGAATCAGAGGCAGGGAATGAGAATCAGAAGCAGGGAATCAGAGGCCGGGAATCAGAGGCCGGAATCAGATGCTGGGAATCAGAGGCCTGGAATCAGAGGCGGGGAATCAGAGGCAGGGAATCAGATGCGGGGAATCAGAGGCGGGGAATAAGAGCTGGGGAATCAGAGGCGGGGTATTAGAGTTGGGGAATCAGAGGCGGGGAATCAGATATGGGGAAACAGAGGTGGGGAATCAGAGGCGGGGAAACAGAGGCAGGGAATCAGATATGGGGAATCAGAGGCGGGGAATCAGAGTTGGGAATCAGAGGCGGGGAATCTGAGGCGGGGAAACAGAGGCGGGGAATCAGATATGGGGAATCAGAGGTGGGGAATCCGAGGTTGGGAATCAGAGGCAGGGAATCAGAGGCGGAAAATCAGAGGCGGGGAATCAGAGGAAGGGAATCAGATGTGCGGAATCGGAGATGGGGAATCAGAGGCAGGGAATCAGAGGCGGGGAATCAGAGGCGGGGAATCAGAGGCCGGGAATCAGATATGGGGAAACAGAGGCGGGGAATCCGAGGCGGGGAAACAGAGGCGGGGAATCAGATATGGGGAATCAGAGGTGGGGAATCAGAGGTTGGGAATCAGAGGCAGGGAATCAGAGGCTTGGATTCAGATGCAGGGAATCAGATGCGGGGAATCAGAGGCGGGGAATCAGAGCTGGGGAATCAGAGGTGGGGAATCAGATTTGGGGAATCAGAGGCGGGGACTTAGATATTGGGAAACAGAGGCGGGGAATCAGAGGTGGGGAAACCCAGGCGGGGAATCAGATATGGGGAATCAGAGGTGGGGAATCAGAGGCAAGGAATCAGATGTGCGGAATCAGAGATGGGGAATCAGAGGCAGGGAATCAGAATCAGAAGCAGGGAATCAGAGGCCGGGAATCAGAGGCCGGAATCAGATGCTGGGAATCAGAGGCCTGGAATCAGAGGCGGGGAATCAGAGGCAGGGAATCAGATGCGGGGAATCAGAGGCGGGGAATCAGAGCTGGGGAATCAGAGGCGGGGTATTAGAGTTGGGGAATCAGAGGCGGGGAATCAGATATGGGGAAACAGAGGTGGGGAATCAGAGGCGGGGAAACAGAGGCAGGGAATCAGATATGGGGAATCAGAGGCGGGGAATCAGAGGTGGGGAATCAGAGGCGGGGAATCAGAGGCGGGGATCAGAGGCGGGGAATCAGAAGTGGGGAATCAGAGGTGGGGAATCAGAGGCGGGGAATCAGAGGCACGGAATCAGAGGCGGGCAATCAGATGCAGGGAATCAGAGGCAGGGAATCAGAAACAGGGAACCAGACGCAGGGAATCAAATGAAGGGAATCTGATGCAGGGAATCTGAGGCAGGGAATCTGAGGCAGGGAATCTGTGGTGGGGAATCAGAGGCGGGAAAACAGAGGCGGGGAAAGATATGTGGGGAAAAGTAGGCCAGGAAAGTTGAGCGGAAAGGGAGGCATTGAATCAGAGGCGGGGAATCAGAGGCAGGGAATCAGAAGCGGGGAATCAGAGGTGGGGAATCAGAGGCGGGGAATCAGAGGCGGAGAATCAGAGGCGGGCAATCAGATGCAGGGAATCAGAGGCAGGGAATCAGAGGCAGGGAATCAGAGGCATGGAATCTGAGGCAGGGAATCTGAGGTGGGGAATCAGAGGCGGGGAAACAGGTGGGTAAACAGAGGTGGGTAAACATAGGCGGGGAATCAGAGGCGCGGAATCAGAGGCGGGGAATCAGAGGCAGGGAATCAGAGGCGGGGAATCAGAGGCGGGGAATCAGATGCGGGGAATCAGAGGTGGGGAATCAGAGGCGGGGTATCAGAGGAGGGGAATCAGAGGCGGGGAATCAGAGGCGGGGAATCAGAGGCGGGGAATCAGAGGCGTGCAATCAGAGGCGGGGAATCAGAGGTGGGGAATCAGAAGTGTGGAATCAGAGGCGGGGAAACATAGGCGGAGAATCAGATATGGGGAATCAGAGGTGGGGCATCAGAGGTTGTGAATCACAGATGGGGAATCAGAGGCGGGGAATCCGAGGCAGGGAATCAGACGTGGGGAATCAGAGGCGGGGATTCAGAGCTGGGGAATCAGAGGCGGGGAATCAGAGTTGTGGAATCAGAGGCGGGGAATCAGATATGGGGAATCAGAGGCAGGGAATCAGAGGCGGGAAAACAGAGGCGGGGAATCAGATATGGGGAATCAGAGGCAGGGAATCAGAGGCAGGGAATTAGTCACGGGGAATCAGAGGCGGGGAATCAGAGATGGGGAATCAGATGCGGGGAATCAGAGGCAGGGAATCGGATGCCGGGAATCAGAGGCGGGAAATCAGAGGCGGGAAATCAGAGCTGGGTAATCAGAGGTGGGGAATCAGAGTTGGGGAATCAGAGGCGGCGAAGCAGATATGGGGAAATAGAGGCGGGGAATCAGATATGGGGAATCAGAGGCGGGGAATCAGATATGGGGAATCAGAGGCTGGGAATCAGAGGGGGGGAAACAGAGGCGGGGAATAAGATATGGGGAATCAGAGGTGGGGAATCAGGGGCGGGGAATCAGTGGCAGGGAATCAGAGGCGGGGAATCAGAGGCGGGGAATCAAAGGAAGGGAATCAGACACGGGGAATCAGAGGTGGGGAATCAGAGATGGGGAATCAGAGGCGGGGAATCACAGGCAGGGAATCAGACGCGGGGAATCAGAGGCAGGGAATCAGAGCTGGGGAATCAGAGGTGGGGAATCAGAGTCGGGGAATCAGAGGCAGGGAATCGGTTGTGCGGTATCAGAGATTGGGAATCAGATGTGGGGAATCAGAGGCAGTGAATCAGAGATGGGGAATCAGAGGCGGGGATTCAGAGGCAGGAAATCAGACAGGGATTCAGAGGCTGGGAATCAGACGGGGGGAATCAAAGGCGGGGAATCAGAGCTGGGGAATCAGATGTGGGGAATCAGAGTTGGGGCATCAGAGGTGGGGAATTAGATATGGGGAAACAGAGGCGGGGAATCAGAGGCGGGGAAACAGAGGCGGGGAATCAGATATGGGGAAACAGAGGCGGGGAATCAGAGGCGGGGAAACAGAGGCAGGGAATCAGACATGGGGAATCGGATGCGGGAAATCAGAGGCGGGGAATCAGAGCTGGGGAATCAGAGGTGGGGAATCAGAGTTGGGGCATCAGAGGTGGGGAATTAGATATGGGGAAACAGAGGCGGGGAATCAGAGGCGGGGAAACAGAGGCGGAGAATCAGATATGGGGAATCAGAGGTGGGGAATCAGAGGCAGGGAATCAGATGTGCGGAATCAGAGATGGGGAATCAGAGGCAGGGAATCAGAATCAGAGGCGGGGAATCAGAGGCCGGGAATCAGAGGCCGGGAATCAGATGCTGGGAATAAGAGGCCGGGAATCAGAGGTGGGGATTCAGAGTCTGGGAATCAGAGATGGGGATTCAGAGGCGGTGAATGAGATATGGAGAATCAGAGGCGGGGAATCAGAGGCGGGGAAACAGAGGTGGGGAATCAGATATGGGGAATCAGAGGTGGCGAATCAAAGGCGGTGAATCAGAGATGGGGAATCAGAGGCGGGGAATCAGAGGCAGAGAATCAGATGCGGGGATTCAGAGGCGGGGAATCAGAGCTGGCGAATCAGAGGCGGGGAATCAGAGGTGGGCAATCAGAGCCGGGGAATCAGATATGGGGAATCAGAGGCGGGGAAACAGAGGCGGGGAATCAGATATGGGGAATCAGAGGTGGGGAATCAGAGGTTGTGAATCAGAGATGGGGAATCAAGGCGGGGAATCAGAGGGAGGGAATCAGACGCGGGGAATCAGAGGCGGGGATTCAGAGCTGGGGAATCAGAGGCGGGGAATCAGAGTTGGGGAATCAGAGGCAGGGAATCAGATATGGGGAATCAGAGGCGGGGAATCAGAGGCGGGGAAACAGAGGCGGGGAATCAGATATGGGGAATCAGAGGTGGGGAATCAGGGGCAGGGAATCAGTGGCAGGGAATCAGAGGCGGGGAATCTGAGGCAAGGAATCAGAGGCAGGGAATCAGACACGGGGAATCAGAGGCGGGGAATCAGAGATGGTGAATCAGAGGCGGGGAATCAGAGGCAGGGAATCGGACGCCGGGAATCAGAGGCGGGGATTCAGAGCTGGCGAATCAGAGGCGGGGAATCAGAGTTGGGGAATCAGAGGCGGGGAATCAGATATGGGGAAATAGAGGCGGGGAATCAGATATGGGGAATCAGAGGTGTGGAATCAGAGGTTGGGAATCAGAGGCAGGGAATCAGAGGAGGGGAAACAGAGGCGGGGAATCAGATATGGGGAATCAGAGGTGGCGAATCAAAGGCGGTGAAACAGAGATGGGGAATCAGGGCAGGGAATCAGAGGCAGGGAATCAGAGCTGGGGAAACAGAGGCGGGGAATCAGATATGGGGAATCAGAGGTGGGGAATCAGGGGCGGGGAATCAGTTGCAGGGAATCAGAGCTGGGGAATCAGAGGTGGGGAATCAGAGCTGGGGAAACAGAGGCGGGGAATCAGATATGGGGAATCAGAGGTGGGGAATCAGGGGCGGGGAATCAGTGGCAGGGAATCAGACGCCGGGAATAAAAGGCGGGGAATCAGAGCTGGGGAATCAGAGGCGGGGAATCAGAGTTGGGGAATCAGAGGAGGGGAATCAGATATGGGGAAACGGAGGCCGGGAATCAGAGGCAGGGAAACAGAGGCGGGGAATCAGATATGGGGAATCAGAGGTGGGGAATTTGAGGTTGCGAATCAGAGGCGGGGAATCAGAGGCGGGGAATCAGAGGCAGGGAATCGGATGTGCGGAATCAGAGATGGGGAATCAGAGGTGGGGATTCAGAGGTGGTGAATCAGAAAAGGGGAATCAGAGGCTGGGAATCAGAGGCAGGGAATCAGACGCAGGGAATCAGAGGCGGGGAATCATAGCTGGCGAATTAGAGGAGGGGAATCAGAGTTGGGGAATCAGAGGCGGGGAATCAGATATGGGGAAATAGTCGGGGAATCAGAGGCGGGGAAACAGAGGCGGGGAATCAGATATGGGGAATCAGAGGTGGGGAATCAGAGGCAGGGAATCAGATGTGCGGAATCAGAGATGGGGAATCAGAGGCAGGGAATCAGAATCAGAAGCAGGGAATCAGAGGCCGGGAATCAGAGGCCGGAATCAGATGCTGGGAATCAGAGGCCTGGAATCAGAGGCGGGGAATCAGAGGCAGGGAATCTGATGCGGGGAATCAGAGGCGGGGAATCAGAGCTGGGGAATCATAGGCAGGGTATTAGAGTTGGGGAATCAGAGGCGGGGAATCAGATATGGGGAAGCAGAGGTGGGGAATCAGAGGCGGGGAAACTGAGGCAGTGAATCAGATATGGGGAATCAGAGGCGGGAATCAGA
Source organism: Narcine bancroftii (assembly GCF_036971445.1). Lineage (NCBI taxonomy): Eukaryota > Metazoa > Chordata > Chondrichthyes > Torpediniformes > Narcinidae > Narcine > Narcine bancroftii. The sequence goes on from NW_027211883.1 coordinate 1,063,724, forward strand.
GGTGGGGAATCATAGGCAGGGAATCGGATGTGCGGAATCAGAGATGGGGAATCAGAGGCCGGGAATGAGAGGTGGTGAATCAGATATGGGGAATCAGAGGCGGGGAATCAGAGGCAGTGAATCAGACGCGGGGAATCAGAGGTGGGCAATCAGAGGCGGGGAATCAGATATGGGGAATCAGAGGCGGGGAATCAGAGGCGGGGAAACAGAGGCGGGGAATCAGATATGGGGAATCAGAGGTGGGGCATCAGAGGTTGTGAATCACAGATGGGGAATTAGAGGCGGGGAATCAGAGTTGGGGAATCAGAGGCGGGGAATCAGATATGGGGAATCAGAGGCAGGGAATCAGAGGCAGGGAAACAGAGGCAGGGAATCAGACGCGGGGAATCTGAGGCGGGGAATTAGAGATGGGGAATCAGAGGTGGGGAATCAGAGTTGGGGAATCAGAGGCAGGGAATTGGATGTGCGGAATCAGAGATGGGGAATCAGAGGTGGGGAATCAGAGGCGGTGAATCAGAGATGGGGAATCAGAGGCGGGGAATCAGAGGCAGGAAATCAGACACGGGGATTCAGAGGCTGGGAATCAGACGGGGGGAATCAAAGGCGGGGAATCAGAGCTGGGGAATCTGAGGCAGGGAATCAGAGTTGGGGATTCAGAGGCGGGGAATCAGATATGGGGAAACAGAGGCGGGGAATCAGAGGCGGGAAAACAGAGGCGGGGAATTAGATATGGGGAATCAGAGGTGGGGAATCAGAGGTGGTGAATCAGAGATGGGGAATCAGAGGCGGGGAATCAGAGGCAGGGAATCGGATGTGCGGAATCAGAGATGGGGAATCAGAGGTGGGGATTCAGAGGTGGTGAATCAGAAAAGGGGAATCAGAGGCTGGGAATCAGAGGCAGGGAATCAGACGCAGGGAATCAGAGGCGGGGAATCATAGCTGGCGAATTAGAGGAGGGGAATCAGAGTTGGGGAATCAGAGGCGGGGAATCAGATATGGGGAAATAGTCGGGGAATCAGAGGCGGGGAAACAGAGGCGGGGAATCAGATATGGGGAATCAGAGGTGGGGAATCAGAGGCAGGGAATCAGATGTGCGGAATCAGAGATGGGGAATCAGAGGCAGGGAATCAGAATCAGAAGCAGGGAATCAGAGGCCGGGAATCAGAGGCCGGAATCAGATGCTGGGAATCAGAGGCCTGGAATCAGAGGCGGGGAATCAGAGGCAGGGAATCTGATGCGGGGAATCAGAGGCGGGGAATCAGAGCTGGGGAATCATAGGCAGGGTATTAGAGTTGGGGAATCAGAGGCGGGGAATCAGATATGGGGAAACAGAGGTGGGGAATCAGAGGCGGGGAAACTGAGGCAGGGAATCAGATATGGGGAATCAGAGGCGGGAATCAGAGGTGGGGAATCATAGGCAGGGAATCGGATGTGCGGAATCAGAGATGGGGAATCAGAGGCCGGGAATGAGAGGTGGTGAATCAGATATGGGGAATCAGAGGCGGGGAATCAGAGGCAGTGAATCAGACGCGGGGAATCAGAGGTGGGCAATCAGAGGCGGGGAATCAGATATGGGGAATCAGAGGCGGGGAATCAGAGGCGGGGAAACAGAGGCGGGGAATCAGATATGGGGAATCAGAGGTGGGGCATCAGAGGTTGTGAATCACAGATGGGGAATTAGAGGCGGGGAATCAGAGGCAGGGAATCAGACTCGGGGAATCAGAGTCGGGGATTCAGAGCTGGGGAATCAGAAGCGGGGAATCAGAGTTGGGGAATCAGAGGCGGGGAATCAGATATGGGGAATCAGAGGCAGGGAATCAGAGGCGGGGAAACAGAGGCAGGGAATCAGACGCGGGGAATCTGAGGCGGGGAATTAGAGATGGGGAATCAGAGGTGGGGAATCAGAGTTGGGGAATCAGAGGCAGGGAATTGGATGTGCGGAATCCGAGATGGGGAATCAGAGGTGGGGAATCAGAGGCGGTGAATCAGAGATGGGGAATCAGAGGCGGGGAATCAGAGGCAGGAAATCAGACACGGGGATTCAGAGGCTGGGAATCAGACGGGGGGAATCAAAGGCGGGGAATCAGAGCTGGGGAATCTGAGGCAGGGAATCAGAGTTGGGGATTCAGAGGCGGGGAATCAGATATGGGGAAACAGAGGCGGGGAATCAGAGGCGGGAAAACAGAGGCGGAGAATTAGATATGGGGAATCAGAGGTGGGGAATCAGAGGTGGTGAATCAGAGATGGGGAATCAGAGGCGGGGAATCAGAGGCAGGGAATCGGACGCCGGGAATCAGAGGCGGGGAATCAGAGCTGGGGAATCAGAGGCGGGGAATCAGAGGTGGTGAATCAGAGATGGGGAATAAGAGGCGGGGAATCAGAGGCAGGGAATCGGACGCCGGGAATCAGAGGCGGGGAATCAGAGCTGGGGAAACAGAGGCGGGGAATCAGATATGGGGAATCAGAGGTGGGGAATCAGGGGCGGGGAATCAGTGGCAGGGAATCAGAGGCCGGGAATAAAAGGCGGGGAATCAGAGCTGGGGAATCAGAGGCGGGGAATCAGAGTTGGGGAATCAGAGGAGGGGAATCAGATATGGGGAAACAGAGGCCGGGAATCAGAGGCAGGGTAACAGAGGCGGGGAATCAGATATGGGGAATCAGAGGTGGGGAATTAGAGTTTGCGAATCAGAGGCGGGGAAACAGAGGTGGGGAATCAAATATAGGGAATCAGAGGTGGGGAATCAGAGGTTGTGAATCAGAGATGGGGAATCAAGGCGGGGAATCAGAGGCAGGGAATCAGACGCGGGGAATCAGAGGCGGGGATTCAGAGCTGGGGAATCAGAGGCGATGAATCAGAGTTGGGGAATCAGAGGCAGGGAATCAGATATGGGGAATCAGAGGCGGGGAATCAGAGGCGGGGAAACAGAGGCGGGGAATCAGATATGGGGAATCAGAATTGGGGAATCAGGGGCAGGGAATCAGTGGCAGGGAATCAGAGGCGGGGAATCAGAGGCGGGGAATCAGAGGCAGGGAATCAGACACGGGGAATCGGAGGCGGGGAATCAGAGATGGGGAATCAGAGGCGGGGAATCAGAGGCAGGGAATCGGACTCCGGGAATCAGAGTCGGGGAATCAGAGCTGGGGAATCAGAGGCGGGGAATCAGAGTTGGGGAATCAGAGGCGGGGAATCAGATATGGGTAAATAGAGGCGGGGAATCAGATATGGGGAATCAGAGGTGTGGAATCAGAGGTTGGGAATCAGAGGCAGTGAATCAGAGTCGGGGAAACAGAGGCGGGGAATCAGATATGGGGAATCAGAGGTGGCGAATCAAAGGCGGTGAAACAGAGATGGGGATTCAGGGCAGGGAATCAGAGGCAGGGAATCAAACACGGGGAATCAGAGCTGGGGAATCAGAGGCGGGGAATCAGAGTTGGGAAACAGAGGCGGGGAATCAGAGGCGGGGAAACAGAGGCGGGGAATCAGATATGGGGAATCAGAGGTGGGGAATCCGAGGTTGGGAATCAGAGGCAGGGAATCAGAGGCGGGGAATCAGAGGCGGGGAATCAGAGGCCGGGAATCAGATATGGGAAAACAGAGGCTGGGAATCCGAGGCGGGGAAACAGAGGCGGGGAATCAGAGCTGGGGAATCAGAGGTGGGGAATCAGATTTGGGGAATCAGAGGCGGGGACTTAGATATTGGGAAACAGAGGCGGGGAATGAGAGGCGGGGAAACCCAGGCGGGGAATCAGATATGGGGAATCAGAGGTGGGGAATCAGAGGCAAGGAATCAGATGTGCGGAATCAGAGATGGGGAATCAGAGGCAGGGAATCAGAATCAGAAGCAGGGAATCAGAGGCCGGGAATCAGAGGCCGGAATCAGATGCTGGGAATCAGAGGCCTGGAATCAGAGGCGGGGAATCAGAGGCAGGGAATCAGATGCGGGGAATCAGAGGCGGGGAATCAGAGCTGGGGAATCAGAGGTGGGGTATTAGAGTTGGGGAATCAGAGGCGGGGAATCAGATATGGGGAAACAGAGGTGGGGAATCAGAGGCGGGGAAACAGAGGCAGGGAATCAGATATGGGGAATCAGAGGTGGGGAATCAGAGATGGGGAATCAGAGGCGGTGAATCAGAGATGGTGAATCAGAGGCGGGGAATCAGAGGCAGGAAATCAGACACGGGGATTCAGAGGCTGGGAATCAGACGGGGGGAATCAAAGGCGGGGAATCAGAGCTGGGGAATCAGAGGCAGGGAATCAGAGGCGGGGAATCAGATATGGGGAATCAGAGGCTGGGATTCAGAGGCGGGGAATCAGAGGCAGGGAATCAGACACGGGGAATCAGAGGTGGGGAATCAGAGATGGGGAATCAGAGGCGGGGAATCAGAGGCAGGGAATCAGACGCGGGGAATCTGAGGCGGGGAATCAGAGCTGGGGAATCAGAGGTGGGGAATCAGAGTTGGGGAATCAGAGGCAGGGAATCGGATGTGCGGAATCAGAGATGGGGAATCAGATGTGGGGAATCAGAGGAATCAGAGATGGGGAATCAGAGGCGGGGAATCAGAGGCAGGAAATCAGACACGGGGATTCAGAGGCTGGGAATCAGACGGGGGGAATCAAAGGCGGGGAATCAGAGCTGGGGAATCAGAGGCAGGGAATCAGAGTGGGGATTCAGAGACGGGGAATCAGATATGGGGAAACAGAGGCTTGGAATCAGAGGCGGGCAAACAGAGGCGGGGAATTAGATATGGGGAATCAGAGGTGGAGAATCAGAGGTGGTGAATCAGTGATGGGGAATCACAGGCGGGGAATCAGAGGCAGGGAATAGAACGCAGGGAATCAGACGCAGGTAATCAGAGCTGGGGAATCAGAGGCGGGGAATCATAGTTGGGAATCAGAGGCGGGGAATCAGATATGGGGAAACAGAGGCGGGGAATCAGAGGCGGGGAAACAGAGGCGGGGAATCAGATATGGGGAATCGGATGCGGGGAATCAGAGGCGGGGAATCAGAGCTGGGGAATCAGAGGCGGGGAATCAGAGTTGGGGCATCAGAGGTGGGGAATTAGATATAGGGAAACAGAGGCGGGGAATCAGAGGCGGGGAAACAGAGGCGGGGAATCAGATATGGGGAATCAGAGATGGGGAATCAGAGGCAGGGAATCAGAATCAGAAGCGGGGAATCAGAGGCCGGGAATCAGAGGCCGGGAATCAGATGCTGGGAATAAGAGGCCGGGAATCAGAGGTGGGGAATCAGAGTCCGGGAATCAGAGATGGGGATTCAGAGGCGGGGAATGAGATATGGAGAATCAGAGGCGGGGATTCAGAGGCCGGGAAACAGAGGTGGGGAATCAGATATGGGGAATCAGAGGTGGCGAATCAAAGGCGGTGAATCAGAGATGGGGAATCAGAGGCGGGGAATCAGAGGCAGGGAATCAGATGCGGGGAATCAGAGGCGGGGAATCAGATATGGGGAAACAGAGGCGGGGAATCAGAAGCGGGGAAACAGAGGCGGGGAATCAGATATGGGGAATCGGATGCGGGGAATCAGAGGCGGGGAATCAGAGGTGGGCAATCAGAGGCGGGGAATCAGATATGGGGAATCAGAGGCGGTGAATCAGAGGCGGGGAAACAGAGGCGGGGAATCAAATATAGGGAATCAGAGGTGGGGAATCAGAGGTTGTGAATCAGAGATGGGGAATCAAGGCGGGGAATCAGAGGCAGGGAATCAGACACGGGGAATCAGAGGCGGGGATTCAGAGCTGGGGAATCAGAGGCGGGGAATCAGAGTTGGGGAATCAGAGGCAGGGATTCAGATATGGGGAATCAGAGGCGGGGAATCAGAGGTGGGGAAACAGAGGCGGGGAATCAGATATGGGGAATCAGAGGTGGGGAATCAGGGGCAGGGAATCAGTGGCAGGGAATCAGAGGCGGGGAATCAGAGGCGGGGAATCAGAGGCAGGGAATCAGACACGGGGAATCAGAGGCGGGGAATCAGAGATGGGGAATCAGAGGCGGGGAATCAGATATGGGGAAATAGAGGCGGGGAATCAGATATGGGGAATCAGAGGTGTGGAATCAGAGGTTGGGAATCAGAGGCAGGGAATCAGAGTCGGGGAAACAGAGGCGGGGAATCAGATATGGGGAATCAGAGGTGGCGAATCAAAGGCGGTGAAACAGAGATGGGGAATCAGGGCAGGGAATCAGAGGCAGGGAATCAAACACGGGGAATCAGAGCTGGGGAATCAGAGGCGGGGAATCAGAGTTGGGAATCAGAGGCGGGGAATCAGAGGCGGGGAAACAGAGGCGGGGAATCAGATATGGGGAATCAGAGGTGGGGAATCCGAGGTTGGGAATCAGAGGCAGGGAATCAGAGGCGGGGAATCAGAGGCGGGGAATCAGAGGAAGGGAATCAGATGTGCGGAATCGGAGATGGGGAATCAGAGGCAGGGAATCAGAGGCGGGGAATCAGAGGCGGGGAATCAGAGGCCGGGAATCAGATATGGGAAAACAGAGGCTGGGAATCCGAGGCGGGGAAACAGAGGCGGGGAATCAGATATGGGGAATCAGAGGTGGGGAATCAGAGATGGGGAATCAGAGGCGGGGAATCAGAGGCAGGGAATCAGACGCGGGGAATCTGAGGCGGGGAATCAGAGCTGGGGAATCAGAGGTGGGGAATCAGAGTTGGGGAATCAGAGGCAGAGAATCGGATGTGCGGAATCAGAGATGGGGAATCAGATGTGGGGAATCAGAGGAATCAGAGATGGGGAATCAGAGGCGGGGAATCAAAGGCAGGAAATCAGACACGGGGATTCAGAGGCTGGGAATCAGACGGGGGGAATCAAAGGCGGGGAATCAGAGCTGGGGAATCAGAGGCAGGGAATCAGAGTTGGGGATTCAGAAACGGGGAATCAGATATGGGGAAAAAGAGGCGGGGAATCAGAGGCGGGCAAACAGAGGCGGGGAATTAGATATGGGGAATCAGAGGTGGTGAATCAGTGATGGGGAATCACAGGCGGGGAATCAGAGGCAGGGAATAGAACGCAGGGAATCAGACGCAGGTAATCAGAGCTGGGGAATCAGAGGCGGGGAATCATAGTTGGGAATCAGAGGCGGGGAATCAGATATGGGGAAACAGAGGCGGGGAATCAGAAGCGGGGAAACAGAGGCGGGGAATCAGATATGGGGAATCGGATGCGGGGAATCAGAGGCGGGGAATCAGAGCTGGGGAATCAGAGGCGGGGAATCAGAGTTGGGGCATCAGAGGTGGGGAATTAGATATAGGGAAACAGAGGCGGGGAATCAGAGGCGGGGAAACAGAGGCGGGGAATCAGATATGGGGAATCAGAGATGGGGAATCAGAGGCAGGGAATCAGAATCAGAAGCGGGGAATCAGAGGCCGGGAATCAGAGGCCGGGAATCAGATGCTGGGAATAAGAGGCCGGGAATCAGAGGTGGGGAATCAGAGTCCGGGAATCAGAGATGGGGATTCAGAGGCGGGGAATGAGATATGGAGAATCAGAGGCGGGGAATCAGAGGCCGGGAAACAGAGGTGGGGAATCAGATATGGGGAATCAGAGGTGGCGAATCAAAGGCGGTGAATCAGAGATGGGGAATCAGAGGCGGGGAATCAGAGGCAGGGAATCAGATGCGGGGAATCAGAGGCGGGGAATCAGAGCTGGCGAATCAGAGGCGGGGAATCAGAGGTGGGCAATCAGAGGCGGGGAATCAGATATGGGGAATCAGAGGCGGGGAATCAGAGGCGGAGAAACAGAGGCGGGGAATCAAATATAGGGAATCAGAGGTGGGGAATCAGAGGTTGTGAATCAGAGATGGGGAATCAAGGCGGGGAATCAGAGGCAGGGAATCAGACACGGGGAATCAGAGGCGGGGATTCAGAGCTGGGGAAACAGAGGCGGGGAATCAGAGTTGGGGAATCAGAGGCAGGGAATCAGACATGGGGAATCAGAGGCGGGGAATCAGAGGCGGGGAAACAGAGGCGGGGAATCAGATATGGGGAATCAGAGGTGGGGAATCAGGGGCAGGGAATCAGTGGCAGGGAATCAGAGGCGGGGAATCAGAGGCGGGGAATCAGAGGCAGGGAATCAGACACGGGGAATCAGAGGCGGGGAATCAGAGATGGGGAATCAGAGGCGGGGAATCAGATATGGGGAAATAGAGGCGGGGAATCAGATATGGGGAATCAGAGGTGTGGAACCAGAGGTTGGGAATCAGAGGCAGGGAATCAGAGTCGGGGAAACAGAGGCGGGGAATCAGATATGGGGAATCAGAGGTGGCGAATCAAAGGCGGTGAAACAGAGATGGGGAATCAGGGCAGGGAATCAGAGGCAGGGAATCAAACACGGGGAATCAGAGCTGGGGAATCAGAGGCGGGGAATCAGAGTTGGGAATCAGAGGCGGGGAATCAGAGGCGGGGAAACAGAGGCGGGGAATCAGATATGGGGAATCAGAGGTGGGGAATCCGAGGTTGGGAATCAGAGGCAGGGAATCAGAGGCGGGGAATCAGAGGCGGGGAATCAGAGGAAGGGAATCAGATGTGCGGAATCGGAGATGGGGAATCAGAGGCAGGGAATCAGAGGCGGGGAATCAGAGGCGGGGAATCAGAGGCCGGGAATCAGATATGGGAAAACAGAGGCTGGGAATCCGAGGCGGGGAAACAGAGGCGGGGAATCAGATATGGGGAATCAGAGGTGGGGAATCAGAGGTTGGGAATCAGAGGCAGGGAATCAGAGGCTTGGAATCAGATGCAGGGAATCAGATGCGGGGAATCAGAGGCGGGGAATCAGAGCTGGGGAATCAGAGGTGGGGAATCAGATTTGGGGAATCAGAGGCGGGGACTTAGATATTGGGAAACAGAGGCGGGGAATGAGAGGCGGGGAAACCCAGGCGGGGAATCAGATATGGGGAATCAGAGGTGGGGAATCAGAGGCAAGGAATCAGATGTGCGGAATCAGAGATGGGGAATCAGAGGCAGGGAATCAGAATCAGAAGCAGGGAATCAGAGGCCGGGAATCAGAGGCCGGAATCAGATGCTGGGAATCAGAGGCCTGGAATCAGAGGCGGGGAATCAGAGGCAGGGAATCAGATGCGGGGAATCAGAGGCGGGGAATCAGAGCTGGGGAATCAGAGGTGGGGTATTAGAGTTGGGGAATCAGAGGCGTGGAATCAGATATGGGGAAACAGAGGTGGGGATTCAGAGGCGGGGAAACAGAGGCAGGGAATCAGATATGGGGAATCAGAGGTGGGGAATCAGAGATGGGGAATCAGAGGCGGTGAATCAGATATGGGGAAACAGAGGCGGGGAATCAGAGGCGGGAAAACAGAGGCGGGGAATTAGATATGGGGAATCAGAGGTGGGGAATCAGAGGTGGTGAATCAGAGATGGGGAATCAGAGGCGGGGAATCAGAGGCAGGGAATCGGACGCCGGGAATCAGAGGCGGGGAATCAGAGCTGGGGAATCAGAGGCGGGGAATCAGAGGTGGTGAATCAGAGATGGGGAATAAGAGGCGGGGAATCAGAGGCAGGGAATCGGACGCCGGGAATCAGAGGCGGGGAATCAGAGCTGGGGAAACAGAGGCGGGGAATCAGATATGGGGAATCAGAGGTGGGGAATCAGGGGCGGGGAATCAGTGGCAGGGAATCAGAGGCCGGGAATAAAAGGCGGGGAATCAGAGCTGGGGAATCAGAGGCGGGGAATCAGAGTTGGGGAATCAGAGGAGGGGAATCAGATATGGGGAAACAGAGGCCGGGAATCAGAGGCAGGGTAACAGAGGCGGGGAATCAGATATGGGGAATCAGAGGTGGGGAATTAGAGTTTGCGAATCAGAGGCGGGGAAACAGAGGTGGGGAATCAAATATAGGGAATCAGAGGTGGGGAATCAGAGGTTGTGAATCAGAGATGGGGAATCAAGGCGGGGAATCAGAGGCAGGGAATCAGACGCGGGGAATCAGAGGCGGGGATTCAGAGCTGGGGAATCAGAGGCGATGAATCAGAGTTGGGGAATCAGAGGCAGGGAATCAGATATGGGGAATCAGAGGCGGGGAATCAGAGGCGGGGAAACAGAGGCGGGGAATCAGATATGGGGAATCAGAATTGGGGAATCAGGGGCAGGGAATCAGTGGCAGGGAATCAGAGGCGGGGAATCAGAGGCGGGGAATCAGAGGCAGGGAATCAGACACGGGGAATCGGAGGCGGGGAATCAGAGATGGGGAATCAGAGGCGGGGAATCAGAGGCAGGGAATCGGACTCCGGGAATCAGAGTCGGGGAATCAGAGCTGGGGAATCAGAGGCGGGGAATCAGAGTTGGGGAATCAGAGGCGGGGAATCAGATATGGGGAAATAGAGGCGGGGAATCAGATATGGGGAATCAGAGGTGTGGAATCAGAGGTTGGGAATCAGAGGCAGTGAATCAGAGTCGGGGAAACAGAGGCGGGGAATCAGATATGGGGAATCAGAGGTGGCGAATCAAAGGCGGTGAAACAGAGATGGGGATTCAGGGCAGGGAATCAGAGGCAGGGAATCAAACACGGGGAATCAGAGCTGGGGAATCAGAGGCGGGGAATCAGAGTTGGGAATCAGAGGCGGGGAATCAGAGGCGGGGAAACAGAGGCGGGGAATCAGATATGGGGAATCAGAGGTGGGGAATCCGAGGTTGGGAATCAGAGGCAGGGAATCAGAGGCGGGGAATCAGAGGCGGGGATTCAGAGGCCGGGAATCAGATATGGGAAAACAGAGGCTGGGAATCCGAGGCGGGGAAACAGAGGCGGGGAATCAGAGCTGGGGAATCAGAGGTGGGGAATCAGATTTGGGGAATCAGAGGCGGGGACTTAGATATTGGGAAACAGAGGCGGGGAATGAGAGGCGGGGAAACCCAGGCGGGGAATCAGATATGGGGAATCAGAGGTGGGGAATCAGAGGCAAGGAATCAGATGTGCGGAATCAGAGATGGGGAATCAGAGGCAGGGAATCAGAATCAGAAGCAGGGAATCAGAGGCCGGGAATCAGAGGCCGGAATCAGATGCTGGGAATCAGAGGCCTGGAATCAGAGGCGGGGAATCAGAGGCAGGGAATCAGATGCGGGGAATCAGAGGCGGGGAATCAGAGCTGGGGAATCAGAGGTGGGGTATTAGAGTTGGGGAATCAGAGGCGGGGAATCAGATATGGGGAAACAGAGGTGGGGAATCAGAGGCGGGGAAACAGAGGCAGGGAATCAGATATGGGGAATCAGAGGTGGGGAATCAGAGATGGGGAATCAGAGGCGGTGAATCAGAGATGGTGAATCAGAGGCGGGGAATCAGAGGCAGGAAATCAGACACGGGGATTCAGAGGCTGGGAATCAGACGGGGGGAATCAAAGGCGGGGAATCAGAGCTGGGGAATCAGAGGCAGGGAATCAGAGGCGGGGAATCAGATATGGGGAATCAGAGGCTGGGATTCAGAGGCGGGGAATCAGAGGCAGGGAATCAGACACGGGGAATCAGAGGTGGGGAATCAGAGATGGGGAATCAGAGGCGGGGAATCAGAGGCAGGGAATCAGACGCGGGGAATCTGAGGCGGGGAATCAGAGCTGGGGAATCAGAGGTGGGGAATCAGAGTTGGGGAATCAGAGGCAGGGAATCGGATGTGCGGAATCAGAGATGGGGAATCAGATGTGGGGAATCAGAGGAATCAGAGATGGGGAATCAGAGGCGGGGAATCAGAGGCAGGAAATCAGACACGGGGATTCAGAGGCTGGGAATCAGACGGGGGGAATCAAAGGCGGGGAATCAGAGCTGGGGAATCAGAGGCAGGGAATCAGAGTGGGGATTCAGAGACGGGGAATCAGATATGGGGAAACAGAGGCGGGGAATCAGAGGCGGGCAAACAGAGGCGGGGAATTAGATATGGGGAATCAGAGGTGGGGAATCAGAGGTGGTGAATCAGTGATGGGGAATCACAGGCGGGGAATCAGAGGCAGGGAATAGAACGCAGGGAATCAGACGCAGGTAATCAGAGCTGGGGAATCAGAGGCGGGGAATCATAGTTGGGAATCAGAGGCGGGGAATCAGATATGGGGAAACAGAGGCGGGGAATCAGAGGCGGGGAAACAGAGGCGGGGAATCAGATATGGGGAATCGGATGCGGGGAATCAGAGGCGGGGAATCAGAGCTGGGGAATCAGAGGCGGGGAATCAGAGTTGGGGCATCAGAGGTGGGGAATTAGATATAGGGAAACAGAGGCGGGGAATCAGAGGCGGGGAAACAGAGGCGGGGAATCAGATATGGGGAATCAGAGATGGGGAATCAGAGGCAGGGAATCAGAATCAGAAGCGGGGAATCAGAGGCCGGGAATCAGAGGCCGGGAATCAGATGCTGGGAATAAGAGGCCGGGAATCAGAGGTGGGGAATCAGAGTCCGGGAATCAGAGATGGGGATTCAGAGGCGGGGAATGAGATATGGAGAATCAGAGGCGGGGATTCAGAGGCCGGGAAACAGAGGTGGGGAATCAGATATGGGGAATCAGAGGTGGCGAATCAAAGGCGGTGAATCAGAGATGGGGAATCAGAGGCGGGGAATCAGAGGCAGGGAATCAGATGCGGGGAATCAGAGGCGGGGAATCAGAGCTGGCGAATCAGAGGCGGGGAATCAGAGGTGGGCAATCAGAGGCGGGGAATCAGATATGGGGAATCAGAGGCGGTGAATCAGAGGCGGGGAAACAGAGGCGGGGAATCAAATATAGGGAATCAGAGGTGGGGAATCAGAGGTTGTGAATCAGAGATGGGGAATCAAGGCGGGGAATCAGAGGCAGGGAATCAGACACGGGGAATCAGAGGCGGGGATTCAGAGCTGGGGAATCAGAGGCGGGGAATCAGAGTTGGGGAATCAGAGGCAGGGATTCAGATATGGGGAATCAGAGGCGGGGAATCAGAGGTGGGGAAACAGAGGCGGGGAATCAGATATGGGGAATCAGAGGTGGGGAATCAGGGGCAGGGAATCAGTGGCAGGGAATCAGAGGCGGGGAATCAGAGGCGGGGAATCAGAGGCAGGGAATCAGACACGGGGAATCAGAGGCGGGGAATCAGAGATGGGGAATCAGAGGCGGGGAATCAGATATGGGGAAATAGAGGCGGGGAATCAGATATGGGGAATCAGAGGTGTGGAATCAGAGGTTGGGAATCAGAGGCAGGGAATCAGAGTCGGGGAAACAGAGGCGGGGAATCAGATATGGGGAATCAGAGGTGGCGAATCAAAGGCGGTGAAACAGAGATGGGGAATCAGGGCAGGGAATCAGAGGCAGGGAATCAAACACGGGGAATCAGAGCTGGGGAATCAGAGGCGGGGAATCAGAGTTGGGAATCAGAGGCGGGGAATCAGAGGCGGGGAAACAGAGGCGGGGATTCAGATATGGGGAATCAGAGGTGGGGAATCCGAGGTTGGGAATCAGAGGCAGGGAATCAGAGGCGGGGAATCAGAGGCGGGGAATCAGAGGAAGGGAATCAGATGTGCGGAATCGGAGATGGGGAATCAGAGGCAGGGAATCAGAGGCGGGGAATCAGAGGCGGGGAATCAGAGGCCGGGAATCAGATATGGGAAAACAGAGGCTGGGAATCCGAGGCGGGGAAACAGAGGCGGGGAATCAGATATGGGGAATCAGAGGTGGGGAATCAGAGATGGGGAATCAGAGGCGGGGAATCAGAGGCAGGGAATCAGACGCGGGGAATCTGAGGCGGGGAATCAGAGCTGGGGAATCAGAGGTGGGGAATCAGAGTTGGGGAATCAGAGGCAGAGAATCGGATGTGCGGAATCAGAGATGGGGAATCAGATGTGGGGAATCAGAGGAATCAGAGATGGGGAATCAGAGGCGGGGAATCAAAGGCAGGAAATCAGACACGGGGATTCAGAGGCTGGGAATCAGACGGGGGGAATCAAAGGCGGGGAATCAGAGCTGGGGAATCAGAGGCAGGGAATCAGAGTTGGGGATTCAGAAACGGGGAATCAGATATGGGGAAACAGAGGCGGGGAATCAGAGGCGGGCAAACAGAGGCGGGGAATTAGATATGGGGAATCAGAGGTGGTGAATCAGTGATGGGGAATCACAGGCGGGGAATCAGAGGCAGGGAATAGAACGCAGGGAATCAGACGCAGGTAATCAGAGCTGGGGAATCAGAGGCGGGGAATCATAGTTGGGAATCAGAGGCGGGGAATCAGATATGGGGAAACAGAGGCGGGGAATCAGAAGCGGGGAAACAGAGGCGGGGAATCAGATATGGGGAATCGGATGCGGGGAATCAGAGGCGGGGAATCAGAGCTGGGGAATCAGAGGCGGGGAATCAGAGTTGGGGCATCAGAGGTGGGGAATTAGATATAGGGAAACAGAGGCGGGGAATCAGAGGCGGGGAAACAGAGGCGGGGAATCAGATATGGGGAATCAGAGATGGGGAATCAGAGGCAGGGAATCAGAATCAGAAGCGGGGAATCAGAGGCCGGGAATCAGAGGCCGGGAATCAGATGCTGGGAATAAGAGGCCGGGAATCAGAGGTGGGGAATCAGAGTCCGGGAATCAGAGATGGGGATTCAGAGGCGGGGAATGAGATATGGAGAATCAGAGGCGGGGAATCAGAGGCCGGGAAACAGAGGTGGGGAATCAGATATGGGGAATCAGAGGTGGCGAATCAAAGGCGGTGAATCAGAGATGGGGAATCAGAGGCGGGGAATCAGAGGCAGGGAATCAGATGCGGGGAATCAGAGGCGGGGAATCAGAGCTGGCGAATCAGAGGCGGGGAATCAGAGGTGGGCAATCAGAGGCGGGGAATCAGATATGGGGAATCAGAGGCGGGGAATCAGAGGCGGAGAAACAGAGGCGGGGAATCAAATATAGGGAATCAGAGGTGGGGAATCAGAGGTTGTGAATCAGAGATGGGGAATCAAGGCGGGGAATCAGAGGCAGGGAATCAGACACGGGGAATCAGAGGCGGGGATTCAGAGCTGGGGAATCAGAGGCGGGGAATCAGAGTTGGGGAATCAGAGGCAGGGAATCAGACATGGGGAATCAGAGGCGGGGAATCAGAGGCGGGGAAACAGAGGCGGGGAATCAGATATGGGGAATCAGAGGTGGGGAATCAGGGGCAGGGAATCAGTGGCAGGGAATCAGAGGCGGGGAATCAGAGGCGGGGAATCAGAGGCAGGGAATCAGACACGGGGAATCAGAGGCGGGGAATCAGAGATGGGGAATCAGAGGCGGGGAATCAGATATGGGGAAATAGAGGCGGGGAATCAGATATGGGGAATCAGAGGTGTGGAACCAGAGGTTGGGAATCAGAGGCAGGGAATCAGAGTCGGGGAAACAGAGGCGGGGAATCAGATATGGGGAATCAGAGGTGGCGAATCAAAGGCGGTGAAACAGAGATGGGGAATCAGGGCAGGGAATCAGAGGCAGGGAATCAAACACGGGGAATCAGAGCTGGGGAATCAGAGGCGGGGAATCAGAGTTGGGAATCAGAGGCGGGGAATCAGAGGCGGGGAAACAGAGGCGGGGAATCAGATATGGGGAATCAGAGGTGGGGAATCCGAGGTTGGGAATCAGAGGCAGGGAATCAGAGGCGGGGAATCAGAGGCGGGGAATCAGAGGAAGGGAATCAGATGTGCGGAATCGGAGATGGGGAATCAGAGGCAGGGAATCAGAGGCGGGGAATCAGAGGCGGGGAATCAGAGGCCGGGAATCAGATATGGGAAAACAGAGGCTGGGAATCCGAGGCGGGGAAACAGAGGCGGGGAATCAGATATGGGGAATCAGAGGTGGGGAATCAGAGGTTGGGAATCAGAGGCAGGGAATCAGAGGCTTGGAATCAGATGCAGGGAATCAGATGCGGGGAATCAGAGGCGGGGAATCAGAGCTGGGGAATCAGAGGTGGGGAATCAGATTTGGGGAATCAGAGGCGGGGACTTAGATATTGGGAAACAGAGGCGGGGAATGAGAGGCGGGGAAACCCAGGCGGGGAATCAGATATGGGGAATCAGAGGTGGGGAATCAGAGGCAAGGAATCAGATGTGCGGAATCAGAGATGGGGAATCAGAGGCAGGGAATCAGAATCAGAAGCAGGGAATCAGAGGCCGGGAATCAGAGGCCGGAATCAGATGCTGGGAATCAGAGGCCTGGAATCAGAGGCGGGGAATCAGAGGCAGGGAATCAGATGCGGGGAATCAGAGGCGGGGAATCAGAGCTGGGGAATCAGAGGTGGGGTATTAGAGTTGGGGAATCAGAGGCGTGGAATCAGATATGGGGAAACAGAGGTGGGGAATCAGAGGCGGGGAAACAGAGGCAGGGAATCAGATATGGGGAATCAGAGGTGGGGAATCAGAGATGGGGAATCAGAGGCGGTGAATCAGAGATGGGGAATCAGAGGCGGGGAATCAGAGGCAGGAAATCAGACACGGGGATTCAGAGGCTGGGAATCAGACGGGGGGAATCAAAGGCGGGGAATCAGAGCTGGGGAATCAGAGGCAGGGAATCAGAGGCGGGGAATCAGATATGGGGAATCAGAGGCTGGGATTCAGAGGCGGGGAATCAGAGGCAGGGAATCAGACACGGGGAATCAGAGGTGGGGAATCAGAGATGGGGAATCAGAGGCGGGGAATCAGAGGCAGGGAATCAGACGCGGGGAATCTGAGGCGGGGAATCAGAGCTGGGGAATCAGAGGTGGGGAATCAGAGTTGGGGAATCAGAGGCAGGGAATCGGATGTGCGGAATCAGAGATGGGGAATCAGATGTGGGGAATCAGAGGAATCAGAGATGGGGAATCAGAGGCGGGGAATCAGAGGCAGGAAATCAGACACGGGGATTCAGAGGCTGGGAATCAGACGGGGGGAATCAAAGGCGGGGAATCAGAGCTGGGGAATCAGAGGCAGGGAATCAGAGTTGGGGATTCAGAGACGGGGAATCAGATATGGGGAAACAGAGGCGGGGAATCAGAGGCGGGCAAACAGAGGCGGGGAATTAGATATGGGGAATCAGAGGTGGGGAATCAGAGGTGGTGAATCAGTGATGGGGAATCACAGGCGGGGAATCAGAGGCATGGAATAGAACGCAGGGAATCAGACGCAGGTAATCAGAGCTGGGGAATCAGAGGCGGGGAATCATAGTTGGGAATCAGAGGCAGGGAATCAGATATGGGGAAACAGAGGCGGGGAATCAGAGGCGGGGAAACAGAGGCGGGGAATCAGATATGGGGAATCGGATGCGGGGAATCAGAGGCGGGGAATCAGAGCTGGGGAATCAGAGGCGGGGAATCAGAGTTGGGGCATCAGAGGTGGGGAATTAGATATAGGGAAACAGAGGCGGGGAATCAGAGGCGGGGAAACAGAGGCGGGGAATCAGATATGGGGAATCAGAGGTGGGGAATCAGAGGCAGGGAATCAGATGTGCGGAATCAGAGATGGGGAATCAGAGGCAGGAAATCAGAATCAGAAGCGGGGAATCAGAGGCTGGGAATCAGAGGCCGGGAATCAGATGCTGGGAATAAGAGGCCGGGAATCAGAGGTGGGGAATCAGAGTCCGGGAATCAGAGATGGGGATTCAGAGGCGGGGAATGAGATATGGAGAATCAGAGGCGGGGAATCAGATATGGGGAATCAGAGGTGGGGAATCAGAGGTTGGGAATCAGAGGCAGGGAATCAGAGGCTTGGAATCAGATGCAGGGAATCAGATGCGGGGAATCAGAGGCGGGGACTTAGATATTGGGAAACAGAGGCGGAGAATGAGAGGCGGGGAAACCCAGGCGGGGAATCAGATATGGGGAATCAGAGGTGGGGAATCAGAGGCAAGGAATCAGATGTGCGGAATCAGAGATGGGGAATCAGAGGCAGGGAATCAGAATCAGAAGCAGGGAATCAGAGGCCGGGAATCAGAGGCCGGAATCAGATGCTGGGAATCAGAGGCCTGGAATCAGAGGCGGGGAATCAGAGGCAGGGAATCAGATGCGGGGAATCAGAGGCGGGGAATCAGAGCTGGGGAATCAGAGGTGGGGTATTAGAGTTGGGGAATCAGAGGCGGGGAATCAGATATGGGGAAACAGAGGTGGGGAATCAGAGGCGGGGAAACAGAGGCAGGGAATCAGATATGGGGAATCAGAGGTGGGGAATCAGAGATGGGGAATCAGAGGCGGTGAATCAGAGATGGGGAATCAGAGGCGGGGAATCAGAGGCAGGAAATCAGACACGGGGATTCAGAGGCTGGGAATCAGACGGGGGGAATCAAAGGCGGGGAATCAGAGCTGGGGAATCAGAGGCAGGGAATCAGAGGCGGGGAATCAGATATGGGGAATCAGAGGCTGGGATTCAGAGGCGGGGAATCAGAGGCAGGGAATCAGACACGGGGAATCAGAGGTGGGGAATCAGAGATGGGGAATCAGAGGCGGGGAATCAGAGGCAGGGAATCAGACGCGGGGAATCTGAGGCGGGGAATCAGAGCTGGGGAATCAGAGGTGGGGAATCAGAGTTGGGGAATCAGAGGCAGGGAATCGGATGTGCGGAATCAGAGATGGGGAATCAGATGTGGGGAATCAGAGGAATCAGAGATGGGGAATCAGAGGCGGGGAATCAGAGGCAGGAAATCAGACACGGGGATTCAGAGGCTGGGAATCAGACGGGGGGAATCAAAGGCGGGGAATCAGAGCTGGGGAATCAGAGGCAGGGAATCAGAGTTGGGGATTCAGAGACGGGGAATCAGATATGGGGAAACAGAGGCGGGGAATCAGAGGCGGGCAAACAGAGGCGGGGAATTAGATATGGGGAATCAGAGGTGGGGAATCAGAGGTGGTGAATCAGTGATGGGGAATCACAGGCGGGGAATCAGAGGCAGGGAATAGAACGCAGGGAATCAGACGCAGGTAATCAGAGCTGGGGAATCAGAGGCGGGGAATCATAGTTGGGAATCAGAGGCGGGGAATCAGATATGGGGAAACAGAGGCGGGGAATCAGAGGCGGGGAAACAGAGGCGGGGAATCAGATATGGGGAATCGGATGCGGGGAATCAGAGGCGGGGAATCAGAGCTGGGGAATCAGAGGCGGGGAATCAGAGTTGGGGCATCAGAGGTGGGGAATTAGATATAGGGAAACAGAGGCGGGGAATCAGAGGCGGGGAAACAGAGGCGGGGAATCAGATATGGGGAATCAGAGGTGGGGAATCAGAGGCAGGGAATCAGATGTGCGGAATCAGAGATGGGGAATCAGAGGCAGGAAATCAGAATCAGAAGCGGGGAATCAGAGGCTGGGAATCAGAGGCCGGGAATCAGATGCTGGGAATAAGAGGCCGGGAATCAGAGGTGGGGAATCAGAGTCCGGGAATCAGAGATGGGGATTCAGAGGCGGGGAATGAGATATGGAGAATCAGAGGCGGGGAATCAGAGGCCGGGAAACAGAGGTGGGGAATCAGATATGGGGAATCAGAGGTGGCGAATCAAAGGCGGTGAATCAGAGATGGGGAATCAGAGGCGGGGAATCAGAGGCAGGGAATCAGATGCGGGGAATCAGAGGCTGGGAATCAGAGCTGGCGAATCAGAGGCGGGGAATCAGAGGTGGGCAATCAGAGGCGGGGAATCAGATATGGGGAATCAGAGGCGGGGAATCAGAGGCGGGGAAACAGAGGCGGGGAATCAAATATAGGGAATCAGAGGTGGGCTATCAGAGGCGGGGAATCAGATATGGGGAATCAGAGGCGGGGAATCAGAGGCGGGGAAACAGAGGCGGGGAATCAGATATGGGGAATCAGAGGTGGGGAATCAGGGGCAGGGAATCAGTGGCAGGGAATCAGAGGCGGGGAATCAGAGGCGGGGAATCAGAGGCAGGGAATCAGACACGGGGAATCAGAGGCGGGGAATCAGAGATGGGGAATCAGAGGCGGGGAATCAGAGGCAGGGAATCGGACGCCGGGAATCAGAGTCGGGGAATCAGAGCTGGGGAATCAGAGGCCGGGAATCAGAGTTGGGGAATCAGAGGCGGGGAATCAGAGTTGGGAATCAGAGGCGGGGAATCAGAGGCGGGGAAACAGAGGCGGGGAATCAGATATGGGGAATCAGAGGTGGGGAATCAGAGGTTGGGAATCAGAGTTGGGGATTCAGAGGCGGGGAATCAGATATGGGGAAACAGAGGCGGGGAATCAGAGACGGGCAAACAGAGGCGGGGAATTAGATATGGGGAAACAGAGGCGGGGAATCAGAGGCGGGAAAACAGAGGCGGGGAATTAGATATGGGGAATCAGAGGTGGGGAATCAGAGGTGGTGAATCAGAGATGGGGAATCAGAGGCGGGGAATCAGAGGCAGGGAATCGGACGCCGGGAATCAGAGGCGGGGAATCAGAGCTGGGGAATCAGAGGCGGGGAATCAGAGGTGGTGAATCAGAGATGGGGAATAAGAGGCGGGGAATCAGAGGCAGGGAATCGGACGCCGGGAATCAGAGGCGGGGAATCAGAGCTGGGGAAACAGAGGCGGGGAATCAGATATGGGGAATCAGAGGCGGGGAATCAGGGGCGGGGAATCAGTGGCAGGGAATCAGAGGCCGGGAATAAAAGGCGGGGAATCAGAGCTGGGGAATCAGAGGCGGGGAATCAGAGTTGGGGAATCAGAGGAGGGGAATCAGATATGGGGAAACAGAGGCCGGGAATCAGAGGCAGGGTAACAGAGGCGGGGAATCAGATATGGGGAATCAGAGGTGGGGAATTAGAGTTTGCGAATCAGAGGCGGGGAAACAGAGGTGGGGAATCAAATATAGGGAATCAGAGGTGGGGAATCAGAGGTTGTGAATCAGAGATGGGGAATCAAGGCGGGGAATCAGAGGCAGGGAATCAGACGCGGGGAATCAGAGGCGGGGATTCAGAGCTGGGGAATCAGAGGCGATGAATCAGAGTTGGGGAATCAGAGGCAGGGAATCAGATATGGGGAATCAGAGGTGGGGAATCAGAGGCGGGGAAACAGAGGCGGGGAATCAGATATGGGGAATCAGAATTGGGGAATCAGGGGCAGGGAATCAGTGGCAGGGAATCAGAGGCGGGGAATCAGAGGCGGGGAATCAGAGGCAGGGAATCAGACACGGGGAATCGGAGGCGGGGAATCAGAGATGGGGAATCAGAGGCGGGGAATCAGAGGCAGGGAATCGGACTCCGGGAATCAGAGTCGGGGAATCAGAGCTGGGGAATCAGAGGCGGGGAATCAGAGTTGGGGAATCAGAGGCGGGGAATCAGATATGGGGAAATAGAGGCGGGGAATCAGATATGGGGAATCAGAGGTGTGGAATCAGAGGTTGGGAATCAGAGGCAGGGAATCAGAGTCGGGGAAACAGAGGCGGGGAATCAGATATGGGGAATCAGAGGTGGCGAATCAAAGGCGGTGAAACAGAGATGGGGAATCAGGGCAGGGAATCAGAGGCAGGGAATCAAACACGGGGAATCAGAGCTGGGGAATCAGAGGCGGGGAATCAGAGTTGGGAATCAGAGGCGGGGAATCAGAGGCGGGGAAACAGAGGCGGGGAATCAGATATGGGGAATCAGAGGTGGGGAATCCGAGGTTGGGAATCAGATGTGCGGAATCGGAGATGGGGAATCAGAGGCAGGGAATCAGAGGCGGGGAATCAGAGGCGGGGAATCAGAGGCCGGGAATCAGATATGGGAAAACAGAGGCTGGGAATCCGAGGCGGGGAAACAGAGGCGGGGAATCAGATATGGGGAATCAGAGGTGGGGAATCAGAGGTTGGGAATCAGAGGCAGGGAATCAGAGGCTTGGAATCAGATGCAGGGAATCAGATGCGGGGAATCAGAGGCGGGGAATCAGAGCTGGGGAATCAGAGGTGGGGAATCAGATTTGGGGAATCAGAGGCGGGGACTTAGATATTGGGAAACAGAGGCGGGGAATGAGAGGCGGGGAAACCCAGGGGGGGAATCAGATATGGGGAATCAGAGGTGGGGAATCAGAGGCAAGGAATCAGATGTGCGGAATCAGAGATGGGGAATCAGAGGCAGGGAATCAGAATCAGAAGCAGGGAATCAGAGGCCGGGAATCAGAGGCCGGAATCAGATGCTGGGAATCAGAGGCCTGGAATCAGAGGCGGGGAATCAGAGGCAGGGAATCAGATGCGGGGAATCAGAGGCGGGGAATCAGAGCTGGGGAATCAGAGGTGGGGTATTAGAGTTGGGGAATCAGAGGCGGGGAATCAGATATGGGGAAACAGAGGTGGGGAATCAGAGGCGGGGAAACAGAGGCAGGGAATCAGATATGGGGAATCAGAGGTGGGGAATCAGAGATGGGGAATCAGAGGCGGTGAATCAGAGATGGGGAATCAGAGGCGGGGAATCAGAGGCAGGAAATCAGACACGGGGATTCAGAGGCTGGGAATCAGACGGGGGGAATCAAAGGCGGGGAATCAGAGCTGGGGAATCAGAGGCAGGGAATCAGAGGCGGGGAATCAGATATGGGGAATCAGAGGCTGGGATTCAGAGGCGGGGAATCAGAGGCAGGGAATCAGACACGGGGAATCAGAGGTGGGGAATCAGAGATGGGGAATCAGAGGCGGGGAATCAGAGGCAGGGAATCAGAGGCAGGGAATCAGAATCAGAAGCAGGGAATCAGAGGCCGGGAATTAGAGGCCGGAATCAGATGCTGGGAATCAGAGGCCTGGAATCAGAGGCGGGGAATCAGAGGCAGGGAATCAGATGCGGGGAATCAGAGGCGGGGAATCAGAGCTGGGGAATCAGAGGTGGGGTATTAGAGTTGGGGAATCAGAGGCGGGGAATCAGATATGGGGAAACAGAGGTGGGGAATCAGAGGCGGGGAAACAGAGGCAGGGAATCAGATATGGGGAATCAGAGGTGGGGAATCAGAGATGGGGAATCAGAGGCGGTGAATCAGAGATGGGGAATCAGAGGCGGGGAATCAGAGGCAGGAAATCAGACACGGGGATTCAGAGGCTGGGAATCAGACGGGGGGAATCAAAGGCGGGGAATCAGAGCTGGGGAATCAGAGGCAGGGAATCAGAGGCGGGGAATCAGATATGGGGAATCAGAGGCTGGGATTCAGAGGCGGGGAATCAGAGGCAGGGAATCAGACACGGGGATTCAGAGGCTGGGAATCAGACGGGGGGAATCAAAGGCGGGGAATCAGAGCTGGGGAATCAGAGGCAGGGAATCAGAGGCGGGGAATCAGATATGGGGAATCAGAGGCTGGGATTCAGAGGCGGGGAATCAGAGGCAGGGAATCAGACACGGGGAATCAGAGGTGGGGAATCAGAGATGGGGAATCAGAGGCGGGGAATCAGAGGCAGGGAATCAGACGCGGGGAATCTGAGGCGGGGAATCAGAGCTGGGGAATCAGAGGTGGGGAATCAGAGTTGGGGAATCAGAGGCAGGGAATCGGATGTGCGGAATCAGAGATGGGGAATCAGATGTGGGGAATCAGAGGAATCAGAGATGGGGAATCAGAGGCGGGGAATCAGAGGCAGGAAATCAGACACGGGGATTCAGAGGCTGGGAATCAGACGGGGGGCATCAAAGGCGGGGAATCAGAGCTGGGGAATCAGAGGCAGGGAATCAGAGTTGGGGATTCAGAGACGGGGAATCAGATATGGGGAAACAGAGGCGGGGAATCAGAGGCGGGCAAACAGAGGCGGGGAATTAGATATGGGGAATCAGAGGTGGGGAATCAGAGGTGGTGAATCAGTGATGGGGAATCACAGGCGGGGAATCAGAGGCAGGGAATAGAACGCAGGGAATCAGACGCAGGAAATCAGAGCTGGGGAATCAGAGGCGGGGAATCATAGTTGGGAATCAGAGGCGGGGAATCAGATATGGGGAAACAGAGGCGGGGAATCAGAGGCGGGGAAACAGAGGCGGGGAATCAGATATGGGGAATCGGATGCGGGGAATCAGAGGCGGGGAATCAGAGCTGGGGAATCAGAGGCGGGGAATCAGAGTTGGGGCATCAGAGGTGGGGAATTAGATATAGGGAAACAGAGGCGGGGAATCAGAGGCGGGGAAACAGAGGCGGGGAATCAGATATGGGGAATCAGAGGTGGGGAATCAGAGGCAGGGAATCAGATGTGCGGAATCAGAGATGGGGAATCAGAGGCAGGAAATCAGAATCAGAAGCGGGGAATCAGAGGCTGGGAATCAGAGGCCGGGAATCAGATGCTGGGAATAAGAGGCCGGGAATCAGAGGTGGGGAATCAGAGTCCGGGAATCAGAGATGGGGATTCAGAGGCGGGGAATGAGATATGGAGAATCAGAGGCGGGGAATCAGAGGCCGGGAAACAGAGGTGGGGAATCAGATATGGGGAATCAGAGGTGGCGAATCAAAGGCGGTGAATCAGAGATGGGGAATCAGAGGCGGGGAATCAGAGGCAGGGAATCAGATGCGGGGAATCAGAGGCTGGGAATCAGAGCTGGGGAATCAGAGGTGGGGTATTAGAGTTGGGGAATCAGAGGCGGGGAATCAGATATGGGGAAACAGAGGTGGGGAATCAGAGGCGGGGAAACAGAGGCAGGGAATCAGATATGGGGAATCAGAGGTGGGGAATCAGAGATGGGGAATCAGAGGCGGTGAATCAGAGATGGGGAATCAGAGGCGGGGAATCAGAGGCAGGAAATCAGACACGGGGATTCAGAGGCTGGGAATCAGACGGGGGGAATCAAAGGCGGGGAATCAGAGCTGGGGAATCAGAGGCAGGGAATCAGAGGCGGGGAATCAGATATGGGGAATCAGAGGCTGGGATTCAGAGGCGGGGAATCAGAGGCAGGGAATCAGACACGGGGAATCAGAGGTGGGGAATCAGAGATGGGGAATCAGAGGCGGGGAATCAGAGGCAGGGAATCAGAGGCAGGGAATCAGAATCAGAAGCAGGGAATCAGAGGCCGGGAATCAGAGGCCGGAATCAGATGCTGGGAATCAGAGGCCTGGAATCAGAGGCGGGGAATCAGAGGCAGGGAATCAGATGCGGGGAATCAGAGGCGGGGAATCAGAGCTGGGGAATCAGAGGTGGGGTATTAGAGTTGGGGAATCAGAGGCGGGGAATCAGAAATGGGGAAACAGAGGTGGGGAATCAGAGGCGGGGAAACAGAGGCAGGGAATCAGATATGGGGAATCAGAGGTGGGGAATCAGAGATGGGGAATCAGAGGCGGTGAATCAGAGATGGGGAATCAGAGGCGGGGAATCAGAGGCAGGAAATCAGACACGGGGATTCAGAGGCTGGGAATCAGACGGGGGGAATCAAAGGCGGGGAATCAGAGCTGGGGAATCAGAGGCAGGGAATCAGAGGCGGGGAATCAGATATGGGGAATCAGAGGCTGGGATTCAGAGGCGGGGAATCAGAGGCAGGGAATCAGACACGGGGATTCAGAGGCTGGGAATCAGACGGGGGGAATCAAAGGCGGGGAATCAGAGCTGGGGAATCAGAGGCAGGGAATCAGAGGCGGGGAATCAGATATGGGGAATCAGAGGCTGGGATTCAGAGGCGGGGAATCAGAGGCAGGGAATCAGACACGGGGAATCAGAGGTGGGGAATCAGAGATGGGGAATCAGAGGCGGGGAATCAGAGGCAGGGAATCAGACGCGGGGAATCTGAGGCGGGGAATCAGAGCTGGGGAATCAGAGGTGGGGAATCAGAGTTGGGGAATCAGAGGCAGGGAATCGGATGTGCGGAATCAGAGATGGGGAATCAGATGTGGGGAATCAGAGGAATCAGAGATGGGGAATCAGAGGCGGGGAATCAGAGGCAGGAAATCAGACACGGGGATTCAGAGGCTGGGAATCAGACGGGGGGCATCAAAGGCGGGGAATCAGAGCTGGGGAATCAGAGGCAGGGAATCAGAGTTGGGGATTCAGAGACGGGGAATCAGATATGGGGAAACAGAGGCGGGGAATCAGAGGCGGGCAAACAGAGGCGGGGAATTAGATATGGGGAATCAGAGGTGGGGAATCAGAGGTGGTGAATCAGTGATGGGGAATCACAGGCGGGGAATCAGAGGCAGGGAATAGAACGCAGGGAATCAGACGCAGGAAATCAGAGCTGGGGAATCAGAGGCGGGGAATCATAGTTGGGAATCAGAGGCGGGGAATCAGATATGGGGAAACAGAGGCGGGGAATCAGAGGCGGGGAAACAGAGGCGGGGAATCAGATATGGGGAATCGGATGCGGGGAATCAGAGGCGGGGAATCAGAGCTGGGGAATCAGAGGCGGGGAATCAGAGTTGGGGCATCAGAGGTGGGGAATTAGATATAGGGAAACAGAGGCGGGGAATCAGAGGCGGGGAAACAGAGGCGGGGAATCAGATATGGGGAATCAGAGGTGGGGAATCAGAGGCAGGGAATCAGATGTGCGGAATCAGAGATGGGGAATCAGAGGCAGGAAATCAGAATCAGAAGCGGGGAATCAGAGGCTGGGAATCAGAGGCCGGGAATCAGATGCTGGGAATAAGAGGCCGGGAATCAGAGGTGGGGAATCAGAGTCCGGGAATCAGAGATGGGGATTCAGAGGCGGGGAATGAGATATGGAGAATCAGAGGCGGGGAATCAGAGGCCGGGAAACAGAGGTGGGGAATCAGATATGGGGAATCAGAGGTGGCGAATCAAAGGCGGTGAATCAGAGATGGGGAATCAGAGGCGGGGAATCAGAGGCAGGGAATCAGATGCGGGGAATCAGAGGCTGGGAATCAGAGCTGGCGAATCAGAGGCGGGGAATCAGAGGTGGGCAATCAGAGGCGGGGAATCAGATATGGGGAATCAGAGGCGGGGAATCAGAGGCGGGGAAACAGAGGCGGGGAATCAAATATAGGGAATCAGAGGTGGGCTATCAGAGGCGGGGAATCAGATATGGGGAATCAGAGGCGGGGAATCAGAGGCGAGGAAACAGAGGCGGGGAATCAGATATGGGGAATCAGAGGTGGGGAATCAGGGGCAGGGAATCAGTGGCAGGGAATCAGAGGCGGGGAATCAGAGGCGGGGAATCAGAGGCAGGGAATCAGACACGGGGAATCAGAGGCGGGGAATCAGAGATGGGGAATCAGAGGCGGGGAATCAGAGGCAGGGAATCGGACGCCGGGAATCAGAGTCGGGGAATCAGAGCTGGGGAATCAGAGGCCGGGAATCAGAGTTGGGGAATCAGAGGCGGGGAATCAGAGTTGGGAATCAGAGGCGGGGAATCAGAGGCGGGGAAACAGAGGCGGGGAATCAGATATGGGGAATCAGAGGTGGGGAATCAGAGGTTGGGAATCAGAGTTGGGGATTCAGAGGCGGGGAATCAGATATGGGGAAACAGAGGCGGGGAATCAGAGACGGGCAAACAGAGGCGGGGAATTAGATATGGGGAAACAGAGGCGGGGAATCAGAGGCGGGAAAACAGAGGCGGGGAATTAGATATGGGGAATCAGAGGTGGGGAATCAGAGGTGGTGAATCAGAGATGGGGAATCAGAGGCGGGGAATCAGAGGCAGGGAATCGGACGCCGGGAATCAGAGGCGGGGAATCAGAGCTGGGGAATCAGAGGCGGGGAATCAGAGGTGGTGAATCAGAGATGGGGAATAAGAAACGGGGAATCAGAGGCAGGGAATCGGACGCCGGGAATCAGAGGCGGGGAATCAGAGCTGGGGAAACAGAGGCGGGGAATCAGATATGGGGAATCAGAGGCGGGGAATCAGGGGCGGGGAATCAGTGGCAGGGAATCAGAGGCCGGGAATAAAAGGCGGGGAATCAGAGCTGGGGAATCAGAGGCGGGGAATCAGAGTTGGGGAATCAGAGGAGGGGAATCAGATATGGGGAAACAGAGGCCGGGAATCAGAGGCAGGGTAACAGAGGCGGGGAATCAGATATGGGGAATCAGAGGTGGGGAATTAGAGTTTGCGAATCAGAGGCGGGGAAACAGAGGTGGGGAATCAAATATAGGGAATCAGAGGTGGGGAATCAGAGGTTGTGAATCAGAGATGGGGAATCAAGGCGGGGAATCAGAGGCAGGGAATCAGACGCGGGGAATCAGAGGCGGGGATTCAGAGCTGGGGAATCAGAGGCGATGAATCAGAGTTGGGGAATCAGAGGCAGGGAATCAGATATGGGGAATCAGAGGTGGGGAATCAGAGGCGGGGAAACAGAGGCGGGGAATCAGATATGGGGAATCAGAATTGGGGAATCAGGGGCAGGGAATCAGTGGCAGGGAATCAGAGGCGGGGAATCAGAGGCGGGGAATCAGAGGCAGGGAATCAGACACGGGGAATCGGAGGCGGGGAATCAGAGATGGGGAATCAGAGGCGGGGAATCAGAGGCAGGGAATCGGACTCCGGGAATCAGAGTCGGGGAATCAGAGCTGGGGAATCAGAGGCGGGGAATCAGAGTTGGGGAATCAGAGGCGGGGAATCAGATATGGGGAAATAGAGGCGGGGAATCAGATATGGGGAATCAGAGGTGTGGAATCAGAGGTTGGGAATCAGAGGCAGGGAATCAGAGTCGGGGAAACAGAGGCGGGGAATCAGATATGGGGAATCAGAGGTGGCGAATCAAAGGCGGTGAAACAGAGATGGGGAATCAGGGCAGGGAATCAGAGGCAGGGAATCAAACACGGGGAATCAGAGCTGGGGAATCAGAGGCGGGGAATCAGAGTTGGGAATCAGAGGCGGGGAATCAGAGGCGGGGAAACAGAGGCGGGGAATCAGATATGGGGAATCAGAGGTGGGGAATCCGAGGTTGGGAATCAGAGGCAGGGAATCAGAGGCGGGGAATCAGAGGTGGGGAATCAGAGGAAGGGAATCAGATGTGCGGAATCGGAGATGGGGAATCAGAGGCAGGGAATCAGAGGCGGGGAATCAGAGGCGGGGAATCAGAGGCCGGGAATCAGATATGGGAAAACAGAGGCTGGGAATCCGAGGCGGGGAAACAGAGGCGGGGAATCAGATATGGGGAATCAGAGGTGGGGAATCAGAGATGGGGAATCAGAGGCGGGGAATCAGAGGCAGGGAATCAGACGCGGGGAATCTGAGGCGGGGAATCAGAGCTGGGGAATCAGAGGTGGGGAATCAGAGTTGGGGAATCAGAGGCAGAGAATCGGATGTGCGGAATCAGAGATGGGGAATCAGATGTGGGGAATCAGAGGAATCAGAGATGGGGAATCAGAGGCGGGGAATCAAAGGCAGGAAATCAGACACGGGGATTCAGAGGCTGGGAATCAGACGGGGGGAATCAAAGGCGGGGAATCAGAGCTGGGGAATCAGAGGCAGGGAATCAGAGTTGGGGATTCAGAAACGGGGAATCAGATATGGGGAAACAGAGGCGGGGAATCAGAGGCGGGCAAACAGAGGCGGGGAATTAGATATGGGGAATCAGAGGTGGTGAATCAGTGATGGGGAATCACAGGCGGGGAATCAGAGGCAGGGAATAGAACGCAGGGAATCAGACGCAGGTAATCAGAGCTGGGGAATCAGAGGCGGGGAATCATAGTTGGGAATCAGAGGCGGGGAATCAGATATGGGGAAACAGAGGCGGGGAATCAGAAGCGGGGAAACAGAGGCGGGGAATCAGATATGGGGAATCGGATGCGGGGAATCAGAGGCGGGGAATCAGAGCTGGGAAATCAGAGGCGGGGAATCAGAGTTGGGGCATCAGAGGTGGGGAATTAGATATAGGGAAACAGAGGCGGGGAATCAGAGGCGGGGAAACAGAGGCGGGGAATCAGATATGGGGAATCAGAGATGGGGAATCAGAGGCAGGGAATCAGAATCAGAAGCGGGGAATCAGAGGCCGGGAATCAGAGGCCGGGAATCAGATGCTGGGAATAAGAGGCCGGGAATCAGAGGTGGGGAATCAGAGTCCGGGAATCAGAGATGGGGATTCAGAGGCGGGGAATGAGATATGGAGAATCAGAGGCGGGGAATCAGAGGCCGGGAAACAGAGGTGGGGAATCAGATATGGGGAATCAGAGGTGGCGAATCAAAGGCGGTGAATCAGAGATGGGGAATCAGAGGCGGGGAATCAGAGGCAGGGAATCAGATGCGGGGAATCAGAGGCGGGGAATCAGAGCTGGCGAATCAGAGGCGGGGAATCAGAGGTGGGCAATCAGAGGCGGGGAATCAGATATGGGGAATCAGAGGCGGGGAATCAGAGGCGGAGAAACAGAGGCGGGGAATCAAATATAGGGAATCAGAGGTGGGGAATCAGAGGTTGTGAATCAGAGATGGGGAATCAAGGCGGGGAATCAGAGGCAGGGAATCAGACACGGGGAATCAGAGGCGGGGATTCAGAGCTGGGGAATCAGAGGCGGGGAATCAGAGTTGGGGAATCAGAGGCAGGGAATCAGACATGGGGAATCAGAGGCGGGGAATCAGAGGCGGGGAAACAGAGGCGGGGAATCAGATATGGGGAATCAGAGGTGGGGAATCAGGGGCAGGGAATCAGTGGCAGGGAATCAGAGGCGGGGAATCAGAGGCGGGGAATCAGAGGCAGGGAATCAGACACGGGGAATCAGAGGCGGGGAATCAGAGATGGGGAATCAGAGGCGGGGAATCAGATATGGGGAAATAGAGGCGGGGAATCAGATATGGGGAATCAGAGGTGTGGAACCAGAGGTTGGGAATCAGAGGCAGGGAATCAGAGTCGGGGAAACAGAGGCGGGGAATCAGATATGGGGAATCAGAGGTGGCGAATCAAAGGCGGTGAAACAGAGATGGGGAATCAGGGCAGGGAATCAGAGGCAGGGAATCAAACACGGGGAATCAGAGCTGGGGAATCAGAGGCGGGGAATCAGAGTTGGGAATCAGAGGCGGGGAATCAGAGGCGGGGAAACAGAGGCGGGGAATCAGATATGGGGAATCAGAGGTGGGGAATCCGAGGTTGGGAATCAGAGGCAGGGAATCAGAGGCGGGGAATCAGAGGCGGGGAATCAGAGGAAGGGAATCAGATGTGCGGAATCGGAGATGGGGAATCAGAGGCAGGGAATCAGAGGCGGGGAATCAGAGGCGGGGAATCAGAGGCCGGGAATCAGATATGGGAAAACAGAGGCTGGGAATCCGAGGCGGGGAAACAGAGGCGGGGAATCAGATATGGGGAATCAGAGGTGGGGAATCAGAGGTTGGGAATCAGAGGCAGGGAATCAGAGGCTTGGAATCAGATGCAGGGAATCAGATGCGGGGAATCAGAGGCGGGGAATCAGAGCTGGGGAATCAGAGGTGGGGAATCAGATTTGGGGAATCAGAGGCGGGGACTTAGATATTGGGAAACAGAGGCGGGGAATGAGAGGCGGGGAAACCCAGGCGGGGAATCAGATATGGGGAATCAGAGGTGGGGAATCAGAGGCAAGGAATCAGATGTGCGGAATCAGAGATGGGGAATCAGAGGCAGGGAATCAGAATCAGAAGCAGGGAATCAGAGGCCGGGAATCAGAGGCCGGAATCAGATGCTGGGAATCAGAGGCCTGGAATCAGAGGCGGGGAATCAGAGGCAGGGAATCAGATGCGGGGAATCAGAGGCGGGGAATCAGAGCTGGGGAATCAGAGGTGGGGTATTAGAGTTGGGGAATCAGAGGCGTGGAATCAGATATGGGGAAACAGAGGTGGGGAATCAGAGGCGGGGAAACAGAGGCAGGGAATCAGATATGGGGAATCAGAGGTGGGGAATCAGAGATGGGGAATCAGAGGCGGTGAATCAGAGATGGGGAATCAGAGGCGGGGAATCAGAGGCAGGAAATCAGACACGGGGATTCAGAGGCTGGGAATCAGACGGGGGGAATCAAAGGCGGGGAATCAGAGCTGGGGAATCAGAGGCAGGGAATCAGAGGCGGGGAATCAGATATGGGGAATCAGAGGCTGGGATTCAGAGGCGGGGAATCAGAGGCAGGGAATCAGACACGGGGAATCAGAGGTGGGGAATCAGAGATGGGGAATCAGAGGCGGGGAATCAGAGGCAGGGAATCAGACGCGGGGAATCTGAGGCGGGGAATCAGAGCTGGGGAATCAGAGGTGGGGAATCAGAGTTGGGGAATCAGAGGCAGGGAATCGGATGTGCGGAATCAGAGATGGGGAATCAGATGTGGGGAATCAGAGGAATCAGAGATGGGGAATCAGAGGCGGGGAATCAGAGGCAGGAAATCAGACACGGGGATTCAGAGGCTGGGAATCAGACGGGGGGAATCAAAGGCGGGGAATCAGAGCTGGGGAATCAGAGGCAGGGAATCAGAGTTGGGGATTCAGAGACGGGGAATCAGATATGGGGAAACAGAGGCGGGGAATCAGAGGCGGGCAAACAGAGGCGGGGAATTAGATATGGGGAATCAGAGGTGGGGAATCAGAGGTGGTGAATCAGTGATGGGGAATCACAGGCGGGGAATCAGAGGCATGGAATAGAACGCAGGGAATCAGACGCAGGTAATCAGAGCTGGGGAATCAGAGGCGGGGAATCATAGTTGGGAATCAGAGGCAGGGAATCAGATATGGGGAAACAGAGGCGGGGAATCAGAGGCGGGGAAACAGAGGCGGGGAATCAGATATGGGGAATCGGATGCGGGGAATCAGAGGCGGGGAATCAGAGCTGGGGAATCAGAGGCGGGGAATCAGAGTTGGGGCATCAGAGGTGGGGAATTAGATATAGGGAAACAGAGGCGGGGAATCAGAGGCGGGGAAACAGAGGCGGGGAATCAGATATGGGGAATCAGAGGTGGGGAATCAGAGGCAGGGAATCAGATGTGCGGAATCAGAGATGGGGAATCAGAGGCAGGAAATCAGAATCAGAAGCGGGGAATCAGAGGCTGGGAATCAGAGGCCGGGAATCAGATGCTGGGAATAAGAGGCCGGGAATCAGAGGTGGGGAATCAGAGTCCGGGAATCAGAGATGGGGATTCAGAGGCGGGGAATGAGATATGGAGAATCAGAGGCGGGGAATCAGATATGGGGAATCAGAGGTGGGGAATCAGAGGTTGGGAATCAGAGGCAGGGAATCAGAGGCTTGGAATCAGATGCAGGGAATCAGATGCGGGGAATCAGAGGCGGGGACTTAGATATTGGGAAACAGAGGCGGAGAATGAGAGGCGGGGAAACCCAGGCGGGGAATCAGATATGGGGAATCAGAGGTGGGGAATCAGAGGCAAGGAATCAGATGTGCGGAATCAGAGATGGGGAATCAGAGGCAGGGAATCAGAATCAGAAGCAGGGAATCAGAGGCCGGGAATCAGAGGCCGGAATCAGATGCTGGGAATCAGAGGCCTGGAATCAGAGGCGGGGAATCAGAGGCAGGGAATCAGATGCGGGGAATCAGAGGCGGGGAATCAGAGCTGGGGAATCAGAGGTGGGGTATTAGAGTTGGGGAATCAGAGGCGGGGAATCAGATATGGGGAAACAGAGGTGGGGAATCAGAGGCGGGGAAACAGAGGCAGGGAATCAGATATGGGGAATCAGAGGTGGGGAATCAGAGATGGGGAATCAGAGGCGGTGAATCAGAGATGGGGAATCAGAGGCGGGGAATCAGAGGCAGGAAATCAGACACGGGGATTCAGAGGCTGGGAATCAGACGGGGGGAATCAAAGGCGGGGAATCAGAGCTGGGGAATCAGAGGCAGGGAATCAGAGGCGGGGAATCAGATATGGGGAATCAGAGGCTGGGATTCAGAGGCGGGGAATCAGAGGCAGGGAATCAGACACGGGGAATCAGAGGTGGGGAATCAGAGATGGGGAATCAGAGGCGGGGAATCAGAGGCAGGGAATCAGACGCGGGGAATCTGAGGCGGGGAATCAGAGCTGGGGAATCAGAGGTGGGGAATCAGAGTTGGGGAATCAGAGGCAGGGAATCAGATGTGCGGAATCAGAGATGGGGAATCAGATGTGGGGAATCAGAGGAATCAGAGATGGGGAATCAGAGGCGGGGAATCAGAGGCAGGAAATCAGACACGGGGATTCAGAGGCTGGGAATCAGACGGGGGGAATCAAAGGCGGGGAATCAGAGCTGGGGAATCAGAGGCAGGGAATCAGAGTTGGGGATTCAGAGACGGGGAATCAGATATGGGGAAACAGAGGCGGGGAATCAGAGGCGGGCAAACAGAGGCGGGGAATTAGATATGGGGAATCAGAGGTGGGGAATCAGAGGTGGTGAATCAGTGATGGGGAATCACAGGCGGGGAATCAGAGGCAGGGAATAGAACGCAGGGAATCAGACGCAGGTAATCAGAGCTGGGGAATCAGAGGCGGGGAATCATAGTTGGGAATCAGAGGCGGGGAATCAGATATGGGGAAACAGAGGCGGGGAATCAGAGGCGGGGAAACAGAGGCGGGGAATCAGATATGGGGAATCGGATGCGGGGAATCAGAGGCGGGGAATCAGAGCTGGGGAATCAGAGGCGGGGAATCAGAGTTGGGGCATCAGAGGTGGGGAATTAGATATAGGGAAACAGAGGCGGGGAATCAGAGGCGGGGAAACAGAGGCGGGGAATCAGATATGGGGAATCAGAGGTGGGGAATCAGAGGCAGGGAATCAGATGTGCGGAATCAGAGATGGGGAATCAGAGGCAGGAAATCAGAATCAGAAGCGGGGAATCAGAGGCTGGGAATCAGAGGCCGGGAATCAGATGCTGGGAATAAGAGGCCGGGAATCAGAGGTGGGGAATCAGAGTCCGGGAATCAGAGATGGGGATTCAGAGGCGGGGAATGAGATATGGAGAATCAGAGGCGGGGAATCAGAGGCCGGGAAACAGAGGTGGGGAATCAGATATGGGGAATCAGAGGTGGCGAATCAAAGGCGGTGAATCAGAGATGGGGAATCAGAGGCGGGGAATCAGAGGCAGGGAATCAGATGCGGGGAATCAGAGGCTGGGAATCAGAGCTGGCGAATCAGAGGCGGGGAATCAGAGGTGGGCAATCAGAGGCGGGGAATCAGATATGGGGAATCAGAGGCGGGGAATCAGAGGCGGGGAAACAGAGGCGGGGAATCAAATATAGGGAATCAGAGGTGGGCTATCAGAGGCGGGGAATCAGATATGGGGAATCAGAGGCGGGGAATCAGAGGCGGGGAAACAGAGGCGGGGAATCAGATATGGGGAATCAGAGGTGGGGAATCAGGGGCAGGGAATCAGTGGCAGGGAATCAGAGGCGGGGAATCAGAGGCGGGGAATCAGAGGCAGGGAATCAGACACGGGGAATCAGAGGCGGGGAATCAGAGATGGGGAATCAGAGGCGGGGAATCAGAGGCAGGGAATCGGACGCCGGGAATCAGAGTCGGGGAATCAGAGCTGGGGAATCAGAGGCCGGGAATCAGAGTTGGGGAATCAGAGGCGGGGAATCAGAGTTGGGAATCAGAGGCGGGGAATCAGAGGCGGGGAAACAGAGGCGGGGAATCAGATATGGGGAATCAGAGGTGGGGAATCAGAGGTTGGGAATCAGAGTTGGGGATTCAGAGGCGGGGAATCAGATATGGGGAAACAGAGGCGGGGAATCAGAGACGGGCAAACAGAGGCGGGGAATTAGATATGGGGAAACAGAGGCGGGGAATCAGAGGCGGGAAAACAGAGGCGGGGAATTAGATATGGGGAATCAGAGGTGGGGAATCAGAGGTGGTGAATCAGAGATGGGGAATCAGAGGCGGGGAATCAGAGGCAGGGAATCGGACGCCGGGAATCAGAGGCGGGGAATCAGAGCTGGGGAATCAGAGGCGGGGAATCAGAGGTGGTGAATCAGAGATGGGGAATAAGAGGCGGGGAATCAGAGGCAGGGAATCGGACGCCGGGAATCAGAGGCGGGGAATCAGAGCTGGGGAAACAGAGGCGGGGAATCAGATATGGGGAATCAGAGGCGGGGAATCAGGGGCGGGGAATCAGTGGCAGGGAATCAGAGGCCGGGAATAAAAGGCGGGGAATCAGAGCTGGGGAATCAGAGGCGGGGAATCAGAGTTGGGGAATCAGAGGAGGGGAATCAGATATGGGGAAACAGAGGCCGGGAATCAGAGGCAGGGTAACAGAGGCGGGGAATCAGATATGGGGAATCAGAGGTGGGGAATTAGAGTTTGCGAATCAGAGGCGGGGAAACAGAGGTGGGGAATCAAATATAGGGAATCAGAGGTGGGGAATCAGAGGTTGTGAATCAGAGATGGGGAATCAAGGCGGGGAATCAGAGGCAGGGAATCAGACGCGGGGAATCAGAGGCGGGGATTCAGAGCTGGGGAATCAGAGGCGATGAATCAGAGTTGGGGAATCAGAGGCAGGGAATCAGATATGGGGAATCAGAGGTGGGGAATCAGAGGCGGGGAAACAGAGGCGGGGAATCAGATATGGGGAATCAGAATTGGGGAATCAGGGGCAGGGAATCAGTGGCAGGGAATCAGAGGCGGGGAATCAGAGGCGGGGAATCAGAGGCAGGGAATCAGACACGGGGAATCGGAGGCGGGGAATCAGAGATGGGGAATCAGAGGCGGGGAATCAGAGGCAGGGAATCGGACTCCGGGAATCAGAGTCGGGGAATCAGAGCTGGGGAATCAGAGGCGGGGAATCAGAGTTGGGGAATCAGAGGCGGGGAATCAGATATGGGGAAATAGAGGCGGGGAATCAGATATGGGGAATCAGAGGTGTGGAATCAGAGGTTGGGAATCAGAGGCAGGGAATCAGAGTCGGGGAAACAGAGGCGGGGAATCAGATATGGGGAATCAGAGGTGGCGAATCAAAGGCGGTGAAACAGAGATGGGGAATCAGGGCAGGGAATCAGAGGCAGGGAATCAAACACGGGGAATCAGAGCTGGGGAATCAGAGGCGGGGAATCAGAGTTGGGAATCAGAGGCGGGGAATCAGAGGCGGGGAAACAGAGGCGGGGAATCAGATATGGGGAATCAGAGGTGGGGAATCCGAGGTTGGGAATCAGATGTGCGGAATCGGAGATGGGGAATCAGAGGCAGGGAATCAGAGGCGGGGAATCAGAGGCGGGGAATCAGAGGCCGGGAATCAGATATGGGAAAACAGAGGCTGGGAATCCGAGGCGGGGAAACAGAGGCGGGGAATCAGATATGGGGAATCAGAGGTGGGGAATCAGAGGTTGGGAATCAGAGGCAGGGAATCAGAGGCTTGGAATCAGATGCAGGGAATCAGATGCGGGGAATCAGAGGCGGGGAATCAGAGCTGGGGAATCAGAGGTGGGGAATCAGATTTGGGGAATCAGAGGCGGGGACTTAGATATTGGGAAACAGAGGCGGGGAATGAGAGGCGGGGAAACCCAGGGGGGGAATCAGATATGGGGAATCAGAGGTGGGGAATCAGAGGCAAGGAATCAGATGTGCGGAATCAGAGATGGGGAATCAGAGGCAGGGAATCAGAATCAGAAGCAGGGAATCAGAGGCCGGGAATCAGAGGCCGGAATCAGATGCTGGGAATCAGAGGCCTGGAATCAGAGGCGGGGAATCAGAGGCAGGGAATCAGATGCGGGGAATCAGAGGCGGGGAATCAGAGCTGGGGAATCAGAGGTGGGGTATTAGAGTTGGGGAATCAGAGGCGGGGAATCAGATATGGGGAAACAGAGGTGGGGAATCAGAGGCGGGGAAACAGAGGCAGGGAATCAGATATGGGGAATCAGAGGTGGGGAATCAGAGATGGGGAATCAGAGGCGGTGAATCAGAGATGGGGATTCAGAGGCGGGGAATCAGAGGCAGGAAATCAGACACGGGGATTCAGAGGCTGGGAATCAGACGGGGGGAATCAAAGGCGGGGAATCAGAGCTGGGGAATCAGAGGCAGGGAATCAGAGGCGGGGAATCAGATATGGGGAATCAGAGGCTGGGATTCAGAGGCGGGGAATCAGAGGCAGGGAATCAGACACGGGGAATCAGAGGTGGGGAATCAGAGATGGGGAATCAGAGGCGGGGAATCAGAGGCAGGGAATCAGAGGCAGGGAATCAGAATCAGAAGCAGGGAATCAGAGGCCGGGAATCAGAGGCCGGAATCAGATGCTGGGAATCAGAGGCCTGGAATCAGAGGCGGGGAATCAGAGGCAGGGAATCAGATGCGGGGAATCAGAGGCGGGGAATCAGAGCTGGGGAATCAGAGGTGGGGTATTAGAGTTGGGGAATCAGAGGCGGGGAATCAGATATGGGGAAACAGAGGTGGGGAATCAGAGGCGGGGAAACAGAGGCAGGGAATCAGATATGGGGAATCAGAGGTGGGGAATCAGAGATGGGGAATCAGAGGCGGTGAATCAGAGATGGGGAATCAGAGGCGGGGAATCAGAGGCAGGAAATCAGACACGGGGATTCAGAGGCTGGGAATCAGACGGGGGGAATCAAAGGCGGGGAATCAGAGCTGGGGAATCAGAGGCAGGGAATCAGAGGCGGGGAATCAGATATGGGGAATCAGAGGCTGGGATTCAGAGGCGGGGAATCAGAGGCAGGGAATCAGACACGGGGATTCAGAGGCTGGGAATCAGACGGGGGGAATCAAAGGCGGGGAATCAGAGCTGGGGAATCAGAGGCAGGGAATCAGAGGCGGGGAATCAGATATGGGGAATCAGAGGCTGGGATTCAGAGGCGGGGAATCAGAGGCAGGGAATCAGACACGGGGAATCAGAGGTGGGGAATCAGAGATGGGGAATCAGAGGCGGGGAATCAGAGGCAGGGAATCAGACGCGGGGAATCTGAGGCGGGGAATCAGAGCTGGGGAATCAGAGGTGGGGAATCAGAGTTGGGGAATCAGAGGCAGGGAATCGGATGTGCGGAATCAGAGATGGGGAATCAGATGTGGGGAATCAGAGGAATCAGAGATGGGGAATCAGAGGCGGGGAATCAGAGGCAGGAAATCAGACACGGGGATTCAGAGGCTGGGAATCAGACGGGGGGCATCAAAGGCGGGAAATCAGAGCTGGGGAATCAGAGGCAGGGAATCAGAGTTGGGGATTCAGAGACGGGGAATCAGATATGGGGAAACAGAGGCGGGGAATCAGAGGCGGGCAAACAGAGGCGGGGAATTAGATATGGGGAATCAGAGGTGGGGAATCAGAGGTGGTGAATCAGTGATGGGGAATCACAGGCGGGGAATCAGAGGCAGGGAATAGAACGCAGGGAATCAGACGCAGGAAATCAGAGCTGGGGAATCAGAGGCGGGGAATCATAGTTGGGAATCAGAGGCGGGGAATCAGATATGGGGAAACAGAGGCGGGGAATCAGAGGCGGGGAAACAGAGGCGGGGAATCAGATATGGGGAATCGGATGCGGGGAATCAGAGGCGGGGAATCAGAGCTGGGGAATCAGAGGCGGGGAATCAGAGTTGGGGCATCAGAGGTGGGGAATTAGATATAGGGAAACAGAGGCGGGGAATCAGAGGCGGGGAAACAGAGGCGGGGAATCAGATATGGGGAATCAGAGGTGGGGAATCAGAGGCAGGGAATCAGATGTGCGGAATCAGAGATGGGGAATCAGAGGCAGGAAATCAGAATCAGAAGCGGGGAATCAGAGGCTGGGAATCAGAGGCCGGGAATCAGATGCTGGGAATAAGAGGCCGGGAATCAGAGGTGGGGAATCAGAGTCCGGGAATCAGAGATGGGGATTCAGAGGCGGGGAATGAGATATGGAGAATCAGAGGCGGGGAATCAGAGGCCGGGAAACAGAGGTGGGGAATCAGATATGGGGAATCAGAGGTGGCGAATCAAAGGCGGTGAATCAGAGATGGGGAATCAGAGGCGGGGAATCAGAGGCAGGGAATCAGATGCGGGGAATCAGAGGCTGGGAATCAGAGCTGGCGAATCAGAGGCGGGGAATCAGAGGTGGGCAATCAGAGGCGGGGAATCAGATATGGGGAATCAGAGGCGGGGAATCAGAGGCGGGGAAACAGAGGCGGGGAATCAAATATAGGGAATCAGAGGTGGGCTATCAGAGGCGGGGAATCAGATATGGGGAATCAGAGGCGGGGAATCAGAGGCGAGGAAACAGAGGCGGGGAATCAGATATGGGGAATCAGAGGTGGGGAATCAGGGGCAGGGAATCAGTGGCAGGGAATCAGAGGCGGGGAATCAGAGGCGGGGAATCAGAGGCAGGGAATCAGACACGGGGAATCAGAGGCGGGGAATCAGAGATGGGGAATCAGAGGCGGGGAATCAGAGGCAGGGAATCGGACGCCGGGAATCAGAGTCGGGGAATCAG
The DNA here is from genome assembly GCF_036971445.1 of Narcine bancroftii. NCBI lineage: Eukaryota > Metazoa > Chordata > Chondrichthyes > Torpediniformes > Narcinidae > Narcine > Narcine bancroftii. Next base: position 1,103,818 of record NW_027211883.1, read on the forward strand.
AGCTGGGGAATCAGAGGCCGGGAATCAGAGTTGGGGAATCAGAGGCGGGGAATCAGAGTTGGGAATCAGAGGCGGGGAATCAGAGGCGGGGAAACAGAGGCGGGGAATCAGATATGGGGAATCAGAGGTGGGGAATCAGAGGTTGGGAATCAGAGTTGGGGATTCAGAGGCGGGGAATCAGATATGGGGAAACAGAGGCGGGGAATCAGAGACGGGCAAACAGAGGCGGGGAATTAGATATGGGGAAACAGAGGCGGGGAATCAGAGGCGGGAAAACAGAGGCGGGGAATTAGATATGGGGAATCAGAGGTGGGGAATCAGAGGTGGTGAATCAGAGATGGGGAATCAGAGGCGGGGAATCAGAGGCAGGGAATCGGACGCCGGGAATCAGAGGCGGGGAATCAGAGCTGGGGAATCAGAGGCGGGGAATCAGAGGTGGTGAATCAGAGATGGGGAATAAGAAACGGGGAATCAGAGGCAGGGAATCGGACGCCGGGAATCAGAGGCGGGGAATCAGAGCTGGGGAAACAGAGGCGGGGAATCAGATATGGGGAATCAGAGGCGGGGAATCAGGGGCGGGGAATCAGTGGCAGGGAATCAGAGGCCGGGAATAAAAGGCGGGGAATCAGAGCTGGGGAATCAGAGGCGGGGAATCAGAGTTGGGGAATCAGAGGAGGGGAATCAGATATGGGGAAACAGAGGCCGGGAATCAGAGGCAGGGTAACAGAGGCGGGGAATCAGATATGGGGAATCAGAGGTGGGGAATTAGAGTTTGCGAATCAGAGGCGGGGAAACAGAGGTGGGGAATCAAATATAGGGAATCAGAGGTGGGGAATCAGAGGTTGTGAATCAGAGATGGGGAATCAAGGCGGGGAATCAGAGGCAGGGAATCAGACGCGGGGAATCAGAGGCGGGGATTCAGAGCTGGGGAATCAGAGGCGATGAATCAGAGTTGGGGAATCAGAGGCAGGGAATCAGATATGGGGAATCAGAGGTGGGGAATCAGAGGCGGGGAAACAGAGGCGGGGAATCAGATATGGGGAATCAGAATTGGGGAATCAGGGGCAGGGAATCAGTGGCAGGGAATCAGAGGCGGGGAATCAGAGGCGGGGAATCAGAGGCAGGGAATCAGACACGGGGAATCGGAGGCGGGGAATCAGAGATGGGGAATCAGAGGCGGGGAATCAGAGGCAGGGAATCGGACTCCGGGAATCAGAGTCGGGGAATCAGAGCTGGGGAATCAGAGGCGGGGAATCAGAGTTGGGGAATCAGAGGCGGGGAATCAGATATGGGGAAATAGAGGCGGGGAATCAGATATGGGGAATCAGAGGTGTGGAATCAGAGGTTGGGAATCAGAGGCAGGGAATCAGAGTCGGGGAAACAGAGGCGGGGAATCAGATATGGGGAATCAGAGGTGGCGAATCAAAGGCGGTGAAACAGAGATGGGGAATCAGGGCAGGGAATCAGAGGCAGGGAATCAAACACGGGGAATCAGAGCTGGGGAATCAGAGGCGGGGAATCAGAGTTGGGAATCAGAGGCGGGGAATCAGAGGCGGGGAAACAGAGGCGGGGAATCAGATATGGGGAATCAGAGGTGGGGAATCCGAGGTTGGGAATCAGATGTGCGGAATCGGAGATGGGGAATCAGAGGCAGGGAATCAGAGGCGGGGAATCAGAGGCGGGGAATCAGAGGCCGGGAATCAGATATGGGAAAACAGAGGCTGGGAATCCGAGGCGGGGAAACAGAGGCGGGGAATCAGATATGGGGAATCAGAGGTGGGGAATCAGAGGTTGGGAGTCAGAGGCAGGGAATCAGAGGCTTTGAATCAGATGCAGGGAATCAGATGCGGGGAATCAGAGGCGGGGAATCAGAGCTGGGGAATCAGAGGTGGGGAATCAGATTTGGGGAATCAGAGGCGGGGACTTAGATATTGGGAAACAGAGGCGGGGAATGAGAGGCGGGGAAACCCAGGGGGGGAATCAGATATGGGGAATCAGAGGTGGGGAATCAGAGGCAAGGAATCAGATGTGCGGAATCAGAGATGGGGAATCAGAGGCAGGGAATCAGAATCAGAAGCAGGGAATCAGAGGCCGGGAATCAGAGGCCGGAATCAGATGCTGGGAATCAGAGGCCTGGAATCAGAGGCGGGGAATCAGAGGCAGGGAATCAGATGCGGGGAATCAGAGGCGGGGAATCAGAGCTGGGGAATCAGAGGTGGGGTATTAGAGTTGGGGAATCAGAGGCGGGGAATCAGATATGGGGAAACAGAGGTGGGGAATCAGAGGCGGGGAAACAGAGGCAGGGAATCAGATATGGGGAATCAGAGGTGGGGAATCAGAGATGGGGAATCAGAGGCGGTGAATCAGAGATGGGGAATCAGAGGCGGGGAATCAGAGGCAGGAAATCAGACACGGGGATTCAGAGGCTGGGAATCAGACGGGGGGAATCAAAGGCGGGGAATCAGAGCTGGGGAATCAGAGGCAGGGAATCAGAGGCGGGGAATCAGATATGGGGAATCAGAGGCTGGGATTCAGAGGCGGGGAATCAGAGGCAGGGAATCAGACACGGGGAATCAGAGGTGGGGAATCAGAGATGGGGAATCAGAGGCGGGGAATCAGAGGCAGGGAATCAGAGGCAGGGAATCAGAATCAGAAGCAGGGAATCAGAGGCCGGGAATCAGAGGCCGGAATCAGATGCTGGGAATCAGAGGCCTGGAATCAGAGGCGGGGAATCAGAGGCAGGGAATCAGATGCGGGGAATCAGAGGCGGGGAATCAGAGCTGGGGAATCAGAGGTGGGGTATTAGAGTTGGGGAATCAGAGGCGGGGAATCAGATATGGGGAAACAGAGGTGGGGAATCAGAGGCGGGGAAACAGAGGCAGGGAATCAGATATGGGGAATCAGAGGTGGGGAATCAGAGATGGGGAATCAGAGGCGGTGAATCAGAGATGGGGAATCAGAGGCGGGGAATCAGAGGCAGGAAATCAGACACGGGGATTCAGAGGCTGGGAATCAGACGGGGGGAATCAAAGGCGGGGAATCAGAGCTGGGGAATCAGAGGCAGGGAATCAGAGTTGGGGATTCAGAGGCGGGGAATCAGATATGGGGAAACAGAGGCGGGGAATCAGAGGCGGGAAAACAGAGGCGGGGAATTAGATATGGGGAATCAGAGGTGGGGAATCAGAGGTGGTGAATCAGAGATGGGGAATCAGAGGCGGGGAATCAGAGGCAGGGAATCGGATGTGCGGAATCAGAGATGGGGAATCAGAGGTGGGGATTCAGAGGTGGTGAATCAGAAAAGGGGAATCAGAGGCTGGGAATCAGAGGCAGGGAATCAGACGCAGGGAATCAGAGGCGGGGAATCATAGCTGGCGAATTAGAGGAGGGGAATCAGAGTTGGGGAATCAGAGGCGGGGAATCAGATATGGGGAAATAGTCGGGGAATCAGAGGCGGGGAAACAGAGGCGGGGAATCAGATATGGGGAATCAGAGGTGGGGAATCAGAGGCAGGGAATCAGATGTGCGGAATCAGAGATGGGGAATCAGAGGCAGGGAATCAGAATCAGAAGCAGGGAATCAGAGGCCGGGAATCAGAGGCCGGAATCAGATGCTGGGAATCAGAGGCCTGGAATCAGAGGCGGGGAATCAGAGGCAGGGAATCTGATGCGGGGAATCAGAGGCGGGGAATCAGAGCTGGGGAATCATAGGCAGGGTATTAGAGTTGGGGAATCAGAGGCGGGGCATCAGATATGGGGAAACAGAGGTGGGGAATCAGAGGCGGGGAAACTGAGGCAGGGAATCAGATATGGGGAATCAGAGGCGGGAATCAGAGGTGGGGAATCATAGGCAGGGAATCGGATGTGCGGAATCAGAGATGGGGAATCAGAGGCCGGGAATGAGAGGTGGTGAATCAGATATGGGGAATCAGAGGCGGGGAATCAGAGGCAGTGAATCAGACGCGGGGAATCAGAGGTGGGCAATCAGAGGCGGGGAATCAGATATGGGGAATCAGAGGCGGGGAATCAGAGGCGGGGAAACAGAGGCGGGGAATCAGATATGGGGAATCAGAGGTGGGGCATCAGAGGTTGTGAATCACAGATGGGGAATTAGAGGCGGGGAATCAGAGGCAGGGAATCAGACTCGGGGAATCAGAGTCGGGGATTCAGAGCTGGGGAATCAGAAGCGGGGAATCAGAGTTGGGGAATCAGAGGCGGGGAATCAGATATGGGGAATCAGAGGCAGGGAATCAGAGGCGGGGAAACAGAGGCAGGGAATCAGACGCGGGGAATCTGAGGCGGGGAATTAGAGATGGGGAATCAGAGGTGGGGAATCAGAGTTGGGGAATCAGAGGCAGGGAATTGGATGTGCGGAATCAGAGATGGGGAATCAGAGGTGGGGAATCAGAGGCGGTGAATCAGAGATGGGGAATCAGAGGCGGGGAATCAGAGGCAGGAAATCAGACACGGGGATTCAGAGGCTGGGAATCAGACGGGGGGAATCAAAGGCGGGGAATCAGAGCTGGGGAATCTGAGGCAGGGAATCAGAGTTGGGGATTCAGAGGCGGGGAATCAGATATGGGGAAACAGAGGCGGGGAATCAGAGGCGGGAAAACAGAGGCGGGGAATTAGATATGGGGAATCAGAGGTGGGGAATCAGAGGTGGTGAATCAGAGATGGGGAATCAGAGGCGGGGAATCAGAGGCAGGGAATCGGACGCCGGGAATCAGAGGCGGGGAATCAGAGCTGGGGAATCAGAGGCGGGGAATCAGAGGTGGTGAATCAGAGATGGGGAATAAGAGGCGGGGAATCAGAGGCAGGGAATCAGACGCCGGGAATCAGAGGCGGGGAATCAGAGCTGGGGAAACAGAGGCGGGGAATCAGATATGGGGAATCAGAGGTGGGGAATCAGGGGCGGGGAATCAGTGGCAGGGAATCAGAGGCCGGGAATAAAAGGCGGGGAATCAGAGCTGGGGAATCAGAGGCGGGGAATCAGAGTTGGGGAATCAGAGGAGGGGAATCAGATATGGGGAAACAGAGGCCGGGAATCAGAGGCAGGGTAACAGAGGCGGGGAATCAGATATGGGGAATCAGAGGTGGGGAATTAGAGTTTGCGAATCAGAGGCGGGGAAACAGAGGTGGGGAATCAAATATAGGGAATCAGAGGTGGGGAATCAGAGGTTGTGAATCAGAGATGGGGAATCAAGGCGGGGAATCAGAGGCAGGGAATCAGACGCGGGGAATCAGAGGCGGGGATTCAGAGCTGGGGAATCAGAGGCGATGAATCAGAGTTGGGGAATCAGAGGCAGGGAATCAGATATGGGGAATCAGAGGCGGGGAATCAGAGGCGGGGAAACAGAGGCGGGGAATCAGATATGGGGAATCAGAATTGGGGAATCAGGGGCAGGGAATCAGTGGCAGGGAATCAGAGGCGGGGAATCAGAGGCGGGGAATCAGAGGCAGGGAATCAGACACGGGGAATCGGAGGCGGGGAATCAGAGATGGGGAATCAGAGGCGGGGAATCAGAGGCAGGGAATCGGACTCCGGGAATCAGAGTCGGGGAATCAGAGCTGGGGAATCAGAGGCGGGGAATCAGAGTTGGGGAATCAGAGGCGGGGAATCAGATATGGGGAAATAGAGGCGGGGAATCAGATATGGGGAATCAGAGGTGTGGAATCAGAGGTTGGGAATCAGAGGCAGTGAATCAGAGTCGGGGAAACAGAGGCGGGGAATCAGATATGGGGAATCAGAGGTGGCGAATCAAAGGCGGTGAAACAGAGATGGGGATTCAGGGCAGGGAATCAGAGGCAGGGAATCAAACACGGGGAATCAGAGCTGGGGAATCAGAGGCGGGGAATCAGAGTTGGGAATCAGAGGCGGGGAATCAGAGGCGGGGAAACAGAGGCGGGGAATCAGATATGGGGAATCAGAGGTGGGGAATCCGAGGTTGGGAATCAGAGGCAGGGAATCAGAGGCGGGGAATCAGAGGCGGGGAATCAGAGGCCGGGAATCAGATATGGGAAAACAGAGGCTGGGAATCCGAGGCGGGGAAACAGAGGCGGGGAATCAGAGCTGGGGAATCAGAGGTGGGGAATCAGATTTGGGGAATCAGAGGCGGGGACTTAGATATTGGGAAACAGAGGCGGGGAATGAGAGGCGGGGAAACCCAGGCGGGGAATCAGATATGGGGAATCAGAGGTGGGGAATCAGAGGCAAGGAATCAGATGTGCGGAATCAGAGATGGGGAATCAGAGGCAGGGAATCAGAATCAGAAGCAGGGAATCAGAGGCCGGGAATCAGAGGCCGGAATCAGATGCTGGGAATCAGAGGCCTGGAATCAGAGGCGGGGAATCAGAGGCAGGGAATCAGATGCGGGGAATCAGAGGCGGGGAATCAGAGCTGGGGAATCAGAGGTGGGGTATTAGAGTTGGGGAATCAGAGGCGGGGAATCAGATATGGGGAAACAGAGGTGGGGAATCAGAGGCGGGGAAACAGAGGCAGGGAATCAGATATGGGGAATCAGAGGTGGGGAATCAGAGATGGGGAATCAGAGGCGGTGAATCAGAGATGGTGAATCAGAGGCGGGGAATCAGAGGCAGGAAATCAGACACGGGGATTCAGAGGCTGGGAATCAGACGGGGGGAATCAAAGGCGGGGAATCAGAGCTGGGGAATCAGAGGCAGGGAATCAGAGGCGGGGAATCAGATATGGGGAATCAGAGGCTGGGATTCAGAGGCGGGGAATCAGAGGCAGGGAATCAGACACGGGGAATCAGAGGTGGGGAATCAGAGATGGGGAATCAGAGGCGGGGAATCAGAGGCAGGGAATCAGACGCGGGGAATCTGAGGCGGGGAATCAGAGCTGGGGAATCAGAGGTGGGGAATCAGAGTTGGGGAATCAGAGGCAGGGAATCGGATGTGCGGAATCAGAGATGGGGAATCAGATGTGGGGAATCAGAGGAATCAGAGATGGGGAATCAGAGGCGGGGAATCAGAGGCAGGAAATCAGACACGGGGATTCAGAGGCTGGGAATCAGACGGGGGGAATCAAAGGCGGGGAATCAGAGCTGGGGAATCAGAGGCAGGGAATCAGAGTGGGGATTCAGAGACGGGGAATCAGATATGGGGAAACAGAGGCGGGGAATCAGAGGCGGGCAAACAGAGGCGGGGAATTAGATATGGGGAATCAGAGGTGGGGAATCAGAGGTGGTGAATCAGTGATGGGGAATCACAGGCGGGGAATCAGAGGCAGGGAATAGAACGCAGGGAATCAGACGCAGGTAATCAGAGCTGGGGAATCAGAGGCGGGGAATCATAGTTGGGAATCAGAGGCGGGGAATCAGATATGGGGAAACAGAGGCGGGGAATCAGAGGCGGGGAAACAGAGGCGGGGAATCAGATATGGGGAATCGGATGCGGGGAATCAGAGGCGGGGAATCAGAGCTGGGGAATCAGAGGCGGGGAATCAGAGTTGGGGCATCAGAGGTGGGGAATTAGATATAGGGAAACAGAGGCGGGGAATCAGAGGCGGGGAAACAGAGGCGGGGAATCAGATATGGGGAATCAGAGATGGGGAATCAGAGGCAGGGAATCAGAATCAGAAGCGGGGAATCAGAGGCCGGGAATCAGAGGCCGGGAATCAGATGCTGGGAATAAGAGGCCGGGAATCAGAGGTGGGGAATCAGAGTCCGGGAATCAGAGATGGGGATTCAGAGGCGGGGAATGAGATATGGAGAATCAGAGGCTGGGATTCAGAGGCCGGGAAACAGAGGTGGGGAATCAGATATGGGGAATCAGAGGTGGCGAATCAAAGGCGGTGAATCAGAGATGGGGAATCAGAGGCGGGGAATCAGAGGCAGGGAATCAGATGCGGGGAATCAGAGGCGGGGAATCAGAGCTGGCGAATCAGAGGCGGGGAATCAGAGGTGGGCAATCAGAGGCGGGGAATCAGATATGGGGAATCAGAGGCGGTGAATCAGAGGCGGGGAAACAGAGGCGGGGAATCAAATATAGGGAATCAGAGGTGGGGAATCAGAGGTTGTGAATCAGAGATGGGGAATCAAGGCGGGGAATCAGAGGCAGGGAATCAGACACGGGGAATCAGAGGCGGGGATTCAGAGCTGGGGAATCAGAGGCGGGGATTCAGAGTTGGGGAATCAGAGGCAGGGATTCAGATATGGGGAATCAGAGGCGGGGAATCAGAGGTGGGGAAACAGAGGCGGGGAATCAGATATGGGGAATCAGAGGTGGGGAATCAGGGGCAGGGAATCAGTGGCAGGGAATCAGAGGCGGGGAATCAGAGGCGGGGAATCAGAGGCAGGGAATCAGACACGGGGAATCAGAGGCGGGGAATCAGAGATGGGGAATCAGAGGCGGGGAATCAGATATGGGGAAATAGAGGCGGGGAATCAGATATGGGGAATCAGAGGTGTGGAATCAGAGGTTGGGAATCAGAGGCAGGGAATCAGAGTCGGGGAAACAGAGGCGGGGAATCAGATATGGGGAATCAGAGGTGGCGAATCAAAGGCGGTGAAACAGAGATGGGGAATCAGGGCAGGGAATCAGAGGCAGGTAATCAAACACGGGGAATCAGAGCTGGGGAATCAGAGGCGGGGAATCAGAGTTGGGAATCAGAGGCGGGGAATCAGAGGCGGGGAAACAGAGGCGGGGAATCAGATATGGGGAATCAGAGGTGGGGAATCCGAGGTTGGGAATCAGAGGCAGGGAATCAGAGGCGGGGAATCAGAGGCGGGGAATCAGAGGAAGGGAATCAGATGTGCGGAATCGGAGATGGGGAATCAGAGGCAGGGAATCAGAGGCGGGGAATCAGAGGCGGGGAATCAGAGGCCGGGAATCAGATATGGGAAAACAGAGGCTGGGAATCCGAGGCGGGGAAACAGAGGCGGGGAATCAGATATGGGGAATCAGAGGTGGGGAATCAGAGATGGGGAATCAGAGGCGGGGAATCAGAGGCAGGGAATCAGACGCGGGGAATCTGAGGCGGGGAATCAGAGCTGGGGAATCAGAGGTGGGGAATCAGAGTTGGGGAATCAGAGGCAGAGAATCGGATGTGCGGAATCAGAGATGGGGAATCAGATGTGGGGAATCAGAGGAATCAGAGATGGGGAATCAGAGGTGGGGAATCAAAGGCAGGAAATCAGACACGGGGATTCAGAGGCTGGGAATCAGACGGGGGGAATCAAAGGCGGGGAATCAGAGCTGGGGAATCAGAGGCAGGGAATCAGAGTTGGGGATTCAGAAACGGGGATTCAGATATGGGGAAACAGAGGCGGGGAATCAGAGGCGGGCAAACAGAGGCGGGGAATTAGATATGGGGAATCAGAGGTGGTGAATCAGTGATGGGGAATCACAGGCGGGGAATCAGAGGCAGGGAATAGAACGCAGGGAATCAGACGCAGGTAATCAGAGCTGGGGAATCAGAGGCGGGGAATCATAGTTGGGAATCAGAGGCGGGGAATCAGATATGGGGAAACAGAGGCGGGGAATCAGAAGCGGGGAAACAGAGGCGGGGAATCAGATATGGGGAATCGGATGCGGGGAATCAGAGGCGGGGAATCAGAGCTGGGGAATCAGAGGCGGGGAATCAGAGTTGGGGCATCAGAGGTGGGGAATTAGATATAGGGAAACAGAGGCGGGGAATCAGAGGCGGGGAAACAGAGGCGGGGAATCAGATATGGGGAATCAGAGATGGGGAATCAGAGGCAGGGAATCAGAATCAGAAGCGGGGAATCAGAGGCCGGGAATCAGAGGCCGGGAATCAGATGCTGGGAATAAGAGGCCGGGAATCAGAGGTGGGGAATCAGAGTCCGGGAATCAGAGATGGGGATTCAGAGGCGGGGAATGAGATATGGAGAATCAGAGGCGGGGAATCAGAGGCCGGGAAACAGAGGTGGGGAATCAGATATGGGGAATCAGAGGTGGCGAATCAAAGGCGGTGAATCAGAGATGGGGAATCAGAGGCGGGGAATCAGAGGCAGGGAATCAGATGCGGGGAATCAGAGGCGGGGAATCAGAGCTGGCGAATCAGAGGCGGGGAATCAGAGGTGGGCAATCAGAGGCGGGGAATCAGATATGGGGAATCAGAGGCGGGGAATCAGAGTCGGGGAAACAGAGGCGGGGAATCAAATATAGGGAATCAGAGGTGGGGAATCAGAGGTTGTGAATCAGAGATGGGGAATCAAGGCGGGGAATCAGAGGCAGGGAATCAGACACGGGGAATCAGAGGCGGGGATTCAGAGCTGGGGAATCAGAGGCGGGGAATCAGAGTTGGGGAATCAGAGGCAGGGAATCAGACATGGGGAATCAGAGGCGGGGAATCAGAGGCGGGGAAACAGAGGCGGGGAATCAGATATGGGGAATCAGAGGTGGGGAATCAGGGGCAGGGAATCAGTGGCAGGGAATCAGAGGCGGGGAATCAGAGGCGGGGAATCAGAGGCAGGGAATCAGACACGGGGAATCAGAGGCGGGGAATCAGAGATGGGGAATCAGAGGCGGGGAATCAGATATGGGGAAATAGAGGCGGGGAATCAGATATGGGGAATCAGAGGTGTGGAACCAGAGGTTGGGAATCAGAGGCAGGGAATCAGAGTCGGGGAAACAGAGGCGGGGAATCAGATATGGGGAATCAGAGGTGGCGAATCAAAGGCGGTGAAACAGAGATGGGGAATCAGGGCAGGGAATCAGAGGCAGGGAATCAAACACGGGGAATCAGAGCTGGGGAATCAGAGGCGGGGAATCAGAGTTGGGAATCAGAGGCGGGGAATCAGAGGCGGGGAAACAGAGGCGGGGAATCAGATATGGGGAATCAGAGGTGGGGAATCCGAGGTTGGGAATCAGAGGCAGGGAATCAGAGGCGGGGAATCAGAGGCGGGGAATCAGAGGAAGGGAATCAGATGTGCGGAATCGGAGATGGGGAATCAGAGGCAGGGAATCAGAGGCGGGGAATCAGAGGCGGGGAATCAGAGGCCGGGAATCAGATATGGGAAAACAGAGGCTGGGAATCCGAGGCGGGGAAACAGAGGCGGGGAATCAGATATGGGGAATCAGAGGTGGGGAATCAGAGGTTGGGAATCAGAGGCAGGGAATCAGAGGCTTGGAATCAGATGCAGGGAATCAGATGCGGGGAATCAGAGGCGGGGAATCAGAGCTGGGGAATCAGAGGTGGGGAATCAGATTTGGGGAATCAGAGGCGGGGACTTAGATATTGGGAAACAGAGGCGGGGAATGAGAGGCGGGGAAACCCAGGCGGGGAATCAGATATGGGGAATCAGAGGTGGGGAATCAGAGGCAAGGAATCAGATGTGCGGAATCAGAGATGGGGAATCAGAGGCAGGGAATCAGAATCAGAAGCAGGGAATCAGAGGCCGGGAATCAGAGGCCGGAATCAGATGCTGGGAATCAGAGGCCTGGAATCAGAGGCGGGGAATCAGAGGCAGGGAATCAGATGCGGGGAATCAGAGGCGGGGAATCAGAGCTGGGGAATCAGAGGTGGGGTATTAGAGTTGGGGAATCAGAGGCGTGGAATCAGATATGGGGAAACAGAGGTGGGGAATCAGAGGCGGGGAAACAGAGGCAGGGAATCAGATATGGGGAATCAGAGGTGGGGAATCAGAGATGGGGAATCAGAGGCGGTGAATCAGAGATGGGGAATCAGAGGCGGGGAATCAGAGGCAGGAAATCAGACACGGGGATTCAGAGGCTGGGAATCAGACGGGGGGAATCAAAGGCGGGGAATCAGAGCTGGGGAATCAGAGGCAGGGAATCAGAGGCGGGGAATCAGATATGGGGAATCAGAGGCTGGGATTCAGAGGCGGGGAATCAGAGGCAGGGAATCAGACACGGGGAATCAGAGGTGGGGAATCAGAGATGGGGAATCAGAGGCGGGGAATCAGAGGCAGGGAATCAGACGCGGGGAATCTGAGGCGGGGAATCAGAGCTGGGGAATCAGAGGTGGGGAATCAGAGTTGGGGAATCAGAGGCAGGGAATCGGATGTGCGGAATCAGAGATGGGGAATCAGATGTGGGGAATCAGAGGAATCAGAGATGGGGAATCAGAGGCGGGGAATCAGAGGCAGGAAATCAGACACGGGGATTCAGAGGCTGGGAATCAGACGGGGGGAATCAAAGGCGGGGAATCAGAGCTGGGGAATCAGAGGCAGGGAATCAGAGTTGGGGATTCAGAGACGGGGAATCAGATATGGGGAAACAGAGGCGGGGAATCAGAGGCGGGCAAACAGAGGCGGGGAATTAGATATGGGGAATCAGAGGTGGGGAATCAGAGGTGGTGAATCAGTGATGGGGAATCACAGGCGGGGAATCAGAGGCATGGAATAGAACGCAGGGAATCAGACGCAGGTAATCAGAGCTGGGGAATCAGAGGCGGGGAATCATAGTTGGGAATCAGAGGCAGGGAATCAGATATGGGGAAACAGAGGCGGGGAATCAGAGGCGGGGAAACAGAGGCGGGGAATCAGATATGGGGAATCGGATGCGGGGAATCAGAGGCGGGGAATCAGAGCTGGGGAATCAGAGGCGGGGAATCAGAGTTGGGGCATCAGAGGTGGGGAATTAGATATAGGGAAACAGAGGCGGGGAATCAGAGGCGGGGAAACAGAGGCGGGGAATCAGATATGGGGAATCAGAGGTGGGGAATCAGAGGCAGGGAATCAGATGTGCGGAATCAGAGATGGGGAATCAGAGGCAGGAAATCAGAATCAGAAGCGGGGAATCAGAGGCTGGGAATCAGAGGCCGGGAATCAGATGCTGGGAATAAGAGGCCGGGAATCAGAGGTGGGGAATCAGAGTCCGGGAATCAGAGATGGGGATTCAGAGGCGGGGAATGAGATATGGAGAATCAGAGGCGGGGAATCAGATATGGGGAATCAGAGGTGGGGAATCAGAGGTTGGGAATCAGAGGCAGGGAATCAGAGGCTTGGAATCAGATGCAGGGAATCAGATGCGGGGAATCAGAGGCGGGGACTTAGATATTGGGAAACAGAGGCGGAGAATGAGAGGCGGGGAAACCCAGGCGGGGAATCAGATATGGGGAATCAGAGGTGGGGAATCAGAGGCAAGGAATCAGATGTGCGGAATCAGAGATGGGGAATCAGAGGCAGGGAATCAGAATCAGAAGCAGGGAATCAGAGGCCGGGAATCAGAGGCCGGAATCAGATGCTGGGAATCAGAGGCCTGGAATCAGAGGCGGGGAATCAGAGGCAGGGAATCAGATGCGGGGAATCAGAGGCGGGGAATCAGAGCTGGGGAATCAGAGGTGGGGTATTAGAGTTGGGGAATCAGAGGCGGGGAATCAGATATGGGGAAACAGAGGTGGGGAATCAGAGGCGGGGAAACAGAGGCAGGGAATCAGATATGGGGAATCAGAGGTGGGGAATCAGAGATGGGGAATCAGAGGCGGTGAATCAGAGATGGGGAATCAGAGGCGGGGAATCAGAGGCAGGAAATCAGACACGGGGATTCAGAGGCTGGGAATCAGACGGGGGGAATCAAAGGCGGGGAATCAGAGCTGGGGAATCAGAGGCAGGGAATCAGAGGCGGGGAATCAGATATGGGGAATCAGAGGCTGGGATTCAGAGGCGGGGAATCAGAGGCAGGGAATCAGACACGGGGAATCAGAGGTGGGGAATCAGAGATGGGGAATCAGAGGCGGGGAATCAGAGGCAGGGAATCAGACGCGGGGAATCTGAGGCGGGGAATCAGAGCTGGGGAATCAGAGGTGGGGAATCAGATTTGGGGAATCAGAGGCAGGGAATCGGATGTGCGGAATCAGAGATGGGGAATCAGATGTGGGGAATCAGAGGAATCAGAGATGGGGAATCAGAGGCGGGGAATCAGAGGCAGGAAATCAGACACGGGGATTCAGAGGCTGGGAATCAGACGGGGGGAATCAAAGGCGGGGAATCAGAGCTGGGGAATCAGAGGCAGGGAATCAGAGTTGGGGATTCAGAGACGGGGAATCAGATATGGGGAAACAGAGGCGGGGAATCAGAGGCGGGCAAACAGAGGCGGGGAATTAGATATGGGGAATCAGAGGTGGGGAATCAGAGGTGGTGAATCAGTGATGGGGAATCACAGGCGGGGAATCAGAGGCAGGGAATAGAACGCAGGGAATCAGACGCAGGTAATCAGAGCTGGGGAATCAGAGGCGGGGAATCATAGTTGGGAATCAGAGGCGGGGAATCAGATATGGGGAAACAGAGGCGGGGAATCAGAGGCGGGGAAACAGAGGCGGGGAATCAGATATGGGGAATCGGATGCGGGGAATCAGAGGCGGGGAATCAGAGCTGGGGAATCAGAGGCGGGGAATCAGAGTTGGGGCATCAGAGGTGGGGAATTAGATATAGGGAAACAGAGGCGGGGAATCAGAGGCGGGGAAACAGAGGCGGGGAATCAGATATGGGGAATCAGAGGTGGGGAATCAGAGGCAGGGAATCAGATGTGCGGAATCAGAGATGGGGAATCAGAGGCAGGAAATCAGAATCAGAAGCGGGGAATCAGAGGCTGGGAATCAGAGGCCGGGAATCAGATGCTGGGAATAAGAGGCCGGGAATCAGAGGCGGGGAATCAGATATGGAGAATCAGAGATGGGGAATCAGAGGCAGGGAATCAGAATCAGAAGCGGGGAATCAGAGGCCGGGAATCAGAGGGCGGGAATCAGATGCTGGGAATAAGAGGCCGGGAATCAGAGGTGGGGAATCAGAGTCCGGGAATCAGAGATGGGGATTCAGAGGCGGGGAATGAGATATGGAGAATCAGAGGCGGGGAATCAGAGGCCGGGAAACAGAGGTGGGGAATCAGATATGGGGAATCAGAGGTGGCGAATCAAAGGCGGTGAATCAGAGATGGGGAATCAGAGGCGGGGAATCAGAGGCAGGGAATCAGATGCGGGGAATCAGAGGCGGGGAATCAGAGCTGGCGAATCAGAGGCGGGGAATCAGAGGTGGGCAATCAGAGGCGGGGAATCAGATATGGGGAATCAGAGGCGGGGAATCAGAGGCGGGGAAACAGAGGCGGGGAATCAAATATAGGGAATCAGAGGTGGGGAATCAGAGGTTGTGAATCAGAGATGGGGAATCAAGGCGGGGAATCAGAGGCAGGGAATCAGACACGGGGAATCAGAGGCGGGGATTCAGAGCTGGGGAATCAGAGGCGGGGAATCAGAGTTGGGGAATCAGAGGCAGGGAATCAGATATGGGGAATCAGAGGCGGGGAATCAGAGGCGGGGAAACAGAGGCGGGGAATCAGATATGGGGAATCAGAGGTGGGGAATCAGGGGCAGGGAATCAGTGGCAGGGAATCAGAGGCGGGGAATCAGAGGCGGGGAATCAGAGGCAGGGAATCAGACACGGGGAATCAGAGGCGGGGAATCAGAGATGGGGAATCAGAGGCGGGGAATCAGATATGGGGAAATAGAGGCGGGGAATCAGATATGGGGAATCAGAGGTGTGGAATCAGAGGTTGGGAATCAGAGGCAGGGAATCAGAGTCGGGGAAACAGAGGCGGGGAATCAGATATGGGGAATCAGAGGTGGCGAATCAAAGGCGGTGAAACAGAGATGGGGAATCAGGGCAGGGAATCAGAGGCAGGGAATCAAACACGGGGAATCAGAGCTGGGGAATCAGAGGCGGGGAATCAGAGTTGGGAATCAGAGGCGGGGAATCAGAGGCGGGGAAACAGAGGCGGGGAATCAGATATGGGGAATCAGAGGTGGGGAATCCGAGGTTGGGAATCAGAGGCAGGGAATCAGAGGCGGGGAATCAGAGGCGGGGAATCAGAGGAAGGGAAACAGATGTGCGGAATCGGAGATGGGGAATCAGAGGCAGGGAATCAGAGGCGGGGAATAAGAGGCGGGGAATCAGAGGCCGGGAATCAGATATGGGAAAACAGAGGCTGGGAATCCGAGGCGGGGAAACAGAGGCGGGGAATCAGATATGGGGAATCAGAGGTGGGGAATCAGAGGTTGGGAATCAGAGGCAGGGAATCAGAGGCTTGGAATCAGATGCAGGGAATCAGATGCGGGGAATCAGAGGCGGGGAATCAGAGCTGGGGAATCAGAGGTGGGGAATCAGATTTGGGGAATCAGAGGCGGGGACTTAGATATTGGGAAACAGAGGCGGGGAATGAGAGGCGGGGAAACCCAGGCGGGGAATCAGATATGGGGAATCAGAGGTGGGGAATCAGAGGCAAGGAATCAGATGTGCGGAATCAGAGATGGGGAATCAGAGGCAGGGAATCAGAATCAGAAGCAGGGAATCAGAGGCCGGGAATCAGAGGCCGGAATCAGATGCTGGGAATCAGAGGCCTGGAATCAGAGGCGGGGAATCAGAGGCAGGGAATCAGATGCGGGGAATCAGAGGCGGGGAATCAGAGCTGGGGAATCAGAGGTGGGGTATTAGAGTTGGGGAATCAGAGGCGGGGAATCGGATATGGGGAAACAGAGGTGGGGAATCAGAGGCGGGGAAACAGAGGCAGGGAATCAGATATGGGGAATCAGAGGTGGGGAATCAGAGATGGGGAATCAGAGGCGGTGAATCAGAGATGGGGAATCAGAGGCGGGGAATCAGAGGCAGGAAATCAGACACGGGGATTCAGAGGCTGGGAATCAGACGGGGGGAATCAAAGGCGGGGAATCAGAGCTGGGGAATCAGAGGCAGGGAATCAGAGGCGGGGAATCAGATATGGGGAATCAGAGGCTGGGATTCAGAGGCGGGGAATCAGAGGCAGGGAATCAGACACGGGGAATCAGAGGTGGGGAATCAGAGATGGGGAATCAGAGGCGGGGAATCAGAGGCAGGGAATCAGACGCGGGGAATCTGAGGCGGGGAATCAGAGCTGGGGAATCAGAGGTGGGGAATCAGAGTTGGGGAATCAGAGGCAGGGAATCGGATGTGCGGAATCAGAGATGGGGAATCAGATGTGGGGAATCAGAGGAATCAGAAATGGGGAATCAGAGGCGGGGAATCAGAGGCAGGAAATCAGACACGGGGATTCAGAGGCTGGGAATCAGACGGGGGGAATCAAAGGCGGGGAATCAGAGCTGGGGAATCAGAGGCAGGGAATCAGAGTTGGGGATTCAGAGACGGGGAATCAGATATGGGGAAACAGAGGCGGGGAATCAGAGGCGGGCAAACAGAGGCGGGGAATTAGATATGGGGAATCAGAGGTGGGGAATCAGAGGTGGTGAATCAGTGATGGGGAATAACAGGCGGGGAATCAGAGGCAGGGAATAGAACGCAGGGAATCAGACGCAGGTAATCAGAGCTGGGGAATCAGAGGCGGGGAATCATAGTTGGGAATCAGAGGCGGGGAATCAGATATGGGGAAACAGAGGCGGGGAATCAGAGGCGGGGAAACAGAGGCGGGGAATCAGATATGGTGAATCGGATGCGGGGAATCAGAGGCGGGGAATCAGAGCTGGGGAATCAGAGGCGGGGAATCAGAGTTGGGGCATCAGAGGTGGGGAATTAGATATAGGGAAACAGAGGCGGGGAATCAGAGGCGGGGAAACAGAGGCGGGGAATCAGATATGGGGAATCAGAGATGGGGAATCAGAGGCAGGGAATCAGAATCAGAAGCGGGGAATCAGAGGCCGGGAATCAGAGGCCGGGAATCAGATGCTGGGAATAAGAGGCCGGGAATCAGAGGTGGGGAATCAGAGTCCGGGAATCAGAGATGGGGATTCAGAGGCGGGGAATGAGATATGGAGAATCAGAGGCGGGGAATCAGAGGCCGGGAAACAGAGGTGGGGAATCAGATATGGGGAATCAGAGGTGGCGAATCAAAGGCGGTGAATCTGAGATGGGGAATCAGAGGCGGGGAATCAGAGGCAGGGAATCAGATGCGGGGAATCAGAGGCGGGGAATCAGAGCTGGCGAATCAGAGGCGGGGAATCAGAGGTGGGCAATCAGAGGCGGGAAATCAGATATGGGGAATCAGAGGCGGGGAATCAGAGGCGGGGAAACAGAGGCGGGGAATCAAATATAGGGAATCAGAGGTGGGGAATCAGAGGTTGTGAATCAGAGATGGGGAATCAAGGCGGGGAATCAGAGGCAGGGAATCAGACACGGGGAATCAGAGGCGGGGATTCAGAGCTGGGGAATCAGAGGCGGGGAATCAGAGTTGGGGAATCAGAGGCAGGGAATCAGATATGGGGAATCAGAGGCGGGGAATCAGAGGCGGGGAAACAGAGGCGGGGAATCAGATATGGGGAATCAGAGGTGGGGAATCAGGGGCAGGGAATCAGTGGCAGGGAATCAGAGGCGGGGAATCAGAGGCGGGGAATCAGAGGCAGGGAATCAGACACGGGGAATCAGAGGCGGGGAATCAGAGATGGGGAATCAGAGGCGGGGAATCAGATATGGGGAAATAGAGGCGGGGAATCAGATATGGGGAATCAGAGGTGTGGAATCAGAGGTTGGGAATCAGAGGCAGGGAATCAGAGTCGGGGAAACAGAGGCGGGGAATCAGATATGGGGAATCAGAGGTGGCGAATCAAAGGCGGTGAAACAGAGATGGGGAATCAGGGCAGGGAATCAGAGGCAGGGAATCAGAGTTGGGAATCAGAGGCGGGGAATCAGAGTTGGGAATCAGAGGCGGGGAATCAGAGGCGGGGAAACAGAGGCGGGGAATCAGATATGGGGAATCAGAGGTGGGGAATCCGAGGTTGGGAATCAGAGGCAGGGAATCAGAGGCGGGGAATCAGAGGCGGGGAATCAGAGGAAGGGAATCAGATGTGCGGAATCGGAGATGGGGAATCAGAGGCGGGGAATCAGAGGCGGGGAATCAGAGGCCGGGAATCAGATATGGGAAAACAGAGGCTGGGAATCCGAGGCGGGGAAACAGAGGCGGGGAATCAGATATGGGGAATCAGAGGTGGGGAATCAGAGGTTGGGAATCAGAGGCAGGGAATCAGAGGCTTGGAATCAGATGCAGGGAATCAGATGCGGGGAATCAGAGCTGGGGAATCAGAGGTGGGGAATCAGATTTGGGGAATCAGAGGCGGGGACTTAGATATTGGGAAACAGAGGCGGGGAATGAGAGGCGGGGAAACCCAGGCGGGGAATCAGATATGGGGAATCAGAGGTGGGGAATCAGAGGCAAGGAATCAGATGTGCGGAATCAGAGATGGGGAATCAGAGGCAGGGAATCAGAATCAGAAGCAGGGAATCAGAGGCCGGGAATCAGAGGCCGGAATCAGATGCTGGGAATCAGAGGCCTGGAATCAGAGGCGGGGAATCAGAGGCAGGGAATCAGATGCGGGGAATCAGAGGCGGGGAATCAGAGCTGGGGAATCAGAGGTGGGGTATTAGAGTTGGGAAATCAGAGGCGGGGAATCAGATATGGGGAAACAGAGGTGGGGAATCAGAGGCGGGGAAACAGAGGCAGGGAATCAGATATGGGGAATCAGAGGTGGGGAATCAGAGATGGGGAATCAGAGGCGGTGAATCAGAGATGGGGAATCAGAGGCGGGGAATCAGAGGCAGGAAATCAGACACGGGGATTCAGAGGCTGGGAATCAGACGGGGGGAATCAAAGGCGGGGAATCAGAGCTGGGGAATCAGAGGCAGGGAATCAGAGGCGGGGAATCAGATATGGGGAATCAGAGGCTGGGATTCAGAGGCGGGGAATCAGAGGCAGGGAATCAGACACGGGGAATCAGAGGTGGGGAATCAGAGATGGGGAATCAGAGGCGGGGAATCAGAGGCAGGGAATCAGACGCGGGGAATCTGAGGCGGGGAATCAGAGCTGGGGAATCAGAGGTGGGGAATCAGAGTTGGGGAATCAGAGGCAGGGAATCGGATGTGCGGAATCAGAGATGGGGAATCAGATGTGGGGAATCAGAGGAATCAGAGATGGGGAATCAGAGGCGGGGAATCAGAGGCAGGAAATCAGACACGGGGATTCAGAGGATGGGAATAAGACGGGGGGAATCAAAGGCGGGGAATCAGAGCTGGGGAATCAGAGGCAGGGAATCAGAGTTGGGGATTCAGAAACGGGGAATCAGATATGGGGAAACAGAGGCGGGGAATCAGAGGCGGGCAAACAGAGGCGGGGAATTAGATATGGGGAATCAGAGGTGGGGAATCAGAGGTGGTGAATCAGTGATGGGGAATCACAGGCGGGGAATCAGAGGCAGGGAATAGAACGCAGGGAATCAGACGCAGGTAATCAGAGCTGGGGAATCAGAGGCGGGGAATCATAGTTGGGAATCAGAGGCGGGGAATCAGATATGGGGAAACAGAGGCGGGGAATCAGAGGCGGGGAAACAGAGGCGGGGAATCAGATATGGGGAATCGGATGCGGGGAATCAGAGGCGTGGAATCAGAGCTGGGGAATCAGAGGCGGGGAATCAGAGTTGGGGCATCAGAGGTGGGGAATTAGATATAGGGAAACAGAGGCGGGGAATCAGAGGCGGGGAAACAGAGGCGGGGAATCAGATATGGGGAATCAGAGGTGGGGAATCAGAGGCAGGGAATCAGATGTGCGGAATCAGAGATGGGGAATCAGAGGCAGGAAATCAGAATCAGAAGCGGGGAATCAGAGGCCGGGAATCAGAGGCCGGGAATCAGATGCTGGGAATAAGAGGCCGGGAATCAGAGGTGGGGAATCAAAGTCCGGGAATCAGAGATGGGGATTCAGAGGTGGGGAATGAGATATGGAGAATCAGAGGCGGGGAATCAGAGGCCGGGAAACAGAGGTGGGGAATCAGATATGGGGAATCAGAGGTGGCGAATCAAAGGCGGTGAATCAGAGATGGGGAATCAGAGGCGGGGAATCAGAGGCAGGGAATCAGATGCGGGGAATCAGAGGCGGGGAATCAGAGCTGGCGAATCAGAGGCGGGGAATCAGAGGTGGGCAATCAGAGGCGGGGAATCAGATATGGGGAATCAGAGGCGGGGAATCAGAGGCGGGGAAACAGAGGCGGGGAATCAAATATAGGGAATCAGAGGTGGGGAATCAGAGGTTGTGAATCAGAGATGGGGAATCAAGGCGGGGAATCAGAGGCAGGGAATCAGACACGGGGAATCAGAGGCGGGGATTCAGAGCTGGGGAATCAGAGGCGGGGAATCAGAGTTGGGGAATCAGAGGCAGGGAATAAGATATGGGGAATCAGAGGCGGGGAATCAGAGGCGGGGAAACAGAGGCGGGGAATCAGATATGGGGAATCAGAGGTGGGGAATCAGGGGCAGGGAATCAGTGGCAGGGAATCAGAGGCGGGGAATCAGAGGCGGGGAATCAGAGGCAGAGAATCAGACACGGGGAATCAGAGGCGGGGAATCAGAGATGGGGAATCAGAGGCGGGGAATCAGAGGCAGGGAATCGGACGCCGGGAATCAGAGTCGGGGAATCAGAGCTGGGGAATCAGAGGCCGGGAATCAGATTTGGGGAATCAGAGGCGGGGATTCAGATATGGGGAAATAGAGGCGGGGAATCAGATATGGGGAATCAGAGGTGTGGAATCAGAGTTTGGGAATCAGAGGAAGGGAATCAGAGTCGGGGAAACAGAGGCGGGGAATCAGATATGTGGAATCAGAGGTGGCGAATCAAAGGCGGTGAAACAGAGATGGGGAATCAGGGCAGGGAATCAGAGGCAGGGAATCAAACACGGGGAATCAGAGCTGGGGAATCAGAGGCGGGGAATCAGAGTTGGGAATCAGAGGCGGGGAATCAGAGGCGGGGAAACAGAGGCGGGGAATCAGATATGGGGAATCAGAGGTGGGGAATCAGAGGTTGGGAATCAGAGTTGGGGATTCAGAGGCGGGGAATCAGATATGGGGAAACAGAGGCGGGGAATCAGAGGCGGGCAAACAGAGGCGGGGAATTAGATATGGGGAAACAGAGGCGGGGAATCAGAGGCGGGAAAACAGAGGCGGGGAATTAGATATGGGGAATCAGAGGTGGGGAATCAGAGGTGGTGAATCAGAGATGGGGAATCAGAGGCGGGGAATCAGAGGCAGAAAATCGGACGCCGGGAATCAGAGGCGGGGAATCAGAGCTGGGGAATCAGAGGCGGGGAATCAGAGGTGGTGAATCAGAGATGGGGAATAAGAGGCGGGGAATCAGAGGCAGGGAATCGGACGCCGGGAATCAGAGGCGGGGAATCAGAGCTGGGGAAACAGAGGCGGGGAATCAGATATGGGGAATCAGAGGTGGGGAATCAGGGGCGGGGAATCAGTGGCAGGGAATCAGAGGCCGGGAATAAAAGGCGGGGAATCAGAGCTGGGGAATCAGAGGCGGGGAATCAGAGTTGGGGAATCAGAGGAGGGGAATCAGATATGGGGAAACAGAGGCCGGGAATCAGAGGCAGGGTAACAGAGGCGGGGAATCAGATATGGGGAATCAGAGGTGGGGAATTAGAGTTTGCGAATCAGAGGCGGGGAAACAGAGGTGGGGAATCAAATATAGGGAATCAGAGGTGGGGAATCAGAGGTTGTGAATCAGAGATGGGGAATCAAGGCGGGGAATCAGAGGCAGGGAATCAGACGCGGGGAATCAGAGGCGGGGATTCAGAGCTGGGGAATCAGAGGCGATGAATCAGAGTTGGGGAATCAGAGGCAGGGAATCAGATATGGGGAATCAGAGGCGGGGAATCAGAGGCGGGGAAACAGAGGCGGGGAATCAGATATGGGGAATCAGAATTGGGGAATCAGGGGCAGGGAATCAGTGGCAGGGAATCAGAGGCGGGGAATCAGAGGCGGGGAATCAGAGGCAGGGAATCAGACACGGGGAATCGGAGGCGGGGAATCAGAGATGGGGAATCAGAGGTGTGGAATCAGAGGTTGGGAATCAGAGGCAGGGAATCGGACTCCGGGAATCAGAGTCGGGGAATCAGAGCTGGGGAATCAGAGGCGGGGAATCAGAGTTGGGGAATCAGAGGCGGGGAATCAGATATGGGGAAATAGAGGCGGGGAATCAGATATGGGGAATCAGAGGTGTGGAATCAGAGGTTGGGAATCAGAGGCAGGGAATCAGAGTCGGGGAAACAGAGGCGGGGAATCAGATATGGGGAATCAGAGGTGGCGAATCAAAGGCGGTGAAACAGAGATGGGGAATCAGGGCAGGGAATCAGAGGCAGGGAATCAAACACGGGGAATCAGAGCTGGGGAATCAGAGGCGGGGAATCAGAGTTGGGAATCAGAGGCGGGGAATCAGAGGCGGGGAAACAGAGGCGGGGAATCAGATATGGGGAATCAGAGGTGGGGAATCCGAGGTTGGGAATCAGAGGCAGGGAATCAGAGGCGGGGAATCAGAGGCGGGGAATCAGAGGAAGGGAATCAGATGTGCGGAATCGGAGATGGGGAATCAGAGGCAGGGAATCAGAGGCGGGGAATCAGAGGCGGGGAATCAGAGGCCGGGAATCAGATATGGGAAAACAGAGGCTGGGAATCCGAGGCGGGGAAACAGAGGCGGGGAATCAGATATGGGGAATCAGAGGTGGGGAATCAGAGGTTGGGAATCAGAGGCAGGGAATCAGAGGCTTGGAATCAGATGCAGGGAATCAGATGCGGGGAATCAGAGGCGGGGAATCAGAGCTGGGGAATCAGAGGTGGGGAATCAGATTTGGGGAATCAGAGGCGGGGACTTAGATATTGGGAAACAGAGGCGGGGAATGAGAGGCGGGGAAACCCAGGCGGGGAATCAGATATGGGGAATCAGAGGTGGGGAATCAGAGGCAAGGAATCAAATGTGCGGAATCAGAGATGGGGAATCAGAGGCAGGGAATCAGAATCAGAAGCAGGGAATCAGAGGCCGGGAATCAGAGGCCGGAATCAGATGCTGGGAATCAGAGGCCTGGAATCAGAGGCGGGGAATCAGAGGCAGGGAATCAGATGCGGGGAATCAGAGGCGGGGAATCAGAGCTGGGGAATCAGAGGTGGGGTATTAGAGTTGGGGAATCAGAGGCGGGGAATCAGATATGGGGAAACAGAGGTGGGGAATCAGAGGCGGGGAAACAGAGGCAGGGAATCAGATATGGGGAATCAGAGGTTGGGAATCAGAGATGGGGAATCAGAGGCGGTGAATCAGAGATGGGGAATCAGAGGCGGGGAATCAGAGGCAGGAAATCAGACACGGGGATTCAGAGGCTGGGAATCAGACGGGGGGAATCAAAGGCGGGGAATCAGAGCTGGGGAATCAGAGGCAGGGAATCAGAGGCGGGGAATCAGATATGGGGAATCAGAGGCTGGGATTCAGAGGCGGGGAATCAGATGCAGGGAATCAGACGCGGGGAATCTGAGGCGGGGAATCAGAGCTGGGGAATCAGAGGTGGGGAATGAGAGTTGGGGAATCAGAGGCAGGGAATCGGATGTGCGGAATCAGAGATGGGGAATCAGATGTGGGGAATCAGAGGAATCAGAGATGGGGAATCAGAGGCGGGGAATCAGAGGCAGGAAATCAGACACGGGGATTCAGAGGCTGGGAATCAGACGGGGGGAATCAAAGGCGGGGAATCAGAGCTGAGGAATCAGAGGCAGGGAATCAGAGTTGGGGATTCAGAGACGGGGAATCAGATATGGGGAAACAGAGGCGGGGAATCAGAGGCGGGCAAACAGAGGCGGGGAATTAGATATGGGGAATCAGAGGTGGGGAATCAGAGGTGGTGAATCAGTGATGGGGAATCACAGGCGGGGAATCAGAGGCAGGGAATAGAACGCAGGGAATCAGACGCAGGTAATCAGAGCTGGGGAATCAGAGGCGGGGAATCATAGTTGGGAATCAGAGGCGGGGAATCAGATATGGGGAAACAGAGGCGGGGAATCAGAGGCGGGGAAACAGAGGCGGGGAATCAGATATGGGGAATCGGATGCGGGGAATCAGAGGCGGGGAATCAGAGCTGGGGAATCAGAGGCGGGGAATCAGAGTTGGGGCATCAGAGGTGGGGAATTAGATATAGGGAAACAGAGGCGGGGAATCAGAGGCGGGGAAACAGAGGCGGGGAATCAGATATGGGGAATCAGAGATGGGGAATCAGAGGCAGGGAATCAGAATCAGAAGCGGGGAATCAGAGGCCGGGAATCAGAGGCCGGGAATCAGATGCTGGGAATAAGAGGCCGGGAATCAGAGGTGGGGAATCAGAGTCCGGGAATCAGAGATGGGGATTCAGAGGCGGGGAATGAGATATGGAGAATCAGAGGCGGGGAATCAGAGGCCGGGAAACAGAGGTGGGGAATCAGATATGGGGAATCAGAGGTGGCGAATCAAAGGCGGTGAATCAGAGATGGGGAATCAGAGGCGGGGAATCAGAGGCAGGGAATCAGATGCGGGGAATCAGAGGCGGGGAATCAGAGCTGGCGAATCAGAGGCGGGGAATCAGAGGTGGGCAATGAGAGGCGGGGAATCAGATATGGGGAATCAGAGGCGGGGAATCAGAGGCGGGGAAACAGAGGCGGGGAATCAAATATAGGGAATCAGAGGTGGGGAATCAGAGGTTGTGAATCAGAGATGGGGAATCAAGGCGGGGAATCAGAGGCAGGGAATCAGACACGGGGAATCAGAGGCAGGGATTCAGAGCTGGGGAATCAGAGGCGGGGAATCAGAGTTGGGGAATCAGAGGCAGGGAATCAGATATGGGGAATCAGAGGTGGGGAATCAGAGGCGGGGAAACAGAGGCGGGGAATCAGATATGGGGAATCAGAGGTGGGGAATCAGGGGCAGGGAATCAGTGGCAGGGAATCAGAGGCGGGGAATCAGAGGCGGGGAATCAGAGGCAGGGAATCAGACACGGGGAATCAGAGGCGGGGAATCAGAGATGGGGAATCAGAGGCGGGGAATCAGATATGGGGAAATAGAGGCGGGGAATCAGATATGGGGAATCAGAGGTGTGGAATCAGAGGTTGGGAATCAGAGGCAGGGAATCAGAGTCGGGGAAACAGAGGCGGGAAATCAGATATGGGGAATCAGAGGTGGCGAATCAAAGGCGGTGAAACAGAGATGGGGAATCAGGGCAGGGAATCAGAGGCAGGGAATCAAACACGGGGAATCAGAGCTGGGGAATCAGAGGCGGGGAATCAGAGTTGGGAATCAGAGGCGGGGAATCAGAGGCGGGGAAACAGAGGCGGGGAATCAGATATGGGGAATCAGAGGTGGGGAATCCGAGGTTGGGAATCAGAGGCAGGGAATCAGAGGCGGGGAATCAGAGGCGGGGAATCAGAGGAAGGGAATCAGATGTGCGGAATCGGAGATGGGGAATCAGAGGCAGGGAATCAGAGGCGGGGAATCAGAGGCGGGGAATCAGAGGCCGGGAATCAGATATGGGAAAACAGAGGCTGGGAATCCGAGGCGGGGAAACAGAGGCGGGGAATCAGATATGGGGAATCAGAGGTGGGGAATCAGAGGTTGGGAATCAGAGGCAGGGAATCAGAGGCTTGGAATCAGATGCAGGGAATCAGATGCGGGGAATCAGAGGCGGGGAATCAGAGCTGGGGAATCAGAGGCGGGGAATCAGAGGCAGGGAATCAGATGCGGGGAATCAGAGGCGGGGAATCAGAGCTGGCGAATCAGAGGCGGGGAATCAGAGGTGGGCAATCAGAGGCGGGGAATCAGATATGGGGAATCAGAGGCGGGGAATCAGAGGCGGGGAAACAGAGGCGGGGAATCAAATATAGGGAATCAGAGGTGGGGAATCAGAGGTTGTGAATCAGAGATGGGGAATCAAGGCGGGGAATCAGAGGCAGGGAATCAGACACGGGGAATCAGAGGCGGGGATTCAGAGCTGGGGAATCAGAGGCGGGGAATCAGAGTTGGGGAATCAGAGGCAGGGAATCAGATATGGGGAATCAGAGGTGGGGAATCAGAGGCGGGGAAACAGAGGCGGGGAATCAGATATGGGGAATCAGAGGTGGGGAATCAGGGGCAGGGAATCAGTGGCAGGGAATCAGAGGCGGGGAATCAGAGGCGGGGAATCAGAGGCAGGGAATCAGACACGGGGAATCAGAGGCGGGGAATCAGAGATGGGGAATCAGAGGCGGGGAATCAGATATGGGGAAATAGAGGCGGGGAATCAGATATGGGGAATCAGAGGTGTGGAATCAGAGGTTGGGAATCAGAGGCAGGGAATCAGAGTCGGGGAAACAGAGGCGGGGAATCAGATATGGGGAATCAGAGGTGGCGAATCAAAGGCGGTGAAACAGAGATGGGGAATCAGGGCAGGGAATCAGAGGCAGGGAATCAAACACGGGGAATCAGAGCTGGGGAATCAGAGGCGGGGAATCAGAGTTGGGAATCAGAGGCGGGGAATCAGAGGCGGGGAAACAGAGGCGGGGAATCAGATATGGGGAATCAGAGGTGGGGAATCCGAGGTTGGGAATCAGAGGCAGGGAATCAGAGGCGGGGAATCAGAGGCGGGGAATCAGAGGAAGGGAATCAGATGTGCGGAATCGGAGATGGGGAATCAGAGGCAGGGAATCAGAGGCGGGGAATCAGAGGCGGGGAATCAGAGGCCGGGAATCAGATATGGGAAAACAGAGGCTGGGAATCCGAGGCGGGGAAACAGAGGCGGGGAATCAGATATGGGGAATCAGAGGTGGGGAATCAGAGGTTGGGAATCAGAGGCAGGGAATCAGAGGCTTGGAATCAGATGCAGGGAATCAGATGCGGGGAATCAGAGGCGGGGAATCAGAGCTGGGGAATCAGAGGTGGGGAATCAGATTTGGGGAATCAGAGGTGGGGACTTAGATATTGGGAAACAGAGGCGGGGAATGAGAGGCGGGGAAACCCAGGCGGGGAATCAGATATGGGGAATCAGAGGTGGGGAATCAGAGGCAAGGAATCAGATGTGCGGAATCAGAGATGGGGAATCAGAGGCAGGGAATCAGAATCAGAAGCAGGGAATCAGAGGCCGGGAATCAGAGGCCGGAATCAGATGCTGGGAATCAGAGGCCTGGAATCAGAGGCGGGGAATCAGAGGCAGGGAATCAGATGCGGGGAATCAGAGGCGGGGAATCAGAGCTGGGGAATCAGAGGTGGGGTATTAGAGTTGGGGAATCAGAGGCGGGGAATCAGATATGGGGAAACAGAGGTGGGGAATCAGAGGCGGGGAAACAGAGGCAGGGAATCAGATATGGGGAATCAGAGGTGGGGAATCAGAGATGGGGAATCAGAGGCGGTGAATCAGAGATGGGGAATCAGAGGCGGGGAATCAGAGGCAGGAAATCAGACACGGGGATTCAGAGGATGGGAATCAGACGGGGGGAACCAAAGGCGGGGAATCAGAGCTGGGGAATCAGAGGCAGGGAATCAGAGGCGGGGAATCAGATATGGGGAATCAGAGGCTGGGTTTCAGAGGCGGGGAATCAGAGGCAGGGAATCAGACACGGGGAATCAGAGGTGGGGAATCAGAGATGGGGAATCAGAGGCGGGAAATCAGAGGCAGGGAATCAGACGCGGGGAATCTGAGGCGGGGAATCAGAGCTGGGGAATCAGAGGTGGGGAATCAGAGTTGGGGAATCAGAGGCAGGGAATCGGATGTGCGGAATCAGAGATGGGGAATCAGATGTGGGGAATCAGAGGAATCAGAGATGGGGAATCAGAGGCGGGGAATCAGAGGCAGGAAATCAGACACGGGGATTCAGAGGCTGGGAATCAGACGGGGGGAATCAAAGGCGGGGATTCAGAGCTGGGGAATCAGAGGCAGGGAATCAGAGTTGGGGATTCAGAGACGGGGAATCAGATATGGGGAAACAGAGGCGGGGAATCAGAGGCGGGCAAACAGAGGCGGGGAATTAGATATGGGGAATCAGAGGTGGGGAATCAGAGGTGGTGAATCAGTGATGGGGAATCACAGGCGGGGAATCAGAGGCAGGGAATAGAACGCAGGGAATCAGACGCAGGTAATCAGAGCTGGGGAATCAGAGGCGGGGAATCATAGTTGGGAATCAGAGGCGGGGAATCAGATATGGGGAAACAGAGGCGGGGAATCAGAGGCGGGGAAACAGAGGCGGGGAATCAGATATGGGGAATCGGATGCGGGGAATCAGAGGCGGGGAATCAGAGCTGGGGAATCAGAGGCGGGGAATCAGAGTTGGGGCATCAGAGGTGGGGAATTAGATATAGGGAAACAGAGGCGGGGAATCAGAGGCGGGGAAACAGAGGCGGGGAATCAGATATGGGGAATCAGAGGTGGGGAATCAGAGGCAGGGAATCAGATGTGCGGAATCAGAGATGGGGAATCAGAGACAGGAAATCAGAATCAGAAGCGGGGAATCAGAGGCCGGGAATCAGAGGCCGGGAATCAGATGCTGGGAATAAGAGGCCGGGAATCAGAGGTGGGGAATCAGAGTCCGGGAATCAGAGTTTGGGATTCAGAGGCGGGGAATGAGATATGGAGAATCAGAGGCGGGGAATCAGAGGCCGGGAAACAGAGGTGGGGAATCAGAGGCGGGGAATCAGAGCTGGCGAATCAGAGGCGGGGAATCAGAGGTGGGCAATCAGAGGCGGGGAATCAGATATGGGGAATCAGAGGCGGGGAATCAGAGGCGGGGAAACAGAGGCGGGGAATCAAATATAGGGAATCAGAGGTGGGGAATCAGAGGTTGTGAATCAGAGATGGGGAATCAAGGCGGGGAATCAGAGGCAGGGAATCAGACACGGGGAATCAGAGGCGGGGATTCAGAGCTGGGGAATCAGAGGCGGGGAATCAGAGTTGGGGAATCAGAGGCAGGGAATCAGATATGGGGAATCAGAGGCGGGGAAACAGAGGCGGGGAATCAGATATGGGGAATCAGAGGTGGGGAATCAGGGGCAGGGAATCAGTGGCAGGGAATCAGAGGCGGGGAATCAGAGGCGGGGAATCAGAGGCAGGGAATCAGACACGGGGAATCAGAGGCGGGGAATCAGAGATGGGGAATCAGAGGCGGGGAATCAGAGGCAGGGAATCGGACGCCGGGAATCAGAGTCGGGGAATCAGAGCTGGGGAATCAGAGGCCGGGAATCAGAGTTGGGGAATCAGAGGCGGGGATTCAGATATGGGGAAATAGAGGCGGGGAATCAGATATGGGGAATCAGAGGTGTGGAATCAGAGTTTGGGAATCAGAGGAAGGGAATCAGAGTCGGGGAAACAGAGGCGGGGAATCAGATATGTGGAATCAGAGGTGGCGAATCAAAGGCGGTGAAACAGAGATGGGGAATCACGGCAGGGAATCAGAGGCAGGGAATCAAACACGGGGAATCAGAGCTGGGGAATCAGAGGCGGGGAATCAGAGTTGGGAATCAGAGGCGGGGAATCAGAGGCGGGGAAACAGAGGCGGGGAATCAGATATTGGGAATCAGAGGTGGGGAATCAGAGGTTGGGAATCAGAGTTGGGGATTCAGAGGCGGGGAATCAGATATGGGGAAACAGAGGCGGGGAATCAGAGGCGGGCAAACAGAGGCGGGGAATTAGATATGGGGAATCAGAGGTAGGGAATCAGAGGTGGTGAATCAGTGATGGGGAATCACAGGAGGGGAATCAGAGGCAGGGAATAGAACGCGGGGAATCAGAGGCAGGGAATCAGAGCTGGGGAATCAGAGGCGGGGAATCATAGTTGGGAATCAGAGGCGGGAATCAGATATGGGGAAACAGAGGCTGGGAATCAGAGGCGGGGAAACAGAGGCGGGGAATCAGATATGGGGAATCGGATGCAGGGAATCAGAGGCGGGGAATCAGAGCTGGGGAATCAGAGGCGGGGAATCAGAGTTGGGGCATCAGAGGTGGGGAATTAGATATAGGGAAACAGAGGCGGGGAATCAGAGGCGGGGAAACAGAGGCGGGGAATCAGATATGGGGAATCAGAGGTGGGGAATCAGAGGCAGGGAATCAGAAGCGGGGAATCAGAGGCCGGGAATCAGAGGCCGGGAATCAGATGCTGGGAATAAGAGGCCGGGAATCAGAGGAGGGGAATCAGAGTCCGGGAATCAGAGATGGGGATTCAGAGGCGGGGAATGAGATATGGAGAATCAGAGGCGGGGAATCAGAGGCGGGGAAACAGAGGTGGGGAATCAGATATGGGGAATCAGAGGTGGCGAATCAAAGGCGGTGAATCAGAGATGGGGAATCAGAGGCAGGGAATCAGAGGCAGGGAATCAGATGCGGGGAATCAGAGGCGGGGAATCAGAGCTGGCGAATCAGAGGCTGGGAATCAGAGGTGGGCAATCAGAGGCGGGGAATCAGATATGGGGAATCAGAGGCGGGGAATCAGAGGCGGGGAAACAGAGGCGGGGAATCAAATATAGGGAATCAGAGGTGGGGAATCAGAGGTTGTGAATCAGAGATGGGGAATCAAGGCGGGGAATCAGAGGCAGGGAATCAGACGCTAGGAATCAGAGGCGGGGATTCAGAGCTGGGGAATCAGAGGCGGGGAATCAGAGTTGGGGAATCAGAGGCAGGGAATCAGATATGGGGAATCAGAGGCGGGGAATCAGAGGCCGGGAATCAGATATGGGGAAACAGAGGCGGGGAATCCGAGGCGGGGAAACAGAGGCGGGGAATCAGATATGGGGAATCAGAGGTGGGGAATCAGAGGTTGGGAATCAGAGGCATGGAATCAGAGGCTTGGAATCAGATGCAGGGTATCAGATGCGGGGAATCAGAGGCGGGGAATCAGAGCTGGGGAATCAGAGGTGGGGAATCAGATTTGGGGAGTCAGAGGTGGGGACTTAGATATTGGGAAACAGATGCGGGGAATCAGAGGCGGGGAAACAGAGGCGGGGAATCAGATATGGTGAATCAGAGGTGGTGAATCAGAGGCAGGGAATCAGATGTGCGGAATCAGAGATGGGGAATCAGAGGAAGGGAATCAGAATCAGAAGCAGGGAATCAGAGGCCGGGAATCAGAGGCCGGAATCAGATGCTGGGAATCAGAGGCCTGGAATCAGAGGCGGGGAATCAGATGCTGGGAATAAGAGGCCGGGAATCAGAGGTGGGGAATCAGATATGGGGAATCAGAGGTGGCGAATCAAAGGCGGTGAATCAGAGATGGGGAATCAGAG
Source organism: Narcine bancroftii (assembly GCF_036971445.1). NCBI lineage: Eukaryota > Metazoa > Chordata > Chondrichthyes > Torpediniformes > Narcinidae > Narcine > Narcine bancroftii. Next base: position 1,135,815 of record NW_027211883.1, read on the forward strand.
GCGGGGAATCAGAGGCAGGGAATCAGATGCGGGGAATCAGAGGCGGGGAATCAGAGCTGGCAAATCAGAGGCTGGGAATCAGAGGTGGGCAATCAGAGGCGGGGAATCAGATATGGGGAATCAGAGGCAGGGAATCAGTGGCAGGGAATCAGAGGCGGGGAATCAGAGGCGGGGAATCAGAGGCAGGGAATCAGACACGGGGAATCGGAGGCGGGGAATCAGAGATGGGGAATCAGAGGCGGGGAATCGGACTCCGGGAATCAGAGTCGGGGAATCAGAGCTGGGGAATCAGAGGCGGGGAATCAGAGTTGGGGAATCAGAGGCGGGGAATCAGATATGGGGAAATAGAGGCGGGGAATCAGATATGGGGAATCAGAGGTGTGGAATCAGAGGTTGGGAATCAGAGGCAGGGAATCAGAGTCGGGGAAACAGAGGCGGGGAATCAGATATGGGGAATCAGAGGTGGCGAATCAAAGGCGGTGAAACAGAGATGGGGAATCAGGGCAGGGAATCAGAGGCAGGGAATCAAACACGGGGAATCAGAGCTGGGGAATCAGAGGCGGGGAATCAGAGTTGGGAATCAGAGGCGGGGAATCAGAGGCGGGGAAACAGAGGCGGGGAATCAGATATGGGGAATCAGAGGTGGGGAATCCGAGGTTGGGAATCAGAGGCAGGGAATCAGAGGCGGGGAATCAGAGGCGGGGAATCAGAGGAAGGGAATCAGATGTGCGGAATCGGAGATGGGGAATCAGAGGCAGGGAATCAGAGGCGGGGAATCAGAGGCGGGGAATCAGAGGCCGGGAATCTGATATGGGAAAACAGAGGCTGGGAATCCGAGGCGGGGAAACAGAGGCGGGGAATCAGATATGGGGAATCAGAGGTGGGGAATCAGAGGTTGGGAATCAGAGGCAGGGAATCAGAGGCTTGGAATCAGATGCAGGGAATCAGATGCGGGGAATCAGAGGCGGGGAATCAGAGCTGGGGAATCAGAGGTGGGGAATCAGATTTGGGGAATCAGAGGCGGGGACTTAGATATTGGGAAACAGAGGCGGGGAATGAGAGGCGGGGAAACCCAGGCGGGGAATCAGATATGGGGAATCAGAGGTGGGGAATCAGAGGCAAGGAATCAGATGTGCGGAATCAGAGATGGGGAATCAGAGGCAGGGAATCAGAATCAGAAGCAGGGAATCAGAGGCCGGGAATCAGAGGCCGGAATCAGATGCTGGGAATCAGAGGCCTGGAATCAGAGGCGGGGAATCAGAGGCAGGGAATCAGATGCGGGGAATCGGAGGCGGGGAATCAGAGATGGGGAATCAGAGGCGGGGAATCGGACTCCGGGAATCAGAGTCGGGGAATCAGAGCTGGGGAATCAGAGGCGGGGAATCAGAGTTGGGGAATCAGAGGCGGGGAATCAGATATGGGGAAATAGAGGCGGGGAATCATATATGGGGAATCAGAGGTGTGGAATCAGAGGTTGGGAATCAGAGGCAGGGAATCAGAGTCGGGGAAACAGAGGCGGGGAATCAGATATGGGGAATCAGAGGTGGCGAATCAAAGGCGGTGAAACAGAGATGGGGAATCAGGGCAGGGAATCAGAGGCAGGGAATCAAACACGGGGAATCAGAGCTGGGGAATCAGAGGCGGGGAATCAGAGTTGGGAATCAGAGGCGGGGAATCAGAGGCGGGGAAACAGAGGCGGGGAATCAGATATGGGGAATCAGAGGTGGGGAATCCGAGGTTGGGAATCAGAGGCAGGGAATCAGAGGCGGGGAATCAGAGGCGGGGAATCAGAGGAAGGGAATCAGATGTGCGGAATCGGAGATGGGGAATCAGAGGCAGGGAATCAGAGGCGGGGAATCAGAGGCGGGGAATCAGAGGCCGGGAATCTGATATGGGAAAACAGAGGCTGGGAATCCGAGGCGGGGAAACAGAGGCGGGGAATCAGATATGGGGAATCAGAGGTGGGGAATCAGAGGTTGGGAATCAGAGGCAGGGAATCAGAGGCTTGGAATCAGATGCAGGGAATCAGATGCGGGGAATCAGAGGCGGGGAATCAGAGCTGGGGAATCAGAGGTGGGGAATCAGATTTGGGGAATCAGAGGCGGGGACTTAGATATTGGGAAACAGAGGCGGGGAATGAGAGGCGGGGAAACCCAGGCGGGGAATCAGATATGGGGAATCAGAGGTGGGGAATCAGAGGCAAGGAATCAGATGTGCAGAATCAGAGATGGGGAATCAGAGGCAGGGAATCAGAATCAGAAGCAGGGAATCAGAGGCCGGGAATCAGAGGCCGGAATCAGATGCTGGGAATCAGAGGCCTGGAATCAGAGGCGGGGAATCAGAGGCAGGGAATCAGATGCGGGGAATCAGAGGCGGGGAATCAGAGCTGGGGAAACAGAGGCAGGGAATCAGATATGGGGAATCAGATGTGCGGAATCAGAGATGGGGAATCAGAGGCAGGGAATCAGAATCAGAAGCAGGGAATCAGAGGCCGGGAATCAGAGGCCGGAATCAGATGCTGGGAATCAGAGGCCTGGAATCAGAGGCGGGGAATCAGAGGCAGGGAATCAGATGCGGGGAATCAGAGGCGGGGAATCAGAGCTGGGGAATCAGAGGTGGGGTATTAGAGTTGGGGAATCAGAGGCGGGGAATCAGATATGGGGAAACAGAGGTGGGGAATCAGAGGCGGGGAAACAGAGGCAGGGAATCAGATATGGGGAATCAGAGGTGGGGAATCAGAGATGGGGAATCAGAGGCGGTGAATCAGAGATGGGGAATCAGAGGCGGGGAATCAGAGGCAGGAAATCAGACACGGGGATTCAGAGGATGGGAATCAGACGGGGGGAACCAAAGGCGGGGAATCAGAGCTGGGGAATCAGAGGCAGGGAATCAGAGGCGGGGAATCAGATATGGGGAATCAGAGGCTGGGTTTCAGAGGCGGGGAATCAGAGGCAGGGAATCAGACACGGGGAATCAGAGGTGGGGAATCAGAGATGGGGAATCAGAGGCGGGGAATCAGAGGCAGGGAATCAGACGCGGGGAATCTGAGGCGGGGAATCAGAGCTGGGGAATCAGAGGTGGGGAATCAGAGTTGGGGAATCAGAGGCAGGGAATCGGATGTGCGGAATCAGAGATGGGGAATCAGATGTGGGGAATCAGAGGAATCAGAGATGGGGAATCAGAGGCGGGGAATCAGAGGCAGGAAATCAGACACGGGGATTCAGAGGCTGGGAATCAGACGGGGGGAATCAAAGGCGGGGATTCAGAGCTGGGGAATCAGAGGCAGGGAATCAGAGTTGGGGATTCAGAGACGGGGAATCAGATATGGGGAAACAGAGGCGGGGAATCAGAGGCGGGCAAACAGAGGCGGGGAATTAGATATGGGGAATCAGAGGTGGGGAATCAGAGGTGGTGAATCAGTGATGGGGAATCACAGGCGGGGAATCAGAGGCAGGGAATAGAACGCAGGGAATCAGACGCAGGTAATCAGAGCTGGGGAATCAGAGGCGGGGAATCATAGTTGGGAATCAGAGGCGGGGAATCAGATATGGGGAAACAGAGGCGGGGAATCAGAGGCGGGGAAACAGAGGCGGGGAATCAGATATGGGGAATCGGATGCGGGGAATCAGAGGCTGGGAATCAGAGCTGGGGAATCAGAGGCGGGGAATCAGAGTTGGGGCATCAGAGGTGGGGAATTAGATATAGGGAAACAGAGGCGGGGAATCAGAGGCGGGGAAACAGAGGCGGGGAATCAGATATGGGGAATCAGAGGTGGGGAATCAGAGGCAGGGAATCAGATGTGCGGAATCAGAGATGGGGAATCAGAGGCAGGAAATCAGAATCAGAAGCGGGGAATCAGAGGCCGGGAATCAGAGGCCGGGAATCAGATGCTGGGAATAAGAGGCCGGGAATCAGAGGTGGGGAATCAGAGTCCGGGAATCAGAGATGGGGATTCAGAGGCGGGGAATGAGATATGGAGAATCAGAGGCGGGGAATCAGAGGCCGGGAAACAGAGGTGGGGAATCAGATATGGGGAATCAGAGGTGGCGAATCAAAGGCGGTGAATCAGAGATGGGGAATCAGAGGCGGGGAATCAGAGGCAGGGAATCAGATGCGGGGAATCAGAGGCGGGGAATCAGAGCTGGCGAATCAGAGGCGGGGAATCAGAGGTGGGCAATCAGAGGCGGGGAATCAGATATGGGGAATCAGAGGCGGGGAATCAGAGGCGGGGAAACAGAGGCGGGGAATCAAATATAGGGAATCAGAGGTGGGGAATCAGAGGTTGTGAATCAGAGATGGGGAATCAAGGCGGGGAATCAGAGGCAGGGAATCAGACACGGGGAATCAGAGGCGGGGATTCAGAGCTGGGGAATCAGAGGCGGGGAATCAGAGTTGGGGAATCAGAGGCAGGGAATCAGATATGGGGAATCAGAGGCGGGGAAACAGAGGCGGGGAATCAGATATGGGGAATCAGAGGTGGGGAATCAGGGGCAGGGAATCAGTGGCAGGGAATCAGAGGCGGGGAATCAGAGGCGGGGAATCAGAGGCAGGGAATCAGACACGGGGAATCAGAGGCGGGGAATCAGAGATGGGGAATCAGAGGCGGGGAATCAGAGGCAGGGAATCGGACGCCGGGAATCAGAGTCGGGGAATCAGAGCTGGGGAATCAGAGGCCGGGAATCAGAGTTGGGGAATCAGAGGCGGGGATTCAGATATGGGGAAATAGAGGCGGGGAATCAGATATGGGGAATCAGAGGTGTGGAATCAGAGTTTGGGAATCAGAGGAAGGGAATCAGAGTCGGGGAAACAGAGGCGGGGAATCAGATATGTGGAATCAGAGGTGGCGAATCAAAGGCGGTGAAACAGAGATGGGGAATCACGGCAGGGAATCAGAGGCAGGGAATCAAACACGGGGAATCAGAGCTGGGGAATCAGAGGCGGGGAATCAGAGTTGGGAATCAGAGGCGGGGAATCAGAGGCGGGGAAACAGAGGCGGGGAATCAGATATGGGGAATCAGAGGTGGGGAATCAGAGGTTGGGAATCAGAGTTGGGGATTCAGAGGCGGGGAATCAGATATGGGGAAACAGAGGCGGGGAATCAGAGGCGGGCAAACAGAGGCGGGGAATTAGATATGGGGAATCAGAGGTAGGGAATCAGAGGTGGTGAATCAGTGATGGGGAATCACAGGAGGGGAATCAGAGGCAGGGAATAGAACGCGGGGAATCAGAGGCAGGGAATCAGAGCTGGGGAATCAGAGGCGGGGAATCATAGTTGGGAATCAGAGGCGGGAATCAGATATGGGGAAACAGAGGCTGGGAATCAGAGGCGGGGAAACAGAGGCGGGGAATCAGATATGGGGAATCGGATGCAGGGAATCAGAGGCGGGGAATCAGAGCTGGGGAATCAGAGGCGGGGAATCAGAGTTGGGGCATCAGAGGTGGGGAATTAGATATAGGGAAACAGAGGCGGGGAATCAGAGGCGGGGAAACAGAGGCGGGGAATCAGATATGGGGAATCAGAGGTGGGGAATCAGAGGCAGGGAATCAGAAGCGGGGAATCAGAGGCCGGGAATCAGAGGCCGGGAATCAGATGCTGGGAATAAGAGGCCGGGAATCAGAGGAGGGGAATCAGAGTCCGGGAATCAGAGATGGGGATTCAGAGGCGGGGAATGAGATATGGAGAATCAGAGGCGGGGAATCAGAGGCGGGGAAACAGAGGTGGGGAATCAGATATGGGGAATCAGAGGTGGCGAATCAAAGGCGGTGAATCAGAGATGGGGAATCAGAGGCAGGGAATCAGAGGCAGGGAATCAGATGCGGGGAATCAGAGGCGGGGAATCAGAGCTGGCGAATCAGAGGCTGGGAATCAGAGGTGGGCAATCAGAGGCGGGGAATCAGATATGGGGAATCAGAGGCGGGGAATCAGAGGCGGGGAAACAGAGGCGGGGAATCAAATATAGGGAATCAGAGGTGGGGAATCAGAGGTTGTGAATCAGAGATGGGGAATCAAGGCGGGGAATCAGAGGCAGGGAATCAGACGCTGGGAATCAGAGGCGGGGATTCAGAGCTGGGGAATCAGAGGCGGGGAATCAGAGTTGGGGAATCAGAGGCAGGGAATCAGATATGGGGAATCAGAGGCGGGGAATCAGAGGCCGGGAATCAGATATGGGGAAACAGAGGCGGGGAATCCGAGGCGGGGAAACAGAGGCGGGGAATCAGATATGGGGAATCAGAGGTGGGGAATCAGAGGTTGGGAATCAGAGGCATGGAATCAGAGGCTTGGAATCAGATGCAGGGTATCAGATGCGGGGAATCAGAGGCGGGGAATCAGAGCTGGGGAATCAGAGGTGGGGAATCAGATTTGGGGAGTCAGAGGTGGGGACTTAGATATTGGGAAACAGATGCGGGGAATCAGAGGCGGGGAAACAGAGGCGGGGAATCAGATATGGTGAATCAGAGGTGGTGAATCAGAGGCAGGGAATCAGATGTGCGGAATCAGAGATGGGGAATCAGAGGAAGGGAATCAGAATCAGAAGCAGGGAATCAGAGGCCGGGAATCAGAGGCCGGAATCAGATGCTGGGAATCAGAGGCCTGGAATCAGAGGCGGGGAATCAGATGCTGAGAATAAGAGGCCGGGAATCAGAGGTGGGGAATCAGATATGGGGAATCAGAGGTGGCGAATCAAAGGCGGTGAATCAGATATGGGGAATCAGAGGCGGGGAATCAGAGGCAGGGAATCAGATGCGGGGAATCAGAGGCGGGGAATCAGAGCTGGCAAATCAGAGGCTGGGAATCAGAGGTGGGCAATCAGAGGCGGGGAATCAGATATGGGGAATCAGAGGCAGGGAATCAGTGGCAGGGAATCAGAGGCGGGGAATCAGAGGCGGGGAATCAGAGGCAGGGAATCAGACACGGGGAATCGGAGGCGGGGAATCAGAGATGGGGAATCAGAGGCGGGGAATCGGACTCCGGGAATCAGAGTCGGGGAATCAGAGCTGGGGAATCAGAGGCGGGGAATCAGAGTTGGGGAATCAGAGGCGGGGAATCAGATATGGGGAAATAGAGGCGGGGAATCAGATATGGGGAATCAGAGGTGTGGAATCAGAGGTTGGGAATCAGAGGCAGGGAATCAGAGTCGGGGAAACAGAGGCGGGGAATCAGATATGGGGAATCAGAGGTGGCGAATCAAAGGCGGTGAAACAGAGATGGGGAATCAGGGCAGGGAATCAGAGGCAGGGAATCAAACACGGGGAATCAGAGCTGGGGAATCAGAGGCGGGGAATCAGAGTTGGGAATCAGAGGCGGGGAATCAGAGGCGGGGAAACAGAGGCGGGGAATCAGATATGGGGAATCAGAGGTGGGGAATCCGAGGTTGGGAATCAGAGGCAGGGAATAAGAGGCGGGGAATCAGAGGCGGGGAATCAGAGGAAGGGAATCAGATGTGCGGAATCGGAGATGGGGAATCAGAGGCAGGGAATCAGAGGCGGGGAATCAGAGGCGGGGAATCAGAGGCCGGGAATCTGATATGGGAAAACAGAGGCTGGGAATCCGAGGCGGGGAAACAGAGGCGGGGAATCAGATATGGGGAATCAGAGGTGGGGAATCAGAGGTTGGGAATCAGAGGCAGGGAATCAGAGGCTTGGAATCAGATGCAGGGAATCAGATGCGGGGAATCAGAGGCGGGGAATCAGAGCTGGGGAATCAGAGGTGGGGAATCAGATTTGGGGAATCAGAGGCGGGGACTTAGATATTGGGAAACAGAGGCGGGGAATGAGAGGCGGGGAAACCCAGGCGGGGAATCAGATATGGGGAATCAGAGGTGGGGAATCAGAGGCAAGGAATCAGATGTGCGGAATCAGAGATGGGGAATCAGAGGCAGGGAATCAGAATCAGAAGCAGGGAATCAGAGGCCGGGAATCAGAGGCCGGAATCAGATGCTGGGAATCAGAGGCCTGGAATCAGAGGCGGGGAATCAGAGGCAGGGAATCAGATGCGGGGAATCAGAGGCGGGGAATCAGAGCTGGGGAAACAGAGGCAGGGAATCAGATATGGGGAATCAGAGGTGGGGAATCAGAGATGGGGAATCAGAGGCGGTGAATCAGAGATGGGGAATCAGAGGCGGGGAATCAGAGGCAGGAAATCAGACACGGGGATTCAGAGGCTGGGAATCAGACGGGGGGAATCAAAGGCGGGGAATCAGAGCTGGGGAATCAGAGGCAGGGAATCAGAGGCGGGGAATCAGATATGGGGAATCAGAGGCTGGGATTCAGAGGCGGGGAATCAGAGGCAGGGAATCAGACACGGGGAATCAGAGGTGGGGAATCAGAGATGGGGAATCAGAGGCGGGGAATCAGAGGCAGGGAATCAGACGCGGGGAATCTGAGGCGGGGAATCAGAGCTGGGGAATCAGAGGTGGGGAATCAGAGTTGGGGAATCAGAGGCAGGGAATCGGATGTGCGGAATCAGAGATGGGGAATCAGATGTGGGGAATCAGAGGAATCAGAGATGGGGAATCAGAGGCGGGGAATCAGAGGCAGGAAATCAGACACGGGGATTCAGAGGCTGGGAATCAGATGGGGGGAATCAAAGGCGGGGAATCAGAGCTGGGGAATCAGAGGCAGGGAATCAGAGTTGGGGATTCAGAGACGGGGAATCAGATATGGGGAAACAGAGGCGGGGAATCAGAGGCGGGCAAACAGAGGCGGGGAATTAGATATGGGGAATCAGAGGTGGGGAATCAGAGGTGGTGAATCAGTGATGGGGAATCACAGGCGGGGAATCAGAGGCAGGGAATAGAACGCAGGGAATCAGACGCAGGTAATCAGAGCTGGGGAATCAGAGGCGGGGAATCATAGTTGGGAATCAGAGGCGGGGAATCAGATATGGGGAAACAGAGGCGGGGAATCAGAGGCGGGGAAACAGAGGCGGGGAATCAGATATGGGGAATCGGATGCGGGGAATCAGAGGCGGGGAATCAGAGCTGGGGAATCAGAGGCGGGGAATCAGAGTTGGGGCATCAGAGGTGGGGAATTAGATATAGGGAAACAGAGGCGGGGAATCAGAGGCGGGGAAACAGAGGCGGGGAATCAGATATGGGGAATCAGAGATGGGGAATCAGAGGCAGGGAATCAGAATCAGAAGCGGGGAATCAGAGGCCGGAAATCAGAGGCCGGGAATCAGATGCTGGGAATAAGAGGCCGGGAATCAGAGGTGGGGAATCAGAGTCCGGGAATCAGAGATGGGGATTCAGAGGCGGGGAATGAGATATGGAGAATCAGAGGCGGGGAATCAGAGGCCGGGAAACAGAGGTGGGGAATCAGATATGGGGAATCAGAGGTGGCGAATCAAAGGCGGTGAATCAGAGATGGGGAATCAGAGGCGGGGAATCAGAGGCAGGGAATCAGATGCGGGGAATCAGAGGCGGGGAATCAGAGCTGGCGAATCAGAGGCGGGGAATCAGAGGTGGGCAATCAGAGGCGGGGAATCAGATATGGGGAATCAGAGGCGGGGAATCAGAGGCGGGGAAACAGAGGCGGGGAATCAAATATAGGGAATCAGAGGTGGGGAATCAGAGGTTGTGAATCAGAGATGGGGAATCAAGGCGGGGAATCAGAGGCAGGGAATCAGACACGGGGAATCAGAGGCGGGGATTCAGAGCTGGGGAATCAGAGGCGGGGAATCAGAGTTGGGGAATCAGAGGCAGGGAATCAGATATGGGGAATCAGAGGCGGGGAATCAGAGGCGGGGAAACAGAGGCGGGGAATCAGAGGCCGGGAATCAGATATGGGAAAACAGAGGCTGGGAATCTGAGGCGGGGAAACAGAGGCGGGGAATCAGATATGGGGAATCAGAGGTGGGGAATCAGAGGTTGGGAATCAGAGGCAGGGAATCAGAGGCTTGGAATCAGATGCAGGGAATCAGATGCGGGGAATCAGAGGCGGGGAATCAGAGCTGGGGAATCAGAGGTGGGGAATCAGATTTGGGGAATCAGAGGCGGGGACTTAGATATTGGGAAACAGAGGCGGGGAATGAGAGGCGGGGAAACCCAGGCGGGGAATCAGATATGGGGAATCAGAGGTGGGGAATCAGAGGCAAGGAATCAGATGTGCGGAATCAGAGATGGGGAATCAGAGGCAGGGAATCAGAATCAGAAGCAGGGAATCAGAGGCCGGGAATCAGAGGCCGGAATCAGATGCTGGGAATCAGAGGCCTGGAATCAGAGGCGGGGAATCAGAGGCAGGGAATCAGATGCGGGGAATCAGAGGCGGGGAATCAGAGCTGGGGAAACAGAGGCAGGGAATCAGATATGGGGAATCAGAGGTGGGGAATCAGAGATGGGGAATCAGAGGCGGTGAATCAGAGATGGGGAATCAGAGGCGGGGAATCAGAGGCAGGAAATCAGACACGGGGATTCAGAGGCTGGGAATCAGACGGGGGGAATCAAAGGCGGGGAATCAGAGCTGGGGAATCAGAGGCAGGGAATCAGAGGCGGGGAATCAGATATGGGGAATCAGAGGCTGGGATTCAGAGGCGGGGAATCAGAGGCAGGGAATCAGACACGGGGAATCAGAGGTGGGGAATCAGAGATGGGGAATCAGAGGCGGGGAATCAGAGGCAGGGAATCAGACGCGGGGAATCTGAGGCGGGGAATCAGAGCTGGGGAATCAGAGGTGGGGAATCAGAGTTGGGGAATCAGAGGCAGGGAATCGGATGTGCGGAATCAGAGATGGGGAATCAGATGTGGGGAATCAGAGGAATCAGAGATGGGGAATCAGAGGCGGGGAATCAGAGGCAGGAAATCAGACACGGGGATTCAGAGGCTGGGAATCAGATGGGGGGAATCAAAGGCGGGGAATCAGAGCTGGGGAATCAGAGGCAGGGAATCAGAGTTGGGGATTCAGAGACGGGGAATCAGATATGGGGAAACAGAGGCGGGGAATCAGAGGCGGGCAAACAGAGGCGGGGAATTAGATATGGGGAATCAGAGGTGGGGAATCAGAGGTGGTGAATCAGTGATGGGGAATCACAGGCGGGGAATCAGAGGCAGGGAATAGAACGCAGGGAATCAGACGCAGGTAATCAGAGCTGGGGAATCAGAGGCGGGGAATCATAGTTGGGAATCAGAGGCGGGGAATCAGATATGGGGAAACAGAGGCGGGGAATCAGAGGCGGGGAAACAGAGGCGGGGAATCAGATATGGGGAATCGGATGCGGGGAATCAGAGGCGGGGAATCAGAGCTGGGGAATCAGAGGCGGGGAATCAGAGTTGGGGCATCAGAGGTGGGGAATTAGATATAGGGAAACAGAGGCGGGGAATCAGAGGCGGGGAAACAGAGGCGGGGAATCAGATATGGGGAATCAGAGATGGGGAATCAGAGGCAGGGAATCAGAATCAGAAGCGGGGAATCAGAGGCCGGGAATCAGAGGCCGGGAATCAGATGCTGGGAATAAGAGGCCGGGAATCAGAGGTGGGGAATCAGAGTCCGGGAATCAGAGATGGGGATTCAGAGGCGGGGAATGAGATATGGAGAATCAGAGGCGGGGAATCAGAGGCCGGGAAACAGAGGTGGGGAATCAGATATGGGGAATCAGAGGTGGCGAATCAAAGGCGGTGAATCAGAGATGGGGAATCAGAGGCGGGGAATCAGAGGCAGGGATTCAGATGCGGGGAATCAGAGGCGGGGAATCAGAGCTGGCGAATCAGAGGCGGGGAATCAGAGGTGGGCAATCAGAGGCGGGGAATCAGATATGGGGAATCAGAGGCGGGGAATCAGAGGCGGGGAAACAGAGGCGGGGAATCAAATATAGGGAATCAGAGGTGGGGAATCAGAGGTTGTGAATCAGAGATGGGGAATCAAGGCGGGGAATCAGAGGCAGGGAATCAGACACGGGGAATCAGAGGCGGGGATTCAGAGCTGGGGAATCAGAGGCGGGGAATCAGAGTTGGGGAATCAGAGGCAGGGAATCAGATATGGGGAATCAGAGGCGGGGAATCAGAGGCGGGGAAACAGAGGCGGGGAATCAGATATGGGGAATCAGAGGTGGGGAATCAGGGGCAGGGAATCAGTGGCAGGGAATCAGAGGCGGGGAATCAGAGGCGGGGAATCAGAGGCAGGGAATCAGACACGGGGAATCAGAGGCGGGGAATCAGAGATGGGGAATCAGAGGCGGGGAATCAGATATGGGGAAATAGAGGCGGGGAATCAGATATGGGGAATCAGAGGTGTGGAATCAGAGGTTGGGAATCAGAGGCAGGGAATCAGAGTCGGGGAAACAGAGGCGGGGAATCAGATATGGGGAATCAGAGGTGGCGAATCAAAGGCGGTGAAACAGAGATGGGGAATCAGGGCAGGGAATCAGAGGCAGGGAATCAAACACGGGGAATCAGAGCTGGGGAATCAGAGGCGGGGAATCAGAGTTGGGAATCAGAGGCGGGGAATCAGAGGCGGGGAAACAGAGGCGGGGAATCAGATATGGGGAATCAGAGGTGGGGAATCCGAGGTTGGGAATCAGAGGCAGGGAATCAGAGGCGGGGAATCAGAGGCGGGGAATCAGAGGAAGGGAATCAGATGTGCGGAATCGGAGATGGGGAATCAGAGGCAGGGAATCAGAGGCGGGGAATCAGAGGCGGGGAATCAGAGGCCGGGAATCAGATATGGGAAAACAGAGGCTGGGAATCCGAGGCGGGGAAACAGAGGCGGGGAATCAGATATGGGGAATCAGAGGTGGGGAATCAGAGGTTGGGAATCAGAGGCAGGGAATCAGAGGCTTGGAATCAGATGCAGGGAATCAGATGCGGGGAATCAGAGGCGGGGAATCAGAGCTGGGGAATCAGAGGTGGGGAATCAGATTTGGGGAATCAGAGGCGGGGACTTAGATATTGGGAAACAGAGGCGGGGAATGAGAGGCGGGGAAACCCAGGCGGGGAATCAGATATGGGGAATCAGAGGTGGGGAATCAGAGGCAGGGAATCAGAGGCGGGGAATCAGAGGCAGGGAATCAGACGCGGGGAATCAGAGGCGGGGAATCAGAGCTGGGGAATCAGAGGTGGGGAATCAGAGTTGGGGAATCAGAGGCAGGGAATCGGATGTGCGGAATCAGAGATGGGGAATCAGATGTGGGGAATCAGAGGAATCAGAGATGGGGAATCAGAGGCGGGGAATCAGAGGCAGGAAATCAGACACGGGGATTCAGAGGCTGGGAATCAGACGGGGGGAATCAAAGGCGGGGTATCAGAGCTGGGGAATCAGAGGCAGGGAATCAGAGTTGGGGATTCAGAGACGGGGAATCAGATATGGGGAAACAGAGGCGGGGAATCAGAGGCGGGCAAACAGAGGCGGGGAATTAGATATGGGGAATCAGAGGTGGGGAATCAGAGGTGGTGAATCAGTGATGGGGAATCACAGGCGGGGAATCAGAGGCAGGGAATAGAACGCAGGGAATCAGACGCAGGTAATCAGAGCTGGGGAATCAGAGGCGGGGAATCATAGTTGGGAATCAGAGGCGGGGAATCAGATATGGGGAAACAGAGGCGGGGAATCAGAGGCGGGGAAACAGAGGCGGGGAATCAGATATGGGGAATCGGATGCGGGGAATCAGAGGCGGGGAATCAGAGCTGGGGAATCAGAGGCGGGGAATCAGAGTTGGGGCATCAGAGGTGGGGAATTAGATATAGGGAAACAGAGGCGGGGAATCAGAGGCGGGGAAACAGAGGCGGGGAATCAGATATGGGGAATCAGAGGTGGGTATCAGAGGCAGGGAATCAGATGTGCGGAATCAGAGATGGGGAATCAGAGGCAGGAAATCAGAATCAGAAGCGGGGAATCAGAGGCCGGGAATCAGAGGCCGGGAATCAGATGCTGGGAATAAGAGGCCGGGAATCAGAGGTGGGGAATCAGAGTCCGGGAATCAGAAATGGGGATTCAGAGGCGGGGAATGAGATATGGAGAATCAGAGGCGGGGAATCAGAGGCCGGGAAACAGAGGTGGGGAATCAGATATGGGGAATAAGAGGTGGCGAATCAAAGGCGGTGAATCAGAGATGGGGAATCAGAGGCGGGGAATCAGAGGCAGGGAATCAGATGCGGGGAATCAGAGGCGGGGAATCAGAGCTGGCGAATCAGAGGCGGGGAATCAGAGGTGGGCAATCAGAGGCGGGGAATCAGATATGGGGAATCAGAGGCGGGGAATCAGAGGCGGGGAAACAGAGGCAGGGAATCAAATATAGGGAATCAGAGGTGGGGAATCAGAGGTTGTGAATCAGAGATGGGGAATCAAGGCGGGGAATCAGAGGCAGGGAATCAGACACGGGGAATCAGAGGCGGGGATTCAGAGCTGGGGAATCAGAGGCGGGGAATCAGAGTTGGGGAATCAGAGGCAGGGAATCAGATATGGGGAATCAAAGGCGGGGAATCAGAGGCGGGGAAACCGAGGCGGGGAATCAGATATGGGGAATCAGAGGTGGGGAATCAGGGGCAGGGAATCAGTGGCAGGGAATCAGAGGCGGGGAATAAGAGGCGGGGAATCAGAGGCAGGGAATCAGACACGGGGAATCAGAGGCGGGGAATCAGAGATGGGGAATCAGAGGCGGGGAATCAGAGGCAGGGAATCGGACGCCTTGAATCAGAGTCGGGGAATCAGAGCTGGGGAATCAGAGGCCGGGAATCAGAGTTGGGGAATCAGAGGCGGGGATTCAGATATGGGGAAATAGAGGCGGGGAATCAGATATGGGGAATCAGAGGTGTGGAATCAGAGTTTGGGAATCAGAGGAAGGGAATCAGAGTCGGGGAAACAGAGGCGGGGAATCAGATATGTGGAATCAGAGGTGGCGAATCAAAGGCGGTGAAACAGAGATGGGGAATCAGGGCAGGGAATCAGAGGCAGGGAATCAAACACGGGGAATCAGAGCTGGGGAATCAGAGGCGGGGAATCAGAGTTGGGAATCAGAGGCGGGGAATCAGAGGCGGGGAAACAGAGGCGGGGAATCAGATATGGGGAATCAGAGGTGGGGAATCAGAGGTTGGGAATCAGAGTTGGGGATTCAGAGGCGGGGAATCAGATATGGGGAAACAGAGGCGGGGAATCAGAGGCGGGCAAACAGAGGCGGGGAATTAGATATGGGGAATCAGAGGTAGGGAATCAGAGGTGGTGAATCAGTGATGGGGAATCACAGGAGGGGAATCAGAGGCAGGGAATAGAACGCGGGGAATCAGAGGCAGGGAATCAGAGCTGGGGAATCAGAGGCGGGGAATCATAGTTGGGAATCAGAGGCGGGAATCAGATATGGGGAAACAGAGGCTGGGAATCAGAGGCGGGGAAACAGAGGCGGGGAATCAGATATGGGGAATCGGATGCAGGGAATCAGAGGCGGGGAATCAGAGCTGGGGAATCAGAGGCGGGGAATCAGAGTTGGGGCATCAGAGGTGGGGAATTAGATATAGGGAAACAGAGGCGGGGAATCAGAGGCGGGGAAACAGAGGCGGGGAATCAGATATGGGGAATCAGAGGTGGGGAATCAGAGGCAGGGAATCAGAAGCGGGGAATCAGAGGCCGGGAATCAGAGGCCGGGAATCAGATGCTGGGAATAAGAGGCCGGGAATCAGAGGAGGGGAATCAGAGTCCGGGAATCAGAGATGGGGATTCAGAGGCGGGGAATGAGATATGGAGAATCAGAGGCGGGGAATCAGAGGCGGGGAAACAGAGGTGGGGAATCAGATATGGGGAATCAGAGGTGGCGAATCAAAGGCGGTGAATCAGAGATGGGGAATCAGAGGCAGGGAATCAGAGGCAGGGAATCAGATGCGGGGAATCAGAGGCGGGGAATCAGAGCTGGCGAATCAGAGGCTGGGAATCAGAGGTGGGCAATCAGAGGCGGGGAATCAGATATGGGGAATCAGAGGCGGGGAATCAGATATGGGGAATCAGAGGTGGGGAATCAGAGGTTGGGAATCAGAGGCAGGGAATCAGAGGCTTGGAATCAGATGCAGGGAATCAGATGCGGGGAATCAGAGGCGGGGAATCAGAGCTGGGGAATCAGAGGTGGGGAATCAGATTTGGGGAATCAGAGGCGGGGACTTAGATATTGGGAAACAGAGGCGGGGAATGAGAGGCGGGGAAACCCAGGCGGGGAATCAGATATGGGGAATCAGAGGTGGGGAATCAGAGGCAGGGAATCAGAGGCGGGGAATCAGAGGCAGGGAATCAGACGCGGGGAATCAGAGGCGGGGAATCAGAGCTGGGGAATCAGAGGTGGGGAATCAGAGTTGGGGAATCAGAGGCAGGGAATCGGATGTGCGGAATCAGAGATGGGGAATCAGATGTGGGGAATCAGAGGAATCAGAGATGGGGAATCAGAGGCGGGGAATCAGAGGCAGGAAATCAGACACGGGGATTCAGAGGCTGGGAATCAGACGGGGGGAATCAAAGGCGGGGTATCAGAGCTGGGGAATCAGAGGCAGGGAATCAGAGTTGGGGATTCAGAGACGGGGAATCAGATATGGGGAAACAGAAGCGGGGAATCAGAGGCGGGCAAACAGAGGCGGGGAATTAGATATGGGGAATCAGAGGTGGGGAATCAGAGGTGGTGAATCAGTGATGGGGAATCACAGGCGGGGAATCAGAGGCAGGGAATAGAACGCAGGGAATCAGACGCAGGTAATCAGAGCTGGGGAATCAGAGGCGGGGAATCATAGTTGGGAATCAGAGGCGGGGAATCAGATATGGGGAAACAGAGGCGGGGAATCAGAGGCGGGGAAACAGAGGCGGGGAATCAGATATGGGGAATCGGATGCGGGGAATCAGAGGCGGGGAATCAGAGCTGGGGAATCAGAGGCGGGGAATCAGAGTTCGGGCATCAGAGGTGGGGAATTAGATATAGGGAAACAGAGGCGGGGAATCAGAGGCGGGGAAACAGAGGCGGGGAATCAGATATGGGGAATCAGAGGTGGGGAATCAGAGGCAGGGAATCAGATGTGCGGAATCAGAGATGGGGAATCAGAGGCAGGAAATCAGAATCAGAAGCAGGGAATCAGAGGCCGGGAATCAGAGGCCGGGAATCAGATGCTGGGAATCAGAGGTGGGCAATCAGAGGCGGGGAATCAGATATGGGGAATCAGAGGCGGGGAATCAGAGGCGGGGAAACAGAGGCGGGGAATCAAATATAGGGAATCAGAGGTGGGGAATCAGAGGTTGTGAATCAGAGATGGGGAATCAAGGCGGGGAATCAGAGGCAGGGAATCAGACGCTGGGAATCAGAGGCGGGGATTCAGAGCTGGGGAATCAGAGGCGGGGAATCAGAGTTGCGGAATCAGAGGCAGGGAATCAGATATGGGGAATCAGAGGCGGGGAATCAGAGGCCGGGAATCAGATATGGGGAAACAGAGGCGGGGAATCCGAGGCGGGGAAACAGAGGCGGGGAATCAGATATGGGGAATCAGAGGTGGGGAATCAGAGGTTGGGAATCAGAGGCATGGAATCAGAGGCTTGGAATCAGATGCAGGGTATCAGATGCGGGGAATCAGAGGCGGGGAATCAGAGCTGGGGAATCAGAGGTTGGGAATCAGATTTGGGGAGTCAGAGGTGGGGACTTAGATATTGGGAAACAGATGCGGGGAATCAGAGGCGGGGAAACAGAGGCGGGGAATCAGATATGGTGAATCAGAGGTGGTGAATCAGAGGCAGGGAATCAGATGTGCGGAATCAGAGATGGGGAATCAGAGGAAGGGAATCAGAATCAGAAGCAGGGAATCAGAGGCCGGGAATCAGAGGCCGGAATCAGATGCTGGGAATCAGAGGCCTGGAATCAGAGGCGGGGAATCAGATGCTGGGAATAAGAGGCCGGGAATCAGAGGTGGGGAATCAGATATGGGGAATCAGAGGTGGCGAATCAAAGGCGGTGAATCAGAGATGGGGAATCAGAGGCGGGGAATCAGAGGCAGGGAATCAGATGCGGGGAATCAGAGGCGGGGAATCAGAGCTGGCGAATCAGAGGCTGGGAATCAGAGGTGGGCAATCAGAGGCGGGGAATCAGATATGGGGAATCAGAGGCAGGGAATCAGTGGCAGGGAATCAGAGGCGGGGAATCAGAGGCGGGGAATCAGAGGCAGGGAATCAGACACGGGGAATCGGAGGCGGGGAATCAGATGCTGGGAATAAGAGGCCGGGAATCAGAGGTGGGGAATCAGAGTCCGGGAATCAGAGATGGGGATTCAGAGGCGGGGAATGAGATATGGAGAATCAGAGGCGGGGAATCAGAGGCCGGGAAACGGAGGTGGGGAATCAGATATGGGGAATCAGAGGTGGCGAATCAAAGGCGGTGAATCAGAGATGGGGAATCAGAGGCGGGGAATCAGAGGCAGGGAATCAGATGCGGGGAATAAGAGGCCGGAAATCAGAGCTGGCGAATCAGAGGCGGGGAATCAGAGGTGGGCAATCAGAGGCGGGGAATCAGATATGGGGAATCAGAGGCGGGGAATCAGAGGCGCGGAAACAGAGGCGGGGAATCAAATATAGGGAATCAGAGGTGGGGAATCAGAGGTTGTGAATCAGAGATGGGGAATCAAGGCGGGGAATCAGAGGCAGGGAATCAGACACGGGGAATCAGAGGCGGGGATTCAGAGCTGGGGAATCAGAGGCGGGGAATCAGAGTTGGGGAATCAGAGGCAGGGAATCAGATATGGGGAATCAGAGGCGGGGAATCAGAGGCGGGGAAACAGAGGCGGGGAATCAGATATGGAGAATCAGAGGTGGGGAATCAGGGGCAGGGAATCAGTGGCAGGGAATCAGAGGCGGGGAATCAGAGGCGGGGAATCAGAGGCAGGGAATCAGACACGGGGAATCAGAGGCGGGGAATCAGAGATGGGGAATCAGAGGCGGGGAATCAGATATGGGGAAATAGAGGCGGGGAATCAGATATGGGGAATCAGAGGTGTGGAATCAGAGGTTGGGAATCAGAGGCAGGGAATCAGAGTCGGGGAAACAGAGGCGGGGAATCAGATATGGGGAATCAGAGGTGGCGAATCAAAGGCGGTGAAACAGAGATGGGGAATCAGGGCAGGGAATCAGAGGCAGGGAATCAAACACGGGGAATCAGAGCTGGGGAATCAGAGGCGGGGAATCAGAGTTGGGAATCAGAGGCGGGGAATCAGAGGCGGGGAAACAGAGGCGGGGAATCAGATATGGGGAATCAGAGGTGGGGAATCCGAGGTTGGGAATCAGAGGCAGGGAATCAGAGGCGGGGAATCAGAGGCGGGGAATCAGAGGAAGGGAATCAGATGTGCGGAATCGGAGATGGGGAATCAGAGGCAGGGAATCAGAGGCGGGAAATCAGAGGCGGGGAATCAGAGGCCGGGAAGCAGATATGGGAAAACAGAGGCTGGGAATCCGAGGCGGGGAAACAGAGGCGGGGAATCAGATATGGGGAATCAGAGGTGGGGAATCAGAGGTTGGGAATCAGAGGCAGGGAATCAGAGGCTTGGAATCAGATGCAGGGAATCAGATGCGGGGAATCAGAGGCGGGGAATCAGAGCTGGGGAATCAGAGGTGGGGAATCAGATTTGGGGAATCAGAGGCGGGGACTTAGATATTGGGAAACAGAGGCGGGGAATGAGAGGCGGGGAAACCCAGGCGGGGAATCAGATATGGGGAATCAGAGGTGGGGAATCAGAGGCAAGGAATCAGATGTGCGGAATCAGAGATGGGGAATCAGAGGCAGGGAATCAGAATCAGAAGCAGGGAATCAGAGGCCGGGAATCAGAGGCCGGAATCAGATGCTGGGAATCAGAGGCCTGGAATCAGAGGCGGGGAATCAGAGGCAGGGAATCAGATGTGGGGAATCAGAGGCGGGGAATCAGAGCTGGGGAATCAGAGGTGGGGTATTAGAGTTGGGGAATCAGAGGCGGGGAATCAGATATGGGGAAACAGAGGTGGGGAATCAGAGGCGGGGAAACAGAGGCAGGGAATCAGATATGGGGAATCAGAGGTGGGGAATCAGAGATGGGGAATCAGAGGCGGTGAATCAGAGATGGGGAATCAGAGGCGGGGAATCAGAGGCAGGAAATCAGACACGGGGATTCAGAGGCTGGGAATCAGACGGGGGGAATCAAAGGCGGGGAATCAGAGCTGGGGAATCAGAGGCAGGGAATCAGAGGCGGGGAATCAGATATGGGGAATCAGAGGCTGGGATTCAGAGGCGGGGAATCAGAGGCAGGGAATCAGACACGGGGAATCAGAGGTGGGGAATCAGAGATGGGGAATCAGAGGCGGGGAATCAGAGGCAGGGAATCAGACGCGGGGAATCTGAGGCGGGGAATCAGAGCTGGGGAATCAGAGGTGGGGAATCAGAGTTGGGGAATCAGAGGCAGGGAATCGGATGTGCGGAATCAGAGATGGGGAATCAGATGTGGTGAATCAGAGGAATCAGAGATGGGGAATCAGAGGCGGGGAATCAGAGGCAGGAAATCAGACACGGGGATTCAGAGGCTGGGAATCAGACGGGGGGAATCAAAGGCGGGGAATCAGAGCTGGGGAATCAGAGGCAGGGAATCAGAGTTGGGGATTCAGAGATGGGGAATCAGATATGGGGAAACAGAGGCGGGGAATCAGAGGCGGGCAAACAGAGGCGGGGAAATAGATATGGGGAATCAGAGGTGGGGAATCAGAGGTGGTGAATCAGTGATGGGGAATCACAGGCGGGGAATCAGAGGCAGGGAATAGAACGCAGGGAATCAGACGCAGGTAATCAGAGCTGGGGAATCAGAGGCGGGGAATCATAGTTGGGAATCAGAGGCGGGGAATCAGATATGGGGAAACAGAGGCGGGGAATCAGAGGCGGGGAAACAGAGGCGGGGAATCAGATATGGGGAATCGGATGCGGGGAATCAGAGGCGGGGAATCAGAGCTGGGGAATCAGAGGCGGGGAATCAGAGTTGGGGCATCAGAGGTGGGGAATTAGATATAGGGAAACAGAGGCGGGGAATCAGAGGCGGGGAAACAGAGGCGGGGAATCAGATATGGGGAATCAGAGGTGGGGAATCAGAGGCAGGGAATCAGATGTGCGGAATCAGAGATGGGGAATCAGAGGCAGGAAATCAGAATCAGAAGCGGGGAATCAGAGGCCGGGAATCAGAGGCCGGGAATCAGATGCTGGGAATAAGAGGCCGGGAATCAGAGGTGGGGAATCAGAGTCCGGGAATCAGAGATGGGGATTCAGAGGCGGGGAATGAGATATGGAGAATCAGAGGCGGGGAATCAGAGGCCGGGAAAACGAGGTGGGGAATCAGATATGGGGAATCAGAGGTGGCGAATCAAAGGCGGTGATTCAGAGATGGGGAATCAGAGGCGGGGAATCAGAGGCAGGGAATCAGATGCGGGGAATCAGAGGCGGGGAATCAGAGCTGGCGAATCAGAGGCGGGGAATCAGAGGTGGGCAATCAGAGGCGGGGAATCAGATATGGGGAATCAGAGGCGGGGAATCAGAGGCGGGGAAACAGAGGCGGGGAATCAAATATAGGGAATCAGAGGTGGGGAATCAGAGGTTGTGAATCAGAGATGGGGAATCAAGGCGGGGAATCAGAGGCAGGGAATCAGACACGGGGAATCAGAGGCGGGGATTCAGAGCTGGGGAATCAGAGGCGGGGAATCAGAGTTGGGGAATCAGAGGCAGGGAATCAGATATGGGGAATCAGAGGCGGGGAATCAGAGGCGGGGAAACAGAGGCGGGGAATCAGATATGGGGAATCAGAGGTGGGGAATCAGGGGCAGGGAATCAGTGGCAGGGAATCAGAGGCGGGGAATCAGAGGCGGGGAATCAGAGGCAGGGAATCAGAAACGGGGAATCAGAGGCGGGGAATCAGAGATGGGGAATCAGAGGCGGGGAATCAGAGGCAGGGAATCGGACGCCGGGAATCAGAGTCGGGGAATCAGAGCTGGGGAATCAGAGGCCGGGAATCAGAGTTGGGGAATCAGAGGCGGGGAGTCAGATATGGGGAAATAGAGGCGGGGAATCAGATATGGGGAATCAGAGGTGTGGAATCAGAGTTTGGGAATCAGAGGAAGGGAATCAGAGTCGGGGAAACAGAGGCGGGGAATCAGATATGTGGAATCAGAGGTGGCGAATCAAAGGCGGTGAAACAGAGATGGGGAATCAGGGCAGGGAATCAGAGGCAGGGAATCAAACACGGAGAATCAGAGCTGGGGAATCAGAGGCGGGGAATCAGAGTTGGGAATCAGAGGCGGGGAATCAGAGGCGGGGAAACAGAGGCGGGGAATCAGATATGGGGAATCAGAGGTGGGGAATCAGAGGTTGGGAATCAGAGTTGGGGATTCAGAGGCGGGGAATCAGATATGGGAAATCGGATGCAGGGAATCAGAGGCGGGGAATCAGAGCTGGGGAATCAGAGGCGGGGAATCAGAGTTGGGGCATCAGAGGTGGGGAATTACATATAGGGAAACAGAGGCGGGGAATCAGAGGCGGGGAAACAGAGGCGGGGAATCAGATATGGGGAATCAGAGGTGGGGAATCAGAGGCAGGGAATCAGAAGCGGGGAATCAGAGGCCGGGAATCAGAGGCCGGGAATCAGATGCTGGGAATAAGAGGCCGGGAATCAGAGGAGGGGAATCAGAGTCCGGGAATCAGAGATGGGGATTCAGAGGCGGGGAATGAGATATGGAGAATCAGAGGCGGGGAATCAGAGGCGGGGAAACAGATGTGGGGAATCAGATATGGGGAATCAGAGGTGGCGAATCAAAGGCGGTGAATCAGAGATGGGGAATCAGAGGCAGGGAATCAGAGGCAGGGAATCAGATGCGGGGAATCAGAGGCGGGGAATCAGAGCTGGCGAATCAGAGGCTGGGAATCAGAGGTGGGCAATCAGAGGCGGGGAATCAGATATGGGGAATCAGAGGCGGGGAATCAGAGGCGGGGAAACAGAGGCGGGGAATCAAATATAGGGAATCAGAGGTGGGGAATCAGAGGTTGTGAATCAGAGATGGGGAATCAAGGCGGGGAATCAGAGGCAGGGAATCAGATGCTGGGAATCAGAGGCGGGGAATCAGAGGAAGGGAATCAGATGTGCGGAATCGGAGATGGGGAATCAGAGGCAGGGAATCAGAGGCGGGGAATCAGAGGCGGGGAATCAGAGGCCGGGAAGCAGATATGGGAAAACAGAGGCTGGGAATCCGAGGTGGGGAAACAGAGGCGGGGAATCAGATATGGGGAATCAGAGGTGGGGAATCAGAGGTTGGGAATCAGAGGCAGGGAATCAGAGGCTTGGAATCAGATGCAGGGAATCAGATGCGGGGAATCAGAGGCGGGGAATCAGAGCTGGGGAATGGGAGGTGGGGAATCAGATTTGGGGAATCAGAGGCGGGGACTTAGATATTGGGAAACAGAGGCGGGGAATGAGAGGCGGGGAAACCCAGGCGGGGAATCAGATATGGGGAATCAGAGGTGGGGAATCAGAGGCGGGGAATCAGAGGTGGGCAATCAGAGGCGGGGAATCAGATATGGGGAATCAGAGGCGGGGAATCAGAGGCGGGGAATCAGAGCTGGCGAATCAGAGGCGGGGAATCAGAGGTGGGCAATCAGAGGCGGGGAATCAGATATGGGGAATCAGAGGCGGGGAATCAGAGGCGGGGAAACAGAGGCGGGGAATCAAATATAGGGAATCAGAGGTGGGGAATCAGAGGTTGTGAATCAGAGATGGGGAATCAAGGCGGGGAATCAGAGGCAGGGAATCAGACACGGGGAATCAGAGGCGGGGATTCAGAGCTGGGGAATCAGAGGCGGGGAATCAGAGTTGGGGAATCAGAGGCAGGGAATCAGATATGGGGAATCAGAGGCGGGGAATCAGAGGCGGGGAAACAGAGGCGGGGAATCAGATATGGGGAATCAGAGGTGGGGAATCAGGGGCAGGGAATCAGTGGCAGGGAATCAGAGGCGGGGAATCAGAGGCGGGGAATCAGAGGCAGGGAATCAGAAACGGGGAATCAGAGGCGGGGAATCAGAGATGGGGAATCAGAGGCGGGGAATCAGAGGCAGGGAATCGGACGCCGGGAATCAGAGTCGGGGAATCAGAGCTGGGGAATCAGAGGCCGGGAATCAGAGTTGGGGAATCAGAGGCGGGGAGTCAGATATGGGGAAATAGAGGCGGGGAATCAGATATGGGGAATCAGAGGTGTGGAATCAGAGTTTGGGAATCAGAGGAAGGGAATCAGAGTCGGGGAAACAGAGGCGGGGAATCAGATATGTGGAATCAGAGGTGGCGAATCAAAGGCGGTGAAACAGAGATGGGGAATCAGGGCAGGGAATCAGAGGCAGGGAATCAAACACGGAGAATCAGAGCTGGGGAATCAGAGGCGGGGAATCAGAGTTGGGAATCAGAGGCGGGGAATCAGAGGCGGGGAAACAGAGGCGGGGAATCAGATATGGGGAATCAGAGGTGGGGAATCAGAGGTTGGGAATCAGAGTTGGGGATTCAGAGGCGGGGAATCAGATATGGGAAATCGGATGCAGGGAATCAGAGGCGGGGAATCAGAGCTGGGGAATCAGAGGCGGGGAATCAGAGTTGGGGCATCAGAGGTGGGGAATTACATATAGGGAAACAGAGGCGGGGAATCAGAGGCGGGGAAACAGAGGCGGGGAATCAGATATGGGGAATCAGAGGTGGGGAATCAGAGGCAGGGAATCAGAAGCGGGGAATCAGAGGCCGGGAATCAGAGGCCGGGAATCAGATGCTGGGAATAAGAGGCCGGGAATCAGAGGAGGGGAATCAGAGTCCGGGAATCAGAGATGGGGATTCAGAGGCGGGGAATGAGATATGGAGAATCAGAGGCGGGGAATCAGAGGCGGGGAAACAGATGTGGGGAATCAGATATGGGGAATCAGAGGTGGCGAATCAAAGGCGGTGAATCAGAGATGGGGAATCAGAGGCAGGGAATCAGAGGCAGGGAATCAGATGCGGGGAATCAGAGGCGGGGAATCAGAGCTGGCGAATCAGAGGCTGGGAATCAGAGGTGGGCAATCAGAGGCGGGGAATCAGATATGGGGAATCAGAGGCGGGGAATCAGAGGCGGGGAAACAGAGGCGGGGAATCAAATATAGGGAATCAGAGGTGGGGAATCAGAGGTTGTGAATCAGAGATGGGGAATCAAGGCGGGGAATCAGAGGCAGGGAATCAGATGCTGGGAATCAGAGGCGGGGAATCAGAGGAAGGGAATCAGATGTGCGGAATCGGAGATGGGGAATCAGAGGCAGGGAATCAGAGGCGGGGAATCAGAGGCGGGGAATCAGAGGCCGGGAAGCAGATATGGGAAAACAGAGGCTGGGAATCCGAGGTGGGGAAACAGAGGCGGGGAATCAGATATGGGGAATCAGAGGTGGGGAATCAGAGGTTGGGAATCAGAGGCAGGGAATCAGAGGCTTGGAATCAGATGCAGGGAATCAGATGCGGGGAATCAGAGGCGGGGAATCAGAGCTGGGGAATGGGAGGTGGGGAATCAGATTTGGGGAATCAGAGGCGGGGACTTAGATATTGGGAAACAGAGGCGGGGAATGAGAGGCGGGGAAACCCAGGCGGGGAATCAGATATGGGGAATCAGAGGTGGGGAATCAGAGGCGGGGAATCAGAGGTGGGCAATCAGAGGCGGGGAATCAGATATGGGGAATCAGAGGCGGGGAATCAGAGGCGGGGAATCAGAGCTGGCGAATCAGAGGCGGGGAATCAGAGGTGGGCAATCAGAGGCGGGGAATCAGATATGGGGAATCAGAGGCGGGGAATCAGAGGCGGGGAAACAGAGGCGGGGAATCAAATATAGGGAATCAGAGGTGGGGAATCAGAGGTTGTGAATCAGAGATGGGGAATCAAGGCGGGGAATCAGAGGCAGGGAATCAGACACGGGGAATCAGAGGCGGGGATTCAGAGCTGGGGAATCAGAGGCGGGGAATCAGAGTTGGGGAATCAGAGGCAGGGAATCAGATATGGGGAATCAGAGGCGGGGAATCAGAGGCGGGGAAACAGAGGCGGGGAATCAGATATGGGGAATCAGAGGTGGGGAATCAGGGGCAGGGAATCAGTGGCAGGGAATCAGAGGCGGGGAATCAGAGGCGGGGAATCAGAGGCAGGGAATCAGAAACGGGGAATCAGAGGCGGGGAATCAGAGATGGGGAATCAGAGGCGGGGAATCAGAGGCAGGGAATCGGACGCCGGGAATCAGAGTCGGGGAATCAGAGCTGGGGAATCAGAGGCCGGGAATCAGAGTTGGGGAATCAGAGGCGGGGAGTCAGATATGGGGAAATAGAGGCGGGGAATCAGATATGGGGAATCAGAGGTGTGGAATCAGAGTTTGGGAATCAGAGGAAGGGAATCAGAGTCGGGGAAACAGAGGCGGGGAATCAGATATGTGGAATCAGAGGTGGCGAATCAAAGGCGGTGAAACAGAGATGGGGAATCAGGGCAGGGAATCAGAGGCAGGGAATCAAACACGGGGAATCAGAGCTGGGGAATCAGAGGCGGGGAATCAGAGTTGGGAATCAGAGGCGGGGAATCAGAGGCGGGGAAACAGAGGCGGGGAATCAGATATGGGGAATCAGAGGTGGGGAATCAGAGGTTGGGAATCAGAGTTGGGGATTCAGAGGCGGGGAATCAGATATGGGAAATCGGATGCAGGGAATCAGAGGCGGGGAATCAGAGCTGGGGAATCAGAGGCGGGGAATCAGAGTTGGGGCATCAGAGGTGGGGAATTACATATAGGGAAACAGAGGCGGGGAATCAGAGGCGGGGAAACAGAGGCGGGGAATCAGATATGGGGAATCAGAGGTGGGGAATCAGAGGCAGGGAATCAGAAGCGGGGAATCAGAGGCCGGGAATCAGAGGCCGGGAATCAGATGCTGGGAATAAGAGGCCGGGAATCAGAGGAGGGGAATCAGAGTCCGGGAATCAGAGATGGGGATTCAGAGGCGGGGAATGAGATATGGAGAATCAGAGGCGGGGAATCAGAGGCGGGGAAACAGATGTGGGGAATCAGATATGGGGAATCAGAGGTGGCGAATCAAAGGCGGTGAATCAGAGATGGGGAATCAGAGGCAGGGAATCAGAGGCAGGGAATCAGATGCGGGGAATCAGAGGTGGGGAATCAGAGCTGGCGAATCAGAGGCTGGGAATCAGAGGTGGGCAATCAGAGGCGGGGAATCAGATATGGGGAATCAGAGGCGGGGAATCAGAGGCGGGGAAACAGAGGCGGGGAATCAAATATAGGGAATCAGAGGTGGGGAATCAGAGGTTGTGAATCAGAGATGGGGAATCAAGGCGGGGAATCAGAGGCAGGGAATCAGATGCTGGGAATCAGAGGCGGGGAATCAGAGGAAGGGAATCAGATGTGCGGAATCGGAGATGGGGAATCAGAGGCAGGGAATCAGAGGCGGGGAATCAGAGGCGGGGAATCAGAGGCCGGGAAGCAGATATGGGAAAACAGAGGCTGGGAATCCGAGGCGGGGAATCAGAGGCGGGGAATCAGATATGGGGAATCAGAGGTGGGGAATCAGAGGTTGGGAATCAGAGGCAGGGAATCAGAGGCTTGGAATCAGATGCAGGGAATCAGATGCGGGGAATCAGAGGCGGGGAATCAGAGCTGGGGAATGGGAGGTGGGGAATCAGATTTGGGGAATCAGAGGCGGGGACTTAGATATTGGGAAACAGAGGCGGGGAATGAGAGGCGGGGAAACCCAGGCGGGGAATCAGATATGGGGAATCAGAGGTGGGGAATCAGAGGCAAGGAATCAGATGTGCGGAATCAGAGATGGGGAATCAGAGGCAGGGAATCAGAATCAGAAGCAGGGAATCAGAGGCCGGGAATCAGAGGCCGGAATCAGATGCTGGGAATCAGAGGCCTGGAATCAGAGGCGGGGAATCAGAGGCAGGGAATCAGATGCGGGGAATCAGAGGCGGGGAATCAGAGCTGGGGAATCAGAGGTGGGGTATTAGAGTTGGGGAATCAGAGGCGGGGAATCAGATATGGGGAAACAGAGGTGGGGAATCAGAGGCGGGGAAACAGAGGCAGGGAATCAGATATGGGGAATCAGAGGTGGGGAATCAGAGATGGGGAATCAGAGGCGGTGAATCAGAGATGGGGAATCAGAGGCGGGGAATCAGAGGCAGGAAATCAGACACGGGGATTCAGAGGCTGGGAATCAGACGGGGGGAATCAAAGGCGGGGAATCAGAGCTGGGGAATCAGAGGCAGGGAATCAGAGGCGGTGAATCAGATATGGGGAATCAGAGGCTGGGATTCAGAGGCGGGGAATCAGAGGCAGGGAATCAGACACGGGGAATCAGAGGTGGGGAATCAGAGATGGGGAATCAGAGGCGGGGAATCAGAGGCAGGGAATCAGACGCGGGGAATCTGAGGCGGGGAATCAGAGCTGGGGAATCAGAGGTGGGGAATCAGAGTTGGGGAATCAGAGGCAGGGAATCGGATGTGCGGAATCAGAGATGGGGAATCAGATGTGGGGAATCAGAGGAATCAGAGATGGGGAATCAGAGGCGGGGAATCAGAGGCAGGAAATCAGACTCGGGGATTCAGAGGCTGGGAATCAGACGGGGGGAATCAAAGGCGGGGAATCAGAGCTGGGGAATCAGAGGCAGGGAATCAGAGTTGGGGATTCAGAGACGGGGAATCAGATATGGGGAAACAGAGGCGGGGAATCAGAGGCGGGCAAACAGAGGCGGGGAAATAGATATGGGGAATCAGAGGTGGGGAATCAGAGGTGGTGAATCAGTGATGGGGAATCACAGGCGGGGAATCAGAGGCAGGGAATAGAACGCAGGGAATCAGACGCAGGTAATCAGAGCTGGGGAATCAGAGGCGGGGAATCATAGTTGGGAATCAGAGGCGGGGAATCAGATATGGGGAAACAGAGGCGGGGAATCAGAGGCGGGGAAACAGAGGCGGGGAATCAGATATGGGGAATCGGATGCGGGGAATCAGAGGCGGGGAATCAGAGCTGGGGAATCAGAGGCGGGGAATCAGAGTTGGGGCATCAGAGGTGGGGAATTAGATATAGGGAAACAGAGGCGGGGAATCAGAGGCGGGGAAACAGAGGCGGGGAATCAGATATGGGGAATCAGAGGTGGGGAATCAGAGGCAGGAAATCAGAATCAGAAGCGGGGAATCAGAGGCCGGGAATCAGAGGCCGGGAATCAGATGCTGGGAATAAGAGGCCGGGAATCAGAGGTGGGGAATCAGAGTCCGGGAATCAGAGATGGGGATTCAGAGGCGGGGAATGAGATATGGAGAATCAGAGGCGGGGAATCAGAGGCCGGGAAAACGAGGTGGGGAATCAGATATGGGGAATCAGAGGTGGCGAATCAAAGGCGGTGAATCAGAGATGGGGAATCAGAGGCGGGGAATCAGAGGCAGGGAATCAGATGCGGGGAATCAGAGGCGGGGAATCAGAGCTGGCGAATCAGAGGCGGGGAATCAGAGGTGGGCAATCAGAGGCGGGGAATCAGATATGGGGAATCAGAGGCGGGGAATCAGAGGCGGGGAAACAGAGGCGGGGAATCAAATATAGGGAATCAGAGGTGGGGAATCAGAGGTTGTGAATCAGAGATGGGGAATCAAGGCGGGGAATCAGAGGCAGGGAATCAGACACGGGGAATCAGAGGCGGGGATTCAGAGCTGGGGAATCAGAGGCGGGGAATCAGAGTTGGGGAATCAGAGGCAGGGAATCAGATATGGGGAATCAGAGGCGGGGAATCAGAGGCGGGGAAACAGAGGCGGGGAATCAGATATGGGGAATCAGAGGTGGGGAATCAGGGGCAGGGAATCAGTGGCAGGGAATCAGAGGCGGGGAATCAGAGGCGGGGAATCAGAGGCAGGGAATCAGACACGGGGAATCAGAGGCGGGGAATCAGAGATGGGGAATCAGAGGCGGGGAATCAGAGGCAGGGAATCGGACGCCGGGAATCAGAGTCGGGGAATCAGAGCTGGGGAATCAGAGGCCGGGAATCAGATTTGGGGAATCAGAGGCGGGGATTCAGATATGGGGAAATAGAGGCGGGGAATCAGATATGGGGAATCAGAGGTGTGGAATCAGAGTTTGGGAATCAGAGGAAGGGAATCAGAGTCGGGGAAACAGAGGCGGGGAATCAGATATGTGGAATCAGAGGTGGCGAATCAAAGGCGGTGAAACAGAGATGGGGAATCAGGGCAGGGAATCAGAGGCAGGGAATCAAACACGGGGAATCAGAGCTGGGGAATCAGAGGCGGGGAATCAGAGTTGGGAATCAGAGGCGGGGAATCAGAGGCGGGGAAACAGAGGCGGGGAATCAGATATGGGGAATCAGAGGTGGGGAATCAGAGGTTGGGAATCAGAGTTGGGGATTCAGAGGCGGGGAATCAGATATGGGGAAACAGAGGCGGGGAATCAGAGGCGGGCAAACAGAGGCGGGGAATTAGATATGGGGAATCAGAGGTAGGGAATCAGAGGTGGTGAATCAGTGATGGGGAATCACAGGAGGGGAATCAGAGGCAGGGAATAGAACGCGGGGAATCAGAGGCAGGGAATCAGAGCTGGGGAATCAGAGGCGGGGAATCATAGTTGGGAATCAGAAGCGGGAATCAGATATGGGGAAACAGAGGCTGGGAATCAGAGGCGGGGAAACAGAGGCGGGGAATCATATATGGGGAATCGGATGCAGGGAATCAGAGGCGGGGAATCAGAGCTGGGGAATCAGAGGCGGGGAATCAGAGTTGGGGCATCAGAGGTGGGGAATTAGATATAGGGAAACAGAGGCGGGGAATCAGAGGCGGGGAAACAGAGGCGGGGAATCAGATATGGGGAATCAGAGGTGGGGAATCAGAGGCAGGGAATCAGAAGCGGGGAATCAGAGGCCGGGAATCAGAGGCCGGGAATCAGATGCTGGGAATAAGAGGCCGGGAATCAGAGGAGGGGAATCAGAGTCCGGGAATCAGAGATGGGGATTCAGAGGCGGGGAATGAGATATGGAGAATCAGAGGCGGGGAATCAGAGGCGGGGAAACAGAGGTGGGGAATCAGATATGGGGAATCAGAGGTGGCGAATCAAAGGCGGTGAATCAGAGATGGGGAATCAGAGGCAGGGAATCAGAGGCAGGGAATCAGATGCGGGGAATCAGAGGCGGGGAATCAGAGCTGGCGAATCAGAGGCTGGGAATCAGAGGTGGGCAATCAGAGGCGGGGAATCAGATATGGGGAATCAGAGGCGGGGAATCAGAGGCGGGGAAACAGAGGCGGGGAATCAAATATAGGGAATCAGAGGTGGAGAATCAGAGGTTGTGAATCAGAGATGGGGAATCAAGGCGGGGAATCAGAGGCAGGGAATCAGATGCTGGGAATCAGAGGCGGGGATTCAGAGCTGGGGAATCAGAGGCGGGGAATCAGAGTTGGGGAATCAGAGGCAGGGAATCAGATATGGGGAATCAGAGGCGGGGAATCAGAGGCCGGGAATCAGATATGGGGAAACAGAGGCGGGGAATCCGAGGCGGGGAAACAGAGGCGGGGAATCAGATATGGGGAATCAGAGGTGGGGAATCAGAGGTTGGGAATCAGAGGCATGGAATCAGAGGCTTGGAATCAGATGCAGGGTATCAGATGCGGGGAATCAGAGGCGGGGAATCAGAGCTGGGGAATCAGAGGTGGGGAATCAGATTTGGGGAGTCAGAGGTGGGGACTTAGATATTGGGAAACAGATGCGGGGAATCAGAGGCGGGGAAACAGAGGCGGGGAATCAGATATGGTGAATCAGAGGTGGTGAATCAGAGGCAGGGAATCAGATGTGCGGAATCAGAGATGGGGAATCAGAGGAAGGGAATCAGAATCAGAAGCAGGGAATCAGAGGCCGGGAATCAGAGGCCGGAATCAGATGCTGGGAATCAGAGGTCTGGAATCAGAGGCGGGGAATCAGATGCTGGGAATAAGAGGCCGGGAATCAGAGGTGGGGAATCAGATATGGTGAATCAGAGGTGGCGAATCAAAGGCGGTGAATCAGAGATGGGGAATCAGAGGCGGGGAATCAGAGGCAGGGAATCAGATGCGGGGAATCAGAGGCGGGGAATCAGAGCTGGCGAATCAGAGGCTGGGAATCAGAGGTGGGCAATCAGAGGCGGGGAATCAGATATGGGGAATCAGAGGCGGGGAATCAGAGGCGGGGAAACAGAGGCGGGGAATCAAATATAGGGAATCAGAGGTGGGGAATCAGAGGTTGTGAATCAGAGATGGGGAATCAAGGCGGGGAATCAGAGGCAGGGAATCAGACACGGGGAATCAGAGGCGGGGATTCAGAGCTGAGGAATCAGAGGCGGGGAATCAGAGTTGGGGAATCAGAGGCAGGGAATCAGATATGGGGAATCAGAGGCGGGGAATCAGAGGCGGCGAAACAGAGGCGGGGAATCAGATATGGGGAATAAGAGGTGGGGAATCAGGGGCAGGGAATCAGTGGCAGGGAATCAGAGGCGGGGAATCAGAGTTGGGGAATCAGAGGCGGGGATTCAGATATGGGGAAATAGAGGCGGGGAATCAGATATGGGGAATCAGAGGTGTGGAATCAGAGGTTGGGAATCAGAGGAAGGGAATCAGAGTCGGGGAAACAGAGGCGGGGAATCAGAGATGGGGAATCAGAGGCGGGGAATCAGAGGCAGGGAATCGGACGCCGGGAATTAGAGTCGGGGAATCAGAGCTGGGGAATCAGAGGCGGGGAATCAGAGTTGGGGAATCTGAGGCGGGGATTCAGATATGGGGAAATAGAGGCGGGGAATCAGATATGGGGAATCAGAGGTGTGGAATCAGAGGTTGGGAATCAGAGGAAGGGAATCAGAGTCGGGGAAACAGAGGCGGGGAATCAGATATGTGGAATCAGAGGTGGTGAATCAAAGGCGGTGGAACAGAGATGGGGAATCAGGGCAGGGAATCAGAGGCAGGGAATCAAACACGGGGAATCAGAGCTGGGGAATCAGAGGCGGGGAATCAGAGTTGGGAATCAGAGGCGGGGAATCAGAGGCGGGGAAACAGAGGCGGGGAATCAGATATGGGGAATCAGAGGTGGGGAATCAGAGGTTGGGAATCAGAGGCAGGGAATCAGAGGCGGGGAATCAGAGGCGGGGAATCAGAGGAAGGTTATCAGATGTGCGGAATCGGAGATGGGGAATCAGAGGCAGGGAATCAGAGGCGGGGAATCAGAGGCGGGGAATCAGAGGCCGGGAATCAGATATGGGGAAACTGAGGCGGGGAATCCGAGGCGGGGAAACAGAGGCGGGGAATCAGATATGGGGAATCAGAGGTGGGGAATCAGAGGTTGGGAATCAGAGGCAGGGAATCAGAGGCTTGGAATCAGATGCAGGGAATCAGATGCGGGGCATCAGAGGCGGGGAATCAGAGCTGGGGAATCAGAGGTGGGGAATCAGACTTGGGGAATCAGAGGTGGGGACTTAGATATTGGGAAACAGAGGCGGGGAATCAGAGGCGGGGAAACAGAGGTGGGGAATCAGATATGGGGAATCAGAGGTGGGGAATCAGAGGCAGGGAATCAGATGTGCGGAATCAGAGATAGGGAATCAGAGGCAGGGAATCAGAATCAGAAGCAGGGAATCAGAGGCCGGGAATCAGAGGCCGGAATCAGATGATGGGAATCAGAGGCCTGGAATCAGAGGCGGGGAAT
The DNA here is from genome assembly GCF_036971445.1 of Narcine bancroftii. Lineage (NCBI taxonomy): Eukaryota > Metazoa > Chordata > Chondrichthyes > Torpediniformes > Narcinidae > Narcine > Narcine bancroftii. The sequence continues at coordinate 1,169,502 of NW_027211883.1, forward strand.
CAGAGGCAGGGAATCAGATGCAGGGAATCAGAGGCGGGGAATCAGAGCTGGGGAATCAGAGGCGGGGTATTAGAGTTGGGGAATCAGAGGCGGGGAATCAGATATGGGGAAACAGAGGTAGGGAATCAGAGGCGGGGAAACAGAGGCAGGGAATCAGATATGGGGAATCAGAGGCGGGGAATCAGAGGTGGGGAAACATAGGCAGGGAATCGGATGTGCGGAATCAGAGATGGGGAATCAGAGGCCGGGAATCAGAGGTGGTGAATCAGAGATGGGGAATCAGAGGCGGGGAATCAGAGGCAGGGTATCAGACGAGGGGAATCAGAGGTGGGCAATCAGAGGCGGGGAATCAGATATGGGGAATCAGAGGCAGGGAATCAGAGGCGGGGAATCAGAGGCGGGGAATCAGATATGGGGAACCAGAGGCAGGGAATCAGAGGCGGGGAATCAGAGGCAGGGAATCAGACGCGGGGAATCTGAGGCGGGGAATCAGAGCTGGGGAATCAGAGGTGGGGAATCAGAGTTGGGGAATCAGAGGCAGGGAATTGGATGTGCGGAATCAGAGATGGGGAATCAGAGGTGGGGAATCAGAGGCGGTGAATCAGAGATGGGGAATCAGAGGCGGGGAATCAGAGGCAGGAAATCAGACACGGGGATTCAGAGGCTGGGAATCAGACGGGGGGAATCAAAGGCGGGGAATCAGAGCTGGGGAATCTGAGGCAGGGAATCAGAGTTGGGGATTCAGAGGCGGGGAATCAGATATGGGGAAACAGAGGCGGGGAATCAGAGGCGGGCAAACAGAGGCGGGGAATTAGATATGGGGAATCAGAGGTAGGGAATCAGAGGTGGTGAATCAGTGATGGGGAATCACAGGCGGGGAATCAGAGGCAGGGAATAGAACGCGGGGAATCAGAGGCAGGGAATCAGAGCTGGGGAATCAGAGGCGGGGAATCATAGTTGGGAATCAGAGGCGGGAATCAGATATGGGGAAACAGAGGCGGGGAATCAGAGGCGGGGAACAGAGGCGGGGAATCAGATATGGGGAATCGGATGCAGGGAATCAGAGGCGGGGAATCAGAGCTGGGGAATCAGAGGCGGGGAATCAGAGTTGGGGCATCAGAGTTGGGGAATTAGATATAGGGAAACAGAGGCGGGGAATCAGAGGCGGGGAAACAGAGGCGGGGAATCAGATATGGGGAATCAGAGGTGGGGAATCAGAGGCAGGGAATCAGATGTGCGGAATCAGAGATGGGGAATCAGAGGCAGGGAATCAGAAGCGGGGAATCAGAGGCCGTGAATCAGAGGCCGGGAATCAGATGCTGGGAATAAGAGGCCGGGAATCAGAGGAGGGGAATCAGAGTCCGGGAATCAGAGATGGGGATTCAGAGGCGGGGAATGAGATATGGAGAATCAGAGGCGGGGAATCAGATGCGGGGAATCAGAGGTGGGGAATCAGATATGGGGAATCAGAGGTGGCGAATCAAAGGCGGTGAATCAGAGATGGGGAATCAGAGGCAGGGAATCAGAGGCAGGGAATCAGATGCGGGGAATCAGAGGCGGGGAATCAGAGCTGGCGAATCAGAGGCTGGGAATCAGAGGTGGGCAATCAGAGGCGGGGAATCAGATATGGGGAATCAGAGGCGGGCAATCAGAGGCGGGGAAACAGAGGCGGGGAATCAAATATTGGGAATCAGAGGTGGGGAATCAGAGGTTGTGAATCAGAGATGGGGAATCAAGGCGGGGAATCAGAGGCAGGGAATCAGACGCGGGGAATCAGAGGCGGGGATTCAGAGCTGGGGAATCAGAGGCGGGGAATCAGAGTTGGGGAATCAGAGGCAGGGAATCAGATATGGGGAATCAGAGGCGGGGAATCAGAGGCCGGGAATCAGATATGGGGAAACAGAGGCGGGGAATCCGAGGCGGGGAAACAAAGGCGGGGAATCAGATATGGGGAATCAGAGGTGGGGATTCAGAGGTTGGGAATCAGATGCAGGGAATCAGAGGCTTGGAATCAGATGCAGGGTATCAGATGCGGGGAATCAGAGGCGGGGAATCAGAGCTGGGGAATCAGAGGTGGGGAATCAGATTTGGGGAGTCAGAGGTGGGGACTTAGATATTGGGAAACAGAGGCGGGGAATCAGAGGCGGGGAAACAGAGGCGGGGAATCATATATGGTGAATCAGAGGTGGGGAATCAGAGGCAGGGAATCAGATGTGCGGAATCAGAGATGGGGAATCAGAGGAAGGGAATCAGAATCAGAAGCAGGGAATCAGAGGCCGTGAATCAGAGGCCGGAATCAGATGCTGGGAATCAGAGGCCTGGAATCAGAGGCGGGGAATCAGAGGCAGGGAATCAGATGCGGGGAATCAGAGGCGGGGAATCAGAGCTGGGGAATCAGAGGCGGGGTATTAGAGTTGGGGAATCTGAGGCGGGGAATCAGATATGGGGAAACAGAGGTGGGGAATCAGAGGCGGGGAAACAGAGACAGGGAATCAGATATGGGGAATCAGAGGTGGGTCATCAGAGGTTGTGAATCACAGATGGGGAATCAGAGGCGGGGAATCAGAGGCAGGGAATCAGACGCGGGGAATCAGAGGCGGGGATTCAGAGCTGGGGAATCAGAAGCGGGGAATCAGAGTTGGGGAATCAGAGGCGGGCAATCAGATATGGGGAATCAGAGGCAGGGAATCAGAGGCGGGGAATCAGAGGCAGGGAATCAGACGCGGGGAATCTGAGGCGGGGAATCAGAGCTTGGGAATCAGAGGTGGGGAATCAGAGTTGGGGAATCAGAGGCAGGGAATTGGATGTGCGGAATCAGAGAGGAGGAATCAGAGGTGGGGAATCAGAGGCGGTGAATCAGAGATGGGGAATCAGAGGCGGGGAATCAGAGGCAGGAAATCAGACACGGGGATTCAGAGGCTGGGAATCAGATGGGGGGAATCAAAGGCGGGGAATCAGAGCTGGGGAATCTGAGGCAGGGAATCAGAGTTGGGGATTCAGAGGCGGGGAATCAGATATGGGGAAACAGAGGCGGGGAATCAGAGGCGGGCAAACAGAGGCGGGGAATTAGATATGGGGAATCAGAGGTAGGGAATCAGAGGTGGTGAATCAGTGATGGGGAATCACAGGCGGGGAATCAGAGGCAGGGAATAGAACGCGGGGAATCAGAGGCAGGGAATCAGAGCTGGGGAATCAGAGGAGGGCATTCATAGTTGGGAATCAGAGGCGGGAATCAGATATGGGGAAACAGAGGCGGGGAATCAGAGGCGGTGAAACAGAGGCGGGGAATCAGATATGGGGAATCGGATGCAGGGAATCAGAGGCGGGGAATCAGAGCTGGGGAATCAGAGGCGGGGAATCAGAGTTGGGGCATCAGAGGTGGGGAATTAGATATAGGGAAACAGAGGCGGGGAATCAGAGGCGGGGAAACAGAGGCGGGGAATCAGATATGGGGAATCAGAGGTGGGGAATCAGAGCCAGGGAATCAGATGTGCGGAATCAGAGATGGGGAATAAGAGGCAGGGAATCAGAATCAGAAGCGGGGAATCAGAGGCCAGGAATCAGAGGCCGGGAATCAGATGCTGGGAATAAGAGGCCGGGAATCAGAGGTGGGGAATCAGATATGGGGAATCAGAGGTGGCGAATCAAAGGCGGTGAATCAGAGATGGGGAATCAGAGGCGGGGAATCAGAGGCAGGGAATCAGATGCGGGGAATCAGAGGCGGGGAATCAGAGCTGGCGAATCAGAGGCTGGGAATCAGAGGTGGGCAATCAGAGGCGGGGAATCAGATATGGGGAATCAGAGGCGGGGAATCAGAGGCGGGGAAACAGAGGCGGGGAATCAAATATAGGGAATCAGAGGTGAGGAATCAGAGGTTGTGAATCAGAGATGGGGAATCAAGGCGGGGAATCAGAGGCAGGGAATCAGACGCGGGGAATCAGAGGCGGGGATTCAGAGCTGGGGAATCAGAGGGGGGGAATCAGAGATGGGGAATCAGAGGCAGGGAATCAGATATGGGGAATCAGAGGCGGGGAATCAGAGGCGGGGAAACAGAGGCGGGGAATCAGATGTGGGGATTCAGAGGTGGGGAATCAGGGGCAGGGAATCAGTGGCAGGGAATCAGAGGCGGGGAATCAGAGGCGGGGAATCAAAGGCAGGGAATCAGACACGGGGAATCAGAGGCGGGGAATCAGAGATGGGGAATCAGAGGCAGGGAATCGTATGCCGGGAATCAGAGTCGGGGAATCAGAGCTGGGGAATCAGAGGCGGGGAATCAGAGTTGGGGAATCAGAGGCGGGGAATCAGATACGGGGAAATAGAGGCGGGGAATCAGATATGGGGAATCAGAGGTGTGGAATCAGAGGTTGGGAATCAGAGGCAGGGAATCAGAGTCGGGGAAACAGAGGCGGGGAATCAGATATGGGGAATCAGAGGTGGCGAATCAAAGGCGGTGAAACAGAGATGGGGAATCAGGGCAGGGAATCAGAGGCAGGGAATCAAACACGGGGAATCAGAGCTGGGGAATCAGAGGCGGGGAATCAGAGTTGGGAATCAGAGGCGGGGAATCAGAGGCGGGGAAACAGAGGCGGGGAATCAGATATGGGGAATCAGAGGTGGGGAATCCGAGGTTGGGAATCAGAGGCAGGGAATCAGAGGCGGAAAATCAGAGGCGGGGAATCAGAGGAAGGGAATCAGATGTGCGGAATCGGAGATGGGGAATCAGAGGCAGGGAATCAGAGGCGGGGAATCAGAGGCGGGGAATCAGAGGCCGGGAATCATATATGGGGAAACAGAGGCGGGGAATCCGAGGCGGGGAAACAGAGGCGGGGAATCAGATATGGGGAATCAGAGGTGGGGAATCAGAGGTTGGGAATCAGAGGCAGGGAATCAGAGGCTTGGAATCAGATGCAGGGAATCAGATGCGGGGAATCAGAGGCGGGGAATCAGAGCTGGGGAATCAGAGGTGGGGAATCAGATTTGGGGAATCAGAGGCGGGGAATTATATATTTGGAAACAGAGGCGGGGAATCAGAGGCGGGGAAATCCAGGCGGCGAATCAGATATGGGGAATCAGAGGTGGGGAATCAGAGGCAAGGAATCAGATGTGCGGAATCAGAGATGGGGAATCAGAGGCAGGGAATCAGAATCAGAAGCAGGGAATCAGAGGCCGGGAATCAGAGGCCGGAATCAGATGCTGGGAATCAGAGGCCTGGAATCAGAGGCGGGGAATCAGAGGCAGGGAATCAGATTCGGGGAATCAGAGGCGGGGAATCAGAGCTGGGGAATCAGAGGCGGGGTATTAGAGTTGGGGAATCAGAGGCGGGGAATCAGATATGGGGAAACAGAGGTGGGGAATCAGAGGCGGGGAAACAGAGGCAGGGAATCAGATATGGGGAATCAGAGGCGGGGAATCAGAGGTGGGGAATTATAGGCAGGGAATCGGATGTGCGGAATCTGAGATGGGGAATCAGAGGCTGGGAATCAGAGGTGGTGAATCAGAGATGGGGAATCAGAGGCGGGGAATCAGAGGCAGGGAATCAGACGCGGGGAATCAGAGGTGGGCAATCAGAGGCGGGGAATCAGATATGGGGAATCAGAGGCGGGGAATCAGAGGCGGGGAAACAGAGGCGGGGAATCAGATATGGGGAATCAGAGGTGGGGCATCAGAGGTTGTGAATCACAGATGGGGAATCAGAGGCGGGGAATCAGAGGCAGGGAATCAGACGCGGGGAATCAGAGGCGGGGATTCAGAGCTGGGGAATCAGAGGCTGGGAATCACAGTTGGGGAATCAGAGGCGGGGAATCAGATATGGGGAATCAGAGGCAGGGAATCAGAGGCGGGAAAACAGAGGCGGGGAATCAGATATGGGGAATCAGAGGCGGGGAGTCAGAGGCAGGGAATCAGACACGGGGAATCAGAGGCGGGGAATCAGAGATGGGGAATCAGAGGCGGGGAATCAGAGGCAGGGAATCGGATGCCGGGAATCAGAGGCGGGAAATCAGAGCTGGGGAATCAGAGGCGGGGAATCAGAGATGGGGAATCAGAGGCGGCGAAGCAGATATGGGGAAATAGAGGCGGGCAATCAGATATGGGGAATCAGAGGCGGGGAATCAGATATGGGGAATCAGAGGCTGGGAATCAGAGGGGGGGAGACAGAGGCGGGGAATAAGATATGGGGAATCAGAGGTGGGGAATCAGGGGCGGGGAATCAGTGGCAGGGAATAAGAGGCGGGGAATCAGAGGCGGGGAATCAAAGGAAGGGAATCAGACACGGGGAATCAGATGTGGGGAATCAGAGATGGGGAATCAGAGGCGGGGAATCAGAGGCAGGGAATCAGACGCGGGGAATCAGAGGCGGGGAATCAGAGCTGGGGAATCAGAGGTGGGGAATCAGAGTCGGGGAATCATAGGCAGGGAATCGGTTGTGCGGAATCAGAGATGGGGAATCAGATATGGGGAATCAGAGGCAGTGAATCAGAGGCGGGGAAACAGAGGCGGGGAATCAAATATAGGGAATCAGAGGTGGGGAATCAGAGGTTGTGAATCAGAGATGGGGAATCAAGGCGGGGAATCAGAGGCAGGGAATCAGACGCGGGGAATCAGAGGCGGGGATTCAGAGCTGGGGAATCAGAGGCGGTGAATCAGAGTTGGGGAATCAGAGGCAGGGAATCAGATATGGGGAATCAGAGGTGGCGAATCAGAGGCGGGGAAACAGAGGCGGGGAATCAGATATGGGGAATCAGAATTGGGGAATCAGGGGCAGGGAATCAGTTGCAGGGAATCAGAGGCGGGGAATCAGAGGCGGGGAATCAGAGGCAGGGAATCAGACACGGGGAATCAGAGGCGGGGAATCAGAGATGGGGAATCAGAGGCGGGGAATCAGAGGCAGGGAATCGGACTCCGGGAATCAGAGTCGGGGAATCAGAGCTGGGGAATCAGAGGCGGGGAATCAGAGTTGGGGAATCAGAGGCGGGGAATCAGATATGGGGAAATAGAGGCGGGGAATCAGATATGGGGAATCAGAGGTGTGGAATCAGAGGTTGGGAATCAGAGGCAGGGAATCAGAGTCGGGGAAACAGAGGCGGGTAATCAGATATGGGGAATCAGAGGTGGCGAATCAAAGGCGGTGAAACAGAGATGGGGAATCAGGGCAGGGAATCAGAGGCAGGGAATCAAACACGGGGAATCAGAGCTGGGGAATCAGAGGCGGGGAATCAGAGTTGGGAATCAGAGGCGGGGAATCAGAGGGGGGGAATCCGAGGTTGGGAATCAGAGGCAGGGAATCAGAGGCGGGGAATCAGAGGCGGGGAATCAGAGGAAGGGAATCAGATGTGCGGAATCGGAGATGGGGAATCAGAAGCAGGGAATCAGAGGCGGGGAATCAGAGGCGGGGAATCAGAGGCCGGGAATCAGATATGGGGAAACAGAGGCGGGGAATCCGAGGCGGGGAAACAGAGGCGGGGAATCAGATATGGGGTATCAGAGGTGGGGAATCAGAGGTTGGGAATCAGAGGCAGGGAATCAGAGGCTTGGAATCAGATGCAGGGAATCAGATGCGGGGAATCAGAGGCGGGGAATCAGAGGCAGGGAATCAGATGCGGGGAATCAGAGGCGGGGAATCAGAGCTGGGGAATCAGAGGCGGGGTATTAGAGTTGGGGAATCAGAGGCGGGGAATCAGATATGGGGAAACAGAGGTGGGGAATCAGAGGCGGGGAAACATAGGCAGGGAATCAGATATGGGGAATCAGAGGCGGGGAATCAGAGGTGGGGAATCATAGGCAGGGAATCAGATGTGCGGAATCAGAGATGGGGAATCAGAAGCTGGGAATCAGAGGTGGTGAATCAGAGATGGGGAATCAGAGGCGGGGAATAAGAGGAGGGGAATCAGACGCGGGGAATCAGAGGTGGGCAATCAGAGGCGGGGAATCAGATATGGGGAATCAGAGGCGGGGAATCAGAGGCGGGGAAACAGAGGCGGGGAATCAGATATGGGGAATCAGAGGTGGGGCATCAGAGGTTGTGAATCACAGATGGGGAATCAGAGGCGGGGAATCAGAGGCAGGGAATCAGATGCGGGGAATCAGAGGCGGGGATTCAGATATGGGGAAACAGAGGCGGGGAATCATGGGAGGGGAAACAGAGGCGGGGAATCAGATATGGGGAATCAGAGTTGGGGAATCAGAGGCGGGGAATCAGATATGGGGAATCAGAGGCAGGGAATCAGAGGCGGGAAAACAGAGGCGGGGAATCAGATATGGGGAATCAGAGGCGGGGAATCAGAGGCAGGGAATCAGACACGGGGAATCAGAGGCGGGGAATAAGAGATGGGGAATCAGAGGTGGGGAATCAGAGGCAGGGAATCGGATGCCGGGAATCAGAGGCGGGAAATCAGAGGCAGGAAATCAGACAGGGATTCAGAGGCTGGGAATCAGACGGGGGGAATCAAAGGCGGGGAATCAGAGCTGGTGAATCAGAGGCAGGGAATCAGAGTTGGGGATTCAGAGGCGGGGAATCAGATATGGGGAAACAGAGGCGGTGAATGAGAGGCGGGCAAGCAGAGGCGGGGAATTAGATATGGGGAATCAGAGGTGGGAAATCAGAGGTGGTGAATCAGAGATGGGGAATCACAGGCGGGGAATCAGAGGCAGCGAATAGAACGCGGGGAATCAGAGGCAGGGAATCAGAGCTGGGGAATCAGAGGCGGGGAATCAGATATGGGGAAACAGAGGCGGGGAATCAGAGGCGGGGAAACAGAGGCGGGGAATCAGACATGGGGAATCGGATGCGGGGAATCAGAGGCAGGGAATCAGAGCTGGGGAATCAGAGGTGGGGAATCAGAGTTGGGGCATCAGAGGTGGGGAATTAGATATGGGGAAACAGAGGCGGGGAATCATGGGAGGGGAAACAGAGGCGGGGAATCAGATATGGGGAATCAGAGGTGGGGAATCAGAGGCAGGGAATCAGATGTGCGGAATCAGAGATGGGGAATCAGAGGCAGGGAATCAGAATCAGAAGCGGGGAATCAGAGGCCGGGAATAAGAGGCCGGGAATCAGATGCTGGGAATAAGAGGCCGGGAATCAGAGGTGGGGAATCAGAGTCTGGGAATCAGAGATGGGGATTCAGAGGTGGGGAATGAGATATGGAGAATCAGAGGCGGGGAATCAGAGGCGGGGAAACAGAGGTGGGGAATCAGATATGGGGAAATAGAGGCGGGGAATCAGTTATGGGGAATCAGAGGTGTGGAATCAGAGGTTGGGAATCAGAGGCAGGGAATCAGAGTCGGGGAAACAGAGGCGGGTAATCAGATATGGGGAATCAGAGGTGGCGAATCAAAGGCGGTGAAACAGAGATGGGGAATCAGGGCAGGGAATCAGAGGCAGGGAATCAAACACGGGGAATCAGAGCTGGGGAATCAGAGGCGGGGAATCAGAGTTGGGAATCAGAGGCGGGGAATCAGAGGCGGGGAAACAGAGGCGGGGAATCAGATATGGGGAATCAGAGGTGGGGAATCCGAGGTTGGGAATCAGAGGCAGGGAATCAGAGGCGGGGAATCAGAGGCGGGGAATCAGAGGAAGGGAATCAGATGTGCGGAATCGGAGATGGGGAATCAGAGGCAGGGAATCAGAGGCGGGGAATCAGAGGCGGGGAATCAGAGGCCGGGAATCAGATATGGGGAAACAGAGGCGGGGAATCCGAGGCGGGGAAACAGAGGCGGGGAATCAGATATGGGGAATCAGAGGTGGGGAATCAGAGGTTGGGAATCAGAGGCAGGGAATCAGAGGCTTGGAATCAGATGCAGGGAATCAGATGCGGGGAATCAGAGGCGGGGAATCAGAGCTGGGGAATCAGAGGTGGGGAATCAGATTTGGGGAATCAGAGGCGGGGACTTAGATATTGGGAAACAGAGGCGGGGAATCAGAGGCGGGGAAACCAAGGCGGGGAATCAGATATGGGGAATCAGAGGTGGGGAATCAGAGGCAAGGAATCAGAATCAGAAGCAGGGAATTCGAGGCCGGGAATTAGAGGCCGGAATCAGATGCTGGGAATCAGAGGCCTGGAATCAGAGGCGGGGAATCAGAGGCAGGGAATCAGATGCGGGGAATCAGAGGCGGGGAATCAGAGCTGGGGAATCAGAGGCGGGGTATTAGAGTTGGGGAATCAGAGGCGGGGAATCAGATATGGGGAATCAGAGGTGGGGAATCAGAGGCGGGGAAACAGAGGCAGGGAATCAGATATGGGGAATCAGAGGCGGGGAATCAGAGGTGGGGAATCATAGGCAGGGAATCGGATGTGCGGAATCAGAGATGGGGAATCAGAGGCTGGGAATCAGCGGTGGTGAATCAGAGATGGGGAATCAGAGGCGGGGAATCAGAGGCGGGGAATCAGACGCGGGGAATCAGAGGTGGGCAATCAGATGCGGGGAATCAGATATGGGGAATCAGAGGCGGGGAATCAGAGGCGGGGAAACAGAGGCGGGGAATCAGATATGGGGAATCAGAGGTGGGGCATCAGAGGTTGTGAATCACAGATGGGGAATCAGAGGCGGGGAATCAGAGGCAGGGAATCAGACGCGGGGAATCAGAGGCGGGGATTCAGAGCTGGGGAATCAGAGGCGGGGAATCAGAGTTGGGGAATCAGAGGCGGGGAATCAGATATGGGGAATCAGAGGCAGGGAATCAGAGGCGGGAAAACAGAGGCGGGGAATCAGATATGGGGAATCAGAGGCGGGGAATCAGAGGCAGGGAACCAGACACGGGGAATCAGAGGCGGGGAATCAGAGATGGGGAATCAGAGGCGGGGAATCAGAGGCAGGGAATCGGATGCCGGGAATCAGAGGCGGGAAATCAGAGCTGGGGAATCAGAGGCGGGGAATCAGAGTTGGGGAATCAGAGGCGGGAAATCAGAGGCAGGAAATAAGACAGGGATTCAGAGGCTGGGAATCAGACGGGGTGAATCAAAGGCGGGGAATCAGAGCTGGTGAATCAGAGGCAGGGAATCAGAGTTGGGGATTCAGAGGCGGGGAATCAGATATGGGGAAACAGAGGTGGGGAATGAGAGGCGGGCAAACAGAGGTGGGGAATTAGATATGGGGAATCAGAGGTGGGAAATCAGAGGTGGTGAATCAGAGATGGGGAATCACAGGCGGGGAATCAGAGGCAGCGAATAGAACGCGGGGAATCAGAGGCAGGGAATCAGAGCTGGGGAATCAGAGGCGGGAAATCAGATATGGGGAAACAGAGGCAGGGAATCAGAGGCGGGGAAACAGAGGCGGGGAATCAGACATGGGGAATCGGATGCGGGGAATCAGAGGCGGGGAATCAGAGCTGGGGAATCAGAGGTGGGGAATCAGAGTTGGGGCATCAGAGGTGGGGAATTAGATATGGGGAAACAGAGGCGGGGAATCAGAGGCGGGGAAACAGAGGCGGGGAATCAGATATGGGGAATCAGAGGTGGGGAATCAGAGGCAAGGAATCAGATGTGCGGAATCAGAGATGGGGAATCAGAGGCAGGGAATCAGAATCAGAAGCGGGGAATCAGAGGCCGGGAATCAGAGGCCGGGAATCAGATGCTGGGAATAAGAGGCCGGGAATCAGAGGTGGGGAATCAGAGTCTGGGAATCAGAGATGGGGATTCAGAGGCGGGGAATGAGATATGGAGAATCAGAGGCGGGGAATCAGAGGCGGGGTAACAGAGGTGGGGAATAAGATATGGGGAATCAGAGGTGGCGAATCAAAGGCGGTGAATCAGAGATGGGGAATCAGAGGCGGGGAATCAGAGGCAGGGAATCAGATGCGGGGATTCAGAGGCAGGGAATCAGAGCTGGCGAATCAGAGGCGGGGAATCAGAGGTGGGCAATCAGAGGCGGGGAATCAGATATGGGGAATCAGAGGCGGGGAAACAGAGGCGGGGAATCAGATATGGGGAATCAGAGGTGGGGAATCAGAGGTTGTGAATCAGAGATGGGGAATCAAGGCGGGGAATCAGAGGCGGGGAAACAGAGGCGGGGAATCTGATATGGGGAATCAGAGGTGGGGAATCAGGGGCAGGGAATCAGTGGCAGGGAATCAGAGGCGGGGAATCTGAGCCGAGGAATCAGAGGCAGGGAATCAGACACGGGGAATCAGAGGCGGGGAATCAGAGATGGTGAATCAGAGGCGGGGAATCAGAGGCAGGGAATCGGACGCCGGGAATCAGAGGCGGGGAATCAGAGCTGGGGAATCAGAGGCGGGGAATCAGAGTTGGGGAATTAGAGGCGGGGAATCAGATATGGGGAAATAGAGGCGGGGAATCAGATATGGGGAATCAGAGGTGTGGAATCAGAGGTTGGGAATCAGAGGCAGGGAATCAGAGGCGGGGAAACAGAGGCGGGGAATCAGATATGGGAAATCAGAGGTGGCGAATCAAAGGCGGTGAAACAGAGATGGGGAATCAGGGCAGGGAATCAGAGGCAGGGAATCAGAGCTGGGGAAACAGAGGCGGGGAATCAGATATGGGGAATCAGAGGTGGGGAATCAGGGGCGGGGAATCAGTGGCAGGGAATCAGAGCTGGGGAATCAGAGGTGGGGAATCAGAGCTGGGGAAACAGAGGCGGGGAATCAGATATGGGGAATCAGAGGTGGGGAATCAGTGGCGGGGAATCAGTGGCAGGGAATCAGAGGCCGGGAATAAAAGGCGGGGAATCAGAGCTGGGGAATCAGAGTTGGGGAATCAGAGGAGGGGAATCAGATATGGGGAATCAGAGGTGGGGAATTTGAGGTTGCGAATCAGAGGCGGGGAATCAGAGGCGGGGAATCAGAGGCAGGGAATCGGATGTGCGGAATCAGAGATGGGGAATCAGAGGTGGGGAATCAGAGGCGGTGAATCAGAGATGGGGAATCAGAGGCGGGGAATCAGAGGCAGGAAATCAGACACGGGGATTCAGAGGCTGGGAATCAGACGGGGGGAATCAAAGGCGGGGAATCAGAGCTGGGGAATCTGAGGCAGGGAATTAGAGTTGGGGATTCAGAGGCGGGGAATCAGATATGGGGAAACAGAGGCGGGGAATCAGAGGCGGGCAAACAGAGGCGGGGAATTAGATATGGGGAATCAGAGGTAGGGAATCAGAGGTGGTGAATCAGTGATCGGGAATCACAGGCGGGGAATCAGAGGCAGGGAATAGAACGCGGGGAATCAGAGGCAGGGAATCAGAGCTGGGGAATCAGAGGCGGGGAATCATAGTTGGGAATCAGAGGCGGGAATCAGATATGGGGAAACAGAGGCGGGGAATCAGAGGCGGGGAAACAGAGGCGGGGAATCAGATATGGGGAATCGGATGCAGGGAATCAGAGGCGGGGAATCAGAGCTGGGGAATCAGAGGCGGGGAATCAGAGTTGAGGCATCAGAGTTGGGGAATTAGATATAGGGAAACAGAGGCGGGGAATCAGAGGCGGGGAATCAGAGTTGGGGAATTAGAGGCGGGGAATCAGATATGGGGAAATAGAGGCGGGGAATCAGATATGGGGAATCAGAGGTGTGGAATCAGAGGTTGGGAATCAGAGGCAGGGAATCAGAGGCGGGGAAACAGAGGCGGGGAATCAGATATGGGAAATCAGAGGTGGCGAATCAAAGGCGGTGAAACAGAGATGGGGAATCAGGGCAGGGAATCAGAGGCAGGGAATCAGAGCTGGGGAAACAGAGGCGGGGAATCAGATATGGGGAATCAGAGGTGGGGAATCAGGGGCGGGGAATCAGTGGCAGGGAATCAGAGCTGGGGAATCAGAGGTGGGGAATCAGAGCTGGGGAAACAGAGGCGGGGAATCAGATATGGGGAATCAGAGGTGGGGAATCAGTGGCGGGGAATCAGTGGCAGGGAATCAGAGGCCGGGAATAAAAGGCGGGGAATCAGAGCTGGGGAATCAGAGTTGGGGAATCAGAGGAGGGGAATCAGATATGGGGAATCAGAGGTGGGGAATTTGAGGTTGCGAATCAGAGGCGGGGAATCAGAGGCGGGGAATCAGAGGCAGGGAATCGGATGTGCGGAATCAGAGATGGGGAATCAGAGGTGGGGAATCAGAGGCGGTGAATCAGAGATGGGGAATCAGAGGCGGGGAATCAGAGGCAGGAAATCAGACACGGGGATTCAGAGGCTGGGAATCAGACGGGGGGAATCAAAGGCGGGGAATCAGAGCTGGGGAATCTGAGGCAGGGAATTAGAGTTGGGGATTCAGAGGCGGGGAATCAGATATGGGGAAACAGAGGCGGGGAATCAGAGGCGGGCAAACAGAGGCGGGGAATTAGATATGGGGAATCAGAGGTAGGGAATCAGAGGTGGTGAATCAGTGATCGGGAATCACAGGCGGGGAATCAGAGGCAGGGAATAGAACGCGGGGAATCAGAGGCAGGGAATCAGAGCTGGGGAATCAGAGGCGGGGAATCATAGTTGGGAATCAGAGGCGGGAATCAGATATGGGGAAACAGAGGCGGGGAATCAGAGGCGGGGAAACAGAGGCGGGGAATCAGATATGGGGAATCGGATGCAGGGAATCAGAGGCGGGGAATCAGAGCTGGGGAATCAGAGGCGGGGAATCAGAGTTGAGGCATCAGAGTTGGGGAATTAGATATAGGGAAACAGAGGCGGGGAATCAGAGGCGGGGAAACAGAGGCGGGGAATCAGATATGGGGAATCAGAGGTGGGGAGTCAGAGGCAGGGTATCAGATGTGCGGAATCAGAGATGGGGAATCAGAGGCAGGGAATCAGAAGCGGGGAATCAGAGGCCGGGAATCAGAGGCCGGGAATCAGATGCTGGGAATAAGAGGCCGGGAATCAGAGGAGGGGAATCAGAGTCCGGGAATCAGAGATGGGGATTCAGAGGCGGGGAATGAGATATGGAGAATCAGAGGCGGGGAATCAGAGGCGGGGAATCAGAGGTGGGGAATCAGATATGGGGAATCAGAGGTGGCGAATCAAAGGCGGTGAATCAGAGATGGGGAATCAGAGGCAGGGAATCAGAGGCAGGGAATCAGATGCGGGGAATCAGAGGCGGGGAATCAGAGCTGGCGAATCAGAGGCTGGGAATCAGAGGTGGGCAATCAGAGGCGGGGAATCAGATACGGGGAATCAGAGGCGGGGAATCAGAGGCGGGGAAACAGAGGCGGGGAATCAAAAATAGGGAATCAGAGGTGGGGAATCAGAGGTTGTGAATCAGAGATGGGGAATCAAGGCGGGGAATCAGAGGCAGGGAATCAGACGCGGGGAATCAGAGGCGGGGATTCAGAGCTGGGGAATCAGAGGCGGGGAATCAGAGTTGGGGAATCAGAGGCAGGGAATCAGATATGGGGAATCAGAGGCGGGGAATCAGAGGCCGGGAATCAGATATGGGGAAACAGAGGCGGGGAATCCGAGGCGGGGAAACAAAGGCGGGGAATCAGATATGGGGAATCAGAGGTGGGGATTCAGAGGTTGGGAATCAGAGGCAGGGAATCAGAGGCTTGGAATCAGATGCAGGGTATCAGATGCGGGGAATCAGAGGCGGGGAATCAGAGCTGGGTAATCAGAGGTGGGGAATCAGATTTGGGGAGTCAGAGGTGGGGACTTAGATATTGGGAAACAGAGGCGGGGAATCAGAGGCGGGGAAACAGAGGCGGGGAAACAGAGGTGGTGAACCAGAGGTGGGGAATCAGAGGCAGGGAATCAGATGTGCGGAATCAGAGGTGGGGCATCAGAGGTTGTGAATCACAGATGGGGAATCAGAGGCGGGGAATCAGAGGCAGGGAATCAGACGCGGGGAATCAGAGGCGGGGATTCAGAGCTGGGGAATCAGAAGCGGGGAATCAGAGTTGGGGAATCAGAGGCGGGGAATCAGATATGGGGAATCAGAGGCAGGGAATCAGAGGCGGGGAATCAGAGTTGGGGAATCAGAGGCAGGGAATTGGATGTGCGGAATCAGAGAGGGGGAATCAGAGGTGGGGAATCAGAGGCGGTGAATCAGAGATGGGGAATCAGAGGCGGGGAATCAGAGGCAGGAAATCAGACACGGGGATTCAGAGGCTGGGAATCAGATGGGGGGAATCAAAGGCGGGGAATCAGAGCTGGGGAATCTGAGGCAGGGAATCAGAGTTGGGGATTCAGAGGCGGGGAATCAGATATGGGGAAACAGAGGCGGGGAATCAGAGGCGGGCAAACAGAGGCGGGGAATTAGATATGGGGAATCAGAGGTAGGGAATCAGAGGTGGTGAATCAGTGATGGGGAATCACAGGCGGGGAATCAGAGGCAGGGAATAGAACGCGGGGAATCAGAGGCAGGGAATCAGAGCTGGGGAATCAGAGGAGGGGATTCATAGTTGGGAATCAGAGGCGGGAATCAGATATGGGGAAACAGAGGTGGGGAATCAGAGGCGGTGAAACAGAGGCGGGGAATCAGATATGGGGAATCGGATGCAGGGAATCAGAGGCGGGGAATCAGAGCTGGGGAATCAGAGGCGGGGAATCAGAGTTGGGGCATCAGAGGTGGGGAATTAGATATAGGGAAACTGAGGCGGGGAATCAGAGGCGGGGAAACAGAGGCGGGGAATCAGATATGGGGAATCAGAGGTGGGGAATCAGAGCCAGGGAATCAGATGTGCGGAATCAGAGATGGGGAATAAGAGGCAGGGAATCAGAATCAGAAGCGGGGAATCAGAGGCCAGGAATCAGAGGCCGGGAATCAGATGCTGGGAATAAGAGGCCGGGAATCAGAGGTGGGGAATCAGATATGGGGAATCAGAGGTGGCGAATCAAAGGCGGTGAATCAGAGATGGGGAATCAGAGGCGGGGAATCAGAGGCAGGGAATCAGATGCGGGGAATCAGAGGCGGGGAATCAGAGCTGGCGAATCAGAGGCTGGGAATCAGAGGTGGGCAATCAGAGGCGGGGAATCAGATATGGCGAATCAGAGGCGGGGAATCAGAGGCGGGGAAACAGAGGCGGGTAATCAAATATAGGGAATCAGAGGTGAGGAATCAGAGGTTGTGAATCAGAGATGGGGAATCAAGGCGGGGAATCAGAGGCAGGGAATCAGACGCGGGGAATCAGAGGCGGGGATTCAGAGCTGGGGAATCAGAGGCGGGGAATCAGAGTTGGGGAATCAGAGGCAGGGAATCAGATATGGGGAATCAGAGGCGGGGAATCAGAGGCGGGGAAACAGAGGCGGGGAATCAGATGTGGGGAATCAGAGGTGGGGAATCAGGGGCAGGGATCAGTGGCAGGGAATCAGAGGCGGGGAATCAGAGGCGGGGAATCAAAGGCAGGGAATCAGACACGGGGAATCAGAGGCGGGGAATCAGAGATGGGGAATCAGAGGCAGGGAATCGTATGCCGGGAATCAGAGTCGGGGAATCAGAGCTGGGGAATCAGAGGCGGGGAATCAGAGTTGGGGAATCAGAGGCGGGGAATCAGATATGGGGAAATAGAGGCGGGGAATCAGATATGGGGAATCAGAGGTGTGGAATCAGAGGTTGGAATCAGAGGCAGGGAATCAGAGTCGGGGAAACAGAGGCGGGGAATCAGATATGGGGAATCAGAGGTGGCGAATCAAAGGCGGTGAAACAGAGATGGGGAATCAGGGCAGGGAATCAGAGGCAGGGAATCAAACACGGGGAATCAGAGCTGGGGAATCAGAGGCGGGGAATCAGAGTTGGGAATCAGAGGCGGGGAATCAGAGGCGGGGAAACAGAGGCGGGGAATCAGATATGGGGAATCAGAGGTGGGGAATCCGAGGTTGGGAATCAGAGGCAGGGAATCAGAGGCGGAAAATCAGAGGCGGGGAATCAGAGGAAGGGAATCAGATGTGCGGAATCGGAGATGGGGAATCAGAGGCAGGGAATCAGAGGCGGGGAATCAGAGGCGGGGAATCAGAGGCCGGGAATCAGATATGGGGAAACTGAGGCGGGGAATCCGAGGCGGGGAAACAGAGGCGGGGAATCAGATATGGGGAATCAGAGGTGGGGAATCAGAGGTTGGGAATCAGAGGCAGGGAATCAGAGGCTTGGAATCAGATGCAGGGAATCAGATGCGGGGAATCAGAGGCGGGGAATCAGAGCTGGGGAATCAGAGGTGGGGAATCAGATTTGGGGAATCAGAGGCGGGGAATTAGATATTGGGAAACAGAGGCGGGGAATCAGAGGCGGGGAAACCCAGGCGGCGAATCAGATATGGGGAATCAGAGGTGGGGAATCAGAGGCAAGGAATCAGATGTGCGGAATCAGAGATGGGGAATCAGAGGCAGGGAATCAGAATCAGAAGCAGGGAATCAGAGGCCGGGAATCAGAGGCCGGAATCAGATGCTGGGAATCAGAGGCCTGGAATCAGAGGCGGGGAATCAGAGGCAGGGAATCAGATTCGGGGAATCAGAGGCGGGGAATCAGAGCTGGGGAATCAGAGGCGGGGTATTAGAGTTGGGGAATCAGAGGCGGGGAATCAGATATGGGGAAACAGAGGTGGGGAATCAGAGGCGGGGAAACAGAGGCAGGGAATCAGATATGGGGAATCAGAGGCGGGGAATCAGAGGTGGGGAATTATAGGCAGGGAATCGGATGTGCGGAATCAGAGATGGGGAATCAGAGGCTGGGAATCAGAGGTGGTGAATCAGAGATGGGGAATCAGAGGCGGGGAATCAGAGGAAGGGAATCAGACGCGGGGAATCAGAGGTGGGCAATCAGAGGCGGGGAATCAGATATGGGGAATCAGAGGCGGGGAATCAGAGGCGGGGAAACAGAGGCGGGGAATCAGATATGGGGAATCAGAGGTGGGGCATCAGAGGTTGTGAATCACAGATGGGGAATCAGAGGCGGGGAATCAGAGGCAGGGAATCAGACGCGGGGAATCAGAGGCGGGGATTCAGAGCTGGTGAATCAGAGGCTGGGAATCAGAGTTGGGGAATCAGAGGCGGGGAATCAGATATGGGGAATCAGAGGCAGGGAATCAGAGGCGGGAAAACAGAGGCGGGGAATCAGATATGGGGAATCAGAGGCGGGGAATCAGAGGCAGGGAATCAGACACGGGGAATCAGAGGCAGGGAATCAGAGATGGGGAATCAGAGGCGGGGAATCAGAGGCAGAGAATCGAATGCCGGGGATCAGAGGCGGGAAATCAGAGCTGGGGAATCAGAGGCGGGGAATCAGAGATGGGGTATCAGAGGCGGCGAAGCAGATATGGGGAAATAGAGGCGGGGAATCAGATATGGGGAATCAGAGGCGGGGAATCAGATATGGGGAATCAGAGGCTGGGAATCAGAGGGGGGGAAACAGAGGCGGGGAATAAGATATGGGGAATCAGAGGTGGGGAATCAGGGGCGGGGAATCAGTGGCAGGGAATCAGAGGCGGGGAATCAGAGGCGGGGAATCAAAGGAAGGGAATCAGACACGGGGAATCAGATGTGGGGAATCAGAGATGGGGAATCAGAGGCGGGGAATCAGAGGCAGGGAATCAGACGCAGGGAATCAGAGGCGGGGAATCAGAGCTGGGGAATCAGAGGTGGGGAATCAGAGTCGGGGAATCATAGGCAGGGAATCGGTTGTGCGGAATCAGAGATGGGGAATCAGATGTGGGGAATCAGAGGCAGTGAATCAGAGGCGGGGAAACAGAGGCGGGGAATCAAATATAGGGAATCAGAGGTGGGGAATCAGAGGTTGTGAATCAGAGATGGGGAATCAAGGCGGGGAATCAGAGGCAGGGAATCAGACGCGGGGAATCAGAGGCGGGGATTCAGAGCTGTGGAATCAGAGGCGGTGAATCAGAGTTGGGGAATCAGAGGCAGGGAATCAGATATGGGGAATCAGAGGTGGCGAATCAGAGGCGGGGAAACAGAGGCGGGGAATCAGATATGGGGAATCAGAATTGGGGAATCAGGGGCAGGGAATCAGTGGCAGGGAATCAGAGGCGGGGAATCAGAGGCGGGGAATCAGAGGCAGGGAATCAGACACGGGGAATCAGAGGCGGGGAATCAGAGATGGGGAATCAGAGGCAGGGAATCAGAGGCAGGGAATCGGACTCCGGGAATCAGAGTCGGGGAATCAGAGCTGGGGAATCAGAGGCGGGGAATCAGAGTTGGGGAATCAGAGGCGGGGAATCAGATATGGGGAAATAGAGGCGGGGAATCAGATATGGGGAATCAGAGGTGTGGAATCAGAGGTTGGGAATCAGAGGCAGGGAATCAGAGTCGGGGAAACAGAGGCGGGTAATCAGATATGGGGAATCAGAGGTGGCGAATCAAAGGCGGTGAAACAGAGATGGGGAATCAGGGCAGGGAATCAGAGGCAGGGAATCAAACACGGGGAATCAGAGCTGGGGAATCAGAGGCGGGGAATCAGAGTTGGGAATCAGAGGCGGGGAATCAGAGGCGGGGAAACAGAGGCGGGGAATCAGATATGGGGAATCAGAGGGGGGGAATCCGAGGTTGGGAATCAGAGGCAGGGAATCAGAGGCGGGGAATCAGAGGCGGGGAATCAGAGGAAGGGAATCAGATGTGCGGAATCGGAGATGGGGAATCAGAAGCAGGGAATCAGAGGCGGGGAATCAGAGGCGGGGAATCAGAGGCCGGGAATCAGATATGGGGAAACAGAGGCGGGGAATCCGAGGCGGGGAAACAGAGGCGGGGAATCAGATATGGGGTATCAGAGGTGGGGAATCAGAGGTTGGGAATCAGAGGCAGGGAATCAGAGGCTTGGAATCAGATGCAGGGAATCAGATGCGGGGAATCAGAGGCGGGGAATCAGAGCTGGCGAATCAGAGGTGGGGAATCAGATTTGGGGAATCAGAGGCGGGGACTTAGATATTGGGAAACAGAGGCGGGGAATCAGAGGCGGGGAAACCCAGGCGGGGAATCAGATATGGGGAATCAGAGGTGGGGAATCAGAGGCAAGGAATCAGATGTGCGGAATCAGAGATGGGGAATCAGAGGCAGGGAATCAGAATCAGAAGCAGGGAATCAGAGGCCGGTAATTAGAGGCCGGAATCAGATGCTGGGAATCAGAGGCCTGGAATCAGAGGCGGGGAATCAGAGTCAGGGAATCAGATGCGGGGAATCAGAGGCGGGGAATCAGAGCTGGGGAATCAGAGGCGGGGTATTAGAGTTGGGGAATCAGAGGCGGGGAATCAGATATGGGGAAACAGAGGTGGGGAATCAGAGGCGGGGAAACATAGGCAGGGAATCAGATATGGGGAATCAGAGGCGGGGAATCAGAGGTGGGGAATCATAGGCAGGGAATCAGATGTGCGGAATCAGAGATGGGGAATCAGAAGCTGGGAATCAGAGGTGGTGAATCAGAGATGGGGAATCAGAGGCGGGGAATAAGAGGAGGGGAATCAGACGCGGGGAATCAGAGGTGGGCAATCAGAGGCGGGGAATCAGATATGGGGAATCAGAGGCGGGGAATCAGAGGCGGGGAAACAGAGGCGGGGAATCAGATATGGGGAATCAGAGGTGGGGCATCAGAGGTTGTGAATCACAGATGGGGAATCAGAGGCGGGGAATCAGAGGCAGGGAATCAGACGCGGGGAATCAGAGGCGGGATTCAGAGCTGGGGAATCAGAGGCGGGGAATCAGAGTTGGGGAATCAGAGGCGGGGAATCAGATATGGGGAATCAGAGGCAGGGAATCAGAGGCTGGAAAACAGAGGCGGGGAATCAGATATGGGGAATCAGAGGCGGGGAATCAGAGGCAGGGAATCAGACACGGGGAATCAGAGGCGGGGAATCAGAGATGGGGAATCAGAGGCGGGGAATCAGAGGCAGGGAATCAGACAGGGATTCAGAGGCTGGGAATCAGACGGGGGGAATCAAAGGCGGGGAATCAGAGCTGGTGAATCAGAGGCAGGGAATCAGAGTTGGGGATTCAGAGGCGGGGAATCAGATATGGGGAAACAGAGGCGGGGAATGAGAGGCGGGCAAGCAGAGGCGGGGAATTAGATATGGGGAATCAGAGGTGGGAAATCAGAGGTGGTGAATCAGAGATGGGGAATCACAGGCGGGGAATCAGAGGCAGCGAATAGAACGCGGGGAATCAGAGGCAGGGAATCAGAGCTGGGGAATCAGAGGCGGGGAATCAGATATGGGGAAACAGAGGCGGGGAATCAGAGGCGGGGAAACAGAGGCGGGGAATCAGACATGGGGAATCGGATGCGGGGAATCAGAGGCGGGGAATCAGAGCTGGGGAATCAGAGGTGGGGAATCAGAGTTGGGGCATCAGAGGTGGGGAATTAGATATGGGGAAACAGAGGCGGGGAATCATGGGCGGGGAAACAGAGGCGGGGAATCAGATATGGGGAATCAGAGGTGGGGAATCAGAGGCAGGGAATCAGATGTGCGGAATCAGAGATGGGGAATCAGAGGCAGGGAATCAGAATCAGAAGCGGGGAATCAGAGGCCGGGAATCAGAGGCCGGGAATCAGATGCTGGGAATAAGAGGCCGGGAATCAGAGGTGGGGAATCAGATTCTGGGAATCAGAGATGGGGATTCAGAGGTGGGGAATGAGATATGGAGAATCAGAGGCGGGGAATCAGAGGCGGGGAAACAGAGGTGGGGAATCAGATATGGGGAAATAGAGGCGGGGAATCAGTTATGGGGAATCAGAGGTGTGGAATCAGAGGTTGGGAATCAGAGGCAGGGAATCAGAGTCGGGGAAACAGAGGCGGGTAATCAGATATGGGGAATCAGAGGTGGCGAATCAAAGGCGGTGAAACAGAGATGGGGAATCAGGGCAGGGAATCAGAGGCAGGGAATCAAACACGGGGAATCAGAGCTGGGGAATCAGAGGCGGGGAATCAGAGTTGGGAATCAGAGGCGGGGAATCAGAGGCGGGGAAACAGAGGCGGGGAATCAGATATGGGGAATCAGAGGTGGGGAATCCGAGGTTGGGAATCAGAGGCAGGGAATCAGATATGGGGAATCAGAGGCGGGGAATCAGAGGTGGGGAATCATAGGCAGGGAATCAGATGTGCGGAATCAGAGATGGGGAATCAGAAGCTGGGAATCAGAGGTGGTGAATCAGAGATGGGGAATCAGAGGCGGGGAATAAGAGGAGGGGAATCAGACGCGGGGAATCAGAGGTGGGCAATCAGAGGCGGGGAATCAGATATGGGGAATCAGAGGCGGGGAATCAGAGGCGGGGAAACAGAGGCGGGGAATCAGATATGGGGAATCAGAGGTGGGGCATCAGAGGTTGTGAATCACAGATGGGGAATCAGAGGCGGGGAATCAGAGGCAGGGAATCAGACGCGGGGAATCAGAGGCGGGGATTCAGAGCTGGGGAATCAGAGGCGGGGAATCAGAGTTGGGGAATCAGAGGCGGGGAATCAGATATGGGGAATCAGAGGCAGGGAATCAGAGGCGGGAAAACAGAGGCGGGGATTCAGATATGGGGAATCAGAGGCGGGGAATCAGAGGCAGGGAATCAGACACGGGGAATCAGAGGCGGGGAATCAGAGATGGGGAATCAGAGGCGGGGAATCAGAGGCAGGGAATCGGATGCCGGGAATCAGAGGCAGGAAATCAGAGGCAGGAAATCAGACAGGGATTCAGAGGCTGGGAATCAGACGGGGGGAATCAAAGGCGGGGAATCAGAGCTGGTGAATCAGAGGCAGGGAATCAGAGTTGGGGATTCAGAGGCGGGGAATCAGATATGGGGAAACAGAGGCGGGGAATGAGAGGCGGGCAAGCAGAGGCGGGGAATTAGATATGGGGAATCAGAGGTGGGAAATCAGAGGTGGTGAATCAGAGATGGGGAATCACAGGCGGGGAATCAGAGGCAGCGAATAGAACGCGGGGAATCAGAGGCAGGGAATCAGAGCTGGGGAATCAGAGGCGGGGAATCAGATATGGGGAAACAGAGGCGGGGAATCAGAGGCGGGGAAACAGAGGCGGGGAATCAGACATGGGGAATCGGATGCGGGGAATCAGAGGCGGGGAATCAGAGCTGGGGAATCAGAGGTGGGGAATCAGAGTTGGGGCATCAGAGGTGGGGAATTAGATATGGGGAAACAGAGGCGGGGAATCATGGGCGGGGAAACAGAGGCGGGGAATCAGATATGGGGAATCAGAGGTGGGGAATCAGAGGCAGGGAATCAGATGTGCGGAATCAGAGATGGGGAATCAGAGGCAGGGAATCAGAATCAGAAGCGGGGAATCAGAGGCCGGGAATCAGAGGCCGGGAATCAGATGCTGGGAATAAGAGGCCGGGAATCAGAGGTTGGGAATCAGAGTCTGGGAATCAGAGATGGGGATTCAGAGGTGGGGAATGAGATATGGAGAATCAGAGGCGGGGAATCAGAGGCGGGGAAACAGAGGTGGGGAATCAGATATGGGGAAATAGAGGCGGGGAATCAGTTATGGGGAATCAGAGGTGTGGAATCAGAGGTTGGGAATCAGAGGCAGGGAATCAGAGTCGGGGAAACAGAGGCGGGTAATCAGATATGGGGAATCAGAGGTGGCGAATCAAAGGCGGTGAAACAGAGATGGGGAATCAGGGCAGGGAATCAGAGGCAGGGAATCAAACACGGGGAATCAGAGCTGGGGAATCAGAGGCGGGGAATCAGAGTTGGGAATCAGAGGCGGGGAATCAGAGGCGGGGAAACAGAGGCGGGGAATCAGATATGGGGAATCAGAGGTGGGGAATCCGAGGTTGGGAATCAGAGGCAGGGAATCAGAGGCGGGGAATCAGAGGCGGGGAATCAGAGGAAGGGAATCAGATGTGCGGAATCGGAGATGGGGAATCAGAGGCAGGGAATCAGAGGCGTGGAATCAGAGGCGGGGAATCAGAGGCCGGGAATCAGATATGGGGAAACAGAGGCGGGGAATCCGAGGCGGGGAAACAGAGGCGGGGAATCAGATATGGGGAATCAGAGGTGGGGAATCAGAGGTTGGGAATCAGAGGCAGGGAATCAGAGGCTTGGAATCAGATGCAGGGAATCAGATGCGGGGAATCAGAGGCGGGGAATCAGAGCTGGGGAATCAGAGGTGGGGAATCAGATTTGGGGAATCAGAGGCGGGGACTTAGATATTGGGAAACAGAGGCGGGGAATCAGAGGCGGGGAAACCCAGGCGGGGAATCAGATATGGGGAATCAGAGGTGGGGAATCAGAGGCAAGGAATCAGATGTGCGGAATCAGAGATGGGGAATCAGAGGCAGGGAATCAGAATCAGAAGAACGGAATTCGAGGCCGGGAATTAGAGGCCGGAATCAGATGCTGGGAATCAGAGGCCTGGAATCAGAGGCGGGGAATCAGAGGCAGGGAATCAGATGCGGGGAATCAGAGGCGGGGAAACAGAGGCGGGGAATCAGATATGGGGAATCAGAGGTGGGGCATCAGAGGTTGTGAATCACAGATGGGGAATCAGAGGCGGGGAATCAGAGGCAGGGAATCAGACGCGGGGAATCAGAGGCGGGGATTCAGAGCTGGGGAATCAGAGGCGGGGAATCAGAGTTGGGGAATCAGAGGCGGGGAATCAGATATGGGGAATCAGAGGCAGGGAATCAGAGGCGGGAAAACAGAGGCGGGGAATCAGATATGGGGAATCAGAGGCGGGGAATCAGAGGCAGGGAACCAGACACGGGGAATCAGAGGCGGGGAATCAGAGATGGGGAATCAGAGGCGGGGAATCAGAGGCAGGGAATCGGATGCCGGGAATCAGAGGCGGGAAATCAGAGCTGGGGAATCAGAGGCGGGGAATCAGAGTTGGGGAATCAGAGGCGGGAAATCAGAGGCAGGAAATAAGACAGGGATTCAGAGGCTGGGAATCAGACGGGGGGAATCAAAGGCGGGGAATCAGAGCTGGTGAATCAGAGGCAGGGAATCAGAGTTGGGGATTCAGAGGCGGGGAATCAGATATATGGAAACAGAGGTGGGGAATGAGAGGCGGGCAAGCAGAGGTGGGGAATTAGATATGGGGAATCAGAGGTGGGAAATCAGAGGTGGTGAATCAGAGATGGGGAATCACAGGCGGGGAATCAGAGGCAGCGAATAGAACGCGGGGAATCAGAGGCAGGGAATCAGAGCTGGGGAATCAGAGGCGGGGAATCAGATATGGGGAAACAGAGGCGGGGAATCAGAGGCGGGGAAACAGAGGCGGGGAATCAGACATGGGGAATCGGATGCGGGGAATCAGAGGCGGGGAATCAGAGCTGGGGAATCAGAGGTGGGGAATCAGAGTTGGGGCATCAGAGGTGGGGAATTAGATATGGGGAAACAGAGGCGGGGAATCAGAGGCGGGGAAACAGAGGCGGGGAATCAGATATGGGGAATCAGAGGTGGGGAATCAGAGGCAAGGAATCAGATGTGCGGAATCAGAGATGGGGAATCAGAGGCAGGGAAATAGAATCAGAAGCGGGGAATCAGAGGCCGGGAATCAGAGGCCGGGAATCAGATGCTGGGAATAAGAGGCCGGGAATCAGAGGTGGGGAATCAGAGTCTGGGAATCAGAGATGGGGATTCAGAGGCGGGGAATGAGATATGGAGAATCAGAGGCGGGGAATCAGAGGCGGGGTAACAGAGGTGGGGAATAAGATATGGGGAATCAGAGGTGGCGAATCAAAGGCGGTGAATCAGAGATGGGGAATCAGAGGCGGGGAATCAGAGGCAGGGAATCAGATGCGGGGATTCAGAGGCGGGGAATCAGAGCTGGCGAATCAGAGGCGGGGAATCAGAGGTGGGCAATCAGAGCCGGGGAATCAGATATGGGGAATCAGAGGCGGGGAAACAGAGGCGGGGAATCAGATATGGGGAATCAGAGGTGGGGAATCAGAGGTTGTGAATCAGAGATGGGGAATCAAGGCGGGGAATCAGAGGCGGGGAAACAGAGGCGGGGAATCAGATATGGGGAATCAGAATTGGGGAATCAGGGGCAGGGAATCAGTGGCAGGGAATCAGAGGCGGGGAATCAGAGGCGGGGAATCAGAGGCAGGGAATCAGACACGGGGAATCAGAGGCGGGGAATCAGAGATGGGGAATCATAGGCAGGGAATCGGTTGTGCGGAATCAGAGATGGGGAATCAGATGTGGGGAATCAGAGGCAGTGAATCAGAGGCGGGGAAACAGAGGCGGGTAATCAAATATAGGGAATCAGAGGTGGGGAATCAGAGGTTGTGAATCAGAGATGGGGAATCAAGGCGGTGAATCAGAGGCAGGGAATCAGACGCGGGGAATCAGAGGCGGGGATTCAGAGCTGGGGAATCAGAGGCGGTGAATCAGAGTTGGGGAATCAGAGGCAGGGAATCAGATATGGGGAATCAGAGGTGGCGAATCAGAGGCGGGGAAACAGAGGCGGGGAATCAGATATGGGGAATCAGAATTGGGGAATCAGGGGCAGGGAATCAGTGGCAGGGAATCAGAGGCGGGGAATCAGAGGCGGGGAATCAGAGGCAGGGAATCAGACACGGGGAATCAGAGGCGGGGAATCAGAGATGGGGAATCAGAGGCGGGGAATCAGAGGCAGGGAATCGGACTCCGGGAATCAGAGTCGGGGAATCAGAGCTGGGGAATCAGAGGCGGGGAATCAGAGTTGGAAAATCAGAGGCGGGGAATCAGATATGGGGAAATAGAGGCGGGGAATCAGATATGGGGAATCAGAGGTGTGGAATCAGAGGTTGGGAATCAGAGGCAGGGAATCAGAGTCGGGGAAACAGAGGCGGGTAATCAGATATGGGGAATCAGAGGTGGCGAATCAAAGGCGGTGAAACAGAGATGGGGAAACAGGGCAGGGAATCAGAGGCAGCGAATCAAACACGGGGAATCAGAGCTGGGGAATCAGAGGCGGGGAATCAGAGTTGGGAATCAGAGGCGGGGAATCAGAGGCGGGGAAACAGAGGCGGGGAATCAGATATGGGGAATCAGAGGGGGGGAATCCGAGGTTGGGAATCAGAGGCAGGGAATCAGAGGCGGGGAATCAGAGGCGGGGAATCAGAGGAAGGGAATCAGATGTGCGGAATCGGAGATGGGGAATCAGAAGCAGGGAATCAGAGGCGGGGAATCAGAGGCGGGGAATCAGAGGCCGGGAATCAGATATGGGGAAACAGAGGCGGGGAATCCGAGGCGGGGAAACAGAGGCGGGGAATCAGATATGGGGTATCAGAGGTGGGGAATCAGAGGTTGGGAGTCAGAGGCAGGGAATCAGAGGCTTGGAATCAGATGCAGGGAATCAGATGCGGGGAATCAGAGGCGGGGAATCAGAGCTGGCGAATCAGAGGTGGGGAATCAGATTTGGGGAATCAGAGGCGGGGACTTAGATATTGGGAAACAGAGGCGGGGAATCAGAGGCGGGGAAACCCAGGCGGGGAATCAGATATGGGGAATCAGAGGTGGGGAATCAGAGGCAAGGAATCAGATGTGCGGAATCAGAGATGGGGAATCAGAGGCAGGGAATCAGAATCAGAAGCAGGGAATCAGAGGCCGGGAATTAGAGGCCGGAATCAGATGCTGGGAATCAGAGGCCTGGAATCAGAGGCGGGCAATCAGAGGCAGGGAATCAGATGCGGGGAATCAGAGGCGGGGAATCAGAGCTGGGGAATCAGAGGCGGGGTATTAGAGTTGGGGAATCAGAGGCGGGGAATCAGATATGGGGAAACAGAGGTGGGGAATCAGAGGCGGGGAAACATAGGCAGGGAATCAGATATGGGGAATCAGAGGCGGGGAATCAGAGGTGGGGAATCATAGGCAGGGAATCAGATGTGCGGAATCAGAGATGGGGAATCAGAAGCTGGGAATCAGAGGTGGTGAATCAGAGATGGGGAATCAGAGGCGGGGAATAAGAGGAGGGGAATCAGACGCGGGGAATCAGAGGTGGGCAATCAGAGGCGGGGAATCAGATATGGGGAATCAGAGGCGGGGAATCAGAGGCGGGGAAACAGAGGCGGGGAATCAGATATGGGGAATCAGAGGTGGGGCATCAGAGGTTGTGAATCACAGATGGGGAATCAGAGGCGGGGAATCAGAGGCAGGGAATCAGATGCGGGGATTCAGAGGCGGGGAATCAGAGCTGGCGAATCAGAGGCGGGGAATCAGAGGTGGGCAATCAGAGCCGGGGAATCAGATATGGGGAATCAGAGGCGGGGAAACAGAGGCGGGGAATCAGATATGGGGAATCAGAGGTGGGGAATCAGAGGTTGTGAATCAGAGATGGGGAATCAAGGCGGGGAATCAGAGGCGGGGAAACAGAGGCGGGGAATCTGATATGGGAAATCAGAGGTGGGGAATCAGGGGCAGGGAATCAGTGGCAGGGAATCAGAGGCGGGGAATCTGAGCCGGGGAATCAGAGGCAGGGAATCAGACACGGGGAATCAGAGGCGGGGAATCAGAGATGGTGAATCAGAGGCGGGGAATCAGAGGCAGGGAATCGGACGCCGGGAATCAGAGGCGGGGAATCAGAGCTGGGAAATCAGAGGCGGGGAATCAGAGTTGGGGAATTAGAGGCGGGGAATCAGATATGGGGAAATAGAGGCGGGGAATCAGATATGGGGAATCAGAGGTGTGGAATCAGAGGTTGGGAATCAGAGGCAGGGAATCAGAGGCGGGGAAACAGAGGCGGGGAATCAGATATGGGGAATCAGAGGTGGCGAATCAAAGGCGGTGAAACAGAGATGGGGAATCAGGGCAGGGAATCAGAGGCAGGGAATCAGAGCTGGGGAAACAGAGGCGGGGAATCAGATATGGGGAATCAGAGGTGGGGAATCAGGGGCGGGGAATCAGTGGCAGGGAATCAGAGCTGGGGAATCAGAGGTGGGGAATCAGAGCTGGGGAAACAGAGGCGGGGAATCAGATATGGGGAATCAGAGGTGGGGAATCAGTAGCGGGGAATCAGTGGCAGGGAATCAGAGGCCGGGAATAAAAGGCGGGGAATCAGAGCTGGGGAATCAGAGTTGGGGAATCAGAGGAGGGGAATCAGATATGGGGAAACAGAGGCAGGGAATCAGAGGCAGGGAAACAGAGGCGGAGAATCAGATATGGGGAATCAGAGGTGGGGAATTTGAGGTTGCGAATCAGAGGCGGGGAATCAGAGGCGGGGAATCAGAGGCAGGGAATCGGATGTGCGGAATCAGAGATGGGGAATCAGAGGTGGGGAATCAGAGGCGGTGAATCAGAGATGGGGAATCAGAGGCGGGGAATCAGAGGCAGGAAATCAGACACGGGGATTCAGAGGCTGGGAATCAGACGGGGGGAATCAAAGGCGGGGAATCAGAGCTGGGGAATCTGAGGCAGGGAATTAGAGTTGGGGATTCAGAGGCGGGGAATCAGATATGGGGAAACAGAGGCGGGGAATCAGAGGCGGGCAAACAGAGGCGGGGAATTAGATATGGGGAATCAGAGGTAGGGAATCAGAGGTGGTGAATCAGTGATCGGGAATCACAGGCGGGGAATCAGAGGCAGGGAATAGAACGCAGGGAATCAGAGGCAGGGAATCAGAGCTGGGGAATCAGAGGCGGGGAATCATAGTTGGGAATCAGAGGCGGGAATCAGATATGGGGAAACAGAGGCGGGGAATCAGAGGCGGGGAAACAGAGGCGGGGAATCAGATATGGGGAATCGGATGCAGGGAATCAGAGGCGGGGAATCAGAGCTGGGGAATCAGAGGCGGGGAATCAGAGTTGAGGCATCAGAGTTGGGGAATTAGATATAGGGAAACAGAGGCGGGGAATCAGAGGCGGGGAAACAGAGGCGGGGAATCAGATATGGGGAATCAGAGGTGGGGAATCAGAGGCAGGGTATCAGATGTGCGGAATCAGAGATGGGGAATCAGAGGCAGGGAATCAGAAGCGGGGAATCAGAGGCCGGGAATCAGAGGCCGGGAATCAGATGCTGGGAATAAGAGGCCGGGAATCAGAGGAGGGGAATCAGAGTCCGGGAATCAGAGATGGGGATTCAGAGGCGGGGAATGAGATATGGAGAATCAGAGGCGGGGAATCAGAGGCGGGGAATCAGAGGTGGGGAATCAGATATGGGGAATCAGAGGTGGCGAATCAAAGGCGGTGAATCAGAGATGGGGAATCAGAGGCAGGGAATCAGAGGCAGGGAATCAGGTGCGGGGAATCAGAGGCGGGGAATCAGAGCTGGCGAATCAGAGGCTGGGAATCAGAGGTGGGCAATCAGAGGCGGGGAATCAGATACGGGGAATCAGAGGCGGGGAATCAGAGGCGGGGAAACAGAGGCGGGGAATCAAATATAGGGAATCAGAGGTGGGGAATCAGAGGTTGTGAATCAGAGATGGGGAATCAAGGCGGGGAATCAGAGGCAGGGAATCAGACGCGGGGAATCAGAGGCGGGGATTCAGAGCTGGGGAATCAGAGGCGGGGAATCAGAGTTGGGGAATCAGAGGCAGGGAATCAGATATGGGGAATCAGAGGCGGGGAATCAGAGGCCGGGAATCAGATATGGGGAAACAGAGGCGGGGAATCCGAGGCGGGGAAACAAAGGCGGGGAATCAGATATGGGGAATCAGAGGTGGGGATTCAGAGGTTGGGAATCAGAGGCAGGGAATCAGAGTCGGGGAAACAGAGGCGGGTAATCAGATATGGGGAATCAGAGGTGGCGAATCAAAGGCGGTGAAACAGAGATGGGGAATCAGGGCAGGGAATCAGAGGCAGCGAATCAAACACGGGGAATCAGAGCTGGGGAATCAGAGGCGGGGAATCAGAGTTGGGAATCAGAGGCAGGGAATCAGAGGCGGGGAAACAGAGGCGGGGAATCAGATATGGGGAATCAGAGGGGGGGATCCGAGGTTGGGAATCAGAGGCAGGGAATCAGAGGCGGGGAATCAGAGGCGGGGAATCAGAGGAAGGGAATCAGATGTGCGGAATCGGAGATGGGGAATCAGAAGCAGGGAATCAGAGGCGGGGAATCAGAGGCGGGGAATCAGAGGCCGGGAATCAGATATGGGGAAACAGAGGCGGGGAATCCGAGGCGGGGAAACAGAGGCGGGGAATCAGATATGGGCTATCAGAGGTGGGGAATCAGAGGTTGGGAGTCAGAGGCAGGGAATCAGAGGCTTGGAATCAGATGCAGGGAATCAGATGCGGGGAATCAGAGGCGGGGAATCAGAGCTGGCGAATCAGAGGTGGGGAATCAGATTTGGGGAATCAGAGGCGGGGACTTAGATATTGGGAAACAGAGGCGGGGAATCAGAGGCGGGGAAACCCAGGCGGGGAATCAGATATGGGGAATCAGAGGTGGGGAATCAGAGGCAAGGAATCAGATGTGCGGAATCAGAGATGGGGAATCAGAGGCAGGGAATCAGAATCAGAAGCAGGGAATCAGAGGCCGGGAATTAGAGGCCGGAATCAGATGCTGGGAATCAGAGGCCTGGAATCAGAGGCGGGGAATCAGAGGCAGGGAATCAGATGCGGGGAATCAGAGGCGGGGAATCAGAGCTGGGGAATCAGAGGCGGGGTATTAGAGTTGGGGAATCAGAGGCGGGGAATCAGATATGGGGAAACAGAGGTGGGGAATCAGAGGCGGGGAAACATAGGCAGGGAATCAGATATGGGGAATCAGAGGCGGGGAATCAGAGGTGGGGAATCATAGGCAGGGAATCAGATGTGCGGAATCAGAGATGGGGAATCAGAAGCTGGGAATCAGAGGTGGTGAATCAGAGATGGGGAATCAGAGGCGGGGAATAAGAGGAGGGGAATCAGACGCGGGGAATCAGAGGTGGGCAATCAGAGGCGGGGAATCAGATATGGGGAATCAGAGGCGGGGAATCAGAGGCGGGGAAACAGAGGCGGGGAATCAGATATGGGGAATCAGAGGTGGGGCATCAGAGGTTGTGAATCACAGATGGGGAATCAGAGGCGGGGAATCAGAGGCAGGGAATCAGATGCGGGGATTCAGAGGCGGGGAATCAGAGCTGGCGAATCAGAGGCGGGGAATCAGAGGTGGGCAATCAGAGCCGGGGAATCAGATATGGGGAATCAGAGGCGGGGAAACAGAGGCGGGGAATCAGATATGGGGAATCAGAGGTGGGGAATCAGAGGTTGTGAATCAGAGATGGGGAATCAAGGCGGGGAATCAGAGGCGGGGAAACAGAGGCGGGGAATCTGATATGGGAAATCAGAGGTGGGGAATCAGGGGCAGGGAATCAGTGGCAGGGAATCAGAGGCGGGGAATCTGAGCCGGGGAATCAGAGGCAGGGAATCAGACACGGGGAATCAGAGGCGGGGAATCAGAGATGGTGAATCAGAAGCGGGGAATCAGAGGCAGGGAATCGGACACCGGGAATCAGAGGCGGGGAATCAGAGCTGGGGAATCAGAGGCGGGGAATCAGAGTTGGGGAATTAGAGGCGGGGAATCAGATATGGGGAAATAGAGGCGGGGAATCAGATATGGGGAATCAGAGGTGTGGAATCAGAGGTTGGGAATCAGAGGCAGGGAATCAGAGGCGGGGAAACAGAGGCGGGGAATCAGATATGGGGAATCAGAGGTGGCGAATCAAAGGCGGTGAAACAGAGATGGGGAATCAGGGCAGGGAATCAGAGGCAGGGAATCAGAGCTGGGGAAACAGAGGCGGGGAATCAGATATGGGGAATCAGAGGTGGGGAATCAGGGGCGGGGAATCAGTGGCAGGGAATCAGAGCTGGGGAATCAGAGGTGGGGAATCAGAGCTGGGGAAACAGAGGCGGGGAATCAGATATGGGGAATCAGAGGTGGGGAATCAGTGACGGGGAATCAGTGGCAGGGAATCAGAGGCCGGGAATAAAAGGCGGGGAATCAGAGCTGGAGAATCAGAGTTGGGGAATCAGAGGAGGGGAATCAGATATGGGGAAACAGAGGCCGGGAATCAGAGGCAGGGAAACAGAGGCGGGGAATCAGATATGGGGAATCAGAGGTGGGGAATTTGAGGTTGCGAATCAGAGGCGGGGAATCAGAGGCGGGGAATCAGAGGCAGGGAATCGGATGTGCGGAATCAGAGATGGGGAATCAGAGGTGGGGAATCAGAGGCGGTGAATCAGAGATGGGGAATCAGAGGCGGGGAATCAGAGGCAGGAAATCAGACACGGGGATTCAGAGGCTGGGAATCAGACGGGGGGAATCAAAGGCGGGGAATCAGAGCTGGGGAATCTGAGGCAGGGAATTAGAGTTGGGGATTCAGAGGCGGGGAATCAGATATGGGGAAACAGAGGCGGGGAATCAGAGGCGGGCAAACAGAGGCGGGGAATTAGATATGGGGAATCAGAGGTAGGGAATCAGAGGTGGTGAATCAGTGATCGGGAATCACAGGCGGGGAATCAGAGGCAGGGAATAGAACGCGGGAAATCAGAGGCAGGGAATCAGAGCTGGGGAATCAGAGGCGGGGAATCATAGTTGGGAATCAGAGGCGGGAATCAGATATGGGGAAACAGAGGCGGGGAATCAGAGGCGGGGAAACAGAGGCGGGGAATCAGATATGGGGAATCGGATGCAGGGAATCAGAGGCGGGGAATCAGAGCTGGGGAATCAGAGGCGGGGAATCAGAGTTGAGGCATCAGAGTTGGGGAATTAGATATAGGGAAACAGAGGCGGGGAATCAGAGGCGGGGAAACAGAGGCGGGGAATCAGATATGGGGAATCAGAGGTTGGGAATCAGAGGCAGGGTATCAGATGTGCGGAATCAGAGATGGGGAATCAGAGGCAGGGAATCAGAAGCGGGGAATCAGGGGCCGGGAATCAGAGGCCGGGAATCAGATGCTGGGAATAAGAGGCCGGGAATCAGAGGAGGGGAATCAGAGTCCGGGAATCAGAGATGGGGATTCAGAGGCGGGAATGAGATATGGAGAATCAGAGGCGGGGAATCAGAGGCGGGGAATCAGAGGTGGGGAATCAGATATGGGGAATCAGAGGTGGCGAATCAAAGGCGGTGAATCAGAGATGGGGAATCAGAGGCATGGAATCAGAGGCAGGGAATCAGATGCGGGGAATCAGAGGCGGGGAATCAGAGCTGGCGAATCAGAGGCTGGGAATCAGAGGTGGGCAATCAGAGTCGGGGAATCAGATACGGGGAATCAGAGGCGGGGAATCAGAGGCGGGGAAACAGAGGCGGGGAATCAAATATAGGGAATCAGAGGTGGGGAATCAGAGGTTGTGAATCAGAGATGGGCAATCAAGGCGGGGAATCAGAGGCAGGGAATCAGACGCGGGGAATCAGAGGCGGGGATTCAGAGCTGGGGAATCAGAGGCGGGGAATCAGAGTTGGGGAATCAGAGGCAGGGAATCAGATATGGGGAATCAGAGGCGGGGAATCAGAGGCCGGGTATCAGATATGGGGAAACAGAGGCGGGGAATCCGAGGCGGGGAAACAAAGGCGGGGAATCAGATATGGGGAATCAGAGGTGGGGATTCAGAGGTTGGGAATCAGAGGCAGGGAATCAGAGGCTTGGAATCAGATGCAGGGTATCAGATGCGGGGAATCAGAGGCGGGGAATCAGAGCTGGGTAATCAGAGGTGGGGAATCAGATTTGGGGAGTCAGAGGTGGGGACTTAGATATTGGGAAACAGAGGCGGGGAATCAGAGGCGGGGAAACAGAGGCGGGGAATCAGATATGGTGAACCAGAGGTGGGGAATCAGAGGCAGGGAATCAGATGTGCGGAATCAGAGATGGGGAATCAGAGGAAGGGAATCAGAATCAGAAGCAGGGAATCAGAGGCCGTGAATCAGAGGCCGGAATCAGATGCTGGGAATCAGAGGCCTGGAATCAGAGGCGGGGAATCAGAGGCAGGGAATCAGATGCGGGGAATCAGAGGCGGGGAATCAGAGCTGGGGAATCTGAGGCGGGGTATTAGAGTTGGGGAATCTGAGGCGGGGAATCAGATATGGGGAAACAGAGGTGGGGAATCAGAGGCGGGGAAACAGAGGCAGGGAATCAGATATGGGGAATCAGAGGTGGGGCATCAGAGGTTGTGAATCACAGATGGGGAATCAGAGGCGGGGAATCAGAGGCAGGGAATCAGACGCGGGGAATCAGAGGCGGGGATTCAGAGCTGGGGAATCAGAAGCGGGGAATCAGAGTTGGGGAATCAGAGGCGGGGAATCAGATATGGGGAATCAGAGGCAGGGAATCAGAGGCGGGGAATCAGAGGCAGGGAATCAGACGCGGGGAATCTGAGGCGGGGAATCAGAGCTGGGGAATCAGAGGTGGGGAATCAGAGTTGGGGAATCAGAGGCAGGGAATTGGATGTGCGGAATCAGAGAGGGGGAATCAGAGGTGGGGAATCAGAGGCGGTGAATCAGAGATGGGGAATCAGAGGCGGGGAATCAGAGGCAGGAAATCAGACACGGGGATTCAGAGGCTGGGAATCAGATGGGGGGAATCAAAGGCGGGGAATCAGAGCTGGGGAATCTGAGGCAGGGAATCAGAGTTGGGGATTCAGAGGCGGGGAATCAGATATGGGGAAACAGAGGCGGGGAATCAGAGGCGGGCAAACAGAGGCGGGGAATTAGATATGGGGAATCAGAGGTAGGGAATCAGAGGTGGTGAATCAGTGATGGGGAATCACAGGCGGGGAATCAGAGGCAGGGAATAGAACGCGGGGAATCAGAGGCAGGGAATCAGAGCTGGGGAATCAGAGGAGGGGATTCATAGTTGGGAATCAGAGGCGGGAATCAGATATGGGGAAACAGAGGTGGGGAATCAGAGGCGGTGAAACAGAGGCGGGGAATCAGATATGGGGAATCGGATGCAGGGAATAAGAGGCGGGGAATCAGAGCTGGGGAATCAGAGGCGGGGAATCAGAGTTGGGGCATCAGAGGTGGGGAATTAGATATAGGGAAACTGAGGCGGGGAATCAGAGGCGGGGAAACAGAGGCGGGGAATCAGATATGGGGAATCAGAGGTGGGGAATCAGAGCCAGGGAATCAGATGTGCGGAATCAGAGATGGGGAATAAGAGGCAGGGAATCAGAATCAGAAGCGGGGAATCAGAGGCCAGGAATCAAAGGCCGGGAATCAGATGCTGGGAATAAGAGGCCGGGAATCAGAGGTGGGGAATCAGATATGGGGAATCAGAGGTGGCGAATCAAAGGCGGTGAATCAGAGATGGGGAATCAGAGGCGGGGAATCAGAGGCAGGGAATCAGATGCGGGGAATCAGAGGCGGGGAATCAGAGCTGGCGAATCAGAGGCTGGGAATCAGAGGTGGGCAATCAGAGGCGGGGAATCAGATATGGGGAATCAGAGGCGGGGAATCAGAGGCGGGGAAACAGAGGCGGGGAATCAAATATAGGGAATCAGAGGTGAGGAATCAGAGGTTGTGAATCAGAGATGGGGAATCAAGGCGGGGAATCAGAGGCAGGGAATCAGACGCGGGGAATCAGAGGCGGGGATTCAGAGCTGGGGAATCAGAGGCGGGGAATCAGAGTTGGGGAATCAGAGGCAGGGAATCAGATATGGGGAATCAGAGGCGGGGAATCAGAGGCGGGGAAACAGAGGCGGGGAATCAGATGTGGGGAATCAGAGGTGGGGAATCAGGGGCAGGGATCAGTGGCAGGGAATCAGAGGCGGGGAATCAGAGGCGGGGAATCAAAGGCAGGGAATCAGACACGGGGAATCAGAGGCGGGGAATCAGAGATGGGGAATCAGAGGCAGGGAATCGTATGCCGGGAATCAGAGTCGGGGAATCAGAGCTGGGGAATCAGAGGCGGGGAATCAGAGTTGGGGAATCAGAGGCGGGGAATCAGATATGGGGAAATAGAGGCGGGGAATCAGATATGGGGAATCAGAGGTGTGGAATCAGAGGTTGGAATCAGAGGCAGGGAATCAGAGTCGGGGAAACAGAGGCGGGGAATCAGATATGGGGAATCAGAGGTGGCGAATCAAAGGCGGTGAAACAGAGATGGGGAATCAGGGCAGGGAATCAGAGGCAGGGAATCAAACACGGGGAATCAGAGCTGGGGAATCAGAGGCGGGGAATCAGAGTTGGGAATCAGAGGCGGGGAATCAGAGGCGGGGAAACAGAGGCGGGGAATCAGATATGGGGAATCAGAGGTGGGGAATCCGAGGTTGGGAATCAGAGGCAGGGAATCAGAGGCGGAAAATCAGAGGCGGGGAATCAGAGGAAGGGAATCAGATGTGCGGAATCGGAGATGGGGAATCAGAGGCAGGGAATCAGAGGCGGGGAATCAGAGGCGGGGAATCAGAGGCCGGGAATCAGATATGGGGAAACAGAGGCGGGGAATCCGAGGCGGGGAAACAGAGGCGGGGAATCAGATATGGGGAATCAGAGGTGGGGAATCAGAGGTTGGGAATCAGAGGCAGGGAATCAGAGGCTTGGTATCAGATGCAGGGAATCAGATGCGGGGAATCAGAGGCGGGGAATCAGAGCTGGGGAATCAGAGGTGGGGAATCAGATTTGGGGAATCAGAGGCGGGGAATTAGATATTGGGAAACAGAGGCGGGGAATCAGAGGCGGGGAAACCCAGGCGGCGAATCAGATATGGGGAATCAGAGGTGGGGAATCAGAGGCAAGGAATCAGATGTGCGGAATCAGAGTTGGGGAATCAGAGGCAGGGAATCAGAATCAGAAGCAGGGAATCAGAGGCCGGGAATCAGAGGCCGGAATCAGATGCTGGGAATCAGAGGCCTGGAATCAGAGGCGGGGAATCAGAGGCAGGGAATCAGATTCGGGGAATCAGAGGCGGGGAATCAGAGCTGGGGAATCAGAGGCGGGGTATTAGAGTTGGGGAATCAGAGGCGGGGAATCAGATATGGGGAAACAGAGGTGGGGAATCAGAGGCGGGGAAACAGAGGCAGGGAATCAGATATGGGGAATCAGAGGCGGGGAATCAGAGGTGGGGAATTATAGGCAGGGAATCGGATGTGCGGAATCAGAGATGGGGAGTCAGAGGCTGGGAATCAGAGGTGGTGAATCAGAGATGGGGAATCAGAGGCGGGGAATCAGAGGAAGGGAATCAGACGCGGGGAATCAGAGGTGGGCAATCAGAGGCGGGGAATCAGATATGGGGAATCAGAGGCGGGGAATCAGAGGCGGGGAAACAGAGGCGGGGAATCAGATATGGGGAATCAGAGGTGGGGCATCAGAGGTTGTGAATCACAGATGGGGAATCAGAGGCGGGGAATCAGAGGCAGGGAATCAGACGCGGGGAATCAGAGGCGGGGATTCAGAGCTGGTGAATCAGAGGCTGGGAATCAGAGTTGGGGAATCAGAGGCGGGGAATCAGATATGGGGAATCAGAGGCAGGGAATCAGAGGCGGGAAAACAGAGGCGGGGAATCAGATATGGGGAATCAGAGGCGGGGAATCAGAGGCAGGGAATCAGACACGGGGAATCAGAGGCAGGGAATCAGAGATGGGGAATCAGAGGCGGGGAATCAGAGGCAGGGAATCGGATGCCGGGAATCAGAGGCGGGAAATCAGAGCTGGGGAATCAGAGGCGGGGAATCAGAGATGGGGAATCAGAGGCGGCGAAGCAGATATGGGGAAATAGAGGCGGGGAATCAGATATGGGGAATCAGAGGCGGGGAATCAGATATGGGGAATCAGAGGCTGGGAATCAGAGGGGGGGAAACAGAGGCGGGGAATAAGATATGGGGAATCAGAGGTGGGGAATCAGGGGCGGGGAATCAGTGGCAGGGAATCAGAGGCGGGGAATCAGAGGCGGGGAATCAAAGGAAGGGAATCAGACACGGGGAATCAGATGTGGGGAATCAGAGATGGGGAATCAGAGGCGGGGAATCAGAGGCAGGGAATCAGACGCGGGGAATCAGAGGCGGGGAATCAGAGCTGGGGAATCAGAGGTGGGGAATCAGAGTCGGGGAATCATAGGCAGGGAATCGGTTGTGCGGAATCAGAGATGGGGAATCAGATGTGGGGAATCAGAGGCAGTGAATCAGAGGCGGGGAAACAGAGGCGGGGAATCAAATATAGGGAATCAGAGGTGGGGAATCAGAGGTTGTGAATCAGAGATGGGGAATCAAGGCGGGGAATCAGAGGCAGGGAATCAGACGCGGGGAATCAGAGGCGGGGATTCAGAGCTGGGGAATCAGAGGCGGTGAATCAGAGTTGGGGAATCAGAGGCAGGGAATCAGATATGGGGAATCAGAGGTGGCGAATCAGAGGCGGGGAAACAGAGGCGGGGAATCAGATATGGGGAATCAGAATTGGGGAATCAGGGGCAGGGAATCAGTGGCAGGGAATCAGAGGTGGGGAATCAGAGGCGGGGAATCAGAGGCAGGGAATCAGACACGGGGAATCAGAGGCGGGGAATCAGAGATGGGGAATCAGAGGCGGGGAATCAGAGGCAGGGAATCGGACTCCGGGAATCAGAGTCGGGGAATCAGAGCTGGGGAATCAGAGGCGGGGAATCAGAGTTGGGGAATCAGAGGCGGGGAATCAGATATGGGGAAATAGAGGCGGGGAATCAGATATGGGGAATCAGAGGTGTGGAATCAGAGGTTGGGAATCAGAGGCAGGGAATCAGAGTCGGGGAAACAGAGGCGGGTAATCAGATATGGGGAATCAGAGGTGGCGAATCAAAGGCGGTGAAACAGAGATGGGGAATCAGGGCAGGGAATCAGAGGCAGGGAATCAAACACGGGGAATCAGAGCTGGGGAATCAGAGGCGGGGAATCAGAGTTGGGAATCAGAGGCGGGGAATCAGAGGCGGGGAAACAGAGGCGGGGAATCAGATATGGGGAATCAGAGGGGGGGAATCCGAGGTTGGGAATCAGAGGCAGGGTATCAGAGGCGGGGAATCAGAGGCGGGGAATCAGAGGAAGGGAATCAGATGTGCGGAATCGGAGATGGGGAATCAGAAGCAGGGAATCAGAGGCGGGGAATCAGAGGTGGGGAATCAGAGGCCGGGAATCAGATATGGGGAAACAGAGGCGGGGAATCCGAGGCGGGGAAACAGAGGCGGGGAATCAGATATGGGGTATCAGAGGTGGGGAATCAGAGGTTGGGAATCAGAGGCAGGGAATCAGAGGCTTGGAATCAGATGCAGGGAATCAGATGCGGGGAATCAGAGGCGGGGAATCAGAGCTGGCGAATCAGAGGTGGGGAATCAGATTTGGGGAATCAGAGGCGGGGACTTAGATATTGGGAAACAGAGGCGGGGAATCAGAGGCGGCGAAACCCAGGCGTGGAATCAGATATGGGGAATCAGAGGTGGGGAATCAGAGGCAAGGAATCAGATGTG
The DNA here is from genome assembly GCF_036971445.1 of Narcine bancroftii. Classification (NCBI taxonomy): domain Eukaryota; kingdom Metazoa; phylum Chordata; class Chondrichthyes; order Torpediniformes; family Narcinidae; genus Narcine; species Narcine bancroftii. The sequence goes on from NW_027211883.1 coordinate 1,210,623, forward strand.
CGGAATCAGAGATGGGGAATCAGAGGCAGGGAATCAGAATCAGAAGCAGGGAATCAGAGGCCGGTAATTAGAGGCCGGAATCAGATGCTGGGAATCAGAGGCCTGGAATCAGAGGCGGGGTATTAGAGTTGGGGAATCAGAGGCGGGGAATCAGATATGGGGAAACAGAGGTGGGGAATCAGAGGCGGGGAAACAGAGGCAGGGAATCAGATATGGGGAATCAGAGGCGGGGAATCAGAGGTGGGGAATTATAGGCAGGGAATCAGATATGGGGAATCAGAGGTGGGGCATCAGAGGTTGTGAATCACAGATGGGGAATCAGAGGCGGGGAATCAGAGGCAGGGAATCAGACGCGGGGAATCAGAGGCGGGATTCAGAGCTGGGGAATCAGAGGCGGGGAATCAGAGTTGGGGAATCAGAGGCGGGGAATCAGATATGGGGAATCAGAGGCAGGGAATCAGAGGCGGGAAAACAGAGGCGGGGAATCAGATATGGGGAATCAGAGGCGGGGAATCAGAGGCAGGGAATCAGACACGGGGAATCAGAGGCGGGGAATCAGAGATGGGGAATCAGAGGCGGGGAATCAGAGGCAGGGAATCGGATGCCGGGAATCAGAGGCGGGAAATCAGAGGCAGGAAATCAGACAGGGATTCAGAGGCTGGGAATCAGACGGGGGGAATCAAAGGCGGGGAATCAGAGCTGGTGAATCAGAGGCAGGGAATCAGAGTTGGGGATTCAGAGGCGGGGAATCAGATATGGGGAAACAGAGGCGGGGAATGAGAGGCGGGCAAGCAGAGGCGGGGAATTAGATATGGGGAATCAGAGGTGGGAAATCAGAGGTGGTGAATCAGAGATGGGGAATCACAGGCGGGGAATCAGAGGCAGCGAATAGAACGCGGGGAATCAGAGGCAGGGAATCAGAGCTGGGGAATCAGAGGCGGGGAATCAGATATGGGGAAACAGAGGCGGGGAATCAGAGGCGGGGAAACAGAGGCGGGGAATCAGACATGGGGAATCGGATGCGGGGAATCAGAGGCGGGGAATCAGAGCTGGGGAATCAGAGGTGGGGAATCAGAGTTGGGGCATCAGAGGTGGGGAATTAGATATGGGGAAACAGAGGCGGGGAATCATGGGCGGGGAAACAGAGGCGGGGAATCAGATATGGGGAATCAGAGGTGGGGAATCAGAGGCAGGGAATCAGATGTGCGGAATCAGAGATGGGGAATCAGAGGCAGGGAATCAGAATCAGAAGCGGGGAATCAGAGGCCGGGAATCAGAGGCCGGGAATCAGATGCTGGGAATAAGAGGCCGGGAATCAGAGGTGGGGAATCAGAGTCTGGGAATCAGAGATGGGGATTCAGAGGTGGGGAATGAGATATGGAGAATCAGAGGCGGGGAATCAGAGGCGGGGAAACAGAGGTGGGGAATCAGATATGGGGAAATAGAGGCGGGGAATCAGTTATGGGGAATCAGAGGTGTGGAATCAGAGGTTGGGAATCAGAGGCAGGGAATCAGAGTCGGGGAAACAGAGGCGGGTAATCAGATATGGGGAATCAGAGGTGGCGAATCAAAGGCGGTGAAACAGAGATGGGGAATCAGGGCAGGGAATCAGAGGCAGGGAATCAAACACGGGGAATCAGAGCTGGGGAATCAGAGGCGGGGAATCAGAGTTGGGAATCAGAGGCGGGGAATCAGAGGCGGGGAAACAGAGGCGGGGAATCAGATATGGGGAATCAGAGGTGGGGAATCCGAGGTTGGGAATCAGAGGCAGGGAATCAGATATGGGGAATCAGAGGCGGGGAATCAGAGGTGGGGAATCATAGGCAGGGAATCAGATGTGCGGAATCAGAGATGGGGAATCAGAAGCTGGGAATCAGAGGTGGTGAATCAGAGATGGGGAATCAGAGGCGGGGAATAAGAGGAGGGGAATCAGACGCGGGGAATCAGAGGTGGGCAATCAGAGGCGGGGAATCAGATATGGGGAATCAGAGGCGGGGAATCAGAGGCGGGGAAACAGAGGCGGGGAATCAGATATGGGGAATCAGAGGTGGGGCATCAGAGGTTGTGAATCACAGATGGGGAATCAGAGGCGGGGAATCAGAGGCAGGGAATCAGACGCGGGGAATCAGAGGCGGGGATTCAGAGCTGGGGAATCAGAGGCGGGGAATCAGAGTTGGGGAATCAGAGGCGGGGAATCAGATATGGGGAATCAGAGGCAGGGAATCAGAGGCGGGAAAACAGAGGCGGGGATTCAGATATGGGGAATCAGAGGCGGGGAATCAGAGGCAGGGAATCAGACACGGGGAATCAGAGGCGGGGAATCAGAGATGGGGAATCAGAGGCGGGGAATCAGAGGCAGGGAATCGGATGCCGGGAATCAGAGGCGGGAAATCAGAGGCAGGAAATAAGACAGGGATTCAGAGGCTGGGAATCAGACGGGGGGAATCAAAGGCGGGGAATCAGAGCTGGTGAATCAGAGGCAGGGAATCAGAGTTGGGGATTCAGAGGCGGGGAATCAGATATGGGGAAACAGAGGCGGGGAATGAGAGGCGGGCAAGCAGAGGCGGGGAATTAGATATGGGGAATCACAGGCGGGGAATCAGAGGCAGCGAATAGAACGCGGGGAATCAGAGGCAGGGAATCAGAGCTGGGGAATCAGAGGCGGGGAATCAGATATGGGGAAACAGAGGCGGGGAATCAGAGGCGGGGAAACAGAGGCGGGGAATCAGACATGGGGAATCGGATGCGGGGAATCAGAGGCGGGGAATCAGAGCTGGGGTATCAGAGGTGGGGAATCAGAGTTGGGGCATCAGAGGTGGGGAATTAGATATGGGGAAACAGAGGCGGGGAATCATGGGCGGGGAAACAGAGGCGGGGAATCAGATATGGGGAATCAGAGGTGGGGAATCAGAGGCAGGGAATCAGATGTGCGGAATCAGAGATGGGGAATCAGAGGCAGGGAATCAGAATCAGAAGCGGGGAATCAGAGGCCGGGAATCAGAGGCCGGGAATCAGATGCTGGGAATAAGAGGCCGTGAATCAGAGGTGGGGAATCAGAGTCTGGGAATCAGAGATGGGGATTCAGAGGTGGGGAATGAGATATGGAGAATCAGAGGCGGGGAATCAGAGGCGGGGAAACAGAGGTGGGGAATCAGATATGGGGAAATAGAGGCGGGATATCAGTTATGGGGAATCAGAGGTGTGGAATCAGAGGTTAGGAATCAGAGGCAGGGAATCAGAGTCGGGGAAACAGAGGCGGGTAATCAGATATGGGGAATCAGAGGTGGCGAATCAAAGGCGGTGAAACAGAGATGGGGAATCAGGGCAGGGAATCAGAGGCAGGGAATCAAACACGGGGAATCAGAGATGGGGAATCAGAGGCAGGGAATCAGAATCAGAGGCGGGGAATCAGAGGCGGGGAAACAGAGGCGGGGAATCAGATATGGGGAATCAGAGGTGGGGAATCCGAGGTTGGGAATCAGAGGCAGGGAATCAGAGGCGGGGAATCAGAGGCGGGGAATCAGAGGAAGGGAATCAGATGTGCGGAATCAGAGATGGGGTATCAGAGGCAGGGAATCAGAGGCGGGGAATCAGAGGCGGGGAATCAGAGGCCGGGAATCAGATATGGGGAAACAGAGGCGGGGAATCCGAGGCGGGGAAACAGAGGCGGGGAATCAGATATGGGGAATCAGAGGTGGGGAATCAGAGGTTGGGAATCAGAGGCAGGGAATCAGAGGCTTGGAATCAGATGCAGGGAATCAGATGCGGGGAATCAGAGGCGGGGAATCAGAGCTGGGGAATCAGAGGTGGGGAATCAGATTTGGGGAATCAGAGGCGGGGACTTAGATATTGGGAAACAGAGGCGGGGAATCAGAGGCGGGGAAACCCAGGCGGGGAATCAGATATGGGGAATCAGAGGTGGGGAATCAGAGGCAAGGAATCAGATGTGCGGAATCAGAGATGGGGAATCAGAGGCAGGGAATCAGAATCAGAAGCACGGAATTCGAGGCCGGGAATTAGAGGCCGGAATCAGATGCTGGGAATCAGAGGCCTGGAATCAGAGGCGGGGAATCAGAGGCAGGGAATCAGATGCGGGGAATCAGAGGCGGGGAAACAGAGGCGGGGAATCAGATATGGGGAATCAGAGGTGGGGCATCAGAGGTTGTGAATCACAGATGGGGAATCAGAGGCGGGGAATCAGAGGCAGGGAATCAGACGCGGGGAATCAGAGGCGGGGATTCAGAGCTGGGGAATCAGAGGCGGGGAATCAGAGTTGGGGAATCAGAGGCGGGGAATCAGATATGGGGAATCAGAGGCAGGGAATCAGAGGCGGGAAAACAGAGGCGGGGAATCAGATATGGGGAATCAGAGGCGGGGAATCAGAGGCAGGGAACCAGACACGGGGAATCAGAGGCGGGGAATCAGAGATGGGGAATCAGAGGCGGGGAATCAGAGGCAGGGAATCGGATGCCGGGAATCAGAGGCGGGAAATCAGAGCTGGGGAATCAGAGGCGGGGAATCAGAGTTGGGGAATCAGAGGCGGGAAATCAGAGGCAGGAAATAAGACAGGGATTCAGAGGCTGGGAATCAGACGGGGGGAATCAAAGGCGGGGAATCAGAGCTGGTGAATCAGAGGCAGGGAATCAGAGTTGGGGATTCAGAGGCGGGGAATCAGATATATGGAAACAGAGGTGGGGAATGAGAGGCGGGCAAGCAGAGGTGGGGAATTAGATATGGGGAATCAGAGGTGGGAAATCAGAGGTGGTGAATCAGAGATGGGGAATCACAGGCGGGGAATCAGAGGCAGCGAATAGAACGCGGGGAATCAGAGGCAGGGAATCAGAGCTGGGGAATCAGAGGCGGGGAATCAGATATGGGGAAACAGAGGCGGGGAATCAGAGGCGGGGAAACAGAGGCGGGGAATCAGACATGGGGAATCGGATGCGGGGAATCAGAGGCGGGGAATCAGAGCTGGGGAATCAGAGGTGGGGAATCAGAGTTGGGGCATCAGAGGTGGGGAATTAGATATGGGGAAACAGAGGCGGGGAATCAGAGGCGGGGAAACAGAGGCGGGGAATCAGATATGGGGAATCAGAGGTGGGGAATCAGAGGCAAGGAATCAGATGTGCGGAATCAGAGATGGGGAATCAGATATGGGGAAATAGAGGCGGGGAATCAGTTATGGGGAATCAGAGGTGTGGAATCAGAGGTTAGGAATCAGAGGCAGGGAATCAGAGTCGGGGAAACAGAGGCGGGTAATCAGATATGGGGAATCAGAGGTGGCGAATCAAAGGCGGTGAAACAGAGATGGGGAATCAGGGCAGGGAATCAGAGGCAGGGAATCAAACACGGGGAATCAGAGATGGGGAATCAGAGGCAGGGAATCAGAATCAGAGGCGGGGAATCAGAGGCGGGGAAACAGAGGCGGGGAATCAGATATGGGGAATCAGAGGTGGGGAATCCGAGGTTGGGAATCAGAGGCAGGGAATCAGAGGCGGGGAATCAGAGGCGGGGAATCAGAGGAAGGGAATCAGATGTGCGGAATCGGAGATGGGGAATCAGAGGCAGGGAATCAGAGGCGGGGAATCAGAGGCGGGGAATCAGAGGCCGGGAATCAGATATGGGGAAACAGAGGCGGGGAATCCGAGGCGGGGAAACAGAGGCGGGGAATCAGATATGGGGAATCAGAGGTGGGGAATCAGAGGTTGGGAATCAGAGGCAGGGAATCAGAGGCTTGGAATCAGATGCAGGGAATCAGATGCGGGGAATCAGAGGCGGGGAATCAGAGCTGGGGAATCAGAGGTGGGGAATCAGATTTGGGGAATCAGAGGCGGGGACTTAGATATTGGGAAACAGAGGCGGGGAATCAGAGGCGGGGAAACCCAGGCGGGGAATCAGATATGGGGAATCAGAGGTGGGGAATCAGAGGCAAGGAATCAGATGTGCGGAATCAGAGATGGGGAATCAGAGGCAGGGAATCAGAATCAGAAGCACGGAATTCGAGGCCGGGAATTAGAGGCCGGAATCAGATGCTGGGAATCAGAGGCCTGGAATCAGAGGCGGGGAATCAGAGGCAGGGAATCAGATGCGGGGAATCAGAGGCGGGGAAACAGAGGCGGGGAATCAGATATGGGGAATCAGAGGTGGGGCATCAGAGGTTGTGAATCACAGATGGGGAATCAGAGGCGGGGAATCAGAGGCAGGGAATCAGACGCGGGGAATCAGAGGCGGGGATTCAGAGCTGGGGAATCAGAGGCGGGGAATCAGAGTTGGGGAATCAGAGGCGGGGAATCAGATATGGGGAATCAGAGGCAGGGAATCAGAGGCGGGAAAACAGAGGCGGGGAATCAGATATGGGGAATCAGAGGCGGGGAATCAGAGGCAGGGAACCAGACACGGGGAATCAGAGGCGGGGAATCAGAGATGGGGAATCAGAGGCGGGGAATCAGAGGCAGGGAATCGGATGCCGGGAATCAGAGGCGGGAAATCAGAGCTGGGGAATCAGAGGCGGGGAATCAGAGTTGGGGAATCAGAGGCGGGAAATCAGAGGCAGGAAATAAGACAGGGATTCAGAGGCTGGGAATCAGACGGGGGGAATCAAAGGCGGGGAATCAGAGCTGGTGAATCAGAGGCAGGGAATCAGAGTTGGGGATTCAGAGGCGGGGAATCAGATATATGGAAACAGAGGTGGGGAATGAGAGGCGGGCAAGCAGAGGTGGGGAATTAGATATGGGGAATCAGAGGTGGGAAATCAGAGGTGGTGAATCAGAGATGGGGAATCACAGGCGGGGAATCAGAGGCAGCGAATAGAACGCGGGGAATCAGAGGCAGGGAATCAGAGCTGGGGAATCAGAGGCGGGGAATCAGATATAGGGAAACAGAGGCGGGGAATCAGAGGCGGGGAAACAGAGGCGGGGAATCAGACATGGGGAATCGGATGCGGGGAATCAGAGGCGGGGAATCAGAGCTGGGGAATCAGAGGTGGGGAATCAGAGTTGGGGCATCAGAGGTGGGGAATTAGATATGGGGAAACAGAGGCGGGGAATCAGAGGCGGGGAAACAGAGGCGGGGAATCAGATATGGGGAATCAGAGGTGGGGAATCAGAGGCAAGGAATCAGATGTGCGGAATCAGAGATGGGGAATCAGAGGCAGGGAAATAGAATCAGAAGCGGGGAATCAGAGGCCGGGAATCAGAGGCCGGGAATCAGATGCTGGGAATAAGAGGCCGGGAATCAGAGGTGGGGAATCAGAGTCTGGGAATCAGAGATGGGGATTCAGAGGCGGGGAATGAGATATGGAGAATCAGAGGCGGGGAATCAGAGGCGGGGTAACAGAGGTGGGGAATAAGATATGGGGAATCAGAGGTGGCGAATCAAAGGCGGTGAATCAGAGATGGGGAATCAGAGGCGGGGAATCAGAGGCAGGGAATCAGATGCGGGGATTCAGAGGCGGGGAATCAGAGCTGGCGAATCAGAGGCGGGGAATCAGAGGTGGGCAATCAGAGCCGGGGAATCAGATATGGGGAATCAGAGGCGGGGAAACAGAGGCGGGGAATCAGATATGGGGAATCAGAGGTGGGGAATCAGAGGTTGTGAATCAGAGATGGGGAATCAAGGCGGGGAATCAGAGGCGGGGAAACAGAGGCGGGGAATCAGATATGGGGAATCAGAATTGGGGAATCAGGGGCAGGGAATCAGTGGCAGGGAATCAGAGGCGGGGAATCAGAGGCGGGGAATCAGAGGCAGGGAATCAGACACGGGGAATCAGAGGCGGGGAATCAGAGATGGGGAATCATAGGCAGGGAATCGGTTGTGCGGAATCAGAGATGGGGAATCAGATGTGGGGAATCAGAGGCAGTGAATCAGAGGCGGGGAAACAGAGGCGGGTAATCAAATATAGGGAATCAGAGATGGGGAATCAGAGGTTGTGAATCAGAGATGGGGAATCAAGGCGGGTAATCAGAGGCAGGGAATCAGACGCGGGGAATCAGAGGCGGGGATTCAGAGCTGGGGAATCAGAGGCGGTGAATCAGAGTTGGGGAATCAGAGGCAGGGAATCAGATATGGGGAATCAGAGGTGGCGAATCAGAGGCGGGGAAACAGAGGCGGGGAATCAGATATGGGGAATCAGAATTGGGGAATCAGGGGCAGGGAATCAGTGGCAGGGAATCAGAGGCGGGGAATCAGAGGCGGGAAATCAGAGGCAGGGAATCAGACACGGGGAATCAGAGGCGGGGAATCAGAGATGGGGAATCAGAGGCGGGGAATCAGAGGCAGGGAATCGGACTCCGGGAATCAGAGTCGGGGAATCAGAGCTGGGGAATCAGAGGCGGGGAATCAGAGTTGGAAAATCAGAGGCGGGGAATCAGATATGGGGAAATAGAGGCGGGGAATCAGATATGGGGAATCAGAGGTGTGGAATCAGAGGTTGGGAATCAGAGGCAGGGAATCAGAGTCGGGGAAACAGAGGCGGGTAATCAGATATGGGGAATCAGAGGTGGCGAATCAAAGGCGGTGAAACAGAGATGGGGAATCAGGGCAGGGAATCAGAGGCAGCGAATCAAACACGGGGAATCAGAGCTGGGGAATCAGAGGCGGGGAATCAGAGTTGGGAATCAGAGGCGGGGAATCAGAGGCGGGGAAACAGAGGCGGGGAATCAGATATGGGGAATCAGAGGGGGGGAATCCGAGGTTGGGAATCAGAGGCAGGGAATCAGAGGCGGGGAATCAGAGGCGGGGAATCAGAGGAAGGGAATCAGATGTGCGGAATCGGAGATGGGGAATCAGAAGCAGGGAATCAGAGGCGGGGAATCAGAGGCTGGGAATCAGAGGCCGGGAATCAGATATGGGGAAACAGAGGCGGGGAATCCGAGGCGGGGAAACAGAGGCGGGGAATCAGATATGGGGTATCAGAGGTGGGGAATCAGAGGTTGGGAGTCAGAGGCAGGGAATCAGAGGCTTGGAATCAGATGCAGGGAATCAGATGCGGGGAATCAGAGGCGGGGAATCAGAGCTGGCGAATCAGAGGTGGGGAATCAGATTTGGGGAATCAGAGGCGGGGACTTAGATATTGGGAAACAGAGGCGGGGAATCAGAGGCGGGGAAACCCAGGCGGGGAATCAGATATGGGGAATCAGAGGTGGGGAATCAGAGGCAAGGAATCAGATGTACGGAATCAGAGATGGGGAATCAGAGGCAGGGAATCAGAATCAGAAGCAGGGAATCAGAGGCCGGGAATTAGAGGCCGGAATCAGATGCTGGGAATCAGAGGCCTGGAATCAGAGGCGGGGAATCAGAGGCAGGGAATCAGATGCGGGGAATCAGAGGCGGGGAATCAGAGCTGGGGAATCAGAGGCGGGGTATTAGAGTTGGGGAATCAGAGGCGGGGAATCAGATATGGGGAAACAGAGGTGGGGAATCAGAGGCGGGGAAACATAGGCAGGGAATCAGATATGGGGAATCAGAGGCGGGGAATCAGAGGTGGGGAATCATAGGCAGGGAATCAGATGTGCGGAATCAGAGATGGGGAATCAGAAGCTGGGAATCAGAGGTGGTGAATCAGAGATGGGGAATCAGAGGCGGGGAATAAGAGGAGGGGAATCAGACGCGGGGAATCAGAGGTGGGCAATCAGAGGCGGGGAATCAGATATGGGGAATCAGAGGCGGGGAATCAGAGGCGGGGAAACAGAGGCGGGGAATCAGATATGGGGAATCAGAGGTGGGGCATCAGAGGTTGTGAATCACAGATGGGGAATCAGAGGCGGGGAATCAGAGGCAGGGAATCAGATGCGGGGATTCAGAGGCGGGGAATCAGAGCTGGCGAATCAGAGGCGGGGAATCAGAGGTGGGCAATCAGAGCCGGGGAATCAGATATGGGGAATCAGAGGTGGGGAAACAGAGGCGGGGAATCAGATATGGGGAATCAGAGGTGGGGAATCAGAGGTTGTGAATCAGAGATGGGGAATCAAGGCGGGGAATCAGAGGCGGGGAAACAGAGGCGGGGAATCTGATATGGGAAATCAGAGATGGTGAATCAGAGGCGGGGAATCAGAGGCAGGGAATCGGACGCCGGGAATCAGAGGCGGGGAATCAGAGCTGGGGAATCAGAGGCGGGGAATCAGAGTTGGGGAATTAGAGGCGGGGAATCAGATATGGGGAAATAGAGGCGGGGAATCAGATATGGGGAATCAGAGGTGTGGAATCAGAGGTTGGGAATCAGAGGCAGGGAATCAGAGGCGGGGAAACAGAGGCGGGGAATCAGATATCGGGAATCAGAGGTGGCGAATCAAAGGCGGTGAAACAGAGATGGGGAATCAGGGCAGGGAATCAGAGGCAGGGAATCAGAGCTGGGGAAACAGATGCGGGGAATCAGATATGGGGAATCAGAGGTGGGGAATCAGGGGCGGGGAATCAGTGGCAGGGAATCAGAGCTGGGGAATCAGAGGTGGGGAATCAGAGCTGGGGAAACAGAGGCGGGGAATCAGATATGGGGAATCAGAGGTGGGGAATCAGTGGCGGGGAATCAGTGGCAGGGAATCAGAGGCCGGGAATAAAAGGCGGGGAATCAGAGCTGGGGAATCAGAGTTGGGGAATCAGAGGAGGGGAATCAGATATGGGGAAACAGAGGCCGGGAATCAGAGGCAGGGCAACAGAGGCGGGGAATCAGATATGGGGAATCAGAGGTGGGGAATTTGAGGTTGCGAATCAGAGGCGGGGAATCAGAGGCGGGGAATCAGAGGCAGGGAATCGGATGTGCGGAATCAGAGATGGGGAATCAGAGGTGGGGAATCAGAGGCGGTGAATCAGAGATGGGGAATCAGAGGCGGGGAATCAGAGGCAGGAAATCAGACACGGGGATTCAGAGGCTGGGAATCAGACGGGGGGAATCAAAGGCGGGGAATCAGAGCTGGGGAATCTGAGGCAGGGAATTAGAGTTGGGGATTCAGAGGCGGGGAATCAGATATGGGGAAACAGAGGCGGGGAATCAGAGGCGGGCAAACAGAGGCGGGGAATTAGATATGGGGAATCAGAGGTAGGGAATCAGAGGTGGTGAATCAGTGATCGGGAATCACAGGCGGGGAATCAGAGGCAGGGAATAGAACGCGGGGAATCAGAGGCAGGGAATCAGAGCTGGGGAATCAGAGGCGGGGAATCATAGTTGGGAATCAGAGGCGGGAATCAGATATGGGGAAACAGAGGCGGGGAATCAGAGGCGGGGAAACAGAGGCGGGGAATCAGATATGGGGAATCGGATGCAGGGAATCAGAGGCGGGGAATCAGAGCTGGGGAATCAGAGGCGGGGAATCAGAGTTGAGGCATCAGAGTTGGGGAATTAGATATAGGGAAACAGAGGCGGGGAATCAGAGGCGGGGAAACAGAGGCGGGGAATCAGATATGGGGATTCAGAGGTGGGGAATCAGAGGCAGGGTATCAGATGTGCGGAATCAGAGATGGGGAATCAGAGGCAGGGAATCAGAAGCGGGGAATCAGAGGCCGTGAATCAGAGGCCGGGAATCAGATGCTGGGAATAAGAGGCCGGGAATCAGAGGAGGGGAATCAGAGTCCGGGAATCAGAGATGGGGATTCAGAGGCGGGGAATGAGATATGGAGAATCAGAGGCGGGGAATCAGAGGCGGGGAATCAGAGGTGGGGAATCAGATATGGGGAATCAGAGGTGGCGAATCAAAGGCGGTGAATCAGAGATGGGGAATCAGAGGCAGGGAATCAGAGGCAGGGAATCAGATGCGGGGAATCAGAGGCGGGGAATCAGAGCTGGCGAATCAGAGGCTGGGAATCAGAGGCGGGGAATCAGAGGCGGGGAAACAGAGGCGGGGAATCAAATATAGGGAATCAGAGGTGGGGAATCAGAGGTTGTGAATCAGAGATGGGGAATCAAGGCGGGGAATCAGAGGCAGGGAATCAGACGCGGGGAATCAGAGGCGGGGATTCAGAGCTGGGGAATCAGAGGCGGGGAATCAGAGTTGGGGAATCAGAGGCAGGGAATCAGATATGGGGAATCAGAGGCGGGGAATCAGAGGCCGGGAATCAGATATGGGGAAACAGAGGCGGGGAATCCGAGGCGGGGAAACAAAGGCGGGGAATCAGATATGGGGAATCAGAGGTGGGGATTCAGAGGTTGGGAATCAGAGGCAGGGAATCAGAGTCGGGGAAACAGAGGCGGGTAATCAGATATGGGGAATCAGAGGTGGCGAATCAAAGGCGGTGAAACAGAGATGGGGAATCAGGGCAGGGAATCAGAGGCAGCGAATCAAACACGGGGAATCAGAGCTGGGGAATCAGAGGCGGGGAATCAGAGTTGGGAATCAGAGGCGGGGAATCAGAGGCGGGGAAACAGAGGCGGGGAATCAGATATGGGGAATCAGAGGGGGGGAATCCGAGGTTGGGAATCAGAGGCAGGGAATCAGAGGCGGGGAATCAGAGGCTGGGAATCAGAGGAAGGGAATCAGATGTGCGGAATCGGAGATGGGGAATCAGAAGCAGGGAATCAGAGGCGGGGAATCAGAGGCGGGGAATCAGAGGCCGGGAATCAGATATGGGGAAACAGAGGCGGGGAATTCGAGGCGGGGAAACAGATGCGGGGAATCAGATATGGGGTATCAGAGGTGGGGAATCAGAGGTTGGGAGTCAGAGGCAGGGAATCAGAGGCTTGGAATCAGATGCAGGGAATCAGATGCGGGGAATCAGAGGCGGGGAATCAGAGCTGGCGAATCAGAGGTGGGGAATCAGATTTGGGGAATCAGAGGCGGGGACTTAGATATTGGGAAACAGAGGCGGGGAATCAGAGGCGGGGAAACCCAGGCGGGGAATCAGATATGGGGAATCAGAGGTGGGGAATCAGAGGCAAGGAATCAGATGTGCGGAATCAGAGATGGGGAATCAGAGGCAGGGAATCAGAATCAGAAGCAGGGAATCAGAGGCCGGGAATTAGAGGCCGGAATCAGATGCTGGGAATCAGAGGCCTGGAATCAGAGGCGGGGAATCAGAGGCAGGGAATCAGATGCGGGGAATCAGAGGCGGGGAATCAGAGCTGGGGAATCAGAGGCGGGGTATTAGAGTTGGGGAATCAGAGGCGGGGAATCAGATATGGGGAAACAGAGGTGGGGAATCAGAGGCGGGGAAACATAGGCAGGGAATCAGATATGGGGAATCAGAGGCGGGGAATCAGAGGTGGGGAATCATAGGCAGGGAATCAGATGTGCGGAATCAGAGATGGGGAATCAGAAGCTGGGAATCAGAGGTGGTGAATCAGAGATGGGGAATCAGAGGCGGGGAATAAGAGGAGGGGAATCAGACGCGGGGAATCAGAGGTGGGCAATCAGAGGCGGGGAATCAGATATGGGGAATCAGAGGCGGGGAATCAGAGGCGGGGAAACAGAGGCGAGGATTCAGATATGGGGAATCAGAGGTGGGGCATCAGAGGTTGTGAATCACAGATGGGGAATCAGAGGCGGGGAATCAGAGGCAGGGAATCAGATGCGGGGATTCAGAGGCGGGGAATCAGAGCTGGCGAATCAGAGGCGGGGAATCAGAGGTGGGCAATCAGAGCCGGGGAATCAGATATGGGGAATCAGAGGCGGGGAAACAGAGGCGGGGAATCAGATATGGGGAATCAGAGGTGGGGAATCAGAGGTTGTGAATCAGAGATGGGGAATCAAGGCGGGGAATCAGAGGCGGGGAAACAGAGGCGGGGAATCTGATATGGGAAATCAGAGGTGGGGAATCAGGGGCAGGGAATCAGTGGCAGGGAATCAGAGGCGGGGAATCTGAGCCGGGGAATCAGAGGCAGGGAATCAGACACGGGGAATCAGAGGCGGGGAATCAGAGATGGTGAATCAGAGGCGGGGAATCAGAGGCAGGGAATCGGACGCCGGGAATCAGAGGCGGGGAATCAGAGCTGGGGAATCAGAGGCGGGGAATCAGAGTTGGGGAATTAGAGGCGGGGAATCAGATATGGGGAAATAGAGGCGGGGAATCAGATATGGGGAATCAGAGGTGTGGAATCAGAGGTTGGGAATCAGAGGCAGGGAATCAGAGGCGGGGAAACAGAGGCGGGGAATCAGATATGGGGAATCAGAGGTGGCGAATCAAAGGCGGTGAAACAGAGATGGGGAATCAGGGCAGGGAATCAGAGGCAGGGAATCAGAGCTGGGGAAACAGAGGCGGGGAATCAGATATGGGGAATCAGAGGTGGGGAATCAGGGGCGGGGAATCAGTGGCAGGGAATCAGAGCTGGGGAATCAGAGGTGGGGAATCAGAGCTGGGGAAACAGAGGCGGGGAATCAGATATGGGGAATCAGAGGTGGGGAATCAGTGGCGGGGAATCAGTGGCAGGGAATCAGAGGCCGGGAATAAAAGGCGGGGAATCAGAGCTGGGGAATCAGAGTTGGGGAATCAGAGGAGGGGAATCAGATATGGGGAAACAGAGGCCGGGAATCAGAGGCAGGGAAACAGAGGCGGGGAATCAGATATGGGGAATCAGAGGTGGGGAATTTGAGGTTGCGAATCAGAGGCGGGGAATCAGAGGCGGGGAATCAGAGGCAGGGAATCGGATGTGCGGAATCAGAGATGGGGAATAAGAGGTGGGGAATCAGAGGCGGTGAATCAGAGATGGGGAATCAGAGGCGGGGAATCAGAGGCAGGAAATCAGACACGGGGATTCAGAGGCTGGGAATCAGACGGGGGGAATCAAAGGCGGGGAATCAGAGCTGGGGAATCTGAGGCAGGGAATTAGAGTTGGGGATTCAGAGGCGGGGAATCAGATATGGGGAAACAGAGGCGGGGAATCAGAGGCGGGCAAACAGAGGCGGGGAATTAGATATGGGGAATCAGAGGTAGGGAATCAGAGGTGGTGAATCAGTGATCGGGAATCACAGGCGGGGAATCAGAGGCAGGGAATAGAACGCGGGAAATCAGAGGCAGGGAATCAGAGCTGGGGAATCAGAGGCGGGGAATCATAGTTGGGAATCAGAGGCGGGAATCAGATATGGGGAAACAGAGGCGGGGAATCAGAGGCGGGGAAACAGAGGCGGGGAATCAGATATGGGGAATCGGATGCAGGGAATCAGAGGCGGGGAATCAGAGCTGGGGAATCAGAGGCGGGGAATCAGAGTTGAGGCATCAGAGTTGGGGAATTAGATATAGGGAAACAGAGGCGGGGAATCAGAGGCGGGGAAACAGAGGCGGGGAATCAGATATGGGAATCAGAGGTGGGGAATCAGAGGCAGGGTATCAGATGTGCGGAATCAGAGATGGGGAATCAGAGGCAGGGAATCAGAAGCGGGGAATCAGAGGCCGGGAATCAGAGGCCGGGAATCAGATGCTGGGAATAAGAGGCCGGGAATCAGAGGAGGGGAATCAGAGTCCGGGAATCAGAGATGGGGATTCAGAGGCGGGGAATGAGATATGGAGAATCAGAGGCGGGGAATCAGAGGCGGGGAATCAGAGGTGGGGAATCAGATATGGGGAATCAGAGGTGGCGAATCAAAGGCGGTGAATCAGAGATGGGGAATCAGAGGCAGGGAATCAGAGGCAGGGAATCAGATGCGGGGAATCAGAGGCGGGGAATCAGAGCTGGCGAATCAGAGGCTGGGAATCAGAGGTGGGCAATCAGAGGCGGGGAATCAGATACGGGGAATCAGAGGCGGGGAATAAGAGGCGGGGAAACAGAGGCGGGGAATCAAATATAGGGAATCAGAGGTGGGGAATCAGAGGTTGTGAATCAGAGATGGGGAATCAAGGCGGGGAATCAGAGGCAGGGAATCAGACGCGGGGAATCAGAGGCGGGGATTCAGAGCTGGGGAATCAGAGGCGGGGAATCAGAGTTGGGGAATCAGAGGCAGGGAATCAGATATGGGGAATCAGAGGCGGGGAATCAGAGGCCGGGAATCAGATATGGGGAAACAGAGGCGGGGAATCCGAGGCGGGGAAACAAAGGCGGGGAATCAGATATGGGGAATCAGAGGTGGGGATTCAGAGGTTGGGAATCAGAGGCAGGGAATCAGAGGCTTGGAATCAGATGCAGGGTATCAGATGCGGGGAATCAGAGGCGGGGAATCAGAGCTGGGTAATCAGAGGTGGGGAATCAGATTTGGGGAGTCAGAGGTGGGGACTTAGATATTGGGAAACAGAGGCGGGGAATCAGAGGCGGGGAAACAGAGGCGGGGAATCAGATATGGTGAACCAGAGGTGGGGAATCAGAGGCAGGGAATCAGATGTGCGGAATCAGAGATGGGGAATCAGAGGAAGGGAATCAGAATCAGAAGCAGGGAATCAGAGGCCGTGAATCAGAGGCCGGAATCAGATGCTGGGAATCAGAGGCCTGGAATCAGAGGCGGGGAATCAGAGGCAGGGAATCAGATGCGGGGAATCAGAGGCGGGGAATCAGAGCTGGGGAATCAGAGGCGGGGTATTAGAGTTGGGGAATCTGAGGCGGGGAATCAGATATGGGGAAACAGAGGTGGGGAATCAGAGGCGGGGAAACAGAGGCAGGGAATCAGATATGGGGAATCAGAGGTGGGGCATAGAGGTTGTGAATCACAGATGGGGAATCAGAGGCGGGGAATCAGAGGCAGGGAATCAGACGCGGGGAATCAGAGGCGGGGATTCAGAGCTGGGGAATCAGAAGCGGGGAATCAGAGTTGGGGAATCAGAGGCGGGGAATCAGATATGGGGAATCAGAGGCAGGGAATCAGAGGCGGGGAATCAGAGGCAGGGAATCAGACGCGGGGAATCTGAGGCGGGGAATCAGAGCTGGGGAATCAGAGGCAGGGAATCAGATGCGGGGAATCAGAGGCGGGGAATCAGAGCTGGCGAATCAGAGGCTGGGAATCAGAGGTGGGCAATCAGAGGCGGGGAATCAGATACGGGGAATCAGAGGCGGGGAATCAGAGGCGAGGAAACAGAGGCGGGGAATCAAATATAGGGAATCAGAGGTGGGGAATCAGAGGTTGTGAATCAGAGATGGGGAATCAAGGCGGGGAATCAGAGGCAGGGAATCAGACGCGGGGAATCAGAGGCGGGGATTCAGAGCTGGGGAATCAGAGGCGGGGAATCAGAGTTGGGGAATCAGAGGCAGGGAATCAGATATGGGGAATCAGAGGCGGGGAATCAGAGGCCGGGAATCAGATATGGGGAAACAGAGGCGGGGAATCCGAGGCGGGGAAACAAAGGCGGGGAATCAGATATGGGGAATCAGAGGTGGGGATTCAGAGGTTGGGAATCAGAGGCAGGGAATCAGAGTCGGGGAAACAGAGGCGGGTAATCAGATATGGGGAATCAGAGGTGGCGAATCAAAGGCGGTGAAACAGAGATGGGGAATCAGGGCAGGGAATCAGAGGCAGCGAATCAAACACGGGGAATCAGAGCTGGGGAATCAGAGGCGGGGAATCAGAGTTGGGAATCAGAGGCGGGGAATCAGAGGCGGGGAAACAGAGGCGGGGAATCAGATATGGGGAATCAGAGGGGGGGAATCCGAGGTTGGGAATCAGAGGCAGGGAATCAGAGGCGGGGAATCAGAGGCGGGGAATCAGAGGAAGGGAATCAGATGTGCGGAATCGGAGATGGGGAATCAGAAGCAGGGAATCAGAGGCGGGGAATCAGAGGCGGGGAATCAGAGGCCGGGAATCAGATATGGGGAAACAGAGGCGGGGAATTCGAGGCGGGGAAACAGATGCGGGGAATCAGATATGGGGTATCAGACGTGGGGAATCAGAGGTTGGGAGTCAGAGGCAGGGAATCAGAGGCTTGGAATCAGATGCAGGGAATCAGATGCGGGGAATCAGAGGCGGGGAATCAGAGCTGGCGAATCAGAGGTGGGGAATCAGATTTGGGGAATCAGAGGCGGGGACTTAGATATTGGGAAACAGAGGCGGGGAATCAGAGGCGGGGAAACCCAGGCGGGGAATCAGATATGGGGAATCAGAGGTGGGGAATCAGAGGCAAGGAATCAGATGTGCGGAATCAGAGATGGGGAATCAGAGGCAGGGAATCAGAATCAGAAGCAGGGAATCAGAGGCCGGGAATTAGAGGCCGGAATCAGATGCTGGGAATCAGAGGCCTGGAATCAGAGGCGGGGAATCAGAGGCAGGGAATCAGATGCGGGGAATCAGAGGCGGGGAATCAGAGCTGGGGAATCAGAGGCGGGGTATTAGAGTTGGGGAATCAGAGGCGGGGAATCAGATATGGGGAAACAGAGGTGGGGAATCAGAGGCGGGGAAACATAGGCAGGGAATCAGATATGGGGAATCAGAGGCGGGGAATCAGAGGTGGGGAATCATAGGCAGGGAATCAGATGTGCGGAATCAGAGATGGGGAATCAGAAGCTGGGAATCAGAGGTGGTGAATCAGAGATGGGGAATCAGAGGCGGGGAATAAGAGGAGGGGAATCAGACGCGGGGAATCAGAGGTGGGCAATCAGAGGCGGGGAATCAGATATGGGGAATCAGAGGCGGGGAATCAGAGGCGGGGAAACAGAGGCGGGGATTCAGATATGGGGAATCAGAGGTGGGGCATCAGAGGTTGTGAATCACAGATGGGGAATCAGAGGCGGGGAATCAGAGGCAGGGAATCAGATGCGGGGATTCAGAGGCGGGGAATCAGAGCTGGCGAATCAGAGGCGGGGAATCAGAGGTGGGCAATCAGAGCCGGGGAATCAGATATGGGGAATCAGAGGCGGGGAAACAGAGGCGGGGAATCAGATATGGGGAATCAGAGGTGGGGAATCAGAGGTTGTGAATCAGAGATGGGGAATCAAGGCGGGGAATCAGAGGCGGGGAAACAGAGGCGGGGAATCTGATATGGGAAATCAGAGGTGGGGAATCAGGGGCAGGGAATCAGTGGCAGGGAATCAGAGGCGGGGAATCTGAGCCGGGGAATCAGAGGCAGGGAATCAGACACGGGGAATCAGAGGCGGGGAATCAGAGATGGTGAATCAGAGGCGGGGAATCAGAGGCAGGGAATCGGACGCCGGGAATCAGAGGCGGGGAATCAGAGCTGGGGAATCAGAGGCGGGGAATCAGAGTTGGGGAATTAGAGGCGGGGAATCAGATATGGGGAAATAGAGGCGGGGAATCAGATATGGGGAATCAGAGGTGTGGAATCAGAGGTTGGGAATCAGAGGCAGGGAATCAGAGGCGGGGAAACAGAGGCGGGTAATCAGATATGGGGAATCAGAGGTGGCGAATCAAAGGCGGTGAAACAGAGATGGGGAATCAGGGCAGGGAATCAGAGGCAGGGAATCAGAGCTGGGGAAACAGAGGCGGGGAATCAGATATGGGGAATCAGAGGTGGGGAATCAGGGGCGGGGAATCAGTGGCAGGGAATCAGAGCTGGGGAATCAGAGGTGGGGAATCAGAGCTGGGGAAACAGAGGCGGGGAATCAGATATGGGGAATCAGAGGTGGGGAATCAGTGGCGGGGAATCAGTGGCAGGGAATCAGAGGCCGGGAATAAAAGGCGGGGAATCAGAGCTGGGGAATCAGAGTTGGGGAATCAGAGGAGGGGAATCAGATATGGGGAAACAGAGGCCGGGAATCAGAGGCAGGGAAACAGAGGCGGGGAATCAGATATGGGGAATCAGAGGTGGGGAATTTGAGGTTGCGAATCAGAGGCGGGGAATCAGAGGCGGGGAATCAGAGGCAGGGAATCGGATGTGCGGAATCAGAGATGGGGAATAAGAGGTGGGGAATCAGAGGCGGTGAATCAGAGATGGGGAATCAGAGGCGGGGAATCAGAGGCAGGAAATCAGACACGGGGATTCAGAGGCTGGGAATCAGACGGGGGGAATCAAAGGCGGGGAATCAGAGCTGGGGAATCTGAGGCAGGGAATTAGAGTTGGGGATTCAGAGGCGGGGAATCAGATATGGGGAAACAGAGGCGGGGAATCAGAGGCGGGCAAACAGAGGCGGGGAATTAGATATGGGGAATCAGAGGTAGGGAATCAGAGGTGGTGAATCAGTGATCGGGAATCACAGGCGGGGAATCAGAGGCGGGGAAACAGAGGCGGGGAATCAGATATGGGGAATCGGATGCAGGGAATCAGAGGCGGGGAATCAGAGCTGGGGAATCAGAGGCGGGGAATCAGAGTTGAGGCATCAGAGTTGGGGAATTAGATATAGGGAAACAGAGGCGGGGAATCAGAGGCGGGGAAACAGAGGCGGGGAATCAGATATGGGAATCAGAGGTGGGGAATCAGAGGCAGGGTATCAGATGTGCGGAATCAGAGATGGGGAATCAGAGGCAGGGAATCAGAAGCGGGGAATCAGAGGCCGGGAATCAGAGGCCGGGAATCAGATGCTGGGAATAAGAGGCCGGGAATCAGAGGAGGGGAATCAGAGTCCGGGAATCAGAGATGGGGATTCAGAGGCGGGGAATGAGATATGGAGAATCAGAGGCGGGGAATCAGAGGCGGGGAATCAGAGGTGGGGAATCAGATATGGGGAATCAGAGGTGGCGAATCAAAGGCGGTGAATCAGAGATGGGGAATCAGAGGCAGGGAATCAGAGGCAGGGAATCAGATGCGGGGAATCAGAGGCGGGGAATCAGAGCTGGCGAATCAGAGGCTGGGAATCAGAGGTGGGCAATCAGAGGCGGGGAATCAGATACGGGGAATCAGAGGCGGGGAATCAGAGGCGGGGAAACAGAGGCGGGGAATCAAATATAGGGAATCAGAGGTGGGGAATCAGAGGTTGTGAATCAGAGATGGGGAATCAAGGCGGGGAATCAGAGGCAGGGAATCAGACGCGGGGAATCAGAGGCGGGGATTCAGAGCTGGGGAATCAGAGGCGGGGAATCAGAGTTGGGGAATCAGAGGCAGGGAATCAGATATGGGGAATCAGAGGCGGGGAATCAGAGGCCGGGAATCAGATATGGGGAAACAGAGGCGGGGAATCCGAGGCGGGGAAACAAAGGCGGGGAATCAGATATGGGGAATCAGAGGTGGGGATTCAGAGGTTGGGAATCAGAGGCAGGGAATCAGAGGCTTGGAATCAGATGCAGGGTATCAGATGCGGGGAATCAGAGGCGGGGAATCAGAGCTGGGTAATCAGAGGTGGGGAATCAGATTTGGGGAGTCAGAGGTGGGGACTTAGATATTGGGAAACAGAGGCGGGGAATCAGAGGCGGGGAAACAGAGGCGGGGAATCAGATATGGTGAACCAGAGGTGGGGAATCAGAGGCAGGGAATCAGATGTGCGGAATCAGAGATGGGGAATCAGAGGAAGGGAATCAGAATCAGAAGCAGGGAATCAGAGGCCGTGAATCAGAGGCCGGAATCAGATGCTGGGAATCAGAGGCCTGGAATCAGAGGCGGGGAATCAGAGGCAGGGAATCAGATGCGGGGAATCAGAGGCGGGGAATCAGAGCTGGGGAATCAGAGGCGGGGTATTAGAGTTGGGGAATCTGAGGCGGGGAATCAGATATGGGGAAACAGAGGTGGGGAATCAGAGGCGGGGAAACAGAGGCAGGGAATCAGATATGGGGAATCAGAGGTGGGGCATAGAGGTTGTGAATCACAGATGGGGAATCAGAGGCGGGGAATCAGAGGCAGGGAATCAGACGCGGGGAATCAGAGGCGGGGATTCAGAGCTGGGGAATCAGAAGCGGGGAATCAGAGTTGGGGAATCAGAGGCGGGGAATCAGATATGGGGAATCAGAGGCAGGGAATCAGAGGCGGGGAATCAGAGGCAGGGAATCAGACGCGGGGAATCTGAGGCGGGGAATCAGAGCTGGGGAATCAGAGGTGGGGAATCAGAGTTGGGGAATCAGAGGCAGGGAATTGGATGTGCGGAATCAGAGAGGGGGAATCAGAGGTGGGGAATCAGAGGCGGTGAATCAGAGATGGGGAATCAGAGGCGGGGAATCAGAGGCAGGAAATCAGACACGGGGATTCAGAGGCTGGGAATCAGATGGGGGGAATCAAAGGCGGGGAATCAGAGCTGGGGAATCTGAGGCAGGGAATCAGAGTTGGGGATTCAGAGGCGGGGAATCAGATATGGGGAAACAGAGGCGGGGAATCAGAGGCGGGCAAACAGAGGCGGGGAATTAGATATGGGGAATCAGAGGTAGGGAATCAGAGGTGGTGAATCAGTGATGGGGAATCACAGGCGGGGAATCAGAGGCAGGGAATAGAACGCGGGGAATCAGAGGCAGGGAATCAGAGCTGGGGAATCAGAGGAGGGGATTCATAGTTGGGAATCAGAGGCGGGAATCAGATATGGGGAAACAGAGGTGGGGAATCAGAGGCGGTGAAACAGAGGCGGGGAATCAGATATGGGGAATCGGATGCAGGGAATCAGAGGCGGAGAATCAGAGCTGGGGAATCAGAGGCGGGGAATCAGAGTTGGGGCATCAGAGGTGGGGAATTAGATATAGGGAAACTGAGGCGGGGAATCAGAGGCGGGGAAACAGAGGCGGGGAATCAGATATGGGGAATCAGAGGTGGGGAATCAGAGCCAGGGAATCAGATGTGCGGAATCAGAGATGGGGAATAAGAGGCAGGGAATCAGAATCAGAAGCGGGGAATCAGAGGCCAGGAATCAGAGGCCGGGAATCAGATGCTGGGAATAAGAGGCCGGGAATCAGAGGTGGGGAATCAGATATGGGGAATCAGAGGTGGCGAATCAAAGGCGGTGAATCAGAGATGGGGAATCAGAGGCGGGGAATCAGAGGCAGGGAATCAGATGCGGGGAATCAGAGGCGGGGAATCAGAGCTGGCGAATCAGAGGCTGGGAATCAGAGGTGGGCAATCAGAGGCGGGGAATCAGATATGGGGAATCAGAGGCGGGGAATCAGAGGCGGGGAAACAGAGGCGGGGAATCAAATATAGGGAATCAGAGGTGAGGAATCAGAGGTTGTGAATCAGAGATGGGGAATCAAGGCGGGGAATCAGAGGCAGGGAATCAGACGCGGGGAATCAGAGGCGGGGATTCAGAGCTGGGGAATCAGAGGCGGGGAATCAGAGTTGGGGAATCAGAGGCAGGGAATCAGATATGGGGAATCAGAGGCGGGGAATCAGAGGCGGGGAAACAGAGGCGGGGAATCAGATGTGGGGAATCAGAGGTGGGGAATCAGGGGCAGGGATCAGTGGCAGGGAATCAGAGGCGGGGAATCAGAGGCGGGGAATCAAAGGCAGGGAATCAGACACGGGGAATCAGAGGCGGGGAATCAGAGATGGGGAATCAGAGGCAGGGAATCGTATGCCGGGAATCAGAGTCGGGGAATCAGAGCTGGGGAATCAGAGGCGGGGAATCAGAGTTGGGGAATCAGAGGCGGGGAATCAGATATGGGGAAATAGAGGCGGGGAATCAGATATGGGGAATCAGAGGTGTGGAATCAGAGGTTGGAATCAGAGGCAGGGAATCAGAGTCGGGGAAACAGAGGCGGGGAATCAGATATGGGGAATCAGAGGTGGCGAATCAAAGGCGGTGAAACAGAGATGGGGAATCAGGGCAGGGAATCAGAGGCAGGGAATCAAACACGGGGAATCAGAGCTGGGGAATCAGAGGCGGGGAATCAGAGTTGGGAATCAGAGGCCGGGAATCAGAGGCGGGGAAACAGAGGCGGGGAATCAGATATGGGGAATCAGAGGTGGGGAATCCGAGGTTGGGAATCAGAGGCAGGGAATCAGAGGCGGAAAATCAGAGGCGGGGAATCAGAGGAAGGGAATCAGATGTGCGGAATCGGAGATGGGGAATCAGAGGCAGGGAATCAGAGGCGGGGAATCAGAGGCGGGGAATCAGAGGCCGGGAATCAGATATGGGGAAACAGAGGCGGGGAATCCGAGGCGGGGAAACAGAGGCGGGGAATCAGATATGGGGAATCAGAGGTGGGGAATCAGAGGTTGGGAATCAGAGGCAGGGAATCAGAGGCTTGGTATCAGATGCAGGGAATCAGATGCGGGGAATCAGAGGCGGGGAATCAGAGCTGGGGAATCAGAGGTGGGGAATCAGATTTGGGGAATCAGAGGCGGGGAATTAGATATTGGGAAACAGAGGCGGGGAATCAGATATGGGGAAACAGAGGCGGGGAATCCGAGGCGGGGAAACAAAGGCGGGGAATCAGATATGGGGAATCAGAGGTGGGGATTCAGAGGTTGGGAATCAGAGGCAGGGAATCAGAGGCTTGGAATCAGATGCAGGGTATCAGATGCGGGGAATCAGAGGCGGGGAATCAGAGCTGGGTAATCAGAGTGGGGAATCAGATTTGGGGAGTCAGAGGTGGGGACTTAGATATTGGGAAACAGAGGCGGGGAATCAGAGGCGGGGAAACAGAGGCGGGGAATCAGATATGGTGAACCAGAGGTGGGGAATCAGAGGCAGGGAATCAGATGTGCGGAATCAGAGATGGGGAATCAGAGGAAGGGAATCAGAATCAGAAGCAGGGAATCAGAGGCCGTGAATCAGAGGCCGGAATCAGATGCTGGGAATCAGAGGCCTGGAATCAGAGGCGGGGAATCAGAGGCAGGGAATCAGATGCGGGGAATCAGAGGCGGGGAATCAGAGCTGGGGAATCAGAGGCGGGGTATTAGAGTTGGGGAATCTGAGGCGGGGAATCAGATATGGGGAAACAGAGGTGGGGAATCAGAGGCGGGGAAACAGAGGCAGGGAATCAGATATGGGGAATCAGAGGTGGGGCATAGAGGTTGTGAATCACAGATGGGGAATCAGAGGCGGGGAATCAGAGGCAGGGAATCAGACGCGGGGAATCAGAGGCGGGGATTCAGAGCTGGGGAATCAGAAGCGGGGAATCAGAGTTGGGGAATCAGAGGCGGGGAATCAGATATGGGGAATCAGAGGCAGGGAATCAGAGGCGGGGAATCAGAGGCAGGGAATCAGACGCGGGGAATCTGAGGCGGGGAATCAGAGCTGGGGAATCAGAGGTGGGGAATCAGAGTTGGGGAATCAGAGGCAGGGAATTGGATGTGCGGAATCAGAGAGGGGGAATCAGAGGTGGGGAATCAGAGGCGGTGAATCAGAGATGGGGAATCAGAGGCGGGGAATCAGAGGCAGGAAATCAGACACGGGGATTCAGAGGCTGGGAATCAGATGGGGGGAATCAAAGGCGGGGAATCAGAGCTGGGGAATCTGAGGCAGGGAATCAGAGTTGGGGATTCAGAGGCGGGGAATCAGATATGGGGAAACAGAGGCGGGGAATCAGAGGCGGGCAAACAGAGGCGGGGAATTAGATATGGGGAATCAGAGGTAGGGAATCAGAGGTGGTGAATCAGTGATGGGGAATCACAGGCGGGGAATCAGAGGCAGGGAATAGAACGCGGGGAATCAGAGGCAGGGAATCAGAGCTGGGGAATCAGAGGAGGGGATTCATAGTTGGGAATCAGAGGCGGGAATCAGATATGGGGAAACAGAGGTGGGGAATCAGAGGCGGTGAAACAGAGGCGGGGAATCAGATATGGGGAATCGGATGCAGGGAATCAGAGGCGGAGAATCAGAGCTGGGGAATCAGAGGCGGGGAATCAGAGTTGGGGCATCAGAGGTGGGGAATTAGATATAGGGAAACTGAGGCGGGGAATCAGAGGCGGGGAAACAGAGGCGGGGAATCAGATATGGGGAATCAGAGGTGGGGAATCAGAGCCAGGGAATCAGATGTGCGGAATCAGAGATGGGGAATAAGAGGCAGGGAATCAGAATCAGAAGCGGGGAATCAGAGGCCAGGAATCAGAGGCCGGGAATCAGATGCTGGGAATAAGAGGCCGGGAATCAGAGGTGGGGAATCAGATATGGGGAATCAGAGGTGGCGAATCAAAGGCGGTGAATCAGAGATGGGGAATCAGAGGCGGGGAATCAGAGGCAGGGAATCAGATGCGGGGAATCAGAGGCGGGGAATCAGAGCTGGCGAATCAGAGGCTGGGAATCAGAGGTGGGCAATCAGAGGCGGGGAATCAGATATGGGGAATCAGAGGCGGGGAATCAGAGGCGGGGAAACAGAGGCGGGGAATCAAATATAGGGAATCAGAGGTGAGGAATCAGAGGTTGTGAATCAGAGATGGGGAATCAAGGCGGGGAATCAGAGGCAGGGAATCAGACGCGGGGAATCAGAGGCGGGGATTCAGAGCTGGGGAATCAGAGGCGGGGAATCAGAGTTGGGGAATCAGAGGCAGGGAATCAGATATGGGGAATCAGAGGCGGGGAATCAGAGGCGGGGAAACAGAGGCGGGGAATCAGATGTGGGGAATCAGAGGTGGGGAATCAGGGGCAGGGATCAGTGGCAGGGAATCAGAGGCGGGGAATCAGAGGCGGGGAATCAAAGGCAGGGAATCAGACACGGGGAATCAGAGGCGGGGAATCAGAGATGGGGAATCAGAGGCAGGGAATCGTATGCCGGGAATCAGAGTCGGGGAATCAGAGCTGGGGAATCAGAGGCGGGGAATCAGAGTTGGGGAATCAGAGGCGGGGAATCAGATATGGGGAAATAGAGGCGGGGAATCAGATATGGGGAATCAGAGGTGTGGAATCAGAGGTTGGAATCAGAGGCAGGGAATCAGAGTCGGGGAAACAGAGGCGGGGAATCAGATATGGGGAATCAGAGGTGGCGAATCAAAGGCGGTGAAACAGAGATGGGGAATCAGGGCAGGGAATCAGAGGCAGGGAATCAAACACGGGGAATCAGAGCTGGGGAATCAGAGGCGGGGAATCAGAGTTGGGAATCAGAGGCGGGGAATCAGAGGCGGGGAAACAGAGGCGGGGAATCAAATATGGGGAATCAGAGGTGGGGAATCCGAGGTTGGGAATCAGAGGCAGGGAATCAGAGGCGGAAAATCAGAGGCGGGGAATCAGAGGAAGGGAATCAGATGTGCGGAATCGGAGATGGGGAATCAGAGGCAGGGAATCAGAGGCGGGGAATCAGAGGCGGGGAATCAGAGGCCGGGAATCAGATATGGGGAAACAGAGGCGGGGAATCCGAGGCGGGGAAACAGAGGCGGGGAATCAGATATGGGGAATCAGAGGTGGGGAATCAGAGGTTGGGAATCAGAGGCAGGGAATCAGAGGCTTGGTATCAGATGCAGGGAATCAGATGCGGGGAATCAGAGGCGGGGAATCAGAGCTGGGGAATCAGAGGTGGGGAATCAGATTTGGGGAATCAGAGGCGGGGAATTAGATATTGGGAAACAGAGGCGGGGAATCAGAGGCGGGGAAACCCAGGCGGCGAATCAGATATGGGGAATCAGAGGTGGGGAATCAGAGGCAAGGAATCAGATGTGCGGAATCAGAGATGGGGAATCAGAGGCAGGGAATCAGAATCAGAAGCAGGGAATCAGAGGCCGGGAATCAGAGGCCGGAATCAGATGCTGGGAATCAGAGGCCTGGAATCAGAGGCGGGGAATCAGAGGCAGGGAATCAGATTCGGGGAATCAGAGGCGGGGAATCAGAGCTGGGGAATCAGAGGCGGGGTATTAGAGTTGGGGAATCAGAGGCGGGGAATCAGATATGGGGAAACAGAGGTGGGGAATCAGAGGCGGGGAAACAGAGGCAGGGAATCAGATATGGGGAATCAGAGGCGGGGAATCAGAGGTGGGGAATTATAGGCAGGGAATCGGATGTGCGGAATCAGAGATGGGGAATCAGAGGCTGGG
Organism: Narcine bancroftii; assembly: GCF_036971445.1. NCBI lineage: Eukaryota > Metazoa > Chordata > Chondrichthyes > Torpediniformes > Narcinidae > Narcine > Narcine bancroftii. Next base: position 1,238,229 of record NW_027211883.1, read on the forward strand.
AATCAGAGGTGGTGAATCAGAGATGGGGAATCAGAGGCGGGGAATCAGAGGAAGGGAATCAGACGCGGGGAATCAGATATGGGGAATCAGAGGTGGGGCATCAGAGGTTGTGAATCACAGATGGGGAATCAGAGGCGGGGAATCAGAGGCAGGGAATCAGACGCGGGGAATCAGAGGCGGGGATTCAGAGCTGGTGAATCAGAGGCTGGGAATCAGAGTTGGGGAATCAGAGGCGGGGAATCAGATATGGGGAATCAGAGGCAGGGAATCAGAGGCGGGAAAACAGAGGCGGGGAATCAGATATGGGGAATCAGAGGCGGGGAATCAGAGGCAGGGAATCAGACACGGGGAATCAGAGGCAGGGAATCAGAGATGGGGAATCAGAGGCGGGGAATCAGAGGCAGGGAATCGGATGCCGGGAATCAGAGGCGGGAAATCATAGCTGGGGAATCAGAGGCGGGGAATCAGAGATGGGGAATCAGAGGCGGCGAAGCAGATATGGGGAAATAGAGGCGGGGAATCAGATATGGGGAATCAGAGGCGGGGAATCAGATATGGGGAATCAGAGGCTGGGAATCAGAGGGGGGGAAACAGAGGCGGGGAATAAGATATGGGGAATCAGAGGTGGGGAATCAGGGGCGGGGAATCAGTGGCAGGGAATCAGAGGCGGGGAATCAGAGGCGGGGAATCAAAGGAAGGGAATCAGACACGGGGAATCAGATGTGGGGAATCAGAGATGGGGAATCAGAGGCGGGGAATCAGAGGCAGGGAATCAGACGCGGGGAATCAGAGGCGGGGAATCAGAGCTGGGGAATCAGAGGTGGGGAATCAGAGTCGGGGAATCATAGGCAGGGAATCGGTTGTGCGGAATCAGAGATGGGGAATCAGATGTGGGGAATCAGAGGCAGTGAATCAGAGGCGGGGAAACAGAGGCGGGGAATCAAATATAGGGAATCAGAGGTGGGGAATCAGAGGTTGTGAATCAGAGATGGGGAATCAAGGCGGGGAATCAGAGGCAGGGAATCAGACGCGGGGAATCAGAGGCGGGGATTCAGAGCTGGGGAATCAGAGGCGGTGAATCAGAGTTGGGGAATCAGAGGCAGGGAATCAGATATGGGGAATCAGAGGTGGCGAATCAGAGGCGGGGAAACAGAGGCGGGGAATCAGATATGGGGAATCAGAATTGGGGAATCAGGGGCAGGGAATCAGTGGCAGGGAATCAGAGGCGGGGAATCAGAGGCGGGGAATCAGAGGCAGGGAATCAGACACGGGGAATCAGAGGCGGGGAATCAGAGATGGGGAATCACAGGCGGGGAATCAGAGGCAGGGAATCGGACTCCGGGAATCAGAGTCGGGGAATCAGAGCTGGGGAATCAGAGGCGGGGAATCAGAGTTGGGGAATCAGAGGCGGGGAATCAGATATGGGGAAATAGAGGCGGGGAATCAGATATGGGGAATCAGAGGTGTGGAATCAGAGGTTGGGAATCAGAGGCAGGGAATCAGAGTCGGGGAAACAGAGGCGGGTAATCAGATATGGGGAATCAGAGGTGGCGAATCAAAGGCGGTGAAACAGAGATGGGGAATCAGGGCAGGGAATCAGAGGCAGCGAATCAAACACGGGGAATCAGAGCTGGGGAATCAGAGGCGGGGAATCAGAGTTGGGAATCAGAGGCGGGGAATCAGAGCTGGCGAATCAGAGGTGGGGAATCAGATTTGGGGAATCAGAGGCGGGGACTTATATATTGGGAAACAGAGGCGGGGAATCAGAGGCGGGGAAACCCAGGCGGGGAATCAGATATGGGGAATCAGAGGTGGGGAATCAGAGGCAAGGAATCAGATGTGCGGAATCAGAGATGGGGAATCAGAGGCAGGGAATCAGAATCAGAAGCAGGGAATCAGAGGCCGGTAATTAGAGGCCGGAATCAGATGCTGGGAATCAGAGGCCTGGAATCAGAGGCGGGGAATCAGAGGCAGGGAATCAGATGCGGGGAATCAGAGGCGGGGAATCAGAGCTGGGGAATCAGAGGCGGGGTATTAGAGTTGGGAAATCAGAGGCGGGGAATCAGATATGGGGAAACAGAGGTGGGGAATCAGAGGCGGGGAAACATAGGCAGGGAATCAGATATGGGGAATCAGAGGCGGGGAATCAGAGGTGGGGAATCATAGGCAGGGAATCAGATGTGCGGAATCAGAGATGGGGAATCAGAAGCTGGGAATCAGAGGTGGTGAATCAGAGATGGGGAATCAGAGGCGGGGAATAAGAGGAGGGGAATCAGACGCGGGGAATCAGAGGTGGGCAATCAGAGGCGGGGAATCAGATATGGGGAATCAGAGGCGGGGAATCAGAGGCGGGGAAACAGAGGCGGGGAATCAGATATGGGGAATCAGAGGTGGGGCATCAGAGGTTGTGAATCACAGATGGGGAATCAGAGGCGGGGAATCAGAGGCAGGGAATCAGACGCGGGGAATCAGAGGCGGGGATTCAGAGCTGGGGAATCAGAGGCGGGGAATCAGAGTTGGGGAATCAGAGGCGGGGAATCAGATATGGGGAATCAGAGGCAGGGAATCAGAGGCGGGAAAACAGAGGCGGGGAATCAGATATGGGGAATCAGAGGCGGGGAATCGGAGGCAGGGAATCAGACACGGGGAATCAGAGGCGGGGAATCAGAGATGGGGAATCAGAGGCGGGGAATCAGAGGCAGGGAATCGGATGCCGGGAATCAGAGGCGGGAAATCAGAGGCAGGAAATCAGACAGGGATTCAGAGGCTGGGAATCAGACGGGGGGAATCAAAGGCGGGGAATCAGAGCTGGTGAATCAGAGGCAGGGAATCAGAGTTGGGGATTCAGAGGCGGGGAATCAGATATGGGGAAACAGAGGCGGGGAATGAGAGGCGGGCAAGCAGAGGCGGGGAATTAGATATGGGGAATCAGAGGTGGGAAATCAGAGGTGGTGAATCAGAGATGGGGAATCACAGGCGGGGAATCAGAGGCAGCGAATAGAACGCGGGGAATCAGAGGCAGGGAATCAGAGCTGGGGAATCAGAGGCGGGGAATCAGATATGGGGAAACAGAGGCGGGGAATCAGAGGCGGGGAAACAGAGGCGGGGAATCAGACATGGGGAATCGGATGCGGGGAATCAGAGGCGGGGAATCAGAGCTGGGGAATCAGAGGTGGGGAATCAGAGTTGGGGCATCAGAGGTGGGGAATTAGATATGGGGAAACAGAGGCGGGGAATCATGGGCGGGGAAACAGAGGCGGGCAATCAGATATGGGGAATCAGAGGTGGGGAATCAGAGGCAGGGAATCAGATGTGCGGAATCAGAGATGGGGAATCAGAGGCAGGGAATCTGAATCAGAAGCGGGGAATCAGAGGCCGGGAATCAGAGGCCGGGAATCAGATGCTGGGAATAAGAGGCCGGGAATCAGAGGTGGGGAATCAGAGTCTGGGAATCAGAGATGGGGATTCAGAGGTGGGGAATGAGATATGGAGAATCAGAGGCGGGGAATCAGAGGCGGGGAAACAGAGGTGGGGAATCAGATATGGGGAAATAGAGGCGGGGAATCAGTTATGGGGAATCAGAGGTGTGGAATCAGAGGTTGGGAATCAGAGGCAGGGAATCAGAGTCGGGGAAACAGAGGCGGGTAATCAGATATGGGGAATCAGAGGTGGCGAATCAAAGGCGGTGAAACAGAGATGGGGAATCAGGGCAGGGAATCAGAGGCAGGGAATCAAACACGGGGAATCAGAGCTGGGGAATCAGAGGCGGGGAATCAGAGTTGGGAATCAGAGGCGGGGAATCAGAGGCGGGGAAACAGAGGCGGGGAATCAGATATGGGGAATCAGAGGTGGGGAATCCGAGGTTGGGAATCAGAGGCAGGGAATCAGATATGGGGAATCAGAGGCGGGGAATCAGAGGTGGGGAATCATAGGCAGGGAATCAGATGTGCGGAATCAGAGATGGGGAATCAGATGCTGGGAATCAGAGGTGGTGAATCAGAGATGGGGAATCAGAGGCGGGGAATAAGAGGAGGGGAATCAGACGCGGGGAATCAGAGGTGGGCAATCAGAGGCGGGGAATCAGATATGGGGAATCAGAGGCGGGGAATCAGAGACGGGGAAACAGAGGCGGGGAATCAGATATGGGGAATCAGAGGTGGGGCATCAGAGGTTGTGAATCACAGATGGGGAATCAGAGGCGGGGAATCAGAGGCAGGGAATCAGACGCGGGGAATCAGAGGCTGGGATTCAGAGCTGGGGAATCAGAGGCGGGGAATCAGAGTTGGGGAATCAGAGGCGGGGAATCAGATATGGGGAATCAGAGGCAGGGAATCAGAGGCGGGAAAACAGAGGCGGGGATTCAGATATGGGGAATCAGAGGCGGGGAATCAGAGGCAGGGAATCAGACACGGGGAATCAGAGGCGGGGAATCAGAGATGGGGAATCAGAGGCGGGGAATCAGAGGCAGGGAATCGGATGCCGGGAATCAGAGGCGGGAAATCAGAGGCAGGAAATCAGAGAGGGATTCAGAGGCTGGGAATCAGACGGGGGGAATCAAAGGCGGGGAATCAGAGCTGGTGAATCAGAGGCAGGGAATCAGAGTTGGGGATTCAGAGGCGGGGAATCAGATATGGGGAAACAGAGGCGGGGAATGAGAGGCGGGCAAGCAGAGGCGGGGAATTAGATATGGGGAATCAGAGGTGGGAAATCAGAGGTGGTGAATCAGAGATGGGGAATCACAGGCGGGGAATCAGAGGCAGCGAATAGAACGCGGGGAATCAGAGGCAGGGAATCAGAGCTGGGGAATCAGAGGCGGGGAATCAGATATGGGGAAACAGAGGCGGGGAATCAGAGGCGGGGAAACAGAGGCGGGGAATCAGACATGGGGAATCGGATGCGGGGAATCAGAGGCGGGGAATCAGAGCTGGGGAATCAGAGGTGGGGAATCAGAGTTGGGGCATCAGAGGTGGGGAATTAGGTCTATCCTTGAGTATGTTTTATGTCTAGTCGAGTAGTATGAGTATTCCTTTTCTTTTGGGTTTTGTTTCCTCCATATGTCCACAAGTTTCATTTCTTGCATTGATTTAATTATAAATTTGGTTACTTTGTTCTTCCTGTTAATTTTTTTCCCCGTTTTATCCATATTTGGATCTAAATTCAGATTGAAATCCCCTCCTATTAGTATGTTCCCTTGCGTATTAGCTACCTTCAAAAAGATATCTTGCATAAACTTTTGATCTTCTTCGTTAGGTGAATATATATTAAGTAGATTCCAAAGCTCTGAATATATCTGACATTTTATCATAACATATCTCCCTGCTGGATCTATTATTTCCTCTTCTATTTTAAATGGCACATTTTTGCTAATTAATATAGCCACTCCTCTTGCTTTTGAATTATACGATGCTGCTGTTACATGTCCTACCCAATCTCTCTTTAATTTCTTGTGCTCCAATTCAGTTAAATGTGTTTCTTGGACAAATGCTATATCTATTTTTTCCTTTTTCAGTAAATTTAGTAGTTTCTTCCTTTTAATTTGGTTATGTATTCCATTAATATTTAGAGTCATATAGTTCAGCGTAGCCATTTTATATTTTGTTTATCTTCTCTTTCCGTTTTTCCATCATTACCTTTCCTCCTTTTCCATTTCTGTTTTCTTATTTTCAACTCTTTACCAGACAACTCTTTACCAGACAACATTCCTACAACATCCAACATTTTCCTTATTCTCCTATTTCTATCTTCTTTATCCCCAATCTCCCCTTCCCCTCCTGAGTTGCCCTTTATCCCTTGTCGGACAACCACATCTCCCCTCTCCATTTGGATTTGCGAATCCACTCGCAAGCGTCAACTGATTTTGCAGTGACCGCTCTTTTCCCCCACCCAGCCCCCCCCAGAAAAGATTTCGTTTTTTATATGTCACAAAGGTCACTCTTTTAGTTCCCTCCTTATTCTCTCTATTCCATTACCTTCCCTTATTAATTCTTGTCTATACTTTCTATGTTTTCCTCTAATTACAGATACTTTCACATATGCCCGTTGTCTCTATTCACTCTTATACCTCTTTACCCGCATACATATCAATCGTGGTCATTTTTACCCTCCTTACCCGTCTTCATCCCTCAGTCTATTTTTGTCTTTACCCACATACATATCAATCGTGATAATTTTTGCTCTCATTACCCGTCTTCATCCCTCAGTCTATTTTTGTAATTGTTCTGCAAATTTTCGTGCTTCTTCTGGATCCGAGAATAGTCTGTTTTGTTGTCCTGGAATAAATATTTTCAATACCGCAGGATGCTTCAGTGTAAATTTATATCCTTTCTTCCATAAAATCGCTTTTGCTGCATTGAACTCTTTTCTCTTCTTTAGGAGTTCAAAGCTTATATCTGGATAAATGAAGATTTTTTGCCCTTTATACTCCAGTGGTTTGTTGCCCTCTCTTACTTTTTCCATTGTCTTCTCCAGCACCTTTTCTCTTGTAGTATATCTTAGGAATTTTACTACAATAGATCTTGGTTTTTGTTGTGGTTGTGGTTTAGGGGCCAATGCTCTATGTGCCCTTTCTATTTCCATTTCTTGCTGTAGTTCTGGACATCCTAGGGCCTTAGGGATCCATTCTTTTATAAACTCCCTCATATTCTTGCCTTCTACATCTTCCTTAAGGCCCACTATCTTTATGTTATTTCTTCTGTTATAATTTTCCATTATATCTATTTTTTGGGCTAGTAATTCTTGTGTCTCTTTAGTTTTTTTATTAGATTCCTCCAATTTCTTTTTTAAGTCTTCTACCTCCATTTCTGCTGCTATTGCCCGTTCTTCCATCTTGTCCATTTTTTTCCCCATTTCTGTTAAGGTCATATCCATTTTATTTATTTTCTTTTCTGTGTTGTTTATTCTTCTTCTTAAATCATTGAATTCCTGTGTTTGCCATTCTTTAAATGACTCCATGTATCCTCTAACAAGAGCAAGTACCTCCTTTACCTTGCCTATCTTTTCTTCTTCTATTTCCCTGTACTCTTCCTCTTCCTCTTCTTCTTCCTCTAGGTTGACCATCTGTTGTTTCTTTGCTGCCCTTTCCTCCTCTTCTTTCTTGTTTCCATTGTCTTCTGTGGTGTCTTCTTGCTGCAGGTGTTCTGCAGCTGTCGTTGCCGGCTGTGGAGATCGACTCCCCAGCTGGTCCCCCCTCCCGTCGGTGTGTTTTTTTGTATGCGCATCGCGCATGCGCGAGGAGTCGCGCATGCGCGGTTGCGCACTTTTACTCGGCTCTGTGAGCCATTGTTGTAGTTCTCTTTCTACCGACCTGAGGTAGTGGGGTCTTCTCTCCACAGCGGGCCTCTTCGGACAGGTAAGGCCTTCACCTTTTTCCTCCGTTGTCTTCTCTTCCTCTCTTCTTTCCGTTGATTTTGATTTTTCTCCTTTTGTCTCCATCTTCTTTCCACCTTTATATTCACTTTTCTTTAACTTGTATTTCTGTGCCTTTGTATTTTCTCTTGTTTTTCCCGACTTTTCTGGAGAGGGCTGGAGTTCACCGTCCGGCCACTACTCCATCACGTGACCTATTCCTGTTATCAGCCCACATACAAGGGAGAGTTAGGAAAACGGAATATAAAGCTAGACTATTATCGGACCACTCACCCCTGTTATTGGCAATAGAGCTAGAAGACATCCCTCCAAGAATGTATAGATGGAGATTAAACCCCATGCTACTTAAAAGACAGGATTTTAGAGAATTTATTGAAAAACAATTAAAAATGTACTTTGAAGTAAATACGGAATCAGTGGAAGATAAGTTTATACTATGGGACGCAATGAAAGCATTCATTAGAGGGCAAATAATAAGTTATGCAACCAAGATGAAGAAGGACTATAATCAGGAAACAGAGCAGTTGGAAAGGGAAATAATAAACATAGAAAAAAAATTAGCAATAAAGGAAGATACAACCAAAAGAAGAGAATTGGCGGATAAAAAAATAAAATATGAAACATTACAAACATATAAGGTGGAGAAGAATATAATGAAGACAAAACAGAAATATTATGAACTAGGGGAAAAAACACACAAAATCCTAGCATGGCAGCTTAAGACAGAGCAAACTAAGAAAACGGTATTGGCAACAAGGAAAAAAGACAAACAAATTACATATAATCCAAAAGAAATTAAGGAAAACTTCAGAGAATTCTATGAACAATTATACCGAACCGAAAACGAAGGGAAAGAAGGGAAAATAGATGAATTTTTGACTAAAATTGAACTACCAAAACTACAAATAGAGGAACAAAATAAATTAACAGAACCATTTGGAACAGTAGAAATACAAGAGATAATAAAACATTTACCAAATAATAAGACACCAGGAGAGGAGGGACTCCCAATAGAATTCTACAAAACATTTAAAGACCTAATAATACCGCCCCTCCTGGATGTAATCAACCAGATTGATGAGACACAAAACTTACCAGATTCATGTAAAACAGCAATAATTACAGTATTACTAAAACAAGGGAAAGATCCACTCTCACCAGCGTCATATAGACCAATATCTTTGCTAAACACAGATTATAAGATAATAGCTAAACTATTAGCGAACAGATTAGCAGAACAGGTACCGAAAATGGTAAATTTAGACCAAACTGGATTTATCAAAAAAAGACGCACAACAGACAATATTTGTAAATTTATTAACTTAATTCATGCAGTAGAAGGAAATAAAGCACCGGCAGTAGCAGTTGCTTTAGACGCAGAGAAGGCCTTCGACAGAGTAGAATGGAATTACTTGTTCAAAGTATTGCAAAAATTCAGTTTACCGGAGAAGTATATTAATTGGATTAAAGCATTATATAAGGGACCGTTAGCGAAAGTGACAGTAAATGGACATGTATCAAAGCAATTTAACTTAAGCAGGTCAACGCGGCAGGGATGCCCACTATCACCATTATTGTTTGCGCTAGCTATAGAACCACTAGCAGAATCGATAAGAAGAGATAATAATATAAAAGGAATAAAAATAAAAGACAGGGAATATAAAATCAGTCTGTTTGCGGATGATGTGATAGTGTACTTAACAGAACCAGAACTATCAATAAAAGAACTATATAAGAAATTGAAGGAATATGGAGAAGTGTCGGGATACAAGATAAACGTAAATAAAAGTGAAGCAATGCCTATGAATAACGCGGATTTCTCAAAATTTAAGGAGGAATCCCCATTCAGATGGCAAACGCAGGCAATAAGATACCTAGGTGTGCAAATAAACAAAAATCTAGGCCAATTATATAAACTCAATTACAATCCACTAATGAAAAAACTACAGGACGATTTAGAGCATTGGAAAGAGCTACCACTAACACTGATAGGAAGGATAAACTGTATTAAAATGAACATTTTTCCAAGGATACTATACTTATTTCAGGCATTGCCAATACAACTGACAGAAAAATTCTTCAAAGAGTTAAAGAAAATAATAAGGAGATTTTTATGGAGAGGGGGGAAACCGAGGATAGCACTAGACAAATTAACAGAATGGTATAAACAAGGAGGCTTACAATTGCCAAACTTCAAAAATTATTATAGAGCCGCACAATTAAGGTACCTATCAGATTTTTATCAAACAAGGGAAAAACCAGACTGGACGAGACTAGAATTAGATAAAATAGGGGAAAAGATACCTGAACACATATTATATAAATGGGACGAAAAATTGGTACAACATAGAACTTCTCCAGTATTACACCATCTCCTCAATATATGGAAGAAGATACATGTAGAAAGAAATAAAATAAATTACCAAATACCAAAACTAATATTGACGCAAAATAAGCTACTCCCTTTTACAATAGACAACCTTGCCTTTAGAAAATGGGAAAAAAAAGGGATTAAAAGAATAGAAAATTGTTTTTCAGGAAGTAGATTCTTATCCTTTGAACAAATGAGAGATAAGTACAATATAACGGGAGATACAGCGCTGGCATATTACCAACTGAGATCCTACTTGAAAGATAAATTAGGAAGCAACTTGAGTTTACCAGAGGGAAGTAACCTTGAATATGTGATTACAGATACAATGTTAATCAAAAGATTTATAAAAAATATGTATATTAAACTGCAAGAAAAGGAAAATGAGGAAACAAATGGTAAAACTAAACAAAAATGGGAACAAGATTTAAATATAAAGATAAAAAAGGAAACATGGGAGAAGTTATGCTCTGGAACGATGAGAAATACAATAAATACGAGGCTGCGTATGATACAATATAATTGGTTACACAGACTATACATTACACCGCAAAAGTTAAATAAATGGGACCCAACAGTATCTGATAGATGTTTTCGATGTAAAAAAGAAAGGGGAACAACAATTCATGCAATCTGGACATGTGAGAGAGTAGAAAAATTTTGGGATGATCTCAATCAGATATTAAATAAAATAACAGAAAACACTATACCAAAGAATCCAGAGATCTTTCTCCTAAGTAACATAAAAAATAAAGAATTTGGAATTGACTTGGAGGATGCACAAAAAAGATTTGTTAAGATAGCCCTAGCTGTAGCAAAAAAATGTATTATGTCAACCTGGAAATTGGAAGATAATTTGAAAATACAACAATGGTATATAGAAATGAATAAATGTATTCCATTAGAAAAAATAACATATAGTTTAAGAAATAATATTGAAATATTCGAACAAGTATGGGAGCCTTACATTAAATACAATAGAGAAAACCTACCGGGAACAAACATTACCTAAGTTGATGGAAGGAGAAGAGAAGAAAAAAATGGACTCAGTAGAATTTCTGGTGTATTTTTGTTGAATGACAACATTGTCTAACTGAATTAATGCAACCTAGATTGTATAACTAAAATGGATGAGAGGGGGGAGGGATGGGGGGGTGGCGTGGGAGGAGGGAGGGGGGAGGGAGAAAAAGTCACTGTAAATGTGTGGAAAAGAAAAAGTGTATATCATGGCTATTGTGATTTATGGTGTGAAAAATAAAAAATTAAAAAAAAAAAAAAAAAAAAAAAAAAAAAAAAAAAAAAAAAAAGAGGTGGGGAATTAGATATGGGGAAACAGAGGCGGGGAATCATGGGCGGGGAAACAGAGGCGGGGAATCAGATATGGGGAATCAGAGGTGGGGAATCAGAGGCAGGGAATCAGATGTGCGGAATCAGAGATGGGGAATCAGAGGCAGGGAATCAGAATCAGAAGCGGGGAATCAGAGGCCGGGAATCAGAGGCCGGGAATCAGATGCTGGGAATAAGAGGCCGGGAATCAGAGGTGGGGAATCAGAGTCTGGGAATCAGAGATGGGGATTCAGAGGTGGGGAATGAGATATGGAGAATCAGAGGCGGGGAATCAGAGGCGGGGAAACAGAGGTGGGGAATCAGATATGGGGAAATAGAGGCGGGGAATCAGTTATGGGGAATCAGAGGTGTGGAATCAGAGGTTGGGAATCAGAGGCAGGGAATCAGAGTCGGGGAAACAGAGGCGGGTAATCAGATATGGGGAATCAGAGGTGGCGAATCAAAGGCGGTGAAACAGAGATGGGGAATCAGGGCAGGGAATCAGAGGCAGGGAATCAAACACGGGGAATCAGAGCTGGGGAATCAGAGGCGGGGAATCAGAGTTGGGAATCAGAGGCGGGGAATCAGAGGCGGGGAAACAGAGGCGGGGAATCAGATATGGGGAATCAGAGGTGGGGAATCCGAGGTTGGGAATCAGAGGCAGGGAATCAGAGGCGGGGAATCAGAGGCGGGGAATCAGAGGAAGGGAATCAGATGTGCGGAATCGGAGATGGGGAATCAGAGGCAGGGAATCAGAGGCGGGGAATCAGAGGCGGGGAATCAGAGGCCGGGAATCAGATATGGGGAAACAGAGGCGGGGAATCCGAGGCGGGGAAACAGAGGCGGGGAATCAGATATGGGGAATCAGAGGTGGGGAATCAGAGGTTGGGAATCAGAGGCAGGGAATCAGAGGCTTGGAATCAGATGCAGGGAATCAGATGCGGGGAATCAGAGGCGGGGAATCAGAGCTGGGGAATCAGAGGTGGGGAATCAGATTTGGGGAATCAGAGGCGGGGACTTAGATATTGGGAAACAGAGGCGGGGAATCAGAGGCGGGGAAACCCAGGCGGGGAATCAGATATGGGGAATCAGAGGTGGGGAATCAGAGGCAAGGAATCAGATGTGCGGAATCAGAGATGGGGAATCAGAGGCAGGGAATCAGAATCAGAAGCACGGAATTCGAGGCCGGGAATTAGAGGCCGGAATCAGATGCTGGGAATCAGAGGCCTGGAATCAGAGGCGGGGAATCAGAGGCAGGGAATCAGATGCGGGGAATCAGAGGCGGGGAAACAGAGGCGGGGAATCAGATATGGGGAATCAGAGGTGGGGCATCAGAGGTTGTGAATCACAGATGGTGAATCAGAGGCGGGGAATCAGAGGCAGGGAATCAGACGCGGGAAATCAGAGGCGGGGATTCAGAGCTGGGGAATCAGAGGCGGGGAATCAGAGTTGGGGAATCAGAGGCGGGGAATCAGATATGGGGAATCAGAGGCAGGGAATCAGAGGCGGGAAAACAGAGGCGGGGAATCAGATATGGGGAATCAGAGGCGGGGAATCAGAGGCAGGGAACCAGACACGGGGAATCAGAGGCGGGGAATCAGAGATGGGGAATCAGAGGCGGCCAATCAGAGGCAGGGAATCGGATGCCGGGAATCAGAGGCGGGAAATCAGAGCTGGGGAATCAGAGGCGGGGAATCAGAGTTGGGGAATCAGAGGCGGGAAATCAGAGGCAGGAAATAAGACAGGGATTCAGAGGCTGGGAATCAGACGGGGGGAATCAAAGGCGGGGAATCAGAGCTGGTGAATCAGAGGCAGGGAATCAGAGTTGGGGATTCAGAGGCGGGGAATCAGATATGGGGAAACAGAGGTGGGTAATGAGAGGCGGGCAAGCAGAGGTGGGGAATTAGATATGGGGAATCAGAGGTGGGAAATCAGAGGTGGTGAATCAGAGATGGGGAATCACAGGCGGGGAATCAGAGGCAGCGAATAGAACGCGGGGAATCAGAGGCAGGGAATCAGAGCTGGGGAATCAGAGGCGGGGAATCAGATATGGGGAAACAGAGGCGGGGAATCAGAGGCGGGGAAACAGAGGCGGGGAATCAGACATGGGGAATCGGATGCGGGGAATCAGAGGCGGGGAATCAGAGCTGGGGAATCAGAGGTGGGGAATCAGAGTTGGGGCATCAGAGGTGGGGAATTAGATATGGGGAAACAGAGGCGGGGAATCAGAGGCGGGGAAACAGAGGCGGGGAATCAGATATGGGGAATCAGAGGTGGGGAATCAGAGGCAAGGAATCAGATGTGCGGAATCAGAGATGGGGAATCAGAGGCAGGGAAATAGAATCAGAAGCGGGGAATCAGAGGCCGGGAATCAGAGGCCGGGAATCAGATGCTGGGAATAAGAGGCCGGGAATCAGAGGTGGGGAATCAGAGTCTGGGAATCAGAGATGGGGATTCAGAGGCGGGGAATGAGATATGGAGAATCAGAGGCGGGGAATCAGAGGCGGGGTAACAGAGGTGGGGAATAAGATATGGGGAATCAGAGGTGGCGAATCAAAGGCGGTGAATCAGAGATGGGGAATCAGAGGCGGGGAATCAGAGGCAGGGAATCAGATGCGGGGATTCAGAGGCGGGGAATCAGAGCTGGCGAATCAGAGGCGGGGAATCAGAGGTGGGCAATCAGAGCCGGGGAATCAGATATGGGGAATCAGAGGCGGGGAAACAGAGGCGGGGAATCAGATATGGGGAATCAGAGGTGGGGAATCAGAGGTTGTGAATCAGAGATGGGGAATCAAGGCGGGGAATCAGAGGCGGGGAAACAGAGGCGGGGAATCAGATATGGGGAATCAGAATTGGGGAATCAGGGGCAGGGAATCAGTGGCAGGGAATCAGAGGCGGGGAATCAGAGGCGGGGAATCAGAGGCAGGGAATCAGACACGGGGAATCAGAGGCGGGGAATCAGAGATGGGGAATCATAGGCAGGGAATCGGTTGTGCGGAATCAGAGATGGGGAATCAGATGTGGGGAATCAGAGGCAGTGAATCAGAGGCGGGGAAACAGAGGCGGGTAATCAAATATAGGGAATCAGAGGTGGGGAATCAGAGGTTGTGAATCAGAGATGGGGAATCAAGGCGGGGAATCAGAGGCAGGGAATCAGACGCGGGGAATCAGAGGCGGGGATTCAGAGCTGGGGAATCAGAGGCGGTGAATCAGAGTTGGGGAATCAGAGGCAGGGAATCAGATATGGGGAATCAGAGGTGGCGAATCAGAGGCGGGGAAACAGAGGCGGGGAATCAGATATGGGGAATCAGAATTGGGGAATCAGGGGCAGGGAATCAGTGGCAGGGAATCAGAGGCGGGGAATCAGAGGCGGGGAATCAGAGGCAGGGAATCAGACACGGGGAATCAGAGGCGGGGAATCAGAGATGGGGAATCAGAGGCGGGGAATCAGAGGCAGGGAATCGGACTCCGGGAATCAGAGTCGGGGAATCAGAGCTGGGGAATCAGAGGCGGGGAATCAGAGTTGGAAAATCAGAGGCGGGGAATCAGATATGGGGAAATAGAGGCGGGGAATCAGATATGGGGAATCAGAGGTGTGGAATCAGAGGTTGGGAATCAGAGGCAGGGAATCAGAGTCGGGGAAACAGAGGCGGGTAATCAGATATGGGGAATCAGAGGTGGCGAATCAAAGGCGGTGAAACAGAGATGGGGAATCAGGGCAGGGAATCAGAGGCAGCGAATCAAACACGGGGAATCAGAGCTGGGGAATCAGAGGCGGGGAATCAGAGTTGGGAATCAGAGGCGGGGAATCAGAGGCGGGGAAACAGAGGCGGGGAATCAGATATGGGGAATCAGAGGGGGGGAATCCGAGGTTGGGAATCAGAGGCAGGGAATCAGAGGCGGGGAATCAGAGGCGGGGAATCAGAGGAAGGGAATCAGATGTGCGGAATCGGAGATGGGGAATCAGAAGCAGGGAATCAGAGGCGGGGAATCAGAGGCGGGGAATCAGAGGCCGGGAATCAGATATGGGGAAACAGAGGCGGGGAATCCGAGGCGGGGAAACAGAGGCGGGGAATCAGATATGGGGTATCAGAGGTGGGGAATCAGAGGTTGGGAGTCAGAGGCAGGGAATCAGAGGCTTGGAATCAGATGCAGGGAATCAGATGCGGGGAATCAGAGGCGGGGAATCAGAGCTGGCGAATCAGAGGTGGGGAATCAGATTTGGGGAATCAGAGGCGGGGACTTAGATATTGGGAAACAGAGGCGGGGAATCAGAGGCGGGGAAACCCAGGCGGGGAATCAGATATGGGGAATCAGAGGTGGGGAATCAGAGGCAAGGAATCAGATGTGCGGAATCAGAGATGGGGAATCAGAGGCAGGGAATCAGAATCAGAAGCAGGGAATCAGAGGCCGGGAATTAGAGGCCGGAATCAGATGCTGGGAATCAGAGGCCTGGAATCAGAGGCGGGGAATCAGAGGCAGGGAATCAGATGCGGGGAATCAGAGGCGGGGAATCAGAGCTGGGGAATCAGAGGCGGGGTATTAGAGTTGGGGAATCAGAGGCGGGGAATCAGATATGGGGAAACAGAGGTGGGGAATCAGAGGCGGGGAAACATAGGCAGGGAATCAGATATGGGGAATCAGAGGCGGGGAATCAGAGGTGGGGAATCATAGGCAGGGAATCAGATGTGCGGAATCAGAGATGGGGAATCAGAAGCTGGGAATCAGAGGTGGTGAATCAGAGATGGGGAATCAGAGGCGGGGAATAAGAGGAGGGGAATCAGACGCGGGGAATCAGAGGTGGGCAATCAGAGGCGGGGAATCAGATATGGGGAATCAGAGGCGGGGAATCAGAGGCGGGGAAACAGAGGCGGGGAATCAGATATGGGGAATCAGAGGTGGGGCATCAGAGGTTGTGAATCACAGATGGGGAATCAGAGGCGGGGAATCAGAGGCAGGGAATCAGACGCGGGGAATCAGAGGCGGGGATTCAGAGCTGGGGAATCAGAGGCGGGGAATCAGAGTTGGGGAATCAGAGGCGGGGAATCAGATATGGGGAATCAGAGGCAGGGAATCAGAGGCGGGAAAACAGAGGCAGGGAATCAGATATGGGGAATCAGAGGCGGGGAATCAGAGGCAGGGAATCAGACACGGGGAATCAGAGGCGGGGAATCAGAGATGGGGAATCAGAGGCGGGGAATCAGAGGCAGGGAATCGGATGCCGGGAATCAGAGGCGGGAAATCAGAGGCAGGAAATCAGACAGGGATTCAGAGGCTGGGAATCAGACGGGGGGAATCAAAGGCGGGGAATCAGAGCTGGTGAATCAGAGGCAGGGAATCAGAGTTGGGGATTCAGAGGCGGGGAATCAGATATGGGGAAACAGAGGCGGGGAATGAGAGGCGGGCAAGCAGAGGCGGGGAATTAGATATGGGGAATCAGAGGTGGGAAATCAGAGGTGGTGAATCAGAGATGGGGAATCACAGGCGGGGAATCAGAGGCAGCGAATAGAACGCGGGGAATCAGAGGCAGGGAATCAGAGCTGGGGAATCAGAGGCGGGGAATCAGATATGGGGAAACAGAGGCGGGGAATCAGAGGCGGGGAAACAGAGGCGGGGAATCAGACATGGGGAATCGGATGCGGGGAATCAGAGGCGGGGAATCAGAGCTGGGGAATCAGAGGTGGGGAATCAGAGTTGGGGCATCAGAGGTGGGGAATTAGATATGGGGAAACAGAGGCGGGGAATCATGGGCGGGGAAACAGAGGCGGGGAATCAGATATGGGGAATCAGAGGTGGGGAATCAGAGGCAGGGAATCAGATGTGCGGAATCAGAGATGGGGAATCAGAGGCAGGGAATCAGAATCAGAAGCGGGGAATCAGAGGCCGGGAATCAGAGGCCGGGAATCAGATGCTGGGAATAAGAGGCCGGGAATCAGAGGTGGGGAATCAGAGTCTGGGAATCAGAGATGGGGATTCAGAGGTGGGGAATGAGATATGGAGAATCAGAGGCGGGGAATCAGAGGCGGGGAAACAGAGGTGGGGAATCAGATATGGGGAAATAGAGGCGGGGAATCAGTTATGGGGAATCAGAGGTGTGGAATCAGAGGTTGGGAATCAGAGGCAGGGAATCAGAGTCGGGGAAACAGAGGCGGGTAATCAGATATGGGGAATCAGAGGTGGCGAATCAAAGGCGGTGAAACAGAGATGGGGAATCAGGGCAGGGAATCAGAGGCAGGGAATCAAACACGGGGAATCAGAGCTGGGGAATCAGAGGCGGGGAATCAGAGTTGGGAATCAGAGGCGGGGAATCAGAGGCGGGGAAACAGAGGCGGGGAATCAGATATGGGGAATCAGAGGTGGGGAATCCGAGGTTGGGAATCAGAGGCAGGGAATCAGAGGCGGGGAATCAGAGGCGGGGAAACAGAGGAAGGGAATCAGATGTGCGGAATCGGAGATGGGGAATCAGAGGCAGGGAATCAGAGGCGGGGAATCAGAGGCGGGGAATCAGAGGCCGGGAATCAGATATGGGGAAACAGAGGCGGGGAATCCGAGGCGGGGAAACAGAGGCGGGGAATCAGATATGGGGAATCAGAGGTGGGGAATCAGAGGTTGGGAATCAGAGGCAGGGAATCAGAGTCTTGGAATCAGATGCAGGGAATCAGATGCGGGGAATCAGAGGCGGGGAATCAGAGCTGGGGAATCAGAGGTGGGGAATCAGATTTGGGGAATCAGAGGCGGGGACTTAGATATTGGGAAACAGAGGCGGGGAATCAGAGGAGGGGAAACCCAGGCGGGGAATCAGATATGGGGAATCAGAGGTGGGGAATCAGAGGCAAGGAATCAGATGTGCGGAATCAGAGATGGGGAATCAGAGGCAGGGAATCAGAATCAGAAGCAGGGAATTCGAGGCCGGGAATTAGAGGCCGGAATCAGATGCTGGGAATCAGAGGCCTGGAATCAGAGGCGGGGAATCAGAGGCAGGGAATCAGATGCGGGGAATCAGAGGCGGGGAATCAGAGCTGGGGAATCAGAGGTGGGGTATTAGAGTTGGGGAATCAGAGGCGGGGAATCAGATATGGGGAAACAGAGGTGGGGAATCAGAGGCGGGGAAACAGAGGCAGGGAATCAGATATGGGGAATCAGAGGTGGGGAATCAGAGGTGGGGAATCATAGGCAGGGAATCGGATGTGCGGAATCAGAGATGGGGAATCAGAGGCTGGGAATCAGCGGTGGTGAATCAGAGATGGGGAATCAGAGGCGGGGAATCAGAGGCGGGGAATCAGACGCGGGGTATCAGAGGTGGTCAATCAGAGGCGTGGAATCAGATATGGGGAATCAGAGGCGGGGAATCAGAGGCGGGGAAACAGAGGCGGGGAATCAGATATGGGGAATCAGAGGTGGGGCATCAGAGGTTGTGAATCACAGAAGGGGAATCAGAGGCGGGGAATCAGAGGCAGGGAATCAGACGCGGGGAATCAGAGGCGGGGATTCAGAGCTGGGGAATCAGAGGCGGGGAATCAGAGTTGGGGAATCAGAGGCGGGGAATCAGATATGGGGAATCAGAGGCAGGGAATCAGAGGCGGGAAAACAGAGGCGGGGAATCAGATATGGGGAATCAGAGGCGGGGAATCAGAGGCAGGGAACCAGACACGGGGAATCAGAGGCGGGGAATCAGAGATGGGGAATCAGAGGCGGGGAATCAGAGGCAGGGATTCGGATGCCGGGAATCAGAGGCGGGAAATCAGAGCTGGGGAATCAGAGGCGGGGAATCAGAGTTGGGGAATCAGAGGCGGGAAATCAGAGGCAGGAAATAAGACAGGGATTCAGAGGCTGGGAATCAGACGGGGGGAATCAAAGGCGGGGAATCAGAGCTGGTGAATCAGAGGCAGGGAATCAGAGTTGGGGATTCAGAGGCGGGGAATCAGATATGGGGAAACAGAGGTGGGGAATGAGAGGCGGGCAAGCAGAGGTGGGGAATTAGATATGGGGAATCAGAGGTGGGAAATCAGAGGTGGTGAATCAGAGATGGGGAATCACAGGCGGGGAATCAGAGGCAGCGAATAGAACGCGGGGAATCAGAGGCAGGGAATCAGAGCTGGGGAATCAGAGGCGGGGAATCAGATATGGGGAAACAGAGGCGGAGAATCAGAGGCGGGGAAACAGAGGCGGGGAATCAGACATGGGGAATCGGATGCGGGGAATCAGAGGCGGGGAATCAGAGCTGGGGAATCAGAGGTGGTGAATCAGAGTTGGGGCATCAGAGGTGGGGAATTAGATATGGGGAAACAGAGGTGGGGAATCAGAGGCGGGGAAACAGAGGCGGGGAATCAGATATGGGGAATCAGAGGTGGGGAATCAGAGGCAAGGAATCAGATGTGCGGAATCAGAGATGGGGAATCAGAGGCAGGGAATCAGAATCAGAAGCGGGGAATCAGAGGCCGGGAATCAGAGGCCGGGAATCAGATGCTGGGAATAAGAGGCCGGGAATCAGAGGTGGGGAATCAGAGTCTGGGAATCAGAGATGGGGATTCAGAGGCGGGGAATGAGATATGGAGAATCAGTGGCAGGGAATCAGAGGCGGGGAATCTGAGCCGGGGATTCAGAGGCAGGGAATCAGACACGGGGAATCAGAGGCGGGGAATCAGAGATGGTGAATCAGAGGCGGGGAATCAGAGGCAGGGAATCGGACGCCGGGAATCAGAGGCGGGGAATCAGAGCTGGGGAATCAGAGGCGGGGAATCAGAGTTGGGGAATAAGAGGCGGGGAATCAGATATGGGGAAATAGAGGCGGGGAATCAGATATGGGGAATCAGAGGTGTGGAATCAGAGGTTGGGAATCAGAGGCAGGGAATCAGAGGCGGGGAAACAGAGGCGGGGAATCAGATATGGGGAATCAGAGGTGGCGAATCAAAGGCGGTGAAACAGAGATGGGGAATCAGGGCAGGGAATCAGAGGCAGGGAATCAGAGCTGGGGAAACAGAGGCGGGGAATCAGATATGGGGAATCAGAGGTGGGGAATCAGGGGCGGGGAATCAGTGGCAGGGAATCAGAGCTGGGGAATCAGAGGTGGGGAATCAGAGCTGGGGAAACAGAGGCGGGGAATCAGATATGGGGAATCAGAGGTGGGGAATCAGGGGCGGGGAATCAGTGGCAGGGAATCAGAGGCCGGGAATAAAAGGCGGGGAATCAGAGCTGGGGAATCAGAGGCGGGGAATCAGAGTTGGGGAATCAGAGGAGGGGAATCAGATATGGGGAAACAGAGGCCGGGAATCAGAGGCAGGGAAACAGAGGCGGGGAATCAGATATGGGGAATCAGAGGTGGGGAATTTGAGGTTGCGAATCAGAGGCGGGGAATCAGAGGCGGGGAATCAGAGGCAGGGAATCGGATGTGCGGAATCAGAGATGGGGAATCAGAGGTGGGGATTCAGAGGCGGTGAATCAGAAAAGGGGAATCAGAGGCTGGGAATCAGAGGCAGGGAATCAGACGCACGGAATCAGAGGCGGGGAATCATAGCTGGCGAATTAGTGGAGGGGAATCAGACTTGGGGAATCAGAGGCGGGGAATCAGATATGGGGAAACAGAGGCGGGGAATCAGAGGCGGGGAAACAGAGGCGGGGAATCAGATATGGGGAATCAGAGGTGGGGAATCAGAGGCAGGGAATCAGATGTGCGGAATCAGAGATGGGGAATCAGAGGCCGGGAATCAGAGGCCGGAATCAGATGCTGGGAATCAGAGGCCTGGAATCAGAGGCGGGGAATCAGAGGCAGGGAATCTGATGCGGGGAATCAGAGGCGGGGAATCAGAGCTGGGGAATCAGAGGCAGGGTATTAGAGTTGGGGAATCAGAGGCGGGGAATCAGATATGGGGAAACAGAGGTGGGTAATCAGAGGCGGGGAAACAGAGGCAGGGAATCAGATATGGGGAATCAGAGGCGGGAATCAGAGGTGGGGAATCATAGGCAGGGAATTGGATGTGCGGAATCAGAGATGGGGAATCAGAGGCCGGGAATGAGAGGTGGTGAATCAGATATGGGGAATCAGAGGCGGGGAATCAGATGCAGTGAATCAGACGCGGGGAATCAGAGGTGGGCAATCAGAGGCGGGGAATCAGATATGGGGAATCAGAGGCGGGGAATCAGAGGCGGGGAAACAGAGGCAGGGAATCAGATATGGGGAATCAGAGGTGGGGCATCAGCGGTTGTGAATCACAGATGGGGAATTAGAGGCGGGGAATCAGAGGCAGGGAATCAGACTCGGGGAATCAGAGTCGGGGATTCAGAGCTGGGGAATCAGAAGCGGGGAATCAGAGTTGGGGAATCAGAGGCGGGGAATCAGATATGGGGAATCAGAGGCAGGGAATCAGAGGCGGGGAATCAGAGGCAGGGAATCAGACGCGGGGATTCTGAGGCGGGGAATCAGAGCTGGGGAATCAGAGGTGGGGAATCAGAGTTGGGGAATCAGAGGCAGTGAATCAGAGATGGGGAATCAGAGGCGGGGAATCAGAGGCAGGAAATCAGACGGGGGGAATCAAAGGCGGGGAATCAGACGGGGGGAATCAAAGGCGGGGAATCAGAGTTGGGGAATCAGAGGCAGGGAATCAGAGTTGGGGATTCAGAGGCGGGGAATCAGAGTTGGGGAATAAGAGGCGGGGAATCAGATATGGGGAAATAGAGGCGGGGAATCAGATATGGGGAATCAGAGGTGTGGAATCAGAGGTTGGGAATCAGAGGCAGGGAATCAGAGGCGGGGAAACAGAGGCGGGGAATCAGATATGGGGAATCAGAGGTGGCGAATCAAAGGCGGTGAAACAGAGATGGGGAATCAGGGCAGGGAATCAGAGGCAGGGAATCAGAGCTGGGGAAACAGAGGCGGGGAATCAGATATGGGGAATCAGAGGTGGGGAATCAGGGGCGGGGAATCAGTGGCAGGGAATCAGAGCTGGGGAATCAGAGGTGGGGAATCAGAGCTGGGGAAACAGAGGCGGGGAATCAGATATGGGGAATCAGAGGTGGGGAATCAGGGGCGGGGAATCAGTGGCAGGGAATCAGAGGCCGGGAATAAAAGGCGGGGAATCAGAGCTGGGGAATCAGAGGCGGGGAATCAGAGTTGGGGAATCAGAGGAGGGGAATCAGATATGGGGAAACAGAGGCCGGGAATCAGAGGCAGGGAAACAGAGGCGGGGAATCAGATATGGGGAATCAGAGGTGGGGAATTTGAGGTTGCGAATCAGAGGCGGGGAATCAGAGGCGGGGAATCAGAGGCAGGGAATCGGATGTGCGGAATCAGAGATGGGGAATCAGAGGTGGGGATTCAGAGGCGGTGAATCAGAAAAGGGGAATCAGAGGCTGGGAATCAGAGGCAGGGAATCAGACGCACGGAATCAGAGGCGGGGAATCATAGCTGGCGAATTAGTGGAGGGGAATCAGACTTGGGGAATCAGAGGCGGGGAATCAGATATGGGGAAACAGAGGCGGGGAATCAGAGGCGGGGAAACAGAGGCGGGGAATCAGATATGGGGAATCAGAGGTGGGGAATCAGAGGCAGGGAATCAGATGTGCGGAATCAGAGATGGGGAATCAGAGGCAGGGAATCAGAATCTGAAGCAGGGAATCAGAGGCCGGGAATCAGAGGCCGGAATCAGATGCTGGGAATCAGAGGCCTGGAATCAGAGGCGGGGAATCAGAGGCAGGGAATCTGATGCGGGGAATCAGAGGCGGGGAATCAGAGCTGGGGAATCAGAGGCAGGGTATTAGAGTTGGGGAATCAGAGGCGGGGAATCAGATATGGGGAAACAGAGGTGGGTAATCAGAGGCGGGGAAACAGAGGCAGGGAATCAGATATGGGGAATCAGAGGCGGGAATCAGAGGTGGGGAATCATAGGCAGGGAATTGGATGTGCGGAATCAGAGATGGGGAATCAGAGGCCGGGAATGAGAGGTGGTGAATCAGATATGGGGAATCAGAGGCGGGGAATCAGAGGCAGTGAATCAGACGCGGGGAATCAGAGGTGGGCAATCAGAGGCGGGGAATCAGATATGGGGAATCAGAGGCGGGGAATCAGAGGCGGGGAAACAGAGGCAGGGAATCAGATATGGGGAATCAGAGGTGGGGCATCAGCGGTTGTGAATCACAGATGGGGAATTAGAGGCGGGGAATCAGAGGCAGGGAATCAGACTCGGGGAATCAGAGTCGGGGATTCAGAGCTGGGGAATCAGAAGCGGGGAATCAGAGTTGGGGAATCAGAGGCGGGGAATCAGATATGGGGAATCAGAGGCAGGGAATCAGAGGCGGGGAATCAGAGGCAGGGAATCAGACGCGGGGATTCTGAGGCGGGGAATCAGAGCTGGGGAATCAGAGGTGGGGAATCAGAGTTGGGGAATCAGAGGCAGTGAATCAGAGATGGGGAATCAGAGGCGGGGAATCAGAGGCAGGAAATCAGACGGGGGGAATCAAAGGCGGGGAATCAGACGGGGGGAATCAAAGGCGGGGAATCAGAGTTGGGGAATCAGAGGCAGGGAATCAGAGTTGGGGATTCAGAGGCGGGGAATCAGATATGGGGAAACAGAGGCGGGGAATCAGAGGCGGGCAAACAGAGGCGGGGAATTAGATATGGGGAATCAGAGGTGGGGAATCAGAGGTGGTGCATCAGAGATGGGGAATCACAGGCGGGGAATCAGAGGCAGGGAATAGAACGCGGGGAATCAGAGGCAGGGAATCAGAGCTGGGGAATCAGAGGCGGGGAACCAGATATGGGAAACAGAGGCGGGGAATCAGAGGCGGGGAAACAGAGGCGGGTAATCAGACATGGGGATTCAGATGCGGGGAATCAGAGCTGGGGAATCAGAGGCGGGGAATCAGAGGCGGGGAATCAGAGGCAGGGAATCAGAGGCCGGGAATCAGATGCTGGGAATAAGAGGCCGGGAATCAGAGGTGGAGAAACAGAGGCGGGGAATCAGATATGGGGAATCAGAGGTGGGGAATCAGGGGCGGGGAATCAGTGGCAGGGAATCAGAGGTCGGGAATAAAAGGCGGGGAATCAGAGCTGGGGAATCAGAGGCGGGGAATCAGAGTTGGGGAATCAGAGGAGGGGAATCAGATATGGGGAAACAGAGGCCGGGAATCAGAGGCAGGGAAACAGAGGCGGGGAATCAGATATGGGGAATCAGAGGTGGGGAATTAGAGGTTGCGAATCAGAGGCGGGGAATCAGAGGCGGGGAATCAGAGCCAGGGAATCAGATGTGCGGAATCAGAGATGGGGAATAAGAGGCAGGGAATCAGAATCAGAAGCGGGGAATCAGAGGCCAGGAATCAGAGGCCGGGAATCAGATGCTGGGAATAAGAGGCCGGGAATCAGAGGTGGGGAATCAGATATGGGGAATCAGAGGTGGCGAATCAAAGGCGGTGAATCAGAGATGGGGAATCAGAGGCGGGGAATCCGAGGCGGGGAAACAGAGGCGGGGAATCAGATATGGGGAATCAGAGGTGGGGAATCAGAGGTTGGGAATCAGAGGCAGGGAATCAGAGGCTTGGTATCAGATGCAGGGAATCAGATGCGGGGAATCAGAGGCGGGGAATCAGAGCTGGGGAATCAGAGGTGGGGAATCAGATTTGGGGAATCAGAGGCGGGGAATTAGATATTGGGAAACAGAGGCGGGGAATCAGAGGCGGGGAAACCCAGGCGGCGAATCAGATATGGGGAATCAGAGGTGGGGAATCAGAGGCAAGGAATCAGATGTGCGGAATCAGAGATGGGGAATCAGAGGCAGGGAATCAGAATCAGAAGCAGGGAATCAGAGGCCGGGAATCAGAGGCCGGAATCAGATGCTGGGAATCAGAGGCCTGGAATCAGAGGCGGGGAATCAGAGGCAGGGAATCAGATTCGGGGAATCAGAGGCGGGGAATCAGAGCTGGGGAATCAGAGGCGGGGTATTAGAGTTGGGGAATCAGAGGCGGGGAATCAGATATGGGGAAACAGAGGTGGGGAATCAGAGGCGGGGAAACAGAGGCAGGGAATCAGATATGGGGAATCAGAGGCGGGGAATCAGAGGTGGGGAATTATAGGCAGGGAATCGGATGTGCGGAATCAGAGATGGGGAATCAGAGGCTGGGAATCAGAGGTGGTGAATCAGAGATGGGGAATCAGAGGCGGGGAATCAGAGGAAGGGAATCAGACGCGGGGAATCAGATATGGGGAATCAGAGGTGGGGCATCAGAGGTTGTGAATCACAGATGGGGAATCAGAGGCGGGGAATCAGAGGCAGGGAATCAGACGCGGGGAATCAGAGGCGGGGATTCAGAGCTGGTGAATCAGAGGCTGGGAATCAGAGTTGGGGAATCAGAGGCGGGGAATCAGATATGGGGAATCAGAGGCAGGGAATCAGAGGCGGGAAAACAGAGGCGGGGAATCAGATATGGGGAATCAGAGGCGGGGAATCAGAGGCAGGGAATCAGACACGGGGAATCAGAGGCAGTGAATCAGAGATGGGGAATCAGAGGCGGGGAATCAGAGGCAGGGAATCGGATGCCGGGAATCAGAGGCGGGAAATCAGAGCTGGGGAATCAGAGGCGGGGAATCAGAGATGGGGAATCAGAGGCGGCGAAGCAGATATGGGGAAATAGAGGCGGGGAATCAGATATGGGGAATCAGAGGCGGGGAATCAGATATGGGGAATCAGAGGCTGGGAATCAGAGGGGGGGAAACAGAGGCGGGGAATAAGATATGGGGAATCAGAGGTGGGGAATCAGGGGCGGGGAATCAGTGGCAGGGAATCAGAGGCGGGGAATCAGAGGCGGGGAATCAAAGGAAGGGAATCAGACACGGGGAATCAGATGTGGGGAATCAGAGATGGGGAATCAGAGGCGGGGAATCAGAGGCAGGGAATCAGACGCGGGGAATCAGAGGCGGGGAATCAGAGCTGGGGAATCAGAGGTGGGGAATCAGAGTCGGGGAATCATAGGCAGGGAATCGGTTGTGCGGAATCAGAGATGGGGAATCAGATGTGGGGAATCAGAGGCAGTGAATCAGAGGCGGGGAAACAGAGGCGGGGAATCAAATATAGGGAATCAGAGGTGGGGAATCAGAGGTTGTGAATCAGAGATGGGGAATCAAGGCGGGGAATCAGAGGCAGGGAATCAGACGCGGGGAATCAGAGGCGGGGATTCAGAGCTGGGGAATCAGAGGCGGTGAATCAGAGTTGGGGAATCAGAGGCAGGGAATCAGATATGGGGAATCAGAGGTGGCGAATCAGAGGCGGGGAAACAGAGGCGGGGAATCAGATATGGGGAATCAGAATTGGGGAATCAGGGGCAGGGAATCAGTGGCAGGGAATCAGAGGCGGGGAATCAGAGGCGGGGAATCAGAGGCAGGGAATCAGACACGGGGAATCAGAGGCGGGGAATCAGAGATGGGGAATCAGAGGCGGGGAATCAGAGGCAGGGAATCGGACTCCTGGAATCAGAGTCGGGGAATCAGAGCTGGGGAATCAGAGGCGGGGAATCAGAGTTGGGGAATCAGAGGCGGGGAATCAGATATGGGGAAATAGAGGCGGGGAATCAGATATGGGGAATCAGAGGTGTGGAATCAGAGGTTGGGAATCAGAGGCAGGGAATCAGAGTCGGGGAAACAGAGGCGGGTAATCAGATATGGGGAATCAGAGGTGGCGAATCAAAGGCGGTGAAACAGAGATGGGGAATCAGGGCAGGGAATCAGAGGCAGGGAATCAAACACGGGGAATCAGAGGGGGGGAATCCGAGGTTGGGAATCAGAGGCAGGGAATCAGAGGCGGGGAATCAGAGGCGGGGAATCAGAGGAAGGGAATCAGATGTGCGGAATCGGAGATGGGGAATCAGAAGCAGGGAATCAGAGGCGGGGAATCAGAGGCGGGGAATCAGAGGCCGGGAATCAGATATGGGGAAACAGAGGCGGGGAATCCGAGGCGGGGAAACAGAGGCGGGGAATCAGATATGGGGTATCAGAGGTGGGGAATCAGAGGTTGGGAATCAGAGGCAGGGAATCAGAGGCTTGGAATCAGATGCAGGGAATCAGATGCGGGGAATCAGAGGCGGGGAATCAGAGCTGGCGAATCAGAGGTGGGGAATCAGATTTGGGGAATCAGAGGCGGGGACTTATATATTGGGAAACAGAGGCGGGGAATCAGAGGCGGGGAAACCCAGGCGGGGAATCAGATATGGGGAATCAGAGGTGGGGAATCAGAGGCAAGGAATCAGATGTGCGGAATCAGAGATGGGGAATCAGAGGCAGGGAATCAGAATCAGAAGCAGGGAATCAGAGGCCGGTAATTAGAGGCCGGAATCAGATGCTGGGAATCAGAGGCCTGGAATCAGAGGCGGGGAATCAGAGGCAGGGAATCAGATGCGGGGAATCAGAGGCGGGGAATCAGAGCTGGGGAATCAGAGGCGGGGTATTAGAGTTGGGGAATCAGAGGCGGGGAATCAGATATGGGGAAACAGAGGTGGGGAATCAGAGGCGGGGAAACATAGGCAGGGAATCAGATATGGGGAATCAGAGGCGGGGAATCAGAGGTGGGGAATCATAGGCAGGGAATCAGATGTGCGGAATCAGAGATGGGGAATCAGAAGCTGGGAATCAGAGGTGGTGAATCAGAGATGGGGAATCAGAGGCGGGGAATAAGAGGAGGGGAATCAGACGCGGGGAATCAGAGGTGGGCAATCAGAGGCGGGGAATCAGATATGGGGAATCAGAGGCGGGGAATCAGAGGCGGGGAAACAGAGGCGGGGAATCAGATATGGGGAATCAGAGGTGGGGCATCAGAGGTTGTGAATCACAGATGGGGAATCAGAGGCGGGGAATCAGAGGCAGGGAATCAGACGCGGGGAATCAGAGGCGGGGATTCAGAGCTGGGGAATCAGAGGCGGGGAATCAGAGTTGGGGAATCAGAGGCGGGGAATCAGATATGGGGAATCAGAGGCAGGGAATCAGAGGCGGGAAAACAGAGGCGGGGAATCAGATATGGGGAATCAGAGGCGGGGAATCGGAGGCAGGGAATCAGACACGGGGAATCAGAGGCGGGGAATCAGAGATGGGGAATCAGAGGCGGGGAATCAGAGGCAGGGAATCGGATGCCGGGAATCAGAGGCGGGAAATCAGAGGCAGGAAATCAGACAGGGATTCAGAGGCTGGGAATCAGACGGGGGGAATCAAAGGCGGGGAATCAGAGCTGGTGAATCAGAGGCAGGGAATCAGAGTTGGGGATTCAGAGGCGGGGAATCAGATATGGGGAAACAGAGGCGGGGAATGAGAGGCGGGCAAGCAGAGGCGGGGAATTAGATATGGGGAATCAGAGGTGGGAAATCAGAGGTGGTGAATCAGAGATGGGGAATCACAGGCGGGGAATCAGAGGCAGCGAATAGAACGCGGGGAATCAGAGGCAGGGAATCAGAGCTGGGGAATCAGAGGCGGGGAATCAGATATGGGGAAACAGAGGCGGGGAATCAGAGGCGGGGAAACAGAGGCGGGGAATCAGACATGGGGAATCGGATGCGGGGAATCAGAGGCAGGGAATCAGAGCTGGGGAATCAGAGGTGGGGAATCAGAGTTGGGGCATCAGAGGTGGGGAATTAGATATGGGGAAACAGAGGCGGGGAATCATGGGCGGGGAAACAGAGGCGGGGAATCAGATATGGGGAATCAGAGGTGGGGAATCAGAGGCAGGGAATCAGATGTGCGGAATCAGAGATGGGGAATCAGAGGCAGGGAATCAGAATCAGAAGCGGGGAATCAGAGGCCGGGAATCAGAGGCCGGGAATCAGATGCTGGGAATAAGAGGCCGGGAATCAGAGGTGGGGAATCAGAGTCTGGGAATCAGAGATGGGGATTCAGAGGTGGGGAATGAGATATGGAGAATCAGAGGCGGGGAATCAGAGGCGGGGAAACAGAGGTGGGGAATCAGATATGGGGAAATAGAGGCGGGGAATCAGTTATGGGGAATCAGAGGTGTGGAATCAGAGGTTGGGAATCAGAGGCAGGGAATCAGAGTCGGGGAAACAGAGGCGGGTAATCAGATATGGGGAATCAGAGGTGGCGAATCAAAGGCGGTGAAACAGAGATGGGGAATCAGGGCAGGGAATCAGAGGCAGGGAATCAAACACGGGGAATCAGAGCTGGGGAATCAGAGGCGGGGAATCAGAGTTGGGAATCAGAGGCGGGGAATCAGAGGCGGGGAAACAGAGGCGGGGAATCAGATATGGGGAATCAGAGGTGGGGAATCCGAGGTTGGGAATCAGAGGCAGGGAATCAGATATGGGGAATCAGAGGCGGGGAATCAGAGGTGGGGAATCATAGGCAGGGAATCAGATGTGCGGAATCAGAGATGGGGAATCAGATGCTGGGAATCAGAGGTGGTGAATCAGAGATGGGGAATCAGAGGCGGGGAATAAGAGGAGGGGAATCAGACGCGGGGAATCAGAGGTGGGCAATCAGAGGCGGGGAATCAGATATGGGGAATCAGAGGCGGGGAATCAGAGACGGGGAAACAGAGGCGGGGAATCAGATATGGGGAATCAGAGGTGGGGCATCAGAGGTTGTGAATCACAGATGGGGAATCAGAGGCGGGGAATCAGAGGCAGGGAATCAGACGCGGGGAATCAGAGGCTGGGATTCAGAGCTGGGGAATCAGAGGCGGGGAATCAGAGTTGGGGAATCAGAGGCGTGGAATCAGATATGGGGAATCAGAGGCAGGGAATCAGAGGCGGGAAAACAGAGGCGGGGATTCAGATATGGGGAATCAGAGGCGGGGAATCAGAGGCAGGGAATCAGACACGGGGAATCAGAGGCGGGGAATCAGAGATGGGGAATCAGAGGCGGGGAATCAGAGGCAGGGAATCGGATGCCGGGAATCAGAGGCGGGAAATCAGAGGCAGGAAATCAGAGAGGGATTCAGAGGCTGGGAATCAGACGGGGGGAATCAAAGGCGGGGAATCAGAGCTGGTGAATCAGAGGCAGGGAATCAGAGTTGGGGATTCAGAGGCGGGGAATCAGATATGGGGAAACAGAGGCGGGGAATGAGAGGCGGGCAAGCAGAGGCGGGGAATTAGATATGGGGAATCAGAGGTGGGAAATCAGAGGTGGTGAATCAGAGATGGGGAATCACAGGCGGGGAATCAGAGGCAGCGAATAGAACGCGGGGAATCAGAGGCAGGGAATCAGAGCTGGGGAATCAGAGGCGGGGAATCAGATATGGGGAAACAGAGGCGGGGAATCAGAGGCGGGGAAACAGAGGCGGGGAATCAGACATGGGGAATCGGATGCGGGGAATCAGAGGCGGGGAATCAGAGCTGGGGAATCAGAGGTGGGGAATCAGAGTTGGGGCATCAGAGGTGGGGAATTAGGTCTATCCTTGAGTATGTTTTATGTCTAGTCGAGTAGTATGAGTATTCCTTTTCTTTTGGGTTTTGTTTCCTCCATATGTCCACAAGTTTCATTTCTTGCATTGATTTAATTATAAATTTGGTTACTTTGTTCTTCCTGTTAATTTTTTTCCCCGTTTTATCCATATTTGGATCTAAATTCAGATTGAAATCCCCTCCTATTAGTATGTTCCCTTGCGTATTAGCTACCTTCAAAAAGATATCTTGCATAAACTTTTGATCTTCTTCGTTAGGTGAATATATATTAAGTAGATTCCAAAGCTCTGAATATATCTGACATTTTATCATAACATATCTCCCTGCTGGATCTATTATTTCCTCTTCTATTTTAAATGGCACATTTTTGCTAATTAATATAGCCACTCCTCTTGCTTTTGAATTATACGATGCTGCTGTTACATGTCCTACCCAATCTCTCTTTAATTTCTTGTGCTCCAATTCAGTTAAATGTGTTTCTTGGACAAATGCTATATCTATTTTTTCCTTTTTCAGTAAATTTAGTAGTTTCTTCCTTTTAATTTGGTTATGTATTCCATTAATATTTAGAGTCATATAGTTCAGCGTAGCCATTTTATATTTTGTTTATCTTCTCTTTCCGTTTTTCCATCATTACCTTTCCTCCTTTTCCATTTCTGTTTTCTTATTTTCAACTCTTTACCAGACAACTCTTTACCAGACAACATTCCTACAACATCCAACATTTTCCTTATTCTCCTATTTCTATCTTCTTTATCCCCAATCTCCCCTTCCCCTCCTGAGTTGCCCTTTATCCCTTGTCGGACAACCACATCTCCCCTCTCCATTTGGATTTGCGAATCCACTCGCAAGCGTCAACTGATTTTGCAGTGACCGCTCTTTTCCCCCACCCAGCCCCCCCCAGAAGAGATTTCGTTTTTTATATGTCACAAAGGTCACTCTTTTAGTTCCCTCCTTATTCTCTCTATTCCATTACCTTCCCTTATTAATTCTTGTCTATACTTTCTATGTTTTCCTCTAATTACAGATACTTTCACATATGCCCGTTGTCTCTATTCACTCTTATACCTCTTTACCCGCATACATATCAATCGTGGTCATTTTTACCCTCCTTACCCGTCTTCATCCCTCAGTCTATTTTTGTCTTTACCCACATACATATCAATCGTGATAATTTTTGCTCTCATTACCCGTCTTCATCCCTCAGTCTATTTTTGTAATTGTTCTGCAAATTTTCGTGCTTCTTCTGGATCCGAGAATAGTCTGTTTTGTTGTCCTGGAATAAATATTTTCAATACCGCAGGATGCTTCAGTGTAAATTTATATCCTTTCTTCCATAAAATCGCTTTTGCTGCATTGAACTCTTTTCTCTTCTTTAGGAGTTCAAAGCTTATATCTGGATAAATGAAGATTTTTTGCCCTTTATACTCCAGTGGTTTGTTGCCCTCTCTTACTTTTTCCATTGTCTTCTCCAGCACCTTTTCTCTTGTAGTATATCTTAGGAATTTTACTACAATAGATCTTGGTTTTTGTTGTGGTTGTGGTTTAGGGGCCAATGCTCTATGTGCCCTTTCTATTTCCATTTCTTGCTGTAGTTCTGGACATCCTAGGGCCTTAGGGATCCATTCTTTTATAAACTCCCTCATATTCTTGCCTTCTACATCTTCCTTAAGGCCCACTATCTTTATGTTATTTCTTCTGTTATAATTTTCCATTATATCTATTTTTTGGGCTAGTAATTCTTGTGTCTCTTTAGTTTTTTTATTAGATTCCTCCAATTTCTTTTTTAAGTCTTCTACCTCCATTTCTGCTGCTATTGCCCGTTCTTCCATCTTGTCCATTTTTTTCCCCATTTCTGTTAAGGTCATATCCATTTTATTTATTTTCTTTTCTGTGTTGTTTATTCTTCTTCTTAAATCATTGAATTCCTGTGTTTGCCATTCTTTAAATGACTCCATGTATCCTCTAACAAGAGCAAGTACCTCCTTTACCTTGCCTATCTTTTCTTCTTCTATTTCCCTGTACTCTTCCTCTTCCTCTTCTTCTTCCTCTAGGTTGACCATCTGTTGTTTCTTTGCTGCCCTTTCCTCCTCTTCTTTCTTGTTTCCATTGTCTTCTGTGGTGTCTTCTTGCTGCAGGTGTTCTGCAGCTGTCGTTGCCGGCTGTGGAGATCGACTCCCCAGCTGGTCCCCCCTCCCGTCGGTGTGTTTTTTTGTATGCGCATCGCGCATGCGCGAGGAGTCGCGCATGCGCGGTTGCGCACTTTTACTCGGCTCTGTGAGCCATTGTTGTAGTTCTCTTTCTACCGACCTGAGGTAGTGGGGTCTTCTCTCCACAGCGGGCCTCTTCGGACAGGTAAGGCCTTCACCTTTTTCCTCCGTTGTCTTCTCTTCCTCTCTTCTTTCCGTTGATTTTGATTTTTCTCCTTTTGTCTCCATCTTCTTTCCACCTTTATATTCACTTTTCTTTAACTTGTATTTCTGTGCCTTTGTATTTTCTCTTGTTTTTCCCGACTTTTCTGGAGAGGGCTGGAGTTCACCGTCCGGCCACTACTCCATCACGTGACCTATTCCTGTTATCAGCCCACATACAAGGGAGAGTTAGGAAAACGGAATATAAAGCTAGACTATTATCGGACCACTCACCCCTGTTATTGGCAATAGAGCTAGAAGACATCCCTCCAAGAATGTATAGATGGAGATTAAACCCCATGCTACTTAAAAGACAGGATTTTAGAGAATTTATTGAAAAACAATTAAAAATGTACTTTGAAGTAAATACGGAATCAGTGGAAGATAAGTTTATACTATGGGACGCAATGAAAGCATTCATTAGAGGGCAAATAATAAGTTATGCAACCAAGATGAAGAAGGACTATAATCAGGAAACAGAGCAGTTGGAAAGGGAAATAATAAACATAGAAAAAAAATTAGCAATAAAGGAAGATACAACCAAAAGAAGAGAATTGGCGGATAAAAAAATAAAATATGAAACATTACAAACATATAAGGTGGAGAAGAATATAATGAAGACAAAACAGAAATATTATGAACTAGGGGAAAAAACACACAAAATCCTAGCATGGCAGCTTAAGACAGAGCAAACTAAGAAAACGGTATTGGCAACAAGGAAAAAAGACAAACAAATTACATATAATCCAAAAGAAATTAAGGAAAACTTCAGAGAATTCTATGAACAATTATACCGAACCGAAAACGAAGGGAAAGAAGGGAAAATAGATGAATTTTTGACTAAAATTGAACTACCAAAACTACAAATAGAGGAACAAAATAAATTAACAGAACCATTTGGAACAGTAGAAATACAAGAGATAATAAAAAATTTACCAAATAATAAGACACCAGGAGAGGAGGGACTCCCAATAGAATTCTACAAAACATTTAAAGACCTAATAATACCGCCCCTCCTGGATGTAATCAACCAGATTGATGAGACACAAAACTTACCAGATTCATGTAAAACAGCAATAATTACAGTATTACTAAAACAAGGGAAAGATCCACTCTCACCAGCGTCATATAGACCAATATCTTTGCTAAACACAGATTATAAGATAATAGCTAAACTATTAGCGAACAGATTAGCAGAACAGGTACCGAAAATGGTAAATTTAGACCAAACTGGATTTATCAAAAAAAGACGCACAACAGACAATATTTGTAAATTTATTAACTTAATTCATGCAGTAGAAGGAAATAAAGCACCGGCAGTAGCAGTTGCTTTAGACGCAGAGAAGGCCTTCGACAGAGTAGAATGGAATTACTTGTTCAAAGTATTGCAAAAATTCAGTTTACCGGAGAAGTATATTAATTGGATTAAAGCATTATATAAGGGACCGTTAGCGAAAGTGACAGTAAATGGACATGTATCAAAGCAATTTAACTTAAGCAGGTCAACGCGGCAGGGATGCCCACTATCACCATTATTGTTTGCGCTAGCTATAGAACCACTAGCAGAATTGATAAGAAGAGATAATAATATAAAAGGAATAAAAATAAAAGACAGGGAATATAAAATCAGTCTGTTTGCGGATGATGTGATAGTGTACTTAACAGAACCAGAACTATCAATAAAAGAACTATATAAGAAATTGAAGGAATATGGAGAAGTGTCGGGATACAAGATAAACGTAAATAAAAGTGAAGCAATGCCTATGAATAACGCGGATTTCTCAAAATTTAAGGAGGAATCCCCATTCAGATGGCAAACGCAGGCAATAAGATACCTAGGTGTGCAAATAAACAAAAATCTAGGCCAATTATATAAACTCAATTACAATCCACTAATGAAAAAACTACAGGACGATTTAGAGCATTGGAAAGAGCTACCACTAACACTGATAGGAAGGATAAACTGTATTAAAATGAACATTTTTCCAAGGATACTATACTTATTTCAGGCATTGCCAATACAACTGACAGAAAAATTCTTCAAAGAGTTAAAGAAAATAATAAGGAGATTTTTATGGAGAGGGGGGAAACCGAGGATAGCACTAGACAAATTAACAGAATGGTATAAACAAGGAGGCTTACAATTGCCAAACTTCAAAAATTATTATAGAGCCGCACAATTAAGGTACCTATCAGATTTTTATCAAACAAGGGAAAAACCAGACTGGACGAGACTAGAATTAGATAAAATAGGGGAAAAGATACCTGAACACATATTATATAAATGGGACGAAAAATTGGTACAACATAGAACTTCTCCAGTATTACACCATCTCCTCAATATATGGAAGAAGATACATGTAGAAAGAAATAAAATAAATTACCAAATACCAAAACTAATATTGACGCAAAATAAGCTACTCCCTTTTACAATAGACAACCTTGCCTTTAGAAAATGGGAAAAAAAAGGGATTAAAAGAATAGAAAATTGTTTTTCAGGAAGTAGATTCTTATCCTTTGAACAAATGAGAGATAAGTACAATATAACGGGAGATACAGCGCTGGCATATTACCAACTGAGATCCTACTTGAAAGATAAATTAGGAAGCAACTTGAGTTTACCAGAGGGAAGTAACCTTGAATATGTGATTACAGATACAATGTTAATCAAAAGATTTATAAAAAATATGTATATTAAACTGCAAGAAAAGGAAAATGAGGAAACAAATGGTAAAACTAAACAAAAATGGGAACAAGATTTAAATATAAAGATAAAAAAGGAAACATGGGAGAAGTTATGCTCTGGAACGATGAGAAATACAATAAATACGAGGCTGCGTATGATACAATATAATTGGTTACACAGACTATACATTACACCGCAAAAGTTAAATAAATGGGACCCAACAGTATCTGATAGATGTTTTCGATGTAAAAAAGAAAGGGGAACAACAATTCATGCAATCTGGACATGTGAGAGAGTAGAAAAATTTTGGGATGATCTCAATCAGATATTAAATAAAATAACAGAAAACACTATACCAAAGAATCCAGAGATCTTTCTCCTAAGTAACATAAAAAATAAAGAATTTGGAATTGACTTGGAGGATGCACAAAAAAGATTTGTTAAGATAGCCCTAGCTGTAGCAAAAAAATGTATTATGTCAACCTGGAAATTGGAAGATAATTTGAAAATACAACAATGGTATATAGAAATGAATAAATGTATTCCATTAGAAAAAATAACATATAGTTTAAGAAATAATATTGAAATATTCGAACAAGTATGGGAGCCTTACATTAAATACAATAGCGAAAACCTACCGGGAAGAAACATTACCTAAGTTGATGGAAGGAGAAGAGAAGAAAAAAATGGACTCAGTAGAATTTCTGGTGTATTTTTGTTGAATGACAACATTGTCTAACTGAATTAATGCAACCTAGATTGTATAACTAAAATGGATGAGAGGGGGGAGGGATGGGGGGGTGGCGTGGGAGGAGGGAGGGGGGAGGGAGAAAAAGTCACTGTAAATGTGTGGAAAAGAAAAAGTGTATATCATGGCTATTGTGAATTATGGTGTGAAAAATAAAAAATTTAAAAAAAAAAAAAAAAAAAAAGAGGTGGGGAATTAGATATGGGGAAACAGAGGCGGGGAATCATGGGCGGGGAAACAGAGGCGGGGAATCAGATATGGGGAATCAGAGGTGGGGAATCAGAGGCAGGGAATCAGATGTGCGGAATCAGAGATGGGGAATCAGAGGCAGGGAATCAGAATCAGAAGCGGGGAATCAGAGGCCGGGAATCAGAGGCCGGGAATCAGATGCTGGGAATAAGAGGCCGGGAATCAGAGGTGGGGAATCAGAGTCTGGGAATCAGAGATGGGGATTCAGAGGTGGGGAATGAGATATGGAGAATCAGAGGCGGGGAATCAGAGGCGGGGAAACAGAGGTGGGGAATCAGATATGGGGAAATAGAGGCGGGGAATCAGTTATGGGGAATCAGAGGTGTGGAATCAGAGGTTGGGAATCAGAGGCAGGGAATCAGAGTCGGGGAAACAGAGGCGGGTAATCAGATATGGGGAATCAGAGGTGGCGAATCAAAGGCGGTGAAACAGAGATGGGGAATCAGGGCAGGGAATCAGAGGCAGGGAATCAAACACGGGGAATCAGAGCTGGGGAATCAGAGGCGGGGAATCAGAGTTGGGAATCAGAGGCGGGGAATCAGAGGCGGGGAAACAGAGGCGGGGAATCAGATATGGGGAATCAGAGGTGGGGAATCCGAGGTTGGGAATCAGAGGCAGGGAATCAGAGGCGGGGAATCAGAGGCGGGGAATCAGAGGAAGGGAATCAGATGTGCGGAATCGGAGATGGGGAATCAGAGGCAGGGAATCAGAGGCGGGGAATCAGAGGCGGGGAATCAGAGGCCGGGAATCAGATATGGGGAAACAGAGGCGGGGAATCCGAGGCGGGGAAACAGAGGCGGGGAATCAGATATGGGGAATCAGAGGTGGGGAATCAGAGGTTGGGAATCAGAGGCAGGGAATCAGAGGCTTGGAATCAGATGCAGGGAATCAGATGCGGGGAATCAGAGGCGGGGAATCAGAGCTGGGGAATCAGAGCTGGGGAATCAGATTTGGGGAATCAGAGGCGGGGACTTAGATATTGGGAAACAGAGGCGGGGAATCAGAGGCGGGGAAACCCAGGCGGGGAATCAGATATGGGGAATCAGAGGTGGGGAATCAGAGGCAAGGAATCAGATGTGCGGAATCAGAGATGGGGAATCAGAGGCAGGGAATCAGAATCAGAAGCACGGAATTCGAGGCCGGGAATTAGAGGCCGGAATCAGATGCTGGGAATCAGAGGCCTGGAATCAGAGGCGGGGAATCAGAGGCAGGGAATCAGATGCGGGGAATCAGAGGCGGGGAAACAGAGGCGGGGAATCAGATATGGGGAATCAGAGGTGGGGCATCAGAGGTTGTGAATCACAGATGGGGAATCAGAGGCGGGGAATCAGAGGCAGGGAATCAGACGCGGGGAATCAGAGGCGGGGATTCAGAGCTGGGGAATCAGAGGCGGGGAATCAGAGTTGGGGAATCAGAGGCGGGGAATCAGATATGGGGAATCAGAGGCAGGGAATCAGAGGCGGGAAAACAGAGGCGGGGAATCAGATATGGGGAATCAGAGGCGGGGAATCAGAGGCAGGGAACCAGACACGGGGAATCAGAGGCGGGGAATCAGAGATGGGGAATCAGAGGCGGCCAATCAGAGGCAGGGAATCGGATGCCGGGAATCAGAGGCGGGAAATCAGAGCTGGGGAATCAGAGGCGGGGAATCAGAGTTGGGGAATCAGAGGCGGGAAATCAGAGGCAGGAAATAAGACAGGGATTCAGAGGCTGGGAATCAGACGGGGGGAATCAAAGGCGGGGAATCAGAGCTGGTGAATCAGAGGCAGGGAATCAGAGTTGGGGATTCAGAGGCGGGGAATCAGATATGGGGAAACAGAGGTGGGGAATGAGAGGCGGGCAAGCAGAGGTGGGGAATTAGATATGGGGAATCAGAGGTGGGAAATCAGAGGTGGTGAATCAGAGATGGGGAATCACAGGCGGGGAATCAGAGGCAGCGAATAGAACGCGGGGAATCAGAGGCAGGGAATCAGAGCTGGGGAATCAGAGGCGGGGAATCAGATATGGGGAAACAGAGGCGGGGAATCAGAGGCGGGGAATCAGAGGCGGGGAAACAGAGGCGGGGAATCAGACATGGGGAATCGGATGCGGGGAATCAGAGGCGGGGAATCAGAGCTGGGGAATCAGAGGTGGGGAATCAGAGTTGGGGCATCAGAGGTGGGGAATTAGATATGGGGAAACAGAGGCGGGGAATCAGAGGCGGGGAAACAGAGGCGGGGAATCAGATATGGGGAATCAGAGGTGGGGAATCAGAGGCAAGGAATCAGATGTGCGGAATCAGAGATGGGGAATCAGAGGCAGGGAAATAGAATCAGAAGCGGGGAATCAGAGGCCGGGAATCAGAGGCCGGGAATCAGATGCTGGGAATAAGAGGCCGGGAATCAGAGGTGGGGAATCAGAGTCTGGGAATCAGAGATGGGGATTCAGAGGCGGGGAATGAGATATGGAGAATCAGAGGCGGGGAATCAGAGGCGGGGTAACAGAGGTGGGGAATAAGATATGGGGAATCAGAGGTGGTGAATCAAAGGCGGTGAATCAGAGATGGGGAATCAGAGGCGGGGAATCAGAGGCAGGGAATCAGATGCGGGGATTCAGAGGCGGGGAATCAGAGCTGGCGAATCAGAGGCGGGGAATCAGAGGTGGGCAATCAGAGCCGGGGAATCAGATATGGGGAATCAGAGGCGGGGAAACAGAGGCGGGGAATCAGATATGGGGAATCAGAGGTGGGGAATCAGAGGTTGTGAATCA
Source organism: Narcine bancroftii (assembly GCF_036971445.1). NCBI lineage: Eukaryota > Metazoa > Chordata > Chondrichthyes > Torpediniformes > Narcinidae > Narcine > Narcine bancroftii. Next base: position 1,277,516 of record NW_027211883.1, read on the forward strand.
GAGATGGGGAATCAAGGCGGGGAATCAGAGGCGGGGAAACAGAGGCGGGGAATCAGATATGGGGAATCAGAATTGGGGAATCAGGGGCAGGGAATCAGTGGCAGGGAATCAGAGGCGGGGAATCAGAGGCGGGGAATCAGAGGCAGGGAATCAGACACGGGGAATCAGAGGCGGGGAATCAGAGATGGGGAATCATAGGCAGGGAATCGGTTGTGCGGAATCAGAGATGGGGAATCAGATGTGGGGAATCAGAGGCAGTGAATCAGAGGCGGGGAAACAGAGGCGGGTAATCAAATATAGGGAATCAGAGGTGGGGAATCAGAGGTTGTGAATCAGAGATGGGGAATCAAGGCGGGGAATCAGAGGCAGGGAATCAGACGCGGGGAATCAGAGGCGGGGATTCAGAGCTGGGGAATCAGAGGCGGTGAATCAGAGTTGGGGAATCAGAGGCAGGGAATAAGATATGGGGAATCAGAATTGGGGAATCAGGGGCAGGGAATCAGTGGCAGGGAATCAGAGGCGGGGAATCAGAGGCGGGGAATCAGAGGCAGGGAATCAGACACGGGGAATCAGAGGCGGGGAATCAGAGATGGGGAATCAGAGGCGGGGAATCAGAGGCAGGGAATCGGACTCCGGGAATCAGAGTCGGGGAATCAGAGCTGGGGAATCAGAGGCGGGGAATCAGAGTTGGAAAATCAGAGGCGGGGAATCAGATATGGGGAAATAGAGGTGGGGAATCAGATATGGGGAATCAGAGGTGTGGAATCAGAGGTTGGGAATCAGAGGCAGGGAATCAGAGTCGGGGAAACAGAGGCGGGTAATCAGATATGGGGAATCAGAGGTGGCGAATCAAAGGCGGTGAAACAGAGATGGGGAATCAGGGCAGGGAATCAGAGGCAGCGAATCAAACACGGGGAATCAGAGCTGGGGAATCAGAGGCGGGGAATCAGAGTTGGGAATCAGAGGCGGGGAATCAGAGGCGGGGAAACAGAGGCGGGGAATCAGATATGGGGAATCAGAGGGGGGGAATCCGAGGTTGGGAATCAGAGGCAGGGAATCAGAGGCGGGGAATCAGAGGCGGGGAATCAGAGGAAGGGAATCAGATGTGCGGAATCGGAGATGGGGAATCAGAAGCAGGGAATCAGAGGCGGGGAATCAGAGGCGGGGAATCAGAGGCCGTGAATCAGATATGGGGAAACAGAGGCGGGGAATCCGAGGCGGGGAAACAGAGGCGGGGAATCAGATATGGGGTATCAGAGGTGGGGAATCAGAGGTTGGGAGTCAGAGGCAGGGAATCAGAGGCTTGGAATCAGATGCAGGGAATCAGATGCGGGGAATCAGAGGCGGGGAATCAGAGCTGGCGAATCAGAGGTGGGGAATCAGATTTGGGGAATCAGAGGCGGGGACTTAGATATTGGGAAACAGAGGCGGGGAATCAGAGGCGGGGAAACCCAGGCGGGGAATCAGATATGGGGAATCAGAGGTGGGGAATCAGAGGCAAGGAATCAGATGTGCGGAATCAGAGATGGGGAATCAGAGGCAGGGAATCAGAATCAGAAGCAGGGAATCAGAGGCCGGGAATTAGAGGCCGGAATCAGATGCTGGGAATCAGAGGCCTGGAATCAGAGGCGGGGAATCAGAGGCAGGGAATCAGATGCGGGGAATCAGAGGCGGGGAATCAGAGCTGGGGAATCAGAGGCGGGGTATTAGAGTTGGGGAATCAGAGGCGGGGAATCAGATATGGGGAAACAGAGGTGGGGAATCAGAGGCGGGGAAACATAGGCAGGGAATCAGATATGGGGAATCAGAGGCGGGGAATCAGAGGTGGGGAATCATAGGCAGGGAATCAGATGTGCGGAATCAGAGATGGGGAATCAGAAGCTGGGAATCAGAGGTGGTGAATCAGAGATGGGGAATCAGAGGCGGGGAATAAGAGGAGGGGAATCAGACGCGGGGAATCAGAGGTGGGCAATCAGAGGCGGGGAATCAGATATGGGGAATCAGAGGCGGGGAATCAGAGGCGGGGAAACAGAGGCGGGGAATCAGATATGGGGAATCAGAGGTGGGGCATCAGAGGTTGTGAATCACAGATGGGGAATCAGAGGCGGGGAATCAGAGGCAGGGAATCAGACGCGGGGAATCAGAGGCGGGGATTCAGAGCTGGGGAATCAGAGGCGGGGAATCAGAGTTGGGGAATCAGAGGCGGGGAATCAGATATGGGGAATCAGAGGCAGGGAATCAGAGGCGGGAAAACAGAGGCAGGGAATCAGATATGGGGAATCAGAGGCGGGGAATCAGAGGCAGGGAATCAGACACGGGGAATCAGAGGCGGGGAATCAGAGATGGGGAATCAGAGGCGGGGAATCAGAGGCAGGGAATCGGATGCCGGGAATCAGAGGCGGGAAATCAGAGGCAGGAAATCAGACAGGGATTCAGAGGCTGGGAATCAGACGGGGGGAATCAAAGGCGGGGAATCAGAGCTGGTGAATCAGAGGCAGGGAATCAGAGTTGGGGATTCAGAGGCGGGGAATCAGATATGGGGAAACAGAGGCGGGGAATGAGAGGCGGGCAAGCAGAGGCGGGGAATTAGATATGGGGAATCAGAGGTGGGAAATCAGAGGTGGTGAATCAGAGATGGGGAATCACAGGCGGGGAATCAGAGGCAGCGAATAGAACGCGGGGAATCAGAGGCAGGGAATCAGAGCTGGGGAATCAGAGGCGGGGAATCAGATATGGGGAAACAGAGGCGGGGAATCAGAGGCGGGGAAACAGAGGCGGGGAATCAGACATGTGGAATCGGATGCGGGGAATCAGAGGCGGGGAATCAGAGCTGGGGAATCAGAGGTGGGGAATCAGAGTTGGGGCATCAGAGGTGGGGAATTAGATATGGGGAAACAGAGGCGGGGAATCATGGGCGGGGAAACAGAGGCGGGGAATCAGATATGGGGAATCAGAGGTGGGGAATCAGAGGCAGGGAATCAGATGTGCGGAATCAGAGATGGGGAATCAGAGGCAGGGAATCAGAATCAGAAGCGGGGAATCAGAGGCCGGGAATCAGAGGCCGGGAATCAGATGCTGGGAATAAGAGGCCGGGAATCAGATGTGGGGAATCAGAGTCTGGGAATCAGAGATGGGGATTCAGAGGTGGGGAATGAGATATGGAGAATCAGAGGCGGGGAATCAGAGGCGGGGAAACAGAGGTGGGGAATCAGATATGGGGAAATAGAGGCGGGGAATCAGTTATGGGGAATCAGAGGTGTGGAATCAGAGGTTGGGAATCAGAGGCAGGGAATCAGAGTCGGGGAAACAGAGGCGGGTAATCAGATATGGGGAATCAGAGGTGGCGAATCAAAGGCGGTGAAACAGAGATGGGGAATCAGGGCAGGGAATCAGAGGCAGGGAATCAAACACGGGGAATCAGAGCTGGGGAATCATAGGCGGGGAATCAGAGTTGGGAATCAGAGGCGGGGAATCAGAGGCGGGGAAACAGAGGCGGGGAATCAGATATGGGGAATCAGAGGTGGGGAATCCGAGGTTGGGAATCAGAGGCAGGGAATCAGAGGCGGGGAATCAGAGGCGGGGAAACAGAGGAAGGGAATCAGATGTGCGGAATCGGAGATGGGGAATCAGAGGCAGGGAATCAGAGGCGGGGAATCAGAGGCGGGGAATCAGAGGCCGGGAATCAGATATGGGGAAACAGAGGCGGGGAATCCGAGGCGGGGAAACAGAGGCGGGGAATCAGATATGGGGAATCAGAGGTGGGGAATCAGAGGTTGGGAATCAGAGGCAGGGAATCAGAGGCTTGGAATCAGATGCAGGGAATCAGATGCGGGGAATCAGAGGCGGGGAATCAGAGCTGGGGAATCAGAGGTGGGGAATCAGATTTGGGGAATCAGAGGCGGGGACTTAGATATTGGGAAACAGAGGCGGGGAATCAGAGGCGGGGAAACCCAGGCGGGGAATCAGATATGGGGAATCAGAGGTGGGGAATCAGAGGCAAGGAATCAGATGTGCGGAATCAGAGATGGGGAATCAGAGGCAGGGAATCAGAATCAGAAGCAGGGAATTCGAGGCCGGGAATTAGAGGCCGGAATCAGATGCTGGGAATCAGAGGCCTGGAATCAGAGGCGGGGAATCAGAGGCAGGGAATCAGATGCGGGGAATCAGAGGCGGGGAATCAGAGCTGGGGAATCAGAGGTGGGGTATTAGAGTTGGGGAATCAGAGGCGGGGAATCAGATATGGGGAAACAGAGGTGGGGAATCAGAGGCGGGGAAACAGAGGCAGGGAATCAGATATGGGGAATCAGAGGTGGGGAATCAGAGGTGGGGAATCATAGGCAGGGAATCGGATGTGCGGAATCAGAGATGGGGAATCAGAGGCTGGGAATCAGCGGTGGTGAATCAGAGATGGGGAATCAGAGGCGGGGAATCAGAGGCGGGGAATCAGACGCGGGGAATCAGAGGTGGTCAATCAGAGGCGTGGAATCAGATATGGGGAATCAGAGGCGGGGAATCAGAGGCGGGGAAACAGAGGCGGGGAATCAGATATGGGGAATCAGAGGTGGGGCATCAGAGGTTGTGAATCACAGATGGGGAATCAGAGGCGGGGAATCAGAGGCAGGGAATCAGACGCGGGGAATCAGAGGCGGGGATTCAGAGCTGGGGAATCAGAGGCGGGGAATCAGAGTTGGGGAATCAGAGGCGGGGAATCAGATATGGGGAATCAGAGGCAGGGAATCAGAGGCGGGAAAACAGAGGCGGGGAATCAGATATGGGGAATCAGAGGCGGGGAATCAGAGGCAGGGAACCAGACACGGGGAATCAGAGGCGGGGAATCAGAGATGGGGAATCAGAGGCGGGGAATCAGAGGCAGGGATTCGGATGCCGGGAATCAGAGGCGGGAAATCAGAGCTGGGGAATCAGAGGCGGGGAATCAGAGTTGGGGAATCAGAGGCGGGAAATCAGAGGCAGGAAATAAGACAGGGATTCAGAGGCTGGGAATCAGACGGGGGGAATCAAAGGCGGGGAATCAGAGCTGGTGAATCAGAGGCAGGGAATCAGAGTTGGGGATTCAGAGGCGGGGAATCAGATATGGGGAAACAGAGGTGGGGAATGAGAGGCGGGCAAGCAGAGGTGGGGAATTAGATATGGGGAATCAGAGGTGGGAAATCAGAGGTGGTGAATCAGAGATGGGGAATCACAGGCGGGGAATCAGAGGCAGCGAATAGAACGCGGGGAATCAGAGGCAGGGAATCAGAGCTGGGGAATCAGAGGCGGGGAATCAGATATGGGGAAACAGAGGCGGGGAATCAGAGGCGGGGAAACAGAGGCGGGGAATCAGACATGGGGAATCGGATGCGGGGAATCAGAGGCGGGGAATCAGAGCTGGGGAATCAGAGGTGGGGAATCAGAGTTGGGGCATCAGAGGTGGGGAATTAGATATGGGGAAACAGAGGTGGGGAATCAGAGGCGGGGAAACAGAGGCGGGGAATCAGATATGGGGAATCAGAGGTGGGGAATCAGAGGCAAGGAATCAGATGTGCGGAATCAGAGATGGGGAATCAGAGGCAGGGAATCAGAATCAGAAGCGGGGAATCAGAGGCCGGGAATCAGAGGCCGGGAATCAGATGCTGGGAATAAGAGGCCGGGAATCAGAGGTGGGGAATCAGAGTCTGGGAATCAGAGATGGGGATTCAGAGGCGGGGAATGAGATATGGAGAATCAGAGGCGGGGAATCAGAGGCGGGGTAACAGAGGTGGGGAATAAGATATGGGGAATCAGAGGTGGCGAATCAAAGGCGGTGAATCAGAGATGGGGAATCAGAGGCGGGGAATCAGAGGCAGGGAATCAGATGCGGGGATTCAGAGGCGGGGAATCAGAGCTGGCGAATCAGAGGCGGGGAATCAGAGGTGGGCAATCAGAGCCGGGGAATCAGATATGGGGAATCAGAGGCGGGGAAACAGAGGCGGGGAATCAGATATGGGGAATCAGAGGTGGGGAATCAGAGGTTGTGAATCAGAGATGGGGAATCAAGGCGGGGAATCAGAGGCGGGGAAACAGAGGCGGGGAATCAGATATGGGGAATCAGAGGTGGGGAATCAGGGGCAGGGAATCAGTGGCAGGGAATCAGAGGCGGGGAATCTGAGCCGGGGATTCTGAGGCAGGGAATCAGACACGGGGAATCAGAGGCGGGGAATCAGAGATGGTGAATCAGAGGCGGGGAATCAGAGGCAGGGAATCGGACGCCGGGAATCAGAGGCGGGGAATCAGAGCTGGGGAATCAGAGGCGGGGAATCAGAGTTGGGGAATAAGAGGCGGGGAATCAGATATGGGGAAATAGAGGCGGGGAATCAGATATGGGGAATCAGAGGTGTGGAATCAGAGGTTGGGAATCAGAGGCAGGGAATCAGAGGCGGGGAAACAGAGGCGGGGAATCAGATATGGGGAATCAGAGGTGGCGAATCAAAGGCGGTGAAACAGAGATGGGGAATCAGGGCAGGGAATCAGAGGCAGGGAATCAGAGCTGGGGAAACAGAGGCGGGGAATCAGATATGGGGAATCAGAGGTGGGGAATCAGGGGCGGGGAATCAGTGGCAGGGAATCAGAGCTGGGGAATCAGAGGTGGGGAATCAGAGCTGGGGAAACAGAGGCGGGGAATCAGATATGGGGAATCAGAGGTGGGGAATCAGGGGCGGGGAATCAGTGGCAGGGAATCAGAGGCCGGGAATAAAAGGCGGGGAATCAGAGCTGGGGAATCAGAGGCGGGGAATCAGAGTTGGGGAATCAGAGGAGGGGAATCAGATATGGGGAAACAGAGGCCGGGAATCAGAGGCAGGGAAACAGAGGCGGGGAATCAGATATGGGGAATCAGAGGTGGGGAATTTGAGGTTGCGAATCAGAGGCGGGGAATCAGAGGCGGGGAATCAGAGGCAGGGAATCGGATGTGCGGAATCAGAGATGGGGAATCAGAGGTGGGGATTCAGAGGCGGTGAATCAGAAAAGGGGAATCAGAGGCTGGGAATCAGAGGCAGGGAATCAGACGCACGGAATCAGAGGCGGGGAATCATAGCTGGCGAATTAGTGGAGGGGAATCAGACTTGGGGAATCAGAGGCGGGGAATCAGATATGGGGAAACAGAGGCGGGGAATCAGAGGCGGGGAAACAGAGGCGGGGAATCAGATATGGGGAATCAGAGGTGGGGAATCAGAGGCAGGGAATCAGATGTGCGGAATCAGAGATGGGGAATCAGAGGCAGGGAATCAGAATCTGAAGCAGGGAATCAGAGGCCGGGAATCAGAGGCCGGAATCAGATGCTGGGAATCAGAGGCCTGGAATCAGAGGCGGGGAATCAGAGGCAGGGAATCTGATGCGGGGAATCAGAGGCGGGGAATCAGAGCTGGGGAATCAGAGGCAGGGTATTAGAGTTGGGGAATCAGAGGCGGGGAATCAGATATGGGGAAACAGAGGTGGGTAATCAGAGGCGGGGAAACAGAGGCAGGGAATCAGATATGGGGAATCAGAGGCGGGAATCAGAGGTGGGGAATCATAGGCAGGGAATTGGATGTGCGGAATCAGAGATGGGGAATCAGAGGCCGGGAATGAGAGGTGGTGAATCAGATATGGGGAATCAGAGGCGGGGAATCAGAGGCAGTGAATCAGACGCGGGGAATCAGAGGTGGGCAATCAGAGGCGGGGAATCAGATATGGGGAATCAGAGGCGGGGAATCAGAGGCGGGGAAACAGAGGCAGGGAATCAGATATGGGGAATCAGAGGTGGGGCATCAGCGGTTGTGAATCACAGATGGGGAATTAGAGGCGGGGAATCAGAGGCAGGGAATCAGACTCGGGGAATCAGAGTCGGGGATTCAGAGCTGGGGAATCAGAAGCGGGGAATCAGAGTTGGGGAATCAGAGGCGGGGAATCAGATATGGGGAATCAGAGGCAGGGAATCAGAGGCGGGGAATCAGAGGCAGGGAATCAGACGCGGGGATTCTGAGGCGGGGAATCAGAGCTGGGGAATCAGAGGTGGGGAATCAGAGTTGGGGAATCAGAGGCAGTGAATCAGAGATGGGGAATCAGAGGCGGGGAATCAGAGGCAGGAAATCAGACACGGGGATTCAGAGGCTGGGAATCAGACGGGGGGAATCAAAGGCGGGGAATCAGAGCTGGTGAATCAGAGGCAGGGAATCAGAGTTGGGGATTCAGAGGCGGGGAATCAGATATGGGGAAACAGAGGCGGGGAATCAGAGGCGGGCAAACAGAGGCGGGGAATTAGATATGGGGAATCAGAGGTGGGGAATCAGAGGTGGTGCATCAGAGATGGGGAATCACAGGCGGGGAATCAGAGGCAGGGAATAGAACGCGGGGAATCAGAGGCAGGGAATCAGAGCTGGGGAATCAGAGGCGGGGAATCAGATATGGGAAACAGAGGCGGGGAATCAGAGGCGGGGAAACAGAGGCGGGTAATCAGACATGGGGATTCAGATGCGGGGAATCAGAGCTGGGGAATCAGAGGCGGGGAATCAGAGGCGGGGAATCAGAGGCAGGGAATCAGAGGCCGGGAATCAGATGCTGGGAATAAGAGGCCGGGAATCAGAGGTGGGGAAACAGAGGCGGGGAATCAGATATGGGGAATCAGAGGTGGGGAATCAGGGGCGGGGAATCAGTGGCAGGGAATCAGAGGTCGGGAATAAAAGGCGGGGAATCAGAGCTGGGGAATCAGAGGCGGGGAATCAGAGTTGGGGAATCAGAGGAGGGGAATCAGATATGGGGAAACAGAGGCCGGGAATCAGAGGCAGGGAAACAGAGGCGGGGAATCAGATATGGGGAATCAGAGGTGGGGAATTAGAGGTTGCTAATCAGAGGCGGGGAATCAGAGGCGGGGAATCAGAGCCAGGGAATCAGATGTGCGGAATCAGAGATGGGGAATAAGAGGCAGGGAATCAGAATCAGAAGCGGGGAATCAGAGGCCAGGAATCAGAGGCCGGGAATCAGATGCTGGGAATAAGAGGCCGGGAATCAGAGGTGGGGAATCAGATATGGGGAATCAGAGGTGGCGAATCAAAGGCGGTGAATCAGAGATGGGGAATCAGAGGCGGGGAATCAGAGGCAGGGAATCAGATGCGGGGAATCAGAGGCGGGGAATCAGAGCTGGCGAATCAGAGGCTGGGAATCAGAGGTGGGCAATCAGAGGCGGGGAATCAGATATGGGGAATCAGAGGCGGGGAATCAGAGGCGGGGAAACAGAGGCGGGGAATCAAATATAGGGAATCAGAGGTGAGGAATCAGAGGTTGTGAATCAGAGATGGGGAATCAAGGCGGGGAATCAGAGGCAGGGAATCAGACGCGGGGAATCAGAGGCGGGGATTCAGAGCTGGGGAATCAGAGGCGGGGAATCAGAGTTGGGGAATCAGAGGCAGGGAATCAGATATGGGGAATCAGAGGCGGGGAATCAGAGGTGGGGAAACAGAGGCGGGGAATCAGATGTGGGGATTCAGAGGTGGGGAATCAGGGGCAGGGAATCAGTGGCAGGGAATCAGAGGCGGGGAATCAGAGGCGGGGAATCAAAGGCAGGGAATCAGACACGGGGAATCAGAGGCGGGGAATCAGAGATGGGGAATCAGAGGCAGGGAATCGTATGCCGGGAATCAGAGTCGGGGAATCAGAGCTGGGGAATCAGAGGCGGGGAATCAGAGTTGGGGAATCAGAGGCGGGGAATCAGATACGGGGAAATAGAGGCGGGGAATCAGATATGGGGAATCAGAGGTGTGGAATCAGAGGTTGGGAATCAGAGGCAGGGAATCAGAGTCGGGGAAACAGAGGCGGGGAATCAGATATGGGGAATCAGAGGTGGCGAATCAAAGGCGGTGAAACAGAGATGGGGAATCAGGGCAGGGAATCAGAGGCAGGGAATCAAACACGGGGAATCAGAGCTGGGGAATCAGAGGCGGGGAATCAGAGTTGGGAATCAGAGGCGGGGAATCAGAGGCGGGGAAACAGAGGCGGGGAATCAGATATGGGAAATCAGAGGTGGGGAATCCGAGGTTGGGAATCAGAGGCAGGGAATCAGAGGCGGAAAATCAGAGGCGGGGAATCAGAGGAAGGGAATCAGATGTGCGGAATCGGAGATGGGGAATCAGAGGCAGGGAATCAGAGGCGGGGAATCAGAGGCGGGGAATCAGAGGCCGGGAATCATATATGGGGAAACAGAGGCGGGGAATCCGAGGCGGGGAAACAGAGGCGGGGAATCAGATATGGGGAATCAGAGGTGGGGAATCAGAGGTTGGGAATCAGAGGCAGGGAATCAGAGGCTTGGAATCAGATGCAGGGAATCAGATGCGGGGAATCAGAGGCGGGGAATCAGAGCTGGGGAATCAGAGGTGGGGAATCAGATTTGGGGAATCAGAGGCGGGGAATTATATATTGGGAAACAGAGGCGGGGAATCAGAGGCAGGGAAACCCAGGCGGCGAATCAGATATGGGGAATCAGAGGTGGGGAATCAGAGGCAAGGAATCAGATGTGCGGAATCAGAGATGGGGAATCAGAGGCAGGGAATCAGAATCAGAAGCAGGGAATCAGAGGCCGGTAATCAGAGGCCGGAATCAGATGCTGGGAATCAGAGGCCTGGAATCAGAGGCGGGGAATCAGAGGCAGGGAATCAGATTCGGGGAATCAGAGGCGGGGAATCAGAGCTGGGGAATCAGAGGCGGGGTATTAGAGTTGGGGAATCAGAGGCGGGGAATCAGATATGGGTAAACAGAGGTGGGGAATCAGAGGCGGGGAAACAGAGGCAGGGAATCAGATATGGGGAATCAGAGGCGGGGAATCAGAGGTGGGGAATTATAGGCAGGGAATCGGATGTGCGGAATCAGAGATGGGGAATCAGAGGCTGGGAATCAGAGGTGGTGAATCAGAGATGGGGAATCAGAGGCGGGGAATCAGAGGCAGGGAATCAGACGCGGGGAATCAGAGGTGGGCAATCAGAGGCGGGGAATCAGATATGGGGAATCAGAGGCGGGGAATCAGAGGCGGGGAAACAGAGGCGGGGAATCAGATATGGGGAATCAGAGGTGGGGCATCAGAGGTTGTGAATCACAGATGGGGAATCAGAGGCGGGGAATCAGAGGCAGGGAATCAGACGCGGGGAATCAGAGGCGGGGATTCAGAGCTGGGGAATCAGAGGCTGGGAATCACAGTTGGGGAATCAGAGGCGGGGAATCAGATATGGGGAATCAGAGGCAGGGAATCAGAGGCGGGAAAACAGAGGCGGGGAATCAGATATGGGGAATCAGAGGCGGGGAATCAGAGGCAGGGAATCAGACACGGGGAATCAGAGGCGGGGAATCAGAGATGGGGAATCAGAGGCGGGGAATCAGAGGCAGGGAATCGGATGCCGGGAATCAGAGGCGGGAAATCAGAGCTGGGGAATCAGAAGCGGGGAATCAGAGATGGGGAATCAGAGGCGGCGAAGCAGATATGGGGAAATAGAGGCGGGGAATCAGATATGGGGAATCAGAGGCGGGGAATCAGATATGGGGAATCAGAGGCTGGGAATCAGAGGGGGGGAGATAGAGGCGGGGAATAAGATATGGGGAATCAGAGGTGGGGAATCAGGGGCGGGGAATCAGTGGCAGGGAATAAGAGGCGGGGAATCAGAGGCGGGGAATCAAAGGAAGGGAATCAGACACGGGGAATCAGATGTGGGGAATCAGAGATGGGGAATCAGAGGCGGGGAATCAGAGGCAGGGAATCAGACGCGGGGAATCAGAGGCGGGGAATCAGAGCTGGGGAATCAGAGGTGGGGAATCAGAGTCGGGGAATCATAGGCAGGGAATCGGTTGTGCGGAATCAGAGATGGGGAATCAGATGTGGGGAATCAGAGGCAGTGAATCAGAGGCGGGGAAACAGAGGCGGGGAATCAAATATAGGGAATCAGAGGTGGGGAATCAGAGGTTGTGAATCAGAGATGGGGAATCAAGGCGGGGAATCAGAGGCAGGGAATCAGACGCGGGGAATCAGAGGCGGGGATTCAGAGCTGGGGAATCAGAGGCGGTGAATCAGAGTTGGGGAATCAGAGGCAGGGAATCAGATATGGGGAATCAGAGGTGGCGAATCAGAGGCGGGGAAACAGAGGCGGGGAATCAGATATGGGGAATCAGAATTGGGGAATCAGGGGCAGGGAATCAGTGGCAGGGAATCAGAGGCGGGGAATCAGAGGCAGGGAATCAGAGGCAGGGAATCAGACACGGGGAATCAGAGGCGGGGAATCAGAGATGGGGAATCAGAGGCGGGGAATCAGAGGCAGGGAATCGGACTCCGGGAATCAGAGTCGGGGAATCAGAGCTGGGGAATCAGAGGCGGGGAATCAGAGTTGGGGAATCAGAGGCGGGGAATCAGATATGGGGAAATAGAGGCGGGGAATCAGATATGGGGAATGAGAGGTGTGGAATCAGAGGTTGGGAATCAGAGGCAGGGAATCAGAGTCGGGGAAACAGAGGCGGGTAATCAGATATGGGGAATCAGAGGTGGCGAATCAAAGGCGGTGAAACAGAGATGGGGAATCAGGGCAGGGAATCAGAGGCAGGGAATCAAACACGGGGAATCAGAGCTGGGGAATCAGAGGCGGGGAATCAGAGTTGGGAATCAGAGGCGGGGAATCAGAGGGGTGAATCCGAGGTTGGGAATCAGAGGCAGGGAATCAGAGGCGGGGAATCAGAGGCGGGGAATCAGAGGAAGGGAATCAGATGTGCGGAATCGGAGATGGGGAATCAGAAGCAGGGAATCAGAGGCGGGGAATCAGAGGCGGGGAATCAGAGGCCGGGAATCAGATATGGGGAAACAGAGGCGGGGAATCCGAGGCGGGGAAACAGAGGCGGGGAATCAGATATGGGGTATCAGAGGTGGGGAATCAGAGGTTGGGAATCAGAGGCAGGGAATCAGAGGCTTGGAATCAGATGCAGGGAATCAGATGCGGGGAATCAGAGGCGGGGAATCAGAGCTGGCGAATCAGAGGTGGGGAATCAGATTTGGGGAATCAGAGGCGGGGACTTAGATATTGGGAAACAGAGGCGGGGAATCAGAGGCGGGGAAACCCAGGCGGGGAATCAGATATGGGGAATCAGAGGTGGGGAATCAGAGGCAAGGAATCAGATGTGCGGAATCAGAGATGGGGAATCAGAGGCAGGGAATCAGAATCAGAAGCAGGGAATCAGAGGCCGGGAATTAGAGGCCGGAATCAGATGCTGGGAATCAGAGGCCTGGAATCAGAGGCGGGGAATCAGAGGCAGGGAATCAGATCCGGGGAATCAGAGGCGGGGAATCAGAGCTGGGGAATCAGAGGCGGGGTATTAGAGTTGGGGAATCAGAGGCGGGGAATCAGATATGGGGAAACAGAGGTGGGGAATAAGAGGCGGGGAAACATAGGCAGGGAATCAGATATGGGGAATCAGAGGCGGGGAATCAGAGGTGGGGAATCATAGGCAGGGAATCAGATGTGCGGAATCAGAGATGGGGAATCAGAAGCTGGGAATCAGAGGTGGTGAATCAGAGATGGGGAATCAGAGGCGGGGAATAAGAGGAGGGGAATCAGACGCGGGGAATCAGAGGTGGGCAATCAGAGGCGGGGAATCAGATATGGGGAATCAGAGGCGGGGAATCAGAGGCGGGGAAACAGAGGCGGGGAATCAGATATGGGGAATCAGAGGTGGGGCATCAGAGGTTGTGAATCACAGATGGGGAATCAGAGGCGGGGAATCAGAGGCAGGGAATCAGACGCGGGGAATCAGAGGCGGGGATTCAGAGCTGGGGAATCAGAGGCGGGGAATCAGAGTTGGGGAATCAGATATGGGGAATCAGAGGCAGGGAATCAGAGGCGGGAAAACAGAGGCGGGGAATCAGATATGGGGAATCAGAGGCGGGGAATCAGAGGCAGGGAATCAGACACGGGGAATCAGAGGCGGGGAATCAGAGATGGGGAATCAGAGGCGGGGAATCAGAGGCAGGGAATCGGATGCCGGGAATCAGAGGCGGGAAATCAGAGGCAGGAAATCAGACAGGGATTCAGAGGCTGGGAATCAGACGGGGGGAATCAAAGGCGGGGAATCAGAGCTGGTGAATCAGAGGCAGGGAATCAGAGTTGGGGATTCAGAGGCGGGGAATCAGATATGGGGAAACAGAGGCGGGGAATGAGAGGCGGGCAAGCAGAGGCGGGGAATTAGATATGGGGAATCAGAGGTGGGAAATCAGAGGTGGTGAATCAGAGATGGGGAATCACAGGCGGGGAATCAGAGGCAGCGAATAGAACGCGGGGAATCAGAGGCAGGGAATCAGAGCTGGGGAATCAGAGGCGGGGAATCAGATATGGGGAAACAGAGGCGGGGAATCAGAGGCGAGGAAACAGAGGCGGGGAATCAGACATGGGGAATCGGATGCGGGGAATCAGAGGCGGGGAATCAGAGCTGGGGAATCAGAGGTGGGGAATCAGAGTTGGGGCATCAGAGGTGGGGAATTAGATATGGGGAAACAGAGGCGGGGAATCATGGGAGGGGAAACAGAGGCGGGGAATCAGATATGGGGAATCAGAGGTGGGGAATCAGAGGCAGGGAATCAGATGTGCGGAATCAGAGATGGGGAATCAGAGGCAGGGAATCAGAATCAGAAGCGGGGAATCAGAGGCCGGGAATCAGAGGCCGGGAATCAGATGCTGGGAATAAGAGGCCGGGAATCAGAGGTGGGGAATCAGAGTCTGGGAATCAGAGATGGGGATTCAGAGGTGGGGAATGAGATATGGAGAATCAGAGGCGGGGAATCAGAGGCGGGGAAACAGAGGTGGGGAATCAGATATGGGGAAATAGAGGCGGGGAATCAGTTATGGGGAATCAGAGGTGTGGAATCAGAGGTTGGGAATCAGAGGCAGGGAATCAGAGTCGGGGAAACAGAGGCGGGTAATCAGATATGGGGAATCAGAGGTGGCGAATCAAAGGCGGTGAAACAGAGATGGGGAATCAGGGCAGGGAATCAGAGGCAGGGAATCAAACACGGGGAATCAGAGCTGGGGAATCAGAGGCGGGGAATCAGAGTTGGGAATCAGAGGCGGGGAATCAGAGGCGGGGAAACAGAGGCGGGGAATCAGATATGGGGAATCAGAGGTGGGGAATCCGAGGTTGGGAATCAGAGGCAGGGAATCAGAGGCGGGGAATCAGAGGCGGGGAATCAGAGGAAAGGAATCAGATGTGCGGAATCGGAGATGGGGAATCAGAGGCAGGGAATCAGAGGCGGGGAATCAGAGGCGGGGAATCAGAGGCCGGGAATCAGATATGGGGAAACAGAGGCGGGGAATCCGAGGCGGGGAAACAGAGGCGGGGAATCAGATATGGGGAATCAGAGGTGGGGAATCAGAGGTTGGGAATCAGAGGCAGGGAATCAGAGGCTTGGAATCAGATGCAGGGAATCAGATGCGGGGAATCAGAGGCGGGGAATCAGAGCTGGGGAATCAGAGGTGGGGAATCAGATTTGGGGAATCAGAGGCGGGGACTTAGATATTGGGAAACAGAGGCGGGGAATCAGAGGCGGGGAAACCCAGGCGGGGAATCAGATATGGGGAATCAGAGGTGGGGAATCAGAGGCAAGGAATCAGAATCAGAAGCAGGGAATTCGAGGCCGGGAATTAGAGGCCGGAATCAGATGCTGGGAATCAGAGGCCTGGAATCAGAGGCGGGGAATCAGAGGCAGGGAATCAGATGCGGGGAATCAGAGGCGGGGAATCAGAGCTGGGGAATCAGAGGTGGGGTATTAGAGTTGGGGAATCAGAGGCGGGGAATCAGATATGGGGAAACAGAGGTGGGGAATCAGAGGCGGGGAAACAGAGGCAGGGAATCAGATATGGGGAATCAGAGGCGGGGAATCAGAGGTGCGGAATCATAGGCAGGGAATCGGATGTGCGGAATCAGAGATGGGGAATCAGAGGCTGGGAATCAGCGGTGGTGAATCAGAGATGGGGAATCAGAGGCGGGGAATCAGAGGCGGGGAATCAGACGCGGGGAATCAGAGGTGGGCAATCAGATGCGGGGAATCAGATATGGGGAATCAGAGGCGGGGAATCAGAGGCGGGGAAACAGAGGCGGGTAATCAGATATGGGGAATCAGAGGTGGGGCATCAGAGGTTGTGAATCACAGATGGGGAATCAGAGGCGGGGAATCAGAGGCAGGGAATCAGACGCGGGGAATCAGAGGCGGGGATTCAGAGCTGGGGAATCAGAGGCGGGGAATCAGAGTTGGGGAATCAGAGGCGGGGAATCAGATATGGGGAATCAGAGACAGGGAATCAGAGGTGGGAAAACAGAGGCGGGGAATCAGATATGGGGAATCAGAGGCGGGGAATCAGAGGCAGGGAACCAGACACGGGGAATCAGAGGCGGGGAATCAGAGATGGGGAATCAGAGGCGGGGAATCAGAGGCAGGGAATCGGATGCCGGGAATCAGAGGCGGGATATCAGAGCTGGGGAATCAGAGGCGGGGAATCAGAGTTGGGGAATCAGAGGCGGGAAATCAGAGGCAGGAAATAAGACAGGGATTCAGAGGCTGGGAATCAGACGGGCTGAATCAAAGGCGGGGAATCAGAGCTGGTGAATCAGAGGCAGGGAATCAGAGTTGGGGATTCAGAGGCGGGGAATCAGATATGGGGAAACAGAGGTGGGGAATGAGAGGCGGGCAAGCAGAGGTGGGGAATTAGATATGGGGAATCAGAGGTGGGAAATCAGAGGTGGTGAATCAGAGATGGGGAATCACAGGCGGGGAATCAGAGGCAGCGAATAGAACGCGGGGAATCAGAGGCAGGGAATCAGAGCTGGGGAATCAGAGGCGGGAAATCAGATATGGGGAAACAGAGGCAGGGAATCAGAGGCGGGGAAACAGAGGCGGGGAATCAGACATGGGGAATCGGATGCGGGGAATCAGAGGCGGGGAATCAGAGCTGGGGAATCAGAGGTGGGGAATCAGAGTTGGGGCATCAGAGGTGGGGAATTAGATATGGGGAAACAGAGGCGGGGAATCAGAGGCGGGGAAACAGAGGCGGGGAATCAGATATGGGGAATCAGAGGTGGGGAATCAGAGGCAAGGAATCAGATGTGCGGAATCAGAGATGGGGAATCAGAGGCAGGGAATCAGAATCAGAAGCGGGGAATCAGAGGCCGGGAATCAGAGGCCGGGAATCAGATGCTGGGAATAAGAGGCCGGGAATCAGAGGTGGGGAATCAGAGTCTGGGAATCAGAGATGGGGATTCAGAGGCGGGGAATGAGATATGGAGAATCAGAGGCGGGGAATCAGAGGCGGGGTAACAGAGGTGGGGAATAAGATATGGGGAATCAGAGGTGGCGAATCAAAGGCGGTGAATCAGAGATGGGGAATCAGAGGCGGGGAATCAGAGGCAGGGAATCAGATGCGGGGATTCAGAGGTGGGGAATCAGAGCTGGTGAATCAGAGGCGGGGAATCAGAGGTGGGCAATCAGAGCCGGGGAATCAGATATGGGGAATCAGAGGCGGGGAAACAGAGGCGGGGAATCAGATATGGGGAATCAGAGGTGGGGAATCAGAGGTTGTGAATCAGAGATGGGGAATCAAGGCGGGGAATCAGAGGCGGGGAAACAGAGGCGGGGAATCTGATATGGGGAATCAGAGGTGGGGAATCAGGGGCAGGGAATCAGTGGCAGGGAATCAGAGGCGGGGAATCTGAGACGGGGAATCAGAGGCAGGGAATCAGACACGGGGAATCAGAGGCGGGGAATCAGAGATGGTGAATCAGAGGCGGGGAATCAGAGGCAGGGAATCGGACGCCGGGAATCAGAGGCGGGGAATCAGAGCTGGGGAATCAGAGGCGGGGAATCAGAGTTGGGGAATTAGAGGCGGGGAATCAGATATGGGGAAATAGAGGCGGGGAATCAGATATGGGGAATCAGAGGTGTGGAATCAGAGGTTGGGAATCAGAGGCAGGGAATCAGAGGCGGGGAAACAGAGGCGGGGAATCAGATATGGGGAATCAGAGGTGGCGAATCAAAGGCGGTGAAACAGAGATGGGGAATCAGGGCAGGGAATCAGAGGCAGGGAATCAGAGCTGGGGAAACAGAGGCGGGGAATCAGATATGGGGAATCAGAGGTGGGGAATCAGGGGCGGGGAATCAGTGGCAGGGAATCAGAGCTGGGGAATCAGAGGTGGGGAATCAGAGCTGGGGAAACAGAGGCGGGGAATCAGATATGGGGAATCAGAGGTGGGGAATCAGTGGCGGGGAATCAGTGGCAGGGAATCAGAGGCCGGGAATAAAAGGCGGGGAATCAGAGCTGGGGAATCAGAGTTGGGGAATCAGAGGAGGGGAATCAGATATGGGGAAACAGAGGCCGGGAATCAGAGGCAGGGAAACAGAGGCGGGGAATCAGATATGGGGAATCAGAGGTGGGGAATTTGAGGTTGCGAATCAGAGGCGGGGAATCAGAGGCGGGGAATCAGAGGCAGGGAATCGGATGTGCGGAATCAGAGATGGGGAATCAGAGGTGGGGAATCAGAGGCGGTGAATCAGAGATGGGGAATCAGAGGCGGGGAATCAGAGGCAGGAAATCAGACACGGGGATTCAGAGGCTGGGAATCAGACGGGGGGAATCAAAGGCGGGGAATCAGAGCTGGGGAATCTGAGGCAGGGAATCAGAGTTGGGGATTCAGAGGCGGGGAATCAGATATGGGGAAACAGAGGCGGGGAATCAGAGGCGGGCAAACAGAGGCGGGGAATTAGATATGGGGAATCAGAGGTAGGGAATCAGAGGTGGTGAATCAGTGATCGGGAATCACAGGCGGGGAATCAGAGGCAGGGAATAGAACGCGGGGAATCAGAGGCAGGGAATCAGAGCTGGGGAATCAGAGGCGGGGAATCATAGTTGGGAATCAGAGGCGGGAATCAGATATGGGGAAACAGAGGCGGGGAATCAGAGGCGGGGAAACAGAGGCGGGGAATCAGATATGGGGAATCGGATGCAGGGAATCAAAGGCGGGGAATCAGAGCTGGGGAATCAGAGGCGGGGAATCAGAGTTGAGGCATCAGAGTTGGGGAATTAGATATAGGGAAACAGAGGCGGGGAATCAGAGGCGGGGAAACAGAGGCGGGGAATCAGATATGGGGAATCAGAGGTGGGGAATCAGAGGCAGGGTATCAGATGTGCGGAATCAGAGATGGGGAATCAGAGGCAGGGAATCAGAAGCGGGGAATCAGAGGCCGGGAATCAGAGGCCGGGAATCAGATGCTGGGAATAAGAGGCCGGGAATCAGAGGAGGGGAATCAGAGTCCGGGAATCAGAGATGGGGATTCAGAGGCGGGGAATGAGATATGGAGAATCAGAGGCGGGGAATCAGAGGCGGGGAATCAGAGGTGGGGAATCAGATATGGGGAATCAGAGGTGGCGAATCAAAGGCGGTGAATCAGAGATGGGGAATCAGAGGCAGGGAATCAGAGGCAGGGAATCAGATGCGGGGAATCAGAGGCGGGGAATCAGAGCTGGCGAATCAGAGGCTGGGAATCAGAGGTGGGCAATCAGAGGCGGGGAATCAGATACGGGGAATCAGAGGCGGGGAATCAGAGGCGGGGAAACAGAGGCGGGGAATCAAATATAGGGAATCAGAGGTGGGGAATCAGAGGTTGTGAATCAGAGATGGGGAATCAAGGCGGGGAATCAGAGGCAGGGAATCAGACGCGGGGAATCAGAGGCGGGGATTCAGAGCTGGGGAATCAGAGGCGGGGAATCAGAGTTGGGGAATCAGAGGCAGGGAATCAGATATGGGGAATCAGAGGCGGGGAATCAGAGGCCGGGAATCAGATATGGGGAAACAGAGGCGGGGAATCCGAGGCGGGGAAACAAAGGCGGGGAATCAGATATGGGGAATCAGAGGTGGGGATTCAGAGGTTGGGAATCAGAGGCAGGGAATCAGAGGCTTGGAATCAGATGCAGGGTATCAGATGCGGGGAATCAGAGGCGGGGAATCAGAGCTGGGTAATCAGAGGTGGGGAATCAGATTTGGGGAGTCAGAGGTGGGGACTTAGATATTGGGAAACAGAGGCGGGGAATCAGAGGCGGGGAAACAGAGGCGGGGAATCAGATATGGTGAACCAGAGGTGGGGAATCAGAGGCAGGGAATCAGATGTGCGGAATCAGAGATGGGGAATCAGAGGAAGGGAATCAGAATCAGAAGCAGGGAATCAGAGGCCGTGAATCAGAGGCCGGAATCAGATGCTGGGAATCAGAGGCCTGGAATCAGAGGCGGGGAATCAGAGGCAGGGAATCAGATGCGGGGAATCAGAGGCGGGGAATCAGAGCTGGGGAATCAGAGGCGGGGTATTAGAGTTGGGGAATCTGAGGCGGGGAATCAGATATGGGGAAACAGAGGTGGGGAATCAGAGGCGGGGAAACAGAGGCAGGGAATCAGATATGGGGAATCAGAGGTGGGGCATCAGAGGTTGTGAATCACAGATGGGGAATCAGAGGCGGGGAATCAGAGGCAGGGAATCAGACGCGGGGAATCAGAGGCGGGGATTCAGAGCTGGGGAATCAGAAGCGGGGAATCAGAGTTGGGGAATCAGAGGCGGGGAATCAGATATGGGGAATCAGAGGCAGGGAATCAGAGGCGGGGAATCAGAGGCAGGGAATCAGACGCGGGGAATCTGAGGCGGGGAATCAGAGCTGGGGAATCAGAGGTGGGGAATCAGAGTTGGGGAATCAGAGGCAGGGAATTGGATGTGCGGAATCAGAGAGGGGGAATCAGAGGTGGGGAATCAGAGGCGGGGAATCAGATATGGGGAAACAGAGGCGGGGAATCAGAGGCGGGCAAACAGAGGCGGGGAATTAGATATGGGGAATCAGAGGTAGGGAATCAGAGGTGGTGAATCAGTGATGGGGAATCACAGGCGGGGAATCAGAGGCAGGGAATAGAACGCGGGGAATCAGAGGCAGGGAATCAGAGCTGGGGAATCAGAGGAGGGGAATCAGAGGCAAGGAATCAGATGTGCGGAATCAGAGATGGGGAATCAGAGGCAGGGAATCAGAATCAGAAGCACGGAATTCGAGGCCGGGAATTAGAGGCCGGAATCAGATGCTGGGAATCAGAGGCCTGGAATCAGAGGCGGGGAATCAGAGGCAGGGAATCAGATGCGGGGAATCAGAGGCGGGGAAACAGAGGCGGGGAATCAGATATGGGGAATCAGAGGTGGGGCATCAGAGGTTGTGAATCACAGATGGGGAATCAGAGGCAGGGAATCAGAGGCAGGGAATCAGACGCGGGGAATCAGAGGCGGGGATTCAGAGCTGGGGAATCAGAGGCGGGGAATCAGAGTTGGGGAATCAGAGGCGGGGAATCAGATATGGGGAATCAGAGGCAGGGAATCAGAGGCGGGAAAACAGAGGCGGGGAATCAGATATGGGGAATCAGAGGCGGGGAATCAGAGGCAGGGAACCAGACACGGGGAATCAGAGGCGGGGAATCAGAGATGGGGAATCAGAGGCGGCCAATCAGAGGCAGGGAATCGGATGCCGGGAATCAAAGGCGGGAAATCAGAGCTGGGGAATCAGAGGCGGGGAATCAGAGTTGGGGAATCAGAGGCGGGAAATCAGAGGCAGGAAATAAGACAGGGATTCAGAGGCTGGGAATCAGACGGGGGGAATCAAAGGCGGGGAATCAGAGCTGGTGAATCAGAGGCAGGGAATCAGAGTTGGGGATTCAGAGGCGGGGAATCAGATATGGGGAAACAGAGGTGGGGAATGAGAGGCGGGCAAGCAGAGGTGGGGAATTAGATATGGGGAATCAGAGGTGGGAAATCAGAGGTGGTGAATCAGAGATGGGGAATCACAGGCGGGGAATCAGAGGCAGCGAATAGAACGCGGGGAATCAGAGGCAGGGAATCAGAGCTGGGGAATCAGAGGCGGGGAATCAGATATGGGGAAACAGAGGCGGGGAATCAGAGGCGGGGAAACAGAGGCGGGGAATCAGACATGGGGAATCGGATGCGGGGAATCAGAGGCGGGGAATCAGAGCTGGGGAATCAGAGGTGGGGAATCAGAGTTGGGGCATCAGAGGTGGGGAATTAGATATGGGGAAACAGAGGCGGGGAATCAGAGGCGGGGAAACAGAGGCGGGGAATCAGATATGGGGAATCAGAGGTGGGGAATCAGAGGCAAGGAATCAGATGTGCGGAATCAGAGATGGGGAATCAGAGGCAGGGAAATAGAATCAGAAGCGGGGAATCAGAGGCCGGGAATCAGAGGCCGGGAATCAGATGCTGGGAATAAGAGGCCGGGAATCAGAGGTGGGGAATCAGAGTCTGGGAATCAGAGATGGGGATTCAGAGGCGGGGAATGAGATATGGAGAATCAGAGGCGGGGAATCAGAGGCGGGGTAACAGAGGTGGGGAATAAGATATGGGGAATCAGAGGTGGCGAATCAAAGGCGGTGAATCAGAGATGGGGAATCAGAGGCGGGGAATCAGAGGCAGGGAATCAGATGCGGGGATTCAGAGGCGGGGAATCAGAGCTGGCGAATCAGAGGCGGGGAATCAGAGGTGGGCAATCAGAGCCGGGGAATCAGATATGGGGAATCAGAGGCGGGGAAACAGAGGCGGGGAATCAGATATGGGGAATCAGAGGTGGGGAATCAGAGGTTGTGAATCAGAGATGGGGAATCAAGGCGGGGAATCAGAGGCGGGGAAACAGAGGCGGGGAATCAGATATGGGGAATCAGAATTGGGGAATCAGGGGCAGGGAATCAGTGGCAGGGAATCAGAGGCGGGGAATCAGAGGCGGGGAATCAGAGGCAGGGAATCAGACACGGGGAATCAGAGGCGGGGAATCAGAGATGGGGAATCATAGGCAGGGAATCGGTTGTGCGGAATCAGAGATGGGGAATCAGATGTGGGGAATCAGAGGCAGTGAATCAGAGGCGGGGAAACAGAGGCGGGTAATCAAATATAGGGAATCAGAGGTGGGGAATCAGAGGTTGTGAATCAGAGATGGGGAATCAAGGCGGGGAATCAGAGGCAGGGAATCAGACGCGGGGAATCAGAGGCGGGGATTCAGAGCTGGGGAATCAGAGGCGGTGAATCAGAGTTGGGGAATCAGAGGCAGGGAATCAGATATGGGGAATCAGAGGTGGCGAATCAGAGGCGGGGAAACAGAGGCGGGGAATCAGATATGGGGAATCAGAATTGGGGAATCAGGGGCAGGGAATCAGTGGCAGGGAATCAGAGGCGGGGAATCAGAGGCGGGGAATCAGAGGCAGGGAATCAGACACGGGGAATCAGAGGCGGGGAATCAGAGATGGGGAATCAGAGGCGGGGAATCAGAGGCAGGGAATCGGACTCCGGGAATCAGAGTCGGGGAATCAGAGCTGGGGAATCAGAGGCGGGGAATCAGAGTTGGAAAATCAGAGGCGGGGAATCAGATATGGGGAAATAGAGGCGGGGAATCAGATATGGGGAATCAGAGGTGTGGAATCAGAGGTTGGGAATCAGAGGCAGGGAATCAGAGTCGGGGAAACAGAGGCGGGTAATCAGATATGGGGAATCAGAGGTGGCGAATCAAAGGCGGTGAAACAGGGATGGGGAATCAGGGCAGGGAATCAGAGGCAGCGAATCAAACACGGGGAATCAGAGCTGGGGAATCAGAGGCGGGGAATCAGAGTTGGGAATCAGAGGCGGGGAATCAGAGGCGGGGAAACAGAGGCGGGGAATCAGATATGGGGAATCAGAGGGGGGGAATCCGAGGTTGGGAATCAGAGGCAGGGAATCAGAGGCGGGGAATCAGAGGCGGGGTATCAGAGGAAGGGAATCAGATGTGCGGAATCGGAGATGGGGAATCAGAAGCAGGGAATCAGAGGCGGGGAATCAGAGGCGGGGAATCAGAGGCCGGGAATCAGATATGGGGAAACAGAGGCGGGGAATCCGAGGCGGGGAAACAGAGGCGGGGAATCAGATATGGGGTATCAGAGGTGGGGAATCAGAGGTTGGGAGTCAGAGGCAGGGAATCAGAGGCTTGGAATCAGATGCAGGGAATCAGATGCGGGGAATCAGAGGCGGGGAATCAGAGCTGGCGAATCAGAGGTGGGGAATCAGATTTGGGGAATCAGAGGCGGGGACTTAGATATTGGGAAACAGAGGCGGGGAATCAGAGGCGGGGAAACCCAGGCGGGGAATCAGATATGGGGAATCAGAGGTGGGGAATCAGAGGCAAGGAATCAGATGTGCGGAATCAGAGATGGGGAATCAGAGGCAGGGAATCAGAATCAGAAGCAGGGAATCAGAGGCCGGGAATTAGAGGCCGGAATCAGATGCTGGGAATCAGAGGCCTGGAATCAGAGGCGGGGAATCAGAGGCAGGGAATCAGATGCGGGGAATCAGAGGCGGGGAATCAGAGCTGGGGAATCAGAGGCGGGGTATTAGAGTTGGGGAATCAGAGGCGGGGAATCAGATATGGGGAAACAGAGGTGGGGAATCAGAGGCGGGGAAACATAGGCAGGGAATCAGATATGGGGAATCAGAGGCGGGGAATCAGAGGTGGGGAATCATAGGCAGGGAATCAGATGTGCGGAATCAGAGATGGGGAATCAGAAGCTGGGAATCAGAGGTGGTGAATCTGAGATGGGGAATCAGAGGCGGGGAATAAGAGGCGGGGAATCAGATATGGGGAATCAGAGGCGGGGAATCAGAGGCGGGGAAACAGAGGCGGGGAATCAGATATGGGGAATCAGAGGTGGGGCATCAGAGGTTGTGAATCACAGATGGGGAATCAGAGGCGGGGAATCAGAGGCAGGGAATCAGACGCGGGGAATCAGAGGCGGGGATTCAGAGCTGGGGAATCAGAGGCGGGGAATCAGAGTTGGGGAATCAGAGGCGGGGAATCAGATATGGGGAATCAGAGGCAGGGAATCAGAGGCGGGAAAACAGAGGCAGGGAATCAGATATGGGGAATCAGAGGCGGGGAATCAGAGGCAGGGAATCAGACACGGGGAATCAGAGGCGGGGAATCAGAGATGGGGAATCAGAGGCGGGGAATCAGAGGCAGGGAATCGGATGCCGGGAATCAGAGGCGGGAAATCAGAGGCAGGAAATCAGACAGGGATTCAGAGGCTGGGAATCAGACGGGGGGAATCAAAGGCGGGGAATCAGAGCTGGTGAATCAGAGGCAGGGAATCAGAGTTGGGGATTCAGAGGCGGGGAATCAGATATGGGGAAACAGAGGCGGGGAATGAGAGGCGGGCAAGCAGAGGCTGGGAATTAGATATGGGGAATCAGAGGTGGGAAATCAGAGGTGGTGAATCAGAGATGGGGAATCACAGGCGGGGAATCAGAGGCAGCGAATAGAACGCGGGGAATCAGAGGCAGGGAATCAGAGCTGGGGAATCAGAGGCGGGGAATCAGATATGGGGAAACAGAGGCGGGGAATCAGAGGCGGGGAAACAGAGGCGGGGAATCAGACATGGGGAATCGGATGCGGGGAATCAGAGGCGGGGAATCAGAGCTGGGGAATCAGAGGTGGGGAATCAGAGTTGGGGCATCAGAGGTGGGGAATTAGATATGGGGAAACAGAGGCGGGGAATCATGGGCGGGGAAACAGAGGCGGGGAATGAGATATGGGGAATCAGAGGTGGGGAATCAGAGGCAGGGAATCAGATGTGCGGAATCAGAGATGGGGAATCAGAGGCAGGGAATCAGAATCAGAAGCGGGGAATCAGAGGCCGGGAATCAGAGGCCGGGAATCAGATGCTGGGAATAAGAGGCCGGGAATCAGAGGTGGGGAATCAGAGTCTGGGAATCAGAGATGGGGATTCAGAGGTGGGGAATGAGATATGGAGAATCAGAGGCGGGGAATCAGAGGCGGGGAAACAGAGGTGGGGAATCAGATATGGGGAAATAGAGGCGGGGAATCAGTTATGGGGAATCAGAGGTGTGGAATCAGAGGTTGGGAATCAGAGGCAGGGAATCAGAGTCGGGGAAACAGAGGCGGGTAATCAGATATGGGGAATCAGAGGTGGCGAATCAAAGGCGGTGAAACAGAGATGGGGAATCAGGGCAGGGAATCAGAGGCAGGGAATCAAACACGGGGAATCAGAGCTGGGGAATCAGAGGCGGGGAATCAGATTTGGGAATCAGAGGCGGGGAATCAGAGGCGGGGAAACAGAGGCGGGGAATCAGATATGGGGAATCAGAGGTGGGGAATCCGAGGTTGGGAATCAGAGGCAGGGAATCAGAGGCGGGGAATCAGAGGCGGGGAAACAGAGGAAGGGAATCAGATGTGCGGAATCGGAGATGGGGAATCAGAGGCAGAGAATCAGAGGCGGGGAATCAGAGGCGGGGAATCAGAGGCCGGGAATCAGATATGGGGAAACAGAGGCGGGGAATCCGAGGCGGGGAAACAGAGGCGGGGAATCAGATATGGGGAATCAGAGGTGGGGAATCAGAGGTTGGGAATCAGAGGCAGGGAATCAGAGGCTTGGAATCAGATGCAGGGAATCAGATGCGGGGAATCAGAGGCGGGGAATCAGAGCTGGGGAATCAGAGGTGGGGAATCAGATTTGGGGAATCAGAGGCGGGGACTTAGATATTGGGAAACAGAGGCGGGGAATCAGAGGCGGGGAAACCCAGGCGGGGAATCAGATATGGGGAATCAGAGGTGGGGAATCAGAGGCAAGGAATCAGATGTGCGGAATCAGAGATGGGGAATCAGAGGCAGGGAATCAGAATCAGAAGCAGGGAATTCGAGGCCGGGAATTAGAGGCCGGAATCAGATGCTGGGAATCAGAGGCCTGGAATCAGAGGCGGGGAATCAGAGGCAGGGAATCAGATGCGGGGAATCAGAGGCGGGGAATCAGAGCTGGGGAATCAGAGGTGGGGTATTAGAGTTGGGGAATCAGAGGCGGGGAATCAGATATGGGGAAACAGAGGTGGGAATCAGAGGCGGGGAAACAGAGGCAGGGAATCAGATATGGGGAATCAGAGGTGGGGAATCAGAGGTGGGGAATCATAGGCAGGGAATCGGATGTGCGGAATCAGAGATGGGGAATCAGAGGCTGGGAATCAGCGGTGGTGAATCAGAGATGGGGAATCAGAGGCGGGGAATCAGAGGCGGGGAATCAGACGCGGGGAATCAGAGGTGGTCAATCAGAGGCGTGGAATCAGATATGGGGAATCAGAGGCGGGGAATCAGAGGCGGGGAAACAGAGGCGGGGAATCAGATATGGGGAATCAGAGGTGGGGCATCAGAGGTTGTGAATCACAGATGGGGAATCAGAGGCGGGGAATCAGAGGCAGGGAATCAGATGCGGGGAATCAGAGGCGGGGATTCAGAGCTGGGGAATCAGAGGCGGGGAATCAGAGTTGGGGAATCAGAGGCGGGGAATCAGATATGGGGAATCAGAGGCAGGGAATCAGAGGCGGGAAAACAGAGGCGGGGAATCAGATATGGGGAATCAGAGGCGGGGAATCAGAGGCAGGGAACCAGACACGGGGAATCAGAGGCGGGGAATCAGAGATGGGGAATCAGAGGCGGGGAATCAGAGGCGGGGAAACAGAGGCGGGGAATCAGACATGGGGAATCGGATGCGGGGAATCAGAGGCGGGGAATCAGAGCTGGGGAATCAGAGGTGGGGAATCAGAGTTGGGGCATCAGAGGTGGGGAATTAGATATGGGGAAACAGAGGTGGGGAATCAGAGGCGGGGAAACAGAGGCGGGGAATCAGATATGGGGAATCAGAGGTGGGGAATCAGAGGCAAGGAATCAGATGTGCGGAATCAGAGATGGGGAATCAGAGGCAGGGAATCAGAATCAGAAGCGGGGAATCAGAGGCCGGGAATCAGAGGCCGGGAATCAGATGCTGGGAATAAGAGGCCGGGAATCAGAGGTGGGGAATCAGAGTCTGGGAATCAGAGATGGGGATTCAGAGGCGGGGAATGAGATATGGAGAATCAGAGGCGGGGAATCAGAGGCGGGGTAACAGAGGTGGGGAATAAGATATGGGGAATCAGAGGTGGCGAATCAAAGGCGGTGAATCAGAGATGGGGAATCAGAGGCGGGGAATCAGAGGCAGGGAATCAGATGCGGGGATTCAGAGGCGGGGAATCAGAGCTGGCGAATCAGAGGCGGGGAATCAGAGGTGGGCAATCAGAGCCGGGGAATCAGATATGGGGAATCAGAGGCGGGGATACAGAGGCGGGGAATCAGATATGGGGAATCAGAGGTGGGGAATCAGAGGTTGTGAATCAGAGATGGGGAATCAAGGCGGGGAATCAGAGGCGGGGAAACAGAGGCGGGGAATCAGATATGGGGAATCAGAGGTGGGGAATCAGGGGCAGGGAATCAGTGGCAGGGAATCAGAGGCGGGGAATCTGAGCCGGGGATTCAGAGGCAGGGAATCAGACACGGGGAATCAGAGGCGGGGAATCAGAGATGGTGAATCAGAGGCGGGGAATCAGAGGCAGGGAATCGGACGCCGGGAATCAGAGGCGGGGAATCAGAGCTGGGGAATCAGAGGCGGGGAATCAGAGTTGGGGAATAAGAGGCGGGGAATCAGATATGGGGAAATAGAGGCGGGGAATCAGATATGGGGAATCAGAGGTGTGGAATCAGAGGTTGGGAATCAGAGGCAGGGAATCAGAGGCGGGGAAACAGAGGCGGGGAATCAGATATGGGGAATCAGAGGTGGCGAATCAAAGGCGGTGAAACAGAGATGGGGAATCAGGGCAGGGAATCAGAGGCAGGGAATCAGAGCTGGGGAAACAGAGGCGGGGAATCAGATATGGGGAATCAGAGGTGGGGAATCAGGGGCGGGGAATCAGTGGCAGGGAATCAGAGCTGGGGAATCAGAGGTGGGGAATCAGAGCTGGGGAAACAGAGGCGGGGAATCAGATATGGGGAATCAGAGGTGGGGAATCAGGGGCGGGGAATCAGTGGCAGGGAATCAGAGGCCGGGAATAAAAGGCGGGGAATCAGAGCTGGGGAATCAGAGGCGGGGAATCAGAGTTGGCGAATCAGAGGAGGGGAATCAGATATGGGGAAACAGAGGCCGGGAATCAGAGGCAGGGAAACAGAGGCGGGGAATCAGATATGGGGAATCAGAGGTGGGGAATTTGAGGTTGCGAATCAGAGGCGGGGAATCAGAGGCGGGGAATCAGAGGCAGGGAATCGGATGTGCGGAATCAGAGATGGGGAATCAGAGGTGGGGATTCAGAGGCGGTGAATCAGAAAAGGGGAATCAGAGGCTGGGAATCAGAGGCAGGGAATCAGACGCACGGAATCAGAGGCGGGGAATCATAGCTGGCGAATTAGTGGAGGGGAATCAGACTTGGGGAATCAGAGGCGGGGAATCAGATATGGGGAAACAGAGGCGGGGAATCAGAGGCGGGGAAACAGAGGCGGGGAATCAGATATGGGGAATCAGAGGTGGGGAATCAGAGGCAGGGAATCAGATGTGCGGAATCAGAGATGGGGAATCAGAGGCAGGGAATCAGAATCTGAAGAAGGGAATCAGAGGCCGGGAATCAGAGGCCGGAATCAGATGCTGGGAATCAGAGGCCTGGAATCAGAGGCGGGGAATCAGAGGCAGGGAATCTGATGCGGGGAATCAGAGGCGGGGAATCAGAGCTGGGGAATCAGAGGCAGGGTATTAGAGTTGGGGAATCAGAGGCGGGGAATCAGATATGGGGAAACAGAGGTGGGTAATCAGAGGCGGGGAAACAGAGGCAGGGAATCAGATATGGGGAATCAGAGGCGGGAATCAGAGGTGGGGAATCATAGGCATGGAATTGGATGTGCGGAATCAGAGATGGGGAATCAGAGGCCGGGAATGAGAGGTGGTGAATCAGATATGGGGAATCAGAGGCGGGGAATCAGAGGCAGTGAATCAGACGCGGGGAATCAGAGGTGGGCAATCAGAGGCGGGGAATCAGATATGGGGAATCAGAGGCGGGGAATCAGAGGCGGGGAAACAGAGGCAGGGAATCAGATATGGGGAATCAGAGGTGGGGCATCAGCGGTTGTGAATCACAGATGGGGAATTAGAGGCGGGGAATCAGAGGCAGGGAATCAGACTCGGGGAATCAGAGTCGGGGATTCAGAGCTGGGGAATCAGAAGCGGGGAATCAGAGTTGGGGAATCAGAGGCGGGGAATCAGATATGGGGAATCAGAGGCAGGGAATCAGAGGCGGGGAATCAGAGGCAGGGAATCAGACGCGGGGATTCTGAGGCGGGGAATCAGAGCTGGGGAATCAGAGGTGGGGAATCAGAGTTGGGGAATCAGAGGCAGTGAATCAGAGATGGGGAATCAGAGGCGGGGAATCAGAGGCAGGAAATCAGACACGGGGATTCAGAGGCTGGGAATCAGACGGGGGGAATCAAAGGCGGGGAATCAGAGCTGGTGAATCAGAGGCAGGGAATCAGAGTTGGGGATTCAGAGGCGGGGAATCAGATATGGGGAAACAGAGGCGGGGAATCAGAGGCGGGCAAACAGAGGCGGGGAATTAGATATGGGGAATCAGAGGTGGGGAATCAGAGGTGGTGCATCAGAGATGGGGAATCACAGGCGGGGAATCAGAGGCAGGGAATAGAACGCGGGGAATCAGAGGCAGGGAATCAGAGCTGGGGAATCAGAGGCGGGGAATCAGATATGGGAAACAGAGGCGGGGAATCAGAGGCGGGGAAACAGAGGCGGGTAATCAGACATGGGGATTCAGATGCGGGGAATCAGAGCTGGGGAATCAGAGGCGGGGAATCAGAGGCGGGGAATCAGAGGCAGGGAATCAGAGGCCGGGAATCAGATGCTGGGAATAAGAGGCCGGGAATCAGAGGTGGGGAAACAGAGGCGGGGAATCAGATATGGGGAATCAGAGGTGGGGAATCAGGGGCGGGGAATCAGTGGCAGGGAATCAGAGGTCGGGAATAAAAGGCGGGGAATCAGAGCTGGGGAATCAGAGGCGGGGAATCAGAGTTGGGGAATCAGAGGAGGGGAATCAGATATGGGGAAACAGAGGCCGGGAATCAGAGGCAGGGAAACAGAGGCGGGGAATCAGATATGGGGAATCAGAGGTGGGGAATTAGAGGTTGCGAATCAGAGGCGGGGAATCAGAGGCGGGGAATCAGAGCCAGGGAATCAGATGTGCGGAATCAGAGATGGGGAATAAGAGGCAGGGAATCAGAATCAGAAGCGGGGAATCAGAGGCCAGGAATCAGAGGCCGGGAATCAGATGCTGGGAATAAGAGGCCGGGAATCAGAGGTGGGGAATCAGATATGGGGAATCAGAGGTGGCGAATCAAAGGCGGTGAATCAGAGATGGGGAATCAGAGGCGGGGAATCAGAGGCAGGGAATCAGATGCGGGGAATCAGAGGCGGGGAATCAGAGCTGGCGAATCAGAGGCTGGGAATCAGAGGTGGGCAATCAGAGGCGGGGAATCAGATATGGGGAATCAGAGGCGGGGAATCAGAGGCGGGGAAACAGAGGCGGGGAATCAAATATAGGGAATCAGAGGTGAGGAATCAGAGGTTGTGAATCAGAGATGGGGAATCAAGGCGGGGAATCAGAGGCAGGGAATCAGACGCGGGGAATCAGAGGCGGGGATTCAGAGCTGGGGAATCAGAGGCGGGGAATCAGAGTTGGGGAATCAGAGGCAGGGAATCAGATATGGGGAATCAGAGGCGGGGAATCAGAGGCGGGGAAACAGAGGCGGGGAATCAGATGTGGGGATTCAGAGGTGGGGAATCAGGGGCAGGGAATCAGTGGCAGGGAATCAGAGGCGGGGAATCAGAGGCGGGGAATCAAAGGCAGGGAATCAGACACGGGGAATCAGAGGCGGGGAATCAGAGATGGGGAATCAGAGGCAGGGAATCGTATGCCGGGAATCAGAGTCGGGGAATCAGAGCTGGGGAATCAGAGGCGGGGAATCAGAGTTGGGGAATCAGAGGCGGGGAATCAGATACGGGGAAATAGAGGCGTGGAATCAGATATGGGGAATCAGAGGTGTGGAATCAGAGGTTGGGAATCAGAGGCAGGGAATCAGAGTCGGGGAAACAGAGGCGGGGAATCAGATATGGGGAATCAGAGGTGGCGAATCAAAGGCGGTGAAACAGAGATGGGGAATCAGGGCAGGGAATCAGAGGCAGGGAATCAAACACGGGGAATCAGAGCTGGGGAATCAGAGGCGGGGAATCAGAGTCGGGAATCAGAGGCGGGGAATCAGAGGCGGGGAAACAGAGGCGGGGAATCAGATATGGGGAATCAGAGGTGGGGAATCCGAGGTTGGGAATCAGAGGCAGGGAATCAGAGGCGGAAAATCAGAGGCGGGGAATCAGAGGAAGGGAATCAGATGTGCGGAATCGGAGATGGGGAATCAGAGGCAGGGAATCAGAGGCGGGGAATCAGAGGCGGGGAATCAGAGGCCGGGAATCATATATGGGGAAACAGAGGCGGGGAATCCGAGGCGGGGAAACAGAGGCGGGGAATCAGATATGGGGAATCAGAGGTGGGGAATCAGAGGTTGGGAATCAGAGGCAGGGAATCAGAGGCTTGGAATCAGATGCAGGGAATCAGATGCGGGGAATCAGAGGCGGGGAATCAGAGCTGGGGAATCAGAGGTGGGGAATCAGATTTGGGGAATCAGAGGCGGGGAATTATATATTGGGAAACAGAGGCGGGGAATCAGAGGCAGGGAAACCCAGGCGGCGAATCAGATATGGGGAATCAGAGGTGGGGAATCAGAGGCAAGGAATCAGATGTGCGGAATCAGAGATGGGGAATCAGAGGCAGGGAATCAGAATCAGAAGCAGGGAATCAGAGGCCGGTAATCAGAGGCCGGAATCAGATGCTGGGAATCAGAGGCCTGGAATCAGAGGCGGGGAATCAGAGGCAGGGAATCAGATTCGGGGAATCAGAGGCGGGGAATCAGAGCTGGGGAATCAGAGGCGGGGTATTAGAGTTGGGGAATCAGAGGCGGGGAATCAGATATGGGGAAACAGAGGTGGGTAATCAGAGGCGGGGAAACAGAGGCAGGGAATCAGATATGGGGAATCAGAGGCGGGAATCAGAGGTGGGGAATCATAGGCAGGGAATTGGATGTGCGGAATCAGAGATGGGGAATCAGAGGCCGGGAATGAGAGGTGGTGAATCAGATATGGGGAATCAGAGGCGGGGAATCAGAGGCAGTGAATCAGACGCGGGGAATCAGAGGTGGGCAATCAGAGGCGGGGAATCAGATATGGGGAATCAGAGGCGGGGAATCAGAGGCGGGGAAACAGAGGCAGGGAATCAGATATGGGGAATCAGAGGTGGGGCATCAGCGGTTGTGAATCACAGATGGGGAATTAGAGGCGGGGAATCAGAGGCAGGGATTCAGACTCGGGGAATCAGAGTCGGGGATTCAGAGCTGGGGAATCAGAAGCGGGGAATCAGAGTTGGGGAATCAGAGGCGGGGAATCAGATATGGGGAATCAGAGGCAGGGAATCAGAGGCGGGGAATCAGAGGCAGGGAATCAGACGCGGGGATTCTGAGGCGGGGAATCAGAGCTGGGGAATCAGAGGTGGGGAATCAGAGTTGGGGAATCAGAGGCAGTGAATCAGAGATGGGGAATCAGAGGCGGGGAATCAGAGGCAGGAAATCAGACACGGGGATTCAGAGGCTGGGAATCAGACGGGGGGAATCAAAGGCGGGGAATCAGAGCTGGTGAATCAGAGGCAGGGAATCAGAGTTGGGGATTCAGAGGCGGGGAATCAGATATGGGGAAACAGAGGCGGGGAATCAGAGGCGGGCAAACAGAGGCGGGGAATTAGATATGGGGAATCAGAGGTGGGGAATCAGAGGTGGTGCATCAGAGATGGGGAATCACAGGCGGGGAATCAGAGGCAGGGAATAGAACGCGGGGAATCAGAGGCAGGGAATCAGAGCTGGGGAATCAGAGGCGGGGAATCAGATATGGGAAACAGAGGCGGGGAATCAGAGGCGGGGAAACAGAGGCGGGTAATCAGACATGGGGATTCAGATGCGGGGAATCAGAGCTGGGGAATCAGAGGCGGGGAATCAGAGGCGGGGAATCAGAGGCAGGGAATCAGAGGCCGGGAATCAGATGCTGGGAATAAGAGGCCGGGAATCAGAGGTGGGGAAACAGAGGCGGGGAATCAGATATGGGGAATCAGAGGTGGGGAATCAGGGGCGGGGAATCAGTGGCAGGGAATCAGAGGTCGGGAATAAAAGGCGGGGAATCAGAGCTGGGGAATCAGAGGCGGGGAATCAGAGTTGGGGAATCAGAGGAGGGGAATCAGATATGGGGAAACAGAGGCCGGGAATCAGAGGCAGGGAAACAGAGGCGGGGAATCAGATATGGGGAATCAGAGGTGGGGAATTAGAGGTTGCGAATCAGAGGCGGGGAATCAGAGGCGGGGAATCAGAGCCAGGGAATCAGATGTGCGGAATCAGAGATGGGGAATAAGAGGCAGGGAATCAGAATCAGAAGCGGGGAATCAGAGGCCAGGAATCAGAGGCCGGGAATCAGATGCTGGGAATAAGAGGCCGGGAATCAGAGGTGGGGAATCAGATATGGGGAATCAGAGGTGGCGAATCAAAGGCGGTGAATCAGAGATGGGGAATCAGAGGCGGGGAATCAGAGGCAGGGAATCAGATGCGGGGAATCAGAGGCGGGGAATCAGAGCTGGCGAATCAGAGGCTGGGAATCAGAGGTGGGCAATCAGAGGCGGGGAATCAGATATGGGGAATCAGAGGCGGGGAATCAGAGGCGGGGAAACAGAGGCGGGGAATCAAATATAGGGAATCAGAGGTGAGGAATCAGAGGTTGTGAATCAGAGATGGGGAATCAAGGCGGGGAATCAGAGGCAGGGAATCAGACGCGGGGAATCAGAGGCGGGGATTCAGAGCTGGGGAATCAGAGGCGGGGAATCAGAGTTGGGGAATCAGAGGCAGGGAATCAGATATGGGGAATCAGAGGCGGGGAATCAGAGGCGGGGAAACAGAGGCGGGGAATCAGATGTGGGGATTCAGAGGTGGGGAATCAGGGGCAGGGAATCAGTGGCAGGGAATCAGAGGCGGGGAATCAGAGGCGGGGAATCAAAGGCAGGGAATCAGACACGGGGAATCAGAGGCGGGGAATCAGAGATGGGGAATCAGAGGCAGGGAATCGTATGCCGGGAATCAGAGTCGGGGAATCAGAGCTGGGGAATCAGAGGCGGGGAATCAGAGTTGGGGAATCAGAGGCGGGGAATCAGATACGGGGAAATAGAGGCGTGGAATCAGATATGGGGAATCAGAGGTGTGGAATCAGAGGTTGGGAATCAGAGGCAGGGAATCAGAGTCGGGGAAACAGAGGCGGGGAATCAGATATGGGGAATCAGAGGTGGCGAATCAAAGGCGGTGAAACAGAGATGGGGAATCAGGGCAGGGAATCAGAGGCAGGGAATCAAACACGGGGAATCAGAGCTGGGGAATCAGAGGCGGGGAATCAGAGTCGGGAATCAGAGGCGGGGAATCAGAGGCGGGGAAACAGAGGCGGGGAATCAGATATGGGGAATCAGAGGTGGGGAATCCGAGGTTGGGAATCAGAGGCAGGGAATCAGAGGCGGAAAATCAGAGGCGGGGAATCAGAGGAAGGGAATCAGATGTGCGGAATCGGAGATGGGGAATCAGAGGCAGGGAATCAGAGGCGGGGAATCAGAGGCGGGGAATCAGAGGCCGGGAATCATATATGGGGAAACAGAGGCGGGGAATCCGAGGCGGGGAAACAGAGGCGGGGAATCAGATATGGGGAATCAGAGGTGGGGAATCAGAGGTTGGGAATCAGAGGCAGGGAATCAGAGGCTTGGAATCAGATGCAGGGAATCAGATGCGGGGAATCAGAGGCGGGGAATCAGAGCTGGGGAATCAGAGGTGGGGAATCAGATTTGGGGAATCAGAGGCGGGGAATTATATATTGGGAAACAGAGGTGGGGAATCAGAGGCAAGGAATCAGATGTGCGGAATCAGAGATGGGGAATCAGAGGCAGGGAATCAGAATCAGAAGCAGGGAATCAGAGGCCGGTAATCAGAGGCCGGAATCAGATGCTGGGAATCAGAGGCCTGGAATCAGAGGCGGGGAATCAGAGGCAGGGAATCAGATTCGGGGAATCAGAGGCGGGGAATCAGAGCTGGGGAATCAGAGGCGGGGTATTAGAGTTTGGGAATCAGAGGCGGGGAATCAGATATGGGTAAACAGAGGTGGGGAATCAGAGGCGGGGAAACAGAGGCAGGGAATCAGATATGGGGAATCAGAGGCGGGGAATCAGAGGTGGGGAATTATAGGCAGGGAATCGGATGTGCGGAATCAGAGATGGGGAATCAGAGGCTGGGAATCAGAGGTGGTGAATCAGAGATGGGGAATCAGAGGCGGGGAATCAGAGGCAGGGAATCAGACGCGGGGAATCAGAGGTGGGCAATCAGAGGCGGGGAATCAGATATGGGGAATCAGAGGCGGGGAATCAGAGGCGGGGAAACAGAGGCGGGGAATCAGATATGGGGAATCAGAGGTGGGGCATCAGAGGTTGTGAATCACAGATGGGGAATCAGAGGCGGGGAATCAGAGGCAGGGAATCAGACGCGGGGAATCAGAGGCAGGGATTCAGAGCTGGGGAATCAGAGGCTGGGAATCACAGTTGGGGAATCAGAGGCGGGGAATCAGATATGGGGAATCAGAGGCAGGGAATCAGAGGCGGGAAAACAGAGGCGGGGAATCAGATATGGGGAATCAGAGGCGGGGAATCAG
This sequence comes from Narcine bancroftii, assembly GCF_036971445.1. Lineage (NCBI taxonomy): Eukaryota > Metazoa > Chordata > Chondrichthyes > Torpediniformes > Narcinidae > Narcine > Narcine bancroftii. Next base: position 1,314,323 of record NW_027211883.1, read on the forward strand.
AGGCAGGGAATCAGACACGGGGAATCAGAGGCGGGGAATCAGAGATGGGGAATCAGAGGCGGGGAATCAGAGGCAGGGAATCGGATGCCGGGAATCAGAGGCGGGAAATCAGAGCTGGGGAATCAGAGGCGGGGAATCAGAGATGGGGAATCAGAGGCGGCGAAGCAGATATGGGTAAATAGAGGCGGGGAATCAGATATGGGGAATCAGAGGCGGGGAATCAGATATGGGGAATCAGAGGCTGGGAATCAGAGGGGGGGAGATAGAGGCGGGGAATAAGATATGGGGAATCAGAGGTGGGGAATCAGGGGCGGGGAATCAGTGGCAGGGAATAAGAGGCGGGGAATCAGAGGCGGGGAATCAAAGGAAGGGAATCAGACACGGGGAATCAGATGTGGGGAATCAGAGATGGGGAATCAGAGGCGGGGAATCAGAGGCAGGGAATCAGACGCGGGGAATCAGAGGCGGGGAATCAGAGCTGGGGAATCAGAGGTGGGGAATCAGAGTCGGGGAATCATAGGCAGGGAATCGGTTGTGCGGAATCAGAGATGGGGAATCAGATGTGGGGAATCAGAGGCAGTGAATCAGAGGCGGGGAAACAGAGGCGGGGAATCAAATATAGGGAATCAGAGGTGGGGAATCAGAGGTTGTGAATCAGAGATGGGGAATCAAGGCGGGGAATCAGAGGCAGGGAATCAGACGCGGGGAATCAGAGGCGGGGATTCAGAGCTGGGGAATCAGAGGCGGTGAATCAGAGTTGGGGAATCAGAGGCAGGGAATCAGATATGGGGAATCAGAGGTGGCGAATCAGAGGCGGGGAAACAGAGGCGGGGAATCAGATATGGGGAATCAGAATTGGGGAATCAGGGGCAGGGAATCAGTGGCAGGGAATCAGAGGCGGGGAATCAGAGGCAGGGAATCAGAGGCAGGGAATCAGACACGGGGAATCAGAGGCGGGGAATCAGAGATGGGGAATCAGAGGCGGGGAATCAGAGGCAGGGAATCGGACTCCGGGAATCAGAGTCGGGGAATCAGAGCTGGGGAATCAGAGGCGGGGAATCAGAGTTGGGGAATCAGAGGCGGGGAATCAGATATGGGGAAATAGAGGCGGGGAATCAGATATGGGGAATCAGAGGTGTGGAATCAGAGGTTGGGAATCAGAGGCAGGGAATCAGAGTCGGGGAAACAGAGGCGGGTAATCAGATATGGGGAAACAGAGGTGGCGAATCAAAGGCGGTGAAACAGAGATGGGGAATCAGGGCAGGGAATCAGAGGCAGGGAATCAAACACGGGGAATCAGAGCTGGGGAATCAGAGGCGGGGAATCAGAGTTGGGAATCAGAGGCGGGGAATCAGAGGGGTGAATCCGAGGTTGGGAATCAGAGGCAGGGAATCAGAGGCGGGGAATCAGAGGCGGGGAATCAGAGGAAGGGAATCAGATGTGCGGAATCGGAGATGGGGAATCAGAAGCAGGGAATCAGAGGCGGGGAATCAGAGGCGGGGAATCAGAGGCCGGGAATCAGATATGGGGAAACAGAGGCGGGGAATCCGAGGCGGGGAAACAGAGGCGGGGAATCAGATATGGGGTATCAGAGGTGGGGAATCAGAGGTTGGGAATCAGAGGCAGGGAATCAGAGGCTTGGAATCAGATGCAGGGAATCAGATGCGGGGAATCAGAGGCGGGGAATCAGAGCTGGCGAATCAGAGGTGGGGAATCAGATTTGGGGAATCAGAGGCGGGGACTTAGATATTGGGAAACAGAGGCGGGGAATCAGAGGCGGGGAAACCCAGGCGGGGAATCAGATATGGGGAATCAGAGGTGGGGAATCAGAGGCAAGGAATCAGATGTGCGGAATCAGAGATGGGGAATCAGAGGCAGGGAATCAGAATCAGAAGCAGGGAATCAGAGGCCGGGAATTAGAGGCCGGAATCAGATGCTGGGAATCAGAGCTGGGGAATCAGAGGCGGGGTATTAGAGTTGGGGAATCAGAGGCGGGGAATCAGATATGGGGAAACAGAGGTGGGGAATCAGAGGCGGGGAAACATAGGCAGGGAATCAGATATGGGGAATCAGAGGCGGGGAATCAGAGGTGGGGAATCATAGGCAGGGAATCAGATGTGCGGAATCAGAGATGGGGAATCAGAAGCTGGGAATCAGAGGTGGTGAATCAGAGATGGGGAATCAGAGGCGGGGAATAAGAGGAGGGGAATCAGACGCGGGGAATCAGAGGTGGGCAATCAGAGGCGGGGAATCAGATATGGGGAATCAGAGGCGGGGTATCAGAGGCGGGGAAACAGAGGCGGGGAATCAGATATGGGGAATCAGAGGTGGGGCATCAGAGGTTGTGAATCACAGATGGGGAATCAGAGGCGGGGAATCAGAGGCAGGGAATCAGACGCGGGGAATCAGAGGCGGGGATTCAGAGCTGGGGAATCAGAGGCGGGGAATCAGAGTTGGGGAATCAGATATGGGGAATCAGAGGCAGGGAATTAGAGGCGGGAAAACAGAGGCGGGGAATCAGATATGGGGAATCAGAGGCGGGGAATCAGAGGCAGGGAATCAGACACGGGGAATCAGAGGCGGGGAATCAGAGATGGGGAATCAGAGGCGGGGAATCAGAGGCAGGGAATCGGATGCCGGGAATCAGAGGCGGGAAATCAGAGGCAGGAAATCAGACAGGGATTCAGAGGCTGGGAATCAGACGGGGGGAATCAAAGGCGGGGAATCAGAGCTGGTGAATCAGAGGCAGGGAATCAGAGTTGGGGATTCAGAGGCGGGGAATCAGATATGGGGAAACAGAGGCGGGGAATGAGAGGCGGGCAAGCAGAGGCGGGGAATTAGATATGGGCAATCAGAGGTGGGAAATCAGAGGTGGTGAATCAGAGATGGGGAATCACAGGCGGGGAATCAGAGGCAGCGAATAGAACGCGGGGAATCAGAGGCAGGGAATCAGAGCTGGGGAATCAGAGGCGGGGAATCAGATATGGAGAAACAGAGGCGGGGAATCAGAGGCGGGGAAACAGAGGCGGGGAATCAGACATGGGGAATCGGATGCGGGGAATCAGAGGCGGGGAATCAGAGCTGGGGAATCAGAGGTGGGGAATCAGAGTTGGGGCATCAGAGGTGGGGAATTAGATATGGGGAAACAGAGGCGGGGAATCATGGGAGGGGAAACAGAGGCGGGGAATCAGATATGGGGAATCAGAGGTGGGGAATCAGAGGCAGGGAATCAGATGTGCGGAATCAGAGATGGGGAATCAGAGGCAGGGAATCAGAATCAGAAGCGGGGAATCAGAGGCCGGGAATCAGAGGCCGGGAATCAGATGCTGGGAATAAGAGGCCGGGAATCAGAGGTGGGGAATCAGAGTCTGGGAATCAGAGATGGGGATTCAGAGGTGCGGAATGAGATATGGAGAATCAGAGGCGGGGAATCAGAGGCGGGGAAACAGAGGTGGGGAATCAGATATGGGGAAATAGATGCGGGGAATCAGTTATGGGGAATCAGAGGTGTGGAATCAGAGGTTGGGAATCAGAGGCAGGGAATCAGAGTCGGGGAAACAGAGGCGGGTAATCAGATATGGGGAATCAGAGGTGGCGAATCAAAGGCGGTGAAACAGAGATGGGGAATCAGGGCAGGGAATCAGAGGCAGGGAATCAAACACGGGGAATCAGAGCTGGGGAATCAGAGGCGGGGAATCAGAGTTGGGAATCAGAGGCGGGGAATCAGAGGCGGGGAAACAGAGGCGGGGAATCAGATATGGGGAATCAGAGGTGGGGAATCCGAGGTTGGGAATCAGAGGCAGGGAATCAGAGGCGGGGAATCAGAGGCGGGGAATCAGAGGAAAGGAATCAGATGTGCGGAATCGGAGATGGGGAATCAGAGGCAGGGAATCAGAGGCGGGGAATCAGAGGCGGGGAATCAGAGGCCGGGAATCAGATATGGGGAAACAGAGGCGGGGAATCCGAGGCGGGGAAACAGAGGCGGGGAATCAGATATGGGGAATCAGAGGTGGGGAATCAGAGGTTGGGAATCAGAGGCAGGGAATCAGAGGCTTGGAATCAGATGCAGGGAATCAGATGCGGGGAATCAGAGGCGGGGAATCAGAGCTGGGGAATCAGAGGTGGGGAATCAGATTTGGGGAATCAGAGGCGGGGACTTAGATATTGGGAAACAGAGGCGGGGAATCAGAGGCGGGGAAACCCAGGCGGGGAATCAGATATGGGGAATCAGAGGTGGGGAATCAGAGGCAAGGAATCAGAATCAGAAGCAGGGAATTCGAGGCCGGGAATTAGAGGCCGGAATCAGATGCTGGGAATCAGAGGCCTGGAATCAGAGGCGGGGAATCAGAGGCAGGGAATCAGATGCGGGGAATCAGAGGCGGGGAATCAGAGCTGGGGAATCAGAGGCGGGGTATTAGAGTTGGGGAATCAGAGGCGGGGAATCAGATATGGGGAAACAGAGGTGGGGAATCAGAGGCGGGGAAACAGAGGCAGGGAATCAGATATGGGGAATCAGAGGCGGGGAATCAGAGGTGGGGAATCATAGGCAGGGAATCGGATGTGCGGAATCAGAGATGGGGAATCAGAGGCTGGGAATCAGCGGTGGTGAATCAGAGATGGGGAATCAGAGGCGGGGAATCAGAGGCGGGGAATCAGACGCGGGGAATCAGAGGTGGGCAATCAGATGCGGGGAATCAGATATGGGGAATCAGAGGCGGGGAATCAGAGGCGGGGAAACAGAGGCGGGGAATCAGATATGGGGAATCAGAGGTGGGGCATCAGAGGTTGTGAATCACAGATGGGGAATCAGAGGCGGGGAATCAGAGGCAGGGAATCAGACGCGGGGAATCAGAGGCGGGGATTCAGAGCTGGGGAATCAGAGGCGGGGAATCAGAGTTGGGGAATCAGAGGCGGGGAATCAGATATGGGGAATCAGAGGCAGGGAATCAGAGGCGGGAAAACAGAGGCGGGGAATCAGATATGGGGAATCAGAGGCGGGGAATCAGAGGCAGGGAACCAGACACGGGGAATCAGAGGCGGGGAATCAGAGATGGGGAATCAGAGGCGGGGAATCAGAGGCAGGGAATCGGATGCCGGGAATCAGAGGCGGGAAATCAGAGCTGGGGAATCAGAGGCGGGGAATCAGAGTTGGGGAATCAGAGGCGGGAAATCAGAGGCAGGAAATAAGACAGGGATTCAGAGGCTGGGAATCAGACGGGGTGAATCAAAGGCGGGGAATCAGAGCTGGTGAATCAGAGGCAGGGAATCAGAGTTGGGGATTCAGAGGCGGGGAATCAGATATGGGGAAACAGAGGTGGGGAATGAGAGGCGGGCAAGCAGAGGTGGGGAATTAGATATGGGGAATCAGAGGTGGGAAATCAGAGGTGGTGAATCAGAGATGGGGAATCACAGGCGGGGAATCAGAGGCAGCGAATAGAACGCGGGGAATCAGAGGCAGGGAATCAGAGCTGGGGAATCAGAGGCGGGAAATCAGATATGGGGAAACAGAGGCAGGGAATCAGAGGCGGGGAAACAGAGGCGGGGAATCAGACATGGGGAATCGGATGCGGGGAATCAGAGGCGGGGAATCAGAGCTGGGGAATCAGAGGTGGGGAATCAGAGTTGGGGCATCAGAGGTGGGGAATTAGATATGGGGAAACAGAGGCGGGGAATCAGAGGCGGGGAAACAGAGGCGGGGAATCAGATATGGGGAATCAGAGGTGGGGAATCAGAGGCAAGGAATCAGATGTGCGGAATCAGAGATGGGGAATCAGAGGCAGGGAATCAGAATCAGAAGCGGGGAATCAGAGGCCGGGAATCAGAGGCCGGGAATCAGATGCTGGGAATAAGAGGCCGGGAATCAGAGGTGGGGAATCAGAGTCTGGGAATCAGAGATGGGGATTCAGAGGCGGGGAATGAGATATGGAGAATCAGAGGCGGGGAATCAGAGGCGGGGTAACAGAGGTGGGGAATAAGATATGGGGAATCAGAGGTGGCGAATCAAAGGCGGTGAATCAGAGATGGGGAATCAGAGGCGGGGAATCAGAGGCAGGGAATCAGATGCGGGGATTCAGAGGCGGGGAATCAGAGCTGGCGAATCAGAGGCGGGGAATCAGAGGTGGGCAATCAGAGCCGGGGAATCAGATATGGGGAATCAGAGGCGGGGAAACAGAGGCGGGGAATCAGATATGGGGAATCAGAGGTGGGGAATCAGAGGTTGTGAATCAGAGATGGGGAATCAAGGCGGGGAATCAGAGGCGGGGAAACAGAGGCGGGGAATCTGATATGGGGAATCAGAGGTGGGGAATCAGGTGCAGGGAATCAGTGGCAGGGAATCAGAGGCGGGGAATCTGAGACGGGGAATCAGAGGCAGGGAATCAGACACGGGGAATCAGAGGCGGGGAATCAGAGATGGTGAATCAGAGGCGGGGAATCAGAGGCAGGGAATCGGACGCCGGGAATCAGAGGCGGGGAATCAGAGCTGGGGAATCAGAGGCGGGGAATCAGAGTTGGGGAATTAGAGGCGGGGAATCAGATATGGGGAAATAGAGGCGGGGAATCAGATATGGGGAATCAGAGGTGTGGAATCAGAGGTTGGGAATCAGAGGCAGGGAATCAGAGGCGGGAAACAGAGGCGGGGAATCAGATATGGGGAATCAGAGGTGGCGAATCAAAGGCGGTGAAACAGAGATGGGGAATCAGGGCAGGGAATCAGAGGCAGGGAATCAGAGCTGGGGAAACAGAGGCGGGGAATCAGATATGGGGAATCAGAGGTGGGGAATCAGGGGCGGGGAATCAGTGGCAGGGAATCAGAGCTGGGGAATCAGAGGTGGGGAATCAGAGCTGGGGAAACAGAGGCGGGGAATCAGATATGGGGAATCAGAGGTGGGGAATCAGTGGCGGGGAATCAGTGGCAGGGAATCAGAGGCCGGGAATAAAAGGCGGGGAATCAGAGCTGGGGAATCAGAGTTGGGGAATCAGAGGAGGGGAATCAGATATGGGGAAACAGAGGCCGGGAATCAGAGGCAGGGAAACAGAGGCGGGGAATCAGATATGGGGAATCAGAGGTGGGGAATTTGAGGTTGCGAATCAGAGGCGGGGAATCAGAGGCGGGGAATCAGAGGCAGGGAATCGGATGTGCGGAATCAGAGATGGGGAATCAGAGGTGGGGAATCAGAGGCGGTGAATCAGAGATGGGGAATCAGAGGCGGGGAATCAGAGGCAGGAAATCAGACACGGGGATTCAGAGGCTGGGAATCAGACGGGGGGAATCAAAGGCGGGGAATCAGAGCTGGGGAATCTGAGGCAGGGAATTAGAGTTGGGGATTCAGAGGCGGGGAATCAGATATGGGGAAACAGAGGCGGGGAATCAGAGGCGGGCAAACAGAGGCGGGGAATTAGATATGGGGAATCAGAGGTAGGGAATCAGAGGTGGTGAATCAGTGATCGGGAATCACAGGCGGGGAATCAGAGGCAGGGAATAGAACGCGGGGAATCAGAGGCAGGGAATCAGAGCTGGGGAATCAGAGGCGGGGAATCATAGTTGGGAATCAGAGGCGGGAATCAGATATGGGGAAACAGAGGCGGGGAATCAGAGGCGGGGAAACAGAGGCGGGGAATCAGATATGGGGAATCGGATGCAGGGAATCAGAGGCGGGGAATCAGAGCTGGGGAATCAGAGGCGGGGAATCAGAGTTGAGGCATCAGAGTTGGGGAATTAGATATAGGGAAACAGAGGCGGGGAATCAGAGGCGGGGAAACAGAGGCGGGGAATCAGATATGGGGAATCAGAGGTGGGGAATCAGAGGCAGGGTATCAGATGTGCGGAATCAGAGATGGGGAATCAGAGGCAGGGAATCAGAAGCGGGGAATCAGAGGCCGGGAATCAGAGGCCGGGAATCAGATGCTGGGAATAAGAGGCCGGGAATCAGAGGAGGGGAATCAGAGTCCGGGAATCAGAGATGGGGATTCAGAGGCGGGGAATGAGATATGGAGAATCAGAGGCGGGGAATCAGAGGCGGGGAATCAGAGGTGGGGAATCAGATATGGGGAATCAGAGGTGGCGAATGAAAGGCGGTGAATCAGAGATGGGGAATCAGAGGCAGGGAATCAGAGGCAGGGAATCAGATGCGGGGAATCAGAGGCGGGGAATCAGAGCTGGCGAATCAGAGGCTGGGAATCAGAGGTGGGCAATCAGAGGCGGGGAATCAGATACGGGGAATCAGAGGCGGGGAATCAGAGGCGGGGAAACAGAGGCGGGGAATCAAATATAGGGAATCAGAGGTGGGGAATCAGAGGTTGTGAATCAGAGATGGGGAATCAAGGCGGGGAATCAGAGGCAGGGAATCAGACGCGGGGAATCAGAGGCGGGGATTCAGAGCTGGGGAATCAGAGGCGGGGAATCAGAGTTGGGGAATCAGAGGCAGGGAATCAGATATGGGGAATCAGAGGCGGGGAATCAGAGGCCGGGAATCAGATATGGGGAAACAGAGGCGGGGAATCCGAGGCGGGGAAACAAAGGCGGGGAATCAGATATGGGGAATCAGAGGTGGGGATTCAGAGGTTGGGAATCAGAGGCTGGGAATCAGAGGCTTGGAATCAGATGCAGGGTATCAGATGCGGGGAATCAGAGGCGGGGAATCAGAGCTGGGTAATCAGAGGTGGGGAATCAGATTTGGGGAGTCAGAGGTGGGGACTTAGATATTGGGAAACAGAGGCGGGGAATCAGAGGCGGGGAAACAGAGGCGGGGAATCAGATATGGTGAACCAGAGGTGGGGAATCAGAGGCAGGGAATCAGATGTGCGGAATCAGAGATGGGGAATCAGAGGAAGGGAATCAGAATCAGAAGCAGGGAATCAGAGGCCGTGAATCAGAGGCCGGAATCAGATGCTGGGAATCAGAGGCCTGGAATCAGAGGCGGGGAATCAGAGGCAGGGAATCAGATGCGGGGAATCAGAGGCGGGGAATCAGAGCTGGGGAATCAGAGGCGGGGTATTAGAGTTGGGGAATCTGAGGCGGGGAATCAGATATGGGGAAACAGAGGTGGGGAATCAGAGGCGGGGAAACAGAGGCAGGGAATCAGATATGGGGAATCAGAGGTGGGGCATCAGAGGTTGTGAATCACAGATGGGGAATCAGAGGCGGGGAATCAGAGGCAGGGAATCAGACGCGGGGAATCAGAGGCGGGGATTCAGAGCTGGGGAATCAGAAGCGGGGAATCAGAGTTGGGGAATCAGAGGCGGGGAATCAGATATGGGGAATCAGAGGCAGGGAATCAGAGGCGGGGAATCAGAGGCAGGGAATCAGACGCGGGGAATCTGAGGCGGGGAATCAGAGCTGGGGAATCAGAGGTGGGGAATCAGAGTTGGGGAATCAGAGGCAGGGAATTGGATGTGCGGAATCAGAGAGGGGGAATCAGAGGTGGGGAATCAGAGTTGGGGAATCAGAGGCAGGGAATTGGATGTGCGGAATCAGAGAGGGGGAATCAGAGGTGGGGAATCAGAGGCGGGGAATCAGATATGGGGAAACAGAGGCGGGGAATCAGAGGCGGGCAAACAGAGGCGGGGAATTAGATATGGGGAATCAGAGGTAGGGAATCAGAGGTGGTGAATCAGTGATGGGGAATCACAGGCGGGGAATCAGAGGCAGGGAATAGAACGCGGGGAATCAGAGGCAGGGAATCAGAGCTGGGGAATCAGAGGAGGGGATTCATAGTTGGGAATCAGAGGCGGGAATCAGATATGGGGAAACAGAGGTGGGGAATCAGAGGCGGTGAAACAGAGGCGGGGAATCAGATATGGGCAATCGGATGCAGGGAATCAGAGGCGGGGAATCAGAGCTGGGGAATCAGAGGCGGGGAATCAGAGTTGGGGCATCAGAGGTGGGGAATTAGATATAGGGAAACTGAGGCGGGGAATCAGAGGCGGGGAAACAGAGGCGGGGAATCAGATATGGGGAATCAGAGGTGGGGAATCAGAGCCAGGGAATCAGATGTGCGGAATCAGAGATGGGGAATAAGAGGCAGGGAATCAGAATCAGAAGCGGGGAATCAGAGGCCAGGAATCAGAGGCCGGGAATCAGATGCTGGGAATAAGAGGCCGGGAATCAGAGGTGGGGAATCAGATATGGGGAATCAGAGGTGGCGAATCAAAGGCGGTGAATCAGAGATGGGGAATCAGAGGCGGGGAATCAGAGGCAGGGAATCAGATGCGGGGAATCAGAGGCGGGGAATCAGAGCTGGCGAATCAGAGGCTGGGAATCAGAGGTGGGCAATCAGAGGCGGGGAATCAGATATGGGGAATCAGAGGCGGGGAATCAGAGGCGGGGAAACAGAGGCGGGGAATCAAATATAGGGAATCAGAGGTGAGGAATCAGAGGTTGTGAATCAGAGATGGGGAATCAAGGCGGGGAATCAGAGGCAGGGAATCAGACGCGGGGAATCAGAGGCGGGGATTCAGAGCTGGGGAATCAGAGGCGGGGAATCAGAGTTGGGGAATCAGAGGCAGGGAATCAGATATGGGGAATCAGAGGCGGGGAATCAGAGGCGGGGAAACAGAGGCGGGGAATCAGATGTGGGGAATCAGAGGTGGGGAATCAGGGGCAGGGATCAGTGGCAGGGAATCAGAGGCGGGGAATCAGAGGCGGGGAATCAAAGGCAGGGAATCAGACACGGGGAATCAGAGGCGGGGAATCAGAGATGGGGAATCAGAGGCAGGGAATCGTATGCCGGGAATCAGAGTCGGGGAATCAGAGCTGGGGAATCAGAGGCGGGGAATCAGAGTTGGGGAATCAGAGGCGGGGAATCAGATATGGGGAAATAGAGGCGGGGAATCAGATATGGGGAATCAGTGGTGTGGAATCAGAGGTTGGGAATCAGAGGCAGGGAATCAGAGTCGGGGAAACTGAGGCGGGGAATCAGATATGGGGAATCAGAGGTGGCGAATCAAAGGCGGTGAAACAGAGATGGGGAATCAGGGCAGGGAATCAGAGGCAGGGAATCAAACACGGGGAATCAGAGCTGGGGAATCAGAGGCGGGGAATCAGAGTTGGGAATCAGAGGCGGGGAATCAGAGGCGGGGAAACAGAGGCGGGGAATCAGATATGGGGAATCAGAGGTGGGGAATCCGAGGTTGGGAATCAGAGGCAGGGAATCAGAGGCGGAAAATCAGAGGCGGGGAATCAGAGGAAGGGAATCAGATGTGCGGAATCGGAGATGGGGAATCAGAGGCAGGGAATCAGAGGCGGGGAATCAGAGGCGGGGAATCAGAGGCCGGGAATCAGATATGGGGAAACAGAGGCGGGGAATCCGAGGCGGGGAAACAGAGGCGGGGAATCAGATATGGGGAATCAGAGGTGGGGAATCAGAGGTTGGGAATCAGAGGCAGGGAATCAGAGGCTTGGTATCAGATGCAGGGAATCAGATGCGGGGAATCAGAGGCGGGGAATCAGAGCTGGGGAATCAGAGGTGGGGAATCAGATTTGGGGAATCAGAGGCGGGGAATTAGATATTGGGAAACAGAGGCGGGGAATCAGAGGCGGGGAAACCCAGGCGGCGAATCAGATATGGGGAACCAGAGGTGGGGAATCAGAGGCAAGGAATCAGATGTGCGGAATCAGATATGGGGAATCAGAGGCAGGGAATCAGAATCAGAAGCAGGGAATCAGAGGCCGGGAATCAGAGGCCGGAATCAGATGCTGGGAATCAGAGGCCTGGAATCAGAGGCGGGGAATCAGAGGCAGGGAATCAGATTCGGGGAATCAGAGGCGGGGAATCAGAGCTGGGGAATCAGAGGCGGGGTATTAGAGTTGGGGAATCAGAGGCGGGGAATCAGATATGGGGAAACAGAGGTGGGGAATCAGAGGCGGGAAAACAGAGGCAGGGAATCAGATATGGGGAATCAGAGGCGGGGAATCAGAGGTGGGGAATTATAGGCAGGGAATCGGATGTGCGGAATCAGAGATGGGGTATCAGAGGCTGGGAATCAGAGGTGGTGAATCAGAGATGGGGAATCAGAGGCGGGGAATCAGAGGAAGGGAATCAGACGCGGGGAATCAGAGGTGGGCAATCAGAGGCGGGGAATCAGATATGGGGAATCAGAGGCGGGGAATCAGAGGCGGGGAAACAGAGGCGGGGAATCAGATATGGGGAATCAGAGGTGGGGCATCAGAGGTTGTGAATCACAGATGGGGAATCAGAGGCGGGGAATCAGAGGCAGGGAATCAGACGCGGGGAATCAGAGGCGGGGATTCAGAGCTGGTGAATCAGAGGCTGGGAATCAGAGTTGGGGAATCAGAGGCGGGGAATCAGATATGGGGAATCAGAGGCAGGGAATCAGAGGCGGGAAAACAGAGGCGGGGAATCAGATATGGGGAATCAGAGGCGGGGAATCAGAGGCAGGGAATCAGACACGGGGAATCAGAGGCAGGGAATCAGAGATGGGGAATCAGAGGCGGGGAATCAGAGGCAGGGAATCGGATGCCGGGAATCAGAGGCGGGAAATCAGAGCTGGGGAATCAGAGGCGGGGATCAGAGATGGGGAATCAGAGGCGGCGAAGCAGATATGGGGAAATAGAGGCGGGGAATCAGATATGTGGAATCAGAGGCGGGGAATCAGATATGGGGTATCAGAGGCTGGGAATCAGAGGGGGGGAAACAGAGGCGGGGAATAAGATATGGGGTATCAGAGGTGGGGAATCAGGGGCGGGGAATCAGTGGCAGGGAATCAGAGGCGGGGAATCAGAGGCGGGGAATCAAAGGAAGGGAATCAGACACGGGGAATCAGATGTGGGGAATCAGAGATGGGGAATCAGAGGCGGGGAATCAGAGGCAGGGAATCAGACGCGGGGAATCAGAGGCGGGGAATCAGAGCTGGGGAATCAGAGGTGGGGAATCAGAGTCGGGGAATCATAGGCAGGGAATCGGTTGTGCGGAATCAGAGATGGGGAATCAGATGTGGGGAATCAGAGGCAGTGAATCAGAGGCGGGGAAACAGAGGCGGGGAATCAAATATAGGGAATCAGAGGTGGGGAATCAGAGGTTGTGAATCAGAGATGGGGAATCAAGGCGGGGAATCAGAGGCAGGGAATCAGACGCGGGGAATCAGAGGCGGGGATTCAGAGCTGGGGAATCAGAGGCGGTGAATCAGAGTTGGGGAATCAGAGGCAGGGAATCAGATATGGGGAATCAGAGGTGGCGAATCAGAGGCGGGGAAACAGAGGCGGGGAATCAGATATGGGGAATCAGAATTGGGGAATCAGGGGCAGGGAATCAGTGGCAGGGAATCAGAGGCGGGGAATCAGAGGCGGGGAATCAGAGGCAGGGAATCAGACACGGGGAATCAGAGGCGGGGAATCAGAGATGGGGAATCAGAGGCGGGGAATCAGAGGCAGGGAATCGGACTCCGGGAATCAGAGTCGGGGAATCAGAGCTGGGGAATCAGAGGCGGGGAATCAGAGTTGGGGAATCAGAGGCGGGGAATCAGATATGGGGAAATAGAGGCGGGGAATCAGATATGGGGAATCAGAGGTGTGGAATCAGAGGTTGGGAATCAGAGGCAGGGAATCAGAGTCGGGGAAACAGAGGCGGGTAATCAGATATGGGGAATCAGAGGTGGCGAATCAAAGGCGGTGAAACAGAGATGGGGAATCAGGGCAGGGAATCAGAGGCAGGGAATCAAACACGGGGAATCAGAGCTGGGGAATCAGAGGCGGGGAATCAGAGTTGGGAATCAGAGGCGGGGAATCAGAGGCGGGGAAACAGAGGCGGGGAATCAGATATGGGGAATCAGAGGGGGGGAATCCGAGGTTGGGAATCAGAGGCAGGGAATCAGAGGCGGGGAATCAGAGGCGGGGAATCAGAGGAAGGGAATCAGATGTGCGGAATCGGAGATGGGGAATCAGAAGCAGGGAATCAGAGGCGGGGAATCAGAGGCGGGGAATCAGAGGCCGGGAATCAGATATGGGGAAACAGAGGCGGGGAATCCGAGGCGGGGAAACAGAGGCGGGGAATCAGATATGGGGTATCAGAGGTGGGGAATCAGAGGTTGGGAATCAGAGGCAGGGAATCAGAGGCTTGGAATCAGATGCAGGGAATCAGATGCGGGGAATCAGAGGCGGGGAATCAGAGCTGGCGAATCAGAGGTGGGGAATCAGATTTGGGGAATCAGAGGCGGGGACTTAGATATTGGGAAACAGAGGCGGGGAATCAGAGGCGGGGAAACCCAGGCGGGGAATCAGATATGGGGAATCAGAGGTGGGGAATCAGAGGCAAGGAATCAGATGTGCGGAATCAGAGATGGGGAATAAGAGGCAGGGAATCAGAATCAGAAGCAGGGAATCAGAGGCCGGTAATTAGAGGCCGGAATCAGATGCTGGGAATCAGAGGCCTGGAATCAGAGGCGGGGAATCAGAGGCAGGGAATCAGATGCGGGGAATCAGAGGCGGGGAATCAGAGCTGGGGAATCAGAGGCGGGGTATTAGAGTTGGGGAATCAGAGGCGGGGAATCAGATATGGGGAAACAGAGGTGGGGAATCAGAGGCGGGGAAACATAGGCAGGGAATCAGATATGGGGAATCAGAGGCGGGGAATCAGAGGTGGGGAATCATAGGCAGGGAATCAGATGTGCGGAATCAGAGATGCGGAATCAGAAGCTGGGAATCAGAGGTGGTGAATCAGAGATGGGGAATCAGAGGCGGGGAATAAGAGGAGGGGAATCAGACGCGGGGAATCAGAGGTGGGCAATCAGAGGCGGGGAATCAGATATGGGGAATCAGAGGCGGGGAATCAGAGGCGGGGAAACAGAGGCGGGGAATCAGATTTGGGGAATCAGAGGTGGGGCATCAGAGGTTGTGAATCACAGATGGGGAATCAGAGGCGGGGAATCAGAGGCAGGGAATCAGACGCGGGGAATCAGTGGCGGGATTCAGAGCTGGGGAATCAGAGGCGGGGAATCAGAGTTGGGGAATCAGAGGCGGGGAATCAGATATGGGGAATCAGAGGCAGGGAATCAGAGGCGGGAAAACAGAGGCGGGGAATCAGATATGGGGAATCAGAGGCGGGGAATCAGAGGCAGGGAATCAGACACGGGGAATCAGAGGCGGGGAATCAGAGATGGGGAATCAGAGGCGGGGAATCAGAGGCAGGGAATCGGATGCCGGGAATCAGAGGCGGGAAATCAGAGGCAGGAAATCAGACAGGGATTCAGAGGCTGGGAATCAGACGGGGGGAATCAAAGGCGGGGAATCAGAGCTGGTGAATCAGAGGCAGGGAATCAGAGTTGGGGATTCAGAGGCGGGGAATCAGATATGGGGAAACAGAGGCGGGGAATGAGAGGCGGGCAAGCAGAGGCGGGGAATTAGATATGGGGAATCAGAGGTGGGAAATCAGAGGTGGTGAATCAGAGATGGGGAATCACAGGCGGGGAATCAGAGGCAGCGAATAGAACGCGGGGAATCAGAGGCAGGGAATCAGAGCTGGGGAATCAGAGGCGGGGAATCAGATATGGGGAAACAGAGGCGGGGAATCAGAGGCGGGGAAACAGAGGCGGGGAATCAGACATGGGGAATCGGATGAGGGGAATCAGAGGCGGGGAATCAGAGCTGGGGAATCAGAGGTGGGGAATCAGAGTTGGGGCATCAGAGGTGGGGAATTAGATATGGGGAAACAGAGGCGGGGAATCATGGGCGGGGAAACAGAGGCGGGGAATCAGATATGGGGAATCAGAGGTGGGGAATCAGAGGCAGGGAATCAGATGTGCGGAATCAGAGATGGGGAATCAGAGGCAGGGAATCAGAATCAGAAGCGGGGAATCAGAGGCCGGGAATCAGAGGCCGGAAATCAGATGCTGGGAATAAGAGGCCGGGAATCAGAGGTGGGGAATCAGAGTCTGGGAATCAGAGATGGGGATTCAGAGGTGGGGAATGAGATATGGAGAATCAGAGGCGGGGAATCAGAGGCGGGGAAACAGAGGTGGGGAATCAGATATGGGGAAATAGAGGCGGGGAATCAGTTATGGGGAATCAGAGGTGTGGAATCAGAGGTTGGGAATCAGAGGCAGGGAATCAGAGTCGGGGAAACAGAGGCGGGTAATCAGATATGGGGAATCAGAGGTGGCGAATCAAAGGCGGTGAAACAGAGATGGGGAATCAGGGCAGGGAATCAGAGGCAGGGAATCAAACACGGGGAATCAGAGCTGGGGAATCAGAGGCGGGGAATCAGAGTTGGGAATCAGAGGCGGGGAATCAGAGGCGGGGAAACAGAGGCGGGGAATCAGATATGGGGAATCAGAGGTGGGGAATCCGAGGTTGGGAATCAGAGGCAGGGAATCAGATATGGGGAATCAGAGGCGGGGAATCAGAGGTGGGGAATCATAGGCAGGGAATCAGATGTGCGGAATCAGAGATGGGGAATCAGAAGCTGGGAATCAGAGGTGGTGAATCAGAGATGGGGAATCAGAGGCGGGGAATAAGAGGAGGGGAATCAGACGCGGGGAATCAGAGGTGGGCAATCAGAGGCGGGGAATCAGATATGGGGAATCAGAGGCGGGGAATCAGAGGCGGGGAAACAGAGGCGGGGAATCAGATATGGGGAATCAGAGGTGGGGCATCAGAGGTTGTGAATCACAGATGGGGAATCAGAGGCGGGGAATCAGAGGCAGGGAATCAGACGCGGGGAATCAGAGGCGGGGATTCAGAGCTGGGGAATCAGAGGCGGGGAATCAGAGGCGGGGAATCAGAGGCGGGGAATCAGAGGAAGGGAATCAGATGTGCGGAATCGGAGATGGGGAATCAGAAGCAGGGAATCAGAGGCGGGGAATCAGAGGCGGGGAATCAGAGGCCGGGAATCAGATATGGGGAAACAGAGGCGGGGAATCCGAGGCGGGGAAACAGAGGCGGGGAATCAGATATGGGGTATCAGAGGTGGGGAATCAGAGGTTGGGAATCAGAGGCAGGGAATCAGAGGCTTGGAATCAGATGCAGGGAATCAGATGCGGGGAATCAGAGGCGGGGAATCAGAGCTGGCGAATCAGAGGTGGGGAATCAGATTTGGGGAATCAGAGGCGGGGACTTAGATATTGGGAAACAGAGGCGGGGAATCAGAGGCGGGGAAACCCAGGCGGGGAATAAGATATGGGGAATCAGAGGTGGGGAATCAGAGGCAAGGAATCAGATGTGCGGAATCAGAGATGGGGAATCAGAGGCAGGGAATCAGAATCAGAAGCAGGGAATCAGAGGCCGGTAATTAGAGGCCGGAATCAGATGCTGGGAATCAGAGGCCTGGAATCAGAGGCGGGGAATCAGAGGCAGGGAATCAGATGCGGGGAATCAGAGGCGGGGAATCAGAGCTGGGGAATCAGAGGCGGGGTATTAGAGTTGGGGAATCAGAGGCGGGGAATCAGATATGGGGAAACAGAGGTGGGGAATCAGAGGCGGGGAAACATAGGCAGGGAATCAGATATGGGGAATCAGAGGCGGGGAATCAGAGGTGGGGAATCATAGGCAGGGAATCAGATGTGCGGAATCAGAGATGCGGAATCAGAAGCTGGGAATCAGAGGTGGTGAATCAGAGATGGGGAATCAGAGGCGGGGAATAAGAGGAGGGGAATCAGACGCGGGGAATCAGAGGTGGGCAATCAGAGGCGGGGAATCAGATATGGGGAATCAGAGGCGGGGAATCAGAGGCGGGGAAACAGAGGCGGGGAATCAGATTTGGGGAATCAGAGGTGGGGCATCAGAGGTTGTGAATCACAGATGGGGAATCAGAGGCGGGGAATCAGAGGCAGGGAATCAGACGCGGGGAATCAGTGGCGGGATTCAGAGCTGGGGAATCAGAGGCGGGGAATCAGAGTTGGGGAATCAGAGGCGGGGAATCAGATATGGGGAATCAGAGGCAGGGAATCAGAGGCGGGAAAACAGAGGCGGGGAATCAGATATGGGGAATCAGAGGCGGGGAATCAGAGGCAGGGAATCAGACACGTGGAATCAGAGGCGGGGAATCAGAGATGGGGAATCAGAGGCGGGGAATCAGAGGCAGGGAATCGGATGCCGGGAATCAGAGGCGGGAAATCAGAGGCAGGAAATCAGACAGGGATTCAGAGGCTGGGAATCAGACGGGGGGAATCAAAGGCGGGGAATCAGAGCTGGTGAATCAGAGGCAGGGAATCAGAGTTGGGGATTCAGAGGCGGGGAATCAGATATGGGGAAACAGAGGCGGGGAATGAGAGGCGGGCAAGCAGAGGCGGGGAATTAGATATGGGGAATCAGAGGTGGGAAATCAGAGGTGGTGAATCAGAGATGGGGAATCACAGGCGGGGAATCAGAGGCAGCGAATAGAACGCGGGGAATCAGAGGCAGGGAATCAGAGCTGGGGAATCAGAGGCGGGGAATCAGATATGGGGAAACAGAGGCGGGGAATCAGAGGCGGGGAAACAGAGGCGGGGAATCAGACATGGGGAATCGGATGCGGGGAATCAGAGGCGGGGAATCAGAGCTGGGGAATCAGAGGTGGGGAATCAGAGTTGGGGCATCAGAGGTGGGGAATTAGATATGGGGAAACAGAGGCGGGGAATCATGGGCGGGGAAACAGAGGCGGGGAATCAGATATGGGGAATCAGAGGTGGGGAATCAGATGTGCGGAATCAGAGATGGGGAATCAGAGGCAGGGAATCAGAATCAGAAGCGGGGAATCAGAGGCCGGGAATCAGAGGCCGGAAATCAGATGCTGGGAATAAGAGGCCGGGAATCAGAGGTGGGGAATCAGAGTCTGGGAATCAGAGATGGGGATTCAGAGGTGGGGAATGAGATATGGAGAATCAGAGGCGGGGAATCAGAGGCGGGGAAACAGAGGTGGGGAATCAGATATGGGGAAATAGAGGCGGGGAATCAGTTATGGGGAATCAGAGGTGTGGAATCAGAGGTTGGGAATCAGAGGCAGGGAATCAGAGTCGGGGAAACAGAGGCGGGTAATCAGATATGGGGAATCAGAGGTGGCGAATCAAAGGCGGTGAAACAGAGATGGGGAATCAGGGCAGGGAATCAGAGGCAGGGAATCAAACACGGGGAATCAGAGCTGGGGAATCAGAGGCGGGGAATCAGAGTTGGGAATCAGAGGCGGGGAATCAGAGGCGGGGAAACAGAGGCGGGGAATCAGATATGGGGAATCAGAGGTGGGGAATCCGAGGTTGGGAATCAGAGGCAGGGAATCAGATATGGGGAATCAGAGGCGGGGAATCAGAGGTGGGGAATCATAGGCAGGGAGTCAGATGTGCGGAATCAGAGATGGGGAATCAGAAGCTGGGAATCAGAGGTGGTGAATCAGAGATGGGGAATCAGAGGCGGGGAATAAGAGGAGGGGAATCAGACGCGGGGAATCAGAGGTGGGCAATCAGAGGCGGGGAATCAGATATGGGGAATCAGAGGCGGGGAATCAGAGGCGGGGAAACAGAGGCGGGGAATCAGATATGGGGAATCAGAGGTGGGGCATCAGAGGTTGTGAATCACAGATGGGGAATCAGAGGCGGGGAATCAGAGGCAGGGAATCAGACGCGGGGAATCAGAGGCGGGGATTCAGAGCTGGGGAATCAGAGGCGGGGAATCAGAGTTGGGGAATCAGAGGCGGGGAATCAGATATGGGGAATCAGAGGCAGGGAATCAGAGGCGGGAAAACAGAGGCGGGGATTCAGATATGGGGAATCAGAGGCGGGGAATCAGAGGCAGGGAATCAGACACGGGGAATCAGAGGCGGGGAATCAGAGATGGGGAATCAGAGGCGGGGAATCAGAGGCAGGGAATCGGATGCCGGGAATCAGAGGCGGGAAATCAGAGGCAGGAAATCAGACAGGGATTCAGAGGCTGGGAATCAGACGGGGGGAATCAAAGGCGGGGAATCAGAGCTGGTGAATCAGAGGCAGGGAATCAGAGTTGGGGATTCAGAGGCGGGGAATCAGATATGGGGAAACAGAGGCGGGGAATGAGAGGCGGGCAAGCAGAGGCGGGGAATTAGATATGGGGAATCAGAGGTGGGAAATCAGAGGTGGTGAATCAGAGATGGGGAATCACAGGCGGGGAATCAGAGGCAGCGAATAGAACGCGGGGAATCAGAGGCAGGGAATCAGAGCTGGGGAATCAGAGGCGGGGAATCAGATATGGGGAAACAGAGGCGGGGAATCAGAGGCGGGGAAACAGAGGCGGGGAATCAGACATGGGGAATCGGATGCGGGGAATCAGAGGCGGGGAATCAGAGCTGGGGAATCAGAGGTGGGGAATCAGAGTTGGGGCATCAGAGGTGGGGAATTAGATATGGGGAAACAGAGGCGGGGAATCATGGGCGGGGAAACAGAGGCGGGGAATCAGATATGGGGAATCAGAGGTGGGGAATCAGAGGCAGGGAATCAGATGTGCGGAATCAGAGATGGGGAATCAGAGGCAGGGAATCAGAATCAGAAGCGGGGAATCAGAGGCCGGGAATCAGAGGCCGGGAATCAGATGCTGGGAATAAGAGGCCGGGAATCAGAGGTGGGGAATCAGAGTCTGGGAATCAGAGATGGGGATTCAGAGGTGGGGAATGAGATATGGAGAATCAGAGGCGGGGAATCAGAGGCGGGGAAACAGAGGTGGGGAATCAGATATGGGGAAATAGAGGCGGGGAATCAGTTATGGGGAATCAGAGGTGTGGAATCAGAGGTTGGGAATCAGAGGCAGGGAATCAGAGTCGGGGAAACAGAGGCGGGTAATCAGATATGGGGAATCAGAGGTGGCGAATCAAAGGCGGTGAAACAGAGATGGGGAATCAGGGCAGGGAATCAGAGGCAGGGAATCAAACACGGGGAATCAGAGCTGGGGAATCAGAGGCGGGGAATCAGAGTTGGGAATCAGAGGCGGGGAATCAGAGGCGGGGAAACAGAGGCGGGGAATCAGATATGGGGAATCAGAGGTGGGGAATCCGAGGTTGGGAATCAGAGGCAGGGAATCAGAGGCGGGGAATCAGAGGCGGGGAATCAGAGGAAGGGAATCAGATGTGCGGAATCGGAGATGGGGAATCAGAGGCAGGGAATCAGAGGCGGGGAATCAGAGGCGGGGAATCAGAGGCCGGGAATCAGATATGGGGAAACAGAGGCGGGGAATCCGAGGCGGGGAAACAGAGGCGGGGAATCAGATATGGGGAATCAGAGGTGGGGAATCAGAGGTTGGGAATCAGAGGCAGGGAATCAGAGGCTTGGAATCAGATGCAGGGAATCAGATGCGGGGAATCAGAGGCGGGGAATCAGAGCTGGGGAATCAGAGGTGGGGAATCAGATTTGGGGAATCAGAGGCGGGGACTTAGATATTGGGAAACAGAGGCGGGGAATCAGAGGCGGGGAAACCCAGGCGGGGAATCAGATATGGGGAATCAGAGGTGGGGAATCAGAGGCAAGGAATCAGATGTGCGGAATCAGAGATGGGGAATCAGAGGCAGGGAATCAGAATCAGAAGCACGGAATTCGAGGCCGGGAATTAGAGGCCGGAATCAGATGCTGGGAATCAGAGGCCTGGAATCAGAGGCGGGGAATCAGAGGCAGGGAATCAGATGCGGGGAATCAGAGGCGGGGAAACAGAGGCGGGGAATCAGATATGGGGAATCAGAGGTGGGGCATCAGAGGTTGTGAATCACAGATGGGGAATCAGAGGCGGGGAATCAGAGGCAGGGAATCAGACGCGGGGAATCAGAGGCGGGGATTCAGAGCTGGGGAATCAGAGGCGGGGAATCAGAGTTGGGGAATCAGAGGCTAGGAATCAGATATGGGGAATCAGAGGCAGGGAATCAGAGGCTGGAAAACAGAGGCGGGGAATCAGATATGGGGAATCAGAGGCGGGGAATCAGAGGCAGGGAACCAGACACGGGGAATCAGAGGCGGGGAATCAGAGATGGGGAATCAGAGGCGGGGAATCAGAGGCAGGGAATCGGATGCCGGGAATCAGAGGCGGGAAATCAGAGCTGGGGAATCAGAGGCGGGGAATCAGAGTTGGGGAATCAGAGGCGGGAAATCAGAGGCAGGAAATAAGACAGGGATTCAGAGGCTGGGAATCAGACGGGGGGAATCAAAGGCGGGGAATCAGAGCTGGTGAATCAGAGGCAGGGAATCAGAGTTGGGGATTCAGAGGCGGGGAATCAGATATATGGAAACAGAGGTGGGGAATGAGAGGCGGGCAAGCAGAGGTGGGGAATTAGATATGGGGAATCAGAGGTGGGAAATCAGAGGTGGTGAATCAGAGATGGGGAATCACAGGCGGGGAATCAGAGGCAGCGAATAGAACGCGGGGAATCAGAGGCAGGGAATCAGAGCTGGGGAATCAGAGGCGGGGAATCAGATATGGGGAAACAGAGGCGGGGAATCAGAGGCGGGGAAACAGAGGCGGGGAATCAGACATGGGGAATCGGATGCGGGGAATCAGAGGCGGGGAATCAGAGCTGGGGAATCAGAGGTGGGGAATCAGAGTTGGGGATTCAGAGGTGGGGAATTAGATATGGGGAAACAGAGGCGGGGAATCAGAGGCGGGGAAACAGAGGCGGGGAATCAGATATGGGGAATCAGAGGTGGGGAATCAGAGGCAAGGAATCAGATGTGCGGAATCAGAGATGGGGAATCAGAGGCAGGGAAATAGAATCAGAAGCGGGGAATCAGAGGCCGGGAATCAGAGGCCGGGAATCAGATGCTGGGAATAAGAGGCCGGGAATCAGAGGTGGGGAATCAGAGTCTGGGAATCAGAGATGGGGATTCAGAGGCGGGGAATGAGATATGGAGAATCAGAGGCGGGGAATCAGAGGCGGGGTAACAGAGGTGGGGAATAAGATATGGGGAATCAGAGGTGGCGAATCAAAGGCGGTGAATCAGAGATGGGGAATCAGAGGCGGGGAATCAGAGGCAGGGAATCAGATGCGGGGATTCAGAGGCGGGGAATCAGAGCTGGCGAATCAGAGGCGGGGAATCAGAGGTGGGCAATCAGAGCCGGGGAATCAGATATGGGGAATCAGAGGCGGGGAAACAGAGGCGGGGAATCAGATATGGGGAATCAGAGGTGGGGAATCAGAGGTTGTGAATCAGAGATGGGGAATCAAGGCGGGGAATCAGAGGCGGGGAAACAGAGGCGGGGAATCAGATATGGGGAATCAGAATTGGGGAATCAGGGGCAGGGAATCAGTGGCAGGGAATCAGAGGCGGGGAATCAGAGGCGGGGAATCAGAGGCAGGGAATCAGACACGGGGAATCAGAGGCGGGGAATCAGAGATGGGGAATCATAGGCAGGGAATCGGTTGTGCGGAATCAGAGATGGGGAATCAGATGTGGGGAATCAGAGGCAGTGAATCAGAGGCGGGGAAACAGAGGCGGGTAATCAAATATAGGGAATCAGAGGTGGGGAATCAGAGGTTGTGAATCAGAGATGGGGAATCAAGGCGGGGAATCAGAGGCAGGGAATCAGACGCGGGGAATCAGAGGCGGGGATTCAGAGCTGGGGAATCAGAGGCGGTGAATCAGAGTTGGGGAATCAGAGGCAGGGAATCAGATATGGGGAACCAGAGGTGGCGAATCAGAGGCGGGGAAACAGAGGCGGGGAATCAGATATGGGGAATCAGAATTGGGGAATCAGGGGCAGGGAATCAGTGGCAGGGAATCAGAGGCGGGGAATCAGAGGCGGGGAATCAGAGGCAGGGAATCAGACACGGGGAATCAGAGGCGGGGAATCAGAGATGGGGAATCAGAGGCGGGGAATCAGAGGCAGGGAATCGGACTGCGGGAATCAGAGTCGGGGAATCAGAGCTGGGGAATCAGAGGCGGGGAATCAGAGTTGGAAAATCAGAGGCGGGGAATCAGATATGGGGAAATAGAGGCGGGGAATCAGATATGGGGAATCAGAGGTGTGGAATCAGAGGTTGGGAATCAGAGGCAGGGAATCAGAGTCGGGGAAACAGAGGCGGGTAATCAGATATGGGGAATCAGAGGTGGCGAATCAAAGGCGGTGAAACAGAGATGGGGAATCAGGGCAGGGAATCAGAGGCAGCGAATCAAACACGGGGAATCAGAGCTGGGGAATCAGAGGCGGGGAATCAGAGTTGGGAATCAGAGGCGGGGAATCAGAGGCGGGGAAACAGAGGCGGGGAATCAGATATGGGGAATCAGAGGGGGGGAATCCGAGGTTGGGAATCAGAGGCAGGGAATCAGAGGCGGGGAATCAGAGGCGGGGAATCAGAGGAAGGGAATCAGATGTGCGGAATCGGAGATGGGGAATCAGAAGCAGGGAATCAGAGGCGGGGAATCAGAGGCGGGGAATCAGAGGCCGGGAATCAGATATGGGGAAACAGAGGCGGGGAATCCGAGGCGGGGAAACAGAGGCGGGGAATCAGATATGGGGTATCAGAGGTGGGGAATCAGAGGTTGGGAGTCAGAGGCAGGGAATCAGAGGCTTGGAATCAGATGCAGGGAATCAGATGCGGGGAATCAGAGGCGGGGAATCAGAGCTGGCGAATCAGAGGTGGGGAATCAGATTTGGGGAATCAGAGGCGGGGACTTAGATATTGGGAAACAGAGGCGGGGAATCAGAAGCGGGGAAACCCAGGCGGGGAATCAGATATGGGGAATCAGAGGTGGGGAATCAGAGGCAAGGAATCAGATGTGCGGAATCAGAGATGGGGAATCAGAGGCAGGGAATCAGAATCAGAAGCAGGGAATCAGAGGCCGGGAATTAGAGGCCGGAATCAGATGCTGGGAATCAGAGGCCTGGAATCAGAGGCGGGGAATCAGAGGCAGGGAATCAGATGCGGGGAATCAGAGGCGGGGAATCAGAGCTGGGGAATCAGAGGCGGGGTATTAGAGTTGGGGAATCAGAGGCGGGGAATCAGATATGGGGAAACAGAGGTGGGGAATCAGAGGCGGGGAAACATAGGCAGGGAATCAGATATGGGGAATCAGAGGCGGGGAATCAGAGGTGGGGAATCATAGGCAGGGAATCAGATGTGCGGAATCAGAGATGGGGAATCAGAAGCTGGGAATCAGAGGTGGTGAATCAGAGATGGGGAATCAGAGGCGGGGAATAAGAGGAGGGGAATCAGACGCGGGGAATCAGAGGTGGGCAATCAGAGGCGGGGAATCAGATATGGGGAATCAGAGGCGGGGAATCAGAGGCGGGGAAACAGAGGCGGGGAATCAGATATGGGGAATCAGAGGTGGGGCATCAGAGGTTGTGAATCACAGATTGGGAATCAGAGGCGGGGAATCAGAGGCAGGGAATCAGATGCGGGGATTCAGAGGCGGGGAATCAGAGCTGGCGAATCAGAGGCGGGGAATCAGAGGTGGGCAATCAGAGCCGGGGAATCAGATATGGGGAATCAGAGGCGGGGAAACAGAGGCGGGGAATCAGATATGGGGAATCAGAGGTGGGGAATCAGAGGTTGTGAATCAGAGATGGGGAATCAAGGCGGGGAATCAGAGGCGGGGAAACAGAGGCGGGGAATCTGATATGGGAAATCAGAGGTGGGGAATCAGGGGCAGGGAATCAGTGGCAGGGAATCAGAGGCGGGGAATCTGAGCCGGGGAATCAGAGGCAGGGAATCAGACACGGGGAATCAGAGGCGGGGAATCAGAGATGGTGAATCAGAGGCGGGGAATCAGAGGCAGGGAATCGGACGCCGGGAATCAGAGGCGGGGAATCAGAGCTGGGGAATCAGAGGCGGGGAATCAGAGTTGGGGAATTAGAGGCGGGGAATCAGATATGGGGAAATAGAGGCGGGGAATCAGATATGGGGAATCAGAGGTGTGGAATCAGAGGTTGGGAATCAGAGGCAGGGAATCAGAGGCGGGGAAACAGAGGCGGGGAATCAGATATGGGGAATCAGAGGTGGCGAATCAAAGG
Organism: Narcine bancroftii; assembly: GCF_036971445.1. Classification (NCBI taxonomy): domain Eukaryota; kingdom Metazoa; phylum Chordata; class Chondrichthyes; order Torpediniformes; family Narcinidae; genus Narcine; species Narcine bancroftii. The sequence goes on from NW_027211883.1 coordinate 1,340,205, forward strand.
CGGTGAAACAGAGATGGGGAATCAGGGCAGGGAATCAGAGGCAGGGAATCAGAGCTGGGGAAACAGAGGCGGGGAATCAGATATGGGGAATCAGAGGTGGGGAATCAGGGGCGGGGAATCAGTGGCAGGGAATCAGATATGGGGCATCAGAGGTGGCGAATCAGAGGCGGGGAAACAGAGGCGGGGAATCAGATATGGGGAATCAGAATTGGGGAATCAGGGGCAGGGAATCAGTGGCAGGGAATCAGAGGCGGGGAATCAGAGGCGGGGAATCAGAGGCAGGGAATCAGACACGGGGAATCAGAGGCGGGGAATCAGAGATGGGGAATCAGAGGCGGGGAATCAGAGGCAGGGAATCGGACTCCGGGAATCAGAGTCGGGGAATCAGAGCTGGGGAATCAGAGGCGGGGAATCAGAGTTGGAAAATCAGAGGCGGGGAATCAGATATGGGGAAATAGAGGCGGGGAATCAGATATGGGGAATCAGAGGTGTGGAATCAGAGGTTGGGAATCAGAGGCAGGGAATCAGAGTCGGGGAAACAGAGGCGGGTAATCAGATATGGGGAATCAGAGGTGGCGAATCAAAGGCGGTGAAACACAGATGGGGAATCAGGGCAGGGAATCAGAGGCAGCGAATCAAACACGGGGAATCAGAGCTGGGGAATCAGAGGCGGTGAATCAGAGTTGGGAATCAGAGGCGGGGAATCAGAGGCGGGGAAACAGAGGCGGGGAATCAGATATGGGGAATCAGAGGGGGGGAATCCGAGGTTGGGAATCAGAGGCAGGGAATCAGAGGCGGGGAATCAGAGGCGGGGAATCAGAGGAAGGGAATCAGATGTGCGGAATCGGAGATGGGGAATCAGAAGCAGGGAATCAGAGGCGGGGAATCAGAGGCGGGGAATCAGAGGCCGGGAATCAGATATGGGGAAACAGAGGCGGGGAATCCGAGGCGGGGAAACAGAGGCGGGGAATCAGATATGGGGTATCAGAGGTGGGGAATCAGAGGTTGGGAGTCAGAGGCAGGGAATCAGAGGCTTGGAATCAGATGCAGGGAATCAGATGCGGGGAATCAGAGACGGGGAATCAGAGCTGGCGAATCAGAGGTGGGGAATCAGATTTGGGGAATCAGAGGCGGGGACTTAGATATTGGGAAACAGATGCGGGGAATCAGAGGCGGGGAAACCCAGGCAGGGAATCAGATATGGGGAATCAGAGGTGGGGAATCAGAGGCAAGGAATCAGATGTGCGGAATCAGAGATGGGGAATCAGAGGCAGGGAATCAGAATCAGAAGCAGGGAATCAGAGGCCGGGAATTAGAGGCCGGAATCAGATGCTGGGAATCAGAGGCCTGGAATCAGAGGCGGGGAATCAGAGGCAGGGAATCAGATGTGGGGAATCAGAGGCGGGGAATCAGAGCTGGGGAATCAGAGGCGGGGTATTAGAGTTGGGGAATCAGAGGCGGGGAATCAGATATGGGGAAACAGAGGTGGGGAATCAGAGGCGGGGAAACATAGATATGGGGAATCAGAGGCGGGGAATCAGAGGTGGGGAATCATAGGCAGGGAATCAGATGTGCGGAATCAGAGATGGGGAATCAGAAGCTGGGAATCAGAGGTGGTGAATCAGAGATGGGGAATCAGAGGCGGGGAATAAGAGGAGGGGAATCAGACGCGGGGAATCAGAGGTGGGCAATCAGAGGCGGGGAATCAGATATGGGGAATCAGAGGCGGGGAATCAGAGGCGGGGAAACAGAGGCGGGGAATCAGATATGGGGAATCAGAGGTGGGGCATCAGAGGTTGTGAATCACAGATGGGGAATCAGAGGCGGGGAATCAGAGGCAGGGAATCAGATGCGGGGATTCAGAGGCGGGGAATCAGAGCTGGCGAATCAGAGGCGGGGAATCAGAGGTGGGCAATCAGAGCCGGGGAATCAGATATGGGGAATCAGAGGCGGGGAAACAGAGGCGGGGAATCAGATATGGGGAATCAGAGGTGGGGAATCAGAGGTTGTGAATCAGAGATGGGGAATCAAGGCGGGGAATCAGAGGCGGGGAAACAGAGGCGGGGAATCTGATATGGGAAATCAGAGGTGGGGAATCAGGGGCAGGGAATCAGTGGCAGGGAATCAGAGGCGGGGAATCTGAGCCGGGGAATCAGAGGCAGGGAATCAGACACGGGGAATCAGAGGCGGGGAATCAGAGATGGTGAATCAGAGGCGGGGAATCAGAGGCAGGGAATCGGACGCCGGGAATCAGAGGCGGGGAATCAGAGCTGGGGAATCAGAGGCGGGGAATCAGAGTTGGGGAATTAGAGGCGGGGAATCAGATATGGGGAAATAGAGGCGGGGAATCAGATATGGGGAATCAGAGGTGTGGAATCAGAGGTTGGGAATCAGAGGCAGGGAATCAGAGGCGGGGAAACAGAGGCGGGGAATCAGATATGGGGAATCAGAGGTGGCGAATCAAAGGCGGTGAAACAGAGATGGGGAATCAGGGCAGGGAATCAGAGGCAGGGAATCAGAGCTGGGGAAACAGAGGCGGGGAATCAGATATGGGGAATCAGAGGTGGGGAATCAGGGGCGGGGAATCAGTGGCAGGGAATCAGAGCTGGGGAATCAGAGGTGGGGAATCAGAGCTGGGGAAACAGAGGCGGGGAATCAGATATGGGGAATCAGAGGTGGGGAATCAGTGGCGGGGAATCAGTGGCAGGGAATCAGAGGCCGGGAAGAAAAGGCGGGGAATCAGAGCTGGGGAATCAGAGTTGGGGAATCAGAGGAGGGGAATCAGATATGGGGAAACAGAGGCCGGGAATCAGAGGCAGGGAAACAGAGGCGGGGAATCAGATATGGGGAATCAGAGGTGGGGAATTTGAGGTTGCGAATCAGAGGCGGGGAATCAGAGGCGGGGAATCAGAGGCAGGGAATCGGATGTGCGGAATCAGAGATGGGGAATCAGAGGTGGGGAATCAGAGGCGGTGAATCAGAGATGGGGAATCAGAGGCGGGGAATCAGAGGCAGGAAATCAGACACGGGGATTCAGAGGCTGGGAATCAGACGGGGGGAATCAAAGGCGGGGAATCAGAGCTGGGGAATCTGAGGCAGGGAATTAGAGTTGGGGATTCAGAGGCGGGGAATCAGATATGGGGAAACAGAGGCGGGGAATCAGAGGCGGGCAAACAGAGGCGGGGAATTAGATATGGGGAATCAGAGGTAGGGAATCAGAGGTGGTGAATCAGTGATCGGGAATCACAGGCGGGGAATCAGAGGCAGGGAATAGAACGCGGGGAATCAGAGGCAGGGAATCAGAGCTGGGGAATCAGAGGCGGGGAATCATAGTTGGGAATCAGAGGCGGGAATCAGATATGGGGAAACAGAGGCGGGGAATCAGAGGCGGGGAAACAGAGGCGGGGAATCAGATATGGGGAATCGGATGCAGGGAATCAGAGGCGGGGAATCAGAGCTGGGGAATCAGAGGCGGGGAATCAGAGTTGAGGCATCAGAGTTGGGGAATTAGATATAGGGAAACAGAGGCGGGGAATCAGAGGCGGGGAAACAGAGGCGGGGAATCAGATATGGGGAATCAGAGGTGGGGAATCAGAGGCAGGGTATCAGATGTGCGGAATCAGAGATGGGGAATCAGAGGCAGGGAATCAGAAGCGGGGAATCAGAGGCCGGGAATCAGAGGAGGGGAATCAGAGTCCGGGAATCAGAGATGGGGATTCAGAGGCGGGGAATGAGATATGGAGAATCAGAGGCGGGGAATCAGAGGCGGGGAATCAGAGGTGGGGAATCAGATATGGGGAATCAGAGGTGGCGAATCAAAGGCGGTGAATCAGAGATGGGGAATCAGAGGCAGGGAATCAGAGACAGGGAATCAGATGCGGGGAATCAGAGGCGGGGAATCAGAGCTGGCGAATCAGAGGCTGGGAATCAGAGGTGGGCAATCAGAGGCGGGGAATCAGATACGGGGAATCAGAGGCGGGGAATCAGAGGCGGGGAAACAGAGGCGGGGAATCAAATATAGGGAATCAGAGGTGGGGAATCAGAGGTTGTGAATCAGAGATGGGGAATCAAGGCGGGGAATCAGAGGCAGGGAATCAGACGCGGGGAATCAGAGGCGGGGATTCAGAGCTGGGGAATCAGAGGCGGGGAATCAGAGTTGGGGAAACAGAGGCGGGGAATCCGAGGCGGGGAAACAAAGGCGGGGAATCAGATATGGGGAATCAGAGGTGGGGATTCAGAGGTTGGGAATCAGAGGCAGGGAATCAGAGGCTTGGAATCAGATGCAGGGTATCAGATGCGGGGAATCAGAGGCGGGGAATCAGAGCTGGGTAATCAGAGGTGGGGAATCAGATTTGGGGAGTCAGAGGTGGGGACTTAGATATTGGGAAACAGAGGCGGGGAATCAGAGGCGGGGAAACAGAGGCGGGGAATCAGATATGGTGAACCAGAGGTGGGGAATCAGAGGCAGGGAATCAGATGTGCGGAATCAGAGATGGGGAATCAGAGGAAGGGAATCAGAATCAGAAGCAGTGAATCAGAGGCCGTGAATCAGAGGCCGGAATCAGATGCTGGGAATCAGAGGCCTGGAATCAGAGGCGGGGAATCAGAGGCAGGGAATCAGATGCGGGGAATCAGAGGCGGGGAATCAGAGCTGGGGAATCAGAGGCGGGGTATTAGAGTTGGGGAATCTGAGGCGGGGAATCAGATATGGGGAAACAGAGGTGGGGAATCAGAGGCGGGGAAACAGAGGCAGGGAATCAGATATGGGGAATCAGAGGCGGGGAATCAGAGGTGGGGAATCATAGGCAGGGAATCAGATGTGCGGAATCAGAGATGGGGAATCAGAAGCTGGGAATCAGAGGTGGTGAATCAGAGATGGGGAATCAGAGGCGGGGAATAAGAGGAGGGGAATCAGACGCGGGGAATCAGAGGTGGGCAATCAGAGGCGGGGAATCAGATATGGGGAATCAGAGGCGGGGAATCAGAGGCGGGGAAACAGAGGCGGGGAATCAGATATGGGGAATCAGAGGTGGGGCATCAGAGGTTGTGAATCACAGATTGGGAATCAGAGGCGGGGAATCAGAGGCAGGGAATCAGATGCGGGGATTCAGAGGCGGGGAATCAGAGCTGGCGAATCAGAGGCGGGGAATCAGAGGTGGGCAATCAGAGCCGGGGAATCAGATATGGGGAATCAGAGGCGGGGAAACAGAGGCGGGGAATCAGATATGGGGAATCAGAGGTGGGGAATCAGAGGTTGTGAATCAGAGATGGGGAATCAAGGCGGGGAATCAGAGGCGGGGAAACAGAGGCGGGGAATCTGATATGGGAAATCAGAGGTGGGGAATCAGGGGCAGGGAATCAGTGGCAGGGAATCAGAGGCGGGGAATCTGAGCCGGGGAATCAGAGGCAGGGAATCAGACACGGGGAATCAGAGGCGGGGAATCAGAGATGGTGAATCAGAGGCGGGGAATCAGAGGCAGGGAATCGGACGCCGGGAATCAGAGGCGGGGAATCAGAGCTGGGGAATCAGAGGCGGGGAATCAGAGTTGGGGAATTAGAGGCGGGGAATCAGATATGGGGAAATAGAGGCGGGGAATCAGATATGGGGAATCAGAGGTGTGGAATCAGAGGTTGGGAATCAGAGGCAGGGAATCAGAGGCGGGGAAACAGAGGCGGGGAATCAGATATGGGGAATCAGAGGTGGCGAATCAAAGGCGGTGAAACAGAGATGGGGAATCAGGGCAGGGAATCAGAGGCAGGGAATCAGAGCTGGGGAAACAGAGGCGGGGAATCAGATATGGGGAATCAGAGGTGGGGAATCAGGGGCGGGGAATCAGTGGCAGGGAATCAGATATGGGGAATCAGAGGTGGCGAATCAGAGGCGGGGAAACAGAGGCGGGGAATCAGATATGGGGAATCAGAATTGGGGAATCAGGGGCAGGGAATCAGTGGCAGGGAATCAGAGGCGGGGAATCAGAGGCGGGGAATCAGAGGCAGGGAATCAGACACGGGGAATCAGAGGCGGGGAATCAGAGATGGGGAATCAGAGGCGGGGAATCAGAGGCAGGGAATCGGACTCCGGGAATCAGAGTCGGGGAATCAGAGCTGGGGAATCAGAGGCGGGGAATCAGAGTTGGAAAATCAGAGGCGGGGAATCAGATATGGGGAAATAGAGGCGGGGAATCAGATATGGGGAATCAGAGGTGTGGAATCAGAGGTTGGGAATCAGAGGCAGGGAATCAGAGTCGGGGAAACAGAGGCGGGTAATCAGATATGGGGAATCAGAGGTGGCGAATCAAAGGCGGTGAAACAGAGATGGGGAATCAGGGCAGGGAATCAGAGGCAGCGAATCAAACACGGGGAATCAGAGCTGGGGAATCAGAGGCGGGGAATCAGAGTTGGGAATCAGAGGCGGGGAATCAGAGGCGGGGAAACAGAGGCGGGGAATCAGATATGGGGAATCAGAGGGGGGGAATCCGAGGTTGGGAATCAGAGGCAGGGAATCAGAGGCGGGGAATCAGAGGCGGGGAATCAGAGGAAGGGAATCAGATGTGCGGAATCGGAGATGGGGATTCAGAAGCAGGGAATCAGAGGCGGGGAATCAGAGGCGGGGAATCAGAGGCCGGGAATCAGATATGGGGAAACAGAGGCGGGGAATCAGAGGCGGGGAAACAGAGGCGGGGAATCAGATATGGGGTATCAGAGGTGGGGAATCAGAGGTTGGGAGTCAGAGGCAGGGAATCAGAGGCTTGGAATCAGATGCAGGGAATCAGATGCGGGGAATCAGAGGCGGGGAATCAGAGCTGGCGAATCAGAGGTGGGGAATCAGATTTGGGGAATCAGAGGCGGGGACTTAGATATTGGGAAACAGAGGCGGGGAATCAGAGGCGGGGAAACCCAGGCGGGGAATCAGATATGGGGAATCAGAGGTGGGGAATCAGAGGCAAGGAATCAGATGTGCGGAATCAGAGATGGGGAATCAGAGGCAGGGAATCAGAATCAGAAGCAGGGAATCAGAGGCCGGGAATTAGAGGCCGGAATCAGATGCTGGGAATCAGAGGCCTGGAATCAGAGGCGGGGAATCAGAGGCAGGGAATCAGATGCGGGGAATCAGAGGCGGGGAATCAGAGCTGGGGAATCAGAGGCGGGGTATTAGAGTTGGGGAATCAGAGGCGGGGAATCAGATATGGGGAAACAGAGGTGGGGAATCAGAGGCGGGGAAACATAGGCAGGGAATCAGATATGGGGAATCAGAGGCGGGGAATCAGAGGTGGGGAATCATAGGCAGGGAATCAGATGTGCGGAATCAGAGATGGGGAATCAGAAGCTGGGAATCAGAGGTGGTGAATCAGAGATGGGGAATCAGAGGCGGGGAATAAGAGGAGGGGAATCAGACGCGGGGAATCAGAGGTGGGCAATCAGAGGCGGGGAATCAGATATGGGGAATCAGAGGCGGGGAATCAGAGGCGGGGAAACAGAGGCGGGGAATCAGATATGGGGAATCAGAGGTGGGGCATCAGAGGTTGTGAATCACAGATTGGGAATCAGAGGCGGGGAATCAGAGGCAGGGAATCAGATGCGGGGATTCAGAGGCGGGGAATCAGAGCTGGCGAATCAGAGGCGGGGAATCAGAGGTGGGCAATCAGAGCCGGGGAATCAGGTATGGGGAATCAGAGGCGGGGAAACAGAGGCGGGGAATCAGATATGGGGAATCAGAGGTGGGGAATCAGAGGTTGTGAATCAGAGATGGGGAATCAAGGCGGGGAATCAGAGGCGGGGAAACAGAGGCGGGGAATCTGATATGGGAAATCAGAGGTGGGGAATCAGGGGCAGGGAATCAGTGGCAGGGAATCAGAGGCGGGGAATCTGAGCCGGGGAATCAGAGGCAGGGAATCAGACACGGGGAATCAGAGGCGGGGAATCAGAGATGGTGAATCAGAGGCGGGGAATCAGAGGCAGGGAATCGGACGCCGGGAATCAGAGGCGGGGAATCAGAGCTGGGGAAATAGAGGCGGGGAATCAGAGTTGGGGAATTAGAGGCGGGGAATCAGATATGGGGAAATAGAGGCGGGGAATCAGATATGGGGAATCAGAGGTGTGGAATCAGAGGTTGGGAATCAGAGGCAGGGAATCAGAGGCGGGGAAACAGAGGCGGGGAATCAGATATGGGGAATCAGAGGTGGCGAATCAAAGGCGGTGAAACAGAGATGGGGAATCAGGGCAGGGAATCAGAGGCAGGGAATCAGAGCTGGGGAAACAGAGGCGGGGAATCAGATATGGGGAATCAGAGGTGGGGAATCAGTGGCGGGGAATCAGTGGCAGGGAATCAGAGCTGGGGAATCAGAGGTGGGGAATCAGAGCTTTGGAAACAGAGGCGGGGAATCAGATATGGGGAATCAGAGGTGGGGAATCAGTGGCGGGGAATCAGTGGCAGGGAATCAGAGGCCGGGAATAAAAGGCGGGGAATCAGAGCTGGGGAATCAGAGTTGGGGAATCAGAGGAGGGGAATCAGATATGGGGAAACAGAGGCCGGGAATCAGAGGCAGGGAAACAGAGGCGGGGAATCAGATATGGGGAATCAGAGGTGGGGAATTTGAGGTTGCGAATCAGAGGCGGGGAATCAGAGGCGGGGAATCAGAGGCAGGGAATCGGATGTGCGGAATCAGAGATGGGGAATCAGAGGTGGGGAATCAGAGGCGGTGAATCAGAGATGGGGAATCAGAGGCGGGGAATCAGAGGCAGGAAATCAGACACGGGGATTCAGAGGCTGGGAATCAGACGGGGGGAATCAAAGGCGGGGAATCAGAGCTGGGGAATCTGAGGCAGGGAATTAGAGTTGGGGATTCAGAGGCGGGGAATCAGATATGGGGAAACAGAGGCGGGGAATCAGAGGCGGGCAAACAGAGGCGGGGAATTAGATATGGGGAATCAGAGGTAGGGAATCAGAGGTGGTGAATCAGTGATCGGGAATCACAGGCGGGGAATCAGAGGCAGGGAATAGAACGCGGGGAATCAGAGGCAGGGAATCAGAGCTGGGGAATCAGAGGCGGGGAATCATAGTTGGGAATCAGAGGCGGGAATCAGATATGGGGAAACAGAGGCGGGGAATCAGAGGCGGGGAAACAGAGGCGGGGAATCAGATATGGGGAATCGGATGCAGGGAATCAGAGGCGGGGAATCAGAGCTGGGGAATCAGAGGCGGGGAATCAGAGTTGAGGCATCAGAGTTGGGGAATTAGATATAGGGAAACAGAGGCGGGGAATCAGAGGCGGGGAAACAGAGGCGGGGAATCAGATATGGGGAATCAGAGGTGGGGAATCAGAGGCAGGGTATCAGATGTGCGGAATCAGAGATGGGGAATCAGAGGCAGGGAATCAGAAGCGGGGAATCAGAGGCCGGGAATCAGAGGCCGGGAATCAGATGCTGGGAATAAGAGGCCGGGAATCAGAGGAGGGGAATCAGAGTCCGGGAATCAGAGATGGGGATTCAGAGGCGGGGAATGAGATATGGAGAATCAGAGGCGGGGAATCAGAGGCGGGGAATCAGAGGTGGGGAATCAGATATGGGGAATCAGAGGTGGCGAATCAAAGGCGGTGAATCAGAGATGGGGAATCAGAGGCAGGGAATCAGAGGCAGGGAATCAGATGCGGGGAATCAGAGGCGGGGAATCAGAGCTGGCGAATCAGAGGCTGGGAATCAGAGGTGGGCAATCAGAGGCGGGGAATCAGATACGGGGAATCAGAGGCGGGGAATCAGAGGCGGGGAAACAGAGGCGGGGAATCAAATATAGGGAATCAGAGGTGGGGAATCAGAGGTTGTGAATCAGAGATGGGGAATCAAGGCGGGGAATCAGAGGCAGGGAATCAGACGCGGGGAATCAGAGGCGGGGATTCAGAGCTGGGGAATCAGAGGCGGGGAATCAGAGTTGGGGAATCAGAGGCAGGGAATCAGATATGGGGAATCAGAGGCGGGGAATCAGAGGCCGGGAATCAGATATGGGGAAACAGAGGCGGGGAATCCGAGGCGGGGAAACAAAGGCGGGGAATCAGATATGGGGAATCAGAGGTGGGGATTCAGAGGTTGGGAATCAGAGGCTGGGAATCAGAGTCGGGGAAACAGAGGCGGGTAATCAGATATGGGGAATCAGAGGTGGCGAATCAAAGGCGGTGAAACAGAGATGGGGAATCAGGGCAGGGAATCAGAGGCAGCGAATCAAACACGGGGAATCAGAGCTGGGGAATCAGAGGCGGGGAATCAGAGTTGGGAATCAGAGGCGGGGAATCAGAGGCGGGGAAACAGAGGCGGGGAATCAGATATGGGGAATCAGAGGGGGGGAATCCGAGGTTGGGAATCAGAGGCAGGGAATCAGAGGCGGGGAATCAGAGGCGGGGAATCAGAGGAAGGGAATCAGATGTGCGGAATCGGAGATGGGGAATCAGAAGCAGGGAATCAGAGGCGGGGAATCAGAGGCGGGGAATCAGAGGCCGGGAATCAGATATGGGGAAACAGAGGCGGGGAATCCGAGGCGGGGAAACAGAGGCGGGGAATCAGATATGGGGAATCAGAGGTGGGGAATCAGAGGTTGTGAATCAGAGATGGGGAATCAAGGCGGGGAATCAGAGGCGGGGAAACAGAGGCGGGGAATCTGATATGGGAAATCAGAGGTGGGGAATCAGGGGCAGGGAATCAGTGGCAGGGAATCAGAGGCGGGGAATCTGAGCCGGGGAATCAGAGGCAGGGAATCAGACACGGGGAATCAGAGGCGGGGAATCAGAGATGGTGAATCAGAGGCGGGGAATCAGAGGCAGGGAATCGGACGCCGGGAATCAGAGGCGGGGAATCAGAGCTGGGGAATCAGAGGCGGGGAATCAGAGTTGGGGAATTAGAGGCGGGGAATCAGATATGGGGAAATAGAGGCGGGGAATCAGATATGGGGAATCAGAGGTGTGGAATCAGAGGTTGGGAATCAGAGGCAGGGAATCAGAGGCGGGGAAACAGAGGCGGGGAATCAGATATGGGGAATCAGAGGTGGCGAATCAAAGGCGGTGAAACAGAGATGGGGAATCAGGGCAGGGAATCAGAGGCAGGGAATCAGAGCTGGGGAAACAGAGGCGGGGAATCAGATATGGGGAATCAGAGGTGGGGAATCAGGGGCGGGGAATCAGTGGCAGGGAATCAGAGCTGGGGAATCAGAGGTGGGGAATCAGAGCTGGGGAAACAGAGGCGGGGAATCAGATATGGGGAATCAGAGGTGGGGAATCAGTGGCGGGGAATCAGTGGCAGGGAATCAGAGGCCGGGAAGAAAAGGCGGGGAATCAGAGCTGGGGAATCAGAGTTGGGGAATCAGAGGAGGGGAATCAGATATGGGGAAACAGAGGCCGGGAATCAGAGGCAGGGAAACAGAGGCGGGGAATCAGATATGGGGAATCAGAGGTGGGGAATTTGAGGTTGCGAATCAGAGGCGGGGAATCAGAGGCGGGGAATCAGAGGCAGGGAATCGGATGTGCGGAATCAGAGATGGGGAATCAGAGGTGGGGAATCAGAGGCGGTGAATCAGAGATGGGGAATCAGAGGCGGGGAATCAGAGGCAGGAAATCAGACACGGGGATTCAGAGGCTGGGAATCAGACGGGGGGAATCAAAGGCGGGGAATCAGAGCTGGGGAATCTGAGGCAGGGAATTAGAGTTGGGGATTCAGAGGCGGGGAATCAGATATGGGGAAACAGAGGCGGGGAATCAGAGGCGGGCAAACAGAGGCGGGGAATTAGATATGGGGAATCAGAGGTAGGGAATCAGAGGTGGTGAATCAGTGATCGGGAATCACAGGCGGGGAATCAGAGGCAGGGAATAGAACGCGGGGAATCAGAGGCAGGGAATCAGAGCTGGGGAATCAGAGGCGGGGAATCATAGTTGGGAATCAGAGGCGGGAATCAGATATGGGGAAACAGAGGCGGGGAATCAGAGGCGGGGAAACAGAGGCGGGGAATCAGATATGGGGAATCGGATGCAGGGAATCAGAGGCGGGGAATCAGAGCTGGGGAATCAGAGGCGGGGAATCAGAGTTGAGGCATCAGAGTTGGGGAATTAGATATAGGGAAACAGAGGCGGGGAATCAGAGGCGGGGAAACAGAGGCGGGGAATCAGATATGGGGAATCAGAGGTGGGGAATCAGAGGCAGGGTATCAGATGTGCGGAATCAGAGATGGGGAATCAGAGGCAGGGAATCAGAAGCGGGGAATCAGAGGCCGGGAATCAGAGGAGGGGAATCAGAGTCCGGGAATCAGAGATGGGGATTCAGAGGCGGGGAATGAGATATGGAGAATCAGAGGCGGGGAATCAGAGGCGGGGAATCAGAGGTGGGGAATCAGATATGGGGAATCAGAGGTGGCGAATCAAAGGCGGTGAATCAGAGATGGGGAATCAGAGGCAGGGAATCAGAGGCAGGGAATCAGATGCGGGGAATCAGAGGCGGGGAATCAGAGCTGGCGAATCAGAGGCTGGGAATCAGAGGTGGGCAATCAGAGGCGGGGAATCAGATACGGGGAATCAGAGGCGGGGAATCAGAGGCGGGGAAACAGAGGCGGGGAATCAAATATAGGGAATCAGAGGTGGGGAATCAGAGGTTGTGAATCAGAGATGGGGAATCAAGGCGGGGAATCAGAGGCAGGGAATCAGACGCGGGGAATCAGAGGCGGGGATTCAGAGCTGGGGAATCAGAGGCGGGGAATCAGAGTTGGGGAAACAGAGGCGGGGAATCCGAGGCGGGGAAACAAAGGCGGGGAATCAGATATGGGGAATCAGAGGTGGGGATTCAGAGGTTGGGAATCAGAGGCAGGGAATCAGAGGCTTGGAATCAGATGCAGGGTATCAGATGCGGGGAATCAGAGGCGGGGAATCAGAGCTGGGTAATCAGAGGTGGGGAATCAGATTTGGGGAGTCAGAGGTGGGGACTTAGATATTGGGAAACAGAGGCGGGGAATCAGAGGCGGGGAAACAGAGGCGGGGAATCAGATATGGTGAACCAGAGGTGGGGAATCAGAGGCAGGGAATCAGATGTGCGGAATCAGAGATGGGGAATCAGAGGAAGGGAATCAGAATCAGAAGCAGTGAATCAGAGGCCGTGAATCAGAGGCCGGAATCAGATGCTGGGAATCAGAGGCCTGGAATCAGAGGCGGGGAATCAGAGGCAGGGAATCAGATGCGGGGAATCAGAGGCGGGGAATCAGAGCTGGGGAATCAGAGGCGGGGTATTAGAGTTGGGGAATCTGAGGCGGGGAATCAGATATGGGGAAACAGAGGTGGGGAATCAGAGGCGGGGAAACAGAGGCAGGGAATCAGATATGGGGAATCAGAGGTGGGGCATCAGAGGTTATGAATCACAGATGGGGAATCAGAGGCGGGGAATCAGAGGCAGGGAATCAGACGCGGGGAATCAGAGGCGGGGATTCAGAGCTGGGGAATCAGAAGCGGGGAATCAGAGTTGGGGAATCAGAGGCGGGGAATCAGATATGGGGAATCAGAGGCAGGGAATCAGAGGCGGGGAATCAGAGGCAGGGAATCAGACGCGGGGAATCTGAGGCGGGGAATCAGAGCTGGGGAATCAGAGGTGGGGAATCAGAGTTGGGGAATCAGAGGCAGGGAATTGGATGTGCGGAATCAGAGAGGGGGAATCAGAGGTGGGGAATCAGAGGCGGTGAATCAGAGATGGGGAATCAGAGGCGGGGAATCAGAGGCAGGAAATCAGACACGGGGATTCAGAGGCTGGGAATCAGATGGGGGGAATCAAAGGCGGGGAATCAGAGCTGGGGAATCTGAGGCAGGGAATCAGAGTTGGGGATTCAGAGGCGGGGAATCAGATATGGGGAAACAGAGGCGGGGAATCAGAGGCGGGCAAACAGAGGCGGGGAATTAGATATGGGGAATCAGAGGTAGGGAATCAGAGGTGGTGAATCAGTGATGGGGAATCACAGGCGGGGAATCAGAGGCAGGGAATAGAACGCGGGGAATCAGAGGCAGGGAATCAGAGCTGGGGAATCAGAGGAGGGGATTCATAGTTGGGAATCAGAGGCGGGAATCAGATATGGGGAAACAGAGGTGGGGAATCAGAGGCGGCGAAACAGAGGCGGGGAATCAGATATGGGGAATCGGATGCAGGGAATCAGAGGCGGGGAATCAGAGCTGGGGAATCAGAGGCGGGGAATCAGAGTTGGGGCATCAGAGGTGGGGAATTAGATATAGGGAAACTGAGGCGGGGAATCAGAGGCGGGGAAACAGAGGCGGGGAATCAGATATGGGGAATCAGAGGTGGGGAATCAGAGCCAGGGAATCAGATGTGCGGAATCAGAGATGGGGAATAAGAGGCAGGGAATCAGAATCAGAAGCGGGGAATCAGAGGCCAGGAATCAGAGGCCGGGAATCAGATGCTGGGAATAAGAGGCCGGGAATCAGAGGTGGGGAATCAGATATGGGGAATCAGAGGTGGCGAATCAAAGGCGGTGAATCAGAGATGGGGAATCAGAGGCGGGGAATCAGAGGCAGGGAATCAGATGCGGGGAATCAGATGCGGGGAATCAGAGCTGGCGAATCAGAGGCTGGGAATCAGAGGTGGGCAATCAGAGGCGGGGAATCAGATATGGGGAATCAGAGGCGGGGAATCAGAGGCGGGGAAACAGAGGCGGGGAATCAAATATAGGGAATCAGAGGTGAGGAATCAGAGGTTGTGAATCAGAGATGGGGAATCAAGGCGGGGAATCAGAGGCAGGGAATCAGACGCGGGGAATCAGAGGCGGGGATTCAGAGCTGGGGAATCAGAGGCGGGGAATCAGAGTTGGGGAATCAGAGGCAGGGAATCAGATATGGGGAATCAGAGGCGGGGAATCAGAGGCGGGGAAACAGAGGCGGGGAATCAGATGTGGCGAATCAGAGGTGGGGAATCAGGGGCAGGGATCAGTGGCAGGGAATCAGAGGCGGGGAATCAGAGGCGGGGAATCAAAGGCAGGGAATCAGACACGGGGAATCAGAGGCGGGGAATCAGAGATGGGGAATCAGAGGCAGGGAATCGTATGCCGGGAATCAGAGTCGGGGAATCAGAGCTGGGGAATCAGAGGCGGGGAATCAGAGTTGGGGAATCAGAGGCGGGGAATCAGATATGGGGAAATAGAGGCGGGGAATCAGATATGGGGAATCAGAGGTGTGGAATCAGAGGTTGGAATCAGAGGCAGGGAATCAGAGTCGGGGAAACAGAGGCGGGGAATCAGATATGGGGAATCAGAGGTGGCGAATCAAAGGCGGTGAAACAGAGATGGGGAATCAGGGCAGGGAATCAGAGGCAGGGAATCAAACACGGGGAATCAGAGCTGGGGAATCAGAGGCGGGGAATCAGAGTTGGGAATCAGAGGCGGGGAATCAGAGGCGGGGAAACAGAGGCGGGGAATCAGATATGGGGAATCAGAGGTGGGGAATCCGAGGTTGGGAATCAGAGGCAGGGAATCAGAGGCGGAAAATCAGAGGCGGGGAATCAGAGGAAGGGAATCAGATGTGCGGAATCGGAGATGGGGAATCAGAGGCAGGGAATCAGAGGCGGGGAATCAGAGGCGGGGAATCAGAGGCCGGGAATCAGATATGGGGAAACAGAGGCGGGGAATCCGAGGCGGGGAAACAGAGGCGGGGAATCAGATATGGGGAATCAGAGGTGGGGAATCAGAGGTTGGGAATCAGAGGCAGGGAATCAGAGGCTTGGTATCAGATGCAGGGAATCAGATGCGGGGAATCAGAGGCGGGGAATCAGAGCTGGGGATTCAGAGGTGGGGAATCAGATTTGGGGAATCAGAGGCGGGGAATTAGATATTGGGAAACAGAGGCGGGGAATCAGAGGCGGGGAAACCCAGGCGGCGAATCAGATATGGGGAATCAGAGGTGGGGAATCAGAGGCAAGGAATCAGATGTGCGGAATCAGAGATGGGGAATCAGAGGCAGGGAATCAGAATCAGAAGCAGGGAATCAGAGGCCGGGAATCAGAGGCCGGAATCAGATGCTGGGAATCAGAGGCCTGGAATCAGAGGCGGGGAATCAGAGGCAGGGAATCAGATTCGGGGAATCAGAGGCGGGGAATCAGAGGTGGGGAATCAGAGGCGGGGAATCAGATATGGGGAATCAGAGGTGGGGCATCAGAGGTTGTGAATCACAGATGGGGAATCAGAGGCGGGGAATCAGAGGCAGGGAATCAGACGCGGGGAATCAGAGGCGGGGATTCAGAGCTGGTGAATCAGAGGCTGGGAATCAGAGTTGGGGAATCAGAGGCGGGGAATCAGATATGGGGAATCAGAGGCAGGGAATCAGAGGCGGGAAAACAGAGGCGGGGAATCAGATATGGGGAATCAGAGGCGGGGAATCAGAGGCAGGGAATCAGACACGGGGAATCAGAGGCAGGGAATCAGAGATGGGGAATCAGAGGCGGGGAATCAGAGGCAGGGAATCGGATGCCGGGAATCAGAGGCGGGAAATCAGAGCTGGGGAATCAGAGGCGGGGAATCAGAGATGTGGAATCAGAGGCGGCGAAGCAGATATGGGGAAATAGAGGCGGGGAATCAGATATGGGGAATCAGAGGCGGGGAATCAGATATGGGGAATCAGAGGCTGTGAATCAGAGGGGGGGAAACAGAGGCGGGGAATAAGATATGGGGAATCAGAGGTGGGGAATCAGGGGCGGGGAATCAGTGGCAGGGAATCAGAGGCGGGGAATCAGAGGCGGGGAATCAAAGGAAGGGAATCAGACACGGGGAATCAGATGTGGGGAATCAGAGATGGGGAATCAGAGGCGGGGAATCAGAGGCAGGGAATCAGACGCGGGGAATCAGAGGCGGGGAATCAGAGCTGGGGAATCAGAGGTGGGGAATCAGAGTCGGGGAATCATAGGCAGGGAATCGGTTGTGCGGAATCAGAGATGGGGAATCAGATGTGGGGAATCAGAGGCAGTGAATCAGAGGCGGGGAAACAGAGGCGGGGATTCAAATATAGGGAATCAGAGGTGGGGAATCAGAGGTTGTGAATCAGAGATGGGGAATCAAGGCGGGGAATCAGAGGCAGGGAATCAGACGCGGGGAATCAGAGGCGGGGATTCAGAGCTGGGGAATCAGAGGCGGTGAATCAGAGTTGGGGAATCAGAGGCAGGGAATCAGATATGGGGAATCAGAGGTGGCGAATCAGAGGCGGGGAAACAGAGGCGGGGAATCAGATATGGGGAATCAGAATTGGGGAATCAGGGGCAGGGAATCAGTGGCAGGGAATCAGAGGCGGGGAATCAGAGGAGGGGAATCAGAGGCAGGGAATCAGACACGGGGAATCAGAGGCGGGGAATCAGAGATGGGGAATCAGAGGCGGGGAATCAGAGGCAGGGAATCGGACTCCGGGAATCAGAGTCGGGGAATCAGAGCTGGGGAATCAGAGGCGGGGAATCAGAGTTGGGGAATCAGAGGCGGGGAATCAGATATGGGGAATTAGAGGCGGGGAATCAGATATGGGGAATCAGAGGTGTGGAATCAGAGGTTGGGAATCAGAGGCAGGGAATCAGAGTCGGGGAAACAGAGGCGGGTAATCAGATATGGGGAATCAGAGGTGGCGAATCAAAGGCGGTGAAACAGAGATGGGGAATCAGGGCAGGGAATCAGAGGCAGGGAATCAAACACGGGGAATCAGAGCTGGGGAATCAGAGGCGGGGAATCAGAGTTGGGAATCAGAGGCGGGGAATCAGAGGCGGGGAAACAGAGGCGGGGAATCAGATATGGGGAATCAGAGGGGGGGAATCCGAGGTTGGGAATCAGAGGCAGGGAATCAGAGGCGGGGAATCAGAGGCGGGGAATCAGAGGAAGGGAATCAGATGTGCGGAATCGGAGATGGGGAATCAGAAGCAGGGAATCAGAGGCGGGGAATCAGAGGCGGGGAATCAGAGGCCGGGAATCAGATATGGGGAAACAGAGGCGGGGAATCCGAGGCGGGGAAACAGAGGCGGGGAATCAGATATGGGGTATCAGAGGTGGGGAATCAGAGGTTGGGAATCAGAGGCAGGGAATCAGAGGCTTGGAATCAGATGCAGGGAATCAGATGCGGGGAATCAGAGGCGGGGAATCAGAGCTGGCGAATCAGAGGTGGGGAATCAGATTTGGGGAATCAGAGGCGGGGACTTAGATATTGGGAAACAGAGGCGGGGAATCAGAGGCGGGGAAACCCAGGCGGGGAATCAGATATGGGGAATCAGAGGTGGGGAATCAGAGGCAAGGAATCAGATGTGCGGAATCAGAGATGGGGAATCAGAGGCAGGGAATCAGAATCAGAAGCAGGGAATCAGAGGCCGGTAATTAGAGGCCGGAATCAGATGCTGGGAATCAGAGGCCTGGAATCAGAGGCGGGGAATCAGAGGCAGGGAATCAGATGCGGGGAATCAGAGGCGGGGAATCAGAGCTGGGGAATCAGAGGCGGGGTATTAGAGTTGGGGAATCAGAGGCGGGGAATCAGATATGGGGAAACAGAGGTGGGGAATCAGAGGCGGGGAAACATAGGCAGGGAATCAGATATGGGGAATCAGAGGCGGGGAATCAGAGGTGGGGAATCATAGGCAGGGAATCAGATGTGCGGAATCAGAGATGGGGAATCAGAAGCTGGGAATCAGAGGTGGTGAATCAGAGATGGGGAATCAGAGGCGGGGAATAAGAGGAGGGGAATCAGACGCGGGGAATCAGAGGTGGGCAATCAAAGGCGGGGAATCAGATATGGGGAATCAGAGGCGGGGAATCAGAGGCGGGGAAACAGAGGCGGGGAATCAGATATGGGGAATCAGAGGTGGGGCATCAGAGGTTGTGAATCACAGATGGGGAATCAGAGGCGGGGAATCAGAGGCAGGGAATCAGACGCGGGGAATCAGAGGCGGGGATTCAGAGCTGGGGAATCAGAGGCGGGGAATCAGAGTTGGGGAATCAGAGGCGGGGAATCAGATATGGGGAATCAGAGGCAGGGAATCAGAGGCGGGAAAACAGAGGCGGGGAATCAGATATGGGGAATCAGAGGCGGGGAATCAGAGGCAGGGAATCAGACACGGGGAATCAGAGGCGGGGAATCAGAGATGGGGAATCAGAGGCGGGGAATCAGAGGCAGGGAATCGGATGCCGGGAATCAGAGGCGGGAAATCAGAGGCAGGAAATCAGACAGGGATTCAGAGGCTGGGAATCAGACGGGGGGAATCAAAGGCGGGGAATCAGAGCTGGTGAATCAGAGGCAGGGAATCAGAGTTGGGGATTCAGAGGCGGGGAATCAGATATGGGGAAACAGAGGCGGGGAATGAGAGGCGGGCAAGCAGAGGCGGGGAATTAGATATGGGGAATCAGAGGTGGGAAATCAGAGGTGGTGAATCAGAGATGGGGAATCACAGGCGGGGAATCAGAGGCAGCGAATAGAACGCGGGGAATCAGAGGCAGGGAATCAGAGCTGGGGAATCAGAGGCGGGGAATCAGATATGGGGAAACAGAGGCGGGGAATCAGAGGCGGGGAAACAGAGGCGGGGAATCAGACATGGGGAATCGGATGCGGGGAATCAGAGGCGGGGAATCAGAGCTGGGGAATCAGAGGTGGGGAATCAGAGTTGGGGCATCAGAGGTGGGGAATTAGATATGGGGAAACAGAGGCGGGGAATCATGGGCGGGGAAACAGAGGCGGGGAATCAGATATGGGGAATCAGAGGTGGGGAATCAGAGGCAGGGAATCAGATGTGCGGAATCAGAGATGGGGAATCAGAGGCAGGGAATCAGAATCAGAAGCGGGGAATCAGAGGCCGGGAATCAGAGGCCGGGAATCAGATGCTGGGAATAAGAGGCCGGGAATCAGAGGTGGGGAATCAGAGTCTGGGAATCAGAGATGGGGATTCAGAGGTGGGGAATGAGATATGGAGAATCAGAGGCGGGGAATCAGAGGCGGGGAAACAGAGGTGGGGAATCAGATATGGGGAAATAGAGGCGGGGAATCAGTTATGGGGAATCAGAGGTGTGGAATCAGAGGTTGGGAATCAGAGGCAGGGAATCAGAGTCGGGGAAACAGAGGCGGGTAATCAGATATGGGGAATCAGAGGTGGCGAATCAAAGGCGGTGAAACAGAGATGGGGAATCAGGGCAGGGAATCAGAGGCAGGGAATCAAACACGGGGAATCAGAGCTGGGGAATCAGAGGCGGGGAATCAGAGTTGGGAATCAGAGGCGGGGAATCAGAGGCGGGGAAACAGAGGCGGGGAATCAGATATGGGGAATCAGAGGTGGGGAATCCGAGGTTGGGAATCAGAGGCAGGGAATCAGATATGGGGAATCAGAGGCGGGGAATCAGAGGTGGGGAATCATAGGCAGGGAATCAGATGTGCGGAATCAGAGATGGGGAATCAGAAGCTGGGAATCAGAGGTGGTGAATCAGAGATGGGGAATCAGAGGCAGGGAATAAGAGGAGGGGAATCAGACGCGGGGAATCAGAGGTGGGCAATCAGAGGCGGGGAATCAGATATGGGGAATCAGAGGCGGGGAATCAGAGGCGGGGAAACAGAGGCGGGGAATCAGATATGGGGAATCAGAGGTGGGGCATCAGAGGTTGTGAATCACAGATGGGGAATCAGAGGCGGGGAATCAGAGGCAGGGAATCAGACGCGGGGAATCAGAGGCGGGGATTCAGAGCTGGGGAATCAGAGGCGGGGAATCAGAGTTGGGGAATCAGAGGCGGGGAATCAGATATGGGGAATCAGAGGCAGGGAATCAGAGGCGGGAAAACAGAGGCGGGGATTCAGATATGGGGAATCAGAGGCGGGGAATCAGAGGCAGGGAATCAGACACGGGGAATCAGAGGCGGGGAATCAGAGATGGGGAATCAGAGGCGGGGAATCAGAGGCAGGGAATCGGATGCCGGGAATCAGAGGCGGGAAATCAGAGGCAGGAAATCAGACAGGGATTCAGAGGCTGGGAATCAGACGGGGGGAATCAAAGGCGGGGAATCAGAGCTGGTGAATCAGAGGCAGGGAATCAGAGTTGGGGATTCAGAGGCGGGGAATCAGATATGGGGAAACAGAGGCGGGGAATGAGAGGCGGGCAAGCAGAGGCGGGGAATTAGATATGGGGAATCAGAGGTTGGAAATCAGAGGTGGTGAATCAGAGATGGGGAATCACAGGCGGGGAATCAGAGGCAGCGAATAGAACGCGGGGAATCAGAGGCAGGGAATCAGAGCTGGGGAATCAGAGGCGGGGAATCAGATATGGGGAAACGGAGGCGGGGAATCAGAGGCGGGGAAACAGAGGCGGGGAATCAGACATGGGGAATCGGATGCGGGGAATCAGAGGCGGGGAATCAGAGCTGGGGAATCAGAGGTGGGGAATCAGAGTTGGGGCATCAGAGGTGGGGAATTAGGTCTATCCTTGAGTATGTTTTATGTCTAGTCGAGTAGTATGAGTATTCCTTTTCTTTTGGGTTTTGTTTCCTCCATATGTCCACAAGTTTCATTTCTTGCATTGATTTAATTATAAATTTGGTTACTTTGTTCTTCCTGTTAATTTTTTTCCCCGTTTTATCCATATTTGGATCTAAATTCAGATTGAAATCCCCTCCTATTAGTATGTTCCCTTGCGTATTAGCTACCTTCAAAAAGATATCTTGCATAAACTTTTGATCTTCTTCGTTAGGTGAATATATATTAAGTAGATTCCAAAGCTCTGAATATATCTGACATTTTATCATAACATATCTCCCTGCTGGATCTATTATTTCCTCTTCTATTTTAAATGGCACATTTTTGCTAATTAATATAGCCACTCCTCTTGCTTTTGAATTATACGATGCTGCTGTTACATGTCCTACCCAATCTCTCTTTAATTTCTTGTGCTCCAATTCAGTTAAATGTGTTTCTTGGACAAATGCTATATCTATTTTTTCCTTTTTCAGTAAATTTAGTAGTTTCTTCCTTTTAATTTGGTTATGTATTCCATTAATATTTAGAGTCATATAGTTCAGCGTAGCCATTTTATATTTTGTTTATCTTCTCTTTCCGTTTTTCCATCATTACCTTTCCTCCTTTTCCATTTCTGTTTTCTTATTTTCAACTCTTTACCAGACAACTCTTTACCAGACAACATTCCTACAACATCCAACATTTTCCTTATTCTCCTATTTCTATCTTCTTTATCCCCAATCTCCCCTTCCCCTCCTGAGTTGCCCTTTATCCCTTGTCGGACAACCACATCTCCCCTCTCCATTTGGATTTGCGAATCCACTCGCAAGCGTCAACTGATTTTGCAGTGACCGCTCTTTTCCCCCACCCAGCCCCCCCAGAAAAGATTTCGTTTTTTATATGTCACAAAGGTCACTCTTTTAGTTCCCTCCTTATTCTCTCTATTCCATTACCTTCCCTTATTAATTCTTGTCTATACTTTCTATGTTTTCCTCTAATTACAGATACTTTCACATATGCCCGTTGTCTCTATTCACTCTTATACCTCTTTACCCGCATACATATCAATCGTGGTCATTTTTACCCTCCTTACCCGTCTTCATCCCTCAGTCTATTTTTGTCTTTACCCACATACATATCAATCGTGATAATTTTTGCTCTCATTACCCGTCTTCATCCCTCAGTCTATTTTTGTAATTGTTCTGCAAATTTTCGTGCTTCTTCTGGATCCGAGAATAGTCTGTTTTGTTGTCCTGGAATAAATATTTTCAATACCGCAGGATGCTTCAGTGTAAATTTATATCCTTTCTTCCATAAAATCGCTTTTGCTGCATTGAACTCTTTTCTCTTCTTTAGGAGTTCAAAGCTTATATCTGGATAAATGAAGATTTTTTGCCCTTTATACTCCAGTGGTTTGTTGCCCTCTCTTACTTTTTCCATTGTCTTCTCCAGCACCTTTTCTCTTGTAGTATATCTTAGGAATTTTACTACAATAGATCTTGGTTTTTGTTGTGGTTGTGGTTTAGGGGCCAATGCTCTATGTGCCCTTTCTATTTCCATTTCTTGCTGTAGTTCTGGACATCCTAGGGCCTTAGGGATCCATTCTTTTATAAACTCCCTAATATTCTTGCCTTCTACATCTTCCTTAAGGCCCACTATCTTTATGTTATTTCTTCTGTTATAATTTTCCATTATATCTATTTTTTGGGCTAGTAATTCTTGTGTCTCTTTAGTTTTTTTATTAGATTCCTCCAATTTCTTTTTTAAGTCTTCTACCTCCATTTCTGCTGCTATTGCCCGTTCTTCCATCTTGTCCATTTTTTTCCCCATTTCTGTTAAGGTCATATCCATTTTATTTATTTTCTTTTCTGTGTTGTTTATTCTTCTTCTTAAATCATTGAATTCCTGTGTTTGCCATTCTTTAAATGACTCCATGTATCCTCTAACAAGAGCAAGTACCTCCTTTACCTTGCCTATCTTTTCTTCTTCTATTTCCCTGTACTCTTCCTCTTCCTCTTCTTCTTCCTCTAGGTTGACCATCTGTTGTTTCTTTGCTGCCCTTTCCTCCTCTTCTTTCTTGTTTCCATTGTCTTCTGTGGTGTCTTCTTGCTGCAGGTGTTCTGCAGCTGTCGTTGCCGGCTGTGGAGATCGACTCCCCAGCTGGTCCCCCCTCCCGTCGGTGTGTTTTTTTGTATGCGCATCGCGCATGCGCGAGGAGTCGCGCATGCGCGGTTGCGCACTTTTACTCGGCTCTGTGAGCCATTGTTGTAGTTCTCTTTCTACCGACCTGAGGTAGTGGGGTCTTCTCTCCACAGCGGGCCTCTTCGGACAGGTAAGGCCTTCACCTTTTTCCTCCGTTGTCTTCTCTTCCTCTCTTCTTTCCGTTGATTTTGATTTTTCTCCTTTTGTCTCCATCTTCTTTCCACCTTTATATTCACTTTTCTTTAACTTGTATTTCTGTGCCTTTGTATTTTCTCTTGTTTTTCCCGACTTTTCTGGAGAGGGCTGGAGTTCACCGTCCGGCCACTACTCCATCACGTGACCTATTCCTGTTATCAGCCCACATACAAGGGAGAGTTAGGAAAACGGAATATAAAGCTAGACTATTATCGGACCACTCACCCCTGTTATTGGCAATAGAGCTAGAAGACATCCCTCCAAGAATGTATAGATGGAGATTAAACCCCATGCTACTTAAAAGACAGGATTTTAGAGAATTTATTGAAAAACAATTAAAAATGTACTTTGAAGTAAATACGGAATCAGTGGAAGATAAGTTTATACTATGGGACGCAATGAAAGCATTCATTAGAGGGCAAATAATAAGTTATGCAACCAAGATGAAGAAGGACTATAATCAGGAAACAGAGCAGTTGGAAAGGGAAATAATAAACATAGAAAAAAAATTAGCAATAAAGGAAGATACAACCAAAAGAAGAGAATTGGCGGATAAAAAAATAAAATATGAAACATTACAAACATATAAGGTGGAGAAGAATATAATGAAGACAAAACAGAAATATTATGAACTAGGGGAAAAAACACACAAAATCCTAGCATGGCAGCTTAAGACAGAGCAAACTAAGAAAACGGTATTGGCAACAAGGAAAAAAGACAAACAAATTACATATAATCCAAAAGAAATTAAGGAAAACTTCAGAGAATTCTATGAACAATTATACCGAACCGAAAACGAAGGGAAAGAAGGGAAAATAGATGAATTTTTGACTAAAATTGAACTACCAAAACTACAAATAGAGGAACAAAATAAATTAACAGAACCATTTGGAACAGTAGAAATACAAGAGATAATAAAAAATTTACCAAATAATAAGACACCAGGAGAGGAGGGACTCCCAATAGAATTCTACAAAACATTTAAAGACCTAATAATACCGCCCCTCCTGGATGTAATCAACCAGATTGATGAGACACAAAACTTACCAGATTCATGTAAAACAGCAATAATTACAGTGATACTAAAACAAGGGAAAGATCCACTCTCACCAGCGTCATATAGACCAATATCTTTGCTAAACACAGATTATAAGATAATAGCTAAACTATTAGCGAACAGATTAGCAGAACAGGTACCGAAAATGGTAAATTTAGACCAAACTGGATTTATCAAAAAAAGACGCACAACAGACAATATTTGTAAATTTATTAACTTAATTCATGCAGTAGAAGGAAATAAAGCACCGGCAGTAGCAGTTGCTTTAGACGCAGAGAAGGCCTTCGACAGAGTAGAATGGAATTACTTGTTCAAAGTATTGCAAAAATTCAGTTTACCGGAGAAGTATATTAATTGGATTAAAGCATTATATAAGGGACCGTTAGCGAAAGTGACAGTAAATGGACATGTATCAAAGCAATTTAACTTAAGCAGGTCAATGCGGCAGGGATGCCCACTATCACCATTATTGTTTGCGCTAGCTATAGAACCACTAGCAGAATCGATAAGAAGAGATAATAATATAAAAGGAATAAAAATAAAAGACAGGGAATATAAAATCAGTCTGTTTGCGGATGATGTGATAGTGTACTTAACAGAACCAGAACTATCAATAAAAGAACTATATAAGAAATTGAAGGAATATGGAGAAGTGTCGGGATACAAGATAAACGTAAATAAAAGTGAAGCAATGCCTATGAATAACGCGGATTTCTCAAAATTTAAGGAGGAATCCCCATTCAGATGGCAAACGCAGGCAATAAGATACCTAGGTGTGCAAATAAACAAAAATCTAGGCCAATTATATAAACTCAATTACAATCCACTAATGAAAAAACTACAGGACGATTTAGAGCATTGGAAAGAGCTACCACTAACACTGATAGGAAGGATAAACTGTATTAAAATGAACATTTTTCCAAGGATACTATACTTATTTCAGGCATTGCCAATACAACTGACAGAAAAATTCTTCAAAGAGTTAAAGAAAATAATAAGGAGATTTTTATGGAGAGGGGGGAAACCGAGGATAGCACTAGACAAATTAACAGAATGGTATAAACAAGGAGGCTTACAATTGCCAAACTTCAAAAATTATTATAGAGCCGCACAATTAAGGTACCTATCAGATTTTTATCAAACAAGGGAAAAACCAGACTGGACGAGACTAGAATTAGATAAAATAGGGGAAAAGATACCTGAACACATATTATATAAATGGGACGAAAAATTGGTACAACATAGAACTTCTCCAGTATTACACCATCTCCTCAATATATGGAAGAAGATACATGTAGAAAGAAATAAAATAAATTACCAAATACCAAAACTAATATTGACGCAAAATAAGCTACTCCCTTTTACAATAGACAACCTTGCCTTTAGAAAATGGGAAAAAAAAGGGATTAAAAGAATAGAAAATTGTTTTTCAGGAAGTAGATTCTTATCCTTTGAACAAATGAGAGATAAGTACAATATAACGGGAGATATAGCGCTGGCATATTACCAACTGAGATCCTACTTGAAAGATAAATTAGGAAGCAACTTGAGTTTACCAGAGGGAAGTAACCTTGAATATGTGATTACAGATACAATGTTAATCAAAAGATTTATAAAAAATATGTATATTAAACTGCAAGAAAAGGAAAATGAGGAAACAAATGGTAAAACTAAACAAAAATGGGAACAAGATTTAAATATAAAGATAAAAAAGGAAACATGGGAGAAGTTATGCTCTGGAACGATGAGAAATACAATAAATACGAGGCTGCGTATGATACAATATAATTGGTTACACAGACTATACATTACACCGCAAAAGTTAAATAAATAGGACCCAACAGTATCTGATAGATGTTTTCGATGTAAAAAAGAAAGGGGAACAACAATTCATGCAATCTGGACATGTGAGAGAGTAGAAAAATTTTGGGATGATCTCAATCAGATATTAAATAAAATAACAGAAAACAATATACCAAAGAATCCAGAGATCTTTCTCCTAAGTAACATAAAAAATAAAGAATTTGGAATTGACTTGGAGGATGCACAAAAAAGATTTGTTAAGATAGCCCTAGCTGTAGCAAAAAAATGTATTATGTCAACCTGGAAATTGGAAGATAATTTGAAAATACAACAATGGTATATAGAAATGAATAAATGTATTCCATTAGAAAAAATAACATATAGTTTAAGAAATAATATTGAAATATTCGAACAAGTATGGGAGCCTTACATTAAATACAATAGAGAAAACCTACCGGGAACAAACATTACCTAAGTTGATGGAAGGAGAAGAGAAGAAAAAAATGGACTCAGTAGAATTTCTGGTGTATTTTTGTTGAATGACAACATTGTCTAACTGAATTAATGCAACCTAGATTGTATAACTAAAATGGATGAGAGGGGGGAGGGATGGGGGGGGGTGGCGTGGGAGGAGGGAGGGGGGAGGGAGAAAAAGTCACTGTAAATGTGTGGAAAAGAAAAAGTGTATATCATGGCTATTGTGATTTATGGTGTGAAAAATAAAAAATTTAAAAAAAAAAAAAAAAAAAAAAAAAAAGAGGTGGGGAATTAGATATGGGGAAACAGAGGCGGGGAATCATGGGCGGGGAAACAGAGGCGGGGAATCAGATATGGGGAATCAGAGGTGGGGAATCAGAGGCAGGGAATCAGATGTGCGGAATCAGAGATGGGGAATCAGAGGCAGGGAATCAGAATCAGAAGCGGGGAATCAGAGGCCGGGAATCAGAGGCCGGGAATCAGATGATGGGAATAAGAGGCCGGGAATCAGAGGTGGGGAATCAGAGTCTGGGAATCAGAGATGGGGATTCAGAGGTGGGGAATGAGATATGGAGAATCAGAGGCGGGGAATCAGAGGCGGGGAAACAGAGGTGGGGAATCAGATATGGGGAAATAGAGGCGGGGAATCAGTTATGGGGAATCAGAGGTGTGGAATCAGAGGTTGGGAATCAGTGTCGGGGAAACAGAGGCGGGTAATCAGATATGGGGAATCAGAGGTGGCGAATCAAAGGCGGTGAAACAGAGATGGGGAATCAGGGCAGGGAATCAGAGGCAGAGAATCAAACACGGGGAATCAGAGCTGGGGAATCAGAGGCGGGGAATCAGAGTTGGGAATCAGAGGCGGGGAATCAGAGGCGGGGAAACAGAGGCGGGGAATCAGATATGGGGAATCAGAGGTGGGGAATCCGAGGTTGGGAATCAGAGGCAGGGAATCAGAGGCGGGGAATCAGAGGCGGGGAATCAGAGGAAGGGAATCAGATGTGCGGAATCGGAGATGGGGAATCAGAGGCAGGGAATCAGAGGCGGGGAATCAGAGGCGGGGAATCAGAGGCCGGGAATCAGATATGGGGAAACAGAGGCGGGGAATCCGAGGCGGGGAAACAGAGGCGGGGAATCAGATATGGGGAATCAGAGGTGGGGAATCAGAGGTTGGGAATCAGAGGCTGGGAATCAGAGGCTTGGAATCAGATGCAGGGAATCAGATGCGGGGAATCAGAGGCGGGGAATCAGAGCTGGGGAATCAGAGGTGGGGATTCAGATTTGGGGAATCAGAGGCGGGGACTTAGATATTGGGAAACAGAGGCGGGGAATCAGAGGCGGGGAAACCCAGGCGGGGAATCAGATATGGGGAATCAGAGGTGGGGAATCAGAGGCAAGGAATCAGATGTGCGGAATCAGAGATGGGGAATCAGAGGCAGGGAATCAGAATCAGAAGCACGGAATTCGAGGCCGGGAATTAGAGGCCGGAATCAGATGCTGGGAATCAGAGGCCTGGAATCAGAGGCGGGGAATCAGAGGCAGGGAATCAGATGCGGGGAATCAGAGGCGGGGAAACAGAGGCGGGGAATCAGATATGGGGAATCAGAGGTGGGGCATCAGAGGTTGTGAATCACAGATGGGGAATCAGAGGCGGGGAATCAGAGGCAGGGAATCAGACGCGGGGAATCAGAGGCGGGGATTCAGAGCTGGGGAATCAGAGGCGGGGAATCAGAGTTGGGGAATCAGAGGCGGGGAATCAGATATGGGGAATCAGAGGCAGGGAATCAGAGGCGGGAAAACAGAGGCGGGGAATCAGATATGGGGAATCAGAGGCGGGGAATCAGAGGCAGGGAACCAGACACGGGGAATCAGAGGCGGGGAATCAGAGATGGGGAATCAGAGGCGGGGAATCAGAGGCAGGGAATCGGATGCCGGGAATCAGAGGCGGGAAATCAGAGCTGGGGAATCAGAGGCGGGGAATCAGAGTTGGGGAATCAGAGGCGGGAAATCAGAGGCAGGAAATAAGACAGGGATTCAGAGGCTGGGAATCAGACGGGGGGAATCAAAGGCGGGGAATCAGAGCTGGTGAATCAGAGGCAGGGAATCAGAGTTGGGGATTCAGAGGCGGGGAATCAGATATGGGGAAACAGAGGTGGGGAATGAGAGGCGGGCAAGCAGAGGTGGGGAATTAGATATGGGGAATCAGAGGTGGGAAATCAGAGGTGGTGAATCAGAGATGGGGAATCACAGGCGGGGAATCAGAGGCAGCGAATAGAACGCGGGGAATCAGAGGCAGGGAATCAGAGCTGGGGAATCAGAGGCGGGGAATCAGATATGGGGAAACAGAGGCGGGGAATCAGAGGCGGGGAAACAGAGGCGGGGAATCAGACATGGGGAATCGGATGCGGGGAATCAGAGGCGGGGAATCAGAGCTGGGGAATCAGAGGTGGGGAATCAGAGTTGGGGCATCAGAGGTGGAGAATTAGATATGGGGAAACAGAGGCGGGGAATCAGAGGCGGGGAAACAGAGGCGGGGAATCAGATATGGGGAATCAGAGGTGGGGAATCAGAGGCAAGGAATCAGATGTGCGGAATCAGAGATGGGGAATCAGAGGCAGGGAAATAGAATCAGAAGCGGGGAATCAGAGGCCGGGAATCAGAGGCCGGGAATCAGATGCTGGGAATAAGAGGCCGGGAATCAGAGGTGGGGAATCAGAGTCTGGGAATCAGAGATGGGGATTCAGAGGCGGGGAATGAGATATGGAGAATCAGAGGCGGGGAATCAGAGGCGGGGTAACAGAGGTGGGGAATAAGATATGGGGAATCAGAGGTGGCGAATCAAAGGCGGTGAATCAGAGATGGGGAATCAGAGGCGGGGAATCAAAGGCAGGGAATCAGATGCGGGGATTCAGAGGCGGGGAATCAGAGCTGGCGAATCAGAGGCGGGGAATCAGAGGTGGGCAATCAGAGCCGGGGAATCAGATATGGGGAATCAGAGGCGGGGAAACAGAGGCGGGGAATCAGATATGGGGAATCAGAGGTGGGGAATCAGAGGTTGTGAATCAGAGATGGGGAATCAAGGCGGGGAATCAGAGGCGGGGAAACAGAGGCGGGGAATCAGATATGGGGAATCAGAATTGGGGAATCAGGGGCAGGGAATCAGTGGCAGGGAATCAGAGGCGGGGAATCAGAGGCGGGGAATCAGAGGCAGGGAATCAGACACGGGGAATCAGAGGCGGGGAATCAGAGATGGGGAATCATAGGCAGGGAATCGGTTGTGCGGAATCAGAGATGGGGAATCAGATGTGGGGAATCAGAGGCAGTGAATCAGAGGCGGGGAAACAGAGGCGGGTAATCAAATATAGGGAATCAGAGGTGGGGAATCAGAGGTTGTGAATCAGAGATGGGGAATCAAGGCGGGGAATCAGAGGCAGGGAATCAGACGCGGGGAATCAGAGGCGGGGATTCAGAGCTGGGGAATCAGAGGCGGTGAATCAGAGTTGGGGAATCAGAGGCAGGGAATCAGATATGGGGAATCAGAGGTGGCGAATCAGAGGCGGGGAAACAGAGGCGGGGAATCAGATATGGGGAATCAGAATTGGGAAATCAGGGGCAGGGAATCAGTGGCAGGGAATCAGAGGCGGGGAATCAGAGGCGGGGAATCAGAGGCAGGGAATCAGACACGGGGAATCAGAGGCGGGGAATCAGAGATGGGGAATCAGAGGCGGGGAATCAGAGGCAGGGAATCGGACTCCGGGAATCAGAGTCGGGGAATCAGAGCTGGGGAATCAGAGGCGGGGAATCAGAGTTGGAAAATCAGAGGCGGGGAATCAGATATGGGGAAATAGAGGCGGGGAATCAGATATGGGGAATCAGAGGTGTGGAATCAGAGGTTGGGAATCAGAGGCAGGGAATCAGAGTCGGGGAAACAGAGGCGGGTAATCAGATATGGGGAATCAGAGGTGGCGAATCAAAGGCGGTGAAACAGAGATGGGGAATCAGGGCAGGGAATCAGAGGCAGCGAATCAAACACGGGGAATCAGAGCTGGGGAATCAGAGGCGGGGAATCAGAGTTGGGAATCAGAGGCGGGGAATCAGAGGCGGGGAAACAGAGGCGGGGAATCAGATATGGGGAATCAGAGGGGGGGAATCCGAGGTTGGGAATCAGAGGCAGGGAATCAGAGGCGGGGAATCAGAGGCGGGGAATCATAGGAAGGGAATCAGATGTGCGGAATCGGAGATGGGGAATCAGAAGCAGGGAATCAGAGGCGGGGAATCAGAGGCGGGGAATCAGAGGCCGGGAATCAGATATGGGGAAACAGAGGCGGGGAATCCGAGGCGGGGAAACAGAGGCGGGGAATCAGATATGGGGTATCAGAGGTGGGGAATCAGAGGTTGGGAGTCAGAGGCAGGGAATCAGAGGCTTGGAATCAGATGCAGGGAATCAGATGCGGGGAATCAGAGGCGGGGAATCAGAGCTGGCGAATCAGAGGTGGGGAATCAGATTTGGGGAATCAGAGGCGGGGACTTAGATATTGGGAAACAGAGGCGGGGAATCAGAGGCGGGGAAACCCAGGCGGGGAATCAGATATGGGGAATCAGAGGTGGGGAATCAGAGGCAAGGAATCAGATGTGCGGAATCAGAGATGGGGAATCAGAGGCAGGGAATCAGAATCAGAAGCAGGGAATCAGAGGCCGGGAATTAGAGGCCGGAATCAGATGCTGGGAATCAGAGGCCTGGAATCAGAGGCGGGGAATCAGAGGCAGGGAATCAGATGCGGGGAATCAGAGGCGGGGAATCAGAGCTGGGGAATCAGAGGCGGGGTATTAGAGTTGGGGAATCAGAGGCGGGGAATCAGATATGGGGAAACAGAGGTGGGGAATCAGAGGCGGGGAAACATAGGCAGGGAATCAGATATGGGGAATCAGAGGCGGGGAATCAGAGGTGGGGAATCATAGGCAGGGAATCAGATGTGCGGAATCAGAGATGGGGAATCAGAAGCTGGGAATCAGAGGTGGTGAATCAGAGATGGGGAATCAGAGGCGGGGAATAAGAGGAGGGGAATTAGACGCGGGGAATCAGAGGTGGGCAATCAGAGGCGGGGAATCAGATATGGGGAATCAGAGGCGGGGAATCAGAGGCGGGGAAACAGAGGCGGGGAATCAGATATGGGGAATCAGAGGTGGGGCATCAGAGGTTGTGAATCACAGATGGGGAATCAGAGGCGGGGAATCAGAGGCAGGGAATCAGACGCGGGGAATCAGAGGCGGGGATTCAGAGCTGGGGAATCAGAGGCGGGGAATCAGAGTTGGGGAATCAGAGGCAGGGAATCAGATATGGGGAATCAGAGGCAGGGAATCAGAGGCGGGAAAACAGAGGCGGGGAATCAGATATGGGGAATCAGAGGCGGGGAATCAGAAGCAGGGAATCAGACACGGGGAATCAGAGGCGGGGAATCAGAGATGGGGAATCAGAGGCGGGGAATCAGAGGCAAGGAATCGGATGCCGGGAATCAGAGGCGGGAAATCAGAGGCAGGAAATCAGACAGGGATTCAGAGGCTGGGAATCAGACGGGGGGAATCAAAGGCGGGGAATCAGAGCTGGTGAATCAGAGGCAGGGAATCAGAGTTGGGGATTCAGAGGCGGGGAATCAGATATGGGGAAACAGAGGCGGGGAATGAGAGGCGGGCAAGCAGAGGCGGGGAATTAGATATGGTGAATCAGAGGTGGGAAATCAGAGGTGGTGAATCAGAGATGGGGAATCACAGGCGGGGAATCAGAGGCAGCGAATAGAACGCGGGGAATCAGAGGCAGGGAATCAGAGCTGGGGAATCAGAGGCGGGGAATCAGATATGGGGAAACAGAGGCGGGGAATCAGAGGCGGGGAAACAGAGGCGGGGAATCAGACATGGGGAATCGGATGCGGGGAATCAGAGGCGGGGCATCAGAGCTGGGGAATCAGAGGTGGGGAATCAGAGTTGGGGCATCAGAGGTGGGGAATTAGATATGGGGAAACAGAGGCGGGGAATCATGGGCGGGGAAACAGAGGCGGGGAATCAGATATGGGGAATCAGAGGTGGGGAATCAGAGGCAGGGAATCAGATGTGCGGAATCAGAGATGGGGAATCAGAGGCAGGGAATCAGAATCAGAAGCGGGGAATCAGAGGCCGGGAATCAGAGGCCGGGAATCAGATGCTGGGAATAAGAGGCCGGGAATCAGAGGTGGGGAATCAGAGTCTGGGAATCAGAGATGGGGATTCAGAGGTGGGGAATGAGATATGGAGAATCAGAGGCGGGGAAACAGAGGTGGGGAATCAGATATGGGGAAATAGAGGCGGGTAATCAGTTATGGGGAATCAGAGGTGTGGAATCAGAGGTTGGGAATCAGAGCCAGGGAATCAGAGTCGGGGAAACAGAGGCGGGTAATCAGATATGGGGAATCAGAGGTGGCGAATCAAAGGCGGTGAAACAGAGATGGGGAATCAGGGCAGGGAATCAGAGGCAGGGAATCAAACACGGGGAATCAGAGCTGGGGAATCAGAGGCGGGGAATCAGAGTTGGGAATCAGAGGCGGGGAATCAGAGGCGGGGAAACAGAGGCGGGGAATCAGATATGGGGAATCAGAGGTGGGGAATCCGAGGTTGGGAATCAGAGGCAGGGAATCAGAGGCGGGGAATCAGAGGCGGGGAATCAGAGGAAGGGAATCAGATGTGCGGAATCGGAGATGGGGAATCAGAGGCAGGGAATCAGAGGCGGGGAATCAGAGGCGGGGAATCAGAGGCCGGGAATCAGATATGGGGAAACAGAGGCGGGGAATCCGAGGCGGGGAAACAGAGGCGGGGAATCAGATATGGGGAATCAGAGGTGGGGAATCAGAGGTTGGGAATCAGAGGCAGGGAATCAGAGGCTTGGAATCAGATGCAGGGAATCAGATGCGGGGAATCAGAGGCGGGGAATCAGAGCTGGGGAATCAGAGGTGGGGAATCAGATTTGGGGAATCAGAGGCGGGGACTTAGATATTGGGAAACAGAGGCGGGGAATCAGAGGCGGGGAAACCCAGGCGGGGAATCAGATATGGGGAATCAGAGGTGGGGAATCAGAGGCAAGGAATCAGATGTGCGGAATCAGAGATGGGGAATCAGAGGCAGGGAATCAGAATCAGAAGCAGGGAATTCGAGGCCGGGAATTAGAGGCCGGAATCAGATGCTGGGAATCAGAGGCCTGGAATCAGAGGCGGGGAATCAGAGGCAGGGAATCAGATGCGGGGAATCAGAGGCGGGGAATCAGAGCTGGGGAATCAGAGGTGGGGTATTAGAGTTGGGGAATCAGAGGCGGGGAATCAGATATGGGGAAACAGAGGTGGGGAATCAGAGGTGGGGAATCATAGGCAGGGAATCGGATGTGCGGAATCAGAGATGGGGAATCAGAGGCTGGGAATCAGCGGTGGTGAATCAGAGATGGGGAATCAGAGGCGGGGAATCAGAGGCGGGGAATCAGACGCGGGGAATCAGAGGTGGTCAATCAGAGGCGTGGAATCAGATATGGGGAATCAGAGGCGGGGAATCAGAGGCGGGGAAACAGAGGCGGGGAATCAGATATGGGGAATCAGAGGTGGGGCATCAGAGGTTGTGAATCACAGATGGGGAATCAGAGGCGGGGAATCAGAGGCAGGGAATCAGACGCGGGGAATCAGAGGCGGGGATTCAGAGCTGGGGAATCAGAGGCGGGGAATCAGAGTTGGGGAATCAGAGGCGGGGAATCAGATATGGGGAATCAGAGGCAGGGAATCAGAGGCGGGAAAACAGAGGCGGGGAATCAGATATGGGGAATCAGAGGCGGGGAATCAGAGGCAGGGAACCAGACACGGGGAATCAGAGGCGGGGAATCAGAGATGGGGAATCAGAGGCGGGGAATCAGAGGCAGGGATTCGGATGCCGGGAATCAGAGGCGGGAAATCAGAGCTGGGGAATCAGAGGCGGGGAATCAGAGTTGGGGAATCAGAGGCGGGAAATCAGAGGCAGGAAATAAGACAGGGATTCAGAGGCTGGGAATCAGACGGGGGGAATCAAAGGCGGGGAATCAGAGCTGGTGAATCAGAGGCAGGGAATCAGAGTTGGGGATTCAGAGGCGGGGAATCAGATATGGGGAAACAGAGGTGGGGAATGAGAGGCGGGCAAGCAGAGGTGGGGAATTAGATATGGGGAATCAGAGGTGGGAAATCAGAGGTGGTGAATGAGAGATGGGGAATCACAGGCGGGGAATCAGAGGCAGCGAATAGAACGCGGGGAATCAGAGGCAGGGAATCAGAGCTGGGGAATCAGAGGCGGGGAATCAGATATGGGGAAACAGAGGCGGGGAATCAGAGGCGGGGAAACAGAGGCGGGGAATCAGACATGGGGAATCGGATGCGGGGAATCAGAGGCGGGGAATCAGAGCTGGGGAATCAGAGGTGGGGAATCAGAGTTGGGGCATCAGAGGTGGGGAATTAGATATGGGGAAACAGAGGTGGGGAATCAGAGGCGGGGAAACAGAGGCGGGGAATCAGATATGGGGAATCAGAGGTGGAGAATCAGAGGCAAGGAATCAGATGTGCGGAATCAGAGATGGGGAATCAGAGGCAGGGAATCAGAATCAGAAGCGGGGAATCAGAGGCCGGGAATCAGAGGCCGGGAATCAGATGCTGGGAATAAGAGGCCGGGAATCAGAGGTGGGGAATCAGAGTCTGGGAATCAGAGATGGGGATTCAGAGGCGGGGAATGAGATATGGAGAATCAGAGGCGGGGAATCAGAGGCGGGGTAACAGAGGTGGGGAATAAGATATGGGGAATCAGAGGTGGCGAATCAAAGGCGGTGAATCAGAGATGGGGAATCAGAGGCGGGGAATCAGAGGCAGGGAATCAGATGCGGGGATTCAGAGGCGGGGAATCAGAGCTGGCGAATCAGAGGCGGGGAATCAGAGGTGGGCAATCAGAGCCGGGGAATCAGATATGGGGAATCAGAGGCGGGGAAACAGAGGCGGGGAATCAGATATGGGGAATCAGAGGTGGGGAATCAGAGGTTGTGAATCAGAGATGGGGAATCAAGGCGGGGAATCAGAGGCGGGGAAACAGAGGCGGGGAATCAGATATGGGGAATCAGAGGTGGGGAATCAGGGGCAGGGAATCAGTGGCAGGGAATCAGAGGCGGGGAATCTGAGCCGGGGAATCAGAGGCAGGGAATCAGACACGGGGAATCAGAGGCGGGGAATCAGAGATGGTGAATCAGAGGCGGGGAATCAGAGGCAGGGAATCGGACGCCGGGAATCAGAGGCGGGGAATCAGAGCTGGGGAATCAGAGGCGGGGAATCAGAGTTGGGGAATAAGAGGCGGCGAATCAGATATGGGGAAATAGAGGCGGGGAATCAGATATGGGGAATCAGAGGTGTGGAATCAGAGGTTGGGAATCAGAGGCAGGGAATCAGAGGCGGGGAAACAGAGGCGGGGAATCAGATATGGGGAATCAGAGGTGGCGAATCAAAGGCGGTGAAACAGAGATGGGGAATCAGGGCAGGGAATCAGAGGCAGGGAATCAGAGCTGGGGAAACAGAGGCGGGGAATCAGATATGGGGAATCAGAGGTGGGGAATCAGGGGCGGGGAATCAGTGGCAGGGAATCAGAGCTGGGGAATCAGAGGTGGGGAATCAGAGCTGGGGAAACAGAGGCGGGGAATCAGATATGGGGAATCAGAGGTGGGGAATCAGGGGCGGGGAATCAGTGGCAGGGAATCAGAGGCCGGGAATAAAAGGCGGGGAATCAGAGCTGGGGAATCAGAGGCGGGGAATCAGAGTTGGGGAATCAGAGGAGGGGAATCAGATATGGGGAAACAGAGGCCGGGAATCAGAGGCAGGGAAACAGAGGCGGGGAATCA
This sequence comes from Narcine bancroftii, assembly GCF_036971445.1. Taxonomy (NCBI): domain Eukaryota; kingdom Metazoa; phylum Chordata; class Chondrichthyes; order Torpediniformes; family Narcinidae; genus Narcine; species Narcine bancroftii. The sequence goes on from NW_027211883.1 coordinate 1,377,304, forward strand.
GATATGGGGAATCAGAGGTGGGGAATTTGAGGTTGCGAATCAGAGGCGGGGAATCAGAGGCGGGGAATCAGAGGCAGGGAATCGGATGTGCGGAATCAGAGATGGGGAATCAGAGGTGGGGATTCAGAGGCGGTGAATCAGAAAAGGGGAATCAGAGGCTGGGAATCAGAGGCAGGGAATCAGACGCACGGAATCAGAGGCGGGGAATCATAGCTGGCGAATTAGTGGAGGGGAATCAGACTTGGGGAATCAGAGGCGGGGAATCAGATATGGGGAAACAGAGGCGGGGAATCAGAGGCGGGGAAACAGAGGCGGGGAATCAGAGATGGGGAATCAGAGGCGTGGAATAAGAGGAGGGGAATTAGACGCGGGGAATCAGAGGTGGGCAATCAGAGGCGGGGAATCAGATATGGGGAATCAGAGGCGGGGAATCAGAGGCGGGGAAACAGAGGCGGGGAATCAGATATGGGGAATCAGAGGTGGGGCATCAGAGGTTGTGAATCACAGATGGGGAATCAGAGGCGGGGAATCAGAGGCAGGGAATCAGACGCGGGGAATCAGAGGCGGGGATTCAGAGCTGGGGAATCAGAGGCGGGGAATCAGAGTTGGGGAATCAGAGGCGGGGAATCAGATATGGGGAATCAGAGGCAGGGAATCAGAGGCGGGAAAACAGAGGCGGGGAATCAGATATGGGGAATCAGAGGCGGGGAATCAGAGGCAGGGAATCAGACACGGGGAATCAGAGGCGGGGAATCAGAGATGGGGAATCAGAGGCGGGGAATCAGAGGCAAGGAATCGGATGCCGGGAATCAGAGGCGGAAAATCAGAGGCAGGAAATCAGACAGGGATTCAGAGGCTGGGAATCAGACGGGGGGAATCAAAGGCGGGGAATCAGAGCTGGTGAATCAGAGGCAGGGAATCAGAGTTGGGGATTCAGAGGCGGGGAATCAGATATGGGGAAACAGAGGCGGGGAATGAGAGGCGGGCAAGCAGAGGCGGGGAATTAGATATGGGGAATCAGAGGTGGGAAATCAGAGGTGGTGAATCAGAGATGGGGAATCACAGGCGGGGAATCAGAGGCAGCGAATAGAACGCGGGGAATCAGAGGCAGGGAATCAGAGCTGGGGAGTCAGAGGCGGGGAATCAGATATGGGGAAACAGAGGCGGGGAATCAGAGGCGGGGAAACAGAGGCGGGGAATCAGACATGGGGAATCGGATGCGGGGAATCAGAGGCGGGGCATCAGAGCTGGGGAATCAGAGGTGGGGAATCAGAGTTGGGGCATCAGAGGTGGGGAATTAGATATGGGGAAACAGAGGCGGGGAATCATGGGCGGGGAAACAGAGGCGGGGAATCAGATATGGGGAATCAGAGGTGGGGAATCAGAGGCAGGGAATCAGATGTGCGGAATCAGAGATGGGGAATCAGAGGCAGGGAATCAGAATCAGAAGCGGGGAATCAGAGGCCGGGAATCAGAGGCCGGGAATCAGATGCTGGGAATAAGAGGCCGGGAATCAGAGGTGGGGAATCAGAGTCTGGGAATCAGAGATGGGGATTCAGAGGTGGGGAATGAGATATGGAGAATCAGAGGCGGGGAAACAGAGGTGGGGAATCAGATATGGGGAAATAGAGGAGGGGAATAAGTTATGGGGAATCAGAGGTGTGGAATCAGAGGTTGGGAATCAGAGCCAGGGAATCAGAGTCGGGGAAACAGAGGCGGGTAATCAGATATGGGGAATCAGAGGTGGCGAATCAAAGGCGGTGAAACAGAGATGGGGAATCAGGGCAGGGAATCAGAGGCAGGGAATCAAACACGGGGAATCAGAGCTGGGGAATCAGAGGCGGGGAATCAGAGTTGGGAATCAGAGGCAGGGAATCAGATGCGGGGAATCAGAGGCGGGGAATCAGAGCTGGGGAATCAGAGGTGGGGTATTAGAGTTGGGGAATCAGAGGCGGGGAATCAGATATGGGGAAACAGAGGTGGGGAATCAGAGGTGGGGAATCATAGGCAGGGAATCGGATGTGCGGAATCAGAGATGGGGAATCAGAGGCTGGGAATCAGCGGTGGTGAATCAGAGATGGGGAATCAGAGGCGGGGAATCAGAGGCGGGGAATCAGACGCGGGGAATCAGAGGTGGTCAATCAGAGGCGTGGAATCAGATATGGGGAATCAGAGGCGGGGAATCAGAGGCGGGGAAACAGAGGCGGGGAATCAGATATGGGGAATCAGAGGTGGGGCATCAGAGGTTGTGAATCACAGATGGGGAATCAGAGGCGGGGAATCAGAGGCAGGGAATCAGACGCGGGGAATCAGAGGCGGGGATTCAGAGCTGGGGAATCAGAGGCGGGGAATCAGAGTTGGGGAATCAGAGGCGGGGAATCAGATATGGGGAATCAGAGGCAGGGAATCAGAGGCGGGAAAACAGAGGCGGGGAATCAGATATGGGGAATCAGAGGCGGGGAATCAGAGGCAGGGAACCAGACACGGGGAATCAGAGGCGGGGAATCAGAGATGGGGAATCAGAGGCGGGGAATCAGAGGCAGGGATTCGGATGCCGGGAATCAGAGGCGGGAAATCAGAGCTGGGGAATCAGAGGCGGGGAATCAGAGTTGGGGAATCAGAGGCGGGAAATCAGAGGCAGGAAATAAGACAGGGATTCAGAGGCTGGGAATCAGACGGGGGGAATCAAAGGCGGGGAATCAGAGCTGGTGAATCAGAGGCAGGGAATCAGAGTTGGGGATTCAGAGGCGGGGAATCAGATATGGGGAAACAGAGGTGGGGAATGAGAGGCGGGCAAGCAGAGGTGGGGAATTAGATATGGGGAATCAGAGGTGGGAAATCAGAGGTGGTGAATGAGAGATGGGGAATCACAGGCGGGGAATCAGAGGCAGCGAATAGAACGCGGGGAATCAGAGGCAGGGAATCAGAGCTGGGGAATCAGAGGCGGGGAATCAGATATGGGGAAACAGAGGCGGGGAATCAGAGGCGGGGAAACAGAGGCGGGGAATCAGACATGGGGAATCGGATGCGGGGAATCAGAGGCGGGGAATCAGAGCTGGGGAATCAGAGGTGGGGAATCAGAGTTGGGGCATCAGAGGTGGGGAATTAGATATGGGGAAACAGAGGTGGGGAATCAGAGGCGGGGAAACAGAGGCGGGGAATCAGATATGGGGAATCAGAGGTGGAGAATCAGAGGCAAGGAATCAGATGTGCGGAATCAGAGATGGGGAATCAGAGGCAGGGAATCAGAATCAGAAGCGGGGAATCAGAGGCCGGGAATCAGAGGCCGGGAATCAGATGCTGGGAATAAGAGGCCGGGAATCAGAGGTGGGGAATCAGAGTCTGGGAATCAGAGATGGGGATTCAGAGGCGGGGAATGAGATATGGAGAATCAGAGGCGGGGAATCAGAGGCGGGGTAACAGAGGTGGGGAATAAGATATGGGGAATCAGAGGTGGCGAATCAAAGGCGGTGAATCAGAGATGGGGAATCAGAGGCGGGGAATCAGAGGCAGGGAATCAGATGCGGGGATTCAGAGGCGGGGAATCAGAGCTGGCGAATCAGAGGCGGGGAATCAGAGGTGGGCAATCAGAGCCGGGGAATCAGATATGGGGAATCAGAGGCGGGGAAACAGAGGCGGGGAATCAGATATGGGGAATCAGAGGTGGGGAATCAGAGGTTGTGAATCAGAGATGGGGAATCAAGGCGGGGAATCAGAGGCGGGGAAACAGAGGCGGGGAATCAGATATGGGGAATCAGAGGTGGGGAATCAGGGGCAGGGAATCAGTGGCAGGGAATCAGAGGCGGGGAATCTGAGCCGGGGAATCAGAGGCAGGGAATCAGACACGGGGAATCAGAGGCGGGGAATCAGAGATGGTGAATCAGAGGCGGGGAATCAGAGGCAGGGAATCGGACGCCGGGAATCAGAGGCGGGGAATCAGAGCTGGGGAATCAGAGGCGGGGAATCAGAGTTGGGGAATAAGAGGCGGCGAATCAGATATGGGGAAATAGAGGCGGGGAATCAGATATGGGGAATCAGAGGTGTGGAATCAGAGGTTGGGAATCAGAGGCAGGGAATCAGAGGCGGGGAAACAGAGGCGGGGAATCAGATATGGGGAATCAGAGGTGGCGAATCAAAGGCGGTGAAACAGAGATGGGGAATCAGGGCAGGGAATCAGAGGCAGGGAATCAGAGCTGGGGAAACAGAGGCGGGGAATCAGATATGGGGAATCAGAGGTGGGGAATCAGGGGCGGGGAATCAGTGGCAGGGAATCAGAGCTGGGGAATCAGAGGTGGGGAATCAGAGCTGGGGAAACAGAGGCGGGGAATCAGATATGGGGAATCAGAGGTGGGGAATCAGAGGCCGGGAATAAAAGGCGGGGAATCAGAGCTGGGGAATCAGAGGCGGGGAATCAGAGTTGGGGAATCAGAGGAGGGGAATCAGATATGGGGAAACAGAGGCCGGGAATCAGAGGCAGGGAAACAGAGGCGGGGAATCAGATATGGGGAATCAGAGGTGGGGAATTTGAGGTTGCGAATCAGAGGCGGGGAATCAGAGGCGGGGAATCAGAGGCAGGGAATCGGATGTGCGGAATCAGAGATGGGGAATCAGAGGTGGGGATTCAGAGGCGGTGAATCAGAAAAGGGGAATCAGAGGCTGGGAATCAGAGGCAGGGAATCAGACGCACGGAATCAGAGGCGGGGAATCATAGCTGGCGAATTAGTGGAGGGGAATCAGACTTGGGGAATCAGAGGCGGGGAATCAGATATGGGGAAACAGAGGCGGGGAATCAGAGGCGGGGAAACAGAGGCGGGGAATCAGAGATGGGGAATCAGAGGCGTGGAATAAGAGGAGGGGAATTAGACGCGGGGAATCAGAGGTGGGCAATCAGAGGCGGGGAATCAGATATGGGGAATCAGAGGCGGGGAATCAGAGGCGGGGAAACAGAGGCGGGGAATCAGATATGGGGAATCAGAGGTGGGGCATCAGAGGTTGTGAATCACAGATGGGGAATCAGAGGCGGGGAATCAGAGGCAGGGAATCAGACGCGGGGAATCAGAGGCGGGGATTCAGAGCTGGGGAATCAGAGGCGGGGAATCAGAGTTGGGGAATCAGAGGCGGGGAATCAGATATGGGGAATCAGAGGCAGGGAATCAGAGGCGGGAAAACAGAGGCGGGGAATCAGATATGGGGAATCAGAGGCGGGGAATCAGAGGCAGGGAATCAGACACGGGGAATCAGAGGCGGGGAATCAGAGATGGGGAATCAGAGGCGGGGAATCAGAGGCAAGGAATCGGATGCCGGGAATCAGAGGCGGAAAATCAGAGGCAGGAAATCAGACAGGGATTCAGAGGCTGGGAATCAGACGGGGGGAATCAAAGGCGGGGAATCAGAGCTGGTGAATCAGAGGCAGGGAATCAGAGTTGGGGATTCAGAGGCGGGGAATCAGATATGGGGAAACAGAGGCGGGGAATGAGAGGCGGGCAAGCAGAGGCGGGGAATTAGATATGGGGAATCAGAGGTGGGAAATCAGAGGTGGTGAATCAGAGATGGGGAATCACAGGCGGGGAATCAGAGGCAGCGAATAGAACGCGGGGAATCAGAGGCAGGGAATCAGAGCTGGGGAGTCAGAGGCGGGGAATCAGATATGGGGAAACAGAGGCGGGGAATCAGAGGCGGGGAAACAGAGGCGGGGAATCAGACATGGGGAATCGGATGCGGGGAATCAGAGGCGGGGCATCAGAGCTGGGGAATCAGAGGTGGGGAATCAGAGTTGGGGCATCAGAGGTGGGGAATTAGATATGGGGAAACAGAGGCGGGGAATCATGGGCGGGGAAACAGAGGCGGGGAATCAGATATGGGGAATCAGAGGTGGGGAATCAGAGGCAGGGAATCAGATGTGCGGAATCAGAGATGGGGAATCAGAGGCAGGGAATCAGAATCAGAAGCGGGGAATCAGAGGCCGGGAATCAGAGGCCGGGAATCAGATGCTGGGAATAAGAGGCCGGGAATCAGAGGTGGGGAATCAGAGTCTGGGAATCAGAGATGGGGATTCAGAGGTGGGGAATGAGATATGGAGAATCAGAGGCGGGGAAACAGAGGTGGGGAATCAGATATGGGGAAATAGAGGAGGGGAATCAGTTATGGGGAATCAGAGGTGTGGAATCAGAGGTTGGGAATCAGAGCCAGGGAATCAGAGTCGGGGAAACAGAGGCGGGTAATCAGATATGGGGAATCAGAGGTGGCGAATCAAAGGCGGTGAAACAGAGATGGGGAATCAGGGCAGGGAATCAGAGGCAGGGAATCAAACACGGGGAATCAGAGCTGGGGAATCAGAGGCGGGGAATCAGAGTTGGGAATCAGAGGCGGGGAATCAGAGGCGGGGAAACAGAGGCGGGGAATCAGATATGGGGAATCAGAGGTGGGGAATCCGAGGTTGGGAATCAGAGGCAGGGAATCAGAGGCGGGGAATCAGAGGCGGGGAATCAGAGGAAGGGAATCAGATGTGCGGAATCGGAGATGGGGAATCAGAGGCAGGGAATCAGAGGCGGGGAATCAGAGGCGGGGAATCAGAGGCCGGGAATCAGATATGGGGAAACAGAGGCGGGGAATCCGAGGCGGGGAAACAGAGGCGGGGAATCAGATATGGGGAATCAGAGGTGGGGAATCAGAGGTTGGGAATCAGAGGCAGGGAATCAGAGGCTTGGAATCAGATGCAGGGAATCAGATGCGGGGAATCAGAGGCGGGGAATCAGAGCTGGGGAATCAGAGGTGGGGAATCAGATTTGGGGAATCAGAGGCGGGGACTTAGATATTGGGAAACAGAGGCGGGGAATCAGAGGCGGGGAAACCCAGGCGGGGAATCAGATATGGGGAATCAGAGGTGGGGAATCAGAGGCAAGGAATCAGATGTGCGGAATCAGAGATGGGGAATCAGAGGCAGGGAATCAGAATCAGAAGCAGGGAATTCGAGGCCGGGAATTAGAGGCCGGAATCAGATGCTGGGAATCAGAGGCCTGGAATCAGAGGCGGGGAATCAGAGGCAGGGAATCAGATGCGGGGAATCAGAGGCGGGGAATCAGAGCTGGGGAATCAGAGGTGGGGTATTAGAGTTGGGGAATCAGAGGCGGGGAATCAGATATGGGGAAACAGAGGTGGGGAATCAGAGGTGGGGAATCATAGGCAGGGAATCGGATGTGCAAAATCAGAGATGGGGAATCAGAGGCTGGGAATCAGCGGTGGTGAATCAGAGATGGGGAATCAGAGGCGGGGAATCAGAGGTGGGGAATCAGACGCGGGGAATCAGAGGTGGTCAATCAGAGGCGTGGAATCAGATATGGGGAATCAGAGGCGGGGAATCAGAGGCGGGGAAACAGAGGCGGGGAATCAGATATGGGGAATCAGAGGTGGGGCATCAGAGGTAGTGAATCACAGATGGGGAATCAGAGGCGGGGAATCAGAGGCAGGGAATCAGACGCGGGGAATCAGAGGCGGGGATTCAGAGCTGGGGAATCAGAGGCGGGGAATCAGAGTTGGGGAATCAGAGGCGGGGAATCAGATATGGGGAATCAGAGGCAGGGAATCAGAGGCGGGAAAACAGAGGCGGGGAATCAGATATGGGGAATCAGAGGCGGGGAATCAGAGGAAGGGAACCAGACACGGGGAATCAGAGGCGGGGAATCAGAGATGGGGAATCAGAGGCGGGGAATCAGAGGCAGGGATTCGGATGCCGGGAATCAGAGGCGGGAAATCAGAGCTGGGGAATCAGAGGCGGGGAATCAGAGTTGGGGAATCAGAGGCGGGAAATCAGAGGCAGGAAATAAGACAGGGATTCAGAGGCTGGGAATCAGACGGGGGGAATCAAAGGCGGGGAATCAGAGCTGGTGAATCAGAGGCAGGGAATCAGAGTTGGGGATTCAGAGGCGGGGAATCAGATATGGGGAAACAGAGGTGGGGAATGAGAGGCGGGCAAGCAGAGGTGAGGAATTAGATATGGGGAATCAGAGGTGGGAAATCAGAGGTGGTGAATGAGAGATGGGGAATCACAGGCGGGGAATCAGAGGCAGCGAATAGAACGCGGGGAATCAGAGGCAGGGAATCAGAGCTGGGGAATCAGAGGCGGGGAATCAGATATGGGGAAACAGAGGCGGGGAATCAGAGGCGGGGAAACAGAGGCGGGGAATCAGACATGGGGAATCGGATGCGGGGAATCAGAGGCGGGGAATCAGAGCTGGGGAATCAGAGGTGGGGAATCAGAGTTGGGGCATCAGAGGTGGGGAATTAGATATGGGGAAACAGAGGTGGGGAATCAGAGGCGGGGAAACAGAGGCGGGGAATCAGATATGGGGAATCAGAGGTGGGGAATCAGAGGCAAGGAATCAGATGTGCGGAATCAGAGATGGGGAATCAGAGGCAGGGAATCAGAATCAGAAGCGGGGAATCAGAGGCCGGGAATCAGAGGCCGGGAATCAGATGCTGGGAATAAGAGGCCGGGAATCAGAGGTGGGGAATCAGAGTCTGGGAATCAGAGATGGGGATTCAGAGGCGGGGAATGAGATATGGAGAATCAGAGGCGGGGAATCAGAGGCGGGGTAACAGAGGTGGGGAATAAGATATGGGGAATCAGAGGTGGCGAATCAAAGGCGGTGAATCAGAGATGGGGAATCAGAGGCGGGGAATCAGAGGCAGGGAATCAGATGCGGGGATTCAGAGGCGGGGAATCAGAGCTGGCGAATCAGAGGCGGGGAATCAGAGGTTGGCAATCAGAGCCGGGGAATCAGATATGGGGAATCAGAGGCGGGGAAACAGAGGCGGGGAATCAGATATGGGGAATCAGAGGTGGGGAATCAGAGGTTGTGAATCAGAGATGGGGAATCAAGGCGGGGAATCAGAGGCGGGGAAACAGAGGCGGGGAATCAGATATGGGGAATCAGAGGTGGGGAATCAGGGGCAGGGAATCAGTGGCAGGGAATCAGAGGCGGGGAATCTGAGCCGGGGAATCAGAGGCAGGGAATCAGACACGGGGAATCAGAGGCGGGGAATCAGAGATGGTGAATCAGAGGCGGGGAATCAGAGGCAGGGAATCGGACGCCGGGAATCAGAGGCGGGGAATCAGAGCTGGGGAATCAGAGGCGGGGAATCAGAGTTGGGGAATAAGAGGCGGGGAATCAGATATGGGGAAATAGAGGCGGGGAATCAGATATGGGGAATCAGAGGTGTGGAATCAGAGGTTGGGAATCAGAGGCAGGGAATCAGAGGCGGGGAAACAGAGGCGGGGAATCAGATATGGGGAATCAGAGGTGGCGAATCAAAGGCGGTGAAACAGAGATGGGGAATCAGGGCAGGGAATCAGAGGCAAGGAATCAGAGCTGGGGAAACAGAGGCGGGGAATCAGATATGGGGAATCAGAGGTGGGGAATCAGGGGCGGGGAATCAGTGGCAGGGAATCAGAGCTGGGGAATCAGAGGTGGGGAATCAGAGCTGGGGAAACAGAGGCGGGGAATCAGATATGGGGAATCAGAGGTGGGGAATCAGGGGCGGGGAATCAGTGGCAGGGAATCAGAGGCCGGGAATAAAAGGCGGGGAATCAGAGCTGGGGAATCAGAGGCGGGGAATCAGAGTTGGGGAATCAGAGGAGGGGAATCAGATATGGGGAAACAGAGGCCGGGAATCAGAGGCAGGGAAACAGAGGCGGGGAATCAGATATGGGGAATCAGAGGTGGGGAATTTGAGGTTGCGAATCAGAGGCGGGGAATCAGAGGCGGGGAATCAGAGGCAGGGAATCGGATGTGCGGAATCAGAGATGGGGAATCAGAGGTGGGGATTCAGAGGCGGTGAATCAGAAAAGGGGAATCAGAGGCTGGGAATCAGAGGCAGGGAATCAGACGCACGGAATCAGAGGCGGGGAATCATAGCTGGCGAATTAGTGGAGGGGAATCAGACTTGGGGAATCAGAGGCGGGGAATCAGATATGGGGAAACAGAGGCGGGGAATCAGAGGCGGGGAAACAGAGGCGGGGAATCAGATATGGGGAATCCGAGGTGGGGAATCAGAGGCAGGGAATCAGATGTTCGGAATCAGAGATGGGGAATCAGAGGCAGGGAATCAGAATCTGAAGCAGGGAATCAGAGGCCGGGAATCAGAGGCCGGAATCAGATGCTGGGAATCAGAGGCCTGGAATCAGAGGCGGGGAATCAGAGGCAGGGAATCTGATGCGGGGAATCAGAGGCGGGGAATCAGAGCTGGGGAATCAGAGGCAGGGTATTAGAGTTGGGGAATCAGAGGCGGGGAATCAGATATGGGGAAACAGAGGTGGGTAATCAGAGGCGGGGAAACAGAGGCAGGGAATCAGATATGGGGAATCAGAGGCGGGAATCAGAGGTGGGGAATCATAGGCAGGGAATTGGATGTGCGGAATCAGAGATGGCGAATCAGAGGCCGGGAATGAGAGGTGGTGAATCAGATATGGGGAATCAGAGGCGGGGAATCAGAGGCAGTGAATCAGATGCGGGGAATCAGAGGTGGGCAATCAGAGGCGGGGAATCAGATATGGGGAATCAGAGGCGGGGAATCAGAGGCGGGGAAACAGAGGCAGGGAATCAGATATGGGGAATCAGAGGTGGGGCATCAGCGGTTGTGAATCACAGATGGGGAATTAGAGGCGGGGAATCAGAGGCAGGGAATCAGACTCGGGGAATCAGAGTCGGGGATTCAGAGCTGGGGAATCAGAAGCGGGGAATCAGAGTTGGGGAATCAGAGGCGGGGAATCAGATATGGGGAATCAGAGGCAGGGAATCAGAGGCGGGGAATCAGAGGCAGGGAATCAGACGCGGGGATTCTGAGGCGGGGAATCAGAGCTGGGGAATCAGAGGTGGGGAATCAGAGTTGGGGAATCAGAGGCAGTGAATCAGAGATGGGGAATCAGAGGCGGGGAATCAGAGGCAGGAAATCAGACACGGGGATTCAGAGGCTGGGAATCAGACGGGGGGAATCAAAGGCGGGGAATCAGAGCTGGTGAATCAGAGGCAGGGAATCAGAGTTGGGGATTCAGAGGCGGGGAATCAGATATGGGGAAACAGAGGCGGGGAATCAGAGGCGGGCAAACAGAGGCGGGGAATTAGATATGGGGAATCAGAGGTGGGGAATCAGAGGTGGTGCATCAGAGATGGGGAATCACAGGCGGGGAATCAGAGGCAGGGAATAGAACTCGGGGAATCAGAGGCAGGGAATCAGAGCTGGGGAATCAGAGGCGGGGAATCAGATATGGGAAACAGAGGCGGGGAATCAGAGGCGGGGAAACAGAGGCGGGTAATCAGACATGGGGATTCAGATGCGGGGAATCAGAGCTGGGGAATCAGAGGCGGGGAATCAGAGGCGGGGAATCAGAGGCAGGGAATCAGAGGCCGGGAATCAGATGCTGGGAATAAGAGGCCGGGAATCAGAGGTGGGGAAACAGAGGCGGGGAATCAGATATGGGGAATCAGAGGTGGGGAATCAGGGGCGGGGAATCAGTGGCAGGGAATCAGAGGTCGGGAATAAAAGGCGGGGAATCAGAGCTGGGGAATCAGAGGCGGGGAATCAGAGTTGGGGAATCAGAGGAGGGGAATCAGATATGGGGAAACAGAGGCCGGGAATCAGAGGCAGGGAATCGGATGTGCGGAATCAGAGATGGGGAATCAGAGGTGGGGATTCAGATGTGGTGAATCAGAGAAGTGGAATCAGAGGCTGGGAATCAGAGGCAGGGAATCAGACGCAGGGAATCAGAGGCAGGGAATCATAGCTGGCGAATTAGAGGAGGGGAATCAGAGTTGGGGAATCAGAGGCGGGGAATCAGATATGGGGAAACAGAGGCGGGGAATCAGAGGCGGGGAAACAGAGGCGGGGAATCAGATATGGGGAATCAGAGGTGGGGAATCAGAGGCAGGGAATCAGATGTGCGGAATCAGAGATGGGGAATCAGAGGCAGGGAATCAGAATCAGAAGCAGGGAATTAGAGGCCGGGAATCAGAGGCCGGAATCAGATGCTGGGAATCAGAGGCCTGGAATCAGAGGCGGGGAATCAGAGGCAGGGAATCAGATGCGGGGAATCAGAGGCGGGGAATCAGAGCTGGGGAATCAGAGGCAGGGTATTAGAGTTGGGGAATCAGAGGCGGGGAATCAGATATGGGGAAACAGAGGTGGGGAATCAGAGGCGGGGAAACAGAGGCAGGGAATCAGATATGGGGAATCAGAGGCGGGGAATCAGAGTTGGGGAATCAGAGGCGGGGAATCAGATATGGGGAAATAGAAGCAGGGAATCAGATATGGGGAATCAGAGGTGTGGAATCAGAGGTTGGGAATCAGAGGCAGGGAATAAGAGGCGGGGAAACAGAGGCGGGGAATCAGATATGGGGAATCAGAGGTGGCGAATCAGAGGCGGGGAAACAGAGGCAGGGAATCAGAGGCAGGGTATTAGAGTTGGGGAATCAGAGGCGGGGAATCAGATATGGGGAATCAGAGGTGGGGAATCAGAGGCAGGGAATCAGATGTGCGGAATCAGAGATGGGGAATCAGAGGCAGGGAATCAGAATCAGAAGCAGGGAATCAGAGGCCGGGAATCAGAGGCCGGAATCAGATGCTGGGAATCAGAGGCCTGGAATCAGAGGCGGGGAATCAGAGGCAGGGAATCAGATGCGGGGAATCAGAGGCGGGGAATCAGAGCTGGGGAATCAGAGGCAGGGTATTAGAGTTGGGGAATCAGAGGCGGGGAATCAGATATGGGGAAACAGAGGTGGGGAATCAGAGGCGGGGAAACAGAGGCAGGGAATCAGATATGGGGAATCAGAGGCGGGGAATCAGAGTTGGGGAATCAGAGGCGGGGAATCAGATATGGGGAAATAGAAGCGGGGAATCAGATATGGGGAATCAGAGGTGTGGAATCAGAGGTTGGGAATCAGAGGCAGGGAATAAGAGGCGGGGAAACAGAGGCGGGGAATCAGATATGGGGAATCAGAGGTGGCGAATCAGAGGCGGGGAAACAGAGGAGGGGAATCAGATATGGGGAAACAGAGGCCGGGAATCAGAGGCAGGGAAACAGAGGCGGGGAATCAGATATGGGGAATCAGAGGTGGGGAATTAGAGGTTGCGAATCAGAGGCGGGGAATCAGAGGCGGGGAATCAGAGGCAGGGAATCGGATGTGCGGAATCAGAGATGGGGAATCAGAGGTGGGGATTCAGATGTGGTGAATCAGAGAAGGGGAATCAGAGGCTGGGAATCAGAGGCAGGGAATCAGACGCAGGGAATCAGAGGCGGGGAATCATAGCTGGCGAATTAGAGGAGGGGAATCAGAGTTGGGGAATCAGAGGCGGGGAATCAGATATGGGGAAACAGAGGCGGGGAATCAGAGGCGGGGAAACAGAGGCGGGGAATCAGATATGGGGAATCAGAGTTGGGGAATCAGAGGCAGGGAATCAGATGTGCGGAATCAGAGATGGGGAATCAGAGGCAGGGAATCAGAATCAGAAGCAGGGAATCAGAGGCCGGGAATCAGAGGCCGGAATCAGATGCTGGGAATCAGAGGCCTGGAATCAGAGGCGGGGAATCAGAGGCAGGGAATCAGATGCGGGGAATCAGAGGCGGGGAATCAGAGCTGGGGAATCAGAGGCAGGGTATTAGAGTTGGGGAATCAGAGGCGGGGAAACAAATATGGGGAAACAGAGGTGGGGAATCAGAGGCGGGGAAACAGAGGCAGGGAATCAGATATGGGGAATCAGAGGCGGGGAATCAGAGTTGGGGAATCAGAGGCGGGGAATCAGATATGGGGAAATAGAAGCGGGGAATCAGATATGGGGAATCAGAGGTGTGGAATCAGAGGTTGGGAATCAGAGGCAGGGAATAAGAGGCGGGGAAACAGAGGCGGGGAATCAGATATGGGGAATCAGAGGTGGCGAATCAGAGGCGGGGAAACTGAGGCAGGGTATCAGATATGGGGAATCAGAGGCGGGAATCAGAGGTGGGGAATCATAGGCAGGGAATTTGATGTGCGGAATCAGAGATGGGGAATCAGAGGCCGGGAATCAGAGGTGGTGAATCAGATATGGGGAATCAGAGGCGGGGAATCAGAGGCAGTGAATCAGACGCGGGGAATCAGAGGTGGGCAATCAGAGGCGGGGAATCAGATATGGGGAATCAGAGGCGGGGAATCAGAGGCGGGGAAACAGAGGCGGGGAATCAGATATGGGGAATCAGAGGTGGGGCATCAGAGGTTTTGAATCACAGATGGGGAATTAGAGGCTGGGAATCAGAGGCAGGGAATCAGACTCGGGGAATCTGAGGCGGGGAATCAGAGCTGGGGAATCAGAGGTGGGGAATCAGAGTTGGGGAATCAGAGGCGGGGAATCAGATATGGGGAATCAGAGGCAGGGAATCAGTGGCGGGGAATCAGAGGCAGGGAATCAGACGCTGGGAATCTGAGGCGGGGAATCAGAGCTGGGGAATCAGAGGTGGGGAATCAGAGTTGGGGAATCAGAGGCAGGGAATTGGATGTGCGGAATCAGAGATGGGGAATCAGAGGTGGGGAATCAGAGGCGGTGAATCAGAGATGGGGAATCAGAGGCGGGGAATCAGAGGCAGGAAATCAGACACGGGGATTCAGAGGCTGGGAATCAGACGGGGGGAATCAAAGGCGGGGAATCAGATCTGGGGAATCTGAGGCAGGGAATCAGAGTTGGGGATTCAGAGGCGGGGAATCAGATATGGGGAAACAGAGGTGGGGAATCAGAGGCGGGAAAACAGAGGCGGGGAATTAGATATGGGGAATCAGAGGTGGGGAATCAGAGGTGGTGAATCAGAGATGGGGAATCAGAGGCGGGGAATCAGAGGCAGGGAATCGGATGCCGGGAATCAGAGGCGGGGAATCAGAGCTGGGGAATCAGAGGCGGGGAATCAGAGGCAGGGAATCAGACACGGGGAATCAGAGGCGGGGAATCAGAGATGTGGAATCAGAGGCGGGGAATCAGAGGCAGGGAATCGGATGCCGGGAATCAGAGGCGGGAAATCAGAGGCAGTGAATCAGACACGGGGAATCAGAGGCGGGGAATCAGAGATGGGGAATCAGAGGTGGCGAATCAAATGCGGTGAAACGGAGATGGGGAATCAGGGCAGGGAATCAGAGGCAGGGAATCAGAGGCAGGGAATCAGACACGGGGAATCAGAGGCAGGGAATCAGACACGGGGAATCAGAGGCGGGGAATCAGAGATGGGGAATCAGAGGCGGGGAATCAGAGGCAGGGAATCGGATGCCGGGAATCAGAGGCGGGAAATCAGAGCTGGGGAATCAGAGGCGGGGAATCAGAGTTGGGGAATCAGAGGCGGCGAAGCAGATATGGGAAAATAGAAGCGGGGTATCAGATATGGGGAATCAGAGGCGTGGAATCAGATATGGGGAATCAGAGGCTGGGAATCAGAGGGGGGGAAACAGAGGCGGGGAATAAGATATTGGGAATCAGAGGTGGGGAATCAGGGGCGGGGAATCAGTGGCAGGGAATCAGAGGCGGGGAATCAGAGGCGGGGAATCAGAGGCAGGGAATTAGACACGGGGAATCAGAGGTGGGGAATCAGAGATGGGGAATCAGAGGCGGGGAATCACAGGCAGGGAATCAGACGCGGGGAATCAGAGGCGGGGTATCAGAGCTGGGGAATCAGAGGTGGGGAATCAGAGTCGGGGAATCAGAGGCAGGGAATCGGATGTGCGGAATCAGAGATGGGGAATCAGAGGTGGGGAATCAGAGGCAGTGAATCAGAGATGGGGAATCAGAGGCGGGGAATCAGAGGCAGGAAATCAGACACGGGGATTCAGAGGCTGGGAATCAGACGGGGGGAATCAAAGGCGGGGAATCAGAGCTGGTGAATCAGAGGCAGGGAATCAGAGTTGGGGATTCAGAGGCGAGGAATCAGATATGGGGAAACAGAGGCGGGGAATCAGAGGCGGGCAAACAGAGGCGGGGAATTAGATATGGGGAATCAGAGGTGGGGAATCAGAGGTGGTGCATCAGAGATGGGGAATCACAGGCGGGGAATCAGAGGCAGGGAATAGAACGCGGGGAATCAGAGGCAGGGAATCAGAGCTGGGGAATCAGAGGCGGGGAATCAGATATGGGAAACAGAGGCGGGGAATCAGAGGCGGGGAAACAGAGGCGGTTAATCAGACATGGGGATTCAGATGCGGGGAATCAGAGCTGGGGAATCAGAGGCGGGGAATCAGAGGCAGGGAATCAGAGGCCGGGAATCAGATGCTGGGAATAAGAGGCCGGGAATCAGAGGTGGGGAAACAGAGGCGGGGAATCAGATATGGGGAATCAGAGGTGGGGAATCAGGGGCGGGGAATCAGTGGCAGGGAATCAGAGGTCGGGAATAAAAAGCGGGGAATCAGAGCTGGGGAATCAGAGGCGGGGAATCAGAGTTCTGGAATCAGAGGAGGGGAATCAGATATGGGGAAACAGAGGCCGGGAATCAGAGGCAGGGAAACAGAGGCGGGGAATCAGATATGGGGAATCAGAGGTGGGGAATTAGAGGTTGCGAATCAGAGGCGGGGAATCAGAGGCGGGGAATCAGAGGCAGGGAATCGGATGTGCGGAATCAGAGATGGGGAATCAGAGGTGGGGATTCAGATGTGGTGAACCAGAGAAGGGGAATCAGAGGCTGGGAATCAGAGGCAGGGAATCAGACGCAGGGAATCAGAGGCGGGGAATCATAGCTGGCGAATTAGAGGAGGGGAATCAGAGTTGGGGAATCAGAGGCGGGGAATCAGATATGGGGAAACAGAGGCGGGGAATCAGAGGCGGGGAAACAGAGGCGGGGAATCAGATATGGGGAATCAGAGGTGGGGAATCAGAGGCAGGGAATCAGATGTGCGGAATCAGAGATGGGGAATCAGAGGCAGGGAATCAGAATCAGAAGCAGGGAATCAGAGGCCGGGAATCAGAGGCCGGAATCAGATGCTGGGAATCAGAGGCCTGGAATCAGAGGCGGGGAATCAGAGGCAGGGAATCAGATGCGGGGAATCAGAGGCGGGGAATCAGAGCAGGGGAATCAGAGGCAGGGTATTAGAGTTGGGGAATCAGAGGCGGGGAATCAGATATGGGGAAACAGAGGTGGGGAATCAGAGGCGGGGAAACAGAGGCAGGGAATCAGATATGGGGAATCAGAGGCGGGGAATCAGAGTTGGGGAATCAGAGGTGGGGAATCAGATATGGGGAAATAGAAGCGGGGAATCAGATATGGGGAATCAGAGGTGTGGAATCAGAGGTTGGGAATCAGAGGCAGGGAATAAGAGGCGGGGAAACAGAGGCGGGGAATCAGATATGGGGAATCAGAGGTGGCGAATCAGAGGCGGGGAAACAGAGGCAGGGATTCAGATATGGGGAATCAGAGGCGGGAATCAGAGGTGGGGAATCATAGGCAGGGAATTGGATGTGCGGAATCAGAGATGGGGAATCAGAGGCCGGGAATTAGAGGTGGTGAATCAGATATGGGGAATCAGAGGCGGGGAATCAGAGGCAGTGAATCAGACGCGGGGAATCAGAGGTGGGCAATCAGAGGCGGGGAATCAGATATGGGGAATCAGAGGCGGGGTATCAGAGGCGGGGAAACAGAGGCGGGGAATCAGATATGGGGAATCAGAGGTGGGGCATCAGAGGTTGTGAATCACAGATGGGGAATTAGAGGCGGGGAATCAGAGGCAGGGAATCAGACTCGGGGAATCAGAGTCGGGGATTCAGAGCTGGGGAATCAGAAGCGGGGAATCAGAGTTGGGGATTCAGAGGCGGGGAATCAGATATGGGGAATCAGAGGCAGGGAATCAGAGGCGGGGAATCAGAGGCAGGGAATCAGACGCGGGGAATCTGAGGCGGGGAAGCAGAGCTGGGGAATCAGAGGTGGGGAATCAGAGTTGGGGAATCAGAGGCAGGGAATTGGATGTGCGGAATCAGAGATGGGGAATCAGAGGTGGGGAATCAGAGGCGGTGAATCAGAGATGGGGAATCAGAGGCGGGGAATCAGAGGCAGGAAATCAGACACGGGGATTCAGAGGCTGGGAATCAGATGGGGGGAATCAAAGGCGGGGAATCAGAGCTGGGGAATCTGAGGCAGGGAATCAGAGTTGGGGATTCAGAGGCGGGGAATCAGATATGGGGAAACAGAGGCGGGGAATCAGAGGCGGGAAAACAGAGGCGGGGAATTAGATATGGGGAATCAGAGGTGGGGAATCAGAGGTGGTGAATCAGAGATGGGGAATCAGAGGCGGGGAATCAGAGGCAGGGAATCGGACGCCGGGAATCAGAGGCGGGGAATCAGAGCTGGGGAATCAGAGGCGGGGAATCAGAGTTGGGGAATCAGAGGCGGGGAATCAGATATGGGGAAATAGAAGCGGGGAATCAGATATGGGGAATCAGAGGTGTGGAATCAGAGGTTGGGAATCAGAGGCAGGGAATAAGAGGCGGGGAAACAGAGGCGGAGAATCAGATATGGGGAATCAGAGGTGGCGAATCAAATGCGGTGAAACAGAGATGGGGAATCAGGGCAGGGAATCAGAGGCAGGGAATCAGAGCTGGGGAAACAGAGGCGGGGAATCAGATATGGGGAATCAGAGGTGGGGAATCAGGGGCGGGTTATCAGTGGCAGGGAATCAGAGCTGGGGAATCAGAGGTGGTGAATCAGAGCTGGGGAAACAGAGGCGGGGAATCAGATATGGGCAATCAGAGGTGGGGAATCCGGGGCGGGGAATCAGTGGCAGGGAATCAGAGGCCGGGAATAAAAGGCGGGGAATCAGAGCTGGGGAATCAGAGGCGGGGAATCAGAGTTGGGGAATCAGAGGAGGGGAATCAGATATGGGGAAACAGAGGCCGGAATCAGAGGCAGGGAAACAGAGGCGGGGAATCAGATATGGGGAATCAGATGCTGGGAATAAGAGGCCGGGAATCAGAGGTGGGGAATCAGAGTCTGGGAATCAGAGATGGGGATTCAGAGGCGGGGAATGAGATATGGAGAATCAGAGGCGGGGAATCAGGGGCGGGGAAACAGAGGTGGGGAATCAGATATGGGGAATCAGAGGTGGCGAATCAAAGGCGGTGAATCAGAGATGGGGAATCAGAGGCGGGGAATCAGAGGCAGGGAATCAGATGCGGGGATTCAGAGGCGGGGAATCAGAGCTGGCGAATCAGAGGCGGGGAATCAGAGGTGGGCAATCAGAGCCGGGGAATCAGATATGGGGAATCAGAGGCGGGGAATCAGAGGCGGGGAAACAGAGGCGGGGAATCAGATATGGGGAATCAGAGGTGGGGAATCAGAGGTTGTGAATCAGAGATGGGGAATCAAGGCGGGGAATCAGAGGGAGGGAATCAGACGCGGGGAATCAGAGGCGGGGATTCAGAGCTGGGGAATCAGAGGCGGGGAATCAGAGTTGGGGAATCAGAGGCAGGGAATCAGATATGGGGAATCAGAGGCGGGGAATCAGAGGCGGGGAAACAGAGGCGGGGAATCTGATATGGGGAATCTGAGGTGGGGAATCAGGGGCAGGGAATCAGTGGCAGGGAATCAGAGGCGGGGAATCTGAGGAGGGGAATCAGAGGCTTGGAATCAGACACGGGGAATCAGAGGCGGGGAATCAGAGATGTGGAATCAGAGGCGGGGAATCAGAGGCAGGGAATCGGATGCCGGGAATCAGAGGCGGGGAATCAGAGCTGGGGAATCAGAGGCGGGGAATCAGAGTTGGGGAATCAGAGGCGGGGAATCAGATATGGGGAAATAGAGGCGGGGAATCAGATATGGGGAATCAGAGGTGTGGAATCAGAGGTTGGGAATCATAGGCAGGGAATCAGAGGCGGGGAAACAGAGGCGGGGAATCAGATATGGGGAATCAGAGGTGGCGAATCAAAGGCGGTGAAACAGAGATGGGGAATCAGAGGCGGGGAATCAGAGGCGGGGAATCAGAGGCAGGGAATCAGAGCTGGGGAAACAGAGGCGGGGAATCAGATATGGGGAATCAGAGGTGGGGAATCAGGGGCGGGGAATCAGTGGCAGGGAATCAGAGGCCGGGAATAAAAGGCGGGGAATCAGAGCTGGGGAATCAGAGGCGGGGAATCAGAGTTGGGGAATCAGAGGAGGGGAATCAGATATGGGGAAACAGAGGCCGGGAATCAGAGGCAGGGAAACAGAGGCGGGGAATCAGATATGGGGAATCAGAGGTGGGGAATTAGAGGTTGCGAATCAGAGGCGGGGAATCAGAGGCGGGGAATCAGAGGCAGGGAATCGGATGTGCGGAATCAGAGATGGGGAATCAGAGGTGGGGATTCAGAGGTGGTGAATCAGAGAAGGGGAATCAGAGGCTGGGAATCAGAGGCAGGGAATCAGACGCAGGGAATCAGAGGCGGGGAATCATAGCTGGCGAATTAGAGGAGGGGAATCAGAGTTGGGGAATCAGAGTCGGGGAATCAGATATGGGGAAACAGAGGTGGGGAATCAGAGGCGGGGAAACAGAGGCGGGTAATCAGATATGGGGAATCAGAGATGGGGAATCAGAGGCAGGGAATCAGATGTGCGGAATCAGAGATGGGGAATCAGAGGCAGGGAATCAGAATCAGAAGCAGGGAATCAGAGGCCGGGAATCAGAGGCCGGAATCAGATGCTGGGAATCAGAGGCCTGGAATCAGAGGCGGGGAATCAGAGGCAGGGAATCAGATGCGGGGAATCAGAGGCGGGGAATCAGAGCTGGGGAATCAGAGGCAGGGTATTAGAGTTGGGGAATCAGAGGCGGGGAATCAGATATGGGGAAACAGAGGTGGGGAATCAGAGGAGGGGAAACAGAGGCAGGGAATCAGATATGGGAAATCAGAGGTGGGGAATCAGAGGTGGGGAATCATAGGCAGGGAATCGGATGTGCGGAATCAGAGATGGGGAATCAGAGGCCGGGAATGAGAGGTGGTGAATCAGATATGGGGAATCAGAGGCGGCGTATCAGAGGCAGGGAATCAGACGCGGGGAATCAGAGGTGGGCAATCAGAGGCGGGGAATCAGATATGGGGAATCAGAGGCGGGGAATCAGAGGCGGGGAAACAGAGGCGGGGAATCAGATATGGGGAATCAGAGGTGGGGCATCAGAAGTTGTGAATCACAGATGGGGAATTAGAGGCGGGGAATCAGAGGCAGGGAATCAGACGCGGGGAATCAGAGGCGGGGATTCAGAGCTGGGGAATCAGAAGCGGGGAATCAGAGTTGGGGAATCAGAGGCGGGGAATCAGATATGGGGAATCAGCGGCAGGGAATCAGAGGCGGGGAATCAGAGGCAGGGAATCAGACGCGGGGAATCTGAGGCGGGGAATCAGAGCTGGGGAATCAGAGGTGGGGAATCAGAGTTGGGGAATCAGAGGCAGGGAATTGGATATGTGGAATCAGAGATGGGGAATCAGAGGTGGGGAATCAGAGGCGGTGAATCAGAGATGGGGAATCAGAGGCGGGGAATCAGAGGCAGGAAATCAGACACGGGGATTCAGAGGCTGGGAATCAGACGGGGGGAATCAAAGGCGGGGAATCAGAGCTGGGGAATATGAGGCAGGGAATCAGAGTTGGGGAATCAGAGGCGGGGAATCAGATATGGGGAATCAGAGGCAGGGAATCAGAGGTGGGGAATCAGATATGGGGAAACAGAGGCGGGGAATCAGAGGCGGGAAAACAGAGGCGGGGAATTAGATATGGGGAATCAGAGGTGGGGAATCAGAGGTGGTGAATCAGAGATGGGGAATCAGAGGCGGGGAATCAGAGGCAGGGAATCGGACACCGGGAATCAGAGGCGGGGAATCAGAGCTGGGGAATCAGAGGCGGGGAATCAGAGTTGGGGAATCAGAGGCGGGGAATCAGATATGGGGAAATAGAGGCGGGGAATCAGATATAGGGAATCAGAGGTGTGGAATCAGAGGTTGGGAATCAGAGGCAGGGAATCAGAGGTGGGGAAACAGAGGCGGGGAATCAGATATGGGGAATCAGAGGTGGCGAATCAAAGGCGGTGAAACAGAGATGGGGAATCAGGGCAGGGAATCAGAGGCAGGGAATCAGAGCTGGGGAAACAGAGGCGGGGAATCAGATATGGGGAATCAGAGGTGGGGAATCAGGGGCGGGGAATCAGTGGCAGGGAATCAGAGCTGGGGAATCAGAGGTGGGGAATCAGAGCTGGGGAAACAGAGGCGGGGAATCAGATATGGGGAATCAGAGGTGGGGAATCAGGGGCGGGGAATCAGTGGCAGGGAATCAGAGGCCGGGAATAAAAGGCGGGGAATCAGAGCTGGGGAATCAGAGGCGGGGAATCAGAGTTGGGGAATCAGAGGAGGGGAATCAGATATGGGGAAACAGAGGCCGGGAATCAGAGGCAGGGAAACAGAGGCGGGGAATCAGATATGGGGAATCAGAGGTGGGGAATTAGAGGTTGCGAATCAGAGGCGGGGAATCAGAGGCGGGGAATCAGAGGCAGGGAATCGGATGTGCGGAATCAGAGATGGGGGATCAGAGGTGGGGATTCAGAGGTGGTGAATCAGAGAAGGGGAATCAGAGGCTGGGAATCAGAGGCAGGGAATCAGACGTAGGAAATCAGAGGCGGGGAATCATAGCTGGCGAATTAGAGGAGGGGAAACAGAGTTGGGGAATCAGAGGCGGGGAATCAGATATGGGGAAACAGAGGCGGGGAATCAGAGGCGGGGAAACAGAGGCGGGGAATCAGATATGGGGAATCAGAGGTGGGGAATCAGAGGCAGGGAATCAGAAGTGCGGAATCAGAGATGGGGAATCAGAGGCAGGGAATCAGAATCAGAAGCAGGGAATCAGAGTCTGGGAATCAGAGGCCGGAATCAGATGCTGGGATCAGAGGCCTGGAATCAGAGGCGGGGAATCAGAGGCAGGGAATCAGATGCGGAAAATCAGAGGCCTGGAATCAGAGGCGGGGAATCAGAGGCAGGGAATCAGATGCGGGGAATCAGAGGCGGGGAATCAGAGCTGGGGAACCAGAATCAGGGTATTAGAGTTGGGGAATCAGAGGCGGGGAATCAGATATGGGGAAACAGAGGTGGGGAATCAGAGGCGGGGAAACAGAGGCAGGGAATCAGATATGGGGAATCAGAGGCGGGGAATCAGAGGTGGGGAATCATAGGCAGGGAATCGGATGTGCGGAATCAGAGATGGGGAATCAGAGGCCGGGAATCAGAGGTGGTGAATCAGATATGGGGAATCAGAGGCGGGGAATCAGAGGCAGGGAATCAGACGCGGGGAATCAGAGGTGGGCAATCAGAGGCGGGGAATCAGATATGGGGAATCAGAGGCGGGGAATCAGAGGCGGGGAAACAGAGGCGGGGAATCAGATATGGGGAATCAGAGGTGGGGCATCAGAGGTTGTGAATCACAGATGGGGAATTAGAGGCGGGGAATCAGAGGCAGGGAATCAGACGCGGGGAATCAGAGGCGGGGATTCAGAGCTGGGGAATCAGAAGCGGGGAATCAGAGTTGGGGAATCAGAGGCGGGGAATCAGATATGGGGAATCATAGGCAGGGAATCAGAGGCGGGGAATCAGAGGCAGGGAATCAGACGCGGGGAATCTGAGGCGGGGAATCAGAGCTGGGGAATCAGAGGTGGGGAATCAGAGTTGGGGAATCAGAGGCAGGGAATTGGATGTGCGGAATCAGAGATGGGGAATCAGAGGTGGGGAATCAGAGGCAGTGAATCAGAGATGGGGAATCAGAGGCGGGGAATCAGAGGCAGGAAATCAGACACGGGGATTCAGAGGCTGGGAATCAGACGGGGGGAATCAAAGGCGGGGAATCAGAGCTGGGGAATCTGAGGCAGGGAATCAGAGTTGGGGATTCAGAGGCGGGGAATCAGATATGGGGAAACAGAGGCGGGGAATCAGAGGCGGGAAAACAGAGGCGGGGAATTAGATATGGGGAATCAGAGGTGGGGAATCAGAGGTGGTGAATCAGTGATGGGGAATCACAGGCGGGGAATCAGAGGCAGGGAATAGAACGCGGGGAATCAGAGGCAGGGAATCAGAGCTGGGGAATCAGAGGCGGGGAATCATAGTTGGGAATCAAAGGCGGGGAATCAGATATGGGGAAACAGAGTCGGGGAATCAGTGGCGGGGAAACAGAGGCGGGGAATCAGATATGGGGAATCGGATGCAGGGAATCAGAGGCGGGGAATCAGAGCTGGGGAATCAGAGGCGGGGAATCAGAGTTGGGGCATCAGAGGTGGGGAATTAGATATAGGGAAACAGAGGCGGGGAATCAGAGGCGGGGAAACAGAGGCGGGGAAACAGAGGCGGGGAGTCAGAGGCGGGGAATCAGAGGTGGGCAATCAGAGCCGGGGAATCAGATATGGGGAATCAGAGGCGGGGAATCAGAGGCGGGGAAACAGAGGCGGGGAATCAGATATGGGGAATCAGAGGTGGGGAATCAGAGGTTGTGAATCAGAGATGGGGAATCAAGGCGGGGAATCAGAGGGAGGGAATCAGACGCGGGGAATCAGAGGCGGTGATTCAGAGCTGGGGAATCAGAGGCGGGGAATCAGAGTTGGGGAATCAGAGGCAGGGAATCAGATATGGGGAATCAGAGGCGGGGAATCAGAGGCGGGGAAACAGAGGCGGGGAATCTGATATGGGGAATCTGAGGTGGGGAATCAGGGGCAGGGAATCAGTGGCAGGGAATCAGAGGCGGGGAATCTGAGGAGGGGAATCAGAGGCTGGGAATCAGACACGGGGAATCAGAGGCGGGGGATCAGAGATGTGGAATCAGAGGCGGGGAATCAGAGGCAGGGAATCGGATGCCGGGAATCAGAGGCGGGGAATCAGAGCTGGGGAATCAGAGGCGGGGAATCAGAGTTGGGGAATCAGAGGCGGGGAATCAGATATGGGGAAATAGAGGCGGGGAATCAGATATGGGGAATCAGAGGTGTGGAATCAGAGGTTGTGAATCAGAGGCAGGGAATCAGAGGCGGGGAAACAGAGGCGGGGAATCAGATATGGGGAATCAGAGGTGGCGAATCAAAGGCGGTGAAACAGAGATGGGGAATCAGAGGCGGGGAATCAGAGGCAGGGAATCAGAGCTGGGGAAACAGAGGCGGGGAATCAGATATGGGGAATCAGAGGTGGGGAATCAGGGGCGGGGAATCAGTGGCAGGGAATCAGAGGCCGGGAATAAAAGGCGGGGAATCAGAGCTGGGGAATCAGAGGCGGGGAATCAGAGTTGGGGAATCAGAGGAGGGGAATCAGATATGGGGAAACAGAGGCCGGGAATCAGAGGCAGGGAAACAGAGGCGGGGAATCAGATATGGGGAATCAGAGGTGGGGAATTAGAGGTTGCGAATCAGAGGCGGGGAATCAGAGGCGGGGAATCAGAGGCAGGGAATCGGATGTGCGGAATCAGAGATGGGGTATCAGAGGTGGGGATTCAGAGGTGGTGAATCAGAGAAGGGGAATCAGAGGCTGGGAATCAGAGGCAGGGAATCAGACGCAGGGAATCAGAGGCGGGGAATCATAGCTGGCGAATTAGAGGAGGGGAATCAGAGTTGGGGAATCAGAGTCGGGGAATCAGATATGGGGAAACAGAGGTGGGGAATCAGAGGCGGGGAAACAGAGGCGGGTAATCAGATATGGGGAATCAGAGATGGGGAATCAGAGGCAGGGAATCAGATGTGCGGAATCAGAGATGGGGAATCAGAGGCAGGGAATCAGAATCAGAAGCAGGGAATCAGAGGCCGGGAATCAGAGGCCGGAATCAGATGCTGGGAATCAGAGGCCTGGAATCAGAGGCGGGGAATCAGAGGCACGGAATCAGATGCGGGGAATCAGAGGCGGGGAATCAGAGCTGGGGAATCAGAGGCAGGGTATTAGAGTTGGGGAATCAGAGGCGGGGAATCAGATATGGGGAAACAGAGGTGGGGAATCAGAGGAGGGGAAACAGAGGCAGGGAATCAGATATGGGAAATCAGAGGTGGGGAATCAGAGGTGGGGAATCATAGGCAGGGAATCGGATGTGCGGAATCAGAGATGGGGAATCAGAGGCCGGGAATGAGAGGTGGTGAATCAGATATGGGGAATCAGAGGCGGGGTATCAGAGGCAGGGAATCAGACGCGGGGAATCAGAGGTGGGCAATCAGAGGCGGGGAATCAGATATGGGGAATCAGAGGCGGGGAATCAGAGGCGGGGAAACAGAGGCGGGGAATCAGATATGGGGAATCAGAGGTGGGGCATCAGAAGTTGTGAATCACAGATGGGGAATTAGAGGCGGGGAATCAGAGGCAGGGAATCAGACACGGGGAATCAGAGGCGGCGATTCAGAGCTGGGGAATCAGAAGCGGGGAATCAGAGTTGGGGAATCAGAGGCGGGGAATCAGATATGGGGAATCAGCGGCAGGGAATCAGAGGCGGGGAATCAGAGGCAGGGAATCAGACGCGGGGAATCTGAGGCGGGGAATCAGAGATGGGGAATCAGAGGTGGGGAATCAGAGTTGGGGAATCAGAGGCAGGGAATTGGATGTGTGGAATCAGAGATGGGGAATCAGAGGTGGGGAATCAGAGGCGGTGAATCAGAGATGGGGAATCAGAGGCGGGGAATCAGAGGCAGGAAATTAGACACGGGGATTCAGAGGCTGGGAATCAGACGGGGGGAATGAAAGGCGGGGAATCAGAGCTGGGGAATATGAGGCAGGGAATCAGAGTTGGGGAATCAGAGGCGGGGAATCAGATATGGGGAATCAGAGGCAGGGAATCAGAGGTGGGGAATCAGATATGGGGAAACAGAGGCGGGGAATCAGAGGCAGGAAAACAGAGGCGGGGAATTAGATATGGGGAATCAGAGGTGGGGAATCAGAGGTGGTGAATCAGAGATGGGGAATCAGAGGCGGGGAATCAGAGGCAGGGAATCGGACACCGGGAATCAGAGGCGGGGAATCAGAGCTGGGGAATCAGAGGCGGTGAATCAGAGTTGGGGAATCAGAGGCGGGGAATCTGATATGGGGAAATAGAGGCGGGGAATCAGATATAGGGAATCAGAGGTGTGGAATCAGAGGTTGGGAATCAGAGGCAGGGAATCAGAGGTGGGGAAACAGAGGCGGGGAATCAGATATGGGGAATCAGAGGTGGCGAATCAAAGGCGGTGAAACAGAGATGGGGAATCAGGGCAGGGAATCAGAGGCAGGGAATCAGAGGTGGGGAATCAGGGGCGGGGAATCAGTGGCAGGGAATCAGAGCTGGGGAATCAGAGGTGGGGAATCAGAGCTGGGGAAACAGAGGCGGGGAATCAGATATGGGGAATCAGAGGTGGGGAATCAGGGGCGGGGAATCAGTGGCAGGGAATCAGAGGCCGGGAATAAAAGGCGGGGAATCAGAGCTGGGGAATCAGAGGCGGGGAATCAGAGTTGGGGAATCAGAGGAGGGGAATCAGATATGGGGAAACAGAGGCCGGGAATCAGAGGCAGGGTAACAGAGGCGGGGAATCAGATATGGGGAATCAGAGGTGGGGAATTAGAGGTGGGGATTCAGAGGTGGTGAATCAGAGAAGGGGAATCAGAGGCTGGGAATCAGAGGCAGGGAATCAGACGCAGGAAATCAGAGGCGGGGAATCATAGCTGGCGAATTAGAGGAGGGGAAACAGAGTTGGGGAATCAGAGGCGGGGAATCAGATATGGGGAAACAGAGGCGGGGAATCAGAGGCGGGGAAACAGAGGCGGGGAATCAGATATGGGGAATCAGAGGTGGGGAATCAGAGCCAGGGAATCAGAAGTGCGGAATCAGAGATGGGGAATCAGAGGCAGGGAATCAGAATCAGAAGCAGGGAATCAGAGGCTGGGAATCAGAGGCCGGAATCAGATGCTGGGATCAGAGGCCTGGAATCAGAGGCGGGGAATCAGAGGCAGGGAATCAGATGCGGGAAATCAGAGGCCTGGAATCAGAGGCGGGGAATCAGAGGCAGGGAATCAGATGCGGGGAATCAGAGGCGGGGAATCAGAGCTGGGGAATCAGAATCATGGTATTAGAGTTGGGGAATCAGAGGCGGGGAATCAGATATGGGGAAACAGAGGTGGGGAATCAGAGGCGGGGAAACAGAGGCAGGGAATCAGATATGGGGAATCAGAGGCGGGGAATCAGAGGTGGGGAATCATAGGCAGGGAATCGGATGTGCGGAATCAGAGATGGGGAATCAGAGGCCGGGAATCAGAGGTGGTGAATCAGATATGGGGAATCAGAGGCGGGGAATCAGAGGCAGGGAATCAGACGCGGGGAATCAGAGGTGGGCAATCAGAGGCGGGGAATCAGATATGGGGAATCAGAGGCGGGGAATCAGAGGCGGGGAAACAGAGGCGGGGAATCAGATATGGGGAATCAGAGGTGGGGCATCAGAGGTTGTGAATCACAGATGGGGAATTAGAGGCGGGGAATCAGAGGCAGGGAATCAGACGCGGGGAATCAGAGGCGGGGATTCAGAGCTGGGGAATCAGAAGCGGGGAATCAGAGTTGGGGAATCAGAGGCGGGGAATCAGATATGGGGAATCAGAGGCAGGGAATCAGAGGCGGGGAATCAGAGGCAGGGAATCAGACGCGGGGAATCTGAGGCGGGGAATCAGAGCTGGGGAATCAGAGGTGGGGAATCAGAGTTGGGGAATCAGAGGCAGGGAATTGGATGTGCGGAATCAGAGATGGGGAATCAGAGGTGGGGAATCAGAGGCAGTGAATCAGAGATGGGGAATCAGAGGCGGGGAATCAGAGGCAGGAAATCAGACACGGGGATTCAGAGGCTGGGAATCAGACGGGGGGAATCAAAGGCGGGGAATCAGAGCTGGGGAATCTGAGGCAGGGAATCAGAGTTGGGGATTCAGAGGCGGGGAATCAGATATGGGGAAACAGAGGCGGGGAATCAGAGGCGGGAAAACAGAGGCGGGGAATTAGATATGGGGAATCAGAGGTGGGGAATCAGAGGTGGTGAATCAGTGATGGGGAATCACAGGCGGGGAATCAGAGGCAGGGAATAGAACGCGGGGAATCAGAGGCAGGGAATCAGAGCTGGGGAATCAGAGGCGGGGAATCATAGTTGGGAATCAGAGGCGGGGAATCAGATATGGGGAAACAGAGTCGGGGAATCAGTGGCGGGGAAACAGAGGCGGGGAATCAGATATGGGGAATCGGATGCAGGGAATCAGAGGCGGGGAATCAGAGCTGGGGAATCAGAGGCGGGGAATCAGAGTTGGGGCATCAGAGGTGGGGAATTAGATATAGGGAAACAGAGGCGGGGAATCAGAGGCGGGGAAACAGAGGCGGGGAAACAGAGGCGGGGAGTCAGATATGGGGAATCAGAGGTGGGGAATCCGAGGTTGGGAATCAGAGGCAGGGAATCAGAGGCGGGGAATCAGAGGCGGGGAAACAGAGGCGGGGAATCAGATATGGGGAATCAGAGGTGGGCCATCAGAAGTTGTGAATCACAGATGGGGAATTAGAGGCGGGGAATCAGAGGCAGGGAATCAGACGCGGTGAATCAGAGGCGGGGATTCAGAGCTGGGGAATCAGAAGCGGGGAATCAGAGTTGGGGAATCAGAGGCGGGGAATCAGATATAGGGAATCAGAGGCAGGGAATCAGAGGCAGGGAATCAGAGGCAGGGAATCAGACGCGGGGAATCTGAGGCGGGGAATCAGAGCTGGGTAATCAGAGGTGGGGAATCAGAGTTGGGGAATCAGAGGCAGGGAATTGGATGTGCGGAATCAGAGATGGGGAATCAGAGGTGGGGAATCAGAGGCGGTGAATCAGAGATGGGGAATCAGAGCTGGGGAATCTGAGGAAGGGAATCAGAGTTGGGGATTCAGCGGCGGGGAATCAGATATGGGGAAACAGAGGCGGGGAATCAGAGGCGGGAAAACAGAGGCGGGGAATTAGATATGGGGAATCAGAGGTGGGGAATCAGAGGTGGTGAATCAGAGATGGGGAATCAGAGGCGGGGAATCAGAGGCAGGGAATCGGACGCCGGGAATCAGAGGCGGGGAATCAGAGCTGGGGAATCAGAGGCGGGGAATCAGAGTTGGGGAATCAGAGGCGGGGAATTAGATATGGGGAAATAGAGGCGGGGAATCAGATATGGGGAATCAGAGGTGTGGAATCAGAGGTTGGTAATCAGAGGCAGGGAATCAGAGTCGGGGAAACAGAGGCGGGGAATCAGATATGGGGAATCAGAGGTGGCGAATCAAAGGCGGTGAAACAGAGATGGGGAATCAGGGCAGGGAATCAGAGGCAGGGAATCAGAGCTGGGGAAACAGAGGCGGGGAATCAGATATGGGGAATCAGAGGTGGGGAATCAGGGGCGGGGAATCAGTGGCAGGGAATCAGAGCTGGGGAATCAGAGGTGGGGAATCAGAGCTGGGGAAACAGAGGCGGGGAATCAGATATGGGGAATCAGAGGTGGGGAATCAGGGGCGGGGAATCAGTGGCAGGGAATCAGAGGCCGGGAATAAAAGGCGGGGAATCAGAGCTGGGGAATCAGAGGCGGGGAATCAGAGTTGGGGAATCAGAGGAGGGGAATCAAATATGGGGAAACAGAGGCCGGAAATCAGAGGCAGGGAAACAGAGGCGGGGAATCAGATATGGGGAATCAGAGGTGGGGAATTAGAGGTTGCGAATCAGAGGCGGGGAATCAGAGGCGGGGAATCAGAGGCAGGGAATCGGATGTGCGGAATCAGAGATGGGGATTCAGAGGTGGGGATTCAAAGGTGGTGAATCAGACAAGGGGAATCAGACATGGGAAATTAGAGGCAGGGAATCAGAGTTGGGGATTCAGAGGCGGGGAATCAGATATGGGGAAACAGAGGCGGGGAATCAGAGGCGGGGAAACAGAGGCGGGGAATCAGATATAGGGAATCAGAGGTGGGGAATCAGAGGTTGGGAATCAGAGGCTGGGAATCAGAGGCTGGGAATCAGATGCATGGAATCATATGCGGGGAATCAGAGGCGGGCAATCAGAGCTGGGGAATCAGAGGTGGGGAATCAAAGTTGGGGAATCAGAGGCGGGGACTTAGATATGGGGAAACAGAGGCGGTGAATCAGAGGCGGGGAAACAGAGGCGGGGAATCAGATATGGGGAATCAGAGGTGGGGAATCAGAGGCAGGGAATTAGATGTGCGGAATCAGAGATGGGGAATCAGAGGCAGGGAATCAGAATCAGAAGCAGGGAATCAGAGGCCGGAAATCAGAGGCCGGAATCAGATGCCGGGAATAAGAGGCCGGGAATCAGAGGTGGGGAATCAGAGTCCGGGAATCAGAGGCAGGGAATCAGACGCGGGGAATCAGAGGTGGTGAATCAGAGATGTGGAATCAGAGGCGGGGAATCAGAGGCAGGGAATCAGATGCGGGGAATAAGAGGCGGGGAATCATAGCTGGCGAATCAGAGGCGGGGAAACAGAGGTGGGGAATCAGAGGCGGGGAATCAGATATTGGGAATCAGAGGTGGGGAATCAGAGGCGGTGAAACAGAGGTTGGGATCAGAGTCGGGGAATCAGAGGCAGGGAATCAGAGATGGGGAATCAGAGGCGGGGAATCAGAGGCAGGAAATCAGACACGGGGATTCAGAGGCTGGGAATCAGACGGGGGGAATCAAAGGCGGGGAATCAGAGCTGGGGAATCAGAGGCAGGGAATCAGAGTTGGGGATTCAGAGGCGGGGAATCAGATATGGGGAAACAGAGGCGGGGAATCAGAGGCGGGCAAACAGAGGCGGGGAATTAGATATGGGGAATCAGAGGTGGGGAATCAGAGGTGGTGAATCAGAGATGGGGAATCACAGGCGGGGAATCAGAGGCCTGGAATCAGAGGCGGGGAATCAGAGGCAGGGAATCAGATGCGGGGAATCAGAGGCGGGTAATCAGAGCTGGGGAATCAGAGGCAGGGTATTAGAGTTGGGGAATCAGAGGCGGGGAATCTAATATGGGGAAACAGAGGTGGGGAATCAGAGGCGGGGAAACAGAGGCAGGGAATCAGATATGGGGAATCAGAGGCGGGGAATCAGAGGTGGGGAATCATAGGCAGGGAATCGGATGTGCGGAATCAGAGATGGGGAATCAGAGGCAGGGATTCAGACGCGGGGAATCAGAGGTGGGCAATCAGAGGCGGGGAATCAGATATGGGGAATCAGAGGCGGGGAATCAGAGGCGGGGAAACAGAGGCGGGGAATCAGATATGGGGAATCAGAGGTGGGGAATCAGAAGCGGGGAATCAGAGTTGGGGAATCAGAGGCGGGGAATCAGATATGGGGAATCAGAGGCGGGGAATCAGAGGCGGGGATTCAGAGCTGGGGAATCAGAAGCGGGGAATCAGAGTTGGGG
Source organism: Narcine bancroftii (assembly GCF_036971445.1). Classification (NCBI taxonomy): domain Eukaryota; kingdom Metazoa; phylum Chordata; class Chondrichthyes; order Torpediniformes; family Narcinidae; genus Narcine; species Narcine bancroftii. The sequence goes on from NW_027211883.1 coordinate 1,409,670, forward strand.
AATCAGAGGCGGGGAATCAGATATGGGGAATCAGAGGCAGGGAATCAGAGGCGGGGAATCAGAGGCAGGGAATCAGACGCGGGGAATCTGAGGCGGGGAATCAGAGCTGGGGAATCAGAGGTGGGGAATCAGAGTTGGGGAATCAGAGGCAGGGAATTGGATGTGCGGAATCAGAGATGGGGAATCAGAGGTGGGGAATCAGAGGCAGTGAATCAGAGATGGGGAATCAGAGGCGGGGAATCAGAGGCAGGAAATCAGACACGGGGATTCAGAGGCTGGGAATCAGACGGGGGGAATCAAAGGCGGGGAATCAGAGCTGGGGAATCTGAGGCAGGGAATCAGAGTTGGGGATTCAGAGGCGGGGAATCAGATATGGGGAAACAGAGGCGGGGAATCAGAGGCAGGGAATCAGAGATGGGGATTCAGAGGCGGGGAATCAGAGGCAGGAAATCAGACACGGGGATTCAGAGGCTGGGAATCAGACGGGGGGAATCAAAGGCGGGGAATCAGAGCTGGGGAATCAGAGGCAGGGAATCAGAGTTGGGGATTCAGAGGCGGGGAATCAGATATGGGGAAACAGAGGCGGGGAATCAGAGGCGGGCAAACAGAGGCGGGGAATTAGATATGGGGAATCAGAGGTGGGGAATCAGAGGTGGTGAATCAGAGATGGGGAATCACAGGCGGGGAATCAGAGGCAGGGAATAGAACGCGGGGAATCAGAGGCAGGGAATCAGAGTTGGGGCATCAGAGGTTGGGAATTAGATATGGGGAAACAGAGGCGGGGAATCAGAGGCGGGGTAACAGATGCGGGAAATCAGATATGGGGAATCAGAGGTGGGGAATCAGAGGCAGGGAATCAGATGTGCGGAATCAGAGATGGGGAATCAGAGGCAGGGAATCAGAATCAGAAGCGGGGAATCAGAGGCCGGGAATCAGAGGCCGGGAATCAGATGCTGGGAATAAGAGGCCGGGAATCAGAGGTGGGGAATCAGAGTCCGGGAATCAGAGATGGGGATTCAGAGGCGGGGAATGAGATATGGAGAATCAGAGGCGGGGAATCAGAGGCGGGGAAACAGAGGTGGGGAATCAGATATGTGGAATCAGAGCTGGCGAATCAAAGGCGGTGAATCAGAGATGGGGAATCAGAGGCGGGGAATCAGAGCTGGGGAATCAGAGGCGGGGAATCAGAGTTGGGGAATCAGAGGCAGGGAATCAGATATGGGGAAACAGGGGCAGGGAATCAGAGGCGGGGAAACAGAGGCGGGGAATCAGATATGGGGAATAAGAGGTGTGGAATCAGAGGTTGGGAATCAGAGGCAGGGAATCAGAGGCGGGGAAACAGAGGCGGGGAATCAGATATGGGGAATCAGAGGTGGCGAATCAAACGCGGTGAAACAGAGATGGGGAATCAGGGCAGGGAATCAGATGCAGGGAATCAAACACGGGGAATCACAGCTGGGGAATCAGAGGCGGGGAATTAGAGTTGGGGAATCAGAGGAGGGGAATCAGAGGCGGGGAATCAGAGGCCGGGAATCAGATATGGGGAAACAGAGGTTGGGAATCAGAGGCGGGGAAACAGAGGCGGGGAATCAGATATGGGGAATCAGAGGTGGGGAATCAGAGGTTGGGAATCAGAGGCAGGGAATCAGAGGCTTGGAATCAGATGCAGGGAATCAGATGCGGGGAATCAGAGGCGGGGAATCAGAGCTGGGGAATCAGAGGTGGGTAATCAGAGTTGGGGAATCAGAGGCGGGGACTTAGATATTGGGAAACAGAGGCGGGGAATCAGAGGCGGGGAAACAGAGGGGGGTAATCAGAGGCAGGGAATCAGATGTGCGGAATCAGAGATGGGGAATCAGAGGCAGGGAATCAGAATCAGAAGCAGGGAATCAGAGGCCGGGAATCAGAGGCCGGAATCAGATGCCGGGAATAAGAGGCCGGGAATCAGAGGTGGGGATTCAGATATGGGGAATCAGAGGTGGGGAATCAGAGGTTGTGAATCAGAGATGGGGAATCAGAGGCGGGGTATCAGAGGCCGGTAATCAGACGCGGGGAATCAGAGGCGGGGAATCAGAGGCGGGGAAACAGAGGCGGGGAATCGGATGCGGGGAATCAGAGTAGGGGAATTAGAGCTGGGGAATCAGAGGCGGGGAATCAGAGTTGGGGCATCAGAGGTGGGGAATTAGATATGGGGAAACAGAGGCGGGGAATCAGAGGCGGGGAAACAGAGGCGGGGAATCAGATATGGGGAATCAGAGGTTGGGAATCAGAGGCAGGGAATCAGATGTGCGGAATCAGAGATGGGGAATCAGAGGCAGGGAATCAGAATCAGAAGCGGGGAATCAGAGGCCGGGAAACAGAGGCCGGGAATCAGATGCTGGGAATAAGAGGCCGGGAAGCAGAGGTTGGGAATCAGAGTCCGGGAATCAGCGATGGAGATTCAGAGGCGGGGAATGAGATATGGAGAATCAGAGGCGGGGAATCAGAGGTGGGCAATCAGAGCCGGGGAATCAGATATGGGGAATCAGAGGCGGGGAATCAGAGGCGGGGAAACAGAGGCGGGAAATCAGATATGGGGAATCAGAGGCGGGGAATCAGAGGCGGGGAAACAGAGGCGGGAAATCAGATATGGGGAATCAGAGGTGGGGAATCAGAGGTTGTGAATCATAGATGGGGAATTAGAGGCGGGGAATCAGAGGCAGGTAATCAGACGCGGTGAATCAGAGGCGGGGATTCAGAGCTGGGGAATCAGAAGCGGGGAATCAGAGTTGGGGAATCAGAGGCGGGGAATCAGATATAGGGAATCAGAGGCAGGGAATCAGAGGCGGGGAATCAGAGGCAGGGAATCAGACGCGGGGAATCTGAGGCGGGGAATCAGAGCTGGGGAATCAGAGGTGGGGAATCAGAGTTGGGGAATCAGAGGCAGGGAATTGGATGTGCGGAATCAGAGATGGGGAATCAGAGGTGGGGAATCAGAGGCGGTGAATCAGAGATGGGGAATCAGAGCTGGGGAATCTGAGGCAGGGAATCAGAGTTGGGGATTCAGACGCGGGGAATCAGAGGCGGGGAATCAGAGGCGGGGAAACAGAGGCGGGGAATCGGATGCGGGGAATCAGAGTAGGGGAATTAGAGCTGGGGAATCAGAGGCGGGGAATCAGAGTTGGGGCATCAGAGGTGGGGAATTAGATATGGGGAAACAGAGGCGGGGAATCAGAGGCGGGGAAACAGAGGCGGGGAATCAGATATGGGGAATCAGAGGTGGGGAATCAGAGGCAGGGAATCAGATGTGCGGAATCAGAGATGGGGAATCAGAGGCAGGGAATCAGAATCAGAAGCGGGGAATCAGAGGCCGGGAAACAGAGGCCGGGAATCAGATGCTGGGAATAAGAGGCCGGGAAGCAGAGGTTGGGAATCAGAGTCCGGGAATCAGAGATGGAGATTCAGAGGCGGGGAATGAGATATGGAGAATCAGAGGTGGGGAATCAAAGGCGGTGAATCAGAGATGGGGAATCAGAGGCGGGGAATCAGAGGCAGGGAATCAGATGCGGGAATTCAGAGGCGGGGAATCAGAGCTGGCGAATCAGAGGCGGGGAATCAGAGGTGGGCAATCAGAGCCGGGGAATCAGATATGGGGAATCAGAGGCGGGGAATCAGAGGCGGGGAAACAGAGGCGGGAAATCAGATATGGGGAATCAGCGGTGGGGAATCAGAGGCAGGGAATCGGACGCCGGGAATCAGAGGCGGGGAATCAGAGCTGGGGAATCAGAGGCGGGGAATCAGAGTTGGGGAATCAGAGGCGGGGAATCAGATATGGGGAAATAGAGGCGGGGAATCAGATATGGGGAATCAGAGGTGTGGAATCAGAGGTTGGGAATCAGAGGCAGGGAATCAGAGGCGGGGAAACAGAGGCGGGGAATCAGATATGGGGAATCAGAGTTGGCGAATCAAAGGCGGTGAAACAGAGATGGGGAATCAGGGCAGGGAATCAGAGGCAGGGAATCAGAGGTGGGGAAACAGAGGCGTGGAATCAGATATGGGGAATCAGAGGTGGGGAATCAGGGGCGGGGAATCAGTGGCAGGGAATCAGAGCTTGGGAATCAGAGGTGGGGAATCAGAGCTGGGGAAACAGAGGCGGGGAATCAGATATGGGGAATCAGAGGTGGGGAATCAGGGGCGGGAAATCAGTGGCAGGGAATCAGAGGCCGGGAATAAAAGGCGGGGAATCAGAGCTGGGGAATCAGAGGCGGGGAATCAGAGTTGGGGAATCAGAGGAGGGGAATCAGATATGGGAAAACAGAGGCCGGGAATCAGAGGCAGGGAAACAGAGGCGGGGAATCAGATATGGGGAATCAGAGGTGGGGAATTTGAGGTTGCGAATCAGAGGCGGGGAATCAGAGGCGGGAAATCAGAGGCAGGGAATCGGATGTGCGGAATCAGAGATGGGGAATCAGAGGTGGGGATTCAGAGGTGGTGAATCAGAAAAGGGGAATCAGAGGCTGGGAATCAGAGGCAGGGAATCAGACGCAGGGAATCAGATGCGGGGAATCAGAGGCGGGGAATCATAGCTGGCGAATTAGAGGAGGGGAATCAGAGTTGGGGAATCAGATATGGGGAATCAGAGGTGGGGAATCAGAGGCAGGGAATCAGATGTGCGGAATCAGAGATGGGGAATCAGAGGCAGGGAATCAGAATCAGAAGCAGGGAATCAGAGGCCGGGAATCAGAGGCCGGAATCAGATGCTGGGAATCAGAGGCCTGGAATCAGAGGCGGGGAATCAGAGGCAGGGAATCTGATGCGGGGAATCAGAGGCGGGGAATCAGAGCTGGGGAATCAGAGGCAGGGTATTAGAGATGGGGAATCAGAGGCGGGGAATCAGATATGGGGAAACAGAGGTGGGGAATCAGAGGCGGGGAAACAGAGGCAGGGAATCAGATATGGGGAATCAGAGGCGGGAATCAGAGGTGGGGAATCATAGGCAGGGAATCGGATGTGCGGAATCAGAGATGGGGAATCAGAGGCCGGGAATGAGAGGTGGTGAATCAGATATGGGGAATCAGAGGCGGGGAATCAGAGGCAGTGAATCAGACGCGGGGAATCAGAGGTGGGCAATCAGAGGCGGGGAATCAGATATGGGGAATCAGAGGCGGGGAATCAGAGGCGGGGAAACAGAGGCGGGGAATCAGATATGGGGAATCAGAGGTGGGGCATCAGAGGTTGTGAATCACAGATGGGGAATTAGAGGCGGGGAATCAGAGGCAGGGAGTCAGACTCGGGGAATCAGAGTCGGGGATTCAGAGCTGGGGAATCAGAAGCGGGGAATCAGAGTTGGGGAATCAGAGGCGGGGAATCAGATATGGGGAATCAGAGGCAGGGAATCAGAGGTGGGGAATCAGAGGCAGGGAATCAGACGCGGGGAATCTGAGGCGGGGAATCAGAGCTGGGGAATCAGAGGTGGGGAATCAGAGTTGGGGAATCAGAGGCAGGGAATTGGATGTGCGGAATCAGAGATGGGGAATCAGAGGTGGGAAATCAGAGGCGGTGAATCAGAGATGGGGAATCAGAGGCGGGGAATCAGAGGCAGGAAATCAGACACGGGGATTCAGAGGCTGGGAATCAGACGGGGTGAATCAAAGGCGGGGAATCAGAGCTGGGGAATCTGAGGCAGAGAATCAGAGTTGGGGATTCAGAGGCGGGGAATCAGATATGGGGAAACAGGCGGGGAATCAGAGGCGGGAAAACAGAGGCGGGGAATTAGATATGGGGAATCAGAGGTGGGGAATCAGAGGTGGTGAATCAGAGATGGGGAATCAGAGGCGGGGAATCAGAGGCAGGGAATCGGACGCCGGGAATCAGAGGCGGGGAATCAGAGCTGGGGAATCAGAGGCGGGGTATCAGAGGTGGTGAATCAGAGATGGGGAATCAGAGGCGGGGAATCAGAGGCAGGGAATCGGACGCCGGGAATCAGAGGCGGGGAATCAGAGCTGGGGAAACAGAGGCGGGGAATCAGATATGGGGAATCAGAGGTGGGGAATCAGGGGCGGGGAATCAGTGGCAGGGAATCAGAGGCCGGGAATAAAAGGCGGGGAATCAGAGCTGGGGAATCAGAGGTGGGGAATCAGAGTTGGGGAATCAGAGGAGGGGAATCAGATATGGGGAAACAGAGGCCGGGAATCAGAGGCAGAATAACAGAGGCGGGGAATCAGATATGGGGAATCAGAGGTGGGGAATTAGAGGTTGCGAATCAGAGGCGGGGAAACAGAGGCGGGGAATCAAATATAGGGAATCAGAGGTGGGGAATCACAGGTTGTGAATCAGAGATGGGGAATCAAGGCGGGGAATCAGAGGCAGGGAATCAGACGCGGGGAATCAGAGGCGGGGATTCAGAGCTGGGGAATCAGAGGCGGTGAATCAGAGTTGGGGAATCAGAGGCAGGGAATCAGATATGGGGAATCAGAGGCGGGGAATCAGAGGCGGGGAAACAGAGGCGGGGAATCAGATATGGGGAATCAGAATTGGGGAATCAGGGGCAGGGAATCAGTGGCAGGGAATCAGAGGCGGGGAATCAGAGGCGGGGAATCAGAGGCAGGGAATCAGACACGGGGAATCGGAGGCGGGGAATCAGAGATGGGGAATCAGAGGCGGGGAATCAGAGGCAGGGAATCGGACTCCGGGAATCAGAGTCGGGGAATCAGAGCTGGGGAATCAGAGGCGGGGAATCAGAGTTGGGGAATCAGAGGCTGCGAGTCAGATATGGGGAAATAGAGGCGGGGAATCAGATATGGGGAATCAGAGGTGTGGAATCAGAGGTTGGGAATCAGAGGCAGGGAATCAGAGTCGGGGAAACAGAGGCGGGGAATCAGATATGGGGAATCAGAGGTGGCGAATCAAAGGAGGTGAAACAGAGATGGGGAATCAGGGCAGGGAATCAGAGGCAGGGAATCAAACACGGGGAATCAGAGCTGGGGAATCAGAGGCGGGGAATCAGAGTTGGGAATCAGAGGCGGGGAATCAGAGGCGGGGAAACAGAGGAGGGGAATCAGATATGGGGAATCAGAGGTGGGGAATCCGAGGTTGGGAATCAGAGGCAGGGAATCAGAGGCGGGGTATCAGAGGCGGGGAATCAGAGGAAGGGAATCAGATGTGCGGAATCGGAGATGGGGAATCAGAGGCAGGGAATCAGAGGCGGGGAATCAGAGGCGGGGAATCAGAGGCCGGGAATCAGATATGGGAAAACAGAGGCTGGGAATCAGAGGTGGGGAATCAGAGGCAGGGAATCAGATGTGCGGAATCAGAGATGGGGAATCAGAGGCAGGGAATCAGAATCAGAAGCGGGGAATCAGAGGCCGGGAATCAGAGGCCGGGAATCAGATATGGGGAATCAGAGGCGGGAATCAGAGGTGGGGAATCATAGGCAGGGAATCGGATGTGCGGAATCAGAGATGGGGAATCAGAGGCCGGGAATGAGAGGTGGTGAATCAGCTATGGGGAATCAGAGGTGGGGATTCAGAGTCTGGGAATCAGAGATGGGGATTCAGAGGCGGGGAATGAGATATGGAGAATCAGAGGCGGTGAATCAGAGGCGGGGAAACAGAGGTGGGGAATCAGATATGGGGAATCAGAGGTGGCGAATCAAAGGCGGTGAATCAGAGATGGGGAATCAGAGGCGGGGAATCAGAGGCAGGGAATCAGATGCGGGGATTCAGAGGCGGGGAATCAGAGCTGGCGAATCATAGGCGGGGAATCAGAGGTGGGCAATCAGAGCCGGGGAATCAGATATGGGGAATCAGAGGCGGGGAAACAGAGGCGGGGAATCAGATATGGGGAATCAGAGGTGGGGAATCAGAGGTTGTGAATCAGAGATGGGGAATCAAGGCGGGGAATCAGAGGGAGGGAATCAGACGCGGGGAATCAGAGGCGGGTATTCAGAGCTGGGGAATCAGAGGCGGGGAATCAGAGTTGGGGAATCAGAGGCAGGGAATCAGATATGGGGAATCAGAGGCGGGGAATCACAGGCGGGGAAACAGAGGCGGGGAAACAGAGGCGGGGAATCAGATATGGGGAATCAGAGGTGGGGAATCAGGGGCAGGGAATCAGTGGCAGGGAATCAGAGGCGGGGAATCTGAGCCGGGCAATCAGAGGCAGGGAATCAGACACGGGGAATCAGAGGCGGGGAATCAGAGATGGTGAATCAGAGGCGGGGAATCAGAGGCAGGGAATCGGACGCCGGGAATCAGAGGCGGGGAATCAGAGCTGGGGAATCAGAGGCGGGGAATCAGAGTTGGGGAATCAGAGGCGGGGAATCAGATATGGGGAAATAGAGGCGGGGAATCAGATATGGGGAATCAGAGGTGTGGAATCAGAGGTTGGGAATCAGAGGCAGGGAATCAGAGGCGGGGAAACAGAGGCGGGGAATCAGATATGGGGAATCAGAGTTGGTGAATCAAAGGCGGTGAAACAGAGATGGGGAATCAGGGCAGGGAATCAGAGGCAGGGAATCAGAGGTGGGGAAACAGAGGCGGGGAATCAGATATGGGGAATCAGAGGTGGGGAATCAGGGGCGGGGAATCAGTGGCAGGGAATCAGAGCTGGGGAATCAGAGGTGGGGAATCAGAGCTGGGGAAACAGAGGCGGGGAATCAGATATGGGGAATCAGAGGTGGGGAATCAGGGGCGGGGAATCAGTGGCAGGGAATCAGAGGCCGGGAATAAAAGGCGGGGAATCAGAGCTGGGGAATCAGAGGCGGGGAATCAGAGTTGGGGAATCAGAGGATAGGAATCAGATATGGGAAAACAGAGGCCGGGAATCAGAGGCAGGGAAACAGAGGCGGGGAATCAGATATGGGGAATCAGAGGTGGGGAATTTGAGGTTGCGAATCAGAGGCGGGGAATCAGAGGCGGGAAATCAGAGGCAGGGAATCGATTGTGCGGAATCAGAGATGGGGAATCAGAGGTGGGGATTCAGAGGTGGTGAATCAGAAAAGGGGAATCAGAGGCTGGGAATCAGAGGCAGGGAATCAGACGCAGGGAATCAGATGCGGGGAATCAGAGGCGGGGAATCATAGCTGGCGAATTAGAGGAGGGGAATCAGAGTTGGGGAATCAGATATGGGGAATCAGAGGTGGGGAATCAGAGGCAGGGAATCAGATGTGCGGAATCAGAGATGGGGAATCAGAGGCAGGGAATCAGAATCAGAAGCAGGGAATCAGAGGCCGGGAATCAGAGGCCGGAATCAGATGCTGGGAATCAGAGGCCTGGAATCAGAGGCGGGGAATCAGAGGCAGGGAATCTGATGCGGGGAATCAGAGGCGGGGAATCAGAGCTGGGGAATCAGAGGCAGGGTATTAGAGATGGGGAATCAGAGGCGGGGAATCAGATATGGGGAAACAGAGGTGGGGAATCAGAGGCGGGGAAACAGAGGCAGGGAATCAGATATGGGGAATCAGAGGCGGGAATCAGAGGTGGGGAATCATAGGCAGGGAATCGGATGTGCGGAATCAGAGATGGGGAATCAGAGGCCGGGAATGAGAGGTGGTGAATCAGATATGGGGAATCAGAGGTGGGGAATCAGAGGCAGTGAATCAGTCACGGGGAATCAGAGGTGGGCAATCAGAGGCGGGGAATCAGATATGGGGAATCAGAGGCGGGGAATCAGAGGCGGGGAAACAGAGGCGGGGAATCAGATATGGGGAATCAGAGGTGGGGCATCAGAGGTTGTGAATCACAGATGGGGAATTAGAGGCGGGGAATCAGAGGCAGGGAGTCAGACTCGGGGAATCAGAGTCGGGGATTCAGAGCTGGGGAATCAGAAGCGGGGAATCAGAGTTGGGGAATCAGAGGCGGGGAATCAGATATGGGGAATCAGAGGCAGGGAATCAGAGGTGGGGAATCAGAGGCAGGGAATCAGACGCGGGGAATCTGAGGCGGGGAATCAGAGCTGGGGAATCAGAGGTGGGGAATCAGAGTTGGGGAATCAGAGGCAGGGAATTGGATGTGCGGAATCAGAGATGGGGAATCAGAGGTGGGAAATCAGAGGCGGTGAATCAGAGATGGGGAATCAGAGGAGGGGAATCAGAGGCAGGAAATCAGACACGGGGATTCAGAGGCTGGGAATCAGACGGGGTGAATCAAAGGCGGGGAATCAGAGCTGGGGAATCTGAGGCAGGGAATCAGAGTTGGGGATTCAGAGGCGGGGAATCAGATATGGGGAAACAGGTGGGGAATCAGAGGCGGGAAAACAGAGGCGGGGAATTAGATATGGGGAATCAGAGGTGGGGAATCAGAGGTGGTGAATCAGAGATGGGGAATCAGAGGCGGGGAATCAGAGGCAGGGAATCGGACGCCGGGAATCAGAGGCGGGGAATCAGAGCTGGGGAATCAGAGGCGGGGAATCAGAGGTGGTGAATCAGAGATGGGGAATCAGAGGCGGGGAATCAGAGGCAGGGAATCGGACGCCGGGAATCAGAGGCGGGGAATCAGAGCTGGGGAAACAGAGGCGGGGAATCAGATATGGGGAATCAGAGGTGGGGAATCAGGGGCGGGGAATCAGTGGCAGGGAATCAGAGGCCGGGAATAAAAGGCGGGGAATCAGAGCTGGGGAATCAGAGGTGGGGAATCAGAGTTGGGGAATCAGAGGAGGGGAATCAGATATGGGGAAACAGAGGCCGGGAATCAGAGGCAGAATAACAGAGGCGGGGAATCAGATATGGGGAATCAGAGGTGGGGAATTAGAGGTTGCGAATCAGAGGCGGGGAAACAGAGGCGGGGAATCAAATATAGGGAATCAGAGGTGGGGAATCACAGGTTGTGAATCAGAGATGGGGAATCAAGGCGGGGAATCAGAGGCAGGGAATCAGACGCGGGGAATCAGAGGCGGGGATTCAGAGCTGGGGAATCAGAGGCGGTGAATCAGAGTTGGGGAATCAGAGGCAGGGAATCAGATATGGGGAATCAGAGGCGGGGAATCAGAGGCGGGGAAACAGAGGCGGGGAATCAGATATGGGGAATCAGAATTGGGGAATCAGGGGCAGGGAATCAGTGGCAGGGAGTCAGAGGCGGGGAATCAGAGGCGGGGAATCAGAGGCAGGGAATCAGACACGGGGAATCGGAGGCGGGGAATCAGAGATGGGGAATCAGAGGCGGGGAATCAGAGGCAGGGAATCGGACTCCGGGAATCAGAGTCGGGGAATCAGAGCTGGGGAATCAGAGGCGGGGAATCAGAGTTGGGGAATCAGAGGCTGCGAATCAGATATGGGGAAATAGAGGCGGGGAATCAGATATGGGGAATCAGAGGTGTGGAATCAGAGGTTGGGAATCAGAGGCAGGGAATCAGAGTCGGGGAAACAGAGGCGGGGAATCAGATATGGGGAATCAGAGGTGGCGAATCAAAGGCGGTGAAACAGAGATGGGGAATCAGGGCAGGGAATCAGAGGCAGGGAATCAAACACGGGGAATCAGAGCTGGGGAATCAGAGGCGGGGAATCAGAGTTGGGAATCAGAGGCGGGGAATCAGAGGCGGGGAAACAGAGGAGGGGAATCAGATATGGGGAATCAGAGGTGGGGAATCCGAGGTTGGGAATCAGAGGCAGGGAATCAGAGGCGGGGTATCAGAGGCGGGGAATCAGAGGAAGGGAATCAGATGTGCGGAATCGGAGATGGGGAATCAGAGGCAGGGAATCAGAGGCGGGGAATCAGAGGCGGGGAATCAGAGGCCGGGAATCAGATATGGGAAAACAGAGGCTGGGAATCCGAGGCGGGGAAACAGAGGCGGGGAATCAGATATGGGGAATCAGAGGTGGGGAATCAGAGGTTGGGAATCAGAGGCAGGGAATCAGAGGCTTGGAATCAGATGCAGGGAATCAGATGCGGGGAATCAGAGGCGGGGAATCAGAGCTGGGGAATCAGAGGTGGGGAATCAGATTTGGGGAATCAGAGGCGGGGACTTAGATATTGGGAAACAGAGGCGGGGAATCAGAGGCGGGGAAACCCAGGCGGGGAATCAGATATGGGGAATCAGAGGTGGGGAATCAGAGGCAAGGAATCAGATGTGCGGAATCAGAGATGGGGAATCAGAGGCAGGGAATCAGAATCAGAAGCAGGGAATCAGAGGCCGGGAATCAGAGGCCGGAATCAGATGCTGGGAATCAGAGGCCTGGAATCAGAGGCGGGGAATCAGAGGCAGGGAATCAGATGCGGGGAATCAGAGGCGGGGAATCAGAGCTGGGGAATCAGAGGTGGGGTATTCGAGTTGGGGAATCAGAGGCGGGGAATCAGATATGGGGAAACAGAGGTGGGGAATCAGAGACGGGGAAACAGAGGCAGGGAATCAGATATGGGGAATCAGAGGTGGGGAATCAGAGATGGGGAATCAGAGGCGGTGAATCAGAGATGGGGAATCAGAGGCGGGGAATCAGAGGCAGGAAATCAGACACGGGGATTCAGAGGCTGGGAATGAGACGGGGGGAATCAAAGGCGGGGAATCAGAGCTGGGGAATCAGAGGCAGGGAATCAGAGGCGGGGAATCAGATATGGGGAATCAGAGGCTGGGATTCAGAGGCGGGGAATCAGAGGCAGGGAATCAGACACGGGGAATCAGAGGTGGGGAATCAGAGATGGGGAATCAGAGGCGGGGAATCAGAGGCAGGGAATCAGAAGCGGGGAATCTGAGGCGGGGAATCAGAGCTGGGGAATCAGAGGTGGGGAATCAGAGGAATCAGAGATGGGGAATCAGAGGCGGGGAATCAGAGGCAGGAAATCAGACACGGGGATTCAGAGGCTGGGAATCAGACGGGGGGAATCAAAGGCGGGGAATCAGAGCTGGGGAATCAGAGGCAGGGAATCAGAGTTGGGGATTCAGAGACGGGGAATCAGATATGGGGAAACAGAGGCGGGGAATCAGAGGCGGGCAAACAGAGGCGGGGAATTAGATATGGGGAATCAGAGGTGGGGAATCAGAGGTGGTGAATCAGTGATGGGGAATCACAGGCGGGGAATCAGAGGCAGGGAATAGAACGCAGGGAATCAGATGCAGGGAATCAGAGCTGGGGAATCAGAAGCGGGGAATCATAGCTGGGAATCAGAGGCGGGGAATCAGATATGGGGAAACAGAGGCGGGGAATCAGAGGCGGGGAGACAGAGGCGGGGAATCAGATATGGGGAATCGGATGCGGGGAATCAGAGGCGGGGAATCAGAGCTGGGGAATCAGAGGCGGGGAATCAGAGTTGGGGCATCAGAGGTGGGGAATTAGATATAGGGAAACAGAGGCGGGGAATCAGAGGCAGGGAATCAGACGCAGGGAATCAGATGCGGGGAATCAGAGGCGGGGAATCATAGCTGGCGAATTAGAGGAGGGGAATCAGAGTTGGGGAATCAGATATGGGGAATCAGAGGTGGGGAATCAGAGGCAGGGAATCAGATGTGCGGAATCAGAGATGGGGAATCAGAGGCAGGGAATCAGAATCAGAAGCAGGGAATCAGAGGCCGGGAATCAGAGGCCGGAATCAGATGCTGGGAATCAGAGGCCTGGAATCAGAGGCGGGGAATCAGAGGCAGGGAATCTGATGCGGGGAATAAGAGGCGGGGAATCAGAGCTGGGGAATCAGAGGCAGGGTATTAGAGATGGGGAATCAGAGGCGGGGAATCAGATATGGGGAAACAGAGGTGGGGAATCAGAGGCGGGGAAACAGAGGCAGGGAATCAGATATGGGGAATCAGAGGCGGGAATCAGAGGTGGGGAATCATAGGCAGGGAATCGGATGTGCGGAATCAGAGATGGGGAATCAGAGGCCGGGAATGAGAGGTGGTGAATCAGATATGGGGAATCAGAGGCGGGGAATCAGAGGCAGTGAATCAGTCGCGGGGAATCAGAGGTGGGCAATCAGAGGCGGGGAATCAGATATGGGGAATCAGAGGCGGGGAATCAGAGGCGGGGAAACAGAGGCGGGGAATCAGATATGGGGAATCAGAGGTGGGGCATCAGAGGTTGTGAATCACAGATGGGGAATTAGAGGCGGGGAATCAGAGGCAGGGAGTCAGACTCGGGGAATCAGAGTCGGGGATTCAGAGCTGGGGAATCAGAAGCGGGGAATCAGAGTTGGGGAATCAGAGGCGGGGAATCAGATATGGGGAATCAGAGGCAGGGAATCAGAGGTGGGGAATCAGAGGCAGGGAATCAGACGCGGGGAATCTGAGGCGGGGAATCAGAGCTGGGGAATCAGAGGTGGGGAATCAGAGTTGGGGAATCAGAGGCAGGGAATTGGATGTGCAGAATCAGAGATGGGGAATCAGAGGTGGGAAATCAGAGGCGGTGAATCAGAGATGGGGAATCAGAGGAGGGGAATCAGAGGCAGGAAATCAGACACGGGGATTCAGAGGCTGGGAATCAGACGGGGTGAATCAAAGGCGGGGAATCAGAGCTGGGGAATCTGAGGCAGGGAATCAGAGTTGGGGATTCAGAGGCGGGGAATCAGATATGGGGAAACAGGTGGGGAATCAGAGGCGGGAAAACAGAGGCGGGGAATTAGATATAGGGAATCAGAGGTGGGGAATCAGAGGTGGTGAATCAGAGATGGGGAATCAGAGGCGGGGAATCAGAGGCAGGGAATCGGACGCCAGGAATCAGAGGCGGGGAATCAGAGCTGGGGAATCAGAGGCGGGGAATCAGAGGTGGTGAATCAGAGATGGGGAATCAGAGGCGGGGAATCAGAGGCAGGGAATCGGACGCCGGGAATCAGAGGCGGGGAATCAGAGCTGGGGAAACAGAGGCGGGGAATCAGATATGGGGAATCAGAGGTGGGGAATCAGGGGCGGGGAATCAGTGGCAGGGAATCAGAGGCCGGGAATAAAAGGCGGGGAATCAGAGCTGGGGAATCAGAGGTGGGGAATCAGAGTTGGGGAATCAGAGGAGGGGAATCAGATATGGGGAAACAGAGGCCGGGAATCAGAGGCAGAATAACAGAGGCGGGGAATCAGATATGGGGAATCAGAGGTGGGGAATTAGAGGTTGCGAATCAGAGGCGGGGAAACAGAGGCGGGGAATCAAATATAGGGAATCAGAGGTGGGGAATCACAGGTTGTGAATCAGAGATGGGGAATCAAGGCGGGGAATCAGAGGCAGGGAATCAGACGCGGGGAATCAGAGGCGGGGATTCAGAGCTGGGGAATCAGAGGCGGTGAATCAGAGTTGGGGAATCAGAGGCAGGGAATCAGATATGGGGAATCAGAGGCGGGGAATCAGAGGCGGGGAAACAGAGGCGGGGAATCAGATATGGGGAATCAGAATTGGGGAATCAGGGGCAGGGAATCAGTGGCAGGGAATCAGAGGCGGGGAATCAGAGGCGGGGAATCAGAGGCAGGGAATCAGACACGGGGAATCGGAGGCGGGGAATCAGAGATGGGGAATCAGAGGCGGGGAATCAGAGGCAGGGAATCGGACTCCGGGAATCAGAGTCGGGGAATCAGAGCTGGGGAATCAGAGGCGGGGAATCAGAGTTGGGGAATCAGAGGCTGCGAATCAGATATGGGGAAATAGAGGCGGGGAATCAGATATGGGGAATCAGAGGTGTGGAATCAGAGGTTGGGAATCAGAGGCAGGGAATCAGAGTCGGGGAAACAGAGGCGGGGAATCAGATATGGGGAATCAGAGGTGGCGAATCAAAGGCGGTGAAACAGAGATGGGGAATCAGGGCAGGGAATCAGAGGCAGGGAATCAAACACGGGGAATCAGAGCTGGGGAATCAGAGGCGGGGAATCAGAGTTGGGAATCAGAGGCGGGGAATCAGAGGCGGGGAAACAGAGGAGGGGAATCAGATATGGGGAATCAGAGGTGGGGAATCCGAGGTTGGGAATCAGAGGCAGGGAATCAGAGGCGGGGTATCAGAGGCGGGGAATCAGAGGAAGGGAATCAGATGTGCGGAATCGGAGATGGGGAATCAGAGGCAGGGAATCAGAGGCGGGGAATCAGAGGCGGGGAATCAGAGGCCGGGAATCAGATATGGGAAAACAGAGGCTGGGAATCCGAGGCGGGGAAACAGAGGCGGGGAATCAGATATGGGGAATCAGAGGTGGGGAATCAGAGGTTGGGAATCAGAGGCAGGGAATCAGAGGCTTGGAATCAGATGCAGGGAATCAGATGCGGGGAATCAGAGGCGGGGAATCAGAGCTGGGGAATCAGAGGTGGGGAATCAGATTTGGGGAATCAGAGGCGGGGACTTAGATATTGGGAAACAGAGGCGGGGAATCAGAGGCGGGGAAACCCAGGCGGGGAATCAGATATGGGGAATCAGAGGTGGGGAATCAGAGGCAAGGAATCAGATGTGCGGAATCAGAGATGGGGAATCAGAGGCAGGGAATCAGAATCAGAAGCAGGGAATCAGAGGCCGGGAATCAGAGGCCGGAATCAGATGCTGGGAATCAGAGGCCTGGAATCAGAGGCGGGGAATCAGAGGCAGGGAATCAGATGCGGGGAATCAGAGGCGGGGAATCAGTGCTGGGGAATCAGAGGTGGGGTATTCGAGTTGGGGAATCAGAGGCGGGGAATCAGATATGGGGAAACAGAGGTGGGGAATCAGAGACGGGGAAACAGAGGCAGGGAATCAGATATGGGGAATCAGAGGTGGGGAATCAGAGATGGGGAATCAGAGGCGGTGAATCAGAGATGGGGAATCAGAGGCGGGGAATCAGAGGCAGGAAATCAGACACGGGGATTCAGAGGCTGGGAATGAGACGGGGGGAATCAAAGGCGGGGAATCAGAGCTGGGGAATCAGAGGCAGGGAATCAGAGGCGGGGAATCAGATATGGGGAATCAGAGGCTGGGATTCAGAGACGGGGAATCAGAGGCAGGGAATCAGACACGGGGAATCAGAGGTGGGGAATCAGAGATGGGGAATCAGAGGCGGGGAATCAGAGGCAGGGAATCAGAAGCGGGGAATCTGAGGCGGGGAATCAGAGCTGGGGAATCAGAGGTGGGGAATCAGAGGAATCAGAGATGGGGAATCAGAGGCGGGGAATCAGAGGCAGGAAATCAGACACGGGGATTCAGAGGCTGGGAATCAGACGGGGGGAATCAAAGGCGGGGAATCAGAGCTGGGGAATCAGAGGCAGGGAATCAGAGTTGGGGATTCAGAGACGGGGAATCAGATATGGGGAAACAGAGGCGGGGAATCAGAGGCGGGCAAACAGAGGCGGGGAATTAGATATGGGGAATCAGAGGTGGGGAATCAGAGGTGGTGAATCAGTGATGGGGAATCACAGGCGGGGAATCAGAGGCAGGGAATAGAACGCAGGGAATCAGACGCAGGGAATCAGAGCTGGGGAATCAGAAGCGGGGAATCATAGCTGGGAATCAGAGGCGGGGAATCAGATATGGGGAAACAGAGGCGGGGAATCAGAGGCGGGGAGACAGAGGCGGGGAATCAGATATGGGGAATCGGATGCGGGGAATCAGAGGCGGGGAATCAGAGCTGGGGAATCAGAGGCGGGGAATCAGAGTTGGGGCATCAGAGGTGGGGAATTAGATATAGGGAAACAGAGGCGGGGAATCAGAGGCGGGGAAACAGAGGCGGGGAATCAGATATGGGGAATCAGAGGTGGGGAATCAGAGGCAGGGAATCAGATGTGCGGAATCTGAGATGGGGAATCAGAGGCAGGGAATCAGAATCAGAAGCAGGGAATCAGAGGCCGGGAATCAGAGGCCGGAATCAGATGCTGGGAATCAGAGGCCTGGAATCAGAGGCGGGGAATCAGAGGCAGGGAATCTGATGCGGGGAATCAGAGGCGGGGAATCAGAGCTGGGGAATCAGAGGCAGGGTATTAGAGATGGGGAATCAGAGGCGGGGAATCAGATATGGGGAAACAGAGGTGGGGAATCAGAGGCGGGGAAACAGAGGCAGGGAATCAGATATGGGGAATCAGAGGCGGGAATCAGAGGTGGGGAATCATAGGCAGGGAATCGGATGTGCGGAATCAGAGATGGGGAATCAGAGGCCGGGAATGAGAGGTGGTGAATCAGATATGGGGAATCAGAGGCGGGGAATCAGAGGCAGTGAATCAGACGCGGGGAATCAGAGGTGGGCAATCAGAGGCGGGGAATCAGATATGGGGAATCAGAGGCGGGGAATCAGAGGCGGGGAAACAGAGGCGGGGAATCAGATATGGGGAATCAGAGGTGGGGCATCAGAGGTTGTGAATCACAGATGGGGAATTAGAGGCGGGGAATCAGAGGCAGGGAGTCAGACTCGGGGAATCAGAGTCGGGGATTCAGAGCTGGGGAATCAGAAGCGGGGAATCAGAGTTGGGGAATCAGAGGCGGGGAATCAGATATGGGGAATCAGAGGCAGGGAATCAGAGGTGGGGAATCAGAGGCAGGGAATCAGATGCGGGGAATCTGAGGCGGGGAATCAGAGCTGGGGAATCAGAGGTGGGGAATCAGAGTTGGGGAATCAGAGGCAGGGAATTGGATGTGCGGAATCAGAGATGGGGAATCAGTGGTGGGAAATCAGAGGCGGTGAATCAGAGATGGGGAATCAGAGGCGGGGAATCAGAGGCAGGAAATCAGACACGGGGATTCAGAGGCTGGGAATCAGACGGGGTGAATCAAAGGCGGGGAATCAGAGCTGGGGAATCTGAGGCAGGGAATCAGAGTTGGGGATTCAGAGGCGGGGAATCAGATATGGGGAAACAGGCGGGGAATCAGAGGCGGGAAAACAGAGGCGGTGAATCAGAGATGGGGAATCAGAGGCGGGGAATCAGAGGCAGGAAATCAGACACGGGGATTCAGAGGCTGGGAATCAGACGGGGTGAATCAAAGGCGGGGAATCAGAGCTGGGGAATCTGAGGCAGGGAATCAGAGTTGGGGATTCAGAGGCGGGGAATCAGATATGGGGAAACAGGCGGGGAATCAGAGGCGGGAAAACAGAGGCGGTGAATCAGAGATGGGGAATCAGAGGCGGGGAATCAGAGGCAGGGAATCGGACGCCGGGAATCAGAGGCGGGGAATCAGAGCTGGGGAATCAGAGGCGGGGAATCAGAGGTGGTGAATCAGAGATGGGGAATCAGAGGCGGGGAATCAGAGGCAGGGAATCGGACGCCGGGAATCAGAGGCGGGGAATCAGAGCTGGGGAAACAGAGGCGGGGAATCAGATATGGGGAATCAGAGGTGGGGAATCAGGGGCGGGGAATCAGTGGCAGGGAATCAGAGGCCGCGAATAAAAGGCGGGGAATCAGAGCTGGGGAATCAGAGGTGGGGAATCAGAGTTGGGGAATCAGAGGAGGGGAATCAGATATGGGGAAACAGAGGCCGGGAATCAGAGGCAGAATAACAGAGGCGGGGAATCAGATATGGGGAATCAGAGGTGGGGAATTAGAGGTTGCGAATCAGAGGCGGGGAAACAGAGGCGGGGAATCAAATATAGGGAATCAGAGGTGGGGAATCACAGGTTGTGAATCAGAGATGGGGAATCAAGGCGGGGAATCAGAGGCAGGGAATCAGACGCGGGGAATCAGAGGCGGGGATTCAGAGCTGGGGAATCAGAGGCGGTGAATCAGAGTTGGGGAATCAGAGGCAGGGAATCAGATATGGGGAATCAGAGGCGGGGAATCAGAGGCGGGGAAACAGAGGCGGGGAATCAGATATGGGGAATCAGAATTGGGGAATCAGGGGCAGGGAATCAGTGGCAGGGAATCAGAGGCGGGGAATCAGAGGCGGGGAATCAGAGGCAGGGAATCAGACACGGGGAATCGGAGGCGGGGAATCAGAGATGGGGAATCAGAGGCGGGGAATCAGAGGCAGGGAATCGGACTCCGGGAATCAGAGTCGGGGAATCAGAGCTGGGGAATCAGAGGCGGGGAATCAGAGTTGGGGAATCAGAGGCTGCGAATCAGATATGGGGAAATAGAGGCGGGGAATCAGATATGGGGAATCAGAGGTGTGGAATCAGAGGTTGGGAATCAGAGGCAGGGAATCAGAGTCGGGGAAACAGAGGCGGGGAATCAGATATGGGGAATCAGAGGTGGCGAATCAAAGGCGGTGAAACAGAGATGGGGAATCAGGGCAGGGAATCAGAGGCAGGGAATCAAATACGGGGAATCAGAGCTGGGGAATCAGAGGCGGGGAATCAGAGTTGGGAATCAGAGGCGGGGAATCAGAGGCGGGGAAACAGAGGAGGGGAATCAGATATTGGGAATCAGAGGTGGGGAATCCGAGGTTGGGAATCAGAGGCAGGGAATCAGAGGCGGGGTATCAGAGGCGGGGAATCAGAGGAAGGGAATCAGATGTGCGGAATCGGAGATGGGGAATCAGAGGCAGGGAATCAGAGGCGGGGAATCAGAGGCGGGGAATCAGAGGCCGGGAATCAGATATGGGAAAACAGAGGCTGGGAATCAGAGGTGGGGAATCAGAGGCAGGGAATCAGATGTGCGGAATCAGAGATGGGGAATCAGAGGCAGGGAATCAGAATCAGAAGCGGGGAATCAGAGGCCGGGAATCAGAGGCCGGGAATCAGATATGGGGAATCAGAGGCGGGAATCAGAGGTGGGGAATCATAGGCAGGGAATCGGATGTGCGGAATCAGAGATGGGGAATCAGAGGCCGGGAATGAGAGGTGGTGAATCAGCTATGGGGAATCAGAGGTGGGGATTCAGAGTCTGGGAATCAGAGATGGGGATTCAGAGGCGGGGAATGAGATATGGAGAATCAGAGGCGGGGAATCAGAGGCGGGGAAACAGAGGTGGGGAATCAGATATGGGGAATCAGAGGTGGCGAATCAAAGGTGGTGAATCAGAGATGGGGAATCAGAGGCGGGGAATCAGAGGCAGGGAATCAGATGCGGGGATTCAGAGGCGGGGAATCAGAGCTGGCGAATCATAGGCGGGGAATCAGAGGTGGGCAATCAGAGCCGGGGAATCAGATATGGGGAATCAGAGGCGGGGAAAGAGAGGCGGGGAATCAGATATGGGGAATCAGAGGTGGGGAATCAGAGGTTGTGAATCAGAGATGGGGAATCAAGGCGGGGAATCAGAGGGAGGGAATCAGACGCGGGGAATCAGAGGCGGGGATTCAGAGCTGGGGAATCAGAGGCGGGGAATCAGAGTTGGGGAATCAGAGGCAGGGAATCAGATATGGGGAATCAGAGGCGGGGAATCAGAGGCGGGGAAACAGAGGCGGGGAATCAGATATGGGGAATCAGAGGTGGGGAATCAGGGGCAGGGAATCAGTGGCAGGGAATCAGAGGCGGGGAATCTGAGCCGGGCAATCAGAGGCAGGGAATCAGACACGGGGAATCAGAGGCGGGGAATCAGAGATGGTGAATCAGAGGCGGGGAATCAGAGGCAGGGAATCGGACGCCGGGAATCAGAGGCGGGGAATCAGAGCTGGGGAATCAGAGGCGGGGAATCAGAGTTGGGGAATCAGAGGCGGGGAATCAGATATGGGGAAATAGAGGCGGGGAATCAGATATGGGGAATCAGAGGTTTGGAATCAGAGGTTGGGAATCAGAGGCAGGGAATCAGAGGCGGGGAAACAGAGGCGGGGAATCAGATATGGGGAATCAGAGTTGGCGAATCAAAGGCGGTGAAACAGAGATGGGGAATCAGGGCAGGGAATCAGAGGCAGGGAATCAGAGGTGGGGAAACAGAGGCGGGGAATCAGATATGGGGAATCAGAGGTGGGGAATCAGGGGCGGGGAATCAGTGGCAGGGAATCAGAGCTGGGGAATCAGAGGTGGGGAATCAGAGCTGGGGAAACAGAGGCGGGGAATCAGATATGGGGAATCAGAGGTGGGGAATCAGGGGCGGGGAATCAGTGGCAGGGAATCAGAGGCCGGGAATAAAAGGCGGGGAATCAGAGCTGGGGAATCAGAGGCGGGGAATCAGAGTTGGGGAATCAGAGGAGGGGAATCAGATATGGGAAAACAGAGGCCGGGAATCAGAGGCAGGGAAACAGAGGCGGGGAATCAGATATGGGGAATCAGAGATGGGGAATTTGAGGTTGCGAATCAGAGGCGGGGAATCAGAGGCGGGAAATCAGAGGCAGGGAATCGGATGTGCGGAATCAGAGATGGGGAATCAGAGGTGGGGATTCAGAGGTGGTGAATCAGAAAAGGGGAATCAGAGGCTGGGAATCAGAGGCAGGGAATCAGACGCAGGGAATCAGATGCGGGGAATCAGAGGCGGGGAATCATAGCTGGCGAATTAGAGGAGGGGAATCAGAGTTGGGGAATCAGATATGGGGAATCAGAGGTGGGGAATCAGAGGCAGGGAATCAGATGTGCGGAATCAGAGATGGGGAATCAGAGGCAGGGAATCAGAATCAGAAGCAGGGAATCAGAGGCCGGGAATCAGAGGCCGGAATCAGATGCTGGGAATCAGAGGCCTGGAATCAGAGGCGGGGAATCAGAGGCAGGGAATCTGATGCGGGGAATCAGAGGCGGGGAATCAGAGCTGGGGAATCAGAGGCAGGGTATTAGAGATGGGGAATCAGAGGCGGGGAATCAGATATGGGGAAACAGAGGTGGGGAATCAGAGGCGGGGAAACAGAGGCAGGGAATCAGATATGGGGAATCAGAGGCGGGAATCAGAGGTGGGGAATCATAGGCAGGGAATCGGATGTGCGGAATCAGAGATGGGGAATCAGAGGCCGGGAATGAGAGGTGGTGAATCAGATATGGGGAATCAGAGGCGGGGAATCAGAGGCAGTGAATCAGTCGCGGGGAATCAGAGGTGGGCAATCAGAGGCGGGGAATCAGATATGGGGAATCAGAGGCGGGGAATCAGAGGCGGGGAAACAGAGGCGGGGAATCAGATATGGGGAATCAGAGGTGGGGCATCAGAGGTTGTGAATCACAGATGGGGAATTAGAGGCGGGGAATCAGAGGCAGGGAGTCAGACTCGGGGAATCAGAGTCGGGGATTCAGAGCTGGGGAATCAGAAGCCGGGAATCAGAGTTGGGGAATCAGAGGCGGGGAATCAGATATGGGGAATCAGAGGCAGGGAATCAGAGGTGGGGAATCAGAGGCAGGGAATCAGACGCGGGGAATCTGAGGCGGGGAATCAGAGCTGGGGAATCAGAGGTGGGGAATCAGAGTTGGGGAATCAGAGGCAGGGAATTGGATGTGCGGAATCAGAGATGGGGAATCAGAGGTGGGAAATCAGAGGCGGTGAATCAGAGATGGGGAATCAGAGGCGGGGAATCAGAGGCAGGAAATCAGACACGGGGATTCAGAGGCTGGGAATCAGACGGGGTGAATCAAAGGCGGGGAATCAGAGCTGGGGAATCTGAGGCAGGGAATCAGAGTTGGGGATTCAGAGGCGGGGAATCAGATATGGGGAAACAGGCGGGGAATCAGAGGCGGGAAAACAGAGGCGGGGAATTAGATATGGGGAATCAGAGGTGGGGAATCAGAGGTGGTGAATCAGAGATGGGGAATCAGAGGCGGGGAATCAGAGGCAGGGAATCGGACGCCGGGAATCAGAGGCGGGGAATCAGAGCTGTGGAATCAGAGGCGGGGAATCAGAGGTGGTGAATCAGAGATGGGGAATCAGAGGCGGGGAATCAGAGGCAGGGAATCGGACGCCGGGAATCAGAGGCGGGGAATCAGAGCTGGGGAAACAGAGGCGGGGAATCAGATATGGGGAATCAGAGGTGGGGAATCAGGGGCGGGGAATCAGTGGCAGGGAATCAGAGGCCGGGAATAAAAGGCGGGGAATCAGAGCTGGGGAATCAGAGGTGGGGAATCAGAGTTGGGGAATCAGAGGAGGGGAATCAGATATGGGGAAACAGAGGCCGGGAATCAGAGGCAGAATAACAGAGGCGGGGAATCAGATATGGGGAATCAGAGGTGGGGAATTAGAGGTTGCGAATCAGAGGCGGGGAAACAGAGGCGGGGAATCAAATATAGGGAATCAGAGGTGGGGAATCACAGGTTGTGAATCAGAGATGGGGAATCAAGGCGGGGAATCAGAGGCAGGGAATCAGACGCGGGGAATCAGAGGCGGGGATTCAGAGCTGGGGAATCAGAGGCGGTGAATCAGAGTTGGGGAATCAGAGGCAGGGAATCAGATATGGGGAATCAGAGGCGGGGAATCAGAGGCGGGGAAACAGAGGCGGGGAATCAGATATGGGGAATCAGAATTGGGGAATCAGGGGCAGGGAATCAGTGGCAGGGAATCAGAGGCGGGGAATCAGAGGCGGGGAATCAGAGGCAGGGAATCAGACACGGGGAATCGGAGGCGGGGTATCAGAGATGGGGAATCAGAGGCGGGGAATCAGAGGCAGGGAATCGGACTCCGGGAATCAGAGTCGGGGAATCAGAGCTGGGGAATCAGAGGCGGGGAATCAGAGTTGGGGAATCAGAGGCTGCGAATCAGATATGGGGAAATAGAGGCGGGGAATCAGATATGGGGAATCAGAGGTGTGGAATCAGAGGTTGGGAATATGAGGCAGGGAATCAGAGTCGGGGAAACAGAGGCGGGGAATCAGATATGGGGAATCAGAGGTGGCGAATCAAAGGCGGTGAAACAGAGATGGGGAATCAGGGCAGGGAATCAGAGGCAGGGAATCAAACACGGGGAATCAGAGCTGGGGAATCAGAGGCGGGGAATCAGAGTTGGGAATCAGAGGCGGGGAATCAGAGGCGGGGAAACAGAGGAGGGGAATCAGATATGGGGAATCAGAGGTGGGGAATCCGAGGTTGGGAATCAGAGGCAGGGAATCAGAGGCGGGGTATCAGAGGCGGGGAATCAGAGGAAGGGAATCAGATGTGCGGAATCGGAGATGGGGAATCAGAGGCAGGGAATCAGAGGCGGGGAATCAGAGGCGGGGAATCAGAGGCCGGGAATCAGATATGGGAAAACAGAGGCTGGGAATCCGAGGCGGGGAAACAGAGGCGGGGAATCAGATATGGGGAATCAGAGGTGGGGAATCAGAGGTTGGGAATCAGAGGCAGGGAATCAGAGGCTTGGAATCAGATGCAGGGAATCAGATGCGGGGAATCAGAGGCGGGGAATCAGAGCTGGGGAATCAGAGGTGGGGAATCAGATTTGGGGAATCAGAGGCGGGGACTTAGATATTGGTAAACAGAGGCGGGGAATCAGAGGCGGGGAAACCCAGGCGGGGAATCAGATATGGGGAATCAGAGGTGGGGAATCAGAGGCAAGGAATCAGATGTGCGGAATCAGAGATGGGGAATCAGAGGCAGGGAATCAGAATCAGAAGCAGGGAATCAGAGGCCGGGAATCAGAGGCCGGAATCAGATGCTGGGAATCAGAGGCCTGGAATCAGAGGCGGGGAATCAGAGGCAGGGAATCAGATGCGGGGAATCAGAGGCGGGGTATCAGAGCTGGGGAATCAGAGGTGGGGTATTCGAGTTGGGGAATCAGAGGCGGGGAATCAGATATGGGGAAACAGAGGTGGGGAATCAGAGACGGGGAAACAGAGGCAGGGAATCAGATATGGGGAATCAGAGGTGGGGAATCAGAGATGGGGAATCAGAGGCGGTGAATCAGAGATGGGGAATCAGAGGCGGGGAATCAGAGGCAGGAAATCAGACACGGGGATTCAGAGGCTGGGAATCAGACGGGGGGAATCAAAGGCGGGGAATCAGAGCTGGGGAATCAGAGGCAGGGAATCAGAGGCGGGGAATCAGATATGGGGAATCAGAGGCTGGGATTCAGAGGCGGGAAATCAGAGGCAGGGAATCAGACACGGGGAATCAGAGGTGGGGAATCAGAGATGGGGAATCAGAGGCGGGGAATCAGAGGCAGGGAATCAGACGCGGGGAATCTGAGGCGGGGAATCAGAGCTGGGGAATCAGAGGTGGGGAATCAGAGTTGGGGAATCAGAGGCAGGGAATCGGATGTGCGGAATCAGAGATGGGGAATCAGATGTGGGGAATCAGAGGAATCAGAGATGGGGAATCAGAGGCGGGGAATCAGAGGCAGGAAATCAGACACGGGGATTCAGAGGCTGGGAATCAGACGGGGGGAATCAAAGGCGGGGAATCAGAGCTGGGGAATCAGAGGCAGGGAATCAGAGTTGGGGATTCAGAGACGGGGAATCAGATATGGGGAAACAGAGGTGGGGAATCAGAGGTGGTGAATCAGTGATGGGGAATCACAGGCGGGGAATCAGAGGCAGGGAATAGAACGCAGGGAATCAGACGCAGGGAATCAGAGCT
Source organism: Narcine bancroftii (assembly GCF_036971445.1). Classification (NCBI taxonomy): domain Eukaryota; kingdom Metazoa; phylum Chordata; class Chondrichthyes; order Torpediniformes; family Narcinidae; genus Narcine; species Narcine bancroftii. Next base: position 1,435,836 of record NW_027211883.1, read on the forward strand.
GGGGAATCAGAAGCGGGGAATCATAGCTGGGAATCAGAGGCGGGGAATCAGATATGGGGAAACAGAGGCGGGGAATCAGAGGCGGGGAGACAGAGGCGGGGAATCCGATATGGGGAATCGGATGCGGGGAATCAGAGGCGGGGAATCAGAGCTGGGGAATCAGAGGCGGGGAATCAGAGTTGGGGCATCAGAGGTGGGGAATTAGATATAGGGAAACAGAGGCGGGGAATCAGAGGCGGGGAAACAGGCGGGAAATCAGATATGGGGAATCAGAGGTGGGGAATCAGAGGCAGGGAATCAGATGTGCGGAATCAGAGATGGGGAATCAGAGGCAGGGAATCAGAATCAGAAGCGGGGAATCAGAGGCCGGGAATCAGAGGCCGGGAATCAGATGCTGGGAATAAGAGGCCGGGAATCAGAGGTGGGGAATCAGAGTCCGGGAATCAGAGATGGGGATTCAGAGGCGGGGAATGAGATATGGAGAATCAGAGGCGGGGAATCAGAGGCCTAGAAACAGAGGTGGGGAATCAGATATGGGGAATGAGAGGTGGCGAATCAAAGGCGGTGAATCAGAGATGGGGAATCAGAGGCGGGGAATCAGAGGCAGGGAATCAGATGCGGGGAATCAGAGGCGGGGAATCAGAGCTGGCGAATCAGAGGCGGGGAATCAGAGGTGGGCAATCAGAGGCGGGGAATCAGATATGGGGAATCAGAGGCGGGGAATCAGAGGCGGGGAAACAGAGGCGGGGAATCAAATATAGGGAATCAGAGGTGGGGAATCAGAGGTTGTGAATCAGAGATGGGGAATCAAGGCGGGGAATCAGAGGCAGGGAATCAGACACGGGGAATCAGAGGCGTGGATTCAGAGCTGGGGAATCAGAGGCAGGGAATCAGAGTTGGGGAATCAGAGGCAGGGAATCAGATATGGGGAATCAGAGGCGGGGAATCAGAGTCGGGGAAACAGAGGCGGGTAATCAGATATGGGGAATCAGAGGTGGGGAATCAGGGGCAGGGAGTCAGTTGCAGGGAATCAGAGGCGGGGAATCAGAGGCGGGGAATCAGAGGCAGGGAATCAGACACGGGGAATCAGAGGCGGGGAATCAGAGATGGGGAATCAGAGGCGGGGAATCAGAGGCAGGGAATCGGACGCCGGGAATCAGAGTCGGGGAATCAGAGCTGGGGAATCAGAGGCGGGGAATCAGAGTTGGGGAATCAGAGGCAGGGATTCAGATATGGGGAAATAGAGGCGGGGAATCAGATATGGGGAATCAGAGGTGTGGAATCAGAGGTTGGGAATCAGAGGAAGGGAATCAGAGTCGGGGAAACAGAGGCAGGGAATCAGATATGTGGAATCAGAGGTGGCGAATCAAAGGCGGTGAAACAGAGATGGGGAATCAGGGCAGGGAATCAGAGGCAGGGAATCAAACACGGGGAATCAGAGCTGGGGAATCAGAGGTGGGGAATCAGAGTTGGGAATCAGAGGCGGGGAATCAGAGGCGGGGAAACAGAGGCGGGGAATCAGATATGGGGAATCAGAGGTGGGGAATCAGGGGCGGGGAATCAGTGGCAGGGAATCAGAGGCCGGGAATAAAAGGCGGGGAATCAGAGCTGGGGAATCAGAGGTGGGGAATCAGAGTTGGGGAATCAGAGGAGGGGAATCAGATATGGGGAAACAGAGGCCGGGAATCAGAGGCAGAATAACAGAGGCGGGGAATCAGATATGGGGAATCAGAGGTGGGGAATTAGAGGTTGCGAATCAGAGGCGGGGAAACAGAGGCGGGGAATCAAATATAGGGAATCAGAGGTGGGGAATCACAGGTTGTGAATCAGAGATGGGGAATCAAGGCGGGGAATCAGAGGCAGGGAATCAGACGCGGGGAATCAGAGGCGGGGATTCAGAGCTGGGGAATCAGAGGCGGTGAATCAGAGTTGGGGAATCAGAGGCAGGGAATCAGATATGGGGAATCAGAGGCGGGGAATCAGAGGCGGGGAAACAGAGGCGGGGAATCAGATATGGGGAATCAGAATTGGGGAATCAGGGGCAGGGAATCAGTGGCAGGGAATCAGAGGCGGGGAATCAGAGGCGGGGAATCAGAGGCAGGGAATCAGACACGGGGAATCGGAGGCGGGGAATCAGAGATGGGGAATCAGAGGCGGGGAATCAGAGGCAGGGAATCGGACTCCGGGAATCAGAGTCGGGGAATCAGAGCTGGGGAATCAGAGGCGGGGAATCAGAGTTGGGGAATCAGAGGCTGCGAATCAGATATGGGGAAATAGAGGCGGGGAATCAGATATGGGGAATCAGAGGTGTGGAATCAGAGGTTGGGAATCAGAGGCAGGGAATCAGAGTCGGGGAAACAGAGGCGGGGAATCACATATGGGGAATCAGAGGTGGCGAATCAAAGGCGGTGAAACAGAGATGGGGAATCAGGGCAGGGAATCAGAGGCAGGGAATCAAACACGGGGAATCAGAGCTGGGGAATCAGAGGCGGGGAATCAGAGTTGGGAATCAGAGGCGGGGAATCAGAGGCGGGGAAACAGAGGAGGGGAATCAGATATGGGGAATCAGAGGTGGGGAATCCGAGGTTGGGAATCAGAGGCAGGGAATCAGAGGCGGGGTATCAGAGGCGGGGAATCAGAGGAAGGGAATCAGATGTGCGGAATCGGAGATGGGGAATCAGAGGCAGGGAATCAGAGGCGGGGAATCAGAGGCGGGGAATCAGAGGCCGGGAATCAGATATGGGAAAACAGAGGCTGGGAATCCGAGGCGGGGAAACAGAGGCGGGGAATCAGATATGGGGAATCAGAGGTGGGGAATCAGAGGTTGGGAATCAGAGGCAGGGAATCAGAGGCTTGGAATCAGATGCAGGGAATCAGATGCGGGGAATCAGAGGCGGGGAATCAGAGCTGGGGAATCAGAGGTGGGGAATCAGATTTGGGGAATCAGAGGCGGGGACTTAGATATTGGGAAACAGAGGCGGGGAATCAGAGGCGGGGAAACCCAGGCGGGGAATCAGATATGGGGAATCAGAGGTGGGGAATCAGAGGCAAGGAATCAGATGTGCGGAATCAGAGATGGGGAATCAGAGGCAGGGAACCAGAATCAGAAGCAGGGAATCAGAGGCCGGGAATCAGAGGCCGGAATCAGATGCTGGGAATCAGAGGCCTGGAATCAGAGGCGGGGAATCAGAGGCAGGGAATCAGATGCGGGGAATCAGAGGCGGGGAATCAGAGCTGGGGAATCAGAGGTGGGGTATTCGAGTTGGGGAATCAGAGGCAGGGAATCAGAGTTGGGGATTCAGAGGCGGGGAATCAGATATGGGGAAACAGGCGGGGAATCAGAGGCGGGAAAACAGAGGCGGGGAATTAGATATGGGGAATCAGAGGTGGGGAATCAGAGGTGGTGAATTAGAGATGGGGAATCAGAGGCGGGGAATCAGAGGCAGGGAATCGGACGCCGGGAATCAGAGGCGGGGAATCAGAGCTGGGGAATCAGAGGCGGGGAATCAGAGGTGGTGAATCAGAGATGGGGAATCAGAGGCGGGGAATCAGAGGCAGGGAATCGGACGCCGGGAATCAGAGGCGGGGAATCAGAGCTGGGGAAACAGAGGCGGGGAATCAGATATGGGGAATCAGAGGTGGGGAATCAGGGGCGGGGAATCAGTGGCAGGGAATCAGAGGCCGGGAATAAAAGGCGGGGAATCAGAGCTGGGGAATCAGAGGTGGGGAATCAGAGTTGGGGAATCAGAGGAGGGGAATCAGATATGGGGAAACAGAGGCCGGGAATCAGAGGCAGAATAACAGAGGCGGGGAATCAGATATGGGGAATCAGTGGTGGGGAATTAGAGGTTGCGAATCAGAGGCGGGGAAACAGAGGCGGGGAATCAAATATAGGGAATCAGAGGTGGGGAATCACAGGTTGTGAATCAGAGATTGGGAATCAAGGCGGGGAATCAGAGGCAGGGAATCAGACGCGGGGAATCAGAGGCGGGGATTCAGAGCTGGGGAATCAGAGGCGGTGAATCAGAGTTGGGGAATCAGAGGCAGGGAATCAGATATGGGGAATCAGAGGCGGGGAATCAGAGGCGGGGAAACAGAGGCGGGGAATCAGATATGGGGAATCAGAATTGGGGAATCAGGGGCAGGGAATCAGTGGCAGGGAATCAGAGGCGGGGAATCAGAGGCGGGGAATCAGAGGCAGGGAATCAGACACGGGGAATCGGAGGCGGGGAATCAGAGATGGGGAATCAGAGGCGGGGAATCAGAGGCAGGGAATCGGACTCCGGGAATCAGAGTCGGGGAATCAGAGCTGGGGAATCAGAGGCGGGGAATCAGAGGCGGGGAAACAGAGGCGGGGAATCAGATATGGTGAATCAGAGGTGGGGAATCAGGGGCGGGGAATCAGTGGCAGGGAATCAGAGGCCGGGAATAAAAGGCGGGGAATCAGAGCTGGGGAATCAGAGGTGGGGAATCAGAGTTGGGGAATCAGAGGAGGGGAATCAGATATGGGGAAACAGAGGCCGGGAATCAGAGGCAGAATAACAGAGGCGGGGAATCAGATATGGGGAATCAGAGGTGGGGAATTAGAGGTTGCGAATCAGAGGCGGGGAAACAGAGGCGGGGAATCAAATATAGGGAATCAGAGGTGGGGAATCACAGGTTGTGAATCAGAGATGGGGAATCAAGGCGGGGAATCAGAGGCAGGGAATCAGACGCGGGGAATCAGAGGCGGGGATTCAGAGCTGGGGAATCAGAGGCGGTGAATCAGAGTTGGGGAATCAGAGGCAGGGAATCAGATATGGGGAATCAGAGGCGGGGAATCAGAGGCGGGGAAACAGAGGCGGGGAATCAGATATGGGGAATCAGAATTGGGGAATCAGGGGCAGGGAATCAGTGGCAGGGAATCAGAGGCGGGGAATCAGAGGCGGGGAATCAGAGGCAGGGAATCAGACACGGGGAATCGGAGGCGGGGAATCAGAGATGGGGAATCAGAGGCGGGGAATCAGAGGCAGGGAATCGGACTCCGGGAATCAGAGTCGGGGAATCAGAGCTGGGGAATCAGAGGCGGGGAATCAGAGTTGGGGAATCAGAGGCTGCGAATCAGATATGGGGAAATAGAGGCGGGGAATCAGATATGGGGAATCAGAGGTGTGGAATCAGAGGTTGGGAATCAGAGGCAGGGAATCAGAGTCGGGGAAACAGAGGCGGGGAATCACATATGGGGAATCAGAGGTGGCGAATCAAAGGCGGTGAAACAGAGATGGGGAATCAGGGCAGGGAATCAGAGGCAGGGAATCAAACACGGGGAATCAGAGCTGGGGAATCAGAGGCGGGGAATCAGAGTTGGGAATCAGAGGCGGGGAATCAGAGGCGGGGAAACAGAGGAGGGGAATCAGATATGGGGAATCAGAGGTGGGGAATCCGAGGTTGGGAATCAGAGGCAGGGAATCAGAGGCGGGGTATCAGAGGCGGGGAATCAGAGGAAGGGAATCAGATGTGCGGAATCGGAGATGGGGAATCAGAGGCAGGGAATCAGAGGCGGGGAATCAGAGGCGGGGAATCAGAGGCCGGGAATCAGATATGGGAAAACAGAGGCTGGGAATCCGAGGCGGGGAAACAGAGGCGGGGAATCAGATATGGGGAATCAGAGGTGGGGAATCAGAGGTTGGGAATCAGAGGCAGGGAATCAGAGGCTTGGAATCAGATGCAGGGAATCAGATGCGGGGAATCAGAGGCGGGGAATCAGAGCTGGGGAATCAGAGGTGGGGAATCAGATTTGGGGAATCAGAGGCGGGGACTTAGATATTGGGAAACAGAGGCGGGGAATCAGAGGCGGGGAAACCCAGGCGGGGAATCAGATATGGGGAATCAGAGGTGGGGAATCAGAGGCAAGGAATCAGATGTGCGGAATCAGAGATGGGGAATCAGAGGCAGGGAATCAGAATCAGAAGCAGGGAATCAGAGGCCGGGAATCAGAGGCCGGAATCAGATGCTGGGAATCAGAGGCCTGGAATCAGAGGCGGGGAATCAGAGGCAGGGAATCAGATGCGGGGAATCAGAGGCGGGGAATCAGAGCTGGGGAATCAGAGGTGGGGTATTCGAGTTGGGGAATCAGAGGCAGGGAATCAGAGTTGGGGATTCAGAGGCGGGGAATCAGATATGGGGAAACAGGCGGGGAATCAGAGGCGGGAAAACAGAGGCGGGGAATTAGATATGGGGAATCAGAGGTGGGGAATCAGAGGTGGTGAATCAGAGATGGGGAATCAGAGGCGGGGAATCAGAGGCAGGGAATCGGACGCCGGGAATCAGAGGCGGGGAATCAGAGCTGGGGAATCAGAGGCGGGGAATCAGAGGTGGTGAATCAGAGATGGGGAATCAGAGGCGGGGAATCAGAGGCAGGGAATCGGACGCCGGGAATCAGAGGCGGGGAATCAGAGCTGGGGAAACAGAGGCGGGGAATCAGATATGGGGAATCAGAGGTGGGGAATCAGGGGCGGGGAATCAGTGGCAGGGAATCAGAGGCCGGGAATAAAAGGCGGGGAATCAGAGCTGGGGAATCAGAGGTGGGGAATCAGAGTTGGGGAATCAGAGGAGGGGAATCAGATATGGGGAAACAGAGGCCGGGAATCAGAGGCAGAATAACAGAGGCGGGGAATCAGATATGGGGAATCAGTGGTGGGGAATTAGAGGTTGCGAATCAGAGGCGGGGAAACAGAGGCGGGGAATCAAATATAGGGAATCAGAGGTGGGGAATCACAGGTTGTGAATCAGAGATTGGGAATCAAGGCGGGGAATCAGAGGCAGGGAATCAGACGCGGGGAATCAGAGGCGGGGATTCAGAGCTGGGGAATCAGAGGCGGTTAATCAGAGTTGGGGAATCAGAGGCAGGGAATCAGATATGGGGAATCAGAGGCGGGGAATCAGAGGCGGGGAAACAGAGGCGGGGAATCAGATATGGGGAATCAGAATTGGGGAATCAGGGGCAGGGAATCAGTGGCAGGGAATCAGAGGCGGGGAATCAGAGGCGGGGAATCAGAGGCAGGGAATCAGACACGGGGAATCGGAGGCGGGGAATCAGAGATGGGGAATCAGAGGCGGGGAATCAGAGGCAGGGAATCGGACTCCGGGAATCAGAGTCGGGGAATCAGAGCTGGGGAATCAGAGGCGGGGAATCAGAGTTGGGGAATCAGAGGCTGCGAATCAGATATGGGGAAATAGAGGCGGGGAATCAGATATGGGGAATCAGAGGTGTGGAATCAGAGGTTGGGAATCAGAGGCAGGGAATCAGAGTCGGGGAAACAGAGGCGGGGAATCAGATATGGGGAATCAGAGGTGGCGAATCAAAGGCGGTGAAACAGAGATGGGGAATCAGGGCAGGGAATCAGAGGCAGGGAATCAAACACGGGGAATCAGAGCTGGGGAATCAGAGGCGGGGAATCAGAGTTGGGAATCAGAGGCGGGGAATCAGAGGCGGGGAAACAGAGGAGGGGAATCAGATATGGGGAATCAGAGGTGGGGAATCCGAGGTTGGGAATCAGAGGCAGGGAATCTGAGGCGGGGTATCAGAGGCGGGGAATCAGAGGAAGGGAATCAGATGTGCGGAATCGGAGATGGGGAATCAGAGGCAGGGAATCAGAGGCGGGGAATCAGAGGCGGGGAATCAGAGGCCGGGAATCAGATATGGGAAAACAGAGGCTGGGAATCTGAGGCGGGGAAACAGAGGCGGGGAATCAGATATGGGGAATCAGAGGTGGGGAATCAGAGGTTGGGAATCAGAGGCAGGGAATCAGAGGCTTGGAATCAGATGCAGGGAATCAGATGCGGGGAATCAGAGGCGGGGAATCAGAGCTGGGGAATCAGAGGTGGGGAATCAGATTTGGGGAATCAGAGGCGGGGACTTAGATATTGGGAAACAGAGGCGGGGAATCAGAGGCGGGGAAACCCAGGCGGGGAATCAGATATGGGGAATCATAGGTGGGGAATCAGAGGCAAGGAATCAGATGTGCGGAATCAGAGATGGGGAATCAGAGGCAGGGAATCAGAATCAGAAGCAGGGAATCAGAGGCCGGGAATCAGAGGCCGGAATCAGATGCTGGGAATCAGAGGCCTGGAATCAGAGGCGGGGAATCAGAGGCAGGGAATCAGATGCGGGGAATCAGAGGCGGGGAATCAGAGCTGGGGAATCAGAGGTGGGGTATTCGAGTTGGGGAATCAGAGGCGGGGAATCAGATATGGGGAAACAGAGGTGGGGAATCAGAGGCGGGGAAACAGAGGCAGGGAATCAGATATGGGGAATCAGAGGTGGGGAATCAGAGATGGGGAATCAGAGGCGGTGAATCAGAGGTGGGGAATCAGAGGCGGGGAATCAGAGGCAGGAAATCAGACACGGGGATTCAGAGGCTGGGAATCAGACGGGGGGAATCAAAGGCGGGGAATCAGAGCTGGGGAATCAGAGGCAGGGAATCAGAGGCGGGGAATCAGATATGGGGAATCAGATGCTGGGATTCAGAGGCGGGGAATCAGAGGCAGGGAATCAGACACGGGGAATCAGAGGTGGGGAATCAGAGATGGGGAATCAGAGGCGGGGAATCAGAGGCAGGGAATCAGACGCGGGGAATCTGAGGCGGGGAATCAGAGCTGGGGAATCAGAGGTGGGGAATCAGAGTTGGGGAATCAGAGGCAGGGAATCGGATGTGCGGAATCAGAGATGGGGAATCAGATGTGGGGAATCAGAGGAATCAGAGAAGGGGAATCAGAGGCGGGGAATCAGAGTCAGGAAATCAGACACGGGGATTCAGAGGCTGGGAATCAGACGGGGGGAATCAAAGGCGGGGAATCAGAGCTGGGGAATCAGAGGCAGGGAATCAGAGTTGGGGATTCAGAGACGGGGAATCAGATATGGGGAAACAGAGGCGGGGAATCAGAGGCGGGCAAACAGAGGCGGGGAATTAGATATGGGGAATCAGAGGTGGGGAATCAGAGGTGGTGAATCAGTGATGGGGAATCACAGGCGGGGAATCAGAGGCAGGGAATAGAACGCAGGGAATCAGACGCAGGGAATCAGAGCTGGGGAATCAGAGGCGGGGAATCATAGCTGGGAATCAGAGGCGGGTAATCAGATATGGGGAAACAGAGGCGGGGAATCAGAGGCGGGGAAACAGAGGCGGGGAATCAGATATGGGGAATCGGATGCGGGGAATCAGAGGCGGGGAATCAGAGCTGGGGAATCAGAGGCGGGGAATCAGAGTTGGGGCATCAGAGGTGGGGAATTAGATATAGGGAAACAGAGGCGGGGAATCAGAGGCGGGGAAACAGAGGCGGGGAATCAGATATGGGGAATCAGAGGTGGGGAATCAGAGGCAGGGAATCAGATGTGCGGAATCAGAGATGGGGAATCAGAGGCAGGGAATCAGAATAAGAGGCCGGGAATCAGAGGTGGGGAATCAGAGTCCGGGAATCAGAGATGGGGATTCAGAGGCGGGGAATGAGATATGGAGAATCAGAGGCGGGGAATCAGAGGCCTAGAAACAGAGGTGGGGAATCAGATATGGGGAATCAGAGGTGGCGAATCAAAGGCGGTGAATCAGAGATGGGGAATCAGAGGCGGGGAATCAGAGCTGGCGAATCAGAGGCGGGGAATCAGAGGTGGGCAATCAGAGGCGGGGAATCAGATATGGGGAATCAGAGGCGGGGAATCAGAGGCGGGGAAACAGAGGCGGGGAATCAAATATAGGGAATCAGAGGTGGGGAATCAGAGGTTGTGAATCAGAGATGGGGAATCAAGGCGGGGAATCAGAGGCAGGGAATCAGACACGGGGAATCAGAGGCGGGGATTCAGAGCTGGGGAATCAGAGGCAGGGAATCAGAGTTGGGGAATCAGAGGCAGGGAATCAGATATGGGGAATCAGAGGCGGGGAATCAGAGTCGGGGAAACAGAGGCGGGGAATCAGATATGGGGAATCAGAGGTGGGGAATCAGGGGCAGGGAGTCAGTTGCAGGGAATCAGAGGCGGGGAATCAGAGGCGGGGAATCAGAGGCAGGGAATCAGACACGGGGAATCAGAGGCGGGGAATCAGAGATGGGGAATCAGAGGCGGGGAATCAGAGGCAGGGAATCGGACGCCGGGAATCAGAGTCGGGGAATCAGAGCTGGGGAATCAGAGGCGGGGAATCAGAGTTGGGGAATCAGAGGCAGGGATTCAGATATGGGGAAATAGAGGCGGGGAATCAGATATGGGGAATCAGAGGTGTGGAATCAGAGGTTGGGAATCAGAGGAAGGGAATCAGAGTCGGGGAAACAGAGGCGGGGAATCAGATATGTGGAATCAGAGGTGGCGAATCAAAGGCGGTGAAACAGAGATGGGGAATCAGGGCAGGGAATGAGAGGCAGGGAATCAAACACGGGGAATCAGAGCTGGGGAATCAGAGGTGGGGAATCAGAGTTGGGAATCAGAGGCGGGGAATCAGAAGCGGGGAAACAGAGGCGGGAAATCAGAGGCGGGGAAACAGAGGCGGGGAATCAGAGGTGGTGAATCAGAGATGGGGAATCGGAGGCGGGGAATCAGAGGCAGGGATTCGGACGCCGGGAATCAGAGGCGGGGAATCAGAGCTGGGGAAACAGAGGCGGGGAATCAGATATGGGGAATCAGAGGTGGGGAACCAGGGGCGGGGAATCAGTGGCAGGGAATCAGAGGCCGGGAATAAAAGGCGGGGAATCAGAGCTGGGGAATCAGAGGTGGGGAATCAGAGTTGGGGAATCAGAGGAGGGGAATCAGATATGGGGAAACAGAGGCCGGGAATCAGAGGCAGAATAACAGAGGCGGGGAATCAGATATGGGGAATCAGAGGTGGGGAATTAGAGGTTGCGAATCAGAGGCGGGGAAACAGAGGCGGGGAATCAAATATAGGGAATCAGAGGTGGGGAATCACAGGTTGTGAATCAGAGATGGGGAATCAAGGCGGGGAATCAGAGGCAGGGAATCAGACGCGGGGAATCAGAGGCGGGGATTCAGAGCTGGGGAATCAGAGGCGGTGAATCAGAGTTGGGGAATCAGAGGCAGGGAATCAGATATGGGGAATCAGAGGCGGGGAATCAGAGGCGGGGAAACAGAGGCGGGGAATCAGATATGGGGAATCAGAATTGGGGAATCAGGGGCAGGGAATCAGTGGCAGGGAATCAGAGGCGGGGAATCAGAGGCGGGGAATCAGAGGCAGGGAATCAGACACGGGGAATCGGAGGCGGGGAATCAGAGATGGGGAATCAGAGGCGGGGAATCAGAGGCAGGGAATCGGACTCCGGGAATCAGAGTCGGGGAATCAGAGCTGGGGAATCAGAGGCGGGGAATCAGAGTTGGGGAATCAGAGGCTGCGAATCAGATATGGGGAAATAGAGGCGGGGAATCAGATATGGGGAATCAGTGGTGTGGAATCAGAGGTTGGGAATCAGAGGCAGGGAATCAGAGTCGGGGAAACAGAGGCGGGGAATCAGATATGGGGAATCAGAGGTGGCGAATCAAAGGCGGTGAAACAGAGATGGGGAATCAGGGCAGGGAATCAGAGGCAGGGAATCAAACACGGGGAATCAGAGCTGGGGAATCAGAGGCGGGGAATCAGAGTTGGGAATCAGAGGCGGGGAATCAGAGGCGGGGAAACAGAGGAGGGGAATCAGATATGGGGAATCAGAGGTGGGGAATCCGAGGTTGGGAATCAGAGGCAGGGAATCAGAGGCGGGGTATCAGAGGCGGGGAATCAGAGGAAGGGAATCAGATGTGCGGAATCGGAGATGGGGAATCAGAGGCAGGGAATCAGAGGCGGGGAATCAGAGGCAGGGAATCAGAGGCCGGGAATCAGATATGGGAAAACAGAGGCTGGGAATCCGAGGCGGGGAAACAGAGGCGGGGAATCAGATATGGGGAATCAGAGGTGGGGAATCAGAGGTTGGGAATCAGAGGCAGGGAATCAGAGGCTTGGAATCAGATGCAGGGAATCAGATGCGGGGAATCAGAGGCGGGGAATCAGAGCTGGGGAATCAGAGGTGGGGAATCAGATTTGGGGAATCAGAGGCGGTGACTTAGATATTGGGAAACAGAGGCGGGGAATCAGAGGCGGGGAAACCCAGGCGGGGAATCAGATATGGGGAATCAGAGGTGGGGAATCAGAGGCAAGGAATCAGATGTGCGGAATCAGAGATGGGGAATCAGAGGCAGGAAATCAGAATCAGAAGCAGGGAATCAGAGGCCGGGAATCAGAGGCCGGAATCAGATGCTGGGAATCAGAGGCCTGGAATCAGAGGCGGGGAATCAGAGGCAGGGAATCAGATGCGGGGAATCAGAGGCGGGGAATCAGAGCTGGGGAATCAGAGGTGGGGTATTCGAGTTGGGGAATAAGAGGCGGGGAATCAGATATGGGGAAACAGAGGTGGGGAATCAGAGGCGGGGAAACAGAGGCAGGGAATCAGATATGGGGAATCAGAGGTGGGGAATCAGAGATAGGGAATCAGAGGCGGTGAATCAGAGATGGGGAATCAGAGGCGGGGAATCAGAGGCAGGAAATCAGACACGGGGATTCAGAGGCTGGGAATCAGACGGGGGGAATCAAAGGCGGGGAATCAGAGCTGGGGAATCAGAGGCAGGGAATCAGAGGCGGGGAATCAGATATGGGGAATCAGAGGCTGGGATTCAGAGGTGGGGAATCAGAGGCAGGGAATCAGACACGGGGAATCAGAGGTGGGGAATCAGAGATGGGGAATCAGAGGCGGGGAATCAGAGGCAGGGAAGCAGACGCGGGGAATCTGAGGCGGGGAATCAGAGCTGGGGAATCAGAGGTGGGGAATCAGAGTTGGGGAATCAGAGGCAGGGAATCGGATGTGCGGAATCAGAGATGGGGAATCAGATGTGGGGAATCAGAGGAATCAGAGATGGGGAATCAGAGGCGGGGAATCAGAGGCAGGAAATCAGACACGGGGATTCAGAGGCTGGGAATCAGACGGGGGGAATCAAAGGCGGGGAATCAGAGCTGGGGAATCAGAGGCAGGGAATCAGAGTTGGTGATTCAGAGACGGGGAATCAGATATGGGGAAACAGAGGCGGGGAATCAGAGGCGGGCAAACAGAGGCGGGGAATTAGATATGGGGAATCAGAGGTGGGGAATCAGAGGTGGTGAATCAGTCATGGGGAATCACAGGCGGGGAATCAGAGGTAGGGAATAGAACGCAGGGAATCAGACGCAGGGAATCAGAGCTGGGGAATCAGAGGCGGGGAATCATAGCTGGGAATCAGAGGCGGGGAATCAGATATGGGGAAACAGAGGCGGGGAATCAGAGGCGGGGAAACAGAGGCGGGGAATCAGATATGGGGAATCGGATGCGGGGAATCAGAGGCGGGGAATCAGAGCTGGGGAATCAGAGGCGGGGAATCAGAGTTGGGGCATCAGAGGTGGGGAATTAGATATAGGGAAACAGAGGCGGGGAATCAGAGGCGGGGAAACAGAGGCGGGGAATCAGATATGGGGAATCAGAGGTGGGGAATCAGAGGCAGGGAATCAGATGTGCGGAATCAGAGATGGGGAATCAGAGGCAGGGAATCAGAATCAGAAGCGGGGAATCAGAGGCCGGGAATCAGAGGCCGGGAATCAGATGCTGGGAATAAGAGGCCGGGAATCAGAGGTGGGGAATCAGAGTCCGGGAATCAGAGATGGGGTTTCAGAGGCGGGGAATGAGATATGGAGAATCAGAGGCGGGGAATCAGAGGCCGGGAAACAGAGGTGGGGAATCAGATATGGGGAATCAGAGGTGGCGAATCAAAGGCGGTGAATCAGAGATGGGGAATCAGAGGCGGGGAATCAGAGGCAGGGAATCAGATGCGGGGAATCAGAGGCGGGGAATCAGAGCTGGCGAATCAGAGGCGGGGAATCAGAGGTGGGCAATCAGAGGCGGGGAATCAGATATGGGGAATCAGAGGCGGGGAATCAGAGGCGGGGAAACAGAGGCGGGGAATCAAATATAGGGAATCAGAGGTGGGGAATCAGAGGTTGTGAATCAGAGATGGGGAATCAAGGCGGGGAATCAGAGGCAGGGAATCAGACACGGGGAATCAGAGGCGGGGATTCAGAGCTGGGGATTCAGAGGCAGGGAATCAGAGTTGGGGAATCAGAGGCAGGGAATCAGATATGGGGAATCAGAGGCGGGGAATCAGAGTCGGGGAAACAGAGGCGGGGAATCAGATATGGGGAATCAGAGGTGGGGAATCAGGGGCAGGGAGTCAGTTGCAGGGAATCAGAGGCGGGGAATCAGAGGCGGGGAATCAGAGGCAGGGAATCAGACACGGGGAATCAGAGGCGGGGAATCAGAGATGGGGAATCAGAGGCGGGGAATCAGAGGCAGGGAATCGGACGCCGGGAATCAGAGTCGGGGAATCAGAGCTGGGGAATCAGAGGCGGGGAATCAGAGTTGGGGAATCAGAGGCAGGGATTCAGATATGGGGAAATAGAGGCGGGGAATCAGATATGGGGAATCAGAGGTGTGGAATCAGAGGTTGGGAATCAGAGGAGGGGAATCAGAGTCGGGGAAACAGAGGCGGGGAATCAGATATGTGGAATCAGAGGTGGCGAATCAAAGGCGGTGAAACAGAGATGGGGAATCAGGGCAGGGAATCAGAGGCAGGGAATCAAACACGGGGAATCAGAGCTGGGGAATCAGAGGTGGGGAATCAGAGTTGGGAATCAGAGGCGGGGAATCAGAGGCGGGGAAACAGAGGCGGGGAATCAGATATGGGGAATCAGAGGTGGGGAATCAGAGGTTGGGAATCAGAGGCATGGAATCAGAGGCGGGGAATCAGAGGCGGGGAATCAGAGGTGGGGAATCAGAGGCCGGGAATCAGATATGGGGAAACAGAGGCGGGGAATCCGAGGCGGGGAAACAGAGGCGGGGAATCAGATATGGGGAATCAGAGGTGGGGAATCAGAGGTTGGGAATCAGAGGCAGGGAATCAGAGGCTTGGAATCAGATGCAGGGAATCAGATGCGGGGCATCAGAGGCGGGGAATCAGAGCTGGGGAATCAGAGGTGGGGAATCAGATTTGTGGAATCAGAGGTGGGGACTTAGATATTGGGAAACAGAGGCGGGGAATCAGAGGCGGGGAAACAGAGGTGGGGAATCAGATATGGGGAATCAGAGGTGGGGAATCAGAGGCAGGGAATCAGATGTGCGGAATCAGAGATAGGGAATCAGAGGCAGGGAATCAGAATCAGAAGCAGGGAATCAGAGGCCGGGAATCAGAGGCCGGAATCAGATGATGGGAATCAGAGGCCTGGAATCAGAGGCGGGGAATCAGAGGCAGGGAATCAGATGCGGGGAATCAGAGGCGGGGAATCAGAGCTGGGGAATCAGAGGCGGGGTATTAGAGTTGGGGAATCAGAGGCGGGGAATCAGATATGGGGAAACAGAGGTAGGGAATCAGAGGCGGGGAAACAGAGGCAGGGAATCAGATATGGGGAATCAGAGGCGGGGAATCAGAGGTGGGGAAACATAGGCAGGGAATCGGATGTGCGGAATCAGAGATGGGGAATCAGAGGCCGGGAATCAGAGGTGGTGAATCAGAGATGGGGAATCAGAGGCGGGGAATCAGAGGCAGGGTATCAGACGCGGGGAATCAGAGGTGGGCAATAAGAGGCGGGGAATCAGATATGGGGAATCAGAGGCGGGGAATCAGAGGCGGGGAAACAGAGGCGGGGAATCAGATATGGGGAATCAGAGGAGGGGCATCAGAGGTTGTGAATCACAGATGGGGAATCAGAGGCGGGGAATCAGAGGCAGGGAATCAGACGCAGGGAATCAGAGGCGGGGATTCAGAGCTGGGGAATCAGAAGCGGGGAATCAGAGTTGGGGAATCAGAGGCGGGGAATCAGATATGGGGAATCAGAGGCAGGGAATCAGAGGCGGGGAATAAGAGGCATGGAATCAGACGCGGGGAATCTGAGGCGGGGAATCAGAGCTGGGGAATCAGAGGTGGGGAATCAGAGTTGGGGAATCAGAGGCAGGGAATTGGATGTGCGGAATCAGAGATGGGGAATCAGAGGTGGGGAATCAGAGGCGGTGAATCAGAGATGGGGAATCAGAGGCGGGGAATCAGAGGCAGGAAATCAGACACGGGGATTCAGAGGCTGGGAATCAGATGGGGGGAATCAAAGGCGGGGAATCAGAGCTGGGGAATCTGAGGCAGGGAATCAGAGTTGGGGATTCAGAGGCGGGGAATCAGATATGGGGAAACAGAGGCGGGGAATCAGAGGCGGGCAAACAGAGGCGGGGAATTAGATATGGGGAATCAGAGGTAGGGAATCAGAGGTGGTGAATCAGTGATGGGGAATCACAGGCGGGGAATCAGAGGCAGGGAATAGAACGCGGGGAATCAGAGGCAGGTAATCAGAGCTGGGGAATCAGAGGCGGAGAATCATAGTTGGGAATCAGAGGCGGGAATCAGATATGGGGAAACAGAGGCGGGGAATCAGAGGCGGGGCAACAGAGGCGGGGAATCAGATATGGGGAATCGGATGCAGGGAATCAGAGGCGGGGAATCAGAGCTGGGGAATCAGAGGCGGGGAATCAGAGATGGGGATTCAGAGGCGGGGAATGAGATATGGAGAATCAGAGGCGGGGAATCAGAGGCGGGGAAACAGAGTTGGGGAATCAGATATGGGGAATCAGAGGTGGCGAATCAAAGGCGGTGAATCAGAGATGGGGAATCAGAGGCAGGGAATCAGAGGCAGGGAATCAGATGCGGGGAATCAGAGGCGGGGAATCAGAGCTGGCGAATCAGAGGCTGGGAATCAGAGGTGGTCAATCAGAGGCGGGGAATCAGATATGGGGAATCAGAGGCGGGGAATCAGAGGCGGGGAAACAGAGGCGGGGAATCAAATATAGGGAATCAGAGGTGGGGAATCAGAGGTTGTGAATCAGAGATGGGGAATCAAGGCGGGGAATCAGAGGCAGGGAATCAGACGCGGGGAATCAGAGGCGGGGATTCAGAGCTGGGGAATCAGAGGCGGGGAATCAGAGTTGGGGAATCAGAGGCAGGGAATCAGATATGGGGAATCAGAGGCGGGGAATCAGAGGCCGGGAATCAGATATGGGGAAACAGAGGCGGGGAATCCGAGGCGGGGAAACAGAGGCGGGGAATCAGATATGGGGAATCAGAGGTGGGGAATCAGAGTTGGGCAATCAGAGGCAGGGAATCAGATATGGGGAATCAGAGGCGGGGAATCAGAGGCGGGGAAACAGAGGCGGGGAATCAGATATGGGGAATCAGAGGTGGGGAATCAGGGGCAGGGAGTCAGTTGCAGGGAATCAGAGGCGGGGAATCAGAGGCGGGGAATCAGAGGCAGGGAATCAGACACGGGGAATCAGAGGCGGGGAATCAGAGATGGGGAATCAGAGGCGGGGAATCAGAGGCAGGGAATCGGACGCCGGGAATCAGAGTCGGGGAATCAGAGCTGGGGAATCAGAGGCGGGGAATCAGAGTTGGGGAATCAGAGGCAGGGATTCAGATATGGGGAAATAGAGGCGGGGAATCAGATATGGGGAATCAGAGGTGTGGAATCAGAGGTTGGGAATCAGAGGAAGGGAATCAGAGTCGGGGAAACAGAGGCGGGGAATCAGATATGTGGAATCAGAGGTGGCGAATCAAAGGCGGTGAAACAGAGATGGGGAATCAGGGCAGGGAATCAGAGGCAGGGAATCAAACACGGGGAATCAGAGCTGGGGAATCAGAGGTGGGGAATCAGAGGCAGGGAATCAGAGGCGGGGATTCAGAGCTGGGGAATCAGAGGCGGGGAATCAGAGTTGGGGAATCAGAGGCAGGGAATCAGATATGGGGAATCAGAGGCGGGGAATCAGAGGCAGGGAATCAGACGCGGGGAATCAGAGGCGGGGATTCAGAGCTGGGGAATCAGAGGCGGGGAATCAGAGTTGGGGAATCAGAGGCAGGGAATCAGATATGGGGAATCAGAGGCGGGGAATCAGAGGCCGGGAATCAGATATGGGGAAACAGAGGCGGGGAATCCGAGGCGGGGAAACAGAGGCGGGGAATCAGATATGGGGAATCAGAGGTGGGGAATCAGAGGTTGGGAATCAGAGGCAGGGAATCAGAGGCTTGGAATCAGATGCAGGGTATCAGATGCGGGGAATCAGAGGCGGGGAATCAGAGCTGGGGAATCAGAGGTGGGGAATCAGATTTGGGGAATCAGAGGTGGGGCTTAGATATTGGGAAACAGAGGCGGGGAATCAGAGGCGGGGAAACAGAGGCGGGGAATCAGATATGGGGAATCAGAGGCCGGGAATCAGAGGCCGGAATCAGATGCTGGGAATCAGAGGCCTGGAATCAGAGGCGGGGAATCAGAGGCAGGGAATCAGATGCGGGGAATCAGAGGCGGGGAATCAGAGCTGGGGAATCAGAGGCGGGGTATTAGAGTTGGGGAATCAGAGGCGGGGAATCAGATATGGGGAAACAGAGGTGGGGAATCAGAGGCGGGGAAACAGAGGCAGGGAATCAGATATGGGGAATCAGAGGTGGGGCATCAGAGGTTGTGAATCACAGATGGGGAATCAGAGGCGGTGAATCAGAGGCAGGGAATAAGACGCGGGGAATCAGAGGCGGGGATTCAGAGCTGGGGAATCAGAAGCGGGGAATCAGAGTTGGGGAATCAGAGGCGGGGAATCAGATATGGGGAATCAGAGGCAGGGAATCAGAGGCGGGGAATCAGAGGCAGGGAATCAGACGCGGGGAATCTGAGGCGGGGAATCAGAGCTGGGGAATCAGAGGTGGGGAATCAGAGTTGGGGAATCAGAGGCAGGGAATTGGATGTGCGGAATCAGAGAGGGGGAATCAGAGGTGGGGAATCAGAGGCGGTGAATCAGAGATGGGGAATCAGAGGCGGGGAATCAGAGGCAGGAAATCAGACACGGGGATTCAGAGGCTGGGAATCAGACGGGGGGAATCAAAGGCGGGGAATCAGAGCTGGGGAATCTGAGGCAGGGAATCAGAGTTGGGGATTCAGAGGCGGGGAATCAGATATGGGGAAACAGAGGCGGGGAATCAGAGGCGGGCAAACAGAGGCGGGGAATTAGATATGGGGAATCAGAGGTAGGGAATCAGAGGTGGTGAATCAGTGATGGGGAATCACAGGCGGGGAATCAGAGGCAGGGAATAGAACGCGGGGAATCAGAGGCAGGGAATCAGAGCTGGGGAATCAGAGGAGGGGATTCATAGTTGGGAATCAGAGGCGGGAATCAGATATGGGGAAACAGAGGCGGGGAATCAGAGGCGGTGAAACAGAGGCGGGGAATCAGATATGGGGAATCGGATGCAGGGAATCAGAGGCGGGGAATCAGAGTTGGGGAATCAGAGGCGGGGAATCAGATATGGGGAATCAGAGGCAGGGAATCAGAGGCGGGGAATAAGAGGCATGGAATCAGACGCGGGGAATCTGAGGCGGGGAATCAGAGCTGGGGAATCAGAGGTGGGGAATCAGAGTTGGGGAATCAGAGGCAGGGAATTGGATGTGCGGAATCAGAGATGGGGAATCAGATGTGGGGAATCAGAGGAATCAGAGATGGGGAATCAGAGGCGGGGAATCAGAGGCAGGAAATCAGACACGGGGATTCAGAGGCTGGGAATCAGACGGGGGGAATCAAAGGCGGGGAATCAGAGCTGGGGAATCAGAGGCAGGGAATCAGAGTTGGTGATTCAGAGACGGGGAATCAGATATGGGGAAACAGAGGCGGGGAATCAGAGGCGGGCAAACAGAGGCGGGGAATTAGATATGGGGAATCAGAGGTGGGGAATCAGAGGTGGTGAATCAGTCATGGGGAATCACAGGCGGGGAATCAGAGGTAGGGAATAGAACGCAGGGAATCAGACGCAGGGAATCAGAGCTGGGGAATCAGAGGCGGGGAATCATAGCTGGGAATCAGAGGCGGGGAATCAGATATGGGGAAACAGAGGCGGGGAATCAGAGGCGGGGAAACAGAGGCGGGGAATCAGATATGGGGAATCGGATGCGGGGAATCAGAGGCGGGGAATCAGAGCTGGGGAATCAGAGGCGGGGAATCAGAGTTGGGGCATCAGAGGTGGGGAATTAGATATAGGGAAACAGAGGCGGGGAATCAGAGGCGGGGAAACAGAGGCGGGGAATCAGATATGGGGAATCAGAGGTGGGGAATCAGAGGCAGGGAATCAGATGTGCGGAATCAGAGATGGGGAATCAGAGGCAGGGAATCAGAATCAGAAGCGGGGAATCAGAGGCCGGGAATCAGAGGCCGGGAATCAGATGCTGGGAATAAGAGGCCGGGAATCAGAGGTGGGGAATCAGAGTCCGGGAATCAGAGATGGGGTTTCAGAGGCGGGGAATGAGATATGGAGAATCAGAGGCGGGGAATCAGAGGCCGGGAAACAGAGGTGGGGAATCAGATATGGGGAATCAGAGGTGGCGAATCAAAGGCGGTGAATCAGAGATGGGGAATCAGAGGCGGGGAATCAGAGGCAGGGAATCAGATGCGGGGAATCAGAGGCGGGGAATCAGAGCTGGCGAATCAGAGGCGGGGAATCAGAGGTGGGCAATCAGAGGCGGGGAATCAGATATGGGGAATCAGAGGCGGGGAATCAGAGGCGGGGAAACAGAGGCGGGGAATCAAATATAGGGAATCAGAGGTGGGGAATCAGAGGTTGTGAATCAGAGATGGGGAATCAAGGCGGGGAATCAGAGGCAGGGAATCAGACACGGGGAATCAGAGGCGGGGATTCAGAGCTGGGGATTCAGAGGCAGGGAATCAGAGTTGGGGAATCAGAGGCAGGGAATCAGATATGGGGAATCAGAGGCGGGGAATCAGAGTCGGGGAAACAGAGGCGGGGAATCAGATATGGGGAATCAGAGGTGGGGAATCAGGGGCAGGGAGTCAGTTGCAGGGAATCAGAGGCGGGGAATCAGAGGCGGGGAATCAGAGGCAGGGAATCAGACACGGGGAATCAGAGGCGGGGAATCAGAGATGGGGAATCAGAGGCGGGGAATCAGAGGCAGGGAATCGGACGCCGGGAATCAGAGTCGGGGAATCAGAGCTGGGGAATCAGAGGCGGGGAATCAGAGTTGGGGAATCAGAGGCAGGGATTCAGATATGGGGAAATAGAGGCGGGGAATCAGATATGGGGAATCAGAGGTGTGGAATCAGAGGTTGGGAATCAGAGGAGGGGAATCAGAGTCGGGGAAACAGAGGCGGGGAATCAGATATGTGGAATCAGAGGTGGCGAATCAAAGGCGGTGAAACAGAGATGGGGAATCAGGGCAGGGAATCAGAGGCAGGGAATCAAACACGGGGAATCAGAGCTGGGGAATCAGAGGTGGGGAATCAGAGTTGGGAATCAGAGGCGGGGAATCAGAGGCGGGGAAACAGAGGCGGGGAATCAGATATGGGGAATCAGAGGTGGGGAATCAGAGGTTGGGAATCAGAGGCATGGAATCAGAGGCGGGGAATCAGAGGCGGGGAATCAGAGGTGGGGAATCAGAGGCCGGGAATCAGATATGGGGAAACAGAGGCGGGGAATCCGAGGCGGGGAAACAGAGGCGGGGAATCAGATATGGGGAATCAGAGGTGGGGAATCAGAGGTTGGGAATCAGAGGCAGGGAATCAGAGGCTTGGAATCAGATGCAGGGAATCAGATGCGGGGCATCAGAGGCGGGGAATCAGAGCTGGGGAATCAGAGGTGGGGAATCAGATTTGTGGAATCAGAGGTGGGGACTTAGATATTGGGAAACAGAGGCGGGGAATCAGAGGCGGGGAAACAGAGGTGGGGAATCAGATATGGGGAATCAGAGGTGGGGAATCAGAGGCAGGGAATCAGATGTGCGGAATCAGAGATAGGGAATCAGAGGCAGGGAATCAGAATCAGAAGCAGGGAATCAGAGGCCGGGAATCAGAGGCCGGAATCAGATGATGGGAATCAGAGGCCTGGAATCAGAGGCGGGGAATCAGAGGCAGGGAATCAGATGCGGGGAATCAGAGGCGGGGAATCAGAGCTGGGGAATCAGAGGCGGGGTATTAGAGTTGGGGAATCAGAGGCGGGGAATCAGATATGGGGAAACAGAGGTAGGGAATCAGAGGCGGGGAAACAGAGGCAGGGAATCAGATATGGGGAATCAGAGGCGGGGAATCAGAGGTGGGGAAACATAGGCAGGGAATCGGATGTGCGGAATCAGAGATGGGGAATCAGAGGCCGGGAATCAGAGGTGGTGAATCAGAGATGGGGAATCAGAGGCGGGGAATCAGAGGCAGGGTATCAGACGCGGGGAATCAGAGGTGGGCAATAAGAGGCGGGGAATCAGATATGGGGAATCAGAGGCGGGGAATCAGAGGCGGGGAAACAGAGGCGGGGAATCAGATATGGGGAATCAGAGGAGGGGCATCAGAGGTTGTGAATCACAGATGGGGAATCAGAGGCGGGGAATCAGAGGCAGGGAATCAGACGCAGGGAATCAGAGGCGGGGATTCAGAGCTGGGGAATCAGAAGCGGGGAATCAGAGTTGGGGAATCAGAGGCGGGGAATCAGATATGGGGAATCAGAGGCAGGGAATCAGAGGCGGGGAATAAGAGGCATGGAATCAGACGCGGGGAATCTGAGGCGGGGAATCAGAGCTGGGGAATCAGAGGTGGGGAATCAGAGTTGGGGAATCAGAGGCAGGGAATTGGATGTGCGGAATCAGAGATGGGGAATCAGAGGTGGGGAATCAGAGGCGGTGAATCAGAGATGGGGAATCAGAGGCGGGGAATCAGAGGCAGGAAATCAGACACGGGGATTCAGAGGCTGGGAATCAGATGGGGGGAATCAAAGGCGGGGAATCAGAGCTGGGGAATCTGAGGCAGGGAATCAGAGTTGGGGATTCAGAGGCGGGGAATCAGATATGGGGAAACAGAGGCGGGGAATCAGAGGCGGGCAAACAGAGGCGGGGAATTAGATATGGGGAATCAGAGGTAGGGAATCAGAGGTGGTGAATCAGTGATGGGGAATCACAGGCGGGGAATCAGAGGCAGGGAATAGAACGCGGGGAATCAGAGGCAGGTAATCAGAGCTGGGGAATCAGAGGCGGAGAATCATAGTTGGGAATCAGAGGCGGGAATCAGATATGGGGAAACAGAGGCGGGGAATCAGAGGCGGGGCAACAGAGGCGGGGAATCAGATATGGGGAATCGGATGCAGGGAATCAGAGGCGGGGAATCAGAGCTGGGGAATCAGAGGCGGGGAATCAGAGATGGGGATTCAGAGGCGGGGAATGAGATATGGAGAATCAGAGGCGGGGAATCAGAGGCGGGGAAACAGAGTTGGGGAATCAGATATGGGGAATCAGAGGTGGCGAATCAAAGGCGGTGAATCAGAGATGGGGAATCAGAGGCAGGGAATCAGAGGCAGGGAATCAGATGCGGGGAATCAGAGGCGGGGAATCAGAGCTGGCGAATCAGAGGCTGGGAATCAGAGGTGGTCAATCAGAGGCGGGGAATCAGATATGGGGAATCAGAGGCGGGGAATCAGAGGCGGGGAAACAGAGGCGGGGAATCAAATATAGGGAATCAGAGGTGGGGAATCAGAGGTTGTGAATCAGAGATGGGGAATCAAGGCGGGGAATCAGAGGCAGGGAATCAGACGCGGGGAATCAGAGGCGGGGATTCAGAGCTGGGGAATCAGAGGCGGGGAATCAGAGTTGGGGAATCAGAGGCAGGGAATCAGATATGGGGAATCAGAGGCGGGGAATCAGAGGCCGGGAATCAGATATGGGGAAACAGAGGCGGGGAATCCGAGGCGGGGAAACAGAGGCGGGGAATCAGATATGGGGAATCAGAGGTGGGGAATCAGAGTTGGGCAATCAGAGGCAGGGAATCAGATATGGGGAATCAGAGGCGGGGAATCAGAGGCGGGGAAACAGAGGCGGGGAATCAGATATGGGGAATCAGAGGTGGGGAATCAGGGGCAGGGAGTCAGTTGCAGGGAATCAGAGGCGGGGAATCAGAGGCGGGGAATCAGAGGCAGGGAATCAGACACGGGGAATCAGAGGCGGGGAATCAGAGATGGGGAATCAGAGGCGGGGAATCAGAGGCAGGGAATCGGACGCCGGGAATCAGAGTCGGGGAATCAGAGCTGGGGAATCAGAGGCGGGGAATCAGAGTTGGGGAATCAGAGGCAGGGATTCAGATATGGGGAAATAGAGGCGGGGAATCAGATATGGGGAATCAGAGGTGTGGAATCAGAGGTTGGGAATCAGAGGAAGGGAATCAGAGTCGGGGAAACAGAGGCGGGGAATCAGATATGTGGAATCAGAGGTGGCGAATCAAAGGCGGTGAAACAGAGATGGGGAATCAGGGCAGGGAATCAGAGGCAGGGAATCAAACACGGGGAATCAGAGCTGGGGAATCAGAGGTGGGGAATCAGAGGCAGGGAATCAGAGGCGGGGATTCAGAGCTGGGGAATCAGAGGCGGGGAATCAGAGTTGGGGAATCAGAGGCAGGGAATCAGATATGGGGAATCAGAGGCGGGGAATCAGAGGCAGGGAATCAGACGCGGGGAATCAGAGGCGGGGATTCAGAGCTGGGGAATCAGAGGCGGGGAATCAGAGTTGGGGAATCAGAGGCAGGGAATCAGATATGGGGAATCAGAGGCGGGGAATCAGAGGCCGGGAATCAGATATGGGGAAACAGAGGCGGGGAATCCGAGGCGGGGAAACAGAGGCGGGGAATCAGATATGGGGAATCAGAGGTGGGGAATCAGAGGTTGGGAATCAGAGGCAGGGAATCAGAGGCTTGGAATCAGATGCAGGGTATCAGATGCGGGGAATCAGAGGCGGGGAATCAGAGCTGGGGAATCAGAGGTGGGGAATCAGATTTGGGGAATCAGAGGTGGGGCTTAGATA
Source organism: Narcine bancroftii (assembly GCF_036971445.1). Taxonomy (NCBI): domain Eukaryota; kingdom Metazoa; phylum Chordata; class Chondrichthyes; order Torpediniformes; family Narcinidae; genus Narcine; species Narcine bancroftii. Next base: position 1,460,774 of record NW_027211883.1, read on the forward strand.
TTGGGAAACAGAGGCGGGGAATCAGAGGCGGGGAAACAGAGGCGGGGAATCAGATATGGGGAATCAGAGGCCGGGAATCAGAGGCCGGAATCAGATGCTGGGAATCAGAGGCCTGGAATCAGAGGCGGGGAATCAGAGGCAGGGAATCAGATGCGGGGAATCAGAGGCGGGGAATCAGAGCTGGGGAATCAGAGGCGGGGTATTAGAGTTGGGGAATCAGAGGCGGGGAATCAGATATGGGGAAACAGAGGTGGGGAATCAGAGGCGGGGAAACAGAGGCAGGGAATCAGATATGGGGAATCAGAGGTGGGGCATCAGAGGTTGTGAATCACAGATGGGGAATCAGAGGCGGTGAATCAGAGGCAGGGAATAAGACGCGGGGAATCAGAGGCGGGGATTCAGAGCTGGGGAATCAGAAGCGGGGAATCAGAGTTGGGGAATCAGAGGCGGGGAATCAGATATGGGGAATCAGAGGCAGGGAATCAGAGGCGGGGAATCAGAGGCAGGGAATCAGACGCGGGGAATCTGAGGCGGGGAATCAGAGCTGGGGAATCAGAGGTGGGGAATCAGAGTTGGGGAATCAGAGGCAGGGAATTGGATGTGCGGAATCAGAGAGGGGGAATCAGAGGTGGGGAATCAGAGGCGGTGAATCAGAGATGGGGAATCAGAGGCGGGGAATCAGAGGCAGGAAATCAGACACGGGGATTCAGAGGCTGGGAATCAGACGGGGGGAATCAAAGGCGGGGAATCAGAGCTGGGGAATCTGAGGCAGGGAATCAGAGTTGGGGATTCAGAGGCGGGGAATCAGATATGGGGAAACAGAGGCGGGGAATCAGAGGCGGGCAAACAGAGGCGGGGAATTAGATATGGGGAATCAGAGGTAGGGAATCAGAGGTGGTGAATCAGTGATGGGGAATCACAGGCGGGGAATCAGAGGCAGGGAATAGAACGCGGGGAATCAGAGGCAGGGAATCAGAGCTGGGGAATCAGAGGAGGGGATTCATAGTTGGGAATCAGAGGCGGGAATCAGATATGGGGAAACAGAGGCGGGGAATCAGAGGCGGTGAAACAGAGGCGGGGAATCAGATATGGGGAATCGGATGCAGGGAATCAGAGGCGGGGAATCAGAGCTGGGGAATCAGAGGCGGGGAATCAGAGTTGGGGCATCAGAGGTGGGGAATTAGATATAGGGAAACAGAGGCGGGGAATCAGAGGCGGGGAAACAGAGGCGGGGAATCAGATATGGGGAATCAGAGGTGGGGAATCAGAGGCAGGGAATCAGATGTGCGGAATCAGAGATGGGGAATAAGAGGCAGGGAATCAGAATCAGAAGCGGGGAATCAGAGGCCGGGAATCAGAGGCCGGGAATCAGATGCTGGGAATAAGAGGCCGGGAATCAGAGGTGGGGAATCAGATATGGGGAATAAGAGGTGGCGAATCAAAGGCGGTGAATCAGAGATGGGGAATCAGAGGCGGGGAATCAGAGGCAGGGAATCAGATGCGGGGAATCAGAGGCGGGGAATCAGAGCTGGCGAATCAGAGGCTGGGAATCAGAGGTGGGCAATCAGAGGCGGGGAATCAGATATGGGGAATCAGAGGCGGGGAATCAGAGGCGGGGAAACAGAGGCGGGGAATCAAATATAGGGAATCAGAGGTGGGGAATCAGAGGTTGTGAATCAGAGATGGGGAATCAAGGCGGGGAAACAGAGGCAGGGAATCAGACGCGGGGAATCAGGGGCGGGGATTCAGAGCTGGGGAATCAGAGGCGGGGAATCAGAGTTGGGGAATCAGAGGCAGGGAATCAGATATGGGGAATCAGAGGCGGGGAATCAGAGGCGGGGAATCAGATATGGGGAAACAGAGGTGGGGAATCAGAGGTGGGGAAACAGAGGCAGGGAATCAGATATGGGGAATCAGAGGTGGGGAATCAGAGATGGGGAATCAGAGGCGGTGAATCAGAGATGGGGAATCAGAGGCGGGGAATCAGAGGCAGGAAATCAGACACGGGGATTCAGAGGCTGGGAATCAGACGGGGGGAATCAAAGGCGGGGAATCAGAGCTGGGGAATCAGAGGCAGGGAATCAGAGGCGGGGAATCAGATATGGGGAATCAGAGGCTGGGATTCAGAGGCGGGGAATCAGAGGCAGGGAATCAGACACGGGGAATCAGAGGTGGGGAATCAGAGATGGGGAATCAGAGGCGGGGAATCAGAGGCAGGGAATCAGACGCGGGGAATCTGAGGCGGGGAATCAGAGCTGGGGAATCAGAGGTGGGGAATCAGAGTTGGGGAATCAGAGGCAGGGAATCGGATGTGCGGAATCAGAGATGGGGAATCAGATGTGGGGAATCAGAGGAATCAGAGATGGGGAATCAGAGGCGGGGAATCAGAGGCAGGAAATCAGACACGGGGATTCAGAGGCTGGGAATCAGACGGGGGGAATCAAAGGCGGGGAATCAGAGCTGGGGCATCAGAGGCAGGGAATCAGAGTTGGGGATTCAGAGACGGGGAATCAGATATGGGGAAACAGAGGCGGGGAATCAGAGGCGGGCAAACAGAGGCGGGGAATTAGATATGGGGAATCAGAGTTGGGGAATCAGAGGTGGTGAATCAGTGATGGGGAATCACAGGCGGGGAATCAGAGGCAGGGAATAGAACGCAGGGAATCAGACGCAGGGAATCAGAGCTGGGGAATCAGAGGCGGGGAATCATAGCTGGGAATCAGAGGCGGGGAATCAGATATGGGGAAGCAGAGGCGGGGAATCAGAGGCGGGGAAACAGAGGCGGGGAATCAGATATGGGGAATCGGATGCGGGGAATCAGAGGCGGGGAATCAGAGCTGGGGAATCAGAGGCGGGGAATCAGAGTTGGGGCATCAGAGGTGGGGAATTAGATATAGGGAAACAGAGGCGGGGAATCAGAGGCGGGGAAACAGAGGCGGGGAATCAGATATGGGGAATCAGAGGTGGGGAATCAGAGGCAGGGAATCAGATGTGCGGAATCAGAGATGGGGAATCAGAGGCAGGGAATCAGAATCAGAAGCGGGGAATCAGAGGCCGGGAATCAGAGGCCGGGAATCAGATGCTGGGAATAAGAGGCCGGGAATCAGAGGTGGGGAATCAGAGTCCGGGAATCAGAGATGGGGATTCAGAGGCGGGGAATGAGATATGGAGAATCAGAGGCGGGGAATCAGAGGCCGGGAAACAGAGGTGGGGAATCAGATATGGGGAATCAGAGGTGGCGAATCAAAGGCGGTGAATCAGAGATGGGGAATCAGAGGCGGGGAATCAGAGGCAGGGAATCAGATGCGGGGAATCAGAGGCGGGGAATCAGAGCTGGCGAATCAGAGGCGGGGAATCAGAGGTGAGCAATCAGAGGCGGGGAATCAGATATCGGGAATCAGAGGCGGGGAATCAGAGGCGGGGAAACAGAGGCGGGGAATCAAATATAGGGAATCAGAGGTGGGGAATCAGAGGTTGTGAATCAGAGATGGGGAATCAAGGCGGGGAATCAGAGGCAGGGAATCAGACACGGGGAATCAGAGGCGGGGATTCAGAGCTGGGGAATCAGAGGCAGGGAATCAGAGTTGGGCAATCAGAGGCAGGGAATCAGATATGGGGAATCAGAGGCGGGGAATCAGAGGCGGGGAAACAGAGGCGGGGAATCAGATATGGGGAATCAGAGGTGGGGAATCAGGGGCAGGGAGTCAGTTGCAGGGAATCAGAGGCGGGGAATCAGAGGCGGGGAATCAGAGGCAGGGAATCAGACACGGGGAATCAGAGGCGGGGAATCAGAGATGGGGAATCAGAGGCGGGGAATCAGAGGCAGGGAATCGGACGCCGGGAATCAGAGTCGGGGAATCAGAGCTGGGGAATCAGAGGCGGGGAATCAGAGTTGGGGAATCAGAGGCAGGGATTCAGATATGGGGAAATAGAGGCGGGGAATCAGATATGGGGAATCAGAGGTGTGGAATCAGAGGTTGGGAATCAGAGGAAGGGAATCAGAGTCGGGGAAACAGAGGCGGGGAATCAGATATGTGGAATCAGAGGTGGCGAATCAAAGGCGGTGAAACAGAGATGGGGAATCAGGGCAGGGAATCAGAGGCAGGGAATCAAACACGGGGAATCAGAGCTGGGGAATCAGAGGTGGGGAATCAGAGTTGGGAATCAGAGGCGGGGAATCAGAGGCGGGGAAACAGAGGCGGGGAATCAGATATGGGGAATCAGAGGTGTGGAATCAGAGGTTGGGAATCAGAGGCATGGAATCAGAGGCGGGGAATCAGAGGCGGGGAATCAGAGGCGGGGAATCAGAGGCCGGGAATCAGATATGGGGAAACAGAGGCGGGGAATCCGAGGCGGGGAAACAGAGGCGGGGAATCAGATATGGGGAATCAGAGGTGGGGAATCAGAGGTTGGGAATCAGAGGCAGGGAATCAGAGGCTTGGAATCAGATGCAGGGAATCAGATGCGGGGCATCAGAGGCGGGGAATCAGAGCTGGGGAATCAGAGGTGGGGAATCAGATTTGGGGAATCAGAGGTGGGAACTTAGATATTGGGAAACAGAGGCGGGGAATCAGAGGCGGGGAAACAGAGGTGGGGAATCAGATATGGGGAATCAGAGGTGGGGAATCAGAGGCAGGGAATCAGATGTGCGGAATCAGAGATAGGGAATCAGAGGCAGGGAATCAGAATCAGTAGCAGGGAATCAGAGGCCGGGAATCAGAGGCCGGAATCAGATGATGGGAATCAGAGGCCTGGAATCAGAGGCGGGGAATCAGAGGCAGGGAATCAGATGCGGGGAATCAGAGGCGGGGAATCAGAGCTGGGGAATCAGAGGCGGGGTATTAGAGTTGGGGAATCAGAGGCGGGGAATCAGATATGGGGAAACAGAGGTAGGGAATCAGAGGCGGGGAAACAGAGGCAGGGAATCAGATATGGGGAATCAGAGGCGGGGAATCAGAGGTGGGGAAACATAGGCAGGGAATCGGATGTGCGGAATCAGAGATGGGGAATCAGAGGCCGGGAATCAGAGGTGGTGAATCAGAGATGGGGAATCAGAGGCGGGGAATCAGAGGCAGGGTATCAGACGCGGGGAATCAGAGGTGGGCAATAAGAGGCGGGGAATCAGATATGGGGAATCAGAGGCGGGGAATCAGAGGCGGGGAAACAGAGGCGGGGAATCAGATATGGGGAATCAGAGGAGGGGCATCAGAGGTTGTGAATCACAGATGGGGAATCAGAGGCGGGGAATCAGAGGCAGGGAATCAGACGCGGGGAATCAGAGGCGGGGATTCAGAGCTGGGGAATCAGAAGCGGGGAATCAGAGTTGGGGAATCAGAGGCGGGGAATCAGATATGGGGAATCAGAGGCAGGGAATCAGAGGCGGGGAATAAGAGGCATGGAATCAGACGCGGGGAATCTGAGGCGGGGAATCAGAGCTGGGGAATCAGAGGTGGGGAATCAGAGTTGGGGAATCAGAGGCAGGGAATTGGATGTGCGGAATCAGAGATGGGGAATCAGAGGTGGGGAATCAGAGGCGGTGAATCAGAGATGGGGAATCAGAGGTGGGGAATCAGAGGCAGGAAATCAGACACGGGGATTCAGAGGCTGGGAATCAGACGGGGGGAATCAAAGGCGGGGAATCAGAGCTGGGGAATCTGAGGCAGGGAATCAGAGTTGGGGATTCAGAGGCGGGGAATCAGATATGGGGAAACAGAGGCGGGGAATCAGAGGCGGGCAAACAGAGGCGGGGAATTAGATATGGGGAATCAGAGGTAGGGAATCAGAGGTGGTGAATCAGTGATGGGGAATCACAGGCGGGGAATCAGAGGCAGGGAATAGAACGCGGGGAATCAGAGGCAGGGAATCAGAGCTGGGGCATCAGAGGCGGAGAATCATAGTTGGGAGTCAGAGGCGGGAATCAGATATGGGGAAACAGAGGCGGGGAATCAGAGGCGGGGCAACAGAGGCGGGGAATCAGATATGGGGAATCGGATGCAGGGAATCAGAGGCGGGGAATCAGAGCTGGGGAATCAGAGGCGGGGAATCAGAGATGGGGATTCAGAGGCGGGGAATGAGATATGGAGAATCAGAGGCGGGGAATCAGAGGCGGGGAAACAGAGTTGGGGAATCAGATATGGGGAATCAGAGGTGGCGAATCAAAGGCGGTGAATCAGAGATGGGGAATCAGAGGCAGGGAATCAGAGGCAGGGAATCAGATGCGGGGAATCAGAGGCGGGGAATCAGAGCTGGCGAATCAGAGGCTGGGAATCAGAGGTGGTCAATCAGAGGCGGGGAATCAGATATGGGGAATCAGAGGCGGGGAATCAGAGGCGGGGAAACAGAGGCGGGGAATCAAATATAGGGAATCAGAGGTGGGGAATCAGAGGTTGTGAATCAGAGATGGGGAATCAAGGCGGGGAATCAGAGGCAGGGAATCAGACGCGGGGAATCAGAGGCGGGGATTCAGAGCTGGGGAATCAGAGGCGGGGAATCAGAGTTGGGGAATCAGAGGCAGGGAATCAGATATGGGGAATCAGAGGCGGGGAATCAGAGGCCGGGAATCAGATATGGGGAAACAGAGGCGGGGAATCCGAAGCGGGGAAACAGAGGCGGGGAATCAGATATGGGGAATCAGAGGTGGGGAATCAGAGGTTGGGAATCAGAGGCAGGGAATCAGAGGCTTGGAATCAGATGCAGGCTATCAGATGCGGGGAATCAGAGGCGGGGAATCAGAGCTGGGGAATCAGAGGTGGGGAATCAGATTTGGGGAATCAGAGGTGGGGACTTAGATATTGGGAAACAGAGGCGGGGAATCAGAGGCGGGGAAACAGAGGCGGGGAATCAGATATGGGGAATCAGAGTTGGGGAATCAGAGGCCGGAATCAGATGCTGGGAATCAGAGGCCTGGAATCAGAGGCGGGGAATCAGAGGCAGGGAATCAGATGCGGGGAATCAGAGGCGGGGAATCAGAGCTGGGGAATCAGAGGCGGGGTATTAGAGTTGGGGAATCAGAGGCGGGGAATCAGATATGGGGAAACAGAGGTGGGGAATCAGAGGCGGGGAAACAGAGGCAGGGAATCAGATATGGGGAATCAGAGGTGGGGCATCAGAGGTTGTGAATCACAGATGGGGAATCAGAGGCGGTGAATCAGAGGCAGGGAATAAGACGCGGGGAATCAGAGGCGGGGATTCAGAGCTGGGGAATCAGAGGCGGGGATTCAGAGCTGGGGAATCAGAGGCAGGGAATCAGAGTTGGGCAATCAGAGGCAGGGAATCAGATATGGGGAATCAGAGGCGGGGAATCAGAGGCGGGGAAACAGAGGCGGGGAATCAGATATGGGGAATCAGAGGTGGGGAATCAGGGGCAGGGAGTCAGTTGCAGGGAATCAGAGGCGGGGAATCAGAGGCGGGGAATCAGAGGCAGGGAATCAGACACGGGGAATCAGAGGCGGGGAATCAGAGATGGGGAATCAGAGGCGGGGAATCAGAGGCAGGGAATCGGACGCCGGGAATCAGAGTCGGGGAATCAGAGCTGGGGAATCAGAGGCGGGGAATCAGAGTTGGGGAATCAGAGGCAGGGATTCAGATATGGGGAAATAGAGGCGGGGAATCAGATATGGGGAATCAGAGGTGTGGAATCAGAGGTTGGGAATCAGAGGAAGGGAATCAGAGTCGGGGAAACAGAGGCGGGGAATCAGATATGTGGAATCAGAGGTGGCGAATCAAAGGCGGTGAAACAGAGATGGGGAATCAGGGCAGGGAATCAGAGGCAGGGAATCAAACACGGGGAATCAGAGCTGGGGAATCAGAGGTGGGGAATCAGAGTTGGGAATCAGAGGCGGGGAATCAGAGGCGGGGAAACAGAGGCGGGGAATCAGATATGGGGAATCAGAGGTGTGGAATCAGAGGTTGGGAATCAGAGGCATGGAATCAGAGGCGGGGAATCAGAGGCGGGGAATCAGAGGCGGGGAATCAGAGGCCGGGAATCAGATATGGGGAAACAGAGGCGGGGAATCCGAGGCGGGGAAACAGAGGCGGGGAATCAGAGGTTGGGAATCAGAGGCAGGGAATCAGAGGCTTGGAATCAGATGCAGGGAATCAGATGCGGGGCATCAGAGGCGGGGAATCAGAGCTGGGGAATCAGAGGTGGGGAATCAGATTTGGGGAATCAGAGGTGGGAACTTAGATATTGGGAAACAGAGGCGGGGAATCAGAGGCGGGGAAACAGAGGTGGGGAATCAGATATGGGGAATCAGAGGTGGGAACTTAGATATTGGGAAACAGAGGCGGGGAATCAGATGCGGGGCATCAGAGGCGGGGAATCAGAGCTGGGGAATCAGAGGTGGGGAATCAGATTTGGGGAATCAGAGGTGGGAACTTAGATATTGGGAAACAGAGGCGGGGAATCAGATGCGGGGCATCAGAGGCGGGGAATCAGAGCTGGGGAATCAGAGGTGGGGAATCAGATTTGGGGAATCAGAGGTGGGAACTTAGATATTGGGAAACAGAGGCGGGGAATCAGAGGCGGGGAAACAGAGGTGGGGAATCAGATATGGGGAATCAGAGGTGGGGAATCAGAGGCAGGGAATCAGATGTGCGGAATCAGAGATAGGGAATCAGAGGCAGGGAATCAGAATCAGTAGCAGGGAATCAGAGGCCGGGAATCAGAGGCCGGAATCAGATGATGGGAATCAGAGGCCTGGAATCAGAGGCGGGGAATCAGAGGCAGGGAATCAGATGCGGGGAATCAGAGGCGGGGAATCAGAGCTGGGGAATCAGAGGCGGGGTATTAGAGTTGGGGAATCAGAGGCGGGGAATCAGATATGGGGAAACAGAGGTAGGGAATCAGAGGCGGGGAAACAGAGGCAGGGAATCAGATATGGGGAATCAGAGGCGGGGAATCAGAGGTGGGGAAACATAGGCAGGGAATCGGATGTGCGGAATCAGAGATGGGGAATCAGAGGCCGGGAATCAGAGGTGGTGAATCAGAGATGGGGAATCAGAGGCGGGGAATCAGAGGCAGGGTATCAGACGCGGGGAATCAGAGGTGGGCAATAAGAGGCGGGGAATCAGATATGGGGAATCAGAGGCGGGGAATCAGAGGCGGGGAAACAGAGGCGGGGAATCAGATATGGGGAATCAGAGGAGGGGCATCAGAGGTTGTGAATCACAGATGGGGAATCAGAGGCGGGGAATCAGAGGCAGGGAATCAGACGCGGGGAATCAGAGGCGGGGATTCAGAGCTGGGGAATCAGAAGCGGGGAATCAGAGTTGGGGAATCAGAGGCGGGGAATCAGATATGGGGAATCAGAGGCAGGGAATCAGAGGCGGGGAATAAGAGGCATGGAATCAGACGCGGGGAATCTGAGGCGGGGAATCAGAGCTGGGGAATCAGAGGTGGGGAATCAGAGTTGGGGAATCAGAGGCAGGGAATTGGATGTGCGGAATCAGAGATGGGGAATCAGAGGTGGGGAATCAGAGGCTGTGAATCAGAGATGGGGAATCAGAGGCGGGGAATCAGAGGCAGGAAATCAGACACGGGGATTCAGAGGCTGGGAATCAGACGGGGGGAATCAAAGGCGGGGAATCAGAGCTGGGGAATCTGAGGCAGGGAATCAGAGTTGGGGATTCAGAGGCGGGGAATCAGATATGGGGAAACAGAGGCGGGGAATCAGAGGCGGGCAAACAGAGGCGGGGAATTAGATATGGGGAATCAGAGGTAGGGAATCAGAGGTGGTGAATCAGTGATGGGGAATCACAGGCGGGGAATCAGAGGCAGGGAATAGAACGCGGGGAATCAGAGGCAGGGAATCAGAGCTGGGGAATCAGAGGCGGAGAATCATAGTTGGGAATCAGAGGCGGGAATCAGATATGGGGAAACAGAGGCGGGGAATCAGAGGCGGGGCAACAGAGGCGGGGAATCAGATATGGGGAATCGGATGCAGGGAATCAGAGGCGGGGAATCAGAGCTGGGGAATCAGAGGCGGGGAATCAGAGATGGGGATTCAGAGGCGGGGAATGAGATATGGAGAATCAGAGGCGGGGAATCAGAGGCGGGGAAACAGAGTTGGGGAATCAGATATGGGGAATCAGAGGTGGCGAATCAAAGGCGGTGAATCAGAGATGGGGAATCAGAGGCAGGGAATCAGAGGCAGGGAATCAGATGCGGGGAATCAGAGGCGGGGAATCAGAGCTGGCGAATCAGAGGCTGGGAATCAGAGGTGGTCAATCAGAGGCGGGGAATCAGATATGGGGAATCAGAGGCGGGGAATCAGAGGCGGGGAAACAGAGGCGGGGAATCAAATATAGGGAATCAGAGGTGGGGAATCAGAGGTTGTGAATCAGAGATGGGGAATCAAGGCGGGGAATCAGAGGCAGGGAATCAGACGCGGGGAATCAGAGGCGGGGATTCAGAGCTGGGGAATCAGAGGCGGGGAATCAGAGTTGGGGAATCAGAGGCAGGGAATCAGATATGGGGAATCAGAGGCGGGGAATCAGAGGCCGGGAATCAGATATGGGGAAACAGAGGCGGGGAATCCGAGGCGGGGAAACAGAGGCGGGGAATCAGATATGGGGAATCAGAGGTGGGGAATCAGAGGTTGGGAATCAGAGGCAGGGAATCAGAGGCTTGGAATCAGATGCAGGTTATCAGATGCGGGGAATCAGAGGCGGGGAATCAGAGCTGGGGAATCAGAGGTGGGGAATCAGATTTGGGGAATCAGAGGTGGGGACTTAGATATTGGGAAACAGAGGCGGGGAATCAGAGGCGGGGAAACAGAGGCGGGGAATCAGATATGGGGAATCAGAGTTGGGGAATCAGAGGCCGGAATCAGATGCTGGGAATCAGAGGCCTGGAATCAGAGGCGGGGAATCAGAGGCAGGGAATCAGATGCGGGGAATCAGAGGCGGGGAATCAGAGCTGGGGAATCAGAGGCGGGGTATTAGAGTTGGGGAATCAGAGGCGGGGAATCAGATATGGGGAAACAGAGGTGGGGAATCAGAGGCGGGGAAACAGAGGCAGGGAATCAGATATGGGGAATCAGAGGTGGGGCATCAGAGGTTGTGAATCACAGATGGGGAATCAGAGGCGGTGAATCAGAGGCAGGGAATAAGACGCGGGGAATCAGAGGCGGGGATTCAGAGCTGGGGAATCAGAAGCGGGGAATCAGAGTTGGGGAATCAGAGGCGGGGAATCAGATATGGGGAATCAGAGGCAGGGAATCAGAGGCGGGGAATCAGAGGCAGGGAATCAGACGCGGGGAATCTGAGGCGGGGAATCAGAGCTGGGGAATCAGAGGTGGGGAATCAGAGTTGGGGAATCAGAGGCAGGGAATTGGATGTGCGGAATCAGAGAGGGGGAATCAGAGGTGGGGAATCAGAGGCGGGGAATCAGAGGCAGGAAATCAGACACGGGGATTCAGAGGCTGGGAATCAGACGGGGGGAATCAAAGGCGGGGAATCAGAGCTGGGGAATCTGAGGCAGGGAATCAGAGTTGGGGATTCAGAGGCGGGGAATCAGATATGGGGAAACAGAGGCGGGGAATCAGAGGCGGGCAAACAGAGGCGGGGAATTAGATATGGGGAATCAGAGGTAGGGAATCAGAGGTGGTGAATCAGTGATGGGGAATCACAGGCGGGGAATCAGAGGCAGGGAATAGAACGCGGGGAATCAGAGGCAGGGAATCAGAGCTGGGGAATCAGAGGAGGGTATTCATAGTTGGGAATCAGAGGCGGGAATCAGATATGGGGAAACAGAGGCGGGGAATCAGAGGCGGTGAAACAGAGGCGGGGAATCAGATATGGGGAATCGGATGCAGGGAATCAGAGGCGGGGAATCAGAGCTGGGGAATCAGAGGCGGGGAATCAGAGTTGGGGCATCAGAGGTGGGGAATTAGATATAGGGAAACAGAGGCGGGGAATCAGAGGCGGGGAAACAGAGGCGGGGAATCAGATATGGGGAATCAGAGGTGGGGAATCAGAGGCAGGGAATCAGAGGCAGGGAATCAGATGTGCGGAATCAGAGATGGGGAATAAGAGGCAGGGAATCAGAATCAGAAGCGGGGAATCAGAGGCCGGGAATCAGAGGCCGGGAATCAGATGCTGGGAATAAGAGGCCGGGAATCAGAGGTGGGGAATCAGATATGGGGAATAAGAGGTGGCGAATCAAAGGCGGTGAATCAGAGATGGGGAATCAGAGGCGGGGAATCAGAGGCAGGGAATCAGATGCGGGGAATCAGAGGCGGGGAATCAGAGCTGGCGAATCAGAGGCTGGGAATCAGAGGTGGGCAATCAGAGGCGGGGAATCAGATATGGGGAATCAGAGGCGGGGAATCAGAGGCGGGGAAACAGAGGCGGGGAATCAAATATAGGGAATCAGAGGTGGGGAATCAGAGGTTGTGAATCAGAGATGGGGAATCAAGGCGGGGAAACAGAGGCAGGGAATCAGACGCGGGGAATCAGAGGCGGGGATTCAGAGCTGGGGAATCAGAGGCGGGGAATCAGAGTTGGGGAATCAGAGGCAGGGAATCAGATATGGGGAATCAGAGGCGGGGAATCAGAGGCGGGGAAACAGAGGCGGGGAATCAGATGTGGGGAATCAGATATGGGGAAACAGAGGCGGGGAATCCGAGGCGGGGAAACAGAGGCGGGGAATCAGATATGGGGAATCAGAGGTGGGGAATCAGAGGTTGGGAATCAGAGGCAGGGAATCAGAGGCTTGGAATCAGATGCAGGGAATCAGATGCGGGGCATCAGAGGCGGGGAATCAGAGCTGGGAAATCAGAGGTGGGGAATCAGATTTGGGGAATCAGAGGTGGGGACTTAGATATTGGGAAACAGAGGCGGGGAATCAGAGGCGGGGAAACAGAGGTGGGGAATCAGATATGGGGAATCAGAGGTGGGGAATCAGAGGCAGGGAATCAGATGTGCGGAATCAGAGATAGGGAATCAGAGTCAGGGAATCAGAATCAGAAGCAGGGAATCAGAGGCCGGGAATCAGAGGCCGGAATCAGATGATGGGAATCAGAGGCCTGGAATCAGAGGCGGGGAATCAGAGGCAGGGAATCAGATGCGGGGAATTTGAGGCGGGGAATCAGAGCTGGGGAATCAGAGGCGGGGTATTAGAGTTGGGGAATCAGAGGCGGGGAATCAGATATGGGGAAACAGAGGTAGGGAATCAGAGGCGGGGAAACAGAGGCAGGGAATCAGATATGGGGAATCAGAGGCAGGGAATCAGAGGTGGGGAAACATAGGCAGGGAATCGGATGTGCGGAATCAGAGATGGGGAATCAGAGGCCGGGAATCAGAGGTGGTGAATCAGAGATGGGGAATCAGAGGCGGGGAATCAGAGGCAGGGTATCAGACGCGGGGAGTCAGAGGTGGGCAATCAGAGGCGGGGAATCAGATATGGGGAATCAGAGGCGGGGAAACAGAGGCGTGGAATCAGATATGGGGAATCAGAGGTGGGGAATCAGAGGTTGTGAATCACAGATGGGGAATCAGAGGCGGGGAATCAGAGGCAGGGAATCAGACGCGGGGAATCAGAGGCGGGGATTCAGAGCTGGGGAATCAGAAGCGGGGAATCAGAGTTGGGGAATCAGAGGCGGGGAATCAGATATGGGGAATCAGAGGCAGGGAATCAGAGGCGGGGAATAAGAGGCAGGGAATCAGACGCGGGGAATCTGAGGCGGGGAATCAGAGCTGGGGAATCAGAGGTGGGGAATCAGAGTTGGGGAATCAGAGGCAGGGAATTGGATGTGCGGAATCAGAGATGGGGAATCAGAGGTGGGGAATCAGAGGCGGTGAATCAGAGATGGGGAATCAGAGGCGGGGAATCAGAGGCAGGAAATCAGACACGGGGATTCAGAGGCTGGGAATCAGACGGGGGGAATCAAAGGCGGGGAATCAGAGCTGGGGAATCTGAGGCAGGGAATCAGAGTTGGGGATTCAGAGGCGGGGAATCAGATATGGGGAAACAGAGGCGGGGAATCAGAGGCGGGCAAACAGAGGCGGGGAATTAGATATGGGGAATCAGAGGTAGGGAATCAGAGGTGGTGAATCAGTGATGGGGAATCACAGGCGGGGAATCAGAGGCAGGGAATAGAACGCGGGGAATCAGAGGCAGGGAATCAGAGCTGGGGAATCAGAGGCGGAGAATCATAGTTGGGAATCAGAGGCGGGAATCAGATATGGGGAAACAGAGGCGGGGAATCGGAGGCGGGGAAACAGAGGCGGGGAATCAGATATGGGGAATCGGATGCAGGGAATCAGAGGCGGGGAATCAGAGCTGGGGAATCAGAGGCGGGGAATCAGAGTTGGGGCATCAGAGGTGGGGAATTAGATATAGGGAAACAGAGGCGGGGAATCAGAGGCGGGGAAACAGAGGCGGGGAATCAGATATGGGGAATCAGAGGTGGGGAATCAGAGGCAGGGAATCAGATGTGCGGAATCAGAGATGGGGAATCAGAGGCAGGGAATCAGAAGCGGGGAATCAGAGGCCGGGAATCAGAGGCCGGGAATCAGATGCTGGGAATAAGAAGCCGGGAATCAGAGGAGGGGAATCAGAGTCCGGGAATCAGAGATGGGGATTCAGAGGCGGGGAATGAGATATGGAGAATCAGAGGCGGGGAATCAGAGGCGGGGAAACGGAGTTGGGGAATCATATATGGGGAATCAGAGGTGGCGAATCAAAGGCGGTGAATCAGAGATGGGGAATCAGAGGCAGGGAATCAGAGGCAGGGAATCAGATGCGGGGAATCAGAGGCGGGGAATCAGAGCTGGCGAATCAGAGGCTGGGAATCAGAGGTGGGCAATCAGAGGCGGGGAATCAGATATGGGGAATCAGAGGCGGGGAATCAGAGGCGGGGAAACAGAGGCGGGGAATCAAATATAGGGAATCAGAGGTGGGGAATCAGAGGTTGTGAATCAGAGATGGGGAATCAAGGCGGGGAATCAGAGGCAGGGAATCAGACGCGGGGAATCAGAGGCGGGGATTCAGAGCTGGGGAATCAGAGGCGGGGAATCAGAGTTGGGGAATCAGAGGCAGGGAATCAGATATGGGGAATCAGAGGCGGGGAATCAGAGGCCGGGAATCAGATATGGGGAAACAGAGGCGGGGAATCCGAGGCGGGGAAACAGAGGCGGGGAATCAGATATGGGGAATCAGAGGTGG
This sequence comes from Narcine bancroftii, assembly GCF_036971445.1. Taxonomy (NCBI): domain Eukaryota; kingdom Metazoa; phylum Chordata; class Chondrichthyes; order Torpediniformes; family Narcinidae; genus Narcine; species Narcine bancroftii. The sequence goes on from NW_027211883.1 coordinate 1,475,943, forward strand.
GGAATCAGAGGTTGGGAATCAGAGGCAGGGAATCAGAGGCTTGGAATCAGATGCAGGGTATCAGATGCGGGGAATCAGAGGCGGGGAATCAGAGCTGGGGAATCAGAGGTGGGGAATCAGATTTGGGGAATCAGAGGTGGGGACTTTGGTATTGGGAAACAGAGGCGGGGAATCAGAGGCGGGGAAACAGAGGCGGGGAATCAGATATGGGGAATCAGAGGTAGGGAATCAGAGGCAGGGAATCAGATGTGCGGAATCAGACATGGGGAATCAGAGGCAGGGAATCAGAATCAGAAGCGGGGAATCAGAGGCCGGGAATCAGAGGCCGGGAATCAGATGCTGGGAATAAGAGGCCGGGAATCAGAGGTGGGGAATCAGAGTCCGGGAATCAGAGATGGGGATTCAGAGGCGGGGAATGAGATATGGAGAATCAGAGGCGGGGAATCAGAGGCCGGGAAACAGAGGTGGGGAATCAGATATGGGGAATCAGAGGTGGCGAATCAAAGGCGGTGAATCAGAGATGGGGAATCAGAGGCGGGGAATCAGAGGCAGGGAATCAGATGCGGGGAATCAGAGGCGGGGAATCAGAGCTGGCGAATCAGAGGCGGGGAATCAGAGGTGGGCAATCAGAGGCGGGGAATCAGATATGGGGAATCAGAGGCGGGGAATCAGAGGCGGGGAAACAGAGGCGGGGAATCAAATATAGGGAATCAGAAGCGGGGAATCAGAGTTGGGGAATCAGAGGCGGGGAATCAGATATGGGGAATCAGAGGCAGGGAATCAGAGGCGGGGAATAAGAGGCAGGGAATCAGACGCGGGGAATCTGAGGCGGGGAATCAGAGCTGGGGAATCAGAGGTGGGGAATCAGAGTTGGGGAATCAGAGGCAGGGAATTGGATGTGCGGAATCAGAGATGGGGAATCAGAGGTGGGGAATCAGAGGCGGTGAATCAGAGATGGGGAATCAGAGGCGGGGAATCAGAGGCAGGAAATCAGACACGGGGATTCAGAGGCTGGGAATCAGACGGGGGGAATCAAAGGCGGGGAATCAGAGCTGGGGAATCTGAGGCAGGGAATCAGAGTTGGGGATTCAGAGGCGGGGAATCAGATATGGGGAAACAGAGGCGGGGAATCAGAGGCGGGCAAACAGAGGCGGGGAATTAGATATGGGGAATCAGAGGTAGGGAATCAGAGGTGGTGAATCAGTGATGGGGAATCACAGGCGGGGAATCAGAGGCAGGGAATAGAACGCGGGGAATCAGAGGCAGGGAATCAGAGCTGGGGAATCAGAGGCGGAGAATCATAGTTGGGAATCAGAGGCGGGAATCAGATATGGGGAAACAGAGGCGGGGAATCGGAGGCGGGGAAACAGAGGCGGGGAATCAGATATGGGGAATCGGATGCAGGGAATCAGAGGCGGGGAATCAGAGCTGGGGAATCAGAGGCGGGGAATCAGAGTTGGGGCATCAGAGGTGGGGAATTAGATATAGGGAAACAGAGGCGGGGAATCAGAGGCGGGGAAACAGAGGCGGGGAATCAGATATGGGGAATCAGAGGTGGGGAATCAGAGGCAGGGAATCAGATGTGCGGAATCAGAGATGGGGAATCAGAGGCAGGGAATCAGAAGCGGGGAATCAGAGGCCGGGAATCAGAGGCCGGGAATCAGATGCTGGGAATAAGAGGCCGGGAATCAGAGGAGGGGAATCAGAGTCCGGGAATCAGAGATGGGGATTCAGAGGCGGGGAATGAGATATGGAGAATCAGAGGCGGGGAATCAGAGGCGGGGAAACGGAGTTGGGGAATCAGATATGGGGAATCAGAGGTGGCGAATCAAAGGCGGTGAATCAGAGATGGGGAATCAGAGGCAGGGAATCAGAGGCAGGGAATCAGATGCGGGGAATCAGAGGCGGGGAATCAGAGCTGGCGAATCAGAGGCTGGGAATCAGAGGTGGGCAATCAGAGGCGGGGAATCAGATATGGGGAATCAGAGGCGGGGAATCAGAGGCGGGGAAACAGAGGCGGGGAATCAAATATAGGGAATCAGAGGTGGGGAATCAGAGGTTGTGAATCAGAGATGGGGAATCAAGGCGGGGAATCAGAGGCAGGGAATCAGACGCGGGGAATCAGAGGCGGGGATTCAGAGCTGGGGAATCAGAGGCGGGGAATCAGAGTTGGGGAATCAGAGGCAGGGAATCAGATATGGGGAATCAGAGGCGGGGAATCAGAGGCCGGGAATCAGATATGGGGAAACAGAGGCGGGGAATCCGAGGCGGGGAAACAGAGGCGGGGAATCAGATATGGGGAATCAGAGGTGGGGAATCAGAGGTTGGGAATCAGAGGCAGGGAATCAGAGGCTTGGAATCAGATGCAGGGTATCAGATGCGGGGAATCAGAGGCGGGGAATCAGAGCTGGGGAATCAGAGGTGGGGAATCAGATTTGGGGAATCAGAGGTGGGGACTTTGGTATTGGGAAACAGAGGCGGGGAATCAGAGGCGGGGAAACAGAGGCGGGGAATCAGATATGGGGAATCAGAGGTGGGGAATCAGAGGCAGGGAATCAGATGTGCGGAATCAGAGATGGGGAATCAGAGGCAGGGAATCAGAATCAGAAGCGGGGAATCAGAGGCCGGGAATCAGAGGCCGGGAATCAGATGCTGGGAATAAGAGGCCGGGAATCAGAGGTGGGGAATCAGAGTCCGGGAATCAGAGATGGGGATTCAGAGGCGGGGAATGAGATATGGAGAATCAGAGGCGGGGAATCAGAGGCCGGGAAACAGAGGTGGGGAATCAGATATGGGGAATCAGAGGTGGCGAATCAAAGGCGGTGAATCAGAGATGGGGAATCAGAGGCGGGGAATCAGAGGCAGGGAATCAGATGCGGGGAATCAGAGGCGGGGAATCAGAGCTGGCGAATCAGAGGCGGGGAAACAGAGGTGGGCAATCAGAGGCGGGGAATCAGATATGGGGAATCAGAGGCGGGGAATCAGAGGCGGGGAAACAGAGGCGGGGAATCAAATATAGGGAATCAGAGGTGGGGAATCAGAGGTTGTGAATCAGAGATGGGGAATCAAGGCAGGGAATCAGAGGCAGGGAATCAGACACGGGGAATCAGAGGCGGGGATTCAGAGCTGGGGAATCAGAGGCAGGGAATCAGAGTTGGGCAATCAGAGGCAGGGAATCAGATATGGGGAATCAGAGGCGGGGAATCAGAGGCGGGGAAACAGAGGCGGGGAATCAGATATGGGGAATCAGAGGTGGGGAATCAGGGGCAGGGAGTCAGTTGCAGGGAATCAGAGGCGGGGAATCAGAGGCGGGGAATCAGAGGCAGGGAATCAGACACGGGGAATCAGAGGCGGGGAATCAGAGATGGGGAATCAGAGGCGGGGAATCAGAGGCAGGGAATCGGACGCCGGGAATCAGAGTCGGGGAATCAGAGCTGGGGAATCAGAGGCGGGGAATCAGAGTTGGGGAATCAGAGGCAGGGATTCAGATATGGGGAAATAGAGGCGGGGAATCAGATATGGGGAATCAGAGGTGTGGAATCAGAGGTTGGGAATCAGAGGAAGGGAATCAGAGTCGGGGAAACAGAGGCGGGGAATCAGATATGTGGAATCAGAGGTGGCGAATCAAAGGCGGTGAAACAGAGATGGGGAATCAGGGCAGGGAATCAGAGGCAGGGAATCAAACACGGGGAATCAGAGCTGGGGAATCAGAGGTGGGGAATCAGAGTTGGGAATCAGAGGCGGGGAATCAGAGGCGGGGAAACAGAGGCGGGGAATCAGATATGGGGAATCAGAGGTGGGGAATCAGAGGTTGGGAATCAGAGGCATGGAATCAGAGGCGGGGAATCAGAGGCGGGGAATCAGAGGCGGGGAATCAGAGGCCGGGAATCAGATATGGGGAAACAGAGGCGGGGAATCCGAGGCGGGGAAACAGAGGCGGGGAATCAGATATGGGGAATCAGAGGTGGGGAATCAGAGGTTGGGAATCAGAGGCAGGGAATCAGAGGCTTGGAATCAGATGCAGGGAATCAGATGCGGGGCATCAGAGGCGGGGAATCAGAGCTGGGGAATCAGAGGTGGGGAATCAGATTTGGGGAATCAGAGGTGGGAACTTAGATATTGGGAAACAGAGGCGGGGAATCAGAGGCGGGGAAACAGAGGTGGGGAATCAGATATGGGGAATCAGAGGTGGGGAATCAGAGGCAGGGAATCAGATGTGCGGAATCAGAGATAGGGAATCAGAGGCAGGGAATCAGAATCAGTAGCAGGGAATCAGAGGCCGGGAATCAGAGGCCGGAATCAGATGATGGGAATCAGAGGCCTGGAATCAGAGGCGGGGAATCAGAGGCAGGGAATCAGATGCGGGGAATCAGAGGCGGGGAATCAGAGCTGGGGAATCAGAGGCGGGGTATTAGAGTTGGGGAATCAGAGGCGGGGAATCAGATATGGGGAAACAGAGGTAGGGAATCAGAGGCGGGGAAACAGAGGCAGGGAATCAGATATGGGGAATCAGAGGCGGGGAATCAGAGGTGGGGAAACATAGGCAGGGATTCGGATGTGCGGAATCAGAGATGGGGAATCAGAGGCCGGGAATCAGAGGTGGTGAATTAGAGATGGGGAATCAGAGGCGGGGAATCAGAGGCAGGGTATCAGACGTGGGGAATCAGAGGTGGGCAATAAGAGGCGGGGAATCAGATATGGGGAATCAGAGGCGGGGAATCAGAGGCGGGGAAACAGAGGCGGGGAATCAGATATGGGGAATCAGAGGAGGGGCATCAGAGGTTGTGAATCACAGATGGGGAATCAGAGCCGGGGAATCAGAGGCAGGGAATCAGACGCGGGGAATCAGAGGCGGGGATTCAGAGCTGGGGAATCAGAAGCGGGGAATCAGAGTTGGGGAATCAGAGGCGGGGAATCAGATATGGGGAATCAGAGGCAGGGAATCAGAGGCGGGGAATAAGAGGCATGGAATCAGACGCGGGGAATCTGAGGCGGGGAATCAGAGCTGGGGAATCAGAGGTGGGGAATCAGAGTTGGGGAATCAGAGGCAGGGAATTGGATGTGCGGAATCAGAGATGGGGAATCAGAGGTGGGGAATCAGAGGCGGTGAATCAGAGATGGGGAATCAGAGGCGGGGAATCAGAGGCAGGAAATCAGACACGGGGATTCAGAGGCTGGGAATCAGACGGGGGGAATCAAAGGCGGGGAATCAGAGCTGGGGAATCTGAGGCAGGGAATCAGAGTTGGGGATTCAGAGGCGGGGAATCAGATATGGGGAAACAGAGGCGGGAAATCAGAGGCGGGCAAACAGAGGCGGGGAATTAGATATGGGGAATCAGAGGTAGGGAATCAGAGGTGGTGAATCAGTGATGGGGAATCACAGGCGGGGAATCAGAGGCAGGGAATAGAACGCGGGGAATCAGAGGCAGGGAATCAGAGCTGGGGAATCAGAGGCGGAGAATCATAGTTGGGAATCAGAGGTGGGAATCAGATATGGGGAAACAGAGGCGGGGAATCAGAGGCGGGGCAACAGAGGCGGGGAATCAGATATGGGGAATCGGATGCAGGGAATCAGAGGCGGGGAATCAGAGCTGGGGAATCAGAGGCGGGGAATCAGAGATGGGGATTCAGAGGCGGGGAATGAGATATGGAGAATCAGAGGCGGGGAATCAGAGGCGGGGAAACAGAGTTGGGGAATCAGATATGGGGAATCAGAGGTGGCGAATCATAGGCGGTGAATCAGAGATGGGGAATCAGAGGCAGGGAATCAGAGGCAGGGAATCAGATGCGGGGAATCAGAGGCGGGGAATCAGAGCTGGCGAATCAGAGGCTGGGAATCAGAGGTGGTCAATCAGAGGCGGGGAATCAGATATGGGGAATCAGAGGCGGGGAATCAGAGGCGGGGAAACAGAGGCGGGGAATCAAATATAGGGAATCAGAGGTGGGGAATCAGAGGTTGTGAATTAGAGATGGGGAATCAAGGCGGGGAATCAGAGGCAGGGAATCAGACGCGGGGAATCAGAGGCGGGGATTCAGAGCTGGGGAATCAGAGGCGGGGAATCAGAGTTGGGGAATCAGAGGCAGGGAATCAGATATGGGGAATCAGAGGCGGGGAATCAGTGGCCGGGAATCAGATATGGGGAAACAGAGGCGGGGAATCCGAGGCGGGGAAACAGAGGCGGGGAATCAGATATGGGGAATCAGAGGTGGGGAATCAGAGGTTGGGAATCAGAGGCAGGGAATCAGAGGCTTGGAATCAGATGCAGGGTATCAGATGCGGGGAATCAGAGGCGGGGAATCAGAGCTGGGGAATCAGAGGTGGGGAATCAGATTTGGGGAATCAGAGGTGGGGACTTAGATATTGGGAAACAGAGGCGGGGAATCAGAGGCGGGGAAACAGAGGCGGGGAATCAGATATGGGGAATCAGAGGTGGGGAATCAGAGGCAGGGAATCAGATGTGCGGAATCAGAGATGGGGAATCAGAGGCAGGGAATCAGAATCAGAAGCAGGGAATCAGAGGCCGGGAATCAGAGGCCGGAATCAGATGCTGGGAATCAGAGGCCTGGAATCAGAGGCGGGGAATCAGAGGCAGGGAATCAGATGCGGGGAATCAGAGGCGGGGAATCAGAGACTTGGGAATCAGAGGCGGGGTATTAGAGTTGGGGAATCAGAGGCGGGGAATCAGATATGGGGAAACAGAGGTGGGGAATCAGAGGCGGGGAAACAGAGGCAGGGAATCAGATATGGGGAATCAGAGGTGGGGCATCAGAGGTTGTGAATCACAGATGGGGAATCAGAGGCGGTGAATCAGAGGCAGGGAATAAGACGCGGGGAATCAGAGGCGGGGATTCAGAGCTGGGGAATCAGAAGCGGGGAATCAGAGTTGGGGAATCAGAGGCGGGGAATCAGATATGGGGAATCAGAGGCAGGGAATCAGAGGCGGGGAATCAGAGGCAGGGAATCAGACGCGGGGAATCTGAGGCGGGGAATCAGAGCTGGGGAATCAGAGGTGGGGAATCAGAGTTGGGGAATCAGAGGCAGGGAATTGGATGTGCGGAATATGAGAGGGGGAATCAGAGGTGGGGAATCAGAGGCGGTGAATCAGAGATGGGGAATCAGAGGCGGGGAATCAGAGGCAGGAAATCAGACACGGGGATTCAGAGGCTGGGAATCAGACGGGGGGAATCAAAGGCGGGGAATCAGAGCTGGATAATCTGAGGCAGGGAATCAGAGTTGGGGATTCAGAGGCGGGGAATCAGATATGGGGAAACAGAGGCGGGGAATCAGAGGCGGGCAAACAGAGGCGGGGAATTAGATATGGGGAATCAGAGGTAGGGAATCAGAGGTGGTGAATCAGTGATGGGGAATCACAGGCGGGGAATCAGAGGCAGGGAATAGAACGCGGGGAATCAGAGGCAGGGAATCAGAGCTGGGGAATCAGAGGAGGGGATTCATAGTTGGGAATCAGAGGCGGGAATCAGATATGGGGAAACAGAGGCGGGGAATCAGAGGCGGTGAAACGGAGGCGGGGAATCAGATATGGGGAATCGGATGCAGGGAATCAGAGGCGGGGAATCAGAGCTGGGGAATCAGAGGCGGGGAATCAGAGTTGGGGCATCAGAGGTGGGGAATTAGATATAGGGAAACAGAGGCGGGGAATCAGAGGCGGGGAAACAGAGGCGGGGAATCAGATATGGGGAATCAGAGGTGGGGAATCAGAGGCAGGGAATCAGATGTGCGGAATCAGAGATGGGGAATAAGAGGCAGGGAATCAGAATCAGAAGCGGGGAATCAGAGGCCGGGAATCAGAGGCCGGGAATCAGATGCTGGGATAAGAGGCCGGGAATCAGAGGTGGGGAATCAGATATGGGGAATAAGAGGTGGCGAATCAAAGGCGGTGAATCAGAGATGGGGAATCAGAGGCGGGGAATCAGAGGCAGGGAATCAGATGCGGGGAATCAGAGGCGGGGAATCAGAGCTGGCGAATCAGAGGCTGGGAATCAGAGGTGGGCAATCAGAGGCGGGGAATCAGATATGGGGAATCAGAGGCGGGGAATCAGAGGCGGGGAAACAGAGGCGGGGAATCAAATATAGGGAATCAGAGGTGGGGAATCAGAGGTTGTGAATCAGAGATGGGGAATCAAGGCGGGGAAACAGAGGCAGGGAATCAGACGCGGGGAATCAGAGGCGGGGATTCAGAGCTGGGGAATCAGAGGCGGGGAATCAGAGTTGGGGAATCAGAGGCAGGGAATCAGATATGGGGAATCAGAGGCGGGGAATCAGAGGCGGGGAAACAGAGGCGGGGAATCAGATGTGGGGAATCAGATATGGGGAAACAGAGGCGGGGAATCCGAGGCGGGGAAACAGAGGCGGGGAATCAGATATGGGGAATCAGAGGTGGGGAATCAGAGGTTGGGAATCAGAGGCAGGGAATCAGAGGCTTGGAATCAGATGCATGGAATCAGATGCGGGGCATCAGAGGCGGGGAATCAGAGCTGGGAAATCAGAGGTGGGGAATCAGATTTGGGGAATCAGAGGTGGGGACTTAGATATTGGGAAACAGAGGCGGGGAATCAGAGGCGGGGAAACAGAGGTGGGGAATCAGATATGGGGAATCAGAGGTGGGGAATCAGAGGCAGGGAATCAGATGTGCGGAATCAGAGATAGGGAATCAGAGGCAGGGAATCAGAATCAGAAGCAGGGAATCAGAGGCCGGGAATCAGAGGCCGGAATCAGATGATGGGAATCAGAGGCCTGGAATCAGAGGCGGGGAATCAGAGCTGGGGAATCAGAGGCGGGTTATTAGAGTTGGGGAATCAGAGGCGGGGAATCAGATATGGGGAAACAGAGGTAGGGAATCAGAGGCGGGGAAACAGAGGCAGGGAATCAGATATGGGGAATCAGAGGCGGGGAATCAGAGGTGGGGAAACATAGGCAGGGAATCGGATGTGCGGAATCAGAGATGGGGAATCAGAGGCCGGGAATCAGAGGTGGTGAATCAGAGATGGGGAATCAGAGGCGGGGAATCAGAGGCAGTGTATCAGACGCGGGGAGTCAGAGGTGGGCAATCAGAGGCGGGGAATCAGATATGGGGAATCAGAGGCGGGGAAACAGAGGCGTGGAATCAGATATGGGGAATCAGAGGTGGGGAATCAGAGGTTGTGAATCACAGATGGGGAATCAGAGGCGGGGAATCAGAGGCAGGGAATCAGACGCGGGGAATCAGAGGCGGGGATTCAGAGCTGGGGAATCAGAAGCGGGGAATCAGAGTTGGGGAATCAGAGGCGGGGAATCAGATATGGGGAATCAGAGGCAGGGAATCAGAGGCGGGGAATAAGAGGCAGGGAATCAGACGCGGGGAATCTGAGGCGGGGAATCAGAGCTGGGGAATCAGAGGTGGGGAATCAGAGTTGGGGAATCAGAGGCAGGGAATTGGATGTGCGGAATCAGAGATGGGGAATCAGAGGTGGGGAATCAGAGGCGGTGAATCAGAGATGGGGAATCAGAGGCGGGGAATCAGAGGCAGGAAATCAGACACGGGGATTCAGAGGCTGGGAATCAGACGGGGGAATCAAAGGCGGGGAATCAGAGCTGGGGAATCTGAGGCAGGGAATCAGAGTTGGGGATTCAGAGGCGGGGAATCAGATATGGGGAAACAGAGGCGGGGAATCAGAGGCGGGCAAACAGAGGCGGGGAATTAGATATGGGGAATCAGAGGTAGGGAATCAGAGGTGGTGAATCAGTGATGGGGAATCACAGGCGGGGAATCAGAGGCAGGGAATAGAACGCGGGGAATCAGAGGCAGGGAATCAGAGCTGGGGAATCAGAGGCGGAGAATCATAGTTGGGAATCAGAGGCGGGAATCAGATATGGGGAAACAGAGGCGGGGAATCGGAGGCGGGGAAACAGAGGCGGGGAATCAGATATGGGGAATCGGATGCAGGGAATCAGAGGCGGGGAATCAGAGCTGGGGAATCAGAGGCGGGGAATCAGAGTTGGGGCATCAGAGGTGGGGAATTAGATATAGGGAAACAGAGGCGGGGAATCAGAGGCGGGGAAACAGAGGCGGGGAATCAGATATGGGGAATCAGAGGTGGGGAATCAGAGGCAGGGAATCAGATGTGCGGAATCAGAGATGGGGAATCAGAGGCAGGGAATCAGAAGCGGGGAATCAGAGGCCGGGAATCAGAGGCCGGGAATCAGATGCTGGGAATAAGAGGCCGGGAATCAGAGGAGGGGAATCAGAGTCCGGGAATCAGAGATGGGGATTCAGAGGCGGGGAATGAGATATGGAGAATCAGAGGCGGGGAATCAGAGGCGGGGAAACGGAGTTGGGGAATCAGATATGGGGAATCAGAGGTGGCGAATCAAAGGCGTTGAATCAGAGATGGGGAATCAGAGGCAGGGAATCAGAGGCAGGGAATCAGATGCGGGGAATCAGAGGCGGGGAATCAGAGCTGGCGAATCAGAGGCTGGGAATCAGAGGTGGGCAATCAGAGGCGGGGAATCAGATATGGGGAATCAGAGGCGGGGAATCAGAGGCGGGGAAACAGAGGCGGGGAATCAAATATAGGGAATCAGAGGTGGGGAATCAGAGGTTGTGAATCAGAGATGGGGAATCAAGGCGGGGAATCAGAGGCAGGGAATCAGACGCGGGGAATCAGAGGCGGGGATTCAGAGCTGGGGAATCAGAGGCGGGGAATCAGAGTTGGGGAATCAGAGGCAGGGAATCAGATATGGGGAATCAGAGGCGGGGAATCAGAGGCCGGGAATCAGATATGGGGAAACAGAGGCGGGGAATCCGAGGCGGGGAAACAGAGGCGGGGAATCAGATATGGGGAATCAGAGGTGGGGAATCAGAGTTTGGGAATCAGAGGCAGGGAATCAGAGGCTTGGAATCAGATGCAGGGTATCAGATGCGGGGAATCAGAGGCGGGGAATCAGAGCTGGGGAATCAGAGGTGGGGAATCAGATTTGGGGAATCAGAGGTGGGGACTTTGGTATTGGGAAACAGAGGCGGGGAATCAGAGGCGGGGAAACAGAGGCGGGGAATCAGATATGGGGAATCAGAGGTGGGGAATCAGAGGCAGGGAATCAGATGTGCGGAATCAGAGATGGGGAATCAGAGGCAGGGAATCAGAATCAGAAGCGGGGAATCAGAGGCCGGGAATCAGAGGCCGGGAATCAGATGCTGGGAATAAGAGGCCGGGAATCAGAGGTGGGGAATCAGAGTCCGGGAATCAGAGATGGGGATTCAGAGGCGGGGAATGAGATATGGAGAATCAGAGGTGGGCAATCAGAGGCGGGGAATCAGATATGGGGAATCAGAGGCGGGGAATCAGAGGCGGGGAAACAGAGGCGGGGAATCAAATATAGGGAATCAGAGGTGGGGAATCAGAGGTTGTGAATCAGAGATGGGGAATCAAGGCGGGGAATCAGAGGCAGGGAATCAGACACGGGGAATCAGAGGCGGGGATTCAGAGCTGGGGAATCAGAGGCAGGGAATCAGAGTTGGGCAATCAGAGGCAGGGAATCAGATATGGGGAATCAGAGGCGGGGAATCAGAGGCGGGGAAACAGAGGCGGGGAATCAGATATGGGGAATCAGAGGTGGGGAATCAGGGGCAGGGAGTCAGTTGCAGGGAATCAGAGGCGGGGAATCAGAGGCGGGGAATCAGAGGCAGGGAATCAGACACGGGGAATCAGAGGCGGGGAATCAGAGATGGGGAATCAGAGGCGGGGAATCAGAGGCAGGGAATCGGACGCCGGGAATCAGAGTCGGGGAATCAGAGCTGGGGAATCAGAGGCGGGGAATCAGAGTTGGGGAATCAGAGGCAGGGATTCAGATATGGGGAAATAGAGGCGGGGAATCAGATATGGGGAATCAGAGGTGTGGAATCAGAGGTTGGGAATCAGAGGAAGGGAATCAGAGTCGGGGAAACAGAGGCGGGGAATCAGATATGTGGAATCAGAGGTGGCGAATCAAAGGCGGTGAAACAGAGATGGGGAATCAGGGCAGGGAATCAGAGGCAGGGAATCAAACACGGGGAATCAGAGCTGGGGAATCAGAGGTGGGGAATCAGAGTTGGGAATCAGAGGCGGGGAATCAGAGGCGGGGAAACAGAGGCGGGGAATCAGATATGGGGAATCAGAGGTGGGGAATCAGAGGTTGGGAATCAGAGGCATGGAATCAGAGGCGGGGAATCAGAGGCGGGGAATCAGAGGCGGGGAATCAGAGGCCGGGAATCAGATATGGGGAAACAGAGGCGGGGAATCCGAGGCGGGGAAACAGAGGCGGGGAATCAGATATGGGGAATCAGAGGTGGGGAATCAGAGGTTGGGAATCAGAGGCAGGGAATCAGAGGCTTGGAATCAGATGCAGGGAATCAGATGCGGGGCATCAGAGGCGGGGAATCAGAGCTGGGGAATCAGAGGTGGGGAATCAGATTTGGGGAATCAGAGGTGGGAACTTAGATATTGGGAAACAGAGGCGGGGAATCAGAGGCGGGGAAACAGAGGTGGGGAATCAGATATGGGGAATCAGAGGTGGGGAATCAGAGGCAGGGAATCAGATGTGCGGAATCAGAGATAGGGAATCAGAGGCAGGGAATCAGAATCAGTAGCAGGGAATCAGAGGCCGGGAATCAGAGGCCGGAATCAGATGATGGGAATCAGAGGCCTGGAATCAGAGGCGGGGAATCAGAGGCAGGGAATCAGATGCGGGGAATCAGAGGCGGGGAATCAGAGCTGGGGAATCAGAGGCGGGGTATTAGAGTTGGGGAATCAGAGGCGGGGAATCAGATATGGGGAAACAGAGGTAGGGAATCAGAGGCGGGGAAACAGAGGCAGGGAATCAGATATGGGGAATCAGAGGCGGGGAATCAGAGGTGGGGAAACATAGGCAGGGATTCGGATGTGCGGAATCAGAGATGGGGAATCAGAGGCCGGGAATCAGAGGTGGTGAATTAGAGATGGGGAATCAGAGGCGGGGAATCAGAGGCAGGGTATCAGACGTGGGGAATCAGAGGTGGGCAATAAGAGGCGGGGAATCAGATATGGGGAATCAGAGGCGGGGAATCAGAGGCGGGGAAACAGAGGCGGGGAATCAGATATGGGGAATCAGAGGAGGGGCATCAGAGGTTGTGAATCACAGATGGGGAATCAGAGCCGGGGAATCAGAGGCAGGGAATCAGACGCGGGGAATCAGAGGCGGGGATTCAGAGCTGGGGAATCAGAAGCGGGGAATCAGAGTTGGGGAATCAGAGGCGGGGAATCAGATATGGGGAATCAGAGGCAGGGAATCAGAGGCGGGGAATAAGAGGCATGGAATCAGAGGCCGGGAATCAGATGCTGGGAATAAGAGGCCGGGAATCAGAGGAGGGGAATCAGAGTCCGGGAATCAGAGATGGGGATTCAGAGGAGGGGAATGAGATATGGAGAATCAGAGGCGGGGAATCAGAGGCGGGGAAACGGAGTTGGGGAATCAGATATGGGGAATCAGAGGTGGCGAATCAAAGGCGTTGAATCAGAGATGGGGAATCAGAGGCAGGGAATCAGAGGCAGGGAATCAGATGCGGGGAATCAGAGGCGGGGAATCAGAGCTGGGGAAACAGAGGTAGGGAATCAGAGGCGGGGAAACAGAGGCAGGGAATCAGATATGGGGAATCAGAGGCGGGGAATCAGAGGTGGGGAAACATAGGCAGGGATTCGGATGTGCGGAATCAGAGATGGGGAATCAGAGGCCGGGAATCAGAGGTGGTGAATTAGAGATGGGGAATCAGAGGCGGGGAATCAGAGGCAGGGTATCAGACGTGGGGAATCAGAGGTGGGCAATAAGAGGCGGGGAATCAGATATGGGGAATCAGAGGCGGGGAATCAGAGGCGGGGAAACAGAGGCGGGGAATCAGATATGGGGAATCAGAGGAGGGGCATCAGAGGTTGTGAATCACAGATGGGGAATCAGAGCCGGGGAATCAGAGGCAGGGAATCAGACGCGGGGAATCAGAGGCGGGGATTCAGAGCTGGGGAATCAGAAGCGGGGAATCAGAGTTGGGGAATCAGAGGCGGGGAATCAGATATGGGGAATCAGAGGCAGGGAATCAGAAGCGGGGAATCAGAGGCCGGGAATCAGAGGCCGGGAATCAGATGCTGGGAATAAGAGGCCGGGAATCAGAGGAGGGGAATCAGAGTCCGGGAATCAGAGATGGGGATTCAGAGGCGGGGAATGAGATATGGAGAATCAGAGGCGGGGAATCAGAGGCGGGGAAACGGAGTTGGGGAATCAGATATGGGGAATCAGAGGTGGCGAATCAAAGGCGTTGAATCAGAGATGGGGAATCAGAGGCAGGGAATCAGAGGCAGGGAATCAGATGCGGGGAATCAGAGGCGGGGAATCAGAGCTGGCGAATCAGAGGCTGGGAATCAGAGGTGGGCAATCAGAGGCGGGGAATCAGATATGGGGAATCAGAGGCGGGGAATCAGAGGCGGGGAAACAGAGGCGGGGAATCAAATATAGGGAATCAGAGGTGGGGAATCAGAGGTTGTGAATCAGAGATGGGGAATCAAGGCGGGGAATCAGAGGCAGGGAATCAGACGCGGGGAATCAGAGGCGGGGATTCAGAGCTGGGGAATCAGAGGCGGGGAATCAGAGTTGGGGAATCAGAGGCAGGGAATCAGATATGGGGAATCAGAGGCGGGGAATCAGAGGCCGGGAATCAGATATGGGGAAACAGAGGCGGGGAATCCGAGGCGGGGAAACAGAGGCGGGGAATCAGATATGGGGAATCAGAGGTGGGGAATCAGAGTTTGGGAATCAGAGGCAGGGAATCAGAGGCTTGGAATCAGATGCAGGGTATCAGATGCGGGGAATCAGAGGCGGGGAATCAGAGCTGGGGAATCAGAGGTGGGGAATCAGATTTGGGGAATCAGAGGTGGGGACTTTGGTATTGGGAAACAGAGGCGGGGAATCAGATATGGGGAAACAGAGGTAGGGAATCAGAGGCGGGGAAACAGAGGCAGGGAATCAGATATGGGGAATCAGAGGCGGGGAATCAGAGGTGGGGAAACATAGGCAGGGATTCGGATGTGCGGAATCAGAGATGGGGAATCAGAGGCCGGGAATCAGAGGTGGTGAATTAGAGATGGGGAATCAGAGGCGGGGAATCAGAGGCAGGGTATCAGACGTGGGGAATCAGAGGTGGGCAATAAGAGGCGGGGAATCAGATATGGGGAATCAGAGGCGGGGAATCAGAGGCGGGGAAACAGAGGCGGGGAATCAGATATGGGGAATCAGAGGAGGGGCATCAGAGGTTGTGAATCACAGATGGGGAATCAGAGCCGGGGAATCAGAGGCAGGGAATCAGACGCGGGGAATCAGAGGCGGGGATTCAGAGCTGGGGAATCAGAAGCGGGGAATCAGAGTTGGGGAATCAGAGGCGGGGAATCAGATATGGGGAATCAGAGGCAGGGAATCAGAGGCGGGGAATAAGAGGCATGGAATCAGAGGCCGGGAATCAGATGCTGGGAATAAGAGGCCGGGAATCAGAGGAGGGGAATCAGAGTCCGGGAATCAGAGATAGGGAATCAGAGGCAGGGAATCAGAATCAGTAGCAGGGAATCAGAGGCCGGGAATCAGAGGCCGGAATCAGATGATGGGAATCAGAGGCCTGGAATCAGAGGCGGGGAATCAGAGGCAGGGAATCAGATGCGGGGAATCAGAGGCGGGGAATCAGAGCTGGGGAATCAGAGGCGGGGTATTAGAGTTGGGGAATCAGAGGCGGGGAATCAGATATGGGGAAACAGAGGTAGGGAATCAGAGGCGGGGAAACAGAGGCAGGGAATCAGATATGGGGAATCAGAGGCGGGGAATCAGAGGTGGGGAAACATAGGCAGGGATTCGGATGTGCGGAATCAGAGATGGGGAATCAGAGGCCGGGAATCAGAGGTGGTGAATTAGAGATGGGGAATCAGAGGCGGGGAATCAGAGGCAGGGTATCAGACGTGGGGAATCAGAGGTGGGCAATAAGAGGCGGGGAATCAGATATGGGGAATCAGAGGCGGGGAATCAGAGGCGGGGAAACAGAGGCGGGGAATCAGATATGGGGAATCAGAGGAGGGGCATCAGAGGTTGTGAATCACAGATGGGGAATCAGAGCCGGGGAATCAGAGGCAGGGAATCAGACGCGGGGAATCAGAGGCGGGGATTCAGAGCTGGGGAATCAGAAGCGGGGAATCAGAGTTGGGGAATCAGAGGCGGGGAATCAGATATGGGGAATCAGAGGCAGGGAATCAGAGGCGGGGAATAAGAGGCATGGAATCAGAGGCCGGGAATCAGATGCTGGGAATAAGAGGCCGGGAATCAGAGGAGGGGAATCAGAGTCCGGGAATCAGAGATGGGGATTCAGAGGAGGGGAATGAGATATGGAGAATCAGAGGCGGGGAATCAGAGGCGGGGAAACGGAGTTGGGGAATCAGATATGGGGAATCAGAGGTGGCGAATCAAAGGCGTTGAATCAGAGATGGGGAATCAGAGGCAGGGAATCAGAGGCGGGGTATTAGAGTTGGGGAATCAGAGGCGGGGAATCAGATATGGGGAAACAGAGGTAGGGAATCAGAGGCGGGGAAACAGAGGCAGGGAATCAGATATGGGGAATCAGAGGCGGGGAATCAGAGGTGGGGAAACATAGGCAGGGATTCGGATGTGCGGAATCAGAGATGGGGAATCAGAGGCCGGGAATCAGAGGTGGTGAATTAGAGATGGGGAATCAGAGGCGGGGAATCAGAGGCAGGGTATCAGACGTGGGGAATCAGAGGTGGGCAATAAGAGGCGGGGAATCAGATATGGGGAATCAGAGGCGGGGAATCAGAGGCGGGGAAACAGAGGCGGGGAATCAGATATGGGGAATCAGAGGAGGGGCATCAGAGGTTGTGAATCACAGATGGGGAATCAGAGCCGGGGAATCAGAGGCAGGGAATCAGACGCGGGGAATCAGAGGCGGGGATTC
This sequence comes from Narcine bancroftii, assembly GCF_036971445.1. Taxonomy (NCBI): domain Eukaryota; kingdom Metazoa; phylum Chordata; class Chondrichthyes; order Torpediniformes; family Narcinidae; genus Narcine; species Narcine bancroftii. The sequence goes on from NW_027211883.1 coordinate 1,492,946, forward strand.
AGAGCTGGGGAATCAGAAGCGGGGAATCAGAGTTGGGGAATCAGAGGCGGGGAATCAGATATGGGGAATCAGAGGCAGGGAATCAGAAGCGGGGAATCAGAGGCCGGGAATCAGAGGCCGGGAATCAGATGCTGGGAATAAGAGGCCGGGAATCAGAGGAGGGGAATCAGAGTCCGGGAATCAGAGATGGGGATTCAGAGGCGGGGAATGAGATATGGAGAATCAGAGGCGGGGAATCAGAGGCGGGGAAACGGAGTTGGGGAATCAGATATGGGGAATCAGAGGTGGCGAATCAAAGGCGTTGAATCAGAGATGGGGAATCAGAGGCAGGGAATCAGAGGCAGGGAATCAGATGCGGGGAATCAGAGGCGGGGAATCAGAGCTGGCGAATCAGAGGCTGGGAATCAGAGGTGGGCAATCAGAGGCGGGGAATCAGATATGGGGAATCAGAGGCGGGGAATCAGAGGCGGGGAAACAGAGGCGGGGAATCAAATATAGGGAATCAGAGGTGGGGAATCAGAGGTTGTGAATCAGAGATGGGGAATCAAGGCGGGGAATCAGAGGCAGGGAATCAGACGCGGGGAATCAGAGGCGGGGATTCAGAGCTGGGGAATCAGAGGCGGGGAATCAGAGTTGGGGAATCAGAGGCAGGGAATCAGATATGGGGAATCAGAGGCGGGGAATCAGAGGCCGGGAATCAGATATGGGGAAACAGAGGCGGGGAATCCGAGGCGGGGAAACAGAGGCGGGGAATCAGATATGGGGAATCAGAGGTGGGGAATCAGAGTTTGGGAATCAGAGGCAGGGAATCAGAGGCTTGGAATCAGATGCAGGGTATCAGATGCGGGGAATCAGAGGCGGGGAATCAGAGCTGGGGAATCAGAGGTGGGGAATCAGATTTGGGGAATCAGAGGTGGGGACTTTGGTATTGGGAAACAGAGGCGGGGAATCAGAGGCGGGGAAACAGAGGCGGGGAATCAGATATGGGGAATCAGAGGTGGGGAATCAGAGGCAGGGAATCAGATGTGCGGAATCAGAGATGGGGAATCAGAGGCAGGGAATCAGAATCAGAAGCGGGGAATCAGAGGCCGGGAATCAGAGGCCGGGAATCAGATGCTGGGAATAAGAGGCCGGGAATCAGAGGTGGGGAATCAGAGTCCGGGAATCAGAGATGGGGATTCAGAGGCGGGGAATGAGATATGGAGAATCAGAGGTGGGCAATCAGAGGCGGGGAATCAGATATGGGGAATCAGAGGCGGGGAATCAGAGGCGGGGAAACAGAGGCGGGGAATCAAATATAGGGAATCAGAGGTGGGGAATCAGAGGTTGTGAATCAGAGATGGGGAATCAAGGCGGGGAATCAGAGGCAGGGAATCAGACACGGGGAATCAGAGGCGGGGATTCAGAGCTGGGGAATCAGAGGCAGGGAATCAGAGTTGGGCAATCAGAGGCAGGGAATCAGATATGGGGAATCAGAGGCGGGGAATCAGAGGCGGGGAAACAGAGGCGGGGAATCAGATATGGGGAATCAGAGGTGGGGAATCAGGGGCAGGGAGTCAGTTGCAGGGAATCAGAGGCGGGGAATCAGAGGCGGGGAATCAGAGTCGGGGAATCAGAGCTGGGGAATCAGAGGCGGGGAATCAGAGTTGGGGAATCAGAGGCAGGGATTCAGATATGGGGAAATAGAGGCGGGGAATCAGATATGGGGAATCAGAGGTGTGGAATCAGAGGTTGGGAATCAGAGGAAGGGAATCAGAGTCGGGGAAACAGAGGCGGGGAATCAGATATGTGGAATCAGAGGTGGCGAATCAAAGGCGGTGAAACAGAGATGGGGAATCAGGGCAGGGAATCAGAGGCAGGGAATCAAACACGGGGAATCAGAGCTGGGGAATCAGAGGTGGGGAATCAGAGTTGGGAATCAGAGGCGGGGAATCAGAGGCGGGGAAACAGAGGCGGGGAATCAGATATGGGGAATCAGAGGTGGGGAATCAGAGGTTGGGAATCAGAGGCATGGAATCAGAGGCGGGGAATCAGAGGCGGGGAATCAGAGGCGGGGAATCAGAGGCCGGGAATCAGATATGGGGAAACAGAGGCGGGGAATCCGAGGCGGGGAAACAGAGGCGGGGAATCAGATATGGGGAATCAGAGGTGGGGAATCAGAGGTTGGGAATCAGAGGCAGGGAATCAGAGGCTTGGAATCAGATGCAGGGAATCAGATGCGGGGCATCAGAGGCGGGGAATCAGAGCTGGGGAATCAGAGGTGGGGAATCAGATTTGGGGAATCAGAGGTGGGAACTTAGATATTGGGAAACAGAGGCGGGGAATCAGAGGCGGGGAAACAGAGGTGGGGAATCAGATATGGGGAATCAGAGGTGGGGAATCAGAGGCAGGGAATCAGATGTGCGGAATCAGAGATAGGGAATCAGAGGCAGGGAATCAGAATCAGTAGCAGGGAATCAGAGGCCGGGAATCAGAGGCCGGAATCAGATGATGGGAATCAGAGGCCTGGAATCAGAGGCGGGGAATCAGAGGCAGGGAATCAGATGCGGGGAATCAGAGGCGGGGAATCAGAGCTGGGGAATCAGAGGCGGGGTATTAGAGTTGGGGAATCAGAGGCGGGGAATCAGATATGGGGAAACAGAGGTAGGGAATCAGAGGCGGGGAAACAGAGGCAGGGAATCAGATATGGGGAATCAGAGGCGGGGAATCAGAGGTGGGGAAACATAGGCAGGGATTCGGATGTGCGGAATCAGAGATGGGGAATCAGAGGCCGGGAATCAGAGGTGGTGAATTAGAGATGGGGAATCAGAGGCGGGGAATCAGAGGCAGGGTATCAGACGTGGGGAATCAGAGGTGGGCAATAAGAGGCGGGGAATCAGATATGGGGAATCAGAGGCGGGGAATCAGAGGCGGGGAAACAGAGGCGGGGAATCAGATATGGGGAATCAGAGGAGGGGCATCAGAGGTTGTGAATCACAGATGGGGAATCAGAGCCGGGGAATCAGAGGCAGGGAATCAGACGCGGGGAATCAGAGGCGGGGATTCAGAGCTGGGGAATCAGAAGCGGGGAATCAGAGTTGGGGAATCAGAGGCGGGGAATCAGATATGGGGAATCAGAGGCAGGGAATCAGAGGCGGGGAATAAGAGGCATGGAATCAGACGCGGGGAATCTGAGGCGGGGAATCAGAGCTGGGGAATCAGAGGTGGGGAATCAGAGTTGGGGAATCAGAGGCAGGGAATTGGATGTGCGGAATCAGAGATGGGGAATCAGAGGTGGGGAATCAGAGGCGGTGAATCAGAGATGGGGAATCAGAGGCGGGGAATCAGAGGCAGGAAATCAGACACGGGGATTCAGAGGCTGGGAATCAGACGGGGGGAATCAAAGGCGGGGAATCAGAGCTGGGGAATCTGAGGCAGGGAATCAGAGTTGGGGATTCAGAGGCGGGGAATCAGATATGGGGAAACAGAGGCGGGAAATCAGAGGCGGGCAAACAGAGGCGGGGAATTAGATATGGGGAATCAGAGGTAGGGAATCAGAGGTGGTGAATCAGTGATGGGGAATCACAGGCGGGGAATCAGAGGCAGGGAATAGAACGCGGGGAATCAGAGGCAGGGAATCAGAGCTGGGGAATCAGAGGCGGAGAATCATAGTTGGGAATCAGAGGTGGGAATCAGATATGGGGAAACAGAGGCGGGGAATCAGAGGCGGGGCAACAGAGGCGGGGAATCAGATATGGGGAATCGGATGCAGGGAATCAGAGGCGGGGAATCAGAGCTGGGGAATCAGAGGCGGGGAATCAGAGATGGGGATTCAGAGGCGGGGAATGAGATATGGAGAATCAGAGGCGGGGAATCAGAGGCGGGGAAACAGAGTTGGGGAATCAGATATGGGGAATCAGAGGTGGCGAATCATAGGCGGTGAATCAGAGATGGGGAATCAGAGGCAGGGAATCAGAGGCAGGGAATCAGATGCGGGGAATCAGAGGCGGGGAATCAGAGCTGGCGAATCAGAGGCTGGGAATCAGAGGTGGTCAATCAGAGGCGGGGAATCAGATATGGGGAATCAGAGGCGGGGAATCAGAGGCGGGGAAACAGAGGCGGGGAATCAAATATAGGGAATCAGAGGTGGGGAATCAGAGGTTGTGAATTAGAGATGGGGAATCAAGGCGGGGAATCAGAGGCAGGGAATCAGACGCGGGGAATCAGAGGCGGGGATTCAGAGCTGGGGAATCAGAGGCGGGGAATCAGAGTTGGGGAATCAGAGGCAGGGAATCAGATATGGGGAATCAGAGGCGGGGAATCAGTGGCCGGGAATCAGATATGGGGAAACAGAGGCGGGGAATCCGAGGCGGGGAAACAGAGGCGGGGAATCAGATATGGGGAATCAGAGGTGGGGAATCAGAGGTTGGGAATCAGAGGCAGGGAATCAGAGGCTTGGAATCAGATGCAGGGTATCAGATGCGGGGAATCAGAGGCGGGGAATCAGAGCTGGGGAATCAGAGGTGGGGAATCAGATTTGGGGAATCAGAGGTGGGGACTTAGATATTGGGAAACAGAGGCGGGGAATCAGAGGCGGGGAAACAGAGGCGGGGAATCAGATATGGGGAATCAGAGGTGGGGAATCAGAGGCAGGGAATCAGATGTGCGGAATCAGAGATGGGGAATCAGAGGCAGGGAATCAGAATCAGAAGCAGGGAATCAGAGGCCGGGAATCAGAGGCCGGAATCAGATGCTGGGAATCAGAGGCCTGGAATCAGAGGCGGGGAATCAGAGGCAGGGAATCAGATGCGGGGAATCAGAGGCGGGGAATCAGAGACTTGGGAATCAGAGGCGGGGTATTAGAGTTGGGGAATCAGAGGCGGGGAATCAGATATGGGGAAACAGAGGTGGGGAATCAGAGGCGGGGAAACAGAGGCAGGGAATCAGATATGGGGAATCAGAGGTGGGGCATCAGAGGTTGTGAATCACAGATGGGGAATCAGAGGCGGTGAATCAGAGGCAGGGAATAAGACGCGGGGAATCAGAGGCGGGGATTCAGAGCTGGGGAATCAGAAGCGGGGAATCAGAGTTGGGGAATCAGAGGCGGGGAATCAGATATGGGGAATCAGAGGCAGGGAATCAGAGGCGGGGAATCAGAGGCAGGGAATCAGACGCGGGGAATCTGAGGCGGGGAATCAGAGCTGGGGAATCAGAGGTGGGGAATCAGAGTTGGGGAATCAGAGGCAGGGAATTGGATGTGCGGAATATGAGAGGGGGAATCAGAGGTGGGGAATCAGAGGCGGTGAATCAGAGATGGGGAATCAGAGGCGGGGAATCAGAGGCAGGAAATCAGACACGGGGATTCAGAGGCTGGGAATCAGACGGGGGGAATCAAAGGCGGGGAATCAGAGCTGGATAATCTGAGGCAGGGAATCAGAGTTGGGGATTCAGAGGCGGGGAATCAGATATGGGGAAACAGAGGCGGGGAATCAGAGGCGGGCAAACAGAGGCGGGGAATTAGATATGGGGAATCAGAGGTAGGGAATCAGAGGTGGTGAATCAGTGATGGGGAATCACAGGCGGGGAATCAGAGGCAGGGAATAGAACGCGGGGAATCAGAGGCAGGGAATCAGAGCTGGGGAATCAGAGGAGGGGATTCATAGTTGGGAATCAGAGGCGGGAATCAGATATGGGGAAACAGAGGCGGGGAATCAGAGGCGGTGAAACGGAGGCGGGGAATCAGATATGGGGAATCGGATGCAGGGAATCAGAGGCGGGGAATCAGAGCTGGGGAATCAGAGGCGGGGAATCAGAGTTGGGGCATCAGAGGTGGGGAATTAGATATAGGGAAACAGAGGCGGGGAATCAGAGGCGGGGAAACAGAGGCGGGGAATCAGATATGGGGAATCAGAGGTGGGGAATCAGAGGCAGGGAATCAGATGTGCGGAATCAGAGATGGGGAATAAGAGGCAGGGAATCAGAATCAGAAGCGGGGAATCAGAGGCCGGGAATCAGAGGCCGGGAATCAGATGCTGGGATAAGAGGCCGGGAATCAGAGGTGGGGAATCAGATATGGGGAATAAGAGGTGGCGAATCAAAGGCGGTGAATCAGAGATGGGGAATCAGAGGCGGGGAATCAGAGGCAGGGAATCAGATGCGGGGAATCAGAGGCGGGGAATCAGAGCTGGCGAATCAGAGGCTGGGAATCAGAGGTGGGCAATCAGAGGCGGGGAATCAGATATGGGGAATCAGAGGCGGGGAATCAGAGGCGGGGAAACAGAGGCGGGGAATCAAATATAGGGAATCAGAGGTGGGGAATCAGAGGTTGTGAATCAGAGATGGGGAATCAAGGCGGGGAAACAGAGGCAGGGAATCAGACGCGGGGAATCAGAGGCGGGGATTCAGAGCTGGGGAATCAGAGGCGGGGAATCAGAGTTGGGGAATCAGAGGCAGGGAATCAGATATGGGGAATCAGAGGCGGGGAATCAGAGGCGGGGAAACAGAGGCGGGGAATCAGATGTGGGGAATCAGATATGGGGAAACAGAGGCGGGGAATCCGAGGCGGGGAAACAGAGGCGGGGAATCAGATATGGGGAATCAGAGGTGGGGAATCAGAGGTTGGGAATCAGAGGCAGGGAATCAGAGGCTTGGAATCAGATGCATGGAATCAGATGCGGGGCATCAGAGGCGGGGAATCAGAGCTGGGAAATCAGAGGTGGGGAATCAGATTTGGGGAATCAGAGGTGGGGACTTAGATATTGGGAAACAGAGGCGGGGAATCAGAGGCGGGGAAACAGAGGTGGGGAATCAGATATGGGGAATCAGAGGTGGGGAATCAGAGGCAGGGAATCAGATGTGCGGAATCAGAGATAGGGAATCAGAGGCAGGGAATCAGAATCAGAAGCAGGGAATCAGAGGCCGGGAATCAGAGGCCGGAATCAGATGATGGGAATCAGAGGCCTGGAATCAGAGGCGGGGAATCAGAGGCAGGGAATCAGATGCGGGGAATCAGAGGCGGGGAATCAGAGCTGGGGAATCAGAGGCGGGTTATTAGAGTTGGGGAATCAGAGGCGGGGAATCAGATATGGGGAAACAGAGGTAGGGAATCAGAGGCGGGGAAACAGAGGCAGGGAATCAGATATGGGGAATCAGAGGCGGGGAATCAGAGGTGGGGAAACATAGGCAGGGAATCGGATGTGCGGAATCAGAGATGGGGAATCAGAGGCCGGGAATCAGAGGTGGTGAATCAGAGATGGGGAATCAGAGGCGGGGAATCAGAGGCAGGGTATCAGACGCGGGGAGTCAGAGGTGGGCAATCAGAGGCGGGGAATCAGATATGGGGAATCAGAGGCGGGGAAACAGAGGCGTGGAATCAGATATGGGGAATCAGAGGTGGGGAATCAGAGGTTGTGAATCACAGATGGGGAATCAGAGGCGGGGAATCAGAGGCAGGGAATCAGACGCGGGGAATCAGAGGCGGGGATTCAGAGCTGGGGAATCAGAAGCGGGGAATCAGAGTTGGGGAATCAGAGGCGGGGAATCAGATATGGGGAATCAGAGGCAGGGAATCAGAGGCGGGGAATAAGAGGCAGGGAATCAGATGCGGGGAATCTGAGGCGGGGAATCAGAGCTGGGGAATCAGAGGTGGGGAATCAGAGTTGGGGAATCAGAGGCAGGGAATTGGATGTGCGGAATCAGAGATGGGGAATCAGAGGTGGGGAATCAGAGGCGGTGAATCAGAGATGGGGAATCAGAGGCGGGGAATCAGAGGCAGGAAATCAGACACGGGGATTCAGAGGCTGGGAATCAGACGGGGGAATCAAAGGCGGGGAATCAGAGCTGGGGAATCTGAGGCAGGGAATCAGAGTTGGGGATTCAGAGGCGGGGAATCAGATATGGGGAAACAGAGGCGGGGAATCAGAGGCGGGCAAACAGAGGCGGGGAATTAGATATGGGGAATCAGAGGTAGGGAATCAGAGGTGGTGAATCAGTGATGGGGAATCACAGGCGGGGAATCAGAGGCAGGGAATAGAACGCGGGGAATCAGAGGCAGGGAATCAGAGCTGGGGAATCAGAGGCGGAGAATCATAGTTGGGAATCAGAGGCGGGAATCAGATATGGGGAAACAGAGGCGGGGAATCGGAGGCGGGGAAACAGAGGCGGGGAATCAGATATGGGGAATCGGATGCAGGGAATCAGAGGCGGGGAATCAGAGCTGGGGAATCAGAGGCGGGGAATCAGAGTTGGGGCATCAGAGGTGGGGAATTAGATATAGGGAAACAGAGGCGGGGAATCAGAGGCGGGGAAACAGAGGCGGGGAATCAGATATGGGGAATCAGAGGTGGGGAATCAGAGGCAGGGAATCAGATGTGCGGAATCAGAGATGGGGAATCAGAGGCAGGGAATCAGAAGCGGGGAATCAGAGGCCGGGAATCAGAGGCCGGGAATCAGATGCTGGGAATAAGAGGCCGGGAATCAGAGGAGGGGAATCAGAGTCCGGGAATCAGAGATGGGGATTCAGAGGCGGGGAATGAGATATGGAGAATCAGAGGCGGGGAATCAGAGGCGGGGAAACGGAGTTGGGGAATCAGATATGGGGAATCAGAGGTGGCGAATCAAAGGCGTTGAATCAGAGATGGGGAATCAGAGGCAGGGAATCAGAGGCAGGGAATCAGATGCGGGGAATCAGAGGCGGGGAATCAGAGCTGGCGAATCAGAGGCTGGGAATCAGAGGTGGGCAATCAGAGGCGGGGAATCAGATATGGGGAATCAGAGGCGGGGAATCAGAGGCGGGGAAACAGAGGCGGGGAATCAAATATAGGGAATCAGAGGTGGGGAATCAGAGGTTGTGAATCAGAGATGGGGAATCAAGGCGGGGAATCAGAGGCAGGGAATCAGACGCGGGGAATCAGAGGCGGGGATTCAGAGCTGGGGAATCAGAGGCGGGGAATCAGAGTTGGGGAATCAGAGGCAGGGAATCAGATATGGGGAATCAGAGGCGGGGAATCAGAGGCCGGGAATCAGATATGGGGAAACAGAGGCGGGGAATCCGAGGCGGGGAAACAGAGGCGGGGAATCAGATATGGGGAATCAGAGGTGGGGAATCAGAGTTTGGGAATCAGAGGCAGGGAATCAGAGGCTTGGAATCAGATGCAGGGTATCAGATGCGGGGAATCAGAGGCGGGGAATCAGAGCTGGGGAATCAGAGGTGGGGAATCAGATTTGGGGAATCAGAGGTGGGGACTTTGGTATTGGGAAACAGAGGCGGGGAATCAGAGGCGGGGAAACAGAGGCGGGGAATCAGATATGGGGAATCAGAGGTGGGGAATCAGAGGCAGGGAATCAGATGTGCGGAATCAGAGATGGGGAATCAGAGGCAGGGAATCAGAATCAGAAGCGGGGAATCAGAGGCCGGGAATCAGAGGCCGGGAATCAGATGCTGGGAATAAGAGGCCGGGAATCAGAGGTGGGGAATCAGAGTCCGGGAATCAGAGATGGGGATTCAGAGGCGGGGAATGAGATATGGAGAATCAGAGGCGGGGAATCAGAGGCCGGGAAACAGAGGTGGGGAATCAGATATGGGGAATCAGAGGTGGCGAATCAAAGGCGGTGAATCAGAGATGGGGAATCAGAGGCGGGGAATCAGAGGCAGGGAATCAGATGCGGGGAATCAGAGGCGGGGAATCAGAGCTGGCGAATCAGAGGCGGGGAATCAGAGGTGGGCAATCAGAGGCGGGGAATCAGATATGGGGAATCAGAGGCGGGGAATCAGAGGCGGGGAAACAGAGGCGGGGAATCAAATATAGGGAATCAGAGGTGGGGAATCAGAGGTTGTGAATCAGAGATGGGGAATCAAGGCGGGGAATCAGAGGCAGGGAATCAGACACGGGGAATCAGAGGCGGGGATTCAGAGCTGGGGAATCAGAGGCAGGGAATCAGAGTTGGGCAATCAGAGGCAGGGAATCAGATATGGGGAATCAGAGGCGGGGAATCAGAGGCGGGGAAACAGAGGCGGGGAATCAGATATGGGGAATCAGAGGTGGGGAATCAGGGGCAGGGAGTCAGTTGCAGGGAATCAGAGGCGGGGAATCAGAGGCGGGGAATCAGAGGCAGGGAATCAGACACGGGGAATCAGAGGCGGGGAATCAGAGATGGGGAATCAGAGGCGGGGAATCAGAGGCAGGGAATCGGACGCCGGGAATCAGAGTCGGGGAATCAGAGCTGGGGAATCAGAGGCGGGGAATCAGAGTTGGGGAATCAGAGGCAGGGATTCAGATATGGGGAAATAGAGGCGGGGAATCAGATATGGGGAATCAGAGGTGTGGAATCAGAGGTTGGGAATCAGAGGAAGGGAATCAGAGTCGGGGAAACAGAGGCGGGGAATCAGATATGTGGAATCAGAGGTGGCGAATCAAAGGCGGTTAAACAGAAATGGGGAATCAGGGCAGGGAATCAGAGGCAGGGAATCAAACACGGGGAATCAGAGCTGAGGAATCAGAGGTGGGGAATCAGAGTTGGGAATCAGAGGCGGGGAATCAGAGGCGGGGAAACAGAGGCGGGGAATCAGATATGGGGAATCAGAGGTGGGGAATCAGAGGTTGGGAATCAGAGGCATGGAATCAGAGGCGGGGAATCAGAGGCGGGGAATCAGAGGCAGGGAATCAGAGGCCGGGAATCAGATATGGGGAAACAGAGGCGGGGAATCCGAGGCGGGGAAACAGAGGCGGGGAATCAGATATGGGGAATCAGAGGTGGGGAATCAGAGGCTTGGAATCAGATGCAGGGAATCAGATGCGGGGCATCAGAGGCGGGGAATCAGAGCTGGGGAATCAGAGGTGGGGAATCAGATTTGGGGAATCAGAGGTGGGGACTTAGATATTGGGAAACAGAGGCGGGGAATCAGAGGCGGGGAAACAGAGGTGGGGAATCAGATATGGGGAATCAGAGGTGTGGAATCAGAGGCAGGGAATCAGATGTGCGGAAACAGAGATAGGGAATCAGAGGCAGGGAATCAGAATCAGAAGCAGGGAATCAGAGGCCGGGAATCAGAGGCCGGAATCAGATGATGGGAATCAGAGGCCTGGAATCAGAGGCGGGGAATCAGAGGCAGGGAATCAGATGCGGGGAATCAGAGGCGGGGAATCAGAGCTGGGGAATCAGAGGCGGGGTATTAGAGTTGGGGAATCAGAGGCGGGGAATCAGATATGGGGAAACAGAGGTAGGGAATCAGAGGCGGGGAAACAGAGGCAGGGAATCAGATATGGGGAATCAGAGGCGGGGAATCAGAGGTGGGGAAACATAGGCAGGGAATCGGATGTGCGGAATCAGAGATGGGGAATCAGAGGCCGGGAATCAGAGGTGGTGAATCAGAGATGGGGAATCAGAGGCGGGGAATCAGAGGCAGGGTAGAAGACGCGGGGAATCAGAGGTGGGCAATCAGAGGAGGGGAATCAGATATGGGGAATCAGAGGCGGGGAATCAGAGGCGGGGAAACAGAGGCGGGGAATCTGATATGGGGAATCAGAGGAGGGGCATCAGAGGTTGTGAATCACAGATGGGGAATCAGAGGCGGGGAATCAGAGGCAGGGAATCAGAAGCGGGGAATCAGAGGCGGGGATTCAGAGCTGGGGAATCAGAAGCGGGGAATCAGAGTTGGGGAATCAGAGGCGGGGAATCAGATATGGGGAATCAGAGGCAGGGAATCAGAGGCGGGGAATAAGAGGCATGGAATCAGACGCGGGGAATCTGAGGCGGGGAATCAGAGCTGGGGAATCAGAGGTGGGGAATCAGAGTTGGGGAATCAGAGGCAGGGAATTGGATGTGCGGAATCAGAGATGGGGAATCGGAGGTGGGGAATCAGAGGCGGTGAATCAGAGATGGGGAATCAGAGGCGGGGAATCAGAGGCAGGAAATCAGACACGGGGATTCAGAGGCTGGGAATCAGACGGGTGGAATCAAAGGCGGGGAATCAGAGCTGGGGAATCTGAGGCAGGGAATCAGAGTTGGGGATTCAGAGGCGGGGAATCAGATAAGGGGAAACAGAGGCGGGGAATCAGAGGCGGGCAAACAGAGGTGGTGAATCAGTGATGGGGAATCACAGGCGGGGAATCAGAGGCAGGGAATAGAACGCGGGGAATCAGAGGCAGGGAATCAGAGCTGGGGAATCAGAGGCGGAGAATCATAGTTGGGAATCAGAGGCGGGAATCAGATATGGGGAAACAGAGGCGGGGAATCAGAGGCGGGGAAACAGAGGCGGGGAATCAGATATGGGGAATCGGATGCAGGGAATCAGAGGCGGGGAATCAGAGCTGGGGAATCAGAGGCGGGGAATCAGAGTTGGGGCATCAGAGGTGGGGAATTAGATATAGGGAAACAGAGGCGGGGAATCAGAGGCGGGGAAACAGAGGCGGGGAATCAGATATGGGGAATCAGAGGTGGGGAATCAGAGGCAGGGAATCAGATGTGCGGAATCAGAGATGGGGAATCAGAGGCAGGGAATCAGAAGCGGGGAATCAGAGGCCGGGAATCAGAGGCCGGGAATCAGATGCTGGGAATAAGAGGCCGGGAATCAGAGGAGGGGAATCAGAGTCCGGGAATCAGAGATGGGGATTCAGAGGCGGGGAATGAGATATGGAGAATCAGAGGCGGGGAATCAGAGGCGGGGAAACAGAGTTGGGGAATCAGATATGGGGAATCAGAGGTGGCGAATCAAATGCGGTGAATCAGAGATGGGGAATCAGAGGCAGGGAATCAGAGGCAGGAAATCAGATGCGGGGAATCAGAGGCGGGGAATCAGAGCTGGCGAATCAGAGGCTGGGAATCAGAGGTGGGCAATCAGAGGCGGGGAATCAGATATGGGGAATCAGAGGCGGGGAATCAGAGGCGGGGAAACAGAGGCGGGGAATCAAATATAGGGAATCAGAGGTGGGGAATCAGAGGTTGTGAATCAGAGATGGGGAATCAAGGCGGGGAATCAGAGGCAGGGAATCAGACGCGGGGAATCAGAGGCGGGGATTCAGAGCTGGGGAATCAGAGGCGGGGAATCAGAGTTGGGGAATCAGAGGCAGGGAATCAGATATGGGGAATTAGAGGCGGGGAATCAGAGGCCGGGAATCAGATATGGGGAAACAGAGGCGGGGAATCCGAGGCGGGGAAACAGAGGCGGGGAATGAGATATGGGGAATCAGAGGTGGGGAATCAGAGGTTGGGAATCAGAGGCAGGGAATCAGAGGCTTGGAATCAGATGCAGGGTATCAGATGCGGGGAATCAGAGGCGGGGAATCAGAGCTGGGGAATCAGAGGTGGGGAATCAGATTTGGGGAATCAGAGGTGGGGACTTAGATATTGGGAAACAGAGGCGGGGAATCAAAGGCGGGGAAACAGAGGCGGGGAATCAGATATGGGGAATCAGAGGTGGGGAATCAGAGGCAGGGAATCAGATGTGCGGAATCAGAGATGGGGAATCAGAGGCAGGGAATCAGAATCAGAAGCAGGGAATCAGAGGCCGGGAATCAGAGGCCGGAATCAGATGCTGGGAATCAGAGGCCTGGAATCAGAGGCGGGGAATCAGAGGCAGGGAATCAGATGCGTGGAATCAGAGGCGGGGAATCAGAGCTGGGGAATCAGAGGCGGGGTATTAGATTTGGGGAATCAGAGGCGGGGAATCAGATATGGGGAAACAGAGGTGGGGAATCAGAGGCGGGGAAACAGAGGCAGGGAATCAGATATGGGGAATCAGAGGTGGGGCATCAGAGGTTGTGAATCACAGATGGGGAATCATAGGCGGGGAATCAGAGGCAGGGAATAAGACGCGGGGAATCAGAGGCGGGGATTCAGAGCTGGGGAATCAGAAGCGGGGAATCAGAGTTGGGGAATCAGAGGCGGGGAATCAGAGGCAGGGAATCAGAGGCGGGGAATAAGAGGCAGGGAATCAGAGGCAGGGAATCAGAGGCGGGGAATAAGAGGCAGGGAATCAGACGCGGGGAATTTGAGGCGGGGAATCAGAGCTGGGGAATCAGAGGTGGGGAATCAGAGTTGGGGAATCAGAGGCAGGGAATTGGATGTGCGGAATCAGAGATGGGGAATCAGAGGTGGGGAATCAGAAGCGGTGAATCAGAGATGGGGAATCAGATGCGGGGAATCAGAGGCAGGAAATCAGACACGGGGATTCAGAGGCTGGGAATCAGACGGGGGGAATCAAAGGCGGGGAATCAGAGCTGGGGAATCTGAGGCAGGGAATCAGAGTTGGGGATTCAGAGGCGGGGAATCAGATATGGGGAAACAGAGGCGGGGAATCAGAGGCGGGCAAACAGAGGCGGGGAATTAGATATGGGGAATCAGAGGTAGGGAATCAGAGGTGGTGAATCAGTGATGGGGAATCACAGGCGGGGAATCAGAGGCAGGGAATAGAACGCGGGGAATCAGAGGCAGGGAATCAGAGCTGGGGAATCAGAGGCGGAGAATCATAGTTGGGAATCAGAGGCGGGAATCAGATATGGGGAAACAGAGGCGGGGAATCGGAGTCGGGGAAACAGAGGCTGGGAATCAGATATGGGGAATCGGATGCAGGGAATCAGAGGCGGGGAATCAGAGCTGGGGAATCAGAGGCGGGGAATCAGAGTTGGGGCATCAGAGGTGGGGAATTAGATACAGGGAAACAGAGGCGGGGAATCAGAGGCGGGGAAACAGAGGCGGGGAATCAGAAATGGGGAATCAGAGGTGGGGAATCAGAGGCAGGGAATCAGATGTGCGGAATCAGAGATGGGGAATCAGAGGCAGGGAATTAGAAGCGGGGAATCAGAGGCCGGGAATCAGAGGCCGGGAATCAGATGCTGGGAATAAGAGGCCGGGAATCAGAGGAGGGGAATCAGAGTCCGGGAATCAGAGATGGGGATTCAGAGGCGGGGAATGAGATATGGAGAATCAGAGGCGGGGAATCAGAGGCGGGGAAACAGAGTTGGGGAATCAGATATGGGGAATCAGAGGTGGCGAATCAAAGGCGGTGAATCAGAGATGGGGAATCAGAGGCAGGGAATCAGAGGCAGGGAATCAGATGCGGGGAATCAGAGGCGGGGAATCAGAGCTGGCGATTCAGAGGCTGGGAATCAGAGGTGGGCAATCAGAGGTGGGGAATCAGATATGGGGAATCAGAGGCGGGGAATCAGAGGCGGGGAAACAGAGGCGGGGAATCAAATATAGGGAATCAGAGGTGGGGAATCAGAGGTTGTGAATCAGAGATGGGGAATCAAGGCGGGGAATCAGAGGCAGGGAATCAGACGCGGGGAATCAGAGGCGGGGATTCAGAGCTGGGGAATCAGAGGCGGGGAATCAGAGTTGGGGAATCAGAGGCAGGGAATCAGATATGGGGAATCAGAGGCGGGGAATCAGAGGCCGGGAATCAGATATGGGGAAACAGAGGCGGGGAATCCGAGGCGGGGAAACAGAGGCGGGGAATCAGATATGGGGAATCAGAGGTGGGGAATCAGAGGTTGGGAATCAGAGGCAGGGAATCAGAGGGTTGGAATCAGATGCAGGGTATCAGATGCGGGGAATCAGAGGCGGGGAATCAGAGCTTGGGAATCAGAGGTGGGGAATCAGATTTGGGGAATCAGAGGTGGGGACTTTGATATTGGGAAACAGAGGCGGGGAATCAGAGGCGGGGAAACAGAGGCGGGGAATCAGATATGGGGAATCAGAGGTGGGGAATCAGAGGCAGGGAATCAGATGTGCGGAATCAGAGATGGGGAATCAGAGGCAGGGAATCAGAATCAGAAGCGGGGAATCAGAGGCCGGGAATCAGAGGCCGGGAATCAGATGCTGGGAATAAGAGGCCGGGAATCAGAGGTGGGGAATCAGAGTCCGGGAATCAGAGATGGGGATTCAGAGGCGGGGAATGAGATATGGAGAATCAGAGGCGGGGAATCAGAGGCCGGGAAACAGAGGTGGGGAATCAGATATGGGGAATCAGAGGTGGCGAATCAAAGGCGGTGAATCAGAGATGGGGAATCAGAGGCGGGGAATCAGAGGCAGGGAATCAGATGCGGGGAATCAGAGGCGGGGAATCAGAGCTGGCGAATCAGAGGCGGGGAATCAGAGGTGGGCAATCAGAGGCGGGGAATCAGATATGGGGAATCAGATGCGGGGAATCAGAGGCGGGGAAACAGAGGCGGGGAATCAAATATAGGGAATCAGAGGTGGGGAATCAGAGGTTGTGAATCAGAGATGGGGAATCAAGGCGGGGAATCAGAGGCAGGGAATCAGACACGGGGAATCAGAGGCGGGGATTCAGAGCTGGGGAATCAGAGGCAGGGAATCAGAGTTGGGGAATCAGAGGCAGGGAATCAGATATGGGGAATCAGAGGCGGGGAATCAGAGGCGGGGAAACAGAGGCGGGGAATCAGATATGGGGAATCAGAGGTGGGGAATCAGGGGCAGGGAGTCAGTTGCAGGGAATCAGAGGCGGGGAATCAGAGGCGGGGAATCAGAGGCAGGGAATCAGACACGGGGAATCAGAGGCGGGGAATCAGAGATGGGGAATCAGAGGCGGGGAATCAGAGGCAGGGAATCGGACGCCGGGAATCAGAGTCGGGGAATCAGAGCTGGGGAATCAGAGGCGGGGAATCAGAGTTGGGGAATCAGAGGGAGGGATTCAGATATGGGGAAATAGAGGCGGGGAATCAGATATGGGGAATCAGAGGTGTGGAATCAGAGGTTGGGAATCAGAGGAAGGGAATCAGAGTCGGGGAAACAGAGGCGGGGTATCAGATATGTGGAATCAGAGGTGGCGAATCAAAGGCGGTGAAACAGAGATGGGGAATCAGGGCAGGGAATCAGAGGCAGGGAATCAAACACGGGGAATCAGAGCTGGGGAATCAGAGGTGGGGAATCAGAGTTGGGAATCAGAGGCGGGGAATCAGAGGCGGGGAAACAGAGGCGGGGAATCAGATATGGGGAATCAGAGGTGGGGAATCAGAGGTTGGGAATCAGAGGCATGGAATCAGAGGCGGGGAATCAGAGGCGGGGAATCAGAGGCGGGGAATCAGAGGCCGGGAATCAGATATGGGGAAACAGAGGCGGGGAATCCGAGGCGGGGAAACAGAGGCGGGGAATCAGATATGGGGAATCAGAGGTGGGGAATCAGAGGTTGGGAATCAGAGGCAGGGAATCAGAGGCTTGGAATCAGATGCAGGGAATCAGATGCGGGGCATCAGAGGCGGGGAATCAGAGCTGGGGAATCAGAGGTGGGGAATCAGATTTGGGGAATCAGAGGTGGGGACTTAGATGTTGGGAAACAGAGGCGGGGAATCAGAGGCGGGGAAACAGAGGTGGGGAATCAGATATGGGGAATCAGAGGTGGGGAATCAGAGGCAGGGAATCAGATGTGCGGAATCAGAGATAGGGAATCAGAGGCAGGGAATCAGAATCAGAAGCAGGGAATCAGAGGCCGGGAATCAGAGGCCGGAATCAGATGATGGGAATCAGAGGCCTGGAATCAGAGGCGGGGAATCAGAGGCAGGGAATCAGATGCGGGGAATCAGAGGCGGGGAATCAGAGCTGGGGAATCAGAGGCGGGGTATTAGAGTTGGGGAATCAGAGGCGGGGAATCAGATATGGGGAAACAGAGGTAGGGAATCAGAGGCGGGGAAAGAGAGGCAGGGAATCAGATATGGGGAATCAGAGGCGGGGAATCAGAGGTGGGGAAACATAGGCAGGGAATCGGATGTGCGGAATCAGAGATGGGGAATCAGAGGCCGGGAATCAGAGGTGGTGAATCAGAGATGGGGAATCAGAGGCGGGGAATCAGAGGCAGGGTATCAGACGCGGGGAATCAGAGGTGGGCAATCAGAGGAGGGGAATCAGATATGTGGAATCAGAGGCGGGGAATCAGAGGCGGGGAAACAGAGGCGGGGAATCAGATATGGGGAATCAGAGGAGGGGCATCAGAGGTTGTGAATCACAGATGGGGAATCAGAGGCGGGGAATCAGAGGCAGGGAATCAGACGCGGGGAATCAGAGGCGGGGATTCAGAGCTGGGGAATCAGAAGCGGGGAATCAGAGTTGGGGAATCAGAGGCGGGGAATCAGATATGGGGAATCAGAGGCAGGGAATCAGAGGCGGGGAATAAGAGGCATGGAATCAGACGCGGGGAATCTGAGGCGAGGAATCAGAGCTGGGGAATCAGAGGTGGGGAATCAGAGTTGGGGAATCAGAGGCAGGGAATTGGATGTGCGGAATCAGAGATGGGGAATCAGAGGTGGGGAATCAGAGGCGGTGAATCAGAGATGGGGAATCAGAGGCGGGGAATCAGAGGCAGGAAATCAGACACGGGGATTCAGAGGCTGGGAATCAGACGGGGGGAATCAAAGGCGGGGAATCAGAGCTGGGGAATCTGAGGCAGGGAATCAGAGTTGGGGATTCAGAGGCGGGGAATCAGATATGGGGAAACAGAGGCGGGGAATCAGAGGCGGGCAAACAGAGGTGGTGAATCAGTGATGGGGAATCACAGGCGGGGAATCAGAGGCAGGGAATAGAACGCGGGGAATCAGAGGCAGGGAATCAGAGCTGGGGAATCAGAGGCGGAGAATCATAGTTGGGAATCAGAGGCGGGAATCAGATATGGGGAAACAGAGGCGGGGAATCAGAGGCGGGGAAACAGAGGAGGGGAATCAGATATGGGGAATCGGATGCAGGGAATCAGAGGCGGGGAATCAGAGCTGGGGAATCAGAGGCGGGGAATCAGAGTTGGGGCATCAGAGGTGGGGAATTAGATATAGGGAAACAGAGGCGGGGAATCAGAGGCGGGGAAACAGAGGCGGGGAATCAGATATGGGGAATCAGAGGTGGGGAATCAGAGGCAGGGAATCAGATGTGCGGAATCAGAGATGGGGAATCAGAGGCAGGGAATCAGAAGCGGGGAATCAGAGGCCGGGAATCAGAGGCCGGGAATCAGATGCTGGGAATAAGTGGCCGGGAATCAGAGGAGGGGAATCAGAGTCCGGGAATCAGAGATGGGGATTCAGAGGCGGGGAATGAGATATGGAGAATCAGAGGCGGGGAATCAGAGGCGGGGAAACAGAGTTGGGGAATCAGATATGGGGAATCAGAGGTGGCGAATCAAATGCGGTGAATCAGAGATGGGGAATCAGAGGCAGGGAATCAGAGGCAGGGAATCAGATGCGGGGAATCAGAGGTGGGGAATCAGAGCTGGCGAATCAGAGGCTGGGAATCAGAGGTGGGCAATCAGAGGCGGGGAATCAGATATGGGGAATTAGAGGCGGGGAATCAGAGGCGGGGAAACAGAGGCGGGGAATCAAATATAGGGAATCAGAGGTGGGGAATCAGAGGTTGTGAATCAGAGATCGGGAATCAAGGCGGGGAATCAGAGGCAGGGAATCAGACGCGGGGAATCAGAGGCGGGGATTCAGAGCTGGGGAATCAGAGGCGGTGAATCAGAGTTGGGGAATCAGAGGCAGGGAATCAGATATGGGGAATCAGAGGCGGGGAATCAGAGGCCGGGAATCAGATATGGGGAAACAGAGGCGGGGAATCCGAGGCGGGGAAACAGAGGCGGGGAATCACATATGGGGAATCAGAGGTGGGGAATCAGAGGTTGGGAATCAGAGGCAGGGAATCAGAGGCTTGGAATCAGATGCAGGGTATCAGATGCGGGGAATCAGAGGCGGGGAATCAGAGCTGGGGAATCAGAGGTGGGGAATCAGATTTGGGGAATCAGAGGTGGGGACTTAGATATTCGGAAACAGAGGCGGGGAATCAGAGGCGGGGAAACAGAGGCGGGGAATCAGATATGGGGAATCAGAGGTGGGGAATCAGAGGCAGGGAATCAGATGTGCGGAATCAGAGATGGGGAATCAGAGGCAGGGAATCAGAATCAGAAGCAGGGAATCAGAGGCCGGGAATCAGAGGCCGGAATCAGATGTTTGGAATCAGAGGCCTGGAATCAGAGGCGGGGAATCAGAGGCAGGGAATCAGATGCGGGGAATCAGAGGCGGGGAATCAGAGCTGGGGAATCAGAGGCGGGGTATTAGAGTTGGGGAATCAGAGGCGGGGAATCAGATATGGGGAAACAGAGGTGGGGAATCAGAGGCGGGGAAACAGAGGCAGGGAATCAGATATGGGGAATCAGAGGTGGGGCATCAGAGGTTGTGAATCACAGATGGGGAATCATAGGCGGGGAATCAGAGGCAGGGAATAAGACGCGGGGAATCAGAGGCAGGGATTCAGAGCTGGGGAATCAGAAGCGGGGAATCAGAGTTGGGGAATCAGAGGCGGGGAATCAGAGGCAGGGACTCAGACGCGGGGAATCTGAGGCGGGGAATCAGAGCTGGGGAATCAGAGGTGGGGAATCAGAGTTGGGGAATCAGAGGCAGGGAATTGGATGTGCGGAATCAGAGAGGGGGAATCAGAGGTGGGGAATCAGAGGCGGTGAATCACAGACGGGGGGAATCAAAGGCGGGGAATCAGAGCTGGGGAATCTGAGGCAGGGAATCAGAGTTGGGGATTCAGAGGCGGGGAATCAGATATGGGGAAACAGAGGCGGGGAATCAGAGGCGGGCAAACAGAGGCGGGGAATTAGATATGGGGAATCAGAGGTAGGGAATCAGAGGTGGTGAATCAGTGATGGGGAATCACAGGCGGGGAATCAGAGGCAGGGAATAGAACACGGGGAATCAGAGGCAGGGAATCAGATATGTGGAATCAGAGGCGGGGAATCAGAGGCGGGGAAACAGAGGCGGGGAATCAGAGGCGGGGAAACAGAGGCGGGGAATCAGATATGGGGAAACAGAGGCGGGGAATCAGAGGCGGGCAAACAGAGGTGGGGAATCAGAGGTGGGCAATCAGAGGAGGGGAATCAGATATGTGGAATCAGAGGCGGGGAATCAGAGGCGGGGAAACAGAGGCGGGGAATCAGATATGGGGAATCAGAGGAGGGGCATCAGAGGTTGTGAATCACAGATGGGGAATCAGAGGCGGGGAATCAGAGGCAGGGAATCAGACGCGGGGAATCAGAGGCGGGGATTCAGAGCTGGGGAATCAGAAGCGGGGAATCAGAGTTGGGGAATCAGAGGCGGGGAATCAGATATGGGGAATCAGAGGCAGGGAATCAGAGGCGCGGAATAAGAGGCATGGAATCAGACGCGGGGAATCTGAGGCGAGGAATCAGAGCTGGGGAATCAGAGGTGGGGAATCAGAGTTGGGGAATCAGAGGCAGGGAATTGGATGTGCGGAATCAGAGATGGGGAATCAGAGGTGGGGAATCAGAGGCGGTGAATCAGAGATGGGGAATCAGAGGCGGGGAATCAGAGGCAGGAAATCAGACACGGGGATTCAGAGGCTGGGAATCAGACGGGGGGAATCAAAGGCGGGGAATCAGAGCTGGGGAATCTGAGGCAGGGAATCAGAGTTGGGGATTCAGAGGCGGGGAATCAGATATGGGGAAACAGAGGCGGGGAATCAGAGGCGGGCAAACAGAGGTGGTGAATCAGTGATGGGGAATCACAGGCGGGGAATCAGAGGCAGGGAATAGAACGCGGGGAATCAGAGGCAGGGAATCAGAGCTGGGGAATCAGAGGCGGAGAATCATAGTTGGGAATCAGAGGCGGGAATCAGATATGGGGAAACAGAGGCGGGGAATCAGAGGCGGGGAAACAGAGGAGGGGAATCAGATATGGGGAATCGGATGCAGGGAATCAGAGGCGGGGAATCAGAGCTGGGGAATCAGAGGCGGGGAATCAGAGTTGGGGCATCAGAGGTGGGGAATTAGATATAGGGAAACAGAGGCGGGGAATCAGAGGCGGGGAAACAGAGGCGGGGAATCAGATATGGGGAATCAGAGGTGGGGAATCAGAGGCAGGGAATCAGATGTGCGGAATCAGAGATGGGGAATCAGAGGCAGGGAATCAGAAGCGGGGAATCAGAGGCCGGGAATCAGAGGCCGGGAATCAGATGCTGGGAATAAGTGGCCGGGAATCAGAGGAGGGGAATCAGAGTCCGGGAATCAGAGATGGGGATTCAGAGGCGGGGAATGAGATATGGAGAATCAGAGGCGGGGAATCAGAGGCGGGGAAACAGAGTTGGGGAATCAGATATGGGGAATCAGAGGTGGCGAATCAAATGCGGTGAATCAGAGATGGGGAATCAGAGGCAGGGAATCAGAGGCAGGGAATCAGATGCGGGGAATCAGAGGTGGGGAATCAGAGCTGGCGAATCAGAGGCTGGGAATCAGAGGTGGGCAATCAGAGGCGGGGAATCAGATATGGGGAATTAGAGGCGGGGAATCAGAGGCGGGGAAACAGAGGCGGGGAATCAAATATAGGGAATCAGAGGTGGGGAATCAGAGGTTGTGAATCAGAGATCGGGAATCAAGGCGGGGAATCAGAGGCAGGGAATCAGACGCGGGGAATCAGAGGCGGGGATTCAGAGCTGGGGAATCAGAGGCGGTGAATCAGAGTTGGGGAATCAGAGGCAGGGAATCAGATATGGGGAATCAGAGGCGGGGAATCCGAGGCGGGGAAACAGAGGCGGGGAATCACATATGGGGAATCAGAGGTGGGGAATCAGAGGTTGGGAATCAGAGGCAGGGAATCAGAGGCTTGGAATCAGATGCAGGGTATCAGATGCGGGGAATCAGAGGCGGGGAATCAGAGCTGGGGAATCAGAGGTGGGGAATCAGATTTGGGGAATCAGAGGTGGGGACTTAGATATTCGGAAACAGAGGCGGGGAATCAGAGGCGGGGAAACAGAGGCGGGGAATCAGATATGGGGAATCAGAGGTGGGGAATCAGAGGCAGGGAATCAGATGTGCGGAATCAGAGATGGGGAATCAGAGGCAGGGAATCAGAATCAGAAGCAGGGAATCAGAGGCCGGGAATCAGAGGCCGGAATCAGATGTTTGGAATCAGAGGCCTGGAATCAGAGGCGGGGAATCAGAGGCAGGGAATCAGATGCGGGGAATCAGAGGCGGGGAATCAGAGCTGGGGAATCAGAGGCGGGGTATTAGAGTTGGGGAATCAGAGGCGGGGAATCAGATATGGGGAAACAGAGGTGGGGAATCAGAGGCGGGGAAACAGAGGCAGGGAATCAGATATGGGGAATCAGAGGTGGGGCATCAGAGGTTGTGAATCACAGATGGGGAATCATAGGCGGGGAATCAGAGGCAGGGAATAAGACGCGGGGAATCAGAGGCGGGGATTCAGAGCTGGGGAATCAGAAGCGGGGAATCAGAGTTGGGGAATCAGAGGCGGGGAATCAGAGGCAGGGACTCAGACGCGGGGAATCTGAGGCGGGGAATCAGAGCTGGGGAATCAGAGGTGGGGAATCAGAGTTGGGGAATCAGAGGCAGGGAATTGGATGTGCGGAATCAGAGAGGGGGAATCAGAGGTGGGGAATCAGAGGCGGTGAATCACAGACGGGGGGAATCAAAGGCGGGGAATCAGAGCTGGGGAATCTGAGGCAGGGAATCAGAGTTGGGGATTCAGAGGCGGGGAATCAGATATGGGGAAACAGAGGCGGGGAATCAGAGGCGGGCAAACAGAGGTGGGGAATTAGATATAGGGAAACAGAGGCGGGGAATCAGATGCGGGGAAACAGAGGCGGGGAATCAGATATGGGGAATCAGAGGTGGGGAATCAGAGGCAGGAAATCAGATGTGCGGAATCAGAGATGGGGAATAAGAGGCAGGGAATCAGAATCAGAAGCGGGGAATCAGAGGCCGGGAATCAGAGGCCGGGAATCAGATGCTGGGAATGAGGCCGGGAATCAGAGGTGGGGAATCAGATATGGGGAATAAGAGGTGGCGAATCAAAGGCGGTGAATCAGAGATGGGGAATCAGAGGCGGGGAATCAGAGGCAGGGAATCAGATGCGGGGAATCAGAGGCGGGGAATCAGAGCTGGCGAATCAGAGGCTGGGAATCAGAGGTGGGCAATCAGAGGCGGAGAATCAGATATGGGGAATCAGAGGCGGGGAATCAGAGGCGGGGAAACAGAGGCGGGGAATCAAATATAGGGAATCAGAGGTGGGGAATCAGAGGTTGTGAATCAGAGATGGGGAATCAAGGCGGGGAAACAGAGGCAGGGAATCAGACGCGGGGAATCAGAGGCGGGGATTCAGAGCTGGGGAATCAGAGGCGGGGAATCAGAGTTGGGGAATCAGAGGCAGGGAATCAGATATGGGGAATCAGAGGCGGGGAATCAGAGGCGGGGAAACAGAGGCGGGGAATCAGATGTGGGGAATCAGATATGGGGAAACAGAGGCGGGGAATCCGAGGCGGGGAAACAGAGGCGGGGAATCAGATATGGGGAATCAGAGGTGGGGAATCAGAGGTTGGGAATCAGAGGCAGGGAATCAGAGGCTTGGAATCAGATGCAGGGAATCAGATGCGGGGCATCAGAGGCGGGGAATCAGAGCTGGGGAATCAGAGGTGGGGAATCAGATTTGGGGAATCAGAGGTGGGGACTTAGATATTGGGAATCAGAGGCGGGGTATTAGAGTTGGGGAATCAGAGGCGGGGAATCAGATATGGGGAAACAGAGGTAGGGAATCAGAGGCGGGGAAACAGAGGCAGGGAATCAGATATGGGGAATCAGAGGCGGGGAATCAGAGGTGGGGAAACATAGGCAGGGAATCGGATGTGCGGAATCAGAGATGGGGAATCAGAGGCCGGGAATCAGAGGTGGTGAATCAGAGATGGGGAATCAGAGGCGGGGAATCAGAGGCAGGGTATCAGACGCGGGGAATCAGAGGTGGGCAATCAGAGGCGGGGAATCAGATATGGGGAATCAGAGGCGGGGAAACAGAGGCGGGGAATCAGATATGGGGAATCAGAGGTGGGGCATCAGAGGTTGTGAATCACAGATGGGGAATCAAATGCGGGGAATCAGAGGCAGGGAATCAGACGCGGGGAATCAGAGGCGGGGATTCAGAGCTGGGGAATCAGAAGCGGGGAATCAGAGTTGGGGAATCTGAGTCGGGGAATCAGAGCTGGGGAATCAGAGGTGGGGAATCAGAGTTGGGGAATCAGAGGCAGGGAATTGGATGTGCGGAATCAGAGAGGGGGAATCAGAGGTGGGGAATCAGAGGCGGTGAATCAGAGATGGGGAATCAGAGGCGGGGAATCAGAGGCAGGAAATCAGACACGGGGATTCAGAGGCTGGGAATCAGACGGGGGGAATCAAAGGCGGGGAATCAGAGCTGGGGAATCTGAGGCAGGGAATCAGAGTTGGGGATTCAGAGGCGGGGAATCAGATATGGGGAAACAGAGGCGGGGAATCAGAGGCGGGCAAACAGAGGAGGGGAATTAGATATGGGGAATCAGAGGTAGGGAATCAGAGGTGGTGAATCAGTGATGGGGAATCACAGGCGGGGAATCAGAGGCAGGGAATAGAACGCGGGGAATCAGAGGCAGGGAATCAGAGCTGGGGAATCAGAGGCGGAGAATCATAGTTGGGAATCAGAGGCGGGAATCAGATATGGGGAAACAGAGGCGGGGAATCAGAGGCGGGGAAACAGAGGCGGGGAATCAGATATGGGGAATAGGATGCAGGGAATCAGAGGCGGGGAATCAGAGCTGGGGAATCAGAGGTGGGGAATCAGAGTTGGGGCATCAGAGGTGGGGAATTAGATATAGGGAAACAGAGGCGGGGAATCAGAGGCGGGGAAACAGAGGCGGGGAATCAGATATGGGGAATCAGAGGTGGGGAATCAGAGGCAGGGAATCAGATGTGCGGAATCAGAGATGGGGAATCAGAGGCAGGGAATCAGAAGCGGGGAATCAGAGGCCGGGAATCAGAGGCCGGGAATCAGATGCTGGGAATAAGAGGCCGGGAATTAGAGGAGGGGAATCAGAGTCCGGGAATCAGAGATGGGGATTCAGAGGCGGGGAATGAGATATGGAGAATCAGAGGCGGGGAATCAGAGGCGGGGAAACAGAGTTGGGGAATCAGATATGGGGAATCAGAGGTGGCGAATCAAAGGCGGTGAATCAGAGATGGGGAATCAGAGGCAGGGAATCAGAGGCAGGGAATCAGATGCGGGGAATCAGAGGCGGGGAATCAGAGCTGGCGAATCAGAGGCTGGGAATCAGAGGTGGGCAATCAGAGGCGGGGAATCAGATATGGGGAATCAGAGGCGGGGAATCAGAGGCGGGGAAACAGAGGCGGGGAATCAAATATAGGGAATCAGAGGTGGGGAATCAGAGGTTGTGAATCAGAGATGGGGAATCAAGGCGGGGAATCAGAGGCAGGGAATCAGACGCGGGGAATCAGAGGCGGGGATTCAGAGCTGGGGAATCAGAGGCGGGGAATCAGAGTTGGGGAATCAGAGGCAGGGAATCAGATATGGGGAATCAGAGGCGGGGAATCAGAGGCCGGGAATCAGATATGGGGAAACAGAGGCGGGGAATCCGAGGCGGGGAAACAGAGGCGGGGAATCAGATATGGGGAATCAGAGGTGGGGAATCAGAGGTTGGGAATCAGAGGCAGGGAATCAGAGGCTTGGAATCAGATGCAGGGTATCAGATGCGGGGAATCAGAGGCGGGGAATCAGAGCTGGGGAATCAGAGGTGGGGAATCAGATTTGGGGAATCAGAGGTGGGGACTTTGATATTGGGAAACAGAGGCGGGGAATCAGAGGCGGGGAAACAGAGGCGGGGAATCAGATATGGGGAATCAGAGGTGGGGAATCAGAGGCAGGGAATCAGATGTGCGGAATCAGAGATGGGGAATCAGAGGCAGGGAATCAGAATCAGAAGCAGGGAATCAGAGGCCGGGTATCAAGGCCGGAATCAGATGCTGGGAATCAGAGGCCTGGAATCAGAGGCGGGGAATCAGAGGCAGGGAATCAGATGCGGGGAATCAGAGGCGGGGAATCAGAGCTGGGGAATCAGAGGCGGGGTATTAGAGTTGGGGAATCAGAGGCGGGGAATCAGATATGGGGAAACAGAGGTGGGGAATCAGAGGCGGGGAAACAGAGGCAGGGAATCAGATATGGGGAATCAGAGGTGGGGCATCAGAGGTTGTGAATCACAGATGGGGAATCAGAGGCGGGGAATCAGAGGCAGGGAATAAGACGCGGGGAATCAGAGGCGGGGATTCAGAGCTGGGGAATCAGAAGCGGGGAATCAGAGTTGGGGAATCAGAGGCGGGGAATCAGATATGGGGAATCAGAGGCAGGGAATCAGAGGCGGGGAATCAGAGGCAGGGAATCAGACGCGGGGAATCTGAGGCGGGGAATCAGAGCTGGGGAATCAGAGGTGGGGAATCAGAGTTGGGGAATCAGAGGCAGGGAATTGGATGTGCGGAATCAGAGAGGGGGAATCAGAAGTGGGGAATCAGAGGCGGTGAATCAGAGATGGGGAATCAGAGGCGGGGAATCAGAGGCAGGAAATCAGACACGGGGATTCAGAGGCTGGGAATCAGACGGGGGGAATCAAAGGCGGGGAATCAGAGCTGGGGAATGTGAGGCAGGGAATCAGAGTTGGGGATTCAGAGGCGGGGAATCAGATATGGGGAAACAGAGGCGGGCAATCAGAGGCGGGCAAACAGAGGCGGGGAATTAGATATGGGGAATCAGAGGTCGGGAATCAGAGGTGGTGAATCAGTGATGGGGAATCACAGGCGGGGAATCAGAGGCAGGGAATAGAACGCGGGGAATCAGAGGCAGGGAATCAGAGCTGGGGAATCAGAGGAGGGGATTCATAGTTGGGAATCAGAGGCGGGAATCAGATATGGGGAAACAGACGCGGGGAATCAGAGTCGGTGAAACAGAGGCGGGGAATCAGATATGGGGAATCGGATGCAGGGAATCAGAGGCGGGGAATCAGAGCTGGGGAATCAGAGGCGGGGAATCAGAGTTGGGGCATCAGAGGTGGGGAATTAGATATAGGGAAACAGAGGCGGGGAATCAGAGGCGGGGAAACAGAGGCGGGGAATCAGATATGGGGAATCAGAGGTGGGGAATCAGAGGCAGGGAATCAGATGTGCGGAATCAGAGATGGGGAATAAGAGGCAGGGAATCAGAATCAGAAGCGGGGAATCAGAGGCCGGGAATCAGAGGCCGGGAATCAGATGCTGGGAATAAGAGGCCGGGAATCAGAGGTGGGGAATCAGATATGGGGAATCAGAGGTGGCGAATCAAAGGCGGTGAATCAGAGATGGGGAATCAGAGGCGGGGAATCAGAGGCAGGGAATCAGATGCGGGGAATCAGAGGCGGGGAATCAGAGCTGGCGAATCAGAGGCTGGGAATCAGAGGTGGGCAATCAGAGGCGGGGAATCAGATATGGGGAATCAGAGGCGGGGAATCAGAGGCGGGGAAACAGAGGCGGGGAATCAAATATAGGGAATCAGAGGTGGGGAATCAGAGGTTGTGAATCAGAGATGGGGAATCAAGGCGGGGAAACAGAGGCAGGGAATCAGACGCGGGGTATCGGAGGCGGGGATTCAGAGCTGGGGAATCAGAGGCGGGGAATCAGAGTTGGGGAATCAGAGGCAGGAAATCAGATATGGGGAATCAGAGGCGGGGAATCAGAGGCGGGGAAACAGAGGCGGGGAATCAGATGTGGGGAATCAGATATGGGGAAACAGAGGCGGGGAATCCGAGGCGGGGAAACAGAGGCGGGGAATCAGATATGGGGAATCAGAGGTGGGGAATCAGAGGTTGGGAATCAGAGGCAGGGAATCAGAGGCTTGGAATCAGATGCAGGGAATCAGATGCGGGGCATCAGAGGCGGGGAATCAGATTTGGGGAATCAGAGGTGGGGACTTAGATATTGGGAAACAGAGGCGGGGAATCAGAGGCGGGGAAACAGAGGTGGGGAATCAGATATGGGGAATCAGAGGTGGGGAATCAGAGGCAGGGAATCAGATGTGCGGAATCAGAGATAGGGAATCAGAGGCAGGGAATCAGAATCAGAAGCAGGGAATCAGAGGCCGGGAATCAGAGGCCGGAATCAGATGATGGGAATCAGAGGCCTGGAATCAGAGGCGGGGAATCAGAGGCAGGGAATCAGATGCGGGGAATCAGAGGCGGGGAATCATAGCTGGGGAATCAGAGGCGGGGTATTAGAGTTGGGGAATCAGAGGCGGGGAATCAGATATGGGGAAACAGAGGTAGGGAATCAGAGGCGGGGAAACAGAGGCAGGGAATCAGATATGGGGAATCAGAGGCGGGGAATCAGAGGTGGGGAAACATAGGCAGGGAATCGGATGTGCGGAATCAGAGATGGGGAATCAGAGGCCGGGAATCAGAGGTGGTGAATCAGAGATGGGGAATCAGAGGCGGGGAATCAGAGGCAGGGTATCAGACGCGGGGAATCAGAGGTGGGCAATCAGAGGCGGGGAATCAGATATGGGGAATCAGAGGCGGGGAAACAGAGGCGGGGAATCAGATATGGGGAATCAGAGGTGGGGCATCAGAGGTTGTGAATCACAGATGCCGAATCAGAGGTAGGGAATCAGAGGCAGGGAATCAGACGCGGGGAATCAGAGGCGGGGATTCAGAGCTGGGGAATCAGAAGCGGGGAATCAGAGTTGGGGAATCAGAGGCGGGGAATCAGATATGGGGAATCAGAGGCAGGGAATCAGAGGCGGGGAATAAGAGGCAGGGAATCAGACGCGGGGAATCTGAGGCGGGGAATCAGAGCTGGGGAATCAGAGGTGGGGAATCAGAGTTGGGGAATCAGAGGCAGGGAATTGGATGTGCGGAATCAGAGATGGGGAATCAGAGGTGGGGAATCAGAGGCGGTGAATCAGAGATGGGGAATCAGAGGCGGGGAATCAGAGGCAGGAAATCAGACACGGGGATTCAAAGGCTGGGAATCAGACGGGGGGAATCAAAGGCGGGGAATCAGAGCTGGGGAATCTGAGGCAGGGAATCAGAGTTGGGGATTCAGAGGCGGGGAATCAGATATGGGGAAACAGAGGCGGGGAATCAGAGGCGGGCAAACAGAGGCGGGGAATTAGATATGGGGAATCAGAGGTAGGGAATCAGAGGTGGTGAATCAGTGATGGGGAATCACAGGCGGGGAATCAGAGGCAGGGAATAGAACGCGGGGAATCAGAGGCAGGGAATCAGAGCTGGGGAATCAGAGGCGGAGAATCATAGTTGGGAATCAGAGGCGGGAATCAGATATGGGGAAACAGAGGCGGGGAATCAGAGGCGGGGAAACAGAGGCGGGGAATCAGATATGGGGAATCGGATGCAGGGAATCAGAGGCGGGGAATCAGAGCTGGGGAATCAGAGGTGGGGAATCAGAGTTGGGGCATCAGAGGTGGGGAATTAGATATAGGGAAACAGAGGCGGGGAATCAGAGGCGGGGAAACAGAGGCGGGGAATCAGATATGGGGAATCAGAGGTGGGGAATCAGAGGCAGGCAATCAGATGTACGGAATCAGAGATGGGGAATCAGAGGCAGGGAATCAGAAGCGGGGAATCAGAGGCCGGGAATCAGAGGCCGGGAATCAGATGCTGGGAATAAGAGGCCGGGAATCAGAGGAGGGGAATCAGAGTCCGGGAATCAGACATGGGGATTCAGAGGCGGGGAATGAGATATGGAGAATCAGAGGCGGGGAATCAGAGGCGGGGAAACAGAGTTGGGGAATCAGATATGGGGAATCAGAGGTGGCGAATCAAAGGCGGTGAATCAGAGATGGGGAATCAGAGGCAGGGAATCAGATGCAGGGAATCAGAGGCGGGGAATCAGAGCTGGCGAATCAGAGGCTGGGAATCAGAGGTGGGCAATCAGAGGCGGGGAATCAGATATGGGGAATCAGAGGCGGGGAATCAGAGGCGGGGAAACAGAGGCGGGGAATCAAATATAGGGAATCAGAGGTGGGGAATCAGAGGTTGTGAATCAGAGATGGGGAATCAAGGCGGGGAATCAGAGGCAGGGAATCAGACGCGGGGAATCAGAGGCGGGGAATCAGAGCTGGCGAATCAGAGGCTGGGAATCAGAGGTGGGCAATCAGAGGCGGGGAATCAGATATGGGGAATCAGAGGTGGGGAATCAGAGGCGGGGAAACAGAGGCGGGGAATCAAATATAGGGAATCAGAGGTGGGGAATCAGAGGTTGTGAATCAGAGATGGGGAATCAAGGCGGGGAAACAGAGGCAGGGAATCAGACGCGGGGAATCAGAGGCGGGGATTCAGAGCTGGGGAATCAGAGGCGGGGAATCAGAGTTGGGGAATCAGAGGCAGGGAATCAGATATGGGGAATCAGAGGCGGGGAATCAGAGGCGGGGAAACAGAGGCGGGGAATCAGATGTGGGGAATCAGATATGGGGAAACAGAGGCGGGGAATCCGAGGCGGGGAAACAGAGGCGGGGAATCAGATATGGGGAATCAGAGGTGGGGAATCAGAGGTTGGGAATCAGAGGCAGGGAATCAGAGGCTTGGAATCAGATGCAGGGAATCAGATGCGGGGCATCAGAGGCGGGGAATCAGAGCTGGGGAATCAGAGGTGGGGAATCAGATTTGGGGAATCAGAGGTGGGGACTTAGATATTGGGAAACAGAGGCGGGGAATCAGAGGCGGGGAAACAGAGGTGGGGAATCAGATATGGGGAATCAGAGGTGGGGAATCAGAGGCAGGGAATCAGATGTGCGGAATCAGAGATAGGGAATCAGAGGCAGGGAATCAGAATCAGAAGCAGGGAATCAGAGGCCGGGAATCAGAGGCCGGAATCAGATGATGGGAATCAGAGGCCTGCAATCAGAGGCGGGGAATCAGAGGCAGGGAATCAGATGCGGGGAATCAGAGGTGGGGAATCATAGCTGGGGAATCAGAGGCGGGGTATTAGAGTTGGGGAATCAGAGGCGGGGAATCAGATATGGGGAAACAGAGGTAGGGAATCAGAGGCGGGGAAACAGAGGCAGGGAATCAGATATGGGGAATCAGAGGCGGGGAATCAGAGGTGGGGAAACATAGGCAGGGAATCGGATGTGCGGAATCAGAGATGGGGAATCAGAGGCCGGGAATCAGAGGTGGTGAATCAGAGATGGGGAATCAGAGGCGGGGAATCAGAGGCAGGGTATCAGACGCGGGGAATCAGAGGTGGGCAATCAGAGGCGGGGAATCAGATATGGGGAATCAGAGGCGGGGAAACAGAGGCGGGGAATCAGATATGGGGAATCAGAGGTGGGGCATCAGAGGTTGTGAATCACAGATGCCGAATCAGAGGCGGGGAATCAGAGGCAGGGAATCAGACGCGGGGAATCAGAGGCGGGGATTCAGAGCTGGGGAATCAGAAGCGGGGAATCAGAGTTGGGGAATCAGAGGCGGGGAATCAGATATGGGGAATCAGAGGCAGGGAATCAGAGGCGGGGAATAAGAGGCAGGGAATCAGACGCGGGGAATCTGAGGCGGGGATCAGAGCTGGGGAATCAGAGGTGGGGAATCAGAGTTGGGGAATCAGAGGCAGGGAATTGGATGTGCGGAATCAGAGATGGGGAATCAGAGGTGGGGAATCAGAGGCGGTGAATCAGAGATGGGGAATCAGAGGCGGGGAATCAGAGGCAGGAAATCAGACACGGGGATTCAGAGGCTGGGAATCAGACGGGGGGAATCAAAGGCGGGGAATCAGAGCTGGGGAATCTGAGGCAGGGAATCAGAGTTGGGGATTCAGAGGCGGGGAATCAGATATGGGGAAACAGAGGCGGGGAATCAGAGGCGGGCAAACAGAGGCGGGGAATTAGATATGGGGATCAGAGGTAGGGAATCAGAGGTGGTGAATCAGTGATGGGGAATCACAGGCGGGGAATCAGAGGCAGGGAATAGAACGCGGGGAATCAGAGGCAGGGAATCAGAGCTGGGGAATCAGAGGCGGAGAATCATAGTTGGGAATCAGAGGCGGGAATCAGATATGGGGAAACAGAGGCGGGGAATCAGACGCGGGGAAACAGAGGCGGGGAATCAGATATGGGGAATCGGATGCAGGGAATCAGAGGCGGGGAATCAGAGCTGGGGAATCAGAGGCAGGGAATCAGAGTTGGGGATTCAGAGGCGGGGAATCAGATTTGGGGAAACAGAGGCGGGGAATCAGAGGCGGGCAAACAGAGGCGGGGAATTAGATATGGGGAATCAGAGGTAGGGAATCAGAGGTGGTGAATCAGTGATGGGGAATCACAGGCGGGGAATGAGAGGCAGGGAATAGAACGCGTGGAATCAGAGGCAGGGAATCAGAGCTGGGGAATCAGAGGAGGGGATTCATAGTTGGGAATCAGAGGCGGGAATCAGATATGGGGAAACAGAGGCGGGGAATCAGAGGCGGTGAAACAGAGGCGGGGAATCAGATATGGGGAATCGGATGCAGGGAATCAGAGGCGGGGAATCAGAGCTGGGGAATCAGAGGCGGGGAATCAGAGTTGGGGCATCAGAGGTGGGGAATTAGATATTGGGAAACAGAGGCGGGGAATCAGAGGCGGGTAAACAGAGGCGGGGAATCAGATATGGGGAATCAGATGTGGGGAATCAGAGGCAGGGAATCAGATGTGCGGAATCAGAGATGGGGAATAAGAGGCAGGGAATCAGAATCAGAAGCGGGGAATCAGAGGCCGGGAATCAGAGGCCGGGAATCAGATGCTGGGAATAAGAGGCCGGGAATCAGAGGTGGGGAATCAGATATGGGGAATCAGAGGTGGCGAATCAAAGGCGGTGAATCAGAGATGGGGAATCAGAGGCGGGGAATCAGAGGCAGGGAATCAGATGCGGGGAATCAGAGGCGGGGAATCAGAGCTGGCGAATCAGAGGCTGGGAATCAGAGGTGGGCAATCAGAGGCGGGGAATCAGATATGGGGAATCAGAGGCGGGGAAACAGAGGCGGGGAATCAAATATAGGGAATCAGAGGTGGGGAATCAGAGGTTGTGAATCAGAGATGGGGAATCAAGGCGGGGAATCAGAGGCAGGGAATCAGACGCGGGGAATCAGAGGCGGGGATTCAGAGCTGGGGAATCAGAGGCGGGGAATCAGAGTTGGGGAATCAGAGGCAGGGAATCAGATATGGGGAATCAGAGGCGGGGAATCAGAGGCGGGGAAACAGAGGCGGGGAATCAGATGTGGGGAATCAGAGGTGGGGAATCAGGGGCAGGGAATCAGTGGCAGGGAATCAGAGGCGGGCAATCAGAGGCGGGGAATCAAAGGCAGGGAATCAGACACGGGGAATCAGAGGCGGGGAATCAGAGATGGGGAATCAGAGGCGGGGAATCAGAGGCAGGGAATCGTATGCCGGGAATCAGAGTCGGGGAATCAGAGCTGGGGAATCAGAGGCGGGGAATCAGAGTTGGGGAATCAGAGGCGGGGAATCAGATATGGGGAAATAGAGGCGGGGAATCAGATATGGGGAATCAGAGGTGTGGAATCAGAGGTTGGGAATCAGAGGCAGGGAATCAGAGTCGGGGAAACTGAGGCGGGGAATCAGATATGGGGAATCAGAGGTGGCGAATCAAAGGCGGTGAAACAGAGATGGGGAATCAGGGCAGGGAATCAGAGGCAGGGAATCAAACACGGGGAATCAGAGCTGGGGAATCAGAGGCGGGGAATCAGAGTTGGGAATCAGAGGCGGGGAATCAGAGGCGGGGAAACAGAGGCGGGAATCAGATATGGGGAATCAGAGGTGGGGAATCCGAGGTTGGGAATCAGAGGCAGGGAATCAGAGGCGGAAAATCAGAGGCGGGGAATCAGAGGAAGGGAATCAGATGTGCGGAATCGGAGATGGGGAATCAGAGGCAGGGAATCAGAGGCGGGGAATCAGAGGCGGGGAATCAGAGGCCGGGAATCAGATATGGGGAAACAGAGGCGGGGAATCCGAGGCGGGGAAACAGAGGCGGGGAATCAGATATGGGGAATCAGAGGTGGGGAATCAGAGGTTGGGAATCAGAGGCAGGGAATCAGAGGCTTGGAATCAGATGCAGGGAATCAGATGCGGGGAATCAGAGGCGGGGAATCAGAGCTGGGGAATCAGAGGTGGGGAATCAGATTTGGGGAATCAGAGGCGGGGACTTAGATATTGGGAAACAGAGGCGGGGAATCAGAGGCGGGGAAACCCAGGCGGGGAATCAGATATGGGGAATCAGAGGTGGGGAATCAGAGGCAAGGAATCAGATGTGCGGAATCAGAGATGGGGAATCAGAGGCAGGGAATCAGAATCAGAAGCAGGGAATCAGAGGCCGGGAATCAGAGGCCGGAATCAGATGCTGGGAATCAGAGGCCTGGAATCAGAGGCGGGGAATCAGAGGCAGGGAATCAGATGCGGGGAATCAGAGGTGGGGAATCAGAGCTGGGGAATCAGAGGCGGGGTATTAGAGTTGGGGAATCAGAGGCGGGGAATCAGATATGGGGAAACAGAGGTGGGGAATCAGACGCGGGGAAACAGAGGCAGGGAATCAGATATGGGGAATCAGAGGCGGGGAATCAGAGGTGGGGAATCATAGGCAGGGAATCGGATGTGCGGAATCAGAGATGGGGAATCAGAGGCTGGGAATCAGAGGTGGTGAATCAGAGATGGGGAATCAGAGGCGGGGAATCAGAGGCGGGGAAACAGAGGCGGGGAATCAAATATAGGGAATCAGAGGTGGGGAATCAGAGGTTGTGAATCAGAGATGGGGAATCAAGGCGGGGAATCAGAGGCAGGGAATCAGACGCGGGGAATCAGAGGCGGGGATTCAGAGCTGGGGAATCAGAGGCGGGGAATCAGAGTTGGGGAATCAGAGGCAGGGAATCAGATATGGGGAATCAGAGGCGGGGAATCAGAGGCGGGGAAACAGAGGTGGGGAATCAGATGTGGGGAATCAGAGGTGGGGAATCAGGGGCAGGGAATCAGTGGCAGGGAATCAGAGGCGGGGAATCAGAGGCGGGGAATCAAAGGCAGGGAATCAGACACGGGGAATCAGAGGCGGGGAATCAGAGATGGGGAATCAGAGGCGGGGAATCAGAGGCAGGGAATCGTATGCCGGGAATCAGAGTCGGGGAATCAGAGCTGGGGAATCAGAGGCGGGGAATCAGAGTTGTGGAATCAGAGGCGGGGAATCAGATATGGGGAAATAGAGGCGGGGAATCAGATATGGGGAATCAGAGGTGTGGAATCAGAGGTTGGGAATCAGAGGCAGGGAATCAGAGTCGGGGAAACTGAGGCGGGGAATCAGATATGGGGAATCAGAGGTGGCGAATCAAAGGCGGTGAAACAGAGATGGGGAATCAGGGCAGGGAATCAGAGGCAGGGAATCAAACACAGGGAATCAGAGCTGGGGAATCAGAGGCGGGGAATCAGAGTTGGGAATCAGAGGCGGGGAATCAGAGGCGGGGAAACAGAGGCGGGAATCAGATATGGGGAATCAGAGGTGGGGAATCCGAGGTTGGGAATCAGAGGCAGGGAATCAGAGGCGGAAAATCAGAGGCGGGGAATCAGAGGAAGGGAATCAGATGTGCGGAATCGGAGATGGGGAATCAGAGGCAGGGAATCAGAGGCGGGGAATCAGAGGCGGGGAATCAGAGGCCGGGAATCAGATATGGGGAAATTTAGGCGGGGAATCCGAGGCGGGGAAACAGAGGCGGGGAATCAGATATGGGGAATCAGAGGTGGGGAATCAGAGGTTGGGAATCAGAGGCAGGGAATCAGAGGCTTGGAATCAGATGCAGGGAATCAGATGCGGGGAATCAGAGGCGGGGAATCAGAGCTGGGGAATCAGAGGTGGGGAATAAGATTTGGGGAATCAGAGGCGGGGACTTAGATATTGGGAAACAGAGGCGGGGAATCAGAGGCGGGGAAACCCAGGCGGGGAATCAGATATGGGGAATCAGAGGTGGGGAATCAGAGGCAAGGAATCAGATGTGCGGAATCAGAGATGGGGAATCAGAGGCAGGGAATCAGAATCAGAAGCAGGGAATCAGAGGCCGGGAATCAGAGGCCGGAATCAGATGCTGGGAATCAGAGGCCTGGAATCAGAGGCGGGGAATCAGAGGCAGGGAATCAGATGCGGGGAATCAGAGGTGGGGAATCAGAGCTGGGGAATCAGAGGCGGGGTATTAGAGTTGGGGAATCAGAGGCGGGGAATCAGATATGGGGAAACAGAGGTGGGGAATCAGACGCGGGGAAACAGAGGCAGGGAATCAGATATGGGGAATCAGAGGCGGGGAATCAGAGGTGGGGAATCATAGGCAGGGAATCGGATGTGCGGAATCAGAGATAGGGAATCAGAGGCTGGGAATCAGAGGTGGTGAATCAGAGATGGGGAATCAGAGGCGGGGAATCAGAGGCAGGGAATCAGACGCGGGGAATCAGAGGTGGGCAATCAGAGGCGGGGAATCAGATATGGGGAATCAGAGGCGGGGAATCAGAGGCGGGGAAACAGAGGCGGGGAATCAGATATGGGGAATCAGAGGTGGGGCATCAGAGGTTGTGAATCACAGATGGGGAATCAGAGGCGGGGAATCAGAGGCAGGGAATCAGACGCGGGGAATCAGAGGCGGGGATTCAGAGCTGGGGAATCAGAGGCTGGGAATCAGAGTTGGGGAATCAGAGGCGGGGAAACAGATATGGGGAATCAGAGGCAGGGAATCAGAGGCGGGAAAACAGAGGCGGGGAATCAGATATGGGGAATCAGAGGCGGGGAATCAGAGGCAGGGAATCAGACACGGGGAATCAGAGGCGGGGAATCAGAGATGGGGAATCAGAGGCGGGGAATCAGAGACGGGGAATCAGAGGCAGGGAATCGGATGCCGGGAATCAGAGGCAGGAAATCAGAGCTGGGGAATCAGAGGCGGGTAATCAGAGTTGGGGAATCAGAGGCGGCGAAGCAGATATGGGGAAATAGAGGTGGGGAATCAGGTATGGGGAATCAGAGGCGGGGAATCAGATATGGGGAATCAGAGGCTGGGAATCAGAGGGGGGGAAACAGAGGCGGGGAATAAGATATGGGGAATCAGAGGTGGGGAATCAGGGGCGGGGATTCAGTGGCAGGGAATCAGAGGCGGGAAATCAGAGGCGGGGAATCAAAGGAAGGGAATCAGACACGGGGAATCAGAGGTGGGGAATCAGAGATGGGGAATCAGAGGCGGGGAATCACAGGCAGGGAATCAGACGCGGGGAATCAGAGGCGGGGAATCAGGGCTGGGGAATCAGAGGTGGGGAATCAGAGTCGGGGAATCATAGGCAGGGAATCGGTTGTGCGGAATCAGAGATGGGGAATCAGATGTGGGGAATCAGAGGCAGTGAATCAGAGGCGGGGAAACAGAGGCGGGGAATCAAATATAGGGAATCAGAGGTGGGGAATCAGAGGTTGTGAATCAGAGATGGGGAATCAAGGCGGGGAATCAGAGGCAGGGAATCAGATGCGGGGAATCAGAGGCGGGGATTCAGAGCTGGGGAATCAGAGGCGGTGAATCAGAGTTGGGGAATCAGAGGCAGGGAATCAGATATGGGGAATCAGAGGTGGGGAATCAGAGGCGGGGAAACAGAGGCGGGGAATCAGATATGGGGAATCAGAATTGGGGAATCAGGGGCAGGGAATCAGTGGCAGGGAATCAGAGGCGGGGAATCAGAGGCGGGGAATCAGAGGCAGGGAATCAGACACGGGGAATCAGAGGCGGGGAATCAGAGATGGGGAATCAGAGGCGGGGAATCAGATGCAGGGAATCGGACTCCGGGAATCAGAGTCGGGGAATCAGAGCTGGGGAATCAGAGGCGGGGAATCAGAGTTGGGGAATCAGAGGCGGGGAATCAGATATGGGGAAATAGAGGCGGGGAATCAGATATGGGGAATCAGAGGTGTGGAATCAGAGGTTGGGAATCAGAGGCAGGGAATCAGAGTCGGGGAAACAGAGGCGGGTAATCAGATATGGGGAATCAGAGGTGGCGAATCAAAGGCGGTGAAACAGAGATGGGGAATCAGGGCAGGGAATCAGAGGCAGGGAATCAAACACGGGGAATCAGAGCTGGGGAATCAGAGGCGGGGAATCAGAGTTGGGAATCAGAGGCGGGGAATCAGAGGTGGGGAAACAGAGGCGGGGAATCAGATATGGGGAATCAGAGGTGGGGAATCCGAGGTTGGGAATCAGAGGCAGGGAATCAGAGGCGGAAAATCAGAGGCGGGGAATCAGAGGAAGGGAATCAGATGTGCGGAATCGGAGATGGGGAATCAGAGGCAGGGAATCAGAGGCGGGGAATCAGAGGCGGGGAATCAGAGGCCGGGAATCAGATATGGGGAAACAGAGGCGGGGAATCCGAGGCGGGGAAACAGAGGCGGGGAATCAGATATGGGGAATCAGAGGTGGGGAATCAGAGGTTGGGAATCAGAGGCAGGGAATCAGAGGCTTGGAATCAGATGCAGGGAATCAGATGCGGGGAATCAGAGGCGGGGAATCAGAACTGGGGAATCAGAGGTGGGGAATCAGATTTGGGGAATCAGAGGCGGGGACTTAGATATTGGGAAACAGAGGCGGGGAATCAGAGGCGGGGAAACCCAGGCGGGGAATCAGATATGGGGAATCAGAAGTGGGGAATCAGAGGCAAGGAATCAGATGTGCGGAATCAGAGATGGGGAATCAGAGGCAGGGAATCAGAATCAGAAGCAGGGAATCAGAGGCCGGGAATTAGAGGCCGGAATCAGATGCTGGGAATCAGAGGCCTGGAATCAGAGGCGGGGAATCAGAGGCAGGGAATCAGATGCGGGGAATGAGAGGAGGGGAATCAGAGCTGGGGAATCAGAGGCGGGGTATTAGAGTTGGGGAATCAGATATGGGGAATCAGATATGGGGAAACAGAGGTGGGGAATCAGAGGCGGGGAAACAGAGGCAGGGAATCAGATATGGGGAATCAGAGGCGGGGAATCAGAGGTGGGGAATCATAGGCAGGGAATCGGATGTGCGGAATCAGAGATGGGGAATCAGAGGCTGGGAATCAGAGGTGGTGAATCAGAGATGGGGAATCAGAGGCGGGGAATCAGAGGCGGGGAATCAGACGCGGGGAATCAGAGGTGGGCAATCAGAGGCGGGGAATCAGATATGGGGAATCAGAGGCGGGGAATCAGAGGCGGGGAAACAGAGGCGGGGAATCAGATATGGGGAATCAGAGGTGGGGCATCAGAGGTTGTGAATCACAGATGGGGAATCAGAGGCGGGGAATCAGAGGCAGGGAATCAGACGCGGGGAATCAGAGGCGGGGATTCAGAGCTGGGGAATCAGAGGCGGGGAATCAGAGTTGGGGAATCAGAGGCGGGGAATCAGATATGGGGAATCAGAGGCAGGGAATCAGAGGCGGGAAAACAGAGGCGGGGAATCAGATATGGGGAATCAGAGGCGGGGAATCAGAGGCCAGGAATCAGACACGGGGAATCAGAGGCGGGGAATCAGAGATGGGGAATCAGAGGCGGGGAATCAGAGGCAGGGAATCGGATGCCGGGAATCAGAGGCGGGAAATCAGAGCTGGGGAATCAGAGGCGGGGAATCAGAGTTGGGGAATCAGAGGCGGCGAAGCAGATATGGGGAAATAGAGGCGGGGAATCAGATATGGGGAATCAGAGGCGGGGAATCAGATATGGGGAATCAGAGGCTGGGAATCAGAGGGGGGGAAACAGAGGCGGGGAATAAGATATGGGGAATCAGAGGTGGGGAATCAGGGGCGGGGAATCAGTGGCAGGGAATCAGAGGCGGGGAATCAGAGGCGGGGAATCAAAGGAAGGGAATCAGACACGGAGAATCAGAGGTGGGTAATCAGAGATGGGGAATCAGAGGCGGGGAATCACAGGCAGGGAATCAGACGCGGGGAATCAGAGGCGGGGAATCAGAGCTGGGGAATCAGAGGTGGGGAATCAGAGTCGGGGAATCAGAGGCAGGGAATCGGTTGTGCGGAATCAGAGATGGGGAATCAGATGTGGGGAATCAGAGGCAGTGAATCAGAGATGGGGAATCAGAGGCGGGGAATCAGAGTTGGGGCATCAGAGGTGGGGAATTAGATATAGGGAAACAGAGGCGGGGAATCAGAGGCGGGTAAACAGAGGCGGGGAATCAGATATGGGGAATCAGATGTGGGGAATCAGAGGCAGGGAATCAGATGTGCGGAATCAGAGATGGGGAATAAGAGGCAGGGAATCAGAATCAGAAGCGGGGAATCAGAGGCCGGGAATCAGAGGCCGGGAATCAGATGCTGGGAATAAGAGGCCGGGAATCAGAGGTGGGGAATCAGATATGGGGAATCAGAGGTGGCGAATCAAAGGCGGTGAATCAGAGATGGGGAATCAGAGGCGGGGAATCAGAGGCAGGGAATCAGATGCGGGGAATCAGAGGCGGGGAATCAGAGCTGGCGAATCAGAGGCTGGGAATCAGAGGTGGGCAATCAGAGGCGGGGAATCAGATATGGGGAATCAGAGGCGGGGAAACAGAGGCGGGGAATCAAATATAGGGAATCAGAGGTGGGGAATCAGAGGTTGTGAATCAGAGATGGGGAATCAAGGCGGGGAATCAGAGGCAGGGAATCAGACGCGGGGAATCAGAGGCGGGGATTCAGAGCTGGGGAATCAGAGGCGGGGAATCAGAGTTGGGGAATCAGAGGCAGGGAATCAGATATGGGGAATCAGAGGCGGGGAATCAGAGGCGGGGAAACAGAGGCGGGGAATCAGATGTGGGGAATCAGAGGTGGGGAATCAGGGGCAGGGAATCAGTGGCAGGGAATCAGAGGCGGGCAATCAGAGGCGGGGAATCAAAGGCAGGGAATCAGACACGGGGAATCAGAGGCGGGGAATCAGAGATGGGGAATCAGAGGCGGGGAATCAGAGGCAGGGAATCGTATGCCGGGAATCAGAGTCGGGGAATCAGAGCTGGGGAATCAGAGGCGGGGAATCAGAGTTGGGGAATCAGAGGCGGGGAATCAGATATGGGGAAATAGAGGCGGGGAATCAGATATGGGGAATCAGAGGTGTGGAATCAGAGGTTGGGAATCAGAGGCAGGGAATCAGAGTCGGGGAAACTGAGGCGGGGAATCAGATATGGGGAATCAGAGGTGGCGAATCAAAGGCGGTGAAACAGAGATGGGGAATCAGGGCAGGGAATCAGAGGCAGGGAATCAAACACGGGGAATCAGAGCTGGGGAATCAGAGGCGGGGAATCAGAGTTGGGAATCAGAGGCGGGGAATCAGAGGCGGGGAAACAGAGGCGGGAATCAGATATGGGGAATCAGAGGTGGGGAATCCGAGGTTGGGAATCAGAGGCAGGGAATCAGAGGCGGAA
Organism: Narcine bancroftii; assembly: GCF_036971445.1. Taxonomy (NCBI): domain Eukaryota; kingdom Metazoa; phylum Chordata; class Chondrichthyes; order Torpediniformes; family Narcinidae; genus Narcine; species Narcine bancroftii. The sequence continues at coordinate 1,535,151 of NW_027211883.1, forward strand.
AATCAGAGGCGGGGAATCAGAGGAAGGGAATCAGATGTGCGGAATCGGAGATGGGGAATCAGAGGCAGGGAATCAGAGGCGGGGAATCAGAGGCGGGGAATCAGAGGCCGGGAATCAGATATGGGGAAACAGAGGCGGGGAATCCGAGGCGGGGAAACAGAGGCGGGGAATCAGATATGGGGAATCAGAGGTGGGGAATCAGAGGTTGGGAATCAGAGGCAGGGAATCAGAGGCTTGGAATCAGATGCAGGGAATCAGATGCGGGGAATCAGAGGCGGGGAATCAGAGCTGGGGAATCAGAGGTGGGGAATCAGATTTGGGGAATCAGAGGCGGGGACTTAGATATTGGGAAACAGAGGCGGGGAATCAGAGGCGGGGAAACCCAGGCGGGGAATCAGATATGGGGAATCAGAGGTGGGGAATCAGAGGCAAGGAATCAGATGTGCGGAATCAGAGATGGGGAATCAGAGGCAGGGAATCAGAATCAGAAGCAGGGAATCAGAGGCCGGGAATCAGAGGCCGGAATCAGATGCTGGGAATCAGAGGCCTGGAATCAGAGGCGGGGAATCAGAGGCAGGGAATCAGATGCGGGGAATCAGAGGTGGGGAATCAGAGCTGGGGAATCAGAGGCGGGGTATTAGAGTTGGGGAATCAGAGGCGGGGAATCAGATATGGGGAAACAGAGGTGGGGAATCAGACGCGGGGAAACAGAGGCAGGGAATCAGATATGGGGAATCAGAGGCGGGGAATCAGAGGTGGGGAATCATAGGCAGGGAATCGGATGTGCGGAATCAGAGATGGGGAATCAGAGGCTGGGAATCAGAGGTGGTGAATCAGAGATGGGGAATCAGAGGCGGGGAATCAGAGGCGGGGAAACAGAGGCGGGGAATCAAATATAGGGAATCAGAGGTGGGGAATCAGAGGTTGTGAATCAGAGATGGGGAATCAAGGCGGGGAATCAGAGGCAGGGAATCAGACGCGGGGAATCAGAGGCGGGGATTCAGAGCTGGGGAATCAGAGGCGGGGAATCAGAGTTGGGGAATCAGAGGCAGGGAATCAGATATGGGGAATCAGAGGCGGGGAATCAGAGGCGGGGAAACAGAGGTGTGGAATCAGATGTGGGGAATCAGAGGTGGGGAATCAGGGGCAGGGAATCAGTGGCAGGGAATCAGAGGCGGGGAATCAGAGGCGGGGAATCAAAGGCAGGGAATCAGACACGGGGAATCAGAGGCGGGGAATCAGAGATGGGGAATCAGAGGCGGGGAATCAGAGGCAGGGAATCGTATGCCGGGAATCAGAGTCGGGGAATCAGAGCTGGGGAATCAGAGGCGGGGAATCAGAGTTGGGGAATCAGAGGCGGGGAATCAGATATGGGGAAATAGAGGCGGGGAATCAGATATGGGGAATCAGAGGTGTGGAATCAGAGGTTGGGAATCAGAGGCAGGGAATCAGAGTCGGGGAAACTGAGGCGGGGAATCAGATATGGGGAATCAGAGGTGGCGAATCAAAGGCGGTGAAACAGAGATGGGGAATCAGGGCAGGGAATCAGAGGCAGGGAATCAAACACAGGGAATCAGAGCTGGGGAATCAGAGGCGGGGAATCAGAGTTGGGAATCAGAGGCGGGGAATCAGAGGCGGGGAAACAGAGGCGGGAATCAGATATGGGGAATCAGAGGTGGGGAATCCGAGGTTGGGAATCAGAGGCAGGGAATCAGAGGCGGAAAATCAGAGGCGGGGAATCAGAGGAAGGGAATCAGATGTGCGGAATCGGAGATGGGGAATCAGAGGCAGGGAATCAGAGGCGGGGAATCAGAGGCGGGGAATCAGAGGCCGGGAATCAGATATGGGGAAATTTAGGCGGGGAATCCGAGGCGGGGAAACAGAGGCGGGGAATCAGATATGGGGAATCAGAGGTGGGGAATCAGAGGTTGGGAATCAGAGGCAGGGAATCAGAGGCTTGGAATCAGATGCAGGGAATCAGATGCGGGGAATCAGAGGCGGGGAATCAGAGCTGGGGAATCAGAGGTGGGGAATAAGATTTGGGGAATCAGAGGCGGGGACATAGATATTGGGAAACAGAGGCGGGGAATCAGAGGCGGGGAAACCCAGGCGGGGAATCAGATATGGGGAATCAGAGGTGGGGAATCAGAGGCAAGGAATCAGATGTGCGGAATCAGAGATGGGGAATCAGAGGCAGGGAATCAGAATCAGAAGCAGGGAATCAGAGGCCGGGAATCAGAGGCCGGAATCAGATGCTGGGAATCAGAGGCCTGGAATCAGAGGCGGGGAATCAGAGGCAGGGAATCAGATGCGGGGAATCAGAGGTGGGGAATCAGAGCTGGGGAATCAGAGGCGGGGTATTAGAGTTGGGGAATCAGAGGCGGGGAATCAGATATGGGGAAACAGAGGTGGGGAATCAGACGCGGGGAAACAGAGGCAGGGAATCAGATATGGGGAATCAGAGGCGGGGAATCAGAGGTGGGGAATCATAGGCAGGGAATCGGATGTGCGGAATCAGAGATGGGGAATCAGAGGCTGGGAATCAGAGGTGGTGAATCAGAGATGGGGAATCAGAGGCGGGGAATCAGAGGCAGGGTATCAGACGCGGGGAATCAGAGGTGGGCAATCAGAGGCGGGGAATCAGATATGGGGAATCAGAGGCGGGGAATCAGAGGCGGGGAAACAGAGGCGGGGAATCAGATATGGGGAATCAGAGGTGGGGCATCAGAGGTTGTGAATCACAGATGGGGAATCAGAGGCGGGGAATCAGAGGCAGGGAATCAGACGCGGGGAATCAGAGGCGGGGATTCAGAGCTGGGGAATCAGAGGCTGGGAATCAGAGTTGGGGAATCAGAGGCGGGGAAACAGATATGGGGAATCAGAGGCAGGGAATCAGAGGCGGGAAAACAGAGGCGGGGAATCAGATATGGGGAATCAGAGGCGGGGAATCAGAGGCAGGGAATCAGACACGGGGAATCAGAGGCGGGGAATCAGAGATGGGGAATCAGAGGCGGGGAATCAGAGACGGGGAATCAGAGGCAGGGAATCGGATGCCGGGAATCAGAGGCAGGAAATCAGAGCTGGGGAATCAGAGGCGGGGAATCAGAGTTGGGGAATCAGAGGCGGCGAAGCAGATATGGGGAAATAGAGGTGGGGAATCAGGTATGGGGAATCAGAGGCGGGGAATCAGATATGGGGAATCAGAGGCTGGGAATCAGAGGGGGGGAAACAGAGGCGGGGAATAAGATATGGGGAATCAGAGGTGGGGAATCAGGGGCGGGGAATCAGTGGCAGGGAATCAGAGGCGGAAAATCAGAGGCGGGGAATCAGAGGAAGGGAATCAGATGTGCGGAATCGGAGATGGGGAATCAGAGGCAGGGAATCAGAGGCGGGGAATCAGAGGCGGGGAATCAGAGGCCGGGAATCAGATATGGGGAAATTTAGGCGGGGAATCCGAGGCGGGGAAACAGAGGCGGGGAATCAGATATGGGGAATCAGAGGTGGGGAATCAGAGGTTGGGAATCAGAGGCAGGGAATCAGAGGCTTGGAATCAGATGCAGGGAATCAGATGCGGGGAATCAGAGGCGGGGAATCAGAGCTGGGGAATCAGAGGTGGGGAATAAGATTTGGGGAATCAGAGGCGGGGACTTAGATATTGGGAAACAGAGGCGGGGAATCAGAGGCGGGGAAACCCAGGCGGGGAATCAGATATGGGGAATCAGAGGTGGGGAATCAGAGGCAAGGAATCAGATGTGCGGAATCAGAGATGGGGAATCAGAGGCAGGGAATCAGAATCAGAAGCAGGGAATCAGAGGCCGGGAATCAGAGGCCGGAATCAGATGCTGGGAATCAGAGGCCTGGAATCAGAGGCGGGGAATCAGAGGCAGGGAATCAGATGCGGGGAATCAGAGGTGGGGAATCAGAGCTGGGGAATCAGAGGCGGGGTATTAGAGTTGGGGAATCAGAGGCGGGGAATCAGATATGGGGAAACAGAGGTGGGGAATCAGACGCGGGGAAACAGAGGCAGGGAATCAGATATGGGGAATCAGAGGCGGGGAATCAGAGGTGGGGAATCATAGGCAGGGAATCGGATGTGCGGAATCAGAGATAGGGAATCAGAGGCTGGGAATCAGAGGTGGTGAATCAGAGATGGGGAATCAGAGGCGGGGAATCAGAGGCAGGGAATCAGACGCGGGGAATCAGAGGTGGGCAATCAGAGGCGGGGAATCAGATATGGGGAATCAGAGGCGGGGAATCAGAGGCGGGGAAACAGAGGCGGGGAATCAGATATGGGGAATCAGAGGTGGGGCATCAGAGGTTGTGAATCACAGATGGGGAATCAGAGGCGGGGAATCAGAGGCAGGGAATCAGACGCGGGGAATCAGAGGCGGGGATTCAGAGCTGGGGAATCAGAGGCTGGGAATCAGAGTTGGGGAATCAGAGGCGGGGAAACAGATATGGGGAATCAGAGGCAGGGAATCAGAGGCGGGAAAACAGAGGCGGGGAATCAGATATGGGGAATCAGAGGCGGGGAATCAGAGGCAGGGAATCAGACACGGGGAATCAGAGGCGGGGAATCAGAGATGGGGAATCAGAGGCGGGGAATCAGAGACGGGGAATCAGAGGCAGGGAATCGGATGCCGGGAATCAGAGGCAGGAAATCAGAGCTGGGGAATCAGAGGCGGGTAATCAGAGTTGGGGAATCAGAGGCGGCGAAGCAGATATGGGGAAATAGAGGTGGGGAATCAGGTATGGGGAATCAGAGGCGGGGAATCAGATATGGGGAATCAGAGGCTGGGAATCAGAGGGGGGGAAACAGAGGCGGGGAATAAGATATGGGGAATCAGAGGTGGGGAATCAGGGGCGGGGATTCAGTGGCAGGGAATCAGAGGCGGGGAATCAGAGGCGGGGAATCAAAGGAAGGGAATCAGACACGGGGAATCAGAGGTGGGGAATCAGAGATGGGGAATCAGAGGCGGGGAATCACAGGCAGGGAATCAGACGCGGGGAATCAGAGGCGGGGAATCAGGGCTGGGGAATCAGAGGTGGGGAATCAGAGTCGGGGAATCATAGGCAGGGAATCGGTTGTGCGGAATCAGAGATGGGGAATCAGATGTGGGGAATCAGAGGCAGTGAATCAGAGGCGGGGAAACAGAGGCGGGGAATCAAATATAGGGAATCAGAGGTGGGGAATCAGAGGTTGTGAATCAGAGATGGGGAATCAAGGCGGGGAATCAGAGGCAGGGAATCAGACGCGGGGAATCAGAGGCGGGGATTCAGAGCTGGGGAATCAGAGGCGGTGAATCAGAGTTGGGGAATCAGAGGCAGGGAATCAGATATGGGGAATCAGAGGTGGGGAATCAGAGGCGGGGAAACAGAGGCGGGGAATCAGATATGGGGAATCAGAATTGGGGAATCAGGGGCAGGGAATCAGTGGCAGGGAATCAGAGGCGGGGAATCAGAGGCGGGGAATCAGAGGCAGGGAATCAGACACGGGGAATCAGAGGCGGGGAATCAGAGATGGGGAATCAGAGGCGGGGAATCAGAGGCAGGGAATCGGACTCCGGGAATCAGAGTCGGGGAATCAGAGCTGGGGAATCAGAGGCGGGGAATCAGAGTTGGGGAATCAGAGGCGGGGAATCAGATATGGGGAAATAGAGGCGGGGAATCAGATATGGGGAATCAGAGGTGTGGAATCAGAGGTTGGGAATCAGAGGCAGGGAATCAGAGTCGGGGAAACAGAGGCGGGTAATCAGATATGGGGAATCAGAGGTGGCGAATCAAAGGCGGTGAAACAGAGATGGGGAATCAGGGCAGGGAATCAGAGGCAGGGAATCAAACACGGGGAATCAGAGCTGGGGAATCAGAGGCGGGGAATCAGAGTTGGGAATCAGAGGCGGGGAATCAGAGGTGGGGAAACAGAGGCGGGGAATCAGATATGGGGAATCAGAGGTGGGGAATCCGAGGTTGGGAATCAGAGGCAGGGAATCAGAGGCGGAAAATCAGAGGCGGGGAATCAGAGGAAGGGAATCAGATGTGCGGAATCGGAGATGGGGAATCAGAGGCAGGGAATCAGAGGCGGGGAATCAGAGGCGGGGAATCAGAGGCCGGGAATCAGATATGGGGAAACAGAGGCGGGGAATCCGAGGCGGGGAAACAGAGGCGGGGAATCAGATATGGGGAATCAGAGGTGGGGAATCAGAGGTTGGGAATCAGAGGCAGGGAATCAGAGGCTTGGAATCAGATGCAGGGAATCAGATGCGGGGAATCAGAGGCGGGGAATCAGAACTGGGGAATCAGAGGTGGGGAATCAGATTTGGGGAATCAGAGGCGGGGACTTAGATATTGGGAAACAGAGGCGGGGAATCAGAGGCGGGGAAACCCAGGCGGGGAATCAGATATGGGGAATCAGAAGTGGGGAATCAGAGGCAAGGAATCAGATGTGCGGAATCAGAGATGGGGAATCAGAGGCAGGGAATCAGAATCAGAAGCAGGGAATCAGAGGCCGGGAATTAGAGGCCGGAATCAGATGCTGGGAATCAGAGGCCTGGAATCAGAGGCGGGGAATCAGAGGCAGGGAATCAGATGCGGGGAATGAGAGGAGGGGAATCAGAGCTGGGGAATCAGAGGCGGGGTATTAGAGTTGGGGAATCAGATATGGGGAATCATATATGGGGAAACAGAGGTGGGGAATCAGAGGCGGGGAAACAGAGGCAGGGAATCAGATATGGGGAATCAGAGGCGGGGAATCAGAGGTGGGGAATCATAGGCAGGGAATCGGATGTGCGGAATCAGAGATGGGGAATCAGAGGCTGGGAATCAGAGGTGGTGAATCAGAGATGGGGAATCAGAGGCGGGGAATCAGAGGCGGGGAATCAGACGCGGGGAATCAGAGGTGGGCAATCAGAGGCGGGGAATCAGATATGGGGAATCAGAGGCGGGGAATCAGAGGCGGGGAAACAGAGGCGGGGAATCAGATATGGGGAATCAGAGGTGGGGCATCAGAGGTTGTGAATCACAGATGGGGAATCAGAGGCGGGGAATCAGAGGCAGGGAATCAGACGCGGGGAATCAGAGGCGGGGATTCAGAGCTGGGGAATCAGAGGCGGGGAATCAGAGTTGGGGAATCAGAGGCGGGGAATCAGATATGGGGAATCAGAGGCAGGGAATCAGAGGCGGGAAAACAGAGGCGGGGAATCAGATATGGGGAATCAGAGGCGGGGAATCAGAGGCCAGGAATCAGACACGGGGAATCAGAGGCGGGGAATCAGAGATGGGGAATCAGAGGCGGGGAATCAGAGGCAGGGAATCGGATGCCGGGAATCAGAGGCGGGAAATCAGAGCTGGGGAATCAGAGGCGGGGAATCAGAGTTGGGGAATCAGAGGCGGCGAAGCAGATATGGGGAAATAGAGGCGGGGAATCAGATATGGGGAATCAGAGGCGGGGAATCAGATATGGGGAATCAGAGGCTGGGAATCAGAGGGGGGGAAACAGAGGCGGGGAATAAGATATGGGGAATCAGAGGTGGGGAATCAGGGGCGGGGAATCAGTGGCAGGGAATCAGAGGCGGGGAATCAGAGGCGGGGAATCAAAGGAAGGGAATCAGACACGGAGAATCAGAGGTGGGTAATCAGAGATGGGGAATCAGAGGCGGGGAATCACAGGCAGGGAATCAGACGCGGGGAATCAGAGGCGGGGAATCAGAGCTGGGGAATCAGAGGTGGGGAATCAGAGTCGGGGAATCAGAGGCAGGGAATCGGTTGTGCGGAATCAGAGATGGGGAATCAGATGTGGGGAATCAGAGGCAGTGAATCAGAGATGGGGAATCAGAGGCGGGGAATCAGAGTTGGGGCATCAGAGGTGGGGAATTAGATATAGGGAAACAGAGGCGGGGAATCAGAGTCGGGTAAACAGAGGCGGGGAATCAGATATGGGGAATCAGATGTGGGGAATCAGAGGCAGGGAATCAGATGTGCGGAATCAGAGATGGGGAATAAGAGGCAGGGAATCAGAATCAGAAGCGGGGAATCAGAGGCCGGGAATCAGAGGCCGGGAATCAGATGCTGGGAATAAGAGGCCGGGAATCAGAGGTGGGGAATCAGATATGGGGAATCAGAGGTGGCGAATCAAAGGCGGTGAATCAGAGATGGGGAATCAGAGGCGGGGAATCAGAGGCAGGGAATCAGATGCGGGGAATCAGAGGCGGGGAATCAGAGCTGGCGAATCAGAGGCTGGGAATCAGAGGTGGGCAATCAGAGGCGGGGAATCAGATATGGGGAATCAGAGGCGGGGAAACAGAGGCGGGGAATCAAATATAGGGAATCAGAGGTGGGGAATCAGAGGTTGTGAATCAGAGATGGGGAATCAAGGCGGGGAATCAGAGGCAGGGAATCAGACGCGGGGAATCAGAGGCGGGGATTCAGAGCTGGGGAATCAGAGGCGGGGAATCAGAGTTGGGGAATCAGAGGCAGGGAATCAGATATGGGGAATCAGAGGCGGGGAATCAGAGGCGGGGAAACAGAGGCGGGGAATCAGATGTGGGGAATCAGAGGTGGGGAATCAGGGGCAGGGAATCAGTGGCAGGGAATCAGAGGCGGGCAATCAGAGGCGGGGAATCAAAGGCAGGGAATCAGACACGGGGAATCAGAGGCGGGGAATCAGAGATGGGGAATCAGAGGCGGGGAATCAGAGGCAGGGAATCGTATGCCGGGAATCAGAGTCGGGGAATCAGAGCTGGGGAATCAGAGGCGGGGAATCAGAGTTGGGGAATCAGAGGCGGGGAATCAGATATGGGGAAATAGAGGCGGGGAATCAGATATGGGGAATCAGAGGTGTGGAATCAGAGGTTGGGAATCAGAGGCAGGGAATCAGAGTCGGGGAAACTGAGGCGGGGAATCAGATATGGGGAATCAGAGGTGGCGAATCAAAGGCGGTGAAACAGAGATGGGGAATCAGGGCAGGGAATCAGAGGCAGGGAATCAAACACGGGGAATCAGAGCTGGGGAATCAGAGGCGGGGAATCAGAGTTGGGAATCAGAGGCGGGGAATCAGAGGCGGGGAAACAGAGGCGGGAATCAGATATGGGGAATCAGAGGTGGGGAATCCGAGGTTGGGAATCAGAGGCAGGGAATCAGAGGCGGAAAATCAGAGGCGGGGAATCAGAGGAAGGGAATCAGATGTGCGGAATCGGAGATGGGGAATCAGAGGCAGGGAATCAGAGGCGGGGAATCAGAGGCGGGGAATCAGAGGCCGGGAATCAGATATGGGGAAACAGAGGCGGGGAATCCGAGGCGGGGAAACAGAGGCGGGGAATCAGATATGGGGAATCAGAGGTGGGGAATCAGAGGTTGGGAATCAGAGGCAGGGAATCAGAGGCTTGGAATCAGATGCAGGGAATCAGATGCGGGGAATCAGAGGCGGGGAATCAGAGCTGGGGAATCAGAGGTGGGGAATCAGATTTGGGGAATCAGAGGCGGGGACTTAGATATTGGGAAACAGAGGCGGGGAATCAGAGGCGGGGAAACCCAGGCGGGGAATCAGATATGGGGAATCAGAGGTGGGGAATCAGAGGCAAGGAATCAGATGTGCGGAATCAGAGATGGGGAATCAGAGGCAGGGAATCAGAATCAGAAGCAGGGAATCAGAGGCCGGGAATCAGAGGCCGGAATCAGATGCTGGGAATCAGAGGCCTGGAATCAGAGGCGGGGAATCAGAGGCAGGGAATCAGATGCGGGGAATCAGAGGTGGGGAATCAGAGCTGGGGAATCAGAGGCGGGGTATTAGAGTTGGGGAATCAGAGGCGGGGAATCAGATATGGGGAAACAGAGGTGGGGAATCAGACGCGGGGAAACAGAGGCAGGGAATCAGATATGGGGAATCAGAGGCGGGGAATCAGAGGTGGGGAATCATAGGCAGGGAATCGGATGTGCGGAATCAGAGATGGGGAATCAGAGGCTGGGAATCAGAGGTGGTGAATCAGAGATGGGGAATCAGAGGCGGGGAATCAGAGGCGGGGAAACAGAGGCGGGGAATCAAATATAGGGAATCAGAGGTGGGGAATCAGAGGTTGTGAATCAGAGATGGGGAATCAAGGCGGGGAATCAGAGGCAGGGAATCAGACGCGGGGAATCAGAGGCGGGGATTCAGAGCTGGGGAATCAGAGGCGGGGAATCAGAGTTGGGGAATCAGAGGCAGGGAATCAGATATGGGGAATCAGAGGCGGGGAATCAGAGGCGGGGAAACAGAGGTGTGGAATCAGATGTGGGGAATCAGAGGTGGGGAATCAGGGGCAGGGAATCAGTGGCAGGGAATCAGAGGCGGGGAATCAGAGGCGGGGAATCAAAGGCAGGGAATCAGACACGGGGAATCAGAGGCGGGGAATCAGAGATGGGGAATCAGAGGCGGGGAATCAGAGGCAGGGAATCGTATGCCGGGAATCAGAGTCGGGGAATCAGAGCTGGGGAATCAGAGGCGGGGAATCAGAGTTGGGGAATCAGAGGCGGGGAATCAGATATGGGGAAATAGAGGCGGGGAATCAGATATGGGGAATCAGAGGTGTGGAATCAGAGGTTGGGAATCAGAGGCAGGGAATCAGAGTCGGGGAAACTGAGGCGGGGAATCAGATATGGGGAATCAGAGGTGGCGAATCAAAGGCGGTGAAACAGAGATGGGGAATCAGGGCAGGGAATCAGAGGCAGGGAATCAAACACAGGGAATCAGAGCTGGGGAATCAGAGGCGGGGAATCAGAGTTGGGAATCAGAGGCGGGGAATCAGAGTCGGGGAAACAGAGTCGGGAATCAGATATGGGGAATCAGAGGTGGGGAATCCGAGGTTGGGAATCAGAGGCAGGGAATCAGAGGCGGAAAATCAGAGGCGGGGAATCAGAGGAAGGGAATCAGATGTGCGGAATCGGAGATGGGGAATCAGAGGCAGGGAATCAGAGGCGGGGAATCAGAGGCGGGGAATCAGAGGCCGGGAATCAGATATGGGGAAATTTAGGCGGGGAATCCGAGGCGGGGAAACAGAGGCGGGGAATCAGATATGGGGAATCAGAGGTGGGGAATCAGAGGTTGGGAATCAGAGGCAGGGAATCAGAGGCTTGGAATCAGATGCAGGGAATCAGATGCGGGGAATCAGAGGCGGGGAATCAGAGCTGGGGAATCAGAGGTGGGGAATAAGATTTGGGGAATCAGAGGCGGGGACTTAGATATTGGGAAACAGAGGCGGGGAATCAGAGGCGGGGAAACCCAGGCGGGGAATCAGATATGGGGAATCAGAGGTGGGGAATGAGAGGCAAGGAATCAGATGTGCGGAATCAGAGATGGGGAATCAGAGGCAGGGAATCAGAATCAGAAGCAGGGAATCAGAGGCCGGGAATCAGAGGCCGGAATCAGATGCTGGGAATCAGAGGCCTGGAATCAGAGGCGGGGAATCAGAGGCAGGGAATCAGATGCGGGGAATCAGAGGTGGGGAATCAGAGCTGGGGAATCAGAGGCGGGGTATTAGAGTTGGGGAATCAGAGGCGGGGAATCAGATATGGGGAAACAGAGGTGGGGAATCAGACGCGGGGAAACAGAGGCAGGGAATCAGATATGGGGAATCAGAGGCGGGGAATCAGAGGTGGGGAATCATAGGCAGGGAATCGGATGTGCGGAATCAGAGATGGGGAATCAGAGGCTGGGAATCAGAGGTGGTGAATCAGAGATGGGGAATCAGAGGCGGGGAATCAGAGGCAGGGAATCAGACGCGGGGAATCAGAGGTGGGCAATCAGAGGCGGGGAATCAGATATGGGGAATCAGAGGCGGGGAATCAGAGGCGGGGAAACAGAGGCGGGGAATCAGATATGGGGAATCAGAGGTGGGGCATCAGAGGTTGTGAATCACAGATGGGGAATCAGAGGCGGGGAATCAGAGGCAGGGAATCAGACGCGGGGAATCAGAGGCGGGGATTCAGAGCTGGGGAATCAGAGGCTGGGAATCAGAGTTGGGGAATCAGAGGCGGGTGAACAGATATGGGGAATCAGAGGCAGGGAATCAGAGGCGGGAAAACAGAGGCGGGGAATCAGATATGGGGAATCAGAGGCGGGGAATCAGAGGCAGGGAATCAGACACGGGGAATCAGAGGCGGGGAATCAGAGATGGGGAATCAGAGGCGGGGAATCAGAGACGGGGAATCAGAGGCAGGGAATCGGATGCCGGGAATCAGAGGCAGGAAATCAGAGCTGGGGAATCAGAGGCGGGGAATCAGAGTTGGGGAATCAGAGGCGGCGAAGCAGATATGGGGAAATAGAGGTGGGGAATCAGGTATGGGGAATCAGAGGCGGGGAATCAGATATGGGGAATCAGAGGCTGGGAATCAGAGGGGGGGAAACAGAGGCGGGGAATAAGATATGGGGAATCAGAGGTGGGGAATCAGGGGCGGGGAATCAGTGGCAGGGAATCAGAGGCGGGGAATCAGAGGTGGGGAATCAAAGGAAGGGAATCAGACACGGGGAATCGGAGGTGGGGAATCAGAGATGGGGAATCAGAGGCGGGGAATCACAGGCAGGGAATCAGACGCGGGGAATCAGAGGCGGGGAATCAGGGCTGGGGAATCAGAGGTGGGGAATCAGAGTCGGGGAATCATAGGCAGGGAATCGGTTGTGCGGAATCAGAGATGGGGAATCAGATGTGGGGAATCAGAGGCAGTGAATCAGAGGCGGGGAAACAGAGGCGGGGAATCAAATATAGGGAATCAGAGGTGGGGAATCAGAGGTTGTGAATCAGAGATGGGGAATCAAGGCGGGGAATCAGAGGCAGGGAATCAGACGCGGGGAATCAGAGGCGGGGATTCAGAGCTGGGGAATCAGAGGCGGTGAATCAGAGTTGGGGAATCAGAGGCAGGGAATCAGATATGGGGAATCAGAGGTGGGGAATCAGAGGCGGGGAAACAGAGGCGGGGAATCAGATATGGGGAATCAGAATTGGGGAATCAGGGGCAGGGAATCAGTGGCAGGGAATCAGAGGCGGGGAATCAGAGGCGGGGAATCAGAGGCAGGGAATCAGACACGGGGAATCAGAGGCGGGGAATCAGAGATGGGGAATCAGAGGCGGGGAATCAGAGGCAGGGAATCGGACTCCGGGAATCAGAGTCGGGGAATCAGAGCTGGGGAATCAGAGGCGGGGAATCAGAGTTGGGGAATCAGAGGCGGGGAATCAGATATGGGGAAATAGAGGCGGGGAATCAGATATGGGGAATCAGAGGTGTGGAATCAGAGGTTGGGAATCAGAGGCAGGGAATCAGAGTCGGGGAAACAGAGGCGGGTAATCAGATATGGGGAATCAGAGGTGGCGAATCAAAGGCGGTGAAACAGAGATGGGGAATCAGGGCAGGGAATCAGAGGCAGGGAATCAAACACGGGGAATCAGAGCTGGGGAATCAGAGGCGGGGAATCAGAGTTGGGAATCAGAGGCGGGGAATCAGAGGTGGGGAAACAGAGGCGGGGAATCAGATATGGGGAATCAGAGGTGGGGAATCCGAGGTTGGGAATCAGAGGCAGGGAATCAGAGGCGGAAAATCAGAGGCGGGGAATCAGAGGAAGGGAATCAGATGTGCGGAATCGGAGATGGGGAATCAGAGGCAGGGAATCAGAGGCGGGGAATCAGAGGCGGGGAATCAGAGGCCGGGAATCAGATATGGGGAAACAGAGGCGGGGAATCCGAGGCGGGGAAACAGAGGCGGGGAATCAGATATGGGGAATCAGAGGTGGGGAATCAGAGGTTGGGAATCAGAGGCTGGGAATCAGAGGCTTGGAATCAGATGCAGGGAATCAGATGCGGGGAATCAGAGGCGGGGAATCAGAACTGGGGAATCAGAGGTGGGGAATCAGATTTGGGGAATCAGAGGCGGGGACTTAGATATTGGGAAACAGAGGCGGGGAATCAGAGGCGGGGAAACCCAGGCGGGGAATCAGATATGGGGAATCAGAAGTGGGGAATCAGAGGCAAGGAATCAGATGTGCGGAATCAGAGATGGGGAATCAGAGGCAGGGAATCAGAATCAGAAGCAGGGAATCAGAGGCCGGGAATTAGAGGCCGGAATCAGATGCTGGGAATCAGAGGCCTGGAATCAGAGGCGGGGAATCAGAGGCAGGGAATCAGATGCGGGGAATGAGAGGAGGGGAATCAGAGCTGGGGAATCAGAGGCGGGGTATTAGAGTTGGGGAATCAGATATGGGGAATCAGATATGGGGAAACAGAGGTGGGGAATCAGAGGCGGGGAAACAGAGGCAGGGAATCAGATATGGGGAATCAGAGGCGGGGAATCAGAGGTGGGGAATCATAGGCAGGGAATCGGATGTGCGGAATCAGAGATGGGGAATCAGAGGCTGGGAATCAGAGGTGGTGAATCAGAGATGGGGAATCAGAGGCGGGGAATCAGAGGCGGGGAATCAGACGCGGGGAATCAGAGGTGGGCAATCAGAGGCGGGGAATCAGATATGGGGAATCAGAGGCGGGGAATCAGAGGCGGGGAAACAGAGGCGGGGAATCAGATATGGGGAATCAGAGGTGGGGCATCAGAGGTTGTGAATCACAGATGGGGAATCAGAGGCGGGGAATCAGAGGCAGGGAATCAGACGCGGGGAATCAGAGGCGGGGATTCAGAGCTGGGGAATCAGAGGCGGGGAATCAGAGTTGGGGAATCAGAGGCGGGGAATCAGATATGGGGAATCAGAGGCAGGGAATCAGAGGCGGGAAAACAGAGGCGGGGAATCAGATATGGGGAATCAGAGGCGGGGAATCAGAGGCCAGGAATCAGACACGGGGAATCAGAGGCGGGGAATCAGAGATGGGGAATCAGAGGCGGGGAATCAGAGGCAGGGAATCGGATGCCGGGAATCAGAGGCGGGAAATCAGAGCTGGGGAATCAGAGGCGGGGAATCAGAGTTGGGGAATCAGAGGCGGCGAAGCAGATATGGGGAAATAGAGGCGGGGAATCAGATATGGGGAATCAGAGGCGGGGAATCAGATATGGGGAATCAGAGGCTGGGAATCAGAGGGGGGGAAACAGAGGCGGGGAATAAGATATGGGGAATCAGAGGTGGGGAATCAGGGGCGGGGAATCAGTGGCAGGGAATCAGAGGCGGGGAATCAGAGGCGGGGAATCAAAGGAAGGGAATCAGACACGGAGAATCAGAGGTGGGTAATCAGAGATGGGGAATCAGAGACGGGGAATCACAGGCAGGGAATCAGACGCGGGGAATCAGAGGCGGGGAATCAGAGCTGGGGAATCAGAGGTGGGGAATCAGAGTCGGGGAATCAGAGGCAGGGAATCGGTTGTGCGGAATCAGAGATGGGGAATCAGATGTGGGGAATCAGAGGCAGTGAATCAGAGATGGGGAATCAGAGGCGGGGAATCAGAGGCAGGAAATCAGACAGGGATTCAGAGGCTGGGAATCAGACGGGGGGAATCAAAGGCGGGGAATCAGAGCTGGTGAATCAGAGGCAGGGAATCAGAGTTGGGGATTCAGAGGCGGGGAATCAGATATGGGGAAACAGAGGCGGGGAATGAGAGGCGGGCAAGCAGAGGCGGGGAATTAGATATGGGGAATCAGAGGTGGGAAATCAGAGGTGGTGAATCAGAGATGGGTAATCACAGGCGGGGAATCAGAGGCAGCGAATAGAACGCGGGGAATCAGAGGCAGGGAATCAGAGCTGGGGAATCAGAGGCGGGGAATCAGATATGGGGAAAGAGAGGCGGGGAATCAGAGGCGGGGAAACAGAGGCGGGGAATCAGACATGGGGAATCGGATGCGGGGAATCAGAGGCGGGGAATCAGAGCTGGGGAATCAGATATGGGGAATCAGAGGTGGGGAATCAGAGGCAGGGAATCAGATGTGCGGAATCAGAGATGGGGAATCAGAGGCAGGGAATCAGAATCAGAAGCGGGGAATCAGAGGCCGGGAATCAGAGGCCGGGAATCAGATGCTGGGAATAAGAGGCCGGGAATCAGAGGTGGGGAATCAGAGTCTGGGAATCAGAGATGGGGATTCAGAGGCGGGGAATGAGATATGGAGAATCAGAGGCGGGGAATCAGAGGCGGGGAAACAGAGGTGGGGAATCAGATATGGGGAAATAGAGGCGGGGAATCAGATATGGGGAATCAGAGGTGTGGAATCAGAGGTTGGGAATCAGAGTTGGGAATCAGAGGCGGTGAATCAGAGGCAGGGAAACAGAGGCGGGGAATCAGATATGGGGAATCAGAGGTGGCGAATCCGAGGTTGGGAATCAGTGGCAGGGAATCAGAGGCGGGGAATCAGAGGCGGGGAATCAGAGGAAGGGAATCAGATGTGCGGAATCGGAGATGGGGAATCAGAGGCAGGGAATCAGAGGCGGGGAATCAGAGGCGGGGAATCAGAGGCCGGGAATCAGATATGGGGAAACAGAGGCGGGGAATCCGAGGCGGGGAAACAGAGGCGGGGAATCAGATATGGGGAATCAGAGGTGGGGAATCAGAGGTTGGGAATCAGAGGCAGGGAATCAGAGGCTTGGAATCAGATGCAGGGAATCAGATGCGGGGAATCAGAGTCGGGGAATCAGAGCTGGGGAATCAGAGGTGGGGAATCAGATTTGGGGAATCAGAGGCGGGGACTTAGATATTGGGAAACAGAGGCGGGGAATCAGAGGCGGGGAATCCCAGGCGGGGAATCAGATATGGGGAATCAGAGGTGGGGAATCAGTGGCAAGGAATCAGATGTGCGGAATCAGAGATGGGGAATCAGAGGCAGGGAATCAGAATCAGAAGCAGGGAATCAGAGGCCGGGAATTAGAGGCCGGAAATCAGAGTTGGGGAATCAGAGGCGGCGAAGCAGATATGGGGAAATAGAGGCGGGGAATCAGATATGGGGAATCAGAGGCGGGGAATCAGAGATGGGGAATCAGAGGCAGGGAATCGGATGCCGGGAATCAGAGGCGGGAAATCAGAGTTGGGGAATCAGAGGCGGCGAAGCAGATATGGGGAAATAGAGGCGGGGAATCAGATATGGGGAATCAGAGGCGGGGAATCAGATATGGGGAATCAGAGGCTGGGAATCAGAGGGGGGGAAACAGAGGCGGGGAATAAGATATGGGGAATCAGAGGTGGGGAATCAGGGGCGGGGAATCAGTGGCAGGGAATCAGAGGCGGGGAATCAGAGCTGGGGAATCAGAGGCGGGGAATCAGAGCTGGGGAATCAGAGGTGGGGAATCAGAGTCGGGGAATCAGAGGCAGGGAATCGGTTATGCGGAATCAGAGATGGGGAATCAGATGTGGGGAATCAGAGGCAGTGAATCAGAGATGGGGAATCAGAGGCGGGGAATCAGAGGCAGGAAATCAGACAGGGATTCAGAGGCTGGGAATCAGACGGGGGGAATCAAAGGCGGGGAATCAGAGCTGGTGAATCAGAGGCAGGGAATCAGAGTTGGGGATTCAGAGGCGGGGAATCAGATATGGGGAAACAGAGGCGGGGAATGAGAGGCGGGCAAGCAGAGGCGGGGAATTAGATATGGGGAATCAGAGGTGGGAAATCAGAGGTAGTGAATCAGAGATGGGTTATCACAGGCGGGGAATCAGAGGCAGCGAATAGAACGCGGGGAATCAGAGGCAGGGAATCAGAGCTGGGGAATCAGAGGCGGGGAATCAGATATGGGGAAACAGAGGCGGGGAATCAGAGGCGGGGAAACAGAGGCGGGGAATCAGACATGGGGAATCGGATGCGGGGAATCAGAGGCGGGGAATCAGAGCTGGGGAATCAGAGGTGGGGAATCAGAGTTGGGGCATCAGAGGTGGGGAATTAGATATGGGGAAACAGAGGCGGGGAATCAGAGGCGGGGAAACAGAGGCGGGGAATCAGATATGGGGAATCAGAGGTGGGGAATCAGAGGCAAGTAATCAGATGTGCGGAATCAGAGATGGGGAATCAGAGGCAGGGAATCAGAATCAGAAGCGGGGAATCAGAGGCCGGGAATCAGAGGCCGGGAATCAGATGCTGGGAATAAGAGGCCGGGAATCAGAGGTGGGGAATCAGAGTCTGGGAATCAGAGATGGGGATTCAGAGGCGGGGAATGAGATATGGAGAATCAGAGGTGGGGAATCAGAGGCGGGGAAACAGAGGTGGGGAATCAGATATGGGGAATCAGAGGTGGTGAATCAAAGGCGGTGAATCAGAGATGTGGAATCAGAGGCGGGGAATCAGAGGCAGGGAATCAGATGCGGGGATTCAGAGGCGGGGAATCAGAGCTGGCGAATCAGAGGCGGGGAATCAGAGGTGGGCAATCAGAGCCGGGGAATCAGATATGGGGAATCAGAGGCGGGGAAACAGAGGCGGGGAATCAGATATGGGGAATCAGAGGTGGGGAATCAGAGGTTGTGAATCAGAGATGGGGAATCAAGGCGGGGAATCAGGGGGAGGGAATCAGACGCGGGGAATCAGAGGCGGTGATTCAGAGCTGGGGAATCAGAGGCGGGGAATCAGAGTTGGGGAATCAGAGGCAGGGAATCAGATATGGGGAATCAGAGGTGGGGAATCAGAGGCGGGGAAACAGAGGCGGGGAATCAGATATGGGGAATCAGAGGTGGGGAATCAGGGGCAGGGAATCAGTGGCAGGGAATCAGAGGCGGGGAATCTGAGCCGGGGAATCAGAGGCAGGGAATCAGGCACGGGGAATCAGAGGCGGGGAATCAGAGATGGTGAATCAGAGGCGGGGAATCAGAGGCAGGGAATCGGACGCCGGGAATCAGAGGCGGGGAATCAGAGCTGGGGAATCAGAGGCGGGGAATCAGAGTTGGGGAATCAGAGGCGGGGAATCAGATATGGGGAAATAGAGGCGGGGAAACAGATATGGGGAATCAGAGGTGTGGAATCAGAGGTTGGGAATCAGAGGCAGGGAATCAGAGGCGGGGAAACAGAGGCGGGGAATCAGATATGGGGAATCAGAGGTGGCGAATCAAAGGCGGTGAAACAGAGATGGGGAATCAGGGCAGGGAATCAGAGGCAGGGAATCAGAGCTGGGGAAACAGAGGCGGGGAATCAGATATGGGGAATCAGAGGTGGGGAATCAGGGGCGGGGAATCAGTGGCAGGGAATCAGAGCTGGGGAATCAGAGGTGTGGAATCAGAGCTGGGGAAACAGAGGCGGGGAATCAGATATGGGGAATCAGAGGTGGGGAATCAGGGGCGGGGAATCAGTGGCAGGGAATCAGAGGCCGGGAATAAAAGGCGGGGAATCAGAGCTGGGGAATCAGAGGCGGGGAATCAGAGTTGGGGAATCAGAGGAGGGGAATCAGATATGGGGAAACAGAGGCCGGGAATCAGAGGCAGGGAAACTGAGGCGGGGAATCAGATATGGGGAATCAGAGGTGGGGAATTTGAGGTTGCGAATCAGAGGCGGGGAATCAGAGGCGGGGAATCAGAGGAAGGGAATCGGATGTGCGGAATCAGAGATGGGGAATCAGAGGTGGGGATTCAGAGGTGGTGAATCAGAAAAGGGGAATCAGAGGCTGGGAATCAGAGGCAGGGAATCAGACGCAGGGAATCAGAGGCGGGGAATCATAGCTGGCGAATTAGAGGAGGGGAATCAGAGTTGGGGAATCAGAGGCGGGGAATCAGATATGTGGAAACAGAGGCGGGGAATCAGAGGCGGGGAAACAGAGGCGGGGAATCAGATATGGGGAATCAGAGGTGGGGAATCAGAGGCAGGGAGTCAGATGTGCGGAATCAGAGATGGGGAATCAGAGGCAGGGAATCAGAATCAGATGCTGGGAATCAGAGGCCTGGAATCAGAGGCGGGGAATCAGAGGCAGGGAATCTGATGCGGGGAATCAGAGGCGGGGAATCAGAGCTGGGGAATCAGAGGCAGGGTATTAGAGTTGGGGAATCAGAGGCGGGGAATCAGATATGGGGAAACAGAGGTGGGGAATCAGAGGCGGGGAAACAGAGGCAGGGAATCAGATATGGGGAATCAGAGGCGGGAATCAGAGGTGGGGAATCATAGGCAGAGAATCGGATGTGCGGAATCAGAGATGGGGAATCAGAGGCCGGGAATGAGAGGTGGTGAATCAGATATGGGGAATCAGAGGCGGGGAATCAGAGGCAGTGAATCAGACGCGGGGAATCAGAGGTGGGCAATCAGAGGCGGGGAATCAGATATGGGGAATCAGAGGCGGGGAATCAGAGGCGGGGAAACAGAGGCGGGGAATCAGATATGGGGAATCAGAGGTGGGGCATCAGAGGTTGTGAATCACAGATGGGGTATTAGAGGCGGGGAATCAGAGGCAGGGAATCAGACTCGGGGAATCAGAGTCGGGGATTCAGAGCTGGGGAATCAGAAGCGGGGAATCAGAGTTGGGGAATCAGAGGCGGGGAATCAGATATGGGGAATCAGACGCAGGGAATCAGAGGCGGGGAATCAGAGGCAGGGAATCAGACGCGGGGAATCTGAGGCGGGGAGTCAGAGCTGGGGAATCAGAGGTGGGGAATCTGAGTTGGGGAATCAGAGGCAGGGAATTGGATGTGCGGAATCAGAGATGGGGAATCAGAGGTGGGGAATCAGAGTCGGTGAATCAGAATGGGGAATCAGAGGCGGGGAATCAGAGGCAGGAAATCAGACACGGTGATTCAGAGGCTGGGAATCAGACGGGGGAAATCAAAGGCGCGGAATCAGAGCTGGGGAATCTGAGGCAGGGAATCAGATTTGGGGATTCAGAGGCGGGGAATCAGATATGGGGAATCAGAGGTGGGGCATCAGAGGTTGTGAATCACAGATGGGGAATCAGAGGCGGGGAATCAGAGGTGGGCAATCAGAGGCGGGGAATCAGATATGGGGAATCAGAGGCGGGGAATCAGAGGCGGGGAAACAGAGGCGGGGAATCAGATATGGGGAATCAGAGGTGGGGCATCAGAGGTTGTGAATCACAGATGGGGAATCAGAGGCGGGGAATCAGAGGCAGGGAATCAGACGTGGGTAATCAGAGGCTGGGATTCAGAGCTGGGGAATCAGAGGCGGGGAATCAGAGTTGGGGAATCAGAGGCGGGGAATCAGATATGGGGAATCAGAGGCAGGGAATCAGAGGCGGGAATACAGAGGCGTGGAATCAGATATGGGGAATCAGAGGCGGGGAATCAGAGGCAGGGAATCAGACACGGGGAATCAGAGGCAGGGAATCAGAGATGGGGAATCAGAGGCAGGGAATCGGATGCCGGGAATCAGAGGCGGGAAATCAGAGCTGGGGAATCAGAGGCGGGGAATCAGAGTTGGGGAATCAGAGGCGGCGAAGCAGATATGGGGAAATAGAGGCGGGGAATCAGATATGGGGAATCAGAGGCGGGGAATCAGATATGGGGAATCAGAGGCTGGGAATCAGAGGGGGGGAAACAGAGGCGGGGAATAAGATATGGGGAATCAGAGGTGGGGAATCAGGGGCGGGGAATCAGTGGCAGGGAATCAGAGGCGGGGAATCAGAGGCGGGGAATCAAAGGAAGGGAATCAGACACGGGGAATCAGAGGTGGGGAATCAGAGATGGGGAATCAGAGGCGGGGAATCACAGGCAGGGAATCAGACGCGGGGAATCAGAGGCGGGGAATCAGAGCTGGGGAATCAGAGGTGGGGAATCAGAGTCGGGGAATCAGAGGCAGGGAATCGGTTGTGCGGAATCAGAGATGGGGAATCAGATGTGGGGAATCAGAGGCAGTGAATCAGAGATGGGGAATCAGAGGCGGGGAATCAGAGGCAGGAAATCAGACAGGGATTCAGAGGCTGGGAATCAGACGGGGGGAATCAAAGGCGGGGAATCAGAGCTGGTGAATCAGAGGCAGGGAATCAGAGTTGGGGATTCAGAGGCGGGGAATCAGATATGGGGAAACAGAGGCGGGGAATGAGAGGCGGGCAAACAGAGGCGGGGAATTAGATATGGGGAATCAGAGGTGGGAAATCAGAGGTGGTGAATCAGAGATGGGGAATCACAGGCGGGGAATCAGAGGCAGCGAATAGAACGCGGGGAATCAGAGGCAGGGAATCAGAGCTGGGGAATCAGAGGCGTGGAATCAGATATGGGGAAACAGAGGCGGGGAATCAGAGGCGGGGAAACAGAGGCGGGGAATCAGACATGGGGAATCGGATGCGGGGAATCAGAGGCGGGGAATCAGAGCTGGGGAATCAGAGGTGGGGAATCAGAGTTGGGGCATCAGAGGTGGGGAATTAGATATGGGGAAACAGAGGCAGGGAATCAGAGGCGGGGAAACAGAGGCGGGGAATCAGATATGGGGAATCAGAGGTGGGGAATCAGAGGCAGGTAATCAGATGTGCGGAATCAGAGATGGGGAATCAGAGGCAGGGAATCATAATCAGAAGCGGGGAATCAGAGGCCGGGAATCAGAGGCCGGGAATCAGATGCTGGGAATAAGAGGCCGGGAATCAGAGGTGGGGAATCAGTGTCTGGGAATCAGAGATGGGGATTCAGAGGCGGGGAATGAGATATGGAGAATCAGAGGCGGGGAATCAGAGGCGGGGAAACAGAGGTGGGGAATCAGATATGGGAATCAGAGGTGGTGAATCAAAGGCGGTGAATCAGAGATGGGGAATCAGAGGCGGGGAATCAGAGGCAGGGAATCAGATGCGGGGATTCAGAGGCGGGGAATCAGAGCTGGCGAATCAGAGGAGGGGAATCAGAGGTGGGCAATCAGAGCCGGGGAATCAGATATGGGGAATCAGAGGCGGGGAAACAGAGGCGGGGAATCAGATGTGGGGAATCAGAGGTGTGGAATCAGAGGTTGTGAATCAGAGATGGGGAATCAAGGCGGGGAATCAGAGGGAGGGAATCAGACGCGTGGAATCAGAGGCGGGGATTCAGAGCTGGGGAATCAGAGGCGGGGAATCAGAGTTGGGGAATCAGAGGCAGGGAATCAGATATGGGGAATCAGAGGCGGGGAATCAGAGGCGGGGAAACAGAGGCGGGGAATCAGATATGGGGAATCAGAGGTGGGGAATCAGGGGCAGGGAATCAGTGGCAGGGAATCAGAGGCGGGGAATCTGAGCCGGGGAATCAGAGGCAGGGAATCAGACACGGGGAATCAGAGGCGGGGAATCAGAGATGGTGAATCAGAGGCGGGGAATCAGAGGCAGGGAATTGGACGCCGGGAATCAGAGGTGGGGAATCAGAGCTGGGGAATCAGAGGCGGGGAATCAGAGTTGGGGAATCAGAGGCGGGGAATCAGATATGGGGAAATAGAGGCGGGGAATCAGATATGGGGAATCAGAGGTGTGGAATCAGAGTTTGGGAATCAGAGGCAGGGAATCAGAGGCGGGGAAACAGAGGCGGGGAATCAGATATGGGGAATCAGAGGTGGCGAATGAAAGGCGGTGAAACAGAGATGGGGCATCAGGGCAGGGAATCAGAGGCAGGGAATCAGAGCTGGGGAAACAGAGGCGGGGAATCAGATATGGGGAATCAGAGGTGGGGAATCAGGGGCGGGGAATCAGTGGCAGGGAATCAGAGCTGGGGAATCAGAGGTGGGGAATCAGAGCTGGGGAAACAGAGGCGGGGAATCAGATATGGGGAATCAGAGGTGGGGAATCAGGGGCGGGGAATCAGTGGCAGGGAATCAGAGGCCGGGAATAAAAGGCGGGGAATCAGAGCTGGGGAATCAGAGGCGGGGAATCAGAGTTGGGGAATCAGAGGAGGGGAATCAGATATGGGGAAACAGAGGCCGGGAATCAGAGGCAGGGAAACAGAGGCGGGGAATCAGATATGTGGAATCAGAGGTGGGGAATTTGAGGTTGCGAATCAGAGGCGGGGAATCAGAGGCGGGGAATCAGAGGCAGGGAATCGGATGTGCGGAATCAGAGATGGGGAATCAGAGGTGGGGATTCAGAGGTGGTGAATCAGAAAAGGGGAATCAGAGGCTGGGAATCAGAGGCAGGGAATCAGACGCAGGGAATCAGAGGCGGGGAATTATAGCTGGCGAATTAGAGGAGGGGAATCAGAGTTGGGGAATCAGAGGCGGGGAATCAGATATGGGGAAACAGAGGCGGGGAATCAGAGGCGGGGAAACAGAGGCGGGGAATCAGATATGGGGAATCAGAGGTGGGGAATCAGAGGCAGGGAATCAGATGTGCGGAATCAGAGATGGGGAATCAGAGGCAGGGAATCAGACACGGTGATTCAGAGGCTGGGAATCAGACGGGGGGAATCAAAGGCGCGGAATCAGAGCTGGGGAATCTGAGGCAGGGAATCAGAGTTGGGGATTCAGAGGCGGGGAATCAGATATGGGGAAACAGAGGCGGGGAATTAGAGGCGGGAAAACAGAGGCGGGGAATTAGATATGGGGAATCAGAGGTGGGGAATCAGAGGTGGTGAATCAGAGATGGGGAATCAGAGGCGGGGAATCAGAGGCAGGGAATCGGACGCCGGGAATCAGAGGCGGGGAATCAGAGCTGGGGAATCAGAGGCGGGGAATCAGAGTTGGGGAATCAGAGGCGGGGAATCAGATATGGGGAAATAGAAGCGGGGAATCAGATATGGGGAATCAGAGGTGTGGAATCAGAGGTTGGGAATCAGAGGCAGGGAATAAGAGGCGTGGAAACAGAGGCGGGGAATCAGATATGGGGAATCAGAGGTGGCGAATCAAATGCGGTGAAACAGAGATGGGGAATCAGGGCAGGGAATCAGAGGCAGGGAATCAGAGCTGGGGAAACAGAGGCGGGGAATCAGATATGGGGAATCAGAGGTGGGGAATCAGGGGCGGGGAATCAGTGGCAGGGAATCAGAGCTGGGGAATCAGAGGTGGGGAATCAGAGCTGGGGAAACAGAGGCGGGGAATCAGATATGGGGAATCAGAGGTGGGGAATCCGGGGCGGTGAATCAGTGGCAGGGAATCAGAGGCCGGGAATAAAAGGCGGGGAATCAGAGCTGGGGAATCAGAGGTGGGGAATCAGAGGTGGGCAATCAGAGGCGGGGAATCAGATATGGGGAATCAGAGGCGGGGAATCAGAGGCGGGGAAACAGAGGCGGGGAATCAGATATGGGGAATCAGAGGTGGGGCATCAGAGGTTGTGAATCACAGATGGGGAATCAGAGGCGGGGAATCAGAGGCAGGGAATCAGACGTGGGTAATCAGAGGCTGGGATTCAGAGCTGGGGAATCAGAGGCGGGGAATCAGAGTTGGGGAATCAGAGGCGGGGAATCAGATATGGGGAATCAGAGGCAGGGAATCAGAGGCGGGAATACAGAGGCGTGGAATCAGATATGGGGAATCAGAGGCGGGGAATCAGAGGCAGGGAATCAGACACGGGGAATCAGAGGCAGGGAATCAGAGATGGGGAAACAGAGGCAGGGAATCGGATGCCGGGAATCAGAGGCGGGAAATCAGAGCTGGGGAATCAGAGGCGGGGAATCAGAGTTGGGGAATCAGAGGCGGCGAAGCAGATATGGGGAAATAGAGGCGGGGAATCAGATATGGGGAATCAGAGGCGGGGAATCAGATATGGGGAATCAGAGGCTGGGAATCAGAGGGGGGGAAACAGAGGCGGGGAATAAGATATGGGGAATCAGAGGTGGGGAATCAGGGGCGGGGAATCAGTGGCAGGGAATCAGAGGCGGGGAATCAGAGGCGGGGAATCAAAGGAAGGGAATCAGACACGGGGAATCAGAGGTGGGGAATCAGAGATGGGGAATCAGAGGCGGGGAATCACAGGCAGGGAATCAGACGCGGGGAATCAGAGGCGGGGAATCAGAGCTGGGGAATCAGAGGTGGGGAATCAGAGTCGGGGAATCAGAGGCAGGGAATCGGTTGTGCGGAATCAGAGATGGGGAATCAGATGTGGGGAATCAGAGGCAGTGAATCAGAGATGGGGAATCAGAGGCGGGGAATCAGAGGCAGGAAATCAGACAGGGATTCAGAGGCTGGGAATCAGACGGGGGGAATCAAAGGCGGGGAATCAGAGCTGGTGAATCAGAGGCAGGGAATCAGAGTTGGGGATTCAGAGGCGGGGAATCAGATATGGGGAAACAGAGGCGGGGAATGAGAGGCGGGCAAGCAGAGGCGGGGAATTAGATATGGGGAATCAGAGGTGGGAAATCAGAGGTGGTGAATCAGAGATGGGGAATCACAGGCGGGGAATCAGAGGCAGCGAATAGAACGCGGGGAATCAGAGGCAGGGAATCAGAGCTGGGGAATCAGAGGCGTGGAATCAGATATGGGGAAACAGAGGCGGGGAATCAGAGGCGGGGAAACAGAGGCGGGGAATCAGACATGGGGAATCGGATGCGGGGAATCAGAGGCGGGGAATCAGAGCTGGGGAATCAGAGGTGGGGAATCAGAGTTGGGGCATCAGAGGTGGGGAATTAGATATGGGGAAACAGAGGCAGGGAATCAGAGGCGGGGAAACAGAGGCGGGGAATCAGATATGGGGAATCAGAGGTGGGGAATCAGAGGCAGGTAATCAGATGTGCGGAATCAGAGATGGGGAATCAGAGGCAGGGAATCATAATCAGAAGCGGGGAATCAGAGGCCGGGAATCAGAGGCCGGGAATCAGATGCTGGGAATAAGAGGCCGGGAATCAGAGGTGGGGAATCAGTGTCTGGGAATCAGAGATGGGGATTCAGAGGCGGGGAATGAGATATGGAGAATCAGAGGCGGGGAATCAGAGGCGGGGAAACAGAGGTGGGGAATCAGATATGGGGAATCAGAGGTGGTGAATCAAAGGCGGTGAATCAGAGATGGGGAATCAGAGGCGGGGAATCAGAGGCAGGGAATCAGATGCGGGGATTCAGAGGCGGGGAATCAGAGCTGGCGAATCAGAGGAGGGGAATCAGAGGTGGGCAATCAGAGCCGGGGAATCAGATATGGGGAATCAGAGGCGGGGAAACAGAGGCGGGGAATCAGATATGGGGAATCAGAGGTGGGGAATCAGAGGTTGTGAATCAGAGATGGGGAATCAAGGCGGGGAATCAGAGGGAGGGAATCAGACGCGTGGAATCAGAGGCGGGGATTCAGAGCTGGGGAATCAGAGGCGGGGAATCAGAGTTGGGGAATCAGAGGCAGGGAATCAGATATGGGGAATCAGAGGCGGGGAATCAGAGGCGGGGAAACAGAGGCGGGGAATCAGATATGGGGAATCAGAGGTGGGGAATCAGGGGCAGGGAATCAGTGGCAGGGAATCAGAGGCGGGGAATCTGAGCCGGGGAATCAGAGGCAGGGAATCAGACACGGGGAATCAGAGGCGGGGAATCAGAGATGGTGAATCAGAGGCGGGGAATCAGAGGCAGAGAATTGGACGCCGGGAATCAGAGGTGGGGAATCAGAGCTGGGGAATCAGAGGCGGGGAATCAGAGTTGGGGAATCAGAGGCGGGGAATCAGATATGGGGAAATAGAGGCGGGGAATCAGATATGGGGAATCAGAGGTGTGGAATCAGAGGTTGGGAATCAGAGGCAGGGAATCAGAGGCGGGGAAACAGAGGCGGGGAATCAGATATGGGGAATCAGAGGTGGCGAATGAAAGGCGGTGAAACAGAGATGGGGAATCAGGGCAGGGAATCAGAGGCAGGGAATCAGAGCTGGGGAAACAGAGGCGGGGAATCAGATATGGGGAATCAGAGGTGGGGAATCAGGGGCGGGGAATCAGTGGCAGGGAATCAGAGCTGGGGAATCAGAGGTGGGGAATCAGAGCTGGGGAAACAGAGGCGGGGAATCAGATATGGGGAATCAGAGGTGGGGAATCAGGGGCGGGGAATCAGTGGCAGGGAATCAGAGGCCGGGAATAAAAGGCGGGGAATCAGAGCTGGGGAATCAGAGGCGGGGAATCAGAGTTGGGGAATCAGAGGAGGGGAATCAGATATGGGGAAACAGAGGCCGGGAATCAGAGGCAGGGAAACAGAGGCGGGGAATCAGATATGGGGAATCAGAGGTGTGGAATTTGAGGTTGCGAATCAGAGGCGGGGAATCAGAGGCGGGGAATCAGAGGCAGGGAATCGGATGTGCGGAATCAGAGATGGGGAATCAGAGGTGGGGATTCAGAGGTGGTGAATCAGAAAAGGGGAATCAGAGGCTGGGAATCAGAGGCAGGGAATCAGACGCAGGGAATCAGAGGCGGGGAATTATAGCTGGCGAATTAGAGGAGGGGAATCAGAGTTGGGGAATCAGAGGCGGGGAATCAGATATGGGGAAACAGAGGCGGGGAATCAGAGGTGGGGAAACAGAGGCGGGGAATCAGATATGGGGAATCAGAGGTGGGGAATCAGAGGCAGGGAATCAGATGTGCGGAATCAGAGATGGGGAATCAGAGGCAGGGAATCAGACACGGTGATTCAGAGGCTGGGAATCAGACGGGGGGAATCAAAGGCGCGGAATCAGAGCTGGGGAATCTGAGGCAGGGAATCAGAGTTGGGGATTCAGAGGCGGGGAATCAGATATGGGGAAACAGAGGCGGGGAATCAGAGGCGGGAAAACAGAGGCGGGGAATTAGATATGGGGAATCAGAGGTGGGGAATCAGAGGTGGTGAATCAGAGATGGGGAATCAGAGGCGGGGAATCAGAGGCAGGGAATCGGACGCCGGGAATCAGAGGCGGGGAATCAGAGCTGGGGAATCAGAGGCGGGGAATCAGAGTTGGGGAATCAGAGGCGGGGAATCAGATATGGGGAAATAGAAGCGGGGAATCAGATATGGGGAATCAGAGGTGTGGAATCAGAGGTTGGGAATCAGAGGCAGGGAATAAGAGGCGTGGACACAGAGGCGGGGAATCAGATATGGGGAATCAGAGGTGGCGAATCAAATGCGGTGAAACAGAGATGGGGAATCAGGGCAGGGAATCAGAGGCAGGGAATCAGAGCTGGGGAAACAGAGGCGGGGAATCAGATATGGGGAATCAGAGGTGGGGAATCAGGGGCGGGGAATCAGTGGCAGGGAATCAGAGCTGGGGAATCAGAGGTGGGGAATCAGAGCTGGGGAAACAGAGGCGGGGAATCAGATATGGGGAATCAGAGGTGGGGAATCCGGGGCGGTGAATCAGTGGCAGGGAATCAGAGGCCGGGAATAAAAGGCGGGGAATCAGAGCTGGGGAATCAGAGGTGGGGAATCAGAGTTGGGGAATCAGAGGAGGGGAATCAGATATGGGGAAACAGAGGCCGGAATCAGAGGCAGGGAAACAGAGGCGGGGAATCAGATATGGGGAATCAGATGCTGGGAATAAGAGGCCGGGAATCAGAGGTGGGGAATCAGAGTCTGGGAATCAGAGATGGGGATTCAGAGGCGGGGAATGAGATATGGAGAATCAGAGGCGGGGAATCAGGGGCGGGGAAACAGAGGTGGGGAATCAGATATGGGGAATCAGAGGTGGCGAATCAAAGGCGGTGAATCAGAGATGGGGAATCAGAGGCGGGGAATCAGAGGCAGGGAATCAGATGCGGGGATTCAGAGGCGGGGAATCAGAGCTGGCGAATCAGAGGCGGGGAATCAGAGGTGGGCAATCAGAGCCGGGGAATCAGATATGGGGAATCAGAGGCGGGGAATCAGAGGCGGGGAAACAGAGGCGGGGAATCAGGTATGGGGAATCAGAGGTGGGGAATCAGAGGTTGTGAATCAGAGATGGGGAATCAAGGCGGGGAATCAGAGGGAGGGAATCAGACGCGGGGAATCAGAGGCGGGGATTCAGAGCTGGGGAATCAGAGGCGGGGAATCAGAGTTGGGGAATCAGAGGCAGGGAATCAGATATGGGGAATCAGAGGCGGGGAATCAGAGGCGGGGAAACAGAGGCGGGGAATCAGATATGGGGAATCAGAGGTGGGGAATCAGGGGCAGGGAATCAGTGGCAGGGAATCATAGGCGGGGAATCTGAGGCGGGGAATCAGAGGCTGGGAATCAGACACGGGGAATCAGAGGCGGGGAATCAGAGATGGGGAATCGGAGGCGGTGAATCAGAGGCAGGGAATCGGATGCCGGGAATCAGAGGCGGGGAATCAGAGCTGGGGAATCAGAGGCGGGGAATCAGAGTTGGGGAATCACAGGCCGGGAATCAGATATGGGGAAATAGAGGCGGGGTATCAGATATGGGGAATCAGAGGTGTGGAATCAGAGGTTGGGAATCAGAGGCAGGGAATCAGAGGCGGGGAAACAGAGGCGGGGAATCAGATATGGGGAATCAGAGGTGGCGAATCAAAGGCAGTGAAACAGAGATGGGGAATCAGAGGCGGGGAATCAGAGGCAGGGAATCAGAGCTGGGGAAACAGAGGCGGGGAATCAGATATGGGGAATCAGAGGTGGGGAATCAGGGGCGGGGAATCAGTGGCAGGGAATCAGAGGCCGGGAATAAAAGGCGGGGAATCAGAGCTGGGGAATCAGAGGCGGGGAATCAGAGTTGGGGAATCAGAGGAGGGGAATCAGATATGGGGAAACAGAGGCCGGGAATCAGAGGCAGGGAAACAGAGGCGGGGAATCAGATATGGGGAATCAGAGGTGGGGAATTAGAGGTTGCGAATCAGAGGCGGGGAATCAGAGGCGGGGAATCAGAGGCAGGGAATCAGATGTGCGGAATCAGAGATGGGGAATCAGAGGTGGGGATTCAGAGGTGGTGAATCAGAGAAGGGGAATCAGAGGCTGGGAATCAGAGGCAGGGAATCAGACGCAGGGAATCAGAGGCGGGGAATCATAGCTGGCGAATTAGAGGAGGGGAATCAGAGTTGGGGAATCAGAGTCGGGGAATCAGATATGGGGAAACAGAGGCGGGGAATCAGAGGCGGGGAAACAGAGGCGGGTAATCAGATATGGGGAATCAGAGGTGGGGAATCAGAGGCAGGGAATCAGATGTGCTGAATCAGAGATGGGGAATCAGAGGCAGGGAATCAGAATCAGAAGCAGGGAATCAGAGGCTGGAATCAGATGCTGGGAATCAGAGGCCTGGAATCAGAGGCGGGGAATCAGAGGCAGGGAATCAGATGCGGGGAATCAGAGGCGGGGAATCAGAGCTGGGGAATCAGAGGCAGGGTATTAGAGTTGGGGAATCAGAGGCGGGGAATCAGATATGGGGAAACAGAGGTTGGGAATCAGAGGCGGGGAAACAGAGGCAGGGAATCAGATATGGGGAATCAGAGGCGGGGAATCAGAGGTGGGGAATCATAGGCAGGGAATCGGATGTGCGGAATCAGAGATGGGGAATCAGAGGCCGGGAATGAGAGGTGGTGAATCAGATATGGGGAATGAGAGGCGGGGAATCAGAGGCAGGGAATCAGACGCGGGGAATCAGAGGTGAGCAATCAGAGGCGGGGAATCAGATATGGGGAATCAGAGGCGGGGAATCAGAGGCGGGGAAACAGAGGCGGGGAATCAGATATGGGGAATCAGAGGTGGGGCATCAGAAGTTGTGAATCACAGATGGGGAATTAGTGGCGGGGAATCAGAGGCAGGGAATCATACGCGGGGAATAAGAGGCGGGGATTCAGAGCTGTGGAATCAGAAGCGGGGAATCAGAGTTGGGGAATCAGAGGCGGGGAATCAGATATGGGGAATCAGAGGCAGGGAATCAGAGGCGGGGAATCAGAGGCAGGGAATCAGACGCGGGGAATCTGAGGCGGGGAATCAGAGCTGGGGAATCAGAGGTGGGGAATCAGAGAGGGGAATCAGAGGCAGGGAATTGGATGTGCGGAATCAGAGATGGGGAATCAGAGGTGGGGAATCAGAGGCGTTGAATCAGAGATGGGGAATCAGAGGCGGGGAATCAGAGGCAGGAAATCAGACACGGGGATTCAGAGGCTGGGAATCAGACGGGGGGAATCAAAGGCGGGGAATCAGAGCTGGGGAATCTGAGGCGGGGAATCAGAGTTGGGGAATCAGAGGCGGGGAATCAGATATGGGGAATCAGAGGCAGGGAATCAGAGGCGGGGAATCAGATATGGGGAAACAGAGGCGGGGAATCAGAGGCGGGAAAACAGAGGCGGGGAATTAGATATGGGGAATCAGAGGTGGGGAATCAGAGGTGGTGAATCAGAGATGGGGAATCAGAGGCGGGGAATCAGAGGCAGGGAATCGGACGCCGGGAATCAGAGGCGGGGAATCAGAGCTGGGGAATCAGAGGCGGGGAATCAGAGTTGGGGAATCAGAGGCGGGGAATCAGATATGGGGAAATAGAGGCGGGGAATCAGATATGGGGAATCAGAGGTGTGGAATCAGAGGTTGGGAATCAGAGGCAGGGAATCAGAGGCGGGGAAACAGAGGCGGGGAATCAGATATGGGGAATCAGAGGTGGCGAATCAAAGGCGGTGAAACAGAGATGGGGAATCAGGGCAGGGAATCAGAGGCAGGGAATCAGAGCTGGGGAAACAGAGGCGGGGAATCAGATATGGGGAATCAGAGGTGGGGAATCAGGGGCGGGGAATCAGTGGCAGGGAATCAGAGCTGGGGAATCAGAGGTGGGGAATCAGAGCTGGGGAAACAGAGGCGGGGAATCAGATATGGGGAATCAGAGGTGGGGAATCAGGGGCGGGGAATCAGTGGCAGGGAATCAGAGGCCGGGAATAAAAGGCAGGGAATCAGAGCTGGGGAATCAGAGGCGGGGAATCAGAGTTGGGGAATCAGAGGAGGGGAATCAGATATGGGGAAAAAGAGGCCGGGAATCAGAGGCAGGGAAACAGAGGCGGGGAATCAGATATGGGGAATCAGAGGTGGGGAATTAGAGGTTGCGAATCAGAGGCGGGGAATCAGAGGCGGGGAATCAGAGGCAGGGAATCGGATGTGCGGAATCAGAGATGGGGAATCAGAGTTGGGGATTCAGAGGTGGTGAATCAGAGAAGGGGAATCAGAGGCTGGGAATCAGAGGCAGGGAATCAGACGCAGGAAATCAGAGGCGGGGAATCATAGCTGGCGAATTAGAGGAGGGGAATCAGAGTTGGGGAATCAGAGGCGGGGAATCAGATATGGGGAAACAGAGGCGGGGAATCAGAGGCGGGGAAACAGAGGCGGGGAATCAGATATGGGGAATCAGAGGTGGGGAATCTGAGGCAGGGAATCAGATGTGCGGAATCAGAGATGGGGAATCAGAGGCAGGGAATCAGAATCAGAAGCAGGGAATCAGAGGCTGGGAATCAGAGGCCGGAATCAGATGCTGGGATCAGAGGCCTGGAATCAGAGGCGGGGAATCAGAGGCAGGGAATCAGATGCGGGAAATCAGAGGCCTGGAATCAGAGGTGGGGAATCAGAGGCAGGGAATCAGATGCGGGGAATCAGAGGCGGGGAATCAGAGCTGGGGAATCAGAGGCAGGGTATTAGAGTTGGGGAATCAGAGGCGGGGAATCAGATATGGGGAAACAGAGGTGGGGAATCAGAGGCGGGGAAACAGAGGCAGGGAATCAGATATGGGGAATCAGAGGCGGGGAATCAGAGGTGGGGAATCATAGGCAGGGAATCGGATGTGCGGAATCAGAGATGGGGAATCAGAGGCCGGGAATCAGAGGTGGTGAATCAGATATGGGGAATCAGAGGCGGGGAATCAGAGGCAGGGAATCAGACGCGGGGAATCAGAGGTGGGCAATCAGAGGCGGGGAATCAGATATGGGGAATCAGAGGCGGGGAAACAGAGGCGGGGAATCAGATATGGGGAATCAGAGGTGGGGCATCAGAGGTTGTGAATCACAGATGGGGAATTAGAGGCGGGGAATCAGAGGCAGGGAATCAGACGCGGGGAATCAGAGGCGGGGATTCAGAGCTGGGGAATCAGAAGCGGGGTATCAGAGTTGGGGAATCAGAGGCGTGGAATCAGATATGGGGAATCAGAGGCAGGGATCAGAGGCGGGGAATCAGAGGCAGGGAATCAGACGTGGGGAATCTGAGGCGGGGAATCAGAGCTGGGGAATCAGAGGTGGGGAATCAGAGTTGGGGAATCAGAGGCAGGGAATTGGATGTGCGGAATCAGAGATGGGGAATCAGAGGTGGGGAATCAGAGGCGGTGAATCAGAGATGGGGAATCAGAGGCGGGGAATCAGAGGCAGGAAATCAGACACGGGGATTCAGAGGCTGGGAATCAGACGGGGGGAATCAAAGGCGGGGAATCAGAGCTGGGGAATCTGAGGCAGGGAATCAGAGTTGGGGATTCAGAGGCGGGGAATCAGAGGCGGGAAAACAGAGGCGGGGAATTAGATATGGGGAATCAGAGGTGGGGAATCAGAGGTGGTGAATCAGAGATGGGGAATCAGAGGCGGGGAATCAGAGGCAGGGAATCG
Source organism: Narcine bancroftii (assembly GCF_036971445.1). Taxonomy (NCBI): domain Eukaryota; kingdom Metazoa; phylum Chordata; class Chondrichthyes; order Torpediniformes; family Narcinidae; genus Narcine; species Narcine bancroftii. The sequence goes on from NW_027211883.1 coordinate 1,569,373, forward strand.
GACGCCGGGAATCAGAGGCGGGGAATCAGAGCTGGGGAATCAGAGGCGGGGAATCAGAGTTGGGGAATCAGAGGCGGGGAATCAGATATGGGGAAATAGAGGCGGGGAATCAGATATGGGGAATCAGAGGTGTGGAATCAGAGGTTGGGAATCAGAGGCAGGGAATCAGAGGCGGGGAAACAGAGGCGGGGAATCAGATATGGGGAATCAGAGGTGGCGAATCAGAGGCGGGGAAACAGAGGCGGGGAATCAGATATGGGGAATCAGAGGTGGGGAATCAGGGGCAGGGAATCAGTGGCAGGGAATCAGAGGCGGGGAATCTGAGCCGGGGAATCAGAGGCAGGGAATCAGACACGGGGAATCAGAGGCGGGGAATCAGAGATGGTGAATCAGAGGCGGGGAATCAGAGGCAGGGAATTGGACGCCGGGAATCAGAGGCGGGGAATCAGAGCTGGGGAATCAGAGGCGGGGAATCAGAGTTGGGGAATCAGAGGCGGGGAATCAGATATGGGGAAATAGAGGCGGGGAATCAGATATGGGGAATCAGAGGTGTGAATCAGAGGTTGGGAATCAGAGGCAGGGAATCAGAGGCGGGGAAACAGAGGCGGGGAATCAGATATGGGGAATCAGAGGTGGCGAATCAAAGGCGGTGAAACAGAGATGGGGAATCAGGGCAGGGAATCAGAGGCAGGGAATCAGAGCTGGGGAAACAGAGGCGGGGAATCAGATATGGGGAATCAGAGGTGGGGAATCAGGGGCGGGGAATCAGTGGCAGGGAATCAGAGCTGGGGAATCAGAGGTGGGGAATCAGAGCTGGGGAAACAGAGGCGGGGAATCAGATATGGGGAATCAGAGGTGGGGAATCAGGGGCGGGGAATCAGTGGCAGGGAATCAGAGGCCGGGAATAAAAGGCGGGGAATCAGAGCTGGGGAATCAGAGGCGGGGAATCAGAGTTGGGGAATCAGAGGAGGGGAATCAGATATGGGGAAACAGAGGCCGGGAATCAGAGGCAGGGAAACAGAGGCGGGGAATCAGATATGGGGAATCAGAGGTGGGGAATTTGAGGTTGCGAATCAGAGGCGGGGAGTCAGAGGCGGGGAATCAGAGGCAGGGAATCGGATGTGCGGAATCAGAGATGGGGAATCAGAGGTGGGGATTCAGAGGTGGTGAATCAGAAAAGGGGAATCAGAGGCTGGGAATCAGAGGCAGGGAATCAGACGCAGGGAATCAGAGGCGGGGAATTATAGCTGGCGAATTAGAGGAGGGGAATCAGAGTTGGGGAATCAGAGGCGGGGAATCAGATATGGGGAAACAGAGGCGGGGAATCAGAGGCGGGGAAACAGAGGCGGGGAATCAGATATGGGGAATCAGAGGTGGGGAATCAGAGGCAGGGAATCAGATGTGCGGAATCAGAGATGGGGAATCAGAGGCAGGGAATCAGACACGGTGATTCAGAGGCTGGGAATCAGACGGGGGGAATCAAAGGCGCGGAATCAGAGCTGGGGAATCTGAGGCAGGGAATCAGAGTTGGGGATTCAGAGGCGGGGAATCAGATATGGGGAAACAGAGGCGGGGAATCAGAGGCGGGAAAACAGAGGCGGGGAATTAGATATGGGGAATCAGAGGTGGGGAATCAGAGGTGGTGAATCAGAGATGGGGAATCAGAGGCGGGGAATCAGAGGCAGGGAATCGGACGCCGGGAATCAGAGGCGGGGAATCAGAGCTGGGGAATCAGAGGCGGGGAATCAGAGTTGGGGAATCAGAGGCGGGGAATCAGATATGGGGAAATAGAAGCGGGGAATCAGATATGGGGAATCAGAGGTGTGGAATCAGAGGTTGGGAATCAGAGGCAGGGAATAAGAGGCGTGGAAACAGAGGCGGGGAATCAGATATGGGGAATCAGAGGTGGCGAATCAAATGCGGTGAAACAGAGATGGGGAATCAGGGCAGGGAATCAGAGGCAGGGAATCAGAGCTGGGGAAACAGAGGCGGGGAATCAGATATGGGGAATCAGAGGTGGGGAATCAGGGGCGGGGAATCAGTGGCAGGGAATCAGAGCTGGGGAATCAGAGGTGGGGAATCAGAGCTGGGGAAACAGAGGCGGGGTATCAGATATGGGGAATCAGAGGTGGGGAATCCGGGGCGGGGAATCAGTGGCAGGGAATCAGAGGCCGGGAATAAAAGGCGGGGAATCAGAGCTGGGGAATCAGAGGCGGGGAATCAGAGTTGGGGAATCAGAGGAGGGGAATCAGATATGGGGAAACAGAGGCCGGAATCAGAGGCAGGGAAACAGAGGCGGGGAATCAGAGATGGGGATTAAGATGCGGGGAATGAGATATGGAGAATCAGAGGCGGGGAATCAGGGGCGGGGAAACAGAGGTGGGGAATCAGATATGGGGAATCAGAGGTGGCGAATCAAAGGTGGTGAATCAGAGATGGGGAATCAGAGGCGGGGAATCAGAGGCAGGGAATCAGATGCGGGGATTCAGAGGCGGGGAATCAGAGCTGGCGAATCAGAGGCGGGGAATCAGAGGTGTGCAATCAGAGCCGGGGAATCAGATATGGGGAATCAGAGGCGGGGAATCAGAGGCGGGGAAACAGAGGCGGGGAATCAGGTATGGGGAATCAGAGGTGGGGAATCAGAGGTTGTGAATCAGAGATGGGGAATCAAGGCGGGGAATCAGAGGGAGGGAATCAGACGCGGGGAATCAGAGGCGGGGATTCAGAGCTGGGGAATCAGAGGCGGGGAATCAGAGTTGGGGAATCAGAGGCAGGGAATCAGATATGGGGAATCAGAGGCGGGGAATCAGAGGCGGGGAAACAGAGGCGGGGAATCAGATATGGGGAATCAGAGGTGGGGAATCAGGGGCAGGGAATCAGTGGCAGGGAATCAGAGGCGGGGAATCTCAGGCGGGGAATCAGAGGCTGGGAATCAGACACGGGGAATCAGAGGCGGGGAATCAGAGATGGGGAATCAGAGGCGGGGAATCAGAGGCAGGGAATCGGATGCCGGGAATCAGAGGCGGGGAATCAGAGCTGGGGAATCAGAGGCGGGGAATCAGAGTTGGGGAATCACAGGCGGGGAATCAGATATGGGGAAATAGAGGCGGGGTATCAGATATGGGGAATCAGAGGTGTGGAATCAGAGGTTGGGAATCAGAGGCAGGGAATCAGAGGCGGGGAAACAGAGGCGGGGAATCAGATATGGGGAATCAGAGGTGGCGAATCAAAGGCAGTGAAACAGAGATGGGGAATCAGAGGCGGGGAATCAGAGGCAGGGAATCAGAGCTGGGGAAACAGAGGCGGGGAATCAGATATGGGGAATCAGAGGTGGGGAATCAGGGGCGGGGAATCAGTGGCAGGGAATCAGAGGCCGGGAATAAAAGGCGGGGAATCAGAGCTGGGGATTCAGAGGCGGGGAATCAGAGTTGGGGAATCAGAGGAGGGGAATCAGATATGGGGAAACAGAGGCCGGGAATCAGAGGCAGGGAAACAGAGGCGGGGAATCAGATATGGGGAATCAGAGGTGGGGAATTAGAGGTTGCGAATCAGAGGCGGGGAATCAGAGGCGGGGAATCAGAGGCAGGGAATCGGATGTGCGGAATCAGAGATGGGGAATCAGAGGTGGGGATTCAGAGGTGGTGAATCAGAGAAGGGGAATCAGAGGCTGGGAATCAGAGGCAGGGAATCAGACGCAGGGAATCAGAGGCGGGGAATCATAGCTGGCGAATTAGAGGAGGGGAATCAGAGTTGGGGAATCAGAGTCGGGGAATCAGATATGGGGAAACAGAGGCGGGGAATCAGAGGCGGGGAAACAGAGGCGGGTAATCAGATATGGGGAATCAGAGGTGGGGAATCAGAGGCAGGGAATCAGATGTGCGGAATCAGAGATGGGGAATCAGAGGCAGGGAATCAGAATCAGAAGCAGGGAATCAGAGGCCGGAATCAGATGCTGGGAATCAGAGGCCTGGAATCAGAGGCGGGGAATCAGAGGCAGGGAATCAGATGCGGGGAATCAGAGGCGGGGAATCAGAGCTGGGGAATCAGAGGCAGGGTATTAGAGTTGGGGAATCAGAGGCGGGGAATCAGATATGGGGAAACAGAGGTGGGGAATCAGAGGCGGGGAAACAGAGGCAGGGAATCAGATATGGGGAATCAGAGGCGGGGAATCAGAGGTGGGGAATCATAGGCAGGGAATCGGATGTGCGGAATCAGAGATGGGGAATCAGAGGCCGGGAATGAGAGGTGGTGAATCAGATATGGGGAATCAGAGGCGGGGAATCAGAGGCAGGGAATCAGACGCGGGGAATCAGAGGTGAGCAATCAGAGGCGGGGAATCAGATATGGGGAATCAGAGGCGGGGAATCAGAGGCGGGGAAACAGAGGCGGGGAATCAGATATGGGGAATCAGAGGTGGGGAATCAGGGGCGGGGAATCAGTGGCAGGGAATCAGAGGCCGGGAATAAAAGGCGGGGAATCAGAGCTGGGGAATCAGAGGCGGGGAATCAGAGTTGGGGAATCAGAGGAGGGGAATCAGATATGGGGAAACCGAGGCCGGGAATCAGAGGCAGGGAAACAGAGGCGGGGAATCAGATATGGGGAATCAGAGGTGGGGAATTAGAGGTTGCGAATCAGAGGCGGGGAATCAGAGGCGGGGAATCAGAGGCAGGGAATCAGATGTGCGGAATCAGAGATGGGGAATCAGAGGTGGGGATTCAGAGGTGGTGAATCAGAGAAGGGGAATCAGAGGCTGGGAATCAGAGGCAGGGAATCAGACGCAGGGAATCAGAGGCGGGGAATCATAGCTGGCGAATTAGAGGAGGGGAATCAGAGTTGGGGAATCAGAGTCGGGGAATCAGATATGGGGAAACAGAGGCGGGGAATCAGAGGCGGGGAAACAGAGGCGGGTAATCAGATATGGGGAATCAGAGGTGGGGAATCAGAGGCAGGGAATCAGATGTGCGGAATCAGAGATGGGGAATCAGAGGCAGGGAATCAGAATCAGAAGCAGGGAATCAGAGGCCGGAATCAGATGCTGGGAATCAGAGGTCTGGAATCAGAAGCGGGGAATCAGAGGCAGGGAATCAGATGCGGGGAATCAGAGGCGGGGAATCAGAGCTGGGGAATCAGAGGCAGGGTATTAGAGTTGGGGAATCAGAGGCGGGGAATCAGATATGGGGAAACAGAGGTGGGGAATCAGAGGTGGGGAAACAGAGTCAGGGAATCAGATATGGGGAATCAGAGTCGGGGAATCAGAGGTGGGGAATCATAGGCAGGGAATCGGATGTGCGGAATCAGAGATGGGGAATCAGAGGCCGGGAATGAGAGGTGGTGAATCAGATATGGGGAATCAGAGGCGGGGAATCAGAGGCAGGGAATCAGACGCGGGGAATCAGAGGTGAGCAATCAGAGGCGGGGAATCAGATATGGGGAATCAGAGGCGGGGAATCAGAGGCGGGGAAACAGAGGCGGGGAATCAGATATGGGGAATCAGAGGTGGGGCATCAGAAGTTGTGAATCACAGATGGGGAATTAGTGGCGGGGAATCAGAGGCAGGGAATCATATGCGGGGAATAAGAGGCGGGGATTCAGAGCTGGGGAATCAGAAGCGGGGAATCAGAGTTGGGGAATCAGAGGCGGGGAATCAGATATGGGGAATCACCGGCAGGGAATCAGAGGCGGGGAATCAGAGGCAGGGAATCAGACGCGGGGAATCTGAGGCGGGGAATCAGAGCTGGGGAATCAGAGGTGGGGAATCAGAGAGGGGAATCAGAGGCAGGGAATTGGATGTGCGGAATCAGAGATGGGGAATCAGAGGTGGGGAATCAGAGGCGTTGAATCAGAGATGGGGAATCAGAGGCGGGGAATCAGAGGCAGGAAATCAGACACGGGGATTCAGAGGCTGGGAATCAGACGGGGGGAATCAAAGGCGGGGAATCAGAGCTGGGGAATCTGAGGCGGGGAATCAGAGTTGGGGAATCAGAGGCGGGGAATCAGATATGGGGAATCAGAGGCAGGGAATCAGAGGCGGGGAATCAGATATGGGGAAACAGAGGCGGGGAATCAGAGGCGGGAAAACAGAGGCGGGGAATTAGATATGGGGAATCAGAGGTGGGGAATCAGAGGTGGTGAATCAGAGATGGGGAATCAGAGGCGGGGAATCAGAGGCAGGGAATCGGACGCCGGGAATCAGAGGCGGGGAATCAGAGCTGGGGAATCAGAGGCGGGGAATCAGAGTTGGGGAATCAGAGGCGGGGAATCAGATATGGGGAAATGGAGGCGGGGAATCAGATATGGGGAATCAGAGGTGTGGAATCAGAGGTTGGGAATCAGAGGCAGGGAATCAGAGGCGGGGAAACAGAGGCGGGGAATCAGATATGGGGAATCAGAGGTGGCGAATCAAAGGCGGTGAAACAGAGATGGGGAATCAGGGCAGGGAATCAGAGGCAGGGAATCAGAGCTGGGGAAACAGAGGCGGGGAATCAGATATGGGGAATCAGAGGTGGGGAATCAGGGGCGGGGAATCAGTGGCAGGGAATCAGAGCTGGGGAATCAGAGGTGGGGAATCAGAGCTGGGGAAACAGAGGCGGGGAATCAGATATGGGGAATCAGAGGTGGGGAATCAGGGGCGGGGAATCAGTGGCAGGGAATCAGAGGCCGGGAATAAAAGGCAGGGAATCAGAGCTGGGGAATCAGAGGCGGGGAATCAGAGTTGGGGAATCAGAGGAGGGGAATCAGATATGGGGAAACAGAGGCCGGGAATCAGAGGCAGGGAAACAGAGGCGGGGAATCAGATATGGGGAATCAGAGGTGGGGAATTAGAGGTTGCGAATCAGAGGCGGGGAATCAGAGGCGGGGAATCAGAGGCAGGGAATCGGATGTGCTGAATCAGAGATGGGGAATCAGAGTTGGGGATTCAGAGGTGGTGAATCAGAGAAGGGGAATCAGAGGCTGGGAATCAGAGGCAGGGAATCAGACGCAGGAAATCAGAGGCGGGGAATCATAGCTGGCGAATTAGAGGAGGGGAATCAGAGTTGGGGAATCAGAGGCGGGGAATCAGATATGGGGAAACAGAGGCGGGGAATCAGAGGCGGGGAAACAGAGGCGGGGAATCAGATATGGGGAATCAGAGGTGGGGAATCTGAGGCAGGGAATCAGATGTGCGGAATCAGAGATGGGGAATCAGAGGCAGGGAATCAGAATCAGAAGCAGGGAATCAGAGGCTGGGAATCAGAGGCCGGAATCAGATGCTGGGATCAGAGGCCTGGAATCAGAGGCGGGGAATCAGAGGCAGGGAATCAGATGCGGGAAATCAGAGGCCTGGAATCAGAGGTGGGGAATCAGAGGCAGGGAATCAGATGCGGGGAATCAGAGGCGGGGAATCAGAGCTGGGGAATCAGAGGCAGGGTATTAGAGTTGGGGAATCAGAGGCGGGGAATCAGATATGGGGAAACAGAGGTGGGGAATCAGTGGCGGGGAAACAGAGGCAGGGAATCAGATATGGGGAATCAGAGGCGGGGAATCAGAGGTGGGGAATCATAGGCAGGGAATCGGATGTGCGGAATCAGAGATGGGGAATCAGAGGCCGGGAATCAGAGGTGGTGAATCAGATATGGGGAATCAGAGGCGGGGAATCAGAGGCAGGGAATCAGACGCGGGGAATCAGAGGTGGGCAATCAGAGGCGGGGAATCAGATATGGGGAATCAGAGGTGGGGATTCAGAGGCGGGGAAACAGAGGCGGGGAATCAGATATGGGGAATCAGAGGTGGGGCATCAGAGGTTGTGAATCACAGATGGGGAATTAGAGGCGGGGAATCAGAGGCAGGGAATCAGACGCGGGGAATCAGAGGCGGGGATTCAGAGCTGGGGAATCAGAAGCGGGGAATCAGAGTTGGGGAATCAGAGGCGTGGAATCAGAGGCAGGGAATCAGACGCGGGGAATCAGAGGTGAGCAATCAGAGGCGGGGAATCAGATATGGGGAATCAGAGGCGGGGAATCAGAGGCGGGGAAACAGAGGCGGGGAATCAGATATGGGGAATCAGAGGTGGGGAATCAGGGGCGGGGAATCAGTGGCAGGGAATCAGAGGCCGGGAATAAAAGGCGGGGAATCAGAGCTGGGGAATCAGAGGCGGGGAATCAGAGTTGGGGAATCAGAGGAGGGGAATCAGATATGGGGAAACCGAGGCCGGGAATCAGAGGCAGGGAAACAGAGGCGGGGAATCAGATATGGGGAATCAGAGGTGGGGAATTAGAGGTTGCGAATCAGAGGCGGGGAATCAGAGGCGGGGAATCAGAGGCAGGGAATCAGATGTGCGGAATCAGAGATGGGGAATCAGAGGTGGGGATTCAGAGGTGGTGAATCAGAGAAGGGGAATCAGAGGCTGGGAATCAGAGGCAGGGAATCAGACGCAGGGAATCAGAGGCGGGGAATCATAGCTGGCGAATTAGAGGAGGGGAATCAGAGTTGGGGAATCAGAGTCGGGGAATCAGATATGGGGAAACAGAGGCGGGGAATCAGAGGCGGGGAAACAGAGGCGGGTAATCAGATATGGGGAATCAGAGGTGGGGAATCAGAGGCAGGGAATCAGATGTGCGGAATCAGAGATGGGGAATCAGAGGCAGGGAATCAGAATCAGAAGCAGGGAATCAGAGGCCGGAATCAGATGCTGGGAATCAGAGGTCTGGAATCAGAAGCGGGGAATCAGAGGCAGGGAATCAGATGCGGGGAATCAGAGGCGGGGAATCAGAGCTGGGGAATCAGAGGCAGGGTATTAGAGTTGGGGAATCAGAGGCGGGGAATCAGATATGGGGAAACAGAGGTGGGGAATCAGAGGTGGGGAAACAGAGTCAGGGAATCAGATATGGGGAATCAGAGGCGGGGAATCAGAGGTGGGGAATCATAGGCAGGGAATCGGATGTGCGGAATCAGAGATGGGGAATCAGAGGCCGGGAATGAGAGGTGGTGAATCAGATATGGGGAATCAGAGGCGGGGAATCAGAGGCAGGGAATCAGACGCGGGGAATCAGAGGTGAGCAATCAGAGGCGGGGAATCAGATATGGGGAATCAGAGGCGGGGAATCAGAGGCGGGGAAACAGAGGCGGGGAATCAGATATGGGGAATCAGAGGTGGGGCATCAGAAGTTGTGAATCACAGATGGGGAATTAGTGGCGGGGAATCAGAGGCAGGGAATCATATGCGGGGAATAAGAGGCGGGGATTCAGAGCTGGGGAATCAGAAGCGGGGAATCAGAGTTGGGGAATCAGAGGCGGGGAATCAGATATGGGGAATCACCGGCAGGGAATCAGAGGCGGGGAATCAGAGGCAGGGAATCAGACGCGGGGAATCTGAGGCGGGGAATCAGAGCTGGGGAATCAGAGGTGGGGAATCAGAGAGGGGAATCAGAGGCAGGGAATTGGATGTGCGGAATCAGAGATGGGGAATCAGAGGTGGGGAATCTGAGGCGTTGAATCAGAGATGGGGAATCAGAGGCGGGGAATCAGAGGCAGGAAATCAGACACGGGGATTCAGAGGCTGGGAATCAGACGGGGGGAATCAAAGGCGGGGAATCAGAGCTGGGGAATCTGAGGCGGGGAATCAGAGTTGGGGAATCAGAGGCGGGGAATCAGATATGGGGAATCAGAGGCAGGGAATCAGAGGCGGGGAATCAGATATGGGGAAACAGAGGCGGGGAATCAGAGGCGGGAAAACAGAGGCGGGGAATTAGATATGGGGAATCAGAGGTGGGGAATCAGAGGTGGTGAATCAGAGATGGGGAATCAGAGGCGGGGAATCAGAGGCAGGGAATCGGACGCCGGGAATCAGAGGCGGGGAATCAGAGCTGGGGAATCAGAGGCGGGGAATCAGAGTTGGGGAATCAGAGGCGGGGAATCAGATATGGGGAAATGGAGGCGGGGAATCAGATATGGGGAATCAGAGGTGTGGAATCAGAGGTTGGGAATCAGAGGCAGGGAATCAGAGGCGGGGAAACAGAGGCGGGGAATCAGATATGGGGAATCAGAGGTGGCGAATCAAAGGCGGTGAAACAGAGATGGGGAATCAGGGCAGGGAATCAGAGGCAGGGAATCAGAGCTGGGGAAACAGAGGCGGGGAATCAGATATGGGGAATCAGAGGTGGGGAATCAGGGGCGGGGAATCAGTGGCAGGGAATCAGAGCTGGGGAATCAGAGGTGGGGAATCAGAGCTGGGGAAACAGAGGCGGGGAATCAGATATGGGGAATCAGAGGTGGGGAATCAGGGGCGGGGAATCAGTGGCAGGGAATCAGAGGCCGGGAATAAAAGGCAGGGAATCAGAGCTGGGGAATCAGAGGCGGGGAATCAGAGTTGGGGAATCAGAGGAGGGGAATCAGATATGGGGAAACAGAGGCCGGGAATCAGAGGCAGGGAAACAGAGGCGGGGAATCAGATATGGGGAATCAGAGGTGGGGAATTAGAGGTTGCGAATCAGAGGCGGGGAATCAGAGGCGGGGAATCAGAGGCAGGGAATCGGATGTGCTGAATCAGAGATGGGGAATCAGAGTTGGGGATTCAGAGGTGGTGAATCAGAGAAGGGGAATCAGAGGCTGGGAATCAGAGGCAGGGAATCAGACGCAGGAAATCAGAGGCGGGGAATCATAGCTGGCGAATTAGAGGAGGGGAATCAGAGTTGGGGAATCAGAGGCGGGGAATCAGATATGGGGAAACAGAGGCGGGGAATCAGAGGCGGGGAAACAGAGGCGGGGAATCAGATATGGGGAATCAGAGGTGGGGAATCTGAGGCAGGGAATCAGATGTGCGGAATCAGAGATGGGGAATCAGAGGCAGGGAATCAGAATCAGAAGCAGGGAATCAGAGGCTGGGAATCAGAGGCCGGAATCAGATGCTGGGATCAGAGGCCTGGAATCAGAGGCGGGGAATCAGAGGCAGGGAATCAGATGCGGGAAATCAGAGGCCTGGAATCAGAGGTGGGGAATCAGAGGCAGGGAATCAGATGCGGGGAATCAGAGGCGGGGAATCAGAGCTGGGGAATCAGAGGCAGGGTATTAGAGTTGGGGAATCAGAGGCGGGGAATCAGATATGGGGAAACAGAGGTGGGGAATCAGTGGCGGGGAAACAGAGGCAGGGAATCAGATATGGGGAATCAGAGGCGGGGAATCAGAGGTGGGGAATCATAGGCAGGGAATCGGATGTGCGGAATCAGAGATGGGGAATCAGAGGCCGGGAATCAGAGGTGGTGAATCAGATATGGGGAATCAGAGGCGGGGAATCAGAGGCAGGGAATCAGACGCGGGGAATCAGAGGTGGGCAATCAGAGGCGGGGAATCAGATATGGGGAATCAGAGGTGGGGATTCAGAGGCGGGGAAACAGAGGCGGGGAATCAGATATGGGGAATCAGAGGTGGGGCATCAGAGGTTGTGAATCACAGATGGGGAATTAGAGGCGGGGAATCAGAGGCAGGGAATCAGACGCGGGGAATCAGAGGCGGGGATTCAGAGCTGGGGAATCAGAAGCGGGGAATCAGAGTTGGGGAATCAGAGGCGTGGAATCAGATATGGGGAATCAGAGGCAGGGATCAGAGGCGGGGAATCAGAGGCAGGGAATCAGACGTGGGGAATCTGAGGCGGGGAATCAGAGCTGGGGAATCATAGGTGGGGAATCAGAGTTGGGGAATCAGAGGCAGGGAATTGGATGTGCGGAATCAGAGATGGGGAATCAGAGGTGGGGAATCAGAGGCGGTGAATCAGAGATGGGGAATCAGAGGCGGGGAATCAGAGGCAGGAAATCAGACACGGGGATTCAGAGGCTGGGAATCAGACGGGGGGAATCAAAGGCGGGGAATCAGAGCTGGGGAATCTGAGGCAGGGAATCAGAGTTGGGGATTCAGAGGCGGGGAATCAGAGGCGGGAAAACAGAGGCGGGGAATTAGATATGGGGAATCAGAGGTGGGGAATCAGAGGTGGTGAATCAGAGATGGGTAATCAGAGGCGGGGAATCAGAGGCAGGGAATCGGACGCCGGGAATCAGAGGCGGGGAATCAGAGCTGGGGAATCAGAGGCGGGGAATCAGAGTTGGGGAATCAGAGGCGGGGAATCAGATATGGGGAAATAGAGGCGGGGAATCAGATATGGGGAATCAGAGGTGTGGAATCAGAGGTTGGGAATCAGAGGCAGGGAATCAGAGGCGGGGAAACAGAGGCGGGGAATCAGATATGGGGAATCAGAGGTGGGGAATCAGAGGCGGGGAAACAGAGGCGGGGAATCAGATATGGGGAATCAGAGGTGGGGAATCAGGGGCAGGGAATCAGTGGCAGGGAATCAGAGGCGGGGAAACTGAGCCGGGGAATCAGAGGCAGGGAATCAGACACGGGGAATCAGAGGCGGGGAATCAGAGATGGTGAATCAGAGGCGGGGAATCAGAGGCAGGGAATTGGACGCCGGGAATCAGAGGCGGGGAATCAGAGCTGGGGAATCAGAGGCGGGGAATCAGAGTTGGGGAATCAGAGGCGGGGAATCAGATATGGGGAAATAGAGGCGGGGAATCAGATATGGGGAATCAGAGGTGTGGAATCAGAGGTTGGGAATCAGAGGCAGGGAATCAGAGGCGGGGAAACAGAGGCGGGGAATCAGATATGGGGAATCAGAGGTGGCGAATCAAAGGCGGTGAAACAGAGATGGGGAATCAGGGCAGTGAATCAGAGGCAGGGAATCAGAGCTGGGGAAACAGAGGCGGGGAATCAGATATGGGGAATCAGAGGTGGGGAATCAGGGGCGGGGAATCAGTGGCAGGGAATCATAGCTGGGGAATCAGAGGTGGGGAATCAGAGCTGGGGAAACAGAGGCGGGGAATCAGATATGGGGAATCAGAGGTGGGGAATCAGGGGCGGGGAATCAGTGGCAGGGAATCAGAGTCCGGGAATAAAAGGCGGGGAATCAGAGCTGGGGAATCAGAGGCGGGGAATCAGAGTTGGGGTATCAGAGGAGGGGAATCAGATATGGGGAAACAGAGGCCGGGAATCAGAGGCAGGGAAACAGAGGCGGGGAATCAGATATGGGGAATCAGAGGTGGGGAATTTGAGGTTGCGAATCAGAGGCGGGGAATCAGAGGCGGGGAATCAGAGGCAGGGAATCGGATGTGCGGAATCAGAGATGGGGAATCAGAGGTGGGGATTCAGAGGTGGTGAATCAGAAAAGGGGAATCAGAGGCTGGGAATCAGAGGCAGGGAATCAGACACGGTGATTCAGAGGCTGGGAATCAGACGGGGGGAATCAAAGGCGCGGAATCAGAGCTGGGGAATCTGAGGCAGGGAATCAGAGTTGGGGATTCAGAGGCGGGGAATCAGATATGGGGAAACAGAGGCGGGGAATCAGAGGCGGGAAAACAGAGGCGGGGAATTAGATATGGGGAATCAGAGGTGGGGAATCAGAGGTGGTGAATCAGAGATGGGGAATCAGAGGCGGGGAATCAGAGGCAGGGAATCGGACGCCGGGAATCAGAGGCGGGGAATCAGAGCTGGGGAATCAGAGGCGGGGAATCAGAGTTGGGGAATCAGAGGCGGGGAATCAGATATGGGGAAATAGAAGCGGGGAATCAGATATGGGGAATCAGAGGTGTGGAATCAGAGGTTGGGAATCAGAGGCAGGGAATAAGAGGCGTGGAAACAGAGGCGGGGAATCAGATATGGGGAATCAGAGGTGGCGAATCAAATGCGGTGAAACAGAGATGGGGAATCAGGGCAGGGAATCAGAGGCAGGGAATCAGAGCTGGGGAAACAGAGGCGGGGAATCAGATATGGGGAATCAGAGGTGGGGAATCAGGGGCGGGGAATCAGTGGCAGGGAATCAGAGCTGGGGAATCAGAGGTGGGGAATCAGAACTGGGGAAACAGAGGCGGGGTATCAGATATGGGGAATCAGAGGTGGGGAATCAGAGGCGGGGAATCAGAGTTGGGGAATCAGAGGAGGGGAATCAGATATGGGGAAACAGAGGCCGGAATCAGAGGCAGGGAAACAGAGGCGGGGAATCAGATATGGGGAATCAGATGCTGGGAATAAGAGGCCGGGAATCAGAGGTGGGGAATCAGAGTCTGGGAATCAGAGATGGGGATTAAGAGGCGGGGAATGAGATATGGAGAATCAGAGGCGGGGAATCAGGGGCGGGGAAACAGAGGTGGGGAATCAGATATGGGGAATCAGAGGTGGCGAATCAAAGGCGGTGAATCAGAGATGGGGAATCAGAGGCGGGGAATCAGAGGCAGGGAATCAGATGCGGGGATTCAGAGGCGGGGAATCAGAGCTGGCGAATCAGAGGCGGGGAATCAGAGGTGGGCAATCAGAGCCGGGGAATCAGATATGGGGAATCAGAGGCGGGGAATCAGAGGCGGGGAAACAGAGGCGGGGAATCAGGTATGGGGAATCAGAGGTGGGGAATCAGAGGTTGTGAATCAGAGATGGGGAATCAAGGCGGGGAATCAGAGGGAGGGAATCAGACGCGGGGAATCAGAGGCGGGGATTCAGAGCTGGGGAATCAGAGGCGGGGAATCAGAGTTGGGGAATCAGAGGCAGGGAATCAGATATGGGGAATCAGAGGCGGGGAATCAGAGGCGGGGAAACAGAGGCGGGGAATCAGATATGGGGAATCAGAGGTGGGGAATCAGGGGCAGGGAATCAGTGGCAGGGAATCAGAGGCGGGGAATCTGAGGCGGGGAATCAGAGGCTGGGAATCAGACACGGGGAATCAGAGGCGGGGAATCAGAGATGGGGAATCAGAGGCGGGGAATCAGAGGCAGGGAATCGGATGCCGGGAATCAGAGGCGGGGAATCAGAGCTGGGGAATCAGAGGCGGGGAATCAGAGTTGGGGAATCACAGGCGGGGAATCAGATATGGGGAAATAGAGGCGGGGTATCAGATATGGGGAATCAGAGGTGTGGAATCAGAGGTTGGGAATCAGAGGCAGGGAATCAGAGGCGGGGAAACAGAGGCGGGGAATCAGATATGGGGAATCAGAGGTGGCGAATCAAAGGCAGTGAAACAGAGATGGGGAATCAGAGGCGGGGAATCAGAGGCAGGGAATCAGAGCTGGGGAAACAGAGGCGGGGAATCAGATATGGGGAATCAGAGGTGGGGAATCAGGGGCGGGGAATCAGTGGCAGGGAATCAGAGGCCGGGAATAAAAGGCGGGGAATCAGAGCTGGGGAATCAGAGGCGGGGAATCAGAGTTGGGGAATCAGAGGAGGGGAATCAGATATGGGGAAACAGAGGCCGGGAATCAGAGGCAGGGAAACAGAGGCGGGGAATCAGATATGGGGAATCAGAGGTGGGGAATTAGAGGTTGCGAATCAGAGGCGGGGAATCAGAGGCGGGGAATCAGAGGCAGGGAATTGGATGTGCGGAATCAGAGATGGGGAATCAGAGGTGGGGATTCAGAGGTGGTGAATCAGAGAAGGGGAATCAGAGGCTGGGAATCAGAGGCAGGGAATCAGACGCAGGGAATCAGAGGCGGGGAATCATAGCTGGCGAATTAGAGGAGGGGAATCAGAGTTGGGGAATCAGAGTCGATGAATCAGATATGGTGAAACAGAGGCGGGGAATCAGAGGCGGGGAAACAGAGGCGGGTAATCAGATATGGGGAATCAGAGGTGGGGAATCAGAGGCAGGGAATCAGATGTGCGGAATCAGAGATGGGGAATCAGAGGCACAGAATCAGAATCAGAAGCAGGGAATCAGAGGCCGGAATCAGATGCTGGGAATCAGAGGCCTGGAATCAGAGGCGGGGAATCAGAGGCAGGGAATCAGATGCGGGGAATCAGAGGCGGGGAATCAGAGCTGGGGAATCAGAGGCAGGGTATTAGAGTTGGGGAATCAGAGGCGGGGAATCAGATATGGGGAAACAGAGGTGGGGAATCAGAGGCGGGGAAACAGAGGCAGGGAATCAGATATGGGGAATCAGAGGCGGGGAATCAGAGGTGGGGAATCATAGGCAGGGAATCGGATGTGCGGAATCAGAGATGGGGAATCAGAGGCCGGGAATGAGAGGTGGTGAATCAGATATGGGGAATCAGAGGCGGGGAATCAGAGGCAGGGAATCAGACGCGGGGAATCAGAGGTGAGCAATCAGAGGCGGGGAATCAGATATGGGGAATCAGAGGCGGGGAATCAGAGGCGGGGAAACAGAGGCGGGGAATCAGATATGGGGAATCAGAGGTGGGGCATCAGAAGTTGTGAATCACAGATGGGGAATTAGTGGCGGGGAATCAGAGGCAGGGAATCATACGCGGGGAATCAGAGGCGGGGATTCAGAGCTGGGGAATCAGAAGCGGGGAATCAGAGTTGGGGAATCAGAGGCGGGGAATCAGATATGGGGAATCAGAGGCAGGGAATCAGAGGCGGGGAATCAGAGGCAGGGAATCAGACGCGGGGAATCTGAGGCGGGAAATCAGAGCTGGGGAATCAGAGGTGGGGAATCAGAGAGGGGAATCAGAGGCAGGGAATTGGATGTGCGGAATCAGAGATGGGGAATCAGAGGTGGGGAATCAGAGGCGTTGAATCAGAGATGGGGAATCAGAGGCGGGGAATCAGAGGCAGGAAATCAGACACGGGGATTCAGAGGCTGGGAATCAGACGGGGGGAATCAAAGGCGGGGAATCAGAGCTGGGGAATCTGAGGCGGGGAATCAGAGTTGGGGAATCAGAGGCGGGGAATCAGATATGGGGAATCAGAGGCAGGGAATCAGAGGCGGGGAATCAGATATGGGGAAACAGAGGCGGGGAATCAGAGGCGGGAAAACAGAGGCGGGGAATTAGATATGGGGAATCAGAGGTGGGGAATCAGAGGTGGTGAATCAGAGATGGGGAATCAGAGGCGGGGAATCAGAGGCAGGGAATCGGACGCCGGGAATCAGAGGCGGGGAATCAGAGCTGGGGAATCAGAGGCGGGGAATCAGAGTTGGGGAATCAGAGGCGGGGAATCAGATATGGGGAAATAGAGGCGGGGAATCAGATATGGGGAATCAGAGGTGTGGAATCAGAGGTTGGGAATCAGAGGCAGGGAATCAGAGGCGGGGAAACAGAGGCGGGGAATCAGATATGGGGAATCAGAGGTGGCGAATCAAAGGCGGTGAAACAGAGATGGGGAATCAGGGCAGGGAATCAGAGGCAGGGAATCAGAGCTGGGGAAACAGAGGCGGGGAATCAGATATGGGGAATCAGAGGTGGGGAATCAGGGGCGGGTAATCAGTGGCAGGGAATCAGAGCTGGGGAATCAGAGGTGGGGAATCAGAGCTGGGGAAACAGAGGCGGGGAATCAGATATGGGGAATCAGAGGTGGGGAATCAGGGGCGGGGAATCAGTGGCAGGGAATCAGAGGCCGGGAATAAAAGGAAGGGAATCAGAGCTGGGGAATCAGAGGCGGGGAATCAGAGTTGGGGAATCAGAGGAGGGGAATCAGATATGGGGAAACAGAGGCCGGGAATCAGAGGCAGGGAAACAGAGGCGGGGAATCAGATATGGGGAATCAGAGGTGGGGAATTAGAGGTTGCGAATCAGAGGCGGGGAATCAGAGGCGGGGAATCAGAGGCAGGGAATCGGATGTGCGGAATCAGAGATGGGGAATCAGAGGTGGGGATTCAGAGGTGGTGAATCAGAGAAGGGGAATCAGAGGCTGGGAATCAGAGGCAGGGAATCAGACGCAGGAAATCAGAGGCGGGGAATCATAGCTGGCGAATTAGAGGAGGGGAATCAGAGTTGGGGAATCAGAGGCGGGGAATCAGATATGGGGAAACAGAGGCGGGGAATCAGAGGCGGGGAAACAGAGGCGGGGAATCAGATATGGGGAATCAGAGGTGGGGAATCAGAGGCAGGGAATCAGATGTGCGTATTCAGAGATGGGGAATAAGAGGCAGGGAATCAGAATCAGAAGCAGGGAATCAGAGGCTGGGAATCAGAGGCCGGAATCAGATGCTGGGATCAGAGGCCTGGAATCAGAGGCGGGGAATCAGAGGCAGGGAATCAGATGCGGGAAATCAGAGGCCTGGAATCAGAGGTGGGGAATCAGAGGCAGGGAATCAGATGCGGGGAATACGAGGCGGGGAATCAGAGCTGGGGAATCAGAGGCAGGGTATTAGAGTTGGGGAATCAGAGGCGGGGAATCAGATATGGGGAAACAGAGGTGGGGAATCAGAGGCGGGGAAACAGAGGCAGGGAATCAGATATGGGGAATCAGAGGCGGGGAATCAGAGGTGGGGAATCATAGGCAGGGAATCGGATGTGCGGAATCAGAGATGGGGAATCAGAGGCTGGGAATCAGAGGTGGTGAATCAGATATGGGGAATCAGAGGCGGGGAATCAGAGGCAGGGAATCAGACGCGGAGAATCAGAGGTGGGCAATCAGAGGCGGGGAATCAGATATGGGGAATCAGAGGCGGGGATTCAGAGGCGGGGAAACAGAGGCGGGGAATCAGATATGGGGAATCAGAGGTGGGGCATCAGAGGTTGTGAATCACAGATGGGGAATTAGAGGCGGGGAATCAGAGGCAGGGAATCAGACGCGGGGAATCAGAGGCGGGGATTCAGAGCTGGGGAATCAGAAGCGGGGAATCAGAGTTGGGGAATCAGAGGCGTGGAATCAGATATGGGGAATCAGAGGCAGGGATCAGAGGCGGGGAATCAGAGGCAGGGAATCAGACGTGGGGAATCTGAGGCGGGGAATCAGAGCTGGGGAATCAGAGGTGGGGAATCAGAGTTGGGGAATCAGAGGCAGGGAATTGGATGTGCGGAATCAGAGATGGGGAATCAGAGGTGGGGAATCAGAGGCGGTGAATCAGAGATGGGGAATCAGAGGCGGGGAATCAGAGGCAGGAAATCAGACACGGGGATTCAGAGGCTGGGAATCAGACGGGGGGAATCAAAGGCGGGGAATCAGAGCTGGGGAATCTGAGGCAGGGAATCAGAGTTGGGGATTAAGAGGCGGGGAATCAGATATGGGGAAACAGAGGCGGGGAATCAGAGGCGGGAAAACAGAGGCGGGGAATTAGATATGGGGAATCAGAGGTGGGGAATCAGAGGTGGTGAATCAGTGATGGGGAATCACAGGCGGGGAATCAGAGGCAGGGAATAGAACGCGGGGAATCAGAGGCAGGGAATCAGAGCTGGGGAATCAGAGGCGGGGAATCATAGTTGGGAATCAGAGGCGGGGAATCAGATATGGGGAAACAGAGGCGGGGAATCAGTGGCGGGGAAACAGAGGCGGGGAATCAGATATGGGGAATCGGATGCAGGGAATCAGATGCAGGGAATCAGAGGCGGGGAATCAGAGCTGGGGAATCAGAGGCGGGGAATCAGAGTTGGGGCATCAGAGGTGGGGAATTAGATATAGGGAAACAGAGGCGGGGAATCAGAGGCGGGGAAACAGAGGCGGGGAAACAGAGGCGGGGAATCAGATATGGGGAATCAGAGGTGGGGAATCCGAGGTTGGGAATCAGAGGCAGGGAATCAGAGGCGTGGAATCAGAGGCGGGGAAACAGAGGCGGGGAATCAGATATGGGGAATCAGAGGTGGGGCATCAGAAGTTGTGAATCACAGATGGGGAATTAGAGGCGGGGAATCAGAGGCAGGGAATTAGACGCGGGGAATCAGAGGCGGGGATTCAGAGCTGGGGAATCAGAAGCGGGGAATCAGAGTTGGGGAATCAGAGGCGGGGAATCAGATATGGGGAATCAGAGGCAGGGAATCAGAGGCGGGGAATCAGAGGCAGGGAATCAGACGCGGGGAATCTGAGGCGGGGAATCAGAGCTGGGGAATCAGAGGTGGGGAATCAGAGTTGGGGAATCAGAGGCAGGGAATTGGATGTGCGGAATCAGAGATGGGGAATCAGAGGTGGGGAATCAGAGGCGGTGAATCAGAGATGGGGAATCAGAGGCGGGGAATCAGAGGCAGGAAATCAGACACGGGGATTCAGAGGCTGGGAATCAGACGGGGGGAATCAAAGGCGGGGAATCAGAGCTGGGGAATCTGAGGCAGGGAATCAGAGTTGGGGATTCAGAGGCGGGGAATCAGATATGGGGAAACAGATGCGGGGAATCAGAGGCGGGAAAACAGAGGCGGGGAATTAGATATGGGGAATCAGAGGTGGGGAATCAGAGGTGGTGAATCAGAGATGGGGAATCAGAGACGGGGAATCAGAGGCAGGGAATCGGACGCCGGGAATCAGAGGCGGGGAATCAGAGCTGGGGAATCAGAGGCGGGGAATCAGAGTTGGGGAATCAGAGGCGGGGAATCAGATATGGGGAAATAGAGGCGGGGAATCAGATATGGGGAATCAGAGGTGTGGAATCAGAGGCGGGGAAACAGAGGCGGGGAATCAGATATGGGGAATCAGAGGTGGCGAATCAAAGGCGGTGAAACAGAGATGGGGAATCAGGGCAGGTAAACATAGGCGGGGAATCAGAGGCGGGGAATCAGAGGCGGGGAATCAGAGGCGGGGAATCAGAGTCGGGGAATCAGAGGCGGGGAATCTGAGGCTGGGAATCAGATGCAGGGAATCAGAGGCGGTGGATCAGAGGCGGGGTATCAGAGGCGGGGAATCAGAGGCGCGGAATCAGAGGCGGGGAATCAGAGGCGTGGAATCAGAGACGGGGAATCAGAGGCGGGGAATCAGAAGTGGGGAATCAGAGGTTGGAAATCAGAGGCTGGGAATCGGAGGCGGGGAATCAGAGGTGGGGAATCAGAGGCAGGGTATCAGAGGCGGGCAATCAGATGCAGGGAATCAGAGGCAGGGAATCAGAGGCAGGGAATCATAGGCAGGGAACCTGAGATGGCGAATATGAGGTGGTGAATCAGAGGCGGGGAAACAGTCGGGTAAACAGAGGCGGGGAATCAGAGGCAGGGAATCAGCCGCGGGGAATCAGAGGCAGGGAATCAGATGAAGGGAATCTGATGCAGGGAATCTGAGGCAGGGTATCTGAGGCAGGGAATCTGTGGCAGGGAATCTGATGCGGGTTATCAGAAGAGGGAAATGAGATGTGGGAAACGAGGTGCAGAGAAAGAGGCACGGAAATAGAGGCAGGGAAAGAGAGGCAGTGTATCAGAGGCGGGTAATCAGAGGCGTGGAATCAGAGGCGGGGAATCAGAGACACAGAAAGAGAGGCGTGGAATCAGAGGTGCGGAATCAGAGCCGGTGAATCTGAGCCGGGAAATCAGAAGCAGAGCAACAGAGGTGGTGAAACATGGGTGCGGAATCGGACACGGGGAATCAGAGGTGGGGACTCAGAGGCCATCAATCAGAGGCAGGGAATGAGAGGCAGGTTATCAGAGGCAGGGAATCAGAGGTGGGAAATCAGAGGCGGGGAATCAGAGGCGGCGAATCAGAGGCGGGGAATCAGAGGCGGGGAATCAGAGGTGGGGAATCAGAAGTGGGGAATCAGAGGTGGGGAATCAGAGGCGGGGAATCAGAGGCGTGGAATCAGAGGCGGGCAATCAGAAGTGGGGAATCAGAGGTGGGGAATCAGAGGCGGGGAATCAGAGGCGGTGTATCAGAGGCGGGGAATCAGAGGCGGGGAATCAGACGCGGGCAATCAGAAGTGGGGAATCAGAGGTGGGGAATCAGAGGCGGGGAATCAGAGGCGGGGAATCAGAGGCGGGCAATCAGATGCAGGGAATCAGAGGCAGGGAATCAGACGCAGGGAATCAAATGAAGGGAATCTGATGCAGGGAATCTGAGGCAGGGAATCTGAGGCAGGGAACCTGAGATGGCGAATATGAGGTGGTGAATCAGAGGCGGGGAAACAGTCGGGTAAACAGAGGCGGGGAATCAGAGGCAGGGAATCAAATGAAGGGAATCTGATGCAGTGAATCTGAGGCAGGGAATCTGAGGCGGGGAAACAGGCGGGTAAACAGAGGCGGGTAAACATAGGCGGGGAATCAGAGGCGGGGAATCAGAGGCGGGGAATCAGAGGCGGGGAATCAGAGGCGGGGAATCAGAGGCGGGGAATCAGATGCGGGGAATCAGATGCGGGGAATCAGAGGTGGGGAATCAGAAGCGGGGTATCAGAGGAGGGGAATCAGAGGCGGGGAATCAGAGGTGGGGAATCAGAGGCGGGGAATAAGAGGCGTGGAATCAGAGGCGGGAATTCAGAGGCGGGGAAAGATATGTGGGGAAACGTAGGCCAGGAAAGTTGAGCGGAAATGGAGGCAGTGAATCAGAGGTGGGGAATCAGAGGCGGGGAATCAGAGGCGGGGAATCAGAGGCGGGGAATCAGAGGCGGGGAATCAGAGGCGGGGAATCAGAGGTGGGGAATCAGAAGTGGGGAATCAGAGGTGGGGAATCAGAGGCGGGGAATCAGAGGCGGGGAATCAGAGGCGGGGAATCAGAGGCAGGGAATCAGAGGCGGGCAATCAGATGCAGGGAATCAGAGGCAGGGAATCAGAGGCAGGGAATCAGAGGCGGGCAATCAGATGCAGGGAATCTGAGGTAGGGAATCTGAGGCAGGGAATCTCTGGCAGTAAATCTGATGCGGGTTATCAGAAGGGGGAAATGAGATGTGGGAAACGAGATGCAGAGAAAGAGGCACGGAAATAGAGGCAGGGAAAGAGAGGCAGGGTATCAGAGGCGGGTAATCAGAGGCATGGAATCAGAGGCGGGGAATCAGAGACACAGAAAGAGAGGTGTGGAATCAGAGGTGCGGAATCAGAGCCGGTGAATCTGAGCCGGGAAATCAGAAGCATAGCAACAGAGGCGGTGAAACATGGGTGCGGAATCGGACGCGGGGAATCAGAGGTGGGGACTCAGAGGCAGGGAATCAGAGGCAGGGAATCAGAGGCACGTTATCAGAGGCAGGGAATCAGATGCGGGGAATCAGAGGCGGGGAATCAGAGGCGGGGAATCAGAGGCGGGGAATCAGAGGCGGGGAATCAGAGGCGGAGAATCATAGGCGGGCAATCAGATGCAGGAAATCAGAGGCAGGGAATCAGAGGCAGGGAATCAGAGGCAGGGAATCTGAGGCAGGGAGTCAGAGGTGGGGAATCAGAGGCGGGGAATCAGAGGCAGGGAATCAGATGAAGGGAATCTGATGCAGGGAATCTGAGGCAGGGAATCTGAGGCAGGGAATCTGTGGCAGGGAATCTGATGAGGGTTATCAGAAGGGGGAAATGAGATTTGGGAAACGAGATGCAGAGAAAGAGGCACGGAAATAGAGGCAGGGAAAGAGAGGCAGGGAATCAGAGGCGGGGAATCAGAGGTGGGGAATCAGAGGCGGGGAATCAGATGGGGGAATCAGAGGCAGGGAATCAGAGGCGGGGAATCAGAGGCAGGGAATCAGAGGCGGGAAATCAGAGACGGCGAATGTGAGGCGTGGAATCAGAGGTGGGGAAAGAGATGTGGGGAAACGTAGGCCAGGAAAGTTGCGCGGAAAGGGAGGCGGTGAATCAGAGGCGGCGAATCAGAGGCGGGGAATCAGAGGCAGGGAATCAGAGGGGGGCAATCAGAGGCGGCGAATCAGAGGCGTGGAATCAGAGGTGTGGAAAGAGATGTGGGGAAACAGGCGGGTAAACAGAAGCGGGTAAACATAGGTGCACAAATAGAGGCAGCGAAAGAGATGGGCGAAACATAGTGGTTGGAACTTGTATGTTGAAAATGAGTTACACAGAACAGATCAAACAGAGTTGTTGAAATTGAGGGAGGGAAAGAGAGGCACGGAAAGAGTGAAGGGGAAAGAGTGCAGGCAAAATGGAGGCGTAGAGACAGAGGTGGTGAATCAGTGGCGGGGAATCAGAGGCGGGGAATCAGAGGCAGGGAATCAGATGAAGGGTATCTGATGCAGGGAATCTGAGGCAGGGAATCTGAGGCAGGGAATCGGAGGCAGGGAATCTGATGTGGGGAATCAGAGGCGGGGAATCAGAGGCGGGGAATCAGAGGGGGGATTCAGAGGCGGGGAATCAGAGGCGGGTAATCAGAGGCGGGGAATCAGATATGGGGAATCAGAGGCGGGGAATCAGAGGCGGGGAAACAGAGGCGGGGAATCAGATATGGGGAATCAGAGGTGGGGCATCAGAGGCGGGGAATCAGATATGGGGAATCAGAGGCGGGGAATCAGAGGCGGGGAAACAGAGGCGGGGAATCAGATATGGGGAATCAGAGGTGGGGCATCAGAAGTTGTGAATCACAGATGGGGCATTAGTGGCGGGGAATCAGAGGCAGGGAATCATACGCGGGGAATCAGAGGCGGGGATTCAGAGCTGGGGAATCAGAAGCGGGGAATCAGAGTTGGGGAATCAGAGGCGGGGAATCAGATATGGGGAATCAGAGGCAGGGAATCAGAGGCGGGGAATCAGAGGCAGGGAATCAGACGCGGGGAATCTGAGGCGGGAAATCAGAGCTGGGGAATCAGAGGTGGGGAATCAGAGAGGGGAATCAGAGGCAGGGAATTGGATGTGCGGAATCAGAGATGGGGAATCAGAGGTGGGGAATCAGAGGCGTTGAATCAGAGATGGGGAATCAGAGGCGGGGAATCAGAGGCAGGAAATCCGACACGGGGATTCAGAGGCTGGGAATCAGACGGGGGGAATCAAAGGCGGGGAATCAGAGCTGGGGAATCTGAGGCGGGGAATCAGAGTTGGGGAATCAGAGGCGGGGAATCAGATATGGGGAATCAGAGGCAGGGAATCAGAGGCGGGGAATCAGATATGGGGAAACAGAGGCGGGGAATCAGAGGCGGGAAAACAGAGGCGGGGAATTAGATATGGGGAATCAGAGGTGGGGAATCAGAGGTGGTGAATCAGAGATGGGGAATCAGAGGCGGGGAATCAGAGGCAGGGAATCGGACGCCGGGAATCAGAGGCGGGGAATGAGAGCTGGGGAATCAGAGGCGGGGAATCAGAGTTGGGGAATCAGAGGCGGGGAATCAGATATGGGGAAATAGAGGCGGGGAATCAGATATGGGGAATCAGAGGTGTGGAATCAGAGGTTGGGAATCAGAGGCAGGGAATCAGAGGCGGGGAAACAGAGGCGGGGAATCAGATATGGGGAATCAGAGGTGGCGAATCAAAGGCGGTGAAACAGAGATGGGGAATCAGGGCAGGGAATCAGAGGCAGGGAATCAGAGCTGGGGAAACAGAGGCGGGGAATCAGATATGGGGAATCAGAGGTGGGGAATCAGGGGCGGGTAATCAGTGGCAGGGAATCAGAGCTGGGGAATCAGAGGTGGGGAATCAGAGCTGGGGAAACAGAGGCGGGGAATCAGATATGGGGAATCAGAGGTGGGGAATCAGGGGCGGGGAATCAGTGGCAGGGAATCAGAGGCCGGGAATAAAAGGCAGGGAATCAGAGCTGGGGAATCAGAGGCGGGGAATCAGAGTTGGGGAATCAGAGGAGGGGAATCAGATATGGGGAAACAGAGGCCGGGAATCAGAGGCAGGGAAACAGAGGCGGGGAATCAGATATGGGGAATCAGAGGTGGGGAATTAGAGGTTGCGAATCAGAGGCGGGGAATCAGAGGCGGGGAATCAGAGGCAGGGAATCGGATGTGCGGAATCAGAGATGGGGAATCAGAGGTGGGGATTCAGAGGTGGTGAATCAGAGAAGGGGAATCAGGCTGGGAATCAGAGGCAGGGAATCAGACGCAGGAAATCAGAGGCGGGGAATCATAGCTGGCGAATTAGAGGAGGGGAATCAGAGTTGGGGAATCGGAGGCGGGGAATCAGATATGGGGAAACAGAGGCGGGGAATCAGAGGCGGGGAAACAGAGGCGGGGAATCAGATATGGGGAATCAGAGGTGGGGAATCAGAGGCAGGGATTCAGATGTGCGGAATCAGAGATGGGGAATCAGAGGCAGGGAATCAGAATCAGAAGCAGGGAATCAGAGGCTGGGAATCAGAGGCCGGAATCAGATGCTGGGATCAGAGGCCTGGAATCAGAGGCGGGGAATCAGAGGCAGGGAATCAGATGCGGGAAATCAGAGGCCTGGAATCAGAGGTGGGGAATCAGAGGCAGGGAATCAGATGCGGGGAATACGAGGCGGGGAATCAGAGCTGGGGAATCAGAGGCAGGGTATTAGAGTTGGGGAATCAGAGGCGGGGAATCAGATATGGGGAAACAGAGGTGGGGAATCAGAGGCGGGGAAACAGAGGCAGGGAATCAGATATGGGGAATCAGAGGCGGGGAATCAGAGGTGGGGAATCATAGGCAGGGAATCGGATGTGCGGAATCAGAGATGGGGAATCAGAGGCCGGGAATCAGAGGTGGTGAATCAGATATGGGGAATCAGAGGCGGGGAATCAGAGGCAGGGAATCAGACGCGGGGAATCAGAGGTGGGCAATCAGAGGCGGGGAATCAGATATGGGGAATCAGAGGCGGGGATTCAGAGGCGGGGAAACAGAGGCGGGGAATCAGATATGGGGAATCAGAGGTGGGGCATCAGAGGTTGTGAATCACAGATGGGGAATTAGAGGCGGGGAATCAGAGGCAGGGAATCAGACGCGGGGAATCAGAGGCGGGGATTCAGAGCTGGGGAATCAGAAGCGGGGAATCAGAGTTGGGGAATCAGAGGCGTGGAATCAGATATGGGGAATCAGAGGCAGGGATCAGAGGCGGGGAATCAGAGGCAGGGAATCAGACGTGGGGAATCTGAGGCGGGGAATCAGAGCTGGGGAATCAGAGGTGGGGAATCAGAGTTGGGGAATCAGAGGCAGGGAATTGGATGTGCGGAATCAGAGATGGGGAATCAGAGGTGGGGAATCAGAGGCGGTGAATCAGAGATGGGGAATCAGAGGCGGGGAATCAGAGGCAGGAAATCAGACACGGGGATTCAGAGGCTGGGAATCAGACGGGGGGAATCAAAGGCGGGGAATCAGAGCTGGGGAATCTGAGGCAGGGAATCAGAGTTGGGGATTAAGAGGCGGGGAATCAGATATGGGGAAACAGAGGCGGGGAATCAGAGGCGGGAAAACAGAGGCGGGGAATTAGATATGGGGAATCAGAGGTGGGGAATCAGAGGTGGTGAATCAGTGATGGGGAATCACAGGCGGGGAATCAGAGGCAGGGAATAGAACGTGGGGAATCAGAGGCAGGGAATCAGAGCTGGGGAATCAGAGGCGGGGAATCATAGTTGGGAATCAGAGGCGGGGAATCAGATATGGGGAAACAGAGGCGGGGAATCAGTGGCGGGGAAACAGAGGCGGGGAATCAGATATGGGGAATCAGAGTTGGAGCATCAGAGGTGGGGAATTAGATATAGGGAAACAGAGGCGGGGAATCAGAGGCGGGGAAACAGAGGCGGGGAAACAGAGGCGGGGAATCAGATATGGGGAATCAGAGGTGGGGAATCCGAGGTTGGGAATCAGAGGCAGGGAATCAGAGGCGTGGAATCAGAGGCGGGGAAACAGAGGCGGGGAATCAGATATGGGGAATCAGAGGTGGGGCATCAGAAGTTGTGAATCACAGATGGGGAATTAGAGGCGGGGAATCAGAGGCAGGGAATTAGACGCGGGGAATCAGAGGCGGGGATTCAGAGCTGGGGAATCAGAAGCGGGGAATCAGAGTTGGGGAATCAGAGGCGGGGAATCAGATATGGGGAATCAGAGGCAGGGAATCAGAGGTGGGGAATCAGAGGCAGGGAATCAGACGCGGGGAATCTGAGGCGGGGAATCAGAGCTGGGGAATCAGAGGTGGGGAATCAGAGTTGGGGAATCAGAGGCAGGGAATTGGATGTGCGGAATCAGAGATGGGGAATCAGAGGTGGGGAATCAGAGGCGGTGAATCAGAGATGGGGAATCAGAGGCGGGGAATCAGAGGCAGGAAATCAGACACGGGGATTCAGAGGCTGGGAATCAGACGGGGGGAATCAAAGGCGGGGAATCAGAGCTGGGGAATCTGAGGCAGGGAATCAGAGTTGGGGATTCAGAGGCGGGGAATCAGATATGGGGAAACAGATGCGGGGAATCAGAGGCGGGAAAACAGAGGCGGGGAATTAGATATGGGGAATCAGAGGTGGGGAATCAGAGGTGGTGAATCAGAGATGGGGAATCAGAGACGGGGAATCAGAGGCAGGGAATCGGACGCCGGGAATCAGAGGCGGGGAATCAGAGCTGGGGAATCAGAGGCGGGGAATCAGAGTTGGGGAATCAGAGGCGGGGAATCAGATATGGGGAAATAGAGGCGGGGAATCAGATATGGGGAATCAGAGGTGTGGAATCAGAGTTTGGGAATCAGAGGCAGGGAATCAGAGGCGGGGAAACAGAGGCGGGGAATCAGATATGGGGAATCAGAGGTGGCGAATCAAAGGCGGTGAAACAGAGATGGGGAATCAGGGCAGGTAAACATAGGCGGGGAATCAGAGGCGGGGAATCAGAGGCGGGGAATCAGAGGCGGGGAATCAGAGTCGGGGAATCAGAGGTGGGGAATCTGAGGCGGGGAATCAGATGCAGGGAATCAGAGGCGGTGAATCAGAGGCGGGGTATCAGAGGCGGGGAATCAGAGGCGCGGAATCAGAGGCGGGGAATCAGAGGCGTGGAATCAGAGACGGGGAATCAGAGGCGGGGAATCAGAAGTGGGGAATCAGAGGTGGGAAATCAGAGGCTGGGAATCGGAGGCGGGGAATCAGAGGTGGGGAATCAGAGGCAGGGTATCAGAGGCGGGCAATCAGATGCAGGGAATCAGAGGCAGGGAATCATAGGCAGGGAACCTGAGATGGCGAATATGAGGTGGTGAATCAGAGGCGGGGAAACAGTCGGGTAAACAGAGGCGGGGAATCAGAGGCAGGGAATCAGCCGCGGGGAATCAGAGGCAGGGAATCAGATGAAGGGAATCTGATGCAGGGAATCTGAGGCAGGGTATCTGAGGCAGGGAATCTGTGGCAGGGAATCTGATGCGGGTTATCAGAAGAGGGAAATGAGATGTGGGAAACGAGATGCAGAGAAAGAGGCACGGAAATAGAGGCAGGGAAAGAGAGGCAGTGTATCAGAGGCGGGTAATCAGAGGCGTGGAATCAGAGGCGGGGAATCAGAGACACAGAAAGAGAGGCGTGGAATCAGAGGTGCGGAATCAGAGCCGGTGAATCTGAGCCGGGAAATCAGAAGCAGAGCAACAGAGGTGGTGAAACATGGGTGCGGAATCGGACACGGGGAATCAGAGGTGGGGACTCAGAGGCCATGAATCAGAGGCAGGGAATGAGAGGCAGGTTATCAGAGGCAGGGAATCAGAGGTGGGAAATCAGAGGCGGGGAATCAGAGGCGGCGAATCAGAGGCGGGGAATCAGAGGCGGGGAATCAGAGGTGGGGAATCAGAAGTGGGGAATCAGAGGTGGGGAATCAGAGGCGGGGAATCAGAGGCGTGGAATCAGAGGCGGGCAATCAGAAGTGGGGAATCAGAGGTGGGGAATCAGAGGCGGGGAATCAGAGGCGGTGTATCAGAGGCGGGGAATCAGAGGCGGGGAATCAGAGGCGGGCAATCAGAAGTGGGGAATCAGAGGTGGGGAATCAGAGGCGGGGAATCAGAGGCGGGGAATCAGAGGCGGGCAATCAGATGCAGGGAATCAGAGGCAGGGAATCAGACGCAGGGAATCAAATGAAGGGAATCTGATGCAGGGAATCTGAGGCAGGGAATCTGAGGCAGGGAACCTGAGATGGCGAATATGAGGTGGTGAATCAGAGGCGGGGAAACAGTCGGGTAAACAGAGGCGGGGAATCAGAGGCAGGGAATCAGATGAAGGGAATCTGATGCAGTGAATCTGAGGCAGGGAATCTGAGGCGGGGAAACAGGCGGGTAAACAGAGGCGGGTAAACATAGGCGGGGAATCAGAGGCGGGGAATCAGAGGCGGGGAATCAGAGGCGGGGAATCAGAGGCGGGGAATCAGAGGCGGGGAATCAGATGCGGGGAATCAGATGCGGGGAATCAGAGGTGGGGAATCAGAAGCGGGGTATCAGAGGAGGGGAATCAGAGGCGGGGAATCAGAGGTGGGGAATCAGAGGCGGGGAATAAGAGGCGTGGAATCAGAGGCGGGAATTCAGAGGCGGGGAAAGATATGTGGGGAAACGTAGGCCAGGAAAGTTGAGCGGAAATGGAGGCAGTGAATCAGAGGTGGGGAATCAGAGGCGGGGAATCAGAGGCGGGGAATCAGAGGCGGGGAATCAGAGGCGGGGAATCAGAGGCGGGGAATCAGAGGTGGGGAATCAGAAGTGGGGAATCAGAGGTGGGGAATCAGAGGCGGGGAATCAGAGGCGGGGAATCAGAGGCGGGGAATCAGAGGCAGGGAATCAGAGGCGGGCAATCAGATGCAGGGAATCAGAGGCAGGGAATCAGAGGCAGGGAATCAGAGGCGGGCAATCAGATGCAGGGAATCTGAGGTAGGGAATCTGAGGCAGGGAATCTCTGGCAGTAAATCTGATGCGGGTTATCAGAAGGGGGAAATGAGATGTGGGAAACGAGATGCAGAGAAAGAGGCACGGAAATAGAGGCAGGGAAAGAGAGGCAGGGTATCAGAGGCGGGTAATCAGAGGCATGGAATCAGAGGCGGGGAATCAGAGACACAGAAAGAGAGGCGTGGAATCAGAGGTGCGGAATCAGAGCCGGTGAATCTGAGCCGGGAAATCAGAAGCATAGCAACAGAGGCGGTGAAACATGGGTGCGGAATCGGACGCGGGGAATCAGAGGTGGGGACTCAGAGGCAGGGAATCAGAGGCAGGGAATCAGAGGCACGTTATCAGAGGCAGGGAATCAGATGCGGGGAATCAGAGGCGGGGAATCAGAGGCGGGGAATCAGAGGCGGGGAATCAGAGGCGGGGAATCAGAGGCGGAGAATCATAGGCGGGCAATCAGATGCAGGAAATCAGAGGCAGGGAATCAGAGGCAGGGAATCAGAGGCAGGGAATCTGAGGCAGGGAGTCAGAGGTGGGGAATCAGAGGCGGGGAATCAGAGGCAGGGAATCAGATGAAGGGAATCTGATGCAGGGAATCTGAGGCAGGGAATCTGAGGCAGGGAATCTGTGGCAGGGAATCTGATGAGGGTTATCAGAAGGGGGAAATGAGATTTGGGAAACGAGATGCAGAGAAAGAGGCACGGAAATAGAGGCAGGGAAAGAGAGGCAGGGAATCAGAGGCGGGGAATCAGAGGTGGGGAATCAGAGGCGGGGAATCAGATGGGGGAATCAGAGGCAGGGAATCAGAGGCGGGGAATCAGAGGCAGGGAATCAGAGGCGGGAAATCAGAGACGGCGAATGTGAGGCGTGGAATCAGAGGTGGGGAAAGAGATGTGGGGAAACATAGGCCAGGAAAGTTGCGCGGAAAGGGAGGCGGTGAATCAGAGGCGGCGAATCAGAGGCGGGGAATCAGAGGCAGGGAATCAGAGGGGGGCAATCAGAGGCGGCGAATCAGAGGCGTGGAATCAGAGGTGTGGAAAGAGATGTGGGGAAACAGGCGGGTAAACAGAAGCGGGTAAACATAGGTGCACAAATAGAGGCAGCGAAAGAGATGGGCGAAACATAGTGGTTGGAACTTGTATGTTGAAAATGAGTTACACAGAACAGATCAAACAGAGTTGTTGAAATTGAGGGAGGGAAAGAGAGGCACGGAAAGAGTGAAGGGGAAAGAGTGCAGGCAAAATGGAGGCGTAGAGACAGAGGTGGTGAATCAGTGGCGGGGAATCAGAGGCGGGGAATCAGAGGCAGGGAATCAGATGAAGGGTATCTGATGCAGGGAATCTGAGGCAGGGAATCTGAGGCAGGGAATCGGAGGCAGGGAATCTGATGTGGGGAATCAGAGGCGGGGAATCAGAGGCGGGGAATCAGAGGGGGGATTCAGAGGCGGGGAATCAGAGGCGGGTAATCAGAGGCGGGGAATCAGAGGGGGGAATCTGAGGTGGGGAATCAGAGGCGGGGAATCAGAGGCGGGGAATCAGAGGCAGGGAATCAGAGGCAGGGAATCAGATGAAGGGAATCTGATGCAGGGAATCTGAGGCAGGGAATCTGAGGCGGGGAAACAGGCGGGTAAACAGAGGCGGGTAAACATAGGCGGGGAATCAGAGGCGGGGAATCAGAGGCGGGGAATCAGAGGCGGGGAATCAGAGGTGGGGAATCAGAGGCGGGGAATCAGAATTGGGGAATCAGAGGTGGGGAATCAGAGGCGGGGAATCAGAGGCGGGGAATCAGAGGCGGGCAATCAGATGCAGGGAATCAGAGGCAGGGAATCAGACGCAGGGAATCAAATGAAGGGAATCTGATGCAGGGAATCTGAGGCAGGGAAACTGAGGCAGGGAACCTGAGATGGCGAATATGAGGTGGTGAATCAGAGGCGGGGAAACAGTCGGGTAAACAGAGGCGGGGAATCAGAGGCAGGGAATCAGATGAAGGGAATCTGATGCAGTGAATCTGAGGCAGGGAATCTGAGGCGGGGAAACAGGCGGGTAAACAGAGGCGGGTAAACATAGGCGGGGAATCAGAGGCGGGGAATCAGAGGCGGGGAATCAGAGGCGGGGAATCAGAGGCGGGGAATCAGAGGCGGGGAATCAGATGCGGGGAATCAGATGCGGGGAATCAGAGGTGGGGAATCAGAAGCGGGGTATCAGAGGAGGGGAATCAGAGACCGGGAATCAGAGGCGGGGAATCAGAAGTGGGGAATCAGAGGTGGGAAATCAGAGGCTGGGAATCGGAGGCGGGGAATCAGAGGCGGGGAATCAGAGGCAGGGTATCAGAGGCGGGCAATCAGATGCAGGGAATCAGAGGCAGGGAATCAGAGGCAGGGAATCATAGGCAGGGAACCTGAGATGGCGAATATGAGGTGGTGAATCAGAGGCGGGGAAACAGTCGGGTAAACAGAGGCGGGGAATCAGAGGCAGGGAATCAGCCGCGGGGAATCAGAGGCAGGGAATCAGATGAAGGGAATCTGATGCAGGGAATCTGAGGCAGGGTATCTGAGGCAGGGAATCTGTGGCAGGGAATCTGATGCGGGTTATCAGAAGGGGGAAATGAGATGTGGGAAACGAGATGCAGAGAAAGAGGCACGGAAATAGAGGCAGGGAAAGAGAGGCAGTGTATCAGAGGCGGGTAATCAGAGGCGTGGAATCAGAGGCGGGGAATCAGAGACACAGAAAGAGAGGCGTGGAATCAGAGGTGCGGAATCAGAGCCGGTGAATCTGAGCCGGGAAATCAGAAGCAGAGCAACAGAGGTGGTGAAACATGGGTGCGGAATCGGACACGGGGAATCAGAGGTGGGGACTCAGAGGCCATGAATCAGAGGCAGGGAATGAGAGGCAGGTTATCAGAGGCAGGGAATCAGAGGTGGGAAATCAGAGGCGGGGAATCAGAGGCGGCGAATCAGAGGCGGGGAATCAGAGGCGGGGAATCAGAGGTGGGGAATCAGAAGTGGGGAATCAGAGGTGGGGAATCAGAGGCGGGGAATCAGAGGCGTGGAATCAGAGGCGGGGAATCAGAGGCGGGGAATCAGAGGCGGGGAATCAGAGGCGGGGAATCAGAGGAGGGGAATCAGATGCGGGGAATCAGATGCGGGGAATCAGAGGTGGGGAATCAGAAGCGGGGTATCAGAGGAGGGGAATCAGAGACGGGGAATCAGAGGCGGGGAATCAGAAGTGGGGAATCAGAGGTGGGAAATCAGAGGCTGGGAATCGGAGGCGGGGAATCAGAGGCGGGGAATCAGAGGCAGGGTATCAGAGGCAGGCAATCAGATGCAGGGAATCAGAGGCAGGGAATCAGAGGCAGGGAATCATAGGCAGGGAACCTGAGATGGCGAATATGAGGTGGTGAATCAGAGGCGGGGAAACAGTCGGGTAAACAGAGGCGGGGAATCAGAGGCAGGGAATCAGCCGCGGGGAATCAGAGGCAGGGAATCAGATGAAGGGAATCTGATGCAGGGAATCTGAGGCAGGGTATCTGAGGCAGGGAATCTGTGGCAGGGAATCTGATGCGGGTTATCAGAAGGGGGAAATGAGATGTGGGAAACGAGATGCAGAGAAAGAGGCACGGAAATAGAGGCAGGGAAAGAGAGGCAGTGTATCAGAGGCGGGTAATCAGAGGCGTGGAATCAGAGGCGGGGAATCAGAGACACAGAAAGAGAGGCGTGGAATCAGAGGTGCGGAATCAGAGCCGGTGAATCTGAGCCGGGAAATCAGAAGCAGAGCAACAGAGGTGGTGAAACATGGGTGCGGAATCGGACACGGGGAATCAGAGGTGGGGACTCAGAGGCCATGAATCAGAGGCAGGGAATGAGAGGCAGGTTATCAGAGGCAGGGAATCAGAGGTGGGAAATCAGAGGCGGGGAATCAGAGGCGGCGAATCAGAGGCGGGGAATCAGAGGCGGGGAATCAGAGGTGGGGAATCAGAAGTGGGGAATCAGAGGTGGGGAATCAGAGGCGGGGAATCAGAGGCGTGGAATCAGAGGCGGGCAATCAGAAGTGGGGAATCAGAGGTGGGGAATCAGAGGCGGGGAATCAGAGGCGGTGTATCAGAGGCGGGGAATCAGAGGCGGGGAATCAGAGGCGGGCAATCAGAAGTGGGGAATCAGAGGTGGGGAATCAGAGGCGGGGAATCAGAGGCGGGGAATCAGAGGCGGGCAATCAGATGCAGGGAATCAGAGGCAGGGAATCAGACGAAGGGAATCAAATGAAGGGAATCTGATGCAGGGAATCTGAGGCAGGGAATCTGAGGCAGGGAACCTGAGATGGCGAATATGAGGTGGTGAATCAGAGGCGGGGAAACAGTCGGGTAAACAGAGGCGGGGAATCAGAGGCAGGGAATCAGATGAAGGGAATCTGATGCAGTGAATCTGAGGCAGGGAATCTGAGGCGGGGAAACAGGCGGGTAAACAGAGGCGGGTAAACATAGGCGGGGAATCAGAGGCGGGGAATCAGAGGCGGGGAATCAGAGGCGGGGAATCAGAGGCGGGGAATCAGAGGCGGGGAATCAGATGCGGGGAATCAGATGCGGGGAATCAGAGGTGGGGAATCAGAAGCGGGGTATCAGAGGAGGGGAATCAGAGGCGGGGAATCAGAGGTGGGGAATCAGAGGCGGGGAATAAGAGGCGTGGAATCAGAGGCGGGAATTCAGAGGCGGGGAAAGATATGTGGGGAAACGTAGGCCAGGAAAGTTGAGCGGAAATGGAGGCAGTGAATCAGAGGTGGGGAATCAGAGGCGGGGAATCAGAGGCGGGGAATCAGAGGCGGGGAATCAGAGGCGGGGAATCAGAGGCGGGGAATCAGAGGTGGGGAATCAGAAGTGGGGAATCAGAGGTGGGGAATCAGAGGCGGGGAATCAGAGGCGCGGAATCAGAGGCGGGGAATCAGAGGCAGGGAATCAGAGGCGGGCAATCAGATGCAGGGAATCAGAGGCAGGGAATCAGAGGCAGGGAATCAGAGGCGGGCAATCAGATGCAGGGAATCTGAGGTAGGGAATCTGAGGCAGGGAATCTCTGGCAGTAAATCTGATGCGGGTTATCAGAAGGGGGAAATGAGATGTGGGAAACGAGATGCAGAGAAAGAGGCACGGAAATAGAGGCAGGGAAAGAGAGGCAGGATATCAGAGGCGGGTAATCAGAGGCATGGAATCAGAGGCGGGGAATCAGAGACACAGAAAGAGAGGCGTGGAATCAGAGGTGCGGAATCAGAGCCGGTGAATCTGAGCCGGGAAATCAGAAGCATAGCAACAGAGGCGGTGAAACATGGGTGCGGAATCGGACGCGGGGAATCAGAGGTGGGGACTCAGAGGCAGGGAATCAGAGGCAGGGAATCAGAGGCACGTTATCAGAGGCAGGGAATCAGATGCGGGGAATCAGAGGCGGGGAATCAGAGGCGGGGAATCAGAGGCGGGGAATCAGAGGCGGGGAATCAGAGGCGGGGAATCAGAGGCGGAGAATCATAGGCGGGCAATCAGATGCAGGAAATCAGAGGCAGGGAATCAGAGGCAGGGAATCAGAGGCAGGGAATCTGAGGCAGGGAGTCAGAGGTGGGGAATCAGAGGCGGGGAATCAGAGGCAGGGAATCAGATGAAGGGAATCTGATGCAGGGAATCTGAGGCAGGGAATCTGAGGCAGGGAATCTGTGGCAGGGAATCTGATGAGGGTTATCAGAAGGGGGAAATGAGATTTGGGAAACGAGATGCAGAGAAAGAGGCACGGAAATAGAGGCAGGGAAAGAGAGGCAGGGAATCAGAGGCCGGGAATCAGAGGTGGGGAATCAGAGGCGGGGAATCAGATGGGGGAATCAGAGGCAGGGAATCAGAGGCGGGGAATCAGAGGCAGGGAATCAGAGGCGGGAAATCAGAGACGGCGAATGTGAGGCGTGGAATCAGAGGTGGGGAAAGAGATGTGGGGAAACGTAGGCCAGGAAAGTTGCGCGGAAAGGGAGGCGGTGAATCAGAGGCGGCGAATCAGAGGCGGGGAATCAGAGGCAGGGAATCAGAGGGGGGCAATCAGAGGCGGCGAATCAGAGGCGTGGAATCAGAGGTGTGGAAAGAGATGTGGGGAAACAGGCGGGTAAACAGAAGCGGGTAAACATAGGTGCACAAATAGAGGCAGCGAAAGAGATGGGCGAAACATAGTGGTTGGAACTTGCATGTTGAAAATGAGTTACACAGAACAGATCAAACAGAGTTGTTGAAATTGAGGGAGGGAAAGAGAGGCACGGAAAGAGTGAAGGGGAAAGAGTGCAGGCAAAATGGAGGCGTAGAGACAGAGGTGGTGAATCAGTGGCGGGGAATCAGAGGCGGGGAATCAGAGGCAGGGAATCAGATGAAGGGTATCTGATGCAGGGAATCTGAGGCAGGGAATCTGAGGCAGGGAATCGGAGGCAGGGAATCTGATGTGGGGAATCAGAGGCGGGGAATCAGAGGCGGGGAATCAGAGGGGGGATTCAGAGGCGGGGAATCAGAGGCGGGTAATCAGAGGCGGGGAATCAGAGGGGGGAATCTGAGGTGGGGAATCAGAGGCGGGGAATCAGAGGCGGGGAATCAGAGGCAGGGAATCAGAGGCAGGGAATCAGATGAAGGGAATCTGATGCAGGGAATCTGAGGCAGGGAATCTGAGGCGGGGAAACAGGCGGGTAAACAGAGGCGGGTAAACATAGGCGGGGAATCAGAGGCGGGGAATCAGAGGCGGGGAATCAGAGGCGGGGAATCAGAGGTGGGGAATCAGAGGCGGGGAATCAGAATTGGGGAATCAGAGGTGGGGAATCAGAGGCGGGGAATCAGAGGCGGGGAATCAGAGGCGGGCAATCAGATGCAGGGAATCAGAGGCAGTGAATCAGACGCAGGGAATCAAATGAAGGGAATCTGATGCAGGGAATCTGAGGCAGGGAAACTGAGGCAGGGAACCTGAGATGGCGAATATGAGGTGGTGAATCAGAGGCGGGGAAACAGTCGGGTAAACAGAGGCGGGGAATCAGAGGCAGGGAATCAGATGAAGGGAATCTGATGCAGTGAATCTGAGGCAGGGAATCTGAGGCGGGGAAACAGGCGGGTAAACAGAGGCGGGTAAACATAGGCGGGGAATCAGAGGCGGGGAATCAGAGGCGGGGAATCAGAGGCGGGGAATCAGAGGCGGGGAATCAGAGGCGGGGAATCAGATGCGGGGAATCAGATGCGGGGAATCAGAGGTGGGGAATCAGAAGCGGGGTATCAGAGGAGGGGAATCAGAGGCGGGGAATCAGAGGTGGGGAATCAGAGGCGGGGAATAAGAGGCGTGGAATCAGAGGCGGGAATTCAGAGGCGGGGAAAGATATGTGGGGAAACGTAGGCCAGGAAAGTTGAGCGGAAATTGAGGCAGCGAATCAGAGGTGGGGAATCAGAGGCGGGGAATCAGAGGCGGGGAATCAGAGGCGGGGAATCAGAGGCGGGGAATCAGAGGCGGGGAATCAGAGGCGGGGAATCAGAAGTGGGGAATCAGAGGTGGGGAATCAGAGGCGGGGAATCAGAGGCGGGGAATCAGAGGCGGGGAATCAGAGGCAGGGAATCAGAGGCGGGCAATCAGATGCAGGGAATCAGAGGCAGGGAATCAGAGGCAGGGAATCAGAGGCGGGGAATCAGATGCAGGGAATCTGAGGTAGGGAATCTGAGGCAGGGAATCTGTGGCAGAAAATCTGATGCGGGTTATCAGAAGGGGGAAATGAGATGTGGGAAACGAGATGCAGAGAAAGAGGCACGGAAATAGAGGCAGGGAAAGAGAGGCAGGGTATCAGAGGCGGGTAATCAGAGGCATGGAATCAGAGGCGGGGAATCAGAGACACAGAAAGAGAGGTGTGGAATCAGAGGTGCGGAATCAGAGCCGGTGAATCTGAGCCGGGAAATCAGAAGCATAGCAACAGAGGCGGTGAAACATGGGTGCGGAATCGGACGCGGGGAATCAGAGGTGGGGACTCAGAGGCAGGGAATCAGAGGCAGGGAATCAGAGGCAGGTTATCAGAGGCAGGGAATCAGATGCGGGGAATCAGAGGTGGGGAATCAGAGGCGGGGAATCAGAGGCGGGGAATCAGAGGCGGGGAATCAGAGGCGGAGAATCATAGGCGGGCAATCAGATGCAGGAAATCAGAGGCAGGGAATCAGAGGCAGGGAATCAGAGGCAGGGAATCTGAGGCAGGGAGTCAGAGGTGGGGAATCAGAGGCGGGGAATCAGAGGCAGGGAATCAGATGAAGGGAATCTGATGCAGGGAATCTGAGGCAGGGAATCTGAGGCAGGGAATCTGTGGCAGGGAATCTGATGAGGGTTATCAGAAGGGGGAAATGAGATTTGGGAAACGAGATGCAGAGAAAGAGGCACGGAAATAGAGGCAGGGAAAGAGAGGCAGGGAATTAGAGGCGGGGAATCAGAGGTGGGGAATCAGAGGCGGGGAATCAGATGGGGGAATCAGAGGCAGGGAATCAGAGGCGGGGAATCAGAGGCAGGGAATCAGAGGCGGGAAATCAGAGACGGCGAATGTGAGGCGTGGAATCAGAGGTGGGGAAAGAGATGTGGGGAAACGTAGGCCAGGAAAGTTGCGCGGAAAGGGAGGCGGTGAATCGGAGGCGGCGAATCAGAGGCGGGGAATCAGAGGCAGGGAATCAGAGGGGGGAAATCAGAAGCGGCGAATCAGAGGCGTGGAATCAGAGGTGTGGAAAGAGATGTGGGGAAACAGGCGGGTAAACAGAAGCGGGTAAACATAGGTGCACAAATAGAGGCAGCGAAAGAGATGGGCGAAACATAGTGGTTGGAACTTGTATGTTGAAAATGAGTTACACAGAACAGATCAAACAGAGTTGTTGAAATTGAGGGAGGGAAAGAGAGGCACGGAAAGAGTGAAGGGGAAAGAGTGCAGGCAAAATGGAGGCGTAGAGACAGAGGTGGTGAATCAGTGGCGGGGAATCAGAGGCGGGGAATCAAAGGCAGGGAATCAGATGAAGGGAATCTGATGCAGGGAATCTGAGGCAGGGAATCTGAGGCAGGGAATCGGAGGCAGGGAATCTGATGTGGGGAATCACAGGCGGGGAATCAGAGGCGGGGAATCAGAGGGGGGATTCAGAGGCGGGGAATCAGAGGCGGGGAATCAGAGGCGCGGAATCAGAGGGGGGAATCTGAGGTGGGGAATCAGAGGCGGGGAATCAGAGGCGGGGAATCAGAGGCAGGGAATCAGAGGCAGGGAATCAGATGAAGGGAATCTGATGCAGGGAATCTGAGGCAGGGAATCTGAGGCGGGGAAACAGGCGGGTAAACAGAGGCGGGTAAACATAGGCGGGGAATCAGAGGCGGGGAATCAGAGGCGGGGAATCAGAGGCGGGGAATCAGAGGCGGGGAATCAGAGGCGGGGAATCAGATGCGGGGAATCAGATGCGGGGAATCAGAGGTGGGGAATCAGAAGCGGGGTATCAGAGGAGGGGAATCAGAGGCGGGGAATCAGAGGCGGGGAATCAGAGGCGGGGAATCAGAGGTGTGGAATCAGAGGCGGGAATTCAGAGGCGGGGAAAGATATGTGGGGAAACGTAGGCCAGGAAAGTTGAGCGGAAATGGAGGCAGCGAATCAGAGGTGGGGAATCAGAGGCGGGGAATCAGAGGCTGGGAATCAGAGGCGGGGAATCAGAGGCGGGGAATCAGAAGTGGGGAATCAGAGGTGGGGAATCAGAGGCGGGGAATCAGAGGCGGGGAATCAGAGGCGGGGAATCAGAGGCAGGGAATCAGAGGCGGGCAATCAGATGCAGGGAATCAGAGGCATGGAATCAGAGGCAGGGAATCAGAGGCAGGGAATCTGAGGGGGCGAATATGAGGTAGTGAATCAGAGGCGGGGAAACAGGCGGGTAAACAGAGGCTGGGAATCAGAGGCAGGGAATCAGCCGCGGGGAATCAGAGGCAGGGAATCAGATGAAGGGAATCTGATGCAGGGAATCTTAGGCAGGGAATCTGAGGCAGGGAATCTGTGGCAGAAAATCTGATGCGGGTTATCAGAAGGGGGAAATGAGATGTGGGAAACGAGATGCAGAGAAAGAGGCACGGAAATAGAGGCAGGGAAAGAGTGGCAGGGTATCAGAGGCGGGTAATCAGAGGCGTGGAATCAGAGGCGGGGAATCAGAGACACAGAAAGAGAGGCGTGGAATCAGAGGTGCGGAATCAGAGCCGGTGAATCTGAGCCGGGAAATCAGAAGCATAGCAACAGAGGCGGTGAAACATGGGTGCGGAATCGGACGCGGGGAATCAGAGGTGGGGACTCAGAGGCGGGGAATCTGAGGCGGGGAATCAGAGGCGGGGAATCAGAGGCGGGGAATCAGAAGTGGGGAATCAGAGGTGGGGAATCAGAGGCGGGGAATCAGAGGCGGGGAATCAGAGGCGGGGAATCAGAGGCAGGGAATCAGAGGCGGGCAATCAGATGCAGGGAATCAGAGGCAGGGAATCAGAGGCAGGGAATCAGAGGCGGGGAATCAGATGCAGGGAATCTGAGGTAGGGAATCTGAGGCAGGGAATCTGTGGCAGAAAATCTGATGCGGGTTATCAGAAGGGGGAAATGAGATGTGGGAAACGAGATGCAGAGAAAGAGGCACGGAAATAGAGGCAGGGAAAGAGAGGCAGGTTATCAGAGGCGGGTAATCAGAGGCATGGAATCAGAGGCGGGGAATCAGAGACACAGAAAGAGAGGTGTGGAATCAGAGGTGCGGAATCAGAGCCGGTGAATCTGAGCCGGGAAATCAGAAGCATAGCAACAGAGGCGGTGAAACATGGGTGCGGAATCGGACGCGGGGAATCAGAGGTGGGGACTCAGAGGCAGGGAATCAGAGGCAGGGAATCAGAGGCAGGTTATCAGAGGCAGGGAATCAGATGCGGGGAATCAGAGGTGGGGAATCAGAGGCGGGGAATCAGAGGCGGGGAATCAGAGGCGGGGAATCAGAGGCGGAGAATCATAGGCGGGCAATCAGATGCAGGAAATCAGAGGCAGGGAATCAGAGGCAGGGAATCAGAGGCAGGGAATCTGAGGCAGGGAGTCAGAGGTGGGGAATCAGAGGCGGGGAATCAGAGGCAGGGAATCAGATGAAGGGAATCTGATGCAGGGAATCTGAGGCAGGGAATCTGAGGCAGGGAATCTGTGGCAGGGAATCTGATGAGGGTTATCAGAAGGGGGAAATGAGATTTGGGAAACGAGATGCAGAGAAAGAGGCACGGAAATAGAGGCAGGGAAAGAGAGGCAGGGAATTAGAGGCGGGGAATCAGAGGTGGGGAATCAGAGGCGGGGAATCAGATGGGGGAATCAGAGGCAGGGAATCAGAGGCGGGGAATCAGAGGCAGGGAATCAGAGGCGGGAAATCAGAGACGGCGAATGTGAGGCGTGGAATCAGAGGTGGGGAAAGAGATGTGGGGAAACGTAGGCCAGGAAAGTTGCGCGGAAAGGGAGGCGGTGAATCAGAGGCGGCGAATCAGAGGCGGGGAATCAGAGGCAGGGAATCAGAGGGGGGCAATCAGAAGCGGCGAATCAGAGGCGTGGAATCAGAGGTGTGGAAAGAGATGTGGGGAAACAGGCGGGTAAACAGAAGCGGGTAAACATAGGTGCACAAATAGAGGCAGCGAAAGAGATGGGCGAAACATAGTGGTTGGAACTTGTATGTTGAAAATGAGTTACACAGAACAGATCAAACAGAGTTGTTGAAATTGAGGGAGGGAAAGAGAGGCACGGAAAGAGTGAAGGGGAAAGAGTGCAGGCAAAATGGAGGCGTAGAGACAGAGGTGGTGAATCAGTGGCGGGGAATCAGAGGCGGGGAATCAAAGGCAGGGAATCAGATGAAGGGAATCTGATGCAGGGAATCTGAGGCAGGGAATCTGAGGCAGGGAATCGGAGGCAGGGAATCTGATGTGGGGAATCACAGGCGGGGAATCAGAGGCGGGGAATCAGAGGGGGGATTCAGAGGCGGGGAATCAGAGGCGGGGAATCAGAGGCGCGGAATCAGAGGGGGGAATCTGAGGTGGGGAATCAGAGGCGGGGAATCAGAGGCGGGGAATCAGAGGCAGGGAATCAGATGAAGGGAATCTGATGCAGGGAATCTGAGGCAGGGAATCTGAGGCGGGGAAACAGGCGGGTAAACAGAGGCGGGTAAACATAGGCGGGGAATCAGAGGCGGGGAATCAGAGGCGGGGAATCAGAGGCGGGGAATCAGAGGCGGGGAATCAGAGGCGGGGAATCAGATGCGGGGAATCAGATGCGGGGAATCAGAGGTGGGGAATCAGAAGCGGGGTATCAGAGGAGGGGAATCAGAGGCGGGGAATCAGAGGCGGGGAATCAGAGGCGGGGAATCAGAGGTGTGGAATCAGAGGCGGGAATTCAGAGGCGGGGAAAGATATGTGGGGAAACGTAGGCCAGGAAAGTTGAGCGGAAATGGAGGCAGCGAATCAGAGGTGGGGAATCAGAGGCGGGGAATCAGAGGCTGGGAATCAGAGGCGGGGAATCAGAGGCGGGGAATCAGAAGTGGGGAATCAGAGGTGGGGAATCAGAGGCGGGGAATCAGAGGCGGGGAATCAGAGGCGGGGAATCAGAGGCAGGGAATCAGAGGCGGGCAATCAGATGCAGGGAATCAGAGGCATGGA
Source organism: Narcine bancroftii (assembly GCF_036971445.1). NCBI lineage: Eukaryota > Metazoa > Chordata > Chondrichthyes > Torpediniformes > Narcinidae > Narcine > Narcine bancroftii. The sequence goes on from NW_027211883.1 coordinate 1,612,388, forward strand.
ATCAGAGGCAGGGAATCAGAGGCAGGGAATCTGAGGGGGCGAATATGAGGTAGTGAATCAGAGGCGGGGAAACAGGCGGGTAAACAGAGGCTGGGAATCAGAGGCAGGGAATCAGCCGCGGGGAATCAGAGGCAGGGAATCAGATGAAGGGAATCTGATGCAGGGAATCTTAGGCAGGGAATCTGAGGCAGGGAATCTGTGGCAGAAAATCTGATGCGGGTTATCAGAAGGGGGAAATGAGATGTGGGAAACGAGATGCAGAGAAAGAGGCACGGAAATAGAGGCAGGGAAAGAGTGGCAGGGTATCAGAGGCGGGTAATCAGAGGCGTGGAATCAGAGGCGGGGAATCAGAGACACAGAAAGAGAGGCGTGGAATCAGAGGTGCGGAATCAGAGCCGGTGAATCTGAGCCGGGAAATCAGAAGCATAGCAACAGAGGCGGTGAAACATGGGTGCGGAATCGGACGCGGGGAATCAGAGGTGGGGACTCAGAGGCAGGGAATCAGAGGCAGGGAATCAGAGGCAGGTTATCAGAGGCAGGGAATCAGATGCGGGGAATCAGAGGCGTGGAATCAGAGGCGGAGAATGAGAGGTGGGGAATCAGAGGCGGGGAATCAGAGGCGGAGAATCATAGGCGGGCAATCAGATGCAGGAAATCAGAGGCAGGGAATCAGAGGCAGGGAATCAGAGGCAGGGAATCTGAGGCAGGGAGTCAGAGGTGGGGAATCAGAGGCGGGGAATCAGAGGCAGGGAATCAGATGAAGGGACTCTGATGCAGGGAATCTGAGGCAGGGAATCTGAGGCAGGGAATCTGTGGCAGGGAATCTGATGAGGTTTATCAGAAGGGGGAAATGAGATTTGGGAAACGAGATGCAGAGAAAGAGGCACGGAAATAGAGGCAGGGAAAGAGAGGCAGGGAATCAGAGGCGGGGAATCAGAGGTGGGGAATCAGAGGCGGGGAATCAGAGGCGGGGAATCAGAGTGGGGAATCAGAGGCGGGGAATCAGAGGCGGGGAATCAGAGGCAGGGAATCAGAGGCGGGAAATCAGAGACGGCGAATCTGAGGCGGTGAATCAGAGGTGGGGAAAGAGATGTGGGGAAACGTAGGCCAGGAAAGTTGCACGGAAAGGGAGGCGGTGAGTCATAGGCGGGGAATCAGAGGCGGGGAATCAGAGGCAGGGAATCAGAGGGGGGCAATCAGAGGCGGCGAATCAGAGGCGTGGAATCAGAGGTGGGGAAAGAGATGTGGGGAAACAGGCGGGTAAACAGAAGCGGGTAAACATAGGTGCATAAATAGAGGCGGCGAAAGAGATGGGCGAAACATAGTGGTTGGAACTTGTATGTTGAAAATGAGTTACACAGAACAGATCAAACAGAGTTGTTGAAATTGAGGGAGGGAAAGAGAGGCACGGAAAGAGTGGAGGGGAAAGAGTGCAGGCAAAAGAGAGGCGTAGAGACAGTGGTGGGGAATCAGAGGCGGGGAATCAGAGGCGGGGAATCAGAGGCAGGGAATCAGAGGCGGGGAAAGATATGTGGGGAAACGTAGGCCAGGAAAGTTGAGCGGAAAGGGAGGCAGTGAATCAGAGGTGGGGAATCAGAGGCGGGGAATCAGAGGCGGGGAATCAGAGGCGGGGAATCAGAGGCGGGGAATCAGAAGCGGGGAATCAGAGGTGGGGAATCAGAGGCGGGGTATAAGAGGTTGAGAATCAGAGATGGGCATTCAGATGCAGGGAATCAGAGGCAGGGAATCAGAGGCAGGGAATCAGAGTCACGGAATCTGAGGTAGGGAATCTGAGGTGGGGAATCAGAGGCGGGGAAACAGGCGGGTAAACAGAGGCGGGTAAACATAGGCGGGGAATCAGAGGCAGGGAATCAGAGGCGGGGAATCAGAGGCGGTGAATCAGAGGCGGGGAATCAAAGGCGGGGAATCAGATGCGGTGAATCAGAGGCGGGGAATTAGAGGTGGGGTATTAGATGAGGGGAATCAGAGGCGGGGAATCAGAGGCGGGGAATCAGAGGCGGGGAATCAGAGGCGTGGAATCAGAGGCGGGGAATCAGAGGCGGGGAATCAGAAGTGGGGAATCAGATGTGGGGAATCAGAGGCGGGGAATCAGAGGCAGGGAATCAGAGGCGGGCAATCAGAAGTGGGGAATCAGAAGCGGGGAATCAGAGGCGGGGAAACAGAGGCGGTGAATCAGAGGCGGGGAATCAGAAGTGGGGAATCAGAGGTGGGGAATCAGAGGCGGGGAATCAGAGGCGGGGAATCAGATGCGGGGAATCAGATGCGGGGAATCAGAGGTGGGGAATCAGAAGCGGGGTATCAGAGGAGGGGAATCAGAGGCGGGGAATCAGAGGCGGGGAATCAGAGGCGGGGAATCAGAGGTGTGGAATCAGAGGCGGGAATTCAGAGGCGGGGAAAGATATGTGGGGAAACGTAGGCCAGGAAAGTTGAGCGGAAATGGAGGCAGCGAATCAGAGGTGGGGAATCAGAGGCGGGGAATCAGAGGCTGGGAATCAGAGGCGGGGAATCAGAGGCGCGGAATCAGAAGTGGGGAATCAGAGGTGGGGAATCAGAGGCGGGGAATCAGAGGCGGGGAATCAGAGGCGGGGAATCAGAGGCAGGGAATCAGAGGCGGGCAATCAGATGCAGGGAATCAGAGGCATGGAATCAGAGGCAGGGAATCAGAGGCAGGGAATCTGAGGGGGCGAATATGAGGTAGTGAATCAGAGGCGGGGAAACAGGCGGGTAAACAGAGGCTGGGAATCAGAGGCAGGGAATCAGCCGCGGGGAATCAGAGGCAGGGAATCAGATGAAGGGAATCTGATGCAGGGAATCTTAGGCAGGGAATCTGAGGCAGGGAATCTGTGGCAGAAAATCTGATGCGGGTTATCAGAAGGGGGAAATGAGATGTGGGAAACGAGATGCAGAGAAAGAGGCACGGAAATAGAGGCAGGGAAAGAGTGGCAGGGTATCAGAGGCGGGTAATCAGAGGCGTGGAATCAGAGGCGGGGAATCAGAGACACAGAAAGAGAGGCGTGGAATCAGAGGTGCGGAATCAGAGCCGGTGAATCTGAGCCGGGAAATCAGAAGCATAGCAACAGAGGCGTTGAAACATGGGTGCGGAATCGGACGCGGGGAATCAGAGGTGGGGACTCAGAGGCAGGGAATCAGAGGCAGGGAATCAGAGGCAGGTTATCAGAGGCAGGGAATCAGATGCGGGGAATCAGAGGCGTGGAATCAGAGGCGGAAAATGAGAGGTGGGGAATCAGAGGCGGGGAATCAGAGGCGGAGAATCATAGGCGGGCAATCAGATGCAGGAAATCAGAGGCAGGGAATCAGAGGCAGGGAATCAGAGGCAGGGAATCTGAGGCAGGGAGTCAGAGGTGGGGAATCAGAGGCGGGGAATCAGAGGCAGGGAATCAGATGAAGGGACTCTGATGCAGGGAATCTGAGGCAGGGAATCTGAGGCAGGGAATCTGTGGCAGGGAATCTGATGAGGTTTATCAGAAGGGGGAAATGAGATTTGGGAAACGAGATGCAGAGAAAGAGGCACGGAAATAGAGGCAGGGAAAGAGAGGCAGGGAATCAGAGGCGGGGAATCAGAGGTGGGGAATCAGAGGCGGGGAATCAGAGGCGGGGAATCAGAGTGGGGAATCAGAGGCGGGGAATCAGAGGCGGGGAATCAGAGGCAGGGAATCAGAGGCGGGAAATCAGAGACGGCGAATCTGAGGCGGTGAATCAGAGGTGGGGAAAGAGATGTGGGGAAACGTAGGCCAGGAAAGTTGCACGGAAAGGGAGGCGGTGAGTCATAGGCGGGGAATCAGAGGCGGGGAATCAGAGGCAGGGAATCAGAGGGGGGCAATCAGAGGCGGCGAATCAGAGGCGTGGAATCAGAGGTGGGGAAAGAGATGTGGGGAAACAGGCGGGTAAACAGAAGCGGGTAAACATAGGTGCATAAATAGAGGCGGCGAAAGAGATGGGCGAAACATAGTGGTTGGAACTTGTATGTTGAAAATGAGTTACACAGAACAGATCAAACAGAGTTGTTGAAATTGAGGGAGGGAAAGAGAGGCACGGAAAGAGTGGAGGGGAAAGAGTGCAGGCAAAAGAGAGGCGTAGAGACAGTGGTGGGGAATCAGAGGCGGGGAATCAGAGGCGGGGAATCAGAGGCAGGGAATCAGAGGCGGGGAAAGATATGTGGGGAAACGTAGGCCAGGAAAGTTGAGCGGAAAGGGAGGCAGTGAATCAGAGGTGGGGAATCAGAGGCGGGGAATCAGAGGCGGGGAATCAGAGGCGGGGAATCAGAGGCGGGGAATCAGAAGCGGGGAATCAGAGGTGGGGAATCAGAGGCGGGGTATCAGAGGTTGAGAATCAGAGATGGGCATTCAGATGCAGGGAATCAGAGGCAGGGAATCAGAGGCAGGGAATCAGAGTCACGGAATCTGAGGTAGGGAATCTGAGGTGGGGAATCAGAGGCGGGGAAACAGGCGGGTAAACAGAGGCGGGTAAACATAGGCGGGGAATCAGAGGCAGGGAATCAGAGGCGGGGAATCAGAGGCGGTGAATCAGAGGCGGGGAATCAAAGGCGGGGAATCAGATGCGGTGAATCAGAGGCGGGGAATTAGAGGTGGGGTATTAGATGAGGGGAATCAGAGGCGGGGAATCAGAGGCGGGGAATCAGAGGCGGGGAATCAGAGGCGTGGAATCAGAGGCGGGGAATCAGAGGCGGGGAATCAGAAGTGGGGAATCAGATGTGGGGAATCAGAGGCGGGGAATCAGAGGCAGGGAATCAGAGGCGGGCAATCAGAAGTGGGGAATCAGAAGCGGGGAATCAGAGGCGGGGAAACAGAGGCGGTGAATCAGAGGCGGGGAATCAGAAGTGGGGAATCAGAGGTGGGGAATCAGAGGCGGGGAATCAAAGGCGGGGAATCAGAGGCGGGCAATCAGATGCAGGGAATCAGAGGCAGGGAATCAGAGGCAGGGAATCAGAGGCAGGGAATCTGAGGCAGGGAATCTGTGTTGGGGAACCAGAGGCGGGAAAACAGGCGAGTAAACAGAGGCGGGTAAACATAGGTGGGGAATCAGAGGCGGGGAATCAGAGCCGGGAAATCAGAGGCGGGGAATCTGAGGCGGGGAATCAGATGCAGGGAATCAGATGCGGGACATCAGAGGTGCGGTATCAGAGGCGGGGAATTAGAGGCGGGGAATCAGAGGCGGGGAATCAGAGGCGTGGAATCAGAGGCGGGGAATCAGAGGCGGGTAAACATAGGCGGGGAATCAGAGGCGGGGAATCAGAGGCGGGGAATCAGAGGCGGGGAATCAGAGGCGGGGAATCAGAGGCGTGGAATCAGATTCGGTGAATCAGAGGCAGTGAATCAGAGGCGGGGAACCAGAGGCGGGGAATCAGAGGCCGGGAATCAGATATGGGGAAACAGAGGCGGGGAATCCGAGGCGGGGAAACAGAGGCGGGGAATCAGATATGGGAAATCAGAGGTGGGGAATCAGAGGTTGGGAATCAGAGGCAGGGAATCAGAGGCTTGGAATCAGATGCAGGGAATCAGATGCGGGGAATCAGAGGCGGGGAATCAGAGCTGGGGAATCAGAGCTGGGGAATCAGATTCGGGGAATCAGAGGCGGGGACTTAGATATTGGGAAACAGAGGCGGGGAATCAGAGGCGGGGAAACCCAGGCGGGGAATCAGATATGGGGAATCAGAGGTGGGGAATCAGAGGCAAGGAATCAGATGTGCGGAATCAGAGATGGGGAATCAGAGGCAGGGAATCAGAATCAGAAGCAGGGAATCAGAGGCCGGGAATCAGAGGCCGGAATCAGATGCTGGGAATCAGAGGCCTGGAATCAGAGGCGGGGAATCAGAGGCAGGGAATCAGATGTGGGGAATCAGAGGCGGGGAATCAGAGCTGGGGAATCAGAGGTGGGGTATTAGAGTTGGGGAATCAGAGGCGGGGAATCAGATATGGGGAAACAGAGGTGGGGAATCAGAGGCGGGGAAACAGAGGCAGGGAATCAGATATGGGGAATCAGAGGTGGGGAATCAGAGATGGGGAATCAGAGGCGGGGAATCAGAGGCAGGGAATCAGAGGCAGGAAATCAGACACGGGGATTCAGTGGCTGGGAATCAGACGGGGGGAATCAAAGGCGGGGAATCAGAGCTGGGGAATCAGAGGCGGGGATTCAGTGGCTGGGAATCAGACGGGGGGAATCAAAGGCGGGGAATCAGAGCTGGGGAATCAGAGGCAGGGAATCAGAGGCGGGGAATCAGATATGGGGAATCAGAGGCTGGGATTCAGAGGCGGGGAATCAGAGGCAGGGAATCAGACACGGGGAATCAGAGGTGGGGAATCAGAGATGGGGAATCAGAGGCGGGGAATCAGAGGCAGGGAATCAGACGCGTGGAATCTGAGGCGGGGAATCAGAGCTGGGGAATCAGAGGTGGGGAATCAGAGTTGGGGAATCAGAGGCAGGGAATCGGATGTGCGGAATCAGAGATGGGGAATCAGATGTGGGGAATCAGAGGAATCAGAGATGGGGAATCAGAGGCGGGGAATCAGAGGCAGGAAATCAGACACGGGGATTCAGAGGCTGGGAATCAGACGGGGGGAATCAAAGGCGGGGAATCAGAGCTGGGGAATCATAGGCAGGGAATCAGAGTTGGGGATTCAGAGACGGGGAATCAGATATGGGGAAACAGAGGCGGGGAATCAGAGGCGGGCAAACAGAGGCGGGGAATTAGATATGGGGAATCAGAGGTGGGGAATCAGAGGTGGTGAATCAGTGATGGGGAATCAGAGGCGGGGAATCAGAGTTGGGGCATCAGAGGTGGGGAATTAGATATAGGGAAACAGAGGCGGGGAATCAGAGGCGGGGAAACAGAGGCGGAGAATCAGATATGGGGAATCAGAGGTGGGGAATCAGAGGCAGGGAATCAGATGTGCGGAATCAGAGATCAGGAATCAGAGGCAGGGAATCAGAATCAGAAGCGGGGAATCAGAGGCCGGGAATCAGAGGCCGGGAATCAGATGCTGGGAATAAGAAGCCGGGAATCAGAGGTGGGGAATCAGAGTCCGGGAATCAGAGATGGGGATTCAGAGGCGGGGAATGAGATATGGAGAATCAGAGGCGGGGAATCAGAGGCCGGGAAACAGAGGTGGGGAATCAGATATGGGGAATCAGAGGTGGCGAATCAAAGGCGGTGAATCAGAGATGGGCAATCAGAGGCGGGGAATCAGAGGCAGGGAATTAGATGCGGGGAATCAGAGGCGGGGAATCAGAGCTGGCGAATCAGAGGCGGGGAATCAGAGGTGGGCAATCAGAGGCAGGGAATCAGATATGGGGAATCAGAGGCGGGGAATCAGAGGCGGGGAAACAGAGGCGGGGAATCAAATATAGGGAATCAGAGGTGGGGAATCAGAGGTTGTGAATCAGAGATGGGGAATCAAGGCGGGGAATCAGAGGCAGGGAATCAGACACGGGGAATCAGAGGCGGGGATTCAGAGCTGGGGAATCAGAGGCGGGGAATCAGAGGCGGGGAAACAGAGGCGGGGAATCAGATATGGGGAATCAGAGGTGGGGAATCAGGGGCAGGGATTCAGTGTCAGGGAATCAGAGGCGGGGAATCAGAGGCGGGGAATCAGAGGCAGGGAATCAGACACGGGGAATCAGAGGCGGGGAATCAGAGATGGGGAATCAGAGGCGGGGAATCAGAGGCAGGGAATCGGACGCCGGGAATCAGAGTCGGGGAATCAGAGCTGGGGAATCAGAGGCGGGGAATCAGAGTTGGGGAATCAGAGGCGGGGATTCAGATATGGGGAAATAGAGGCGGGGAATCAGATATGGGGAATCAGAGGTGTGGAATCAGAGGTTGGGAATCAGAGGAAGGGAATCAGAGTCGGGGAAACAGAGGCGGGGAATCAGATATGTTGAATCAGAGGTGGCGAATCAAAGGCGGTGAAACAGAGATGGGGAATCAGGGCAGGGAATCAGAGGCAGGGAATCAAACACGGGGAATCAGAGCTGGGGAATCAGAGGCGGGGAATCAGAGTTGGGAATCAGAGGCGGGGAATCAGAGGCGGGGAAACAGAGGCGGGGAATCAGATATGGGGAATCAGAGGTGGGGAATCAGAGGTTGGGAATGAGAGGCAGGGAATCGGAGATGGGGAATCAGAGGCAGGGAATCAGAGGCGGGGAATCAGAGGCGGGGAATCAGAGGCCGGGAATCAGATATGGGGAAACTGAGGCGGGGAATCCGAGGCGGGGCAACAGAGGCGGGGAATCAGATATGGGGAATCAGAGGTGGGGAATCAGAGGTTGGGAATCAGAGGCAGGGAATCAGAGGCTTGGAATCAGATGCAGGAAATCAGATGCGGGGAATCAGAGGCGGGGAATCAGAGCTGGGGAATCAGAGGTGGGGAATCAGATTTGGGGAATCAGAGGTGGGGACTTAGATATTGGGAAACAGAGGCGGGGAATCAGAGGCGGGGAAAGAGATGTGGGGAAACGTAGGCCAGGAAAGTTGCGCGGAAAGGGAGGCGGTGAATCAGAGGCGGCGAATCAGAGGCGGGGAATCAGAGGCAGGGAATCAGAGGGGGGCAATCAGAGGCGGCGAATCAGAGGCGTGGAATCAGAGGTGTGGAAAGAGATGTGGGGAAACAGGCGGGTAAACAGAAGCGGGTAAACATAGGTGCACAAATAGAGGCAGCGAAAGAGATGGGCGAAACATAGTGGTTGGAACTTGTATGTTGAAAATGAGTTACACAGAACAGATCAAACAGAGTTGTTGAAATTGAGGGAGGGAAAGAGAGGCACGGAAAGAGTGAAGGGGAAAGAGTGCAGGCAAAATGGAGGCGTAGAGACAGAGGTGGTGAATCAGTGGCGGGGAATCAGAGGCGGGGAAAGAGATGTGGGGAAACGTAGGACAGGAAAGTTGCGCGGAAAGGGAGGCGGTGAATCAGAGGCGGCGAATCAGAGGCGGGGAATCAGAGGCAGGGAATCAGAGGGGGGCAATCAGAGGCGGCGAATCAGAGGCGTGGAATCAGAGGTGTGGAAAGAGATGTGGGGAAACAGGCGGGTAAACAGAAGCGGGTAAACATAGGTGCACAAATAGAGGCAGCGAAAGAGATGGGCGAAACATAGTGGTTGGAACTTGTATGTTGAAAATGAGTTACACAGAACAGATCAAACAGAGTTGTTGAAATTGAGGGAGGGAAAGAGAGGCACGGAAAGAGTGAAGGGGAAAGAGTGCAGGCAAAATGGAGGCGTAGAGACAGAGGTGGTGAATCAGTGGCGGGGAATCAGAGGCGGGGAATCAAAGGCAGGGAATCAGATGAAGGGAATCTGATGCAGGGAATCTGAGGCAGGGAATCTGAGGCAGGGAATCGGAGGCAGGGAATCTGATGTGGGGAATCACAGGCGGGGAATCAGAGGCGGGGAATCAGAGGGGGGATTCAGAGGCGGGGAATCAGAGGCGGGGAATCAGAGGCGCGGAATCAGAGGGGGGAATCTGAGGTGGGGAATCAGAGGCGGGGAATCAGAGGCGGGGAATCAGAGGCAGGGAATCAGAGGCAGGGAATCAGATGAAGGGAATCTGATGCAGGGAATCTGAGGCAGGGAATCTGAGGCGGGGAAACAGGCGGGTAAACAGAGGCGGGTAAACATAGGCGGGGAATCAGAGGCGGGGAATCAGAGGCGGGGAATCAGAGGCGGGGAATCAGAGGCGGGGAATCAGAGGCGGGGTATCAGATGCGGGGAATCAGATGCGGGGAATCAGAGGTGGGGAATCAGAAGCGGGGTATCAGAGGAGGGGAATCAGAGGCTGGGAATCAGAGGCGGGGAATCAGAGGCGGGGAATCAGAGGCGTGGAATCAGAGGCGGGAATTCAGAGGCGGGGAAAGATATGTGGGGAAACGTAGGCCAGGAAAGTTGAGCGGAAATGGAGGCAGTGAATCAGAGGTGGGGAATCAGAGGCGGGGAATCAGAGGCTGGGAATCAGAGGCGGGGAATCAGAGGCGGGGAATCAGAAGTGGGGAATCAGAGGTGGGGAATCAGAGGCGGGGAATCAGAGGCGGGGAATCAGAGGCAGGGAATCAGAGGCAGGGAATCTGAGGGGGCGAATATGAGGTAGTGAATCAGAGGCGGGGAAACAGGCGGGTAAACAGAGGCTGGGAATCAGAGGCAGGGAATCAGCCGCGGGGAATCAGAGGCAGGGAATCAGATGAAGGGAATCTGATGCAGGGAATCTTAGGCAGGGAATCTGAGGCAGGGAATCTGTGGCAGAAAATCTGATGCGGGTTATCAGAAGGGGGAAATGAGATGTGGGAAACGAGATGCAGAGAAAGAGGCACGGAAATAGAGGCAGGGAAAGAGTGGCAGGGTATCAGAGGCGGGTAATCAGAGGCGTGGAATCAGAGGCGGGGAATCAGAGACACAGAAAGAGAGGCGTGGAATCAGAGGTGCGGAATCAGAGCCGGTGAATCTGAGCCGGGAAATCAGAAGCATAGCAACAGAGGCGGTGAAACATGGGTGCGGAATCGGACGTGGGGAATCAGAGGTGGGGACTCAGAGGCAGGGAATAAGAGGCAGGGAATCAGAGGCAGGTTATCAGAGGCAGGGAATCAGATGCGGGGAATCAGAGGCTTGGAATCAGAGGCGGAAAATGAGAGGTGGGGAATCAGAGGCGGGGAATCAGAGGCGGAGAATCATAGGCGGGCAATCAGATGCAGGAAATCAGAGGCAGGGAATCAGAGGCAGGGAATCAGAGGCAGGGAATCTGAGGCAGGGAGTCAGAGGTGGGGAATCAGAGGCGGGCAATCAGAGGCAGGGAATCAGATGAAGGGACTCTGATGCAGGGAATCTGAGGCAGGGAATCTGAGGCAGGGAATCTGTGGCAGGGAATCTGATGAGGTTTATCAGAAGGGGGAAATGAGATTTGGGAAACGAGATGCAGAGAAAGAGGCACGGAAATAGAGGCAGGGAAAGAGAGGCAGGGAATCAGAGGCGGGGAATCAGAGGTGGGGAATCAGAGGCGGGGAATCAGAGGCGGGGAATCAGAGTGGGGAATCAGAGGCGGGGAATCAGAGGCGGGGAATCAGAGGCAGGGAATCAGAGGCGGGAAATCAGAGACGGCGAATCTGAGGCGGTGAATCAGAGGTGGGGAAAGAGATGTGGGGAAACGTAGGCCAGGAAAGATGCACGGAAAGGGAGGCGGTGAGTCAGAGGCGGGGAATCAGAGGCGGGGAATCAGAGGCAGGGAATCAGAGGGGGGCAATCAGAGGCGGCGAATCAGAGGCGTGGAATCAGAGGTGGGGAAAGAGATGTGGGGAAACAGGCGGGTAAACAGAAGCGGGTAAACATAGGTGCATAAATAGAGGCGGCGAAAGAGATGGGCGAAACATAGTGGTTGGAACTTGTATGTTGAAAATGAGTTACACAGAACAGATCAAACAGAGTTGTTGAAATTGAGGGAGGGAAAGAGAGGCACGGAAAGAGTGGAGGGGAAAGAGTGCAGGCAAAAGAGAGGCGTAGAGACAGTGGTGGGGAATCAGAGGCGGGGAATCAGAGGCGGGGAATCAGAGGCAGGGAATCAGAGGCGGGGAAAGATATGTGGGGAAACGTAGGCCAGGAAAGTTGAGCGGAAAGGGAGGCAGTGAATCAGAGGTGGGGAATCAGAGGCGGGGAATCAGAGGCGGGGAATCAGAGGCGGGGAATCAGAGGCGGGGAATCAGAAGCGGGGAATCAGAGGTGGGGAATCAGAGGCGGGGTATCAGAGGTTGAGAATCAGAGATGGGCATTCAGATGCAGGGAATCAGAGGCAGGGAATCAGAGGCAGGGAATCAGAGTCACGGAATCTGAGGTAGGGAATCTGAGGTGGGGAATCAGAGGCGGGGAAACAGGCGGGTAAACAGAGGCGGGTAAACATAGGCGGGGAATCAGAGGCAGGGAATCAGAGGCGGGGAATCAGAGGCGGTGAATCAGAGGCGGGGAATCAGAGGCGGGGAATCAGATGCGGTGAATCAGAGTCGGGGAATCAGAGGTTGGGTATTAGATGAGGGGAAACAGAGGCGGGGAATCAGAGGCGGGGAAAGAGATGTGGGGAAACGTAGGCCAGGAAAGTTGCGCGGAAAGGGAGGCGGTGAATCAGAGGCGGCGAATCAGAGGCGGGGAATCAGAGGCAGGGAATCAGAGGGGGGCAATCAGAGGCGGCGAATCAGAGGCGTGGAATCAGAGGTGTGGAAAGAGATGTGGGGAAACAGGCGGGTAAACAGAAGCGGGTAAACATAGGTGCACAAATAGAGGCAGCGAAAGAGATGGGCGAAACATAGTGGTTGGAACTTGTATGTTGAAAATGAGTTACACAGAACAGATCAAACAGAGTTGTTGAAATTGAGGGAGGGAAAGAGAGGCACGGAAAGAGTGAAGGGGAAAGAGTGCAGGCAAAATGGAGGCGTAGAGACAGAGGTGGTGAATCAGTGGCGGGGAATCAGAGGCGGGGAAAGAGATGTGGGGAAACGTAGGACAGGAAAGTTGCGCGGAAAGGGAGGCGGTGAATCAGAGGCGGCGAATCAGAGGCGGGGAATCAGAGGCAGGGAATCAGAGGGGGGCAATCAGAGGCGGCGAATCAGAGGCGTGGAATCAGAGGTGTGGAAAGAGATGTGGGGAAACAGGCGGGTAAACAGAAGCGGGTAAACATAGGTGCACAAATAGAGGCAGCGAAAGAGATGGGCGAAACATAGTGGTTGGAACTTGTATGTTGAAAATGAGTTACACAGAACAGATCAAACAGAGTTGTTGAAATTGAGGGAGGGAAAGAGAGGCACGGAAAGAGTGAAGGGGAAAGAGTGCAGGCAAAATGGAGGCGTAGAGACAGAGGTGGTGAATCAGTGGCGGGGAATCAGAGGCGGGGAATCAAAGGCAGGGAATCAGATGAAGGGAATCTGATGCAGGGAATCTGAGGCAGGGAATCTGAGGCAGGGAATCGGAGGCAGGGAATCTGATGTGGGGAATCACAGGCGGGGAATCAGAGGCGGGGAATCAGAGGGGGGATTCAGAGGCGGGGAATCAGAGGCGGGGAATCAGAGGCGTGGAATCAGAGGGGGGAATCTGAGGTGGGGAATCAGAGGCGGGGAATCAGAGGCGGGGAATCAGAGGCAGGGAATCAGAGGCAGGGAATCAGATGAAGGGAATCTGATGCAGGGAATCTGAGGCAGGGAATCTGAGGCGGGGAAACAGGCGGGTAAACAGAGGCGGGTAAACATAGGCGGGGAATCAGAGGCGGGGAATCAGAGGCGGGGAATCAGAGGCGGGGAATCAGAGGCGGGGAATCAGAGGCGGGGTATCAGATGCGGGGAATCAGATGCGGGGAATCAGAGGTGGGGAATCAGAAGCGGGGTATCAGAGGAGGGGAATCAGATATGGGGAATCAGAGGCGGGGAATCAGAGGCGGGGAATCAGAGGCGTGGAATCAGAGGCGGGAATTCAGAGGCGGGGAAAGATATGTGGGGAAACGTAGGCCAGGAAAGTTGAGCGGAAATGGAGGCAGTGAATCAGAGGTGGGGAATCAGAGGCGGGGAATCAGAGGCTGGGAATCAGAGGCGGGGAATCAGAGGCGGGGAATCAGAAGTGGGGAATCAGAGGTGGGGAATCAGAGGCGGGGAATCAGAGGCGGGGAATCAGAGGCAGGGAATCAGAGGCAGGGAATCTGAGGGAGCGAATATGAGGTAGTGAATCAGAGGCGGGGAAACAGGCGGGTAAACAGAGGCTGGGAATCAGAGGCAGGGAATCAGCCGCGGGGAATCAGAGGCAGGGAATCAGATGAAGGGAATCTGATGCAGGGAATCTTAGGCAGGGAATCTGAGGCAGGGAATCTGTGGCAGAAAATCTGATGCGGGTTATCAGAAGGGGGAAATGAGATGTGGGAAACGAGATGCAGAGAAAGAGGCACGGAAATAGAGGCAGGGAAAGAGTGGCAGGGTATCAGAGGCAGGTAATCAGAGGCGTGGAATCAGAGGCGGGGAATCAGAGACACTGAAAGAGAGGCGTGGAATCAGAGGTGCGGAATCAGAGCCGGTGAATCTGAGCCGGGAAATCAGAAGCATAGCAACAGAGGCGGTGAAACATGGGTGCGGAATCGGACGTGGGGAATCAGAGGTGGGGACTCAGAGGCAGGGAATCAGAGGCAGGGAATCAGAGGCAGGTTATCAGAGGCAGGGAATCAGATGCGGGGAATCAGAGGCGTGGAATCAGAGGCGGAAAATGAGAGGTGGGGAATCAGAGGCGGGGAATCAGAGGCGGAGAATCATAGGCGGGCAATCAGATGCAGGAAATCAGAGGCAGGGAATCAGAGGCAGGGAATCAGAGGCAGGGAATCTGAGGCAGGGAATCAGAGGTGGGGAATCAGAGGCGGGCAATCAGAGGCAGGGAATCAGATGAAGGGACTCTGATGCAGGGAATCTGAGGCAGGGAATCTGAGGCAGGGAATCTGTGGCAGGGAATCTGATGAGGTTTATCAGAAGGGGGAAATGAGATTTGGGAAACGAGATGCAGAGAAAGAGGCACGGAAATAGAGGCAGGGAAAGAGAGGCAGGGAATCAGAGGCGGGGAATCAGAGGTGGGGAATCAGAGGCGGGGAATCAGAGGCGGGGAATCAGAGTGGGGAATCAGAGGCGGGGAATCAGAGGCGGGGAATCAGAGGCAGGGAATCAGAGGCGGGAAATCAGAGACGGCGAATCTGAGGCGGTGAATCAGAGGTGGGGAAAGAGATGTGGGGAAACGTAGGCCAGGAAAGATGCACGGAAAGGGAGGCGGTGAGTCAGAGGCGGGGAATCAGAGGCGGGGAATCAGAGGCAGGGAATCAGAGGGGGGCAATCAGAGGCGGCGAATCAGAGGCGTGGAATCAGAGGTGGGGAAAGAGATGTGGGGAAACAGGCGGGTAAACAGAAGCGGGTAAACATAGGTGCATAAATAGAGGCGGCGAAAGAGATGGGCGAAACATAGTGGTTGGAACTTGTATGTTGAAAATGAGTTACACAGAACAGATCAAACAGAGTTGTTGAAATTGAGGGAGGGAAAGAGAGGCACGGAAAGAGTGGAGGGGAAAGAGTGCAGGCAAAAGAGAGGCGTAGAGACAGTGGTGGGGAATCAGAGGCGGGGAATCAGAGGCGGGGAATCAGAGGCAGGGAATCAGAGGCGGGGAAAGATATGTGGGGAAACGTAGGCCAGGAAAGTTGAGCGGAAAGGGAGGCAGTGAATCAGAGGTGGGGAATCAGAGGCGGGGAATCAGAGGCGGGGAATCAGAGGCGGGGAATCAGAGGCGGGGAATCAGAAGCGGGGAATCAGAGGTGGGGAATCAGAGGCGGGGTATCAGAGGTTGAGAATCAGAGATGGGCATTCAGATGCAGGGAATCAGAGGCAGGGAATCAGAGGCAGGGAATCAGAGTCACGGAATCTGAGGTAGGGAATCTGAGGTGGGGAATCAGAGGCGGGGAAACAGGCGGGTAAACAGAGGCGGGTAAACATAGGCGGGGAATCAGAGGCAGGGAATCAGAGGCGGGGAATCAGAGGCGGTGAATCAGAGGCGGGGAATCAGAGGCGGGGAATCAGATGCGGTGAATCAGAGTCGGGGAATCAGAGGTTGGGTATTAGATGAGGGGAATCAGAGGCGGGGAATCAGAGGCGGGGAATCAGAGGCGGGGAATCAGAGGCGTGGAATCAGAGGCGGGGAATCAGAGGCGGGGAATCAGAAGTGGGGAATCAGATGTGGGGAATCAGAGGCGGGGAATCAGAGGCAGGGAATCAGAGGCGGGCAATCAGAAGTGGGGAATCAGAAGCGGGGAATCAGAGGCGGGGAAACAGAGGCGGTGAATCAGAGGCGGGGAATCAGAAGTGGGGAATCAGAGGTGGGGAATCAGAGGCGGGGAATCAGAGGCGGGGAATCAGAGGCGGGCAATCAGATGCAGGGAATCAGAGGCAGGGAATCAGAGGCAGGGAATCAGAGGCAGGGAATCTGAGGCATGGAATCTGTGTTGGGGAACCAGAGGCGGGAAAACAGGCGAGTAAACAGAGGCGGGTAAACATAGGTGGGGAATCAGAGGCGGGGAATCAGAGCCGGGAAATCAGAGGCGGGGAATCTGAGGCGGGGAATCAGATGCAGGGAATCAGATGCGGGACATCAGAGGTGCGGTATCAGAGGCGGGGAATTAGAGGCGGGGAATCAGAGGCGGGGAATCAGAGGCGTGGAATCAGAGGCGGGGAATCAGAGGCGGGTAAACATAGGCGGGGAATCAGAGGCGGGGAATCAGAGGCGGGGAATCAGAGGCGCGGAATCAGAGGGGGGAATCTGAGGTGGGGAATCAGAGGCGGGGAATCAGAGGCGGGGAATCAGAGGCAGGGAATCAGAGGCAGGGAATCAGATGAAGGGAATCTGATGCAGGGAATCTGAGGCAGGGAATCTGAGGCGGGGAAACAGGCGGGTAAACAGAGGCGGGTAAACATAGGCGGGGAATCAGAGGCGGGGAATCAGAGGCGGGGAATCAGAGGCGGGGAATCAGAGGCGGGGAATCAGAGGCGGGGAATCAGATGCGGGGAATCAGATGCGGGGAATCAGAGGTGGGGAATCAGAAGCGGGGTATCAGAGGAGGGGAATCAGAGGCGGGGAATCAGAGGCGGGGAATCAGAGGCGGGGAATCAGAGGTGTGGAATCAGAGGCGGGAATTCAGAGGCGGGGAAAGATATGTGGGGAAACGTAGGCCAGGAAAGTTGAGCGGAAATGGAGGCAGCGAATCAGAGGTGGGGAATCAGAGGCGGGGAATCAGAGGCTGGGAATCAGAGGCGGGGAATCAGAGGCGGGGAATCAGAAGTGGGGAATCAGAGGTGGGGAATCAGAGGCGGGGAATCAGGGGCGGGGAATCAGAGGCGGGGAATCAGAGGCAGGGAATCAGAGGCGGGCAATCAGATGCAGGGAATCAGAGGCATGGAATCAGAGGCAGGGAATCAGAGGCAGGGAATCTGAGGGGGCGAATATGAGGTAGTGAATCAGAGGCGGGGAAACAGGCGGGTAAACAGAGGCTGGGAATCAGAGGCAGGGAATCAGCCGCGGGGAATCAGAGGCAGGGAATCAGATGAAGGGAATCTGATGCAGGGAATCTTAGGCAGGGAATCTGAGGCAGGGAATCTGTGGCAGAAAATCTGATGCGGGTTATCAGAAGGGGGAAATGAGATGTGGGAAACGAGATGCAGAGAAAGAGGCACGGAAATAGAGGCAGGGAAAGAGTGGCAGGGTATCAGAGGCGGGTAATCAGAGGCGTGGAATCAGAGGCGGGGAATCAGAGACACAGAAAGAGAGGCGTGGAATCAGAGGTGCGGAATCAGAGCCGGTGAATCTGAGCCGGGAAATCAGAAGCATAGCAACAGAGGCGGTGAAACATGGGTGCGGAATCGGACGCGGGGAATCAGAGGTGGGGACTCAGAGGCAGGGAATCAGAGGCAGGGAATCAGAGGCAGGTTATCAGAGGCAGGGAATCAGATGCGGGGAATCAGAGGCGTGGAATCAGAGGCGGAAAATGAGAGGTGGGGAATCAGAGGCGGGGAATCAGAGGCGGAGAATCATAGGCGGGCAATCAGATGCAGGAAATCAGAGGCAGGGAATCAGAGGCAGGGAATCAGAGGCAGGGAATCTGAGGCAGGGAGTCAGAGGTGGGGAATCAGAGGCGGGGAATCAGAGGCAGGGAATCAGATGAAGGGACTCTGATGCAGGGAATCTGAGGCAGGGAATCTGAGGCAGGGAATCTGTGGCAGGGAATCTGATGAGGTTTATCAGAAGGGGAAAATGAGATTTGGGAAACGAGATGCAGAGAAAGAGGCACGGAAATAGAGGCAGGGAAAGAGAGGCAGGGAATCAGAGGCGGGGAATCAGAGGTGGGGAATCAGAGGCATGGAATCAGAGGCGGGGAATCAGAGTGGGGAATCAGAGGCGGGGAATCAGAGGCGGGGAATCAGAGGCAGGGAATCAGAGGCGGGAAATCAGAGACGGCGAATCTGAGGCGGTGAATCAGAGGTGGGGAAAGAGATGTGGGGAAACGTAGGCCAGGAAAGTTGCACGGAAAGGGAGGCGGTGAGTCAGAGGCGGGGAATCAGAGGCGGGGAATCAGAGGCAGGGAATCAGAGGGGGGCAATCAGAGGCGGCGAATCAGAGGCGTGGAATCAGAGGTGGGGAAAGAGATGTGGGGAAACAGGCGGGTAAACAGAAGCGGGTAAACATAGGTGCATAAATAGAGGCGGCGAAAGAGATGGGCGAAACATAGTGGTTGGAACTTGTATGTTGAAAATGAGTTACACAGAACAGATCAAACAGAGTTGTTGAAATTGAGGGAGGGAAAGAGAGGCACGGAAAGAGTGGAGGGGAAAGAGTGCAGGCAAAAGAGAGGCGTAGAGACAGTGGTGGGGAATCAGAGGCGGGGAATCAGAGGCGGGGAATCAGAGGCAGGGAATCAGAGGCGGGGAAAGATATGTGGGGAAACGTAGGCCAGGAAAGTTGAGCGGAAAGGGAGGCAGTGAATCAGAGGTGGGGAATCAGAGGCGGGGAATCAGAGGCGGGGAATCAGAGGCGGGGAATCAGAGGCGGGGAATCAGAAGCGGGGAATCAGAGGTGGGGAATCAGAGGCGGGGTATCAGAGGTTGAGAATCAGAGATGGGCATTCAGATGCAGGGAATCAGAGGCAGGGAATCAGAGGCAGGGAATCAGAGTCACGGAATCTGAGGTAGGGAATCTGAGGTGGGGAATCAGAGGCGGGGAAACAGGCGGGTAAACAGAGGCGGGTAAACATAGGCGGGGAATCAGAGGCAGGGAATCAGAGGCGGGGAATCAGAGGCGGTGAATCAGAGGCGGGGAATCAGAGGCGGGGAATCAGATGCGGTGAATCAGAGGCGGGGAATTAGAGGTGGGGTATTAGATGAGGGGAATCATAGGCGGGGAATCAGAGGCGGGGAATCAGAGGCGGGGAATCAGAGGCGTGGAATCAGAGGCGGGGAATCAGAGGCGGGGAATCAGAAGTGGGGAATCAGATGTGGGGAATCAGAGGCGGGGAATCAGAGGCAGGGAATCAGAGGCGGGCAATCAGAAGTGGGGAATCAGAAGCGGGGAATCAGAGGCGGGGAAACAGAGGCGGTGAATCAGAGGCGGGGAATCAGAAGTGGGGAATCAGAGGTGGGGAATCAGAGGCGGGGAATCAGAGGCGGGGAATCAGAGGCGGGCAATCAGATGCAGGGAATCAGAGGCAGGGAATCAGAGGCAGGGAATCAGAGGCAGGGAATCTGAGGCAGGGAATCTGTGTTGGGGAACCAGAGGCGGGAAAACAGGCGAGTAAACAGAGGCGGGTAAACATAGGTGGGGAATCAGAGGCGGGGAATCAGAGCCGGGAAATCAGAGGCGGGGAAACTGAGGCGGGGAATCAGATGCAGGGAATCAGATGCGGGACATCAGAGGTGCGGTATCAGAGGCGGGGAATTAGAGGCGGGGAATCAGAGGCGGGGAATCAGAGGCGTGGAATCAGAGGCGGGGAATCAGAGGCGGGTAAACATAGGCGGGGAATCAGAGGCGGTGAATCAGAGGCGGGGAATCAGAGGCGGGGAATCAGAGGCGGGGAATCAGAGGCGTGGAATCAGATTCGGTGAATCAGTGGCGGAGAATCAGAGGCGGGGTATTAGACGAGGGGAATCGGAGATGGGGAATCAGAGGCAGTGAATCAGAGGCGGGGAACCAGAGGCGGGGAATCAGAGGCCGGGAATCAGATATGGGGAAACAGAGGCGGGGAATCCGAGGCGGGGAAACAGAGGCGGGGAATCAGATATGGGAAATCAGAGGTGGGGAATCAGAGGTTGGGAATCAGAGGCAGGGAATCAGAGGCTTGGAATCAGATGCAGGGAATCAGATGCGGGGAATCAGAGGCGGGGAATCAGAGCTGGGGAATCAGAGGTGGGGAATCAGATTTGGGGAATCAGAGGCGGGGACTTAGATATTGGGAAACAGAGGCGGGGAATCAGAGGCGGGGAAACCCAGGCGGGGAATCAGATATGGGGAATCAGAGGTGGGGAATCAGAGGCAAGGAATCAGATGTGCGGAATCAGAGATGGGGAATCAGAGGCAGGGAATCAGAATCAGAAGCAGGGAATCAGAGGCCGGGAATCAGAGGCCGGAATCAGATGCTGGGAATCAGAGGCCTGGAATCAGAGGCGGGGAATCAGAGGCAGGGAATCAGATGTGGGGAATCAGAGTCGGGGAATCAGAGCTGGGGAATCAGAGGTGGGGTATTAGAGTTGGGGAATCAGAGGCGGGGAATCAGATATGGGGAAACAGAGGTGGGGAATCAGAGGCGGGGAAACAGAGGCAGGGAATCAGATATGGGGAATCAGAGGTGGGGAATCAGAGATGGGGAATCAGAGGCGGTGAATCAGAGATGGGGAATCAGAGGCGGGGAATCAGAGGCAGGAAATCAGACACGGGGATTCAGTGGCTGGGAATCAGACGGGGGGAATCAAAGGCGGGGAATCAGAGCTGGGGAATCAGAGGCAGAGAATCAGAGGCGGGGAATCAGATATGGGGAATCAGAGGCTGGGATTCAGAGGCGGGGAATCAGAGGCAGGGAATCAGACACGGGGAATCAGAGGTGGGGAATCAGAGATGGGGAATCAGAGGCGGGGAATCAGAGGCAGGGAATCAGACGCGTGGAATCTGAGGCGGGGAATCAGAGCTGGGGAATCAGAGGTGGGGAATCAGAGTTGGGGAATCAGAGGCAGGGAATCGGATGTGCGGAATCAGAGATGGGGAATCAGATGTGGGGAATCAGAGGAATCAGAGATGGGGAATCAGAGGCGGGGAATCAGAGGCAGGAAATCAGACACGGGGATTCAGAGGCTGGGAATCAGACGGGGGGAATCAAAGGCGGGGAATCAGAGCTGGGGAATCATAGGCAGGGAATCAGAGTTGGGGATTCAGAGACGGGGAATCAGATATGGGGAAACTGAGGCGGGGAATCCGAGGCCGGGAATCAGATATGGGGAAACTGAGGCGGGGAATCCGAGGCGGGGCAACAGAGGCGGGGAATCAGATATGGGGAATCAGAGGTGGGGAATCAGAGGTTGGGAATCAGAGGCAGGGAATCAGAGGCTTGGAATCAGATGCAGGAAATCAGATGCGGGGAATCAGAGGCGGGGAATCAGAGGTGGGGAATCAGAGGTGGGGAATCAGATTTGGGGAATCAGAGGTGGGGACTTAGATATTGGGAAACAGAGTCGGGGAATCAGAGGCGGGGAAAGAGATGTGGGGAAACGTAGGCCAGGAAAGTTGCGCGGAAAGGGAGGCGGTGAATCAGAGGCGGCGAATCAGAGGCGGGGAATCAGAGGCAGGGAATCAGAGGGGGGCAATCAGAGGCGGCGAATCAGAGGCGTGGAATCAGAGGTGTGGAAAGAGATGTGGGGAAACAGGCGGGTAAACAGAAGCGGGTAAACATAGGTGCACAAATAGAGGCAGCGAAAGAGAAGGGCGAAACATAGTGGTTGGAACTTGTATGTTGAAAATGAGTTACACAGAACAGATCAAACAGAGTTGTTGAAATTGAGGGAGGGAAAGAGAGGCACGGAAAGAGTGAAGGGGAAAGAGTGCAGGCAAAATGGAGGCGTAGAGACAGAGGTGGTGAATCAGTGGCGGGGAATCAGAGGCGGGGAAAGAGATGTGGGGAAACGTAGGACAGGAAAGTTGCGCGGAAAGGGAGGCGGTGAATCAGAGGCGGCGAATCAGAGGCGGGGAATCAGAGGCAGGGAATCAGAGGGGGGCAATCAGAGGCGGCGAATCAGAGGCGTGGAATCAGAGGTGTGGAAAGAGATGTGGGGAAACAGGCGGGTAAACAGAAGCGGGTAAACATAGGTGCACAAATAGAGGCAGCGAAAGAGATGGGCGAAACATAGTGGTTGGAACTTGTATGTTGAAAATGAGTTACACAGAACAGATCAAACAGAGTTGTTGAAATTGAGGGAGGGAAAGAGAGGCACGGAAAGAGTGAAGGGGAAAGAGTGCAGGCAAAATGGAGGCGTAGAGACAGAGGTGGTGAATCAGAGGCGGGGAATCAGAGGGGGGATTCAGAGGCGGGGAATCAGAGGCGGGGAATCAGAGGCGCGGAATCAGAGGGGGGAATCTAAGGTGGGGAATCAGAGGCGGGGAATCAGAGGCGGGGAATCAGAGGCAGGGAATCAGAGGCAGGGAATCAGATGAAGGGAATCTGATGCAGGGAATCTGAGGCAGGGAATCTGAGGCGGGGAAACAGGCGGGTAAACAGAGGCGGGTAAACATAGGCGGGGAATCAGAGGCGGGGAATCAGAGGCGGGGAATCAGAGGCGGGGAATCAGAGGCGGGGAATCAGAGGCGGGGTATCAGATGCGGGGAATCAGATGCGGGGAATCAGAGGTGGGGAATCAGAAGCGGGGTATCAGAGGAGGGGAATCAGAGGCGGGGAATCAGAGGCGGGGAATCAGAGGCGGGGAATCAGAGGCGTGGAATCAGAGGCGGGAATTCAGAGGCGGGGAAAGATATGTGGGGAAACGTAGGCCAGGAAAGTTGAGCGGAAATGGAGGCAGTGAATCAGAGGTGGGGAATCAGAGGCGGGGAATCAGAGGCTGGGAATCAGAGGCGGGGAATCAGAGGCGGGGAATCAGAAGTGGGGAATCAGAGGTGGGGAATCAGAGGCGGGGAATCAGAGGCGGGGAATCAGAGGCGGGGAATCAGAGGCAGGGAATCAGAGGCGGGCAATCAAATGCAGGGAATCAGAGGCATGGAATCAGAGGCAGGGAATCAGAGGCAGGGAATCTGAGGGGGCGAATATGAGGTAGTGAATCAGAGGCGGGGAAACAGGCGGGTAAACAGAGGCTGGGAATCAGAGGCAGGGAATCAGCCGCGGGGAATCAGAGGCAGGGAATCAGATGAAGGGAATCTGATGCAGGGAATCTTAGGCAGGGAATCTGAGGCAGGGAATCTGTGGCAGAAAATCTGATGCGGGTTATCAGAAGGGGGAAATGAGATGTGGGAAACGAGATGCAGAGAAAGAGGCACGGAAATAGAGGCAGGGAAAGAGTGGCAGGGTATCAGAGGCGGGTAATCAGAGGCGTGGAATCAGAGGCGGGGAATCAGAGACACAGAAAGAGAGGCGTGGAATCAGAGGTGCGGAATCAGAGCCGGTGAATCTGAGCCGGGAAATCAGAAGCATAGCAACAGAGGCGGTGAAACATGGGTGCGGAATCGGACGTGGGGAATCAGAGGTGGGGACTCAGAGGCAGGGAATCAGAGGCAGGGAATCAGAGGCAGGTTATCAGAGGCAGGGAATCAGATGCGGGGAATCAGAGGCGTGGAATCAGAGGCGGAAAATGAGAGGTGGGGAATCAGAGGCGGGGAATCAGAGGCGGAGAATCATAGGCGGGCAATCAGATGCAGGAAATCAGAGGCAGGGAATCAGAGGCAGGGAATCAGAGGCAGGGAATCTGAGGCAGGGAGTCAGAGGTGGGGAATCAGAGGCGGGGAATCAGAGGCAGGGAATCAGATGAAGGGACTCTGATGCAGGGAATCTGAGGCAGGGAATCTGAGGCAGGGAATCTGTGGCAGGGAATCTGATGAGGTTTATCAGAAGGGGGAAATGAGATTTGGGAAACGAGATGCAGAGAAAGAGGCACGGAAATAGAGGCAGGGAAAGAGAGGCAGGGAATCAGAGGCGGGGAATCAGAGGTGGGGAATCAGAGGCGGGGAATCAGAGGCGGGGAATCAGAGTGGGGAATCAGAGGCGGGGAATCAGAGGCGGGGAATCAGAGGCAGGGAATCAGAGGCGGGAAATCAGAGACGGCGAATCTGAGGCGGTGAATCAGAGGTGGGGAAAGAGATGTGGGGAAACGTAGGCCAGGAAAGATGCACGGAAAGGGAGGCGGTGAGTCAGAGGCGGGGAATCAGAGGCGGGGAATCAGAGGCAGGGAATCAGAGGGGGGCAATCAGAGGCGGCGAATCAGAGGCGTGGAATCAGAGGTGGGGAAAGAGATGTGGGGAAACAGGCGGGTAAACAGAAGCGGGTAAACATAGGTGCATAAATAGAGGCGGCGAAAGAGATGGGCGAAACATAGTGGTTGGAACTTGTATGTTGAAAATGAGTTACACAGAACAGATCAAACAGAGTTGTTGAAATTGAGGGAGGGAAAGAGAGGCACGGAAAGAGTGGAGGGGAAAGAGTGCAGGCAAAAGAGAGGCGTAGAGACAGTGGTGGGGAATCAGAGGCGGGGAATCAGAGGCGGGGAATCAGAGGCAGGGAATCAGAGGCGGGGAAAGATATGTGGGGAAACGTAGGCCAGGAAAGTTGAGCGGAAAGGGAGGCAGTGAATCAGAGGTGGGGAATCAGAGGCGGGGAATCAGAGGCGGGGAATCAGAGGCGGGGAATCAGAGGCGGGGAATCAGAAGCGGGGAATCAGAGGTGGGGAATCAGAGGCGGGGTATCAGAGGTTGAGAATCAGAGATGGGCATTCAGATGCAGGGAATCAGAGGCAGGGAATCAGAGGCAGGGAATCAGAGTCACGGAATCTGAGGTAGGGAATCTGAGGTGGGGAATCAGAGGCGGGGAAACAGGCGGGTAAACAGAGGCGGGTAAACATAGGCGGGGAATCAGAGGCAGGGAATCAGAGGCGGGGAATCAGAGGCGGTGAATCAGAGGCGGGGAATCAGAGGCGGGGAATCAGATGCGGTGAATCAGAGTCGGGGAATCAGAGGTGGGGTATTAGATGAGGGGAATCAGAGGCGGGGAATCAGAGGCGGGGAATCAGAGGCGGGGAATCAGAGGCGTGGAATCAGAGGCGGGGAATCAGAGGCGGGGAATCAGAAGTGGGGAATCAGATGTGGGGAATCAGAGGCGGGGAATCAGAGGCAGGGAATCAGAGGCGGGCAATCAGAAGTGGGGAATCAGAAGCGGGGAATCAGAGGCGGGGAAACAGAGGCGGTGAATCAGAGGCGGGGAATCAGAAGTGGGGAATCAGAGGTGGGGAATCAGAGGCGGGGAATCAGAGGCGGGGAATCAGAGGCGGGCAATCAGATGCAGGGAATCAGAGGCAGGGATTCAGAGGCAGGGAATCAGAGGCAGGGAATCTGAGGCATGGAATCTGTGTTGGGGAACCAGAGGCGGGAAAACAGGCGAGTAAACAGAGGCGGGTAAACATAGGTGGGGAATCAGAGGCGGGGAATCAGAGCCGGGAAATCAGAGGCGGGGAATCTGAGGCGGGGAATCAGATGCAGGGAATCAGATGCGGGACATCAGAGGTGCGGTATCACAGGCGGGGAATTAGAGGCGGGGAATCAGAGGCGGGGAATCAGAGGCGTGGAATCAGAGGCGGGGAATCAGAGGCGGGTAAACATAGGCGGGGAATCAGAGGCGGGGAATCAGAGGCGGGGAATCAGAGGCGGGGAATCAGAGGCGGGGAATCAGAGGCGTGGAATCAGATGCGGTGAATCAGTGGCGGAGAATCAGAGGCGGGGTATTAGACGAGGGGAATCGGAGATGGGGAATCAGAGGCAGTGAATCAGAGGCGGGGAATCAGAGGCGGGGAATCAGAGGCCGGGAATCAGATATGGGGAAACAGAGGCGGGGAATCCGAGGCGGGGAAACAGAGGCGGGGAATCAGATATGGGAAATCAGAGGTGGGGAATCAGAGGTTGGGAATCAGAGGCAGGGAATCAGAGGCTTGGAATCAGATGCAGGGAATCAGATGCGGGGAATCAGAGGCGGGGAATCAGAGCTGGGGAATCAGAGGTGGGGAATCAGATTTGGGGAATCAGAGGCGGGGACTTAGATATTGGGAAACAGAGGCGGGGAATCAGAGGTGGGGAAACCCAGGCGGGGAATCAGATATGGGGAATCAGAGGTGGGGAATCAGAGGCAAGGAATCAGATATGCGGAATCAGAGATGGGGAATCAGAGGCAGGGAATCAGAATCAGAAGCAGGGAATCAGAGGCCGGGAATCAGAGGCCGGAATCAGATGCTGGGAATCAGAGGCCTGGAATCAGAGGCGGGGAATCAGAGGCAGGGAATCAGATGTGGGGAATCAGAGGCGGGGAATCAGAGCTGGGGAATCAGAGGTGGGTTATTAGAGTTGGGGAATCAGAGGCGGGGAATCAGATATGGGGAAACAGAGGTGGGGAATCAGAGGCGGGGAAACAGAGGCAGGGAATCAGATATGGGGAATCAGAGGTGGGGAATCAGAGATGGGGAATCAGAGGCGGTGAATCAGAGATGGGGAATCAGAGGCGGGGAATCAGAGGCAGGAAATCAGACACGGGGATTCAGAGGCTGGGAATCAGACGGGGGGAATCAAAGGCGGGGAATCAGAGCTGGGGAATCAGAGGCAGGGAATCAGAGGCGGGGAATCAGATATGGGGAATCAGAGGCTGGGATTCAGAGGCGGGGAATCAGAGGCAGGGAATCAGACACGGGGAATCAGAGGTGGGGAATCAGAGATGGGGAATCAGAGGCGGGGAATCAGAGGCAGGGAATCAGACGCGGGGAATCTGAGGCGGGGAATCAGAGCTGGGGAATCAGAGGTGGGGAATCAGAGTTGGGGAATCAGAGGCAGGGAATCGGATGTGCGGAATCAGAGATGGGGAATCAGATGTGGGGAATCAGAGGAATCAGAGATGGGGAATCAGAGGCGGGGAATCAGAGGCAGGAAATCAGACACGGGGATTCAGAGGCTGGGAATCAGACGGGGGGAATCAAAGGCGGGGAATCAGAGCTGGGGAATCAGAGGCAGGGAATCAGAGGCGGGGAATCAGATATGGGGAATCAGAGGCTGGGATTCAGAGGCGGGGAATCAGAGGCAGGGAATCAGACACGGGGAATCAGAGGTGGGGAATCAGAGATGGGGAATCAGAGGCGGGGAATCAGAGGCAGGGAATCAGACGCGGGGAATCTGAGGCGGGGAATCAGAGCTGGGGAATCAGAGGTGGGGAATCAGAGTTGGGGAATCAGAGGCAGGGAATCGGATGTGCGGAATCAGAGATGGGGAATCAGATGTGGGGAATCAGAGGAATCAGAGATGGGGAATCAGAGGCGGGGAATCAGAGTTGGGAATCAGAGGCGGGGAATCAGAGGCGGGGAAACAGAGGCGGGGAATCAGATATGGGGAATCAGAGGTGGGGAATCAGAGGTTGGGAATGAGAGGCAGGGAATCGGAGATGGGGAATCAGAGGCAGGGAATCAGAGGCGGGGAATCAGAGGCGGGGAATCAGAGGCCGGGAATCAGATATGGGGAAACTGAGGCGGGGAATCCGAGGCGGGGCAACAGAGGCGGGGAATCAGATATGGGGAATCAGAGGTGGGGAATCAGAGGTTGGGAATCAGAGGCAGGGAATCAGAGGCTTGGAATCAGATGCAGGAAATCAGATGCGGGGAATCAGAGGCGGGGAATCAGAGGTGGGGAATCAGAGGTGGGGAATCAGATTTGGGGAATCAGAGGTGGGGACTTAGATATTGGGAAACAGAGTCGGGGAATCAGAGGCGGGGAAAGAGATGTGGGGAAACGTAGGCCAGGAAAGTTGCGCGGAAAGGGAGGCGGTGAATCAGAGGCGGCGAATCAGAGGCGGGGAATCAGAGGCAGGGAATCAGAGGGGGGCAATCAGAGGCGGCGAATCAGAGGCGTGGAATCAGAGGTGTGGAAAGAGATGTGGGGAAACAGGCGGGTAAACAGAAGCGGGTAAACATAGGTGCACAAATAGAGGCAGCGAAAGAGATGGGCGAAACATAGTGGTTGGAACTTGTATGTTGAAAATGAGTTACACAGAACAGATCAAACAGAGTTGTTGAAATTGAGGGAGGGAAAGAGAGGCACGGAAAGAGTGAAGGGGAAAGAGTGCAGGCAAAATGGAGGCGTAGAGACAGAGGTGGTGAATCAGTGGCGGGGAATCAGAGGCGGGGAAAGAGATGTGGGGAAACGTAGGACAGGAAAGTTGCGCGGAAAGGGAGGCGGTGAATCAGAGGCGGCGAATCAGAGGCGGGGAATCAGAGGCAGGGAATCAGAGGGGGGCAATCAGAGGCGGCGAATCAGAGGCGTGGAATCAGAGGTGTGGAAAGAGATGTGGGGAAACAGGCGGGTAAACAGAAGCGGGTAAACATAGGTGCACAAATAGAGGCAGCGAAAGAGATGGGCGAAACATAGTGGTTGGAACTTGTATGTTGAAAATGAGTTACACAGAACAGATCAAACAGAGTTGTTGAAATTGAGGGAGGGAAAGAGAGGCACGGAAAGAGTGAAGGGGAAAGAGTGCAGGCAAAATGGAGGCGTAGAGACAGAGGTGGTGAATCAGAGGCGGGGAATCAGAGGGGGGATTCAGAGGCGGGGAATCAGAGGCGGGGAATCAGAGGCGCGGAATCAGAGGGGGGAATCTGAGGTGGGGAATCAGAGGCGGGGAATCAGAGGCGGGGAATCAGAGGCAGGGAATCAGAGGCAGGGAATCAGATGAAGGGAATCTGATGCAGGGAATCTGAGGCAGGGAATCTGAGGCGGGGAAACAGGCGGGTAAACAGAGGCGGGTAAACATAGGCGGGGAATCAGAGGCGGGGAATCAGAGGCGGGGAATCAGAGGCGGGGAATCAGAGGCGGGGAATCAGAGGCGGGGTATCAGATGCGGGGAATCAGATGCGGGGAATCAGAGGTGGGGAATCAGAAGCGGGGTATCAGAGGAGGGGAATCAGAGGCGGGGAATCAGAGGCGGGGAATCAGAGGCGGGGAATCAGAGGCGTGGAATCAGAGGCGGGAATTCAGAGGCGGGGAAAGATATGTGGGGAAACGTAGGCCAGGAAAGTTGAGCGGAAATGGAGGCAGTGAATCAGAGGTGGGGAATCAGAGGCGGGGAATCAGAGGCTGGGAATCAGAGGCGGGGAATCAGAGGCGGGGAATCAGAAGTGGGGAATCAGAGGTGGGGAATCAGAGGCGGGGAATCAGAGGCGGGGAATCAGAGGCGGGGAATCAGAGGCAGGGAATCAGAGGCGGGCAATCAAATGCAGGGAATCAGAGGCATGGAATCAGAGGCAGGGAATCAGAGGCAGGGAATCTGAGGGGGCGAATATGAGGTAGTGAATCAGAGGCGGGGAAACAGGCGGGTAAACAGAGGCTGGGAATCAGAGGCAGGGAATCAGATGAAGGGAATCTGATGCAGGGAATCTTAGGCAGGGAATCTGAGGCAGGGAATCTGTGGCAGAAAATCTGATGCGGGTTATCAGAAGGGGGAAATGAGATGTGGGAAACGAGATGCAGAGAAAGAGGCACGGAAATAGAGGCAGGGAAAGAGTGGCAGGGTATCAGAGGCGGGTAATCAGAGGCGTGGAATCAGAGGCGGGGAATCAGAGACACAGAAAGAGAGGCGTGGAATCAGAGGTGCGGAATCAGAGCCGGTGAATCTGAGCCGGGAAATCAGAAGCATAGCAACAGAGGCGGTGAAACATGGGTGCGGAATCGGACGTGGGGAATCAGAGGTGGGGACTCAGAGGCAGGGAATCAGAGGCAGGGAATCAGAGGCAGGTTATCAGAGGCAGGGAATCAGATGCGGGGAATCAGAGGCGTGGAATCAGAGGCGGAAAATGAGAGGTGGGGAATCAGAGGCGGGGAATCAGAGGCGGAGAATCATAGGCGGGCAATCAGATGCAGGAAATCAGAGGCAGGGAATCAGAGGCAGGGAATCAGAGGCAGGGAATCTGAGGCAGGGAGTCAGAGGTGGGGAATCAGAGGCGGGGAATCAGAGGCAGGGAATCAGATGAAGGGACTCTGATGCAGGGAATCTGAGGCAGGGAATCTGAGGCAGGGAATCTGTGGCAGGGAATCTGATGAGGTTTATCAGAAGGGGGAAATGAGATTTGGGAAACGAGATGCAGAGAAAGAGGCACGGAAATAGAGGCAGGGAAAGAGAGGCAGGGAATCAGAGGCGGGGAATCAGAGGTGGGGAATCAGAGGCGGGGAATCAGAGGCGGGGAATCAGAGTGGGGAATCAGAGGCGGGGAATCAGAGGCGGGGAATCAGAGGCAGGGAATCAGAGGCGGGAAATCAGAGACGGCGAATCTGAGGCGGTGAATCAGAGGTGGGGAAAGAGATGTGGGGAAACGTAGGCCAGGAAAGATGCACGGAAAGGGAGGCGGTGAGTCAGAGGCGGGGAATCAGAGGCGGGGAATCAGAGGCAGGGAATCAGAGGGGGGCAATCAGAGGCGGCGAATCAGAGGCGTGGAATCAGAGGTGGGGAAAGAGATGTGGGGAAACAGGCGGGTAAACAGAAGCGGGTAAACATAGGTGCATAAATAGAGGCGGCGAAAGAGATGGGCGAAACATAGTGGTTGGAACTTGTATGTTGAAAATGAGTTACACAGAACAGATCAAACAGAGTTGTTGAAATTGAGGGAGGGAAAGAGAGGCACGGAAAGAGTGGAGGGGAAAGAGTGCAGGCAAAAGAGAGGCGTAGAGACAGTGGTGGGGAATCAGAGGCGGGGAATCAGAGGCGGGGAATCAGAGGCAGGGAATCAGAGGCGGGGAAAGATATGTGGGGAAACGTAGGCCAGGAAAGTTGAGCGGAAAGGGAGGCAGTGAATCAGAGGTGGGGAATCAGAGGCGGGGAATCAGAGGCGGGGAATCAGAGGCGGGGAATCAGAGGCGGGGAATCAGAAGCGGGGAATCAGAGGTGGGGAATCAGAGGCGGGGTATCAGAGGTTGAGAATCAGAGATGGGCATTCAGATGCAGGGAATCAGAGGCAGGGAATCAGAGGAAGGGAATCAGAGTCACGGAATCTGAGGTAGGGAATCTGAGGTGGGGAATCAGAGGCGGGGAAACAGGCGGGTAAACAGAGGCGGGTAAACATAGGCGGGGAATCAGAGGCAGGGAATCAGAGGCGGGGAATCAGAGGCGGTGAATCAGAGGCGGGGAATCAGAGGCGGGGAATCAGATGCGGTGAATCAGAGTCGGGGAATCAGAGGTGGGGTATTAGATGAGGGGAATCAGAGGCGGGGAATCAGAGGCGGGGAATCAGAGGCGGGGAATCAGAGGCGTGGAATCAGAGGCGGGGAATCAGAGGCGGGGAATCAGAAGTGGGGAATCAGATGTGGGGAATCAGAGGCGGGGAATCAGAGGCAGGGAATCAGAGGCGGGCAATCAGAAGTGGGGAATCAGAAGCGGGGAATCAGAGGCGGGGAAACAGAGGCGGTGAATCAGAGGCGGGGAATCAGAAGTGGGGAATCAGAGGTGGGGAATCAGAGGCGGGGAATCAGAGGCGGGGAATCAGAGGCGGGCAATCAGATGCAGGGAATCAGAGGCAGGGATTCAGAGGCAGGGAATCAGAGGCAGGGAATCTGAGGCATGGAATCTGTGTTGGGGAACCAGAGGCGGGAAAACAGGCGAGTAAACAGAGGCGGGTAAACATAGGTGGGGAATCAGAGGCGGGGAATCAGAGCCGGGAAATCAGAGGCGGGGAATCTGAGGCGGGGAATCAGATGCAGGGAATCAGATGCGGGACATCAGAGGTGCGGTATCAGAGGCGGGGAATTAGAGGCGGGGAATCAGAGGCGGGGAATCAGAGGCGTGGAATCAGAGGCGGGGAATCAGAGGCGGGTAAACATAGGCGGGGAATCAGAGGCGGGGAATCAGAGGCGGGGAATCAGAGGCGGGGAATCAGAGGCGGGGAATCAGAGGCGTGGAATCAGATGCGGTGAATCAGTGGCGGAGAATCAGAGGCGGGGTATTAGACGAGGGGAATCGGAGATGGGGAATCAGAGGCAGTGAATCAGAGGCGGGGAATCAGAGGCGGGGAATCAGAGGCCGGGAATCAGATATGGGGAAACAGAGGCGGGGAATCCGAGGCGGGGAAACAGAGGCGGGGAATCAGATATGGGAAATCAGAGGTGGGGAATCAGAGGTTGGGAATCAGAGGCAGGGAATCAGAGGCTTGGAATCAGATGCAGGGAATCAGATGCGGGGAATCAGAGGCGGGGAATCAGAGCTGGGGAATCAGAGGTGGGGAATCAGATTTGGGGAATCAGAGGCGGGGACTTAGATATTGGGAAACAGAGGCGGGGAATCAGAGGTGGGGAAACCCAGGCGGGGAATCAGATATGGGGAATCAGAGGTGGGGAATCAGAGGCAAGGAATCAGATATGCGGAATCAGAGATGGGGAATCAGAGGCAGGGAATCAGAATCAGAAGCAGGGAATCAGAGGCCGGGAATCAGAGGCCGGAATCAGATGCTGGGAATCAGAGGCCTGGAATCAGAGGCGGGGAATCAGAGGCAGGGAATCAGATGTGGGGAATCAGAGGCGGGGAATCAGAGCTGGGGAATCAGAGGTGGGTTATTAGAGTTGGGGAATCAGAGGCGGGGAATCAGATATGGGGAAACAGAGGTGGGGAATCAGAGGCGGGGAAACAGAGGCAGGGAATCAGATATGGGGAATCAGAGGTGGGGAATCAGAGATGGGGAATCAGAGGCGGTGAATCAGAGATGGGGAATCAGAGGCGGGGAATCAGAGGCAGGAAATCAGACACGGGGATTCAGAGGCTGGGAATCAGACGGGGGGAATCAAAGGCGGGGAATCAGAGCTGGGGAATCAGAGGCAGGGAATCAGAGGCGGGGAATCAGATATGGGGAATCAGAGGCTGGGATTCAGAGGCGGGGAATCAGAGGCAGGGAATCAGACACGGGGAATCAGAGGTGGGGAATCAGAGATGGGGAATCAGAGGCGGGGAATCAGAGGCAGGGAATCAGACGCGGGGAATCTGAGGCGGGGAATCAGAGCTGGGGAATCAGAGGTGGGGAATCAGAGTTGGGGAATCAGAGGCAGGGAATCGGATGTGCGGAATCAGAGATGGGGAATCAGATGTGGGGAATCAGAGGAATCAGAGATGGGGAATCAGAGGCGGGGAATCAGAGGCAGGAAATCAGACACGGGGATTCAGAGGCTGGGAATCAGACGGGGGGAATCAAAGGCGGGGAATCAGAGCTGGGGAATCAGAGGCAGGGAATCAGAGTTGGGGATTCAGAGACGGGGAATCAGATATGGGGAAACAGAGGCGGGGAATCAGAGGTGGGCAAACAGAGGCGGGGAATTAGATATGGGGAATCAGAGGTGGGGAATCAGAGGTGGTGAATCAGTGATGGGGAATCACAGGCGGGGAATCAGACGCAGGGAATCAGAGCTGGGGAATCAGAGGCGGGGAATCATAGTTGGGAATCAGAGGCGGGGAATCAGATATGGGGAAACAGAGGCGGGGAATCAGAGGCGGGGAAACTGAGGCGGGGAATCAGATATGGGGAATCGGATGCGGGAAATCAGAGGCGGGGAATCAGAGCTGGGGAATCAGAGGCGGGGAATCAGAGTTGGGGCATCAGAGGTGGGGAATTAGATATAGGGAAACAGAGGCGGGGAATCAGAGGCGGGGAAACAGAGGCGGGGAATCAGATATGGGGAATCAGAGGTGGGGAATCAGAGGCAGGGAATCAGATGTGCGGAATCAGAGATGAGGAATCAGAGGCAGGGAATCAGAATCAGAAGCGGGGAATCAGAGGCCGGGAATCAGAGGCCGGGAATCAGATGCTGGGAATAAGAGGCCGGGAATCAGAGGTGGGGAATCAGAGTCCGGGAATCAGAGATGGGGATTCAGAGGCGGGGAATGAGATATGGAGAATCAGAGGCGGGGAATCAGAGGCCGGGAAACAGAGGTGGGGAATCAGATATGGGGAATCAGAGGTGGCGAATCAAAGGCGGTGAATCAGAGATGGGGAATCAGAGGCGGGGAATCAGAGGCAGGGAATCAGATGCGGGGAATCAGAGGCGGGGAATCAGAGCTGGCGAATCAGAGGCGGGGAATCAGAGGTGGGCAATCAGAGGCGGGGAATCAGATATGGGCAATCAGAGGCGGGGAATCAGAGGCGGGGAAACAGAGGCGGGGAATCAAATATAGGGAATCAGAGGTGGGGAATCAGAGGTTGTGAATCAGAGATGGGGAATCAAGGCGGGGAATCAGAGGCAGGGAATCAGACACGGGGAATCAGAGGCGGGGATTCAGAGCTGGGGAATCAGAGGCGGGGAATCAGAGGCGGGGAAACAGAGGCGGGGAATCAGATATGGGGAATCAGAGGTGGGGAATCAGGGGCAGGGATTCAGTGTCAGGGAATCAGGGGCGGGGAATCAGAGGCGGGGAATCAGAGGCAGGGAATCAGACACGGGGAATCAGAGGCGGGGAATCAGAGATGGGGAATCAGAGGCGGGGAATCAGAGGCAGGGAATCGGACGCCGGGAATCAGAGTCGGGGAATCAGAGCTGGGGAATCAGAGGCGGGGAATCAGATTTGGGGAATCAGAGGCGGGGATTCATATGGGGAAATAGAGGCGGGGAATCAGATATGGGGAATCAGAGGTGTGGAATCAGAGGTTGGGAATCAGAGGAAGGGAATCAGAGTCGGGGAAACAGAGGCGGGGAATCAGATATGTGGAATCAGAGGTGGCGAATCAAAGGCGGTGAAACAGAGATGGGGAATCAGGGCAGGGAATCAGAGGCAGGGAATCAAACACGGGGAATCAGAGCTGGGGAATCAGAGGCGGGGAATCAGAGTTGGGAATCAGAGGCGGGGAATCAGAGGCGGGGAAACAGAGGCGGGGAATCAGATATGGGGAATCAGAGGTGGGGAATCAGAGGTTGGGAATGAGAGGCAGGGAATCGGAGATGGGGAATCAGAGGCAGGGAATCAGAGGCGGGGAATCAGATGCGGGGAATCAGAGGCCGGGAATCAGATATGGGGAAACTGAGGCGGGGAATCCGAGGCGGGGAAACAGAGGCGGGGAATCAGATATGGGGAATCAGAGGTGGGGAATCAGAGGTTGGGAATCAGAGGCAGGGAATCAGAGGCTTGGAATCAGATGCAGGAAATCAGATGCGTGGAATCAGAGGCGGGGAATCAGAGCTGGGGAATCAGAGGTGGGGAATCAGATTTGGGGAATCAGAGGTGGGGACTTAGATATTGGGAAACAGAGGCGGGGAATCAGAGGCGGGGAAACAGAGGCGGGGAATCAGATATGGGGAATCAGAGGTGGGGAATCAGAGGCAGGGAATCAGATGTGCGGAATCAGAGATGGGGAATCAGAGGCAGGGAATCAGAATCAGAAGCAGGGAATCAGAGGCCGGGAATCAGAGTCCGGAATCAGATGATGGGAATCAGAGGCCTGGAATCAGAGGCGGGGAATCAGAGGCAGGGAATCAGATGCGGGGAATCAGAGGCGGGGAATCAGAGCTGGGGAATCAGAGGCGGGGTATTAGAGTTGGGGAATCAGAGGCGGGGAATCAGATATGGGGAAACAGAGGTAGGGAATCAGAGGCGGGGAAACAGAGGCAGGGAATCAGATATGGGGAATCAGAGGCGGGGAATCAGAGGTGGGGAATCATAGGCAGGGAATCGGATGAGCGGAATCAGAGATGGGGAATCAGAGGCCGGGAATCAGAGGTGGTGAATCAGAGATGGGAAATCAGAGGCGGGGAATCAGAGGCAGGGTATCTGACGCGGGGAATCAGAGGTGGGCAATCAGAGGCGGGGAATCAGATATGGGGAATCAGAGGCGGGGAATCAGAGGCGGGGAAACAGAGGCGGGGAATCAGATATGGGGAATCAGAGGTGGGGCATCAGAGGTTGTGAATCACAGATGGGGAATCAGAGGCGGGGAATCAGAGGCAGGGAATCAGACGCTGGGAATCAGAGGCGGGGATTCAGAGCTGGGGAATCAGAAGCGGGGAATCAGAGTTGGGGAATCAGAGGCGGGGAATCAGATATGGGGAATAAGAGGCAGGGAATCAGAGGCGGGGAATCAGAGGCAGCGAATCAGACGCGGGGAATCAGAGGCGGTGAATCAGAGATGGGGAATCAGAGGCAGGAAATCAGACACGGGGATTCAGAGGCTGGGAATCAGACGGGGGGAATCAAAGGCGGGGAATCAGAGCTGGGGAATCTGTGGCAGGGAATCAGAGTTGGGGATTCAGAGGCGGGGAATCAGATATGGGGAAACAGAGGCGGGGAATCAGAGGCGGGCAAACAGAGGCGGGGAATTAGATATGGGGAATCAGAGGTAGGGAATCAGAGGTGGTGAATCAGTGATGGGGAATCACAGGCGGGGAATCAGAGGCAGGGAATAGAACGCGGGGAATCAGAGGCAGGGAATCAGAGCTGGGGAATCAGAGGCGGGGAATCATAGTTGCGAATCAGAGGCCGGGAATCAGATATGGGGAAACAGAGGCGGGGAATCAGAGGCGGGGAAACAGAGGCGGGGAATCAGATATGGGGAATCGGATGCAGGGAATCAGAGGCGGGGAATCAGAGCTGGGGAATCAGAGGCGGGGAATCAGAGTTGGGGCATCAGAGGTGGGGAATTAGATATAGGGAAACAGAGGCGGGGAATCAGAGGCGGGGAAACAGAGGCGGGGAATCAGATATGGGGAATCAGAGGTGGGGAATCAGAGGCAGGGAATCAGATGTGCGGAATCAGAGATGGGGAATCAGAGGCAGGGAATCAGAAGCGGGGAATCAGAGGCCGGGAATCAGAGGCCGGGAATCAGATGCTGGGAATAAGAGGCCGGGAATCAGAGGAGGGGAATCAGAGTCCGGGAATCAGAGATGGGGATTCAGAGGCGGGGAATGAGATATGGAGAATCAGAGGCGGGGAATCAGAGGCGGGGCAACAGAGGTGGGGAATCAGATATGGGGAATCAGAGGTGGCGAATCAAAGGCGGTGAATCAGAGATGGGGAATCAGAGGCGGGGAATCAGAGGCAGGGAATCAGATGCGGGGAATCAGAGGCGGGGAATCAGAGCTGGCGAATCAGAGGCTGGGAATCAGAGGTGGGCAATCAGAGGCGGGGAATCAGATATGGGGAATCAGATGCGGGGAATCAGAGGCGGGGAAACAGAGGCGGGGAATCAAATATAGGGAATCAGAGGTGGGGAATCAGAGGTTGTGAATCAGAGATGGGGAATCAAGGCGGGGAATCAGAGGCAGGGAATCAGATGCGGGGAATCAGAGGCGGGGATTCAGAGCTGGGGAATCAGAGGCGGGGAATCAGAGTTGGGGAATCAGAGACAGGGAATCAGATATGGGGAATCAGAGGCGGGGAATCCGAGGCCGGGAATCAGATATGGGGAAACAGAGGCGGGGAATCCGAGGCGGGGAAACAGAGGCGGGGAATCAGATATGGGGAATCAGAGGTGGGGAATCAGAGGTAGGGAATCAGAGGCAGGGAATCAGAGGCTTGGCATCAGATGCAGGGTATCAGATGCGGGGAATCAGAGGCGGGGAATCAGAGCTGGGGAATCAGAGGTGGGGAATCAGATTTGGGGAATCAGAGGTGGGGACTTAGATATTGGGAAACAGAGGCGGGGAATCAGAGGCGGGGAAACAGAGGCGGGGAATCAGATATGGGGAATCAGAGGTGGGGAATCAGAGGCAGGGAATCAGATGTGCGGAATCAGAGATGGGGAATCAGAGGCAGGAAATCAGAATCAGAAGCAGGGAATCAGAGGCCGGGAATCAGAGGCCGGAATCAGATGCTGGGAATCAGAGGCCTGGAATCAGAGGCGTGGAATCAGAGGCAGGGAATCAGATGCGGGGAATCAGAGGCGGGGAATCAGAGCTGGGGAATCAGAGGCGGGGTATTAGAGTTGGGGAATCAGAGGCGGGGAATCAGATATGGGGAAACAGAGGTGGGGAATCAGAGGCGGGGAAAGAGAGGCAGGGAATCAGATATGGGGAATCAGAGGTGGGGCATCAGAGGTTGTGAATCACAGATGGGGAATCAGAGGCGGGGAATCAGAGGCAGGGAATCAGACGCGGGGAATCAGAGGCGGGGATTCAGAGCTGGGGAATCAGAAGCGGGGAATCAGAGTTGGGGAATCAGAGGCGGGGAATCAGATATGGGGAATCAGAGGCAGGGAATCAGAGGCGGGGAATCAGAGGTGGGGAATCAGAGGTGGGGAATCAGAGGCGGGGAATCAGAGGCAGGGAATCAGATGAAGGGAATCTGATGCAGGGAATCTGAGGCAGGGAATCTGAGGCAGGGAATCTGTGGCAGGGAATCTGATGCGGGTTATCAGAAGGGGGAAATGAGATGTGGGAAACGAGATGCAGAGAAAGAGGCACGGATATAGAGGCAGGGAAAGAGAGGCAGGGTATCAGAGGCGGGTAATCAGAGGCGTGGAATCAGAGGCGGGGAATCAGAGACACAGAAAGAGAGGCGTGGAATCAGAGGTGCGGAATCAGAGCCGGTGAATCTGAGCCGGGAAATCAGAAGCAGAGCAACAGAGGTGGTGAAACATGGGTGCGGAATCGGACACGGGGAATCAGAGGTGGGGACTCAGAGGCCGGGAATCAGAGGCAGAGAATCAGAGGCAGGGAATCAGAGGCAGGTTATCAGAGGCAGGGAATCAGAGGTGGGAAATCAGAGGCGGGGAATCAGAGGCGGCGAATCAGAGGCGGGGTATCAGAGGCGGGGAATCAGAGGCGGAGAATCAGAGGCGGGGAATCTGATGCAGGAAATCAGAGGCAGGGAATCAGAGGCAGGGAATCAGAGGCAGGGAATCTGAGGCAGGGAATCAGAGGTGGGGAATCAGAGGCGGGGAATCAGAGGCAGGGAATCAGATGAAGGGAATCTGATGCAGGGAATCTGAGGC
This sequence comes from Narcine bancroftii, assembly GCF_036971445.1. Lineage (NCBI taxonomy): Eukaryota > Metazoa > Chordata > Chondrichthyes > Torpediniformes > Narcinidae > Narcine > Narcine bancroftii. The sequence goes on from NW_027211883.1 coordinate 1,651,137, forward strand.
AGGGAATCTGAGGCAGGGAATCTGTGTCAGGGAATCTGATGCGGGTTATCAGAAGGGGGAAATGAGATGTGGGAAACGAGATGCAGAGAAAGAGACACGGAAATAGAGGCAGGGAAAGACAGGCAGGGAATCAGAGGCGGGGAATCAGAGGTGGGGAATCAGAGGCTGGGAATCAGAGGCGGGGAATCAGAGGCTTTGAATCAGATTCAGGAAATCAGATGCGGGGAATCAGAGGCGGGGAATCAGAGCTGGGGAATCAGAGGTGGGGAATCAGATTTGGGGAATCAGAGGTGGGGACTTAGATATTGGGAAACAGAGGCGGGGAATCAGAGGCGGGGAAACAGAGGCGGGGAATCAGATATGGGGAATCAGAGGTGGGGAATCAGAGGCAGGGAATCAGATGTGCGGAATCAGAGATGGGGAATCAGAGGCAGGGAATCAGAATCAGAAGCAGGGAATCAGAGGCCGGGAATCAGAGTCCGGAATCAGATGATGGGAATCAGAGGCCTGGAATCAGAGGCGGGGAATCAGAGGCAGGGAATCAGATGCGGGGAATCAGAGGCGGGGAATCAGAGCTGGGGAATCAGAGGCGGGGTATTAGAGTTGGGAAATCAGAGGCGGGGAATCAGATATGGGGAAACAGAGGTAGGGAATCAGAGGCGGGGAAACAGAGGCAGGGAATCAGATATGGGGAATCAGAGGCGGGGAATCAGAGGTGGGGAATCATAGGCAGGGAATCGGATGAGCGGAATCAGAGATGGGGAATCAGAGGCCGGGAATCAGAGGTGGTGAATCAGAGATGGGAAATCAGAGGCGGGGAATCAGAGGCAGGGTATCAGACGCGGGGAATCAGAGGTGGGCAATCAGAGGCGGGGAATCAGATATGGGGAATCAGAGGCGGGGAATCAGAGGCGGGGAAACAGAGGCGGGGAATCAGATATGGGGAATCAGAGGTGGGGCATCAGAGGTTGTGAATCACAGATGGGGAATCAGAGGCGGGGAATCAGAGGCGGGGAAACAGAGGCGGGGAATCAAATATAGGGAATCAGAGGTGGGGAATCAGAGGTTGTGAATCAGAGATGGGGAATCAAGGCGGGGAATCAGAGGCAGGGAATCAGATGCGGAGAATCAGAGGCGGGGATTCAGAGCTGGGGAATCAGAGGCGGGGAATCAGAGTTGGGGAATCAGAGACAGGGAATCAGATATGGGGAATCAGAGGCGGGGAATCCGAGGCCGGGAATCAGATATGGGGAAACAGAGGCGGGGAATCCGAGGCGGGGAAACAGAGGCGGGGAATCAGATATGGGGAATCAGAGGTGGGGAATCAGAGGTTGGGAATCAGAGGCAGGGAATCAGAGGCTTGGAATCAGATGCAGGGTATAAGATGCGGGGAATCAGAGGCGGGGAATCAGAGCTGGGGAATCAGAGGTGGGGAATCAGATTTGGGGAATCAGAGGTGGGGATTAGATATTGGGAAACAGAGGTGGGGAATCAGAGGCGGGGAAACAGAGGCGGGGAATCAGATATGGGGAATCAGAGGTGGGGAATCAGAGGCAGGGAATCAGATGTGCGGAATCAGAGATGGGGAATCAGAGGCAGGAAATCAGAATCAGAAGCAGGGAATCAGAGGCCGGGAATCAGAGGCCGGAATCAGATGCTGGGAATCAGAGGCCTGGAATCAGAGGCGTGGAATCAGAGGCAGGGAATCAGATGCGGGGAATCAGAGGCGGGGAATCAGAGCTGGGGAATCAGAGGCGGGGTATTAGAGTTGGGGAATCAGAGGCGGGGAATCAGATATGGGGAAACAGAGGTGGGGAATCAGAGGCGGGGAAAGAGAGGCAGGGAATCAGATATGGGGAATCAGAGGTGGGGCATCAGAGGTTGTGAATCACAGATGGGGAATCAGAGGCGGGGAATCAGAGGCAGGGAATCAGACACGGGGAATCAGAGGCGGGGATTCAGAGCTGGGGAATCAGAAGCGGGGAATCAGAGTTGGGGAATCAGTGGCGGGGAATCAGATATGGGGAATCAGAGGCAGGGAATCAGAGGCGGGGAATCAGAGGTGGGGAATCAGAGGTGGGGAATCAGAGGCGGGGAATCAGAGGCAGGGAATCAGATGAAGGGAATCTGATGCAGGGAATCTGAGGCAGGGAATCTGAGGCAGGGAATCTGTGGCAGGGAATCTGATGCGGGTTATCAGAAGGGGGAAATGAGATGTGGGAAACGAGATGCAGAGAAAGAGGCACGGATATAGAGGCAGGGAAAGAGAGGCAGGGTATCAGAGGCGGGTAATCAGAGGCGTGGAATCAGAGGCGGGGAATCAGAGACACAGAAAGAGAGGCGTGGAATCAGAGGTGCGGAATCAGAGCCGGTGAATCTGAGCCGCGAAATCAGAAGCAGAGCAACAGAGGTGGTGAAACATGGGTGCGGAATCGGACACGGGGAATCAGAGGTGGGGACTCAGAGGCCGGGAATCAGAGGCAGAGAATCAGAGGCAGGGAATCAGAGGCAGGTTATCAGAGGCAGGGAATCAGAGGTGGGAAATCAGAGGCGGGGAATCAGAGGCGGCGAATCAGAGGCGGGGAATCAGAGGCGGGGAATCAGAGGCGGAGAATCAGAGGCGGGGAATCTGATGCAGGAAATCAGAGGCAGGGAATCAGAGGCAGGGAATCAGAGGCAGGGAATCTGAGGCAGGGAATCAGAGGTGGGGAGTCAGAGGCGGGGAATCAGATGAAGGGAATCTGATGCAGGGAATCTGAGGCAGGGAATCTGAGGCAGCGAATCTGTGTCAGGGAATCTGATGCGGGTTATCAGAAGGGGGAAATGAGATGTGGGAAACGAGATGCAGAGAAAGAGACACGGAAATAGAGGCAGGGAAAGACAGGCAGGGAATCAGAGGCGGGGAATCAGAGGTGGGGAATCAGAGGCTGGGAATCAGAGGCGGGGAATCAGAGGGGGGAATCAGAGGTGGGGAATCAGAGGCAGGGAATCAGAGGCAGGGAATCAGAGGCGGGAAATCAGAGGCGGCGAATCTGAGGCGTGGAATCAGAGGTGGGGAAAGAGATGTGGGGAAACGTAGGCCAGGAAAGTTGCGCGGAAAGGGAGGCGGTGTATCAGAGGCGGTGATTCAGAGGCGGGGAATCAGAGGCGGGGAATCAGAGGCGTGGAATCAGAGGTGGGGAAAGAGATGTGGGGAAACAGGCGGGTAAACAGAAGCGGGTAAACATAGCTGCATAAATAGAGGCAGCGAAAGAGATGGGCGAAACATAGTGGTTGGAACTTGTGTGTTGAAAATTAGGTACACAGAACAGATCAAACAGAGTTGTTGAAATTGAGGGAGGGAAAGAGAGGCACGGAAAGAGTGGAGGGGAAAGAGTGCAGTCAAAATAGAGGCGTAGAGACAGAGGTGGGGAATCAGAGGCGGGGATTCAGAGGCGGGGAATCAGAGGCAGGGAATCAGATGAAGGGAATCTGATGCAGGGAATCTGAGGCAGGGAATCTGAGGCAGGGAATCGGAGGCAGAGAATCTGAGGCAGGGAATCAGTAAAAAGTTATCAGAGGCAGGGTATCAGAGGCGGAGAATCAGAGGTGGGGATTCAGAAGTGGGGAATCAGAGGTGGGGAATCAGAGGCGTGGAATCAGAGGCGGGGAATCAGAGGTGGGGAATCAGAAGTGGGGAATCAGAGGTGGGGAATCAGAGGCGGGGAATCAGAGGCGTGGAATCAGAGGCGGGCAATCAGAAGTGGGGAATCAGAGGCGGGGAATCAGAGGCGGGGAATCAGAGGCGGTGAATCAGAGGTGGGGAATCAGAGGCGGGGAATCAGAGGCGGGGAATCAGAAGTGGGGAATCAGACGTGGGGAATCAGAGGCGGGGAATCAGAGGCGGGGAATCAGAGGCGGGCAATCAGATGCAGGGAATCAGAGGCAGGGAATCAGACGCAGAGAATCAAATGAAGGGAATCTGATGCAGGGAATCTGAGGCAGGGAATCTGAGGCAGGGAATCTGTGGTGGGGAATCAGAGGAGGGAAATCAGGCGGGTAAACAGAGGCGTGTAAACATAGGCGGGGAATCAGAGTTGGGGAATCAGAGGCAGGGAATCAGATATGGGGAATCAGAGGCGGGGAATCAGAGGCGGGGAAACAGAGGCGGGGAATCAGATATGGGGAATCAGAGGTGGGGAATCAGGGGCAGGGAATCAGTGGCAGGGAATCAGAGGCGGGGAATCTGAGGCGGGCAATCAGATGCAGGGAATCAGAGGCAGGGAATCAGACGCAGAGAATCAAATGAAGGGAATCTGATGCAGGGAATCTGAGGCAGGGAATCTGAGGCAGGGAATCTGTGGTGGGGAATCAGAGGAGGGAAATCAGGCGGGTAAACAGAGGCGTGTAAACATAGGCGGGGAATCAGAGTTGGGGAATCAGAGGCAGTGAAACAGATATGGGGAATCAGAGGCGGGGAATCAGAGGCGGGGAAACAGAGGCGGGGAATCAGATATGGGGAATCAGAGGTGGGGAATCAGGGGCAGGGAATCAGTGGCAGGGAATCAGAGGCGGGGAATCTGAGGCGGGGAATCAGAGGCTGGGAATCAGATATGGGGAATCAGAGGCGGGGAATCAGAGGCGGGGAATCAGAGATGGGGAATCAGAGGCGCGGAATCAGATATGGGGAATCAGAGGTGGGGAATCAGGGGCGGGGAATCAGTGGCAGGGAATCAGAGGCCGGGAATCAGAGGCGGGGAATCAGAGTTGGGGAATCAGAGGAGGGGAATCAGATATGGGGAAACAGAGGCCGGGAATCAGAGGCAGGGAATCAGAGGCGGGGAATCAGAGATGGGGAATCAGAGGCGGGGAATCAGAGGCAGGGAATCGAATGCCGGGAATCAGAGGCGGGGAATCAGAGCTGGGGAATCAGAGGCGGGGAATCAGAGTTGGGGAATCAGAGGCGGGGAATCAGATATGGGGAAATAGAGGCGGGGAATCAGATATGGGGAATCAGAGGTGTGGAATCAGAGGTTGGGAATCAGAGGCAGGGAATCAGAGGCGGGGAAACAGAGGCGGGGAATCAGATATGGGGAATCAGAGGTGGCGAATCAAAGGCGGTGAAACAGAGATGGGGAATCAGAGGCGGGGAATCAGAGGCAGGGAATCAGAGCTGGGGAAACAGAGGCGCGGAATCAGATATGGGGAATCAGAGGTGGGGAATCAGGGGCGGGGAATCAGTGGCAGGGAATCAGAGGCCGGGAATCAGAGGCGGGGAATCAGAGTTGGGGAATCAGAGGAGGGGAATCAGATATTGGGAAACAGAGGCTGGGAATCAGAGGCAGGGAAACAGAGGCGGGGAATCAGATATGGGGAATCAGAGGTGGGGAATTAGAGGTTGCGAATCAGAGGCGGGGAATCAGAGGCGGGGAATCAGAGGCAGGGAATCGGATGTGCGGAATCAGAGATGGGGAATCAGAGGTGGGGATTCAGAGGTGGTGAATCAGAGAAGGGGAATCAGAGGCTGGGAATCAGAGGCAGGGAATCAGACGCAGGGAATCAGAGGCGGGGAATCATAGCTGGCGAATTACAGGAGGGGAATCAGAGTTGGGGAATCAGAGTCGGGGAATCAGATATGGGGAAACAGAGGCGGGGAATCAGAGGCGGGGAAACAGAGGCGGGTAATCAGATATGGGGAATCAGAGGTGGGGAATCAGAGGCAGGGAATCAGATGTGCGGAATCAGAGATGGGGAATCAGAGGCAGGGAATCAGAATCAGAAGCAGGGAATCAGAGGCCGGAATCAGATGCTGGGAATCAGAGGCCTGGAATCAGAGGCGGGGAATCAGATATGGGGAAACAGAGGTGGGGAATCAGAGGCGGGGAAACAGAGGCAGGGAATCAGATATGGGGAATCAGAGGCGGGGAATCAGAGGTGGGGAATCATAGGCAGGGAATCGGATGTGCGGAATCAGAGATGGGGAATCAGAGGCCGGGAATGAGAGGTGGTGAATCAGATATGGGGAATCAGAGGTGGGGAATCAGAGGCAGGGAATCAGACGCGGGGAATCAGAGGTGGGCAATCAGAGGTGGGGAATCAGATATGGGGAATCAGAGGCGGGGAATCAGAGGCGGGGAAACAGAGGCGGGGAATCAGATATGGGGAATCAGAGGTGGGGCATCAGAAGTTGTGAATCACAGATGGGGAATTAGAGGCGGGGAATCAGAGGCAGGGAATCATACGCGGGAAATCAGAGGCGGGGATTCAGAGCTGGGGAATGAGAAGCGGGGAATCAGAGGCGGTGAATCAGATATGGGGAATCAGAGGCAGGGAATCAGAGGCGGGGAATCAGAGGCAGGGAATCAGACGTGGGGAATCTGAGGCGGGGAATCAGAGCTGGGGAATCAGAGGTGGGGAATCAGAGTTGGGGAATCAGAGGCAGAGAATTGGATGTGCGGAATCAGAGATGGGGAATCAGAGGTGGGGAATCAGAGGCGGTGAATCAGAGATGGGGAATCAGAGGCGGGGAATCAGAGGCAGGAAATCAGACACGGGGATTCAGAGGCTGGGAATCAGACGGGGGGAATCAAAGGCGGGGAATCAGAGCAGGGGAATCTGAGGCAGGGAATCAGAGTTGGGGATTCAGAGGCGGGGAATCAGATATGGGGAATCAGAGGTGGGGAATCAGAGATGGGGAATCAGAGGCGGTGAATCAGAGATGGGGAATCAGAGGCGGGGAATCAGAGGCAGGAAATCAGACACGGGGATTCAGAGGCTGGGAATCAGACGGGGGGAATCAAAGGCGGGGAATCAGAGCTGGGGAATCAGAGGCAGGGAATCAGAGGCGGGGAATCAGATATGGGGAATCAGAGGCTTGGATTCAGAGGCGGGGAATCAGAGGCAGGGAATCAGACACGGGTAATCAGAGGTGGGGAATCAGAGATGGGGAATCAGAGGCGGGGAATCAGAGGCAGGGAATCAGACGCGGGGAATCTGAGGCGGGGAATCAGAGCTGGGGAATCAGAGGTGGGGAATCAGAGTTGGGGAATAAGAGGCAGGGAATCGGATGTGCGGAATCAGAGATGGGGAATCAGATGTGGGGAATCAGAGGAATCAGAGATGGGGAATCAGAGGCGGGGAATCAGAGGCAGGAAATCAGACACGGGGATTCAGAGGCTGGGAATCAGACGGGGGGAATCAAAGGCGGGGAATCAGAGCTGGGGAATCAGAGGCAGGGAATCAGAGTTGGGGATTCAGAGACGGGGAATCAGATATGGGGAAACAGAGGCGGGGAATCAGAGGCGGGCAAACAGAGGCGGGGAATTAGATATGGGGAATCAGAGGTGGGGAATCAGAGGTGGTGAATCAGTGATGGGGAATCACAGGCGGGGAATCAGAGGCAGGGAATAGAACGCAGGGAATCAGACGCAGGGAATCAGAGCTGGGGAACCAGAGGCGGGGAATCATAGTTGGGAATCAGAGGCGGGGAATCAGATATGGGGAAACAGAGGCGGGGAATCAGAGGCGGGGAAACTGAGGCGGGGAATCAGATATGGGGAATCGGATGCGGGAAATCAGAGGCGGGGAATCAGAGCTGGGGAATCAGAGGCGGGGAATCAGAGTTGGGGCATCAGAGGTGGGGAATTAGATATAGGGAAACAGAGGCGGGGAATCAGAGGCGGGGAAACAGAGGCGGGGAATCTGATATGGGGAATCAGAGGTGGGGAATCAGAGGCAGGGAATCAGATGTGCGGAATCAGAGATGAGGAATCAGAGGCAGGGAATCAGAATCAGAAGCGGGGAATCAGAGGCCGGGAATCAGAGGCCGGGAATCAGATGCTGGGAATAAGAGGCCGGGAATCAGAGGTGGGGAATCAGAGTCCGGGAATCAGAGATGGGGATTCAGAGGCGGGGAATGAGATATGGAGAATCAGAGGCGGGGAATCAGAGGCCGGGAAACAGAGGTGGGGAATCAGATATGGGGAATCAGAGGTGGCGAATCAAAGGCGGTGAATCAGAGATGGGGAATCAGAGGCGGGGAATCAGAGGCAGGGAATCAGATGCGGGGAATCAGAGGCGGGGAATCAGAGCTGGCGAATCAGAGGCGGGGAATCAGAGGTGGGCAATCAGAGGCGGGGAATCAGATATGGGGAATCAGAGGCGGGGAATCAGAGGCGGGGAAACAGAGGCGGGGAATCAAATATAGGGAATCAGAGGTGGGGAATCAGAGGTTGTGAATCAGAGATGGGGAATCAAGGCGGGGAATCAGAGGCAGGGAATCAGACACGGGGAATCAGAGGCGGGGATTCAGAGCTGTGGAATCAGAGGCGGGGAATCAGAGTTGGGGATCAGAGGCAGGGAATCAGATATGGGGAATCAGAGGCGGGGAATCAGAGGCGGGGAATCAGAGGCGGGGAAACAGAGGCGGGGAATCAGATATGGGGAATCAGAGGTGGGGAATCAGAGGTTGGGAATGAGAGGCAGGGAATCGGAGATGGGGAATCAGAGGCAGGGAATCAGAGGCGGGGAATCAGAGGCGGGGAATCAGAGGCCGGGAATCAGATATGGGGAAACTGAGGCGGGGAATCCGAGGCGGGGAAACAGAGGCGGGGAATCAGATATGGGGAATCAGAGGTGGGGAATCAGAGGTTGGGAATCAGAGGCAGGGAATCAGAGGCTTGGAATCAGATGCAGGAAATCAGATGCGGGGAATCAGAGGCGGGGAATCAGAGCTGGGGAATCAGAGGTGGGGAATCAGATTTGGGGAATCAGAGGTGGGGACTTAGATATTGGGAAACAGAGGCGGGGAATCAGAGGCGGGGAAACAGAGGCGGGGAATCAGATATGGGGAATCAGAGATGGGGAATCAGAGGCAGGGAATCAGAATCAGAAGCAGGGAATCAGAGGCCGGGAATCAGAGTCCGGAATCAGATGATGGGAATCAGAGGCCTGGAATCAGAGGAGGGGAATCAGAGTCCGGGAATCAGAGATGGGGATTCAGAGGCGGGGAATGAGATATGGAGAATCAGAGGCGGGGAATCAGAGGCGGGGAATCAGAGGCGGGGAAACAGAGGTGGGGAATCAGTTATGGGGAATCAGAGGTGGCGAATCAAAGGCGGTGAATCAGAGATGGGGAATCAGAGGCGGGGAATCAGAGGCAGGGAATCAGATGCGGGGAATCAGAGGCGGGGAATCAGAGCTGGCGAATCAGAGGCTGGGAATCAGAGGTGGGCAATCAGAGGCGGGGAATCAGATATGGGGAATCAGAGGCGGGGAATCAGAGACGGGGAAACAGAGGCGGGGAATCAAATATAGGGAATCAGAGGTGGGGAATCAGAGGTTGTGAATCAGAGATGGGGAATCAAGGCGGGGAATCAGAGGCAGGGAATCAGATGCGGGGAATCAGAGGCGGGGATTCAGAGCTGGGGAATCAGAGGCGGGGCATCAGAGTTGGGGAATCAGAGACAGGGAATCAGATATGGGGAATCAGAGGCGGGGAATCCGAGGCCGGGAATCAGATATGGGGAAACAGAGGCGGGGAATCCGAGGCGGGGAAACAGAGGCGGGGAATCAGATATGGGGAATCAGAGGTGGGGAATCAGAGGTTGGGAATCAGAGGCAGGGAATCAGAGGCTTGGAATCAGATGCAGGGTATCAGATGCGGGGAATCAGAGGCGGGGAATCAGAGCTGGGGAATCAGAGGTGGGGAATCAGATTTGGGGAATCAGAGGTGTGGACTTAGATATTGGGAAACAGAGGCGGGGAATCAGAGGCGGGGAAACAGAGGCGGGGAATCAGATATGGGGAATCAGAGGTGGGGAATCAGAGGCAGGGAATCAGATGTGCGGAATCAGAGATGGGGAATCAGAGGCAGGAAATCAGAATCAGAAGCAGGGAATCAGAGGCCGGGAATCAGAGGCCGGAATCAGATGCTGGGAATCAGAGGCCTGGAATCAGAGGCGTGGAATCAGAGGCAGGGAATCAGATGCGGGGAATCAGAGGCAGGGAATCAGAGCTGGGGAATCAGAGGCGGGGTATTAGAGTTGGGGAATCAGAGGCGGGGAATCAGATATGGGGAAACAGAGGTGGGGAATCAGAGGCGGGGAAAGAGAGGCAGGGAATCAGATATGGGGAATCAGAGGTGGGGCATCAGAGGTTGTGAATCACAGATGGGGAATCAGAGGCGGGGAATCAGAGGCAGGGAATCAGACGCGGGGAATCAGAGGCGGGGATTCAGAGCTGGGGAATCAGAAGCGGGGAATCAGAGTTGGGGAATCAGAGGCGGGGAATCAGATATGGGGAATCAGAGGCAGGGAATCAGAGGCGGGGAATCAGAGGTGGGGAATCAGAGGTGGGGAATCAGAGGCGGGGAATCAGAGGCAGGGAATCAGATGAAGAGAATCTGATGCAGGGAATCTGAGGCAGGGAATCTGAGGCAGGGAATCTGTGGCAGGGAATCTGATGCGGGTTATCAGAAGGGGGAAATGAGATGTGGGAAACGAGATGCAGAGAAAGAGGCACGGATATAGAGGCAGGGAAAGAGAGGCAGGGTATCAGAGGCGGGTAATCAGAGGCGTGGAATCAGAGGCGGGGAATCAGAGACACAGAAAGAGAGGCGTGGAATCAGAGGTGCGGAATCAGAGCCGGTGAATCTGAGCCGGGAAATCAGAAGCAGAGCAACAGAGGTGGTGAAACATGGGTGCGGAATCGGACACGGGGAATCAGAGGTGGGGACTCAGAGGCCGGGAATCAGAGGCAGAGAATCAGAGGCAGGGAATCAGAGGCAGGTTATCAGAGGCAGGGAATCAGAGGTGGGAAATCAGAGGCGGGGAATCAGAGGCGGCGAATCAGAGGCGGGGAATCAGAGGCGGGGAATCAGAGGCGGAGAATCAGAGGCGGGGAATCTGATGCAGGAAATCAGAGGCAGGGAATCAGAGGCAGGGAATCAGAGGCAGGGAATCTGAGGCAGGGAATCAGAGGTGGGGAATCAGAGGCGGGGAATCAGAGGCAGGGAATCAGATGAAGGGAATCTGATGCAGGGAATCTGAGGCAGGGAATCTGAGGCAGGGAATCTGTGTCAGGGAATCTGATGCGGGTTATCAGAAGGGGGAAATGAGATGTGGGAAACGAGATGCAGAGAAAGAGACACGGAAATAGAGGCAGGGAAAGACAGGCAGGGAATCAGAGGCGGGGAATCAGAGGTGGGGAATCAGAGGCTGGGAATCAGAGGCGGGGAATCAGAGCTGGGGAATCAGAGGTGGGGAATCAGATTTGGGGAATCAGAGGTGGGGACTTAGATATTGGGAAACAGAGGCGGGGAATCAGAGGCGGGGAAACAGAGGCGGGGAATCAGATATGGGGAATCAGAGGTGGGGAATCAGAGGCAGGGAATCAGATGTGCGGAATCAGAGATGGGGAATCAGAGGCAGGGAATCAGAATCAGAAGCAGGGAATCAGAGGCCGGGAATCAGTGTCCGGAATCAGATGATGGGAATCAGAGGCCTGGAATCAGAGGCGGGGAATCAGAGGCAGGGAATCAGATGCGGGGAATCAGAGGCGGGGAATCAGAGCTGGGGAATCAGAGGCAGGGAATTGGATGTGCGGAATCAGAGATGGGGAATCAGAGGTGGGGAATCAGAGGCGGTGAATCAGAGATGGGGAATCAGAGGCGGGGAATCAGAGGCAGGAAATCAGACACGGGGATTCAGAGGCTGGGAATCAGATGAGGGGAATCAAAGGCGGGGAATCAGAGCTGGGGAATCTGAGGCAGGGAATCAGAGTTGGGGATTCAGAGGCGGGGAATCAGATATGGGGAAACAGAGGCGGGGAATCAGAGGCGGGCAAACAGAGGCGGGGAATTAGATATGGGGAATCAGAGGTAGGGAATCAGAGGTGGTGAATCAGTGATGGGGAATCACAGGCGGGGAATCAGAGGCAGGGAATAGAACGCGGGGAATCAGAGGCAGGGAATCAGAGCTGGGGAATCAGAGGCGGGGAATCATAGTTGGGAATCAGAGGCGGGAATCAGATATGGGGAAACAGAGGCGGGGAATCAGAGGCGGGGAAACAGAGGCGGGGAATCAGATATGGGGAATCGGATGCAGGGAATCAGAGGCGGGGAATCAGAGCTGGGGAATCAGAGGCGGGGAATCAGAGTTGGGGCATCAGAGGTGGGGAATTAGATATAGGGAAACAGAGGTGGGGAATCAGAGGCGGGGAAAGAGAGGCAGGGAATCAGATATGGGGAATCAGAGGTGGGGCATCATAGGTTGTGAATCACAGATGGGGAATCAGAGGCGGGGAATCAGAGGCAGGGAATCAGACGCGGGGAATCAGAGGCGGGGATTCAGAGCTGGGGAATCAGAAGCGGGAAATCAGAGTTGGGGAATCAGAGGCGGGGAATCAGATATGGGGAATCAGAGGCAGGGAATCAGAGGCGGGGAATCAGAGGTGGGGAATCAGAGGTGGGGAATCAGAGGCGGGGAATCAGAGGCAGGGAATCAGATGAAGGGAATCTGATGCAGGGAATCTGAGGCAGGGAATCTGAGGCAGGGAATCTGTGGCAGGGAATCTGATGCGGGTTATCAGAAGGGGGAAATGAGATGTGGGAAACGAGATGCAGAGAAAGAGGCACGGATATAGAGGCAGGGAAAGAGAGGCAGGGTATCAGAGGCGGGTAATCAGAGGCGTGGAATCAGAGGCGGGGAATCAGAGACACAGAAAGAGAGGCGTGGAATCAGAGGTGCGGAATCAGAGCCGGTGAATCTGAGCCGGGAAATCAGAAGCAGAGCAACAGAGGTGGTGAAACATGGGTGCGGAATCGGACACGGGGAATCAGAGGTGGGGACTCAGTGGCCGGGAATCAGAGGCAGAGAATCAGAGGCAGGGAATCAGAGGCAGGTTATCAGAGGCAGGGAATCAGAGGTGGGAAATCAGAGGCGGGGAATCAGAGGCGGCGAATCAGTGGCGGGGAATCAGAGGCGGGGAATCAGAGGCGGAGAATCAGAGGCGGGGAATCTGATGCAGGAAATCAGAGGCAGGGAATCAGAGGCAGGGAATCAGAGGCAGGGAATCTGAGGCAGGGAATCAGAGGTGGGGAATCAGAGGCGGGGAATCAGAGGCAGGGAATCAGATGAAGGGAATCTGATGCAGGGAATCTGAGGCAGGGAATCTGAGGCAGGGAATCTGTGTCAGGGAATCTGATGCGGGTTATCAGAAGGGGGAAATGAGATGTGGGAAACGAGATGCAGAGAAAGAGACACGGAAATAGAGGCAGGGAAAGACAGGCAGGGAATCAGAGGCGGGGAATCAGAGGTGGGGAATCAGAGGCTGGGAATCAGAGGCGGGGAATCAGAGCTGGGGAATCAGAGGTGGGGAATCAGATTTGGGGAATCAGAGGTGGGGACTTAGATATTGGGAAACAGAGGCGGGGAATCAGAGGCGGGGAAACAGAGGTGGGGAATCAGATATGGGGAATCAGAGGTGGGGAATCAGAGGCAGGGAATCAGATGTGCGGAATCAGAGATGGGGAATCAGAGGCAGGGAATCAGAATCAGAAGCAGGGAATCAGAGGCCGGGAATCAGAGTCCGGAATCAGATGATGGGAATCAGAGGCCTGGAATCAGAGGCGGGGAATCAGAGGCAGGGAATCAGATGCGGGGAATCAGAGGCGGGGAATCAGAGCTGGGGAATCAGAGGCGGGGTATTAGAGTTGGGGAATCAGAGGCGGGGAATCAGATATGGGGAAACAGAGGTAGGGAATCAGAGGCGGGGAAACAGAGGCAGGGAATCAGATATGGGGAATCAGAGGCGGGGAATCAGAGGTGGGGAATCATAGGCAGGGAATCGGATGAGCGGAATCAGAGATGGGGAATCAGAGGCCGGGAATCAGAGGTGGTGAATCAGAGATGGGAAATCAGAGGCGGGGAATCAGAGGCAGGGTATCAGACGCGGGGAATCAGAGGTGGGCAATCAGAGGCGGGGAATCAGAGGCGGGGAATCAGAGGCGGGGAAACAGAGGCGGGGAATCAGATATGGGGAATCAGAGGTGGGGCATCAGAGGTTGTGAATCACAGATGGGGAATCAGAGGCGGGGAATCAGAGGCAGGGAATCAGACGCTGGGAATCAGAGGCGGGGATTCAGAGCTGGGGAATCAGAAGCGGGGAATGAGAGTTGGGGAATCAGAGGCGGGGAATCAGATATGGGGAATCAGAGGCAGGGAATCAGAGGCAGGGAATCAGAGGCAGGGAATCAGACGCGGGGAATCTGAGGCGGGGAATCAGAGCTGGGGAATCAGAGGTGGGGAATCAGAGTTGGGGAATCAGAGGCAGGGAATTGGATGTGCGGAATCAGAGATGGGGAATCAGAGGTGGGCAATCAGAGGCGGTGAATCAGAGATGGGGAATCAGAGGCGGGGAATCAGAGGCAGGAAATCAGACACGGGGATTCAGAGGCTGGGAATCAGATGAGGGGAATCAAAGGCGGGGAATCAGAGCTGGGGAATCTGAGGCAGGGAATCAGAGTTGGGGATTCAGAGGCGGGGAATCAGATATGGGGAAACAGAGGCGGGGAATCAGAGGCGGGCAAACAGAGGCGGGGAATTAGATATGGGGAATCAGAGGTAGGGAATCAGAGGTGGTGAATCAGTGATGGGGAATCACAGGCGGGGAATCAGAGGCAGGGAATAGAACGCGGGGAATCAGAGGCAGGGAATCAGAGCTGGGGAATCAGAGGCGGGGAATCATAGTTGGGAATCAGAGGCGGGAATCAGATATGGGGAAACAGAGGCGGGGAATCAGAGGCGGGGAAACAGAGGCGGGGAATCAGATATGGGGAATCGGATGCAGGGAATCAGAGGCGGGGAATCAGAGCTGGGGAATCAGAGGCGGGGAATCAGAGTTGGGGCATCAGAGGTGGGGAATTAGATATAGGGAAACAGAGGCGGGGAATCAGAGGCGGGGAAACAGAGGCGGGGAATCAGATATGGGGAATCAGAGGTGGGGAATCAGAGGCAGGGAATCAGATGTGCGGAATCAGAGATGGGGAATCAGAGGCAGGGAATCAGAAGTGGGGAATCAGAGGCCGGGAATCAGAGGCCGGGAATCAGATGCTGGGAATAAGAGGCCGGGAATCAGAGGAGGGGAATCAGAGTCCGGGAATCAGAGATGGGGATTCAGAGGCGGGGAATGAGATATGGAGAATCAGAGGCGGGGAATCAGAGGCGGGGAAACAGAGGTGGGGAATCAGATATGGGGAATCAGAGGTGGCGAATCAAAGGCGGTGAATCAGAGATGGGGAATCAGAGGCGGGGAATCAGAGGCAGGGAATCAGATGCGGGGAATCAGAGGCGGGGAATCAGAGCTGGCGAATCAGAGGCTGGGAATCAGAGGTGGGCAATCAGAGGCGGGGAATCAGATATGGGGAATCAGAGGCGGGGAATCAGAGGCGGGGAAACAGAGGCGGGGAATCAAATATAGGGAATCAGAGGTGGGGAATCAGAGGTTGTGAATCAGAGATGGGGAATCAAGGCGGGGAATCAGAGGCAGGGAATCAGATGCGGGGAATCAGAGGCGGGGATTCAGAGCTGGGGAATCAGAGGCGGGGAATCAGAGTTGGGGAATCAGAGACAGGGAATCAGATATGGGGAATCAGAGGCGGGGAATCCGAGGCCGGGAATCAGATATGGGGAAACAGAGGCGGGGAATCCGAGGCGGGGAAACAGAGGCGGGGAATCAGATATGGGGAATCAGAGGTGGGGAATCAGAGGTTGGGAATCAGAGGCAGGGAATCAGAGGCTTGGAATCAGATGCAGGGTATAAGATGCGGGGAATCAGAGGCGGGGAATCAGAGCTGGGGAATCAGAGGTGGGGAATCAGATTTGGGAAATCAGAGGTGGGGATTAGATATTGGGAAACAGAGGTGGGGAATCAGAGGCGGGGAAACAGAGGCGGGGAATCAGATATGGGGAATCAGAGGTGGGGAATCAGAGGCAGGGAATCAGATGTGCGGAATCAGAGATGGGGAATCAGAGGCAGGAAATCAGAATCAGAAGCAGGGAATCAGAGGCCGGGAATCAGAGGCCGGAATCAGATGCTGGGAATCAGAGGCCTGGAATCAGAGGCGTGGAATCAGAGGCAGGGAATCAGATGCGGGGAATCAGAGGCGGGGAATCAGAGCTGGGGAATCAGAGGCGGGGTATTAGAGTTGGGGAATCAGAGGCGGGGAATCAGATATGGGGAAACAGAGGTGGGGAATCAGAGGCGGGGAAAGAGAGGCAGGGAATCAGATATGGGGAATCAGAGGTGGGGCATCAGAGGTTGTGAATCACAGATGGGGAATCAGAGGCGGGGAATCAGAGGCAGGGAATCAGACGCGGGGAATCAGAGGCGGGGATTCAGAGCTGGGGAATCAGAAGCGGGGAATCAGAGTTGGGGAATCAGTGGCGGGGAATCAGATATGGGGAATCAGAGGCAGGGAATCAGAGGCGGGGAATCAGAGGTGGGGAATCAGAGGTGGGGAATCAGAGGCGGGGAATCAGAGGCAGGGAATCAGATGAAGGGAATCTGATGCAGGGAATCTGAGTCAGGGAATCTGAGGCAGGGAATCTGTGGCAGGGAATCTGATGCGGGTTATCAGAAGGGGGAAATGAGATGTGGGAAACGAGATGCAGAGAAAGAGGCACGGATATAGAGGCAGGGAAAGAGAGGCAGGGTATCAGAGGCGGGTAATCAGAGGCGTGGAATCAGAGGCGGGGAATCAGAGACACAGAAAGAGAGGCGTGGAATCAGAGGTGCGGAATCAGAGCCGGTGAATCTGAGCCGGGAAATCAGAAGCAGAGCAACAGAGGTGGTGAAACATGGGTGCGGAATCGGACACGGGGAATCAGAGGTGGGGACTCAGAGGCCGGGAATCAGAGGCAGAGAATCAGAGGCAGGGAATCAGAGGCAGGGAATCAGAGGTGGGAAATCAGAGGCGGGGAATCAGAGGCGGCGAATCAGAGGCGGGGAATCAGAGGCGGGGAATCAGAGGCGGAGAATCAGAGGCGGGGAATCTGATGCAGGAAATCAGAGGCAGGGAATCAGAGGCCGGGAATCAGAGGCAGGGAATCTGAGGCAGGGAATCAGAGGTGGGGAGTCAGAGGCGGGGAATCAGAGGCAGGGAATCAGATGAAGGGAATCTGATGCAGGGAATCTGAGGCAGGGAATCTGAGGCAGGGAATCTGTGTCAGGGAATCTGATGCGGGTTATCAGAAGGGGGAAATGAGATGTGGGAAACGAGATGCAGAGAAAGAGACACGGAAATAGAGGCAGGGAAAGACAGGCAGGGAATCAGAGGCGGGGAATCAGAGGTGGGGAATCAGAGGCTGGGAATCAGAGGCGGGGAATCAGAGGGGGGAATCAGAGGTGGGGAATCAGAGGCAGGGAATCAGAGGCAGGGAATCAGAGGCGGGAAATCAGAGGCGGCGAATCTGAGGCGTGGAATCAGAGGTGGGGAAAGAGATGTGGGGAAACGTAGGCCAGGAAAGTTGCGCGGAAAGGGAGGCGGTGTATCAGAGGCGGGGATTCAGAGGCGGGGAATCAGAGGCGGGGAATCAGAGGCGTGGAATCAGAGGTGGGGAAAGAGATGTGGGGAAACAGGCGGGTAAACAGAAGCGGGTAAACATAGCTGCATAAATAGAGGCAGCGAAAGAGATGGGCGAAACATAGTGGTTGGAACTTGTGTGTTGAAAATTAGGTACACAGAACAGATCAAACAGAGTTGTTGAAATTGAGGGAAGGAAAGAGAGGCACGGAAAGAGTGGAGGGGAAAGAGTGCAGTCAAAATAGAGGCGTAGAGACAGAGGTGGGGAATCAGAGGCGGGGATTCAGAGGCGGGGAATCAGAGGCAGGGAATCAGATGAAGGGAATCTGATGCAGGGAATCTGAGGCAGGGAATCTGAGGCAGGGAATCGGAGGCAGAGAATCTGAGGCAGGGAATCAGTAAAAAGTTATCAGAGGCAGGGTATCAGAGGCAGAGAATCAGAGGTGGGGATTCAGAAGTGGGGAATCAGAGGTGGGGAATCAGAGGCGTGGAATCAGAGGCGGGGAATCAGAGGTGGGGAATCAGAAGTGGGGAATCAGAGGTGGGGAATCAGAGGCGGGGAATCAGAGGCGTGGAATCAGAGGCGGGCAATCAGAAGTGGGGAATCAGAGGCGGGGAATCAGAGGCGGGGAATCAGAGGTGGTGAATCAGAGGTGGGGAATCAGAGGCGGGGAATCAGAGGCGGGGAATCAGAAGTGGGGAATCAGACGTGGGGAATCAGAGGCGGGGAATCAGAGGCGGGGAATCAGAGGCGGGCAATCAGATGCAGGGAATCAGAGGCAGGGAATCAGACGCAGGGAATCAAATGAAGGGAATCTGATGCAGGGAATCTGAGGCAGGGAATCTGAGGCAGGGAATCTGTGGTGGGGAATCAGAGGAGGGAAAACAGGCGGGTAAACAGAGGCGTGTAAACATAGGCGGGGAATCAGAGTTGGGGAATCAGAGGCAGGGAATCAGATATGGGGAATCAGAGGCGGGGAATCAGAGGCGGGGAAACAGAGGCGGGGAATCAGATATGGGGAATCAGAGGTGGGGAATCAGGGGCAGGGAATCAGTGGCAGGGAATCAGAGGTGGGGAATCTGAGGCGGGGAATCAGAGGCTGGGAATCAGACACGGGGAATCAGAGGCGGGGAATCAGAGATGGGGAATCAGAGGCGGGGAATCAGAGGCAGGGAATCGGATGCCGGGAATCAGAGGCGGGGAATCAGAGCTGGGGAATCAGAGGCGGGGAATCAGAGTTGGGGAATCAGAGGCGGGGAATCAGATATGGGGAAATAGAGGCGGTGAATCAGATATGGGGAATCAGAGGTGTGGAATCAGAGGTTGGGAATCAGAGGCAGGGAATCAGAGGCGGGGAAACAGAGGCGGGGAATCAGATATGGGGAATCAGAGGTGGCGAATCAAAGGCGGTGAAACAGAGATGGGGAATCAGAGGCGGGGAATCAGAGGCAGGGAATCAGAGCTGGGGAAACAGAGGCGCGGAATCAGATATGGGGAATCAGAGGTGGGGAATCAGGGGCGGGGAATCAGTGGCAGGGAATCAGAGGCCGGGAATCAGAGGCGGGGAATCAGAGTTGGGGAATCAGAGGAGGGGAATCAGTTATGGGGAAACAGAGGCCGGGAATCAGAGGCAGGGAAACAGAGGCGGGGAATCAGATATGGGGAATCAGAGGTGGGGAATTAGAGGTTGCGAATCAGAGGCGGGGAATCAGAGGCGGGGAATCAGAGGCAGGGAATCGGATGTGCGGAATCAGAGATGGGGAATCAGAGGTGGGGATTCAGAGGTGGTGAATCAGAGAAGGGGAATCAGAGGCTGGGAATCAGAGGCAGGGAATCAGATGCAGGGAATCAGAGGCGGGGAATCATAGCTGGAGAATTACAGGAGGGGAATCAGAGTTGGGGAATCAGAGTCGGGGAATCAGATATGGGGAAACAGAGGCGGGGAATCAGAGGCGGGGAAACAGAGGCGGGTAATCAGATATGGGGAATCAGAGGTGGGGAATCAGAGGCAGGGAATCAGATGTGCGGAATCAGAGATGGGGAATCAGAGGCAGGGAATCAGAATCAGAAGCAGGGAATCAGAGGCCGGAATCAGATGCTGGGAATCAGAGGCCTGGAATCAGAGGCGGGGAATCAGAGGCAGGGAATCAGATGCGGGGAATCAGAGGCGGGGAATCAGAGCTGGGGAATCAGAGGCAGGGTATTAGAGTTGGGGAATCAGAGGCGGGGAATCAGATATGGGGAAACAGAGGTGGGGAATCAGAGGCGGGGAAACAGAGGCAGGGAATCAGATATGGGGAATCAGAGGCGGGGAATCAGAGGTGGGGAATCATAGGCAGGGAATCGGATGTGCGGAATCAGAGATGGGGAATCAGAGGCCGGGAATGAGAGGTGGTGAATCAGATATGGGGAATCAGAGGCGGGGAATCAGAGGCAGTGAATCAGACGCGGGGAATCAGAGGTGGGCAATCAGAGGTGGGGAATCAGATATGGGGAATCAGAGGCGGGTAATCAGAGGCGGGGAAACAGAGGTGGGGAATCAGATATGGGGAATCAGAGGTGGGGCATCAGAAGTTGTGAATCACAGATGGGGAATTAGAGGCGGGGAATCAGAGGCAGGGAATCATACGCGGGAAATCAGAGGCGGGGATTCAGAGCTGGGGAATGAGAAGCGGGGAATCAGAGGCGGGGAATCAGATATGGGGAATCAGAGGCAGGGAATCAGAGGCGGGGAATCAGAGGCAGGGAATCAGACGTGGGGAATCTGAGGCGGGGAATCAGAGCTGGGGAATCAGAGGTGGGGAATCAGAGTTGGGGAATCAGAGGCAGGGAATTGGATGTGCGGAATCAGAGATGGGGAATCAGAGCTGGGGAATCAGAGGCGGTGAATCAGAGATGGGGAATCAGAGGCGGGGAATCAGAGGCAGGAAATCAGACACGGGGATTCAGAGGCTGGGAATCAGACGGGGGGAATCAAAGGCGGGGAATCAGAGCTGGGGAATCTGAGGCAGGGAATCAGAGTTGGGGATTCAGAGGCGGGGAATCAGATATGGGGAATCAGAGGTGGGGAATCAGAGATGGGGAATCAGAGGCGGTGAATCAGAGATGGGGAATCAGAGGCGGGGAATCAGAGGCAGGAAATCAGACACGGGGATTCAGAGGCTGGGAATCAGACGGGGGGAATCAAAGGCGGGGAATCAGAGCTGGGGAATCAGAGGCAGGGAATCAGAGGCGGGGAATCAGATATGGGGAATCAGAGGCTGGGATTCAGAGGCGGGGAATCAGAGGCAGGGAATCAGACACGGGGAATCAGAGGTGGGGAATCAGAGATGGGGAATCAGAGGCGGGGAATCAGAGGCAGGGAATCAGACGCGGGGAATCTGAGGCGGGGAATCAGAGCTGGGGAATCAGAGGTGGGGAATCAGAGTTGGGGAATCAGAGGCAGGGAATCGGATGTGCGGAATCAGAGATGGGGAATCAGATGTGGGGAATCAGAGGAATCAGAGATGGGGAATCAGAGGCGGGGAATCAGAGGCAGGAAATCAGACACGGGGATTCAGAGGCTGGGAATCAGACGGGGGGAATCAAAGGCGGGGAATCAGAGCTGGGGAATCAGAGGCAGGGAATCAGAGTTGGGGATTCAGAGACGGGGAATCAGATATGGGGAAACAGAGGCGGGGAATCAGAGGTGGGCAAACAGAGGCGGGGAATTAGATATGGGGAATCAGAGGTGGGGAATCAGAGGTGGTGAATCAGTGATGGGGAATCACAGGCGGGGAATCAGAGGCAGGGAATAGAACGCAGGGAATCAGACGCAGGGAATCAGAGCTGGGGAATCAGAGGCGGGGAATCATAGTTGGGAATCAGAGGCGGGGAATCAGATATGGGGAAACAGAGGCGGGGAATCAGAGGCGGGGAAACTGAGGCGGGGAATCATATATGGGGAATCGGATGCGGGAAATCAGAGGCGGGGAATCAGAGCTGGGGAATCAGAGGCGGGGAATCAGAGTTGGGGCATCAGAGGTGGGGAATTAGATATAGGGAAACAGAGGCGGGGAATCAGAGGCGGGGAAACAGAGGCGGGGAATCAGATATGGGGAATCTGTGTCAGGGAATCTGATGCGGGTTATCAGAAGGGGGAAATGAGATGTGGGAAACGAGATGCAGAGAAAGAGAAACGGAAATAGAGGCAGGGAAAGACAGGCAGGGAATCAGAGGCGGGGAATCAGAGGTGGGGAATCAGAGGCTGGGAATCAGAGGCGGGGAATCAGAGGGGGGAATCAGAGGTGGGGAATCAGAGGCAGGGAATCAGAGGCAGGGAATCAGAGGCGGGAAATCAGAGGCGGCGAATCTGAGGCGTGGAATCAGAGTTGGGGAAAGAGATGTGGGGAAACGTAGGCCAGGAAAGTTGCGCGGAAAGGGAGGCGGTGTATCAGAGGCGGGGATTCAGAGGCGGGGAATCAGAGGCGGGGAATCAGAGGCGTGGAATCAGAGGTGGGGAAAGAGATGTGGGGAAACAGGCGGGTAAACAGAAGCGGGTAAACATAGCTGCATAAATAGAGGCAGCGAAAGAGATGGGCGAAACATAGTGGTTGGAACTTGTGTGTTGAAAATTAGGTACACAGAACAGATCAAACAGAGTTGTTGAAATTGAGGGAGGGAAAGAGAGGCACGGAAAGAGTGGAGGGGAAAGAGTGCAGTCAAAATAGAGGCGTAGAGACAGAGGTGGGGAATCAGAGGCGGGGATTCAGAGGCGGGGAATCAGAGGCAGGGAATCAGATGAAGGGAATCTGATGCAGGGAATCTGAGGCAGGGAATCTGAGGCAGGGAATCGGAGGCAGAGAATCTGAGGCAGGGAATCAGTAAAAAGTTATCAGAGGCAGGGTATCAGAGGCGGAGAATCAGAGGTGGGGATTCAGAAGTGGGGAATCAGAGGTGGGGAATCAGAGGCGTGGAATCAGAGGCGGGGAATCAGAGGTGGGGAATCAGAAGTGGGGAATCAGAGGTGGGGAATCAGAGGCGGGGAATCAGAGGCGTGGAATCAGAGGCGGGCAATCAGAAGTGGGGAATCAGAGGCGGGGAATCAGAGGCGGGGAATCAGAGGCGGTGAATCAGAGGTGGGGAATCAGAGGCGGGGAATCAGAGGCGGGGAATCAGAAGTGGGGAATCAGACGTGGGGAATCAGAGGCGGGGAATCAGAGGCGGGGAATCAGAGGCGGGCAATCAGATGCAGGGAATCAGAGGCAGGGAATCAGACGCAGGGAATCAAATGAAGGGAATCTGATGCAGGGAATCTGAGGCAGGGAATCTGAGGCAGGGAATCTGTGGTGGGGAATCAGAGGAGGGAAAACAGGCGGGTAAACAGAGGCGTGTAAACATAGGCGGGGAATCAGAGTTGGGGAATCAGAGGCAGGGAATCAGATGCGGGGAAACAGAGGCGGGGAATCAGATATGGGGAATCAGAGGTGGGGAATCAGGGGCAGGGAATCAGTGGCAGGGAATCAGAGGCGGGGAATCTGAGGCGGGGAATCAGAGGCTGGGAATCAGACACGGGGAATCAGAGGCGGGGAATCAGAGATGGGGAATCAGAGGCGGGGAATCAGAGGCAGGGAATCGGATGCCGGGAATCAGAGGCGGGGAATCAGAGCTGGGGAATCAGAGGCGGGGAATCAGAGTTGGGGAATCAGAGGCGGGGAATCAGATATGGGGAAATAGAGGCGGGGAATCAGATATGGGGAATCAGAGGTGTGGAATCAGAGGTTGGGAATCAGAGGCAGGGAATCAGAGGCGGGGAAACAGAGGCGGGGAATCAGATATGGGGAATCAGAGGTGGCGAATCAAAGGCGGTGAAACAGAGATGGGGAATCAGAGGCGGGGAATCAGAGGCAGGGAATCAGAGCTGGGGAAACAGAGGCGCGGAATCAGATATGGGGAATCAGAGGTGGGGAATCAGGGGCGGGGAATCAGTGGCAGGGAATCAGAGGCCGGGAATCAGAGGCGGGGAATCAGAGTTGGGGAATCAGAGGAGGGGAATCAGTTATGGGGAAACAGAGGCCGGGAATCAGAGGCAGGGAAACAGAGGCGGGGAATCAGATATGGGGAATCAGAGGTGGGGAATTAGAGGTTGCGAATCAGAGGCGGGGAATCAGAGGCGGGGAATCAGAGGCAGGGAATCGGATGTGCGGAATCAGAGATGGGGAATCAGAGGTGGGGATTCAGAGGTGGTGAATCAGAGAAGGGGAATCAGAGGCTGGGAATCAGAGGCAGGGAATCAGATGCAGGGAATCAGAGGCGGGGAATCATAGCTGGAGAATTACAGGAGGGGAATCAGAGTTGGGGAATCAGAGTCGGGGAATCAGATATGGGGAAACAGAGGCGGGGAATCAGAGGCGGGGAAACAGAGGCGGGTAATCAGATATGGGGTATCAGAGGTGGGGAATCAGAGGCAGGGAATCAGATGTGCGGAATCAGAGATGGGGAATCAGAGGCAGGGAATCAGAATCAGAAGCAGGGAATCAGAGGCCGGAATCAGATGCTGGGAATCAGAGGCCTGGAATCTGAGGCGGGGAATCAGAGGCAGGGAATCAGATGCGGGGAATCAGAGGCGGGGAATCAGAGCTGGGGAATCAGAGGCAGGGTATTAGAGTTGGGGAATCAGAGGCGGGGAATCAGATATGGGGAAACAGAGGTGGGGAATCAGAGGCGGGGAAACAGAGGCAGGGAATCAGATATGGGGAATCAGAGGCGGGGAATCAGAGGTGGGGAATCATAGGCAGGGAATCGGATGTGCGGAATCAGAGAAGGGGAATCAGAGGCCGGGAATGAGAGGTGGTGAATCAGATATGGGGAATCAGAGGCGGGGAATCAGAGGCAGGGAATCAGACGCGGGGAATCAGAGGTGGGCAATCAGAGGTGGGGAATCAGATATGGGGAATCAGAGGCGGGGAATCAGAGGCGGGGAAACAGAGGCGGGGAATCAGATATGGGGAATCAGAGGTGGGGCATCAGAAGTTGTGAATCACAGATGGGGAATTAGAGGCGGGGAATCAGAGGCAGGGAATCATACGCGGGAAATCAGAGGCGGGGATTCAGAGCTGGGGAATGAGAAGCGGGGAATCAGAGGCGGGGAATCAGATATGGGGAATCAGAGGCAGGGAATCAGAGGCGGGGAATCAGAGGCAGGGAATCAGACGTGGGGAATCTGAGGCGGGGAATCAGAGCTGGGGAATCAGAGGTGGGGAATCAGAGTTGGGGAATCAGAGGCAGGGAATTGGATGTGCGGAATCAGAGATGGGGAATCAGAGGTGGGGAATCAGAGGCGGTGAATCAGAGATGGGGAATCAGAGGCGGGGAATCAGAGGCAGGAAATCAGACACGGGGATTCAGAGGCTGGGAATCAGACGGGGGGAATCAAAGGCGGGGAATCAGAGCTGGGGAATCTGAGACAGGGAATCAGAGTTGGGGATTCAGAGGCGGGGAATCAGATATGGGGAATCAGAGGTGGGGAATCAGAGATGGGGAATCAGAGGCGGTGAATCAGAGATGGGGAATCAGAGGCGGGGAATCAGAGGCAGGAAATCAGACACGGGGATTCAGAGGCTGGGAATCAGACGGGGGGAATCAAAGGCGGGGAATCAGAGCTGGGGAATCAGAGGCAGGGAATCAGAGGCGGGGAATCAGATATGGGGAATCAGAGGCTGGGATTCTGAGGCGGGGAATCAGAGGCAGGGAATCAGACACGGGGAATCAGAGGTGGGGAATCAGAGATGGGGAATCAGAGGCGGGGAATCAGAGGCAGGGAATCAGACGCGGGGAATCTGAGGCGGGGAATCAGAGCTGGGGAATCAGAGGTGGGGAATCAGAGTTGGGGAATCAGAGGCAGGGAATCGGATGTGCGGAATCAGAGATGGGGAATCAGATGTGGGGAATCAGAGGAATCAGAGATAGGGAATCAGAGGCGGGGAATCAGAGGCAGGAAATCAGACACGGGGATTCAGAGGCTGGGAATCAGACGGGGGGAATCAAAGGCGGGGAATCAGAGCTGGGGAATCAGAGGCAGGGAATCAGAGTTGGGGATTCAGAGACGGGGAATCAGATATGGGGAAACAGAGGCGGGGAATCAGAGGCGGGCAAACAGAGGCGGGGAATTAGATATGGGGAATCAGAGGTGGGGAATCAGAGGTGGTGAATCAGTGATGGGGAATCACAGGCGGGGAATCAGAGGCAGGGAATAGAACGCAGGGAATCAGACGCAGGGAATCAGAGCTGGGGAATCAGAGGCGGGGAATCATAGTTGGGAATCAGAGGCGGGGAATCAGATATGGGGAAACAGAGGCGGGGAATCAGAGGCGGGGAAACTGAGGCGGGGAATCAGATATGGGGAATCGGATGCGGTAAATCAGAGGCGGGGAATCAGAGTTGGGGCATCAGAGGTGGGGAATTAGATATAGGGAAACAGAGGCGGGGAATCAGAGGCGGGGAAACAGAGGCGGGGAATCAGATATGGGGAATCAGAGGTGGGGAATCAGAGGCAGGGAATCAGATGTGCGGAATCAGAGATGAGGAATCAGAGGCAGGGAATCAGAATCAGAAGCGGGGAATCAGAGGCCGGGAATCAGAGGCCGGGAATCAGATGCTGGGAATAAGAGGCCGGGAATCAGAGGTGGGGAATCAGAGTCCGGGAATCAGAGATGGGGATTCAGAGGCGGGGAATGAGATATGGAGAATCAGAGGCGGGGAATCAGAGGCCGGGAAACAGAGGTGGGGAATCAGATATGGGGAATCAGAGGTGGCGAATCAAAGGCGGTGAATCAGAGATGGAGAATCAGAGGCGGGGAATCAGAGGCAGGGAATCAGATGCGGGGAATCAGAGGCGGGGAATCAGAGCTGGCGAATCAGAGGCGGGGAATCAGAGGTGGGCAATCAGAGGCGGGGAATCAGATATGGGGAATCAGAGGCGGGGAATCAGAGGCGGGGAAACAGAGGCGGGGAATCAAATATAGGGAATCAGAGGTGGGGAATCAGAGGTTGTGAATCAGAGATGGGGAATCAAGGCGGGGAATCAGAGGCAGGGAATCAGACACGGGGAATCAGAGGCGGGGATTCAGAGCTGGGGAATCAAAGGCGGGGAATCAGAGTTGGGGAATCAGAGGCAGGGAATCAGATATGGGGAATCAGAGGCGGGGAATCAGAGGCGGGGAAACAGAGGCGGGGAATCAGATATGGGGAATCAGAGGTGGGGAATCAGGGGCAGGGATTCAGTGTCAGGGAATCAGAGGCGGGGAATCAGAGGCGGGGAATCAGAGGCAGGGAATCAGACACGGGAAATCAGAGGCGGGGAATCAGAGATGGGGAATCAGAGGCGGGGAATCAGAGGCAGGGAATCGGACGCCGGGAATCAGAGTCGGGGAATCAGAGCTGGGGAATCAGAGGCGGGGAATCATAGTTGGGGAATCAGAGGCGGGGATTCAGATATGGGGAAATAGAGGCGGGGAATCAGATATGGGGAATCAGAGGTGTGGAATCAGAGGTTGGGAATCAGAGGAAGGGAATCAGAGTCGGGGTAACAGAGGCGGGGAATCAGATATGTGGAATCAGAGGTGGCGAATCAAAGGCGGTGAAACAGAGATGGGGAATCAGGGCAGGGAATCAGAGGCAGGGAATCAAACACGGGGAATCAGAGCTGGGGAATCAGAGGTTGGGAATCAGAGTTGGGAATCAGAGGCGGGGAATCAGAGGCGGGGAAACAGAGGCGGGGAATCAGATATGGGGAATCAGAGGTGGGGAATCAGAGGTTGGGAATGAGAGGCAGGGAATCGGAGATGGGGAATCAGAGGCAGGGAATCAGAGGCGGGGAATCAGAGGCGGGGAATCAGAGGCCGGGAATCAGATATGGGGAAACTGAGGCGGGGAATCCGAGGCGGGGAAACAGAGGCGGGGAATCAGATATGGGGAATCAGAGGTGGGGAATCAGAGGTTGGGAATCAGAGGCAGGGAATCAGAGGCTTGGAATCAGATGCAGGAAATCAGATGCGGGGAATCAGAGGCGGGGAATCAGAGCTGGGGAATCAGAGGTGGGGAATCAGATTTGGGGAATCAGAGGTGGGGACTTAGATATTGGGAAACAGAGGCGGGGAATCAGAGGCGGGGAAACAGAGGCGGGGAATCAGATATGGGGAATCAGAGGTGGGGAATCAGAGGCAGGGAATCAGATGTGCGGAATCAGAGATGGGGAATCAGAGGCAGGGAATCAGAATCAGAAGCAGGGAATCAGAGGCCGGGAATCAGAGTCCGGAATCAGATGATGGGAATCAGAGGCCTGGAATCAGAGGCGGGGAATCAGAGGCAGGGAATCAGATGCGGGGAATCAGAGGCGGGGAATCAGAGCTGGGGAATCAGAGGCGGGGTATTAGAGTTGGGGAATCAGAGGCGGGGAATCAGATATGGGGAAACAGAGGTAGGGAATCAGAGGCGGGGAAACAGAGGCAGGGAATCAGATATGGGGAATCAGAGGCGGGGAATCTGAGGTGGGGAATCATAGGCAGGGAATCGGATGAGCGGAATCAGAGATGGGGAATCAGAGGCGGGGTATTAGAGTTGGGGAATCAGAGGCGGGGAATCAGATATGGGGAAACAGAGGCAGGGTATCAGACGCGGGGAATCGGAGGTGGGCAATCAGAGGCGGGGAATCTGATATGGGGAATCAGAGGCGGGGAATCAGAGGCGGGGAAACAGAGGCGGGGAATCAGATATGGGGAATCAGAGGTGGGGCATCAGAGGTTGTGAATCACAGATGGGGAATCAGAGGCGGGGAATCAGAGGCAGGGAATCAGACGCTGGGAATCAGAGGCGGGGATTCAGAGCTGGGGAATCAGAAGCGGGGAATCAGAGTTGGGGAATCAGAGGCGGGGAATCAGATATGGGGAATCAGAGGCAGGGAATCAGAGGCGGGGAATCAGAGGCAGGGAATCAGACGCGGGGAATCTGAGGCGGGGAATCAGAGCTGGGGAATCAGAGGTGGGGAATCAGAGTTGGGGAATCAGAGGCAGGGAATTGGATGTGCGGAATCAGAGATGGGGAATCAGAGGTGGGGAATCAGAGGCGGTGAATCAGAGATGGGGAATCAGAGGTGGGGAATCAGAGGCAGGAAATCAGACACGGGGATTCAGAGGCTGGGAATGAGACGGGGGGAATCAAAGGCGGGGAATCAGAGCTGGGGAATCTGAGGCAGGGAATCAGAATTGGGGATTCAGAGGCGGGGAATCAGATATGGGGAAACAGAGGCGGGGAATCAGAGGCGGGCAAACAGAGGCGGGGAATTAGATATGGGGAATCAGAGGTAGGGAATCAGAGGTGGTGAATCAGTGATGGGGAATCACAGGCGGGGAATCAGAGGCAGGGAATAGAACGCGGGGAATCAGAGGCAGGGAATCAGAGCTGGGGAATCAGAGGCGGGGAATCATAGTTGGGAATCAGAGGCGGGAATCAGATATGGAGAAACAGAGGCGGGGAATCAGAGGCGGGGAATCAGAGATGGGGAATCAGAGGCAGGGAATCAGAAGCGGGGAATCAGAGGCGGGGAATCAGAGCTGGGGAATCAGAGGCGGGGAATCAGAGTTGGGGCATCAGAGGTGGGGAATTAGATATAGGGAAACAGAGGCGGGGAATCAGAGGCGGGGAAACAGAGGCGGGGAATCAGATATGGGGAATCAGAGGTGGGGAATCAGAGGCAGGGAATCAGATGTGCGGAATCAGAGATGGGGAATCAGAGGCAGGGAATCAGAATCAGAAGCAGGGAATCAGAGGCCGGGAATCAGAGGCCGGAATCAGATGCTGGGAATCAGAGGCCTGGAATCAGAGGCGTGGAATCAGAGGCAGGGAATCAGATGCGGGGAATCAGAGGCGGGGAATCAGAGCTGGGGAATCAGAGGCGGTGTATTAGAGTTGGGGAATCAGAGGCGGGGAATCAGATATGGGGAAACAGAGGTGGGGAATCAGAGGCGGGGAAAGAGAGGCAGGGAATCAGATATGGGGAATCAGAGGTGGGGCATCAGAGGTTGTGAATCACAGATGGGGAATCAGAGGCGGGGAATCAGAGGCAGGGAATCAGACGCGGGGAATCAGAGGCGGGGATTCAGAGCTGGGGAATCAGAAGCGGGGAATCAGAGTTGGGGAATCAGAGGCGGGGTATCAGATATGGGGAATCAGAGGCAGGGAATCAGAGGCGGGGAATCAGAGGTGGGGAATCAGAGGTGGGGAATCAGAGGCGGGGAATCAGAGGCAGGGAATCAGATGAAGGGAATCTGATGCAGGGAATCTGAGGCAGGGAATCTGAGGCAGGGAATCTGTGGCAGGGAATCTGATGCGGGTTATCAGAAGGGGGAAATGAGATGTGGGAAACGAGATGCAGAGAAAGAGGCACGGATATAGAGGCAGGGAAAGAGAGGCAGGGTATCAGAGGCGGGTAATCAGAGGCGTGGAATCAGAGGCGGGGAATCAGAGACACAGAAAGAGAGGCGTGGAATCAGAGGTGCGGTATCAGAGCCGGTGAATCTGAGCCGGGAAATCAGAAGCAGCGCAACAGAGGTGGTGAAACATGGGTGCGGAATCGGACACGGGGAATCAGAGGTGGGGACTCAGAGGCCGGGAATCAGAGGCAGAGAATCAGAGGCAGGGAATCAGAGGCAGGTTATCAGAGGCAGGGAATCAGAGGTGGGAAATCAGAGGCGGGGAATCAGAGGCGGCGAATCAGAGGCGGGGAATCAGAGGCGGGGAATCAGAGGCGGAGAATCAGAGGCGGGGAATCTGATGCAGGAAATCAGAGGCAGGGAATCAGAGGCAGGGAATCAGAGGCAGGGAATCTGAGGCAGGGAATCAGAGGTGGGGAATCAGAGGCGGGGAATCAGAGGCAGGGAATCAGATGAAGGGAATCTGATGCAGGGAATCTGAGGCAGGGAATCTGAGGCAGGGAATCTGTGTCAGGGAATCTGATGCGGGTTATCAGAAGGGGGAAATGAGATGTGGGAAACGAGATGCAGAGAAAGAGACACGGAAATAGAGGCAGGGAAAGACAGGCAGGGAATCAGAGGCGGGGAATCAGAGGTGGGGAATCAGAGGCTTGGAATCAGAGGCGGGGAATCAGAGGGGGGAATCAGAGGTGGGGAATCAGAGGCAGGGAATCAGAGGCAGGGAATCAGAGGCGGGAAATCAGAGGCGGCGAATCTGAGGCGTGGAATCAGAGGTGGGGAAAGAGATGTGGGGAAACGTAGGCCAGGAAAGTTGCGCGGAAAGGGAGGCGGTGTATCAGAGGCGGGGATTCAGAGGCGGGGAATCAGAGGCGGGGAATCAGAGGCGTGGAATCAGAGGTGGGGAAAGAGATGTGGGGAAACAGGCGGGTAAACAGAAGCGGGTAAACATAGCTGCATAAATAGAGGCAGCGAAAGAGATGGGCGAAACATAGTGGTTGGAACTTGTGTGTTGAAAATTAGGTACACAGAACAGATCAAACAGAGTTGTTGAAATTGAGGGAGGGAAAGAGAGGCACGGAAAGAGTGGAGGGGAAAGAGTGCAGTCAAAATAGAGGCGTAGAGACAGAGGTGGGGAATCAGAGGCGGGGATTCAGAGGCGGGGAATCAGAGGCAGGGAATCAGATGAAGGGAATCTGATGCAGGTAATCTGAGGCAGGGAATCTGAGGCAGGGAATCGGAGGCAGGGAATCTGAGGCAGGGAATCAGTAAAAAGTTATCAGAGGCAGGGTATCAGAGGCGGAGAATCAGAGGTGGGGATTCAGAAGTGGGGAATCAGAGGTGGGGAATCAGAGGCGTGGAATCAGAGGCGGGGAATCAGAGGTGGGGAATCAGAAGTGGGGAATCAGAGGTGGGGAATCAGAGGCGGGGAATCAGAGGCGTGGAATCAGAGGCGGGCAATCAGAAGTGGGGAATCAGACGTGGGGAATCAGAGGCGGGGAATCAGAGGCGGGGAATGAGAGGCGGGCAATCAGATGCAGGGAATCAGAGTCAGGTAATCAGACGCAGGGAATCAAATGAAGGGAATCTGATGCAGGGAATCTGAGGCAGGGAATCTGAGGCAGGGAATCTGTGATGGGGAATCAGAGGAGGGAAAACAGGCGGGTAAACAGAGGCGTGTAAACATAGGCGGGGAATCAGAGTTGGGGAATCAGAGGCAGGGAATCAGATATGGGGAATCAGAGGCGGGGAATCAGAGGCGGGGAAACAGAGGCGGGGAATCAGATATGGGGAATCAGAGGTGGGGAATCAGGGGCAGGGAATCAGTGGCAGGGAATCAGAGGCGGGGAATCTGAGGCGGGGAATCAGAGGCTGGGAATCAGACACGGGGAATCAGAGGCGGGGAATCAGAGATGGGGAATCAGAGGCGGGGAATCAGAGGCAGGGAATCGGATGCCGGGAATCAGAGGCGGGGAATCAGAGCTGGGGAATCAGAGGCGGGGAATCAGTGTTGGGGAATCAGAGGCGGGGAATCAGATATGGGGAAATAGAGGCGGGGAATCAGATATGGGGAATCAGAGGTGTGGAATCAGAGGTTGGGAATAAAAGGCGGGGAATCAGAGGCCGGGAATAAATGGCGGGGAATCAGAGCTGGGGAATCAGAGGCGGGGAATCAGAGTTGGGGAATCAGAGGAGGGGAATCAGATATGGGGAAACAGAGGCCGGGAAACAGAGGCAGGGAAACAGAGGCGGGGAATCAGATATGGGGAATCAGAGGTGGGGAATTAGAGGTTGCGAATCAGAGGCGGGGAATCAGAGGCGGGGAATCAGAGGCAGGGAATCGGATGTGCGGAATCAGAGATGGGGAATCAGAGGTGGGGATTCAGAGGTGGTGAATCAGAGAAGGGGAATCAGAGGCTGGGAATCAGAGGCAGGGAATCAGACGCAGGGAATCAGAGGCGGGGAATCATAGCTGGCGAATTACAGGAGGGGAATCAGAGTTGGGGAATCAGAGTCTTGGAATCAGATATGGGGAAACAGAGGCGGGGAATCAGAGGCGGGGAAACAGAGGCGGGTAATCAGATATGGGGAATCAGAGGTGGGGAATCAGAGGCAGGGAATCAGATGTGCGGAATCAGAGATGGGGAATCAGAGGCAGGGAATCAGAATCAGAAGCAGGGAATCAGAGGCCGGAATCAGATGCTGGGAATCAGAGGCCTGGAATCAGAGGCGGGGAATCAGAGGCAGGGAATCAGATGCGGGGAATCAGAGGCGGGGAATCAGAGCTGGGGAATCAGAGGCAGGGTATTAGAGTTGGGGAATCAGAGGCGGGGAATCAGATATGGGGAAACAGAGGTGGGGAATCAGAGGCGGGGAAACAGAGGCAGGGAATCAGATATGGGGAATCAGAGGCGGGGAATCAGAGGTGGGGAATCATAGGCAGGGAATCGGATGTGCGGAATCAGAGATGGGGAATCAGAGGCCGGGAATGAGAGGTGGTGAATCAGATGTGGGGAATCAGAGGCGGGGAATCAGAGGCAGGGAATCAGACGCGGGGAATCAGAGGTGGGCAATCAGAGGCGGGGAATCAGATATGGGGAATCAGAGGCGGGGAATCAGAGGCGGGGCATCAGAAGTTGTGAATCACAGATGGGGAATTAGAGGCGGGGAATCAGAGGCAGGGAATCATACGCGGGGAATCAGAGGCGGGGATTCAGAGCTGGGGAATGAGAAGCGGGGAATCAGAGGCGGGGAATCAGATATGGGGAATCAGAGGCAGGGAATCAGAGGCGGGGAATCAGAGGCAGGGAATCAGACGCGGGGAATCTGAGGCGGGGAATCAGAGCTGGGGAATCAGAGGTGGGGAATCAGAGTTGGGGAATCAGAGGCAGGGAATTGGATGTGCGGAATCAGAGATGGGGAATCAGAGGTGGGGAATCAGAGGCGGTGAATCAGAGATGGGGAATCAGAGGCGGGGAATCAGAGGCAGGAAATCAGACACGGGGATTCAGAGGCTGGGAATCAGACGGGGGGAATCAAAGGCGGGGAATCAGACCTGGGGAATCTGAGGCAGGGAATCAGAGTTGGGGAATCAGAGGCGGGGAATCAGATATGGGGAATCAGAGGCAGGGAATCAGATGCAGGAAATCAGAGGCAGGGAATCAGAGGCAGGGAATCAGAGGCAGGGAATCTGAGGCAGGGAATCAGAGGTGGGGAATCAGAGGCGGGGAATCAGAGGCAGGGAATCAGATGAAGGGAATCTGATGCAGGGAATCTGAGGCAGGGAATCTGAGGCAGGGAATCTGTGTCAGGGAATCTGATGCGGGTTATCAGAAGGGGGAAATGAGATGTGGGAAACGAGATGCAGAGAAAGAGACACGGAAATAGAGGCAGGGAAAGACAGGCAGGGAATCAGAGGCGGGGAATCAGAGGTGGGGAATCAGAGGCTGGGAATCAGAGGCGGGGAATCAGAGCTGGGGAATCAGAGGTGGGGAATCAGATTTGGGGAATCAGAGGTGGGGACTAAGATATTGGGAATCAGAGGTGGGGAATCAGAGGCTGGGAATCAAAGGCGGGGAATCAGAGGGGGGAATCAGAGGTGGGGAATCAGAGGCAGGGAATCAGAGGCAGGGAATCAGAGGCGGGAAATCAGAGGCGGCGAATCTGAGGCGTGGAATCAGAGGTGGGGAAAGAGATGTGGGGAAACGTAGGCCAGGAAAGTTGCGCGGAAAGGGAGGCGGTGTATCAGAGGCGGGGATTAAGAGGCGGGGAATCAGAGGCAGGGAATCAGACGCGGGGAATCAGAGGCGGGGATTCAGAGCTGGGGAATCAGAAGCGGGGAATCAGAGTTGGGGAATCAGAGGCGGGGTATCAGATATGGGGAATCAGAGGCAGGGAATCAGAGGCGGGGAATCAGAGGTGGGGAATCAGAGGTGGGGAATCAGAGGCGGGGAATCAGAGGCAGGGAATCAGATGAAGGGAATCTGATGCAGGGAATCTGAGGCAGGGAATCTGAGGCAGGGAATCTGTGGCAGGGAATCTGATGCGGGTTATCAGAAGGGGGAAATGAGATGTGGGAAACGAGATGCAGAGAAAGAGGCACGGATATAGAGGCAGGGAAAGAGAGGCAGGGTATCAGAGGCGGGTAATCAGAGGCGTGGAATCAGAGGCGGGGAATCAGAGACACAGAAAGAGAGGCGTGGAATCAGAGGTGCGGTATCAGAGCCGGTGAATCTGAGCCGGGAAATCAGAAGCAGCGCAACAGAGGTGGTGAAACATGGGTGCAGAATCGGACACGGGGAATCAGAGGTGGGGACTCAGAGGCCGGGAATCAGAGGCAGAGAATCAGAGGCAGGGAATCAGAGGCAGGTTATCAGAGGCAGGGAATCAGAGGTGGGAAATCAGAGGCGGGGAATCAGAGGCGGCGAATCAGTGGCGGGGAATCAGAGGCGGGGAATCAGAGGCGGAGAATCAGAGGCGGGGAATCTGATGCAGGAAATCAGAGGCAGGGAATCAGAGGCAGGGAATCAGAGGCAGGGAATCTGAGGCAGGGAATCAGAGGTGGGGAATCAGAGGCGGGGAATCAGAGGCAGGGAATCAGATGAAGGGAATCTGATGCAGGGAATCTGAGGCAGGGAATCTGAGGCAGGGAATCTGTGTCAGGGAATCTGATGCGGGTTATCAGAAGGGGGAAATGAGATGTGGGAAACGAGATGCAGAGAAAGAGACACGGAAATAGAGGCAGGGAAAGACAGGCAGGGAATCAGAGGCGGGGAATCAGAGGTGGGGAATCAGAGGCTGGGAATCAGAGGCGGGGAATCAGAGGGGGGAATCAGAGGTGGGGAATCAGAGGCAGGGAATCAGAGGCAGGGAATCAGAGGCGGGAAATCAGAGGCGGCGAATCTGAGGCGTGGAATCAGAGGTGGGGAAAGAGATGTGGGGAAACGTAGGCCAGGAAAGTTGCGCGGAAAGGGAGGCGGTGTATCAGAGGCGGGGATTCAGAGGCGGGGAATCAGAGGCGGGGAATCAGAGGCGTGGAATCAGAGGTGGGGAAAGAGATGTGGGGAAACAGGCGGGTAAACAGAAGCGGGTAAACATAGCTGCATAAATAGAGGCAGCGAAAGAGATGGGCGAAACATAGTGGTTGGAACTTGTGTGTTGAAAATTAGGTACACAGAACAGATCAAACAGAGTTGTTGAAATTGAGGGAGGGAAAGAGAGGCACGGAAAGAGTGGAGGGGAAAGAGTGCAGTCAAAATAGAGGCGTAGAGACAGAGGTGGGGAATCAGAGGCGGGGATTCAGAGGCGGGGAATCAGAGGCAGGGAATCAGATGAAGGGAATCTGATGCAGGTAATCTGAGGCAGGGAATCTGAGGCAGGGAATCGGAGGCAGGGAATCTGAGGCAGGGAATCAGTAAAAAGTTATCAGAGGCAGGGTATCAGAGGCGGAGAATCAGAGGTGGGGATTCAGAAGTGGGGAATCAGAGGTGGGGAATCAGAGGCGTGGAATCAGAGGCGGGGAATCAGAGGTGGGGAATCAGAAGTGGGGAATCAGAGGTGGGGAATCAGAGGCGGGGAATCAGAGGCGTGGAATCAGAGGCGGGCAATCAGAAGTGGGGAATCAGAGGCGGGGAATCAGAGACGGGGAATCAGAGGCGGTGAATCAGAGGTGGGGAATCAGAGGCGGGGAATCAGAGGCGGGGAATCAGAAGTGGGGAATCAGACGTGGGGAATCAGAGGCGGGGAATCAGAGGCGGGGAATCAGAGGCGGGCAATCAGATGCAGGGAATCAGAGGCAGGGAATCAGACGCAGGGAATCAAATGAAGGGAATCTGATGCAGGGAATCTGAGGCAGGGAATCTGAGGCAGGGAATCTGTGGTGGGGAATCAGAGGAGGGAAAACAGGCGGGTAAACAGAGGCGTGTAAACATAGGCGGGGAATCAGAGTTGGGGAATCAGAGGCAGGGAATCAGATATGGGGAATCAGAGGCGGGGAATCAGAGGCGGGGAATCAGGGGCAGGGAATCAGTGGCAGGGAATCAGAGGCGGGGAATCTGAGGTGGGGAATCAGAGGCTGGGAATCAGACACGGGGAATCAGAGGCGGGGAATCAGAGATGGGGAATCAGAGGCGGGGAATCAGAGGCAGGGAATCGGATGCCGGGAATCAGAGGCGGGGAATCAGAGCTGGGGAATCAGAGGCGGGGAATCAGAGTTGGGGAATCAGAGGCGGGGAATCAGATATGGGGAAATAGAGGCGGGGAATCAGATATGGGGAATCAGAGGTGTGGAATCAGAGGTTGGGAATCAGAGGCAGGGAATCAGAGGCGGGGAAACAGAGGCGGGGAATCAGATATGGGGAATCAGAGGTGGCGAATCAAAGGCGGTGAAACAGAGATGGGGAATCAGAGGCGGGGAATCAGAGGCAGGGAATCAGAGCTGGGGAAACAGAGGCGGGGAATCAGATATGGGGAATCAGAGGTGGGGAATCAGGGGCGGGGAATCAGTGGCAGGGAATCAGAGGCCGGGAATAAAAGGCGGGGAATCAGAGCTGGGGAATCAGAGGCGGGGAATCAGAGTTGGGGAATCAGAGGAGGGGAATCAGATATGGGGAAACAGAGGCCGGGAAACAGAGGCAGGGAAACAGAGGCGGGGAATCAGATATGGGGAATCAGAGGTGGGGAATTAGAGGTTGCGAATCAGAGGCGGGGAATCAGAGGCGGGGAATCAGAGGCAGGGAATCGGATGTGCGGAATCAGAGATGGGGAATCAGAGGTGGGGATTCAGAGGTGGTGAATCAGAGAAGGGGAATCAGAGGCTGGGAATCAGAGGCAGGGAATCAGACGCAGGGAATCAGAGACGGGGAATCATAGCTGGCGAATTACAGGAGGGGAATCAGAGTTGGGGAATCAGAGTCGGGGAATCAGATATGGGGAAACAGAGGCGGGGAATCAGAGGCGGGGAAACAGAGGCGGGTAATCAGATATGGGGAATCAGAGGTGGGGAATCAGAGGCAGGGAATCAGATGTGTGGAATCAGAGATGGGGAATCAGAGGCAGGGAATCAGAATCAGAAGCAGGGAATCAGAGGCCGGAATCAGATGCTGGGAATCAGAGGCCTGGAATCAGAGGCGGGGAATCAGAGGCAGGGAATCAGATGCGGGGAATCAGAGGCGGGGAATCAGAGCTGGGGAATCAGAGGCAGGGTATTAGAGTTGGGGAATCAGAGGCGGGGAATCAGATATGGGGAAACAGAGGTGGGGAATCAGAGGCGGGGAAACAGAGGCAGGGAATCAGATATGGGGAATCAGAGGCGGGGAATCAGAGGTGGGGAATCATAGGCAGGGAATCGGATGTGCGGAATCAGAGATGGGGAATCAGAGGCCGGGAATGAGAGGTGGTGAATCATATATGGGGAATCAGAGGCGGGGAATCAGAGGCAGGGAATCAGACGCGGGGAATCAGAGGTGGGCAATCAGAGGCGGGGAATCAGATATGGGGAATCAGAGGCGGGGAATCAGAGGCGGGGAAAAAGAGGCGGGGAATCAGATATGGGGAATCAGAGGTGGGGCATCAGAAGTTGTGAATCACAGATGGGGAATTAGAGGCGGGGAATCAGAGGCAGGGAATCATACGCGGGGAATCAGAGGCGGGGATTCAGAGCTGGGGAATGAGAAGCGGGGAATCAGAGGCGGGGAATCAGATATGGGGAATCAGAGGCAGGGAATCAGAGGCGGGGAATCAGAGGCAGGGAATCAGACGCGGGGAATCTGAGGCGGGGAATCAGAGCTGGGGAATCAGAGGTGGGGAATCAGAGTTGGGGAATCAGAGGCAGGGAATTGGATGTGCGGAATCAGAGATGGGGAATCAGAGGTGGGGAATCAGAGGCGGTGAATCAGAGATGGGGAATCAGAGGCGTGGAATCAGAGGCAGGAAATCAGACACGGGGATTCAGAGGCTGGGAATCAGACGGGGGGAATCAAAGGCGGGGAATCAGAGCTGGGGAATCTGAGGCAGGGAATCAGAGTTGGGGAATCAGAGGCGGGGAATCAGATATGGGGAATCAGAGGCAGGGAATCAGAGGCGGGGAATCAGATATGGGGAAACAGAGGCGGGGAATCAGAGGCGGGAAAACAGAGGCGGGGAATTAGATATGGGGAATCAGAGGTGGGGAATCAGAGGTGGTGAATCAGAGATGGGGAATCAGAGGCGGGGAATCAGAGGCAGGGAATCGGACGCCGGGAATCAGAGGCGGGGAATCAGAGCTGGGGAATCAGAGGCGGGGAATCAGAGTTGGGGAATCAGAGGCGGGGAATCAGATATGGGGAAATAGAGGCGGGGAATCAGATATGGGGAATCAGAGGTGTGGAATCAGAGGTTGGGAATCAGAGGCAGGGAATCAGAGGCGGGGAAACAGAGGCGGGGAATCAGATATGGGGAATCAGAGGTGGCGAATCAAAGGCGGTGAAACAGAGATGGGGAATCAGGGCAGGGAATCAGAGGCAGGGAATCAGAGCTGGGGAAACAGAGGCGGGGAATCAGATATGGGGAATCAGAGGTGGGGAATCAGGGGCGGGGAATCAGTGGCAGGGAATCAGAGCTGGGGAATCAGAGGTGGGGAATCAGAGCTTGGGAAACAGAGGCGGGGAATCAGATATGGGGAATCAGAGGTGGGGAATCAGGGGCGGGGAATCAGTGGCAGGGAATCAGAGGCCGGGAATAAAAGGCGGGGTATCAGAGCTGGGGAATCAGAGGCGGGGAATCAGAGTTGGGGAATCAGAGGAGGGGAATCAGATATGGGGAAACAGAGGCCGGGAATCAGAGGCAGGGAAACAGAGGCGGGGAATCAGATATGGGGAATCAGAGGTGGGGAATTAGAGGTTGCGAATCAGAGGCGGGGAATCAGAGGCGGGGAATCAGAGGCAGGGAATCGGATGTGCGGAATCAGAGATGGGGAATCAGAGGTGGGGATTCAGAGGTGGTGAATCAGAGAAGGGGAATCAGAGGCTGGGAATCAGAGGCAGGGAATCAGACGCAGGAAATCAGAGGCGGGGAATCATAGCTGGCGAATTAGAGGAGGGGAATCAGAGTTGGGGAATCAGAGGCGGGGAATCAGATATGGGGAAACAGAGGCGGGGAATCAGAGGCGGGGAAACAGAGGCGGGGAATCAGATATGGGGAATCAGAGGTGGGGAATCAGAGGCAGGGAATCAGATGTGCGGAATCAGAGATGGGGAATCAGAGGCAGGGAATCAGAATCAGAAGCAGGGAATCAGAGGCTGGGAATCAGAGGCCGGAATCAGATGCTGGGATCAGAGGCCTGGAATCAGAGGCGGGGAATCAGAGGCAGGGAATCAGATGCGCGAAATCAGAGGCCTGGAATCAGAGGCGGGGAATCAGCGGCAGGGAATCAGATGCGGGGAATCAGAGGCGGGGAATCAGAGCTGGGGAATCAGAGGCAGGGTATTAGAGTTGGGGAATCAGAGGCGGGGAATCAGATATGGGGAAACAGAGGTGGGGAATCAGAGGCGGGGAAACAGAGGCAGGGAATCAGATATGGGGAATCAGAGGCGGGGAATCAGAGGTGGGGAATCATAGGCAGGGAATCGGATGTGCGGAATCAGAGATGGGGAATCAGAGGCCGGGAATCAGAGGTGGTGAATCAGATATGGGGAATCAGAGGCGGGGAATCAGAGGCAGGGAATCAGACGCGGGGAATCAGAGGTGGGCAATCAGAGGCGGGGAATCAGATATGGGGAATCAGAGGCGGGGAATCAGAGGCGGGGAAACAGAGGCGGGGAATCAGATATGGGGAATCAGAGGTGGGGCATCAGAGGTTGTGAATCACAGATGGGGAATTAGAGGCGGGGAATCAGAGGCAGGGAATCAGACGCGGGGAATCAGAGGCGGGGATTCAGAGCTGGGGAATCAGAAGCGGGGAATCAGAGTTGGGGAATCAGAGGCGTGGAATCAGATATGGGGAATCAGAGGCCGGGAATCAGAGGCGGGGAATCAGAGGCAGGGAATAAGATGCGGGGAATCTGAGGCGGGGAATCAGAGCTGGGGAATCAGAGGTGGGGAATCAGAGTTGGGGAATCAGAGGCAGGGAATTGGATGTGCGGAATCAGAGATGGGGAATCAGAGGTGGGGAATCAGAGGCGGTGAATGAGAGATGGGGAATCAGAGGCGGGGAATCAGAGGCAGGAAAACAGACACGGGGATTCAGAGGCTGGGAATCAGACGGGGGGAATCAAAGGCGGGGAATCAGAGCTGGGGAATCTGAGGCAGGGAATCAGAGTTGGGGATTCAGAGGCGGGGAATCAGATATGGGGAAACAGAGGCGGGGAATCAGAGGCGGGAAAACAGAGGCGGGGAATTAGATATGGGGAATCAGAGGTTGGGAATCAGAGGTGGTGAATCAGTGATGGGGAATCACAGGCGGGGAATCAGAGGCAGGGAATAGAACGCGGGGAATCAGAGGCAGGGAATCAGAGCTGGGGAATCAGAGGCGGGGAATCATAGTTGGGAATCAGAGGCGGGGAATCAGATATGGGGAAACAGAGGTGGGGAATCAGTGGCGGGGAAACAGAGGCGGGGAATCAGATATGGGGAATCGGATGCAGGGAATCAGAGGCGGGGAATAAGAGCTGGGGAATCAGAGGCGGGGAATCAGAGTTGGGGCATCAGAGGTGGGGAATTAGATATAGGGAAACAGAGGCGGGGAATCAGAGGCGGGGAAACAGAGGCGGGGAATCAGATATGGGGAATCAGAGGTGGGGAATCCGAGGTTGGGAATCAGAGGCAGGGAATCAGAGGCGGGGAATCAGAGGCGGGGAAACAGAGGCGGGGAATCAGATATGGGGAATCAGAGGTGGGGCATCAGAAGTTGTGAATCACAGATGGGGAATTAGAGGCGGGGAATCAGAGGCAGGGAATCAGATGTGGGGAATCAGAGGCGGGGATTCAGAGCTGGGGAATCAGAAGCGGGGAATCAGAGTTGGGGAATCAGAGGCTGGGAATCAGATATGGGGAATCAGAGGCAGGGAATCAGAGGCGGGGAATCAGAGGCAGGGAATCAGACGCGGGGAATCTGAGGCGGGGAATCAGAGCTGGGGAATCAGAGGTGGGGAATCAGAGTTGGGGAATCAGAGGCAGGGAATTGGATGTGCGGAATCAGAGATGGGGAATCAGAGGTGGGGAATCAGAGGCGGTGAATCAGAGATGGGGAATCAGAGGCGGGGAATCAGAGGCAGGAAATCAGACACGGGGATTCAGAGGCTGGGAATCAGATGGGGGGAATCAAAGGCAGGGAATCAGAGCTGGGGAATCTGAGGCAGGGAATCAGAGTTGGGGATTCAGAGGCGGGGAATCAGATATGGGGAAACAGAGGCGGGGAATCAGAGGCGGGAAAACAGAGGAGGGAATTAGATATGGGGAATCAGAGGTGGGGAATCAGAGGTGGTGAATCAGAGATGGGGAATCAGAGGCGGGGAATCAGAGGCAGGGAATCGGACGCAGGGAATCAGAGGCGGGGAATCAGAGCTGGGGAATCAGAGGCGGGGAATCAGAGTTGGGGAATCAGTGGCGGGGAATCAGATATGGGGAAATAGAGGCGGGGAATCAGATATGGGGAATCAGAGGTGTGGAATCAGAGGTTGGGAATCAGAGGCAGGGAATCAGAGGCGGGGAAACAGAGGCGGGGAATCAGATATGGGGAATCAGAGGTGGCGAATCAAAGGCGGTGAAACAGAGATGGGGAATCAGGGCAGGTAAACATAGGCGGGGAATCAGAGGCGGGGAATCAGAGGCGGGGAATCAGAGGCGGGGAATCAGAGTCGGGGAATCAGAGGCGGGGAATCTGAGGCGGGGAATCAGATGCAGGGAATCAGAGGCGGGGAATCAGAGGCGGGGTATCAGAGGCGGGGAATCAGAGGCGCGGAATCAGAGGCGGGGAATCAGAGGCGTGGAATCAGAGACGGGGAATCAGAGGTGGGGAATCAGAAGTGGGGAATCAGAGGTGGGAAATCAGAGGCTGGGAATCAGAGGCGGGGATTCAGAGGCGGGGAATCAGAGGCAGGGTATCAGAGGCGGGCAATCAGATGCAGGGAATCAGAGGCAGGGAATCAGAGGCAGGGAATCAGAGGCAGGGAACCTGAGATGGCGAATATGAGGTGGTGAATCAGAGGCGGGGAAACAGTCGGGTAAACAGAGGCGGGGAATCAGAGGCAGGGAATCAGCCGCTGGGAATCAGAGGCAGGGAATCAGATGAAGGGAATCTGATGCAGGGAATCTGAGGCAGGGTATCTGAGGCAGGGAATCTGTGGCAGGGAATCTGATGCGGGTTATCAGAAGGGGGAAATGAGATGTGGGAAACGAGATGCAGAGAAAGAGGCACGGAAATAGAGGCAGGGAAAGAGAGGCAGTGTATCAGAGGCGGGTAATCAGAGGCGTGGAATCAGAGGCGGGGAATCAGAGACACAGAAAGAGAGGCGTGGAATCAGAGGTGCGGAATCAGAGCCGGTGAATCTGAGCCGGGAAATCA
Source organism: Narcine bancroftii (assembly GCF_036971445.1). Lineage (NCBI taxonomy): Eukaryota > Metazoa > Chordata > Chondrichthyes > Torpediniformes > Narcinidae > Narcine > Narcine bancroftii. The sequence continues at coordinate 1,694,201 of NW_027211883.1, forward strand.
GAAGCAGAGCAACAGAGGTGGTGAAACATGGGTGCGGAATCGGACACGGGGAATCAGAGGTGGGGACTCAGAGGCCGGGAATCAGAGGCAGGTTATCAGAGGCAGGGAATCAGAGGTGGGAAATCAGAGGCGGGGAATCAGAGGCGGCGAATCAGAGGCGGGGAATCAGAGGCGGGGAATCAGAGGCGGAGAATCAGAGGCGGGCAATCAGATGCAGGAAATCAGAGGCAGGGAATCAGAGGCAGGGAATCAGAGGCAGGGAATCTGAGGCAGGGAATCAGAGGTGGGGAATCAGAGGCGGGGAATCAGAGGCAGGGAATCAGATGAAGGGAATCTGATGCAGGGAATCTGAGGCAGGGAATCTGAGGCAGGGAATCTGTGGCAGGGAATCTGATGCGGGTTATCAGAAGGGGGAAATGAGATGTGGGAAACGAGATGCAGAGAAAGAGGCACGGAAATAGAGGCAGGGAAAGACAGGCAGGGAATCAGAGGCGGGGAATCAGAGGTGGGGAATCAGAGGCTGGGAATCAGAGGCGGGGAATCAGAGGGGGGAATCAGAGGTGGGGAATCAGAGGCAGGGAATCAGAGGCAGGGAATCAGAGGCGGGAAATCAGAGGCGGCGAATCTGAGGCGTGGAATCAGAGGTGGGGAAAGAGATGTGGGGAAACGTAGGCCAGGAAAGTTGCGCGGAAAGGGAGGCGGTGAATCAGAGGCGGGGAATCAGAGGCGGGGAATCAGAGGCGGGGAATCAGAGGCGTGGAATCAGAGGTGGGGAAAGAGATGTGGGGAATCAGGCGGGTAAACAGAAGCGGGTAAACATAGCTGCATAAATAGAGGCAGCGAAAGAGATGGGCGAAACATAGTGGTTGGAACTTTTGTGTTGAAAATTAGGTACAAAGAACAGATCAAACAGAGTTGTTGAAATTGAGGGAGGGAAAGAGAGGCACAGAAAGAGTGGAGGGGAAAGAGTGCAGGCAAAATAGAGGCGTAGAGACAGAGGTGGGGAATCAGAGGCGGGGAATCAGATGAAGGGAATCTGATGCAGGGAATCTGAGGCAGGGAATCTGAGGCAGGGAATCGGAGGCAGGGAATCTGCGGCAGGGAATCAGTAAAAAGTTATCAGAGGCAGGGTATCAGAGGCGGAGAATCAGAGGTGGGGATTCAGAAGTGGGGAATCAGAGGCGTGGAATCAGAGGCGGGGAATCAGAGGTGGGGAATCAGAAGTGGAGAATCAGAGGTGGGGAATCAGAGGCGGGGAATCAGAGGCGTGGAATCAGAGGCGGGCAATCAGAAGTGGGGAATCAGAGGTGGGGAATCAGAGGCGGGGAATCAGAGGCGGTGAATCAGACGCGGGGAATCAGAGGCGGGGAATCAGAGGCGGGGAATCAGAAGTGGGGAATCAGAGGTGGGGAATCAGAGACGGGGAATCAGAGGCAGGGAATCAGAGGCGGGAAATCAGATGCAGGGAATCAGAGGCAGGGAATCAGATGCAGGGAATCAAATGAAGGGAATCTGATGCAGGGAATCTGAGGCAGGGAATCTGAGGCAGGGAACCTGAGATGGCGAATATGAGGTGGTGAATCAGAGGCGGGGAAACAGTCGGGTAAACAGAGGCGGGGAATCAGAGGCAGGGAATCAGATGAAGGGAATCTGATGCAGTGAATCTGAGGCAGGGAATCTGAGGCGGGGAAACAGGCGGGTAAACAGAGGCGGGTAAACATAGGCGGGGAATCAGAGGCGGGGAATCAGAGGCGGGGAATCAGAGGCGGGGTATCAGAGGCGGGGAATCAGAGGCGGGGACTCAGATGCGGGGAATCAGATGCGGGGAATCAGAGGTGGGGAATCAGAAGCGGGGTATCAGAGGAGGGGAATCAGAGGCGGGGAATCAGAGGTGGGGAATCAGAGGCGGGGAATCAAAGGCGTGGAATCAGAGGCGGGAATTCAGAGGCGGGGAAAGATATGTGGGGAAACGTAGGCCAGGAAAGTTGAGCGGAAATGGAGGCAGTGAATCAGAGGTGGGGAATCAGAGGCGGGGAATCAGAGGCGGGGAATCAGAAGTGCGGAATCAGAGGTGGGGAATCAGAGGCGGGGAATCAGAGGCGGGGAATCAGAGGCGGGGAATCAGAGGCAGGGAATCAGAGGCGGGCAATCAGATGCAGGGAATCAGAGGCAGGGAATCAGAGGCAGGGAATCAGAGGCGGGCAATCAGATGCAGGGAATCTGAGGTAGGGAATCTAAGGCAGGGAATCTGTGGCAAAAAATCTGATGCGGGTTATCAGAAGGGGGAAATGAGATGTGGGAAACGAGATGCAGGGAAAGAGGCACGGAAATAGAGGCAGGGAAAGAGAGGCAGGGTATCAGAGGCGGGTAATCAGAGGCATGGAATCAGAGGCGGGGAATCAGAGACACAGAAAGAGAGGCGTGGAATCAGAGGTGCGGAATCAGAGCCGATGAATCTGAGCCGGGAAATCGGAAGCATAGCAACAGAGGTGGTGAAACATGGGTGCAGAATCGGACACGGGGAATCAGAGGTGGGGACTCAGAGGCCGGGAATCAGAGGCAGAGAATCAGAGGCAGGGAATCAGAGGCAGGTTATCAGAGGCAGGGAATCAGAGGTGGGAAATCAGAGGCGGGGAATCAGAGGCGGCGAATCAGTGGCGGGGAATCAGAGGCGGGGAATCAGAGGCGGAGAATCAGAGGCGGGGAATCTGATGCAGGAAATCAGAGGCAGGGAATCAGAGGCAGGGAATCAGAGGCAGGGAATCTGAGGCAGGGAATCAGAGGTGGGGAATCAGAGGCGGGGAATCAGAGGCAGGGAATCAGATGAAGGGAATCTGATGCAGGGAATCTGAGGCAGGGAATCTGAGGCAGGGAATCTGTGTCAGGGAATCTGATGCGGGTTATCAGAAGGGGGAAATGAGATGTGGGAAACGAGATGCAGAGAAAGAGACACGGAAATAGAGGCAGGGAAAGACAGGCAGGGAATCAGAGGCGGGGAATCAGAGGTGGGGAATCAGAGGCTGGGAATCAGAGGCGGGGAATCAGAGGGGGGAATCAGAGGTGGGGAATCAGAGGCAGGGAATCAGAGGCAGGGAATCAGAGGCGGGAAATCAGAGGCGGCGAATCTGAGGCGTGGAATCAGAGGTGGGGAAAGAGATGTGGGGAAACGTAGGCCAGGAAAGTTGCGCGGAAAGGGAGGCGGTGTATCAGAGGCGGGGATTCAGAGGCGGGGAATCAGAGGCGGGGAATCAGAGGCGTGGAATCAGAGGTGGGGAAAGAGATGTGGGGAAACAGGCGGGTAAACAGAAGCGGGTAAACATAGCTGCATAAATAGAGGCAGCGAAAGAGATGGGCGAAACATAGTGGTTGGAACTTGTGTGTTGAAAATTAGGTACACAGAACAGATCAAACAGAGTTGTTGAAATTGAGGGAGGGAAAGAGAGGCACGGAAAGAGTGGAGGGGAAAGAGTGCAGTCAAAATAGAGGCGTAGAGACAGAGGTGGGGAATCAGAGGCGGGGATTCAGAGGCGGGGAATCAGAGGCAGGGAATCAGATGAAGGGAATCTGATGCAGGTAATCTGAGGCAGGGAATCTGAGGCAGGGAATCGGAGGCAGGGAATCTGAGGCAGGGAATCAGTAAAAAGTTATCAGAGGCAGGGTATCAGAGGCGGAGAATCAGAGGTGGGGATTCAGAAGTGGGGAATCAGAGGTGGGGAATCAGAGGCGTGGAATCAGAGGCGGGGAATCAGAGGTGGGGAATCAGAAGTGGGGAATCAGAGGTGGGGAATCAGAGGCGGGGAATCAGAGGCGTGGAATCAGAGGCGGGCAATCAGAAGTGGGGAATCAGAGGCGGGGAATCAGAGACGGGGAATCAGAGGCGGTGAATCAGAGGTGGGGAATCAGAGGCGGGGAATCAGAGGCGGGGAATCAGAAGTGGGGAATCAGACGTGGGGAATCAGAGGCGGGGAATCAGAGGCGGGGAATCAGAGGCGGGCAATCAGATGCAGGGAATCAGAGGCAGGGAATCAGACGCAGGGAATCAAATGAAGGGAATCTGATGCAGGGAATCTGAGGCAGGGAATCTGAGGCAGGGAATCTGTGGTGGGGAATCAGAGGAGGGAAAACAGGCGGGTAAACAGAGGCGTGTAAACATAGGCGGGGAATCAGAGTTGGGGAATCAGAGGCAGGGAATCAGATATGGGGAATCAGAGGCGGGGAATCAGAGGCGGGGAATCAGGGGCAGGGAATCAGTGGCAGGGAATCAGAGGCGGGGAATCTGAGGTGGGGAATCAGAGGCTGGGAATCAGACACGGGGAATCAGAGGCGGGGAATCAGAGATGGGGAATCAGAGGCGGGGAATCAGAGGCAGGGAATCGGATGCCGGGAATCAGAGGCGGGGAATCAGAGCTGGGGAATCAGAGGCGGGGAATCAGAGTTGGGGAATCAGAGGCGGGGAATCAGATATGGGGAAATAGAGGCGGGGAATCAGATATGGGGAATCAGAGGTGTGGAATCAGAGGTTGGGAATCAGAGGCAGGGAATCAGAGGCGGGGAAACAGAGGCGGGGAATCAGATATGGGGAATCAGAGGTGGCGAATCAAAGGCGGTGAAACAGAGATGGGGAATCAGAGGCGGGGAATCAGAGGCAGGGAATCAGAGCTGGGGAAACAGAGGCGGGGAATCAGATATGGGGAATCAGAGGTGGGGAATCAGGGGCGGGGAATCAGTGGCAGGGAATCAGAGGCCGGGAATAAAAGGCGGGGAATCAGAGCTGGGGAATCAGAGGCGGGGAATCAGAGTTGGGGAATCAGAGGAGGGGAATCAGATATGGGGAAACAGAGGCCGGGAAACAGAGGCAGGGAAACAGAGGCGGGGAATCAGATATGGGGAATCAGAGGTGGGGAATTAGAGGTTGCGAATCAGAGGCGGGGAATCAGAGGCGGGGAATCAGAGGCAGGGAATCGGATGTGCGGAATCAGAGATGGGGAATCAGAGGTGGGGATTCAGAGGTGGTGAATCAGAGAAGGGGAATCAGAGGCTGGGAATCAGAGGCAGGGAATCAGACGCAGGGAATCAGAGACGGGGAATCATAGCTGGCGAATTACAGGAGGGGAATCAGAGTTGGGGAATCAGAGTCGGGGAATCAGATATGGGGAAACAGAGGCGGGGAATCAGAGGCGGGGAAACAGAGGCGGGTAATCAGATATGGGGAATCAGAGGTGGGGAATCAGAGGCAGGGAATCAGATGTGTGGAATCAGAGATGGGGAATCAGAGGCAGGGAATCAGAATCAGAAGCAGGGAATCAGAGGCCGGAATCAGATGCTGGGAATCAGAGGCCTGGAATCAGAGGCGGGGAATCAGAGGCAGGGAATCAGATGCGGGGAATCAGAGGCGGGGAATCAGAGCTGGGGAATCAGAGGCAGGGTATTAGAGTTGGGGAATCAGAGGCGGGGAATCAGATATGGGGAAACAGAGGTGGGGAATCAGAGGCGGGGAAACAGAGGCAGGGAATCAGATATGGGGAATCAGAGGCGGGGAATCAGAGGTGGGGAATCATAGGCAGGGAATCGGATGTGCGGAATCAGAGATGGGGAATCAGAGGCCGGGAATGAGAGGTGGTGAATCATATATGGGGAATCAGAGGCGGGGAATCAGAGGCAGGGAATCAGACGCGGGGAATCAGAGGTGGGCAATCAGAGGCGGGGAATCAGATATGGGGAATCAGAGGCGGGGAATCAGAGGCGGGGAAAAAGAGGCGGGGAATCAGATATGGGGAATCAGAGGTGGGGCATCAGAAGTTGTGAATCACAGATGGGGAATTAGAGGCGGGGAATCAGAGGCAGGGAATCATACGCGGGGAATCAGAGGCGGGGATTCAGAGCTGGGGAATGAGAAGCGGGGAATCAGAGGCGGGGAATCAGATATGGGGAATCAGAGGCAGGGAATCAGAGGCGGGGAATCAGAGGCAGGGAATCAGACGCGGGGAATCTGAGGCGGGGAATCAGAGCTGGGGAATCAGAGGTGGGGAATCAGAGTTGGGGAATCAGAGGCAGGGAATTGGATGTGCGGAATCAGAGATGGGGAATCAGAGGTGGGGAATCAGAGGCGGTGAATCAGAGATGGGGAATCAGAGGCGTGGAATCAGAGGCAGGAAATCAGACACGGGGATTCAGAGGCTGGGAATCAGACGGGGGGAATCAAAGGCGGGGAATCAGAGCTGGGGAATCTGAGGCAGGGAATCAGAGTTGGGGAATCAGAGGCGGGGAATCAGATATGGGGAATCAGAGGCAGGGAATCAGAGGCGGGGAATCAGATATGGGGAAACAGAGGCGGGGAATCAGAGGCGGGAAAACAGAGGCGGGGAATTAGATATGGGGAATCAGAGGTGGGGAATCAGAGGTGGTGAATCAGAGATGGGGAATCAGAGGCGGGGAATCAGAGGCAGGGAATCGGACGCCGGGAATCAGAGGCGGGGAATCAGAGCTGGGGAATCAGAGGCGGGGAATCAGAGTTGGGGAATCAGAGGCGGGGAATCAGATATGGGGAAATAGAGGCGGGGAATCAGATATGGGGAATCAGAGGTGTGGAATCAGAGGTTGGGAATCAGAGGCAGGGAATCAGAGGCGGGGAAACAGAGGCGGGGAATCAGATATGGGGAATCAGAGGTGGCGAATCAAAGGCGGTGAAACAGAGATGGGGAATCAGGGCAGGGAATCAGAGGCAGGGAATCAGAGCTGGGGAAACAGAGGCGGGGAATCAGATATGGGGAATCAGAGGTGGGGAATCAGGGGCGGGGAATCAGTGGCAGGGAATCAGAGCTGGGGAATCAGAGGTGGGGAATCAGAGCTTGGGAAACAGAGGCGGGGAATCAGATATGGGGAATCAGAGGTGGGGAATCAGGGGCGGGGAATCAGTGGCAGGGAATCAGAGGCCGGGAATAAAAGGCGGGGTATCAGAGCTGGGGAATCAGAGGCGGGGAATCAGAGTTGGGGAATCAGAGGAGGGGAATCAGATATGGGGAATCAGAGGTGGCGAATCAAAGGCGGTGAAACAGAGATGGGGAATCAGGGCAGGGAATCAGAGGCAGGGAATCAGAGCTGGGGAAACAGAGGCGGGGAATCAGATATGGGGAATCAGAGGTGGGGAATCAGGGGCGGGGAATCAGTGGCAGGGAATCAGAGCTGGGGAATCAGAGGTGGGGAATCAGAGCTTGGGAAACAGAGGCGGGGAATCAGATATGGGGAATCAGAGGTGGGGAATCAGGGGCGGGGAATCAGTGGCAGGGAATCAGAGGCCGGGAATAAAAGGCGGGGTATCAGAGCTGGGGAATCAGAGGCGGGGAATCAGAGTTGGGGAATCAGAGGAGGGGAATCAGATATGGGGAAACAGAGGCCGGGAATCAGAGGCAGGGAAACAGAGGCGGGGAATCAGATATGGGGAATCAGAGGTGGGGAATTAGAGGTTGCGAATCAGAGGCGGGGAATCAGAGGCGGGGAATCAGAGGCAGGGAATCGGATGTGCGGAATCAGAGATGGGGAATCAGAGGTGGGGATTCAGAGGTGGTGAATCAGAGAAGGGGAATCAGAGGCTGGGAATCAGAGGCAGGGAATCAGACGCAGGAAATCAGAGGCGGGGAATCATAGCTGGCGAATTAGAGGAGGGGAATCAGAGTTGGGGAATCAGAGGCGGGGAATCAGATATGGGGAAACAGAGGCGGGGAATCAGAGGCGGGGAAACAGAGGCGGGGAATCAGATATGGGGAATCAGAGGTGGGGAATCAGAGGCAGGGAATCAGATGTGCGGAATCAGAGATGGGGAATCAGAGGCAGGGAATCAGAATCAGAAGCAGGGAATCAGAGGCTGGGAATCAGAGGCCGGAATCAGATGCTGGGATCAGAGGCCTGGAATCAGAGGCGGGGAATCAGAGGCAGGGAATCAGATGCGCGAAATCAGAGGCCTGGAATCAGAGGCGGGGAATCAGCGGCAGGGAATCAGATGCGGGGAATCAGAGGCGGGGAATCAGAGCTGGGGAATCAGAGGCAGGGTATTAGAGTTGGGGAATCAGAGGCGGGGAATCAGATATGGGGAAACAGAGGTGGGGAATCAGAGGCGGGGAAACAGAGGCAGGGAATCAGATATGGGGAATCAGAGGCGGGGAATCAGAGGTGGGGAATCATAGGCAGGGAATCGGATGTGCGGAATCAGAGATGGGGAATCAGAGGCCGGGAATCAGAGGTGGTGAATCAGATATGGGGAATCAGAGGCGGGGAATCAGAGGCAGGGAATCAGACGCGGGGAATCAGAGGTGGGCAATCAGAGGCGGGGAATCAGATATGGGGAATCAGAGGCGGGGAATCAGAGGCGGGGAAACAGAGGCGGGGAATCAGATATGGGGAATCAGAGGTGGGGCATCAGAGGTTGTGAATCACAGATGGGGAATTAGAGGCGGGGAATCAGAGGCAGGGAATCAGACGCGGGGAATCAGAGGCGGGGATTCAGAGCTGGGGAATCAGAAGCGGGGAATCAGAGTTGGGGAATCAGAGGCGTGGAATCAGATATGGGGAATCAGAGGCCGGGAATCAGAGGCGGGGAATCAGAGGCAGGGAATAAGATGCGGGGAATCTGAGGCGGGGAATCAGAGCTGGGGAATCAGAGGTGGGGAATCAGAGTTGGGGAATCAGAGGCAGGGAATTGGATGTGCGGAATCAGAGATGGGGAATCAGAGGTGGGGAATCAGAGGCGGTGAATGAGAGATGGGGAATCAGAGGCGGGGAATCAGAGGCAGGAAAACAGACACGGGGATTCAGAGGCTGGGAATCAGACGGGGGGAATCAAAGGCGGGGAATCAGAGCTGGGGAATCTGAGGCAGGGAATCAGAGTTGGGGATTCAGAGGCGGGGAATCAGATATGGGGAAACAGAGGCGGGGAATCAGAGGCGGGAAAACAGAGGCGGGGAATTAGATATGGGGAATCAGAGGTTGGGAATCAGAGGTGGTGAATCAGTGATGGGGAATCACAGGCGGGGAATCAGAGGCAGGGAATAGAACGCGGGGAATCAGAGGCAGGGAATCAGAGCTGGGGAATCAGAGGCGGGGAATCATAGTTGGGAATCAGAGGCGGGGAATCAGATATGGGGAAACAGAGGTGGGGAATCAGTGGCGGGGAAACAGAGGCGGGGAATCAGATATGGGGAATCGGATGCAGGGAATCAGAGGCGGGGAATAAGAGCTGGGGAATCAGAGGCGGGGAATCAGAGTTGGGGCATCAGAGGTGGGGAATTAGATATAGGGAAACAGAGGCGGGGAATCAGAGGCGGGGAAACAGAGGCGGGGAATCAGATATGGGGAATCAGAGGTGGGGAATCCGAGGTTGGGAATCAGAGGCAGGGAATCAGAGGCGGGGAATCAGAGGCGGGGAAACAGAGGCGGGGAATCAGATATGGGGAATCAGAGGTGGGGCATCAGAAGTTGTGAATCACAGATGGGGAATTAGAGGCGGGGAATCAGAGGCAGGGAATCAGATGTGGGGAATCAGAGGCGGGGATTCAGAGCTGGGGAATCAGAAGCGGGGAATCAGAGTTGGGGAATCAGAGGCTGGGAATCAGATATGGGGAATCAGAGGCAGGGAATCAGAGGCGGGGAATCAGAGGCAGGGAATCAGACGCGGGGAATCTGAGGCGGGGAATCAGAGCTGGGGAATCAGAGGTGGGGAATCAGAGTTGGGGAATCAGAGGCAGGGAATTGGATGTGCGGAATCAGAGATGGGGAATCAGAGGTGGGGAATCAGAGGCAGGAAATCAGACACGGGGATTCAGAGGCTGGGAATCAGACGGGGGGAATCAAAGGCAGGGAATCAGAGCTGGGGAATCTGAGGCAGGGAATCAGAGTTGGGGATTCAGAGGCGGGGAATCAGATATGGGGAAACAGAGGCGGGGAATCAGAGGCGGGAAAACAGAGGAGGGAATTAGATATGGGGAATCAGAGGTGGGGAATCAGAGGTGGTGAATCAGAGATGGGGAATCAGAGGCGGGGAATCAGAGGCAGGGAATCGGACGCAGGGAATCAGAGGCGGGGAATCAGAGCTGGGGAATCAGAGGCGGGGAATCAGAGTTGGGGAATCAGTGGCGGGGAATCAGATATGGGGAAATAGAGGCGGGGAATCAGATATGGGGAATCAGAGGTGTGGAATCAGAGGTTGGGAATCAGAGGCAGGGAATCAGAGGCGGGGAAACAGAGGCGGGGAATCAGATATGGGGAATCAGAGGTGGCGAATCAAAGGCGGTGAAACAGAGATGGGGAATCAGGGCAGGTAAACATAGGCGGGGAATCAGAGGCGGGGAATCAGAGGCGGGGAATCAGAGGCGGGGAATCAGAGTCGGGGAATCAGAGGCGGGGAATCTGAGGCGGGGAATCAGATGCAGGGAATCAGAGGCGGGGAATCAGAGGCGGGGTATCAGAGGCGGGGAATCAGAGGCGCGGAATCAGAGGCGGGGAATCAGAGGCGTGGAATCAGAGACGGGGAATCAGAGGTGGGGAATCAGAAGTGGGGAATCAGAGGTGGGAAATCAGAGGCTGGGAATCAGAGGCGGGGATTCAGAGGCGGGGAATCAGAGGCAGGGTATCAGAGGCGGGCAATCAGATGCAGGGAATCAGAGGCAGGGAATCAGAGGCAGGGAATCAGAGGCAGGGAACCTGAGATGGCGAATATGAGGTGGTGAATCAGAGGCGGGGAAACAGTCGGGTAAACAGAGGCGGGGAATCAGAGGCAGGGAATCAGCCGCTGGGAATCAGAGGCAGGGAATCAGATGAAGGGAATCTGATGCAGGGAATCTGAGGCAGGGTATCTGAGGCAGGGAATCTGTGGCAGGGAATCTGATGCGGGTTATCAGAAGGGGGAAATGAGATGTGGGAAACGAGATGCAGAGAAAGAGGCACGGAAATAGAGGCAGGGAAAGAGAGGCAGTGTATCAGAGGCGGGTAATCAGAGGCGTGGAATCAGAGGCGGGGAATCAGAGACACAGAAAGAGAGGCGTGGAATCAGAGGTGCGGAATCAGAGCCGGTGAATCTGAGCCGGGAAATCAGAAGCAGAGCAACAGAGGTGGTGAAACATGGGTGCGGAATCGGACACGGGGAATCAGAGGTGGGGACTCAGAGGCCGGGAATCAGAGGCAGGTTATCAGAGGCAGGGAATCAGAGGTGGGAAATCAGAGGCGGGGAATCAGAGGCGGCGAATCAGAGGCGGGGAATCAGAGGCGGGGAATCAGAGGCGGAGAATCAGAGGCGGGCAATCAGATGCAGGAAATCAGAGGCAGGGAATCAGAGGCAGGGAATCAGAGGCAGGGAATCTGAGGCAGGGAATCAGAGGTGGGGAATCAGAGGCGGGGAATCAGAGGCAGGGAATCAGATGAAGGGAATCTGATGCAGGGAATCTGAGGCAGGGAATCTGAGGCAGGGAATCTGTGGCAGGGAATCTGATGCGGGTTATCAGAAGGGGGAAATGAGATGTGGGAAACGAGATGCAGAGAAAGAGGCACGGAAATAGAGGCAGGGAAAGACAGGCAGGGAATCAGAGGCGGGGAATCAGAGGTGGGGAATCAGAGGCTGGGAATCAGAGGCGGGGAATCAGAGGGGGGAATCAGAGGTGGGGAATCAGAGGCAGGGAATCAGAGGCAGGGAATCAGAGGCGGGAAATCAGAGGCGGCGAATCTGAGGCGTGGAATCAGAGGTGGGGAAAGAGATGTGGGGAAACGTAGGCCAGGAAAGTTGCGCGGAAAGGGAGGCGGTGAATCAGAGGCGGGGAATCAGAGGCGGGGAATCAGAGGCGGGGAATCAGAGGCGTGGAATCAGAGGTGGGGAAAGAGATGTGGGGAATCAGGCGGGTAAACAGAAGCGGGTAAACATAGCTGCATAAATAGAGGCAGCGAAAGAGATGGGCGAAACATAGTGGTTGGAACTTTTGTGTTGAAAATTAGGTACAAAGAACAGATCAAACAGAGTTGTTGAAATTGAGGGAGGGAAAGAGAGGCACAGAAAGAGTGGAGGGGAAAGAGTGCAGGCAAAATAGAGGCGTAGAGACAGAGGTGGGGAATCAGAGGCGGGGAATCAGATGAAGGGAATCTGATGCAGGGAATCTGAGGCAGGGAATCTGAGGCAGGGAATCGGAGGCAGGGAATCTGCGGCAGGGAATCAGTAAAAAGTTATCAGAGGCAGGGTATCAGAGGCGGAGAATCAGAGGTGGGGATTCAGAAGTGGGGAATCAGAGGCGTGGAATCAGAGGCGGGGAATCAGAGGTGGGGAATCAGAAGTGGAGAATCAGAGGTGGGGAATCAGAGGCGGGGAATCAGAGGCGTGGAATCAGAGGCGGGCAATCAGAAGTGGGGAATCAGAGGTGGGGAATCAGAGGCGGGGAATCAGAGGCGGTGAATCAGACGCGGGGAATCAGAGGCGGGGAATCAGAGGCGGGGAATCAGAAGTGGGGAATCAGAGGTGGGGAATCAGAGACGGGGAATCAGAGGCAGGGAATCAGAGGCGGGAAATCAGATGCAGGGAATCAGAGGCAGGGAATCAGATGCAGGGAATCAAATGAAGGGAATCTGATGCAGGGAATCTGAGGCAGGGAATCTGAGGCAGGGAACCTGAGATGGCGAATATGAGGTGGTGAATCAGAGGCGGGGAAACAGTCGGGTAAACAGAGGCGGGGAATCAGAGGCAGGGAATCAGATGAAGGGAATCTGATGCAGTGAATCTGAGGCAGGGAATCTGAGGCGGGGAAACAGGCGGGTAAACAGAGGCGGGTAAACATAGGCGGGGAATCAGAGGCGGGGAATCAGAGGCGGGGAATCAGAGGCGGGGTATCAGAGGCGGGGAATCAGAGGCGGGGACTCAGATGCGGGGAATCAGATGCGGGGAATCAGAGGTGGGGAATCAGAAGCGGGGTATCAGAGGAGGGGAATCAGAGGCGGGGAATCAGAGGTGGGGAATCAGAGGCGGGGAATCAAAGGCGTGGAATCAGAGGCGGGAATTCAGAGGCGGGGAAAGATATGTGGGGAAACGTAGGCCAGGAAAGTTGAGCGGAAATGGAGGCAGTGAATCAGAGGTGGGGAATCAGAGGCGGGGAATCAGAGGCGGGGAATCAGAAGTGCGGAATCAGAGGTGGGGAATCAGAGGCGGGGAATCAGAGGCGGGGAATCAGAGGCGGGGAATCAGAGGCAGGGAATCAGAGGCGGGCAATCAGATGCAGGGAATCAGAGGCAGGGAATCAGAGGCAGGGAATCAGAGGCGGGCAATCAGATGCAGGGAATCTGAGGTAGGGAATCTAAGGCAGGGAATCTGTGGCAAAAAATCTGATGCGGGTTATCAGAAGGGGGAAATGAGATGTGGGAAACGAGATGCAGGGAAAGAGGCACGGAAATAGAGGCAGGGAAAGAGAGGCAGGGTATCAGAGGCGGGTAATCAGAGGCATGGAATCAGAGGCGGGGAATCAGAGACACAGAAAGAGAGGCGTGGAATCAGAGGTGCGGAATCAGAGCCGATGAATCTGAGCCGGGAAATCGGAAGCATAGCAACAGAGGTGGTGAAACATGGGTGCAGAATCGGACACGGGGAATCAGAGGTGGGGACTCAGAGGCCGGGAATCAGAGGCAGAGAATCAGAGGCAGGGAATCAGAGGCAGGTTATCAGAGGCAGGGAATCAGAGGTGGGAAATCAGAGGCGGGGAATCAGAGGCGGCGAATCAGTGGCGGGGAATCAGAGGCGGGGAATCAGAGGCGGAGAATCAGAGGCGGGGAATCTGATGCAGGAAATCAGAGGCAGGGAATCAGAGGCAGGGAATCAGAGGCAGGGAATCTGAGGCAGGGAATCAGAGGTGGGGAATCAGAGGCGGGGAATCAGAGGCAGGGAATCAGATGAAGGGAATCTGATGCAGGGAATCTGAGGCAGGGAATCTGAGGCAGGGAATCTGTGTCAGGGAATCTGATGCGGGTTATCAGAAGGGGGAAATGAGATGTGGGAAACGAGATGCAGAGAAAGAGACACGGAAATAGAGGCAGGGAAAGACAGGCAGGGAATCAGAGGCGGGGAATCAGAGGTGGGGAATCAGAGGCTGGGAATCAGAGGCGGGGAATCAGAGGGGGGAATCAGAGGTGGGGAATCAGAGGCAGGGAATCAGAGGCAGGGAATCAGAGGCGGGAAATCAGAGGCGGCGAATCTGAGGCGTGGAATCAGAGGTGGGGAAAGAGATGTGGGGAAACGTAGGCCAGGAAAGTTGCGCGGAAAGGGAGGCGGTGTATCAGAGGCGGGGATTCAGAGGCGGGGAATCAGAGGCGGGGAATCAGAGGCGTGGAATCAGAGGTGGGGAAAGAGATGTGGGGAAACAGGCGGGTAAACAGAAGCGGGTAAACATAGCTGCATAAATAGAGGCAGCGAAAGAGATGGGCGAAACATAGTGGTTGGAACTTGTGTGTTGAAAATTAGGTACACAGAACAGATCAAACAGAGTTGTTGAAATTGAGGGAGGGAAAGAGAGGCACGGAAAGAGTGGAGGGGAAAGAGTGCAGTCAAAATAGAGGCGTAGAGACAGAGGTGGGGAATCAGAGGCGGGGATTCAGAGGCGGGGAATCAGAGGCAGGGAATCAGATGAAGGGAATCTGATGCAGGTAATCTGAGGCAGGGAATCTGAGGCAGGGAATCGGAGGCAGGGAATCTGAGGCAGGGAATCAGTAAAAAGTTATCAGAGGCAGGGTATCAGAGGCGGAGAATCAGAGGTGGGGATTCAGAAGTGGGGAATCAGAGGTGGGGAATCAGAGGCGTGGAATCAGAGGCGGGGAATCAGAGGTGGGGAATCAGAAGTGGGGAATCAGAGGTGGGGAATCAGAGGCGGGGAATCAGAGGCGTGGAATCAGAGGCGGGCAATCAGAAGTGGGGAATCAGAGGCGGGGAATCAGAGACGGGGAATCAGAGGCGGTGAATCAGAGGTGGGGAATCAGAGGCGGGGAATCAGAGGCGGGGAATCAGAAGTGGGGAATCAGACGTGGGGAATCAGAGGCGGGGAATCAGAGGCGGGGAATCAGAGGCGGGCAATCAGATGCAGGGAATCAGAGGCAGGGAATCAGACGCAGGGAATCAAATGAAGGGAATCTGATGCAGGGAATCTGAGGCAGGGAATCTGAGGCAGGGAATCTGTGGTGGGGAATCAGAGGAGGGAAAACAGGCGGGTAAACAGAGGCGTGTAAACATAGGCGGGGAATCAGAGTTGGGGAATCAGAGGCAGGGAATCAGATATGGGGAATCAGAGGCGGGGAATCAGAGGCGGGGAATCAGGGGCAGGGAATCAGTGGCAGGGAATCAGAGGCGGGGAATCTGAGGTGGGGAATCAGAGGCTGGGAATCAGACACGGGGAATCAGAGGCGGGGAATCAGAGATGGGGAATCAGAGGCGGGGAATCAGAGGCAGGGAATCGGATGCCGGGAATCAGAGGCGGGGAATCAGAGCTGGGGAATCAGAGGCGGGGAATCAGAGTTGGGGAATCAGAGGCGGGGAATCAGATATGGGGAAATAGAGGCGGGGAATCAGATATGGGGAATCAGAGGTGTGGAATCAGAGGTTGGGAATCAGAGGCAGGGAATCAGAGGCGGGGAAACAGAGGCGGGGAATCAGATATGGGGAATCAGAGGTGGCGAATCAAAGGCGGTGAAACAGAGATGGGGAATCAGAGGCGGGGAATCAGAGGCAGGGAATCAGAGCTGGGGAAACAGAGGCGGGGAATCAGATATGGGGAATCAGAGGTGGGGAATCAGGGGCGGGGAATCAGTGGCAGGGAATCAGAGGCCGGGAATAAAAGGCGGGGAATCAGAGCTGGGGAATCAGAGGCGGGGAATCAGAGTTGGGGAATCAGAGGAGGGGAATCAGATATGGGGAAACAGAGGCCGGGAAACAGAGGCAGGGAAACAGAGGCGGGGAATCAGATATGGGGAATCAGAGGTGGGGAATTAGAGGTTGCGAATCAGAGGCGGGGAATCAGAGGCGGGGAATCAGAGGCAGGGAATCGGATGTGCGGAATCAGAGATGGGGAATCAGAGGTGGGGATTCAGAGGTGGTGAATCAGAGAAGGGGAATCAGAGGCTGGGAATCAGAGGCAGGGAATCAGACGCAGGGAATCAGAGACGGGGAATCATAGCTGGCGAATTACAGGAGGGGAATCAGAGTTGGGGAATCAGAGTCGGGGAATCAGATATGGGGAAACAGAGGCGGGGAATCAGAGGCGGGGAAACAGAGGCGGGTAATCAGATATGGGGAATCAGAGGTGGGGAATCAGAGGCAGGGAATCAGATGTGTGGAATCAGAGATGGGGAATCAGAGGCAGGGAATCAGAATCAGAAGCAGGGAATCAGAGGCCGGAATCAGATGCTGGGAATCAGAGGCCTGGAATCAGAGGCGGGGAATCAGAGGCAGGGAATCAGATGCGGGGAATCAGAGGCGGGGAATCAGAGCTGGGGAATCAGAGGCAGGGTATTAGAGTTGGGGAATCAGAGGCGGGGAATCAGATATGGGGAAACAGAGGTGGGGAATCAGAGGCGGGGAAACAGAGGCAGGGAATCAGATATGGGGAATCAGAGGCGGGGAATCAGAGGTGGGGAATCATAGGCAGGGAATCGGATGTGCGGAATCAGAGATGGGGAATCAGAGGCCGGGAATGAGAGGTGGTGAATCATATATGGGGAATCAGAGGCGGGGAATCAGAGGCAGGGAATCAGACGCGGGGAATCAGAGGTGGGCAATCAGAGGCGGGGAATCAGATATGGGGAATCAGAGGCGGGGAATCAGAGGCGGGGAAAAAGAGGCGGGGAATCAGATATGGGGAATCAGAGGTGGGGCATCAGAAGTTGTGAATCACAGATGGGGAATTAGAGGCGGGGAATCAGAGGCAGGGAATCATACGCGGGGAATCAGAGGCGGGGATTCAGAGCTGGGGAATGAGAAGCGGGGAATCAGAGGCGGGGAATCAGATATGGGGAATCAGAGGCAGGGAATCAGAGGCGGGGAATCAGAGGCAGGGAATCAGACGCGGGGAATCTGAGGCGGGGAATCAGAGCTGGGGAATCAGAGGTGGGGAATCAGAGTTGGGGAATCAGAGGCAGGGAATTGGATGTGCGGAATCAGAGATGGGGAATCAGAGGTGGGGAATCAGAGGCGGTGAATCAGAGATGGGGAATCAGAGGCGTGGAATCAGAGGCAGGAAATCAGACACGGGGATTCAGAGGCTGGGAATCAGACGGGGGGAATCAAAGGCGGGGAATCAGAGCTGGGGAATCTGAGGCAGGGAATCAGAGTTGGGGAATCAGAGGCGGGGAATCAGATATGGGGAATCAGAGGCAGGGAATCAGAGGCGGGGAATCAGATATGGGGAAACAGAGGCGGGGAATCAGAGGCGGGAAAACAGAGGCGGGGAATTAGATATGGGGAATCAGAGGTGGGGAATCAGAGGTGGTGAATCAGAGATGGGGAATCAGAGGCGGGGAATCAGAGGCAGGGAATCGGACGCCGGGAATCAGAGGCGGGGAATCAGAGCTGGGGAATCAGAGGCGGGGAATCAGAGTTGGGGAATCAGAGGCGGGGAATCAGATATGGGGAAATAGAGGCGGGGAATCAGATATGGGGAATCAGAGGTGTGGAATCAGAGGTTGGGAATCAGAGGCAGGGAATCAGAGGCGGGGAAACAGAGGCGGGGAATCAGATATGGGGAATCAGAGGTGGCGAATCAAAGGCGGTGAAACAGAGATGGGGAATCAGGGCAGGGAATCAGAGGCAGGGAATCAGAGCTGGGGAAACAGAGGCGGGGAATCAGATATGGGGAATCAGAGGTGGGGAATCAGGGGCGGGGAATCAGTGGCAGGGAATCAGAGCTGGGGAATCAGAGGTGGGGAATCAGAGCTTGGGAAACAGAGGCGGGGAATCAGATATGGGGAATCAGAGGTGGGGAATCAGGGGCGGGGAATCAGTGGCAGGGAATCAGAGGCCGGGAATAAAAGGCGGGGTATCAGAGCTGGGGAATCAGAGGCGGGGAATCAGAGTTGGGGAATCAGAGGAGGGGAATCAGATATGGGGAATCAGAGGTGGCGAATCAAAGGCGGTGAAACAGAGATGGGGAATCAGGGCAGGGAATCAGAGGCAGGGAATCAGAGCTGGGGAAACAGAGGCGGGGAATCAGATATGGGGAATCAGAGGTGGGGAATCAGGGGCGGGGAATCAGTGGCAGGGAATCAGAGCTGGGGAATCAGAGGTGGGGAATCAGAGCTTGGGAAACAGAGGCGGGGAATCAGATATGGGGAATCAGAGGTGGGGAATCAGGGGCGGGGAATCAGTGGCAGGGAATCAGAGGCCGGGAATAAAAGGCGGGGTATCAGAGCTGGGGAATCAGAGGCGGGGAATCAGAGTTGGGGAATCAGAGGAGGGGAATCAGATATGGGGAAACAGAGGCCGGGAATCAGAGGCAGGGAAACAGAGGCGGGGAATCAGATATGGGGAATCAGAGGTGGGGAATTAGAGGTTGCGAATCAGAGGCGGGGAATCAGAGGCGGGGAATCAGAGGCAGGGAATCGGATGTGCGGAATCAGAGATGGGGAATCAGAGGTGGGGATTCAGAGGTGGTGAATCAGAGAAGGGGAATCAGAGGCTGGGAATCAGAGGCAGGGAATCAGACGCAGGAAATCAGAGGCGGGGAATCATAGCTGGCGAATTAGAGGAGGGGAATCAGAGTTGGGGAATCAGAGGCGGGGAATCAGATATGGGGAAACAGAGGCGGGGAATCAGAGGCGGGGAAACAGAGGCGGGGAATCAGATATGGGGAATCAGAGGTGGGGAATCAGAGGCAGGGAATCAGATGTGCGGAATCAGAGATGGGGAATCAGAGGCAGGGAATCAGAATCAGAAGCAGGGAATCAGAGGCTGGGAATCAGAGGCCGGAATCAGATGCTGGGATCAGAGGCCTGGAATCAGAGGCGGGGAATCAGAGGCAGGGAATCAGATGCGCGAAATCAGAGGCCTGGAATCAGAGGCGGGGAATCAGCGGCAGGGAATCAGATGCGGGGAATCAGAGGCGGGGAATCAGAGCTGGGGAATCAGAGGCAGGGTATTAGAGTTGGGGAATCAGAGGCGGGGAATCAGATATGGGGAAACAGAGGTGGGGAATCAGAGGCGGGGAAACAGAGGCAGGGAATCAGATATGGGGAATCAGAGGCGGGGAATCAGAGGTGGGGAATCATAGGCAGGGAATCGGATGTGCGGAATCAGAGATGGGGAATCAGAGGCCGGGAATCAGAGGTGGTGAATCAGATATGGGGAATCAGAGGCGGGGAATCAGAGGCAGGGAATCAGACGCGGGGAATCAGAGGTGGGCAATCAGAGGCGGGGAATCAGATATGGGGAATCAGAGGCGGGGAATCAGAGGCGGGGAAACAGAGGCGGGGAATCAGATATGGGGAATCAGAGGTGGGGCATCAGAGGTTGTGAATCACAGATGGGGAATTAGAGGCGGGGAATCAGAGGCAGGGAATCAGACGCGGGGAATCAGAGGCGGGGATTCAGAGCTGGGGAATCAGAAGCGGGGAATCAGAGTTGGGGAATCAGAGGCGTGGAATCAGATATGGGGAATCAGAGGCCGGGAATCAGAGGCGGGGAATCAGAGGCAGGGAATAAGATGCGGGGAATCTGAGGCGGGGAATCAGAGCTGGGGAATCAGAGGTGGGGAATCAGAGTTGGGGAATCAGAGGCAGGGAATTGGATGTGCGGAATCAGAGATGGGGAATCAGAGGTGGGGAATCAGAGGCGGTGAATGAGAGATGGGGAATCAGAGGCGGGGAATCAGAGGCAGGAAAACAGACACGGGGATTCAGAGGCTGGGAATCAGACGGGGGGAATCAAAGGCGGGGAATCAGAGCTGGGGAATCTGAGGCAGGGAATCAGAGTTGGGGATTCAGAGGCGGGGAATCAGATATGGGGAAACAGAGGCGGGGAATCAGAGGCGGGAAAACAGAGGCGGGGAATTAGATATGGGGAATCAGAGGTTGGGAATCAGAGGTGGTGAATCAGTGATGGGGAATCACAGGCGGGGAATCAGAGGCAGGGAATAGAACGCGGGGAATCAGAGGCAGGGAATCAGAGCTGGGGAATCAGAGGCGGGGAATCATAGTTGGGAATCAGAGGCGGGGAATCAGATATGGGGAAACAGAGGTGGGGAATCAGTGGCGGGGAAACAGAGGCGGGGAATCAGATATGGGGAATCGGATGCAGGGAATCAGAGGCGGGGAATAAGAGCTGGGGAATCAGAGGCGGGGAATCAGAGTTGGGGCATCAGAGGTGGGGAATTAGATATAGGGAAACAGAGGCGGGGAATCAGAGGCGGGGAAACAGAGGCGGGGAATCAGATATGGGGAATCAGAGGTGGGGAATCCGAGGTTGGGAATCAGAGGCAGGGAATCAGAGGCGGGGAATCAGAGGCGGGGAAACAGAGGCGGGGAATCAGATATGGGGAATCAGAGGTGGGGCATCAGAAGTTGTGAATCACAGATGGGGAATTAGAGGCGGGGAATCAGAGGCAGGGAATCAGATGTGGGGAATCAGAGGCGGGGATTCAGAGCTGGGGAATCAGAAGCGGGGAATCAGAGTTGGGGAATCAGAGGCTGGGAATCAGATATGGGGAATCAGAGGCAGGGAATCAGAGGCGGGGAATCAGAGGCAGGGAATCAGACGCGGGGAATCTGAGGCGGGGAATCAGAGCTGGGGAATCAGAGGTGGGGAATCAGAGTTGGGGAATCAGAGGCAGGGAATTGGATGTGCGGAATCAGAGATGGGGAATCAGAGGTGGGGAATCAGAGGCGGTGAATCAGAGATGGGGAATCAGAGGCGGGGAATCAGAGGCAGGAAATCAGACACGGGGATTCAGAGGCTGGGAATCAGACGGGGGGAATCAAAGGCAGGGAATCAGAGCTGGGGAATCTGAGGCAGGGAATCAGAGTTGGGGATTCAGAGGCGGGGAATCAGATATGGGGAAACAGAGGCGGGGAATCAGAGGCGGGAAAACAGAGGAGGGAATTAGATATGGGGAATCAGAGGTGGGGAATCAGAGGTGGTGAATCAGAGATGGGGAATCAGAGGCGGGGAATCAGAGGCAGGGAATCGGACGCAGGGAATCAGAGGCGGGGAATCAGAGCTGGGGAATCAGAGGCGGGGAATCAGAGTTGGGGAATCAGTGGCGGGGAATCAGATATGGGGAAATAGAGGCGGGGAATCAGATATGGGGAATCAGAGGTGTGGAATCAGAGGTTGGGAATCAGAGGCAGGGAATCAGAGGCGGGGAAACAGAGGCGGGGAATCAGATATGGGGAATCAGAGGTGGCGAATCAAAGGCGGTGAAACAGAGATGGGGAATCAGGGCAGGTAAACATAGGCGGGGAATCAGAGGCGGGGAATCAGAGGCGGGGAATCAGAGGCGGGGAATCAGAGTCGGGGAATCAGAGGCGGGGAATCTGAGGCGGGGAATCAGATGCAGGGAATCAGAGGCGGGGAATCAGAGGCGGGGTATCAGAGGCGGGGAATCAGAGGCGCGGAATCAGAGGCGGGGAATCAGAGGCGTGGAATCAGAGACGGGGAATCAGAGGTGGGGAATCAGAAGTGGGGAATCAGAGGTGGGAAATCAGAGGCTGGGAATCAGAGGCGGGGATTCAGAGGCGGGGAATCAGAGGCAGGGTATCAGAGGCGGGCAATCAGATGCAGGGAATCAGAGGCAGGGAATCAGAGGCAGGGAATCAGAGGCAGGGAACCTGAGATGGCGAATATGAGGTGGTGAATCAGAGGCGGGGAAACAGTCGGGTAAACAGAGGCGGGGAATCAGAGGCAGGGAATCAGCCGCTGGGAATCAGAGGCAGGGAATCAGATGAAGGGAATCTGATGCAGGGAATCTGAGGCAGGGTATCTGAGGCAGGGAATCTGTGGCAGGGAATCTGATGCGGGTTATCAGAAGGGGGAAATGAGATGTGGGAAACGAGATGCAGAGAAAGAGGCACGGAAATAGAGGCAGGGAAAGAGAGGCAGTGTATCAGAGGCGGGTAATCAGAGGCGTGGAATCAGAGGCGGGGAATCAGAGACACAGAAAGAGAGGCGTGGAATCAGAGGTGCGGAATCAGAGCCGGTGAATCTGAGCCGGGAAATCAGAAGCAGAGCAACAGAGGTGGTGAAACATGGGTGCGGAATCGGACACGGGGAATCAGAGGTGGGGACTCAGAGGCCGGGAATCAGAGGCAGGTTATCAGAGGCAGGGAATCAGAGGTGGGAAATCAGAGGCGGGGAATCAGAGGCGGCGAATCAGAGGCGGGGAATCAGAGGCGGGGAATCAGAGGCGGAGAATCAGAGGCGGGCAATCAGATGCAGGAAATCAGAGGCAGGGAATCAGAGGCAGGGAATCAGAGGCAGGGAATCTGAGGCAGGGAATCAGAGGTGAGGAATCAGAGGCGGGGAATCAGAGGCAGGGAATCAGATGAAGGGAATCTGATGCAGGGAATCTGAGGCAGGGAATCTGAGGCAGGGAATCTGTGGCAGGGAATCTGATGCGGGTTATCAGAAGGGGGAAATGAGATGTGGGAAACGAGATGCAGAGAAAGAGGCACGGAAATAGAGGCAGGGAAAGACAGGCAGGGAATCAGAGGCGGGGAATCAGAGGTGGGGAATCAGAGGCTGGGAATCAGAGGCGGGGAATCAGAGGGGGGAATCAGAGGTGGTGAATCAGAGGCAGGGAATCAGAGGCAGGGAATCAGAGGCGGGAAATCAGAGGCGGCGAATCTGAGGCGTGGAATCAGAGGTGGGGAAAGAGATGTGGGGAAACGTAGGCCAGGAAAGTTGCGCGGAAAGGGAGGCGGTGAATCAGAGGCGGGGAATCAGAGGCGGGGAATCAGAGGCGGGGAATCAGAGGCGTGGAATCAGAGGTGGGGAAAGAGATGTGGGGAATCAGGCGGGTAAACAGAAGCGGGTAAACATAGCTGCATAAATAGAGGCAGCGAAAGAGATGGGCGAAACATAGTGGTTGGAACTTTTGTGTTGAAAATTAGGTACAAAGAACAGATCAAACAGAGTTGTTGAAATTGAGGGAGGGAAAGAGAGGCACAGAAAGAGTGGAGGGGAAAGAGTGCAGGCAAAATAGAGGCGTAGAGACAGAGGTGGGGAATCAGAGGCGGGGAATCAGATGAAGGGAATCTGATGCAGGGAATCTGAGGCAGGGAATCTGAGGCAGGGAATCGGAGGCAGGGAATCTGCGGCAGGGAATCAGTAAAAAGTTATCAGAGGCAGGGTATCAGAGGCGGAGAATCAGAGGTGGGGATTCAGAAGTGGGGAATCAGAGGCGTGGAATCAGAGGCGGGGAATCAGAGGTGGGGAATCAGAAGTGGAGAATCAGAGGTGGGGAATCAGAGGCGGGGAATCAGAGGCGTGGAATCAGAGGCGGGCAATCAGAAGTGGGGAATCAGAGGTGGGGAATCAGAGGCGGGGAATCAGAGGCGGTGAATCAGACGCGGGGAATCAGAGGCGGGGAATCAGAGGCGGGGAATCAGAAGTGGGGAATCAGAGGTGGGGAATCAGAGACGGGGAATCAGAGGCAGGGAATCAGAGGCGGGAAATCAGATGCAGGGAATCAGAGGCAGGGAATCAGATGCAGGGAATCAAATGAAGGGAATCTGATGCAGGGAATCTGAGGCAGGGAATCTGAGGCAGGGAACCTGAGATGGCGAATATGAGGTGGTGAATCAGAGGCGGGGAAACAGTCGGGTAAACAGAGGCGGGGAATCAGAGGCAGGGAATCAGATGAAGGGAATCTGATGCAGTGAATCTGAGGCAGGGAATCTGAGGCGGGGAAACAGGCGGGTAAACAGAGGCGGGTAAACATAGGCGGGGAATCAGAGGCGGGGAATCAGAGGCGGGGAATCAGAGGCGGGGTATCAGAGGCGGGGAATCAGAGGCGGGGACTCAGATGCGGGGAATCAGATGCGGGGAATCAGAGGTGGGGAATCAGAAGCGGGGTATCAGAGGAGGGGAATCAGAGGCGGGGAATCAGAGGTGGGGAATCAGAGGCGGGGAATCAGAGGCGTGGAATCAGAGGCGGGAATTCAGAGGCGGGGAAAGATATGTGGGGAAACGTAGGCCAGGAAAGTTGAGCGGAAATGGAGGCAGTGAATCAGAGGTGGGGAATCAGAGGCGGGGAATCAGAGGCGGGGAATCAGAAGTGCGGAATCAGAGGTGGGGAATCAGAGGCGGGGAATCAGAGGCGGGGAATCAGAGGCGGGGAATCAGAGGCAGGGAATCAGAGGCGGGCAATCAGATGCAGGGAATCAGAGGCAGGGAATCAGAGGCAGGGAATCAGAGGCGGGCAATCAGATGCAGGGAATCTGAGGTAGGGAATCTAAGGCAGGGAATCTGTGGCAAAAAATCTGATGCGGGTTATCAGAAGGGGGAAATGAGATGTGGGAAACGAGATGCAGGGAAAGAGGCACGGAAATAGAGGCAGGGAAAGAGAGGCAGGGTATCAGAGGCGGGTAATCAGAGGCATGGAATCAGAGGCGGGGAATCAGAGACACAGAAAGAGAGGCGTGGAATCAGAGGTGCGGAATCAGAGCCGATGAATCTGAGCCGGGAAATCGGAAGCATAGCAACAGAGGCGGTGAAACATGGGTGCGGAATCGGACGCGGGGAATCAGAGGTGGGGACTCAGAGGCA
Source organism: Narcine bancroftii (assembly GCF_036971445.1). Lineage (NCBI taxonomy): Eukaryota > Metazoa > Chordata > Chondrichthyes > Torpediniformes > Narcinidae > Narcine > Narcine bancroftii. The sequence goes on from NW_027211883.1 coordinate 1,718,955, forward strand.
GGGAATCAGAGGCAGGGAATCAGAGGCAGGTTATCAGAGGCAGGGAATCAGATGCGGGGAATCAGAGGCGGGGAATCAGAGGCGGGGAATCAGAGGCGGGGAATCAGAGGCGGGGAATCAGAGGAGGAGAATCATAGGCGGGCAATCAGATGCAGGAAATCAGAGGCAGGGAATCAGAGGCAGGGAATCAGAGGCAGGGAATCTGAGGCAGGGAGTCAGAGGTGGGGAATCAGAGGCGGGGAATCAGAGGCAGGGAATCAGATGAAGGGAATCTGATGCAGGGAATCTGAGGCAGGGAATCTGAGGCAGGGAATCTGTGGCAGGGAATCTGATGAGGGTTATCAGAAGGGGGAAATGAGATTTGGGAAACGAGATGCAGAGAAAGAGGCACGGAAATAGAGGCAGGGAAAGAGAGGCAGGGAATCAGAGGCGGGGAATCAGAGGTGGGGAATCAGAGGCGGGGAATCAGAGGGGGGAATCAGAGGCAGGGAATCAGAGGCGGGGAATCAGAGGCAGGGAATCAGAGGCGGGAAATCAGAGACGGCGAATCTGAGGCGTGGAATCAGAGGTGGGGAAAGAGATGTGGGGAAACGTAGGCCAGGAAAGTTGCGCGGAAAGGGAGGCGGTGAATCAGAGGCGGCGAATCAGAGGCGGGGAATCAGAGGCAGGGAATCAGAGGGTGGCAATCAGAGGCGGCGAATCAGAGGCGTGGAATCAGAGGTGTGGAAAGATATGTGGGGAAACAGGCGGGTAAACAGAAGCGGGTAAACATAGGTGCACAAATAGAGGAGGCGAAAGAGATGGGCGAAACATAGTGGTTGGAACTTGTATGTTGAAAATGAGTTACACAGAACAGATCAAACAGAGTTGTTGAAATTGAGGGAGGGAAAGAGAGGCACGGAAAGAGTGGAGGGGAAAGAGTGCAGGCAAAATAGAGGCGTAGAGACAGAGGTGGCGAATTAGTGGCGGGGAATCAGAGGCGGGGAATCAGAGGCAGGGAATCAGATGAAGGGAATCTGATGCAGGGAATCTGAGGCAGGGAATCAAAGGTGGGGAATCAGAGGCGGGGAATCAGAGGCAGGGAATCAGATGAAGGGAATCTGATGCAGGGAATCTGAGGCAGGGAATCTGAGGCAGGGAATCTGTGGCAGCGAATCTGATGCGGGTTATCAGAAGGGGGAAATGAGATGTGGGAAACGAGATGCAGAGAAAGAGGCACGGAAATAGAGGCAGGGAAAGACAGGCAGGGAATCAGAGGCGGGGAATCAGAGGTGGGGAATCAGAGGCTGGGAATCAGAGGCGGGGAATCAGAGGGGGGAATCAGAGGTGGGGAATCAGAGGCAGGGAATCAGAGGCAGGGAATCAGAGGCGGGAAATCAGAGGCGGCGAATCTGAGGCGTGGAATCAGAGGTGGGGAAAGAGATGTGGGGAAACGTAGGCCAGGAAAGTTGCGCGGAAAGGGAGGCGGTGAATCAGAGGCGGGGAATCAGAGGCGGGGAATCAGAGGCGGGGAATCAGAGGCGTGGAATCAGAGGTGGGGAAAGAGATGTGGGGAATCAGGCGGGTAAACAGAAGCGGGTAAACATAGCTGCATAAATAGAGGCAGCGAAAGAGATGGGCGAAACATAGTGGTTGGAACTTGTGTGTTGAAAATTAGGTACAAAGAACAGATCAAACAGAGTTGTTGAAATTGAGGGAGGGAAAGAGAGGCACAGAAAGAGTGGAGGGGAAAGAGTGCAGGCAAAATAGAGGCGTAGAGACAGAGGTGGGGAATCAGAGGCGGGGAATCAGATGAAGGGAATCTGATGCAGGGAATCTGAGGCAGGGAATCTGAGGCAGGGAATCGGAGGCAGGGAATCTGCGGCAGGGAATCAGTAAAAAGTTATCAGAGGCAGGGTATCAGAGGCGGAGAATCAGAGGTGGGGATTCAGAAGTGGGGAATCAGAGGCGTGGAATCAGAGGCGGGGAATCAGAGGTGGGGAATCAGAAGTGGAGAATCAGAGGTGGGGAATCAGAGGCGGGGAATCAGAGGCGTGGAATCAGAGGCGGGCAATCAGAAGTGGGGAATCAGAGGTGGGGAATCAGAGGCGGGGAATCAGAGGCGGTGAATCAGACGCGGGGAATCAGAGGCGGGGAATCAGAGGCGGGGAATCAGATGCAGGGAATCAAATGAAGGGAATCTGATGCAGGGAATCTGAGGCAGGGAATCTGAGGCAGGGAACCTGAGATGGCGAATATGAGGTGGTGAATCAGAGGCGGGGAAACAGTCGGGTAAACAGAGGCGGGGAATCCGAGGCAGGGAATCAGATGAAGGGAATCTGATGCAGTGAATCTGAGGCAGGGAATCTGAGGCGGGGAAACAGGCGGGTAAACAGAGGCGGGTAAACATAGGCGGGGAATCAGAGGCGGGGAATCAGAGGCGGGGAATCAGAGGCGGGGTATCAGAGGCGGGGAATCAGAGGCGGGGACTCAGATGCGGGGAATCAGATGCGGGGAATCAGAGGTGGGGAATCAGAAGCGGGGTATCAGAGGAGGGGAATCAGAGGCGGGGAATCAGAGGTGGGGAATCAGAGGCGGGGAATCAGAGGAGTGGAATCAGAGGCGGGAATTCAGAGGCGGGGAAAGATATGTGGGGAAACGTAGGCCAGGAAAGTTGAGCGGAAATGGAGGCAGTGAATCAGAGGTGGGGAATCAGAGGCGGGGAATCAGAGGCGGGGAATCAGAAGTGCGGAATCAGAGGTGGGGAATCAGAGGCGGGGAATCAGAGGCGGGGAATCAGAGGCGGGGAATCAGAGGCAGGGAATCAGAGGCGGGCAATCAGATGCAGGGAATCAGAGGCAGGGAATCAGAGGCAGGGAATCAGAGGCGGGCAATCAGATGCAGGGAATCTGAGGTAGGGAATCTAAAGCAGGGAATCTGTGGCAGAAAATCTGATGCGGGTTATCAGAAGGGGGAAATGAGATGTGGGAAACGAGATGCAGGGAAAGAGGCACGGAAATAGAGGCAGGGAAAGAGAGGCAGGGTATCAGAGGCGGGTAATCAGAGGCATGGAATCAGAGGCGGGGAATCAGAGACACAGAAAGAGAGGCGTGGAATCAGAGGTGCGGAATCAGAGCCGGTGAATCTGAGCCGGGAAATCGGAAGCATAGCAACAGAGGCGGTGAAACATGGGTGCGGAATCGGACGCGGGGAATCAGAGGTGGGGACTCAGAGGAAGGGAATCAGAGGCAGGGAATCAGAGGCAGGTTATCAGAGGCAGGGAATCAGATGCGGGGAATCAGAGGCGGGGAATCAGAGGCGGGGAATCAGAGGCGGGGAATCAGAGGCGGGGAATCAGAGGAGGAGAATCATAGGCGGGCAATCAGATGCAGGAAATCAGAGGCAGGGAATCAGAGGCAGGGAATCAGAGGCAGGGAATCTGAGGCAGGGAGTCAGAGGTGGGGAATCAGAGGCGGGGAATCAGAGGCAGGGAATCAGATGAAGGGAATCTGATGCAGGGAATCTGAGGCAGGGAATCTGAGGCAGGGAATCTGTGGCAGGGAATCTGATGAGGGTTATCAGAAGGGGGAAATGAGATTTGGGAAACGAGATGCAGAGAAAGAGGCACGGAAATAGAGGCAGGGAAAGAGAGGCAGGGAATCAGAGGCGGGGAATCAGAGGTGGGGAATCAGAGGCGGGGAATCAGAGGGGGGAATCAGAGGCAGGGAATCAGAGGCGGGGAATCAGAGGCAGGGAATCAGAGGCGGGAAATCAGAGACGGCGAATCTGAGGCGTGGAATCAGAGGTGGGGAAAGAGATGTGGGGAAACGTAGGCCAGGAAAGTTGCGCGGAAAGGGAGGCGGTGAATCAGAGGCGGCGAATCAGAGGCGGGGAATCAGAGGCAGGGAATCAGAGGGGGGCAATCAGAGGCGGCGAATCAGAGGCGTGGAATCAGAGGTGTGGAAAGAGATGTGGGGAAACAGGCGGGTAAACAGAAGCGGGTAAACATAGGTGCACAAATAGAGGAGGCGAAAGAGATGGGCGAAACATAGTGGTTGGAACTTGTATGTTGAAAATGAGTTACACAGAACAGATCAAACAGAGTTGTTGAAATTGAGGGAGGGAAAGAGAGGCACGGAAAGAGTGGAGGGGAAAGAGTGCAGGCAAAATAGAGGCGTAGAGACAGAGGTGGCGAATCAGTGGCGGGGAATCAGAGGCGGGGAATCAGAGGCAGGGAATCAGATGAAGGGAATCTGATGCAGGGAATCTGAGGCAGGGAATCTGAGGCAGGGAATCGGAGGCAGGGAATCTGATGTGGGGAATCAGAGGCGGGGAATCAGAGGCGGGGAATCAGAGGGGGGATTCAGAGGCGGGGAATCAGAGGCGGGGAATCAGAGGCGGGGAATCAGAGGGGGGAATCTGAGGTGGGGAATCAGAGGCGGGGAATCAGAGGCGGGGAATCAGAGGCAGGGAATCAGAGGCGGCGAATCTGAGGCGTGGAATCAGAGGTGGGGAAAGAGATGTGGGGAAACGTAGGCCAGGAAAGTTGCGCGGAAAGGGAGGCGGTGAATCAGAGGCGGGGAATCAGAGGCGGGGAATCAGAGGCGGGGAATCAGAGGCGTGGAATCAGAGGTGGGGAAAGAGATGTGGGGAATCAGGCGGGTAAACAGAAGCGGGTAAACATAGCTGCATAAATAGAGGCAGCGAAAGAGATGGGCGAAACATAGTGGTTGGAACTTGTATGTTGAAAATTAGGTACAAAGAACAGATCAAACAGAGTTGTTGAAATTGAGGGAGGGAAAGAGAGGCACAGAAAAAGTGGAGGGGAAAGAGTGCAGGCAAAATAGAGGCGTAGAGACAGAGGTGGGGAATCAGAGGCGGGGAATCAGATGAAGGGAATCTGATGCAGGGAATCTGAGGCAGGGAATCTGAGGCAGGGAATCGGAGGCAGGGAATCTGCGGCAGGGAATCAGTAAAAAGTTATCAGAGGCAGGGTATCAGAGGCGGAGAATCAGAGGTGGGGATTCAGAAGTGGGGAATCAGAGGCGTGGAATCAGAGGCGGGGAATCAGAGGTGGGGAATCAGAAGTGGAGAATCAGAGGTGGGGAATCAGAGGCGGGGAATCAGAGGCGTGGAATCAGAGGCGGGCAATCAGAAGTGGGGAATCAGAGGTGGGGAATCAGAGGCGGGGAATCAGAGGCGGTGAATCAGACGCGGGGAATCAGAGGCGGGGAATCACAGGCGGGGAATCAGAAGTGGGGAATCAGAGGTGGGGAATCAGAGACGGGGAATCAGAGGCGGGGAATCAGAGGCGGGAAATCAGATGCAGGGAATCAGAGGCAGGGAATCAGATGCAGGGAATCAAATGAAGGGAATCTGATGCAGGGAATCTGAGGCAGGGAATCTGAGGCAGGGAACCTGAGATGGCGAATATGAGGTGGTGAATCAGAGGCGGGGAAACAGTCGGGTAAACAGAGGCGGGGAATCCGAGGCAGGGAATCAGATGAAGGGAATCTGATGCAGTGAATCTGAGGCAGGGAATCTGAGGCGGGGAAACAGGCGGGTAAACAGAGGCGGGTAAACATAGGCGGGGAATCAGAGGCGGGGAATCAGAGGCGGGGAATCAGAGGCGGGGTATCAGAGGCGGGGAATCAGAGGCGGGGACTCAGATGCGGGGAATCAGATGCGGGGAATCAGAGGTGGGGAATCAGAAGCGGGGAATCAGAGGCGGGGAATCAGAGGCGGGGAATCAGAGGAGGAGAATCATAGGCGGGCAATCAGATGCAGGAAATCAGAGGCAGGGAATCAGAGGCAGGGAATCAGAGGCAGGGAATCTGAGGCAGGGAGTCAGAGGTGGGGAATCAGAGGCGGGGAATCAGAGGCAGGGAATCAGATGAAGGGAATCTGATGCAGGGAATCTGAGGCAGGGAATCTGAGGCAGGGAATCTGTGGCAGGGAATCTGATGAGGGTTATCAGAAGGGGGAAATGAGATTTGGGAAACGAGATGCAGAGAAAGAGGCACGGAAATAGAGGCAGGGAAAGAGAGGCAGGGAATCAGAGGCGGGGAATCAGAGGTGGGGAATCAGAGGCGGGGAATCAGAGGGGGGAATCAGAGGCAGGGAATCAGAGGCGGGGAATCAGAGGCAGGGAATCAGAGGCGGGAAATCAGAGACGGCGAATCTGAGGCGTGGAATCAGAGGTGGGGAAAGAGATGTGGGGAAACGTAGGCCAGGAAAGTTGCGCGGAAAGGGAGGCGGTGAATCAGAGGCGGCGAATCAGAGGCGGGGAATCAGAGGCAGGGAATCAGAGGGGGGCAATCAGAGGCGGCGAATCAGAGGCGTGGAATCAGAGGTGTGGAAAGAGATGTGGGGAAACAGGCGGGTAAACAGAAGCGGGTAAACATAGGTGCACAAATAGAGGAGGCGAAAGAGATGGGCGAAACATAGTGGTTGGAACTTGTATGTTGAAAATGAGTTACACAGAACAGATCAAACAGAGTTGTTGAAATTGAGGGAGGGAAAGAGAGGCACGGAAAGAGTGGAGGGGAAAGAGTGCAGGCAAAATAGAGGCGTAGAGACAGAGGTGGCGAATCAGTGGCGGGGAATCAGAGGCGGGGAATCAGAGGCAGGGAATCAGATGAAGGGAATCTGATGCAGGGAATCTGAGGCAGGGAATCTGAGGCAGGGAATCGGAGGCAGGGAATCTGATGTGGGGAATCAGAGGCGGGGAATCAGAGGCGGGGAATCAGAGGGGGGATTCAGAGGCGGGGAATCAGAGGCGGGGAATCAGAGGCGGGGAATCAGAGGGGGGAATCTGAGGTGGGGAATCAGAGGCGGGGAATCAGAGGCGGGGAATCAGAGGCAGGGAATCAGAGGCAGGGAATCAGATGAAGGGAATCTGATGCAGGGAATCTGAGGCAGGGAATCTGAGGCGGGGAAACAGGCGGGTAAACAGAGGCGGGTAAACATAGGCGGGGAATCAGAGGCGGGGAATCAGAGGCGGGGAATCAGAGGCGGGGAATCAGAGGCGGGGAATCAGAGGCGGGGAATCAGATGCGGGGAATCAGATGCGGGGAATCAGAGGTGGGGAATCAGAAGCGGGGTATCAGAGGAGGGGAATCAGAGGCGGGGAATCAGAGGCGGGGAATCAGAGGCGGGGAATCAGAGGCGTGGAATCAGAGGCGGGAATTCAGAGGCGGGGAAAGATATGTGGGGAAACGTAGGCCAGGAATGTTGAGCGGAAATGGAGGCAGTGAATCAGAGGTGGGGAATCAGAGGCGGTGAATCAGAGATGGGGAATCAGAGGCGGGGAATCAGAGGCAGGAAATCAGACACGGAGATTCAGAGGCTGGGAATCAGACGGGGGGAATCTGAGGCAGGGAATCAGAGTTGGGGATTCAGAGGCGGGGAATCAGATATGGGGAAACAGAGGCGGGGAATCAGAGGCGGGAAAACAGAGGCGGGGAATTAGATATGGGGAATCAGAGGTGGGGAATTAGAGGTGGTGAATCAGTGATGGGGAATCACAGGCGGGGAATCAGAGGCAGGGAATAGAACGCGGGGAATCAGAGGCAGGGAATCAGAGCTGGGGAATCAGAGGCGGGGAATCATAGTTGGGAATCAGAGGCGGGGAATCAGATATGGGGAAACAGAGGCGGGGAATCAGTGGCGGGGAAACAGAGGAGGGGAATCAGATATGGGGAATCGGATGCAGGGAATCAGAGGCGGGGAATCATAGCTGGGGAATCAGAGGCGGGGAATCAGAGTTGGGGCATCAGAGGTGGGGAATTAGATATAGGGAAACGCAGGCGGGGAATCAGAGGCGGGGAAACAGAGGCGGGGAAACAGAGGCGGGGAATCAGATATGGGGAATCAGAGGTGGGGAATCCGAGGTTGGGAATCAGAGGCAGGGAATCAGAGGCGGGGAATCAGAGGCGGGGAAACAGAGGCGGGGAATCAGATATGGGGAATCAGAGGTGGGGCATCAGAAGTTGTGAATCACAGATGGGGAATTAGAGGTGGGGAATCAGAGGCAGGGAATCAGACGCGGGGAATCAGAGGCGGGGATTCAGAGCTGGGGAATCAGAAGCGGGGAATCAGAGTTGGGGAATCAGAGGCGGAGAATCAGATATGGGGAATCAGAGGCAGGGAATCAGAGGCGGGGAATCAGAGGCAGGGAATCAGACGCGGGGAATCTGAGGCGGGGAATCAGAGCTGGGGAATCAGAGGTGGGGAATCAGAGTTGGGGAATCAGAGGCAGGGAATTGGATGTGCGGAATCAGAGATGGGGAATCAGAGGTGGGGAATCAGAGGCGGTGAATCAGAGATGGGGAATCAGAGGCGGGGAATCAGAGGCAGGAAATCAGACACGGGGATTCAGAGGCTGGGAATCAGACGGGGTGAATCAAAGGCGGGGAATCAGAGCTGGGGAATCTGAGGCAGGGAATCAGAGTTGGGGATTCAGAGGTGGGGAATCAGATATGGGGAAACAGAGGCGGGGAATCAGAGGCGGGAAAACAGAGGCGGGGAATTAGATATGGGGAATCAGAGGTGGGGAATCAGAGGTGGTGAATCAGAGATGGGGAATCAGAGGCGGGGAATCAGAGGCAGGGAATCGGACGCCGGGAATCAGAGGCGGGGAATCAGAGCTGGGGAATCAGAGGCGGGGAATCAGAGTTGGGGAATCAGAGGCGGGGAATCAGATATGGGGAAATAGAGGCGGGGAATCAGATATGGGGAATCAGAGGTGTGGAATCAGAGGTTGGGAATCAGAGGCAGGGAATCAGAGGCGGGGAAACAGAGGCGGGGAATCAGATATGGGGAATCAGAGGTGGCGAATCAAAGGCGGTGAAACAGAGATGGGGAATCAGGGCAGGTAAACATAGGCGGGGAATCAGAGGCGGGGAATCAGAGGCGGGGAATCAGTGGCGGGGAATCAGAGGCGGGGAATCAGAGTCGGGGAATCAGACGCGGGGAATCTGAGGCGGGGAATCAGATGCAGGGAATCAGAGGCGGGGAATCAGAGGCGGGGTATCAGAGGCGGGGAATCAGAGGCGCGGAATCAGAGGCGGGGAATCAGAGGCGTGGAATCAGAGACGGGGAATCAGAGGCGGGGAATCAGAAGTGCGGAATCAGAGGTGGGAAATAAGAGGCTGGGAATCAGAGGCGGGGAATCAGAGGCGGGGAATCAGAGGCAGGGTATCAGAGGCGGGCAATCAGATGCAGGGAATCAGAGGCAGGGAATCAGAGGCAGGGAATCAGAGGCAGGGAACCTGAGATGGCGAATATGAGGTGGTGAATCAGAGGCGGGGAAACAGTCGGGTAAACAGAGGCGGGGAATCAGAGGCAGGGAATCAGCCGCGGGGAATCAGAGGCAGGGAATCAGATGAAGGGAATCTGATGCAGGGAATCTGAGTCAGGGTATCTGAGGCAGGGAATCTGTGGCAGGGAATCTGATGCGGGTTATCAGAAGGGGGAAATGAGATGTGGGAAACGAGATGCAGAGAAAGAGGCACGGAAATAGAGGCAGGGAAAGAGAGGCAGTGTATCAGAGGCGGGTAATCAGAGGCGTGGAATCAGAGGCGGGGAATCAGAGACACAGAAAGAGAGGCGTGGAATCAGAGGTGCGGAATCAGAGCCGGTGAATCTGAGCCGGGAAATCAGAAGCAGAGCAACAGAGGTGGTGAAACATGGGTGCGGAATCGGACACGGGGAATCAGAGGTGGGGAGTCAGAGGCCGGGAATCAGAGGCAGGGAATCAGAGGCAGGTTATCAGAGACAGGGAATCAGAGGTGGGAAATCAGAGGCGGGGAATCAGAGGCGGCGAATCAGAGGCGGGGAATCAGAAGCGGGGAATCAGAGGCGGAGAATCAGAGGCGGTCAATCAGATGCAGGAAATCAGAGGCAGGGAATCAGAGGCAGGGAATCAGAGGCAGGGAATCTGAGGCAGGGAATCTGAGGCAGGGAATCTGTGGCAGGGAATCTGATGCGGGTTATCAGAAGGGGGAAATGAGATGTGGGAAACGAGATGCAGAGAAAGAGGCACGGAAATAGAGGCAGGGAAAGACAGGCAGGGAATCAGAGGCGGGGAATCAGAGGTGGGGAATCAGAGGCTGGGAATCAGAGGCGGGGAATCAGAGGGGGGAATCAGAGGTGGGGAATCAGAGGCAGGGAATCAGAGGCAGGGAATCAGAGGCGGGAAATCAGAGGCGGCGAATCTGAGGCGTGGAATCAGAGGTGGGGAAAGAGATGTGGGGAAACGTAGGCCAGGAAAGTTGCGCGGAAAGGGAGGCGGTGAATCAGAGGCGGGGAATCAGAGGCGGGGAATCAGAGGCGGGGAATCAGAGGCGTGGAATCAGAGGTGGGGAAAGAGATGTGGGGAATCAGGCGGGTAAACAGAAGCGGGTAAACATAGCTGCATAAATAGAGGCAGCGAAAGAGATGGGCGAAACATAGTGGTTGGAACTTGTGTGTTGAAAATTAGGTACAAAGAACAGATCAAACAGAGTTGTTGAAATTGAGGGAGGGAAAGAGAGGCACAGAAAGAGTGGAGGGGAAAGAGTGCAGGCAAAATAGAGGCGTAGAGACAGAGGTGGGGAATCAGAGGCGGGGAATCAGATGAAGGGAATCTGATGCAGGGAATCTGAGGCAGGGAATCTGAGGCAGGGAATCGGAGGCAGGGAATCTGCGGCAGGGAATCAGTAAAAAGTTATCAGAGGCAGGGTATCAGAGGCGGAGAATCAGAGGTGGGGATTCAAAAGTGGGGAATCAGAGGCGTGGAATCAGAGGCGGGGAATCAGAGGTGGGGAATCAGAGGTGGGGAATCAGAGGCGGGGAATCAGAGGCGTGGAATCAGAGGCGGGCAATCAGAAGTGGGGAATCAGAGGTGGGGAATCAGAGGCGGGGAATCAGAGGCGGTGAATCAGAGGCGGGGAATCAGAGGCGGGGAATCAGAGGCGGGGAATCAGAAGTGGGGAATCAGAGGTGGGGTATCAGAGGCGGGGAATCAGAGGCAGGGAATCAGAGGCGGGCAATCAGATGCAGGGAATCAGAGGCAGGGAATCAGACGCAGGGAATCAAATGAAGGGAATCTGATGCAGGGAATCTGAGGCAGGGAATCTGAGGCAGGGAACCTGAGATGGCGAATATGAGGTGGTGAATCAGAGGCGGGGAAACAGTCGGGTAAACAGAGGCGGGGAATCAGAGGCAGGGAATCAGATGAAGGGAATCTGATGCAGTGAATCTGAGGCAGGGAATCTGAGGCGGGGAAACAGGCGGGTAAACAGAGGCGGGAAAACATAGGCGGGGAATCAGAGGCGGGGAATCAGAGGCGGGGAATCAGAGGCGGGGAATCAGAGGCGGGGAATCAGAGGCGGGGAATCAGATGCGGGGAATCAGATGCGGGGAATCAGAGGTGGGGAATCAGAAGCGGGGTATCAGAGGAGGGGAATCAGAGGCGGGGAATCAGAGGTGGGGAATCAGAGGCGGGGAATCAGAGGCGTGGAATCAGAGGCGGGAATTCAGAGGCGGGGAAAGATATGTGGGGAAACGTAGGCCAGGAAAGTTGAGCGGAAATGGAGGCAGTGAATCAGAGGTGGGGAATCAGAGGCGGGGAATCAGAGGTGGGGAATCAGAGGCGGGGAATCAGAGGCAGGGAATCAGAGGCGGGCAATCAGATGCAGGGAATCAGAGGCAGGGAATCAGAGGCAGGGAATCAGAGGCGGGCAATCAGATGCAGGGAATCTGAGGTAGGGAATCTGAGGCAGGGAATCTGTGGCAGAAAATCTGATGCGGGTTATCAGAAGGGGGAAATGAGATGTGGGAAACGAGATGCAGAGAAAGAGGCACGGAAATAGAGGCAGGGAAAGAGAGGCAGGGTATCAGAGGCGGGTAATCAGAGGCATGGAATCAGAGGCGGGGAATCAGAGACACAGAAAGAGAGGCGTGGAATCAGAGGTGCGGAATCAGAGACGGTGAATCTGAGCCGGGAAATCAGAAGCATGGCAACAGAGGCGGTGAAACATGGGTGCGGAATCGGACGCGGGGTATCAGAGGTGGGGACTCAGAGGCAGGGAATCAGATGCAGGGAATCAGAGGCAGGTTATCAGAGGCAGGGAATCAGATGCGGGGAATCAGAGGCGGGGAATCAGAGGCGGGGAATCAGAGGCGGGGAATCAGAGGTGGGGAATCAGAGGCGGAGAATCATAGGCGGGCAATCAGATGCAGGAAATCAGAGGCAGGGAATCAGAGGCAGGGAATCAGAGGCAGGGAATCTGAGGCAGGGAGTCAGAGGTGGGGAATCAGATGCAGGGAATCAGAGGCAGGGAATCAGAGGCAGGGAATCAGAGGCAGGGAACCTGAGATGGCGAATATGAGGTGGTGAATCAGAGGCGGGGAAACAGTCGGGTAAACAGAGGCGGGGAATCAGAGGCAGGGAATCAGCCGCGGGGAATCAGAGGCAGGGAATCAGATGAAGGGAATCTGATGCAGGGAATCTGAGTCAGGGTATCTGAGGCAGGGAATCTGTGGCAGGGAATCTGATGCGGGTTATCAGAAGGGGGAAATGAGATGTGGGAAACGAGATGCAGAGAAAGAGGCACGGAAATAGAGGCAGGGAAAGAGAGGCAGTGTATCAGAGGCGGGTAATCAGAGGCGTGGAATCAGAGGCGGGGAATCAGAGACACAGAAAGAGAGGCGTGGAATCAGAGGTGCGGAATCAGAGCCGGTGAATCTGAGCCGGGAAATCAGAAGCAGAGCAACAGAGGTGGTGAAACATGGGTGCGGAATCGGACACGGGGAATCAGAGGTGGGGAGTCAGAGGCCGGGAATCAGAGGCAGGGAATCAGAGGCAGGTTATCAGAGACAGGGAATCAGAGGTGGGAAATCAGAGGCGGGGAATCAGAGGCGGCGAATCAGAGGCGGGGAATCAGAAGCGGGGAATCAGAGGCGGAGAATCAGAGGCGGTCAATCAGATGCAGGAAATCAGAGGCAGGGAATCAGAGGCAGGGAATCAGAGGCAGGGAATCTGAGGCAGGGAATCTGAGGCAGGGAATCTGTGGCAGGGAATCTGATGCGGGTTATCAGAAGGGGGAAATGAGATGTGGGAAACGAGATGCAGAGAAAGAGGCACGGAAATAGAGGCAGGGAAAGACAGGCAGGGAATCAGAGGCGGGGAATCAGAGGTGGGGAATCAGAGGCTGGGAATCAGAGGCGGGGAATCAGAGGGGGGAATCAGAGGTGGGGAATCAGAGGCAGGGAATCAGAGGCAGGGAATCAGAGGCGGGAAATCAGAGGCGGCGAATCTGAGGCGTGGAATCAGAGGTGGGGAAAGAGATGTGGGGAAACGTAGGCCAGGAAAGTTGCGCGGAAAGGGAGGCGGTGAATCAGAGGCGGGGAATCAGAGGCGGGGAATCAGAGGCGGGGAATCAGAGGCGTGGAATCAGAGGTGGGGAAAGAGATGTGGGGAATCAGGCGGGTAAACAGAAGCGGGTAAATATAGCTGCATAAATAGAGGCAGCGAAAGAGATGGGCGAAACATAGTGGTTGGAACTTGTGTGTTGAAAATTAGGTACAAAGAACAGATCAAACAGAGTTGTTGAAATTGAGGGAGGGAAAGAGAGGCACAGAAAGAGTGGAGGGGAAAGAGTGCAGGCAAAATAGAGGCGTAGAGACAGAGGTGGGGAATCAGAGGCGGGGAATCAGATGAAGGGAATCTGATGCAGGGAATCTGAGGCAGGGAATCTGAGGCAGGGAATCGGAGGCAGGGAATCTGCGGCAGGGAATCAGTAAAAAGTTATCAGAGGCAGGGTATCAGAGGCGGAGAATCAGAGGTGGGGATTCAAAAGTGGGGAATCAGAGGCGTGGAATCAGAGGCGGGGAATCAGAGGTGGGGAATCAGAGGTGGGGAATCAGAGGCGGGGAATCAGAGGCGTGGAATCAGAGGCGGGCAATCAGAAGTGGGGAATCAGAGGTGGGGAATCAGAGGCGGGGAATCAGAGGCGGTGAATCAGAGGCGGGGAATCAGAGGCGGGGAATCAGAGGCGGGGAATCAGAAGTGGGGAATCAGAGGTGGGGTATCAGAGGCGGGGAATCAGAGGCAGGGAATCAGAGGCGGGCAATCAGATGCAGGGAATCAGAGGCAGGGAATCAGACGCAGGGAATCAAATGAAGGGAATCTGATGCAGGGAATCTGAGGCAGGGAATCTGAGGCAGGGAACCTGAGATGGCGAATATGAGGTGGTGAATCAGAGGCGGGGAAACAGTCGGGTAAACAGAGGCGGGGAATCAGAGGCAGGGAATCAGATGAAGGGAATCTGATGCAGTGAATCTGAGGCAGGGAATCTGAGGCGGGGAAACAGGCGGGTAAACAGAGGCGGGTAAACATAGGCGGGGAATCAGAGGCGGGGAATCAGAGGCGGGGAATCAGAGGCGGGGAATCAGAGGCGGGGAATCAGAGGCGGGGAATCAGATGCGGGGAATCAGATGCGGGGAATCAGAGGTGGGGAATCAGAAGCGGGGTATCAGAGGAGGGGAATCAGAGGCGGGGAATCAGAGGTGGGGAATCAGAGGCGGGGAATCAGAGGCGTGGAATCAGAGGCGGGAATTCAGAGGCGGGGAAAGATATGTGGGGAAACGTAGGCCAGGAAAGTTGAGCGGAAATGGAGGCAGTGAATCAGAGGTGGGGAATCAGAGGCGGGGAATCAGAGGTGGGGAATCAGAGGCGGGGAATCAGAGGCAGGGAATCAGAGGCGGGCAATCAGATGCAGGGAATCAGAGGCAGGGAATCAGAGGCAGGGAATCAGAGGCGGGCAATCAGATGCAGGGAATCTGAGGTAGGGAATCTGAGGCAGGGAATCTGTGGCAGAAAATCTGATGCGGGTTATCAGAAGGGGGAAATGAGATGTGGGAAACGAGATGCAGAGAAAGAGGCACGGAAATAGAGGCAGGGAAAGAGAGGCAGGGTATCAGAGGCGGGTAATCAGAGGCATGGAATCAGAGGCGGGGAATCAGAGACACAGAAAGAGAGGCGTGGAATCAGAGGTGCGGAATCAGAGACGGTGAATCTGAGCCGGGAAATCAGAAGCATGGCAACAGAGGCGGTGAAACATGGGTGCGGAATCGGACGCGGGGTTTCAGAGGTGGGGACTCAGAGGCAGGGAATCAGATGCAGGGAATCAGAGGCAGGTTATCAGAGGCAGGGAATCAGATGCGGGGAATCAGAGGCGGGTAATCAGAGGCGGGGAATCAGAGGCGGGGAATCAGAGGTGGGGAATCAGAGGCGGAGAATCATAGGCGGGCAATCAGATGCAGGAAATCAGAGGCAGGGAATCAGAGGCAGGGAATCAGAGGCAGGTAATCTGAGGCAGGGAGTCAGAGGTGGGGAATCAGAGGCGGGGAATCAGAGGCAGGGAATCAGATGAAGGGAATCTGATGCAGGGAATCTGAGGCAGGGAATCTGAGGCAGGGAATCTGTGGCAGGGAATCTGATGAGGGTTATCAGAAGGGGGAAATGAGATTTGGGAAACGAGATGCAGAGAAAGAGGCACGGAAATAGAGGAAGGGAAAGAGAGGCAGGGAATCAGAGGCGGGGAATCAGAGGTGGGGAATCAGAGGCGGGGAATCAGAGGGGGGAATCAGAGGCAGGGAATCAGAGGCGGGGAATCAGAGGCAGGGATTCAGAGGCGGGAAATCAGAGACGGCGAATCTGAGGCGTGGAATCAGAGGTGGGGAAAGAGATGTGGGGAAACGTAGGCCAGGAAAGTTGCGCGGAAAGGGAGGCGGTGAATCAGAGGCAGCGAATCAGAGGCGGGGAATCAGAGGCAGGGAATCAGAGGCGGGGAATCAGAGGCAGGGAATCAGATGAAGGGAATCTGATGCAGGGAATCTGAGGCAGGGAATCTGAGGCAGGGAATCTGTGGCAGGGAATCTGATGCGGGTTATCAGAAGGGGGAAATGAGATGTGGGAAACGAGATGCAGAGAAAGAGGCACGGAAATAGAGGCAGGGAAAGACAGGCAGGGAATCAGAGGCGGGGAATCAGAGGTGGGGAATCAGAGGCTGGGAATCAGAGGCGGGGAATCAGAGGGGGGAATCAGAGGTGGGGAATCAGAGGCAGGGA
The DNA here is from genome assembly GCF_036971445.1 of Narcine bancroftii. Taxonomy (NCBI): domain Eukaryota; kingdom Metazoa; phylum Chordata; class Chondrichthyes; order Torpediniformes; family Narcinidae; genus Narcine; species Narcine bancroftii. Next base: position 1,735,050 of record NW_027211883.1, read on the forward strand.
ATCAGAGGCAGGGAATCAGAGGCGGGAAATCAGAGGCGGCGAATCTGAGGCGTGGAATCAGAGGTGGGGAAAGAGATGTGGGGAAACGTAGGCCAGGAAAGTTGCGCGGAAAGGGAGGCGGTGAATCAGAGGCGGGGAATCAGAGGCGGGGAATCAGAGGCGGGGAATCAGAGGCGTGGAATCAGCGGTGGGGAAAGAGATGTGGGGAATCAGGCGGGTAAACAGAAGCGGGTAAACATAGCTGCATAAATAGAGGCAGCGAAAGAGATGGGCGCAACATAGTGGTTGGAACTTGTGTGTTGAAAATTAGGTAAACAGAACAGATCAAACAGAGTTGTTGAAATTGAGGGAGGGAAAGAGAGGCACAGAAAGAGTGGAGGGGAAAGAGTGCAGGCAAAATAGAGGCGTAGAGACAGAGGTGGGGAATCAGAGGCGGGGAATCAGATGAAGGGAATCTGATGCAGGGAATCTGAGGCAGGGAATCTGAGGCAGGGAATCGGAGGCAGGGAATCTGCGGCAGGGAATCAGTAAAAAGTTATCAGAGGCAGGGTATCAGAGGCGGAGAATCAGAGGTGGGGATTCAAAAGTGGGGAATCAGAGGCGTGGAATCAGAGGCGGGGAATCAGAGGTGGGGAATCAGAGGTGGGGAATCAGAGGCGGGGAATCAGAGGCGTGGAATCAGAGGCGGGCAATCAGAAGTGGGGAATCAGAGGTGGGGAATCAGAGGCGGGGAATCAGAGGCGGTGAATCAGAGGCGGGGAATAAGAGGCGGGGAATCAGAGGCGGGGAATCAGAAGTGGGGAATCAGAGGTGGGGAATCAGAGGCGGGGAATCAGAGGCAGGGAATCAGAGGCGGGCAATCAGATGCAGGGAATCAGAGGCAGGGAATCAGACGCAGGGAATCAAATGAAGGGAATCTGATGCAGGGAATCTGAGGCAGGGAATCTGAGGCAGGGAACCTGAGATGGCGAATATGAGGTGGTGAATCAGAGGCGGGGAAACAGTCGGGTAAACAGAGGCGGGGAATCAGAGGCAGGGAATCAGATGAAGGGAATCTGATGCAGTGAATCTGAGGCAGGGAATCTGAGGCGGGGAAACAGGCGGGTAAACAGAGGCGGGTAAACATAGGCGGGGAATCAGAGGCGGGGAATCAGAGGCGGGGAATCAGAGGCGGGGAATCAGAGGCGGGGAATCAGAGGCGGGGAATCAGATGCGGGGAATCAGATGCGGGGAATCAGAGGTGGGGAATCAGAAGCGGGGTATCAGAGGAGGGGAATCAGAGGCGGGGAATCAGAGGTGGGGAATCAGAGGCGGGGAATCAGAGGCGTGGAATCAGAGGCGGGAATTCAGAGGCGGGGAAAGATATGTGGGGAAACGTAGGCCAGGAAAGTTGAGCGGAAATGGAGGCAGTGAATCAGAGGTGGGGAATCAGAGGCGGGGAATCAGAGGTGGGGAATCAGAGGCGGGGAATCAGAGGCAGGGAATCAGAGGCGGGCAATCAGATGCAGGGAATCAGAGGCAGGGAATCAGAGGCAGGGAATCAGAGGCGGGCAATCAGGTGCAGGGAATCTGAGGTAGGGAATCTGAGGCAGGGAATCTGTGGCAGAAAATCTGATGCGGGTTATCAGAAGGGGGAAATGAGATGTGGGAAACGAGATGCAGAGAAAGAGGCACGGAAATAGAGGCAGGGAAAGAGAGGCAGGGTATCAGAGGCGGGTAATCAGAGGCATGGAATCAGAGGCGGGGAATCAGAGACACAGAAAGAGAGGCGTGGAATCAGAGGTGCGGAATCAGAGACGGTGAATCTGAGCCGGGAAATCAGAAGCATAGCAACAGAGGCGGTGAAACATGGGTGCGGAATCGGACGCGGGGTATCAGAGGTGGGGACTCAGAGGCAGGGAATCAGATGCAGGGAATCAGAGGCAGGTTATCAGAGGCAGGGAATCAGATGCGGGGAATCAGAGGCGGGGAATCAGAGGCGGGGAATCAGAGGTGGGGAAAGAGATGTGGGGAAACGTAGGCCAGGAAAGTTGCGCGGAAAGGGAGGCGGTGAATCAGAGGCAGCGAATCAGAGGCGGGGAATCAGAGGCAGGGAATCAGAGGGGGGCAATCAGAGGCGGCGAATCAGAGGCGTGGAATCAGAGGTGTGGAAAGAGATGTGGGGAAACAGGCGGGTAAACAGAAGCGGGTAAACATAGGTGCACAAATAGAGGCGGCGAAAGAGATGGGCGAAACATAGTGATTGGAACTTGTATGTTGAAAATGAGTTACACAGAACAGATCAAACAGAGTTGTTGAAATTGAGGGAGGGAAAGAGAGGCACGGAAAGAGTGAAGGGGAAAGAGTGCAGGCAAAATAGAGGCGTAGAGACAGAGGTGGCGAATCAGTGGCGGGGAATCAGAGGCGGGGAATCAGAGGCAGGGAATCAGATGAAGGGAATCTGATGCAGGGAATCTGAGGCAGGGAATCTGAGGCAGGGAATCGGAGGCAGGGAATCTGATGTGGGGAATCAGAGGCGGGGAATCAGAGGCGGGGAATCAGAGGGGGGATTCAGAGGCGGGGAATCAGAGGCGGGGAATCAGAGGCGGGGAATCAGAGGGGGGAATCTGAGGTGGGGAATCAGAGGCGGGGAATCGGAGGCGGGGAATCAGAGGCAGGGAATCAGAGGCAGGGAATCAGATGAAGGGAATCTGATGCAGGGAATCTGAGGCAGGGAATCAGAGGTTGGGAATCAGAAGCGGGGTATCAGAGGAGGGGAATCAGAGGCGGGGAATCAGAGGCGGGGAATCAGAGGCGGGGAATCAGAGGCGTGGAATCAGAGGCGGGAATTCAGAGGCGGGGAAAGATATGTGGGGAAACGTAGGCCAGGAAAGTTGAGCGGAAATGGAGGCAGTGAATCAGAGGTGGGGAATCAGAGGCGGGGAATCAGAGGCTGGGAATCAGAGGCGGGGAATCAGAGGCGGGGAATCAGAAGTGGGGAATCAGAGGTGGGGAATCAGAGGCGGGGAATCAGAGGCAGGGAATCAGAGGCGGGCAATCAGATGCAGGGAATCAGAGGCAGGGAATCAGAGGCAGGGAATCAGAGGCAGGGAACCTGAGGGGGCGAATATGAGGTAGTGAATCAGAGGCGGGGAAACAGGCGGGTAAACAGAGGCTGGGAATCAGAGGCAGGGAATCAGCCGCGGGGAATCAGAGGCAGGGAATCAGATGAAGGGAATCTGATGCAGGGAATCTTAGGCAGGGAATCTGAGGCAGGGAATCTGTGGCAGAAAATCTGATGCGGGTTATCAGAAGGGGGAAATGAGATGTGGGAAACGAGATGCAGAGAAAGAGGCACGGAAATAGAGGCAGGGAAAGAGAGGCAGGGTATCAGAGGCGGGTAATCAGAGGCGTGGAATCAGAGGCGGGGAATCAGAGACACAGAAAGAGAGGCGTGGAATCAGAGGTGCGGAATCAGAGCCGGTGAATCTGAGCCGGGAAATCATAAGCATAGCAACAGAGGCGGTGAAACATGGGTGCGGAATCGGACGCGGGGAATCAGAGGTGGGGACTCAGAGGCAGGGAATCAGAGGCAGGGAATCAGAGGCAGGTTATCAGAGGCAGGGAATCAGATGCGGGGAATCAGAGGCGTGGAATCAGAGGCGGAAAATGAGAGGTGGGGAATCAGAGGCGGGGAATCAGAGGCGGAGAATCATAGGCGGGCAATCAGATGCAGGAAATCAGAGGCAGGGAATCAGAGGCTGGGAATCAGAGGCAGGGAATCTGAGGCAGGGAGTCAGAGGTGGGGAATCAGAGGCGGGGAATCAGAGGCAGGGAATCAGATGAAGGGACTCTGATGCAGGGAATCTGAGGCAGGGAATCTGAGGCAGGGAATCTGTGGCAGGGAATCTGATGAGGGTTATCAGAAGGGGGAAATGAGATTTGGGAAACGAGATGCAGAGAAAGAGGCACGGAAATAGAGGCAGGGAAAGAGAGGCAGGGAATCAGAGGCGGGGAATCAGAGGTGGGGAATCAGAGGCGGGGAATCAGAGGCGGGGAATCAGAGGGGGGAATCAGAGGCGGGGAATCAGAGGCGGGGAATCAGAGGCAGGGAATCAGAGGCGGGAAATCAGAGATGGCGAATCTGAGGCGTGGAATCAGAGGTGGGGAAAGAGATGTGGGGAAACGTAGGCCAGGAAAGATGCACGGAAAGGGAGGCGGTGAATCAGAGGCGGGGAATCAGAGCCGGGGAATCAGAGGCAGGGAATCAGAGGGGGGCAATCAGAGGCGGCGAATCAGAGGCGTGGAATCAGAGGTGGGGAATCAGAGGCGGGGAATCAGAGGCGGGGAATCAGATGCGGGGAATCAGAGGTGGGGAATCAGAAGCGGGGTATCAGAGGAGGGGAATCAGAGGCGGGGAATCAGAGGCGGGGAATCAGAGGCGGGGAATCAGAGGCGTGGAATCAGAGGCGGGTATTCAGAGGCGGGGAAAGATATGTGGGGAAACGTAGGCCAGGAAAGTTGAGCGGAAATGGAGGCAGTGAATCAGAGGTGGGGAATCAGAGGCGGGGAATCAGAGGCTGGGAATCAGAGGCGGGGATTCAGAGGCGGGGAATCAGAAGTGGGGAATCAGAGGTGGGGAATCAGAGGCGGGGAATCAGAGGCGGGGAATCAGAGGCGGGGAATCAGAGGCAGGGAATCAGAGGCGGGCAATCAGATGCAGGGAATCAGAGGCAGGGAATCAGAGGCAGGGAATCAGAGGCAGGGAATCTGAGGGGGCGAATATGAGGTAGTGAATCAGAGGCGGGGAAACAGGCGGGTAAACAGAGGCTGGGAATCAGAGGCAGGGAATCAGCCGCGGGGAATCAGAGGCAGGGAATCAGATGAAGGGAATCTGATGCAGGGAATCTTAGGCAGGGAATCTGAGGCAGGGAATCTGTGGCAGAAAATCTGATGCGGGTTATGAGAAGGGGGAAATGAGATGTGGGAAACGAGATGCAGAGAAGGAGGCACGGAAATAGAGGCAGGGAAAGAGAGGCAGGGTATCAGAGGCGGGTAATCAGAGGCGTGGAATCAGAGGCGGGGAATCAGAGACACAGAAAGAGAGGCATGGAATCAGAGGTGCGGAATCAGAGCCGGTGAAACTGAGCCGGGAAATCAGAAGCATAGCAACAGCGGCGGTGAAACATGGGTGTGGAATCGGACGCGGGGAATCAGAGGTGGGGACTCAGAGGCAGGGAATCAGAGGCAGGGAATCAGAGGCAGGTTATCAGAGGCAGGGAATCAGATGCGGGGAATCAGAGGCGTGGAATCAGAGGCGGAAAATGAGAGGTGGGGAATCAGAGGCGGGGAATCAGAGGCGGAGAATCATAGGCGGGCAATCAGATGCAGGAAATCAGAGGCAGGGAATCAGAGGCAGGGAATCAGAGGCAGGGAATCTGAGGCAGGGAATCTGATGTGGGGAATCAGAGGCGGGGAATCAGAGGCGGGGAATCAGAGGGGGGATTCAGAGGCGGGGAATCAGAGGCGGGGAATCAGAGGCGGGGAATCAGAGGGGGGAATCTGAGGTGGGGAATCAGAGGCGTGGAATCAGAGGCGGGGAATCAGAGGCAGGGAATCAGAGGCAGGGAATCAGATGAAGGGAATCTGATGCAGGGAATCTGAGGCAGGGAATCTGAGGCGGGGAAACAGGCGGGTAAACAGAGGCGGGTAAACATAGGCGGGGAATCAGAGGCGGGGAATCAGAGGCGGGGAATCAGAGGCGGGGAATCAGAGGCGGGGAATCAGAGGCGGGGAATCAGATGCGGGGAATCAGATGCGGGGAATCAGAGGTGGGGAATCAGAAGCAGGGTATCAGAGGAGGGGAATCAGAGGCGGGGAATCAGAGGCGAGGAATCAGAGGCGTGGAATCAGAGGCGGGAATTCAGAGGCGGGGAAAGATATGTGGGGAAACGTAGGCCAGGAAAGTTGAGCGGAAATGGAGGCAGTGAATCAGAGGTGGGGAATCAGAGGCGGGGAATCAGAGGCTGGGAATCAGAGGCGGGGAATCAGAGGCGGGGAATCAGAAGTGGGGAATCAGAGGTGGGGAATCAGAGGCGGGGAATCAGAGGCGGGGAATCAGAGGCGGGGAATCAGAGGCAGGGAATCAGAGGCGGGCAATCAGATGCAGGGAATCAGAGGCAGGGAATCAGAGGCAGGGAATCAGAGGCAGGGAATCTGAGGGGGCGAATATGAGGTAGTGAATCAGAGGCGGGGAAACAGGCGGGTAAACAGAGGCTGGGAATCAGAGGCAGGGAATCAGAGGCAGGGAATCAGAGGCAGGGAATCTGAGGGGGCGAATATGAGGTAGTGAATCAGAGGCGGGGAAACAGGCGGGTAAACAGAGGCTGGGAATCAGAGGCAGGGAATCAGCCGCGGGGAATCAGAGGCAGGGAATCAGATGAAGGGAATCTGATGCAGGGAATCTTAGGCAGGGAATCTGAGGCAGGGAATCTGTGGCAGAAAATCTGATGCGGGTTATCAGAAGGGGGAAATGAGATGTGGGAAACGAGATGCAGAGAAAGAGGCACGGAAATAGAGACAGGGAAAGAGAGGCAGGGTATCAGAGGCGGGTAATCAGAGGCGTGGAATCAGAGGCGGGGAATCAGAGACACAGAAAGAGAGGCGTGGAATCAGAGGTGCGGAATCAGAGCCGGTGAATCTGAGCCGGGAAATCAGAAGCATAGCAACAGAGGCGGTGAAACATGGGTGCGGAATCAGACGCGGGGAATCAGAGGTGGGGACTCAGAGGCAGGGAATCAGAGGCAGGGAATCAGAGGCAGGTTATCAGAGGCAGGGAATCAGATGCGGGGAATCAGAGGCGTGGAATCAGAGGCGGAAAATGAGAGGTGGGGAATCAGAGGCGGGGAATCAGAGGCGGAGAATCATAGGCGGGCAATCAGATGCAGGAAATCAGAGGCAGGGAATCAGAGGCTGGGAATCAGAGGCAGGGAATCTGAGGCAGGGAGTCAGAGGTGGGGAATCAGAGGCGGGGAATCAGAGGCAGGGAATCTGATGAAGGGACTCTGATGCAGGGAATCTGAGGCAGGGAATCTGAGGCAGGGAATCTGTGGCAGGAAATCTGATGAGGGTTATCAGAAGGGGGAAATGAGATTTGGGAAACGAGATGCAGAGAAAGAGGCACGGAAATAGAGGCAGGGAAAGAGAGGCAGGGAATAAGAGGCGGGGAAACAGAGGTGGGGAATCAGAGGCGGGGAATCAGAGGCGGGGAATCAGAGGGGGGAATCAGAGGCGGGGAATCAGAGGCGGGGAATCAGAGGCAGGGAATCAGAGGCGGGAAATCAGAGATGGCGAATCTGAGGCGTGGAATCAGAGGTGGGGAAAGAGATGTGGGGAAACGTAGGCCAGGAAAGATGCACGGAAAGGGAGGCGGTGAATCAGAGGCGGGGAATCAGAGGCGGGGAATCAGAGGCAGGGAATCAGAGGGGGGCAATCAGAGGCGGCGAATCAGAGGCGTGGAATCAGAGGTGGGGAATCAGAGGCGGGGAATCAGAGGCGGGGAATCAGAGGCGGGGAATCAGAGGCGGGGAATCAGAGGCGGGGAATCAGATGCGGGGAATCAGATGCGGGGAATCAGAGGTGGGGAATCAGAACCGGGGTATCAGAGGAGGGGAATCAGAGGCGGGGAATCAGAGGCGGGGAATCAGAGGCGGGGAATCAGAGGCGTGGAATCAGAGGCGGGAATTCAGAGGCGGGGAAAGATATGTGGGGAAACGTAGGCCAGGAAAGTTGAGCGGAAATGGAGGCAGTGAATCAGAGGTGGGGAATCAGAGGCGGGGAATCAGAGGCGGGGAATCAGAAGTGGGAAATCAGAGGTGGGGAATCAGAGGCGGGGAATCAGAGGCGGGGAATCAGAGGCGGGGAATCAGAGGCAGGGAATCAGAGGCGGGCAATCAGATGCAGGGAATCAGAGGCAGGGAATCAGAGGCAGGGAATCAGAGGCAGGGAATCTGAGGGGGCGAATATGAGGTAGTGAATCAGAGGCGGGGAAACAGGCGGGTAAACAGAGGCTGGGAATCAGAGGCAGGGAATCAGCCGCGGGGAATCAGAGGCAGGGAATCAGATGAAGGGAATCTGATGCAGGGAATCTTAGGCAGGGAATCTGAGGCAGGGAATCTGTGGCAGAAAATCTGATGCGGGTTATCAGAAGGGGGAAATGAGATGTGGGAAACGAGATGCAGAGAAAGAGGCACGGAAATAGAGGCAGGGAAAGAGAGGCAGGGTATCAGAGGCGGGTAATCAGAGGCGTGGAATCAGAGGCGGGGAATCAGAGACACAGAAAGAGAGGCGTGGAATCAGAGGTGCGGAATCAGAGCCGGTGAATCTGAGCCGGGAAATCAGAAGCATAGCAACAGAGGCGGTGAAACATGGGTGCGGAATCGGACGCGGGGTATCAGAGGTGGGGACTCAGAGGCAGGGAATCAGAGGCAGGGAATCAGAGGCAGGTTATCAGAGGCAGGGAATCAGATGCGGGGATTCTGAGGCGTGGAATCAGAGGCGGAAAATGAGAGGTGGGGAATCAGAGGCGGGGAATCAGAGGCGGAGAATCATAGGCGGGCAATCAGATGCAGGAAATCAGAGGCAGGGAATCAGAGGCAGGGAATCAGAGGCAGGGAATCTGAGGCAGGGAGTCAGAGGTGGGGAATCAGAGGCGGGGAATCAGAAGTGGGGAATCAGAGGTGGGGAATCAGAGGCGGGGAATCAGAGGCGGGGAATCAGAGGCGGGGAATCAGAGGCAGGGAATCAGAGGCGGGCAATCAGATGCAGGGAATCAGAGGCAGGGAATCAGAGGCAGGGAATCAGAGGCAGGGAATCTGAGGGGGCGAATATGAGGTAGTGAATCAGAGGCGGGGAAACAGGCGGGTAAACAGAGGCTGGGAATCAGAGGCAGGGAATCAGAGGCAGGGAATCAGAGGCAGGGAATCTGAGGGGGCGAATATGAGGTAGTGAATCAGAGGCGGGGAAACAGGCGGGTAAACAGAGGCTGGGAATCAGAGGCAGGGAATCAGCCGCGGGGAATCAGAGGCAGGGAATCAGATGAAGGGAATCTGATGCAGGGAATCTTAGGCAGGGAATCTGAGGCAGGGAATCTGTGGCAGAAAATCTGATGCGGGTTATCAGAAGGGGGAAATGAGATGTGGGAAACGAGATGCAGAGAAAGAGGCACGGAAATAGAGGCAGGGAAAGAGAGGCAGGGTATCAGAGGCGGGTAATCAGAGGCGTGGAATCAGAGGCGGGGAATCAGAGACACAGAAAGAGAGGCGTGGAATCAGAGGTGCGGAATCAGAGCCGGTGAATCTGAGCCGGGAAATCAGAAGCATAGCAACAGAGGCGGTGAAACATGGGTGCGGAATCGGACGCGGGGAATCAGAGGTGGGGACTCAGAGGCAGGGAATCAGAGGCAGGGAATCAGAGGCAGGTTATCAGAGGCAGGGAATCAGATGCGGGGAATCAGAGGCGTGGAATCAGAGGCGGAAAATGAGAGGTGGGGAATCAGAGGCGGGGAATCAGAGGCGGAGAATCATAGGCGGGCAATCAGATGCAGGAAATCAGAGGCAGGGAATCAGAGGCTGGGAATCAGAGGCAGGGAATCTGAGGCAGGGAGTCAGAGGTGGGGAATCAGAGGCGGGGAATCAGAGGCAGGGAATCAGATGAAGGGACTCTGATGCAGGGAATCTGAGGCAGGGAATCTGAGGCAGGGAATCTGTGGCAGGGAATCTGATGAGGGTTATCAGAAGGGGGAAATGAGATTTGGGAAACGAGATGCAGAGAAAGAGGCACGGAAATAGAGGCAGGGAAAGAGAGGCAGGGAATAAGAGGCGGGGAATCAGAGGTGGGGAATCAGAGGCGGGGAATCAGAGGCGGGGAATCAGAGGGGGGAATCAGAGGCGGGGAATCAGAGGCGGGGAATCAGAGGCAGGGAATCAGAGGCGGGAAATCAGAGATGGCGAATCTGAGGCGTGGAATCAGAGGTGGGGAAAGAGATGTGGGGAAACGTAGGCCAGGAAAGATGCACGGAAAGGGAGGCGGTGAATCAGAGGCGGGGAATCAGAGGCGGGGAATCAGAGGCAGGGAATCAGAGGGGGGCAATCAGAGGCGGCGAATCAGAGGCGTGGAATCAGAGGTGGGGAATCAGAGGCGGGGAATCAGAGGCGGGGAATCAGAGGCGGGGAATCAGAGGCGGGGAATCAGAGGCGGGGAATCAGATGCGGGGAATCAGATGCGGGGAATCAGAGGTGGGGAATCAGAACCGGGGTATCAGAGGAGGGGAATCAGAGGCGGGGAATCAGAAGTGGGAAATCAGAGGTGGGGAATCAGAGGCGGGGAATCAGAGGCGGGGAATCAGAGGCGGGGAATCAGAGGCAGGGAATCAGAGGCGGGCAATCAGATGCAGGGAATCAGAGGCAGGGAATCAGAGGCAGGGAATCAGAGGCAGGGAATCTGAGGGGGCGAATATGAGGTAGTGAATCAGAGGCGGGGAAACAGGCGGGTAAACAGAGGCTGGGAATCAGAGGCAGGGAATCAGCCGCGGGGAATCAGAGGCAGGGAATCAGATGAAGGGAATCTGATGCAGGGAATCTTAGGCAGGGAATCTGAGGCAGGGAATCTGTGGCAGAAAATCTGATGCGGGTTATCAGAAGGGGGAAATGAGATGTGGGAAACGAGATGCAGAGAAAGAGGCACGGAAATAGTGGCAGGGAAAGAGAGGCAGGGTATCAGAGGCGGGTAATCAGAGGCGTGGAATCAGAGGCGGGGAATCAGAGACACAGAAAGAGAGGCGTGGAATCAGAGGTGCGGAATCAGAGCCGGTGAATCTGAGCCGGGAAATCAGAAGCATAGCAACAGAGGCGGTGAAACATGGGTGCGGAATCGGACGCGGGGTATCAGAGGTGGGGACTCAGAGGCAGGGAATCAGAGGCAGGGAATCAGAGGCAGGTTATCAGAGGCAGGGAATCAGATGCGGGGAATCAGAGGCGTGGAATCAGAGGCAGAAAATGAGAGGTGGGGAATCAGAGGCGGGGAATCAGAGGCGGAGAATCATAGGCGGGCAATCAGATGCAGGAAATCAGAGGCAGGGAATCAGAGGCAGGGAATCAGAGGCAGGGAATCTGAGGCAGGGAGTCAGAGGTGGGGAATCAGAGGCGGGGAATCAGAGGCAGAGAATCAGATGAAGGGACTCTGATGCAGGGAATCTGAGGCAGGGAATCTGAGGCAGGGAATCTGTGGCAGGGAATCTGATGAGGGTTATCAGAAGGGGGAAATGAGATTTGGGAAACGAGATGCAGAGAAAGAGGCACGGAAATAGAGGCAGGGAAAGAGAGGCAGGGAATCAGAGGCGGGGAATCAGAGGTGGGGAATCAGAGGCGGGGAATCAGAGGCGGGGAATCAGAGGGGGGAATCAGAGGCGGGGAATCAGAGGCGGGGAATCAGAGGCAGGGAATCAGAGGCGGGAAATCAGAGATGGCGAATCTGAGGCGTGGAATCAGAGGTGGGGAAAGAGATGTGGGGAAACGTAGGCCAGGAAAGATGCACGGAAAGGGAGGCGGTGAATCAGAGGCGGGGAATCAGAGGCGGGGAATCAGAGGCAGGGAATCAGAGGGGGGCAATCAGAGGCGGCGAATCAGAGGCGTGGAATCAGAGGTGGGGAAAGAGATGTGGGGAAACAGGCGGGTAAACAGAAGCGGGTAAACATAGGTGCATAAATAGAGGCGGCGAAAGAGATGGGCGAAACATAGTGGTTGGAACTTGTATGTTGAAAATGAGTTACACAGAACAGATCAAACAGAGTTGTTGAAATTGAGGGAGGGAAAGAGAGGCACGGAAAGAGTGGAGGGGAAAGAGTTCAGGCAAAAGAGAGGCGTAGAGACAGTGGTGGGGAATCAGAGGCGGGGAATCAGAGGCGGGGAATCAGAGGCAGGGAATCAGAGGCGGGGAAAGATATGTGGGGAAACCTAGGCCAGGAAAGTTGAGCGGAAAGGTAGGCAGTGAATCAGAGGTGGGGAATCAGAGGCGGGGAATCAGAGGCGGGGAATCAGAGGCGGGGAATCAGAGGCGGGGAATCAGAAGCGGGGAATCAGAGGTGGGGAATCAGAGGCGGGGTATCAGAGGTTGAGAATCAGAGATGGGCATTCAGATGCAGGGAATCAGAGGCAGGGAATCAGAGGCAGGGAATCAGAGTCACGGAATCTGAGGTAGGGAATCTGAGGTGGGGAATCAGAGGCGGGGAAACAGGCGGGTAAACAGAGGCGGGTAAACATAGGCGGGGAATCAGAGGCAGGGAATCAGAGGCGGGGAATCAGAGGCGTGGAATCAGAGGCGGGGAATCAGAGGCGGGGAATCAGAAGTGGGGAATCAGATGTGGGGAATCAGAGGCGGGGAATCAGAGGCAGGGAATCAGATGCGGGGAATCAGAGGCGTGGAATCAGAGGCGGAAAATGAGAGGTGGGGAATCAGAGGCGGGGAATCAGAGGCGGAGAATCATAGGCGGGCAATCAGATGCAGGAAATCAGAGGCAGGGAATCAGAGGCTGGGAATCAGAGGCAGGGAATCTGAGGCAGGGAGTCAGAGGTGGGGAATCAGAGGCGGGGAATCAGAGGCAGGGAATCAGATGAAGGGACTCTGATGCAGGGAATCTGAGGCAGGGAATCTGAGGCAGGGAATCTGTGGCAGGGAATCTGATGAGGGTTATCAGAAGGGGGAAATGAGATTTGGGAAACGAGATGCAGAGAAAGAGGCACGGAAATAGAGGCAGGGAAAGAGAGGCAGGGAATAAGAGGCGGGGAATCAGAGGTGGGGAATCAGAGGCGGGGAATCAGAGGCGGGGAATCAGAGGGGGGAATCAGAGGCGGGGAATCAGAGGCGGGGAATCAGAGGCAGGGAATCAGAGGCGGGAAATCAGAGATGGCGAATCTGAGGCGTGGAATCAGAGGTGGGGAAAGAGATGTGGGGAAACGTAGGCCAGGAAAGATGCACGGAAAGGGAGGCGGTGAATCAGAGGCGGGGAATCAGAGGCGGGGAATCAGAGGCAGGGAATCAGAGGGGGGCAATCAGAGGCGGCGAATCAGAGGCGTGGAATCAGAGGTGGGGAATCAGAGGCGGGGAATCAGAGGCGGGGAATCAGAGGCGGGGAATCAGAGGCGGGGAATCAGAGGCGGGGAATCAGATGCGGGGAATCAGATGCGGGGAATCAGAGGTGGGGAATCAGAACCGGGGTATCAGAGGAGGGGAATCAGAGGCGGGGAATCAGAAGTGGGAAATCAGAGGTGGGGAATCAGAGGCGGGGAATCAGAGGCGGGGAATCAGAGGCGGGGAATCAGAGGCAGGGAATCAGAGGCGGGCAATCAGATGCAGGGAATCAGAGGCAGGGAATCAGAGGCAGGGAATCAGAGGCAGGGAATCTGAGGGGGCGAATATGAGGTAGTGAATCAGAGGCGGGGAAACAGGCGGGTAAACAGAGGCTGGGAATCAGAGGCAGGGAATCAGCCGCGGGGAATCAGAGGCAGGGAATCAGATGAAGGGAATCTGATGCAGGGAATCTTAGGCAGGGAATCTGAGGCAGGGAATCTGTGGCAGAAAATCTGATGCGGGTTATCAGAAGGGGGAAATGAGATGTGGGAAACGAGATGCAGAGAAAGAGGCACGGAAATAGTGGCAGGGAAAGAGAGGCAGGGTATCAGAGGCGGGTAATCAGAGGCGTGGAATCAGAGGCGGGGAATCAGAGACACAGAAAGAGAGGCGTGGAATCAGAGGTGCGGAATCAGAGCCGGTGAATCTGAGCCGGGAAATCAGAAGCATAGCAACAGAGGCGGTGAAACATGGGTGCGGAATCGGACGCGGGGTATCAGAGGTGGGGACTCAGAGGCAGGGAATCAGAGGCAGGGAATCAGAGGCAGGTTATCAGAGGCAGGGAATCAGATGCGGGGAATCAGAGGCGTGGAATCAGAGGCGGAAAATGAGAGGTGGGGAATCAGAGGCGGGGAATCAGAGGCGGAGAATCATAGGCGGGCAATCAGATGCAGGAAATCAGAGGCAGGGAATCAGAGGCAGGGAATCAGAGGCAGGGAATCTGAGGCAGGGAGTCAGAGGTGGGGAATCAGAGGCGGGGAATCAGAGGCAGAGAATCAGATGAAGGGACTCTGATGCAGGGAATCTGAGGCAGGGAATCTGAGGCAGGGAATCTGTGGCAGGGAATCTGATGAGGGTTATCAGAAGGGGGAAATGAGATTTGGGAAACGAGATGCAGAGAAAGAGGCACGGAAATAGAGGCAGGGAAAGAGAGGCAGGGAATCAGAGGCGGGGAATCAGAGGTGGGGAATCAGAGGCGGGGAATCAGAGGCGGGGAATCAGAGGGGGGAATCAGAGGCGGGGAATCAGAGGCGGGGAATCAGAGGCAGGGAATCAGAGGCGGGAAATCAGAGATGGCGAATCTGAGGCGTGGAATCAGAGGTGGGGAAAGAGATGTGGGGAAACGTAGGCCAGGAAAGATGCACGGAAAGGGAGGCGGTGAATCAGAGGCGGGGAATCAGAGGCGGGGAATCAGAGGCAGGGAATCAGAGGGGGGCAATCAGAGGCGGCGAATCAGAGGCGTGGAATCAGAGGTGGGGAAAGAGATGTGGGGAAACAGGCGGGTAAACAGAAGCGGGTAAACATAGGTGCATAAATAGAGGCGGCGAAAGAGATGGGCGAAACATAGTGGTTGGAACTTGTATGTTGAAAATGAGTTACACAGAACAGATCAAACAGAGTTGTTGAAATTGAGGGAGGGAAAGAGAGGCACGGAAAGAGTGGAGGGGAAAGAGTTCAGGCAAAAGAGAGGCGTAGAGACAGTGGTGGGGAATCAGAGGCGGGGAATCAGAGGCGGGGAATCAGAGGCAGGGAATCAGAGGCGGGGAAAGATATGTGGGGAAACCTAGGCCAGGAAAGTTGAGCGGAAAGGTAGGCAGTGAATCAGAGGTGGGGAATCAGAGGCGGGGAATCAGAGGCGGGGAATCAGAGGCGGGGAATCAGAGGCGGGGAATCAGAAGCGGGGAATCAGAGGTGGGGAATCAGAGGCGGGGTATCAGAGGTTGAGAATCAGAGATGGGCATTCAGATGCAGGGAATCAGAGGCAGGGAATCAGAGGCAGGGAATCAGAGTCACGGAATCTGAGGTAGGGAATCTGAGGTGGGGAATCAGAGGCGGGGAAACAGGCGGGTAAACAGAGGCGGGTAAACATAGGCGGGGAATCAGAGGCAGGGAATCAGAGGCGGGGAATCAGAGGCGGTGAATCAGAGGCGGGGAATCAGAGGCGGGGAATCAGAGGCGGGGAATCAGAGGCGTGGAATCAGAGGCGGGGAATCAGAGGCGGGGAATCAGAAGTGGGGAATCAGATGTGGGGAATCAGAGGCGGGGAATCAGAGGCAGGGAATCAGAGGCGGGCAATCAGAAGTGGGGAATCAGAAGCGGGGAATCAGAGGCGGGGAAACAGAGGCGGTGAATCAGAGGCGGGGAATCAGAACTGGGGAATCAGAGGTGGGGAATCAGAGGCGGGGAATCAGAGGCGGGGAATCAGAGGCGGGCAATCAGATGCAGGGAATCAGAGGCAGGGAATCAGAGGCAGGGAATCAGAGGCAGGGAATCTGAAGCAGGGAATCTGTGTTGGGGAACCAGAGGCGGGAAAACAGGCGAGTAAACAGAGGCGGGTAAACATAGGTGGGGAATCAGAGGCGGGGAATCAGAGCCGGGAAATCAGAGGCGGGGAATCTGAGGCGGGGAATCAGATGCAGGGAATCAGATGCGGGACATCAGAGGTGCGGTATCAGAGGCGGGGAATTAGAGGCGGGGAATCAGAGGCGGGGAATCAGAGGCGTGGAATCAGAGGCGGGGAATCAGAGGCGGGTAAACATAGGCGGGGAATCAGAGGCGGGGAATCAGAGGCGGGGAATCAGAGGCGGGGAATCAGAGGAGGGGAATCAGAGGCGTGGAATCAGATGCGGTGAATCAGTGGCGGAGAATCAGAGGCGGGGTATTAGACGAGGGGAATCGGAGATGGGGAATCAGAGGCAGTGAATCAGAGGCGGGGAATCAGAGGCGGGGAATCAGAGTCCGGGAATCAGATATGGGGAAACAGAGGCGGGGAATCCGAGGCGGGGAAACAGAGGCGGGGAATCAGATATGGGGAATCAGAGGTGGGGAATCAGAGGTTGGGAATCAGAGGCAGGGAATCAGAGGCTTGGAATCAAATGCAGGGAATCAGATGCGGGGAATCAGAGGCGGGGAATCAGAGCTGGGGAATCAGAGGTGGGGAATCAGATTTGGGGAATCAGAGGCGGGGACTTAGATATTGGGAAACAGAGGCGGGTAATCAGAGGCCGGGAAACCCAGGCGGGGAATCAGATATGGGGAATCAGAGGCAAGGAATCAGATGTGCGGAATCAGAGATGGGGAATCAGAGGCAGGGAATCAGAATCAGAAGCAGGGAATCAGAGGCCGGGAATCAGAGGCCGGAATCAGATGCTGGGAATCAGAGGCCTGGAATCAGAGGCGGGGAATCAGAGGCAGGGAATCAGATGCGGGGAATCAGAGGCGGGGAATCAGAGCTGGGGAATCAGAGGTGGGGTATTAGAGTTGGGGAATCAGAGGCGGGGAATCAGATATGGGGAAACAGAGGTGGGGAATCAGAGGCGGGGAAACAGAGGCAGGGAATCAGATATGGGGAATCAGAGGTGGGGAATCAGAGATGGGGAATCAGAGGCGGTGAATCAGAGATGGGGAATCAGAGGCGGGGAATCAGAGGCAGGAAATCAGACACGGGGATTCAGAGGCTGGGAATCAGACGGGGGGAATCAAAGGCGGGGAATCAGAGCTGGGGAATCAGAGGCAGGGAATCAGAGGCGGGGAATCAGATATGGGGAATCAGAGGCTGGGAATCAGAGGCAGGGAATCAGACACGGGGAATCAGAGGTGGGGAATCAGAGATGGGGAATCAGAGGCGGGGAATCAGAGGCAGGGAATCAGACGCGGGGAATCTGAGGCGGGGAATCAGAGCTGGGGAATCAGAGGTGGGGAATCAGAGTTGGGGAATCAGAGGCAGGGAATCGGATGTGCGGAATCAGAGATGGGGAATCAGATGTGGGGAATCAGAGGAATCAGAGATGGGGAATCAGAGGCGGGGAATCAGAGGCAGGAAATCAGACACGGGGATTCAGAGGCTGGGAATCAGACGGGGGGAATCAAAGGCGGGGAATCAGAGCTGGGGAATCAGAGGCAGGGAATCAGAGTTGGGGATTCAGAGACGGGGAATCAGATATGGGGAAACAGAGGCGGGGAATCAGAGGTGGGCAAACAGAGGCGGGGAATTAGATATGGGGAATCAGAGGTGGGGAATCAGAGGTGGTGAATCAGTGATGGGAAATCACAGGCGGGGAATCAGAGGCAGGGAATAGAACGCAGGGAATCAGACGCAGGGAATCAGAGCTGGGGAATCAGAGGCGGGGAATCGTAGTTGGGAATCAGAGGCGGGGAATCAGATATGGGGAAACAGAGGCGGGGAATCAGAGGCGGGGAAACAGAGGCGGGGAATCAGATATTGGGAATCGGATGCGGGGAATCAGAGGCGGGGAATCAGAGCTGGGGAATCAGAGGCGGGGAATCAGAGTTGGGGCATCAGAGGTGGGGAATTAGATATAGGGAAACAGAGGCGGGGAATCAGAGGCGGGGAAACAGAGGCGGGGAATCAGATATGGGGAATCAGAGGTGGGGAATCAGAGGCAGGGAATCAGATGTGCGGAATCAGAGATGGGGAATCAGAGGCAGGGAATCAGAATCAGAAGCGGGGAATCAGAGGCCGGGAATCAGAGGCCGGGAATCAGATGCTGGGAATAAGAGGCCGGGAATCAGAGGTGGGGAATCAGAGTCCGGGAATCAGAGATGGGGATTCAGAGGCGGGGAATGAGATATGGAGAATCAGAGGCGGGGAATCAGAGTCCGGGAAACAGAGGTGGGGAATCAGATATGGGGAATCAGAGGTGGCGAATCAAAGGCGGTGAATCAGAGTTGGGGAACCAGAGGCGGGGAATCAGAGGCAGGGAATCAGATGCGGGGAATCAGAGGCGGGGAATCAGAGCTGGCGAATCAGAGGCGGGGAATCAGAGGTGGGCAATCAGAGGCGGGGAATCAGATATGGGGAATCAGAGGCGGGGAATCAGAGGCGGGGAAACAGAGGCGGGGAATCAAATATAGGGAATCAGAGGTGGGGAATCAGAGGTTGTGAATCAGAGATGGGGAATCAAGGCGGGGAATCAGAGGCAGGGAATCAGACACGGGGAATCAGAGGCGGGGATTCAGAGCTGGGGAATCAGAGGCGGGGAATCAGAGTTGGGGAATCAGAGGCAGGGAATCAGATATGGGGAATCAGAGGCGGGAATCAGAGGTGGGGAATCAGAGGCGGGGAATCAGATATGGGGAATCAGAGGTGGGGAATCAGGGGCAGGGATTCAGTGTCAGGGAATCAGAGGCGGGGAATCAGAGGCGGGGAATCAGAGGCAGGGAATCAGACACGGGGAATCAGAGGCGGGGAATCAGAGATGGGGAATCAGAGGCGGGGAATCAGAGGCAGGGAATCGGACGCCGGGAATCAGAGTCGGGGAATCAGAGCTGGGGAATCAGAGGCGGGGAATCAGAGTTGGGGAAAGAGATGTGGGGAAACGTAGGCCAGGAAAGATGCACGGAAAGGGAGGCGGTGAATCAGAGGCGGGGAATCAGAGGCGGGGAATCAGAGGCAGGGAATCAGAGGGGGGCAATCAGAGGCGGCGAATCAGAGGCGTGGAATCAGAGGTGGGGAAAGAGATGTGGGGAAACAGGCGGGTAAACAGAAGCGGGTAAACATAGGTGCATAAATAGAGGCGGCGAAAGAGATGGGCGAAACATAGTGGTTGGAACTTGTATGTTGAAAATGAGTTACACAGAACAGATCAAACAGAGTTGTTGAAATTGAGGGAGGGAAAGAGAGGCACGGAAAGAGTGGAGGGGAAAGAGTTCAGGCAAAAGAGAGGCGTAGAGACAGTGGTGGGGAATCAGAGGCGGGGAATCAGAGGCGGGGAATCAGAGGCGGGGAATCAGATGCGGGGAATCAGATGCGGGGAATCAGAGGTGGGGAATCAGAAGCGGCGTATCAGAGGAGGGGAATCAGAGGCGGGGAATCAGAGGCGGGGAATCAGAGGCGGGGAATCAGAGGCGTGGAATCAGAGGCGGGAATTCAGAGGCGGGGAAAGATATGTGGGGAAACGTAGGCCAGGAAAGTTGAGCGGAAATGGAGGCAGTGAATCAGAGGTGGGGAATCAGAGGCGGGGAATCAGAGGCTGGGAATCAGAGGCGGGGAATCAGAGGCAGGGAATCAGAAGTGGGGAATCAGAGGTGGGGAATCAGAGGCGGGGAATCAGAGGCGGGGAATCAGAGGCGGGGAATCAGAGGCAGGGAATCAGAGGCGGGCAATCAGATGCAGGGAATCAGAGGCAGGGAATCAGAGGCAGGGAATCAGAGGCAGGGAATCTGAGGGGGCGAATATGAGGTAGTGAATCAGAGGCGGGGAAACAGGCGGGTAAACAGAGGCTGGGAATCAGAGGCAGGGAATCAGCCGCGGGGAATCAGAGGCAGGGAATCAGATGAAGGGAATCTGATGCAGGGAATCTTAGGCAGGGAATCTGAGGCAGGGAATCTGTGGCAGAAAATCTGATGCGGGTTATCAGAAGGGGGAAATGAGATGTGGGAAACGAGATGCAGAGAAAGAGGCACGGAAATAGAGGCAGGGAAAGAGAGGCAGGGTATCAGAGGCGGGTAATCAGAGGCGTGGAATCAGAGGCGGGGAATCAGAGACACAGAAAGAGAGGCGTGGAATCAGAGGTGCGGAATCAGAGCCGGTGAAACTGAGCCGGGAAATCAGAAGCATAGCAACAGCGGCGGTGAAACATGGGTGCGGAATCGGACACGGGGAATCAGAGGTGGGGACTCAGAGGCAGGGAATCAGAGGCAGGGAATCAGAGGCAGGTTATCAGAGGCAGGGAATCAGATGCGGGGAATCAGAGGCGTGGAATCAGAGGCGGAAAATGAGAGGTGGGGAATCAGAGGCGGGGAATCAGAGGCGGAGAATCATAGGCGGGCAAACAGATGCAGGAAATCAGAGGCAGGGAATCAGAGGCAGGGAATCAGAGGCAGGGAATCTGAGGCAGGGAATCTGATGTGGGGAATCAGAGGCGGGGAATCAGAGGCGGGGAATCAGAGGGGGGATTCAGAGGCGGGGAATCAGTGGCGGGGAATCAGAGGCGGGGAATCAGAGGGGGGAATCTGAGGTGGGGAATCAGAGGCGTGGTATCAGAGGCGGGGAATCAGAGGCAGGGAATCAGAGGCAGGGAATCAGATGAAGGGAATCTGATGCAGGGAATCTGAGGCAGGGAATCTGAGGCGGGGAAACAGGCGGGTAAACAGAGGCGGGTAAACATAGGCGGGGAATCAGAGGCGGGGAATCAGAGGCGGGGAATCAGAGGCGGGGAATCAGAGGCGGGGAATCAGAGGCGGGGAATCAGATGCGGGGAATCAGATGCGGGGAATCAGAGGTGGGGAATCAGAAGCGGGGTATCAGAGGAGGGGAATCAGAGGCGGGGAATCAGAGGCGGGGAATCAGAGGCGAGGAATCAGAGGCGTGGAATCAGAGGAGGGAATTCAGAGGCGGGGAAAGATATGTGGGGAAACGTAGGCCAGGAAAGTTGAGCGGAAATGGAGGCAGTGAATCAGAGGTGGGGAATCAGAGGCGGGGAATCAGAGGCTGGGAATCAGAGGCGGGGAATCAGAGGCGGGGAATCAGAAGTGGGGAATCAGAGGTGGGGAATCAGAGGCGGGGAATCAGAGGCGGGGAATCAGAGGCGGGGAATCAGAGGCAGGGAATCAGAGGCGGGCAATCAGATGCAGGGAATCAGAGGCAGGGAATCAGAGGCAGGGAATCAGAGGCAGGGAATCTGAGGGGGCGAATATGAGGTAGTGAATCAGAGGCGGGGAAACAGGCGGGTAAACAGAGGCTGGGAATCAGAGGCAGGGAATCAGAGGCAGGGAATCAGAGGCAGGGAATCTGAGGGGGCGAATATGAGGTAGTGAATCAGAGGCGGGGAAACAGGCGGGTAAACAGAGGCTGGGAATCAGAGGCAGGGAATCAGCCGCGGGGAATCAGAGGCAGGGAATCAGATGAAGGGAATCTGATGCAGGGAATCTTAGGCAGGGAATCTGAGGCAGGGAATCTGTGGCAGAAAATCTGATGCGGGTTATCAGAAGGGGGAAATGAGATGTGGGAAACGAGATGCAGAGAAAGAGGCACGGAAATAGAGGCAGGGAAAGAGAGGCAGGGTATCAGAGGCGGGTAATCAGAGGCGTGGAATCAGAGGCGGGGAATCAGAGACACAGAAAGAGAGGCGTGGAATCAGAGGTGCGGAATCAGAGCCGGTGAATCTGAGCCGGGAAATCAGAAGCATAGCAACAGAGGCGGTGAAACATGGGTGCGGAATCGGACGCGGGGAATCAGAGGTGGGGACTCAGAGGCAGGGAATCAGAGGCAGGGAATCAGAGGCAGGTTATCAGAGGCAGGGAATCAGATGCGGGGAATCAGAGGCGTGGAATCAGAGGCGGAAAATGAGAGGTGGGGAATCAGAGGCGGGGAATCAGAGGCGGAGAATCATAGGCGGGCAATCAGATGCAGGAAATCAGAGGCAGGGAATCAGAGGCTGGGAATCAGAGGCAGGGAATCTGAGGCAGGGAGTCAGAGGTGGGGAATCAGAGGCGGGGAATCAGAGGCAGGGAATCAGATGAAGGGACTCTGATGCAGGGAATCTGAGGCAGGGAATCTGAGGCAGGGAATCTGTGGCAGGGAATCTGATGAGGGTTATCAGAAGGGGGAAATGAGATTTGGGAAACGAGATGCAGAGAAAGAGGCACGGAAATAGAGGCAGGGAAAGAGAGGCAGGGAATAAGAGGCGGGGAATCAGAGGTGGGGAATCAGAGGCGGGGAGTCAGAGGCGGGGAATCAGAGGGGGGAATCAGAGGCGGGGAATCAGAGGCGGGGAATCAGAGGCAGGGAATCAGAGGCGGGAAATCAGAGATGGCGAATCTGAGGCGTGGAATCAGAGGTGGGGAAAGAGATGTGGGGAAACGTAGGCCAGGAAAGATGCACGGAAAGGGAGGCGGTGAATCAGAGGCGGGGAATCAGAGGCGGGGAATCAGAGGCAGGGAATCAGAGGGGGGCAATCAGAGGCGGCGAATCAGAGGCGTGGAATCAGAGGTGGGGAATCAGAGGCGGGGAATCAGAGGCGGGGAATCAGAGGCGGGGAATCAGAGGCGGGGAATCAGAGGCGGGGAATCAGATGCGGGGAATCAGATGCGGGGAATCAGAGGTGGGGAATCAGAACCGGGGTATCAGAGGAGGGGAATCAGAGGCGGGGAATCAGAGGCGGGGAATCAGAGGCGGGGAATCAGAGGCGTGGAATCAGAGGCGGGAATTCAGAGGCGGGGAAAGATATGTGGGGAAACGTAGGCCAGGAAAGTTGAGCGGAAATGGAGGCAGTGAATCAGAGGTGGGGAATCAGAGGCGGGGAATCAGAGGCGGGGAATCAGAAGTGGGAAATCAGAGGTGGGGAATCAGAGGCGGGGAATCAGAGGCGGGGAATCAGAGGCGGGGAATCAGAGGCAGGGAATCAGAGGCGGGCAATCAGATGCAGGGAATCAGAGGCAGGGAATCAGAGGCAGGGAATCAGAGGCAGGGAATCTGAGGGGGCGAATATGAGGTAGTGAATCAGAGGCGGGGAAACAGGCGGGTAAACAGAGGCTGGGAATCAGAGGCAGGGAATCAGCCGCGGGGAATCAGAGGCAGGGAATCAGATGAAGGGAATCTGATGCAGGGAATCTTAGGCAGGGAATCTGAGGCAGGGAATCTGTGGCAGAAAATCTGATGCGGGTTATCAGAAGGGGGAAATGAGATGTGGGAAACGAGATGCAGAGAAAGAGGCACGGAAATAGAGGCAGGGAAAGAGAGGCAGGGTATCAGAGGCGGGTAATCAGAGGCGTGGAATCAGAGGCGGGGAATCAGAGACACAGAAAGAGAGGCGTGGAATCAGAGGTGCGGAATCAGAGCCGGTGAATCTGAGCCGGGAAATCAGAAGCATAGCAACAGAGGCGGTGAAACATGGGTGCGGAATCGGACGCGGGGAATCAGAGGTGGGGACTCAGAGGCAGGGAATCAGAGGCAGGGAATCAGAGGCAGGTTATCAGAGGCAGGGAATCAGATGCGGGGAATCAAAGGCGTGGAATCAGAGGCGGAAAATGAGAGGTGGGGAATCAGAGGCGGGGAATCAGAGGCGGAGAATCATAGGCGGGCAATCAGATGCAGGAAATCAGAGGCAGGGAATCAGAGGCAGGGAATCAGAGGCAGGGAATCTGAGGCAGGGAGTCAGAGGTGGGGAATCAGAGGCGGGGAATCAGAGGCAGGGAATCAGATGAAGGGACTCTGATGCAGGGAATCTGAGGCAGGGAATCTGAGGCAGGGAATCTGTGGCAGGGAATCTGATGAGGGTTATCAGAAGGGGGAAATGAGATTTGGGAAACGAGATGCAGAGAAAGAGGCACGGAAATAGAGGCAGGGAAAGAGAGGCAGGGAATCAGAGGCGGGGAATCAGAGGTGGGGAATCAGAGGCGGGGAATCAGAGGCGGGGAATCAGAGGGGGGAATCAGAGGCGGGGAATCAGAGGCGGGGAATCAGAGGCAGGGAATCAGAGGCGGGAAATCAGAGATGGCGAATCTGAGGTGTGGAATCAGAGGTGGGGAAAGAGATGTGGGGAAACGTAGGCCAGGAAAGATGCACGGAAAGGGAGGCGGTGAATCAGAGGCGGGGAATCAGAGGCGGGGAATCAGAGGCAGGGAATCAGAGGGGGGCAATCAGAGGCGGCGAATCAGAGGCGTGGAATCAGAGGTGGGGAAAGAGATGTGGAGAAACAGGCGGGTAAACAGAAGCGGGTAAACATAGGTGCATAATTAGAGGCGGCGAAAGAGATGGGCGAAACATAGTGGTTGGAACTTGTATGTTGAAAATGAGTTACACAGAACAGATCAAACAGAGTTGTTGAAATTGAGGGAGGGAAAGAGAGGCACGGAAAGAGTGGAGGGGAAAGAGTTCAGGCAAAAGAGAGGCGTAGAGACAGTGGTGGGGAATCAGAGGCGGGGAATCAGAGGCGGGGAATCAGAGGCAGGGAATCAGAGGCGGGGAAAGATATGTGGGGAAACGTAGGCCAGGAAAGTTGAGCGGAAAGGTAGGCAGTGAATCAGAGGTGGGGAATCAGAGGCGGGGAATCAGAGGCGGGGAATCAGAGGCGGGGAATCAGAGGCGGGGAATCAGAGGTGGGGAATCAGAGGCGGGGTATCAGAGGTTGAGAATCAGAGATGGGCATTCAGATGCAGGGAATCAGAGGCAGGGAATCAGAGGCAGGGAATCAGAGTCACGGAATCTGAGGTAGGGAATCTGAGGTGGGGAATCAGAGGCGGGGAAACAGGAGGGTAAACAGAGGCGGGTAAACATAGGCGGGGAATCAGAGGCAGGGAATCAGAGGCGGGGAATCAGAGGCGGTGAATCAGAGGCGGGGAATCAGAGGCGGGGAATCAGAGGCGGGGAATCAGAGGCGTGGAATCAGAGGCGGGGAATCAGAGGCGGGGAATCAGAAGTGGGGAATCAGATGTGGGGAATCAGAGGCGGGGAATCAGAGGCAGGGAATCAGAGGCGGGCAATCAGAAGTGGGGAATCAGAAGCGGGGAATCAGAGGCGGGGAAACAGAGGCGGTGAATCAGAGGCGGGGAATCAGAAGTGGGGAATCAGAGGTGGGGAATCAGAGGCGGGGAATCAGAGGCGGGGAATCAGAGGCGGGCAATCAGATGCAGGGAATCAGAGGCAGGGAATCAGAGGCAGGGAATCAGAGGCAGGGAATCTGAGGCAGGGAATCTGTGTTGGGGAACCAGAGGCGGGAAAACAGGCGAGTAAACAGAGGCGGGTAAACATAGGTGGGGAATCAGAGGCGGGGAATCAGAGCCGGGAAATCAGAGGCGGGGAATCTGAGGCGGGGAATCAGATGCAGGGAATCAGATGCGGGCATCAGAGGTGCGGTATCAGAGGCGGGGAATTAGAGGCGGGGAATCAGAGGCGGGGAATCAGAGGCGTGGAATCAGAGGCGGGGAATCAGAGGCGGGTAAACATAGGCGGGGAATCAGAGGCGCGGAATCAGAGGCGGGGAATCAGAGGCGGGGAATCAGAGGCGGGGAATCAGAGGCGTGGAATCAGATGCGGTGAATCAGTGGCGGAGAATCAGAGGCGGGGTATTAGACCAGGGGAATCGGAGATGGGGAATCAGAGGCAGTGAATCAGAGGCGGGGAATCAGAGGCGGGGAATCAGAGTCCGGGAATCAGATATGGGGAAACAGAGGCGGGGAATCCGAGGCGGGGAAACAGAGGCGGGGAATCAGATATGGGGAATCAGAGGTGGGGAATCAGAGGTTGGGAATCAGAGGCAGGGAATCAGAGGCTTGGAATCAGATGCAGGGAATCAGATGCGGGGAATCAGAGGCGGGGAATCAGAGCTGGGGAATCAGAGGTGGGGAATCAGATTTGGGGAATCAGAGGCGGGGACTTAGATATTGGGAAACAGAGGCGGGGAATCAGAGGCCGGGAAACCCAGGCGGGGAATCAGATATGGGGAATCAGAGGTGGGGAATCAGAGGCAAGGAATCAGATGTGCGGAATCAGAGATGGGGAATCAGAGGCAGGGAATCAGAATCAGAAGCAGGGAATCAGAGGCCGGGAATCAGAGGCCGGAATCAGATGCTGGGAATCAGAGGCCTGGAATCAGAGGCGGGGAATCAGAGGCAGGGAATCAGATGCGGGGAATCAGAGGCGGGGAATCAGAGCTGGGGAATCAGAGGTGGGGTATTAGAGTTGGGGAATCAGAGGCGGGGAATCAGATATGGGGAAACAGAGGTGGGGAATCAGAGGCGGGGAAACAGAGGCAGGGAATCAGATATGGGGAATCAGAGGTGGGGAATCAGAGATGGGGAATCAGAGGCGGTGAATCAGAGATGGGGAATCAGAGGCGGGGAATCAGAGGCAGGAAATCAGACACGGGGATTCAGAGGCTGGGAATCAGACGGGGGGAATCAAAGGCGGGGAATCAGAGCTGGGGAATTAGAGGCAGGGAATCAGAGGCGGGGAATCAGATATGGGGAATCAGAGGCTGGGATTCAGAGGCGGGGAATCAGAGGCAGGGAATCAGACACGGGGAATCAGAGGTGGGGAATCAGAGATGGGGAATCAGAGGCGGGGAATCAGAGGCAGGGAATCAGACGCGGGGAATCTGAGGCGGGAAATCAGAGCTGGGGAATCAGAGGTGGGGAATCAGAGTTGGGGAATCAGAGGCAGGGAATCGGATGTGCGGAATCAGAGATGGGGAATCAGATGTGGGGAATCAGAGGAATCAGAGATGGGGAATCAGAGGCGGGGAATCAGAGGCAGGAAATCAGACACGGGGATTCAGAGGCTGGGAATCAGACGGGGGGAATCAAAGGCGGGGAATCAGAGCTGGGGAATCAGAGGCAGGGAATCAGAGTTGGGGATTCAGAGACGGGGAATCAGATATGGGGAAACAGAGGCGGGGAATCAGAGGCGGGCAAACAGAGGCGGGGAATTAGATATGGGGAATCAGAGGTGGGGAATCAGAGGTGGTGAATCAGACGCAGGGAATCAGAGCTGGGGAATCAGAGGCGGGGAATCATAGTTGGGAATCAGAGGCGGGGAATCAGATATGGGGAAACAGAGGCGGGGAATCAGAGGCGGGGAAACAGAGGCGGGGAATCAGATATGGGGAATCGGATGCGGGGAATCAGAGGCGGGGAATCAGAGCTGGGGAATCAGAGGCGGGGAATCAGAGTTGGGGCATCAGAGGTGGGGAATTAGATATAGGGAAACAGAGGCGGGGAATGAGAGGCGGCGAAACAGAGGCGGGAAATCAGATATGGGGAATCAGAGGTGGGGAATCAGAGGTAGGGAATCAGATGTGCGGAATCAGAGATGGGGAATCAGAGGCAGGGAATCAGAATCAGAAGCGGGGAATCAGAGGCCGGGAATCAGAGGCCGGGAATCAGATGCTGGGAATAAGAGGCCGGGAATCAGAGGTGGGGAATCAGAGTCCGGGAATCAGAGATGGGGATTCAGAGGCGGGGAATGAGATATGGAGAATCAGAGGCGGGGAATCAGAGGCCGGGAAACAGAGGTGGGGAATCAGATATGGGGAATCAGAGGTGGCGAATCAAAGGCGGTGAATCAGAGATGGGGAACCAGAGGCGGGGAATCAGAGGCAGGGAATCAGATGCGGGGAATCAGAGGCGGGGAATCAGAGCTGGCGAATCAGAGGCGGGGAATCAGAGGTGGGCAATCAGAGGCGGGGAATCAGATATGGGGAATCAGAGGCGGGGAATCAGAGGCGGGGAAACAGAGGCGGGGAATCAAATATAGGGAATCAGAGGTGGGGAATCAGAGGTTGTGAATCAGAGATGGGGAATCAAGGCGGGGAATCAGAGGCAGGGAATCAGACACGGGGAATCAGAGGCGGGGATTCAGAGCTGGGGAATCAGAGGCGGGGAATCAGAGTTGGGGAATCAGAGGCAGGGAATCAGATATGGGGAATCAGAGGCGGGGAATCAGAGGTGGGGAAACAGAGGCGGGGAATCAGATATGGGGAATCAGAGGTGGGGAATCAGGGGCAGGGATTCAGTGTCAGGGAATCAGAGGCGGGGAATCAGAGGCGGGGAATCAGAGGCAGGGAATCAGACACGGGGAATCAGAGGCGGGGAATCAGAGATGGGGAATCAGAGGCGGGGAATCAGAGGCAGGGAATCGGACGCCGGGAATCAGAGTCGGGGAATCAGAGCTGGGGAATCAGAGGCGGGGAATCAGAGTTGGGGAAAGAGATGTGGGGAAACGTAGGCCAGGAAAGATGCACGGAAAGGGAGGCGGTGAATCAGAGGCGGGGAATCAGAGGCGGGGAATCAGAGGCAGGGAATCAGAGGGGGGCAATCAGAGGCGGCGAATCAGAGGCGTGGAATCAGAGGTGGGGAAAGAGATGTGGGGAAACAGGCGGGTAAACAGAAGCGGGTAAACATAGGTGCATAAATAGAGGCGGCGAAAGAGATGGGCGAAACATAGTGGTTGGAACTTGTATGTTGAAAATGAGTTACACAGAACAGATCAAACAGAGTTGTTGAAATTGAGGGAGGGAAAGAGAGGCACGGAAAGAGTGGAGGGGAAAGAGTTCAGGCAAAAGAGAGGCGTAGAGACAGTGGTGGGGAATCAGAGGCGGGGAATCAGAGGCGGGGAATCAGAGGCAGGGAATCTGAGGCGGGGAAAGATATGTGGGGAAACGTAGGCCAGGAAAGTTGAGCAATAAGGTAGGCAGTGAATCAGAGGTGGGGAATCAGAGGCGGGGAATCAGAGGCGGGGAATCAGAGGCGGGGAATCAGAGGCGGGGAATCAGAAGCGGGGAATCAGAGGTGGGGAATCAGAGGCGGGGTATCAGAGGTTGAGAATCAGAGATGGGCATTCAGATGCAGGGAATCAGAGGCAGGGAATCAGAGGCAGGGAATCAGAGTCACGGAATCTGAGGTAGGGAATCTGAGGTGGGGAATCAGAGGCGGGGAAACAGGCGGGTAAACAGAGGCGGGTAAACATAGGCGGGGAATCAGAGGCAGGGAATCAGAGGCGGGGAATCAGAGGCTGGGAATCAGAGGCGGGGAATCAGAGGCGGGGAATCAGAAGTGGGGAATCAGAGGTGGGGAATCAGAGGCGGGGAATCAGAGGCGGGGAATCAGAGGCGGGGAATCAGAGGCAGGGAATCAGAGGCGGGCAATCAGATGCAGGGAATCAGAGGCAGGGAATCAGAGGCAGGGAATCAGAGGCAGGGAATCTGAGGGGGCGAATATGAGGTAGTGAATCAGAGGCGGGGAAACAGGCGGGTAAACAGAGGCTGGGAATCAGAGGCAGGGAATCAGAGGCAGGGAATCAGAGGCAGGGAATCTGAGGGGGCGAATATGAGGTAGTGAATCAGAGGCGGGGAAACAGGCGGGTAAACAGAGGCTGGGAATCAGAGGCAGGGAATCAGCCGCGGGGAATCAGAGGCAGGGAATCAGATGAAGGGAATCTGATGCAGGGAATCTTAGGCAGGGAATCTGAGGCAGGGAATCTGTGGCAGAAAATCTGATGCGGGTTATCAGAAGGGGGAAATGAGATGTGGGAAACGAGATGCAGAGAAAGAGGCACGGAAATAGAGGCAGGGAAAGAGAGGCAGGGTATCAGAGGCGGGTAATCAGAGGCGTGGAATCAGAGGCGGGGAATCAGAGACACAGAAAGAGAGGCGTGGAATCAGAGGTGCGGAATCAGAGCCGGTGAATCTGAGCCGGGAAATCAGAAGCATAGCAACAGAGGCGGTGAAACATGGGTGCGGAATCGGACGCGGGGAATCAGAGGTGGGGACTCAGAGGCAGGGAATCAGAGGCAGGGAATCAGAGGCAGGTTATCAGAGGCAGGGAATCAGATGCGGGGAATCAGAGGCGTGGAATCAGAGGCGGAAAATGAGAGGTGGGGAATCAGAGGCGGGGAATCAGAGGCGGAGAATCATAGGCGGGCAATCAGATGCAGGAAATCAGAGGCAGGGAATCAGAGGCTGGGAATCAGAGGCAGGGAATCTGAGGCAGGGAGTCAGAGGTGGGGAATCAGAGGCGGGGAATCAGAGGCAGGGAATCAGATGAAGGGACTCTGATGCAGGGAATCTGAGGCAGGGAATCTGAGGCAGGGAATCTGTGGCAGGGAATCTGATGAGGGTTATCAGAAGGGGGAAATGAGATTTGGGAAACGAGATGCAGAGAAAGAGGCACGGAAATAGAGGCAGGGAAAGAGAGGCAGGGAATAAGAGGCGGGGAATCAGAGGTGGGGAATCAGAGGCGGGGAGTCAGAGGCGGGGAATCAGAGGGGGGAATCAGAGGCGGGGAATCAGAGGCGGGGAATCAGAGGCAGGGAATCAGAGGCGGGAAATCAGAGATGGCGAATCTGAGGCGTGGAATCAGAGGTGGGGAAAGAGATGTGGGGAAACGTAGGCCAGGAAAGATGCACGGAAAGGGAGGCGGTGAATCAGAGGCGGGGAATCAGAGGCGGGGAATCAGAGGCAGGGAATCAGAGGGGGGCAATCAGAGGCGGCGAATCAGAGGCGTGGAATCAGAGGTGGGGAATCAGAGGCGGGGAATCAGAGGCGGGGAATCAGAGGCGGGGAATCAGAGGCGGGGAATCAGAGGCGGGGAATCAGATGCGGGGAATCAGATGCGGGGAATCAGAGGTGGGGAATCAGAACCGGGGTATCAGAGGAGGGGAATCAGAGGCGGGGAATCAGAGGCGGGGAATCAGAGGCGGGGAATCAGAGGCGTGGAATCAGAGGCGGGAATTCAGAGGCGGGGAAAGATATGTGGGGAAACGTAGGCCAGGAAAGTTGAGCGGAAATGGAGGCAGTGAATCAGAGGTGGGGAATCAGAGGCGGGGAATCAGAGGCGGGGAATCAGAAGTGGGAAATCAGAGGTGGGGAATCAGAGGCGGGGAATCAGAGGCGGGGAATCAGAGGCGGGGAATCAGAGGCAGGGAATCAGAGGCGGGCAATCAGATGCAGGGAATCAGAGGCAGGGAATCAGAGGCAGGGAATCAGAGGCAGGGAATCTGAGGGGGCGAATATGAGGTAGTGAATCAGAGGCGGGGAAACAGGCGGGTAAACAGAGGCTGGGAATCAGAGGCAGGGAATCAGCCGCGGGGAATCAGAGGCAGGGAATCAGATGAAGGGAATCTGATGCAGGGAATCTTAGGCAGGGAATCTGAGGCAGGGAATCTGTGGCAGAAAATCTGATGCGGGTTATCAGAAGGGGGAAATGAGATGTGGGAAACGAGATGCAGAGAAAGAGGCACGGAAATAGAGGCAGGGAAAGAGAGGCAGGGTATCAGAGGCGGGTAATCAGAGGCGTGGAATCAGAGGCGGGGAATCAGAGACACAGAAAGAGAGGCGTGGAATCAGAGGTGCGGAATCAGAGCCGGTGAATCTGAGCCGGGAAATCAGAAGCATAGCAACAGAGGCGGTGAAACATGGGTGCGGAATCGGACGCGGGGAATCAGAGGTGGGGACTCAGAGGCAGGGAATCAGAGGCAGGGAATCAGAGGCAGGTTATCAGAGGCAGGGAATCAGATGCGGGGAATCAAAGGCGTGGAATCAGAGGCGGAAAATGAGAGGTGGGGAATCAGAGGCGGGGAATCAGAGGCGGAGAATCATAGGCGGGCAATCAGATGCAGGAAATCAGAGGCAGGGAATCAGAGGCAGGGAATCAGAGGCAGGGAATCTGAGGCAGGGAGTCAGAGGTGGGGAATCAGAGGCGGGGAATCAGAGGCAGGGAATCAGATGAAGGGACTCTGATGCAGGGAATCTGAGGCAGGGAATCTGAGGCAGGGAATCTGTGGCAGGGAATCTGATGAGGGTTATCAGAAGGGGGAAATGAGATTTGGGAAACGAGATGCAGAGAAAGAGGCACGGAAATAGAGGCAGGGAAAGAGAGGCAGGGAATCAGAGGCGGGGAATCAGAGGTGGGGAATCAGAGGCGGGGAATCAGAGGCGGGGAATCAGAGGGGGGAATCAGAGGCGGGGAATCAGAGGCGGGGAATCAGAGGCAGGGAATCAGAGGCGGGAAATCAGAGATGGCGAATCTGAGGTGTGGAATCAGAGGTGGGGAAAGAGATGTGGGGAAACGTAGGCCAGGAAAGATGCACGGAAAGGGAGGCGGTGAATCAGAGGCGGGGAATCAGAGGCGGGGAATCAGAGGCAGGGAATCAGAGGGGGGCAATCAGAGGCGGCGAATCAGAGGCGTGGAATCAGAGGTGGGGAAAGAGATGTGGAGAAACAGGCGGGTAAACAGAAGCGGGTAAACATAGGTGCATAATTAGAGGCGGCGAAAGAGATGGGCGAAACATAGTGGTTGGAACTTGTATGTTGAAAATGAGTTACACAGAACAGATCAAACAGAGTTGTTGAAATTGAGGGAGGGAAAGAGAGGCACGGAAAGAGTGGAGGGGAAAGAGTTCAGGCAAAAGAGAGGCGTAGAGACAGTGGTGGGGAATCAGAGGCGGGGAATCAGAGGCGGGGAATCAGAGGCAGGGAATCAGAGGCGGGGAAAGATATGTGGGGAAACGTAGGCCAGGAAAGTTGAGCGGAAAGGTAGGCAGTGAATCAGAGGTGGGGAATCAGAGGCGGGGAATCAGAGGCGGGGAATCAGAGGCGGGGAATCAGAGGCGGGGAATCAGAGGTGGGGAATCAGAGGCGGGGTATCAGAGGTTGAGAATCAGAGATGGGCATTCAGATGCAGGGAATCAGAGGCAGGGAATCAGAGGCAGGGAATCAGAGTCACGGAATCTGAGGTAGGGAATCTGAGGTGGGGAATCAGAGGCGGGGAAACAGGAGGGTAAACAGAGGCGGGTAAACATAGGCGGGGAATCAGAGGCAGGGAATCAGAGGCGGGGAATCAGAGGCGGTGAATCAGAGGCGGGGAATCAGAGGCGGGGAATCAGAGGCGGGGAATCAGAGGCGTGGAATCAGAGGCGGGGAATCAGAGGCGGGGAATCAGAAGTGGGGAATCAGATGTGGGGAATCAGAGGCGGGGAATCAGAGGCAGGGAATCAGAGGCGGGCAATCAGAAGTGGGGAATCAGAAGCGGGGAATCAGAGGCGGGGAAACAGAGGCGGTGAATCAGAGGCGGGGAATCAGAAGTGGGGAATCAGAGGTGGGGAATCAGAGGCGGGGAATCAGAGGCGGGGAATCAGAGGCGGGCAATCAGATGCAGGGAATCAGAGGCAGGGAATCAGAGGCAGGGAATCAGAGGCAGGGAATCTGAGGCAGGGAATCTGTGTTGGGGAACCAGAGGCGGGAAAACAGGCGAGTAAACAGAGGCGGGTAAACATAGGTGGGGAATCAGAGGCGGGGAATCAGAGCCGGGAAATCAGAGGCGGGGAATCTGAGGCGGGGAATCAGATGCAGGGAATCAGATGCGGGCATCAGAGGTGCGGTATCAGAGGCGGGGAATTAGAGGCGGGGAATCAGAGGCGGGGAATCAGAGGCGTGGAATCAGAGGCGGGGAATCAGAGGCGGGTAAACATAGGCGGGGAATCAGAGGCGCGGAATCAGAGGCGGGGAATCAGAGGCGGGGAATCAGAGGCGGGGAATCAGAGGCGTGGAATCAGATGCGGTGAATCAGTGGCGGAGAATCAGAGGCGGGGTATTAGACCAGGGGAATCGGAGATGGGGAATCAGAGGCAGTGAATCAGAGGCGGGGAATCAGAGGCGGGGAATCAGAGTCCGGGAATCAGATATGGGGAAACAGAGGCGGGGAATCCGAGGCGGGGAAACAGAGGCGGGGAATCAGATATGGGGAATCAGAGGTGGGGAATCAGAGGTTGGGAATCAGAGGCAGGGAATCAGAGGCTTGGAATCAGATGCAGGGAATCAGATGCGGGGAATCAGAGGCGGGGAATCAGAGCTGGGGAATCAGAGGTGGGGAATCAGATTTGGGGAATCAGAGGCGGGGACTTAGATATTGGGAAACAGAGGCGGGGAATCAGAGGCCGGGAAACCCAGGCGGGGAATCAGATATGGGGAATCAGAGGTGGGGAATCAGAGGCAAGGAATCAGATGTGCGGAATCAGAGATGGGGAATCAGAGGCAGGGAATCAGAATCAGAAGCAGGGAATCAGAGGCCGGGAATCAGAGGCCGGAATCAGATGCTGGGAATCAGAGGCCTGGAATCAGAGGCGGGGAATCAGAGGCAGGGAATCAGATGCGGGGAATCAGAGGCGGGGAATCAGAGCTGGGGAATCAGAGGTGGGGTATTAGAGTTGGGGAATCAGAGGCGGGGAATCAGATATGGGGAAACAGAGGTGGGGAATCAGAGGCGGGGAAACAGAGGCAGGGAATCAGATATGGGGAATCAGAGGTGGGGAATCAGAGATGGGGAATCAGAGGCGGTGAATCAGAGATGGGGAATCAGAGGCGGGGAATCAGAGGCAGGAAATCAGACACGGGGATTCAGAGGCTGGGAATCAGACGGGGGGAATCAAAGGCGGGGAATCAGAGCTGGGGAATTAGAGGCAGGGAATCAGAGGCGGGGAATCAGATATGGGGAATCAGAGGCTGGGATTCAGAGGCGGGGAATCAGAGGCAGGGAATCAGACACGGGGAATCAGAGGTGGGGAATCAGAGATGGGGAATCAGAGGCGGGGAATCAGAGGCAGGGAATCAGACGCGGGGAATCTGAGGCGGGAAATCAGAGCTGGGGAATCAGAGGTGGGGAATCAGAGTTGGGGAATCAGAGGCAGGGAATCGGATGTGCGGAATCAGAGATGGGGAATCAGATGTGGGGAATCAGAGGAATCAGAGATGGGGAATCAGAGGCGGGGAATCAGAGGCAGGAAATCAGACACGGGGATTCAGAGGCTGGGAATCAGACGGGGGGAATCAAAGGCGGGGAATCAGAGCTGGGGAATCAGAGGCAGGGAATCAGAGTTGGGGATTCAGAGACGGGGAATCAGATATGGGGAAACAGAGGCGGGGAATCAGAGGCGGGCAAACAGAGGCGGGGAATTAGATATGGGGAATCAGAGGTGGGGAATCAGAGGTGGTGAATCAGACGCAGGGAATCAGAGCTGGGGAATCAGAGGCGGGGAATCATAGTTGGGAATCAGAGGCGGGGAATCAGATATGGGGAAACAGAGGCGGGGAATCAGAGGCGGGGAAACAGAGGCGGGGAATCAGATATGGGGAATCGGATGCGGGGAATCAGAGGCGGGGAATCAGAGCTGGGGAATCAGAGGCGGGGAATCAGAGTTGGGGCATCAGAGGTGGGGAATTAGATATAGGGAAACAGAGGCGGGGAATGAGAGGCGGCGAAACAGAGGCGGGAAATCAGATATGGGGAATCAGAGGTGGGGAATCAGAGGTAGGGAATCAGATGTGCGGAATCAGAGATGGGGAATCAGAGGCAGGGAATCAGAATCAGAAGCGGGGAATCAGAGGCCGGGAATCAGAGGCCGGGAATCAGATGCTGGGAATAAGAGGCCGGGAATCAGAGGTGGGGAATCAGAGTCCGGGAATCAGAGATGGGGATTCAGAGGCGGGGAATGAGATATGGAGAATCAGAGGCGGGGAATCAGAGGCCGGGAAACAGAGGTGGGGAATCAGATATGGGGAATCAGAGGTGGCGAATCAAAGGCGGTGAATCAGAGATGGGGAACCAGAGGCGGGGAATCAGAGGCAGGGAATCAGATGCGGGGAATCAGAGGCGGGGAATCAGAGCTGGCGAATCAGAGGCGGGGAATCAGAGGTGGGCAATCAGAGGCGGGGAATCAGATATGGGGAATCAGAGGCGGGGAATCAGAGGCGGGGAAACAGAGGCGGGGAATCAAATATAGGGAATCAGAGGTGGGGAATCAGAGGTTGTGAATCAGAGATGGGGAATCAAGGCGGGGAATCAGAGGCAGGGAATCAGACACGGGGAATCAGAGGCGGGGATTCAGAGCTGGGGAATCAGAGGCGGGGAATCAGAGTTGGGGAATCAGAGGCAGGGAATCAGATATGGGGAATCAGAGGCGGGGAATCAGAGGTGGGGAAACAGAGGCGGGGAATCAGATATGGGGAATCAGAGGTGGGGAATCAGGGGCAGGGATTCAGTGTCAGGGAATCAGAGGCGGGGAATCAGAGGCGGGGAATCAGAGGCAGGGAATCAGACACGGGGAATCAGAGGCGGGGAATCAGAGATGGGGAATCAGAGGCGGGGAATCAGAGGCAGGGAATCGGACGCCGGGAATCAGAGTCGGGGAATCAGAGCTGGGGAATCAGAGGCGGGGAATCAGAGTTGGGGAAAGAGATGTGGGGAAACGTAGGCCAGGAAAGATGCACGGAAAGGGAGGCGGTGAATCAGAGGCGGGGAATCAGAGGCGGGGAATCAGAGGCAGGGAATCAGAGGGGGGCAATCAGAGGCGGCGAATCAGAGGCGTGGAATCAGAGGTGGGGAAAGAGATGTGGGGAAACAGGCGGGTAAACAGAAGCGGGTAAACATAGGTGCATAAATAGAGGCGGCGAAAGAGATGGGCGAAACATAGTGGTTGGAACTTGTATGTTGAAAATGAGTTACACAGAACAGATCAAACAGAGTTGTTGAAATTGAGGGAGGGAAAGAGAGGCACGGAAAGAGTGGAGGGGAAAGAGTTCAGGCAAAAGAGAGGCGTAGAGACAGTGGTGGGGAATCAGAGGCGGGGAATCAGAGGCGGGGAATCAGAGGCAGGGAATCTGAGGCGGGGAAAGATATGTGGGGAAACGTAGGCCAGGAAAGTTGAGCAATAAGGTAGGCAGTGAATCAGAGGTGGGGAATCAGAGGCGGGGAATCAGAGGCGGGGAATCAGAGGCGGGGAATCAGAGGCGGGGAATCAGAAGCGGGGAATCAGAGGTGGGGAATCAGAGGCGGGGTATCAGAGGTTGAGAATCAGAGATGGGCATTCAGATGCAGGGAATCAGAGGCAGGGAATCAGAGGCAGGGAATCAGAGTCACGGAATCTGAGGTAGGGAATCTGAGGTGGGGAATCAGAGGCGGGGAAACAGGCGGGTAAACAGAGGCGGGTAAACATAGGCGGGGAATCAGAGGCAGGGAATCAGAGGCGGGGAATCAGAGGCGGTGAATCAGAGGCGGGGAATCAGAGGCGGGGAATCAGATGCGGGGAATCAGAGGCGGGGAATCAGAGGTGGGGTATTAGATGAGGGGAATCAGAGGCGGGGAATCAGAGGCGGGGAATCAGAGGCGGGGAATCAGAGGCGTGGAATCAGAGGCGGGGAATCAGAGGCGGGGAATCAGAAGTGGGGAATCAGATGTGGGGAATCAGAGGCGGGGAATCAGAGGCAGGGAATCAGAGGCGGGCAATCAGAAGTGGGGAATCAGAAGCGGGGAATCAGAGGCGGGGAAACAGAGGCGGTGAATCAGAGGCGGGGAATCAGAAGTGGGGAATCAGAGGTGGGGAATCAGAGGCGGGGAATCAGAGGCGGGGAATCAGAGGCGGGCAATCAGATGCAGGGAATCAGAGGCAGGGAATCAGAGGCAGGGAATCAGAGGCAGGGAATCTGAGGCAGGGAATCTGTGTTGGGGAACCAGAGGCGGGAAAACAGGCAAGTAAACAGAGGCGGGTAAACATAGGTGGGGAATCAGAGGCGGGGAATCAGAGCCGGGAAATCAGAGGCGGGGAATCTGAGGCGGGGAATCAGATGCATGGAATCAGATGCGGGACATCAGAGGTGCGGTATCAGAGGCGGGGAATTAGAGGCGGGGAATCAGAGGCGGGGAATCAGAGGCGTGGAATCAGAGGCGGGGAATCAGAGGCAGGTAAACATAGGCGGGGAATCAGAGGCGGGGAATCAGAGGCGGGGAATCAGAGGCGGGGAATCAGAGCCGGGAAATCAGAGGCGGGGAATCTGAGGCGGGGAATCAGATGCAGGGAATCAGATGCGGGACATCAGAGGTGCGGTATCAGAGGCGGGGAATTAGAGGCGTGGAATCAGAGGCGGGGAATCAGAGGCGTTGAATCAGAGGCGGGGAATCAGAGGCGGGTAAACATAGGCGGGGATTCAGAGGCGGGGAATCAGAGGCGGGGAATCAGAGGCGGGGAATCAGAGGCGGGGAATCAGAGGCGTGGAATCAGATGCGGTGAATCAGTGGCGGAGAATCAGAGGCGGGGTATTAGACGAGGGGAATCGGAGATGGGGAATCAGAGTTTGGGAATCAGATATGGGGAAACAGAGGCGGGGAATCCGAGGCGGGGAATCAGAGTTTGGGAATCAGATATGGGGAAACAGAGGCGGGGAATCCGAGGCGGGGAAACAGAGGCGGGGAATCAGATATGGGGAATCAGAGGTGGGGAATCAGAGGTTGGGAATCAGAGGCAGGGAATCAGAGGCTTGGAATCAGATGCAGGGAATCAGATGCGGGGAATCAGAGGCGGGGAATCAGAGCTGGGGAATCAGAGGTGGGGAATCAGATTTGGGGAATCAGAGGCGGGGACTTAGATATTGGGAAACAGAGGCGGGGAATCAGAGGCGGGGATACCCAGGCGGGGAATAAGATATGGGGAATCAGAGGTGGGGAATCAGAGGCAAGGAATCAGATGTGCGGAATCAGAGATGGGGAATCAGAGGCAGGGAATCAGAATCAGAAGCAGGGAATCAGAGGCCGGGAATCAGAGGCCGGAATCAGATGCTGGGAATCAGAGGCCTGGAATCAGAGGCGGGGAATCAGAGGCAGGGAATCAGATGCGGGGAATCAGAGGCGGGGAATCAGAGCTGGGGAATCAGAGGTGGGGTATTAGAGTTGGGGAATCAGAGGCGGGGAATCAGATATGGGGAAACAGAGGTGGGGAATCAGAGGCGGGGAAACAGAGGCAGGGAATCAGATATGGGGAATCAGAGGTGGGGAATCAGAGATGGGGAATCAGAGGCGGTGAATCAGAGATGGGGAATCAGAGGTGGGGAATCAGAGGCAGGAAATCAGACACGGGGATTCAGAGGCTGGGAATCAGACGGGGGGAATCAAAGGCGGGGAATCAGAGCTGGGGAATCAGAGGCAGGGAATCAGAGGCGGGGAATCAGATATGGGGAATAAGAGGCTGGGATTCAGAGGCGGGGAATCAGAGGCAGGGAATCAGACACGGGGAATCAGAGGTGGGGAATCAGAGATGGGGAATCAGAGGCGGGAAATCAGAGGCAGGGAATCAGACGCGGGGAATCTGAGGCGGGGAATCAGAGCTGGGGAATCAGAGGTGGGGAATCAGAGTTGGGGAATCAGAGGCAGGGAATCGGATGTGCGGAATCAGAGATGGGGAATCAGATGTGGGGAATCAGAGGAATCAGAGATGGGGAATCAGAGGCGGGGAATCAGAGGCAGGAAATCAGACACGGGGATTCAGAGGCTGGGAATCAGACGGGGGGAATCAAAGGCGGGGAATCAGAGCTGGGGAATCAGAGGCAGGGAATCAGAGTTGGGGATTCAGAGACGGGGAATCAGATATGGGGAAACAGAGGCGGGGAATCAGAGGCGGGCAAACAGATGCGGGGAATTAGATATGGGGAATCAGAGGTGGGGAATCAGAGGTGGTGAATCAGTGATGGGGAATCACAGGCGGGGAATCAGAGGCAGGGAATAGAACGCAGGGAATCAGACGCAGGGAATCAGAGCT
Organism: Narcine bancroftii; assembly: GCF_036971445.1. Classification (NCBI taxonomy): domain Eukaryota; kingdom Metazoa; phylum Chordata; class Chondrichthyes; order Torpediniformes; family Narcinidae; genus Narcine; species Narcine bancroftii. Next base: position 1,774,471 of record NW_027211883.1, read on the forward strand.
GGGGAATCAGAGGCGGGGAATCATAGTTGGGAATCAGAGGCGGGGAATCAGATATGGGGAAACAGAGGCGGGGAATCAGAGGCGGGGAAACAGAGGCGGGGAATCAGATATGGGGAATCGGATGCAGGGAATCAGAGGCGGGGAATCAGAGCTGGGGAATCAGAGGCGGGGAATCAGAGTTGGGGCATCAGAGGTGGGGAATTAGATATAGGGAAACAGAGGCGGGGAATCAGAGGCGGGGAAACAGAGGCGGGGAATCAGATATGGGGAATCAGAGGTGGGGAATCAGAGGCAGGGAATCAGATGTGCGGAATCAGAGATGGGGAATCAGAGGCAGGGAATCAGAATCAGAAGCGGGGAATCAGAGGCCGGGAATCAGAGGCCGGGAATCAGATGCTGGGAATAAGAGGCCGGGAATCAGAGGTGGGGAATCAGAGTCCGGGAATCAGAGATGGGGATTCAGAGGCGGGGAATGAGATATGGAGAATCAGAGGCGGGGAATCAGAGGCCGGGAAACAGAGGTGGGGAATCAGATATGGGGAATCAGAGGTGGCGAATCAAAGGCGGTGAATCAGAGATGGGGAACCAGAGGCGGGGAATCAGAGGCAGGGAATCAGATGCGGGGAATCAGAGGCGGGGAATCAGAGCTGGCGAATCAGAGGCGGGGAATCAGAGGTGGGCAATCAGAGGCGGGGAATCAGATATGGGGAATCAGAGGCGGGGAATCAGAGGCGGGGAAACAGAGGCGGGGAATCAAATATAGGGAATCAGAGGTGGGGAATCAGAGGTTGTGAATCAGAGATGGGGAATCAAGGCGGGGAATCAGAGGCAGGGAATCAGACACGGGGAATCAGAGGCGGGGATTCAGAGCTGGGGAATCAGAGGCGGGGAATCAGAGTTGGGGAATCAGAGGCAGGGAATCAGATATGGGGAATCAGAGGCGGGGAATCAGAGGTGGGGAAACAGAGGCGGGGAATCAGATATGGGGAATCAGAGGTGGGGAATCAGGGGCAGGGATTCAGTGTCAGGGAATCAGAGGCGGGGAATCAGAGGCGGGGAATCAGAGGCAGGGAATCAGACACGGGGAATCAGAGGCGGGGAATCAGAGATGGGGAATCAGAGGCGGGGAATCAGAGGCAGGGAATCGGACGCCGGGAATCAGAGTCGGGGAATCAGAGCTGGGGAATCAGAGGCGGGGAATCAGAGTTGGGGAATCAGAGGCGGGGATTCAGATATGGGGAAATAGAGGCGGGGAATCAGATATGGGGAATCAGAGGTGTGGAATCAGAGGTTGGGAATCAGAGGAAGGGAATCAGAGTCGGTGAAACAGAGGCGGGGAATCAGATATGTGGAATCAGAGGTGGCGAATCAAAGGCGGTGAAACAGAGATGGGGAATCAGGGCAGGGAATCAGAGGCAGGGAATCAAACACTGGGAATCAGAGCTGGGGAATCAGAGGCGGGGAATCAGAGTTGGGAATCAGAGGCGGGGAATCAGAGGCGGGGAAACAGAGGCGGGGAATCAGATATGGGGAATCAGAGGTGGGGAATCAGAGGTTGGGAATCAGAGGCAGGGAATCGGAGATGGGGAATCAGAGGCAGGGAATCAGAGGCGGGGAATCAGAGGCGGGGAATCAGAGGCCGGGAATCAGATATGGGGAAACTGAGGCGGGGAATCCGAGGCGGGGAAACAGAGGCGGGGAATCAGATATGGGGAATCAGAGGTGGGGAATCAGAGGTTGGGAATCAGAGGCAGGGAATCAGAGGCTTGGAATCAGATGCAGGGAATCAGATGCGGGGAATCAGAGGCGGGGAATCAGAGCTGGGGAATCAGAGGTGGGGAATCAGATTTGGGGAATCAGAGGTGGGGACTTAGATATTGGGAAACAGAGGCGGGGAATCAGAGGCGGGGAAACAGAGGCGGGGAATCAGATATGGGGAATCAGAGGTGGGGAATCAGAGGCAGGGAATCAGATGTGCGGAATCAGAGATGGGGAATCAGAGGCAGGGAATCAGAATCAGAAGCAGGGAATCAGAGGCCGGGAATCAGAGGCCGGAATCAGATGATGGGAATCAGAGGCCTGGAATCAGAGGCGGGGAATCAGAGGCAGGGAATCAGATGCGGGGAATCAGAGGCGGGGAATCAGGGCTGGGGAATCAGAGGCGGGGTATTAGAGTTGGGGAATCAGAGGCGGGGAATCGGATATGGGGAAACAGAGGTAGGGAATCAGAGGCGGGGAAACAGAGGCAGGGAATCAGATATGGGGAATCAGAGGCGGGGAATCAGAGGTGGGGAATCATAGGCAGGGAATCGGATGTGCGGAATCAGAGATGGGGAATCAGAGGCCGGGAATCAGAGGTGGTGAATCAGAGATGGGAAATCAGAGGCGGGGAATCAGAGGCAGGGTATCAGACGCGGGGTATCAGAGGTGGGCAATCAGAGGCGGGGAATCAGATATGGGGAATCAGAGGCGGGGAATCAGAGGCGGGGAAACAGAGGCGGGGAATCAGATATGGGGAATCAGAGGTGGGGCATCAGAGATTGTGAATCACAGATGGGGAATCAGAGGCGGGGAATCAGAGGCAGGGAATCAGACGCTGGGAATCAGAGGCGGGGAGTCAAAGCTGGGGAATCAGAAGCGGGGAATCAGAGTTGGGGAATCAGAGGCGGGGAATCAGATATGGGGAATCAGAGGCAGGGAATCAGAGGCGGGGAATCAGAGGCAGGGAATCAGACGCGGGGAATCTGAAGCGGGGAATCAGAGCTGGGGAATCAGAGGTGGGGAATCAGAGTTGGGGAATCAGAGGCAGGGAATTGGATGTGCGGAATCAGAGATGGGGAATCAGAGGTGGGGAATCAGAGGCGGTGAATCAGAGATGGGGAATCAGAGGCGGGGAATCAGAGGCAGGAAATCAGACACGGGGATTCAGAGGCTGGGAATCAGACGGGGGGAATCAAAGGCGGGGAATCAGAGCTGGGGAATCTGAGGCAGGGAATCAGAGTTGGGGATTCAGAGGCGGGGAATCAGATATGGGGAAACAGAGGTGGGGAATCAGAGGCGGGCAAGCAGAGGCGGGGAATTAGATATGGGGAATCAGAGGTAGGGAATCAGAGGTGGTGAATCAGTGATGGGGAATCACAGGCGGGGAATCAGAGGCAGGGAATAGAACGCGGGGAATCAGAGGCAGGGAATCAGAGCTGGGGAATCAGAGGCGGGGAATCATAGTTGGGAATCAGAGGCGGGAATCAGATATGGGGAAACAGAGGCGGGGAATCAGAGGCGGGGAAACAGAGGCGGGGAATCAGATATGGGGAATCGGATGCAGGGAATCAGAGGCGGGGAATCAGAGCTGGGGAATCAGAGGCGGGGAATCAGAGTTGGGGCATCAGAGGTGGGGAATTAGATATAGGGAAACAGAGGCGGGGAATCAGAGGCGGGGAAACAGAGGCGGGGAATCAGATATGGGGAATCAGAGGTGGGGAATCAGAGGCAGGGAATCAGATGTGCGGAATCAGAGATGGGGAATCAGAGGCAGGGAATCAGAAGCGGGGAATCAGAGGCCGGGAATCAGAGGCCGGGAATCAGATGCTGGGAATAAGAGGCCGGGAATCAGAGGAGGGGAATCAGAGTCCGGGAATCAGAGATGGGGATTCAGAGGCGGGGAATGAGATATGGAGAATCAGAGGCGGGGAATCAGAGGCGGGGAAACAGAGGTGGGGAATCAGATATGGGGAATCAGAGGTGGCGAATCAAAGGCGGTGAATCAGAGATGGGGAATCAGAGGCGGGGAATCAGAGGCAGGGAATCAGATGTGGGGAATCAGAGGCGGGGAATCAGAGCTGGCGAATCAGAGGCTGGGAATCAGAGGTGGGCAATCAGAGGCGGGGAATCAGATATGGGGAATCAGAGGCGGGGAATCAGAGGCGGGGAAACAGAGGCGGGGAATCAAATATAGGGAATCAGAGGTGGGGAATCAGAGGTTGTGAATCAGAGATGGGGAATCAAGGCGGGGAATCAGAGCTGGGGAATCAGAGGCGGGGAATCAGAGGTGGGGAATCAGAGGCAGGGAATCAGATATGGGGAATCAGAGGCGGGGAATCAGAGGTGGGGAAACAGAGGCGGGGAATCAGATATGGGGAATCAGAGGTGGGGAATCAGGGGCATGGATTCAGTGTCAGGGAATCAGAGGCGGGGAATCAGAGGCGGGGAATCAGAGGCAGGGAATCAGACACGGGGAATCAGAGGCGGGGAATCAGAGATGGGGAATCAGAGGCGGGGAATCAGAGGCAGGGAATCGGACGCCGGGAATCAGAGTCGGGGAATCAGAGCTGGGGAATCAGAGGCGTGGAATCAGAGTTGGGGAATCAGAGGCGGGGATTCAGATATGGGGAAATAGAGGCGGGGAATCAGATATGGGGAATCAGAGGTGTGGAATCAGAGGTTGGGAATCAGAGGAAGGGAATCAGAGTCGGTGAAACAGAGGCGGGGAATCAGATATGTGGAATCAGAGGTGGCGAATCAAAGGCGGTGAAACAGAGATGGGGAATCAGGGCAGGGAATCAGAGGCAGGGAATCAAACACTGGGAATCAGAGCTGGGGAATCAGAGGCGGGGAATCAGAGTTGGGAATCAGAGGCGGGGAATCAGAGGCGGGGAAACAGAGGCGGGGAATCAGATATGGGGAATCAGAGGTGGGGAATCAGAGGTAGGGAATCAGAGGCAGGGATTCAGTGTCAGGGAATCAGAGGCGGGGAATCAGAGGCGGGGAATCAGAGGCAGGGAATCAGACACGGGGAATCAGAGGCGGGGAATCAGAGATGGGGAATCAGAGGCGGGGAATCAGAGGCAGGGAATCGGATGCCGGGAATCAGAGTCGGGGAATCAGAGCTGGGGAATCAGAGGCGGGGAATCAGAGTTGGGGAATCAGAGGCGGGGATTCAGATATGGGGAAATAGAGGCGGGGAATCAGATATGGGGAATCAGAGGTGTGGAATCAGAGGTTGGGAATCAGAGGAAGGGAATCAGAGTCGGTGAAACAGAGGCGGGGAATCAGATATGTGGAATCAGAGGTGGCGAATCAAAGGCGGTGAAACAGAGATGGGGAATCAGGGCAGGGAATCAGAGGCAGGGAATCAAACACTGGGAATCAGAGCTGGGGAATCAGAGGCGGGGAATCAGAGTTGGGAATCAGAGGCGGGGAATCAGAGGCGGGGAAACAGAGGCGGGGAATCAGATATGGGGAATCAGAGGTGGGGAATCAGAGGTTGGGAATCAGAGGCAGGGAATCGGAGATGGGGAATCAGAGGCTGGGAATCAGAGGCGGGGAATCAGAGGCGGGGAATCAGAGGCCGGGAATCAGATATGGGGAAACTGAGGCGGGGAATCCGAGGCGGGGAAACAGAGGCGGGGAATCAGATATGGGGAATCAGAGGTGGGGAATCAGAGGTTGGGAATCAGAGGCGGGGAATCAGAGGCTTGGAATCAGATGCATGGAATCAGATGCGGGGAATCAGAGGCGGGGAATCAGAGCTGGGGAATCAGAGGTGGGGAATCAGATTTGGGGAATCAGAGGTGGGGACTTAGATATTGGGAAACAGAGGCGGGGAATCAGAGGCGGGGAAACAGAGGCGGGGAATCATATATGGGGAATCAGAGGTGGGGAATCAGAGGCAGGGAATCAGATGTGCGGAATCAGAGATGGGGAATCAGAGGCAGGGAATCAGAATCAGAAGCAGGGAATCAGAGGCCGGGAATCAGAGGCCGGAATCAGATGATGGGAATCAGAGGCCTGGAATCAGAGGCGGGGAATCAGAGGCAGGGAATCAGATGCGGGGAATCAGAGGCGGGGAATCAGAGCTGGGGAATCAGAGGCGGGGTATTAGAGTTGGGGAATCAGAGGCGGGGAATCGGATATGGGGAAACAGAGGTAGGGAATCAGAGGCGGGGAAACAGAGGCAGGGAATCAGATATGGGGAATCAGAGGCGGGGAATCAGAGGTGGGGAATCATAGGCAGGGAATCGGATGTGCGGAATCAGAGATGGGGAATCAGAGGCCGGGAATCAGAGGTGGTGAATCAGAGATGGGAAATCAGAGGCGGGGAATCAGAGGCAGGGTATCAGACGCGGGGTATCAGAGGTGGGCAATCAGAGGCGGGGAATCAGATATGGGGAATCAGAGGCGGGGAATCAGAGGCGGGGAAACAGAGGCGGGGAATCAGATATGGGGAATCAGAGGTGGGGCATCAGAGGTTGTGAATCACAGATGGGGAATCAGAGGCGGGGAATCAGAGGCAGGGAATCAGACGCTGGGAATCAGAGGCGGGGAGTCAAAGCTGGGGAATCAGAAGCGGGGAATCAGAGTTGGGGAATCAGAGGCGGGGAATCAGATATGGGGAATCAGAGGCAGGGAATCAGAGGCGGGGAATCAGAGGCAGGTAATCAGACGCGGGGAATCTGAGGCGGGGAATCAGAGCTGGGGAATCAGAGGTGGGGAATCAGAGTTGGGGAATCAGAGGCAGGGAATTGGATGTGCGGAATCAGAGATGGGGAATCAGAGGTGGGGAATCAGAGGCAGTGAATCAGAGATGGGGAATCAGAGGCGGGGAATCAGAGGCAGGAAATCAGACACGGGGATTCAGAGGCTGGGAATCAGACGGGGGGAATCAAAGGCGGGGAATCAGAGCTGGGGAATCTGAGGCAGGGAATCAGAGTTGGGGTTTCAGAGGCGGGGAATCAGATATGGGGAAACAGAGGCGGGGAATCAGAGGCGGGCAAACAGAGGCGGGGAATTAGATATGGGGAATCAGAGGTAGGGAATCAGAGGTGGTGAATCAGTGATGGGGAATCACAGGCGGGGAATCAGAGGCAGGGAATAGAACGCGGGGAATCAGAGGCAGGGAATAAGAGCTGGCGAATCAGAGGCGGGGAATCATAGTTGGGAATCAGAGGCGGGAATCAGATATGGGGAAACAGAGGCGGGGAATCAGAGGCGGGGAAACAGAGGAGGGGAATCAGATATGGGGAATCGGATGCAGGGAATCAGAGGCGGGGAATCAGAGCTGGGGAATCAGAGGCGGGGAATCAGAGTTGGGGCATCAGAGGTGGGGAATTAGATATAGGGAAACAGAGGCGGGGAATCAGAGGCGGGGAAACAGAGGCGGGGAATCAGATATGGGGAATCAGAGGTGGGGAATCAGAGGCAGGGAATCAGATGTGCGGAATCAGAGATGGGGAATCAGAGGCAGGGAATCAGAAGCGGGGAATCAGAGGCCGGGAATCAGAGGCCGGGAATCAGATGCTGGGAATAAGAGGCCGGGAATCAGAGGAGGGGAATCAGAGTCCGGGAATCAGAGATGGGGATTCAGAGGCGGGGAATGAGATATGGAGAATCAGAGGCGGGGAATCAGAGGCGGGGAAACAGAGGTGGGGAATCAGATATGGGGAATCAGAGGTGGCGAATCAAAGGCGGTGAATCAGAGATGGGGAATCAGAGGCGGGGAATCAGAGGCAGGGAATCAGATGTGGGGAATCAGAGGCGGGGAATCAGAGCTGGCGAATCAGAGGCTGGGAATCAGAGGTGGGCAATCAGAGGCGGGGAATCAGATATGGGGAATCAGAGGCGGGGAATCAGAGGCGGGGATACAGAGGCGGGGAATCAAATATAGGGAATCAGAGGTGGGGAATCAGAGGTTGTGAATCAGAGATGGGGAATCAAGGCGGGGAATCAGAGGCAGGGAATCAGACGCGGGGAATCAGAGGCGGGGATTCAGAACTGGGGAATCAGAGGCGGGGAATCAGAGTTGGGGAATCAGAGGCAGGGAATCAGATATGGGGAATCAGAGGCGGGGAATCCGAGGCTGGGAATCAGATATGGGGAAACAGAGGCGGGGAATCCGAGGCGGGGAAACAGAGGCGGGGAATCAGATATGGGGAATCAGAGGTGGGGAATCAGAGGTTGGGAATCAGAGGCAGGGAATCAGAGGCTTGGAATCAGATGCAGGGTATCAGATGCGGGGAATCAGAGGTGGGGAATCAGAGCTGGGGAATCAGAGGTGGGGAATCAGATTTGGGGAATCAGAGGTGGGGACTTAGATATTGGGAAACAGAGGCGGGGAATCAGAGGCGGGGAAACAGAGGCGGGGAATTAGATATGGGGAATCAGAGGTGGGGAATCAGAGGCAGGGAATCAGATGTGCGGAATCAGAGATGGGGAATCAGAGGCAGGGAATCAGAATCAGAAGCAGGGAATCAGAGGCCGGGAATCAGAGGCCGGAATCAGATGCTGGGAATCAGAGGCCTGGAATCAGAGGCGGGGAATCAGAGGCAGGGAATCAGATGCGGGGAATCAGAGGCGGGGAATCAGAGCTGGCGAATCAGAGGCGGGGAATCAGAGGTGGGCAATCAGAGGCGGGGAATCAGATATGGGGAATCAGAGGCGGGGAATCAGAGGCGGGGAAACAGAGGCGGGGAATCAAATATAGGGAATCAGAGGTGGGGAATCAGAGGTTGTGAATCAGAGATGGGGAATCAAGGCGGGGAATCAGAGGCAGGGAATCAGACACGGGGAATCAGAGGCGGGGATTCAGAGCTGGGGAATCAGAGGCGGGGAATCAGAGTTGGGGAATCAGAGGCAGGGAATCAGATATGGGGAATCAGAGGCGGGGAATCAGAGGTGGGGAAACAGAGGCGGGGAATCAGATATGGGGAATCAGAGGTGGGGAATCAGGGGCAGGGATTCAGTGTCAGGGAATCAGAGGCGGGGAATCAGAGGCGGGGAATCAGAGGCAGGGAATCAGACACGGGGAATCAGAGGCGGGGAATCAGAGATGGGGAATCAGAGGCGGGGAATCAGAGGCAGGGAATCGGACGCCGGGAATCAGAGTCGGGGAATCAGAGCTGGGGAATCAGAGGCGGGGAATCAGAGTTGGGGAATCAGAGGCGGGGATTCAGATATGGGGAAATAGAGGCGGGGAATCAGATATGGGGAATCAGAGGTGTGGAATCAGAGGTTGGGAATCAGAGGAAGGGAATCAGAGTCGGTGAAACAGAGGCGGGGAATCAGATATGTGGAATCAGAGGTGGCGAATCAAAGGCGGTGAAACAGAGATGGGGAATCAGGGCAGGGAATCAGAGGCAGGGAATCAAACACTGGGAATCAGAGCTGGGGAATCAGAGGCGGGGAATCAGAGTTGGGAATCAGAGGCGGGGAATCAGAGGCGGGGAAACAGAGGCGGGGAATCAGATATGGGGAATCAGAGGTGGGGAATCAGAGGTTGGGAATCAGAGGCAGGGAATCGGAGATGGGGAATCAGAGGCAGGGAATCAGAGGCGGGGAATCAGAGGCGGGGAATCAGAGGCCGGGAATCAGATATGGGGAAACTGAGGCGGGGAATCCGAGGCGGGGAAACAGAGGCGGGGAATCAGATATGGGGAATCAGAGGTGGGGAATCAGAGGTTGGGAATCAGAGGCAGGGAATCAGAGGCTTGGAATCAGATGCAGGGAATCAGATGCGGGGAATCAGAGGCGGGGAATCAGAGCTGGGGAATCAGAGGTGGGGAATCAGATTTGGGGAATCAGAGGTGGGGACTTAGATATTGGGAAACAGAGGCGGGGAATCAGAGGCGGGGAAACAGAGGCGGGGAATCAGATATGGGGAATCAGAGGTGGGGAATCAGAGGCAGGGAATCAGATGTGCGGAATCAGAGATGGGGAATCAGAGGCAGGGAATCAGAATCAGAAGCAGGGAATCAGAGGCCGGGAATCAGAGGCCGGAATCAGATGATGGGAATCAGAGGCCTGGAATCAGAGGCGGGGAATCAGAGGCAGGGAATCAGATGTGGGGAATCAGAGGCGGGGAATCAGAGCTGGGGAATCAGAGGCGGGGTATTAGAGTTGGGGAATCAGAGGCGGGGAATCGGATATGGGGAAACAGAGGTAGGGAATCAGAGGCGGGGAAACAGAGGCAGGGAATCAGATATGGGGAATCAGAGGCGGGGAATCAGAGGTGGGGAATCATAGGCAGGGAATCGGATGTGCGGAATCAGAGATGGGGAATCAGAGGCCGGGAATCAGAGGTGGTGAATCAGAGATGGGAAATCAGAGGCGGGGAATCAGAGGCAGGGTATCAGACGCGGGGTATCAGAGGTGGGCAATCAGAGGCGGGGAATCAGATATGGGGAATCAGAGGCTGGGAATCAGAGGCGGGGAAACAGAGGCGGGGAATCAGATATGGGGAATCAGAGGTGGGGCATCAGAGGTTGTGAATCACAGATGGGGAATCAGAGGCGGGGAATCAGAGGCAGGGAATCAGACGCTGGGAATCAGAGGCGGGGAGTCAAAGCTGGGGAATCAGAAGCGGGGAATCAGAGTTGGGGAATCAGAGGCGGGGAATCAGATATGGGGAATCAGAGGCAGGGAATCAGAGGCGGGGAATCAGAGGCAGGGAATCAGACGCGGGGAATCTGAGGCGGGGAATCAGAGCTGGAGAATCAGAGGTGGGGAATCAGAGTTGGGGAATCAGAGGCAGGGAATTGGATGTGCGGAATCAGAGATGGGGAATCAGAGGTGGGGAATCAGAGGCAGTGAATCAGAGATGGGGAATCAGAGGCGGGGAATCAGAGGCAGGAAATCAGACACGGGGATTCAGAGGCTGGGAATCAGACGGGGGGAATCAAAGGCGGGGAATCAGAGCTGGGGAATCTGAGGCAGGGAATCAGAGTTGGGGATTCAAGGCGGGGAATCAGATATGGGGAAACAGAGGCGGGGAATCAGAGGCGGGCAAACAGAGGCGGGGAATTAGATATGGGGAATCAGAGGTAGGGAATCAGAGGTGGTGAATCAGTGATGGGGAATCACAGGCGGGGAATCAGAGGCAGGGAATAGAACGCGGGGAATCAGAGGCAGGGAATCAGAGCTGGGGAATCAGAGGCGGGGAATCAGATATGGGGAAACAGAGGCGGGGAATCAGAGGCGGGGAACCAGAGGCGGGGAATCAGATATGGGGAATCGGATGCAGGGAATCAGAGGCGGGGAATCAGAGCTGGGGAATCAGAGGCGGGGAATCAGAGTTGGGGCATCAGAGGTGGGGAATTAGATATAGGGAAACAGAGGCGGGGAATCAGAGGCGGGGAAACAGAGGCGGGGAATCAGATATGGGGAATCAGAGGTGGGGAATCAGAGGCAGGGAATCAGATGTGCGGAATCAGAGATGGGGAATCAGAGGCAGGGAATCAGAAGCGGGGAATCAGAGGCCGGGAATCAGAGGCCGGGAATCAGATGCTGGGAATAAGAGGCCGGGAATCAGAGGAGGGGAATCAGAGTCCGGGAATCAGAGATGGGGATTCAGAGGCGGGGAATGAGATATGGAGAATCAGAGGCGGGGAATCAGAGGCGGGGAAACAGAGGTGGGGAATCAGATATGGGGAATCAGAGGTGGCGAATCAAAGGCGGTGAATCAGAGATGGGGAATCAGAGGCGGGGAATCAGAGGCAGGGAATCAGATGTGGGGAATCAGAGGCGGGGAATCAGAGCTGGCGAATCAGAGGCTGGGAATCAGAGGTGGGCAATCAGAGGCGGGGAATCAGATATGGGGAATCAGAGGCGGGGAATCAGAGGCGGGGAAACAGAGGCGGGGAATCAAATATAGGGAATCAGAGGTGGGGAATCAGAGGTTGTGAATCAGAGATGGGGAATCAAGGCGGGGAATCAGAGGCAGGGAATCAGACGCGGGGAATCAGAGGCGGGGATTCAGAGCTGGGGAATCAGAGGCGGGGAATCAGAGTTGTGGAATCAGAGGCAGGGAATCAGATATGGGGAATCAGAGGCGGGGAATCCGAGGCCGGGAATCAGATATGGGGAAACAGAGGCGGGGAATCCGAGGCGGGGAAACAGAGGCGGGGAATCAGATATGGGGAATCAGAGGTGGGGAATCAGAGGTTGGGAATCAGAGGCAGGGAATCAGAGGCTTGGAATCAGATGCAGGGTATCAGATGCGGGGAATCAGAGGTGGGGAATCAGAGCTGGGGAATCAGAGGTGGGGAATCAGATTTGGGGAATCAGAGGTGGGGACTTAGATATTGGGAAACAGAGGCGGGGAATCAGAGGCGGGGAAACAGAGGCGGGGAATTAGATATGGGGAATCAGAGGTGGGGAATCAGAGGCAGGGAATCAGATGTGCGGAATCAGAGATGGGGAATCAGAGGCAGGGAATCAGAATCAGAAGCAGGGAATCAGAGGCCGGGAATCAGAGGCCGGAATCAGATGCTTGGAATCAGAGGCCTGGAATCAGAGGCGGGGAATCAGAGGCAGGGAATCAGATGCGGGGAATCAGAGGCGGGGAATCAGAGCTGGCGAATCAGAGGCGGGGAATCAGAGGTGGGCAATCAGAGGCGGGGAAACAGAGGCGGGGAATCAAATATAGGGAATCAGAGGTGGGGAATCAGAGGTTGTGAATCAGAGATGGGGAATCAAGGCGGGGAATCAGAGGCAGGGAATCAGACACGGGGAATCAGAGGCGGGGATTCAGAGCTGGGGAATCAGAGGCGGGGAATCAGAGTTGGGGAATCGGAGGCAGGGAATCAGATATGGGGAATCAGAGGCGGGGAATCAGAGGTGGGGAAACAGAGGCGGGGAATCAGATATGGGGAATCAGAGGTGGGGAATCAGGGGCAGGGATTCAGTGTCAGGGAATCAGAGGCGGGGAATCAGAGGCGGGGAATCAGAGGCAGGGAATCAGACACGGGGAATCAGAGGCGGGGAATCAGAGATGGGGAATCAGAGGCGGGGAATCAGAGGCAGGGAATCGGACGCCGGGAATCAGAGTCGGGGAATCAGAGCTGGGGAATCAGAGGCGGGGAATCAGAGTTGGGGAATCAGAGGCGGGGATTCAGATATGGGGAAATAGAGGCGGGGAATCAGATATGGGGAATCAGAGGTGTGGAATCAGAGGTTGGGAATCAGAGGAAGGGAATCAGAGTCGGTGAAACAGAGGCGGGGAATCAGATATGTGGAATCAGAGGTGGCGAATCAAAGGCGGTGAAACAGAGATGGGGAATCAGGGCAGGGAATCAGAGGCAGGGAATCAAACACTGGGAATCAGAGCTGGGGAATCAGAGGCGGGGAATCAGAGTTGGGAATCAGAGGCGGGGAATCAGAGGCGGGGAAACAGAGGCGGGGAATCAGATATGGGGAATCAGAGGTGGGGAATCAGAGGTTGGGAATCAGAGGCAGGGAATCGGAGATGGGGAATCAGAGGCAGGGAATCAGAGGCGGGGAATCAGAGGCGGGGAATCAGAGGCCGGGAATCAGATATGGGGAAACTGAGGCGGGGAATCCGAGGCGGGGAAACAGAGGCGGGGAATCAGATATGGGGAATCAGAGGTGGGGAATCAGAGGTTGGGAATCAGAGGCAGGGAATCAGAGGCTTGGAATCAGATGCAGGGAATCAGATGCGGGGAATCAGAGGCGGGGAATCAGAGCTGGGGAATCAGAGGTGGGGAATCAGATTTGGGGAATCAGAGGTGGGGACTTAGATATTGGGAAACAGAGGCGGGGAATCAGAGGCGGGGAAACAGAGGCGGGGAATCAGATATGGGGAATCAGAGGTGGGGAATCAGAGGCAGGGAATCAGATGTGCGGAATCAGAGATGGGGAATCAGAGGCAGGGAATCAGAATCAGAAGCAGGGAATCAGAGGCCGGGAATCAGAGGCCGGAATCAGATGATGGGAATCAGAGGCCTGGAATCAGAGGCGGGGAATCAGAGGCAGGGAATCAGATGCGGAGAATCAGAGGCGGGGAATCAGAGCTGGGGAATCAGAGGCGGGGTATTAGAGTTGGGGAATCAGAGGCGGGGAATCGGATATGGGGAAACAGAGGTAGGGAATCAGAGGCGGGGAAACAGATGCAGGGAATCAGATATGGGGAATCAGAGGCGGGGAATCAGAGGTGGGGAATCATAGGCAGGGAATCGGATGTGCGGAATCAGAGATGGGGAATCAGAGGCCGGGAATCAGAGGTGGTGAATCAGAGATGGGAAATCAGAGGCGGGGAATCAGAGGCAGGGTATCAGACGCGGGGTATCAGAGGTGGGCAATCAGAGGCGGGGAATCAGATATGGGGAATCAGAGGCGGGGAATCAGAGGCGGGGAAACAGAGGCGGGGAATCAGATATGGGGAATCAGAGGTGGGGCATCAGAGGTTGTGAATCACAGATGGGGAATCAGAGGCGGGGAATCAGAGGCATGGAATCAGACGCTGGGAATCAGAGGCGGGGAGTCAAAGCTGGGGAATCAGAAGCGGGGAATCAGAGTTGGGGAATCAGAGGCGGGGAATCAGATATGGGGAATCAGAGGCAGGGAATCAGAGGCGGGGAATCAGAGGCAGGGAATCAGACGCGGGGAATCTGAGGCGGGGAATCAGAGCTGGGGAATCAGAGGTGGGGAATCAGAGTTGGGGAATCAGAGGCAGGGAATTGGATGTGCGGAATCAGAGATGGGGAATCAGAGGTGGGGAATCAGAGGCAGTTAATCAGAGATGGGGAATCAGAGGCGGGGAATCAGAGGCAGGAAATCAGACACGGGGATTCAGAGGCTGGGAATCAGACGGGGGGAATCAAAGGCGGGGAATCAGAGCTGGGGAATCTGAGGCAGGGAATCAGAGTTGGGGATTCAGAGGCGGGGAATCAGATATGGGGAAACAGAGGCGGGGAATCAGAGGCGGGCAAACAGAGGCGGGGAATTAGATATGGGGAATCAGAAGTAGGGAATCAGAGGTGGTGAATCAGTGATGGGGAATCACAGGCGGGGAATCAGAGGCAGGGAATAGAACGCGGGGAATCAGAGGCAGGGAATCAGAGCTGGGGAATCAGAGGCGGGGAATCATAGTTGGGAATCAGAGGCGGGAATCAGATATGGGGAAACAGAGGCGGGGAATCAGAGGCGGGGAAACAGAGGCGGGGAATCAGATATGGGGAATCGGATGCAGGGAATCAGAGGCGGGGAATCAGAGCTGGGGAATCAGAGGCGGGGAATCAGAGTTGGGGCATCAGAGGTGGGGAATTAGATATAGGGAAACAGAGGCGGGGAATCAGAGGCGGGGAAACAGAGGCGGGGAATCAGATATGGGGAATCAGAGGTGGGGAATCAGAGGCAGGGAATCAGATGTGCGGAATCAGAGATGGGGAATCAGAGGCAGGGAATCAGAAGCGGGGAATCAGAGGCCGGGAATCAGAGGCCGGGAATCAGATGCTGGGAATAAGAGGCCGGGAATCAGAGGAGGGGAATCAGAGTCCGGGAATCAGAGATGGGGATTCAGAGGCGGGGAATGAGATATGGAGAATCAGAGGCGGGGAATCAGAGGCGGGGAAACAGAGGTGGGGAATCAGATATGGGGAATCAGAGGTGGTGAATCAAAGGCGGTGAATCAGAGATGGGGAATCAGAGGCGGGGAATCAGAGGCAGGGAATCAGATGTGGGGAATCAGAGGCGGGGAATCAGAGCTGGCGAATCAGAGGCTGGGAATCAGAGGTGGGCAATCAGAGGCGGGGAATCAGATATGGGGAATCAGAGGCGGGGAATCAGAGGCGGGGAAACAGAGGCGGGGAATCAAATATAGGGAATCAGAGGTGGGGAATCAGAGGTTGTGAATCAGAGATGGGGAATCAAGGCGGGGAATCAGAGCTGGGGAATCAGAGGCGGGGAATCAGAGGTGGGGAATCAGAGGCAGGGAATCAGATATGGGGAATCAGAGGCGGGGAATCAGAGGTGGGGAAACAGAGGCGGGGAATCAGATATGGCGAATCAGAGGTGGGGAATCAGGGGCAGGGATTCAGTGTCAGGGAATCAGAGGCGGGGAATCAGAGGCGGGGAATCAGAGGCAGGGAATCAGACACGGGGAATCAGAGGCGGGGAATCAGAGATGGGGAATCAGAGGCGGGGAATCAGAGGCAGGGAATCGGACGCCGGGAATCAGAGTCGGGGAATCAGAGCTGGGGAATCAGAGGCGGGGAATCAGAGTTGGGGAATCAGAGGCGGGGATTCAGATATGGGGAAATAGAGGCGGGGAATCAGATATGGGGAATCAGAGGTGTGGAATCAGAGGTTGGGAATCAGAGGAAGGGAATCAGAGTCGGTGAAACAGAGGCGGGGAATCAGATATGTGGAATCAGAGGTGGCGAATCAAAGGCGGTGAAACAGAGATGGGGAATAAGGGCAGGGAATCAGAGGCAGGGAATCAAACACTGGGAATCAGAGCTGGGGAATCAGAGGCAGGGAATCAGAGTTGGGAATCAGAGGCGGGGAATCAGAGGCGGGGAAACAGAGGCGGGGAATCAGATATGGGGAATCAGAGGTGGGGAATCAGAGGTTGGGAATCAGAGGCAGGGAATCGGAGATGGGGAATCAGAGGCAGGGAATCAGAGGCGGGGAATCAGAGGCGGGGAATCAGAGGCCGGGAATCAGATATGGGGAAACTGAGGCGGGGAATCCGAGGCGGGGAAACAGAGGCGGGGAATCAGATATGGGGAATCAGAGGTGGGGAATCAGAGGTTGGGAATCAGAGGCAGGGAATCAGAGGCTTGGAATCAGATGCAGGGAATCAGATGCGGGGAATCAGAGGCGGGGAATCAGAGCTGGGGAATCAGAGGTGGGGAATCAGATTTGGGGAATCAGAGTTGGGGACTTAGATATTGGGAAACAGAGGCGGGGAATCAGAGGCGGGGAAACAGAGGCGGGGAATCAGATATGGGGAATCAGAGGTGGGGAATCAGAGGCAGGGAATCAGATGTGCGGAATCAGAGATGGGGAATCAGAGGCAGGGAATCAGAATCAGAAGCAGGGAATCAGAGGCCGGGAATCAGAGGCCGGAATCAGATGATGGGAATCAGAGGCCTGGAATCAGAGGCGGGGAATCAGAGGCAGGGAATCAGATGCGGGGAATCAGAGGCGGGGAATCAGAGCTGGGGAATCAGAGGCGGGGTATTAGAGTTGGGGAATCAGAGGCGGGGAATCGGATATGGGGAAACAGAGGTAGGGAATCAGAGGCGGGGAAACAGAGGCAGGGAATCAGATATGGGGAATCAGAGGCGGGGAATCAGAGGTGGGGAATCATAGGCAGGGAATCGGATGTGCGGAATCAGAGATGGGGAATCAGAGGCCGGGAATCAGAGGTGGTGAATCAGAGATGGGAAATCAGAGGCGGGGAATCAGAGGCAGGGTATCAGACGCGGGGTATCAGAGGTGGGCAATCAGAGGCGGGGAATCAGATATGGGGAATCAGAGGCGGGGAATCAGAGGCGGGGAAACAGAGGCGGGGAATCAGATATGGGGAATCAGAGGTGGGGCATCAGAGGTTGTGAATCACAGATGGGGAATCAGAGGCGGGGAATCAGAGGCAGGGAATCAGACGCTGGGAATCAGAGGCGGGGAGTCAAAGCTGGGGAATCAGAAGCGGGGAATCAGAGTTGGGGAATCAGAGGCGGGGAATCAGATATGGGGAATCAGAGGCAGGGAATCAGAGGCGGGGAATCAGAGGCAGGGAATCAGACGCGGGGAATCTGAGGCGGGGAATCAGAGCTGGGGAATCAGAGGTGGGGAATCAGAGTTGGGGAATCAGAGGCAGGGAATTGGATGTGCGGAATCAGAGATGGGGAATCAGAGGTGGGGAATCAGAGGCAGTGAATCAGAGATGGGGAATCAGAGGCGGGGAATCAGAGGCAGGAAATCAGACACGGGGATTCAGAGGCTGGGAATCAGACGGGGGGAATCAAAGGCGGGGAATCAGAGCTGGGGAATCTGAGGCAGGGAATCAGAGTTGGGGATTCAGAGGCGGGGAATCAGAGGTGGTGAATCAGTGATGGGGAATCACAGGCGGGGAATCAGAGGCGGGGAATTAGATATGGGGAATCAGAGGCAGGGAATCAGAGCTGGGGAATCAGAGGCGGGGAATCATAGTTGGGAATCAGAGGCGGGAATCAGATATGGGGAAACAGAGGCGGGGAATCAGAGGCGGGGAAACAGAGGCGGGGAATCAGATATGGGGAATCGGATGCAGGGAATCAGAGGCGGGGAATCAGAGCTGGGGAATCAGAGGCGGGGAATCAGAGTTGGGGCATCAGAGGTGGGGAATTAGATATAGGGAAACAGAGGCGGGGAATCAGAGGCGGGGAAACAGAGGCGGGGAATCAGATATGGGGAATCAGAGGTGGGGAATCAGAGGCAGGGAATCAGATGTGCGGAATCAGAGATGGGGAATCAGAGGCAGGGAATCAGAAGCGGGGAATCAGAGGCCGGGAATCAGAGGCCGGGAATCAGATGCTGGGAATAAGAGGCCGGGAATCAGAGGAGGGGAATCAGAGTCCGGGAATCAGAGATGGGGATTCAGAGGCGGGGAATGAGATATGGAGAATCAGAGGCGGGGAATCAGAGGCGGGGAAACAGAGGCGGGGAATCAGATATGGGGAATCAGAGGTGGGGAATCAGAGGTTGGGAATCAGAGGCAGGGAATCGGAGATGGGGAATCAGAGGCAGGGAATCAGAGGCGGGGAATCAGAGGCGGGGAATCAGAGGCCTGGAATCAGATATGGGGAAACTGAGGCGGGGATTCCGAGGCGGGGAAACAGAGGCGGGGAATCAGATATGGGGAATCAGAGGTGGGGAATCAGAGGTTGGGAATCAGAGGCAGGGAATCAGAGGCTTGGAATCAGATGCAGGGAATCAGATGCGGGGAATCAGAGGCGGGGAATCAGAGCTGGGGAATCAGAGGTGGGGAATCAGATTTGGGGAATCAGAGGTGGGGACTTAGATATTGGGAAACAGAGGCGGGGAATCAGAGGCGGGGAAACAGAGGCGGGGAATCAGATATGGGGAATCAGAGGTGGGGAATCAGAGGCAGGGAATCAGATGTGCGGAATCAGAGATGGGGAATCAGAGGCAGGGAATCAGAATCAGAAGCAGGGAATCAGAGGCCGGGAATCAGAGGCCGGAATCAGATGATGGGAATCAGAGGCCTGGAATCAGAGGCGGGGAATCAGAGGCAGGGAATCAGATGCGGGGAATCAGAGGCGGGGAATCAGAGCTGGGGAATCAGAGGCGGGGTATTAGAGTTGGGGAATCAGAGGCGGGGAATCGGATATGGGGAAACAGAGGTAGGGAATCAGAGGCGGGGAAACAGAGGCAGGGAATCAGATATGGGGAATCAGAGGCGGGGAATCAGAGGTGGGGAATCATAGGCAGGGAATCGGATGTGCGGAATCAGAGATGGGGAATCAGAGGCCGGGAATCAGAGGTGGTGAATCAGAGATGGGAAATCAGAGGCGGGGAATCAGAGGCAGGGTATCAGACGCGGGGTATCAGAGGTGGGCAATCAGAGGCGGGGAATCAGATATGGGGAATCAGAGGCGGGGAATCAGAGGCGGGGAAACAGAGGCGGGGAATCAGATATGGGGAATCAGAGGTGGGGCATCAGAGGTTGTGAATCACAGATGGGGAATCAGAGGCGGGGAATCAGAGGCAGGGAATCAGACGCTGGGAATCAGAGGCGGGGAGTCAAAGCTGGGGAATCAGAAGCGGGGAATCAGAGTTGGGGAATCAGAGGCGGGGAATCAGATATGGGGAATCAGAGGCAGGGAATCAGAGGCGGGGAATCAGAGGCAGGGAATCAGACGCGGGGAATCTGAGGCGGGGAATCAGAGCTGGGGAATCAGAGGTGGGGAATCAGAGTTGGGGAATCAGAGGCAGGGAATTGGATGTGCGGAATCAGAGATGGGGAATCAGAGGTGGGGAATCAGAGGCAGTGAATCAGAGATGGGGAATCAGAGGCGGGGAATCAGAGGCAGGAAATCAGACACGGGGATTCAGAGGCTGGGAATCAGACGGGGGGAATCAAAGGCGGGGAATCAGAGCTGGGGAATCTGAGGCAGGGAATCAGAGTTGGGGATTCAGAGGCGGGGAATCAGAGGTGGTGAATCAGTGATGGGGAATCACAGGCGGGGAATCAGAGGCGGGGAATTAGATATGGGGAATCAGAGGCAGGGAATCAGAGCTGGGGAATCAGAGGCGGGGAATCATAGTTGGGAATCAGAGGCGGGAATCAGATATGGGGAAACAGAGGCGGGGAATCAGAGGCGGGGAAACAGAGGCGGGGAATCAGATATGGGGAATCGGATGCAGGGAATCAGAGGTGGGGAATCAGAGCTGGGGAATCAGAGGCGGGGAATCAGAGTTGGGGCATCAGAGGTGGGGAATTAGATATAGGGAAACAGAGGCGGGGAATCAGAGGCGGGGAAACAGAGGCGGGGAATCAGATATGGGGAATCAGAGGTGGGGAATCAGAGGCAGGGAATCAGATGTGCGGAATCAGAGATGGGGAATCAGAGGCAGGGAATCAGAAGCGGGGAATCAGAGGCCGGGAATCAGAGGCCGGGAATCAGATGCTGGGAATAAGAGGCCGGGAATCAGAGGAGGGGAATCAGAGTCCGGGAATCAGAGATGGGGATTCAGAGGCGGGGAATGAGATATGGAGAATCAGAGGCGGGGAATCAGAGGCGGGGAAACAGAGGTGGGGAATCAGATATGGGGAATCAGAGGTGGCGAATCAAAGGCGGTGAATCAGAGATGGGGAATCAGAGGCGGGGAATCAGAGGCAGGGAATCAGATGTGGGGAATCAGAGGCGGGGAATCAGAGCTGGCGAATCAGAGGCTGGGAATCAGAGGTGGGCAATCAGAGGCGGGGAATCAGATATGGGGAATCAGAGGCGGGGAATCAGAGGCGGGGAAACAGAGGCGGGGAATCAAATATAGGGAATCAGAGGTGGGGAATCAGAGGTTGTGAATCAGAGATGGGGAATCAAGGCGGGGAATCAGAGGCAGGGAATCAGACGCGGGGAATCAGAGGCGGGGATTCAGAGCTGGGGAATCAGAGGCGGGGAATCAGAGTTGGGGAATCAGAGGCAGGGAATCAGATATGGGGAATCAGAGGCGGGGAATCCGAGGCCGGGAATCAGATATGGGGAAACAGAGGCGGGGAATCCGAGGCGGGGAAACAGAGGCGGGGAATCAGATATGGGGAATCAGAGGTGGGGAATCAGAGGTTGGGAATCAGAGGCAGGGAATCAGAGGCTTGGAATCAGATGCAGGGTATCAGATGCGGGGAATCAGAGGTGGGGAATCAGAGCTGGGGAATCAGAGGTGGGGAATCAGATTTGGGGAATCAGAGGTGGGGACTTAGATATTGGGAAACAGAGGCGGGGAATCAGAGGCGGGGAATTAGATATGGGGAATCAGAGGTGGGGAATCAGAGGCAGGGAATCAGATGTGCGGAATCAGAGATGGGGAATCAGAGGCAGGGAATCAGAATCAGAAGCAGGGAATCAGAGGCCGGGAATCAGAGGCCGGAATCAGATGCTGGGAATCAGAGGCCTGGAATCAGAGGCGGGGAATCAGAGGCAGGGAATCAGATGCGGGGAATCAGAGGCGGGGAATCAGAGCTGGGGAATCAGAGGCGGGGTATTAGAGTTGGGGAATCAGAGGCGGTGAATCAGATATGGGGAAACAGAGGTGGGGAATCAGAGGCGGGGAAAGAGAGGCAGGGAATCAGATATGGGGAATCAGAGGTGGGGCATCAGAGGTTGTGAATCACAGATGGGGAATCAGAGGCGGGGAATCAGAGGCAGGGAATCAGACGCGGGGAATCAGAGGCGGGGATTCAGAGCTGGGGAATCAGAAGCGGGGAATCAGAGTTGGGGAATCAGAGGCGGGGAATCAGATATGGGGAATCAGAGGCAGGGAATCAGAGGCGGGGAATCAGAGGTGGGGAATACGAGGTGGGGAATCAGAGGCGGGGAATCAGAGGCAGGGAATCAGATGAAGGGAATCTGATGCAGGGAATCTGAGGCAGGGAATCTGAGGCAGGGAATCTGTGGCAGGGAATCTGATGCGGGTTATCAGAAGGGGGAAATGAGATGTGGGAAACGAGATGCAGAGAAAGAGGCACGGATATAGAGGCAGGGAAAGAGAGGCAGGGTATCAGAGGCGGGTAATCAGAGGCGTGGAATCAGAGGCGGGGAATCAGAGACACAGAAAGAGAGGCGTGGAATCAGAGGTGCGGAATCAGAGCCGGTGAATCTGAGCCGGGAAATCAGAAGCAGAGCAACAGAGGTGGTGAAACATGGGTGCGGAATCGGACACGGGGAATCAGAGGTGGGGACTCAGAGGCCGGGAATCAGAGGCAGAGAATCAGAGGCAGGGAATCAGAGGCAGGTTATCAGAGGCAGGGAATCAGAGGTGGGAAATCAGAGGCGGGGAATCAGAGGCGGCGAATCAGAGGCGGGGAATCAGAGGCGGGGAATCAGAGGCGGAGAATCAGAGGCGGGGAATCTGATGCAGGAAATCAGAGGCAGGGAATCAGAGGCAGGGAATCAGAGGCAGGGAATCTGAGGCAGGGAATCAGAGGTGGGGAATCAGAGGCGGGGAATCAGAGGCAGGGAATCAGATGAAGGGAATCTGATGCAGGGAATCTGAGGCAGGGAATCTGAGGCAGGGAATCTGTGTCAGGGAATCTGATGCGGGTTATCAGAAGGGGGAAATGAGATGTGGGAAACGAGATGCAGAGAAAGAGACACGGAAATAGAGGCAGGGAAAGACAGGCAGGGAATCAGAGGCGGGGAATCAGAGGTGGGGAATCAGAGGCTGGGAATCAGAGGCGGGGAATCAGAGGGGGGAATCAGAGGTGGGGAATCAGAGGCAGGGAATCAGAGGCAGGGAATCAGAGGCGGGAAATCAGAGGCGGCGAATCTGAGGCGTGGAATCAGAGGTGGGGAAAGAGATGTGGGGAAACGTAGGCCAGGAAAGTTGCGCGGAAAGGGAGGCGGTGTATCAGAGGCGGGGATTCAGAGGCGGGGAATCAGAGGCGGGGAATCAGAGGCGTGGAATCAGAGGTGGGGAAAGAGATGTGGGGAAACAGGCGGGTAAACAGAAGCGGGTAAACATAGCTGCATAAATAGAGGCAGCGAAAGAGATGGGCGAAACATAGTGGTTGGAACTTGTGTGTTGAAAATTAGGTACACAGAACAGATCAAACAGAGTTGTTGAAATTGAGGGAGGGAAAGAGAGGCACAGAAAGAGTGGAGGGGAAAGAGTGCAGTCAAAATAGAGGCGTAGAGACAGAGGTGGGGAATCAGAGGCGGGGATTCAGAGGCGGGGAATCAGAGGCAGGGAATCAGATGAAGGGAATCTGATGCAGGGAATCTGAGGCAGGGAAACTGAGGCAGGGAATCGGAGGCAGGGAATCTGAGGCAGGGAATCAGTAAAAAGTTATCAGAGGCAGGGTATCTGAGGCGGAGAATCAGAGGTGGGGATTCAGAAGTGGGGAATCAGAGGTGGGGAATCAGAGGCGTGGAATCAGAGGCGGGGAATCAGAGGTGGGGAATCAGAAGTGGGGAATCAGAGGTGGGGAATCAGAGGCGGGGAATCAGAGGCGTGGAATCAGAGGCGGGCAATCAGAGGCGGGGAATCAGAGGCGGGGAATCAGAGGCGGGGAATCAGAGGTGGTGAATCAGAGGCGGGGAATCAGAGGCGGGGAATCAGAGGCGGGCAATCAGATGCAGGGAATCAGAGGCAGGGAATCTGATGCAGGGAATCTGAGGCAGGGAATCTGAGGCAGGGAATCTGTGGTGGGGAATCAGAGGAGGGAAAACAGGCGGGTAAACAGAGGCGGGTAAACATAGGCGGGGAATCAGAGGCGTGGAATCAGAGGCGGGAAATCAGAGGCGGGGAAAGTTATGTGGGGAAAAGAAGGACAGGAAAGTTGAGCGGAAAGGGAGGCACTGAATCAGAGGTGGGGAATCAGAGGCGGGGAATCAGAGGCGGGGAATCAGAGGCGGGGAATCAGAGGCGGGGAATCAGAAGTGGGGAATCAGAGGTGGGGAATCAGAGGCGGGGATTCAGAGGCAGAGAATCAGAGGCGGGGAATCTGAGGCAGGGATTCTGAGGTGCGGAATCAGAGGCGGGGAAACATGTGGGTAAACAGAGGTGGGTAAACATAGGCGGGGAATCAGAGGCGGGGAATCAGAGGCGGGGAATCAGATGCGGGGAATCAGAGGTGGGGAATCAGAGGCGGGGTATCAGAGGAGGGGAATCAGAGGCGGGGAATCAGAGGCGGGGAATCAGAGGCGGGGAATCAGAGGCATGGAATCAGAGGCGGGGAATCAGATGCGGGGAATCAGAAGTGGGGAATCAGAGGTGGGGAATCAGAGGCGGGGAATCAGAATCAGCGAATCAGAGGCGGGGCAATCAGAGGTGGGGAATCAGAGGCGGGGAATCAGAGGCGGGGAATCAGAGGCGGTGAATCAGAGGCGGGGAATCAGACGCGGGGAATCAGAGGCGGGGAATCAGAAGTGGGGAATCAGAGGTGGGGAATCAGAGGCGGGGAATCAGAATCAGCGAATCAGAGGCGGGGCAATCAGAGGTGGGGAATCAGAGGCAGGGAATCAGAGGCAGGGAATCTGAGGCAGGGAATCTGAGGCAGGGAATCTGAGGTGGGCAATCAGAGGCGGGAAAACAGGCGGGTAAACAGAGGCGGGTAAACATAGGCGGGGAATCAGAGGCGGGGAATCAGAGGCGGGGAATCAGAGGCGGGGAATCAGAGGCGGGGAATCAGAGTCGGGGAATTAGAGGCGGGGAATCTGAGGCGGGTAATCAGATGCAGGGAATCAGAGGCGGGGAATCAGAGGCGGGGTATCAGAGGCAGGGAATCAGAGGCGCTGAATCAGAGGTGGGGAATCAGAGGCGTGGAATCAGAGACGGGGAATCAGAGGTGGGGAATCAGAAGTGGGGAATCAGAGGTGGGAAATCAGAGGCGGGGAATCACAGATGGGGAATCAGAGGCGGGGAATCAGAGGCAGGGTATCAGAGGCGGGCAATCAGATGCAGGGAATCAGAGGCAGGGAATCAGAGGAAGGGAATCAGAGGCAGGGAACCTGAGGTGGCGAATATGAGGTGGTGAATCAGAGGCGGGGAAACAGGCGGGTAAACAGAGGCGGGGAATCAGATGCAGGGAATCAGCCGCGGGGAATCAGAGGCAGGGAATCAGATGAAGGGAATCTCATGCAGGGAATCTGAGGCAGGGTATCTGAGGCAGGGAATCTGTGGCAGGGAATCTGATGCGGGTTATCAGAAGGGGGAAATGAGATGTGGGAAACGAGATGCAGAGAAACAGGCACGGATATAGAGGCAGGGAAAGAGAGGCAGGGTATCAGAGGCGGGTAATCAGAGGCGTGGAATCAGAGGCGGGGAATCAGAGACACAGAAGGAGAGGCGTGGAATCAGAGGTGCGGAATCAGAGCCGGTGAATCTGAGCCGGGAAATCAGAAGCAGAGCAACAGAGGTGGTGAAACATGGGTGCGGAATCGGACACGGGGAATCAGAGGTGGGGATTCAGAGGCCGGGAATCAGAGGCAGGGAATCAGAGGCAGGTTATCAGAGGCAGGGAATCAGAGGTGGGGAATCAGAGGCGGGGAATCAAGAGGCGGGGAATCAGAGGCGGGGAATCAGAGGCGGGGAATCAGAGGCGGAGAATCAGAGGCGGGCAATCAGATGCAGGAAATCAGAGGCAGGGAATCAGAGGCAGGGAATCTGAGGCAGGGAATCAGAGGTGGGGAATCAGAGGCGTGGAATCAGAGGCAGGGAATCATATGAAGGGAATCTGATGCAGGGAATCTGAGGCAGGGAATCTGAGGCAGGGAATCTGTGGCAGGGAATCTGATGCGGGTTATCAGAAGGGGGAAATGAGATGTGGGAAACGAGATGCAGAGAAAGAGGCACGGAAATAGAGGTAGGGAAAGAGAGGCAGGGAATCAGAGGCGGGGAATCAGAGGTGGGGAATCAGAGGCTGGGAATCAGAGGCGGGGAATCAGAGGGGGGAATCAGAGGTGGGGAATCAGAGGCAGGGAATCAGAGGCAGGGAATCAGAGGCAGGAAATCAGAGGCGGCAAATCTGAGGCGTGGAATCAGAGGTGGGGAAAGAGATGTGGGGAAACGTAGGCCAGGAAAGATGCACGGAAAGGGAGGCGGTGAATCAGAGGCGGGGAATCAGAGGCGGGGAATCAGAGGCAGGGAATCAGAGGGGGGCAATCAGAGGCGGCGAATCAGAGGCGTGGAATCAGAGGTGGGGAATCAGAGGCGGGGAATCAGAGGCGGGGAATCAGAGGCGGGGAATCAGAGGCGGGGAATCAGAGGCGGGGAATCAGATGCGGGGAATCAGATGCGGGGAATCAGAGGTGGGGAATCAGAACCGGGGTATCAGAGGAGGGGAATCAGAGGCGGGGAATCAGAGGCGGGGAATCAGAGGCGGGGAATCAGAGGCATGGAATCAGAGGCGGGAATTCAGAGGCGGGGAAAGATATGTGGGGAAACGTAGGCCAGGAAAGTTGAGCGGAAATGGAGGCAGTGAATCAGAGGTGGGGAATCAGAGGCGGGGAATCAGAGGCGGGGAATCAGAAGTGGGAAATCAGAGGTGGGGAATCAGAGGCGGGGAATCAGAGGCGGGGAATCAGAGGCGGGGAATCAGAGGCAGGGAATCAGAGGCGGGCAATCAGATGCAGGGAATCAGAGGCAGGGAATCAGAGGCAGGGAATCAGAGGCAGGGAATCTGAGGGGGCGAATATGAGGTAGTGAATCAGAGGCGGGGAAACAGGCGGGTAAACAGAGGCTGGGAATCAGAGGCAGGGAATCAGCCGCGGGGAATCAGAGGCAGGGAATCAGATGAAGGGAATCTGATGCAGGGAATCTTAGGCAGGGAATCTGAGGCAGGGAATCTGTGGCAGAAAATCTGATGCGGGTTATCAGAAGGGGGAAATGAGATGTGGGAAACGAGATGCAGAGAAAGAGGCACGGAAATAGAGGCAGGGAAAGAGAGGCAGGGTATCAGAGGCGGGTAATCAGAGGCGTGGAATCAGAGGCGGGGAATCAGAGACACAGAAAGAGAGGCGTGGAATCAGAGGTGCGGAATCAGAGCCGGTGAATCTGAGCCGGGAAATCAGAAGCATAGCAACAGAGGCGGTGAAACATGGGTGCGGAATCGGACGCGGGGAATCAGAGGTGGGGACTCAGAGGCAGGGAATCAGAGGCAGGGAATCAGAGGCAGGTTATCAGAGGCAGGGAATCAGATGCGGGGAATCAGAGGCGTGGAATCAGAGGCGGAAAATGAGAGGTGGGGAATCAGAGGCGGGGAATCAGAGGCGGAGAATCATAGGCGGGCAATCAGATGCAGGAAATCAGAGGCAGGGAATCAGAGGCAGGGAATCAGAGGCAGGGAATCTGAGGCAGGGAGTCAGAGGTGGGGAATCAGAGGCGGGGAATCAGAGGCAGGGAATCAGATGAAGGGACTCTGATGCAGGGAATCTGAGGCAGGGAATCTGAGGCAGGGAATCTGTGGCAGGGAATCTGATGAGGGTTATCAGAAGGGGGAAATGAGATTTGGGAAACGAGATGCAGAGAAAGAGGCACGGAAATAGAGGCAGGGAAAGAGAGGCAGGGAATCAGAGGCGGGGAATCAGAGGTGGGGAATCAGAGGCGGGGAATCAGAGGCGGGGAATCAGAGGGGGGAATCAGAGGCGGGGAATCAGAGGCGGGGAATCAGAGGCAGGGAATCAGAGGCGGGAAATCAGAGATGGCGAATCTGAGGCGTGGAATCAGAGGTGGGGAAAGAGATGTGGGGAAACGTAGGCCAGGAAAGATGCACGGAAAGGGAGGCGGTGAATCAGAGGCGGGGAATCAGAGGCGGGGAATCAGAGGCAGGGAATCAGAGGGGGGCAATCAGAGGCGGCGAATCAGAGGCGTGGAATCAGAGGTGGGGAAAGAGATGTGGGGAAACAGGCGGGTAAACAGAAGCGGGTAAACATAGGTGCATAAATAGAGGCGGCGAAAGAGATGGGCGAAACATAGTGGTTGGAACTTGTATGTTGAAAATGAGTTACACAGAACAGATCAAACAGAGTTGTTGAAATTGAGGGAGGGAAAGAGAGGCACGGAAAGAGTGGAGGGGAAAGAGTTCAGGCAAAAGAGAGGCGTAGAGACAGTGGTGGGGAATCAGAGGCGGGGAATCAGAGGCAGGGAATCAGAGGCAGGGAATCAGAGGCGGGGAAAGATATGTGGGGAAACGTAGGCCAGGAAAGTTGAGCGGAAAGGTAGGCAGTGAATCAGAGGTGGGGAATCAGAGGCGGGGAATCAGAGGCGGGGAATCAGAGGCGGGGAATCAGAGGCGGGGAATCAGAAGCGGGGAATCAGAGGTGGGGAATCAGAGGCGGGGTATCAGAGGTTGAGAATCAGAGATGGGCATTCAGATGCAGGGAATCAGAGGCAGGGAATCAGAGGCAGGGAATCAGAGTCACGGAATCTGAGGTAGGGAATCTGAGGTGGGGAATCAGAGGCGGGGAAACAGGCGGGTAAACAGAGGCGGGTAAACATAGGCGGGGAATCAGAGGCAGGGAATCAGAGGCGGGGAATCAGAGGCGGTGAATCAGAGGCGGGGAATCAGAGGCGGGGAATCAGAGGCGGGGAATCAGAGGCGTGGAATCAGAGGCGGGGAATCAGAGGCGGGGAATCAGAAGTGGGGAATCAGATGTGGGGAATCAGAGGCGGGGAATCAGAGGCAGGGAATCAGAGGCGGGCAATCAGAAGTGGGGAATCAGAAGCGGGGAATCAGAGGCGGGGAAACAGAGGCGGTGAATCAGAGGCGGGGAATCAGAAGTGGGGAATCAGAGGTGGGGAATCAGAGGCGGGGAATCAGAGGCGGGGAATCAGAGGCGGGCAATCAGATGCAGGGAATCAGAGGCAGGGAATCAGAGGCAGGGAATCAGAGGCAGGGAATCTGAGGCAGGGAATCTGTGTTGGGGAACCAGAGGCGGGAAAACAGGCGAGTAAACAGAGGCGGGTAAACATAGGTGGGGAATCAGAGGCGGGGAATCAGAGCCGGGAAATCAGAGGCGGGGAATCTGAGGCGGGGAATCAGATGCAGGGAATCAGATGCGGGACATCAGAGGTGCGGTATCAGAGGCGGGGAATTAGAGGCGGGGAATCAGAGGCGGGGAATCAGAGGCGTGGAATCAGAGGCGGGGAATCAGAGGCGGGTAAACATAGGCGGGGAATCAGAGGCGGGGAATCAGAGGCGGGGAATCAGAGGCGGGGAATCAGAGGCGGGGAATCAGAGGCGTGGAATCAGATGCGGTGAATCAGTGGCGGAGAATCAGAGGCGGGGTATTAGACGAGGGGAATCGGAGATGGGGAATCAGAGGCAGTGAATCAGAGGCGGGGAATCAGAGGCGGGGAATCAGAGTCCGGGAATCAGATATGGGGAAACAGAGGCGGGGAATCCGAGGCGGGGAAACAGAGGCGGGGAATCAGATATGGGGAATCAGAGGTGGGGAATCAGAGGTTGGGAATCAGAGGCAGGGAATCAGAGGCTTGGAATCAGATGCAGGGAATCAGATGCGGGGAATCAGAGGCGGGGAATCAGAGCTGGGGAATCAGAGGTGGGGAATCAGATTTGGGGAATCAGAGGCGGGGACTTAGATATTGGGAAACAGAGGCGGGGAATCAGAGGCCGGGAAACCCAGGCGGGGAATCAGATATGGGGAATCAGAGGTGGGGAATCAGAGGCAAGGAATCAGATGTGCGGAATCAGAGATGGGGAATCAGAGGCAGGGAATCAGAATCAGAAGCAGGGAATCAGAGGCCGGGAATCAGAGGCCGGAATCAGATGCTGGGAATCAGAGGCCTGGAATCAGAGGAGGGGAATCAGAGGCAGGGAATCAGATGCGGGGAATCAGAGGCGGGGAATCAGAGCTGGGGAATCAGAGGTGGGGTATTAGAGTTGGGGAATCAGAGGCGGGGAATCAGATATGGGGAAACAGAGGTGGGGAATCAGAGGCAGGGAAACAGAGGCAGGGAATCAGATATGGGGAATCAGAGGTGGGGAATCAGAGATGGGGAATCAGAGGCGGTGAATCAGAGATGGGGAATCAGAGGCGGGGAATCAGAGGCAGGAAATCAGACACGGGGATTCAGAGGCTGGGAATCAGACGGGGGGAATCAAAGGCGGGGAATCAGAGCTGGGGAATCAGAGGCAGGGAATCAGAGGCGGGGAATCAGATATGGGGAATCAGAGGCTGGGATTCAGAGGCGGGGAATCAGAGGCAGGGAATCAGACACGGGGAATCAGAGGTGGGGAATCAGAGATGGGGAATCAGAGGCGGGGAATCAGAGGCAGGGAATCAGACGCGGGGAATCTGAGGCGGGGAATCAGAGCTGGGGAATCAGAGGTGGGGAATCAGAGTTGGGGAATCAGAGGCAGGGAATCGGATGTGCGGAATCAGAGATGAGGAATCAGATGTGGGGAATCAGAGGAATCAGAGATGGGGAATCAGAGGCGGGGAATCAGAGGCAGGAAATCAGACACGGGGATTCAGAGGCTGGGAATCAGACGGGGGGAATCAAAGGCGGGGAATCAGAGCTGGGGAATCAGAGGCAGGGAATCAGAGTTGGGGATTCAGAGACGGGGAATCAGATATGGGGAAACAGAGGCGGGGAATCAGAGGCGGGCAAACAGAGGCGGGGAATTAGATATGGGGAATCAGAGGTGGGGAATCAGAGGTGGTGAATCAGTGATGGGGAATCACAGGCGGGGAATCAGAGGCAGGGAATAGAACGCAGGGAATCAGACGCAGGGAATCAGAGCTGGGGAATCAGAGGCGGGGAATCATAGTTGGGAATCAGAGGCGGGGAATCAGATATGGGGAAACAGAGGCGGGGAATCAGATATGGGGAAACGGATGCGGGGAATCAGAGGCGGGGAATCAGAGCTGGGGAATCAGAGGCGGGGAATCAGAGTTGGGGCATCAGAGGTGGGGAATTAGATATAGGGAAACAGAGGCGGGGAATCAGAGGCGGGGAAACAGAGGCGGGGAATCAGATATGGGGAATCAGAGGTGGGGAATCAGAGGCAGGGAATCAGATGTGCGGAATCAGAGATGGGGAATCAGAGGCAGGGAATCAGAATCAGAAGCGGGGAATCAGAGGCCGGGAATCAGAGGCCGGGAATCAGATGCTGGGAATAAGAGGCCGGGAATCAGAGGTGGGGAATCAGAGTCCGGGAATCAGAGATGGGGATTCAGAGGCGGGGAATGAGATATGGAGAATCAGAGGCGGGGAATCAGAGGCCGGGAAACAGAGGTGGGGAATCAGATATGGGGAATCTGAGGTGGCGAATCAAAGGCGGTGAATCAGAGATGGGGAACCAGAGGCGGGGAATCAGAGGCAGGGAATCAGATGCGGGGAATCAGAGGCGGGGAATCAGAGCTGGCGAATCAGAGGCGGGGAATCAGAGGTGGGCAATCAGAGGCGGGGAATCAGATATGGGGAATCAGAGGCGGGGAATCAGAGGCGGGGAAACAGAGGCGGGGAATCAAATATAGGGAATCAGAGGTGGGGAATCAGAGGTTGTGAATCAGAGATGGGGAATCAAGGCGGGGAATCAGAGGCAGGGAATCAGACACGGGGAATCAGAGGCGGGGATTCAGAGCTGGGGAATCAGTGGCGGGGAATCAGAGTTGGGGAATCAGAGGCAGGGAATCAGATATGGGGAATCAGAGGCGGGGAATCAGAGGTGGGGAAACAGAGGCGGGGAATCAGATATGGGGAATCAGAGGTGGGGAATCAGGGGCAGGGATTCAGTGTCAGGGAATCAGAGGCAGGCAATCAGAGGCGGGGAATCAGAGGCAGGGAATCAGACACGGGGAATCAGAGGCGGGGAATCAGAGATGGGGAATCAGAGGCGGGGAATCAGAGGCAGGGAATCGGACGCCGGGAATCTGAGTCGGGGAATCAGAGCTGGGGAATCAGAGGCGGGGAATCAGAGTTGGGGAAAGAGATGTGGGGAAACGTAGGCCAGGAAAGATGCACGGAAAGGGAGGCGGTGAATCAGAGGCGGGGAATCAGAGGCGGGGAATCAGAGGCAGGGAATCAGAGGGGGACAATCAGAGGCGGCGAATCAGAGGCGTGGAATCAGAGGTGGGGAAAGAGATGTGGGGAAACAGGCGGGTAAACAGAAGCGGGTAAACATAGGTGCATAAATAGAGGCGGCGAAAGAGATGGGCGAAACATAGTGGTTGGAACTTGTATGTTGAAAATGAGTTACACAGAACAGATCAAACAGAGTTGTTGAAATTGAGGGAGGGAAAGAGAGGCACGGAAAGAGTGGAGGGGAAAGAGTTCAGGCAAAAGAGAGGCGTAGAGACAGTGGTGGGGAATCAGAGGCGGGGAATCAGAGGCGGGGAATCAGAGGCAGGGAATCAGAGGCGGGGAAAGATATGTGGGGAAACGTAGGCCAGGAAAGTTGAGCGGAAAGGTAGGCAGTGAATCAGAGGTGGGGAATAAGAGGCGGGGAATCAGAGGCGGGGAATCAGAGGCGGGGAATCAGAGGTGGGGAATCAGAGGCGGGGAATCAGAGGGGGGAATCAGAGGTGGGGAATCAGAGGCGGGGAATCAGAGGCGGGGAATCAGAGGGGGGAATCAGAGGCGGGGAATCAGAGGCGGGGAATCAGAGGCAGGGAATCAGAGGCGGGAAATCAGAGATGGCGAATCTGAGGCGTGGAATCAGAGGTGGGGAAAGAGATGTGGGGAAACGTAGGCCAGGAAAGATGCACGGAAAGGGAGGCAGTGAATCAGAGGCGGGGAATCAGAGGCGGGGAATCAGAGGCAGGGAATCAGAGGGGGGCAATCAGAGGCGGCGAATCAGAGGCGTGGAATCAGAGGTGGGGAAAGAGATGTGGGGAAACAGGCGGGTAAACAGAAGCGGGTAAACATAGGTGCATAAATAGAGGCGGCGAAAGAGATGGGCGAAACATAGTGGTTGGAACTTGTATGTTGAAAATGAGTTACACAGAACAGATCAAACAGAGTTGTTGAAATTGAGGGAGGGAAAGAGAGGCACGGAAAGAGTGGAGGGGAAAGAGTTCAGGCAAAAGAGAGGCGTAGAGACAGTGGTGGGGAATCAGAGGCGGGGAATCAGAGGCAGGGAATCAGAGGCAGGGAATCAGAGGCGGGGAAAGATATGTGGGGAAACGTAGGCCAGGAAAGTTGAGCGGAAAGGTAGGCAGTGAATCAGAGGTGGGGAATCAGAGGCGGGGAATCAGAGGCGGGGAATCAGAGGCGGGGAATCAGAGGCAGGGAATCAGAAGCGGGGAATCAGAGGTGGGGAATCAGAGGCGGGGTATCAGAGGTTGAGAATCAGAGATGGGCATTCAGATGCAGGGAATCAGAGGCAGGGAATCAGAGGCAGGGAATCAGAGTCACGGAATCTGAGGTAGGGAATCTGAGGTGGGGAATCAGAGGCGGGGAAACAGGCGGGTAAACAGAGGCGGGTAAACATAGGCGGGGAATCAGAGGCAGGGAATCAGAGGCGGGGAATCAGAGGCGGTGAATCAGAGGCGGGGAATCAGAGGCGGGGAATCAGAGGCGGGGAATCAGAGGCGTGGAATCAGAGGCGGGGAATCAGAGGCGGGGAATCAGAAGTGGGGAATCAGATGTGGGGAATCAGAGGCGGGGAATCAGAGGCAGGGAATCAGAGGCGGGCAATCAGAAGTGGGGAATCAGAAGCGGGGAATCAGAGGCGGGGAAACAGAGGCGGTGAATCAGAGGCGGGGAATCAGAAGTGGGGAATCAGAGGTGGGGAATCAGAGGCGGGGAATCAGAGGCGGGGAATCAGAGGCGGGCAATCAGATGCAGGGAATCAGAGGCAGGGAATCAGAGGCAGGGAATCAGAGGCAGGGAATCTGAGGCAGGGAATCTGTGTTGGGGAACCAGAGGCGGGAAAACAGGCGAGTAAACAGAGGCGGGTAAACATAGGTGGGGAATCAGAGGCGGGGAATCAGAGCCGGGAAATCAGAGGCGGGGAATCTGAGGCGGGGAATCAGATGCAGGGAATCAGATGCGGGACATCAGAGGTGCGGTATCAGAGGCGGGGAATTAGAGGCGGGGAATCAGAGGCGGGGAATCAGAGGCGTGGAATCAGAGGCGGGGAATCAGAGGCGGGTAAACATAGGCGGGGAATCAGAGGCGGGGAATCAGAGGCGGGGAATCAGAGGCGGGGAATCAGAGGCGGGGAATCAGAGGCGTGGAATCAGATGCGGTGAATCAGTGGCGGAGAATCAGAGGCGGGGTATTAGACGAGGGGAATCGGAGATGGGGAATCAGAGGCAGTGAATCAGAGGCGGGGAATCAGAGGCGGGGAATCAGAGTCCGGGAATCAGATATGGGGAAACAGAGGCGGGGAATCCGAGGCGGGGAAACAGAGGCGGGGAATCAGATATGGGGAATCAGAGGTGGGGAATCAGAGGTTGGGAATCAGAGGCAGGGAATCAGAGGCTTGGAATCAGATGCAGGGAATCAGATGCGGGGAATCAGAGGCGGGGAATCAGAGCTGGGGAATCAGAGGTGGGGAATCAGATTTGGGGAATCAGAGGCGGGGACTTAGATATTGGGAAACAGAGGCGGGGAATCAGAGGCCGGGAAACCCAGGCGGGGAATCAGATATGGGGAATCAGAGGTGGGGAATCAGAGGCAAGGAATCAGATGTGCGGAATCAGAGATGGGGAATCAGAGGCAGGGAATCAGAATCAGAAGCAGGGAATCAGAGGCCGGGAATCAGAGGCCGGAATCAGATGCTGGGAATCAGAGGCCTGGAATCAGAGGCGGGGAATCAGAGGCAGGGAATCAGATGCGGGGAATCAGAGGCGGGGAATCAGAGCTGGGGAATCAGAGGTGGGGTATTAGAGTTGGGGAATCAGAGGCGGGGAATCAGATATGGGGAAACAGAGGTGGGGAAACAGAGGCAGGGAAACAGAGGCAGGGAATCAGATATGGGGAATCAGAGGTGGGGAATCAGAGATGGGGAATCAGAGGCGGTGAATCAGAGATGGGGAATCAGAGGCGGGGAATCAGAGGCAGGAAATCAGACACGGGGATTCAGAGGCTGGGAATCAGACGGGGGGAATCAAAGGCGGGGAATCAGAGCTGGGGAATCAGAGGCAGGGAATCAGAGGCGGGGAATCAGATATGGGGAATCAGAGGCTGGGATTCAGAGGCGGGGAATCAGAGGCAGGGAATCAGACACGGGGAATCAGAGGTGGGGAATCAGAGATGGGGAATCAGAGGCGGGGAATCAGAGGCAGGGAATCAGACGCGGGGAATCTGAGGCGGGGAATCAGTGCTGGGGAATCAGAGGTGGGGAATCAGAGTTGGGGAATCAGAGGCAGGGAATCGGATGTGCGGAATCAGAGATGGGGAATCAGATGTGGGGAATCAGAGGAATCAGAGATGGGGAATCAGAGGCGGGGAATCAGAGGCAGGAAATCAGACACGGGGATTCAGAGGCTGGGAATCAGACGGGGGGAATCAAAGGCGGGGAATCAGAGCTGGGGAATCAGAGGCAGGGAATCAGAGTTGGGGATTCAGAGACGGGGAATCAGATATGGGGAAACAGAGGCGGGGAATCAGAGGCGGGCAAACAGAGGCGGGGAATTAGATATGGGGAATCAGAGGTGGGGAATCAGAGGTGGTGAATCAGTGATGGGGAATCACAGGCGGGGAATCAGAGGCAGGGAATAGAACGCAGGGAATCAGACGCAGGGAATCAGAGCTGGGGAATCAGAGGCGGGGAATCATAGTTGGGAATCAGAGGCGGGGAATCAGATATGGGGAAACAGAGGCGGGGAATCAGATATGGGGAAACGGATGCGGGGAATCAGAGGCGGGGAATCAGAGCTGGGGAATCAGAGGCGGGGAATCAGAGTTGGGGCATCAGAGGTGGGGAATTAGATATAGGGAAACAGAGGCGGGGAATCAGAGGCGGGGAAACAGAGGCGGGGAATCAGATATGGGGAATCAGAGGTGGGGAATCAGAGGCAGGGAATCAGATGTGCGGAATCAGAGATGGGGAATCAGAGGCAGGGAATCAGAATCAGAAGCGGGGAATCAGAGGCCGGGAATCAGAGGCCGGGAATCAGATGCTGGGAATAAGAGGCCGGGAATCAGAGGTGGGGAATCAGAGTCCGGGAATCAGAGATGGGGATTCAGAGGCGGGGAATGAGATATGGAGAATCAGAGGCGGGGAATCAGAGGCCGGGAAACAGAGGTGGGGAATCAGATATGGGGAATCTGAGGTGGCGAATCAAAGGCGGTGAATCAGAGATGGGGAACCAGAGGCGGGGAATCAGAGGCAGGGAATCAGATGCGGGGAATCAGAGGCGGGGAATCAGAGCTGGCGAATCAGAGGCGGGGAATCAGAGGTGGGCAATCAGAGGCGGGGAATCAGATATGGGGAATCAGAGGCGGGGAATCAGAGGCGGGGAAACAGAGGCGGGGAATCAAATATAGGGAATCAGAGGTGGGGAATCAGAGGTTGTGAATCAGAGATGGGGAATCAAGGCGGGGAATCAGAGGCAGGGAATCAGACACGGGGAATCAGAGGCGGGGATTCAGAGCTGGGGAATCAGTGGCGGGGAATCAGAGTTGGGGAATCAGAGGCAGGGAATCAGATATGGGGAATCAGAGGCGGGGAATCAGAGGTGGGGAAACAGAGGCGGGGAATCAGATATGGGGAATCAGAGGTGGGGAATCAGGGGCAGGGATTCAGTGTCAGGGAATCAGAGGCAGGCAATCAGAGGCGGGGAATCAGAGGCAGGGAATCAGACACGGGGAATCAGAGGCGGGGAATCAGAGATGGGGAATCAGAGGCGGGGAATCAGAGGCAGGGAATCGGACGCCGGGAATCTGAGTCGGGGAATCAGAGCTGGGGAATCAGAGGCGGGGAATCAGAGTTGGGGAAAGAGATGTGGGGAAACGTAGGCCAGGAAAGATGCACGGAAAGGGAGGCGGTGAATCAGAGGCGGGGAATCAGAGGCGGGGAATCAGAGGCAGGGAATCAGAGGGGGACAATCAGAGGCGGCGAATCAGAGGCGTGGAATCAGAGGTGGGGAAAGAGATGTGGGGAAACAGGCGGGTAAACAGAAGCGGGTAAACATAGGTGCATAAATAGAGGCGGCGAAAGAGATGGGCGAAACATAGTGGTTGGAACTTGTATGTTGAAAATGAGTTACACAGAACAGATCAAACAGAGTTGTTGAAATTGAGGGAGGGAAAGAGAGGCACGGAAAGAGTGGAGGGGAAAGAGTTCAGGCAAAAGAGAGGCGTAGAGACAGTGGTGGGGAATCAGAGGCGGGGAATCAGAGGCGGGGAATCAGAGGCAGGGAATCAGAGGCGGGGAAAGATATGTGGGGAAACGTAGGCCAGGAAAGTTGAGCGGAAAGGTAGGCAGTGAATCAGAGGTGGGGAATCAGAGGCGGGGAATCAGAGGCGGGGAATCAGAGGCGGGGAATCAGAGGCGGGGAATCAGAAGCGGGGAATCAGAGGTGGGGAATCCGAGGCGGGGTATCAGAGGTTGAGAATCAGAGATGGGCATTCAGATGCAGGGAATCAGAGGCAGGGAATCAGAGGCAGGGAATCAGAGTCACGGAATCTGAGGTAGGGAATCTGAGGTGGGGAATCAGAGGCGGGGAAACAGGCGGGTAAACAGAGGCGGGTAAACATAGGCGGGGAATCAGAGGCAGGGAATCAGAGGCGGGGAATCAGAGGCGGTGAATCAGAGGCGGGGAATCAGAGGCGGGGAATCAGATGCGGGGAATCAGAGGCGGGGAATCAGAGGTGGGGTATTAGATGAGGGGAATCAGAGGCGGGGAATCAGAGGCGGGGAATCAGAGGCGGGGAATCAGAGGCGTGGAATCAGAGGCGGGGAATCAGAGGCGGGGAATCAGAAGTGGGGAATCAGATGTGGGGAATCAGAGGCGGGGAATCAGAGGCAGGGAATCAGAGGCGGGCAATCAGAAGTGGGGAATCAGAAGCGGGGAATCAGAGGCGGGGAAACAGAGGTGGTGAATCAGAGGCGGGGAATCAGAAGTGGGGAATCAGAGGTGGGGAATCAGAGGCGGGGAATCAGAGGCGGGGAATCAGAGGCGGGCAATCAGATGCAGGGAATCAGAGGCAGGGAATCAGAGGCAGGGAATCAGAGGCAGGGAATCTGAGGCAGGGAATCTGTGTTGGGGAACCAGAGGCGGGAAAACAGGCAAGTAAACAGAGGCGGGTAAACATAGGTGGGGAATCAGAGGCGGGGAATCAGAGCCGGGAAATCAGAGGCGGGGAATCTGAGGCGGGGAATCAGATGCATGGAATCAGATGCGGGACATCAGAGGTGCGGTATCAGAGGCGGGGAATTAGAGGCGGGGAATCAGAGGCAGGGAATCAGAGGCATGGAATCAGAGGCGGGGAATCAGAGGCGGGTAAACATAGGCGGGGAATCAGAGGCGGGGAATCAGAGGCGGGGAATCAGAGGCGGGGAATCAGAGCCGGGAAATCAGAGGCGGGGAATCTGAGGCGGGGAATCAGATGCAGGGAATCAGATGCGGGACATCAGAGGTGCGGTATCAGAGGCGGGGAATTAGAGGAGGGGAATCAGAGGCGGGGAATCAGAGGCGTGGAATCAGAGGCGGGGAATCAGAGGCGGGTAAACATAGGCGGGGAATCAGAGGCGGGGAATCAGAGGCGGGGAATCAGAGGCGGGGAATCAGAGGCGGGGAATCAGAGGCGTGGAATCAGATGCGGTGAATCAGTGGCGGAGAATCAGAGGCGGGGTATTAGACGAGGGGAATCGGAGATGGGGAATCAGAGGCAGTGAATCAGAGGCGGGGAACCAGAGGCGGGGAATCAGAGTCCGGGAATCAGATATGGGGAAACAGAGGCGGGGAATCCGAGGCGGGGAAACAGAGGCGGGGAATCAGATATGGGGAATCAGAGGTGGGGAATCAGAGGTTGGGAATCAGAGGCAGGGAATCAGAGGCTTGGAATCAGATGCAGGGAATCAGATGCGGGGAATCAGAGGCGTGGAATCAGAGCTGGGGAATCAGAGGTGGGGAATCAGATTTGGGGAATCAGAGGCGGGAACTTAGATATTGGGAAACAGAGGCGGGGAATCAGAGGCGGGGAAACCCAGGCGGGGAATCAGATATGGGGAATCAGAGGTGGGGAATCAGAGGCAAGGAATCAGATGTGCGGAATCAGAGATGGGGAATCAGAGGCAGGGAATCAGAATCAGAAGCAGGGAATCAGAGGCCGGGAATCAGAGGCCGGAATCAGATGCTGGGAATCAGAGGCCTGGAATCAGAGGCGGGGAATCAGAGGCAGGGAATCAGATGCGGGGAATCAGAGGCGGGGAATCAGAGCTGGGGAATCAGAGGTGGGGTATTAGAGTTGGGGAATCAGAGGCGGGGAATCAGATATGGGGAAACAGAGGTGGGGAATCAGAGGCGGGGAAACAGAGGCAGGGAATCAGATATGGGGAATCAGAGGTGGGGAATCAGAGATGGGGAATCAGAGGCGGTGAATCAGAGATGGGGAATCAGAGGCGGGGAATCAGAGGCAGGAAATCAGACACGGGGATTCAGAGGCTGGGAATCAGACGGGGGGAATCAAAGGCGGGGAATCAGAGCTGGGGAATCAGAGGCAGGGAATCAGAGGCGGGGAATCAGATATGGGGAATCAGAGGCTGGGATTCAGAGGCGGGGAATCAGAGGCAGGGAATCAGACACGGGGAATCAGAGGTGGGGAATCAGAGATGGGGAATCAGAGGCGGGGAATCAGAGGCAGGGAATCAGACGCGGGGAATCTGAGGCGGGGAATCAGAGCTGGGGAATCAGAGGTGGGGAATCAGAGTTGGGGAATCAGAGGCAGGGAATCGGATGTGCGGAATCAGAGATGGGGAATCAGATGTGGGGAATCAGAGGAATCAGAGATGGGGAATCAGAGGCGGGGAATCAGAGGCAGGAAATCAGACACGGGGATTCAGAGGCTGGGAATAAGACGGGGGGAATCAAAGGCGGGGAATCAGAGCTGGGGAATCAGAGGCAGGGAATCAGAGTTGGGGATTCAGAGACGGGGAATCAGATATGGGGAAACAGAGGCGGGGAATCAGAGGCGGGCAAACAGAGGCGGGGAATTAGATATGGGGAATCAGAGGTGGGGAATCAGAGGTGGTGAATCAGTGATGGGGAATCACAGGCGGGGAATCAGAGGCAGGGAATAGAATGCAGGGAATCAGACGCAGGGAATCAGAGCTGGGGAATCAGAGGCGGGGAATCATAGTTGGGAATCAGAGGCGGGGAATCAGATATGGGGAAACAGAGGCGGGGAATCAGAGGCGGGGAAACAGAGGCGGGGAATCAGATATGGGGAATCGGATGCGGGGAATCAGAGGCGGGGAATCAGAGCTGGGGAATCAGAGGCGGGGAATCAGAGTTGGGGCATCAGAGGTGGGGAATTAGATATAGGGAAACAGAGGCGGGGAATCAGAGGCGGGGAAACAGAGGCGGGGAATCAGATATGGGGAATCAGAGGTGGGGAATCAGAGGCAGGGAATCAGATGTGCGGAATCAGAGATGGGGAATCAGAGGCAGGGAATCAGAATCAGAAGCGGGGAATCAGAGGCCGGGAATCAGAGGCCGGGAATCAGATGCTGGGAATAAGAGGCCGGGAATCAGAGGTGGGGAATCAGAGTCCGGGAATCAGAGATGGGGATTCAGAGGCGGGGAATGAGATATGGAGAATCAGAGGCGGGGAATCAGAGGCCGGGAATCAGAGGTGGGGAATCAGATATGGGGAATCAGAGGTGGCGAATCAAAGGCGGTGAATCAGAGATGGGGAACCAGAGGCGGGGAATCAGAGGCAGGGAATCAGATGCGGGGAATCAGAGGCGGGGAATCAGAGCTGGCGAATCAGAGGCGGGGAATCAGAGGTGGGGAATCAGAGGCGGGGTATCAGAGGTTGAGAATCAGAGATGGGCATTCAGATGCAGGGAATCAGAGGCAGGGAATCAGAGGCAGGGAATCAGAGTCACGGAATCTGAGGTAGGGAATCTGAGGTGGGGAATCAGAGGCGGGGAAACAGGCGGGTAAACAGAGGCGGGTAAACATAGGCGGGGAATCAGAGGCAGGGAATCAGAGGCGGGGAATCAGAGGCGGTGAATCAGAGGCGGGGAATCAGAGGCGGGGAATCAGATGCGGGGAATCAGAGGCGGGGAATCAGAGGTGGGGTGTTAGATGAGGGGAATCAGAGGCGGGGAATCAGTGGCGGGGAATCAGAGGCGGGGAATCAGAGGCGTGGAATCAGAGGCGGGGAATCAGAGGCGGGGAATCAGAAGTGGGGAATCAGATGTGGGGAATCAGAGGCGGGGAATCAGAGGCAGGGAATCAGAGGCGGGCAATCAGAAGTGGGGAATCAGAAGCGGGGAATCAGAGGCGGGGAAACAGAGGCGGTGAATCAGAGGC
This sequence comes from Narcine bancroftii, assembly GCF_036971445.1. Lineage (NCBI taxonomy): Eukaryota > Metazoa > Chordata > Chondrichthyes > Torpediniformes > Narcinidae > Narcine > Narcine bancroftii. Next base: position 1,815,888 of record NW_027211883.1, read on the forward strand.
GGGGAATCAGAAGTGGGGAATCAGAGGTGGGGAATCAGAGGCGGGGAATCAGAGGCGGGGAATCAGAGGCGGGCAATCAGATGCAGGGAATCAGAGGCAGGGAATCAGAGGCAGGGAATCAGAGGCAGGGAATCTGAGGCAGGGAATCTGTGTTGGGGAACCAGAGGCGGGAAAACAGGCAAGTAAACAGAGGCGGGTAAACATAGGTGGGGAATCAGAGGCGGGGAATCAGAGCCGGGAAATCAGAGGCGGGGAATCTGAGGCGGGGAATCAGATGCATGGAATCAGATGCGGGACATCAGAGGTGCGGTATCAGAGGCGGGGAATTAGAGGCGGGGAATCAGAGGCGGGGAATCAGAGTCGTGGAATCAGAGGCGGGGAATCAGAGGCGGGTAAACATAGGCGGGGAATCAGAGGCGGGGAATCAGAGGCGGGGAATCAGAGGCGGGGAATCAGAGCCGGGAAATCAGAGGCGGGGAATCTGAGGCGGGGAATCAGATGCAGGGAATCAGATGCGGGACATCAGAGGTGCGGTATCAGAGGCGGGGAATTAGAGGCGGGGAATCAGAGGCGGGGAATCAGAGGCGTGGAATCAGAGGCGGGGAATCAGAGGCGGGTAAACATAGGCGGGGAATCAGAGGCGGGGAATCAGAGGCGGGGAATCAGAGGCGGGGAATCAGAGGCGGGGAATCAGAGGCGTGGAATCAGATGCGGTGAATCAGTGGCGGAGAATCAGAGGCGGGGTATTAGACGAGGGGAATCGGAGATGGGGAATCAGAGGCAGTGAATCAGAGGCGGGGAATCAGAGGCGGGGAATCAGAGTCCGGGAATCAGATATGGGGAAACAGAGGCGGGGAATCCGAGGCGGGGAAACAGAGGCGGGGAATCAGATATGGGGAATCAGAGGTGGGGAATCAGAGGTTGGGAATCAGAGGCAGGGAATCAGAGGCTTGGAATCAGATGCAGGGAATCAGATGCGGGGAATCAGAGGCGGGGAATCAGAGCTGGGGAATCAGAGGTGGGGAATCAGATTTGGGGAATCAGAGGCGGGGACTTAGATATTGGGAAACAGAGGCGGGGAATCAGAGGCGGGGAAACCCAGGCGGGGAATCAGATATGGGGAATCAGAGGTGGGGAATCAGAGGCAAGGAATCAGATGTGCGGAATCAGAGATGGGGAATCAGAGGCAGGGAATCAGAATCAGAAGCAGGGAATCAGAGGCCGGGAATCAGAGGCCGGAATCAGATGCTGGGAATCAGAGGCCTGGAATCAGAGGCGGGGAATCAGAGGCAGGGAATCAGATGCGGGGAATCAGAGGCGGGGAATCAGAGCTGGGGAATCAGAGGTGGGGTATTAGAGTTGGGGAATCAGAGGCGGGGAATCAGATATGGGGAAACAGAGGTGGGGAATCAGAGGCGGGGAAACAGAGGCAGGGAATCAGATATGGGGAATCAGAGGTGGGGAATCAGAGATGGGGAATCAGAGGCGGTGAATCAGAGATGGGGAATCAGAGGCGGGGAATCAGAGGCAGGAAATCAGACACGGGGATTCAGAGGCTGGGAATCAGACGGGGGGAATCAAAGGCGGGGAATCAGAGCTGGGGAATCAGAGGCAGGGAATCAGAGGCGGGGAATCAGATATGGGGAATCAGAGGCTGGGATTCAGAGGCGGGGAATCAGAGGCAGGGAATCAGACACGGGGAATCAGAGGTGGGGAATCAGAGATGGGGAATCAGAGGCGGGGAATCAGAGGCAGGGAATCAGACGCGGGGAATCTGAGGCGGGGAATCAGAGCTGGGGAATCAGAGGTGGGGAATCAGAGTTGGGGAATCAGAGGCAGGGAATCGGATGTGCGGAATCAGAGATGGGGAATCAGATGTGGGGAATCAGAGGAATCAGAGATGGGGAATCAGAGGCGGGGAATCAGAGGCAGGAAATCAGACACGGGGATTCCGAGGCTGGGAATCAGACGGGGGGAATCAAAGGCGGGGAATCAGAGCTGGGGAATCAGAGGCAGGGAATCTGAGGCAGGGAATCTGAGGCAGGGAGTCAGAGGTGGGGAATCAGAGGCGGGGAATCAGAGGCAGGGAATCAGATGAAGGGACTCTGATGCAGGGAATCTGAGGCAGGGAATCTGAGGCAGGGAATCTGTGGCAGGGAATCTGATGAGGGTTATCAGAAGGGGGAAATGAGATTTGGGAAACGAGATGCAGAGAAAGAGGCACGGAAATAGAGGCAGGGAAAGAGAGGCAGGGAATCAGAGGCGGGGAATCAGAGGTGGGGAATCAGAGGCGGGGAATCAGAGGCGGGGAATCAGAGGGGGGAATCAGAGGCGGGGAATCAGAGGCGGGGAATCAGAGGCAGGGAATCAGAGGCGGGAAATCAGAGATGGCGAATCTGAGGCGTGGAATCAGAGGTGGGGAAAGAGATGTGGGGAAACGTAGGCCAGGAAAGATGCACGGAAAGGGAGGCGGTGAATCAGAGGCGGGGAATCAGAGGCGGGGAATCAGAGGCAGGGAATCAGAGGGGGGCAATCAGAGGCGGCGAATCAGAGGCGTGGAATCAGAGGTGGGGAAAGAGATGTGGGGAAACAGGCGGGTAAACAGAAGCGGGTAAACATAGGTGCATAAATAGAGGCGGCGAAAGAGATGGGCGAAACATAGTGGTTGGAACTTGTATGTTGAAAATGAGTTACACAGAACAGATCAAACAGAGTTGTTGAAATTGAGGGAGGGAAAGAGAGGCACGGAAAGAGTGGAGGGGAAAGAGTTCAGGCAAAAGAGAGGCGTAGAGACAGTGGTGGGGAATCAGAGGCGGGGAATCAGAGGCGGGGAATCAGAGGCAGGGAATCAGAGGCGGGGAAAGATATGTGGGGAAACGTAGGCCAGGAAAGTTGAGCGGAAAGGTAGGCAGTGAATCAGAGGTGGGGAATCAGAGGCGGGGAATCAGAGGCGGGGAATCAGAGGCGGGGAATCAGAGGCGGGGAATCAGAAGCGGGGAATCAGAGGTGGGGAATCAGAGGCGGGGTATCAGAGGTTGAGAATCAGAGATGGGCATTCAGATGCAGGGAATCAGAGGCAGGGAATCAGAGGCAGGGAATCAGAGTCACGGAATCTGAGGTAGGGAATCTGAGGTGGGGAATCAGAGGCGGGGAAACAGGCGGGTAAACAGAGGCGGGTAAACATAGGCGGGGAATCAGAGGCAGGGAATCAGAGGCGGGGAATCAGAGGCGGTGAATCAGAGGCGGGGAATCAGAGGCGGGGAATCAGAGGCGGGGAATCAGAGGCGTGGAATCAGAGGCGGGGAATCAGAGGCGGGGAATCAGAAGTGGGGAATCAGATGTGGGGAATCAGAGGCGGGGAATCAGAGGCAGGGAATCAGAGGCGGGCAATCAGAAGTGGGGAATCAGAAGCGGGGAATCAGAGGCGGGGAAACAGAGGCGGTGAATCAGAGGCGGGGAATCAGAAGTGGGGAATCAGAGGTGGGAAATCAGAGGCGGGGAATCAGAGGCGGGGAATCAGAGGCGGGCAATCAGATGCAGGGAATCAGAGGCAGGGAATCAGAGGCAGGGAATCAGAGGCAGGGAATCTGAGGCAGGGAATCTGTGTTGGGGAACCAGAGGCGGGAAAACAGGCAAGTAAACAGAGGCGGGTAAACATAGGTGGGGAATCAGAGGCGGGGAATCAGAGCCGGGAAATCAGAGGCGGGGAATCTGAGGCGGGGAATCAGATGCAGGGAATCAGATGCGGGACATCAGAGGTGCGGTATCAGAGGCGGGGAATTAGAGGCGGGGAATCAGAGGCGGGGAATCAGAGGCGTGGAATCAGAGGCGGGGAATCAGAGGCGGGTAAACATAGGCGGGGAATCAGAGGCGGGGAATCAGAGGCGGGGAATCAGAGGCGGGGAATCAGAGGCGGGGAATCAGAGGCGTGGAATCAGATGCGGTGAATCAGTGGCGGAGAATCAGAGGCGGGGTATTAGACGAGGGGAATCGGAGATGGGGAATCAGAGGCAGTGAATCAGAGGCGGGGAATCAGAGGCGGGGAATCAGAGTCCGGGAATCAGATATGGGGAAACAGAGGCGGGGAATCCGAGGCGGGGAAACAGAGGCGGGGAATCAGATATGGGGAATCAGAGGTGGGGAATCAGAGGTTGGGAATCAGAGGCAGGGAATCAGAGGCTTGGAATCAGATGCAGGGAATCAGATGCGGGGAATCAGAGGCGGGGAATCAGAGCTGGGGAATCAGAGGTGGGGAATCAGATTTGGGGAATCAGAGGCGGGGACTTAGATATTGGGAAACAGAGGCGGGGAATCAGAGGCCGGGAAACCCAGGCGGGGAATCAGATATGGGGAATCAGAGGTGGGGAATCAGAGGCAAGGAATCAGATGTGCGGAATCAGAGATGGGGAATCAGAGGCAGGGAATCAGAATCAGAAGCAGGGAATCAGAGGCCGGGAATCAGAGGCCGGAATCAGATGCTGGGAATCAGAGGCCTGGAATCAGAGGCGGGGAATCAGAGGCAGGGAATCAGATGCGGGGAATCAGAGGCGGGGAATCAGAGCTGGGGAATCAGAGGTGGGGTATTAGAGTTGGGGAATCAGAGGCGGGGAATCAGATATGGGGAAACAGAGGTGGGGAATCGAGGCAGGGAAACAGAGGCAGGGAATCAGATATGGGGAATCAGAGGTGGGGAATCAGAGATGGGGAATCAGAGGCGGTGAATCAGAGATGGGGAATCAGAGGCGGGGAATCAGAGGCAGGAAATCAGACACGGGGATTCAGAGGCTGGGAATCAGACGGGGGGAATCAAAGGCGGGGAATCAGAGCTGGGGAATCAGAGGCAGGGAATCAGAGGCGGGGAATCAGATATGGGGAATCAGAGGCTGGGATTCAGAGGCGGGGAATCAGAGGCAGGGAATCAGACACGGGGAATCAGAGGTGGGGAATCAGAGATGGGGAATCAGAGGCGGGGAATCAGAGGCAGGGAATCAGACGCGGGGAATCTGAGGCGGGGAATCAGAGCTGGGGAATCAGAGGTGGGGAATCAGAGTTGGGGAATCAGAGGCAGGGAATCGGATGTGCGGAATCAGAGATGGGGAATCAGATGTGGGGAATCAGAGGAATCAGAGATGGGGAATCAGAGGCGGGGAATCAGAGGCAGGAAATCAGACACGGGGATTCAGAGGCTGGGAATCAGACGGGGGGAATCAAAGGCGGGGAATCAAAGCTGGGGAATCAGAGGCAGGGAATCAGAGTTGGGGATTCAGAGACGGGGAATCAGATATGGGGAAACAGAGGCGGGGAATCAGAGGCGGGCAAACAGAGGCGGGGAATTAGATATGGGGAATCAGAGGTGGGGAATCAGAGGTGGTGAATCAGTGATGGGGAATCACAGGCGGGGAATCAGAGGCAGGGAATAGAACGCAGGGAATCAGACGCAGGGAATCAGAGCTGGGGAATCAGAGGCGGGGAATCATAGTTGGGAATCAGAGGCGGGGAATCAGATATGGGGAAACAGAGGCGGGGAATCAGAGGCGGGGAAACAGAGGCGGGGAATCAGATATGGGGAAACGGATGCGGGGAATCAGAGGCGGGGAATCAGAGCTGGGGAATCAGAGGCGGGGAATCAGAGTTGGGGCATCAGAGGTGGGGAATTAGATATAGGGAAACAGAGGCGGGGAATCAGAGGCGGGGAAACAGAGGCGGGGAATCAGATATGGGGAATCAGAGGTGGGGAATCAGAGGCAGGGAATCAGATGTGCGGAATCAGAGATGGGGAATCAGAGGCAGGGAATCAGAATCAGAAGCGGGGAATCAGAGGCCGGGAATCAGAGGCCGGGAATCAGATGCTGGGAATAAGAGGCCGGGAATCAGAGGTGGGGAATCAGAGTCCGGGAATCAGAGATGGGGATTCAGAGGCGGGGAATGAGATATGGAGAATCAGAGGCGGGGAATCAGAGGCTGGGAAACAGAGGTGGGGAATCAGATATGGGGAATCAGAGGTGGCGAATCAAAGGCGGTGAATCAGAGATGGGGAACCAGAGGCGGGGAATCAGAGGCAGGGAATCAGATGCGGGGAATCAGAGGCGGGGAATCAGAGCTGGCGAATCAGAGGCGGGGAATCAGAGGTGGGCAATCAGAGGCGGGGAATCAGATATGGGGAATCAGAGGCGGGGAATCAGAGGCGGGGAAACAGAGGCGGGGAATCAAATATAGGGAATCAGAGGTGGGGAATCAGAGGTTGTGAATCAGAGATGGGGAATCAAGGCGGGGAATCAGAGGCAGGGAATCAGACACGGGGAATCAGAGGCGGGGATTCAGAGCTGGGGAATCAGAGGCGGGGAATCAGAGTTGGGGAATCAGAGGCAGGGAATCAGATATGGGGAATCAGAGGCGGGGAATCAGAGGTGGGGAAACAGAGGCGGGGAATCAGATATGGGGAATCAGAGGTGGGGAATCAGGGGCAGGGATTCAGTGTCAGGGAATCAGAGGCAGGGAATCAGAGGCGGGGAATCAGAGGCAGGGAATCAGACACGGGGAATCAGAGGCGGGGAATCAGAGATGGGGAATCAGAGGCGGGGAATCAGAGGCAGGGAATCGGACGCCGGGAATCTGAGTCGGGGAATCAGAGCTGGGGAATCAGAGGCGGAGAATCAGAGTTGGGGAATCAGAGGCGGGGAATCAGAGGCAGGGAATCGGACGCCGGGAATCTGAGTCGGGGAATCAGAGCTGGGGAATCAGAGGCGGAGAATCAGAGTTGGGGAAAGAGATGTGGGGAAACGTAGGCCAGGAAAGATGCACGGAAAGGGAGGCGGTGAATCAGAGGCGGGGAATCAGAGGCGGGGAATCAGAGGCAGGGAATCAGAGGGGGACAATCAGAGGCGGCGAATCAGAGGCGTGGAATCAGAGGTGGGGAAAGAGATGTGGGGAAACAGGCGGGTAAACAGAAGCGGGTAAACATAGGTGCATAAATAGAGGCGGCGAAAGAGATGGGCGAAACATAGTGGTTGGAACTTGTATGTTGAAAATGAGTTACACAGAACAGATCAAACAGAGTTGTTGAAATTGAGGGAGGGAAAGAGAGGCACGGAAAGAGTGGAGGGGAAAGAGTTCAGGCAAAAGAGAGGCGTAGAGACAGTGGTGGGGAATCAGAGGCGGGGAATCAGAGGCGGGGAAACAGAGGCAGGGAATCAGAGGCGGGGAAAGATATGTGGGGAAACGTAGGCCAGGAAAGTTGAGCGGAAAGGTAGGCAGTGAATCAGAGGTGGGGAATCAGAGGCGGGGAATCAGAGGCGGGGAATCAGAGGCGGGGAATCAGAGGCGGGGAATCAGAAGCGGGGAATCAGAGGTGGGGAATCCGAGGCGGGGTATCAGAGGTTGAGAATCAGAGATGGGCATTCAGATGCAGGGAATCAGAGGCAGGGAATCAGAGGCAGGGAATCAGAGTCACGGAATCTGAGGTAGGGAATCTGAGGTGGGGAATCAGAGGCGGGGAAACAGGCGGGTAAACAGAGGCGGGTAAACATAGGCGGGGAATCAGAGGCAGGGAATCAGAGGCGGGGAATCAGAGGCGGTGAATCAGAGGCGGGGAATCAGAGGCGGGGAATCAGATGCGGGGAATCAGAGGCGGGGAATCAGAGGTGGGGTATTAGATGAGGGGAATCAGAGGCGGGGAATCAGAGGTGGGGAATCAGAGGCGGGGAATCAGAGGCGTGGAATCAGAGGCGGGGAATCAGAGGCGGGGAATCAGAAGTGGGGAATCAGATGTGGGGAATCAGAGGCGGGGAATCAGAGGCAGGGAATCAGAGGCGGGCAATCAGAAGTGGGGAATCAGAAGCGGGGAATCAGAGGCGGGGAAACAGAGGTGGTGAATCAGAGGCGGGGAATCAGAAGTGGGGAATCAGAGGTGGGGAATCAGAGGCGGGGAATCAGAGGCGGGGAATCAGAGGCGGGCAATCAGATGCAGGGAATCAGAGGCAGGGAATCAGAGGCAGGGAATCAGAGGCAGGGAATCTGAGGCAGGGAATCTGTGTTGGGGAACCAGAGGCGGGAAAACAGGCAAGTAAACAGAGGCGGGTAAACATAGGTGGGGAATCAGAGGCGGGGAATCAGAGCCGGGAAATCAGAGGCGGGGAATCTGAGGCGGGGAATCAGATGCATGGAATCAGATGCGGGACATCAGAGGTGCGGTATCAGAGGCGGGGAATTAGAGGCGGGGAATCAGAGGCAGGGAATCAGAGGCATGGAATCAGAGGCGGGGAATCAGAGGCGGGTAAACATAGGCGGGGAATCAGAGGCGGGGAATCAGAGGCGGGGAATCAGAGGCGGGGAATCAGAGCCGGGAAATCAGAGGCGGGGAATCTGAGGCGGGGAATCAGATGCAGGGAATCAGATGCGGGACATCAGAGGTGCGGTATCAGAGGCGGGGAATTAGAGGAGGGGAATCAGAGGCGGGGAATCAGAGGCGTGGAATCAGAGGCGGGGAATCAGAGGCGGGTAAACATAGGCGGGGAATCAGAGGCGGGGAATCAGAGGCGGGGAATCAGAGGCGGGGAATCAGAGGCGGGGAATCAGAGGCGTGGAATCAGATGCGGTGAATCAGTGGCGGAGAATCAGAGGCGGGGTATTAGACGAGGGGAATCGGAGATGGGGAATCAGAGGCAGTGAATCAGAGGCGGGGAACCAGAGGCGGGGAATCAGAGTCCGGGAATCAGATATGGGGAAACAGAGGCGGGGAATCCGAGGCGGGGAAACAGAGGCGGGGAATCAGATATGGGGAATCAGAGGTGGGGAATCAGAGGTTGGGAATCAGAGGCAGGGAATCAGAGGCTTGGAATCAGATGCAGGGAATCAGATGCGGGGAATCAGAGGCGGTGAATCAGAGATGGGGAACCAGAGGCGGGGAATCAGAGGCAGGGAATCAGATGCGGGGAATCAGAGGTGGGGAATCAGATTTGGGGAATCAGAGGCGGGGACTTAGATATTGGGAAACAGAGGCGGGGAATCAGAGGCAGGGAATAGAACGCAGGGAATCAGACGCAGGGAATCAGAGCTGGGGAATCAGAGGCGGGGAATCATAGTTGGGAATCAGAGGCGGGGAATCAGATATGGGGAAACAGAGGCGGGGAATCAGAGGCGGGGAAACAGAGGCGGGGAATCAGATATGGGGAATCGGATGCGGGGAATCAGAGGCGGGGAATCAGAGCTGGGGAATCAGAGGCGGGGAATCAGAGTTGGGGCATCAGAGGTGGGGAATTAGATATAGGGAAACAGAGGCGGGGAATCAGAGGCGGGGAAACAGAGGCGGGGAATCAGATATGGGGAATCAGAGGTGGGGAATCAGAGGCAGGGAATCAGATGTGCGGAATCAGAGATGGGGAATCAGAGGCAGGGAATCAGAATCAGAAGCGGGGAATCAGAGGCCGGGAATCAGAGGCCGGGAATCAGATGCTGGGAATAAGAGTCCGGGAATCAGAGATGGGGATTCAGAGGCGGGGAATGAGATATGGAGAATCAGAGGTGGCGAATCAAAGGCGGTGAATCAGAGATGGGGAACCAGAGGCGGGGAATCAGAGGCAGGGAATCAGATGCGGGGAATCAGAGGTGGGGAATCAGATTTGGGGAATCAGAGGCGGGGACTTAGATATTGGGAACCAGAGGCGGGGAATCAGAGGCAGGGAATCAGATGCGGGGAATCAGAGGTGGGGAATTAGATATGGGGAATCAGATTTGGGTAATCAGAGGTGGTGAATCAGTGATGGGGAATCACAGGCGGGGAATCAGAGGCAGGGAATAGAACGCAGGGAATCAGACGCAGGGAATCAGAGCTGGGGAATCAGAGGCGGGGAATCATAGTTGGGAATCAGAGGCGGGGAATCAGATATGGGGAAACAGAGGCGGGGAATCAGAGGCGGGGAAACAGAGGCGGGGAATCAGATATGGGGAATCGGATGCGGGGAATCAGAGGCGGGGAATCAGAGCTGGGGAATCAGAGGCGGGGAATCAGAGTTGGGGCATCAGAGGTGGGGAATTAGATATAGGGAAACAGAGGCGGGGAATCAGAGGCGGGGAAACAGAGGCGGGGAATCAGATATGGGGAATCAGAGGTGGGGAATCAGAGGCAGGGAATCAGATGTGCGGAATCAGAGATGGGGAATCAGAGGCAGGGAATCAGAATCAGAAGCGGGGAATCAGAGGCCGGGAATCAGAGGCCGGGAATCAGATGCTGGGAATAAGAGTCCGGGAATCAGAGATGGGGATTCAGAGGCGGGGAATGAGATATGGAGAATCAGAGGTGGCGAATCAAAGGCGGTGAATCAGAGATGGGGAACCAGAGGCGGGGAATCAGAGGCAGGGAATCAGATGCGGGGAATCAGAGGTGGGGAATCAGATTTGGGGAATCAGAGGCGGGGACTTAGATATTGGGAAACAGAGGCGGGGAATCAGAGGCGGGGAAACCCAGGCGGGGAATCAGATATGGGGAATCAGAGGTGGGGAATCAGAGGCAAGGAATCAGATGTGCGGAATCAGAGATGGGGAATCAGAGGCAGGGAATCAGAATCAGAAGCAGGGAATCAGAGGCCGGGAATCAGAGGCCGGAATCAGATGCTGGGAATCAGAGGCCTGGAATCAGAGGCGGGGAATCAGAGGCAGGGAATCAGATGCGGGGAATCAGAGGCGGGGAATCAGAGCTGGGGAATCAGAGGTGGGGTATTAGAGTTGGGGAATCAGAGGCGGGGAATCAGATATGGGGAAACAGAGGTGGGGAATCAGAGGCGGGGAAACAGAGGCAGGGAATCAGATATGGGGAATCAGAGGTGGGGAATCAGAGATGGGGAATCAGAGGCGGTGAATCAGAGATGGGGAATCAGAGGCGGGGAATCAGAGGCAGGAAATCAGACACGGGGATTCAGAGGCTGGGAATCAGACGGGGGGAATCAAAGGCGGGGAATCAGAGCTGGGGAATCAGAGGCAGGGAATCAGAGGCGGGGAATCAGATATGGGGAATCAGAGGCTGGGATTCAGAGGCGGGGAATCAGAGGCAGGGAATCAGACACGGGGAATCAGAGGTGGGGAATCAGAGATGGGGAATCAGAGGTGGGGAATCAGAGGCAGGGAATCAGACGCGGGGAATCTGAGGCGGGGAATCAGAGCTGGGGAATCAGAGGTGGGGAATCAGAGTTGGGGAATCAGAGGCAGGGAATCGGATGTGCGGAATCAGAGATGGGGAATCAGATGTGGGGAATCAGAGGAATCAGAGATGGGGAATCAGAGGCGGGGAATCAGAGGCAGGAAATCAGACACGGGGATTCAGAGGCTGGGAATCAGACGGGGGGAATCAAAGGCGGGGAATCAGAGCTGGGGAATCAGAGGCAGGGAATCAGAGTTGGGGATTCAGAGACGGGGAATCAGATATGGGGAAACAGAGGCGGGGAATCAGAGGCGGGCAAACAGAGGCGGGGAATTAGATATGGGGAATCAGAGGTGGGGAATCAGAGGTGGTGAATCAGTGATGGGGAATCACAGGCGGGGAATCAGAGGCAGGGAATAGAACGCAGGGAATCAGACGCAGGGAATCAGAGCTGGGGAATCAGAGGCGGGGAATCATAGTTGGGAATCAGAGGCGGGGAATCAGATATGGGGAAACAGAGGCGGGGAATCAGAGGCGGGGAAACAGAGGCGGGGAATCAGATATGGGGAATCGGATGCGGGGAATCAGAGGCGGGGAATCAGAGCTGGGGAATCAGAGGCGGGGAATCAGAGTTGGGGCATCAGAGGTGGGGAATTAGATATAGGGAAACAGAGGCGGGGAATCAGAGGCGGGGAAACAGAGGCGGGGAATCAGATATGGGGAATCAGAGGTGGGGAATCAGAGGCAGGGAATCAGATGTGCGGAATCAGAGATGGGGAATCAGAGGCAGGGAATCAGAATCAGAAGCGGGGAATCAGAGGCCGGGAATCAGAGGCCGGGAATCAGATGCTGGGAATAAGAGTCCGGGAATCAGAGATGGGGATTCAGAGGCGGGGAATGAGATATGGAGAATCAGAGGCGGGGAATCAGAGGCCGGGAAACAGAGGTGGGGAATCAGATATGGGGAATCAGAGGTGGTGAATCAAAGGCGGTGAATCAGAGATGGGGAACCAGAGGCGGGGAATCAGAGGCAGGGAATCAGATGCGGGGAATCAGAGGCGGGGAATCAGAGCTGGCGAATCAGAGGCGGGGAATCAGAGGTGGGGAATCAGAGGCGGGGTATCAGAGGTTGAGAATCAGAGATGGGCATTCAGATGCAGGGAATCAGAGGCAGGGAATCAGAGGCAGGGAATCAGAGTCACGGAATCTGAGGTAGGGAATCTGAGGTGGGGAATCAGAGGCGGGGAAACAGGCGGGTAAACAGAGGCGGGTAAACATAGGCGGGGAATCAGAGGCAGGGAATCAGAGGCGGGGAATCAGAGGCGGTGAATCAGAGGCGGGGAATCAGAGGCGGGGAATCAGATGCGGGGAATCAGAGGCGGGGAATCAGAGGTGGGGTATTAGATGAGGGGAATCAGAGGCGGGGAATCAGAGGCGGGGAATCAGAGGCGGGGAATCAGAGGCGTGGAATCAGAGGCGGGGAATCAGAAGCGGGGAATCAGAAGTGGGGAATCAGATGTGGGGAATCAGAGGCGGGGAATCAGAGGCAGGGAATCAGAGGCGGGCAATCAGAAGTGGGGAATCAGAAGCGGGGAATCAGAGGCGGGGAAACAGAGGCGGTGAATCAGAGGCGGGGAATCAGAAGTGGGGAATCAGAGGTGGGGAATCAGAGGCGGGGAATCAGAGGCGGGGAATCAGAGGCGGGCAATCAGATGCAGGGAATCAGAGGCAGGGAATCAGAGGCAGGGAATCAGAGGCAGGGAATCTGAGGCAGGGAATCTGTGTTGGGGAACCAGAGGCGGGAAAACAGGCAAGTAAACAGAGGCGGGTAAACATAGGTGGGGAATCAGAGGCGGGGAATCAGAGCCGGGAAATCAGAGGCGGGGAATCTGAGGCGGGGAATCAGATGCATGGAATCAGATGCGGGACATCAGAGGTGCGGTATCAGAGGCGGGGAATTAGAGGCGGGGAATCAGAGGCGGGGAATCAGAGGCGTGGAATCAGAGGCGGGGAATCGGAGGCGGGTAAACATAGGCGGGGAATCAGAGGCGGGGAATCAGAGGCGGGGAATCAGAGGCGGGGAATCAGAGCCGGGAAATCAGAGGCGGGGAATCTGAGGCGGGGAATCAGATGCAGGGAATCAGATGCGGGACATCAGAGGTGCGGTATCAGAGGCGGGGAATTAGAGGCGGGGAATCAGAGGCGGGGAATCAGAGGCGTGGAATCAGAGGCGGGGAATCAGAGGCGGGTAAACATAGGCGGGGAATCAGAGGCGGGGAATCAGAGGCGGGGAATCAGAGGCGGGGAATCAGAGGCGGGGAATCAGAGGCGTGGAATCAGATGCGGTGAATCAGTGGCGGAGAATCAGAGGCGGGGTATTAGACGAGGGGAATCGGAGATGGGGAATCAGAGGCAGTAAATCAGAGGCGGGGAATCAGAGGCGGGGAATCAGAGTCCGGGAATCAGATATGGGGAAACAGAGGCGGGGAATCCGAGGCGGGGAAACAGAGGCGGGGAATCAGATATGGGGAATCAGAGGTGGGGAATCAGAGGTTGGGAATCAGAGGCAGGGAATCAGAGGCTTGGAATCAGATGCAGGGAATCAGATGCGGGGAATCAGAGGCGGGGAATCAGAGCTGGGGAATCAGAGGTGGGGAATCAGATTTGGGGAATCAGAGGCGGGGACTTAGATATTGGGAAACAGAGGCGGGGAATCAGAGGCGGGGAAACCCAGGCGGGGAATCAGATATGGGGAATCAGAGGTGGGGAATCAGAGGCAAGGAATCAGATGTGCGGAATCAGAGATGGGGAATCAGAGGCAGGGAATCAGAATCAGAAGCAGGGAATCAGAGGCCGGGAATCAGAGGCCAGAATCAGATGCTGGGAATCAGAGGCCTGGAATCAGAGGCGGGGAATCAGAGGCAGGGAATCAGATGCGGGGAATCAGAGGCGGGGAATCAGAGCTGGGGAATCAGAGGTGGGGAATCAGAGGCGGGGAAACTGAGGCAGGGAATCAGATATGGGGAATCAGAGGTGGGGAATCAGAGATGGGGAATCAGAGGCGGTGAATCAGAGATGGGGAATCAGAGGCGGGGAATCAGAGGCAGGAAATCAGACACGGGGATTCAGAGGCTGGGAATCAGACGGGGGGAATCAAAGGCGGGGAATCAGAGCTGGGGAATCAGAGGCAGGGAATCAGAGGCGGGGAATCAGATATGGGGAATCAGAGGCTGGGATTCAGAGGCGGGGAATCAGAGGCAGGGAATCAGACACGGGGAATCAGAGGTGGGGAATCAGAGATGGGGAATCAGAGGCGGGGAATCAGAGGCAGGGAATCAGACGCGGGGAATCTGAGGCGGGGAATCAGAGCTGGGGAATCAGAGGTGGGGAATCAGAGTTGGGGAATCAGAGGCAGGGAATCGGATGTGCGGAATCAGAGATGGGGAATCAGATGTGGGGAATCAGAGGAATCAGAGATGGGGAATCAGAGGCGGGGAATCAGAGGCAGGAAATCAGACACGGGGATTCCGAGGCTGGGAATCAGACGGGGGGAATCAAAGGCGGGGAATCAGAGCTGGGGAATCAGAGGCAGGGAATCAGAGTTGGGGATTCAGAGACGGGGAATCAGATATGGGGAAACAGAGGCGGGGAATCAGAGGCGGGCAAACAGAGGCGGGGAATTAGATATGGGGAATCAGAGGTGGGGAATCAGAGGTGGTGAATCAGTGATGGGGAATCACAGGCGGGGAATCAGAGGCAGGGAATAGAACGCAGGGAATCAGACGCAGGGAATCAGAGCTGGGGAATCAGAGGCGGGGAATCATAGTTGGGAATCAGAGGCGGGGAATCAGATATGGGGAAACAGAGGCGGGGAATCAGAGGCGGGGAAACAGAGGCGGGGAATCAGATATGGGGAATCGGATGCGGGGAATCAGAGGCGGGGAATCAGAGATGGGGAATCAGAGGCGGGGAATCAGAGTTGGGGCATCAGAGGTGGGGAATTAGATATAGGGAAACAGAGGCGGGGAATCAGAGGCGGGGAAACAGAGGCGGGGAATCAGATATGGGGAATCAGAGGTGGGGAATCAGAGGCAGGGAATCAGATGTGCGGAATCAGAGATGGGGAATCAGAGGCAGGGAATCAGAATCAGAAGCGGGGAATCAGAGGCCGGGAATCAGAGGCCGGGAATCAGATGCTGGGAATAAGAGGCCGGGAATCAGAGGTGGGGAATCAGAGTCCGGGAATCAGAGATGGGGATTCAGAGGCGGGGAATGAGATATGGAGAATCAGAGGCGGGGAATCAGAGGCCGGGAAACAGAGGTGGGGAATCAGATATGGGGAATCAGAGGTGGCGAATCAAAGGCGGTGAATCAGAGATGGGGAACCAGAGGCGGGGAATCAGAGGCAGGGAATCAGATGCGGGGAATCAGAGGCGGGGAATCAGAGCTGGCGAATCAGAGGCGGGGAATCAGAGGTGGGCAATCAGAGGCGGGGAATCAGATATGGGGAATCAGAGGCGGGGAATCAGAGGCGGGGAAACAGAGGCGGGGAATCAAATATAGGGAATCAGAGGTGGGGAATCAGAGGTTGTGAATCAGAGATGGGGAATCAAGGCGGGGAATCAGAGGCAGGGAATCAGACACGGGGAATCAGAGGCGGGGATTCAGAGCTGGGGAATCAGAGGCGGGGAATCAGAGTTGGGGAATCAGAGGCAGGGAATCAGATATGGGGAATCAGAGGCGGGGAATCAGAGGTGGGGAAACAGAGGCGGGGAATCAGATATGGGGAATCAGAGGTGGGGAATCAGGGGCAGGGATTCAGTGTCAGGGAATCAGAGGCGGGGAATCAGAGGCGGGGAATCAGAGGCAGGGAATCAGACACGGGGAATCAGAGGCGGGGAATCAGAGATGGGGAATCAGAGGCGGGGAATCAGAGGCAGGGAATCGGACGCCGGGAATCAGAGTCGGGGAATCAGAGCTGGGGAATCAGAGGCGGGGAATCAGAGTTGGGGAATCAGAGGCGGGGATTCAGATATGGGGAAATAGAGGCGGGGAATCAGATATGGGGAATCAGAGGTGTGGAATCAGAGGTTGGGAATCAGAGGAAGGGAATCAGAGTCGGTGAAACAGAGGCGGGGAATCAGATATGTGGAATCAGAGGTGGCGAATCAAAGGCGGTGAAACAGAGATGGGGAATCAGGGCAGGGAATCAGAGGCAGGGAATCAAACACTGGGAATCAGAGCTGGGGAATCAGAGGCGGGGAATCAGAGTTGGGAATCAGAGGCGGGGAATCAGAGGCGGGGAAACAGAGGCGGGGAATCAGATATGGGGAATCAGAGGTGGGGAATCAGAGGTTGGGAATCAGAGGCAGGGAATCGGAGATGGGGAATCAGAGGCAGGGAATCAGAGGCGGGGAATCAGAGGCGGGGAATCAGAGGCCGGGAATCAGATATGGGGAAACTGAGGCGGGGAATCCGAGGCGGGGAAACAGAAGCGGGGAATCAGATATGGGGAATCAGAGGTGGGGAATCAGAGGTTGGGAATCAGAGGCAGGGAATCAGAGGCTTGGAATCAGATGCAGGGAATCAGATGCGGGGAATCAGAGGCGGGGAATCAGAGCTGGGGAATCAGAGGTGGGGAATCAGATTTGGGGAATCAGAGGTGGGGACTTAGATATTGGGAAACAGAGGCGGGGAATCAGAGGCGGGGAAACAGAGGCGGGGAATCAGATATGGGGAATCAGAGGTGGGGTATCGGAGGCAGGGAATCAGATGTGCGGAATCAGAGATGGGGAATCAGAGGCAGGGAATCAGAATCAGAAGCAGGGAATCAGAGGCCGGGAATCAGAGGCCGGAATCAGATGATGGGAATCAGAGGCCTGGAATCAGAGGCGGGGAATCAGAGGCAGGGAATCAGATGCGGGGAATCAGAGGCGGGGAATCAGAGCTGGGGAATCAGAGGCGGGGTATTAGAGTTGGGGAATCAGAGGCGGGGAATCGGATATGGGGAAACAGAGGTAGGGAATCAGAGGCGGGGAAACAGAGGCAGGGAATCAGATATGGGGAATCAGAGGCGGGGAATCAGAGGTGGGGAATCATAGGCAGGGAATCGGATGTGCGGAATCAGAGATGGGGAATCAGAGGCCGGGAATCAGAGGTGGTGAATCAGAGATGGGAAATCAGAGGCGGGGAATCAGAGGCAGGGTATCAGACGCGGGGTATCAGAGGTGGGCAATCAGAGGCGGGGAATCAGATATGGGGAATCAGAGGCGGGGAATCAGAGGCGGGGAAACAGAGGCGGGGAATCAGATATGGGGAATCAGAGGTGGGGCATCAGAGGTTGTGAATCACAGATGGGGAATCAGAGGCGGGGAATCAGAGGCAGGGAATCAGACGCTGGGAATCAGAGGCGGGGAGTCAAAGCTGGGGAATCAGAAGCGGGGAATCAGAGTTGGGGAATCAGAGGCGGGGAATCAGATATGGGGAATCAGAGGCAGGGAATCAGAGGCGGGGAATCAGAGGCAGGGAATCAGACGCGGGGAATCTGAGGCGGGGAATCAGAGCTGGGGAATCAGAGGTGGGGAATCAGAGTTGGGGAATCAGAGGCAGGGAATTGGATGTGCGGAATCAGAGATGGGGAATCAGAGGTGGGGAATCAGAGGCGGTGAATCAGAGATGGGGAATCAGAGGCGGGGAATCAGAGGCAGGAAATCAGACACGGGGATTCAGAGGCTGGGAATCAGACGGGGGGAATCAAAGGCGGGGAATCAGAGCTGGGGAATCTGAGGCAGGGAATCAGAGTTGGGGATTCAGAGGCGGGGAATCAGATATGGGGAAACAGAGGCGGGGAATCAGAGGCGGGCAAACAGAGGCGGGGAATTAGATATGGGGAATCAGAGGTAGGGAATCAGAGGTGGTGAATCAGTGATGGGGAATCACAGGCGGGGAATCAGAGGCAGGGAATAGAACGCGGGGAATCAGAGGCAGGGAATCAGAGCTGGGGAATCAGAGGCGGGGAATCATAGTTGGGAATCAGAGGCGGGAATCAGATATGGGGAAACAGAGGCGGGGAATCAGAGGCGGGGAAACAGAGGCGGGGAATCAGATATGGGGAATCGGATGCAGGGAATCAGAGGCGGGGAATCAGAGCTGGGGAATCAGAGGCGGGGAATCAGAGTTGGGGCATCAGAGGTGGGGAATTAGATATAGGGAAACAGAGGCGGGGAATCAGAGGCGGGGAAACAGAGGCGGGGAATCAGATATGGGGAATCAGAGGTGGGGAATCAGAGGCAGGGAATCAGATGTGCGGAATCAGAGATGGGGAATCAGAGGCAGGGAATCAGAAGCGGGGAATCAGAGGCCGGGAATCAGAGGCCGGGAATCAGATGCTGGGAATAAGAGGCCGGGAATCAGAGGAGGGGAATCAGAGTCCGGGAATCAGAGATGGGGATTCAGAGGCGGGGAATGAGATATGGAGAATCAGAGGCGGGGAATCAGAGGCGGGGAAACAGAGGTGGGGAATCAGATATGGGGAATCAGAGGTGGCGAATCAAAGGCGGTGAATCAGAGATGGGGAATCAGAGGCGGGGAATCAGAGGCAGGGAATCAGATGTGGGGAATCAGAGGCGGGGAATCAGAGCTGGCGAATCAGAGGCTGGGAATCAGAGGTGGGCAATCAGAGGTGGGGAATCAGATATGGGGAATCAGAGGCGGGGAATCAGAGGTGGGGAAACAGAGGCGGGGAATCAAATATAGGGAATCAGAGGTGGGGAATCAGAGTTTGTGAATCAGAGATGGGGAATCAAGGCGGGGAATCAGAGCTGGGGAATCAGAGGCGGGGAATCAGAGGTGGGGAATCAGAGGCAGGGAATCAGATATGGGGAATCAGAGGCGGGGAATCAGAGGTGGGGAAACAGAGGCGGGGAATCAGATATGGGGAATCAGAGGTGGGGAATCAGGGGCAGGGATTCAGTGTCAGGGAATCAGAGGCGGGGAATCAGAGGCGGGGAATCAGAGGCAGGGAATCAGACACGGGGAATCAGAGGCGGGGAATCAGAGATGGGGAATCAGAGGCGGGGAATCAGAGGCAGGGAATCGGACGCCGGGAATCAGAGTCGGGGAATCAGAGCTGGGGAATCAGAGGCGGGGAATCAGAGTTGGGGAATCAGAGGCGGGGATTCAGATATGGGGAAATAGAGGCGGGGAATCAGATATGGGGAATCAGAGATGTGGAATCAGAGGTTGGGAATCAGAGGAAGGGAATCAGAGTCGGTGAAACAGAGGCGGGGAATCAGATATGTGGAATCAGAGGTGGCGAATCAAAGGCGGTGAAACAGAGATGGGGAATCAGGGCAGGGAATCAGAGGCAGGGAATCAAACACTGGGAATCAGAGCTGGGGAATCAGAGGCGTGGAATCAGAGTTGGGAATCAGAGGCGGGGAATCAGAGGCGGGGAAACAGAGGCGGGGAATCAGATATGGGGAATCAGAGGTGGGGAATCAGAGGTTGGGAATCAGAGGCAGGGAATCGGAGATGGGGAATCAGAGGCAGGGAATCAGAGGTGGGGAATCAGAGGCGGGGAATCAGAGGCCGGGAATCAGATATGGGGAAACTGAGGCGGGGAATCCGAGGCGGGGAAACAGAGGCGGGGAATCAGATATGGGGAATCAGAGGTGGGGAATCAGAGGTTGGGAATCAGAGGCAGGGAATCAGAGGCTTGGAATCAGATGCAGGGAATCAGATGCGGGGAATCAGAGGCGGGGAATCAGAGCTGGGGAATCAGAGGTGGGGAATCAGATTTGGGGAATCAGAGGTGGGGACTTAGATATTGGGAAACAGAGGCGGGGAATCAGAGGCGGGGAAACAGAGGCGGGGAATCAGATATGGGGAATCAGAGGTGGGGAATCAGAGGCAGGGAATCAGATGTGCGGAATCAGAGATGGGGAATCAGAGGCAGGGAATCAGAATCAGAAGCAGGGAATCAGAGGCCGGGAATCAGAGGCCGGAATCAGATGATGGGAATCAGAGGCCTGGAATCAGAGGCGGGGAATCAGAGGCAGGGAATCAGATGCGGGGAATCAGAGGCGGGGAATCAGAGCTGGGGAATCAGAGGCGGGGTATTAGAGTTGGGGAATCAGAGGCAGGGAATCGGATATGGGGAAACAGAGGTAGGGAATCAGAGGCGGGGAAACAGAGGCAGGGAATCAGATATGGGGAATCAGAGGCGGGGAATCAGAGGTGGGGAATCATAGGCAGGGAATCGGATGTGCGGAATCAGAGATGGGGAATCAGAGGCCGGGAATCAGAGGTGGTGAATCAGAGATGGGAAATCAGAGGCGGGGAATCAGAGGCAGGGTATCAGACGCGGGGTATCAGAGGTGGGCAATCAGAGGCGGGGAATCAGATATGGGGAATCAGAGGCGGGGAATCAGAGGCGGGGAAACAGAGGCGGGGAATCAGATATGGGGAATCAGAGGTGGGGCATCAGAGGTTGTGAATCACAGATGGGGAATCAGAGGCGGGGAATCAGAGGCAGGGAATCAGACGCTGGGAATCAGAGGCGGGGAGTCAAAGCTGGGGAATCAGAAGCGGGGAATCAGAGTTGGGGAATCAGAGGCGGGAAATCAGATATGGGGAATCAGAGGCAGGGAATCAGAGGCGGGGAATCAGAGGCAGGGAATCAGACGCGGGGAATCAGAGGCGGGGAATCAGAGGCGGGGAAACAGAGGCGGGGTATCAGATATGGGGAATCAGAGGTGGGGCATCAGAGGTTGTGAATCACAGATGGGGAATCAGAGGCGGGGAATCAGAGGCAGGGAATCAGACGCTGGGAATCAGAGGCGGGGAGTCAAAGCTGGGGAATCAGAAGCGGGGAATCAGAGTTGGGGAATCAGAGGCGGGGAATCAGATATGGGGAATCAGAGGCAGGGAATCAGAGGCGGGGAATCAGAGGCAGGGAATCAGACGCGGGGAATCTGAGGCGGGGAATCAGAGCTGGGGAATCAGAGGTGGGGAATCAGAGTTGGGGAATCAGAGGCAGGGAATTGGATGTGCGGAATCAGAGATGGGGAATCAGAGGTGGGGAATCAGAGGCGGTGAATCAGAGATGGGGAATCAGAGGCGGGGAATCAGAGGCAGGAAATCAGACACGGGGATTCAGAGGCTGGGAATCAGACGGGGGGAATCAAAGGCGGGGAATCAGAGCTGGGGAATCTGAGGCAGGGAATCAGAGTTGGGGATTCAGAGGCGGGGAATCAGATATGGGGAAACAGAGGCGGGGAATCAGAGGCGGGCAAACAGAGGCGGGGAATTAGATATGGGGAATCAGAGGTAGGGAATCAGAGGTGGTGAATCAGTGATGGGGAATCACAGGCGGGGAATCAGAGGCAGGGAATAGAACGCGGGGAATCAGAGGCAGGGAATCAGAGCTGGGGAATCAGAGGCGGGGAATCATAGTTGGGAATCAGAGGCGGGAATCAGATATGGGGAAACAGAGGCGGGGAATCAGAGGCGGGGAAACAGAGGCGGGGAATCAGATATGGGGAATCGGATGCAGGGAATCAGAGGCGGGGAATCAGAGCTGGGGAATCAGAGGCGGGGAATCAGAGTTGGGGCATCAGAGGTGGGGAATTAGATATAGGGAAACAGAGGCGGGGAATCAGAGGCGGGGAAACAGAGGCGGGGAATCAGATATGGGGAATCAGAGGTGGGGAATCAGAGGCAGGGAATCAGATGTGCGGAATCAGAGATGGGGAATCAGAGGCAGGGAATCAGAAGCGGGGAATCAGAGGCCGGGAATCAGAGGCCGGGAATCAGATGCTGGGAATAAGAGGCCGGGAATCAGAGGAGGGGAATCAGAGTCCGGGAATCAGAGATGGGGATTCAGAGGCGGGGAATGAGATATGGAGAATCAGAGGCGGGGAATCAGAGGCGGGGAAACAGAGGTGGGGAATCAGATATGGGGAATCAGAGGTGGCGAATCAAAGGCGGTGAATCAGAGATGGGGAATCAGAGGCGGGGAATCAGAGGCAGGGAATCAGATGTGGGGAATCAGAGGCGGGGAATCAGAGCTGGCGAATCAGAGGCTGGGAATCAGAGGTGGGCAATCAGAGGTGGGGAATCAGATATGGGGAATCAGAGGCGGGGAATCAGAGGCGGGGAAACAGAGGCGGGGAATCAAATATAGGGAATCAAAGGTGGGGAATCAGAGGTTGTGAATCAGAGATGGGGAATCAAGGCGGGGAATCAGAGCTGGGGAATCAGAGGCGGGGAATCAGAGGTGGGGAATCAGAGGCAGGGAATCAGATATGGGGAATCAGAGGCGGGGAATCAGAGGTGGGGAAACAGAGGCGGGGAATCAGATATGGGGAATCAGAGGTGGGGAATCAGGGGCAGGGATTCAGTGTCAGGGAATCAGAGGCGGGGAATCAGAGGCGGGGAATCAGAGGCAGGGAATCAGACACGGGGAATCAGAGGCGGGGAATCAGAGATGGGGAATCAGAGGCAGGGAATCAGAGGCAGGGAATCGGACGCCGGGAATCAGAGTCGGGGAATCAGAGCTGGGGAATCAGAGGCGGGGAATCAGAGTTGGGGAATCAGAGGCGGGGATTCAGATATGGGGAAATAGAGGCGGGGAATCAGATATGGGGAATCAGAGGTGTGGAATCAGAGGTTGGGAATCAGAGGAAGGGAATCAGAGTCGGTGAAACAGAGGCGGGGAATCAGATATGTGGAATCAGAGGTGGCGAATCAAAGGCGGTGAAACAGAGATGGGGAATCAGGGCAGGGAATCAGAGGCAGGGAATCAAACACTGGGAATCAGAGCTGGGGAATCAGAGGCGGGGAATCAGAGTTGGGAATCAGAGGCGGGGAATCAGAGGCGGGGAAACAGAGGCGGGGAATCAGATATGGGGAATCAGAGGTGGGGAATCAGAGGTTGGGAATCAGAGGCAGGGAATCGGAGATGGGGAATCAGAGGCAGGGAATCAGAGGCGGGGAATCAGAGGCGGGGAATCAGAGGCCGGGAATCAGATATGGGGAAACTGAGGCGGGGATTCCGAGGCGGTGAAACAGAGGCGGAGAATCAGATATGGGGAATCAGAGGTGGGGAATCAGAGGTTGGGAATCAGAGGCAGGGAATCAGAGGCTTGGAATCAGATGCAGGGAATCAGATGCGGGGAATCAGAGGCGGGGAATCAGAGCTGGGGAATCAGAGGTGGGGAATCAGATTTGGGGAATCAGAGGTGGGGAATCAGAGGCAGGGAATCAGATGTGCGGAATCAGAGATGGGGAATCAGAGGCAGGGAATCAGAATCAGAAGCAGGGAATCAGAGGCCGGGAATCAGAGGCCGGAATCAGATGATGGGAATCAGAGGCCTGGAATCAGAGGCGGGGAATCAGAGGCAGGGAATCAGATGCGGGGAATCAGAGTCGGGGAATCAGAGCTGGGGAATCAGAGGCGGGGTATTAGAGTTGGGGAATCAGAGGCGGGGAATCGGATATGGGGAAACAGAGGTAGGGAATCAGAGGCGGGGAAACAGAGGCAGGGAATCAGATATGGGGAATCAGAGGCGGGGAATCAGAGGTGGGGAATCATAGGCAGGGAATCGGATGTGCGGAATCAGAGATGGGGAATCAGAGGCCGGGAATCAGAGGTGGTGAATCAGAGATGGGAAATCAGAGGCGGGGAATCAGAGGCAGGGTATCAGACGCGGGGTATCAGAGGTGGGCAATCAGAGGCGGGGAATCAGATATGGGGAATCAGAGGCGGGGAATCAGAGGCGGGGAAACAGAGGCGGGGAATCAGATATGGGGAATCAGAGGTGGGGCATCAGAGGTTGTGAATCACAGATGGGGAATCAGAGGCGGGGAATCAGAGGCAGGGAATCAGACGCTGGGAATCAGAGGCGGGGAGTCAAAGCTGGGGAATCAGAAGCGGGGAATCAGAGTTGGGGAATCAGAGGCGGTGAATCAGAGATGGGGAATCAGAGGCGGGGAATCAGAGGTTGTGAATCAGAGATGGGGAATCAAGGCGGGGAATCAGAGCTGGGGAATCAGAGGCGGGGAATCAGAGGTGGGGAATCAGAGGCAGGGAATCAGATATGGGGAATCAGAGGCGGGGAATCAGAGGTGGGGAAACAGAGGCGGGGAATCAGATATGGGGAATCAGAGGTGGGGAATCAGGGGCAGGGATTCAGTGTCAGGGAATCAGAGGCGGGGAATCAGAGGCGGGGAATCAGAGGCAGGGAATCAGACACGGGGAATCAGAGGCGGGGAATCAGAGATGGGGAATCAGAGGCAGGGAATCAGAGGCAGGGAATCGGACGCCGGGAATCAGAGTCGGGGAATCAGAGCTGGGGAATCAGAGGCGGGGAATCAGAGTTGGGGAATCAGAGGCGGGGATTCAGATATGGGGAAATAGAGGCGGGGAATCAGATATGGGGAATCAGAGGTGTGGAATCAGAGGTTGGGAATCAGAGGAAGGGAATCAGAGTCGGTGAAACAGAGGCGGGGAATCAGATATGTGGAATCAGAGGTGGCGAATCAAAGGCGGTGAAACAGAGATGGGGAATCAGGGCAGGGAATCAGAGGCAGGGAATCAAACACTGGGAATCAGAGCTGGGGAATCAGAGGCGGGGAATCAGAGTTGGGAATCAGAGGCGGGGAATCAGAGGCGGGGAAACAGAGGCGGGGAATCAGATATGGGGAATCAGAGGTGGGGAATCAGAGGTTGGGAATCATAGGCAGGGAATCGGAGATGGGGAATCAGAGGCAGGGAATCAGAGGCGGGGAATCAGAGGCGGGGAATCAGAGGCCGGGAATCAGATATGGGGAAACTGAGGCGGGGAATCCGAGGCGGTGAAACAGAGGCGGAGAATCAGATATGGGGAATCAGAGGTGGGGAATCAGAGGTTGGGAATCAGAGGCAGGGAATCAGAGGCTTGGAATCAGATGCAGGGAATCAGATGCGGGGAATCAGAGGCGGGGAATCAGAGCTGGGGAATCAGAGGTGGGGAATCAGATTTGGGGAATCAGAGGTGGGGAATCAGAGGCAGGGAATCAGATGTGCGGAATCAGAGATGGGGAATCAGAGGCAGGGAATCAGAATCAGAAGCAGGGAATCAGAGGCCGGGAATCAGAGGCCGGAATCAGATGATGGGAATCAGAGGCCTGGAATCAGAGGCGGGGAATCAGAGGCAGGGAATCAGATGCGGGGAATCAGAGTCGGGGAATCAGAGCTGGGGAATCAGAGGCGGGGTATTAGAGTTGGGGAATCAGAGGCGGGGAATCGGATATGGGGAAACAGAGGTAGGGAATCAGAGGCGGGGAAACAGAGGCAGGGAATCAGATATGGGGAATCAGAGGCGGGGAATCAGAGGTGGGGAATCATAGGCAGGGAATCGGATGTGCGGAATCAGAGATGGGGAATCAGAGGCCGGGAATCAGAGGTGGTGAATCAGAGATGGGAAATCAGAGGCGGGGAATCAGAGGCAGGGTATCAGACGCGGGGTATCAGAGGTGGGCAATCAGAGGCGGGGAATCAGATATGGGGAATCAGAGGCGGGGAATCAGAGGCGGGGAAACAGAGGCGGGGAATCAGATATGGGGAATCAGAGGTGGGGCATCAGAGGTTGTGAATCACAGATGGGGAATCAGAGGCGGGGAATCAGAGGCAGGGAATCAGACGCTGGGAATCAGAGGCGGGGAGTCAAAGCTGGGGAATCAGAAGCGGGGAATCAGAGTTGGGGAATCAGAGGCGGGGAATCAGATATGGGGAATCAGAGGCAGGGAATCAGAGGCGGGGAATCAGAGGCAGGGAATCAGACGCGGGGAATCTGAGGCGGGGAATCAGAGCTGGGGAATCAGAGGTGGGGAATCAGAGTTGGGGAATCAGAGGCAGGGAATTGGATGTGCGGAATCAGAGATGGGGAATCAGAGGTGGGGAATCAGAGGCAGTGAATCAGACATGGGGAATCAGAGGCGGGGAATAAGAGGCAGGAAATCAGACACGGGGATTCAGAGGCTGGGAATCAGACGGGGGGAATCAAAGGCGGGGAATCAGAGCTGGGGAATCTGAGGCAGGGAATCAGAGTTGGGGATTCAGAGGCGGGGAATCAGATATGGGGAAACAGAGGCGGGGAATCAGAGGCGGGCAAACAGAGGCGGGGAATTAGATATGGGGAATCAGAGGTAGGGAATCAGAGGTGGTGAATCAGTGATGGGGAATCACAGGCAGGGAATCAGAGGCAGGGAATAGAACGCGGGGAATCAGAGGCAGTGAATCAGAGCTGGGGAATCAGAGGCGGGGAATCATAGTTGGGAATCAGAGGCGGGAATCATATATGGGGAAACAGAGGCGGGGAATCAGAGGCGGGGAAACAGAGGCGGGGAATCAGATATGGGGAATCGGATGCAGGGAATCAGAGGCGGGGAATCAGAGCTGGGGAATCAGAGGCGGGGAATCAGAGTTGGGGCATCAGAGGTGGGGAATTAGATATAGGGAAACAGAGGCGGGGAATCAGAGGCGGGGAAACAGAGGCGGGGAATCAGATATGGGGAATCAGAGGTGGGGAATCAGAGGCAGGGAATCAGATGTGCGGAATCAGAGATGGGGAATCAGAGGCAGGGAATCAGAAGCGGGGAATCAGAGGCCGGGAATCAGAGGCCGGGAATCAGATGCTGGGAATAAGAGGCCGGGAATCAGAGGAGGGGAATCAGAGTCCGGGAATCAGAGATGGGGATTCAGAGGCGGGGAATGAGATATGGAGAATCAGAGGCGGGGAATCAGAGGCGGGGAAACAGAGGTGGGGAATCAGATATGGGGAATCAGAGGTGGCGAATCAAAGGCGGTGAATCAGAGATGGGGAATCAGAGGAGGGGAATCAGAGGCAGGGAATCAGATGTGGGGAATCAGAGGCGGGGAATCAGAGCTGGCGAATCAGAGGCTGGGAATCAGAGGTGGGCAATCAGAGGCGGGGAATCAGATATGGGGAATCAGAGGCGGGGAATCAGAGGCGGGGAAACAGAGGCGGGGAATCAAATATAGGGAATCAGAGGTGGGGAATCAGAGGTTGTGAATCAGAGATGGGGAATCAAGGCGGGGAATCAGAGGCAGGGAATCAGACGCGGGGAATCAGAGGCGGGGATTCAGAGCTGGGGAATCAGAGGCGGGGAATCAGAGTTGGGGAATCAGAGGCAGGGAATCTGATATGGGGAATCAGAGGCGGGGAATCCGAGGCCGGGAATCAGATATGGGGAAACAGAGGCGGGGAATCCGAGGCGGGGAAACAGAGGCGGGGAATCAGATATGGGGAATCAGAGGTGGGGAATCAGAGGTTGGGAATCAGAGGCAGGGAATCAGAGGCTTGGAATCAGATGCAGGGTATCAGATGCGGGGAGTCAGAGGTGGGGAATCAGAGCTGGGGAATCAGAGGTGGGGAATCAGATTTGGGGAATCAGAGGTGGGGACTTAGATATTGGGAAACAGAGGCGGGGAATCAGAGGCGGGGAAACAGAGGCGGGGAATTAGATATGGGGAATCAGAGGTGGGGAATCAGAGGCAGGGAATCAGATGTGCGGAATCAGAGATGGGGAATCAGAGGCAGGGAATCAGAATCAGAAGCAGGGAATCAGAGGCCGGGAATCAGAGGCCGGAATCAGATGCTGGGAATCAGAGGCCTGGAATCAGAGGCGGGGAATCAGAGGCAGGGAATCAGATGCGGGGAATCAGAGGCGGGGAATCAGAGCTGGGGAATCAGAGGCGGGGTATTAGAGTTGGGGAATCAGAGGCGGGGAATCAGATATGGGGAAACAGAGGTGGGGAATCAGAGGCGGGGAAAGAGAGGCAGGGAATCAGATATGGGGAATCAGAGGTGGGGCATCAGAGGTTGTGAATCACAGATGGGGAATCAGAGGCGGGGAATCAGAGGCAGGGAATCAGACGCGGGGAATCAGAGGCGGGGATTCAGAGCTGGGGAATCAGAAGCGGGGAATCAGAGTTGGGGAATCAGAGGCGGGGAATCAGATATGGGGAATCAGAGGCAGGGAATCAGAGGCGGGGAATCAGAGGTGGGGAATACGAGGTGGGGAATCAGAGGCGGGGAATCAGAGGCAGGGAATCAGATGAAGGGAATCTGATGCAGGGAATCTGAGGCAGGGAATCTGAGGCAGGGAATCTGTGGCAGGGAATCTGATGCGGGTTATCAGAAGGGGGAAATGAGATGTGGGAAACGAGATGCAGAGAAAGAGGCACGGATATAGAGGCAGGGAAAGAGAGGCAGGGTATCAGAGGCGGGTAATCAGAGGCGTGGAATCAGAGGCGGGGAATCAGAGACACAGAAAGAGAGGCGTGGAATCAGAGGTGCGGAATCAGAGCCGGTGAATCTGAGCCGGGAAATCAGAAGCAGAGCAACAGAGGTGGTGAAACATGGGTGCGGAATCGGACACGGGGAATCAGAGGTGGGGACTCAGAGGCCGGGAATCATAGGCAGGGAATCAGAGGCAGGTTATCAGAGGCAGGGAATCAGAGGTGGGAAATCAGAGGCAGGGAATCAGAGGCAGGGAATCAGAGGCGGGAAATCAGAGGCGGGGAATCAGAGGGGGGAATCAGAGGTGGGGAATCAGAGGCAGGGAATCAGAGGCAGGGAATCAGAGGCGGGAAATCAGAGGCGGCGAATCTGAGGTGTGGAATCAGAGGTGGGGAAAGAGATGTGGGGAAACGTAGGCCAGGAAAGTTGCGCGGAAAGGGAGGCGGTGTATCAGAGGCGGGGATTCAGAGGCGGGGAATCAGAGGCGGGGAATCAGAGGCGTGGAATCAGAGGTGGGGAAAGAGATGTGGGGAAACAGGCGGGTAAACAGAAGCGGGTAAACATAGCTGCATAAATAGAGGCAGCGAAAGAGATGGGCGAAACATAGTGGTTGGAACTTGTGTGTTGAAAATTAGGTACACAGAACAGATCAAACAGAGTTGTTGAAATTGAGGGAGGGAAAGAGAGGCACAGAAAGAGTGGAGGGGAAAGAGTGCAGTCAAAATAGAGGCGTAGAGACAGAGGTGGGGAATCAGAGGCGGGGATTCAGAGGCGGGGAATCAGAGGCAGGGAATCAGATGAAGGGAATCTGATGCAGGGAATCTGAGGCAGGGAATCTGAGGCAGGGATTCGGAGGCAGGGAATCTGAGGCAGGGAATCAGTAAAAAGTTATCAGAGGCAGGGTATCTGAGGCGGAGAATCAGAGGTGGGGATTCAGAAGTGGGGAATCAGAGGTGGGGAATCAGAGGCGTGGAATCAGAGGCGGGGAATCAGAGGTGGGGAATCAGAAGTGGGGAATCAGAGGTGGGGAATCAGAGGCGGGGAATCAGAGGCGTGGAATCAGAGGTGGGCAATCAGAAGTGGGGAATCAGAGGCGGGGAATCAGAGGCGGGGAATCAGAGGTGGTGAATCAGAGGTGGGGAATCAGAGGCGGGGAATCAGAGGCGGGGAATCAGAAGTGGGGAATCAGACGTGGGGAATCAGAGGCGGGGAATCAGAGGCGGGCAATCAGATGCAGGGAATCAGAGGCAGGGAATCAGACGCAGGGAATCAAATGAAGGGAATCTGATGCAGGGAATCTGAGGCAGGGAATCTGAGGCAGGGAATCTGTGGTGGGGAATCAGAGGAGGGAAAACAGGCGGGTAAACAGAGGCGGGTAAACATAGGCGGGGAATCAGAGGCGTGGAATCAGAGGCGGGAAATCAGAGGCGGGGAAAGTTATGTGGGGAAAAGAAGGCCAGGAAAGTTGAGCGGAAAGGGAGGCACTGAATCAGAGGTTGGGAATCAGAGGCGGGGAATCAGAGGCGGGGAATCAGAGGCGGGGAATCAGAGGCGGGGAATCAGAAGTGGGGAATCAGAGGTGGGGAATCAGAGGCGGGGATTCAGAGGCAGAGAATCAGAGGCGGGGAATCTGAGGCAGGGAATCTGAGGTGCGGAATCAGAGGCGGGGAAACATGTGGGTAAACAGAGGTGGGTAAACATAGGCGGGGAATCAGAGGCGCGGAATCAGAGGCGCGGAATCAGAGGTAGGGAATCAGAGGCGGGGAATCAGAGGCGGGGAATCAGATGCGGGGAATCAGAGGTGGGGAATCAGAGGCGGGGTATCAGAGGAGGGGAATCAGAGGCGGGGAATCAGAGGCGGGGAATCAGAGGCGGGGAATCAGAGGCGTGGAATCAGAGGCGGGGAATCAGATGCGGGGAATCAGAAGTGGGGAATCAGAGGTGGGGAATCAGAGGCGGGGAATCAGAATCAGCGAATCAGAGGCGGGGCAATCAGAGGTGGGGAATCAGAGGCGGGGAATCAGAGGCGGGGAATCAGAGGCGGTGAATCAGAGGCGGGGAATCAGACGCGGGGAATCAGAGGCGGGGAATCAGAAGTGGGGAATCAGAGGTGGGGAATCAGAGGCGGGGAATCAGAATCAGCGAATCAGAGGCGGGGCAATCAGAGGTGGGGAATCAGAGGCAGGGAATCAGAGGCAGGGAATCTGAGGCAGGGAATCTGAGGCAGGGAATCTGAGGTGGGCAATCAGAGGCGGGAAAACAGGCGGGTAAACAGAGGCGGGTAAACATAGGCGGGGAATCAGAGGCGGGGAATCAGAGGCGGGGAATCAGAGGCGGGGAATCAGAGGCGGGGAATCAGAGTCGGGGAATCAGAGGCGGGGAATCTGAGGCGGGGAATCAGATGCAGGGAATCAGAGGCGGGGAATCAGAGGCGGGGTATCAGAGGCGGGGAATCAGAGGCGCTGAATCAGAGGTGGGGAATCAGAGGCGTGGAATCAGAGACGGGGAATCAGAGGTGGGGAATCAGAAGTGGGGAATCAGAGGTGGGAAATCAGAGGCGGGGAATCACAGATGGGGAATCAGAGGCGGGGAATCAGAGGCAGGGTATCAGAGGCGGGCAATCAGATGCAGGGAATCAGAGGCAGGGAATCAGAGGAAGGGAATCAGAGGCAGGGAACCTGTGGTGGCGAATATGAGGTGGTGAATCAGAGGCGGGGAAACAGGCGGGTAAACAGAGGCGGGGAATCAGATGCAGGGAATCAGCCGCGGGGAATCAGAGGCAGGGAATCAGATGAAGGGAATCTCATGCAGGGAATCTGAGGCAGGGTATCTGAGGCAGGGAATCTGTGGCAGGGAATCTGATGCGGGTTATCAGAAGGGGGAAATGAGATGTGGGAAATGAGATGCAGAGAAACAGGCACGGATATAGAGGCAGGGAAAGAGAGGCAGGGTATCAGAGGCGGGTAATCAGAGGCGTGGAATCAGAGGCGGGGAATCAGAGACACAGAAAGAGAGGCGTGGAATCAGAGGTGCGGAATCAGAGCCGGTGAATCTGAGCCGGGAAATCAGAAGCAGAGCAACAGAGGTGGTGAAACATGGGTGCGGAATCGGACACGGGGAATCAGAGGTGGGGATTCAGAGGCCGGGAATCAGAGGCAGGGAATCAGAGGCAGGTTATCAGAGGCAGGGAATCAGATGCGGGGAATCAGAGGCGGGGAATCAAGAGGCGGGGAATCAGAGGCGGGGAATCAGAGGCGGGGAATCAGAGGCGGAGAATCAGAGGCGGGCAATCAGATGCAGGAAATCAGAGGCAGGGAATCAGAGGCAGGGAATCTGAGGCAGGGAATCAGAGGTGGGGAATCAGAGGCGTGGAATCAGAGGCAGGGAATCATATGAAGGGTATCTGATGCAGGGAATCTGAGGCAGGGAATCTGTGGCAGGGAATCTGATGCGGGTTATCAGAAGGGGGAAATGAGATGTGGGAAACGAGATGCAGAGAAAGAGGCACGGAAATAGAGGTAGGGAAAGAGAGGCAGGGAATCAGAGGCGGTGAATCAGAGGTGGGGAATCAGAGGCTGGGAATCAGAGGCGGGGAATCAGAGGGGGGAATCAGAGGTGGGGAATCAGAGGCAGGGAATCAGAGGCAGGGAATCAGAGGCAGGAAATCAGAGGCGGCAAATCTGAGGCGTGGAATCAGAGGTGGGGAAAGAGATGTGGGGAAACGTAGGCCAGGAAGGTTGCGCAGAAAGGGAGGCGGTGAATCAGAGGCGGGGAATCAGAGGCGGGGAATCAGAGGCGGGGAATCAGAGGCGTGGAATCAGAGGTGGGGAAAGAGATGTGGGGAAACAGGCGGGTAAACAGAAGCGGGTAAACATAGCTGCATAAATAGAGGCAGCGAAAGAGATGGGCGAAACATAGTGGTTGGAACTTGTGTGTTGAAAATTAGGTACACAGAACAGATCAAACAGAGTTGTTGAAATTGAGGGAGGGAAAGAGAGGCACAGAAAGAGTGGAGGGGAAAGAGTGCAGGCAAAATAGAGGCGTAGAGACAGAGGTGGGGAATCAGAGGCGGGGAATCAGAGGCGGGGAATCAGAGGCAGGGAATCAGATGAAGGGAATCTGATGCAGGGAATCTGAGGCAGGGAATCTGAGGCAGGGAATCGGAGGCAGGGAATCTGAGGCAGGGAATCAGTAAAAAGTTATCAGAGGCAGGGTATCAGAGGCGGAGAAACAGAGGTGGGGAATCAGAAGTGGGGAATCAGAGGTGGGGAATCAGAGGCGTGGAATCAGAGGCGGGGAATCAGAGGTGGGGAATCAGAAGTGGGGAATCAGAGGTGGGGAATCAGAGGCGGGGAATCAGAGGCGTGGAATCAGAGGCAGGCAATCAGAAGTGGGGAATCAGAGGCGGGGAATCAGAGGCGGGGAATCAGAGGCGGTGAATCAGAGGCGGGGAATCAGAGGCGGGGAATCAGAGGCGTGGAATCAGAAGTGGGGAATCAGAGGTGGGGAATCAGAGGCGGGGAATCAGAGGCGGGGAATCAGAGGCGAGCAATCAGATGCAGGGAATCAGAGGCAGGGAATAAGACGCAGGGAATCAAATGAAGGGAATCTGATGCAGGGAATCTGAGGCAGGGAATCTGAGGCAGGGAATCTGTGGTGGGGAATCAGAGGCGGGAAAACAGGCGGGTAAACAGAGGCGGGTAAACATAGGCGGGGAATCAGAGGCGTGGAATCAGAGGCGGGAAATCAGAGGCGGGTAAAGATATGTGGGGAAAAGTAGGCCAGGAAAGTTGAGCGGAAAGGGAGGCAGTGAATCAGAGGTGGGGAATCAGAGGCGGGGAATCAGAGGCGGGGAATCAGAGGCGGGGAATCAGAGGCGGGGAATCAGAAGTGGGGAATCAGAGGTGGGGAATCAGAGGCGGGGAATCAGAGGCGGAGAATCAGAGGCGGGGAATCTGAGGCAGGGAATCTGAGGTGGGGAATCAGAGGCGGGGAAACAGGTGGGTAAACAGAGGTGGGTAAACATAGGCGGGGAATCAGAGGCGCGGAATCAGAGGCGGGGAATCAGAGGCCGGAATCAGATGATGGGAATCAGAGGCCTGGAATCAGAGGCGGGGAATCAGAGGCAGGGAATCAGATGCGGGGAATCAGAGGCGGGGAATCAGAGCTGGGGAATCAGAGGCTGTGTATTAGAGTTGGGGAATCAGAGGCGGGGAATCAGATATGGGGAAACAGAGGTAGGGAATCAGAGGCGGGGAAACAGAGGCAGGGAATCAGATATGGGGAATCAGAGGCGGGGAATCAGAGGTGGGGAATCATAGGCAGGGAATCGGATGTGCGGAATCAGAGATGGGGAATCAGAGGCCGGGAATCAGAGGTGGTGATTCAGAGATGGGAAATCAGAGGCGGGGAATCAGAGGCAGGGTATCAGACGCGGGGAATCAAAGGTGGGCAATCAGAGGCGGGGAATCAGATATGGGGAATCAGAGGCGGGGAATCAGAGGCGGGGAAACAGAGGCTGGGAATCAGATATGGGGAATCAGAGGTGGGGCATCAGAGGTTGTGAATCACAGATGGGGAATCAGAGTTGGGGAATCAGAGGCAGGTAATCAGACGCTGGGAATCAGAGGCGGGGATTCAGAGCTGGGGAATCAGAAGCGGGGAATCAGAGTTGGGGAATCAGAGGCGGGGAATCAGATATGGGGAATCAGAGGCAGGGAATCAGAGGCGGTGAATCAGAGGCAGGGAATCAGACGCGGGGAATCTGAGGCGGGGAATCAGAGCTGGGGAATCAGAGGTGGGGAATCAGAGTTGGGGAATCAGAGGCAGGGAATTGGATGTGCGGAATCAGAGATGGGGAATCAGAGGTGGGGAATCAGAGGCGGTGAATCAGAGATGGGGAATCAGAGGCGGGGAATCAGAGGCAGGAAATCAGACACGGGGATTCAGAGGCTGGGAATCAGACGGGGGGAATCAAAGGCGGGGAATCAGAGCTGGGGAATCTGAGGCAGGGAATCAGAGTTGGGGATTCAGAGGCGGGGAATCAGATATGGGGAAACAGAGTCGGGGAATCAGAGGCGGGCAAACAGAGGCGGGGAATTAGATATGGGGAATCAGAGGTAGGGAATCAGAGGTGGTGAATCAGTGATGGAGAATCACAGGCGGGGAATCAGAGGCAGGGAATAGAACGCGGGGAATCAGAGGCAGGGAATCAGAGCTGGGGAATCAGAGGCGGGGAATCATAGTTGGGAATCAGAGGCGGGAATCAGATATGGGGAAACAGAGGCGGGGAATCAGAGGCGGGGAAACAGAGGCGGGTAATCAGATATGGGGAATCGGATGCAGGGAATCAGAGGCGGGGAATCAGAGCTGGGGAATCAGAGGCGGGGAATCAGAGTTGGGGCATCAGAGGTGGGGAATTAGATATAGGGAAACAGAGGCGGGGAATCAGAGGCGGGGAAACAGAGGCGGGGAATCAGATATGGGGAATCAGAGGTGGGGAATCAGAGGCAGGGAATCAGATGTGCGGAATCAGAGATGGGGAATCAGAGGCAGGGAATCAGAAGCGGGGATTCAGAGGCCGGGAATCAGAGGCCGGGAATCAGATGCTGGGAATAAGAGGCCGGGAATCAGAGGAGGGGAATCAGAGTCCGGGAATCAGAGATGGGGATTCAGAGGCGGGGAATGAGATATGGAGAATCAGAGGCGGGGAATCAGAGGCGGGGAAACAGAGGTGGGGAATCAGATATGGGGAATCAGAGGTGGCGAATCAAAGGCGGTGAATCAGAGATGGGGAATCAGAGGCGGGGAATCAGAGGCAGGGAATCAGATGTGGGGAATCAGAGGCGGGGAATCAGAGCTGGCGAATCAGAGGCTGGGAATCAGAGGTGGGCAATCAGAGGCGGGGAATCAGATATGGGGAATCAGAGGCGGGGAATCAGAGGCGGGGAAACAGAGGCGGGGAATCAAATATAGGGAATCAGATGTGGGGAATCAGAGGTTGTGAATCAGAGATGGGGAATCAAGGCGGGGAATCAGAGGCAGGCAATCAGATGCGGGGAATCAGAGGCGGGGATTCAGAGCTGGGGAATCAGAGGCGGGGAATCAGAGTTGGGGAATCAGAGGCAGGGAATCAGATATGGGGAATCAGAGGCGGGGAATCCGAGGCCGGGAATCAGATATGGGGAAACAGAGGCGGGGAATCCGAGGCGGGGAAACAGAGGCGGGGAATCAGATATGGGGAGTCAGAGGTGGGGAATCAGAGGTTGGGAATCAGAGGCAGGGAATCAGAGGCTTGGAATCAGATGCAGGGTATCAGATGCGGGGAATCAGAGGCGGGGAATCAGAGCTGGGGAATCAGAGGTGGGGAATCAGATTTGGGGAATCAGAGGTGGGGACTTAGATATTGGGAAACAGAGGCGGGGAATCAGAGGCGGGGAAACAGAGGCGGGGAATCAGATATGGGGAATCAGAGGTGGGGAATCAGAGGCAGGGAATCAGATGTGCGGAATCAGAGATGGGGAATCAGAGGCAGGGAATCAGAATCAGAAGCAGGGAATCAGAGGCCGGGAATCAGAGGCCGGAATCAGATGCTGGGAATCAGAGGCCTGGAATCAGAGGCGGGGAATCAGAGGCAGGGAATCAGATGCGGGGAATCAGAGGCGGGGAATCAGAGCTGGGGAATCAGAGGCGGGGTATTAGAGTTGGGGAATCAGAGGCGGGGAATCAGATATGGGGAAACAGAGGTGGGGAATCAGAGGCGGGGAAAGAGAGGCAGGGAATCAGATATGGGGAATCAGAGGTGGGGCATCAGAGGTTGTGAATCACAGATGGGGAATCAGAGGCGGGGAATCAGAGGCAGGGAATCAGACGCGGGGAATCAGAGGCGGGGATTCAGAGCTGGGGAATCAGAAGCGGGGAATCAGAGTTGGGGAATCAGAGGCGGGGAATCAGATATGGGGAATCAGAGGCAGGGAATCAGAGGCGGGGAATCAGAGGTGGGGAATCAGAGGTGGGGAATCAGAGGCGGGGAATCAGAGGCAGGGAATCAGATGAAGGGAATCTGATGCAGGGAATCTGAGGCAGGGAATCTGAGGCAGGGAATCTGTGGCAGGGAATCTGATGCGGGTTATCAGAAGGGGGAAATGAGATGTGGGAAACGAGATGCAGAGAAAGAGGCACGGATATAGAGGCAGGGAAAGAGAGGCAGGGTATCAGAGGCGGGTAATCAGAGGCGTGGAATCAGAGGCGGGGAATCAGAGACACAGAAAGAGAGGCGTGGAATCAGAGGTGCGGAATCAGAGCCGGTGAATCTGAGCCGGGAAATCAGAAGCAGAGCAACAGAGGTGGTGAAACATGGGTGCGGAATCGGACACGGGGAATCAGAGGTGGGGACTCAGAGGCCGGGAATCAGAGGCAGAGAATCAGAGGCAGGGAATCAGAGGCAGGTTATCAGAGGCAGGGAATCAGAGGTGGGAAATCAGAGGCGGGGAATCAGAGGCGGCGAATCAGATGATGGGAATCAGAGGCGGGGAATCAGAGGCGGAGAATCAGAGCTGGGGAATCAGAGGTGGGGAATCAGATTTGGGGAATCAGAGGTGGGGACTTAGATATTGGGAAACAGAGGCGGGGAATCAGAGGCGGGGAAACAGAGGCGGGGAATTAGATATGGGGAATCAGAGGTGGGGAATCAGAGGCAGGGAATCAGATGTGCGGAATCAGAGATGGGGAATCAGAGGCAGGGAATCAGAATCAGAAGCAGGGAATCAGAGGCCGGGAATCAGAGGCCGGAATCAGATGCTGGGAATCAGAGGCCTGGAATCAGAGGCGGGGAATCAGAGGCAGGGAATCAGATGCGGGGAATCAGAGGCGGGGAATCAGAGCTGGGGAATCAGAGGCGGGGTATTAGAGTTGGGGAATCAGAGGCGGGGAATCAGATATGGGGAAACAGAGGTGGGGCATCAGAGGTTGTGAATCACAGATGGGGAATCAGAGGCGGGGAATCAGAGGCAGGGAATCAGACGCGGGGAATCAGAGGCGGGGATTCAGAGCTGGGGAATCAGAAGCGGGGAATCAGAGTTGGGGAATCAGAGGCGGGGAATCAGATATGGGGAATCAGAGGCAGGGAATCAGAGGCGGGGAATCAGAGGTGGGGAATACGAGGTGGGGAATCAGAGGCGGGGAATCAGAGGCAGGGAATCAGATGAAGGGAATCTGATGCAGGGAATCTGAGGCAGGGAATCTGAGGCAGGGAATCTGTGGCAGGGAATCTGTGCGGGTTATCAGAAGGGGGAAATGAGATGTGGGAAACGAGATGCAGAGAAAGAGGCACGGATATAGAGGCAGGGAAAGAGAGGCAGGGTATCAGAGGCGGGTAATCAGAGGCGTGGAATCAGAGGCGGGGAATCAGAGACACAGAAAGAGAGGCGTGGAATCAGAGGTGCGGAATCAGAGCCGGTGAATCTGAGCCGGGAAATCAGAAGCAGAGCAACAGAGGTGGTGAAACATGGGTGCGGAATCGGACACGGGGAATCAGAGGTGGGGACTCAGAGGCCGGGAATCAGAGGCAGAGAATCAGAGGCAGGGAATCAGAGGCAGGTTATCAGAGGCAGGGAATCAGAGGTGGGAAATCAGAGGCGGGGAATCAGAGGCGGGGAATCAGAGGCGGAGAATCAGAGGCGGGGAATCTGATGCAGGAAATCAGAGGCAGGGATCAGAGGCAGGGAATCTGAGGCAGGGAATCAGAGGTGGGGAATCAGAGGCGGGGAATCAGAGGCAGGGAATCAGATGAAGGGAATCTGATGCAGGGAATCTGAGGCAGGGAATCTGAGGCAGGGAATCTGTGTCAGGGAATCTGATGCGGGTTATCAGAAGGGGGAAATGAGATGTGGGAAACGAGATGCAGAGAAAGAGGCACGGATATAGAGGCAGGGAAAGAGAGGCAGGGTATCAGAGGCGGGTAATCAGAGGCGTGGAATCAGAGGCGGGGAATCAGAGACACAGAAAGAGAGGCGTGGAATCAGAGGTGCGGAATCAGAGCCGGTGAATCTGAGCCGGGAAATCAGAAGCAGAGCAACAGAGGTGGTGAAACATGGGTGCGGAATCGGACACGGGGAATCAGAGGTGGGGACTCAGAGGCCGGGAATCAGAGGCAGAGAATCAGAGGCAGGGAATCAGAGGCAGGTTATCAGAGGCAGGGAATCAGAGGTGGGAAATCAGAGGCGGGGAATCAGAGGCGGCGAATCAGAGGCGGGGAATCAGAGGCGGGGAATCAGAGGCGGAGAATCAGAGGCGGGGAATCTGATGCAGGAAATCAGAGGCAGGGATCAGAGGCAGGGAATCTGAGGCAGGGAATCAGAGGTGGGGAATCAGAGGCGGGGAATCAGAGGCAGGGAATCAGATGAAGGGAATCTGATGCAGGGAATCTGAGGCAGGGAATCTGAGGCAGGGAATCTGTGTCAGGGAATCTGATGCGGGTTATCAGAAGGGGGAAATGAGATGTGGGAAACGAGATGCAGAGAAAGAGACACGGAAATAGAGGCAGGGAAAGACAGGCAGGGAATCAGAGGCGGGGAATCAGAGGTGGGGAATCAGAGGCTGGGAATCAGAGGCGGGGAATCAGAGGGGGGAATCAGAGGTGGGGAATCAGAGGCAGGGAATCAGAGGCAGGGAATCAGAGGCGGGAAATCAGAGGCGGCGAATCTGAGGCGTGGAATCAGAGGTGGGGAAAGAGATGTGGGGAAACGTAGGCCAGGAAAGTTGCGCAGAAAGGGAGGCGGTGTATCAGAGGCGGGGATTCAGAGGCGGGGAATCAGAGGCGGGGAATCAGAGGCGTGGAATCAGAGGTGGGGAAAGAGATGTGGGGAAACAGGCGGGTAAACTGAAGCGGGTAAACATAGCTGCATAAATTGCGGCAGCGAAAGAGATGGGCGAAACATAGTGGTTGGAACTTGTGTGTTGAAAATTAGGTACACAGAACAGATCAAACAGAGTTGTTGAAATTGAGGGAGGGAAAGAGAGGCACAGAAAGAGTGGAGGGGAAAGAGTGCAGTCAAAATAGAGGCGTAGAGACAGAGATGGGGAATCAGAGGCGGGGATTCAGAGGCGGGGAATCAGAGGCAGGGAATCAGATGAAGGGAATCTGATGCAGGGAATCTGAGGCAGGGAATCTGAGGCAGGGAATCGGAGGCAGGGAATCTGAGGCAGGGAATCAGTAAAAAGTTATCAGAGGCAGGGTATCAGAGGCGGAGAATCAGAGGTGGGGATTCAAAAGTGGGGAATCAGAGGTGGGGAATCAGAGGCGTGGAATCAGAGGCGGGGAATCAGAGGTGGGGAATCAGAAGTGGGGAATCAGAGGTGGGGAATCAGAGGCGGGGAATCAGAGGCGTGGAATCAGAGGCGGGCAATCAGAAGTGGGGAATCAGAGGCGGGGAATCAGAGGCGGGGAATCAGAGGCGGTGAATCAGAGGTGGGGAATCAGAGGCGGGGAATCAGAGGCGGGGAATCAGAAGTGGGGAATCAGACGTGGGGAATCAGAGGCGGGGAATCAGATGCGGGGAATCAGAGGCGGGCAATCAGATGCAGGGAATCAGAGTCAGGGAATCAGACGCAGGGAATCAAATGAAGGGAATCTGATGCAGGGAATCTGAGGCAGGGAATCTGAGGCATGGAATCTGTGGTGGGGAATCAGATGAGGGAAAACAGGCGGGTAAACAGAGGCGGGTAAATATAGGCGGGGAATCAGAGGCGTGGAATCAGAGGCGGGAAATCAGAGGCGGGGAAAGATATGTGGGGAAAAGAAGGCCAGGAAAGTTGAGCGGAAAGGGAAGCACTGAATCAGAGGTGGGGAATCAGAGGCGGGGAATCAGAGGCGGGGAATCAGAGGCGGGGAATCAGAGGCGGGGAATCAGAAGTGGGGAATCAGAGGTGGGGAATCAGAGGCGGGGATTCAGAGGCAGAGAATCAGAGGCGGGGAATCTGAGGCAGGGAATCTGAGGTGCGGAATCAGAGGCGGGGAAACAGGTGGGTAAACAGAGGTGGGTAAACATAGGCGGGGAATCAGAGGCGCGGAATCAGAGGCGCGGAATCAGAGGCAGGGAATCAGAGGCGGGGAATCAGAGGCGGGGAATCAGATGCGGGGAATCA
This sequence comes from Narcine bancroftii, assembly GCF_036971445.1. Lineage (NCBI taxonomy): Eukaryota > Metazoa > Chordata > Chondrichthyes > Torpediniformes > Narcinidae > Narcine > Narcine bancroftii. The sequence continues at coordinate 1,856,469 of NW_027211883.1, forward strand.
GAGGTGGGGAATCAGAGGCGGGGTATCAGAAGAGGGGAATCAGAGGCGGGGAATCAGAGGCGGGGAATCAGAGGCGGGGTATCAGAGGCGTGGAATCAGAGGCGGGGAATCAGAGGCGGGGAATCAGAAGTGGGGAATCAGAGGTGGGGAATCAGAGGCGGGGAATCAGAATCAGCGAATCAGAGGCGGGGCAATCAGAGGCGGGGAATCAGAGGTGGGGAATCAGATATGGGGAATCAGAGGCGGGGAATCAGAGGCGGGGAAACAGAGGCGGGGAATCAAATATAGGGAATCAGAGGTGGGGAATCAGAGGTTGTGAATCAGAGATGGGGAATCAAGGCGGGGAATCAGAGGCAGGGAATCAGACGCGGGGAATCAGATATGGGGAAACAGAGGCGGGGAATCAGAGGCAGGGAATCAGACGCGGGGAATCAGAGGCGGGGAATCAGAGCTGGGGAATCAGAGGCGGGGTATTAGAGTTGGGGAATCAGAGGCGGGGAATCAGATATGGGGAAACAGAGGTAGGGAATCAGAGGCGGGGAAACAGAGGCTGGGAATCAGATATGGGGAATCAGAGGCGGGGAATAAGAGGTGGGGAATCATAGGCAGGGAATCGGATGTGCGGAATCAGAGATGGGGAATCAGAGGCCGGGAATCAGAGGTATTGAATCAGAGATGGGAAATCAGAGGCGGGGAATCAGAGGCAGGGTATCAGACGCGGGGAATCAGAGGTGGGCAATCAGAGGCGGGGAATCAGATATGGGGAATCAGAGGCGGGGAATCAGAGGCGGGGAAACAGAGGCTGGGAATCAGATATGGGGAATCAGAGGTGGGGCATCAGAGGTTGTGAATCACAGATGGGGAATCAGAGGTGGGGAATCAGAGGCAGGTAATCAGACGCTGGGAATCAGAGGCGGGGATTCAGAGCTGGGGAATCAGAACCGGGGAATCAGAGTTGGGGAATCAGAGGCGGGGAATCAGATATGGGGAATCAGAGGCGGGGATTCAGAGGCGGGGAATCAGAGGCAGGGAATCAGATGAAGGGAATCTGATGCAGGGAATCTGAGGCAGGGAATCTGAGGCAGGGAATCGGAGGCAGGGAATCTGAGGCAGGGAATCAGTAAAAAGTTATCAGAGGCAGGGTATCAGAGGCGGAGAATCAGAGGTGGGGATTCAAAAGTGGGGAATCAGAGGTGGGGAATCAGAGGCGTGGAATCAGAGGCGGGGAATCAGAGGTGGGGAATCAGAAGTGGGGAATCAGAGGTGGGGAATCAGAGGCGGGGAATCAGAGGCGTGGAATCAGAGGCGGGCAATCAGAAGTGGGGAATCAGAGGCGGGGAATCAGAGGCGGGGAATCAGAGGCGGTGAATCAGAGGTGGGGAATCAGAGGCGGGGAATCAGAGGCGGGGAATCAGAAGTGGGGAATCAGACGTGGGGAATCAGAGGCGGGGAATCAGAGGCGGGGAATCAGAGGCGGCCAATCAGATGCAGGGAATCAGAGTCAGGGAATCAGACGCAGGGAATCAAATGAAGGGAATCTGATGCAGGGAATCTGAGGCAGGGAATCTGAGGCAGGGAATCTGTGGTGGGGAATCAGAGGAGGGAAAACAGGCAGGTAAACAGAGGCGGGTAAACATAGGCGGGGAATCAGAGGCGTGGAATCAGAGGCGGGAAATCAGAGGTGGGGAATCAGAGGCGGGGATTCAGAGGCAGAGAATCAGAGGCGGGGAATCTGAGGCAGGGAATCTGAGGTGCGGAATCAGAGGCGGGGAAACAGGTGGGTAAACAGAGGTGGGTAAACATAGGCGGGGAATCAGAGGCGCGGAATCAGAGGCGCGGAATCAGAGGCAGGGAATCAGAGGCGGGGAATCAGAGGCGGGGAATCAGATGCGGGGAATCAGAGGTGGGGAATCAGAGGCGGGGTATCAGAGGAGGGGAATCAGAGGCAGGGAATCAGAGGCGGGGAATCAGAGGCGGGGTATCAGAGGCGTGGAATCAGAGGCGGGGAATCAGAGGCGGGGAATCAGAAGTGGGGAATCAGAGGTGGGGAATCAGAGGCGGGGAATCAGAATCAGCGAATCAGAGGCGGGGCAATCAGAGGCGGGGAATCAGAGGTGGGGAATCAGATATGGGGAATCAGAGGCGGGGAATCAGAGGCGGGGAAACAGAGGCGGGGAATCAAATATAGGGAATCAGAGGTGGGGAATCAGAGGTTGTGAATCAGAGATGGGGAATCAAGGCGGGGAATCAGAGGCAGGGAATCAGACGCGGGGAATCAGAGGCGGGGATTCAGAGCTGGGGAATCAGAGGCGGGGAATCAGAGTTGGGGAATCAGAGGCGGGGAATCAGATATGGGGAGTCAGAGGTGGGGAATCAGAGGTTGGGAATCAGAGGCAGGGAATCAGAGGCTTGGAATCAGATGCAGGGTATCAGATGCGGGGAATCAGAGGCGGGGAATCAGAGCTGGGGAATCAGAGGTGGGGAATCAGATTTGGGGAATCAGAGGTGGGGACTTAGATATTGGGAAACAGAGGCGGGGAATCAGAGGCGGGGAAACAGATGTGCGGAATCAGAGATGGGGAATCAGAGGTGGGGAATCAGAGGCAGGGAATCAGATGTGCGGAATCAGAGATGGGGAATCAGAGGCAGGGAATCAGAATCAGAAGCAGGGAATCAGAGGCCGGGAATCAGAGGCCGGAATCAGATGCTGGGAATCAGAGGCCTGGAATCAGAGGCGGGGAATCAGAGGCAGGGAATCAGATGCGGGGAATCAGAGGCGGGGAATCAGAGCTGGGGAATCAGAGGCGGGGTATTAGAGTTGGGGAATCAGAGGCGGGGAATCAGATATGGGGAAACAGAGGTGGGGAATCAGAGGCGGGGAAAGAGAGGCAGGGAATCAGATATGGGGAATCAGAGGTGGGGCATCAGAGGTTGTGAATCACAGATGGGGAATCAGAGGCGGGGAATCAGAGGCAGGGAATCAGACGCGGGGAATCAGAGGCGGGGATTCAGAGCTGGGGAATCAGAAGCGGGGAATCAGAGTTGGGGAATCAGAGGCGGGGAATCAGATATGGGGAATCAGAGGCAGGGAATCAGAGGCGGGGAATCAGAGGTGGGGAATCAGAGGTGGGGAATCAGAGGCGGGGAATCAGAGGCAGGGAATCAGATGAAGGGAATCTGATGCAGGGAATCTGAGGCAGGGAATCTGAGGCAGGGAATCTGTGGCAGGGAATCTGATGCGGGTTATCAGAAGGGGGAAATGAGATGTGGGAAACGAGATGCAGAGAAAGAGGCACGGATATAGAGGCAGGGAAAGAGAGGCAGGGTATCAGAGGCGGGTAATCAGAGGCGTGGAATCAGAGGCGGGGAATCAGAGACACAGAAAGAGAGGCGTGGAATCAGAGGTGCGGAATCAGAGCCGGTGAATCTGAGCCGGGAAATCAGAAGCAGAGCAACAGAGGTGGTGAAACATGGGTGCGGAATCGGACACGGGGAATCAGAGGTGGGGACTCAGAGGCCGGGAATCAGAGGCAGAGAATCAGAGGCAGGGAATCAGAGGCAGGTTATCAGAGGCAGGGAATCAGAGGTGGGAAATCAGAGGCGGGGAATCAGAGGCGGCGAATCAGATGATGGGAATCAGAGGCGGGGAATCAGAGGCGGAGAATCAGAGCTGGGGAATCAGAGGTGGGGAATCAGATTTGGGGAATCAGAGGTGGGGACTTAGATATTGGGAAACAGAGGCGGGGAATCAGAGGCGGGGAAACAGAGGCGGGGAATTAGATATGGGGAATCAGAGGTGGGGAATCAGAGGCAGGGAATCAGATGTGCGGAATCAGAGATGGGGAATCAGAGGCAGGGAATCAGAATCAGAAGCAGGGAATCAGAGGCCGGGAATCAGAGGCCGGAATCAGATGCTGGGAATCAGAGGCCTGGAATCAGAGGCGGGGAATCAGAGGCAGGGAATCAGATGCGGGGAATCAGAGGCGGGGAATCAGAGCTGGGGAATCAGAGGCGGGGTATTAGAGTTGGGGAATCAGAGGCGGGGAATCAGATATGGGGAAACAGAGGTGGGGAATCAGAGGCGGGGAAAGAGAGGCAGGGAATCAGATATGGGGAATCAGAGGTGGGGCATCAGAGGTTGTGAATCACAGATGGGGAATCAGAGGCGGGGAATCAGAGGCAGGGAATCAGACGCGGGGAATCAGAGGCGGGGATTCAGAGCTGGGGAATCAGAAGCGGGGAATCAGAGTTGGGGAATCAGAGGCGGGGAATCAGATATGGGGAATCAGAGGCAGGGAATCAGAGGCGGGGAATCAGAGGTGGGGAATACGAGGTGGGGAATCAGAGGCGGGGAATCAGAGGCAGGGAATCAGATGAAGGGAATCTGATGCAGGGAATCTGAGGCAGGGAATCTGAGGCAGGGAATCTGTGGCAGGGAATCTGATGCGGGTTATCAGAAGGGGGAAATGAGATGTGGGAAACGAGATGCAGAGAAAGAGGCACGGATATAGAGGCAGGGAAAGAGAGGCAGGGTATCAGAGGCGGGTAATCAGAGGCGTGGAATCAGAGGCGGGGAATCAGAGACACAGAAAGAGAGGCGTGGAATCAGAGGTGCGGAATCAGAGCCGGTGAATCTGAGCCGGGAAATCAGAAGCAGAGCAACAGAGGTGGTGAAACATGGGTGCGGAATCGGACACGGGGAATCAGAGGTGGGGACTCAGAGGCCGGGAATCAGAGGCAGAGAATCAGAGGCAGGGAATCAGAGGCAGGTTATCAGAGGCAGGGAATCAGAGGTGGGAAATCAGAGGCGGGGAATCAGAGGCGGGGAATCAGAGGCGGAGAATCAGAGGCGGGGAATCTGATGCAGGAAATCAGAGGCAGGGATCAGAGGCAGGGAATCTGAGGCAGGGAATCAGAGGTGGGGAATCAGAGACACAGAAAGAGAGGCGTGGAATCAGAGGTGCGGAATCAGAGCCGGTGAATCTGAGCCGGGAAATCAGAAGCAGAGCAACAGAGGTGGTGAAACATGGGTGCGGAATCGGACACGGGGAATCAGAGGTGGGGACTCAGAGGCCGGGAATCAGAGGCAGAGAATCAGAGGCAGGGAATCAGAGGCAGGTTATCAGAGGCAGGGAATCAGAGGTGGGAAATCAGAGGCGGGGAATCAGAGGCGGCGAATCAGAGGCGGGGAATCAGAGGCGGGGAATCAGAGGCGGAGAATCAGAGGCGGGGAATCTGATGCAGGAAATCAGAGGCAGGGATCAGAGGCAGGGAATCTGAGGCAGGGAATCAGAGGTGGGGAATCAGAGGCGGGGAATCAGAGGCAGGGAATCAGATGAAGGGAATCTGATGCAGGGAATCTGAGGCAGGGTATCTGAGGCAGGGAATCTGTGTCAGGGAATCTGATGCGGGTTATCAGAAGGGGGAAATGAGATGTGGGAAACGAGATGCAGAGAAAGAGACACGGAAATAGAGGCAGGGAAAGACAGGCAGGGAATCAGAGGCGGGGAATCAGAGGTGGGGAATCAGAGGCTGGAAATCAGAGGCGGGGAATCAGAGGGGGGAATCAGAGGTGGGGAATCAGAGGCAGGGAATCAGAGGCAGGGAATCAGAGGCGGGAAATCAGAGGCGGCGAATCTGAGGCGTGGAATCAGAGGTGGGAAAGAGATGTGGGGAAACGTAGGCCAGGAGAGTTGCGCAGAAAGGGAGGCGGTGTATCAGAGGCGGGGATTCAGAGGCGGGGAATCAGAGGCGGGGAATCAGAGGCGTGGAATCAGAGGTGGGGAAAGAGATGTGGGGAAACAGGCGGGTAAACTGAAGCGGGTAAACATAGCTGCATAAATTGCGGCAGCGAAAGAGATGGGCGAAACATAGTGGTTGGAACTTGTGTGTTGAAAATTAGGTACACAGAACAGATCAAACAGAGTTGTTGAAATTGAGGGAGGGAAAGAGAGGCACAGAAAGAGTGGAGGGGAAAGAGTGCAGTCAAAATAGAGGCGGAGAGACAGAGATGGGGAATCAGAGGCGGGGATTCAGAGGCGGGGAATCAGAGGCAGGGAATCAGATGAAGGGAATCTGATGCAGGGAATCTGAGGCAGGGAATCTGAGGCAGGGAATCGGAGGCAGGGAATCTGAGGCAGGGAATCAGTAAAAAGTTATCAGAGGCAGGGTATCAGAGGCGGAGAATCAGAGGTGGGGATTCAAAAGTGGGGAATCAGAGGTGGGGAATCAGAGGCGTGGAATCAGAGGCGGGGAATCAGAGGTGGGGAATCAGAAGTGGGGAATCAGAGGTGGGGAATCAGAGGCGGGGAATCAGAGGCGTGGAATCAGAGGCGGGCAATCAGAAGTGGGGAATCAGAGGCGGGGAATCAGAGGCGGGGAATCAGAGGCGGTGAATCAGAGGTGGGGAATCAGAGGCGGGGAATCAGAGGCGGGGAATCAGAAGTGGGGAATCAGACGTGGGGAATCAGAGGCGGGGAATCAGAGGCGGGGAATCAGAGGCGGGCAATCAGATGCAGGGAATCAGAGTCAGGGAATCAGACGCAGGGAATCAAATGAAGGGAATCTGATGCAGGGAATCTGAGGCAGGGAATCTGAGGCAGGGAATCTGTGGTGGGGAATCAGAGGAGGGAAAACAGGCGGGTAAACAGAGGCGGGTAAACATAGGCGGGGAATCAGAGGCGTGGAATCAGAGGCGGGAAATCAGAGGTGGGGAATCAGAGGCGGGGATTCAGAGGCAGAGAATCAGAGGCGGGGAATCTGAGGCAGGGAATCTGAGGTGCGGAATCAGAGGCGGGGAAACAGGTGGGTAAACAGAGGTGGGTAAACATAGGCGGGGAATCAGAGGCGCGGAATCAGAGGCGCAGAATCAGAGGCAGGGAATCAGAGGCGGGGAATCAGAGGCGGGGAATCAGATGCGGGGAATCAGAGGTGGGGAATCAGAGGCGGGGTATCAGAGGAGGGGAATCAGAGGCAGGGAATCAGAGGCGGGGAATCAGAGGCAGGGTATCAGAGGCGTGGAATCAGAGGCGGGGAATCAGAGGCGGGGAATCAGAAGTGGGGAATCAGAGGTGGGGAATCAGAGGCGGGGAATCAGAATCAGCGAATCAGAGGCGGGGCAATCAGAGGCGGGGAATCAGAGGTGGGGAATCAGATATGGGGAATCAGAGGCGGGGAATCAGAGGCGGGGAAACAGAGGCGGGGAATCAAATATAGGGAATCAGAGGTGGGGAATCAGATGTTGTGAATCAGAGATGGGGAATCAAGGCGGGGAATCAGAGGCAGGGAATCAGACGCGGGGAATCAGAGGCGGGGATTCAGAGCTGGGGAATCAGAGGCGGGGAATCAGAGTTGGGGAATCAGAGGCAGGGAATCAGATATGGGGAATCAGAGGCGGGGAATCCGAGGCCGGGAATCAGATATGGGGAAACAGAGGCGGGGAATCAGAGGCAGGGAATCAGACGCGGGGAATCAGAGGCGGGGAATCAGAGCTGGGGAATCAGAGGCGGGGTATTAGAGTTGGGGAATCAGAGGCGGGGTATCAGATATGGGGAAACAGAGGTAGGGAATCAGAGGCGGGGAAACAGAGGCAGGGAATCAGATATGGGGAATCAGAGGCGGGGAATCTGAGGTGGGGAATCATAGGCAGGGAATCGGATGTGCGGAATCAGAGATGGGGAATCAGAGGCCGGGAATCAGAGGTGGTGAATCAGAGATGGGAAATCAGAGGCGGGGAATCAGAGGCAGGGTATCAGACGCGGGGAATCAGAGGTGGGCAATCAGAGGCGGGGAATCAGATATGGGGAATCAGAGGCGGGGAATCAGAGGCGGGGAAACAGAGGCTGGGAATCAGATATGGGGAATCAGAGGTGGGGCATCAGAGGTTGTGAATCACAGATGGGGAATCAGAGGCGGGGAATCAGAGGCGGGGAAACAGAGGCTGGGAATCAGATATGGGGAATCAGAGGTGGGGCATCAGAGGTTGTGAATCACAGATGGGGAATCAGAAGCGGGGAATCAGAGTTGGGGAATCAGAGGCGGGGAATCAGATATGGGGAATCAGAGGCAGGGAATCAGAGGCGGGGAATCAGAGGCAGGGAATCAGACGCGGGGAATCTGAGGCGGGGAATCAGAGCTGGGGAATCAGAGGTGGGGAATCAGAGTTGGGGAATCAGAGGCAGGGAATTGGATGTGCGGAATCAGAGATGGGGAATCAGAGGTGGGGAATCAGAGGCGGTGAATCAGAGATGGGGAATCAGAGGCGGGGAATCAGAGGCAGGGAATCAGACGCGGGGAATCTGAGGCGGGGAATCAGAGCTGGGGAATCAGAGGTGGGGAATCAGAGTTGGGGAATCAGAGGCAGGGAATTGGATGTGCGGAATCAGAGATGGGGAATCAGAGGTGGGGAATCAGAGGTTGTGAATCAGAGATGGGGAATCAAGGCGGGGAATCAGAGGCAGGGAATCAGACGCGGGGAATCAGAGGCGGGGATTCAGAGCTGGGGAATCATAGGCGGGGAATCAGAGTTGGGGAATCAGAGGCAGGGAATCAGATATGGGGAATCAGAGGCGGGGAATCCGAGGCCGGGAATCAGATATGGGGAAACAGAGGCGGGGAATCCGAGGCGGGGAAACAGAGGCGGGGAATCAGATATGGGGAGTCAGAGGTGGGGAATCAGAGGTTGGGAATCAGAGGCAGGGAATCAGAGGCTTGGAATCAGATGCAGGGTATCAGATGCGGGGAATCAGAGGCGGGGAATCAGAGCTGGGGAATCAGAGGTGGGGAATCAGATTTGGGGAATCAGAGGTGGGGACTTAGATATTGGGAAACAGAGGCGGGGAATCAGAGGCGGGGAAACAGAGGCGGGGAATCAGATATGGGGAATCAGAGGTGGGGAATCAGAGGCAGGGAATCAGATGTGCGGAATCAGAGATGGGGAATCAGAGGCAGGGAATCAGAATCAGAAGCAGGGTATCAGAGGCCGGGAATCAGAGGCCGGAATCAGATGCTGGGAATCAGAGGCCTGGAATCAGAGGCGGGGAATCAGAGGCAGGGAATCAGATGCGGGGAATCAGAGGCGGGGAATCAGAGCTGGGGAATCAGAGGCGGGGTATTAGAGTTGGGGAATCAGAGGCGGGGAATCAGATATGGGGAATCAGAGGCAGGGAATCAGAGGCGGGGAATCAGAGGCAGGGAATCAGACGCGGGGAATCTGAGGCGGGGAATCAGAGCTGGGGAATCAGAGGTGGGGAATCAGAGTTGGGGAATCAGAGGCAGGGAATTGGATGTGCGGAATCAGAGATGGGGAATCAGAGGTGGGGAATCAGAGGCGGTGAATCAGAGATGGGGAATCAGAGGCGGGGAATCAGAGGCAGGAAATCAGACACGGGGATTCAGAGGCTGGGAATCAGACGGGGGGAATCAAAGGCGGGGAATCAGAGCTGGGGAATCTGAGGCAGGGAATCAGAGTTGGGGATTCAGAGGCGGGGAATCAGATATGGGGAAACAGAGTCGGGGAATCAGAGGCGGGCAAACAGAGGCGGGGAATTAGATATGGGGAATCAGAGGTAGGGAATCAGAGGTGGTGAATCAGTGATGGGGAATCACAGGCGGGGAATCAGAGGCAGGGAATAGAACGCGGGGAATCAGAGGCAGGGAATCAGAGCTGGGGAATCAGAGGCGGGGAATCATAGTTGGGAATCAGAGGCGGGAATCAGATATGGGGAAACAGAGGCGGGGAATCAGAGGCGGGGAAACAGAGGCGGGGAATCAGATATGGGGAATCGGATGCAGGGAATCAGAGCTGGGGAATCAGAGGCGGGGAATCAGAGTTGGGGCATCAGAGGTGGGGAATTAGATATAGGGAAACAGAGGCGGGGAATCAGAGGCGGGGAAACAGAGGCGGGGAATCAGATATGGGGAATCAGAGGTGGGGAATCAGAGGCAGGGAATCAGATGTGCGGAATCAGAGATGGGGAATCAGAGGCAGGGAATCAGAAGCGGGGAATCAGAGGCCGGGAATCAGAGGCCGGGAATCAGATGCTGGGAATAAGAGGCCGGGAATCAGAGGAGGGGAATCAGAGTCCGGGAATCAGAGATGGGGATTCAGAGGCGGGGAATGAGATATGGAGAATCAGAGGCGGGGAATCAGAGGCGGGGAAACAGAGGTGGGGAATCAGATATGGGGAATCAGAGGTGGTGAATCAAAGGCGGTGAATCAGAGATGGGGAATCAGAGGCGGGGAATCAGAGGCAGGGAATCAGATGCGGGGAATCAGAGGCGGGGAATCAGAGCTGGCGAATCAGAGGCTGGGAATCAGAGGTGGGCAATCAGAGGCGGGGAATCAGATATGGGGAATCAGAGGCGGGGAATCAGAGGCGGGGAAACAGAGGCGGGGAATCAAATATAGGGAATCAGAGGTGGGGAATCAGAGGTTGTGAATCAGAGATGGGGAATCAAGGCGGGGAATCAGAGGCAGGGAATCAGACGCGGGGAATCAGAGGCGGGGATTCAGAGCTGGGGAATCAGAGGCGGGGAATCAGAGTTGGGGAATCAGAGGCAGGGAATCAGATATGGGGAATCAGAGGCGGGGAATCCGAGGCCGGGAATCAGATATGGGGAAACAGAGGCGGGGAATCCGAGGCGGGGAAACAGAGGCGGGGAATCAGATATGGGGAGTCAGAGGTGGGGAATCAGAGGTTGGGAATCAGAGGCAGGGAATCAGAGGCTTGGAATCAGATGCAGGGTATCAGATGCGGGGAATCAGAGGCGGGGAATCAGATTTGGGGAATCAGAGGTGGGGACTTAGATATTGCGAAACAGAGGCGGGGAATCAGAGGCGGGGAAACAGAGGCGGGGAATCAGATATGGGGAATCAGAGGTGGGGAATCAGAGGCTGGGAATCAGAGGCAGAGAATCAGAGGCAGGGAATCAGAGGCAGGTTATCAGAGGCAGGGAATCAGAGGTGGGAAATCAGAGGCCGGAATCAGATGCTGGGAATCAGAGGCCTGGAATCAGAGGCGGGGAATCAGAGGCAGGGAATCAGATGCGGGGAATCAGAGGCGGGGAATCAGAGCTGGGGAATCAGAGGCGGGGTATTAGAGTTGGGGAATCAGAGGCGGGGAATCAGATATGGGGAAACAGAGGTGGGGAATCAGAGGCGGGGAAAGAGAGGCAGGGAATCAGATATGGGGAATCAGAGGTGGGGCATCAGAGGTTGTGAATCACAGATGGGGAATCAGAGGCGGGGAATCAGAGGCAGGGAATCAGACGCGGGGAATCAGAGGCGGGGATTCAGAGCTGGGGAATCAGAAGCGGGGAATCAGAGTTGGGGAATCAGAGGCGGGGAATCAGATATGGGGAATCAGAGGCAGGGAATCAGAGGCGGGGAATCAGAGGTGGGGAATCAGAGGTGGGGAATCAGAGGCGGGGAATCAGAGGCAGGGAATCAGATGAAGAAAATCTGATGCAGGGAATCTGAGGCAGGGAATCTGAGGCAGGGAATCTGTGGCAGGGAATCTGATGCGGGTTATCAGAAGGGGGAAATGAGATGTGGGAAACGAGATGCAGAGAAAGAGGCACGGATATAGAGGCAGGGAAAGAGAGGCAGGGTATCAGAGGCGGGTAATCAGAGGCGTGGAATCAGAGGCGGGGAATCAGAGACACAGAAAGAGAGGCGTGGAATCAGAGGTGCGGAATCAGAGCCGGTGAATCTGAGCCGGGAAATCAGAAGCAGAGCAACAGAGGTGGTGAAACATGGGTGCGGAATCGGACACGGGGAATCAGAGGTGGGGACTCAGAGGCTGGGAATCAGAGGCAGAGAATCAGAGGCAGGGAATCAGAGGCAGGTTATCAGAGGCAGGGAATCAGAGGTGGGAAATCAGAGGCGGGGAATCAGAGGCGGCGAATCAGAGGCGGGGAATCAGAGGCGGGGAATCAGATGCGGAGAATCAGAGGCGGGGAATCTGATGCAGGAAATCAGAGGCAGGGAATCAGAAGCAGGGAATCAGAGGCAGGGAATCTGAGGCAGGGAATCAGAGGTGGGGAATCAGAGGCGGGGAATCAGAGGCAGGGAATCAGATGAAGGGAATCTGATGCAGGGAATCTGAGGCAGGGAATCTGAGGCAGGGAATCTGTGTCAGGGAATCTGATGCGGGTTATCAGAAGGGGGAAATGAGATGTGGGAAACGAGATGCAGAGAAAGAGACACGGAAATAGAGGCAGGGAAAGACAGGCAGGGAATCAGAGGCGGGGAATCAGAGGTGGGGAATCAGAGGCTGGGAATCAGAGGCGGGGAATCAGAGGGGGGAATCAGAGGTGGGGAATCAGAGGCAGGGAATCAGAGGCAGGGAATCAGAGGCGGGAAATCAGAGGCGGCGAATCTGAGGCGTGGAATCAGAGGTGGGGAAAGAGATGTGGGGAAACGTAGGCCAGGAAAGTTGCGCGGAAAGGGAGGCGGTGTATCAGAGGCGGGGATTCAGAGGCGGGGAATCAGAGGTGGGGAATCAGAGGCGTGGAATCAGAGGTGGGGAAAGAGATGTGGGGAAACAGGCGGGTAAACTGAAGCGGGTAAACATAGCTGCATAAATAGCGGCAGCGATAGAGATGGGCGAAACATAGTGGTTGGAACTTGTGTGTTGAAAATTAGGTACACAGAACAGATCAAACAGAGTTGTTGAAATTGAGGGAGGGAAAGAGAGGCACAGAAAGAGTGGAGGGGAAAGAGTGCAGTCAAAATAGAGGCGTAGAGACAGAGATGGGGAATCAGAGGCGGGGATTCAGAGGCGGGGAATCAGAGGCAGGGAATCAGATTAAGGGAATCTGATGCAGGGAATCTGAGGCAGGGAATCTGAGGCAGGGAATCGGAGGCAGGGAATCTGAGGCAGGGAATCAGTAAAAAGTTATCAGAGGCAGGGTATCAGAGGCGGAGAATCAGAGGTGGGGATTCAGAAGTGGGGAATCAGAGGTGGGGAATCAGAGGCGTGGAATCAGAGGCGGGGAATCAGAGGTGGGGAATCAGAAGTGGGGAATCAGAGGTGGGGAATCAGAGGCGGGGAATCAGAGGCGTGGAATCAGAGGCGGGCAATCAGAAGTGGGGAATCAGAGGCGGGGAATCAGAGGCGGGGAATCAGAGGCGGTGAATCAGAGGTGGGGAATCAGAGGCGGGGAATCAGAGGCGGGGAATCAGAAGTGGGGAATCAGACGTGGGGAATCAGAGGCGGGGAATCAGAGGCGGGGAATCAGAGGCGGGCAATCAGATGCAGGGAATCAGAGTCAGGGAATCAGACGCAGGGAATCAAATGAAGGGAATCTGATGCAGGGAATCTGAGGCAGGGAATCTGAGGCAGGGAATCTGTGGTGGGGAATCAGAGGAGGGAAAACAGGCGGGTAAACAGAGGCGGGTAAACATAGGCGGGGAATCAGAGGCGTGGAATCAGAGGCGGGAAATCAGAGGCAGGGAAAGATATGTGGGGAAAAGAAGGCCAGGAAAGTTGAGCGGAAAGGGAGGCACTGAATCAGAGGTGGGGAATCAGAGGCGGGGAATCAGAGGCGGGGAATCAGAGGCGGGGAATCAGAGGCGGGGAATCAGAAGTGGGGTATCAGAGGTGGGGAATCAGAGGCGGGGATTCAGAGGCAGAGAATCAGAGGCGGGGAATCTGAGGCAGGGAATCTGAGGTGCGGAATCAGAGGCGGGGAAACAGGTGGGTAAACAGAGGTGGGTAAACATAGGCGGGGAATCAGAGGCGCGGAATCAGAGGCGCGGAATCAGAGGCAGGGAATCAGAGGCGGGGAATCAGAGGCGGGGAATCAGATGCGGGGAATCAGAGGTGGGGAATCAGAGGCGGGGTATCAGAGGAGGGGAATCAGAGGCGGGGAATCAGAGTCGGGGAATCAGAGGCGGGGAATCAGAGGCGTGGAATCAGAGGCGGGGAATCAGAGGCGGGGAATCAGAAGTGGGGAATCAGAGGTGGGGAATCAGAGGCGGGGAATCAGAATCAGCGAATCAGAGGCGGGGCAATCAGAGGTGGGGAATCAGAGGCGGGGAATCAGATGCGGGGAATCAGAGGCGGTGAATCAGAGGCGGGGAATCAGACGCGGGGAATCAGAGGCGGGGAATCAGAAGTGGGGAATCAGAGGTGGGGAATCAGAGGCGGGGAATCAGAGGCAGGGAATCAGAGGCAGGGAATCTGAGGCAGGGAATCTGAGGCAGGGAATCTGAGGTGGGCAATCAGAGGCGGGAAAACAGGCGGGTAAACAGAGGCGGGTAAACATAGACGGGGAATCAGAGGCGGGGAATCAGAGGCGGGGAATCAGAGGCGGGGAATCAGAGGCGGGGAATCAGAGTCGGGGAATCAGAGGCGGGGAATCTGAGGCGGGGAATCAGATGCAGGGAATCAGAGGCGGGGAATCAGAGGCGGGGTATCAGAGGCGGGGAATCAGAGGCGCTGAATCAGAGGCGGGGAATCAGAGGCGTGGAATCAGAGACGGGGAATCAGAGGCGGGGAATCAGAAGTGGGGAATCAGAGGTGGGAAATCAGAGGCGGGGAATCAGAGGCGGGGAATCAGAGGCGGGGAATCAGAGGCAGGGTATCAGAGGCGGGCAATCAGATGCAGGGAATCAGAGGCAGGGAATCAGAGGCAGGGAATCAGAGGCAGGGAACCTGAGGTGGCGAATATGAGGTGGTGAATCAGAGGCGGGGAAACAGGCGGGTAAACAGAGGCGGGGAATCAGATGCAGGGAATCAGCCGCGGGGAATCAGAGGCAGGGAATCAGATGAAGGGAATCTCATGCAGGGAATCTGAGGCAGGGTATCTGAGGCAGGGAATCTGTGGCAGCGAATCTGATGCGGGTTATCAGAAGGGGGAAATGAGATGTGGGAAACGAGATGCAGAGAAAGAGGCACGGATATAGAGGCAGGGAAAGAGAGGCAGGGTATCAGAGGCGGGTAATCTGAGGCGTGGAATCAGAGGCGGGGAATCAGAGACACAGAAAGAGAGGCGTGGAATCAGAGGTGCGGAATCAGAGCCGGTGAATCTGAGCCGGGAAATCAGAAGCAGAGCAACAGAGGTGGTGAAACATGGGTGCGGAATCGGACACGGGGAATCAGAGGTGGGGATTCAGAGGCCGGGAATCAGAGGCAGGGAATCAGAGGCAGGTTATCAGAGGCAGGGAATCAGAGGTGGGGAATCAGAGGCGGGGAATCAAGAGGCGGGGAATCAGAGGCGGGGAATCAGAGGCGGGGAATCAGAGGCGGAGAATCAGAGGCGGGCAATCAGATGCAGGAAATCAGAGGCAGGGAATCAGAGGCAGGGAATCAGAGGCAGGGAATCAGAGGCGGGGAATCAGATGCGGGGAATCAGAGGCGGTGAATCAGAGGCGGGGAATCAGACGCGGGGAATCAGAGGCGGGGAATCAGAAGTGGGGAATCAGAGGTGGGGAATCAGAGGCGGGGAATCAGAGGCAGGGAATCAGAGGCAGGGAATCTGAGGCAGGGAATCTGAGGCAGGGAATCTGAGGTGGGCAATCAGAGGCGGGAAAACAGGCGGGTAAACAGAGGCGGGTAAACATAGACGGGGAATCAGAGGCGGGGAATCAGAGGCGGGGAATCAGAGGCGGGGAATCAGAGGCGGGGAATCAGAGTCGGGGAATCAGAGGCGGGGAATCTGAGGCGGGGAATCAGATGCAGGGAATCAGAGGCGGGGAATCAGAGGCGGGGTATCAGAGGCGGGGAATCAGAGGCGCTGAATCAGAGGCGGGGAATCAGAGGCGTGGAATCAGAGACGGGGAATCAGAGGCGGGGAATCAGAAGTGGGGAATCAGAGGTGGGAAATCAGAGGCGGGGAATCAGAGGCGGGGAATCAGAGGCGGGGAATCAGAGGCAGGGTATCAGAGGCGGGCAATCAGATGCAGGGAATCAGAGGCAGGGAATCAGAGGCAGGGAATCAGAGGCAGGGAACCTGAGGTGGCGAATATGAGGTGGTGAATCAGAGGCGGGGAAACAGGCGGGTAAACAGAGGCGGGGAATCAGATGCAGGGAATCAGCCGCGGGGAATCAGAGGCAGGGAATCAGATGAAGGGAATCTCATGCAGGGTATCTGAGGCAGGGTATCTGAGGCAGGGAATCTGTGGCAGCGAATCTGATGCGGGTTATCAGAAGGGGGAAATGAGATGTGGGAAACGAGATGCAGAGAAAGAGGCACGGATATAGAGGCAGGGAAAGAGAGGCAGGGTATCAGAGGCGGGTAATCTGAGGCGTGGAATCAGAGGCGGGGAATCAGAGACACAGAAAGAGAGGCGTGGAATCAGAGGTGCGGAATCAGAGCCGGTGAATCTGAGCCGGGAAATCAGAAGCAGAGCAACAGAGGTGGTGAAACATGGGTGCGGAATCGGACACGGGGAATCAGAGGTGGGGATTCAGAGGCCGGGAATCAGAGGCAGGGAATCAGAGGCAGGTTATCAGAGGCAGGGAATCAGAGGTGGGGAATCAGAGGCGGGGAATCAAGAGGCGGGGAATCAGAGGCGGGGAATCAGAGGCGGGGAATCAGAGGCGGAGAATCAGAGGCGGGCAATCAGATGCAGGAAATCAGAGGCAGGGAATCAGAGGCAGGGAATCAGAGGCAGGGAATCTGAGGCAGGGAATCAGAGGTGGGGAATCAGAGGCGTGGAATCAGAGGCAAGGAATCATATGAAGGGAATCTGATGCAGGGAATCTGAGGCAGGTTATCTGAGGCAGGGAATCAGAGGTGGGGAATCAGAGGCGGGGAATCAAGAGGCGGGGAATCAGAGGCGGGGAATCAGAGGCGGGGAATCAGAGGCGGAGAATCAGAGGCGGGCAATCAGATGCAGGAAATCAGAGGCAGGGAATCAGAGGCAGGGAATCAGAGGCAGGGAATCTGAGGCAGGGAATCAGAGGTGGGGAATCAGAGGCGTGGAATCAGAGGCAAGGAATCATATGAAGGGAATCTGATGCAGGGAATCTGAGGCAGGGAATCTGAGGCAGGGAATCTCTGGCAGGGAATCTGATGCGGGTTATCAGAAGGGGGAAATGAGATGTGGGAAACGAGATGCAGAGAAAGAGGCACGGAAATAGAGGTAGGGAAAGAGAGGCAGGGAATCAGAGGCGGGGAATCAGAGGTGGGGAATCAGAGGCTGGGAATCAGAGGCGGGGAATCAGAGGGGGGAATCAGAGGTGGGGAATCAGAGGCAGGGAATCTGAGGCAGGGAATCAGAGGCAGGAAATCAGAGGCGGCAAATCTGAGGCGTGGAATCAGAGGTGGGGAAAGAGATGTGGGGAAACGTAGGCCAGGAAAGTTGCGCGGAAAGGGAGGCGGTGAATCAGAGGCGGGGAATCAGAGGCGGGGAATCAGAGGCGGGGAATCAGAGGCGTGGAATCAGAGGTGGGGAAAGAGATGTGGGGAAACAGGCGGGTAAACAGAAGCGGGTAAACATAGCTGCATAAATAGAGGCAGCGAAAGAGATGGGCGAAACATAGTGGTTGGAACTTGTGTGTTGAAAATTAGGTACACAGAACAGATCAAACAGAGTTGTTGAAATTGAGGGAGGGAAAGAGAGGCACAGAAAGAGTGGAGGGGAAAGAGTGCAGGCAAAATAGAGGCGTAGAGACAGAGGTGGGGAATCAGAGGCGGGGAATCAGAGGCGGGGAATCAGAGGCAGGGAATCAGATGAAGGGAATCTGATGCAGGGAAACTGAGGCAGGGAATCTGAGGCAGGGAATCGGAGGCAGGGAATCTGAGGCAGGGAATCAGTAAAAAGTTATCAGAGTCAGGGTATCAGAGGCGGAGAATCAGAGGTGGGGAATCAGAAGTGGGGAATCAGTGGTGGGGAATCAGAGGCGTGGAATCAGAGGCGGGGAATCAGAGGTGGGGAATCAGAAGCGGGGAATCAGAGGTGGGGAATCAGAGGCGGGGAATCAGAGGCGTGGAATCAGAGGCAGGCAATCAGAAGTGGGGAATCAGAGGCGGGGAATCAGAGGCGGGGAATCAGGGTCGGTGAATCAGAGGCGGGGAATCAGAGGCGGGGAATCAGAGGCGTGGAATCAGAAGTGGGGAATCAGAGGTGGGGAATCAGAGGTGGGGAATCAGAGGCGGGGAATCAGAGGCGGGCAATCAGATGCAGGGAATCAGAGGCAGGGAATCAGACGCAGGGAATCAAATGAAGGGAATCTGATGCAGGGAATCTGAGGCAGGGAATCTGAGGAAGGGAATCTGTGGTGGGGAATCAGAGGCGGGAAAACAGGCGGGTAAACAGAGGCGGGTAAACATAGGCGGGGAATCAGAGGCGTGGAATCAGAGGCGGGAAATCAGAGGCGGGGAAAGATATGTGGGGAAAAGTAGGCCAGGAAAGTTGAGCGGAAAGGGAGGCAGTGAATCAGAGGTGGGGAATCAGAGGCGGGGAATCAGAGGCGGGGAATCAGAGGCGGGGAATCAGAGGCGGGGAATCAGAAGTGGGGAATCAGAGGTGGGGAATCAGAGGCGGGGAATCAGAGGCGGAGAATCAGAGGCGGGGAATCTGAGGCAGGGAATCTGAGGTGGGGAATCAGAGGCGGGGAAACAGGTGGGTAAACAGAGGTGGGTAAACATAGGCGGGGAATCAGAGGCGCGGAATCAGAGGCGGGGAATCAGAGGCAGGGAATCAGAGGCGGGGAATCAGAGGCGGGGAATCAGATGCGGGGAATCAGAGGTGGGGAATCAGAGGCGGGGTATCAGAGGAGGGGAATCAGAGGCGTGGAATCAGAGGCGGGGAATCAGAGGCGGAGAATCAGAGGCGTGGAATCAGAGGCGGGGAATCAGAGGCGGGGAATCAGAAGTGGGGAATCAGAGGTGGGGAATCAGAGGCGGGGAATCAGAATCAGCGAATCAGAGGCGGGCAATCAGATGCAGGGAATCAGAGGCAGGGAATCAGAGGCAGGGAATCTGAGGCAGGGAATCTGAGGCAGGGAATCTGAGGTGGGCAATCAGAGGCGGGAAAACAGGCGGGTAAACAGAGGCGGGTAAACATAGGCGGGGAATCAGAAGCGGGGAATCAGAGGCGGGGAATCAGAGTCGGGGAATCAGAGGCGGGGAATCAGAGTCGGGGAATAAGAGGCGGGGAATCTGAGGCGGGGAATCAGATGCAGGGAATCAGAGGCGGGGAATCAGAGGCGGGGTATCAGAGGCGGGGAATCAGAGGCGCGGAATCAGAGGCGGGGAATCAGAGGCGTGGAATCACAGACGGGGAATCAGAGGCGGGGAATCAGAAGTGGGGAATCAGAGGTGGGAAATCAGAGGCGGGGAATCTGAGGCGGGGAATCAGAGGCGGGGAATCAGAGGCAGGGTATCAGAGGCGGGCAATCAGATGCAGGGAATCAGAGGCAGGGAATCAGAGGCAGGGAATCAGAGGCAGGGAACCTGAGGTGGCGAATATGAGGTGGTGAATCAGAGGCGGGGAAACAGGCGGGTAAACAGAGGCTGGGAATCAGATGCAGGGAATCAGAGGCGGGGAATCAGAGGCAGGGAATCAGATGAAGGGAATCTGATGCAGGGAATCTGAGGCAGGGAATCTGAGGCAGGGAATCTGTGGCAGGGAATCTGATGCGGGTTATCAGAAGGGGGAAATGAGATGTGGGAAACGAGATGCAGAGAAAGAGGCACGGAAATAGAGGCAGGGAAAGAGAGGCAGGGTATCAGAGGTGGGTAATCAGAGGCGTGGAATCAGAGGCGGGGAATCAGAGGCGGGAAATCAGAGAGGGGAATCAGAGGTGGGGAATCAGAGGCGGGGAATCAGAGGCAGGGAATCAGAGGCAGGAAATCAGAGGCGGCGAATCTGAGGCGTGGAATCAGAGGTGGGGAAAGAGATGTGGGGAAACGTAGGCCAGGAAAGTTGCTCGGAAAGGGAGGCGGTGAATCAGAGGCGGGGAATCAGAGGCGGGGAATCAGAGGCGGGGAATCAGAGGCGTGGAATCAGAGGTGGGGAAAGAGATGTGGGGAAACAGGCGGGTAAACAGAAGTTGGTAAACATAGCTGCATCAATAGATGCAGCGAAAGAGATGGGCGAAACATAGTGGTTGGAACTTTTGTGTTGAAAATTAGTTACACAGAACAGATCGAACAGAGTTGTTGAAATTGAGGGAGGGAAAGAGAGGCACGGAAAGAGTGGAGGGGAAAGAGTGCAGGCAAAATAGAGGCGTAGAGACAGAGGTGGGGAATCAGATGCGGGGAATCAGAGGCGGGGAATCAGAGGCAGGGAATCAGATGAAGGGAATCTAATGCAGGGAAACTGAGGCAGGGAATCTGAGGCAGGGAATCGGAGGCAGGGAATCTGAGGCAGGGAATCAGTAAAAAGTTATCAGAGGCAGGGTATCAGAGGCGGAGAATCAGCGGTGGGGAATCAGAAGTGGGGAATCAGAGGTGGGGAATCAGAGGCGTGGAATCAGAGGCGGGGAATCAGAGGTGGGGAATCAGAAGTGGGGAATCAGAGGTGGGGAATCAGAGGCGGGGAATCAGAGGCGTGGAATCAGAGGCGGGCAATCAGAAGTGGGGAATCAGAGGCGGGGAATCAGAGGCGGGGAATCAGAGGCGGTGAATCAGAGGCGGGGAATCAGAGACGGGGAATCAGAGGCGGGGAATCAGAAGTGGGGAATCAGAGGCGGGGAATCAGAGGCGGGCAATCAGATGCAGGGAATCAGAGGCAGGGAATCAGAGGCAGGGAACCAGATGCAGGGAATCAAATGAAGGGAATCTGATGCAGGGAATCTGAGGCAGGGAATCTGAGGCAGGGAATCTGTTGTGGGGAATCAGAGGCGGGAAAACAGGCGGTTAAACAGAGGCGGGTAAACATAGGCGGGGATTCAGAGGCGTGGAATCAGAGGCGGGAAATCAGAGGCGGGGAAAGATATGTGGGGAAAAGTAGGCCAGGAAAGTTGAGCGGAAAGGGAGGCATTGAATCAGAGGTGGGGAATCAGAGGCGGGGAATCAGAGGCGGGGAATCAGAGGCGGGGAATCAGAGGCAGGGAATCAGAAGCGGGGAATCAGAGGTTGGGAATCAGAGGCGGGGAATCAGAGGCGGAGAATCAGAGGCGGGCAATCAGATGCAGGGAATCAGAGGCAGGGAATCAGAGGCAGGGAATCAGAGGCAGGGAATCTGAGGCAGGGAATCTGAGGTGGGGAATCAGAGGCGGGGAAACAGGTGGGTAAACAGAGGCGGGTAAACATTGGCGGGGAATCAGAGGCGCGAAATCAGAGGTGGGGAATCAGAGGCAGGGAATCAGAGGCGGGGAATCAGAGGCGGGGAATCAGATGCGGGGAATCAGAGGTGGGGAATCAGAGGCGGGGTATCAGAGGAGGGGAATCAGAGGCGGGGAATCAGAGGCGGGGAATCAGAGGCGGGGAATCAGAGGCGTGCAATCAGAGGCGGGGAATCTGAGGTGGGGAATCAGAAGTGGGCAATCAGAGGTGGAGAATCAGAGCCGGGGAATCAGAATCAGCGAATCAGAGGCGGGGCAATCAGAGGTGGGGAATCAGAGGCGGGGAATCAGAGGCGGGGAATCAGAGGAGGTGAATCAGAGGCAGGGAATCAGACGCGGGGAATCAGAGGCGGGGAATCAGAAGTGGGGAATCAGAGGTGGGGAATCAGAGGCGGGGAATCAGAGGCAGGTAATCAGAGGCGGGCAATCAGATGCAGGGAATCAGAGGCAGGGAATCAGAGGCAGGGAATCTGAGGCAGGGAATCTGAGGCAGGGAATCTGAGGTGGGCAATCAGAGGCGGGAAAACAGGCGGGTAAACAGAGGCGGGTAAACATAGGCGGGGAATCAGAGGCGGGGAATCAGAGGCGGGGAATCAGAGGCGGGGAATCAGAGTCGGGGAATCAGAGGCGGGGAATCTGAGGCGAGGAATCAGATGCAGGGAATCAGAGGCGGGGAATCAGAGGCGGTGTATCAGAGGCGGGGAATCAGAGGCGCGGAATCAGAGGCGGGGAATCAGAGGCGTGGAATCAGAGACGGGGAATCAGAGGCGGGGAATCAGAAGTGGGGAATCAGAGGTGGGAAATCAGAGGCTGGGAATCAGAGGCGGGGAATCAGAGGCGGGGAATCAGAGGAAGGGTATCAGAGGCGGGCAATCAGATGCAGGGAATCAGAGGCAGGGAATCAGAGGCAGGGAATCAGAGGCAGGGAACCTGAGATGGCGAATATGAGGTGGTGAATCAGAGGCGGGGAAACAGTCGGGTAAACAGAGGCGGGGAATCAGATGCAGGGAATCACCCGCGGGGAATCAGAGGCAGGGAATCAGATGAAGGGAATCTGATGCAGGGAATCTGAGGCAGGGTATCTGAGGCAGGGAATCTGTGGCAGGGAATCTGATGCGGGTTATCAGAAGGGGGAAATGAGATGTGGGAAACGAGATGCAGAGAAAGAGGCACGGAAATAGAGGCAGGGAAAGAGAGGCAGGGTATCAGAGGCGGGTAATCAGAGGCGTGGAATCAGAGGCGGGGAATCAGAGACACAGAAAGAGAGGCGTGGAATCAGATGTGCGGAATCAGAGCCGGTGAATCTGAGCCGGGAAATCAGAAGCAGAGCAACAGAGGTGGTGAAACATGGGTGCGGAATCGGACACGGGGAATCAGAGGTGGGGACTCAGAGGCCGGGAATCATAGGCAGGGAATCAGAGGCAGGTTATCAGAGGCAGGGAATCAGAGGTGGGAAATCAGAGGCGGGGAATCAGAGGCGGCGAATCAGAGGCGGGGAATCAGAGGCGGGGAATCAGAGGCGGAGAATCAGAGGCAGGCAATCAGATGCAGGAAATCAGAGGCAGGGAATCAGAGGCAGGGAATCAGAGGCAGGGAATCTGAGGCAGGGAATCAGAGGTGGGGAATCAGAGGCGGGGAATCAGAGGCAGGGAATCAGATGAAGGGAATCTGATGCAGGGAATCTGAGGCAGGGAATCTGAGGCAGGGAATCTGTGGCAGGGAATCTGATGCGGGTTATCAGAAGGGGGAAATGAGATGTGGGAAACGAGATGCAGAGAAAGAGGCACGGAAATAGAGGCAGGGAAAGACAGGCAGGGAATCAGAGGCGGGGAATCAGAGGTGGTGAATCAGAGGCTGGGAATCAGAGGCGCGGAATCAGAGGGGGGAATCAGAGGTGGGGAATCAGAGGCAGGGAATCAGAGGCAGGGAATCAGAGGCGGGAAATCAGAGGCGGCGAATCTGAGGCGTGGAATCAGAGGTGGGGAAAGAGATGTGGGGAAACGTAGGCCAGGAAAGTTGCGTGGAAAGGGAGGCGGTGAATCAGAGGCGGGGAATCAGAGGCGGGGAATCAGAGGCGGGGAATCAGAGGCGTGGAATCAGAGGTGGGGAAAGAGATGTGGGGAAACAGGCGGGTAAACAGAAGCGGGTAAACATAGCTGCATAAATAGAGGCAGCGAAAGAGATGGGCGAAACATAGTGGTTGGAACTTGTGTGTTGAAAATTAGGTACACAGAACAGATCAAACAGAGTTGTTGAAATTGAGGGAGGGAAAGAGAGGCACAGAAAGAGTGGAGGGGAAAGAGTGCAGTCAAAATAGAGGCGTAGAGACAGAGGTGGGGAATCAGAGGCGGGGTTCAGAGGCGGGGAATCAGAGGCAGGGAATCAGATGAAGGGAATCTGATGCAGGGAATCAGAGGCAGGGAATCTGAGGCAGGGAATCGGAGGCAGGGTATCAGAGGCGGGCAATCAGATGCAGGGAATCAGAGGCGGGGAATCAGAGGCGTGGAATCAGAGACGGGGAATCAGAGGCGGGGAATCAGAAGTGGGGAATCAGAGGTGGGAAATCAGAGGCGGGGAATCAGAGGCGGGGAATCAGAGGCGGGGAATCAGAGGCAGGGTATCAGAGGCGGGCAATCAGATGCAGGGAATCAGAGGCAGGGAATCAGAGGCAGGGAATCAGAGGCAGGGAACCTGAGGTGGCGAATATGAGGTGGTGAATCAGAGGCGGGGAAACAGGCGGGTAAACAGAGGTGGGGAATCAGATGCAGGGAATCAGCTGCGGGGAATCAGAGGCAGGGAATCAGATGAAGGGAATCTCACGCAGGGAATCTGAGGCAGGGTATCTGAGGCAGGGAATCTGTGGCAGGGAATCTGATGCGGGTTATCAGAAGGGGGAAATGAGATGTGGGAAACGAGATGCAGAGAAAGAGGCACGGATATAGAGGCAGGGAAAGAGAGGCAGGGTATCAGAGGCGGGTAATCTGAGGCGTGGAATCAGAGGTGGGGAATCAGAGACACAGAAAGAGAGGCGTGGAATCAGAGGTGCGGAATCAGAGCCGGTGAATCTGAGCCGGGAAATCAGAAGCAGAGCAACAGAGGTGGTGAAACATGGGTGCGGAATCGGACACGGGGAATCAGAGGTGTTGATTCAGAGGCCGGGAATCAGAGGCAGGGAATCAGAGGCAGGTTATCAGAGGCAGGGAATCAGAGGTGGGGAATCAGAGGCGGGGAATCAAGTGGCGGGGAATCAGAGGCGGGGAATCAGAGGCGGGGAATCAGAGGCGGAGAATCAGAGGCGGGCAATCAGATGCAGGAAATCAGAGGCAGGGAATCAGAGGCAGGGAATCAGAGGCAGGGAATCTGAGGCAGGGAATCAGAGGTGGGGAATCAGAGGCGTGGAATCAGAGGCGGGGAATCAGAGGCGGAGAATCAGAGGCGGGCAATCAGATGCAGGAAATCAGAGGCAGGGAATCTGAGGCAGGGAATCTGAGGCAGGGAATCTGTGGCAGGGAATCTGATGCGGGTTATCAGAAGGGGGAAATGAGATGTGGGAAACGAGATGCAGAGAAAGAGGCACGGAAATAGAGGTAGGGAAAGAGAGGCAGGGAATCAGAGGCGGGGAATCAGAGGTTGGGAATCAGAGGCTGGGAATCAGAGGCGGGGAATCAGAGGGGGGAATCAGAGGTGGGGAATCAGAGGCAGGGAATCAGAGGCAGGGAATCAGAGGCAGGAAATCAGAGGCGGCAAATCTGAGGCGTGGAATCAGAGGTGGGGAAAGAGATGTGGGGAAACGTAGGCCAGGAAAGTTGCGCGGAAAGGGAGGCGGTGAATCAGAGGCGGGGAATCAGAGGCGGGGAATCAGAGGCGGGGAATCAGAGGCGTGGAATCAGAGGTGGGGAAAGAGATGTGGGGAAACAGGCGGGTAAACAGAAGCGGGTAAACATAGCTGCATAAATAGAGGCAGCGAAAGAGATGGGCGAAACATAGTAGTTGGAACTTGTGTGTTGAAAATTAGGTACACAGAACAGATCAAACAGAGTTGTTGAAATTGAGGGAGGGAAAGAGAGGCACCGAAAGAGTTGAGGGGAAAGAGTGCAGGCAAAATAGAGGCGTAGAGACAGAGGTGGGGAATCAGAGGCGGGGAATCAGAGGCGGGGAATCAGAGGCAGGGAATCAGATGAAGGGAATCTGATGCAGGGAAACTGAGGCAGGGAATCTGAGGCAGGGAATCGGAGGCAGGGAATCTGAGGCAGGGAATCAGTAAAAAGTTATAAGAGGCAGGGTATCAGAGGCGGAGAATCAGAGGTGGGGAATCAGAAGTGGGGAATCAGTGGTGGGGAATCAGAGGCGTGGAATCAGAGGCGGGGAATCAGAGGTGGGGAATCAGAAGCGGGAAATCAGAGGTGGGGAATCAGAGGCGGGGAATCAGAGGCGTGGAATCAGAGGCGGGCAATCAGAAGTGGGGAATCAGAGGCGGGGAATCAGAGGCGGGGAATCAGGGGCGGTGAATCAGAGGCGGGGAATCAGAGGCGGGGAATCAGAGGCGTGGAATCAGAAGTGGGGAATCAGAGGTGGGGAATCAGAGGCGGGGAATCAGAGGCGGGGAATCAGAGGCGGGCAATCAGATGCAGGGAATCAGAGGCAGGGAATCAGACGCAGGGAATCAAATGAAGGGAATCTGATGCAGGGAATCTGATGCAGGGAATCTGAGGCAGGGAATCTGTGGTGGGGAATCAGAGGCGGGAAAACAGGCGGGTAAACAGAGGCGGGTAAACATAGGCGGGGAATCAGAGGCGTGGAATCAGAGGCGGGAAATCAGAGGCGGGGAAAGATATGTGGGGAAAAGTAGGCCAGGAAAGTTGAGCGGAAAGGGAGGCAGTGAATCAGAGGTGGGGAATCAGAGGCGGGGAATCAGAGGCGGGGAATCAGAGGCGGGGAATCAGAGGCGGGGAATCAGAAGTGGGGAATCAGAGGTGGGGAATCAGAGGCGGGGAATCAGAGGCGGAGAATCAGAGGCGGGGAATCTGAGGCAGGGAATCTGAGGTGGGGAATCAGAGGCGGGGAAACAGGTGGGTAAACAGAGGTGGGTAAACATAGGCGGGGAATCAGAGGCGCGGAATCAGAGGCGGGGAATCAGAGGCAGGGAATCAGAGGCGGGGAATCAGAGGCGGGGAATCAGATGCGGGGAGTCAGAGGTGGGGAATCAGAGGCGGGGTATCAGAGGAGGGGAATCAGAGGCGTGGAATCAGAGGCGGGGAATCAGAGGCGGGGAATCAGAGGCGTGGAATCAGAGGCGGGGAATCAGAGGCGGGGAATCAGAAGTGGGGAATCAGAGGTGGGGAATCAGATGCAGGGAATGAGATGCAGGGAATCAGAGGCAGGGAATCTGAGGCAGGGAATCTGAGGCAGGGAATCTGAGGTGGGCAATCAGAGGCGGGAAAAGAGGCGGGTAAACAGAGGCGGGTAAACATAGGCGGGGAATCAGAAGCGGGGAATCAGAGGCGGGGAATCAGAGTCGGGGAATCAGAGGCGGGGAATCAGAGTCGGGGAATAAGAGGCGGGGAATCTGAGGCGGGGAATCAGATGCAGGGAATCAGAGGCGGGGAATCAGAGGCGGGGTATCAGAGGTGGGGAATCAGAGGCGCAGAATCAGAGGCGGGGAATCAGAGGCGTGGAATCACAGACGGGGAATCAGAGGCGGGGAATCAGAAGTGGGGAATCAGAGGTGGGAAATCAGAGGCGGGGAATCAGAGGCGGGGAATCAGAGGCGGGGAATCAGAGGCAGGGTATCAGAGGCGGGCAATCAGATGCAGGGAATCAGATGAAGGGAATCTGATGCAGGGAATCTGAGGCAGGGAATCTGAGGCAGGGAATCTGTGGCAGGGAATCTGATGCGGGTTATCAGAAGGGGGAAATGAGATGTGGGAAACGAGATGCAGAGAAAGAGGCAGTGAAAGAGAGGCAGGGTATCAGAGGCGGGTAATCAGAGGCGTGGAATCAGAGGCGGGGAATCAGAGGCGGGAAATCAGAGAGGGGAATCAGAGGTGGGGAATCAGAGGCGGGGAATCAGAGGCAGGGAATCAGAGGCAGGAAATCAGAGGCGGCGAATCTGAGGCGTGGAATCAGAGGTGGGGAAAGAGATGTGGGGAAACGTAGGCCAGGAAAGTTGCTCGGAAAGGGAGGCGGTGAATCAGAGGCGGGGAATCAGAGGCGGGGAATCAGAGGCGGGGAATCAGAGGCGTGGAATCAGAGGTGGGGAAAGAGATGTGGGGAAACAGGCGGGTAAACAGAAGCGGGTAAACATAGCTGCATCAATAGATGCAGCGAAAGAGATGGGCGAAACATAGTGGTTGGAACTTTTGTGTTGAAAATTAGTTACACAGAACAGATCAAACAGAGTTGTTGAAATTGAGGGAGGGAAAGAGAGGCACGGAAAGAGTGGAGGGGAAAGAGTGCAGGCAAAATAGAGGCGTAGAGACAGAGGTGGGGAATCAGATGCGGGGAATCAGAGGCCGGGAATCAGAGGCAGGGAATCAGATGAAGGGAATCTAATGCAGGGAAACTGAGGCAGGGAATCTGAGGCAGGGAATCGGAGGCAGGGAATCTGAGGCAGGGAATCAGTAAAAAGTTATCAGAGGCAGGGTATCAGAGGCGGAGAATCAGAGGTGGGGAATCAGAAGTGGGGAATCAGAGGTGGGGAATCAGAGGCGTGGAATCAGAGGCGGGGAATCAGAGGTGGGGAATCAGAAGTGGGGAATCAGAGGTGGGGAATCAGAGGCGGGGAATCAGAGGCGTGGAATCAGAGGCGGGCAATCAGAAGTGGGGAATCAGAGGCGGGGAATCAGAGGCGGGGAATCAGAGGCGGTGAATCAGAGGCGGGGAATCAGAGACGGGGAATCAGAGGCGGGGAATCAGAAGTGGGGAATCAGAGGTGGGGAATCAGAGGCGGGGAATCAGAGGCGGGCAATCAGATGCAGGGAATCAGAGGCAGGGAATCAGAGGCAGGGAACCAGATGCAGGGAATCAAATGAAGGGAATCTGATGCAGGGAATCTGAGGCAGGGAATCTGAGGCAGGGAATCTGTTGTGGGGAATCAGAGGCGGGAAAACAGGCGGTTAAACAGAGGCGGGTAAACATAGGCGGGGATTCAGAGGCGTGGAATCAGAGGCGGGAAATCAGAGGCGGGGAAAGATATGTGGGGAAAAGTAGGCCAGGAAAGTTGAGCGGAAAGGGAGGCATTGAATCAGAGGTGGGGAATCAGAGGCGGGGAATCAGAGGCGGGGAATCAGAGGCGGGGAATCAGAGGCAGGGAATCAGAAGCGGGGAATCAGAGGTTGGGAATCAGAGGCGGGGAATCAGAGGCGGAGAATCAGAGGCGGGCAATCAGATGCAGGGAATCAGAGGCAGGGAATCAGAGGCAGGGAATCAGAGGCAGGGAATCTGAGGCAGGGAATCTGAGGTGGGGAATCAGAGGCGGGGAAACAGGTGGGTAAACAGAGGCGGGTAAACATAGGCGGGGAATCAGAGGCGCGAAATCAGAGGTGGGGAATCAGAGGCAGGGAATCAGAGGCGGGGAATCAGAGGCGGGGAATCAGATGCGGGGAATCAGAGGTGGGGAATCAGAGGCGGGGTATCAGAGGAGGGGAATCAGAGGCGGGGAATCAGAGGCGGGGAATCAGAGGCGGGGAATCAGAGGCGTGCAATCAGAGGCGGGGAATCTGAGGTGGGGAATCAGAAGGGGGGAATCAGAGGTGGGGAATCAGAGCCGGGGAATCAGAATCAGCGAATCAGAGGCGGGGCAATCAGAGGTGGGGAATCAGAGGCGGGGAATCAGAGGCGGGGAATCAGAGGAGGTGAATCAGAGGCGGGGAATCAGACGCGGGGAATCAGAGGCGGGGAATCAGAAGTGGGGAATCAGAGGTGGGGAATCAGAGGCGGGGAATCAGAGGCAGGTAATCAGAGGCGGGCAATCAGATGCAGGGAATCAGAGGCAGGGAATCAGAGGCAGGGAATCTGAGGCAGGGAATCTGAGGCAGGGAATCTGAGGTGGGCAATCAGAGGCGGGAAAACAGGCGGGTAAACAGAGGCGGGTAAACATAGGCGGGGAATCAGAGGCGGGGAATCAGAGGCGGGGAATCAGAGGCGGGGAATCAGAGTCGGGGAATCAGAGGCGGGGAATCTGAGGCGGGGAATCAGATGCAGGGAATCAGAGGCGGGGAATCAGAGGCGGGGTATCAGAGGCGGGGAATCAGAGGCGCGGAATCAGAGGTGGGGAATCAGAGGCGTGGAATCAGAGACGGGGAATCAGAGGCGGGGAATCAGAAGTGGGGAATCAGAGGTGGGAAATCAGAGGCTGGGAATCAGAGGCGGGGAATCAGAGGCGGGGAATCAGAGGAAGGGTATCAGAGGCGGGCAATCAGATGCAGGGAATCAGAGGCAGGGAATCAGAGGCAGGGAATCAGAGGCAGGGAACCTGAGATGGCGAATATGAGGTGGTGAATCAGAGGCGGGGAAACAGTCGGGTAAACAGAGGCGGGGAATCAGATGCAGGGAATCACCCGCGGGGAATCAGAGGCAGGGAATCAGATGAAGGGAATCTGATGCAGGGAATCTGAGGCAGGGTATCTGAGGCAGGGAATCTGTGGCAGGGAATCTGATGCGGGTTATCAGAAGGGGGAAATGA
Organism: Narcine bancroftii; assembly: GCF_036971445.1. Classification (NCBI taxonomy): domain Eukaryota; kingdom Metazoa; phylum Chordata; class Chondrichthyes; order Torpediniformes; family Narcinidae; genus Narcine; species Narcine bancroftii. The sequence goes on from NW_027211883.1 coordinate 1,886,394, forward strand.
GATGTGGGAAACGAGATGCAGAGAAAGAGGCACGGAAATAGAGGCAGGGAAAGAGAGGCAGGGTATCAGAGGCGGGTAATCAGAGGCGTGGAATCAGAGGCGGGGAATCAGAGACACAGAAAGAGAGGCGTGGAATCAGATGTGCGGAATCAGAGCCGGTGAATCTGAGCCGGGAAATCAGAAGCAGAGCAACAGAGGTGGTGAAACATGGGTGCGGAATCGGACACGGGGAATCAGAGGTGGGGACTCAGAGGCCGGGAATCAGAGGCAGGGAATCAGAGGCAGGTTATCAGAGGCAGGGAATCAGAGGTGGGAAATCAGAGGCGGGGAATCAGAGGCGGCGAATCAGAGGCGGGGAATCAGAGGCGGGGAATCAGAGGCGGAGAATCAGAGGCGGGCAATCAGATGCAGGAAATCAGAGGCAAAGAATCAGAGGCAGGGAATCCGAGGCAGGGAATCTGAGGCAGGGAATCAGAGGTGGGGAATCAGAGGCGGGGAATCAGAGGCAGGGAATCAGATGAAGGGAATCTGATGCAGGGAATCTGAGGCAGGGAATCTGAGGCAGGGAATCTGTGGCAGGGAATCTGATGCGGGTTATCAGAAGGGGGAAATGAGATGTGGGAAACGAGATGCAGAGAAAGAGGCACGGAAATAGAGGCAGGGAAAGACAGGCAGGGAATCAGAGGCGGGGAATCAGAGGTGGGGAATCAGAGGCTGGGAATCAGAGGCGCGGAATCAGAGGGGGGAATCAGAGGTTGGGAATCAGAGGCAGGGAATCAGAGGCAGGGAATCAGAGGCGGGAAATCAGAGGCGGCGAATCTGAGGCGTGGAATCAGAGGTGGGGAAAGAGATGTGGGGAAACGTAGGCCAGGAAAGTTGCGCGGAAAGGGAGGCGGTGAATCAGAGGCGGGGAATCAGAAGCGGGGAATCAGAGGCGGGGAATCAGAGGCGTGGAATCAGAGGTGGGGAAAGAGATGTGGGGAAACAGGCGGGTAAACAGAAGCGGGTAAACATAGCTGCATAAATAGAGGCAGCGAAAGAGATGGGCGAAACATAGTGGTTGGAACTTGTGTGTTGAAAATTAGGTACACAGAACAGATCAAACAGAGTTGTTGAAATTGAGGGAGGGAAAGAGAGGCACAGAAAGAGTGGAGGGGAAAGAGTGCAGTCAAAATAGAGGCGTAGAGACAGAGGTGGGGAATCAGAGGCGGGGATTCAGAGGCGGGGAATCAGAGGCAGGGAATCAGATGAAGGGAATCTGATGCAGGGAATCTGAGGCAGGGAATCTGAGGCAGGGAATCGGAGGCAGGGAATCTGATGCGGGTTATCAGAAGGGGGAAATGAGATGTTGGAAACGAGATGCAGAGAAAGAGGCACGGAAATAGAGGCAGGGAAAGAGAGGCAGGGTATCAGAGGCAGGTAATCAGAGGCGTGGAATCAGAGGTGGGGAATCAGAGGCGGTGAATCAGAGGCGGGGAATCAGAGGCGGGGAATCAGAGGCGGGGAATCAGAAGTGGGGAATCAGAGGTGGGGAATCAGAGGCGGGGAATCAGAGGTGGGGAATCAGAGGCGGGCAATCAGATGCAGGGAATCAGAGGCAAGGAATCAGACGCATGGAATCAAATGAAGGGAATCTGATGCAGGGAATCTGAGGCAGGGAATCTGAGGCAGGGAATCTGTGGTGGGGAATCAGAGGCGGGAAAACAGGCTGGTAAACAGAGGCGGGTAAACATAGGCGGGGAATCAGAGGCGTGGAATCAGAGGCGGGAAGTCAGAGGCGGGGAAAGATATGTGGGGAAAAGTAGGCCAGGAAAGTTGAGCGGAAAGGGAGGCAGTGAATCAGAGGTGGGGAATCAGAGGCGGGGAATCAGAGGCGGGGAATCAGAGGCGGGGAATCAGAGGCGGGGAATCAGAAGTGGGGAATCAGAGGTGGGGAATCAGAGGCGGGGAATCAGAGGCGGAGAATCAGAGGCGGGGAATCTGAGGCAGGGAATCTGAGGTGGGGAATCAGAGGCGGGGAAACAGGTGGGTAAACAGAGGTGGGTAAACATAGGCGGGGAATCAGAGGCGCGGAATCAGAGGCGGGGAATCAGAGGCAGGGAATCAGAGGCGGGGAATCAGAGGCGGGGAATCAGATGCGGGGAATCAGAGGTGGGGAATCAGAGGCGGGGTATCAGAGGAGGGGAATCAGAGGCGTGGAATCAGAGGCGGGGAATCAGAGGCGGGGAATCAGAGGCGTGGAATCAGAGGCGGGGAATCAGAGGCGGGGAATCAGAAGTGGGGAATCAGAGGTGGGGAATCAGAGGCGGGGAATCAGAATCAGCGAATCAGAGGCGGGGCAATCAGAGGTGGGGAATCAGAGGCGGGGAATCAGAGGCGGGGAATCAGAGGCGTTGAATCAGAGGCGGGGAATCAGACGCGGGGAATCAGAGGCGGGGAATCAGATGCAGGGAATCAGAGGCAGGGAATCAGAGGCAGGGAATCTGAGGCAGGGAATCTGAGGCAGGGAATCTGAGGTGGGCAATCAGAGGCGGGAAAACAGGCGGGTAAACAGAGGCGGGTAAACATAGGCGGGGAATCAGAGGCGGGGAATCAGAGGCGGGGAATCAGAGTCGGGGAATCAGAGGCGGGGAATCTGAAGCGGGGAATCAGATGCAGGGAATCAGAGGCGGGGAATCAGAGGCGGGGTATCAGAGGCTGGGAATCAGAGGCGCGGAATCAGAGGCGGGGAATCAGAGGCGTGGAATCACAGACGGGGAATCAGAGGCGGGGAATCAGAAGTGGGGAATCAGAGGTGGGAAATCAGTGGCGGGGAATCAGAGGCGGGGAATCAGAGGCGGGGAATCAGAGGCAGGGTATCAGAGGCGGGCAATCAGATGCAGGGTATCAGAGGCAGCGAATCAGAGGCAGGGAATCAGAGGCAGGGAACCTGAGGTGGCGAATATGAGGTGGTGAATCAGAGGCGGGGAAACAGGCGGGTAAACAGAGGCTGGGAAACAGATGCAGGGAATCAGAGGCGGGGAATCAGAGGCAGGGAATCAGATGAAGGGAATCTGATGCAGGGAATCTGAGGCAGGGAATCTGAGGCAGGGAATCTGTGGCAGGGAATCTGATGCGGGTTATCAGAAGGGGGAAATGAGATGTGGGAAACGAGATGCAGAGAAAGAGGCACGGAAATAGAGGCAGGGAAAGAGAGGCAGGGTATCAGAGGCGGGTAATCAGAGGCGTGGAATCAGAGGCGGGGAATCAGAGGCGGGAAATCAGAGAGGGGAATCAGAGGTGGGGAATCAGAGGCGGGGAATCAGAGGCAGGGAATCAGAGGCAGGAAATCAGAGGCGGCGAATTTGAGGCGTGGAATCAGAGGTGGGGAAAGAGATGTGGGGAAACGTAGGCCAGGAAAGTTGCTCGGAAAGGGAGGCGGTGATTCAGAGGCGGGGAATCAGAGGCGGGGAATCAGAGGCGGGGAATCAGAGGCGTGGAATCAGAGGTGGGGAAAGAGATGTGGGGAAACAGGCGGGTAAACAGAAGCGGGTAAACATAGCTGCATCAATAGATGCAGCGAAAGAGATGGGCGAAACATAGTTGTTGGAACTTTTGTGTTGAAAATTAGTTACACAGAACAGATCAAACAGAGTTGTTGAAATTGAGGGAGGGAAAGAGAGGCACTGAAAGAGTGGAGGGGAAAGAGTGCAGGCAAAATAGAGGCGTAGAGACAGAGGTGGGGAATCAGATGCGGGGAATCAGAGGCGGGGAATCAGAGGCAGGGAATCAGATGAAGGGAATCTAATGCAGGGAAACTGAGGCAGGGAATCTGAGGCAGGGAATCGGAGGCAGGGAATCTGAGGCAGGGAATCAGTAAAAAGTTATCAGAGGCAGGGTATCAGAGGCGGAGAATCAGAGGTGGGGAATCAGAAGTGGGGAATCAGAGGTGGGGAATCAGAGGCGTGGAATCATAGGCGGGGAATCAGAGGCGGGCAATCAGAAGTGGGGAATCAGAGGCGGGGAATCAGAGGCGGGGAATCAGAGGCGGGGAATCAGAGGCGGGGAATCAGAAGTGGGTAATCAGAGGTGGGGAATCAGAGGCGGGGAATCAGAGGCGGGCAATCAGATGCAGGGAATCAGAGGCAGGGAATCAGAGGCAGGGAACCACACGCAGGGAATCAAATGAAGGGAATCTGATGCAGGGAATCTGAGGCAGGGAATCTGAGGCAGGGAATCTGTGGTGGGGAATCAGAGGCGGGAAAACAGGCGGTTAAACAGATGCGGGTAAACATAGGCGGGGATTCAGAGGCGTGGAATCAGAGGCGGGGAAAGATATGTGGGGAAAAGTAGGCCAGGAAAGTTGAGCGGAAAGGGAGGCATTGAATCAGAGGTGGGGAATCAGAGGCGGGGAATCAGAGGCGGGGTATCAGAGGCGGGGAATCAGAGGCGCGGAATCAGAGGCGGGGAATCAGAGGCGTGGAATCACACACGGGGCATCAGAGGCGGGGAATCAGAAGTGGGGAATCAGAGGTGGGAAATCAGAAGCGGGGAATCAGAGGCGGGGAATCAGAGGAGGGGAATCAGAGGCAGGGTATCAGAGGCGGGCAATCAGATGCAGGGAATCAGAGGCAGGGAATCAGAGGCAGGGAATCTGAGGCAGGGAATCTGAGGCAGGGAATCTGAGGTGGGCAATCAGAGGCGGGAAAACAGGCGTGTAAACAGAGGCGGGTAAACATAGGCGGGGAATCAGAGGCGGGGAATCAGAGTCGGGGAATCAGAGGCGGGGAATCTGAGGCGGGAAATCAGATGCAGGGAATCAGAGGCGGGGAATCAGAGGCGGGGTATCAGAGGCGGGGAATCAGAGGCGCGGAATCAGAGGCGGGGAATCAGAGGCATGGAATCAGAGACGGGGAATCAGAGGCGGGGAATCAGAAGTGGGGAATCAGAGGTGGGAAATCAGAGGCTGGGAATCAGAGGCGGGGTATCAGAGGCGGGGAATCAGAGGCAGGGTATCAGAGGCGGGCAATCAGATGCAGGGAATCAGAGGCAGGGAATCAGAGGCAGGGAATCAGAGGCAGGGAACCTGAGATGGCGAATATGAGGTGGTGAATCAGAGGCGGGGAAACAGTCGGGTAAACAGAGGCGGGGAATCAGAGGCAGGGAATCAGCCGCGGGGAATCAGAGGCAGGGAATCAGATGAAGGGAATCTGATGCAGGGAATCTGAGGCAGGGTATCTGAGGCAGGGAATCTGTGGCAGGGAATCTGATGCGGGTTATCAGAAGGGGGAAATGAGATGTGGGAAACGAGATGCAGAGAAAGAGGCACGGAAATAGAGGCAGGGAAAGAGAGGCAGGGTATCAGAGGCGGGTAATCAGAGGCGTGGAATCAGAGGCGGGGAATCTGAGACACAGAAAGAGAGGCGTGGAATCAGAGGTGCGGAATCAGAGCTGGTGAATCTGAGCCGGGAAATCAGAAGCAGAGCAACAGAGGTGGTGAAACATGGGTGCGGAATCGGACACGGGGAATCAGAGGTGGGGACTCAGAGGCCGGGAATCAGAGGCAGGGAATCAGAGGCAGGTTATCAGAGGCAGGGAATCAGAGGTGGGAAATCAGAGGCGGGGAATCAGAGGCGGCGAATCAGAGGCGGGGAATCAGAGGCGGGGAATCAGAGGCGGACAATCAGAGGCAGGCAATCAGATGCAGGAAATCAGAGGCAGGGAATCAGAGGCAGGGAATCAGAGGCAGGGAATCTGAGGCAGGGAATCAGAGGTGGGGAATCAGAGGCGGGGAATCAGAGGCAGGGAATCAGATGAAGGGAATCTGATGCAGGGAATCTGAGGCAGGGAATCTGAGGCAGGGAATCTGTGGCAGGGAATCTGATGCGGGTTATCAGAAGGGGGAAATGAGATGTGGGAAACGAGATGCAGAGAAAGAGGCACGGAAATAGAGGCAGGGAAAGACAGGCAGGGAATCAGAGGCGGGGAATCAGAGGTGGGGAATCAGAGGCTGGGAATCAGAGGCGGGGAATCAGAGGGGGGAATCAGAGGTGGGGAATCAGAGGCAGGGAATCAGAGTCAGGGAATCAGAGGCGGGAAATCAGAGGCGGCGAATCTGAGGCGTGGAATCAGAGGTGGGGAAAGAGATGTGGGGAAACGTAGGCCAGGAAAGTTGCGCGGAAAGGGAGGCGGTGAATCAGAGGCGGGGAATCAGAGGCGGGGAATCAGAGGCGGGGAATCAGAGGCGTGGAATCAGAGGTGGGGAAAGAGATGTGGTGAAACAGGTGGCTAAACAGAAGCGGGTAAACATAGCTGCATAAATAGAGGCAGCGAAAGAGATGGGCGAAACATAGTGGTTGGAACATGTGTGTTGAAAATTAGGTACACAGAACAGATCAAACAGAGTTGTTGAAATTGAGGGAGGGAAAGAGAGGCACAGAAAGAGTGGAGGGGAAAGAGTGCAGGCAAAATAGAGGCGTAGAGACAGAGGTGGGGAATCAGAGGCGGGGAATCAGATGAAGGGAATCTGATGCAGGGAATCTGAGGCAGGGAATCTGAGGCAGGGAATCGGAGGCAGGGAATCTGAGGCAGGTAATCAGTAAAAAGTTATCAGAGGCAGGGTATCAGAGGCGGAGAATCAGAGGTGGGGATTCAGAAGTGGGGAATCAGAGGCGTGGAATCAGAGGCAGGGAATCAGAGGTGGGGAATCAGAAGTGGGGAATCAGAGGTGGGGAATCAGAGGCGGGGAATCAGAGGCGTGGAATCAGAGGCGGGCAATCAAAAGTGGGGAATCAGAGGTGGGGAATCAGAGGCGGGGAATCAGAAGTGGGGAATCAGAGGTGGGAAATCAGAGGCGGGGAATCAGAGGCGGGGAATCAGAGGCGGGGAATCTGAGGCGGGGAATCAGATGCAGGGAATCAGAGGCGGGGAATCAGAGGCGGGGTATCAGAGGCGGGGAATCAGAGGCGCTGAATCAGAGGTGGGGAATCAGAGGCGTGGAATCAGAGACGGGGAATCAGAGGTGGGGAATCAGAAGTGGGGAATCAGAGGTGGGAAATCAGAGGCGGGGAATCACAGATGGGGAATCAGAGGCGGGGAATCAGAGGCAGGGTATCAGAGGCGGGCAATCAGATGCAGGGAATCAGAGGCAGGGAATCAGAGGAAGGGAATCAGAGGCAGGGAACCTGTGGTGGCGAATATGAGGTGGTGAATCAGAGGCGGGGAAACAGGCGGGTAAACAGAGGCGGGGAATCAGATGCAGGGAATCAGCCGCGGGGAATCAGAGGCAGGGAATCAGATGAAGGGAATCTCATGCAGGGAATCTGAGGCAGGGTATCTGAGGCAGGGAATCTGTGGCAGGGAATCTGATGCGGGTTATCAGAAGGGGGAAATGAGATGTGGGAAATGAGATGCAGAGAAACAGGCACGGATATAGAGGCAGGGAAAGAGAGGCAGGGTATCAGAGGCGGGTAATCAGAGGCGTGGAATCAGAGGCGGGGAATCAGAGACACAGAAAGAGAGGCGTGGAATCAGAGGTGCGGAATCAGAGCCGGTGAATCTGAGCCGGGAAATCAGAAGCAGAGCAACAGAGGTGGTGAAACATGGGTGCGGAATCGGACACGGGGAATCAGAGGTGGGGATTCAGAGGCCGGGAATCAGAGGCAGGGAATCAGAGGCAGGTTATCAGAGGCAGGGAATCAGATGCGGGGAATCAGAGGCGGGGAATCAAGAGGCGGGGAATCAGAGGCGGGGAATCAGAGGCGGGGAATCAGAGGCGGAGAATCAGAGGCGGGCAATCAGATGCAGGAAATCAGAGGCAGGGAATCAGAGGCAGGGAATCTGAGGCAGGGAATCAGAGGTGGGGAATCAGAGGCGTGGAATCAGAGGCAGGGAATCATATGAAGGGTATCTGATGCAGGGAATCTGAGGCAGGGAATCTGTGGCAGGGAATCTGATGCGGGTTATCAGAAGGGGGAAATGAGATGTGGGAAACGAGATGCAGAGAAAGAGGCACGGAAATAGAGGTAGGGAAAGAGAGGCAGGGAATCAGAGGCGGTGAATCAGAGGTGGGGAATCAGAGGCTGGGAATCAGAGGCGGGGAATCAGAGGGGGGAATCAGAGGTGGGGAATCAGAGGCAGGGAATCAGAGGCAGGGAATCAGAGGCAGGAAATCAGAGGCGGCAAATCTGAGGCGTGGAATCAGAGGTGGGGAAAGAGATGTGGGGAAACGTAGGCCAGGAAGGTTGCGCAGAAAGGGAGGCGGTGAATCAGAGGCGGGGAATCAGAGGCGGGGAATCAGAGGCGGGGAATCAGAGGCGTGGAATCAGAGGTGGGGAAAGAGATGTGGGGAAACAGGCGGGTAAACAGAAGCGGGTAAACATAGCTGCATAAATAGAGGCAGCGAAAGAGATGGGCGAAACATAGTGGTTGGAACTTGTGTGTTGAAAATTAGGTACACAGAACAGATCAAACAGAGTTGTTGAAATTGAGGGAGGGAAAGAGAGGCACAGAAAGAGTGGAGGGGAAAGAGTGCAGGCAAAATAGAGGCGTAGAGACAGAGGTGGGGAATCAGAGGCGGGGAATCAGAGGCGGGGAATCAGAGGCAGGGAATCAGATGAAGGGAATCTGATGCAGGGAATCTGAGGCAGGGAATCTGAGGCAGGGAATCGGAGGCAGGGAATCTGAGGCAGGGAATCAGTAAAAAGTTATCAGAGGCAGGGTATCAGAGGCGGAGAAACAGAGGTGGGGAATCAGAAGTGGGGAATCAGAGGTGGGGAATCAGAGGCGTGGAATCAGAGGCGGGGAATCAGAGGTGGGGAATCAGAAGTGGGGAATCAGAGGTGGGGAATCAGAGGCGGGGAATCAGAGGCGTGGAATCAGAGGCAGGCAATCAGAAGTGGGGAATCAGAGGCGGGGAATCAGAGGCGGGGAATCAGAGGCGGTGAATCAGAGGCGGGGAATCAGAGGCGGGGAATCAGAGGCGTGGAATCAGAAGTGGGGAATCAGAGGTGGGGAATCAGAGGCGGGGAATCAGAGGCGGGGAATCAGAGGCGAGCAATCAGATGCAGGGAATCAGAGGCAGGGAATAAGACGCAGGGAATCAAATGAAGGGAATCTGATGCAGGGAATCTGAGGCAGGGAATCTGAGGCAGGGAATCTGTGGTGGGGAATCAGAGGCGGGAAAACAGGCGGGTAAACAGAGGCGGGTAAACATTGGCGGGGAATCAGAGGCGTGGAATCAGAGGCGGGAAATCAGAGGCGGGTAAAGATATGTGGGGAAAAGTAGGCCAGGAAAGTTGAGCGGAAAGGGAGGCAGTGAATCAGAGGTGGGGAATCAGAGGCGGGGAATCAGAGGCGGGGAATCAGAGGCGGGGAATCAGAGGCGGGGAATCAGAAGTGGGGAATCAGAGGTGGGGAATCAGAGGCGGGGAATCAGAGGCGGAGAATCAGAGGCGGGGAATCTGAGGCAGGGAATCTGAGGTGGGGAATCAGAGGCGGGGAAACAGGTGGGTAAACAGAGGTGGGTAAACATAGGCGGGGAATCAGAGGCGCGGAATCAGAGGCGGGGAATCAGAGGCCGGAATCAGATGATGGGAATCAGAGGCCTGGAATCAGAGGCGGGGAATCAGAGGCAGGGAATCAGATGCGGGGAATCAGAGGCGGGGAATCAGAGCTGGGGAATCAGAGGCTGTGTATTAGAGTTGGGGAATCAGAGGCGGGGAATCAGATATGGGGAAACAGAGGTAGGGAATCAGAGGCGGGGAAACAGAGGCAGGGAATCAGATATGGGGAATCAGAGGCGGGGAATCAGAGGTGGGGAATCATAGGCAGGGAATCGGATGTGCGGAATCAGAGATGGGGAATCAGAGGCCGGGAATCAGAGGTGGTGATTCAGAGATGGGAAATCAGAGGCGGGGAATCAGAGGCAGGGTATCAGACGCGGGGAATCAAAGGTGGGCAATCAGAGGCGGGGAATCAGATATGGGGAATCAGAGGCGGGGAATCAGAGGCGGGGAAACAGAGGCTGGGAATCAGATATGGGGAATCAGAGGTGGGGCATCAGAGGTTGTGAATCACAGATGGGGAATCAGAGTTGGGGAATCAGAGGCAGGTAATCAGACGCTGGGAATCAGAGGCGGGGATTCAGAGCTGGGGAATCAGAAGCGGGGAATCAGAGTTGGGGAATCAGAGGCGGGGAATCAGATATGGGGAATCAGAGGCAGGGAATCAGAGGCGGTGAATCAGAGGCAGGGAATCAGACGCGGGGAATCTGAGGCGGGGAATCAGAGCTGGGGAATCAGAGGTGGGGAATCAGAGTTGGGGAATCAGAGGCAGGGAATTGGATGTGCGGAATCAGAGATGGGGAATCAGAGGTGGGGAATCAGAGGCGGTGAATCAGAGATGGGGAATCAGAGGCGGGGAATCAGAGGCAGGAAATCAGACACGGGGATTCAGAGGCTGGGAATCAGACGGGGGGAATCAAAGGCGGGGAATCAGAGCTGGGGAATCTGAGGCAGGGAATCAGAGTTGGGGATTCAGAGGCGGGGAATCAGATATGGGGAAACAGAGTCGGGGAATCAGAGGCGGGCAAACAGAGGCGGGGAATTAGATATGGGGAATCAGAGGTAGGGAATCAGAGGTGGTGAATCAGTGATGGAGAATCACAGGCGGGGAATCAGAGGCAGGGAATAGAACGCGGGGAATCAGAGGCAGGGAATCAGAGCTGGGGAATCAGAGGCGGGGAATCATAGTTGGGAATCAGAGGCGGGAATCAGATATGGGGAAACAGAGGCGGGGAATCAGAGGCGGGGAAACAGAGGCGGGTAATCAGATATGGGGAATCGGATGCAGGGAATCAGAGGCGGGGAATCAGAGCTGGGGAATCAGAGGCGGGGAATCAGAGTTGGGGCATCAGAGGTGGGGAATTAGATATAGGGAAACAGAGGCGGGGAATCAGAGGCGGGGAAGCAGAGGCGGGGAATCAGATATGGGGAATCAGAGGTGGGGAATCAGAGGCAGGGAATCAGATGTGCGGAATCAGAGATGGGGAATCAGAGGCAGGGAATCAGAAGCGGGGATTCAGAGGCCGGGAATCAGAGGCCGGGAATCAGATGCTGGGAATAAGAGGCCGGGAATCAGAGGAGGGGAATCAGAGTCCGGGAATCAGAGATGGGGATTCAGAGGCGGGGAATGAGATATGGAGAATCAGAGGCGGGGAATCAGAGGCGGGGAAACAGAGGTGGGGAATCAGATATGGGGAATCAGAGGTGGCGAATCAAAGGCGGTGAATCAGAGATGGGGAATCAGAGGCGGGGAATCAGAGGCAGGGAATCAGATGTGGGGAATCAGAGGCGGGGAATCAGAGCTGGCGAATCAGAGGCTGGGAATCAGAGGTGGGCAATCAGAGGCGGGGAATCAGATATGGGGAATCAGAGGCGGGGAATCAGAGGCGGGGAAACAGAGGCGGGGAATCAAATATAGGGAATCAGATGTGGGGAATCAGAGGTTGTGAATCAGAGATGGGGAATCAAGGCGGGGAATCAGAGGCAGGCAATCAGATGCGGGGAATCAGAGGCGGGGATTCAGAGCTGGGGAATCAGAGGCGGGGAATCAGAGTTGGGGAATCAGAGGCAGGGAATCAGATATGGGGAATCAGAGGCGGGGAATCCGAGGCCGGGAATCAGATATGGGGAAACAGAGGCGGGGAATCCGAGGCGGGGAAACAGAGGCGGGGAATCAGATATGGGGAGTCAGAGGTGGGGAATCAGAGGTTGGGAATCAGAGGCAGGGAATCAGAGGCTTGGAATCAGATGCAGGGTATCAGATGCGGGGAATCAGAGGCGGGGAATCAGAGCTGGGGAATCAGAGGTGGGGAATCAGATTTGGGGAATCAGAGGTGGGGACTTAGATATTGGGAAACAGAGGCGGGGAATCAGAGGCGGGGAAACAGAGGCGGGGAATCAGATATGGGGAATCAGAGGTGGGGAATCAGAGGCAGGGAATCAGATGTGCGGAATCAGAGATGGGGAATCAGAGGCAGGGAATCAGAATCAGAAGCAGGGAATCAGAGGCCGGGAATCAGAGGCCGGAATCAGATGCTGGGAATCAGAGGCCTGGAATCAGAGGCGGGGAATCTGAGGCAGGGAATCAGATGCGGGGAATCAGAGGCGGGGAATCAGAGCTGGGGAATCAGAGGCGGGGTATTAGAGTTGGGGAATCAGAGGCGGGGAATCAGATATGGGGAAACAGAGGTGGGGAATCAGAGGCGGGGAAAGAGAGGCAGGGAATCAGATATGGGGAATCAGAGGTGGGGCATCAGAGGTTGTGAATCACAGATGGGGAATCAGAGGCGGGGAATCAGAGGCAGGGAATCAGACGCGGGGAATCAGAGGCGGGGATTCAGAGCTGGGGAATCAGAAGCGGGGAATCAGAGTTGGGGAATCAGAGGCGGGGAATCAGATATGGGGAATCAGAGGCAGGGAATCAGAGGCGGGGAATCAGAGGTGGGGAATCAGAGGTGGGGAATCAGAGGCGGGGAATCAGAGGCAGGGAATCAGATGAAGGGAATCTGATGCAGGGAATCTGAGGCAGGGAATCTGAGGCAGGGAATCTGTGGCAGGGAATCTGATGCGGGTTATCAGAAGGGGGAAATGAGATGTGGGAAACGAGATGCAGAGAAAGAGGCACGGATATAGAGGCAGGGAAAGAGAGGCAGGGTATCAGAGGCGGGTAATCAGAGGCGTGGAATCAGAGGCGGGGAATCAGAGACACAGAAAGAGAGGCGTGGAATCAGAGGTGCGGAATCAGAGCCGGTGAATCTGAGCCGGGAAATCAGAAGCAGAGCAACAGAGGTGGTGAAACATGGGTGCGGAATCGGACACGGGGAATCAGAGGTGGGGACTCAGAGGCCGGGAATCAGAGGCAGAGAATCAGAGGCAGGGAATCAGAGGCAGGTTATCAGAGGCAGGGAATCAGAGGTGGGAAATCAGAGGCGGGGAATCAGAGGCGGCGAATCAGATGATGGGAATCAGAGGCGGGGAATCAGAGGCGGAGAATCAGAGCTGGGGAATCAGAGGTGGGGAATCAGATTTGGGGAATCAGAGGTGGGGACTTAGATATTGGGAAACAGAGGCGGGGAATCAGAGGCGGGGAAACAGAGGCGGGGAATTAGATATGGGGAATCAGAGGTGGGGAATCAGAGGCAGGGAATCAGATGTGCGGAATCAGAGATGGGGAATCAGAGGCAGGGAATCAGAATCAGAAGCAGGGAATCAGAGGCCGGGAATCAGAGGCCGGAATCAGATGCTGGGAATCAGAGGCCTGGAATCAGAGGCGGGGAATCAGAGGCAGGGAATCAGATGCGGGGAATCAGAGGCGGGGAATCAGAGCTGGGGAATCAGAGGCGGGGTATTAGAGTTGGGGAATCAGAGGCGGGGAATCAGATATGGGGAAACAGAGGTGGGGCATCAGAGGTTGTGAATCACAGATGGGGAATCAGAGGCGGGGAATCAGAGGCAGGGAATCAGACGCGGGGAATCAGAGGCGGGGATTCAGAGCTGGGGAATCAGAAGCGGGGAATCAGAGTTGGGGAATCAGAGGCGGGGAATCAGATATGGGGAATCAGAGGCAGGGAATCAGAGGCGGGGAATCAGAGGTGGGGAATACGAGGTGGGGAATCAGAGGCGGGGAATCAGAGGCAGGGAATCAGATGAAGGGAATCTGATGCAGGGAATCTGAGGCAGGGAATCTGAGGCAGGGAATCTGTGGCAGGGAATCTGTGCGGGTTATCAGAAGGGGGAAATGAGATGTGGGAAACGAGATGCAGAGAAAGAGGCACGGATATAGAGGCAGGGAAAGAGAGGCAGGGTATCAGAGGCGGGTAATCAGAGGCGTGGAATCAGAGGCGGGGAATCAGAGACACAGAAAGAGAGGCGTGGAATCAGAGGTGCGGAATCAGAGCCGGTGAATCTGAGCCGGGAAATCAGAAGCAGAGCAACAGAGGTGGTGAAACATGGGTGCGGAATCGGACACGGGGAATCAGAGGTGGGGACTCAGAGGCCGGGAATCAGAGGCAGAGAATCAGAGGCAGGGAATCAGAGGCAGGTTATCAGAGGCAGGGAATCAGAGGTGGGAAATCAGAGGCGGGGAATCAGAGGCGGGGAATCAGAGGCGGAGAATCAGAGGCGGGGAATCTGATGCAGGAAATCAGAGGCAGGGATCAGAGGCAGGGAATCTGAGGCAGGGAATCAGAGGTGGGGAATCAGAGGCGGGGATTCAGAGGCAGGGAATCAGATGAAGGGAATCTGATGCAGGGAATCTGAGGCAGGGAATCTGAGGCAGGGAATCTGTGTCAGGGAATCTGATGCGGGTTATCAGAAGGGGGAAATGAGATGTGGGAAACGAGATGCAGAGAAAGAGGCACGGATATAGAGGCAGGGAAAGAGAGGCAGGGTATCAGAGGCGGGTAATCAGAGGCGTGGAATCAGAGGCGGGGAATCAGAGACACAGAAAGAGAGGCGTGGAATCAGAGGTGCGGAATCAGAGCCGGTGAATCTGAGCCGGGAAATCAGAAGCAGAGCAACAGAGGTGGTGAAACATGGGTGCGGAATCGGACACGGGGAATCAGAGGTGGGGACTCAGAGGCCGGGAATCAGAGGCAGAGAATCAGAGGCAGGGAATCAGAGGCAGGTTATCAGAGGCAGGGAATCAGAGGTGGGAAATCAGAGGCGGGGAATCAGAGGCGGCGAATCAGAGGCGGGGAATCAGAGGCGGGGAATCAGAGGCGGAGAATCAGAGGCGGGGAATCTGATGCAGGAAATCAGAGGCAGGGATCAGAGGCAGGGAATCTGAGGCAGGGAATCAGAGGTGGGGAATCAGAGGCGGGGAATCAGAGGCAGGGAATCAGATGAAGGGAATCTGATGCAGGGAATCTGAGGCAGGGAATCTGAGGCAGGGAATCTGTGTCAGGGAATCTGATGCGGGTTATCAGAAGGGGGAAATGAGATGTGGGAAACGAGATGCAGAGAAAGAGACACGGAAATAGAGGCAGGGAAAGACAGGCAGGGAATCAGAGGCGGGGAATCAGAGGTGGGGAATCAGAGGCTGGGAATCAGAGGCGGGGAATCAGAGGGGGGAATCAGAGGTGGGGAATCAGAGGCAGGGAATCAGAGGCAGGGAATCAGAGGCGGGAAATCAGAGGCGGCGAATCTGAGGCGTGGAATCAGAGGTGGGGAAAGAGATGTGGGGAAACGTAGGCCAGGAAAGTTGCGCAGAAAGGGAGGCGGTGTATCAGAGGCGGGGATTCAGAGGCGGGGAATCAGAGGCGGGGAATCAGAGGCGTGGAATCAGAGGTGGGGAAAGAGATGTGGGGAAACAGGCGGGTAAACTGAAGCGGGTAAACATAGCTGCATAAATTGCGGCAGCGAAAGAGATGGGCGAAACATAGTGGTTGGAACTTGTGTGTTGAAAATTAGGTACACAGAACAGATCAAACAGAGTTGTTGAAATTGAGGGAGGGAAAGAGAGGCACAGAAAGAGTGGAGGGGAAAGAGTGCAGTCAAAATAGAGGCGTAGAGACAGAGATGGGGAATCAGAGGCGGGGATTCAGAGGCGGGGAATCAGAGGCAGGGAATCAGATGAAGGGAATCTGATGCAGGGAATCTGAGGCAGGGAATCTGAGGCAGGGAATCGGAGGCAGGGAATCTGAGGCAGGGAATCAGTAAAAAGTTATCAGAGGCAGGGTATCAGAGGCGGAGAATCAGAGGTGGGGATTCAAAAGTGGGGAATCAGAGGTGGGGAATCAGAGGCGTGGAATCAGAGGCGGGGAATCAGAGGTGGGGAATCAGAAGTGGGGAATCAGAGGTGGGGAATCAGAGGCGGGGAATCAGAGGCGTGGAATCAGAGGCGGGCAATCAGAAGTGGGGAATCAGAGGCGGGGAATCAGAGGCGGGGAATCAGAGGCGGTGAATCAGAGGTGGGGAATCAGAGGCGGGGAATCAGAGGCGGGGAATCAGAAGTGGGGAATCAGACGTGGGGAATCAGAGGCGGGGAATCAGAGGCGGGGAATCAGAGGCGGGCAATCAGATGCAGGGAATCAGAGTCAGGGAATCAGACGCAGGGAATCAAATGAAGGGAATCTGATGCAGGGAATCTGAGGCAGGGAATCTGAGGCATGGAATCTGTGGTGGGGAATCAGATGAGGGAAAACAGGCGGGTAAACAGAGGCGGGTAAATATAGGCGGGGAATCAGAGGCGTGGAATCAGAGGCGGGAAATCAGAGGCGGGGAAAGATATGTGGGGAAAAGAAGGCCAGGAAAGTTGAGCGGAAAGGGAAGCACTGAATCAGAGGTGGGGAATCAGAGGCGGGGAATCAGAGGCGGGGAATCAGAGGCGGGGAATCAGAGGCGGGGAATCAGAAGTGGGGAATCAGAGGTGGGGAATCAGAGGCGGGGATTCAGAGGCAGAGAATCAGAGGCGGGGAATCTGAGGCAGGGAATCTGAGGTGCGGAATCAGAGGCGGGGAAACAGGTGGGTAAACAGAGGTGGGTAAACATAGGCGGGGAATCAGAGGCGCGGAATCAGAGGCGCGGAATCAGAGGCAGGGAATCAGAGGCGGGGAATCAGAGGCGGGGAATCAGATGCGGGGAATCAGAGGTGGGGAATCAGAGGCGGGGTATCAGAAGAGGGGAATCAGAGGCGGGGAATCAGAGGCGGGGAATCAGAGGCGGGGTATCAGAGGCGTGGAATCAGAGGCGGGGAATCAGAGGCGGGGAATCAGAAGTGGGGAATCAGAGGTGGGGAATCAGAGGCGGGGAATCAGAATCAGCGAATCAGAGGCGGGGCAATCAGAGGCGGGGAATCAGAGGTGGGGAATCAGATATGGGGAATCAGAGGCGGGGAATCAGAGGCGGGGAAACAGAGGCGGGGAATCAAATATAGGGAATCAGAGGTGGGGAATCAGAGGTTGTGAATCAGAGATGGGGAATCAAGGCGGGGAATCAGAGGCAGGGAATCAGACGCGGGGAATCAGATATGGGGAAACAGAGGCGGGGAATCAGAGGCAGGGAATCAGACGCGGGGAATCAGAGGCGGGGAATCAGAGCTGGGGAATCAGAGGCGGGGTATTAGAGTTGGGGAATCAGAGGCGGGGAATCAGATATGGGGAAACAGAGGTAGGGAATCAGAGGCGGGGAAACAGAGGCTGGGAATCAGATATGGGGAATCAGAGGCGGGGAATAAGAGGTGGGGAATCATAGGCAGGGAATCGGATGTGCGGAATCAGAGATGGGGAATCAGAGGCCGGGAATCAGAGGTATTGAATCAGAGATGGGAAATCAGAGGCGGGGAATCAGAGGCAGGGTATCAGACGCGGGGAATCAGAGGTGGGCAATCAGAGGCGGGGAATCAGATATGGGGAATCAGAGGCGGGGAATCAGAGGCGGGGAAACAGAGGCTGGGAATCAGATATGGGGAATCAGAGGTGGGGCATCAGAGGTTGTGAATCACAGATGGGGAATCAGAGGTGGGGAATCAGAGGCAGGTAATCAGACGCTGGGAATCAGAGGCGGGGATTCAGAGCTGGGGAATCAGAACCGGGGAATCAGAGTTGGGGAATCAGAGGCGGGGAATCAGATATGGGGAATCAGAGGCGGGGATTCAGAGGCGGGGAATCAGAGGCAGGGAATCAGATGAAGGGAATCTGATGCAGGGAATCTGAGGCAGGGAATCTGAGGCAGGGAATCGGAGGCAGGGAATCTGAGGCAGGGAATCAGTAAAAAGTTATCAGAGGCAGGGTATCAGAGGCGGAGAATCAGAGGTGGGGATTCAAAAGTGGGGAATCAGAGGTGGGGAATCAGAGGCGTGGAATCAGAGGCGGGGAATCAGAGGTGGGGAATCAGAAGTGGGGAATCAGAGGTGGGGAATCAGAGGCGGGGAATCAGAGGCGTGGAATCAGAGGCGGGCAATCAGAAGTGGGGAATCAGAGGCGGGGAATCAGAGGCGGGGAATCAGAGGCGGTGAATCAGAGGTGGGGAATCAGAGGCGGGGAATCAGAGGCGGGGAATCAGAAGTGGGGAATCAGACGTGGGGAATCAGAGGCGGGGAATCAGAGGCGGGGAATCAGAGGCGGCCAATCAGATGCAGGGAATCAGAGTCAGGGAATCAGACGCAGGGAATCAAATGAAGGGAATCTGATGCAGGGAATCTGAGGCAGGGAATCTGAGGCAGGGAATCTGTGGTGGGGAATCAGAGGAGGGAAAACAGGCAGGTAAACAGAGGCGGGTAAACATAGGCGGGGAATCAGAGGCGTGGAATCAGAGGCGGGAAATCAGAGGTGGGGAATCAGAGGCGGGGATTCAGAGGCAGAGAATCAGAGGCGGGGAATCTGAGGCAGGGAATCTGAGGTGCGGAATCAGAGGCGGGGAAACAGGTGGGTAAACAGAGGTGGGTAAACATAGGCGGGGAATCAGAGGCGCGGAATCAGAGGCGCGGAATCAGAGGCAGGGAATCAGAGGCGGGGAATCAGAGGCGGGGAATCAGATGCGGGGAATCAGAGGTGGGGAATCAGAGGCGGGGTATCAGAGGAGGGGAATCAGAGGCAGGGAATCAGAGGCGGGGAATCAGAGGCGGGGTATCAGAGGCGTGGAATCAGAGGCGGGGAATCAGAGGCGGGGAATCAGAAGTGGGGAATCAGAGGTGGGGAATCAGAGGCGGGGAATCAGAATCAGCGAATCAGAGGCGGGGCAATCAGAGGCGGGGAATCAGAGGTGGGGAATCAGATATGGGGAATCAGAGGCGGGGAATCAGAGGCGGGGAAACAGAGGCGGGGAATCAAATATAGGGAATCAGAGGTGGGGAATCAGAGGTTGTGAATCAGAGATGGGGAATCAAGGCGGGGAATCAGAGGCAGGGAATCAGACGCGGGGAATCAGAGGCGGGGATTCAGAGCTGGGGAATCAGAGGCGGGGAATCAGAGTTGGGGAATCAGAGGCGGGGAATCAGATATGGGGAGTCAGAGGTGGGGAATCAGAGGTTGGGAATCAGAGGTGGGGAATCAGATTTGGGGAATCAGAGGTGGGGACTTAGATATTGGGAAACAGAGGCGGGGAATCAGAGGCGGGGAAACAGATGTGCGGAATCAGAGATGGGGAATCAGAGGTGGGGAATCAGAGGCAGGGAATCAGATGTGCGGAATCAGAGATGGGGAATCAGAGGCAGGGAATCAGAATCAGAAGCAGGGAATCAGAGGCCGGGAATCAGAGGCCGGAATCAGATGCTGGGAATCAGAGGCCTGGAATCAGAGGCGGGGAATCAGAGGCAGGGAATCAGATGCGGGGAATCAGAGGCGGGGAATCAGAGCTGGGGAATCAGAGGCGGGGTATTAGAGTTGGGGAATCAGAGGCGGGGAATCAGATATGGGGAAACAGAGGTGGGGAATCAGAGGCGGGGAAAGAGAGGCAGGGAATCAGATATGGGGAATCAGAGGTGGGGCATCAGAGGTTGTGAATCACAGATGGGGAATCAGAGGCGGGGAATCAGAGGCAGGGAATCAGACGCGGGGAATCAGAGGCGGGGATTCAGAGCTGGGGAATCAGAAGCGGGGAATCAGAGTTGGGGAATCAGAGGCGGGGAATCAGATATGGGGAATCAGAGGCAGGGAATCAGAGGCGGGGAATCAGAGGTGGGGAATCAGAGGTGGGGAATCAGAGGCGGGGAATCAGAGGCAGGGAATCAGATGAAGGGAATCTGATGCAGGGAATCTGAGGCAGGGAATCTGAGGCAGGGAATCTGTGGCAGGGAATCTGATGCGGGTTATCAGAAGGGGGAAATGAGATGTGGGAAACGAGATGCAGAGAAAGAGGCACGGATATAGAGGCAGGGAAAGAGAGGCAGGGTATCAGAGGCGGGTAATCAGAGGCGTGGAATCAGAGGCGGGGAATCAGAGACACAGAAAGAGAGGCGTGGAATCAGAGGTGCGGAATCAGAGCCGGTGAATCTGAGCCGGGAAATCAGAAGCAGAGCAACAGAGGTGGTGAAACATGGGTGCGGAATCGGACACGGGGAATCAGAGGTGGGGACTCAGAGGCCGGGAATCAGAGGCAGAGAATCAGAGGCAGGGAATCAGAGGCAGGTTATCAGAGGCAGGGAATCAGAGGTGGGAAATCAGAGGCGGGGAATCAGAGGCGGCGAATCAGATGATGGGAATCAGAGGCGGGGAATCAGAGGCGGAGAATCAGAGCTGGGGAATCAGAGGTGGGGAATCAGATTTGGGGAATCAGAGGTGGGGACTTAGATATTGGGAAACAGAGGCGGGGAATCAGAGGCGGGGAAACAGAGGCGGGGAATTAGATATGGGGAATCAGAGGTGGGGAATCAGAGGCAGGGAATCAGATGTGCGGAATCAGAGATGGGGAATCAGAGGCAGGGAATCAGAATCAGAAGCAGGGAATCAGAGGCCGGGAATCAGAGGCCGGAATCAGATGCTGGGAATCAGAGGCCTGGAATCAGAGGCGGGGAATCAGAGGCAGGGAATCAGATGCGGGGAATCAGAGGCGGGGAATCAGAGCTGGGGAATCAGAGGCGGGGTATTAGAGTTGGGGAATCAGAGGCGGGGAATCAGATATGGGGAAACAGAGGTGGGGAATCAGAGGCGGGGAAAGAGAGGCAGGGAATCAGATATGGGGAATCAGAGGTGGGGCATCAGAGGTTGTGAATCACAGATGGGGAATCAGAGGCGGGGAATCAGAGGCAGGGAATCAGACGCGGGGAATCAGAGGCGGGGATTCAGAGCTGGGGAATCAGAAGCGGGGAATCAGAGTTGGGGAATCAGAGGCGGGGAATCAGATATGGGGAATCAGAGGCAGGGAATCAGAGGCGGGGAATCAGAGGTGGGGAATACGAGGTGGGGAATCAGAGGCGGGGAATCAGAGGCAGGGAATCAGATGAAGGGAATCTGATGCAGGGAATCTGAGGCAGGGAATCTGAGGCAGGGAATCTGTGGCAGGGAATCTGATGCGGGTTATCAGAAGGGGGAAATGAGATGTGGGAAACGAGATGCAGAGAAAGAGGCACGGATATAGAGGCAGGGAAAGAGAGGCAGGGTATCAGAGGCGGGTAATCAGAGGCGTGGAATCAGAGGCGGGGAATCAGAGACACAGAAAGAGAGGCGTGGAATCAGAGGTGCGGAATCAGAGCCGGTGAATCTGAGCCGGGAAATCAGAAGCAGAGCAACAGAGGTGGTGAAACATGGGTGCGGAATCGGACACGGGGAATCAGAGGTGGGGACTCAGAGGCCGGGAATCAGAGGCAGAGAATCAGAGGCAGGGAATCAGAGGCAGGTTATCAGAGGCAGGGAATCAGAGGTGGGAAATCAGAGGCGGGGAATCAGAGGCGGGGAATCAGAGGCGGAGAATCAGAGGCGGGGAATCTGATGCAGGAAATCAGAGGCAGGGATCAGAGGCAGGGAATCTGAGGCAGGGAATCAGAGGTGGGGAATCAGAGGCGGGGAATCAGAGGCAGGGAATCAGATGAAGGGAATCTGATGCAGGGAATCTGAGGCAGGGAATCTGAGGCAGGGAATCTGTGTCAGGGAATCTGATGCGGGTTATCAGAAGGGGGAAATGAGATGTGGGAAACGAGATGCAGAGAAAGAGGCACGGATATAGAGGCAGGGAAAGAGAGGCAGGGTATCAGAGGCGGGTAATCAGAGGCGTGGAATCAGAGGCGGGGAATCAGAGACACAGAAAGAGAGGCGTGGAATCAGAGGTGCGGAATCAGAGCCGGTGAATCTGAGCCGGGAAATCAGAAGCAGAGCAACAGAGGTGGTGAAACATGGGTGCGGAATCGGACACGGGGAATCAGAGGTGGGGACTCAGAGGCCGGGAATCAGAGGCAGAGAATCAGAGGCAGGGAATCAGAGGCAGGTTATCAGAGGCAGGGAATCAGAGGTGGGAAATCAGAGGCGGGGAATCAGAGGCGGCGAATCAGAGGCGGGGAATCAGAGGCGGGGAATCAGAGGCGGAGAATCAGAGGCGGGGAATCTGATGCAGGAAATCAGAGGCAGGGATCAGAGGCAGGGAATCTGAGGCAGGGAATCAGAGGTGGGGAATCAGAGGCGGGGAATCAGAGGCAGGGAATCAGATGAAGGGAATCTGATGCAGGGAATCTGAGGCAGGGTATCTGAGGCAGGGAATCTGTGTCAGGGAATCTGATGCGGGTTATCAGAAGGGGGAAATGAGATGTGGGAAACGAGATGCAGAGAAAGAGACACGGAAATAGAGGCAGGGAAAGACAGGCAGGGAATCAGAGGCGGGGAATCAGAGGTGGGGAATCAGAGGCTGGAAATCAGAGGCGGGGAATCAGAGGGGGGAATCAGAGGTGGGGAATCAGAGGCAGGGAATCAGAGGCAGGGAATCAGAGGCGGGAAATCAGAGGCGGCGAATCTGAGGCGTGGAATCAGAGGTGGGAAAGAGATGTGGGGAAACGTAGGCCAGGAGAGTTGCGCAGAAAGGGAGGCGGTGTATCAGAGGCGGGGATTCAGAGGCGGGGAATCAGAGGCGGGGAATCAGAGGCGTGGAATCAGAGGTGGGGAAAGAGATGTGGGGAAACAGGCGGGTAAACTGAAGCGGGTAAACATAGCTGCATAAATTGCGGCAGCGAAAGAGATGGGCGAAACATAGTGGTTGGAACTTGTGTGTTGAAAATTAGGTACACAGAACAGATCAAACAGAGTTGTTGAAATTGAGGGAGGGAAAGAGAGGCACAGAAAGAGTGGAGGGGAAAGAGTGCAGTCAAAATAGAGGCGGAGAGACAGAGATGGGGAATCAGAGGCGGGGATTCAGAGGCGGGGAATCAGAGGCAGGGAATCAGATGAAGGGAATCTGATGCAGGGAATCTGAGGCAGGGAATCTGAGGCAGGGAATCGGAGGCAGGGAATCTGAGGCAGGGAATCAGTAAAAAGTTATCAGAGGCAGGGTATCAGAGGCGGAGAATCAGAGGTGGGGATTCAAAAGTGGGGAATCAGAGGTGGGGAATCAGAGGCGTGGAATCAGAGGCGGGGAATCAGAGGTGGGGAATCAGAAGTGGGGAATCAGAGGTGGGGAATCAGAGGCGGGGAATCAGAGGCGTGGAATCAGAGGCGGGCAATCAGAAGTGGGGAATCAGAGGCGGGGAATCAGAGGCGGGGAATCAGAGGCGGTGAATCAGAGGTGGGGAATCAGAGGCGGGGAATCAGAGGCGGGGAATCAGAAGTGGGGAATCAGACGTGGGGAATCAGAGGCGGGGAATCAGAGGCGGGGAATCAGAGGCGGGCAATCAGATGCAGGGAATCAGAGTCAGGGAATCAGACGCAGGGAATCAAATGAAGGGAATCTGATGCAGGGAATCTGAGGCAGGGAATCTGAGGCAGGGAATCTGTGGTGGGGAATCAGAGGAGGGAAAACAGGCGGGTAAACAGAGGCGGGTAAACATAGGCGGGGAATCAGAGGCGTGGAATCAGAGGCGGGAAATCAGAGGTGGGGAATCAGAGGCGGGGATTCAGAGGCAGAGAATCAGAGGCGGGGAATCTGAGGCAGGGAATCTGAGGTGCGGAATCAGAGGCGGGGAAACAGGTGGGTAAACAGAGGTGGGTAAACATAGGCGGGGAATCAGAGGCGCGGAATCAGAGGCGCAGAATCAGAGGCAGGGAATCAGAGGCGGGGAATCAGAGGCGGGGAATCAGATGCGGGGAATCAGAGGTGGGGAATCAGAGGCGGGGTATCAGAGGAGGGGAATCAGAGGCAGGGAATCAGAGGCGGGGAATCAGAGGCAGGGTATCAGAGGCGTGGAATCAGAGGCGGGGAATCAGAGGCGGGGAATCAGAAGTGGGGAATCAGAGGTGGGGAATCAGAGGCGGGGAATCAGAATCAGCGAATCAGAGGCGGGGCAATCAGAGGCGGGGAATCAGAGGTGGGGAATCAGATATGGGGAATCAGAGGCGGGGAATCAGAGGCGGGGAAACAGAGGCGGGGAATCAAATATAGGGAATCAGAGGTGGGGAATCAGATGTTGTGAATCAGAGATGGGGAATCAAGGCGGGGAATCAGAGGCAGGGAATCAGACGCGGGGAATCAGAGGCGGGGATTCAGAGCTGGGGAATCAGAGGCGGGGAATCAGAGTTGGGGAATCAGAGGCAGGGAATCAGATATGGGGAATCAGAGGCGGGGAATCCGAGGCCGGGAATCAGATATGGGGAAACAGAGGCGGGGAATCAGAGGCAGGGAATCAGACGCGGGGAATCAGAGGCGGGGAATCAGAGCTGGGGAATCAGAGGCGGGGTATTAGAGTTGGGGAATCAGAGGCGGGGTATCAGATATGGGGAAACAGAGGTAGGGAATCAGAGGCGGGGAAACAGAGGCAGGGAATCAGATATGGGGAATCAGAGGCGGGGAATCTGAGGTGGGGAATCATAGGCAGGGAATCGGATGTGCGGAATCAGAGATGGGGAATCAGAGGCCGGGAATCAGAGGTGGTGAATCAGAGATGGGAAATCAGAGGCGGGGAATCAGAGGCAGGGTATCAGACGCGGGGAATCAGAGGTGGGCAATCAGAGGCGGGGAATCAGATATGGGGAATCAGAGGCGGGGAATCAGAGGCGGGGAAACAGAGGCTGGGAATCAGATATGGGGAATCAGAGGTGGGGCATCAGAGGTTGTGAATCACAGATGGGGAATCAGAGGCGGGGAATCAGAGGCGGGGAAACAGAGGCTGGGAATCAGATATGGGGAATCAGAGGTGGGGCATCAGAGGTTGTGAATCACAGATGGGGAATCAGAAGCGGGGAATCAGAGTTGGGGAATCAGAGGCGGGGAATCAGATATGGGGAATCAGAGGCAGGGAATCAGAGGCGGGGAATCAGAGGCAGGGAATCAGACGCGGGGAATCTGAGGCGGGGAATCAGAGCTGGGGAATCAGAGGTGGGGAATCAGAGTTGGGGAATCAGAGGCAGGGAATTGGATGTGCGGAATCAGAGATGGGGAATCAGAGGTGGGGAATCAGAGGCGGTGAATCAGAGATGGGGAATCAGAGGCGGGGAATCAGAGGCAGGGAATCAGACGCGGGGAATCTGAGGCGGGGAATCAGAGCTGGGGAATCAGAGGTGGGGAATCAGAGTTGGGGAATCAGAGGCAGGGAATTGGATGTGCGGAATCAGAGATGGGGAATCAGAGGTGGGGAATCAGAGGTTGTGAATCAGAGATGGGGAATCAAGGCGGGGAATCAGAGGCAGGGAATCAGACGCGGGGAATCAGAGGCGGGGATTCAGAGCTGGGGAATCATAGGCGGGGAATCAGAGTTGGGGAATCAGAGGCAGGGAATCAGATATGGGGAATCAGAGGCGGGGAATCCGAGGCCGGGAATCAGATATGGGGAAACAGAGGCGGGGAATCCGAGGCGGGGAAACAGAGGCGGGGAATCAGATATGGGGAGTCAGAGGTGGGGAATCAGAGGTTGGGAATCAGAGGCAGGGAATCAGAGGCTTGGAATCAGATGCAGGGTATCAGATGCGGGGAATCAGAGGCGGGGAATCAGAGCTGGGGAATCAGAGGTGGGGAATCAGATTTGGGGAATCAGAGGTGGGGACTTAGATATTGGGAAACAGAGGCGGGGAATCAGAGGCGGGGAAACAGAGGCGGGGAATCAGATATGGGGAATCAGAGGTGGGGAATCAGAGGCAGGGAATCAGATGTGCGGAATCAGAGATGGGGAATCAGAGGCAGGGAATCAGAATCAGAAGCAGGGTATCAGAGGCCGGGAATCAGAGGCCGGAATCAGATGCTGGGAATCAGAGGCCTGGAATCAGAGGCGGGGAATCAGAGGCAGGGAATCAGATGCGGGGAATCAGAGGCGGGGAATCAGAGCTGGGGAATCAGAGGCGGGGTATTAGAGTTGGGGAATCAGAGGCGGGGAATCAGATATGGGGAATCAGAGGCAGGGAATCAGAGGCGGGGAATCAGAGGCAGGGAATCAGACGCGGGGAATCTGAGGCGGGGAATCAGAGCTGGGGAATCAGAGGTGGGGAATCAGAGTTGGGGAATCAGAGGCAGGGAATTGGATGTGCGGAATCAGAGATGGGGAATCAGAGGTGGGGAATCAGAGGCGGTGAATCAGAGATGGGGAATCAGAGGCGGGGAATCAGAGGCAGGAAATCAGACACGGGGATTCAGAGGCTGGGAATCAGACGGGGGGAATCAAAGGCGGGGAATCAGAGCTGGGGAATCTGAGGCAGGGAATCAGAGTTGGGGATTCAGAGGCGGGGAATCAGATATGGGGAAACAGAGTCGGGGAATCAGAGGCGGGCAAACAGAGGCGGGGAATTAGATATGGGGAATCAGAGGTAGGGAATCAGAGGTGGTGAATCAGTGATGGGGAATCACAGGCGGGGAATCAGAGGCAGGGAATAGAACGCGGGGAATCAGAGGCAGGGAATCAGAGCTGGGGAATCAGAGGCGGGGAATCATAGTTGGGAATCAGAGGCGGGAATCAGATATGGGGAAACAGAGGCGGGGAATCAGAGGCGGGGAAACAGAGGCGGGGAATCAGATATGGGGAATCGGATGCAGGGAATCAGAGCTGGGGAATCAGAGGCGGGGAATCAGAGTTGGGGCATCAGAGGTGGGGAATTAGATATAGGGAAACAGAGGCGGGGAATCAGAGGCGGGGAAACAGAGGCGGGGAATCAGATATGGGGAATCAGAGGTGGGGAATCAGAGGCAGGGAATCAGATGTGCGGAATCAGAGATGGGGAATCAGAGGCAGGGAATCAGAAGCGGGGAATCAGAGGCCGGGAATCAGAGGCCGGGAATCAGATGCTGGGAATAAGAGGCCGGGAATCAGAGGAGGGGAATCAGAGTCCGGGAATCAGAGATGGGGATTCAGAGGCGGGGAATGAGATATGGAGAATCAGAGGCGGGGAATCAGAGGCGGGGAAACAGAGGTGGGGAATCAGATATGGGGAATCAGAGGTGGTGAATCAAAGGCGGTGAATCAGAGATGGGGAATCAGAGGCGGGGAATCAGAGGCAGGGAATCAGATGCGGGGAATCAGAGGCGGGGAATCAGAGCTGGCGAATCAGAGGCTGGGAATCAGAGGTGGGCAATCAGAGGCGGGGAATCAGATATGGGGAATCAGAGGCGGGGAATCAGAGGCGGGGAAACAGAGGCGGGGAATCAAATATAGGGAATCAGAGGTGGGGAATCAGAGGTTGTGAATCAGAGATGGGGAATCAAGGCGGGGAATCAGAGGCAGGGAATCAGACGCGGGGAATCAGAGGCGGGGATTCAGAGCTGGGGAATCAGAGGCGGGGAATCAGAGTTGGGGAATCAGAGGCAGGGAATCAGATATGGGGAATCAGAGGCGGGGAATCCGAGGCCGGGAATCAGATATGGGGAAACAGAGGCGGGGAATCCGAGGCGGGGAAACAGAGGCGGGGAATCAGATATGGGGAGTCAGAGGTGGGGAATCAGAGGTTGGGAATCAGAGGCAGGGAATCAGAGGCTTGGAATCAGATGCAGGGTATCAGATGCGGGGAATCAGAGGCGGGGAATCAGAGCTGGGGAATCAGAGGTGGGGAATCAGATTTGGGGAATCAGAGGTGGGGACTTAGATATTGGGAAACAGAGGCGGGGAATCAGAGGCGGGGAAACAGAGGCGGGGAATCAGATATGGGGAATCAGAGGTGGGGAATCAGAGGCAGGGAATCAGATGTGCGGAATCAGAGATGGGGAATCAGAGGCAGGGAATCAGAATCAGAAGCAGGGTATCAGAGGCCGGGAATCAGAGGCCGGAATCAGATGCTGGGAATCAGAGGCCTGGAATCAGAGGCGGGGAATCAGAGGCAGGGAATCAGATGCGGGGAATCAGAGGCGGGGAATCAGAGCTGGGGAATCAGAGGCGGGGTATTAGAGTTGGGGAATCAGAGGCGGGGAATCAGATATGGGGAAACAGAGGTGGGGAATCAGAGGCGGGGAAAGAGAGGCAGGGAATCAGATATGGGGAATCAGAGGTGGGGCATCAGAGGTTGTGAATCACAGATGGGGAATCAGAGGCGGGGAATCAGAGGCAGGGAATCAGACGCGGGGAATCAGAGGCGGGGATTCAGAGCTGGGGAATCAGAAGCGGGGAATCAGAGTTGGGGAATCAGAGGCGGGGAATCAGATATGGGGAATCAGAGGCAGGGAATCAGAGGCGGGGAATCAGAGGTGGGGAATCAGAGGTGGGGAATCAGAGGCGGGGAATCAGAGGCAGGGAATCAGATGAAGAAAATCTGATGCAGGGAATCTGAGGCAGGGAATCTGAGGCAGGGAATCTGTGGCAGGGAATCTGATGCGGGTTATCAGAAGGGGGAAATGAGATGTGGGAAACGAGATGCAGAGAAAGAGGCACGGATATAGAGGCAGGGAAAGAGAGGCAGGGTATCAGAGGCGGGTAATCAGAGGCGTGGAATCAGAGGCGGGGAATCAGAGACACAGAAAGAGAGGCGTGGAATCAGAGGTGCGGAATCAGAGCCGGTGAATCTGAGCCGGGAAATCAGAAGCAGAGCAACAGAGGTGGTGAAACATGGGTGCGGAATCGGACACGGGGAATCAGAGGTGGGGACTCAGAGGCTGGGAATCAGAGGCAGAGAATCAGAGGCAGGGAATCAGAGGCAGGTTATCAGAGGCAGGGAATCAGAGGTGGGAAATCAGAGGCGGGGAATCAGAGGCGGCGAATCAGAGGCGGGGAATCAGAGGCGGGGAATCAGATGCGGAGAATCAGAGGCGGGGAATCTGATGCAGGAAATCAGAGGCAGGGAATCAGAAGCAGGGAATCAGAGGCAGGGAATCTGAGGCAGGGAATCAGAGGTGGGGAATCAGAGGCGGGGAATCAGAGGCAGGGAATCAGATGAAGGGAATCTGATGCAGGGAATCTGAGGCAGGGAATCTGAGGCAGGGAATCTGTGTCAGGGAATCTGATGCGGGTTATCAGAAGGGGGAAATGAGATGTGGGAAACGAGATGCAGAGAAAGAGACACGGAAATAGAGGCAGGGAAAGACAGGCAGGGAATCAGAGGCGGGGAATCAGAGGTGGGGAATCAGAGGCTGGGAATCAGAGGCGGGGAATCAGAGGGGGGAATCAGAGGTGGGGAATCAGAGGCAGGGAATCAGAGGCAGGGAATCAGAGGCGGGAAATCAGAGGCGGCGAATCTGAGGCGTGGAATCAGAGGTGGGGAAAGAGATGTGGGGAAACGTAGGCCAGGAAAGTTGCGCGGAAAGGGAGGCGGTGTATCAGAGGCGGGGATTCAGAGGCGGGGAATCAGAGGTGGGGAATCAGAGGCGTGGAATCAGAGGTGGGGAAAGAGATGTGGGGAAACAGGCGGGTAAACTGAAGCGGGTAAACATAGCTGCATAAATAGCGGCAGCGATAGAGATGGGCGAAACATAGTGGTTGGAACTTGTGTGTTGAAAATTAGGTACACAGAACAGATCAAACAGAGTTGTTGAAATTGAGGGAGGGAAAGAGAGGCACAGAAAGAGTGGAGGGGAAAGAGTGCAGTCAAAATAGAGGCGTAGAGACAGAGATGGGGAATCAGAGGCGGGGATTCAGAGGCGGGGAATCAGAGGCAGGGAATCAGATTAAGGGAATCTGATGCAGGGAATCTGAGGCAGGGAATCTGAGGCAGGGAATCGGAGGCAGGGAATCTGAGGCAGGGAATCAGTAAAAAGTTATCAGAGGCAGGGTATCAGAGGCGGAGAATCAGAGGTGGGGATTCAGAAGTGGGGAATCAGAGGTGGGGAATCAGAGGCGTGGAATCAGAGGCGGGGAATCAGAGGTGGGGAATCAGAAGTGGGGAATCAGAGGTGGGGAATCAGAGGCGGGGAATCAGAGGCGTGGAATCAGAGGCGGGCAATCAGAAGTGGGGAATCAGAGGCGGGGAATCAGAGGCGGGGAATCAGAGGCGGTGAATCAGAGGTGGGGAATCAGAGGCGGGGAATCAGAGGCGGGGAATCAGAAGTGGGGAATCAGACGTGGGGAATCAGAGGCGGGGAATCAGAGGCGGGGAATCAGAGGCGGGCAATCAGATGCAGGGAATCAGAGTCAGGGAATCAGACGCAGGGAATCAAATGAAGGGAATCTGATGCAGGGAATCTGAGGCAGGGAATCTGAGGCAGGGAATCTGTGGTGGGGAATCAGAGGAGGGAAAACAGGCGGGTAAACAGAGGCGGGTAAACATAGGCGGGGAATCAGAGGCGTGGAATCAGAGGCGGGAAATCAGAGGCAGGGAAAGATATGTGGGGAAAAGAAGGCCAGGAAAGTTGAGCGGAAAGGGAGGCACTGAATCAGAGGTGGGGAATCAGAGGCGGGGAATCAGAGGCGGGGAATCAGAGGCGGGGAATCAGAGGCGGGGAATCAGAAGTGGGGTATCAGAGGTGGGGAATCAGAGGCGGGGATTCAGAGGCAGAGAATCAGAGGCGGGGAATCTGAGGCAGGGAATCTGAGGTGCGGAATCAGAGGCGGGGAAACAGGTGGGTAAACAGAGGTGGGTAAACATAGGCGGGGAATCAGAGGCGCGGAATCAGAGGCGCGGAATCAGAGGCAGGGAATCAGAGGCGGGGAATCAGAGGCGGGGAATCAGATGCGGGGAATCAGAGGTGGGGAATCAGAGGCGGGGTATCAGAGGAGGGGAATCAGAGGCGGGGAATCAGAGTCGGGGAATCAGAGGCGGGGAATCAGAGGCGTGGAATCAGAGGCGGGGAATCAGAGGCGGGGAATCAGAAGTGGGGAATCAGAGGTGGGGAATCAGAGGCGGGGAATCAGAATCAGCGAATCAGAGGCGGGGCAATCAGAGGTGGGGAATCAGAGGCGGGGAATCAGATGCGGGGAATCAGAGGCGGTGAATCAGAGGCGGGGAATCAGACGCGGGGAATCAGAGGCGGGGAATCAGAAGTGGGGAATCAGAGGTGGGGAATCAGAGGCGGGGAATCAGAGGCAGGGAATCAGAGGCAGGGAATCTGAGGCAGGGAATCTGAGGCAGGGAATCTGAGGTGGGCAATCAGAGGCGGGAAAACAGGCGGGTAAACAGAGGCGGGTAAACATAGACGGGGAATCAGAGGCGGGGAATCAGAGGCGGGGAATCAGAGGCGGGGAATCAGAGGCGGGGAATCAGAGTCGGGGAATCAGAGGCGGGGAATCTGAGGCGGGGAATCAGATGCAGGGAATCAGAGGCGGGGAATCAGAGGCGGGGTATCAGAGGCGGGGAATCAGAGGCGCTGAATCAGAGGCGGGGAATCAGAGGCGTGGAATCAGAGACGGGGAATCAGAGGCGGGGAATCAGAAGTGGGGAATCAGAGGTGGGAAATCAGAGGCGGGGAATCAGAGGCGGGGAATCAGAGGCGGGGAATCAGAGGCAGGGTATCAGAGGCGGGCAATCAGATGCAGGGAATCAGAGGCAGGGAATCAGAGGCAGGGAATCAGAGGCAGGGAACCTGAGGTGGCGAATATGAGGTGGTGAATCAGAGGCGGGGAAACAGGCGGGTAAACAGAGGCGGGGAATCAGATGCAGGGAATCAGCCGCGGGGAATCAGAGGCAGGGAATCAGATGAAGGGAATCTCATGCAGGGAATCTGAGGCAGGGTATCTGAGGCAGGGAATCTGTGGCAGCGAATCTGATGCGGGTTATCAGAAGGGGGAAATGAGATGTGGGAAACGAGATGCAGAGAAAGAGGCACGGATATAGAGGCAGGGAAAGAGAGGCAGGGTATCAGAGGCGGGTAATCTGAGGCGTGGAATCAGAGGCGGGGAATCAGAGACACAGAAAGAGAGGCGTGGAATCAGAGGTGCGGAATCAGAGCCGGTGAATCTGAGCCGGGAAATCAGAAGCAGAGCAACAGAGGTGGTGAAACATGGGTGCGGAATCGGACACGGGGAATCAGAGGTGGGGATTCAGAGGCCGGGAATCAGAGGCAGGGAATCAGAGGCAGGTTATCAGAGGCAGGGAATCAGAGGTGGGGAATCAGAGGCGGGGAATCAAGAGGCGGGGAATCAGAGGCGGGGAATCAGAGGCGGGGAATCAGAGGCGGAGAATCAGAGGCGGGCAATCAGATGCAGGAAATCAGAGGCAGGGAATCAGAGGCAGGGAATCAGAGGCAGGGAATCAGAGGCGGGGAATCAGATGCGGGGAATCAGAGGCGGTGAATCAGAGGCGGGGAATCAGACGCGGGGAATCAGAGGCGGGGAATCAGAAGTGGGGAATCAGAGGTGGGGAATCAGAGGCGGGGAATCAGAGGCAGGGAATCAGAGGCAGGGAATCTGAGGCAGGGAATCTGAGGCAGGGAATCTGAGGTGGGCAATCAGAGGCGGGAAAACAGGCGGGTAAACAGAGGCGGGTAAACATAGACGGGGAATCAGAGGCGGGGAATCAGAGGCGGGGAATCAGAGGCGGGGAATCAGAGGCGGGGAATCAGAGTCGGGGAATCAGAGGCGGGGAATCTGAGGCGGGGAATCAGATGCAGGGAATCAGAGGCGGGGAATCAGAGGCGGGGTATCAGAGGCGGGGAATCAGAGGCGCTGAATCAGAGGCGGGGAATCAGAGGCGTGGAATCAGAGACGGGGAATCAGAGGCGGGGAATCAGAAGTGGGGAATCAGAGGTGGGAAATCAGAGGCGGGGAATCAGAGGCGGGGAATCAGAGGCGGGGAATCAGAGGCAGGGTATCAGAGGCGGGCAATCAGATGCAGGGAATCAGAGGCAGGGAATCAGAGGCAGGGAATCAGAGGCAGGGAACCTGAGGTGGCGAATATGAGGTGGTGAATCAGAGGCGGGGAAACAGGCGGGTAAACAGAGGCGGGGAATCAGATGCAGGGAATCAGCCGCGGGGAATCAGAGGCAGGGAATCAGATGAAGGGAATCTCATGCAGGGTATCTGAGGCAGGGTATCTGAGGCAGGGAATCTGTGGCAGCGAATCTGATGCGGGTTATCAGAAGGGGGAAATGAGATGTGGGAAACGAGATGCAGAGAAAGAGGCACGGATATAGAGGCAGGGAAAGAGAGGCAGGGTATCAGAGGCGGGTAATCTGAGGCGTGGAATCAGAGGCGGGGAATCAGAGACACAGAAAGAGAGGCGTGGAATCAGAGGTGCGGAATCAGAGCCGGTGAATCTGAGCCGGGAAATCAGAAGCAGAGCAACAGAGGTGGTGAAACATGGGTGCGGAATCGGACACGGGGAATCAGAGGTGGGGATTCAGAGGCCGGGAATCAGAGGCAGGGAATCAGAGGCAGGTTATCAGAGGCAGGGAATCAGAGGTGGGGAATCAGAGGCGGGGAATCAAGAGGCGGGGAATCAGAGGCGGGGAATCAGAGGCGGGGAATCAGAGGCGGAGAATCAGAGGCGGGCAATCAGATGCAGGAAATCAGAGGCAGGGAATCAGAGGCAGGGAATCAGAGGCAGGGAATCTGAGGCAGGGAATCAGAGGTGGGGAATCAGAGGCGTGGAATCAGAGGCAAGGAATCATATGAAGGGAATCTGATGCAGGGAATCTGAGGCAGGTTATCTGAGGCAGGGAATCAGAGGTGGGGAATCAGAGGCGGGGAATCAAGAGGCGGGGAATCAGAGGCGGGGAATCAGAGGCGGGGAATCAGAGGCGGAGAATCAGAGGCGGGCAATCAGATGCAGGAAATCAGAGGCAGGGAATCAGAGGCAGGGAATCAGAGGCAGGGAATCTGAGGCAGGGAATCAGAGGTGGGGAATCAGAGGCGTGGAATCAGAGGCAAGGAATCATATGAAGGGAATCTGATGCAGGGAATCTGAGGCAGGGAATCTGAGGCAGGGAATCTCTGGCAGGGAATCTGATGCGGGTTATCAGAAGGGGGAAATGAGATGTGGGAAACGAGATGCAGAGAAAGAGGCACGGAAATAGAGGTAGGGAAAGAGAGGCAGGGAATCAGAGGCGGGGAATCAGAGGTGGGGAATCAGAGGCTGGGAATCAGAGGCGGGGAATCAGAGGGGGGAATCAGAGGTGGGGAATCAGAGGCAGGGAATCTGAGGCAGGGAATCAGAGGCAGGAAATCAGAGGCGGCAAATCTGAGGCGTGGAATCAGAGGTGGGGAAAGAGATGTGGGGAAACGTAGGCCAGGAAAGTTGCGCGGAAAGGGAGGCGGTGAATCAGAGGCGGGGAATCAGAGGCGGGGAATCAGAGGCGGGGAATCAGAGGCGTGGAATCAGAGGTGGGGAAAGAGATGTGGGGAAACAGGCGGGTAAACAGAAGCGGGTAAACATAGCTGCATAAATAGAGGCAGCGAAAGAGATGGGCGAAACATAGTGGTTGGAACTTGTGTGTTGAAAATTAGGTACACAGAACAGATCAAACAGAGTTGTTGAAATTGAGGGAGGGAAAGAGAGGCACAGAAAGAGTGGAGGGGAAAGAGTGCAGGCAAAATAGAGGCGTAGAGACAGAGGTGGGGAATCAGAGGCGGGGAATCAGAGGCGGGGAATCAGAGGCAGGGAATCAGATGAAGGGAATCTGATGCAGGGAAACTGAGGCAGGGAATCTGAGGCAGGGAATCGGAGGCAGGGAATCTGAGGCAGGGAATCAGTAAAAAGTTATCAGAGTCAGGGTATCAGAGGCGGAGAATCAGAGGTGGGGAATCAGAAGTGGGGAATCAGTGGTGGGGAATCAGAGGCGTGGAATCAGAGGCGGGGAATCAGAGGTGGGGAATCAGAAGCGGGGAATCAGAGGTGGGGAATCAGAGGCGGGGAATCAGAGGCGTGGAATCAGAGGCAGGCAATCAGAAGTGGGGAATCAGAGGCGGGGAATCAGAGGCGGGGAATCAGGGTCGGTGAATCAGAGGCGGGGAATCAGAGGCGGGGAATCAGAGGCGTGGAATCAGAAGTGGGGAATCAGAGGTGGGGAATCAGAGGTGGGGAATCAGAGGCGGGGAATCAGAGGCGGGCAATCAGATGCAGGGAATCAGAGGCAGGGAATCAGACGCAGGGAATCAAATGAAGGGAATCTGATGCAGGGAATCTGAGGCAGGGAATCTGAGGAAGGGAATCTGTGGTGGGGAATCAGAGGCGGGAAAACAGGCGGGTAAACAGAGGCGGGTAAACATAGGCGGGGAATCAGAGGCGTGGAATCAGAGGCGGGAAATCAGAGGCGGGGAAAGATATGTGGGGAAAAGTAGGCCAGGAAAGTTGAGCGGAAAGGGAGGCAGTGAATCAGAGGTGGGGAATCAGAGGCGGGGAATCAGAGGCGGGGAATCAGAGGCGGGGAATCAGAGGCGGGGAATCAGAAGTGGGGAATCAGAGGTGGGGAATCAGAGGCGGGGAATCAGAGGCGGAGAATCAGAGGCGGGGAATCTGAGGCAGGGAATCTGAGGTGGGGAATCAGAGGCGGGGAAACAGGTGGGTAAACAGAGGTGGGTAAACATAGGCGGGGAATCAGAGGCGCGGAATCAGAGGCGGGGAATCAGAGGCAGGGAATCAGAGGCGGGGAATCAGAGGCGGGGAATCAGATGCGGGGAATCAGAGGTGGGGAATCAGAGGCGGGGTATCAGAGGAGGGGAATCAGAGGCGTGGAATCAGAGGCGGGGAATCAGAGGCGGAGAATCAGAGGCGTGGAATCAGAGGCGGGGAATCAGAGGCGGGGAATCAGAAGTGGGGAATCAGAGGTGGGGAATCAGAGGCGGGGAATCAGAATCAGCGAATCAGAGGCGGGCAATCAGATGCAGGGAATCAGAGGCAGGGAATCAGAGGCAGGGAATCTGAGGCAGGGAATCTGAGGCAGGGAATCTGAGGTGGGCAATCAGAGGCGGGAAAACAGGCGGGTAAACAGAGGCGGGTAAACATAGGCGGGGAATCAGAAGCGGGGAATCAGAGGCGGGGAATCAGAGTCGGGGAATCAGAGGCGGGGAATCAGAGTCGGGGAATAAGAGGCGGGGAATCTGAGGCGGGGAATCAGATGCAGGGAATCAGAGGCGGGGAATCAGAGGCGGGGTATCAGAGGCGGGGAATCAGAGGCGCGGAATCAGAGGCGGGGAATCAGAGGCGTGGAATCACAGACGGGGAATCAGAGGCGGGGAATCAGAAGTGGGGAATCAGAGGTGGGAAATCAGAGGCGGGGAATCTGAGGCGGGGAATCAGAGGCGGGGAATCAGAGGCAGGGTATCAGAGGCGGGCAATCAGATGCAGGGAATCAGAGGCAGGGAATCAGAGGCAGGGAATCAGAGGCAGGGAACCTGAGGTGGCGAATATGAGGTGGTGAATCAGAGGCGGGGAAACAGGCGGGTAAACAGAGGCTGGGAATCAGATGCAGGGAATCAGAGGCGGGGAATCAGAGGCAGGGAATCAGATGAAGGGAATCTGATGCAGGGAATCTGAGGCAGGGAATCTGAGGCAGGGAATCTGTGGCAGGGAATCTGATGCGGGTTATCAGAAGGGGGAAATGAGATGTGGGAAACGAGATGCAGAGAAAGAGGCACGGAAATAGAGGCAGGGAAAGAGAGGCAGGGTATCAGAGGTGGGTAATCAGAGGCGTGGAATCAGAGGCGGGGAATCAGAGGCGGGAAATCAGAGAGGGGAATCAGAGGTGGGGAATCAGAGGCGGGGAATCAGAGGCAGGGAATCAGAGGCAGGAAATCAGAGGCGGCGAATCTGAGGCGTGGAATCAGAGGTGGGGAAAGAGATGTGGGGAAACGTAGGCCAGGAAAGTTGCTCGGAAAGGGAGGCGGTGAATCAGAGGCGGGGAATCAGAGGCGGGGAATCAGAGGCGGGGAATCAGAGGCGTGGAATCAGAGGTGGGGAAAGAGATGTGGGGAAACAGGCGGGTAAACAGAAGTTGGTAAACATAGCTGCATCAATAGATGCAGCGAAAGAGATGGGCGAAACATAGTGGTTGGAACTTTTGTGTTGAAAATTAGTTACACAGAACAGATCGAACAGAGTTGTTGAAATTGAGGGAGGGAAAGAGAGGCACGGAAAGAGTGGAGGGGAAAGAGTGCAGGCAAAATAGAGGCGTAGAGACAGAGGTGGGGAATCAGATGCGGGGAATCAGAGGCGGGGAATCAGAGGCAGGGAATCAGATGAAGGGAATCTAATGCAGGGAAACTGAGGCAGGGAATCTGAGGCAGGGAATCGGAGGCAGGGAATCTGAGGCAGGGAATCAGTAAAAAGTTATCAGAGGCAGGGTATCAGAGGCGGAGAATCAGCGGTGGGGAATCAGAAGTGGGGAATCAGAGGTGGGGAATCAGAGGCGTGGAATCAGAGGCGGGGAATCAGAGGTGGGGAATCAGAAGTGGGGAATCAGAGGTGGGGAATCAGAGGCGGGGAATCAGAGGCGTGGAATCAGAGGCGGGCAATCAGAAGTGGGGAATCAGAGGCGGGGAATCAGAGGCGGGGAATCAGAGGCGGTGAATCAGAGGCGGGGAATCAGAGACGGGGAATCAGAGGCGGGGAATCAGAAGTGGGGAATCAGAGGCGGGGAATCAGAGGCGGGCAATCAGATGCAGGGAATCAGAGGCAGGGAATCAGAGGCAGGGAACCAGATGCAGGGAATCAAATGAAGGGAATCTGATGCAGGGAATCTGAGGCAGGGAATCTGAGGCAGGGAATCTGTTGTGGGGAATCAGAGGCGGGAAAACAGGCGGTTAAACAGAGGCGGGTAAACATAGGCGGGGATTCAGAGGCGTGGAATCAGAGGCGGGAAATCAGAGGCGGGGAAAGATATGTGGGGAAAAGTAGGCCAGGAAAGTTGAGCGGAAAGGGAGGCATTGAATCAGAGGTGGGGAATCAGAGGCGGGGAATCAGAGGCGGGGAATCAGAGGCGGGGAATCAGAGGCAGGGAATCAGAAGCGGGGAATCAGAGGTTGGGAATCAGAGGCGGGGAATCAGAGGCGGAGAATCAGAGGCGGGCAATCAGATGCAGGGAATCAGAGGCAGGGAATCAGAGGCAGGGAATCAGAGGCAGGGAATCTGAGGCAGGGAATCTGAGGTGGGGAATCAGAGGCGGGGAAACAGGTGGGTAAACAGAGGCGGGTAAACATTGGCGGGGAATCAGAGGCGCGAAATCAGAGGTGGGGAATCAGAGGCAGGGAATCAGAGGCGGGGAATCAGAGGCGGGGAATCAGATGCGGGGAATCAGAGGTGGGGAATCAGAGGCGGGGTATCAGAGGAGGGGAATCAGAGGCGGGGAATCAGAGGCGGGGAATCAGAGGCGGGGAATCAGAGGCGTGCAATCAGAGGCGGGGAATCTGAGGTGGGGAATCAGAAGTGGGCAATCAGAGGTGGGGAATCAGAGCCGGGGAATCAGAATCAGCGAATCAGAGGCGGGGCAATCAGAGGTGGGGAATCAGAGGCGGGGAATCAGAGGCGGGGAATCAGAGGAGGTGAATCAGAGGCAGGGAATCAGACGCGGGGAATCAGAGGCGGGGAATCAGAAGTGGGGAATCAGAGGTGGGGAATCAGAGGCGGGGAATCAGAGGCAGGTAATCAGAGGCGGGCAATCAGATGCAGGGAATCAGAGGCAGGGAATCAGAGGCAGGGAATCTGAGGCAGGGAATCTGAGGCAGGGAATCTGAGGTGGGCAATCAGAGGCGGGAAAACAGGCGGGTAAACAGAGGCGGGTAAACATAGGCGGGGAATCAGAGGCGGGGAATCAGAGGCGGGGAATCAGAGGCGGGGAATCAGAGTCGGGGAATCAGAGGCGGGGAATCTGAGGCGGGGAATCAGATGCAGGGAATCAGAGGCGGGGAATCAGAGGCGGTGTATCAGAGGCGGGGAATCAGAGGCGCGGAATCAGAGGCGGGGAATCAGAGGCGTGGAATCAGAGACGGGGAATCAGAGGCGGGGAATCAGAAGTGGGGAATCAGAGGTGGGAAATCAGAGGCTGGGAATCAGAGGCGGGGAATCAGAGGCGGGGAATCAGAGGAAGGGTATCAGAGGCGGGCAATCAGATGCAGGGAATCAGAGGCAGGGAATCAGAGGCAGGGAATCAGAGGCAGGGAACCTGAGATGGCGAATATGAGGTGGTGAATCAGAGGCGGGGAAACAGTCGGGTAAACAGAGGCGGGGAATCAGATGCAGGGAATCACCCGCGGGGAATCAGAGGCAGGGAATCAGATGAAGGGAATCTGATGCAGGGAATCTGAGGCAGGGTATCTGAGGCAGGGAATCTGTGGCAGGGAATCTGATGCGGGTTATCAGAAGGGGGAAATGAGATGTGGGAAACGAGATGCAGAGAAAGAGGCACGGAAATAGAGGCAGGGAAAGAGAGGCAGGGTATCAGAGGCGGGTAATCAGAGGCGTGGAATCAGAGGCGGGGAATCAGAGACACAGAAAGAGAGGCGTGGAATCAGATGTGCGGAATCAGAGCCGGTGAATCTGAGCCGGGAAATCAGAAGCAGAGCAACAGAGGTGGTGAAACATGGGTGCGGAATCGGACACGGGGAATCAGAGGTGGGGACTCAGAGGCCGGGAATCATAGGCAGGGAATCAGAGGCAGGTTATCAGAGGCAGGGAATCAGAGGTGGGAAATCAGAGGCGGGGAATCAGAGGCGGCGAATCAGAGGCGGGGAATCAGAGGCGGGGAATCAGAGGCGGAGAATCAGAGGCAGGCAATCAGATGCAGGAAATCAGAGGCAGGGAATCAGAGGCAGGGAATCAGAGGCAGGGAATCTGAGGCAGGGAATCAGAGGTGGGGAATCAGAGGCGGGGAATCAGAGGCAGGGAATCAGATGAA
Organism: Narcine bancroftii; assembly: GCF_036971445.1. Lineage (NCBI taxonomy): Eukaryota > Metazoa > Chordata > Chondrichthyes > Torpediniformes > Narcinidae > Narcine > Narcine bancroftii. Next base: position 1,926,113 of record NW_027211883.1, read on the forward strand.
GGGAATCTGATGCAGGGAATCTGAGGCAGGGAATCTGAGGCAGGGAATCTGTGGCAGGGAATCTGATGCGGGTTATCAGAAGGGGGAAATGAGATGTGGGAAACGAGATGCAGAGAAAGAGGCACGGAAATAGAGGCAGGGAAAGACAGGCAGGGAATCAGAGGCGGGGAATCAGAGGTGGTGAATCAGAGGCTGGGAATCAGAGGCGCGGAATCAGAGGGGGGAATCAGAGGTGGGGAATCAGAGGCAGGGAATCAGAGGCAGGGAATCAGAGGCGGGAAATCAGAGGCGGCGAATCTGAGGCGTGGAATCAGAGGTGGGGAAAGAGATGTGGGGAAACGTAGGCCAGGAAAGTTGCGTGGAAAGGGAGGCGGTGAATCAGAGGCGGGGAATCAGAGGCGGGGAATCAGAGGCGGGGAATCAGAGGCGTGGAATCAGAGGTGGGGAAAGAGATGTGGGGAAACAGGCGGGTAAACAGAAGCGGGTAAACATAGCTGCATAAATAGAGGCAGCGAAAGAGATGGGCGAAACATAGTGGTTGGAACTTGTGTGTTGAAAATTAGGTACACAGAACAGATCAAACAGAGTTGTTGAAATTGAGGGAGGGAAAGAGAGGCACAGAAAGAGTGGAGGGGAAAGAGTGCAGTCAAAATAGAGGCGTAGAGACAGAGGTGGGGAATCAGAGGCGGGGATTCAGAGGCGGGGAATCAGAGGCAGGGAATCAGATGAAGGGAATCTGATGCAGGGAATCAGAGGCAGGGAATCTGAGGCAGGGAATCGGAGGCAGGGTATCAGAGGCGGGCAATCAGATGCAGGGAATCAGAGGCGGGGAATCAGAGGCGTGGAATCAGAGACGGGGAATCAGAGGCGGGGAATCAGAAGTGGGGAATCAGAGGTGGGAAATCAGAGGCGGGGAATCAGAGGCGGGGAATCAGAGGCGGGGAATCAGAGGCAGGGTATCAGAGGCGGGCAATCAGATGCAGGGAATCAGAGGCAGGGAATCAGAGGCAGGGAATCAGAGGCAGGGAACCTGAGGTGGCGAATATGAGGTGGTGAATCAGAGGCGGGGAAACAGGCGGGTAAACAGAGGTGGGGAATCAGATGCAGGGAATCAGCTGCGGGGAATCAGAGGCAGGGAATCAGATGAAGGGAATCTCACGCAGGGAATCTGAGGCAGGGTATCTGAGGCAGGGAATCTGTGGCAGGGAATCTGATGCGGGTTATCAGAAGGGGGAAATGAGATGTGGGAAACGAGATGCAGAGAAAGAGGCACGGATATAGAGGCAGGGAAAGAGAGGCAGGGTATCAGAGGCGGGTAATCTGAGGCGTGGAATCAGAGGTGGGGAATCAGAGACACAGAAAGAGAGGCGTGGAATCAGAGGTGCGGAATCAGAGCCGGTGAATCTGAGCCGGGAAATCAGAAGCAGAGCAACAGAGGTGGTGAAACATGGGTGCGGAATCGGACACGGGGAATCAGAGGTGTTGATTCAGAGGCCGGGAATCAGAGGCAGGGAATCAGAGGCAGGTTATCAGAGGCAGGGAATCAGAGGTGGGGAATCAGAGGCGGGGAATCAAGTGGCGGGGAATCAGAGGCGGGGAATCAGAGGCGGGGAATCAGAGGCGGAGAATCAGAGGCGGGCAATCAGATGCAGGAAATCAGAGGCAGGGAATCAGAGGCAGGGAATCAGAGGCAGGGAATCTGAGGCAGGGAATCAGAGGTGGGGAATCAGAGGCGTGGAATCAGAGGCGGGGAATCAGAGGCGGAGAATCAGAGGCGGGCAATCAGATGCAGGAAATCAGAGGCAGGGAATCTGAGGCAGGGAATCTGAGGCAGGGAATCTGTGGCAGGGAATCTGATGCGGGTTATCAGAAGGGGGAAATGAGATGTGGGAAACGAGATGCAGAGAAAGAGGCACGGAAATAGAGGTAGGGAAAGAGAGGCAGGGAATCAGAGGCGGGGAATCAGAGGTTGGGAATCAGAGGCTGGGAATCAGAGGCGGGGAATCAGAGGGGGGAATCAGAGGTGGGGAATCAGAGGCAGGGAATCAGAGGCAGGGAATCAGAGGCAGGAAATCAGAGGCGGCAAATCTGAGGCGTGGAATCAGAGGTGGGGAAAGAGATGTGGGGAAACGTAGGCCAGGAAAGTTGCGCGGAAAGGGAGGCGGTGAATCAGAGGCGGGGAATCAGAGGCGGGGAATCAGAGGCGGGGAATCAGAGGCGTGGAATCAGAGGTGGGGAAAGAGATGTGGGGAAACAGGCGGGTAAACAGAAGCGGGTAAACATAGCTGCATAAATAGAGGCAGCGAAAGAGATGGGCGAAACATAGTAGTTGGAACTTGTGTGTTGAAAATTAGGTACACAGAACAGATCAAACAGAGTTGTTGAAATTGAGGGAGGGAAAGAGAGGCACCGAAAGAGTTGAGGGGAAAGAGTGCAGGCAAAATAGAGGCGTAGAGACAGAGGTGGGGAATCAGAGGCGGGGAATCAGAGGCGGGGAATCAGAGGCAGGGAATCAGATGAAGGGAATCTGATGCAGGGAAACTGAGGCAGGGAATCTGAGGCAGGGAATCGGAGGCAGGGAATCTGAGGCAGGGAATCAGTAAAAAGTTATAAGAGGCAGGGTATCAGAGGCGGAGAATCAGAGGTGGGGAATCAGAAGTGGGGAATCAGTGGTGGGGAATCAGAGGCGTGGAATCAGAGGCGGGGAATCAGAGGTGGGGAATCAGAAGCGGGAAATCAGAGGTGGGGAATCAGAGGCGGGGAATCAGAGGCGTGGAATCAGAGGCGGGCAATCAGAAGTGGGGAATCAGAGGCGGGGAATCAGAGGCGGGGAATCAGGGGCGGTGAATCAGAGGCGGGGAATCAGAGGCGGGGAATCAGAGGCGTGGAATCAGAAGTGGGGAATCAGAGGTGGGGAATCAGAGGCGGGGAATCAGAGGCGGGGAATCAGAGGCGGGCAATCAGATGCAGGGAATCAGAGGCAGGGAATCAGACGCAGGGAATCAAATGAAGGGAATCTGATGCAGGGAATCTGATGCAGGGAATCTGAGGCAGGGAATCTGTGGTGGGGAATCAGAGGCGGGAAAACAGGCGGGTAAACAGAGGCGGGTAAACATAGGCGGGGAATCAGAGGCGTGGAATCAGAGGCGGGAAATCAGAGGCGGGGAAAGATATGTGGGGAAAAGTAGGCCAGGAAAGTTGAGCGGAAAGGGAGGCAGTGAATCAGAGGTGGGGAATCAGAGGCGGGGAATCAGAGGCGGGGAATCAGAGGCGGGGAATCAGAGGCGGGGAATCAGAAGTGGGGAATCAGAGGTGGGGAATCAGAGGCGGGGAATCAGAGGCGGAGAATCAGAGGCGGGGAATCTGAGGCAGGGAATCTGAGGTGGGGAATCAGAGGCGGGGAAACAGGTGGGTAAACAGAGGTGGGTAAACATAGGCGGGGAATCAGAGGCGCGGAATCAGAGGCGGGGAATCAGAGGCAGGGAATCAGAGGCGGGGAATCAGAGGCGGGGAATCAGATGCGGGGAGTCAGAGGTGGGGAATCAGAGGCGGGGTATCAGAGGAGGGGAATCAGAGGCGTGGAATCAGAGGCGGGGAATCAGAGGCGGGGAATCAGAGGCGTGGAATCAGAGGCGGGGAATCAGAGGCGGGGAATCAGAAGTGGGGAATCAGAGGTGGGGAATCAGATGCAGGGAATGAGATGCAGGGAATCAGAGGCAGGGAATCTGAGGCAGGGAATCTGAGGCAGGGAATCTGAGGTGGGCAATCAGAGGCGGGAAAAGAGGCGGGTAAACAGAGGCGGGTAAACATAGGCGGGGAATCAGAAGCGGGGAATCAGAGGCGGGGAATCAGAGTCGGGGAATCAGAGGCGGGGAATCAGAGTCGGGGAATAAGAGGCGGGGAATCTGAGGCGGGGAATCAGATGCAGGGAATCAGAGGCGGGGAATCAGAGGCGGGGTATCAGAGGTGGGGAATCAGAGGCGCAGAATCAGAGGCGGGGAATCAGAGGCGTGGAATCACAGACGGGGAATCAGAGGCGGGGAATCAGAAGTGGGGAATCAGAGGTGGGAAATCAGAGGCGGGGAATCAGAGGCGGGGAATCAGAGGCGGGGAATCAGAGGCAGGGTATCAGAGGCGGGCAATCAGATGCAGGGAATCAGATGAAGGGAATCTGATGCAGGGAATCTGAGGCAGGGAATCTGAGGCAGGGAATCTGTGGCAGGGAATCTGATGCGGGTTATCAGAAGGGGGAAATGAGATGTGGGAAACGAGATGCAGAGAAAGAGGCAGTGAAAGAGAGGCAGGGTATCAGAGGCGGGTAATCAGAGGCGTGGAATCAGAGGCGGGGAATCAGAGGCGGGAAATCAGAGAGGGGAATCAGAGGTGGGGAATCAGAGGCGGGGAATCAGAGGCAGGGAATCAGAGGCAGGAAATCAGAGGCGGCGAATCTGAGGCGTGGAATCAGAGGTGGGGAAAGAGATGTGGGGAAACGTAGGCCAGGAAAGTTGCTCGGAAAGGGAGGCGGTGAATCAGAGGCGGGGAATCAGAGGCGGGGAATCAGAGGCGGGGAATCAGAGGCGTGGAATCAGAGGTGGGGAAAGAGATGTGGGGAAACAGGCGGGTAAACAGAAGCGGGTAAACATAGCTGCATCAATAGATGCAGCGAAAGAGATGGGCGAAACATAGTGGTTGGAACTTTTGTGTTGAAAATTAGTTACACAGAACAGATCAAACAGAGTTGTTGAAATTGAGGGAGGGAAAGAGAGGCACGGAAAGAGTGGAGGGGAAAGAGTGCAGGCAAAATAGAGGCGTAGAGACAGAGGTGGGGAATCAGATGCGGGGAATCAGAGGCCGGGAATCAGAGGCAGGGAATCAGATGAAGGGAATCTAATGCAGGGAAACTGAGGCAGGGAATCTGAGGCAGGGAATCGGAGGCAGGGAATCTGAGGCAGGGAATCAGTAAAAAGTTATCAGAGGCAGGGTATCAGAGGCGGAGAATCAGAGGTGGGGAATCAGAAGTGGGGAATCAGAGGTGGGGAATCAGAGGCGTGGAATCAGAGGCGGGGAATCAGAGGTGGGGAATCAGAAGTGGGGAATCAGAGGTGGGGAATCAGAGGCGGGGAATCAGAGGCGTGGAATCAGAGGCGGGCAATCAGAAGTGGGGAATCAGAGGCGGGGAATCAGAGGCGGGGAATCAGAGGCGGTGAATCAGAGGCGGGGAATCAGAGACGGGGAATCAGAGGCGGGGAATCAGAAGTGGGGAATCAGAGGTGGGGAATCAGAGGCGGGGAATCAGAGGCGGGCAATCAGATGCAGGGAATCAGAGGCAGGGAATCAGAGGCAGGGAACCAGATGCAGGGAATCAAATGAAGGGAATCTGATGCAGGGAATCTGAGGCAGGGAATCTGAGGCAGGGAATCTGTTGTGGGGAATCAGAGGCGGGAAAACAGGCGGTTAAACAGAGGCGGGTAAACATAGGCGGGGATTCAGAGGCGTGGAATCAGAGGCGGGAAATCAGAGGCGGGGAAAGATATGTGGGGAAAAGTAGGCCAGGAAAGTTGAGCGGAAAGGGAGGCATTGAATCAGAGGTGGGGAATCAGAGGCGGGGAATCAGAGGCGGGGAATCAGAGGCGGGGAATCAGAGGCAGGGAATCAGAAGCGGGGAATCAGAGGTTGGGAATCAGAGGCGGGGAATCAGAGGCGGAGAATCAGAGGCGGGCAATCAGATGCAGGGAATCAGAGGCAGGGAATCAGAGGCAGGGAATCAGAGGCAGGGAATCTGAGGCAGGGAATCTGAGGTGGGGAATCAGAGGCGGGGAAACAGGTGGGTAAACAGAGGCGGGTAAACATAGGCGGGGAATCAGAGGCGCGAAATCAGAGGTGGGGAATCAGAGGCAGGGAATCAGAGGCGGGGAATCAGAGGCGGGGAATCAGATGCGGGGAATCAGAGGTGGGGAATCAGAGGCGGGGTATCAGAGGAGGGGAATCAGAGGCGGGGAATCAGAGGCGGGGAATCAGAGGCGGGGAATCAGAGGCGTGCAATCAGAGGCGGGGAATCTGAGGTGGGGAATCAGAAGGGGGGAATCAGAGGTGGGGAATCAGAGCCGGGGAATCAGAATCAGCGAATCAGAGGCGGGGCAATCAGAGGTGGGGAATCAGAGGCGGGGAATCAGAGGCGGGGAATCAGAGGAGGTGAATCAGAGGCGGGGAATCAGACGCGGGGAATCAGAGGCGGGGAATCAGAAGTGGGGAATCAGAGGTGGGGAATCAGAGGCGGGGAATCAGAGGCAGGTAATCAGAGGCGGGCAATCAGATGCAGGGAATCAGAGGCAGGGAATCAGAGGCAGGGAATCTGAGGCAGGGAATCTGAGGCAGGGAATCTGAGGTGGGCAATCAGAGGCGGGAAAACAGGCGGGTAAACAGAGGCGGGTAAACATAGGCGGGGAATCAGAGGCGGGGAATCAGAGGCGGGGAATCAGAGGCGGGGAATCAGAGTCGGGGAATCAGAGGCGGGGAATCTGAGGCGGGGAATCAGATGCAGGGAATCAGAGGCGGGGAATCAGAGGCGGGGTATCAGAGGCGGGGAATCAGAGGCGCGGAATCAGAGGTGGGGAATCAGAGGCGTGGAATCAGAGACGGGGAATCAGAGGCGGGGAATCAGAAGTGGGGAATCAGAGGTGGGAAATCAGAGGCTGGGAATCAGAGGCGGGGAATCAGAGGCGGGGAATCAGAGGAAGGGTATCAGAGGCGGGCAATCAGATGCAGGGAATCAGAGGCAGGGAATCAGAGGCAGGGAATCAGAGGCAGGGAACCTGAGATGGCGAATATGAGGTGGTGAATCAGAGGCGGGGAAACAGTCGGGTAAACAGAGGCGGGGAATCAGATGCAGGGAATCACCCGCGGGGAATCAGAGGCAGGGAATCAGATGAAGGGAATCTGATGCAGGGAATCTGAGGCAGGGTATCTGAGGCAGGGAATCTGTGGCAGGGAATCTGATGCGGGTTATCAGAAGGGGGAAATGAGATGTGGGAAACGAGATGCAGAGAAAGAGGCACGGAAATAGAGGCAGGGAAAGAGAGGCAGGGTATCAGAGGCGGGTAATCAGAGGCGTGGAATCAGAGGCGGGGAATCAGAGACACAGAAAGAGAGGCGTGGAATCAGATGTGCGGAATCAGAGCCGGTGAATCTGAGCCGGGAAATCAGAAGCAGAGCAACAGAGGTGGTGAAACATGGGTGCGGAATCGGACACGGGGAATCAGAGGTGGGGACTCAGAGGCCGGGAATCAGAGGCAGGGAATCAGAGGCAGGTTATCAGAGGCAGGGAATCAGAGGTGGGAAATCAGAGGCGGGGAATCAGAGGCGGCGAATCAGAGGCGGGGAATCAGAGGCGGGGAATCAGAGGCGGAGAATCAGAGGCGGGCAATCAGATGCAGGAAATCAGAGGCAAAGAATCAGAGGCAGGGAATCCGAGGCAGGGAATCTGAGGCAGGGAATCAGAGGTGGGGAATCAGAGGCGGGGAATCAGAGGCAGGGAATCAGATGAAGGGAATCTGATGCAGGGAATCTGAGGCAGGGAATCTGAGGCAGGGAATCTGTGGCAGGGAATCTGATGCGGGTTATCAGAAGGGGGAAATGAGATGTGGGAAACGAGATGCAGAGAAAGAGGCACGGAAATAGAGGCAGGGAAAGACAGGCAGGGAATCAGAGGCGGGGAATCAGAGGTGGGGAATCAGAGGCTGGGAATCAGAGGCGCGGAATCAGAGGGGGGAATCAGAGGTTGGGAATCAGAGGCAGGGAATCAGAGGCAGGGAATCAGAGGCGGGAAATCAGAGGCGGCGAATCTGAGGCGTGGAATCAGAGGTGGGGAAAGAGATGTGGGGAAACGTAGGCCAGGAAAGTTGCGCGGAAAGGGAGGCGGTGAATCAGAGGCGGGGAATCAGAAGCGGGGAATCAGAGGCGGGGAATCAGAGGCGTGGAATCAGAGGTGGGGAAAGAGATGTGGGGAAACAGGCGGGTAAACAGAAGCGGGTAAACATAGCTGCATAAATAGAGGCAGCGAAAGAGATGGGCGAAACATAGTGGTTGGAACTTGTGTGTTGAAAATTAGGTACACAGAACAGATCAAACAGAGTTGTTGAAATTGAGGGAGGGAAAGAGAGGCACAGAAAGAGTGGAGGGGAAAGAGTGCAGTCAAAATAGAGGCGTAGAGACAGAGGTGGGGAATCAGAGGCGGGGATTCAGAGGCGGGGAATCAGAGGCAGGGAATCAGATGAAGGGAATCTGATGCAGGGAATCTGAGGCAGGGAATCTGAGGCAGGGAATCGGAGGCAGGGAATCTGATGCGGGTTATCAGAAGGGGGAAATGAGATGTTGGAAACGAGATGCAGAGAAAGAGGCACGGAAATAGAGGCAGGGAAAGAGAGGCAGGGTATCAGAGGCAGGTAATCAGAGGCGTGGAATCAGAGGTGGGGAATCAGAGGCGGTGAATCAGAGGCGGGGAATCAGAGGCGGGGAATCAGAGGCGGGGAATCAGAAGTGGGGAATCAGAGGTGGGGAATCAGAGGCGGGGAATCAGAGGTGGGGAATCAGAGGCGGGCAATCAGATGCAGGGAATCAGAGGCAAGGAATCAGACGCATGGAATCAAATGAAGGGAATCTGATGCAGGGAATCTGAGGCAGGGAATCTGAGGCAGGGAATCTGTGGTGGGGAATCAGAGGCGGGGAATCTGAGGCAGGGAATCAGTAAAAAGTTATCAGAGGCAGGGTATCAGAGGCGGAGAATCAGAGGTGGGGAATCAGAAGTGGGGAATCAGAGGTGGGGAATCAGAGGCGTGGAATCAGAGGCGGGGAATCAGAGGTGGGGAATCAGAAGTGGGGAATCAGAGGTGGGGAATCAGAGGCGGGGAATCAGAGGCGTGGAATCAGAGGCGGGCAATCAGAAGTGGGGAATCAGAGGCGGGGAATCAGAGGCGGGGAATCAGAGGCGGTGAATCAGAGGCGGGGAATCAGAGACGGGGAATCAGAGGCGGGGAATCAGAAGTGGGGAATCAGAGGTGGGGAATCAGAGGCGGGGAATCAGAGGCGGGCAATCAGATGCAGGGAATCAGAGGCAGGGAATCAGAGGCAGGGAACCAGATGCAGGGAATCAAATGAAGGGAATCTGATGCAGGGAATCTGAGGCAGGGAATCTGAGGCAGGGAATCTGTTGTGGGGAATCAGAGGCGGGAAAACAGGCGGTTAAACAGAGGCGGGTAAACATAGGCGGGGATTCAGAGGCGTGGAATCAGAGGCGGGAAATCAGAGGCGGGGAAAGATATGTGGGGAAAAGTAGGCCAGGAAAGTTGAGCGGAAAGGGAGGCATTGAATCAGAGGTGGGGAATCAGAGGCGGGGAATCAGAGGCGGGGAATCAGAGGCGGGGAATCAGAGGCAGGGAATCAGAAGCGGGGAATCAGAGGTTGGGAATCAGAGGCGGGGAATCAGAGGCGGAGAATCAGAGGCGGGCAATCAGATGCAGGGAATCAGAGGCAGGGAATCAGAGGCAGGGAATCAGAGGCAGGGAATCTGAGGCAGGGAATCTGAGGTGGGGAATCAGAGGCGGGGAAACAGGTGGGTAAACAGAGGCGGGTAAACATAGGCGGGGAATCAGAGGCGCGAAATCAGAGGTGGGGAATCAGAGGCAGGGAATCAGAGGCGGGGAATCAGAGGCGGGGAATCAGATGCGGGGAATCAGAGGTGGGGAATCAGAGGCGGGGTATCAGAGGAGGGGAATCAGAGGCGGGGAATCAGAGGCGGGGAATCAGAGGCGGGGAATCAGAGGCGTGCAATCAGAGGCGGGGAATCTGAGGTGGGGAATCAGAAGGGGGGAATCAGAGGTGGGGAATCAGAGCCGGGGAATCAGAATCAGCGAATCAGAGGCGGGGCAATCAGAGGTGGGGAATCAGAGGCGGGGAATCAGAGGCGGGGAATCAGAGGAGGTGAATCAGAGGCGGGGAATCAGACGCGGGGAATCAGAGGCGGGGAATCAGAAGTGGGGAATCAGAGGTGGGGAATCAGAGGCGGGGAATCAGAGGCAGGTAATCAGAGGCGGGCAATCAGATGCAGGGAATCAGAGGCAGGGAATCAGAGGCAGGGAATCTGAGGCAGGGAATCTGAGGCAGGGAATCTGAGGTGGGCAATCAGAGGCGGGAAAACAGGCGGGTAAACAGAGGCGGGTAAACATAGGCGGGGAATCAGAGGCGGGGAATCAGAGGCGGGGAATCAGAGGCGGGGAATCAGAGTCGGGGAATCAGAGGCGGGGAATCTGAGGCGGGGAATCAGATGCAGGGAATCAGAGGCGGGGAATCAGAGGCGGGGTATCAGAGGCGGGGAATCAGAGGCGCGGAATCAGAGGTGGGGAATCAGAGGCGTGGAATCAGAGACGGGGAATCAGAGGCGGGGAATCAGAAGTGGGGAATCAGAGGTGGGAAATCAGAGGCTGGGAATCAGAGGCGGGGAATCAGAGGCGGGGAATCAGAGGAAGGGTATCAGAGGCGGGCAATCAGATGCAGGGAATCAGAGGCAGGGAATCAGAGGCAGGGAATCAGAGGCAGGGAACCTGAGATGGCGAATATGAGGTGGTGAATCAGAGGCGGGGAAACAGTCGGGTAAACAGAGGCGGGGAATCAGATGCAGGGAATCACCCGCGGGGAATCAGAGGCAGGGAATCAGATGAAGGGAATCTGATGCAGGGAATCTGAGGCAGGGTATCTGAGGCAGGGAATCTGTGGCAGGGAATCTGATGCGGGTTATCAGAAGGGGGAAATGAGATGTGGGAAACGAGATGCAGAGAAAGAGGCACGGAAATAGAGGCAGGGAAAGAGAGGCAGGGTATCAGAGGCGGGTAATCAGAGGCGTGGAATCAGAGGCGGGGAATCAGAGACACAGAAAGAGAGGCGTGGAATCAGATGTGCGGAATCAGAGCCGGTGAATCTGAGCCGGGAAATCAGAAGCAGAGCAACAGAGGTGGTGAAACATGGGTGCGGAATCGGACACGGGGAATCAGAGGTGGGGACTCAGAGGCCGGGAATCAGAGGCAGGGAATCAGAGGCAGGTTATCAGAGGCAGGGAATCAGAGGTGGGAAATCAGAGGCGGGGAATCAGAGGCGGCGAATCAGAGGCGGGGAATCAGAGGCGGGGAATCAGAGGCGGAGAATCAGAGGCGGGCAATCAGATGCAGGAAATCAGAGGCAAAGAATCAGAGGCAGGGAATCCGAGGCAGGGAATCTGAGGCAGGGAATCAGAGGTGGGGAATCAGAGGCGGGGAATCAGAGGCAGGGAATCAGATGAAGGGAATCTGATGCAGGGAATCTGAGGCAGGGAATCTGAGGCAGGGAATCTGTGGCAGGGAATCTGATGCGGGTTATCAGAAGGGGGAAATGAGATGTGGGAAACGAGATGCAGAGAAAGAGGCACGGAAATAGAGGCAGGGAAAGACAGGCAGGGAATCAGAGGCGGGGAATCAGAGGTGGGGAATCAGAGGCTGGGAATCAGAGGCGCGGAATCAGAGGGGGGAATCAGAGGTTGGGAATCAGAGGCAGGGAATCAGAGGCAGGGAATCAGAGGCGGGAAATCAGAGGCGGCGAATCTGAGGCGTGGAATCAGAGGTGGGGAAAGAGATGTGGGGAAACGTAGGCCAGGAAAGTTGCGCGGAAAGGGAGGCGGTGAATCAGAGGCGGGGAATCAGAAGCGGGGAATCAGAGGCGGGGAATCAGAGGCGTGGAATCAGAGGTGGGGAAAGAGATGTGGGGAAACAGGCGGGTAAACAGAAGCGGGTAAACATAGCTGCATAAATAGAGGCAGCGAAAGAGATGGGCGAAACATAGTGGTTGGAACTTGTGTGTTGAAAATTAGGTACACAGAACAGATCAAACAGAGTTGTTGAAATTGAGGGAGGGAAAGAGAGGCACAGAAAGAGTGGAGGGGAAAGAGTGCAGTCAAAATAGAGGCGTAGAGACAGAGGTGGGGAATCAGAGGCGGGGATTCAGAGGCGGGGAATCAGAGGCAGGGAATCAGATGAAGGGAATCTGATGCAGGGAATCTGAGGCAGGGAATCTGAGGCAGGGAATCGGAGGCAGGGAATCTGATGCGGGTTATCAGAAGGGGGAAATGAGATGTTGGAAACGAGATGCAGAGAAAGAGGCACGGAAATAGAGGCAGGGAAAGAGAGGCAGGGTATCAGAGGCAGGTAATCAGAGGCGTGGAATCAGAGGTGGGGAATCAGAGGCGGTGAATCAGAGGCGGGGAATCAGAGGCGGGGAATCAGAGGCGGGGAATCAGAAGTGGGGAATCAGAGGTGGGGAATCAGAGGCGGGGAATCAGAGGTGGGGAATCAGAGGCGGGCAATCAGATGCAGGGAATCAGAGGCAAGGAATCAGACGCATGGAATCAAATGAAGGGAATCTGATGCAGGGAATCTGAGGCAGGGAATCTGAGGCAGGGAATCTGTGGTGGGGAATCAGAGGCGGGAAAACAGGCTGGTAAACAGAGGCGGGTAAACATAGGCGGGGAATCAGAGGCGTGGAATCAGAGGCGGGAAGTCAGAGGCGGGGAAAGATATGTGGGGAAAAGTAGGCCAGGAAAGTTGAGCGGAAAGGGAGGCAGTGAATCAGAGGTGGGGAATCAGAGGCGGGGAATCAGAGGCGGGGAATCAGAGGCGGGGAATCAGAGGCGGGGAATCAGAAGTGGGGAATCAGAGGTGGGGAATCAGAGGCGGGGAATCAGAGGCGGAGAATCAGAGGCGGGGAATCTGAGGCAGGGAATCTGAGGTGGGGAATCAGAGGCGGGGAAACAGGTGGGTAAACAGAGGTGGGTAAACATAGGCGGGGAATCAGAGGCGCGGAATCAGAGGCGGGGAATCAGAGGCAGGGAATCAGAGGCGGGGAATCAGAGGCGGGGAATCAGATGCGGGGAATCAGAGGTGGGGAATCAGAGGCGGGGTATCAGAGGAGGGGAATCAGAGGCGTGGAATCAGAGGCGGGGAATCAGAGGCGGGGAATCAGAGGCGTGGAATCAGAGGCGGGGAATCAGAGGCGGGGAATCAGAAGTGGGGAATCAGAGGTGGGGAATCAGAGGCGGGGAATCAGAATCAGCGAATCAGAGGCGGGGCAATCAGAGGTGGGGAATCAGAGGCGGGGAATCAGAGGCGGGGAATCAGAGGCGTTGAATCAGAGGCGGGGAATCAGACGCGGGGAATCAGAGGCGGGGAATCAGATGCAGGGAATCAGAGGCAGGGAATCAGAGGCAGGGAATCTGAGGCAGGGAATCTGAGGCAGGGAATCTGAGGTGGGCAATCAGAGGCGGGAAAACAGGCGGGTAAACAGAGGCGGGTAAACATAGGCGGGGAATCAGAGGCGGGGAATCAGAGGCGGGGAATCAGAGTCGGGGAATCAGAGGCGGGGAATCTGAAGCGGGGAATCAGATGCAGGGAATCAGAGGCGGGGAATCAGAGGCGGGGTATCAGAGGCTGGGAATCAGAGGCGCGGAATCAGAGGCGGGGAATCAGAGGCGTGGAATCACAGACGGGGAATCAGAGGCGGGGAATCAGAAGTGGGGAATCAGAGGTGGGAAATCAGTGGCGGGGAATCAGAGGCGGGGAATCAGAGGCGGGGAATCAGAGGCAGGGTATCAGAGGCGGGCAATCAGATGCAGGGTATCAGAGGCAGCGAATCAGAGGCAGGGAATCAGAGGCAGGGAACCTGAGGTGGCGAATATGAGGTGGTGAATCAGAGGCGGGGAAACAGGCGGGTAAACAGAGGCTGGGAAACAGATGCAGGGAATCAGAGGCGGGGAATCAGAGGCAGGGAATCAGATGAAGGGAATCTGATGCAGGGAATCTGAGGCAGGGAATCTGAGGCAGGGAATCTGTGGCAGGGAATCTGATGCGGGTTATCAGAAGGGGGAAATGAGATGTGGGAAACGAGATGCAGAGAAAGAGGCACGGAAATAGAGGCAGGGAAAGAGAGGCAGGGTATCAGAGGCGGGTAATCAGAGGCGTGGAATCAGAGGCGGGGAATCAGAGGCGGGAAATCAGAGAGGGGAATCAGAGGTGGGGAATCAGAGGCGGGGAATCAGAGGCAGGGAATCAGAGGCAGGAAATCAGAGGCGGCGAATTTGAGGCGTGGAATCAGAGGTGGGGAAAGAGATGTGGGGAAACGTAGGCCAGGAAAGTTGCTCGGAAAGGGAGGCGGTGATTCAGAGGCGGGGAATCAGAGGCGGGGAATCAGAGGCGGGGAATCAGAGGCGTGGAATCAGAGGTGGGGAAAGAGAAGTGGGGAAACAGGCGGGTAAACAGAAGCGGGTAAACATAGCTGCATCAATAGATGCAGCGAAAGAGATGGGCGAAACATAGTTGTTGGAACTTTTGTGTTGAAAATTAGTTACACAGAACAGATCAAACAGAGTTGTTGAAATTGAGGGAGGGAAAGAGAGGCACTGAAAGAGTGGAGGGGAAAGAGTGCAGGCAAAATAGAGGCGTAGAGACAGAGGTGGGGAATCAGATGCGGGGAATCAGAGGCGGGGAATCAGAGGCAGGGAATCAGATGAAGGGAATCTAATGCAGGGAAACTGAGGCAGGGAATCTGAGGCAGGGAATCGGAGGCAGGGAATCTGAGGCAGGGAATCAGTAAAAAGTTATCAGAGGCAGGGTATCAGAGGCGGAGAATCAGAGGTGGGGAATCAGAAGTGGGGAATCAGAGGTGGGGAATCAGAGGCGTGGAATCATAGGCGGGGAATCAGAGGCGGGCAATCAGAAGTGGGGAATCAGAGGCGGGGAATCAGAGGCGGGGAATCAGAGGCGGGGAATCAGAGGCGGGGAATCAGAAGTGGGTAATCAGAGGTGGGGAATCAGAGGCGGGGAATCAGAGGCGGGCAATCAGATGCAGGGAATCAGAGGCAGGGAATCAGAGGCAGGGAACCACACGCAGGGAATCAAATGAAGGGAATCTGATGCAGGGAATCTGAGGCAGGGAATCTGAGGCAGGGAATCTGTGGTGGGGAATCAGAGGCGGGAAAACAGGCGGTTAAACAGATGCGGGTAAACATAGGCGGGGATTCAGAGGCGTGGAATCAGAGGCGGGGAAAGATATGTGGGGAAAAGTAGGCCAGGAAAGTTGAGCGGAAAGGGAGGCATTGAATCAGAGGTGGGGAATCAGAGGCGGGGAATCAGAGGCGGGGTATCAGAGGCGGGGAATCAGAGGCGCGGAATCAGAGGCGGGGAATCAGAGGCGTGGAATCACACACGGGGCATCAGAGGCGGGGAATCAGAAGTGGGGAATCAGAGGTGGGAAATCAGAAGCGGGGAATCAGAGGCGGGGAATCAGAGGAGGGGAATCAGAGGCAGGGTATCAGAGGCGGGCAATCAGATGCAGGGAATCAGAGGCAGGGAATCAGAGGCAGGGAATCTGAGGCAGGGAATCTGAGGCAGGGAATCTGAGGTGGGCAATCAGAGGCGGGAAAACAGGCGTGTAAACAGAGGCGGGTAAACATAGGCGGGGAATCAGAGGCGGGGAATCAGAGTCGGGGAATCAGAGGCGGGGAATCTGAGGCGGGAAATCAGATGCAGGGAATCAGAGGCGGGGAATCAGAGGCGGGGTATCAGAGGCGGGGAATCAGAGGCGCGGAATCAGAGGCGGGGAATCAGAGGCATGGAATCAGAGACGGGGAATCAGAGGCGGGGAATCAGAAGTGGGGAATCAGAGGTGGGAAATCAGAGGCTGGGAATCAGAGGCGGGGTATCAGAGGCGGGGAATCAGAGGCAGGGTATCAGAGGCGGGCAATCAGATGCAGGGAATCAGAGGCAGGGAATCAGAGGCAGGGAATCAGAGGCAGGGAACCTGAGATGGCGAATATGAGGTGGTGAATCAGAGGCGGGGAAACAGTCGGGTAAACAGAGGCGGGGAATCAGAGGCAGGGAATCAGCCGCGGGGAATCAGAGGCAGGGAATCAGATGAAGGGAATCTGATGCAGGGAATCTGAGGCAGGGTATCTGAGGCAGGGAATCTGTGGCAGGGAATCTGATGCGGGTTATCAGAAGGGGGAAATGAGATGTGGGAAACGAGATGCAGAGAAAGAGGCACGGAAATAGAGGCAGGGAAAGAGAGGCAGGGTATCAGAGGCGGGTAATCAGAGGCGTGGAATCAGAGGCGGGGAATCTGAGACACAGAAAGAGAGGCGTGGAATCAGAGGTGCGGAATCAGAGCTGGTGAATCTGAGCCGGGAAATCAGAAGCAGAGCAACAGAGGTGGTGAAACATGGGTGCGGAATCGGACACGGGGAATCAGAGGTGGGGACTCAGAGGCCGGGAATCAGAGGCAGGGAATCAGAGGCAGGTTATCAGAGGCAGGGAATCAGAGGTGGGAAATCAGAGGCGGGGAATCAGAGGCGGCGAATCAGAGGCGGGGAATCAGAGGCGGGGAATCAGAGGCGGACAATCAGAGGCAGGCAATCAGATGCAGGAAATCAGAGGCAGGGAATCAGAGGCAGGGAATCAGAGGCAGGGAATCTGAGGCAGGGAATCAGAGGTGGGGAATCAGAGGCGGGGAATCAGAGGCAGGGAATCAGATGAAGGGAATCTGATGCAGGGAATCTGAGGCAGGGAATCTGAGGCAGGGAATCTGTGGCAGGGAATCTGATGCGGGTTATCAGAAGGGGGAAATGAGATGTGGGAAACGAGATGCAGAGAAAGAGGCACGGAAATAGAGGCAGGGAAAGACAGGCAGGGAATCAGAGGCGGGGAATCAGAGGTGGGGAATCAGAGGCTGGGAATCAGAGGCGGGGAATCAGAGGGGGGAATCAGAGGTGGGGAATCAGAGGCAGGGAATCAGAGTCAGGGAATCAGAGGCGGGAAATCAGAGGCGGCGAATCTGAGGCGTGGAATCAGAGGTGGGGAAAGAGATGTGGGGAAACGTAGGCCAGGAAAGTTGCGCGGAAAGGGAGGCGGTGAATCAGAGGCGGGGAATCAGAGGCGGGGAATCAGAGGCGGGGAATCAGAGGCGTGGAATCAGAGGTGGGGAAAGAGATGTGGTGAAACAGGTGGCTAAACAGAAGCGGGTAAACATAGCTGCATAAATAGAGGCAGCGAAAGAGATGGGCGAAACATAGTGGTTGGAACATGTGTGTTGAAAATTAGGTACACAGAACAGATCAAACAGAGTTGTTGAAATTGAGGGAGGGAAAGAGAGGCACAGAAAGAGTGGAGGGGAAAGAGTGCAGGCAAAATAGAGGCGTAGAGACAGAGGTGGGGAATCAGAGGCGGGGAATCAGATGAAGGGAATCTGATGCAGGGAATCTGAGGCAGGGAATCTGAGGCAGGGAATCGGAGGCAGGGAATCTGAGGCAGGTAATCAGTAAAAAGTTATCAGAGGCAGGGTATCAGAGGCGGAGAATCAGAGGTGGGGATTCAGAAGTGGGGAATCAGAGGCGTGGAATCAGAGGCAGGGAATCAGAGGTGGGGAATCAGAAGTGGGGAATCAGAGGTGGGGAATCAGAGGCGGGGAATCAGAGGCGTGGAATCAGAGGCGGGCAATCAAAAGTGGGGAATCAGAGGTGGGGAATCAGAGGCGGGGAATCAGAGGCGGTGAATCAGAGGCGGGGAATCAGAGGCGGGGAATCAGAGGCGGGGAATCAGACGTGGGGAATCAGAGGTGGGGAATCAGAGGCGGGGAATCAGAGGCGGGGAATCAGAGGCGGGCAATCAGATGCAGGGAATCAGAGGCAGGGAATCAGACGCAGGGAATCAAATGAAGGGAATCTGATGCAGGGAATCTGAGGCAGGGAATCTGAGGCAGGGAACCTGAGATGGCGAATATGAGGTGGTGAATCAGAGGCGGGGAAACAGTCGGGTAAACAGAGGCGGGGAATCAGAGGCAGGGAATCAGATGAAGGGAATCTGATGCAGTGAATCTGAGGCAGGGAATCTGAGGCGGGAAAACAGGCGGGTAAACAGAGGCGGGTAAACATAGGCGGGGAATCAGAGGCGGGGAATAAGAGGCGGGGAATCAGAGGCGGGGAATCAGAGGCGGGGAATCAGATGCGGGGAATCAGATGCGGGGAATCAGAGGTGGGGAATCAGAAGCGGGGTATCAGAGGAGGGGAATCAGAGGCGGGGAATCAGAGGTGGGGAATCAGAGGCGGGGAATCAGAGGCGTGGAATCAGAGGAGGGAATTCAGAGGCGGGGAAAGATATGTGGGGAAACGTAGGCCAGGAAAGTTGAGCGGAAATGGAGGCAGTGAATCAGAGGTGGGGAATCAGAGGCGGGGAATCAGAGGCGGGGAATCAGAGGCGGGGAATCAGAGGCGGGGAATCAGAAGTGGGGAATCAGAGGTGCGGAATCAGAGGCGGGGAATCAGAGGCGGGGAATCAGAGGCGGGGAATCAGAGGCAGGGAATCAGAGGCGGACAATCAGATGCAGGGAATCAGAGGCAAGGAATCAGAGGCAGGGAATCAGAGGCGGGCAATCAGATGCAGGGAATCTGAGGCAGGGAATCTGATGCAGGGAATCTGAGTCAGGGAATCTGAGGCAGGGAATCTGTGGCAGAAAATCTGATGCGGGTTATCAGAAGGGGGAAATGAGATGTGGGAAACGAGATGCACTGAAAGAGGCACGGAAATAGAGGCAGGGAAAGAGAGGCAGGGTATCAGAGGCGGGTAATCAGAGGCGTGGAATCAGAGGCGGGGAATCAGAGACACAGAAAGAGAGGCGTGGAATCAGAGGTGCGGAATCAGAGCCGGTGAATCTGAGCCGGGAAATCAGAAGCATAGCAACAGAGGCGGTGAAACATGGATGCGGAATCGGACGCGGGGAATCAGAGGTGGGGACTCAGAGGCAGGGAATCAGAGGCAGGGAATCAGAGGCAGGTTATCAGAGGCAGGGAATCAGATGCGGGGAATCAGAGGCGGGGAATCAGAGGCGGGGAATCAGAGGCGGGGAATCAGAGGCGGGGAATCAGAGGCGGAGAATCATAGGCGGGCAATCAGATGCAGGAAATCAGAGGCAGGGAATCAGAGGCAGGGAATCAGAGGCAGGGAATCTGAGGCAGGGAGTCAGAGGTGGGGAATCAGAGGCGGGGAATCAGAGGCAGGGAATCAGATGAAGGGAATCTGATGCAGGGAATCTGAGGCAGGGAATCTGAGGCAGGGAATCTGTGGCAGGGAATCTGATGAGGGTTATCAGAAGGGGGAAATGAGATTTGGGAAACGAGATGCAGAGAAAGAGGCACGGAAATAGAGGCAGGGAAAGAGAGGCAGGGAATCAGAGGCGGGGAATCAGAGGTGGGGAATCAGAGGCGGGGAATCAGAGGGGGGAATCAGAGGCAGGGAATCAGAGGCGGGGAATCAGAGGCAGGGAATCAGAGGCGGGAAATCAGAGACGGCGAATCTGAGGCGTGGAATCAGAGGTGGGGAAAGAGATGTGGGGAAACGTAGGCCAGGAAAGTTGCGCGGAAAGGGAGGCGGTGAATCAGAGGCGGCGAATCAGAGGCGGGGAATCAGAGGCAGGGAATCAGAGGGGGGCAATCAGAGGCGGCGAATCAGAGGGGTGGAATCAGAGGTGTGGAAAGAGATGTGGGGAAACGTAGGCCAGGAAAGTTGCGCGGAAAGGGAGGCGGTGAATCAGAGGCGGCGAATCAGAGGCGGGGAATCAGAGGCAGGGAATCAGAGGCAGGGAATCAGAGGAAGGGAATCTGAGGCAGGGAATCAGAGGTGGGGAATCAGAGGCGGGGAATCAGAGGCAGGGAATCAGATGAAGGGAATCTGATGCAGGGAATCTGAGGCAGGGAATCTGAGGCAGGGAATCTGTGGCAGGGAATCTGATGCGGGTTATCAGAAGGGGGAAATGAGATGTTGGAAACGAGATGCAGAGAAAGAGGCACGGAAATAGAGGCAGGGAAAGACAGGCAGGGAATCAGAGGCGGGGAATCAGAGGTGGGGAATCAGAGGCTGGGAATCAGAGGCGGGGAATCAGAGGGGGGAATCAGAGGTGGGGAATCAGAGGCAGGGAATCAGAGGCAGGGAATCAGAGGCGGGAAATCAGAGGCGGCGAATCTGAGGCGTGGAATCAGAGGTGGGGAAAGAGATGTGGGGAAACGTAGGCCAGGAAAGTTGCGCGGAAAGGGAGGCGGTGAATCAGAGGCGGGGAATCAGAGGCGGGGAATCAGAGGCGGGGAATCAGAGGCGTGGAATCAGAGGTGGGGAAAGAGATGTGGGGAATCAGGCGGCTAAACAGAAGCGGGTAAACATAGCTGCATAAATAGAGGCAGCGAAAGAGATGGGCGAAACATAGTGGTTGGAACTTGTGTGTTGAAAATTAGGTACACAGAACAGATCAAACAGAGTTGTTGAAATTGAGGGAGGGAAAGAGAGGCACAGAAAGAGTGGAGGGGAAAGAGTGCAGGCAAAATAGAGGCGTAGAGACAGAGGTGGGGAATCAGAGGCGGGGAATCAGATGAAGGGAATCTGATGCAGGGAATCTGAGGCAGGGAATCTGAGGCAGGGAATCGGAGGCAGGGAATCTGAGGCAGGGAATCAGTAAAAAGTTATCAGAGGCAGGGTATCAGAGGTGGAGAATCAGAGGTGGGGATTCAGAAGTGGGGAATCAGAGGCGTGGAATCAGAGGCGGGGAATCAGAGGTGGGGAATCAGAAGTGGGGAATCAGAGGTGGGGAATCAGAGGCGGGGAATCAGAGGCGTGGAATCAGAGGCGGGCAATCAGAAGTGGGGAATCAGAGGCGGGGAATCAGAAGCGGGGAATCAGAGGCGTGGAATCAGAGGCGGGGAATCAGAGGCGGGGAATCAGACGCGGGGAATCAGAAGTGGGGAATCAGAGGTGGGGAATCAGAGGCGGGGAATCAGAGGCGGGGAATCAGAGGCGGGCAATCAGATGCAGGGAATCAGAGGCAGGGAATCAGACGCAGGGAATCAAATGAAGGGAATCTGATGCAGGGAATCTGAGGATGGGAATCTGAGGCAGGGAACCTGAGATGGCGAATATGAGGTGGTGAATCAGAGGCGGGGAAACAGTCGGGTAAACAGAGGCGGGGAATCAGAGGCAGGGAATCAGATGAAGGGAATCTGATGCAGTGAATCTGAGGCGGGAAAACAGGCGGGTAAACAGAGGCGGGTAAACATAGGCGGGGAATCAGAGGCGGGGAATCAGAGGCGGGGAATCAGAGGCGGGGAATCAGAGGCGGGGAATCAGATGCGGGGAATCAGATGCGGGGAATCAGAGGTGGGGAATCAGAAGCGGGGTATCAGAGGAGGGGAATCAGAGGCGGGGAATCAGAGGTGGGGAATCAGAGGCGGGGAATCAGAGGCGTGGAATCAGAGGCGGGAATTCAGAGGCGGGGAAAGATATGTGGAGAAACGTAGGCCAGGAAAGTTGAGCGGAAATAGAGGCAGTGAATCAGAGGTGGGGAATCAGAGGCGGGGAATCAGAGGCGGGGAATCAGAGGCGGGGAATCAGAGGCGGGGAATCAGAAGTGGGGAATCAGAGGTGGGGAATCAGAGGCGCGGAATCAGAGGCGGGGAATCAGAGGCGGGGAATCAGAGGCAGGGAATCAGAGGCGGACAATCAGATGCAGGGAATCTGAGGCAGGGAATCTGATGCAGGGAATCTGAGGCAGGGAATCTGAGGCAGGGAATCTGTGGCAGAAAATCTGATGCGGGTTATCAGAAGGGGGAAATGAGATGTGGGAAACGAGATGCAGTGAAAGAGGCACGCAAATAGAGGCAGGGAAAGAGAGGCAGGGTATCAGAGGCGGGTAATCAGAGGCGTGGAATCAGAGGCGGGGAATCAGAGACACAGAAAGAGAGGCGTGGAATCAGAGGTGCGGAATCAGAGCCGGTGAATCTGAGCCGGGAAATCAGAAGCATAGCAACAGAGGCAGTGAAACATGGGTGCGGAATCGGACGCGGGGAATCAGAGGTGGGGACTCAGAGGCAGGGAATCAGAGGCAGGGAATCAGAGGCAGGTTATCAGAGGCAGGGAATCAGATGCGGGGAATCAGAGGCGGGGAATCAGAGGCGGGGAATCAGAGGCGGGGAATCAGAGGCGGGGAATCAGAGGCGGAGAATCATAGGCGGGCAATCAGATGCAGGAAATCAGAGGCAGGGAATCAGAGGCAGGGAATCAGAGGCAGGGAATCTGATGCAGGGAGTCAGAGGTGGGGAATCAGAGGCGGGGAATCAGAGGCAGGGAATCAGATGAAGGGAATCTGATGCAGGGAATCTGAGGCAGGGAATCTGAGGCAGGGAATCTGTGGCAGGGAATCTGATGAGGGTTATCAGAAGGGGGAAATGAGATTTGGGAAACGAGATGCAGAGAAAGAGGCACGGAAATAGAGGCAGGGAAAGAGAGGCAGGGAATCAGAGGCGGGGAATCAGAGGTGGGGAATCAGAGGCGGGAATCAGAGGGGGGAATCAGAGGCAGGGAATCAGAGGCGGGGAATCAGAGGCAGGGAATCAGAGGCGGGAAATCAGAGACGGCGAATCTGAGGCGTGGAATAGGAGGTGGGGAAAGAGATGTGGGGAAACGTAGGCCAGGAAAGTTGCGGGGAAAGGGAGGCGGTGAATCAGAGGCGGCGAATCAGAGGCGGGGTATCAGAGGCAGGGAATCAGAGGGGGGCAATCAGAGGCGGCGAATCAGAGGCGTGGAATCAGAGGTGTGGAAAGAGATGTGGGGAAACAGGCGGGTAAACAGAAGCGGGTAAACATAGGTGCATAAATAGAGGCGGCGAAAGAGATGGGCGAAACATAGTGGTTGGAACTTGTATTTTGAAAATGAGTTACACAGAACAGATCAAAAAGAGTTGTTGAAATTGAGGGAGGGAAAGAGAGGCACGGAAAGAGTGGAGGGGAAAGAGTGCAGGCAAAATAGAGGCGTAGAGACAGAGGTGGCGAATCAGTGGCGGGGAATCAGAGGCGGGGAATCAGAGGCAGGGAATCAGATGAAGGGAATCTGATGCAGGGAATCTGAGGCAGGGAATCTGAGGCAGGGAATCGGAGGCAGGGAATCTGATGTGGGGAATCAGAGGCGGGGAATCAGAGGCGGGGAATCAGAGGGGGGATTCAGAGGCTGGGAATCAGAGGCGGGGAATCAGAGGCGGGGAATCAGAGGGGGGAATCTGAGGTGGGGAATCAGAGGCGGGGAATCAGAGGCGGGGAATCAGAGGCAGGGAATCAGAGGCAGGGAATCAGATGAAGGGAATCTGATGCAGGGAATCTGAGGCAGGGAATCTGAGGCGGGGAAACAGGCGGGTAAACAGAGGCTGGTAAACATAGGCGGGGAATCAGAGGCGGGGAATCAGAGGCGGGGAATCAGAGGCGGGGAATCAGAGGCGGGGAATCAGAGGCGGGGAATCAGATGCGGGGAATCAGATGCGGGGAATCAGAGGTGTGGAATCAGAAGCGGGGTATCAGAGGAGGGGAATCAGAGGCTGGGAATCAGAGGCGGGGAATCAGAGGCGGGGAATCAGAGGCGTGAAATCAGAGGCGGGAATTCAGAGGCGGGGAAAGATATGTGGGGAAACGTAGGCGAGGAAAGTTGAGCGGAAATGGAGGCAGTGAATCAGAGGTGGGGAATCAGAGGCGGGGAATCAGAGGCGGGGAATCAGAGGCGGGGAATCAGAGGCGGGGAATCAGAAGTGGGGAATCAGAGGTGGGGAATCAGAGGCGGGGAATCAGAGGCGGGGAATCAGAGGCGGGGAATCAGAGGCAGGGAATCAGAGGCGGGCAATCAGATGCAGGGAATCAGAGGCAGGGAATCTGAGGGGGCGAATATGAGGTAGTGAATCAGAGGCGGGGAAACAGGCGGGTAAACAGAGGCTGGGAATCAGAGGCAGGGAATCAGCCGCGGGGAATCAGAGGCAGGGAATCAGATGAAGGGAATCTGATGCAGGGAATCTTAGGCAGGGAATCTGAGGCAGGGAATCTGTGGCAGAAAATCTGATGCGGGTTATCAGAAGGGGGAAATGAGATGTGGGAAACGAGATGCAGAGAAAGAGGCACGGAAATAGAGGCAGGGAAAGAGAGGCAGGGTATCAGAGGCGGGTAATCAGAGGCGTGGAATCAGAGGCGGGGAATCAGAGACACAGAAAGAGAGGCGTGGAATCAGAGGTGCAGAATCAGAGCCGGTGAATCTGAGCCGGGAAATCAGAAGCATAGCAACAGAGGCGGTGAAACATGGGTGCGGAATCGGACGCGGGGAATCAGAGGTGGGGACTCAGAGGCAGGGAATCGGAGGCAGGGAATCAGAGGCAGGTTATCAGAGGCAGGGAATCAGATGCGGGGAATCAGAGGCGTGGAATCAGAGGCGGAGAATGAGAGGTGGGGAATCAGAGGCGGGGAATCAGAGGCGGAGAATCATAGGCGGGCAATCAGATGCAGGAAATC
This sequence comes from Narcine bancroftii, assembly GCF_036971445.1. Taxonomy (NCBI): domain Eukaryota; kingdom Metazoa; phylum Chordata; class Chondrichthyes; order Torpediniformes; family Narcinidae; genus Narcine; species Narcine bancroftii. The sequence goes on from NW_027211883.1 coordinate 1,950,534, forward strand.
AGAGGCAGGGAATCAGAGGCAGGGAATCAGAGGCATGGAATCTGAGGCAGGGAGTCAGAGGTGGGGAATCAGAGGCGGGGAATCAGAGGCAGGGAATCAGATGAAGGGACTCTGATGCAGGGAATCTGAGGCAGGGAATCTGAGGCAGGGAATCTGTGGCAGGGAATCTGATGAGGGTTATCAGAAGGGGGAAATGAGATTTGGGAAACGAGATGCAGAGAAAGAGGCACGGAAATAGAGGCAGGGAAAGAGAGGCAGGGAATCAGAGGCGGGGAATCAGAGGTGGGGAATCAGAGGCGGGGAATCAGAGGCGGGGAATCAGAGGGGGGAATCAGAGGCGGGGAATCAGAGGCGGGGAATCAGAGGCAGGGAATCAGAGGCGGGAAATCAGAGACGGCGAATCTGAGGCGTGGAATCAGAGGTGGGGAAAGAGATGTGGGGAAACGTAGGCCAGGAAAGATGCACGGAAAGGGAGGCGGTGAATCAGAGGCGGGGAATCAGAGGCGGGGAATCAGAGGCAGGGAATCAGAGGGGGGCAATCAGAGGCGGCGAATCAGAGGCGTGGAATCAGAGGTGGGGAAAGAGATGTTGGGAAACAGGCGGGTAAACAGAAGCGGGTAAACATAGGTGCATAAATAGAGGCGGCAGAAGAGATGGGCGAAACATAGTGGTTGGAACTTGTATGTTGAAAATGAGTTACACAGAACAGATCAAACAGAGTTTTTGAAATTGAGGGAGGGAAAGAGAGGCACGGAAAGAGTGGAGGGGAAAGAGTGGAGGCAAAAGAGAGGCGTAGAGACAGTGGTGGGGAATCAGAGGCGGGGAATCAGAGGCGGGGAATCAGAGGCAGGGAATCAGAGGCGGGGAAAGATATGTGGGGAAACGTAGGCCAGGAAAGTTGAGCGGAAAGGGAGGCAGTGAATCAGAGGTGGGGAATCAGAGGCGGGGAATCAGAGGCGGGGAATCAGAGGCGGGGAATCAGAGGCGGGGAATCAGAAGCGGGGAATCAGAGGTGGGGAATCAGAGGCGGGGTATCAGAGGTTGAGAATCAGAGATGGGCATTCAGATGCAGGGAATCAGAGGCAGGGAATCAGAGGCAGGGAATCAGAGTCACGGAATCTGAGGTAGCGAATCTGAGGTGGGGAATCAGAGGCGGGGAAACAGGCGGGTAAACAGAGGCGGGTAAACATAGGCGGGGAATCAGAGGCAGGGAATCAGAGGCGGGGAATCAGAGGCGGTGAATCAGAGGCGGGGAATCAGAGGCGGGGAATCAGATGCGGGGAATCAGAGGCGGGGAATCAGAGGTGGGGTATTAGATGAGGGGAATCAGAGGCGGGGAATCAGAGGCGGGGAATCAGAGGCGGGGAATCAGAGGCGTGGAATCAGAGGCGGGGAATCAGAGGCGGGGAATCAGAAGTGGGGAATCAGATGTGGGGAATCAGAGGCGGGGAATCAGAGGCAGGGAATCAGAGGCGGGCAATCAGAAGTGGGGAATCAGAGGCGGGGAATCAGAGGCGGGGAAACAGAGGCGGTGAATCAGAGGCGGGGAATCAGAAGTGGGGAATCAGAGGTGGGGAATCAGAGGCGGGGAATCAGAGGCGGGGAATCAGAGGCGGGCAATCAGATGCAGGGAATCAGAGGCAGGGAATCAGAGGCAGGGAATCTGAGGCAGGGAATCTGTGTTGGGGAACCAGAGGCGGGAAAACAGGCGAGTAAACAGAGGCGGGTAAACATAGGTGGGGAATCAGAGGCGGGGAATCAGAGCCGGGAAATCGGAGGCGGGGAATCTGAGGCGGGGAATCAGATGCAGGGAATCAGATGCGGGACATCAGAGGTGCGGTATCAGAGGCGGGGAATTAGAGGCGGGGAATCAGAGGCGGGGAATCAGAGGCGTGGAATCAGAGGCGGGGAATCAGAGGCGGGTAAACATAGGCGGGGAATCAGAGGCGGGGAATCAGAGGCGGGGAATCAGAGGCGGGGAATCAGAGGCGGGGAATCAGAGGTGTGGAATCAGATGCGGTGAATCAGTCTCGGAGAATCAGAGGCGGGGTATTAGACGAGGGGAATCGGAGATGGGGAATCAGAGGCAGGGAATCAGAGGCGGGGAATCAGAGGCGGGGAATCAGAGGCCGGGAATCAGATATGGGGAAACAGAGGCGGGGAATCCGAGGAGGGGAAACAGAGGCGGGGAATCAGATATGGGGAATCAGAGATGGGGAATCAGAGGTTGGGAATCAGAGGCAGGGAATCAGAGGCTTGGAATCAGATGCAGGGAATCAGATGCGGGGAATCAGAGGCGGGGAATCAGAGCTGGGGAATCAGAGGTGGGGAATCAGATTTGGGGAATCAGAGGCGGGGACTTAGATATTGGGAAACAGAGGCGGGCAATCAGAGGCGGGGAAACCCAGGCGGGGAATAAGATATGGGGAATCAGAGGTGGGGAATCAGAGGCAAGGAATCAGATGTGCGGAATCAGAGATGGGGAATCAGAGGCAGGGAATCAGAATCAGAAGCAGGGAATCAGAGGCCGGGAATCAGAGGCCGGAATCAGATGCTGGGAATCAGAGGCCTGGAATCAGAGGCGGGGAATCAGAGGCAGGGAATCAGATGCGGGGAATCAGAGGCGGGGAATCAGAGCTTGGGAATCAGAGGCGGGGTATTAGAGTTGGGGAATCAGAGGCGGGGAATCAGATATGGGGAAACAGAGGTGGGGAATCAGAGGCGGGGAAACAGAGGCAGGGAATCAGATATGGGGAATCAGAGGTGGGGAATCAGAGATGGGGAATCAGAGGCGGTGAATCAGAGATGGGGAATCAGAGGCGGGGAATCAGAGGCAGGAAATCAGACACGGGGATTCAGAGGCTGAGAATCAGACGGGGGGAATCAAAGGCGGGGAATCAGAGCTGGGGAATCAGAGGCAGGGAATCAGAGGCGGGGAATCAGATATGGGGAATCAGAGGCTGGGATTCAGAGGCGGGGAATCAGAGGCAGGGAATCAGACACGGGGAATCAGAGGTGGGGAATCAGATATGGGGAATCAGAGGTGGGGAATCAGAGATGGGGAATCAGAGGCGGTGAATCAGAGATGGGGAATCAGAGGCGGGGAATCAGAGGCAGGAAATCAGACACGGGTATTCAGAGGCTGAGAATCAGACGGGGGGAATCAAAGGCGGGGAATCAGAGCTGGGGAATCAGAGGCAGGGAATCAGAGGCGGGGAATCAGATATGGGGAATCAGAGGCTGGGATTCAGAGGCGGGGAATCAGAGGCAGGGAATCAGACACGGGGAATCAGAGGTGGGGAATCAGAGGTGGGGAATCAGAGTTGGGGAATCAGAGGCAGGGAATCGGATGTGTGGAATCAGAGATGGGGAATCAGATGTGGGGAATCAGAGGAACAGGGATGGGGAATCAGAGGCGGGGAATCAGAGGCAGGAAATCAGACACGGGGATTCAGAGGCTGGGAATCAGACAGGGGGAATCAAAGGCGGGGAATCAGAGCTGGGGAATCAGAGGCAGGGAATCAGAGTTGGGGATTCAGAGACGGGGAATCAGATATGGGGAAACAGAGGCGGGGAATCAGAGGCGGGCAAACAGAGGCGGGGAATTAGATATGGGGAATCAGAGGTGGGGAATCTGAGGTGGTGAATCAGTGATGGGGAATCACAGGCGGGGAATCAGAGGCAGGGAATAGAACGCAGGGAATCAGACGCAGGGAATCAGAGCTGGGGAATCAGAGGCGGGGAATCATAGTTGGGAATCAGAGGCGGGGAATCAGATATGGGGAAACAGAGGCGGGGAATCAGAGGCGGGGAAACAGAGGCCGGGAATCAGATATGGGGAATCGGATGCGGGGAATCAGAGGCAGGGAATCAGAGCTGGGGAATCAGAGGCGGGGTATCAGAGTTGGGGCATCAGAGGTGGGGAATTAGATATAGGGAAACAGAGGCGGGGAATCAGAGGCGGGGAAACAGAGGCGGGGAATCAGATATGGGGAATCAGAGGTGGGGAATCAGAGGCAGGGAATCAGATGTGCGGAATCAGAGATGGGGAATCAGAGGCAGGGAATCAGAATCAGAAGCGGGGAATCAGAGGCCAGGAATCAGAGGCCGGGAATCAGATGCTGGGAATAAGAGGCCGGGAATCAGAGGTGGGGAATCAGAGTCCGGGAATCAGAGATGGGGATTCAGAGGCGGGGAATGAGATATGGAGAATCAGAGGCGGGGAATCAGAGGCCGGGAAACAGAGGTGGGGAATCAGATATGGGGAATCAGAGGTGGCGAATCAAAGGCGGTGAATCAGAGATGGGGAATCAGAGGCGGGGAATCAGAGGCAGGGAATCAGATGCGGGGAATCAGAGGCGGGGAATCAGAGCTGGCGAATCAGAGGCGGGGAATCAGAGGTGGGCAATCAGAGGCGGGGAATCAGATATGGGGAATCAGAGGCGGGGAATCAGAGGCGGGGAAACAGAGGCGGGGAAACAGAGGCGGGGAATCAAATATAGGGAATCAGAGGTGGGGAATCAGAGGTTGTGAATCAGAGATGGGGAATCAAGGCGGGGAATCAGAGGCAGGGAATCAGACACGGGGAATCAGAGGCGGGGATTCAGAGCTGGGGAATCAGAGGCGGGGAATCAGAGTTGGGGAATCAGAGGCAGGGAATCAGATATGGGGAATCAGAGGCGGGGAATCAGAGGCGGGGAAACAGAGGCGGGGAATCAGATATGGGGAATCAGAGGTGGGGAATCAGGGGCAGGGATTCAGTGTCAGGGAATCAGAGGAGGGGAATCAGAGGCGGGGAATCAGAGGCAGGGAATCAGACACGGGGAATCAGAGGCGGGGAATCAGAGATGGGGAATCAGAGGCGGGGAATCAGAGGCAGGGAATCGGACGCCGGGAATCAGAGTCGGGGAATCAGAGCTGGGGAATCAGAGGCGGGAATCAGAGTTGGGGAATCAGAGGCGGGGATTCAGATATGGGGAAATAGAGGCGGGGAATCAGATATGGGGAATCAGAGGTGTGGAATCAGAGGTTGGGAATCAGATGAAGGGAATCAGAGTCGGGGAAACAGAGGCGGGGAATCAGATATGTGGAATCAGAGGTGGCGATTCAAAGGCGGTGAAACAGAGATGGGGAATCAGGGCAGGGAATCAGAGGCAGGGAATCAAACACGGGGAATTAGAGCTGGGGAATCAGAGGCGGGGAATCAGAGTTGGGAATCAGAGGCGGGGAATCAGAGGCGGGGAAACAGAGGCGGGGAATCAGATATGGGGAATCAGAGGTGGGGAATCAGAGGTTGGGAATCAGAGGCAGGGAATCGGAGATCGGGAATCAGAGGCAGAGAATCAGAGGCGGGGAATCAGAGGCGGGGAATCAGAGGCCGGGAATCAGATATGGGGAAACTGAGGCGGGGAATCCGAGGCGGGGAAACAGAGGCGGGGAATCAGATATGGGGAATCAGAGGTGGGGAATCAGAGCTGGGGAATCAGAGGTGGGGAATCAGATTTGGGGAATCAGAGGTGGGGACTTAGATATTGGGAAACAGAGGCGGGGAATCAGAGGCGGGGAAACAGAGGCGGGGAATCAGATATGGGGAATCAGAGGTGGGGAATCAGAGGCAGGGAATCAGATGTGCGGAATCAGAGATGGGGAATCAGAGGCAGGGAATCAGAATCAGAAGCAGGGAATCAGAGGCCGGGAATCAGAGGCCGGAATCAGATGATGGGAATCAGAGGCCTGGAATCAGAGGCGGGGAATCAAAGGCAGGGAATCAGATGCGGGGAATCAGAGGCGGGGAATCAGAGCTGGGGAATCAGAGGCGGGGTATTAGAGGTGGGGAATCAGAGGCGGGGAATCAGATATGGGGAAACAGAGGTAGGGAATCAGAGGCGGGGAAACAGAGGCAGGGAATCAGATATGGGGAATCAGAGGCGGGGAATCAGAGGTGGGGAATCATAGGCAGGGAATCGGACGTGCGGAATCAGAGATGGGGAATCAGAGGCCGGGAATCAGAGGTGGTGAATCAGAGATGGGGAATCAGAGGCGGGGAATCAAGAGTCAGGGTATCAGACGCGGGGAATCAGAGGTGGGCAATCAGAGGCAGGGAATCAGAGTTGGGGAATCAGAGGCAGGGAATCAGATATGGGGAATCAGAGGCGGGGAAACAGAGGCGGGGAATCAGATATGGGGAATCAGAGGTGGGGAATCAGGGGCAGGGATTCAGTGTCAGGGAATCAGAGGCGGGGAATCAGAGGCGGGGAATCAGAGGCAGGGAATCAGACACGGGGAATCAGAGGCGGGGAATCAGAGATGGGGAATCAGAGGCGGGGAATCAGAGGCAGGGAATCGGACGCCGGGAATCAGAGTCGGGGAATCAGAGCTGGGGAATCAGAGGCGGGGAATCAGAGTTGGGGAATCAGAGGCGGGGATTCAGATATGGGGAAATAGAGGCGGGGAATCAGATATTGGGAATCAGAGGTGTGGAATCAGAGGTTGGGAATCAGAGGAAGGGAATCAGAGTCGGGGAAACAGAGGCGGGGAATCAGATATGTGGAATCAGAGGTGGCGATTCAAAGGCGGTGAAACAGAGATGGGAAATCAGGGCAGGGAATCAGAGGCAGGGAATCAAACACGGGGAATCAGAGCTGGGGAATCAGAGGCGGGGAATCAGAGTTGGGAATCAGAGGCGGGGAATCAGAGGCGGGGAAACAGAGGCGGGGAATCAGATATGGGGAATCAGAGGTGGGGAATCAGAGGTTGGGAATCAGAGGCAGGGAATCGGAGATCGGGAATCAGAGGCAGGGAATCAGAGGCGGGGAATCAGAGGCGGGGAATCAGAGGCCGGGAATCAGATATGGGGAAACTGAGGTGGGGAATCCGAGGCGGGGAAACAGAGGCGGGGAATCAGATATGGGGAATCAGAGGTGGGGAATCAGAGGTTGGGAATCAGAGGCAGGGAATCAGAGGCTTGGAATCAGATGCAGGGAATCAGATGCGGGGAATCAGAGGCGGGGAATCAGAGCTGGGGAATCAGAGGTGGGGAATCAGATTTGGGGAATCAGAGGTGGGGACTTAGATATTGGGAAACAGAGGCGGGGAATCAGAGGCGGGGAAACAGAGGCGGGGAATCAGATATGGGGAATCAGAGGTGGGGAATCAGAGGCAGGGAATCAGATGTGCGGAATCAGAGATGGGGAATCAGAGGCAGGGAATCAGAATCAGAAGCAGGGAATCAGAGGCCGGGAATCAGAGGCCGGAATCAGATGATGGGAATCAGAGGCCTGGAATCAGAGGCGGGGAATCAAAGGCAGGGAATCAGATGCGGGGAATCAGAGGCGGGGAATCAGAGCTGGGGAATCAGAGGCGGGGTATTAGAGGTGGGGAATCAGAGGCGGGGATCAGATATGGGGAAACAGAGGTAGGGAATCAGAGGCGGGGAAACAGAGGCAGGGAATCAGATATGGGGAATCAGAGGCGGGGAATCAGAGGTGGGGAATCATAGGCAGGGAATCGGACGTGCGGAATCAGAGATGGGGAATCAGAGGCCGGGAATCAGAGGTGGTGAATCAAGAGGCAGGGTATCAGACGCGGGGAATCAGAGGTGGGCAATCAGAGGCGGGGAATCAGATATGGGGAATCAGAGGCGGGGAATCAGATATGGGGAATCAGAGGTGGGGCATCAGAGGTTGTGAATCACAGATGGGGAATCAGAGGCGGGGAATCAGAGGCAGGGAATCAGACGCGGGGAATCAGAGGCGGGGATTCAGAGCTGCGGAATCAGAAGCGGGGAATCAGAGTTGGGGAATCAGAGGCGGGGAATCTGATATGGGGAATCAGAGGCAGGGAATCAGAGGCGAGGAATCAGAGGCAGGGAATCAGAGGCGGGAAATCAGAGACGGCGAATCTGAGGCGTGGAATCAGAGGTGGGGAAAGAGATGTGGGGAAACGTAGGCCAGGAAAGTTGCGCGGAAAGGGAGGCGGTGAATCAGAGGCGGCGAATCAGAGGCGGGGAATCAGAGGCAGGGAATCAGAGGGGGGCAATCAGAGGCGGCGAATCAGAGGGGTGGAATCAGAGGTGTGGAAAGAGATGTGGGGAAACGTAGGCCAGGAAAGTTGCGCGGAAAGGGAGGCGGTGAATCAGAGGCGGCGAATCAGAGGCGGGGAATCAGAGGCAGGGAATCAGAGGCAGGGAATCAGAGGCAGGGAATCTGAGGCAGGGAATCAGAGGTGGGGAATCAGAGGCGGGGAATCAGAGGCAGGGAATCAGATGAAGGGAATCTGATGCAGGGAATCTGAGGCAGGGAATCTGAGGCAGGGAATCTGTGGCAGGGAATCTGATGCGGGTTATCAGAAGGGGGAAATGAGATGTTGGAAACGAGATGCAGAGAAAGAGGCACGGAAATAGAGGCAGGGAAAGACAGGCAGGGAATCAGAGGCGGGGAATCAGAGGTGGGGAATCAGAGGCTGGGAATCAGAGGCGGGGAATCAGAGGGGGGAATCAGAGGTGGGGAATCAGAGGCAGGGAATCAGAGGCAGGGAATCAGAGGCGGGAAATCAGAGGCGGCGAATCTGAGGCGTGGAATCAGAGGTGGGGAAAGAGATGTGGGGAAACGTAGGCCAGGAAAGTTGCGCGGAAAGGGAGGCGGTGAATAAGAGGCGGGGAATCAGAGGCGGGGAATCAGAGGCGGGGAATCAGAGGCGTGGAATCAGAGGTGGGGAAAGAGATGTGGGGAATCAGGCGGCTAAACAGAAGCGGGTAAACATAGCTGCATAAATAGAGGCAGCGAAAGAGATGGGCGAAACATAGTGGTTGGAACTTGTGTGTTGAAAATTAGGTACACAGAACAGATCAAACAGAGTTGTTGAAATTGAGGGAGGGAAAGAGAGGCACAGAAAGAGTGGAGGGGAAAGAGTGCAGGCAAAATAGAGGCGTAGAGACAGAGGTGGGGAATCAGAGGCGGGGAATCAGATGAAGGGAATCTGATGCAGGGAATCTGAGGCAGGGAATCTGAGGCAGGGAATCGGAGGCAGGGAATCTGAGGCAGGGAATCAGTAAAAAGTTATCAGAGGCAGGGTATCAGAGGCGGAGAATCAGAGGTGGGGATTCAGAAGTGGGGAATCAGAGGCGTGGAATCAGAGGCGGGGAATCAGAGGTGGGGAATCAGAAGTGGGGAATCAGAGGTGGGGAATCAGAGGCGGGGAATCAGAGGCGTGGAATCAGAGGCGGGCAATCAGAAGTGGGGAATCAGAGGCGGGGAATCAGAAGCGGGGAATCAGAGGCGTGGAATCAGAGGCGGGGAATCAGAGGCGGGGAATCAGACGCGGGGAATCAGAAGTGGGGAATCCGAGGTGGGGAATCAGAGGCGGGGAATCAGAGGCGGGGAATCAGAGGCGGGCAATCAGATGCAGGGAATCAGAGGCAGGGAATCAGACGCAGGGAATCAAATGAAGGGAATCTGATGCAGGGAATCTGAGGCAGGGAATCTGAGGCAGGGAACCTGAGATGGCGAATATGAGGTGGTGAATCAGAGGCGGGGAAACAGTCGGGTAAACAGAGGCGGGGAATCAGAGGCAGGGAATCAGATGAAGGGAATCTGATGCAGTGAATCTGATGCGGGAAAACAGGCGGGTAAACAGAGGCGGGTAAACATAGGCGGGGAATCAGAGGCGGGGAATCAGAGGCGGGGAATCAGAGGCGGGGAATCAGAGGTGGGGAATCAGATGCGGGGAATCAGATGCGGGGAATCAGAGGTGGGGAATCAGAAGCGGGGTATCAGAGGAGGGGAATCAGAGGCGGGGAATCAGAGGTGGGGAATCAGAGGCGGGCAATCAGAGGCGTGGAATCAGAGGCGGGAATTCAGAGGCGGGGAAAGATATGTGGAGAAACGTAGGCCAGGAAAGTTGAGCGGAAATAGAGGCAGTGAATCAGAGGTGGGGAATCAGAGGCGGGGAATCAGAGGCGGGGAATCAGAGGCGGGGAATCAGAGGCGGGGAATCAGAAGTGGGGAATCAGAGGTGGGGAATCAGAGGCGCGGAATCAGAGGCGGGGAATCAGAGGCGGGGAATCAGAGGCAGGGAATCAGAGGCGGACAATCAGATGCAAGGAATCAGAGGCAGGGAATCAGAGGCAGGGAATCAGAGGCGGGCAATCAGATGCAGGGAATCTGAGGCAGGGAATCTGATGCAGGGAATCTGAGGCAGGGAATCTGTGGCAGAAAATCTGATGCGGGTTATCAGAAGGGGGAAATGAGATGTGGGAAACGAGATGCAGTGAAAGAGGCACGGAAATAGAGGCAGGGAAAGAGAGGCAGGGTATCAGAGGCGGGTAATCAGAGGCGTGGAATCAGAGGCGGGGAATCAGAGACACAGAAAGAGAGGCGTGGAATCAGAGGTGCGGAATCAGAGCCGGTGAATCTGAGCCGGGAAATCAGAAGCATAGCAACAGAGGCAGTGAAACATGGGTGCGGAATCGGACGCGGGGAATCAGAGGTGGGGACTCAGAGGCAGGGAATCAGAGGCAGGGAATCAGAGGCAGGTTATCAGAGGCAGGGAATCAGATGCGGGGAATCAGAGGCGGGGAATCAGAGGCGGGGAATCAGAGGCGGGGAATCAGAGGCGGGGAATCAGAGGCGGAGAATCATAGGCGGGCAATCAGATGCAGGAAATCAGAGGCAGGGAATCAGAGGCAGGGAATCAGAGGCAGGGAATCTGATGCAGGGAGTCAGAGGTGGGGAATCAGAGGCGGGGAATCAGAGGAAGGGAATCAGATGAAGGGAATCTGATGCAGGGAATCTGAGGCAGGGAATCTGAGGCAGGGAATCTGTGGCAGGGAATCTGATGAGGGTTATCAGAAGGGGGAAATGAGATTTGGGAAACGAGATGCAGAGAAAGAGGCACGGAAATAGAGGCAGGGAAAGAGAGGCAGGGAATCAGAGGCGGGGAATCAGAGGTGGGGAATCAGAGGCGGGAATCAGAGGGGGGAATCAGAGGCAGGGAATCAGTGGCGGGGAATCAGAGGCAGGGAATCAGAGGCGGGAAATCAGAGACGGCGAATCTGAGGCGTGGAATAGGAGGTGGGGAAAGAGATGTGGGGAAACGTAGGCCAGGAAAGTTGCGGGGAAAGGGAGGCGGTGAATCAGAGGCGGCGAATCAGAGGCGGGGTATCAGAGGCAGGGAATCAGAGGGGGGCAATCAGAGGCGGCGAATCAGAGGCGTGGAATCAGAGGTGTGGAAAGAGATGTGGGGAAACAGGCGGGTAAACAGAAGCGGGTAAACATAGGTGCATAAATAGAGGCGGCGAAAGAGATGGGCGAAACATAGTGGTTGGAACTTGTATTTTGAAAATGAGTTACACAGAACAGATCAAACAGAGTTGTTGAAATTGAGGGAGGGAAAGAGAGGCACGGAAAGAGTGGAGGGGAAAGAGTGCAGGCAAAATAGAGGCGTAGAGACAGAGGTGGCGAATCAGTGGCGGGGAATCAGAGGCGGGGAATCAGAGGCAGGGAATCAGATGAAGGGAATCTGATGCAGGGAATCTGAGGCAGGGAATCTGAGGCAGGGAATCGGAGGCAGGGAATCTGATGTGGGGAATCAGAGGCGGGGAATCAGAGGCGGGGAATCAGAGGGGGGATTCAGAGGCTGGGAATCAGAGGCGGGGAATCAGAGGCGGGGAATCAGAGGGGGGAATCTGAGGTGGGGAATCAGAGGCGGGGAATCAGAGGCGGGGAATCAGAGGCAGGGAATCAGAGGCAGGGAATCAGATGAAGGGAATCTGATGCAGGGAATCTGAGGCAGGGAATCTGAGGCGGGGAAACAGGCGGGTAAACAGAGGCTGGTAAACATAGGCGGGGAATCAGAGGCGGGGAATCAGAGGCGGGGAATCAGAGGCGGGGAATCAGAGGCGGGGAATCAGAGGCGGGGAATCAGATGCGGGGAATCAGATGCGGGGAATCAGAGGTGGGGAATCAGAAGCGGGGTATCAGAGGAGGGGAATCAGAGGCTGGGAATCAGAGGCGGGGAATCAGAGGCGGGGAATCAGAGGCGTGAAATCAGAGGCGGGAATTCAGAGGCGGGGAAAGATATGTGGGGAAACGTAGGCCAGGAAAGTTGAGCGGAAATGGAGGCAGTGAATCAGAGGTGGGGAATCAGAGGCGGGGAATCAGAGGCGGGGAATCAGAGGCGGGGAATCAGAGGCGGGGAATCAGAAGTGGGGAATCAGAGGTGGGGAATCAGAGGCGGGGAATCAGAGGCGGGGAATCAGAGGCGGGGAATCAGAGGCAGGGAATCAGAGGCGGGAATCAGATGCAGGGAATCAGAGGCAGGGAATCTGAGGGGGCGAATATGAGGTAGTGAATCAGAGGCGGGGAAACAGGCGGGTAAACAGAGGCTGGGAATCAGAGGCAGGGAATCAGCCGCGGGGAATCAGAGGCAGGGAATCAGATGAAGGGAATCTGATGCAGGGAATCTTAGGCAGGGAATCTGAGGCAGGGAATCTGTGGCAGAAAATCTGATGCGGGTTATCAGAAGGGGGAAATGAGATGTGGGAAACGAGATGCAGAGAAAGAGGCACGGAAATAGAGGCAGGGAAAGAGAGGCAGGGTATCAGAGGCGGGTAATCAGAGGCGTGGAATCAGAGGCGGGGAATCAGAGACACAGAAAGAGAGGCGTGGAATCAGAGGTGCAGAATCAGAGCCGGTGAATCTGAGCCGGGAAATCAGAAGCATAGCAACAGAGGCGGTGAAACATGGGTGCGGAATCGGACGCGGGGAATCAGAGGTGGGGACTCAGAGGCAGGGAATCGGAGGCAGGGAATCAGAGGCAGGTTATCAGAGGCAGGGAATCAGATGCGGGGAATCAGAGGCGTGGAATCAGAGGCGGAGAATGAGAGGTGGGGAATCAGAGGCGGGGAATCAGAGGCGGAGAATCATAGGCGGGCAATCAGATGCAGGAAATCAGAGGCAGGGAATCAGAGGCAGGGAATCAGAGGCATGGAATCTGAGGCAGGGAGTCAGAGGTGGGGAATCAGAGGCGGGGAATCAGAGGCAGGGAATCAGATGAAGGGACTCTGATGCAGGGAATCTGAGGCAGGGAATCTGAGGCAGGGAATCTGTGGCAGGGAATCTGATGAGGGTTATCAGATGGGGGAAATGAGATTTGGGAAACGAGATGCAGAGAAAGAGGCACGGAAATAGAGGCAGGGAAAGAGAGGCAGGGAATCAGAGGCGGGGAATCAGAGGTGGGGAATCAGAGGCGGGGAATCAGAGGCGGGGAATCAGAGGCGGGGAATCAGAGGCGGGGAATCAGAGGCGGGGAATCAGAGGCAGGGAATCAGAGGCGGGAAATCAGAGACGGCGAATCTGAGGCGTGGAATCAGAGGTGGGGAAAGAGATGTGGGGAAACGTAGGCCAGGAAAGATGCACGGAAAGGGAGGCGGTGAATCAGAGGCGGGGAATCAGAGGCGGGGAATCAGAGGCAGGGAATCAGAGGGGGGCAATCAGAGGCGGCGAATCAGAGGCGTGGAATCAGAGGTGGGGAAAGAGATGTTGGGAAACAGGCGGGTAAACAGAAGCGGGTAAACATAGGTGCATAAATAGAGGCGGCGAAAGAGATGGGCGAAACATAGTGGTTGGAACTTGTATGTTGAAAATGAGTTACACAGAACAGATCAAACAGAGTTTTTGAAATTGACTGAGGGAAAGAGAGGCACGGAAAGAGTGGAGGGGAAAGAGTGCAGGCAAAAGAGAGGCGTAGAGACAGTGGTGGGGAATCAGAGGCGGGGAATCAGAGGCGGGGAATCAGAGGCAGGGAATCAGAGGCGGGGAAAGATATGTGGGGAAACGTAGGCCAGGAAAGTTGAGCGGAAAGGGAGGCAGTGAATCAGAGGTGGGGAATCAGAGGCGGGGAATCAGAGGCGGGGAATCAGAGGCGGGGAATCAGAGGCGGGGAATCAGAAGCGGGGAATCAGAGGTGGGGAATCAGAGGCGGGGTATCAGAGGTTGAGAATCAGAGATGGGCATTCAGATGCAGGGAATCAGAGGCAGGGAATCAGAGGCAGGGAATCAGAGTCACGGAATCTGAGGTAGCGAATCTGAGGTGGGGAATCAGAGGCGGGGAAACAGGCGGGTAAACAGAGGCGGGTAAACATAGGCGGGGAATCAGAGGCAGGGAATCAGAGGCGGGGAATCAGAGGCGGTGAATCAGAGGCGGGGAATCAGAGGCGGGGAATCAGATGCGGGGAATCAGAGGCGGGGAATCAGAGGTGGGGTATTAGATGAGGGGAATCAGAGGCGGGGAATCAGAGGCGGGGAATCAGAGGCGGGGAATCAGAGGCGTGGAATCAGAGGCGGGGAATCAGAGGCGGGGAATCAGAAGTGGGGAATCAGATGTGGGGAATCAGAGGCGGGGAATCAGAGGCAGGGAATCAGAGGCGGGCAATCAGAAGTGGGGAATCAGAGGCGGGGAATCAGAGGCGGGGAAACAGAGGCGGTGAATCAGAGGCGGGGAATCAGAAGTGGGGAATCAGAGGTGGGGAATCAGAGGCGGGGAATCAGAGGCGGGGAATCAGAGGCGGGCAATCAGATGCAGGGAATCAGAGGCAGGGAATCAGAGGCAGGGAATCAGAGGCAGGGAATCTGAGGCAGGGAATCTGTGTTGGGGAACCAGAGGCGGGAAAACAGGCGAGTAAACAGAGGCGGGTAAACATAGGTGGGGAATCAGAGGCGGGGAATCAGAGCCGGGAAATCGGAGGCGGGGAATCTGAGGCGGGGAATCAGATGCAGGGAATCAGATGCGGGACATCAGAGGTGCGGTATCAGAGGCGGGGAATTAGAGGCGGGGAATCAGAGGCGGGGAATCAGAGGCGTGGAATCAGAGGCGGGGAATCAGAGGCGGGTAAACATAGGCGGGGAATCAGAGGCGGGGAATCAGAGGCGGGGAATCAGAGGCGGGGAATCAGAGGCGGGGAATCAGAGGTGTGGAATCAGATGCGGTGAATCAGTGGCGGAGAATCAGAGGCGGGGAATTAGACGAGGGGAATCGGAGATGGGGAATCAGAGGCAGGGAATCAGAGGCGGGGAATCAGAGGCGGGGAATCAGAGGCCGGGAATCAGATATGGGGAAACAGAGGCGGGGAATCCGAGGAGGGGAAACAGAGGCGGGGAATCAGATATGGGGAATCAGAGATGGGGAATCAGAGGTTGGGAATCAGAGGCAGGGAATCAGAGGCTTGGAATCAGATGCAGGGAATCAGATGCGGGGAATCAGAGGCGGGGAATCAGAGCTGGGGAATCAGAGGTGGGGAATCAGATTTGGGGAATCAGAGGCGGGGACTTAGATATTGGGAAACAGAGGCGGGCAATCAGAGGCGGGGAAACCCAGGCGGGGAATAAGATATGGGGAATCAGAGGTGGGGAATCAGAGGCAAGGAATCAGATGTGCGGAATCAGAGATGGGGAATCAGAGGCAGGGAATCAGAATCAGAAGCAGGGAATCAGAGGCCGGGAATCAGAGGCCGGAATCAGATGCTGGGAATCAGAGGCCTGGAATCAGAGGCGGGGAATCAGAGGCAGGGAATCAGATGCGGGGAATCAGAGGCGGGGAATCAGAGCTTGGGAATCAGAGGCGGGGTATTAGAGTTGGGGAATCAGAGGCGGGGAATCAGATATGGGGAAACAGAGGTGGGGAATCAGAGGCGGGGAAACAGAGGCAGGGAATCAGATATGGGGAATCAGAGGTGGGGAATCAGAGATGGGGAATCAGAGGCGGTGAATCAGAGATGGGGAATCAGAGGCGGGGAATCAGAGGCAGGAAATCAGACACGGGGATTCAGAGGCTGAGAATCAGACGGGGGGAATCAAAGGCGGGGAATCAGAGCTGGGGAATCAGAGGCAGGGAATCAGAGGCGGGGAATCAGATATGGGGAATCAGAGGCTGGGATTCAGAGGCGGGGAATCAGAGGCAGGGAATCAGACACGGGGAATCAGAGGTGGGGAATCAGATATGGGGAATCAGAGGTGGGGAATCAGAGATGGGGAATCAGAGGCGGTGAATCAGAGATGGGGAATCAGAGGCGGGGAATCAGAGGCAGGAAATCAGACACGGGTATTCAGAGGCTGAGAATCAGACGGGGGGAATCAAAGGCGGGGAATCAGAGCTGGGGAATCAGAGGCAGGGAATCAGAGGCGGGCAATCAGATATGGGGAATCAGAGGCTGGGATTCAGAGGCGGGGAATCAGAGGCAGGGAATCAGACACGGGGAATCAGATGTGGGGAATCAGAGGTGGGGAATCAGAGTTGGGGAATCAGAGGCAGGGAATCGGATGTGTGGAATCAGAGATGGGGAATCAGATGTGGGGAATCAGAGGAACAGGGATGGGGAATCAGAGGCGGGGAATCAGAGGCAGGAAATCAGACACGGGGATTCAGAGGCTGGGAATCAGACGGGGGGAATCAAAGGCGGGGAATCAGAGCTGGGGAATCAGAGGCAGGGAATCAGAGTTGGGGATTCAGAGACGGGGAATCAGATATGGGGAAACAGAGGCGGGGAATCAGAGGCGGGCAAACAGAGGCGGGGTATTAGATATGGGGAATCAGAGGTGGGGAATCTGAGGTGGTGAATCAGTGATGGGGAATCACAGGCGGGGAATCAGAGGCAGGGAATAGAACGCAGGGAATCAGACGCAGGGAATCAGAGCTGGGGAATCAGAGGCGGGGAATCATAGTTGGGAATCAGAGGCGGGGAATCAGATATTGGGAAACAGAGGCGGGGAATCAGAGGCGGGGAAACAGAGGCCGGGAATCAGATATGGGGAATCGGATGCGGGGAATCAGAGGCAGGGAATCAGAGCTGGGGAATCAGAGGCGGGGAATCAGAGTTGGGGCATCAGAGGTGGGGAATTAGATATAGGGAAACAGAGGCGGGGAATCAGAGGCGGGGAAACAGAGGCGGGGAATCAGATATGGGGAATCAGAGGTGGGGAATCAGAGGCAGGGAATCAGATGTGCGGAATCAGAGATGGGGAATCAGAGGCAGGGAATCAGAATCAGAAGCGGGGAATCAGAGGCCGGGAATCAGAGGCCGGGAATCAGATGCTGGGAATAAGAGGCCGGGAATCAGAGGTGGGGAATCAGAGTCCGGGAATCAGAGATGGGGATTCAGAGGCGGGGAATGAGATATGGAGAATCAGAGGCGGGGAATCAGAGGCCGGGAAACAGAGGTGGGGAATCAGATATGGGGAATCAGAGGTGGCGAATCAAAGGCGGTGAATCAGAGATGGGGAATCAGAGGCGGGGAATCAGAGGCAGGGAATCAGATGCGGGGAATCAGAGGCGGGGAATCAGAGCTGGCGAATCAGAGGCGGGGAATCAGAGGTGGGCAATCAGAGGCGGGGAATCAGAGGCCGGGAATCAGATATGGGGAAACTGAGGCGGGGAATCCGAGGCGGGGAAACAGAGGCGGGGAATCAGATATGGGGAATCAGAGGTGGGGAATCAGAGCTGGGGAATCAGAGGTGGGGAATCAGATTTGGGGAATCAGAGGTGGGGACTTAGATATTGGGAAACAGAGGCGGGGAATCAGAGGCGGGGAAAGAGAGGCGGGGAATCAGATATGGGGAATCAGAGGTGGGGAATCAGAGGCAGGGAATCAGATGTGCGGAATCAGAGATGGGGAATCAGAGGCAGGGAATCAGAATCAGAAGCAGGGAATCAGAGGCCGGGAATCAGAGGCCGGAATCAGATGATGGGAATCAGAGGCCTGGAATCAGAGGCGGGGAATCAAAGGCAGGGAATCAGATGCGGGGAATCAGAGGCGGGGAATCAGAGCTGGGGAATCAGAGGCGGGGTATTAGAGGTGGTGAATCAGAGGCGGGGAATCAGATATGGGGAAACAGAGGTAGGGAATCAGAGGCGGGGAAACAGAGGCAGGGAATCAGATATGGGGAATCAGAGGCGGGGAATCAGAGGTGGGGAATCATAGGCAGGGAATCGGACGTGCGGAATCAGAGATGGGGAATCAGAGGCCGGGAATCAGAGGTGGTGAATCAGAGATGGGGAATCAGAGGCGGGGAATCAAGAGTCAGGGTATCAGACGCGGCGAATCAGAGGTGGGCAATCAGAGGCAGGGAATCAGAGTTGGGGAATCAGAGGCAGGGAATCAGATATGGGGAATCAGAGGCGGGGAAACAGAGGCGGGGAATCAGATATGGGGAATCAGAGGTGGGGAATCAGGGGCAGGGATTCAGTGTCAGGGAATCAGAGGCGGGGAATCAGAGGCGGGGAATCAGAGGCAGGGAATCAGACACGGGGAATCAGAGGCGGGGAATCAGAGATGGGGAATCAGAGGCGGGGAATCAGAGGCAGGGAATCGGACGCCGGGAATCAGAGTCGGGGAATCAGAGCTGGGGAATCAGAGGCGGGGAATCAGAGTTGGGGAATCAGAGGCGGGGATTCAGATATGGGGAAATAGAGGCGGTGAATCAGATATTGGGAATCAGAGGTGTGGAATCAGAGGTTGGGAATCAGAGGAAGGGAATCAGAGTCGGGGAAACAGAGGCGGGGAATCAGATATGTGGAATCAGAGGTGGCGATTCAAAGGCGGTGAAACAGAGATGGGGAATCAGGGCAGGGAATCAGAGGCAGGGAATCAAACACGGGGAATCAGAGCTGGGGAATCAGAGGCGGGGAATCAGAGTTGGGAATCAGAGGCGGGGAATCAGAGGCGGGGAAACAGAGGCGGGGAATCAGATATGGGGAATCAGAGGTGGGGAATCAGAGGTTGGGAATCAGATGCAGGGAATCAGAGGCGGGGAATCAGAGGCCGGGAATCAGATATGGGGAAACTGAGGCGGGGAATCCGAGGCGGGGAAACAGAGGCGGGGAATCAGATATGGGGAATCAGAGGTGGGGAATCAGAGGTTGGGAATCAGAGGCAGGGAATCAGAGGCTTGGAATCAGATGCAGGGAATCAGATGCGGGGAATCAGAGGCGGGGAATCAGAGCTGGGGAATCAGAGGTGGGGAATCAGATTTGGGGAATCAGAGGTGGGGACTTAGATATTGGGAAACAGAGGCGGGGAATCAGAGGCGGGGAAACAGAGGCGGGGAATCAGATATGGGGAATCAGAGGTGGGGAATCAGAGGCAGGGAATCAGATGTGCGGAATCAGAGATGGGGAATCAGAGGCAGGGAATCAGAATCAGAAGCAGGGAATCAGAGGCCGGGAATCAGAGGCCGGAATCAGATGATGGGAATCAGAGGCCTGGAATCAGAGGCGGGGAATCAAAGGCAGGGAATCAGATGCGGGGAATCAGAGGCGGGGAATCAGAGCTGGGGAATCAGAGGCGGGGTATTAGAGGTGGGGAATCAGAGGCGGGGATCAGATATGGGGAAACAGAGGTAGGGAATCAGAGGCGGGGAAACAGTGGCAGGGAATCAGATATGGGGAATCAGAGGCGGGGAATCAGAGGTGGGGAATCATAGGCAGGGAATCGGACGTGCGGAATCAGAGATGGGGAATCAGAGGCCGGGAATCAGAGGTGGTGAATCAAGAGGCAGGGTATCAGACGCGGGGAATCAGAGGTGGGCAATCAGAGGCGGGGAATCAGATATGGGGAATCAGAGGCGGGGAATCAGATATGGGGAATCAGAGGTGGGGCATCAGAGGTTGTGAATCACAGATGGGGAATCAGAGGCGGGGAATCAGAGGCAGGGAATCAGACGCGGGGAATCAGAGGCGGGGATTCAGAGCTGCGGAATCAGAAGCGGGGAATCAGAGTTGGGGAATCAGAGGCGGGGAATCTGATATGGGGAATCAGAGGCAGGGAATCAGAGGCGAGGAATCAGAGGCAGGGAATCAGACGCGGGGAATCTGAGGCGGGGAATCAGAGCTGGGGAATCAGAGGTGGGGAATCAGAGTTGGGGAATCAGAGGCAGGGAATTGGATGTGCGGAATCAGAGATGGGGAATCAGAGGTGGGGAATCAGAGGCGGTGAATCAGAGATGGGGAATCAGAGGCGGGGAATCAGAGGCAGGAAATCAGACACGGGGATTCAGAGGCTGGTAATCAGACGGGGGGAATCAAAGGCGGGGAATCAGAGCTGGGGAATCTTAGGCAGGGAATCAGAGTTGGGGATTCAGAGGCGGGGAATCAGATATGGGGAAACAGAGGCGGGGAATCAGAGGCGGGAAAACAGAGGCGGGGAATTAGATATGGGGAATCAGAGGTAGGGAATCAGAGGTGGTGAATCAGTGATGGGGAATCACAGGCGGGGAATCAGAGGCAGGGAATAGAACGCGGGGAATCAGAGGCAGGGAATCAGAGGCGGGGAATCATAGTTGGGAATCAGAGGCGGGAATCAGATATTGGGAAACAGAGGCGGGAATCAGAGGCGGGGAAACAGAGGCGGGGAATCAGATATGGGGAATCGGATGCAGGGAATCAGAGGCGGGGAATCAGAGCTGGGGAATCAGAGGCGGGGAATCAGAGCTGGGGCATCAGAGGTGGGGAATTAGATATAGGGAAACAGAGGCGGGGAATCAGAGGCGGGGAAACAGAGGCGGGGAATCAGATATGGGGAATCAGAAGTGGGGAATCAGAGGCAGGGAATCAGATGTGCGGAATCAGAGATGGGGAATCAGAGGCAGGGAATCAGAAGCGGGGAATCAGAGGCCGGGAATCAGAGGCCGGGAATCAGATGCTGGGAATAAGAGGCAGGGAATCAGAGGAGGGGATTCAGAGTCCGGGAATCAGAGATGGGGATTCAGAGGCGGGGAATGAGATATGGAGAATCAGAGGCGGGGAATCAGAGGCGGGGAAACAGAGGTGGGGAATCAGATATGGGGAATCAGAGGTGGCGAATCAAAGGCGGTGAATCAGAGATGGGGAATCAGAGGCGGGGAATCAGAGGCAGGGAATCAGATGCGGGGAATCAGAGGCGGGGAATCAGAGCTGGCGAATCGGAGGCTGGGAATCAGAGGTGGGCAATCAGAGGCGGGGAATCATATATGGGGAATCAGAGGCGGGGAATCAGAGGCGGGGAAACAGAGGCGGGGAATCAAATATAGGGAATCAGAGGTGGGGAATCAGAGGTTGTGAATCAGAGATGGGGAATCAAGGCGGGGAATCAGAGGCGGGGATTCAGAGCTGGGGAATCAGAGGCGGGGAATCAGAGTTGGGGAATCAGAGGCAGGGAATCAGATATGGGGAATCAGAGGCGGGGAATCAGAGGCCGGGAATCAGATATGGGGAAAGAGAGGCGGGGAATCCGAGGCGGGGAAACAGAGGCGGGGAATCAGATATGGGGAATCAGAGGTGGGGAATCAGAGGCTTGGAATCAGATGCAGGGTATCAGATGCGGGGAATCAGAGGCGGGGAATCAGAGCTGGGGAATCAGAGGTGGGGAATCAGATTTGGGGAATCAGAGGTGGGGACTTAGATATTGGGAAACAGAGGCGGGGAATCAGAGGCGGGGAAACAGAGGCGGGGAATCAGATATGGGGAATCAGAGGTGGGGAATCAGAGGCAGGGAATCAGATGTGCGGAATCAGAGATGGGGAATCAGAGGCAGGGAATCAGAATCAGAAGCAGGGAATCAGAGGCCGGGAATCAGAGGCCGGAATCAGATGCTGGGAATCAGAGGCCTGGAATCAGAGGCGGGGTATTAGAGTTGGGGAATCAGAGGCGGGGAATCAGAGCTGGGGAATCAGAGGCGGGGTATTAGAGTTGGGGAATCAGAGGTGGGGAATCAGAGCTGGGGAATCAGAGGCGGGGTATTAGAGTTGGGGAATCAGAGGCGGGGAATCAGATATGGGGAAACAGAGGTGGGGAATCAGAGGCGGGGAAACAGAGGCAGGGAATCAGATATGGGGAATCAGAGGTGGGGCATCAGAGGTTGTGAATCACAGATGGGGAATCAGAGGCGGGGAATCAGAGGCAGGGAATCAGACGCGGGGAATCAGAGGCGGGGATTCAGAGCTGGGGAATCAGAAGCGGGGAATCAGAGTTGGGGAATCAGAGGCGGGGAATCAGATATGGGGAATCAGAGGCAGGGAATCAGAGGCGGGGAATCAGAGGCAGGGAATCAGATGCGGGGAATCTGAGGCGGGGAATCAGAGCTGGGGAATCAGAGGTGGGGAATCAGAGTTGGGGAATCAGAGGCAGGGAATTGGATGTGCGGAATCAGAGAGGGGGAATCAGAGGTGGGGAATCAGAGGCGGTGAATCAGAGATGGGGAATCAGAGGCGGGGAATCAGAGGCAGGAAATCAGACACGGGGATTCAGAGGCTGGGAATCAGACGGGGGGAATCAAAGGCGGGGAATCAGAGCTGGGGAATCTGAGGCAGGGAATCAGAGTTGGGGATTCAGAGGCGGGGAATCAGATATGGGGAAACAGAGGCGGGGAATCAGAGGCGGGCAAACAGAGGCGGGGAATTAGATATGGGGAATCAGAGGTAGGGAATCAGAGGTGGTGAATCAGTGATGGCGAATCACAGGCGGGGAATCAGAGGCAGGGAATAGAACGCGGGGAATCAGAGGCAGGGAATCAGAGCTGGGGAATCAGAGGAGGGGATTCATAGTTGGGAATCAGAGGCGGGAATCAGATATGGGGAATCGGATGCAGGGAATCAGAGGCGGGGAATCAGAGCTGGGGAATCAGAGGCGGGGAATCAGAGTTGGGGCATCAGAGGTGGGGAATTAGATATAGGGAAACAGAGGCGGGGAATCAGAGGCGGGGAAACAGAGGCGGGGAATCAGATATGGGGAATCAGAAGTGGGGAATCAGAGGCAGGGAATCAGATGTGCGGAATCAGAGATGGGGAATCAGAGGCAGGGAATCAGAAGCGGGGAATCAGAGGCCGGGAATCAGAGGCCGGGAATCAGATGCTGGGAATAAGAGGCCGGGAATCAGAGGAGGGGAATCAGAGTCCGGGAATCAGAGATGGGGATTCAGAGGCGGGGAATGAGATATGGAGAATCAGAGGCGGGGAATCAGAGGCGGGGAAACAGAGGTGGGGAATCAGATATGGGGAATCAGAGGTGGCGAATCAAAGGCGGTAAATCAGAGATGGGGAATCAGAGGCGGGGAATCAGAGGCAGGGAATCAGATGCGGGGAATCAGAGGCGGGGAATCAGAGCTGGCGAATCGGAGGCTGGGAATCAGAGGTGGGCAATCAGAGGCGGGGAATCATATATGGGGAATCAGAGGCGGGGAATCAGAGGCGGGGAAACAGAGGCGGGGAATCAAATATAGGGAATCAGAGGTGGGGAATCAGAGGTTGTGAATCAGAGATGGGGAATCAAGGCGGGGAATCAGAGGCAGGGAATCAGACGCGGGGAATCAGAGGCGGGGATTCAGAGCTGGGGAATCAGAGGCGGGGAATCAGAGTTGGGGAATCAGAGGCAGGGAATCAGATATGGGGAATCAGAGGCGGGGAATCGGGGCCGGGAATCAGATATGGGGAAAGAGAGGCGGGGAATCCGAGGCGGGGAAACAGAGGCGGGGAATCAGATATGGGGAATCAGAGGTGGGGAATCAGAGGTTGGGAATCAGAGGCAGGGAATCAGAGGCTTGGAATCAGATGCAGGGTATCAGATGCGGGGAATCAGAGGCGGGGAATCAGAGCTGGGGAATAAGAGGTGGGGAATCAGATTTGGGGAATCAGAGGTGGGGACTTAGATATTGGGAAACAGAGGCGGGCAATCAGAGGCGGGGAAACAGAGGCGGGGAATCAGATATGGGGAATCAGAGGTGGGGAATCAGAGGCAGGGAATCAGATGTGCGGAATCAGAGATGGGGAATCAGAGGCAGGGAATCAGAATCAGAAGCAGGGAATCAGAGGCCGGGAATCAGAGGCCGGAATCAGAGGCGGGGTATTAGAGTTGGGGAATCAGAGGCGGGGAATCAGAGCTGGGGAATCAGAGGCGGGGTATTAGAGTTGGGGAATCAGAGGTGGGGAATCAGAGCTGGGGAATCAGAGGCGGGGTATTAGAGTTGGGGAATCAGAGGCGGGGAATCAGATATGGGGAAACAGAGGTGGGGAATCAGAGGCGGGGAAACAGAGGCAGGGAATCAGATATGGGGAATCAGAGGTGGGGCATCAGAGGTTGTGAATCACAGATGGGGAATCAGAGGCGGGGAATCAGAGGCAGGGAATCAGACGCGGGGAATCAGAGGCGGGGATTCAGAGCTGGGGAATCAGAAGCGGGGAATCAGAGTTGGGGAATCAGAGGCGGGGAATCAGATATGGGGAATCAGAGGCAGGGAATCAGAGGCGGGGAATCAGAGGCAGGGAATCAGATGCGGGGAATCTGAGGCGGGGAATCAGAGCTGGGGAATCAGAGGTGGGGAATCAGAGTTGGGGAATCAGAGGCAGGGAATTGGATGTGCGGAATCAGAGAGGGGGAATCAGAGGTGGGGAATCAGAGGCGGTGAATCAGAGATGGGGAATCAGAGGCGGGGAATCAGAGGCAGGAAATCAGACACGGGGATTCAGAGGCTGGGAATCAGACGGGGGGAATCAAAGGCGGGGAATCAGAGCTGGGGAATCTGAGGCAGGGAATCAGAGTTGGGGATTCAGAGGCGGGGAATCAGATATGGGGAAACAGAGGCGGGGAATCAGAGGCGGGCAAACAGAGGCGTGGAATTAGATATGGGGAATCAGAGGTAGGGAATCAGAGGTGGTGAATCAGTGATGGGGAATCACAGGCGGGGAATCAGAGGCAGGGAATAGAACGCGGGGAATCAGAGGCAGGGAATCAGAGCTGGGGAATCAGAGGAGGGGATTCATAGTTGGGAATCAGAGGCGGGAATCAGATATGGGGAAACAGAGGCGGGGAATCAGAGGCGGTGAAACAGAGGCGGGGAATCAGATATGGGGAATCGGATGCAGGGAATCAGAGGCGGGGAATCAGAGCTGGGGAATCAGAGGCGGGGAATCAGAGTTGGGGCATCAGAGGTGGGGAATTAGATATAGGGAAACAGAGGCGGGGAATCAGAGGTGGGGAAACAGAGGCGGGGAATCAGATATGGGGAATCAGAGGTGGGGAATCAGAGGCAGGGAATCAGATGTGCGGAATCAGAGATGGGGAATAAGAGGCAGGGAATCAGAATCAGAAGCGGGGAATCAGAGGCCGGGAATCAGAGGCCGGGAATCAGATGCTGGGAATAAGAGGCCGGGAATCAGAGGTGGGGAATCAGATATGGGGAATCAGAGGTGGCGAATCAAAGGCGGTGAATCAGAGATGGGGAATCAGAGGCGGGGAATCAGAGGCAGGGAATCAGATGCGGGGAATCAGAGGCGGGGAATCAGAGCTGGCGAATCAGAGGCTGGGAATCAGAGGTGGGCAATCAGAGGCGGGGAATCAGATATGGGGAATCAGAGGCGGGGAATCAGAGGCGGGGAAACAGAGGCGGGGAATCAAATATAGGGAATCAGAGGTGGGGAATCAGAGGTTGTCAATCAGAGATGGGGAATCAAGGCGGGGAATCAGAGGCAGGGAATCAGACGCGGGGAATCAGAGACGGGGATTCAGAGCTGGGGAATCAGAGGCGGGGAATCAGAGTTGGGGAATCAGAGGCAGGGAATCAGATATGGGGAATCAGAGGCGGGGAATCAGAGGCGGGGAAACAGAGGCCGGGAATCAGATGTGGGGAATCAGAGGTGGGGAATCAGGGGCAGGGAATCAGTGGCAGGGAATCAGAGGCGGGGAATCAGAGGCGGGGAATCAAAGGCAGGGAATCAGACACGGGGAATCAGAGGCGGGGAATCAGAGATGGGGAATAAGAGGCGGGGAATCAGAGGCAGGGAATCGGATGCCGGGAATCAGAGTCGGGGAATCAGAGCTGGGGAATCAGAGGCGGGGAATCAGAGTTGGGGAATCAGAGGCGGGGAATCAGATATGGGGAAATAGAGGCGGGGAATCAGATATGGGGAATCAGAGGTGTGGAATCAGAGGTTGGGAATCAGAGGCAGGGAATCAGAGTCGGGGAAACAGAGGCGGGGAATCAGATATGGGGAATCAGATGTGGCGAATCAAAGGCGGTGAAACAGAGATGGGGAATCAGGGCAGGGAATCAGAGGCAGGGAATCAAACACGGGGAATCAGAGCTGGGGAATCAGAGGCGGGGAATCAGAGTTGGGAATAAGTGGCGGGGAATCAGAGGCGGGGAAACAGAGGCGGGGAATCAGATATGGGGAATCAGAGGTGGGGAATCCGAGGTTGGGAATCAGAGGCAGGGAATCAGAGGCGGAAAATCAGAGGCGGGGAATCAGAGGAAGGGAATCAGATGTGCGGAATCGGAGATGGGGAATCAGAGGCAGGGAATCAGAGGCGGGGAATCAGAGGCGGGGAATCAGAGGCCGGGAATCAGATATGGGGAAACAGAGGCGGGGAATCCGAGTCGGGGAAACAGAGGCGGGGAATCAGATATGGGGAATCAGAGGTGGGGAATCAGAGGTTGGGAATCAGAGGCAGGGAATCAGAGGCTTGGAATCAGATGCAGGGAATCAGATGCGGGGAATCAGAGGCGGGGAATCAGAGCTGGGGAATCAGAGGTGGGGAATCAGATTTGGGGAATCAGAGGCGGGGACTTAGATATTGGGAAACAGAGGCGGGGAATCAGAGGCGGGGAAACCCAGGTGGGGAATCAGATATGGGGAATCAGAGGTGGGGAATCAGAGGCAAGGAATCAGATGTGCGGAATCAGAGATGGGGAATCAGAGGAAGGGAATCAGAATCAGAAGCAGGGAATCAGAGGCCGGGAATCAAAGGCCGGAATCAGATGCTGGGAATCAGAGGCCTGGAATCAGAGGCGGGGAATCAGAGGCAAAGAATCAGATGCGGGGAATCAGAGGCGGGGAATCAGAGCTGGGGAATCAGAGGCGGGGATTCAGACTTGGGGAATCAGAGGCGGGGAATCAGAGGCGGGGAAACAGAGGCGGGGAATCAGATATGGGGAATCAGAGGTGGGGAATCAAAGGTTGGGAATCAGAAGCAGGGAATCAGAGGCGGGGAATCAGAGCTGGGGAATCAGAGATGGGGAATAAGAGGCAGGGAATCAGAATCAGAAGCGGGGAATCAGAGGCCGGGAATCAGAGGCCGGGAATCAGATGCTGGGAATAAGAGGCCGGGAATCAGAGGTGGGGAATCAGATATGGGGAATCAGAGGTGGCGAATCAAAGGCGGTGAATCAGAGATGGGGAATCAGAGGCGGGGAATCAGAGGCAGGGAATCAGATGCGGGGAATCAGAGGCGGGGAATCAGAGCTGGCGAATCAGAGGCTGGGAATCAGAGGTGGGCAATCAGAGGCGGGGAATCAGATATGGGGAATCAGAGGCGGGGAATCAGAAGCGGGGAAACAGAGGCGGGGAATCAAATATAGGGAATCACAGGTGGGGAATCAGAGGTTGTCAATCAGAGATGGGGAATCAAGGCGGGGAATCAGAGGCAGGGAATCAGACGCGGGGAATCAGAGGCGGGGATTCAGAGCTGGGGAATCAGAGGCGGGGAATCAGAGTTGGGGAATCAGAGGCAGGGAATCAGATATGGGGAATGAGAGGCGGGGAATCAGAGGCGGGGAAACAGAGGCCGGGAATCAGATGTGGGGAATCAGAGGTGGGGAATCAGGGGCAGGGAATCAGTGGCAGGGAATCAGAGGCGGGGAATCAGAGGCGGGGAATCAAAGGCAGGGAATCAGACACGGGGAATCAGAGGCTGGGAATCAGAGATGGGGAATCAGAGGCGGGGAATCAGAGGCAGGGAATCCGATGCCGGGAATCAGAGTCCGGGAATCAGAGCTGGGGAATCAGAGGCGGGGAATCAGAGTTGGGGAATCAGAGGCGGGGAATCAGATATGGGGAAATAGAGGCGGGGAATCAGATATGGGGAATCAGAGGTCTGGAATCAGAGGTTGGGAATCAGAGGCAGGGAATCAGAGTCGGGGAAACAGAGGCAGGGAATCAGATATGGGGAATCAGAAGTGGCGAATCAAAGGCGGTGAAACAGAGATGGGGAATCAGGGCAGGGAATCAGAGGCAGGGAATCAAACACGGGGAATCAGAGCTGGGGAATCAGAGGCGGGGAATCAGAGTTGGGAATCAGAGGCGGGGAATCAGAGGCGGGGAAACAGAGGCGGGGAATCAGATATGGGGAATCAGAGGTGGGGAATCCGAGGTTGGGAATCAGAGGCAGGGAATCAGAGGCGGAAAATCAGAGGCGGGGAATCAGAGGAAGGGAATCAGATGTGCGGAATCGGAGATGGGGAATCAGAGGCAGGGAATCAGAGGCGGGGAATCAGAGGCGGGGAATCAGAGGCCGGGAATCAGATATGGGGAAACAGAGGCGGGGAATCCGAGTCGGGGAAACAGAGGCGGGGAATCAGATATGGGGAATCAGAGGTGGGGAATCAGAGGTTGGGAATCAGAGGCAGGGAATCAGAGGCTTGGAATCAGATGCAGGGAATCAGATGCGGGGAATCAGAGGCGGGGAATCAGAGCTGGGGAATCAGAGGTGGGGAATCAGATTTGGGGAATCAGAGGCGGGGACTTAGATATTGGGAAACAGAGGCGGGGAATCAGAGGCGGGGAAACCCAGGTGGGGAATCAGATATGGGGAATCAGAGGTGGGGAATCAGAGGCAAGGAATCAGATGTGCGGAATCAGAGATGGGGAATCAGAGGAAGGGAATCAGAATCAGAAGCAGGGAATCAGACGCCGGGAATCAAAGGCCGGAATCAGATGCTGGGAATCAGAGGCCTGGAATCAGAGGCGGGGAATCAGAGGCAAAGAATCAGATGCGGGGAATCAGAGGCGGGGAATCAGAGCTGGGGAATCAGAGGCGGGGATTCAGAGTTGGGGAATCAGAGGCGGGGAATCAGAGGCGGGGAAACAGAGGCGGGGAATCAGATATGGGGAATCAGAGGTGGGGAATCAAAGGTTGGGAATAAGAAGCAGGGAATCAGAGGCGGGGAATCAGAGGCGGGGAATCAGAGGCAGGGAATCCGATGTGCGGAATCGGAGATGGGGAATCAGAGGCAGGGAATCAGAGGCGGGGAATCAGAGGCGGAGAATCAGAGGCCGGGAATCAGATATGGGGAAACAGAGGCGGGGAATCAGAGGCGGGGAAACAGAGGCGGGGAATCAGATATGGGGAATCAGAGGTGGGGAATCAGAGGTTGGGAATCAGAGGCAGGGAATCAGAGGCTGGGAATCAGATGCAGGGAATCAGATGCGGGAAATCAGAGGCGGGGAATCAGAGCTGGGGAATCAGAGGTGGGGAATCAGAGTTGGGGAATCAGAGTCGGGGACTTAGATATGGGGAAACAGAGGCGGGGAATCAGAGGCAGGGAAACAGACGCGGGGAATCAGAGGCGGGGATTCAGAGCTGGGGAATCAGAGGTGGGGAATCAGAGTTGGGGAATCAGAGGCGGGGAATCAGATATGGGGAATCAGAGGCGGGGAATCAGAGGCGGGGAAACAGAGCTGGGGAATCAGAGGTGGGGAATCAGATATGGGGAATCAGAGGTGGGGTATCAGGGGCAGGGAATCAGTGGCAGGGAATCAGAGGCGGGGATTCAGAGGCGGGGAATCAGAGGCAGGGAATCAGACACGGGGAATCAGATATGGGGAAACAGAGGCGGGGAATCAGAGGCGGGCAAACAGAGGCGGGGAATTAGATATGGGGAATCAGAGGTGGGGAATCAGAGGTGGTGAATCAGAGATGGGGAATCACAGGCGGGGAATCAGAGGCAGGGAATAGAACGCGGGGAATCAGAGGCGGGGAATCAGAGCTGGGGAATCAGAGGCGGGGAATCATAGTTGGGAAGCAGAGGCTGGGAATCAGATATGGGGAAACAGAGGCGGGGAATCAAAGGCGGGGAAACAGAGGCGGGGAATCAGATATGGGGAATCGGATGCGGGGAATCAGAGGCGGGGAATCAGAGCTGGGGAATCAGAGGCGGGGTATCAGAGTTGGGGCATCTGATGTGGGGAATTAGATATGGGGAAACAGAGGCGGGGAATCAGAGGCGGGGAAACAGAGGCGAGGCATCAGATATGGGGAATCAGAGGTGGGGAATCAGAGGCAGGGAATCAGATGTGCGGAATCAGAGATGGGGAATCAGAGGCAGGGAATCAGAATCAGAAGCGGGGAATCAGAGGCCGGGAATCAGAGGCCGGGATTCGGATGCCAGGAATAAGAGGCCGGGAATCAGAGGTGGGGAATCAGAATCCGGGAATCAGAGATGGGGATTCAGAGGCGGGGAATGATATATGGGGAATCAGAGGCGGGGAATCAGAGGCGGGGTAACAGAGGTGGGGAATCAGATATGGGGAGTCAGAGGTGACGAATCAAAGGCGGTGAATCAGAGATGGGGAATCAGAGGCGGGGAATCAGAGGCAGGGAATCAAACACGGGGAATCAGAGGCGGGGAATCAGAGCTGGGGAATCGGAGGCGGGGAATCAGAGTTGGGGAATCAGAGGCGGGGAATCAGATAAGGGGAAACAGGGGCGGGAATCAGAGGCAGGGAAACAGAGGCGGGGAATCAGATATGGGGAATCAGGGGTTGGGAATCAGAGGTTGGGAATCAGAGGCAGGGAATCAGAGGCGTGGAAACAGAGGCGGGGATTCAGATATGGGGAATCAGAGGTGGGGAATCAGGGGCGTGGAATCAGAGGCAGGGAATTAGATGTGGTGAATCAGAGATGGGGAATCAGAGGCAGGGAATCAGAATCAGAAGCGGGGTATCAGTGGCCGGGAATCAGAGGAAGGTAATCAGAGGCAGGGGATCAAACACGGGGAATCAGAGGCTGGGAATCAGAGCTGGGGAATCAGAGGCGGGGAATCAGAGCTGGGGAATCACAGGCGGGGAATCAGAGATGGGGAATCAAGGGGGGAATCAGAGGCAGGGAATCAGATGCGGGGAATCAGAGGCGGGGAATCATAGCTGGCGAATCAGAGGCGGGGAATCAGAGGTGGGCAATCAGAGGATGGGAATCAGATATGGGGAATCAGAGGCGGGGAATCAGAGCTGGGGAATCACAGGCGGGGAATCAGAGTTGGGGAATCAGAGGCGGGGAATCAGATATGGGGAAACAGAGGCGGGGAATCAGAGGCGGTGAAACAGAGGCGGGGAATCAGAGGTGGGGAATCAGAGGTTGGGAATCAGAGGCCTGGAATCAGAGGCGGGGAATCAGACGCAGGGAATCAGATGCGGGGAATCAGAGGAGGGGAATCAGAGCTGGGGAATCAGAGGCGGGGTATTAGAGTTGGGGAATCAGAGGCAGGGAATCAGACGTGGGGAATCAGAGGGGGGGAATCATAGCTGGCGAATCAGAGGCGGGGAATCAGAGGTGGGCAATCAGAGGCCGGGAATCAGAGGTGGTGAATCAGAGATGGGGAATCAGAGGCGGGGAATCAGTGGCAGGGAATCAGATATGGGGAATCAGAGGCGTGGAATCAGAGGCAGGGAATCAGACACGGGGAATCAGACACGGGGAATCAGATGTGGGGAATCAGAGATGGGGAATCAGAGGCTGTGAATCAGAGATGGGGAATCAGAGGCGGGGAATCAGAGGCAGGAAATCAGACACGGGGATTCAGAGGCTGGGAATCAGACGGGGGGAATCAAAGGCGGGGAATCAGAGCTGGGGAATCAGAGGCAGGGAATCAGAGGCGGGGAATCAGATATGGGGAATCAGAGGCTGGTATTCAGAGGCGGGGAATCAGAGGCAGGGAATCAGACACGGGGAATCAGAGGTGGGGAATCAGAGATGGGGAATCAGAGGCGGGGAATCAGAGTTGGGGAATCAGAGGCAGGGAATCGGATGTGCGGAATCAGAGATCGGGAATCAGAGGTGGGGAATCAGAGGCGGTGAATCAGAGATGGGGAATCAGAGGCGGGGAATCAGAGGCAGGAAATCAGACACGGGTATTCAGAGGCTGGGAATCAGACGGGGGGAATCAAAGGCGGGGAATCAGAGCTGGGGAATCAGAGGCAGGGAATCAGAGTTGGGGATTCAGAGACGGGGAATCAGATATGGGGAAACAGAGGCGGTGAATCAGAGGCGGGCAAACAGAGGCGGGGAATTAGATATGGGGAATCAGATGTGGGGAATCAGAGGTGGTGAATCAGTGATGGGGAATCACAGGCGGGGAATCAGAGGCAGGGAATAGAACGCAGGGAATCAGAGGCAGGGAATCAGAGCTGGGGAATCAGAGGCGGGGAATCATAGTTGGGAATCAGAGGCGGGGAATCAGATATGGGGAAACAGAGGCGGGGAATCAGAGGCGGGGAAACAGAGGTGGGGAATCAGATATGGGGAATCGGATGCGGGGAATCAGAGGCGGGGAATCAGAGCTGGGGAATCAGAGGCGGGGAATCAGAGTTGGGGCATCAGAGGTGGGGAATTAGATATAGGGAAACAGAGGCGGGGAATCAGAGGCGGGGAAACAGAGGCGGGGAATCAGATATGGGGAATCAGAGGTGGGGAATCAGAGGCAGGGAATCAGATGTGCGGAATCAGAGATGGGGAATCAGAGGCAGGGAATCAGAATCAGAAGCGGGGAATCAGAGGCCGGGAATCAGAGGCCGGGAATCAGATGCTGGGAATAAGAGGCCGGGAATCAGAGGTGGGGAATCAGAGTCCGGGAATCAGAGATGGGGATTCAGAGGCGGGGAATAAGATATGGAGAATCAGAGGCGGGGAATCAGAGGCCGGGAAACAGAGGTGGGGAATCAGATATGGGGAATCAGAGGTGGCGAATCAAAGGCGGTGAATCAGAGATGGGGAATCAGAGGCGGGGAATCAGAGGCAGGGAATCAGATGCGGGGAATCAGAGGCGGGGAATCAGAGCTGGCGAATCAGAGGCGGGGAATCAGAGGTGGGCAATAAGAGCCGGGGAATCAGATATTGGGAATCAGAGGCGGAAATCAGAGGCGGGGAAACAGAGGTGGGGAATCAGATATGGGGAAACAGAGGTGGCGAATCAAAGGCGGTGAATCAGAGATGGGGAATCAGAGGCGGGGAATCAGAGGCAGGGAATCAAAAACGGGGAATCAGAGGCGGGGAATCAGAGCTGGGGAATCAGAGGCGGGGAAGCAGAGTAGGAGAATCAGAGGTGGGGAATCAGATATGGGGAATCAGAGGTGTGGAATCAGAGGTTGGGAATCAGAGGCGGGGAAACAGAGGAGGGGAATCAGATATGGGGAATCAGAGGTGGCGAATTAAAGGCGGTGAATCAGAGATGGGGAATCAGGGCAGGGAATCAGAGGCAGGGAATCAAACACGGGGAATCAGAGGCGTGGAATCAGAGCTGGGGAATCAGAGGCGGGGATTCAGAGTTGGGGAATCAGAGGCGGGGAATCAGAGGCGGGGAAACAGAGGCGGGGAATCAGATATGGGGAATCAGAGGTGGGGAATCAGAGGTTGGGAATCAGAAGCAGGGAATCAGAGGCGGGGAATCAGAGGCAGGGAATCAGAGGCAGGAAATCCGATGTGCGGAATCGGAGATGGGGAATCAGAGGCAGGGAATCAGAGGCGAGGAATCAGAGGCGGGGAATCAGAGGCCGGGAATCAGATATGGGGAAACAGAGGCGGGGAATCAGAGGCGGGGAAACAGAGGCGGGGAATCAGATATGGGGAATCAGAGGTGGGGAATCAGAGGTTGGGAATCAGAGGCAGGGAATCAGAGGCTGGGAATCAGATGCAGGGAATCAGATGCGGGGAATCAGAGGCGGGGAATCAGAGCTGGGGAATCAGAGGTGGGGAATCAGAGTTGGGGAATCAGAGTCGGGTACTTAGATATGGGGAAACAGAGGCAGGGAATCAGAGGCGGGGAAACAGACGCGGGGAATCAGAGGCGGGTATCAGAGCTGGGGAATCAGAGGCGGGGAATCAGAGTTGGGGAATCAGAGGCGGGGAATCAGAGGCAGGGAATCAGAGGCGGGGAATCAGAGGCGGAGAAACAGAGGCAGGGAATCAGATATGGGGAATCAGAGGTGGGGTATCAGGGGCAGGGATTCAGTGGCAGGGAATCAGAGGCGGGGAATCAGAGGCGGGGAATCAGAGGCAGGGAATCAGACACGGGGAATCAGATATGGGGAAACAGAGGCGGGGAATCAGAGGCGGGCAAACAGAGGCGGGGAATTAGATAAGGGGAATCAGAGGTGGGGAATCAGAGGTGGTGAATCAGAGATGGGGAATCACAGGCGGGGAATCAGAGGCAGGGAATAGAACGCGGGGAATCAAAGGCGGGGAAACAGAGGCGGGGAATCAGATATGGGGAATCGGATGCGGGGAATCAGAGGCGGGGAATCAGAGCTGGGGAATCAGAGGCGGGGTATCAGAGTTGGGGCATCAGAGGTGGGGAATTAGATATGGGGAAACAGAGGTGGGGAATCAGAGGCGGGGAAACAGAGGTGGGGAATCAGATATGGGGAATCAGAGGTGGGGAATCAGAGGCAGGGAATCAGATGTGCGGAATCAGAGATGGGGAATCAGAGGCAGGGAATCAGAATCAGAAGCGGGGAATCAGAGCCCGGGAATCAGAGGCCGGGTTTCAGATGCCGGGAATAAGAGGCCGGGAATCAGAGGTGGGGAATCAGAGTCCGGGAATCAGAGATGGGGATTCAGAGGCGGGGAATGATATATGGGGAATAAGAGGCGGGGAATCAGAGACGGGGTAACAGAGGTGGGGAATCAGATATGTGGAATCAGAGGTGTCGAATCAAAGGCGGTGAATCAGAGATGGGGAATCAGAGGCGGGGAATCAGAGGCAGGGAATCAAACACGGGGAATCAGAGGCGGGGAATCAGAGCTGGGGAATCAGAGGTGGGGAATCAGAGTTGGGGAATCAGAGGCGGGGAATCAGATATGGGGAAACAGGGGCGGAGAATCAGAG
Source organism: Narcine bancroftii (assembly GCF_036971445.1). Taxonomy (NCBI): domain Eukaryota; kingdom Metazoa; phylum Chordata; class Chondrichthyes; order Torpediniformes; family Narcinidae; genus Narcine; species Narcine bancroftii. Next base: position 1,985,425 of record NW_027211883.1, read on the forward strand.
GCAGGGAAACAGAGGCGGGGAATCAGATATGGGGAATCAGGGGTGGGGAATCAGAGGTTGGGAATCAGAGGCAGGGAATCAGAGGCGTGGAAACAGAGGCGGGGATTCAGATATGGGGAATCAGAGGTGGGGAATCAGGGGCGTGGAATCAGATGCAGGGAATTAGATGTGGTGAATCAGAGATGGGGAATCAGAGGCAGGGAATCAGAATCAGAAGCGGGGTATCAGAGGCCGGGAATCAGAGGAAGGTAATCAGAGGCAGGGGATCAAACACGGGGAATCAGAGGCTGGGAATCAGAGCTGGGGAATCACAGGCGGGGAATCAGAGATGGGGAATCAGAGGCGGGGAATCAGAGGCAGGGAATCAGATGCGGGGAATCAGAGGCGGGGAATCAGAGCTGGCGAATCAGAGGCGGGCAATCAGAGGTGGGCAATCAGAGGATGGGAATCAGATATGGGGAATCAGAGGCGGGGAATTAGAGCTGGGGAATCACAGGCGGGGAATCAGAGTTGGGGAATCAGAGGCGGGGAATCAGATATGGGGAAACAGAGTCGGGGAATCAGAGGCGGTGAAACAGAGGCGGGGAATCAGATATGGGGAATCAGAGGTGGGGAATGAGAGGTTGGGAATCAGAGGCCTGGAATCAGAGGCGGGGAATCAGAGGCAGGGAATCAGATGCGGGGAATCAGAGGAGGGGAATCAGAGCTGGGGAATCAGAGGCGGGGTATTAGAGTTGGGGAATCAGAGGTGGGGAATCAGACGCGGGGAATCAGAGGGGGGGTATCATAGCTGGCGAATCAGAGGCGGGGAATCAGAGGTGGGCAATCAGAGGCCGGGAATCAGAGGTGGTGAATCAGAGATGGGGAATCAGAGGCGGGGAATCAGTGGCAGGGAATCAGATATGGGGAATCAGAGGCGTGGAATCAGAGGCAGGGAATCAGACACGGGGAATCAGACACGGGGAATCAGAGGTGGGGAATCAGAGATGGGGAATCAGAGGCGGTGAATCAGAGATGGGGAATCAGAGGCGGGGAATCAGAGGCAGGAAATCAGATATGGGGAATCAGAGGCTGGGATTCAGAAGCGGGGAATCAGAGGCAGGGAATCAGACACGGGGAATCAGAGGTGGGGAATCAGAGATGGGGAATCAGAGGCGGGGAATCACAGGCAGGGAATCAGACGCGGGGAATCTGAGGCGGGGAATCAGAGCTGGGGAATCAGAGGTGGGGAATCAGAGTTGGGGAATCAGAGGCAGGGAATCGGATGTGCGGAATCAGAGATGGGGAATCAGATGTGGGGAATCAGAGGAATCAGAGATGGGGAATCAGAGGCGGGGAATCAGAGGCAGGAAATAAGACACGGGGATTCAGAGGCTGGGAATCAGACGGGGGGAATCAAAGGCGGGGAATAAGAGCTGGGGAATCAGAGGCAGGGAATCAGAGTTTGGGATTCAGAGACGGGGAATCAGATATGGGGAAAGAGAGGCGGGGAATCAGAGGCGGGCAAACAGAGGCGGGGAATTAGATATGGGGAATCAGAGGTGGGGAATCAGAGGTGGTGAATAAGTGATGGGGAATCACAGGCGGGGAATCAGAGGCAGGGAATAGAACGCAGGGAATCAGACGCAGGGAATCAGAGCTGGGGAATCAGAGGCGGGGAATCATAGTTGGGAATCAGAGGCGGGGAATCAGATATGGGGAAACAGAGGCGGGGAATCAGAGGCGGGGAAACAGAGGCGGGGAATCAGATATGGGGAATCGGATGCGGGGAATCAGAGGCGGGGAATCAGAGCTGGGGAATCAGAGGCGGGGAATCAGAGTTGGGGCATCAGAGGTGGGGAATTAGATATCGGGAAAAAGAGGTGGGGAATCAGAGGCGGGGAAACAGAGGCGGGGAATCAGATATGGGGAATCAGAGGTGGGGAATCAGAGGCAGGGAATCAGATGTGCGGAATCAGAGATGGGGAATCAGAGGCAGGGAATCAGAATCAGAAGCGGGGAATCAGAGGCCGGGAATCAGAGGCCGGGAATCAGATTCTGGGAATAAGAGGCCGGGAATCAGAGGTGGGGAATCAGAGTCCGGGAATCGGAGATGGGGATTCAGAGGCGGGGAATGAGATATGGAGAATCAGAGGCGGGGAATCAGAGGCCGGGAAACAGAGGTGGGGAATCAGATATGGGGAATCAGAGGTGGCGAATCAAAGGCGGTGAATCAGAGATGGGGAATCAGAGGTGGGGAATCAGAGGCAGGGAATCAGATGCGGGGAATCAGAGGCGGGGAATCAGAGCTGGCGAATCAGAGGCGGGGAATCAGAGGTGGGCAATCAGAGGCGGGGAATCAGATATGGGGAATCAGAGGCGGGGAATCAGAGGCGGGGAAACAGAGGCGGGGAATCAAATATAGGGAATCAGAGGTGGGGAATCAGAGGTTGTGAATCAGTGATGGGGAATCAAGGCGGGGAATCAGAGGCAGGGAATCAAAAACGGGGAATCAGAGGCGGGGAATCAGAGCTGGGGAATCAGAGGCGGGGAAGCAGAGTAGGAGAATCAGAGGTGGGGAATCAGATATGGGGAATCAGAGGTGTGGAATCAGAGGTTGGGAATCAGAGGCGGGGAAACAGAGGAGGGGAATCAGATATGGGGAATCAGAGGTGGCGAATTAAAGGCGGTGAATCAGAGATGGGGAATCAGGGCAGGGAATCAGAGGCAGGGAATCAAACACGGGGAATCAGAGGCGTGGAATCAGAGCTGGGGAATCAGAGGCGGGGATTCAGAGTTGGGGAATCAGAGGCGGGGAATCAGAGGCGGGGAAACAGAGGCGGGGAATCAGATATGGGGAATCAGAGGTGGGGAATCAGAGGTTGGGAATCAGAAGCAGGGAATCAGAGGCGGGGAATCAGAGGCAGGGAATCAGAGGCAGGAAATCCGATGTGCGGAATCGGAGATGGGGAATCAGAGGCAGGGAATCAGAGGCGAGGAATCAGAGGCGGGGAATCAGAGGCCGGGAATCAGATATGGGGAAACAGAGGCGGGGAATCAGAGGCGGGGAAACAGAGGCGGGGAATCAGATATGGGGAATCAGAGGTGGGGAATCAGAGGTTGGGAATCAGAGGCAGGGAATCAGAGGCTGGGAATCAGATGCAGGGAATCAGATGCGGGGAATCAGAGGCGGGGAATCAGAGCTGGGGAATCAGAGGTGGGGAATCAGAGTTGGGGAATCAGAGTCGGGTACTTAGATATGGGGAAACAGAGGCAGGGAATCAGAGGCGGGGAAACAGACGCGGGGAATCAGAGGCGGGTATCAGAGCTGGGGAATCAGAGGCGGGGAATCAGAGTTGGGGAATCAGAGGCGGGGAATCAGAGGCAGGGAATCAGAGGCGGGGAATCAGAGGCGGAGAAACAGAGGCAGGGAATCAGATATGGGGAATCAGAGGTGGGGTATCAGGGGCAGGGATTCAGTGGCAGGGAATCAGAGGCGGGGAATCAGAGGCGGGGAATCAGAGGCAGGGAATCAGACACGGGGAATCAGATATGGGGAAACAGAGGCGGGGAATCAGAGGCGGGCAAACAGAGGCGGGGAATTAGATAAGGGGAATCAGAGGTGGGGAATCAGAGGTGGTGAATCAGAGATGGGGAATCACAGGCGGGGAATCAGAGGCAGGGAATAGAACGCGGGGAATCAAAGGCGGGGAAACAGAGGCGGGGAATCAGATATGGGGAATCGGATGCGGGGAATCAGAGGCGGGGAATCAGAGCTGGGGAATCAGAGGCGGGGTATCAGAGTTGGGGCATCAGAGGTGGGGAATTAGATATGGGGAAACAGAGGTGGGGAATCAGAGGCGGGGAAACAGAGGTGGGGAATCAGATATGGGGAATCAGAGGTGGGGAATCAGAGGCAGGGAATCAGATGTGCGGAATCAGAGATGGGGAATCAGAGGCAGGGAATCAGAATCAGAAGCGGGGAATCAGAGCCCGGGAATCAGAGGCCGGGTTTCAGATGCCGGGAATAAGAGGCCGGGAATCAGAGGTGGGGAATCAGAGTCCGGGAATCAGAGATGGGGATTCAGAGGCGGGGAATGATATATGGGGAATAAGAGGCGGGGAATCAGAGACGGGGTAACAGAGGTGGGGAATCAGATATGTGGAATCAGAGGTGTCGAATCAAAGGCGGTGAATCAGAGATGGGGAATCAGAGGCGGGGAATCAGAGGCAGGGAATCAAACACGGGGAATCAGAGGCGGGGAATCAGAGCTGGGGAATCAGAGGTGGGGAATCAGAGTTGGGGAATCAGAGGCGGGGAATCAGATATGGGGAAACAGGGGCGGAGAATCAGAGGCAGGGAAACAGAGGCGGGGAATCAGATATGGGGAATCAGGGGTGGGGAATCAGAGGTTGGGAATCAGAGGCAGGGAATCAGAGGCGTGGAAACAGAGGCGGGGATTCAGATATGGGGAATCAGAGGTGGGGAATCAGGGGCGTGGAATCAGATGCAGGGAATTAGATGTGGTGAATCAGAGATGGGGAATCAGAGGCAGGGAATCAGAATCAGAAGCGGGGTATCAGAGGCCGGGAATCAGAGGAAGGTAATCAGAGGCAGGGGATCAAACACGGGGAATCAGAGGCTGGGAATCAGAGCTGGGGAATCACAGGCGGGGAATCAGAGATGGGGAATCAGAGGCGGGGAATCAGAGGCAGGGAATCAGATGCGGGGAATCAGAGGCGGGGAATCAGAGCTGGCGAATCAGAGGCGGGCAATCAGAGGTGGGCAATCAGAGGATGGGAATCAGATATGGGGAATCAGAGGCGGGGAATTAGAGCTGGGGAATCACAGGCGGGGAATCAGAGTTGGGGAATCAGAGGCGGGGAATCAGATATGGGGAAACAGAGTCGGGGAATCAGAGGCGGTGAAACAGAGGCGGGGAATCAGATATGGGGAATCAGAGGTGGGGAATTAGAGGTTGGGAATCAGAGGCCTGGAATCAGAGGCGGGGAATCAGAGGCAGGGAATCAGATGCGGGGAATCAGAGGAGGGGAATCAGAGCTGGGGAATCAGAGGCGGGGTATTAGAGTTGGGGAATCAGAGGTGGGGAATCAGACGCGGGGAATCAGAGGGGGGGTATCATAGCTGGCGAATCAGAGGCGGGGAATCAGAGGTGGGCAATCAGAGGCCGGGAATCAGAGGTGGTGAATCAGAGATGGGGAATCAGAGGCGGGGAATCAGTGGCAGGGAATCAGATATGGGGAATCAGAGGCGTGGAATCAGAGGCAGGGAATCAGACACGGGGAATCAGACACGGGGAATCAGAGGTGGGGAATCAGAGATGGGGAATCAGAGGCGGTGAATCAGAGATGGGGAATCAGAGGCGGGGAATCAGAGGCAGGAAATCAGATATGGGGAATCAGAGGCTGGGATTCAGAAGCGGGGAATCAGAGGCAGGGAATCAGACACGGGGAATCAGAGGTGGGGAATCAGAGATGGGGAATCAGAGGCGGGGAATCACAGGCAGGGAATCAGACGCGGGGAATCTGAGGCGGGGAATCAGAGCTGGGGAATCAGAGGTGGGGAATCAGAGTTGGGGAATCAGAGGCAGGGAATCGGATGTGCGGAATCAGAGATGGGGAATCAGATGTGGGGAATCAGAGGAATCAGAGATGGGGAATCAGAGGCGGGGAATCAGAGGCAGGAAATAAGACACGGGGATTCAGAGGCTGGGAATCAGACGGGGGGAATCAAAGGCGGGGAATAAGAGCTGGGGAATCAGAGGCAGGGAATCAGAGTTTGGGATTCAGAGACGGGGAATCAGATATGGGGAAAGAGAGGCGGGGAATCAGAGGCGGGCAAACAGAGGCGGGGAATTAGATATGGGGAATCAGAGGTGGGGAATCAGAGGTGGTGAATAAGTGATGGGGAATCACAGGCGGGGAATCAGAGGCAGGGAATAGAACGCAGGGAATCAGACGCAGGGAATCAGAGCTGGGGAATCAGAGGCGGGGAATCATAGTTGGGAATCAGAGGCGGGGAATCAGATATGGGGAAACAGAGGCGGGGAATCAGAGGCGGGGAAACAGAGGCGGGGAATCAGATATGGGGAATCGGATGCGGGGAATCAGAGGCGGGGAATCAGAGCTGGGGAATCAGAGGCGGGGAATCAGAGTTGGGGCATCAGAGGTGGGGAATTAGATATCGGGAAAAAGAGGTGGGGAATCAGAGGCGGGGAAACAGAGGCGGGGAATCAGATATGGGGAATCAGAGGTGGGGAATCAGAGGCAGGGAATCAGATGTGCGGAATCAGAGATGGGGAATCAGAGGCAGGGAATCAGAATCAGAAGCGGGGAATCAGAGGCCGGGAATCAGAGGCCGAGAATCAGATTCTGGGAATAAGAGGCCGGGAATCAGAGGTGGGGAATCAGAGTCCGGGAATCGGAGATGGGGATTCAGAGGCGGGGAATGAGATATGGAGAATCAGAGGCGGGGAATCAGAGGCCGGGAAACAGAGGTGGGGAATCAGATATGGGGAATCAGAGGTGGCGAATCAAAGGCGGTGAATCAGAGATGGGGAATCAGAGGTGGGGAATCAGAGGCAGGGAATCAGATGCGGGGAATCAGAGGCGGGGAATCAGAGCTGGCGAATCAGAGGCGGGGAATCAGAGGTGGGCAATCAGAGGCGGGGAATCAGATATGGGGAATCAGAGGCGGGGAATCAGAGGCGGGGAAACAGAGGCGGGGAATCAAATATAGGGAATCAGAGGTGGGGAATCAGAGGTTGTGAATCAGTGATGGGGAATCAAGGCGGGGAATCAGAGGCAGGGAATCAGACACGGGGAATCAGAGGCGGGGATTCAGAGCTGGGGAATCAGAGGCGGGGAATCAGAGTTGGGGAATCAGAGGCAGGGAATCAGATATGGGGAATCAGAGGGGGGGAATCAGAGGCGGGGAAACAGAGGCGGGGAATCAGATATGGGGAATCAGAGGTGGGGAATCAGGGGCAGGGAATCAGTGGCAGGGAATCAGAGGCGGGGAATCAGAGGCGGGGAATCAGAGGCAGGGAATCAGACACGGGGAATCAGAGGCGGGGAATCAGAGATGGGGAATCAGAGGCGGGGAATCAGAGGCAGGGAATCGGACGCCGGGAATCAGAGTCGGGGAATCAGAGCTGGGGAATCAGAGGCGGGGAATCAGAGTTGGGGAATCAGAGGCGGGGAATCAGATATGGGGAAATAGAGGCGGGGAATCAGATATGGGGAATCAGAGTTGTGGAATCAGAGGTTGTGAATCAGAGGAAGGGAATCAGAGTCGGGGAAACAGAAGCGGGGAATCAGATATGTGGAATCAGAGGTGGCGAATCAAAGGCGGTGAAACAGAGATGGGGAATCAGGGCAGGGAATCAGAGGCAGGGAATCAAACACGGGGAATCAGAGCTGGGGAATCAGAGACGGGGAATCAGAGTTGGGAATCAGAGGCGGGGAATCAGAGGCGGGGAAACAGAGGCGGGGAATCAGATATGGGGAATCAGAGGTGGGGAATCAGAGGTTGGGAATCAGAGGCAGGGAATCAGAGGCGGGGAATCAGAGGCGGAGAATCAGAGGAAGGGAATCAGATGTGCGGAATCGGAGATGGGGAATCAGAGGCAGGGAATCAGAGGCGGGGAATCAGAGGCGGGGAATCAGAGGCCGGGAATCAGATATGGGGAAACTGAGGCGGGGAATCCGAGGCGGGGAAACAGAGGCGGGGATTCAGATATGGGGAATCAGAGGTGGGGAATCAGAGGTTGGGAATCAGAGGCAGGGAATCAGAGGCTTGGAATCAGATGCAGGGAATCAGATGCGGGGAATCAGAGGCGGGGAATCAGAGCTGGGGAATCAGAGGTGGGGAATCAGATTTGGGGAATCAGAAGTGGGGACTTAGATATTGGGAAACAGAGGCGGGAAATCAGAGGCGGGGAAACAGAGGCGGGGAATCAGATATGGGGAATCAGAGGTGGGGAATCAGAGGCAGGGAATCAGATGTGCGGAATCAGAGATGGGGAATCAGAGGCAGGGAAACAGAATCAGAAGCAGGGAATCAGAGGCTGGAATCAGATGCTGGGAATCAGAGGCCTGGAATCAGAGGCGGGGAATCAGAGGCAGGGAATCAGATGCGGGGAATCAGAGGCGGGGAATCAGAGCTGGGGAATCAGAGGCGGGGTATTAGAGTTGGGGAATCAGAGGCGGGGAATCAGATATGGGGAAACAGAGGTAGGGAATCAGAGGCGGGGAAACAGAGGCAGGGAATCAGATATGGTGAATCAGAGGCGGGGAATCAGAGGTGGGGAATCATAGGCAGGGAATCGGATGTGCGGAATCAGAGATGGGGAATCAGAGGCCGGGAATCAGAGGTGGTGAATCAGAGATGGGGAATCAGAGGCGGGGAATCAGAGGCAGGGTATCAGACGCGGGGAATCAGAGGTGGGCAATCAGAGGCGGGGAATCAGATATGGGGAATCAGAGGCGGGGAATCAGAGGCGGGGAAACAGAGGCGGGGAATCAGATATGGGGAATCAGAGGTGGGGCATCAGAGGTTGTGAATCACAGATGGGGAATCAGAGGCGGGGAATTTGAGGCAGGGAATCAGATGCGGGGAATCAGAGGCGGGGATTCAGAGCTGGGGAATCAGAAGCGGGGAATCAGAGTTGGGGAATCAGAGGCGGGGAATCAGATATGGGGAATCAGAGGCAGGGAATCAGAGGCGGGGAATCAGAGGCAGGGAATCAGACTCGGGGAATCTGAGGCGGGGAATCAGAGCTGGGGAATCAGAGGTGGGGAATCAGAGTTGGGGAATCAGAGGCAGGGAATTGGATGTGCGGAATCAGAGATGGGGAATCAGAGGTGGGGAATCAGAGGCGGTGAATCAGAGATGGGGAATCAGAGGCGGGGAATCTGAGGCAGGAAATCAGACACGGGTATTCAGAGGCTGGGAATCAGATATGGGGAAACAGAGGCGGGGAATCAGAGGCGGGCAAACAGAGGCGGGGAATTAGATATGGGGAATCAGAGGTAGGGAATCAGAGGTGGTGAATCAGTGATGGGGAATTACAGGCGGGGAATCAGAGGCAGGGAATAGAACGCGGGGAATCAGAGGCAGGGAATCAGAGCTGGGGAATCAGAGGCGGGGAATCAGAGTTGGGGCATCAGAGGTGGGGAATTAGATATAGGGAAACAGAGGAGGTGAATCAGAGGCGGGCAAACAGAGGCGGGGAATTAGATATGGGGAATCAGAGGTAGGGAATCAGAGGTGGTGAATCAGTGATGGGGAATCACAGGCGGGGAATCAGAGGCAGGAAATCCGATGTGCGGAATCGGAGATGGGGAATCAGAGGCAGGGAATCAGAGGCGAGGAATCAGAGGCGGGGAATCAGAGGCCGGGAATCAGATATGGGGAAACAGAGGCGGGGAATCAGAGGCGGGGAAACAGAGGCGGGGAATCAGATATGGGGAATCAGAGGTGGGGAATCAGAGGTTGGGAATCAGAGGCAGGGAATCAGAGGCTGGGAATCAGATGCAAGGAATCAGATGCGGGGAATCAGAGGCGGGGAATCAGAGCTGGGGAATCAGAGGTGGGGAATCAGAGTTGGGGAATCAGAGTCGGGGACTTAGATATGGGGAAACAGAGGCAGGGAATCAGAGGCGGGGAAACAGACGCGGGGAATCAGAGGCGGGTATCAGAGCTGGGGAATCAGAGGCGGGGAATCAGAGTTGGGGAATCAGAGGCGGGGAATCAGAGGCAGGGAATCAGAGGCGGGGAATCAGAGGCGGAGAAACAGAGGCAGGGAATCAGATATGGGGAATCAGAGGTGGGGTATCAGGGGCAGGGAATCAGTGGCAGGGAATCAGAGGCGGGGAATCAGAGGCGGGGAATCAGAGTTGGGGAATCAGAGGCGGGGAATCAGATATGGGGAAACAGAGGCGGGGAATCAGAGGCGGGCAAACAGAGGCGGGGAATTAGATATGGGGAATCAGAGGTAGGGAATCAGAGGTGGTGAATCAGTGATGGGGAATCACAGGCGGGGAATCAGAGGCAGGGAATAGAACGCGGGGAATCAGAGGCAGGGAATCAGAGCTGGGGAATCAGAGGCAGGGAATCATAGTTGGGAATCAGAGGCGGGAATCAGATATGGGGAAACAGAGGCGGGGAATCAGAGGCGGGGAAACAGAGGCGGGGAATCAGATATGGGGAATCGGATGCAGGGAATCAGAGGCGGGGAATCAGAGCTGGGGAATCAGAGGCGGGGAATCAGAGTTGGGGCATCAGAGGTGGGGAATTAGATATAGGGAAACAGAGGAGGTGAATCAGAGGCGGGCAAACAGAGGCGGGGAATTAGATATGGGGAATCAGAGGTAGGGAATCAGAGGTGGTGAATCAGTGATGGGGAATCACAGGCGGGGAATCAGAGGCAGGAAATCCGATGTGCGGAATCGGAGATGGGGAATCAGAGGCAGGGAATCAGAGGCGAGGAATCAGAGGCGGGGAATCAGAGGCCGGGAATCAGATATGGGGAAACAGAGGCGGGGAATCAGAGGCGGGGAAACAGAGGCGGGGAATCAGATATGGGGAATCAGAGGTGGGGAATCAGAGGTTGGGAATCAGAGGCAGGGAATCAGAGGCTGGGAATCAGATGCAAGGAATCAGATGCGGGGAATCAGAGGCGGGGAATCAGAGCTGGGGAATCAGAGGTGGGGAATCAGAGTTGGGGAATCAGAGTCGGGGACTTAGATATGGGGAAACAGAGGCAGGGAATCAGAGGCGGGGAAACAGACGCGGGGAATCAGAGGCGGGTATCAGAGCTGGGGAATCAGAGGCGGGGAATCAGAGTTGGGGAATCAGAGGCGGGGAATCAGAGGCAGGGAATCAGAGGCGGGGAATCAGAGGCGGAGAAACAGAGGCAGGGAATCAGATATGGGGAATCAGAGGTGGGGTATCAGGGGCAGGGAATCAGTGGCAGGGAATCAGAGGCGGGGAATCAGAGGCGGGGAATCAGAGGCAGGGAATCAGACACGGGGAATCAGATATGGGGAAACAGAGGCGGGGAATCAGAGGCGGGCAAACAGAGGCGGGGAATTAGATAAGGGGAATCAGAGGTGGGGAATCAGAGGTGGTGAATCAGAGATGGGGAATCACAGGCGGGGAATCAGAGGCAGGGAATAGAACGCGGGGAATCAAAGGCGGGGAAACAGAGGCGGGGAATCAGATATGGGGAATCGGATGCGGGGAATCAGAGGCGGGGAATCAGAGCTGGGGAATCAGAGGCGGGGTATCTGAGTTGGGGCATCAGAGGTGGGGAATTAGATATGGGGAAACAGAGGCGGGGAATCAGAGGCGGGGAAACAGAGGTGGGGAATCAGATATGGGGAATCAGAGGTGGGGAATCATAGGCAGGGAATCAGATGTGCGGAATCAGAGATGGGGAATCAGAGGCAGGGAATCAGAATCAGAAGCGGGGAATCAGAGCCCGGGAATCAGAGGCCGGGATTCAGATGCCGGGAATAAGAGGCCGGGAATCAGAGGTGGGGAATCAGAGTCCGGGAATCAGAGATGGGGATTCAGAGGCGGGGAATGATATATGGGGAATCAGAGGCGGGGAATCAGAGGCGGGGTAACAGAGGTGGGGAATCAGATATGGGGAATCAGAGGTGTCGAATCAAAGGCGGTGAATCAGAGATGGGGAATCAGAGGCGGGGAATCAGAGGCAGGGAATCAAACACGGGGAATCAGAGGCGGGGAATCAGAGCTGGGGAATCAGAGGTGGGGAATCAGAGTTGGGGAATCAGAGGCGGGGAATCTGATATGGGGAAACAGGGGCGGAGAATCAGAGGCAGGGATACAGAGGCGGGGAATCAGATATGGGGAATCAGGGGTGGGGAATCAGAGGTTGGGAATCAGAGGCAGGGAATCAGAGGCGTGGAAACAGAGGCGGGGATTCAGATATGGGGAATCAGAGGTGGGGAATCAGGGGCGTGGAATCAGATGCAGGGAATTAGATGTGGTGAATCAGAGATGGGGAATCAGAGGCAGGGAATCAGAATCAGAAGCGGGGTATCAGAGGCCGGGAATCAGAGGAAGGTAATCAGAGGCAGGGGATCAAACACGGGGAATCAGAGGCTGGGAATCAGAGCTGGGGAATCACAGGCGGGGAATCAGAGATGGGGAATCAGAGGCAGGGAATCAGAGGCAGGGAATCAGATGCGCGGAATCAGAGGCGGGGAATCAGAGCTGGCGAATCAGAGGCGGGCAATCAGAGGTGGGCAATCAGAGGATGGGAATCAGATATGGGGAATCAGAGGCGGGGAATTAGAGCTGGGGAATCACAGGCGGGGAATCAGAGTTGGGGAATCAGAGGCGGGGAATCAGATATGGGGAAACAGAGTCGGGGAATCAGAGGCGGTGAAACAGAGGCGGGGAATCAGATATGGGGAATAAGAGGTGGGGAATCAGAGGTTGGGAATCAGAGGCCTGGAATCGGAGGCGGGGAATCAGAGGCAGGGAATCAGATGCGGGGAATCAGAGGAGGGGAATCAGAGCTGGGGAATCAGAAGCGGGGTATTAGAGTTGGGGAATCAGAGGCGGGGAATCAGACGCGGGGAATCAGAGGGGGGGTATCATAGCTGGCGAATCAGAGGTGGGGAATCAGAGGTGGGCAATCAGAGGCCGGGAATCAGAGGTGGTGAATCAGAGATGGGGAATCAGAGGCGGGGAATCAGTGGCAGGGAATCAGATATGGGGAATCAGAGGCGTGGAATCAGAGGCAGGGAATCAGACACGGGGAATCAGACACGGGGAATCAGAGGTGGGGAATCAGAGATGGGGAATCAGAGGCGGTGAATCAGAGATGGGGAATCAGAGGCGGGAAATCAGAGGCAGGAAATCAGATATGGGGAATCAGAGGCTGGGATTCAGAAGCGGGGAATCAGAGGCAGGGAATCAGACACGGGGAATCAGAGGTGGGGAATCAGAGATGGGGAATCAGAGGCGGGGAATCACAGGCAGGGAATCAGACGCGGGGAATCTGAGGCGGGGAATCAGAGCTGGGGAATCAGAGGTGGGGAATCAGAGTTGGGGAATCAGAGGCAGGGAATCGGATGTGCGGAATCAGAGATGGGGAATCAGATGTGGGGAATCAGAGGAATCAGAGATGGGGAATCAGAGGCGGGGAATCAGAGGCAGGAAATCAGACACGGGGATTCAGAGGCTGGGAATCAGACGGGGGGAATCAAAGGCGGGGAATAAGAGCTGGGGAATCAGAGGCAGGGAATCAGAGTTTGGGATTCAGAGACGGGGAATCAGATATGGGGAAAGAGAGGCGGGGAATCAGAGGCGGGCAAACAGAGGCGGGGAATTAGATATGGGGAATCAGAGGTGGGGAATCAGAGGTGGTGAATAAGTGATGGGGAATCACAGGCGGGGAATCAGAGGCAGGGAATAGAACGCAGGGAATCAGACGCAGGGAATCAGAGCTGGGGAATCAGAGGCGGGGAATCATAGTTGGGAATCAGAGGCGGGGAATCAGATATGGGGAAACAGAGGCGGGGAATCAGAGGCGGGGAAACAGAGGCGGGGAATCAGATATGGGGAATCGGATGCGGGGAATCAGAGGCGGGGAATCAGAGCTGGGGAATCAGAGGCGGGGAATCAGAGTTGGGGCATCAGAGGTGGGGAATTAGATATCGGGAAAAAGAGGTGGGGAATCAGAGGCGGGGAAACAGAGGCGGGGAATCAGATATGGGGAATCAGAGGTGGGGAATCAGAGGCAGGGAATCAGATGTGCGGAATCAGAGATGGGGAATCAGAGGCAGGGAATCAGAATCAGAAGCGGGGGATCAGAGGCCGGGAATCAGAGGCCGGGAATCAGATTCTGGGAATAAGAGGCCGGGAATCAGAGGTGGGGAATCAGAGTCCGGGAATCAGAGATGGGGATTCAGAGGCGGGGAATGAGATATGGAGAATCAGAGGCGGGGAATCAGAGGCCGGGAAACAGAGGTGGGGAATCAGATATGGGGAATCAGAGGTGGCGAATCAAAGGCGGTGAATCAGAGATGGGGAATCAGAGGCGGGGAATCAGAGGCAGGGAATCAGATGCGGGGAATCAGAGGCGGGGAATCAGAGCTGGCGAATCAGAGGCGGGGAATCAGAGGTGGGCAATCAGAGGCGGGGAATCAGATATGGGGAATCAGAGGCGGGGAATCAGAGGCGGGGAAACAGAGGCGGGGAATCAAATATAGGGAATCAGAGGTGGGGAATCAGAGGTTGTGATTCAGTGATGGGGAATCAAGGCGGGGAATCAGAGGCAGGGAATCAGACACGGGGAATCAGAGGCGGGGATTCAGAGCTGGGGAATCAGAGGCGGGGAATCAGAGTTGGGGAATCAGAGGCAGGGAATCAGATATGGGGAATCAGAGGGGGGGAATCAGAGGCGGGGAAACAGAGGCGGGGAATCAGATATGGGGAATCAGAGGTGGGGAATCAGGGGCAGGGAATCAGTGGCAGGGAATCAGAGGCGGGGAATCAGAGGCGGGGAATCAGAGGCAGGGAATCAGACACGGGGAATCAGAGGCGGGGAATCAGAGATGGGGAATCAGAGGCGGGGAATCAGAGGCAGGGAATCGGACGCCGGGAATCAGAGTCGGGGAATCAGAGCTGGGGAATCAGTGGCGGGGAATCAGAGTTGGGGAATCAGAGGCGGGGAATCAGATATGGGGAAATAGAGGCGGGGAATCAGATATGGGGAATCAGAGGTGTGGAATCAGAGGTTGTGAATCAGAGGAAGGGAATCAGAGTCGGGGAAACAGAAGCGGGGAATCAGATGTGTGGAATCAGAGGTGGCGAATCAAAGGCGGTGAAACAGAGATGGGGAATCAGGGCAGGGAATCAGAGGCAGGGAATCAAACACGGGGAATCAGAGCTGGGGAATCAGAGACGGGGAATCAGAGTTGGGAATCAGAGGCGGGGAATCAGAGGCGGGGAAACAGAGGCGGGGAATCAGATATGGGGAATCAGAGGTGGGGAATCAGAGGTTGGGAATCAGAGGCAGGGATTCAGAGGCGGGGAATCAGAGGCGGGGAATCAGAGGAAGGGAATCAGATGTGCGGAATCGGAGATGGGGAATCAGAGGCAGGGAATCAGAGGCGGGGAATCAGAGGCGGGGAATCAGAGGCCGGGAATCAGATATGGGGAAACTGAGGCGGGGAATCCGAGGCGGGGAAACAGAGGCGGGGATTCAGATATGGGGAATCAGAGGTGGGGAATCAGAGGTTGGGAATCAGAGGCAGGGAATCAGAGGCTTGGAATCAGATGCAGGGAATCAGATGCGGGGAATCAGAGGCGGGGAATCAGAGCTGGGGAATCAGAGGTGGGGAATCAGATTTGGGGAATCAGAAGTGGGGACTTAGATATTGGGAAACAGAGGCGGGAAATCAGAGGCGGGGAAACAGAGGCGGGGAATCAGATATGGGGAATCAGAGGTGGGGAATCAGAGGCAGGGAATCAGATGTGCGGAATCAGAGATGGGGAATCAGAGGCAGGGAAACAGAATCAGAAGCAGGGAATCAGAGGCCGGAATCAGATGATGGGAATCAGAGGCCTGGAATCAGAGGCGGGGAATCAGAGGCAGGGAATCAGATGCGGGGAATCAGAGGCGGGGAATCAGAGCTGGGGAATCAGAGGCGGGGTATTAGAGTTGGGGAATCAGAGGCGGGGAATCAGATATGGGGAAACAGAGGTAGGGAATCAGAGGCGGGGAAACAGAGGCAGGGAATCAGATATGGTGAATCAGAGGCGGGGAATCAGAGGTGGGGAATCATATGCAGGGAATCGGATGTGCGGAATCAGAGATGGGGAATCAGAGGCCGGGAATCAGAGGTGGTGAATCAGAGATGGGGAATCAGAGGCGGGGAATCAGAGGCAGGGTATCAGACGCGGGGAATCAGAGGTGGGCAATCAGAGGCGGGGAATCAGAGGCGGGGAAACAGAGGCGGGGAATCAGATATGGGGAATCAGAGGTGGGGCATCAGAGGTTGTGAATCACAGATGGGGAATCAGAGGCGGGGAATCAGAGGCAGGGAATCAGATGCGGGGAATCAGAGGCGGGGATTCAGAGCTGGGGAATCAGAAGCGGGGAATCAGAGTTGGGGAATCAGAGGCGGGGAATCAGATATGGGGAATCAGAGGCAGGGAATCAGAGGCGGGGAATCAGAGGCAGGGAATCAGACTCGGGGAATCTGAGGCGGGGAATCAGAGCTGGGGAATCAGAGGTGGGGAATCAGAGTTGGGGAATCAGAGGCAGGGAATTGGATGTGCGGAATCAGAGATGGGGAATCAGAGGTGGGGAATCAGAGGCGGTGAATCAGAGATGGGGAATCAGAGGCGGGGAATCTGAGGCAGGAAATCAGACACGGGTATTCAGAGGCTGGGAATCAGATATGGGGAAACAGAGGCGGGGAATCAGAGGCGGGCAAACAGAGGCGGGGAATTAGATATGGGGAATCAGAGGTAGGGAATCAGAGGTGGTGAATCAGTGATGGGGAATCACAGGCGGGGAATCAGAGGCAGGGAATAGAACGCGGGGAATCAGAGGCAGGGAATCAGAGCTGGGGAATCAGAGGCAGGGAATCATAGTTGGGAATCAGAGGCGGGAATCAGATATGGGGAAACAGAGGCGGGGAATCAGAGGCGGGGAAACAGAGGCGGGGAATCCGATATGGGGAATCGGATGCAGGGAATCAGAGGCGGGGAATCAGAGCTGGGGAATCAGAGGCGGGGAATCAGAGTTGGGGCATCAGAGGTGGGGAATTAGATATAGGGAAACAGAGGAGGTGAATCAGAGGCGGGCAAACAGAGGCGGGGAATTAGATATGGGGAATCAGAGGTAGGGAATCAGAGGTGGTGAATCAGTGATGGGGAATCACAGGCGGGGAATCAGAGGCAGGGAATAGAACGCGGGGAATCAGAGGCAGGGAATCAGAGCTGGGGAATCAGAGGCGGGGAATCAGAGGTGGGGAATCAGAGGCGGGGAATCAGAGGCAGGGAATCGGACGCCGGGAATCACAGGCGGGGAATCAGAGGCAGGAAATCCGATGTGCAGAATCGGAGATGGGGAATCAGAGGCAGGGAATCAGAGGCGAGGAATCAGAGGCGGGGAATCAGAGGCCGGGAATCAGATATGGGGAAACAGAGGCGGGGAATCAGAGGCGGGGAAACAGAGGCGGGGAATCAGATATGGGGAATCAGAGGTGGGGAATCAGAGGTTGGGAATCAGAGGCAGGGAATCAGAGGCTGGGAATCAGATGCAGGGAATCAGATGCGGGGAATCAGAGGCGGGGAATCAGAGCTGGGGAATCAGAGGTGGGGAATCAGAGTTGGGGAATCAGAGTCGGTGACTTAGATATGGGGAAACAGAGGCAGGGAATCAGAGGCGGGGAAACAGACGCGGGGAATCAGAGGCGGGTATCAGAGCTGGGGAATCAGAGGCGGGGAATCAGAGTTGGGGAATCAGAGGCGGGGAATCAGAGGCAGGGAATCAGAGGCGGGGAATCAGAGGCGGAGAAACAGAGGCAGGGAATCAGATATGGGGAATCAGAGGTGGGGTATCAGGGGCAGGGAATCAGTGGCAGGGAATCAGAGGCGGGGAATCAGAGGCGGGGAATCAGAGGCAGGGAATCAGACACGGGGAATCAGATATGGGGAAACAGAGGCGGGGAATCAGAGGCGGGCAAACAGAGGCGGGGAATTAGATAAGGGGAATCAGAGGTGGGGAATCAGAGGTGGTGAATCAGAGATGGGGAATCACAGGCGGGGAATCAGAGGCAGGGAATAGAACGCGGGGAATCAAAGGCGGGGAAACAGAGGCGGGGAATCAGATATGGGGAATCGGATGCGGGGAATCAGAGGCGGGGAATCAGAGCTGGGGAATCAGAGGCGGGGTATCAGAGTTGGGGCATCAGAGGTGGGGAATTAGATATGGGGAAACAGAGGCGGGGAATCAGAGGCGGGGAAACAGAGGTGGGGAATCAGATATGGGGAATCAGAGGTGGGGAATCAGAGGCAGGGAATCAGATGTGCGGAATCAGAGATGGGGAATCAGAGGCAGGGAATCAGAATCAGAAGCGGGGAATCAGAGCCCGGGAATCAGAGGCCGGGATTCAGATGCCGGGAATAAGAGGCCGGGAATCAGAGGTGGTGAATCAGAGTCCGGGAATCAGAGATGGGGATTCAGAGGCGGGGAATGATATATGGGGAATCAGAGGCGGGGAATCAGAGGCAGGGTAACAGAGGTGGGGAATCAGATATGGGGAATCAGAGGTGTCGAATCAAAGGCGGTGAATCAGAGATGGGGAATAAGAGGCGGGGAATCAGAGGCAGGGAATCAAACACGGGGAATCAGAGGCGGGGAATCAGAGCTGGGGAATCAGAGGTGGGGAATCAGAGTTGGGGAATCAGAGGCGGGGAATCAGATATTGGGAAACAGGGGCGGAGTATCAGAGGCAGGGAAACAGAGGCGGGGAATCAGATATGGGGAATCAGGGGTGGGGAATCAGAGGTTGGGAATCAGAGGCAGGGAATCAGAGGCGTGGAAACAGAGGCGGGGATTCAGATATGGGGAATCAGAGGTGGGGAATCAGGGGCGTGGAATCAGATGCAGGGAATTAGATGTGGTGAATCAGAGATGGGGAATCAGAGGCAGGGAATCAGAATCAGAAGCGGGGTATCAGAGGCCGGGAATCAGAGGAAGGTAATCAGAGGCAGGGGATCAAACACGGGGAATCAGAGGCTGGGAATCAGAGCTGGGGAATCACAGGCGGGGAATCAGAGATGGGGAATCAGAGGCAGGGAATCAGAGGCAGGGAATCAGATGCGGGGAATCAGAGGCGGGGAATCAGAGCTGGCGAATCAGAGGCGGGCAATCAGAGGTGGGCAATCAGAGGATGGGAATCAGATATGGGGAATCAGAGGCGGGGAATTAGAGCTGGGGAATCACAGGCGGGGAATCAGAGTTGGGGAATCAGAGGCGGGGAATCAGATATGGGGAAACAGAGTCGGGGAATCAGAGGCGGTGAAACAGAGGCGGGGAATCAGATATGGGGAATCAGAGGTGGGGAATCAGAGGTTGGGAATCAGAGGCCTGGAATCAGAGGCGGGGAATCAGAGGCAGGGAATCAGATGCGGGGAATCAGAGGAGGGGAATCAGAGCTGGGGAATCAGAGGCGGGGTATTAGAGTTGGGGAATCAGAGGCGGGGAATCAGACGCGGGGAATCAGAGGGGGGGTATCATAGCTGGCGAATCAGAGGCGGGGAATCAGAGGTGGGCAATCAGAGGCCGGGAATCAGAGGTGGTGAATCAGAGATGGGGAATCAGAGGCGGGGAATCAGTGGCAGGGAATCAGATATGGGGAATCAGAGGCGTGGAATCAGAGGCAGGGAATCAGACACGGGGAATCAGACACGGGGAATCAGAGGTGGGGAATCAGAGATGGGGAATCAGAGGCGGTGAATCAGAGATGGGGAATCAGAGGCGGGAAATCAGAGGCAGGAAATCAGATATGGGGAATCAGAGGCTGGGATTCAGAAGCGGGGAATCAGAGGCAGGGAATCAGACACGGGGAATCAGAGGTGGGGAATCAGAGATGGGGAATCAGAGGCGGGGAATCACAGGCAGGGAATCAGACGCGGGGAATCTGAGGCGGGGAATCAGAGCTGGGGAATCAGAGGTGGGGAATCAGAGTTGGGGAATCAGAGGCAGGGAATCGGATGTGCGGAATCAGAGATGGGGAATCAGATGTGGGGAATCAGAGGAATCAGAGATGGGGAATCAGAGGCGGGGAATCAGAGGCAGGAAATCAGACACGGGGATTCAGAGGCAGGGAATCAGACGGGGGGAATCAAAGGCGGGGAATAAGAGCTGGGGAATCAGAGGCAGGGAATCAGAGTTTGGGATTCAGAGACGGGGAATCAGATATGGGGAAAGAGAGGCGGGGAATCAGAGGCGGGCAAACAGAGGCGGGGAATTAGATATGGGGAATCAGAGGTGGGGAATCAGAGGTGGTGAATAAGTGATGGGGAATCACAGGCGGGGAATCAGAGGCAGGGAATAGAACGCAGGGAATCAGACGCAGGGAATCAGAGCTGGGGAATCAGAGGCGGGGAATCATAGTTGGGAATCAGAGGCGGGGAATCAGATATGGGGAAACAGAGGCGGGGAATCAGAGGCGGGGAAACCGAGGCGGGGAATCAGATATGGGGAATCGGATGCGGGGAATCAGAGGCGGGGAATCAGAGCTGGGGAATCAGAGGCGGGGAATCAGAGTTGGGGCATCAGAGGTGGGGAATTAGATATCGGGAAAAAGAGGTGGGGAATCAGAGGCGGGGAAACAGAGGCGGGGAATCAGATATGGGGAATCAGAGGTGGGGAATCAGAGGCAGGGAATCAGATGTGCGGAATCAGAGATGGGGAATCAGAGGCAGGGAATCAGAATCAGAAGCGGGGGATCAGAGGCCGGGAATCAGAGGCCGGGAATCAGATTCTGGGAATAAGAGGCCGGGAATCAGAGGTGGGGAATCAGAGTCCGGGAATCAGAGATGGGGATTCAGAGGCGGGGAATGAGATATGGAGAATCAGAGGCGGGGAATCAGAGGCCGGGAAACAGAGGTGGGGAATCAGATATGGGGAATCAGAGGTGGCGAATCAAAGGCGGTGAATCAGAGATGGGGAATCAGAGGCGGGGAATCAGAGGCAGGGAATCAGATGCGGGGAATCAGAGGCGGGGAATCAGAGCTGGCGAATCAGAGGCGGGGATTCAGAGGTGGGCAATCAGAGGCGGGGAATCAGATATGGGGAATCAGAGGCGGGGAATCAGAGGCGGGGAAACAGAGGCGGGGAATCAAATATAGGGAATCAGAGGTGGGGAATCAGAGGTTGTGAATCAGTGATGGGGAATCAAGGCGGGGAATCAGAGGCAGGGAATCAGACACGGGGAATCAGAGGCGGGGATTCAGAGCTGGGGAATCAGAGGCGGGGAATCAGAGTTGGGGAATCAGAGGCAGGGAATCAGATATGGGGAATCAGAGGGGGGGAATCAGAGGCGGGGAAACAGAGGCGGGGAATCAGATATGGGGAATCAGAGGTGGGGAATCAGGGGCAGGGAATCAGTGGCAGGGAATCAGAGGCGGGGAATCAGAGGCGGGGAATCAGAGGCAGGGAATCAGACACGGGGAATCAGAGGCGGGGAATCAGAGATGGGGAATCAGAGGCGGGGAATCAGAGGCAGGGAATCGGACGCCGGGAATCAGAGTCGGGGAATCAGAGCTGGGGAATCAGAGGCGGGGAATCAGAGTTGGGGAATCAGAGGCGGGGAATCAGATATGGGGAAATAGAGGCGGGGAATCAGATATGGGGAATCAGAGGTGTGGAATCAGAGGTTGTGAATCAGAGGAAGGGAATCAGAGTCGGGGAAACAGAAGCGGGGAATCAGATATGTGGAATCAGAGGTGGCGAATCAAAGGCGGTGAAACAGAGATGGGGAATCAGGGCAGGGAATCAGAGGCAGGGAATCAAACACGGGGAATCAGAGCTGGGGAATCAGAGACGGGGAATCAGAGTTGGGAATCAGAGGCGGGGAATCAGAGGCGGGGAAACAGAGGCGGGGAATCAGATATGGGGAATCAGAGGTGGGGAATCAGAGGTTGGGAATCAGAGGCAGGGATTCAGAGGCGGGGAATCAGAGGCGGGGAATCAGAGGAAGGGAATCAGATGTGCGGAATCGGAGATGGGGAATCAGAGGCAGGGAATCAGAGGCGGGGAATCTGAGGCGGGGAATCAGAGGCCGGGAATCAGATATGGGGAAACTGAGGCGGGGAATCCGAGGCGGGGAAACAGAGGCGGGGATTCAGATATGGGGAATCAGAGGTGGGGAATCAGAGGTTGGGAATCAGAGGCAGGGAATCAGAGGCTTGGAATCAGATGCAGGGAATCAGATGCGGGGAATCAGAGGCGGGGAATCAGAGCTGGGGAATCAGAGGTGGGGAATCAGATTTGGGGAATCAGAAGTGGGGACTTAGATATTGGGAAACAGAGGCGGGAAATCAGAGGCGGGGAAACAGAGGCGGGGAATCAGATATGGGGAATCAGAGGTGGGGAATCAGAGGCAGGGAATCAGATGTGCGGAATCAGAGATGGGGAATCAGAGGCAGGGAAACAGAATCAGAAGCAGGGAATCAGAGGCCGGAATCAGATGATGGGAATCAGAGGCCTGGAATCAGAGGCGGGGAATCAGAGGCAGGGAATCAGATGCGGGGAATCAGAGGCGGGGAATCAGAGCTGGGGAATCAGAGGCGGGGTATTAGAGTTGGGGAATCAGAGGCGGGGAATCAGATATGGGGAAACAGAGGTAGGGAATCAGAGGCGGGGAAACAGAGGCAGGGAATCAGATATGGTGAATCAGAGGCGGGGAATCAGAGGTGGGGAATCATAGGCAGGGAATCGGATGTGCGGAATCAGAGATGGGGAATCAGAGGCCGGGAATCAGAGGTGGTGAATCAGAGATGGGGAATCAGAGGCGGGGAATCAGAGGCAGGGTATCAGACGCGGGGAATCAGAGGTGGGCAATCAGAGGCGGGGAATCAGATATGGGGAATCAGAGGCGGGGAATCAGAGGCGGGGAAACAGAGGCGGGGAATCAGATATGGGGAATCAGAGGTGGGGCATCAGAGGTTGTGAATCACAGATGGGGAATCAGAGGCGGGGAATCAGAGGCAGGGAATCAGATGCGGGGAATCAGAGGCGGGGATTCAGAGCTGGGGAATCAGAAGCGGGGAATCAGAGTTGGGGAATCAGAGGCGGGGAATCAGATATGGGGAATCAGAGGCAGGGAATCAGAGGCGGGGAATCAGAGGCAGGGAATCAGACTCGGGGAATCTGAGGCGGGGAATCAGAGCTGGGGAATCAGAGGTGGGGAATCAGAGTTGGGGAATCAGAGGCAGGGAATTGGATGTGCGGAATCAGAGATGGGGAATCAGAGGTGGGGAATCAGAGGCGGTGAATCAGAGATGGGGAATCAGAGGCGGGGAATCTGAGGCAGGAAATCAGACACGGGTATTCAGAGGCTGGGAATCAGATATGGGGAAACAGAGGCGGGGAATCAGAGGCGGGCAAACAGAGGCGGGGAATTAGATATGGGGAATCAGAGGTAGGGAATCAGAGGTGGTGAATCAGTGATGGGGAATCACAGGCGGGGAATCAGAGGCAGGGAATAGAACGCGGGGAATCAGAGGCAGGGAATCAGAGCTGGGGAATCAGAGGCAGGGAATCATAGTTGGGAATCAGAGGCGGGAATCAGATATGGGGAAACAGAGGCGGGGAATCAGAGGCGGGGAAACAGAGGCGGGGAATCCGATATGGGGAATCGGATGCAGGGAATCAGAGGCGGGGAATCAGAGCTGGGGAATCAGAGGCGGGGAATCAGAGTTGGGGCATCAGAGGTGGGGAATTAGATATAGGGAAACAGAGGAGGTGAATCAGAGGCGGGCAAACAGAGGCGGGGAATTAGATATGGGGAATCAGAGGTAGGGAATCAGAGGTGGTGAATCAGTGATGGGGAATCACAGGCGGGGAATCAGAGGCAGGGAATAGAACGCGGGGAATCAGAGGCAGGGAATCAGAGCTGGGGAATCAGAGGCGGGGAATCAGAGGTGGGGAATCAGAGGCGGGGAATCAGAGGCAGGGAATCGGACGCCGGGAATCAGAGGCGGGGAATCAGAGCTGGGGAATCAGAGGCGGAGAATCAGAGTTGGGGAATCAGAGGCGGGGAATCAGATATGGGGAAATAGAGGCGGGGAATCAGATATGGGGAATCAGAGGTGTGGAATCAGAGGTTGGGAATCAGAGGCAGGGAATCAGAGGCGGGTAAACAGAGGCGGGGAATCAGATATGGGGAATCAGAAGTGGCGAATCAAAGGCGGTGAAACAGAGATGGGGAATCAGGGCAGGGAATCAGAGGCAGGGAATCAGAGCTGGGGAAACAGAGGCGGGGAATCAGATATGGGAAATCAGAGGTGGGGAATCGGGGGCGGGGAATCAGTGGCAGGGAATCAGAGCTTGGGAATCAGAGGTGGGGAATCACAGCTGGGGAAACAGAGGCGGGGAATCAGATATGGGGAATCAGAGGTGGGGAATCAGGGGCGGGGAATCAGTGGCAGGGAATCAGAGGCCGGGAATAAAAGGCGGGGAATCAGAGCTGGGGAATCAGAGGCGGGGAATCAGAGATGGGGAATCAGAGGAGGGGAATCAGATATGGGGAAACAGAGGCCGGGAATCAGAGGCAGGGTAACAGAGGCGGGGAATCAGATATGGGGAATCAGAGGTGGGGAATTAGAGGTTGCGAATCAGAGGCGGGGAAACAGAGGCGGGGAATCAAATATAGGGAATCAGAGGTGGGGAATCAGAGGTTGTGAATCAGAGATGGGGAATCAAGGCGGGGAATCAGAGGCAGGGAATCAGACGCGGGGAATCAGAGGCGGGGATTCAGAGCTGGGGAATCAGAGGCGGTGAATCATACTTGGGGAATCAGAGGCAGGGAATCAGATATGGGGAATCAGAGGCGGGGAATCAGAGGCGGGGAAACAGAGGCGGGGAATCAGATATGGGGAATCAGAATTGGGGAATCAGGGGCAGGGAATCAGTGGCAGGGAATCAGAGGCGGGGAATCAGAGGCGGGGAATCAGAGGCAGGGAATCAGACACGGGGAATCGGAGGCGGGGAATCAGAGATGGGGAATCAGAGGCGGGGAATCAGAGGCAGGGAATCGGACTCCGGGAATCAGAGTCGGGGAATCAGAGCTGGGGAATCAGGGGCGGGGAATCAGAGTTGGGGAATCAGAGGCGGGGAATCAGATATGGGGAAATAGAGGCGGGGAATCAGATATGGGGAATCAGAGGTGTGGAATCAGAGGTTGGGAATCAGAGGCAGGGAATCAGAGTCGGGGAAACAGAGGCGGGGAATCAGATATGGTGAATCAGAGGTGGCGAATCAAAGGCGGTGAAACAGAGATGGGGAATCAGGGCAGGGAATCAGAGGCAGGGAATCAAACACGGGGAATCAGAGCTGGGCAATCAGAGGCGGCGAATCAGAGTTGGGAATCAGAGGCGGGGAATCAGAGGCGGGGAAACAGAGGCGGGGAATCAGATATGGGGAATCAGAGGTGGGGAATCCGAGGTTGGGGAATCAGAGGCAGGGAATCAGAGGCGGGGAATCAGAGGCGGGGAATCAGAGGAAGGGAATCAGATGTGCGGAATCGGAGATGGGGAATGAGAGGCAGGGAATCAGAGGCGGGGAATCAGAGGCGGGGAATCAGAGGCCGGGAATCAGATATGGGGAAACAGAGGGGGGGAATCCGAGGCAGGGAAACAGAGGCGGGGAATCAGATATGGGGAATTAGAGGTGGGGAATCAGAGGTTGGGAATCAGAGGCAGGGAATCAGAGGCTTGGAATCAGATGCAGGGAATCAGATGCAGGGAATCAGAGGCGGGGAATCAGAGCTGGGGAATCAGAGGTGGGGAATCAGATTTGGGGAATCAGAGGCGGGGACTTAGATATTGGGAAACAGAGGCGGGGAATCAGAGGCGGGGAAACCCAGGCGGGGAATCAGATATGGGGAATCAGAGGTGGGGAATCAGAGGCAAGGAATCAGATGTGCGGAATCAGAGGTGGGGAATCAGAGGCAGGGAATCAGAATCAGTAGCAGGGAATCAGAGGCCGGGAATAAGAGGCCGGAATCAGATGCTGGGAATCAGAGGCCTGGAATCAGAGGCGGGGAATCAGAGGCAGGGAATCAGATGCGGGGAATCAGAGGCGGGGAATCAGAGCTGGGGAATCAGAGGTGGGGTATTAGAGTTGGGGAATCAGAGGCGGGGAATCAGAGGTGGGGAATCAGAGGCGGGGAAACAGAGGCAGGGAATCAGATATGGGGAATCAGAGGTGGGGAATCAGAGATGGGGAATCAGACGCGGTGAATCAGAGATGGGGAATCAGAGGCGGGGAATCAGAGGCAGGAAATCAGACACGGGGATTCAGAGGCTGGGAATCAGACGGGGGGAATCAAAGGCGGGGAATCAGAGCTGGGGAATCAGAGGCAGGGAATCAGAGGCGGGGAATCAGATATGGGGAATCAGAGGCTGGGATTCAGAGGCGGGGAATTAGAGGCAGGGAATCAGACACGGGGAATCAGAGGTGGGGAATCAGAGATGGGGAATCAGAGGCGGGGAATCAGAGGCAGGGAATCAGACGCGATGAATCTGAGGCGGGGAATCAGAGCTGGGGAATCAGAGGTGGGGAATCAGAGTTGGGGAATCAGAGGCAGGGAATCGGATGTGCGGAATCAGAGATGGGGAATCAGATGTGGGGAATCAGAGGAATCAGAGATGGGGAATCAGAGGCGGGGAATCAGAGGCAGGAAATCAGACACGGGGTTCAGAGGCTGGGAATCAGACGGGGGGAATCAAAGGCGGGGAATCAGAGCTGGGGAATCAGAGGCAGGGAATCAGAGTTGGGGATTCAGAGACGGGGAATCAGATATGGGGAAACAGAGGCGGGGAATCAGAGGCGGGCAAACAGAGGCGGGGAATTAGATATGGGGAATCAGAGGTGGGGAATCAGAGGTGGTGAATCAGTGATGGGGAATCACAGGCGGGGAATCAGAGGCAGGGAATAGAACGCAGGGAATCAGACGCAGGGAATCAGAGCTGGGGAATCAGAGGCTTGGAATCAGATGCAGGGAATCAGAGGCTTGGAATCAGATGCAGGGAATCAGATGCGGGGAATCAGAGGCGGGGAATCAGAGCTGGGGAATCAGAGGTGGGGAATCAGATTTGGGGAATCAGAGGTGGGGACTTAGATATTGGGAAACAGAGGCGGGGAATCAGAGGCGGGGAAACAGAGGCGGGGAATCAGATATGGGGAATCAGAGGTGGGGAATCAGAGGCAGGGAATCAGATGTGCGGAATCAGAGATGGGGAATCAGAGGCAGGGAATCAGAATCAGAAGCAGGGAATCAGAGGCCGGGAATCAGAGGCCGGAATCAGATGATGGGAATCAGAGGCCTGGAATCAGAGGCGGGGAATCAAAGGCAGGGAATCAGATGCGGGGAATCAGAGGCGGGGAATCAGAGCTGGGGAATCAGAGGCGGGGTATTAGAGGTGGGGAATCAGAGGCGGGGAATCAGATATGGGGAAACAGAGGTAGGGAATCAGAGGCGGGGAAACAGAGGCAGGGAATCAGATATGGGGAATCAGAGGCGGGGAATCAGAGGTGGGGAATCAGAGGTGTGGAATCAGAGGTTGGGAATCAGAGGCAGGGAATCAGAGTCGGGGAAACAGAGGCGGGGAATCAGATATGGTGAATCAGAGGTGGCGAATCAAAGGCGGTGAAACAGAGATGGGGAATCAGGGCAGGGAATCAGAGGCAGGGAATCAAACACGGGGAATCAGAGCTGGGCAATCAGAGGCGGCGAATCAGAGTTGGGAATCAGAGGCGGGGAATCAGAGGCGGGGAAACAGAGGCGGGGAATCAGAGGCGGGGAAACAGAGGCGGGGAATCAGATATGGGGAATCAGAGGTGGGGAATCAGAGGCAGGGAATCAGATGTGCGGAATCAGAGATGGGGAATCAGAGGCAGGGAATCAGAATCAGAAGCAGGGAATCAGAGGCCGGGAATCAGAGGCCGGAATCAGATGATGGGAATCAGAGGCCTGGAATCAGAGGCGGGGAATCAAAGGCAGGGAATCAG
This sequence comes from Narcine bancroftii, assembly GCF_036971445.1. Taxonomy (NCBI): domain Eukaryota; kingdom Metazoa; phylum Chordata; class Chondrichthyes; order Torpediniformes; family Narcinidae; genus Narcine; species Narcine bancroftii. Next base: position 2,013,225 of record NW_027211883.1, read on the forward strand.
ATGCGGGGAATCAGAGGCGGGGAATCAGAGCTGGGGAATCAGAGGCGGGGTATTAGAGGTGGGGAATCAGAGGCGGGGAATCAGATATGGGGAAACAGAGGTAGGGAATCAGAGGCGGGGAAACAGAGGCAGGGAATCAGATATGGGGAATCAGAGGCGGGGAATCAGAGGTGGGGAATCATAGGCAGGGAATCGGACGTGCGGAATCAGAGATGGGGAATCAGAGGCCGGGAATCAGAGGTGGTGAATCAGAGATGGGGAATCAGAGGCGGGGAATCAAGAGGCAGGGTATCAGACGCGGGGAATCAGAGGTGGGCAATCAGAGGCGGGGAATCAGATATGGGGAATCAGAGGCGGGGAATCAGATATGGGGAATCAGAGGTTGGGTATCAGAGGTTGTGAATCACAGATGGGGAATCAGAGGCGGGGAATCAGAGGCAGGGAATCAGACGCGGGGAATCAGAGGCGGGGATTCAGAGCTGCGGAATCAGAAGCGGGGAATCAGAGTTGGGGAATCAGAGGCGGGGAATCTGATATGGGGAATCAGAGGCAGGGAATCAGAGGCGAGGAATCAGAGGCAGGGAATCAGACGCGGGGAATCTGAGGCGGGGAATCAGAGCTGGGGAATCAGAGGTGGGGAATCAGAGTTGGGGAATCAGAGGCAGGGAATTGGATGTGCGGAATCAGAGATGGGGAATCAGAGGTGGGGAATCAGAGGCGGTGAATCAGAGATGGGGAATCAGAGGCGGGGAATCAGAGGCAGGAAATCAGACACGGGGATTCAGAGGCTGGTAATCAGACGGGGGGAATCAAAGGCGGGGAATCAGAGCTGGGGAATCTGAGGCAGGGAATCAGAGTTGGGGATTCAGAGGCGGGGAATCAGATATGGGGAAACAGAGGCGGGGAATCAGAGGCGGGCAAACAGAGGCGGGGAATTAGATATGGGGAATCAGAGGTAGGGAATCAGAGGTGGTGAATCAGTGCTGGGGAATCACAGGCGGGGAATCAGAGGCAGGGAATAGAACGCGGGGAATCAGAGGCAGGGAATCAGAGGCGGGGAATCATAGTTGGGAATCAGAGGCGGGAATCAGATATGGGGAAACAGAGGCGGGGAATCAGAGGCGGGGAAACAGAGGCGGGGAATCAGATATGGGGAATCGGATGCAGGGAATCAGAGGCGGGGAATCAGAGCTGGGGAATCAGAGGCGGGGAATCAGAGTTGGGGCATCAGAGGTGGGGAATTAGATATAGGGAAACAGAGGCGGGGAATCAGAGGCGGGGAAACAGAGGCGGGGAATCAGATATGGGGAATCAGAAGTGGGGAATCAGAGGCAGGGAATCAGATGTGCGGAATCAGAGATGGGGAATCAGAGGCAGGGAATCAGAAGCGGGGAATCAGAGGCCGGGAATCAGAGGCCGGGAATCAGATGCTGGGAATAAGAGGCCGGGAATCAGAGGAGGGGAATCAGAGTCCGGGAATCAGAGATGGGGATTCAGAGGCGGGGAATGAGATATGGAGAATCAGAGGCGGGGAATCAGAGGCGGGGAAACAGAGGTGGGGAATCAGATATGGGGAATCAGAGGTGGCGAATCAAAGGCGGTGAATCAGAGATGGGGAATCAGAGGCGGGGAATCAGAGGCAGGGAATCAGACGCGGGGAATCAGAGGCGGGGATTCAGAGCTGGGGAATCAGAGGCGGGGAATCAGAGTTGGGGAATCAGAGGCAGGGAATCAGATATGGGGAATCAGAGGCGGGGAATCAGAGGCCGGGAATCAGATATGGGGAAAGAGAGGCGGGGAATCCGAGGCGGGGAAACAGAGGCGGGGAATCAGATATGGGGAATCAGAGGTGGGGAATCAGAGGTTGGGAATCAGAGGCAGGGAATCAGAGGCTTGGAATCAGATGCAGGGTATCAGATGCGGGGAATCAGAGGCGGGGAATCAGAGCTGGGGAATCAGAGGTGGGGAATCAGATTTGGGAAATCAGAGGTGGGGACTTAGATATTGGGAAACAGAGGCGGGGAATCAGAGGCGGGGAAACAGAGGCGGGGAATCAGATATGGGGAATCAGAGATGGGGAATCAGAGGCAGGGAATCAGATGTGCGGAATCAGAGATGGGGAATCAGAGGCAGGGAATCAGAATCAGAAGCAGGGAATCAGAGGCCGGGAATCAGAGGCCGGAATCAGATGCTGGGAATCAGAGGCCTGGAATCAGAGGCGGGGAATAAGAGGCAGGGAATCAGATGCGGGGAATCAGAGGTGGGGAATCAGAGCTGGGGAATCAGAGGCGGGGTATTAGAGTTGTGGAATCAGAGGCGGGGAATCAGATATGGGGAAACAGAGGTGGGGAATCAGAGGCGGGGAAACAGAGGCAGGGAATCAGATATGGGGAATCAGAGGTGGGGCATCAGAGGTTGTGAATCACAGATGGGGAATCAGAGGCGGGGAATCAGAGGCAGGGAATCAGACGCGGGGAATCAGAGGCGGGGATTCAGAGCTGGGGAATCAGACGCGGGGAATCAGAGTTGGGGAATCAGAGGCGGGGAATCAGATATGGGGAATCAGAGGCAGGGAATCAGAGGCGGGGAATCAGAGGCAGGGAATCAGATGCGGGGAATCTGAGGCGGGGAATCAGAGCTGGGGAATCAGAGGTGGGGAATCAGAGTTGGGGAATCAGAGGCAGGGAATTGGATGTGCGGAATCATAGAGGGGGAATCAGAGGTGGGGAATCAGAGGCGGTGAATCAGAGATGGGGAATCAGAGGCGGGGAATCAGAGGCAGGAAATCAGACACGGGGATTCAGAGGCTGGGAATCAGACGGGGGGAATCAAAGGCGGGGAATCAGAGCTGGGGAATCTGAGGCAGGGAATCAGAGTTGGGGATTCAGAGGCGGGGAATCAGATATGGGGAAACAGAGGCGGGGAATCAGAGGCGGGCAAACAGAGGCGGGGAATTAGATATGGGGAATCAGAGGTAGGGAATCAGAGGTGGTGAATCAGTGATGGGGAATCACAGGCGGGGAATCAGAGGCAGGGAATAGAACGCGGGGAATCAGAGGCAGGGAATCAGAGCTGGGGAATCAGAGGAGGGGATTCATAGTTGGGAATCAGAGGCGGGAATCAGATATGGGGAAACAGAGGCGGGGAATCAGAGGCGGTGAAACAGAGGCGGGGAATCAGATATGGGGAATCGGATGCAGGGAATCAGAGGCGGGGAATCAGAGCTGGGGAATCAGAGGCGGGGAATCAGAGTTGGGGCATCAGAGGTGGGGAATTAGATATAGGGAAACAGAGGCGGGGAATCAGAGGCGGGGAAACAGAGGCGGGGTATCAGATATGGGGAATCAGAGGTGGGGAATCAGAGGCAGGGAATCAGATGTGCGGAATCAGAGATGGGGAATAAGAGGCAGGGAATCAGAATCAGAAGCGGGGAATCAGAGGCCGGGAATCAGAGGCTGGGAATCAGATGCTGGGAATAAGAGGCCGGGAATCAGAGGTGGGGAATCAGATATGGGGAATCAGAGGTGGCGAATCAAAGGCGGTGAATCAGAGATGGGGAATCAGAGGCGGGGAATCAGAGGCAGGGAATCAGATGCGGGGAATCAGAGGCTGGGAATCAGAGCTGGCGAATCGGAGGCTGGGAATCAGAGGTGGGCAATCAGAGGCGGGGAATCATATATGGGGAATCAGAGGCGGAGAATCAGAGGCGGGGAAACAGAGGCGGGGAATCAAATATAGGGAATCAGAGGTGGGGAATCAGAGGTTGTGAATCAGAGATGGGGAATCAAGGCGGGGAATCAGAGGCAGGGAATCAGACGCGGGGAATCAGAGGCGGGGATTCAGAGCTGGGGAATCAGAGGCGGGGAATCAGAGTTGGGGAATCAGAGGCAGGGAATCAGATATGGGGAATCAGAGGCGGGGAATCAGAGGCCGGGAATCAGATATGGGGAAAGAGAGGCGGGGAATCCGAGGCGGGGAAACAGAGGCGGGGAATCAGATATGGGGAATCAGAGGTGGGGAATCAGAGGTTGGGAATCAGAGGCAGGGAATCAGAGGCTTGGAATCAGATGCAGGGTATCAGATGCGGGGAATCAGAGGCGGGGAATCAGAGCTGGGGAATCAGAGGTGGGGAATCAGATTTGGGAAATCAGAGGTGGGGACTTAGATATTGGGAAACAGAGGCGGGGAATCAGAGGCGGGGAAACAGAGGCGGGGAATCAGATATGGGGAATCAGAGGTGGGGAATCAGAGGCAGGGAATCAGATGTGCGGAATCAGAGATGGGGAATCAGAGGCAGGGAATCAGAATCAGAAGCAGGGAATCAGAGGCCGGGAATCAGAGGCCGGAATCAGATGCTGGGAATCAGAGGCCTGGAATCAGAGGCGGGGAATAAGAGGCAGGGAATCAGATGCGGGGAATCAGAGGTGGGGAATCAGAGCTGGGGAATCAGAGGCGGGGTATTAGAGTTGGGGAATCAGAGGCGGGGAATCAGATATGGGGAAACAGAGGTGGGGAATCAGAGGCGGGGAAACAGAGGCAGGGAATCAGATATGGGGAATCAGAGGTGGGGCATCAGAGGTTGTGAATCACAGATGGGGAATCAGAGGCGGGGAATCAGAGGCAGGGAATCAGACGCGGGGAATAAGAGGCGGGGATTCAGAGCTGGGGAATCAGACGCGGGGAATCAGAGTTGGGGAATCAGAGGCGGGGAATCAGATATGGGGAATCAGAGGCAGGGAATCAGAGGCGGGGAATCAGAGGCAGGGAATCAGATGCGGGGAATCTGAGGCGGGGAATCAGAGCTGGGGAATCAGAGGTGGGGAATCAGAGTTGGGGAATCAGAGGCAGGGAATTGGATGTGCGGAATCAGAGAGGGGGAATCAGAGGTGGGGAATCAGAGGCGGTGAATCAGAGATGGGGAATCAGAGGCGGGGAATCAGAGGCAGGAAATCAGACACGGGGATTCAGAGGCTGGGAATCAGACGGGGGGAATCAAAGGCGGGGAATCAGAGCTGGGGAATCTGAGGCAGGGAATCAGAGTTGGGGATTCAGAGGCGGGGAATCAGATATGGGGAAACAGAGGCGGGGAATCAGAGGCGGGCAAACAGAGGCGGGGAATTAGATATGGGGAATCAGAGGTAGGGAATCAGAGGTGGTGAATCAGTGATGGGGAATCACAGGCGGGGAATCAGAGGCAGGGAATAGAACGCGGGGAATCAGAGGCAGGGAATCAGAGCTGGGGAATCAGAGGAGGGGATTCATAGTTGGGAATCAGAGGCGGGAATCAGATATGGGGAAACAGAGGCGGGGAATCAGAGGCGGTGAAACAGAGGCGGGGAATCAGATATGGGGAATCGGATGCAGGGAATCAGAGGCGGGGAATCAGAGCTGGGGAATCAGAGGCGGGGAATCAGAGTTGGGGCATCAGAGGTGGGGAATTAGATATAGGGAAACAGAGGCGGGGAATCAGAGGCGGGGAAACAGAGGCGGGGAATCAGATATGGGGAATCAGAGGTGGGGAATCAGAGGCAGGGAATCAGATGTGCGGAATCAGAGATGGGGAATAAGAGGCAGGGAATCAGAATCAGAAGCGGGGAATCAGAGGCCGGGAATCAGAGGCCGGGAATCAGATGCTGGGAATAAGAGGCCGGGAATCAGAGGTGGGGAATCAGATATGGGGAATCAGAGGTGGCGAATCAAAGGCGGTGAATCAGAGATGGGGAATCAGAGGCGGGGAATCAGAGGCAGGGAATCAGATGCGGGGAATCAGAGGCGGGGAATCAGAGCTGGCGAATCAGAGGCTGGGAATCAGAGGTGGGCAATCAGAGGCGGGGAATCAGATATGGGGAATAGGAGGCGGGGAATCAGAGGCGGGGAAACAGAGGCGGGGAATCAAATATAGGGAATCAGAGGTGGGGAATCAGAGGTTGTCAATCAGAGATGGGGAATCAAGGCGGGGAATCAGAGGCAGGGAATCAGACGCGGGGAATCAGAGGCGGGGATTCAGAGCTGGGGAATCAGAGGCGGGGAATCAGAGTTGGGGAATCAGAGGCAGGGAATCAGATATGGGGAATCAGAGGCGGGGAATCAGAGGCGGGGAAACAGAGGCCGGGAATCAGATGTGGGGAATCAGAGGTGGGGAATCAGGGGCAGGGAATCAGTGGCAGGGAATCAGAGGCGGGGAATCAGAGGCGGGGAATCAAAGGCAGGGAATCAGACACGGGGAATCAGAGGCGGGGAATCAGAGATGGGGAATCAGAGGCGGGGAATCAGAGGCAGGGAATCGGATGCCGGGAATCAGAGTCGGGGAATCAGAGCTGGGGAATCAGAGGCGGGGAATCAGAGTTGGGGAATCAGAGGCGGGGAATCAGATATGGGGAAATAGAGGCGGGGTATCAGATATGGGGAATCAGAGGTGTGGAATCAGAGGTTGGGAATCAGAGGCAGGGAATCAGAGTCGGGGAAACAGAGGCGGGGAATCAGATATGGGGAATCAGAGGTGGCGAATCAAAGGCGGTGAAACAGAGATGGGGAATCAGGGCAGGGAATCAGAGGCAGGGAATCAAACACGGGGAATCAGAGCTGGGGAATCAGAGGCGGGGAATCAGAGTTGGGAATCAGAGGCGGGGAATCAGAGGCGGGGAAACAGAGGCGGGGAATCAGATATGGGGAATCAGAGGTGGGGAATCCGAGGTTGGGAATCAGAGGCAGGGAATCAGAGGCGGAAAATCAGAGGCGGGGAATCAGAGGAAGGGAATCAGATGTGCGGAATCGGAGATGGGGAATCAGAGGCAGGGAATCAGAGGCGGGGAATCAGAGGCGGGGAATCAGAGGCCGGGAATCAGATATGGGGAAACAGAGGCGGGGTATCCGAGTCGGGGAAACAGAGGCGGGGAATCAGATATGGGGAATCAGAGGTGGGGAATCAGAGGTTGGGGATCAGAGGCAGGGAATCAGAGGCTTGGAATCAGATGCAGGGAATCAGATGCAGGGAATCAGAGGCGGGGAATCAGAGCTGGGGAATCAGAGGTGGGGAATCAGATTTGGGGAATCAGAGGCGGGGACTTAGATATTGGGAAACAGAGGCGGGGAATCAGAGGCGGGGAAACCCAGGTGGGGAATCAGATATGGGGAATCAGAGGTGGGCAATCAGAGGCAAGGAATCAGATGTGCGGAATCAGAGGCGGGGAATCAGAGGCGGGGAATCAGAGGCAGGGAATCAGACACGGGGAATCAGATATGGGGAAACAGAGGCGGGGAATCAGAGGCGGGCAAACAGAGGCGGGGAATTAGATATGGGGAATCAGAGGTGGGGAATCAGAGGTGGTGAATCAGAGATGGGGAATCACAGGCGGGGAATCAGAGGCAGGGAATAGAACGCGGGGAATCAGAGGCGGGGAATCAGAGCTGGGGAATCAGAGGCGGGGAATCATAGTTGGGAATCAGAGGCGGGGAATCAGATATGGGGAAACAGAGGCGGGGAATCAAAGGCGGGGAAACAGAGGCGGGGAATCAGATATGGGGAATCGGATGCGGGGAATCAGAGGCGGGGAATCAGAGATGGGGAATCAGAGGCGGGGTATCAGAGTTGGGGCATCTGAGGTGGGGAATTAGATATGGGGAAACAGAGGCGGGGAATCAGAGGCGGGGAAACAGAGGCGAGGCATCAGATATGGGGAATCAGAGGTGGGGAATCAGAGGCAGGGAATCAGATGTGCGGAATCAGAGATTGGGAATCAGAGGCAGGGAATCAGAATCAGAAGCGGGGAATCAGAGGCCGGGAATCAGAGGCCAGGATTCGGATGCCGGGAATAAGAGGCCGGGAATCAGAGGTGGGGAATCAGAATCCGGGAATCAGAGATGGGGATTCAGAGGCGGGGAATGATATATGGGGAATCAGAGGCGGGGAATCAGAGGCGGGGTAAGAGAGGTGGGGAATCAGATATGGGGAGTCAGAGGTGGCGAATCAAAGGCGGTGAATCAGAGATGGGGAATCAGAGGCGGGGAATCAGAGGCAGGGAATCAAACACGGGGAATCAGAGGCGGGGAATCAGAGCTGGGGAATCGGAGGCGGGGAATCAGAGTTGGGGAATCAGAGGCGGGGAATCAGATATGGGGAAACAGGGGCGGGGAATCAGAGGCAGGGAAACAGAGGCGGGGAATCAGATATGGGGAATCAGGGGTGGGGAATCAGAGGTTGGGAATCAGAGGCAGGGAATCAGAGGCGTGGAAACAGAGGCGGGGATTCAGATATGGGGAATCAGAGGTGGGGAATCAGGGGCGTGGAATCAGAGGCAGGGAATTAGATGTGGTGAATCAGAGATGGGGAATCAGAGGCAGGGAATCAGAATCAGAAGCGGGGTATCAGTGGCCGGGAATCAGAGGAAGGTAATCAGAGGCAGGGGATCAAACACGGGGAATCAGAGGCTGGGAATCAGAGCTGGGGAATCAGAGGCGGGGAATCAGAGCTGGGGAATCACAGGCGGGGAATCAGAGATGGGGAATCAAGGGGGGAATCAGAGGCAGGGAATCAGATGCGGGGAATCAGAGGCGGGGAATCATAGCTGGCGAATCAGAGGCGGGGAATCAGAGGTGGGCAATCAGAGGATGGGAATCAGATATGGGGAATCAGAGGCGGGGAATCAGAGCTGGGGAATCACAGGCGGGGAATCAGAGTTGGGGAATCAGAGGCGGGGAATCAGATATGGGGAAACAGAGGCGGGGAATCAGAGGCGGTGAAACAGAGGCGGGGAATCAGATATTGGGAATCAGAGGTGGGGAATCAGAGGTTGGGAATCAGAGGCCTGGAATCAGAGGCGGGGAATCAGAGGCAGGGAATCAGATGCGGGGAATCAGAGGAGGGGAATCAGAGCTGGGGAATCAGAGGCGGGGTATTAGAGTTGGGGATTCAGAGGCAGGGAATCAGACGTGGGGAATCAGAGGAGGGGAATCATAGCTGGCGAATCAGAGGCGGGGAATCAGAGGTGGGCAATCAGAGGCCGGGAATCAGAGGTGGTGAATCAGAGATGGGGAATCAGAGGCGGGGAATCAGTGGCAGGGAATCAGATATGGGGAATCAGAGGCGTGGAATCAGAGGCAGGGAATCAGACACGGGGAATCAGACACGGGGAATCAGATGTGGGGAATCAGAGATGGGGAATCAGAGGCGGTGAATCAGAGATGGGGAATCAGAGGCGGGGAATCAGAGGCAGGAAATCAGACACGGGGATTCAGAGGCTGGGAATCAGACGGGGGGAATCAAAGGCGGGGAATCAGAGCTGGGGAATCAGAGGCAGGGAATCAGAGGCGGGGAATCAGATATGGGGAATCAGAGGCTGGTATTCAGAGGCGGGGAATCAGAGGCAGGGAATCAGACACGGGGAATCAGAGGTGGGGAATCAGAGATGGGGAATCAGAGGCGGGGAATCAGAGTTGGGGAATCAGAGGCAGGGAATCGGATGTGCGGAATCAGAGATCGGGAATCAGAGGTGGGGAATCAGAGGCGGTGAATCAGAGATGGGGAATCAGAGGCGGGGAATCAGAGGCAGGAAATCAGACACGGGGATTCAGAGGCTGGGAATCAGACGGGGGGAATCAAAGGCGGGGAATCAGAGCTGGGGAATCAGAGGCAGGGAATCAGAGTTGGGGATTCAGAGACGGGGAATCAGATATGGGGAAACAGAGGCGGGGAATCAGAGGCGGGCAAACAGAGGCGGGGAATTAGATATGGGGAATCAGATGTGGGGAATCAGAGGTTGTGAATCAGTGATGGGGAATCACAGGCGGGGAATCAGAGGCAGGGAATAGAACGCAGGGAATCAGAGGCAGGGAATCAGAGCTGGGGAATCAGAGGCGGGGAATCATAGTTGGGAATCAGAGGCGGGGAATCAGATATGGGTAAACAGAGGCGGGGAATCAGAGGCGGGGAAATAGAGGCGGGGAATCAGATATGGGGAATCAGAGGTGTGGAATCAGAGGTTGGGAATCAGAGGCAGGGAATCAGAGTCGGGGAAACAGAGGCGGGGAATCAGATATGGGGAATCAGAGGTGGCGAATCAAAGGCGGTGAAACAGAGATGGGGAATCAGGGCAGGGAATCAGAGGCAGGGAATCAAACACGGGGAATCAGAGCTGGGGAATCAGAGGCGGGGAATCAGAGTTGGGAATCAGAGGCGGGGAATCAGAGGCGGGGAAACAGAGGCGGGGAATCAGATATGGGGAATCAGAGGTGGGGAATCCGAGGTTGGGAATCAGAGGCAGGGAATCAGAGGCGGAAAATCAGAGGCGGGGAATCAGAGGAAGGGAATCAGATATGGGGAATCAGAGGTGGGGAATCAGAGGCAGGGAATCAGATGTGCGGAATCAGAGATGGGGAATCAGAGGCAGGGAATCAGAATCAGAAGCGGGGAATCAGAGGCCGGGAATCAGAGGCCGGGATTCGGATGCCGGGAATAAGAGGCCGGGAATCAGAGGTGGGGAATCAGAATCCGGGAATCAGAGATGGGGATTCAGAGGCGGGGAATGATATATGGGGAATCAGAGGCGGGGAATCAGAGGCGGGGTAACAGAGGTGGGGAATCAGATATGGGGAGTCAGAGGTGGCGAATCAAAGGCGGTGAATCAGAGATGGGGAATCAGAGGCGGGGAATCAGAGGCAGGGAATCAAACACGGGGAATCAGAGGCGGGGAATCAGAGCTGGGGAATCGGAGGCGGGGAATCAGAGTTGGGGAATCAGAGGCGGGGAATCAGATATGGGGAAACAGGGGCGGGGAATCAGAGGCAGGGAAACAGAGGCGGGGAATCAGATATGGGGAATCAGGGGTGGGGAATCAGAGGTTGGGAATCAGAGGCAGGGAATCAGAGGCGTGGAAACAGAGGCGGGGATTCAGATATGGGGAATCAGAGGTGGGGAATCAGGGGCGTGGAATCAGAGGCAGGAAATTAGATGTGGTGAATCAGAGATGGGGAATCAGAGGCAGGGAATCAGAATCAGAAGCGGGTATCAGTGGCCGGGAATCAGAGGAAGGTAATCAGAGGCAGGGGATCAAACACGGGGAATCAGAGGCTGGGAATCAGAGCTGGGGAATCAGAGGCGGGGAATCAGAGCTGGGGAATCACAGGCGGGGAATCAGAGATGGGGAATCAAGGGGGGAATCAGAGGCAGGGAATCAGATGCGGGGAATCAGAGGCGGGGAATCATAGCTGGCGAATCAGAGGCGGGGAATCAGAGGTGGGAAATCAGAGGATGGGAATCAGATATGGGGAATCAGAGGCGGGGAATCAGAGCTGGGGAATCACAGGCGGGGAATCAGAGTTGGGGAATCAGAGGCGGGGAATCAGATATGGGGAAACAGAGGCGGGGAATCAGAGGCGGTGAAACAGAGGCGGGGAATCAGATATTGGGAATCAGAGGTGGGGAATCAGAGGTTGGGAATCAGAGGCCTGGAATCAGAGGCGGGGAATCAGAGGCAGGGAATCAGATGCGGGGAATCAGAGGAGGGGAATCAGAGCTGGGGAATCAGAGGCGGGGTATTAGAGTTGGGGAATCAGAGGCAGGGAATCAGACGTGGGGAATCAGAGGGGGGGAATCATAGCTGGCGAATCAGAGGCGGGGAATCAGAGGTGGGCAATCAGAGGCCGGGAATCAGAGGTGGTGAATCAGAGATGGGGAATCAGAGGCGGGGAATCAGTGGCAGGGAATCAGATATGGGGAATCAGAGGCGTGGAATCAGAGGCAGGGAATCAGACACGGGGAATCAGACACGGGGAATCAGATGTGGGGAATCAGAGATGGGGAATCAGAGGCGGTGAATCAGAGATGGGGAATCAGAGGCGGGGAATCAGAGGCAGGAAATCAGACACGGGGATTCAGAGGCTGGGAATCAGACGGGGGGAATCAAAGGCGGGGAATCAGAGCTGGGGAATCAGAGGCAGGGAATAAGAGGCGGGGAATCAGATATGGGGAATCAGAGGCTGGTATTCAGAGGCGGGGAATCAGAGGCAGGGAATCAGACACGGGGAATCAGAGGTGGGGAATCAGAGATGGGGAATCAGAGGCGGGGAATCAGAGTTGGGGAATCAGAGGCAGGGAATCGGATGTGCGGAATCAGAGATCGGGAATCAGAGGTGGGAAATCAGAGGCGGTGAATTAGAGATGGGGAATCAGAGGCGGGGAATCAGAGGCAGGAAATCAGACACGGGGATTCAGAGGCTGGGAATCAGACGGGGGGAATCAAAGGCGGGGAATCAGAGCTGGGGAATCAGAGGCAGGGAATCAGAGTTGGGGATTCAGAGACGGGGAATCAGATATGGGGAAACAGAGGCGGGGAATCAGAGGCGGGCAAACAGAGGCGGGGAATTAGATATGGGGAATCAGATGTGGGGAATCAGAGGTGGTGAATCAGTGATGGGGAATCACAGGCGGGGAATCAGAGTTGGGGAATCAGAGGCGGGGAATCAGATATGGGGAAACAGAGGCGGGGAATCAGAGGCGGTGAAACAGAGGCGGGGAATCAGATATTGGGAATCAGAGGTGGGGAATCAGAGGTTGGGAATCAGAGGCCTGGAATCAGAGGCGGGGAATCAGAGGCAGGGAATCAGATGCGGGGAATCAGAGGAGGGGAATCAGAGCTGGGGAATCAGAGGCGGGGTATTAGAGTTGGGGAATCAGAGGCAGGGAATCAGACGTGGGGAATCAGAGGGGGGGAATCATAGCTGGCGAATCAGAGGCGGGGAATCAGAGGTGGGCAATCAGAGGCCGGGAATCAGAGGTGGTGAATCAGAGATGGGGAATCAGAGGCGGGGAATCAGTGGCAGGGAATCAGATATGGGGAATCAGAGGCGTGGAATCAGAGGCAGGGAATCAGACACGGGGAATCAGACACGGGGAATCAGATGTGGGGAATCAGAGATGGGGAATCAGAGGCGGTGAATCAGAGATGGGGAATCAGAGGCGGGGAATCAGAGGCAGGAAATCAGACACGGGGATTCAGAGGCTGGGAATCAGACGGGGGGAATCAAAGGCGGGGAATCAGAGCTGGGGAATCAGAGGCAGGGAATAAGAGGCGGGGAATCAGATATGGGGAATCAGAGGCTGGTATTCAGAGGCGGGGAATCAGAGGCAGGGAATCAGACACGGGGAATCAGAGGTGGGGAATCAGAGATGGGGAATCAGAGGCGGGGAATCAGAGTTGGGGAATCAGAGGCAGGGAATCGGATGTGCGGAATCAGAGATCGGGAATCAGAGGTGGGGAATCAGAGGCGGTGAATTAGAGATGGGGAATCAGAGGCGGGGAATCAGAGGCAGGAAATCAGACACGGGGATTCAGAGGCTGGGAATCAGACGGGGGGAATCAAAGGCGGGGAATCAGAGCTGGGGAATCAGAGGCAGGGAATCAGAGTTGGGGATTCAGAGACGGGGAATCAGATATAGGGAAACAGAGGCGGGGAATCAGAGGCGGGCAAACAGAGGCGGGGAATTAGATATGGGGAATCAGATGTGGGGAATCAGAGGTGGTGAATCAGTGATGGGGAATCACAGGCGGGGAATCAGAGGCAGGGAATAGAACGCAGTGAATCAGAGGCAGGGAATCAGAGCTGGGGAATCAGAGGCGGGGAATCATAGTTGGGAATCAGAGGCGGGGAATCAGATATGGGGAAACAGAGGCGGGGAATCAGAGGCGGGGAAACAGAGGTGGGGAATCAGATATGGGGAATCGGATGCGGGGAATCAGAGGCGGGGAATCAGAGCTGGGGAATCAGAGGCGGGGAATCAGAGTTGGGGCATCAGAGGTGGGGAATTAGATATAGGGAAACAGAGGCGGGGAATCAGAGGCGGGGAAACAGAGGCGGGGAATCAGATATGGGGAATCAGAGGTGGGGAATCAGAGGCAGGGAATCAGATGTGCGGAATCAGAGATGGGGAATCAGAGGCAGGGAATCAGAATCAGAAGCGGGGAATCAGAGGCCGGGAATCAGAGGCCGGGAATCAGATGCTGGGAATAAGAGGCCGGGAATCAGAGGTGGGGAATCAGAGTCCGGGAATCAGAGATGGGGATTCAGAGGCGGGGAATGAGATATGGAGAATCAGAGGCGGGGAATCAGAGGCCGGGAAACAGAGGTGGGGAATCAGATATGGGGAATCAGAGGTGGCGAATCAAAGGCGGTGAATCAGAGATGGGGAATCAGAGGCGGGGAATCAGAGGCAGGGAATCAGATGCGGGGAATCAGAGGCGGGGAATCAGAGCTGGCGAATCAGAGGCGGGGAATCAGAGGTGGGCAATAAGAGCCGGGGAATCAGATATTGGGAATCAGAGGCGGAAATCAGAGGCGGGGAAACAGAGGTGGGGAATCAGATATGGGGAAACAGAGGTGGCGAATCAAAGGCGGTGAATCAGAGATGGGGAATCAGAGGCGGGGAATCAGAGGCAGGGAATCAAAAACGGGGAATCAGAGGCGGGGAATCAGAGCTGGGGAATCAGAGGCGGGGAAGCAGAGTAGGAGAATCAGAGGTGGAGAATCAGATATGGGGAAACAGGGGTGGGGAATCCGAGGCAGGGAAACAGAGGCGGGGAATCAGATATGGGGAATCAGAGGTGGGGAATCAGAGGTTGGGAATCAGAGGCAGGGAATCAGAGGCTTGGAATCAGATGCAGGGAATCAGATGCGGGGAATCAGAGGCGGGGAATCAGAGCTGGGGAATCAGAGGTGGGGAATCAGATTTGGGGAATCAGAGGCGGGGACTTAGATATTGGGAAACAGAGGCGGGGAATCAGAGGCGGGGAAACCCAGGCGGGGAATCAGATATGGGGAATCAGAGGTGGGGAATCAGAGGCAAGGAATCAGATGTGCGGAATCAGAGGTGGGGAATCAGAGGCAGGGAATCAGAATCAGAAGCAGGGAATCAGAGGCCGGGAATAAGAGGCCGGAATCAGATGCTGGGAATCAGAGGCCTGGAATCAGAGGCGGGGAATCAGAGGCAGGGAATCAGATGCGGGGAATCAGAGGCGGGGAATCAGAGCTGGGGAATCAGAGGTGGGGTATTAGAGTTGGGGAATCAGAGGCGGGGAATCAGAGGTGGGGAATCAGAGGCGGGGAAACAGAGGCAGGGAATCAGATATGGGGAATCAGAGGTGGGGAATCAGAGATGGGGAATCAGAGGCGGTGAATCAGAGATGGGGAATCAGAGGCGGGGAATCAGAGGCAGGAAATCAGACACGGGGATTCAGAGGCTGGGAATCAGACGGGGGGAATCAAAGGCGGGGAATCAGAGCTGGGGAATCAGAGGCAGGGAATCAGAGGCGGGGAATCAGATATGGGGAATCAGAGGCTGGGATTCAGAGGCGGGGAATCAGAGGCAGGGAATCAGACACGGGGAATCAGAGGTGGGGAATCAGAGATGGGGAATCAGAGGCGGGGAATCAGAGGCGGGGAATCAGACGCGATGAATCTGAGGCGGGGAATCAGAGCTGGGGAATCAGAGGTGGGGAATCAGAGTTGGGGAATCAGAGGCAGGGAATCGGATGTGCGGAATCAGAGATGGGGAATCAGATGTGGGGAATCAGAGGAATCAGAGATGGGGAATCAGAGGCGGGGAATCAGAGGCAGGAAATCAGACACGGGGATTCAGAGGCTGGGAATCAGACGGGGGGAATCAAAGGCGGGGAATCCGAGCTGGGGAATCAGAGGCAGGGAATCAGAGTTGGGGATTCAGAGACGGGGAATCAGATATGGGGAAACAGAGGCGGGGAATCAGAGGCGGGCAAACAGAGGCGGGGAATTAGATATGGGGAATCAGAGGTGGGGAATCAGAGGTGGTGAATCAGTGATGGGGAATCACAGGCGGGGAATCAGAGGCAGGGAATAGAACGCAGGGAATCAGACGCAGGGAATCAGAGCTGGGGAATCAGAGGCTTGGAATCAGATGCAGGGAATCAGAGGCTTGGAATCAGATGCAGGGAATCAGATGCGGGGAATCAGAGGCGGGGAATCAGAGCTGGGGAATCAGAGGTGGGGAATCAGATTTGGGGAATCAGAGGTGGGGACTTAGATATTGGGAAACAGAGGCGGGGAATCAGAGGCGGGGAAACAGAGGCGGGGAATCAGATATGGGGAATCAGAGATGGGGAATCAGAGGCAGGGAATCAGATGTGCGGAATCAGAGATGGGGAATCAGAGGCAGGGAATCAGAATCAGAAGCAGGGAATCAGAGGCCGGGAATCAGAGGCCGGAATCAGATGATGGGAATCAGAGGCCTGGAATCAGAGGCGGGGAATCAAAGGCAGGGAATCAGATGCGGGGAATCAGAGGCGGGGAATCAGAGCTGGGGATTCAGAGGCGGGGTATTAGAGGTGGGGAATCAGAGGCGGGGAATCAGATATGGGGAAACAGAGGTAGGGAATCAGAGGCGGGGAAACAGAGGCAGGGAATCAGATATGGGGAATCAGAGGCGGGGAATCAGAGGTGGGGAATCATAGGCAGGGAATCGGACGTGCGGAATCAGAGATGGGGAATCAGAGGCCGGGAATCAGAGGTGGTGAATCAGAGAAGGGGAATCAGAGGCGGGGAATCAAGAGGCAGGGTATCAGACGCGGGGAATCAGAGGTGGGCAATCAGAGGCGGGGAATCAGATATGGGGAATCAGAGGCGGGGAATCAGATATGGGGAATCAGAGGTGGGGCATCAGAGGTTGTGAATCACAGATGGGGAATCAGAGGCGGGGAATCAGAGGCAGGGAATCAGACGCGGGGAATCAGAGGCGGGGATTCAGAGCTGCGGAATCAGAAGCGGGGAATCAGAGTTGGGGAATCAGAGGCGGGGAATCTGATATGGGGAATCAGAGGCAGGGAATCAGAGGCGAGGAATCAGAGGCAGGGAATCAGACGCGGGGAATCTGAGGCGGGGAATCAGAGCTGGGGAATCAGAGGTGGGGAATCAGAGTTGGGGAATCAGAGGCAGGGAATTGGATGTGCGGAATCAGAGATGGGGAATCAGAGGTGGGGAATCAGAGGCGGTGAATCAGAGATGGGGAATCAGAGGCGGGGAATCAGAGGCAGGAAATCAGACACGGGGATTCAGAGGCTGGTAATCAGACGGGGGGAATCAAAGGCGGGGAATCAGAGCTGGGGAATCTGAGGCAGGGAATCAGAGTTGGGGATTCAGAGGCGGGGAATCAGATATGGGGAAACAGAGGCGGGGAATCAGAGGCGGGCAAACAGAGGCGGGGAATTAGATATGGGGAATCAGAGGTAGGGAATCAGAGGTGGTGAATCAGTGATGGGGAATCACAGGCGGGGAATCAGAGGCAGGGAATAGAACGCGGGGAATCAGAGGCAGGGAATCAGAGGCGGGGAATCATAGTTGGGAATCAGAGGCGGGAATCAGATATGGGGAAACAGAGGCGGGGAATCAGAGGCGGGGAAACAGAGGCGGGGAATCAGATATGGGGAATCGGATGCAGGGAATCAGAGGCGGGGAATCAGAGCTGGGGAATCAGAGGCGGGGAATCAGAGTTGGGGCATCAGAGGTGGGGAATTAGATATAGGGAAACAGAGGCGGGGAATCAGAGGCGGGGAAACAGAGGCGGGGAATCAGATATGGGGAATCAGAAGTGGGGAATCAGAGGCAGGGAATCAGATGTGCGGAATCAGAGATGGGGAATCAGAGGCAGGGAATCAGAAGCGGGGAATCAGAGGCCGGGAATCAGAGGCCGGGAATCAGATGCTGGGAATAAGAGGCCGGGAATCAGAGGAGGGGAATCAGAGTCCGGGAATCAGAGATGGGGATTCAGAGGCGGGGAATGAGATATGGAGAATCAGAGGCGGGGAATCAGAGGCGGGGAAACAGAGGTGGGGAATCAGATATGGGGAATCAGAGGTGGCGAATCAAAGGCGGTGAATCAGAGATGGGGAATCAGAGGCGGGGAATCAGAGGCAGGGAATCAGATGCGGGGAATCAGAGGCGGGGAATCAGAGCTGGCGAATTGGAGGCTGGGAATCAGAGGTGGGCAATCAGAGGCGGGGAATCATATATGGGGAATCAGAGGCGGGGAATCAGAGGCGGGGAAACAGAGGCGGGGAATCAAATATAGGGAATCAGAGGTGGGGAATCAGAGGTTGTGAATCAGAGATGGGGAATCAATGCGGGGAATCAGAGGTAGGGAATCAGACGCGGGGAATCAGAGGCGGGGATTCAGAGCTGGGGAATCAGAGGCGGGGAATCAGAGTTGGGGAATCAGAGGCAGGGAATCAGATATGGGGAATCAGAGGCGGGGAATCAGAGGCCGGGAATCAGATATGGGGAAAGAGAGGCGGGGAATCCGAGGCGGGGAAACAGAGGCGGGGAGTCAGATATGGGGAATCAGAGGTGGGGAATCAGAGGTTGGGAATCAGAGGCAGGGAATCAGAGGCTTGGAATCAGATGCAGGGTATCAGATGCGGGGAATCAGAGGCGGGGAATCAGAGCTGGGGAATCAGAGGTGGGGAATCAGATTTGGGGAATCAGAGGTGGGGACTTAGATATTGGGAAACAGAGGCGGGGAATCAGAGGCGGGGAAACAGAGGCGGGGAATCAGATATGGGGAATCAGAGGTGGGGAATCAGAGGCAGGGAATCAGATGTGCGGAATCAGAGATGGGGAATCAGAGGCAGGGAATCAGAATCAGAAGCAGGGAATCAGAGGCCGGGAATCAGAGGCCGGAATCAGATGCTGGGAATCAGAGGCCTGGAATCAGAGGCGGGGAATAAGAGGCAGGGAATCAGATGCGGGGAATCAGAGGTGGGGAATCAGAGCTGGGGAATCAGAGGCGGGGTATTAGAGTTGGGGAATCAGAGGCGGGGAATCAGATATGGGGAAACAGAGGTGGGGAATCAGAGGCGGGGAAACAGAGGCAGGGAATCAGATATGGGGAATCAGAGGTGGGGCATCAGAGGTTGTGAATCACAGATGGGGAATCAGAGGCAGGGAATCAGAGGCAGGGAATCAGACGCGGGGAATCAGAGGCGGGGATTCAGAGCTGGGGAATCAGAAGCGGGGAATCAGAGTTGGGGAATCAGAGGCGGGGAATCAGATATGGGGAATCAGAGGCAGGGAATCAGAGGCGGGGAATCAGAGGCAGGGAATCAGATGCGGGGAATCTGAGGCGGGGAATCAGAGCTGGGGAATCAGAGGTGGGGAATCAGAGTTGGGGAATCAGAGGCAGGGAATTGGATGTGCGGAATCAGAGAGGGGGAATCAGAGGTGGGGAATCAGAGGCGGTGAATCAGAGATGGGGAATCAGAGGCGGGGAATCAGAGGCAGGAAATCAGACACGGGGATTCAGAGGCTGGGAATCAGACGGGGGGAATCAAAGGCGGGGAATCAGAGCTGGGGAATCTGAGGCAGGGAATCAGAGTTGGGGATTCAGAGGCGGGGAATCAGATATGGGGAAACAGAGGCGGGGAATCAGAGGCGGGCCAACAGAGGCGGGGAATTAGATATGGGGAATCAGAGGTAGGGAATCAGAGGTGGTGAATCAGTGATGGGGAATCACAGGCGGGGAATCAGAGGCAGGGAATAGAACGCGGGGAATCAGAGGCAGGGAATCAGAGCTGGGGAATCAGAGGAGGGGATTCATAGTTGGGAATCAGAGGCGGGAATCAGATATGGGGAAACAGAGGCGGGGAATCAGAGGCGGTGAAACAGAGGCGGGGAATCAGATATGGGGAATCGGATGCAGGGAATCAGAGGCGGGGAATCAGAGCTGGGGAATCAGAGGCGGGGAATCAGAGTTGGGGCATCAGAGGTGGGGAATTAGATATAGGGAAACAGAGGCGGGGAATCAGAGGCGGGGAAACAGAGGCGGGGAATCAGATATGGGGAATCAGAGGTGGGGAATCAGAGGCAGGGAATCAGATGTGCGGAATCAGAGATGGGGAATAAGAGGCAGGGAATCAGAATCAGAAGCGGGGAATCAGAGGCCGGGAATCAGAGGCCGGGAATCAGATGCTGGGAATAAGAGGCCGGGAATCAGAGGTGGGGAATCAGATATGGGGAATCAGAGGTGGCGAATCAAAGGCGGTGAATCAGAGATGGGGAATCAGAGGCGGGGAATCAGAGGCAGGGAATCAGATGCGGGGAATCAGAGGCGGGGAATCAGAGCTGGCGAATCAGAGGCTGGGAATCAGAGGTGGGCAATCAGAGGCGGGGAATCAGATATGGGGAATCAGAGGCGGGGAATCAGAGGCGGGGAAACAGAGGCGGGGAATCAAATATAGGGAATCAGAGGTGGGGAATCAGAGGTTGTCAATCAGAGATGGGGAATCAAGGCGGGGAATCAGAGGCAGGGAATCAGATGCGGGGAATCAGAGGCGGGGATTCAGAGCTGGGGAATCAGAGGCGGGGAATCAGAGTTGGGGAATCAGAGGCAGGGAATCAGATATGGGGAATCAGAGGCGGGGAATCAGAGGCGGGGAAACAGAGGCCGGGAATCAGATGTGGGGAATCAGAGGTGGGGAATCAGGGGCAGGGAATCAGTGGCAGGGAATCAGAGGCGGGGAATCAGAGGCGGGGAATCAAAGGCAGGGAATCAGACACGGGGAATCAGAGGCGGGGAATCAGAGATGGGGAATCAGAGGCGGGGAATCAGAGGCAGGGAATCGGATGCCGGGAATCAGAGCCGGGGAATCAGAGCTGGGGAATCAGAGGCGGGGAATCAGAGTTGGGGAATCAGAGGCGGGGAATCAGATATGGGGAAATAGAGGCGGGGAATCAGATATGGGGAATCAGAGGTGTGGAATCAGAGGTTGGGAATCAGAGGCAGGGAATCAGAGTCGGGGAAACAGAGGCGGGGAATCAGATATGGGGAATCAGAGGTGGCGAATCAAAGGCGGTGAAACAGAGATGGGGAATCAGGGCAGGGAATCAGAGGCAGTGAATCAAACACGGGGAATCAGAGCTGGGGAATCAGAGGCGGGGAATCAGAGTTGGGAATCAGAGGCAGGGAATCAGAGGCGGGGAAACAGAGGCGGGGAATCAGATATGGGGAATCAGAGGTGGGGAATCCGAGGTTGGGAATCAGAGGCAGGGAATCAGAGGTGGAAAATCAGAGGCGGGGAATCAGAGGAAGGGAATCAGATGTGCGGAATCGGAGATGGGGAATCAGAGGCAGGGAATCAGAGGCGGGGAATCAGAGGCGGGGAATCAGAGGCCGGGAATCAGATATGGGGAAACAGAGGCGGGGAATCCGAGTCGGGGAAACAGAGGCGGGGAATCAGATATGGGGAATCAGAGGTGGGGAATCAGAGGTTGGGAATCAGAGGCAGGGAATCAGAGGCTTGGAATCAGATGCAGGGAATCAGATGCGGGGAATCAGAGGCGGGGAATCAGAGCTGGGGAATCAGAGGTGGGGAATCAGATTTGGGGAATCAGAGGCGGGGACTTAGATATTGGGAAACAGAGGCGGGGAATCAGAGGCGGGGAAACCCAGGTGGGGAATCAGATATGGGGAATCAGAGGTGGGGAATCAGAGGCAAGGAATCAGATGTGCGGAATCAGAGATGGGGAATCAGAGGAAGGGAATCAGAATCAGAAGCAGGGAATCAGAGGCCGGGAATCAAAGGCCGGAATCAGATGCTGGGAATCAGAGGCCTGGAATCAGAGGCGGGGAATCAGAGGCAAAGAATCAGATGCGGGGAATCAGAGGCGGGGAATCAGAGCTGGGGAATCAGAGGCGGGGATTCAGAGTTGGGGAATCAGAGGCGGGGAATCAGAGGCGGGGAAACAGAGGCGGGGAATCAGATATGGGGAATCAGAGGTGGGGAATCAAAGGTTGGGAATCAGAAGCAGGGAATCAGAGGCGGGGAATCAGAGGCGGGGAATCAGAGGCAGGGAATCCGATGTGCGGAATCGGAGATGGGGAATCAGAGGCAGGGAATCAGAGGCGGGGAATCAGAGGCGGAGAATCAGAGGCCGGGAATCAGATATGGGGAAACAGAGGCGGGGAATCAGAGGCGGGGAAACAGAGGCGGGGAATCAGATATGGGGAATCAGAGGTGGGGAATCAGAGGTTGGGAATCAGAGGCAGGGAATCAGAGGCTGGGAATCAGATGCAGGGAATCAGATGCGGGAAATCAGAGGCGGGGAATCAGAGCTGGGGAATCAGAGGTGGGGAATCAGAGTTGGGGAATCAGAGTCGGGGACTTAGATATGGGGAAACAGAGGCGGGGAATCAGAGGCAGGGAAACAGACGCGGGGAATCAGAGGCGGGGATTCAGAGCTGGGGAATCAGAGGTGGGGAATCAGAGTTGGGGAATCAGAGGCGGGGAATCAGATATGGGGAATCAGAGGCAGGGAATCAGAGGCGGGGAAACAGAGGCAGGGAATCAGATATGGGGAATCAGAGGTGGGGTATCAGGGGCAGGGAATCAGCGGCAGGGAATCAGAGGCGGGGAATCAGAGGCGGGGAATCAGAGGCAGGGAATCAGACACGGGGAATCAGATATGGGGAAACAGAGGCGGGGTATCAGAGGCGGGCAAACAGAGGCGGGGAATTAGATATGGGTAATCAGAGGTGGGGAATCAGAGGTGGTGAATCAGAGATGGGGAATCAGAGGCGGGGAATCATAGTTGGGAATCAGAGGCGGGGAATCAGATATGGGGAAACAGAGGCGGGGAATCAAAGGCGGGGAAACAGAGGCGGGGAATCAGATATGGGGAATCGGATGCGGGGAATCAGAGGCGGGGAATCAGAGCTGGGGAATCAGAGGCGGGGTATCAGAGTTGGGGCATCTGAGGTGGGGAATTAGATATGGGGAAACAGAGGCGGGGAATCAGAGGCGGGGAAACAGAGGCGAGGCATCAGATATGGGGAATCAGAGGTGGGGAATCAGAGGCAGGGAATCAGATGTGCGGAATCAGAGATGGGGAATCAGAGGCAGGGAATCAGAATCAGAAGCGGGGAATCAGAGGCCGGGAATCAGAGGCCGGGATTCGGATGCCGGGAATAAGAGGCCGGGAATCAGAGGTGGGGAATCAGAATCCGGGAATCAGAGATGGGGATTCAGAGGCGGGGAATGATATATGGGGAATCAGAGGCGGGGAATCAGAGGCGGGGTAACAGAGGTGGGGAATCAGATATGGGGAGTCAGAGGTGGCGAATCAAAGGCGGTGAATCAGAGATGGGGAATCAGAGGCGGGGAATCAGAGGCAGGGAATCAAACACGGGGAATCAGAGGCGGGGAATCAGAGCTGGGGAATCGGAGGCGGGGAATCAGAGTTGGGGAATCAGAGGCGGGGAATCAGATATGGGGAAACAGGGGCGGGGAATCAGAGGCAGGGAAACAGAGGCGGGGAATCAGATATGGGGAATCAGGGGTGGGGAATCAGAGGTTGGGAATCAGAGGCAGGGAATCAGAGGCGTGGAAACAGAGGCGGGGATTCAGATATGGGGAATCAGAGGTGGGGAATCAGGGGCGTGGAATCAGAGGCAGGGAATTAGATGTGGTGAATCAGAGATGGGGAATCAGAGGCAGGGAATCAGAATCAGAAGCAGGGTATCAGTGGCCGGGAATCAGAGGAAGGTAATCAGAGGCAGGGGATCAAACACGGGGAATCAGAGGCTGGGAATCAGAGCTGGGGAATCAGAGGCGGGGAATCAGAGCTGGGGAATCACAGGCGGGGAATCAGAGATGGGGAATCAAGGGGGGAATCAGAGGCAGGGAATCAGATGCGGGGAATCAGAGGCGGGGAATCATAGCTGGCGAATCAGAGGCGGGGAATCAGAGGTGGGCAATCAGAGGATGGGAATCAGATATGGGGAATCAGAGGCGGGGAATCAGAGCTGGGGAATCACAGGCGGGGAATCAGAGTTGGGGAATCAGAGGCGGGGAATCAGATATGGGGAAACAGAGGCGGGGAATCAGAGGCGGTGAAACAGAGGCGGGGAATCAGATATTGGGAATCAGAGGTGGGGAATCAGAGGTTGGGAATCAGAGGCCTGGAATCAGAGGCGGGGAATCAGAGGCAGGGAATCAGATGCGGGGAATCAGAGGAGGGGAATCAGAGCTGGGGAATCAGAGGCGGGGTATTAGAGTTGGGGAATCAGAGGCAGGGAATCAGACGTGGGGAATCAGAGGGGGGGAATCATAGCTGGCGAATCAGAGGCGGGGAATCAGAGGTGGGCAATCAGAGGCCGGGAATCAGAGGTGGTGAATCAGAGATGGGGAATCAGAGGCGGGGAATCAGTGGCAGGGAATCAGATATGGGGAATCAGAGGCGTGGAATCAGAGGCAGGGAATCAGACACGGGGAATCAGACACGGGGAATCAGATGTGGGGAATCAGAGATGGGGAATCAGAGGCGGTGAATCAGAGATGGGGAATCAGAGGCGGGGAATCAGAGGCAGGAAATCAGACACGGGGATTCAGAGGCTGGGAATCAGACGGGGGGAATCAAAGGCGGGGAATCAGAGCTGGGGAATCAGAGGCAGGGAATCAGAGGCGGGGAATCAGATATGGGGAATCAGAGGCTGGTATTCAGAGGCGGGGAATCAGAGGCAGGGAATCAGACACGGGGAATCAGAGGTGGGGAATCAGAGATGGGGAATCAGAGGCGGTGAATCAGAGATGGGGAATCAGAGGCGGGGAATCAGAGGCAGGAAATCAGACACGGGGATTCAGAGGCTGGGAATCAGACGGGGGGAATCAAAGGCGGGGAATCAGAGCTGGGGAATCAGAGGCAGGGAATCAGAGTTGGGGATTCAGAGACGGGGAATCAGATATGGGGAAACAGAGGCGGGGAATCAGAGGCGGGCAAACAGAGGCGGGGAATTAGATATGGGGAATCAGATGTGGGGAATCAGAGGTGGTGAATCAGTGATGGGGAATCACAGGAGGGGAATCAGAGGCAGGGAATAGAACGCAGGGAATCAGAGGCAGGGAATCAGAGCTGGGGAATCAGAGGCGGGGAATCATAGTTGGGAATCAGAGGCGGGGAATCAGATATGGGGAAACAGAGGCGGGGAATCAGAGGCGGGGAAACAGAGGTGGGGAATCAGATATGGGGAATCGGATGCGGGGAATCAGAGGCGGGGAATCAGAGCTGGGGAATCAGAGGCGGGGAATCAGAGTTGGGGCATCAGAGGTGGGGAATTAGATATAGGGAAACAGAGGCGGGGAATCAGAGGCGGGGAAACAGAGGCGGGGAATCAGATATGGGGAATCAGAGGTGGGGAATCAGAGGCAGGGAATCAGATGTGCGGAATCAGAGATGGGGAATCAGAGGCAGGGAATCAGAATCAGAAGCGGGGAATCAGAGGCCGGGAATCAGAGGCCGGGAATCAGATGCTGGGAATAAGAGGCCGGGAATCAGAGGTGGGGAATCAGAGTCCGGGAATCAGAGATGGGGATTCAGAGGCGGGGAATGAGATATGGAGAATCCGAGGCGGGGAATCAGAGGCCGGGAAACAGAGGTGGGGAATGAGATATGGGGAATCAGAGGTGGCGAATCAAAGGCGGTGAATCAGAGATGGGGAATCAGAGGCGGGGAATCAGAGGCAGGGAATCAGATGCGGGGAATCAGAGGCGGGGAATCAGAGCTGGCGAATCAGAGGCGGGGAATCAGAGGTGGGCAATAAGAGCCGGGGAATCAGATATTGGGAATCAGAGGCGGAAATCAGAGGCGGGGAAACAGAGGTGGGGAATCAGATATGGGGAAACAGAGGTGGCGAATCAAAGGCGGTGAATCAGAGATGGGGAATCAGAGGCGGGGAATCAGAGGCAGGGAATCAAAAACGGGGAATCAGAGGCGGGGAATCAGAGCTGGGGAATCAGAGGCGGGGAAGCAGAGTAGGAGAATCAGAGGTGGGGAATCAGATATGGGGAAACAGGGGTGGGGAATCAGAGGCTGGGAAACAGAGGCGGGGAATCAGATATGGGGAATCAGAGGTGTGGAATCAGAGGTTGGGAATCAGAGGTGGGGAATCAGAGTTGGGGAATCAGAGGCGGGGAATCAGATATGGGGAATCAGAGGCAGGGAATCAGAGGCGGGGAAACATAGGCAGGGAATCAGATATGGGGAATCAGAGGTGGGGTATCAGGGGCAGGGAATCAGCGGCAGGGAATCAGAGGCGGGGAATCAGAGGCGGGGAATCAGAGGCAGGGAATCAGACACGGGGAATCAGATATGGGGAAACAGAGGCGGGGTATCAGAGGCGGGCAAACAGAGGCGGGGAATTAGATATGGGGAATCAGAGGTGGGGAATCAGAGGTGGTGAATCAGAGATGGGGAATCACAGGCGGGGAATCAGAGGCAGGGAATAGAACGCGGGGAATCAGAGGTGGGGAATCAGAGCTGGGGAATCAGAGGCGGGGAATCATAGTTGGGAATCAGAGGCGGGGAATCAGATATGGGGAAACAGAGGCGGGGAATCAAAGGCGGGGAAACAGAGGCGGGGAATCAGATATGGGGAATCGGATGCGGGGAATCAGAGGCGGGGAATCAGAGCTGGGGAATCAGAGGCGGGGTATCAGAGTTGGGGCATCTGAGGTGGGGAATTAGATATGGGGAAACAGAGGCGGGGAATCAGAGGCGGGGAAACAGAGGCGAGGCATCAGATATGGGGAATCAGAGGTGGGGAATCAGAGGCAGGGAATCAGATGTGCAGAATCAGAGATGGGGAATCAGAGGCAGGGAATCAGAATCAGAAGCGGGGAATCAGAGGCCGGGAATCAGAGGCCGGGATTCGGATGCCGGGAATAAGAGGCCGGGAATCAGAGGTGGGGAATCAGAATCCGGGAATCAGAGATGGGGATTCAGAGGCGGGGAATGATATATGGGGAATCAGAGGCGGGGAATCAGAGGCGGGGTAACAGAGGTGGGGAATCAGATATGGGGAGTCAGAGGTGGCGAATCAAAGGCGGTGAATCAGAGATGGGGAATCAGAGGCGGGGAATCAGAGGCAGGGAATCAAACACGGGGAATCAGAGGCGGGGAATCAGAGCTGGGGAATCGGAGGCGGGGAATCAGAGTTGGGGAATCAGAGGCGGGGAATCAGATATGGGGAAACAGGGGCGGGGAATCAGAGGCAGGGAAACAGAGGCGGGGAATCAGATATGGGGAATCAGGGGTGGGGAATCAGAGGTTGGGAATCAGAGGCAGGGAATCAGAGGCGTGGAAACAGAGGCGGGGATTCAGATATGGGGAATCAGAGGTGGGGAATAAGGGGCGTGGAATCAGAGGCAGGGAATTAGATGTGGTGAATCAGAGATGGGGAATCAGAGGCAGGGAATCAGAATCAGAAGCGGGGTATCAGTGGCCGGGAATCAGAGGAAGGTAATCAGAGGCAGGGGATCAAACACGGGGAATCAGAGGCTGGGAATCAGAGCTGGGGAATCAGAGGCGGGGAATCAGAGCTGGGGAATCACAGGCGGGGAATCAGAGATGGGGAATCAAGGGGGGAATCAGAGGCAGGGAATCAGATGCGGGGAATCAGAGGCGGGGAATCATAGCTGGCGAATCAGAGGCGGGGAATCAGAGGTGGGCAATCAGAGGATGGGAATCAGATATGGGGAATCAGAGGCTGGGAATCAGAGCTGGGGAATCACAGGCGGGGAATCAGAGTTGGGGAATCAGAGGCGGGGAATCAGATATGGGGAAACAGAGGCGGGGAATCAGAGGCGGTGAAACAGAGGCGGGGAATCAGATATTGGGAATCAGAGGTGGGGAATCAGAGGTTGGGAATCAGAGGCCTGGAATCAGAGGCGGGGAATCAGAGGCAGGGAATCAGATGCGGGGAATCAGAGGAGGGGAATCAGAGCTGGGGAATCAGAGGCGGGGTATTAGAGTTGGGGAATCAGAGGCAGGGAATCAGACGTGGGGAATCAGAGGGGGGGAATCATAGCTGGCGAATCAGAGGCGGGGAATCAGAGGTGGGCAATCAGAGGCCGGGAATCAGAGGTGGTGAATCAGAGATGGGGAATCAGAGGCGGGGAATCAGTGGCAGGGAATCAGATATGGGGAATCAGAGGCGTGGAATCAGAGGCAGGGAATCAGACACGGGGAATCAGACACGGGGAATCAGATGTGGGGAATCAGAGATGGGGAATCAGAGGCGGTGAATCAGAGATGGGGAATCAGAGGCGGGGAATCAGAGGCAGGAAATCAGACACGGGGATTCAGAGGCTGGGAGTCAGACGGGGGGAATCAAAGGCGGGGAATCAGAGCTGGGGAATCAGAGGCAGGGAATCAGAGGCGGGGAATCAGATATGGGGAATCAGAGGCTGGTATTCAGAGGCGGGGAATCAGAGGCAGGGAATCAGACACGGGGAATCAGAGGTGGGGAATCAGAGATGGGGAATCAGAGGCGGGGAATCAGAGTTGGGGAATCAGAGGCAGGGAATCGGATGTGCGGAATCAGAGATGGGGAATCAGAGGTGGGGAATCAGAGGCGGTGAATCAGAGATGGGGAATCAGAGGCGGGGAATCAGAGGCAGGAAATCAGACACGGGGATTCAGAGGCTGGGAATCAGATGGGGGGAATCAAAGGCGGGGAATCAGAGCTGGGGAATCAGAGGCAGGGAATCAGAGTTGGGGATTCAGAGACGGGGAATTAGATATGGGGAAACAGAGGCGGGGAATCAGAGGCGGGCAAACAGAGGCGGGGAATTAGATATGGGGAATCAGATGTGGGGAATCAGAGGTGGTGAATCAGTGATGGGGAATCACAGGCGGGGAATCAGAGGCAGGGAATAGAACGCAGGGAATCAGAGGCAGGGAATCAGAGCTGGGGAATCAGAGGCGGGGAATCATAGTTGGGAATCAGAGGCGGGGAATCAGATATGGGGAAACAGAGGCGGGGAATCAGAGGCGGGGAAACAGAGGTGGGGAATCAGATATGGGGAATCGGATGCGGGGAATCAGAGGCGGGGAATCAGAGCTGGGGAATCAGAGGCGGGGAATCAGAGTTGGGGCATCAGAGGTGGGGAATTAGATATAGGGAAACAGAGGCGGGGAATCAGAGGCGGGGAAACAGAGGCGGGGAATCAGATATGGGGAATCAGAGGTGGGGAATCAGAGGCAGGGAATCAGATGTGCAGAATCAGAGATGGGGAATCAGAGGCAGGGAATCAGAATCAGAAGCGGGGAATCAGAGGCCGGGAATCAGAGGCCGGGAATCAGATGCTGGGAATAAGAGGCCGGGAATCAGAGGTGGGGAATCAGAGTCCGGGAATCAGAGATGGGGATTCAGAGGCGGGGAATGAGATATGGAGAATCAGAGGCGGGGAATCAGAGGCCGGGAAACAGAGGTGGGGAATGAGATATGGGGAATCAGAGGTGGCGAATCAAAGGCGGTGAATCAGAGATGGGGTATCAGAGGCGGGGAATCAGAGGCAGGGAATCAGATGCGGGGAATCATAGGCGGGGAATCAGAGCTGGCGAATCAGAGGCGGGGAATCAGAGGTGGGCAATAAGAGCCGGGGAATCAGATATTGGGAATCAGAGGCGGAAATCAGAGGCGGGGAAACAGAGGTGGGGAATCAGATATGGGGAAACAGAGGTGGCGAATCAAAGGCGGTGAATCAGAGATGGGGAATCAGAGGCGGGGAATCAGAGGCAGGGAATCAAAAACGGGGAATCAGAGGCGGGGAATCAGAGCTGGGGAATCAGAGGCGGGGAAGCAGAGTAGGAGAATCAGAGGTGGGGAATCAGATATGGGGAAACAGGGGTGGGGAATCAGAGGCTGGGAAACAGAGGCGGGGAATCAGATATGGGGAATCAGAGGTGTGGAATCAGAGGTTGGGAATCAGAGGCGGGGAAACAGAGGAGGGGAATCAGATATGGGGAATCAGAGGTGGCGAATTAAAGGCGGTGAATCAGAGATGGGGAATCAGGGCAGGGAATCAGAGGCAGGGAATCAAACACGGGGAATCAGAGGCGTGGAATCAGAGCTGGGGAATCAGAGGCGGGGATTCAGAGTTGGGGAATCAGAGGCGGGGAATCAGAGGCGGGGAAACAGAGGCGGGGAATCAGATATGGGGAATCAGAGGTGGGGAATCAGAGGTTGGGAATCAGAAGCAGGGAATCAGAGGCGGGGAATCAGAGGCGGGGAATCAGAGGCAGGAAATCCGATGTGCGGAATCGGAGATGGGTAATCAGAGGCAGGGAATCAGAGGCGGGGAATCAGAGGCGGGGAATCAGAGGCCGGGAATCAGATATGGGGAAACAGAGGCGGGGAATCAGAGGCGGGGAAACAGAGGCGGGGAATCAGATATGGGGAATCAGAGGTGGGGAATCAGAGGTTGGGAATCAGAGGCAGGGAATCAGAGGCTGGGAATCAGATGCAGGGAATCAGATGCGGGGAATCAGAGGCGGGGAATCAGAGCTGGGGAATCAGAGGTGGGGAATCAGAGTTGGGGAATCAGAGTCGGGGACTTAGATATGGGGAAACAGAGGCAGGGAATCAGAGGCGGGGAAACAGACGCGGGGAATCAGAGGCGGGTATCAGAGCTGGGGAATCAGAGGCGGGGAATCAGAGTTGGGGAATCAGAGGCGGGGAATCAGAGGCGGGGAATCAGAGGCGGGGAATCAGAGGCGGGGAAACAGAAGCAGGGAATCAGATATGGGGAATCAGAGGTGGGGTATCAGGGGCAGGGAATCAGTGGCAGGGAATCAAAGGCGGGGAATCAGAGGCGGGGAATCAGAGGCAGGGAATCAGACACGGGGAATCAGATATGGGGAAACAGAGGCGGGGAATCAGAGGCGGGCAAACAGAGGCGGGGAATTAGATAAGGGGAATCAGAGGTGGGGAATCAGAGGTGGTGAATCAGAGATGGGGAATCACAGGCGGGGAATCAGAGGCAGGGAATAGAACGCGGGGAATCAAAGGCGGGGAAACAGAGGCGGGGAATCAGATATGGGGAATCGGATGCGGGGAATCAGAGGCGGGGAATCAGAGCTGGGGAATCAGAGGCGGGGTATCAGAGTTGGGGCATCAGAGGTGGGGAATTAGATATGGGGAAACAGAGGCGGGGAATCAGATGCGGGGAAACAGAGGTGGGGAATCAGATATGGGGAATCAGAGGTGGGGAATCAGAGGCAGGGAATCAGATGTGCGGAATCAGAGATGGGGAATCAGAGGCAGGGAATCAGAATCAGAAGCGGGGAATCAGAGGCCGGGAATCAGAGGCCGGGATTCAGATGCCGGGAATAAGAGGCCGGGAATCAGAGGTGGGGAATCAGAGTCCGGGAATCAGAGATGGGGATTCAGAGGCGGGGAATGATATATGGGGAATCAGAGGCGGGGAATCAGAGGCGGGGTAACAGAGGTGGGGAATCAGATATGGGGAATCAGAGGTGTCGAATCAAAGGCGGTGAATCAGAGATGGGGAATCAGAGGCGGGGAATCAGAGGCAGGGAATCAAACACGGGGAATCAGAGGCGGGGAATCAGAGCTGGGGAATCAGAGGTGGGGAATCAGAGTTGGGGAATCAGAGGCGGGGAATCAGATATGGGGAAACAGGGGCGGAGAATCAGAGGCAGGGAAACAGAGGCGGGGAATCAGATATGGGGAATCAGGGGTGGGGAATCAGAGGTTGGGAATCAGAGGCAGGTAATCAGAGGCGTGGAAACAGAGGCGGGGATTCAGATATGGGGAATCAGAGGTGGGGAATCAGGGGCGTGGAATCAGATGCAGGGAATTAGATGTGGTGAATCAGAGATGGGGAATCAGAGGCAGGGAATCAGAATCAGAAGCGGGGTATCAGAGGCCGGGAATAAGAGGAAGGTAATCAGAGGCAGGGGATCAAACACGGGGAATCAGAGGCTGGGAATCAGAGCTGGGGAATCACAGGCGGGGAATCAGAGATGGGGAATCAGAGGCGGGGAATCAGAGGCAGGGAATCAGATGCGGGGAATCAGAGGCGGGGAATCAGAGCTGGCGAATCAGAGGCGGGCAATCAGAGGTGGGCAATCAGAGGATGGGAATCAGATATGGGGAATCAGAGGCGGGGAATTAGAGCTGGGGAATCACAGGCGGGGAATCAGAGTTGGGGAATCAGAGGCGGGGAATCAGAGCTGGGGAATCAGAGGCGGGGAATCATAGTTGGGAATCAGAGGCGGGGAATCAGATATGGGGAAACAGAGGCGGGGAATCAGAGGCGGGGAAACAGAGGTGGGGAATCAGATATGGGGAATCGGATGCGGGGAATCAGAGGCGGGGAATCAGAGCTGGGGAATCAGAGGCGGGGAATCAGAGTTGGGGCATCAGAGGTGGGGAATTAGATATAGGGAAACAGAGGCGGGGAATCAGAGGCGGGGAAACAGAGGCGGGGAATCAGATATGGGGAATCAGAGGTGGGGAATCAGAGGCAGGGAATCAGATGTGCAGAATCAGAGATGGGGAATCAGAGGCAGGGAATCAGAATCAGAAGCGGGGAATCAGAGGCCGGGAATCAGAGGCCGGGAATCAGATGCTGGGAATAAGAGGCCGGGAATCAGAGGTGGGGAATCAGAGTCCGGGAATCAGAGATGGGGATTCAGAGGCGGGGAATGAGATATGGAGAATCAGAGGCGGGGAATCAGAGGCCGGGAAACAGAGGTGGGGAATGAGATATGGGGAATCAGAGGTGGCGAATCAAAGGCGGTGAATCAGAGATGGGGTATCAGAGGCGGGGAATCAGAGGCAGGGAATCAGATGCGGGGAATCATAGGCGGGGAATCAGAGCTGGCGAATCAGAGGCGGGGAATCAGAGGTGGGCAATAAGAGCCGGGGAATCAGATATTGGGAATCAGAGGCGGAAATCAGAGGCGGGGAAACAGAGGTGGGGAATCAGATATGGGGAAACAGAGGTGGCGAATCAAAGGCGGTGAATCAGAGATGGGGAATCAGAGGCGGGGAATCAGAGGCAGGGAATCAAAAACGGGGAATCAGAGGCGGGGAATCAGAGCTGGGGAATCAGAGGCGGGGAAGCAGAGTAGGAGAATCAGAGGTGGGGAATCAGATATGGGGAAACAGGGGTGGGGAATCAGAGGCTGGGAAACAGAGGCGGGGAATCAGATATGGGGAATCAGAGGTGTGGAATCAGAGGTTGGGAATCAGAGGCGGGGAAACAGAGGAGGGGAATCAGATATGGGGAATCAGAGGTGGCGAATTAAAGGCGGTGAATCAGAGATGGGGAATCAGGGCAGGGAATCAGAGGCAGGGAATCAAACACGGGGAATCAGAGGCGTGGAATCAGAGCTGGGGAATCAGAGGCGGGGATTCAGAGTTGGGGAATCAGAGGCGGGGAATCAGAGGCGGGGAAACAGAGGCGGGGAATCAGATATGGGGAATCAGAGGTGGGGAATCAGAGGTTGGGAATCAGAAGCAGGGAATCAGAGGCGGGGAATCAGAGGCGGGGAATCAGAGGCAGGAAATCCGATGTGCGGAATCGGAGATGGGTAATCAGAGGCAGGGAATCAGAGGCGGGGAATCAGAGGCGGGGAATCAGAGGCCGGGAATCAGATATGGGGAAACAGAGGCGGGGAATCAGAGGCGGGGAAACAGAGGCGGGGAATCAGATATGGGGAATCAGAGGTGGGGAATCAGAGGTTGGGAATCAGAGGCAGGGAATCAGAGGCTGGGAATCAGATGCAGGGAATCAGATGCGGGGAATCAGAGGCGGGGAATCAGAGCTGGGGAATCAGAGGTGGGGAATCAGAGTTGGGGAATCAGAGTCGGGGACTTAGATATGGGGAAACAGAGGCAGGGAATCAGAGGCGGGGAAACAGACGCGGGGAATCAGAGGCGGGTATCAGAGCTGGGGAATCAGAGGCGGGGAATCAGAGTTGGGGAATCAGAGGCGGGGAATCAGAGGCGGGGAATCAGAGGCGGGGAATCAGAGGCGGGGAAACAGAAGCAGGGAATCAGATATGGGGAATCAGAGGTGGGGTATCAGGGGCAGGGAATCAGTGGCAGGGAATCAAAGGCGGGGAATCAGAGGCGGGGAATCAGAGGCAGGGAATCAGACACGGGGAATCAGATATGGGGAAACAGAGGCGGGGAATCAGAGGCGGGCAAACAGAGGCGGGGAATTAGATAAGGGGAATCAGAGGTGGGGAATCAGAGGTGGTGAATCAGAGATGGGGAATCACAGGCGGGGAATCAGAGGCAGGGAATAGAACGCGGGGAATCAAAGGCGGGGAAACAGAGGCGGGGAATCAGATATGGGGAATCGGATGCGGGGAATCAGAGGCGGGGAATCAGAGCTGGGGAATCAGAGGCGGGGTATCAGAGTTGGGGCATCAGAGGTGGGGAATTAGATATGGGGAAACAGAGGCGGGGAATCAGATGCGGGGAAACAGAGGTGGGGAATCAGATATGGGGAATCAGAGGTGGGGAATCAGAGGCAGGGAATCAGATGTGCGGAATCAGAGATGGGGAATCAGAGGCAGGGAATCAGAATCAGAAGCGGGGAATCAGAGGCCGGGAATCAGAGGCCGGGATTCAGATGCCGGGAATAAGAGGCCGGGAATCAGAGGTGGGGAATCAGAGTCCGGGAATCAGAGATGGGGATTCAGAGGCGGGGAATGATATATGGGGAATCAGA
Source organism: Narcine bancroftii (assembly GCF_036971445.1). Lineage (NCBI taxonomy): Eukaryota > Metazoa > Chordata > Chondrichthyes > Torpediniformes > Narcinidae > Narcine > Narcine bancroftii. The sequence goes on from NW_027211883.1 coordinate 2,047,784, forward strand.
GGCGGGGAATCAGAGGCGGGGTAACAGAGGTGGGGAATCAGATATGGGGAATCAGAGGTGTCGAATCAAAGGCGGTGAATCAGAGATGGGGAATCAGAGGCGGGGAATCAGAGGCAGGGAATCAAACACGGGGAATCAGAGGCGGGGAATCAGAGCTGGGGAATCAGAGGTGGGGAATCAGAGTTGGGGAATCAGAGGCGGGGAATCAGATATGGGGAAACAGGGGCGGAGAATCAGAGGCAGGGAAACAGAGGCGGGGAATCAGATATGGGGAATCAGGGGTGGGGAATCAGAGGTTGGGAATCAGAGGCAGGTAATCAGAGGCGTGGAAACAGAGGCGGGGATTCAGATATGGGGAATCAGAGGTGGGGAATCAGGGGCGTGGAATCAGATGCAGGGAATTAGATGTGGTGAATCAGAGATGGGGAATCAGAGGCAGGGAATCAGAATCAGAAGCGGGGTATCAGAGGCCGGGAATAAGAGGAAGGTAATCAGAGGCAGGGGATCAAACACGGGGAATCAGAGGCTGGGAATCAGAGCTGGGGAATCACAGGCGGGGAATCAGAGATGGGGAATCAGAGGCGGGGAATCAGAGGCAGGGAATCAGATGCGGGGAATCAGAGGCGGGGAATCAGAGCTGGCGAATCAGAGGCGGGCAATCAGAGGTGGGCAATCAGAGGATGGGAATCAGATATGGGGAATCAGAGGCGGGGAATTAGAGCTGGGGAATCACAGGCGGGGAATCAGAGTTGGGGAATCAGAGGCGGGGAATCAGATATGGGGAAACAGAGTCGGGGAATCAGAGGCGGTGAAACAGAGGCGGGGAATCAGATATGGGGAATCAGAGGTGGGGAATCAGAGGTTGGGAATCAGAGGCCTGGAATCAGAGGCGGGGAATCAGAGGCAGGGAATCAGATGCGGAGAATCAGAGGAGGGGAATCAGAGCTGGGGAATCAGAGGCGGGGTATTAGAGTTGGGGAATCAGAGGCGGGGAATCAGACGCGGGGAATCAGAGGGGGGGTATCATAGCTGGCGAATCAGAGGCGGGGAATCAGAGGTGGGCAATCAGAGGCCGGGAATCAGAGGTGGTGAATCAGAGATGGGGAATCAGAGGCGGGGAATCAGTGGCAGGGAATCAGATATGGGGAATCAGAGGCGTGGAATCAGAGGCAGGGAATCAGACACGGGGAATCAGACACGGGGAATCAGAGGTGGGGAATCAGAGATGGGGAATCAGAGGCGGTGAATCAGAGATGGGGAATCAGAGGCGGGGAATCAGAGGCAGGAAATCAGATGCGGGGAATCAGAGGTGGGGAATCAGAGCTGGGGAATCAGAGGCGGGGTATTAGAGTTGGGGAATCAGAGGCGGGGAATCAGATATGGGGAAACAGAGGTGGGGAATCAGAGGCGGGGAAACAGAGGCAGGGAATCAGATATGGGGAATCAGAGGTGGGGCATCAGAGGTTGTGAATCACAGATGGGGAATCAGAGGCGGGGAATCAGAGGCAAAGAATCAGACGCGTGGAATCAGAGGCGGGGATTCAGAGCTGGGGAATCAGAAGCGGGGAATCAGAGTTGGGGAATCAGAGGCGGGGAATCAGATATGGGGAATCAGAGGCAGGGAATCAGAGGCGGGGAATCAGAGGCAGGGAATCAGATGCGGGGAATCTGAGGCGGGGAATCAGAGCTGGGGAATCAGAGGTGGGGAATCAGAGTTGGGGAATCAGAGGTAGGGAATTGGATGTGCGGAATCAGAGAGGGGGAATCAGAGGTGGGGAATCAGAGGCGGTGAATCAGAGATGGGGAATCAGAGGCGGTGAATCAGAGATGGGGGATCAGAGGCGGGGAATCAGAGGCAGGAAATCAGACACGGGGATTCAGAGGCTGGGAATCAGACGGGGGGAATCAAAGGCGGGGAATCAGAGCTGGGGAATCTGAGGCAGGGAATCAGAGTTGGGGATTCAGAGGCGGGGAATCAGATATGGGGAAACAGAGGCGGGGAATCAGAGGCGGGCAAACAGAGGCGGGGAATTAGATATGGGGAATCAGAGGTAGGGAATCAGAGGTGGTGAATCAGTGATGGGGAATCACAGGCGGGGAATCAGAGGCAGGGAATAGAACGCGGGGAATCAGAGGCAGGGAATCAGAGCTGGGGAATCAGAGGAGGGGATTCATAGTTGGGAATCAGAGGCGGGAATCAGATATGGGGAAACAGAGGCGGGGAATCAGAGGCGGTGAAACAGAGGCGGGGAATCAGATATGGGGAATCGGATGCAGGGAATCAGAGGCGGGGAATCAGAGCTGGGGAATCAGAGGCGGGGAATCAGAGTTGGGGCATCAGAGGTGGGGAATTAGATATAGGGAAACAGAGGCGGGGAATCAGAGGCGGGGAAACAGAGGCGGGGAATCAGATATGGGGAATCAGAGGTGGGGAATCAGAGGCAGGGAATCAGATGTGCGGAATCAGAGATGGGGAATAAGAGGCAGGGAATCAGAATCAGAAGCGGGGAATCAGAGGCCGGGAATCAGAGGCCGGGAATCAGATGCTGGGAATAAGAGGCCGGGAATCAGAGGTGGGGAATCAGATATGGGGAATCAGAGGTGGCGAATCAAAGGCGGTGAATCAGAGATGGGGAATCAGAGGCGGGGAATCAGAGGCAGGGAATCAGATGCGGGGAATCAGAGGCGGGGAATCAGAGCTGGCGAATCAGAGGCTGGGAATCAGAGGTGGGCAATCAGAGGCGGGGAATCAGATATGGGGAATCAGAGGCGGGGAATCAGAGGCGGGGAAACAGAGGCGGGGAATCAAATATAGGGAATCAGAGGTGGGGAATCAGAGGTTGTCAATCAGAGATGGGGAATCAAGGCGGGGAATCAGAGGCAGGGAATCAGACGCGGGGAATCAGAGGCGGGGATTCAGAGCTGGGGAATCAGAGGCGGGGAATCAGAGTTGGGGAATCAGAGGCAGGGAATCAGATATGGGGAATCAGAGGCGGGGAATCAGAGGCGGGGAAACAGAGGCCGGGAATCAGATGTGGGGAATCAGAGGTGGGGAATCAGGGGCAGGGAATCAGTGGCAGGGAATCAGAGGCGGGGAATCAGAGGCGGGGAATCAAAGGCAGGGAATCAGACACGGGGAATCAGAGGCGGGGAATCAGAGATGGGGAATCAGAGGCGGGGAATCAGAGGCAGGGAATCGGATGCCGGGAATCAGAGTCGGGGAATCAGAGCTGGGGAATCAGAGGCGGGGAATCAGAGTTGGGGAATCAGAGGCGGGGAATCAGATATGGGGAAATAGAGGCGGGGAATCAGATATGGGGAATCAGAGGTGTGGAATCAGAGGTTGGGAATCAGAGGCAGGGAATCAGAGTCGGGGAAACAGAGGCGGGGAATCAGATATGGGGAATCAGAGGTGGCGAATCAAAGGCGGTGAAACAGAGATGGGGAATCAGGGCAGGGAATCAGAGGCAGGGAATCAAACACGGGGAATCAGAGATGGGGAATCAGAGGCGGGGAATCAGAGTTGGGAATCAGAGGCGGGGAATCAGAGGCGGGGAATCAGATATGGGGAATCAGAGGTGGGGAATCCGAGGTTGGGAATCAGAGGCAGGGAATCAGAGGCGGAAAATCAGAGGCGGGGAGTCAGAGGAAGGGAATCAGATGTGCGGAATCGGAGATGGGGAATCAGAGGCAGGGAATCAGAGGCGGGGAATCAGAGGCGGGGAATCAGAGGCCGGGAATCAGATATGGGGAAACAGAGGCGGGGAATCCGAGTCGGGGAAACAGAGGCGGGGAATCAGATATGGGGAATCAGAGGTGGGGAATCAGAGGTTGGGAATCAGAGGCAGGGAATCAGAGGCTTGGAATCAGATGCAGGGAATCAGATGCGGGGAATCAGAGGCGGGGAATCAGAGCTGGGGAATCAGAGGTGGGGAATCTGATTTGGGGAATCAGAGGCGGGGACTTAGATATTGGGAAACAGAGGCGGGGAATCAGAGGCGGGGAAACCCAGGTGGGGAATCAGATATGGGGAATCAGAGGTGGGGAATCAGAGGCAAGGAATCAGATGTGCGGAATCAGAGATGGGGAATCAGAGGAAGGGAATCAGAATCAGAAGCAGGGAATCAGTGGCCGGGAATCAAAGGCCGGAATCAGATGCTGGGAATCAGAGGCCTGGAATCAGAGGCGGGGAATCAGAGGCAAAGAATCAGATGCGGGGAATCAGAGGCGGGGAATCAGAGCTGGGGAATCAGAGGCGGGGATTCAGAGTTGGGGAATCAGAGGCGGGGAATCAGAGGCCTGGAATCAGAGGCGGGGAATCAGAGGCAAAGAATCAGATGCGGGGAATCAGAGGCGGGGAATCAGAGCTGGGGAATCAGAGGCGGGGATTCAGAGTTGGGGAATCAGAGGCGGGGAATCAGAGGCTGGGAAACAGAGGCGGGGAATCAGATATGGGGAATCAGAGGTGGGGAATCAAAGGTTGGGAATCAGAAGCAGGGAATCAGAGGCGGGGAATCAGAGGCGGGGAATCAGAGGCAGGGAATCCGATGTGCGGAATCGGAGATGGGGAATCAGAGGCAGGGAATCAGAGGCGGGGAATCAGAGGCGGAGAATCAGAGGCCGGGAATCAGATATGGGGAAACAGAGGCGGGGAATCAGAGGCGGGGAAACAGAGGCGGGGAATCAGATATGGGGAATCAGAGGTGGGGAATCAGAGGTTGGGAATCAGAGGCAGGGAATCAGAGGCTGGGAATCAGATGCATGGAATCAGATGCGGGAAATCAGAGGCGGGGAATCAGAGCTGGGGAATCAGAGGTGGGGAATCAGAGTTGGGGAATCAGAGTCGGGGACTTAGATATGGGGAAACAGAGGCGGGGAATCAGAGGCAGGGAAACAGACGCGGGGAATCAGAGGCGGGGATTCAGAGCTGGGGAATCAGAGGTGGGGAATCAGAGTTGGGGAATCAGAGGCGGGGAATCAGATATGGGGAATCAGAGGCAGGGAATCAGAGGCGGGGAAACAGAGGCAGGGAATCAGATATGGGGAATCAGAGGTGGGGTATCAGGGGCAGGGAATCAGTGGCAGGGAATCAGAGGCGGGGAATCAGAGGCGTGGAATCAGAGGCAGGGAATCAGACACGGGGAATCAGATATGGGGAAACAGAGGCGGGGAATCAGAGGCGGGCAAACAGAGGCGGGGAATTAGATATGGGGAATCAGAGGTGGGGAATCAGAGGTGGTGAATCAGAGATGGGGAATCACAGGCGGGGAATCAGAGGCAGGGAATAGAACGCGGGGAATCAGAGGCGGGGAATCAGAGCTGGGGAATCAGAGGCGGGGAATCATAGTTGGGAATCAGAGGCGGGGAATCAGATATGGGGAAACAGAGGCGGGGAATCAAAGGCGGGGAAACAGAGGCGGGGAATCAGATATGGGGAATCGGATGCGGGGAATCAGAGGCGGGGAATCAGAGCTGGGGAATCAGAGGCGGGGTATCAGAGTTGGGGCATCTGAGGTGGGGAATTAGATATGGGGAAACAGAGGCGGGGAATCAGAGGCGGGGAAACAGAGGCGAGGCATCAGATATGGGGAATCAGAGGTGGGGAATCAGAGGCAGGGAATCAGATGTGCGGAATCAGAGATGGGGAATCAGAGGCAGGGAATCAGAATCAGAAGCGGGGAATCAGAGGCCGGGAATCAGAGGCCGGGATTCGGATGCCGGGAATAAGAGGCCGGGAATCAGAGGTGGGGAATCAGAATCCGGGAATCAGAGATGGGGATTCAGAGGCGGGGAATGATATATGGGGAATCAGAGGCGGGGAATCAGAGGCGGGGTAACAGAGGTGGGGAATCAGATATGGGGAGTCAGAGGTGGCGAATCAAAGGCGGTGAATCAGAGATGGGGAATCAGAGGCGGGGAATCAGAGGCAGGGAATCAAACACGGGGAATCAGAGGCGGGGAATCAGAGCTGGGGAATCGGAGGCGGGGAATCAGAGTTGGGGAATCAGAGGCGGGGAATCAGATATGGGGAAACAGGGGCGGGGAATCAGAGGCAGGGAAACAGAGGCGGGGAATCAGATATGGGGAATCAGGGGTGGGGAATCAGAGGTTGGGAATCAGAGGCAGGGAATCAGAGGCGTGGAAACAGAGGCGGGGATTCAGATATGGGGAATCAGAGGTGGGGAATCAGGGGCGTGGAATCAGAGGCAGGGAATTAGATGTGGTGAATCAGAGATGGGGAATCAGAGGCAGGGAATCAGAATCAGAAGCGGGGTATCAGTGGCCGGGAATCAGAGGAAGGTAATCAGAGGCAGGGGATCAAACACGGGGAATCAGAGGCTGGGAATCAGAGCTGGGGAATCAGAGGCGGGGAATCAGAGCTGGGGAATCACAGGCGGGGAATCAGAGATGGGGAATCAAGGGGGGAATCAGAGGCAGGGAATCAGATGCGGGGAATCAGAGGCGGGGAATCATAGCTGGCGAATCAGAGGCGGGGAATCAGAGGTGGGCAATCAGAGGAAGGGAATCAGATGTGCGGAATCGGAGATGGGGAATCAGAGGCAGGGAATCAGAGGCGGGGAATCAGAGGCGGGGAATCAGAGGCCGGGAATCAGATATGGGGAAACAGAGGCGGGGAATCCGAGTCGGGGAAACAGAGGCGGGGAATCAGATATGGGGAATCAGAGGTGGGGAATCAGAGGTTGGGAATCAGAGGCAGGGAATCAGAGGCTTGGAATCAGATGCAGGGAATCAGATGCGGGGAATCAGAGGCGGGGAATCAGAGCTGGGGAATCAGAGGTGGGGAATCTGATTTGGGGAATCAGAGGCGGGGACTTAGATATTGGGAAACAGAGGCGGGGAATCAGAGGCGGGGAAACCCAGGTGGGGAATCAGATATGGGGAATCAGAGGTGGGGAATCAGAGGCAAGGAATCAGATGTGCGGAATCAGAGATGGGGAATCAGAGGAAGGGAATCAGAATCAGAAGCAGGGAATCAGTGGCCGGGAATCAAAGGCCGGAATCAGATGCTGGGAATCAGAGGCCTGGAATCAGAGGCGGGGAATCAGAGGCAAAGAATCAGATGCGGGGAATCAGAGGCGGGGAATCAGAGCTGGGGAATCAGAGGCGGGGATTCAGAGTTGGGGAATCAGAGGCGGGGAATCAGAGGCCTGGAATCAGAGGCGGGGAATCAGAGGCAAAGAATCAGATGCGGGGAATCAGAGGCGGGGAATCAGAGCTGGGGAATCAGAGGCGGGGATTCAGAGTTGGGGAATCAGAGGCGGGGAATCAGAGGCTGGGAAACAGAGGCGGGGAATCAGATATGGGGAATCAGAGGTGGGGAATCAAAGGTTGGGAATCAGAAGCAGGGAATCAGAGGCGGGGAATCAGAGGCGGGGAATCAGAGGCAGGGAATCCGATGTGCGGAATCGGAGATGGGGAATCAGAGGCAGGGAATCAGAGGCGGGGAATCAGAGGCGGAGAATCAGAGGCCGGGAATCAGATATGGGGAAACAGAGGCGGGGAATCAGAGGCGGGGAAACAGAGGCGGGGAATCAGATATGGGGAATCAGAGGTGGGGAATCAGAGGTTGGGAATCAGAGGCAGGGAATCAGAGGCTGGGAATCAGATGCATGGAATCAGATGCGGGAAATCAGAGGCGGGGAATCAGAGCTGGGGAATCAGAGGTGGGGAATCAGAGTTGGGGAATCAGAGTCGGGGACTTAGATATGGGGAAACAGAGGCGGGGAATCAGAGGCAGGGAAACAGACGCGGGGAATCAGAGGCGGGGATTCAGAGCTGGGGAATCAGAGGTGGGGAATCAGAGTTGGGGAATCAGAGGCGGGGAATCAGATATGGGGAATCAGAGGCAGGGAATCAGAGGCGGGGAAACAGAGGCAGGGAATCAGATATGGGGAATCAGAGGTGGGGTATCAGGGGCAGGGAATCAGTGGCAGGGAATCAGAGGCGGGGAATCAGAGGCGTGGAATCAGAGGCAGGGAATCAGACACGGGGAATCAGATATGGGGAAACAGAGGCGGGGAATCAGAGGCGGGCAAACAGAGGCGGGGAATTAGATATGGGGAATCAGAGGTGGGGAATCAGAGGTGGTGAATCAGAGATGGGGAATCACAGGCGGGGAATCAGAGGCAGGGAATAGAACGCGGGGAATCAGAGGCGGGGAATCAGAGCTGGGGAATCAGAGGCGGGGAATCATAGTTGGGAATCAGAGGCGGGGAATCAGATATGGGGAAACAGAGGCGGGGAATCAAAGGCGGGGAAACAGAGGCGGGGAATCAGATATGGGGAATCGGATGCGGGGAATCAGAGGCGGGGAATCAGAGCTGGGGAATCAGAGGCGGGGTATCAGAGTTGGGGCATCTGAGGTGGGGAATTAGATATGGGGAAACAGAGGCGGGGAATCAGAGGCGGGGAAACAGAGGCGAGGCATCAGATATGGGGAATCAGAGGTGGGGAATCAGAGGCAGGGAATCAGATGTGCGGAATCAGAGATGGGGAATCAGAGGCAGGGAATCAGAATCAGAAGCGGGGAATCAGAGGCCGGGAATCAGAGGCCGGGATTCGGATGCCGGGAATAAGAGGCCGGGAATCAGAGGTGGGGAATCAGAATCCGGGAATCAGAGATGGGGATTCAGAGGCGGGGAATGATATATGGGGAATCAGAGGCGGGGAATCAGAGGCGGGGTAACAGAGGTGGGGAATCAGATATGGGGAGTCAGAGGTGGCGAATCAAAGGCGGTGAATCAGAGATGGGGAATCAGAGGCGGGGAATCAGAGGCAGGGAATCAAACACGGGGAATCAGAGGCGGGGAATCAGAGCTGGGGAATCGGAGGCGGGGAATCAGAGTTGGGGAATCAGAGGCGGGGAATCAGATATGGGGAAACAGGGGCGGGGAATCAGAGGCAGGGAAACAGAGGCGGGGAATCAGATATGGGGAATCAGGGGTGGGGAATCAGAGGTTGGGAATCAGAGGCAGGGAATCAGAGGCGTGGAAACAGAGGCGGGGATTCAGATATGGGGAATCAGAGGTGGGGAATCAGGGGCGTGGAATCAGAGGCAGGGAATTAGATGTGGTGAATCAGAGATGGGGAATCAGAGGCAGGGAATCAGAATCAGAAGCGGGGTATCAGTGGCCGGGAATCAGAGGAAGGTAATCAGAGGCAGGGGATCAAACACGGGGAATCAGAGGCTGGGAATCAGAGCTGGGGAATCAGAGGCGGGGAATCAGAGCTGGGGAATCACAGGCGGGGAATCAGAGATGGGGAATCAAGGGGGGAATCAGAGGCAGGGAATCAGATGCGGGGAATCAGAGGCGGGGAATCATAGCTGGCGAATCAGAGGCGGGGAATCAGAGGTGGGCAATCAGAGGATGGGAATCAGATATGGGGAATCAGAGGCGGGGAATCAGAGCTGGGGAATCACAGGCGGGGAATCAGAGTTGGGGAATCAGAGGTGGGGAATCAGATATGGGGAAACAGAGGCGGGGAATCAGAGGCGGTGAAACAGAGGCGGGGAATCAGATATTGGGAATCAGAGGTGGGGAATCAGAGGTTGGGAATCAGAGGCCTGGAATCAGAGGCGGGGAATCAGAGGCAGGGAATCAGATGCGGGGAGTCAGAGGAGGGGAATCAGAGCTGGGGAATCAGAGGCGGGGTATTAGAGTTGGGGAATCAGAGGCAGGGAATCAGACGTGGGGAATCAGAGGGGGGAATCATAGCTGGCGAATCAGAGGCGGGGAATCAGAGGTGGGCAATCAGAGGCCGGGAATCAGAGGTGGTGAATCAGAGATGGGGAATCAGAGACGGGGAATCAGTGGCAGGGAATCAGATATGGGGAATCAGAGGCGTGGAATCAGAGGCAGGGAATCAGACACGGGGAATCAGACACGGGGAATCAGATGTGGGGAATCAGAGATGGGGAATCAGAGGCGGTGAATCAGAGATGGGGAATCAGAGGCGGGGAATCAGAGGCAGGAAATCAGACACGGGGATTCAGAGGCTGGGAATCAGACGGGGGGAATCAAAGGCGGGGAATCAGAGCTGGGGAATCAGAGGCAGGGAATCAGAGGCGGGGAATCAGATATGGGGAATCAGAGGCTGGTATTCAGAGGCGGGGAATCAGAGGCAGGGAATCAGACACGGGGAATCAGAGGTGGGGAATCAGAGATGGGGAATCAGAGGCGGGGAATCAGAGTTGGGGAATCAGAGGCAGGGAATCGGATGTGCGGAATCAGAGATCGGGAATCAGAGGTGGGGAATCAGAGGCGGTGAATCAGAGATGGGGAATCAGAGGCGGGGAATCAGAGGCAGGAAATCAGACACGGGGATTCAGAGGCTGGGAATCAGACGGGGGGAATCAAATGCGGGGAATCAGAGCTGGGGAATCAGAGGCAGGGAATCAGAGTTGGGGATTCAGAGACGGGGAATCAGATATGGGGAAACAGAGGCGGGGAATCAGAGGCGGGCAAACAGAGGCGGGGAATGAGATATGGGGAATCAGGTGTGGGGAATCAGAGGTGGTGAATCAGTGATGGGGAATCACAGGCGGGGAATCAGAGGAAGGGAATAGAACGCAGGGAATCAGAGGCAGGGAATCAGAGCTGGGGAATCAGAGGCGGGGAATCATAGTTGGGAATCAGAGGCGGGGAATCAGATATGGGGAAACAGAGGCGGGGAATCAGAGGCGGGGAAACAGAGGTGGGGAATCAGATATGGGGAATCGGATGCGGGGAATCAGAGGCGGGGAATCAGAGCTGGGGAATCAGAGGCGGGGAATCAGAGTTGGGGCATCAGAGGTGGGGAATTAGATATAGGGAAACAGAGGCGGGGAATCAGAGGCGGGGAAACAGAGGCGGGGAATCAGATATGGGGAATCAGAGGTGGGGAATCAGAGGCAGGGAATCAGATGTGCGGAATCAGAGATGGGGAATCAGAGGCAGGGAATCAGAATCAGAAGCGGGGAATCAGAGGCCGGGAATCAGAGGCCGGGAATCAGATGCTGGGAATAAGAGGCCGGGAATCAGAGGTGGGGAATCAGAGTCCGGGAATCAGAGATGGGGATTCAGAGGCGGGGAATGAGATATGGAGAATCAGAGGCGGGGAATCAGAGGCCGGGAAACAGAGGTGGGGAATGAGATATGGGGAATCAGAGGTGGCGAATCAAAGGCGGTGAATCAGAGATGGGGAATCAGAGGCGGGGAATCAGAGGCAGGGAATCAGATGCGGGGAATCAGAGGCGGGGAATCAGAGCTGGCGAATCAGAGGCGGGGAATCAGAGGTGGGCAATAAGAGCCGGGGAATCAGATATTGGGAATCAGAGGCGGAAATCAGAGGCGGGGAAACAGAGGTGGGGAATCAGATATGGGGAAACAGAGGTGGCGAATCAAAGGCGGTGAATCAGAGATGGGGAATCAGAGGCGGGGAATCAGAGGCAGGGAATCAAAAACGGGGAATCAGAGGCGGGGAATCAGAGCTGGGGAATCAGAGGCGGGGAAGCAGAGTAGGAGAATCAGAGGTGGGGAATCAGATATGGGGAAACAGGGGTGGGGAATCAGAGGCTGGGAAACAGAGGCGGGGAATCAGATATGGGGAATCAGAGGTGTGGAATCAGAGGTTGGGAATCAGAGGCGGGGAAACAGAGGAGGGGAATCAGATATGGGGAATCAGAGGTGGCGAATTAAAGGCGGTGAATCAGAGATGGGGAATCAGGGCAGGGAATCAGAGGCAGGGAATCAAACACGGGGAATCAGAGGCGTGGAATCAGAGCTGGGGAATCAGAGGCGGGGATTCAGAGTTGGGGAATCAGAGGCGGGGAATCAGAGGCGGGGAAACAGAGGCGGGGAATCAGATATGGGGAATCAGAGGTGGGGAATCAGAGGTTGGGAATCAGAAGCAGGGAATCAGAGGCGGGGAATCAGAGGCGGGGAATCAGAGGCAGGAAATCCGATGTGCGGAATCGGAGATGGGGAATCAGAGGCAGGGAATCAGAGGCGGGGAATCAGAAGCGGGGAATCAGAGGCCGGGAATCAGATATGGGGAAACAGAGGCGGGGAATCAGAGGCGGGGAAACAGAGGCGGGGAATCAGATATGGGGAATCAGAGGTGGGGAATCAGAGGTTGGGAATCAGAGGCAGGGAATCAGAGGCTGGGAATCAGATGCAGGGAATCAGATGCGGGGAATCAGAGGCGGGGAATCAGAGCTGGGGAATCAGAGGTGGGGAATCAGAGTTGGGGAATCAGAGTCGGGGACTTAGATATGGGGAAACAGAGGCAGGGAATCAGAGGCGGGGAAACAGACGCGGGGAATCAGAGGCGGGTATCAGAGCTGGGGAATCAGAGGCGGGGAATCAGAGTTGGGGAATCAGAGGCGGGGAATCAGAGGCGGGGAATCAGAGGCGGGGAATCAGAGGCGGGGAAACAGAAGCAGGGAATCAGATATGGGGAATCAGAGGTGGGGTATCAGGGGCAGGGAATCAGTGGCAGGGAATCAGAGGCGGGGAATCAGAGGCGGGGAATCAGAGGCAGGGAATCAGACACGGGGAATCAGATATGGGGAAACAGAGGCGGGGAATCAGAGGCGGGCAAACAGAGGCGGGGAATTAGATAAGGGGAATCAGAGGTGGGGAATCAGAGGTGGTGAATCAGAGATGGGGAATCACAGGCGGGGAATCAGAGGCAGGGAAACCCAGGTGGGGAATCAGATATGGGGAATCAGAGGTGGGGAATCAGAGGCAAGGAATCAGATGTGCGGAATCAGAGATGGGGAATCAGAGGAAGGGAATCAGAATCAGAAGCAGGGAATCAGTGGCCGGGAATCAAAGGCCGGAATCAGATGCTGGGAATCAGAGGCCTGGAATCAGAGGCGGGGAATCAGAGGCAAAGAATCAGATGCGGGGAATCAGAGGCGGGGAATCAGAGCTGGGGAATCAGAGGCGGGGATTCAGAGTTGGGGAATCAGAGGCGGGGAATCAGAGGCGGGGAAACAGAGGCGGGGAATCAGATATGGGGAATCAGAGGTGGGGAATCAAAGGTTGGGAATCAGAAGCAGGGAATCAGAGGCGGGGAATCAGAGGCGGGGAATCAGAGGCAGGGAATCCGATGTGCGGAATCGGAGATGGGGAATCGGAGGCAGGGAATCAGAGGCGGGGAATCAGAGGCGGAGAATCAGAGGCCGGGAATCAGATATGGGGAAACAGAGGCGGGGAATCAGAGGCGGGGAAACAGAGGCGGGGAATCAGATATGGGGAATCAGAGGTGGGGAATCAGAGGTTGGGAATCAGAGGCAGGGAATCAGAGGCTGGGAATCAGATGCAGGGAATCAGATGCGGGAAATCAGAGGCGGGGAATCAGAGCTGGGGAATCAGAGGTGGGGAATCAGAGTTGGGGAATCAGAGTCGGGGACTTAGATATGGGGAAACAGAGGTGGGGAATCAGAGGCAGGGAAACAGACGCGGGGAATCAGAGGCGGGGATTCAGAGCTGGGGAATCAGAGGTGGGGAATCAGAGTTGGGGAATCAGAGGCGGGGAATCAGATATGGGGAATCAGAGGCAGGGAATCAGAGGCGGGGAAACAGAGGCAGGGAATCAGATATGGGGAATCAGAGGTGGGGTATCAGGGGCAGGGAATCAGTGGCAGGGAATCAGAGGCGGGGAATCAGAGGCGTGGAATCAGAGGCAGGGAATCAGACACGGGGAATCAGATATGGGGAAACAGAGGCGGGGAATCAGAGGCGGGCAAACAGAGGCGGGGAATTAGATATGGGGAATCAGAGGTGGGGAATCAGAGGTGGTGAATCAGAGATGGGGAATCACAGGCGGGGAATCAGAGGCAGGGAATAGAACGCGGGGAATCAGAGGCGGGGAATCAGAGCTGGGGAATCAGAGGCGGGGAATCATAGTTGGGAATCAGAGGCGGGGAATCAGATATGGGGAAACAGAGGCGGGGAATCAAAGGCGGGGAAACAGAGGCGGGGAATCAGATATGGGGAATCGGATGCGGGGAATCAGAGGCGGGGAATCAGAGCTGGGGAATCAGAGGCGGGGTATCAGAGTTGGGGCATCTGAGGTGGGGAATTAGATATGGGGAAACAGAGGCGGGGAATCAGAGGCGGGGAAACAGAGGCGAGGCATCAGATATGGGGAATCAGAGGTGGGGAATCAGAGGCAGGGAATCAGATGTGCGGAATCAGAGATGGGGAATCAGAGGCAGGGAATCAGAATCAGAAGCGGGGAATCAGAGGCCGGGAATCAGAGGCCGGGATTCGGATGCCGGGAATAAGAGGCCGGGAATCAGAGGTGGGGAATCAGAATCCGGGAATCAGAGATGGGGATTCAGAGGCGGGGAATGATATATGGGGAATCAGAGGCGGGGAATCAGAGGCGGGGTAACAGAGGTGGGGAATCAGATATGGGGAGTCAGAGGTGGCGAATCAAAGGCGGTGAATCAGAGATGGGGAATCAGAGGCGGGGAATCAGAGGCAGGGAATCAAACACGGGGAATCAGAGGCGGGGAATCAGAGCTGGGGAATCGGAGGCGGGGAATCAGAGTTGGGGAATCAGAGGCGGGGAATCAGATATGGGGAAACAGGGGCGGGGAATCAGAGGCAGGGAAACAGAGGCGGGGAATCAGATATGGGGAATCAGGGGTGGGGAATCAGAGGTTGGGAATCAGAGGCAGGGAATCAGAGGCGTGGAAACAGAGGCGGGGATTCAGATATGGGGAATCAGAGGTGGGGAATCAGGGGCGTGGAATCAGAGGCAGGGAATTAGATGTGGTGAATCAGAGATGGGGAATCAGAGGCAGGGAATCAGAATCAGAAGCGGGGTATCAGTGGCCGGGAATCAGAGGAAGGTAATCAGAGGCAGGGGATCAAACACGGGGAATCAGAGGCTGGGAATCAGAGCTGGGGAATCAGAGGCGGGGAATCAGAGATGGGGAATCAAGGGGGGAATCAGAGGCAGGGAATCAGATGCGGGGAATCAGAGGCGGGGAATCATAGCTGGCGAATCAGAGGCGGGGAATCAGAGGTGGGCAATCAGAGGATGGGAATCAGATATGGGGAATCAGAGGCGGGGAATCAGAGCTGGGGAATCACAGGCGGGGAATCAGAGTTGGGGAATCAGAGGCGGGGAATCAGATATGGGGAAACAGAGGCGGGGAATCAGAGGCGGTGAAACAGAGGCGGGGAATCAGATATTGGGAATCAGAGGTGGGGAATCAGAGGTTGGGAATCAGAGGCCTGGAATCAGAGGCGGGGAATCAGAGGCAGGGAATCAGATGCGGGGAATCAGAGGAGGGGAATCAGAGCTGGGGAATCAGAGGCGGGGTATTAGAGTTGGGGAATCAGAGGCAGGGAATCAGACGTGGGGAATCAGAGGGGGGGAATCATAGCTGGCGAATCAGAGGCGGGGAATCAGAGGTGGGCAATCAGAGGCCGGGAATCAGAGGTGGTGAATCAGAGATGGGGAATCAGAGGCGGGGAATCAGTGGCAGGGAATCAGATATGGGGAATCAGAGGCGTGGAATCAGAGGCAGGGAATCAGACACGGGGAATCAGACACGGGGAATCAGATGTGGGGAATCAGAGATGGGGAATCAGAGGCGGTGAATCAGAGATGGGGAATCAGAGGCGGGGAATTAGAGGCAGGAAATCAGACACGGGGATTCAGAGGCTGGGAATCAGACGGGGGGAATCAAAGGCGGGGAATCAGAGCTGGGGAATCAGAGGCAGGGAATCAGAGGCGGGGAATCAGATATGGGGAATCAGAGGCTGGTATTCAGAGGCGGGGAATCAGAGGCAGGGAATCAGACACGGGGAATCAGAGGTGGGGAATCAGAGATGGGAAATCAGAGGCGGGGAATCAGAGTTGGGGAATCAGAGGCAGGGAATCGGATGTGCGGAATCAGAGATCGGGAATCAGAGGTGGGGAATCAGAGGCGGTGAATCAGAGATGGGGAATCAGAGGCGGGGAATCAGAGTCAGGAAATCAGACACGGGGATTCAGAGGCTGGGAATCAGACGGGGGGAATCAAAGGCGGGGAATCAGAGCTGGGGAATCAGAGGCATGGAATCAGAGTTGGGGATTCAGAGACGGGGAATCAGATATGGGGAAACAGAGGCGGGAAATCAGAGGCGGGCAAACAGAGGCGGGGAATTAGATATGGGGAATCAGGTGTGGGGAATCAGAGGTGGTGAATCAGTGATGGGGAATCACAGGCGGGGAATCATAGGAAGGGAATAGAACGCAGGGAATCAGAGGCAGGGAATCAGAGCTGGGGAATCAGAGGCGGGGAATCATAGTTGGGAATCAGAGGCGGGGAATCAGATATGGGGAAACAGAGGCGGGGAATCAGAGGCGGGGAAACAGAGGTGGGGAATCAGATATGGGGAATCGGATGCGGGGAATCAGAGGCGGGGAATCAGAGCTGGGGAATCAGAGGCGGGGAATCAGAGTTGGGGCATCAGAGGTGGGGAATTAGATATAGGGAAACAGAGGCGGGGAATCAGAGGCGGGGAAACAGAGGCGGGGAATCAGATATGGGGAATCAGAGGTGGGGAATCAGAGGCAGGGAATCAGATGTGCGGAATCAGAGATGGGGAATCAGAGGCAGGGAATCAGAATCAGAAGCGGGGAATCAGAGGCCGGGAATCAGAGGCCGGGAATCAGATGCTGGGAATAAGAGGCCGGGAATCAGAGGTGGGGAATCAGAGTCCGGGAATCAGAGATGGGGATTCAGAGGCGGGGAATGAGATATGGAGAATCAGAGGCGGGGAATCAGAGGCCGGGAAACAGAGGTGGGGAATGAGATATGGGGAATCAGAGGTGGCGAATCAAAGGCGGTGAATCAGAGATGGGGAATCAGAGGCGGGGAATCAGAGGCAGGGAATCAGATGCGGGGAATCAGAGGCGGGGAATCAGAGCTGGCGAATCAGAGGCGGGGAATCAGAGGTGGGCAATAAGAGCCGGGGAATCAGATATTGGGAATCAGAGGCGGAAATCAGAGGCGGGGAAACAGAGGTGGGGAATCAGATATGGGGAAACAGAGGTGGCGAATCAAAGGCGGTGAATCAGAGATGGGGAATCAGAGGCGGGGAATCAGAGGCAGGGAATCAAAAACGGGGAATCAGAGGCGGGGAATCAGAGCTGGGGAATCAGAGGCGGGGAAGCAGAGTAGGAGAATCAGAGGTGGGGAATCAGATATGGGGAAACAGGGGTGGGGAATCAGAGGCTGGGAAACAGAGGCGGGGAATCAGATATGGGGAATCAGAGGTGTGGAATCAGAGGTTGGGAATCAGAGGCGGGGAAACAGAGGAGGGGAATCAGATATGGGGAATCAGAGGTGGCGAATTAAAGGCGGTGAATCAGAGATGGGGAATCAGGGCAGGGAATCAGAGGCAGGGAATCAAACACGGGGAATCAGAGGCGTGGAATCAGAGCTGGGGAATCAGAGGCGGGGATTCAGAGTTGGGGAATCAGAGGCGGGGAATCAGAGGCGGGGAAACAGAGGCGGGGAATCAGATATGGGGAATCAGAGGTGGGGAATCAGAGGTTGGGAATCAGAAGCAGGGAATCAGAGGCGGGGAATCAGAGGCGGGGAATCAGAGGCAGGAAATCCGATGTGCGGAATCGGAGATGGGGAATCAGAGGCAGGGAATCAGAGGCGGGGAATCAGAGGCGGGGAATCAGAGGCCGGGAATCAGATATGGGGAAACAGAGGCGGGGAATCAGAGGCGGGGAAACAGAGGCGGGGAATCAGATATGGGGAATCAGAGGTGGGGAATCAGAGGTTGGGAATCAGAGGCAGGGAATCAGAGGCTGGGAATCAGATGCAGGGAATCAGATGCGGGGAATCAGAGGCGGGGAATCAGAGCTGGGGAATCAGAGGTGGGGAATCAGAGTTGGGGAATCAGAGTCGGGGACTTAGATATGGGGAAACAGAGGCAGGGAATCAGAGGCGGGGAAACAGACGCGGGGAATCAGAGGCGGGTATCAGAGCTGGGGAATCAGAGGCGGGGAATCAGAGTTGGGGAATCAGAGGCGGGGAATCAGAGGCGCGGAATCAGAGGCGGGGAATCAGAGGCGGGGAAACAGAAGCAGGGAATCAGATATGGGGAATCAGAGGTGGGGTATCAGGGGCAGGGAATCAGTGGCAGGGAATCAGAGGCGGGGAATCAGAGGCGGGGAATCAGAGGCAGGGAATCAGACACGGGGAATCAGATATGGGGAAACAGAGGCGGGGAATCAGAGGCGGGCAAACAGAGGCGGGGAATTAGATAAGGGGAATCAGAGGTGGGGAATCAGAGGTGGTGAATCAGAGATGGGGAATCACAGGCGGGGAATCAGAGGCAGGGAATAGAACGCGGGGAATCAAAGGCGGGGAAACAGAGGCGGGGAATCAGATATGGGGAATCGGATGCGGGGAATCAGAGGCGGGGAATCAGAGCTGGGGAATCAGAGGCGGGGTATCAGAGTTGGGGCATCAGAGGTGGGGAATTAGATATGGGGAAACAGAGGCGGGGAATCAGAGGCGGGGAAACAGAGGTGGGGAATCAGATATGGGGAATCAGAGGTGGGGAATCAGAGGCAGGGAATCAGATGTGCGGAATCAGAGATGGGGAATCAGAGGCAGGGAATCAGAATCAGAAGCGGGGAATCAGAGGCCGGGAATCAGAGGCCGGGATTCAGATGCCGGGAATAAGAGGCCGGGAATCAGAGGTGGGGAATCAGAGTCCGGGAATCAGAGATGGGGATTCAGAGGCGGGGAATGATATATGGGGAATCAGAGGCGGGGAATCAGAGGCGGGGTAACAGAGGTGGGGAATCAGATATGGGGAATCAGAGGTGTCGAATCAAAGGCGGTGAATCAGAGATGGGGAATCAGAGGCGGGGAATCAGAGGCAGGGAATCAAACACGGGGAATCAGAGGCGGGGAATCAGAGCTGGGGAATCAGAGGTGGGGAATCAGAGTTGGGGAATCAGAGGCGGGGAATCAGATATGGGGAAACAGGGGCGGAGAATCAGAGGCAGGGAAACAGAGGCGGGGAATCAGATATGGGGAATCAGGGGTGGGGAATCAGAGGTTGGGAATCAGAGGCAGGGAATCAGAGGCGTGGAAACAGAGGCGGGGATTCAGATATGGGGAATCAGAGGTGGGGAATCAGGGGCGTGGAATCAGATGCAGGGAATTAGATGTGGTGAATCAGAGATGGGGAATCAGAGGCAGGGAATCAGAATCAGAAGCGGGGTATCAGAGGCCGGGAATCAGAGGAAGGTAATCAGAGGCAGGGGATCAAACACGGGGAATCAGAGGCTGGGAATCAGAGCTGGGGAATCACAGGCGGGGAATCAGAGATGGGGAATCTGAGGCGGGGAATCAGAGGCAGGGAATCAGATGCGGGGAATCAGAGGCGGGGAATCAGAGCTGGCGAATCAGAGGCGGGCAATCAGAGGTGGGCAATCAGAGGATGGGAATCAGATATGGGGAATCAGAGGCGGGGAATTAGAGCTGGGGAATCACAGGCGGGGAATCAGAGTTGGGGAATCAGAGGCGGGGAATCAGATATGGGGAAACAGAGTCGGGGAATCAGAGGCGGTGAAACAGAGGCGGGGAATCAGATATGGGGAATCAGAGGTGGGGAATCAGAGGTTGGGAATCAGAGGCCTGGAATCAGAGGCGGGGAATCAGAGGCAGGGAATCAGATGCGGGGAATCAGAGGAGGGGAATCAGAGCTGGGGAATCAGAGGCGGGGTATTAGAGTTGGGGAATCAGAGGTGGGGAATCAGACGCGGGGAATCAGAGGGGGGGTATCATAGCTGGCGAATCAGAGGCGGGGAATCAGAGGTGGGCAATCAGAGGCCGGGAATCAGAGGTGGTGAATCAGAGATGGGGAATCAGAGGCGGGGAATCAGTGGCAGGGAATCAGATATGGGGAATCAGAGGCGTGGAATCAGAGGCAGGGAATCAGACACGGGGAATCAGACACGGGGAATCAGAGGTGGGGAATCAGAGATGGGGAATCAGAGGCGGTGAATCAGAGATGGGGAATCAGAGGCGGGGAATCAGAGGCAGGAAATCAGATATGGGGAATCAGAGGCTGGGATTCAGAAGCGGGGAATCAGAGGCAGGGAATCAGACACGGGGAATCAGAGGTGGGGAATCAGAGATGGGGAATCAGAGGCGGGGAATCACAGGCAGGTAATCAGACGCGGGGAATCTGAGGCGGGGAATCAGAGCTGGGGAATCAGAGGTGGGGAATCAGAGTTGGGGAATCAGAGGCGGGGTATCAGATATGGGGAAACAGGGGCGGAGAATCAGAGGCAGGGAAACAGAGGCGGGGAATCAGATATGGGGAATCAGGGGTGGGGAATCAGAGGTTGGGAATCAGAGGCAGGGAATCAGAGGCGTGGAAACAGAGGCGGGGATTCAGATATGGGGAATCAGAGGTGGGGAATCAGGGGCGTGGAATCAGATGCAGGGAATTAGATGTGGTGAATCAGAGATGGGGAATCAGAGGCAGGGAATCAGAATCAGAAGCGGGGTATCAGAGGCCGGGAATAAGAGGAAGGTAATCAGAGGCAGGGGATCAAACACGGGGAATCAGAGGCTGGGAATCAGAGCTGGGGAATCACAGGCGGGGAATCAGAGATGGGGAATCAGAGGCGGGGAATCAGAGGCAGGGAATCAGATGCGGGGAATCAGAGGCGGGGAATCAGAGCTGGCGAATCAGAGGCGGGCAATCAGAGGTGGGCAATCAGAGGATGGGAATCAGATATGGGGAATCAGAGGCGGGGAATTAGAGCTGGGGAATCACAGGCGGGGAATCAGAGTTGGGGAATCAGAGGCGGGGAATCAGATATGGGGAAACAGAGTCGGGGAATCAGAGGCGGTGAAACAGAGGCGGGGAATCAGATATGGGGAATCAGAGGTGGGGAATCAGAGGTTGGGAATCAGAGGCCTGGAATCAGAGGCGGGGAATCAGAGGCAGGGAATCAGATGCGGAGAATCAGAGGAGGGGAATCAGAGCTGGGGAATCAGAGGCGGGGTATTAGAGTTGGGGAATCAGAGGCGGGGAATCAGACGCGGGGAATCAGAGGGGGGGTATCATAGCTGGCGAATCAGAGGCGGGGAATCAGAGGTGGGCAATCAGAGGCCGGGAATCAGAGGTGGTGAATCAGAGATGGGGAATCAGAGGCGGGGAATCAGTGGCAGGGAATCAGATATGGGGAATCAGAGGCGTGGAATCAGAGGCAGGGAATCAGACACGGGGAATCAGACACGGGGAATCAGAGGTGGGGAATCAGAGATGGGGAATCAGAGGCGGTGAATCAGAGATGGGGAATCAGAGGCGGGGAATCAGAGGCAGGAAATCAGATGCGGGGAATCAGAGGTGGGGAATCAGAGCTGGGGAATCAGAGGCGGGGTATTAGAGTTGGGGAATCAGAGGCGGGGAATCAGATATGGGGAAACAGAGGTGGGGAATCAGAGGCGGGGAAACAGAGGCAGGGAATCAGATATGGGGAATCAGAGGTGGGGCATCAGAGGTTGTGAATCACAGATGGGGAATCAGAGGCGGGGAATCAGAGGCAAAGAATCAGACGCGGGGAATCAGAGCTGGGGAATCAGAGGCGGGGAATCAGAGTTGGGAATCAGAGGCGGGGAATCAGATATGGGGAATCAGAGGCAGGGAATCAGAGGCGGGGAATCAGAGGCAGGGAATCAGATGCGGGGAATCTGAGGCGGGGAATCAGAGCTGGGGAATCAGAGGTGGGGAATCAGAGTTGGGGAATCAGAGGTAGGGAATTGGATGTGCGGAATCAGAGAGGGGGAATCAGAGGTGGGGAATCAGAGGCGGTGAATCAGAGATGGGGAATCAGAGGCGGGGAATCAGAGGCAGGAAATCAGACACGGGGATTCAGAGGCTCGGAATCAGACGGGGGGAATCAAAGGCGGGGAATCAGAGCTGGGGAATCTGAGGCAGGGAATCAGAGTTGGGGATTCAGAGGCGGGGAATCAGATATGGGGAAACAGAGGCGGGGAATCAGAGGCGGGCAAACAGAGGCGGGGAATTAGATATGGGGAATCAGAGGTAGGGAATCAGAGGTGGTGAATCAGTGATGGGGAATCACAGGCGGGGAATCAGAGGCAGGGAATAGAACGCGGGAAATCAGAGGCAGGGAATCAGAGCTGGGGAATCAGAGGAGGGGATTCATAGTTGGGAATCAGAGGCGGGAATCAGATATGGGGAAACAGAGGCGGGGAATCAGAGGCGGTGAAACAGAGGCGGGGAATCAGATATGGGGAATCGGATGCAGGGAATCAGAGGCGGGGAATCAGAGCTGGGGAATCAGAGGCGGGGAATCAGAGTTGGGGCATCAGAGGTGGGGAATTAGATATAGGGAAACAGAGGCGGGGAATCAGAGGCGGGGAAACAGAGGCGGGGAATCAGATATGGGGAATCAGAGGTGGGGAATCAGAGGCAGGGAATCAGATGTGCGGAATCAGAGATGGGGAATAAGAGGCAGGGAATCAGAATCAGAAGCGGGGAATCAGAGGCCGGGAATCAGAGGCCGGGAATCAGATGCTGGGAATAAGAGGCCGGGAATCAGAGGTGGGGAATAAGATATGGGGAATCAGAGGTGGCGAATCAAAGGCGGTGAATCAGAGATGGGGAATCAGAGGCGGGGAATCAGAGGCAGGGAATCAGATGCGGGGAATCAGAGGCGGGGAATCAGAGCTGGCGAATCAGAGGCTGGGAATCAGAGGTGGGCAATCAGAGGCGGGGAATCAGATATGGGGAATCAGAGGCGGGGAATCAGAGGCGGGGAAACAGAGGCGGGGAATCAAATATAGGGAATCAGAGGTGGGGAATCAGAGGTTGTCAATCAGAGATGGGGAATCAAGGCGGGGAATCAGAGGCAGGGAATCAGACGCGGGGAATCAGAGGCGGGGATTCAGAGCTGGGGAATCAGAGGCGGGGAATCAGAGTTGGGGAATCAGAGGCAGGGAATCAGATATGGGGAATCAGAGGCGGGGAATCAGAGGCGGGGAAACAGAGGCCGGGAATCAGATGTGGGGAATCAGAGGTGGGGAATCAGGGGCAGGGAATCAGTGGCAGGGAATCAGAGGCGGGGAATCAGAGGCGGGGAATCAAAGGCAGGGAATCAGACACGGGGAATCAGAGGCGGGGAATCAGAGATGGGGAATCAGAGGCGGGGAATCAGAGGCAGGGAATCGGATGCCGGGAATCAGAGTCGGGGAATCGGAGCTGGGGAATCAGAGGCGGGGAATCAGAGTTGGGGAATCAGAGGCGGGGAATCAGATATGGGGAAATAGAGGCGGGGAATCAGATATGGGGAATCAAAGGTGTGGAATCAGAGGTTGGGAATCAGAGGCAGGGAATCAGAGTCGGGGAAACAGAGGCGGGGAATCAGATATGGGGAATCAGAGGTGGCGAATCAAAGGCGGTGAAACAGAGATGGGGAATCAGGGCAGGGAATCAGAGGCAGGGAATCAAACACGGGGAATCAGAGCTGGGGAATCAGAGGCGGGGAATCAGAGTTGGGAATCAGAGGCGGGGAATCAGAGGCGGGGAAACAGAGGCGGGGAATCAGATATGGGGAATCAGAGGTGGGGAATCCGAGGTTGGGAATCAGAGGCAGGGAATCAGAGGCGGAAAATCAGAGGCGGGGAATCAGAGGAAGGGAATCAGATGTGCGGAATCGGAGATGGGGAATCAGAGGCAGGGAATCAGAGGCGGGGAATCAGAGGCGGGGAATCAGAGGCCGGGAATCAGATATGGGGAAACAGAGGCGGGGAATCCGAGTCGGGGAAACAGAGGCGGGGAATCAGATATGGGGAATCAGAGGTGGGGAATCAGAGGTTGGGAATCAGAGGCAGGGAATCAGAGGCTTGGAATCAGATGCAGGGAATCAGATGCGGGGAATCAGAGGCGGGGAATCAGAGCTGGGGAATCAGAGGTGGGGAATCAGATTTGGGGAATCAGAGGCGGGGACTTAGATATTGGGAAACAGAGGCGGGGAATCAGAGGCGGGGAAACCCAGGTGGGGAATCAGATATGGGGAATCAGAGGTGGGGAATCAGAGGCAAGGAATCAGATGTGCGGAATCAGAGATGGGGAATCAGAGGAAGGGAATCAGAATCAGAAGCAGGGAATCAGAGGCCGGGAATCAAAGGCCGGAATCAGATGCTGGGAATCAGAGGCCTGGAATCAGAGGCGGGGAATCAGAGGCAAAGAATCAGATGCAGGGAATCAGAGGCGGGGAATCAGAGCTGGGGAATCAGAGGCGGGGATTCAGAGTTGGGGAATCAGAGGCGGGGAATCAGAGGCGGGGAAACAGAGGCGGGGAATCAGATATGGGGAATCAGAGGTGGGGAATCAAAGGTTGGGAATCAGAAGCAGGGAATCAGAGGCGGGGAATCAGAGGCGGGGAATCAGAGGCAGGGAATCCGATGTGCGGAATCGGAGATGGGGAATCAGAGGCAGGGAATCAGAGGCGGGGAATCAGAGGCGGAGAATCAGAGGCCGGGAATCAGATATGGGGAAACAGAGGCGGGGAATCAGAGGCGGGGAAACAGAGGCGGGGAATCAGATATGGGGAATCAGAGGTGGGGAATCAGAGGTTGGGAATCAGAGGCAGGGAATCAGAGGCTGGGAATCAGATGCAGGGAATCAGATGCGGGAAATCAGAGGCGGGGAATCAGAGCTGGGGAATCAGAGGTGGGGAATCAGAGTTGGGGAATCAGAGTCGGGGACTTAGATATGGGGAAACAGAGGCGGGGAATCAGAGGCAGGGAAACAGACGCGGGGAATCAGAGGCGGGGATTCAGAGCTGGGGAATCAGAGGTGGGGAATCAGAGTTGGGGAATCAGAGGCGGGGAATCAGATATGGGGAATCAGAGGCAGGGAATCAGAGGCGGGGAAACAGAGGCAGGGAATCAGATATGGGGAATCAGAGGTGGGGTATCAGGGGCAGGGAATCAGTGGCAGCGAATCAGAGGCGGGGAATCAGAGGCGTGGAATCAGAGGCAGGGAATCAGACACGGGGAATCAGATATGGGGAAACAGAGGCGGGGAATCAGAGGCGGGCAAACAGAGGCGGGGAATTAGATATGGGGAATCAGAGGTGGGGAATCAGAGGTGGTGAATCAGAGATGGGGAATCACAGGCGGGGAATCAGAGGCAGGGAATAGAACGCGGGGAATCAGAGGCGGGGAATCAGAGCTGGGGAATCAGAGGCGGGGAATCATAGTTGGGAATCAGAGGCCGGGAATCAGATATGGGGAAACAGAGGCGGGGAATCAAAGGCGGGGAAACAGAGGCGGGGAATCAGATATGGGGAATCGGATGCGGGGAATCAGAGGCGGGGAATCAGAGCTGGGGAATCAGAGGCGGGGTATCAGAGTTGGGGCATCTGAGGTGGGGAATTAGATATGGGGAAACAGAGGCGGGGAATCAGAGGCGGGGAAACAGAGGCGAGGCATCAGATATGGGGAATCAGAGGTGGGGAATCAGAGGCAGGGAATCAGATGTGCGGAATCAGAGATGGGGAATCAGAGGCAGGGAATCAGAATCAGAAGCGGGGAATCAGAGGCCGGGAATCAGAGGCCGGGATTCGGATGCCGGGAATAAGAGGCCGGGAATCAGAGGTGGGGAATCAGAATCCGGGAATCAGAGATGGGGATTCAGAGGCGGGGAATGATATATGGGGAATCAGAGGCGGGGAATCAGAGGCGGGGTAACAGAGGTGGGGAATCAGATATGGGGAGTCAGAGGTGGCGAATCAAAGGCGGTGAATCAGAGATGGGGAATCAGAGGCGGGGAATCAGAGGCAGGGAATCAAACACGGGGAATCAGAGGCGGGGAATCAGAGCTGGGGAATCGGAGGCGGGGAATCAGAGTTGGGGAATCAGAGGCGGGGAATCAGATATGGGGAAACAGGGGCGGGGAATCAGAGGCAGGGAAACAGAGGCGGGGAATCAGATATGGGGAATCAGGGGTGGGGAATCAGAGGTTGGGAATCAGAGGCAGGGAATCAGAGGCGTGGAAACAGAGGCGGGGATTCAGATATGGGGAATCAGAGGTGGGGAATCAGGGGCGTGGAATCAGAGGCAGGGAATTAGATGTGGTGAATCAGAGATGGGGAATCAGAGGCAGGGAATCAGAATCAGAAGCGGGGTATCAGTGGCCGGGAATCAGAGGAAGGTAATCAGAGGCAGGGGATCAAACACGGGGAATCAGAGGCTGGGAATCAGAGCTGGGGAATCAGAGGCGGGGAATCAGAGCTGGGGAATCACAGGCGGGGAATCAGAGATGGGGAATCAAGGGGGGAATCAGAGGCAGGGAATCAGATGCGGGGAATCAGAGGCGGGGAATCATAGCTGGCGAATCAGAGGCGGGGAATCAGAGGTGGGCAATCAGAGGATGGGAATCAGATATGGGGAATCAGAGGCGGGGAATCAGAGCTGGGGAATCACAGGCGGGGAATCAGAGTTGGGGAATCAGAGGCGGGGAATCAGATATGGGGAAACAGAGGCGGGGAATCAGAGGCGGTGAAACAGAGGCGGGGAATCAGATATTGGGAATCAGAGGTGGGGAATCAGAGGTTGGGAATCAGAGGCCTGGAATCAGAGGCGGGGAATCAGAGGCAGGGAATCAGATGCGGGGAATCAGAGGAGGGGAATCAGAGCTGGGGAATCAGAGGCGGGGTATTAGAGTTGGGGAATCAGAGGCAGGGAATCAGACGTGGGGAATCAGAGGGGGGGAATCATAGCTGGCGAATCAGAGGCGGGGAATCAGAGGTGGGCAATCAGAGGCCGGGAATCAGAGGTGGTGAATCAGAGATGGGGAATCAGAGGCGGGGAATCAGTGGCAGGGAATCAGATATGGGGAATCAGAGGCGTGGAATCAGAGGCAGGGAATCAGACACGGGGAATCAGACACGGGGAATCAGATGTGGGGAATCAGAGATGGGGAATCAGAGGCGGTGAATCAGAGATGGGGAATCAGAGGCGGGGAATCAGAGGCAGGAAATCAGACACGGGGATTCAGAGGCTGGGAATCAGACGGGGGGAATCAAAGGCGGGGAATCAGAGCTGGGGAATCAGAGGCAGGGAATCAGAGGCGGGGAATCAGATATGGGGAATCAGAGGCTGGTATTCAGAGGCGGGGAATCAGAGGCAGGGAATCAGACACGGGGAATCAGAGGTGGGGAATCAGAGATGGGGAATCAGAGGCGGGGAATCAGAGTTGGGGAATCAGAGGCAGGGAATCGGATGTGCGGAATCAGAGATCGGGAATTAGAGGTGGGGAATCAGAGGCGGTGAATCAGAGATGGGGAATCAGAGGCGGGGAATCAGAGGCAGGAAATCAGACACGGGGATTCAGAGGCTGGGAATCAGACGGGGGGAATCAAAGGCGGGGAATCAGAGCTGGGGAATCAGAGGCAGGGAATCAGAGTTGGGGATTCAGAGACGGGGAATCAGATATGGGGAAACAGAGGCGGGGAATCAGAGGCGGGCAAACAGAGGCGGGGAATTAGATATGGGGAATCAGATGTGGGGAATCAGAGGTGGTGAATCAGTGATGGGGAATCACAGGCGGGGAATCAGAGGCAGGGAATAGAACGCAGGGAATCAGAGGCAGGGAATCAGAGCTGGGGAATCAGAGGCGGGGAATCATAGTTGGGAATCAGAGGCGGGGAATCAGATATGGGGATACAGAGGCGGGGAATCAGAGGCGGGGAAACAGAGGTGGGGAATCAGATATGGGGAATCGGATGCGGGGAATCAGAGGCGGGGAATCAGAGCTGGGGAATCAGAGGCGGGGAATCAGAGTTGGGGCATCAGAGGTGGGGAATTAGATATAGGGAAACAGAGGCGGGGAATCAGAGGCGGGGAAACAGAGGCGGGGAATCAGATATGGGGAATCAGAGGTGGGGAATCAAAGGCAGGGAATCAGATGTGCGGAATCAGAGATGGGGAATCAGAGGCAGGGAATCAGAATCAGAAGCGGGGAATCAGAGGCCGGGAATCAGAGGCCGGGAATC
This sequence comes from Narcine bancroftii, assembly GCF_036971445.1. Taxonomy (NCBI): domain Eukaryota; kingdom Metazoa; phylum Chordata; class Chondrichthyes; order Torpediniformes; family Narcinidae; genus Narcine; species Narcine bancroftii. Next base: position 2,075,870 of record NW_027211883.1, read on the forward strand.
AGATGCTGGGAATAAGAGGCCGGGAATCAGAGGTGGGGAATCAGAGTCCGGGAATCAGAGATGGGGATTCAGAGGCGGGGAATGAGATATGGAGAATCAGAGGCGGGGAATCAGAGGCCGGGAAACAGAGGTGGGGAATCAGATATGGGGAAACAGAGGTGGCGAATCAAAGGCGGTGAATCAGAGATGGGGAATCAGAGGCGGGGAATCAGAGGCAGGGAATCAAAAACGGGGAATCAGAGGCGGGGAATCAGAGCTGGGGAATCAGAGGCGGGGAAGCAGAGTAGGAGAATCAGAGGTGGGGAATCAGATATGGGGAAACAGGGGTGGGGAATCAGAGGCTGGGAAACAGAGGCGGGGAATCAGATATGGGGAATCAGAGGTGTGGAATCAGAGGTTGGGAATCAGAGGCGGGGAAACAGAGGAGGGGAATCAGATATGGGGAATCAGAGGTGGCGAATTAAAGGCGGTGAATCAGAGATGGGGAATCAGGGCAGGGAATCAGAGGCCGGGAATCAAACACGGGGAATCAGAGGCGTGGAATCAGAGCTGGGGAATCAGAGGCGGGGATTCTGAGTTGGGGAATCAGAGGCGGGGAATCAGAGGCGGGGAAACAGAGGCGGGGAATCAGATATGGGGAATCAGAGGTGGGGAATCAGAGGTTGGGAATCAGAAGCAGGGAATCAGAGGTGGGGAATCAGAGGCGGGGAATCAGAGGCAGGAAATCCGATGTGCGGAATCGGAGATGGGGAATCAGAGGCAGGGAATCAGAGGCGGGGAATCAGAGGCGGGGAATCAGAGGCCGGGAATCAGATATGGGGAAACAGAGGCGGGGAATCAGAGGCGGGGAAACAGAGGCGGGGAATCAGATATGGGGAATCAGAGGTGGGGAATCAGAGGTTGGGAATCAGAGGCAGGGAATCAGAGGCTGGGAATCAGATGCAGGGAATCAGATGCGGGGAATCAGAGGCGGGGAATCAGAGCTGGGGAATCAGAGGTGGGGAATCAGAGGCGGGGAATCAGAGGCGGGGAATCAGAGGCGGGGAAACAGAAGCAGGGAATCAGATATGGGGAATCAGAGGTGGGGTATCAGGGGCAGGGAATCAGTGGCAGGGAATCAGAGGCGGGGAATCAGAGGCGGGGAATCAGAGGCAGGGAATCAGACACGGGGAATCAGATATGGGGAAACAGAGGCGGGGAATCAGAGGCGGGCAAACAGAGGCGGGGAATTAGATAAGGGGAATCAGAGGTGGGGAATCAGAGGTGGTGAATCAGAGATGGGGAATCACAGGCGGGGAATCAGAGGCAGGGAATAGAACGCGGGGAATCAAAGGCGGGGAAACAGAGGCGGGGAATCAGATATGGGGAATCGGATGCGGGGAATCAGAGGCGGGGAATCAGAGCTGGGGAATAAGAGGCGGGGTATCAGAGTTGGGGCATCAGAGGTGGGGAATTAGATATGGGGAAACAGAGGCGGGGAATCAGAGGCGGGGAAACAGAGGTGGGGAATCAGATATGGGGAATCAGAGGTGGGGAATCAGAGGCAGGGAATCAGATGTGCGGAATCAGAGATGGGGAATCAGAGGCAGGGAATCAGAATCAGAAGCGGGGAATCAGAGGCCGGGAATCAGAGGCCGGGATTCAGATGCCGGGAATAAGAGGCCGGGAATCAGAGGTGGGGAATCAGAGTCCGGGAATCAGAGATGGGGATTCAGAGGCGGGGAATGATATATGGGGAATCAGAGGCGGGGAATCAGAGGCGGGGTAACAGAGGTGGGGAATCAGATATGGGGAATCAGAGGTGTCGAATCAAAGGCGGTGAATCAGAGATGGGGAATCAGAGGCGGGGAATCAGAGGCAGGGAATCAAACACGGGGAATCAGAGGCGGGGAATCAGAGCTGGGGAATCAGAGGTGGGGAATCAGAGTTGGGGAATCAGAGGCGGGGAATCAGATATGGGGAAACAGGGGCGGAGAATCAGAGGCAGGGAAACAGAGGCGGGGAATCAGATATGGGGAATCAGGGGTGGGGAATCAGAGGTTGGGAATCAGAGGCAGGGAATCAGAGGCGTGGAAACAGAGGCGGGGATTCAGATATGGGGAATCAGAGGTGGGGAATCAGGGGCGTGGAATCAGATGCAGGGAATTAGATGTGGTGAATCAGAGATGGGGAATCAGAGGCAGGGAATCAGAATCAGAAGCGGGGTATCAGAGGCCGGGAATCAGAGGAAGGTAATCAGAGGCAGGGGATCAAACACGGGGAATCAGAGGCTGGGAATCAGAGCTGGGGAATCACAGGCGGGGAATCAGAGATGGGGAATCAGAGGCGGGGAATCAGAGGCAGGGAATCAGATGCGGGGAATCAGAGGCGGGGAATCAGAGCTGGCGAATCAGAGGCGGGCAATCAGAGGTGGGCAATCAGAGGATGGGAATCAGATATGGGGAATCAGAGGCGGGGAATTAGAGCTGGGGAATCACAGGCGGGGAATCAGAGTTGGGGAATCAGAGGCGGGGAATCAGATATGGGGAAACAGAGTCGGGGAATCAGAGGCGGTGAAACAGAGGCGGGGAATCAGATATGGGGAATCAGAGGCGGGGAATCAGAGGCAGGGAATCAGATGCGGGGAATCAGAGGAGGGGAATCAGAGCTGGGGAATCAGAGGCGGGGTATTAGAGTTGGGGAATCAGAGGCGGGGAATCAGACGCGGGGAATCAGAGGGGGGGTATCATAGCTGGCGAATCAGAGGCGGGGAATCAGAGGTGGGCAATCAGAGGCCGGGAATCAGAGGTGGTGAATCAGAGATGGGGAATCAGAGGCGGGGAATCAGTGGCAGGGAATCAGATATGGGGAATCAGAGGCGTGGAATCAGAGGCAGGGAATCAGACACGGGGAATCAGACACGGGGAATCAGAGGTGGGGAATCAGAGATGGGGAATCAGAGGCGGTGAATCAGAGATGGGGAATCAGAGGCGGGGAATCAGAGGCAGGAAATCAGATATGGGGAATCAGAGGCTGGGATTCAGAAGCGGGGAATCAGAGGCAGGGAATCAGACACGGGGAATCAGAGGTGGGGAATCAGAGATGGGGAATCAGAGGCGGGGAATCACAGGCAGGGAATCAGACGCGGGGAATCTGAGGCGGGGAATCAGAGCTGGGGAATCAGAGGTTGGGAATCAGAGTTGGGGAATCAGAGGCAGGGAATCGGATGTGCGGAATCAGAGATGGGGAATCAGATGTGGGGAATCAGAGGAATCAGAGATGGGGAATCAGAGGCGGGGAATCAGAGGCAGGAAATCAGACACGGGGATTCAGAGGCTGGGAATCAGACGGGGGGAATCAAAGGCGGGGAATAAGAGCTGGGGAATCAGAGGCAGGGAATCAGAGTTTGGGATTCAGAGACGGGGAATCAGATATGGGGAAAGAGAGGCGGGGAATCAGAGGCGGGCAAACAGAGGCGGGGAATTAGATATGGGGAATCAGAGGTGGGGAATCAGAGGTGGTGAATAAGTGATGGGGAATCACAGGCGGGGAATCAGAGGCAGGGAATAGAACGCAGGGAATCAGACGCAGGGAATCAGAGCTGGGGAATCAGAGGCGGGGAATCATAGTTGGGAATCAGAGGCGGGGAATCAGATATGGGGAAACAGAGGCGGGGAATCAGAGGCGGGGAAACAGAGGCGGGGAATCAGATATGGGGAATCGGATGCGGGGAATCAGAGGCGGGGAATCAGAGCTGGGGAATCAGAGGCGGGGAATCAGAGTTGGGGCATCAGAGGTGGGGAATTAGATATCGGGAAACAGAGGTGGGGAATCAGAGGCGGGGAAACAGAGGCGGGGAATCAGATATGGGGAATCAGAGGTGGGGAATCAGAGGCAGGGAATCAGATGTGCGGAATCAGAGATGGGGAATCAGAGGCAGGGAATCAGAATCAGAAGCGGGGAATCAGAGGCCGGGAATCAGAGGCCGGGAATCAGATTCTGGGAATAAGAGGCCGGGAATCAGAGGTGGGGAATCAGAGTCCGGGAATCAGAGATGGGGATTCAGAGGCGGGGAATGAGATATGGAGAATCAGAGGCGGGGAATCAGAGGCCGGGAAACAGAGGTGGGGAATGAGATATGGGGAATCAGAGGTGGCGAATCAAAGGCGGTGAATCAGAGATGGGGAATCAGAGGCGGGGAATCAGAGGCAGGGAATCAGATGCGGGGAATCAGAGGCGGGGAATCAGAGCTGGCGAATCAGAGGCGGGGAATCAGAGGTGGGCAATAAGAGCCGGGGAATCAGATATTGGGAATCAGAGGCGGAAATCAGAGGCGGGGAAACAGAGGTGGGGAATCAGATATGGGGAAACAGAGGTGGCGAATCAAAGGCGGTGAATCAGAGATGGGGAATCAGAGGCGGGGAATCAGAGGCAGGGAATCAAAAACGGGGAATCAGAGGCGGGGAATCAGAGCTGGGGAATCAGAGGCGGGGAAGCAGAGTAGGAGAATCAGAGGTTGGGAATCAGATATGGGGAAACAGGGGTGGGGAATCAGAGGCTGGGAAACAGAGGCGGGGAATCAGATATGGGGAATCAGAGGTGTGGAATCAGAGGTTGGGAATCAGAGGCGGGGAAACAGAGGAGGGGAATCAGATATGGGGAATCAGAGGTGGCGAATTAAAGGCGGTGAATCAGAGATGGGGAATCAGGGCAGGGAATCAGAGGCAGGGAATCAAACACGGGGAATCAGAGGCGTGGAATCAGAGCTGGGGAATCAGAGGCGGGGATTCAGAGTTGGGGAATCAGAGGCGGGGAATCAGAGGCGGGGAAACAGAGGCGGGGAATCAGATATGGGGAATCAGAGGTGGGGAATCAGAGGTTGGGAATCAGAAGCAGGGAATCAGAGGCGGGGAATCAGAGGCGGGGAATCAGAGGCAGGAAATCCGATGTGCGGAATCGGAGATGGGGAATCAGAGGCAGGGAATCAGAGGCGGGGAATCAGAGGCGGGGAATCAGAGGCCGGGAATCAGATATGGGGAAACAGAGGCGGGGAATCAGAGGCGGGGAAACAGAAGCGGGGAATCAGATATGGGGAATCAGAGGTGGGGAATCAGAGGTTTGGAATCAGAGGCAGGGAATCAGAGGCTGGGAATCAGATGCAGGGAATCAGATGTGGGGAATCAGAGGCGGGGAATCAGAGCTGGGGAATCAGAGGTGGGGAATCAGAGTTGGGGAATCAGAGTCGGGGACTTAGATATGGGGAAACAGAGGCAGGGAATCAGAGGCGGGGAAACAGACGCGGGGAATCAGAGGCGGGTATCAGAGCTGGGGAATCAGAGGCGGGGAATCAGAGTTGGGGAATCAGAGGCGGGGAATCAGAGGCGGGGAATCAGAGGCGGGGAATCAGAGGCGGGGAAACAGAAGCAGGGAATCAGATATGGGGAATCAGAGGTGGGGTATCAGGGGCAGGGATCAGTGGCAGGGAATCAGAGGCGGGGAATCAGAGGCGGGGAATCAGAGGCAGGGAATCAGACACGGGGAATCAGATATGGGGAAACAGAGGCGGGGAATCAGAGGCGGGCAAACAGAGGCGGGGAATTAGATAAGGGGAATCAGAGGTGGGGAATCAGAGGTGGTGAATCAGAGATGGGGAATCACAGGCGGAGAATCAGAGGCAGGGAATAGAACGCGGGGAATCAAAGGCTGGGAAACAGAGGCGGGGAATCAGATATGGGGAATCGGATGCGGGGAATCAGAGGCGGGGAATCAGAGCTGGGGAATCAGAGGCGGGGTATGAGAGTTGGGGCATCAGAGGTGGGGAATTAGATATGGGGAAACAGAGGCGGGGAATCAGAGTCGGGGAAACAGAGGTGGGGAATCAGATATGGGGAATCAGAGGTGGGGAATCAGAGGCAGGGAATCAGATGTGCGGAATCAGAGATGGGGAATCAGAGGCAGGGAATCAGAATCAGAAGCGGGGAATCAGAGGCCGGGAATCAGAGGCCGGGATTCAGATGCCGGGAATAAGAGGCCGGGAATCAGAGGTGGGGAATCAGAGTCCGGGAATCAGAGATGGGGATTCAGAGGCGGGGAATGATATATGGGGAATCAGAGGCGGGGAATCAGAGGCGGGGAATCAGAGGTGGGGAATCAGATATGGGGAATCAGAGGTGTCGAATCAAAGGCGGTGAATCAGATATGGGGAAACAGGGGCGGAGAATCAGAGGCAGGGAAACAGAGGCGGGGAATCAGATATGGGGAATCAGGGGTGGGGAATCAGAGGTTGGGAATCAGAGGCAGGGAATCAGAGGCGTGGAAACAGAGGCGGGGATTCAGATATGGGGTATCAGAGGTGGGGAATCAGGGGCGTGGAATCAGATGCAGGGAATTAGATGTGGTGAATCAGAGATGGGGAATCAGAGGCAGGGAATCAGAATCAGAAGCGGGGTATCAGAGGCCGGGAATCAGAGGAAGGTAATCAGAGGCAGGGGATCAAACACGGGGAATCAGAGGCTGGGAATCAGAGCTGGGGAATCACAGGCGGGGAATCAGAGATGGGGAATCAGAGGCGGGGAATCAGAGGCAGGGAATCAGATGCGGGGAATCAGAGGCGGGGAATCAGAGCTGGCGAATCAGAGGCGGGCAATCAGAGGTGGGCAATCAGAGGATGGGAATCAGATATGGGGAATCAGAGGCGGGGAATTAGAGCTGGGGAATCACAGGCGGGGAATCAGAGTTGGGGAATCAGAGGCGGGGAATCAGATATCGGGAAACAGAGGCCTGGAATCAGAGGCGGGGAAACAGAGGCAGGGAATCAGATGCGGGGAATCAGAGGAGGGGAATCAGAGCTGGGGAATCAGAGGCGGGGTATTAGAGTTGGGGAATCAGAGGCGGGGAATCAGACGCGGGGAATCAGAGGGGGGGTATCATAGCTGGCGAATCAGAGGCGGGGAATCAGAGGTGGGCAATCAGAGGCCGGGAATCAGAGGTGGTGAATCAGAGATGGGGAATCAGAGGCGGGGAATCGGTGGCAGGGAATCAGATATGGGGAATCAGAGGCGTGGAATCAGAGGCAGGGAATCAGACACGGGGAATCAGACACGGGGAATCAGAGGTGGGGAATCAGAGATGGGGAATCAGAGGCGGTGAATCAGAGATGGGGAATCAGAGGCGGGGAATCAGAGGCAGGAAATCAGATATGGGGAATCAGAGGCTGGGATTCAGAAGCGGGGAATCAGAGGCAGGGAATCAGACACGGGGAATCAGAGGTGGGGAATCAGAGATGGGGAATCAGAGGCGGGGAATCACAGGCAGGGAATCAGACGCGGGGAATCTGAGGCGGGGAATCAGAGCTGGGGAATCAGAGGTGGGGAATCAGAGTTGGGGAATCAGAGGCAGGGAATCGGATGTGCGGAATCAGAGATGGGGAATCAGATGTGGGGAATCAGAGGAATCAGAGATGGGGAATCAGTGGCGGGGAATCAGAGGCAGGAAATCAGACACGGGGATTCAGAGGCTGGGAATCAGACGGGGGGAATCAAAGGCGGGGAATAAGAGCTGGGGAATCAGAGGCAGGGAATCAGAGTTTGGGATTCAGAGACGGGGAATCAGATATGGGGAAAGAGAGGCGGGGAATCAGAGGCGGGCAAACAGAGGCGGGGAATTAGATATGGGGAATCAGAGGTGGGGAATCAGAGGTGGTGAATAAGTGATGGGGAATCACAGGCGGGGAATCAGAGGCAGGGAATAGAACGCAGGGAATCAGACGCAGGGAATCAGAGCTGGGGAATCAGAGGCGGGGAATCATAGTTGGGAATCAGAGGCGGGGAATCAGATATGGGGAAACAGAGGCGGGGAATCAGAGGCGGGGAAACAGAGGCGGGGAATCAGATATGGGGAATCGGATGCGGGGAATCAGAGGCGGGGAATCAGAGCTGGGGAATCAGAGGCGGGGAATCAGAGTTGGGGCATCAGAGCTGGGGAATTAGATATCGGGAAACAGAGGTGGGGAATCAGAGGCGGGGAAACAGAGGGGGGGAATCAGATATGGGGAATCAGAGGTGGGGAATCAGAGGCAGGGAATCAGATGTGCGGAATCAGAGATGGGGAATCAGAGGCAGGGAATCAGAATCAGAAGCGGGGAATCAGAGGCCGGGAATCAGAGGCCGGGAATCAGATTCTGGGAATAAGAGGCCGGGAATCAGAGGTGGGGAATCAGAGTCCGGGAATCAGAGATGGGGATTCAGAGGCGGGGAATGAGATATGGAGAATCAGAGGCGGGGAATCAGAGGCCGGGAAACAGAGGTGGGGAATGAGATATGGGGAATCAGAGGTGGCGAATCAAAGGCGGTGAATCAGAGATGGGGAATCAGAGGCGGGGAATCAGAGGCAGGGAATCAGATGCGGGGAATCAGAGGCGGGGAATCAGAGCTGGCGAATCAGAGGCGGGGAATCAGAGGTGGGCAATAAGAGCCGGGGAATCAGATATTGGGAATCAGAGGCGGAAATCAGAGGCGGGGAAACAGAGGTGGGGAATCAGATATGGGGAAACAGAGGTGGCGAATCAAAGGCGGTGAATCAGAGATGGGGAATCAGAGGCGGGGAATCAGAGCTGGGGAATCAGAGGCGGGGAAGCAGAGTAGGAGAATCAGAGGTGGGGAATCAGATATGGGGAAACAGGGGTGGGGAATCAGAGGCTGGGAAACAGAGGCGGGGAATCAGATATGGGGAATCAGAGGTGTGGAATCAGAGGTTGGGAATCAGAGGCGGGGAAACAGAGGAGGGGAATCAGATATGGGGAATCAGAGGTGGCGAATTAAAGGCGGTGAATCGGAGATGGGGAATCAGGGCAGGGAATCAGAGGCAGGGAATCAAACACGGGGAATCAGAGGCGTGGAATCAGAGCTGGGGAATCAGAGGCGGGGATTCAGAGTTGGGGAATCAGAGGCGGGGAATCAGAGGCGGGGAAACAGAGGCGGGGAATCAGATATGGGGAATCAGAGGTGGGGAATCAGAGGTTGGGAATCAGAAGCAGGGAATCAGAGGCGGGGAATCAGAGGCGGGGAATCAGAGGCAGGAAATCCGATGTGCGGAATCGGAGATGGGGAATCAGAGGCAGGGAATCAGAGGCGGGGAATCAGAGGCGGGGAATCAGAGGCCGGGAATCAGATATGGGGAAACAGAGGCGGGGAATCAGAGGCGGGGAAACAGAGGCGGGGAATCAGATATGGGGAATCAGAGGTGGGGAATCAGAGGTTGGGAATCAGAGGCAGGGAATCAGAGGCTGGGAATCAGATGCAGGGAATCAGATGCGGGGAATCAGAGGCGGGGAATCAGAGCTGGGGAATCAGAGGTGGGGAATCAGAGTTGGGGAATCAGAGTCGGGGACTTAGATATGGGGAAACAGAGGCAGGGAATCAGAGGCGGGGAAACAGACGCGGGGAATCAGAGGCGGGTATCAGAGCTGGGGAATCAGAGGCGGGGAATCAGAGTTGGGGAATCAGAGGCGGGGAATCAGAGGCGGGGAATCAGAGGCGGGGAATCAGAGGCGGGGAAACAGAAGCAGGGAATCAGATATGGGGAATCAGAGGTGGGGTATCAGGGGCAGGGAATCAGTGGCAGGGAATCAGAGGCGGGGAATCAGAGGCGGGGAATCAGAGGCAGGGAATCAGACACGGGGAATCAGATATGGGGAAACAGAGGCGGGGAATCAGAGGCGGGCAAACAGAGGCGGGGAATTAGATAAGGGGAATCAGAGGTGGGGAATCAGAGGTGGTGAATCAGAGATGGGGAATCACAGGCGGGGAATCAGAGGCAGGGAATAGAACGCGGGGAATCAAAGGCGGGGAAACAGAGGCGGGGAATCAGATATGGGGAATCGGATGCGGGGAATCAGAGGCGGGGAATCAGAGCTGGGGAATCAGAGGCGGGGTATGAGAGTTGGGGCATCAGAGGTGGGGAATTAGATATGGGGAAACAGAGGCGGGGAATCAGAGGCGGGGAAACAGAGGTGGGGAATCAGATATGGGGAATCAGAGGTGGGGAATCAGAGGCAGGGAATCAGATGTGCGGAATCAGAGATGGGGAATCAGAGGCTTGGAATCAGAATCAGAAGCGGGGAATCAGAGGCCGGGAATCAGAGGCCGGGATTCAGATGCCGGGAATAAGAGGCCGGGAATCAGAGGTGGGGAATCAGAGTCCGGGAATCAGAGATGGGGATTCAGAGGCGGGGAATGATATATGGGGAATCAGAGGCGGGGAATCAGAGGCGGGGTAACAGAGGTGGGGAATCAGATATGGGGAATCAGAGGTGTCGAATCAAAGGCGGTGAATCAGAGATGGGGAATCAGAGGCGGGGAATCAGAGGCAGGGAATCAAACACGGGGAATCAGAGGCGGGGAATCAGAGCTGGGGAATCAGAGGTGGGGAATCAGAGTTGGGGAATCAGAGGCGGGGAATCAGATATGGGGAAACAGGGGCGGAGAATCAGAGGCAGGGAAACAGAGGCGGGGAATCAGATATGGGGAATCAGGGGTGGGGAATCAGAGGTTGGGAATCAGAGGCAGGGAATCAGAGGCGTGGAAACAGAGGCGGGGATTCAGATATGGGGAATCAGAGGTGGGGAATCAGGGGCGTGGAATCAGATGCAGGGAATTAGATGTGGTGAATCAGAGATGGGGAATCAGAGGCAGGGAATCAGAATCAGAAGCGGGGTATCAGAGGCCGGGAATCAGAGGAAGGTAATCAGAGGCAGGGGATCAAACACGGGGAATCAGAGGCTGGGAATCAGAGCTGGGGAATCACAGGCGGGGAATCAGAGATGGGGAATCAGAGGCGGGGAATCAGAGGCAGGGAATCAGATGCGGGGAATCAGAGGCGGGGAATCAGAGCTGGCGAATCAGAGGCGGGCAATCAGAGGTGGGCAATCAGAGGATGGGAATCAGATATGGGGAATCAGAGGCGGGGAATTAGAGCTGGGGAATCACAGGCGGGGAATCAGAGTTGGGGAATCAGAGGCGGGGAATCAGATATGGGGAAACAGAGTCGGGGAATCAGAGGCGGTGAAACAGAGGCGGGGAATCAGATATGGGGAATCAGAGGTGGGGAATCAGAGGTTGGGAATCAGAGGCCTGGAATCAGAGGCGGGGAATCAGAGGCAGGGAATCAGATGCGGGGAATCAGAGGAGGGGAATCAGAGCTGGGGAATCAGAGGCGGGGTATTAGAGTTGGGGAATCAGAGGCGGGGAATCAGACGCGGGGAATCAGAGGGGGGGTATCATAGCTGGCGAATCAGAGGCGGGGAATCAGAGGTGGGCAATCAGAGGCCGGGAATCAGAGGTGGTGAATCAGAGATGGGGAATCAGAGGCGGGGAATCAGTGGCAGGGAATCAGATATGGGGAATCAGAGGCGTGGAATCAGAGGCAGGGAATCAGACACGGGGAATCAGACACGGGGAATCAGAGGTGGGGAATCAGAGATGGGGAATCAGAGGCGGTGAATCAGAGATGGGGAATCAGAGGCGGGGAATCAGAGGCAGGAAATCAGATATGGGGAATCAGAGGCTGGGATTCAGAAGCGGGGAATCAGAGGCAGGGAATCAGACACGGGGATTCAGAGGTGGGGAATCAGAGATGGGGAATCAGAGGCTGGGAATCACAGGCAGGGAATCAGACGCGGGGAATCTGAGGCGGGGAATCAGAGCTGGGGAATCAGAGGTGGGGAATCAGAGTTGGGGAATCAGAGGCAGGGAATCGGATGTGCGGAATCAGAGATGGGGAATCAGATGTGGGGAATCAGAGGAATCAGAGATGGGGAATCAGAGGCGGGGAATCAGAGATGGGGAATCAGATGTGGGGAATCAGAGGAATCAGAGATGGGGAATCAGAGGCGGGGAATCAGAGGCAGGAAATCAGACACGGGGATTCAGAGGCTGGGAATCAGACGGGGGGAATCAAAGGCGGGGAATAAGAGCTGGGGAATCAGAGGCAGGGAATCAGAGTTTGGGATTCAGAGACGGGGAATCAGATATGTGGAAAGAGAGGCGGGGAATCAGAGGCGGGCAACCAGAGGCGGGGAATTAGATATGGGGAATCAGAGGTGGGGAATCAGAGGTGGTGAATAAGTGATGGGGAATCACAGGCGGGGAATCAGAGGCAGGGAATAGAACGCAGGGAATCAGACGCAGGGAATCAGAGCTGGGGAATCAGAGGCGGGGAATCATAGTTGGGAATCAGAGGCGGGGAATCAGATATGGGGAAACAGAGGCGGGGAATCAGAGGCGGGGAAACAGAGGCGGGGAATCAGATATGGGGAATCGGATGCGGGGAATCAGAGGCGGGGAATCAGAGCTGGGGAATCAGAGGCGGGGAATCAGAGTTGGGGCATCAGAGGTGGGGAATTAGATATCGGGAAACAGAGGTGGGGAATCAGAGGCGGGGAAACAGAGGCGGGGAATCAGATATGGGGAATCAGAGGTGGGGAATCAGAGGCAGGGAATCAGATGTGCGGAATCAGAGATGGGGAATCAGAGGCAGGGAATCAGAATCAGAAGCGGGGAATCAGAGGCCGGGAATCAGAGGCCGGGAATCAGATTCTGGGAATAAGAGGCCGGGAATCAGAGGTGGGGAATCAGAGTCCGGGAATCAGAGATGGGGATTCAGAGGCGGGGAATGAGATATGGAGAATCAGAGGCGGGGAATCAGAGGCCGGGAAACAGAGGTGGGGAATCAGATATGGGGAATCAGAGGTGGCGAATCAAAGGCGGTGAATCAGAGATGGGGAATCAGAGGCGGGGAATCAGAGGCAGGGAATCAGATGCGGGGAATCAGAGGCGGGGAATCAGAGCTGGCGAATCAGAGGCGGGGAATCAGAGGTGGGCAATCAGAGGCGGGGAATCAGATATGGGGAATCAGAGGCGGGGAATCAGAGGCGGGGAAACAGAGGCGGGGAATCAAATATAGGGAATCAGAGGTGGGGAATCAGAGGTTGTGAATCAGTGATGGGGAATCAAGGCGGGGAATCAGAGGCAGGGAATCAGACACGGGGAATCAGAGGCGGGGATTCAGAGCTGGGGAATCAGAGGCGGGGAATCAGAGGCAGGGAATCAGAGGCAGGGAATCAGATATGGGGAATCAGAGGGGGGGAATCAGAGGCGGGGAAACAGAGGCGGGGAATCAGATATGGGGAATCAGAGGTGGGGAATCAGGGGCAGGGAATCAGTGGCAGGGAATCAGAGGCGGGGAATCAGAGGCGGGGAATCAGAGGCAGGGAATCAGACACGGGGAATCAGAGGCGGGGAATCAGAGATGGGGAATCAGAGGCGGGGAATCAGAGGCAGGGAATCGGACGCCGGGAATCAGAGTCGGGGAATCAGAGCTGGGGAATCAGAGGCGGGGAATCAGAGTTCGGGAATCAGAGGCGGGGAATCAGATATGGGGAAATAGAGGCGGGGAATCAGATATGGGGAATCAGAGGTGTGGAATCAGAGGTTGTGAATCAGAGGAAGGGAATCAGAGTCGGGGAAACAGAAGCGGGGAATCAGATATGTGGAATCAGAGGTGGCGAATCAAAGGCGGTGAAACAGAGATGGGGAATCAGGGCAGGGAATCAGAGGCAGGGAATCAAACACGGGGAATCAGAGCTGGGGAATCAGAGACGGGGAATCAGAGTTGGGAATCAGAGGCGGGGAATCAGAGGCGGGGAAACAGAGGCGGGGAATCAGATATGGGGAATCAGAGGTGGGGAATCAGAGGTTGGGAATCAGAGGCAGGGAATCAGAGGCGGGGAATCAGAGGCGGGGAATCAGAGGAAGGGAATCAGATGTGCGGAATCGGAGATGGGGAATCAGAGGCAGGGAATCAGAGGCGGGGAATCAGAGGCGGGGAATCAGAGGCCGGGAATCAGATATGGGGAAACTGAGGCGGGGAATCCGAGGCTGGGAATCAGAGGTTGGGAATCAGAGGCAGGGAATCAGAGGCTTGGAATCAGATGCAGGGAATCAGATGCGGGGAATCAGAGGCGGGGAATCAGAGCTGGGGAATCAGAGGTGGGGAATCAGATTTGGGGAATCAGAAGTGGGGACTTAGATATTGGGAAACAGAGGCGGGAAATCAGAGGCGGGGAAACAGAGGCGGGGAATCAGATATGGGGAATCAGAGGTGGGGAATCAGAGGCAGGGAATCAGATGTGCGGAATCAGAGATGGGGAATCAGAGGCAGGGAAACAGAATCAGAAGCAGGGAATCAGAGGCCGGAATCAGATGCTGGGAATCAGAGGCCTGGAATCAGAGGCGGGGAATCAGAGGCAGGGAATCAGATGCGGGGAATCAGAGGCGGGGAATCAGAGCTGGGGAATCAGAGGCGGGGTATTAGAGTTGGGGAATCAGAGGCGGGGAATCAGATATGGGGAAACAGAGGTAGGGAATCAGAGGCGGGGAAACAGAGGCAGGGAATCAGATATGGTGAATCAGAGGCGGGGAATCAGAGGTGGGGAATCATAGGCAGGGAATCGGATGTGCGGAATCAGAGATGGGGAATCAGAGGCCGGGAATCAGAGGTGGTGAATCAGAGATGGGGAATCAGAGGCGGGGAATCAGAGGCAGGGTATCAGACGCGGGGAATCAGAGGTGGGCAATCAGAGGCGGGGAATCAGATATGGGGAATCAGAGGCGGGGAATCAGAGGCGGGGAAACAGAGGCGGGGAATCAGATATGGGGAATCAGAGGTGGGGCATCAGAGGTTGTGAATCACAGATGGGGAATCAGAGGCGGGGAATCAGAGGCAGGGAATCAGATGCGGGGAATCAGAGGCGGGGATTCAGAGCTGGGGAATCAGAAGCGGGGAATCAGAGTTGGGGAATCAGAGGCGGGGAATCAGATATGGGGAATCAGAGGCAGGGAATCAGAGGCGGGGAATCAGAGGCAGGGAATCGGACTCGGGGAATCTGAGGCGGGGAATCAGAGCTGGGGAATCAGAGGTGGGGAATCAGAGTTGGGGAATCAGAGGCAGGGAATTGGATGTGCGGAATCAGAGATGGGGAATCAGAGGTGGGGAATCAGAGGCGGTGAATCAGAGATGGGGAATCAGAGGCGGGGAATCTGAGGCAGGATATCAGACACGGGTATTCAGAGGCTGGGAATCAGATATGGGGAAACAGAGGCGGGGAATCAGAGGCGGGCAAACAGAGGCGGGGAATTAGATATGGGGAATCAGAGGTAGGGAATCAGAGGTGGTGAATCAGTGATGGGGAATCACAGGCGGGGAATCAGAGGCAGGGAATAGAACGCGGGGAATCAGAGGCAGGGAATCAGAGCTGGGGAATCAGAGGCAGGGAATCATAGTTGGGAATCAGAGGCGGGAATCAGATATGGGGAAACAGAGGCGGGGAATCAGAGGCGGGGAAACAGAGGCGGGGAATCAGATATGGGGAATCGGATGCAGGGAATCAGAGGCGGGGAATCAGAGCTGGGGAATCAGAGGCGGGGAATCAGAGTTGGGGCATCAGAGGTGGGGAATTAGATATAGGGAAACAGAGGAGGTGAATCAGAGGCGGGCAAACAGAGGCGGGGAATTAGATATGGGGAATCAGAGGTAGGGAATCAGAGGTGGTGAATCAGTGATGGGGAATCACAGGCGGGGAATCAGAGGCAGGGAATAGAACGCGGGGAATCAGAGGCAGGGAATCAGAGCTGGGGAATCAGAGGCGGGGAATCAGAGGTGGGGAATCAGAGGCGGGGAATCAGAGGCAGGGAATCGGACGCCGGGAATCAGAGGCGGGGAATCAGAGCTGGGGAATCAGAGGCGGAGAATCAGAGTTGGGGAATCAGAGGCGGGGAATCAGATATGGGGAAATAGAGGCGGGGAATCAGATATGGGGAATCAGAGGTGTGGAATCAGATGTTGGGAATCAGAGGCAGGGAATCAGAGGCGGGTAAACAGAGGCGGGGAATCAGATATGGGGAATCAGAGGTGGCGAATCAAAGGCGGTGAAACAGAGATGGGGAATCAGGGCAGGGAATCAGAGGCAGGGAATCAGAGCTGGGGAAACAGAGGCGGGGAATCAGATATGGGAAATCAGAGGTGGGGAATCAGGGGCGGGGAATCAGTGGCAGGGAATCAGAGCTTGGGAATCAGAGGTGGGGAATCACAGCTGGGGAAACAGAGGCGGGGAATCAGATATGGGGAATCAGAGGTGGGGAATCAGGGGCGGGGTATCAGTGGCAGGGAATCAGAGGCCGGGAATAAAAGGCGGGGAATCAGAGCTGGGGAATCAGAGGCGGGGAATCAGAGTTGGGGAATCAGAGGAGGGGAATCAGATATGGGGAAACAGAGGCCGGGAATCAGAGGCAGGGTAACAGAGGCGGGGAATCAGATATGGGGAATCAGAGGTGGGGAATTAGAGGTTGCGAATCAGAGGCGGGGAAACAGAGGCGGGGAATCAAATATAGGGAATCAGAGGTGGGGAATCAGAGGTTGTGAATCAGAGATGGGGAATCAAGGCGGGGAATCAGAGGCAGGGAATCAGACGCGGGGAATCAGAGGCGGGGATTCAGAGCTGGGGAATCAGAGGTGGTGAATCATAGTTGGGGAATCAGAGGCAGGGAATCAGATATGGGGAATCAGAGGCGGGGAATCAGAGGCGGGGAAACAGAGGCGGGGAATCAGATATGGGGAATCAGAATTGGGGAATCAGGGGCAGGGAATCAGTGGCAGGGAATCAGAGGCGGGGAATCAGAGGCGGGAAATCAGAGGCAGGGAATCAGACACGGGGAATCGGAGGCGGGGAATCAGAGATGGGGAATCAGAGGCGGGGAATCAGAGGCAGGGAATCGGACTCCGGGAATCAGAGTCGGGGAATCAGAGCTGGGGAATCAGAGGCGGGGAATCAGAGTTGGGGAATCAGAGGCGGGGAATCAGATATGGGGAAATAGAGGCGGGGAATCAGATATGGGGAATCAGAGGTGTGGAATCAGAGGTTGGGAATCAGAGGCAGGGAATCAGAGTCGGGGAAACAGAGGCGGGGAATCAGATATGGTGAATCAGAGGTGGCGAATCAAAGGCGGTGAAACAGAGATGGGGAATCAGGGCAGGGAATCAGAGGCAGGGAATCAAACACGGGGAATCAGAGCTGGGGAATCAGAGGCGGGGAATCAGAGTTGGGAATCAGAGGCGGGGAATCAGAGGCGGGGAAACAGAGGCGGGGAATCAGATATGGGGAATCAGAGGTGGGGAATCCGAGGTTGGGAATCAGAGGCAGGGAATCAGAGGCGGGGAATCAGAGGCGGGGAATCAGAGGAAGGGAATCAGATGTGCGGAATCGGAGATGGGGAATCAGAGGCAGGGAATCAGAGGCGGGGAATCAGAGGCGGGGAATCAGAGGCCGGGAATCAGATATGGGGAAACAGAGGCGGGGAATCCGTGGCAGGGAAACAGAGGCGGGGAATCAGATATGGGGAATCAGAGGTGGGGAATGAGGTTGGGAATCAGAGGCAGGGAATCAGAGGCTTGGAATCAGATGCAGGGAATCAGATGCGGGGAATCAGAGGCGGGGAATCAGAGCTGGGGAATCAGAGGTGGGGAATCAGATTTGGGGAATCAGAGGCGGGAACTTAGATATTGGGAAACAGAGGCGGGGAATCAGAGGCGGGGAAACCCAGGCGGGGAATCAGATATGGGGAATCAGAGGTGGGGAATCAGAGGCAAGGAATCAGATGTGCGGAATCAGAGGTGGGGAATCAGAGGCAGGGAATCAGAATCAGAAGCAGGGAATCAGAGGCCGGGAATAAGAGGCCGGAATCAGATGCTGGGAATCAGAGGCCTGGAATCAGAGGCGGGGAATCAGAGGCAGGGAATCAGATGCGGGGAATCAGAGGCGGGGAATCAGAGCTGCGGAATCAGAGGTGGGGTATTAGAGTTGGGGAATCAGAGGCGGGGAATCAGAGGTGGGGAATCAGAGGCGGGGAAACAGAGGCAGGGAATCAGATATGGGGAATCAGAGGTGGGGAATCAGAGATGGGGAATCAGAGGCGGTGAATCAGAGATGGGGAATCAGAGGCGGGGAATCAGAGGCAGGAAATCAGACACGGGGATTGAGAGGCTGGGAATCAGACGGGGGGAATCAAAGGCGGGGAATCAGAGCTGGGGAATCAGAGGCAGGGAATCAGAGGCGGGGAATCAGATATGGGGAATCAGAGGCTGGGATTCAGAGGCGGGGAATAAGAGGCAGGGAATCAGACACGGGGAATCAGAGGTGGGGAATCAGAGATGGGGAATCAGAGGCGGGGAATAAGAGGCAGGGAATCAGACGCGATGAATCTGAGGCGGGGAATCAGAGCTGGGGAATCAGAGGTGGGGAATCAGAGTTGGGGAATCAGAGGCAGGGAATCGGATGTGCGGAATCAGAGATGGGGAATCAGATGTGGGGAATCAGAGGAATCAGAGATGGGGAATCAGAGGCGGGGAATCAGAGGCAGGAAATCAGACACGGGGATTCAGAGGCTGGGAATCAGACGGGGGGAATCAAAGGCGGGGAATCAGAGCTGGGGAATCAGAGGCAGGGAATCAGAGTTGGGGATTCAGAGACGGGGAATCAGATATGGGGAAACAGAGGCGGGGAATCAGAGGCGGGCAAACAGAGGCGGGGAATTAGATATGGGGAATCAGAGGTGGGGAATCAGAGGTGGTGAATCAGTGATGGGGAATCACAGGCGGGGAATCAGAGGCAGGGAATAGAACGCAGGGAATCAGACGTAGGGAATCAGAGCTGGGGAATCAGAGGCGGGGAATCATAGTTGGGAATCAGAGGCGGGGAATCAGATATGGGGAAACAGAGGCCGGGAATCAGTGGCGGGGAAACAGAGGCGGGGAATCAGATATGGGGAATAGGATGCGGGGAATCAGAGGCGGGGAATCAGAGCTGGGGAATCAGAGGCGGGGAATCAGAGTTGGGGCATCAGAGGTGGAGAATTAGATATAGGGAAACAGAGGCGGGGAATCAGAGGCGGGGAAACAGAGGCGGGGAATCAGATATGGGGAATCAGAGGTGGGGAATCAGAGGCAGGGAATCAGATGTGCGGAATCAGAGATGGGGAATCAGAGGCAGGGAATCAGAATCAGAAGCGGGGAATCAGAGGCCGGGAATCAGAGGCCGGGAATCAGATGCTGGGAATAAGAGGCCGGGAATCAGAGGTGGGGAATCAGAGTCCGGGAATCAGAGATGGGGATTCAGAGGCGGGGAATGAGATATGGAGAATCAGAGGCGGGGAATCAGAGGCCGGGAAACAGAGGTGGGGAATCAGATATGGGGAATCAGAGGTGGCGAATCAAAGGCGGTGAATCAGAGATGGGGAATCAGAGGCGGGGAATCAGAGGCAGGGAATCAGATGCGGGGAATCAGAGGCGGGGAATCAGAGCTGGCGAATCAGAGGCGGGGAATCAGAGGTGGGCAATCAGAGGCGGGGAATCAGATATGGGGAATCAGAGGCGGGGAATCAGAGGCGGGGAAACAGAGGCGGGGAATAAAATATAGGGAATCAGAGGTGGGGAATCAGAGGCGGGGAATCAGAGGTGGGGAATCAGAGGCGGGGAAACAGAGGCAGGGAATCAATATGGGGAATCAGAGGTGGGGAATCAGAGATGGGGAATCAGAGGCGGTGAATCAGAGATGGGGAATCAGAGGCGGGGAATCAGAGGCAGGAAATCAGACACGGGGATTGAGAGGCTGGGAATCAGACGGGGGGAATCAAAGGCGGGGAATCAGAGCTGGGGAATCAGAGGCAGGGAATCAGAGGCGGGGAATCAGATATGGGGAATCAGAGGCTGGGATTCAGAGGCGGGGAATCAGAGGCAGGGAATCAGACACGGGGAATCAGAGGTGGGGAATCAGAGATGGGGAATCAGAGGCGGGGAATAAGAGGCAGGGAATCAGACGCGATGAATCTGAGGCGGGGAATCAGAGCTGGGGAATCAGAGGTGGGGAATCAGAGTTGGGGAATCAGAGGCAGGGAATCGGATGTGCGGAATCAGAGATGGGGAATCAGATGTGGGGAATCAGAGGAATCAGAGATGGGGAATCAGAGGCGGGGAATCAGAGGCAGGAAATCAGACACGGGGATTCAGAGGCTGGGAATCAGACGGGGGGAATCAAAGGCGGGGAATCAGAGCTGGGGAATCAGAGGCAGGGAATCAGAGTTGTGGATTCAGAGACGGGGAATCAGATATGGGGAAACAGAGGCGGGGAATCAGAGGCGGGCAAACAGAGGCGGGGAATTAGATATGGGGAATCAGAGGTGGGGAATCAGAGGTGGTGAATCAGTGATGGGGAATCACAGGCGGGGAATCAGAGGCAGGGAATAGAACGCAGGGAATCAGACGCAGGGAATCAGAGCTGGGGAATCAGAGGCGGGGAATCATAGTTGGGAATCAGAGGCGGGGAATCAGATATGGGGAAACAGAGGCGGGGAATCAGAGGCGGGGAAACAGAGGCGGGGAATCAGATATGGGGAATAGGATGCGGGGAATCAGAGGCGGGGAATCAGAGCTGGGGAATCAGAGGCGGGGAATCAGAGTTGGGGCATCAGAGGTGGAGAATTAGATATAGGGAAACAGAGGCGGGGAATCAGAGGCGGGGAAACAGAGGCGGGGAATCAGATATGGGGAATCAGAGGTGGGGAATCAGAGGCAGGGAATCAGATGTGCGGAATCAGAGATGGGGAATCAGAGGCAGGGAATCAGAATCAGAAGCGGGGAATCAGAGGCCGGGAATCAGAGGCCGGGAATCAGATGCTGGGAATAAGAGGCCGGGAATCAGAGGTGGGGAATCAGAGTCCGGGAATCAGAGATGGGGATTCAGAGGCGGGGAATGAGATATGGAGAATCAGAGGCGGGGAATCAGAGGCCGGGAAACAGAGGTGGGGAATCAGATATGGGGAATCAGAGGTGGCGAATCAAAGGCGGTGAATCAGAGATGGGGAATCAGAGGCGGGGAATCAGAGGCAGGGAATCAGATGCGGGGAATCAGAGGCGGGGAATCAGAGCTGGCGAATCAGAGGCGGGGAATCAGAGGTGGGCAATCAGAGGCGGGGAATCAGATATGGGGAATCAGAGGCGGGGAATCAGAGGCGGGGAAACAGAGGCGGGGAATAAAATATAGGGAATCAGAGGTGGGGAATCAGAGGTTTTGAATCAGAGATGGGGAATCAAGGCGGGGAATCAGAGGCAGGGAATCAGACACGGGGAATCAGAGGCGGGGATTCAGAGCTGGGGAATCAGAGGCGGGGAATCAGAGTTGGGGAATCAGAGGCAGGGAATCAGATATGGGGAATCAGAGGCGGGGAATCAGAGGCGGGGAAACAGAGGCGGGGAATCAGATATGGGGAATCAGAGGTGGGGAATCAGGGGCAGGGAATCAGTGGCAGGGAATCAGAGGCGGGGAATCAGAGGCGGGGAATCAGAGGCAGGGAATCAGTGGCAGGGAATCAGAGGCGGGGAATCAGACACGGGGAATCAGAGGCAGGGAATCGGACGCCGGGAATCAGAGTCGGGGAATCATTGCTGGGGAATCAGAGGCGGGGAATCAGAGTTGGGGAATCAGAGGCGGGGATTCAGATATGGGGAAATAGAGGCGGGGAATCAGATATGGGGAATCAGAGCTGTGGAATCAGAGGTTGGGAATCAGAGGAAGGGAATCAGAGTCGGGGAAACAGAGGTGGGGAATCAGATATGTGGAATCAGAGGTGGCGAATCAAAGGCGGTGAAACAGAGATGGGGAATCAGGGCAGGGAATCAGAGGCAGGGAATCAAACACGGGGAATCAGAGCTGGGGAATCAGAGGCGGGGAATCAGAGTTGGGAATCAGAGGCGGGGAATCAGAGGCGGGGAAACAGAGGCGGGGAATCAGATATGGGGAATCAGAGGTTGGGAATCAGAGGTTGGGAATCAGAGGCAGGGAATCAGAGGCGGGGAATCAGAGGCGGGGAATCAGAGGAAGGGAATCAGATGTGCGGAATCGGAGATGGGGAATCAGAGGCAGGGAATCAGAGGCGGGGAATCAGAGGCGGGGAATCAGAGGCCGGGAATCAGATATGTGGAAACTGAGGCGGGGAATCCGAGGCGGGGAAACAGAGGCGGGGAATCAGATATGGGGAATCAGAGTTAGGGAATCAGAGGTTGGGAATCAGAGGCAGGGAATCAGAGGCTTGGAGTCAGATGCAGGGAATCATATGAGGGGCATCAGAGGCGGGGAATCAGAACTGGGGAATCAGAGGTGGGGAATCAGATTTGGGGAATCAGAGGTGGGGACTTAGATATTGGGAAACAGAGGCGGGGAAACAGAGGCGGGGAAACAGAGGCGGGGAATCAGATATGGGGAATCAGAGGTGGGGAATCAGAGGCAGGGAATCAGATGTGCGGAATCAGAGATGGGGAATCAGAGGCAGGGAATCAGAATCAGAAGCAGGGAATCAGAGGCCGGGAATCAGAGGCCGGAATCAGATGATGGGAATCAGAGGCCTGGAATCAGAGTCGGGGAATCAGAGGCAGGGAATCAGATGCGGGGAATCAGAGGCGGGGAATCAGAGCTGGGGAATCAGAGGCGGGGTATTAGAGTTGGGGAATCAGAGGCGGGGAATCAGATATGGGGAAACAGAGGTAGGGAATCAGAGATGGGGAATCAGAGGCAGGGAATCAGAATCAGAAGCGGCGAATCAGAGGCCGGGAATCAGAGGCCGGGAATCAGATGCTGGGAATAAGAGGCCGGGAATCAGAGGTGGGGAATCAGAGATGGGGAATCAGAGGCGGGGAATCAGAGGCAGGGTATCAGATGCGGGGTATCAGATATGGGGAATCAGAGGCGGGGAATCAGAGGCGGGGAAACAGAGGCAGGGAATCAGATATGGGGAATCAGAGGTGGGGCATCAGAGGTTGTGAATCACAGATGGGGAATCAGAGGCGGGGAATCAGATATGGGGAATCAGAGGCAGGGAATCAGAGGCGGGGAATCAGAGATGGGGAATCAGAGGTGGGGAATCAGAGGCGGTGAATCAGAGATGGGGAATCAGAGGCGGGGAATCAGAGGCAGGAAATCAGACACGGGGATTCAGAGGCTGGGAATCAGACGGGGGGAATCAAAGGCGGGGAATCAGAGCTGGGGAATCTGAGGCAGGGAATCAGAGTTGGGGATTCAGAGGCGGGGAATCAGATATGGGGAAACAGAGGCGGGGAATCAGAGGCGGGCAAACAGAGGCGGGGAATTAGATATGGGGAATCAGAGGTAGGGAATCAGAGGTGGTGAATCAGTGATGGGGAATCACAGGCGGGGAATCAGAGGCAGGGAATAGAACGCGGGGAATCAGAGGCAGGGAATCAGAGCTGGGGAATCAGAGGCGGGGAATCATAGTTGGGAATCAGAGGCGGGAATCAGATATGGGGAAACAGAGGCGGGGAATCAGAGGCGGGGAAACAGAGGCAGGGAATCAGATGTGCGGAATCAGAGATGGGGAATCAGAGGCAGGGAATCAGAAGCGGGGAATCAGAGGCCGGGAATCAGAGGCCGGGAATCAGATGCTTGGAATAAGAGGCCGGGAATCAGAGGAGGGGAATCAGAGTCCGGGAATCAGAGATGGGGATTCAGAGGCGGGGAATGAGATATGGAGAATCAGAGGCGGGGAATCAGAGGCGGGGAAACAGAGGTGGGGAATCAGATATGGGGAATCAGAGGTGGCGAATCAAAGGCGGTGAATCAGAGATGGGGAATCAGAGGCGGGGAATCAGAGGCAGGGAATCAGATGCGGGGAATCAGAGGCGGGGAATCAGAGCTGGCGAATCAGAGGCTGGGAATCAGAGGTGGGCAATCAGAGGCGGGGAATCAGATATGGGGAATCAGAGGCGGGGAATCAGAGGCGGGGAAACAGAGGCGGGGAATCAAATATAGGGAATCAGAGGTGGGGAATCAGAGGTTGTGAATCAGAGATGGGGAATCAAGGCGGGGAATCAGAGGCAGGGAATCAGATGCGGGGAATCAGAGGCCTGGAATCAGAGGCGGGGAATCAGAGGCAGGGAATCAGAGGCCGGAATCAGATGCTAGGAATCAGAGGCCTGGAATCAGAGGCGGGGAATCAGAGGCAGGGAATCAGATGCGGGGAATCAGAGGCGGGGAATCAGAGCTGGGGAATCAGAGGCGGGGTATTAGAGTTGGGGAATCAGAGGCGGGGAATCATATATAGGGAAACAGAGGTGGGGAATCAGAGGCGGGGAAACAGAAGCAGGGAATCAGATATGGGGAATCAGAGGTGGGGCATCAGAGGTTGTGAATCACAGATGGGGAATCAGAGGCGGGGAATCAGAGGCAGGGAATCAGACGCGGGGAATCAGAGGCGGGGATACAGAACTGGGGAATCAGAAGCGGGGAATCAGAGTTGGGGAATCAGAGGCGGGGAATCAGATATGGGGAATCAGAGGCAGGGAATCGGAGGCGGGGAATCAGAGGCAAGGAATCAGACGTGTGGAATCTGAGGCGGGGAATGAGAGATGGGGAATCAGAGGTGGGGAATCAGAGTTGGGGAATCAGAGGCAGGGAATTGGATGTGCGGAATCAGAGAGGGGGAATCAGAGGTGGGGAATCAGGCGGTGAATCAGAGATGGGGAATCAGAGGCGGGGAATCAGAGGCAGGAAATCAGACACGGGGATTCAGAGGCTGGGAATCAGACGGGGGGAATCAAAGGCGGGGAATCAGAGCTGGGGAATCTGAGGCAGGGAATCAGAGTTGGGGATTCAGAGGCGGGGAATCAGATATGGGGAAACAGAGGCGGGGAATCAGAGGCGGGCAAACAGAGGCGGGGAATTAGATATGGGGAATCAGAGGTAGGGAATCAGAGGTGGTGAATCAGTGATGGGGAATCACAGGCGGGGAATCAGAGGCAGGGAATAGAACGCGGGGAATCAGAGGCAGGGAATCAGAGCTGGGGAATAAGAGGAGGGGATTCATAGTTGGGAATCAGAGGCGGGAATCAGATATGGGGAAACAGAGGCGGGGAATCAGAGGCGGTGAAACAGAGGCGGGGAATCAGATATGGGGAATCGGATGCAGGGAATCAGAAGCAGGGAATCAGAGGCCGGGAATCAGAGGCCGGGAATCAGATGCTTGGAATAAGAGGCCGGGAATCAGAGGAGGGGAATCAGAGTCCGGGAATCAGAGATGGGGATTCAGAGGCGGGGAATGAGATATGGAGAATCAGAGGCGGGGAATCAGAGGCGGGGAAACAGAGGTGGGGAATCAGATATGGGGAATCAGAGGTGGCGAATCAAAGGCGGTGAATCAGAGATGGGGAATCAGAGGCGGGGAATCAGAGGCAGGTAATCAGATGCGGGGAATCAGAGGCGGGGAATCAGAGCTGGCGAATCAGAGGCTGGGAATCAGAGGTGGGCAATCAGAGGCGGGGAATCAGATATGGGGAATCAGAGGCGGGGAATCAGAGGCGGGGAAACAGAGGCGGGGAATCAAATATAGGGAATCAGAGGTGGGGAATCAGAGGTTGTGAATCAGAGATGGGGAATCAAGGCGGGGAATCAGAGGCAGGGAATCAGATGCGGGGAATCAGAGGCCTGGAATCAGAGGCGGGGAATCAGAGGCAGGGAATCAGAGGCCGGAATCAGATGCTAGGAATCAGAGGCCTGGAATCAGAGGCGGGGAATCAGAGGCAGGGAATCAGATGCGGGGAATCAGAGGCGGGGAATCAGAGCTGGGGAATCAGAGGCGGGGTATTAGAGTTGGGGAATCAGAGGCGGGGAATCATATATAGGGAAACAGAGGTGGGGAATCAGAGGCGGGGAAACAGAAGCAGGGAATCAGATATGGGGAATCAGAGGTGGGGCATCAGAGGTTGTGAATCACAGATGGGGAATCAGAGGCGGGGAATCAGAGGCAGGGAATCAGACGCGGGGAATCAGAGGCGGGGATACAGAACTGGGGAATCAGAAGCGGGGAATCAGAGTTGGGGAATCAGAGGCGGGGAATCAGATATGGGGAATCAGAGGCAGGGAATCGGAGGCGGGGAATCAGAGGCAAGGAATCAGACGTGTGGAATCTGAGGCGGGGAATGAGAGATGGGGAATCAGAGGTGGGGAATCAGAGTTGGGGAATCAGAGGCAGGGAATTGGATGTGCGGAATCAGAGAGGGGGAATCAGAGGTGGGGAATCAGGCGGTGAATCAGAGATGGGGAATCAGAGGCGGGGAATCAGAGGCAGGAAATCAGACACGGGGATTCAGAGGCTGGGAATCAGACGGGGGGAATCAAAGGCGGGGAATCAGAGCTGGGGAATCTGAGGCAGGGAATCAGAGTTGGGGATTCAGAGGCGGGGAATCAGATATGGGGAAACAGAGGCGGGGAATCAGAGGCGGGCAAACAGAGGCGGGGAATTAGATATGGGGAATCAGAGGTAGGGAATCAGAGGTGGTGAATCAGTGATGGGGAATCACAGGCGGGGAATCAGAGGCAGGGAATAGAACGCGGGGAATCAGAGGCAGGGAATCAGAGCTGGGGAATAAGAGGAGGGGATTCATAGTTGGGAATCAGAGGCGGGAATCAGATATGGGGAAACAGAGGCGGGGAATCAGAGGCGGTGAAACAGAGGCGGGGAATCAGATATGGGGAATCGGATGCAGGGAATCAGAGGCGGGGAATCAGAGCTGGGGAATCAGAGGCGGGGAATCAGAGTTGGGGCATCAGAGGTGGGTAATTAGATATAGGGAAACAGAGGCGGGGAATCAGAGGCGGGGAAACAGAGGCGGGGAATCAGATATGGGGAATCAGAGGTGGGGAATCAGAGGCAGGGAATCAGATGTGCGGAATCAGAGATGGGGAATAAGAGGCAGGGAATCAGAATCAGAAGCGGGGAATCAGAGGCCGGGAATCAGAGGCTGGGAATAAGATGGTGGGAATAAGAGGCCGGGAATCAGAGGTGGGGAATCAGATATGGGGAATCAGAGGTGGCGAATCAAAGGCAGTGAATCAGAGATGGGGAATCAGAGGCGGGGAATCAGAGGCAGGGAATCAGATGCGGGGAATCAGAGGCGGGGAATCAGAGCTGGCGAATCAGAGGCTGGGAAGCAGAGGTGGGCAATCAGAGGCGGGGAATCAGATATGGGGAATCAGAGGCGGGGAATCAGAGGCGGGGAAACAGAGGCGGGGAATCAAATATAGGGAATCAGAGGTGGGGAATCAGAGGTTGTGAATCAGAGATGGGGAATCAAGGCGGGGAATCAGAGGCAGGGAATCAGACGCGGGGAATCAGAGGCGGGGAATCAGAGCTGGCGAATCAGAGGCTGGGAATCAGAGGTGGGCAATCAGAGGCGGGGAATCAGATATGGGGAATCAGAGGCGGGGAATCAGAGGCGGGGAAACAGAGGCGGGGAATCAAATATAGGGAATCAGAGGTGGGGAATCAGAGGTTGTGAATCAGAGATGGGGAATCAAGGCGGGGAATCAGAGGCAGGGAATCAGACGCGGGGAATCAGAGGCGGGGATTCAGAGCTGGGGAATCAGAGGCGGGGAATCAGAGTTGGGGAATCAGAGGCAGGGAATCAGATATGGGGAATCAGAGGCGGGGAATCAGAGGCGGGGAAACAGAGGCGGGGAATCAGATGTGGGGAATCAGAGGTGGGGAATCAGGGGCAGGGAATCAGTGGCAGGGAATCAGAGGCGGGGAATCAGACGCGGGGAATCAAAGGCAGGGAATCAGACACGGGGAATCAGAGGCGGGGAATCAGAGATGGGGAATCAGAGGCGGGGAATCAGAGGCAGGGAATCGGATGTCGGGAATCAGAGTCGGGGAATCAGAGCTGGGGAATCAGAGGCGGGGAATCAGAGTTGGGGAATCAGAGGCGGGGAATCAGATATGGGGAAATAGAGGCGGGGAATCAGATATGGGGAATCAGAGGTGTGGAATCAGAGGTTGGGAATCAGAGGCAGGGAATCAGAGTCGGGGAAACAGAGGCGGGGAATCAGATATGGGGAATCAGAGGTGGCGAATCAAAGGCGGTGAAACAGAGATGGGGAATCAGGGCAGGGAATCAGAGGCAGGGAATCAAACACGGGGAATCAGAGCTGGGGAATCAGAGGCGGGGAATCAGAGGCGGGGAAACAGAGGCGGGGAATCAGATATGGGGAATCAGAGGTGGGGAATCCGAGGTTGGGAATCAGAGGCAGGGAATCAGAGGCGGAAAATCAGAGGCGGGGAATCAGAGGAAGGGAATCAGATGTGCGGAATCGGAGATGGGGAATCAGAGGCAGGGAATCAGAGGCGGGGAATCAGAGGCGGGGAATCAGAGGCCGGGAATCAGATATGGGGAAACAGAGGCGGGGAATCCGAGGCGGGGAAACAGAGGCGGGGAATCAGAGTTGGGGAATCAGAGGCGGGGAATCAGATATGGGGAATCAGAGGCAGGGAATCGGAGGCGGGGAATCAGAGGCAAGGAATCAGACGTGTGGAATCTGAGGCGGGGAATGAGAGATGGGGAATCAGAGGTGGGGAATCAGAGTTGGGGAATCAGAGGCAGGGAATTGGATGTGCGGAATCAGAGAGGGGGAATCAGAGGTGGGGAATCAGGCGGTGAATCAGAGATGGGGAATCAGAGGCGGGGAATCAGAGGCAGGAAATCAGACACGGGGATTCAGAGGCTGGGAATCAGACGGGGGGAATCAAAGGCGGGGAATCAGAGCTGGGGAATCTGAGGCAGGGAATCAGAGTTGGGGATTCAGAGGCGGGGAATCAGATATGGGGAAACAGAGGCGGGGAATCAGAGGCGGGCAAACAGAGGCGGGGAATTAGATATGGGGAATCAGAGGTAGGGAATCAGAGGTGGTGAATCAGTGATGGGGAATCACAGGCGGGGAATCAGAGGCAGGGAATAGAACGCGGGGAATCAGAGGCAGGGAATCAGAGCTGGGGAATCAGAGGAGGGGATTCATAGTTGGGAATCAGAGGCGGGAATCAGATATGGGGAAACAGAGGCGGGGAATCAGAGGCGGTGAAACAGAGGCGGGGAATCAGATATGGGGAATCGGATGCAGGGAATCAGAGGCGGGGAATCAGAGCTGGGGAATCAGAGGCGGGGAATCAGAGTTGGGGCATCAGAGGTGGGGAATTAGATATAGGGAAACAGAGGCGGGGAATCAGAGGCGGGGAAACAGAGGCGGGGAATCAGATATGGGGAATCAGAGGTGGGGAATCAGAGGCAGGGAATCAGATGTGCGGAATCAGAGATGGGGAATAAGAGGCAGGGAATCAGAATCAGAAGCGGGGAATCAGAGGCCTGGAATAAGAGGCCGGGAATAAGATGCTGGGAATAAGAGGCCGGGAATCAGAGGTGGGGAATCAGATATGGGGAATCAGAGGTGGCGAATCAAAGGCGGTGAATCAGAGATGGGGAATCAGAGGCGGGGAATCAGAGGCAGGGAATCAGATGCGGGGAATCAGAGGCGGGGAATCAGAGCTGGCGAATCAGAGGCTGGGAATCAGAGGTGGGCAATCAGAGGCGGGGAATCAGATATGGGGAATCAGAGGCGGGGAATCAGAGGCGGGGAAACAGAGGCGGGGAATCAAATATAGGGAATCAGAGGTGGGGAATCAGAGGTTGTGAATCAGAGATGGGGAATCAAGGCGGGGAATCAGAGGCAGGGAATCAGACGCGGGGAATCAAAGGCGGGGATTCAGAGCTGGGGAATCAGAGGCGGGGAATCAGAGTTGGGGAATCAGAGGCAGGGAATCAGATATGGGGAATCAGAGGCGGGGAATCAGAGGCGGGGAAACAGAGGCGGGGAATCAGATGTGGGGAATCAGAGGTGGGGAATCAGGGGCAGGGAATCAGTGGCAGGGAATCAGAGGCGGGGAATCAGACGCGGGAATCAAAGGCAGGGAATCAGACACGGGGAATCAGAGGCGGGGAATCAGAGATGGGGAATCAGAGGCGGGGAATCAGAGGCAGGGAATCGGATGCCGGGAATCAGAGTCGGGGAATCAGAGCTGGGGAATCAGAGGCGGGGAATCAGAGTTGGGGAATCAGAGGCGGGGAATCAGATATGGGGAAATAGAGGCGGGGAATCAGATATGGGGAATCAGAGGTGTGGAATCAGAGGTTGGGAATCAGAGGCAGGGAATCAGAGTCGGGGAAACAGAGGCGGGGAATCAGATATGGGGAATCAGAGGTGGCGAATCAAAGGCGGTGAAACAGAGATGGGGAATCAGGGCAGGGAATCAGAGGCAGGGAATCAAACACGGGGAATCAGAGCTGGGGAATCAGAGGTGGGGAATCAGAGTTGGGAATCAGAGGCGGGGAATCAGAGGCGGGGAAACAGAGGCGGGGAATCAGATATGGGGAATCAGAGGTGGGGAATCCGAGGTTGGGAATCAGAGGCAGGGAATCAGAGGCGGAAAATCAGAGGCGGGGAATCAGAGGAAGGGAATCAGATGTGCGGAATTGGAGATGGGGAATCAGAGGCAGGGAATCAGAGGCGGGGAATCAGAGGCGGGGAATCAGAGGCCGGGAATCAGATATGGGGAAACAGAGGCGGGGAATCCGAGGCGGGGAAACAGAGGCGGGGAATCAGATATGGGGAATCAGAGGTGGGGAATCAGAGGTTGGGAATCAGAGGCAGGGAATCAGAGGCTTGGAATCAGATGCAGGGAATCAGATGCGGGGAATCAGAGGCGGGGAATCAGAGCTGGGGAATCAGAGGTGGGGAATCAGATTTGGGGAATCAGAGGCGGGGACTTAGATATTGGGAAACAGAGGCGGGGAATCAGAGGCGGGGAAACCCAGGCGGGGAATCAGATATGGGGAATCAGAGGTGGGGAATCAGAGGCAAGGAATCAGATGTGCGGAATCAGAGATGGGGAATCAGAGGCAGGGAATCAGAATCAGAAGCAGGGAATCAGAGGCCGGGAATCAGAGGCCCGAATCAGATGCTGGGAATCAGAGGCCTGGAATCAGAGGCGAGGAATCAGAGGCAGGGAATCAGATGCGGGGAATCAGAGGCGGGGAATCAGAGCTGGGGAATCAGAGGCGGGGTATTAGAGTTGGGGAACCAGAGGCGGGGAATCAGATATGGGGAAACAGAGGTGGGGAATCAGAGGCGGGGAAACAGAGGCAGGGAATCAGAGGCGGGGAATCAGAGGCGGGGAATCAGAGGCCGGGAATCAGATATGGGGAAACAGAGGCGGGGAATCCGAGGCGGGGAAACAGAGGCGGGGAATCAGAGTTGGGGAATCAGAGGCGGGGAATCAGATATGGGGAATCAGAGGCAGGGAATCGGAGGCGGGGAATCAGAGGCAAGGAATCAGACGTGTGGAATCTGAGGCGGGGAATGAGAGATGGGGAATCAGAGGTGGGGAATCAGAGTTGGGGAATCAGAGGCAGGGAATTGGATGTGCGGAATCAGAGAGGGGGAATCAGAGGTGGGGAATCAGGCGGTGAATCAGAGATGGGGAATCAGAGGCGGGGAATCAGAGGCAGGAAATCAGACACGGGGATTCAGAGGCTGGGAATCAGACGGGGGGAATCAAAGGCGGGGAATCAGAGCTGGGGAATCTGAGGCAGGGAATCAGAGTTGGGGATTCAGAGGCGGGGAATCAGATATGGGGAAACAGAGGCGGGGAATCAGAGGCGGGCAAACAGAGGCGGGGAATTAGATATGGGGAATCAGAGGTAGGGAATCAGAGGTGGTGAATCAGTGATGGGGAATCACAGGCGGGGAATCAGAGGCAGGGAATAGAACGCGGGGAATCAGAGGCAGGGAATCAGAGCTGGGGAATCAGAGGAGGGGATTCATAGTTGGGAATCAGAGGCGGGAATCAGATATGGGGAAACAGAGGCGGGGAATCAGAGGCGGTGAAACAGAGGCGGGGAATCAGATATGGGGAATCGGATGCAGGGAATCAGAGGCGGGGAATCAGAGCTGGGGAATCAGAGGCGGGGAATCAGAGTTGGGGCATCAGAGGTGGGGAATTAGATATAGGGAAACAGAGGCGGGGAATCAGAGGCGGGGAAACAGAGGCGGGGAATCAGATATGGGGAATCAGAGGTGGGGAATCAGAGGCAGGGAATCAGATGTGCGGAATCAGAGATGGGGAATAAGAGGCAGGGAATCAGAATCAGAAGCGGGGAATCAGAGGCCTGGAATAAGAGGCCGGGAATAAGATGCTGGGAATAAGAGGCCGGGAATCAGAGGTGGGGAATCAGATATGGGGAATCAGAGGTGGCGAATCAAAGGCGGTGAATCAGAGATGGGGAATCAGAGGCGGGGAATCAGAGGCAGGGAATCAGATGCGGGGAATCAGAGGCGGGGAATCAGAGCTGGCGAATCAGAGGCTGGGAATCAGAGGTGGGCAATCAGAGGCGGGGAATCAGATATGGGGAATCAGAGGCGGGGAATCAGAGGCGGGGAAACAGAGGCGGGGAATCAAATATAGGGAATCAGAGGTGGGGAATCAGAGGTTGTGAATCAGAGATGGGGAATCAAGGCGGGGAATCAGAGGCAGGGAATCAGACGCGGGGAATCAAAGGCGGGGATTCAGAGCTGGGGAATCAGAGGCGGGGAATCAGAGTTGGGGAATCAGAGGCAGGGAATCAGATATGGGGAATCAGAGGCGGGGAATCAGAGGCGGGGAAACAGAGGCGGGGAATCAGATGTGGGGAATCAGAGGTGGGGAATCAGGGGCAGGGAATCAGTGGCAGGGAATCAGAGGCGGGGAATCAGACGCGGGAATCAAAGGCAGGGAATCAGACACGGGGAATCAGAGGCGGGGAATCAGAGATGGGGAATCAGAGGCGGGGAATCAGAGGCAGGGAATCGGATGCCGGGAATCAGAGTCGGGGAATCAGAGCTGGGGAATCAGAGGCGGGGAATCAGAGTTGGGGAATCAGAGGCGGGGAATCAGATATGGGGAAATAGAGGCGGGGAATCAGATATGGGGAATCAGAGGTGTGGAATCAGAGGTTGGGAATCAGAGGCAGGGAATCAGAGTCGGGGAAACAGAGGCGGGGAATCAGATATGGGGAATCAGAGGTGGCGAATCAAAGGCGGTGAAACAGAGATGGGGAATCAGGGCAGGGAATCAGAGGCAGGGAATCAAACACGGGGAATCAGAGCTGGGGAATCAGAGGTGGGGAATCAGAGTTGGGAATCAGAGGCGGGGAATCAGAGGCGGGGAAACAGAGGCGGGGAATCAGATATGGGGAATCAGAGGTGGGGAATCCGAGGTTGGGAATCAGAGGCAGGGAATCAGAGGCGGAAAATCAGAGGCGGGGAATCAGAGGAAGGGAATCAGATGTGCGGAATTGGAGATGGGGAATCAGAGGCAGGGAATCAGAGGCGGGGAATCAGAGGCGGGGAATCAGAGGCCGGGAATCAGATATGGGGAAACAGAGGCGGGGAATCCGAGGCGGGGAAACAGAGGCGGGGAATCAGATATGGGGAATCAGAGGTGGGGAATCAGAGGTTGGGAATCAGAGGCAGGGAATCAGAGGCTTGGAATCAGATGCAGGGAATCAGATGCGGGGAATCAGAGGCGGGGAATCAGAGCTGGGGAATCAGAGGTGGGGAATCAGATTTGGGGAATCAGAGGCGGGGACTTAGATATTGGGAAACAGAGGCGGGGAATCAGAGGCGGGGAAACCCAGGCGGGGAATCAGATATGGGGAATCAGAGGTGGGGAATCAGAGGCAAGGAATCAGATGTGCGGAATCAGAGATGGGGAATCAGAGGCAGGGAATCAGAATCAGAAGCAGGGAATCAGAGGCCGGGAATCAGAGGCCCGAATCAGATGCTGGGAATCAGAGGCCTGGAATCAGAGGCGAGGAATCAGAGGCAGGGAATCAGATGCGGGGAATCAGAGGCGGGGAATCAGAGCTGGGGAATCAGAGGCGGGGTATTAGAGTTGGGGAACCAGAGGCGGGGAATCAGATATGGGGAAACAGAGGTGGGGAATCAGAGGCGGGGAAACAGAGGCAGGGAATCAGATATGGGGAATCAGAGGCGGGGAATCAGAGGTGGGGAATCATAGGCAGGGAATCGGATGTGCGGAATCAGAGATGGGGAATCAGAGGCTGGGAATCAGAGGTGGTGAATCAGAGATTGGGAATCTTTGGCGGGGAATCAGAGGCAGGGAATCAGACGCGGGGAATCAGAGGTGGGCAATCAGAGGCGGGGAATCAGATATGGGGAATCAGAGGCGGGGAATCAGAGGCGGGGAAACAGAGGCGGGGAATCAGATATGGGGAATCAGAGGTGGGGCATCAGAGGTTGTGAATCACAGATGGGGAATCAGGCGGGGAATCAGAGGCAGGGAATCAGACGCGGGGAATCAGAGGCGGGGATTCAGAGCTGGGGAATCAGAGGCTGGGAATCAGAGTTGGGGAATCAGAGGCGGGGAATCAGATATGGGGAATCAGAGGCAGGGAATCAGAGGCGGGAAAACAGAGGCGGGGAATCAGATATGGGGAATCAGAGGCGGGGAATCAGAGGCAGGGAATCAGACACGGGGAATCAGAGGCGGGGAATCAGAGATGGGGAATCAGAGGCGGGGAATCTGAGGCAGGGAATCGGATGCCGGGAATCAGAGGCGGGAAATCAGAGCTGGGGAATCAGAGGCGGGGAATCAGAGTTGGGGAATCAGAGGCGGCGAAGCAGATATGGGGAAATAGAGGCGGGGAATCAGATATGGGGAATCAGATGCGGGGAATCAGATATGGGGAATCAGAGGCTGGGAATCAGAGGGGGGGAAACAGAGGCGGGGAATAAGATATGGGGAATCAGAGGTGGGGAATCAGGGGCGGGGAATCAAAGGAAGGGAATCAGACACGGGGAATCAGAGGTGGGGAATCAGAGATGTGGAATCAGAGGCGGGGAATCACAGGCAGGGAATCAGACGCGGGGAATCAGAGGCGGGGAATCAGAGCTGGGGAATCAGAGGTGGGGAATCAGAGTCGGGGAATCATAGGCAGGGAATCGGTTGTGCGGAATCAGAGATGGGGAATCAGATGTGGGGAATCAGAGGCAGTGAATCAGAGGCGGGGAAACAGAGGCGGGGAATCAAATATAGGGAATCAGAGTTGGGGAATCAGAGGCAGGGAATCAGATATGGGAAATCAGAGGTGGGGAATCAGAGGCGGGGAAACAGAGGCGGGGAATCAGATATGGGGAATCAGAATTGGGGAATCAGGGGCAGCGAATCAGTGGCAGGGAATCAGAGGCGGGGAATCAGAGGCGGGGAATCAGAGGCAGGGAATCAGACACGGGGAATCAGAGGCGGGGAATCAGAGATGGGGAATCAGAGGCGGGGAATCAGAGTTGGGGAATCAGAGGCGGGGAATCAGATATGGGGAAATAGTGGCGGGGAATCAGATATGGGGAATCAGAATTGTGGAATCAGAGGTTGGGAATCAGAGGCAGGGAATCAGAGTCGGGGAAACAGAGGCGGGTAATCAGATATGGGGAATCAGAGGTGGCGAATCAAAGGCGGTGAAACAGAGATGGGGAATCAGGGCAGGGAATCAGAGGCAGGGAATCAAACACGGGGAATCAGAGCTGGGGAATCAGAGGTGGGGAATCAGAGTTGGGAATCAGAGGCGGGGAATCAGAGGCGGGGAAACAGAGGCGGGGAATCAGATATGGGGAATCAGAGGTGGGGAATCCGAGGTTGGGAATCAGAGGCAGGGAATCAGAGGCGGGGAATCAGAGGCGGGGAATCAGAGGAAGGGAATCAGATGTGCGGAATCGGAGATGGGGAATAAGAGGCAGGGAATCAGAGGCGGGGAATCAGAGGCGGGGAATCAGATATGGGGAATCAGAGGTGGCGAATCAAAGGCGGTGAAACAGAGATGGGGAATCAGGGCAGGGAATCAGAGGCAGGGAATCAAACACGGGGAATCAGAGCTGGGCAATCAGAGGCGGCGAATCAGAGTTGGGAATCAGAGGCGGGGAATCAGAGGCGGGGAAGCAGAGGCGGGGAATCAGATATGGGGAATCAGAGGTGGGGAATCCGAGGTTGGGAATCAGAGGCAGGGAATCAGAGGCGGGGAATCAGAGGTGGGGAATCAGAGGAAGGGAATCAGATGTGCGGAATCGGAGATGGGGAATCAGAGGCAGGGAATCAGAGGCGGGGAATCAGAGGCGGGGAATCAGAGGCCGGGAATCAGATGTGGGGAATCAGAGGCAGTGAATCAGAGGCGGGGAAACAGAGGCGGGGAATCAAATATAGGGAATCAGAGGTGGGGAATCAGAGGTTGTGAATCAGAGATGGGGAATCAAGGCGGGGAATCAGAGGCAGGGAATCAGACGCGGGGAATCAGAGGCGGGGATTCAGAGCTGGGGAATCAGAGGCGGTGAATCAGAGTTGGGGAATCAGAGGCAGGGAATCAGATATGGGAAATCAGAGGTGGGGAATCAGAGGCGGGGAAACAGAGGCGGGGAATCAGATATGGGGAATCAGAATTGGGGAATCAGGGGCAGGGAATCAGAGGCGGGGAATCAGAGGCAGGGAATCAGACACGGGGAATCAGAGGCGGTGAATCAGAGATGGGGAATCAGAGGCGTGGAATCAGAGTTGGGGAATCAGAGGCGGGGAATCAGATATGGGGAAATAGAGGCGGGGAATCTGATATGGGGAATCAGAGGTGTGGAATCAGAGGTTGGGAATCAGAGGCAGGGAATCAGAGTCGGGGAAACAGAGGCGGGTAATCAGATATGGGGAATCAGAGGTGGCGAATCAAAGGCGGTGAAACAGAGATGGGGAATCAGGGCAGGGAATCAGAGGCAGGGAATCAAACACGGGGAATCAGAGCTGGGGAATCAGAGGCGGGGAATCAGAGTTGGGAATCAGAGGCGGGGAATCAGAGGCGGGGAAACAGAGGCGGGGAATCAGATATGGGGAATCAGAGGTGGGGAATCCGAGGTTGGGAATCAGAGGCAGGGAATCAGAGGCCGGGAATCAGAGGCGGGGAATCAGAGGAAGGGAATCAGATGTGCGGAATCGGAGATGGGGAATCAGAGGCAGGGAATCAGAGGCGGGGAATCAGAGGCGGGGAATCAGAGGCCGGGAATCAGATATGGGGAAACAGAGGCGGGGAATCCGAGGCGGGGAAACAGAGGCGGGGAATCAGATATGGGGAATCAGAGGTGGGGAATCAGAGGTTGGGAATCAGAGGCAGGGAATCAGAGGCTTGGAATCAGATGCAGGGAATCAGATGCGGGGAATCAGAGGCGGGGAATCAGAGCTGGGGAATCAGAGGTGGGGAATTAGATTTGGGGAATCAGAGGCGGGGACTTAGATATTGGGAAACAGAGGCGGGGAATCAGAGGCGGGGAAACCCAGGCGGGGAATCAGATATGGGGAATCAGAGGTGGGGAATCAGAGGCAAGGAATCAGATGTGCGGAATCAGAGATGGGGAATCAGAGGCAGGGTATCAGATGCGGGGAATCAGAGGCAGGGAATCAGAATCAGAAGCAGGGAATCAGAGGCCGGGAATTAGAGGCCGGAAGCAGATGCTGGGAATCAGAGGCCTGGAATCAGAGGCGGGGAATCAGAGGCAGGGAATCAGATGCGGGGAATCAGAGGCGGGGAATCAGAGCTGGGGAATCAGAGGCGGGGTATTAGAGTTGGGGAATCAGAGGCGGGGAATCAGATATGGGGAAACAGAGGTGGGGAATCAGAGGCGGGGAAACAGAGGCATGGAATCAGATATGGGGAATCAGAGGCGGGGAATCAGAGGTGGGGAATCATAGGCAGGGAATCGGATGTGCGGAATCAGAGATGGGGAATCAGAGGCTGGGAATCAGAGGTGGTGAATCAGAGATGGGGAATCAGAGGCGGGGAATCAGACGCAGGGAATCAGACGCGGGGAATCAGAGGTGGGCAATCAGAGGCGGGGAATCAGATATGGGGAATCAGAGGCGGGGAATCAGAGGCGGGGAAACAGAGGCGGGGAATCAGATATGGGGAATCAGAGGTGGGGCATCAGAGGTTGTGAATCACAGATGGGGAATCAGAGGCGGGGAATCAGAGGCAGGGAATCAGACGCGGGGAATCAGAGGCGGGGATTCAGAGCTGGAAAATCAGAGGCGGGGAATCAGAGTTGGGGAATCAGAGGCGGGGAATCAGATATGGGAAATCAGAGGCAGGGAATCAGAGGCGGGAAAACAGAGGCGGGGAATCAGATATGGGGAATCAGAGGCGGGGAATCAGAGGCAGGGAATCAGACACGGGGAATCAGAGGCGGGGAATCAGAGATGGGGAATCAGAGGCGGGGAATCAGAGGCAGGGAATCGGATGCCGGGAATCAGAGGCGGGAAATCAGTGCTGGGGAATCTGAGGCGGGGAATCAGAGGCAAGGAATCAGATGTGCGGAATCAGATATGGGGAATCAGAGGCGGGGAATCAGAGGCAGGGAATCAGACACGGGGAATCAGAGGCGGGGAATCAGAGATGGGGAATCAGAGGCGGGGAATCAGAGGCTTGGAATCAGATGCAGGGAATCAGATGCGGGGAATCAGAGGCGGGGAATCAGAGCTGGGGAATCAGAGGTGGGGAATTAGATTTGGGGAATCAGAGGCGGGGACTTAGATATTGGGAAACAGAGGCGGGGAATCAGAGGCAGAGAAACCCAGGCGGGGAATCAGATATGGGGAATCAGAGGTGGGGAATCAGAGGCAAGGAATCAGATGTGCGGAATCAGAGATGGGGAATCAGAGGCAGGGAATCAGAATCAGAAGCAGGGAATCAGAGGCCGGGAATTAGAGGCCGGAAGCAGATGCTGGGAATCAGAGGCCTGGAATCAGAGGCGGGGAATCAGAGGCAGGGAATCAGATGCGGGGAATCAGAGGCGGGGAATCAGAGCTGGGGAATCAGAGGCGGGGTATTAGAGTTGGGGAATCAGAGGCGGGGAATCAGATATGGGGAAACAGAGGTGGGGAATCAGAGGCGGGGAAACAGAGGCATGGAATCAGATATGGGGAATCAGAGGCGGGGAATCAGAGGTGGGGAATCATAGGCAGGGAATCGGATGTGCGGAATCAGAGATGGGGAATCAGAGGCTGGGAATCAGAGGTGGTGAATCAGAGATGGGGAATCAGAGGCGGGGAATCAGACGCAGGGAATCAGACGCGGGGAATCAGAGGTGGGCAATCAGAGGCGGGGAATCAGATATGGGGAATCAGAGGCGGGGAATCAGAGGCGGGGAAACAGAGGCGGGGAATCAGATATGGGGAATCAGAGGTGGGGCATCAGAGGTTGTGAATCACAGATGGGGAATCAGAGGCGGGGAATCAGAGGCAGGGAATCAGACGCGGGGAATCAGAGGCGGGGATTCAGAGCTGGGGAATCAGAGGCGGGGAATCAGAGTTGGGGAATCAGAGGCGGGGAATCAGATATGGGGAATCAGAGGCAGGGAATCAGAGGCGGGAAAACAGAGGCGGGGAATCAGATATGGGGAATCAGATGCGGGGAATCAGAGGCAGGGAATCAGACACGGGGAATCAGAGGCGGGGAATCAGAGATGGGGAATCAGAGGCGGGGAATCAGAGGCAGGGAATCGGATGCCGGGAATCAGAGGCGGGAAATCAGTGCTGGGGAATCTGAGGCGGGGAATCAGAGGCAAGGAATCAGATGTGCGGAATCAGAGATGGGGAATCAGAGGCAGGGAATCAGAATCAGAAGCAGGGAATCAGAGGCCGGGAATCAGAGGAGCATCAGAGGAGCGTCAGAGGAGCATCAGAGGAGCATCAGAGGAGCATCAGAGGAGCATCAGAGGAGCATCAGAGGAGCATCAAGAGGAGCATCAGAGGAGCATCAGAGGAGCATCAGAGGAGCATCACAGGAGAATCAGTGGAGCATCATTGGAGCATCATTGGAGCATCAGAGGAGCATCAGAGGAGCATCAGAGGAGCAACAGAGGAGCATCAGAGGAGCATCAGAGGAGCATCAGAGGAGCATCAGCGGAGCATCAGAGGAGAATCAGAGGAGCATCAGAGGAGCATCACAGAGGCATCAGAGGAGCATCAGAGGAGCATCAGAGGAGCATCAGAGGAGCATCAGAGGAGCCTCAGAGGAGCATCAGAGGAGTATCAGAGGAGTATCAGATGAGCATCAGAGGAGCATCAGAGGAGCATCAGAGGAGCATCAGAGGAGCATCAGAGGAGCATCAGAGGAGCATCAGAGGTGCATCAGAGGAGCATCAGAGGAGCATCAGAGGAGCATCAGAGGAGCATCTGAGAAGCATCATTGGAGCATCAGAGGAGCATCAGAGGAGCATCAGAGGAGCAACAGAGGAGCATCAGAGGAGCATCAGAGGAGCATCAGAGGAGCATCAGAGGAGCATCAGAGGTGAATCAGAGGAGCATCTGAGGAGCATCAGAGGAGCATCACAGGAGCATCAGAGGAGCATCAGAGGAGCATCAGAGGAGCATCAGAGGAGCATCAGAGGAGCCTCAGAGGAGCATCAGAGGAGTATCAGAGGAGCATCAGATGAGCATCAGAGGAGCATCAGAGGAGCATCAGAGGAGCATCAGAGGAGCATCAGAGGAGCATCAGAGGAGCATCACAGGAGCATCAGTGGAGCATCATTGGAGCATCATTGGAGCATCAGAGGAGCATCAGAGGAGCATCAGAGGAGCAACAGAGTAGCATCAGAGGAGCATCAGAGGAGCATCAGAGGAGCATCAGAGGAGCATCAGAGGAGCATCTGAGGAGCATCAGAGGAGCATCATAGGAGCATCAGAGGAGCATCAGAGGTGCATCAGAGGAGCATCTGAGGAGCATCAGTGGAGCATCAGAGGAGCATCAGAGGAGCATCAGAGGTGCATCAGAGGAGCATCGAGCAAGAGCAGGAGCATCAGAGGTGCAGGAGCAGGAGCCGGAGCAGGAGCGGGAGCAGGAGCCGGAGCAGGAGCAGGAGCAGGAGCAGGAGCAGGAGCAGGAGCAGGAGCAGGGGCAGGAGCATGAGCAGGAGCAGGAGCAGGAGCAGGAGCAGGAGCAGGAGCAGGAGCAGGAGCAGGAGCAGGAGCAGGAGCAGGAGCAGGAGCAGGAGCAGGAGCATCAAAGGAGCATCAGAGGAGCATCAGAGGAACATCAGAGGAGCATCAGAGGAGCATCAGAGGAGCATCAGAGGAGCATCAGAGGAGCATCAGAGGAACATCAGAGGAACAGCAGAGCAGCATCACAGGAGCATCAGAGGAGCATCACAGGAGCATCAGAGGAGCATCAGAGGAGCATCAGAGGAGCATCAGAAGAGAATCAGAGGAGCCTCAGAGGTGCCTCAGAGGAGCATCAGAGGAGCATCAGAGGAGCATCAGAGGAGCATCAGAGGAGCATCAGAGGAGCAT
This sequence comes from Narcine bancroftii, assembly GCF_036971445.1. NCBI lineage: Eukaryota > Metazoa > Chordata > Chondrichthyes > Torpediniformes > Narcinidae > Narcine > Narcine bancroftii. The sequence goes on from NW_027211883.1 coordinate 2,117,218, forward strand.
CAGAGGAGGATCAGAGGAGCATCAGAGGAGCATCAGAGGAGCATCAGAGGAGGATCACAGGAGCATCAGAGGAGCATCACAGGAGCATCAGAGGAGCATCAGAGGAGCATCAGAGGAGCATCAGAGGAGCATCAGAGGAGCATCAGAGGAGCATCAGAGGAGCCTCAGAGGAGCATCAGAGGAGCATCAGAGGAGCATCAGAGGAGCATCAGAGGAGCATCAGAGGAGCAGCAGAGGAGGATCAGAGGAGCATCAGAGGAGCATCAGAGGAGCATCAGAGGAGCATCAGAGGAGCATCAGAGGAGCATCAGAGGAGCATCAGAGTAGCATCAGAGGAGCATCAGAGGAGCATCAGAGGAGCATCAAAGGAGCATCAGAGGAGGATCAGAGGAGCATAAGAGGAGCATCAGAGGAGAATCAGAGGAGCTTCAGATGAGCATCAGAGGAGCAGCAGAGGAGCATCAGAGGAGCATCACAGGAGCATCAGAGGAGCATCAGAGGAGCATCAGAGGAGCATCAGAGGTGGATCAGAGGAGCATCAGAGGAGCATCAGAGGAGCATCAGAGGAGCATCAGAGGAGAATCAGAGGAGCATCAGAGGAGCATCAGAGGAGCAGCAGAGGAGCATCAGAGGAGCATCACAGGAGCATCAGAGGAGCATCAGAGGAGTATCAGAGGAGCATCAGAGGAGCATCAGAGGAGCATCAGAGGAGCATCAGAGGAGCATCAGAGGAGCCTCAGAGGAGCATCAGAGGAGCATCAGAGGAGCATCAGAGGAGCATCAGAGGAGGATCAGAGGAGCATCAGAGGAGCATCAGAGGAGCATCAGAGGAGCATCAGAGGAGCATCAGAGGAGAATCAGATCAGCATCAGAGGAGCAGCAGAGGAGCATCAGAGGAGCATCACAGGAGCATCAGAGGAGCATCAGAGGAGCATCAGAAGAGCATCACAGGAGCATCAGAGGAGCATCAGAGGAGCATCAGAGGAGCATCAGAGGAGCATCAGAGGAGCATCAGAGGAGCATCAGAGGAGCATCAGAGGAGCATCAGAGGAGCATCAGAGGAGCATCAGAGGAGAATCAGAGGAGCATTACAGGAGCATCACAGGAGCATCAGAGGAGCATCAGTGGAGCATCAGAGGAGGATCAGAGGATCATCAGAGGAGCATCAGAGGAGCATCAGAGGAGCATCAGCGGAGCATCAGAGGAGAATCAGAGGAGCATCAGAGGAGCATCACAGAGGCATCAGAGGAGCATCAGAGGAGCATCAGAGGAGCATCAGAGGAGCATCTAAGGAGCATCAGAGGAATATCAGAGGAGCATCAGAGGAGCATCAGAGGTGCATCAGAGGAGCATCAGAGGTGCAGGAGCAGGAGCAGCAGCAGGAGCAGGAACAGGAGCAGGAGCAGGAGCAGGAGCAGGAGCAGGAGCAGGAGCAGGAGCAGGAGCAGGAGCAGGAGCAGGAGCAGGGGCAGGAGCATGAGCAGGAGCAGGAGCAGGAGCAGGAGCAGGAGCAGGAGCAGGAGCAGGAGCAGGAGCAGGAGCAGGAGCAGGAGCAGGAGCAGGAGCAGGAGCATCAAAGGAGTATCAGAGGAGCATCAGAGGAACATCAGAGGAGCATCAGAGGAGCATCAGAGGAGCATCAGAGGAGCATCAGAGGAGCATCAGAGGAGCATCAGAGGAGCATCAGAAGAGAATCAGAGGAGCATTACAGGAGCATCACAGGAGCATCAGAGGAGCATCAGTGGAGCATCAGAGGAGGATCAGAGGATCATCAGAGGAGCATCAGAGGAGCATCAGAGGAGCATCAGCGGAGCATCAGAGGAGAATCAGAGGAGCATCAGAGGAGCATCACAGAGGCATCAGAGGAGCATCAGAGGAACATCAGAGGAGTATCAGAGGAGCATCTAAGGAGCATCAGAGGAGTATCAGAGGAGCATCAGAGGAGCATCAGAGGTGCATCAGAGGAGCATCAGAGGTGCAGGAGCAGGAGCAGCAGCAGGAGCAGGAACAGGAGCAGGAGCAGGAGCAGTAGCAGGAGCAGGAGCAGGAGCAGGAGCAGGAGCAGGAGCAGGAGCAGGAGCAGGAGCAGGAGCAGGAGCAGGAGCATCAGAGGAGCATCAGAGGAGCATCAGAGGAGCATCAGAGGAGCATCAGAGGAGGATCAGAGGAGCATCAGAGGAGCATCAGAGGAGCATCAGAGGAGCATCAGAGGAGCATCAGAGGAGCATCAGAGGAGCATCAGAGGAGCATCATAGGAGCATCAGAGGAGCATCAGAGGAGCATCAGAGGAGTATCAGAGGAGCATCAGAGGAGGATCAGAGGAGCATCAGAGGAGCATCACAGGAGCCTCAGAGGAGCATCAGAGGAGCATCAGAGGAGCATCAGAGGAGCATCAGAGGAACATCAGAGGAACATCAGAGGAGCATCACAGGAGCATCAGAGGAGCATCACAGGAGCATCAGAGGAGCATCAGAGGAGCATCAGAGGAGCATCAGAAGAGAATCAGAGGAGCCTCAGAGGTGCCTCAGAGGAGCATCAGAGGAGCATCAGAGGAGCATCAGAGGAGCATCAGAGGAGCATCAGAGGAGCATCAGAGGAGCATCAGAGGAGGATCAGAGGAGCATCAGAGGAGCATCAGAGGAGCATCAGAGGAGGATCACAGGAGCATCAGAGGAGCATCAGAGGAGCATCAGAGGAGCATCAGAGGAGCATCAGAGGAGGATCAGAGGAGCATCAGAGGAGCATCAGAGGAGCCTCAGAAAAGCATCAGAGGAGCATCAGAGGAGCATCAGAGGAGCATCAGAGGAGCAGCAGAGGAGCATCAGAGGAGCATCAGAGGAGCATCAGAGGAGCATCAGAGGAGCATCAGAGGAGCATCAGAGGAGCATCAGAGGAGCATCAGAGGAGCATCAGAGTAGCATCAGAGGAGCATCAGAGGAGCATCAGAGGAGCATCAGAGGAGCATCAGAGGAGGATCAGAGGAGCATAAGAGGAGCATCAGAGGAGCATCAGAGGAGCATCAGAGGAGAATCAGAGGAGCATCAGATGAGCATCAGAGGAGCAGCAGAGGAGCATCAGAGGAGCATCACAGGAGCATCAGAGGAGCATCAGAGGAGCATCAGAGGTGGATCAGAGGAGCATCAGAGGAGCATCAGAGGAGCATCAGAGGAGCATCATAGGAGAATCAGAGGAGCATCAGATGAGCATCAGAGGAGCAGCAGAGGAGTATCAGAGGAGCATCACAGGAGCATCAGAGGAGCATCAGAGGAGTATCAGAGGAGCATCAGAGGAGCATCAGAGGAGCATCAGAGGAGCATCAGAGGAGCCTCAGAGGAGCATCAGAGGAGCATCAGAGGAGCATCAGAGGAGCATCAGAGGAGGATCAGAGGAGCATCAGAGGAGCATCAGAGGAGCATCAGAGGAGCATCAGAGGAGCATCAGAGGAGAATCAGATCAGCATCAGAGGAGCAGCAGAGGAGCATCAGAGGAGCATCACAGGAGCATCAGAGGAGCATCAGAGGAGCATCAGAGGAGCATCACAGGAGCATCAGAGGAGCATCAGAGGAGCATCAGAGGAGCAACAGAGGAGCCTCAGAGGAGCATCAGAGGAGCATCAGAGGAGCATCAGAGGAGCATCAGAGGAGGATCAGAGGAGCATCAGAGGAGCATCAGAGGAGCATCAGAGGAGCATCAGAGGAGCAGGAGCAGGAGCAGGAGCAGGAGCAGGAGCAGGAGCATCAGAGGAGCATCAGAGGAGCATCAGAGGAGCAGGAGCAGGAGCAGGAGCATCAGAGGAGCATCAGAGGAACATCAGAGGAGCGTCAGAGGAGCATCAGAGGAGCGTCAGAGGAGCATCAGAGGAGCATCAGAGGAGCATCAGAGGAGCATCAGAGGAGCATCAGTGGAGCATCAGAGGTGCATCAGTGGAGCATCAGAGGAGGATCAGAGGAGCATCAGAGGAGCATCAGAGGAGCATCAGAGGAGCATCAGAGGAGCATCAGAGGAGCATCAGAGGAGCAGGAGCAGGAGCAGGAGCAGGAGCAGGAGCAGGAGCAGGAGCAGGAGCAGGAGCATCAGAGGAGCATCAGAGGAGCATCAGAGGAGCATCAGAGGAGCATCAGTGGAGCATCAGAGGAGGATCAGAGGAGCATCAGAGGAGCATCAGAGGAGCATCAGAGGAGCATCAGAGGAGCATCAGAGGAGCATCAGAGGAGCATCAGAGGAGCATCAGAGGAGGATCAGAGGAGCATCAGAGGAGCATCAGAGGAGCATCAGAGGAGCATCAGAGGAGCATCAGAGGAGCATCAGAGGAGCATCAGAGGAGCATCAGAGGAGGATCAGAGGAGCATCAGAGAAGCATCCGAGGAGCATCAGAAAAGCATCAGAGGAGCATCAGAGGAGCATCTGAGGAGCGTCAGAGGAGTATCAGAGGAGCATCAGAGGAGCATCTGAGGAGCATCAGAGGAGTATCAGAGGAGCATCAGAGGAGCATCAGAGGTGCATCAGAGGAGCATCAGAGGTGCATCAGAGGAGCATCAGAGGAGCATCAGAGGAGCATCAGAGGAGCATCAGAGGAGCATCTGAGGAGCATCAGAGGAGTATAAGAGGAGCATCAGAGGAGCATCAGAGGAGCATCAGAGGAGCATCTGAGGAGCATCAGGAGGAGCATCAGAGGAGCATCAGAGGTGCATCAGAGGAGCATCAGAGGTGCAGGAGCAGCAGCAGGAGCAGGAACAGGAGCAGGAGCAGGAGCAGGAGCAGGAGCAGGATCAGGAGCAGGAGCAGGAGCAGGAGCAGGAGCAGGAGCAGGAGCAGGAGCAGGAGCAGGAGCAGGAGCAGGAGCAGGAGCAGGAGCAGGAGCAGGAGCAGGAGCAGGAGCAGGAGCATCAGAGGAGCATCAGAGGAGCATCAGAGGAGCCTCAGAGGAGCATCAGAGGAGCATCAGAGGAGCATCAGAGGAGCAGCACAGGAGCATCAGAGGAGGATCACAGGAGCATCAGAGGAGCATCAGAGGAGCATCAGAGGAGCATCAGAGGAGCATCAGAGGAGCATCAGAGGAGCCTCAGAGGAGCATCAGAGGAGCATCAGAGGAGTATCAGAGGAGCATCAGATGAGCATCAGAGGAGCATCAGAGGAGCATCAGAGGAGCATCAGAGGAGCATCAGAGGAGCATCAGAGGAGCATCAGAGGAGCAGCAGAGGAGCATCAGAGGAGCATCACAGGAGCATCAGAGGAGCATCAGAGGAGCATCAGAGGAGCATCACAGGAGCATCAGAGGATCATCAGAGGAGCATCAGAGGAGCATCAGAGGAGCATCAGAGGAGCATCAGAGGAGCCTCAGAGGAGCATCAGAGGAGCATCAGAGGAGCATCAGAGGAGCATCAGAGGAGGATCAGAGGAGCATCAGAGGAGCATCAGAGGAGCAGGAGCAGGAGCAGGAGCAGGAGCAGGAGCAGGAGCATCAGAGGTCATCAGAGGAGCATCAGAGGAGCAGGAGCAGGAGCAGGAGCATCAGAGGAGCATGAGAGGAGCATCAGAGGAGCGTCAGAGGAGCATCAGAGGAGCATCAGAGGAGCATCAGAGGAGCATCAGAGGAGCATCAGAGGAGCATCAGTGGAGCATCAGAGGAGCATCAGTGGAGCATCAGAGGAGGATCAGAGGAGCATCAGAGGAGCATCAGAGGAGCATCAGAGGAGCATCAGAGGAGCATCAGAGGAGCATCAGAGGAGCATCAGAGGAGCAGGAGCAGGAGCAGGAGCAGGATCAGGAGCAGGAGCAGGAGCAGGAGCAGAAGCATCAGAGGAGCATCAGAGGAGCATCAGAGGAGCATCAGAGGAGCATCAGTGGAGCATCAGAGGAGGATCAGAGGAGCATCGGAGGAGCATCAGAGGAGCATCAGAGGAGCATCAGAGGAGCATCAGAGGAGCATCAGAGGAGCATCAGAGGAGCGTCAGAAGAGGATCAGAGGAGCATCAGAGGAGCATCAGAGGAGCATCAGAGGAGCATCAGAGGAGGATCAGAGGAGCATCAGAGAAGCATCCGAGGAGCCTCAGAGGAGCATCAGAGGAGCATCAGAGGAGCATCTGAGGAGCATCAGAGGAGTATCAGAGGAGCATTAGAGGAGCATCTGAGGAGTATCAGAGGAGCATCAGAGGAGCATCAGAGGAGCATCTGAGGAGCATCAGAGGAGTATCAGAGGAGCATCAGAGGAGCATCAGAGGTGCATCAGAGGAGCATCAGAGGTGCAGGAGCAGGAGCAGGAGCAGGAACAGGAGCAGGAGCAGGAGCAGGAGCAGGAGCAGGAGCAGGAGCAGGAGCAGGAGCAGGAGCAGGAGCAGGAGCAGGAGCAGGAGCAGGAGCAGGAGCAGGAGCAGGAGCAGGAGCAGGAGCAGGAGCAGGAGCAGGAGCAGGAGCAGGAGCAGGAGCAGGAGCATCAGAGGAGCATCAGAGGAGCATCAGAGGAGCCTCAGAGGAGAATCAGAGGAGCATCAGAGGAGCATCAGAGGAGCAGCACAGGAGCATCAGAGGAGGATCACAGGAGCATCAGAGGAGCATCAGAGGAGCATCAGAGGAGCATCAGAGGAGCATCAGAGGAGCATCAGAGGAGCCTCAGAGGAGCATCAGAGGAGCATCAGAGGAGTATCAGAGGAGCATCAGATGAGCATCAGAGGAGCATCAGAGGAGCATCAGAGGAGCATCCAGGAGCATCAGAGGAGCATCAGAAGAGCATCAGAGGAGCATCAGAGGAGCATCAGAGGAGCATCAGAGGAGCATCAGAGGAGCATCAGAGGAGCCTCAGAGGAGCATCAGAGGAGCATCAGAGGAGCATCATAGGAGCATCAGAGGAGCATCAGAGGAGCATCAGAGGAGCATCAGAGGAGCCTCAGAGGAGCCTCAGATGAGCCTCAGAGGAGCATCAGAGGAGCATCAGTGGAGCATCAGAGGAGCATCAGAGGAGCATCAGAAGAGCATCAGTGGAGCATCAGAGGAGCATCAGACGAGCATCAGGGGAGCATCAGAGGAGCAACAGAGGAGCATCAGAGGAGCATCAGAGGAGCATCAGAGGAGCATCAGAGGAGCATCAGAGGAACATCAGTGGAGCATCAGAGGAGCATCAGAGGAGCATCAGAGGAGCAGGAGCAGGAGCAGGAGCAGGAGCAGGAGCAGGAGCAGGAGCAGGAGCAGGAGCAGGAGCAGGAGCAGGAGCAGGAGCAGGAGCAGGAGCAGGAGCAGGAGCAGGAGCAGGAGCATCAGAGGAGCATCAGATGAGCAGGAGCAGGAGCAGGAGCAGGAGCAGGAGCATGAGCAGGAGCAGGAGCAGGAGCAGGAGCAGGAGCATCAGAGGATCATAGGAAGAGCATCAGAGGAGCATCAGAGGAGCATCAGAGGAGCATCAGAGGAGCATCAGAGGAGCATCAGAGGAGGATCAGATGAGCATCAGAGGAGCATCAGAGGAGCATCAGAGGAGCATCAGAGGAGCATCAGAGGAGCTTCAGAGGAGCATCAGAGGAGCTTCAGAGGAGCATCAGAGGAGCATCAGAGGAGCATCAGAGGAGCATCAGAGGAGCATCAGAGGAGCATCAGAGGAGCATCAGAGGAGCATCAGAGGAGCATCAGAGGAGCATCAGAGGAGCATCAGAGGAGCATCAGAGGAGCATCAGAGGAGAATCAGAGGAGCATCAGAAGAGCATCACAGGAGCATCAGAGGAGCATCAGAGGAGCATCAGAAGAGCATCACAGGAGCATCAGAGGAGCATCAGAGGAGCATCAGAGGAGCATCAGAGGAGCATCAGAGGAGCATCAGAGGAGCATCAGAGGAGCATCAGAGGAGCATCAGAGGAGCATCAGAGGAGGATCAGAGGAGCATAAGAGGAGCATCAGAGGAGCATCAGAGGAGCATCAGAGGAGAATCAGAGGAGCATCAGATGAGCATCAGAGGAGCAGCAGAGGAGCATCAGAGGAGCATCACAGGAGCATCAGAGGAGCATCAGAGGAGCATCAGAGGAGCATCAGAGGTGGATCAGAGGAGCATCATAGGAGCATCAGAGGAGCATCAGAGGAGCATCAGAGGAGAATCAGAGGAGCATCAGATGAGCATCAGAGGAGCAGCAGAGGAGCATCAGAGGAGCATCACAGGAGCATCAGAGGAGCATCAGAGGAGTATCAGAGGAGCATCAGAGGAGCATCAGAGGAGCATCAGAGGAGCATCAGAGGAGCATCAGAGGAGCCTCAGAGGAGCATCAGAGGAGCATCAGAGGAGCATCAGAGGAGCATCAGAGGAGGATCAGAGGAGCATCAGAGGAGCATCAGAGGAGCATCAGAGGAGCATCAGAGGAGTATCAGAGGAGAATCAGATCAGCATCAGAGGAGCAGCAGAGGAGCATCAGAGGAGCATCACAGGAGAATCAGAGGAGCATCAGAGGAGCATCAGAGGAGCATCACAGGAGCATCAGAGGAGCATCAGAGGAGCATCAGAGGAGCATCAGAGGAGCATCAGAGGAGCATCAGAGGAGCCTCAGAGGAGCATCAGAGGAGCATCAGAGGAGCATCAGAGGAGCATCAGAGGAGGATCAGAGGAGCATCAGAGGAGCATCAGAGGAGCAGGAGCAGGAGCAGGAGCAGGAGCAGGAGCAGGAGCATCAGAGGTCATTAGAGGATCATCAGAGGAGCAGGAGCAGGAGCAGGAGCATCAGAGGAGCATCAGAGGAGCATCAGAGGAGCGTCAGAGGAGCATCAGTGGAGCATCAGAGGAGCATCAGAGGAGCATCAGAGGAGCATCAGACGAGCATCAGTGGAGCATCAGAGGAGCATCAGTGGAGCATCAGAGGAGGATCAGAGGAGCATCAGAGGAGCATCAGAGGAGCATCAGAGGAGCATCAGAGGAGCATCAGAGGAGCAGGAGCAGGAGCAGGAGCAGGAGCAGGAGCAGGAGCAGGAGCAGGAGCATCAGAGGAGCATCAGAGGAGCATCAGAGGAGCATCAGAGGAGCATCAGTGGAGCATCAGAGGAGGATCAGAGGAGCATCAGAGGAGCATCAGAGGAGCATCAGAGGAGCATCAGAGGAGCATCAGAGGAGCATCAGAGGAGCATCAGAGGAGCATCAGAGGAGGATCAGAGGAGCATCAGAGGAGCATCAGAGGAGCATCAGAGGAGCATCAGAGGAGCATCAGAGGAGCATCAGAGGAGCATCAGAGGAGGATCAGAGGAGCATCAGAGGAGCATCAGAGGAGCATCAGAGGAGCATCAGAGGAGCATCAGAGGAGCATCTGAGGAGCATCAGAGGAGTATCAGAGGAGCATCAGAGGAGCATCTGAGGAGCATCAGAGGAGTATCAGAGGAGCATCAGAGGAGCATCAGAGGTGCATCAGAGGAGCATCAGAGGAGCATCAGAGGAGCATCAGAGGAGCATCAGAGGAGCATCTGAGGAGCATCAGAGGAGTATAAGAGGAGCATCAGAGGAGCATCAGAGGAGCATCAGAGGAGCATCTGAGGAGCATCAGAGGAGTATCAGAGGAGCATCAGAGGAGCATCAGAGGTGCATCAGAGGAGCATCAGAGGTGCAGGAGCAGGAGAAGGAGCAGGAACAGGAGCAGGAGCAGGAGCAGGAGCAGGAGCAGGAGCAGGAGCAGGAGCAGGAGCAGGAGCAGGAGCAGGAGCAGGAGCAGGAGCAGGAGCAGGAGCAGGAGCAGGAGCAGGAGCAGGAGCAGGAGCAGGAGCATCAGAGTAGCATCAGAGGAGCATCAGAGTAGCATCAGAGGAGCATCAGAGGAGCCTCAGAAGAGCATCAGAGGAGCATCAGAGGAGCATCAGAGGAGCAGCACAGGAGCATCAGAGGAGGATCACAGGAGCATCAGAGGAGCATCAGAGGAGCATCAGAGGAGCATCAGAGGAGCATCAGAGGAGCATCAGAGGAGCCTCAGAGGAGCATCAGAGGAGCATCAGAGGAGAATCAGAGGAGCATCAGAGGAGCATCAGAGGAGCATCAGATGAGCATCAGAGGAGCATCAGAGGAGCATCAGAGGAGCATCAGAGGAGCATCAGAGGAGCATCAGAGGAGCATCAGAGGAGCATCAGAGGAGCATCATAGGAGCATCCGAGGAGCATCAGAGGAGCATCAGAGGAGCATCAGAGGAGCCTCAGAGGAGCCTCAGATGAGCCTCAGAGGAGCCTCAGAGGAGCATCAGAGGAGCATCAGAGGAGCATCAGAGGAGCATCAGAGGAGCATCAGAGGAGCCTCAGAGGAGGATCAGAGGAGCATCAGAGGAGCATCAGAGGAGCATCAGAGGAGCATCTGAGGAGCATCAGAGGAGTATCAGAGGAGCATCAGAGGAGCATCAGAGGTGCATCAGAGGAGCATCAGAGGTGCAGGAGCAGGAGCAGGAGCAGGAACAGGAGCAGGAGCAGGAGCAGGAGCAGGAACAGGAGCAGGAGCAGGAGCAGGAGCAGGAGCAGGAGCAGGAGCAGGAGCAGGAGCAGGAGCAGGAGCAGGAGCAGGAGCAGGAGCAGGAGCAGGAGCAGGAGCAGGAGCAGGAGCAGGAGCAGGAGCAGGAGCAGGAGCAGGAGCAGGAGCAGGAGCAGGAGCATCAGAGGAGCATCAGAGGAGCATCAGAGGAGCCTCAGAGGAGCATCAGAGGAGCATCAGAGGAGCATCAGAGGAGCAGCACAGGAGCATCAGAGGAGGATCACAGGAGCATCAGAGGAGCATCAGAGGAGCAACAGAGGAGCATCAGAGGAGCATCAGAGGAGCATCAGAGGAGCCTCAGAGGAGCATCAGAGGAGCATCAGAGGAGTATCAGAGGAGCATCAGATGAGCATCAGAGGAGCATCAGAGGAGCATCAGAGGAGCATCAGAGGAGCATCAGAGGAGCATCAGAGGAGCATCAGAGGAGCATCAGAGGAGCATCAGAGGAGCATCAGAGGAGCATCAGAGGAGCCTCAGAGGAGCATCAGAGGAACATCAGAGGAGCATCATAGGAGCATCAGAGGAGCATCAGAGGAGCATCAGAGGAGCATCAGAGGAGCCTCAGAGGAGCCTCAGATGAGCCTCAGAGGAGCATCAGAGGAGCATCAGAGGAGCATCAGAGGAGCATCAGTGGAGCATCAGAGGAGCATCAGAGGAGCATCAGGGGAGCATCAGAGGAGCAACAGAGGAGCATCAGAGGAGCATCAGAGGAGCATCAGAGGAGCATCAGAGGAGCATCAGAGGAACATCAGTGGAGCATCAGAGGAGCATCAGAGGAGCATCAGAGGAGCAGGAGCAGGAGCAGGAGCAGGAGCAGGAGCAGGAGCAGGAGCAGGAGCAGGAGCAGGAGCAGGAGCAGGAGCAGGAGCAGGAGCATCAGAGGAGCATCAGATGAGCAGGAGCAGGAGCAGGAGCAGGAGCAGGAGCATGAGCAGGAGCAGGAGCAGGAGCAGGAGCAGGAGCAGGAGCAGGAGCAGGAGCAGGAGCAGGAGCAGGAGCAGGAGCAGGGGCAGGAGCATGAGCAGGAGCAGGAGCAGGAGCAGGAGCAGGAGCAGGAGCAGGAGCAGGAGCAGGAGCAGGAGCAGGAGCAGGAGCAGGTGCAGGAGCAGGAGCATCAAAGGAGTATCAGAGGAGCATCAGAGGAACATCAGAGGAGCATCAGAGGAGCATCAGAGGAGCATCAGAGGAGCATCAGAGGAGCATCAGAGGAGCATCAGAGGAGCATCAGAGGAGAATCAGAGGAGCATTACAGGAGCATCACAGGAGCATCAGAGGAGCATCAGTGGAGCATCAGAGGAGGATCAGAGGATCATCAGAGGAGCATCAGAGGAGCATCAGAGGAGCATCAGCGGAGCATCAGAGGAGAATCAGAGGAGCATCAGAGGAGCATCAGAGGAGCAGCAGAGGAGCATCAGAGGAGCATCAGAGGAGCATCAGAGGAGCATCAGAGGAGCATCAGAGTAGCATCAGAGGAGCATCAGAGGAGCATCAGATGAGCATCAGAGGAGCATCAGAGGAGGATCAGAGGAGCATAAGAGGAGCATCCGAGGAGCATCAGAGGAGCATCAGAGGAGAATCAGAGGAGCATCAGATGAGCATCAGAGGAGCAGCAGAGGAGCATCAGAGGAGCATCACAGGAGCATCAGAGGAGCATCAGAGGAGCATCAGAGGAGCATCAGAGGTGGATCAGAGGAGCATCAGAGGAGCATCAGAGGAGCATCAGAGGAGCATCAGAGGAGAATCAGAGGAGCATCAGATGAGCATCAGAGGAGCAGCAGAGGAGCATCAGAGGAGCATCACAGGAGCATCAGAGGAGCATCAGAGGAGTATCAGAGGAGCATCAGAGGAGCATCAGAGGAGCATCAGAGGAGCATCAGAGGAGCCTCAGAGGAGCATCAGAGGAGCATCAGAGGAGCATCAGAGGAGCATCAGAGGAGGATCAGAGGAGCATCAGAGGAGCATCAGAGGAGCATCAGAGGAGCATCAGAGGAGTATCAGAGGAGAATCAGATCAGCATCAGAGGAGCAGCAGAGGAGCATCAGAGGAGCATCACAGGAGCATCAGAGGAGCATCAGAGGAGCATCAGAGGAGCATCACAGGAGCATCAGAGGAGCATCAGAGGAGCATCAGAGGAGCATCAGAGGAGCATCAGAGGAGCATCAGAGGAGCCTCAGAGGAGCATCAGAGGAGCATCAGAGGAGCAGGAGCAGGAGCAGGAGCAGGAGCAGGAGCATCAGAGGTCATTAGAGGAGCATCAGAGGAGCAGGAGCAGGAGCAGGAGCATCAGAGGAGCATCAGAGGAGCATCAGAGGAGCGTCAGAGGAGCATCAGTGGAGCATCAGAGGAGCATCAGAGGAGCATCAGAGGAGCATCAGACGAGCATCAGTGGAGCATCAGAGGAGCATCAGTGGAGCATCAGAGGAGGATCAGAGGAGCATCAGAGGAGCATCAGAGGAGCATCAGAGGAGCATCAGAGGAGCATCAGAGGAGCATCAGAGGAGCATCAGAGGAGCAGGAGCAGGAGCAGGAGCAGGAGCAGGAGCAGGAGCAGGAGCAGGAGCATCAGAGGAGCATCAGAGGAGCATCAGAGGAGCATCAGAGGAGCATCAGTGGAGCATCAGAGGAGGATCAGAGGAGCATCAGAGGAGCATCAGAGGAGCATCAGAGGAGCATCAGAGGAGCATCAGAGGAGCATCAGAGGAGCATCAGAGGAGGATCAGAGGAGCATCAGAGGAGCATCAGAGGAGCATCAGAGGAGCATCAGAGGAGCATCAGAGGAGCATCAGAGGAGCATCAGAGGAGGATCAGAGGAGCATCAGAGGAGCATCAGAGGAGCATCAGAGGAGCATCAGAGGAGCATCAGAGGAGCATCTGAGGAGCATCAGAGGAGTATCAGAGGAGCATCAGAGGAGCATCCGAGGATCATCAGAGGAGTATCAGAGGAGCATCAGAGGAGCATCAGAGGTGCATCAGAGGAGCATCAGAGGAGCATCAGAGGAGCATCAGAGGAGCATCAGAGGAGCATCTGAGGAGCATCAGAGGAGTATAAGAGGAGCATCAGAGGAGCATCAGAGGAGCATCAGAGGAGCATCTGAGGAGCATCAGAGGAGTATCAGAGGAGCATCAGAGGAGCATCAGAGGTGCATCAGAGGAGCATCAGAGGTGCAGGAGCAGGAGCAGGAGCAGGAACAGGAGCAGGAGCAGGAGCAGGAGCAGGAGCAGGAGCAGGAACAGGAGCAGGAGCAGGAGCAGGAGCAGGAGCAGGAGCAGGAGCAGGAGCAGGAGCAGGAGCAGGAGCAGGAGCAGGAGCAGGAGCAGGAGCAGGAGCAGGAGCAGGAGCATCAGAGTAGCATCAGAGGAGCATCAGAGTAGCATCAGAGGAGCATCAGAGGAGCCTCAGAGGAGCATCAGAGGAGCATCAGAGGAGCATCAGAGGAGCAGCACAGGAGCATCAGAGGAGGATCACAGGAGCATCAGAGGAGCATCAGAGGAGCATCAGAGGAGCATCAGAGGAGCATCAGAGGAGCATCAGAGGAGCCTCAGAGGAGCATCAGAGGAACATCAGAGGAGAATCAGAGGAGCATCAGAGGAGCATCAGAGGAGCATCAGATGAGCATCAGAGGAGCATCAGAGGAGCATCAGAGGAGCATCAGCGGAGCATCAGAGGAGCATCAGAGGAGCATCAGAGGAGCATCAGAGGAGCATCAGAGGAGCATCATAGGAGCATCCGAGGAGCATCAGAGGAGCATCAGAGGAGCATCAGAGGAGCCTCAGAGGAGCCTCAGATGAGCCTCAGAGGAGCATCAGAGGAGCATCAGAGGAGCATCAGAGGAGCATCAGAGGAGCATCAGAGGAGCATCAGAGGAGCCTCAGAGGAGCATCAGAGGAGCATCAGAGGAGCATCAGAGGAGCATCAGAGGAGCATCTGAGGAGCATCAGAGGAGTATCAGAGGAGCATCAGAGGAGCATCAGAGGTGCATAAGAGGAGCATCAGAGGTGCAGGAGCAGGAGCAGGAGCAGGAACAGGAGCAGGAGCAGGAGCAGGAGCAGGAACAGGAGCAGGAGCAGGAGCAGGAGCAGGAGCAGGAGCAGGAGCAGGAGCAGGAGCAGGAGCAGGAGCAGGAGCAGGAGCAGGAGCAGGAGCAGGAGCAGGAGCAGGAGCAGGAGCAGGAGCAGGAGCAGGAGCAGGAGCAGGAGCAGGAGCAGGAGCAGGAGCAGGAGCATCAGAGGAGCATCAGAGGAGCATCAGAGGAGCCTCAGAGGAGCATCAGAGGAGCATCAGAGGAGCATCAGAGGAGCAGCACAGGAGCATCAGAGGAGGATCACAGGAGCATCAGAGGAGCATCAGAGGAGCAACAGAGGAGCATCAGAGGAGCATCGGAGGAGCATCAGAGGAGCCTCAGAGGAGCATCAGAGGAGCATCAGAGGAGCATCAGAGGAGTATCAGAGGAGCATCAGATGAGCATCAGAGGAGCATCAGAGGAGCATCAGAGGAGCATCAGAGGAGCATCAGAGGAGCATCAGAGGAGCATCAGAGGAGCATCAGAGGAGCATCAGAGGAGCATCAGAGGAGCATCAGAGGAGCATCAGAGGAGCCTCAGAGGAGCATCAGAGGAGCATCAGAGGAGCATCATAGGAGCATCAGAGGAGCATCAGAGGAGCATCAGAGGAGCATCAGAGGAGCCTCAGAGGAGTCTCAGATGAGCCTCAGAGGAGCATCAGAGGAGCATCAGAGGAGCATCAGAGGAGCATCAGAGGAGCATCAGAAGAGCATCAGTGGAGCATCAGAGGAGCATCAGAGGAGCATCAGGGGAGCATCAGAGGAGCAACAGAGGAGCATCAGAGGAGCATCAGAGGAGCATCAGAGGAGCATCAGAGGAGCATCAGAGGAACATCAGTGGAGCATCAGAGGAGCATCAGAGGAGCATCAGAGGAGCAGGAGCAGGAGCAGGAGCAGGAGCAGGAGCAGGAGCAGGAGCAGGAGCAGGAGCAGGAGCAGGAGCATCAGAGGAGCATCAGATGAGCAGGAGCAGGAGCAGGAGCAGGAGCAGGAGCATGAGCAGGAGCAGGAGCAGGAGCAGGAGCAGGAGCATCAGAGGATCATAGGAAGAGCATCAGAGGAGCATCAGAGGAGCATCAGAGGAGCATCAGAGGAGCATCAGAGGAGGATCAGAGGAGCATCAGAGGAGCATCAGAGGAGCATCAGAGGAGCATCAGAGGAGCATCAGAGGAGCTTCAGAGGAGCATCAGAGGAGCTTCAGAGGAGCATCAGAGGAGCATCAGAGGAGCATCAGAGGAGCATCAGAGGAGGATCAGAGGAGCATCAGAGGAGCATCAGAGGAGCCTCAGAGGAGCATCAGAGGAGCATCAGAGGAGCATCAGAGGAGCATCAGAGGAGCATCAGAGGAGCATCAGACGAGCATCAGAGGAGGATCAGAGGAGCATCAGAGGTGCATCAGAGGAGCCTCAGAGGAGCATCAGAGGAGCAGCAGAGGAGCATCAGAGGAGGATCACAGGAGCATCAGAGGAGCATCACAGGAGCATCAGAGGAGCATCAGAGGAGCATCAGAGGAGCATCAGAGGAGCATCAGAGGAGAATCAGATCAGCATCAGAGGAGCATCAGAGGAGCATCAGAGGAGCATCACAGGATCATCAGAGGAGCATCAGAAGAGCATCACAGGAGCATCAGAGGAGCATCAGAGGAGCATCAGAGGAGCATCAGAGGAGCATCAGAGGAGCATCAGAGGAGCATCAGAGGAGCATCAGAGGAGCATCAGAGGAGCATCAGAGGAGAATCAGAGGAGCATTACAGGAGCATCACAGGAGCATCAGAGGAGCATCAGTGGAGCATCAGAGGAGGATCAGATGATCATCAGAGGAGCATCAGAGGAGCATCAGAGGAGCATCAGCGGAGCATCAGAGGAGAATCAGAGGAGCATCAGAGGAGCTACACAGAGGCATCAGAGGAGCATCAGAGGAGCATCAGAGGAGCATCAGAGGAGCATCTAAGGAGCATCAGAGGAGTATCAGAGGAGCATCAGAGGAGCATCAGAGGTGCATCAGAGGAGCATCAGAGGTGCAGGAGCAGGAGCAGCAGCAGGAGCAGGAACAGGAGCAGGAGCAGGAGCAGGAGCAGGAGCAGGAGCAGGAGCAGGAGCAGGAGCAGGAGCAGGAGCAGGAGCAGGGGCAGGAGCATGATCAGGAGCAGGAGCAGGAGCAGGAGCAGGAGCAGGAGCAGGAGCAGGAGCAGGAGCAGGTGCAGGAGCAGGAGCAGGTGCAGGAGCAGGAGCATCAAAGGAGTATCAGAGGAGCATCAGAGGAACATCAGAGGAGCATCAGAGGAGCATCAGAGGAGCATCAGATGAGCATCAGAGGAGCATCAGAGGAGCATCAGAGGAGCATCAGAGGAGAATCAGAGGAGCATTACAGGAGCATCACAGGAGCATAAGAGGAGCATCAGTGGAGCATCAGAGGAGGATCAGAGGATCATCAGAGGAGCATCAGAGGAGCATCAGAGGAGCATCAGCGGAGCATCAGAGGAGAATCAGAGGAGCATCAGAGGAGCATCACAGAGGCATCAGAGGAGCATCAGAGGAGCATCAGAGGAGCATCAGAGGAGCATCTAAGGAGCATCAGAGGAGTATCAGAGGAGCATCAGAGGAGCATCAGAGGTGCATCAGAGGAGCATCAGAGGTGCAGGAGCAGGAGCAGCAGCAGGAGCAGGAACAGGAGCAGGAGCAGGAGCAGGAGCAGGAGCAGGAGCAGGAGCAGGAGCAGGAGCAGGAGCAGGAGCAGGAGCAGGAGCAGGAGCAGGAGCAGGAGCATCAGAGGAGCATCAGAGGAGCATCAGAGGAGCATCAGAGGAGCATCAGAGGAGCATCAGAGGAGCATCAGAGGAGCATCAGAGGAGCATCAGAGGAGTATCAGAGGAGCATCATAGGAGGATCAGAGGAGCATCAGAGGAGCATCAGACGGAGCCTCAGAGGAGCATCAGAGGAGCATCAGAGGAGCATCAGAGGAGCATCAGAGGAACATCAGAGGAACAGCAGGGGAGCATCACAGGAGCATCAGAGGAGCATCACAGGAGCATCAGAGGAGCATCAGAGGAGCATCAGAGGAGCATCAGAAGAGAATCAGAGGAGCCTCAGAGGTGCCTCAGAGGAGCATCAGAGGAGCATCAGAGGAGCATCAGAGGAGCATCAGAGGAGCATCAGAGGAGCATCAGAGGAGCATCAGAGGAGAATCAGAGGAGCATCAGATGAGCATCAGAGGAGCAGCAGAGGAGCATCAGAGGAGCATCACAGGAGCATCAGAGGAGCATCAGAGGAGTATCAGAGGAGCATCAGAGGAGCATCAGAGGAGCATCAGAGGAGCCTCAGAGGAGCATCAGAGGAGCAGCAGAGGAGCATCAGAGGAGCATCACAGGAGCATCAGAGGAGCATCAGAGGAGTATCAGAGGAGCATCAGAGGAGCATCAGAGGAGCATCAGAGGAGCCTCAGAGGAGCATCAGAGGAGCATCAGAGGAGCATCAGAGGAGCATCAGAGGAGGATCAGAGGAGCATCAGAGGAGCATCAGAGGAGCATCAGAGGAGCATCAGAGGAGAATCAGATCAGCATCAGAGGAGCAGCAGAGGAGCATCAGAGGAGCATCACAGGAGCATCAGAGGAGCATCAGAGGAGCATCAGAGGAGCATCACAGGAGCATCAGAGGAGCATCAGAGGAGCATCAGAGGAGCATCAGAGGAGCATCAGAGGAGCATCAGAGGAGCCTCAGAGGAGCATCAGAGGAGCATCAGAGGAGCATCAGAGGAGCATCAGAGGAGGATCAGAGGAGCATCAGAGGAGCATCAGAGGAGCAGGAGCAGGAGCAGGAGCAGGAGCAGGAGCAGGAGCATCAGAGGTCATTAGAGGAGCATCAGAGGAGCAGGAGCAGGAGCAGGAGCATCAGAGGAGCATCAGAGGAGCATCAGAGGAGCGTCAGAGGAGCATCAGAGGAGCATCAGAGGAGCATCAGAGGAGCATCAGAGGAGCATCAGAATAGCATCAGTGGAGCATCAGAGGAGCATCAGTGGAGCATCAGATGAGGATCAGAGGAGCATCAGAGGAGCATCAGAGGAGCATCAGAGGAGCATCAGAGGAGCATCAGAGGAGCATCAGAGGAGCATCAGAGGAGCAGGAGCAGGAGCAGGAGCAGGAGCAGGAGCAGGAGCAGGAGCATCAGAGGAGCATCAGAGGAGCATCAGAGGAGCATCAGAGGAGCATCAGTGGAGCATCAGAGGAGGATCAGAGGAGGATCAGAGGAGCATCAGAGGAGCATCAGAGGAGCATCAGAGGAGCATCAGAGGAGCATCAGAGGAGCATCAGAGGAGCATCAGAGGAGGATCAGAGGAGCATCAGAGGAGCATCAGAGGAGCATCAGAGGAGCATCAGAGGAGCATCAGAGGAGCATCTGAGGAGCATCAGAGGAGTATCAGAGGAGCATCAGAGGAGCATCTGAGGAGCATCAGAGGAGTATCAGAGGAGCATCAGAGGTGCATCAGAGGTGCATCAGAGGAGCATCAGAGGAGCATCAGAGGAGCATCAGAGGAGCATCAGAGGAGCATCTGAGGAGCATCAGAGGAGTATAAGAGGAGCATCAGAGGAGCATCAGAGGAGCATCAGAGGAGCATCTGAGGAGCATCAGAGGAGTATCAGAGGAGCATCAGAGGAGCATCAGAGGTGCATCAGAGGAGCATCAGAGGTGCAGGAGCAGGAGCAGGAGCAGGAGCAGGAGCAGGAGCAGGAGCAGGAGCAGGAGCAGGAGCAGGAGCAGGAGCAGGAGCAGGAGCAGGAGCAGGAGCAGGAGCAGGAGCAGGAGCAGGAGCAGGAGCAGGAGCAGGAGCAGGAGCAGGAGCAGGAGCAGGAGCAGGAGCAGGAGCAGGAGCAGGAGCAGGAGCAGGAGCATCAGAGGAGCATCAGAGGAGCATCAGAGGAGCCTCAGAGGAGCATCAGAGGAGCATCAGAGGAGCATCAGAGGAGCAGCACAGGAGCATCAGAGGAGTATCACAGGAGCATCAGAGGAGCATCAGAGGAGCATCAGAAGAGCATCAGAGGAGCATCAGAGGAGCATCAGAGGAGCATCAGAGGAGCATCAGAGGAGTATCAGAGGAGCATCAGAGGAGCATCAGAGGAGCATCAGAGGAGCATCAGAGGAGCATCAGAGGAGCATCAGAGGAGCCACAGAGGAGCCTCAGATGAGCCTCAGAGGAGCATCAGAGGAGCATCAGAGGAGCATCAGAGGAGCATCAGAAGAGCATCAGTGGAGCATCAGAGGAGCATCAGAGGAGCATCAGGGGAGCATCAGAGGAGCAACAGAGGAGCATCAGAGGAGCATCAGAGGAGCATCAGAGGAGCATCAGAGGAGCATCAGAGGAACATCAGTGGAGCATCAGAGGAGCATCAGAGGAGCATCAGAGGAGCAGGAGCAGGAGCAGGAGCAGGAGCAGGAGCAGGAGCAGGAGCAGGAGCCGGAGCAGGAGCAGGAGCAGGAGCATCAGAGGAGCATCAGATGAGCAGGAGCAGGAGCAGGAGCAGGAGCAGGAGCATGAGCAGGAGCAGGAGCAGGAGCAGGAGCAGGAGCATCAGAGGATCATAGGAAGAGCATCAGAGGAGCATCAGAGGAGCATCAGAGGAGCATCAGTGGAGCATCAGAGGAGGATCAGAGGAGCATCAGAGGAGCATCAGAGGAGCATCAGAGGAGCATCAGAGGAGCATCAGAGGAGCATCAGAGGAGCATCAGAGGAGCCTCAGAGGAGCATCAGAGGAGTATCAGAGGAGCATCAGATGAGCATCAGAGGAGCATCAGAGGAGCATCAGAGGAGCATCAAGAGGAGCATCAGAGGAGCATCAGAGGAGCATCAGAGGAGCATCACAGGAGCATCAGTGGAGCATCATTGGAGCATCATTGGAGCATCAGAGGAGCATCAGAGGAGCATCAGAGGAGCAACAGAGGATAATCAGAGGAGCATCAGAGGAGCATCAGAGGAGCATCAGCGGAGCATCAGAGGAGAATCAGAGGAGCATCAGAGGAGCATCACAGAGGCATCAGAGGAGCATCAGAGGAGCATCAGAGGAGCATCAGAGGAGCATCAGAGGAGCCTCAGAGGAGCATCAGAAGAGTATCAGAGGAGTATCAGATGAGCATCAGAGGAGCATCAGAGGAGCATCAGAGGAGCATCAGAGGAGCATCAGAGGAGCATCAGAGGAGCATCAGAGGTGCATCAGAGGAGCATCAGAGGAGCATCAGAGGAGCATCAGAGGAGCATCTGAGAAGCATCATTGGAGCATCAGAGGAGCATCAGAGGAGCATCAGAGGAGCAACAGAGGAGCATCAGAGGAGCATCAGAGGAGCATCGGAGGAGCATCAGAGGAGCATCAGAGGTGAATCAGAGGAGCATCTGAGGAGCATCAGAGGAGCATCACAGGAGCATCAGAGGAGCATCAGAGGAGCATCAGAGGAGCATCAGAGGAGCATCAGAGGAGCCTCAGAGGAGCATCATAGGAGTATCAGAGGAGCATCAGAGGAGCATCAGAGGAGCATCAGAGGAGCCTCAGAGGAGCCTCAGATGAGCCTCAGAGGAGCATCAGAGGAGCATCAGAGGAGCATCAGAGGAGCATCAGAGGAGCATCAGAGGAGCATCAGAGGAGCCTCAGAGGAGCATCAGAGGAGCATCAGAGGAGCATCAGAGGAGCATCAGAGGAGCATCTGAGGAGCATCAGAGGAGTATCAGAGGAGCATCAGAGGAGCATCAGAGGTGCATAAGAGGAGCATCAGAGGTGCAGGAGCAGGAGCAGGAGCAGGAACAGGAGCAGGAGCAGGAGCAGGAGCAGGAACAGGAGCAGGAGCAGGAGCAGGAGCAGGAGCAGGAGCAGGAGCAGGAGCAGGAGCAGGAGCAGGAGCAGGAGCAGGAGCAGGAGCAGGAGCAGGAGCAGGAGCAGGAGCAGGAGCAGGAGCAGGAGCAGGAGCAGGAGCAGGAGCAGGAGCAGGAGCAGGAGCAGGAGCATCAGAGGAGCATCAGAGGAGCATCAGAGGAGCCTCAGAGGAGCATCAGAGGAGCATCAGAGGAGCATCAGAGGAGCAGCACAGGAGCATCAGAGGAGGATCACAGGAGCATCAGAGGAGCATCAGAGGAGCAACAGAGGAGCATCAGAGGAGCATCAGAGGAGCATCAGAGGAGCCTCAGAGGAGCATCAGAGGAGCATCAGAGGAGCATCAGAGGAGTATCAGAGGAGCATCAGATGAGCATCAGAGGAGCATCAGAGGAGCATCAGAGGAGCATCAGAGGAGCATCAGAGGAGCATCAGAGGAGCATCAGAGGAGCATCAGAGGAGCATCAGAGGAGCATCAGAGGAGCATCAGAGGAGCATCAGAGGAGCCTCAGAGGAGCATCAGAGGAGCATCAGAGGAGCATCATAGGAGCATCAGAGGAGCATCAGAGGAGCATCAGAGGAGCATCAGAGGAGCCTCAGAGGAGTCTCAGATGAGCCTCAGAGGAGCATCAGAGGAGCATCAGAGGAGCATCAGAGGAGCATCAGAGGAGCATCAGAAGAGCATCAGTGGAGCATCAGAGGAGCATCAGAGGAGCATCAGGGGAGCATCAGAGGAGCAACAGAGGAGCATCAGAGGAGCATCAGAGGAGCATCAGAGGAGCATCAGAGGAGCATCAGAGGAACATCAGTGGAGCATCAGAGGAGCATCAGAGGAGCATCAGAGGAGCAGGAGCAGGAGCAGGAGCAGGAGCAGGAGCAGGAGCAGGAGCAGGAGCAGGAGCAGGAGCAGGAGCATCAGAGGAGCATCAGATGAGCAGGAGCAGGAGCAGGAGCAGGAGCAGGAGCATGAGCAGGAGCAGGAGCAGGAGCAGGAGCAGGAGCATCAGAGGATCATAGGAAGAGCATCAGAGGAGCATCAGAGGAGCATCAGAGGAGCATCAGAGGAGCATCAGAGGAGGATCAGAGGAGCATCAGAGGAGCATCAGAGGAGCATCAGAGGAGCATCAGAGGAGCATCAGAGGAGCTTCAGAGGAGCATCAGAGGAGCTTCAGAGGAGCATCAGAGGAGCATCAGAGGAGCATCAGAGGAGCATCAGAGGAGGATCAGAGGAGCATCAGAGGAGCATCAGAGGAGCCTCAGAGGAGCATCAGAGGAGCATCAGAGGAGCATCAGAGGAGCATCAGAGGAGCATCAGAGGAGCATCAGACGAGCATCAGAGGAGGATCAGAGGAGCATCAGAGGTGCATCAGAGGAGCCTCAGAGGAGCATCAGAGGAGCAGCAGAGGAGCATCAGAGGAGGATCACAGGAGCATCAGAGGAGCATCACAGGAGCATCAGAGGAGCATCAGAGGAGCATCAGAGGAGCATCAGAGGAGCATCAGAGGAGAATCAGATCAGCATCAGAGGAGCATCAGAGGAGCATCAGAGGAGCATCACAGGATCATCAGAGGAGCATCAGAAGAGCATCACAGGAGCATCAGAGGAGCATCAGAGGAGCATCAGAGGAGCATCAGAGGAGCATCAGAGGAGCATCAGAGGAGCATCAGAGGAGCATCAGAGGAGCATCAGAGGAGCATCAGAGGAGAATCAGAGGAGCATTACAGGAGCATCACAGGAGCATCAGAGGAGCATCAGTGGAGCATCAGAGGAGGATCAGATGATCATCAGAGGAGCATCAGAGGAGCATCAGAGGAGCATCAGCGGAGCATCAGAGGAGAATCAGAGGAGCATCAGAGGAGCTACACAGAGGCATCAGAGGAGCATCAGAGGAGCATCAGAGGAGCATCAGAGGAGCATCTAAGGAGCATCAGAGGAGTATCAGAGGAGCATCAGAGGAGCATCAGAGGTGCATCAGAGGAGCATCAGAGGTGCAGGAGCAGGAGCAGCAGCAGGAGCAGGAACAGGAGCAGGAGCAGGAGCAGGAGCAGGAGCAGGAGCAGGAGCAGGAGCAGGAGCAGGAGCATCAGAGGAGCATCAGAGGAGCATCAGAGGAGCATCAGAGGAGCATCAGAGGAGCATCAGAGGAGCATCAGAGGAGCATCAGAGGAGCATCAGAGGAGCATCAGAGGAGCATCAGAGGAGCATCAGAGGAGCATCATAGGAGCATCAGAGGAGCATCAGAGGAGCATCAGAGGAGTATCAGAGGAGCATCATAGGAGGATCAGAGGAGCATCAGAGGAGCATCAGACGGAGCCTCAGAGGAGCATCAGAGGAGCATCAGAGGAGCATCAGAGGAGCATCAGAGGAACATCAGAGGAACAGCAGGGGAGCATCACAGGAGCATCAGAGGAGCATCACAGGAGCATCAGAGGAGCATCAGAGGAGCATCAGAGGAGCATCAGAAGAGAATCAGAGGAGCCTCAGAGGTGCCTCAGAGGAGCATCAGAGGAGCATCAGAGGAGCATCAGAGGAGCATCAGAGGAGCATCAGAGGAGCATCAGAGGAGCATCAGAGGAGAATCAGAGGAGCATCAGATGAGCATCAGAGGAGCAGCAGAGGAGCATCAGAGGAGCATCACAGGAGCATCAGAGGAGCATCAGAGGAGTATCAGAGGAGCATCAGAGGAGCATCAGAGGAGCATCAGAGGAGCCTCAGAGGAGCATCAGAGGAGCAGCAGAGGAGCATCAGAGGAGCATCACAGGAGCATCAGAGGAGCATCAGAGGAGTATCAGAGGAGCATCAGAGGAGCATCAGAGGAGCATCAGAGGAGCCTCAGAGGAGCATCAGAGGAGCATCAGAGGAGCATCAGAGGAGCATCAGAGGAGGATCAGAGGAGCATCAGAGGAGCATCAGAGGAGCATCAGAGGAGCATCAGAGGAGAATCAGATCAGCATCAGAGGAGCAGCAGAGGAGCATCAGAGGAGCATCACAGGAGCATCAGAGGAGCATCAGAGGAGCATCAGAGGAGCATCACAGGAGCATCAGAGGAGCATCAGAGGAGCATCAGAGGAGCATCAGAGGAGCATCAGAGGAGCATCAGAGGAGCCTCAGAGGAGCATCAGAGGAGCATCAGAGGAGCATCAGAGGAGCATCAGAGGAGGATCAGAGGAGCATCAGAGGAGCATCAGAGGAGCAGGAGCAGGAGCAGGAGCAGGAGCAGGAGCAGGAGCATCAGAGGTCATTAGAGGAGCATCAGAGGAGCAGGAGCAGGAGCAGGAGCATCAGAGGAGCATCAGAGGAGCATCAGAGGAGCGTCAGAGGAGCATCAGAGGAGCATCAGAGGAGCATCAGAGGAGCATCAGAGGAGCATCAGAATAGCATCAGTGGAGCATCAGAGGAGCATCAGTGGAGCATCAGATGAGGATCAGAGGAGCATCAGAGGAGCATCAGAGGAGCATCAGAGGAGCATCAGAGGAGCATCAGAGGAGCATCAGAGGAGCATCAGAGGAGCAGGAGCAGGAGCAGGAGCAGGAGCAGGAGCAGGAGCAGGAGCATCAGAGGAGCATCAGAGGAGCATCAGAGGAGCATCAGAGGAGCATCA
Organism: Narcine bancroftii; assembly: GCF_036971445.1. Classification (NCBI taxonomy): domain Eukaryota; kingdom Metazoa; phylum Chordata; class Chondrichthyes; order Torpediniformes; family Narcinidae; genus Narcine; species Narcine bancroftii. The sequence continues at coordinate 2,142,191 of NW_027211883.1, forward strand.
GTGGAGCATCAGAGGAGGATCAGAGGAGGATCAGAGGAGCATCAGAGGAGCATCAGAGGAGCATCAGAGGAGCATCAGAGGAGCATCAGAGGAGCATCAGAGGAGCATCAGAGGAGGATCAGAGGAGCATCAGAGGAGCATCAGAGGAGCATCAGAGGAGCATCAGAGGAGCATCAGAGGAGCATCTGAGGAGCATCAGAGGAGTATCAGAGGAGCATCAGAGGAGCATCTGAGGAGCATCAGAGGAGTATCAGAGGAGCATCAGAGGTGCATCAGAGGTGCATCAGAGGAGCATCAGAGGAGCATCAGAGGAGCATCAGAGGAGCATCAGAGGAGCATCTGAGGAGCATCAGAGGAGTATAAGAGGAGCATCAGAGGAGCATCAGAGGAGCATCAGAGGAGCATCTGAGGAGCATCAGAGGAGTATCAGAGGAGCATCAGAGGAGCATCAGAGGTGCATCAGAGGAGCATCAGAGGTGCAGGAGCAGGAGCAGGAGCAGGAGCAGGAGCAGGAGCAGGAGCAGGAGCAGGAGCAGGAGCAGGAGCAGGAGCAGGAGCAGGAGCAGGAGCAGGAGCAGGAGCAGGAGCAGGAGCAGGAGCAGGAGCAGGAGCAGGAGCAGGAGCAGGAGCAGGAGCAGGAGCAGGAGCAGGAGCAGGAGCAGGAGCAGGAGCAGGAGCATCAGAGGAGCATCAGAGGAGCATCAGAGGAGCCTCAGAGGAGCATCAGAGGAGCATCAGAGGAGCATCAGAGGAGCAGCACAGGAGCATCAGAGGAGTATCACAGGAGCATCAGAGGAGCATCAGAGGAGCATCAGAAGAGCATCAGAGGAGCATCAGAGGAGCATCAGAGGAGCATCAGAGGAGCATCAGAGGAGTATCAGAGGAGCATCAGAGGAGCATCAGAGGAGCATCAGAGGAGCATCAGAGGAGCATCAGAGGAGCATCAGAGGAGCCACAGAGGAGCCTCAGATGAGCCTCAGAGGAGCATCAGAGGAGCATCAGAGGAGCATCAGAGGAGCATCAGAAGAGCATCAGTGGAGCATCAGAGGAGCATCAGAGGAGCATCAGGGGAGCATCAGAGGAGCAACAGAGGAGCATCAGAGGAGCATCAGAGGAGCATCAGAGGAGCATCAGAGGAGCATCAGAGGAACATCAGTGGAGCATCAGAGGAGCATCAGAGGAGCATCAGAGGAGCAGGAGCAGGAGCAGGAGCAGGAGCAGGAGCAGGAGCAGGAGCAGGAGCCGGAGCAGGAGCAGGAGCAGGAGCATCAGAGGAGCATCAGATGAGCAGGAGCAGGAGCAGGAGCAGGAGCAGGAGCATGAGCAGGAGCAGGAGCAGGAGCAGGAGCAGGAGCATCAGAGGATCATAGGAAGAGCATCAGAGGAGCATCAGAGGAGCATCAGAGGAGCATCAGTGGAGCATCAGAGGAGGATCAGAGGAGCATCAGAGGAGCATCAGAGGAGCATCAGAGGAGCATCAGAGGAGCATCAGAGGAGCATCAGAGGAGCATCAGAGGAGCCTCAGAGGAGCATCAGAGGAGTATCAGAGGAGCATCAGATGAGCATCAGAGGAGCATCAGAGGAGCATCAGAGGAGCATCAAGAGGAGCATCAGAGGAGCATCAGAGGAGCATCAGAGGAGCATCACAGGAGCATCAGTGGAGCATCATTGGAGCATCATTGGAGCATCAGAGGAGCATCAGAGGAGCATCAGAGGAGCAACAGAGGAGCATCAGAGGAGCATCAGAGGAGCATCAGCGGAGCATCAGAGGAGAATCAGAGGAGCATCAGAGGAGCATCACAGAGGCATCAGAGGAGCATCAGAGGAGCATCAGAGGAGCATCAGAGGAGCATCAGAGGAGCCTCAGAGGAGCATCAGAAGAGTATCAGAGGAGTATCAGATGAGCATCAGAGGAGCATCAGAGGAGCATCAGAGGAGCATCAGAGGAGCATCAGAGGAGCATCAGAGGAGCATCAGAGGTGCATCAGAGGAGCATCAGAGGAGCATCAGAGGAGCATCAGAGGAGCATCTGAGAAGCATCATTGGAGCATCAGAGGAGCATCAGAGGAGCATCAGAGGAGCAACAGAGGAGCATCAGAGGAGCATCAGAGGAGCATCGGAGGAGCATCAGAGGAGCATCAGAGGTGAATCAGAGGAGCATCTGAGGAGCATCAGAGGAGCATCACAGGAGCATCAGAGGAGCATCAGAGGAGCATCAGAGGAGCATCAGAGGAGCATCAGAGGAGCCTCAGAGGAGCATCAGAGGAGTATCAGAGGAGCATCAGATGAGCATCAGAGGAGCATCAGAGGAGCATCAGAGGAGCATCAGAGGAGCATCAGAGGAGCATCAGAGGAGCATCACAGGAGCATCAGTGGAGCATCATTGGAGCATCATTGGAGCATCAGAGGAGCATCAGAGGAGCATCAGAGGAGCAACAGAGTAGCATCAGAGGAGCATCAGAGGAGCATCAGAGGAGCATCAGAGGAGCATCAGAGGTGCATCAGAGGAGCATCTGAGGAGCATCAGAGGAGCATCATAGGAGCATCAGAGGAGCATCAGAGGTGCATCAGAGGAGCATCTGAGGAGCATCAGTGGAGCATCAGAGGAGCATCAGAGGAGCATCAGAGGTGCATCAGAGGAGCATCGAGCAAGAGCAGGAGCATCAGAGGTGCAGGAGCAGGAGCCGGAGCAGGAGCGGGAGCAGGAGCCGGAGCAGGAGCAGGAGCAGGAGCAGGAGCAGGAGCAGGAGCAGGAGCAGGGGCAGGAGCATGAGCAGGAGCAGGAGCAGGAGCAGGAGCAGGAGCAGGAGCAGGAGCAGGAGCAGGAGCAGGAGCAGGAGCAGGAGCAAGAGCAGGAGCATCAAAGGAGCATCAGAGGAGCATCAGAGGAACATCAGAGGAGCATCAGAGGAGCATCAGAGGAGCATCAGAGGAGCATCAGAGGAGCATCAGAGGAGCATCAGAGGAGCATCAGTGGAGCATCAGAGGAGGATCAGAGGAGCATCAGCGGAGCATCAGAGGAGAATCAGAGGAGCATCAGAGGAGCATCACAGAGGCATCAGAGGAGCATCAGAGGAGCATCAGAGGAGCATCAGAGGAGCATCTAAGGAGCATCAGAGGAGTATCAGAGGAGCATCAGAGGAGCATCAGAGGTGCATCAGAGGAGCATCAGAGGTGCAGGAGCAGGAGCAGCAGCAGGAACAGGAACAGGAGCAGGAGCAGGAGCAGGAGCAGGAGCAGGAGCAGGAGCAGGAGCAGGAGCAGGAGCAGGAGCAGGAGCAGGAGCAGGAGCAACAGAGGAGCATCAGAGGAGCATCAGAGGAGCATCAGAGGAGCATCAGAGGAGCATCAGAGGAGCATCAGAGGAGGATCAGAGGAGCATCAGAGGAGCATCAGAGGAGCATCAGAGGAGCATCAGAGGAGCATCAGAGGAGCATCAGAGGAGCATCAGAGGAGCATCAGAGGAGCATCATAGGAGCATCAGAGGAGCATCAGAGGAGCATCAGAGGAGTATCAGAGGAGCATCAGAGGAGGATCAGAGGAGCATCAGAGGAGCATCAGAGGAGCCTCAGAGGAGCATCAGAGGAGCATCAGAGGAGCATCAGAGGAGCATCAGAGGAACATCAGAGGAACAGCAGAGCAGCATCACAGGAGCATCAGAGGAGCATCACAGGAGCATCAGAGGAGCATCAGAGGAGCATCAGAGGAGCATCAGAAGAGAATCAGAGGAGCCTCAGAGGTGCCTCAGAGGAGCATCAGAGGAGCATCAGAGGAGCATCAGAGGAGCATCAGAGGAGCATCAGAGGAGCATCAGAGGAGGATCAGAGGAGCATCAGAGGAGCATCAGAGGAGCATCAGAGGAGGATCACAGGAGCATCAGAGGAGCATCAGAGGAGCATCAGAGGAGCATCAGAGGAGCATCAGAGGAGCATCAGAGGAGCATCAGAGGAGCATCAGAGGAGCATCAGAGGAGCCTCAGAGGAGCATCAGAGGAGCATCAGAGGAGCATCAGAGGAGCATCAGAGGAGCATCAGAGGAGCAGCAGAGGAGGATCAGAGGAGCATCAGAGGAGCATCAGAGGAGCATCAGAGGAGCATCAGAGGAGCATCAGAGGAGCATCAGAGGAGCATCAGAGTAGCATCAGAGGAGCATCAGAGGAGCATCAGAGGAGCATCAGAGGAGCATCAGAGGAGGATCAGAGGAGCATAAGAGGAGCATCAGAGGAGCATCAGAGGAGCATCAGAGGAGAATCAGAGGAGCTTCAGATGAGCATCAGAGGAGCAGCAGAGGAGCATCAGAGGAGCATCACAGGAGCATCAGAGGAGCATCAGAGGAGCATCAGAGGAGCATCAGAGGTGGATCAGAGGAGCATCAGAGGAGCATCAGAGGAGCATCAGAGGAGCATCAGAGGAGAATCAGAGGAGCATCAGAGGAGCATCAGAGGAGCAGCAGAGGAGCATCAGAGGAGCATCACAGGAGCATCAGAGGAGCATCAGAGGAGTATCAGAGGAGCATCAGAGGAGCATCAGAGGAGCATCAGAGGAGCATCAGAGGAGCATCAGAGGAGCCTCAGAGGAGCATCAGAGGAGCATCAGAGGAGCATCAGAGGAGCATCAGAGGAGGATCAGAGGAGCATCAGAGGAGCATCAGAGGAGCATCAGAGGAGCATCAGAGGAGCATCAGAGGAGAATCAGATCAGCATCAGAGGAGCAGCAGAGGAGCATCAGAGGAGCATCACAGGAGCATCAGAGGAGCATCAGAGGAGCATCAGAAGAGCATCACAGGAGCATCAGAGGAGCATCAGAGGAGCATCAGAGGAGCATCAGAGGAGCATCAGAGGAGCATCAGAGGAGCATCAGAGGAGCATCAGAGGAGCATCAGAGGAGCATCAGAGGAGCATCAGAGGAGAATCAGAGGAGCATTACAGGAGCATCAGAGGAGCATCAGAGGAGCATCAGTGGAGCATCAGAGGAGGATCAGAGGATCATCAGAGGAGCATCAGAGGAGCATCAGAGGAGCATCAGCGGAGCATCAGAGGAGAATCAGAGGAGCATCAGAGGAGCATCACAGAGGCATCAGAGGAGCATCAGAGGAGCATCAGAGGAGCATCAGAGGAGCATCTAAGGAGCATCAGAGGAATATCAGAGGAGCATCAGAGGAGCATCAGAGGTGCATCAGAGGAGCATCAGAGGTGCAGGAGCAGGAGCAGCAGCAGGAGCAGGAACAGGAGCAGGAGCAGGAGCAGGAGCAGGAGCAGGAGCAGGAGCAGGAGCAGGAGCAGGAGCAGGAGCAGGAGCAGGGGCAGGAGCATGAGCAGGAGCAGGAGCAGGAGCAGGAGCAGGAGCAGGAGCAGGAGCAGGAGCAGGAGCAGGAGCAGGAGCAGGAGCAGGAGCAGGAGCAGGAGCATCAAAGGAGTATCAGAGGAGCATCAGAGGAACATCAGAGGAGCATCAGAGGAGCATCAGAGGAGCATCAGAGGAGCATCAGAGGAGCATCAGAGGAGCATCAGAGGAGCATCAGAAGAGAATCAGAGGAGCATTACAGGAGCATCACAGGAGCATCAGAGGAGCATCAGTGGAGCATCAGAGGAGGATCAGAGGATCATCAGAGGAGCATCAGAGGAGCATCAGAGGAGCATCAGCGGAGCATCAGAGGAGAATCAGAGGAGCATCAGAGGAGCATCACAGAGGCATCAGAGGAGCATCAGAGGAACATCAGAGGAGTATCAGAGGAGCATCTAAGGAGCATCAGAGGAGTATCAGAGGAGCATCAGAGGTGCAGGAGCAGGAGCAGCAGCAGGAGCAGGAACAGGAGCAGGAGCAGGAGCAGTAGCAGGAGCAGGAGCAGGAGCAGAAGCAGGAGCAGGAGCAGGAGCAGGAGCATCAGAGGAGTATCAGAGGAGCATCAGAGGAGCATCAGAGGTGCATCAGAGGAGCATCAGAGGTGCAGGAGCAGGAGCAGCAGCAGGAGCAGGAACAGGAGCAGGAGCAGGAGCAGTAGCAGGAGCAGGAGCAGGAGCAGGAGCAGGAGCAGGAGCAGGAGCAGGAGCATCAGAGGAGCATCAGAGGAGCATCAGAGGAGCATCAGAGGAGCATCAGAGGAGGATCAGAGGAGCATCAGAGGAGCATCAGAGGAGCATCAGAGGAGCCTCAGAGGAGCATCAGAGGAGTATCAGAGGAGCATCAGATGAGCATCAGAGGAGCATCAGAGGAGCATCAGAGGAGCATCAAGAGGAGCATCAGAGGAGCATCAGAGGAGCATCAGAGGAGCATCACAGGAGCATCAGTGGAGCATCATTGGAGCATCATTGGAGCATCAGAGGAGCATCAGAGGAGCATCAGAGGAGCAACAGAGGAGCATCAGAGGAGCATCAGAGGAGCATCAGAGGAGCATCAGCGGAGCATCAGAGGAGAATCAGAGGAGCATCAGAGGAGCATCACAGAGGCATCAGAGGAGCATCAGAGGAGCATCAGAGGAGCATCAGAGGAGCATCAGAGGAGCATCAGAGGAGCATCAGAGGAGCATCAGAGGAGCATCAGAGGAGCATCAGAGGAGCATCAGAGGAGCATCAGAGGAGGATCAGAGGAGCATCAGAGGAGCATCAGAGGAGCATCAGAGGAGCATCAGAGGAGCATCAGAGGAGCATCAGAGGAGCATCAGAGGAGCATCAGAGGAGGATCAGAGGAGCATCAGAGAAGCATCCGAGGAGCATCAGAAAAGCATCAGAGGAGCATCAGAGGAGCATCTGAGGAGCATCAGAGGAGTATCAGAGGAGCATCAGAGGAGCATCTGAGGAGCATCAGAGGAGTATCAGAGGAGCATCAGAGGAGCATCAGAGGTGCATCAGAGGAGCATCAGAGGTGCATCAGAGGAGCATCAGAGGAGCATCAGAGGAGCATCAGAGGAGCATCTGAGGAGCATCAGAGGAGTATAAGAGGAGCATCAGAGGAGCATCAGAGGAGCATCAGAGGAGCATCTGAGGAGCATCAGGAGGAGCATCAGAGGAGCATCAGAGGTGCATCAGAGGAGCATCAGAGGTGCAGGAGCAGGAGCAGGAGCAGGAACAGGAGCAGGAGCAGGAGCAGGAGCAGGAGCAGGATCAGGAGCAGGAGCAGGAGCAGGAGCAGGAGCAGGAGCAGGAGCAGGAGCAGGAGCAGGAGCAGGAGCAGGAGCAGGAGCAGGAGCAGGAGCAGGAGCAGGAGCATCAGAGGAGCATCAGAGGAGCATCAGAGGAGCCTCAGAGGAGCATCAGAGGAGCATCAGAGGAGCATCAGAGGAGCAGCACAGGAGCATCAGAGGAGGATCACAGGAGCATCAGAGGAGCATCAGAGGAGCATCAGAGGAGCATCAGAGGAGCATCAGAGGAGCATCAGAGGAGCCTCAGAGGAGCATCAGAGGAGCATCAGAGGAGTATCAGAGGAGCATCAGATGAGCATCAGAGGAGCATCAGAGGAGCATCAGAGGAGCATCAGAGGAGCATCAGAGGAGCATCAGAGGAGCATCAGAGGAGCAGCAGAGGAGCATCAGAGGAGCATCACAGGAGCATCAGAGGAGCATCAGAGGAGCATCAGAGGAGCATCACAGGAGCATCAGAGGAGCATCAGAGGAGCATCAGAGGAGCATCAGAGGAGCATCAGAGGAGCATCAGAGGAGCCTCAGAGGAGCATCAGAGGAGCATCAGAGGAGCATCAGAGGAGCATCAGAGGAGGATCAGAGGAGCATCAGAGGAGCATCAGAGGAGCAGGAGCAGGAGCAGGAGCAGGAGCAGGAGCAGGAGCATCAGAGGTCATCAGAGGAGCATCAGAGGAGCAGGAGCAGGAGCAGGAGCATCGGAGGAGCATCAGAGGAGCATCAGAGGAGCGTCAGAGGAGCATCAGAGGAGCATCAGAGGAGCATCAGAGGAGCATCAGAGGAGCATCAGAGGAGCATCAGTGGAGCATCAGAGGAGCATCAGTGGAGCATCAGAGGAGGATCAGAGGAGAATCAGAGGAGCATCAGAGGAGCATCAGAGGAGCATCAGAGGAGCATCAGAGGAGCATCAGAGGAGCATCAGAGGAGCAGGAGCAGGAGCAGGAGCAGGATCAGGAGCAGGAGCAGGAGCAGGAGCAGAAGCATCAGAGGAGCATCAGAGGAGCATCAGAGGAGCATCAGAGGAGCATCAGTGGAGCATCAGAGGAGGATCAGAGGAGCATCGGAGGAGCATCAGAGGAGCATCAGAGGAGCATCAGAGGAGCATCAGAGGAGCATCAGAGGAGCATCAGAGGAGCGTCAGAAGAGGATCAGAGGAGCATCAGAGGAGCATCAGAGGAGCATCAGAGGAGCATCAGAGGAGGATCAGAGGAGCATCAGAGAAGCATCCGAGGAGCCTCAGAGGAGCATCAGAGGAGCATCAGAGGAGCATCTGAGGAGCATCAGAGGAGTATCAGAGGAGCATTAGAGGAGCATCTGAGGAGTATCAGAGGAGCATCAGAGGAGCATCAGAGGAGCATCTGAGGAGCATCAGAGGAGTATCAGAGGAGCATCAGAGGAGCATCAGAGGTGCATCAGAGGAGCATCAGAGGTGCAGGAGCAGGAGCAGGAGCAGGAACAGGAGCAGGAGCAGGAGCAGGAGCAGGAGCAGGAGCAGGAGCAGGAGCAGGAGCAGGAGCAGGAGCAGGAGCAGGAGCAGGAGCAGGAGCAGGAGCAGGAGCAGGAGCAGGAGCAGGAGCAGGAGCAGGAGCAGGAGCAGGAGCAGGAGCAGGAGCATCAGAGGAGCATCAGAGGAGCATCAGAGGAGCCTCAGAGGAGCATCAGAGGAGCATCAGAGGAGCATCAGAGGAGCAGCACAGGAGCATCAGAGGAGGATCACAGGAGCATCAGAGGAGCATCAGAGGAGCATCAGAGGAGCATCAGAGGAGCATCAGAGGAGCATCAGAGGAGCCTCAGAGGAGCATCAGAGGAGCATCAGAGGAGTATCAGAGGAGCATCAGATGAGCATCAGAGGAGCATCAGAGGAGCATCAGAGGAGCATCCGAGGAGCATCAGAGGAGCATCAGAAGAGCATCAGAGGAGCATCAGAGGAGCATCAGAGGAGCATCAGAGGAGCATCAGAGGAGCATCAGAGGAGCCTCAGAGGAGCATCAGAGGAGCATCAGAGGAGCATCATAGGAGCATCAGAGCAGCATCAGAGGAGCATCAGAGGAGCATCAGAGGAGCCTCAGAGGAGCCTCAGATGAGCCTCAGAGGAGCATCAGAGGAGCATCAGAGGAGCATCAGAGGAGCATCAGAGGAGCATCAGAAGAGCATCAGTGGAGCATCAGAGGAGCATCAGAGGAGCATCAGGGGAGCATCAGAGGAGCAACAGAGGAGCATCAGAGGAGCATCAGAGGAGCATCAGAGGAGCATCAGAGGAGCATCAGAGGAACATCAGTGGAGCATCAGAGGAGCATCAGAGGAGCATCAGAGGAGCAGGAGCAGGAGCAGGAGCAGGAGCAGGAGCAGGAGCAGGAGCAGGAGCAGGAGCAGGAGCAGGAGCAGGAGCAGGAGCATCAGAGGAGCATCAGATGAGCAGGAGCAGGAGCAGGAGCAGGAGCAGGAGCATGAGCAGGAGCAGGAGCAGGAGCAGGAGCAGGAGCATCAGAGGATCATAGGAAGAGCATCAGAGGAGCATCAGAGGAGCATCAGAGGAGCATCAGAGGAGCATCAGAGGAGGATCAGATGAGCATCAGAGGAGCATCAGAGGAGCATCAGAGGAGCATCAGAGGAGCATCAGAGGAGCTTCAGAGGAGCATCAGAGGAGCATCAGAGGAGCATCAGAGGAGCATCAGAGGAGCATCAGAGGAGCATCAGAGGAGGATCAGAGGAGCATCAGAGGAGCATCAGAGGAGCCTCAGAGGAGCATCAGAGGAGCATCAGAGGAGCATCAGAGGAGCATCAGAGGAGCATCAGAGGAGCATCAGACGAGCATCAGAGGAGGATCAGAGGAGCATCAGAGGTGCATCAGAGGAGCCTCAGAGGAGCATCAGAGGAGCAGCAGAGGAGCATCAGAGGAGGATCACAGGAGCATCAGAGGAGCATCACAGGAGCATCAGAGGAGCATCAGAGGAGCATCAGAGGAGCATCAGAGGAGCATCAGAGGAGCATCAGAGGAGCATCAGAGGAGCATCAGAGGAGCATCAGAGGAGCATCAGAGGAGAATCAGAGGAGCATCAGAAGAGCATCACAGGAGCATCAGAGGAGCATCAGAGGAGCATCAGAAGAGCATCACAGGAGCATCAGAGGAGCATCAGAGGAGCATCAGAGGAGCATCAGAGGAGCATCAGAGGAGCATCAGAGGAGCATCAGAGGAGCATCAGAGGAGCATCAGTGGAGCATCAGAGGAGAATCAGAGGAGCATTACAGGAGCATCACAGGAGCATCAGAGGAGCATCAGTGGAGCATCAGAGGAGGATCAGAGGATCATCAGAGGAGCATCAGAGGAGCATCAGAGGAGCATCAGCGGAGCATCAGAGGAGAATCAGAGGAGCATCAGAGGAGCATCACAGAGGCATCAGAGGAGCATCAGAGGACCATCAGAGGAGCATCAGAGGAGCATCTAAGGAGCATCAGAGGAGTATCAGAGGAGCATCAGAGGAGCATCAGAGGTGCATCAGAGGAGCATCAGAGGTGCAGGAGCAGGAGCAGCAGCAGGAGCAGGAACAGGAGCAGGAGCAGGAGCAGGAGCAGGAGCAGGAGCAGGAGCAGGAGCAGGAGCAGGAGCAGGAGCAGGAGCAGGGGCAGGAGCATGAGCAGGAGCAGGAGCAGGAGCAGGAGCAGGAGCAGGAGCAGGAGCAGGAGCAGGAGCAGGAGCAGGAGCAGGAGCAGGTGCAGGAGCAGGAGCATCAAAGGAGTATCAGAGGAGCATCAGAGGAACATCAGAGGAGCATCAGAGGAGCAGGAGCAGGTGCAGGAGCAGGAGCATCAAAGGAGTATCAGAGGAGCATCAGAGGAGCATCAGAGGAGCATCAGAGGAGCATCAGAGGAGCATCAGAGGAGCATCAGAGGAGCATCAGAGGAGCATCAGAGGAGAATCAGAGGAGCATTACAGGAGCATCACAGGAGCATCAGAGGAGCATCAGTGGAGCATCAGAGGAGGATCAGAGGATCATCAGAGGAGCATCAGAGGAGCATCAGAGGAGCATCAGCGGAGCATCAGAGGAGAATCAGAGGAGCATCAGAGGAGCATCAGAGGAGCAGCAGAGGAGCATCAGAGGAGCATCAGAGGAGCATCAGAGGACCATCAGAGGAGCATCAGAGTAGCATCAGAGGAGCATCAGAGGAGCATCAGAGGAGCATCAGAGGAGCATCAGAGGAGGATCAGAGGAGCATAAGAGGAGCATCAGAGGAGCATCAGAGGAGCATCAGAGGAGAATCAGAGGAGCATCAGATGAGCATCAGAGGAGCAGCAGAGGAGCATCAGAGGAGCATCACAGGAGCATCAGAGGAGCATCAGAGGAGCATCAGAGGAGCATCAGAGGTGGATCAGAGGAGCATCAGAGGAGCATCAGAGGAGCATCAGAGGAGCATCAGAGGAGAATCAGAGGAGCATCAGATGAGCATCAGAGGAGCAGCAGAGGAGCATCAGAGGAGCATCACAGGAGCATCAGAGGAGCATCAGAGGAGTATCAGAGGAGCATCAGAGGAGCATCAGAGGAGCATCAGAGGAGCATCAGAGGAGCCTCAGAGGAGCATCAGAGGAGCATCAGTGGAGCATCAGAGGAGCATCAGAGGAGGATCAGAGGAGCATCAGAGGAGCATCAGAGGAGCATCAGAGGAGCATCAGAGGAGTATCAGAGGAGAATCAGATCAGCATCAGAGGAGCAGCAGAGGAGCATCAGAGGAGCATCACAGGAGCATCAGAGGAGCATCAGAGGAGCATCAGAGGAGCATCACAGGAGCATCAGAGGAGCATCAGAGGAGCATCAGAGGAGCATCAGAGGAGCATCAGAGGAGCATCAGAGGAGCCTCAGAGGAGCATCAGAGGAGCATCAGAGGAGCATCAGAGGAGGATCAGAGGAGCATCAGAGGAGCATCAGAGGAGCAGGAGCAGGAGCAGGAGCAGGAGCAGGAGCAGGAGCATCAGAGGTCATTAGAGGAGCATCAGAGGAGCAGGAGCAGGAGCAGGAGCATCAGAGGAGCATCAGAGGAGCATCAGAGGAGCGTCAGAGGAGCATCAGTGGAGCATCAGAGGAGCATCAGAGGAGCATCAGAGGAGCATCAGACGAGCATCAGTGGAGCATCAGAGGAGCAACAGTGGAGCATCAGAGGAGGATCAGAGGAGCATCAGAGGAGCATCAGAGGAGCATCAGAGGAGCATCAGAGGAGCATCAGAGGAGCATCAGAGGAGCATCAGAGGAGCAGGAGCAGGAGCAGGAGCAGGAGCAGGAGCAGGAGCAGGAGCAGGAGCATCAGAGGAGCATCAGAGGAGCATCAGAGGAGCATCAGAGGAGCATCAGTGGAGCATCAGAGGAGGATCAGAGGAGCATCAGAGGAGCATCAGAGGAGCATCAGAGGAGCATCAGAGGAGCATCAGAGGAGCATCAGAGGAGCATCAGAGGAGCATCAGAGGAGGATCAGAGGAGCATCAGAGGAGCATAAGAGGAGCATCAGAGGAGCATCAGAGGAGCATCAGAGGAGCATCAGAGGAGCATCAGAGGAGGATCAGAGGAGCATCAGAGGAGCATCAGAGGAGCATCAGAGGAGCATCAGAGGAGCATTAGAGGAGCATCTGAGGAGCATCAGAGGAGTATCAGAGGAGCATCAGAGGAGCATCTGAGGAGCATCAGAGGAGTATCAGAGGAGCATCAGAGGAGCATCAGAGGTGCATCAGAGGAGCATCAGAGGAGCATCAGAGGAGCATCAGAGGAGCATCAGAGGAGCATCTGAGGAGCATCAGAGGAGTATAAGAGGAGCATCAGAGGAGCATCAGAGGAGCATCAGAGGAGCATCTGAGGAGCATCAGAGGAGTATCAGAGGAGCATCAGAGGAGCATCAGAGGTGCATCAGAGGAGCATCAGAGGTGCAGGAGCAGGAGCAGGAGCAGGAACAGGAGCAGGAGCAGGAGCATGAGCAGGAGCAGGAGCAGGAGCAGGAGCAGGAGCAGGAGCAGGAGCAGGAGCAGGAGCAGGAGCAGGAGCAGGAGCAGGAGCAGGAGCAGGAGCAGGAGCATCAGAGTAGCATCAGAGGAGCATCAGAGTAGCATCAGAGGAGCATCAGAGGAGCCTCAGAGGAGCATCAGAGGAGCATCAGAGGAGCATCAGAGGAGCAGCACAGGAGCATCAGAGGAGGATCACAGGAGCATCAGAGGAGCATCAGAGGAGCATCAGAGGAGCATCAGAGGAGCATCAGAGGAGCATCAGAGGAGCCTCAGAGGAGCATCAGAGGAGCATCAGAGGAGAATCAGAGGAGCATCAGAGGAGCATCAGAGGAGCATCAGATGAGCATCAGAGGAGCATCAGAGGAGCATCAGAGGAGCATCAGAGGAGCATCAGAGGAGCATCAGAGGAGCATCAGAGGAGCATCAGAGGAGCATCAGAGGAGCATCATAGGAGCATCCGAGGAGCATCAGAGGAGCATCAGAGGAGCATCAGAGGAGCCTCAGAGGAGCCTCAGATGAGCCTCAGAGGAGCCTCAGAGGAGCATCAGAGGAGCATCAGAGGAGCATCAGAGGAGCATCAGAGGAGCATCAGAGGAGCCTCAGAGGAGGATCAGAGGAGCATCAGAGGAGCATCAGAGGAGCATCAGAGGAGCATCTGAGGAGCATCAGAGGAGTATCAGAGGAGCATCAGAGGAGCATCAGAGGTGCATCAGAGGAGCATCAGAGGTGCAGGAGCAGGAGCAGGAGCAGGAACAGGAGCAGGAGCAGGAGCAGGAGCAGGAACAGGAGCAGGAGCAGGAGCAGGAGCAGGAGCAGGAGCAGGAGCAGGAGCAGGAGCAGGAGCAGGAGCAGGAGCAGGAGCAGGAGCAGGAGCAGGAGCAGGAGCAGGAGCAGGAGCAGGAGCAGGAGCAGGAGCAGGAGCATCAGAGGAGCATCAGAGGAGCATCAGAGGAGCCTCAGAGGAGCATCAGAGGAGCATCAGAGGAGCATCAGAGGAGCAGCACAGGAGCATCAGAGGAGGATCACAGGAGCATCAGAGGAGCATCAGAGGAGCAACAGAGGAGCATCAGAGGAGCATCAGAGGAGCATCAGAGGAGCCTCAGAGGAGCATCAGAGGAGCATCAGAGGAGTATCAGAGGAGCATCAGATGAGCATCAGAGGAGCATCAGAGGAGCATCAGAGGAGCATCAGAGGAGCATCAGAGGAGCATCAGAGGAGCATCAGAGGAGCATCAGAGGAGCATCAGAGGAGCATCAGAGGAGCATCAGAGGAGCCTCAGAGGAGCATCAGAGGAACATCAGAGGAGCATCATAGGAGCATCAGAGGAGCATCAGAGGAGCATCAGAGGAGCATCAGAGGAGCCTCAGAGGAGCCTCAGATGAGCCTCAGAGGAGCATCAGAGGAGCATCAGAGGAGCATCAGAGGAGCATCAGTGGAGCATCAGAGGAGCATCAGAGGAGCATCAGGGGAGCATCAGAGGAGCAACAGAGGAGCATCAGAGGAGCATCAGAGGAGCATCAGAGGAGCATCAGAGGAGCATCAGAGGAACATCAGTGGAGCATCAGAGGAGCATCAGAGGAGCATCAGAGGAGCAGGAGCAGGAGCAGGAGCAGGAGAAGGAGCAGGAGCAGGAGCAGGAGCAGGAGCAGGAGCAGGAGCATCAGAGGAGCATCAGATGAGCAGGAGCAGGAGCAGGAGCAGGAGCAGGAGCAGGAGCAGGAGCAGGAGCAGGAGCAGGAGCAGGAGCAGGAGCAGGAGCAGGAGCAGGAGCAGGAGCAGGAGCAGGGGCAGGAGCATGAGCAGGAGCAGGAGCAGGAGCAGGAGCAGGAGCAGGAGCAGGAGCAGGAGCAGGAGCAGGAGCAGGAGCAGGAGCAGGTGCAGGAGCAGGAGCATCAAAGGAGTATCAGAGGAGCATCAGAGGAACATCAGAGGAGCATCAGAGGAGCATCAGAGGAGCATCAGAGGAGCATCAGAGGAGCATCAGAGGAGCATCAGAGGAGCATCAGAGGAGAATCAGAGGAGCATTACAGGAGCATCACAGGAGCATCAGAGGAGCATCAGTGGAGCATCAGAGGAGGATCAGAGGATCATCAGAGGAGCATCAGAGGAGCATCAGAGGAGCATCAGCGGAGCATCAGAGGAGAATCAGAGGAGCATCAGAGGAGCATCAGAGGAGCAGCAGAGGAGCATCAGAGGAGCATCAGAGGAGCATCAGAGGAGCATCAGAGGAGCATCAGAGTAGCATCAGAGGAGCATCAGAGGAGCATCAGAGGAGCATCAGAGGAGCATCAGAGGAGGATCAGAGGAGCATAAGAGGAGCATCAGAGGAGCATCAGAGGAGCATCAGAGGAGAATCAGAGGAGCATCAGATGAGCATCAGAGGAGCAGCAGAGGAGCATCAGAGGAGCATCACAGGAGCATCAGAGGAGCATCAGAGGAGCATCAGAGGAGCATCAGAGGTGGATCAGAGGAGCATCAGAGGAGCATCAGAGGAGCATCAGAGGAGCATCAGAGGAGCATCAGAGGAGCATCAGAGGAGCATCAGAGGAGCATCAGAGGAGCATCAGAGGAGCATCAGAGGAGCATCAGAGGAGCATCAGAGGAGCATCAGAGGAGCCTCAGAGGAGCATCAGAGGAGCATCAGAGGAGCATCAGAGGAACATCAGTGGAGCATCAGAGGAGCATCAGAGGAGCATCAGAGGAGCAGGAGCAGGAGCAGGAGCAGGAGCAGGAGCAGGAGCAGGAGCAGGAGCAGGAGCAGGAGCAGGAGCAGGAGCAGGAGCATCAGAGGAGCATCAGATGAGCAGGAGCAGGAGCAGGAGCAGGAGCAGGAGCATGAGCAGGAGCAGGAGCAGGAGCAGGAGCAGGAGCATCAGAGGATCATAGGAAGAGCATCAGAGGAGCATCAGAGGAGCATCAGAGGAGCATCAGAGGAGCATCAGAGGAGCATCAGAGGAGGATCAGAGGAGCATCAGAGGAGCATCAGAGGAGCATCAGAGGAGCATCAGAGGAGCATCAGAGGAGCTTCAGAGGAGCATCAGAGGAGCATCAGAGGAGCATCAGAGGAGCATCAGAGGAGCATCAGAGGAGGATCAGAGGAGCATCAGAGGAGCATCAGAGGAGCCTCAGAGGAGCATCAGAGGAGCATCAGAGGAGCATCAGAGGAGCGTCAGAGGAGCATCAGAGGAGCATCAGAGGAGCATCAGAGGAGCATCAGAGGAGCATCAGAGGAGCATCAGTGGAGCATCAGAGGAGCATCAGTGGAGCATCAGATGAGGATCAGAGGAGCATCAGAGGAGCATCAGAGGAGCATCAGAGGAGCATCAGAGGAGCATCAGAGGAGCATCAGAGGAGCAGGAGCAGGAGCAGGAGCAGGAGCAGGAGCAGGAGCAGGAGCATCAGAGGAGCATCAGAGGAGCATCAGAGGAGCATCAGAGGAGCATCAGTGGAGCATCAGAGGAGGATCAGAGGAGCATCAGAGGAGCATCAGAGGAGCATCAGAGGAGCATCAGAGGAGCATCAGAGGATCATCAGAGGAGCATCAGAGGAGCATCAGAGGAGCATCAGAGGAGGATCAGAGGAGCATCAGAGGAGCATCAGAGGAGCATCAGAGGAGCATCAGAGGAGCATCAGAGGAGCATCAGAGGAGGATCAGAGGAGCATCAGAGGAGCATCAGAGGAGCATCAGAGGAGCATCAGAGGAGCATCAGAGGAGCATCTGAGGAGCATCAGAGTAGTATCAGAGGAGCATCAGAGGAGCATCTGAGGAGCATCAGAGGAGTATCAGAGGAGCATCAGAGGTGCATCAGAGGTGCATCAGAGGAGCATCAGAGGAGCATCAGAGGAGCATCAGAGGAGCATCAGAGGAGCATCTGAGGAGCATCAGAGGAGTATAAGAGGAGCATCAGAGGAGCATCAGAGGAGCATCAGAGGAGCATCTGAGGAGCATCAGAGGAGTATCAGAGGAGCATCAGAGGAGCATCAGAGGTGCATCAGAGGAGCATCAGAGGTGCAGGAGCAGGAGCAGGAGCAGGAGCAGGAGCAGGAGCAGGAGCAGGAGCAGGAGCAGGAGCAGGAGCAGGAGCAGGAGCAGGAGCAGGAGCAGGAGCAGGAGCAGGAGCAGGAGCAGGAGCAGGAGCAGGAGCAGGAGCAGGAGCAGGAGCAGGAGCAGGAGCAGGAGCAGGAGCAGGAGCAGGAGCATCAGAGGAGCATCAGAGGAGCATCAGAGGAGCCTCAGAGGAGCATCAGAGGAGCATCAGAGGAGCATCAGAGGAGCATCAGAGGAGCATCAGAGGAGCATCAGAGGAGCATCAGAGGAGCATCAGAGGAGCATCAGAGGAGCATCAGAGGAGCATCAGAGGAGCATCAGAGGAGCATCAGAGGAGCATCAGAAGAGCATCAGTGGAGCATCAGAGGAGCATCAGAGGAGCATCAGGGTAGCATCAGAGGAGCAACAGAGGAGCATCAGAGGAGCATCAGAGGAGCATCAGAGGAGCATCAGAGGAGCATCAGAGGAACATCAGTGGAGCATCAGAGGAGCATCAGAGGAGCATCAGAGGAGCAGGAGCAGGAGCAGGAGCAGGAGCAGGAGCAGGAGCAGGAGCAGGAGCCGGAGCAGGAGCAGGAGCAGGAGCATCAGAGGAGCATCAGATGAGCAGGAGCAGGAGCAGGAGCAGGAGAAGGAGCATGAGCAGGAGCAGGAGCAGGAGCAGGAGCAGGAGCATCAGAGGATCATAGGAAGAGCATCAGAGGAGCATCAGAGGAGCATCAGAGGAGCATCAGAGGAGCATCAGAGGAGCATCAGAGGAGCATCAGAGGAGCTTCAGAGGAGCATCAGAGGAGCTTCAGAGGAGCATCAGAGGAGGATCACAGGAGCATCAGAGGAGCATCAGAGGAGCATCAGAGGGGCATCAGAGGAGCATCAGAGGAGCATCAGACGAGCATCAGAGGAGCATCAGATGAGCAGGAGCAGGAGCAGGAGAAGGAGCAGGAGCAGGAGCAGGAGCATCAGAGGATCATAGGAAGAGCATCAGAGGAGCAACAGAGGAGCATCAGAGGAGCATCAGAGGAGCATCAGAGGAGCATCAGAGGAGCATCAGAGGAACATCAGTGGAGCATCAGAGGAGCATCAGAGGAGCATCAGAGGAGCAGGAGCAGGAGCAGGAGCAGGAGCAGGAGCAGGAGCAGGAGCAGGAGCAGGAGCAGGAGCAGGAGCAGGAGCAGGAGCATCAGAGGAGCATCAGATGAGCAGGAGCAGGAGCAGGAGCAGGAGCAGGAGCATGAGCAGGAGCAGGAGCAGGAGCAGGAGCAGGAGCATCAGAGGATCATAGGAAGAGCATCAGAGGAGCATCAGAGGAGCATCAGAGGAGCATCAGAGGAGCATCAGAGGAGCATCAGAGGAGCATCAGAGGAGCTTCAGATGAGCATCAGAGGAGCTTCAGAGGAGAATCAGAGGAGCATCAGAGGAGCATCAGAGGAGCATCAGAGGAGCATCAGAGGAGGATCAGAGGAGCATCAGAGGAGCCTCAGAGGAGCATCAGAGGAGCATCAGAGGAGCATCAGAGGAGCATCAGAGGAGCATCAGAGGAGCATCAGACGAGCATCAGAGGAGGATCAGAGGAGCATCAGAGGTGCATCAGAGGAGCCTCAGAGGAGCATCAGAGGAGCAGCAGAGGAGCATCAGAGGAGGATCACAGGAGCATCAGAGGAGCATCACAGGAGCATCAGAGGAGCATCAGAGGAGCATCAGAGGGGCATCAGAGGAGCATCAGAGGAGCATCAGACGAGCATCAGAGGAGCATCAGAGGAGCCTCAGAGGAGCATCAGAGGAGCATCAGAGGAGCATCAGAGGAGCATCAGAGGAACAGCGAGGAGCATCAGATGAGCATCAGAGGAGCATCACAGGAGCATCAGAGGAGCATCAGAGGAGCATCACAAAGCATCAGAGGAGCATCATTGGAGCATCAGTGGAGCATCAGAGGAACAGCAGAGGAGCATCAGATGAGCATCAGAGGAGCATCACAGGAGCATCAGAGGAGCATCAGAGGAGCATCACAGGAGCATCAGAGGAGCATCATTGGAGCATCAGAGGAGCATCAGATTAGCATCAGAGGAGCATCAGAGGAGCATCAGAGGAGCATCAGAGGAGGATCAGAGGAGCATCAGAGGAGCATCAGAGGAGCATCAGAGGAGCATCAGAGGAGCATCAGAGGAGCATCAGAGGAGCATCAGAGGAGCATCAGAGGAGGATCAGAGGAGCATCAGAGGAGCATCAGAGAAGCCTCAGAGGAGCATCAGAGGAGCATCAGAGGAGCATCAGAGGAGCATCAGAGGAGCAGCAGAGGAGCATCAGAGGAGGATCACAGGAGCATCAGAGGAGCATCACAGGATCATCAGAGGAGCATCAGAGGAGCATCAGAGGAGCATCAGAGGAGCATCAGAGGAGCATCAGAGGAGCCTCAGAGGAGCATCAGAGGAGCATCAGAAGAGCATCAGAAGAGCATCAGAGGAGCATCAGAGGAGCATCAGAGGAGGATCAGAGGAGCATCAGAGGAGCATCAGAGGAGCATCAGAGGAGCATCAGAGGAGCATCAGAGGAGCATCAGAGTAGCATCAGAGGAGCACCAGAGGAGCATCAGAGGAGCATCAGAGGAGCATCAGAGGAGCATCAGAGGAGCATCAGAGAGGCTTCAGAGGAGCATCAGAGGAGGATCAGAGGAGCATCAGAGGAGCATCAGAGGAGCATCAGAGGAGCATCAGAGGAGCATCAGAGGAGCATCAGATGAGCATCAGAGGAGCAGCAGAGGAGCATCACAGGAGCATCAGAGGAGCATCAGAGGAGCATCAGAGGAGCATCAGAGGAGCCTCAGAGGAGAATCAGAGGAGTATCAGAGGAGCATCAGAGGAGCCTCAGAGGAGCCTCAGTGGAGCCTCAGAGGAGCCTCAGAGGAGCATCAGAGGAGCATCAGAGGAGCATCAGAGGAGCATCAGAGGAGCATCAGAGGAGCATCAGAGGAGCATCAGAGGAGCATCAGAGGAGGATCAGAGGAGGATCAGAGGAGCATCAGAGCAGCATCAGAGGAGCATCAGAGGAGCATCAGAGGAGCATCACAGGAGCATCACAGGAGCATCACAGAAGCATCAGAGGTGCATCATTGGAGCATCAGAGGAGCATCAGAGGAGCATCAGAGGAGCATCAGAGGAGCATCAGAGGAGCATCAGAGGAGCATCAGAGGAGCATCAGAGGAGCATCAGAGGAGCATCAGAGGAGCATCAGTGGAGCATCAGAGGAGCATCAGAGGAGCATCAGAGGAGTATCAGAGGAGCATCAGAGGAGCAGGAGCAGGAGCAGGAGCAGGAGCAGGAGCAGGAGCAGGAGCAGGAGCAGGAGCAGGTGAAGGAGCAGGAGCATCAGAGGAGCATCAGAGGAGCAGGAGCAGGAGCAGGAGCAGGAGCAGGAGCAGGAGCAGGAGCAGGAGCAGGACCATCAGAGGAGCATCAGAGGAGCAGGAGCAGGAGCAGGAGCAGGAGCAGGAGCATCAGAGGTCATCAGAGGAGCATCAGAGGAGCAGTAGTAGGAGAATGAGCATCAGAGGAGCATCAGAGGAGCATCAGAGGAGCATCAGAGGAGCATCAGAGGAGCATCAGAGGAGCATCAGAGGAGCATCAGTGGAGCATCAGATGAGCATCAGAGGAGCAGCAGAGGAGCATCAGAGGAGCATCACAGGAGCATCAGAGGAGCATCAGAGGAGCATCAGAGGAGCATCAGAGGAGCCTCAGAGGAGCATCAGAGGAGCATCAGAGGAGCATCAGAGGAGCATCAGAGGAGCATCAGAGGAGCATAGAGGAGCATCAGAGGAGGATCAGAGGAGCATCAGAGGATCATCAGAGGAGCATCAGAGGAGCATCAGAGGAGAATCAGATGAGCATCAGAGGAGCAGCAGAGGAGCATCACAGGAGCATCACAGGAGCATCAGAGGAGCATCAGAGGAGCATCAGAGGAGCATCAGAGGAGCATCAGAGGAGCCACAGAGGAGCATCAGAGGAGCCTCAGAGGAGCCTCAGAGGAGCCTCAGAGGAGCATCAGAGGAGCATCAGAGGAGCATCAGAGGAGCAGGAGCAGGAGCAGGAGCAGGAGCAGGAGCAGGAGCAGGAGCAGGTGCAGGAGCAGGTGCAGGAGCAGGAGCATCAGAGGAGCATCAGAGGAGCAGGAGCAGGAGCAGGAGCAGGAGCAGGAGCAGGAGCAGGAGCAGGAGCAGGTGAAGGAGCAGGAGCATCAGAGGAGCATCAGAGGAGCAGGAGCAGGAGCAGGAGCAGGAGCAGGAGCAGGAGCAGGAGCAGGAGCAGGACCATCAGAGGAGCATCAGAGGAGCAGGAGCAGGAGCAGGAGCAGGAGCAGGAGCATCAGAGGTCATCAGAGGAGCATCAGAGGAGCAGTAGTAGGAGAATGAGCATCAGAGGAGCATCAGAGGAGCATCAGAGGAGCATCAGAGTAGCATCAGAGGAGCATCAGAGGAGCATCAGAGGAGCATCAGTGGAGCATCAGAGGAGCATCAGAGGAGCATCAGAGGAGCATCAGAGGAGCATCAGAGGAGCATCAGAGGAGGATCAGAGGAGCATCAGACAGCATCGGAGGAGCATCAGAGGAGCATCAGAGGAGAATCAGAGGAGCATCAGATGAGCATCAGAGGAGCAGCAGAGGAGCATCAGAGGAGCATCACAGGAGCATCAGAGGAGCATCAGAGGAGCATCAGAGGAGCATCAGAGGAGCATCAGAGGAGCATCAGAGGAGCCTCAGAGGAGCATCAGAGGAGCATCAGAGGAGCATCAGAGGAGCATCAGAGGAGCATCAGAGGAGCATCAGAGGAGGATCAGAGGAGCATCAGAGGAGCATCAGAGGAGCATCAGAGGAGAATCAGAGGAGAATCAGATGAGCATCAGAGGAGCAGCAGAGGAGCATCAGAGGAGCATCACAGGAGCATCAGAGGAGCATCAGAGGAGCATCAGAGGAGCATCAGAGGAGCATCAGAGGAGCCTCAGAGGAGCATCAGAGGAGCCTCAGAGGAGCCTCAGAGGAGCCTCAGAGGAGCATCAGAGGAGCATCAGAGGAGCATCAGAGGAGGATCAGAGGAGCATCAGAGGAGCATCAGAGGAGCATCAGAGGAGCATCAGAGGAGCATCAGAGGAGGATCAGAGGAGGATCAGAGGAGCATCAGAGGAGCATCAGAGGAGCATCAGAGGAGCATCAGAGGAGCATCAGAGGAGCATCAGAGGAGCATCACAGGAGCATCAGTGGAGCATCATTGGAGCATCATTGGAGCATCAGAGGAGCATCAGAGGAGCATCAGAGGAGCAACAGAGGAGCATCAGAGGAGCATCAGTGGAGCATCAGAGGAGCATCAGAGGAGCATCAGAGGTGCATCAGAGGAGCATCTGAGGAGCATCAGAGGAGCATCATAGGAGCATCAGAGGAGCATCAGAGGTGCATCAGAGGAGCATCTGAGGAGCATCAGTGGAGCATCAGAGGAGCATCAGAGGTGCATCAGAGGAGCATCGAGCAGGAGCAGGAGCATCAGAGGTGCAGGAGCAGGAGCCGGAGCAGGAGCCGGAGCAGGAGCCGGAGCAGGAGCAGGAGCAGGAGCAGGAGCAGGAGCTGGAGCAGGAGCAGGGTCACGAGCAGGAGCAGGAGCAGGAGCAGGAGCAGGAGCAGGAGCAGGAGCAGGAGCAGGAGCAGGAGCAGGAGCAGGAGCAGGAGCAGGAGCAGGAGCAGGAGCATCAGAGGAGCATCAGAGGAGCATCAGAGGAACATCAGAGGAGCATCAGAGGAGCATCAGAGGAGCATCAGAGGAGCATCAGAGGAGCATCAGAGGAACATCAGAGGAGCATCAGAGGAGAATCAGAGGAGCATTACAGGAGCATCACAGGAGATTCAGAGGAGCATCAGTGGAACATCAGAGGAGGATCAGAGGATCATCAGAGGAGCATCAGAGGAGCATCAGAGGAGCATCAGCGGAGCATCAGAGGAGAATCAGAGGAGCATCAGAGGAGCATCAAAGAGGCATCAGAGGAGCATCAGAGGAGCATCAGAGGAGCATCAGAGGAGCATCTAAGGAGCATCAGAGGAGTATCAGAGGAGCATCAGAGGAGCATCAGAGGTGCATCAGAGGAGCATCAGAGGTGCAGGAGCAGGAGCAGCAGCAGGAGCAGGAACAGGAGCAGGAGCAGGAGCAGGAGCAGGAGCAGGAGCAGGAGCAGGAGCAGGAGCAGGAGCAGGAGCAGGAGCAGGAGCAGGAGCAGGAGCAGGAGCAGGAGCAGGAGCAGGAGCAGGAGCAGGAGCAGGAGCAGGAGCAGGAGCAGGAGCAGGAGCAGGAGCAGGAGCAGGAGCAGGAGCAGGAGCAGGAGCAGGAGCAGGAGCAGGAGCAGGAGCAGGAGCAGGAGCAGGAGCAGGAGCAGGAGCAGGAGCAGGAGCAGGAGCAGGAGCAGGAGCAGGAGCAGGAGCAGGAGCATCAGAGGAGCATCAGAGGAGCATCAGAGGAACATCAGAGGAGCATCAGAGGAGCATCAGAGGAGCATCAGAGGAGCATCAGAGGAGCATCAGAGGAACATCAGAGGAGCATCAGAGGAGAATCAGAGGAGCATTACAGGAGCATCACAGGAGCATCAGAGGAGCATCAGTGGAACATCAGAGGAGGATCAGAGGATCATCAGAGGAGCATCAGAGGAGCATCAGGGGAGCATCAGCGGAGCATCAGAGGAGAATCAGAGGAGCATCAGAGGAGCATCACAGAGGCATCAGAGGAGCATCAGAGGAGCATCAGAGGAGCATCAGAGGAGCATCTAAGGAGCATCAGAGGAGTATCAGAGGAGAATCAGAGGAGCATCAGAGGTGCATCAGAGGAGCATCAGAGGTGCAGGAGCAGGAGCAGCAGCAGGAGCAGGAACAGGAGCAGGAGCAGGAGCAGGAGCAGGAGCAGGAGCAGGAGCAGGAGCAGGAGCAGGAGCAGGAGCAGGAGCAGAAGCAGGAGCAGGAGCAGGAGCAGGAGCAGGAGCAGGAGCAGGAGCAGGAGCAGGAGCAGGAGCAGGAGCAGGAGCAGGAGCAGGAGCAGGAGCAGGAGCAGGAGCAGGAGCAGGAGCAGGAGCAGGAGCAGGAGCAGGAGCAGGAGCATCGGAGGAGCATCAGAGGAGCATCAGAGGAGCATCAGAGGAGCATCAGAGGAGCATCAGAGGAGCATCAGAGGAGGATCAGAGGAGCATCAGAGGAGCATCAGAGGAGCATCAGAGGAGCAGGAGCAGGAGCATCGGAGGAGCATCAGAGGAGCATCAGAGGAGCATCAGAGGAGCATCAGAGGAGCATCGGAGGAGCATCAGAGGAGCATCAGAGGAGGATCAGAGGAGCATCAGAGGAGCATCAGAGGAGCATCAGAGGAGCATCAGAGGAGCATCAGAGGAGCATCAGAGGAGCATCAGAGGAGCATCATAGGAGCATCAGAGGAGCATCAGAGGAGCATCAGAGGAGCATCAGAGGAGCATCAGAGGAGCCTCAGAGGAGCATCAGAGGAGCATCAGAGGAGCATCAGAGGAGCATCAGAGGAACAGCAGAGGAACAGCAGAGGAGCATCACAGGAGCATCAGAGGAGCATCAGAGGAGCATCAGAAGAGAATCAGAGGAGGATCACAGGAGCATCAGAGGAGCATCACAGGAGCATCAGAGGAGCATCAGAGGAGCATCAGAGGAGCATCAGAGGAGCATCAGAGGAGCATCAGAGGAGCATCAGAGGAGCCTCAGAGGAGCATCAGAGGAGCATCAGAGGAGCATCAGAGGAGCATCAGAGGAGCAGCAGAGGAGGATCAGAGGAGCATCAGAGGAGCATCGGAGGAGCATCAGAGGAGCATCAGAGGAGCATCAGAGGAGCCTCAGAGGAGCATCAGAGGAGCATCAGAGGAGCATCAGAGGAGCATCAGAGGAGCATCAGAGGAGCAGCAGAGGAGGATCAGAGGAGCATCAGAGGAGCATCAGAGGAGCATCAGAGGAGCATCAGAGGAGCATCAGAGTAGCATCAGAGGAGCATCAGAGGAGCATCAGAGGAGCATCAGAGGAGGATCAGAGGAGCATAAGAGGAGCATCAGAGGAGCATCAGAGGAGCATCAGAGGAGAATCAGAGGAGCATCAGATGAGCATCAGAGGAGCAGCAGAGGAGCATCAGAGGAGCATCACAGGAGCATCAGATGAGCATCAGAGGAACATCAGAGGAGCATCAGAGGTGGATCAGAGGAGCATCAGAGGAGCATCAGAGGAGCATCAGAGGAGCATCAGAGGAGAATCAGAGGAGCATCAGATGAGCATCAGAGGAGCAGCAGAGGAGCATCAGAGGAGCATCACAGGAGCATCAGAGGAGCATCAGAGGAGTATCAGAGGAGCATCAGAGGAGCATCAGAGGAGCATCAGAGGAGCATCAGAGGAGCATCAGAGGAGGATCAGAGGAGCATCAGAGGAGCATCAGAGGAGCATCAGAGGAGCATCAGAGGAGCATCAGAGGAGCATCAGAGGAGCATCAGAGGAGCATCAGAGGAGCATCAGAGGAGCATCAGAGGAGCCTCAGAGGAGCATCAGAGGAGCATCAGAGGAGCATCAGAGGAGCATCAGAGGAACAGCAGAGGAGCATCAGAGGAGCATCACAGGAGCATCAGAGGAGCATCAGAGGAGCATCAGAGGAGCATCAGAGGAGCATCAGAGGAGCATCAGAGGAGAATCAGAGGAGCATCAGAGGAGACTCAGAGGAGCCTCAGAGGAGCCTCAGAGGAGAATCAGATGAGCATCAGAGGAGCATCAGAGGAGCATCAGAGGAGCATCAGAGGAGCATCAGAGGAGGATCAGAGGAGCATCAGAGGAGCATCAGAGGAGCATCAGAGGAGCATCATAGGAGCATCAGAGGAGCATCAGAGGAGCATCAGAGAAGCATCAGAGGAGCATCAGAGGAGAATCAGAGGAGCATCAGAGGAGGATCAGAGGAGCATCAGAGGAGCATCAGAGGAGCCTCAGAGGAGCATCAGAGGAGCATCAGAGGAGCATCAGAGGAGCATCAGAGGAGCAGCACAGGAGCATCAGAGGAGGATCACAGGAGCATCAGAGGAGCATCAGAGGAGAATCAGAGGAGCATCAGAGGAGCATCAGAGGAGCATCAGAGGAGCCTCAGAGGAGCATCAGAGGAGTATCAGAGGAGCATCAGATGAGCATCAGAGGAGCATCAGAGGAGCATCAGAGGAGGATCAGAGGAGCATCAGAGGAGCATCAGAGGAGCATCAGAGGAGCATCAGAGGAGCATCAGAGGAGCATCAGAGGAGCATCAGAGGAGCATCAGAGGAGCATCAGTGGAGCATCAGAGGAGCATCAGAGGAGCATCAGGGGAGCATCAGAGGAGCAACAGAGGAGCATCAGAGGAGCATCAGAGGAGCATCAGAGGAGCATCAGAGGAGCATCAGAGGAGCATCAGAGGAGCATCAGTGGAGCATCAGAGGAGCATCAGAGGAACATCAGAGGAGCATCAGAGGAGCATCAGAGGAGCATCAGAGGAGCAGGAGCAGGAGCAGGAGCAGGAGCAGGAGCAGGAGCAGGAGCAGGAGCAGGAGCAGGAGCATCAGAGGAGCATCAGATGAGCAGGAGCAGGAGCAGGAGCAGGAGCAGGAGCATCAGAGGAGTATCAGAGGAACATCAGTGGAGCAGGAGCAGGAGCAGGAGCATCAGAGGAGCATCAGAGGAGCATCAGAGGAGCATCAGAGGAGCATCAGAGGAGCATCAGAGGAGCATCAGAGGAGCATCAGAGGAGCCCCAGAGGAGCCTCAGAGGAGCATCAGAGGAGCATCAGAGGAGCATCAGAGGAGCATCAGAGGAGCATCAGAGGAGCATCAGAGGAGCATCAGAGGAGCATCAGAGGAGCATCAGAGGATCATCAGAGGAGCAACAGAGGAGCATCAGAGGAGCATCAGAGGAGTATCAGAGGAGCATCAGAGGAGGATCAGAAGAGCATCAGAGGAGCATCAGAGGAGCATCAGAGGAGCATCAGAGGAGCATCAGAGGAGGATCAGAGGAGCATGAGAGGAGCATCAGAGAAGCATCAGAGGAGCATCAGAGGAGCATCAGAGGAGCATCAGAGGAGCATCAAAGGAGCATCAGAGGAGCATCACAGGAGCATCAGAGGAGCATCATTGGAGCATCATTGGAGCATCAGAGGAGCATCAGAGGAGCATCAGAGGAGCATCAGAGGAGCATCAGAGGAGCATCAGAGGAGCATCAGAGGAGCATCAGAGGAGCATCAGAGGAGCCTCAGAGGAGCATCAGAGGAGCATCAGAGGAGCATCAGAGGAGCATCAGAGGAGCATCAGAGGAGCAGAAGCAGTAGCAGGAGCAGGAGCAGGAGCAGGAGCAGGAGCAGGAGCAGGAGCAGGAGCAGGAGCATCAGAGGAGCATCAGATGAGCAGGAGCAGGAGCAGGAGCAGGAGCAGGAGCATCAGAGGAGTATCAGAGGAACATCAGTGGAGCAGGAGCAGGAGCAGGAGCATCAGAGGAGCATCAGAGGAGCATCAGAGGAGCATCAGAGGAGCATCAGAGGAGCATCAGAGGAGCATCAGAGGAGCATCAGAGGAGCCCCAGAGGAGCCTCAGAGGAGCCTCAGAGGAGCATCAGAGGAGCATCAGAGGAGCATCAGAGGAACATCAGAGGAGCATCAGAGGAGCCTCAGAGGAGCATCAGAGGAGCATCAGAGGAGCATCAGAGGAGCATCAGAGGAGCATCAGAGGAGCATCAGAGGAGCATCAGAGGATCATCAGAGGAGCAACAGAGGAGCATCAGAGGAGCATCAGAGGAGTATCAGAGGAGCATCAGAGGAGGATCAGAAGAGCATCAGAGGAGCATCAGAGGAGCATCAGAGGAGCATCAGAGGAGCATCAGAGGAGCATCAGAGGAGGATCAGAGGAGCATGAGAGGAGCATCAGAGGAGCATCAGAGGAGCATCAGAGGAGCATCAGAGGAGCATCAGAGGAGCATCAAAGGAGCATCAGAGGAGCATCACAGGAGCATCAGAGGAGCATCATTGGACCATCATTGGAGCATCAGAGGAGCATCAGAGGAGCATCAGAGGAGCATCAGAGGAGCAACAGAGGAGCATCAGAGGAGCATCAGAGGAGCATCACAGGTGCATCACAGGTGCATCAGAGGAGCATCAGAGGAGCATCAGAGGAGGATCAGAGGAGCATCAGAGGAGCATCAGAGGAGCATCAGAGGAGCATCAGAGGAGCATCAGAGGAGCATCAGAGGAGCATCAGAGGAGCATCAGATGAGGATCAGAGGAGCATCAGAGGAGCATCAGAGGAGCATCAGAGGAGCATCAGAGGAGCCTCAGAGGAGCATCAGAGGAGCATCAGAGGAGCATCAGAGGAACAGCAGAGGAACAGCAGAGGAGCATCACAGGAGCATCAGAGGAGCATCACAGGAGCATCACAGGAGCATCAGAGGAGCATCAGAGGAGCATCAGAAGAGAATCAGAGGAGCCTCAGAGGAGCCTCAGAGGAGCATCAGAGGAGCATCAGAGGAGCATCAGAGGAGCATCAGAGGAGCATCAGAGGAGCATCAGAGGAGCATCAGAGGAGCATCAGAGGAGGATCAGAGGAGCATCAGAGGAGGATCACAGGAGCATCAGAGGAGCATCACAGGAGCATCAGAGGAGCATCAGAGGAGCATCAGAGGAGCATCAGAGGAGCCTCAGAGGAGCATCAGAGGAGCATCAGAGGAGCATCAGAGGAGCATCAGAGGAGCCTCAGAGGAGCATCAGAGGAGCATCAGAGGAGCATCAGAGGAGCATCAGAGGAGCATCAGAGGAGCATCAGAGGAGCCTCAGAGGAGCCTCAGAGGAGCCTCAGAGGAGCATCAGAGGAGCATCAGAGGAGCATCAGAGGAGCATCAGAAGAGCATCAGTGGAGCATCAGAGGAGCATCAGAGGAGCATCAGGGGAGCCTCAGAGGAGCAACAGAGGAGCATCAGAGGAGCATCAGAGGAGAATCAGAGGAGCATCAGAGGAGCATCAGAGGAGCATCAGAGGAGGATCAGAGGAGCATAAGAGGAGCATCAGAGGAGCATCAGAGGAGCATCAGAGGAGAATCAGAGGAGCATCAGATGAGCATCAGAGGAGCAGCAGAGGAGCATCAGAGGAGCATCACAGGAGCATCAGATGAGCATCAGAGGAACATCAGAGGAGCATCAGAGATGGATCAGAGGAGCATCAGAGGAGCATCAGAGGAGCATCAGAGGAGCATCAGAGGAGAATCAGAGGAGCATCAGATGAGCATCAGAGGAGCAGCAGAGGAGCATCAGAGGAGCATCACAGGAGCATCAGAGGAGCATCAGAGGAGTATCAGAGGAGCATCAGAGGAGCATCAGAGGAGCATCAGAGGAGCATCAGAGGAGCATCAGAGGAGGATCAGAGGAGCATCAGAGGAGCATCAGAGGAGCATCAGAGGAGCATCAGAGGAGCATCAGAGGAGCATCAGAGGAGCATCAGAGGAGCATCAGAGGAGCAGGAGCAGGGGCAGGAGCAGGAGCAGGAGCAGGAGCAGGAGCAGGTGCAGGAGCAGGTGCAGGAGCAGGAGCATCAGAGGAGCATCAGAGGAGCAGGAGCAGGAGCAGGAGCAGGAGCAGGAGCAGGAGCAGGAGCAGGAGCAGGTGAAGGAGCAGGAGCATCAGAGGAGCATCAGAGGAGCAGGAGCAGGAGCAGGAGCAGGTGCAGGAGCAGGAGCATCAGAGGAGCATCAGAGGAGCAGGAGCAGGAGCAGGAGCAGGAGCAGGAGCAGGAGCAGGAGCAGGAGCAGGTGAAGGAGCAGGACCATCAGAGGAGCATCAGAGGAGCAGGAGCAGGAGCAGGAGCAGGAGCAGGAGCATCAGAGGTCATCAGAGGAGCATCAGAGGAGCAGTAGTAGGAGAATGAGCATCAGAGGAGCATCAGAGGAGCATCAGAGGAGCATCAGAGGAGCATCAGAGGAGCATCAGAGGAGCATCAGAGGAGCATCAGTGGAGCATCAGAGGAGCATCAGAGGAGCATCAGAGGAGCATCAGAGGAGCATCAGAGGAGCATCAGAGGAGCATCAGAGGAGCATCAGAGGAGGATCAGAGGAGCATCAGTGGAGCATCAGAGGAGCATCAGAGGTGCATCAGAGGAGCATCAGAGGAGCATCAGAGGAGCATCAGAGGAGCATCAGAGGAGCATCTGAGGAGCATCAGAGGAGTATCAGAGGAGCATCAGAGGAGCATCAGAGGAGCATCAGAGTAGCATCAGAGGAGCATCAGAGGAGCCTCTGAGGAGCATCAGAGGAGCATCAGAGGAGCATCAAAGGAGCATAAGAGGAGCATCAGAGGAGGATCAGAGGAGCATCAGAGGAGCATCAGAGGAGCATCAGAGGAGCATCAGAGGAGCATCAGAGGAGCATCAGAGGAGCATCAGAGTAGCATCAGAGTAGCATCAGAGGAGCATCAGAGGAGCATCAGAGGAGCATCAGAGGAGCATCAGAGGAGCATCAGAGGAGGATCAGAGGAGCATAAGAAGAGCATCAGAGGAGCATCAGAGGAGCATCAGAGGAGCATCAGAGGAGCATCAGATGAGCATCAGAGGAGCAGCAGAGGAGCATCAGTGGAGCATCAGAGGAGCATCAGAGGAGCATCAGAGGAGCATCAGAGGAGCATCAGAGGAGCATCAGAGGAGGATCAGAGGAGCATCAGACAGCATCGGAGGAGCATCAGAGGAGCATCAGATGAGCAGGAGCAGGAGCAGGAGCAGGAGCAGGAGCATCAGAGGAGTATCAGAGGAACATCAGTGGAGCAGGAGCAGGAGCAGGAGCATCAGAGGAGCATCAGAGGAGCATCAGAGGAGGATCAGAGGAGCATCAGAGGAGCATCAGAGGAGCATCAGAGGAGCATCAGAGGAGCCCCAGAGGAGCCTCAGAGGAGCCTCAGAGGAGCATCAGAGGAGCATCAGAGGAGCATCAGAGGAACATCAGAGGAGCATCAGAGGAGCCTCAGAGGAGCATCAGAGGAGCATCAGAGGAGCATCAGAGGAGCATCAGAGGAGCATCAGAGGAGCATCAGAGGAGCATCAGAGGAGCATCAGAGGATCATCAGAGGAGCAACAGAGGAGCATCAGAGGAGCATCAGAGGAGTATCAGAGGAGCATCAGAGGAGGATCAGAAGAGCATCAGAGGAGCATCAGAGGAGCATCAGAGGAGCATCAGAGGAGCATCAGAGGAGGATCAGAGGAGCATGAGAGGAGCATCAGAGGAGCATCAGAGGAGCATCAGAGGAGCATCAGAGGAGCATCAGAGGAGCATCAAAGGAGCATCAGAGGAGCATCACAGGAGCATCAGAGGAGCATCATTGGAGCATCATTGGAGCATCAGAGGAGCATCAGAGGAGCATCAGAGGAGCATCAGAGGAGCAACGGAGGAGCATCAGAGGAGCATCAGAGGAGCATCAGAGGAGCATCACAGGTGCATCAGAGGAGCATCAGAGGAGCATCAGAGGAGGATCAGAGGAGCATCAGAGGATCATCAGAGGAGCATCAGAGGAGCATCAGATGAGCAGGAGCAGGAGCAGGAGCAGGAGCAGGAGCATCAGAGGAGTATCAGAGGAACATCAGTGGAGCAGGAGCAGGAGCAGGAGCATCAGAGGAGCATCAGAGGAGCATCAGAGGAGCATCAGAGGAGCATCAGAGGAGCATCAGAGGAGCATCAGAGGAGCATCAGAGGAGCCCCAGAGGAGCCTCAGAGGAGCCTCAGAGGAGCATCAGAGGAGCATCAGAGGAGCATCAGAGGAACATCAGAGTAGCATCAGAGGAGCCTCAGAGGAGCATCAGAGGAGCATCAGAGGAGCATCAGAGGAGCATCAGAGGAGCATCAGAGGAACATCAGAGGAGCAACAGAGGAGCATCAGAGGAGCATCAGAGGAGTATCAGAGGAGCATCAGAGGAGGATCAGAAGAGCATCAGAGGAGCATCAGAGGAGCATCAGAGGAGCATCAGAGGAGCATCAGAGGAGGATCAGAGGTGCATGAGAGGAGCATCAGAGGAGCATCAGAGGAGCATCAGAGGAGCATCAGAGGAGCATCAGAGGAGCATCAGAGGAGGATCAGAGGAGCATAAGAAGAGCATCAGAGGAGCATCAGAGGAGCATCAGAGGAGCATCAGAGGAGCATCAGATGAGCATCAGAGGAGCAGCAGAGGAGCATCAGTGGAGCATCAGAGGAGCATCAGAGGAGCATCAGAGGAGCATCAGAGGAGCATCAGAGGAGCATCAGAGGAGGATCAGAGGAGCATCAGACAGCATCGGAGGAGCATCAGAGGAGCATCAGAGGAGAATCAGAGGAGCATCAGATGAGCATCAGAGGAGCAGCAGAGGAGCATCAGAGGAGCATCACAGGAGCATCAGAGGAGCATCAGAGGAGCATCAGAGGAGCATCAGAGGAGCATCAGAGGAGCATCAGAGGAGCCTCAGAGGAGCATCAGAGGAGCATCAGAGGAGCATCAGAGGAGCATCAGAGGAGCATCAGAGGAGCATCAGAGGAGGATCAGAGGAGCATCAGAGGAGCATCAGAGGAGCATCAGAGGAGAATCAGAGGAGAATCAGATGAGCATCAGAGGAGCAGCAGAGGAGCATCAGAGGAGCATCACAGGAGCATCAGAGGAGCATCAGAGGAGCATCAGAGGAGCATCAGAGGAGCATCAGAGGAGCCTCAGAGGAGCATCAGAGGAGCCTCAGAGGAGCCTCAGAGGAGCCTCAGAGGAGCATCAGAGGAGCATCAGAGGAGCATCAGAGGAGGATCAGAGGAGCATCAGAGGAGCATCAGAGGAGCATCAGAGGAGCATCAGAGGAGCATCAGAGGAGGATCAGAGGAGGATCAGAGGAGCATCAGAGGAGCATCAGAGGAGCATCAGAGGAGCATCAGAGGAGCATCAGAGGAGCATCAGAGGAGCATCACAGGAGCATCAGTGGAGCATCATTGGAGCATCATTGGAGCATCAGAGGAGCATCAGAGGAGCATCAGAGGAGCAACAGAGGAGCATCAGAGGAGCATCAGTGGAGCATCAGAGGAGCATCAGAGGAGCATCAGAGGTGCATCAGAGGAGCATCTGAGGAGCATCAGAGGAGCATCATAGGAGCATCAGAGGAGCATCAGAGGTGCATCAGAGGAGCATCTGAGGAGCATCAGTGGAGCATCAGAGGAGCATCAGAGGTGCATCAGAGGAGCATCGAGCAGGAGCAGGAGCATCAGAGGTGCAGGAGCAGGAGCCGGAGCAGGAGCCGGAGCAGGAGCCGGAGCAGGAGCAGGAGCAGGAGCAGGAGCAGGAGCTGGAGCAGGAGCAGGGTCACGAGCAGGAGCAGGGGCAGGAGCAGGAGCAGGAGCAGGAGCAGGAGCAGGAGCAGGAGCAGGAGCAGGAGCAGGAGCAGGAGCAGGAGCAGGAGCAGGAGCATCAGAGGAGCATCAGAGGAGCATCAGAGGAACATCAGAGGAGCATCAGAGGAGCATCAGAGGAGCATCAGAGGAGCATCAGAGGAGCATCAGAGGAACATCAGAGGAGCATCAGAGGAGAATCAGAGGAGCATTACAGGAGCATCACAGGAGATTCAGAGGAGCATCAGTGGAACATCAGAGGAGGATCAGAGGATCATCAGAGGAGCATCAGAGGAGCATCAGAGGAGCATCAGCGGAGCATCAGAGGAGAATCAGAGGAGCATCAGAGGAGCATCAAAGAGGCATCAGAGGAGCATCAGAGGAGCATCAGAGGAGCATCAGAGGAGCATCTAAGGAGCATCAGAGGAGTATCAGAGGAGCATCAGAGGAGCATCAGAGGTGCATCAGAGGAGCATCAGAGGGAGCAGCAGCAGGAGCAGGAACAGGAGCAGGAGCAGGAGCAGGAGCAGGAGCAGGAGCAGGAGCAGGAGCAGGAGC
This sequence comes from Narcine bancroftii, assembly GCF_036971445.1. Taxonomy (NCBI): domain Eukaryota; kingdom Metazoa; phylum Chordata; class Chondrichthyes; order Torpediniformes; family Narcinidae; genus Narcine; species Narcine bancroftii. The sequence continues at coordinate 2,176,288 of NW_027211883.1, forward strand.
AGGAGCAGGAGCAGGAGCAGGAGCAGGAGCAGGAGCAGGAGCAGGAGCAGGAGCAGGAGCAGGAGCAGGAGCAGGAGCAGGAGCAGGAGCAGGAGCAGGAGCAGGAGCAGGAGCAGGAGCAGGAGCAGGAGCAGGAGCAGGAGCAGGAGCAGGAGCAGGAGCAGGAGCAGGAGCAGGAGCAGGAGCAGGAGCAGGAGCAGGAGCAGGAGCAGGAGCAGGAGCATCAGAGGAGCATCAGAGGAGCATCAGAGGAACATCAGAGGAGCATCAGAGGAGCATCAGAGGAGCATCAGAGGAGCATCAGAGGAGCATCAGAGGAACATCAGAGGAGCATCAGAGGAGAATCAGAGGAGCATTACAGGAGCATCACAGGAGCATCAGAGGAGCATCAGTGGAACATCAGAGGAGGATCAGAGGATCATCAGAGGAGCATCAGAGGAGCATCAGGGGAGCATCAGCGGAGCATCAGAGGAGAATCAGAGGAGCATCAGAGGAGCATCACAGAGGCATCAGAGGAGCATCAGAGGAGCATCAGAGGAGCATCAGAGGAGCATCTAAGGAGCATCAGAGGAGTATCAGAGGAGCATCAGAGGAGCATCAGAGGTGCATCAGAGGAGCATCAGAGGTGCAGGAGCAGGAGCAGCAGCAGGAGCAGGAACAGGAGCAGGAGCAGGAGCAGGAGCAGGAGCAGGAGCAGGAGCAGGAGCAGGAGCAGGAGCAGGAGCAGGAGCAGAAGCAGGAGCAGGAGCAGGAGCAGGAGCAGGAGCAGGAGCAGGAGCAGGAGCAGGAGCAGGAGCAGGAGCAGGAGCAGGAGCAGGAGCAGGAGCAGGAGCAGGAGCAGGAGCAGGAGCAGGAGCAGGAGCAGGAGCAGGAGCAGGAGCATCGGAGGAGCATCAGAGGAGCATCAGAGGAGCATCAGAGGAGCATCAGAGGAGCATCAGAGGAGCATCAGAGGAGGATCAGAGGAGCATCAGAGGAGCATCAGAGGAGCATCAGAGGAGCAGGAGCAGGAGCATCGGAGGAGCATCAGAGGAGCATCAGAGGAGCATCAGAGGAGCATCAGAGGAGCATCGGAGGAGCATCAGAGGAGCATCAGAGGAGGATCAGAGGAGCATCAGAGGAGCATCAGAGGAGCATCAGAGGAGCATCAGAGGAGCATCAGAGGAGCATCAGAGGAGCATCAGAGGAGCATCATAGGAGCATCAGAGGAGCATCAGAGGAGCATCAGAGGAGCATCAGAGGAGCATCAGAGGAGCCTCAGAGGAGCATCAGAGGAGCATCAGAGGAGCATCAGAGGAGCATCAGAGGAACAGCAGAGGAACAGCAGAGGAGCATCACAGGAGCATCAGAGGAGCATCAGAGGAGCATCAGAAGAGAATCAGAGGAGGATCACAGGAGCATCAGAGGAGCATCACAGGAGCATCAGAGGAGCATCAGAGGAGCATCAGAGGAGCATCAGAGGAGCATCAGAGGAGCATCAGAGGAGCATCAGAGGAGCCTCAGAGGAGCATCAGAGGAGCATCAGAGGAGCATCAGAGGAGCATCAGAGGAGCAGCAGAGGAGGATCAGAGGAGCATCAGAGGAGCATCGGAGGAGCATCAGAGGAGCATCAGAGGAGCATCAGAGGAGCCTCAGAGGAGCATCAGAGGAGCATCAGAGGAGCATCAGAGGAGCATCAGAGGAGCATCAGAGGAGCAGCAGAGGAGGATCAGAGGAGCATCAGAGGAGCATCAGAGGAGCATCAGAGGAGCATCAGAGGAGCATCAGAGTAGCATCAGAGGAGCATCAGAGGAGCATCAGAGGAGCATCAGAGGAGCATCAGAGGAGGATCAGAGGAGCATAAGAGGAGCATCAGAGGAGCATCAGAGGAGCATCAGAGGAGAATCAGAGGAGCATCAGATGAGCATCAGAGGAGCAGCAGAGGAGCATCAGAGGAGCATCACAGGAGCATCAGATGAGCATCAGAGGAACATCAGAGGAGCATCAGAGGTGGATCAGAGGAGCATCAGAGGAGCATCAGAGGAGCATCAGAGGAGCATCAGAGGAGAATCAGAGGAGCATCAGATGAGCATCAGAGGAGCAGCAGAGGAGCATCAGAGGAGCATCACAGGAGCATCAGAGGAGCATCAGAGGAGTATCAGAGGAGCATCAGAGGAGCATCAGAGGAGCATCAGAGGAGCATCAGAGGAGCATCAGAGGAGGATCAGAGGAGCATCAGAGGAGCATCAGAGGAGCATCAGAGGAGCATCAGAGGAGCATCAGAGGAGCATCAGAGGAGCATCAGAGGAGCATCAGAGGAGCATCAGAGGAGCCTCAGAGGAGCATCAGAGGAGCATCAGAGGAGCATCAGAGGAGCATCAGAGGAACAGCAGAGGAGCATCAGAGGAGCATCACAGGAGCATCAGAGGAGCATCAGAGGAGCATCAGAGGAGCATCAGAGGAGCATCAGAGGAGCATCAGAGGAGAATCAGAGGAGCATCAGAGGAGACTCAGAGGAGCCTCAGAGGAGCCTCAGAGGAGAATCAGATGAGCATCAGAGGAGCATCAGAGGAGCATCAGAGGAGCATCAGAGGAGCATCAGAGGAGGATCAGAGGAGCATCAGAGGAGCATCAGAGGAGCATCAGAGGAGCATCATAGGAGCATCAGAGGAGCATCAGAGGAGCATCAGAGAAGCATCAGAGGAGCATCAGAGGAGAATCAGAGGAGCATCAGAGGAGGATCAGAGGAGCATCAGAGGAGCATCAGAGGAGCCTCAGAGGAGCATCAGAGGAGCATCAGAGGAGCATCAGAGGAGCATCAGAGGAGCAGCACAGGAGCATCAGAGGAGGATCACAGGAGCATCAGAGGAGCATCAGAGGAGAATCAGAGGAGCATCAGAGGAGCATCAGAGGAGCATCAGAGGAGCCTCAGAGGAGCATCAGAGGAGTATCAGAGGAGCATCAGATGAGCATCAGAGGAGCATCAGAGGAGCATCAGAGGAGGATCAGAGGAGCATCAGAGGAGCATCAGAGGAGCATCAGAGGAGCATCAGAGGAGCATCAGAGGAGCATCAGAGGAGCATCAGAGGAGCATCAGAGGAGCATCAGTGGAGCATCAGAGGAGCATCAGAGGAGCATCAGGGGAGCATCAGAGGAGCAACAGAGGAGCATCAGAGGAGCATCAGAGGAGCATCAGAGGAGCATCAGAGGAGCATCAGAGGAGCATCAGAGGAGCATCAGTGGAGCATCAGAGGAGCATCAGAGGAACATCAGAGGAGCATCAGAGGAGCATCAGAGGAGCATCAGAGGAGCAGGAGCAGGAGCAGGAGCAGGAGCAGGAGCAGGAGCAGGAGCAGGAGCAGGAGCAGGAGCATCAGAGGAGCATCAGATGAGCAGGAGCAGGAGCAGGAGCAGGAGCAGGAGCATCAGAGGAGTATCAGAGGAACATCAGTGGAGCAGGAGCAGGAGCAGGAGCATCAGAGGAGCATCAGAGGAGCATCAGAGGAGCATCAGAGGAGCATCAGAGGAGCATCAGAGGAGCATCAGAGGAGCATCAGAGGAGCCCCAGAGGAGCCTCAGAGGAGCATCAGAGGAGCATCAGAGGAGCATCAGAGGAGCATCAGAGGAGCATCAGAGGAGCATCAGAGGAGCATCAGAGGAGCATCAGAGGAGCATCAGAGGATCATCAGAGGAGCAACAGAGGAGCATCAGAGGAGCATCAGAGGAGTATCAGAGGAGCATCAGAGGAGGATCAGAAGAGCATCAGAGGAGCATCAGAGGAGCATCAGAGGAGCATCAGAGGAGCATCAGAGGAGGATCAGAGGAGCATGAGAGGAGCATCAGAGAAGCATCAGAGGAGCATCAGAGGAGCATCAGAGGAGCATCAGAGGAGCATCAAAGGAGCATCAGAGGAGCATCACAGGAGCATCAGAGGAGCATCATTGGAGCATCATTGGAGCATCAGAGGAGCATCAGAGGAGCATCAGAGGAGCATCAGAGGAGCATCAGAGGAGCATCAGAGGAGCATCAGAGGAGCATCAGAGGAGCATCAGAGGAGCCTCAGAGGAGCATCAGAGGAGCATCAGAGGAGCATCAGAGGAGCATCAGAGGAGCATCAGAGGAGCAGAAGCAGTAGCAGGAGCAGGAGCAGGAGCAGGAGCAGGAGCAGGAGCAGGAGCAGGAGCAGGAGCATCAGAGGAGCATCAGATGAGCAGGAGCAGGAGCAGGAGCAGGAGCAGGAGCATCAGAGGAGTATCAGAGGAACATCAGTGGAGCAGGAGCAGGAGCAGGAGCATCAGAGGAGCATCAGAGGAGCATCAGAGGAGCATCAGAGGAGCATCAGAGGAGCATCAGAGGAGCATCAGAGGAGCATCAGAGGAGCCCCAGAGGAGCCTCAGAGGAGCCTCAGAGGAGCATCAGAGGAGCATCAGAGGAGCATCAGAGGAACATCAGAGGAGCATCAGAGGAGCCTCAGAGGAGCATCAGAGGAGCATCAGAGGAGCATCAGAGGAGCATCAGAGGAGCATCAGAGGAGCATCAGAGGAGCATCAGAGGATCATCAGAGGAGCAACAGAGGAGCATCAGAGGAGCATCAGAGGAGTATCAGAGGAGCATCAGAGGAGGATCAGAAGAGCATCAGAGGAGCATCAGAGGAGCATCAGAGGAGCATCAGAGGAGCATCAGAGGAGCATCAGAGGAGGATCAGAGGAGCATGAGAGGAGCATCAGAGGAGCATCAGAGGAGCATCAGAGGAGCATCAGAGGAGCATCAGAGGAGCATCAAAGGAGCATCAGAGGAGCATCACAGGAGCATCAGAGGAGCATCATTGGACCATCATTGGAGCATCAGAGGAGCATCAGAGGAGCATCAGAGGAGCATCAGAGGAGCAACAGAGGAGCATCAGAGGAGCATCAGAGGAGCATCACAGGTGCATCACAGGTGCATCAGAGGAGCATCAGAGGAGCATCAGAGGAGGATCAGAGGAGCATCAGAGGAGCATCAGAGGAGCATCAGAGGAGCATCAGAGGAGCATCAGAGGAGCATCAGAGGAGCATCAGAGGAGCATCAGATGAGGATCAGAGGAGCATCAGAGGAGCATCAGAGGAGCATCAGAGGAGCATCAGAGGAGCCTCAGAGGAGCATCAGAGGAGCATCAGAGGAGCATCAGAGGAACAGCAGAGGAACAGCAGAGGAGCATCACAGGAGCATCAGAGGAGCATCACAGGAGCATCACAGGAGCATCAGAGGAGCATCAGAGGAGCATCAGAAGAGAATCAGAGGAGCCTCAGAGGAGCCTCAGAGGAGCATCAGAGGAGCATCAGAGGAGCATCAGAGGAGCATCAGAGGAGCATCAGAGGAGCATCAGAGGAGCATCAGAGGAGCATCAGAGGAGGATCAGAGGAGCATCAGAGGAGGATCACAGGAGCATCAGAGGAGCATCACAGGAGCATCAGAGGAGCATCAGAGGAGCATCAGAGGAGCATCAGAGGAGCCTCAGAGGAGCATCAGAGGAGCATCAGAGGAGCATCAGAGGAGCATCAGAGGAGCCTCAGAGGAGCATCAGAGGAGCATCAGAGGAGCATCAGAGGAGCATCAGAGGAGCATCAGAGGAGCATCAGAGGAGCCTCAGAGGAGCCTCAGAGGAGCCTCAGAGGAGCATCAGAGGAGCATCAGAGGAGCATCAGAGGAGCATCAGAAGAGCATCAGTGGAGCATCAGAGGAGCATCAGAGGAGCATCAGGGGAGCCTCAGAGGAGCAACAGAGGAGCATCAGAGGAGCATCAGAGGAGAATCAGAGGAGCATCAGAGGAGCATCAGAGGAGCATCAGAGGAGGATCAGAGGAGCATAAGAGGAGCATCAGAGGAGCATCAGAGGAGCATCAGAGGAGAATCAGAGGAGCATCAGATGAGCATCAGAGGAGCAGCAGAGGAGCATCAGAGGAGCATCACAGGAGCATCAGATGAGCATCAGAGGAACATCAGAGGAGCATCAGAGATGGATCAGAGGAGCATCAGAGGAGCATCAGAGGAGCATCAGAGGAGCATCAGAGGAGAATCAGAGGAGCATCAGATGAGCATCAGAGGAGCAGCAGAGGAGCATCAGAGGAGCATCACAGGAGCATCAGAGGAGCATCAGAGGAGTATCAGAGGAGCATCAGAGGAGCATCAGAGGAGCATCAGAGGAGCATCAGAGGAGCATCAGAGGAGGATCAGAGGAGCATCAGAGGAGCATCAGAGGAGCATCAGAGGAGCATCAGAGGAGCATCAGAGGAGCATCAGAGGAGCATCTGGAGCAGAGAGCATCAGAGGAGGGCAGAGCAAGCAGAGCAGGAGACTAGAATAGCAGGAAAGCAGGAAGAGCAGGAGTAGTGCAGGAAGAGGAGCATCAGAGGAGCATCAGAGGAGCATCATGAGAGCAGGAGCAGGGAAGGAGCAGAGCAGGAGCAGGAGCAGGAGCAGGCAGAGCAGGTCAGGAGAGAGCATCAGAGAGCATCAGAGGAGCAGGAGCAGGAGCAGGAGCAGGAGCAGGAGCAGGAGCAGGAGCAGGAGCAGGTGAAGGAGCAGGAGCATCAGAGGAGCATCAGAGGAGCAGGAGCAGGAGCAGGAGCAGGTGCAGGAGCAGGAGCATCAGAGGAGCATCAGAGGAGCAGGAGCAGGAGCAGGAGCAGGAGCAGGAGCAGGAGCAGGAGCAGGAGCAGGTGAAGGAGCAGGACCATCAGAGGAGCATCAGAGGAGCAGGAGCAGGAGCAGGAGCAGGAGCAGGAGCATCAGAGGTCATCAGAGGAGCATCAGAGGAGCAGTAGTAGGAGAATGAGCATCAGAGGAGCATCAGAGGAGCATCAGAGGAGCATCAGAGGAGCATCAGAGGAGCATCAGAGGAGCATCAGAGGAGCATCAGTGGAGCATCAGAGGAGCATCAGAGGAGCATCAGAGGAGCATCAGAGGAGCATCAGAGGAGCATCAGAGGAGCATCAGAGGAGCATCAGAGGAGGATCAGAGGAGCATCAGTGGAGCATCAGAGGAGCATCAGAGGTGCATCAGAGGAGCATCAGAGGAGCATCAGAGGAGCATCAGAGGAGCATCAGAGGAGCATCTGAGGAGCATCAGAGGAGTATCAGAGGAGCATCAGAGGAGCATCAGAGGAGCATCAGAGTAGCATCAGAGGAGCATCAGAGGAGCCTCTGAGGAGCATCAGAGGAGCATCAGAGGAGCATCAAAGGAGCATAAGAGGAGCATCAGAGGAGGATCAGAGGAGCATCAGAGGAGCATCAGAGGAGCATCAGAGGAGCATCAGAGGAGCATCAGAGGAGCATCAGAGGAGCATCAGAGTAGCATCAGAGTAGCATCAGAGGAGCATCAGAGGAGCATCAGAGGAGCATCAGAGGAGCATCAGAGGAGCATCAGAGGAGGATCAGAGGAGCATAAGAAGAGCATCAGAGGAGCATCAGAGGAGCATCAGAGGAGCATCAGAGGAGCATCAGATGAGCATCAGAGGAGCAGCAGAGGAGCATCAGTGGAGCATCAGAGGAGCATCAGAGGAGCATCAGAGGAGCATCAGAGGAGCATCAGAGGAGCATCAGAGGAGGATCAGAGGAGCATCAGACAGCATCGGAGGAGCATCAGAGGAGCATCAGATGAGCAGGAGCAGGAGCAGGAGCAGGAGCATCAGAGGAGTATCAGAGGAACATCAGTGGAGCAGGAGCAGGAGCAGGAGCATCAGAGGAGCATCAGAGGAGCATCAGAGGAGGATCAGAGGAGCATCAGAGGAGCATCAGAGGAGCATCAGAGGAGCATCAGAGGAGCCCCAGAGGAGCCTCAGAGGAGCCTCAGAGGAGCATCAGAGGAGCATCAGAGGAGCATCAGAGGAACATCAGAGGAGCATCAGAGGAGCCTCAGAGGAGCATCAGAGGAGCATCAGAGGAGCATCAGAGGAGCATCAGAGGAGCATCAGAGGAGCATCAGAGGAGCATCAGAGGAGCATCAGAGGATCATCAGAGGAGCAACAGAGGAGCATCAGAGGAGCATCAGAGGAGTATCAGAGGAGCATCAGAGGAGGATCAGAAGAGCATCAGAGGAGCATCAGAGGAGCATCAGAGGAGCATCAGAGGAGCATCAGAGGAGGATCAGAGGAGCATGAGAGGAGCATCAGAGGAGCATCAGAGGAGCATCAGAGGAGCATCAGAGGAGCATCAGAGGAGCATCAAAGGAGCATCAGAGGAGCATCACAGGAGCATCAGAGGAGCATCATTGGAGCATCATTGGAGCATCAGAGGAGCATCAGAGGAGCATCAGAGGAGCATCAGAGGAGCAACGGAGGAGCATCAGAGGAGCATCAGAGGAGCATCAGAGGAGCATCACAGGTGCATCAGAGGAGCATCAGAGGAGCATCAGAGGAGGATCAGAGGAGCATCAGAGGATCATCAGAGGAGCATCAGAGGAGCATCAGATGAGCAGGAGCAGGAGCAGGAGCAGGAGCAGGAGCATCAGAGGAGTATCAGAGGAACATCAGTGGAGCAGGAGCAGGAGCAGGAGCATCAGAGGAGCATCAGAGGAGCATCAGAGGAGCATCAGAGGAGCATCAGAGGAGCATCAGAGGAGCATCAGAGGAGCATCAGAGGAGCCCCAGAGGAGCCTCAGAGGAGCCTCAGAGGAGCATCAGAGGAGCATCAGAGGAGCATCAGAGGAACATCAGAGTAGCATCAGAGGAGCCTCAGAGGAGCATCAGAGGAGCATCAGAGGAGCATCAGAGGAGCATCAGAGGAGCATCAGAGGAACATCAGAGGAGCAACAGAGGAGCATCAGAGGAGCATCAGAGGAGTATCAGAGGAGCATCAGAGGAGGATCAGAAGAGCATCAGAGGAGCATCAGAGGAGCATCAGAGGAGCATCAGAGGAGCATCAGAGGAGGATCAGAGGTGCATGAGAGGAGCATCAGAGGAGCATCAGAGGAGCATCAGAGGAGCATCAGAGGAGCATCAGAGGAGCATCAAAGGAGCATCAGAGGAGCATCACAGGAGCATCAGAGGAGCATCATTGGAGCATCATTGGAGCATCAGAGGAGCATCAGAGGAGCATCAGAGGAGCATCAGAGGAGCAACAGAGGAGCATCAGAGGAGCATCAGAGGAGCATCAGAGGAGCATCACAGGTGCATCAGAGGAGCATCAGAGGAGCATCAGAGGAGGATCAGAGGAGCATCAGAGGATCATCAGAGGAGCATCAGAGGAGCATCAGAGGAGCATCAGAGGAGCATCAAAGGAGCATCAGAGGAGCATCAGAGGAGCATCAGATGAGGATCAGAGGAGCATCAGAGGAGCATCAGAGGAGCCTCAGAGGAGCATCAGAGGAGCATCAGAGGAGCATCAGAGGAACAGCAGAGGAACAGCAGAGGAGCATCACAGGAGCATCAGAGGAGCATCACAGGAGCATCACAGGAGCATCAGAGGAGCATCAGAGGAGCATCAGAAGAGAATCAGAGGAGCCTCAGAGGAGCCTCAGAGGAGCATCAGAGGAGCATCAGAGGAGCATCAGAGGAGCATCAGAGGAGCATCAGAGGAGCATCAGAGGAGCATCAGAGGAGGATCAGAGGAGCATCAGAGGAGGATCACAGGAGCATCACAGGAGCATCACAGGAGCATCACAGGAGCATCAGAGGAGCATCAGAGGAGCATCAGAGGAGCCTCAGAGGAGCATCAGAGGAGCATCAGAGGAGCATCAGAGGAGCCTCAGAGGAGCATCAGAGGAGCATCAGAGGAGCATCAGAGGAGCATCAGAGGAGCATCAGAGGAGCCTCAGAGGAGCCTCAGAGGAGCCTCAGAGGAGCCTCAGAGGAGCATCAGAGGAGCATCAGAGGAGCATCAGAGGAGCATCAGAAGAGCATCAGTGGAGCATCAGAGGAGCATCAGAGGAGCATCAGGGGAGCATCAGAGGAGCAACAGAGGAGCATCAGAGGAGCATCAGAGGAGCATCAGAGGAGCATCAGAGGAGCATCAGAGGAGCATCAGAGGAGCATCAGTGGAGCATCAGAGGAGCATCAGAGGAACATCAGAGGAGCATCAGAGGAGCATCAGAGGAGCATCAGAGGAGCAGGAGCAGGGGCAGGAGCAGGAGCAGGAGCAGGAGCAGGAGCAGGTGCAGGAGCAGGTGCAGGAGCAGGAGCATCAGAGGAGCATCAGAGGAGCAGGAGCAGGAGCAGGAGCAGGAGCAGGAGCAGGAGCAGGAGCAGGAGCAGGTGAAGGAGCAGGAGCATCAGAGGAGCATCAGAGGAGCAGGAGCAGGAGCAGGAGCAGGTGCAGGAGCAGGAGCATCAGAGGAGCATCAGAGGAGCAGGAGCAGGAGCAGGAGCAGGAGCAGGAGCAGGAGCAGGAGCAGGAGCAGGAGCAGGTGAAGGAGCAGGACCATCAGAGGAGCATCAGAGGAGCAGGAGCAGGAGCAGGAGCAGGAGCAGGAGCATCAGAGGTCATCAGAGGAGCATCAGAGGAGCAGTAGTAGGAGAATGAGCATCAGAGGAGCATCAGAGGAGCATCCGAGGAGCATCAGAGGAGCATCAGAGGAGCATCAGAGGAGCATCAGAGGAGCATCAGTGGAGCATCAGAGGAGCATCAGAGGAGCATCAGAGGAGCATCAGAGGAGGATCAGAGGAGCATCAGTGGAGCATCAGAGGAGCATCAGAGGTGCATCAGAGGAGCATCAGAGGAGCATCAGAGGAGCATCAGAGGAGCATCAGAGGAGCATCTGAGGAGCATCAGAGGAGCATCAGAGTAGCATCAGAGGAGCATCAGAGGAGCCTCTGAGGAGCATCAGAGGAGCATCAGAGGAGCATCAAAGGAGCATAAGAGGAGCATCAGAGGAGCATCAGAGGAGCATCAGAGGAGCATCAGAGGAGCATCAGAGGAGCATCAGAGGAGCATCAGAGGAGCATCAGAGTAGCATCAGAGTAGCATCAGAGGAGCATCAGAGGAGCATCAGAGGAGCATCAGAGGAGCATCAGAGGAGCATCAGAGGAGGATCAGAGGAGCATAAGAAGAGCATCAGAGGAGCATCAGAGGAGCATCAGAGGAGCATCAGAGGAGCATCAGATGAGCATTAGAGGAGCAGCAGAGGAGCATCAGTGGAGCATCAGAGGAGCATCAGAGGAGCATCAGAGGAGCATCAGAGGAGCATCAGAGGAGCATCAGAGGAGGATCAGAGGAGCATCAGACAGCATCGGAGGAGCATCAGAGGAGCATCAGAGGAGAATCAGAGGAGCATCAGATGAGCATCAGAGGAGCAGCATAGGAGCATCAGAGGAGCATCACAGGAGCATCAGAGGAGCATCAGAGGAGCATCAGAGGAGCATCAGAGGAGCATCAGAGGAGCATCAGAGGAGCCTCAGAGGAGCTTCAGAGGAGCATCAGAGGAGCATCAGAGGAGCATCAGAGGAGCATCAGAGGAGCATCAGAGGAGCATCAGAGGAGGATCAGAGGAGCATCAGAGGAGCATCAGAGGAGCATCAGAGGAGCATCAGAGGAGAATCAGATGAGCATCAGAGGAGCAGCAGAGGAGCATCAGAGGAGCATCACAGGAGCATCAGAGGAGCATCAGAGGAGCATCAGAGGAGCATCAGAGGAGCATCAGAGGAGCCTCAGAGGAGCATCAGAGGAGCCTCAGTGGAGCCTCAGAGGAGCCTCAGAGGAGCATCAGAGGAGCATCAGAGGAGCATCAGAGGAGGATCAGAGGAGCATCAGAGGAGCATCAGAGGAGCATCAGAGGAGCATCAGAGGAGCATCAGAGGAGGATCAGAGGAGGATCAGAGGAGCATCAGAGGAGCATCAGAGGAGCATCAGAGGAGCATCAGAGGAGCATCAGAGGAGCATCACAGGAGCATCACAGGAGCATCAGTGGAGCATCATTGGAGCATCATTGGAGCATCAGAGGAGCATCAGAGGAGCATCAGAGGAGCAACAGAGGAGCATCAGAGGAGCATCAGAGGAACATCAGAGGAGCATCAGAGGAGCATCAGAGGAGCATCAGAGGAGCAGGAGCAGGGGCAGGAGCAGGAGCAGGAGCAGGAGCAGGAGCAGGTGCAGGAGCAGGTGCAGGAGCAGGAGCATCAGAGGAGCATCAGAGGAGCAGGAGCAGGAGCAGGAGCAGGAGCAGGAGCAGGAGCAGGAGCAGGAGCAGGTGAAGGAGCAGGAGCATCAGAGGAGCATCAGAGGAGCAGGAGCAGGAGCAGGAGCAGGAGCAGGAGCAGGAGCAGGAGCAGGAGCAGGAGCAGGTGAAGGAGCAGGACCATCAGAGGAGCATCAGAGGAGCAGGAGCAGGAGCAGGAGCAGGAGCAGGAGCATCAGAGGTCATCAGAGGAGCATCAGAGGAGCAGTAGTAGGAGAATGAGCATCAGAGGAGCATCAGAGGAGCATCAGAGGAGCATCAGAGGAGCATCAGAGGAGCATCAGAGGAGCATCAGAGGAGCATCAGTGGAGCATCAGAGGAGCATCAGAGGAGCATCAGAGGAGCATCAGAGGAGGATCAGAGGAGCATCAGTGGAGCATCAGAGGAGCATCAGAGGTGCATCAGAGGAGCATCAGAGGAGCATCAGAGGAGCATCAGAGGAGCATCAGAGGAGCATCTGAGGAGCATCAGAGGAGCATCAGAGTAGCATCAGAGGAGCATCAGAGGAGCCTCTGAGGAGCATCAGAGGAGCATCAGAGGAGCCTCAAAGGAGCATAAGAGGAGCATCAGAGGAGGATCAGAGGAGCATCAGAGGAGCATCAGAGGAGCATCAGAGGAGCATCAGAGGAGCATCAGAGGAGCATCAGAGGAGCATCAGAGTAGCATCAGAGTAGCATCAGAGGAGCATCAGAGGAGCATCAGAGGAGCATCAGAGGAGCATCAGAGGAGCATCAGAGGAGGATCAGAGGAGCATAAGAAGAGCATCAGAGGAGCATCAGAGGAGCATCAGAGGAGCATCAGAGGAGCATCAGATGAGCATTAGAGGAGCAGCAGAGGAGCATCAGTGGAGCATCAGAGGAGCATCAGAGGAGCATCAGAGGAGCATCAGAGGAGCATCAGAGGAGCATCAGAGGAGGATCAGAGGAGCATCAGACAGCATCGGAGGAGCATCAGAGGAGCATCAGAGGAGAATCAGAGGAGCATCAGATGAGCATCAGAGGAGCAGCATAGGAGCATCAGAGGAGCATCACAGGAGCATCAGAGGAGCATCAGAGGAGCATCAGAGGAGCATCAGAGGAGCATCAGAGGAGCATCAGAGGAGCCTCAGAGGAGCTTCAGAGGAGCATCAGAGGAGCATCAGAGGAGCATCAGAGGAGCATCAGAGGAGCATCAGAGGAGCATCAGAGGAGGATCAGAGGAGCATCAGAGGAGCATCAGAGGAGCATCAGAGGAGCATCAGAGGAGAATCAGATGAGCATCAGAGGAGCAGCAGAGGAGCATCAGAGGAGCATCACAGGAGCATCAGAGGAGCATCAGAGGAGCATCAGAGGAGCATCAGAGGAGCATCAGAGGAGCCTCAGAGGAGCATCAGAGGAGCCTCAGTGGAGCCTCAGAGGAGCCTCAGAGGAGCATCAGAGGAGCATCAGAGGAGCATCAGAGGAGGATCAGAGGAGCATCAGAGGAGCATCAGAGGAGCATCAGAGGAGCATCAGAGGAGCATCAGAGGAGGATCAGAGGAGGATCAGAGGAGCATCAGAGGAGCATCAGAGGAGCATCAGAGGAGCATCAGAGGAGCATCAGAGGAGCATCACAGGAGCATCACAGGAGCATCAGTGGAGCATCATTGGAGCATCATTGGAGCATCAGAGGAGCATCAGAGGAGCATCAGAGGAGCAACAGAGGAGCATCAGAGGAGCATCAGAGGAGCATCAGAGGAGCATCAGAGGATCATCAGAGGTGCATCAGAGGAGCATCTGAGGAGCATCAGAGGAGCATCATAGGAGCATCAGAGGAGCATCAGAGGTGCATCAGAGGAGCATCTGAGGAGCATCAGTGGAGCATCAGAGGAGCATCAGAGGTGCATAAGAGGAGCATCGAACAGGAGCAGGAGCATCAGAGGTGCAGGAGCAGGAGCCGGAGCAGGAGCCGGAGCAGGAGCCGGAGCAGGAGCAGGAGCAGGAGCAGGAGCAGGAGCTGGAGCAGGAGCAGGGGCACGAGCAGGAGCAGGAGCAGGAGCAGGAGCAGGAGCAGGAGCAGGAGCAGGAGCAGGAGCAGGAGCATCAGAGGAGCATCAGAGGAGCATCAGAGGAACATCAGAGGAGCATCAGAGGAGCATCAGAGGAGCATCAGAGGAGCATCAGAGGAGCATCAGAGGAGCATCAGAGGAGCATCAGAGGAGAATCAGAGGAGCATTACAGGAGCATCACAGGAGCATCAGAGGAGCATCAGTGGAACATCAGAGGAGGATCAGAGGATCATCAGAGGAGCATCAGAGGAGCATCAGCGGAGCATCAGAGGAGAATCAGAGGAGCATCAGAGGAGCATCACAGAGGCATCAGAGGAGCATCAGAGGAGCATCAGAGGAGCATCAGAGGAGCATCTAAGGAGCATCAGAGGAGTATCAGAGGAGCATCAGAGGAGCATCAGAGGTGCATCAGAGGAGCATCAGAGGTGCAGGAGCAGGAGCAGCAGCAGGAGCAGGAACAGGAGCAGGAGCAGGAGCAGGAGCAGGAGCAGGAGCAGGAGCAGGAGCAGGAGCAGGAGCAGGAGCAGGAGCCGGAGCAGGAGCAGGAGCAGGAGCAGGAGCAGGAGCAGGAGCAGGAGCAGGAGCAGGAGCAGGAGCAGGAGCAGGAGCAGGAGCAGGAGCAGGAGCAGGAGCAGGAGCAGGAGCAGGAGCATCAGAGGAGCATCAGAGGAGCATCAGAGGAGCATCAGAGGAGCATCAGAGGAGCATCAGAGGAGGATCAGAGGAGCATCAGAGGAGCATCAGAGGAGCATCAGAGGAGCAGGAGCAGGAGCATCGGAGGAGCATCAGAGGAGCATCAGAGGAGCATCAGAGGAGCATCAGAGGAGCATCAGAGGAGCATCAGAGGAGCATCAAAGGAGGATCAGAGGAGCATCAGAGGAGCATCAGAGGAGCATCAGAGGAGCATCAGAGGAGCATCAGAGGAGCATCAGAGGAGCATCATAGGTGCATCAGAGGAGCATCAGAGGAGCATCAGAGGAGCATCAGAGGAGGATCAGAGGAGCATCAGAGGAGCATCAGAGGAGCCTCAGAGGAGCATCAGAGGAGCATCAGAGGAGCATCAGAGGAGCATCAGAGGAACAGCAGAGGAACAGCAGAGGAGCATCACAGGAGCATCAGAGGAGCATCAGAGGAGCATCAGAAGAGAATCAGAGGAGGATCACAGGAGCATCAGAGGAGCATCACAGGAGCATCAGAGGAGCATCAGAGGAGCATCAGAGGAGCATCAGAGGAGAATCAGAGGAGCATCAGAGGAGCATCAGAGGAGCCTCAGAGGAGCATCAGAGGAGCATCAGAGGAGCATCAGAAGAGCATCAGAGGAGCATCAGAGGAGCAGCAGAGGAGGATCAGAGGAGCATCAGAGGAGCATCGGAGGAGCATCAGAGGAGCATCAGAGGAGCATCAGAGGAGCCTCAGAGGAGCATCAGAGGAGCATCAGAGGAGCATCAGAGGAGCATCAGAGGAGCATCAGAGGAGCAGCAGAGGAGGATCAGAGGAGCATCAGAGGAGCATCAGAGGAGCATCAGAGGAGCATCAGAGGAGCATCAGAGGAGCATCAGAGTAGCATCAGAGGAGCATCAGAGGAGCATCAGAGGAGCATCAGAGGAGCATCAGAGGAGCATCAGAGGAGGATCAGAGGAGCATAAGAGGAGCATCAGAGGAGCATCAGAGGAGCATCAGAGGAGAATCAGAGGAGCATCAGATGAGCATCAGAGGAGCAGCAGAGGAGCATCAGAGGAGCATCACAGGAGCATCAGATGAGCATCAGAGGAACATCAGAGGAGCATCAGAGGTGGATCAGAGGAGCATCAGAGGAGCAGCAGAGGAGCATCAGAGGAGCATCACAGGAGCATCAGAGGAGCATCAGAGGAGTATCAGAGGAGCATCAGAGGAGAATCAGAGGAGCATCAGAGGAGAATCAGATCAGCATCAGAGGAGCAGCAGAGGAGCATCAGAGGAGCATCACAGGAGCATCAGAGGAGCATCACAGGAGCATCAGAGGAGCATCAGAGGAGCATCAGAGGAGCATCAGAGGAGCATCAGAGGAGCATCCGAGGAGCCTCAGAGGAGCATCAGAGGAGCATCAGAGGAGCATCAGAGGAGCATCAGAGGAGGATCAGAGGAGCATCAGAGGAGCATCAGAGGAGCAGGAGCAGGAGCAGGAGCAGGAGCAGGAGCAGGAGCATCAGAGGTCATCAGAGGAGCATCAGAGGAGCAGGAGCAGGAGCAGGAGCATCAGAGGAGCATCAGAAGAGCATCAGAGGAGCGTCAGAGGAGCATCAGAGGAGCATCAGAGGAGCATCAGAGGAGCATCAGAGGAGCATCAGAGGAGCATCAGTGGAGCATCAGAGGAGCATCAGTGGAGCATCAGAGGAGGATCAGAGGAGCATCAGAGGAGCATCAGAGGAGCATCAGAGGAGCATCAGAGGAGCATCAGAGGAGCATCAGAGGAGCATCAGAGGAGCAGGAGCAGGAGCAGGAGCAGGAGCAGGAGCAGGAGCAGGAGCAGGAGCAGGAGCAGGAGCATCAGAGGAGCATCAGAGGAGCATCAGAGGAGCATCAGAGGAGCATCAGTGGAGCATCAGAGGAGGATCAGAGGAGCATCAGAGGAGCATCAGAGGAGCATCAGAGGAGCATCAGAGGAGCATCAGAGGAGAATCAGAGGAGCGTCAGAGGAGCATCAGAGGAGGATCAGAGGAGCATCAGAGGAGCATCAGAGGAGCATCAGAGGAGCATCAGAGGAGCATCAGAGGAGCATCAGAGGAGCATCAGAGGAGGATCAGAGGAGCATCAGAGGAGCATCAGAGGAGCAGGAGTAGGAGCATGAGCATCAGAGGAGCATCAGAGGAGCATCAGAGGAGCATCAGAGGAGCATCAGAGGAGCATCAGAGGAGCATCTGAGGAGCATCAGAGGAGTATCAAAGGAGCATCAGAGGAGCATCTGAGGAGCATCAGAGGAGCATCTGAGGAGCATCAGAGGAGTATCAGAGGAGCATCAGAGGAGCATCAGAGGTGCATCAGAGGAGCATCAGTGGTGCAGGAGCAGGAGCAGGAGCAGGAACAGGAGCAGGAGCAGGAGCAGGAGCAGGAGCAGGAGCAGGAGCAGGAGAAGGAGCAGGAGCAGGAGCAGGAGCAGGAGCAGGAGCAGGAGCAGGAGCAGGAGCAGGAGCAGGAGCATGAGCAGGAGCAGGAGCAGGAGCAGGAGCATCAGAGGAGCATAGGAGGAGCATCAGAGGACCATCAGAGGAGCATAAGAGGAGCATCAGAGGAGCATCAGAGGAGCATCAGAGGAGGATCAGAGGAGCATCAGAGGAGCATCAGAGGAGCATCAGAGGAGCATCAGAGGAGCATCAGATGAGCATCAGAGGAGCATCAGAGGAGCATCAGAGGAGCATCAGAGGAGCCTCAGAGGAGCATCAGAGGAGCATCAGAGGAGCATCAGAGGAGCATCAGAGGAACAGCAGAGGAGCATCAGAGGAGCATCACAGGAGCATCAGAGGAGCATCAGAGGAGCATCAGAGGAGCATCAGAGGAGCATCAGAGGAGCATCAGAGGAGAATCAGAGGAGCATCAGAGGAGCGTCAGAGGAGCCTCAGAGGAGCCTCAGAGGAGCATCAGAGGAGCATCAGTGGAGCATCAGAGGAGCATCAGAGGAGCATCAGAGGAGCATCAGAGGAGGATCAGAGGAGCATCAGAGGAGCATCAGAGGAGCATCAGAGGAGCATCATAGGAGCATCAGAGGAGCATCAGAGGAGCATCAGAGAAGCATCAGAGGAGCATCAGAGGAGCATCAGAGGAGCATCAGAGGAGGATCAGAGGAGCATCAGAGGAGCATCAGAGGAGCCTCAGAGGAGCATCAGAGGAGCATCAGAGGAGCATCAGAGGAGCATCAGAGGAGCAGCACAGGAGCATCAGAGGAGGATCACAGGAGCATCAGAGGAGCATCAGAGGAGAATCAGAGGAGCATCAGAGGAGCATCAGAGGAGCATCAGAGGAGCCTCAGAGGAGCATCAGAGGAGTATCAGAGGAGCATCAGATGAGCATCAGAGGAGCATCAGAGGAGCATCAGAGGAGGATCAGAGGAGCATCAGAGGAGCATCAGAGGAGCATCAGAGGAGCATCAGAGGAGCATCAGAG
The DNA here is from genome assembly GCF_036971445.1 of Narcine bancroftii. NCBI lineage: Eukaryota > Metazoa > Chordata > Chondrichthyes > Torpediniformes > Narcinidae > Narcine > Narcine bancroftii. Next base: position 2,194,576 of record NW_027211883.1, read on the forward strand.
GAGCATCAGAGGAGCATTAGTGGAGCATCAGAGGAGCATCAGAGGAGCATCAGAGGAGCATCAGAGGAGCATCAGAGGAGCATCAGTGGAGCATCAGAGGAGCATCAGAGGAACATCAGAGGAGCATCAGAGGAGCATCAGAGGAGCATCAGAGGAGCAGGAGCAGGAGCAGGAGCAGGAGCAGGAGCAGGAGCAGGAGCAGGAGCAGGAGCAGGAGCAGGAGCATCAGAGGAGCATCAGATGAGCAGGAGCAGGAGCAGGAGCATCAGAGGAGTATCAGAGGAACATCAGTGGAGCAGGAGCAGGAGCAGGAGCATCAGAGGAGCATCAGAGGAGCATCAGAGGAGCATCAGAGGAGCATCAGAGGAGCATCAGAGGAGCATCAGAGGAGCCCCAGAGGAGCCTCAGAGGAGCCTCAGAAGAGCATCAGAGGAGCATCAGAGGAGCATCAGAGGAGCATCAGAGGAGCATCAGAGGAGCCTCAGAGGAGCATCAGAGGAGCATCAGAGGAGCATCAGAGGAGCATCAGAGGAGCATCAGAGGAGCAGGAGCAGTAGCAGGAGCAGGAGCAGGAGCAGGAGCAGGAGCAGGAGCAGGAGCAGGAGCAGGAGCATCAGAGGAGCATCAGATGAGCAGGAGCAGGAGCAGGAGCAGGAGCAGGAGCATCAGAGGAGTATCAGAGGAACATCAGTGGAGCAGGAGCAGGAGCAGGAGCATCAGAGGAGCATCAGAGGAGCATCAGAGGAGCATCAGAGGAGCATCAGAGGAGCATCAGAGGAGCATCAGAGGAGCATCAGAGGAGCCCCAGAGGAGCCTCAGAGGAGCCTCAGAGGAGCATCAGAGGAGCAACAGAGGAGCATCAGAGGAGCATCAGAGGAGCATCAGAGGAGCATCACAGGTGCATCAGAGGAGCATCAGAGGAGCATCAGAGGAGGATCAGAGGAGCATCAGAGGATCATCAGAGGAGCATCAGAGGAGCATCAGAGGAGCATCAGAGGAGCATCAGAGGAGCATCAGAGGAGCATCAGAGGAGCATCAGAGGAGCATCAGTGGAGCATCAGAGGAGCATCAGAGGAGCATCAGAGGAGGATCAGAGGAGCATCAGAGGAGGATCACAGGAGCATCAGAGGAGCATCACAGGAGCATCAGAGGAGCATCAGAGGAGCATCAGAGGAGCATCAGAGGAGCATCAGAGGAGCCTCAGAGGAGCATCAGAGGAGCATCAGAGGAGCATCAGAGGAGCATCAGAGGAACATCAGAGGAGCCTCAGAGGAGCATCAGAGGAGCATCAGAGGAGCATCAGAGGAGCATCAGAGGAGCATCAGAGGAGCATCAGAGGAGGCTCAGAGGAGCCTCAGAGGAGCCTCAGAGGAGCATCAGAGGAGCATCGGAGGAGCATCAGAGGAGCATCAGATGAGCATCAGAAGAGCATCAGTGGAGCATCAGAGGAGCATCAGAGGAGCATCAGGGGAGCATCAGAGGAGCAACAGAGGAGCATCAGAGGAGCATCAGAGGAGCATCAGAGGAGCATCAGAGGAGCATCAGAGGAGCATCAGAGGAGCATCAGTGGAGCATCAGAGGAGCATCAGAGGAACATCAGAGGAGCATCAGAGGAGCATCAGAGGAGCAGGAGCAGGAGCAGGAGCAGGAGCAGGAGCAGGAGCAGGAGCAGGAGCAGGAGCAGGAGCAGGAGCAGGAGCAGGAGCAGGAGCATCAGAGGAGCATCAGATGAGCAGGAGCAGGAGCAGGAGCAGGAGCAGGAGCATCAGAGGAGTATCAGAGGAGCATCAGTGGAGCAGGAGCAGGAGCAGGAGCATCAGAGGAGCATCAGAGGAGCATCAGAGGAGCATCAGAGGAGCATCAGAGGAGCATCAGAGGAGCATCAGAGGAGCACCAGAGGAGCCTCAGAAGAGCCTCAGAGGAGCATCAGAGGAGCATCAGAGGAGCATCAGAGGAGCATCAGAGGAGCATCAGAGGAGCCTCAGAGGAGCATCAGAGGAGCATCAGAGGAGCATCAGAGGAGCATCAGAGGAGCATCAGAGGAGCCTCAGAGGAGCATCAGAGGAGCATCAGAGGATCATCAGAGGAGCATCACAGGAGCATCAGAGGAGCATAATTGGAGCATCATTGGAGCATCAGAGGAGCATCAGAGGAGCATCAGAGGAGCATCAGAGGAGCAACAGAGGAGCATCAGAGGAGCATCAGAGGAGCATCAGAGGAGCATCAGAGGTGCATCAGAGGAGCATTTGAGGAGCATCAGAGGAGCATCAGAGGAGCATCAGAGGAGCATCAGAGGTGCATCAGAGGAGCATCTGAGGAGCATCAGAGGAGCATCAGAGCAGCATCAGAGGAGCATCAGAGGTGCATCAGAGGAGCATCGAGCAGGAGCAGGAGCATCAGAGGTGCAGGAGCAGGAGCCGGAGCAGGAGCAGGAGCAGGAGCAGGAGCAGGAGCAGGTGCAGTAGCAGGAGCAGGGGCAGGGGCAGGAGCAGGAGCAGGAGCAGGAGCAGGAGCAGGAGCAGGAGCAGGAGCAGGAGCAGGAGCAGGAGCAGGAGCAGGATCAGGAGCAGGAGCAGGAGCAGGAGCAGGAGCAGGAGCAGGAGCAGGAGCATCAGAGGAGCATCAGAGGAGCATCAGAGGAACATCAGAGGAGCATCAGAGGAGCATCAGAGGAGCATCAGAGGAGCATCAGAGGAGCATCAGAGGAGCATCAGAGGAGCATCAGAGGAGAATCAGAGAAGCATCACAGGAGCATCACAGGAGCATCAGAGGAGCATCAGTGGAGCATCAGAGGAGGATCAGAGGATCATCAGAGGAGCATCAGAGGAGCATCAGAGGAGCATCAGCGGAGCATCAGAGGAGAATCAGAGGAGCATCAGAGGAGCATCACAGAGGCATCAGAGGAGCAACAGAGGAGCATCAGAGGAGCATCAGAGGAGCATCTAAGGAGCATCAGAGGAGTATCAGAGGAGCATCAGAGGAGCATCAGAGGTGCATCAGAGGAGCATCAGAGGTGCAGGAGCAGGAGCAGGAGCAGGAGCAGGAACAGGAGCAGGAGCAGGAGCAGGAGCAGGAGCAGGAGCAGGAGCAGGAGCAGGAGCAGGAGCAGGAGCAGGAGCAGGAGCAGGAGCAGGAGCAGGAGAAGGAGCAGGAGCAGGAGCAGGAGCAGGAGCAGGAGCAGGAGCAGGAGCAGGAGCAGGAGCATCAGAGGAGCATCAGAGGAGCATCAGAGGAGCATCAGAGGAGCATCAGAGGAGCATCAGAGGAGCATCAGAGGAGGATCAGAGGAGCATCAGAGGAGCATCAGAGGAGCATCAGAGGAGCATCAGAGGAGCATCAGATGAGCATCAGAGGAGCATCAGAGGAGCATCAGAGGAGCATCAGATGAGGATCAGAGGAGCATCAGAGGAGCATCAGAGGAGCCTCAGAGGAGCATCAGAGGAGCATCAGAGGAGCATCAGAGGAACAGCAGAGGAACAGCAGAGGAGCATCACAGGAGCATCAGAGGAGCATCACAGGAGCATCACAGGAGCATCAGAGGAGCATCAGAGGAGCATCAGAGGAGCATCAGAAGAGAATCAGAGGAGCCTCAGAGGAGCCTCAGAGGAGCATCAGAGGAGCATCAGAGGAGCATCAGAGGAGCATCAGAGGAGCATCAGAGGAGCATCAGAGGAGGATCAGAGGAGCATCAGAGGAGCATCAGAGGAGCATCAGAGGAGCCTCAGAGGAGCATCAGAGGAGCATCAGAGGAGCATCAGATGAGGATCAGAGGAGCATCAGAGGAGCATCAGAGGAGCCTCAGAGGAGCATCAGAGGAGCATCAGAGGAGCATCAGAGGAACAGCAGAGGAACAGCAGAGGAGCATCACAGGAGCATCAGAGGAGCATCACAGGAGCATCACAGGAGCATCAGAGGAGCATCAGAGGAGCATCAGAGGAGCATCAGAAGAGAATCAGAGGAGCCTCAGAGGAGGATCAGAGGAGCATCGGAGGAGCATCAGAGGAGCATCAGAGGAGCATCAGAGGAGCATCAGAGGAGCATCAGAGGAGCATCAGAGGAGCCTCAGAGGAGCTTCAGAGGAGCATCAGAGGAGCATCAGAGGAGCATCAGAGGAGCATCAGAGGAGCATCAGAGGAGGATCAGAGGAGCATCAGAGGAGCATCAGAGGAGCATCAGAGGAGCATCAGAGGAGCATCAGAGGAGCATCAGAGGAGCATCAGAGTAGCATCAGAGTAGCATCAGAGGAGCATCAGAGGAGCATCAGAGGAGCATCAGAGGAGCATCAGATGAGCATCAGAGGAGGATCAGAGGAGCATAAGAGGAGCATCAGAGGAGCATCAGAGGAGCATCAGAGGAGAATCAGAGGAGCATCAGATGAGCATCAGAGGAGCAGCAGAGGAGCATCAGAGGAGCATCACAGGAGCATCAGAGGAGCATCAGAGGAGCATCAGAGGAGCATCAGAGGAGCATCAGAGGTGGATCAGAGGAGCATCAGAGGAGCATCAGAGGAGCATCAGAGGAGAATCAGAGGAGCATCAGATGAGCATCAGAGGAGCAGCAGAGGAGCATCAGAGGAGCATCACAGGAGCATCAGAGGAGCATCAGAGGAGTATCAGAGGAGCATCAGAGGAGCATCAGAGGAGCATCAGAGGAGCATCAGAGGAGCATCAGAGGAGCCTCAGAAGAGAATCAGAGGAGCATCAGAGGAGCATCAGAGGAGCATCAGAGGAGCATCAGAGGAGCATCAGAGGAGCATCAGAGGAGCATCAGAGGAGCATCAGAGGAGCATCAGAGGAGCATCAGAGGAGAATCAGATCAGCATCAGAGGAGCAGCAGAGGAGCATCAGAGGAGCATCACAGGAGCATCAGAGGAGCATCAGAGGAGCATCAGAGGCGCATCACAGGAGCATCAGAGGAGCATCAGAGGAGCATCAGAGGAGCATCAGAGGAGCCTCAGAGGAGCCTCAGGGGAGCCTCAGAGGAGCATCAGAGGAGCATCAGAGGAGCATCAGAGGAGCATCAGAGGAGCATCAGAGGAGGATCAGAGGAGCATCAGAGGAGCATCAGAGGAGCATCAGATGAGCATCAGAGGAGGATCAGAGGACCATCAGAGGAGCATCAGAGGAGCATCAGAGGAGCATCAGAGGAGCATCAGAGGAGCATCAGAGGAGCATCAGAGGAGCAGGAGCAGGAGCATCAGAGGATCATCAGAGGAGCATCACAGGAGCATCAGAGGAGCATAATTGGAGCATCATTGGAGCATCAGAGGAGCATCAGAGGAGCATCAGAGGAGCATCAGAGGAGCAACAGAGGAGCATCAGAGGAGCATCAGAGGAGCATCAGAGGAGCATCAGAGGTGCATCAGAGGAGCATTTGAGGAGCATCAGAGGAGCATCAGAGGAGCATCAGAGGAGCATCAGAGGTGCATCAGAGGAGCATCTGAGGAGCATCAGAGGAGCATCAGAGCAGCATCAGAGGAGCATCAGAGGTGCATCAGAGGAGCATCGAGCAGGAGCAGGAGCATCAGAGGTGCAGGAGCAGGAGCCGGAGCAGGAGCAGGAGCAGGAGCAGGAGCAGGAGAGGAGCAGGAGCAGGTGCAGTAGCAGGAGCAGGGGCAGGGGCAGGAGCAGGAGCAGGAGCAGGAGCAGGAGCAGGAGCAGGAGCAGGAGCAGGAGCAGGAGCAGGAGCAGGAGCAGGATCAGGAGCAGGAGCAGGAGCAGGAGCAGGAGCAGGAGCAGGAGCAGGAGCATCAGAGGAGCATCAGAGGAGCATCAGAGGAACATCAGAGGAGCATCAGAGGAGCATCAGAGGAGCATCAGAGGAGCATCAGAGGAGCATCAGAGGAGCATCAGAGGAGCATCAGAGGAGAATCAGAGAAGCATCACAGGAGCATCACAGGAGCATCAGAGGAGCATCAGTGGAGCATCAGAGGAGGATCAGAGGATCATCAGAGGAGCATCAGAGGAGCATCAGAGGAGCATCAGCGGAGCATCAGAGGAGAATCAGAGGAGCATCAGAGGAGCATCACAGAGGCATCAGAGGAGCAACAGAGGAGCATCAGAGGAGCATCAGAGGAGCATCTAAGGAGCATCAGAGGAGTATCAGAGGAGCATCAGAGGAGCATCAGAGGTGCATCAGAGGAGCATCAGAGGTGCAGGAGCAGGAGCAGGAGCAGGAGCAGGAACAGGAGCAGGAGCAGGAGCAGGAGCAGGAGCAGGAGCAGGAGCAGGAGCAGGAGCAGGAGCAGGAGCAGGAGCAGGAGCAGGAGCAGGAGCAGGAGAAGGAGCAGGAGCAGGAGCAGGAGCAGGAGCAGGAGCAGGAGCAGGAGCAGGAGCAGGAGCATCAGAGGAGCATCAGAGGAGCATCAGAGGAGCATCAGAGGAGCATCAGAGGAGCATCAGAGGAGCATCAGAGGAGGATCAGAGGAGCATCAGAGGAGCATCAGAGGAGCATCAGAGGAGCATCAGAGGAGCATCAGATGAGCATCAGAGGAGCATCAGAGGAGCATCAGAGGAGCATCAGATGAGGATCAGAGGAGCATCAGAGGAGCATCAGAGGAGCCTCAGAGGAGCATCAGAGGAGCATCAGAGGAGCATCAGAGGAACAGCAGAGGAACAGCAGAGGAGCATCACAGGAGCATCAGAGGAGCATCACAGGAGCATCACAGGAGCATCAGAGGAGCATCAGAGGAGCATCAGAGGAGCATCAGAAGAGAATCAGAGGAGCCTCAGAGGAGCCTCAGAGGAGCATCAGAGGAGCATCAGAGGAGCATCAGAGGAGCATCAGAGGAGCATCAGAGGAGCATCAGAGGAGGATCAGAGGAGCATCAGAGGAGCATCAGAGGAGCATCAGAGGAGGATCAGAGGAGCATCGGAGGAGCATCAGAGGAGCATCAGAGGAGCATCAGAGGAGCATCAGAGGAGCATCAGAGGAGCATCAGAGGAGCCTCAGAGGAGCTTCAGAGGAGCATCAGAGGAGCATCAGAGGAGCATCAGAGGAGCATCAGAGGAGCATCAGAGGAGGATCAGAGGAGCATCAGAGGAGCATCAGAGGAGCATCAGAGGAGCATCAGAGGAGCATCAGAGGAGCATCAGAGGAGCATCAGAGTAGCATCAGAGTAGCATCAGAGGAGCATCAGAGGAGCATCAGAGGAGCATCAGAGGAGCATCAGATGAGCATCAGAGGAGGATCAGAGGAGCATAAGAGGAGCATCAGAGGAGCATCAGAGGAGCATCAGAGGAGAATCAGAGGAGCATCAGATGAGCATCAGAGGAGCAGCAGAGGAGCATCAGAGGAGCATCACAGGAGCATCAGAGGAGCATCAGAGGAGCATCAGAGGAGCATCAGAGGAGCATCAGAGGTGGATCAGAGGAGCATCAGAGGAGCATCAGAGGAGCATCAGAGGAGAATCAGAGGAGCATCAGATGAGCATCAGAGGAGCAGCAGAGGAGCATCAGAGGAGCATCACAGGAGCATCAGAGGAGCATCAGAGGAGTATCAGAGGAGCATCAGAGGAGCATCAGAGGAGCATCAGAGGAGCATCAGAGGAGCATCAGAGGAGCCTCAGAAGAGAATCAGAGGAGCATCAGAGGAGCATCAGAGGAGCATCAGAGGAGCATCAGAGGAGCATCAGAGGAGCATCAGAGGAGCATCAGAGGAGCATCAGAGGAGCATCAGAGGAGCATCAGAGGAGAATCAGATCAGCATCAGAGGAGCAGCAGAGGAGCATCAGAGGAGCATCACAGGAGCATCAGAGGAGCATCAGAGGAGCATCAGAGGCGCATCACAGGAGCATCAGAGGAGCATCAGAGGAGCATCAGAGGAGCATCAGAGGAGCCTCAGAGGAGCCTCAGGGGAGCCTCAGAGGAGCATCAGAGGAGCATCAGAGGAGCATCAGAGGAGCATCAGAGGAGCATCAGAGGAGGATCAGAGGAGCATCAGAGGAGCATCAGAGGAGCATCAGATGAGCATCAGAGGAGGATCAGAGGACCATCAGAGGAGCATCAGAGGAGCATCAGAGGAGCATCAGAGGAGCATCAGAGGAGCATCAGAGGAGCATCAGAGGAGCAGGAGCAGGAGCAGGAGCAGGAGCAGGAGCAGGAGCATCAGAGGTCATCAGAGGAGCATCAGAGGAGCAGGAGCAGGAGCAGGAGCATCAGAGGAGCATCAGAGGAGCATCAGTGGAGCGTCAGAGGAGCATCAGAGGAGCATCAGAGGAGCATCAGAGGAGCATCAGAGGAGCATCAGAGGAGCATCAGTGGAGCATCAGAGGAGCATCAGTGGAGCATCAGAGGAGGATCAGAGGAGCATCAGAGGAGCATCAGAGGAGCATCAGAGGAGCATCAGAGGAGCATCAGAGGAGCATCAGAGGAGCATCAGAGGAGCATCAGAGGAGCATCAGAGGAGCCTCAGAGGAGCATCAGAGGAGCATCAGAGGAGCATCAGAGGAGCATCAGAGGAGCATCAGAGGAGCATCAGAGGAGCATCAGAGGAGCATCAGAGGAGGATCAGAGGAGCATCAGAGGAGCATCAGAGGAGCATCAGAGGAGCATCAGAGGAGCATCAGATCAGCATCAGAGGAGCAGCAGAGGAGCATCAGAGGAGCATCACAGGAGCATCAGAGGAGCATCAGAGGAGCATCAGAGGAGCATCACAGGAGCATCAGAGGAGCATCAGAGGAGCATCAGAGGAGCATCAGAGGAGCCTCAGAGGAGAATCAGAGGAGCATCAGAGGAGCATCAGAGGAGCATCAGAGGAGCATCAGAGGAGCATCAGAGGAGCATCAGAGGAGCATCAGAGGAGCATCAGAGGAGCATCAGAGGAGAATCAGATCAGCATCAGAGGAGCAGCAGAGGAGCATCAGAGGAGCATCACAGGAGCATCAGAGGAGCATCAGAGGAGCATCAGAGGAGCATCACAGGAGCATCAGAGGAGCATCAGAGGAGCATCAGAGGAGCATCAGAGGAGCCTCAGAGGAGCCTCAGGGGAGCCTCAGAGGAGCATCAGAGGAGCATCAGAGGAGCATCAGAGGAGCATCAGAGGAGGATCAGAGGAGCATCAGAGGAGCATCAGAGGAGCATCAGAGGAGCATCAGAGGAGCATCAGAGGAGGATCAGAGGACCATCAGAGGAGCATCAGAGGAGCATCAGAGGAGCATCAGAGGAGCATCAGAGGAGCATCAGAGGAGCATCAGAGGAGCAGGAGCAGGAGCAGGAGCAGGAGCAGGAGCAGGAGCATCAGAGGTCATCAGAGGAGCATCAGAGGAGCAGGAGCAGGAGCAGGAGCATCAGATGAGCATCAGAGGAGCATCAGTGGAGCGTCAGAGGAGCATCAGAGGAGCATCAGAGGAGCATCAGAGGAGCATCAGAGGAGCATCAGAGGAGCATCAGTGGAGCATCAGAGGAGCATCAGTGGAGCATCAGAGGAGGATCAGAGGAGCATCAGAGGAGCATCAGAGGAGCATCAGAGGAGCATCAGAGGAGCATCAGAGGAGCATCAGAGGAGCATCAGAGGAGTATCAGAGGAGCATCAGAGGAGCATCAGAGGAGCCTCAGAGGAGCATCAGAGGAGCATCAGAAGAGCATCAGAGGAGCATCAGAGGAGCATCAGAGGAGCATCAGAGGAGCATCAGAGGAGCATCAGAGGAGGATCAGAGGAGCATCAGAGGAGCATCAGAGGAGCATCAGAGGAGCATCAGAGGAGCATCAGATCAGCATCAGAGGAGCAGCGGAGGAGCATCAGAGGAGCATCACAGGAGCATCAGAGGAGCATCAGAGGAGCATCAGAGGAGCATCACAGGAGCATCAGAGGAGCATCAGAGGAGCATCAGAGGAGCATCAGAGGAGCCTCAGAGGAGCCTCAGAGGAGCCTCAGAGGAGCATCAGAGGAGCATCAGAGGAGCATCAGAGGAGCATCAGAGGAGGATCAGAGGAGCATCAGAGGAGCATCAGAGGAGCATCAGAGGAGCATCAGAGGAGCATCAGAGGAGGATCAGAGGAGGATCAGAGGAGCATCAGAGGACCATCAGAGGAGCATCAGAGGAGCATCAGAGGAGCATCAGAGGAGCATCAGAGGAGCATCAGAGGAGCATCAGAGGAGCAGGAGAGGGAGCAGGAGCAGGAGCAGGAGCAGGAGCATCAGAGGTCATCAGAGGAGCATCAGAGGAGCAGGAGCAGGAGCAGGAGCATCAGAGGAGCATCAGAGGAGCATCAGTGGAGCGTCAGAGGAGCATCAGAGGAGCATCAGAGGAGCATCAGAGGAGCATCAGAGGAGCATCAGAGGAGCATCAGTGGAGCATCAGAGGAGCATCAGTGGAGCATCAGAGGAGGATCAGAGGAGCATCAGAGGAGCATCAGAGGAGCATCAGAGGAGCATCAGAGGAGCATCAGAGGAGCATCAGAGGAGCATCAGAGGAGTATCAGAGGAGCATCAGAGGAGCATCAGAGGAGCCTCAGAGGAGCATCAGAGGAGCATCAGAGGAGCATCAGAGGAGCATCAGAGGAGCATCAGAGGAGCATCAGAGGAGCATCAGAGGAGCATCAGAGGAGGATCAGAGGAGCATCAGAGGAGCATCAGAGGAGCAGGAGTAGGAGCATGAGCATCAGAGGAGCATCAGAGGAGCATCAGAGGAGCATCAGAGGAGCATCAGAGGAGCATCAGAGGAGAATCTGAGGAGCATCAGAGGAGTATCAGAGGAGCATCAGAGGAGCATCAGAGGTGCATCAGAGGAGCATCAGAGGAGCATCAGAGGAGCATCAGAGGAGCATCAGAGGAGCATCTGAGGAGCATCAGAGGAGTATCAGAGGAGCATCAGAGGAGCATCAGAGGTGCATCAGAGGAGCATCAGAGGAGCATCAGAGGAGCATCTGAGGAGCATCAGAGGAGTATCAGAGGTGCATCAGAGGAGCATCAGAGGTGCAGGAGCAGGAGCAGGAGCAGGAACAGGAGCAGGAGCAGGAGCAGGAGCAGGAGCAGGAGCAGGAGCAGGAGCAGGAGCAGGAGCAGGAGCAGGAGCAGGAGCAGGAGCAGGAGCAGGAGCAGGAGCATCAGAGGAGCATAGGAGGAGCATCAGAGGAGCATCAGAGGAGCATCAGAGGAGTATCAGAGGTGCATCAGAGGAGCATCAGAGGTGCAGGAGCAGGAGCAGGAGCAGGAACAGGAGCAGGAGCAGGAGCAGGAGCAGGAGCAGGAGCAGGAGCAGGAGCAGGAGCAGGAGCAGGAGCAGGAGCAGGAGCATCAGAGGAGCATCAGAGGAGCATCAGAGGAACATCAGAGGAGCATCAGAGGAGCATCAGAGGACCATCAGAGGAGCATCAGAGGAGCATCAGAGGAGCATCAGAGGAGCATCAGACGTGCATCAGAGGAGCATCGAGCAGGAGCAGGAGCATCAGAGGTGCAGGAGCAGGAGCCGGAGCAGGAGCAGGAGCAGGAGCAGGAGCAGGAGCAGGAGCAGTAGCAGGAGCAGGGGCAGGGGCAGGAGCAGGAGCAGGAGCAGGAGCAGGAGCAGGAGCAGGAGCAGGAGCAGGAGCAGGAGCAGGAGCAGGAGCAGGAGCAGGAGCAGGAGCAGGAGCAGGAGCAGGAGCATCAGAGGAGCATCAGAGGAGCATCAGAGGAACATCAGAGGAGCATCAGAGGAGCATCAGAGGAGCATCAGAGGAGCATCAGAGGAGCATCAGAGGAGCATCAGAGGAGCATCAGAGGAGCATCAGAGGAGGATCAGAGGAGCATCAGAGGAGCATCAGAGGAGCATCAGAGGAGCATCAGAGGAGCATCAGAGGAGCATCAGAGGAGCATCAGAGGAGCATCAGAGTAGCTTCAGAGTAGCATCAGAGGAGCATCAGAGGAGCATCAGAGGAGCATCAGAGGAGCATCAGATGAGCATCAGAGGAGGATCAGAGGAGCATAAGAGGGCCATCAGAGGAGCATCAGAGGAGCATCAGAGGAGGATCAGAGGAAAATCAGATGAGCATCAGAGGAGCAGCAGAGGAGCATCAGAGGAGCATCACTGGAGCATCAGAGGAGCTTCAGAGGAGCATCAGAGGAGCATCAGATGAGCATCAGAGGAGCATCAGAGGAGCATCAGAGGAGCATCAGATGAGCATCAGAGGAGCATCAGAGGAGAATCAGATCAGCATCAGAGGAGCAGCAGAGGAGCATCAGAGGAGCATCACAGGAGCATCGGAGGAGCATCAGAGGAGCATCAGAGGAGCATCAGAGGAGCATCAGAGGAGCATCAGAGGAGCATCAGAGGAGCCTCAGAGGAGCCTCAGAGGAGCCTCAGAGGAGCATCAGAGGAGCATCAGAGGAGCATCAGAGGAGGATCAGAGGAGCATCAGAGGAGCATCAGAGGAGCATCAGAGGAGCATCAGAGGAGGATCAGAGGAGGATCAGAGGAGCATCAGAGGAGCATCAGAGGACCATCAGAGGAGCATCAGAGGAGCATCAGAGGAGCATCAGAGGAGCATCAGAGGAGCATCAGAGGAGCAGGAGCAGGAGCAGGAGCAGGAGCAGGAGCAGGAGCATCAGAGGTCATCAGAGGAGCATCAGAGGAGCAGGAGCAGGAGCAGGAGCATCAGAGGAGCATCAGAGGAGCATCAGTGGAGCGTCAGAGGAGCATCAGAGGAGCATCAGAGGAGCATCAGAGGAGCATCAGAGGAGCATCAGAGGAGCATCAGTGGAGCATCAGAAGAGCATCAGTGGAGCATCAGAGGAGGATCAGAGGAGCATCAGAGGAGCATCAGAGGAGCATCAGAGGAGCATCAGAGGAGCATCAGAGGAGCATCAGAGGAGCATCAGAGGAGCATCAGAGGAGCCTCAGAGGAGCATCAGAGGAGCATCAGAGGAGCATCAGAGGAGCATCAGAGGAGCATCAGAGGAGCATCAGAGGAGCATCAGAGGAGCATCAGAGGAGGATCAGAGGAGCATCAGAGGAGCATCAGAGGAGCAGGAGTAGGAGCATGAGCATCAGAGGAGCATCAGAGGAGCATCAGAGGAGCATCAGAGGAGCATCAGAGGAGCATCTGAGGAGCATCAGAGGAGTATCAGAGGAGCATCAGAGGAGCATCAGAGGTGCATCAGAGGAGCATCAGAGGAGCATCAGAGGAGCATCAGAGGAGCATCTGAGGAGCATCAGAGGAGTATCAGAGGAGCATCAGAGGAGCATCAGAGGTGCATCAGAGGAGCATCAGAGGAGCATCAGAGGAGCATCTGAGGAGCATCAGAGGAGTATCAGAGGTGCATCAGAGGAGCATCAGAGGTGCAGGAGCAGGAGCAGGAGCAGGAACAGGAGCAGGAGCAGGAGCAGGAGCAGGAGCAGGAGCAGAAGCAGGAGCAGGAGCAGTAGCAGGAGCAGGAGCAGGAGCAGGAGCAGGAGCAGGAGCAGGAGCAGGAGCAGGAGCAGGAGCATCAGAGGAGCATAGGAGGAGCATCAGAGGAGCATCAGAGGAGCATCAAAGGAGTATCAGAGGTGCATCAGAGGAGCATCAGAGGTGCAGGAGCAGGAGCAGGAGCAGGAACAGGAGCAGGAGCAGGAGCAGGAGCAGGAGCAGGAGCAGGAGCAGGAGCAGGAGCAGGAGCAGGAGCAGGAGCAGGAGCAGGAGCAGGAGCAGGAGCAGGAGCATCAGAGGAGCATAGGAGGAGCATCAGAGTTGGGGAATCAGAGGCGGGGAATCAGATATGGGGAAACAGAGGCGGGGAATCAGAGGCCGGGAATCAATATGGGGAAACAGAGGCGGGGAATCCGAGGCGGGGAAACAGAGGCGGGGAATCAGATATGAGGAATCAGAGGTGGGGAATCAGAGGTTGGGAATCAGAGGCAGGGAATCAGAGGCTTGGAATCAGATGCAGGGAATCAGATGCGGGGAATCAGAGGCGGGGAATCAGAGCTGGGGAATCAGAGGTGGGGAATCAGATTTGGGGAATCAGAGGCGGGGACTTAGATATTGGGAAACAGAGGCGGGGAATCAGAGGCGGGGAAACCCAGGCGGGGAATCAGATATGGGGAATCAGAGGTGGGGAATCAGAGGCAAGGAATCAGATGTGCGGAATCAGAGATGGGGAATCAGAGGCAGGGAATCAGAATCAGAAGCAGGGAATCAGAGGCCGGGAATCAGAGGCCGGAATCAGATGCTGGGAATCAGAGGCCTGGAATCAGAGGCGGGGAATCAGAGGCAGGGAATCAGATGCGGGGAATCAGAGGCGGGGAATCAGAGCTGGGGAATCAGAGGCGGGGTATTAGAGTTGGGGAATCAGAGGCGGGGAATCAGATATGGGGAAACAGAGGTGGGGAATCAGAGGCGGGGAAACAGAGGCAGGGAATCAGATATGGGGAATCAGAGGCGGGGAATCAGAGGTGGGGAATCATAGGCAGGGAATCGGATGTGCGGAATCAGAGATGGGGAATCAGAGGCCGGGAATCAGAGGTGGTGAATCAGAGATGGGGAATCAGAGGCGGGGAATCAGAGGCAGGGAATCAGACGCGGGGAATCAGAGGTGGGCAATCAGAGGCGGGGAATCAGATATGGGGAATCAGAGGCGGGGAATCAGAGGCGGGGAAACAGAGGCGGGGAATCAGATATGGGGAATCAGAGGCGGGGCATCAGAAGTTGTGAATCACAGATGGGGAATCAGAGGCGGGGAATCAGAGGCAGGGAATCAGACGCGGGGAATCAGAGGCGGGGATTCAGAGCTGGGGAATCAGAGGCAGGGAATCAGACACGGGGAATCAGAGGCGGGGAATCAGAGGCGGGGAATCAGAGGCGGGGAATCAGAGGCAGGGAATCGGATGCCGGGAATCAGAGGCGTGAAATCAGAGCTGGGGAATCAGAGGCGGGGAATCAGAGTTGGGGAATCAGAGGCGGAGAATCAGATATGGGGAATCAGAGGCGGAGAAGCAGATATGGGGAAATAGAGGCGGGGAATCAGATATGGGGAATCAGAGGCGGGGAATCAGATATGGGGAATCAGAGGCTGGGAATCAGAGGGGGGGAAACAGAGGCGGGGAATAAGATATGGGGAATCAGATGTGGGGAATCAGGGGCGGGGAATCAGTGGCAGGGAATCAGAGGCGGGGAATCAGAGGCGGGGAATCAAAGGAAGGGAATCAGACACGGGGAATCAGAGGTGGGGAATCAGAGGCGGGGAATCAGATATTGGGAAACAGAGGCGGGGAATCAGAGGCCGGGAATCAATATGGGGAAACAGAGGCGGGGAATCCGAGGCGGGGAAACAGAGGCGGGGAATCAGATATGAGGAATCAGAGGTGGGGAATCAGAGGTTGGGAATCAGAGGCAGGGAATCAGAGGCTTGGAATCAGATGCAGGGAATCAGATGCGGGGAATCAGAGGCGGGGAATCAGAGCTGGGGAATCAGAGGTGGGGAATCAGATTTGGGGAATCAGAGGCGGGGACTTAGATATTGGGAAACAGAGGCGGGGAATCAGAGGCGGGGAAACCCAGGCGGGGAATCAGATATGGGGAATCAGAGGTGGGGAATCAGAGGCAAGGAATCAGATGTGCGGAATCAGAGATGGGGAATCAGAGGCAGGGAATCAGAATCAGAAGCAGGGAATCAGAGGCCGGGAATCAGAGGCCGGAATCAGATGCTGGGAATCAGAGGCCTGGAATCAGAGGCGGGGAATCAGAGGCAGGGAATCAGATGCGGGGAATCAGAGGCGGGGAATCAGAGCTGGGGAATCAGAGGCGGGGTATTAGAGTTGGGGAATCAGAGGCGGGGAATCAGATATGGGGAAACAGAGGTGGGGAATCAGAGGCGGGGAAACAGAGGCAGGGAATCAGATATGGGGAATCAGAGGCGGGGAATCAGAGGTGGGGAATCATAGGCAGGGAATCGGATGTGCGGAATCAGAGATGGGGAATCAGAGGCGGGGAATCAGATATGGGGAATCAGAGGCGGGGAATCAGAGGCGGGGAAACAGAGGCGGGGAATCAGATATGGGGAATCAGAGGTGGGGCATCAGAAGTTGTGAATCACAGATGGGGAATCAGAGGCGGGGAATCAGAGGCAGGGAATCAGACGCGGGGAATCAGAGGCGGGGATTCAGAGCTGGGGAATCAGAGGCAGGGAATCAGACACGGGGAATCAGAGGCGGGGAATCAGAGGCGGGGAATCAGAGGCGGGGAATCAGAGGCAGGGAATCGGATGCCGGGAATCAGAGGCGTGAAATCAGAGCTGGGGAATCAGAGGCGGGGAATCAGAGTTGGGGAATCAGAGGCGGAGAATCAGATATGGGGAATCAGAGGCGGAGAAGCAGATATGGGGAAATAGAGGCGGGGAATCAGATATGGGGAATCAGAGGCGGGGAATCAGATATGGGGAATCAGAGGCTGGGAATCAGAGGGGGGGAAACAGAGGCGGGGAATAAGATATGGGGAATCAGAGATGGGGAATCAGAGGCGGGGAATCAGAGGCAGGGAATCAGATGCGGGGATTCAGAGGCGGGGAATCAGAGCTGGCGAATCAGAGGCGGGGAATCAGAGGTGGGCAATCAGAGCCGGGGAATCAGATATGGGGAATCAGAGGCGGGGAATCAGAGGCGGGGAAACAGAGGTGGGGAATCAGATATGGGGAATCAGAGGTGGGGAATCAGAGGCTGTGAATCAGAGGGAGGGAATCAGAAGCGGGGAATCAGAGGCGGGGATTCAGAGCTGGGGAATCAGAGGCTGGGAATCAGATATGGGGAATCAGAGGCGGGGAATCAGATGCGGAGAAACAGAGGCGGGGAATCAGATATGGGGAATCAGAGGTGGGGAATCAGGGGCAGGGAATCAGTGGCAGGGAAGCAGAGGCGGGGAATCTGAGGCGGGGAATCAGAGGCAGGGAATCAGACACGGGGAATCAGAGGCGGGGAATCAGAGATGGCGAATCAGAGGCGGGGAATCAGAGGCAGGGAATCGGACGCCGGGAATCAGAGGCGGGGAATCAGAGCTGGGGAATCAGAGGCGGGGAATCAGAGTTGGGGAATCAGAGGCGGGGAATCAGATATGGGGAAATAGAGGCGGGGAATCAGATATGGGGAATCAGAGGTGTGGAATCAGAGGTTGGGAATCAGAGGCAGGGAATCAGAGGCGGGGAAACAGAGGCGGGGAATCAGATATGGGGAATCAGAGGTGGCGAATCAAAGGCGGTGAAACAGAGATGGGGAATCAGGGCAGGGAATCAGAGGCAGGGAATCAGAGCTGGGGAAACAGAGGCGGGGAATCAGATATGGGGAATCAGAGGTGGGGAATCAGGGGTGGGGAATCAGTGGCAGGGAATCAGAGCTGGGGAATCAGAGCTGGGGAATCAGAGCTGGGGAAACAGAGGCGGGGAATCAGATATGGGGAATCAGAGGTGGGGAATCAGGGGCGGGGAATCAGTGGCAGGGAATCAGAGGCCGGGAATAAAAGGCGGGGAATCAGAGCTGGGGAATCAGAGGCGGGGAATCAGAGTTGGGGAATCAGAGGAGGGGAATCAGATATGGGGAAACAGAGGCCGGGAATCAGAGGCAGGGAAACAGAGGCGGGGAATCAGATATGGGGAATCAGAGGTGGGGAATTAGAGGTGGGGATTCAGAGGTGGTGAATCAGAGAAGGGGAATCAGAGGCTGGGAATCAGAGGCAGGGAATCAGAGGCGGGGAATCATAGCTTGCGAATTAGAGGAGGGGAATCAGAGTTGGGGAATCAGAGGCGGGGAATCAGATATGGGGAAAGAGAGGCGGGGAATCAGAGGCGGGGAAACAGAGGCGGGGAATCATATATGGGGAATCAGAGGTGGGGAATCAGAGGCAGGGAATCAGATGTGCGGAATCAGAGATGGGGAATCAGAGGCAGGGAATCAGAATCAGAAGCAGGGAATCAGTGGCAGGGAATCAGAGGCTGGGAATAAAAGGCGGGGAATCAGAGGCAGGGAATCGGATGTGCGGAATCAGAGATGGGGAATCAGAGGTGGGGATTCAGAGGTGGTGAATCAGAGAAGGGGAATCAGAGGCTGGGAATCAGAGGCAGGGAATCAGATGCAGGGAATCAGAGGCGGGGAATCATAGCTGGCGAATTAGAGGAGGGGAATCAGAGTTGGTGAATCAGAGGCGGGGAATCAGAGGCAGGGAATCAGATATGGGGAATCAGAGGCGGGGAATCAGAGGTGGGGAATCATAGGCAGGGAATCGGATGTGCGGAATCAGAGATGGGGTGTCAGAGGTGGGGAATCAGAGGTGGTGAGTCAGAGATGGGGAATCAGAGGCGGGGAATCAGAGGCAGGGAATCAGAAACGGGGAATCAGAGGCGGGCAATCATAACTGGCGAATCAGAGGAGGGGAATCAGTGGTGGGGAATCAGAGGCGGGGAATCAGATATGGTGAATCAGAGGTGGGGAATCAGAGGCGGGGAAACAGAGGCCGGGAATCAGATATGTTGTATCAGAGGTGGGGAATCAGAGGTGGGAAATCAGAGCTGGGGAATCAGAGGCGGGGAAATCTGAGTTGGGGAATCAGAGTCCGGGAATCAGAGATGGGAAATCAGAGGAGGGGAATCAAATATGGGGAATCAGAGGCGGGGAATCAGAGTTGGGGAATCAGAGTCCGGGAATCAGAGATGGGGAATCAGAGGCGGGGAATCAAATATGGGGAATAAGAGGCGGGGAATCAGAGGCGGGGAAACAGAGGCGGTGAATCAGATATGGGCAATCAGAGGTGGCGAATCAGAGGTAGAGAATCAGAGATGGGGAAGCAGAGGTGGGGAATCAGAGGCGGGAAATCAGAGCTGGGGAATCAGAGGCGGGGAATCAGAGTTGGGGAATCAGAGTCCGGGAATCAGAGATGGGGAATCAAAGGCGGGGAATCAAATATGGGGAATCAGAGGCGGGGAATCAGAGGCGGGGAAACAGAGGCGGTGAATCAGATATGGGGAATCAGAGGTGGCGAATCAGAGGTTGAGAATCAGAGATGGGGAAGCAGAGGTGGGGAATCAGATGTGATGAATTAGAGATGGGGAATCAGAGGCGGGGTATCAGAGGCGGCCAATCAGAGGCGGGGAATCAGAGGCGTGGAATCAGATATGGGAAATCAGAGGTGGGGAATCAGAGGCGGGGAAACAGAGGCGGGGAATCAGATATGGGGTATCAGAGGTGGGGAATCAGGGGCGGGGAATCAGTGGCAGGGAATCAGAGGAGGGGATTCAGAGGCGGGGAATCAGAGGCAGGGAATCAGACACTGGGAATCAGAGGTGGTGAATCAGGGATGGGGAATGAGAGGCCGGGAAACAG
The DNA here is from genome assembly GCF_036971445.1 of Narcine bancroftii. NCBI lineage: Eukaryota > Metazoa > Chordata > Chondrichthyes > Torpediniformes > Narcinidae > Narcine > Narcine bancroftii. The sequence continues at coordinate 2,213,834 of NW_027211883.1, forward strand.
AGGTGGGGAATCAGAGACCGGGAATCAGAGATGGGGAATCAGAGGCGGGGAATCAGATATGGGGAATCAGAGGCGGGGAATCAGAAGCGGGGAAACAGAGGCGATGAATCAGATATTCGGAATCAGAGGTTGCGAATCAGAGGTAGAGAATCAGAGATGGGGAAGCAGAGGTGGGGAATCAGATGTGATGAATTAGAGATGGGGAATCAGAGGCGGGGTATCAGAGGTGCCAATCAGAGGCGGTGAAACAGAGGCGGGGAATCAGATATGGGGAAACAGAGGCGGGGAATCAGAGGCAGGGAAACAGAGGCGGGGAATCAGATATGGGGATTCAGAGGTGGGGAATAACAGGTTGCGAATCAGAGGCAGGGAATCAGAGGCGGGGAATCAGAGGCGGGGAATCAGAGGCAGGGAATCGGATGTGCAGAATCAGAGATGGGGAATCAGAGGTGGGGAATCAGAGGTGGTGAATCAGAGATGGGGAATCAAAGGCGTGGAATCAGAGGCAGGGTCAGACACGGGGAATCAAGAGGCGGGGAATCAGATGCGGGGAACCAGAGGAGGGGAATCATAGCATGCGAATCAGAGGCGGGGAATCAGAGGTGGGGAATCATAGGCGGGGAATCAGATATGGGGAATCAGAGGGGGGGAATCAGAGGCGGGGAAACAGAGGCGGGGAATCAGATATGTTGGATCAGAGGTGGGGAATCAGAGGCGGGGAATCAGAGCTGGGGAATCAGAGGCGGGGAATCAGAGTTGGGGAATCAGAGGCAGGGAATCAGATATGGGGAATCAGAGGTGGGGAATCAGAGGCGGGGAAACAGAGGCGGGGAATCAGATATGGGGTATCAGAGGTGGGGAATCAGGGGCGGGGAATCAGTGGCAGGGAATCAGAGGAGGGGATTCAGAGGCGGGGAATCAGAGGCAGGGAATCAGACACTGGGAGTCAGAGGCGGTGAATCAGGGATTGGGAATCAGAGGCCGGGAAACAGAGGTGGGGAATCAGAGACCGGGAATCAGAGATGGGGAATCTGAGGTGGGGAATCAGATATGGGTAATCAGAGGCGGGGAATCAGAGGCAGGGAAACAGAGGCGGTGAATCAGATATTGGGAATCAGAGGTGGCGAATCAGAGGTAGAGAATCGGAGATGGGGAAGCAGAGGTGGGTAATCAGATGTGATGAATTAGAGATGGGGAATCAGAGGCGGGGTATCAGAGGTGCCAATCAGAGGCGGGGAAACAGAGGCGGGGAATCAGATATGGGGAATCAGAGGTGGGGAATAAGAGGTTGCGAATCAGAGGCAGGGAATCAGAGGCGGGGAATCAGAGGCGGGGAATCAGAGGCAGGGAATCGGATGTGCGGAATCAGAGATGGGGTATCAGAGGTGGGGAATCAGAGGTGGTGAGTCAGACATGGGGAATCAGAGGCGGGGAATCAGAGGCAGGGAATCAGAAACGGGGAATCAGAGGCGGGCAATCATAACTGGCGAATCAGAGGCGGGAAATCAGAGCTGGGGATTCAGAGGCGGGGAAATCAGAGTTGGGGAATCAGAGTCCGGGAATCAGAGATGGGAAATCAGAGGAGGGGAATCAAATATGGGGAATCAGAGGCGGGGAATCAGAGTTGGGGAATGAGTCCGGGAATCAGAGATGGGGAATCAGAGGCGGGGAATCAAATATGGGGAATCAGAGGCGGGGAATCAGATGCGGGGAAACAGAGGCGGTGAATCAGATATGGGCAATCAGAGGTGGCGAATCAGAGGTAGAGTATCAGAGATGGGGAAGCAGAGGTGGGGAATCAGATGTGATGAATTAGAGATGGGGAATCAGAGGCGGGGTATCAGAGGCGGGGAATCAGAGTTGGGGAATCAGAGGAGGGGAATCAGATATGGGGAAACAGAGGCCGGGAATCAGAGGCAGGGAAACAGAGGCGGGGAATCAGATATGGGGAATCAGAGGTGGGGAATTAGAGGTTGCGAATCAGAGGCAGGGAATCAGAGGCGGGGAATCAGAGGCGGGGAATCAGAGGCAGGGAATCGGATGAGCGGAATCAGAGATGGGGAATCAGAGGTGGGAAATCAGAGGTGGAGAATCAGAGAAGGGGAATCAGAGGCGGGGAATCAGATGCAGGGAATCAGATGCAGGGAATCAGAGGCGGGGAATCATAGCTGGCGAATCAGAGGAGGGGAATCAGAGTTGGGGAATCAGAGGCGGGGAATCAGATATGGGGAAACAGAGGTGGGGAATCAGAGGCGGGGAAACAGAGGCGGGGAATCAGATATGGGGATTCAGAGGTGGGGAATCAGAGGTTGGGAATCAGAGGCAGGGAATCAGAGGCGGGGAATCAGAGGCAGGGAATCAGATGCGGGGAATCAGAGGCAGGGACTCAGAGCTGGGGAATCAGAGGCGTGGAATCAGAGTTGGGGAATCAGAGGCGTGGAATTAGATATGGCGAAACAGAGGCGGGGAATCAGAGACGGGGAAACAGAGGCGGGGAATCAGATATGGGGAATCAGCGGTGGCGAATTTAAGGCGGTGTATCAGAGATGGGGAATCAGGGCAGGGAATCAGAGGCAGGGAATCAAACACGGGGAATCAGAGGCGGGGAATCAGAGCTGGGGAATCAGAGGCGGGGATTCAGAGTTGGGGAATCAGAGGCGGGGAAACAGAGGCGGGGAATCAGATATGGGGAATCAGAGGTGGGGAATCAGAGGTTGGGAATCAGAAGCAGGGAATACGAGGCGGGGAATCAGAGGCGGGGAATCAGAGGCAGGGAATCCGATGTGCGGAATCGGTAATGGGGAATCAGAGGCAGTGAATCAGAGTCGGGGAATCAGTGGCGGAGAATCAGAGGCCGGGAATCAGATATGGGGAAACTGAGGCGGGGAATCAGAGGCGGGGAAACAGAGGCTGGGAATCAGATATGGGGAATCAGAGGTGGGGAATCAGAGGTTGGGAATCAGAGGCAGGGAATCAGAGGCTGGGAATCAGATATGGGGTATCAGAGGTGGGGAATCAGGGGCGGGGAATCAGTGGCAGGGAATCAGAGGAGGGGATTCAGAGGCGGGGAATCAGAGGCAGGGAATCAGACACTGGGAGTCAGAGGCGGTGAATCAGGGATTGGGAATCAGAGGCCGGGAAACAGAGGTGGGGAATCAGAGACCGGGAATCAGAGGCGGGAAATCAGAGCTGGGGAATCAGAGGCGGGGAATCAGAGTTGGGGAATCAGAGGCGGAGAATCAGATATGGGGAATCAGAGGCGGAGAAGCAGATATGGGGAAATAGAGGCGGGGAATCAGATATGGGGAATCAGAGGCGGGGAATCAGATATGGGGAATCAGAGGCTGGGAATCAGAGGGGGGGAAACAGAGGCGGGGAATAAGATATGGGGAATCAGATGTGGGGAATCAGGGGCGGGGAATCAGTGGCAGGGAATCAGAGGCGGGGAATCAGAGGCGGGGAATCAAAGGAAGGGAATCAGACACGGGGAATCAGAGGTGGGGAATCAGAGATAGGGAATCAGAGGCGGGGAATCACAGGCAGGGAATCATACGCGGGGAATCAGAGGCGGGGAATCAGAGCTGGGGAATCAGAGGTGGGGAATCAGAGTCGGGGAATCAGAGGCAGGGAATCGGTTGTGCGGAATCAGAGATGGGGAATCAGATGTGGGGAATCAGAGGCAGTGAATCAGAGATGGGGAATCAGAGGCGGGGAATCAGAGGCAAGAAATCAGACGGGGATTCAGAGGCTGGGAATCAGACGGGGGTAATCAAAGGCGGGGAATCAGAGCTGGTGAATCAGAGGCAGGGAATCAGAGTTGGGGATTCAGAGGCGGGGAATCAGATATGGGGAAACAGAGGCGGGGAATGAGAGGCGGGCAAGCAGAGGCGGGGTATTAGATATGGGGAATCAGAGGTGGGGAATCAGAGTCGGGGAATCAGAGGCAGGGAATCGGTTGTGCGGAATCAGAGATGGGGAATCAGATGTGGGGAATCTGAGGAGCATCAGAGGAGTATCAGAGGAGCATCAGAGGAGCATCAGAGGTGCATCAGAGGAGCATCAGAGGAGCATCAGAGGAGCATCAGAGGAGCATCAGAGGAGCATCTGAGGAGCATCAGAGGAGTATCAGAGGAGCATCAGAGGAGCATCAGAGGTGCATCAGAGGAGCATCAGAGGAGCATCAGAGGAGCATCTGAGGAGCATCAGAGGAGTATCAGAGGTGCATCAGAGGAGCATCAGAGGTGCAGGAGCAGGAGCAGGAGCAGGAACAGGAGCAGGAGCAGGAGCAGGAGCAGGAGCAGGAGCAGGAGCAGGAGCAGGAGCAGGAGCAGGAGCAGGAGCAGGAGCAGGAGCAGGAGCAGGAGCAGGAGCATCAGAGGAGCATAGGAGGAGCATCAGAGGAGCATCAGAGGAGCATCAGAGGAGTATCAGAGGTGCATCAGAGGAGCATCAGAGGTGCAGGAGCAGGAGCAGGAGCAGGAACAGGAGCAGGAGCAGGAGCAGGAGCAGGAGCAGGAGCAGGAGCAGGAGCAGGAGCAGGAGCAGGAGCAGGAGCAGGAGCATCAGAGGAGCATCAGAGGAGCATCAGAGGAACATCAGAGGAGCATCAGAGGAGCATCAGAGGACCATCAGAGGAGCATCAGAGGTGCATCAGAGGAGCATCAGAGGAGCATCAGACGTGCATCAGAGGAGCATCGAGCAGGAGCAGGAGCATCAGAGGTGCAGGAGCAGGAGCCGGAGCAGGAGCAGGAGCAGGAGCAGGAGCAGGAGCAGGAGCAGTAGCAGGAGCAGGGGCAGGGGCAGGAGCAGGAGCAGGAGCAGGAGCAGGAGCAGGAGCAGGAGCAGGAGCAGGAGCAGGAGCAGGAGCAGGAGCAGGAGCAGGAGCAGGAGCAGGAGCAGGAGCAGGAGCATCAGAGGAGCATCAGAGGAGCATCAGAGGAACATCAGAGGAGCATCAGAGGAGCATCAGAGGAGCATCAGAGGAGCATCAGAGGAGCATCAGAGGAGCATCAGAGGAGCATCAGAGGAGCATCAGAGGAGGATCAGAGGAGCATCAGAGGAGCATCAGAGGAGCATCAGAGGAGCATCAGAGGAGCATCAGAGGAGCATCAGAGGAGCATCAGAGGAGCATCAGAGTAGCTTCAGAGTAGCATCAGAGGAGCATCAGAGGAGCATCAGAGGAGCATCAGAGGAGCATCAGATGAGCATCAGAGGAGGATCAGAGGAGCATAAGAGGGCCATCAGAGGAGCATCAGAGGAGCATCAGAGGAGGATCAGAGGAAAATCAGATGAGCATCAGAGGAGCAGCAGAGGAGCATCAGAGGAGCATCACTGGAGCATCAGAGGAGCTTCAGAGGAGCATCAGAGGAGCATCAGATGAGCATCAGAGGAGCATCAGAGGAGCATCAGAGGAGCATCAGATGAGCATCAGAGGAGCATCAGAGGAGAATCAGATCAGCATCAGAGGAGCAGCAGAGGAGCATCAGAGGAGCATCACAGGAGCATCGGAGGAGCATCAGAGGAGCATCAGAGGAGCATCAGAGGAGCATCAGAGGAGCATGAGAGGAGCATCAGAGGAGCCTCAGAGGAGCCTCAGAGGAGCCTCAGAGGAGCATCAGAGGAGCATCAGAGGAGCATCAGAGGAGGATCAGAGGAGCATCAGAGGAGCATCAGAGGAGCATCAGAGGAGCATCAGAGGAGGATCAGAGGAGGATCAGAGGAGCATCAGAGGAGCATCAGAGGACCATCAGAGGAGCATCAGAGGAGCATCAGAGGAGCATCAGAGGAGCATCAGAGGAGCATCAGAGGAGCAGGAGCAGGAGCAGGAGCAGGAGCAGGAGCAGGAGCATCAGAGGTCATCAGAGGAGCATCAGAGGAGCAGGAGCAGGAGCAGGAGCATCAGAGGAGCATCAGAGGAGCATCAGTGGAGCGTCAGAGGAGCATCAGAGGAGCATCAGAGGAGCATCAGAGGAGCATCAGAGGAGCATCAGAGGAGCATCAGTGGAGCATCAGAAGAGCATCAGTGGAGCATCAGAGGAGGATCAGAGGAGCATCAGAGGAGCATCAGAGGAGCATCAGAGGAGCATCAGAGGAGCATCAGAGGAGCATCAGAGGAGCATCAGAGGAGCATCAGAGGAGCCTCAGAGGAGCATCAGAGGAGCATCAGAGGAGCATCAGAGGAGCATCAGAGGAGCATCAGAGGAGCATCAGAGGAGCATCAGAGGAGCATCAGAGGAGGATCAGAGGAGCATCAGAGGAGCATCAGAGGAGCAGGAGTAGGAGCATGAGCATCAGAGGAGCATCAGAGGAGCATCAGAGGAGCATCAGAGGAGCATCAGAGGAGCATCTGAGGAGCATCAGAGGAGTATCAGAGGAGCATCAGAGGAGCATCAGAGGTGCATCAGAGGAGCATCAGAGGAGCATCAGAGGAGCATCAGAGGAGCATCTGAGGAGCATCAGAGGAGTATCAGAGGAGCATCAGAGGAGCATCAGAGGTGCATCAGAGGAGCATCAGAGGAGCATCAGAGGAGCATTTGAGGAGCATCAGAGGAGTATCAGAGGTGCATCAGAGGAGCATCAGAGGTGCAGGAGCAGGAGCAGGAGCAGGAACAGGAGCAGGAGCAGGAGCAGGAGCAGGAGCAGGAGCAGAAGCAGGAGCAGGAGCAGTAGCAGGAGCAGGAGCAGGAGCAGGAGCAGGAGCAGGAGCAGGAGCAGGAGCAGGAGCAGGAGCATCAGAGGAGCATAGGAGGAGCATCAGAGGAGCATCAGAGGAGCATCAAAGGAGTATCAGAGGTGCATCAGAGGAGCATCAGAGGTGCAGGAGCAGGAGCAGGAGCAGGAACAGGAGCAGGAGCAGGAGCAGGAGCAGGAGCAGGAGCAGGAGCAGGAGCAGGAGCAGGAGCAGGAGCAGGAGCAGGAGCAGGAGCAGGAGCAGGAGCAGGAGCAGGAGCATCAGAGGAGCATAGGAGGAGCATCAGAGTTGGGGAATCAGAGGCGGGGAATCAGATATGGGGAAACAGAGGCGGGGAATCAGAGGCCGGGAATCAATATGGGGAAACAGAGGCGGGGAATCCGAGGCGGGGAAACAGAGGCGGGGAATCAGATATGAGGAATCAGAGGTGGGGAATCAGAGGTTGGGAATCAGAGGCAGGGAATCAGAGGCTTGGAATCAGATGCAGGGAATCAGATGCGGGGAATCAGAGGCGGGGAATCAGAGCTGGGGAATCAGAGGTGGGGAATCAGATTTGGGGAATCAGAGGCGGGGACTTAGATATTGGGAAACAGAGGCGGGGAATCAGAGGCGGGGAAACCCAGGCGGGGAATCAGATATGGGGAATCAGAGGTGGGGAATCAGAGGCAAGGAATCAGATGTGCGGAATCAGAGATGGGGAATCAGAGGCAGGGAATCAGAATCAGAAGCAGGGAATCAGAGGCCGGGAATCAGAGGCCGGAATCAGATGCTGGGAATCAGAGGCCTGGAATCAGAGGCGGGGAATCAGAGGCAGGGAATCAGATGCGGGGAATCAGAGGCGGGGAATCAGAGCTGGGGAATCAGAGGCGGGGTATTAGAGTTGGGGAATCAGAGGCGGGGAATCAGATATGGGGAAACAGAGGTGGGGAATCAGAGGCGGGGAAACAGAGGCAGGGAATCAGATATGGGGAATCAGAGGCGGGGAATCAGAGGTGGGGAATCATAGGCAGGGAATCGGATGTGCGGAATCAGAGATGGGGAATCAGAGGCCGGGAATCAGAGGTGGTGAATCAGAGATGGGGAATCAGAGGCGGGGAATCAGAGGCAGGGAATCAGACGCGGGGAATCAGAGGTGGGCAATCAGAGGCGGGGAATCAGATATGGGGAATCAGAGGCGGGGAATCAGAGGCGGGGAAACAGAGGCGGGGAATCAGATATGGGGAATCAGAGGCGGGGCATCAGAAGTTGTGAATCACAGATGGGGAATCAGAGGCGGGGAATCAGAGGCAGGGAATCAGACGCGGGGAATCAGAGGCGGGGATTCAGAGCTGGGGAATCAGAGGCAGGGAATCAGACACGGGGAATCAGAGGCGGGGAATCAGAGGCGGGGAATCAGAGGCGGGGAATCAGAGGCAGGGAATCGGATGCCGGGAATCAGAGGCGTGAAATCAGAGCTGGGGAATCAGAGGCGGGGAATCAGAGTTGGGGAATCAGAGGCGGAGAATCAGATATGGGGAATCAGAGGCGGAGAAGCAGATATGGGGAAATAGAGGCGGGGAATCAGATATGGGGAATCAGAGGCGGGGAATCAGATATGGGGAATCAGAGGCTGGGAATCAGAGGGGGGGAAACAGAGGCGGGGAATAAGATATGGGGAATCAGATGTGGGGAATCAGGGGCGGGGAATCAGTGGCAGGGAATCAGAGGCGGGGAATCAGAGGCGGGGAATCAAAGGAAGGGAATCAGACACGGGGAATCAGAGGTGGGGAATCAGAGGCGGGGAATCAGATATTGGGAAACAGAGGCGGGGAATCAGAGGCCGGGAATCAATATGGGGAAACAGAGGCGGGGAATCCGAGGCGGGGAAACAGAGGCGGGGAATCAGATATGAGGAATCAGAGGTGGGGAATCAGAGGTTGGGAATCAGAGGCAGGGAATCAGAGGCTTGGAATCAGATGCAGGGAATCAGATGCGGGGAATCAGAGGCGGGGAATCAGAGCTGGGGAATCAGAGGTGGGGAATCAGATTTGGGGAATCAGAGGCGGGGACTTAGATATTGGGAAACAGAGGCGGGGAATCAGAGGCGGGGAAACCCAGGCGGGGAATCAGATATGGGGAATCAGAGGTGGGGAATCAGAGGCAAGGAATCAGATGTGCGGAATCAGAGATGGGGAATCAGAGGCAGGGAATCAGAATCAGAAGCAGGGAATCAGAGGCCGGGAATCAGAGGCCGGAATCAGATGCTGGGAATCAGAGGCCTGGAATCAGAGGCGGGGAATCAGAGGCAGGGAATCAGATGCGGGGAATCAGAGGCGGGGAATCAGAGCTGGGGAATCAGAGGCGGGGTATTAGAGTTGGGGAATCAGAGGCGGGGAATCAGATATGGGGAAACAGAGGTGGGGAATCAGAGGCGGGGAAACAGAGGCAGGGAATCAGATATGGGGAATCAGAGGCGGGGAATCAGAGGTGGGGAATCATAGGCAGGGAATCGGATGTGCGGAATCAGAGATGGGGAATCAGAGGCGGGGAATCAGATATGGGGAATCAGAGGCGGGGAATCAGAGGCGGGGAAACAGAGGCGGGGAATCAGATATGGGGAATCAGAGGTGGGGCATCAGAAGTTGTGAATCACAGATGGGGAATCAGAGGCGGGGAATCAGAGGCAGGGAATCAGACGCGGGGAATCAGAGGCGGGGATTCAGAGCTGGGGAATCAGAGGCAGGGAATCAGACACGGGGAATCAGAGGCGGGGAATCAGAGGCGGGGAATCAGAGGCGGGGAATCAGAGGCAGGGAATCGGATGCCGGGAATCAGAGGCGTGAAATCAGAGCTGGGGAATCAGAGGCGGGGAATCAGAGTTGGGGAATCAGAGGCGGAGAATCAGATATGGGGAATCAGAGGCGGAGAAGCAGATATGGGGAAATAGAGGCGGGGAATCAGATATGGGGAATCAGAGGCGGGGAATCAGATATGGGGAATCAGAGGCTGGGAATCAGAGGGGGGGAAACAGAGGCGGGGAATAAGATATGGGGAATCAGAGATGGGGAATCAGAGGCGGGGAATCAGAGGCAGGGAATCAGATGCGGGGATTCAGAGGCGGGGAATCAGAGCTGGCGAATCAGAGGCGGGGAATCAGAGGTGGGCAATCAGAGCCGGGGAATCAGATATGGGGAATCAGAGGCGGGGAATCAGAGGCGGGGAAACAGAGGTGGGGAATCAGATATGGGGAATCAGAGGTGGGGAATCAGAGGCTGTGAATCAGAGGGAGGGAATCAGAAGCGGGGAATCAGAGGCGGGGATTCAGAGCTGGGGAATCAGAGGCTGGGAATCAGATATGGGGAATCAGAGGCGGGGAATCAGATGCGGAGAAACAGAGGCGGGGAATCAGATATGGGGAATCAGAGGTGGGGAATCAGGGGCAGGGAATCAGTGGCAGGGAAGCAGAGGCGGGGAATCTGAGGCGGGGAATCAGAGGCAGGGAATCAGACACGGGGAATCAGAGGCGGGGAATCAGAGATGGCGAATCAGAGGCGGGGAATCAGAGGCAGGGAATCGGACGCCGGGAATCAGAGGCGGGGAATCAGAGCTGGGGAATCAGAGGCGGGGAATCAGAGTTGGGGAATCAGAGGCGGGGAATCAGATATGGGGAAATAGAGGCGGGGAATCAGATATGGGGAATCAGAGGTGTGGAATCAGAGGTTGGGAATCAGAGGCAGGGAATCAGAGGCGGGGAAACAGAGGCGGGGAATCAGATATGGGGAATCAGAGGTGGCGAATCAAAGGCGGTGAAACAGAGATGGGGAATCAGGGCAGGGAATCAGAGGCAGGGAATCAGAGCTGGGGAAACAGAGGCGGGGAATCAGATATGGGGAATCAGAGGTGGGGAATCAGGGGTGGGGAATCAGTGGCAGGGAATCAGAGCTGGGGAATCAGAGCTGGGGAATCAGAGCTGGGGAAACAGAGGCGGGGAATCAGATATGGGGAATCAGAGGTGGGGAATCAGGGGCGGGGAATCAGTGGCAGGGAATCAGAGGCCGGGAATAAAAGGCGGGGAATCAGAGCTGGGGAATCAGAGGCGGGGAATCAGAGTTGGGGAATCAGAGGAGGGGAATCAGATATGGGGAAACAGAGGCCGGGAATCAGAGGCAGGGAAACAGAGGCGGGGAATCAGATATGGGGAATCAGAGGTGGGGAATTAGAGGTGGGGATTCAGAGGTGGTGAATCAGAGAAGGGGAATCAGAGGCTGGGAATCAGAGGCAGGGAATCAGACGCAGGGAATCAGAGGCGGGGAATCATAGCTTGCGAATTAGAGGAGGGGAATCAGAGTTGGGGAATCAGAGGCGGGGAATCAGATATGGGGAAAGAGAGGCGGGGAATCAGAGGCGGGGAAACAGAGGCGGGGAATCATATATGGGGAATCAGAGGTGGGGAATCAGAGGCAGGGAATCAGATGTGCGGAATCAGAGATGGGGAATCAGAGGCAGGGAATCAGAATCAGAAGCAGGGAATCAGTGGCAGGGAATCAGAGGCTGGGAATAAAAGGCGGGGAATCAGAGGCAGGGAATCGGATGTGCGGAATCAGAGATGGGGAATCAGAGGTGGGGATTCAGAGGTGGTGAATCAGAGAAGGGGAATCAGAGGCTGGGAATCAGAGGCAGGGAATCAGATGCAGGGAATCAGAGGCGGGGAATCATAGCTGGCGAATTAGAGGAGGGGAATCAGAGTTGGTGAATCAGAGGCGGGGAATCAGAGGCAGGGAATCAGATATGGGGAATCAGAGGCGGGGAATCAGAGGTGGGGAATCATAGGCAGGGAATCGGATGTGCGGAATCAGAGATGGGGTGTCAGAGGTGGGGAATCAGAGGTGGTGAGTCAGAGATGGGGAATCAGAGGCGGGGAATCAGAGGCAGGGAATCAGAAACGGGGAATCAGAGGCGGGCAATCATAACTGGCGAATCAGAGGAGGGGAATCAGTGGTGGGGAATCAGAGGCGGGGAATCAGATATGGTGAATCAGAGGTGGGGAATCAGAGGCGGGGAAACAGAGGCCGGGAATCAGATATGTTGTATCAGAGGTGGGGAATCAGAGGTGGGAAATCAGAGCTGGGGAATCAGAGGCGGGGAAATCTGAGTTGGGGAATCAGAGTCCGGGAATCAGAGATGGGAAATCAGAGGAGGGGAATCAAATATGGGGAATCAGAGGCGGGGAATCAGAGTTGGGGAATCAGAGTCCGGGAATCAGAGATGGGGAATCAGAGGCGGGGAATCAAATATGGGGAATAAGAGGCGGGGAATCAGAGGCGGGGAAACAGAGGCGGTGAATCAGATATGGGCAATCAGAGGTGGCGAATCAGAGGTAGAGAATCAGAGATGGGGAAGCAGAGGTGGGGAATCAGAGGCGGGAAATCAGAGCTGGGGAATCAGAGGCGGGGAATCAGAGTTGGGGAATCAGAGTCCGGGAATCAGAGATGGGGAATCAAAGGCGGGGAATCAAATATGGGGAATCAGAGGCGGGGAATCAGAGGCGGGGAAACAGAGGCGGTGAATCAGATATGGGGAATCAGAGGTGGCGAATCAGAGGTTGAGAATCAGAGATGGGGAAGCAGAGGTGGGGAATCAGATGTGATGAATTAGAGATGGGGAATCAGAGGCGGGGTATCAGAGGCGGCCAATCAGAGGCGGGGAATCAGAGGCGTGGAATCAGATATGGGAAATCAGAGGTGGGGAATCAGAGGCGGGGAAACAGAGGCGGGGAATCAGATATGGGGTATCAGAGGTGGGGAATCAGGGGCGGGGAATCAGTGGCAGGGAATCAGAGGAGGGGATTCAGAGGCGGGGAATCAGAGGCAGGGAATCAGACACTGGGAATCAGAGGTGGTGAATCAGGGATGGGGAATGAGAGGCCGGGAAACAGAGGTGGGGAATCAGAGACCGGGAATCAGAGATGGGGAATCAGAGGCGGGGAATCAGATATGGGGAATCAGAGGCGGGGAATCAGAAGCGGGGAAACAGAGGCGATGAATCAGATATTCGGAATCAGAGGTTGCGAATCAGAGGTAGAGAATCAGAGATGGGGAAGCAGAGGTGGGGAATCAGATGTGATGAATTAGAGATGGGGAATCAGAGGCGGGGTATCAGAGGTGCCAATCAGAGGCGGTGAAACAGAGGCGGGGAATCAGATATGGGGAAACAGAGGCGGGGAATCAGAGGCAGGGAAACAGAGGCGGGGAATCAGATATGGGGATTCAGAGGTGGGGAATAACAGGTTGCGAATCAGAGGCAGGGAATCAGAGGCGGGGAATCAGAGGCGGGGAATCAGAGGCAGGGAATCGGATGTGCAGAATCAGAGATGGGGAATCAGAGGTGGGGAATCAGAGGTGGTGAATCAGAGATGGGGAATCAAAGGCGTGGAATCAGAGGCAGGGTCAGACACGGGGAATCAAGAGGCGGGGAATCAGATGCGGGGAACCAGAGGAGGGGAATCATAGCATGCGAATCAGAGGCGGGGAATCAGAGGTGGGGAATCATAGGCGGGGAATCAGATATGGGGAATCAGAGGGGGGGAATCAGAGGCGGGGAAACAGAGGCGGGGAATCAGATATGTTGGATCAGAGGTGGGGAATCAGAGGCGGGGAATCAGAGCTGGGGAATCAGAGGCGGGGAATCAGAGTTGGGGAATCAGAGGCAGGGAATCAGATATGGGGAATCAGAGGTGGGGAATCAGAGGCGGGGAAACAGAGGCGGGGAATCAGATATGGGGTATCAGAGGTGGGGAATCAGGGGCGGGGAATCAGTGGCAGGGAATCAGAGGAGGGGATTCAGAGGCGGGGAATCAGAGGCAGGGAATCAGACACTGGGAGTCAGAGGCGGTGAATCAGGGATTGGGAATCAGAGGCCGGGAAACAGAGGTGGGGAATCAGAGACCGGGAATCAGAGATGGGGAATCTGAGGTGGGGAATCAGATATGGGTAATCAGAGGCGGGGAATCAGAGGCAGGGAAACAGAGGCGGTGAATCAGATATTGGGAATCAGAGGTGGCGAATCAGAGGTAGAGAATCGGAGATGGGGAAGCAGAGGTGGGTAATCAGATGTGATGAATTAGAGATGGGGAATCAGAGGCGGGGTATCAGAGGTGCCAATCAGAGGCGGGGAAACAGAGGCGGGGAATCAGATATGGGGAATCAGAGGTGGGGAATAAGAGGTTGCGAATCAGAGGCAGGGAATCAGAGGCGGGGAATCAGAGGCGGGGAATCAGAGGCAGGGAATCGGATGTGCGGAATCAGAGATGGGGTATCAGAGGTGGGGAATCAGAGGTGGTGAGTCAGACATGGGGAATCAGAGGCGGGGAATCAGAGGCAGGGAATCAGAAACGGGGAATCAGAGGCGGGCAATCATAACTGGCGAATCAGAGGAGGGGAATCAGTGGTGGGGAATCAGAGGCGGGGAATCAGATATGGTGAATCAGAGGTGGGGAATCAGATGCGGGGAAACAGAGGCCGGGAATCAGATATGTTGTATCACAGGTGGGGAATCAGAGGCGGGAAATCAGAGCTGGGGATTCAGAGGCGGGGAAATCAGAGTTGGGGAATCAGAGTCCGGGAATCAGAGATGGGAAATCAGAGGAGGGGAATCAAATATGGGGAATCAGAGGCGGGGAATCAGAGTTGGGGAATGAGTCCGGGAATCAGAGATGGGGAATCAGAGGCGGGGAATCAAATATGGGGAATCAGAGGCGGGGAATCAGATGCGGGGAAACAGAGGCGGTGAATCAGATATGGGCAATCAGAGGTGGCGAATCAGAGGTAGAGTATCAGAGATGGGGAAGCAGAGGTGGGGAATCAGATGTGATGAATTAGAGATGGGGAATCAGAGGCGGGGTATCAGAGGCGGGGAATCAGAGTTGGGGAATCAGAGGAGGGGAATCAGATATGGGGAAACAGAGGCCGGGAATCAGAGGCAGGGAAACAGAGGCGGGGAATCAGATATGGGGAATCAGAGGTGGGGAATTAGAGGTTGCGAATCAGAGGCAGGGAATCAGAGGCGGGGAATCAGAGGCGGGGAATCAGAGGCAGGGAATCGGATGAGCGGAATCAGAGATGGGGAATCAGAGGTGGGAAATCAGAGGTGGAGAATCAGAGAAGGGGAATCAGAGGCGGGGAATCAGATGCAGGGAATCAGATGCAGGGAATCAGAGGCGGGGAATCATAGCTGGCGAATCAGAGGAGGGGAATCAGAGTTGGGGAATCAGAGGCGGGGAATCAGATATGGGGAAACAGAGGTGGGGAATCAGAGGCGGGGAAACAGAGGCGGGGAATCAGATATGGGGATTCAGAGGTGGGGAATCAGAGGTTGGGAATCAGAGGCAGGGAATCAGAGGCGGGGAATCAGAGGCAGGGAATCAGATGCGGGGAATCAGAGGCAGGGACTCAGAGCTGGGGAATCAGAGGCGTGGAATCAGAGTTGGGGAATCAGAGGCGTGGAATTAGATATGGCGAAACAGAGGCGGGGAATCAGAGACGGGGAAACAGAGGCGGGGAATCAGATATGGGGAATCAGCGGTGGCGAATTTAAGGCGGTGTATCAGAGATGGGGAATCAGGGCAGGGAATCAGAGGCAGGGAATCAAACACGGGGAATCAGAGGCGGGGAATCAGAGCTGGGGAATCAGAGGCGGGGATTCAGAGTTGGGGAATCAGAGGCGGGGAAACAGAGGCGGGGAATCAGATATGGGGAATCAGAGGTGGGGAATCAGAGGTTGGGAATCAGAAGCAGGGAATACGAGGCGGGGAATCAGAGGCGGGGAATCAGAGGCAGGGAATCCGATGTGCGGAATCGGTAATGGGGAATCAGAGGCAGTGAATCAGAGTCGGGGAATCAGTGGCGGAGAATCAGAGGCCGGGAATCAGATATGGGGAAACTGAGGCGGGGAATCAGAGGCGGGGAAACAGAGGCTGGGAATCAGATATGGGGAATCAGAGGTGGGGAATCAGAGGTTGGGAATCAGAGGCAGGGAATCAGAGGCTGGGAATCAGATATGGGGTATCAGAGGTGGGGAATCAGGGGCGGGGAATCAGTGGCAGGGAATCAGAGGAGGGGATTCAGAGGCGGGGAATCAGAGGCAGGGAATCAGACACTGGGAGTCAGAGGCGGTGAATCAGGGATTGGGAATCAGAGGCCGGGAAACAGAGGTGGGGAATCAGAGACCGGGAATCAGAGGCGGGAAATCAGAGCTGGGGAATCAGAGGCGGGGAATCAGAGTTGGGGAATCAGAGGCGGAGAATCAGATATGGGGAATCAGAGACGGAGAAGCAGATATGGGGAAATAGAGGCGGGGAATCAGATATGGGGAATCAGAGGCGGGGAATCAGATATGGGGAATCAGAGGCTGGGAATCAGAGGGGGGGAAACAGAGGCGGGGAATAAGATATGGGGAATCAGATGTGGGGAATCAGGGGCGGGGAATCAGTGGCAGGGAATCAGAGGCGGGGAATCAGAGGCGGGGAATCAAAGGAAGGGAATCAGACACGGGGAATCAGAGGTGGGGAATCAGAGATAGGGAATCAGAGGCGGGGAATCACAGGCAGGGAATCATACGCGGGGAATCAGAGGCGGGGAATCAGAGCTGGGGAATCAGAGGTGGGGAATCAGAGTCGGGGAATCAGAGGCAGGGAATCGGTTGTGCGGAATCAGAGATGGGGAATCAGATGTGGGGAATCAGAGGCAGTGAATCAGAGATGGGGAATCAGAGGCGGGGAATCAGAGGCAAGAAATCAGACGGGGATTCAGAGGCTGGGAATCAGACGGGGGTAATCAAAGGCGGGGAATCAGAGCTGGTGAATCAGAGGCAGGGAATCAGAGTTGGGGATTCAGAGGCGGGGAATCAGATATGGGGAAACAGAGGCGGGGAATGAGAGGCGGGCAAGCAGAGGCGGGGTATTAGATATGGGGAATCAGAGGTGGGGAATCAGAGGTGGTGAATCAGAGATGGGGAATCACAGGCGGGGAATCAGAGGCAGCGAATAGAACGCGGGGAATCAGAGGCAGGGAATCAGAGCTGGGGAATCAGAGGCGGGGAATCAGATATGGGGAAACAGAGGCGGGGAATCAGAGGCGGGGAAACAGAGGCGGGGAATCAGACATGGGGAATCGGATGCGGGGAATCAGAGGCGGGGAATCAGAGCTGGGGAATCAGAGGCGGTGAATCAGAGTTGGGGCATCAGAGGTGGGGAATTAGATATGGGGAAACAGAGGCGGGGAATCAGAGGTGGGGAAACAGAGGCGGGGAATCAGATATGGGGAATCAGAGGTGGGGAATCAGAGGCAGGGAATCAGATGTGCGGAATCAGAGATGGGGAATCAGAGGCAGGGAATCAGAATCAGAAGCGGGGAATCAGAGGCCGGGAATCAGAGGCCGGGAATCAGATGCTGGGAATAAGAGGCCGGGAATCAGAGGTGGGGAATCAGAGTCCGGGAATCAGAGATGGGGATTCAGAGGCGGGGAATGAGATATTGAGAATCAGAGGCGGGGAATCAGAGGCGGGGAAACAGAGGTGGGGAATCAGATATGGGGAATCAGAGGTGGCGAATCAAAGGCGGTGTATCAGAGATGGGGAATCAGAGGCGGGGAATCAGAGGCAGGGAATCAGATGCGGGGATTCAGAGGCGGGGAATCAGAGCTGGCGAATCAGAGGCGGGGAATCAGAGGTGGGCAATCAGAGCCGGGGAATCAGATATGGGGAATCAGAGGCGGGGAATCAGAGGCGGGGAAACAGAGGTGGGGAATCAGATATGGGGAATCAGAGGTGGGGAATCAGAGGCTGTGAATCAGAGGGAGGGAATCAGAAGCGGGGAATCAGAGGCGGGGATTCAGAGCTGGGGAATCAGAGGCGGGGAATCAGAGTTGTGGAATCAGAGGCAGGGAATCAGATATGGGGAATCAGAGGCGGGGAATCAGATGCGGAGAAACAGAGGCGGGGAAACAGATATGGGGAATCAGAGGTGGGGAATCAGGGGCAGGGAATCAGTGGCAGGGAAGCAGAGGCGGGGAATCTGAGGCGGGGAATCAGAGGCAGGGAATCAGACACGGGGAATCAGAGGCGGGGAATCAGAGATGGCGAATCAGAGGCGGGGAATCAGAGGCAGGGAATCGGACGCCGGGAATCAGAGGCGGGGAATCAGAGCTGGGGAATCAGAGGCGGGGAATCAGAGTTGGGGAATCAGAGGCGGGGAATCAGATATGGGGAAATAGAGGCGGGGAATCAGATATGGGGAATCAGAGGTGTGGAATCAGAGGTTGGGAATCAGAGGCAGGGAATCAGAGGCGGGGAAACAGAGGCGGGGAATCAGATATGGGGAATCAGAGGTGGCGAATCAAAGGCGGTGAAACAGAGATGGGGAATCAGGGCAGGGAATCAGAGGCAGGGAATCAGAGCTGGGGAAACAGAGGCGGGGAATCAGATATGGGGAATCAGAGGTGGGGAATCAGGGGTGGGGAATCAGTGGCAGGGAATCAGAGCTGGGGAATCAGAGCTGGGGAATCAGAGCTGGGGAAACAGAGGCGGGGAATCAGATATGGGGAATCAGAGGTGGGGAATCAGGGGCGGGGAATCAGTGGCAGGGAATCAGAGGCCGGGAATAAAAGGCGGGGAATCAGAGCTGGGGAATCAGAGGCGGGGAATCAGAGTTGGGGAATCAGAGGAGGGGAATCAGATATGGGGAAACAGAGGCCGGGAATCAGAGGCAGGGAAACAGAGGCGGGGAATCAGATATGGGGAATCAGAGGTGGGGAATTAGAGGTGGGGATTCAGAGGTGGTGAATCAGAGAAGGGGAATCAGAGGCTGGGAATCAGAGGCAGGGAATCAGACGCAGGGAATCAGAGGCGGGGAATCATAGCTTGCGAATTAGAGGAGGGGAATCAGAGTTGGGGAATCAGAGGCGGGGAATCAGATATGGGGAAAGAGAGGCGGGGAATCAGAGGCGGGGAAACAGAGGCGGGGAATCATATATGGGGAATCAGAGGTGGGGAATCAGAGGCAGGGAATCAGATGTGCGGAATCAGAGATGGGGAATCAGAGGCAGGGAATCAGAATCAGAAGCAGGGAATCAGTGGCAGGGAATCAGAGGCTGGGAATAAAAGGCGGGGAATCAGAGGCAGGGAATCGGATGTGCGGAATCAGAGATGGGGAATCAGAGGTGGGGATTCAGAGGTGGTGAATCAGAGAAGGGGAATCAGAGGCTGGGAATCAGAGGCAGGGAATCAGATGCAGGGAATCAGAGGCGGGGAATCATAGCTGGCGAATTAGAGGAGGGGAATCAGAGTTGGTGAATCAGAGGCGGGGAATCAGAGGCAGGGAATCAGATATGGGGAATCAGAGGCGGGGAATCAGAGGTGGGGAATCATAGGCAGGGAATCGGATGTGCGGAATCAGAGATGGGGTGTCAGAGGTGGGGAATCAGAGGTGGTGAGTCAGAGATGGGGAATCAGAGGCGGGGAATCAGAGGCAGGGAATCAGAAACGGGGAATCAGAGGCGGGCAATCATAACTGGCGAATCAGAGGAGGGGAATCAGTGGTGGGGAATCAGAGGCGGGGAATCAGATATGGTGAATCAGAGGTGGGGAATCAGAGGCGGGGAAACAGAGGCCGGGAATCAGATATGTTGTATCAGAGGTGGGGAATCAGAGGTGGGAAATCAGAGCTGGGGAATCAGAGGCGGGGAAATCTGAGTTGGGGAATCAGAGTCCGGGAATCAGAGATGGGAAATCAGAGGAGGGGAATCAAATATGGGGAATCAGAGGCGGGGAATCAGAGTTGGGGAATCAGAGTCCGGGAATCAGAGATGGGGAATCAGAGGCGGGGAATCAAATATGGGGAATAAGAGGCGGGGAATCAGAGGCGGGGAAACAGAGGCGGTGAATCAGATATGGGCAATCAGAGGTGGCGAATCAGAGGTAGAGAATCAGAGATGGGGAAGCAGAGGTGGGGAATCAGAGGCGGGAAATCAGAGCTGGGGAATCAGAGGCGGGGAATCAGAGTTGGGGAATCAGAGTCCGGGAATCAGAGATGGGGAATCAAAGGCGGGGAATCAAATATGGGGAATCAGAGGCGGGGAATCAGAGGCGGGGAAACAGAGGCGGTGAATCAGATATGGGGAATCAGAGGTGGCGAATCAGAGGTTGAGAATCAGAGATGGGGAAGCAGAGGTGGGGAATCAGATGTGATGAATTAGAGATGGGGAATCAGAGGCGGGGTATCAGAGGCGGCCAATCAGAGGCGGGGAATCAGAGGCGTGGAATCAGATATGGGAAATCAGAGGTGGGGAATCAGAGGCGGGGAAACAGAGGCGGGGAATCAGATATGGGGTATCAGAGGTGGGGAATCAGGGGCGGGGAATCAGTGGCAGGGAATCAGAGGAGGGGATTCAGAGGCGGGGAATCAGAGGCAGGGAATCAGACACTGGGAATCAGAGGTGGTGAATCAGGGATGGGGAATGAGAGGCCGGGAAACAGAGGTGGGGAATCAGAGACCGGGAATCAGAGATGGGGAATCAGAGGCGGGGAATCAGATATGGGGAATCAGAGGCGGGGAATCAGAAGCGGGGAAACAGAGGCGATGAATCAGATATTCGGAATCAGAGGTTGCGAATCAGAGGTAGAGAATCAGAGATGGGGAAGCAGAGGTGGGGAATCAGATGTGATGAATTAGAGATGGGGAATCAGAGGCGGGGTATCAGAGGTGCCAATCAGAGGCGGTGAAACAGAGGCGGGGAATCAGATATGGGGAAACAGAGGCGGGGAATCAGAGGCAGGGAAACAGAGGCGGGGAATCAGATATGGGGATTCAGAGGTGGGGAATAACAGGTTGCGAATCAGAGGCAGGGAATCAGAGGCGGGGAATCAGAGGCGGGGAATCAGAGGCAGGGAATCGGATGTGCAGAATCAGAGATGGGGAATCAGAGGTGGGGAATCAGAGGTGGTGAATCAGAGATGGGGAATCAAAGGCGTGGAATCAGAGGCAGGGTCAGACACGGGGAATCAAGAGGCGGGGAATCAGATGCGGGGAACCAGAGGAGGGGAATCATAGCATGCGAATCAGAGGCGGGGAATCAGAGGTGGGGAATCATAGGCGGGGAATCAGATATGGGGAATCAGAGGGGTGGAATCAGAGGCGGGGAAACAGAGGCGGGGAATCAGATATGTTGGATCAGAGGTGGGGAATCAGAGGCGGGGAATCAGAGCTGGGGAATCAGAGGCGGGGAATCAGAGTTGGGGAATCAGAGGCAGGGAATCAGATATGGGGAATCAGAGGTGGGGAATCAGAGGCGGGGAAACAGAGGCGGGGAATCAGATATGGGGTATCAGAGGTGGGGAATCAGGGGCGGGGAATCAGTGGCAGGGAATCAGAGGAGGGGATTCAGAGGCGGGGAATCAGAGGCAGGGAATCAGACACTGGGAGTCAGAGGCGGTGAATCAGGGATTGGGAATCAGAGGCCGGGAAACAGAGGTGGGGAATCAGAGACCGGGAATCAGAGATGGGGAATCTGAGGTGGGGAATCAGATATGGGTAATCAGAGGCGGGGAATCAGAGGCAGGGAAACAGAGGCGGTGAATCAGATATTGGGAATCAGAGGTGGCGAATCAGAGGTAGAGAATCGGAGATGGGGAAGCAGAGGTGGGGAATCAGATGTGATGAATTAGAGATGGGGAATCAGAGGCGGGGTATCAGAGGTGCCAATCAGAGGCGGGGAAACAGAGGCGGGGAATCAGATATGGGGAATCAGAGGTGGGGAATAAGAGGTTGCGAATCAGAGGCAGGGAATCAGAGGCGGGGAATCAGAGGCGGGGAATCAGAGGCAGGGAATCGGATGTGCGGAATCAGAGATGGGGTATCAGAGGTGGGGAATCAGAGGTGGTGAGTCAGACATGGGGAATCAGAGGCGGGGAATCAGAGGCAGGGAATCAGAAACGGGGAATCAGAGGCGGGCAATCATAACTGGCGAATCAGAGGAGGGGAATCAGTGGTGGGGAATCAGAGGCGGGGAATCAGATATGGTGAATCAGAGGTGGGGAATCAGATGCGGGGAAACAGAGGCCGGGAATCAGATATGTTGTATCACAGGTGGGGAATCAGAGGCGGGAAATCAGAGCTGGGGATTCAGAGGCGGGGAAATCAGAGTTGGGGAATCAGAGTCCGGGAATCAGAGATGGGAAATCAGAGGAGGGGAATCAAATATGGGGAATCAGAGGCGGGGAATCAGAGTTGGGGAATGAGTCCGGGAATCAGAGATGGGGAATCAGAGGCGGGGAATCAAATATGGGGAATCAGAGGCGGGGAATCAGATGCGGGGAAACAGAGGCGGTGAATCAGATATGGGCAATCAGAGGTGGCGAATCAGAGGTAGAGTATCAGAGATGGGGAAGCAGAGGTGGGGAATCAGATGTGATGAATTAGAGATGGGGAATCAGAGGCGGGGTATCAGAGGCGGGGAATCAGAGTTGGGGAATCAGAGGAGGGGAATCAGATATGGGGAAACAGAGGCCGGGAATCAGAGGCAGGGAAACAGAGGCGGGGAATCAGATATGGGGAATCAGAGGTGGGGAATTAGAGGTTGCGAATCAGAGGCAGGGAATCAGAGGCGGGGAATCAGAGGCGGGGAATCAGAGGCAGGGAATCGGATGAGCGGAATCAGAGATGGGGAATCAGAGGTGGGAAATCAGAGGTGGAGAATCAGAGAAGGGGAATCAGAGGCGGGGAATCAGATGCAGGGAATCAGATGCAGGGAATCAGAGGCGGGGAATCATAGCTGGCGAATCAGAGGAGGGGAATCAGAGTTGGGGAATCAGAGGCGGGGAATCAGATATGGGGAAACAGAGGTGGGGAATCAGAGGCGGGGAAACAGAGGCGGGGAATCAGATATGGGGATTCAGAGGTGGGGAATCAGAGGTTGGGAATCAGGCAGGGAATCAGAGGCGGGGAATCAGAGGCAGGGAATCAGATGCGGGGAATCAGAGGCAGGGACTCAGAGCTGGGGAATCAGAGGCGTGGAATCAGAGTTGGGGAATCAGAGGCGTGGAATTAGATATGGCGAAACAGAGGCGGGGAATCAGAGACGGGGAAACAGAGGCGGGGAATCAGATATGGGGAATCAGCGGTGGCGAATTTAAGGCGGTGTATCAGAGATGGGGAATCAGGGCAGGGAATCAGAGGCAGGGAATCAAACACGGGGAATCAGAGGCGGGGAATCAGAGCTGGGGAATCAGAGGCGGGGATTCAGAGTTGGGGAATCAGAGGCGGGGAAACAGAGGCGGGGAATCAGATATGGGGAATCAGAGGTGGGGAATCAGAGGTTGGGAATCAGAAGCAGGGAATACGAGGCGGGGAATCAGAGGCGGGGAATCAGAGGCAGGGAATCCGATGTGCGGAATCGGTAATGGGGAATCAGAGGCAGGGAATCAGAGTCGGGGAATCAGTGGCGGAGAATCAGAGGCCGGGAATCAGATATGGGGAAACTGAGGCGGGGAATCAGAGGCGGGGAAACAGAGGCGGGGAATCAGATATGGGGAATCAGAGGTGGGGAATCAGAGGTTGGGAATCAGAGGCAGGGAATCAGAGGCTGGGAATCAGATATGGGGTATCAGAGGTGGGGAATCAGGGGCGGGGAATCAGTGGCAGGGAATCAGAGGAGGGGATTCAAAGGCGGGGAATCAGAGGCAGGGAATCAGACACTGGGAGTCAGAGGCGGTTAATCAGGGATTGGGAATCAGAGGCCGGGAAACAGAGGTGGGGAATCAGAGACCGGGAATCAGAGGCGGGAAATCAGAGCTGGGGAATCAGAGGCGGGGAATCAGAGTTGGGGAATCAGAGGCGGAGAATCAGATATGGGGAATCAGAGGCGGAGAAGCAGATATGGGGAAATAGAGGCGGGGAATCAGATATGGGGAATCAGAGGCGGGGAATCAGATATGGGGAATCAGAGGCTGGGAATCAGAGGGGGGGAAACAGAGGCGGGGAATAAGATATGGGGAATCAGATGTGGGGAATCAGGGGCGGGGAATCAGTGGCAGGGAATCAGAGGCGGGGAATCAGAGGCGGGGAATCAAAGGAAGGGAATCAGACACGGGGAATCAGAGGTGGGGAATCAGAGATAGGGAATCAGAGGCGGGGAATCACAGGCAGGGAATCAGACGCGGGGAATCAGAGGCGGGGAATCAGAGCTGGGGAATCAGAGGTGGGGAATCAGAGTCGGGGAATCAGAGGCAGGGAATCGGTTGTGCGGAATCAGAGATGGGGAATCAGATGTGGGGAATCAGAGGCAGTGAATCAGAGATGGGGAATCAGAGGCGGGGAATCAGAGGCAAGAAATCAGACGGGGATTCAGAGGCTGGGAATCAGACGGGGGTAATCAAAGGCGGGGAATCAGAGCTGGTGAATCAGAGGCAGGGAATCAGAGTTGGGGATTCAGAGGCGGGGAATCAGATATGGGGAAACAGAGGCGGGGAATGAGAGGCGGGCAAGCAGAGGCGGGGTATTAGATATGGGGAATCAGAGGTGGGGAATCAGAGGTGGTGAATCAGAGATGGGGAATCACAGGCGGGGAATCAGAGGCAGCGAATAGAACGCGGGGAATCAGAGGCAGGGAATCAGAGCTGGGGAATCAGAGGCGGGGAATCAGATATGGGGAAACAGAGGCGGGGAATCAGAGGCGGGGAAACAGAGGCGGGGAATCAGACATGGGGAATCGGATGCGGGGAATCAGAGGCGGGGAATCAGAGCTGGGGAATCAGAGGCGGTGAATCAGAGTTGGGGCATCAGAGGTGGGGAATTAGATATGGGGAAACAGAGGCGGGGAATCAGAGGTGGGGAAACAGAGGCGGGGAATCAGATATGGGGAATCAGAGGTGGGGAATCAGAGGCAGGGAATCAGATGTGCGGAATCAGAGATGGGGAATCAGAGGCAGGGAATCAGAATCAGAAGCGGGGAATCAGAGGCCGGGAATCAGAGGCCGGGAATCAGATGCTGGGAATAAGAGGCCGGGAATCAGAGGTGGGGAATCAGAGTCCGGGAATCAGAGATGGGGATTCAGAGGCGGGGAATGAGATATTGAGAATCAGAGGCGGGGAATCAGAGGCGGGGAAACAGAGGTGGGGAATCAGATATGGGGAATCAGAGGTGGCGAATCAAAGGCGGTGTATCAGAGATGGGGAATCAGAGGCGGGGAATCAGAGGCAGGGAATCAGATGCGGGGATTCAGAGGCGGGGAATCAGAGCTGGCGAATCAGAGGCGGGGAATCAGAGGTGGGCAATCAGAGCCGGGGAATCAGATATGGGGAATCAGAGGCGGGGAAACAGAGGTGGGGAATCAGATATGGGGAATCAGAGGTGGGGAATCAGAGGCTGTGAATCAGAGGGAGGGAATCAGAAGCGGGGAATCAGAGGCGGGGATTCAGAGCTGGGGAATCAGAGGCGGGGAATCAGAGTTGTGGAATCAGAGGCAGGGAATCAGATATGGGGAATCAGAGGCGGGGAATCAGATGCGGAGAAACAGAGGCAGGGAATCAGATATGGGGAATCAGAGGTGGGGAATCAGGGGCAGGGAATCAGTGGCAGGGAAGCAGAGGCGGGGAATCTGAGGCGGGGAATCAGAGGCAGGGAATCAGACACGGGGAATCAGAGGCGGGGAATCAGAGATGGCGAATCAGAGGCGGGGAATCAGAGGCAGGGAATCGGACGCCGGGAATCAGAGGCGGGGAATCAGAGCTGGGGAATCAGAGGCGGGGAATCAGAGTTGGGGAATCAGAGGCGGGGAATCAGATATGGGGAAATAGAGGCGGGGAATCAGATATGGGGAATCAGAGGTGTGGAATCAGAGGTTGGGAATCAGAGGCAGGGAATCAGAGGCGGGGAAACAGAGGCGGGGAATCAGATATGGGGAATCAGAGGTGGCGAATCAAAGGCGGTGAAACAGAGATGGGGAATCAGGGCAGGGAATCAGAGGCAGGGAATCAGAGCTGGGGAAACAGAGGCGGGGAATCAGATATGGGGAATCAGAGGTGGGGAATCAGGGGTGGGGAATCAGTGGCAGGGAATCAGAGCTGGGGAATCAGAGCTGGGGAATCAGAGCTGGGGAAACAGAGGCGGGGAATCAGATATGGGGAATCAGAGGTGGGGAATCAGGGGCGGGGAATCAGTGGCAGGGAATCAGAGGCCGGGAATAAAAGGCGGGGAATCAGAGCTGGGGAATCAGAGGCGGGGAATCAGAGTTGGGGAATCAGAGGAGGGGAATCAGATATGGGGAAACAGAGGCCGGGAATCAGAGGCAGGGAAACAGAGGCGGGGAATCAGATATGGGGAATCAGAGGTGGGGAATTAGAGGTGGGGATTCAGAGGTGGTGAATCAGAGAAGGGGAATCAGAGGCTGGGAATCAGAGGCAGGGAATCAGACGCAGGGAATCAGAGGCGGGGAATCATAGCTTGCGAATTAGAGGAGGGGAATCAGAGTTGGGGAATCAGAGGCGGGGAATCAGATATGGGGAAAGAGAGGCGGGGAATCAGAGGCGGGGAAACAGAGGCGGGGAATCATATATGGGGAATCAGAGGTGGGGAATCAGAGGCAGGGAATCAGATGTGCGGAATCAGAGATGGGGAATCAGAGGCAGGGAATCAGAATCAGAAGCAGGGAATCAGTGGCAGGGAATCAGAGGCTGGGAATAAAAGGCGGGGAATCAGAGGCAGGGAATCGGATGTGCGGAATCAGAGATGGGGAATCAGAGGTGGGGATTCAGAGGTGGTGAATCAGAGAAGGGGAATCAGAGGCTGGGAATCAGAGGCAGGGAATCAGATGCAGGGAATCAGAGGCGCGGAATCATAGCTGGCGAATTAGAGGAGGGGAATCAGAGTTGGTGAATCAGAGGCGGGGAATCAGATATGGGGAAACAGAGGCGGGGAATCAGAGGTGGGGAAACAGAGGCGGGGAATCAGAGATGGGGAATCAGAGTTGGGGAATCAGGGGCAGGGAATCAGTGGCAGGGAATCAGACGCGGGGAATCAGAGGCGGGGAATCAGAGGCGGGGAATCAGAGGCGGGGAATCAGAGGCAGGGAATCGGATGTGCGGAATCAGAGATGGGGAATCAGAGGTGGGGATTCAGAGGTGGTGAATCAGAGAAGGGGAATCAGAGGCTGGGAATCAGAGGCAGGGAATCAGACGCAGGGAATAAGAGGCGGGGAATCATAGCTGGCGAATTAGAGGAGGGGAATCAGAGTTGGGGAATCAGATGCGGGGAATCATATATGGGGAATCAGAGGTGGGGAATCAGGGGCAGGGAATCAGTGGCAGGGAATCAGAGGCGGGGAATCATAGCTGGCGAATTAGAGGAAGGGAATCAGAGTTGGGGAAACAGAGGCGGGGAATCAGATATGGGGAATCAGAGGTGGGGAATCAGGGGCAGGGAATCAGTGGCAGGGAATCAGACGCGGGGAATCAGAGGCGGGGAATCAGAGGCAGGGAATCAGACACGGGGAATCAGAGGCGGGGAATCAGAGATGGGGAATCAAAGGCGGGGAATCAGAGGCAGGGAATCAGTGGCCGGGAATCAGATGCTGGGAATAAGAGGCCGGGAATCAGAGGTGGGGAAACAGAGGCGGGGTATCAGATATGGGGAATCAGAGGTGGGGAATCAGGGGCGGGTAATCAGTGGCAGGGAATCAGAGGCCGGGAATAAAAGACGGGGAATCAAAGCTGGGGAATCAGAGGCGGGGAATCAGAGTTGGGGAATCAGAGGAGGGGAATCAGATATGGGGAAACAGAGGCCGGGAATCAGAGGCAGGGAAAGAGAGGCGGGGAATCAGATATGGGGAATCAGAGGTGGGGAATTAGAGGTTGCGAATCAGAGGCGGGGAATCAGAGGCGGGGAATCAGAGGCAGGGAATCGGATGTGCGGAATCAGAGATGGGGAATCAGAGGTGGGGGTTCAGAGGTGGTGAATCAGAGAAGGGGAATCAGAGGCTGGGAATCAGAGGCATGGAATCAGACGCAGGGAATCAGAGGCGGGGAATCATAGCTGGCGAATTAGAGGAGGGGAATCAGAGTTGGGGAAACAGAGGCGGGGAATCAGATATGGGGAATCAGAGGTGGGGAATCAGAGGCAGGGAATCAGATGTGCGGAATCAGAGATGGGGAATCAGAGGCAGGGAATCAGAATCAGAAGCAGGGAATCAGAGGCCGGGAATCAGAGGCCGGAATCAGATGCTGGGAATCAGAGGCCTGGAATCAGAGGCGGGGAATCAGAGGCAGGGAATCAGATGCGGGGAATCAGAGGCGGGGAATCAGAGCTGGGGAATCAGAGGCAGGGTATTAGAGTTGGGGAATCAGAGGCGGGGAATCAGATATGGGGAAACAGAGGTGGGGAATCAGAGGCGGGGAAACAGAGGCAGGGAATCAGATATGGGGAATCAGAGGCGGGGAATCAGAGGTGGGGAATCATAGGCAGGGAATCGGATGTGCGGAATCAGAGATGGGGTGTCAGAGGTGGGGAATCAGAGGTGGTGAGTCAGAGATGGGGAATCAGAGGCGGGGAATCAGAGGCAGGGAATCAGAAACGGGGAATCAGAGGCGGGCAATCATAACTGGCGAATCAGAGGAGGGGAATCAGTGGTGGGGAATCAGAGGCGGGGAATCAGATATGGTGAATCAGAGGTGGGGAATCAGAGGCGGGGAAACAGAGGCCGGGAATCAGATATGTTGTATCAGAGGTGGGGAATCAGAGGTGGGAAATCAGAGCTGGGGAATCAGAGGCGGGGAAATCTGAGTTGGGGAATCAGAGTCCGGGAATCAGAGATGGGAAATCAGAGGAGGGGAATCAAATATGGGGAATCAGAGGCGGGGAATCATAGTTGGGGAATCAGAGTCCGGGAATCAGAGATGGGGAATCAGAGGCGGGGAATCAAATATGGGGAATAAGAGGCGGGGAATCAGAGGCGGGGAAACAGAGGCGGTGAATCAGATATGGGCAATCAGAGGTGGCGAATCAGAGGTAGAGAATCAGAGATGGGGAAGCAGAGGTGGGGAATCAGAGGCGGGAATTCAGAGCTGGGGAATCAGAGGCGGGGAATCAGAGTTGGGGAATCAGAGTCCGGGAATCAGAGATGGGGAATCAAAGGCGGGGAATCAAATATGGGGAATCAGAGGCGGGGAATCAGAGGCGGGGAAACAGAGGCGGTGAATCAGATATGGGGAATCAGAGGTGGCGAATCAGAGGTTGAGAATCAGAGATGGGGAAGCAGAGGTGGGGAATCAGATGTGATGAATTAGAGATGGGGAATCAGAGGCGGGGTATCAGAGGCGGCCAATCAGAGGCGGGGAATCAGAGGCGTGGAATCAGATATGGGAAATCAGAGGTGGGGAATCAGAGGCGGGGAAACAGAGGCGGGGAATCAGATATGGGGTATCAGAGGTGGGGAATCAGGGGCGGGGAATCAGTGGCAGGGAATCAGAGGAGGGGATTCAGAGGCGGGGAATCAGAGGCAGGGAATCAGACACTGGGAATCAGAGGTGGTGAATCAGGGATGGGGAATGAGAGGCCGGGAAACAGAGGTGGGGAATCAGAGACCGGGAATCAGAGATGGGGAATCAGAGGCGGGGAATCAGATATGGGGAATCAGAGGCGGGGAATCAGAAGCGGGGAAACAGAGGCGATGAATCAGATATTCGGAATCAGAGGTTGCGAATCAGAGGTAGAGAATCAGAGATGGGGAAGCAGAGGTGGGGAATCAGATGTGATGAATTAGAGATGGGGAATCAGAGGTGGGGTATCAGAGGTGCCAATCAGAGGCGGTGAAACAGAGGCGGGGAATCAGATATGGGGAAACAGAGGCGGGGAATCAGAGGCAGGGAAACAGAGGCGGGGAATCAGATATGGGGATTCAGAGGTGGGGAATAACAGGTTGCGAATCAGAGGCAGGGAATCAGAGGCGGGGAATCAGAGGCGGGGAATCAGAGGCAGGGAATCGGATGTGCAGAATCAGAGATGGGGAATCAGAGGTGGGGAATCAGAGGTGGTGAATCAGAGATGGGGAATCAAAGGCGTGGAATCAGAGGCAGGGTCAGACACGGGGAATCAAGAGGCGGGGAATCAGATGCGGGGAACCAGAGGAGGGGAATCATAGCATGCGAATCAGAGGCGGGGAATCAGAGGTGGGGAATCATAGGCGGGGAATCAGATATGGGGAATCAGAGGGGGGGAATCAGAGGCGGGGAAACAGAGGCGGGGAATCAGATATGTTGGATCAGAGGTGGGGAATCAGAGGCGGGGAATCAGAGCTGGGGAATCAGAGGCGGGGAATCAGAGTTGGGGAATCAGAGGGGGGGAATCAGAGGCGGGGAAACAGAGGCGGGGAATCAGATATGTTGGATCAGAGGTGGGGAATCAGGGGCGGGGAATCAGTGGCAGGGAATCAGAGGAGGGGATTCAGAGGCGGGGAATCAGAGGCAGGGAATCAGACACTGGGAGTCAGAGGCGGTGAATCAGGGATTGGGAATCAGAGGCCGGGAAACAGAGGTGGAGAATCAGAGACCGGGAATCAGAGATGGGGAATCTGAGGTGGGGAATCAGATATGGGTAATCAGAGGCGGGGAATCAGAGGCAGGGAAACAGAGGCGGTGAATCAGATATTGGGAATCAGAGGTGGCGAATCAGAGGTAGAGAATCGGAGATGGGGAAGCAGAGGTGGGGAATCAGATGTGATGAATTAGAGATGGGGAATCAGAGGCGGGGTATCAGAGGTGCCAATCAGAGGCGGGGAAACAGAGGCGGGGAATCAGATATGGGGAATCAGAGGTGGGGAATAAGAGGTTGCGAATCAGAGGCAGGGAATCAGAGGCGGGGAATCAGAGGCGGGGAATCAGAGGCAGGGAATCGGATGTGCGGAATCAGAGATGGGGTATCAGAGGTGGGGAATCAGAGGTGGTGAGTCAGACATGGGGAATCAGAGGCGGGGAATCAGAGGCAGGGAATCAGAAACGGGGAATCAGAGGCGGGCAATCATAACTGGCGAATCAGAGGAGGGGAATCAGTGGTGGGGAATCAGAGGCGGGGAATCAGATATGGTGAATCAGAGGTGGGGAATCAGATGCGGGGAAACAGAGGCCGGGAATCAGATATGTTGTATCACAGGTGGGGAATCAGAGGCGGGAAATCAGAGCTGGGGATTCAGAGGCGGGGAAATCAGAGTTGGGGAATCAGAGTCCGGGAATCAGAGATGGGAAATCAGAGGAGGGGAATCAAATATGGGGAATCAGAGGCGGGGAATCAGAGTTGGGGAATGAGTCCGGGAATCAGAGATGGGGAATCAGAGGCGTGGAATCAAATATGGGGAATCAGAGGCGGGGAATCAGATGCGGGGAAACAGAGGCGGTGAATCAGATATGGGCAATCAGAGGTGGCGAATCAGAGGTAGAGAATCAGAGATGGTGAAGCAGAGGTGGGGAATCAGATGTGATGAATTAGAGATGGGGAATCAGAGGCGGGGTATCAGAGGCGGGGAATCAGAGTTGGGGAATCAGAGGAGGGGAATCAGATATGGGGAAACAGAGGCCGGGAATCAGAGGCAGGGAAACAGAGGCGGGGAATCAGATATGGGGAATCAGAGGTGGGGAATTAGAGGTTGCGAATCAGAGGCAGGGAATCAGAGGCGGGGAATCAGAGGCGGGGAATCAGAGGCAGGGAATCGGATGAGCGGAATCAGAGATGGGGAATCAGAGGTGGGAAATCAGAGGTGGAGAATCAGAGAAGGGGAATCAGAGGCGGGGAATCAGATGCAGGGAATCAGATGCAGGGAATCAGAGGCGGGGAATCATAGCTGGCGAATCAGAGGAGGGGAATCAGAGTTGGGGAATCAGAGGCGGGGAATCAGATATGGGGAAACAGAGGTGGGGAATCAGAGGCGGGGAAACAGAGGCGGGGAATCAGATATGGGGATTCAGAGGTGGGGAATCAGAGGTTGGGAATCAGAGGCAGGGAATCAGAGGCGGGGAATCAGAGGCAGGGAATCAGATGCGGGGAATCAGAGGCAGGGACTCAGAGCTGGGGAATCAGAGGCGTGGAATCAGAGTTGGGGAATCAGAGGCGTGGAATTAGATATGGCGAAACAGAGGCGGGGAATCAGAGACGGGGAAACAGAGGCGGGGAATCAGATATGGGGAATCAGCGGTGGCGAATTTAAGGCGGTGTATCAGAGATGGGGAATCAGGGCAGGGAATCAGAGGCAGGGAATCAAACACGGGGAATCAGAGGCGGGGAATCAGAGCTGGGGAATCAGAGGCGGGGATTCAGAGTTGGGGAATCAGAGGCGGGGAAACAGAGGCGGGGAATCAGATATGGGGAATCAGAGGTGGGGAATCAGAGGTTGGGAATCAGAAGCAGGGAATACGAGGCGGGGAATCAGAGGCGGGGAATCAGAGGCAGGGAATCCGATGTGCGGAATCGGTAATGGGGAATCAGAGGCAGGGAATCAGAGTCGGGGAATCAGTGGCGGAGAATCAGAGGCCGGGAATCAGATATGGGGAAACTGAGGCGGGGAATCAGAGGCGGGGAAACAGAGGCGGGGAATCAGATATGGGGAATCAGAGGTGGGGAATCAGAGGTTGGGAATCAGAGGCAGGGAATCAGAGGCTGGGAATCAGATATGGGGTATCAGAGGTGGGGAATCAGGGGCGGGGAATCAGTGGCAGGGAATCAGAGGAGGGGATTCAGAGGCGGGGAATCAGAGGCAGGGAATCAGACACTGGGAGTCAGAGGCGGTGAATCAGGGATTGGGAATCAGAGGCCGGGAAACAGAGGTGGGGAATCAGAGACCGGGAATCAGAGATGGGGAATCTGAGGCGGGGAATCAGATATGGGTAATCAGAGGCGGGGAATCAGAGGCAGGGAAACAGAAGCGGTGAATCAGATATTGGGAATCAGAGGTGGCGAATCAGAGGTAGAGAATCGGAGATGGGGAAGCAGAGGTGGGGAATCAGATGTGATGAATTAGAGATGGGGAATCAGAGGCGGGGTATCAGAGGTGCCAATCAGAGGCGGGGAAACAGAGGCGGGGAATCAGATATGGGGAATCAGAGGTGGGGAATAAGAGGTTGCGAATCAGAGGCAGGGAATCAGAGGCGGGGAATCAGAGGCGGGGAATCAGAGGCCGGGAATCGGATGTGCGGAATCAGAGATGGGGTATCAGAGGTGGGGAATCAGAGGTGGTGAGTCAGACATGGGGAATCAGAGGCGGGGAATCAGAGGCAGGGAATCAGAAACGGGGAATCAGAGGCGGGCAATCATAACTGGCGAATCAGAGGAGGGGAATCAGTGGTGGGGAATCAGAGGCGGGGAATCAGATATGGTGAATCAGAGGTGGGGAATCAGATGCGGGGAAACAGAGGCCGGGAATCAGATATGTTGTATCACAGGTGGGGAATCAGAGGCGGGAAATCAGAGCTGGGGATTCAGAGGCGGGGAAATCAGAGTTGGGGAATCAGAGTCCGGGAATCAGAGATGGGAAATCAGAGGAGGGGAATCAAATATGGGGAATCAGAGGCGGGGAATCAGAGTTGGGGAATGAGTCCGGGAATCAGAGATGGGGAATCAGAGGCGGGGAATCAAATATGGGGAATCAGAGGCGGGGAATCAGATGCGGGGAAACAGAGGCGGTGAATCAGATATGGGCAATCAGAGGTGGCGAATCAGAGGTAGAGAATCAGAGATGGGGAAGCAGAGGTGGGGAATCAGATGTGATGAATTAGAGATGGAAAATCAGAGGCGGGGTATCAGAGGCGGGGAATCAGAGTTGGGGAATCAGAGGAGGGGAATCAGATATGGGGAAACAGAGGCCGGGAATCAGAGGCAGGGAAACAGAGGCGGGGAATCAGATATGGGGAATCAGAGGCAGGGAATCGGATGAGCGGAATCAGAGATGGGGAATCAGAGGTGGGAAATCAGAGGTGGAGAATCAGAGAAGGGGAATCAGAGGCGGGGAATCAGATGCAGGGAATCAGATGCAGGGAATCAGAGGCGGGGAATCATAGCTGGCGAATCAGAGGAGGGGAATCAGAGTTGGGGAATCAGAGG
The DNA here is from genome assembly GCF_036971445.1 of Narcine bancroftii. NCBI lineage: Eukaryota > Metazoa > Chordata > Chondrichthyes > Torpediniformes > Narcinidae > Narcine > Narcine bancroftii. Next base: position 2,247,630 of record NW_027211883.1, read on the forward strand.
CGGGGAATCAGATATGGGGAAACAGAGGTGGGGAATCAGAGGCGGGGAAACAGAGGCGGGGAATCAGATATGGGGATTCAGAGGTGGGGAATCAGAGGTTGGGAATCAGAGGCAGGGAATCAGAGGCGGGGAATCAGAGGCAGGGAATCAGATGCGGGGAATCAGAGGCAGGGAATCAGAGCTGGGGAATCAGAGGCGGGGAATCAGAGTTGGGGAATCAGAGGCGTGGAATTAGATATGGCGAAACAGAGGCGGGGAATCAGAGACGGGGAAACAGAGGCGGGGAATCAGATATGAGGAATCAGCGGTGGCGAATTTAAGGCGGTGTATCAGAGATGGGGAATCAGGGCAGGGAATCAGAGGCAGGGAATCAAACACGGGGAATCAGAGGCGGGGAATCAGAGCTGGGGAATCAGAGGCGGGGATTCAGAGTTGGGGAATCAGAGGCGGGGAAACAGAGGCGGGGAATCAGATATGGGGAATCAGAGGTGGGGAATCAGAGGTTGGGAATCAGAAGCAGGGAATACGAGGCGGGGAATCAGAGGCGGGGAATCAGAGGCAGGGAATCCGATGTGCGGAATCGGAGATGGGGAATCAGAGGCAGGGAATCAGAGTCGGGGAATCAGAGGCGGAGAATCAGAGGCCGGGAATCAGATATGGGGAAACTGAGGCGGGGAATCAGAGGCGGGGAAACAGAGGCGGGGAATCAGATATGGGGAATCAGAGGTGGGGAATCAGAGGTTGGGAATCAGAGGCAGGGAATCAGAGGTTGGGAATCAGATGCAGGGAATCAGATGCGGGGAATCAGAGGCGGGGAATCAGAGCTGGGGAATCAGAGGTGGGGAATCAGAGTTGGGGAATCAGAGTCGGGGACTTAGATATGGGGAAACAGAGGCGGGGAATCAGAGGCGGGGAAACAGACGCGGGGAATCAGAGGCGGGGATTCAGAGCTGGGGAATCAGAGGCGGGGAATCAGAGTTGGGGAATCAGAGGCGCGGAATCAGATATGGGGAATCAGAGGCGGGGAATCAGAGGCGGGGAAACAGAGGCAGGGAATCAGATATGGGGAATCAGAGGTGGGGTATCAGGGGCAGGGAATCAGTGGCAGGGAATCAGAGGCGGGGAATCAGAGGCGGGGAATCAGAGGCAGGGAATCAGACACGGGGAATCAGATATGGGGAAACAGAGGCGGGGAATCAGAGGCGGGCAAACAGAGGCGGGGAATTAGATATGGGGAATCAGAGGTGGGGAATCAGAGGTGGTGAATCAGAGATGGGGAATCACAGGCGGGGAATCAAAGGCGGGGAAACAGAGGCGGGGAATCAGATAATGGGAATCGGATGCGGGGAATCAGAGGCGGGGAATCAGAGCTGGGGAATCAGAGGCGGGGTATCAGAGTTGGGGCATCTGAGGTGGGGAATTAGATATGGGGAAACAGAGGCGGGGAATCAGAGGCGGGGAAACAGAGGTGGGGAATCAGATATGGGGAATCAGAGGTGGGGAATCAGAGGCAGGGAATCAGATGTGCGGAATCAGAGATGGGGAATCAGAGGCAGGGAATCAGAATCAGAAGCGGGGAATCAGAGGCCGGGAATCAGAGGCCGGGATTCAGATGCCGGGAATAAGAGGCCGGGAATCAGAGGTGGGGAATCAGAGTCCGGGAATCAGAGATGGGGATTCAGAGGCGGGGAATGATATATGGGGAATCAGAGGCGGGGAATCAGAGGCGGGGAATCAGAGGCAGTGAATCAAACACGGGGAATCAGAGGCGGGGAATCAGAGGTAGGGAATCAGATATGGGGAATCAGAGGTGGCGAATCAAAGGCGGTGAATCAGAGATGGGGAAACAGAGGCGGGGAATCAGAGGCAGGGAATCAAACACGGGGAATCAGAGGCGGGGAATCAGAGCTGGGGAATCAGAGGCGGGGAATCAGAGTTGGGAAATCAGAGGCGGGGAATCAGATATGGGGAAACAGGGGCGGGGAATCAGAGGCAGGGAAACAGAGGCGGGGAATCAGATATGGGGAATCAGGGGTGGGGAATCAGAGGTTGGGAATCAGATGCAGGGAATCAGAGGCGTGGAAACAGAGGCGGGGATTCAGATGTGGTGAATCAGAGATGGGGAATCAGAGGCAGGGAATCAGAATCAGAAGCGGGGTATCAGTGGCCGGGAATCAGAGGAAGGTAATCAGATGCAGGGGATCAAACACGGGGAATCAGATGCGGGGAATCAGAGGTGGGGAATCAGAGCTGGGGAATCACAGGCGGGGAATCAGAGATGGGGAATCAGAGGCGGGGAATCAGAGGCAGGGAATCAGATGCGGGGAATCAGAGGCGGGGAATCAGAGCTGGCGAATCAGAGGCGGGGAATCAGAAGTGGGCAATCAGAGGATGGGAATCAGATATGGGGAATCAGAGGCGGGGAATCAGAGCTGGGGAATCACAGGCGGGGAAACAGAGGCGGGGAATCAGAGGCGGTGAAACAGAGGCGGGGAATCAGATATTGGGAATCAGAGGTGGGGAATCAGAGGTTGTGAATCAGAGGCCTGGAATCAGAGGCGTGGAATCAGAGGCAGGGAATCAGATGCGGGGAATCAGAGGAGGGGAATCAGAGCTGGGGAATCAGAGGCGGGGAATCAGAGGTGGGCAATCAGAGGCCGGGAATCAGAGGTGGTGAATCAGAGATGGGGAATCAGAGGCGGGGAATCAGTGGCAGGGAATCAGATATGGGGAATCAGAGGCGTGGAATCAGAGGCAGGGAATCAGACACGGGGAATCAGACACGGGGAATCAGAGGTGGGGAATCAGAGATGGGGATTCAGAGGCGGTGAATCAGAGATGGGCAATCAGAGGCGGGGAATCAGAGGCAGGAAATCAGACATGGGGATTCAGAGGCTGGGAATCAGACGGGGGGAATCAGAGGCAGGGAATCAGAGGCGTGGAATCAGATATGGGAAATCAGAGGTGGGGAATCAGAGGCGGGGAAACAGAGGCGGGGAATCAGATATGGGGTATCAGAGGTGGGGAATCAGGGGCGGGGAATCAGTGGCAGGGAATCAGAGGAGGGGATTCAGAGGCGGGGAATCAGAGGCAGGGAATCAGACACTGGGAATCAGAGGTGGTGAATCAGGGATGGGGAATGAGAGGCCGGGAAACAGAGGTGGGGAATCAGAGACCGGGAATCAGAGATGGGGAATCAGAGGCGGGGAATCAGATATGGGGAATCAGAGGCGGGGAATCAGAAGCGGGGAAACAGAGGCGATGAATCAGATATTCGGAATCAGAGGTTGCGAATCAGAGGTAGAGAATCAGAGATGGGGAAGCAGAGGTGGGGAATCAGATGTGATGAATTAGAGATGGGGATTCAGAGGCGGGGTATCAGAGGTGCCAATCAGAGGCGGTGAAACAGAGGCGGGGAATCAGATATGGGGAAACAGAGGCGGGGAATCAGAGGCAGGGAAACAGAGGCGGGGAATCAGATATGGGGATTCAGAGGTGGGGAATAACAGGTTGCGAATCAGAGGCAGGGAATCAGAGGCGGGGAATCAGAGGCGGGGAATCAGAGGCAGGGAATCGGATGTGCAGAATCAGAGATGGGGAATCAGAGGTGGGGAATCAGAGGTGGTGAATCAGAGATGGGGAATCAAAGGCGTGGAATCAGAGGCAGGGTCAGACACGGGGAATCAAGAGGCGGGGAATCAGATGCGGGGAACCAGAGGAGGGGAATCATAGCATGCGAATCAGAGGCGGGGAATCAGAGGTGGGGAATCATAGGCGGGGAATCAGATATGGGGAATCAGAGGGGGGGAATCAGAGGCGGGGAAACAGAGGCGGGGAATCAGATATGTTGGATCAGAGGTGGGGAATCAGAGGCGGGGAATCAGAGCTGGGGAATCAGAGGCGGGGAATCAGAGTTGGGGAATCAGAGGCAGGGAATCAGATATGGGGAATCAGAGGTGGGGAATCAGAGGCGGGGAAACAGAGGCGGGGAATCAGATATGGGGTATCAGAGGTGGGGAATCAGGGGCGGGGAATCAGTGGCAGGGAATCAGAGGAGGGGATTCAGAGGCGGGGAATCAGAGGCAGGGAATCAGACACTGGGAGTCAGAGGCGGTGAATCAGGGATTGGGAATCAGAGGCCGGGAAACAGAGGTGGGGAATCAGAGACCGGGAATCAGAGATGGGGAATCTGAGGTGGGGAATCAGATATGGGTAATCAGAGGCGGGGAATCAGAGGCAGGGAAACAGAGGCGGTGAATCAGATATTGGGAATCAGAGGTGGCGAATCAGAGGTAGAGAATCGGAGATGGGGAAGCAGAGGTGGGGAATCAGATGTGATGAATTAGAGATGGGGAATCAGAGGCGGGGTATCAGAGGTGCCAATCAGAGGCGGGGAAACAGAGGCGGGGAATCAGATATGGGGAATCAGAGGTGGGGAATAAGAGGTTGCGAATCAGAGGCAGGGAATCAGAGGCGGGGAATCAGAGGCGGGGAATCAGAGGCAGGGAATCGGATGTGCGGAATCAGAGATGGGGTATCAGAGGTGGGGAATCAGAGGTGGTGAGTCAGACATGGGGAATCAGAGGCGGGGAATCAGAGGCAGGGAATCAGAAACGGGGAATCAGAGGCGGGCAATCATAACTGGCGAATCAGAGGAGGGGAATCAGTGGTGGGGAATCAGAGGCGGGGAATCATATATGGTGAATCAGAGGTGGGGAATCAGATGCGGGGAAACAGAGGCCGGGAATCAGATATGTTGTATCACAGGTGGGGAATCAGAGGCGGGAAATCAGAGCTGGGGATTCAGAGGCGGGGAAATCAGAGTTGGGGAATCAGAGTCCGGGAATCAGAGATGGGAAATCAGAGGAGGGGAATCAAATATGGGGAATCAGAGGCGGGGAATCAGAGTTGGGGAATGAGTCCGGGAATCAGAGATGGGGAATCAGAGGCGTGGAATCAAATATGGGGAATCAGAGGCGGGGAATCAGATGCGGGGAAACAGAGGCGGTGAATCAGATATGGGCAATCAGAGGTGGCGAATCAGAGGTAGAGAATCAGAGATGGTGAAGCAGAGGTGGGGAATCAGATGTGATGAATTAGAGATGGGGAATCAGAGGCGGGGTATCAGAGGCGGGGAATCAGAGTTGGGGAATCAGAGGAGGGGAATCAGATATGGGGAAACAGAGGCCGGGAATCAGAGGCAGGGAAACAGAGGCGGGGAATCAGATATGGGGAATCAGAGGTGGGGAATTAGAGGTTGCGAATCAGAGGCAGGGAATCAGAGGCGGGGAATCAGAGGCGGGGAATCAGAGGCAGGGAATCGGATGAGCGGAATCAGAGATGGGGAATCAGAGGTGGGAAATCAGAGGTGGAGAATCAGAGAAGGGGAATCAGAGGCGGGGAATCAGATGCAGGGAATCAGATGCAGGGAATCAGAGGCGGGGAATCATAGCTGGCGAATCAGAGGAGGGGAATCAGAGTTGGGGAATCAGAGGCGGGGAATCAGATATGGGGAAACAGAGGTGGGGAATCAGAGGCGGGGAAACAGAGGCGGGGAATCAGATATGGGGATTCAGAGGTGGGGAATCAGAGGTTGGGAATCAGAGGCAGGGAATCAGAGGCGGGGAATCAGAGGCAGGGAATCAGATGCGGGGAATCAGAGGCAGGGACTCAGAGCTGGGGAATCAGAGGCGTGGAATCAGAGTTGGGGAATCAGAGGCGTGGAATTAGATATGGCGAAACAGAGGCGGGGAATCAGAGACGGGGAAACAGAGGCGGGGAATCAGATATGGGGAATCAGCGGTGGCGAATTTAAGGCGGTGTATCAGAGATGGGGAATCAGGGCAGGGAATCAGAGGCAGGGAATCAAACACGGGGAATCAGAGGCGGGGAATCAGAGCTGGGGAATCAGAGGCGGGGATTCAGAGTTGGGGAATCAGAGGCGGGGAAACAGAGGCGGGGAATCAGATATGGGGAATCAGAGGTGGGGAATCAGAGGTTGGGAATCAGAAGCAGGGAATACGAGGCGGGGAATCAGAGGCGGGGAATCAGAGGCAGGGAATCCGATGTGCGGAATCGGTAATGGGGAATCAGAGGCAGGGAATCAGAGTCGGGGAATCAGTGGCGGAGAATCAGAGGCCGGGAATCAGATATGGGGAAACTGAGGCGGGGAATCAGAGGCGGGGAAACAGAGGCGGGGAATCAGATATGGGGAATCAGAGGTGGGGAATCAGAGGTTGGGAATCAGAGGCAGGGAATCAGAGGCTGGGAATCAGATATGGGGTATCAGAGGTGGGGAATCAGGGGCGGGGAATCAGTGGCAGGGAATCAGAGGAGGGGATTCAGAGGCGGGGAATCAGAGGCAGGGAATCAGACACTGGGAGTCAGAGGCGGTGAATCAGGGATTGGGAATCAGAGGCCGGGAAACAGAGGTGGGGAATCAGAGACCGGGAATCAGAGATGGGGAATCTGAGGCGGGGAATCAGATATGGGTAATCAGAGGCGGGGAATCAGAGGCAGGGAAACAGAGGCGGTGAATCAGATATTGGGAATCAGAGGTGGCGAATCAGAGGTAGAGAATCGGAGATGGGGAAGCAGAGGTGGGGAATCAGATGTGATGAATTAGAGATGGGGAATCAGAGGCGGGGTATCAGAGGTGCCAATCAGAGGCGGGGAAACAGAGGCGGGGAATCAGATATGGGGAATCAGAGGTGGGGAATAAGAGGTTGCGAATCAGAGGCAGGGAATCAGAGGCGGGGAATCAGAGGCGGGGAATCAGAGGCCGGGAATCGGATGTGCGGAATCAGAGATGGGGTATCAGAGGTGGGGAATCAGAGGTGGTGAGTCAGACATGGGGAATCAGAGGCGGGGAATCAGAGGCAGGGAATCAGAAACGGGGAATCAGAGGCGGGCAATCATAACTGGCGAATCAGAGGAGGGGAATCAGTGGTGGGGAATCAGAGGTGGGGAATCAGATATGGTGAATCAGAGGTGGGGAATCAGATGCGGGGAAACAGAGGCCGGGAATCAGATATGTTGTATCACAGGTGGGGAATCAGAGGCGGGAAATCAGAGCTGGGGATTCAGAGGCGGGGAAATCAGAGTTGGGGAATCAGAGTCCGGGAATCAGAGATGGGAAATCAGAGGAGGGGAATCAAATATGGGGAATCAGAGGCGGGGAATCAGAGTTGGGGAATGAGTCCGGGAATCAGAGATGGGGAATCAGAGGCGGGGAATCAAATATGGGGAATCAGAGGCGGGGAATCAGATGCGGGGAAACAGAGGCGGTGAATCAGATATGGGCAATCAGAGGTGGCGAATCAGAGGTAGAGAATCAGAGATGGGGAAGCAGAGGTGGGGAATCAGATGTGATGAATTAGAGATGGAAAATCAGAGGCGGGGTATCAGAGGCGGGGAATCAGAGTTGGGGAATCAGAGGAGGGGAATCAGATATGGGGAAACAGAGGCCGGGAATCAGAGGCAGGGAAACAGAGGCGGGGAATCAGATATGGGGAATCAGAGGCAGGGAATCGGATGAGCGGAATCAGAGATGGGGAATCAGAGGTGGGAAATCAGAGGTGGAGAATCAGAGAAGGGGAATCAGAGGCGGGGAATCAGATGCAGGGAATCAGATGCAGGGAATCAGAGGCGGGGAATCATAGCTGGCGAATCAGAGGAGGGGAATCAGAGTTGGGGAATCAGAGGCGGGGAATCAGATATGGGGAAACAGAGGTGGGGAATCAGAGGCGGGGAAACAGAGGCGGGGAATCAGATATGGGGATTCAGAGGTGGGGAATCAGAGGTTGGGAATCAGAGGCAGGGAATCAGAGGCGGGGAATCAGAGGCAGGGAATCAGATGCGGGGAATCAGAGGCAGGGAATCAGAGCTGGGGAATCAGAGGCGGGGAATCAGAGTTGGGGAATCAGAGGCGTGGAATTAGATATGGCGAAACAGAGGCGGGGAATCAGAGACGGGGAAACAGAGGCGGGGAATCAGATATGAGGAATCAGCGGTGGCGAATTTAAGGCGGTGTATCAGAGATGGGGAATCAGGGCAGGGAATCAGAGGCAGGGAATCAAACACGGGGAATCAGAGGCGGGGAATCAGAGCTGGGGAATCAGAGGCGGGGATTCAGAGTTGGGGAATCAGAGGCGGGGAAACAGAGGCGGGGAATCAGATATGGGGAATCAGAGGTGGGGAATCAGAGGTTGGGAATCAGAAGCAGGGAATACGAGGCGGGGAATCAGAGGCGGGGAATCAGAGGCAGGGAATCCGATGTGCGGAATCGGAGATGGGGAATCAGAGGCAGGGTATCAGAGTCGGGGAATCAGAGGCGGAGAATCAGAGGCCGGGAATCAGATATGGGGAAACTGAGGCGGGGAATCAGAGGCGGGGAAACAGAGGCGGGGAATCAGATATGGGGAATCAGAGGTGGGGAATCAGAGGTTGGGAATCAGAGGCAGGGAATCAGAGGTTGGGAATCAGATGCAGGGAATCAGATGCGGGGAATCAGAGGCGGGGAATCAGAGCTGGGGAATCAGAGGTGGGGAATCAGAGTTGGGGAATCAGAGTCGGGGACTTAGATATGGGGAAACAGAGGCGGGGAATCAGAGGCGGGGAAACAGACGCGGGGAATCAGAGGCGGGGATTCAGAGCTGGGGAATCAGAGGCGGGGAATCAGAGTTGGGGAATCAGAGGCGCGGAATCAGATATGGGGAATCAGAGGCGGGGAATCAGAGGCGGGGAAACAGAGGCAGGGAATCAGATATGGGGAATCAGAGGTGGGGTATCAGGGGCAGGGAATCAGTGGCAGGGAATCAGAGGCGGGGAATCAGAGGCGGGGAATCAGAAGCAGGGAATCAGACACGGGGAATCAGATATGGGGAAACAGAGGCGGGGAATCAGAGGCGGGCAAACAGAGGCGGGGAATTAGATATGGGGAATCAGAGGTGGGGAATCAGAGGTGGTGAATCAGAGATGGGGAATCACAGGCGGGGAATCAAAGGCGGGGAAACAGAGGCGGGGAATCAGATAATGGGAATCGGATGCGGGGAATCAGAGGCGGGGAATCAGAGCTGGGGAATCAGAGGCGGGGTATCAGAGTTGGGGCATCTGAGGTGGGGAATTAGATATGGGGAAACAGAGGCGGGGAATCAGAGGCGGGGAAACAGAGGTGGGGAATCAGATATGGGGAATCAGAGGTGGGGAATCAGAGGCAGGGAATCAGATGTGCGGAATCAGAGATGGGGAATCAGAGGCAGGGAATCAGAATCAGAAGCGGGGAATCAGAGGCCGGGAATCAGAGGCCGGGATTCAGATGCCGGGAATAAGAGGCCGGGAATCAGAGGTGGGGAATCAGAGTCCGGGAATCAGAGATGGGGATTCAGAGGCGGGGAATGATATATGGGGAATCAGAGGCGGGGAATCAGAGGCGGGGAATCAGAGGCAGTGAATCAAACACGGGGAATCAGAGGCGGGGAATCAGAGGTAGGGAATCAGATATGGGGAATCAGAGGTGGCGAATCAAAGGCGGTGAATCAGAGATGGGGAAACAGAGGCGGGGAATCAGAGGCAGGGAATCAAACACGGGGAATCAGAGGCGGGGAATCAGAGCTGGGGAATCAGAGGCGGGGAATCAGAGTTGGGAAATCAGAGGCGGGGAATCAGATATGGGGAAACAGGGGCGGGGAATCAGAGGCAGGGAAACAGAGGCGGGGAATCAGATATGGGGAATCAGGGGTGGGGAATCAGAGGTTGGGAATCAGATGCAGGGAATCAGAGGCGTGGAAACAGAGGCGGGGATTCAGATGTGGTGAATCAGAGATGGGGAATCAGAGGCAGGGAATCAGAATCAGAAGCGGGGTATCAGTGGCCGGGAATCAGAGGAAGGTAATCAGATGCAGGGGATCAAACACGGGGAATCAGATGCGGGGAATCAGAGGCGGGGAATCAGAGCTGGGGAATCACAGGCGGGGAATCAGAGATGGGGAATCAGAGGCGGGGAATCAGAGGCAGGGAATCAGATGCGGGGAATCAGAGGCGGGGAATCAGAGCTGGCGAATCAGAGGCGGGGAATCAGAAGTGGGCAATCAGAGGATGGGAATCAGATATGGGGAATCAGAGGCGGGGAATCAGAGCTGGGGAATCACAGGCGGGGAAACAGAGGCGGGGAATCAGAGGCGGTGAAACAGAGGCGGGGAATCAGATATTGGGAATCAGAGGTGGGGAATCAGAGGTTGTGAATCAGAGGCCTGGAATCAGAGGCGTGGAATCAGAGGCAGGGAATCAGATGCGGGGAATCAGAGGAGGGGAATCAGAGCTGGGGAATCAGAGGCGGGGAATCAGAGGTGGGCAATCAGAGGCCGGGAATCAGAGGTGGTGAATCAGAGATGGGGAATCAGAGGCGGGGAATCAGTGGCAGGGAATCAGATATGGGGAATCAGAGGCGTGGAATCAGAGGCAGGGAATCAGACACGGGGAATCAGACACGGGGAATCAGAGGTGGGGAATCAGAGATGGGGATTCAGAGGCGGTGAATCAGAGATGGGGAATCAGAGGCGGGGAATCAGAGGCAGGAAATCAGACATGGGGATTCAGAGGCTGGGAATCAGACGGGGGGAATCAGAGGCAGGGAATCAGAGGCGGGGAATCAGATATGGGGAATCAGAGGCTGGTATTCAGAGGCGGGGAATCAGAGGCAGGGAATCAAACACGGGGAATCAGAGATGGGGAATCAGAGATGGGGAATCAGAGGCGGGGAATCAGAGTTGGGGAATCAGAGGCAGGGAATCGGATGTGCGGAATCAGACATGGGGAATCAGAGGTGGGGAATCAGAGGCGGTGAATCAGAGATGGGGAATAAGAGGCGGGGAATCAGAGGCAGGAAATCAGACACGGGGATTCAGAGGCTGGGAATCAGACGGGGGGAATCAAAGGCGGGGAATCAGAGCTGGGGAATCAGAGGCAGGGAATCAGAGTTGGGGATTCAGAGACGGGGAATCAGATATGGGGAAACAGAGGCGGGGAATCAGAGGCGGGCAAACAGAGGCGGGGAATTAGATATGGGGAATCAGATGTGGGGAATCAGAGGTGGTGAATCAGTGATGGGGAATCACAGGCGGGGAATCAGAGGCAGGGAATAGAACGCAGGGAATCAGAGGCAGGGAATCAGAGCTGGGGAATCAGAGGCGGGGAATCATAGTTGGGAATCAGAGGCGGGGAATCAGATATGGGGAAACAGAGGCGGGGAATCAGAGGCGGGGAAACAGAGGCGGGGAATCACATATGGGGAATCGGATGCGGGGAATCAGAGGCAGGGAATCAGATGTGCGGAATCAGAGATGGGGAATCAGAGGCAGGGAATCAGAATCAGAAGCGGGGAATCAGAGGCCGGGAATCAGAGGCCGGGAATCAGATGCTGGGAATAAGAGGCCGGGAATCAGAGGTGGGGAATCAGAGTCCGGGAATCAGAGATGGGGATTCAGAGGCGGGGAATGAGATATGGAGAATCAGAGGCGGGGAATCAGAGGCCGGGAAACAGAGGTGGGGAAACAGATATGGGGAATCAGAGGTGGCGAATCAGAGGCGGTGAATCAGAGATGGGGAATCAGAGGCGGGGAATCAGAGGCAGGGAATGAGATGCGGGGAATCAGAGGCGGGGAATCAGAGCTGGCGAATCAGAGGCGGGGAAACAGAGGTGGGCAATCAGAGCCGGGGTATCAGATATGGGGAATCAGAGGCGGGGAATCAGAGGCGGGGAAACAGAGGTGGGGAATCAGATATGGGGAAACAGAGGTGGCGAATCAAAGGCGGTGAATCAGAGATGGGGAATCAGAGGCGGGGAATCAGAGGCAGGGAATCAAAAACGGAGAATCAGAGGCGGGGAATCAGAGCTGGGGAATCAGAGGCGGGCAAGCAGAGTAGGAGAATCAGAGGTGGGGAATCAGATATGGGGAAACAGGGGCGGGGAATCAGAGGCGGGGAAACAGAGGCGGTGAATCAGATATGGGCAATCAGAGGTGGTGAATCAGAGGTAGAGAATCAGAGATGGGGAAGCAGAGGTGGGGAATCAGAGGCGGGAAATCAGAGCTGGGGAATCAGAGGCGGGGAATCAGAGTTGGGGAATCAGAGTCCTGGAATCAGAGATGGGGAATCAAAGGCGGGGAATCAAATATGGGGAATCAGAGGCGGGGAATCAGAGGCGGGGAAACAGAGGCGGTGAATCAGATATGGGGAATCAGAGGTGGCGAATCAGAGGTTGAGAATCAGAGATGGGGAAGCAGAGGTGGGGAATCAGATGTGATGAATTAGAGATGGGGAATCAGAGGCGGGGTATCAGAGGCGGCCAATCAGAGGCGGGGAATCAGATGCGTGGAATCAGATATGGGAAATCAGTGGTGGGGAATCAGAGGCGGGGAAACAGAGGCGGGGAATCAGATATGGGGTATCAGAGGTGGGGAATCAGGGGCGGGGAATCAGTGGCAGGGAATCAGAGGAGGGGATTCAGAGGCGGGGAATCAGAGGCAGGGAATCAGACACTGGGAATCAGAGGCGGTGAATCAGGGATGGGGAATGAGAGGCCGGGAAACAGAGGTGGGGAATCAGAGACCGGGAATCAGAGATGGGGAATCAGAGGCGGGGAATCAGATATGGGGAATCAGAGGCGGGGAATCAGAAGCGGGGAAACAGAGGCGATGAATCAGATATTCGGAATCAGAGGTTGCGAATCAGAGGTAGAGAATCAGAGATGGGGAAGCAGAGGTGGGGAATCAGATGTGATGAATTAGAGATGGGGAATCAGAGGCGGGGTATCAGAGGTGCCAATCAGAGGCGGTGAAACAGAGGCGGGGAATCAGATATGGGAAACAGAGGCGGGGAATCAGAGGCAGGGAAACAGAGGCGGGGAATCAGATATGGGGATTCAGAGGTGGGGAATAACAGGTTGCGAATCAGAGGCAGGGAATCAGAGGCGGGGAATCAGAGGCGGGGAATCAGAGGCAGGGAATCGGATGTGCAGAATCAGAGATGGGGAATCAGAGGTGGGGAATCAGAGGTGGTGAATCAGAGATGGGGAATCAAAGGCGTGGAATCAGAGGCAGGGTCAGACACGTGGAATCAAGAGGCGGGGAATCAGATGCGGGGAACCAGAGGAGGGGAATCATAGCATGCGAATCAGAGGCGGGGAATCAGAGGTGGGGAATCATAGGCGGGGAATCAGATATGGGGAATCAGAGGGGGGGAATCAGAGGCGGGGAAACAGAGGCGGGGAATCAGATATGTTGGATCAGAGGTGGGGAATCAGAGGCGGGGAATCAGAGCTGGGGAATCAGAGGCGGGGAATCAGAGTTGGGGAATCAGAGGCAGGGAATCAGATATGGGGAATCAGAGGTGGGGAATCAGAGGCGGGGAAACAGAGGCGGGGAATCAGATATGGGGTATCAGAGGTGGGGAATCAGGGGCGGGGAATCAGTGGCAGGGAATCAGAGGAGGGGATTCAGAGGCGGGGAATCAGAGGCAGGGAATCAGACACTGGGAGTCAGAGGCGGTGAATCAGGGATTGGGAATCAGAGGCCGGGAAACAGAGGTGGGGAATCAGAGACCGGGAATCAGAGATGGGGAATCTGAGGCGGGGAATCAGATATGGGTAATCAGAGGCGGGGAATCAGAGGCAGGGAAACAGAGGCGGTGAATCAGATATTGGGAATCAGAGGTGGCGAATCAGAGGTAGAGAATCGGAGATGGGGAAGCAGAGGTGGGGAATCAGATGTGATGAATTAGAGATGGGGAATCAGAGGCGGGGTATCAGAGGTGCCAATCAGAGGCGGGGAAACAGAGGCGGGGAATCAGATATGGGGAATCAGAGGTGGGGAATAAGAGGTTGCGAATCAGAGGCAGGGAATCAGAGGCGGGGAATCAGAGGCGGGGAATCAGAGGCAGGGAATCGGATGTGCGGAATCAGAGATGGGGTATCAGAGGTGGGGAATCAGAGGTGGTGAGTCTGACATGGGGAATCAGAGGCGGGGAATCAGAGGCAGGGAATCAGAAACGGGGAATCAGAGGCGGGCAATCATAACTGGCGAATCAGAGGAGGGGAATCAGCGGTGGGCAATCAGAGGCGGGGAATCAGATATGGTGAATCAGAGGTGGGGAATCAGATGCGGGGAAACAGAGGCCGGGAATCAGATATGTTGTATCACAGGTTGGGAATCAGAGGCGGGAAATCAGAGCTGGGGATTCAGAGGCGGGGAAATCAGAGTTGGGGAATCAGAGTCCGGGAATCAGAGATGGGAAATCAGAGGAGGGGAATCAAATATGGGGAATCAGAGGCGGGGAATCAGAGTTGGGGAATGAGTCCGGGAATCAGAGATGGGGAATCAGAGGCGGGGAATCAAATATGGGGAATCAGAGGCGGGGAATCAGATGCGGGGAAACAGAGGCGGTGAATCAGATATGGGCAATCAGAGGTGGCGAATCAGAGGTAGAGAATCAGAGATGGGGAAGCAGAGGTGGGGAATCAGATGTGATGAATTAGAGATGGGGAATCAGAGGCGGGGTATCAGAGGCGGGGAATCAGAGTTGGGGAATCAGAGGAGGGGAATCAGATATGGGGAAACAGAGGCCGGGAATCAGAGGCAGGGAAACAGAGGCGGGGAATCAGATATGGGGAATCAGAGGTGGGGAATTAGAGGTTGCGAATCAGAGGCAGGGAATCAGAGGCGGGGAATCAGAGGCGGGGAATCAGAGGCAGGGAATCGGATGAGCGGAATCAGAGATGGGGAATCAGAGGTGGGAAATCAGAGGTGGAGAATCAGAGGCGGGGAATCAGAGGCGGGGAATCAGATGCAGGGAATCAGATGCAGGGAATCAGAGGCGGGGAATCATAGCTGGCGAATCAGAGGAGGGGAATCAGAGTTGGGGAATCAGAGGCGGGGAATCAGATATGGGGAAACAGAGGTGGGGAATCAGAGGCGGGGAAACAGAGGCGGGGAATCAGATATGGGGATTCAGAGGTGGGGAATCAGAGGTTGGGAATCAGAGGCAGGGAATCAGAGGCGGGGAATCAGAGGCAGGGAATCAGATGCGGGGAATCAGAGGCAGGGAATCAGAGCTGGGGAATCAGAGGCGTGGAATCAGAGTTGGGGAATCAGAGGCGTGGAATTAGATATGGCGAAACAGAGGCGGGGAATCAGAGACGGGGAAACAGAGGCGGGGAATCAGATATGGGGAATCAGCGGTGGCGAATTTAAGGCGGTGTATCAGAGATGGGGAATCAGGGCAGGGAATCAGAGGCAGGGAATCAAACACGGGGAATCAGAGGCGGGGAATCAGAGCTGGGGAATCAGAGGCGGGGATTCAGAGTTGGGGAATCAGAGGCGGGGAAACAGAGGCGGGGAATCAGATATGGGGAATCAGAGGTGGGGATTCAGAGGTTGGGAATCAGAAGCAGGGAATACGAGGCGGGGAATCAGAGGCGGGGAATCAGAGGCAGGGAATCCGATGTGCGGAATCGGAAATGGGGAATCAGAGGCAGGGAATCAGAGTCGGGGAATCAGTGGCGGAGAATCAGAGGCCGTGAATCAGATATGGGGAAACTGAGGCGGGGAATCAGAGGCGGGGAAACAGAGGTGGGGAATCAGATATGGGGAATCAGAGGTGGGGAATCAGAGGCAGGGAATCAGATGTGCGGAATCAGAGATGGGGAATCAGAGGCAGGGAATCAGAATCAGAAGCGGGGAATCAGAGGCCGGGAATCAGAGGCCGGGATTCAGATGCCGGGAATAAGAGGCCGGGAATCAGAGGTGGGGAATCAGAGTCCGGGAATCAGAGATGGGGAATCAGAGGCAGGGAATCCGATGTGCGGAATCGGAAATGGGGAATCAGAGGCAGGGAATCAGAGTCGGGGAATCAGTGGCGGAGAATCAGAGGCCGGGAATCAGATATGGGGAAACTGAGGCGGGGAATCAGAGGCGGGGAAACAGAGGTGGGGAATCAGATATGGGGAATCAGAGGTGGGGAATCAGAGGCAGGGAATCAGATGTGCGGAATCAGAGATGGGGAATCAGAGGCAGGGAATCAGAATCAGAAGCGGGGAATCAGAGGCCGGGAATCAGAGGCCGGGATTCAGATGCCGGGAATAAGAGGCCGGGAATCAGAGGTGGGGAATCAGAGTCCGGGAATCAGAGATGGGGATTCAGAGGCGGGGAATGATATATGGGGAATCAGAGGCGGGGAATCAGAGGCGGGGAATCAGAGGCAGTGAATCAAACACGGGGAATCAGAGGCGGGGAATCAGAGGTAGGGAATCAGATATGGGGAATCAGAGGTGGCGAATCAAAGGCGGTGAATCAGAGATGGGGAAACAGAGGCGGGGAATCAGAGGCAGGGAATCAAACACGGGGAATCAGAGGCGGGGAATCAGAGCTGGGGAATCAGAGGCGGGGAATCAGAGTTGGGAAATCAGAGGCGGGGAATCAGATATGGGGAAACAGGGGCGGGGAATCAGAGGCAGGGAAACAGAGGCGGGGAATCAGATATGGGGAATCAGGGGTGGGGAATCAGAGGTTGGGAATCAGATGCAGGGAATCAGAGGCGTGGAAACAGAGGCGGGGATTCAGATGTGGTGAATCAGAGATGGGGAATCAGAGGCAGGGAATCAGAATCAGAAGCGGGGTATCAGTGGCCGGGAATCAGAGGAAGGTAATCAGATGCAGGGGATCAAACACGGGGAATCAGATGCGGGGAATCAGAGGCGGGGAATCAGAGCTGGGGAATCACAGGCGGGGAATCAGAGATGGGGAATCAGAGGCGGGGAATCAGAGGCAGGGAATCAGATGCGGGGAATCAGAGGCGGGGAATCAGAGCTGGCGAATCAGAGGCGGGGAATCAGAAGTGGGCAATCAGAGGATGGGAATCAGATATGGGGAATCAGAGGCGGGGAATCAGAGCTGGGGAATCACAGGCGGGGAAACAGAGGCGGGGAATCAGAGGCGGTGAAACAGAGGCGGGGAATCAGATATTGGGAATCAGAGGTGGGGAATCAGAGGTTGTGAATCAGAGGCCTGGAATCAGAGGCGTGGAATCAGAGGCAGGGAATCAGATGCGGGGAATCAGAGGAGGGGAATCAGAGCTGGGGAATCAGAGGCGGGGAATCAGAGGTGGGCAATCAGAGGCCGGGAATCAGAGGTGGTGAATCAGAGATGGGGAATCAGAGGCGGGGAATCAGTGGCAGGGAATCAGATATGGGGAATCAGAGGCGTGGAATCAGAGGCAGGGAATCAGACACGGGGAATCAGACACGGGGAATCAGAGGTGGGGAATCAGAGATGGGGATTCAGAGGCGGTGAATCAGAGATGGGGAATCAGAGGCGGGGAATCAGAGGCAGGAAATCAGACATGGGGATTCAGAGGCTGGGAATCAGACGGGGGGAATCAGAGGCAGGGAATCAGAGGCGGGGAATCAGATATGGGGAATCAGAGGCTGGTATTCAGAGGCGGGGAATCAGAGGCAGGGAATCAAACACGGGGAATCAGAGATGGGGAATCAGAGATGGGGAATCAGAGGCGGGGAATCAGAGTTGGGGAATCAGAGGCAGGGAATCGGATGTGCGGAATCAGACATGGGGAATCAGAGGTGGGGAATCAGAGGCGGTGAATCAGAGATGGGGAATAAGAGGCGGAGAATCAGAGGCAGGAAATCAGACACGGGGATTCAGAGGCTGGGAATCAGACGGGGGGAATCAAAGGCGGGGAATCAGAGCTGGGGAATCAGAGGCAGGGAATCAGAGTTGGGGATTCAGAGACGGGGAATCAGATATGGGGAAACAGAGGCGGGGAATCAGAGGCGGGCAAACAGAGGCGGGGAATTAGATATGGGGAATCAGATGTGGGGAATCAGAGGTGGTGAATCAGTGATGGGGAATCACAGGCGGGGAATCAGAGGCAGGGAATAGAACGCAGGGAATCAGAGGCAGGGAATCAGAGGCGGGGAAACAGAGGCGGGGAATCACATATGGGGAATCGGATGCGGGGAATCAGAGGCAGGGAATCAGATGTGCGGAATCAGAGATGGGGAATCAGAGGCAGGGAATCAGAATCAGAAGCGGGGAATCAGAGGCCGGGAATCAGAGGCCGGGAATCAGATGCTGGGAATAAGAGGCCGGGAATCAGAGGTGGGGAATCAGAGTCCGGGAATCAGAGATGGGGATTCAGAGGCGGGGAATGAGATATGGAGAATCAGAGGCGGGGAATCAGAGGCCGGGAAACAGAGGTGGGGAAACAGATATGGGGAATCAGAGGTGGCGAATCAGAGGCGGTGAATCAGAGATGGGGAATCAGAGGCGGGGAATCAGAGGCAGGGAATGAGATGCGGGGAATCAGAGGCGGGGAATCAGAGCTGGCGAATCAGAGGCGGGGAAACAGAGGTGGGCAATCAGAGCCGGGGTATCAGATATGGGGAATCAGAGGCGGGGAATCAGAGGCGGGGAAACAGAGGTGGGGAATCAGATATGGGGAAACAGAGGTGGCGAATCAAAGGCGGTGAATCAGAGATGGGGAATCAGAGGCGGGGAATCAGAGGCAGGGAATCAAAAACGGAGAATCAGAGGCGGGGAATCAGAGCTGGGGAATCAGAGGCGGGCAAGCAGAGTAGGAGAATCAGAGGTGGGGAATCAGATATGGGGAAACAGGGGCGGGGAATCAGAGGCGGGGAAACAGAGGCGGTGAATCAGATATGGGCAATCAGAGGTGGCGAATCAGAGGTAGAGAATCAGAGATGGGGAAGCAGAGGTGGGGAATCAGAGGCGGGAAATCAGAGCTGGGGAATCAGAGGCGGGGAATCAGAGTTGGGGAATCAGAGTCCTGGAATCAGAGATGGGGAATCAAAGGCGGGGAATCAAATATGGGGAATCAGAGGCGGGGAATCAGAGGCGGGGAAACAGAGGCGGTGAATCAGATATGGGGAATCAGAGGTGGCGAATCAGAGGTTGAGAATCAGAGATGGGGAAGCAGAGGTGGGGAATCAGATGTGATGAATTAGAGATGGGGAATCAGAGGCGGGGTATCAGAGGCGGCCAATCAGAGGCGGGGAATCAGATGCGTGGAATCAGATATGGGAAATCAGAGGTGGGGAATCAGAGGCGGGGAAACAGAGGCGGGGAATCAGATATGGGGTATCAGAGGTGGGGAATCAGGGGCGGGGAATCAGTGGCAGGGAATCAGAGGAGGGGATTCAGAGGCGGGGAATCAGAGGCAGGGAATCAGACACTGGGAATCAGAGGCGGTGAATCAGGGATGGGGAATGAGAGGCCGGGAAACAGAGGTGGGGAATCAGAGACCGGGAATCAGAGATGGGGAATCAGAGGCGGGGAATCAGATATGGGGAATCAGAGGCGGGGAATCAGAAGCGGGGAAACAGAGGCGATGAATCAGATATTCGGAATCAGAGGTTGCGAATCAGAGGTAGAGAATCAGAGATGGGGAAGCAGAGGTGGGGAATCAGATGTGATGAATTAGAGATGGGGAATCAGAGGCGGGGTATCAGAGGTGCCAATCAGAGGCTGTGAAACAGAGGCGGGGAATCAGATATGGGAAACAGAGGCGGGGAATCAGAGGCAGGGAAACAGAGGCGGGGAATCAGATATGGGGATTCAGAGGTGGGGAATAACAGGTTGCGAATCAGAGGCAGGGAATCAGAGGCGGGGAATCAGAGGCGGGGAATCAGAGGCAGGGAATCGGATGTGCAGAATCAGAGATGGGGAATCAGAGGTGGGGAATCAGAGGTGGTGAATCAGAGATGGGGAATCAAAGGCGTGGAATCAGAGGCAGGGTCAGACACGTGGAATCAAGAGGCGGGGAATCAGATGCGGGGAACCAGAGGAGGGGAATCATAGCATGCGAATCAGAGGCGGGGAATCAGAGGTGGGGAATCATAGGCGGGGAATCAGATATGGGGAATCAGAGGGGGGGAATCAGAGGCGGGGAAACAGAGGCGGGGAATCAGATATGTTGGATCAGAGGTGGGGAATCAGAGGCGGGGAATCAGAGCTGGGGAATCAGAGGCGGGGAATCAGAGTTGGGGAATCAGAGGCAGGGAATCAGATATGGGGAATCAGAGGTGGGGAATCAGAGGCGGGGAAACAGAGGCGGGGAATCAGATATGGGGTATCAGAGGTGGGGAATCAGGGGCGGGGAATCAGTGGCAGGGAATCAGAGGAGGGGATTCAGAGGCGGGGAATCAGAGGCAGGGAATCAGACACTGGGAGTCAGAGGCGGTGAATCAGGGATTGGGAATCAGAGGCCGGGAAACAGAGGTGGGGAATCAGAGACCGGGAATCAGAGATGGGGAATCTGAGGCGGGGAATCAGATATGGGTAATCAGAGGCGGGGAATCAGAGGCAGGGAAACAGAGGCGGTGAATCAGATATTGGGAATCAGAGGTGGCGAATCAGAGGTAGAGAATCGGAGATGGGGAAGCAGAGGTGGGGAATCAGATGTGATGAATTAGAGATGGGGAATCAGAGGCGGGGTATCAGAGGTGCCAATCAGAGGCGGGGAAACAGAGGCGGGGAATCAGATATGGGGAATCAGAGGTGGGGAATAAGAGGTTGCGAATCAGAGGCAGGGAATCAGAGGCGGGGAATCAGAGGCGGGGAATCAGAGGCAGGGAATCGGATGTGCGGAATCAGAGATGGGGTATCAGAGGTGGGGAATCAGAGGTGGTGAGTCTGACATGGGGAATCAGAGGCGGGGAATCAGAGGCAGGGAATCAGAAACGGGGAATCAGAGGCGGGCAATCATAACTGGCGAATCAGAGGAGGGGAATCAGCGGTGGGCAATCAGAGGCGGGGAATCAGATATGGTGAATCAGAGGTGGGGAATCAGATGCGGGGAAACAGAGGCCGGGAATCAGATATGTTGTATCACAGGTTGGGAATCAGAGGCGGGAAATCAGAGCTGGGGATTCAGAGGCGGGGAAATCAGAGTTGGGGAATCAGAGTCCGGGAATCAGAGATGGGAAATCAGAGGAGGGGAATCAAATATGGGGAATCAGAGGCGGGGAATCAGAGTTGGGGAATGAGTCCGGGAATCAGAGATGGGGAATCAGAGGCGGGGAATCAAATATGGGGAATCAGAGGCGGGGAATCAGATGCGGGGAAACAGAGGCGGTGAATCAGATATGGGCAATCAGAGGTGGCGAATCAGAGGTAGAGAATCAGAGATGGGGAAGCAGAGGTGGGGAATCAGATGTGATGAATTAGAGATGGGGAATCAGAGGCGGGGTATCAGAGGCGGGGAATCAGAGTTGGGGAATCAGAGGAGGGGAATCAGATATGGGGAAACAGAGGCCGGGAATCAGAGGCAGGGAAACAGAGGCGGGGAATCAGATATGGGGAATCAGAGGTGGGGAATTAGAGGTTGCGAATCAGAGGCAGGGAATCAGAGGCGGGGAATCAGAGGCGGGGAATCAGAGGCAGGGAATCGGATGAGCGGAATCAGAGATGGGGAATCAGAGGTGGGAAATCAGAGGTGGAGAATCAGAGGCGGGGAATCAGAGGCGGGGAATCAGATGCAGGGAATCAGATGCAGGGAATCAGAGGCGGGGAATCATAGCTGGCGAATCAGAGGAGGGGAATCAGAGTTGGGGAATCAGAGGCGGGGAATCAGATATGGGGAAACAGAGGTGGGGAATCAGAGGCGGGGAAACAGAGGCGGGGAATCAGATATGGGGATTCAGAGGTGGGGAATCAGAGGTTGGGAATCAGAGGCAGGGAATCAGAGGCGGGGAATCAGAGGCAGGGAATCAGATGCGGGGAATCAGAGGCAGGGAATCAGAGCTGGGGAATCAGAGGCGTGGAATCAGAGTTGGGGAATCAGAGGCGTGGAATTAGATATGGCGAAACAGAGGCGGGGAATCAGAGACGGGGAAACAGAGGCGGGGAATCAGATATGGGGAATCAGCGGTGGCGAATTTAAGGCGGTGTATCAGAGATGGGGAATCAGGGCAGGGAATCAGAGGCAGGGAATCAAACACGGGGAATCAGAGGCGGGGAATCAGAGCTGGGGAATCAGAGGCGGGGATTCAGAGTTGGGGAATCAGAGGCGGGGAAACAGAGGCGGGGAATCAGATATGGGGAATCAGAGGTGGGGATTCAGAGGTTGGGAATCAGAAGCAGGGAATACGAGGCGGGGAATCAGAGGCGGGGAATCAGAGGCAGGGAATCCGATGTGCGGAATCGGAAATGGGGAATCAGAGGCAGGGAATCAGAGTCGGGGAATCAGTGGCGGAGAATCAGAGGCCGGGAATCAGATATGGGGAAACTGAGGCGGGGAATCAGAGGCGGGGAAACAGAGGCGGGGAATCAGATATGGGGAATCAGAGGTGGGGAATCAGAGGTTGGGAATCAGAGGCAGGGAATCAGAGGCTGGGAATCAGATATGGGGTATCAGAGGTGGGGAATCAGGGGCGGGGAATCAGTGGCAGGGAATCAGAGGAGGGGATTCAGAGGCGGGGAATCAGAGGCAGGGAATCAGACACTGGGAGTCAGAGGCGGTGAATCAGGGATTGGGAATCAGAGGCCGGGAAACAGAGGTGGGGAATCAGAGACCGGGAATCAGAGATGGGGAATCTGAGGCGGGGAATTAGATATGGGTAATCAGAGGCGGGGAATCAGAGGCAGGGAAACAGAGGCGGTGAATCAGATATTGGGAATCAGAGGTGGCGAATCAGAGGTAGAGAATCGGAGATGGGGAAGCAGAGGTGGGGAATCAGATGTGATGAATTAGAGATGGGGAATCAGAGTCGGGGTATCAGAGGTGCCAATCAGAGGCGGGGAAACAGAGGCGGGGAATCAGATATGGGGAATCAGAGGTGGGGAATAAGAGGTTGCGAATCAGAGGCAGGGAATCAGAGGCGGGGAATCAGAGGCGGGGAATCAGAGGCAGGGAATCGGATGTGCGGAATCAGAGATGGGGTATCAGAGGTGGGGAATCAGAGGTGGTGAGTCAGACATGGGGAATCAGAGGCGGGGAATCAGAGGCAGGGAATCAGAAACGGGGAATCAGAGGCGGGCAATCATAACTGGCGAATCAGAGGAGGGGAATCAGTGGTGGGGAATCAGAGGCGGGGAATCAGATATGGTGAATCAGAGGCGGGGTATCAGAGGTGCCAATCAGAGGCGGGGAAACAGAGGCGGGGAATCAGATATGGGGAATCAGAGGTGGGGAATAAGAGGTTGCGAATCAGAGGCAGGGAATCAGAGGCGGGGAATCAGAGGCGGGGAATCAGAGGCAGGGAATCGGATGTGCGGAATCAGAGATGGGGTATCAGAGGTGGGGAATCAGAGGTGGTGAGTCAGACATGGGGAATCAGAGGCGGGGAATCAGAGGCAGGGAATCAGAAACGGGGAATCAGAGGCGGGCAATCATAACTGGCGAATCAGAGGAGGGGAATCAGTGGTGGGGAATCAGAGGCGGGGAATCAGATATGGTGAATCAGAGGTGGGGAATCAGATGCGGGGAAACAGAGGCCGGGAATCAGATATGTTGTATCACAGGTGGGGAATCAGAGGCGGGAAATCAGAGCTGGGGATTCAGAGGCGGGGAAATCAGAGTTGGGGAATCAGAGTCCGGGAATCAGAGATGGGAAATCAGAGGAGGGGAATCAAATATGGGGAATCAGAGGCGGGGAATCAGAGTTGGGGAATGAGTCCGGGAATCAGAGATGGGGAATCAGAGGCGGGGAATCAAATATGGGGAATCAGAGGCGGGGAATCAGATGCGGGGAAACAGAGGCGGTGAATCAGATATGGGCAATCAGAGGTGGCGAATCAGAGGTAGAGAATCAGAGATGGGGAAGCAGAGGTGGGGAATCAGATGTGATGAATTAGAGATGGGGAATCAGAGGCGGGGTTTCAGAGGCGGGGAATCAGAGTTGGGGAATCAGAGGAGGGGAATCAGATATGGGGAAACAGAGGCCGGGAATCAGAGGCAGGGAAACAGAGGCGGGGAATCAGATATGGGGAATCAGAGGTGGGGAATTAGAGGTTGCGAATCAGAGGCAGGGAATCAGAGGCGGGGAATCAGAGGCGGGGAATCAGAGGCAGGGAATTGGATGAGCGGAATCAGAGATGGGGAATCAGAGGTGGGAAATCAGAGGTGGAGAATCAGAGAAGGGGAATCAGAGGCGGGGAATCATATGCAGGGAATCAGATGCAGGGAATCAGAGGCGGGGAATCATAGCTGGCGAATCAGAGGAGGGGAATCAGAGTTGGGGAATCAGAGGCGGGGAATCAGATATGGGGAAACAGAGGTGGGGAATCAGAGGCGGGGAAACAGAGGCGGGGAATCAGATATGGGGATTCAGAGGTGGGGAATCAGAGGTTGGGAATAAGAGGCAGGGAATCAGAGGCGGGGAATCAGAGGCAGGGAATCAGATGCGGGGAATCAGAGGCAGGGAATCAGAGCTGGGGAATCAGAGGCGGGGAATCAGAGTTGGGGAATCAGAGGCGTGGAATTAGATATGGCGAAACAGAGGCGGGGAATCAGAGACGGGGAAACAGAGGCGGGGAATCAGATATGGGGAATCAGCGGTGGCGAATTTAAGGCGGTGTATCAGAGATGGGGAATCAGGGCAGGGAATCAGAGGCAGGGAATCAAACACGGGGAATCAGAGGCGGGGAATCAGAGCTGGGGAATCAGAGGCGGGGATTCAGAGTTGGGGAATCAGAGGCGGGGAAACAGAGGCGGGGAATCAGATATGGGGAATCAGAGGTGGGGAATCAGAGGTTGGGAATCAGAAGCAGGGAATACGAGGCGGGGAATCAGAGGCGGGGAATCAGAGGCAGGGAATCCGATGTGCGGAATCGGAGATGGGGAATCAGAGGCAGGGAATCAGAGTCGGGGAATCAGAGGCGGAGAATCAGAGGCCGGGAATCAGATATGGGGAAACTGAGGCGGGGAATCAGAGGCGGGGAAACAGAGGCGGGGAATCAGATATGGGGAATCAGAGGTGGGGAATCAGAGGTTGGGAATCAGAGGCAGGGAATCAGAGGCTGGGAATCAGATGCAGGGAATCAGATGCGGGGAATCAGAGGCGGGGAATCAGAGCTGGGGAATCAGAGGTGGGGAATCAGAGTTGGGGAATCAGAGTCGGGGACTTAGATATGGGGAAACAGAGGCGGGGAATCAGAGGCGGGGAAACAGACGCGGGGAATCAGAGGCGGGGATTCAGAGCTGGGGAATCAGAGGCGGGGAATCAGAGTTGGGGAATCAGAGGCGCGGAATCAGATATGGGGAATCAGAGGCGGGGAATCAGAGGCAGGGAAACAGAGGCAGGGAATCAGATATGGGGAATCAGAGGTGGGGTATCAGGGGCAGGGAATCAGTGGCAGGGAATCAGAGGCGGGGAATCAGAGGCGGGGAATCAGAGGCAGGGAATCAGACACGGGGAATCAGATATGGGGAAACAGAGGCGGGGAATCAGAGGCGGGCAAACAGAGGCGGGGAATTAGATATGGGGAATCAGAGGTGGGGAATCAGAGGTGGTGAATCAGAGATGGGGAATCACAGGCGGGGAATCAAAGGCGGGGAAACAGAGGCGGGGAATCAGATAATGGGAATCGGATGCGGGGAATCAGAGGCGGGGAATCAGAGCTGGGGAATCAGAGGCGGGGTATCAGAGTTGGGGCATCAGCGGTGGGGAATTAGATATGGGGAAACAGAGGCGGGGAATCAGAGGCGGGGAAACAGAGGTGGGGAATCAGATATGGGGAATCAGAGGTGGGGAATCAGAGGCAGGGAATCAGATGTGCGGAATCAGAGATGGGGAATCAGAGGCGGGGAATCAGAGGCGGGCAAACAGAGGCGGGGAATTAGATATGGGGAATCAGAGGTGGGGAATCAGAGGTGGTGAATCAGAGATGGGGAATCACAGGCGGGGAATCAGAGGCGGGGAATCAGATGCGGGGAAACAGAGGCCGGGAATCAGATATGTTGTATCACAGGTGGGGAATCAGAGGCGGGAAATCAGAGCTGGGGATTCAGAGGCGGGGAAATCAGAGTTGGGGAATCAGAGTCCGGGAATCAGAGATGGGAAATCAGAGGAGGGGAATCAAATATGGGGAATCAGAGGCGGGGAATCAGAGTTGGGGAATGAGTCCGGGAATCAGAGATGGGGAATCAGAGGCGGGGAATCAAATATGGGGAATCAGAGGCGGGGAATCAGATGCGGGGAAACAGAGGCGGTGAATCAGATATGGGCAATAAGAGGTGGCGAATCAGAGGTAGAGAATCAGAGATGGGGAAGCAGAGGTGGGGAATCAGATGTGATGAATTAGAGATGGGGAATCAGAGGCGGGGTTTCAGAGGCGGGGAATCAGAGTTGGGGAATCAGAGGAGGGGAATCAGATATGGGGAAACAGAGGCCGGGAATCAGAGGCAGGGAAACAGAGGCGGGGAATCAGATATGGGGAATCAGAGGTGGGGAATTAGAGGTTGCGAATCAGAGGCAGGGAATCAGAGGCGGGGAATCAGAGGCGGGGAATCAGAGGCAGGGAATTGGATGAGCGGAATCAGAGATGGGGAATCAGAGGTGGGAAATCAGAGGTGGAGAATCAGAGAAGGGGAATCAGAGGCGGGGAATCATATGCAGGGAATCAGATGCAGGGAATCAGAGGCGGGGAATCATAGCTGGCGAATCAGAGGAGGGGAATCAGAGTTGGGGAATCAGAGGCGGGGAATCAGATATGGGGAAACAGAGGTGGGGAATCAGAGGCGGGGAAACAGAGGCTGGGAATCAGATATGGGGATTCAGAGGTGGGGAATCAGAGGTTGGGAATCAGAGGCAGGGAATCAGAGGCGGGGAATCAGAGGCAGGGAATCAGATGCGGGGAATCAGAGGCAGGGAATCAGAGCTGGGGAATCAGAGGCGGGGAATCAGAGTTGGGGAATCAGAGGCGTGGAATTAGATATGGCGAAACAGAGGCGGGGAATCAGAGACGGGGAAACAGAGGCGGGGAATCAGATATGGGGAATCAGCGGTGGCGAATTTAAGGCGGTGTATCAGAGATGGGGAATCAGGGCAGGGAATCAGAGGCAGGGAATCAAACACGGGGAATCAGAGGCGGGGAATCAGAGCTGGGGAATCAGAGGCGGGGATTCAGAGTTGGGGAATCAGAGGCGGGGAAACAGAGGCGGGGAATCAGATATGGGGAATCAGAGGTGGGGAATCAGAGGTTGGGAATCAGAAGCAGGGAATACGAGGCGGGGAATCAGAGGCGGGGAATCAGAGGCAGGGAATCCGATGTGCGGAATCGGAGATGGGGAATCAGAGGCAGGGAATCAGAGTCGGGGAATCAGAGGCGGAGAATCAGAGGCCGGGAATCAGATATGGGGAAACTGAGGCGGGGAATCAGAGGCGGGGAAACAGAGGCGGGGAATCAGATATGGGGAATCAGAGGTGGGGAATCAGAGGTTGGGAATCAGAGGCAGGGAATCAGAGGCTGGGAATCAGATGCAGGGAATCAGATGCGGGGAATCAGAGGCGGGGAATCAGAGCTGGGGAATCAGAGGTGGGGAATCAGAGTTGGGGAATCAGAGTCGGGGACTTAGATATGGGGAAACAGAGGCGGGGAATCAGAGGCGGGGAAACAGACGCGGGGAATCAGAGGCGGGGATTCAGAGCTGGGGAATCAGAGGCGGGGAATCAGAGTTGGGGAATCAGAGGCGCGGAATCAGATATGGGGAATCAGAGGCGGGGAATCAGAGGCAGGGAAACAGAGGCAGGGAATCAGATATGGGGAATCAGAGGTGGGGTATCAGGGGCAGGGAATCAGTGGCAGGGAATCAGAGGCGGGGAATCAGAGGCGGGGAATCAGAGGCAGGGAATCAGACACGGGGAATCAGATATGGGGAAACAGAGGCGGGGAATCAGAGGCGGGCAAACAGAGGCGGGGAATTAGATATGGGGAATCAGAGGTGGGGAATCAGAGGTGGTGAATCAGAGATGGGGAATCACAGGCGGGGAATCAAAGGCGGGGAAACAGAGGCGGGGAATCAGATAATGGGAATCGGATGCGGGGAATCAGAGGCGGGGAATCAGAGCTGGGGAATCAGAGGCGGGGTATCAGAGTTGGGGCATCAGCGGTGGGGAATTAGATATGGGGAAACAGAGGCGGGGAATCAGAGGCGGGGAAACAGAGGTGGGGAATCAGATATGGGGAATCAGAGGTGGGGAATCAGAGGCAGGGAATCAGATGTGCGGAATCAGAGATGGGGAATCAGAGGCAGGGAATCAGAATCAGAAGCGGGGAATCAGAGGCCGGGAATCAGAGGCCGGGATTCAGATGCCGGGAATAAGAGGCCGGGAATCAGAGGTGGGGAATCAGAGTCCGGGAATCAGAGATGGGGATTCAGAGGCGGGGAATGATATATGGGGAATCAGAGGCGGGGAATCAGAGGCGGGGAATCAGAGGCAGTGAATCAAACACGGGGAATCAGAGGCGGGGAATCAGAGGTAGGGAATCAGATATGGGGAATCAGAGGTGGCGAATCAAAGGCGGTGAATCAGAGATGGGGAATCAGAGGCGGGGAATCAGAGGCAGGGAATCAAACACGGGGAATCAGAGGCGGGGAATCAGAGCTGGGGAATCAGAGGCGGGGAATCAGAGTTGGGGAATCAGAGACGGGGAATCAGATATGGGGAAACAGGGGCGGGGAATCAGAGGCAGGGAAACAGAGGCGGGGAATCAGATATGGGGAATCAGGGGTGGGGAATCAGAGGTTGGGAATCAGATGCAGGGAATCAGAGGCGTGGACACAGAGGCGGGGATTCAGATGTGGTGAATCAGAGATGGGGAATCAGAGGCAGGGAATCAGAATCAGAAGCGGGGTATCACTGGCCGGGAATCAGAGGAAGGTAATCAGATGCAGGGGATCAAACACGGGGAATCAGATGCGGGGAATCAGAGGCGGGGAATCAGAGCTGGGGAATCACAGGCGGGGAATCAGAGATGGGGAATCAGAGGCGGGGAATCAGAGGCAGGGAATCAGATGCGGGGAATCAGAGGCGGGGAATCAGAGCTGGCGAATCAGAGGCGGGGAATCAGAAGTGGGCAATCAGAGGATGGGAATCAGATATGGGGAATCAGAGGCGGGGAATCAGAGCTGGGGAATCACAGGCGGGGAAACAGAGGCGGGGAATCAGAGGCGGTGAAACAGAGGCGGGGAATCAGATATTGGGAATCAGAGGTGGGGAATCAGAGGTTGTGAATCAGAGGCCTGGAATCAGAGGCGTGGAATCAGAGGCAGGGAATCAGATGTGCGGAATCAGAGGTGGGGAATCAGATATGGGGAATCAGAGGTGGGGAATCAGAGGCAGGGAATCAGATGTGCGGAATCAGAGATGGGGAATCAGAGGCAGGGAATCAGAATCAGAAGCGGGGAATCAGAGGCCGGGAATCAGAGGCCGGGATTCAGATGCCGGGAATAAGAGGCCGGGAATCAGAGGTGGGGAATCAGAGTCCGGGAATCAGAGATGGGGATTCAGAGGCGGGGAATGATATATGGGGAATCAGAGGCGGGGAATCAGAGGCGGGGAATCAGAGGCAGTGAATCAAACACGGGGAATCAGAGGCGGGGAATCAGAGGTAGGGAATCAGATATGGGGAATCAGAGGTGGCGAATCAAAGGCGGTGAATCAGAGATGGGGAATCAGAGGCGGGGAATCAGAGGCAGGGAATCAAACACGGGGAATCAGAGGCGGGGAATCAGAGCTGGGGAATCAGAGGCGGGGAATCAGAGTTGGGGAATCAGAGACGGGGAATCAGATATGGGGAAACAGGGGCGGGGAATCAGAGGCAGGGAAACAGAGGCGGGGAATCAGATATGGGGAATCAGGGGTGGGGAATCAGAGGTTGGGAATCAGATGCAGGGAATCAGAGGCGTGGACACAGAGGCGGGGATTCAGATGTGGTGAATCAGAGATGGGGAATCAGAGGCAGGGAATCAGAATCAGAAGCGGGGTATCACTGGCCGGGAATCAGAGGAAGGTAATCAGATGCAGGGGATCAAACACGGGGAATCAGATGCGGGGAATCAGAGGCGGGGAATCAGAGCTGGGGAATCACAGGCGGGGAATCAGAGATGGGGAATCAGAGGCGGGGAATCAGAGGCAGGGAATCAGATGCGGGGAATCAGAGGCGGGGAATCAGAGCTGGCGAATCAGAGGCGGGGAATCAGAAGTGGGCAATCAGAGGATGGGAATCAGATATGGGGAATCAGAGGCGGGGAATCAGAGCTGGGGAATCACAGGCGGGGAAACAGAGGCGGGGAATCAGAGGCGGTGAAACAGAGGCGGGGAATCAGATATTGGGAATCAGAGGTGGGGAATCAGAGGTTGTGAATCAGAGGCCTGGAATCAGAGGCGTGGAATCAGAGGCAGGGAATCAGATGTGCGGAATCAGAGATGGGGAATCAGAGGCAGGGAATCAGAATCAGAAGCGGGGAATCAGAGGCCGGGAATCAGAGGCCGGGATTCAGATGCCGGGAATAAGAGGCCGGGAATCAGAGGTGGGGAATCAGAGTCCGGGAATCAGAGATGGGGATTCAGAGGCGGGGAATGATATATGGGGAATCAGAGGCGGGGAATCAGAGGCGGGGAATCAGAGGCAGTGAATCAAACACGGGGAATCAGAGGCGGGGAATCAGAGGTAGGGAATCAGATATGGGGAATCAGAGGTGGCGAATCAAAGGCGGTGAATCAGAGATGGGGAATCAGAGGCGGGGAATCAGAGGCAGGGAATCAAACACGGGGAATCAGAGGCGGGGAATCAGAGCTGTGGAATCAGAGGCGGGGAATCAGAGTTGGGGAATCAGAGGCGGGGAATCAGATATGGGGAAACAGGGGCGGGGAATCAGAGGCAGGGAAACAGAGGCGGGGAATCAGATATGGGGAATCAGGGGTGGGGAATCAGAGGTTGGGAATCAGATGCAGGGAATCAGAGGCGTGGACACAGAGGCGGGGATTCAGATGTGGTGAATCAGAGATGGGGAATCAGAGGCAGGGAATCAGAATCAGAAGCGGGGTATCAGTGGCCGGGAATCAGAGGAAGGTAATCAGATGCAGGGGATCAAACACGGGGAATCAGATGCGGGGAATCAGAGGCGGGGAATCAGAGCTGGGGAATCACAGGCGGGGAATCAGAGATGGGGAATCAGAGGCGGGGAATCAGAGGCAGGGAATCAGATGCGGGGAATCAGAGGCGGGGAATCAGAGCTGGCGAATCAGAGGCGGGGAATCAGAAGTGGGCAATCAGAGGATGGGAATCAGATATGGGGAATCAGAGGCGGGGAATCAGAGCTGGGGAATCACAGGCGGGGAAACAGAGGCGGGGAATCAGAGGCGGTGAAACAGAGGCGGGGAATCAGATATTGGGAATCAGAGGTGGGGAATCAGAGGTTGTGAATCAGAGGCCTGGAATCAGAGGCGTGGAATCAGAGGCAGGGAATCAGATGCGGGGAATCAGAGGAGGGGAATCAGAGCTGGGGAATCAGAGGCGGGGAATCAGAGGTGGGCAATCAGAGGCCGGGAATCAGAGGTGGTGAATCAGAGATGGGGAATCAGAGGCGGGAAATCAGTGGCAGGGAATCAGATATGGGGAATCAGAGGCGTGGAATCAGAGGCAGGGAATCAGACACGGGGAATCAGACACGGGGAATCAGAGGTGGGGAATCAGAGATGGGGATTCAGAGGCGGTGAATCAGAGATGGGGAATCAGAGGCGGGGAATCAGAGGCAGGAAATCAGACATGGGGATTCAGAGGCTGGGAATCAGACGGGGGGAATCAGAGGCAGGGAATCAGAGGCGGGGAATCAGATATGGGGAATCAGAGGCTGGTATTCAGAGGCGGGGATTCAGAGGCAGGGAATCAAACACGGGGAATCAGAGATGGGGAATCAGAGATGGGGAATCAGAGGCGGGGAATCAGAGTTGGGGAATCAGAGGCAGGGAATCGGATGTGCGGAATCAGACATGGGGAATCAGAGGTGGAGAATCAGAGGCGGTGAATCAGAGATGGGGAATAAGAGGCGGGGAATCAGAGGCAGGAAATCAGACACGGGGATTCAGAGGCTGGGAATCAGACGGGGGGAATCAAAGGCGGGGAATCAGAGCTGGGGAATCAGAGGCAGGGAATCAGAGTTGGGGATTCAGAGACGGGGAATCAGATATGGGGAAACAGAGGCGGGGAATCAGAGGCGGGCAAACAGAGGCGGGGAATTAGATATGGGGAATCAGATGTGGGGAATCAGAGGTGGTGAATCAGTGATGGGGAATCACAGGCGGGGAATCAGAGGCAGGGAATAGAACGCAGGGAATCAGAGGCAGGGAATCAGAGCTGGGGAATCAGAGGCGGGGAATCATAGTTGGGAATCAGAGGCGGGGAATCAGATATGGGGAAACAGAGGCGGGGAATCAGAGGCGGGGAAACAGAGGCGGGGAATCACATATGGGGAATCGGATGCGGGGAATCAGAGGCAGGGAATCAGATGTGCGGAATCAGAGATGGGGAATCAGAGGCAGGGAATCAGAATCAGAAGCGGGGAATCAGAGGCCGGGAATCAGAGGCCGGGAATCAGATGCTGGGAATAAGAGGCCGGGAATCAGAGGTGGGGAATCAGAGTCCGGGAATCAGAGATGGGGATTCAGAGGCGGGGAATGAGATATGGAGAATCAGAGGCGGGGAATCAGAGGCCGGGAAACAGAGGTGGGGAAACCGATATGGGGAATCAGAGGTGGCGAATCAAAGGCGGTGAATCAGAGATGCGGAATCAGAGGCGGGGAATCAGAGGCAGGGAATGAGATGCGGGGAATCAGAGGCGGGGAATCAGAGCTGGCGAATCAGAGGCGGGGAAACAGAGGTGGGCAATCAGAGCCGGGGTATCAGATATGGGGAATCAGAGGCGGGGAATCAGAGGCGGGGAAACAGAGGTGGGGAATCAGATATGGGGAAACAGAGGTGGCGAATCAAAGGCGGTGAATCAGAGATGGGGAATCAGAGGCGGGGAATCAGAGGCAGGGAATCAAAAACGGGGAATCAGAGGCGGGGAATCAGAGCTGGGGAATCAGAGGCGGGCAAGCAGAGTAGGAGAATCAGAGGTGGGGAATCAGATATGGGGAAACAGGGGCGGGGAATCAGAGGCGGGGAAACAGAGGCGGGGAATCAGATATGGGGAATCAGAGGTGTGGAATCAGAGGTTGGGAATCAGAGGCGGGGAAACAGAGGAGGGGAATCAGATATGGGGAATCAGAGGTGGCGAATTAAAGGCTGTGAATCAGAGATGGGGAATCATGGCAGGGAATCAGAGGCAGGGAATCAAACACGGGGAATCAGAGGCGTGGAATCAGAGCTGGGGAATCAGAGGCGGGGATTCAGAGTTGGGGAATCAGAGGCGGGGAATCAGAGGCGGGGAAACAGAGGCGGGGAATCAGATATGGGGAATCAGAGGTGGGGAATCAGAGGTTGGGAATCAGAAGCAGGGAATCAGAGGCGGGGAATCAGAGGCGGGGAATCAGAGGCAGGAAATCCGATGTGCGGAATCGGAGATGGGGAATCAGAGGCAGGGAATCAGAGGCGGGGAAGCAGAGGCGGGGAATCAGAGGCCGGGAATCAGATATGGGGAAACAGAGGCGGGGAATCAGAGGCGGGGAAACAGAGGCGGGGAATCAGATATGGGGAATCAGAGGTGGGGAATCAGAGGTTGGGAATCAGAGGCAGGGAATCAGAGGCTGGGAATCAGATGCAGGGAATCAGATGTGGGGAATCAGAGGCGGGGAATCAGAGCTGGGGAATCAGAGGTGGGGAATCAGAGTTGGGGAATCAGAGTCGGGGACTTAGATATGGGGAAACAGAGGCAGGGAATCAGAGGCGGGGAAACAGACGCGGGGAATCAGAGGCGGGTATCAGAGCTGGGGAATCAGAGGCGGGGAATCAGAGTTGGGGAATCAGAGGCGGGGAATCAGAGGCGGGGAATCAGAGGCAGGGAATCAGAGGCGGGGAAACAGAGGCAGGGAATCAGATATGGGGAATCAGAGGTGGGGTATCAGGGGCAGGGAATCAGTGGCAGGGAATCAGAGGCGGGGAATCAGAGGCGGGGAATCAGAGGCAGGGAATCAGACACGGGGAATCAGATATGGGGAAACAGAGGCGGGGAATCTGAGGCGGGCAAACAGAGGCGGGGAATTAGATATGGGGAATCTGAGGTGGGGAATCAGAGGTGGTGAATCAGAGATGGGGAATCACAGGCGGGGAATCAGAGGCAGGGAATAGAACGCGGGGAATCAGAGGCGGGGAATCAGAGCTGGGGAATCAGAGGCGGGGAATCATAGTTGGGAATCAGAGGCGGGGAATCAGATATGGGGAAACAGAGGCGGGGAATCAAAGGCGGGGAAACAGAGGCGGGGAATCAGATATGGGAATCGGATGCGGGGAATCAGAGGCGGGGAATCAGAGCTGGGGAATCAGAGGCGGGGTATCAGAGTTGGGGCATCAGAGGTGGGGAATTAGATATGGGGAAACAGAGGCGGGGAATCAGAGGCGGGGAAACAGAGGTGGGGAATCAGATATGGGGAATCAGAGGTGGGGAATCAGAGGCAGGGAATCAGATGTGCGGAATCAGAGATGGGGAATCAGAGGCAGGGAATCAGAATCAGAAGCGGGGAATCAGAGGCCGGGAATCAGAGGCCGGGATTCAGATGCCGGGAATAAGAGGCCGGGAATCAGAGGTGGGGAATCAGATTCCGGGAATCAGAGATGGGGATTCAGAGGCGGGGAATGATATATGGGGAATCAGAGGCGGGGAATCAGAGGCGGGGTAACAGAGGTGGGGAATCAGATATGGGGAATCAGAGGTGTCGAATCAAAGGCGGTGAATCAGAGATGGGGAATCAGAGGCGGGGAATCAGAGGCAGGGAATCAAACACGGGGAATCAGAGGCGGGGAATAAGAGCTGGGGAATCAGAGGTGGGTAATCAGAGTTGGGGAATCAGAGGCGGGGAATCAGATATGGGGAAACAGGGGCGGAGAATCAGAGGCAGGGAAACAGAGGCGGGGAATCAGATATGGGGAATCAGGGGTGGGGAATCAGAGGTTGGGAATCAGAGGCAGGGAATCAGAGGCGTGGAAACAGAGGCGGGGATTCAGATATGGGGAATCAGAGGTGGGGAATCAGGGGCGTGGAATCAGAGGCAGGGAATTAGATGTGGTGAATCAGAGATGGGGAATCAGAGGCAGGGAATCAGAATCAGAAGCGGGGTATCAGAGGCCGGGAATCAGAGGAAGGTAATCAGAGGCAGGGGATCAAACACGGGGAATCAGAGGCTGGGAATCAGAGCTGGGGAATCACAGGCGGGGTATAAGAGATGGGGAATCAGAGGCGGGGAATCAGAGGCAGGGAATCAGATGCGGGGAATCAGAGGCGGGGAATCAGAGCTGGCGAATCAGAGGCGGGGAATCAGAGGTGGGCAATCAGAGGATGGGAATCAGATATGGGGAATCAGAGGCGGGGAATTAGAGCTGGGGAATCACAGGCGGGGAATCAGAGTTGGGGAATCAGAGGAGGGGAATCAGATATGGGGAAACAGAGGCGGGGAATCAGAGGCGGTGAAACAGAGGCGGGGAATCAGATATGGGGAATCAGAGGTGGGGAATCAGAGGTTGGGAATCAGAGGCCTGGAATCAGAGGCGGGGAATCAGAGGCAGGGAATCAGATGCGGGGAATCAGAGGCAGGGAATCAGATGCGGGGAATCAGAGGAGGGGAATCAGAGCTGGGGAATCAGAGGCGGGGTATTAGAGTTGGGGAATCAGAGGCGGGGAATCAGACGCGGGGAATCAGAGGGGGGGAATCATAGCTGGCGAATCAGAGGCGGGGAATCAGAGGCGGGGAATCAGACGCGGGGAATCAGAGGGGGGGAATCATAGCTGGCGAATCAGAGGCGGGGAATCAGAGGTGGGCAATCAGAGGCCGGGAATCAGAGGTGGTGAATCAGAGATGGGGAATCAGAGGCGGGGAATCAGTGGCAGGGAATGAGATATGGGGAATCAGAGACGTGCAATCAGAGGCAGGGAATCAGACACGGGGAATCAGACACGGGGAATCAGATGTGGGGAATCAGAGATGGGGAATCAGAGGCGGTGAATCAGAGATGGGGAATCAGAGGCGGGGAATCAGAGGCAGGAAATCAGACACGGGGATTCAGAGGCTGGGAATCAGACGGGGGGAATCAAAGGCGGGGAATCAGAGCTGGGGAATCAGAGGCAGGGAATCAGAGGCGGGGAATCAGATATGGGGAATCAGAGGCTGGGATTCAGAGGCGGGGAATCAGAGGCAGGGAATCAGACACGGGGAATCAGAGGTGGGGAATCAGAGATGGGGAATCAGAGGCGGGGAATCAGAGCTGGGGAATCAGAGGCGGGCAAGCAGAGTAGGAGAATCAGAGGTGGGGAATCAGATATGGGGAAACAGGGGCGGGGAATCAGAGGCGGGGAAACAGAGGCGGTGAATCAGATATGGGCAATCAGAGGTGGCGAATCAGAGGTAGAGAATCAGAGATGGGGAAGCAGAGGTGGGGAATCAGAGGCGGGAAATCAGAGCTGGGGAATCAGAGGCGGGGAATCAGAGTTGGGGAATCAGAGTCCTGGAATCAGAGATGGGGAATCAAAGGCGGGGAATCAAATATGGGGAATCAGAGGCGGGGAATCAGAGTCGGGGAAACAGAGGCGGTGAATCAGATATGGGGAATCAGAGGTGGCGAATCAGAGGTTGAGAATCAGAGATGGGGAAGCAGAGGTGGGGAATCAGATGTGATGAATTAGAGATGGGGAATCAGAGGCGGGGTATCAGAGGCGGCCAATCAGAGGCGGGGAATCAGATGCGTGGAATCAGATATGGGAAATCAGAGGTGGGGAATCAGAGGCGGGGAAACAGAGGCGGGGAATCAGATATGGGGTATCAGAGGTGGGGAATCAGGGGCGGGGAATCAGTGGCAGGGAATCAGAGGAGGGGATTCAGAGGCGGGGAATCAGAGGCAGGGAATCAGACACTGGGAATCAGAGGCGGTGAATCAGGGATGGGGAATGAGAGGCCGGGAAACAGAGGTGGGGAATCAGAGACCGGGAATCAGAGATGGGGAATCAGAGGCGGGGAATCAGATATGGGGAATCAGAGGCGGGGAATCAGAAGCGGGGAAACAGAGGCGATGAATCAGATATTCGGAATCAGAGGTTGCGAATCAGAGGTAGAGAATCAGAGATGGGGAAGCAGAGGTGGGGAATCAGATGTGATGAATTAGAGATGGGGAATCAGAGGCGGGGTATCAGAGGTGCCAATCAGAGGCGGTGAAACAGAGGCGGGGAATCAGATATGGGGAAACAGAGGCGGGGAATCAGAGGCAGGGAAACAGAGGCGGGGAATCAGATATGGGGATTCAGAGGTGGGGAATAACAGGTTGCGAATCAGAGGCAGGGAATCAGAGGCGGGGAATCAGAGGCGGGGAATCAGAGGCAGGGAATCGGATGTGCAGAATCAGAGATGGGGAATCAGAGGTGGGGAATCAGAGGTGGTGAATCAGAGATGGGGAATCAAAGGTGTGGAATCAGAGGCAGGGTCAGACACGTGGAATCAAGAGGCGGGGAATCAGATGCGGGGAACCAGAGGAGGGGAATCATAGCATGCGAATCAGAGGCGGGGAATCAGAGGTGGGGAATCATAGGCGGGGAATCAGATATGGGGAATCAGAGGGGGGGAATCAGAGGCGGGGAAACAGAGGCGGGGAATCAGATATGTTGGATCAGAGGTGGGGAATCAGAGGCGGGGAATCAGAGCTGGGGAATCAGAGGCGGGGAATCAGAGTTGGGGAATCAGAGGCAGGGAATCAGATATGGGGAATCAGAGGTGGGGAATCAGAGGCGGGGAAACAGAGGCGGGGAATCAGATATGGGGTATCAGAGGTGGGGAATCAGGGGCGGGGAATCAGTGGCAGGGAATCAGAGGAGGGGATTCAGAGGCGGGGAATCAGAGGCAGGGAATCAGACACTGGGAGTCAGAGGCGGTGAATCAGGGATTGGGAATCAGAGGCCGGGAAACAGAGGTGGGGAATCAGAGACCGGGAATCAGAGATGGGGAATCTGAGGCGGGGAATCAGATATGGGTAATCAGAGGCGGGGAATCAGAGGCAGGGAAACAGAGGCGGTGAATCAGATATTGGGAATCAGAGGTGGCGAATCAGAGGTAGAGAATCGGAGATGGGGAAGCAGAGGTGGGGAATCAGATGTGATGAATTAGAGATGGGGAATCAGAGGCGGGGTATCAGAGGTGCCAATCAGAGGCGGGGAAACAGAGGCGGGGAATCAGATATGGGGAATCAGAGGTGGGGAATAAGAGGTTGCGAATCAGAGGCAGGGAATCAGAGGCGGGGAATCAGAGGCGGGGAATCAGAGGCAGGGAATCGGATGTGCGGAATCAGAGATGGGGTATCAGAGGTGGGGAATCAGAGGTGGTGAGTCTGACATGGGGAATCAGAGGCGGGGAATCAGAGGCAGGGAATCAGAAACGGGGAATCAGAGGCGGGCAATCATAACTGGCGAATCAGAGGAGGGGAATCAGTGGTGGGCAATCAGAGGCGGGGAATCAGATATGGTGAATCAGAGGTGGGGAATCAGATGCGGGGAAACAGAGGCCGGGAATCAGATATGTTGTATCACAGGTTGGGAATCAGAGGCGGGAAATCAGAGCTGGGGATTCAGAGGCGGGGAAATCAGAGTTGGGGAATCAGAGTCCGGGAATCAGAGATGGGAAATCAGAGGAGGGGAATCAAATATGGGGAATCAGAGGCGGGGAATCAGAGTTGGGGAATGAGTCCGGGAATCAGAGATGGGGAATCAGAGGCGGGGAATCAAATATGGGGAATCAGAGGCGGGGAATCAGATGCGGGGAAACAGAGGCGGTGAATCAGATATGGGCAATCAGAGGTGGCGAATCAGAGGTAGAGAATCAGAGATGGGGAAGCAGAGGTGGGGAATCAGATGTGATGAATTAGAGATGGGGAATCAGAGGCGGGGTATCAGAGGCGGGGAATCAGAGTTGGGGAATCAGAGGAGGGGAATCAGATATGGGGAAACAGAGGCCGGGAATCAGAGGCAGGGAAACAGAGGCGGGGAATCAGATATGGGGAATCAGAGGTGGGGAATTAGAGGTTGCGAATCAGAGGCAGGGAATCAGAGGCGGGGAATCAGAGGCGGGGAATCAGAGGCAGGGAATCGGATGAGCGGAATCAGAGATGGGGAATCAGAGGTGGGAAATCAGAGGTGGAGAATCAGAGAAGGGGAATCAGAGGCGGGGAATCAGATGCAGGGAATCAGATGCAGGGAATCAGAGGCGGGGAATCATAGCTGGCGAATCAGAGGAGGGGAATCAGAGTTGGGGAATCAGAGGCGGGGAATCAGATATGGGGAAACAGAGGTGGGGAATCAGAGGCGGGGAAACAGAGGCGGGGAATCAGATATGGGGATTCAGAGGTGGGGAATCAGAGGTTGGGAATCAGAGGCAGGGAATCAGAGGCGGGGAATCAGAGGCAGGGAATCAGATGCGGGGAATCAGAGGCAGGGAATCAGAGCTGGGGAATCAGAGGCGTGGAATCAGAGTTGGGGAATCAGAGGCGTGGAATTAGATATGGCGAAACAGAGGCGGGGAATCAGAGACGGGGAAACAGAGGCGGGGAATCAGATATGGGGAATCAGCGGTGGCGAATTTAAGGCGGTGTATCAGAGATGGGGAATCAGGGCAGGGAATCAGAGGCAGGGAATCAAACACGGGGAATCAGAGGCGGGGAATCAGAGCTGGGGAATCAGAGGCGGGGATTCAGAGTTGGGGAATCAGAGGCGGGGAAACAGAGGCGGGGAATCAGATATGGGGAATCGGAGGTGGGGATTCAGAGGTTGGGAATCAGAAGCAGGGAATACGAGGCGGGGAATCAGAGGCGGGGAATCAGAGGCAGGGAATCCGATGTGCGGAATCGGAAATGGGGAATCAGAGGCAGGGAATCAGAGTCGGGGAATCAGTGGCGGAGAATCAGAGGCCGGGAATCAGATATGGGGAAACTGAGGCGGGGAATCAGAGGCGGGGAAACAGAGGCGGGGAATCAGATATGGGGAATCAGAGGTGGGGAATCAGAGGTTGGGAATCAGAGGCAGGGAATCAGAGGCTGGGAATCAGATATGGGGTATCAGAGGTGGGGAATCAGGGGCGGGGAATCAGTGGCAGGGAATCAGAGGAGGGGATTCAGAGGCGGGGAATCAGAGGCAGGGAATCAGACACTGGGAGTCAGAGGCGGTGAATCAGGGATTGGGAATCAGAGGCCGGGAAACAGAGGTGGGGAATCAGAGACCGGGAATCAGAGATGGGGAATCTGAGGCGGGGAATTAGATATGGGTAATCAGAGGCGGGGAATCAGAGGCAGGGAAACAGAGGCGGTGAATCAGATATTGGGAATCAGAGGTGGCGAATCAGAGGTAGAGAATCGGAGATGGGGAAGCAGAGGTGGGGAATCAGATGTGATGAATTAGAGATGGGGAATCAGAGGCGGGGTATCAGAGGTGCCAATCAGAGGCGGGGAAACAGAGGCGGGGAATCAGATATGGGGAATCAGAGGTGGGGAATAAGAGGTTGCGAATCAGAGGCAGGGAATCAGAGGCGGGGAATCAGAGGCGGGGAATCAGAGGCAGGGAATCGGATGTGCGGAATCAGAGATGGGGTATCAGAGGTGGGGAATCAGAGGTGGTGAGTCAGACATGGGGAATCAGAGGCGGGGAATCAGAGGCAGGGAATCAGAAACGGGGAATCAGAGGCGGGCAATCATAACTGGCGAATCAGAGGAGGGGAATCAGTGGTGGGGAATCAGAGGCGGGGAATCAGATATGGTGAATCAGAGGTGGGGAATCAGATGCGGGGAAACAGAGGCCGGGAATCAGATATGTTGTATCACAGGTGGGGAATCAGAGGCGGGAAATCAGAGCTGGGGATTCAGAGGCGGGGAAATCAGAGTTGGGGAATCAGAGTCCGGGAATCAGAGATGGGAAATCAGAGGAGGGGAATCAAATATGGGGAATCAGAGGCGGGGAATCAGAGTTGGGGAATGAGTCCGGGAATCAGAGATGGGGAATCAGAGGCGGGGAATCAAATATGGGGAATCAGAGGCGGGGAATCAGATGCGGGGAAACAGAGGCGGTGAATCAGATATGGGCAATCAGAGGTGGCGAATCAGAGGTAGAGAATCAGAGATGGGGAAGCAGAGGTGGGGAATCAGATGTGATGAATTAGAGATGGGGAATCAGAGGCGGGGTTTCAGAGGCGGGGAATCAGAGTTGGGGAATCAGAGGAGGGGAGTCAGATATGGGGAAACAGAGGCCGGGAATCAGAGGCAGGGAAACAGAGGCGGGGAATCAGATATGGGGAATCAGAGGTGGGGAATTAGAGGTTGCGAATCAGAGGCAGGGAATCAGAGGCGGGGAATCAGAGGCGGGGAATCAGAGGCAGGGAATTGGATGAGCGGAATCAGAGATGGGGAATCAGAGGTGGGAAATCAGAGGTGGAGAATCAGAGAAGGGGAATCAGAGGCGGGGAATCATATGCAGGGAATCAGATGCAGGGAATCAGAGGCGGGGAATCATAGCTGGCGAATCAGAGGAGGGGAATCAGAGTTGGGGAATCAGAGGCGGGGAATCAGATATGGGGAAACAGAGGTGGGGAATCAGAGGCGGGGAAACAGAGGCGGGGAATCAGATATGGGGATTCAGAGGTGGGGAATCAGAGGTTGGGAATCAGAGGCAGGGAATCAGAGGCGGGGAATCAGAGGCAGGGAATCAGATGCGGGGAATCAGAGGCAGGGAATCAGAGCTGGGGAATCAGAGGCGGGGAATCAGAGTTGGGGAATCAGAGGCGTGGAATTAGATATGGCGAAACAGAGGCGGGGAATCAGAGACGGGGAAACAGAGGCGGGGAATCAGATATGGGGAATCAGCGGTGGCGAATTTAAGGCGGTGTATCAGAGATGGGGAATCAGGGCAGGGAATCAGAGGCAGGGAATCAAACACGGGGAATCAGAGGCGGGGAATCAGAGCTGGGGAATCAGAGGCGGGGATTCAGAGTTGGGGAATCAGAGGCGGGGAAACAGAGGCGGGGAATCAGATATGGGGAATCAGAGGTAGGGAATCAGAGGTTGGGAATCAGAAGCAGGGAATACGAGGCGGGGAATCAGAGGCGGGGAATCAGAGGCAGGGAATCCGATGTGCGGAATCGGAGATGGGGAATCAGAGGCAGGGAATCAGAGTCGGGGAATCAGAGGCGGAGAATCAGAGGCCGGGAATCAGATATGGGGAAACTGAGGCGGGGAATCAGAGGCGGGGAAACAGAGGCGGGGAATCAGATATGGGGAATCAGAGGTGGGGAATCAGAGGTTGGGAATCAGAGGCAGGGAATCAGAGGCTGGGAATCAGATGCAGGGAATCAGATGCGGGGAATCAGAGGCGGGGAATCAGAGCTGGGGAATCAGTGGTGGGGAATCAGAGTTGGGGAATCAGAGTCGGGGACTTAGATATGGGGAAACAGAGGCGGGGAATCAGAGGCGGGGAAACAGACGCGGGGAATCAGAGGCGGGGATTCAGAGCTGGGGAATCAGAGGCGGGGAATCAGAGTTGGGGAATCAGAGGCGCGGAATCAGATATGGGGAATCAGAGGCGGGGAATCAGAGGCAGGGAAACAGAGGCAGGGAATCAGATATGGGGAATCAGAGGTGGGGTATCAGGGGCAGGGAATCAGTGGCAGGGAATCAGAGGCGGGGAATCAGAGGCGGGGAATCAGAGGCAGGGAATCAGACACGGGGAATCAGATATGGGGAAACAGAGGCGGGGAATCAGAGGCGGGCAAACAGAGGCGGGGAATTAGATATGGGGAATCAGAGGTGGGGAATCAGAGGTGGTGAATCAGAGATGGGGAATCACAGGCGGGGAATCAAAGGCGGGGAAACAGAGGCGGGGAATCAGATAATGGGAATCGGATGCGGGGAATCAGAGGCGGGGAATCAGAGCTGGGGAATCAGAGGCGGGGTATCAGAGTTGGGGCATCAGAGGTGGGGAATTAGATATGGGGAAACAGAGGCGGGGAATCAGAGGCGGGGAAACAGAGGTGGGGAATCAGATATGGGGAATCAGAGGTGGGGAATCAGAGGCAGGGAATCAGATGTGCGGAATCAGAGATGGGGAATCAGAGGCAGGGAATCAGAATCAGAAGCGGGGAATCAGAGGCCGGGAATCAGAGGCCGGGATTCAGATGCCGGGAATAAGAGGCCGGGAATCAGAGGTGGGGAATCAGAGTCCGGGAATCAGAGATGGGGATTCAGAGGCGG
Source organism: Narcine bancroftii (assembly GCF_036971445.1). NCBI lineage: Eukaryota > Metazoa > Chordata > Chondrichthyes > Torpediniformes > Narcinidae > Narcine > Narcine bancroftii. The sequence continues at coordinate 2,291,078 of NW_027211883.1, forward strand.
GGAATGATATATGGGGAATCAGAGGCGGGGAATCAGAGGCGGGGAATCAGAGGCAGTGAATCAAACACGGGGAATCAGAGGCGGGGAATCAGAGGTAGGGAATCAGATATGGGGAATCAGAGGTGGCGAATCAAAGGCGGTGAATCAGAGATGGGGAATCAGAGGCGGGGAATCAGAGGCAGGGAATCAAACACGGGGAATCAGAGGCGGGGAATCAGAGCTGGGGAATCAGAGGCGGGGAATCAGAGTTGGGGAATCAGAGGCGGGGAATCAGATATGGGGAAACAGGGGTGGGGAATCAGAGGCAGGGAAACAGAGGCGGGGAATCAGATATGGGGAATCAGGGGTGGGGAATCAGAGGTTGGGAATCAGATGCAGGGAATCAGAGGCGTGGACACAGAGGCGGGGATTCAGATGTGGTGAATCAGAGATGGGGAATCAGAGGCAGGGAATCAGAATCAGAAGCGGGGTATCAGTGGCCGGGAATCAGAGGAAGGTAATCAGATGCAGGGGATCAAACACGGGGAATCAGATGCGGGGAATCAGAGGCGGGGAATCAGAGCTGGGGAATCACAGGCGGGGAATCAGAGATGGGGAATCAGAGGCGGGGAATCAGAGGCAGGGAATCAGATGCGGGGAATCAGAGGCGGGGAATCAGAGCTGGCGAATCAGAGGCGGGGAATCAGAAGTGGGCAATCAGAGGATGGGAATCAGATATGGGGAATCAGAGGCGGGGAATCAGAGCTGGGGAATCACAGGCGGGGAAACAGAGGCGGGGAATCAGAGGCGGTGAAACAGAGGCGGGGAATCAGATATTGGGAATCAGAGGTGGGGAATCAGAGGTTGTGAATCAGAGGCCTGGAATCAGAGGCGTGGAATCAGAGGCAGGGAATCAGATGCGGGGAATCAGAGGAGGGGAATCAGAGCTGGGGAATCAGAGGCGGGGAATCAGAGGTGGGCAATCAGAGGCCGGGAATCAGAGGTGGTGAATCAGAGATGGGGAATCAGAGGCGGGGAATCAGTGGCAGGGAATCAGATATGGGGAATCAGAGGCGTGGAATCAGAGGCAGGGAATCAGACACGGGGAATCAGACACGGGGAATCAGAGGTGGGGAATCAGAGATGGGGATTCAGAGGCGGTGAATCAGAGATGGGGAATCAGAGGCGGGGAATCAGAGGCAGGAAATCAGACATGGGGATTCAGAGGCTGGGAATCAGACGGGGGGAATCAGAGGCAGGGAATCAGAGGCGGGGAATCAGATATGGGGAATCAGAGGCTGGTATTCAGAGGCGGGGAATCAGAGGCAGGGAATCAAACACGGGGAATCAGAGATGGGGAATCAGAGATGGGGAATCAGAGGCGGGGAATCAGAGTTGGGGAATCAGAGGCAGGGAATCGGATGTGCGGAATCAGACATGGGGAATCAGAGGTGGAGAATCAGAGGCGGTGAATCAGAGATGGGGAATAAGAGGCGGGGAATCAGAGGCAGGAAATCAGACACGGGGATTCAGAGGCTGGGAATCAGACGGGGGGAATCAAAGGCGGGGAATCAGAGCTGGGGAATCAGAGGCAGGGAATCAGAGTTGGGGATTCAGAGACGGGGAATCAGATATGGGGAAACAGAGGCGGGGAATCAGAGGCGGGCAAACAGAGGCGGGGAATTAGATATGGGGAATCAGATGTGGGGAATCAGAGGTGGTGAATCAGTGATGGGGAATCACAGGCGGGGAATCAGAGGCAGGGAATAGAACGCAGGGAATCAGAGGCAGGGAATCAGAGCTGGGGAATCAGAGGCGGGGAATCATAGTTGGGAATCAGAGGCGGGGAATCAGATATGGGGAAACAGAGGCGGGGAATCAGAGGCGGGGAAACAGAGGCGGGGAATCACATATGGGGAATCGGATGCGGGGAATCAGAGGCAGGGAATCAGATGTGCGGAATCAGAGATGGGGAATCAGAGGCAGGGAATCAGAATCAGAAGCGGGGAATCAGAGGCCGGGAATCAGAGGCCGGGAATCAGATGCTGGGAATAAGAGGCCGGGAATCAGAGGTGGGGAATCAGAGTCCGGGAATCAGAGATGGGGATTCAGAGGCGGGGAATGAGATATGGAGAATCAGAGGCGGGGAATCAGAGGCCGGGAAACAGAGGTGGGGAAACCGATATGGGGAATCAGAGGTGGCGAATCAAAGGCGGTGAATCAGAGATGGGGAATCAGAGGCGGGGAATCAGAGGCAGGGAATGAGATGCGGGGAATCAGAGGCGGGGAATCAGAGCTGGCGAATCAGAGGCGGGGAAACAGAGGTGGGCAATCAGAGCCGGGGTATCAGATATGGGGAATCAGAGGCGGGGAATCAGAGGCGGGGAAACAGAGGTGGGGAATCAGATATGGGGAAACAGAGGTGGCGAATCAAAGGCGGTGAATCAGAGATGGGGAATCAGAGGCGGGGAATCAGAGGCAGGGAATCAAAAACGGGGAATCAGAGGCGGGGAATCAGAGCTGGGGAATCAGAGGCGGGCAAGCAGAGTAGGAGAATCAGAGGTGGGGAATCAGATATGGGGAAACAGGGGCGGGGAATCAGAGGCGGGGAAACAGAGGCGGGGAATCAGATATGGGGAATCAGAGGTGTGGAATCAGAGGTTGGGAATCAGAGGCGGGGAAACAGAGGAGGGGAATCAGATATGGGGAATCAGAGGTGGCGAATTAAAGGCTGTGAATCAGAGATGGGGAATCATGGCAGGGAATCAGAGGCAGGGAATCAAACACGGGGAATCAGAGGCGTGGAATCAGAGCTGGGGAATCAGAGGCGGGGATTCAGAGTTGGGGAATCAGAGGCGGGGAATCAGAGGCGGGGAAACAGAGGCGGGGAATCAGATATGGGGAATCAGAGGTGGGGAATCAGAGGTTGGGAATCAGAAGCAGGGAATCAGAGGCGGGGAATCAGAGGCAGGAAATCCGATGTGCGGAATCGGAGATGGGGAATCAGAGGCAGGGAATCAGAGGCGGGGAAGCAGAGGCGGGGAATCAGAGGCCGGGAATCAGATATGGGGAAACAGAGGCGGGGAATCAGAGGCGGGGAAACAGAGGCGGGGAATCAGATATGGGGAATCAGAGGTGGGGAATCAGAGGTTGGGAATCAGAGGCAGGGAATCAGAGGCTGGGAATCAGATGCAGGGAATCAGATGCGGGGAATCAGAGGCGGGGAATCAGAGCTGGGGAATCAGAGGTGGGGAATCAGAGTTGGGGAATCAGAGTCGGGGACTTAGATATGGGGAAACAGAGGCAGGGAATCAGAGGCGGGGAAACAGACGCGGGGAATCAGAGGCGGGTATCAGAGCTGGGGAATCAGAGGCGGGGAATCAGAGTTGGGGAATCAGAGGCGGGGAATCAGAGGCGGGGAATCAGAGGCGGGGAATCAGAGGCGGGGAAACAGAGGCAGGGAATCAGATATGGGGAATCAGAGGTGGGGTATCAGGGGCAGGGAATCAGTGGCAGGGAATCAGAGGCGCGGAAAGAGGCGGGGAATCAGAGGCAGGGAATCAGACACGGGGAATCAGATATGGGGAAACAGAGGCGGGGAATCAGAGGCGGGCAAACAGAGGCGGGGAATTAGATATGGGGAATCTAGGTGGGGAATCAGAGGTGGTGAATCAGAGATGGGGAATCACAGGCGGGGAATCAGAGGCAGGGAATAGAACGCGGGGAATCAGAGGCGGGGAATCAGAGCTGGGGAATCAGAGGCGGGGAATCATAGTTGGGAATCAGAGGCGGGGAATCAGATATGGGGAAACAGAGGCGGGGAATCAAAGGCGGGGAAACAGAGGCGGGGAATCAGATATGGGAATCGGATGCGGGGAATCAGAGGCGGGGAATCAGAGCTGGGGAATCAGAGGCGGGGTATCAGAGTTGGGGCATCAGAGGTGGGGAATTAGATATGGGGAAACAGAGGCGGGGAATCAGAGGCGGGGAAACAGAGGTGGGGAATCAGATATGGGGAATCAGAGGTGGGGAATCAGAGGCAGGGAATCAGATGTGCGGAATCAGAAATGGGGAATCAGAGGCAGGGAATCAGAATCAGAAGCGGGGAATCAGAGGCCGGGAATCAGAGGCCGGGATTCAGATGCCGGGAATAAGAGGCCGGGAATCAGAGGTGGGGAATCAGATTCCGGGAATCAGAGATGGGGATTCAGAGGCGGGGAATGATATATGGGGAATCAGAGGCGGGGAATCAGAGGCGGGGTAACAGAGGTGGGGAATCAGATATGGGGAATCAGAGGTGTCGAATCAAAGGCGGTGAATCAGAGATGGGGAATCAGAGGCGGGGAATCAGAGGCAGGGAATCAAACACGGGGAATCAGAGGCGGGGAATAAGAGCTGGGGAATCAGAGGTGGGTAATCAGAGTTGGGGAATCAGAGGCGGGGAATCAGATATGGGGAAACAGGGGCGGAGAATCAGAGGCAGGGAAACAGAGGCGGGGAATCAGATATGGGGAATCAGGGGTGGGGAATCAGAGGTTGGGAATCAGAGGCAGGGAATCAGAGGCGTGGAAACAGAGGCGGGGATTCAGATATGGGGAATCAGAGGTGGGGAATCAGGGGCGTGGAATCAGAGGCAGGGAATTAGATGTGGTGAATCAGAGATGGGGAATCAGAGGCAGGGAATCAGAATCAGAAGCGGGGTATCAGAGGCCGGGAATCAGAGGAAGGTAATCAGAGGCAGGGGATCAAACACGGGGAATCAGAGGCTGGGAATCAGAGCTGGGGAATCACAGGCGGGGTATCAGAGATGGGGAATCAGAGGCGGGGAATCAGAGGCAGGGAATCAGATGCGGGGAATCAGAGGCGGGGAATCAGAGCTGGCGAATCAGAGGCGGGGAATCAGAGGTGGGCAATCAGAGGATGGGAATCAGATATGGGGAATCAGTGGCGGGGAATTAGAGCTGGGGAATCACAGGCGGGGAATCAGAGTTGGGGAATCAGAGGAGGGGAATCAGATATGGGGAAACAGAGGCGGGGAATCAGAGGCGGTGAAACAGAGGCGGGGAATCAGATATGGGGAATCAGAGGTGGGGAATCAGAGGTTGGGAATCAGAGGCCTGGAATCAGAGGCGGGGAATCAGAGGCAGGGAATCAGATGCGGGGAATCAGAGGAGGGGAATCAGAGCTGGGGAATCAGAGGCGGGGTATTAGAGTTGGGGAATCAGAGGCGGGGAATCAGACGCGGGGAATCAGAGGGGGGGAATCATAGCTGGCGAATCAGAGGCGGGGAATCAGAGGTGGGCAATCAGAGGCTGGGAATCAGAGGTGGTGAATCAGAGATGGGGAATCAGAGGCGGGGAATCAGTGGCAGGGAATGAGATATGGGGAATCAGAGACGTGGAATCAGAGGCAGGGAATCAGACACGGGGAATCAGACACGGGGAATCAGATGTGGGGAATCAGAGATGGGGAATCAGAGGCGGTGAATCAGAGATGGGGAATCAGAGGCGGGGAATCAGAGGCAGGAAATCAGACACGGGGATTCAGAGGCTGGGAATCAGACGGGGGGAATCAAAGGCGGGGAATCAGAGCTGGGGAATCAGAGGCAGGGAATCAGAGGCGGGGAATCAGATATGGGGAATCAGAGGCTGGGATTCAGAGGCGGGGAATCAGAGGCAGGGAATCAGACACGGGGAATCAGAGGTGGGGCATCAGAGATGGGGAATCAGAGGCGGGGAATCAGAGGCAGGGAATCAGACGCGGGGAATCTGAGGCGGGGAATCAGAGCTGGGGAATCAGAGGTGGGGAATCAGAGTTGGGGAATCAGAGGCAGGGAATCGGATGTGCGGAATCAGAGATGGGGAATCAGATGTGGGGAATCAGAGGAATCAGAGATGGGGAATCAGAGGCGGGGAATCAGAGGCAGGAAATCAGACACGGGGATTCAGAGGCTGGGAATCAGACGGGGGGAATCAAAGGCTGGGAATCAGAGCTGGGGAATCAGAGGCAGGGAATCAGAGTTGGGGATTCAGAGACGGGGAATCAGATATGGGGAAACAGAGGCGGGGAATCAGAGGCGGGCAAACAGAGGCGGGGAATTAGATATGGGGAATCAGTGGTGGGGAATCAGAGGTGGTGAATCAGTGATGGGGAATCACAGGCGGGGAATCAGAGGCAGGGAATAGAACGCAGGGAATCAGACGCAGGGAATCAGAGCTGGGGAATCAGAGGCGGGGAATCATAGTTGGGAATCAGAGGCGGGGAATCAGATATGGGGAAACAGAGGCGGGGAATCAGAGGCGGGGAAACAGAGGCGGGGAATCAGATATGGGGAATCGGATGCGGGGAATCAGAGGCGGGGAATCAGAGCAGGGGAATCAGAGGCGGGGAATCAGAGTTGGGGCATCAGAGGTGGGGAATTAGATATTGGGAAACAGAGGCGGAGAATCAGAGGCGGGGAAACAGAGGCGGGGAATCAGATATGGGGTATCAGAGGTGGGGAATCAGAGGCAGGGAATCAGATGTGCGGAATCAGAGATGGGGAATCAGAGGCAGGGAATCAGAATCAGAAGCGGGGAATCAGAGGCCGGGTATCAGAGGCCGGGAATCAGATGCTGGGAATAAGAGGCCGGGAATCAGAGGTGGGGAATCAGAGTCCGGGAATCAGAGATGGGGATTCAGAGGCGGGGAATGAGATATGGAGAATCAGAGGCGGGGAATCAGAGGCCGGGAAACAGAGGTGGGGAATCAGATATGGGGAATCAGAGGTGGCGAATCAAAGGCGGTGAATCAGAGATGGGGAATCAGAGGCGGGGAATCAGAGGCAGGGAATCAGATGCGGGGAATCAGAGGCGGGGAATCAGAGCTGGCGAATCAGAGGCGGGGAATCAGAGGTAGGCAATCAGAGGCGGGGAATCAGATATGGGGAATCACAGGCGGGGAATCAGAGGCGGGGAAACAGAGGCGGGGAATCAAATATAGGGAATCAGAGGTGGGGAATCATAGGTTGTGAATCAGAGATGGGGAATCAAGGCGGGGAATCAGAGGCAGGGAATCAGACATGGGGAATCAGAGGCGGGGATTCAGAGCTGGGGAATCAGAGGCGGGGAATCAGAGTTGGGGAATCAGAGGCAGGGAATCAGATATGGGGAATCAGAGGCGGGGAATCAGAGGCGGGGAAACAGAGGCGGGGAATCAGATATGGGGAAAGAGGTGGGGAATCAGGGGCAGGGAATCAGTGGCAGGGAATCAGAGGCGGGGAATCAGAGGCGGGGAATCAGAGGCAGGGAATCAGACACGGGGAATCAGAGGCGGGGAATCAGAGATGGGGAATCAGAGGCGGGGAATCAGAGGCAGGTAATCGGACGCCGGGAATCAGAGTCGAGGAATCAGAGCTGGGGAATCAGAGGCGGGGAATCAGAGTTGGGGAATCAGAGGCGGGGAATCAGATATGGGGAAATAGAGGCGGGGAATCAGATATGGGGAATCAGAGGTGTGGAATCAGAGGTTGGGAATCAGAGGAAGGGAATCAGAGGTGGGGAAACAGAGGCGGGGAATCAGATATGTGGAATCAGAGGTGGCGAATCAAAGGCGGTGAAACAGAGATGGGGAATCAGGGCAGGGAATCAGAGGCAGGGAATCAAACACGGGGAATCAGAGCTGGGGAATCAGAGGCGGGGAATCAGAGTTGGGAATCAGAGGCGGGGAATCAGAGGCGGGGAAACAGAGGCGGGGAATCAGATATGGGGAATCAGAGGTGGGGAATCAGAGGTTGGGAATCAGAGGCAGGGAATCAGAGGCGGGGAATCAGAGGCGGGGAATCAGAGGAAGGGAATCAGATGTGCGGAATCAGAGATGGGGAATCAGAGGCAGGGAATCAGAGGCGGGGAATCAGAGGCGGGGAATCAGAGGCCGGGAATCAGATATGGGGAAACTGAGGCGGGGAATCCGAGGCGGGGAAACAGAGGCGGGGAATCAGATATGGGGAATCAGAGGTGGGGAATCAGAGGTTGGGAATCAGAGGCAGGGAATCAGAGGCAGGGAATCAGATGCAGGGAATCAGATGCGGGGAATCAGAGGCGGGGAATCAGAGCTGGGGATTCAGAGGTGGGGAATCAGATTTGGGGAATCAGAGGTGGGGACTTAGATATTGGGAAACAGAGGCGGGGAATCAGAGGCGGGGAAACAGAGGCGGGGAATCAGATATGGGGAATCAGAGGTGGGGAATCAGAGGCAGGGAATCAGATGTGCGGAATCAGGGATGGGGAATCAGAGGCAGGGAAACAGAATCAGAAGCAGGGAATCAGAGGCCGGGAATCAGAGGCCGGAATCAGATTCTGGGAATCAGAGGCCTGGAATCAGAGGCGGGGAATCAGAGGCAGGGAATCAGATGCGGGGAATCAGAGGCGGGGAATCAGAGCTGGGGAATCAGAGGCGGGTATTAGAGTTGGGGAATTAGAGGCGGGGAATCAGATATGGGGAAACAGAGGTAGGGAATCAGAGGCGGGGAAACAGAGGCAGGGAATCAGATATGGGGAATCAGAGGCGGGGAATCAGAGGTGGGGAATCATAGGCATGGAATCGGATGTGCGGAATCAGAGATTGGGAATCAGAGGCCGGGAATCAGAGGTGGTGAATCAGAGATGGGGAATCAGAGGCGGGGAATCAGAGGCAGGGTATCAGACGCGGGGAATCAGAGGTGGGCAATCAGAGGCGGAAAATCAGATATGGGGAATCAGAGGCGGGGAATCAGAGGCGGGGAAACAGAGGCGGGGAATCAGATATGGGGAATCAGAGGTGGGGCATCAGAGGTTGTGAATCACAGATGGGGAATCAGAGGCGGGGAATCAGAGGCAGGGAATCAGACGCGGGGAATCAGAGGCGGGGATTCAGAGCTGGGGAATCAGAAGCGGGGAATCAGAGTTGGGGAATCAGAGGCGGGGAATCAGATATGGGGAATCAGAGGTAGGGAATCAGAGGCGGGGAATCAGAGGCAGGGAATCAGACGCGGGGAATCTGAGGCGGGGAATCAGAGCTGGGGAATCAGAGGTGGGGAATCAGAGTTGGGGAATCAGAGGCAGGGAATTGGATGTGCGGAATCAGAGATGGGGAATCAGAGGTGGGGAATCAGAGGCGGTGAATCAGAGATGGGGAATCAGAGGCGGGGAATCAGAGGCAGGGTATCAGAGCTGGGGAATCAGAGGCGGGGAATCATAGTTGGGAATCAGAGGCGGGAATCAGATATGGGGAAACAGAGGTGGGGAATCAGAGGCGGGGATACAGAGGCGGGGAATCAGATATGGGGAATCGGATGCAGGGAATCAGAGGCGGGGAATCAGAGCTGGGGAATCAGAGGCGGGGAATCAGAGTTGGGGCATCAGAGGTGGGGAATTAGATATAGGGAAACAGAGGCGGGGAATCAGAGGTGGGGAAACAGAGGCGGGGAATCAGATATGGGGAATCAGAGGTGGGGAATCAGAGGCAGGGAATCAGATGTGCGGAATCAGAGATGGGGAATCAGAGGCAGGGAATCAGAATCAGAAGAGGGGAATCAGAGGCCGGGAATCAGAGGCCGGGAATCAGATGCTGGGAATAAGAGGCCGGGAATCAGAGGAGGGGAATCAGAGTCCGGGAATCAGAGATGGGGATTCAGAGGCGGGGAATCAGATATGGAGAATCAGAGATGGGGAATCAGAGGCGGGGAATCAGAGGCAGGGAATCGGACGCCGGGAATCAGAGGCGGGGAATCAGAGCTGGGGAATCAGAGGTGGGGAATCAGAGTTGGGGAATCAGAGGCGGGGAATCAGATATGGGGAAATAGAGGCGGGGAATCAGATATGGGGAATCAGAGGTGTGGAATCAGAGGTTGGGAATCAGAGGCAGGGAATCAGAGGCGGGGAAACAGAGGCGGGGAATCAGATATGGGGAATCAGAGGTGGCGAATCAAAGGCGGTGAAACAGAGATGGGGAATCAGGGCAGGGAATCAGAGGCAGGGAATCAGAGCTGGGGAAACAGAGGCGGGGAATCAGATATGGGAAATCAGAGGTGGGGAATCAGGGGCGGGGAATCAGTGGCAGGGAATCAGAGCTGGGGAATCAGAGGTGGGGAATCAGAGCTGGGGAAACAGAGGCGGGGAATCAGATATGGGGAATCAGAGGTGGGGAATCAGGGGCGGGGAATCAGTGGCAGGGAATCAGAGGCCGGGAATAAAAGGCGGGGAATCAGAGCTGGGGAATCAGAGGCGGGGAATCAGAGTTGGGGAATCAGAGGAGGGGAATCAGATATGGGGAAACAGAGGCCGGGAATCAGAGGCAGGGTAACAGAGGCGGGGAATCAGATATGGGGAATCAGAGGTGGGGAATTAGAGGTTGCGAATCAGAGGCGGGGAAACAGAGGCGGGGAATCAAATATAGGGAATCAGAGGTGGGGAATCAGAGGTTGTGAATCAGAGATGGGGAAACAAGGCGGGGAATCAGAGGCAGGGAATCAGACGCGGGGAATCAGAGGCGGGGATTCAGAGCTGGGGAATCAGAGGCGGTGAATCAGAGTTGGGGAATCAGAGGCAGGGAATCAGATATGGGGAATCAGAGGCGGGGAATCAGAGGCGGGGAAACAGAGGCGGGGAATCAGATATGGGGAATCAGAATTGGGGAATCAGGGGCAGGGAATCAGTGGCAGGGAATCAGAGGCGGGGAATCAGAGGCGGGGAATCAGAGGCAGGGAATCAGACACGGGGAATCGGAGGCGGGGAATCAGAGATGGGGAATCAGAGGCGGGGAATCAGAGGCAGGGAATCGGACTCCGGGAATCAGAGTCGGGGAATCAGAGCTGGGGAATCAGAGGCGGGGAATCAGAGTTGGGGAATCAGAGGCGGGGAATCAGATATGGGGAAATAGAGGCGGGGAATCAGATATGGGGAATCAGAGGTGTGGAATCAGAGGTTGGGAATTAGAGGCAGGGAATCAGAGTCGGGGAATCAGATATGGGGAATCAGAGGTGGCGAATCAAAGGCGGTGAAACAGAGATGGGGAATCAGGGCAGGGAATCAGAGGCAGGGAATCAAACACGGGGAATCAGAGCTGGGGAATCAGAGGCGGGGAATCAGAGTTGGGAATCAGAGGCGGGGAATCAGAGGCGGGGAAACAGAGGCGGGGAATCAGATATGGGGAATCAGAGGTGGGGAATCCGAGGTTGGGAATCAGAGGCAGGGAATCAGAGGCGGGGAATCAGAGGCGGGGAATCAGAGGAAGGGAATCAGATGTGTGGAATCGGAGATGGGGAATCAGAGGCAGGGAATCAGAGGCGGGGAATCAGAGGCGGGGAATCAGAGGCCGGGAATCAGATATGGGGAAACAGAGGCGGGGAATCCGAGGCGGGGAAACAGAGGCGGGGAATCAGATATGGGGAATCAGAGGTGGGGAATCAGAGGTTGGGAATCAGAGGCAGGGAATCAGAGGCTTGGAATCAGATGCAGGGAATCAGATGCGGGGAATCAGAGTCGGGGAATCAGAGCTGGCGAATCAGAGGTGGGGAATCAGATTTGGGGAATCAGAGGCGGGGACTTAGATATTGGGAAACAGAGGCGGGGAATCAGAGGCGGGGAAACCCAGGCGGGGAATCAGATATGGGGAATCAGAGGTGGGGAATCAGAGGCAAGGAATCAGATGTGCGGAATCAGAGATGGGGAATCAGAGGCAGGGAATCAGAATCAGAAGCAGGGAATCAGAGGCCGGGAATCAGAGGCCGGAATCAGATGCTGGGAATCAGAGGCCTGGAATCCGAGGCGGGGAATCAGAGGCAGGGAATCAGATGCGGGGAATCAGAGGCGGGGAATCAGAGCTGGGGAATCAGAGGCGGGGTATTAGAGTTGGGGAATCAGAGGCGGGGAATCAGATATGGGGAAACAGAGGTGGGGAATCAGATATGGGGAATCAGAGGCTGGGATTCAGAGGCGGGGAATCAGAGGCAGGGAATCAGACACGGGGAATCAGAGGTGGGGAATCAGAGATGGGGAATCAGAGGCGGGGAATCAGAGGCAGGGAATCAGACGCGGGGAATCTGAGGTGGGGAATCAGAGCTGGGGAATCAGTGGTGGGGAATCAGAGTTGGGGAATCAGAGGCAGGGAATCGGATGTGCGGAATCAGAGATGGGGAATCAGATGTGGGGAATCAGAGGAATCAGAGATGGGGAATCAGAGGCGGGGAATCAGAGGCAGGAAATCAGACACGGGGATTCAGAGGCTGGGAATCAGACGGGGGGTATCAAAGGCGGGGAATCAGAGCTGGGGAATCAGAGGCAGGGAATCAGAGTTGGGGATTCAGAGACGGGGAATCAGATATGGGGAAACAGAGGCGGGGAATCAGAGGCGGGCAAACAGAGGCTGGGAATTAGATATGGGGAATCAGAGGTGGGGAATCAGAGGTGGTGAATCAGTGATGGGGAATCACAGGCGGGGAATCAGAGGCAGGGAATAGAACGCAGGGAATCAGACGCAGGGAATCAGAGCTGGGGAATCAGAGGCGGGGAATCATAGTTGGGAATCAGAGGCGGGAATCAGATATGGGGAAACAGAGGCGGGGAATCAGAGGCGGGGAAACAGAGGCGGGGAATCAGATATGGGGAATCGGATGCGGGGAATCAGAGGCGGGGAATCAGAGCTGGGGAATCAGAGGCGGGGAATCAGAGCTGGGGAATCAGAGGCGGGGAATCAGAGTTGGGGCATCAGAGGTGGGGAATTAGATATAGGGAAACAGAGGCGGGGAATCAGAGGCGGGGAAACAGAGGCGGGGAATCAGATATGAGGAATCAGAGGTGGGGAATCAGAGGTAGGGATTCAGATGTGCTGAATCAGAGATGGGTAATCAGAGGCAGGGAATCAGAATCAGAAGCGGGGAATCAGAGGCCGGGAATCGGAGGCCGGGAATCAGATGCTGGGAATAAGAGGCCGGGAATCAGAGGTGGGGAATCAGAGTCCGGGAATCAGAGATGGGGATTCAGAGGCGGGGAATGAGATATGGAGAATCAGAGGCGGGGAATCAGAGGCCGGGAAACAGAGGTGGGGAATCAGATATGGGGAATCAGAGGTGGCGAATCAAAGGCGGTGAATCAGAGATGGGGAATCAGAGGCGGGGAATCAGAGGCAGGGAATCAGATGCGGGGAATCAGAGGCGGGGAATCAGAGCTGGCGAATCAGAGGCGGGGAATCAGAGGTGGGCAATCATAGGCGGGGACTCAGATATGGGGAATCAGAGGCGGGGAATCAGAGGCGGGGAAACAGAGGCGGGGAATCAAATATAGGGAATCAGAGGTGGGGAATCAGAGGTTGTGAATCAGAGATGGGGAATCAAGGCGGGGAATCAGAGGCAGGGAATCAGACACGGGGTATCAGAGGCGGGGATTCAGAGCTGGGGAATCAGAGGCGGGGAATCAGAGTTGGGGAATCAGAGGCAGGGAAACTGATATGGGGAATCAGAGGCGGGGAATCAGAGGCGGGGAAACAGAGGCGGGGAATCAGATATGGGGAATCAGAGGTGGGGAATCAGGGGCAGGGATTCAGTGTCAGGGAATCAGAGGCGGGGAATCAGAGGCGGGGAATCAGAGGCAGGGAATCAGACACGGGGAATCAGAGGCGGGGAATCAGAGATGGGGAATCAGAGATGGGGAATCAGAGGCGGGGAATCAGAGGCAGGGAATCGGACGCCGGGAATCAGAGTCGGGGAATCAGAGCTGGGGAATCAGAGGCGGGGAATCAGAGTTGGGGAATCAGAGGCGGGGATTCAGATATGGGGAAATAGAGGCGGGGAATCAGATATGGGGAATCAGAGGTGTGGAATCAGAGGTTGGGAATCAGAGGAAGGGAATCAGAGTCGGGGAAACAGAGGCGGGGAATCAGATATGTGGAATCAGAGGTGGCGAATCAAAGGCGGTGAAACAGAGATGGGGAATCAGTGCAGGGAATCAGAGGCAGGGAATCAAACACGGGGAATCAGAGCTGGGGAATCAGAGGCGGGGAATCAGAGTTGGGAATCAGAGGCGGGGAATCAGAGGCGGGGAAACAGAGGCGGGGAATCAGATATGGGGAATCAGAGGTGGGGAATCAGAGGTTGGGAATCAGAGGCAGGGAATCGGAGATGGGGAATCAGAGGCAGGGAATCAGAGGCGGGGAATCTGAGGCGGGGAATCAGAGGCCGGGAATCAGATATGGGGAAACTGAGGCGGGGAATCCGAGGCGGGGAAACAGAGGCGGGGAATCAGATATGGGGTATCAGAGGTGGGGAATCAGAGGTTGGGAATCAGAGGCAGGGAATCAGAGGCTTGGAATCAGATGCAGGGAATCAGATGCGGGGAATCAGAGGCGGGGAATCAGAGCTGGGGAATCAGAGGTGGGGAATCAGATTTGGGGAATCAGAGGTGGGGACTTAGATATTGGGAAACAGAGGCGGGGAATCAGAGGCGGGGAAACAGAGGCGGGGAATCAGATATGGGGAATCAGAGGTGGGGAATCAGAGGCAGGGAATCAGATGTGCAGAATCAGAGATGGGGAATCAGAGGCAGGGAATCAGAATCAGAAGCAGGGAATCAGAGGCCGGGAATCAGAGGCCGGAATCAGATGATGGGAATCAGAGGCCTGGAATCAGAGGCGTGGAATCAGAGGCAGGGAATCAGATGCGGGGAATCAGAGGCGGGGAATCAGAGCTGGGGAATCAGAGGCGGGGTATTAGAGTTGGGGAATCAGAGGCGGGGAATCAGATATGGGGAAACAGAGGTAGGGAATCAGAGGCCGGGAAACAGAGGCAGGGAATCAAATATGGGGAATCAGAGGCGGTGAATCAGAGGTGGGGAATCATAGGCAGGGAATCGGATGTGCGGAATCAGAGATGGGGAATCAGAGGCCGGGAATCAGAGGTGGTGAATCAGAGATGGGGAATCAGAGGCGGGGAATCAGAGGCAGGGTATCAGACGCGGGGAATCAGAGGTGGGCAATCAGAGGCGGGGAATCAGATATGGGGAATCAGAGGCGGGGAATCAGAGGCGGGGAAACAGAGGCGGGGAATCAGATATGGGGAATCAGAGGTGGGGCATCAGAGGTTGTGAATCACAGATGGGGAATCAGAGGCGGGGAATCAGAGGCAGGGAATCAGACGCGGGGAATCAGAGGCGGGGATTCAGAGCTGGGGAATCAGAAGCGGGGAATCAGAGTTGGGGAATCAGAGGCGGGGAATCAGATATGGGGAATCAGAGGCAGGGAATCAGAGGCGGGGAATCAGAGGCAGGGAATCAGATGCGGGGAATCTGAGGCGGGGAATCAGAGCTGGGGAATCAGAGGTGGGGAATCAGAGGCAGGGAATTGGATGTGCGGAATCAGAGATGGGGAAACAGAGGTGGGGAATCAGAGGCGGTGAATCAGAGTTGGGGAATCAGAGGCGGGGAATCAGAGGCAGGAAATCAGACACGGGGATTCAGAGGCTGGGAATCAGACGGGGGGAATCAAAGGCGGGGAATCAGAGCTGGGGAATCTGAGGCAGGGAATCAGAGTTGGGGATTCAGAGGCGGGGAATCAGATATGGGGAAACAGAGGCGGGGAATCAGAGGCGGGCAAACAGAGGCGGGGAATTAGATATGGGGAATCAGAGGTAGGGAATCAGAGGTGGTGAATCAGTGATGGGGAATCACAGGCGGGGAATCAGAGGCAGGGAATAGAACGCGGGGAATCAGAGGCAGGGAATCAGAGCTGGGGAATCAGAGGCGGGGAATCATAGTTGGGAATCAGAGGCGGGAATCAGATATGGGGAAACAGAGGCGGGGATTCAGAGGCGGGGAAACAGAGGCGGGGAATCAGATATGGGGAATCGGATGCAGGGAATCAGAGGCGGGGAATCAGAGCTGGGGAATCAGAGGCGGGGAATCAGAGTTGGGACATCAGAGGTGGGGAATTAGATATAGGGAAACAGAGGCGGGGAATCAGAGGCGGGGAAACAGAGGCGGGGAATCAGATATGGGGAATCAGAGGAGGGGAATCAGAGGCAGGGAATCAGATGTGCGGAATCAGAGATGGGGAATCAGAGGCAGGGAATCAGAAGCGGGGAATCAGAGGCCGGGAATCAGATGCCGGGAATCAGATGCTGGGAATAAGAGGCCGGGAATCAGAGGAGGGGAATCAGAGTCCGGGAATCAGAGATGGGGATTCAGAGGCGGGGAATGAGATATGGAGAATCAGAGGCGGGGAATCAGAGGCGGGGAAACAGAGGTGGGGAATCAGATATGGGGAATCAGAGGTGGCGAATCAAAGGCGGTGAATCAGAGATGGGGAATCAGAGGCGGGGAATCAGAGGCAGGGAATCAGATGCGGGGAATCAGAGGCGGGGAATCAGAGCTGGCGAATCAGAGGCTGGGAATCAGAGGTGGGCAAACAGAGGCGGGGAATCAGATATGGGGAATCAGAGGCGGGGAATCAGAGGCGGGGAAACAGAGGCGGGGAATCAAATATAGGGAATCAGAGGTGGGGAATCAGAGGTTGTGAATCAGAGATGGGGAATCAAGGCGGGGAATCAGAGGCAGGGAATCAGACGCGGGGAATCAGAGGCGGGGATTCAGAGCTGGGGAATCAGAGGCGGGGAATCAGAGTTGGGGAATCAGAGGCAGGGAATCACATATGGGGAATCAGAGGCGGGGAATCAGAGGCCGGGAATCAGATATGGGGAAACAGAGGCGGGGAATCCGAGGCAGGGAAACAGAGGCGGGGAATCAGATATGGGGAATCAGAGGTGGGGAATCAGAGGTTGGGAATCAGAGGCAGGGAATCAGAGGCTTGGAATCAGATGCAGGGTATCAGATGCGGGGAATCAGAGGCGGGGAATCAGAGCTGGGGAATCAGAGGTGGGGAATCAGATGTGCGTAATCAGAGATGGGGAATCAGAGGCAGGGAATCAGAATCAGAAGCGGGGAATCAGAGGCCGGGAATCAGAGGCCGGGAATCAGATGCTGGGAATAAGAGGCCAGGAATCAGAGGAGGGGAATCAGAGTCCGGGAATCAGAGATGGGGATTCAGAGGCGGGGAATCAGATATGGAGAATCAGAGATGGGGAATCAGAGGCGGGGAATCAGAGGCAGGGAATCGGACGCCGGGAATCAGAGGCGGGGAATCAGAGCTGGGGAATCAGAGGTGGGGAATCAGAGTTGGGGAATCAGAGGCGGGGAATCAGATATGGGGAAATAGAGGCGGGGAATCAGATATGGGGAATCAGAGGTGTGGAATCAGAGGTTGGGAATCAGAGGCAGGGAATCAGAGGCGGGGAAAAAGAGGCGGGGAATCAGATATGGGGAATCTGAGGTGGCGAATCAAAGGCGGTGAAACAGAGATGGGGAATCAGGGCAGGGAATCAGAGGCAGGGAATCAGAGCTGGGGAAACAGAGGCGGGGAATGAGATATGGGAAATCAGAGGTGGGGAATCAGGGGCGGGGAATCAGTGGCAGGGAATCAGAGCTGGGGAATCAGAGGTGGGGAATCAGAGCTGGGGAAACAGAGGCGGGGAATCAGATATGGGGAATCAGAGGTGGGGAATCAGGGGCGGGGAATCAGTGGCAGGGAATCAGAGCTGGGGAATCAGAGGCGGGGAATCAGAGTTGGGGAATCAGAGGAGGGGAATCAGATATGGGGAAACAGAGGCCGGGAATCAGAGGCAGGGTAACAGAGGCGGGGAATCAGATATGGGGAATCAGAGGTGGGGAATTAGAGGTTGCGAATCAGAGGCGGGGAAACAGAGGCGGGGAATCAAATATAGGGAATCAGAGGTGGGGAATCAGAGGTTGTGAATCAGAGATGGGGAATCAAGGCGGGGAATCAGAGGCAGGGAATCAGACGCGGGGAATCAGAGGCGGGGATTCAGAGCTGGGGAATCAGAGGCGGTGAATCAGAGTTGGGGAATCAGAGGCAGGGAATCAGATATGGGGAATCAGAGGCGGGGAATCAGAGGCGGGGAAACAGAGGCGGGGAATCAGATATGGGGAATCAGAATTGGGGAATCAGGGGCAGGGAATCAGTGGCAGGGAATCAGAGGCGGGGAATCAGAGGCGGGGAATCAGAGGCAGGGAATCAGACACGGGGAATCGGAGGCGGGGAATCAGAGATGGGGAATCAGAGGCGGGGAATCAGAGGCAGGGAATCGGACTCCGGGAATCAGAGTCGGGGAATCAGAGCTGGGGAATCAGAGGCGGGGAATCAGAGTTGGGGAATCAGAGGCGGGGAATCAGATATGGGGAAATAGAGGCGGGGAATCAGATATGGGGAATCAGAAGTGTGGAATCAGAGGTTGGGAATCAGATTCAGGGAATCAAAGTCGGGGAATCAGATATGGGGAATCAGAGGTGGCGAATCAAAGGCGGTGAAACAGAGATGGGGAATCAGGGCAGGGAATCAGAGGCAGGGAATCAAACACGGGGAATGAGAGCTGGGGAATCAGAGGCGGGGAATCAGAGTTGGGAATCAGAGGCGGGGAATCAGAGGCGGGGAAACAGAGGCGGGGAATCAGATATGGGGAATCAGAGGTGGGGAATCCGAGGTTGGGAATCAGAGGCAGGGAATCAGAGGCGGGGAATCAGAGGCGGGGAATCAGAGGAAGGGAATCAGATGTGCGGAATCGGAGATGGGGAATCAGAGGCAGGGAATCTGAGGCGCGGAATCAGATGCGGGGAATCAGAGGCCGGGAATCAGATATGGGGAAACAGAGGCGGGGAATCCGAGGCGGGGAAACAGAGGCGGGGAATCAGATATGGGGAATCAGAGGTGGGGAATCAGAGGTTGGGAATCAGAGGCAGGGAATCAGAGGCTTGGAATCAGATGCAGGGAATCAGATGCGGGGAATCAGAGGCGGGGAATCAGAGCTGGGGAATCAGAGGTGGGGAATCAGATTTGGGGAATCAGAGGCGGGGACTTAGATATTGGGAAACAGAGGCGGGGAATCAGAGGCGGGGAAACCCAGGTGGGGAATCAGATATGGGGAATCAGAGGTGGGGAATCAGAGGCAAGGAATCAGATGTGCGGAATCAGAGATGGGGAATCAGAGGCAGGGAATCAGAATCAGAAGCAGGGAATCAGAGGCCGGGAATCAGATGCCGGAATCAGATGCTGGGAATCAGAGGCCTGGAATCAGAGGCGGGGAATCAGAGGCAGGGAATCAGATGCGGGGAATCAGAGGCGGGGAATCAGAGCTGGGGAATTAGAGGCGGGGTATTAGAGTTGGGGAATCAGAGGCGGGGAATCAGATATGGGGAAACAGAGGTGGGGAATCAGAGGCGGGGAAACAGAGGCAGGGAATCAGATATGGGGAATCAGAGGTGGGGAATCAGAGATGGGGAATCAGAGGCGGTGAATCAGAGATGGGGAATCAGAGGCGGGGAATCAGAGGCAGGAAATCAGACACGGGGATTCAGAGGCTGGGAATCAGACGGGGGGAATCAAAGGCGGGGAATCAGAGCTGGGGAATCAGAGGCAGGGAATCAGAGGCGGGGAATCAGATATGGGGAATCAGAGGGTGAGAATAAGAGGCGGGGAATCAGAGGCAGGGAATCAGACACGTGGAATCAGAGGTGGGGAATCAGAGATGGGGAATCAGAGGCGGGGAATCAGAGGCAGGGAATCAGACGCGGGGAATCTGAGGCGGGGAATCAGAGCTGGGGAATCAGTGGTGGGGAATCAGAGTTGGGGAATCAGAGGCAGGGAATCGGATGTGCGGAATCAGAGATGGGGAATCAGATGTGGGGAATCAGAGGAATCAGAGATGGGGAATCAGAGGCGGGGAATCAGAGGCAGGAAATCAGACACGGGGATTCAGAGGCTGGGAATCAGACGGGGGGAATCAAAGGCGGGGAATCAGAGCTGGGGAATCAGAGGCAGGGAATCAGAGTTGGGGATTCAGAGACGGGGAATCAGATATGGGGAAACAGAGGCGGGGAATCAGAGGCGGGCAAACAGAGGCGGGGAATTAGATATGGGGAATCAGAGGTGGGGAATCAGAGGTGGTGAATCAGTAATGGTGAATCACAGGCGGGGAATCAGAGGCAGGGAATAGAACGCAGGGAATCAGACGCAGGGAATCAGAGCTGGGGAATCAGAGGCGGGGAATCATAGTTGGGAATCAGAGGCGGGGAATCAGATATGGGGAAACAGAGGCGGGGAATCAGAGGCGGGGAAACAGAGGCGGGGAATCAGATATGGGGAATCGGATGCGGGGAATCAGAGGCGGGGAATCAGAGCTGGGGAATCAGAGGCGGGGAATCAGAGCTGGGGATTCAGAGGCGGGGAATCAGAGTTGGGGCATCAGAGGTGGGGAATTAGATATAGGGAAACAGAGGTGGGGAATCAGAGACGGGGAAACAGAGGCGGGGAATCAGATATGAGGAATCAGAGCTGGGGCATCAGAGGCAGGGATTCAGATGTGCTGAATCAGAGATTGGGAATCAGAGGCAGGGAATCAGAATCAGAAGCCGGGAATCAGAGGCCGGGAATCAGAGGCCGGGAATCAGATGCTGGGAATAAGAGGCCGGGAATCAGAGGTGGGGAATCAGAGTCCGGGAATCAGAGATGGGGATTCAGAGGCGGGGAATGAGATATGGAGAATCAGAGGCGGGGAATCAGAGGCCGGGAAACAGAGGTGGGGAATCAGATATGGGGAAACAGAGGTGGCGAATCAAAGGCGGTGAATCAGAGATGGGGAATCAAGGCGGGGAATCAGAGGCAGGGAATCAGACGCGGGGAATCAGAGGCGGGGATTCAGAGCTGGGGAATCAGAGGCGGTGAATCAGAGTTGGGGAATCAGAGGCAGGGAATCAGATATGGGGAATCAGAGGCGGGGAATCAGAGGCGGGGAAACAGAGGCGGGGAATCAGATATGGGGAATCAGAATTGGGGAATCAGGGGCAGGGAATCAGTGGCAGGGAATCAGAGGCGGGGAATCAGAGGCGGGGAATCGGAGGCAGGGAATCAGACACGGGGAATCGGAGGCGGGGAATCAGAGATGGGGAATCAGAGGCGGGGAATCAGAGGCAGGGAATCGGACTCCGGGAATCAGATTCGGGGAATCAGAGCTGGGGAATCAGAGGCGGGGAATCAGAGTTGTGGAATCAGAGGCGGGGAATCAGATATGGGGAAATAGAGGCGGGGAATCAGATATGGGGAATCAGAGGTGTGGAATCAGAGGTTGGGAATCAGAGGCAGGGAATAAAAGTCGGGGAATCAGATATGGGGAATCAGAGGTGGCGAATCAAAGGCGGTGAAACAGAGATGGGGAATCAGGGCAGGGAATCAGAGGCAGGGAATCAAACACGGGGAATCAGAGCTGGGGAATCAGAGGCGGGGAATCAGAGTTGGGAATCAGAGGCGGGGAATCAGAGGCGGGGAAACAGAGGCGGGGAATCAGATATGGGGAATCAGAGGTGGGGAATCCGAGGTTGGGAATCAGAGGCAGGGAATCAGAGGTGGGGAATCAGAGGCGGGGAATCAGAGGAAGGGAATCATATGTGCGGAATCGGAGATGGGGAATCAGAGGCAGGGAATCTGAGGCGCGGAATCAGATGCGGGGAATCAGAGGCCGGGAATCAGATATGGGGAAACAGAGGCGGGGAATCCGAGGCGGGGAAACAGAGGCGGGGTATCAGATATGGGGAATCAGAGGTGGGGAATCAGAGGTTGGGAATCAGAGGCAGGGAATCAGAGGCTTGGAATCAGATGCAGGGAATCAGATGCGGGGAATCAGAGGCGGGGAATCAGAGCTGGGGAATCAGAGGTGGGGAATCAGATTTGGGGAATCAGAGGCGGGGACTTAGATATTGGGAAACAGAGGCGGGGAATCAGAGGCGGGGAAACCCAGGCGGGGAATCAGATATGGGGAATCAGAGGTGGGGAATCAGAGGCAAGGAATCAGATGTGCGGAATCAGAGATGGGGAATCAGAGGCAGGGAATCAGAATCAGAAGCAGGGAATCAGAGGCCGGGAATCAGATGCCGGAATCAGATGCTGGGAATCAGAGGCCTGGAATCAGAGGCGGGGAATCAGAGGCAGGGAATCAGATGCGGGGAATCAGAGGCGGGGAATCAGAGCTGGGGAATCAGAGGCGGGGTATTAGAGTTGGGGAATCAGAGGCGGGGAATCAGATATGGGGAAACAGAGGTGGGGAATCAGAGGCGGGGAAACAGAGGCAGGGAATCAGATATGGGGAATCAGAGGTGGGGAATCAGAGATGGGGAATCAGAGGCGGTGAATCAGAGATGGGGAATCAGAGGCGGGGAATCAGAGGCAGGAAATCAGACACGGGGATTCAGAGGCTGGGAATCAGACGGGGGGAATCAAAGGCGGGGAATCAGAGCTGGGGAATCAGAGGCAGGGAATCAGAGGCGGGGAATCAGATATGGGGAATCAGAGACTGGGATTCAGAGGCGGGGAATCAGATGCAGGGAATCAGACACGGGGAATCAGAGGTGGGGAATCAGAGATTGGGAATCAGAGGCGGGGAATCAGAGGCAGGGAATCAGACGCGGGGAATCTGAGGCGGGGAATCAGAGCTGGGGAATCAGTGGTGGGGAATCAGAGTTGGGGAATCAGAGGCAGGGAATCGGATGTGCGGAATCAGAGATGGGGAATCAGATGTGGGGAATCAGAGGAATCAGAGATGGGGAATCAGAGGCGGGGAATCAGAGGCAGGAAATCAGACACGGGGATTCAGAGGCTGGGAATCAGACGGGGGGAATCAAAGGCGGGGAATCAGAGCTGGGGAATCAGAGGCGGGGAATCAGAGGCGGGCAAACAGAGGCGGGGAATCAGAGGCGGGCAAACAGAGGCGGGGAATTAGATATGGGGAATCAGAGGTGGGGAATCAGAGGTGGTGAATCAGTGATGGGGAATCACAGGCGGGGAATCAGAGGCAGGGAATAGAACGCAGGGAATCAGACGCAGGGAATCAGAGCTGGGGAATCAGAGGCGGGGAATCATAGTTGGGAATCAGAGGCGGGGAATCAGATATGGGGAAACAGAGGCGGGGAATCAGAGGCGGGGAAACAGAGGCGGGGAATCAGATATGGGGAATCGGATGCGGGGAATCAGAGGCGAGGAATCAGAGCTGGGGAATCAGAGGCGGGGAATCAGAGCTGGGGAATCAGAGGCGGGGAATCAGAGTTGGGGCATCAGAGGTGGGGAATTAGATATAGGGAAACAGCGGGGAATCAGAGGCGGGGAAACAGAGGCGGGGAATCAGATATGAGGAATCAGAGGTGGGGAATCAGAGGCAGGGATTCAGATGTGCTGAATCAGAGATTGGGAATCAGAGGCAGGGAATCAGAATCAGAAGCCGGGAATCAGAGGCTGGGAATCAGAGGCCGGGAATCAGATGCTGGGAAAAAGAGGCCGGGAATCAGAGGTGGGGAATCAGAGTCCGGGAATCAGAGATGGGGATTCAGAGGCGGGGAATGAGATATGGAGAATCAGAGGCGGGGAATCAGAGGCCGGGAAACAGAGGTGGGGAATCAGATATGGGGAATCAGAGGTGGCGAATCAAAGGCGGTGAATCAGAGATGGGGAATCAGAGGCGGGGAATCAGAGGCAGGGAATCAGATGCGGGGAATCAGAGGCGGGGAATCAGAGCTGGCGAATCAGAGGCGGGGAATCAGAGGTGGGTAATCAGAGGCGGGGAATCAGATATGGGGAATCAGAGGCGGGGAATCAGAGGCGGGGAAACAGAGGCGGGGAATCAAATATAGGGAATCAGAGGTGGGGAATCAGAGGTTGTGAATCAGAGATGGGGAATCAAGGCGGGGAATCAGAGGCAGGGAATCAGACACGGGGAATCAGAGGCGGGGATTCAGAGCTGTGGAATCAGAGGCGGGGAATCTGAGTTGGGGAATCAGAGGCAGGGAATCAGATATGGGGAATCAGAGGCGGGGAATCAGAGGCGGGGAAACAGAGGCGGGGAATCAGATATGGGGAATCAGAGGTGGGGAATCAGGGGCAGGGATTCAGTGTCA
The DNA here is from genome assembly GCF_036971445.1 of Narcine bancroftii. Taxonomy (NCBI): domain Eukaryota; kingdom Metazoa; phylum Chordata; class Chondrichthyes; order Torpediniformes; family Narcinidae; genus Narcine; species Narcine bancroftii. The sequence goes on from NW_027211883.1 coordinate 2,315,068, forward strand.
GGGAATCAGAGGCGGGGAATCAGAGGCGGGGAATCAGAGGCAGGGAATCAGACACGGGGAATCAGAGGCGGGGAATCAGAGATGGGGAATCAGAGGCGGGGAATCAGAGGCAGGGAATCGGACGCCGGGAATCAGAGTCGGGGAATCAGAGCTGGTGAATCAGAGGCGGGGAATCAGAGTTGGGGAATCAGAGGCGGGGATTCAGATATGGGGAAATAGAGGCGGGGAATCAGATATGGGGAATCAGAGGTGTGGAATCAGAGGTTGGGAATCAGAGGAAGGGAATCAGAGTCGGGGAAACAGAGGCGGGGAATCAGATATGTGGAATCAGAGGTGGCGAATCAAAGGCGGTGAAACAGAGATGGGGAATCAGGGCAGGGAATCAGAGGCAGGGAATCAAACACGGGGAATCAGAGCTGGGGAATCAGAGGCGGGGAATCAGAGTTGGGAATCAGAGGCGGGGAATCAGAGGCGGGGAAACAGAGGCGGGGAATCAGATATGGGGAATCAGAGGTGGGGAATCAGAGGTTGGGAATCAGAGGCAGGGAATCGGAGATGGGGAATCAGAGGCAGGGAATCAGAGGCGGGGAATCAGAGGCGGGGAATCAGAGGCCGGGAATCAGATATGGGGAAACTGAGGCGGGGAATCCGAGACGGGGAAACAGAGGCGGGGAATCAGATATGGGGAATCAGAGGTGGGGAATCAGAGGTTGGGAATCAGAGGCAGGGAATCGGAGGCTTGGAATCAGAGGTGGGGAATCAGAGGCAGGGAATCAGATGTGCGGAATCAGAGATGGGGAATCAGAGGCAGGGAATCAGAATCAGAAGCAGGGAATCAGAGGCCGGGAATCAGAGGCCGGAATCAGATGATGGGAATCAGAGGCCTGGAATCAGAGGCAGGGAATCAGATGCGGGGAATCAGAGGCGGGGAATCAGAGCTGGGGAATCAGAGGCGGGGTATTAGAGTTGGGGAATCAGAGGCGGGGAATCAGATATGGGGAAACAGAGGTAGGGAATCAGAGGCGGGGAAACAGAGGCAGGGAATCAGATATGGGGAATCAGAGGCGGGGAATCAGAGGTGGGGAATCATAGGCAGGGAATCGGATGTGCGGAATCAGAGATGGGGAATCAGAGGCCGGGAATCAGAGGTGGTGAATCAGAGATGGGGAATCAGAGGCGGGGAATCAGAGGCCGGGAATCAGAGGTGGGCAATCAGAGGAAGGGAATCAGATGTGCGGAATCGGAGATGGGGAATCAGAGGCAGGGAATCTGAGGCGCGGAATCAGATGCGGGGAATCAGAGGCCGGGAATCAGATATGGGGAAACAGAGGCGGGGAATCCGAGGCGGGGAAACAGAGGCGGGGTATCAGAGGTGGGGAATCAGAGGCAGGGAATCAGAGGAAGGGAATCAGATGTGCGGAATCGGAGATGGGGAATCAGAGGCAGGGAATCTGAGGCGCGGAATCAGATGCGGGGAATCTGAGGCCGGGAATCAGATATGGGGAAACAGAGGCGGGGAATCCGAGGCGGGGAAACAGAGGCGGGGTATCAGATATGGGGAATCAGAGGTGGGGAATCAGAGGTTGGGAATCAGAGGCAGGGAATCAGAGGCTTGGAATCAGATGCAGGGAATCAGATGCGGGGAATCAGAGGCGGGGAATCAGAGCTGGGGAATCAGAGGTGGGGAATCAGATTTGGGGAATCAGAGGCGGGGACTTAGATATTGGGAAACAGAGGCGGGGAATCAGAGGCGGGGAAACCCAGGCGGGGAATCAGATATGGGGAATCAGAGGTGGGGAATCAGAGGCAAGGAATCAGATGTGCGGAATCAGAGATGGGGAATCAGAGGCAGGGAATCAGAATCAGAAGCAGGGAATCAGAGGCCGGGAATCAGAGGCCGGAATCAGATGCTGGGAATCAGAGGCCTGGAATCAGAGGCGGGGAATCAGAGGCAGGGAATCAGATGCTGGGAATCAGAGGCGGGGAATCAGAGCTGGGGAATCAGAGGCGGGGTATTAGAGTTGGGGAATCAGAGGCGGGGAATCAGATATGGGGAAACAGAGGTGGGGAATCAGAGGCGGGGAAACAGAGGCAGGGAATCAGATATGGGGAATCAGAGGTGGGGAATCAGAGATGGGGAATCAGAGGCGGTGAATCAGAGATGGGGAATCAGAGGCGGGGAATCAGAGGCATGAAATCAGACACGGGGATTCAGAGGCTGGGAATCAGACGGGGGGAATCAAAGGCGGGGAATCAGATATGGGGAAACAGAGGCGGGGAATCAGAGGCGGGCAAACAGAGGCGGGGAATTAGATATGGGGAATCAGAGGTGGGGAATCAGAGGTGGTGAATCAGAGCTGGGGAATCAGAGGTGGGGAATCAGAGTTGGGGAATCAGAGGCAGGGAATTGGATGTGCGGAATCAGAGCTGGGGAATCAGAGGCGGGGAATCAGAGTTGGGGCATCAGTGGTGGGGAATTAGATATAGGGAAACAGAGGCGGGGAATCAGAGGCGGGGAAACAGAGGCGGGGAATCAGATATGAGGAATCAGAGGTGGGGAATCAGAGGCAGGGATTCAGATGTGCTGAATCAGAGATGGGGAATCAGAGGCAGGGAATCAGAATCAGAAGCGGGGAATCAGAGGCCGGGAATCAGAGGCCGGGAATCAGATGCTGGGAATAAGAGGCCGGGAATCAGAGGTGGGGAATCAGAGTCCGGGAATCAGAGATGGGGATTCAGAGGCGGGGAATGAGATATGGAGAATCAGAGGCGGGGAATCAGAGGCCGGGAAACAGAGGTGGGGAATCAGATATGGGGAATCAGAGGTGGCGAATCAAAGGCGGTGAATCAGAGATGGGGAATCAGAGGCGGGGAATCAGAGGCAGGGAATCTGATGTGGGGAATCAGAGGCGGGGAATCAGAGCTGGCGAATCAGAGGCGGGGAATCAGAGGTGGGCAATCAGAGGCGGGGACTCAGATATGGGGAATCAGAGGCGGGGAATCAGAGGCGGGGAAACAGGCGGGGAATCAAATATAGGGAATCAGAGGTGGGGAATCAGAGGTTATGAATCAGAGATGGGGAATCAAGGCGGGGAATCAGAGGCAGGGAATCAGACACGGGGAATCAGAGGCGGGGATTCAGAGCTGGGGAATCAGAGGCGGGGAATCAGAGTTGGGGAATCAGAGGCAGGGAATCAGATATGGGGAATCAGAGGCGGGGAATCAGAGGCGGGGAAACAGAGGCGGGGAATCAGATATGGGGAATCAGAGGTGGGGAATCAGGGGCAGGGATTCAGTGTCAGGGAATCAGAGGCGGGGAATCAGAGGCGGGGAATCAGAGGCAGGGAATCAGACACGGGGAATCAGAGGCGGGGAATCAGAGATGGGGAATCAGAGGCGGGGAATCAGAGGCAGGGAATCGGACGCCGGGAATCAGAGTCGGGGAATCAGAGCTGGGGAATCAGAGGCGGGGAATCAGAGTTGGGGAATCAGAGGCGGGGATTCAGATATGGGGAAATAGAGGCGGGGAATCAGATTTGGGGAATCAGAGGTGGGGACTTAGATATTGGGAAACAGAGGCGGGGAATCAGAGGCGGGGAAACAGAGGCGGGGAACCAGATATGGGGAATCAGAGGTGGGGAATCAGAGGCAGGGAATCAGATGTGCGGAATCAGAGATGGGGAATCAGAGGCAGGGAATCAGAATCAGAAGCAGGGAATCAGAGGCCGGGAATCAGAGGCCGGAATCAGATGATGGGAATCAGAGGCCTGGAATCAGAGGCGGGGAATCAGAGCTGGGGAATCAGAGGCGGGGAATCAGAGGCGGGGAATCAGAGCTGGGGAATCAGAGGCGGGGTATTAGAGTTGGGGAATCAGAGGCGGGGAATCAGATATGGGGAAACAGAGGTAGGGAATCAGAGGCGGGGAAACAGAGGCAGGGAATCAGATATGGGGAATCAGAGGCGGGGAATCAGAGGTGGGGAATCATAGGCAGGGAATCGGATGTGCGGAATCAGAGATGGGGAATCAGAGGCCGGGAATCAGAGGTGGTGAATCAGAGATGGGGAATCAGAGGCGGGGAATCAGAGGCAGGGTATCAGACGCGGGGAATCAGAGGTGGGCAATCAGAGGCGGGGAATCAGATATGGGGAATCAGCGGCGGGGAATCAGAGGCGGGGAAACAGAGGCGGGGAATCAGATATGGGGAATCAGAGGTGGGGCATCAGAGGTTGTGAATCACAGATGGGGAATCAGAGGCGGGGAATCAGAGGCAGGGAATCAGACGCGGGGAATCAGAGGCGGGGATTCAGAGCTGGGGAATCAGAAGCGGGGAATCAGTGTTGGGGAATCGGAGGCGGGGAATCAGATATGGGGAATCAGAGGCAGGGAATCAGAGGCGGGGAATCAGAGGCTGGGAATCAGACGCGGGGAATCTGAGGCGGGGAATCAGAGCTGGGGAATCAGAGGTGGGGAATCAGAGTTGGGGAATCAGAGGCAGGGAATTGGATGTGCGGAATCAGAGATGGGGAATCAGAGGTGGGGAATCAGAGGCGGTGAATCAGAGATGGGGAATCAGAGGCGGGGAATCAGAGGCAGGAAATCAGACACGGGGATTCAGAGGCTGGGAATCAGACGGGGGAATCAAAGGCGGGGAATCAGAGCTGGGGAATCTGAGGCAGGGAATCAGAGTTGGGGATTCAGAGGCGGGGAATCAGATATGGGGAAACAGAGGCGGGGAATCAGAGGCGGGCAAACAGAGGCGGGGAATTAGATATGGGGAATCAGACGTAGGGAATCAGAGGTGGTGAATCAGTGATGGGGAATCACAGGCGGGGAATCAGAGGCAGGGAATAGAACGCGGGGAATCAGAGGCAGGGAATCAGAGCTGGGGAATCAGAGGCGGGGAATCATAGTTGGGAATCAGAGGCGGGAATCAGATATGGGGAAACAGAGGCGGGGAATCAGAGGCGGGGAAACAGAGGCGGGGAATCAGATATGGGGAATCGGATGCAGGGAATCAGAGGCGGGGAATCAGAGCTGGGGAATCAGAGGCGGGGAATCAGAGTTGGGGCATCAGAGGTGGGGAATTAGATATAGGGAAACAGAGGCGGGGAATCAGAGGCGGGGAAACAGAGGCGGGGAATCAGATATGGGGAATCAGAGGAGGGGAATCAGAGGCAGGGAATCAGATGTGCGGAATCAGAGATGGGGAATCAGTGGCAGGGAATCAGAAGCGGGGAATCAGAGGCCGGGAATCAGAGGCCGGGAATCAGATGCTGGGAATAAGAGGCCGGGAATCAGAGATGGGGATTCAGAGGCGGGGAATGAGATATGGAGAATCAGAGGCGGGGAATCAGAGGCGGGGAAACAGAGGTGGGGAATCAGATATGGGGAATCAGAGGTGGCGAATCAAAGGCGGTGAATCAGAGATGGTGAATCAGAGGCGGGGAATCAGAGGCAGGGAATCAGATGCGGGGAATCAGAGGCGGGGAATCAGAGCTGGCGAATCAGAGGCTGGGAATCAGAGGTGGGCAATCAGAGGCGGGGAATCAGATATGGGGAATCAGAGGCGGGGAATCAGAGGCGGGGAAACAGAGGCGGGGAATCAAATATAGGGAATCAGAGGTGGGGAATCAGAGGTCGTGAATCAGAGATGGGGAATCAAGGCGGGGAATCAGAGGCAGGGAATCAGACGCGGGGAATCAGAGGAGGGGATTCAGAGCTGGGGAATCAGAGGCGGGGAATCAGAGTTGGGGAATCAGAGGCAGGGAATCAGATATGGGGAATCAGAGGCGGGGAATCAGAGGCCGGGAATCAGATATGGGGAAACAGAGGCGGGGAATCCGAGGCGGGGAATCAGAGGTTGGGAATCAGAGGCAGGGAATCAGAGGCTTGGAATCAGATGCAGGGTATCAGATGCGGGGAATCAGAGGCGGGGAATCAGAGCTGGGGAATCAGAGGTGGGGAATCAGATGTGCGTAATCAGAGATGGGGAATCAGAGGCAGGGAATCAGAATCAGAAGCGGGGAATCAGAGGCCGGGAATCAGAGGCCGGGAATCAGATGCTGGGAATAAGAGGCCGGGAATCAGAGGAGGGGAATCAGAGTCCGGGAATCAGAGATGGGGATTCAGAGGCGGGGAATCAGATATGGAGAATCAGAGATGGGGAATCAGAGGCGGGGAATCAGAGGCAGGGAATCGGACGCCGGGAATCAGAGGCGGGGAATCAGAGCTGGGGAATCAGAGGTGGGGAATCAGAGTTGGGGAATCAGAAGCGGGGAATCAGATATGGGGAAATAGAGGCGGGGAATCAGATATGGGGAATCAGAGGTGTGGAATCAGAGGTTGGGAATCAGAGGCAGGGAATCAGAGGCGGGGAAACAGAGGCGGGGTATCAGATATGGGGAATCTGAGGTGGCGAATCAAAGGCGGTGAAACAGAGATGGGGAATCAGGGCAGGGAATCAGAGGCAGGGAATCAGACACGGGGATTCAGAGGCTGGGAATCAGACGGGGGAATCAAAGGCGGGGAATCAGAGCTGGGGAATCTGAGGCAGGGAATCAGAGTTGGGGATTCAGAGGCGGGGAATCAGATATGGGGAAACAGAGGCGGGGAATCAGAGGCGGGCAAACAGAGGCGGGGAATTAGATATGGGGAATCAGACGTAGGGAATCAGAGGTGGTGAATCAGTGATGGGGAATCACAGGCGGGGAATCAGAGGCAGGGAATAGAACGCGGGGAATCAGAGGCAGGGAATCAGAGCTGGGGAATCAGAGGCGGGGAATCATAGTTGGGAATCAGAGGCGGGAATCAGATATGGGGAAACAGAGGCGGGGAATCAGAGGCGGGGAAACAGAGGCGGGGAATCAGATATGGGGAATCGGATGCAGGGAATCAGAGGCGGGGAATCAGAGCTGGGGAATCAGAGGCGGGGAATCAGAGTTGGGGCATCAGAGGTGGGGAATTAGATATAGGGAAACAGAGGCGGGGAATCAGAGGCGGGGAAACAGAGGCGGGGAATCAGATATGGGGAATCAGAGGAGGGGAATCAGAGGCAGGGAATCAGATGTGCGGAATCAGAGATGGGGAATCAGTGGCAGGGAATCAGAAGCGGGGAATCAGAGGCCGGGAATCAGAGGCCGGGAATCAGATGCTGGGAATAAGAGGCCGGGAATCAGAGATGGGGATTCAGAGGCGGGGAATGAGATATGGAGAATCAGAGGCGGGGAATCAGAGGCGGGGAAACAGAGGTGGGGAATCAGATATGGGGAATCAGAGGTGGCGAATCAAAGGCGGTGAATCAGAGATGGTGAATCAGAGGCGGGGAATCAGAGGCAGGGAATCAGATGCGGGGAATCAGAGGCGGGGAATCAGAGCTGGCGAATCAGAGGCTGGGAATCAGAGGTGGGCAATCAGAGGCGGGGAATCAGATATGGGGAATCAGAGGCGGGGAATCAGAGGCGGGGAAACAGAGGCGGGGAATCAAATATAGGGAATCAGAGGTGGGGAATCAGAGGTCGTGAATCAGAGATGGGGAATCAAGGCGGGGAATCAGAGGCAGGGAATCAGACGCGGGGAATCAGAGGAGGGGATTCAGAGCTGGGGAATCAGAGGCGGGGAATCAGAGTTGGGGAATCAGAGGCAGGGAATCAGATATGGGGAATCAGAGGCGGGGAATCAGAGGCCGGGAATCAGATATGGGGAAACAGAGGCGGGGAATCCGAGGCGGGGAATCAGAGGTTGGGAATCAGAGGCAGGGAATCAGAGGCTTGGAATCAGATGCAGGGTATCAGATGCGGGGAATCAGAGGCGGGGAATCAGAGCTGGGGAATCAGAGGTGGGGAATCAGATGTGCGTAATCAGAGATGGGGAATCAGAGGCAGGGAATCAGAATCAGAAGCGGGGAATCAGAGGCCGGGAATCAGAGGCCGGGAATCAGATGCTGGGAATAAGAGGCCGGGAATCAGAGGAGGGGAATCAGAGTCCGGGAATCAGAGATGGGGATTCAGAGGCGGGGAATCAGATATGGAGAATCAGAGATGGGGAATCAGAGGCGGGGAATCAGAGGCAGGGAATCGGACGCCGGGAATCAGAGGCGGGGAATCAGAGCTGGGGAATCAGAGGTGGGGAATCAGAGTTGGGGAATCAGAAGCGGGGAATCAGATATGGGGAAATAGAGGCGGGGAATCAGATATGGGGAATCAGAGGTGTGGAATCAGAGGTTGGGAATCAGAGGCAGGGAATCAGAGGCGGGGAAACAGAGGCGGGGTATCAGATATGGGGAATCTGAGGTGGCGAATCAAAGGCGGTGAAACAGAGATGGGGAATCAGGGCAGGGAATCAGAGGCAGGGAATCAGAGCTGGGGAAACAGAGGCGGGGAATCAGATATGGGAAATCAGAGGTGGGGAATCAGGGGCGGGGAATAAGTGGCAGGGAATCAGAGCTGGGGAATCAGAGGTGGGGAATCAGAGCTGGGGAAACAGAGGCGGGGAATCAGATATGGGGAATCAGAGGTGGGGAATCAGGGGCGGGGAATCAGTGGCAGGGAATCAGAGGCCGGGAATAAAAGGCGGGGAATCAGAGCTGGGGAATCAGAGGCGGGGAATCAGAGTTGGGGAATCAGAGGAGGGTAATCAGATATGGGGAAACAGAGGCCGGGAATCAGAGGCAGGGTAACAGAGGCGGGGAATCAGATATGGGGAATCAGAGGTGGGGAATTAGAGGTTGCAAATCAGAGGCGGGGAAACAGAGGCGGGGAATGAAATATAGGGAATCAGAGGTGGGGAATAAGAGGTTGTGAATCAGAGATGGGGAATCAAGGCGGGGAATCAGAGGCAGGGAATCAGACGCGGGGAATCAGAGGCGGGGATTCAGAGCTGGGGAATCAGAGGCGGTGAATCAGAGTTAGGGAATCAGAGGCAGGGAATCAGATATGGGGAATCAGAGGCGGGGAATCAGAGGCGGGGAAACAGAGGCGGGGAATCAGATATGGGGAATCAGAATTGGGGAATCAGCGGCAGGGAATCAGTGGCAGGGAATCAGAGGCGGGGAATCAGAGGCGGGGAATCAGAGGCAGGGAATCAGACACGGGGAATCGGAGGCGGGGAATCAGAGATGGGGAATCAGAGGCGGGGAATCAGAGGCAGGGAATCGGACTCCGGGAATCAGAGTCGGGGAATCAGAGCTGGGGAATCAGAGGCGGGGAATCAGAGTTGGGGAATCAGAGGCGGGGAATCAGATATGGGGAAATAGAGGCGGGGAATCAGATATGGGGAATCAGAGGTGTGGAATCAGAGGTTTGGAATCAGAGGCAGGGAATCAAAGTCGGGGAATCAGATATGGGGAATCAGAGGTGGCGAATCAAAGGCGGTGAAACAGAGATGGGGAATCAGGGCAGGGAATCAGAGGCAGGGAATCAAACACGGGGAATCAGAGCTGGGGAATCAGAGGCGGTGAATCAGAGTTGGGAATCAGAGGCGGGGAATCAGAGGCGGGGAAACAGAGGCGGGGAATCAGATATGGGGAATCAGAGGTGGGGAATCCGAGGTTGGGAATCAGAGGAAGGGAATCAGAGGCGGGGAATCAGAGGCGGGGAATCAGAGGAAGGGAATCAGATGTGCGGAATCGGAGATGGGGAATCAGAGGCAGGGAATCTGAGGCGCGGAATCAGATGCGGGGAATCAGAGGCCGGGAATCAGATATGGGGAAACAGAGGCGGGGAATCCGAGTCGGGGAAACAGAGGCGGGGAATCAGATATGGGGAATCAGAGGTGGGGAATCAGAGGATGGGAATCAGAGGCAGGGAATCAGAGGCTTGGAATCAGATGCAGGGAATCAGATGCGGGGAATCAGAGGCGGGGAATCAGAGCTGGGGAATCAGAGGTGGGGAATCAGATTTGGGGAATCAGAGGCGGGTACTTAGATATTGGGAAACAGAGGTGGGGAATCAGAGGCGGGGAAACCTTGGCAGGGAATCAGATATGGGGAATCAGAGGCGGGGAATCAGAGCTGGGGAATCAGAGGCGGGGTATTAGAGTTGGGGAATCAGAGGCGGGGAATCAGATATGGGGAAACAGAGGTGGGGAATCAGAGGCGGGGAAACAGTGGCAGGGAATCAGATATGGGGAATCAGAGGTGGGGAATCAGAGGCAGGGAATCAGAATCAGAAGCAGGGAATCAGAGGCCGGGAATCAGAGGCCGGAATCAGATGCTGGGAATCAGAGGCCTGGAATCAGAGGCGGGGAATCAGAGGCAGGGAATCAGATGCGGGGAATCAGAGGCGGGGAATCAGAGCTGGGGAATCAGAGGCAGGGAATCAGAATCAGAAGCGGGGAATCAGAGGCCGGGAATCAGAGGCCGGGAATCAGATGCTGGGAATAAGAGGCCGGGAATCAGAGGAGGGGAATCAGAGTCCGGGAATCAGAGATGGGGATTCAGAGGCGGGGAATCAGATATGGAGAATCAGAGATGGGGAATCAGAGGCGGGGAATCAGAGGCAGGGAATCGGACGCCGGGAATCAGAGGCGGGGAATCAGAGCTGGGGAATCAGAGGTGGGGAATCAGAGTTGGGGAATCAGAAGCGGGGAATCAGATATGGGGAAATAGAGGCGGGGAATCAGATATGGGGAATCAGAGGTGTGGAATCAGAGGTTGGGAATCAGAGGCAGGGAATCAGAGGCGGGGAAACAGAGGCGGGGTATCAGATATGGGGAATCTGAGGTGGCGAATCAAAGGCGGTGAAACAGAGATGGGGAATCAGGGCAGGGAATCAGAGGCAGGGAATCAGAGCTGGGGAAACAGAGGCGGGGAATCAGATATGGGAAATCAGAGGTGGGGAATCAGGGGCGGGGAATCAGTGGCAGGGAATCAGAGCTGGGGAATCAGAGGTGGGGAATCAGAGCTGGGGAAACAGAGGCGGGGAATCAGATATGGGGAATCAGAGGTGGGGAATCAGGGGCGGGGAATCAGTGGCAGGGAATCAGAGGCCGGGAATAAAAGGCGGGGAATCAGAGCTGGGGAATCAGAGGCGGGGAATCAGAGTTGGGGAATCAGAGGAGGGTAATCAGATATGGGGAAACAGAGGCCGGGAATCAGAGGCAGGGTAACAGAGGCGGGGAATCAGATATGGGGAATCAGAGGTGGGGAATTAGAGGTTGCAAATCAGAGGCGGGGAAACAGAGGCGGGGAATGAAATATAGGGAATCAGAGGTGGGGAATAAGAGGTTGTGAATCAGAGATGGGGAATCAAGGCGGGGAATCAGAGGCAGGGAATTAGACGCGGGGAATCAGAGGCGGGGATTCAGAGCTGGGGAATCAGAGGCGGTGAATCAGAGTTGGGGAATCAGAGGCAGGGAATCAGATATGGGGAATCAGAGGCGGGGAATCAGAGGCGGGGAAACAGAGGCGGGGAATCAGATATGGGGAATCAGAATTGGGGAATCAGCGGCAGGGAATCAGTGGCAGGGAATCAGAGGCGGGGAATCAGAGGCGGGGAATCAGAGGCAGGGAATCAGACACGGGGAATCGGAGGCGGGGAATCAGAGATGGGGAATCAGAGGCGGGGAATCAGAGGCAGGGAATCGGACTCCGGGAATCAGAGTCGGGGAATCAGAGCTGGGGAATCAGAGGCGGGGAATCAGAGTTGGGGAATCAGAGGCGGGGAATCAGATATGGGGAAATAGAGGCGGGGAATCAGATATGGGGAATCAGAGGTGTGGAATCAGAGGTTTGGAATCAGAGGCAGGGAATCAAAGTCGGGGAATCAGATATGGGGAATCAGAGGTGTGGAATCAGAGGTGGCGAATCAAAGGCGGTGAAACAGAGATGGGGAATCAGGGCAGGGAATCAGAGGCAGGGAATCAAACACGGGGAATCAGAGCTGGGGAATCAGAGGAGGGGAATCAGAGTTGGGAATCAGAGGCGGGGAATCAGAGGCGGGGAAACAGAGGCGGGGAATCAGATATGGGGAATCAGAGGTGGGGAATCAGAGGTTGGGAATCAGAGGCAGGGAATCGGAGATGGGGAATCAGAGGCAGGGAATCAGAGGCGGGGAATCAGAGGCGGGGAATCAGAGGCCGGGAATCAGATATGGGGAAACTGAGGCGGGGAATCCGAGACGGGGAAACAGAGGCGGGGAATCAGATATGGGGAATCAGAGGTGGGGAATCAGAGGTTGGGAATCAGAGGCAGGGAATCGGAGGCTTGGAATCAGAGGTGGGGAATCAGAGGCAGGGAATCAGATGTGCGGAATCAGAGATGGGGAATCAGAGGCAGGGAATCAGAATCAGAAGCAGGGAATCAGAGGCCGGGAATCAGAGGCCGGAATCAGATGATGGGAATCAGAGGCCTGGAATCAGAGGCAGGGAATCAGATGCGGGGAATCAGAGGCGGGGAATCAGAGCTGGGGAATCAGAGGCGGGGTATTAGAGTTGGGGAATCAGAGGCGGGGAATCAGATATGGGGAAACAGAGGTAGGGAATCAGAGGCGGGGAAACAGAGGCAGGGAATCAGATATGGGGAATCAGAGGCGGGGAATCAGAGGTGGGGAATCATAGGCAGGGAATCGGATGTGCGGAATCAGAGATGGGGAATCAGAGGCCGGGAATCAGAGGTGGTGAATCAGAGATGGGGAATCAGAGGCGGGGAATCAGAGGCCGGGAATCAGAGGTGGGCAATCAGAGGCGGGGAATCAGATATGGGGAATCAGAGGCGGGGAATCAGAGGCGGGGAAACAGAGGCGGGGAATCAGATATGGGGAATCAGAGGTGGGGCATCAGAGGTTGTGAATCACAGATGGGGAATCAGAGGCGGGGAATCAGAGGCAGGGAATCAGACGCTGGGAATCAGAGGCGGGGATTCAGAGCTGGGGAATCAGAAGCGGGGAATCAGAGTTGGGGAATCAGAGGCGGGGAATCAGATATGGGGAATCAGAGGCAGGGAATCAGAGGCGGGGAATCAGAGGCAGGGAATCAGACGCGGGGAATCTGAGGCGGGGAATCAGAGCTGGGGAATCAGAGGTGGGGAATCAGAGTTGGGGAATCAGAGGCAGGGAATTGGATGTGCGGAATCAGAGCTGGGGAATCAGAGGCGGGGAATCAGAGTTGGGGCATCAGTGGTGGGGAATTAGATATAGGGAAACAGAGGCGGGGAATCAGAGGCGGGGAAACAGAGGCGGGGAATCAGATATGAGGAATCAGAGGTGGGGAATCAGAGGCAGGGATTCAGATGTGCTGAATCAGAGATGGGGAATCAGAGGCAGGGAATCAGAATCAGAAGCGGGGAATCAGAGGCCGGGAATCAGAGGCCGGGAATCAGATGCTGGGAATAAGAGGCCGGGAATCAGAGGTGGGGAATCAGAGTCCGGGAATCAGAGATGGGGATTCAGAGGCGGGGAATGAGATATGGAGAATCAGAGGCGGGGAATCAGAGGCCGGGAAACAGAGGTGGGGAATCAGATATGGGGAATCAGAGGTGGCGAATCAAAGGCGGTGAATCAGAGATGGGGAATCAGAGGCGGGGAATCAGAGGCAGGGAATCTGATGTGGGGAATCAGAGGCGGGGAATCAGAGCTGGCGAATCAGAGGCGGGGAATCAGAGGTGGGCAATCAGAGGCGGGGACTCAGATATGGGGAATCAGAGGCGGGGAATCAGAGGCGGGGAAACAGGCGGGGAATCAAATATAGGGAATCAGAGGTGGGGAATCAGAGGTTATGAATCAGAGATGGGGAATCAAGGCGGGGAATCAGAGGCAGGGAATCAGACACGGGGAATCAGAGGCGGGGATTCAGAGCTGGGGAATCAGAGGCGGGGAATCAGAGTTGGGGAATCAGAGGCAGGGAATCAGATATGGGGAATCAGAGGCGGGGAATCAGAGGCGGGGAAACAGAGGCGGGGAATCAGATATGGGGAATCAGAGGTGGGGAATCAGGGGCAGGGATTCAGTGTCAGGGAATCAGAGGCGGGGAATCAGAGGCGGGGAATCAGAGGCAGGGAATCAGACACGGGGAATCAGAGGCGGGGAATCAGAGATGGGGAATCAGAGGCGGGGAATCAGAGGCAGGGAATCGGACGCCGGGAATAAGAGTCGGGGAATCAGAGCTGGGGAATCAGAGGCGGGGAATCAGAGTTGGGGAATCAGAGGCGGGGATTCAGATATGGGGAAATAGAGGCGGGGAATCAGATTTGGGGAATCAGAGGTGGGGACTTAGATATTGGGAAACAGAGGCGGGGAATCAGAGGCGGGGAAACAGAGGCGGGGAACCAGATATGGGGAATCAGAGGTGGGGAATCAGAGGCAGGGAATCAGATGTGCGGAATCAGAGATGGGGAATCAGAGGCAGGGAATCAGAATCAGAAGCAGGGAATCAGAGGCCGGGAATCAGAGGCCGGAATCAGATGATGGGAATCAGAGGCCTGGAATCAGAGGCGGGGAATCAGAGCTGGGGAATCAGAGGCGGGGAATCAGAGGCGGGGAATCAGAGCTGGGGAATCAGAGGCGGGGTATTAGAGTTGGGGAATCAGAGGCGGGGAATCAGATATGGGGAAACAGAGGTAGGGAATCAGAGGCGGGGAAACAGAGGCAGGGAATCAGATATGGGGAATCAGAGGCGGGGAATCAGAGGTGGGGAATCATAGGCAGGGAATCGGATGTGCGGAATCAGAGATGGGGAATCAGAGGCCGGGAATCAGAGGTGGTGAATCAGAGATGGGGAATCAGAGGCGGGGAATCAGAGGCAGGGTATCAGACGCGGGGAATCAGAGGTGGGCAATCAGAGGCGGGGAATCAGATATGGGGAATCAGCGGCGGGGAATCAGAGGCGGGGAAACAGAGGCGGGGAATCAGATATGGGGAATCAGAGGTGGGGCATCAGAGGTTGTGAATCACAGATGGGGAATCAGAGGCGGGGAATCAGAGGCAGGGAATCAGACGCGGGGAATCAGAGGCGGGGATTCAGAGCTGGGGAATCAGAAGCGGGGAATCAGTGTTGGGGAATCGGAGGCGGGGAATCAGATATGGGGAATCAGAGGCAGGGAATCAGAGGCGGGGAATCAGAGGCTGGGAATCAGACGCGGGGAATCTGAGGCGGGGAATCAGAGCTGGGGAATCAGAGGTGGGGAATCAGAGTTGGGGAATCAGAGGCAGGGAATTGGATGTGCGGAATCAGAGATGGGGAATCAGAGGTGGGGAATCAGAGGCGGTGAATCAGAGATGGGGAATCAGAGGCGGGGAATCAGAGGCAGGAAATCAGACACGGGGATTCAGAGGCTGGGAATCAGACGGGGGAATCAAAGGCGGGGAATCAGAGCTGGGGAATCTGAGGCAGGGAATCAGAGTTGGGGATTCAGAGGCGGGGAATCAGATATGGGGAAACAGAGGCGGGGAATCAGAGGCGGGCAAACAGAGGCGGGGAATTAGATATGGGGAATCAGACGTAGGGAATCAGAGGTGGTGAATCAGTGATGGGGAATCACAGGCGGGGAATCAGAGGCAGGGAATAGAACGCGGGGAATCAGAGGCAGGGAATCAGAGCTGGGGAATCAGAGGCGGGGAATCATAGTTGGGAATCAGAGGCGGGAATCAGATATGGGGAAACAGAGGCGGGGAATCAGAGGCGGGGAAACAGAGGCGGGGAATCAGATATGGGGAATCGGATGCAGGGAATCAGAGGCGGGGAATCAGAGCTGGGGAATCAGAGGCGGGGAATCAGAGTTGGGGCATCAGAGGTGGGGAATTAGATATAGGGAAACAGAGGCGGGGAATCAGAGGCGGGGAAACAGAGGCGGGGAATCAGATATGGGGAATCAGAGGAGGGGAATCAGAGGCAGGGAATCAGATGTGCGGAATCAGAGATGGGGAATCAGTGGCAGGGAATCAGAAGCGGGGAATCAGAGGCCGGGAATCAGAGGCCGGGAATCAGATGCTGGGAATAAGAGGCCGGGAATCAGAGATGGGGATTCAGAGGCGGGGAATGAGATATGGAGAATCAGAGGCGGGGAATCAGAGGCGGGGAAACAGAGGTGGGGAATCAGATATGGGGAATCAGAGGTGGCGAATCAAAGGCGGTGAATCAGAGATGGTGAATCAGAGGCGGGGAATCAGAGGCAGGGAATCAGATGCGGGGAATCAGAGGCGGGGAATCAGAGCTGGCGAATCAGAGGCTGGGAATCAGAGGTGGGCAATCAGAGGCGGGGAATCAGATATGGGGAATCAGAGGCGGGGAATCAGAGGCGGGGAAACAGAGGCGGGGAATCAAATATAGGGAATCAGAGGTGGGGAATCAGAGGTCGTGAATCAGAGATGGGGAATCAAGGCGGGGAATCAGAGGCAGGGAATCAGACGCGGGGAATCAGAGGAGGGGATTCAGAGCTGGGGAATCAGAGGCGGGGAATCAGAGTTGGGGAATCAGAGGCAGGGAATCAGATATGGGGAATCAGAGGCGGGGAATCAGAGGCCGGGAATCAGATATGGGGAAACAGAGGCGGGGAATCCGAGGCGGGGAATCAGAGGTTGGGAATCAGAGGCAGGGAATCAGAGGCTTGGAATCAGATGCAGGGTATCAGATGCGGGGAATCAGAGGCGGGGAATCAGAGCTGGGGAATCAGAGGTGGGGAATCAGATGTGCGTAATCAGAGATGGGGAATCAGAGGCAGGGAATCAGAATCAGAAGCGGGGAATCAGAGGCCGGGAATCAGAGGCCGGGAATCAGATGCTGGGAATAAGAGGCCGGGAATCAGAGGAGGGGAATCAGAGTCCGGGAATCAGAGATGGGGATTCAGAGGCGGGGAATCAGATATGGAGAATCAGAGATGGGGAATCAGAGGCGGGGAATCAGAGGCAGGGAATCGGACGCCGGGAATCAGAGGCGGGGAATCAGAGCTGGGGAATCAGAGGTGGGGAATCAGAGTTGGGGAATCAGAAGCGGGGAATCAGATATGGGGAAATAGAGGCGGGGAATCAGATATGGGGAATCAGAGGTGTGGAATCAGAGGTTGGGAATCAGAGGCAGGGAATCAGAGGCGGGGAAACAGAGGCGGGGTATCAGATATGGGGAATCTGAGGTGGCGAATCAAAGGCGGTGAAACAGAGATGGGGAATCAGGGCAGGGAATCAGAGGCAGGGAATCAGACACGGGGATTCAGAGGCTGGGAATCAGACGGGGGAATCAAAGGCGGGGAATCAGAGCTGGGGAATCTGAGGCAGGGAATCAGAGTTGGGGATTCAGAGGCGGGGAATCAGATATGGGGAAACAGAGGCGGGGAATCAGAGGCGGGCAAACAGAGGCGGGGAATTAGATATGGGGAATCAGACGTAGGGAATCAGAGGTGGTGAATCAGTGATGGGGAATCACAGGCGGGGAATCAGAGGCAGGGAATAGAACGCGGGGAATCAGAGGCAGGGAATCAGAGCTGGGGAATCAGAGGCGGGGAATCATAGTTGGGAATCAGAGGCGGGAATCAGATATGGGGAAACAGAGGCGGGGAATCAGAGGCGGGGAAACAGAGGCGGGGAATCAGATATGGGGAATCGGATGCAGGGAATCAGAGGCGGGGAATCAGAGCTGGGGAATCAGAGGCGGGGAATCAGAGTTGGGGCATCAGAGGTGGGGAATTAGATATAGGGAAACAGAGGCGGGGAATCAGAGGCGGGGAAACAGAGGCGGGGAATCAGATATGGGGAATCAGAGGAGGGGAATCAGAGGCAGGGAATCAGATGTGCGGAATCAGAGATGGGGAATCAGTGGCAGGGAATCAGAAGCGGGGAATCAGAGGCCGGGAATCAGAGGCCGGGAATCAGATGCTGGGAATAAGAGGCCGGGAATCAGAGATGGGGATTCAGAGGCGGGGAATGAGATATGGAGAATCAGAGGCGGGGAATCAGAGGCGGGGAAACAGAGGTGGGGAATCAGATATGGGGAATCAGAGGTGGCGAATCAAAGGCGGTGAATCAGAGATGGTGAATCAGAGGCGGGGAATCAGAGGCAGGGAATCAGATGCGGGGAATCAGAGGCGGGGAATCAGAGCTGGCGAATCAGAGGCTGGGAATCAGAGGTGGGCAATCAGAGGCGGGGAATCAGATATGGGGAATCAGAGGCGGGGAATCAGAGGCGGGGAAACAGAGGCGGGGAATCAAATATAGGGAATCAGAGGTGGGGAATCAGAGGTCGTGAATCAGAGATGGGGAATCAAGGCGGGGAATCAGAGGCAGGGAATCAGACGCGGGGAATCAGAGGAGGGGATTCAGAGCTGGGGAATCAGAGGCGGGGAATCAGAGTTGGGGAATCAGAGGCAGGGAATCAGATATGGGGAATCAGAGGCGGGGAATCAGAGGCCGGGAATCAGATATGGGGAAACAGAGGCGGGGAATCCGAGGCGGGGAATCAGAGGTTGGGAATCAGAGGCAGGGAATCAGAGGCTTGGAATCAGATGCAGGGTATCAGATGCGGGGAATCAGAGGCGGGGAATCAGAGCTGGGGAATCAGAGGTGGGGAATCAGATGTGCGTAATCAGAGATGGGGAATCAGAGGCAGGGAATCAGAATCAGAAGCGGGGAATCAGAGGCCGGGAATCAGAGGCCGGGAATCAGATGCTGGGAATAAGAGGCCGGGAATCAGAGGAGGGGAATCAGAGTCCGGGAATCAGAGATGGGGATTCAGAGGCGGGGAATCAGATATGGAGAATCAGAGATGGGGAATCAGAGGCGGGGAATCAGAGGCAGGGAATCGGACGCCGGGAATCAGAGGCGGGGAATCAGAGCTGGGGAATCAGAGGTGGGGAATCAGAGTTGGGGAATCAGAAGCGGGGAATCAGATATGGGGAAATAGAGGCGGGGAATCAGATATGGGGAATCAGAGGTGTGGAATCAGAGGTTGGGAATCAGAGGCAGGGAATCAGAGGCGGGGAAACAGAGGCGGGGTATCAGATATGGGGAATCTGAGGTGGCGAATCAAAGGCGGTGAAACAGAGATGGGGAATCAGGGCAGGGAATCAGAGGCAGGGAATCAGAGCTGGGGAAACAGAGGCGGGGAATCAGATATGGGAAATCAGAGGTGGGGAATCAGGGGCGGGGAATCAGTGGCAGGGAATCAGAGCTGGGGAATCAGAGGTGGGGAATCAGAGCTGGGGAAACAGAGGCGGGGAATCAGATATGGGGAATCAGAGGTGGGGAATCAGGGGCGGGGAATCAGTGGCAGGGAATCAGAGGCCGGGAATAAAAGGCGGGGAATCAGAGCTGGGGAATCAGAGGCGGGGAATCAGAGTTGGGGAATCAGAGGAGGGTAATCAGATATGGGGAAACAGAGGCCGGGAATCAGAGGCAGGGTAACAGAGGCGGGGAATCAGATATGGGGAATCAGAGGTGGGGAATTAGAGGTTGCAAATCAGAGGCGGGGAAACAGAGGCGGGGAATGAAATATAGGGAATCAGAGGTGGGGAATAAGAGGTTGTGAATCAGAGATGGGGAATCAAGGCGGGGAATCAGAGGCAGGGAATCAGACGCGGGGAATCAGAGGCGGGGATTCAGAGCTGGGGAATCAGAGGCGGTGAATCAGAGTTAGGGAATCAGAGGCAGGGAATCAGATATGGGGAATCAGAGGCGGGGAATCAGAGGCGGGGAAACAGAGGCGGGGAATCAGATATGGGGAATCAGAATTGGGGAATCAGCGGCAGGGAATCAGTGGCAGGGAATCAGAGGCGGGGAATCAGAGGCGGGGAATCAGAGGCAGGGAATCAGACACGGGGAATCGGAGGCGGGGAATCAGAGATGGGGAATCAGAGGCGGGGAATCAGAGGCAGGGAATCGGACTCCGGGAATCAGAGTCGGGGAATCAGAGCTGGGGAATCAGAGGCGGGGAATCAGAGTTGGGGAATCAGAGGCGGGGAATCAGATATGGGGAAATAGAGGCGGGGAATCAGATATGGGGAATCAGAGGTGTGGAATCAGAGGTTTGGAATCAGAGGCAGGGAATCAAAGTCGGGGAATCAGATATGGGGAATCAGAGGTGGCGAATCAAAGGCGGTGAAACAGAGATGGGGAATCAGGGCAGGGAATCAGAGGCAGGGAATCAAACACGGGGAATCAGAGCTGGGGAATCAGAGGCGGTGAATCAGAGTTGGGAATCAGAGGCGGGGAATCAGAGGCGGGGAAACAGAGGCGGGGAATCAGATATGGGGAATCAGAGGTGGGGAATCCGAGGTTGGGAATCAGAGGAAGGGAATCAGAGGCGGGGAATCAGAGGCGGGGAATCAGAGGAAGGGAATCAGATGTGCGGAATCGGAGATGGGGAATCAGAGGCAGGGAATCTGAGGCGCGGAATCAGATGCGGGGAATCAGAGGCCGGGAATCAGATATGGGGAAACAGAGGCGGGGAATCCGAGTCGGGGAAACAGAGGCGGGGAATCAGATATGGGGAATCAGAGGTGGGGAATCAGAGGATGGGAATCAGAGGCAGGGAATCAGAGGCTTGGAATCAGATGCAGGGAATCAGATGCGGGGAATCAGAGGCGGGGAATCAGAGCTGGGGAATCAGAGGTGGGGAATCAGATTTGGGGAATCAGAGGCGGGGACTTAGATATTGGGAAACAGAGGTGGGGAATCAGAGGCGGGGAAACCTTGGCAGGGAATCAGATATGGGGAATCAGAGGCGGGGAATCAGAGCTGGGGAATCAGAGGCGGGGTATTAGAGTTGGGGAATCAGAGGCGGGGAATCAGATATGGGGAAACAGAGGTGGGGAATCAGAGGCGGGGAAACAGTGGCAGGGAATCAGATATGGGGAATCAGAGGTGGGGAATCAGAGGCAGGGAATCAGAATCAGAAGCAGGGAATCAGAGGCCGGGAATCAGAGGCCGGAATCAGATGCTGGGAATCAGAGGCCTGGAATCAGAGGCGGGGAATCAGAGGCAGGGAATCAGATGCGGGGAATCAGAGGCGGGGAATCAGAGCTGGGGAATCAGAGGCAGGGAATCAGAATCAGAAGCGGGGAATCAGAGGCCGGGAATCAGAGGCCGGGAATCAGATGCTGGGAATAAGAGGCCGGGAATCAGAGGAGGGGAATCAGAGTCCGGGAATCAGAGATGGGGATTCAGAGGCGGGGAATCAGATATGGAGAATCAGAGATGGGGAATCAGAGGCGGGGAATCAGAGGCAGGGAATCGGACGCCGGGAATCAGAGGCGGGGAATCAGAGCTGGGGAATCAGAGGTGGGGAATCAGAGTTGGGGAATCAGAAGCGGGGAATCAGATATGGGGAAATAGAGGCGGGGAATCAGATATGGGGAATCAGAGGTGTGGAATCAGAGGTTGGGAATCAGAGGCAGGGAATCAGAGGCGGGGAAACAGAGGCGGGGTATCAGATATGGGGAATCTGAGGTGGCGAATCAAAGGCGGTGAAACAGAGATGGGGAATCAGGGCAGGGAATCAGAGGCAGGGAATCAGAGCTGGGGAAACAGAGGCGGGGAATCAGATATGGGAAATCAGAGGTGGGGAATCAGGGGCGGGGAATCAGTGGCAGGGAATCAGAGCTGGGGAATCAGAGGTGGGGAATCAGAGCTGGGGAAACAGAGGCGGGGAATCAGATATGGGGAATCAGAGGTGGGGAATCAGGGGCGGGGAATCAGTGGCAGGGAATCAGAGGCCGGGAATAAAAGGCGGGGAATCAGAGCTGGGGAATCAGAGGCGGGGAATCAGAGTTGGGGAATCAGAGGAGGGTAATCAGATATGGGGAAACAGAGGCCGGGAATCAGAGGCAGGGTAACAGAGGCGGGGAATCAGATATGGGGAATCAGAGGTGGGGAATTAGAGGTTGCAAATCAGAGGCGGGGAAACAGAGGCGGGGAATGAAATATAGGGAATCAGAGGTGGGGAATAAGAGGTTGTGAATCAGAGATGGGGAATCAAGGCGGGGAATCAGAGGCAGGGAATTAGACGCGGGGAATCAGAGGCGGGGATTCAGAGCTGGGGAATCAGAGGCGGTGAATCAGAGTTGGGGAATCAGAGGCAGGGAATCAGATATGGGGAATCAGAGGCGGGGAATCAGAGGCGGGGAAACAGAGGCGGGGAATCAGATATGGGGAATCAGAATTGGGGAATCAGCGGCAGGGAATCAGTGGCAGGGAATCAGAGGCGGGGAATCAGAGGCGGGGAATCAGAGGCAGGGAATCAGACACGGGGAATCGGAGGCGGGGAATCAGAGATGGGGAATCAGAGGCGGGGAATCAGAGGCAGGGAATCGGACTCCGGGAATCAGAGTCGGGGAATCAGAGCTGGGGAATCAGAGGCGGGGAATCAGAGTTGGGGAATCAGAGGCGGGGAATCAGATATGGGGAAATAGAGGCGGGGAATCAGATATGGGGAATCAGAGGTGTGGAATCAGAGGTTTGGAATCAGAGGCAGGGAATCAAAGTCGGGGAATCAGATATGGGGAATCAGAGGTGGCGAATCAAAGGCGGTGAAACAGAGATGGGGAATCAGGGCAGGGAATCAGAGGCAGGGAATCAAACACGGGGAATCAGAGCTGGGGAATCAGAGGCGGGGAATCAGAGTTGGGAATCAGAGGCGGGGAATCAGAGGCGGGGAAACAGAGGCGGGGAATCAGATATGGGGAATCAGAGGTGGGGAATCCGAGGTTGGGAATCAGAGGAAGGGAATCAGAGGCGGGGAATCAGAGGCGGGGAATCAGAGGAAGGGAATCAGATGTGCGGAATCGGAGATGGGGAATCAGAGGCAGGGAATCTGAGGCGCGGAATCAGATGCGGGGAATCAGAGGCCGGGAATCAGATATGGGGAAACAGAGGCGGGGAATCCGAGTCGGGGAAACAGAGGCGGGGAATCAGATATGGGGAATCAGAGGTGGGGAATCAGAGGATGGGAATCAGAGGCAGGGAATCAGAGGCTTGGAATCAGATGCAGGGAATCAGATGCGGGGAATCAGAGGCGGGGAATCAGAGCTGGGGAATCAGAGGTGGGGAATCAGATTTGGGGAATCAGAGGCGGGGACTTAGATATTGGGAAACAGAGGTGGGGAATCAGAGGCGGGGAAACCTTGGCAGGGAATCAGATATGGGGAATCAGAGGCGGGGAATCAGAGCTGGGGAATCAGAGGCGGGGTATTAGAGTTGGGGAATCAGAGGCGGGGAATCAGATATGGGGAAACAGAGGTGGGGAATCAGAGGCGGGGAAACAGTGGCAGGGAATCAGATATGGGGAATCAGAGGTGGGGAATCAGAGGCAGGGAATCAGAATCAGAAGCAGGGAATCAGAGGCCGGGAATCAGAGGCCGGAATCAGATGCTGGGAATCAGAGGCCTGGAATCAGAGGCGGGGAATCAGAGGCAGGGAATCAGATGCGGGGAATCAGAGGCGGGGAATCAGAGCTGGGGAATCAGAGGCGGGGTATTAGAGTTGGGGAATCAGAGGCGGGGAATCAGATATGGGGAAACAGAGGTGGGGAATCAGAGGCGGGGAAACAGTGGCAGGGAATCAGATATGGGGAATCAGAGGTGGGGAATCAGAGATGGGGAATCAGAGGCGGTGAATCAGAGATGGGGAATCAGAGGCGGGGAATCAGAGGCAGGAAATCAGACACGGGGATTCAGAGGCTGGGAATCAGACGGGGGGAATCAAAGGCGGGGAATCAGAGCTGGGGAATCAGAGGCAGGGAATCAGAGGCGGGGAATCAGATATGGGGAATCAGAGGCTGGGATTCAGAGGCGGGGAATCAGAGGCAGGGAATCAGACACGGGGAATCAGAGGTGGGGAATCAGAGATGGGGAATCAGAGGCGGTGAATCAGAGGCAGGGAATCAGACGCGGGGAATCTGAGGCGGGGAATCAGAGCTGGGGAATCAGTGGTGGGGAATCAGAGTTGGGGAATCAGAGGCAGGGAATCGGATGTGCGGAATCAGAGATGGGGAATCAGATGTGGGGAATCAGAGGAATCAGAGCTGGGGAATCAGAAGCGGGGAATCAGAGTTGGGGAATCAGAGGCGGGGAATCAGATATGGGGAATCAGAGGCAGGGAATCAGAGGCGGGGAATCAGAGGCAGGGAATCAGACGCGGGGAATCTGAGGCGGGGAATCAGAGCTGGGGAATCAGAGGTGGGGAATCAGAGTTGGGGAATCAGAGGCAGGGAATTGGATGTGCGGAATCAGAGCTGGGGAATCAGAGGCAGGGAATTGGATGTGCGGAATCAGAGCTGGGGAATCAGAGGCGGGGAATCAGAGTTGGGGCATCAGAGGTGGGGAATTAGATATAGGGAAACAGAGGCGGGGAATCAGAGGCGGGGAAACAGAGGCGGGGAATCAGATATGAGAAATCAGAGGTGGGGAATCAGAGGCAGGGATTCAGATGTGCTGAATCAGAGATGGGGAATCAGAGGCAGGGAATCAGAATCAGAAGCGGGGAATCAGAGGCCGGGAATCAGAGGCCGGGAATCAGATGCTGGGAATAAGAGGCCGGGAATCAGAGGTGGGGAATCAGTGTCCGGGAAACAGAGATGGGGATTCAGAGGCAGGGAATGAGATATGGAGAATCAGAGGCGGGGAATCAGAGGCCGGGAAACAGAGGTGGGGAATCAGATATGGGGAATCAGAGGTGGCGAATCAAAGGCGGTGAATCAGAGATGGGGAATCAGAGGCGGGGAATCAGAGGCAGGGAATCAGATGCGGGGAATCAGAGGCAGGGAATCAGAGCTGGCGAATCAGAGGCGGGGAATCAGAGGTGGGCAATCAGAGGCGGGGACTCAGATATGGGGAATCAGAGGCGGGGAATCAGAGGCGGGGAAACAGGCGGGGAATCAAATATAGGGAATCAGAGGTGGGGAATCAGAGGTTGTGAATCAGAGATGGGGAATCAAGGCGGGGAATCAGAGGCAGGGAATCAGACACGGGGAATCAGAGGCGGGGATTCAGAGCTGGGGAATCAGAGGCGGGGAATCAGAGTTGGGGAATCAGAGGCAGGGAATCAGATATGGGGAATCAGAGGCGGGGAATCAGAGGCGGGGAAACAGAGACGGGGAATCAGATATGGGGAATCAGAGGTGGGGAATCAGGGGCAGGGATTCAGTGCCAGGGAATCAGAGGCGGGGAATCAGAGGCGGGGAATCAGAGGCAGGGAATCAGACACGGGGAATCAGAGGCGGGGAATCAGAGATGGGGAATCAGAGGCGGGGAATCAGAGGCAGGGAATCGGACGCCGGGAATCAGAGTCGGGGAATCAGAGCTGGGGAATCAGAGGCGGGGAATCAGAGTTGGGGAATCAGAGGCGGGGATTCAGATATGGGGAAATAGAGGCGGGGAATCAGATTTGGGGAATCAGAGGTGGGGACTTAGATATTGGGAAACAGAGGCGGGGAATCAGAGGCGGGGAAACAGAGGCGGGGAATCAGATATGGGGAATCAGAGGTGGGGAATCAGGGGCGGGGAATCAGTGGCAGGGAATCAGAGGCCGGGAATAAAAGGCGGGGAATCAGAGCTGGGGAATCAGAGGCGGGGAATCAGAGTTGGGGAATCAGAGGAGGGTAATCAGATATGGGGAAACAGAGGCCGGGAATCAGAGGCAGGGTAACAGAGGCGGGGAATCAGATATGGGGAATCAGAGGTGGGGAATTAGAGGTTGCAAATCAGAGGCGGGGAAACAGAGGCGGGGAATGAAATATAGGGAATCAGAGGTGGGGAATAAGAGGTTGTGAATCAGAGATGGGGAATCAAGGCGGGGAATCAGAGGCAGGGAATCAGACGCGGGGAATCAGAGGCGGGGATTCAGAGCTGGGGAATCAGAGGCGGTGAATCAGAGTTAGGGAATCAGAGGCAGGGAATCAGATATGGGGAATCAGAGGCGGGGAATCAGAGGCGGGGAAACAGAGGCGGGGAATCAGATATGGGGAATCAGAATTGGGGAATCAGCGGCAGGGAATCAGTGGCAGGGAATCAGAGGCGGGGAATCAGAGGCGGGGAATCAGAGGCAGGGAATCAGACACGGGGAATCGGAGGCGGGGAATCAGAGATGGGGAATCAGAGGCGGGGAATCAGAGGCAGGGAATCGGACTCCGGGAATCAGAGTCGGGGAATCAGAGCTGGGGAATCAGAGGCGGGGAATCAGAGTTGGGGAATCAGAGGCGGGGAATCAGATATGGGGAAATAGAGGCGGGGAATCAGATATGGGGAATCAGAGGTGTGGAATCAGAGGTTTGGAATCAGAGGCAGGGAATCAAAGTCGGGGAATCAGATATGGGGAATCAGAGGTGGCGAATCAAAGGCGGTGAAACAGAGATGGGGAATCAGGGCAGGGAATCAGAGGCAGGGAATCAAACACGGGGAATCAGAGCTGGGGAATCAGAGGCGGTGAATCAGAGTTGGGAATCAGAGGCGGGGAATCAGAGGCGGGGAAACAGAGGCGGGGAATCAGATATGGGGAATCAGAGGTGGGGAATCCGAGGTTGGGAATCAGAGGAAGGGAATCAGAGGCGGGGAATCAGAGGCGGGGAATCAGAGGAAGGGAATCAGATGTGCGGAATCGGAGATGGGGAATCAGAGGCAGGGAATCTGAGGCGCGGAATCAGATGCGGGGAATCAGAGGCCGGGAATCAGATATGGGGAAACAGAGGCGGGGAATCCGAGTCGGGGAAACAGAGGCGGGGAATCAGATATGGGGAATCAGAGGTGGGGAATCAGAGGATGGGAATCAGAGGCAGGGAATCAGAGGCTTGGAATCAGATGCAGGGAATCAGATGCGGGGAATCAGAGGCGGGGAATCAGAGCTGGGGAATCAGAGGTGGGGAATCAGATTTGGGGAATCAGAGGCGGGGACTTAGATATTGGGAAACAGAGGTGGGGAATCAGAGGCGGGGAAACCTTGGCAGGGAATCAGATATGGGGAATCAGAGGCGGGGAATCAGAGCTGGGGAATCAGAGGCGGGGTATTAGAGTTGGGGAATCAGAGGCGGGGAATCAGATATGGGGAAACAGAGGTGGGGAATCAGAGGCGGGGAAACAGTGGCAGGGAATCAGATATGGGGAATCAGAGGTGGGGAATCAGAGGCAGGGAATCAGAATCAGAAGCAGGGAATCAGAGGCCGGGAATCAGAGGCCGGAATCAGATGCTGGGAATCAGAGGCCTGGAATCAGAGGCGGGGAATCAGAGGCAGGGAATCAGATGCGGGGAATCAGAGGCGGGGAATCAGAATCAGAAGCGGGGAATCAGAGGCCGGGAATCAGAGGCCGGGAATCAGATGCTGGGAATAAGAGGCCGGGAATCAGAGGAGGGGAATCAGAGTCCGGGAATCAGAGATGGGGATTCAGAGGCGGGGAATCAGATATGGAGAATCAGAGATGGGGAATCAGAGGCGGGGAATCAGAGGCAGGGAATCGGACGCCGGGAATCAGAGGCGGGGAATCAGAGCTGGGGAATCAGAGGTGGGGAATCAGAGTTGGGGAATCAGAAGCGGGGAATCAGATATGGGGAAATAGAGGCGGGGAATCAGATATGGGGAATCAGAGGTGTGGAATCAGAGGTTGGGAATCAGAGGCAGGGAATCAGAGGCGGGGAAACAGAGGCGGGGTATCAGATATGGGGAATCTGAGGTGGCGAATCAAAGGCGGTGAAACAGAGATGGGGAATCAGGGCAGGGAATCAGAGGCAGGGAATCAGAGCTGGGGAAACAGAGGCGGGGAATCAGATATGGGAAATCAGAGGTGGGGAATCAGGGGCGGGGAATCAGTGGCAGGGAATCAGAGCTGGGGAATCAGAGGTGGGGAATCAGAGCTGGGGAAACAGAGGCGGGGAATCAGATATGGGGAATCAGAGGTGGGGAATCAGGGGCGGGGAATCAGTGGCAGGGAATCAGAGGCCGGGAATAAAAGGCGGGGAATCAGAGCTGGGGAATCAGAGGCGGGGAATCAGAGTTGGGGAATCAGAGGAGGGT
Source organism: Narcine bancroftii (assembly GCF_036971445.1). Lineage (NCBI taxonomy): Eukaryota > Metazoa > Chordata > Chondrichthyes > Torpediniformes > Narcinidae > Narcine > Narcine bancroftii. Next base: position 2,342,982 of record NW_027211883.1, read on the forward strand.
AATCAGATATGGGGAAACAGAGGCCGGGAATCAGAGGCAGGGTAACAGAGGCGGGGAATCAGATATGGGGAATCAGAGGTGGGGAATTAGAGGTTGCAAATCAGAGGCGGGGAAACAGAGGCGGGGAATGAAATATAGGGAATCAGAGGTGGGGAATAAGAGGTTGTGAATCAGAGATGGGGAATCAAGGCGGGGAATCAGAGGCAGGGAATTAGACGCGGGGAATCAGAGGCGGGGATTCAGAGCTGGGGAATCAGAGGCGGTGAATCAGAGTTGGGGAATCAGAGGCAGGGAATCAGATATGGGGAATCAGAGGCGGGGAATCAGAGGCGGGGAAACAGAGGCGGGGAATCAGATATGGGGAATCAGAATTGGGGAATCAGCGGCAGGGAATCAGTGGCAGGGAATCAGAGGCGGGAAATCAGAGGCGGGGAATCAGAGGCAGGGAATCAGACACGGGGAATCGGAGGCGGGGAATCAGAGATGGGGAATCAGAGGCGGGGAATCAGAGGCAGGGAATCGGACTCCGGGAATCAGAGTCGGGGAATCAGAGCTGGGGAATCAGAGGCGGGGAATCAGAGTTGGGGAATCAGAGGCGGGGAATCAGATATGGGGAAATAGAGGCGGGGAATCAGATATGGGGAATCAGAGGTGTGGAATCAGAGGTTTGGAATCAGAGGCAGGGAATCAAAGTCGGGGAATCAGATATGGGGAATCAGAGGTGGCGAATCAAAGGCGGTGAAACAGAGATGGGGAATCAGGGCAGGGAATCAGAGGCAGGGAATCAAACACGGGGAATCAGAGCTGGGGAATCAGAGGCGGGGAATCAGAGTTGGGAATCAGAGGCGGGGAATCAGAGGCGGGGAAACAGAGGCGGGGAATCAGATATGGGGAATCAGAGGTGGGGAATCCGAGGTTGGGAATCAGAGGAAGGGAATCAGAGGCGGGGAATCAGAGGCGGGGAATCAGAGGAAGGGAATCAGATGTGCGGAATCGGAGATGGGGAATCAGAGGCAGGGAATCTGAGGCGCGGAATCAGATGCGGGGAATCAGAGGCCGGGAATCAGATATGGGGAAACAGAGGCGGGGAATCCGAGTCGGGGAAACAGAGGCGGGGAATCAGATATGGGGAATCAGAGGTGGGGAATCAGAGGATGGGAATCAGAGGCAGGGAATCAGAGGCTTGGAATCAGATGCAGGGAATCAGATGCGGGGAATCAGAGGCGGGGAATCAGAGCTGGGGAATCAGAGGTGGGGAATCAGATTTGGGGAATCAGAGGCGGGGACTTAGATATTGGGAAACAGAGGTGGGGAATCAGAGGCGGGGAAACCTTGGCAGGGAATCAGATATGGGGAATCAGAGGCGGGGAATCAGAGCTGGGGAATCAGAGGCGGGGTATTAGAGTTGGGGAATCAGAGGCGGGGAATCAGATATGGGGAAACAGAGGTGGGGAATCAGAGGCGGGGAAACAGTGGCAGGGAATCAGATATGGGGAATCAGAGGTGGGGAATCAGAGGCAGGGAATCAGAATCAGAAGCAGGGAATCAGAGGCCGGGAATCAGAGGCCGGAATCAGATGCTGGGAATCAGAGGCCTGGAATCAGAGGCGGGGAATCAGAGGCAGGGAATCAGATGCGGGGAATCAGAGGCGGGGAATCAGAGCTGGGGAATCAGAGGCGGGGTATTAGAGTTGGGGAATCAGAGGCGGGGAATCAGATATGGGGAAACAGAGGTGGGGAATCAGAGGCGGGGAAACAGTGGCAGGGAATCAGATATGGGGAATCAGAGGTGGGGAATCAGAGATGGGGAATCAGAGGCGGTGAATCAGAGATGGGGAATCAGAGGCGGGGAATCAGAGGCAGGAAATCAGACACGGGGATTCAGAGGCTGGGAATCAGACGGGGGGAATCAAAGGCGGGGAATCAGAGCTGGGGAATCAGAGGCAGGGAATCAGAGGCGGGGAATCAGATATGGGGAATCAGAGGCTGGGATTCAGAGGCGGGGAATCAGAGGCAGGGAATCAGACACGGGGAATCAGAGGTGGGGAATCAGAGATGGGGAATCAGAGGCGGTGAATCAGAGGCAGGGAATCAGACGCGGGGAATCTGAGGCGGGGAATCAGAGCTGGGGAATCAGTGGTGGGGAATCAGAGTTGGGGAATCAGAGGCAGGGAATCGGATGTGCGGAATCAGAGATGGGGAATCAGATGTGGGGAATCAGAGGAATCAGAGCTGGGGAATCAGAAGCGGGGAATCAGAGTTGGGGAATCAGAGGCGGGGAATCAGATATGGGGAATCAGAGGCAGGGAATCAGAGGCGGGGAATCAGAGGCAGGGAATCAGACGCGGGGAATCTGAGGCGGGGAATCAGAGCTGGGGAATCAGAGGTGGGGAATCAGAGTTGGGGAATCAGAGGCAGGGAATTGGATGTGCGGAATCAGAGCTGGGGAATCAGAGGCAGGGAATTGGATGTGCGGAATCAGAGCTGGGGAATCAGAGGCGGGGAATCAGAGTTGGGGCATCAGAGGTGGGGAATTAGATATAGGGAAACAGAGGCGGGGAATCAGAGGCGGGGAAACAGAGGCGGGGAATCAGATATGAGAAATCAGAGGTGGGGAATCAGAGGCAGGGATTCAGATGTGCTGAATCAGAGATGGGGAATCAGAGGCAGGGAATCAGAATCAGAAGCGGGGAATCAGAGGCCGGGAATCAGAGGCCGGGAATCAGATGCTGGGAATAAGAGGCCGGGAATCAGAGGTGGGGAATCAGTGTCCGGGAAACAGAGATGGGGATTCAGAGGCAGGGAATGAGATATGGAGAATCAGAGGCGGGGAATCAGAGGCCGGGAAACAGAGGTGGGGAATCAGATATGGGGAATCAGAGGTGGCGAATCAAAGGCGGTGAATCAGAGATGGGGAATCAGAGGCGGGGAATCAGAGGCAGGGAATCAGATGCGGGGAATCAGAGGCAGGGAATCAGAGCTGGCGAATCAGAGGCGGGGAATCAGAGGTGGGCAATCAGAGGCGGGGACTCAGATATGGGGAATCAGAGGCGGGGAATCAGAGGCGGGGAAACAGGCGGGGAATCAAATATAGGGAATCAGAGGTGGGGAATCAGAGGTTGTGAATCAGAGATGGGGAATCAAGGCGGGGAATCAGAGGCAGGGAATCAGACACGGGGAATCAGAGGCGGGGATTCAGAGCTGGGGAATCAGAGGCGGGGAATCAGAGTTGGGGAATCAGAGGCAGGGAATCAGATATGGGGAATCAGAGGCGGGGAATCAGAGGCGGGGAAACAGAGACGGGGAATCAGATATGGGGAATCAGAGGTGGGGAATCAGGGGCAGGGATTCAGTGCCAGGGAATCAGAGGCGGGGAATCAGAGGCGGGGAATCAGAGGCAGGGAATCAGACACGGGGAATCAGAGGCGGGGAATCAGAGATGGGGAATCAGAGGCGGGGAATCAGAGGCAGGGAATCGGACGCCGGGAATCAGAGTCGGGGAATCAGAGCTGGGGAATCAGAGGCGGGGAATCAGAGTTGGGGAATCAGAGGCGGGGATTCAGATATGGGGAAATAGAGGCGGGGAATCAGATTTGGGGAATCAGAGGTGGGGACTTAGATATTGGGAAACAGAGGCGGGGAATCAGAGGCGGGGAAACAGAGGCGGGGAATCAGATATGGGGAATCAGAGGTGGGGAATCAGAGGCAGGGAATCAGATGTGCGGAATCAGAGATGGGGAATCAGAGGCAGGGAATCAGAATCAGAAGCAGGGAATCAGAGGCCGGGAATCAGAGGCCGGAATCAGATGATGGGAATCAGAGGCCTGGAATCAGAGGCGGGGAATCAGAGCTGGGGAATCAGAGGCGGGGAATCAGAGGCAGGGAATCAGAGCTGGGGAATCAGAGGCGGGGTATTAGAGTTTGGGAATCAGAGGCGGGGAATCAGATATGGGGAATCAGAGGTGGGGAATCAGAGGATGGGAATCAGAGGCAGGGAATCAGAGGCTTGGAATCAGATGCAGGGAATCAGATGCTGGGAATCAGAGGCGGGGAATCAGAGCTGGGGAATCAGAGGTGGGGAATCAGATTTGGGGAATCAGAGGCGGGGACTTAGATATTGGGAAACAGAGGTGGGGAATCAGAGGCGGGGAAACCTTGGCAGGGAATCAGATATGGGGAATCAGAGGCGGGGAATCAGAGCTGGGGAATCAGAGGCGGGGTATTAGAGTTGGGGAATCAGAGGCGGGGAATCAGATATGGGGAAACAGAGGTGGGGAATCGGAGGCGGGGAAACAGTGGCAGGGAATCAGATATGGGGAATCAGAGGTGGGGAATCAGAGGCAGGGAATCAGAATCAGAAGCAGGGAATCAGAGGCCGGGAATCAGAGGCCGGAATCAGATGCTGGGAATCAGAGGCCTGGAATCAGAGGCGGGGAATCAGAGGCAGGGAATCAGATGCGGGGAATCAGAGGCGGGGAATCAGAGCTGGGGAATCAGAGGCGGGGTATTAGAGTTGGGGAATCAGAGGCGGGGAATCAGATATGGGGAAACAGAGGTGGGGAATCAGAGGCGGGGAAACAGTGGCAGGGAATCAGATATGGGGAATCAGAGGTGGGGAATCAGAGATGGGGAATCAGAGGCGGTGAATCAGAGATGGGGAATCAGAGGCGGGGAATCAGAGGCAGGAAATCAGACACGGGGATTCAGAGGCTGGGAATCAGACGGGGGGAATCAAAGGCGGGGAATCAGAGCTGGGGAATCAGAGGCAGGGAATCAGAGGCGGGGAATCAGATATGGGGAATCAGAGGCTGGGATTCAGAGGCGGGGAATCAGAGGCAGGGAATCAGACACGGGGAATCAGAGGTGGGGAATCAGAGATGGGGAATCAGAGGCGGTGAATCAGAGGCAGGGAATCAGACGCGGGGAATCTGAGGCGGGGAATCAGAGCTGGGGAATCAGTGGTGGGGAATCAGAGTTGGGGAATCAGAGGCAGGGAATCGGATGTGCGGAATCAGAGATGGGGAATCAGATGTGGGGAATCAGAGGAATCAGAGCTGGGGAATCAGAAGCGGGGAATCAGAGTTGGGGAATCAGAGGCGGGGAATCAGATATGGGGAATCAGAGGCAGGGAATCAGAGGCGGGGAATCAGAGGCAGGGAATCAGACGCGGGGAATCTGAGGCGGGGAATCAGAGCTGGGGAATCAGAGGTGGGGAATCAGAGTTGGGGAATCAGAGGCAGGGAATTGGATGTGCGGAATCAGAGCTGGGGAATCAGAGGCGGGGAATCAGAGTTGGGGCATCAGAGGTGGGGAATTAGATATAGGGAAACAGAGGCGGGGAATCAGAGGCGGGGAAACAGAGGCGGGGAATCAGATATGAGAAATCAGAGGTGGGGAATCAGAGGCAGGGATTCAGATGTGCTGAATCAGAGATGGGGAATCAGAGGCAGGGAATCAGAATCAGAAGCGGGGAATCAGAGGCCGGGAATCAGAGGCCGGGAATCAGATGCTGGGAATAAGAGGCCGGGAATCAGAGGTGGGGAATCAGTGTCCGGGAATCAGAGATGGGGATTCAGAGGCGGGGAATGAGATATGGAGAATCAGAGGCGGGGATCAGAGGCCGGGAAACAGAGGTGGGGAATCAGATATGGGGAATCAGAGGTGGCGAATCAAAGGCGGTGAATCAGAGATGGGGAATCAGAGGCGGGGAATCAGAGGCAGGGAATCAGATGCGGGGAATCAGAGGCAGGGAATCAGAGCTGGCGAATCAGAGGCGGGGAATCAGAGGTGGGCAATCAGAGGCGGGGACTCAGATATGGGGAATCAGAGGCGGGGAATCAGAGGCGGGGAAACAGGCGGGGAATCAAATATAGGGAATCAGAGGTGGGGAATCAGAGGTTGTGAATCAGAGATGGGGAATCAAGGCGGGGAATCAGAGGCAGGGAATCAGACACGGGGAATCAGAGGCGGGGATTCAGAGCTGGGGAATCAGAGGCGGGGAATCAGAGTTGGGGAATCAGAGGCAGGGAATCAGATATGGGGAATCAGAGGCGGGGAATCAGAGGCGGGGAAACAGAGACGGGGAATCAGATATGGGGAATCAGAGGTGGGGAATCAGGGGCAGGGATTCAGTGTCAGGGAATCAGAGGCGGGGAATCAGAGGCGGGGAATCAGAGGCAGGGAATCAGACACGGGGAATCAGAGGCGGGGAATCAGAGATGGGGAATCAGAGGCGGGGAATCAGAGGCAGGGAATCGGACGCCGGGAATCAGAGTCGGGGAATCAGAGCTGGGGAATCAGAGGCGGGGAATCAGAGTTGGGGAATCAGAGGCGGGGATTCAGATATGGGGAAATAGAGGCGGGGAATCAGATTTGGGGAATCAGAGGTGGGGACTTAGATATTGGGAAACAGAGGCGGGGAATCAGAGGCGGGGAAACAGAGGCGGGGAATCAGATATGGGGAATCAGAGGTGGGGAATCAGAGGCAGGGAATCAGATGTGCGGAATCAGAGATGGGGAATCAGAGGCAGGGAATCAGAATCAGAAGCAGGGAATCAGAGGCCGGGAATCAGAGGCCGGAATCAGATGATGGGAATCAGAGGCCTGGAATCAGAGGCGGGGAATCAGAGCTGGGGAATCAGAGGCGGGGAATCAGAGGCAGGGAATCAGAGCTGGGGAATCAGAGGCGGGGTATTAGAGTTTGGGAATCAGAGGCGGGGAATCAGATATGGGGAAACAGAGGTAGGGAATCAGAGGCGGGGAAACAGAGGCAGGGAATCAGATATGGGGAATCAGAGGCGGGGAATCAGAGGTGGGGAATCATAGGCAGGGAATCGGATGTGCGGAATCAGAGATGGGGAATCAGAGGCCGGGAATCAGAGGTGGTGAATCAGAGAAGGGGAATCAGAGGCGGGGAATCAGAGGCAGGGTATCAGACGCGGGGAATCAGAGGTGGGCAATCAGAGGCGGGGAATCAGATATGGGGAATCAGAGGCGGGGAATCAGAGGCGGGGAAACAGAGGCGGGGAATCAGATATGGGGAATCAGAGGTGGGGCATCAGAGGTTGTGAATCACAGATGGGGAATCAGAGGCGGGGAATCAGAGGCAGGGAATCAGACGCGGGGAATCAGAGGCGGGGATTCAGAGCTGGGGAATCAGAAGCGGGGAATCAGTGTTGGGGAATCGGAGGCGGGGAATCAGATATGGGGAATCAGAGGCAGGGAATCAGAGGTGGGGAATCAGAGGATGGGAATCAGAGGCAGGGAATCAGAGGCTTGGAATCAGATGCAGGGAATCAGATGCGGGGAATCAGAGGCGGGGAATCAGAGCTGGGGAATCAGAGGTGGGGAATCAGATTTGGGGAATCAGAGGCGGGGACTTAGATATTGGGAAACAGAGGTGGGGAATCAGAGGCGGGGAAACCTTGGCAGGGAATCAGATATGGGGAATCAGAGGCGGGGAATCAGAGCTGGGGAATCAGAGGCGGGGTATTAGAGTTGGGGAATCAGAGGCGGGGAATCAGATATGGGGAAACAGAGGTGGGGAATCAGAGGCGGGGAAACAGTGGCAGGGAATCAGATATGGGGAATCAGAGGTGGGGAATCAGAGGCAGGGAATCAGAATCAGAAGCAGGGAATCAGAGGCCGGGAATCAGAGGCCGGAATCAGATGCTGGGAATCAGAGGCCTGGAATCAGAGGCGGGGAATCAGAGGCAGGGAATCAGATGCGGGGAATCAGAGGCGGGGAATCAGAGCTGGGGAATCAGAGGCAGGGTATTAGAGTTGGGGAATCAGAGGCGGGGAATCAGATATGGGGAAACAGAGGTGGGGAATCAGAGGCGGGGAAACAGTGGCAGGGAATCAGATATGGGGAATCAGAGGTGGGGAATCAGAGATGGGGAATCAGAGGCGGTGAATCAGAGATGGGGAATCAGAGGCGGGGAATCAGAGGCAGGAAATCAGACACGGGGATTCAGAGGCTGGGAATCAGACGGGGGGAATCAAAGGCGGGGAATCAGAGCTGGGGAATCAGAGGCAGGGAATCAGAGGCGGGGAATCAGATATGGGGAATCAGAGGCTGGGATTCAGAGGCGGGGAATCAGAGGCAGGGAATCAGACACGGGGAATCAGAGGTGGGGAATCAGAGATGGGGAATCAGAGGCGGTGAATCAGAGGCAGGGAATCAGACGCGGGGAATCTGAGGCGGGGAATCAGAGCTGGGGAATCAGTGGTGGGGAATCAGAGTTGGGGAATCAGAGGCAGGGAATCGGATGTGCGGAATCAGAGATGGGGAATCAGATGTGGGGAATCAGAGGAATCAGAGCTGGGGAATCAGAAGCGGGGAATCAGAGTTGGGGAATCAGAGGCGGGGAATCAGATATGGGGAATCAGAGGCAGGGAATCAGAGGCGGGGAATCAGAGGCAGGGAATCAGACGCGGGGAATCTGAGGCGGGGAATCAGAGCTGGGGAATCAGAGGTGGGGAATCAGAGTTGGGGAATCAGAGGCAGGGAATTGGATGTGCGGAATCAGAGCTGGGGAATCAGAGGCGGGGAATCAGAGTTGGGGCATCAGAGGTGGGGAATTAGATATAGGGAAACAGAGGCGGGGAATCAGAGGCGGGGAAACAGAGGCGGGGAATCAGATATGAGAAATCAGAGGTGGGGAATCAGAGGCAGGGATTCAGATGTGCTGAATCAGAGATGGGGAATCAGAGGCAGGGAATCAGAATCAGAAGCGGGGAATCAGAGGCCGGGAATCAGAGGCCGGGAATCAGATGCTGGGAATAAGAGGCCGGGAATCAGAGGTGGGGAATCAGTGTCCGGGAATCAGAGATGGGGATTCAGAGGCGGGGAATGAGATATGGAGAATCAGAGGCGGGGAATCAGAGGCCGGGAAACAGAGGTGGGGAATCAGATATGGGGAATCAGAGGTGGCGAATCAAAGGCGGTGAATCAGAGATGGGGAATCAGAGGCGGGGAATCAGAGGCAGGGAATCAGATGCGGGGAATCAGAGGCAGGGAATCAGAGCTGGCGAATCAGAGGCGGGGAATCAGAGGTGGGCAATCAGAGGCGGGGACTCAGATATGGGGAATCAGAGGCGGGGAATCAGAGGCGGGGAAACAGGCGGGGAATCAAATATAGGGAATCAGAGGTGGGGAATCAGAGGTCGTGAATCAGAGATGGGGAATCAAGGCGGGGAATCAGAGGCAGGGAATCAGACACGGGGAATCAGAGGCGGGGATTCAGAGCTGGGGAATCAGAGGCGGGGAATCAGAGTTGGGGAATCAGAGGCAGGGAATCAGATATGGGGAATCAGAGGCGGGGAATCAGAGGCGGGGAAACAGAGACGGGGAATCAGATATGGGGAATCAGAGGTGGGGAATCAGGGGCAGGGATTCAGTGTCAGGGAATCAGAGGCGGGGAATCAGAGGCGGGGAATCAGAGGCAGGGAATCAGACACGGGGAATCAGAGGCGGGGAATCAGAGATGGGGAATCAGAGGCGGGGAATCAGAGGCAGGGAATCGGACGCCGGGAATCAGAGTCGGGGAATCAGAGCTGGGGAATCAGAGGCGGGGAATCAGAGTTGGGGAATCAGAGGCGGGGATTCAGATATGGGGAAATAGAGGCGGGGAATCAGATTTGGGGAATCAGAGGTGGGGACTTAGATATTGGGAAACAGAGGCGGGGAAACAGAGGCGGGGAATCAGATATGGGGAATCAGAGGTGGGGAATCAGAGGCAGGGAATCAGATGTGCGGAATCAGAGATGGGGAATCAGAGGCAGGGAATCAGAATCAGAAGCAGGGAATCAGAGGCCGGGAATCAGAGGCCGGAATCAGATGATGGGAATCAGAGGCCTGGAATCAGAGGCGGGGAATCAGAGCTGGGGAATCAGAGGCGGGGAATCAGAGGCAGGGAATCAGAGCTGGGGAATCAGAGGCGGGGTATTAGAGTTTGGGAATCAGAGGCGGGGAATCAGATATGGGGAAACAGAGGTAGGGAATCAGAGGCGGGGAAACAGAGGCAGGGAATCAGATATGGGGAATCAGAGGCGGGGAATCAGAGGTGGGGAATCATAGGCAGGGAATCGGATGTGCGGAATCAGAGATGGGGAATCAGAGGCCGGGAATCAGAGGTGGTGAATCAGAGATGGGGAATCAGAGGCGGGGAATCAGAGGCAGGGTATCAGACGCGGGGAATCAGAGGTGGGCAATCAGAGGCGGGGAATCAGATATGGGGAATCAGAGGCGGGGAATCAGAGGCGGGGAAACAGAGGCGGGGAATCAGATATGGGGAATCAGAGGTGGGGCATCAGAGGTTGTGAATCACAGATGGGGAATCAGAGGCGGGGAATCAGAGGCAGGGAATCAGACGCGGGGAATCAGAGGCGGGGATTCAGAGCTGGGGAATCAGAAGCGGGGAATCAGTGTTGGGGAATCGGAGGCGGGGAATCAGATATGGGGAATCAGAGGCAGGGAATCAGAGGCGGGGAATCAGAGGCTGGGAATCAGAGGTGGGGAATCAGAGTTGGGGAATCAGAGGCAGGGAATTGGATGTGCGGAATCAGAGATGGGGAATCAGAGGTGGGGAATCAGAGGCGGTGAATCAGAGATGGGGAATCAGAGGCGGGGAATCAGAGGCAGGAAATCAGACACGGGGATTCAGAGGCTGGGAATCAGACGGGGGGAATCAAAGGCGGGGAATCAGAGCTGGGGAATCTGAGGCAGGGAATCAGAGTTGGGGATTCAGAGGCGGGGAATCAGATATGGGGAAACAGAGGCGGGGAATCAGAGGCGGGCAAACAGAGGCGGGGAATTAGATATGGGGAATCAGAGGTAGGGAATCAGAGGTGGTGAATCAGTGATGGGGAATCACAGGCGGGGAATCAGAGGCAGGGAATAGAACGCGGGGAATCAGAGGCAGGGAATCAGAGCTGGGGAATCAGAGGCGGGGAATCATAGTTGGGAATCAGAGGCGGGAATCAGATATGGGGAAACAGAGGCGGGGAATCAGAGGCGGGGAAACCGAGGCGGGGAATCAGATATGGGGAATCGGATGCAGGGAATCAGAGGCGGGGAATCAGAGCTGGGGAATCAGAGGCGGGGAATCAGAGTTGGGGCATCAGAGGTGGGGAATTAGATATAGGGAAACAGAGGCAGGGAAACAGAGGCGGGGAAACAGAGGCGGGGAATCAGATATGGGGAATCAGAGGAGGGGAATCAGAGGCAGGGAATCAGATGTGCGGAATCAGAGATGGGGAATCAGAGGCAGGGAATCAGAAGCGGGGAATCAGAGGCCGGGAATCAGAGGCCGGGAATCAGATGCTGGGAATAAGAGGCCGGGAATCAGAGGAGGGGAATCAGAGTCCGGGAATGAGAGATGGGGATTCAGAGGCGGGGAATGAGATATGGAGAATCAGAGGCGGGGAATCAGAGGCGGGGAAACAGAGGTGGGGAATCAGATATGGGGAATCAGAGGTGGCGAATCAAAGGCGGTGAATCAGAGATGGGGAATCAGAGGCGGGGAATCAGAGGCAGGGAATCAGATGCGGGGAATCAGAGGCGGGGAATCAGAGCTGGCGAATCAGTGGCTGGGAATCAGAGGTGGGCAATCAGAGGCGGGGAATCAGATATGGGGAATCAGAGGCGGGGAATCAGAGGCGGGGAAACAGAGGCGGGGAATCAAATATAGGGAATCAGAGGTGGGGAATCAGAGGTCGTGAATCAGAGATGGGGAATCAAGGCGGGGAATCAGAGGCAGGGAATCAGACGCGGGGATTCAGATCTGGGGAATCAGAGGCGGGGAATCAGAGTTGGGGAATCAGAGGCAGGGAATCAGATATGGGGAATCAGAGGCGGGGAATCAGAGGCCGGGAATCAGATATGGGGAAACAGAGGCGGGGAATCCGAGGCGGGGAAACAGAGGCGGGGAATCAGATGTGGGGAATCAGAGGTGGGGAATCAGAGGTTGGGAATCAGAGGCAGGGAATCAGAGGCTTGGAATCAGATGCAGGGTATCAGATGCGGGGAATCAGAGGCGGGGAATCAGAGCTGGGGAATCAGAGGTGGGGAATCAGATGTGCGTAATCAGAGATGGGCAATCAGAGGCAGGGAATCAGAATCAGAAGCGGGGAATCAGAGGCCGGGAATCAGAGGCCGGGAATCAGATGCTGGGAATAAGAGGCCGGGAATCAGAGGAGGGGAATCAGAGTCCGGGAATCAGAGATGGGGATTCAGAGGCGGGGAATCAGATATGGAGAATCAGAGATGGGGAATCAGAGGCGGGGAATCAGAGGCAGGCAATCGGACGCCGGGGATCAGAGGCGGGGAATCAGAGCTGGGGAATCAGAGGTGGGGAATCAGAGTTGGGGAATCAGAAGCGGGGAATCAGATATGGGGAAATAGAGGCGGGGAATCAGATATGGGGAATCAGAGGTGTGGAATCAGAGGTTGGGAATCAGAGGCAGGGCATCAGAGGCGGGGAAACAGAGGCGGAGAATCAGATATGGGGAATCTGAGGTGGCGAATCAAAGGCGGTGAAACAGAGATGGGGAATCAGGGCAGGGAATCAGAGGCAGGGAATCAGAGCTGGGGAAACAGAGGCGGGGAATCAGATATGGGAAATCAGAGGTGGGGAATCAGGGGCGGGGAATCAGTGGCAGGGAATCAGAGCTGGGGAATCAGAGGTGGGGAATCAGAGCTGGGGAAACAGAGGCGGGGAATCAGATATGGGGAATCAGAGGTGGGGAATCAGGGGCGTGGAATCAGTGGCAGGGAATCAGAGGCCGGGAATAAAAGGCGGGGAATCAGAGCTGGGGAATCAGAGGCGGGGAATCAGAGTTGTGGAATCAGAGGAGGGGAATCAGATATGGGGAAACAGAGGCCGGGAATCAGAGGCAGGGTAACAGAGGCGGGGAATCAGATATGGGGAATCAGAGGTGGGGAATTAGAGGTTGCGAATCAGAGGCGGGGAAACAGAGGCGGGGAATCAAATATAGGGAATCAGAGGTGGGGAATCAGAGGTTGTGAATCAGAGATGGGGAATCAAGGCGGGGAATCAGAGGCAGGGAATCAGACGCGGGGAATCAGAGGCGGGGATTCAGAGCTGGGGAATCAGAGGGGGTGAATCAGAGTTGGGGAATCAGAGGCAGGGAATCAGATATGGGGAATCAGAGGCGGGGAATCAGAGGCGGGGAAACAGAGGCGGGGAATCAGATATGGGGAATCAGAATTGGGGAATCAGGGGCAGGGAATCAGTGGCAGGGAATCAGAGGCGGGGAATCAGAGGTGGGGAATCAGAGGCAGGGAATCAGACACGGGGAATCGGAGGCGGGGAATCAGAGATGGGGAATCAGAGGCGGGGAATCAGAGGCAGGGAATCGGACTCCGGGAATCAGAGTCGGGGTATCAGAGCTGGGGAATCAGAGGCGGGGAATCAGAGTTGGGGAATCAGAGGCGGGGAATCAGATATGGGGAAATAGAGGCGGGGAATCAGATATGGGGAATCAGAGGTGTGGAATCAGAGGTTGGGAATCAGAGGCAGGGAATCAAAGTCGGGGAATCAGATATGGGGAATCAGAGGTGGCGAATCAAAGGCGGTGAAACAGAGATGGGGAATCAGAGTTGGGGAATCAGAGGCAGGGAATTGGATGTGCGGAATCAGAGATGGGGAATCAGAGGTGGGGAATCAGAGGCGGTGAATCAGAGATGGGGAATCAGAGGCGGGGAATCAGAGGCAGGAAATCAGACACGGGGATTCAGAGGCTGGGAATCAGACGGGGGGAATCAAAGGCGGGGAATCAGAGCTGGGGAATCTGAGGCAGGGAATCAGAGTTGGGGATTCAGAGGCGGGGAATCAGATATGGAGAATCAGAGATGGGGAATCAGAGGCCGGGAATCAGAGGTGGTGAATCAGAGATGGGGAATCAGAGGCGGGGAATCAGAGGCAGGGTATCAGACGCGGGGAATCAGAGGTGGGCAATCAGAGGCGGGGAATCAGATATGGGGAATCAGAGGCGGGGAATCAGAGGCGGGGAAACAGAGGCGGGGAATCAGATATGGGGAATCAGAGGTGGGGCATCAGAGGTTGTGAATCACAGATGGGGAATCAGAGGCGGGGAATCAGAGGCAGGGAATCAGACGCGGGGAATCAGAGGCGGGGATTCAGAGCTGGGGAATCAGAAGCGGGGAATCAGTGTTGGGGAATCGGAGGCGGGGAATCAGATATGGGGAATCAGAGGCAGGGAATCAGAGGCGGGGAATCAGAGGCTGGGAATCAGAGGTGGGGAATCAGAGTTGGGGAATCAGAGGCAGGGAATTGGATGTGCGGAATCAGAGATGGGGAATCAGAGGTGGGGAATCAGAGGCAGTGAATCAGAGATGGGGAATCAGAGGCGGGGAATCAGAGGCAGGAAATCAGACACGGGGATTCAGAGGCTGGGAATCAGACGGGGGGAATCAAAGGCGGGGAATCAGAGCTGGGGAATCTGAGGCAGGGAATCAGAGTTGGGGATTCAGAGGCGGGGAATCAGATATGGGGAAACAGAGGCGGGGAATCAGAGGCGGGCAAACAGAGGCGGGGAATTAGATATGGGGAATCAGAGGTAGGGAATCAGAGGTGGTGAATCAGTGATGGGGAATCACAGGCGGGGAATCAGAGGCAGGGAATAGAACGCGGGGAATCAGAGGCAGGGAATCAGAGCTGGGGAATCAGAGGCGGGGAATCATAGTTGGGAATCAGAGGCGGGAATCAGATATGGGGAAACAGAGGCGGGGAATCAGAGGCGGGGAAACCGAGGCGGGGAATCAGATATGGGGAATCGGATGCAGGGAATCAGAGGCGGGGAATCAGAGCTGGGGAATCAGAGGCGGGGAATCAGAGTTGGGGCATCAGAGGTGGGGAATTAGATATAGGGAAACAGAGGCAGGGAAACAGAGGCGGGGAAACAGAGGCGGGGAATCAGATATGGGGAATCAGAGGAGGGGAATCAGAGGCAGGGAATCAGATGTGCGGAATCAGAGATGGGGAATCAGAGGCAGGGAATCAGAAGCGGGGAATCAGAGGCCGGGAATCAGAGGCCGGGAATCAGATGCTGGGAATAAGAGGCCGGGAATCAGAGGAGGGGAATCAGAGTCCGGGAATGAGAGATGGGGATTCAGAGGCGGGGAATGAGATATGGAGAATCAGAGGCGGGGAATCAGAGGCGGGGAAACAGAGGTGGGGAATCAGATATGGGGAATCAGAGGTGGCGAATCAAAGGCGGTGAATCAGAGATGGGGAATCAGAGGCGGGGAATCAGAGGCAGGGAATCAGATGCGGGGAATCAGAGGCGGGGAATCAGAGCTGGCGAATCAGTGGCTGGGAATCAGAGGTGGGCAATCAGAGGCGGGGAATCAGATATGGGGAATCAGAGGCGGGGAATCAGAGGCGGGGAAACAGAGGCGGGGAATCAAATATAGGGAATCAGAGGTGGGGAATCAGAGGTCGTGAATCAGAGATGGGGAATCAAGGCGGGGAATCAGAGGCAGGGAATCAGACGCGGGGATTCAGATCTGGGGAATCAGAGGCGGGGAATCAGAGTTGGGGAATCAGAGGCAGGGAATCAGATATGGGGAATCAGAGGCGGGGAATCAGAGGCCGGGAATCAGATATGGGGAAACAGAGGCGGGGAATCCGAGGCGGGGAAACAGAGGCGGGGAATCAGATGTGGGGAATCAGAGGTGGGGAATCAGAGGTTGGGAATCAGAGGCAGGGAATCAGAGGCTTGGAATCAGATGCAGGGTATCAGATGCGGGGAATCAGAGGCGGGGAATCAGAGCTGGGGAATCAGAGGTGGGGAATCAGATGTGCGTAATCAGAGATGGGCAATCAGAGGCAGGGAATCAGAATCAGAAGCGGGGAATCAGAGGCCGGGAATCAGAGGCCGGGAATCAGATGCTGGGAATAAGAGGCCGGGAATCAGAGGAGGGGAATCAGAGTCCGGGAATCAGAGATGGGGATTCAGAGGCGGGGAATCAGATATGGAGAATCAGAGATGGGGAATCAGAGGCGGGGAATCAGAGGCAGGGAATCGGACGCCGGGGATCAGAGGCGGGGAATCAGAGCTGGGGAATCAGAGGTGGGGAATCAGAGTTGGGGAATCAGAAGCGGGGAATCAGATATGGGGAAATAGAGGCGGGGAATCAGATATGGGGAATCAGAGGTGTGGAATCAGAGGTTGGGAATCAGAGGCAGGGAATCAGAGGCGGGGAAACAGAGGCGGAGAATCAGATATGGGGAATCTGAGGTGGCGAATCAAAGGCGGTGAAACAGAGATGGGGAATCAGGGCAGGGAATCAGAGGCAGGGAATCAGAGCTGGGGAAACAGAGGCGGGGAATCAGATATGGGAAATCAGAGGTGGGGAATCAGGGGCGGGGAATCAGTGGCAGGGAATCAGAGCTGGGGAATCAGAGGTGGGGAATCAGAGCTGGGGAAACAGAGGCGGGGAATCAGATATGGGGAATCAGAGGTGGGGAATCAGGGGCGTGGAATCAGTGGCAGGGAATCAGAGGCCGGGAATAAAAGGCGGGGAATCAGAGCTGGGGAATCAGAGGCGGGGAATCAGAGTTGTGGAATCAGAGGAGGGGAATCAGATATGGGGAAACAGAGGCCGGGAATCAGAGGCAGGGTAACAGAGGCGGGGAATCAGATATGGGGAATCAGAGGTGGGGAATTAGAGGTTGCGAATCAGAGGCGGGGAAACAGAGGCGGGGAATCAAATATAGGGAATCAGAGGTGGGGAATCAGAGGTTGTGAATCAGAGATGGGGAATCAAGGCGGGGAATCAGAGGCAGGGAATCAGACGCGGGGAATCAGAGGCGGGGATTCAGAGCTGGGGAATCAGAGGGGGTGAATCAGAGTTGGGGAATCAGAGGCAGGGAATCAGATATGGGGAATCAGAGGCGGGGAATCAGAGGCGGGGAAACAGAGGCGGGGAATCAGATATGGGGAATCAGAATTGGGGAATCAGGGGCAGGGAATCAGTGGCAGGGAATCAGAGGCGGGGAATCAGAGGTGGGGAATCAGAGGCAGGGAATCAGACACGGGGAATCGGAGGCGGGGAATCAGAGATGGGGAATCAGAGGCGGGGAATCAGAGGCAGGGAATCGGACTCCGGGAATCAGAGTCGGGGTATCAGAGCTGGGGAATCAGAGGCGGGGAATCAGAGTTGGGGAATCAGAGGCGGGGAATCAGATATGGGGAAATAGAGGCGGGGAATCAGATATGGGGAATCAGAGGTGTGGAATCAGAGGTTGGGAATCAGAGGCAGGGAATCAAAGTCGGGGAATCAGATATGGGGAATCAGAGGTGGCGAATCAAAGGCGGTGAAACAGAGATGGGGAATCAGGGCAGGGAATCAGAGGCAGGGAATCAAACACGGGGAATCAGAGCTGGGGAATCAGAGGCGGGGAATCAGAGTTGGGAATCAGAGGCGGGGAATCAGAGGCGGGGAAACAGAGGCGGGGAATCAGATATGGGGAATCAGACGTGGGGAATCCGAGGTTGGGAATCAGAGGCAGGGAATCAGAGGCGGGGAATCAGAGGCGGGGAATCAGAGGAAGGGAATCAGATGTGCGGAATCGGAGATGGGGAATCAGAGGCAGGGAATCTGAGGCGCGGAATCAGATGCGGGGAATCAGAGGCCGGGAATCAGATATGGGGAAACAGAGGCGTGGAATCCGAGGCGGGGAAACAGAGGCGGGGAATCAGATATGGGGAATCAGAGGTGGGGAATCAGAGGTTGGGAATCAGAGGCAGGGAATCAGAGGCTTGGAATCAGATGCAGGGAATCAGATGCGGGGAATCAGAGGCGGGGAATCAGAGCTGGGGAATCAGAGGTGGGGAATCAGATTTGGGGAATCAGAGGCGGGGACTTAGATATTGGGAAACAGAGGCGGGGAATCAGAGGCGGGGAAACCCAGGCGGGGAATCAGATATGGGGAATCAGAGGTGGGGAATCAGAGGCAAGGAATCAGATGAGCGGAATCAGAGATGGGGAATCAGAGGCAGGGAATCAGAATCAGAAGCAGGGAATCAGAGGCCGGGAATCAGAGGCCGGAATCAGATGCTGGGAATCAGAGGCCTGGAATCAGAGGCGGGGAATCAGAGGCAGTGAATCAGATGCGGGGAATCAGAGGCGGGGAATCAGAGCTGGGGAATCAGAGGCGGGGTATTAGAGTTGGGGAATCAGAGGCGGGGAATCAGATATGGGGAAACAGAGGTGGGGAATCAGAGGCGGGGAAACAGAGGCAGGGAATCAGATATGGGGAATCAGAGGTGGGGAATCAGAGATGGGGAATCAGAGGCGGTGAATCAGAGATGGGGAATCAGAGGCGGGGAATCAGAGGCAGGAAATCAGACACGGGGATTCAGAGGCTGGGAATCAGACGGGGGGAATCAAAGGCGGGGAATCAGAGCTGGGGAATCAGAGGCAGGGAATCAGAGGCGGGGAATCAGATATGGGGAATCAGAGGCTGGGATTCAGAGGCGGGGAATCAAAGGCAGGGAATCAGACACGGGGAATCAGAGGTGGGGAATCAGAGATGGGGAATCAGAGGCGGTGAATCAGAGGCAGGGAATCAGACGCGGGGAATCTGAGGCGGGGAATCAGAGCTGGGGAATCAGTGATGGGGAATCAGAGTTGGGGAATCAGAGGCAGGGAATCGGATGTGCGGAATCAGAGATGGGGAATCAGATGTGGGGAATCAGAGGAATCAGAGATGGGGAATCAGAGGCGGGGAATCAGAGGCAGGAAATCAGACACTGGGATTCAGAGGCTGGGAATCAGACGGGGGGAATCAAAGGCGGGGAATCAGAGCTGGGGAATCAGAGGCAGGGAATCAGAGTTGGGGATTCAGAGACGGGGAATCAGATATGGGGAAACAGAGGCGGGGAATCAGAGGCGGGCAAACAGAGGCGGGGAATTAGATATGGGGAATCAGAGGTGGGGAATCAGAGGTGGTGAATCAGTGAATGGGAATCACAGGCGGGGAATCAGAGGCAGGGAATAGAACGCAGGGAATCAGACGCAGGGAATCAGAGCTGGGGAATCAGAGGCGGGGAATCATAGTTGGGAATCAGAGGCGGGGAATCAGATATGGGGAAACAGAGGCGGGGAATCTGAGGCGGGGAAACAGAGGCGGGGAATCAGATATGGGGAATCGGATGCGGGGAATCAGAGGCGGGGAATCAGAGCTGGGGAATCAGAGGCGGGGAATCAGAGCTGGGGAATCAGAGGCGGGGAATCAGAGTTGGGGCATCAGAGGTGGGGAATTAGATATAGGGAAACTGAGGCGGGGAATCAGAGGCGGGGAAACAGAGGCGGGGAATCAGATATGAGGAATCAGAGGTGGGGAATCAGAGGCAGGGATTCAGATGTGCTGAATCAGAGATTGGGAATCAGAGGCAGGGAATCAGAATCAGAAGCCGGGAATCAGAGGCCGGGAATCAGAGGCCGGGAATCAGATGCTGGGAATAAGAGGCCGGGAATCAGAGGTGGGGAATCAGAGTCCGGGAATCAGAGATGGGGATTCAGAGGCAGGGAATGAGATATGGAGAATCAGAGGCGGGGAATCAGAGGCCGGGAAACAGAGGTGGGGAATCAGATATGGGGAATCAGAGGTGGCGAATCAAAGGCGGTGAATCAGAGATGGGGAATCAAGGCGGGGAATCAGAGGCAGGGAATCAGACGCGGGGAATCAGAGGCGGGGATTCAGAGCTGGGGAATCAGAGGCGGTGAATCAGAGTTGGGGAATCAGAGGCAGGGAATCAGATATGGGGAATCAGAGGCGGGGAATCAGAGGCAGGGAAACAGAGGCGGGGAATCAGATATGGGGAATCAGAATTGGGGAATCAGTGGCAGGGAATCAGTGGCAGGGAATCAGAGGCGGGGAATCAGAGGCGGGGAATCAGAGGCAGGGAATCAGACACGGGGAATCGGAGGCGGGGAATCAGAGATGGGGAATCAGAGGCGGGGAATCAGAGGCAGGGAATCGGACTCCGGGAATCAGAGTCGGGGAATCAGAGCAGGGGAATCAGAGGCGGGGAATCAGAGTTGGGGAATCAGAGGCGGGGAATCAGATATGGGGAAATAGAGGCGGGGAATCAGATATGGGGAATCAGAGGTGTGGAATCAGAGGTTGGGAATCAGAGGCAGGGAATCAAAGTCGGGGAATCAGATATGGGTATCAGAGGTGGCGAATCAAAGGCGGTGAAACAGAGATGGGGAATCAGGGCAGGGAATCAGAGGCAGGGAATCAAACACGGGGAATCAGAGCTGGGGAATCAGAGGCGGGGAATCAGAGTTGGGAATCAGAGGCGGGGAATCAGAGGCGGGGAAACAGAGGCGGGGAATCAGATATGGGGAATCAGAGGTGGGGAATCCGAGGTTGGGAATCAGAGGCAGGGAATCAGAGGCGGGGAATCAGAGGCGGGGAATCAGAGGAAGGGAATCAGATGTGCGGAATCGGAGATGGGGAATCAGAGGCAGGGAATCTGAGGCGCGGAATCAGATGCGGGGAATCAGAGGCCGGGAATCAGATATGGGGAAACAGAGGCGGGGAATCCGAGGCGGGGAAACAGAGGCGGGGAATCAGATGCGGGGAATCAGAGGCGGGGAATCAGAGCTGGGGAATCAGAGGTGGGGAATCAGATTTGGGGAATCAGAGGCGGGGACTTAGATATTGGGAAACAGAGGCGGGGAATCAGAGGCGGGGAAACCCAGGCGGGGAATCAGATATGGGGAATCAGAGGTGGGGAATCAGAGGCAAGGAATCAGATGTGCGGAATCAGAGATGGGGAATCAGAGGCAGGGAAACAGAATCAGAAGCAGGGAATCAGAGGCCGGGAATCAGAGGCCGGAATCAGATGCTGGGAATCAGAGGCTTGGAATCAGAGGCGGGGAATCAGAGGCAGGGAATCAGATGCGGGGAATCAGAGGCGGGGAATCAGAGCTGGGGAATCAGAGGCGGGGTATTAGAGTTGGGGAATCAGAGGCGGGGAATCAGATATGGGGAAACAGAGGTGGGGAATCAGAGGCGGGGAAACAGAGGCAGGGAATCAGATATGGGGAATCAGAGGTGGGGAATCAGAGATGGGGAATCAGAGGCGGTGAATCAGAGATGGGGAATCAGAGGCGGGGAATCAGAGGCAGGAAATCAGACACGGGGATTCAGAGGCTGGGAATCAGACGGGGGGAATCAAAGGCGGGGAATCAGAGCTGCTGAATCAGAGGCAGGGAATCAGAGGCGGGGAATCAGATATGGGGAATCAGAGGCTGGGATTCAGAGGCGGGGAATCAGAGGCAGGGAATCAGACACGGGGAATCAGAGGTGGGGAATCAGAGATGGGGAATCAGAGGCGGGGAATCAGAGGCAGGGAATCAGACGCGGGGAATCTGAGGCGGGGAATCAGAGCTGGGGAATCAGTGGTGGGGAATCAGAGTTGGGGAATCAGAGGCAGGGAATCGGATGTGCGGAATCAGAGATGGGGAATCAGATGTGGGGAATCAGAGGAATCAGAGATGGGGATTCAGAGGCGGGGAATCAGAGGCAGGAAATCAGACACGGAGATTCAGAGGCTGGGAATCAGACGGGGGGAATCAAAGGCGGGGAATCAGAGCTGGGGAATCAGAGGCAGGGAATCAGAGTTGGGGATTCAGAGACGGGGAATCAGATATGGGGAAACAGAGGCGGGGAATCAGAGGCGGGCAAACAGAGGCGGGGAATTAGATATGGGGAATCAGAGGTGGGGAATCAGAGGTGGTGAATCAGTGAAGGGGAATCACAGGCGGGGAATCAGAGGCAGGGAATAGAACGCAGGGAATCAGACGCAGGGAATCAGAGCTGGGGAATCAGAGGCGGGGAATCATAGTTGGGAATCAGAGGCGGGGAATCGGATATGGGGAATCAGAGGCGGGGAATCAGAGCTGGGGAATCAGAGGCGGGGAATCAGAGCTGGGGAATCAGAGGCGGGGAATCAGAGTTGGGGCATCAGAGGTGGGGAATTAGATATAGGGAAACAGAGGCGGGGAATCAGAGGCGGGGAAACAGAGGCGGGGAATCAGATATGAGGAATCAGAAGTGGGGAATCAGAGGCAGGGATTCAGATGTGCTGAATCAGAGATTGGGAATCAGAGGCAGGGAATCAGAATCAGAAGCCGGGAATAAGAGGCCGGGAATCAGAGGCCGGGAATCAGATGCTGGGAATAAGAGGCCGGGAATCAGAGGTGGGGAATCAGAGTCCGGGAATCAGAGATGGGGATTCAGAGGCGGGGAATGAGATATGGAGAATCAGAGGCGGGGAATCAGAGGCCGGGAAACAGAGGTGGGGAATCAGATATGGGGAATCAGAGGTGGCGAATCAAAGGCGGTGAATCAGAGATGGGGAATCAGAGGCGGGGAATCAGAGGCAGGGAATCAGATGCGGGGAATCAGAGGCGGAGAATCAGAGCTGGCGAATCAGAGGCGGGGAATCAGAGGTGGGCAATCAGAGGCGGGGAATCAGATATGGGGAATCAGAGGCGGGGAATCAGAGTCGGGGAAACAGAGGCGGGGAATCAAATATAGGGAATCAGAGGTGGGGAATCAGAGGTTGTGAATCAGAGATGGGGAATCAAGGCGGGGAATCAGAGGCAGGGAATCAGACACGGGGAATCAGAGGCGGGGATTCAGAGCTGGGGAATCAGAGGCGGGGAATCAGAGTTGGGGAATCAGAGGCAGGGAATCAGATATGGGGAATCAGAGGCGGGGAATCAGAGGCGGGGAAACAGAGGCGGGGAATCAGATATGGGGAATCAGAGGTGGGGAATCAGGGGCAGGGATTCAGTGTCAGGGAATCAGAGGCGGGGAATCAGAGGCGGGGAATCAGAGGCAGGGAATCAGACACGGGGAATCAGAGGCAGGGAATCAGAGATGGGGAATCAGAGGCGGGGAATCAGAGGCAGGGAATCGGACGCTGGGAATCAGAGTCGGGGAATCAGAGCTGGGGAATCAGAGGCGGGGAATCAGAGTTGGGGAATCAGAGGCGGGGATTCAGATATGGGGAAATAGAGGCGGGGAATCAGATATGGGGAATCAGAGGTGTGGAATCAGAGGTTGGGAATCAGAGGAAGGGAATCAGAGTCGGGGAAACAGAGGCGGGGAATCAGATATGTGGAATCAGTGGTGGCGAATCAAAGGCGGTGAAACAGAGATGGGGAATCAGGGCAGGGAATCAGAGGCAGGGAATCAAACACGGGGAATCAGATCTGGGTAATCAGAGGCGGGGAATCAGAGTTGGGAATCAGAGGCGGGGAATCAGAGGCGGGGAAACAGAGGCGGGGAATCAGATATGGGGAATCAGAGGTGGGGAATCAGAGGTTGGGAATCAGAGGCAGGGAATCGGAGATGGGGAATCAGAGGCAGGGAATCAGAGGCGGGGAATCAGAGGCGGGGAATCAGAGGCCGGGAATCAGATATGGGGAAACTGAGGCGGGGAATCGGAGGCGGGGAAACAGAGGCGGGGAATCAGATATGGGGAATCAGAGGTGGGGAATCAGAGGTTGGGAATCAGAGGCAGGGAATCAGAGGCTTGGAATCAGATGCAGGGAATCAGATGCGGGGAATCAGAGGCGGGGAATCAGAGCTGGGGAATCAGAGGTGGGGAATCAGAGGCGGGGAAACAGAGGCGGGGAATCAGATATGGGGAATCGGATGCGGGGAATCAGAGGCGGGGAATCAGAGCTGGGGAATCAGAGGCGGGGAATCAGAGCTGGGGAATCAGAGGCGGGGAATCAGAGTTGGGGCATCAGAGGTGGGGAATTAGATATAGGGAAACAGAGGCGGGGAATCAGAAGCGGGGAAACAGAGGCGGGGAATCAGATATGAGGAATCAGAGGTGGGGAATCAGAGGCAGGGATTCAGATGTGCTGAATCAGAGATTGGGAATCAGAGGCAGGGAATCAGAATCAGAAGCCGGGAATCAGAGGCCGGGAATCAGAGGCCGGGAATCAGATGCTGGGAATAAGAGGCCGGGAATCAGAGGTGGGGAATCAGAGTCCGGGAATCAGAGATGGGGATTCAGAGGCGGGGAATGAGATATGGAGAATCAGAGGCGGGGAATCAGAGGCCGGGAAACAGAGGTGGGGAATCAGATATGGGGAATCAGAGGTGGCGAATCAAAGGCGGTGAATCAGAGATGGGGAATCAGAGGCGGGGAATCAGAGGCAGGGAATCAGATGCGGGGAATCAGAGGCGGGGAATCAGAGCTGGCGAATCAGAGGCGGGGAATCAGAGGTGGGCAATCAGAGGCGGGGAATCAGATATGGGGAATCAGAGGCGGGGAATCAGAGGCGGGGAAACAGAGGCGGGGAATCAAATATAGGGAATCAGAGGTGGGGAATCAGAGGTTGTGAATCAGTTATGGGGAATCAAGGCGGGGAATCAGAGTTGGGGAATCAGAGGCGGGGAATCAGAGTTGGGGAATCAGAGGCAGGGAATCAGATATGGGGAATCAGAGGCGGGGAATCAGAGGCGGGGAAACAGAGGCGGGGAATCAGATATGGGGAATCAGAGGTGGGGAATCAGGGGCAGGGATTCAGTGTCAGGGAATCAGAGGCGGGGAATCAGAGGCGGGGAATCAGAGGCAGGGAATCAGACACGGGGAATCAGAGGCGGGGAATCAGAGATGGGGAATCAGAGGCGGGGAATCAGAGGCAGGGAATCGGACGCTGGGAATCAGAGTCGGGGAATCAGAGCTGGGGAATCAGAGGCGGGGAATCAGAGTTGGGGAATCAGAGGCGGGGATTCAGATATGGGGAAATAGAGGCGGGGAATCAGATATGGGGAATCAGAGGTGTGGAATCAGAGGTTGGGAATCAGAGGAAGGGAATCAGAGTCGGGGAAACAGAGGCGGGGAATCAGATATGTGGAATCAGTGGTGGCGAATCAAAGGTGGTGAAACAGAGATGGGGAATCAGGGCAGGGAATCAGAGGCAGGGAATCAAACACGGGGAATCAGATCTGGGGAATCAGAGGCGGGGAATCAGAGTTGGGAATCAGAGGCGGGGAATCAGAGGCGGGGAAACAGAGGCGGGGAATCAGATATGGGGAATCAGAGGTGGGGAATCAGAGGTTGGGAATCAGAGGCAGGGAATCGGAGATGGGGAATCAGAGGCAGGGAATCAGAGGCGGGGAATCAGAGGCGGGGAATCAGAGGCCGGGAATCAGATATGGGGAAACTGAGGCGGGGAATCCGAGGCGGGGAAACAGAGGCGGGGAATCAGATATGGGGAATCAGAGGTGGGGAATCAGAGGTTGGGAATCAGAGGCAGGGAATCAGAGGCTTGGAATCAGATGCAGGGTATCAGATGCGGGGAATCAGAGGCGGGGAATCAGAGCTGGGGAATCAGAGGTGGGGAATCAGATTTGGGGAATCAGAGGTGGGGACTTAGATATTGGGAAACAGAGGCGGGGAATCAGAGGCGGGGAAACAGAGGCGGGGAATCAGATATGGGGAATCAGAGGTGGGGAATCAGAGGCAGGGAATCAGATGTGCGGAATCAGAGATGGGGAATCAGAGGCAGGGAATCAGAATCAGAAGCAGGGAATCAGAGGCCGGGAATCAGAGGCCGGAATCAGATGATGGGAATCAGAGGCCTGGAATCAGAGGCGGGGAATCAGAGGCAGGGAATCAGATGCGTGGAATCAGAGGCGGGGAATCAGAGCTGGGGAATCAGAGGCGGGGTATTAGAGTTGGGGAATCAGAGGCGGGGAATCAGATATGGGGAAACAGAGGTAGGGAATCAGAGGCGGGGAAACAGAGGCAGGGAATCAGATATGGGGAATCAGAGGCGGGGAATCAGAGGTGGGGAATCATAGGCAGGGAATCGGATGTGCGGAATCAGAGATGGGGAATCAGAGGCCGGGAATCAGAGGTGGTGAATCAGAGATGGGGAATCAGAGGCGGGGAATGAGAGGCAGGGTATCAGACGCGGGGAATCAGAGGTGGGCAATCAGAGGCGGGGAATCAGATATGGGGAATTAGAGGCGGGGAATCAGAGGCGGGGAAACAGAGGCGGGGAATCAGATATGGGGAATCAGAGGTGGGGCATCAGAGGTTGTGAATCACAGATGGGGAATCAGAGGCGGGGAATCAGAGGCAGGGAATCAGACGCGGGGAATCAGAGGCGGGGATTCAGAGCTGGGGAATCAGAAGCGGGGAATCAGAGTTGGGGAATCAGAGGCGGGGAATCAGATATGGGGAATCAGAGGCAGGGAATCAGAGGCGGGGAATCAGAGGCAGGGAATCAGACGCGGGGAATCTGAGGCGGGGAATCAGAGCTGGGGAATCAGAGGTGGGGAATCAGAGTTGGGGAATCAGAGGCAGGGAATTGGATGTGCGGAATCAGAGATGGGGAATCAGAGGTGGGGAATCAGAGGCGGTGAATCAGAGATGGGGAATCAGAGGCGGGGAATCAGAGGCAGGAAATCAGACACGGGGATTCAGAGGCTGGGAATCAGAGTTGGGGATTCAGAGGCGGGGAATCAGATATGGGGAAACAGAGGCGGGGAATCAGAGGCGGGCAAACAGAGGCGGGGAATTAGATATGGGGAATCAGAGGTAGTGAATCAGAGGTGGTGAATCAGTGATGGGGAATCACAGGCGGGGAATCAGAGGCAGGGAATAGAACGCGGGGAATCAGAGGCAGGGAATCAGAGCTGGGGAATCAGAGGCGGGGAATCATAGTTGGGAATCAGAGGCGGGAATCAGATATGGGGAAACAGAGGCGGGGAATCAGAGGCGGGGAAACAGAGGCGGGGAATCTGATATGGGGAATCGGATGCAGGGAATCAGAGTCGGGGAATCAGAGCTGGGGAATCAGAGGCGGGGAATCAGAGTTGGGGCATCAGAGGTGGGGAATTAGATATAGGGAAACAGAGGCGGGGAATCAGATGCGGGGAAACAGAGGCGGGGAATCAGATATGGGGAATCAGAGGAGGGGAATCAGAGGCAGGGAATCAGATGTGCGGAATCAGAGATGGGGAATCAGAGGCAGGGAATCAGAAGCGGGGAATCAGAGGCCGGGAATCAGAGGCCGGGAATCAGATGCTGGGAATAAGAGGCCGGGAATCAGAGGAGGGGAATCAGAGTCCGGGAATCAGAGATGGGGATTCAGAGGCGGGGAATGAGATATGGAGAATCAGAGGCGGGGAATCAGAGGCGGGGAAACAGAGGTGGGGAATCAGATATGGGGAATCAGAGGTGGCGAATCAAAGGCGGTGAATCAGAGATGGGGAATCAGAGGCGGGGAATCAGAGGCAGGGAATCAGATGCGGGGAAGCAGAGGCGGGGAATCAGAGCTGGCGAATCAGAGGCTGGGAATCAGAGGTGGGCAATCAGAGGCGGGGAATCAGATATGGGGAATCAGAGGCGGGGAATCAGAGGCGGGGAAACAGAGGCGGGGAATCAAATATAGGGAATCAGAGGTGGGGAATCAGAGGTTGTGAATCAGAGATGGGGAATCAAGGCGGGGAATCAGAGGCAGGGAATCAGACGCGTGGAATCAGAGGCGGGGATTCAGAGCTGGGGAATCAGAGGCGGGGAATCAGAGTTGGGGAATCAGAGGCAGGGAATCAGATATGGGGAATCAGAGGCGGGGAATCAGAGGCCGGGAATCAGAGTTGGGGAAACAGAGGCGGGGAATCCGAGGCGGGGAAACAGAGGCGGGGAATCAGATATGGGGAATCAGAGGTGGGGAATCAGAGGTTGGGAATCAGAGGCAGGGAATCAGAGGCTTGGAATCAGATGCAGGGAATCAGATGCGGGGAATCAGAGGCGGGGAATCAGAGCTGGGGAATCAGAGGTGGGGAATCAGATTTGGGGAATCAGAGGCGGGGACTTAGATATTGGGAAACAGAGGCGGGGAATCAGAGGCGGGGAAACCCAGGCGGGGAATCAGATATGGGGAATCAGAGGTGGGGAATCAGAGGCAAGGAATCAGATGTGCGGAATCAGAGATGGGGAATCAGAGGCAGGGAATCAGAATCAGAAGCAGGGAATCAGAGGCCGGGAATCAGAGGCCGGAATCAGATGCTGGGAATCAGAGGCCTGGAATCAGAGGCGGGGAATCAGAGGCAGGGAATCAGATGCGGGGAATCAGAGGCGGGGAATCAGAGCTGGGGAATCAGAGGCGGGGTATTAGAGTTGGGGAATCAGAGGCGGGGAATCAGATATGGGGAAACAGAGGAGGGGAATCAGAGGCGGGGAAACAGAGGCAGGGAATCAGATATGGGGAATCAGAGGTGGGGAATCAGAGATGGGGAATCAGAGGCGGTGAATCAGAGATGGGGAATCAGAGGCGGGGAATCAGAGGCAGGAAATCAGACACGGGGATTCAGAGGCTGGGAATCAGACGGGGGGAATCAAAGGCGGGGAATCAGAGCTGGGGAATCAGAGGCAGGGAATCAGAGGCGGGGAATCAGATATGGGGAATCAGAGGCTGGGATTCAGAGGCGGGGAATCAGAGGCAGGGAAGCAGACACGGGGAATCAGAGGTGCGGAATCAGAGATGGGGAATCAGAGGCGGGGAATCAGAGGCAGGGAATCAGACGCGGGGAATCTGAGGCGGGGAATCAGAGCTGGGGAATCAGTGGTGGGGAATCAGAGTTGGGGAATCAGAGGCAGGGAATCGGATGTGCGGAATCAGAGATGGGGAATCAGATGTGGGGAATCAGAGGAATCAGAGATGGGGAATCAGAGGCGGGGAATCAGAGGCAGGAAATCAGACACGGGGATTCAGAGGCTGGGAATCAGACGGGGGGAATCAAAGGCGGGGAATCAGAGCTGGGGAATCAGAGGCAGGGAATCAGAGTTGGGGATGCAGAGACGGGGAATCAGATATGGGGAAACAGAGGCGGGGAATCAGAGGCGGGCAAACAGAGGCGGGGAATTAGATATGGGGAATCAGAGGTGGGGAATCAGAGGTGGTGAATCAGTGATGGGGAATCACAGGCGGGGAATCAGAGGCAGGGAATAGAACGCAGGGAATCAGACGCAGGGAATCAGAGCTGGGGAATCAGAGGCGGGGAATCATAGTTGGGAATCAGAGGCGGGGAATCAGATATGGGGAAACAGAGGCGGGGAATCAGAGGTGGGGAATCAGATTTGGGGAATCAGAGGCGGGGACTTAGATATTGGGAAACAGAGGCGGGGAATCAGAGGCGGGGAAACCCAGGCGGGGAATCAGATATGGGGAATCAGAGGTGGGGAATCAGAGGCAAGGAATCAGATGTGCGGAATCAGAGATGGGGAATCAGAGGCAGGGAAACAGTATCAGAAGCAGGGAATCAGAGGCCGGGAATCAGAGGCCGGAATCAGATGCTGGGAATCAGAGGCCTGGAATCAGAGGCGGGGAATCAGAGGCAGGGAATCAGATGCGGGGAATCAGAGGCGGGGAATCTGAGCTGGGGAATCAGAGGCGGGGTATTAGAGTTGGGGAATCAGAGGCGGGGAATCAGATATGGGGAAACAGAGGTGGGGAATCAGAGGCGGGGAAACAGAGGCAGGGAATCAGATATGGGGAATCAGAGGTGGGGAATCAGAGATGGGGAATCAGAGGCGGTGAATCAGAGATGGGGAATCAGAGGCGGGGAATGAGAGGCAGGAAATCAGACACGGGGATTCAGAGGCTGGGAATCAGACGGGGGGAATCAAAGGCGGGGAATCAGAGCTGCTGAATCAGAGGCAGGGAATCAGAGGCGGGGAATCAGATATGGGGAATCAGAGGCTGGGATTCAGAGGCGGGGAATCAGAGGCAGGGAATCAGACACGGGGAATCAGAGGTGGGGAATCAGAGATGGGGAATCAGAGGCGGGGAATCAGAGGCAGGGAATCAGACGCGGGGAATCTGAGGCGGGGAATCAGAGCTGGGGAATCAGTGGTGGGGAATCAGAGTTGGGGAATCAGAGGCAGGGAATCGGATGTGCGGAATCAGAGATGGGGAATCAGATGTGGGGAATCAGAGGAATCAGAGATGGGGAATCAGAGGCGGGGAATCAGAGGCAGGAAATCAGACACGGGGATTCAGAGGCTGGGAATCAGACGGGGGGAATCAAAGGCGGGGAATCAGAGCTGGGGAATCAGAGGCAGGGAATCAGAGTTGGGGATTCAGAGACGGGGAATCAGATATGGGGAAACAGAGGCGGGGAATCAGAGGCGGGCAAACAGAGGCGGGGAATTAGATATGGGGAATCAGAGGTGGGGAATCAGAGGTGGTGAATCAGTGAAGGGGAATCACAGGCGGGGAATCAGAGGCAGGGAATAGAACGCAGGGAATCAGACGCAGGGAATCAGAGCTGGGGAATCAGAGGCGGGGAATCATAGTTGGGAATCAGAGGCGGGGAATCGGATATGGGGAATCAGAGGCGGGGAATCAGAGCTGGGGAATCAGAGGCGGGGAATCAGAGCTGGGGAATCAGAGGCGGGGAATCAGAGTTGGGGCATCAGAGGTGGGGAATTAGATATAGGGAAACAGAGGCGGGGAATCATAGGCGGGGAAACAGAGGCGGGAAATCAGATATGAGGAATCAGAGGTGGGGAATCAGAGGCAGGGATTCAGATGTGCTGAATCAGAGATTGGGAATCAGAGGCAGGGAATCAGAATCAGAAGCCGGGAATCAGAGGCCGGGAATCAGAGGCCGGGAATCAGATGCTGGGAATAAGAGGCCGGGAATCAGAGGTGGGGAATCAGAGTCCGGGAATCAGAGATGGGGATTCAGAGGCGGGGAATGTGATATGGAGAATCAGAGGCGGGGAATCAGAGGCCGGGAAACAGAGGTGGGGAATCAGATATGGGGAATCAGAGGTGGCGAATCAAAGGCGGTGAATCAGAGATGGGGAATCAGAGGCGGGGAATCAGAGGCAGGGAATCAGATGCGTGGAATCAGAGGCGGGGAATCAGAGCTGGCGAATCAGAGGCGGGGAATCAGAGGTGGGCAATCAGAGGCGGGGAATCAGATATGGGGAATCAGAGGCGGGGAATCAGAGGCGGGGAAACAGAGGCGGGGAATCAAATATAGGGAATCAGAGGTGGGGAATCAGAGGTTGTGAATCAGAGATGGGGAATCAAGGCGGGGAATCAGAGGCAGGGAATCAGACACGGGGAATCAGAGGCGGGGATTCAGAGCTGGGGAATCAGAGGCGGGGAATCAGAGTTGGGGAATCAGAGGCAGGGAATCAGATATGGGGAATCAGAGGCGGGGAATCAGAGGCGGGGAAACAGAGGCGGGGAATCAGATATGGGGAATCAGAGGTGGGGAATCAGGGGCTTGGATTCAGTGTCAGGGAATCAGAGGCGGGGAATCAGAGGCGGGGAATCAGAGGCAGGGAATCAGACACGGGGAATCAGAGGCGGGGAATCAGAGATGGGGAATCAGAGGCGGGGAATCAGAGGCAGGGAATCGGACGCTGGGAATCAGAGTCGGGGAATCAGAGCTGGGGAATCAGAGGCGGGGAATCAGAGTTGGGGAATCAGAGGCGGGGATTCAGATATGGGGAAATAGAGGCGGGGAATCAGATATGGGGAATCAGAGGTGTGGAATCAGAGGTTGGGAATCAGAGGAAGGGAATCAGAGTCGGGGAAACAGAGGCGGGGAATCAGATATGTGGAATCAGTGGTGGCGAATCAAAGGCGGTGAAACAGAGATGGGGAATCAGGGCAGGGAATCAGAGTCAGGGAATCAAACACGGGGAATCAGATCTGGGGAATCAGAGGCGGGGAATCAGAGTTGGGAATCAGAGGCGGGGAATCAGAGGCGGGGAAACAGAGGCGGGGAATCAGATATGGGGAATCAGAGGTGGGGAATCAGAGGTTGGGAATCAGAGGCAGGGAATCGGAGATGGGGAATCAGAGGCAGGGAATCAGAGGCGGGGAATCAGAGGCGGGGAATCAGAGGCCGGGAATCAGATATGGGGAAACTGAGGCGGGGAATCGGAGGCGGGGAAACAGAGGCGGGGAATCAAATATAGGGAATCAGAGGTGGGGAATCAGAGGTTGTGAATCAGATATGGGGAATCAGAGGTGGGGAATCAGAGGTTGGGAATCAGAGGCAGGGAATCAGAGGCTTGGAATCAGATGCAGGGAATCAGATGCGGGGAATCAGAGGCGGGGAATCAGAGCTGGGGAATCAGAGGTGGGGAATCAGAGGCGGGGAAACAGAGGCGGGGAATCAGATATGGGGAATCGGATGCGGGGAATCAGAGGCGGGGAATCAGAGCTGGGGAATCAGAGGCGGGGAATCAGAGCTGGGGAATCAGAGGCGGGGAATCAGAGTTGGGGCATCAGAGGTGGGGAATTAGATATAGGGAAACAGAGGCGGGGAATCAGAGGCGGGGAAACAGAGGCGGGGAATCAGATATGAGGAATCAGAGGTGGGGAATCAGAGGCAGGGATTCAGATGTGCTGAATCAGAGATTGGGAATCAGAGGCAGGGAATCAGAATCAGAAGCCGGGAATCAGAGGCCGGGAATCAGAGGCCGGGAATCAGATGCTGGGAATAAGAGGCCGGGAATCAGAGGTGGGGAATCAGAGTCCGGGAATCAGAGATGGGGATTCAGAGGCGGGGAATGAGATATGGAGAATCAGAGGCGGGGAATCAGAGGCCGGGAAACAGAGGTGGGGAATCAGATATGGGGAATCAGAGGTGGCGAATCAAAGGCGGTGAATCAGAGATGGGGAATCAGAGGCGGGGAATCAGAGGCAGGGAATCAGATGCGGGGAATCAGAGGCGGGGAATCAGAGCTGGCGAATCAGAGGCGGGGAATCAGAGGTGGGCAATCAGAGGCGGGGAATCAGATATGGGGAATCAGAGGCGGGGAATCAGAGGCGGGGAAACAGAGGCGGGGAATCAAATATAGGGAATCAGAGGTGGGGAATCAGAGGTTGTGAATCAGAGATGGGGAATCAAGGCGGGGAATCAGAGTTGGGGAATCAGAGGCGGGGAATCAGAGTTGGGGAATCAGAGGCAGGGAATCAGATATGGGGAATCAGAGGCGGGGAATCAGAGGCGGGGAAACAGAGGCGGGGAATCAGATATGGGGAATCAGAGGTGGGGAATCAGGGGCAGGGATTCAGTGTCAGGGAATCAGAGGCGGGGAATCAGAGGCGGGGAATCAGAGGCAGGGAATCAGACACGGGGAATCAGAGGCGGGGAATCAGAGATGGGGAATCAGAGGCGGGGAATCAGAGGCAGGGAATCGGACGCTGGGAATCAGAGTAGGGGAATCAGAGCTAGGGAATCAGAGGCGGGGAATCAGAGTTGGGGAATCAGAGGCGGGGATTCAGATATGGGGAAATAGAGGCGGGGAATCAGATATGGGGAATCAGAGGTGTGGAATCAGAGGTTGGGAATCAGAGGAAGGGAATCAGAGTCGGGGAAACAGAGGCGGGGAATCAGATATGTGGAATCAGTGGTGGCGAATCAAAGGCGGTGAAACAGAGATGGGGAATCAGGGCAGGGAATCAGAGGCAGGGAATCAAACACGGGGAATCAGATCTGGGGAATCAGAGGCGGGGAATCAGAGTTGGGAATCAGAGGCGGGGAATCAGAGGCGGGGAAACAGAGGCGGGGAATCAGATATGGGGAATCAGAGGTGGGGAATCAGAGGTTGGGAATCAGAGACAGGGAATCGGAGATGGGGAATCAGAGGCAGGGAATCAGAGGCGGGGAATCAGAGGCGGGGAATCAGAGGCCGGGAATCAGATATGGGGAAAATGAGGCGGGGAATCCGAGGCGGGGAAACAGAGGCGGGGAATCAGATATGGGGAATCAGAGGTGGGGAATCAGAGGTTGGGAATCAGAGGCAGGGAATCAGAGGCTTGGAATCAGATGCAGGGAATCAGATGCGGGGAATCAGAGGCGGGGAATCAGAGCTGGGGAATCAGAGGTGGGGAATCAGATTTGGGGAATCAGAGGTGGGGACTTAGATATTGGGAAACAGAGGCGGGGAATCAGAGGCGGGGAAACAGAGGCGGGGAATCAGATATGGGGAATCAGAGGTGGGGAATCAGAGGCAGGGAATCAGATGTGCGGAATCAGAGATGGGGAATCAGAGGCAGGGAATCAGAATCAGAAGCAGGGAATCAGAGGCCGGGAATCAGAGGCCGGAATCAGATGATGGGAATCAGAGGCCTGGAATCAGAGGCGGGGAATCAGAGGCAGGGAATCAGATGCGGGGAATCAGAGGCGGGGAATCAGAGCTGGGGAATCAGAGGCGGGGTATTAGAGTTGGGGAATCAGAGGCGGGGAATCAGATATGGGGAAACAGAGGTAGGGAATCAGAGGCGGGGAAACAGAGGCAGGGAATCAGATATGGGGAATCAGAGGCGGGGAATCAGAGGTGGGGAATCATAGGCAGGGAATCGGATGTGCGGAATCAGAGATGGGGAATCAGAGGCCGGGAATCAGAGGTGGTGAATCAGACATGGGGAATCAGAGGCGGGGAATCAGAGGCAGGGTATCAGACGCGGGGAATCAGAGGTGGGCAATCAGAGGCGGGGAATCAGATATGGGGAATCAGAGGCGGGGAATCAGAGGCCGGGAAACAGAGGCGGGGAATCAGATATGGGGAATCAGAGGTGGGGCATCAGAGGTTGTGAATCACAGATGGGGAATCAGAGGCGGGGAATCAGAGGCAGGGAATCAGACGCGGGGAATCAGAGGCGGGGATTCAGAGCTGGGGAATCAGAAGCGGGGAATCAGAGTTGGGGAATCAGAGGCGGGGAATCAGATATGGGGAATCAGAGGCAGGGAATCAGAGGCGGGGAATCAGAGGCAGGGAATCAGACGCGGGGAATCTGAGGCGGGGAATCAGAGCTGGGGAATCAGAGGTGGGGAATCAGAGTTGGGGAATCAGAGGCAGGGAATTGGATGTGCGGAATCAGAGATGGGGAATCAGAGGTGGGGAATCAGAGGCGGTGAATCAGAGATGGGGAATCAGAGGCGGGGAATCAGAGGCAGGAAATCAGACACGGGGATTCAGAGGCTGGGAATCAGAGGCGGGCAAACAGAGGCGGGGAATTAGATATGGGGAATCAGAGGTAGGGAATCAGAGGTGGTGAATCAGTGATGGGGAATCACAGGCGGGGAATCAGAGGCAGGGAATAGAACGCGGGGAATCAGAGGCAGGGAATCAGAGCTGGGGAATCAGAGGCGGGGAATCATAGTTGGGAATCAGAGGCGGGAATCAGATATGGGGAAACAGAGGCGGGGAATCAGAGGCGGGGAAACAGAGGCGGGGAATCTGATATGGGGAATCGGATGCAGGGAATCAGAGTCGGGGAATCAGAGCTGGGGAATCAGAGGCGGGGAATCAGAGTTGGGGCATCAGAGGTGGGGAATTAGATATAGGGAAACAGAGGCGGGGAATCAGAGGCGGGGAAACAGAGGCGGGGAATCAGATATGGGGAATCAGAGGAGGGGAATCAGAGGCAGGGAATCAGATATGCGGAATCAGAGATGGGGAATCAGAGGCAGGGAATCAGAAGCGGGGAATCAGAGGCCGGGAATCAGAGGCCGGGAATCAGATGCTGGGAATAAGAGGCCGGGAATCAGAGGAGGGGAATCAGAGTCCGGGAATCAGAGATGGGGATTCAGAGGCGGGGAATGAGATATGGAGAATCAGAGGCGGGGAATCAGAGGCTGGGAAACAGAGGTGGGGAATCAGATATGGGGAATCAGAGGTGGCGAATCAAAGGCGGTGAATCAGAGATGGGGAATCAGAGGCGGGGAATCAGAGGCAGGGAATCAGATGCGGGGAATCAGAGGCGGGGAATCAGAGCTGGCGAATCAGAGGCTGGGAATCAGAGGTGGGCAATCAGAGGCGGGGAATCAGATATGGGGAATCAGAGGCGGGGAATCAGAGGCGGGGAAACAGAGGCGGGGAATCAAATATAGGGAATCAGAGGTGGGGAATCAGAGGTTGTGAATCAGAGATGGGGAATCAAGGCGGGGAATCAGAGGCAGGGAATCAGACGCGTGGAATCAGAGGCGGGGATTCAGAGCTGGGGAATCAGAGGCGGGGAATCAGAGTTGGGGAATCAGAGGCAGGGAATCAGATATGGGGAATCAGAGGCGGGGAATCAGAGGCCGGGAATCAGAGTTGGGGAAACAGAGGCGGGGAATCCGAGGCGGGGAAACAGAGGCGGGGAATCAGATATGGGGAATCAGAGGTGGGGAATCAGAGGTTGGGAATCAGAGGCAGGGAATCAGAGGCTTGGAATCAGATGCAGGGAATCAGATGCGGGGAATCAGAGGCGGGGAATCAGAGCTGGGGAATCAGAGGTGGGGAATCAGATTTGGGGAATCAGAGGCGGGGACTTAGATATTGGGAAACAGAGGTGGGGAATCAGAGGCGGGGAAACCCAGGCGGGGAATCAGATATGGGGAATCAGAGGTGGGGAATCAGAGGCAAGGAATCAGATGTGCGGAATCAGAGATGGGGAATCAGAGGCAGGGAATCAGAATCAGAAGCAGGGAATCAGAGGCCGGGAATCAGAGGCCGGAATCAGATGCTGGGAATCAGAGGCCTGGAATCAGAGGCGGGGAATCAGAGGCAGGGAATCAGATGCGGGGAATCAGAGGCGGGGAATCAGAGCTGGGGAATCAGAGGCGGGGTATTAGAGTTGGGGAATCAGAGGCGGGGAATCAGATATGGGGAAACAGAGGAGGGGAATCAGAGGCGGGGAAACAGAGGCAGGGAATCAGATATGGGGAATCAGAGGTGGGGAATCAGAGATGGGGAATCAGAGGCGGTGAATCAGAGATGGGGAATCAGAGGCGGGGAATCAGAGGCAGGAAATCAGACACGGGGATTCAGAGGCTGGGAATCAGACGGGGGGAATCAAAGGCGGGGAATCAGAGCTGGGGAATCAGAGGCAGGGAATCAGAGGCGGGGAATCAGATATGGGGAATCAGAGGCTGGGATTCAGAGGCGGGGAATCAGAGGCAGGGAAGCAGACACGGGGAATCAGAGGTGGGGAATCAGAGATGGGGAATCAGAGGCGGGGAATCAGAGGCAGGGAATCAGACGCGGGGAATCTGAGGCGGGGAATCAGAGCTGGGGAATCAGTGGTGGGGAATCAGAGTTGGGGAATCAGAGGCAGGGAATCGGATGTGCGGAATCAGAGATGGGGAATCAGATGTGGGGAATCAGAGGAATCAGAGATGGGGAATCAGAGGCGGGGAATCAGAGTCAGGAAATCAGACACGGGGATTCAGAGGCTGGGAATCAGACGGGGGGAATCAAAGGCGGGGAATCAGAGCTGGGGAATCAGAGGCAGGGAATCAGAGTTGGGGATTCAGAGACGGGGAATCAGATATGGGGAAACAGAGGCGGGGAATCAGAGGCGGGCAAACAGAGGCGGGGAATTAGATATGGGGAATCAGAGGTGGGGAATCAGAGGTGGTGAATCAGTGATGGGGAATCACAGGCGGGGAATCAGAGGCAGGGAATAGAACGCAGGGAATCAGACGCAGGGAATCAGAGCTGGGGAATCAGAGGCGGGGAATCATAGTTGGGAATCAGAGGCGGGGAATCAGATATGGGGAAAGAGAGGCGGGGAATCAGAGGCGGGGAATCACAGGCGGGGAATCAGATATGGGGAATCGGATGCGGGGAATCAGAGGCGGGGAATCAGAGCTGGGGAATCAGAGGCGGGGAATCAGAGCTGGGGAATCAGAGGCGGGGAATCAGAGTTGGGGCATCAGAGGTGGGGAATTGGATATAGGGAAACAGAGGCGGGGAATCAGAGGCGGGGAAACAGAGGCGGGGAATCAGATATGAGGAATCAGAGGTGGGGAATCAGAGGCAGGGATTCAGATGTGCTGAATCAGAGATTGGGAATCAGAGGCAGGGAATCAGAATCAGAAGCCGGGAATCAGAGGCCGGGAATCAGAGGCCGGGAATCAGATGCTGGGAATAAGATGCCGGGAATCAGAGGTGGGGAATCAGAGTCCGTGAATCAGAGATGGGGATTCAGAGGCGGGGAATGAGATATGGAGAATTAGAGGCGGGGAATCAGAGGCCGGGAAACAGAGGTGGGGAATCAGATATGGGGAATCAGAGGTGGCGAATCAAAGGCGGTGAATCAGAGATGGGGAATCAAGGCGGGGAATCAGAGGCAGGGAATCAGACGCGGGGAATCAGAGGCGGGGATTCAGAGCTGGGGAATCAGAGGCGGTGAATCAGAGTTGGGGAATCAGAGGCAGGGAATCAGATATGGGGAATCAGAGGCGGGGAATCAGAGGCGGGGAAACAGAGGCGGGGAATCAGATAAGGGGAATCAGAATTGGGGAATCAGGGGCAGGGAATCACTGGCAGGGAATCAGAGGCGGGGAATCAGAGGCGGGGAATCAGAGGCAGGGAATCAGACACGGTGAATCGGAGGCGGGGAATCAGAGATGGGGAATCAGAGGCGGGGAATCAGAGGCAGGGAATCCGACTCCGGGAATCAGAGTCGGGGAATCAGAGCTGGGGAATCAGAGGC
Organism: Narcine bancroftii; assembly: GCF_036971445.1. NCBI lineage: Eukaryota > Metazoa > Chordata > Chondrichthyes > Torpediniformes > Narcinidae > Narcine > Narcine bancroftii. Next base: position 2,381,544 of record NW_027211883.1, read on the forward strand.
GGGGAATCAGAGTTGGGGAATCAGAGGCGGAGAATCAGATATGGGGAAATAGAGGCGGGGAATCAGATATGGGGAATCAGAGGTGTGGAATCAGAGGTTGGGAATCAGAGGCAGGGAATCAAAGTCGGGGAATCAGATATGGGGAATCAGAGGTGGCGAATCAAAGGCGATGAAACAGAGATGGGGAATCAGGGCAGGGAATCAGAGGCAGGGAATCAAACACGGGGAATCAGAGCTGGGGAATCAGAGGCGGGGAATCAGAGTTGGGAATCAGAGGCGGGGAATCAGAGGCGGGGAAACAGAGGCGGGGAATCAGATATGGGGAATCAGAGGTGGGGAATCCGAGGTTGGGAATCAGAGGCAGGGAATCAGAGGCGGGGAATCAGAGGCGGGGAATCAGAGGAAGGGAATCAGATGTGCGGAATCGGAGATGGGGAATCAGAGGTTGGGAATCAGAGGCAGGGAATCAGAGGCTTGGAATCAGATGCAGGGAATCAGATGCGGGGAATCAGAGGCGGGGAATCAGAGCTGGGGAATCAGAGGTGGGGAATCAGATTTGGGGAATCAGAGGCGGGGACTTAGATATTGGGAAACCGAGGCGGGGAATCAGAGGCGGGGAAACCCAGGCGGGGAATCAGATATGGGGAATCAGAGGTGGGGAATCAGAGGCAAGGAATCAGATGTGCGGAATCAGAGATGGGGAATCAGAGGCAGGGAATCAGAATCAGAAGCAGGGAATCAGAGGCCGGGAATCAGAGGCCGGAATCAGATGCTGGGAATCAGAGGCCTGGAATCAGAGGCGGGGAATCAGAGGCAGGGAATCAGATGCGGGGAATCAGAGGCGGGGAATCAGAGCTGGGGAATCAGAGGCGGGGTATTAGAGTTGGGGAATCAGAGGCGGGGAATCAGATATGGGGAAACAGAGGTGGGGAATCAGAGGCGGGGAAACAGAGGCAGGGAATCAGATATGGGGAATCAGAGGTGGGGAATCAGAGATGGGGAATCAGAGGCGGTGAATCAGAGATGGGGAATCAGAGGCGGGGAATCAGAGGCAGGAAATCAGACACGGGGATTCAGAGGCTGGGAATCAGACGGGGGGATCAAAGGCGGGGAATCAGAGCTGGGGAATCAGAGGCAGGGAATCAGAGGCGGGGAATCAGATATGGGGAATCAGAGGCTGGGATTCAGAGGCGGGGAATCAGAGGCAGGGAATCAGACACGGGGAATCAGAGGTGGGGAATCAGAGATGGGGAATCAGAGGCGGGGAATCAGAGGCAGGGAATCAGACGCGGGGAATCAGAGGCGGGGAATCAGAGCTGGGGAATCAGTGGTGGGGAATCAGAGTTGGGGAATCAGAGGCATGGAATCGGATGTGCGGAATCAGAGATGGGGAATCAGATGTGGGGAATCAGAGGAATCAGAGATGGGGAATCAGAGGCGGGGAATAAGAGGCAGGAAATCAGACACGGGGATTCAGAGGCTGGGAATCAGACGGGGGGAATCAAAGGCGGGGAATGAGAGCTGGGGAATCAGAGGCAGGGAATCAGAGTTGGGGATTCAGAGACGGGGAATCAGATATGGGGAAACAGAGGCGGGGAATCAGAGGCGGGCAAACAGAGGCGGGGAATTAGATATGGGGAATCAGAGGTGGGGAATCAGAGGTGGTGAATCAGTGATGGGGAATCACAGGCGGGGAATCAGAGGCAGGGAATAGAACGCAGGGAATCAGACGCAGGGAATCAGAGCTGGGGAATCAGAGGCGGGGAATCATAGTTGGGAATCAGAGGCGGGGAATCAGATATGGGGAAACAGAGGCGGGGAATCAGAGGCGGGGAAACAGAGGCGGGGAATCAGATATAGGGAATCGGATGCGGGGAATCAGAGGCGGGGAATCAGAGCTGGGGAATCAGAGGCGGGGAATCAGAGCTGGGGAATCAGAGGCGGGGAATCAGAGTTGGGGCATCAGAGGTGGGGAATTAGATATAGGGAAACAGAGGCGGGGAATCAGAGGCGGGGAAACAGAGGCGGGGAATCAGATATGAGGAATCAGAGGTGGGGAATCAGAGGCAGGGATTCAGATGTGCTGAATCAGAGATTGGGAATCAGAGGCAGGGAATCAGAATCAGAAGCCGGGAATCAGAGGCCGGGAATCAGAGGCCGGGAATCAGATGCTGGGAATAAGAGGCCGGGAATCAGAGGTGGGGAATCAGAGTCCGGGAATCAGAGATGGGGATTCAGAGGCGGGGAATGAGATATGGAGAATCAGAGGCGGGGAATCAGAGGCCGGGAAACAGAGGTGGGGAATCAGATATGGGGAATCAGAGGTGGCGAATCAAAGGCGGTGAATCAGAGATGGGGAATCGGAGGCGGGGAATCAGAGGCAGGGAATCAGATGCGGGGAATCAGAGGCGGGGAATCAGAGCTGGCGAATCAGAGGCGGGGAATCAGAGGTGGGCAATCAGAGGCGGGGAATCAGATATGGGGAATCAGAGGCGGGGAATCAGAGACGGGGAAACAGAGGCGGGGAATCAAATATAGGGAATCAGAGGTGGGGAATAAGAGGTTGTGAATCAGAGATGGGGAATCAAGGCGGGGAATCAGAGGCAGGGAATCAGACACGGGGAATCAGAGGCGGGGATTCAGAGCTGGGGAATCAGAGGCGGGGAATCAGAGTTGGGGAATCAGAGGCAGGGAATCAGATATGGGGAATCAGAGGCGGGGAATCAGAGGCGGGGAAACAGAGGCGGGGAATCAGATATGGGGAATCAGAGGTGGGGAATCAGGGGCAGGGATTCAGTGTCAGGGAATCAGAGGCGGGGAATCAGAGGCGGGGAATCAGAGGCAGGGAATCAGACACGGGGAATCAGAGGCGGGGAATCAGAGATGGGGAATCAGAGGCGGGGAATCAGAGGCAGGGAATCGGACGCCGGGAATCAGAGTCGGGGAATCAGAGCTGGGGAATCAGAGGCAGGGAATCAGAGTTGGGGAATCAGAGGCGGGGATTCAGATATGGGGAAATAGAGGTGGGGAATCAGATATGGGGAATCAGAGGTGTGGAATCAGAGGTTGGGAATCAGAGGAAGGGAATCAGAGTCGGGGAAACAGAGGCGGGGAATCAGATATGTGGAATCAGAGGTGGCGAATCAAAGGCGGTGAAACAGAGATGGGGAATCAGGGCAGGGAATCAGAGGCAGGGAATCAAACACGGGGAATCAGAGCTGGGGAATCAGAGGCGGGGAATCAGAGTTGGGAATCAGAGGCGGGGAATCAGAGGCGGGGAAACAGAGGCGGGGAATCAGATATGGGGAATCAGACGTGGGGAATCAGAGGTTGGGAATCAGAGGCAGGGAATCGGAGATGGGGAATCAGAGGCAGGGAATCAGAGGCGGGGAATCAGAGGCGGGGAATCAGAGGCCGGGAATCAGATATGGGGAAACTGAGGCGGGGAATCCGAGGCGGGGAAACAGAGGCGGTGAATCAGATATGGGGAATCAGAGGTGGGGAATCAGAGGTTGGGAATCAGAGGCAGGGAATCAGAGGCTTGGAATCAGATGCAGTGAATCAGATGCGGGGAATCAGAGGCGGGGAATCAGAGCTGGGGAATCAGAGGTGGGGAATCAGATTTGGGGAATCAGAGGTGGGGACTTAGATATTGGGAAACAGAGGCGGGGAATCAGAGGCGGGGAAACAGAGGCGGGGAATCAGATGTGCGGAATCAGAGATGGGGAATCAGATGCAGGGAATCAGAATCAGAAGCAGGGAATCAGAGGCCGGGAATGAGAGGCCGGAATCAGATGATGGGAATAAGAGGCCTGGAATCAGAGGCGGGGAATAAGAGGCAGGGAATCAGATGCGGGGAATCAGAGGCGGGGAATCAGAGCTGGGGAATCAGAGGCGGGGTATTAGAGTTGGGGAATCAGAGGCGGGGAATCAGATATGGGGAAACAGAGGTAGGGAATCAGAGGCGGGGAAACAGAGGCAGGGAATCAGATATGGGGAATCAGAGGCGGGGAATCAGAGGTGGGGAATCATAGGCAGGGAATCGGATATGCGGAATCAGAAATGGGGAATCAGAGGCCGGGAATCAGAGGTGGTGAATCAGATATGGGGAATCAGAGGCGGGGAATCAGAGGCAGGGTATCAGACGCGGGGAATCAGAGGTGGGCAATCAGAGGCGGGGAATCAGATATGGGGAATCAGAGGCGGGGAATCAGAGGCGGGGAAACAGAGGCGGGGAATCAGAGGTGGGGAATCAGAGGTGGGGCATCAGAGGTTGTGAATCACAGATGGGGAATCAGAGGCGGGGAATCAGAGGCAGGGAATCAGACGCGGGGAATCAGAGGCGGGGATTCAGAGCTGGGGAATCAGAAGCGGGGAATCAGAGTTGGGGAATCAGAGGCGGGGAATCAGATATGGGGAATCAGAGGCAGGGAATCAGAGGCGGGGAATTAGAGGCAGGGAATCAGACGCGGGGAATCTGAGGCGGGGAATCAGAGCTGGGGAATCAGAGGTGGGGAATCAGAGTTGGGGAATCAGAGGCAGGGAATTGGATGTGCGGAATCAGAGATGGGGAATCAGAGGTGGGGAATCAGAGGCGGTGAATCAGAGATGGGGAATCAGAGGCGGGGAATCAGAGGTGGGGAATCAGAGGTGGTGAATCAGTGATGGGGAATCACAGGCGGGGAATCAGAGGCAGGGAATAGAACGCAGGGAATCAGACGCAGGGAATCAGAGCTGGGGAATCAGAGGCGGGGAATCATAGTTGGGAATCAGAGGCGGGGAATCAGATATGGGGAAACAGAGGCGGGGAATCAGAGGCGGGGAAACAGAGGCGGGGAATCAGATATGGGGAATCGGATGCGGGGAATCAGAGGCGGGGAATCAGAGCTGGGGAATCAGAGGCGGGGAATCAGAGCTGGGGAATCAGAGGCGGGGAATCAGAGTTGGGGCATCAGAGGTGGGGAATTAGATATAGGGAAACAGAGGCGGGGAATCAGAGGCGGGGAAACAGAGGCGGGGAATCAGATATGAGGAATCAGAGGTGGGGAATCAGAGGCAGGGATTCAGATGTGCTGAATCAGAGATTGGGAATCAGAGGCAGGGAATCAGAATCAGAAGCCGGGAATCAGAGGCCGGGAATCAGAGGCCGGGAATCAGATGCTGGGAATAAGAGGCCGGGAATCAGAGGTGGGGAATCAGAGTCCGGGAATCAGAGATGGGGATTCAGAGGCGGGGAATGAGATATGGAGAATCAGAGGCGGGGAATCAGAGGCCGGGAAACAGAGGTGGGGAATCAGATATGGGGAATCAGAGGTGGCGAATCAAAGGCGGTGAATCAGAGATGGGGAATCAGAGGCGGGGAATCAGAGGCAGGGAATCAGATGCGGGGAATCAGAGGCGGGGAATCAGAGCTGGCGAATCAGAGGCGGGGAATCAGAGGTGGGCAATCAGAGGCGGGGAATCAGATATGGGGAATCAGAGGCGGGGAATCAGAGGCAGGGAAACAGAGGCGGGGAATCAAATATAGGGAATCAGAGGTGGGGAATAAGAGGTTGTGAATCAGAGATGGGGAATCAAGGCGGGGAATCAGAGGCAGGGAATCAGACACGGGGAATCAGAGGCGGGGATTCAGAGCTGGGGAATCAGAGGCGGGGAATCAGAGTTGGGGAATCAGAGGCAGGGAATCAGATATGGGGAATCAGAGGCGGGGAATCAGAGGCGGGGAAACAGAGGCGGGGAATCAGATATGGGGAATCAGAGGTGGGGAATCAGGGGCAGGGATTCAGTGTCAGGGAATCAGAGGCGGGGAATCAGAGGCGGGGAATCAGAGGCAGGGAATCAGACACGGGGAATCAGAGGCGGGGAAACAGAGGCGGGGAATCAGATATGAGGAATCAGAGGTGGGGAATCAGAGGCAGGGATTCAGATGTGCTGAATCAGAGATTGGGAATCAGAGGCAGGGAATCAGAATCAGAAGCCGGGAATCAGAGGCCGGGAATCAGAGGCCGGGAATCAGATGCTGGGAATAAGAGGCCGGGAATCAGAGGTGGGGAATCAGAGTCCGGGAATCAGAGATGGGGATTCAGAGGCGGGGAATGAGATATGGAGAATCAGAGGCGGGGAATCAGAGGCCGGGAAACAGAGGTGGGGAATCAGATATGGGGAATCAGAGGTGGCGAATCAAAGGCGGTGAATCAGAGATGGGGAATCAGAGGCGGGGAATCAGAGGCAGGGAATCAGATGCGGGGAATCAGAGGCGGGGAATCAGAGCTGGCGAATCAGAGGCGGGGAATCAGAGGTGGGCAATCAGAGGCGGGGAATCAGATATGGGGAATCAGAGGCGGGGAATCAGAGGCGGGGAAACAGAGGCGGGGAATCAAATATAGGGAATCAGAGGTGGGGAATAAGAGGTTGTGAATCAGAGATGGGGAATCAAGGCGGGGAATCAGAGGCAGGGAATCAGACACGGGGAATCAGAGGCGGGGATTCAGAGCTGGGGAATCAGAGGCGGGGAATCAGAGTTGGGGAATCAGAGGCAGGGAATCAGATATGGGGAATCAGAGGCGGGGAATCAGAGGCGGGGAAACAGAGGCGGGGAATCAGATATGGGGAATCAGAGGTGGGGAATCAGGGGCAGGGATTCAGTGTCAGGGAATCAGAGGCGGGGAATCAGAGGCGGGGAATCAGAGGCAGGGAATCAGACACGGGGAATCAGAGGCGGGGAATCAGAGATGGGGAATCAGAGGCGGGGAATCAGAGGCAGGGAATCGGACGCCGGGAATCAGAGTCGGGGAATCAGAGCTGGGGAATCAGAGGCGGGGAATCAGAGTTGGGGAATCAGAGGCGGGGATTCAGATATGGGGAAATAGAGGCGGGGAATCAGATATGGGGAATCAGAGGTGTGGAATCAGAGGTTGGGAATCAGAGGAAGGGAATCAGAGTCGGGGAAACAGAGGCGGGGAATCAGATATGTGGAATCAGAGGTGGCGAATCAAAGGCGGTGAAACAGAGATGGGGAATCAGGGCAGGGAATCAGAGGCAGGGAATCAAACACGGGGAATCAGAGCTGGGGAATCAGAGGCGGGGAATCAGAGTTGGGAATCAGAGGCGGGGAATCAGAGGCGGGGAAACAGAGGCGGGGAATCAGATATGGGGAATCAGACGTGGGGAATCAGAGGTTGGGAATCAGAGGCAGGGAATCGGAGATGGGGAATCAGAGGCAGGGAATCAGAGGCGGGGAATCAGAGGCGGGGAATCAGAGGCCGGGAATCAGATATGGGGAAACTGAGGCGGGGAATCCGAGGCGGGGAATCCGAGGCGGGGAAACAGAGGCGGGGAATCAGATATGGGGAATCAGAGGTGGGGAATCAGAGGTTGGGAATCAGAGGCAGGGAATCAGAGGCTTGGAATCAGATGCAGGGAATCAGATGCGGGGAATCAGAGGCGGGGAATCAGAGCTGGGGAATCAGAGGTGGGGAATCAGATTTGGGGAATCAGAGGTGGGGACTTAGATATTGGGAAACAGAGGCGGGGAATCAGAGGCGGGGAAACAGAGGCGGGGAATCAGATATGGGGAATCAGAGGTGGGGAATCAGAGGCAGGGAATCAGATGTGCGGAATCAGAGATTGGGAATCAGAGGCAGGGAATCAGAATCAGAAGCAGGGAATCAGAGGCCGGGAATCAGAGGCCGGAATCAGATGATGGGAATCAGAGGCCTGGAATCAGAGGCGGGGAATAAGAGGCAGGGAATCAGATGCGGGGAATCAGAGGCGGGGAATCAGAGCTGGGGAATCAGAGGCGGGGTATTAGAGTTGGGGAATCAGAGGCGGGGAATCAGATATGGGGAAACAGAGGTAGGGAATCAGAGGCGGGGAAACAGAGGCAGGGAATCAGATATGGGGAATCAGAGGCGGGGAATCAGAGGTGGGGAATCATAGGCAGGGAATCGGATGTGCGGAATCAGAGATGGGGAATCAGAGGCCGGGAATCAGAGGTGGTGAATCAGAGATGGGGAATCAGAGGTGGGCAATCAGAGGCGGGGAATCAGATATGGGGAATCAGAGGCGGGGAATCAGAGGCGGGGAAACAGAGGCGGGGAATCAGAGGTGGGGAATCAGAGGTGGGGCATCAGAGGTTGTGAATCACAGATGGGGAATCAGAGGCGGGGAATCAGAGGCAGGGAATCAGACGCGGGGAATCAGAGGCGGGGATTCAGAGCTGGGGAATCAGAAGCGGGGAATCAGAGTTGGGGAATCAGAGGCGGGGTATCAGATATGGGGAATCAGAGGCAGGGAATCAGAGGCGGGGAATTAGAGGCAGGGAATCAGACGCGGGGAATCTGAGGCGGGGAATCAGAGCTGGGGAATCAGAGGTGGGGAATCAGAGTTGGGGAATCAGAGGCAGGGAATTGGATGTGCGGAATCAGAGATGGGGAATCAGAGGTGGGGAATCAGAGGCGGTGAATCAGAGATGGGGAATCAGAGGCGGGGAATCAGAGGCAGGAAATCAGACACGGGGATTCAGAGGCTGGGAATCAGACGGGGGGAATCAAAGGCGGGGAATCAGAGCTGGGGAATCTGAGGCAGGGAATCAGAGTTGGGGATTCAGAGGCGGGGAATCAGAGGCAGGGAATCAAACACGGGGAATCAGAGCTGGGGAATCAGAGGCGGGGAATCAGAGTTGGGAATCAGAGGCGGGGAATCAGAGGCGGGGAAACAGAGGCGGGGAAGCAGATATGGGGAATCAGAGGTGGGGAATCCGAGGTTGGGAATCAGAGGCAGGGAATCAGAGGCGGAAAATCAGAGGCGGGGATTCAGAGGAAGGGAATCAGATGTGCGGAATCGGAGATGGGGAATCAGAGGCAGGGAATCAGAGGCGGGGAATCAGAGGCGGGGAATCAGAGGCCGGGAATCAGATATGGGGAAACAGAGGCGGGGAATCCGAGGCGGGGAAACAGAGGCGGGGAATCAAATATGGGGAATCAGAGGTGGGGAATCAGAGGTTGGGAATCAGAGGCAGGGAATCAGAGGCTTGGAATCAGATGCAGGGAATCAGATGCGGGGAATCAGAGGCGGGGAATCAGAGGCAGGGAATCGGACGCCGGGAATCAGAGTCGGGGAATCAGAGCTGGGGAATCAGAGGCGGGGAATCAGAGTTGGGGAATCAGAGGCGGGGATTCAGATATGGGGAAATAGAGGCGGGGAATCAGATATGGGGAATCAGAGGTGTGGAATCAGAGGTTGGGAATCAGAGGAAGGGAATCAGAGTCGGGGAAACAGAGGCGGGGAATCAGATATGTGGAATCAGAGGTGGCGAATCAAAGGCGGTGAAACAGAGATGGGGAATCAGGGCAGGGAATCAGAGGCAGGGAATCAAACACGGGGAATCAGAGCTGGGGAATCAGAGGCGGGGAATCAGAGTTGGGAATCAGAGGCGGGGAATCAGAGGCGGGGAAACAGAGGCGGGGAATCAGATATGGGGAATCAGACGTGGGGAATCAGAGGTTGGGAATCAGAGGCAGGGAATCGGAGATGGGGAATCAGAGGCAGGGAATCAGAGGCGGGGAATCAGAGGCGGGGAATCAGAGGCCGGGAATCAGATATGGGGAAACTGAGGCGGGGAATCCGAGGCGGGGAATCCGAGGCGGGGAAACAGAGGCGGGGAATCAGATATGGGGAATCAGAGGTGGGGAATCAGAGGTTGGGAATCAGAGGCAGGGAATCAGAGGCTTGGAATCAGATGCAGGGAATCAGATGCGGGGAATCAGAGGCGGGGAATCAGAGCTGGGGAATCAGAGGTGGGGAATCAGATTTGGGGAATCAGAGGTGGGGACTTAGATATTGGGAAACAGAGGCGGGGAATCAGAGGCGGGGAAACAGAGGCGGGGAATCAGATATGGGGAATCAGAGGTGGGGAATCAGAGGCAGGGAATCAGATGTGCGGAATCAGAGATTGGGAATCAGAGGCAGGGAATCAGAATCAGAAGCAGGGAATCAGAGGCCGGGAATCAGAGGCCGGAATCAGATGATGGGAATCAGAGGCCTGGAATCAGAGGCGGGGAATAAGAGGCAGGGAATCAGATGCGGGGAATCAGAGGCGGGGAATCAGAGCTGGGGAATCAGAGGCGGGGTATTAGAGTTGGGGAATCAGAGGCGGGGAATCAGATATGGGGAAACAGAGGTAGGGAATCAGAGGCGGGGAAACAGAGGCAGGGAATCAGATATGGGGAATCAGAGGCGGGGAATCAGAGGTGGGGAATCATAGGCAGGGAATCGGATGTGCGGAATCAGAGATGGGGAATCAGAGGCCGGGAATCAGAGGTGGTGAATCAGAGATGGGGAATCAGAGGTGGGCAATCAGAGGCGGGGAATCAGATATGGGGAATCAGAGGCGGGGAATCAGAGGCGGGGAAACAGAGGCGGGGAATCAGAGGTGGGGAATCAGAGGTGGGGCATCAGAGGTTGTGAATCACAGATGGGGAATCAGAGGCGGGGAATCAGAGGCAGGGAATCAGACGCGGGGAATCAGAGGCGGGGATTCAGAGCTGGGGAATCAGAAGCGGGGAATCAGAGTTGGGGAATCAGAGGCGGGGTATCAGATATGGGGAATCAGAGGCAGGGAATCAGAGGCGGGGAATTAGAGGCAGGGAATCAGACGCGGGGAATCTGAGGCGGGGAATCAGAGCTGGGGAATCAGAGGTGGGGAATCAGAGTTGGGGAATCAGAGGCAGGGAATTGGATGTGCGGAATCAGAGATGGGGAATCAGAGGTGGGGAATCAGAGGCGGTGAATCAGAGATGGGGAATCAGAGGCGGGGAATCAGAGGCAGGAAATCAGACACGGGGATTCAGAGGCTGGGAATCAGACGGGGGGAATCAAAGGCGGGGAATCAGAGCTGGGGAATCTGAGGCAGGGAATCAGAGTTGGGGATTCAGAGGCGGGGAATCAGAGGCAGGGAATCAAACACGGGGAATCAGAGCTGGGGAATCAGAGGCGGGGAATCAGAGTTGGGAATCAGAGGCGGGGAATCAGAGGCGGGGAAACAGAGGCGGGGAAGCAGATATGGGGAATCAGAGGTGGGGAATCCGAGGTTGGGAATCAGAGGCAGGGAATCAGAGGCGGAAAATCAGAGGCGGGGATTCAGAGGAAGGGAATCAGATGTGCGGAATCGGAGATGGGGAATCAGAGGCAGGGAATCAGAGGCGGGGAATCAGAGGCGGGGAAACAGAGGCGGGGAATCCGAGGCGGGGAAACAGAGGCGGGGAATCAAATATGGGGAATCAGAGGTGGGGAATCAGAGGTTGGGAATCAGAGGCAGGGAATCAGAGGCTTGGAATCAGATGCAGGGAATCAGATGCGGGGAATCAGAGGCGGGGAATCAGAGCTGGGGAATCAGAGGTGGGGAATCAGATTTGGGGAATCAGAGGCGGGGACTTAGATATTGGGAAACAGAGGCGGGGAATCAGAGGCGGGGAAACCCAGGCGGGGAATCAGATATGGGGAATCAGAGGTGGGGAATCAGAGGCAAGGAATCAGACGTGCGGAATCAGAGATGGGGAATCAGAGGCAGGGAATCAGAATCAGAAGCAGGGAATCAGAGGCCGGGAATCAGAGGCCGGAGTCAGATGCTGGGAATCAGAGGCCTGGAATCAGAGGCGGGGAATCAGAGGCAGGGAATCAGATGCGGGGAATCAGAGGCGGGGAATCAGAGCTGGGGAATCAGAGGCGGGGATTCAGAGTTGGGGAATCAGAGGCGGGGAATCAGAGGCGGGGAAACAGAGGCGGGGAATCAGATATGGGGAATCAGAGGTGGGGAATCAGAGGTTGGGAATCAGAAGCAGGGAATCAGAGGCGGGGAATCAGAGGCGGGGAATCAGAGGCAGGGAATCCGATGTGCGGAATCGGAGATGGGGAATCAGAGGCAGGGAATCAGAGGCGGGGAATCAGAGGCGGAGAATCAGAGGCCGGGAATCAGATATGGGGAAACAGAGGCGGGGAATCAGAGGCCGGGAAACAGAGGCGGGGAATCAGATATGGGGAATCAGAGGTGGGGAATCAGAGGTTGGGAATCAGAGGCAGGGAATCAGAGGCTGGGAATCAGATGCAGGGAATCAGATGCGGGGAATCAGAGGCGGGGAATCAGAGCTGGGGAATCAGAGGTGGGGAATCAGAGTTGGGGAATCAGAGTCGGGGACTTAGATATGGGGAAACAGAGGCGGGGAATCAGAGGCGGGGAAACAGACGCGGGGAATCAGAGGCGGGGTTTCAGAGCTGGGGAATCAGAGGCGGGGAATCAGAGTTGGGGAATCAGAGGCGGGGAATCAGATATGGGGAATCAGAGGCTGGGAATCAGAGGCGGGGAAACAGAGGCAGGGAATCAGATATGGGGAATCAGAGGTGGGGTATCAGGGGCAGGGAATCAGTGGCAGGGAATCAGAGGCGGGGAAACAGAGGCGGGGAATCAGAGCTGGGGAATCAGAGGCGGGGTATTAGAGTTGGGGAATCAGAGGCGGGGAATCAGAGGCGGGGAATCAGATATGGGGAAACAGAGGCGGGGAATCAGAGGCGGGCAAACAGAGGCGGGGAATTAGATATGGGGAATCAGAGGTGGGGAATCAGAGGTGGTGAATCAGAGATGGGGAATCACAGGCGGGGAATCAGAGGCCGGGAATCAGATATGGGGAAACAGAGGCAGGGAATCCGAGGCGGGGAAACAGAGGCGGGGAATCAGATATGGGGAATCAGAGGTGGGGAATCAGAGGTTGGGAATCAGAGGCAGGGAATCAGAGGCTTGCAATCCGATGCAGGGTATCAGATGCGGGGAATCAGAGGCGGGGAATCAGAGCTGGGGAATCAGAGGTGGGGAATCAGATTTGGGGAATCAGAGGTGGGGACTTAGATATTGGGAAACAGAGGCGGGGAATCAGAGGCGGGGAAACAGAGGCGGGGAATCAGATATGGGGAATCAGAGGTGGGGAATCAGAGGCAGGGAATCAGATGTGCGGAATCAGAGATGGGGAATCAGAGGCAGGGAATCAGAATCAGAAGCAGGGAATCAGAGGCCGGGAATCAGAGGCCGGAATCAGATGCTGGGAATCAGAGGCCTGGAATCAGAGGCAGGGAATCAGAGGCAGGGAATCAGATGCGGAGAATCAGAGGCGGGGAATCAGAGCTGGGGAATCAGAGGCGGGGTATTAGAGTTGGGGAATCAGAGGCGGGGAATCAGATATGTGGAAACAGAGGTGGGGAATCAGAGGCGGGGAAACAGAGGCAGGGAATCAGATATGGGGAATCAGAGGTGGGGCATCAGAGGTTGTGAATCACAGATGGGGAATCAGAGGCGGGGAATCAGAGGCAGGGAATCAGACGCGGGGAATCAGAGGCGGGGATTCAGAGCTGGGGAATCAGAAGCGGGGAATCAGAGTTGGGGAATCAGAGGCGGGGAATCAGATATGGGGAATCAGAGGCAGGGAATCAGAGGCGGGGAATCAGAGGCAGGGAATCAGACGCGGGGAATCTGAGGCGGGGAATCAGAGCTGGGGAATCAGAGGTGGGGAATCAGAGTTGGGGAATCAGAGGCAGGGAATTGGATGTGCGGAATCAGAGAGGGGGAATCAGAGGTGGGGAATCAGAGGCGGTGAATCAGAGATGGGGAATCAGAGGCGGGGAATCAGAGGCAGGAAATCAGACACGGGGATTCAGAGGCTGGGAATCAGACGGGGGGAATCAAAGGCGGGGAATCAGAGCTGGGAAATCTGAGGCAGGGAATCAGAGTTGGGGATTCAGAGGCGGGGAATCAGATATGGGGAAACAGAGGCGGGGAATCAGAGGCGGGCAAACAGAGGCGGGGAATTAGATATGGGGAATCAGAGGTAGTGAATCAGAGGTGGTGAATCAGTGATGGGGAATCACAGGCGGGGAATCAGAGGCAGGGAATAGAACGCAGGGAATCAGAGGCAGGGAATCAGAGCTGGGGAATCAGAGGAGGGGATTCATAGTTCGGAATCAGAGGCGGGAATCAGATATGGGGAAACAGATGCGGGGAATCAGAGGCGGTGAAACAGAGGCGGGGAATCAGATATGGGGAATCGGATGCAGGGAATCAGAGGCGGGGAATCAGAGCTGGGGAATCAGAGGCGGTGAATCAGAGTTGGGGCATCAGAGGTGGGGAATTAGATATAGGGAAACAGAGGCGGGGAATCAGAGGCGGGGAAACAGAGGCGGGGAATCAGATATGGGGAATCAGAGTGGGGGAATCAGAGGCAGGGAATCAGATGTGCGGAATCAGAGATGGTGAATAAGAGGCAGGGAATCAGAATCAGAAGCGGGGAATCAGAGGCCGGGAATCAGAGGCCGGGAATCAGATGCTGGGAATAAGAGGCCGGGAATCAGAGGTGGGGAATCAGATATGGGGAATCAGAGGTGGCGAATCAAAGGCGGTGAATCAGAGATGGGGAATCAGAGGCGGGGAATCAGAGGCAGGGAATCAGATGCGTGGAATCAGAGGCGGGGAATCAGAGCTGGCGAATCAGAGGCTGGGAATCAGAGGTGGGCAATCAGAGGCGGGGAATCAGAAATGGGGAATCAGAGGCGGGGAATCAGAGGCGGGGAAACAGAGGCGGGGAATCAAATATAGGGAATCAGGGGTGGGGAATCAGAGGTTGTGAATCAGAGATGGGGAATCAAGGCGGGGAATCAGAGGCAGGGAATCAGACGCGGGGAATCAGAGGCGGGGATTCAGAGCTGGGGAATCAGAGGCGGGGAATCAGAGTTGGGGAATCAGAGGCAGGGAATCAGATATGGGGAATCAGAGGCGGGGAATCAGAGGCGGGGAAACAGAGGCGGGGAATCAGATGTGGGCAATCAGAGGTGGGGAATCAGGGGCAGGGAATCAGTGGCAGGGAATCAGAGGCGGGGAATCAGAGGCGGGGAATCAGAGGCGGGGAATCAAAGGCAGGGAATCAGACACGGGGAATCAGAGGCGGGGAATCAGAGATGGGGAATCAGAGGCGGGGAATCAGAGGCAGGGAATCGGATGCCGGGAATCAGAGTCGGGGAATCAGAGCTGGGGAATCAGAGGCGGGGAATCATAGTTGGGGAATCAGAGGCGGGGAATCAGATATGGGGAAATAGAGGCGGGGAATCAGATATGGGGAATCAGAGGTGTGGAATCAGAGGTTGGGAATCAGAGGCAGGGAATCAGAGTCCGGGAAACTGAGGCGGGGAATCAGATATTGGGTATCAGAGCTGGGGAATCAGAGGCAGGGAATCAGAGGCAGGGAATCAGAGGCAGGGAATCAAACACGGGGAATCAGAGCTGGGGTATCAGAGGCGGGGAATCAGAGTTGGGAATCAGAGGCGGGGAATCAGAGGCGGGGAAAAAGAGGCGGGGAATCAGATATGGGGAATCAGAGGTGGGGAATCCGAGGTTGGGAATCAGAGGCAGGGAATCAGAGGCGGAAAATCAGAGGCGGGGAATCAGAGGAAGGGAATCAGATGTGCGGAATCGGAGATGGGGAATCAGAGGCAGGGAATCAGAGGCGGGGAATCAGAGGCGGGGAATCAGAGGCCGGGAATCAGATATGGGGAAACAGAGGCGGGGAATCCGAGGCGGGGAAACAGAGGCGGGGAATCAAATATGGGGAATCAGAGGTGGGGAATCAGAGGTTGGGAATCAGAGGCAGGGAATCAGAGGCTTGGAATCAGATGCAGGGAATCAGATGCGGGGCATCAGAGGCGGGGAATCAGAGCTGGGGAATCAGAGGTGGGGAATCAGATTTGGGGAATCAGAGGCCGGGAATCAGAGGCCGGAGTCAGATGCTGGGAATCAGAGGCCTGGAATCAGAGGCGGGGAATCAGAGGCAGGGAATCAGATGCGGGGAATCAGAGGCGGGGAATCAGAGCTGGGGAATCAGAGGCGGGGATTCAGAGTTGGGGAATCAGAGGCGGGGAATCAGAGGCGGGGAAACAGAGGCGGGGAATCAGATATGGGGAATCAGAGGTGGGGAATCAGAGGTTGGGAATCAGAAGCAGGGAATCAGAGGCGGGGAATCAGAGGCGGGGAATCAGAGGCAGGGAATCCGATGTGCGGAATCGGAGATGGGGAATCAGAGGCAGGGAATCAGAGGCGTGGAATCAGAGGCGGAGAATCAGAGGCCGGGAATCAGATATGGGGAAACAGAGGCGGGGAATCAGAGGCGGGGAAACAGAGGCGGGGAATCAGATATGGGGAATCAGAGGTGGGGAATCAGAGGTTGGGAATCAGAGGCAGGGAATCAGAGGCTGGGAATCAGATGCAGGGAATCAGATGCGGGGAATCAGAGGCGGGGAATCAGAGGCGGGGAAACAGAGGCGGGGAATCAGATATGGGGAATCAGAGGTGGGGAATCAGATGTTGGGAATCAGAGGCAGGGAATCAGAGGCTTGGAATCAGATGCAGGGTATCAGATGCGGGGAATCAGAGGCGGGGAATCAGAGCTGGGGAATCAGAGTTGGGGAATCAGATTTGGGGAATCAGAGGTGGGGACTTAGATATTGGGAAACAGAGGCGGGGAATCAGAGGCGGGGAAACAGAGGCGGGGAATCAGATATGGGGAATCAGAGGTGGGGAATCAGAGGCAGGGAATCAGATGTGCGGAATCAGAGATGGGGAATCAGAGGCAGGGAATCAGAATCAGAAGCAGGGAATCAGAGGCCGGGAATCAGAGGCCGGAATCAGATGCTGGGAATCAGAGGCCTGGAATCAGAGGCGGGGAATCAGAGGCAGGGAATCAGATGCGGGGAATCAGAGGCGGGGAATCAGAGCTGGGGAATCAGAGGCGGGGTATTAGAGTTGGGGAATCAGAGGCGGGGAATCAGATATGGGGAAACAGAGGTGGGGAATCAGAGGCGGGGAAACAGAGGCAGGGAATCAGATATGGGGAATCAGAGGTGGGGCATCAGAGGTTGTGAATCACAGATGGGGAATCAGAGGCGGGGAATCAGAGGCAGGGAATCAGACGCGGGGAATCAGAGGCGGGGATTCAGAGCTGGGGAATCAGAAGCGGGGAATCATAGTTGGGGAATCAGAGGCGGGGAATCAGATATGGGGAATCAGAGGCAGGGAATCAGAGGCGGGGAATCAGAGGCAGGGAATCAGACGCGGGGAATCTGAGGCGGGGAATCAGAGCTGGGGTATCAGAGGTGGGGAATCAGAGTTGGGGAATCAGAGGCAGGGAATTGGATGTGCGGAATCAGAGAGGGGAATCAGAGGTGGGGAATCAGAGGCGGTGAATCAGAGATGGGGAATCAGAGGCGGGGAATCAGAGGCAGGAAATCAGACACGGGGATTCAGAGGCTGGGAATCAGACGGGGGGAATCAAAGGCGGGGAATCAGAGCTGGGGAATCTTAGGCAGGGAATCAGAGTTGGGTATTCAGAGGCGGGGAATCAGATATGGGGAAACAGAGGCGGGGAATCAGAGGCGGGCAAACAGAGGCGGGGAATTAGATATGGGGAATCAGAGGTAGGGAATCAGAGGTGGTGAATCAGTGATGGGGAATCACAGGCGGGGAATCAGAGGCAGGGAATAGAACGCAGGGAATCAGAGGCAGGGAATCAGAGCTGGGGAATCAGAGGAGGGGATTCATAGTTGGGAATCAGAGGCGGGAATCAGATATGGGGAAACAGAGGCGGGGAATCAGAGGCGGTGAAACAGAGGCGGGGAATCAGATATGGGGAATCGGATGCAGGGAATCAGAGGCGGGGAATCAGAGCTGGGGAATCAGAGGCGGTGAATCAGAGTTGGGGCATCAGAGGTGGGGAATTAGATATAGGGAAACAGAGGCGGGGAATCAGAGGCGGGGAAACAGAGGCGGGGAATCAGATATGGGGAATCAGAGTGGGGGAATCAGAGGCAGGGAATCAGAGGCGGGGAATCAGAGGCGGGGAATCAGAGGCCGGGAATCAGATATGGGGAAACAGAGGCGGGGAATCAGAGGCGGGGAAACAGAGGCGGGGAATCAGATATGGGGAATCAGAGGTGGGGAATCAGAGGCTTGGAATCAGATGCAGTGAATCAGATGCGGGGAATCAGAGGCGGGGAATCAGAGCTGGGGAATCAGAGGTGGGGAATCAGATTTGGGGAATCAGAGGTGGGGACTTAGATATTGGGAAACAGAGGCGGGGAATCAGAGGCGGGGAAACAGAGGCGGGGAATCAGATGTGCGGAATCAGAGATGGGGAATCAGATGCAGGGAATCAGAATCAGAAGCAGGGAATCAGAGGCCGGGAATGAGAGGCCGGAATCAGATGATGGGAATCAGAGGCCTGGAATCAGAGGCGGGGAATAAGAGGCAGGGAATCAGATGCGGGGAATCAGAGGCGGGGAATCAGAGCTGGGGAATCAGAGGCGGGGTATTAGAGTTGGGGAATCAGAGGCGGGGAATCAGATATGGGGAAACAGAGGTAGGGAATCAGAGGCGGGGAAACAGAGGCAGGGAATCAGATATGGGGAATCAGAGGCGGGGAATCAGAGGTGGGGAATCATAGGCAGGGAATCGGATATGCGGAATCAGAAATGGGGAATCAGAGGCCGGGAATCAGAGGTGGTGAATCAGATATGGGGAATCAGAGGCGGGGAATCAGAGGCAGGGTATCAGACGCGGGGAATCAGAGGTGGGCAATCAGAGGCGGGGAATCAGATATGGGGAATCAGAGGCGGGGAATCAGAGGCGGGGAAACAGAGGCGGGGAATCAGAGGTGGGGAATCAGAGGTGGGGCATCAGAGGTTGTGAATCACAGATGGGGAATCAGAGGCGGGGAATCAGAGGCAGGGAATCAGACGCGGGGAATCAGAGGCGGGGATTCAGAGCTGGGGAATCAGAAGCGGGGAATCAGAGTTGGGGAATCAGAGGCGGGGAATCAGATATGGGGAATCAGAGGCAGGGAATCAGAGGCGGGGAATTAGAGGCAGGGAATCAGACGCGGGGAATCTGAGGCGGGGAATCAGAGCTGGGGAATCAGAGGTGGGGAATCAGAGTTGGGGAATCAGAGGCAGGGAATTGGATGTGCGGAATCAGAGATGGGGAATCAGAGGTGGGGAATCAGAGGCGGTGAATCAGAGATGGGGAATCAGAGGCGGGGAATCAGAGGTGGGGAATCAGAGGTGGTGAATCAGTGATGGGGAATCACAGGCGGGGAATCAGAGGCAGGGAATAGAACGCAGGGAATCAGACGCAGGGAATCAGAGCTGGGGAATCAGAGGCGGGGAATCATAGTTGGGAATCAGAGGCGGGGAATCAGATATGGGGAAACAGAGGCGGGGAATCAGAGGCGGGGAAACAGAGGCGGGGAATCAGATATGGGGAATCGGATGCGGGGAATCAGAGGCGGGGAATCAGAGCTGGGGAATCAGAGGTGGGGAATCAGAGCTGGGGAATCAGAGGCGGGGAATCAGAGTTGGGGCATCAGAGGTGGGGAATTAGATATAGGGAAACAGAGGCGGGGAATCAGAGGCGGGGAAACAGAGGCGGGGAATCAGATATGAGGAATCAGAGGTGGGGAATCAGAGGCAGGGATTCAGATGTGCTGAATCAGAGATTGGGAATCAGAGGCAGGGAATCAGAATCAGAAGCCGGGAATCAGAGGCCGGGAATCAGAGGCCGGGAATCAGATGCTGGGAATAAGAGGCCGGGAATCAGAGGTGGGGAATCAGAGTCCGGGAATCAGAGATGGGGATTCAGAGGCGGGGAATGAGATATGGAGAATCAGAGGCGGGGAATCAGAGGCCGGGAAACAGAGGTGGGGAATCAGATATGGGGAATCAGAGGTGGCGAATCAAAGGCGGTGAATCAGAGATGGGGAATCAGAGGCGGGGAATCAGAGGCAGGGAATCAGATGCGGGGAATCAGAGGCGGGGAATCAGAGCTGGCGAATCAGAGGCGGGGAATCAGAGGTGGGCAATCAGAGGCGGGGAATCAGATATGGGGAATCAGAGGCGGGGAATCAGAGGCAGGGAAACAGAGGCGGGGAATCAAATATAGGGAATCAGAGGTGGGGAATAAGAGGTTGTGAATCAGAGATGGGGAATCAAGGCGGGGAATCAGAGGCAGGGAATCAGACACGGGGAATCAGAGGCGGGGATTCAGAGCTGGGGAATCAGAGGCGGGGAATCAGAGTTGGGGAATCAGAGGCAGGGAATCAGATATGGGGAATCAGAGGCGGGGAATCAGAGGCGGGGAAACAGAGGCGGGGAATCAGATATGGGGAATCAGAGGTGGGGAATCAGGGGCAGGGATTCAGTGTCAGGGAATCAGAGGCGGGGAATCAGAGGCGGGGAATCAGAGGCAGGGAATCAGACACGGGGAATCAGAGGCGGGGAAACAGAGGCGGGGAATCAGATATGAGGAATCAGAGGTGGGGAATCAGAGGCAGGGATTCAGATGTGCTGAATCAGAGATTGGGAATCAGAGGCAGGGAATCAGAATCAGAAGCCGGGAATCAGAGGCCGGGAATCAGAGGCCGGGAATCAGATGCTGGGAATAAGAGGCCGGGAATCAGAGGTGGGGAATCAGAGTCCGGGAATCAGAGATGGGGATTCAGAGGCGGGGAATGAGATATGGAGAATCAGAGGCGGGGAATCAGAGGCCGGGAAACAGAGGTGGGGAATCAGATATGGGGAATCAGAGGTGGCGAATCAAAGGCGGTGAATCAGAGATGGGGAATCAGAGGCGGGGAATCAGAGGCAGGGAATCAGATGCGGGGAATCAGAGGCGGGGAATCAGAGCTGGCGAATCAGAGGCGGGGAATCAGAGGTGGGCAATCAGAGGCGGGGAATCAGATATGGGGAATCAGAGGCGGGGAATCAGAGGCGGGGAAACAGAGGCGGGGAATCAAATATAGGGAATCAGAGGTGGGGAATAAGAGGTTGTGAATCAGAGATGGGGAATCAAGGCGGGGAATCAGAGGCAGGGAATCAGACACGGGGAATCAGAGGCGGGGATTCAGAGCTGGGGAATCAGAGGCGGGGAATCAGAGTTGGGGAATCAGAGGCAGGGAATCAGATATGGGGAATCAGAGGCGGGGAATCAGAGGCGGGGAAACAGAGGCGGGGAATCAGATATGGGGAATCAGAGGTGGGGAATCAGGGGCAGGGATTCAGTGTCAGGGAATCAGAGGCGGGGAATCAGAGGCGGGGAATCAGAGGCAGGGAATCAGACACGGGGAATCAGAGGCGGGGAATCAGAGATGGGGAATCAGAGGCGGGGAATCAGAGGCAGGGAATCGGACGCCGGGAATCAGAGTCGGGGAATCAGAGCTGGGGAATCAGAGGCGGGGAATCAGAGTTGGGGAATCAGAGGCGGGGATTCAGATATGGGGAAATAGAGGCGGGGAATCAGATATGGGGAATCAGAGGTGTGGAATCAGAGGTTGGGAATCAGAGGAAGGGAATCAGAGTCGGGGAAACAGAGGCGGGGAATCAGATATGTGGAATCAGAGGTGGCGAATCAAAGGCGGTGAAACAGAGATGGGGAATCAGGGCAGGGAATCAGAGGCAGGGAATCAAACACGGGGAATCAGAGCTGGGGAATCAGAGGCGGGGAATCAGAGTTGGGAATCAGAGGCGGGGAATCAGAGGCGGGGAAACAGAGGCGGGGAATCAGATATGGGGAATCAGACGTGGGGAATCAGAGGTTGGGAATCAGAGGCAGGGAATCGGAGATGGGGAATCAGAGGCAGGGAATCAGAGGCGGGGAATCAGAGGCGGGGAATCAGAGGCCGGGAATCAGATATGGGGAAACTGAGGCAGGGAATCCGAGGCGGGGAAACAGAGGCGGGGAATCAGATATGGGGAATCAGAGGTGGGGAATCAGAGGTTGGGAATCAGAGGCAGGGAATCAGAGGCTTGGAATCAGATGCAGGGAATCAGATGCGGGGAATCAGAGGCGGGGAATCAGAGCTGGGGAATCAGAGGTGGGGAATCAGATTTGGGGAATCAGAGGTGGGGACTTAGATATTGGGAAACAGAGGCGGGGAATCAGAGGCGGGGAAACAGAGGCGGGGAATCAGATATGGGGAATCAGAGGTGGGGAATCAGAGGCAGGGAATCAGATGTGCGGAATCAGAGATGGGGAATCAGAGGCAGGGAATCAGAATCAGAAGCAGGGAATCAGAGGCCGGGAATCAGAGGCCGGAATCAGATGATGGGAATCAGAGGCCTGGAATCAGAGGCGGGGAATAAGAGGCAGGGAATCAGATGCGGGGAATCAGAGGCGGGGAATCAGAGCTGGGGAATCAGAGGCGGGGTATCAGAGTTGGGGAATCAGAGGCGGGGAATCAGATATGGGGAAACAGAGGTAGGGAATCAGAGGCGGGGAAACAGAGGCAGGGAATCAGATATGGGGAATCAGAGGCGGGGAATCAGAGGTGGGGAATCATAGGCAGGGAATCGGATGTGCGGAATCAGAGATGGGGAATCAGAGGCCGGGAATCAGAGGTGGTGAATCAGAGATGGGGAATCAGAGGTGGGCAATCAGAGGCGGGGAATCAGATATGGGGAATCAGAGGCGGGGAATCAGAGGCGGGGAAACAGAGGCGGGGAATCAGAGGTGGGGAATCAGAGGTGGGGCATCAGAGGTTGTGAATCACAGATGGGGAATCAGAGGCGGGGAATCAGAGGCAGGGAATCAGACGCGGGGAATCAGAGGCGGGGATTCAGAGCTGGGGAATCAGAAGCGGGGAATCAGAGTTGGGGAATCAGAGGCGGGGAATCAGATATGGGGAATCAGAGGCAGGGAATCAGAGGCGGGGAATTAGAGGCAGGGAATCAGACGCGGGGAATCTGAGGCGGGGAATCAGAGCTGGGGAATCAGAGGTGGGGAATCAGAGTTGGGGAATCAGAGGCAGGGAATTGGATGTGCGGAATCAGAGATGGGGAATCAGAGGTGGGGAATCAGAGGCGGTGAATCAGAGATGGGGAATCAGAGGCGGGGAATCAGAGGCAGGAAATCAGACACGGGGATTCAGAGGCTGGGAATCAGACGGGGGGAATCAAAGGCGGGGAATCAGAGCTGGGGAATCTGAGGCAGGGAATCAGAGTTGGGGATTCAGAGGCGGGGAATCAGAGGCAGGGAATCAAACACGGGGAATCAGAGCTGGGGAATCAGAGGCGGGGAATCAGAGTTGGGAATCAGAGGCGGGGAATCAGAGGCGGAAAATCAGAGGCGGGGATTCAGAGGAAGGGAATCAGATGTGCGGAATCGGAGATGGGGAATCAGAGGCAGGGAATCAGAGGCGGGGAATCAGAGGCGGGGAATCAGAGGCCGGGAATCAGATATGGGGAAACAGAGGCGGGGAATCCGAGGCGGGGAAACAGAGGCGGGGAATCAAATATGGGGAATCAGAGGTGGGGAATCAGAGGTTGGGAATCAGAGGCAGGGAATCAGAGGCTTGGAATCAGATGCAGGGAATCAGATGCGGGGAATCAGAGGCGGGGAATCAGAGCTGGGGAATCAGAGGTGGGGAATCAGATTTGGGGAATCAGAGGCGGGGACTTAGATATTGGGAAACAGAGGCGGGGAATCAGAGGCGGGGAAACCCAGGCGGGGAATCAGATATGGGGAATCAGAGGTGGGGAATCAGAGGCAAGGAATCAGACGTGCGGAATCAGAGATGGGGAATCAGAGGCAGGGAATCAGAATCAGAAGCAGGGAATCAGAGGCCGGGAATCAGAGGCCGGAGTCAGATGCTGGGAATCAGAGGCCTGGAATCAGAGGCGGGGAATCAGAGGCAGGGAATCAGATGCGGGGAATCAGAGGCGGGGAATCAGAGCTGGGGAATCAGAGGCGGGGATTCAGAGTTGGGGAATCAGAGGCGGGGAATCAGAGGCGGGGAAACAGAGGCGGGGAATCAGATATGGGGAATCAGAGGTGGGGAATCAGAGGTTGGGAATCAGAAGCAGGGAATCAGAGGCGGGGAATCAGAGGCGGGGAATCAGAGGCAGGGAATCCGATGTGCGGAATCGGAGATGGGGAATCAGAGGCAGGGAATCAGAGGCGGGGAATCAGAGGCGGAGAATCAGAGGCCGGGAATCAGATATGGGGAAACAGAGGCGGGGAATCAGAGGCGGGGAAACAGAGGCGGGGAATCAGATATGGGGAATCAGAGGTGGGGAATCAGAGGTTGGGAATCAGAGGCAGGGAATCAGAGGCTGGGAATCAGATGCAGGGAATCAGATGCGGGGAATCAGAGGCGGGGAATCAGAGCTGGGGAATCAGAGGTGGGGAATCAGAGTTGGGGAATCAGAGTCGGGGACTTAGATATGGGGAAACAGAGGCGGGGAATCAGAGGCGGGGAAACAGACGCGGGGAATCAGAGGCGGGGTTTCAGAGCTGGGGAATCAGAGGCGGGGAATCAGAGTTGGGGAATCAGAGGCGGGGAATCAGATATGGGGAATCAGAGGCTGGGAATCAGAGGCGGGGAAACAGAGGCAGGGAATCAGATATGGGGAATCAGAGGTGGGGTATCAGGGGCAGGGAATCAGTGGCAGGGAATCAGAGGCGGGGAAACAGAGGCGGGGAATCAGAGCTGGGGAATCAGAGGCGGGGTATTAGAGTTGGGGAATCAGAGGCGGGGAATCAGAGGCGGGGAATCAGATATGGGGAAACAGAGGCGGGGAATCAGAGGCGGGCAAACAGAGGCGGGGAATTAGATATGGGGAATCAGAGGTGGGGAATCAGAGGTGGTGAATCAGAGATGGGGAATCACAGGCGGGGAATCAGAGGCCGGGAATCAGATATGGGGAAACAGAGGCAGGGAATCCGAGGCGGGGAAACAGAGGCGGGGAATCAGATATGGGGAATCAGAGGTGGGGAATCAGAGGTTGGGAATCAGAGGCAGGGAATCAGAGGCTTGCAATCCGATGCAGGGTATCAGATGCGGGGAATCAGAGGCGGGGAATCAGAGCTGGGGAATCAGAGGTGGGGAATCAGATTTGGGGAATCAGAGGTGGGGACTTAGATATTGGGAAACAGAGGCGGGGAATCAGAGGCGGGGAAACAGAGGCGGGGAATCAGATATGGGGAATCAGAGGTGGGGAATCAGAGGCAGGGAATCAGATGTGCGGAATCAGAGATGGGGAATCAGAGGCAGGGAATCAGAATCAGAAGCAGGGAATCAGAGGCCGGGAATCAGAGGCCGGAATCAGATGCTGGGAATCAGAGGCCTGGAATCAGAGGCGGGGAATCAGAGGCAGGGAATCAGATGCGGAGAATCAGAGGCGGGGAATCAGAGCTGGGGAATCAGAGGCGGGGTATTAGAGTTGGGGAATCAGAGGCGGGGAATCAGATATGTGGAAACAGAGGTGGGGAATCAGAGGCGGGGAAACAGAGGCAGGGAATCAGATATGGGGAATCAGAGGTGGGGCATCAGAGGTTGTGAATCACAGATGGGGAATCAGAGGCGGGGAATCAGAGGCAGGGAATCAGACGCGGGGAATCAGAGTTGGGGAATCAGAGGCGGGGAATCAGATATGGGGAATCAGAGGCAGGGAATCAGAGGCGGGGAATCAGAGGCAGGGAATCAGACGCGGGGAATCTGAGGCGGGGAATCAGAGCTGGGGAATCAGAGGTGGGGAATCAGAGTTGGGGAATCAGAGGCAGGGAATTGGATGTGCGGAATCAGAGAGGGGGAATCAGAGGTGGAAAATCAGAGGCGGTGAATCAGAGATGGGGAATCAGAGGCGGGGAATCAGAGGCAGGAAATCAGACACGGGGATTCAGAGGCTGGGAATCAGACGGGGGGAATCAAAGGCGGGGAATCAGAGCTGGGAAATCTGAGGCAGGGAATCAGAGTTGGGGATTCAGAGGCGGGGAATCAGATATGGGGAAACAGAGGCGGGGAATCAGAGGCGGGCAAACAGAGGCGGGGAATTAGATATGGGGAATCAGAGGTAGTGAATCAGAGGTGGTGAATCAGTGATGGGGAATCACAGGCGGGGAATCAGAGGCAGGGAATAGAACGCAGGGAATCAGAGGCAGGGAATCAGAGCTGGGGAATCAGAGGAGGGGATTCATAGTTCGGAATCAGAGGCGGGAATCAGATATGGGGAAACAGATGCGGGGAATCAGAGGCGGTGAAACAGAGGCGGGGAATCAGATATGGGGAATCGGATGCAGGGAATCAGAGGCGGGGAATCAGAGCTGGGGAATCAGAGGCGGTGAATCAGAGTTGGGGCATCAGAGGTTGGGAATTAGATATAGGGAAACAGAGGCGGGGAATCAGAGGCGGGGAAACAGAGGCGGGGAATCAGATATGGGGAATCAGAGTGGGGGAATCAGAGGCAGGGAATCAGATGTGCGGAATCAGAGATGGTGAATAAGAGGCAGGGAATCAGAATCAGAAGCGGGGAATCAGAGGCCGGGAATCAGAGGCCGGGAATCAGATGCTGGGAATAAGAGGCCGGGAATCAGAGGTGGGGAATCAGATATGGGGAATCAGAGGTGGCGAATCAAAGGCGGTGAATCAGAGATGGGGAATCAGAGGCGGGGAATCAGAGGCAGGGAATCAGATGCGTGGAATCAGAGGCGGGGAATCAGAGCTGGCGAATCAGAGGCTGGGAATCAGAGGTGGGCAATCAGAGGCGGGGAATCAGAACTGGGGAATCAGAGGCGGGGAATCAGAGGCGGGGAAACAGAGGCGGGGAATCAAATATAGGGAATCAGGGGTGGGGAATCAGAGGTTGTGAATCAGAGATGGGGAATCAAGGCGGGGAATCAGAGGCAGGGAATCAGACGCGGGGAATCAGAGGCGGGGATTCAGAGCTGGGGAATCAGAGGCGGGGAATCAGAGTTGGGGAATCAGAGGCAGGGAATCAGATATGGGGAATCAGAGGCGGGGAATCAGAGGCGGGGAAACAGAGGCGGGGAATCAGATGTGGGCAATCAGAGGTGGGGAATCAGGGGCAGGGAATCAGTGGCAGGGAATCAGAGGCGGGGAATCAGAGGCGGGGAATCAGAGGCGGGGAATCAAAGGCAGGGAATCAGACACGGGGAATCAGAGGCGGGGAATCAGAGATGGGGAATCAGAGGCGGGGAATCAGAGGCAGGGAATCGGATGCCGGGAATCAGAGTCGGGGAATCAGAGCTGGGGAATCAGAGGCGGGGAATCATAGTTGGGGAATCAGAGGCGGGGAATCAGATATGGGGAAATAGAGGCGGGGAATCAGATATGGGGAATCAGAGGTGTGGAATCAGAGGTTGGGAATCAGAGGCAGGGAATCAGAGTCCGGGAAACTGAGGCGGGGAATCAGATATTGGGTATCAGAGCTGGGGAATCAGAGGCAGGGAATCAGAGGCAGGGAATCAGAGGCAGGGAATCAAACACGGGGAATCAGAGCTGGGGTATCAGAGGCGGGGAATCAGAGTTGGGAATCAGAGGCGGGGAATCAGAGGCGGGGAAACAGAGGCGGGGAATCAGATATGGGGAATCAGAGGTGGGGAATCCGAGGTTGGGAATCAGAGGCAGGGAATCAGAGGCGGAAAATCAGAGGCGGGGAATCAGAGGAAGGGAATCAGATGTGCGGAATCGGAGATGGGGAATCAGAGGCAGGGAATCAGAGGCGGGGAATCAGAGGCGGGGAATCAGAGGCCGGGAATCAGATATGGGGAAACAGAGGCGGGGAATCCGAGGCGGGGAAACAGAGGCGGGGAATCAAATATGGGGAATCAGAGGTGGGGAATCAGAGGTTGGGAATCAGAGGCAGGGAATCAGAGGCTTGGAATCAGATGCAGGGAATCAGATGCGGGGCATCAGAGGCGGGGAATCAGAGCTGGGGAATCAGAGGTGGGGAATCAGATTTGGGGAATCAGAGGCCGGGAATCAGAGGCCGGAGTCAGATGCTGGGAATCAGAGGCCTGGAATCAGAGGCGGGGAATCAGAGGCAGGGAATCAGATGCGGGGAATCAGAGGCGGGGAATCAGAGCTGGGGAATCAGAGGCGGGGATTCAGAGTTGGGGAATCAGAGGCGGGGAATCAGAGGCGGGGAAACAGAGGCGGGGAATCAGATATGGGGAATCAGAGGTGGGGAATCAGAGGTTGGGAATCAGAAGCAGGGAATCAGAGGCGGGGAATCAGAGGCGGGGAATCAGAGGCAGGGAATCCGATGTGCGGAATCGGAGATGGGGAATCAGAGGCAGGGAATCAGAGGCGTGGAATCAGAGGCGGAGAATCAGAGGCCGGGAATCAGATATGGGGAAACAGAGGCGGGGAATCAGAGGCGGGGAAACAGAGGCGGGGAATCAGATATGGGGAATCAGAGGTGGGGAATCAGAGGTTGGGAATCAGAGGCAGGGAATCAGAGGCTGGGAATCAGATGCAGGGAATCAGATGCGGGGAATCAGAGGCGGGGAATCAGAGGCGGGGAAACAGAGGCGGGGAATCAGATATGGGGAATCAGAGGTGGGGAATCAGATGTTGGGAATCAGAGGCAGGGAATCAGAGGCTTGGAATCAGATGCAGGGTATCAGATGCGGGGAATCAGAGGCGGGGAATCAGAGCTGGGGAATCAGAGTTGGGGAATCAGATTTGGGGAATCAGAGGTGGGGACTTAGATATTGGGAAACAGAGGCGGGGAATCAGAGGCGGGGAAACAGAGGCGGGGAATCAGATATGGGGAATCAGAGGTGGGGAATCAGAGGCAGGGAATCAGATGTGCGGAATCAGAGATGGGGAATCAGAGGCAGGGAATCAGAATCAGAAGCAGGGAATCAGAGGCCGGGAATCAGAGGCCGGAATCAGATGCTGGGAATCAGAGGCCTGGAATCAGAGGCGGGGAATCAGAGGCAGGGAATCAGATGCGGGGAATCAGAGGCGGGGAATCAGAGCTGGGGAATCAGAGGCGGGGTATTAGAGTTGGGGAATCAGAGGCGGGGAATCAGATATGGGGAAACAGAGGTGGGGAATCAGAGGCGGGGAAACAGAGGCAGGGAATCAGATATGGGGAATCAGAGGTGGGGCATCAGAGGTTGTGAATCACAGATGGGGAATCAGAGGCGGGGAATCAGAGGCAGGGAATCAGACGCGGGGAATCAGAGGCGGGGATTCAGAGCTGGGGAATCAGAAGCGGGGAATCATAGTTGGGGAATCAGAGGCGGGGAATCAGATATGGGGAATCAGAGGCAGGGAATCAGAGGCGGGGAATCAGAGGCAGGGAATCAGACGCGGGGAATCTGAGGCGGGGAATCAGAGCTGGGGTATCAGAGGTGGGGAATCAGAGTTGGGGAATCAGAGGCAGGGAATTGGATGTGCGGAATCAGAGAGGGGAATCAGAGGTGGGGAATCAGAGGCGGTGAATCAGAGATGGGGAATCAGAGGCGGGGAATCAGAGGCAGGAAATCAGACACGGGGATTCAGAGGCTGGGAATCAGACGGGGGGAATCAAAGGCGGGGAATCAGAGCTGGGGAATCTTAGGCAGGGAATCAGAGTTGGGTATTCAGAGGCGGGGAATCAGATATGGGGAAACAGAGGCGGGGAATCAGAGGCGGGCAAACAGAGGCGGGGAATTAGATATGGGGAATCAGAGGTAGGGAATCAGAGGTGGTGAATCAGTGATGGGGAATCACAGGCGGGGAATCAGAGGCAGGGAATAGAACGCAGGGAATCAGAGGCAGGGAATCAGAGCTGGGGAATCAGAGGAGGGGATTCATAGTTGGGAATCAGAGGCGGGAATCAGATATGGGGAAACAGAGGCGGGGAATCAGAGGCGGTGAAACAGAGGCGGGGAATCAGATATGGGGAATCGGATGCAGGGAATCAGAGGCGGGGAATCAGAGCTGGGGAATCAGAGGCGGTGAATCAGAGTTGGGGCATCAGAGGTGGGGAATTAGATATAGGGAAACAGAGGCGGGGAATCAGAGGCGGGGAAACAGAGGCGGGGAATCAGATATGGGGAATCAGAGTGGGGGAATCAGAGGCAGGGAATCAGAGGCGGGGAATCAGAGGCGGGGAATCAGAGGCCGGGAATCAGATATGGGGAAACAGAGGCGGGGAATCAGAGGCGGGGAAACAGAGGCGGGGAATCAGATATGGGGAATCAGAGGTGGGGAATCAGAGGTTGGGAATCAGAGGCAGGGAATCAGAGGCTTGGAATCAGATGCAGGGAATCAGATGCGGGGAATCAGAGGCGGGGAAACAGAGGCAGGGAATCAGATATGGGGAATCAGAGGTGGGGCATCAGAGGTTGTGAATCACAGATGGGGAATCAGAGGCGGGGAATCAGAGGCAGGGAATCAGACGCGGGGAATCAGAGGCGGGGATTCAGAGCTGGGGAATCAGAAGCGGGGAATCAGAGTTGGGGAATCAGAGGCGGGGAATCAGATATGGGGAATCAGAGGCAGGGAATCAGAGGCGGGGAATCAGAGGCAGGGAATCAGACGCGGGGAATCTGAGGCGGGGAATCAGAGCTGGGGAATCAGAGGTGGGGAATCAGAGTTGGGGAATCAGAGGCAGGGAATTGGATGTGCGGAATCAGAGAGGGGGAATCAGAGGTGGGGAATCAGAGGCGGTGAATCAGAGATGGGGAATCTGAGGCGGGGAATCAGAGGCAGGAAATCAGACACGGGGATTCAGAGGCTGGGAATCAGACGGGGGGAATCAAAGGCGGGGAATCAGAGCTGGGGAATCTGAGGCAGGGAATCAGAGTTGGGGATTCAGAGGCGGGGAATCAGATATGGGGAAACAGAGGCGGGGAATCAGAGGCGGGCAAACAGAGGGGGGAATTAGATATGGGGAATCAGAGGTAGGGAATCAGAGGTGGTGAATCAGTGATGGGGAATCACAGGCGGGGAATCAGAGGCAGGGAATAGAACGCAGGGAATCAGAGGCAGGGAATCAGAGCTGGGGAATCAGAGGAGGGGATTCATAGTTTGGAATCAGAGGCGGGAATCAGATATGGGGAAACAGAGGCGGGGAATCAGAGGCGGTGAAACAGAGGCAGGGAATCAGATATGGGGAATCGGATGCAGGGAATCAGAGGCGGGGAATCAGAGCTGGGGAATCAGAGGCGGTGAATCAGAGTTGGGGCATCAGAGGTGGGGAATTAGATATAGGGAAACAGAGGCGGGGAATCAGAGGCGGGGAAACAGAGGCGGGGAATCAGATATGGGGAATCAGAGTGGGGGAATCAGAGGCAGGGAATCAGATGTGCGGAATCAGAGATGGTGAATAAGAGGCAGGGAATCAGAATCAGAAGCGGGGAATCAGAGGCCGGGAATCAGAGGCCGGGAATCAGATGCTGGGAATAAGAGGCCGGGAATCAGAGGTGGGGAATCAGATATGGGGAATCAGAGGTGGCGAATCAAAGGCGGTGAATCAGAGATGGGGAATCAGAGGCGGGGAATCAGAGGCAGGGAATCAGATGCGGGGAATCAGAGGCGGGGAATCAGAGCTGGCGAATCAGAGGCTGGGAATCAGAGGTGGGCAATCAGAGGCGGGGAATCAGAAATGGGGAATCAGAGGCGGGGAATCAGAGGCGGGGAAACAGAGGCGGGGAATCAAATATAGGGAATCAGGGGTGGGGAATCAGAGGTTGTGAATCAGAGATGCGGAATCAAGGCGGGGAATCAGAGGCAGGGAATCAGACGCGGGGAATCAGAGGCGGGGATTCAGAGCTGGGGAATCAGAGGCGGGGAATCAGAGTTGGGGAATCAGAGGCAGGGAATCAGATATGGGGAATCAGAGGCGGGGAATCAGAGGCGGGGAAACAGAGGCGGGGAATCAGATGTGGGGAATCAGAGGTGGGGAATCAGGGGCAGGGAATCAGTGGCAGGGAATCAGAGGCGGGGAATCAGAGGCGGGGAATCAAAGGCAGGGAATCAGACACGGGGAATCAGAGGCGGGGAATCAGAGATGGGGAATCAGAGGCGGGGAATCAGAGGCAGGGAATCGGATGCCGGGAATCAGAGTCGGGGAATCAGAGCTGGGGAATCAGAGGCGGGGAATCAGAGTTGGGGAATCAGAGGCGGGGAATCAGATATGGGGAAATAGAGGCGGGGAATCAGATATGGGGAATCAGAGGTGTGGAATCAGAGGTTGGGAATCAGAGGCAGGGAATCAGAGTCCGGGAAACTGAGGCAGGGAATCAGATATTGGGTATCAGAGCTGGGGAATCAGAGGCAGGGAATCAGAGGCAGGGAATCAGAGGCAGGGAATCAAACACGGGGAATCAGAGCTGGGGAATCAGAGGCGGGGAATCAGAGTTGGGAATCAGAGGCGGGGAATCAGAGGCGGGGAAACAGAGGCGGGGAATCAGATATGGGGAATCAGAGGTGGGGAATCCGAGGTTGGGAATCAGAGGCAGGGAATCAGAGGCGGAAAATCAGAGGCGGGGAATCAGAGGAAGGGAATCAGATGTGCGGAATCGGAGATGGGGAATCAGAGGCAGGGAATCAGAGGCGGGGAATCAGAGGCGGGGAATCAGAGGCCGGGAATCAGATATGGGGAAACAGAGGCGGGGAATCCGAGGTGGGGAAACAGAGGCGGGGAATCAAATATGGGGAATCAGAGGTGGGGATCAGAGGTTGGGAATCAGAGGCAGGGAATCAGAGGCTTGGAATCAGATGCAGGGAATCAGATGCGGGGAATCAGAGGCGGGGAATCAGAGCTGGGGAATCAGAGGTGGGGAATCAGATTTGGGGAATCAGAGGCGGGGACTTAGATATTGGGAAACAGAGGCGGGGAATCAGAGGCGGGGAAACCCAGGCGGGGAATCAGATATGGGGAATCAGAGGTGGGGAATCAGAGGCAAGGAATCAGACGTGCGGAATCAGAGATGGGGAATCAGAGGCAGGGAATCAGAATCAGAAGCAGGGAATCAGAGGCCGGGAATCAGAGGCCGGAGTCAGATGCTGGGAATCAGAGGCCTGGAATCAGAGGCGGGGAATCAGAGGCAGGGAATCAGATGCGGGGAATCAGAGGCGGGGAATCAGAGCTGGGGAATCAGAGGCGGGGATTCAGAGTTGGGGAATCAGAGGCGGGGAATCAGAGGCGGGGAAACAGAGGCGGGGAATCAGATATGGGGAATCAGAGGTGTGGAATCAGAGGTTGGGAATCAGAAGCAGGGAATCAGAGGCGGGGAATCAGAGGCGGGGAATCAGAGGCAGGGAATCCGATGTGCGGAATCGGAGATGGGGAATCAGAGGCAGGGAATCAGAGGCGGGGAATCAGAGGCGGAGAATCAGAGGCCGGGAATCAGATATGGGGAAACAGAGGCGGGGAATCAGAGGCGGGGAAACAGAGGCGGGGAATCAGATATGGGGAATCAGAGGTGGGGAATCAGAGGTTGGGAATCAGAGGCAGGGAATCAGAGGCTGGGAATCAGATGCAGGGAATCAGATGCGGGGAATCAGAGGCGGGGAATCAGAGGCGGGGAAACAGAGGCGGGGAATCAGATATGGGGAATCAGAGGTGGGGAATCAGAGGTTGGGAATCAGAGGCAGGGAATCAGAGGCTTGGAATCAGATGCAGGGTATCAGATGCGGGGAATCAGAGGCGGGGAATCAGAGCTGGGGAATCAGAGGTGGGGAATCAGATTTGGGGAATCAGAGGTGGGGACTTAGATATTGGGAAACAGAGGCGGGGAATCAGAGGCGGGGAAACAGAGGCGGGGAATCAGATATGGGGAATCAGAGGTGGGGAATCAGAGGCAGGGAATCAGATGTGCGGAATCAGAGATGGGGAATCAGAGGCAGGGAATCAGAATCAGAAGCAGGGAATCAGAGGCCGGGAATCAGAGGCCGGAATCAGATGCTGGGAATCAGAGGCCTGGAATCAGAGGCGGGGAATCAGAGGCAGGGAATCAGATGCGGGGAATCAGAGGCGGGGAATCAGAGCTGGGGAATCAGAGGCGGGGTATTAGAGTTGGGGAATCAGAGGCGGGGAATCAGATATGGGGAAACAGAGGTGGGGAATCAGAGGCGGGGAAACAGAGGCAGGGAATCAGATATGGGGAATCAGAGGTGGGGCATCAGAGGTTGTGAATCACAGATGGGGAATCAGAGGCGGGGAATCAGAGGCAGGGAATCAGACGCGGGGAATCAGAGGCGGGGATTCAGAGCTGGGGAATCAGAAGCGGGGAATCAGAGTTGGGGAATCAGAGGCGGGGAATCAGATATGGGGAATCAGAGGCAGGGAATCAGAGGCGGGGAATCAGAGGCAGGGAATCAGACGCGGGGAATCTGAGGCGGGGAATCAGAGCTGGGGTATCAGAGGTGGGGAATCAGAGTTGGGGAATCAGAGGCAGGGAATTGGATGTGCGGAATCAGAGAGGGGGAATCAGAGGTGGGGAATCAGAGGCGGTGAATCAGAGATGGGGAATCAGAGGCGGGGAATCAGAGGCAGGAAATCAGACACGGGGATTCAGAGGCTGGGAATCAGACGGGGGGAATCAAAGGCGGGGAATCAGAGCTGGGGAATCTTAGGCAGGGAATCAGAGTTGGGTATTCAGAGGCGGGGAATCAGATATGGGGAAACAGAGGCGGGGAATCAGAGGCGGGCAAACAGAGGCGGGGAATTAGATATGGGGAATCAGAGGTAGGGAATCAGAGGTGGTGAATCAGTGATGGGGAATCACAGGCGGGGAATCAGAGGCAGGGAATAGAACGCAGGGAATCAGAGGCAGGGAATCAGAGCTGGGGAATCAGAGGAGGGGATTCATAGTTGGGAATCAGAGGCGGGAATCAGATATGGGGAAACAGAGGCGGGGAATCAGAGGCGGTGAAACAGAGGCGGGGAATCAGATATGGGGAATCGGATGCAGGGAATCATAGGCGGGGAATCAGAGCTGGGGAATCAGAGGCGGTGAATCAGAGTTGGGGCATCAGAGGTGGGGAATTAGATATAGGGAAACAGAGGCGGGGAATCAGAGGCGGGGAAACAGAGGCGGGGAATCAGATATGGGGAATCAGAGTGGGGGAATCAGAGGCAGGGAATCAGAGGCGGGGAATCAGAGGCGGGGAATCAGAGGCCGGGAATCAGATATGGGGAAACAGAGGCGGGGAATCAGAGGCGGGGAAACAGAGGCGGGGAATCAGATATGGGGAATCAGAGGTGGGGAATCAGAGGTTGGGAATCAGAGGCAGGGAATCAGAGGCTTGGAATCAGATGCAGGGAATCAGATGCGGGGAATCAGAGGCGGGGAAACAGAGGCAGGGAATCAGATATGGGGAATCAGAGGTGGGGCATCAGAGGTTGTGAATCACAGATGGGGAATCAGAGGCGGGGAATCAGAGGCAGGGAATCAGACGCGGGGAATCAGAGGCGGGGATTCAGAGCTGGGGAATCAGAAGC
This sequence comes from Narcine bancroftii, assembly GCF_036971445.1. Taxonomy (NCBI): domain Eukaryota; kingdom Metazoa; phylum Chordata; class Chondrichthyes; order Torpediniformes; family Narcinidae; genus Narcine; species Narcine bancroftii. The sequence goes on from NW_027211883.1 coordinate 2,416,863, forward strand.
GGGGAATCAGAGTTGGGGAATCAGAGGCGGGGAATCAGATATGGGGAATCAGAGGCAGGGAATCAGAGGCGGGGAATCAGAGGCAGGGAATCAGACGCGGGGAATCTGAGGCGGGGAATCAGAGCTGGGGAATCAGAGGTGGGGAATCAGAGTTGGGGAATCAGAGGCAGGGAATTGGATGTGCGGAATCAGAGAGGGGGAATCAGAGGTGGGGAATCAGAGGCGGTGAATCAGAGATGGGGAATCTGAGGCGGGGAATCAGAGGCAGGAAATCAGACACGGGGATTCAGAGGCTGGGAATCAGACGGGGGGAATCAAAGGCGGGGAATCAGAGCTGGGGAATCTGAGGCAGGGAATCAGAGTTGGGGATTCAGAGGCGGGGAATCAGATATGGGGAAACAGAGGCGGGGAATCAGAGGCGGGCAAACAGAGGTGGGGAATTAGATATGGGGAATCAGAGGTAGGGAATCAGAGGTGGTGAATCAGTGATGGGGAATCACAGGCGGGGAATCAGAGGCAGGGAATAGAACGCAGGGAATCAGAGGCAGGGAATCAGAGCTGGGGAATCAGAGGAGGGGATTCATAGTTTGGAATCAGAGGCGGGAATCAGATATGGGGAAACAGAGGCGGGGAATCAGAGGCGGGGAATCAGAGGCAGGGAATCAGACGCGGGGAATCAGAGGCGGGGATTCAGAGCTGGGGAATCAGAAGCGGGGAATCAGAGTTGGGGAATCAGAGGCGGGGAATCAGATATGGGGAATCAGAGGCAGGGAATCAGAGGCGGGGAATCAGAGGCAGGGAATCAGACGCGGGGAATCTGAGGCGGGGAATCAGAGCTTGGGAATCAGAGGTGGGGAATCAGAGTTGGGGAATCAGAGGCAGGGAATTGGATGTGCGGAATCAGAGAGGGGGAATCAGAGGTGGGGAATCAGAGGCGGTGAATCAGAGATGGGGAATCTGAGGCGGGGAATCAGAGGCAGGAAATCAGACACGGGGATTCAGAGGCTGGGAATCAGACGGGGGGAATCAAAGGCGGGGAATCAGAGCTGGGGAATCTGAGGCAGGGAATCAGAGTTGGGGATTCAGAGGCGGGGAATCAGATATGGGGAAACAGAGGCGGGGAATCAGAGGCGGGCAAACAGAGGGGGGAATTAGATATGGGGAATCAGAGGTAGGGAATCAGAGGTGGTGAATCAGTGATGGGGAATCACAGGCGGGGAATCAGAGGCAGGGAATAGAACGCAGGGAATCAGAGGCAGGGAATCAGAGCTGGGGAATCAGAGGAGGGGATTCATAGTTTGGAATCAGAGGCGGGAATCAGATATGGGGAAACAGAGGCGGGGAATCAGAGGCGGTGAAACAGAGGCAGGGAATCAGATATGGGGAATCGGATGCAGGGAATCAGAGGCGGGGAATCAGAGCTGGGGAATCAGAGGCGGTGAATCAGAGTTGGGGCATCAGAGGTGGGGAATTAGATATAGGGAAACAGAGGCGGGGAATCAGAGGCGGGGAAACAGAGGCGGGGAATCAGATATGGGGAATCAGAGTGGGGGAATCAGAGGCAGGGAATCAGATGTGCGGAATCAGAGATGGTGAATAAGAGGCAGGGAATCAGAATCAGAAGCGGGGAATCAGAGGCCGGGAATCAGAGGCCGGGAATCAGATGCTGGGAATAAGAGGCCGGGAATCAGAGGTGGGGAATCAGATATGGGGAATCAGAGGTGGCGAATCAAAGGCGGTGAATCAGAGATGGGGAATCAGAGGCGGGGAATCAGAGGCAGGGAATCAGATGCGGGGAATCAGAGGCGGGGAATCAGAGCTGGCGAATCAGAGGCTGGGAATCAGAGGTGGGCAATCAGAGGCGGGGAATCAGAAATGGGGAATCAGAGGCGGGGAATCAGAGGCGGGGAAACAGAGGCGGGGAATCAAATATAGGGAATCAGGGGTGGGGAATCAGAGGTTGTGAATCAGAGATGGGGAATCAAGGCGGGGAATCAGAGGCAGGGAATCAGACGCGGGGAATCAGAGGCGGGGATTCAGAGCTGGGGAATCAGAGGCGGGGAATCAGAGTTGGGGAATCAGAGGCAGGGAATCAGATATGGGGAATCAGAGGCGGGGAATCAGAGGCGGGGAAACAGAGGCGGGGAATCAGATGTGGGGAATCAGAGGTGGGGAATCAGGGGCAGGGAATCAGTGGCAGGGAATCAGAGGCGGGGAATCAGAGGCGGGGAATCAAAGGCAGGGAATCAGACACGGGGAATCAGAGGCGGGGAATCAGAGATGGGGAATCAGAGGCGGGGAATCAGAGGCAGGGAATCGGATGCCGGGAATCAGAGTCGGGGAATCAGAGCTGGGGAATCAGAGGCGGGGAATCAGAGTTGGGGAATCAGAGGCGGGGAATCAGATATGGGGAAATAGAGGCGGGGAATCAGATATGGGGAATCAGAGGTGTGGAATCAGAGGTTGGGAATCAGAGGCAGGGAATCAGAGTCCGGGAAACTGAGGCAGGGAATCAGATATTGGGTATCAGAGCTGGGGAATCAGAGGCAGGGAATCAGAGGCAGGGAATCAGAGGCAGGGAATCAAACACGGGGAATCAGAGCTGGGGAATCAGAGGCGGGGAATCAGAGTTGGGAATCAGAGGCGGGGAATCAGAGGCGGGGAAACAGAGGCGGGGAATCAGATATGGGGAATCAGAGGTGGGGAATCCGAGGTTGGGAATCAGAGGCAGGGAATCAGAGGCGGAAAATCAGAGGCGGGGAATCAGAGGAAGGGAATCAGATGTGCGGAATCGGAGATGGGGAATCAGAGGCAGGGAATCAGAGGCGGGGAATCAGAGGCGGGGAATCAGAGGCCGGGAATCAGATATGGGGAAACAGAGGCGGGGAATCCGAGGTGGGGAAACAGAGGCGGGGAATCAAATATGGGGAATCAGAGGTGGGGATCAGAGGTTGGGAATCAGAGGCAGGGAATCAGAGGCTTGGAATCAGATGCAGGGAATCAGATGCGGGGAATCAGAGGCGGGGAATCAGAGCTGGGGAATCAGAGGTGGGGAATCAGATTTGGGGAATCAGAGGCGGGGACTTAGATATTGGGAAACAGAGGCGGGGAATCAGAGGCGGGGAAACCCAGGCGGGGAATCAGATATGGGGAATCAGAGGTGGGGAATCAGAGGCAAGGAATCAGACGTGCGGAATCAGAGATGGGGAATCAGAGGCAGGGAATCAGAATCAGAAGCAGGGAATCAGAGGCCGGGAATCAGAGGCCGGAGTCAGATGCTGGGAATCAGAGGCCTGGAATCAGAGGCGGGGAATCAGAGGCAGGGAATCAGATGCGGGGAATCAGAGGCGGGGAATCAGAGCTGGGGAATCAGAGGCGGGGATTCAGAGTTGGGGAATCAGAGGCGGGGAATCAGAGGCGGGGAAACAGAGGCGGGGAATCAGATATGGGGAATCAGAGGTGTGGAATCAGAGGTTGGGAATCAGAAGCAGGGAATCAGAGGCGGGGAATCAGAGGCGGGGAATCAGAGGCAGGGAATCCGATGTGCGGAATCGGAGATGGGGAATCAGAGGCAGGGAATCAGAGGCGGGGAATCAGAGGCGGAGAATCAGAGGCCGGGAATCAGATATGGGGAAACAGAGGCGGGGAATCAGAGGCGGGGAAACAGAGGCGGGGAATCAGATATGGGGAATCAGAGGTGGGGAATCAGAGGTTGGGAATCAGAGGCAGGGAATCAGAGGCTGGGAATCAGATGCAGGGAATCAGATGCGGGGAATCAGAGGCGGGGAATCAGAGGCGGGGAAACAGAGGCGGGGAATCAGATATGGGGAATCAGAGGTGGGGAATCAGAGGTTGGGAATCAGAGGCAGGGAATCAGAGGCTTGGAATCAGATGCAGGGTATCAGATGCGGGGAATCAGAGGCGGGGAATCAGAGCTGGGGAATCAGAGGTGGGGAATCAGATTTGGGGAATCAGAGGTGGGGACTTAGATATTGGGAAACAGAGGCGGGGAATCAGAGGCGGGGAAACAGAGGCGGGGAATCAGATATGGGGAATCAGAGGTGGGGAATCAGAGGCAGGGAATCAGATGTGCGGAATCAGAGATGGGGAATCAGAGGCAGGGAATCAGAATCAGAAGCAGGGAATCAGAGGCCGGGAATCAGAGGCCGGAATCAGATGCTGGGAATCAGAGGCCTGGAATCAGAGGCGGGGAATCAGAGGCAGGGAATCAGATGCGGGGAATCAGAGGCGGGGAATCAGAGCTGGGGAATCAGAGGCGGGGTATTAGAGTTGGGGAATCAGAGGCGGGGAATCAGATATGGGGAAACAGAGGTGGGGAATCAGAGGCGGGGAAACAGAGGCAGGGAATCAGATATGGGGAATCAGAGGTGGGGCATCAGAGGTTGTGAATCACAGATGGGGAATCAGAGGCGGGGAATCAGAGGCAGGGAATCAGACGCGGGGAATCAGAGGCGGGGATTCAGAGCTGGGGAATCAGAAGCGGGGAATCAGAGTTGGGGAATCAGAGGCGGGGAATCAGATATGGGGAATCAGAGGCAGGGAATCAGAGGCGGGGAATCAGAGGCAGGGAATCAGACGCGGGGAATCTGAGGCGGGGAATCAGAGCTGGGGTATCAGAGGTGGGGAATCAGAGTTGGGGAATCAGAGGCAGGGAATTGGATGTGCGGAATCAGAGAGGGGGAATCAGAGGTGGGGAATCAGAGGCGGTGAATCAGAGATGGGGAATCAGAGGCGGGGAATCAGAGGCAGGAAATCAGACACGGGGATTCAGAGGCTGGGAATCAGACGGGGGGAATCAAAGGCGGGGAATCAGAGCTGGGGAATCTTAGGCAGGGAATCAGAGTTGGGTATTCAGAGGCGGGGAATCAGATATGGGGAAACAGAGGCGGGGAATCAGAGGCGGGCAAACAGAGGCGGGGAATTAGATATGGGGAATCAGAGGTAGGGAATCAGAGGTGGTGAATCAGTGATGGGGAATCACAGGCGGGGAATCAGAGGCAGGGAATAGAACGCAGGGAATCAGAGGCAGGGAATCAGAGCTGGGGAATCAGAGGAGGGGATTCATAGTTGGGAATCAGAGGCGGGAATCAGATATGGGGAAACAGAGGCGGGGAATCAGAGGCGGTGAAACAGAGGCGGGGAATCAGATATGGGGAATCGGATGCAGGGAATCATAGGCGGGGAATCAGAGCTGGGGAATCAGAGGCGGTGAATCAGAGTTGGGGCATCAGAGGTGGGGAATTAGATATAGGGAAACAGAGGCGGGGAATCAGAGGCGGGGAAACAGAGGCGGGGAATCAGATATGGGGAATCAGAGTGGGGGAATCAGAGGCAGGGAATCAGAGGCGGGGAATCAGAGGCGGGGAATCAGAGGCCGGGAATCAGATATGGGGAAACAGAGGCGGGGAATCAGAGGCGGGGAAACAGAGGCGGGGAATCAGATATGGGGAATCAGAGGTGGGGAATCAGAGGTTGGGAATCAGAGGCAGGGAATCAGAGGCTTGGAATCAGATGCAGGGAATCAGATGCGGGGAATCAGAGGCGGGGAAACAGAGGCAGGGAATCAGATATGGGGAATCAGAGGTGGGGCATCAGAGGTTGTGAATCACAGATGGGGAATCAGAGGCGGGGAATCAGAGGCAGGGAATCAGACGCGGGGAATCAGAGGCGGGGATTCAGAGCTGGGGAATCAGAAGCGGGGAATCAGAGTTGGGGAATCAGAGGCGGGGAATCAGATATGGGGAATCAGAGGCAGGGAATCAGAGGCGGGGAATCAGAGGCAGGGAATCAGACGCGGGGAATCTGAGGCGGGGAATCAGAGCTGGGGAATCAGAGGTGGGGAATCAGAGTTGGGGAATCAGAGGCAGGGAATTGGATGTGCGGAATCAGAGAGGGGGAATCAGAGGTGGGGAATCAGAGGCGGTGAATCAGAGATGGGGAATCTGAGGCGGGGAATCAGAGGCAGGAAATCAGACACGGGGATTCAGAGGCTGGGAATCAGACGGGGGGAATCAAAGGCGGGGAATCAGAGCTGGGGAATCTGAGGCAGGGAATCAGAGTTGGGGATTCAGAGGCGGGGAATCAGATATGGGGAAACAGAGGCGGGGAATCAGAGGCGGGCAAACAGAGGCGGGGAATTAGATATGGGGAATCAGAGGTAGGGAATCAGAGGTGGTGAATCAGTGATGGGGAATCACAGGCGGGGAATCAGAGGCAGGGAATAGAACGCAGGGAATCAGAGGCAGGGAATCAGAGCTGGGGAATCAGAGGAGGGGATTCATAGTTTGGAATCAGAGGCGGGAATCAGATATGGGGAAACAGAGGCGGGGAATCAGAGGCGGTGAAACAGAGGCGGGGAATCAGATATGGGGAATCGGATGCAGGGTATCAGAGGTGGGGAATCAGAGCTGGGGAATCAGAGGCGGTGAATCAGAGTTGGGGCATCAGAGGTGGGGAATTAGATATAGGGAAACAGAGGCGGGGAATCAGAGGCGGGGAAACAGAGGCGGGGTATTAGAGTTGGGGAATCAGAGGCGGGGAATCAGATATGGGGAAACAGAGGTGGGGAATCAGAGGCGGGGAAACAGAGGCAGGGAATCAGATATGGGGAATCAGAGGTGGGGCATCAGAGGTTGTGAATCACAGATGGGGAATCAGAGGCGGGGAATCAGAGGCAGGGAATCAGACGCGGGGAATCAGAGGCGGGGATTCAGAGCTGGGGAATCAGAAGCGGGGAATCATAGTTGGGGAATCAGAGGCGGGGAATCAGATATGGGGAATCAGAGGCAGGGAATCAGAGGCGGGGAATCAGAGGCAGGGAATCAGACGCGGGGAATCTGAGGCGGGGAATCAGAGCTGGGGTATCAGAGGTGGGGAATCAGAGTTGGGGAATCAGAGGCAGGGAATTGGATGTGCGGAATCAGAGAGGGGAATCAGAGGTGGGGAATCAGAGGCGGTGAATCAGAGATGGGGAATCAGAGGCGGGGAATCAGAGGCAGGAAATCAGACACGGGGATTCAGAGGCTGGGAATCAGACGGGGGGAATCAAAGGCGGGGAATCAGAGCTGGGGAATCTTAGGCAGGGAATCAGAGTTGGGTATTCAGAGGCGGGGAATCAGATATGGGGAAACAGAGGCGGGGAATCAGAGGCGGGCAAACAGAGGCGGGGAATTAGATATGGGGAATCAGAGGTAGGGAATCAGAGGTGGTGAATCAGTGATGGGGAATCACAGGCGGGGAATCAGAGGCAGGGAATAGAACGCAGGGAATCAGAGGCAGGGAATCAGAGCTGGGGAATCAGAGGAGGGGATTCATAGTTGGGAATCAGAGGCGGGAATCAGATATGGGGAAACAGAGGCGGGGAATCAGAGGCGGTGAAACAGAGGCGGGGAATCAGATATGGGGAATCGGATGCAGGGAATCAGAGGCGGGGAATCAGAGCTGGGGAATCAGAGGCGGTGAATCAGAGTTGGGGCATCAGAGGTGGGGAATTAGATATAGGGAAACAGAGGCGGGGAATCAGAGGCGGGGAAACAGAGGCGGGGAATCAGATATGGGGAATCAGAGTGGGGGAATCAGAGGCAGGGAATCAGAGGCGGGGAATCAGAGGCGGGGAATCAGAGGCCGGGAATCAGATATGGGGAAACAGAGGCGGGGAATCAGAGGCGGGGAAACAGAGGCGGGGAATCAGATATGGGGAATCAGAGGTGGGGAATCAGAGGTTGGGAATCAGAGGCAGGGAATCAGAGGCTTGGAATCAGATGCAGGGAATCAGATGCGGGGAATCAGAGGCGGGGAAACAGAGGCAGGGAATCAGATATGGGGAATCAGAGGTGGGGCATCAGAGGTTGTGAATCACAGATGGGGAATCAGAGGCGGGGAATCAGAGGCAGGGAATCAGACGCGGGGAATCAGAGGCGGGGATTCAGAGCTGGGGAATCAGAAGCGGGGAATCAGAGTTGGGGAATCAGAGGCGGGGAATCAGATATGGGGAATCAGAGGCAGGGAATCAGAGGCGGGGAATCAGAGGCAGGGAATCAGACGCGGGGAATCTGAGGCGGGGAATCAGAGCTGGGGAATCAGAGGTGGGGAATCAGAGTTGGGGAATCAGAGGCAGGGAATTGGATGTGCGGAATCAGAGAGGGGGAATCAGAGGTGGGGAATCAGAGGCGGTGAATCAGAGATGGGGAATCTGAGGCGGGGAATCAGAGGCAGGAAATCAGACACGGGGATTCAGAGGCTGGGAATCAGACGGGGGGAATCAAAGGCGGGGAATCAGAGCTGGGGAATCTGAGGCAGGGAATCAGAGTTGGGGATTCAGAGGCGGGGAATCAGATATGGGGAAACAGAGGCGGGGAATCAGAGGCGGGCAAACAGAGGGGGGAATTAGATATGGGGAATCAGAGGTAGGGAATCAGAGGTGGTGAATCAGTGATGGGGAATCACAGGCGGGGAATCAGAGGCAGGGAATAGAACGCAGGGAATCAGAGGCAGGGAATCAGAGCTGGGGAATCAGAGGAGGGGATTCATAGTTTGGAATCAGAGGCGGGAATCAGATATGGGGAAACAGAGGCGGGGAATCAGAGGCGGTGAAACAGAGGCAGGGAATCAGATATGGGGAATCGGATGCAGGGAATCAGAGGCGGGGAATCAGAGCTGGGGAATCAGAGGCGGTGAATCAGAGTTGGGGCATCAGAGGTGGGGAATTAGATATAGGGAAACAGAGGCGGGGAATCAGAGGCGGGGAAACAGAGGCGGGGAATCAGATATGGGGAATCAGAGTGGGGGAATCAGAGGCAGGGAATCAGATGTGCGGAATCAGAGATGGTGAATAAGAGGCAGGGAATCAGAATCAGAAGCGGGGAATCAGAGGCCGGGAATCAGAGGCCGGGAATCAGATGCTGGGAATAAGAGGCCGGGAATCAGAGGTGGGGAATCAGATATGGGGAATCAGAGGTGGCGAATCAAAGGCGGTGAATCAGAGATGGGGAATCAGAGGCGGGGAATCAGAGGCAGGGAATCAGATGCGGGGAATCAGAGGCGGGGAATCAGAGCTGGCGAATCAGAGGCTGGGAATCAGAGGTGGGCAATCAGAGGCGGGGAATCAGAAATGGGGAATCAGAGGCGGGGAATCAGAGGCGGGGAAACAGAGGCGGGGAATCAAATATAGGGAATCAGGGGTGGGGAATCAGAGGTTGTGAATCAGAGATGGGGAATCAAGGCGGGGAATCAGAGGCAGGGAATCAGACGCGGGGAATCAGAGGCGGGGATTCAGAGCTGGGGAATCAGAGGCGGGGAATCAGAGTTGGGGAATCAGAGGCAGGGAATCAGATATGGGGAATCAGAGGCGGGGAATCAGAGGCGGGGAAACAGAGGCGGGGAATCAGATGTGGGGAATCAGAGGTGGGGAATCAGGGGCAGGGAATCAGTGGCAGGGAATCAGAGGCGTGGAATCAGAGGCGGGGAATCAAAGGCAGGGAATCAGACACGGGGAATCAGAGGCGGGGAATCAGAGATGGGGAATCAGAGGCGGGGAATCAGAGGCAGGGAATCGGATGCCGGGAATCAGAGTCGGGGAATCAGAGCTGGGGAATCAGAGGCGGGGAATCAGAGTTGGGGAATCAGAGGCGGGGAATCAGATATGGGGAAATAGAGGCGGGGAATCAGATATGGGGAATCAGAGGTGTGGAATCAGAGGTTGGGAATCAGAGGCAGGGAATCAGAGTCCGGGAAACTGAGGCAGGGAATCAGATATTGGGTATCAGAGCTGAGGAATCAGAGGCAGGGAATCAGAGGCAGGGAATCAGAGGCAGGGAATCAAACACGGGGAATCAGAGCTGGGGAATCAGAGGCGGGGAATCAGAGTTGGGAATCAGAGGCGGGGAATCAGAGGCGGGGAAACAGAGGCGGGGAATCAGATATGGGGAATCAGAGGTGGGGAATCCGAGGTTGGGAATCAGAGGCAGGGAATCAGAGGCGGAAAATCAGAGGCGGGGAATCAGAGGAAGGGAATCAGATGTGCGGAATCGGAGATGGGGAATCAGAGGCAGGGAATCAGAGGCGGGGAATCAGAGGCGGGGAATCAGAGGCCGGGAATCAGATATGGGGAAACAGAGGCGGGGAATCCGAGGTGGGGAAACAGAGGCGGGGAATCAAATATGGGGAATCAGAGGTGGGGATCAGAGGTTGGGAATCAGAGGCAGGGAATCAGAGGCTTGGAATCAGATGCAGGGAATCAGATGCGGGGAATCAGAGGCGGGGAATCAGAGCTGGGGAATCAGAGGTGGGGAATCAGATTTGGGGAATCAGAGGCGGGGACTTAGATATTGGGAAACAGAGGTGGGGAATCAGAGGCGGGGAAACCCAGGCGGGGAATCAGATATGGGGAATCAGAGGTGGGGAATCAGAGGCAAGGAATCAGACGTGCGGAATCAGAGATGGGGAATCAGAGGCAGGGAATCAGAATCAGAAGCAGGGAATCAGAGGCCGGGAATCAGAGGCCGGAGTCAGATGCTGGGAATCAGAGGCCTGGAATCAGAGGCGGGGAATCAGAGGCAGGGAATCAGATGCGGGGAATCAGAGGCGGGGAATCAGAGCTGGGGAATCAGAGGCGGGGATTCAGAGTTGGGGAATCAGAGGCGGGGAATCAGAGGCGGGGAAACAGAGGCGGGGAATCAGATATGGGGAATCAGAGGTGTGGAATCAGAGGTTGGGAATCAGAAGCAGGGAATCAGAGGCGGGGAATCAGAGGCGGGGAATCAGAGGCAGGGAATCCGATGTGCGGAATCGGAGATGGGGAATCAGAGGCAGGGAATCAGAGGCGGGGAATCAGAGGCGGAGAATCAGAGGCCGGGAATCAGATATGGGGAAACAGAGGCGGGGAATCAGAGGCGGGGAAACAGAGGCGGGGAATCAGATATGGGGAATCAGAGGTGGGGAATCAGAGGTTGGGAATCAGAGGCAGGGAATCAGAGGCTGGGAATCAGATGCAGGGAATCAGATGCGGGGAATCAGAGGCGGGGAATCAGAGGCGGGGAAACAGAGGCGGGGAATCAGATATGGGGAATCAGAGGTGGGGAATCAGAGGTTGGGAATCAGAGGCAGGGAATCAGAGGCTTGGAATCAGATGCAGGGTATCAGATGCGGGGAATCAGAGGCGGGGAATCAGAGCTGGGGAATCAGAGGTGGGGAATCAGATTTGGGGAATCAGAGGTGGGGACTTAGATATTGGGAAACAGAGGCGGGGAATCAGAGGCGGGGAAACAGAGGCGGGGAATCAGATATGGGGAATCAGAGGTGGGGAATCAGAGGCAGGGAATCAGATGTGCGGAATCAGAGATGGGGAATCAGAGGCAGGGAATCAGAATCAGAAGCAGGGAATCAGAGGCCGGGAATCAGAGGCCGGAATCAGATGCTGGGAATCAGAGGCCTGGAATCAGAGGCGGGGAATCAGAGGCAGGGAATCAGATGCGGGGAATCAGAGGCGGGGAATCAGAGCTGGGGAATCAGAGGCGGGGTATTAGAGTTGGGGAATCAGAGGCGGGGAATCAGATATGGGGAAACAGAGGTGGGGAATCAGAGGCGGGGAAACAGAGGCAGGGAATCAGATATGGGGAATCAGAGGTGGGGCATCAGAGGTTGTGAATCACAGATGGGGAATCAGAGGCGGGGAATCAGAGGCAGGGAATCAGACGCGGGGAATCAGAGGCGGGGATTCAGAGCTGGGGAATCAGAAGCGGGGAATCAGAGTTGGGGAATCAGAGGCGGGGAATCAGATATGGGGAATCAGAGGCAGGGAATCAGAGGCGGGGAATCAGAGGCAGGGAATCAGACGCGGGGAATCTGAGGCGGGGAATCAGAGCTGGGGTATCAGAGGTGGGGAATCAGAGTTGGGGAATCAGAGGCAGGGAATTGGATGTGCGGAATCAGAGAGGGGGAATCAGAGGTGGGGAATCAGAGGCGGTGAATCAGAGATGGGGAATCAGAGGCGGGGAATCAGAGGCAGGAAATCAGACACGGGGATTCAGAGGCTGGGAATCAGACGGGGGGAATCAAAGGCGGGGAATCAGAGCTGGGGAATCTTAGGCAGGGAATCAGAGTTGGGTATTCAGAGGCGGGGAATCAGATATGGGGAAACAGAGGCGGGGAATCAGAGGCGGGCAAACAGAGGCGGGGAATTAGATATGGGGAATCAGAGGTAGGGAATCAGAGGTGGTGAATCAGTGATGGGGAATCACAGGCGGGGAATCAGAGGCAGGGAATAGAACGCAGGGAATCAGAGGCAGGGAATCAGAGCTGGGGAATCAGAGGAGGGGATTCATAGTTGGGAATCAGAGGCGGGAATCAGATATGGGGAAACAGAGGCGGGGAATCAGAGGCGGTGAAACAGAGGCGGGGAATCAGATATGGGGAATCGGATGCAGGGAATCATAGGCGGGGAATCAGAGCTGGGGAATCAGAGGCGGTGAATCAGAGTTGGGGCATCAGAGGTGGGGAATTAGATATAGGGAAACAGAGGCGGGGAATCAGAGGCGGGGAAACAGAGGCGGGGAATCAGATATGGGGAATCAGAGTGGGGGAATCAGAGGCAGGGAATCAGAGGCGGGGAATCAGAGGCGGGGAATCAGAGGCCGGGAATCAGAGGCAGGGAATCAGATATGGGGAATCAGAGGTGGGGCATCAGAGGTTGTGAATCACAGATGGGGAATCAGAGGCGGGGAATCAGAGGCAGGGAATCAGACGCGGGGAATCAGAGGCGGGGATTCAGAGCTGGGGAATCAGAAGCGGGGAATCAGAGTTGGGGAATCAGAGGCGGGGAATCAGATATGGGGAATCAGAGGCAGGGAATCAGAGGCGGGGAATCAGAGGCAGGGAATCAGACGCGGGGAATCTGAGGCGGGGAATCAGAGCTGGGGAATCAGAGGTGGGGAATCAGAGTTGGGGAATCAGAGGCAGGGAATTGGATGTGCGGAATCAGAGAGGGGGAATCAGAGGTGGGGAATCAGAGGCGGTGAATCAGAGATGGGGAATCTGAGGCGGGGAATCAGAGGCAGGAAATCAGACACGGGGATTCAGAGGCTGGGAATCAGACGGGGGGAATCAAAGGCGGGGAATCAGAGCTGGGGAATCTGAGGCAGGGAATCAGAGTTGGGGATTCAGAGGCGGGGAATCAGATATGGGGAAACAGAGGCGGGGAATCAGAGGCGGGCAAACAGAGGCGGGGAATTAGATATGGGGAATCAGAGGTAGGGAATCAGAGGTGGTGAATCAGTGATGGGGAATCACAGGCGGGGAATCAGAGGCAGGGAATAGAACGCAGGGAATCAGAGGCAGGGAATCAGAGCTGGGGAATCAGAGGAGGGGATTCATAGTTTGGAATCAGAGGCGGGAATCAGATATGGGGAAACAGAGGCGGGGAATCAGAGGCGGTGAAACAGAGGCGGGGAATCAGATATGGGGAATCGGATGCAGGGTATCAGAGGTGGGGAATCAGAGCTGGGGAATCAGAGGCGGTGAATCAGAGTTGGGGCATCAGAGGTGGGGAATTAGATATAGGGAAACAGAGGCGGGGAATCAGAGGCGGGGAAACAGAGGCGGGGAATCAGATATGGGGAATCAGAGTGGGGGAATCAGAGGCAAGGAATCAGATGTGCGGAATCAGAGATGGTGAATAAGAGGCAGGGAATCAGAATCAGAAGCGGGGAATCAGAGGCCGGGAATCAGAGGCTGGGAATCAGATGCTGGGAATAAGAGGCCGGGAATCAGAGGTGGGGAATCAGATATGGGGAATCAGAGGTGGCGAATCAAAGGCGGTGAATCAGAGATGGGGAATCAGAGGCGGGGAATCAGAGGCAGGGAATCAGATGCGGGGAATCAGAGGCGGGGAATCAGAGCTGGCGAATCAGAGGCTGGGAATCAGAGGTGGGCAATCAGAGGCGGGGAATCAGAAATGGGGAATCAGAGGCGGGGAATCAGAGGCGGGGAAACAGAGGCGGGGAATAAAATATAGGGAATCAGGGGTGGGGAATCAGAGGTTGTGAATCAGAGATGGGGAATCAAGGCGGGGAATCAGAGGCAGGGAATCAGACGCGGGGAATCAGAGGCGGGGATTCAGAGCTGGGGAATCAGAGGCGGGGAATCAGAGTTGGGGAATCAGAGGCAGGGAATCAGATATGGGGAATCAGAGGCGGGGAATCAGAGGCGGGGAAACAGAGGCGGGGAATCAGATGTGGGGAATCAGAGGTGGGGAATCAGGGGCAGGGAATCAGTGGCAGGGAATCAGAGGCGGGGAATCAGAGGCGGGGAATCAAAGGCAGGGAATCAGACACGGGGAATCAGAGGCGGGGAATCAGAGATGGGGAATCAGAGGCGGGGAATCAGAGGCAGGGAATCGGATGCCGGGAATCAGAGTCGGGGAATCAGAGCTGGGGAATCAGAGGCGGGGAATCAGAGTTGGGGAATCAGAGGCGGGGAATCAGATATGGGGAAATAGAGGCGGGGAATCAGATATGGGGAATCAGAGGTGTGGAATCAGAGGTTGGGAATCAGAGGCAGGGAATCAGAGTCCGGGAAACTGAGGCGGGGAATCAGATATTGGGTATCAGACCTGGGGAATCAGAGGCAGGGAATCAGAGGCAGGGAATCAGAGGCAGGGAATCAAACACGGGGAATCAGAGCTGGGGAATCAGATGTGCGGAATCGGAGATGGGGAATCAGAGGCAGGGAATCAGAGGCGGGGAATCAGAGGCGGGGAATCAGAGGCCGGGAATCAGATATGGGGAAACAGAGGCGGGGAATCCGAGGTGGGGAAACAGAGGCGGGGAATCAAATATGGGGAATCAGAGGTGGGGAATCAGAGGTTGGGAATCAGAGGCAGGGAATCAGAGGCTTGGAATCAGATGCAGGGAATCAGATGCGGGGAATCAGAGGCGGGGAATCAGAGCTGGGGAATCAGAGGTGGGGAATCAGATTTGGGGAATCAGAGGCGGGGACTTAGATATTGGGAAACAGAGGCGGGGAATCAGAGGCGGGGAAACCCAGGCGGGGAATCAGATATGGGGAATCAGAGGTGGGGAATCAGAGGCAAGGAATCAGACGTGCGGAATCAGAGATGGGGAATCAGAGGCAGGGAATCAGAATCAGAAGCAGGGAATCAGAGGCCGGGAATCAGAGGCCGGAGTCAGATGCTGGGAATCAGAGGCCTGGAATCAGAGGCGGGGAATCAGAGGCAGGGAATCAGATGCGGGGAATCAGAGGCGGGGAATCAGAGCTGGGGAATCAGAGGCGGGGATTCAGAGTTGGGGAATCAGAGGCGGGGAATCAGAGGCGGGGAAACAGAGGCGGGGAATCAGATATGGGGAATCAGAGGTGGGGAATCAGAGGTTGGGAATCAGAAGCAGGGAATCAGAGGCGGGGAATCAGAGGCGGGGAATCAGAGGCAGGGAATCCGATGTGCGGAATCGGAGATGGGGAATCAGAGGCAGGGAATCAGAGGCGGGGAATCAGAGGCGGAGAATCAGAGGCCGGGAATCAGATATGGGGAAACAGAGGCGGGGAATCAGAGGCGGGGAAACAGAGGCGGGGAATCAGATATGGGGAATCAGAGGTGGGGAATCAGAGGTTGGGAATCAGAGGCAGGGAATCAGAGGCTGGGAATCAGATGCAGGGAATCAGATGCGGGGAATCAGAGGCGGGGAATCAGAGGCGGGGAAACAGAGGCGGGGAATCAGATATGGGGAGTCAGAGGTGGGGAATCAGAGGTTTGGAATCAGAGGCAGGGAATCAGAGGCTTGGAATCAGATGCAGGGTATCAGATGCGGGGAATCAGAGGCGGGGAATCAGAGCTGGGGAATCAGAGGTGGGGAATCAGATTTGGGGAATCAGAGGTGGGGACTTAGATATTGGGAAACAGAGGCGGGGAATCAGAGGCGGGGAAACAGAGGCGGGGAATCAGATATGGGGAATCAGAGGTGGGGAATCAGAGGCAGGGAATCAGATGTGCGGAATCAGAGATGGGGAATCAGAGGCAGGGAATCAGAATCAGAAGCAGGGAATCAGAGGCCGGGAATCAGAGGCCAGAATCAGATGCTGGGAATCAGAGGCCTGGAATCAGAGGCGGGGAATCAGAGGCAGGGAATCAGATGCGGGGAATCAGAGGCGGGGAATCAGAGCTGGGGAATCAGAGGCGGGGTATTAGAGTTGGGGAATCAGAGGCGGGGAATCAGATATGGGGAAACAGAGGTGGGGAATCAGAGGCGGGGAAACAGAGGCAGGGAATCAGATATGGGGAATCAGAGGTGGGGCATCAGAGGTTGTGAATCACAGATGGGGAATCAGAGGCGGGGAATCAGAGGCAGGGAATCAGACGCGGGGAATCAGAGGCGGGGATTCAGAGCTGGGGAATCAGAAGCGGGGAATCAGAGTTGGGGAATCAGAGGCGGGGAATCAGATATGGGGAATCAGAGGCAGGGAATCAGAGGCGGGGAATCAGAGGCAGGGAATCAGACGCGGGGAATCTGAGGCGGGGAATCAGAGCTGGGGTATCAGAGGTGGGGAATCAGAGTTGGGGAATCAGAGGCAGGGAATTGGATGTGCGGAATCAGAGAGGGGGAATCAGAGGTGGGGAATCAGAGGCGGTGAATCAGAGGCTGGGAATCAGACGGGGGGAATCAAAGGCGGGGAATCAGAGCTGGGGAATCTTAGGCAGGGAATCAGAGTTGGGTATTCAGAGGCGGGGAATCAGATATGGGGAAACAGAGGCGGGGAATCAGAGGCGGGCAAACAGAGGCGGGGAATTAGATATGGGGAATCAGAGGTAGGGAATCAGAGGTGGTGAATCAGTGATGGGGAATCACAGGCGGGGAATCAGAGGCAGGGAATAGAACGCAGGGAATCAGAGGCAGGGAATCAGAGCTGGGGAATCAGAGGAGGGGATTCATAGTTGGGAATCAGAGGCGGGAATCAGATATGGGGAAACAGAGGCGGGGAATCAGAGGCGGTGAAACAGAGGCGGGGAATCAGATATGGGGAATCGGATGCAGGGAATCAGAGGCGGGGAATCAGAGCTGGGGAATCAGAGGCGGTGAATCAGAGTTGGGGCATCAGAGGTGGGGAATTAGATATAGGGAAACAGAGGCGGGGAATCAGAGGCGGGGAAACAGAGGCGGGGAATCAGATATGGGGAATCAGAGTGGGGGAATAAGAGGCAGGGAATCAGATGTGCGGAATCAGAGATGGGGAATAAGAGGCAGGGAATCAAAATCAGAAGCGGGGAATCAGAGGCCGGGAATCAGAGGCCGGGAATCAGATGCTGGGAATAAGAGGCCGGGAATCAGAGGTGGGGAATCAGATATGGGGAATCAGAGGTGGCGAATCAAAGGCGGTGAATCAGAGATGGGGAATCAGAGGCGGGGAATCAGAGGCAGGGAATCAGATGCGGGGAATCAGAGGCGGGGAATCAGAGCTGGCGAATCAGAGGCTGGGAATCAGAGGTGGGCAATCAGAGGCGGGGAATCAGAAATGGGGAATCAGAGGCGGGGAATCAGAGGCGGGGAAACAGAGGCGGGGAATCAAATATAGGGAATCAGAGGTGGGGAATCAGAGGTTGTGAATCAGAGATGGGGAATCAAGGCGGGGAATCAGAGGCAGGGAATCAGACGCGGGGAATCAGAGGCGGGGATTCAGAGCTGGGGAATCAGAGGCGGGGAATCAGAGGCAGGGAATCAGAGGCAGGGAATCA
Source organism: Narcine bancroftii (assembly GCF_036971445.1). Classification (NCBI taxonomy): domain Eukaryota; kingdom Metazoa; phylum Chordata; class Chondrichthyes; order Torpediniformes; family Narcinidae; genus Narcine; species Narcine bancroftii. Next base: position 2,434,621 of record NW_027211883.1, read on the forward strand.
GATATGGGGAATCAGAGGCGGGGAATCAGAGGCGGGGAAACAGAGGCGGGGAATCAGATGTGGGGAATCAGAGGTGGGGAATCAGGGGCAGGGAATCAGTGGCAGGGAATCAGAAGCGGTGAATCAGAGGCGGGGAATCAAAGGCAGGGAATCAGACACGGGGAATCAGAGGCGGGGAATCAGAGATGGGGAATCAGAGGCGGGGAATCAGAGGCAGGGAATCGGATGCCGGGAATCAGAGTCGGGGAATCAGAGCTGGGGAATCAGAGGCGGGGAATCAGAGTTGGGGAATCAGAGGCGGGGAATCAGATATGGGGAAATAGAGGCGGGGAATCAGATATGGGGAATCAGAGGTGTGGAATCAGAGGTTGGGAATCAGAGGCAGGGAATCAGAGTCCGGGAAACTGAGGCGGGGAATCAGATATTGGGAATCAGAGCTGGGGAATCAGAGGCAGGGAATCAGAGGCAGGGAATCAGAGGCAGGGAATCAAACACGGGGAATCAGAGCTGGGAATCAGAGTTGGGAATCAGAGGTGGGGAATCAGAGGCGGGGAAACAGAGGCGGGGAATCAGATATGGGGAATCAGAGGTGGGGAATCCGAGGTTGGGAATCAGAGGCAGGGAATCAGAGGCGGAAAATCAGAGGCGGGGAATCAGAGGAAGGGAATCAGATGTGCGGAATCGGAGATGGGGAATCAGAGGCAGGGAATCAGAGGCGGGGAATCAGAGGCGGGGAATCAGAGGCCGGGAATCAGATATGGGGAAACAGAGGCGGGGAATCCGAGGCGGGGAAACAGAGGCGGGGAATCAAATATGGGGAATCAGAGGTGGGGAATCAGAGGTTGGGAATCAGAGGCAGGGAATCAGAGGCTTGGAATCAGATGCAGGGAATCAGATGCGGGGAATCAGAGGCGGGGAATCAAAGCTGGGGAATCAGAGGTGGGGAATCAGATTTGGGGAATCAGAGGCGGGGACTTAGATATTGGGAAACAGAGGCGGGGAATCAGAGGCGGGGAAACCCAGGCGGGGAATCAGATATGGGGAATCAGAGGTGGGGAATCAGAGGCAAGGAATCAGACGTGCGGAATCAGAGATGGGGAATCAGAGGCAGGGAATCAGAATCAGAAGCAGGGAATCAGAGGCCGGGAATCAGAGGCCGGAGTCAGATGCTGGGAATCAGAGGCCTGGAATCAGAGGCGGGGAATCAGAGGCAGGGAATCAGATGCGGGGAATCAGAGGCGGGGAATCAGAGCTGGGGAATCAGAGGCGGGGATTCAGAGTTGGGGAATCAGAGGCGGGGAATCAGAGGCGGGGAAACAGAGGCGGGGAATCAGATATGGGGAATCAGAGGTGGGGAATCAGAGGTTGGGAATCAGAAGCAGGGAATCAGAGGCGGGGAATCAGAGGCGGGGAATCAGAGGCAGGGAATCCGATGTGCGGAATCGGAGATGGGGAATCAGAGGCAGGGAATCAGAGGCGGGGAATCAGAGGCGGAGAATCAGAGGCCGGGAATCAGATATGGGGAAACAGAGGCGGGGAATCAGAGGCGGGGAAACAGAGGCGGGGAATCATATATGGGGAATCAGAGGTGGGGAATCAGAGGTTGGGAATCAGAGGCAGGGAATCAGAGGCTGGGAATCAGATGCAGGGAATCAGATGCGGGGAATCAGAGGCGGGGAATCAGAGCTGGGGAATCAGAGGTGGGGAATCAGAGTTGGGGAATCAGAGTCGGGGACTTAGATATGGTGAAACAGAGGCGGGGAATCAGAGGCGGGGAAACAGACGCGGGGAATCAGAGGCGGGGTTTCAGAGCTGGGGAATCAGAGGCGGGGAATCAGAGTTGGGGAATCAGAGGCGGGGAATCAGATATGGGGAATCAGAGGCTGGGAATCAGAGGCGGGGAAACAGAGGCAGGGAATCAGATATGGGGAATCAGAGGTGGGGTATCAGGGGCAGGGAATCAGTGGCAGGGAATCAGAGGCGGGGAAACAGAGGCGGGGAATCAGAGCTGGGGAATCAGAGGCGGGGTATTAGAGTTGGGGAATCAGAGGCGGGGAATCAGAGGCGGGGAATCAGATATGGGGAAGCAGAGGCGGGGAATCAGAGGCGGGCAAACAGAGGCGGGGAATTAGATATGGGGAATCAGAGGTGGGGAATCAGAGGTGGTGAATCAGAGATGGGGAATCACAGGCGGGGAATCAGAGGCCGGGAATCAGATATGGGGAAACAGAGGCGGGGAATCCGAAGCGGGGAAACAGAGGCGGGGAATCAGATATGGGGAATCAGAGGTGGGGAATCAGAGGTTGGGAATCAGAGGCAGGGAATCAGAGGCTTGGAATCAGATGCAGGGTATCAGATGCGGGGAATCAGAGGCGGGGAATCAGAGCTGGGGAATCAGAGGTGGGGAATCAGATTTGGGGAATCAGAGGTGGGGACTTAGATATTGGGAAACAGAGGCGGGGAATCAGAGGCGGGGAAACAGAGGCGGGGAATCAGATATGGGGAATCAGAGGTGGGGAATCAGAGGCAGGGAATCAGATGTGCGGAATCAGAGATGGGGAATCAGAGGCAGGGAATCAGAATCAGAAGCTGGGAATCAGATGCCGGGAATCAGAGGCCGGAATCAGATGCTGGGAATCAGAGGCCTGGAATCAGAGGCGGGGAATCAGAGGCAGGGAATCAGATGCGGGGAATCAGAGGCGGGGAATCAGAGCTGGGGAATCAGAGGCGGGGTATTAGAGTTGGGGAATCAGAGGCGGGGAATCAGATATGTGGAAACAGAGGTGGGGAATCAGAGGCGCGGAAACAGAGGCAGGGAATCAGATATGGGGAATCAGAGGTGGGGCATCAGAGGTTGTGAATCACAGATGGGGAATCAGAGGCGGGGAATCAGAGGCAGGGAATCAGACGCGGGGAATCAGAGGCGGGGATTCAGAGCTGGGGAATCAGAAGCGCGGAATCAGAGTTGGGGAATCAGAGGCGGGGAATCAGATATGGGGAATCAGAGGCAGGGAATCAGAGGCGGGGAATCAGAGGCAGGGAATCAGACGCGGGGAATCTGAGGCGGGGAATCAGAGCTGGGGAATCAGAGGTGGGGAATCAGAGTTGGGGAATCAGAGGCAGGGAATTGGATGTGCGGAATCAGAGAGGGGGAATCAGAGGTGGGGAATCAGAGGCGGTGAATCAGAGATGGGGAATCAGAGGCGGGGAATCAGAGGCAGGAAATCAGACACGGGGATTCAGAGGCTGGGAATCAGACGGGGGGAATCAAAGGCGGGGAATCAGAGCTGGGGAATCTGAGGCAGGGAATCAGAGTTGGGGATTCAGAGGCGGGGAATCAGATATGGGGAAACAGAGGCGGGGAATCAGAGGCGGGCAAACAGAGGCGGGGAATTAGATATGGGGAATCAGAGGTAGGGAATCAGAGGTGGTGAATCAGTGATGGGGAATCACAGGCGGGGAATCAGAGGCAGGGAATAGAACGCAGGGAATCAGAGGCAGGGAATCAGAGCTGGGGAATCAGAGGAGGGGATTCATAGTTTGGAATCAGAGGCGGGAATCAGATATGGGGAAACAGAGGCGGGGAATCAGAGGCGGTGAAACAGAGGCGGGGAATCAGATATGGGGAATCGGATGCAGGGAATCAGAGGCGGGGAATCAGAGCTGGGGAATCAGAGGCGGTGAATCAGAGTTGGGGCATCAGAGGTGGGGAATTAAATATAGGGAAACAGAGGCTGGGAATCAGAGGCGGGGAAACAGAGGCGGGGAATCAGATATGGGGAATCAGAGTGGGGGAATCAGAGGCAGGGAATCAGATGTGCGGAATCAGAGATGGTGAATAAGAGGCAGGGAATCAGAATCAGAAGCGGGGAATCAGAGGCCGGGAATCAGAGGCCGGGAATCAGATGCTGGGAATAAGAGGCCGGGAATCAGAGGTGGGGAATCAGATATGGGGAATCAGAGGTGGCGAATCAAAGGCGGTGAATCAGAGATGGGGAATCAGAGGCGGGGAATCAGAGGCAGGGAATCAGATGCGGGGAATCAGAGGCGGGGAATCAGAGCTGGGGAATCAGAGGCGGGGAATCAGAGTTGGGGAATCAGAGGCAGGGAATCAGATATGGGGAATCAGAGGCGGGGAATCAGAGGCGGGGAAACAGAGGCGGGGAATCAGATGTGGGGAATCAGAGGTGGGGAATCAGGGGCAGGGAATCAGTAGCACGGAATCAGAGGCGGGGAATCAGAGGCGGGGAATCAAAGGCAGGGAATCAGACACGGGGAATCAGAGGCGGGGAATCAGAGATGGGGAATCAGAGGCGGGGAATCAGAGGCAGGGAATCGGATGCCGGGATTCAGAGTCGGGGAATCAGAGCTGGGGAATCAGAGGCGGGGAATCAGAGTTGGGGAATCAGAGGCGGGGAATCAGATATGGGGAAATAGAGGCGGGGAATCAGATATGGGGAATCAGAGGTGTGGAATCAGAGGTTGGGAATCAGAGGCAGGGAATCAGAGTCCGGGAAACTGAGGCGGGGAATCAGATATTGGGTATCAGAGCTGGGGAATCAGAGGCAGGGAATCAGAGGCAGGGAATCAGAGGCAGGGAATCAAACACGGGGAATCAGAGCTGGGGAATCAGAGGCGGGGAATCAGAGTTGGGAATCAGAGGCGGGGAATCAGAGGCGGGGAAACAGAGGCGGGGAATCAGATATGGGGAATCAGAGGTGGGGAATCCGAGGTTGGGAATCAGAGGCAGGGAATCAGAGGCGGAAAATCAGAGGCGGGGAATCAGAGGAAGGGAATCAGATGTGCGGAATCGGAGATGGGGAATCAGAGGCAGGGAATCAGAGGCGGGGAATCAGAGGCGGGGAATCAGAGGCCGGGAATCAGATATGGGGAAACAGAGGCGGGGAATCCGAGGTGGGGAAACAGAGGTGGGGAATCAAATATGGGGAATCAGAGGTGGGGAATCAGAGGTTGGGAATCAGAGGCAGGGAATCAGAGGCTTGGAATCAGATGCAGGGAATCTGATGCGGGGAATCAGAGGCGGGGAATCAGAGCTGGGGAATCAGAGGTGGGGAATCAGATTTGGGGAATCAGAGGCGGGGACTTAGATATTGGGAAACAGAGGCGGGGAATCAGAGGCGGGGAAACCCAGGCGGGGAATCAGATATGGGGAATCAGAGGTGGGGAATCAGAGGCAAGGAATCAGACGTGCGGAATCAGAGATGGGGAATCAGAGGCAGGGAATCAGAATCAGAAGCAGGGAATCAGAGGCCGGGAATCAGAGGCCGGAGTCAGATGCTGGGAATCAGAGGCCTGGAATCAGAGGCGGGGAATCAGAGGCAGGGAATCAGATGCGGGGAATCAGAGGCGGGGAATCAGAGCTGGGGAATCAGAGGCGGGGATTCAGAGTTGGGGAATCAGAGGCGGGGAATCAGAGGCGGGGAAACAGAGGCGGGGAATCAGATATGGGGAATCAGAGGTGGGGAATCAGAGGTTGGGAATCAGAAGCAGGGAATCAGAGGCGGGGAATCAGAGGCGGGGAATCAGAGGCAGGGAATCCGATGTGCGGAATCGGAGATGGGGAATCAGAGGCAGGGAATCAGAGGCGGGGAATCAGAGGCGGAGAATCAGAGGCCGGGAATCAGATATGGGGAAACAGAGGCGGGGAATCAGAGGCGGGGAAACAGAGGCGGGGAATCAGATATGGGGAATCAGAGGTGGGGAATCAGAGGTTGGGAATCAGAGGCAGGGAATCAGAGGCTGGGAATCAGATGCAGGGAATCAGATGCGGGGAATCAGAGGCAGGGAATCAGAACTGGGGAATCAGAGGTGGGGAATCAGAGTTGGGGAATCAGAGTCGGGGACTTAGATATGGGGAAACAGAGGCGGGGAATCAGAGTCGGGGAAACAGACGCGGGGAATCAGAGGCGGGGTTTCAGAGCTGGGGTATCAGGGGCAGGGAATCAGTGGCAGGGAATCAGAGGCGGGGAAACAGATATGGGGAAACAGAGGCGGGGAATCAGAGGTGGGCAAACAGAGGCGGGGAATTAGATATGGGGAATCAGATGTGGGGAATCAGAGGTGGTGAATCAGAGATGGGGAATCACAGGCGGGGAATCAGAGGCAGGGAATAGAACGCGGGGAATCAGAGGCGGGGAATCAGAGCTGGGGAATCAGAGGCGGGGAATCATAGTTGGGAATCAGAGGCGGGGAATCAGATATGGGGAAACAGAGGCGGGGAATCAAAGGTGGGGAAACAGAGGCGGGGAATCAGATATGGGGAATCGGATGCGGGGAATCAGAGGCGGGGAATAGGAGCTGGGGAATCAGAGGCGGGGTATCAGAGTTGGGGCATCTGAGGTGGGGTATTAGATATGGGGAAACAGAGGCGGGGAATCAGAGGCGGGGAAACAGAGGCGAGGAATCAGATATGGGGTATCAGAGGTGGGGAATCAGAGGCAGGGAATCAGATGTGCGGAATCAGAGATGGGGAATCAGAGGCAGGGAATCAGAATCACAAGCGGGGAATCAGAGGCCGGGAATCAGATGTGGGGAATCGGAGTCCGGGAATCAGAGATGGGGATTCAGAGGCGGGGAATGATATATGGGGAATCAGAGGCGGGGAATCAGAGGCGGGGTAACAGAGGTGGGGAATCAGATATGGGGAATCAGAGGTGGCGAATCAAAGGCGGTGAATCAGAGATGGGGAATCAGAGGCGGGGAATCAGAGGCAGGGAATCAAACACGGGGAATCAGAGGCGGGGAATCAGAGCTGGGGAATCAGAGGCGGGGAATCAGAGTTGGGGAATCAGAGGCGGGGAATCAGATATGGGGAAACAGGGGCGGGGAATCAGAGGCAGGGAAACAGAGGCGGGGAATCAGATATGGGGAATCAGGGGTGGGGAATCAGAGGTTGGGAATCAGAGGCAGGGATTCAGAGGCGTGGAAACAGAGGCGGGGATTCAGATATGGGGAATCAGAGGTGGGGAATCAGGGGCGTGGAATCAGAGGCAGGGAATTAGATGTGGTGAATCAGAGATGGGGAATCAGAGGCAGGGAATCAGAATCAGAAGCGGGGTATCAGTGGCCGGGAATCAGAGGAAGGTAATCAGAGGCAGGGGATCAAACACGGGGAATCAGAGGCTGGGAATCAGAGCTGGGGAATCAGAGGCGGGGAATCAGAGCTGGGGAATCACAGGCGGGGAATCAGAGATGGGGAATCAGAGGCGGGGAATCAGAGGCAGGGAATCTAATGCGGGGAATCAGAGGCGGGGAATCAGAGCTGGCGAATCAGAGGCGGGGAATCAGAGGTGGGCAATCAGAGGATGGGAATCAGATATGGGGAATCAGAGTCGGGGAATCAGAGCTGGGGAATCACAGGCGGGGAATCAGAGTTGGGGAATCAGAGGCGGGGAATCAGATATGGGGAAACAGAGGCGGGGAATCAGAGGCGGTGAAACAGAGGCGGGGAATCAGATATTGGGAATCAGAGGTGGGGAATCAGAGGTTGGGAATCAGAGGCCTGGAATCAGAGGCGTGGAATCAGAGGCAGGGAATCAGATGCGGGGAATCAGAGGAGGGGAATCAGAGCTGGGGAATCAGAGGCGGGGTATTAGAGTTGGGGAATCAGAGGCGGGGAATCAGACGCGGGGAATCAGAGGGGGGGAATCATAGCTGGCGAATCAGAGGCGGGGAATCAGAGGTGGGCAATCAGAGGCCGGGAATCAGAGGTGGTGAATCAGAGATGGGGAATCAGAGGCGGGGAATCAGTGGCAGGGAATCAGATATGGGGAATCAGAGGCGTGGAATCAGAGGCAGGGAATCAGACACGGGGAATCAGACACGGGGAATCAGAGGTGGGGAATCAGAGATGGGGAATCAGAGGCGGGGAATCAGAGGCAGGAAATCAGACACGGGGATTCAGAGGCTGGGAATCAGACGGGGGGAATCAAAGGCGGGGAATCAGAGCTGGGGAATCAGAGGCAGGGAATCAGAGGCGGGGAATCAGATATGGGGAATCAGAGGCTGGTATTCAGAGGCGGGGAATCAGAGGCAGGGAATCAGACACGGGGAATCAGAGGTGGGGAATCAGAGATGGGGAATCAGAGGCGGGGAATCAGATTTGGGGAATCAGAGGTGGGGTATCAGGGGCAGGGAATCAGTGGCAGGGAATCAGAGGCGGGGAAACAGAGGCGGGGAATCAGAGGCAGGGAATCAGACACGGGGAATCAGATATGGGGAAACAGAGGCGGGGAATCAGAGGCGGGCAAACAGAGGCGGGGAATTAGATATGGGGAATCAGAGGTGGGGAATCAGAGGTGGTGAATCAGAGATGGGGAATCACAGGCGGGGAATCAGAGGCAGGGAATAGAACGCGGGGAATCAGAGGCGGGGAATCAGAGGCGGGGAATAGGAGCTGGGGAATCAGAGGCGGGGTATCAGAGTTGGGGCATCTGAGGTGGGGAATTAGATATGGGGAAACAGAGGCGGGGAATCAGAGGCGGGGAAACAGAGGCGAGGAATCAGATATGGGGAATCAGAGGTGGGGAATCAGAGGCAGGGAATCAGATGTGCGGAATCAGAGATGGGGAATCAGAGGCAGGGAATCAGAATCACAAGCGGGGAATCAGAGGCCGGGAATCAGAGGCCGGGATTCAGATGCCGGGAATAAGAGGCCGGGAATCAGAGGTGGGGAATCAGAGTCCGGGAATCAGAGATGGGGATTCAGAGGCGGGGAATGATATATGGGGAATCAGAGGCGGGGAATCAGAGGCGGGGTAACAGAGGTGGGGAATCAGATATGGGGAATCAGAGGTGGCGAATCAAAGGCGGTGAATCAGAGATGGGGAATCAGAGGCGGGGAATCAGAGGCAGGGAATCAAACACGGGGAATCAGAGGCGGGGAATCAGAGCTGGGGAATCAGAGGCGGGGAATCAGAGTTGGGGAATAAGAGGCGGGGAATCAGATATGGGGAAACAGGGGCGGGGAATCAGAGGCAGGGAAACAGGCGGGGAATCAGATATGGGGAATCAGGGGTGGGGAATCAGAGGTTGGGAATCAGAGGCAGGGAATCAGAGGCGTGGAAACAGAGGCGGGGATTCAGATATGGGGAATCAGAGGTGGGGAATCAGGGGCGTGGAATCAGAGGCAGGGAATTAGATGTGGTGAATCAGAGATGGGGAATCAGAGGCAGGGAATCAGAATCAGAAGCGGGGTATCAGTGGCCGGGAATCAGAGGAGGTAATCAGAGGCAGGGGATCAAACACGGGGAATCAGAGGCTGGGAATCAGAGCTGGGGAATCAGAGGCGGGGAATCAGAGCTGGGGAATCACAGGCGGGGAATCAGAGATGGGGAATCAGAGGCGGGGAATCAGAGGCAGGGAATCAGATGCGGGGAATCAGAGGCGGGGAATCAGAGCTGGCGAATCAGAGGCGGGGAATCAGAGGTGCGCAATCAGAGGATGGGAATTAGATATGGGGAATCAGAGTCTGGGAATCAGAGCTGGGGAATCACAGGCGGGGAATCAGAGTTGGGGAATCAGAGGCGGGGAATCAGATATGGGGAAACAGAGGCGGGGAATCAGAGGCGGTGAAACAGAGGCGGGGAATCAGATATTGGGAATCAGAGGTGGGGAATCAGAGGTTGGGAATCAGAGGCCTGGAATCAGAGGCGTGGAATCAGAGGCAGGGAATCAGATGCGGGGAATCAGAGGAGGGGAATCAGAGCTGGGGAATCAGAGGCGGGGTATTAGAGTTGGGGAATCAGAGGCGGGGAATCAGACGCGGGGAATCAGAGGGGGGGAATCATAGCTGGCGAATCAGAGGCGGGGAATCAGAGGTGGGCAATCAGAGGCCGGGAATCAGAGGTGGTGAATCAGAGATGGGGAATCAGAGGCGGGGAATCAGTGGCAGGGAATCAGATATGGGGAATCAGAGGCGTGGAATCAGAGGCAGGGAATCAGACACGGGGAATCAGACACGGGGAATCAGAGGTGGGGAATCAGAGATGGGGAATCAGAGGCGGTGAATCAGAGATGGGGAATCAGAGGCTGGGAATCAGAGGCAGGAAATCAGACACGGGGATTCAGAGGCTGGGAATCAGACAGGGGGAATCAAAGGCGGGGAATCAGAGCTGGGGAATCAGAAGCAGGGAATCAGAGGCGGGGAATCAGATATGGGGAATCAGAGGCTGGTATTCAGAGGTGGGGAATCATAGGCAGGGAATCAGACACGGGGAATAAGAGGTGGGGAATCAGAGATGTGGAATCAGAGGCGGGGAATCAGAGTTGGGGAATCAGAGGCAGGGAATCGGATGTGCGGAATCAGAGATGGGGAATCAGAGGTGGGGAATCAGAGGCGGTGAATCAGAGATGGGGAATCAGAGGCGGGGAATCAGAGGCAGGAAATCAGACACGGGGATTCAGAGGCTGGGAATCAGACGGGGGGAATCAAAGGCGGGGAATCAGAGCTGGGGAATCAGAGCCAGGGAATCAGAGTTGGGGATTCAGAGACGGGGAATCAGATATGGGGAAACAGAGGCGGGGAATCAGAGGCGGGCAAACAGAGGCGGGGAATTAGATATGGGGAATCAGATGTGGGGAATCAGAGGTGGTGAATCAGTGATGGGGAATCACAGGCGGGGAATCAGAGGCAGGGAATAGAATGCAGGGAATCAGAGGCAGGGAATCAGAGCTGGGGAATCAGAGGCGGGGAATCATAGTTGGGAATCAGAGGCGGGGAATCAGATATGGGGAAACAGAGGCGGGGAAGCAGAGTAGGAGAATCAGAGGTGGGGAATCAGATATGGGGAAACAGGCGCGGGGAATCAGAGGCGGGGAAACAGAGGCGGGGAATCAGATATGGGGAATCAGAGGTGTGGAATCAGAGGTTGGGAATCAGAGGCGGGGAAACAGAGGAGGGGAATCAGATATGGGGAATCAGAGGTGGCGAACTAAAGGCGGTGAATCAGAGATGGGGAATCAGGGCAGGGAATCAGAGGCAGGGAATCAAACACGGGGAATCAGAGGCGTGGAATCAGAGCTGGGGAATCAGAGGCGGGGATTCAGAGTTGGGGAATCAGAGGCGGGGAATCAGAGGCGGGGAAACAGAGGCGGGGAATCAGATATGGGGAATCAGAGGTGGGGAATCAGAGGTTGGGAATCAGAAGCAGGGAATCAGAGGCGGGGAATCAGAGGCGGGGAATCAGAGGCAGGAAATCCGATGTGCGGAATCGGAGATGGGGAATCAGAGCTGGGGAATCAGAGGAGGGGATTCATAGTTTGGAATCAGAGGCGGGAATCAGATATGGGGAAACAGAGGCGGGGAATCAGAGGCGGTGAAACAGAGGCGGGGAATCAGATATGGGGAATCGGATGCAGGGAATCAGAGGCGGGGAATCAGAGCTGGGGAATCAGAGGCGGTGAATCAGAGTTGGGGCATCAGAGGTGGGGAATTAGATATAGGGAAACAGAGGCGGGGAATCAGAGGCGGGGAAACAGAGGCGGGGAATCAGATATGGGGAATCAGAGTGGGGGAATCAGAGGCAGGGAATCAGATGTGCGGAATCAGAGATGGTGAATAAGAGGCAGGGAATCAGAATCAGAAGCGGGGAATCAGAGGCCGGGAATCAGAGGCCGGGAATCAGATGCTGGGAATAAGAGGCCGGGAATCAGAGGTGGGGAATCAGATATGGGGAATCAGAGGTGGCGAATCAAAGGCGGTGAATCAGAGATGGGGAATCAGAGGCGGGGAATCAGAGGCAGGGAATCAGATGCGGGGAATCAGAGGCGGGGAATCAGAGCTGGCGAATCAGAGGCTGGGAATCAGAGGTGGGCAATCAGAGGCGGGGAATCAGAAATGGGGAATCAGAGGCGGGGAATCAGAGGCGGGGAAACAGAGGCGGGGAATCAAATATAGGGAATCAGGGGTGGGGAATCAGAGGTTGTGAATCAGAGATGGGGAATCAAGGCGGGGAATCAGAGGCAGGGAATCAGACGCGGGGAATCAGAGGCGGGGATTCAGAGCTGGGGAATCAGAGGCGGGGAATCAGAGTTGGGGAATCAGAGGCAGGGAATCAGATATGGGGAATCAGAGGCGGGGAATCAGAGGCGGGGAAACAGAGGCGGGGAATCAGATGTGGGGAATCAGAGGTGGGGAATCAGGGGCAGGGAATCAGTGGCAGGGAATCAGAGGCGGGGAATCAGAGGCGGGGAATCAAAGGCAGGGAATCAGACACGGGGAATCAGAGGCGGGGAATCAGAGATGGGGAATCAGAGGCGGGGAATCAGAGGCAGGGAATCGGATGCCGGGAATCAGAGTCGGGGAATCAGAGCTGGGGAATCAGAGGCGGGGAATCAGAGTTGGGGAATCAGAGGCGGGGAATCAGATATGGGGAAATAGAGGCGGGGAATCAGATATGGGGAATCAGAGGTGTGGAATCAGAGGTTGGGAATCAGAGGCAGGGAATCAGAGTCCGGGAAACTGAGGCGGGGAATCAGATATTGGGTATCAGAGCTGGGGAATCAGAGGCAGGGAATCAGAGGCAGGGAATCAGAGGCAGGGAATCAAACACGGGGAATCAGAGCTGGGGAATCAGAGGCGGGGAATCAGAGTTGGGAATCAGAGGCGGGGAATCAGAGGCGGGGAAACAGAGGCGGGGAATCAGATATGGGGAATCAGAGGTGGGGAATCCGAGGTTGGGAATCAGAGGCAGGGAATCAGAGGCGGAAAATCAGAGGCGGGGAATCAGAGGAAGGGAATCAGATGTGCGGAATCGGAGATGGGGAATCAGAGGCAGGGAATCAGAGGCGGGGAATCAGAGGCGGGGAATCAGAGGCCGGGAATCAGATATGGGGAAACAGAGGCGGGGAATCCGAGGTGGGGAAACAGAGGCGGGGAATCAAATATGGGGAATCAGAGGTGGGGAATCAGAGGTTGGGAATCAGAGGCAGGGAATCAGAGGCTTGGAATCAGATGCAGGGAATCAGATGCGGGGAATCAGAGGCGGGGAATCAGAGCTGGGGAATCAGAGGTGGGGAATCAGATTTGGGGAATCAGAGGCGGGGACTTAGATATTGGGAAACAGAGGCGGGGAATCAGAGGCGGGGAAACCCAGGCGGGGAATCAGATATGGGGAATCAGAGGTGGGGAATCAGAGGCAAGGAATCAGACGTGCGGAATCAGAGATGGGGAATCAGAGGCAGGGAATCAGAATCAGAAGCAGGGAATCAGAGGCCGGGAATCAGAGGCCGGAGTCAGATGCTGGGAATCAGAGGCCTGGTATCAGAGGCGGGGAATCAGAGGCAGGGAATCAGATGCGGGGAATCAGAGGCGGGGAATCAGAGCTGGGGAATCAGAGGCGGGGATTCAGAGTTGGGGAATCAGAGGCGGGGAATCAGAGGCGGGGAAACAGAGGCGGGGAATCAGATATGGGGAATCAGAGGTGGGGAATCAGAGGTTGGGAATCAGAAGCAGGGAATCAGAGGCGGGGAATCAGAGGCGGGGAATCAGAGGCAGGGAATCCGATGTGCGGAATCGGAGATGGGGAATCAGAGGCAGGGAATCAGAGGCGGGGAATCAGAGGCGGAGAATCAGAGGCCGGGAATCAGATATGGGGAAACAGAGGCGGGGAATCAGAGGCGGGGAAACAGAGGCGGGGAATCAGATATGGGGAATCAGAGGTGGGGAATCAGAGGTTGGGAATCAGAGGCAGGGAATCAGAGGCTGGGAATCAGATGCAGGGAATCAGATGCGGGGAATCAGAGGCGGGGAATCAGAGCTGGGGAATCAGAGGTGGGGAATCAGAGTTGGGGAATCAGAGTCGGGGACTTAGATATGGGGAAACAGAGGCGGGGAATCAGAGGCGGGGAAACAGACGCGGGGAATTAGAGGCGGGGTTTCAGAGCTGGGGAATCAGAGGCGGGGAATCAGAGTTGGGGAATCAGAGGCGGGGAATCAGATATGGGGAATCAGAGGCGGGGAATCAGAGGCGGGGAAACAGAGGCAGGGAATCAGATATGGGGAATCAGAGGTGGGGTATCAGGGGCAGGGAATCAGTGGCAGGGTATCAGAGGCGGGGACACAGAGGCGGGGAATCAGAGGCAGGGAATCAGACACGGGGAATCAGATATGGGGAAACAGAGGCGGGGAATCAGAGGCGGGGAATCAGAGCTGGGGAATCAGAGGCGGGGTATTAGAGTTGGGGAATCAGAGGCGGGGAATCAGATATGTGGAAACAGAGGTGGGGAATCAGAGGCGGGGAAACAGAGGCAGGGAATCAGATATGGGGAATCAGAGGTGGGGCATCAGAGGTTGTGAATCACAGATGGGGAATCAGAGGCGGGGAATCAGAGGCAGGGAATCAGACGCGGGGAATCAGAGGCGGGGATTCAGAGCTGGGGAATCAGAAGCACGGAATCAGAGTTGGGGAATCAGAGGCGGGGAATCAGATATGGGGAATCAGAGGCAGGGAATCAGAGGCGGGGAATCAGAGGCAGGGAATCAGACGCGGGGAATCTGAGGCGGGGAATCAGAGCTGGGGAATCAGAGGTGGGGAATCAGAGTTGGGGAATCAGAGGCAGGGAATTGGATGTGCGGAATCAGAGAGGGGGAATCAGAGGTGGGGAATCAGAGGCGGTGAATCAGAGATGGGGAATCAGAGGCGGTGAATCAGAGGCAGGAAATCAGACACGGGGATTCAGAGGCTGGGAATCAGACGGGGGGAATCAAAGGCGGGGAATCAGAGCTGGGGAATCTGAGGCAGGGAATCAGAGTTGGGGATTCAGAGGCGGGGAATCAGATATGGGGAAACAGAGGCGGGGAATCAGAGGCGGGCAAACAGAGGCGGGGAATTAGATATGGGGAATCAGAGGTAGGGAATCAGAGGTGGTGAATCAGTGATGGGGAATCACAGGCGGGGAATCAGAGGCAGGGAATAGAACGCAGGGAATCAGAGGCAGGGAATCAGAGCTGGGGAATCAGAGGAGGGGATTCATAGTTTGGAATCAGAGGCGGGAATCAGATATGGGGAAACAGAGGCGGGGAATCAGAGGCGGTGAAACAGAGGCGGGGAATCAGATATGGGGAATCGGATGCAGGGAATCAGAGGCGGGGAATCAGAGCTGGGGAATCAGAGGCGGTGAATCAGAGTTGGGGCATCAGAGGTGGGGAATTAGATATAGGGAAACAGAGGCTGGGAATCAGAGGCGGGGAAACAGAGGCGGGGAATCAGATATGGGGAATCAGAGTGGGGGAATCAGAGGCAGGGAATCAGATGTGCGGAATCAGAGATGGTGAATAAGAGGCAGGGAATCAGAATCAGAAGCGGGGAATCAGAGGCCGGGAATCAGAGGCCGGGAATCAGATGCTGGGAATAAGAGGCCGGGAATCAGAGGTGGGGAATCAGATATGGGGAATCAGAGGTGGCGAATCAAAGGCGGTGAATCAGAGATGGGGAATCAGAGGCGGGGAATCAGAGGCAGGGAATCAGATGCGGGGAATCAGAGGCGGGGAATCAGAGCTGGGGAATCAGAGGCGGGGAATCAGAGTTGGGGAATCAGAGGCAGGGAATCAGATATGGGGAATCAGAGGCGGGGAATCAGAAGCGGGGAAACAGAGGCGGGGAATCAGATGTGGGGAATCAGAGGTGGGGAATCAGGGGCAGGGAATCAGTAGCACGGAATCAGAGGCGGGGAATCAGAGGCGGGGAATCAAAGGCAGGGAATCAGACACGGGGAATCAGAGGCGGGGAATCAGAGATGGGGAATCAGAGGCGGGGAATCAGAGGCAGGGAATCGGATGCCGGGATTCAGAGTCGGGGAATCAGAGCTGGGGAATCAGAGGCGGGGAATCAGAGTTGGGGAATCAGAGGCGGGGAATCAGATATGGGGAAATAGAGGCGGGGAATCAGATATGGGGAATCAGAGGTGTGGAATCAGAGGTTGGGAATCAGAGGCAGGGAATCAGAGTCCGGGAAACTGAGGCGGGGAATCAGATATTGGGTATCAGAGCTGGGGAATCAGAGGCAGGGAATCAGAGGCAGGGAATCAGAGGCAGGGAATCAAACACGGGGAATCAGAGCTGGGGAATCAGAGGCGGGGAATCAGAGTTGGGAATCAGAGGCGGGGAATCAGAGGCGGGGAAACAGAGGCGGAGAATCAGATATGGGGAATCAGAGGTGGGGAATCCGAGGTTGGGAATCAGAGGCAGGGAATCAGAGGCGGAAAATCAGAGGCGGGGAATCAGAGGAAGGGAATCAGATGTGCGGAATCGGAGATGGGGAATCAGAGGCAGGGAATCAGAGGCGGGGAATCAGAGGCGGGGAATCAGAGGCCGGGAATCAGATATGGGGAAACAGAGGCGGGGAATCCGAGGTGGGGAAACAGAGGCGGGGAATCAAATATGGGGAATCAGAGGTGGGGAATCAGAGGTTGGGAATCAGAGGCAGGGAATCAGAGGCTTGGAATCAGATGCAGGGAATCAGATGCGGGGAATCAGAGGCGGGGAATCAGAGCTGGGGAATCAGAGGTGGGGAATCAGATTTGGGGAATCAGAGGCGGGGACTTAGATATTGGGAAACAGAGGCGGGGAATCAGAGGCGGGGAAACCCAGGCGGGGAATCAGATATGGGGAATCAGAGGTGGGGAATCAGAGGCAAGGAATCAGACGTGCGGAATCAGAGATGGGGAATCAGAGGCAGGCAATCAGAATCAGAAGCAGGGAATCAGAGGCCGGGAATCAGAGGCCGGAGTCAGATGCTGGGAATCAGAGGCCTGGAATCAGAGGCGGGGAATCAGAGGCAGGGAATCAGATGCGGGGAATCAGAGGCGGGAAATCAGAGCTGGGGAATCAGAGGCGGGGATTCAGAGTTGGGGAATCAGAGGCGGGGAATCAGAGGCGGGGAAACAGAGGCGGGGAATCAGATATGGGGAATCAGTGGTGGGGAATCAGAGGTTGGGAATCAGAAGCAGGGAATCAGAGGCGGGGAATCAGAGGCGGGGAATCAGAGGCAGGGAATCCGATGTGCGGAATCGGAGATGGGGAATCAGAGGCAGGGAATCAGAGGCGGGGAATCAGAGGCGGAGAATCAGAGGCCGGGAATCAGATATGGGGAAACAGAGGCGGGGAATCAGAGGCGGGGAAACAGAGGCGGGGAATCAGATATGGGGAATCAGAGGTGGGGAATCAGAGGTTGGGAATCAGAGGCAGGGAATCAGAGGCTGGGAATCAGATGCAGGGAATCAGATGCGGGGAATCAGAGGCGGGGAATCAGAGCTGGGGAATCAGAGGTGGGGAATCAGAGTTGGGGAATCAGAGTCGGGGACTTAGATATGGGGAAACAGAGGCGGGGAATCAGAGGCGGGGAAACAGACGCGGGGAATCAGAGGCGGGGTTTCAGAGCTGGGGTATCAGGGGCAGGGAATCAGTGGCAGGGAATCAGAGGCGGGGAAACAGAGGCGGGGAATCAGAGGCAGGGAATCAGACACGGGGAATCAGATATGGGGAAACAGAGGCGGGGAATCAGAGGTGGGCAAACAGAGGCGGGGAATTAGATATGGGGAATCAGATGTGGGGAAACAGAGGTGGTGAATCAGAGATGGGGAATCACAGGCGGGGAATCAGAGGCAGGGAATAGAACGCGGGGAATCAGAGGCGGGGAATCAGAGCTGGGGAATCAGAGGCGGGGAATCATAGTTGGGAATCAGAGGCGGGGAATCAGATATGGGGAAACAGAGGCGGGGAATCAAAGGTGGGGAAACAGAGGCGGGGAATCAGATATGGGGAATCGGATGCGGGGAATCAGAGGCGGGGAATAGGAGCTGGGGAATCAGAGGCGGGGTATCAGAGTTGGGGCATCTGAGGTGGGGTATTAGATATGGGGAAACAGAGGCGGGGAATCAGAGGCGGGGAAACAGAGGCGAGGAATCAGATATGGGGAATCAGAGGTGGGGAATCAGAGGCAGGGAATCAGATGTGCGGAATCAGAGATGGGGAATCAGAGGCAGGGAATCAGAATCACAAGCGGGGAATCAGAGGCCGGGAATCAGAGGTGGGGAATCGGAGTCCGGGAATCAGAGATGGGGATTCAGAGGCGGGGAATGATATATGGGGAATCAGAGGCGGGGAATCAGAGGCGGGGTAACAGAGGTGGGGAATCAGATATGGGGAATCAGAGGTGGCGAATCAAAGGCGGTGAATCAGAGATGGGGAATCAGAGGCGGGGAATCAGAGGCAGGGAATCAAACACGGGGAATCAGAGGCGGGGAATCAGAGCTGGGGAATCAGAGGCGGGGAATCAGAGTTGGGGAATCAGAGGCGGGGAATCAGATATGGGGAAACAGGGGCGGGGAATCAGAGGCAGGGAAACAGAGGCGGGGAATCAGATATGGGGAATCAGGGGTGGGGAATCAGAGGTTGGGAATCAGAGGCAGGGATTCAGAGGCGTGGAAACAGAGGCGGGGATTCAGATATGGGGAATCAGAGGTGGGGAATCAGGGGCGTGGAATCAGAGGCAGGGAATTAGATGTGGTGAATCAGAGATGGGGAATCAGAGGCAGGGAATCAGAATCAGAAGCGGGGTATCAGTGGCCGGGAATCAGAGGAAGGTAATCAGAGGCAGGGGATCAAACACGGGGAATCAGAGGCTGGGAATCAGAGCTGGGGAATCAGAGGCGGGGAATCAGAGCTGGGGAATCACAGGCGGGGAATCAGAGATGGGGAATCAGAGGCGGGGAATCAGAGGCAGGGAATCTAATGCGGGGAATCAGAGGCGGGGAATCAGAGCTGGCGAATCAGAGGCGGGGAATCAGAGGTGGGCAATCAGAGGATGGGAATCAGATATCGGGAATCAGAGTCGGGGAATCAGAGCTGGGGAATCACAGGCGGGGAATCAGAGTTGGGGAATCAGAGGCGGGGAATCAGATATGGGGAAACAGAGGCGGGGAATCAGAGGCGGTGAAACAGAGGCGGGGAATCAGATATTGGGAATCAGAGGTGGGGAATCAGAGGTTGGGAATCAGAGGCCTGGAATCAAAGGCGTGGAATCAGAGGCAGGGAATCAGAGGAGGGGAATCAGAGCTGGGGAATCAGAGGCGGGGTATTAGAGTTGGGGAATCAGAGGCGGGGAATCAGACGCGGGGAATCAGAGGGGGGGAATCATAGCTGGCGAATCAGAGGCGGGGAATCAGAGGTGGGCAATCAGAGGCCGGGAATCAGAGGTGGTGAATCAGAGATGGGGAATCAGAGGCGGGGAATCAGTGGCAGGGAATCAGATATGGGGAATCAGAGGCGTGGAATCAGAGGCAGGGAATCAGACACGGGGAATCAGACACGGGGAATCAGAGGTGGGGAATCAGAGATGGGGAATCAGAGGCGGTGAATCAGAGATGGGGAATCAGAGGCGGGGAATCAGAGGCAGGAAATCAGACACGGGGATTCAGAGGCTGGGAATCAGACGGGGGGAATCAAAGGCGGGGAATCAGAGCTGGGGAATCAGAGGCAGGGAATCAGAGGCGGGGAATCAGATATGGGGAATCAGAGGCTGGTATTCAGAGGCGGGGAATCAGAGGCAGGGAATCAGACACGGGGAATCAGAGGTGGGGAATCAGAGATGGGGAATCAGAGGCGGGGAATCAGATTTGGGGAATCAGAGGTGGGGTATCAGGGGCAGGGAATCAGTGGCAGGGAATGAGAGGCGGGGAAACAGAGGCAGGGAATAGAACGCGGGGAATCAGAGGCGGGGAATCAGAGGCGGGGAATAGGAGCTGGGGAATCAGAGGCGGGGTATCAGAGTTGGGGCATCTGAGGTGGGGAATTAGATATGGGGAAACAGAGGCGGGGAATCAGAGGCGGGGAAACAGAGGCGAGGAATCAGATATGGGGAATCAGAGGTGGGGAATCAGAGGCAGGGAATCAGATGTGCGGAATCAGAGATGGGGAATCAGAGGCAGGGAATCAGAATCACAAGCGGGGAATCAGAGGCCGGGAATCAGAGGCCGGGATTCAGATGCCGGGAATAAGAGGCCGGGAATCAGAGGTGGGGAATCAGAGTCCGGGAATCAGAGATGGGGATTCAGAGGCGGGGAATGATATATGGGGAATCAGAGGCGGGGAATCAGAGGCGGGGTAACAGAGGTGGGGAATCAGATATGGGGAATCAGAGGTGGCGAATCAAAGGCGGTGAATCAGAGATGGGGAATCAGAGGCGGGGAATCAGAGGCAGGGAATCAAACACGGGGAATCAGAGGCGGGGAATCAGAGCTGGGGAATCAGAGGCGGGGAATCAGAGTTGGGGAATAAGAGGCGGGGAATCAGATATGGGGAAACAGGGGCGGGGAATCAGAGGTGGGCAAACAGAGGCGGGGAATTAGATATGGGGAATCAGATGTGGGGAATCAGAGGTGGTGAATCAGAGATGGGGAATCACAGGCGGGGAATCAGAGGCAGGGAATAGAACGCGGGGAATCAGAGGCGGGGAATCAGAGCTGGGGAATCAGAGGCGGGGAATCATAGTTGGGAATCAGAGGCGGGGAATCAGATATGGGGAAACAGAGGCGGGGAATCAAAGGTGGGGAAACAGAGGCGGGGAATCAGATATGGGGAATCGGATGCAGGGAATCAGAGGCGGGGAATAGGAGCTGGGGAATCAGAGGCGGGGTATCAGAGTTGGGGCATCTGAGGTGGGGTATTAGATATGGGGAAACAGAGGCGGGGAATCAGAGGCGGGGAAACAGAGGCGAGGAATCAGATATGGGGAATCAGAGGTGGGGAATCAGAGGCAGGGAATCAGATGTGCGGAATCAGAGATGGGGAATCAGAGGCAGGGAATCAGAATCACAAGCGGGGAATCAGAGGCCGGGAATCAGAGGTGGGGAATCGGAGTCCGGGAATCAGAGATGGGGATTCAGAGGCGGGGAATGATATATGGGGAATCAGAGGCGGGGAATCAGAGGCGGGGTAACAGAGGTGGGGAATCAGATATGGGGAATCAGAGGTGGCGAATCAAAGGCGGTGAATCAGAGATGGGGAATCAGAGGCGGGGAATCAGAGGCAGGGAATCAAACACGGGGAATCAGAGGCGGGGAATCAGAGCTGGGGAATCAGAGGCGGGGAATCAGAGTTGGGGAATCAGAGGCGGGGAATCAGATATGGGGAAACAGGGGCGGGGAATCAGAGGCAGGGAAACAGAGGCGGGGAATCAGATATGGGGAATCAGGGGTGGGGAATCAGAGGTTGGGAATCAGAGGCAGGGATTCAGAGGCGTGGAAACAGAGGCGGGGATTCAGATATGGGGAATCAGAGGTGGGGAATCAGGGGCGTGGAATCAGAGGCAGGGAATTAGATGTGGTGAATCAGAGATGGGGAATCAGAGGCAGGGAATCAGAATCAGAAGCGGGGTATCAGTGGCCGGGAATCAGAGGAAGGTAATCAGAGGCAGGGGATCAAACACGGGGAATCAGAGGCTGGGAATCAGAGCTGGGGAATCAGAGGCGGGGAATCAGAGCTGGGGAATCACAGGCGGGGAATCAGAGATGGGGAATCAGAGGCGGGGAATCAGAGGCAGGGAATCTAATGCGGGGAATCAGAGGCGGGGAATCAGAGCTGGCGAATCAGAGGCGGGGAATCAGAGGTGGGCAATCAGAGGATGGGAATCAGATATGGGGAATCAGAGTCGGGGAATAAGAGCTGGGGAATCACAGGCGGGGAATCAGAGTTGGGGAATCAGAGGCGGGGAATCAGATATGGGGAAACAGAGGCGGGGAATCAGAGGCGGTGAAACAGAGGCGGGGAATCAGATATTGGGAATCAGAGGTGGGGAATCAGAGGTTGGGAATCAGAGGCCTAAAATCAGAGGCGTGGAATCAGAGGCAGGGAATCAGATGCGGGGAATCAGAGGAGGGGAATCAGAGCTGGGGAATCAGAGGCGGGGTATTAGAGTTGGGGAATCAGAGGCGGGGAATCAGACGCGGGGAATCAGAGGGGGGGAATCATAGCTGGCGAATCAGAGGCGGGGAATCAGAGGTGGGCAATCAGAGGCCGGGAATCAGAGGTGGTGAATCAGAGATGGGGAATCAGAGGCGGGGAATCAGTGGCAGGGAATCAGATATGGGGAATCAGAGGCGTGGAATCAGAGGCAGGGAATCAGACACGGGGAATCAGACACGGGGAATCAGAGGTGGGGAATCAGAGATGGGGAATCAGAGGCGGTGAATCAGAGATGGGGAATCAGAGGCGGGGAATCAGAGGCAGGAAATCAGACACGGGGATTCAGAGGCTGGGAATCAGACGGGGGGAATCAAAGGCGGGGAATCAGAGCTGGGGAATCAGAGGCAGGGAATCAGAGGCGGGGAATCAGATATGGGGAATCAGAGGCTGGTATTCAGAGGCGGGGAATCAGAGGCAGGGAATCAGACACGGGGAATCAGAGGTGGGGAATCAGAGATGGGGAATCAGAGGCGGGGAATCAGATTTGGGGAATCAGAGGTGGGGTATCAGGGGCAGGGAATCAGTGGCAGGGAATCAGAGGCGGGGAAACAGAGGCGGGGAATCAGAGGCAGGGAATCAGACACGGGGAATCAGATATGGGGAAACAGAGGCGGGGAATCAGAGGCGGGCAAACAGAGGCGGGGAATTAGATATGGGGAATCAGAGGTGGGGAATCAGAGGTGGTGAATCAGAGATGGGGAATCACAGGCGGGGAATCAGAGGCAGGGAATAGAACGCGGGGAATCAGAGGCGGGGAATCAGAGGCGGGGAATAGGAGCTGGGGAATCAGAGGCGGGGTATCAGAGTTGGGGCATCTGAGGTGGGGAATTAGATATGGGGAAACAGAGGCGGGGAATCAGAGGCGGGGAAACAGAGGCGAGGAATCAGATATGGGGAATCAGAGGTGGGGAATCAGAGGCAGGGAATCAGATGTGCGGAATCAGAGATGGGGAATCAGAGGCAGGGAATCAGAATCACAAGCGGGGAATCAGAGGCCGGGAATCAGAGGCCGGGATTCAGATGCCGGGAATAAGAGGCCGGGAATCAGAGGTGGGGAATCAGAGTCCGGGAATCAGAGATGGGGATTCAGAGGCGGGGAATGATATATGGGGAATCAGAGGCGGGGAATCAGAGGCGGGGTAACAGAGGTGGGGAATCAGATATGGGGAATCAGAGGTGGCGAATCAAAGGCGGTGAATCAGAGATGGGGAATCAGTGGCGGGGAATCAGAGGCAGGGAATCAAACACGGGGAATCAGAGGCGGGGAATCAGAGCTGGGGAATCAGAGGCGGGGAATCAGAGTTGGGGAATAAGAGGCGGGGAATCAGATATGGGGAAACAGGGGCGGGGAATCAGAGGCAGGGAAACAGGCGGGGAATCAGATATGGGGAATCAGGGGTGGGGAATCAGAGGTTGGGAATCAGAGGCAGGGAATCAGAGGCGTGGAAACAGAGGCGGGGATTCAGATATGGGGAATCAGAGGTGGGGAATCAGGGGCGTGGAATCAGAGGCAGGGAATTAGATGTGGTGAATCAGAGATGGGGAATCAGAGGCAGGGAATCAGAATCAGAAGCGGGGTATCAGTGGCCGGGAATCAGAGGAGGTAATCAGAGGCAGGGGATCAAACACGGGGAATCAGAGGCTGGGAATCAGAGCTGGGGAATCAGAGGCGGGGAATCAGAGCTGGGGAATCACAGGCGGGGAATCAGAGATGGGGAATCAGAGGCGGGGAATCAGAGGCAGGGAATCAGATGCGGGGAATCAGAGGCGCGGAATCAGAGCTGGCGAATCAGAGGCGGGGAATCAGAGGTGGGCAATCAGAGGATGGGAATTAGATATGGGGAATCAGAGGCGGGGAATCAGAGCTGGGGAATCACAGGCGGGGAATCAGAGTTGGGGAATCAGAGGCGGGGAATCAGATATGGGGAAACAGAGGCGGGGAATCAGAGGCGGTGAAACAGAGGCGGGGAATCAGATATTGGGAATCAGAGGTGGGGAATCAGAGGTTGGGAATCAGAGGCCTGGAATCAGAGGCGTGGAATCAGAGGCAGGGAATCAGATGCGGGGAATCAGAGGAGGGGAATCAGAGCTGGGGAATCAGAGGCGGGGTATTAGAGTTGGGGAATCAGAGGCGGGGAATCAGACGCGGGGAATCAGAGGGGGGGAATCATAGCTGGCGAATCAGAGGCGGGGAATCAGAGGTGGGCAATCAGAGGCCGGGAATCAGAGGTGGTGAATCAGAGATGGGGAATCAGAGGCGGGGAATCAGTGGCAGGGAATCAGATATGGGGAATCAGAGGCGTGGAATCAGAGGCAGGGAATCAGACACGGGGAATCAGACACGGGGAATCAGAGGTGGGGAATCAGAGATGGGGAATCAGAGGCGGTGAATCAGAGATGGGGAATCAGAGGCTGGGAATCAGAGGCAGGAAATCAGACACGGGGATTCAGAGGCTGGGAATCAGACAGGGGGAATCAAAGGCGGGGAATCAGAGCTGGGGAATCAGAAGCAGGGAATCAGAGGCGGGGAATCAGATATGGGGAATCAGAGGCTGGTATTCAGAGGCGGGGAATCATAGGCAGGGAATCAGACACGGGGAATAAGAGGTGGGGAATCAGAGATGTGGAATCAGAGGCGGGGAATCAGAGTTGGGGAATCAGAGGCAGGGAATCGGATGTGCGGAATCAGAGATGGGGAATCAGAGGTGGGGAATCAGAGGCGGTGAATCAGAGATGGGGAATCAGAGGCGGGGAATCAGAGGCAGGAAATCAGACACGGGGATTCAGAGGCTGGGAATCAGACGGGGGGAATCAAAGGCGGGGAATCAGAGCTGGGGAATCAGAGGCAGGGAATCAGAGTTGGGGATTCAGAGACGGGGAATCAGATATGGGGAAACAGAGGCGGGGAATCAGAGGCGGGCAAACAGAGGCGGGGAATTAGATATGGGGAATCAGATGTGGGGAATCAGAGGTGGTGAATCAGTGATGGGGAATCACAGGCGGGAAATCAGAGGCAGGGAATAGAATGCAGGGAATCAGAGGCAGGGAATCAGAGCTGGGGAATCAGAGGCGGGGAATCATAGTTGGGAATCAGAGGCGGGGAATCAGATATGGGGAAACAGAGGCGGGGAAGCAGAGTAGGAGAATCAGAGGTGGGGAATCAGATATGGGGAAACAGGGGCGGGGAATCAGAGGCGGGGAAACAGAGGCGGGGAATCAGATATGGGGAATCAGAGGTGTGGAATCAGAGGTTGGGAATCAGAGGCGGGGAAACAGAGGAGGGGAATCAGATATGGGGAATCAGAGGTGGCGAACTAAAGGCGGTGAATCAGAGATGGGGAATCAGGGCAGGGAATCAGAGGCAGGGAATCAAACACGGGGAATCAGAGGCGTGGAATCAGAGCTGGGGAATCAGAGGCGGGGATTCAGAGTTGGGGAATCAGAGGCGGGGAATCAGAGGCGGGGAAACAGAGGCGGGGAATCAGATATGGGGAATCAGAGGTGGGGAATCAGAGGTTGGGAATCAGAAGCAGGGAATCAGAGGCGGGGAATCAGAGGCGGGGAATCAGAGGCAGGAAATCCGATGTGCGGAATCGGAGATGGGGAATCAGAGCTGGGGAATCAGAGGAGGGGATTCATAGTTTGGAATCAGAGGCGGGAATC
The DNA here is from genome assembly GCF_036971445.1 of Narcine bancroftii. NCBI lineage: Eukaryota > Metazoa > Chordata > Chondrichthyes > Torpediniformes > Narcinidae > Narcine > Narcine bancroftii. Next base: position 2,460,266 of record NW_027211883.1, read on the forward strand.
AGATATGGGGAAACAGAGGCGGGGAATCAGAGGCGGTGAAACAGAGGCGGGGAATCAGATATGGGGAATCGGATGCAGGGAATCAGAGGCGGGGAATCAGAGCTGGGGAATCAGAGGCGGTGAATCAGAGTTGGGGCATCAGAGGTGGGGAATTAGATATAGGGAAACAGAGGCGGGGAATCAGAGGCGGGGAAACAGAGGCGGGGAATCAGATATGGGGAATCAGAGTGGGGGAATCAGAGGCAGGGAATCAGATGTGCGGAATCAGAGATGGTGAATAAGAGGCAGGGAATCAGAATCAGAAGCGGGGAATCAGAGGCCGGGAATCAGAGGCCGGGAATCAGATGCTGGGAATAAGAGGCCGGGAATCAGAGGTGGGGAATCAGATATGGGGAATCAGAGGTGGCGAATCAAAGGCGGTGAATCAGAGATGGGGAATCAGAGGCGGGGAATCAGAGGCAGGGAATCAGATGCGGGGAATCAGAGGCGGGGAATAAGAGCTGGCGAATCAGAGGCTGGGAATCAGAGGTGGGCAATCAGAGGCGGGGAATCAGAAATGGGGAATCAGAGGCGGGGAATCAGAGGCGGGGAAACAGAGGCGGGGAATCAAATATAGGGAATCAGGGGTGGGGAATCAGAGGTTGTGAATCAGAGATGGGGAATCAAGGCGGGGAATCAGAGGCAGGGAATCAGACGCGGGGAATCAGAGGCGGGGATTCAGAGCTGGGGAATCAGAGGCGGGGAATCAGAGTTGGGGAATCAGAGGCAGGGAATCAGATATGGGGAATCAGAGGCGGGGAATCAGAGGCGGGGAAACAGAGGCGGGGAATCAGATGTGGGGAATCAGAGGTGGGGAATCAGGGGCAGGGAATCAGTGGCAGGGAATCAGAGGCGGGGAATCAGAGGCGGGGAATCAAAGGCAGGGAATCAGACACGGGGAATCAGAGGCGGGGAATCAGAGATGGGGAATCAGAGGCGGGGAATCAGAGGCAGGGAATCGGATGCCGGGAATCAGAGTCGGGGAATCAGAGCTGGGGAATCAGAGGCGGGGAATCAGAGTTGGGGAATCAGAGGCGGGGAATCAGATATGGGGAAATAGAGGCGGGGAATCAGATATGGGGAATCAGAGGTGTGGAATCAGAGGTTGGGAATCAGAGGCAGGGAATCAGATTCCGGGAAACTGAGGCGGGGAATCAGATATTGGGTATCAGAGCTGGGGAATCAGAGGCAGGGAATCAGAGGCAGGGAATCAGAGGCAGGGAATCAAACACGGGGAATCAGAGCTGGGGAATCAGAGGCGGGGAATCAGAGTTGGGAATCAGAGGCGGGGAATCAGAGGCGGGGAAACAGAGGCGGGGAATCAGATATGGGGAATCAGAGGTGGGGAATCCGAGGTTGGGAATCAGAGGCTGGGAATCAGAGGCGGAAAATCAGAGGCGGGGAATCAGAGGAAGGGAATCAGATGTGCGGAATCGGAGATGGGGAATCAGAGGCAGGGAATCAGAGGCGGGGAATCAGAGGCGGGGAATCAGAGGCCGGGAATCAGATATGGGGAAACAGAGGCGGGGAATCCGAGGTGGGGAAACAGAGGCGGGGAATCAAATATGGGGAATCAGAGGTGGGGAATCAGAGGTTGGGAATCAGAGGCAGGGAATCAGAGGCTTGGAATCAGATGCAGGGAATCAGATGCGGGGAATCAGAGGCGGGGAATCAGAGCTGGGGAATCAGAGGTGGGGAATCAGATTTGGGGAATCAGAGGCGGGGACTTAGATATTGGGAAACAGAGGCGGGGAATCAGAGGCGGGGAAACCCAGGCGGGGAATCAGATATGGGGAATCAGAGGTGGGGAATCAGAGGCAAGGAATCAGACGTGCGGAATCAGAGATGGGGAATCAGAGGCAGGGAATCAGAATCAGAAGCAGGGAATCAGAGGCCGGGAATCAGAGGCCGGAGTCAGATGCTGGGAATCAGAGGCCTGGAATCAGAGGCGGGGAATCAGAGGCAGGGAATCAGATGCGGGGAATCAGAGGCGGGGAATCAGAACTGGGGAATCAGAGGCGGGGATTCAGAGTTGGGGAATCAGAGGCGGGGAATCAGAGGCGGGGAAACAGAGGCGGGGAATCAGATATGGGGAATCAGAGATGGGGAATCAGAGGTTGGGAATCAGAAGCAGGGAATCAGAGGTGGGGAATCAGAGGCGGGGAATCAGAGGCAGGGAATCCGATGTGCGGAATCGGAGATGGGGAATCAGAGGCAGGGAATCAGAGGCGGGGAATCAGAGGCGGAGAATCAGAGGCCGGGAATCAGATATGGGGAAACAGAGGCGGGGAATCAGAGGCGGGGAAACAGAGGCGGGGAATCAGATATGGGGAATCAGAGGTGGGGAATCAGAGGTTGGGAATCAGAGGCAGGGAATCAGAGGCTGGGAATCAGATGCAGGGAATCAGATGCGGGGAATCAGAGGCGGGGAATCAGAGCTGGGGAATCAGAGGTGGGGAATCAGAGTTGGGGAATCAGAGTCGGGGACTTAGATATGGGGAAACAGAGGCGGGGAATCAGAGGCGGGGAAACAGACGCGGGGAATCAGAGGCGGGGTTTCAGAGCTGGGGAATCAGAGGCGGGGAATCAGAGTTGGGGAATCAGAGGCGGGGAATCAGATATGGGGAATCAGAGGCGGGGAATCAGAGGCGGGGAAACAGAGGCAGGGAATCAGATATGGGGAATCAGAGGTGGGGTATCAGGGGCAGGGAATCAGTGGCAGGGAATCAGAGGCGGGGACACAGAGGCGGGGAATCAGAGGCAGGGAATCAGACACGGGGAATCAGATATGGGGAAACAGAGGCGGGGAATCAGAGGCGGGGAATAGAACGCGGGGAATCAGAGGCGGGGAATCAGAGCTGGGGAATCAGAGGCGGGGAATCATAGTTGGGAATCAGAGGCGGGGAATCAGATATGGGGAAACAGAGGCGGGGAATCAAAGGCGGGGAAACAGAGGCGGGGAATCAGATATGGGGAATCGGATGCGGGGAATCAGAGGCGGGGAATAGGAGCTGGGGAATCAGAGGCGGGGTATCAGAGTTGGGGCATCTGAGGTGGGGTATTAGATATGGGGAAACAGAGGCGGGGAATCAGAGGCGGGGAAACAGAGGCGAGGAATCAGATATGGGGAATCAGAGGTGGGGAATCAGAGGCAGGGAATCAGATGTGCGGAATCAGAGATGGGGAATCAGAGGCAGGGAATCAGAATCACAAGCGGGGAATCAGAGGCCGGGAATCAGAGGTGGGGAATCAGAGTCCGGGAATCAGAGATGGGGATTCAGAGGCGGGGAATGATATATGGGGAATCAGAGGCGGGGAATCAGAGGCGGGGTAACAGAGGTGGGGAATCAGATATGGGGAATCAGAGGTGGCGAATCAAAGGCGGTGAATCGGAGATGGGGAATCAGAGGCGGGGAATCAGAGGCAGGGAATCAAACACGGGGAATCAGAGGCGGGGAATCAGAGCTGGGGAATCAGAGGCGGGGAATCAGAGTTGGGGAATCAGAGGCGGGGAATCAGATATGGGGAAACAGGGGCGGGGAATCAGAGGCAGGGAAACAGAGGCGGGGAATCAGATATGGGGAATCAGGGGTGGGGAATCAGAGGTTGGGAATCAGAGGCAGGGAATCAGAGGCGTGGAAACAGAGGCGGGGATTCAGATATGGGGAATCAGAGGTGGGGAATCAGGGGCGTGGAATCAGAGGCAGGGAATTAGATGTGGTGAATCAGAGATTGGGAATCAGAGGCAGGGAATCAGAATCAGAAGCGGGGTATCAGTGGCCGGGAATCAGAGGAAGGTAATCAGAGGCAGGGGATCAAACACGGGGAATCAGAGGCTGGGAATCAGAGCTGGGGAATCAGAGGCGGGGAATCAGAGCTGGGGAATCACAGGCGGGGAATCAGGGATGGGGAATCAGAGGCGGGGAATCAGAGGCAGGGAATCTGATGCGGGGAATCAGAGGCGGGGAATCAGAGCTGGCGAATCAGAGGCGGGGAATCAGAGGTGGGCAATCAGAGGATGGGAATCAGATATGGGGAATCAGAGTCGGGGAATCAGAGCTGGGGAATCACAGGCGGGGAATCAGAGTTGGGGAATCAGAGGCGGGGAATCAGATATGGGGAAACAGAGGCGGGGAATCAGAGGTGGTGGAACAGAGGCGGGGAATCAGATATGGGGAATCAGAGTGGGGGAATCAGAGGCAGGGAATCAGATGTGCGGAATCAGAGATGGTGAATAAGAGGCAGGGAATCAGAATCAGAAGCGGGGAATCAGAGGCCGGGAATCAGAGGCCGGGAATCAGATGCTGGGAATAAGAGGCCGGGAATCAGAGGTGGGGAATCAGATATGGGGAATCAGAGGTGGCGAATCAAAGGCGGTGAATCAGAGATGGGGAATCAGAGGCGGGGAATCAGAGGCAGGGAATCAGATGCGGGGAATCAGAGGCGGGGAATAAGAGCTGGCGAATCAGAGGCTGGGAATCAGAGGTGGGCAATCAGAGGCGGGGAATCAGAAATGGGGAATCAGAGGCGGGGAATCAGAGGCGGGGAAACAGAGGCGGGGAATCAAATATAGGGAATCAGGGGTGGGGAATCAGAGGTTGTGAATCAGAGATGGGGAATCAAGGCGGGGAATCAGAGGCAGGGAATCAGACGCGGGGAATCAGAGGCGGGGATTCAGAGCTGGGGAATCAGAGGCGGGGAATCAGAGTTGGGGAATCAGAGGCAGGGAATCAGATATGGGGAATCAGAGGCGGGGAATCAGAGGCGGGGAAACAGAGGCGGGGAATCAGATGTGGGGAATCAGAGGTGGGGAATCAGGGGCAGGGAATCAGTGGCAGGGAATCAGAGGCGGGGAATCAGAGGCGGGGAATCAAAGGCAGGGAATCAGACACGGGGAATCAGAGGCGGGGAATCAGAGATGGGGAATCAGAGGCGGGGAATCAGAGGCAGGGAATCGGATGCCGGGAATCAGAGTCGGGGAATCAGAGCTGGGGAATCAGAGGCGGGGAATCAGAGTTGGGGAATCAGAGGCGGGGAATCAGATATGGGGAAATAGAGGCGGGGAATCAGATATGGGGAATCAGAGGTGTGGAATCAGAGGTTGGGAATCAGAGGCAGGGAATCAGAGTCCGGGAAACTGAGGCGGGGAATCAGATATTGGGTATCAGAGCTGGGGAATCAGAGGCAGGGAATCAGAGGCAGGGAATCAGAGGCAGGGAATCAAACACGGGGAATCAGAGCTGGGGAATCAGAGGCGGGGAATCAGAGTTGGGAATCAGAGGCGGGGAATCAGAGGCGGGGAAACAGAGGCGGGGAATCAGATATGGGGAATCAGAGGTGGGGAATCCGAGGTTGGGAATCAGAGGCTGGGAATCAGAGGCGGAAAATCAGAGGCGGGGAATCAGAGGAAGGGAATCAGATGTGCGGAATCGGAGATGGGGAATCAGAGGCAGGGAATCAGAGGCGGGGAATCAGAGGCGGGGAATCAGAGGCCGGGAATCAGATATGGGGAAACAGAGGCGGGGAATCCGAGGTGGGGAAACAGAGGCGGGGAATCAAATATGGGGAATCAGAGGTGGGGAATCAGAGGTTGGGAATCAGAGGCAGGGAATCAGAGGCTTGGAATCAGATGCAGGGAATCAGATGCGGGGAATCAGAGGCGGGGAATCAGAGCTGGGGAATCAGAGGTGGGGAATCAGATTTGGGGAATCAGAGGCGGGGACTTAGATATTGGGAAACAGAGGCGGGGAATCAGAGGCGGGGAAACCCAGGCGGGGAATCAGATATGGGGAATCAGAGGTGGGGAATCAGAGGCAAGGAATCAGACGTGCGGAATCAGAGATGGGGAATCAGAGGCAGGGAATCAGAATCAGAAGCAGGGAATCAGAGGCCGGGAATCAGAGGCCGGAGTCAGATGCTGGGAATCAGAGGCCTGGAATCAGAGGCGGGGAATCAGAGGCAGGGAATCAGATGCGGGGAATCAGAGGCGGGGAATCAGAACTGGGGAATCAGAGGCGGGGATTCAGAGTTGGGGAATCAGAGGCGGGGAATCAGAGGCGGGGAAACAGAGGCGGGGAATCAGATATGGGGAATCAGAGATGGGGAATCAGAGGTTGGGAATCAGAAGCAGGGAATCAGAGGTGGGGAATCAGAGGCGGGGAATCAGAGGCAGGGAATCCGATGTGCGGAATCGGAGATGGGGAATCAGAGGCAGGGAATCAGAGGCGGGGAATCAGAGGCGGAGAATCAGAGGCCGGGAATCAGATATGGGGAAACAGAGGCGGGGAATCAGAGGCGGGGAAACAGAGGCGGGGAATCAGATATGGGGAATCAGAGGTGGGGAATCAGAGGTTGGGAATCAGAGGCAGGGAATCAGAGGCTGGGAATCAGATGCAGGGAATCAGATGCGGGGAATCAGAGGCGGGGAATCAGAGCTGGGGAATCAGAGGTGGGGAATCAGAGTTGGGGAATCAGAGTCGGGGACTTAGATATGGGGAAACAGAGGCGGGGAATCAGAGGCGGGGAAACAGACGCGGGGAATCAGAGGCGGGGTTTCAGAGCTGGGGAATCAGAGGCGGGGAATCAGAGTTGGGGAATCAGAGGCGGGGAATCAGATATGGGGAATCAGAGGCGGGGAATCAGAGGCGGGGAAACAGAGGCAGGGAATCAGATATGGGGAATCAGAGGTGGGGTATCAGGGGCAGGTAATCAGTGGCAGGGAATCAGAGGCGGGGACACAGAGGCGGGGAATCAGAGGCAGGGAATCAGACACGGGGAATCAGATATGGGGAAACAGAGGCGGGGAATCAGAGGCGGGGAATAGAACGCGGGGAATCAGAGGCGGGGAATCAGAGCTGGGGAATCAGAGGCGGGGAATCATAGTTGGGAATCAGAGGCGGGGAATCAGATATGGGGAAACAGAGGCGGGGAATCAAAGGCGGGGAAACAGAGGCGGGGAATCAGATATGGGGAATCGGATGCGGGGAATCAGAGGCGGGGAATAGGAGCTGGGGAATCAGAGGCGGGGTATCAGAGTTGGGGCATCTGAGGTGGGGTATTAGATATGGGGAAACAGAGGCGGGGAATCAGAGGCGGGGAAACAGAGGCGAGGAATCAGATATGGGGAATCAGAGGTGGGGAATCAGAGGCAGGGAATCAGATGTGCGGAATCAGAGATGGGGAATCAGAGGCAGGGAATCAGAATCACAAGCGGGGAATCAGAGGCCGGGAATCAGAGGTGGGGAATCAGAGTCCGGGAATCAGAGATGGGGATTCAGAGGCGGGGAATGATATATGGGGAATCAGAGGCGGGGAATCAGAGGCGGGGTAACAGAGGTGGGGAATCAGATATGGGGAATCAGAGGTGGCGAATCAAAGGCGGTGAATCAGAGATGGGGAATCAGAGGCGGGGAATCAGAGGCAGGGAATCAAACACGGGGAATCAGAGGCGGGGAATCAGAGCTGGGGAATCAGAGGCGGGGAATCAGAGTTGGGGAATCAGAGGCGGGGAATCAGATATGGGGAAACAGGGGCGGGGAATCAGAGGCAGGGAAACAGAGGCGGGGAATCAGATATGGGGAATCAGGGGTGGGGAATCAGAGGTTGGGAATCAGAGGCAGGGAATCAGAGGCGTGGAAACAGAGGCGGGGATTCAGATATGGGGAATCAGAGGTGGGGAATCAGGGGCGTGGAATCAGAGGCAGGGAATTAGATGTGGTGAATCAGAGATTGGGAATCAGAGGCAGGGAATCAGAATCAGAAGCGGGGTATCAGTGGCCGGGAATCAGAGGAAGGTAATCAGAGGCAGGGGATCAAACACGGGGAATCAGAGGCTGGGAATCAGAGCTGGGGAATCAGAGGCGGGGAATCAGAGCTGGGGAATCACAGGCGGGGAATCAGGGATGGGGAATCAGAGGCGGGGAATCAGAGGCAGGGAATCTGATGCGGGGAATCAGAGGCGGGGAATCAAAGCTGGCGAATCAGAGGCGGGGAATCAGAGGTGGGCAATCAGAGGATGGGAATCAGATATGGGGAATCAGAGTCGGGGAATCAGAGCTGGGGAATCACAGGCGGGGAATCAGAGTTGGGGAATCAGAGGCGGGGAATCAGATATGGGGAAACAGAGGCGGGGAATCAGAGGTGGTGAAACAGAGGCGGGGAATCAGATATTGGGAATCAGAGGTGGGGAATCAGAGGTTGGGAATCAGAGGCCTGGAATCAGAGGCGTGGAATCAGAGGCAGGGAATCAGATGCGGGGAATCAGAGGAGGGGAATAAGAGCTGGGGAATCAGAGGCGGGGTATTAGAGTTGGGGAATCAGATGCGGGGAATCAGACGCGGGGAATCAGAGGGGGGGAATCATAGCTGGCGAATCAGAGGCGGGGAATCAGAGGTGGGCAATCAGAGGCCGGGAATCAGAGGTGGTGAATCAGAGATGGGGAATCAGAGGCGGGGAATCAGTGGCAGGGAATCAGATATGGGGAATCAGAGGCGTGGAATCAGAGGCAGGGAATCAGACACGGGGAATCAGACACGGGGAATCAGAGGTGGGGAATCAGAGATGGGGAATCAGAGGCGGGGAATCAGATTTGGGGAATCAGAGGTGGGGTATCAGGGGCAGGGAATCAGTGGCAGGGAATCAGAGGCGGGGAAACAGAGGCGGGGAATCAGAGGCAGGGAATCAGACACGGGGAATCAGATATGGGGAAACAGAGGCGGGGAATCAGAGGCGGGCAAACAGAGGCGGGGAATTAGATATGGGGAATCAGAGGTGGGGAATCAGAGGTGGTGAATCAGAGATGGGGAATCACAGGCGGGGAATCAGAGGCAGGGAATAGAACGCGGGGAATCAGAGGCGGGGAATCAGAGGCGGGGAATAGGAGCTGGGGAATCAGAGGCGGGGTATCAGAGTTGGGGCATCTGAGGTGGGGAATTAGATATGGGGAAACAGAGGCGGGGAATCAGAGGCGGGGAAACAGAGGCGAGGAATCAGATATGGGGAATCAGAGGTGGGGAATCAGAGGCAGGAAATCAGATGTGCGGAATCAGAGATGGGGAATCAGAGGCAGGGAATCAGAATCACAAGCGGGGAATCAGAGGCCGGGAATCAGAGGCCGGGATTCAGATGCCGGGAATAAGAGGCCGGGAATCAGAGGTGGGGAATCAGAGTCCGGGAATCAGAGATGGGGATTCAGAGGCGGGGAATGATATATGGGGAATCAGAGGCGGGGAATCAGAGGCGGGGTAACAGAGGTGGGGAATCAGATATGGGGAATCAGAGGTGGCGAATCAAAGGCGGTGAATCAGAGATGGGGAATCAGAGGCGGGGAATCAGAGGCAGGGAATCAAACACGGGGAATCAGAGGCGGGGAATCAGAGCTGGGGAATCAGAGGCGGGGAATCAGAGTTGGGGAATAAGAGGCGGGGAATCAGATATGGGGAAACAGGGGCGGGGAATCAGAGGCAGGGAAACAGGCGGGGAATCAGATATGGGGAATCAGGGGTGGGGAATCAGAGGTTGGGAATCAGAGGCAGGGAATCAGAGGCGTGGAAACAGAGGCGGGGATTCAGATATGGGGAATCAGAGGTGGGGAATCAGGGGCGTGGAATCAGAGGCAGGGAATTAGATGTGGTGAATCAGAGATGGGGAATCAGAGGCAGGGATTCAGAATCAGAAGCGGGGTATCAGTGGCCGGGAATCAGAGGAAGGTAATCAGAGGCAGGGGATCAAACACGGGGAATCAGAGGCTGGGAATCAGAGCTGGGGAATCAGAGGCGGGGATACAGAGCTGGGGAATCACAGGCGGGGAATCAGAGATGGGGAATCAGAGGCGGGGAATCAGAGGCAGGGAATCAGATGCGGGGAATCAGAGGCGGGGAATCAGAGCTGGCGAATCAGAGGCGGGGAATCAGAGGTGGGCAATCAGAGGATGGGAATTAGATATGGGGAATCAGAGGCGGGGAATCAGAGCTGGGGAATCACAGGCGGGGAATCAGAGTTGGGGAATCAGAGGCGGGGAATCAGATATGGGGAAACAGAGGCGGGGAATCAGAGGCGGTGAAACAGAGGCGGGGAATCAGATATTGGGAATCAGAGGTGGGGAATCAGAGGTTGGGAATCAGAGGCCTAAAATCAGAGGCGTGGAATCAGAGGCAGGGAATCAGATGCGGGGAATCAGAGGAGGGGAATCAGAGCTGGGGAATCAGAGGCGGGGTATTAGAGTTGGGGAATCAGAGGCGGGGAATCAGACGCGGGGAATCAGAGGGGGGGAATCATAGCTGGCGAATCAGAGGCGGGGAATCAGAGGTGGGCAATCAGAGGCCGGGAATCAGAGGTGGTGAATCAGAGATGGGGAATCAGAGGCGGGGAATCAGTGGCAGGGAATCAGATATGGGGAATCAGAGGCGTGGAATCAGAGGCAGGGAATCAGACACGGGGAATCAGACACGGGGAATCAGAGGTGGGGAATCAGAGATGGGGAATCAGAGGCGGTGAATCAGAGATGGGGAATCAGAGGCGGGGAATCAGAGGCAGGAAATCAGACACGGGGATTCAGAGGCTGGGAATCAGACAGGGGGAATCAAAGGCGGGGAATCAGAGCTGGGGAATCAGAAGCAGGGAATCAGAGGCGGGGAATCAGATATGGGGAATCAGAGGCTGGTATTCAGAGGCGGGGAATCATAGGCAGGGAATCAGACACGGGGAATCAGAGGTGGGGTATCAGAGATGGGGAATCAGAGGCGGGGAATCAGAGTTGGGGAATCAGAGGCAGGGAATCGGATGTGCGGAATCAGAGATGGGGAATCAGAGGTGGGGAATCAGAGGCGGTGAATCAGAGATGGGGAATCAGAGGCGGGGAATCAGAGGCAGGAAATCAGACACGGGGATTCAGAGGCTGGGAATCAGACGGGGGGAATCAAAGGCGGGGAATCAGAGCTGGGGAATCAGAGGCAGGGAATCAGAGTTGGGGATTCAGAGACGGGGAATCAGATATGGGGAAACAGAGGCGGGGAATCAGAGGCGGGCAAACAGAGGCGGGGAATTAGATATGGGGAATCAGATGTGGGGAATCAGAGGTGGTGAATCAGTGATGGGGAATCACAGGCGGGGAATCAGAGACAGGGAATAGAATGCAGGGAATCAGAGGCAGGGAATCAGAGCTGGGGAATCAGAGGCGGGGAATCATAGTTGGGAATCAGAGGCGGGGAATCAGATATGGGGAAACAGAGGCGGGGAAGCAGAGTAGGAGAATCAGAGGTGGGGAATCAGATATGGGGAAAGAGGGGTGGGGAATCAGAGGCGGGGAAACAGAGGCGGGGAATCAGATATGGGGAATCAGAGGTGTGGAATCAGAGGTTGGGAATCAGAGGCGGGGAAACAGAGGAGGGGAATCAGATATGGGGAATCAGAGGTGGCGAACTAAAGGCGGTGAATCAGAGATGGGGAATCAGGGCAGGGAATCAGAGGCAGGGAATCAAACACGGGGAATCAGAGGCGTGGAATCAGAGCTGGGGAATCAGAGGCGGGGATTCAGAGTTGGGGAATCAGAGGCGGGGAATCAGAGGCGGGGAAACAGAGGCGGGGAATCAGATATGGGGAATCAGAGGTGGGGAATCAGAGGTTGGGAATCAGAAGCAGGGAATCAGAGGCGGGGAATCAGAGGCGGGGAATCAGAGGCAGGAAATCCGATGTGCGGAATCGGAGATGGGGAATCAGAGGCAGGGAATCAGAGGTGGGGAATCAGAGGCGGGGAATCAGAGGCCGGGAATCAGATATGGGGAAACAGAGGCGGGGAATCAGAGGCGGGGAAACAGAGGCGGGGAATCAGATATGGGGAATCAGAGGTGGGGAATCAGAGGTTGGGAATCAGAGGCAGGGAATCAGAGGCTGGGAATCAGATGCAGGGAATCAGATGCGGGGAATCAGAGGCGGGGAATCAGAGCTGGGGAATCAGAGGTGGGGAATCAGAGTTGGGGAATCAGAGTCGGGGACTTAGATATGGGGAAACAGAGGCAGGGAATCAGAGGCGGGGAAACAGACGCGGGGAATCAGAGGCGGGTATCAGAGCTGGGGAATCAGAGGTGGGGAATCAGAGTTGGGGAATCAGAGGCGGGGAATCAGAGGCGGGGAATCAGAGGCGGGGAATCAGAGGCGGGGAAACAGAGGCAGGGAATCAGATATTGGGAATCAGAGGTGGGGAATCAGGGGCAGGGAATCAGTGGCAGGGAATCAGAGGCGGGGAATCAGAGGCGGGGAATCAGAGGCAGGGAATCAGACACGGGGAATCAGATATGGGGAAACAGAGCTGGGGAATCAGAGGCGGGGAATCATAGTTGGGAATCAGAGGCGGGGAATCAGATATGGGGAAACAGAGGCGGGGAATCAAAGGCGGGGAAACAGAGGCGGGGAATCAGATATTGGGAATCGGATGCGGGGAATCAGAGGCGGGGAATCAGAGCTGGGGAATCAGAGGCGGGGTATCAGAGTTGGGGCATCAGAGGTGGGGAATTAGATATGGGGAAACAGAGGCGGGGAATCAGAGGCGGGGAAACAGAGGTGGGGAATCAGATATGGGGAATCAGAGGTGGGGAATCAGAGGCAGGGAATCAGATGTGCGGAATCAGAGATGGGGAATCAGAGGCAGGGAATCAGAATCAGAAGCGGGGAATCAGAGGCCGGGAATCAGAGGCCGGGATTCAGATGCCGGGAATAAGAGGCCGGGAATCAGAGGTGGGGAATCAGAGTCCGGGAATCAGAGATGGGGATTCAGAGGCGGGGAATCAGAGGCGGGGTAACAGAGGTGGGGAATCAGATATGGGGAATCAGAGGTGTCGAATCAAAGGCGGTGAATCAGAGATGGGGAATCAGAGGCCGTGAATCAGAGGCAGGGAATCAAACACGGGGAATCAGAGGCGGGGAATCAGAGCTGGGGAATCAGAGGTGGGGAATCAGAGTTGGGGAATCAGAGGCGGGGAATCAGATATGGGGAAACAGGGGCGGAGAATCAGAGGCAGGGAAACAGAGGCGGGGAATCAGATATGGGGAATCAGGGGTGGGGAATCAGAGGTTGGGAATCAGAGGCGTGGAAACAGAGGCGGGGATTCAGATATGGGGAATCTGAGGTGGGGAATCAGGGGCGTGGAATCAGAGGCAGGGAATTAGATGTGGTGAATCAGAGATGGGGAATCAGAGGCAGGGAATCAGAATCAGAAGCGGGGTATCAGAGGCCGGGAATCAGAGGAAGGTAATCAGAGGCAGGGGATCAAACACGGGGAATCAGAGGCTGGGAATCAGAGCTGGGGAATCACAGGCGGGGAATCAGAGATGGGGAATCAGAGGCGGGGAATCAGAGGCAGGGAATCAGATGCGGGGAATCAGAGGCGGGGAATCAGAGCTGGCGAATCAGAGGCGGGGAATCAGAGGTGGGCAATCAGAGGATGGGAATCAGATATGGGGAATCATAGGCGGGGAATTAGAGCTGGGTAATCACAGGCGGGGAATCAGAGTTGGGGAATCAGAGGCGGGGAATCAGATATGGGGAAACAGAGTCGGGGAATCAGAGGCGGTGAAACAGAGGCGGGGAATCAGATATGGGGAATCAGAGGTGGGGAATCAGAGGTTGGGAATCAGAGGCCTGGAATCAGAGGCGGGGAATCAGAGGCAGGGAATCAGATGCGGGGAATCAGAGGAGGGGAATCAGAGCTGGGGAATCAGAGGCGGGGTATTAGAGTTGGGGAATCAGAGGCGGGGAATCAGACGCGGGGAATCAGAGGGGGGGAATCACAGCTGGCGAATCAGAGGCGGGGAATCAGAGGTGGGCAATCAGAGGCCGGGAATCAGAGGTGGTGAATCAGAGATGGGGAATCAGAGGCGGGGAATCAGTGGCAGGGAATCAGATATGGGGAATCAGAGGCGTGGAATCAGAGGCAGGGAATCAGACACGGGGAATCAGACACGGGGAATCAGAGGTGGGGAATCAGAGATGGGGAATCAGAGGCGGTGAATCAGAGATGGGGAATCAGAGGCGGGGAATCAGAGGCAGGAAATCAGACACGGGGATTCAGAGGCTGGGAATTAGATGGGGGGAATCAAAGGCGGGGAATCAGAGCTGGGGAATCAGAGGCAGGGAATCAGAGGCGGGGAATCAGATATGGGGAATCAGAGGCTGGGATTCAGAGGCGGGGAATCAGAGGCAGGGAATCAGACACGGGGAATCAGAGGTGGGGAATCAGAGATGGGGAATTAGAGGCGGGGAATCAGAGGCAGGGTATCAGACGCGGGGAATCTGAGGCGGGGAATCAGAGCTGGGGAATCAGAGGTGGGGAATCAGAGTTGGGGAATCAGAGAAAGGGAATCGGATGTGCGGAATCAGAGATGGGGAATCAGATGTGGGGAATCAGATGAATCAGAGATGGGGAATCAGAGGCGGGGAATCAGAGGCAGGAAATCAGACACGGGGATTCAGAGGCTGGGAATCAGACGGGGGGAATCAAAGGCGGGGAATCAGAGCTGGGGAATCAGAGGCAGGGAATCAGAGTTGGGGATTCAGAGACGGGGAATCAGATATGGGGAAACAGAGGCGGGGAATCAGAGGCGGGCAAACAGAGGCGGGGAATTAGATATGGGGAATCAGAGGTGGGGAATCAGAGGTGGTGAATCAGTGATGGGGAATCACAGGCGGGGAATCAGAGGCAGGGAATAGAACGCAGGGAATCAGACGCAGGGAATCAGAGCTGGGGAATCAGAGGCGGGGAATCATAGTTGGGAATCAGAGGCGGGGAATCATATATGGGGAAACAGAGGCGGGGAATCAGAGGCGGGGAAACAGAGGTGGGGAATCAGATATGGGGAATCGGATGCGGGGAATCAGAGGCGGGGAATCAGAGCTGGGGAATGAGAGGCGGGGAATCAGAGTTGGGGCATCAGAGGTGGGGAATTAGATATAGGGAAACAGAGGTGGGGAATCAGAGGCGGGGAAACAGAGGAGGGGAATCAGATATGGGGAATCAGAGGTGGGGAATCAGAGGCAGGGAATCAGATGTGCGGAATCAGAGATGGGGAATCAGAGGCAGGGAATCAGAATCAGAAGCGGGGAATCAGAGGCCGGGAATCAGAGGCCGGGAATCAGATGCTGGGAATAAGAGGCCGGGAATCAGAGGAGGGGAATCAGAGTCCGGGAATCAGAGATGGGGATTCAGAGGCGGGGAATGAGATATGGAGAATCAGAGGCGGGGAATCAGAGGCCGGGAAACAGAGGTGGGGAATCAGATATGGGGAATCAGAGGTGGCGAATCAAAGGCGGTGAATCAGAGATGGGGAATCAGAGGCGGGGAATCAGAGGCAGGGAATCAGATGCGGGGAATCAGAGGCGGGGAATCAGAGCTGGCGAATCAGAGGCGGGGAATCAGAGGTGGGCAATCAGAGGCGGGGAATCAGATATGGGGAATCAGAGGCGGGGAATCAGAGGCGGGGAAACAGAGGCGGGGAATCAAATATAGGGAATCAGAGGTGGGGAATCAGATGTTGTGAATCAGAGATGGGGATTCAAGGCGGGGAATCAGAGGCAGGGAATCAGACACGGGGAATCAGAGGCGGGGATTTAGAGCTGGGGAATCAGAGGCGGGGAATCAGAGTTGGGGAATCAGAGGCAGGGAATCAGATATGGGGAATCAGAGGCGGGGAATCAGAGCCGGGGAAACAGAGGCGGGGAATCAGATATGGGGAATCAGAGGTGGGGAATCAGGGGCAGGGAATCAGTGGCAGGGAATCAGAGGCGGGGAATCAGAGGCGGTGAATCAGAGGCAGGGAATCAGACACGGGGAATCAGAGGCGGGGAATCAGAGATGGGGAATCAGAGGCGGGGAATCAGAGGCAGGGAATCGGACGCCGGGAATCAGAGTCGGGGAATCAGAGCTGGGGAATCAGAGGCGGGGAATCAGAGTTGGGGAATCAGAGGCGGGGAATCAGATATGGGGAAATAAAGGCGGGGAATCAGATATGGGGAATCAGAGGTGTGGAATCAGAGGTTGGGAATCAGAGGAAGGGAATCAGAGTCGGGGAAACAGAGGCGGGGAATCAGATATGTGGAATCAGAGGTGGCGAATCAAAGGCGGTGAAACAGAGATGGGGAATCAGGGCAGGGAATCAGAGGCAGGGAATCAAACACGGGGAATCAGAGCTGGCGAATCAGAGGCGGGGAATCAGAGTTGGGAATCAGAGGCGGGGAATCAGAGGCGGGGAAACAGAGGCGGGGAATCAGATATGGGGAATCAGAGGTGGGGAATCAGAGGTTGGGAATCAGAGGCAGGGAATCAGAGGCGGGGAATCAGAGGCGGGGAATCAGAGGAAGGGAATCAGATGTGCGGAATCGGAGATGGGGAATCAGAGGCAGGGAATCAGAGGCGGGGAATCAGAGGCGGGGAATCAGAGGCCGGGAATCAGATATGGGGAAACCGAGGCGGGGAATCCGAGGCGGGGAAACAGAGTCGGGGAATCAGATATGGGGAATCAGAGGTGGGGAATCAGAGGTTGGGAATCAGAGGCAGGGAATCAGAGGCTTGGAATCAGATGCAGGGAATCAGATGCGGGGAATCAGAGGCGGGGAATCAGAGCTGGGGAATCAGAGGTGGGGAATCAGATTTGGGGAATCAGAGGTGGGGACTTAGATATTGGGAAACAGAGGCGGGGAATCAGAGGCGGGGAAACAGAGGCGGGGAATCAGATATGGGGAATCAGAGGTGGGGAATCAGAGGCAGGGAATCAGATGTGCGGAATCAGAGATGGGGAATCAGAGGCAGGGAAACAGAATCAGAAGCAGGGAATCAGAGGCCGGGAATCAGAGGCCGGAATCAGATGCTGGGAATCAGAGGCCTGGAATCAGAGGCGGGGAATCAGAGGCAGGGAATCAGATGCGGGGAATCAGAGGCGGGGAATCAGAGCTGGGGAATCAGAGGCGGGGTATTAGAGTTGGGGAATCAGAGGCGGGGAATCAGATATGGGGAAACAGAGGTAGGGAATCAGAGGCGGGGAAACAGAGGCATGGAATCAGATATGGGGAATCAGAGGCGGGGAATCAGAGGTGGGGAATCATAGGCAGGGAATCGGATGTGCGGAATCAGAGATGGGGAATCAGAGGCCGGGAATCAGAGGTGGTGAATCAGAGATGGGGAATCAGAGGCGGGGAATCAGAGGCAGGGTATCAGACGCGGGGAATCAGAGGTGGGCAATCAGAGGCGGGGAATCAGATATGGGGAATCAGAGGCGGGGAATCAGAGGCGGGGAAACAGAGGCGGGGAATCAGATATGGGGAATCAGAGGTGGGGAATCAGAGGTTGTGAATCACAGATGGGGAATCAGAGGCGGGGAATCAGAGGCAGGGAATCAGATGCGGGGAATCAGAGGCGGGGATTCAGAGCTGGGGAATCAGAAGCGGGGAATCAGAGTTGGGGAATCAGAGGCGGGGAATCAGTTATGGGGAATCAGAGGCAGGGAATCAGAGGCGGGGAATCAGAGGCAGGGAATCAGACGCGGGGAATCTGAGGCGGGGAATCAGAGCTGGGGAATCAGAGCTGGGGAATCAGAGTTGGGGAATCAGAGGCAGGGAATTGGATGTGCGGAATCAGAGATGGGGAATCAGAGGTGGGGAATCAGAGGCGGTGAATCAGAGATGGGGAATCAGAGGCGGGGAATCAGAGGCAGGAAATCAGACACGGGGATTCAGAGGCTGGGAATCAGACGGGGGGAATCAAAGGCGGGGAATCAGAGCTGGGTAATCTGAGGCAGGGAATCAGAGTTGGGGATTCAGAGGCGGGGAATCAGATATGGGGAAACAGAGGCGGGGAATCAGAGGCGGGCAAACAGAGGCGGGGAATTAGATATGGGGAATCAGAGGTAGGGAATCAGAGGTGGTGGATCAGTGATGGGGAATCACAGGTGGGGAATCAGAGGCAGGGAATAGAACGCGGGGAATCAGAGGCAGGGAATCAGAGCTGGGGAATCAGAGGCGGGGAATCATAGTTGGGAATCAGAGGCGGGAATCAGATATGGGGAAACAGAGGCGGGGAATCAGAGGCGGGGAAACAGAGGCGGGGAATCAGATATGGGGAATCGGATGCAGGGTATCAGAGGCGGGGAATCAGAGCTGGGGAATCAGAGGCGGGGAATCAGAGTTGGGGCATCAGAGGTGGGGAATTAGATATAGGGAAACAGAGGCGGGGAATCAGAGGCGGGGAAACAGAGGCGGGGAATCAGATATGGGGAATCAGAGGTGGGGAATCAGAGGCAGGGAATCAGATGTGCGGAATCAGAGATGGGGAATCAGAGGCAGGGAATCAGAATCAGGAGCGGGGAATCAGAGGCCGGGAATCAGAGGCCGTGAATCAGATGCTGGGAATAAGAGTCCGGGAATCAGAGGAGGGGAATCAGAGTCCGGGAATCAGAGATGGGGATTCAGAGGCGGGGAATCAGATATGGAGATTCAGGGATGGGGAATCAGAGGCGGGGAATCAGAGGCAGGGAATCGGACGCCGGGAATCAGAGGCGGGGAATCAGAGCTGGGGAATCAGAGGCGGGGAATCAGAGTTGGGGAATCAGAGGCGGGGAATCAGATATGGGGAAATAGAGGCGGGGAATCAGATATGGGGAATCAGAGGTGTGGAATCAGAGGTTGGGAATCAGAGGCAGGGAATCAGAGGCGGGGAAACAGAGGCGGGGAATCAGATATGGGGAATCAGAGGTGGCGAATCAAAGGCGGTGAAACAGAGATGGGGAATCAGGGCAGGGAATCAGAGGCAGGGAATCAGAGCTGGGGATACAGAGGCGGGGAATCAGATATGGGAAATCAGAGGTGGGGAATCAGGGGCGGGGAATCAGTGGCAGGGAATCAGAGCTGGGGAATCAGAGGTGGGGAATCAGAGCTGGGGAAACAGAGGCGGGGAATCAGATATGGGGAATCAGAGGTGGGGAATCAGGGGCGGGGAATCAGTGGCAGGGAATCAGAGGCCGGGAATAAAAGGCGGGGAATCAGAGCTGGGGAATCAGAGGCGGGGAATCAGAGTTGGGGAATCAGAGGAGGGGAATCAGATATGGGGAAACAGAGGCCGGGAATCAGAGGCAGGGTAACAGAGGCGGGGAATCAGATATGGGGAATCAGAGGTGGGGAATTAGAGGTTGTGAATCAGAGGCGGGGAAACAGAGGCGGGGAATCAAATATAGGGAATCAGAGGTGGGGAATCAGAGGTTGTGAATCAGAGATGGGGAATCAAGGCGGGGAATCAGAGGCAGGGAATCAGACGCGGGGAATCAGAGGCGGGGATTCAGAGCTGGGGAATCAGAGGCGGTGAATCAGAGTTGGGGAATCAGAGGCAGGGAATCAGATATGGGGAATCAGAGGCGGGGAATCAGAGGCGGGGAAACAGAGTCGGGGAATCAGATATGGGGAATCAGAATTGGGGAATCAGGGGCAGGGAATCAGTGGCAGGGAATCAGAGGCGGGGAATCAGAGGCGGGGAATCAGAGGCAGGGAATCAGACACGGGGAATCGGAGGCGGGGAATCAGAGATGGGGAATCAGAGGCGGGGAATCAGAGGCAGGGAATCGGACTCCGGGAATCAGAGTCGGGGAATCAGAGCTGGGGAATCAGAGGCGGGGAATCAGAGTTGGGGAATCAGAGGCGGGGAATCAGATATGGGGAAATAGAGGCGGGGAATCAGATATGGGGAATCAGAGGTGTGGAATCAGAGGTTGGGAATCAGAGGCAGGGAATCAGAGTCGGGGAAACAGAGGCGGGGAATCAGATATGGGGAATGAGAGGTGGCGAATCAAAGGCGGTGAAACAGAGATGGGGAATCAGGGCAGGGAATCAGAGGCAGGGAATCAAACACGGGGAATCAGAGCTGGGGAATCAGAGGCGGGGAATCAGAGTTGGGAATCAGAGGCGGGGAATCAGAGTCGGGGAAACAGAGGCGGGGAATCAGATATGGGGAATCAGAGGTGGGGAATCCGAGGTTGGGAATCAGAGGCAGGGAATCAGAGGCGGGGAATCAGAGGCGGGGAATCAGAGGAAGGGAATCAGATGTGCGGAATCGGAGATGGGGAATCAGAGGCAGGGAATCAGAGGCGGGGAATCAGAGGCGGGGAATCAGAGGCCGGGAATCAGATATGGGGAAACAGAGGCGGGAATCCGAGGCGGGGAAACAGAGGCGGGGAATCAGATATGGGGAATCAGAGGTGGGGAATCAGAGGTTGGGAATCAGAGGCAGGGAATCAGAGGCTTGGAATCAGATGCAGGGAATCAGATGCGGGGAATCAGAGGCGGGGAATCAGAGCTGGGGAATCAGAGGTGGGGAATCAGATTTGGGGAATCAGAGGCGGGGACTTAGATATTTGGAAACAGAGGCGGGGAATCAGAGGCGGGGAAACCCAGGCGGGGAATCAGATATGGGGAATCAGAGGTGGGGAATCAGAGGCAAGGAATCAGATGTGCGCAATCAGAGATGGGGAATCAGAGGCAGGGAATCAGAATCAGAAGCAGGGAATCAGAGGCCGGGAATCAGAGGCCGGAATCAGATGCTGGGAATCAGAGGCCTGGAATCAGAGGCGGGGAATCAGAGGCAGGGAATCAGATGCGGGGAATCAGAGGCGGGGAATCAGAGCTGGGGAATCAGAGGTGGGGTATTAGAGTTGGGGAATCAGAGGCGGGGAATCAGATATGGGGAAACAGAGGTGGGGAATCAGAGGCGGGGAAACAGAGGCAGGGAATCAGATATGGGGAATCAGAGGTGGGGAATCAGAGATGGGGAATCAGAGGCGGTGAATCAGAGATGGGGAATCAGAGCTGGGGAAACAGAGGCGGGGAATCAGATATGGGGAATCAGAGGTGGGGAATCAGGGGCGGGGAATCAGTGGCAGGGAATCAGAGGCCGGGAATAAAAGGCGGGGAATCAGAGCTGGGGAATCAGAGGCGGGGAATCAGAGTTGGGGAATCAGAGGAGGGGAATCAGATATGGGGAAACAGAGGCCGGGAATCAGAGGCAGGGTAACAGAGGCGGGGAATCAGATATGGGGAATCAGAGGTGGGGAATTAGAGGTTGTGAATCAGAGGCGGGGAAACAGAGGCGGGGAATCAAATATAGGGAATCAGAGGTGGGGAATCAGAGGTTGTGAATCAGAGATGGGGAATCAAGGCGGGGAATCAGAGGCAGGGAATCAGACGCGGGGAATCAGAGGCGGGGATTCAGAGCTGGGGAATCAGAGGCGGTGAATCAGAGTTGGGGAATCAGAGGCAGGGAATCAGATATGGGGAATCAGAGGCGGGGAATCAGAGGCGGGGAAACAGAGTCGGGGAATCAGATATGGGGAATCAGAATTGGGGAATCAGGGGCAGGGAATCAGTGGCAGGGAATCAGAGGCGGGGAATCAGAGGCGGGGAATCAGAGGCAGGGAATCAGACACGGGGAATCGGAGGCGGGGAATCAGAGATGGGGAATCAGAGGCGGGGAATCAGAGGCAGGGAATCGGACTCCGGGAATCAGAGTCGGGGAATCAGAGCTGGGGAATCAGAGGCGGGGAATCAGAGTTGGGGAATCAGAGGCGGGGAATCAGATATGGGGAAATAGAGGCGGGGAATCAGATATGGGGAATCAGAGGTGTGGAATCAGAGGTTGGGAATCAGAGGCAGGGAATCAGAGTCGGGGAAACAGAGGCGGGGAATCAGATATGGGGAATGAGAGGTGGCGAATCAAAGGCGGTGAAACAGAGATGGGGAATCAGGGCAGGGAATCAGAGGCAGGGAATCAAACACGGGGAATCAGAGCTGGGGAATCAGAGGCGGGGAATCAGAGTTGGGAATCAGAGGCGGGGAATCAGAGTCGGGGAAACAGAGGCGGGGAATCAGATATGGGGAATCAGAGGTGGGGAATCCGAGGTTGGGAATCAGAGGCAGGGAATCAGAGGCGGGGAATCAGAGGCGGGGAATCAGAGGAAGGGAATCAGATGTGCGGAATCGGAGATGGGGAATCAGAGGCAGGGAATCAGAGGCGGGGAATCAGAGGCGGGGAATCAGAGGCCGGGAATCAGATATGGGGAAACAGAGGCGGGAATCCGAGGCGGGGAAACAGAGGCGGGGAATCAGATATGGGGAATCAGAGGTGGGGAATCAGAGGTTGGGAATCAGAGGCAGGGAATCAGAGGCTTGGAATCAGATGCAGGGAATCAGATGCGGGGAATCAGAGGCGGGGAATCAGAGCTGGGGAATCAGAGGTGGGGAATCAGATTTGGGGAATCAGAGGCGGGGACTTAGATATTTGGAAACAGAGGCGGGGAATCAGAGGCGGGGAAACCCAGGCGGGGAATCAGATATGGGGAATCAGAGGTGGGGAATCAGAGGCAAGGAATCAGATGTGCGCAATCAGAGATGGGGAATCAGAGGCAGGGAATCAGAATCAGAAGCAGGGAATCAGAGGCCGGGAATCAGAGGCCGGAATCAGATGCTGGGAATCAGAGGCCTGGAATCAGAGGCGGGGAATCAGAGGCAGGGAATCAGATGCGGGGAATCAGAGGCGGGGAATCAGAGCTGGGGAATCAGAGGTGGGGTATTAGAGTTGGGGAATCAGAGGCGGGGAATCAGATATGGGGAAACAGAGGTGGGGAATCAGAGGCGGGGAAACAGAGGCAGGGAATCAGATATGGGGAATCAGAGGTGGGGAATCAGAGATGGGGAATCAGAGGCGGTGAATCAGAGATGGGGAATCAGAGGCGGGGAATCAGAGGCAGGAAATCAGACACGGGGATTCAGAGGCTGGGAATCAGACGGGGGGAATCAAAGGCGGGGAATCAGAGCTGGGGAATCAGAGGCAGGAAATCAGAGGCGGGGAATCAGATATGGGGAATCAGAGGTGGGGAATCAGAGATGGGGAATCAGAGGCGGGGAATCAGAGGCAGGGAATCAGAAGCGATGAATCTGAGGCGGGGAATCAGAGCTGGGGAATCAGAGGTGGGGAATCAGAGTTGGGGAATCAGAGATGGGGAATCAGAGGCGGTGAATCAGAGATGGGGAATCAGAGGCGGGGAAACAGAGGCAGGGAATCAGATATGGGGAATCAGAGGTGGGGAATCAGAGATGGGGAATCAGAGGCGGTGAATCAGAGATGGGGAATCAGAGGCGGGGAATCAGAGGCAGGAAATCAGACACGGGGATTCAGAGGCTGGGAATCAGACGGGGGGAATCAAAGGCGGGGAATCAGAGCTGGGGAATCAGAGGCAGGAAATCAGAGGCGGGGAATCAGATATGGGGAATCAGAGGCTGGGATTCAGAGGCGGGGAATCAGAGGCAGGGAATCAGACACGGGGAATCAGAGGTGGGGAATCAGAGATGGGGAATCAGAGGCGGGGAATCAGAGGCAGGGAATCAGAAGCGATGAATATGAGGCGGGGAATCAGAGCTGGGGAATCAGAGGTGGGGAATCAGAGTTGGGGAATCAGAGGCAGGGAATCGGATGTGCGGATTCAGAGATGGGGAATCAGATGTGGGGAATCAGAGGAATCAGAGATGGGGAATCAGAGGCGGGGAATCAGAGGCAGGAAATCAGACACGGGGATTCAGAGGCTGGGAATCAGACGGGGGGAATCAAAGGCGGGGAATCAGAGCAGGGGAATCATGAGGCAGGGAATCAGAGTTGGGGATTCAGAGACGGGGAATCAGATATGGGGAAACAGAGGCGGGGAACCAGAGGCGGGCAAACAGAGGCGGGGAATTAGATATGGGGAATCAGAGGTGGGGAATCAGAGGTGGTGAAACAGTGATGGGGAATCACAGGCGGGGAATCAGAGGCAGGGAATAGAACGCAGGGAATCAGACGCAGGGAATCAGAGCTGGGGAATCAGAGGCGGGGAATCATAGTTGGGAATCAGAGGTGGGGAATCAGATATGGGGAAACAGAGGCGGGGAATCAGAGGCGGGGAAACAGAGGCGGGGAATCAGTTATGGGGAATCGGATGCGGGGAATCAGAGGCGGGGAATCAGAGCTGGGGAATCAGAGGCGGGGAATCAGAGTTGGGGCATCAGAGGTGGGGAATTAGATATAGGGAAACAGAGGTGGGAAATCAGAGGCGGGGAAACAGAGGCGGGGAATCAGATATGGGGAATCAGAGGTGGGGAATCAGAGGCAGGGAATCAGATGTGCGGAATCAGAGATGGGGAATCAGAGGCAGGGAATCAGAATCAGAAGCGGGGAATCAGAGGCCGTGAATCAGAGGCCGGGAATCAGATGCTGGGAATAAGAGGCCGGGAATCAGAGGTGGGGAATCAGAGTCCGGGAATCAGAGATGGGGATTCAGAGGCGGGGAATGAGATATGGAGAATCAGAGGCGGGGAATCAGAGGCCGGGAAACAGAGGTGGGGAATCAGATATGGGGAATCAGAGGTGGCGAATCAAAGGCGGTGAATCAGAGATGGGGAATCAGAGGCGGGGAATCAGAGGCAGGGAATCAGATGCGGGGAATCAGAGGCGGGGAATCAGAGCTGGCGAATCAGAGGCGGGGAATCAGAGGTGGGCAATCAGAGGCGGGGAATCAGATATGGGGAATCAGAGGCGGGGAATCAGAGGTGGGGAAACAGAGGCGGGGAATCAAATATAGGGAATCAGAGGTGGGGAATCAGAGGTTGTGAATCAGAGATGGGGAAACAAGGCGGGGAATCAGAGGCAGGGAATCAGACACGGGGAATCAGAGGCGGGGATTCAGAGCTGGGGAATCAGAGGCGGGGAATCAGAGTTGGGGAATCAGAGGCAGGGAATCAGATATGGGGAATCAGAGGCGGGGAATCAGAGGCGGGGAAACAGAGGAGGGGAATCAGATATGGGGAATCAGAGGTGGGGAATCAGGTGCAGGGAATCAGTGGCAGGGAATCAGAGGCGGGGAATCAGAGGCGGGGAATCAGAGGCAGGGAATCAGACACGGGGAATCAGAGGCGGGGAATCAGAGATGGGGAATCAGAGGCGGGGAATCAGAGGCAGGGAATCGGACGCCGGGAATCAGAGTCGGGGAATCAGAGCTGGGGAATCAGAGGCGGGGAATCAGAGTTGGGGAATCAGAGGTGGGGATTCAGATATGGGGAAATAGAGGCGGGGAATCAGATATGGGGAATCAGAGGTGTGGAATCAGAGGTTGGGAATCAGAGGAAGGGAATCAGAGTCGGGGAAACAGAGGCGGGGAATCAGATATGTGGAATCAGAGGTGGCGAATCAAAGGCGGTGAAACAGAGATGGGGAATCAGGGCAGGGAATCAGAGGCAGGGAATCAAACACGGGGAATCAGAGCTGGGGAATCAGAGGCGGGGAATCAGAGTTGGGAATCAGAGGCAGGGAATCAGAGGCAGGGAATCAGAGGCGGGGAATCAGAGGCGGGGAATCAGAGGAAGGGAATCAGATGTGCGGAATCGGAGATGGGGAATCAGAGGCAGGGAATCAGAGGCGGGGAATCAGAGGCGGGGAATCAGAGGCCGGGAATCAGATATGGGGAAACTGAGGCTGGGAATCCGAGGCGGGGAAACAGAGGCGGGGAATCAGATATGGGGAATCAGAGGTGGGGAATCAGAGGTTGGGAATCAGAGGCAGGGAATCAGAGGCTTGGAATCAGATGCAGGGAATCAGATGCGGGGCATCAGAGGCGGGGAATCAGAGCTGGGGAATCAGAGGTGGGGAATCAGATTTGGGGAATCAGAGGTGGGGACTTAGATATTGGGAAACAGAGGCGGGGAATCAGAGGCGGGGAAACAGAGGCGGGGAATCAGATATGGGGAATCAGAGGTGGGGAATCAGAAGCAGGGAATCAGAATCAGAAGCAGGGAATCAGAGGCCGGGAATCAGAGGCCGGAATCAGATGATGGGAATCAGAGGCCTGGAATCAGAGGCGGGGAATCAGAGGCAGGGAATCAGATGCGGGGAATCAGAGGCGGGGAATCAGAGCTGGGGAATCAGAGGCGGGGTATTAGAGTTGGGGAATCAGAGGCGGGGAATCAGATATGGGGAAACAGAGGTAGGGAATCAGAGGCGGGGAAACAGAGGCAGGGAATCAGATATGGGGAATCAGAGGCGGGGAATCAGAGGTGGGGATACATAGGCAGGGAATCGGATGTGCGGAATCAGAGATGGGGAATCAGAGGCCAGGAATCAGAGGTGGTGAATCAGAGATGGGGAATCAGAGGCGGGGAATCAGAGGCAGGGTATCAGACGCGGGGAATCAGAGGTGGGCAATCAGAGGCGGGGAATCAGATATGGGGAATCAGAGGCGGGGAATCAGAGGCGGGGAAACAGAGGCGGGGAATCAGATATGGGGAATCAGAGGTGGGGCATCAGAGGTTGTGAATCACAGATGGGGAATCAGAGGCGGGGAATCAGAGGCAGGGAATCAGACGCGGGGAATCAGAGGCGGGGATTCAGAGCTGGGGAATCAGAAGCGGGGAATCAGAGTTGGGGAATCAGAGGCGGGGAATCAGATATGGGGAATCAGAGGCAGGGAATCAGAGGCGGGGAATCAGAGGCAGGGAATCAGACGCGGGGAATCTGAGGCGGGGAATCAGAGCTGGGGAATCAGAGGTGGGGAATCAGAGTTGGGGAATCAGAGGCAGGGAATTGGATGTGCGGAATCAGAGATTGGGAATCAGAGGTGGGGAATCAGAGGCGGTGAATCAGAGATGGGGAATCAGAGGCGGGGAATCAGAGGCAGGAAATCAGACACGGGGATTCAGAGGCTGGGAATCAGAGGCAGGGAATCAGACGCGGGGAATCTGAGGCGGGGAATCAGAGCTGGGGAATCTGAGGCAGGGAATCAGAGTTGGGGATTCAGAGGCGGGGAATCAGATATGGGGAAACAGAGGCGGGGAATCAGAGGCGGGCAAACAGAGGCGGGGAATTAGATATGGGGAATCAGAGGTAGGGAATCAGAGGTGGTGAATCAGTGATGGGGAATCACAGGCGGGGAATCAGAGGCAGGAAATAGAACGCGGGGAATCAGAGGCAGGGAATCAGAGCTGGGGAATCAGAGGCGGGGAATCATAGTTGGGAATCAGAGGCGGGAATCAGATATGGGGAAACAGAGGCGGGGAATCAGAGGCGGGGAAACAGAGGCGGGGAATCAGATATGGGGAATCGGATGCAGGGAATCAGAGGCGGGGAATCAGAGCTGGGGAATCAGAGGCGGGGAATCAGAGTTGGGGCATCAGAGGTGGGGAATTAGATATAGGGAAACAGAGGCGGGGAATCAGAGGCGGGGAAACAGAGGCGGGGAATCAGATATGGGGAATCAGAGGTGGGGAATCAGAGGCAGGGAATCAGATGTGCGGAATCAGAGATGGGGAATCAGAGGCAGGGAATCAGAAGCGGGGAATCAGAGGCCGGGAATCAGAGGCCGGGAATCAGATGCTGTGAATAAGAGGCCGGGAATCAGAGGAGGGGAATCAGAGTCCGGGAATCAGAGATGGGGATTCAGAGGCGGGGAATGAGATATGGAGAATCAGAGGCGGGGAATAAGAGGCGGGGAAACAGAGGTGGGGATTCAGATATGGGGAATCAGAGGTGGCGAATCAAAGGCAGTGAATCAGAGATGGGGAATCAGAGGCGTGGAATCAGAGGCAGGGAATCAGATGCGGGGAATCAGAGGCGGGGAATCAGAGCTGGCGAATCAGAGGCTGGGAATCAGAGGTGGGCAATCAGAGGCAGGGAATCAGATATGGGGAATCAGAGGCGGGGAATCAGAGGCGGGGAAACAGAGGCGGGGAATCAAATATAGGGAATCAGAGGTGGGGAATCAGAGGTTGTGAATCAGAGATGGGGAATCAAGGCGGGGAATCAGAGGCAGGGAATCAGACGCGGGGAAACAGAGGCGGGGATTCAGAGCTAGGGAATCAGAGGCGGGGAATCAGAGTTGGGGAATCAGAGGCAGGGAATCAGATATGGGGAATCAGAGGCGGGGAATCAGAGGCCGGGAATCAGATATGGGGAAACAGAGGCGGGGAATCCGAGGCGGGGAAACAGAGGCGGGGAATCAGATATGGGGAATCAGAGGTGGGGAATCAGAGGTTGGGAATCAGAGGCAGGGAATCAGAGGCTTGGAATCAGATGCAGGGTATCAGATTCGGGGAAACAGAGGCGGGGAATCAGATATGGGGAATCAGAGGTGGCGAATCAAAGGCGGTGAAACAGAGATGGGGAATCAGGGCAGGGAATCAGAGGCAGGGAATCAAACACGGGGAATCAGAGCTGGGGAATCAGAGGCGGGGAATCAGAGTTGGGAATCAGAGGCGGGGAATCAGAGGCGGGGAAACAGAGGCAGGGAATCAGATATGGGGAATCAGAGGCAGGGAATCAGAATCAGAAGAAGGGAATCAGCCGGGAATCAGAGGCCGGAATCAGATGCTGGGAATCAGAGGCCTGGAATCAGAGGCGGGGAATCAGAGGCAGGGAATCAGGTGCGGGGAATCAGAGGCGGGGAATCAGAGCTGGGGAATCAGAGGCGGTGTATTAGAGTTGGGGAATCAGAGGCGGGGAATCAGATATGGGGAAACAGAGGTGGGGAATCAGAGGCGGGGAAACAGAGGCAGGGAATCAGATATGGGGAATCAGAGGTGGGGCATCAGAGGTTGTGAATCACAGATGGGGAATCAGAGGCGGGGAATCAGAGGCAGGGAATCAGACGCGGGGAATCAGAGGCGGGGATTCAGAGCTGGGGAATCAGAAGCGGGGAATCAGAGTTGGGGAATCAGAGGCGGGGAATCAGATATGGGGAATCAGAGGCAGGGAATCAGAGGCGGGGAATCAGAGGCAGGGAATCAGACGCGGGGAATCTGAGGCGGGGAATCAGAGCTGGGGAATCAGAGGTGGGGAATCAGAGTTGGGGAATCAGAGGCAGGGAATTGGATGTGCGGAATCAGAGAGGGGGAATCAGAGGTGGGGAATCAGAGGCGGTGAATCAGAGATGGGGGATCAGAGGCGGGGAATCAGAGGCAGGAAATCAGACACGGGGATTCAGAGGCTGGGAATCAGACGGGGGGAATCAAAGGCGGGGAATCAGAGCTGGGGAATCTGAGGCAGGGAATCAGAGTTGGGGATTCAGAGGCGGGGAATCAGATATGGGGAAACAGAGGCGGGGAATCAGAGGCGGGCAAACAGAGGCAGGGAATTAGATATGGGGAATCAGAGGTAGGGAATCAGAGGTGGTGAATCAGTGATGGGGAATCACAGGCGGGGAATCAGAGGCAGGGAATAGGACGCGGGGAATCTGAGGCAGGGAATCAGAGCTGGGGAATCAGAGGAGGGGATTCATAGTTGGGAATCAGAGGCGGGAATCAGATATGGGGTAACAGAGGCGGGGAATCAGAGGCGGTGAAACAGAGGCGGGGAATCAGATATGGGGAATCGGATGCAGGGAATCAGAGGCGGGGAATCAGAGCTGGGGAATCAGAGGCGGGGAATCAGAGTTGGGGCATCAGAGGTGGGGAATTAGATATAGGGAAACAGAGGCGGGGAATCAGAGGCGGGGAAACAGAGGCGGGGAATCAGATATGGGGAATCAGAGGTGGGGAATCAGAGGCAGGGAATCAGATGTGCGGAATCAGAGATGGGGAATAAGAGGCAGGGAATCAGAATCAGAAGCGGGGAATCAGAGGCCGGGAATCAGAGGCCGGGAATCAGATGCTGGGAATAAGAGGACGGGAATAAGAGGTGGGGAATCAGATATGGGGAATCAGAGGTGGCGAATCAAAGGTGGTGAATCAGAGATGGGGAATCAGAGGCGGGGAATCAGAGGCAGGGAATCAGATGCGGGGAATCAGAGGCGGGGAATCAGAGCTGGCGAATCAGAGGCTGGGAATCAGAGGTGGGCAATCAGAGGCGGGGAATCAGATATGGGGAATCAGAGGCGGGGAATCAGAGGCGGGGAAACAGAGGCGGGGAATCAAATATAGGGAATCAGAGGTGGGGAATCAGAGGTTGTGAATCAGAGATGGGGAATCAAGGCGGGGAATCAGAGGCAGGGAATCAGACGCGGGGAATCAGAGGCGGGGAAACAGAGTTGGGGAATCAGAGGCAGGGAATCAGATATGGGGAATCAGAGGCGGGGAATCAGAGGCGGGGAAACAGAGGCGGGGAATCAGATGTGGGGAATCAGAGGTGGGGAATCAGGGGCAGGGAATCAGTGGCAGGGAATCAGAGGCGGGGAATCAGAGGCGGGGAATCAAAGGCAGGGAATCAGACACGGGGAATCAGAGGCGGGGAATCAGAGATGGGGAATCAGAGGCGGGGAATCAGAGGCAGGGAATCGGATGCCGGGAATCAGATATGGGGAAACAGAGGCGGGGAATCCGAGGCGGGGAAACAGAGGCGGGGAATCAGATATGGGGAATCAGAGGTGGGGAATCAGAGTCCGGGAATCAGAGATGGGGATTCAGAGGCGGGGAATGAGATATGGAGAATCAGAGGCGGGGAATAAGAGGCGGGGAAACAGAGGTGGGGAATCAGATATGGGGAATCAGAGGTGGCGAATCAAAGGCAGTGAATCAGAGATGGGGAATCAGAGGCGGGGAATCAGAGGCAGGGAATCAGATGCGGGGAATCAGAGGCGGGGAATCAGAGCTGGCGAATCAGAGGCTGGGAATCAGAGGTGGGCAATCAGAGGCAGGGAATCAGATATGGGGAATCAGAGGCGGGGAATCAGAGGCGGGGAAACAGAGGCGGGGAATCAAATATAGGGAATCAGAGGTGGGGAATCAGAGGTTGTGAATCAGAGATGGGGAATCAAGGCGGGGAATCAGAGGCAGGGAATCAGACGCGGGGAAACAGAGGCGGGGATTCAGAGCTAGGGAATCAGAGGCGGGGAATCAGAGTTGGGGAATCAGAGGCAGGGAATCAGATATGGGGAATCAGAGGCGGGGAATCAGAGGCCGGGAATCAGATATGGGGAAACAGAGGCGGGGAATCCGAGGCGGGGAAACAGAGGCGGGGAATCAGATATGGGGAATCAGAGGTGGGGAATCAGAGGTTGGGAATCAGAGGCAGGGAATCAGAGGCTTGGAATCAGATGCAGGGTATCAGATTCGGGGAAACAGAGGCGGGGAATCAGATATGGGGAATCAGAGGTGGCGAATCAAAGGCGGTGAAACAGAGATGGGGAATCAGGGCAGGGAATCAGAGGCAGGGAATCAAACACGGGGAATCAGAGTTGGGGAATCAGAGGCAGGGAATTGGATGTGCGGAATCAGAGAGGGGGAATCAGAGGTGGGGAATCAGAGGCGGTGAATCAGAGATGGGGGATCAGAGGCGGGGAATCAGAGGCAGGAAATCAGACACGGGGATTCAGAGGCTGGGAATCAGACGGGGGGAATCAAAGGCGGGGAATCAGAGCTGGGGAATCTGAGGCAGGGAATCAGAGTTGGGGATTCAGAGGCGGGGAATCAGATATGGGGAAACAGAGGCGGGGAATCAGAGGCGGGCAAACAGAGGCAGGGAATTAGATATGGGGAATCAGAGGTAGGGAATCAGAGGTGGTGAATCAGTGATGGGGAATCACAGGCGGGGAATCAGAGGCAGGGAATAGGACGCGGGGAATCTGAGGCAGGGAATCAGAGCTGGGGAATCAGAGGAGGGGATTCATAGTTGGGAATCAGAGGCGGGAATCAGATATGGGGTAACAGAGGCGGGGAATCAGAGGCGGTGAAACAGAGGCGGGGAATCAGATATGGGGAATCGGATGCAGGGAATCAGAGGCGGGGAATCAGAGCTGGGGAATCAGAGGCGGGGAATCAGAGTTGGGGCATCAGAGGTGGGGAATTAGATATAGGGAAACAGAGGCGGGGAATCAGAGGCGGGGAAACAGAGGCGGGGAATCAGATATGGGGAATCAGAGGTGGGGAATCAGAGGCAGGGAATCAGATGTGCGGAATCAGAGATGGGGAATAAGAGGCTGGGAATCAGAATCAGAAGCGGGGAATCAGAGGCCGGGAATCAGAGGCCGGGAATCAGATGCTGGGAATAAGAGGACGGGAATCAGAGGTGGGGAATCAGATATGGGGAATCAGAGGTGGCGAATCAAAGGCGGTGAATCAGAGATGGGGAATCAAGGCGGGGAATCAGAGGCAGGGAATCAGACGCGGGGAAACAGAGGCGGGGATTCAGAGCTAGGGAATCAGAGGCGGGGAATCAGAGTTGGGGAATCAGAGGCAGGGAATCAGATATGGGGAATCAGAGGCGGGGAATCAGAGGCCGGGAATCAGATATGGGGAAACAGAGGCGGGGAATCCGAGGCGGGGAAACAGAGGCGGGGAATCAGATATGGGGAATCAGAGGTGGGGAATCAGAGGTTGGGAATCAGAGGCAGGGAATCAGAGGCTTGGAATCAGATGCAGGGTATCAGATTCGGGGAAACAGAGGCGGGGAATCAGATATGGGGAATCAGAGGTGGCGAATCAAAGGCGGTGAAACAGAGATGGGGAATCAGGGCAGGGAATCAGAGGCAGGGAATCAAACACGGGGAATCAGAGCTGGGGAATCAGAGGCGGGGAATCAGAGTTGGGAATCAGAGGCGGGGAATCAGAGGCGGGGAAACAGAGGCAGGGAATCAGATATGGGGAATCAGAGGCAGGGAATCAGAATCAGAAGAAGGGAATCAGCCGGGAATCAGAGGCCGGAATCAGATGCTGGGAATCAGAGGCCTGGAATCAGAGGCGGGGAATCAGAGGCAGGGAATCAGGTGCGGGGAATCAGAGGCGGGGAATCAGAGCTGGGGAATCAGAGGCGGTGTATTAGAGTTGGGGAATCAGAGGCGGGGAATCAGATATGGGGAAACAGAGGTGGGGAATCAGAGGCGGGGAAACAGAGGCAGGGAATCAGATATGGGGAATCAGAGGTGGGGCATCAGAGGTTGTGAATCACAGATGGGGAATCAGAGGCGGGGAATCAGAGGCAGGGAATCAGACGCGGGGAATCAGAGGCGGGGATTCAGAGCTGGGGAATCAGAAGCGGGGAATCAGAGTTGGGGAATCAGAGGCGGGGAATCAGATATGGGGAATCAGAGGCAGGGAATCAGAGGCGGGGAATCAGAGGCAGGGAATCAGACGCGGGGAATCTGAGGCGGGGAATCAGAGCTGGGGAATCAGAGGTGGGGAATCAGAGTTGGGGAATCAGAGGCAGGGAATTGGATGTGCGGAATCAGAGAGGGGGAATCAGAGGTGGGGAATCAGAGGCGGTGAATCAGAGATGGGGGATCAGAGGCGGGGAATCAGAGGCAGGAAATCAGACACGGGGATTCAGAGGCTGGGAATCAGACGGGGGGAATCAAAGGCGGGGAATCAGAGCTGGGGAATCTGAGGCAGGGAATCAGAGTTGGGGATTCAGAGGCGGGGAATCAGATATGGGGAAACAGAGGCGGGGAATCAGAGGCGGGCAAACAGAGGCAGGGAATTAGATATGGGGAATCAGAGGTAGGGAATCAGAGGTGGTGAATCAGTGATGGGGAATCACAGGCGGGGAATCAGAGGCAGGGAATAGGACGCGGGGAATCTGAGGCAGGGAATCAGAGCTGGGGAATCAGAGGAGGGGATTCATAGTTGGGAATCAGAGGCGGGAATCAGATATGGGGTAACAGAGGCGGGGAATCAGAGGCGGTGAAACAGAGGCGGGGAATCAGATATGGGGAATCGGATGCAGGGAATCAGAGGCGGGGAATCAGAGCTGGGGAATCAGAGGCGGGGAATCAGAGTTGGGGCATCAGAGGTGGGGAATTAGATATAGGGAAACAGAGGCGGGGAATCAGAGGCGGGGAAACAGAGGCGGGGAATCAGATATGGGGAATCAGAGGTGGGGAATCAGAGGCAGGGAATCAGATGTGCGGAATCAGAGATGGGGAATAAGAGGCAGGGAATCAGAATCAGAAGCGGGGAATCAGAGGCCGGGAATCAGAGGCCGGGAATCAGATGCTGGGAATAAGAGGACGGGAATAAGAGGTGGGGAATCAGATATGGGGAATCAGAGGTGGCGAATCAAAGGCGGTGAATCAGAGATGGGGAATCAGAGGCGGGGAATCAGAGGCAGGGAATCAGATGCGGGGAATCAGAGGCGGGGAATCAGAGCTGGCGAATCAGAGGCTGGGAATCAGAGGTGGGCAATCAGAGGCGGGGAATCAGATATGGGGAATCAGAGGCGGGGAATCAGAGGCGGGGAAACAGAGGCGGGGAATCAAATATAGGGAATCAGAGGTGGGGAATCAGAGGTTGTGAATCAGAGATGGGGAATCAAGGCGGGGAATCAGAGGCAGGGAATCAGACGCGGGGAATCAGAGGCGGGGAAACAGAGTTGGGGAATCAGAGGCAGGGAATCAGATATGGGGAATCAGAGGCGGGGAATCAGAGGCGGGGAAACAGAGGCGGGGAATCAGATGTGGGGAATCAGAGGTGGGGAATCAGGGGCAGGGAATCAGTGGCAGGGAATCAGAGGCGGGGAATCAGAGGCGGGGAATCAAAGGCAGGGAATCAGACACGGGGAATCAGAGGCGGGGAATCAGAGATGGGGAATCAGAGGCGGGGAATCAGAGGCAGGGAATCGGATGCCGGGAATCAGATATGGGGAAACAGAGGCGGGGAATCCGAGGCGGGGAAACAGAGGCGGGGAATCAGATATGGGGAATCAGAGGTGGGGAATCAGAGTCCGGGAATCAGAGATGGGGATTCAGAGGCGGGGAATGAGATATGGAGAATCAGAGGCGGGGAATAAGAGGCGGGGAAACAGAGGTGGGGAATCAGATATGGGGAATCAGAGGTGGCGAATCAAAGGCAGTGAATCAGAGATGGGGAATCAGAGGCGGGGAATCAGAGGCAGGGAATCAGATGCGGGGAATCAGAGGCGGGGAATCAGAGCTGGCGAATCAGAGGCTGGGAATCAGAGGTGGGCAATCAGAGGCAGGGAATCAGATATGGGGAATCAGAGGCGGGGAATCAGAGGCGGGGAAACAGAGGCGGGGAATCAAATATAGGGAATCAGAGGTGGGGAATCAGAGGTTGTGAATCAGAGATGGGGAATCAAGGCGGGGAATCAGAGGCAGGGAATCAGACGCGGGGAAACAGAGGCGGGGATTCAGAGCTAGGGAATCAGAGGCGGGGAATCAGAGTTGGGGAATCAGAGGCAGGGAATCAGATATGGGGAATCAGAGGCGGGGAATCAGAGGCCGGGAATCAGATATGGGGAAACAGAGGCGGGGAATCCGAGGCGGGGAAACAGAGGCGGGGAATCAGATATGGGGAATCAGAGGTGGGGAATCAGAGGTTGGGAATCAGAGGCAGGGAATCAGAGGCTTGGAATCAGATGCAGGGTATCAGATTCGGGGAAACAGAGGCGGGGAATCAGATATGGGGAATCAGAGGTGGCGAATCAAAGGCGGTGAAACAGAGATGGGGAATCAGGGCAGGGAATCAGAGGCAGGGAATCAAACACGGGGAATCAGAGTTGGGGAATCAGAGGCAGGGAATTGGATGTGCGGAATCAGAGAGGGGGAATCAGAGGTGGGGAATCAGAGGCGGTGAATCAGAGATGGGGGATCAGAGGCGGGGAATCAGAGGCAGGAAATCAGACACGGGGATTCAGAGGCTGGGAATCAGACGGGGGGAATCAAAGGCGGGGAATCAGAGCTGGGGAATCTGAGGCAGGGAATCAGAGTTGGGGATTCAGAGGCGGGGAATCAGATATGGGGAAACAGAGGCGGGGAATCAGAGGCGGGCAAACAGAGGCAGGGAATTAGATATGGGGAATCAGAGGTAGGGAATCAGAGGTGGTGAATCAGTGATGGGGAATCACAGGCGGGGAATCAGAGGCAGGGAATAGGACGCGGGGAATCTGAGGCAGGGAATCAGAGCTGGGGAATCAGAGGAGGGGATTCATAGTTGGGAATCAGAGGCGGGAATCAGATATGGGGTAACAGAGGCGGGGAATCAGAGGCGGTGAAACAGAGGCGGGGAATCAGATATGGGGAATCGGATGCAGGGAATCAGAGGCGGGGAATCAGAGCTGGGGAATCAGAGGCGGGGAATCAGAGTTGGGGCATCAGAGGTGGGGAATTAGATATAGGGAAACAGAGGCGGGGAATCAGAGGCGGGGAAACAGAGGCGGGGAATCAGATATGGGGAATCAGAGGTGGGGAATCAGAGGCAGGGAATCAGATGTGCGGAATCAGAGATGGGGAATAAGAGGCAGGGAATCAGAATCAGAAGCGGGGAATCAGAGGCCGGGAATCAGAGGCCGGGAATCAGATGCTGGGAATAAGAGGACGGGAATCAGAGGTGGGGAATCAGATATGGGGAATCAGAGGTGGCGAATCAAAGGCGGTGAATCAGAGATGGGGAATCAGAGGCGGGGAATCAGAGGCAGGGAATCAGATGCGGGGAATCAGAGGCGGGGAATCAGAGCTGGCGAATCAGAGGCTGGGAATCAGAGGTGGGCAATCAGAGGCGGGGAATCAGATATGGGGAATCAGAGGCGGGGAATCAGAGGCGGGGAAACAGAGGCGGGGAATCAAATATAGGGAATCAGAGGTGGGGAATCAGAGGTTGTGAATCAGAGATGGGGAATCAAGGCGGGGAATCAGAGGCAGGGAATCAGACGCGGGGAATCAGAGGCGGGGATTCAGAGCTGGGGAATCAGAGGCGGGGAATCAGAGTTGGGGAATCAGAGGCAGGGAATCAGATATGGGGAATCAGAGGCGGGGAATCAGAGGCGGGGAAACAGAGGCGGGGAATCAGATGTGGGGAATCAGAGGTGGGGAATCAGGGGCAGGGAATCAGTGGCAGGGAATCAGAGGCGGGGAATCAGAGGCGGGGAATCAAAGGCAGGGAATCAGACACGGGGAATCAGAGGCGGGGAATCAGAGATGGGGAATCAGAGGCGGGGAATCAGAGGCAGGGAATCGGATGCCGGGAATCAGATATGGGGAAACAGAGGCGGGGAATCCGAGGCGGGGAAACAGAGGCGGGGAATCAGATATGGGGAATCAGAGGTGGGGAATCAGAGTCCGGGAATCAGAGATGGGGATTCAGAGGCGGGGAATGAGATATGGAGAATCAGAGGCGGGGAATAAGAGGCGGGGAAACAGAGGTGGGGAATCAGATATGGGGAATCAGAGGTGGCGAATCAAAGGCAGTGAATCAGAGATGGGGAATCAGAGGCGGGGAATCAGAGGCAGGGAATCAGATGCGGGGAATCAGAGGCGGGGAATCAGAGCTGGCGAATCAGAGGCTGGGAATCAGAGGTGGGCAATCAGAGGCAGGGAATCAGATATGGGGAATCAGAGGCGGGGAATCAGAGGCGGGGAAACAGAGGCGGGGAATCAAATATAGGGAATCAGAGGTGGGGAATCAGAGGTTGTGAATCAGAGATGGGGAATCAAGGCGGGGAATCAGAGGCAGGGAATCAGACGCGGGGAAACAGAGGCGGGGATTCAGAGCTAGGGAATCAGAGGCGGGGAATCAGAGTTGGGGAATCAGAGGCAGGGAATCAGATATGGGGAATCAGAGGCGGGGAATCAGAGGCCGGGAATCAGATATGGGGAAACAGAGGCGGGGAATCCGAGGCGGGGAAACAGAGGCGGGGAATCAGATATGGGGAATCAGAGGTGGGGAATCAGAGGTTGGGAATCAGAGGCAGGGAATCAGAGGCTTGGAATCAGATGCAGGGTATCAGATTCGGGGAAACAGAGGCGGGGAATCAGATATGGGGAATCAGAGGTGGCGAATCAAAGGCGGTGAAACAGAGATGGGGAATCAGGGCAGGGAATCAGAGGCAGGGAATCAAACACGGGGAATCAGAGCTGGGGAATCAGAGGCGGGGAATCAGAGTTGGGAATCAGAGGCGGGGAATCAGAGGCGGGGAAACAGAGGCAGGGAATCAGATATGGGGAATCAGAGGCAGGGAATCAGAATCAGAAGAAGGGAATCAGCCGGGAATCAGAGGCCGGAATCAGATGCTGGGAATCAGAGGCCTGGAATCAGAGGCGGGGAATCAGAGGCAGGGAATCAGAATCAGAAGCGGGGAATCAGAGGCCGGGAATCAGAGGCGGGGAATCAGAGATGGGGAATCAGAGGCGGGGAATCAGAGGCAGGGAATCGGATGCCGGGAATCAGAGTCGGGGAAACAGAGCTGGGGAATCAGAGGCGGGGAATCAGAGTTGGGGAATCAGAGGCGGGGAATCAGATATAGGGAAATAGAGGAGGGGAATCAGATATGGGGAATCAGAGGTGTGGAATCAGAGGTTGGGAATCAGAGGCAGGGAATCAGAGTCGGGGAAACAGAGGCGGGGAATCAGATATGGGGAATCAGAGGTGGCGAATCAAAGGCGGTGAAACAGAGATGGGGAATCAGGGCAGGGAATCAGAGGCAGGGAATCAAACACGGGGAATCAGAGCTGGGGAATCAGAGGCGGGGAATCAGATGTGCGGAATCAGAGATGGGGAATCAGAGGCAGGGAATCAGAATCAGAAGAAGGGAATCAGAGGCCGGGAATCAGAGGCCGGAATCAGATGCTGGGAATCAGAGGCCTGGAATCAGAGGCGGGGAATCAGAGGCAGGGAATCAGATGCGGGGAATCAGAGGCGGGGAATCAGAGCTGGGGAATCAGAGGCGGGGTATTAGAGTTGGGGAATCAGAGGCGGGGAATCAGATATGGGGAAACAGAGGTGGGGAATCAGAGGCGGGGAAACAGAGGCAGGGAATCAGATATGGGGAATCAGAGGTGGGGCATCAGAGGTTGTGATTCACAGATGGGGAATCAGAGGCGGGGAATCAGAGGCAGGGAATCAGACGCGGGGAATCAGAGGCGGGGATTCAGAGCTGGGGAATCAGAAGCAGGGAATCAGAGTTGGGGAATCAGAGGCGGGGAATCAGATATGGGGAATCAGAGGCAGGGAATCAGAGGCGGGGAATCAGAGGCAGGGAATCAGACGCGGGGAATCTGAGGCGGGGAATCAGAGCTGGGGAAACAGAGGCGGGGAATCAGAGGCGGGCAAACAGAGGCAGGGAATTAGATATGGGGAATCAGAGGTAGGGAATCAGAGGTGGTGAATCAGTGATGGGGAATCACAGGCGGGGAATCAGAGGCAGGGAATAGGACGCGGGGAATCTGAGGCAGGGAATCAGAGCTGGGGAATCAGAGGAGGGGATTCATAGTTGGGAATCAGAGGCGGGAATCAGATATGGGGTAACAGAGGCGGGGAATCAGAGGCGGTGAAACAGAGGCGGGGAATCAGATATGGGGAATCGGATGCAGGGAATCAGAGGCGGGGAATCAGAGCTGGGGAATCAGAGGCGGGGAATCAGAGTTGGGGCATCAGAGGTGGGGAATTAGATATAGGGAAACAGAGGCGGGGAATCAGAGGCGGGGAAACAGAGGCGGGGAATCAGATATGGGGAATCAGAGGTGGGGAATCAGAGGCAGGGAATCAGATGTGCGGAATCAGAGATGGGGAATAAGAGGCAGGGAATCAGAATCAGAAGCGGGGAATCAGAGGCCGGGAATCAGAGGCCGGGAATCAGATGCTGGGAATAAGAGGACGGGAATCAGAGGTGGGGAATCAGATATGGGGAATCAGAGGTGGCGAATCAAAGGCGGTGAATCAGAGATGGGGAATCAGAGGCGGGGAATCAGAGGCAGGGAATCAGATGCGGGGAATCAGAGGCGGGGAATCAGAGCTGGCGAATCAGAGGCTGGGAATCAGAGGTGGGCAATCAGAGGCGGGGAATCAGATATGGGGAATCAGAGGCGGGGAATCAGAGGCGGGGAAACAGAGGCGGGGAATCAAATATAGGGAATCAGAGGTGGGGAATCAGAGGTTGTGAATCAGAGATGGGGAATCAAGGCGGGGAATCAGAGGCAGGGAATCAGACGCGGGGAATCAGAGGCGGGGATTCAGAGCTGGGGAATCAGAGGCGGGGAATCAGAGTTGGGGAATCAGAGGCAGGGAATCAGATATGGGGAATCAGAGGCGGGGAATCAGAGGCGGGGAAACAGAGGCGGGGAATCAGATGTGGGGAATCAGAGGTGGGGAATCAGGGGCAGGGAATCAGTGGCAGGGAATCAGAGGCGGGGAATCAGAGGCGGGGAATCAAAGGCAGGGAATCAGACACGGGGAATCAGAGGCGGGGAATCAGAGATGGGGAATCAGAGGCGGGGAATCAGAGGCAGGGAATCGGATGCCGGGAATCAGATATGGGGAAACAGAGGCGGGGAATCCGAGGCGGGGAAACAGAGGCGGGGAATCAGATATGGGGAATCAGAGGTGGGGAATCAGAGTCCGGGAATCAGAGATGGGGATTCAGAGGCGGGGAATGAGATATGGAGAATCAGAGGCGGGGAATAAGAGGCGGGGAAACAGAGGTGGGGAATCAGATATGGGGAATCAGAGGTGGCGAATCAAAGGCAGTGAATCAGAGATGGGGAATCAGAGGCGGGGAATCAGAGGCAGGGAATCAGATGCGGGGAATCAGAGGCGGGGAATCAGAGCTGGCGAATCAGAGGCTGGGAATCAGAGGCGGGGAAACAGAGGCGGGGAATCAAATATAGGGAATCAGAGGTGGGGAATCAGAGGTTGTGAATCAGAGATGGGGAATCAAGGCGGGGAATCAGAGGCAGGGAATCAGACGCGGGGAAACAGAGGCGGGGATTCAGAGCTAGGGAATCAGAGGCGGGGAATCAGAGTTGGGG
The DNA here is from genome assembly GCF_036971445.1 of Narcine bancroftii. Classification (NCBI taxonomy): domain Eukaryota; kingdom Metazoa; phylum Chordata; class Chondrichthyes; order Torpediniformes; family Narcinidae; genus Narcine; species Narcine bancroftii. The sequence continues at coordinate 2,501,030 of NW_027211883.1, forward strand.
AATCAGAGGCAGGGAATCAGATATGGGGAATCAGAGGCGGGGAATCAGAGGCCGGGAATCAGATATGGGGAAACAGAGGCGGGGAATCCGAGGCGGGGAAACAGAGGCGGGGAATCAGATATGGGGAATCAGAGGTGGGGAATCAGAGGTTGGGAATCAGAGGCAGGGAATCAGAGGCTTGGAATCAGATGCAGGGTATCAGATTCGGGGAAACAGAGGCGGGGAATCAGATATGGGGAATCAGAGGTGGCGAATCAAAGGCGGTGAAACAGAGATGGGGAATCAGGGCAGGGAATCAGAGGCAGGGAATCAAACACGGGGAATCAGAGCTGGGGAATCAGAGGCGGGGAATCAGAGTTGGGAATCAGAGGCGGGGAATCAGAGGCGGGGAAACAGAGGCAGGGAATCAGATATGGGGAATCAGAGGCAGGGAATCAGAATCAGAAGAAGGGAATCAGCCGGGAATCAGAGGCCGGAATCAGATGCTGGGAATCAGAGGCCTGGAATCAGAGGCGGGGAATCAGAGGCAGGGAATCAGAATCAGAAGCGGGGAATCAGAGGCCGGGAATCAGAGGCGGGGAATCAGAGATGGGGAATCAGAGGCGGGGAATCAGAGGCAGGGAATCGGATGCCGGGAATCAGAGTCGGGGAAACAGAGCTGGGGAATCAGAGGTGGGGAATCAGAGTTGGGGAATCAGAGGCGGGGAATCAGATATAGGGAAATAGAGGAGGGGAATCAGATATGGGGAATCAGAGGTGTGGAATCAGAGGTTGGGAATCAGAGGCAGGGAATCAGAGTCGGGGAAACAGAGGCGGGGAATCAGATATGGGGAATCAGAGGTGGCGAATCAAAGGCGGTGAAACAGAGATGGGGAATCAGGGCAGGGAATCAGAGGCAGGGAATCAAACACGGGGAATCAGAGCTGGGGAATCAGAGGCGGGGAATCAGATGTGCGGAATCAGAGATGGGGAATCAGAGGCAGGGAATCAGAATCAGAAGAAGGGAATCAGAGGCCGGGAATCAGAGGCCGGAATCAGATGCTGGGAATCAGAGGCCTGGAATCAGAGGCGGGGAATCAGAGGCAGGGAATCAGATGCGGGGAATCAGAGGCGGGGAATCAGAGCTGGGGAATCAGAGGCGGGGTATTAGAGTTGGGGAATCAGAGGCGGGGAATCAGATATGGGGAAACAGAGGTGGGGAATCAGAGGCGGGGAAACAGAGGCAGGGAATCAGATATGGGGAATCAGAGGTGGGGCATCAGAGGTTGTGATTCACAGATGGGGAATCAGAGGCGGGGAATCAGAGGCAGGGAATCAGACGCGGGGAATCAGAGGCGGGGATTCAGAGCTGGGGAATCAGAAGCAGGGAATCAGAGTTGGGGAATCAGAGGCGGGGAATCAGATATGGGGAATCAGAGGCAGGGAATCAGAGGCGGGGAATCAGAGGCAGGGAATCAGACGCGGGGAATCTGAGGCGGGGAATCAGAGCTGGGGAATCAGAGGTGGGGAATCAGAGTTGGGGAATCAGAGGCAGGGAATTGGATGTGCGGAATCAGAGAGGGGGAATCAGAGGTGGGGAATCAGAGGCGGTGAATCAGAGATGGGGAATCACAGGCGGGGAATCAGAGGCAGGAAATCAGACACGGGGATTCAGAGGCTGGGAATCAGACGGGGGAATCAAAGGCGGGGAATCAGAGCTGGGGAATCTGAGGCAGGGAATCAGAGTTGGGGATTCAGAGGCGGGGAATCAGATATGGGGAAACAGAGGCGGGGAATCAGAGGCGGGCAAACAGAGGCGGGGAATTAGATATGGGGAATCAGAGGTAGGGAATCAGAGGTGGTGAATCAGTGATGGGGAATCACAGGCGGGGAATCAGAGGCAGGGAATAGGACGCGGGGAATCAGAGGCAGGGAATCAAAGCTGGGGAATCAGAGGAGGGGATTCATAGTTGGGAATCAGAGGCGGTAATCAGATATGGGGAAACAGAGGCGGGGAATCAGAGGCGGTGAAACAGAGGCGGGGAATCAGATATGGGGAATCGGATGCAGGGAATCAGAGGCGGGGAATCAGAGCTGGGGAATCAGAGGCGGGGAATCAGAGTTGGGGCATCAGAGGTGGGGAATTAGATATAGGGAAACAGAGGCGGGGAATCAGAGGCGGGGAAACAGATGCGGGGAATCAGATATGGGGAATCAGAGGTGGGGAATCAGAGGCAGGGAATCAGATGTGCGGAATCAGAGATGGGGAATAAGAGGCAGGGAATCAGAATCAGAAGCGGGGAATCAGAGGCCGGGAATCAGAGGCCGAGAATCAGATGCTGGGAATAAGAGGCCGGGAATCAGAGGTGGGGAATCAGATATGGGGAATCAGAGGTGGCGAATCAAAGGCGGTGAATCAGAGATGGGGAATCAGAGGCGGGGAATCAGAGGCAGGGAATCAGATGCGGGGAATCAGAGGCGGGGAATCAGAGCTGGCGAATCAGAGGCTGGGAATCAGAGGTGGGCAATCAGAGGCGGGGAATCAGATATGGGGAATCAGAGGCGGGGAATCAGAGGCGGGGAAACAGAGGCGGGGAATCAAATATAGGGAATCAGAGGTGGGGAATCAGAGGTTGTGAATCAGAGATGGGGAATCAAGGCGGGGAATCAGAGGCAGGGAATCAGACGCGGGGAATCAGAGGCGGGGATTCAGAGCTGGGGAATCAGAGGCGAGGAATCAGAGTTGGGGAATCAGAGGCAGGGAATCAGATATGGGGAATCAGAGGCGGGGAATCAGAGGCGGGGAAACAGAGGCGGGGAATCAGATGTGGGGAATCAGAGGTGGGGAATCAGGGGCAGGAAATCAGTGGCAGGGAATCAGAGGCGGGGAATCAGAGCGGGGAATCAAAGGCAGGGAATAAGACACGGGGAATCAGAGGCGGGGAATCAGAGATGGGGAATCAGAGGCGGGGAATCAGAGGCAGGGAATCGGATGCCGGGAATCAGAGTCGGGGAATCAGAGCTAGGGAATCAGAGGCGGGGAATCAGAGTTGGGGAATCAGAGGCGGGGAATCAGATATGGGGAAATAGAGGCGGGGAATCAGATATGGGGAATCAGAGGTGTGGAATCAGAGGTTGGGAATCAGAGGCAGGGAATCAGAGTCGGGGAAACAGAGGCGGGAAATTAGATACGGGGAATCAGAGGTGGTGAATCATAGGCGGTGAAACAGAGATGGGGAATCAGGGCAGGGAATCAGAGGCAGGGAATCAAACACGGGGAATCAGAGCTGGGGAATCAGAGGCGGGGAATCAGAGTTGGGAATCAGAGGCGGGGAATCAGAGGCGGGGAAACAGAGGCAGGGAATCAGATATGGGGAATCAGAGGCAGGGAATCAGAATCAGAAGAAGGGAATCAGAGGCCGGGAATCAGAGGCCGGAATCAGATGCTGGGAATCAGAGGCCTGGAATCAGAGGCGGGGAATCAGAGGCAGGGAATCAGATGCGGGGAATCAGAGGCGGGGAATCAGAGCTGGGGAATCAGAGGCGGGGTATTAGAGTTGGGGAATCAGAGGCGGGGAATCAGATATGGGGAAACAGAGGTGGGGAATCAGAGGCGGGGAAACAGAGGCAGGGAATCAGATATGGGGAATCAGAGGTGGGGCATCAGAGGTTGTGAATCACAGATGGGGAATCAGAGGCGGGGAATCAGAGGCAGGGAATCAGACGCGGGGAATCAGAGGCGGGAATTCAGAGCTGGGGAATCAGAAGCGGGGAATCAGAGTTGGGGAATCAGAGGCGGGGAATCAGATATGGGGAATCAGAGGCAGGGAATCAGAGGCGGGGAATCAGAGGCAGGGAATCAGACGCGGGGAATCTGAGGCGGGGAATCAGAGCTGAGGAATCAGAGGTGGGGAATCAGAGTTGGGGAATCAGAGGAAGGGAATTGGATGTGCGGAATCAGAGAGGGGGAATCAGAGGTGGGGAATCAGAGGCGGTGAATCAGAGATGGGGGATCAGAGGCGGGGAATCAGAGGCAGGAAATCAGACACGGGGATTCAGAGGCTGGGAATCAGACGTGGGGAATCAAAGGCGGGGAATCAGAGCTGGGGAATCTGAGGCAGGGAATCAGAGTTGGGGATTCAGAGGCGGGGAATCAGATATGGGGAAACAGAGGCGGGGAATCAGAGGCGGGCAAACAGAGGCGGGGAATTAGATATGGGGAATCAGAGGTAGGGAATCAGAGGTGGTGAATCAGTGATGGGGAATCACAGGCGGGGAATCAGAGGCAGGGAATAGGACGCGGGGAATCAGAGGCAGGGAATCAGAGCTGGGGAATCAGAGGAGGGGATTCATAGTTGGGAATCAGAGGCGGGAATCAGATATGGGGAAACAGAGGCGGGGAATCAGAGGCGGTGAAACAGAGGCGGGGAATCAGATATGGGGAATCGGATGCAGGGAATCAGAGGCGGGGAATCAGAGCTGGGGAATCAGAGGCGGGGAATCAGAGTTGGGGCATCAGAGGTGGGGAATTAGATATAGGGAAACAGAGGCGGGAATCAGAGGCGGGGAAACAGAGGCGGGGAATCAGATATGGGGAATCAGAGGTGGGGAATCAGAGGCAGGGAATCAGATGTGCGGAATCAGAGATGGGGAATAAGAGGCAGGGAATCAGAATCAGAAGCGGGGAATCAGAGGCCGGGAATCAGAGGCCGGGAATCAGATGCTGGGAATAAGAGGACGGGAATCAGAGGTGGGGAATCAGATATGGGGAATCAGAGGTGGCGAATCAGAGGCGGGGAATCAGAGATGGGGAATCAGAGGCGGGGAATCAGAGGCAGGGAATCGGACGCCGGGAATCTGAGTCGGGGAATCAGAGCTGGGGAATCAGAGGCGGGGAATCAGAGTTGGGGAAAGAGATGTGGGGAAACGTAGGCCAGGAAAGATGCACGGAAAGGGAGGCGGTGAATCAGAGGCGGGGAATCAGAGGCGGGGAATCAGAGGCAGGGAATCAGAGGGGGATAATCAGAGGCGGCGAATCAGAGGCGTGGAATCAGAGGTGGGGAAAGAGATGTGGGGAAACAGGCGGGTAAACAGAAGCGGGTAAACATAGGTGCATAAATAGAGGCGGCGAAAGAGATGGGCGAAACATAGTGGTTGGAACTTGTATGTTGAAAATGAGTTACACAGAACAGATCAAACAGAGTTGTTGAAATTGAGGGAGGGAAAGAGAGGCACGGAAAGAGTGGAGGGGAAAGAGTTCAGGCAAAAGAGAGGCGTAGAGACAGTGGTGGGGAATCAGAGGCGGGGAATCAGAGGCGGGGAATCAGAGGCAGGGAATCAGAGGCGGGGAAAGATATGTGGGGAAACGTAGGCCAGGAAAGTTGAGCGGAAAGGTAGGCAGTGAATCAGAGGTGGGGAATCAGAGGCGGGGAATCAGAGGCGGGGAATCAGAGGCGGGGAATCAGAGGCGGGGAATCAGAAGCGGGGAATCAGAGGTGGGGAATCCGAGGCGGGGTATCAGAGGTTGAGAATCAGAGATGGGCATTCAGATGCAGGGAATCAGAGGCAGGGAATCAGAGGCAGGGAATCAGAGTCACGGAATCTGAGGTAGGGAATCTGAGGTGGGGAATCAGAGGCGGGGAAACAGGCGGGTAAACAGAGGCGGGTAAACATAGGCGGGGAATCAGAGGCAGGGAATCAGAGGCGGGGAATCAGAGGCGGTGAATCAGAGGCGGGGAATCAGAGGCGGGGAATCAGATGCGGGGAATCAGAGGCGGGGAATCAGAGGTGGGGTATTAGATGAGGGGAATCAGAGGCGGGGAATCAGAGGCGGGGAATCAGAGGCGGGGAATCAGAGGCGTGGAATCAGAGGCGGGGAATCAGAGGCGGGGAATCAGAAGTGGGGAATCAGATGTGGGGAATCAGAGGCGGGGAATCAGAGGCAGGGAATCAGAGGCGGGCAATCAGAAGTGGGGAATCAGAAGCGGGGAATCAGAGGCGGGGAAACAGAGGTGGTGAATCAGAGGCGGGGAATCAGAAGTGGGGAATCAGAGGTGGGGAATCAGAGGCGGGGAATCAGAGGCGGGGAATCAGAGGCGGGCAATCAGATGCAGGGAATCAGAGGCAGGGAATCAGAGGCAGGGAATCAGAGGCAGGGAATCTGAGGCAGGGAATCTGTGTTGGGGAACCAGAGGCGGGAAAACAGGCAAGTAAACAGAGGCGGGTAAACATAGGTGGGGAATCAGAGGCGGGGAATCAGAGCCGGGAAATCAGAGGCGGGGAATCTGAGGCGGGGAATCAGATGCATGGAATCAGATGCGGGACATCAGAGGTGCGGTATCAGAGGCGGGGAATTAGAGGCGGGGAATCAGAGGCAGGGAATCAGAGGCATGGAATCAGAGGCGGGGAATCAGAGGCGGGTAAACATAGGCGGGGAATCAGAGGCGGGGAATCAGAGGCGGGGAATCAGAGGCGGGGAATCAGAGCCGGGAAATCAGAGGCGGGGAATCTGAGGCGGGGAATCAGATGCAGGGAATCAGATGCGGGACATCAGAGGTGCGGTATCAGAGGCGGGGAATTAGAGGAGGGGAATCAGAGGCGGGGAATCAGAGGCGTGGAATCAGAGGCGGGGAATCAGAGGCGGGTAAACATAGGCGGGGAATCAGAGGCGGGGAATCAGAGGCGGGGAATCAGAGGCGGGGAATCAGAGGCGGGGAATCAGAGGCGTGGAATCAGATGCGGTGAATCAGTGGCGGAGAATCAGAGGCGGGGTATTAGACGAGGGGAATCGGAGATGGGGAATCAGAGGCAGTGAATCAGAGGCGGGGAACCAGAGGCGGGGAATCAGAGTCCGGGAATCAGATATGGGGAAACAGAGGCGGGGAATCCGAGGCGGGGAAACAGAGGCGGGGAATCAGATATGGGGAATCAGAGGTGGGGAATCAGAGGTTGGGAATCAGAGGCAGGGAATCAGAGGCTTGGAATCAGATGCAGGGAATCAGATGCGGGGAATCAGAGGCGTGGAATCAGAGCTGGGGAATCAGAGGTGGGGAATCAGATTTGGGGAATAAGAGGCGGGAACTTAGATATTGGGAAACAGAGGCGGGGAATCAGAGGCGGGGAAACCCAGGCGGGGAATCAGATATGGGGAATCAGAGGTGGGGAATCAGAGGCAAGGAATCAGATGTGCGGAATCAGAGATGGGGAATCAGAGGCAGGGAATCAGAATCAGAAGCAGGGAATCAGAGGCCGGGAATCAGAGGCCGGAATCAGATGCTGGGAATCAGAGGCCTGGAATCAGAGGCGGGGAATCAGAGGCAGGGAATCAGATGCGGGGAATCAGAGGCGGGGAATCAGAGCTGGGGAATCAGAGGTGGGGTATTAGAGTTGGGGAATCAGAGGCGGGGAATCAGATATGGGGAAACAGAGGTGGGGAATCAGAGGCGGGGAAACAGAGGCAGGGAATCAGATATGGGGAATCAGAGGTGGGGAATCAGAGATGGGGAATCAGAGGCGGTGAATCAGAGATGGGGAATCAGAGGCGGGGAATCAGAGGCAGGAAATCAGACACGGGGATTCAGAGGCTGGGAATCAGACGGGGGGAATCAAAGGCGGGGAATCAGAGCTGGGGAATCAGAGGCAGGGAATCAGAGGCGGGGAATCAGATATGGGGAATCAGAGGCTGGGATTCAGAGGCGGGGAATCAGAGGCAGGGAATCAGACACGGGGAATCAGAGGTGGGGAATCAGAGATGGGGAATCAGAGGCGGGGAATCAGAGGCAGGGAATCAGACGCGGGGAATCTGAGGCGGGGAATCAGAGCTGGGGAATCAGAGGTGGGGAATCAGAGTTGGGGAATCAGAGGCAGGGAATCGGATGTGCGGAATCAGAGATGGGGAATCAGATGTGGGGAATCAGAGGAATCAGAGATGGGGAATCAGAGGCGGGGAATCAGAGGCAGGAAATCAGACACGGGGATTCAGAGGCTGGGAATCAGACGGGGGGAATCAAAGGCGGGGAATCAGAGCTGGGGAATCAGAGGCAGGGAATCAGAGTTGGGGATTCAGAGACGGGGAATCAGATATGGGGAAACAGAGGCGGGGAATCAGAGGCGGGCAAACAGAGGCGGGGAATTAGATATGGGGAATCAGAGGTGGGGAATCAGAGGTGGTGAATCAGTGATGGGGAATCACAGGCGGGGAATCAGAGGCAGGGAATAGAATGCAGGGAATCAGACGCAGGGAATCAGAGCTGGGGAATCAGAGGCGGGGAATCATAGTTGGGAATCAGAGGCGGGGAATCAGATATGGGGAAACAGAGGCGGGGAATCAGAGGCGGGGAAACAGAGGCGGGGAATCAGATATGGGGAATCGGATGCGGGGAATCAGAGGCGGGGAATCAGAGCTGGGGAATCAGAGGCGGGGAATCAGAGTTGGGGCATCAGAGGTGGGGAATTAGATATAGGGAAACAGAGGCGGGGAATCAGAGGCGGGGAAACAGAGGCGGGGAATCAGATATGGGGAATCAGAGGTGGGGAATCAGAGGCAGGGAATCAGATGTGCGGAATCAGAGATGGGGAATCAGAGGCAGGGAATCAGAATCAGAAGCGGGGAATCAGAGGCCGGGAATCAGAGGCCGGGAATCAGATGCTGGGAATAAGAGGCCGGGAATCAGAGGTGGGGAATCAGAGTCCGGGAATCAGAGATGGGGATTCAGAGGCGGGGAATGAGATATGGAGAATCAGAGGCGGGGAATCAGAGGCCGGGAATCAGAGGTGGGGAATCAGATATGGGGAATCAGAGGTGGCGAATCAAAGGCGGTGAATCAGAGATGGGGAACCAGAGGCGGGGAATCAGAGGCAGGGAATCAGATGCGGGGAATCAGAGGCGGGGAATCAGAGCTGGCGAATCAGAGGCGGGGAATCAGAGGTGGGGAATCAGAGGCGGGGTATCAGAGGTTGAGAATCAGAGATGGGCATTCAGATGCAGGGAATCAGAGGCAGGGAATCAGAGGCAGGGAATCAGAGTCACGGAATCTGAGGTAGGGAATCTGAGGTGGGGAATCAGAGGCGGGGAAACAGGCGGGTAAACAGAGGCGGGTAAACATAGGCGGGGAATCAGAGGCAGGGAATCAGAGGCGGGGAATCAGAGGCGGTGAATCAGAGGCGGGGAATCAGAGGCGGGGAATCAGATGCGGGGAATCAGAGGCGGGGAATCAGAGGTGGGGTATTAGATGAGGGGAATCAGAGGCGGGGAATCAGAGGCGGGGAATCAGAGGCGGGGAATCAGAGGCGTGGAATCAGAGGCGGGGAATCAGAGGCGGGGAATCAGAAGTGGGGAATCAGATGTGGGGAATCAGAGGCGGGGAATCAGAGGCAGGGAATCAGAGGCGGGCAATCAGAAGTGGGGAATCAGAAGCGGGGAATCAGAGGCGGGGAAACAGAGGCGGTGAATCAGAGGCGGGGAATCAGAAGTGGGGAATCAGAGGTGGGGAATCAGAGGCGGGGAATCAGAGGCGGGGAATCAGAGGCGGGCAATCAGATGCAGGGAATCAGAGGCAGGGAATCAGAGGCAGGGAATCAGAGGCAGGGAATCTGAGGCAGGGAATCTGTGTTGGGGAACCAGAGGCGGGAAAACAGGCAAGTAAACAGAGGCGGGTAAACATAGGTGGGGAATCAGAGGCGGGGAATCAGAGCCGGGAAATCAGAGGCGGGGAATCTGAGGCGGGGAATCAGATGCATGGAATCAGATGCGGGACATCAGAGGTGCGGTATCAGAGACGGGGAATTAGAGGCGGGGAATCAGAGGCGGGGAATCAGAGTCGTGGAATCAGAGGCGGGGAATCAGAGGCGGGTAAACATAGGCGGGGAATCAGAGGCGGGGAATCAGAGGCGGGGAATCAGAGGCGGGGAATCAGAGCCGGGAAATCAGAGGCGGGGAATCTGAGGCGGGGAATCAGATGCAGGGAATCAGATGCGGGACATCAGAGGTGCGGTATCAGAGGCGGGGAATTAGAGGCGGGGAATCAGAGGCGGGGAATCAGAGGCGTGGAATCAGAGGCGGGGAATCAGAGGCGGGTAAACATAGGCGGGGAATCAGAGGCGGGGAATCAGAGGCGGGGAATCAGAGGCGGGGAATCAGAGGCGGGGAATCAGAGGCGTGGAATCAGATGCGGTGAATCAGTGGCGGAGAATCAGAGGCGGGGTATTAGACGAGGGGAATCGGAGATGGGGAATCAGAGGCAGTGAATCAGAGGCGGGGAATCAGAGGCGGGGAATCAGAGTCCGGGAATCAGATATGGGGAAACAGAGGCGGGGAATCCGAGGCGGGGAAACAGAGGCGGGGAATCAGATATGGGGAATCAGAGGTGGGGAATCAGAGGTTGGGAATCAGAGGCAGGGAATCAGAGGCTTGGAATCAGATGCAGGGAATCAGATGCGGGGAATCAGAGGCGGGGAATCAGAGCTGGGGAATCAGAGGTGGGGAATCAGATTTGGGGAATCAGAGGCGGGGACTTAGATATTGGGAAACAGAGGCGGGGAATCAGAGGCGGGGAAACCCAGGCGGGGAATCAGATATGGGGAATCAGAGGTGGGGAATCAGAGGCAAGGAATCAGATGTGCGGAATCAGAGATGGGGAATCAGAGGCAGGGAATCAGAATCAGAAGCAGGGAATCAGAGGCCGGGAATCAGAGGCCGGAATCAGATGCTGGGAATCAGAGGCCTGGAATCAGAGGCGGGGAATCAGAGGCAGGGAATCAGATGCGGGGAATCAGAGGCGGGGAATCAGAGCTGGGGAATCAGAGGTGGGGTATTAGAGTTGGGGAATCAGAGGCGGGGAATCAGATATGGGGAAACAGAGGTGGGGAATCAGAGGCGGGGAAACAGAGGCTGGGAATCAGATATGGGGAATCAGAGGTGGGGAATCAGAGATGGGGAATCAGAGGCGGTGAATCAGAGATGGGGAATCAGAGGCGGGGAATCAGAGGCAGGAAATCAGACACGGGGATTCAGAGGCTGGGAATCAGACGGGGGGAATCAAAGGCGGGGAATCAGAGCTGGGGAATCAGAGGCAGGGAATCAGAGGCGGGGAATCAGATATGGGGAATCAGAGGCTGGGATTCAGAGGCGGGGAATCAGAGGCAGGGAATCAGACACGGGGAATCAGAGGTGGGGAATCAGAGATGGGGAATCAGAGGCGGGGAATCAGAGGCAGGGAATCAGACGCGGGGAATCTGAGGCGGGGAATCAGAGCTGGGGAATCAGAGGTGGGGAATCAGAGTTGGGGAATCAGAGGCAGGGAATCGGATGTGCGGAATCAGAGATGGGGAATCAGATGTGGGGAATCAGAGGAATCAGAGATGGGGAATCAGAGGCGGGGAATCAGAGGCAGGAAATCAGACACGGGGATTCCGAGGCTGGGAATCAGACGGGGGGAATCAAAGGCGGGGAATCAGAGCTGGGGAATCAGAGGCAGGGAATCTGAGGCAGGGAATCTGAGGCAGGGAGTCAGAGGTGGGGAATCAGAGGCGGGGAATCAGAGGCAGGGAATCAGATGAAGGGACTCTGATGCAGGGAATCTGAGGCAGGGAATCTGAGGCAGGGAATCTGTGGCAGGGAATCTGATGAGGGTTATCAGAAGGGGGAAATGAGATTTGGGAAACGAGATGCAGAGAAAGAGGCACGGAAATAGAGGCAGGGAAAGAGAGGCAGGGAATCAGAGGCGGGGAATCAGAGGTGGGGAATCAGAGGCGGGGAATCAGAGGCGGGGAATCAGAGGGGGGAATCAGAGGCGGGGAATCAGAGGCGGGGAATCAGAGGCAGGGAATCAGAGGCGGGAAATCAGAGATGGCGAATCTGAGGCGTGGAATCAGAGGTGGGGAAAGAGATGTGGGGAAACGTAGGCCAGGAAAGATGCACGGAAAGGGAGGCGGTGAATCAGAGGCGGGGAATCAGAGGCGGGGAATCAGAGGCAGGGAATCAGAGGGGGGCAATCAGAGGCGGCGAATCAGAGGCGTGGAATCAGAGGTGGGGAAAGAGATGTGGGGAAACAGGCGGGTAAACAGAAGCGGGTAAACATAGGTGCATAAATAGAGGCGGCGAAAGAGATGGGCGAAACATAGTGGTTGGAACTTGTATGTTGAAAATGAGTTACACAGAACAGATCAAACAGAGTTGTTGAAATTGAGGGAGGGAAAGAGAGGCACGGAAAGAGTGGAGGGGAAAGAGTTCAGGCAAAAGAGAGGCGTAGAGACAGTGGTGGGGAATCAGAGGCGGGGAATCAGAGGCGGGGAATCAGAGGCAGGGAATCAGAGGCGGGGAAAGATATGTGGGGAAACGTAGGCCAGGAAAGTTGAGCGGAAAGGTAGGCAGTGAATCAGAGGTGGGGAATCAGAGGCGGGGAATCAGAGGCGGGGAATCAGAGGCGGGGAATCAGAGGCGGGGAATCAGAAGCGGGGAATCAGAGGTGGGGAATCAGAGGCGGGGTATCAGAGGTTGAGAATCAGAGATGGGCATTCAGATGCAGGGAATCAGAGGCAGGGAATCAGAGGCAGGGAATCAGAGTCACGGAATCTGAGGTAGGGAATCTGAGGTGGGGAATCAGAGGCGGGGAAACAGGCGGGTAAACAGAGGCGGGTAAACATAGGCGGGGAATCAGAGGCAGGGAATCAGAGGCGGGGAATCAGAGGCGGTGAATCAGAGGCGGGGAATCAGAGGCGGGGAATCAGAGGCGGGGAATCAGAGGCGTGGAATCAGAGGCGGGGAATCAGAGGCGGGGAATCAGAAGTGGGGAATCAGATGTGGGGAATCAGAGGCGGGGAATCAGAGGCAGGGAATCAGAGGCGGGCAATCAGAAGTGGGGAATCAGAAGCGGGGAATCAGAGGCGGGGAAACAGAGGCGGTGAATCAGAGGCGGGGAATCAGAAGTGGGGAATCAGAGGTGGGAAATCAGAGGCGGGGAATCAGAGGCGGGGAATCAGAGGCGGGCAATCAGATGCAGGGAATCAGAGGCAGGGAATCAGAGGCAGGGAATCAGAGGCAGGGAATCTGAGGCAGGGAATCTGTGTTGGGGAACCAGAGGCGGGAAAACAGGCGAGTAAACAGAGGCGGGTAAACATAGGTGGGGAATCAGAGGCGGGGAATCAGAGCCGGGAAATCAGAGGCGGGGAATCTGAGGCGGGGAATCAGATGCAGGGAATCAGATGCGGGACATCAGAGGTGCGGTATCAGAGGCGGGGAATTAGAGGCGGGGAATCAGAGGCGGGGAATCAGAGGCGTGGAATCAGAGGCGGGGAATCAGAGGCGGGTAAACATAGGCGGGGAATCAGAGGCGGGGAATCAGAGGCGGGGAATCAGAGGCGGGGAATCAGAGGCGGGGAATCAGAGGCGTGGAATCAGATGCGGTGAATCAGTGGCGGAGAATCAGAGGCGGGGTATTAGACGAGGGGAATCGGCGATGGGGAATCAGAGGCAGTGAATCAGAGGCGGGGAATCAGAGGCGGGGAATCAGAGTCCGGGAATCAGATATGGGGAAACAGAGGCGGGGAATCCGAGGCGGGGAAACAGAGGCGGGGAATCAGATATGGGGAATCAGAGGTGGGGAATCAGAGGTTGGGAATCAGAGGCAGGGAATCAGAGGCTTGGAATCAGATGCAGGGAATCAGATGCGGGGAATCAGAGGCGGGGAATCAGAGCTGGGGAATCAGAGGTGGGGAATCAGATTTGGGGAATCAGAGGCGGGGACTTAGATATTGGGAAACAGAGGCGGGGAATCAGAGGCCGGGAAACCCAGGCGGGGAATCAGATATGGGGAATCAGAGGTGGGGAATCAGAGGCAAGGAATCAGATGTGCGGAATCAGAGATGGGGAATCAGAGGCAGGGAATCAGAATCAGAAGCAGGGAATCAGAGGCCGGGAATCAGAGGCCGGAATCAGATGCTGGGAATCAGAGGCCTGGAATCAGAGGCGGGGAATCAGAGGCAGGGAATCAGATGCGGGGAATCAGAGGCGGGGAATCAGAGCTGGGGAATCAGAGGTGGGGTATTAGAGTTGGGGAATCAGAGGCGGGGAATCAGATATGGGGAAACAGAGGTGGGGAATCGAGGCAGGGAAACAGAGGCAGGGAATCAGATATGGGGAATCAGAGGTGGGGAATCAGAGATGGGGAATCAGAGGCGGTGAATCAGAGATGGGGAATCAGAGGCGGGGAATCAGAGGCAGGAAATCAGACACGGGGATTCAGAGGCTGGGAATCAGACGGGGGGAATCAAAGGCGGGGAATCAGAGCTGGGGAATCAGAGGCAGGGAATCAGAGGCGGGGAATCAGATATGGGGAATCAGAGGCTGGGATTCAGAGGCGGGGAATCAGAGGCAGGGAATCAGACACGGGGAATCAGAGGTGGGGAATCAGAGATGGGGAATCAGAGGCGGGGAATCAGAGGCAGCGAATCAGACGCGGGGAATCTGAGGCGGGGAATCAGAGCTGGGGAATCAGAGGTGGGGAATCAGAGTTGGGGAATCAGAGGCAGGGAATCGGATGTGCGGAATCAGAGATGGGGAATCAGATGTGGGGAATCAGAGGAATCAGAGATGGGGAATCAGAGGCGGGGAATCAGAGGCAGGAAATCAGACACGGGGATTCAGAGGCTGGGAATCAGACGGGGGGAATCAAAGGCGGGGAATCAAAGCTGGGGAATCAGAGGCACGGAATCAGAGTTGGGGATTCAGAGACGGGGAATCAGATATGGGGAAACAGAGGCGGGGAATCAGAGGCGGGCAAACAGAGGCGGGGAATTAGATATGGGGAATCAGAGGTGGGGAATCAGAGGTGGTGAATCAGTGATGGGGAATCACAGGCGGGGAATCAGAGGCAGGGAATAGAACGCAGGGAATCAGACGCAGGGAATCAGAGCTGGGGAATCAGAGGCGGGGAATCATAGTTGGGAATCAGAGGCGGGGAATCAGATATGGGGAAACAGAGGCGGGGAATCAGAGGCGGGGAAACAGAGGCGGGGAATCAGATATGGGGAAACGGATGCGGGGAATCAGAGGCGGGGAATCAGAGCTGGGGAATCAGAGGCGGGGAATCAGAGTTGGGGCATCAGAGGTGGGGAATTAGATATAGGGAAACAGAGGCGGGGAATCAGAGGCGGGGAAACAGAGGCGGGGAATCAGATATGGGGAATCAGAGGTGGGGAATCAGAGGCAGGGAATCAGATGTGCGGAATCAGAGATGGGGAATCAGAGGCAGGGAATCAGAATCAGAAGCGGGGAATCAGAGGCCGGGAATCAGAGGCCGGGAATCAGATGCTGGGAATAAGAGGCCTGGAATCAGAGGTGGGGAATCAGAGTCCGGGAATCAGAGATGGGGATTCAGAGGCGGGGAATGAGATATGGAGAATCAGAGGCGGGGAATCAGAGGCTGGGAAACAGAGGTGGGGAATCAGATATGGGGAATCAGAGGTGGCGAATCAAAGGCGGTGAATCAGAGATGGGGAACCAGAGGCGGGGAATCAGAGGCAGGGAATCAGATGCGGGGAATCAGAGGCGGGGAATCAGAGCTGGCGAATCAGAGGCGGGGAATCAGAGGTGGGCAATCAGAGGCGGGGAATCAGATATGGGGAATCAGAGGCGGGGAATCAGAGGCGGGGAAACAGAGGCGGGGAATCAAATATAGGGAATCAGAGGTGGGGAATCAGAGGTTGTGAATCAGAGATGGGGAATCAAGGCGGGGAATCAGAGGCAGGGAATCAGACACGGGGAATCAGAGGCGGGGATTCAGAGCTGGGGAATCAGAGGCGGGGAATCAGAGTTGGGGAATCAGAGGCAGGGAATCAGATATGGGGAATCAGAGGCGGGGAATCAGAGGTGGGGAAACAGAGGCGGGGAATCAGATATGGGGAATCAGAGGTGGGGAATCAGGGGCAGGGATTCAGTGTCAGGGAATCAGAGGCAGGGAATCAGAGGCGGGGAATCAGAGGCAGGGAATCAGACACGGGGAATCAGAGGCGGGGAATCAGAGATGGGGAATCAGAGGCGGGGAATCAGAGGCAGGGAATCGGACGCCGGGAATCTGAGTCGGGGAATCAGAGCTGGGGAATCAGAGGCGGAGAATCAGAGTTGGGGAATCAGAGGCGGGGAATCAGAGGCAGGGAATCGGACGCCGGGAATCTGAGTCGGGGAATCAGAGCTGGGGAATCAGAGGCGGAGAATCAGAGTTGGGGAAAGAGATGTGGGGAAACGTAGGCCAGGAAAGATGCACGGAAAGGGAGGCGGTGAATCAGAGGCGGGGAATCAGAGGCGGGGAATCAGAGGCAGGGAATCAGAGGGGGATAATCAGAGGCGGCGAATCAGAGGCGTGGAATCAGAGGTGGGGAAAGAGATGTGGGGAAACAGGCGGGTAAACAGAAGCGGGTAAACATAGGTGCATAAATAGAGGCGGCGAAAGAGATGGGCAAAACATAGTGGTTGGAACTTGTATGTTGAAAATGAGTTACACAGAACAGATCAAACAGAGTTGTTGAAATTGAGGGAGGGAAAGAGAGGCACGGAAAGAGTGGAGGGGAAAGAGTTCAGGCAAAAGAGAGGCGTAGAGACAGTGGTGGGGAATCAGAGGCGGGGAATCAGAGGCGGGGAATCAGAGGCAGGGAATCAGAGGCGGGGAAAGATATGTGGGGAAACGTAGGCCAGGAAAGTTGAGCGGAAAGGTAGGCAGTGAATCAGAGGTGGGGAATCAGAGGCGGGGAATCAGAGGCGGGGAATCAGAGGCGGGGAATCAGAGGCGGGGAATCAGAAGCGGGGAATCAGAGGTGGGGAATCCGAGGCGGGGTATCAGAGGTTGAGAATCAGAGATGGGCATTCAGATGCAGGGAATCAGAGGCAGGGAATCAGAGGCAGGGAATCAGAGTCACGGAATCTGAGGTAGGGAATCTGAGGTGGGGAATCAGAGGCGGGGAAACAGGCGGGTAAACAGAGGCGGGTAAACATAGGCGGGGAATCAGAGGCAGGGAATCAGAGGCGGGGAATCAGAGGCGGTGAATCAGAGGCGGGGAATCAGAGGCGGGGAATCAGATGCGGGGAATCAGAGGCGGGGAATCAGAGGCAGGGAATCAGATATGGGGAATCAGAAGTGGGGAATCAGAGATGGGGAATCAGAGGCGGTGAATCAGAGATGGGGAATCAGAGGCGGGGAATCAGAGGCAGGAAATCAGACACGGGGATTCAGAGGCTGGGAATCAGACGGGGGGAATCAAAGGCGGGGAATCAGAGCTGGGGAATCAGAGGCAGGGAATCAGAGGCGGGGAATCAGATATGGGGAATCAGAGGCTGGGATTCAGAGGCGGGGAATCAGAGGCAGGGAATCAGACACGGGGAATCAGAGGTGGGGAATCAGAGATGGGGAATCAGAGGCGGGGAATCAGAGGCAGGGAATCAGACGCGGGGAATCTGAGGCGGGGAATCAGAGCTGGGGAATCAGAGGTGGGGAATCAGAGTTGGGGAATCAGAGGCAGGGAATCGGATGTGCGGAATCAGAGATGGGGAATCAGATGTGGGGAATCAGAGGAATCAGAGATGGGGAATCAGAGGCGGGGAATCAGAGGCAGGAAATCAGACACGGGGATTCCGAGGCTGGGAATCAGACGGGGGGAATCAAAGGCGGGGAATCAGAGCTGGGGAATCAGAGGCAGGGAATCTGAGGCAGGGAATCTGAGGCAGGGAGTCAGAGGTGGGGAATCAGAGGCGGGGAATCAGAGGCAGGGAATCAGATGAAGGGACTCTGATGCAGGGAATCTGAGGCAGGGAATCTGAGGCAGGGAATCTGTGGCAGGGAATCTGATGAGGGTTATCAGAAGGGGGAAATGAGATTTGGGAAACGAGATGCAGAGAAAGAGGCACGGAAATAGAGGCAGGGAAAGAGAGGCAGGGAATCAGAGGCGGGGAATCAGAGGTGGGGAATCAGAGGCGGGGAATCAGAGGCGGGGAATCAGAGGGGGGAATCAGAGGCGGGGAATCAGAGGCGGGGAATCAGAGGCAGGGAATCAGAGGCGGGAAATCAGAGATGGCGAATCTGAGGCGTGGAATCAGAGGTGGGGAAAGAGATGTGGGGAAACGTAGGCCAGGAAAGATGCACGGAAAGGGAGGCGGTGAATCAGAGGCGGGGAATCAGAGGCGGGGAATCAGAGGCAGGGAATCAGAGGGGGGCAATCAGAGGCGGCGAATCAGAGGCGTGGAATCAGAGGTGGGGAAAGAGATGTGGGGAAACAGGCGGGTAAACAGAAGCGGGTAAACATAGGTGCATAAATAGAGGCGGCGAAAGAGATGGGCGAAACATAGTGGTTGGAACTTGTATGTTGAAAATGAGTTACACAGAACAGATCAAACAGAGTTGTTGAAATTGAGGGAGGGAAAGAGAGGCACGGAAAGAGTGGAGGGGAAAGAGTTCAGGCAAAAGAGAGGCGTAGAGACAGTGGTGGGGAATCAGAGGCGGGGAATCAGAGGCGGGGAATCAGAGGCAGGGAATCAGAGGCGGGGAAAGATATGTGGGGAAACGTAGGCCAGGAAAGTTGAGCGGAAAGGTAGGCAGTGAATCAGAGGTGGGGAATCAGAGGCGGGGAATCAGAGGCGGGGAATCAGAGGCGGGGAATCAGAGGCGGGGAATCAGAAGCGGGGAATCAGAGGTGGGGAATCAGAGGCGGGGTATCAGAGGTTGAGAATCAGAGATGGGCATTCAGATGCAGGGAATCAGAGGCAGGGAATCAGAGGCAGGGAATCAGAGTCACGGAATCTGAGGTAGGGAATCTGAGGTGGGGAATCAGAGGCGGGGAAACAGGCGGGTAAACAGAGGCGGGTAAACATAGGCGGGGAATCAGAGGCAGGGAATCAGAGGCGGGGAATCAGAGGCGGTGAATCAGAGGCGGGGAATCAGAGGCGGGGAATCAGAGGCGGGGAATCAGAGGCGTGGAATCAGAGGCGGGGAATCAGAGGCGGGGAATCAGAAGTGGGGAATCAGATGTGGGGAATCAGAGGCGGGGAATCAGAGGCAGGGAATCAGAGGCGGGCAATCAGAAGTGGGGAATCAGAAGCGGGGAATCAGAGGCGGGGAAACAGAGGCGGTGAATCAGAGGCGGGGAATCAGAAGTGGGGAATCAGAGGTGGGAAATCAGAGGCGGGGAATCAGAGGCGGGGAATCAGAGGCGGGCAATCAGATGCAGGGAATCAGAGGCAGGGAATCAGAGGCAGGGAATCAGAGGCAGGGAATCTGAGGCAGGGAATCTGTGTTGGGGAACCAGAGGCGGGAAAACAGGCGAGTAAACAGAGGCGGGTAAACATAGGTGGGGAATCAGAGGCGGGGAATCAGAGCCGGGAAATCAGAGGCGGGGAATCTGAGGCGGGGAATCAGATGCAGGGAATCAGATGCGGGACATCAGAGGTGCGGTATCAGAGGCGGGGAATTAGAGGCGGGGAATCAGAGGCGGGGAATCAGAGGCGTGGAATCAGAGGCGGGGAATCAGAGGCGGGTAAACATAGGCGGGGAATCAGAGGCGGGGAATCAGAGGCGGGGAATCAGAGGCGGGGAATCAGAGGCGGGGAATCAGAGGCGTGGAATCAGATGCGGTGAATCAGTGGCGGAGAATCAGAGGCGGGGTATTAGACGAGGGGAATCGGCGATGGGGAATCAGAGGCAGTGAATCAGAGGCGGGGAATCAGAGGCGGGGAATCAGAGTCCGGGAATCAGATATGGGGAAACAGAGGCGGGGAATCCGAGGCGGGGAAACAGAGGCGGGGAATCAGATATGGGGAATCAGAGGTGGGGAATCAGAGGTTGGGAATCAGAGGCAGGGAATCAGAGGCTTGGAATCAGATGCAGGGAATCAGATGCGGGGAATCAGAGGCGGGGAATCAGAGCTGGGGAATCAGAGGTGGGGAATCAGATTTGGGGAATCAGAGGCGGGGACTTAGATATTGGGAAACAGAGGCGGGGAATCAGAGGCGTGGAATCAGAGGCGGGGAATCAGAGGCGGGGAATCAGAAGTGGGGAATCAGATGTGGGGAATCAGAGGCGGGGAATCAGAGGCAGGGAATCAGAGGCGGGCAATCAGAAGTGGGGAATCAGAAGCGGGGAATCAGAGGCGGGGAAACAGAGGCGGTGAATCAGAGGCGGGGAATCAGAAGTGGGGAATCAGAGGTGGGAAATCAGAGGCGGGGAATCAGAGGCGGGGAATCAGAGGCGGGCAATCAGATGCAGGGAATCAGAGGCAGGGAATCAGAGGCAGGGAATCAGAGGCAGGGAATCTGAGGCAGGGAATCTGTGTTGGGGAACCAGAGGCGGGAAAACAGGCGAGTAAACAGAGGCGGGTAAACATAGGTGGGGAATCAGAGGCGGGGAATCAGAGCCGGGAAATCAGAGGCGGGGAATCTGAGGCGGGGAATCAGATGCAGGGAATCAGATGCGGGACATCAGAGGTGCGGTATCAGAGGCGGGGAATTAGAGGCGGGGAATCAGAGGCGGGGAATCAGAGGCGTGGAATCAGAGGCGGGGAATCAGAGGCGGGTAAACATAGGCGGGGAATCAGAGGCGGGGAATCAGAGGCGGGGAATCAGAGGCGGGGAATCAGAGGCGGGGAATCAGAGGCGTGGAATCAGATGCGGTGAATCAGTGGCGGAGAATCAGAGGCGGGGTATTAGACGAGGGGAATCGGCGATGGGGAATCAGAGGCAGTGAATCAGAGGCGGGGAATCAGAGGCGGGGAATCAGAGTCCGGGAATCAGATATGGGGAAACAGAGGCGGGGAATCCGAGGCGGGGAAACAGAGGCGGGGAATCAGATATGGGGAATCAGAGGTGGGGAATCAGAGGTTGGGAATCAGAGGCAGGGAATCAGAGGCTTGGAATCAGATGCAGGGAATCAGATGCGGGGAATCAGAGGCGGGGAATCAGAGCTGGGGAATCAGAGGTGGGGAATCAGATTTGGGGAATCAGAGGCGGGGACTTAGATATTGGGAAACAGAGGCGGGGAATCAGAGGCCGGGAAACCCAGGCGGGGAATCAGATATGGGGAATCAGAGGTGGGGAATCAGAGGCAAGGAATCAGATGTGCGGAATCAGAGATGGGGAATCAGAGGCAGGGAATCAGAATCAGAAGCAGGGAATCAGAGGCCGGGAATCAGAGGCCGGAATCAGATGCTGGGAATCAGAGGCCTGGAATCAGAGGCGGGGAATCAGAGGCAGGGAATCAGATGCGGGGAATCAGAGGCGGGGAATCAGAGCTGGGGAATCAGAGGTGGGGTATTAGAGTTGGGGAATCAGAGGCGGGGAATCAGATATGGGGAAACAGAGGTGGGGAATCGAGGCAGGGAAACAGAGGCAGGGAATCAGATATGGGGAATCAGAGGTGGGGAATCAGAGATGGGGAATCAGAGGCGGTGAATCAGAGATGGGGAATCAGAGGCGGGGAATCAGAGGCAGGAAATCAGACACGGGGATTCAGAGGCTGGGAATCAGACGGGGGGAATCAAAGGCGGGGAATCAGAGCTGGGGAATCAGAGGCAGGGAATCAGAGGCGGGGAATCAGATATGGGGAATCAGAGGCTGGGATTCAGAGGCGGGGAATCAGAGGCAGGGAATCAGACACGGGGAATCAGAGGTGGGGAATCAGAGATGGGGAATCAGAGGCGGGGAATCAGAGGCAGCGAATCAGACGCGGGGAATCTGAGGCGGGGAATCAGAGCTGGGGAATCAGAGGTGGGGAATCAGAGTTGGGGAATCAGAGGCAGGGAATCGGATGTGCGGAATCAGAGATGGGGAATCAGATGTGGGGAATCAGAGGAATCAGAGATGGGGAATCAGAGGCGGGGAATCAGAGGCAGGAAATCAGACACGGGGATTCAGAGGCTGGGAATCAGACGGGGGGAATCAAAGGCGGGGAATCAAAGCTGGGGAATCAGAGGCACGGAATCAGAGTTGGGGATTCAGAGACGGGGAATCAGATATGGGGAAACAGAGGCGGGGAATCAGAGGCGGGCAAACAGAGGCGGGGAATTAGATATGGGGAATCAGAGGTGGGGAATCAGAGGTGGTGAATCAGTGATGGGGAATCACAGGCGGGGAATCAGAGGCAGGGAATAGAACGCAGGGAATCAGACGCAGGGAATCAGAGCTGGGGAATCAGAGGCGGGGAATCATAGTTGGGAATCAGAGGCGGGGAATCAGATATGGGGAAACAGAGGCGGGGAATCAGAGGCGGGGAAACAGAGGCGGGGAATCAGATATGGGGAAACGGATGCGGGGAATCAGAGGCGGGGAATCAGAGCTGGGGAATCAGAGGCGGGGAATCAGAGTTGGGGCATCAGAGGTGGGGAATTAGATATAGGGAAACAGAGGCGGGGAATCAGAGGCGGGGAAACAGAGGCGGGGAATCAGATATGGGGAATCAGAGGTGGGGAATCAGAGGCAGGGAATCAGATGTGCGGAATCAGAGATGGGGAATCAGAGGCAGGGAATCAGAATCAGAAGCGGGGAATCAGAGGCCGGGAATCAGAGGCCGGGAATCAGATGCTGGGAATAAGAGGCCTGGAATCAGAGGTGGGGAATCAGAGTCCGGGAATCAGAGATGGGGATTCAGAGGCGGGGAATGAGATATGGAGAATCAGAGGCGGGGAATCAGAGGCTGGGAAACAGAGGTGGGGAATCAGATATGGGGAATCAGAGGTGGCGAATCAAAGGCGGTGAATCAGAGATGGGGAACCAGAGGCGGGGAATCAGAGGCAGGGAATCAGATGCGGGGAATCAGAGGCGGGGAATCAGAGCTGGCGAATCAGAGGCGGGGAATCAGAGGTGGGCAATCAGAGGCGGGGAATCAGATATGGGGAATCAGAGGCGGGGAATCAGAGGCGGGGAAACAGAGGCGGGGAATCAAATATAGGGAATCAGAGGTGGGGAATCAGAGGTTGTGAATCAGAGATGGGGAATCAAGGCGGGGAATCAGAGGCAGGGAATCAGACACGGGGAATCAGAGGCGGGGATTCAGAGCTGGGGAATCAGAGGCGGGGAATCAGAGTTGGGGAATCAGAGGCAGGGAATCAGATATGGGGAATCAGAGGCGGGGAATCAGAGGTGGGGAAACAGAGGCGGGGAATCAGATATGGGGAATCAGAGGTGGGGAATCAGGGGCAGGGATTCAGTGTCAGGGAATCAGAGGCAGGGAATCAGAGGCGGGGAATCAGAGGCAGGGAATCAGACACGGGGAATCAGAGGCGGGGAATCAGAGATGGGGAATCAGAGGCGGGGAATCAGAGGCAGGGAATCGGACGCCGGGAATCTGAGTCGGGGAATCAGAGCTGGGGAATCAGAGGCGGAGAATCAGAGTTGGGGAATCAGAGGCGGGGAATCAGAGGCAGGGAATCGGACGCCGGGAATCTGAGTCGGGGAATCAGAGCTGGGGAATCAGAGGCGGAGAATCAGAGTTGGGGAAAGAGATGTGGGGAAACGTAGGCCAGGAAAGATGCACGGAAAGGGAGGCGGTGAATCAGAGGCGGGGAATCAGAGGCGGGGAATCAGAGGCAGGGAATCAGAGGGGGATAATCAGAGGCGGCGAATCAGAGGCGTGGAATCAGAGGTGGGGAAAGAGATGTGGGGAAACAGGCGGGTAAACAGAAGCGGGTAAACATAGGTGCATAAATAGAGGCGGCGAAAGAGATGGGCGAAACATAGTGGTTGGAACTTGTATGTTGAAAATGAGTTACACAGAACAGATCAAACAGAGTTGTTGAAATTGAGGGAGGGAAAGAGAGGCACGGAAAGAGTGGAGGGGAAAGAGTTCAGGCAAAAGAGAGGCGTAGAGACAGTGGTGGGGAATCAGAGGCGGGGAATCAGAGGCGGGGAATCAGAGGCAGGGAATCAGAGGCGGGGAAAGATATGTGGGGAAACGTAGGCCAGGAAAGTTGAGCGGAAAGGTAGGCAGTGAATCAGAGGTGGGGAATCAGAGGCGGGGAATCAGAGGCGGGGAATCAGAGGCGGGGAATCAGAGGCGGGGAATCAGAAGCGGGGAATCAGAGGTGGGGAATCCGAGGCGGGGTATCAGAGGTTGAGAATCAGAGATGGGCATTCAGATGCAGGGAATCAGAGGCAGGGAATCAGAGGCAGGGAATCAGAGTCACGGAATCTGAGGTAGGGAATCTGAGGTGGGGAATCAGAGGCGGGGAAACAGGCGGGTAAACAGAGGCGGGTAAACATAGGCGGGGAATCAGAGGCAGGGAATCAGAGGCGGGGAATCAGAGGCGGTGAATCAGAGGCGGGGAATCAGAGGCGGGGAATCAGATGCGGGGAATCAGAGGCGGGGAATCAGAGGTGGGGTATTAGATGAGGGGAATCAGAGGCGGGGAATCAGAGGCGGGGAATCAGAGGCGGGGAATCAGAGGCGTGGAATCAGAGGCGGGGAATCAGAGGCGGGGAATCAGAAGTGGGGAATCAGATGTGGGGAATCAGAGGCGGGGAATCAGAGGCAGGGAATCAGAGGCGGGCAATCAGAAGTGGGGAATCAGAAGCGGGGAATCAGAGGCGGGGAAACAGAGGTGGTGAATCAGAGGCGGGGAATCAGAAGTGGGGAATCAGAGGTGGGGAATCAGAGGCGGGGAATCAGAGGCGGGGAATCAGAGGCGGGCAATCAGATGCAGGGAATCAGAGGCAGGGAATCAGAGGCAGGGAATCAGAGGCAGGGAATCTGAGGCAGGGAATCTGTGTTGGGGAACCAGAGGCGGGAAAACAGGCAAGTAAACAGAGGCGGGTAAACATAGGTGGGGAATCAGAGGCGGGGAATCAGAGCCGGGAAATCAGAGGCGGGGAATCTGAGGCGGGGAATCAGATGCATGGAATCAGATGCGGGACATCAGAGGTGCGGTATCAGAGGCGGGGAATTAGAGGCGGGGAATCAGAGGCAGGGAATCAGAGGCATGGAATCAGAGGCGGGGAATCAGAGGCGGGTAAACATAGGCGGGGAATCAGAGGCGGGGAATCAGAGGCGGGGAATCAGAGGCGGGGAATCAGAGCCGGGAAATCAGAGGCGGGGAATCTGAGGCGGGGAATCAGATGCAGGGAATCAGATGCGGGACATCAGAGGTGCGGTATCAGAGGCGGGGAATTAGAGGAGGGGAATCAGAGGCGGGGAATCAGAGGCGTGGAATCAGAGGCGGGGAATCAGAGGCGGGTAAACATAGGCGGGGAATCAGAGGCGGGGAATCAGAGGCGGGGAATCAGAGGCGGGGAATCAGAGGCGGGGAATCAGAGGCGTGGAATCAGATGCGGTGAATCAGTGGCGGAGAATCAGAGGCGGGGTATTAGACGAGGGGAATCGGAGATGGGGAATCAGAGGCAGTGAATCAGAGGCGGGGAACCAGAGGCGGGGAATCAGAGTCCGGGAATCAGATATGGGGAAACAGAGGCGGGGAATCCGAGGCGGGGAAACAGAGGCGGGGAATCAGATATGGGGAATCAGAGGTGGGGAATCAGAGGTTGGGAATCAGAGGCAGGGAATCAGAGGCTTGGAATCAGATGCAGGGAATCAGATGCGGGGAATCAGAGGCGTGGAATCAGAGCTGGGGAATCAGAGGTGGGGAATCAGATTTGGGGAATCAGAGGCGGGGACTTAGATATTGGGAAACAGAGGCGGGGAATCAGAGGCGGGGAAACCCAGGCGGGGAATCAGATATGGGGAATCAGAGGTGGGGAATCAGAGGCAAGGAATCAGATGTGCGGAATCAGAGATGGGGAATCAGAGGCAGGGAATCAGAATCAGAAGCAGGGAATCAGAGGCCGGGAATCAGAGGACGGAATCAGATGCTGGGAATCAGAGGCCTGGAATCAGAGGCGGGGAATCAGAGGCAGGGAATCAGATGCGGGGAATCAGAGGCGGGGAATCAGAGCTGGGGAATCAGAGGTGGGGTATTAGAGTTGGGGAATCAGAGGCGGGGAATCAGATATGGGGAAACAGAGGTGGGGAATCAGAGGCGGGGAAACAGAGGCAGGGAATCAGATATGGGGAATCAGAGGTGGGGAATCAGAGATGGGGAATCAGAGGCGGTGAATCAGAGGCGGGCAATCAGATGCAGGGAATCAGAGGCAGGGAATCAGAGGCAGGGAATCAGAGGCAGGGAATCTGAGGCAGGGAATCTGTGTTGGGGAACCAGAGGCGGGAAAACAGCCAAGTAAACAGAGGCGGGTAAACATAGGTGGGGAATCAGAGGCGGGGAATCAGATATGGGGAAACAGAGGTGGGGAATCAGAGGCGGGGAAACAGAGGCAGGGAATCAGATATGGGGAATCAGATGCGGGGAATCAGAGGCGGGGAATCAGAGCTGGGGAATCAGAGGTGGGGAATCAGATTTGGGGAATCAGAGGCGGGGACTTAGATATTGGGAAACAGAGGCGGGGAATCAGAGGCCGGGAAACCCAGGAGGGGAATCAGATATGGGGAATCAGAGGTGGGGAATCAGAGGCAAGGAATCAGATGTGCGGAATCAGAGATGGGGAATCAGAGGCAGGGAATCAGAATCAGAAGCAGGGAATCAGAGGCCGGGAATCAGAGGCCGGAATCAGATGCTGGGAATCAGAGGCCTGGAATCAGAGGCGGGGAATCAGAGGCAGGGAATCAGATGCGGGGAATCAGAGGCGGGGAATCAGAGCTGGGGAATCAGAGGTGGGGTATTAGAGTTGGGGAATCAGAGGCGGGGAATCAGATATGGGGAAACAGAGGTGGGGAATCGAGGCAGGGAAACAGAGGCAGGGAATCAGATATGGGGAATCAGAGGTGGGGAATCAGAGATGGGGAATCAGAGGCGGTGAATCAGAGATGGGGAATCAGAGGCGGGGAATCAGAGGCAGGAAATCAGACACGGGGATTCAGAGGCTGGGAATCAGACGGGGGGAATCAAAGGCGGGGAATCAGAGCTGGGGAATCAGAGGCAGGGAATCAGAGGCGGGGAATCAGATATGGGGAATCAGAGGCTGGGATTCAGAGGCGGGGAATCAGAGGCAGGGAATCAGACACGGGGAATCAGAGGTGGGGAATCAGAGATGGGGAATCAGAGGCGGGGAATCAGAGGCAGCGAATCAGACGCGGGGAATCTGAGGCGGGGAATCAGAGCTGGGGAATCAGAGGTGGGGAATCAGAGTTGGGGAATCAGAGGCAGGGAATCGGATGTGCGGAATCAGAGATGGGGAATCAGATGTGGGGAATCAGAGGAATCAGAGATGGGGAATCAGAGGCGGGGAATCAGAGGCAGGAAATCAGACACGGGGATTCAGAGGCTGGGAATCAGACGGGGGGAATCAAAGGCGGGGAATCAAAGCTGGGGAATCAGAGGCAGGGAATCAGAGTTGGGGATTCAGAGACGGGGAATCAGATATGGGGAAACAGAGGCGGGGAATCAGAGGCGGGGAAACAGAGGTGGTGAATCAGAGGCGGGGAATCAGAAGTGGGGAATCAGAGGTGGGGAATCAGAGGCGGGGAATCAGAGGCGGGGAATCAGAGGCGGGCAATCAGATGCAGGGAATCAGAGGCAGGGAATCAGAGGCAGGGAATCAGAGGCAGGGAATCTGAGGCAGGGAATCTGTGTTGGGGAACCAGAGGCGGGAAAACAGGCAAGTAAACAGAGGCGGGTAAACATAGGTGGGGAATCAGAGGCGGGGAATCAGAGCCGGGAAATCAGAGGCGGGGAATCTGAGGCGGGGAATCAGATGCATGGAATCAGATGCGGGACATCAGAGGTGCGGTATCAGAGGCGGGGAATTAGAGGCGGGGAATCAGAGGCAGGGAATCAGAGGCATGGAATCAGAGGCGGGGAATCAGAGGCGGGTAAACATAGGCGGGGAATCAGAGGCGGGGAATCAGAGGCGGGGAATCAGAGGCGGGGAATCAGAGCCGGGAAATCAGAGGCGGGGAATCTGAGGCGGGGAATCAGATGCAGGGAATCAGATGCGGGACATCAGAGGTGCGGTATCAGAGGCGGGGAATTAGAGGAGGGGAATCAGAGGCGGGGAATCAGAGGCGTGGAATCAGAGGCGGGGAATCAGAGGCGGGTAAACATAGGCGGGGAATCAGAGGCGGGGAATCAGAGGCGGGGAATCAGAGGCGGGGAATCAGAGGCGGGGAATCAGAGGCGTGGAATCAGATGCGGTGAATCAGTGGCGGAGAATCAGAGGCGGGGTATTAGACGAGGGGAATCGGAGATGGGGAATCAGAGGCAGTGAATCAGAGGCGGGGAACCAGAGGCGGGGAATCAGAGTCCGGGAATCAGATATGGGGAAACAGAGGCGGGGAATCCGAGGCGGGGAAACAGAGGCGGGGAATCAGATATGGGGAATCAGAGGTGGGGAATCAGAGGTTGGGAATCAGAGGCAGGGAATCAGAGGCTTGGAATCAGATGCAGGGAATCAGATGCGGGGAATCAGAGGCGTGGAATCAGAGCTGGGGAATCAGAGGTGGGGAATCAGATTTGGGGAATCAGAGGCGGGGACTTAGATATTGGGAAACAGAGGCGGGGAATCAGAGGCGGGGAAACCCAGGCGGGGAATCAGATATGGGGAATCAGAGGTGGGGAATCAGAGGCAAGGAATCAGATGTGCGGAATCAGAGATGGGGAATCAGAGGCAGGGAATCAGAATCAGAAGCAGGGAATCAGAGGCCGGGAATCAGAGGACGGAATCAGATGCTGGGAATCAGAGGCCTGGAATCAGAGGCGGGGAATCAGAGGCAGGGAATCAGATGCGGGGAATCAGAGGCGGGGAATCAGAGCTGGGGAATCAGAGGTGGGGTATTAGAGTTGGGGAATCAGAGGCGGGGAATCAGATATGGGGAAACAGAGGTGGGGAATCAGAGGCGGGGAAACAGAGGCAGGGAATCAGATATGGGGAATCAGAGGTGGGGAATCAGAGATGGGGAATCAGAGGCGGTGAATCAGAGGCGGGCAATCAGATGCAGGGAATCAGAGGCAGGGAATCAGAGGCAGGGAATCAGAGGCAGGGAATCTGAGGCAGGGAATCTGTGTTGGGGAACCAGAGGCGGGAAAACAGCCAAGTAAACAGAGGCGGGTAAACATAGGTGGGGAATCAGAGGCGGGGAATCAGATATGGGGAAACAGAGGTGGGGAATCAGAGGCGGGGAAACAGAGGCAGGGAATCAGATATGGGGAATCAGATGCGGGGAATCAGAGGCGGGGAATCAGAGCTGGGGAATCAGAGGTGGGGAATCAGATTTGGGGAATCAGAGGCGGGGACTTAGATATTGGGAAACAGAGGCGGGGAATCAGAGGCCGGGAAACCCAGGAGGGGAATCAGATATGGGGAATCAGAGGTGGGGAATCAGAGGCAAGGAATCAGATGTGCGGAATCAGAGATGGGGAATCAGAGGCAGGGAATCAGAATCAGAAGCAGGGAATCAGAGGCCGGGAATCAGAGGCCGGAATCAGATGCTGGGAATCAGAGGCCTGGAATCAGAGGCGGGGAATCAGAGGCAGGGAATCAGATGCGGGGAATCAGAGGCGGGGAATCAGAGCTGGGGAATCAGAGGTGGGGTATTAGAGTTGGGGAATCAGAGGCGGGGAATCAGATATGGGGAAACAGAGGTGGGGAATCGAGGCAGGGAAACAGAGGCAGGGAATCAGATATGGGGAATCAGAGGTGGGGAATCAGAGATGGGGAATCAGAGGCGGTGAATCAGAGATGGGGAATCAGAGGCGGGGAATCAGAGGCAGGAAATCAGACACGGGGATTCAGAGGCTGGGAATCAGACGGGGGGAATCAAAGGCGGGGAATCAGAGCTGGGGAATCAGAGGCAGGGAATCAGAGGCGGGGAATCAGATATGGGGAATCAGAGGCTGGGATTCAGAGGCGGGGAATCAGAGGCAGGGAATCAGACACGGGGAATCAGAGGTGGGGAATCAGAGATGGGGAATCAGAGGCGGGGAATCAGAGGCAGCGAATCAGACGCGGGGAATCTGAGGCGGGGAATCAGAGCTGGGGAATCAGAGGTGGGGAATCAGAGTTGGGGAATCAGAGGCAGGGAATCGGATGTGCGGAATCAGAGATGGGGAATCAGATGTGGGGAATCAGAGGAATCAGAGATGGGGAATCAGAGGCGGGGAATCAGAGGCAGGAAATCAGACACGGGGATTCAGAGGCTGGGAATCAGACGGGGGGAATCAAAGGCGGGGAATCAAAGCTGGGGAATCAGAGGCAGGGAATCAGAGTTGGGGATTCAGAGACGGGGAATCAGATATGGGGAAACAGAGGCGGGGAATCAGAGGCGGGCAAACAGAGGCGGGGAATTAGATATGGGGAATCAGAGGTGGGGAATCAGAGGTGGTGAATCAGTGATGGGGAATCACAGGCGGGGAATCAGAGGCAGGGAATAGAACGCAGGGAATCAGACGCAGGGAATCAGAGCTGGGGAATCAGAGGCGGGGAATCATAGTTGGGAATCAGAGGCGGGGAATCAGATATGGGGAAACAGAGGCGGGGAATCAGAGGCGGGGAAACAGAGGCGGGGAATCAGATATGGGGAAACGGATGCGGGGAATCAGAGGCGGGGAATCAGAGCTGGGGAATCAGAGGCGGGGAATCAGAGTTGGGGCATCAGAGGTGGGGAATTAGATATAGGGAAACAGAGGCGGGGAATCAGAGGCGGGGAAACAGAGGCGGGGAATCAGATATGGGGAATCAGAGGTGGGGAATCAGAGGCAGGGAATCAGATGTGCGGAATCAGAGTTGGGAATCAGAGGCAGGGAATCAGAATCAGAAGCGGGGAATCAGAGGCCGGGAATCAGAGGCCGGGAATCAGATGCTGGGAATAAGAGGCCGGGAATCAGAGGTGGGGAATCAGAGTCCGGGAATCAGAGATGGGGATTCAGAGGCGGGGAATGAGATATGGAGAATCAGAGGCGGGGAATCAGAGGCTGGGAAACAGAGGTGGGGAATCAGATATGGGGAATCAGAGGTGGCGAATCAAAGGCGGTGAATCAGAGATGGGGAACCAGAGGCGGGGAATCAGAGGCAGGGAATCAGATGCGGGGAATCAGAGGCGGGGAATCAGAGCTGGCGAATCAGAGGCGGGGAATCAGAGGTGGGCAATCAGAGGCGGGGAATCAGATATGGGGAATCAGAGGCGGGGAATCAGAGGCGGGGAAACAGAGGCGGGGAATCAAATATAGGGAATCAGAGGTGGGGAATCAGAGGTTGTGAATCAGAGATGGGGAATCAAGGCGGGGAATCAGAGGCAGGGAATCAGACACGGGGAATCAGAGGCGGGGATTCAGAGCTGGGGAATCAGAGGCGGGGAATCAGAGTTGGGGAATCAGAGGCAGGGAATCAGATATGGGGAATCAGAGGCGGGGAATCAGAGGTGGGGAAACAGAGGCGGGGAATCAGATATGGGGAATCAGAGGTGGGGAATCAGGGGCAGGGATTCAGTGTCAGGGAATCAGAGGCAGGGAATCAGAGGCGGGGAATCAGAGGCAGGGAATCAGACACGGGGAATCAGAGGCGGGGAATCAGAGATGGGGAATCAGAGGCGGGGAATCAGAGGCAGGGAATCGGACGCCGGGAATCTGAGTCGGGGAATCAGAGCTGGGGAATCAGAGGCGGAGAATCAGAGTTGGGGAATCAGAGGCGGGGAATCAGAGGCAGGGAATCGGACGCCGGGAATCTGAGTCGGGGAATCAGAGCTGGGGAATCAGAGGCGGAGAATCAGAGTTGGGGAAAGAGATGTGGGGAAACGTAGGCCAGGAAAGATGCACGGAAAGGGAGGCGGTGAATCAGAGGCGGGGAATCAGAGGCGGGGAATCAGAGGCAGGGAATCAGAGGGGGATAATCAGAGGCGGCGAATCAGAGGCGTGGAATCAGAGGTGGGGAAAGAGATGTGGGGAAACAGGCGGGTAAACAGAAGCGGGTAAACATAGGTGCATAAATAGAGGCGGCGAAAGAGATGGGCGAAACATAGTGGTTGGAACTTGTATGTTGAAAATGAGTTACACAGAACAGATCAAACAGAGTTGTTGAAATTGAGGGAGGGAAAGAGAGGCACGGAAAGAGTGGAGGGGAAAGAGTTCAGGCAAAAGAGAGGCGTAGAGACAGTGGTGGGGAATCAGAGGCGGGGAATCAGAGGCGGGGAATCAGAGGCAGGGAATCAGAGGCGGGGAAAGATATGTGGGGAAACGTAGGCCAGGAAAGTTGAGCGGAAAGGTAGGCAGTGAATCAGAGGTGGGGAATCAGAGGCGGGGAATCAGAGGCGGGGAATCAGAGGCGGGGAATCAGAGGCGGGGAATCAGAAGCGGGGAATCAGAGGTGGGGAATCCGAGGCGGGGTATCAGAGGTTGAGAATCAGAGATGGGCATTCAGATGCAGGGAATCAGAGGCAGGGAATCAGAGGCAGGGAATCAGAGTCACGGAATCTGAGGTAGGGAATCTGAGGTGGGGAATCAGAGGCGGGGAAACAGGCGGGTAAACAGAGGCGGGTAAACATAGGCGGGGAATCAGAGGCAGGGAATCAGAGGCGGGGAATCAGAGGCGGTGAATCAGAGGCGGGGAATCAGAGGCGGGGAATCAGATGCGGGGAATCAGAGGCGGGGAATCAGAGGTGGGGTATTAGATGAGGGGAATCAGAGGCGGGGAATCAGAGGCGGGGAATCAGAGGCGGGGAATCAGAGGCGTGGAATCAGAGGCGGGGAATCAGAGGCGGGGAATCAGAAGTGGGGAATCAGATGTGGGGAATCAGAGGCGGGGAATCAGAGGCAGGGAATCAGAGGCGGGCAATCAGAAGTGGGGAATCAGAAGCGGGGAATCAGAGGCGGGGAAACAGAGGTGGTGAATCAGAGGCGGGGAATCAGAAGTGGGGAATCAGAGGTGGGGAATCAGAGGCGGGGAATCAGAGGCGGGGAATCAGAGGCGGGCAATCAGATGCAGGGTATCAGAGGCAGGGAATCAGAGGCAGGGAATCAGAGGCAGGGAATCTGAGGCAGGGAATCTGTGTTGGGGAACCAGAGGCGGGAAAACAGGCAAGTAAACAGAGGCGGGTAAACATAGGTGGGGAATCAGAGGCGGGGAATCAGAGCCGGGAAATCAGAGGCGGGGAATCTGAGGCGGGGAATCAGATGCATGGAATCAGATGCGGGACATCAGAGGTGCGGTATCAGAGGCGGGGAATTAGAGGCGGGGAATCAGAGGCAGGGAATGAGAGGCATGGAATCAGAGGCGGGGAATCAGAGGCGGGTAAACATAGGCGGGGAATCAGAGGCGGGGAATCAGAGGCGGGGAATCAGAGGCGGGGAATCAGAGCCGGGAAATCAGAGGCGGGGAATCTGAGGCGGGGAATCAGATGCAGGGAATCAGATGCGGGACATCAGAGGTGCGGTATCAGAGGCGGGGAATTAGAGGAGGGGAATCAGAGGCGGGGAATCAGAGGCGTGGAATCAGAGGCGGGGAATCAGAGGCGGGTAAACATAGGCGGGGAATCAGAGGCGGGGAATCAGAGGCGGGGAATCAGAGGCGGGGAATCAGAGGCGGGGAATCAGAGGCGTGGAATCAGATGCGGTGAATCAGTGGCGGAGAATCAGAGGCGGGGTATTAGACGAGGGGAATCGGAGATGGGGAATCAGAGGCAGTGAATCAGAGGCGGGGAACCAGAGGCGGGGAATCAGAGTCCGGGAATCAGATATGGGGAAACAGAGGCGGGGAATCCGAGGCGGGGAAACAGAGGCGGGGAATCAGATATGGGGAATCAGAGGTGGGGAATCAGAGGTTGGGAATCAGAGGCAGGGAATCAGAGGCTTGGAATCAGATGCAGGGAATCAGATGCGGGGAATCAGAGGCGTGGAATCAGAGCTGGGGAATCAGAGGTGGGGAATCAGATTTGGGGAATCAGAGGCGGGGACTTAGATATTGGGAAACAGAGGCGGGGAATCAGAGGCGGGGAAACCCAGGCGGGGAATCAGATATGGGGAATCAGAGGTGGGGAATCAGAGGCAAGGAATCAGATGTGCGGAATCAGAGATGGGGAATCAGAGGCAGGGAATCAGAATCAGAAGCAGGGAATCAGAGGCCGGGAATCAGAGGACGGAATCAGATGCTGTGAATCAGAGGCCTGGAATCAGAGGCGGGGAATCAGAGGCAGGGAATCAGATGCGGGGAATCAGAGGCGGGGAATCAGAGCTGGGGAATCAGAGGTGGGGTATTAGAGTTGGGGAATCAGAGGCGGGGAATCAGATATGGGGAAACAGAGGTGGGGAATCAGAGGCGGGGAAACAGAGGCAGGGAATCAGATATGGGGAATCAGAGGTGGGGAATCAGAGATGGGGAATCAGAGGCGGTGAATCAGAGATGGGGAATCAGAGGCGGGGAATCAGAGGCAGGAAATCAGACACGGGGATTCAGAGGCTGGGAATCAGACGGGGGGAATCAAAGGCGGGGAATCAGAGCTGGGGAATCAGAGGCAGGGAATCAGAGGCGGGGAATCAGATATGGGGAATCAGAGGCTGGGATTCAGAGGCGGGGAATCAGAGGCAGGGAATCAGACACGGGGAATCAGAGGTGGGGAATCAGAGATGGGGAATCAGAGGCGGGGAATCAGAGGCAGGGAATCAGACGCGGGGAATCTGAGGCGGGGAATCAGAGCTGGGGAATCAGAGGTGGGGAATCAGAGTTGGGGAATCAGAGGCAGGGAATCGGATGTGCGGAATCAGAGATGGGGAATCAGATGTGGGGAATCAGAGGAATCAGAGATGGGGAATCAGAGGCGGGGAATCAGAGGCAGGAAATCAGACACGGGGATTCAGAGGCTGGGAATCAGACGGGGGGAATCAAAGGCGGGGAATCAGAGCTGGGGAATCAGAGGCAGGGAATCAGAGTTGGGGATTCAGAGACGGGGAATCAGATATGGGGAAACAGAGGCGGGGAATCAGAGGCGGGCAAACAGAGGCGGGGAATTAGATATGGGGAATCAGAGGTGGGGAATCAGAGGTGGTGAATCAGTGATGGGGAATCACAGGCGGGGAATCAGAGGCAGGGAATAGAATGCAGGGAATCAGACGCAGGGAATCAGAGCTGGGGAATCAGAGGCGGGGAATCATAGTTGGGAATCAGAGGCGGGGAATCAGATATGGGGAAACAGAGGCGGGGAATCAGAGGCGGGGAAACAGAGGCGGGGAATCAGATATGGGGAATCGGATGCGGGGAATCAGAGGCGGGGAATCAGAGCTGGGGAATCAGAGGCGGGGAATCAGAGTTGGGGCATCAGAGGTGGGGAATTAGATATAGGGAAACAGAGGCGGGGAATCAGAGGCGGGGAAACAGAGGCGGGGAATCAGATATGGGGAATCAGAGGTGGGGAATCAGAGGCAGGGAATCAGATGTGCGGAATCAGAGATGGGGAATCAGAGGCAGGGAATCAGAATCAGAAGCGGGGAATCAGAGGCCGGGAATCAGAGGCCGGGAATCAGATGCTGGGAATAAGAGGCCGGGAATCAGAGGTGGGGAATCAGAGTCCGGGAATCAGAGATGGGGATTCAGAGGCGGGGAATGAGATATGGAGAATCAGAGGCGGGGAATCAGAGGCCGGGAATCAGAGGTGGGGAATCAGATATGGGGAATCAGAGGTGGCGAATCAAAGGCGGTGAATCAGAGATGGGGAACCAGAGGCGGGGAATCAGAGGCAGGGAATCAGATGCGGGGAATCAGAGGCGGGGAATCAGAGCTGGCGAATCAGAGGCGGGGAATCAGAGGTGGGGAATCAGAGGCGGGGTATCAGAGGTTGAGAATCAGAGATGGGCATTCAGATGCAGGGAATCAGAGGCAGGGAATCAGAGGCAGGGAATCAGAGTCACGGAATCTGAGGTAGGGAATCTGAGGTGGGGAATCAGAGGCGGGGAAACAGGCGGGTAAACAGAGGCGGGTAAACATAGGCGGGGAATCAGAGGCAGGGAATCAGAGGCGGGGAATCAGAGGCGGTGAATCAGAGGCGGGGAATCAGAGGCGGGGAATCAGATGCGGGGAATCAGAGGCGGGGAATCAGAGGTGGGGTATTAGATGAGGGGAATCAGAGGCGGGGAATCAGAGGCGGGGAATCAGAGGCGGGGAATCAGAGGCGTGGAATCAGAGGCGGGGAATCAGAGGCGGGGAATCAGAAGTGGGGAATCAGATGTGGGGAATCAGAGGCGGGGAATCAGAGGCAGGGAATCAGAGGCGGGCAATCAGAAGTGGGGAATCAGAAGCGGGGAATCAGAGGCGGGGAAACAGAGGCGGTGAATCAGAGGCGGGGAATCAGAAGTGGGGAATCAGAGGTGGGGAATCAGAGGCGGGGAATCAGAGGCGGGGAATCAGAGGCGGGCAATCAGATGCAGGGAATCAGAGGCAGGGAATCAGAGGCAGGGAATCAGAGGCAGGGAATCTGAGGCAGGGAATCTGTGTTGGGGAACCAGAGGCGGGAAAACAGGCAAGTAAACAGAGGCGGGTAAACATAGGTGGGGAATCAGAGGCGGGGAATCAGAGCCGGGAAATCAGAGGCGGGGAATCTGAGGCGGGGAATCAGATGCATGGAATCAGATGCGGGACATCAGAGGTGCGGTATCAGAGGCGGGGAATTAGAGGCGGGGAATCAGAGGCGGGGAATCAGAGTCGTGGAATCAGAGGCGGGGAATCAGAGGCGGGTAAACATAGGCGGGGAATCAGAGGCGGGGAATCAGAGGCGGGGAATCAGAGGCGGGGAATCAGAGCCGGGAAATCAGAGGCGGGGAATCTGAGGCGGGGAATCAGATGCAGGGAATCAGATGCGGGACATCAGAGGTGCGGTATCAGAGGCGGGGAATTAGAGGCGGGGAATCAGAGGCGGGGAATCAGAGGCGTGGAATCAGAGGCGGGGAATCAGAGGCGGGTAAACATAGGCGGGGAATCAGAGGCGGGGAATCAGAGGCGGGGAATCAGAGGCGGGGAATCAGAGGCGGGGAATCAGAGGCGTGGAATCAGATGCGGTGAATCAGTGGCGGAGAATCAGAGGCGGGGTATTAGACGAGGGGAATCGGAGATGGGGAATCAGAGGCAGTGAATCAGAGGCGGGGAATCAGAGGCGGGGAATCAGAGTCCGGGAATCAGATATGGGGAAACAGAGGCGGGGAATCCGAGGCGGGGAAACAGAGGCGGGGAATCAGATATGGGGAATCAGAGGTGGGGAATCAGAGGTTGGGAATCAGAGGCAGGGAATCAGAGGCTTGGAATCAGATGCAGGGAATCAGATGCGGGGAATCAGAGGCGGGGAATCAGAGCTGGGGAATCAGAGGTGGGGAATCAGATTTGGGGAATCAGAGGCGGGGACTTAGATATTGGGAAACAGAGGCGGGGAATCAGAGGCGGGGAAACCCAGGCGGGGAATCAGATATGGGGAATCAGAGGTGGGGAATCAGAGGCAAGGAATCAGATGTGCGGAATCAGAGATGGGGAATCAGAGGCAGGGAATCAGAATCAGAAGCAGGGAATCAGAGGCCGGGAATCAGAGGCCGGAATCAGATGCTGGGAATCAGAGGCCTGGAATCAGAGGCGGGGAATCAGAGGCAGGGAATCAGATGCGGGGAATCAGAGGCGGGGAATCAGAGCTGGGGAATCAGAGGTGGGGTATTAGAGTTGGGGAATCAGAGGCGGGGAATCAGATATGGGGAAACAGAGGTGGGGAATCAGAGGCGGGGAAACAGAGGCAGGGAATCAGATATGGGGAATCAGAGGTGGGGAATCAGAGATGGGGAATCAGAGGCGGTGAATCAGAGATGGGGAATCAGAGGCGGGGAATCAGAGGCAGGAAATCAGACACGGGGATTCAGAGGCTGGGAATCAGACGGGGGGAATCAAAGGCGGGGAATCAGAGCTGGGGAATCAGAGGCAGGGAATCAGAGGCGGGGAATCAGATATGGGGAATCAGAGGCTGGGATTCAGAGGCGGGGAATCAGAGGCAGGGAATCAGACACGGGGAATCAGAGGTGGGGAATCAGAGATGGGGAATCAGAGGCGGGGAATCAGAGGCAGGGAATCAGACGCGGGGAATCTGAGGCGGGGAATCAGAGCTGGGGAATCAGAGGTGGGGAATCAGAGTTGGGGAATCAGAGGCAGGGAATCGGATGTGCGGAATCAGAGATGGGGAATCAGATGTGGGGAATCAGAGGAATCAGAGATGGGGAATCAGAGGCGGGGAATCAGAGGCAGGAAATCAGACACGGGGATTCCGAGGCTGGGAATCAGACGGGGGGAATCAAAGGCGGGGAATCAGAGCTGGGGAATCAGAGGCAGGGAATCTGAGGCAGGGGATCTGAGGCAGGGAGTCAGAGGTGGGGAATCAGAGGCGGGGAATCAGAGGCAGGGAATCAGATGAAGGGACTCTGATGCAGGGAATCTGAGGCAGGGAATCTGAGGCAGGGAATCTGTGGCAGGGAATCTGATGAGGGTTATCAGAAGGGGGAAATGAGATTTGGGAAACGAGATGCAGAGAAAGAGGCACGGAAATAGAGGCAGGGAAAGAGAGGCAGGGAATCAGAGGCGGGGAATCAGAGGTGGGGAATCAGAGGCGGGGAATCAGAGGCGGGGAATCAGAGGGGGGAATCAGAGGCGGGGAATCAGAGGCGGGGAATCAGAGGCAGGGAATCAGAGGCGGGAAATCAGAGATGGCGAATCTGAGGCGTGGAATCAGAGGTGGGGAAAGAGATGTGGGGAAACGTAGGCCAGGAAAGATGCACGGAAAGGGAGGCGGTGAATCAGAGGCGGGGAATCAGAGGCGGGGAATCAGAGGCAGGGAATCAGAGGGGGGCAATCAGAGGCGGCGAATCAGAGGCGTGGAATCAGAGGTGGGGAAAGAGATGTGGGGAAACAGGCGGGTAAACAGAAGCGGGTAAACATAGGTGCATAAATAGAGGCGGCGAAAGAGATGGGCGAAACATAGTGGTTGGAACTTGTATGTTGAAAATGAGTTACACAGAACAGATCAAACAGAGTTGTTGAAATTGAGGGAGGGAAAGAGAGGCACGGAAAGAGTGGAGGGGAAAGAGTTCAGGCAAAAGAGAGGCGTAGAGACAGTGGTGGGGAATCAGAGGCGGGGAATCAGAGGCGGGGAATCAGAGGCAGGGAATCAGAGGCGGGGAAAGATATGTGGGGAAACGTAGGCCAGGAAAGTTGAGCGGAAAGGTAGGCAGTGAATCAGAGGTGGGGAATCAGAGGCGGGGAATCAGAGGCGGGGAATCAGAGGCGGGGAATCAGAGGCGGGGAATCAGAAGCGGGGAATCAGAGGTGGGGAATCAGAGGCGGGGTATCAGAGGTTGAGAATCAGAGATGGGCATTCAGATGCAGGGAATCAGAGGCAGGGAATCAGAGGCAGGGAATCAGAGTCACGGAATCTGAGGTAGGGAATCTGAGGTGGGGAATCAGAGGCGGGGAAACAGGCGGGTAAACAGAGGCGGGTAAACATAGGCGGGGAATCAGAGGCAGGGAATCAGAGGCGGGGAATCAGAGGCGGTGAATCAGAGGCGGGGAATCAGAGGCGGGGAATCAGAGGCGGGGAATCAGAGGCGTGGAATCAGAGGCGGGGAATCAGAGGCGGGGAATCAGAAGTGGGGAATCAGATGTGGGGAATCAGAGGCGGGGAATCAGAGGCAGGGAATCAGAGGCGGGCAATCAGAAGTGGGGAATCAGAAGCGGGGAATCAGAGGCGGGGAAACAGAGGCGGTGAATCAGAGGCGGGGAATCAGAAGTGGGGAATCAGAGGTGGGAAATCAGAGGCGGGGAATCAGAGGCGGGGAATCAGAGGCGGGCAATCAGATGCAGGGAATCAGAGGCAGGGAATCAGAGGCAGGGAATCAGAGGCAGGGAATCTGAGGCAGGGAATCTGTGTTGGGGAACCAGAGGCGGGAAAACAGGAGAGTAAACAGAGGCGGGTAAACATAGGTGGGGAATCAGAGGCGGGGAATCAGAGCCGGGAAATCAGAGGCGGGGAATCTGAGGCGGGGAATCAGATGCAGGGAATCAGATGCGGGACATCAGAGGTGCGGTATCAGAGGCGGGGAATTAGAGGCGGGGAATCAGAGGCGGGGAATCAGAGGCGTGGAATCAGAGGCGGGGAATCAGAGGCGGGTAAACATAGGCGGGGAATCAGAGGCGGGGAATCAGAGGCGGGGAATCAGAGGCGGGGAATCAGAGGCGGGGAATCAGAGGCGTGGAATCAGATGCGGTGAATCAGTGGCGGAGAATCAGAGGCGGGGTATTAGACGAGGGGAATCGGAGATGGGGAATCAGAGGCAGTGAATCAGAGGCGGGGAATCAGAGGCGGGGAATCAGAGTCCGGGAATCAGATATGGGGAAACAGAGGCGGGGAATCCGAGGCGGGGAAACAGAGGCGGGGAATCAGATATGGGGAATCAGAGGTTGGGAATCAGAGGCAGGGAATCAGAGGCTTGGAATCAGATGCAGGGAATCAGATGCGGGGAATCAGAGGCGGGGAATCAGAGCTGGGGAATCAGAGGTGGGGAATCAGATTTGGGGAATCAGAGGCGGGGACTTAGATATTGGGAAACAGAGGCGGGGAATCAGAGGCCGGGAAACCCAGGCGGGGAATCAGATATGGGGAATCAGAGGTGGGGAATCAGAGGCAAGGAATCAGATGTGCGGAATCAGAGATGGGGAATCAGAGGCAGGGAATCAGAATCAGAAGCAGGGAATCAGAGGCCGGGAATCAGAGGCCGGAATCAGATGCTGGGAATCAGAGGCCTGGAATCAGAGGCGGGGAATCAGAGGCAGGGAATCAGATGCGGGGAATCAGAGGCGGGGAATCAGAGCTGGGGAATCAGAGGTGGGGTATTAGAGTTGGGGAATCAGAGGCGGGGAATCAGATATGGGGAAACAGAGGTGGGGAATCGAGGCAGGGAAACAGAGGCAGGGAATCAGTTATGGGGAATCAGAGGTGGGGAATCAGAGATGGGGAATCAGAGGCGGTGAATCAGAGATGGGGAATCAGAGGCGGGGAATCAGAGGCAGGAAATCAGACACGGGGATTCAGAGGCTGGGAATCAGACGGGGGGAATCAAAGGCGGGGAATCAGAGCTGGGGAATCAGAGGCAGGGAATCAGAGGCGGGGAATCAGATATGGGGAATCAGAGGCTGGGATTCAGAGGCGGGGAATCAGAGGCAGGGAATCAGACACGGGAAATCAGAGGTGGGGAATCAGAGATGGGGAATCAGAGGCGGGGAATCAGAGGCAGGGAATCAGACGCGGGGAATCTGAGGCGGGGAATCAGAGCTGGGGAATCAGAGGTGGGGAATCAGAGTTGGGGAATCAGAGGCAGGGAATCGGATGTGCGGAATCAGAGATGGGGAATCAGATGTGGGGAATCAGAGGAATCAGAGATGGGGAATCAGAGGCGGGGAATCAGAGGCAGGAAATCAGACACGGGGATTCAGAGGCTGGGAATCAGACGGGGGGAATCAAAGGCGGGGAATCAAAGCTGGGGAATCAGAGGCAGGGAATCAGAGTTGGGGATTCAGAGACGGGGAATCAGATATGGGGAAACAGAGGCGGGGAATCAGAGGCGGGCAAACAGAGGCGGGGAATTAGATATGGGGAATCAGAGGTGGGGAATCAGAGGTGGTGAATCAGTGATGGGGAATCACAGGCGGGGAATCAGAGGCAGGGAATAGAACGCAGGGAATCAGACGCAGGGAATCAGAGCTGGGGAATCAGAGGCGGGGAATCATAGTTGGGAATCAGAGGCGGGGAATCAGATATGGGGAAACAGAGGCGGGGAATCAGAGGCGGGGAAACAGAGGCGGGGAATCAGATATGGGGAAACGGATGCGGGGAATCAGAGGCGGGGAATCAGAGCTGGGGAATCAGAGGCGGGGAATCAGAGTTGGGGCATCAGAGGTGGGGAATTAGATATAGGGAAACAGAGGCGGGGAATCAGAGGCGGGGAAACAGAGGCGGGGAATCAGATATGGGGAATCAGAGGTGGGGAATCAGAGGCAGGGAATCAGATGTGCGGAATCAGAGATGGGGAATCAGAGGCAGGGAATCAGAATCAGAAGCGGGGAATCAGAGGCCGGGAATCAGAGGCCGGGAATCAGATGCTGGGAATAAGAGGCCGGGAATCAGAGGTGGGGAATCAGAGTCCGGGAATCAGAGATGGGGATTCAGAGGCGGGGAATGAGATATGGAGAATCAGAGGCGGGGAATCAGAGGCTGGGAAACAGAGGTGGGGAATCAGATATGGGGAATCAGAGGTGGCGAATCAAAGGCGGTGAATCAGAGATGGGGAACCAGAGGCGGGGAATCAGAGGCAGGGAATCAGATGCGGGGAATCAGAGGCGGGGAATCAGAGCTGGCGAATCAGAGGCGGGGAATCAGAGGTGGGCAATCAGAGGCGGGGAATCAGATATGGGGAATCAGAGGCGGGGAATCAGAGGCGGGGAAACAGAGGCGGGGAATCAAATATAGGGAATCAGAGGTGGGGAATCAGAGGTTGTGAATCAGAGATGGGGAATCAAGGCGGGGAATCAGAGGCAGGGAATCAGACACGGGGAATCAGAGGCGGGGATTCAGAGCTGGGGAATCAGAGGCGGGGAATCAGAGTTGGGGAATCAGAGGCAGGGAATCAGATATGGGGAATCAGAGGCGGGGAATCAGAGGTGGGGAAACAGAGGCGGGGAATCAGATATGGGGAATCAGAGGTGGGGAATCAGGGGCAGGGATTCAGTGTCAGGGAATCAGAGGCAGGGAATCAGAGGCGGGGAATCAGAGGCAGGGAATCAGACACGGGGAATCAGAGGCGGGGAATCAGAGATGGGGAATCAGAGGCGGGGAATCAGAGGCAGGGAATCGGACGCCGGGAATCTGAGTCGGGGAATCAGAGCTGGGGAATCAGAGGCGGAGAATCAGAGTTGGGGAATCAGAGGCGGGGAATCAGAGGCAGGGAATCGGACGCCGGGAATCTGAGTCGGGGAATCAGAGCTGGGGAATCAGAGGCGGAGAATCAGAGTTGGGGAAAGAGATGTGGGGAAACGTAGGCCAGGAAAGATGCACGGAAAGGGAGGCGGTGAATCAGAGGCGGGGAATCAGAGGCGGGGAATCAGAGGCAGGGAATCAGAGGGGGATAATCAGAGGCGGCGAATCAGAGGCGTGGAATCAGAGGTGGGGAAAGAGATGTGGGGAAACAGGCGGGTAAACAGAAGCGGGTAAACATAGGTGCATAAATAGAGGCGGCGAAAGAGATGGGCGAAACATAGTGGTTGGAACTTGTATGTTGAAAATGAGTTACACAGAACAGATCAAACAGAGTTGTTGAAATTGAGGGAGGGAAAGAGAGGCACGGAAAGAGTGGAGGGGAAAGAGTTCAGGCAAAAGAGAGGCGTAGAGACAGTGGTGGGGAATCAGAGGCGGGGAATCAGAGGCGGGGAATCAGAGGCAGGGAATCAGAGGCGGGGAAAGATATGTGGGGAAACGTAGGCCAGGAAAGTTGAGCGGAAAGGTAGGCAGTGAATCAGAGGTGGGGAATCAGAGGCGGGGAATCAGAGGCGGGGAATCAGAGGCGGGGAATCAGAGGCGGGGAATCAGAAGCGGGGAATCAGAGGTGGGGAATCCGAGGCGGGGTATCAGAGGTTGAGAATCAGAGATGGGCATTCAGATGCAGGGAATCAGAGGCAGGGAATCAGAGGCAGGGAATCAGAGTCACGGAATCTGAGGTAG
The DNA here is from genome assembly GCF_036971445.1 of Narcine bancroftii. NCBI lineage: Eukaryota > Metazoa > Chordata > Chondrichthyes > Torpediniformes > Narcinidae > Narcine > Narcine bancroftii. The sequence continues at coordinate 2,544,751 of NW_027211883.1, forward strand.
GGAATCTGAGGTGGGGAATCAGAGGCGGGGAAACAGGCGGGTAAACAGAGGCGGGTAAACATAGGCGGGGAATCAGAGGCAGGGAATCAGAGGCGGGGAATCAGAGGCGGTGAATCAGAGGCGGGGAATCAGAGGCGGGGAATCAGATGCGGGGAATCAGAGGCGGGGAATCAGAGGTGGGGTATTAGATGAGGGGAATCAGAGGCGGGGAATCAGAGGCGGGGAATCAGAGGCGGGGAATCAGAGGCGTGGAATCAGAGGCGGGGAATCAGAGGCGGGGAATCAGAAGTGGGGAATCAGATGTGGGGAATCAGAGGCGGGGAATCAGAGGCAGGGAATCAGAGGCGGGCAATCAGAAGTGGGGAATCAGAAGCGGGGAATCAGAGGCGGGGAAACAGAGGTGGTGAATCAGAGGCGGGGAATCAGAAGTGGGGAATCAGAGGTGGGGAATCAGAGGCGGGGAATCAGAGGCGGGGAATCAGAGGCGGGCAATCAGATGCAGGGAATCAGAGGCAGGGAATCAGAGGCAGGGAATCAGAGGCAGGGAATCTGAGGCAGGGAATCTGTGTTGGGGAACCAGAGGCGGGAAAACAGGCAAGTAAACAGAGGCGGGTAAACATAGGTGGGGAATCAGAGGCGGGGAATCAGAGCCGGGAAATCAGAGGCGGGGAATCTGAGGCGGGGAATCAGATGCATGGAATCAGATGCGGGACATCAGAGGTGCGGTATCAGAGGCGGGGAATTAGAGGCGGGGAATCAGAGGCAGGGAATCAGAGGCATGGAATCAGAGGCGGGGAATCAGAGGCGGGTAAACATAGGCGGGGAATCAGAGGCGGGGAATCAGAGGCGGGGAATCAGAGGCGGGGAATCAGAGCCGGGAAATCAGAGGCGGGGAATCTGAGGCGGGGAATCAGATGCAGGGAATCAGATGCGGGACATCAGAGGTGCGGTATCAGAGGCGGGGAATTAGAGGAGGGGAATCAGAGGCGGGGAATCAGAGGCGTGGAATCAGAGGCGGGGAATCAGAGGCGGGTAAACATAGGCGGGGAATCAGAGGCGGGGAATCAGAGGCGGGGAATCAGAGGCGGGGAATCAGAGGCGGGGAATCAGAGGCGTGGAATCAGATGCGGTGAATCAGTGGCGGAGAATCAGAGGCGGGGTATTAGACGAGGGGAATCGGAGATGGGGAATCAGAGGCAGTGAATCAGAGGCGGGGAACCAGAGGCGGGGAATCAGAGTCCGGGAATCAGATATGGGGAAACAGAGGCGGGGAATCCGAGGCGGGGAAACAGAGGCGGGGAATCAGATATGGGGAATCAGAGGTGGGGAATCAGAGGTTGGGAATCAGAGGCAGGGAATCAGAGGCTTGGAATCAGATGCAGGGAATCAGATGCGGGGAATCAGAGGCGTGGAATCAGAGCTGGGGAATCAGAGGTGGGGAATCAGATTTGGGGAATCAGAGGCGGGGACTTAGATATTGGGAAACAGAGGCGGGGAATCAGAGGCGGGGAAACCCAGGCGGGGAATCAGATATGGGGAATCAGAGGTGGGGAATCAGAGGCAAGGAATCAGATGTGCGGAATCAGAGATGGGGAATCAGAGGCAGGGAATCAGAATCAGAAGCAGGGAATCAGAGGCCGGGAATCAGAGGACGGAATCAGATGCTGGGAATCAGAGGCCTGGAATCAGAGGCGGGGAATCAGAGGCAGGAAATCAGATGCGGGGAATCAGAGGCGGGTAATCAGAGCTGGGGAATCAGAGGTGGGGTATTAGAGTTGGGGAATCAGAGGCGGGGAATCAGATATGGGGAAACAGAGGTGGGGAATCAGAGGCGGGGAAACAGAGGCAGGGAATCAGATATGGGGAATCAGAGGTGGGGAATCAGAGATGGGGAATCAGAGGCGGTGAATCAGAGATGGGGAATCAGAGGCGGGGAATCAGAGGCAGGAAATCAGACACGGGGATTCAGAGGCTGGGAATCAGACGGGGGGAATCAAAGGCGGGGAATCAGAGCTGGGGAATCAGAGGCAGGGAATCAGAGGCGGGGAATCAGAGGCAGGGAATCAGACACGGGGAATCAGAGGTGGGGAATCAGAGATGGGGAATCAGAGGCGGGGAATCAGAGGCAGGGAATCAGACGCGGGGAATCTGAGGCGGGGAATCAGAGCTGGGGAATCAGAGGTGGGGAATCAGAGTTGGGGAATCAGAGGCAGGGAATCGGATGTGCGGAATCAGAGATGGGGAATCAGATGTGGGGAATCAGAGGAATCAGAGATGGGGAATCAGAGGCGGGGAATCAGAGGCAGGAAATCAGACACGGGGATTCAGAGGCTGGGAATCAGACGGGGGGAATCAAAGGCGGGGAATCAGAGCTGGGGAATCAGAGGAAGGGAATCAGAGTTGGGGATTCAGAGACGGGGAATCAGATATGGGGAAACAGAGGCGGGGAATCAGAGGCGGGCAAACAGAGGCGGGGAATTAGATATGGGGAATCAGAGGTGGGGAATCAGAGGTGGTGAATCAGTGATGGGGAATCACAGGCGGGGAATCAGAGGCAGGGAATAGAACGCAGGGAATCAGACGCAGGGAATCAGAGCTGGGGAATCAGAGGCGGGGAATCATAGTTGGGAATCAGAGGCGGGGAATCAGATATGGGGAAACAGAGGCGGGGAATCAGAGGCGGGGAAACAGAGGCGGGGAATCAGATATGGGGAATCGGATGCGGGGAATTAGAGGCGGGGAATCAGAGCTGGGGAATCAGAGGCGGGGAATCAGAGTTGGGGCATCAGAGGTGGGGAATTAGATATAGGGAAACAGAGGCGGGGAATCAGAGGCGGGGAAACAGAGGCGGGGAATCAGATATGGGGAATCAGAGGTGGGGAATCAGAGGCAGGGAATCAGATGTGCGGAATCAGAGATGGGGAATCAGAGGCAGGGAATCAGAATCAGAAGCGGGGAATCAGAGGCCGGGAATCAGAGGCCGGGAATCAGATGCTGGGAATAAGAGTCCGGGAATCAGAGATGGGGATTCAGAGGCGGGGAATGAGATATGGAGAATCAGAGGCGGGGAATCAGAGGCCGGGAAACAGAGGTGGGGAATCAGATATGGGGAATCAGAGGTGGCGAATCAAAGGCGGTGAATCAGAGATGGGGAACCAGAGGCGGGGAATCAGAGGCAGGGAATCAGATGCGTGGAATCAGAGGCGGGGAATCAGAGCTGGCGAATCAGAGGCGGGGAATCAGAGGTGGGGAATCAGAGGCGGGGTATCAGAGGTTGAGAATCAGAGATGGGCATTCAGATGCAGGGAATCAGAGGCAGGGAATCAGAGGCAGGGAATCAGAGTCACGGAATCTGAGGTAGGGAATCTGAGGTGGGGAATCAGAGGCGGGGAAACAGGCGGGTAAACAGAGGCGGGTAAACATAGGCGGGGAATCAGAGGCAGGGAATCAGAGGCGGGGAATCAGAGGCGGTGAATCAGAGGCGGGGAATCAGAGGCGGGGAATCAGATGCGGGGAATCAGAGGCGGGGAATCAGAGGTGGGGTATTAGATGAGGGGAATCAGAGGCGGGGAATCAGAGGCGGTGAATCAGAGGCGGGGAATCAGAGGCGTGGAATCAGAGGCGGGGAATCAGAGGCGGGGAATCAGAAGTGGGGAATCAGATGTGGTGAATCAGAGGCGGGGAATCAGAGGCAGGGAATCAGAGGCGGGCAATCAGAAGTGGGGAATCAGAAGCGGGGAATCAGAGGCGGGGAAACAGAGGCGGTGAATCAGAGGCGGGGAATCAGAAGTGGGGAATCAGAGGTGGGGAATCAGAGGCGGGGAATCAGAGGCGGGGAATCAGAGGCGGGCAATCAGATGCAGGGAATCAGAGGCAGGGAATCAGAGGCAGGGAATCAGAGGCAGGGAATCTGAGGCAGGGAATCTGTGTTGGGGAACCAGAGGCGGGAAAACAGGCAAGTAAACAGAGGCGGGTAAACATAGGTGGGGAATCAGAGGCGGGGAATCAGAGCCGGGAAATCAGAGGCGGGGAATCTGAGGCGGGGAATCAGATGCATGGAATCAGATGCGGGACATCAGAGGTGCGGTATCAGAGGCGGGGAATTAGAGGCGGGGAATCAGAGGCGGGGAATCAGAGGCGTGGAATCAGAGGCGGGGAATCAGAGGCGGGTAAACATAGGCGGGGAATCAGAGGCGGGGAATCAGAGGCGGGGAATCAGAGGCGGGGAATCAGAGCCGGGAAATCAGAGGCGGGGAAACAGGCGGGTAAACAGAGGCGGGTAAACATAGGCGGGGAATCAGAGGCAGGGAATCAGAGGCGGGGAATCAGAGGCGGTGAATCAGAGGCGGGGAATCAGAGGCGGGGAATCAGATGCGGGGAATCAGAGGCGGGGAATCAGAGGTGGGGTATTAGATGAGGGGAATCAGAGGCGGGGAATCAGAGGCGGGGAATCAGAGGCGGGGAATCAGAGGCGTGGAATCAGAGGCGGGGAATCAGAGGCGGGGAATCAGAAGTGGGGAATCAGATGTGGGGAATCAGAGGCGGGGAATCAGAGGCAGGGAATCAGAGGCGGGCAATCAGAAGTGGGGAATCAGAAGCGGGGAATCAGAGGCGGGGAAACAGAGGCGGTGAATCAGAGGCGGGGAATCAGAAGTGGGGAATCAGAGGTGGGGAATCAGAGGCGGGGAATCAGAGGCGGGGAATCAGAGGCGGGCAATCAGATGCAGGGAATCAGAGGCAGGGAATCAGAGGCAGGGAATCAGAGGCAGGGAATCTGAGGCAGGGAATCTGTGTTGGGGAACCAGAGGCGGGAAAACAGGCAAGTAAACAGAGGCGGGTAAACATAGGTGGGGAATCAGAGGCGGGGAATCAGAGCCGGGAAATCAGAGGCGGGGAATCTGAGGCGGGGAATCAGATGCATGGAATCAGATGCGGGACATCAGAGGTGCGGTATCAGAGGCGGGGAATTAGAGGCGGGGAATCAGAGGCGGGGAATCAGAGTCGTGGAATCAGAGGCGGGGAATCAGAGGCGGGTAAACATAGGCGGGGAATCAGAGGCGGGGAATCAGAGGCGGGGAATCAGAGGCGGGGAATCAGAGCCGGGAAATCAGAGGCGGGGAATCTGAGGCGGGGAATCAGATGCAGGGAATCAGATGCGGGACATCAGAGGTGCGGTATCAGAGGCGGGGAATTAGAGGCGGGGAATCAGAGGCGGGGAATCAGAGGCGTGGAATCAGAGGCGGGGAATCAGAGGCGGGTAAACATAGGCGGGGAATCAGAGGCGGGGAATCAGAGGCGGGGAATCAGAGGCGGGGAATCAGAGGCGGGGAATCAGAGGCGTGGAATCAGATGCGGTGAATCAGTGGCGGAGAATCAGAGGCGGGGTATTAGACGAGGGGAATCGGAGATGGGGAATCAGAGGCAGTGAATCAGAGGCGGGGAATCAGAGGCGGGGAATCAGAGTCCGGGAATCAGATATGGGGAAACAGAGGCGGGGAATCCGAGGCGGGGAAACAGAGGCGGGGAATCAGATATGGGGAATCAGAGGTGGGGAATCAGAGGTTGGGAATCAGAGGCAGGGAATCAGAGGCTTGGAATCAGATGCAGGGAATCAGATGCGGGGAATCAGAGGCGGGGAATCAGAGCTGGGGAATCAGAGGTGGGGAATCAGATTTGGGGAATCAGAGGCGGGGACTTAGATATTGGGAAACAGAGGCGGGGAATCAGAGGCGGGGAAACCCAGGCGGGGAATCAGATATGGGGAATCAGAGGTGGGGAATCAGAGGCAAGGAATCAGATGTGCGGAATCAGAGATGGGGAATCAGAGGCAGGGAATCAGAATCAGAAGCAGGGAATCAGAGGCCGGGAATCAGAGGCCGGAATCAGATGCTGGGAATCAGAGGCCTGGAATCAGAGGCGGGGAATCAGAGGCAGGGAATCAGATGCGGGGAATCAGAGGCGGGGAATCAGAGCTGGGGAATCAGAGGTGGGGTATTAGAGTTGGGGAATCAGAGGCGGGGAATCAGATATGGGGAAACAGAGGTGGGGAATCAGAGGCGGGGAAACAGAGGCAGGGAATCAGATATGGGGAATCAGAGGTGGGGAATCAGAGATGGGGAATCAGAGGCGGTGAATCAGAGATGGGGAATCAGAGGCGGGGAATCAGAGGCAGGAAATCAGACACGGGGATTCAGAGGCTGGGAATCAGACGGGGGGAATCAAAGGCGGGGAATCAGAGCTGGGGAATCAGAGGCAGGGAATCAGAGGCGGGGAATCAGATATGGGGAATCAGAGGCTGGGATTCAGAGGCGGGGAATCAGAGGCAGGGAATCAGACACGGGGAATCAGAGGTGGGGAATCAGAGATGGGGAATCAGAGGCGGGGAATCAGAGGCAGGGAATCAGACGCGGGGAATCTGAGGCGGGGAATCAGAGCTGGGGAATCAGAGGTGGGGAATCAGAGTTGGGGAATCAGAGGCAGGGAATCGGATGTGCGGAATCAGAGATGGGGAATCAGATGTGGGGAATCAGAGGAATCAGAGATGGGGAATCAGAGGCGGGGAATCAGAGGCAGGAAATCAGACACGGGGATTCCGATGCTGGGAATCAGACGGGGGGAATCAAAGGCGGGGAATCAGAGCTGGGGAATCAGAGGCAGGGAATCTGAGGCAGGGGATCTGAGGCAGGGAGTCAGAGGTGGGGAATCAGAGGCGGGGAATCAGAGGCAGGGAATCAGATGAAGGGACTCTGATGCAGGGAATCTGAGGCAGGGAATCTGAGGCAGGGAATCTGTGGCAGGGAATCTGATGAGGGTTATCAGAAGGGGGAAATGAGATTTGGGAAACGAGATGCAGAGAAAGAGGCACGGAAATAGAGGCAGGGAAAGAGAGGCAGGGAATCAGAGGCGGGGAATCAGAGGTGGGGAATCAGAGGCGGGGAATCAGAGGCGGGGAATCAGAGGGGGGAATCAGAGGCGGGGAATCAGAGGCGGGGAATCAGAGGCAGGGAATCAGAGGCGGGAAATCAGAGATGGCGAATCTGAGGCGTGGAATCAGAGGTGGGGAAAGAGATGTGGGGAAACGTAGGCCAGGAAAGATGCACGGAAAGGGAGGCGGTGAATCAGAGGCGGGGAATCAGAGGCGGGGAATCAGAGGCAGGGAATCAGAGGGGGGCAATCAGAGGCGGCGAATCAGAGGCGTGGAATCAGAGGTGGGGAAAGAGATGTGGGGAAACAGGCGGGTAAACAGAAGCGGGTAAACATAGGTGCATAAATAGAGGCGGCGAAAGAGATGGGCGAAACATAGTGGTTGGAACTTGTATGTTGAAAATGAGTTACACAGAACAGATCAAACAGAGTTGTTGAAATTGAGGGAGGGAAAGAGAGGCACGGAAAGAGTGGAGGGGAAAGAGTTCAGGCAAAAGAGAGGCGTAGAGACAGTGGTGGGGAATCAGAGGCGGGGAATCAGAGGCGGGGAATCAGAGGCAGGGAATCAGAGGCGGGGAAAGATATGTGGGGAAACGTAGGCCAGGAAAGTTGAGCGGAAAGGTAGGCAGTGAATCAGAGGTGGGGAATCAGAGGCGGGGAATCAGAGGCGGGGAATCAGAGGCGGGGAATCAGAGGCGGGGAATCAGAAGCGGGGAATCAGAGGTGGGGAATCAGAGGCGGGGTATCAGAGGTTGAGAATCAGAGATGGGCATTCAGATGCAGGGAATCAGAGGCAGGGAATCAGAGGCAGGGAATCAGAGTCACGGAATCTGAGGTAGGGAATCTGAGGTGGGGAATCAGAGGCGGGGAAACAGGCGGGTAAACAGAGGCGGGTAAACATAGGCGGGGAATCAGAGGCAGGGAATCAGAGGCGGGGAATCAGAGGCGGTGAATCAGAGGCGGGGAATCAGAGGCGGGGAATCAGAGGCGGGGAATCAGAGGCGTGGAATCAGAGGCGGGGAATCAGAGGCGGGGAATCAGAAGTGGGGAATCAGATGTGGGGAATCAGAGGCGGGGAATCAGAGGCAGGGAATCAGAGGCGGGCAATCAGAAGTGGGGAATCAGAAGCGGGGAATCAGAGGCGGGGAAACAGAGGCGGTGAATCAGAGGCGGGGAATCAGAAGTGGGGAATCAGAGGTGGGAAATCAGAGGCGGGGAATCAGAGGCGGGGAATCAGAGGCGGGCAATCAGATGCAGGGAATCAGAGGCAGGGAATCAGAGGCAGGGAATCAGAGGCAGGGAATCTGAGGCAGGGAATCTGTGTTGGGGAACCAGAGGCGGGAAAACAGGAGAGTAAACAGAGGCGGGTAAACATAGGTGGGGAATCAGAGGCGGGGAATCAGAGCCGGGAAATCAGAGGCGGGGAATCTGAGGCGGGGAATCAGATGCAGGGAATCAGATGCGGGACATCAGAGGTGCGGTATCAGAGGCGGGGAATTAGAGGCGGGGAATCAGAGGCGGGGAATCAGAGGCGTGGAATCAGAGGCGGGGAATCAGAGGCGGGTAAACATAGGCGGGGAATCAGAGGCGGGGAATCAGAGGCGGGGAATCAGAGGCGGGGAATCAGAGGCGGGGAATCAGAGGCGTGGAATCAGATGCGGTGAATCAGTGGCGGAGAATCAGAGGCGGGGTATTAGACGAGGGGAATCGGAGATGGGGAATCAGAGGCAGTGAATCAGAGGCGGGGAATCAGAGGCGGGGAATCAGAGTCCGGGAATCAGATATGGGGAAACAGAGGCGGGGAATCCGAGGCGGGGAAACAGAGGCGGGGAATCAGATATGGGGAATCAGAGGTTGGGAATCAGAGGCAGGGAATCAGAGGCTTGGAATCAGATGCAGGGAATCAGATGCGGGGAATCAGAGGCGGGGAATCAGAGCTGGGGAATCAGAGGTGGGGAATCAGATTTGGGGAATCAGAGGCGGGGACTTAGATATTGGGAAACAGAGGCGGGGAATCAGAGGCCGGGAAACCCAGGCGGGGAATCAGATATGGGGAATCAGAGGTGGGGAATCAGAGGCAAGGAATCAGATGTGCGGAATCAGAGATGGGGAATCAGAGGCAGGGAATCAGAATCAGAAGCAGGGAATCAGAGGCCGGGAATCAGAGGCCGGAATCAGATGCTGGGAATCAGAGGCCTGGAATCAGAGGCGGGGAATCAGAGGCAGGGAATCAGATGCGGGGAATCAGAGGCGGGGAATCAGAGCTGGGGAATCAGAGGTGGGGTATTCGAGTTGGGGAATCAGAGGCGGGGAATCAGATATGGGGAAACAGAGGTGGGGAATCGAGGCAGGGAAACAGAGGCAGGGAATCAGATATGGGGAATCAGAGGTGGGGAATCAGAGATGGGGAATCAGAGGTGGTGAATCAGAGATGGGGAATCAGAGGCGGGGAATCAGAGGCAGGAAATCAGACACGGGGATTCAGAGGCTGGGAATCAGACGGGGGGAATCAAAGGCGGGGAATCAGAGCTGGGGAATCAGAGGCAGGGAATCAGAGGCGGGGAATCAGATATGGGGAATCAGAGGCTGGGATTCAGAGGCGGGGAATCAGAGGCAGGGAATCAGACACGGGGAATCAGAGGTGGGGAATCAGAGATGGGGAATCAGAGGCGGGGAATCAGAGGCAGGGAATCAGACGCGGGGAATCTGAGGCGGGGAATCAGAGCTGGGGAATCAGAGGTGGGGAATCAGAGTTGGGGAATCAGAGGCAGGGAATCGGATGTGCGGAATCAGAGATGGGGAATCAGATGTGGGGAATCAGAGGAATCAGAGATGGGGAATCAGAGGCGGGGAATCAGAGGCAGGAAATCAGACACGGGGATTCAGAGGCTGGGAATCAGACGGGGGGAATCAAAGGCGGGGAATCAAAGCTGGGGAATCAGAGGCAGGGAATCAGAGTTGGGGATTCAGAGACGGGGAATCAGATATGGGGAAACAGAGGCGGGGAATCAGAGGCGGGCAAACAGAGGCGGGGAATTAGATATGGGGAATCAGAGGTGGGGAATCAGAGGTGGTGAATCAGTGATGGGGAATCACAGGCGGGGAATCAGAGGCAGGGAATAGAACGCAGGGAATCAGACGCAGGGAATCAGAGCTGGGGAATCAGAGGCGGGGAATCATAGTTGGGAATCAGAGGCGGGGAATCAGATATGGGGAAACAGAGGCGGGGAATCAGAGGCGGGGAAACAGAGGCGGGGAATCAGATATGGGGAAACGGATGCGGGGAATCAGAGGCGGGGAATCAGAGCTGGGGAATCAGAGGCGGGGAATCAGAGTTGGGGCATCAGAGGTGGGGAATTAGATATAGGGAAACAGAGGCGGGGAATCAGAGGCGGGGAAACAGAGGCGGGGAATCAGATATGGGGAATCAGAGGTGGGGAATCAGAGGCAGGGAATCAGATGTGCGGAATCAGAGATGGGGAATCAGAGGCAGGGAATCAGAATCAGAAGCGGGGAATCAGAGGCCGGGAATCAGAGGCCGGGAATCAGATGCTGGGAATAAGAGGCCGGGAATCAGAGGTGGGGAATCAGAGTCCGGGAATCAGAGATGGGGATTCAGAGGCGGGGAATGAGATATGGAGAATCAGAGGCGGGGAATCAGAGGCTGGGAAACAGAGGTGGGGAATCAGATATGGGGAATCAGAGGTGGCGAATCAAAGGCGGTGAATCAGAGATGGGGAACCAGAGGCGGGGAATCAGAGGCAGGGAATCAGATGCGGGGAATCAGAGGCGGGGAATCAGAGCTGGCGAATCAGAGGCGGGGAATCAGAGGTGGGCAATCAGAGGCGGGGAATCAGATATGGGGAATCAGAGGCGGGGAATCAGAGGCGGGGAAACAGAGGCGGGGAATCAAATATAGGGAATCAGAGGTGGGGAATCAGAGGTTGTGAATCAGAGATGGGGAATCAAGGCGGGGAATCAGAGGCAGGGAATCAGACACGGGGAATCAGAGGCGGGGATTCAGAGCTGGGGAATCAGAGGCGGGGAATCAGAGTTGGGGAATCAGAGGCAGGGAATCAGATATGGGGAATCAGAGGCGGGGAATCAGAGGTGGGGAAACAGAGGCGGGGAATCAGATATGGGGAATCAGAGGTGGGGAATCAGGGGCAGGGATTCAGTGTCAGGGAATCAGAGGCAGGGAATCAGAGGCGGGGAATCAGAGGCAGGGAATCAGACACGGGGAATCAGAGGCGGGGAATCAGAGATGGGGAATCAGAGGCGGGGAATCAGAGGCAGGGAATCGGACGCCGGGAATCTGAGTCGGGGAATCAGAGCTGGGGAATCAGAGGCGGAGAATCAGAGTTGGGGAATCAGAGGCGGGGAATCAGAGGCAGGGAATCGGACGCCGGGAATCTGAGTCGGGGAATCAGAGCTGGGGAATCAGAGGCGGAGAATCAGAGTTGGGGAAAGAGATGTGGGGAAACGTAGGCCAGGAAAGATGCACGGAAAGGGAGGCGGTGAATCAGAGGCGGGGAATCAGAGGCGGGGAATCAGAGGCAGGGAATCAGAGGGGGATAATCAGAGGCGGCGAATCAGAGGCGTGGAATCAGAGGTGGGGAAAGAGATGTGGGGAAACAGGCGGGTAAACAGAAGCGGGTAAACATAGGTGCATAAATAGAGGCGGCGAAAGAGATGGGCGAAACATAGTGGTTGGAACTTGTATGTTGAAAATGAGTTACACAGAACAGATCAAACAGAGTTGTTGAAATTGAGGGAGGGAAAGAGAGGCACGGAAAGAGTGGAGGGGAAAGAGTTCAGGCAAAAGAGAGGCGTAGAGACAGTGGTGGGGAATCAGAGGCGGGGAATCAGAGGCGGGGAATCAGAGGCAGGGAATCAGAGGCGGGGAAAGATATGTGGGGAAACGTAGGCCAGGAAAGTTGAGCGGAAAGGTAGGCAGTGAATCAGAGGTGGGGAATCAGAGGCGGGGAATCAGAGGCGGGGAATCAGAGGCGGGGAATCAGAGGCGGGGAATCAGAAGCGGGGAATCAGAGGTGGGGAATCCGAGGCGGGGTATCAGAGGTTGAGAATCAGAGATGGGCATTCAGATGCAGGGAATCAGAGGCAGGGAATGAGAGGCAGGGAATCAGAGTCACGGAATCTGAGGTAGGGAATCTGAGGTGGGGAATCAGAGGCGGGGAAACAGGCGGGTAAACAGAGGCGGGTAAACATAGGCGGGGAATCAGAGGCAGGGAATCAGAGGCGGGGAATCAGAGGCGGTGAATCAGAGGCGGGGAATCAGAGGCGGGGAATCAGATGCGGGGAATCAGAGGCGGGGAATCAGAGGTGGGGTATTAGATGAGGGGAATCAGAGGCGGGGAATCAGAGGCGGGGAATCAGAGGCGGGGAATCAGAGGCGTGGAATCAGAGGCGGGGAATCAGAGGCGGGGAATCAGAAGTGGGGAATCAGATGTGGGGAATCAGAGGCGGGGAATCAGAGGCAGGGAATCAGAGGCGGGCAATCAGAAGTGGGGAATCAGAAGCGGGGAATCAGAGGCGGGGAAACAGAGGTGGTGAATCAGAGGCGGGGAATCAGAAGTGGGGAATCAGAGGTGGGGAATCAGAGGCGGGGAATCAGAGGCGGGGAATCAGAGGCGGGCAATCAGATGCAGGGAATCAGAGGCAGGGAATCAGAGGCAGGGAATCAGAGGCAGGGAATCTGAGGCAGGGAATCTGTGTTGGGGAACCAGAGGCGGGAAAACAGGCAAGTAAACAGAGGCGGGTAAACATAGGTGGGGAATCAGAGGCGGGGAATCAGAGCCGGGAAATCAGAGGCGGGGAATCTGAGGCGGGGAATCAGATGCATGGAATCAGATGCGGGACATCAGAGGTGCGGTATCAGAGGCGGGGAATTAGAGGCGGGGAATCAGAGGCAGGGAATCAGAGGCATGGAATCAGAGGCGGGGAATCAGAGGCGGGTAAACATAGGCGGGGAATCAGAGGCGGGGAATCAGAGGCGGGGAATCAGAGGCGGGGAATCAGAGCCGGGAAATCAGAGGCGGGGAATCTGAGGCGGGGAATCAGATGCAGGGAATCAGATGCGGGACATCAGAGGTGCGGTATCAGAGGCGGGGAATTAGAGGAGGGGAATCAGAGGCGGGGAATCAGAGGCGTGGAATCAGAGGCGGGGAATCAGAGGCGGGTAAACATAGGCGGGGAATCAGAGGCGGGGAATCAGAGGCGGGGAATCAGAGGCGGGGAATCAGAGGCGGGGAATCAGAGGCGTGGAATCAGATGCGGTGAATCAGTGGCGGAGAATCAGAGGCGGGGTATTAGACGAGGGGAATCGGAGATGGGGAATCAGAGGCAGTGAATCAGAGGCGGGGAACCAGAGGCGGGGAATCAGAGTCCGGGAATCAGATATGGGGAAACAGAGGCGGGGAATCCGAGGCGGGGAAACAGAGGCGGGGAATCAGATATGGGGAATCAGAGGTGGGGAATCAGAGGTTGGGAATCAGAGGCAGGGAATCAGAGGCTTGGAATCAGATGCAGGGAATCAGATGCGGGGAATCAGAGGCGTGGAATCAGAGCTGGGGAATCAGAGGTGGGGAATCAGATTTGGGGAATCAGAGGCGGGGACTTAGATATTGGGAAACAGAGGCGGGGAATCAGAGGCGGGGAAACCCAGGCGGGGAATCAGATATGGGGAATCAGAGGTGGGGAATCAGAGGCAAGGAATCAGATGTGCGGAATCAGAGATGGGGAATCAGAGGCAGGGAATCAGAATCAGAAGCAGGGAATCAGAGGCCGGGAATCAGAGGACGGAATCAGATGCTGGGAATCAGAGGCCTGGAATCAGAGGCGGGGAATCAGAGGCAGGGAATCAGATGCGGGGAATCAGAGGCGGGGAATCAGAGCTGGGGAATCAGAGGTGGGGTATTAGAGTTGGGGAATCAGAGGCGGGGAATCAGATATGGGGAAACAGAGGTGGGGAATCAGAGGCGGGGAAACAGAGGCAGGGAATCAGATATGGGGAATCAGAGGTGGGGAATCAGAGATGGGGAATCAGAGGCGGTGAATCAGAGATGGGGAATCAGAGGCGGGGAATCAGAGGCAGGAAATCAGACACGGGGATTCAGAGGCTGGGAATCAGACGGGGGGAATCAAAGGCGGGGAATCAGAGCTGGGGAATCAGAGGCAGGGAATCAGAGGCGGGGAATCAGAGGCAGGGAATCAGACACGGGGAATCAGAGGTGGGGAATCAGAGATGGGGAATCAGAGGCGGGGAATCAGAGGCAGGGAATCAGACGCGGGGAATCTGAGGCGGGGAATCAGAGCTGGGGAATCAGAGGTGGGGAATCAGAGTTGGGGAATCAGAGGCAGGGAATCGGATGTGCGGAATCAGAGATGGGGAATCAGATGTGGGGAATCAGAGGAATCAGAGATGGGGAATCAGAGGCGGGGAATCAGAGGCAGGAAATCAGACACGGGGATTCAGAGGCTGGGAATCAGACGGGGGGAATCAAAGGCGGGGAATCAGAGCTGGGGAATCAGAGGAAGGGAATCAGAGTTGGGGATTCAGAGACGGGGAATCAGATATGGGGAAACAGAGGCGGGGAATCAGAGGCGGGCAAACAGAGGCGGGGAATTAGATATGGGGAATCAGAGGTGGGGAATCAGAGGTGGTGAATCAGTGATGGGGAATCACAGGCGGGGAATCAGAGGCAGGGAATAGAACGCAGGGAATCAGACGCAGGGAATCAGAGCTGGGGAATCAGAGGCGGGGAATCATAGTTGGGAATCAGAGGCGGGGAATCAGATATGGGGAAACAGAGGCGGGGAATCAGAGGCGGGGAAACAGAGGCGGGGAATCAGATATGGGGAATCGGATGCGGGGAATCAGAGGCGGGGAATCAGAGCTGGGGAATCAGAGGCGGGGAATCAGAGTTGGGGCATCAGAGGTGGGGAATTAGATATAGGGAAACAGAGGCGGGGAATCAGAGGCGGGGAAACAGAGGCGGGGAATCAGATATGGGGAATCAGAGGTGGGGAATCAGAGGCAGGGAATCAGATGTGCGGAATCAGAGATGGGGAATCAGAGGCAGGGAATCAGAATCAGAAGCGGGGAATCAGAGGCCGGGAATCAGAGGCCGGGAATCAGATGCTGGGAATAAGAGTCCGGGAATCAGAGATGGGGATTCAGAGGCGGGGAATGAGATATGGAGAATCAGAGGCGGGGAATCAGAGGCCGGGAAACAGAGGTGGGGAATCAGATATGGGGAATCAGAGGTGGCGAATCAAAGGCGGTGAATCAGAGATGGGGAACCAGAGGCGGGGAATCAGAGGCAGGGAATCAGATGCGTGGAATCAGAGGCGGGGAATCAGAGCTGGCGAATCAGAGGCGGGGAATCAGAGGTGGGGAATCAGAGGCGGGGTATCAGAGGTTGAGAATCAGAGATGGGCATTCAGATGCAGGGAATCAGAGGCAGGGAATCAGAGGCAGGGAATCAGAGTCACGGAATCTGAGGTAGGGAATCTGAGGTGGGGAATCAGAGGCGGGGAAACAGGCGGGTAAACAGAGGCGGGTAAACATAGGCGGGGAATCAGAGGCAGGGAATCAGAGGCGGGGAATCAGAGGCGGTGAATCAGAGGCGGGGAATCAGAGGCGGGGAATCAGATGCGGGGAATCAGAGGCGGGGAATCAGAGGTGGGGTATTAGATGAGGGGAATCAGAGGCGGGGAATCAGAGGCGGGGAATCAGAGGCGGGGAATCAGAGGCGTGGAATCAGAGGCGGGGAATCAGAGGCGGGGAATCAGAAGTGGGGAATCAGATGTGGGGAATCAGAGGCGGGGAATCAGAGGCAGGGAATCAGAGGCGGGCAATCAGAAGTGGGGAATCAGAAGCGGGGAATCAGAGGCGGGGAAACAGAGGCGGTGAATCAGAGGCGGGGAATCAGAAGTGGGGAATCAGAGGTGGGGAATCAGAGGCGGGGAATCAGAGGCGGGGAATCAGAGGCGGGCAATCAGATGCAGGGAATCAGAGGCAGGGAATCAGAGGCAGGGAATCAGAGGCAGGGAATCTGAGGCAGGGAATCTGTGTTGGGGAACCAGAGGCGGGAAAACAGGCAAGTAAACAGAGGCGGGTAAACATAGGTGGGGAATCAGAGGCGGGGAATCAGAGCCGGGAAATCAGAGGCGGGGAATCTGAGGCGGGGAATCAGATGCATGGAATCAGATGCGGGACATCAGAGGTGCGGTATCAGAGGCGGGGAATTAGAGGCGGGGAATCAGAGGCGGGGAATCAGAGGCGTGGAATCAGAGGCGGGGAATCAGAGGCGGGTAAACATAGGCGGGGAATCAGAGGCGGGGAATCAGAGGCGGGGAATCAGAGGCGGGGAATCAGAGCCGGGAAATCAGAGGCGGGGAATCTGAGGCGGGGAATCAGATGCAGGGAATCAGATGCGGGACATCAGAGGTGCGGTATCAGAGGCGGGGAATTAGAGGCGGGGAATCAGAGGCGGGGAATCAGAGGCGTGGAATCAGAGGCGGGGAATCAGAGGCGGGTAAACATAGGCGGGGAATCAGAGGCGGGGAATCAGAGGCGGGGAATCAGAGGCGGGGAATCAGAGGCGGGGAATCAGAGGCGTGGAATCAGATGCGGTGAATCAGTGGCGGAGAATCAGAGGCGGGGTATTAGACGAGGGGAATCGGAGATGGGGAATCAGAGGCAGTGAATCAGAGGCGGGGAATCAGAGGCGGGGAATCAGAGTCCGGGAATCAGATATGGGGAAACAGAGGCGGGGAATCCGAGGCGGGGAAACAGAGGCGGGGAATCAGATATGGGGAATCAGAGGTGGGGAATCAGAGGTTGGGAATCAGAGGCAGGGAATCAGAGGCTTGGAATCAGATGCAGGGAATCAGATGCGGGGAATCAGAGGCGGGGAATCAGAGCTGGGGAATCAGAGGTGGGGAATCAGATTTGGGGAATCAGAGGCGGGGACTTAGATATTGGGAAACAGAGGCGGGGAATCAGAGGCGGGGAAACCCAGGCGGGGAATCAGATATGGGGAATCAGAGGTGGGGAATCAGAGGCAAGGAATCAGATGTGCGGAATCAGAGATGGGGAATCAGAGGCAGGGAATCAGAATCAGAAGCAGGGAATCAGAGGCCGGGAATCAGAGGCCAGAATCAGATGCTGGGAATCAGAGGCCTGGAATCAGAGGCGGGGAATCAGAGGCAGGGAATCAGATGCGGGGAATCAGAGGCGGGGAATCAGAGCTGGGGAATCAGAGGTGGGGTATTAGAGTTGGGGAATCAGAGGCGGGGAATCAGATATGGGGAAACAGAGGTGGGGAATCAGAGGCGGGGAAACTGAGGCAGGGAATCAGATATGGGGAATCAGAGGTGGGGAATCAGAGATGGGGAATCAGAGGCGGTGAATCAGAGATGGGGAATCAGAGGCGGGGAATCAGAGGCAGGAAATCAGACACGGGGATTCAGAGGCTGTGAATCAGACGGGGGGAATCAAAGGCGGGGAATCAGAGCTGGGGAATCAGAGGCAGGGAATCAGAGGCGGGGAATCAGATATGGGGAATCAGAGGCTGGGATTCAGAGGCGGGGAATCAGAGGCAGGGAATCAGACACGGGGAATCAGAGGTGGGGAATCAGAGATGGGGAATCAGAGGCGGGGAATCAGAGGCAGGGAATCAGACGCGGGGAATCTGAGGCGGGGAATCAGAGCTGGGGAATCAGAGGTGGGGAATCAGAGTTGGGGAATCAGAGGCAGGGAATCGGATGTGCGGAATCAGAGATGGGGAATCAGATGTGGGGAATCAGAGGAATCAGAGATGGGGAATCAGAGGCGGGGAATCAGAGGCAGGAAATCAGACACGGGGATTCCGAGGCTGGGAATCAGACGGGGGGAATCAAAGGCGGGGAATCAGAGCTGGGGAATCAGAGGCAGGGAATCAGAGTTGGGGATTCAGAGACGGGGAATCAGATATGGGGAAACAGAGGCGGGGAATCAGAGGCGGGCAAACAGAGGCGGGGAATTAGATATGGGGAATCAGAGGTGGGGAATCAGAGGTGGTGAATCAGTGATGGGGAATCACAGGCGGGGAATCAGAGGCAGGGAATAGAACGCAGGGAATCAGACGCAGGGAATCAGAGCTGGGGAATCAGAGGCGGGGAATCATAGTTGGGAATCAGAGGCGGGGAATCAGATATGGGGAAACAGAGGCGGGGAATCAGAGGCGGGGAAACAGAGGCGGGGAATCAGATATGGGGAATCGGATGCGGGGAATCAGAGGCGGGGAATCAGAGATGGGGAATCAGAGGCGGGGAATCAGAGTTGGGGCATCAGAGGTGGGGAATTAGATATAGGGAAACAGAGGCGGGGAATCAGAGGCGGGGAAACAGAGGCGGGGAATCAGATATGGGCAATCAGAGGTGGGGAATCAGAGGCAGGGAATCAGATGTGCGGAATCAGAGATGGGGAATCAGAGGCAGGGAATCAGAATCAGAAGCGGGGAATCAGAGGCCGGGAATCAGAGGCCGGGAATCAGATGCTGGGAATAAGAGGCCGGGAATCAGAGGTGGGGAATCAGAGTCCGGGAATCAGAGATGGGGATTCAGAGGCGGGGAATGAGATATGAAGAATCAGAGGCGGGGAATCAGAGGCCGGGAAACAGAGGTGGGGAATCAGATATGGGGAATCAGAGGTGGCGAATCAAAGGCGGTGAATCAGAGATGGGGAACCAGAGGCGGGGAATCAGAGGCAGGGAATCAGATGCGGGGAATCAGAGGCGGGGAATCAGAGCTGGCGAATCAGAGGCGGGGAATCAGAGGTGGGCAATCAGAGGCGGGGAATCAGATATGGGGAATCAGAGGCGGGGAATCAGAGGCGGGGAAACAGAGGCGGGGAATCAAATATAGGGAATCAGAGGTGGGGAATCAGAGGTTGTGAATCAGAGATGGGGAATCAAGGCGGGGAATCAGAGGCAGGGAATCAGACACGGGGAATCAGAGGCGGGGATTCAGAGCTGGGGAATCAGAGGTGGGGAATCAGAGTTGGGGAATCAGAGGCAGGGAATCAGATATGGGGAATCAGAGGCGGGGAATCAGAGGTGGGGAAACAGAGGCGGGGAATCAGATATGGGGAATCAGAGGTGGGGAATCAGGGGCAGGGATTCAGTGTCAGGGAATCAGAGGCGGGGAATCAGAGGCGGGGAATCAGAGGCAGGGAATCAGACACGGGGAATCAGAGGCGGGGAATCAGAGATGGGGAATCAGAGGCGGGGAATCAGAGGCAGGGAATCGGACGCCGGGAATCAGAGTCGGGGAATCAGAGCTGGGGAATCAGAGGCGGGGAATCAGAGTTGGGGAATCAGAGGCGGGGATTCAGATATGGGGAAATAGAGGCGGGGAATCAGATATGGGGAATCAGAGGTGTGGAATCAGAGGTTGGGAATCAGAGGAAGGGAATCAGAGTCGGTGAAACAGAGGCGGGGAATCAGATATGTGGAATCAGAGGTGGCGAATCAAAGGCGGTGAAACAGAGATGGGGAATCAGGGCAGGGAATCAGAGGCAGGGAATCAAACACTGGGAATCAGAGCTGGGGAATCAGAGGCGGGGAATCAGAGTTGGGAATCAGAGGCGGGGAATCAGAGGCGGGGAAACAGAGGCGGGGAATCAGATATGGGGAATCAGAGGTGGGGAATCAGAGGTTGGGAATCAGAGGCAGGGAATCGGAGATGGGGAATCAGAGGCAGGGAATCAGAGGCGGGGAATCAGAGGCGGGGAATCAGAGGCCGGGAATCAGATATGGGGAAACTGAGGCGGGGAATCCGAGGCGGGGAAACAGAAGCGGGGAATCAGATATGGGGAATCAGAGGTGGGGAATCAGAGGTTGGGAATCAGAGGCAGGGAATCAGAGGCTTGGAATCAGATGCAGGGAATCAGATGCGGGGAATCAGAGGCGGGGAATCAGAGCTGGGGAATCAGAGGTGGGGAATCAGATTTGGGGAATCAGAGGTGGGGACTTAGATATTGGGAAACAGAGGCGGGGAATCAGAGGCGGGGAAACAGAGGCGGGGAATCAGATATGGGGAATCAGAGGTGGGGTATCAGAGGCAGGGAATCAGATGTGCGGAATCAGAGATGGGGAATCAGAGGCAGGGAATCAGAATCAGAAGCAGGGAATCAGAGGCCGGGAATCAGATGTGCGGAATCAGAGATGGGGAATCAGAGGCAGGGAATCAGAATCAGAAGCAGGGAATCAGAGGCCGGGAATCAGAGGCCGGAATCAGATGATGGGAATCAGAGGCCTGGAATCAGAGGCGGGGAATCAGAGGCAGGGAATCAGATGCGGGGAATCAGAGTCGGGGAATCAGAGCTGGGGAATCAGAGGCGGGGAATCAGAGTTGGGGAATCAGAGGCGGGGATTCAGATATGGGGAAATAGAGGCGGGGAATCAGATATGGGGAATCAGAGGTGTGGAATCAGAGGTTGGGAATCAGAGGAAGGGAATCAGAGTCGGTGAAACAGAGGCGGGGAATCAGATATGTGGAATCAGAGGTGGCGAATCAAAGGCGGTGAAACAGAGATGGGGAATCAGGGCAGGGAATCAGAGGCAGGGAATCAAACACTGGGAATCAGAGCTGGGGAATCAGAGGCGGGGAATCAGAGTTGGGAATCAGAGGCGGGGAATCAGAGGCGGGGAAACAGAGGCGGGGAATCAGATATGGGGAATCAGAGGTGGGGAATCAGAGGTTGGGAATCAGAGGCAGGGAATCGGAGATGGGGAATCAGAGGCAGGGAATCAGAGGCGGGGAATCAGAGGCGGGGAATCAGAGGCCGGGAATCAGATATGGGGAAACTGAGGCGGGGAATCCGAGGCGGGGAAACAGAAGCGGGGAATCAGATATGGGGAATCAGAGGTGGGGAATCAGAGGTTGGGAATCAGAGGCAGGGAATCAGAGGCTTGGAATCAGATGCAGGGAATCAGATGCGGGGAATCAGAGGCGGGGAATCAGAGCTGGGGAATCAGAGGTGGGGAATCAGATTTGGGGAATCAGAGGTGGGGACTTAGATATTGGGAAACAGAGGCGGGGAATCAGAGGCGGGGAAACAGAGGCGGGGAATCAGATATGGGGAATCAGAGGTGGGGTATCAGAGGCAGGGAATCAGATGTGCGGAATCAGAGATGGGGAATCAGAGGCAGGGAATCAGAATCAGAAGCAGGGAATCAGAGGCCGGGAATCAGAGGCCGGAATCAGATGATGGGAATCAGAGGCCTGGAATCAGAGGCGGGGAATCAGAGGCAGGGAATCAGATGCGGGGAATCAGAGGCGGGGAATCAGAGCTGGGGAATCAGAGGCGGGGTATTAGAGTTGGGGAATCAGAGGCGGGGAGTCGGATATGGGGAAACAGAGGTAGGGAATCAGAGGCGGGGAAACAGAGGCAGGGAATCAGATATGGGGAATCAGAGGCGGGGAATCAGAGGTGGGGAATCATAGGCAGGGAATCGGATGTGCGGAATCAGAGATGGGGAATCAGAGGCCGGGAATCAGAGGTGGTGAATCAGAGATGGGAAATCAGAGGCGGGGAATCAGAGGCAGGGTATCAGACGCGGGGTATCAGAGGTGGGCAATCAGAGGCGGGGAATCAGATATGGGGAATCAGAGGCGGGGAATCAGAGGCGGGGAAACAGAGGCGGGGAATCAGATATGGGGAATCAGAGGTGGGGCATCAGAGGTTGTGAATCACAGATGGGGAATCAGAGGCGGGGAATCAGAGGCAGGGAATCAGACGCTGGGAATCAGAGGCGGGGAGTCAAAGCTGGGGAATCAGAAGCGGGGAATCAGAGTTGGGGAATCAGAGGCGGGGAATCAGATATGGGGAATCAGAGGCAGGGAATCAGAGGCGGGGAATCAGAGGCAGGGAATCAGACGCGGGGAATCTGAGGCGGGGAATCAGAGCTGGGGTATCAGAGGTGGGGAATCAGAGTTGGGGAATCAGAGGCAGGGAATTGGATGTGCGGAATCAGAGATGGGGAATCAGAGGTGGGGAATCAGAGGCGGTGAATCAGAGATGGGGAATCAGAGGCGGGGAATCAGAGGCAGGAAATCAGACACGGGGATTCAGAGGCTGGGAATCAGACGGGGGGAATCAAAGGCGGGGAATCAGAGCTTGGGAATCTGAGGCAGGGAATCAGAGTTGGGGATTCAGAGGCGGGGAATCAGATATGGGGAAACAGAGGCGGGGAATCAGAGGCGGGCAAACAGAGGCGGGGAATTAGATATGGGGAATCAGAGGTAGGGAATCAGAGGTGGTGAATCAGTGATGGGGAATCACAGGCGGGGAATCAGAGGCAGGGAATAGAACGCGGGGAATCAGAGGCAGGGAATCAGAGCTGGGGAATCAGAGGCGGGGAATCATAGTTGGGAATCAGAGGCGGGAATCAGATATGGGGAAACAGAGGCGGGGAATCAGAGGCGGGGAAACAGAGGTGGGGAATCAGATATGGGGAATCGGATGCAGGGAATCAGAGGCGGGGAATCAGAGCTGGGGAATCAGAGGCGGGGAATCAGAGTTGGGGCATCAGAGGTGGGGAATTAGATATAGGGAAACAGAGGCGGGGAATCAGAGGCGGGGAAACAGAGGCGGGGAATCAGATATGGGAAATCAGAGGTGGGGAATCAGAGGCAGGGAATCAGATGTGCGGAATCAGAGATGGGGAATCAGAGGCAGGGAATCAGAAGCGGGGAATCAGAGGCCGGGAATCAGAGGCCGGGAATCAGATGCTGGGAATAAGAGGCCGGGAATCAGAGGAGGGGAATCAGAGTCCGGGAATCAGAGATGGGGATTCAGAGGCGGGGAATGAGATATGGAGAATCAGAGGCGGGGAATCAGAGGCGGGGAAACAGAGGTGGGGAATCAGATATGGGGAATCAGAGGTGGCGAATCAAAGGCGGT
The DNA here is from genome assembly GCF_036971445.1 of Narcine bancroftii. Taxonomy (NCBI): domain Eukaryota; kingdom Metazoa; phylum Chordata; class Chondrichthyes; order Torpediniformes; family Narcinidae; genus Narcine; species Narcine bancroftii. Next base: position 2,567,648 of record NW_027211883.1, read on the forward strand.
GAATCAGAGATGGGGAATCAGAGGCGGGGAATCAGAGGCAGGGAATCAGATGTGGGGAATCAGAGGCGGGGAATCAGAGCTGGCGAATCAGAGGCTGGGAATCAGAGGTGGGCAATCAGAGGTGGGGAATCAGATATGGGGAATCAGAGGCGGGGAATCAGAGGTGGGGAAACAGAGGCGGGGAATCAAATATAGGGAATCAGAGGTGGGGAATCAGAGTTTGTGAATCAGAGATGGGGAATCAAGGCGGGGAATCAGAGCTGGGGAATCAGAGGCGGGGAATCAGAGGTGGGGAAACAGAGGCGGGGAATCAGATATGGAGAATCAGAGGTGGGGAATCAGGGGCAGGGATTGAGTGTCAGGGAATCAGAGGCGGGGAATCAGAGGCGGGGAATCAGAGGCAGGGAATCAGACACGGGGAATCAGAGGCGGGGAATCAGAGATGGGGAATCAGAGGCGGGGAATCAGAGGCAGGGAATCGGACGCCGGGAATCAGAGTCGGGGAATCAGAGCTGGGGAATCAGAGGCGGGGAATCAGAGTTGGGGAATCAGAGGCGGGGATTCAGATATGGGGAAATAGAGGCGGGGAATCAGATATGGGGAATCAGAGGTGTGGAATCAGAGGTTGGGAATCAGAGGAAGGGAATCAGAGTCGGTGAAACAGAGGCGGGGAATCAGATATGTGGAATCAGAGGTGGCGAATCAAAGGCGGTGAAACAGAGATGGGGAATCAGGGCAGGGAATCAGAGGCAGGGAATCAAACACTGGGAATCAGAGCTGGGGAATCAGAGGCGGGGAATCAGAGTTGGGAATCAGAGGCGGGGAATCAGAGGCGGGGAAACAGAGGCGGGGAATCAGATATGGGGAATCAGAGGTGGGGAATCAGAGGTTGGGAATCAGAGGCAGGGAATCGGAGATGGGGAATCAGAGGCAGGGAATCAGAGGCGGGGAATCAGAGGCGGGGAATCAGAGGCCGGGAATCAGATATGGGGAAACTGAGGCGGGGAATCCGAGGCGGGGAAACAGAGGCGGGGAATCAGATATGGGGAATCAGAGGTGGAAAATCAGAGGTTGGGAATCAGAGGCAGGGAATCAGAGGCTTGGAATCAGATGCAGGGAATCAGATGCGGGGAATCAGAGGCGGGGAATCAGAGCTGGGGAATCAGAGGTGGGGAATCAGATTTGGGGAATCAGAGGTGGGGACTTAGATATTGGGAAACAGAGGCGGGGAATCAGAGGCGGGGAAACAGAGGCGGGGAATCAGATATGGGGAATCAGAGGTGGGGAATCAGAGGCAGGGAATCAGATGTGCGGAATCAGAGATGGGGAATCAGAGGCAGGGAATCAGAATCAGAAGCAGGGAATCAGAGGCCGGGAATCAGAGGCCGGAATCAGATGATGGGAATCAGAGGCCTGGAATCAGAGGCGGGGAATCAGAGGCAGGGAATCAGATGCGGGGAATCAGAGGCGGGGAATCAGAGCTGGGGAATCAGAGGCGGGGTATTAGAGTTGGGGAATCAGAGGCAGGGAATCGGATATGGGGAAACAGAGGTAGGGAATCAGAGGCGGGGAAACAGAGGCAGGGAATCAGATATGGGGAATCAGAGGCGGGGAATCAGAGGTGGGGAATCATAGGCAGGGAATCGGATGTGCGGAATCAGAGATGGGGAATCAGAGGCCGGGAATCAGAGGTGGTGAATCAGAGATGGGAAATCAGAGGCGGGGAATCAGAGGCAGGGTATCAGACGCGGGGTATCAGAGGTGGGCAATCAGAGGCGGGGAATCAGATATGGGGAATCAGAGGCGGGGAATCAGAGGCGGGGAAACAGAGGCGGGGAATCAGATATGGGGAATCAGAGGTGGGGCATCAGAGGTTGTGAATCACAGATGGGGAATCAGAGGCGGGGAATCAGAGGCAGGGAATCAGACGCTGGGAATCAGAGGCGGGGAGTCAAAGCTGGGGAATCAGAAGCGGGGAATCAGAGTTGGGGAATCAGAGGCGGGAAATCAGATATGGGGAATCAGAGGCAGGGAATCAGAGGCGGGGAATCAGAGGCAGGGAATCAGACGCTGGGAATCAGAGGCGGGGAGTCAAAGCTGGGGAATCAGAAGCGGGGAATCAGAGTTGGGGAATCAGAGGCGGGGAATCAGATATGGGGAATCAGAGGCAGGGAATCAGAGGCGGGGAATCAGAGGCAGGGAATCAGACGCGGGGAATCTGAGGCGGGGAATCAGAGCTGGGGAATCAGAGGTGGGGAATCAGAGTTGGGGAATCAGAGGCAGGGAATTGGATGTGCGGAATCAGAGATGGGGAATCAGAGGTGGGGAATCAGAGGCGGTGAATCAGAGATGGGGAATCAGAGGCGGGGAATCAGAGGCAGGAAATCAGACACGGGGATTCAGAGGCTGGGAATCAGACGGGGGGAATCAAAGGCGGGGAATCAGAGCTGGGGAATCTGAGGCAGGGAATCAGAGTTGGGGATTCAGAGGCGGGGAATCAGATATGGGGAAACAGAGGCGGGGAATCAGAGGCGGGCAAACAGAGGCGGGGAATTAGATATGGGGAATCAGAGGTAGGGAATCAGAGGTGGTGAATCAGTGATGGGGAATCACAGGCGGGGAATCAGAGGCAGGGAATAGAACGCGGGGAATCAGAGGCAGGGAATCAGAGGCGGGAATCAGATATGGGGAAACAGAGGCGGGGAATCAGAGGCGGGGAAACAGAGGCGGGGAATCAGATATGGGGAATCGGATGCAGGGAATCAGAGGCGGGGAATCAGAGCTGGGGAATCAGAGGCGGGGAATCAGAGTTGGGGCATCAGAGGTGGGGAATTAGATATAGGGAAACAGAGGCGGGGAATCAGAGGCGGGGAATCAGATGTGCGGAATCAGAGATGGGGAATCAGAGGCAGGGAATCAGAAGCGGGGAATCAGAGGCCGGGAATCAGAGGCCGGGAATCAGATGCTGGGAATAAGAGGCCGGGAATCAGAGGAGGGGAATCAGAGTCCGGGAATCAGAGATGGGGATTCAGAGGCGGGGAATGAGATATGGAGAATCAGAGGCGGGGAATCAGAGGCGGGGAAACAGAGGTGGGGAATCAGATATGGGGAATCAGAGGTGGCGAATCAAAGGCGGTGAATCAGAGATGGGGAATCAGAGGCGGGGAATCAGAGGCAGGGAATCAGATGTGGGGAATCAGAGGCGGGGAATCAGAGCTGGCGAATCAGAGGCTGGGAATCAGAGGTGGGCAATCAGAGGTGGGGAATCAGATATGGGGAATCAGAGGCGGGGAATCAGAGGCGGGGAAACAGAGGCGGGGAATCAAATATAGGGAATCAAAGGTGGGGAATCAGAGGTTGTGAATCAGAGATGGGGAATCAAGGCGGGGAATCAGAGCTGGGGAATCAGAGGCGGGGAATCAGAGGTGGGGAATCAGAGGCAGGGAATCAGATATGGGGAATCAGAGGCGGGGAATCAGAGGTAGGGAAACAGAGGCGGGGAATCAGATATGGGGAATCAGAGGTGGGGAATCAGGGGCAGGGATTCAGTGTCAGGGAATCAGAGGCGGGGAATCAGAGGCGGGGAATCAGAGGCAGGGAATCAGACACGGGGAATCAGAGGCGGGGAATCAGAGATGGGGAATCAGAGGCACGGAATCAGAGGCAGGGAATCGGACGCCGGGAATCAGAGTCGGGGAATCAGAGCTGGGGAATCAGAGGCGGGGAATCAGAGTTGGGGAATCAGAGGCGGGGATTCAGATATGGGGAAATAGAGGCGGGGAATCAGATATGGGGAATCAGAGGTGTGGAATCAGAGGTTGGGAATCAGAGGAAGGGAATCAGAGTCGGTGAAACAGAGGCGGGGAATCAGATATGTGGAATCAGAGGTGGCGAATCAAAGGCGGTGAAACAGAGATGGGGAATCAGGGCAGGGAATCAGAGGCAGGGAATCAAACACTGGGAATCAGAGCTGGGGAATCAGAGGCGGGGAATCAGAGTTGGGAATCAGAGGCGGGGAATCAGAGGCGGGGAAACAGAGGCGGGGAATCAGATATGGGGAATCAGAGGTGGGGAATCAGAGGTTGGGAATCAGAGGCAGGGAATCGGAGATGGGGAATCAGAGGCAGGGAATCAGAGGCGGGGAATCAGAGGCGGGGAATCAGAGGCCGGGAATCAGATATGGGGAAACTGAGGCGGGGAATCCGAGGCGGGGAAACAGAGGCGGAGAATCAGATATGGGGAATCAGAGGTGGGGAATCAGAGGTTGGGAATCAGAGGCAGGGAATCAGAGGCTTGGAATCAGATGCAGGGAATCAGATGCGGGGAATCAGAGGCGGGGAATCAGAGCTGGGGAATCAGAGGTGGGGAATCAGATTTGGGGAATCAGAGGTGGGGAATCAGAGGCAGGGAATCAGATGTGCGGAATCAGAGATGGGGAATCAGAGGCAGGGAATCAGAATCAGAAGCAGGGAATCAGAGGCCGGGAATCAGAGGCCGGAATCAGATGATGGGAATCAGAGGCCTGGAATCAGAGGCGGGGAATCAGAGGCAGGGAATCAGATGCGGGGAATCAGAGGCGGGGAATCAGAGCTGGGGAATCAGAGGCGGGGTATTAGAGTTGGGGAATCAGAGGCGGGGAATCGGATATGGGGAAACAGAGGTAGGGAATCAGAGGCGGGGAAACAGAGGCAGGGAATCAGATATGGGGAATCAGAGGCGGGGAATCAGAGGTGGGGAATCATAGGCAGGGAATCGGATGTGCGGAATCAGAGATGGGGAATCAGAGGCCGGGAATCAGAGGTGGTGAATCAGAGATGGGAAATCAGAGGCGGGGAATCAGAGGCAGGGTATCAGACGCGGGGTATCAGAGGTGGGCAATCAGAGGCGGGGAATCAGATATGGGGAATCAGAGGCGGGGAATCAGAGGCGGGGAAACAGAGGCGGGGAATCAGATATGGGGAATCAGAGGTGGGGCATCAGAGGTTGTGAATCACAGATGGGGAATCAGAGGCGGGGAATCAGAGGCAGGGAATCAGACGCTGGGAATCAGAGGCGGGGAGTCAAAGCTGGGGAATCAGAAGCGGGGAATCAGAGTTGGGGAATCAGAGGCGGGGAATCAGATATGGGGAATCAGAGGCAGGGAATCAGAGGCGGGGAATCAGAGGCAGGGAATCAGACGCGGGGAATCTGAGGCGGGGAATCAGAGCTGGGGAATCAGAGGTGGGGAATCAGACTTGGGGAATCAGAGGCAGGGAATTGGATGTGCGGAATCAGAGATGGGGAATCAGAGGTGGGGAATCAGAGGCAGTGAATCAGACATGGGGAATCAGAGGCGGGGAATAAGAGGCAGGAAATCAGACACGGGGATTCAGAGGCTGGGAATCAGACGGGGGGAATCAAAGGCGGGGAATCAGAGCTGGGGAATCTGAGGCAGGGAATCAGAGTTGGGGATTCAGAGGCGGGGAATCAGATATGGGGAAACAGAGGCGGGGAATCAGAGGCGGGCAAACAGAGGCGGGGAATTAGATATGGGGAATCAGAGGTAGGGAATCAGAGGTGGTGAATCAGTGATGGGGAATCACAGGCAGGGAATCAGAGGCAGGGAATAGAACGCGGGGAATCAGAGGCAGTGAATCAGAGCTGGGGAATCAGAGGCGGGGAATCATAGTTGGGAATCAGAGGCGGGAATCATATATGGGGAAACAGAGGCGGGGAATCAGAGGCGGGGAAACAGAGGCGGGGAATCAGATATGGGGAATCGGATGCAGGGAATCAGAGGCGGGGAATCAGAGCTGGGGAATCAGAGGCGGGGAATCAGAGTTGGGGCATCAGAGGTGGGGAATTAGATATAGGGAAACAGAGGCGGGGAATCAGAGGCGGGGAAACAGAGGCGGGGAATCAGATATGGGGAATCAGAGGTGGGGAATCAGAGGCAGGGAATCAGATGTGCGAAATCAGAGATGGGGAATCAGAGGCAGGGAATCAGAAGCGGGGAATCAGAGGCCGGGAATCAGAGGCCGGGAATCAGATGCTGGGAATAAGAGGCCGGGAATCAGAGGAGGGGAATCAGAGTCCGGGAATCAGAGATGGGGATTCAGAGGCGGGGAATGAGATATGGAGAATCAGAGGCGGGGAATCAGAGGCGGGGAAACAGAGGTGGGGAATCAGATATGGGGAATCAGAGGTGGCGAATCAAAGGCGGTGAATCAGAGATGGGGAATCAGAGGAGGGGAATCAGAGGCAGGGAATCAGATGTGGGGAATCAGAGGCGGGGAATCAGAGCTGGCGAATCAGAGGCTGGGAATCAGAGGTGGGCAATCAGAGGCGGGGAATCAGATATGGGGAATCAGAGGCGGGGAATCAGAGGCGGGGAAACAGAGGCGGGGAATCAAATATAGGGAATCAGAGGTGGGGAATCAGAGGTTGTGAATCAGAGATGGGGAATCAAGGCGGGGAATCAGAGGCAGGGAATCAGACGCGGGGAATCAGAGGCGGGGATTCAGAGCTGGGGAATCAGAGGCGGGGAATCAGAGTTGGGGAATCAGAGGCAGGGAATCAGATATGGGGAATCAGAGGCGGGGAATCCGAGGCCGGGAATCAGATATGGGGAAACAGAGGCGGGGAATCCGAGGCGGGGAAACAGAGGCGGGGAATCAGATATGGGGAATCAGAGGTGGGGAATCAGAGGTTGGGAATCAGAGGCAGGGAATCAGAGGCTTGGAATCAGATGCAGGGTATCAGATGCGGGGAGTCAGAGGTGGGGAATCAGAGCTGGGGAATCAGAGGTGGGGAATCAGATTTGGGGAATCAGAGGTGGGGACTTAGATATTGGGAAACAGAGGCGGGGAATCAGAGGCGGGGAAACAGAGGCGGGGAATTAGATATGGGGAATCAGAGGTGGGGAATCAGAGGCAGGGAATCAGATGTGCGGAATCAGAGATGGGGAATCAGAGGCAGGGAATCAGAATCAGAAGCAGGGAATCAGAGGCCGGGAATCAGAGGCCGGAATCAGATGCTGGGAATCAGAGGCCTGGAATCAGAGGCGGGGAATCAGAGGCAGGGAATCAGATGCGGGGAATCAGAGGCGGGGAATCAGAGCTGGGGAATCAGAGGCGGGGTATTAGAGTTGGGGAATCAGAGGCGGGGAATCAGATATGGGGAAACAGAGGTGGGGAATCAGAGGCGGGGAAAGAGAGGCAGGGAATCAGATATGGGGAATCAGAGGTGGGGCATCAGAGGTTGTGAATCACAGATGGGGAATCAGAGGCGGGGAATCAGAGGCAGGGAATCAGACGCGGGGAATCAGAGGCGGGGATTCAGAGCTGGGGAATCAGAAGCGGGGAATCAGAGTTGGGGAATCAGAGGCGGGGAATCAGATATGGGGAATCAGAGGCAGGGAATCAGAGGCGGGGAATCAGAGGTGGGGAATACGAGGTGGGGAATCAGAGGCGGGGAATCAGAGGCAGGGAATCAGATGAAGGGAATCTGATGCAGGGAATCTGAGGCAGGGAATCTGAGGCAGGGAATCTGTGGCAGGGAATCTGATGCGGGTTATCAGAAGGGGGAAATGAGATGTGGGAAACGAGATGCAGAGAAAGAGGCACGGATATAGAGGCAGGGAAAGAGAGGCAGGGTATCAGAGGCGGGTAATCAGAGGCGTGGAATCAGAGGCGGGGAATCAGAGACACAGAAAGAGAGGCGTGGAATCAGAGGTGCGGAATCAGAGCCGGTGAATCTGAGCCGGGAAATCAGAAGCAGAGCAACAGAGGTGGTGAAACATGGGTGCGGAATCGGACACGGGGAATCAGAGGTGGGGACTCAGAGGCCGGGAATCAGAGGCAGAGAATCAGAGGCAGGGAATCAGAGGCAGGTTATCAGAGGCAGGGAATCAGAGGTGGGAAATCAGAGGAGGGGAATCAGAGGCGGCGAATCAGAGGCGGGGAATCAGAGGCGGGGAATCAGAGGCGGAGAATCAGAGGCGGGGAATCTGATGCAGGAAATCAGAGGCAGGGAATCAGAGGCAGGGAATCAGAGGCAGGGAATCTGAGGCAGGGAATCAGAGGCGGGGAATCAGAGGCAGGGAATCAGATGAAGGGAATCTGATGCAGGGAATCTGAGGCAGGGAATCTGAGGCAGGGAATCTGTGTCAGGGAATCTGATGCGGGTTATCAGAAGGGGGAAATGAGATGTGGGAAACGAGATGCAGAGAAAGAGACACGGAAATAGAGGCAGGGAAAGACAGGCAGGGAATCAGAGGCGGGGAATCAGAGGTGGGGAATCAGAGGCTGGGAATCAGAGGCGGGGAATCAGAGGGGGGAATCAGAGGTGGGGAATCAGAGGCAGGGAATCAGAGGCAGGGAATCAGAGGCGGGAAATCAGAGGCGGCGAATCTGAGGCGTGGAATCAGAGGTGGGGAAAGAGATGTGGGGAAACGTAGGCCAGGAAAGTTGCGCGGAAAGGGAGGCGGTGTATCAGAGGCGGGGATTCAGAGGCGGGGAATCAGAGGCGGGGAATCAGAGGCGTGGAATCAGAGGTGGGGAAAGAGATGTGGGGAAACAGGCGGGTAAACAGAAGCGGGTAAACATAGCTGCATAAATAGAGGCAGCGAAAGAGATGGGCGAAACATAGTGGTTGGAACTTGTGTGTTGAAAATTAGGTACACAGAACAGATCAAACAGAGTTGTTGAAATTGAGGGAGGGAAAGAGAGGCACAGAAAGAGTGGAGGGGAAAGAGTGCAGTCAAAATAGAGGCGTAGAGACAGAGGTGGGGAATCAGAGGCGGGGATTCAGAGGCGGGGAATCAGAGGCAGGGAATCAGATGAAGGGAATCTGATGCAGGGAATCTGAGGCAGGGAATCTGAGGCAGGGATTCGGAGGCAGGGAATCTGAGGCAGGGAATCAGTAAAAAGTTATCAGAGGCAGGGTATCTGAGGCGGAGAATCAGAGGTGGGGATTCAGAAGTGGGGAATCAGAGGTGGGGAATCAGAGGCGTGGAATCAGAGGCGGGGAATCAGAGGTGGGGAATCAGAAGTGGGGAATCAGAGGTGGGGAATCAGAGGCGGGGAATCAGAGGCGTGGGATCAGAGGTGGGCAATCAGAAGTGGGGAATCAGAGGCGGGGAATCAGAGGCGGGGAATCAGAGGTGGTGAATCAGAGGTGGGGAATCAGAGGCGGGGAATCAGAGGCGGGGAATCAGAAGTGGGGAATCAGACGTGGGGAATCAGAGGCGGGGAATCAGAGGCGGGCAATCAGATGCAGGGAATCAGAGGCAGGGAATCAGACGCAGGGAATCAAATGAAGGGAATCTGATGCAGGGAATCTGAGGCAGGGAATCTGAGGCAGGGAATCTGTGGTGGGGAATCAGAGGAGGGAAAACAGGCGGGTAAACAGAGGCGGGTAAACATAGGCGGGGAATCAGAGGCGTGGAATCAGAGGCGGGAAATCAGAGGCGGGGAAAGTTATGTGGGGAAAAGAAGGCCAGGAAAGTTGAGCGGAAAGGGAGGCACTGAATCAGAGGTTGGGAATCAGAGGCGGGGAATCAGAGGCGGGGAATCAGAGGCGGGGAATCAGAGGCGGGGAATCAGAAGTGGGGAATCAGAGGTGGGGAATCAGAGGCGGGGATTCAGAGGCAGAGAATCAGAGGCGGGGAATCTGAGGCAGGGAATCTGAGGTGCGGAATCAGAGGCGGGGAAACATGTGGGTAAACAGAGGTGGGTAAACATAGGCGGGGAATCAGAGGCGCGGAATCAGAGGCGCGGAATCAGAGGTAGGGAATCAGAGGCGGGGAATCAGAGGCGGGGAATCAGATGCGGGGAATCAGAGGTGGGGAATCAGAGGCGGGGTATCAGAGGAGGGGAATCAGAGGCGGGGAATCAGAGGCGGGGAATCAGAGGCGGGGAATCAGAGGCAGGGAATCAGATATGGGGAATCAAAGGCGGTGAATCAGAGATGGGGAATCAGATATGGGGAAACAGAGGCGGGGAATCAGATGTGGGGAATCAGAGGCGGGGAATCAGAGCTGGCGAATCAGAGGCTGGGAATCAGAGGTGGGCAATCAGAGGCGGGGAATCAGATATGGGGAATCAGAGGCGGGGAATCAGAGGCGGGGAAACAGAGGCGGGGAATCAAATATAGGGAATCAGAGGTGGGGAATCAGAGGTTGTGAATCAGAGATGGGGAATCAAGGCGGGGAATCAGAGGCAGGGAATCAGACGCGGGGAATCAGAGGCGGGGATTCAGAGCTGGGGAATCAGAGGCGGGGAATCAGAGTTGGGGAATCAGAGGCAGGGAATCAGATATGGGGAATCAGAGGCGGGGAATCCGAGGCCGGGAATCAGATATGGGGAAACAGAGGCGGGGAATCCGAGGCGGGGAAACAGAGGCGGGGAATCAGATATGGGGAATCAGAGGTGGGGAATCAGAGGTTGGGAATCAGAGGCAGGGAATCAGAGGCTTGGAATCAGATGCAGGGTATCAGATGCGGGGAGTCAGAGGTGGGGAATCAGAGCTGGGGAATCAGAGGTGGGGAATCAGATTTGGGGAATCAGAGGTGGGGACTTAGATATTGGGAAACAGAGGCGGGGAATCAGAGGCGGGGAAACAGAGGCGGGGAATTAGATATGGGGAATCAGAGGTGGGGAATCAGAGGCAGGGAATCAGATGTGCGGAATCAGAGATGGGGAATCAGAGGCAGGGAATCAGAATCAGAAGCAGGGAATCAGAGGCCGGGAATCAGAGGCCGGAATCAGATGCTGGGAATCAGAGGCCTGGAATCAGAGGCGGGGAATCAGAGGCAGGGAATCAGATGCGGGGAATCAGAGGCGGGGAATCAGAGCTGGGGAATCAGAGGCGGGGTATTAGAGTTGGGGAATCAGAGGCGGGGAATCAGATATGGGGAAACAGAGGTGGGGAATCAGAGGCGGGGAAAGAGAGGCAGGGAATCAGATATGGGGAATCAGAGGTGGGGCATCAGAGGTTGTGAATCACAGATGGGGAATCAGAGGCGGGGAATCAGAGGCAGGGAATCAGACGCGGGGAATCAGAGGCGGGGATTCAGAGCTGGGGAATCAGAAGCGGGGAATCAGAGGTGGGGAATCAGAGGCGGGGAATCAGATATGGGGAATCAGAGGCAGGGAATCAGAGGCGGGGAATCAGAGGTGGGGAATACGAGGTGGGGAATCAGAGGCGGGGAATCAGAGGCAGGGAATCAGATGAAGGGAATCTGATGCAGGGAATCTGAGGCAGGGAATCTGAGGCAGGGAATCTGTGGCAGGGAATCTGATGCGGGTTATCAGAAGGGGGAAATGAGATGTGGGAAACGAGATGCAGAGAAAGAGGCACGGATATAGAGGCAGGGAAAGAGAGGCAGGGTATCAGAGGCGGGTAATCAGAGGCGTGGAATCAGAGGCGGGGAATCAGAGACACAGAAAGAGAGGCGTGGAATCAGAGGTGCGGAATCAGAGCCGGTGAATCTGAGCCGGGAAATCAGAAGCAGAGCAACAGAGGTGGTGAAACATGGGTGCGGAATCGGACACGGGGAATCAGAGGTGGGGACTCAGAGGCCGGGAATCAGAGGCAGAGAATCAGAGGCAGGGAATCAGAGGCAGGTTATCAGAGGCAGGGAATCAGAGGTGGGAAATCAGAGGAGGGGAATCAGAGGCGGCGAATCAGAGGCGGGGAATCAGAGGCGGGGAATCAGAGGCGGAGAATCAGAGGCGGGGAATCTGATGCAGGAAATCAGAGGCAGGGAATCAGAGGCAGGGAATCAGAGGCAGGGAATCTGAGGCAGGGAATCAGAGGTGGGGAATCAGAGGCGGGGAATCAGAGGCAGGGAATCAGATGAAGGGAATCTGATGCAGGGAATCTGAGGCAGGGAATCTGAGGCAGGGAATCTGTGTCAGGGAATCTGATGCGGGTTATCAGAAGGGGGAAATGAGATGTGGGAAACGAGATGCAGAGAAAGAGACACGGAAATAGAGGCAGGGAAAGACAGGCAGGGAATCAGAGGCGGGGAATCAGAGGTGGGGAATCAGAGGCTGGGAATCAGAGGCGGGGAATCAGAGGGGGGAATCAGAGGTGGGGAATCAGAGGCAGGGAATCAGAGGCAGGGAATCAGAGGCGGGAAATCAGAGGCGGCGAATCTGAGGCGTGGAATCAGAGGTGGGGAAAGAGATGTGGGGAAACGTAGGCCAGGAAAGTTGCGCGGAAAGGGAGGCGGTGTATCAGAGGCGGGGATTCAGAGGCGGGGAATCAGAGGCGGGGAATCAGAGGCGTGGAATCAGAGGTGGGGAAAGAGATGTGGGGAAACAGGCGGGTAAACAGAAGCGGGTAAACATAGCTGCATAAATAGAGGCAGCGAAAGAGATGGGCGAAACATAGTGGTTGGAACTTGTGTGTTGAAAATTAGGTACACAGAACAGATCAAACAGAGTTGTTGAAATTGAGGGAGGGAAAGAGAGGCACAGAAAGAGTGGAGGGGAAAGAGTGCAGTCAAAATAGAGGCGTAGAGACAGAGGTGGGGAATCAGAGGCGGGGATTCAGAGGCGGGGAATCAGAGGCAGGGAATCAGATGAAGGGAATCTGATGCAGGGAATCTGAGGCAGGGAATCTGAGGCAGGGATTCGGAGGCAGGGAATCTGAGGCAGGGAATCAGTAAAAAGTTATCAGAGGCAGGGTATCTGAGGCGGAGAATCAGAGGTGGGGATTCAGAAGTGGGGAATCAGAGGTGGGGAATCAGAGGCGTGGAATCAGAGGCGGGGAATCAGAGGTGGGGAATCAGAAGTGGGGAATCAGAGGTGGGGAATCAGAGGCGGGGAATCAGAGGCGTGGGATCAGAGGTGGGCAATCAGAAGTGGGGAATCAGAGGCGGGGAATCAGAGGCGGGGAATCAGAGGTGGTGAATCAGAGGTGGGGAATCAGAGGCGGGGAATCAGAGGCGGGGAATCAGAAGTGGGGAATCAGACGTGGGGAATCAGAGGCGGGGAATCAGAGGCGGGCAATCAGATGCAGGGAATCAGAGGCAGGGAATCAGACGCAGGGAATCAAATGAAGGGAATCTGATGCAGGGAATCTGAGGCAGGGAATCTGAGGCAGGGAATCTGTGGTGGGGAATCAGAGGAGGGAAAACAGGCGGGTAAACAGAGGCGGGTAAACATAGGCGGGGAATCAGAGGCGTGGAATCAGAGGCGGGAAATCAGAGGCGGGGAAAGTTATGTGGGGAAAAGAAGGCCAGGAAAGTTGAGCGGAAAGGGAGGCACTGAATCAGAGGTTGGGAATCAGAGGCGGGGAATCAGAGGCGGGGAATCAGAGGCGGGGAATCAGAGGCGGGGAATCAGAAGTGGGGAATCAGAGGTGGGGAATCAGAGGCGGGGATTCAGAGGCAGAGAATCAGAGGCGGGGAATCTGAGGCAGGGAATCTGAGGTGCGGAATCAGAGGCGGGGAAACATGTGGGTAAACAGAGGTGGGTAAACATAGGCGGGGAATCAGAGGCGCGGAATCAGAGGCGCGGAATCAGAGGTAGGGAATCAGAGGCGGGGAATCAGAGGCGGGGAATCAGATGCGGGGAATCAGAGGTGGGGAATCAGAGGCGGGGTATCAGAGGAGGGGAATCAGAGGCGGGGAATCAGAGGCGGGGAATCAGAGGCGGGGAATCAGAGGCGTGGAATCAGAGGCGGGGAATCAGATGCGGGGAATCAGAAGTGGGGAATCAGAGGTGGGGAATCAGAGGCGGGGAATCAGAATCAGCGAATAAGAGGCGGGGCAATCAGAGGTGGGGAATCAGAGGCGGGGAATCAGAGGCGGGGAATCAGAGGCGGTGAATCAGAGGCGGGGAATCAGACGCGGGGAATCAGAGGCGGGGAATCAGAAGTGGGGAATCAGAGGTGGGGAATCAGAGGCGGGGAATCAGAATCAGCGAATCAGAGGCGGGGCAATCAGAGGTGGGGAATCAGAGGCAGGGAATCAGAGGCAGGGAATCTGAGGCAGGGAATCTGAGGCAGGGAATCTGAGGTGGGCAATCAGAGGCGGGAAAACAGGCGGGTAAACAGAGGCGGGTAAACATAGGCGGGGAATCAGAGGCGGGGAATCAGAGGCGGGGAATCAGAGGCGGGGAATCAGAGGCGGGGAATCAGAGTCGGGGAATCAGAGGCGGGGAATCTGAGGCGGGGAATCAGATGCAGGGAATCAGAGGCGGGGAATCAGAGGCGGGGTATCAGAGGCGGGGAATCAGAGGCGCTGAATCAGAGGTGGGGAATCAGAGGCGTGGAATCAGAGACGGGGAATCAGAGGTGGGGAATCAGAAGTGGGGAATCAGAGGTGGGAAATCAGAGGCGGGGAATCACAGATGGGGAATCAGAGGCGGGGAATCAGAGGCAGGGTATCAGAGGCGGGCAATCAGATGCAGGGAATCAGAGGCAGGGAATCAGAGGAAGGGAATCAGAGGCAGGGAACCTGTGGTGGCGAATATGAGGTGGTGAATCAGAGGCGGGGAAACAGGCGGGTAAACAGAGGCGGGGAATCAGATGCAGGGAATCAGCCGCGGGGAATCAGAGGCAGGGAATCAGATGAAGGGAATCTCATGCAGGGAATCTGAGGCAGGGTATCTGAGGCAGGGAATCTGTGGCAGGGAATCTGATGCGGGTTATCAGAAGGGGGAAATGAGATGTGGGAAATGAGATGCAGAGAAACAGGCACGGATATAGAGGCAGGGAAAGAGAGGCAGGGTATCAGAGGCGGGTAATCAGAGGCGTGGAATCAGAGGCGGGGAATCAGAGACACAGAAAGAGAGGCGTGGAATCAGAGGTGCGGAATCAGAGCCGGTGAATCTGAGCCGGGAAATCAGAAGCAGAGCAACAGAGGTGGTGAAACATGGGTGCGGAATCGGACACGGGGAATCAGAGGTGGGGATTCAGAGGCCGGGAATCAGAGGCAGGGAATCAGAGGCAGGTTATCAGAGGCAGGGAATCAGATGCGGGGAATCAGAGGCGGGGAATCAAGAGGCGGGGAATCAGAGGCGGGGAATCAGAGGCGGGGAATCAGAGGCGGAGAATCAGAGGCGGGCAATCAGATGCAGGAAATCAGAGGCAGGGAATCAGAGGCAGGGAATCTGAGGCAGGGAATCAGAGGTGGGGAATCAGAGGCGTGGAATCAGAGGCAGGGAATCATATGAAGGGTATCTGATGCAGGGAATCTGAGGCAGGGAATCTGTGGCAGGGAATCTGATGCGGGTTATCAGAAGGGGGAAATGAGATGTGGGAAACGAGATGCAGAGAAAGAGGCACGGAAATAGAGGTAGGGAAAGAGAGGCAGGGAATCAGAGGCGGGGAATCAGAGGTGGGGAATCAGAGGCTGGGAATCAGAGGCGGGGAATCAGAGGGGGGAATCAGAGGTGGGGAATCAGAGGCAGGGAATCAGAGGCAGGGAATCAGAGGCAGGAAATCAGAGGCGGCAAATCTGAGGCGTGGAATCAGAGGTGGGGAAAGAGATGTGGGGAAACGTAGGCCAGGAAGTTTGCGCAGAAAGGGAGGCGGTGAATCAGAGGCGGGGAATCAGAGGCGGGGAATCAGAGGCGGGGAATCAGAGGCGTGGAATCAGAGGTGGGGAAAGAGATGTGGGGAAACAGGCGGGTAAACAGAAGCGGGTAAACATAGCTGCATAAATAGAGGCAGCGAAAGAGATGGGCGAAACATAGTGGTTGGAAATTGTGTGTTGAAAATTAGGTACACAGAACAGATCAAACAGAGTTGTTGAAATTGAGGGAGGGAAAGAGAGGCACAGAAAGAGTGGAGGGGAAAGAGTGCAGGCAAAATAGAGGCGTAGAGACAGAGGTGGGGAATCAGAGGCGGGGAATCAGAGGCGGGGAATCAGAGGCAGGGAATCAGATGAAGGGAATCTGATGCAGGGAATCTGAGGCAGGGAATCTGAGGCAGGGAATCGGAGGCAGGGAATCTGAGGCAGGGAATCAGTAAAAAGTTATCAGAGGCAGGGTATCAGAGGCGGAGAAACAGAGGTGGGGAATCAGAAGTGGGGAATCAGAGGTGGGGAATCAGAGGCGTGGAATCAGAGGCGGGGAATCAGAGGTGGGGAATCAGAAGTGGGGAATCAGAGGTGGGGAATCAGAGGCGGGGAATCAGAGGCGTGGAATCAGAGGCGGGCAATCAGAAGTGGGGAATCAGAGGCGGGGAATCAGAGGCGGGGAATCAGAGGCGGTGAATCAGAGGCGGGGAATCAGAGGCGGGGAATCAGAGGCGTGGAATCAGAAGTGGGGAATCAGAGGTGGGGAATCAGAGGCGGGGAATCAGAGGCGGGGAATCAGAGGCGAGCAATCAGATGCAGGGAATCAGAGGCAGGGAATCAGACGCAGGGAATCAAATGAAGGGAATCTGATGCAGGGAATCTGAGGCAGGGAATCTGAGGCAGGGAATCTGTGGTGGGGAATCAGAGGCGGGAAAACAGGCGGGTAAACAGAGGCGGGTAAACATAGGCGGGGAATCAGAGGCGTGGAATCAGAGGCGGGAAATCAGAGGCGGGTAAAGATATGTGGGGAAAAGTAGGCCAGGAAAGTTGAGCGGAAAGGGAGGCAGTGAATCAGAGGTGGGGAATCAGAGGCGGGGAATCAGAGGCGGGGAATCAGAGGCGGGGAATCAGAGGCGGGGAATCAGAAGTGGGGAATCAGAGGTGGGGAATCAGAGGCGGGGAATCAGAAGCGGAGAATCAGAGGCGGGGAATCTGAGGCAGGGAATCTGTGGTGGGGAATCAGAGGCGGGGAAACAGGTGGGTAAACAGAGGTGGGTAAACATAGGCGGGGAATCAGAGGCGCGGAATCAGAGGCGGGGAATCAGAGGCCGGAATCAGATGATGGGAATCAGAGGCCTGGAATCAGAGGCGGGGAATCAGAGGCAGGGAATCAGATGCGGGGAATCAGAGGCGGGGAATCAGAGCTGGGGAATCAGAGGCTGTGTATTAGAGTTGGGGAATCAGAGGCGGGGAATCAGATATGGGGAAACAGAGGTAGGGAATCAGAGGCGGGGAAACAGAGGCAGGGAATCAGATATGGGGAATCAGAGGCGGGGAATCAGAGGTGGGGAATCATAGGCAGGGAATCGGATGTGCGGAATCAGAGATGGGGAATCAGAGGCCGGGTATCAGAGGTGGTGATTCAGAGATGGGAAATCAGAGGCGGGGAATCAGAGGCAGGGTATCAGACACGGGGAATCAAAGGTGGGCAATCAGAGGCGGGGAATCAGATATGGGGAATCAGAGGCGGGGAATCAGAGGCGGGGAAACAGAGGCTGGGAATCAGATATGGGGAATCAGAGGTGGGGCATCAGAGGTTGTGAATCACAGATGGGGAATCAGAGTTGGGGAATCAGAGGCAGGTAATCAGACTCTGGGAATCAGAGGCGGGGATTCAGAGCTGGGGAATCAGAAGCGGGGAATCAGAGTTGGGGAATCAGAGGCGGGGAATCAGATATGGGGAATCAGAGGCAGGGAATCAGAGGCGGGGAATCAGAGGCAGGGAATCAGACGCGGGGAATCTGAGGCGGGGAATCAGAGCTGGGGAATCAGAGGTGGGGAATCAGAGTTGGGGAATCAGAGGCAGGGAATTGGATGTGCGGAATCAGAGATGGGGAATCAGAGGTGGGGAATCAGAGGCGGTGAATCAGAGATGGGGAATCAGAGGCGGGGAATCAGAGGCAGGAAATCAGACACGGGGATTCAGAGGCTGGGAATCAGACGGGGGGAATCAAAGGCGGGGAATCAGAGCTGGGGAATCTGAGGCAGGGAATCAGAGTTGGGGATTCAGAGGCGGGGAATCAGATATGGGGAAACAGAGTCGGGGAATCAGAGGCGGGCAAACAGAGGCGGGGAATTAGATATGGGGAATCAGAGGTAGGGAATCAGAGGTGGTGAATCAGTGATGGAGAATCACAGGCGGGGAATCAGAGGCAGGGAATAGAACGCGGGGAATCAGAGGCAGGGAATCAGAGCTGGGGAATCAGAGGCGGGGAATCATAGTTGGGAATCAGAGGCGGGAATCAGATATGGGGAAACAGAGGCGGGGAATCAGAGGCGGGGAAACAGAGGCGGGTAATCAGATATGGGGAATCGGATGCAGGGAATCAGAGGCGGGGAATCAGAGCTGGGGAATCAGAGGCGGGGAATCAGAGTTGGGGCATCAGAGGTGGGGAATTAGATATAGGGAAACAGAGGCGGGGAATCAGAGGCGGGGAAACAGAGGCGGGGAATCAGATATGGGGAATCAGAGGTGGGGAATCAGAGGCAGGGAATCAGATGTGCGGAATCAGAGATGGGGAATCAGAGGCAGGGAATCAGAAGCGGGGATTCAGAGGCCGGGAATCAGAGGCCGGGAATCAGATGCTGGGAATAAGAGGCCGGGAATCAGAGGAGGGGAATCAGAGTCCGGGAATCAGAGATGGGGATTCAGAGGCGGGGAATGAGATATGGAGAATCAGAGGCGGGGAATCAGAGGCGGGGAAACAGAGGTGGGGAATCAGATATGGGGAATCAGAGGTGGCGAATCAAAGGCGGTGCATCAGAGATGGGGAATCAGAGGCGGGGAATCAGAGGCAGGGAATCAGATGTGGGGAATCAGAGGCGGGGAATCAGAGCTGGCGAATCAGAGGCTGGGAATCAGAGGTGGGCAATCAGAGGCGGGGAATCAGATATGGGAAATCAGAGGCGGGGAATCAGAGGCGGGGAAACAGAGGCGGGGAATCAAATATAGGGAATCAGATGTGGGGAATCAGAGGTTGTGAATCAGAGATGGGGAATCAAGGCGGGGAATCAGAGGCAGGCAATCAGATGCGGGGAATCAGAGGCGGGGATTCAGAGCTGGGGAATCAGAGGCGGGGAATCAGAGTTGGGGAATCAGAGGCAGGGAATCAGATATGGGGAATCAGAGGCGGGGAATCCGAGGCCGGGAATCAGATATGGGGAAACAGAGGCGGGGAATCCGAGGCGGGGAAACAGAGGCGGGGAATCAGATATGGGGAGTCAGAGGTGGGGAATCAGAGGTTGGGAATCAGAGGCAGGGAATCAGAGGCTTGGAATCAGATGCAGGGTATCAGATGCGGGGAATCAGAGGCGGGGAATCAGAGCTGGGGAATCAGAGGTGGGGAATCAGATTTGGGGAATCAGAGGTGGGGACTTAGATATTGGGAAACAGAGGCGGGGAATCAGAGGCGGGGAAACAGAGGCAGGGAATCAGATATGGGGAATCAGAGGTGGGGAATCAGAGGCAGGGAATCAGATGTGCGGAATCAGAGATGGGGAATCAGAGGCAGGGAATCAGAATCAGAAGCAGGGAATCAGAGGCCGGGAATCAGAGGCCGGAATCAGATGCTGGGAATCAGAGGCCTGGAATCAGAGGCGGGGAATCAGAGGCAGGGAATCAGATGCGGGGAATCAGAGGCGGGGAATCAGAGCTGGGGAATCAGAGGCGGGGTATTAGAGTTGGGGAATCAGAGGCGGGGAATCAGATATGGGGAAACAGAGGTGGGGAATCAGAGGCGGGGAAAGAGAGGCAGGGAATCAGATATGGGGAATCAGAGGTGGGGCATCAGAGGTTGTGAATCACAGATGGGGAATCAGAGGCGGGGAATCAGAGGCAGGGAATCAGACGCGGGGAATCAGAGGCGGGGATTCAGAGCTGGGGAATCAGAAGCGGGGAATCAGAGTTGGGGAATCAGAGGCGGGGAATCAGATATGGGGAATCAGAGGCAGGGAATCAGAGGCGGGGAATCAGAGGTGGGGAATCAGAGGTGGGGAATCTGAGGCGGGGAATCAGAGGCAGGGAATCAGATGAAGGGAATCTGATGCAGGGAATCTGAGGCAGGGAATCTGAGGCAGGGAATCTGTGGCAGGGAATCTGATGCGGGTTATCAGAAGGGGGAAATGAGATGTGGGAAACGAGATGCAGAGAAAGAGGCACGGATATAGAGGCAGGGAAAGAGAGGCAGGGTATCAGAGGCGGGTAATCAGAGGCGTGGAATCAGAGGCGGGGAATCAGAGACACAGAAAGAGAGGCGTGGAATCAGAGGTGCGGAATCAGAGCCGGTGAATCTGAGCCGGGAAATCAGAAGCAGAGCAACAGAGGTGGTGAAACATGGGTGCGGAATCGGACACGGGGAATCAGAGGTGGGGACTCAGAGGCCGGGAATCAGAGGCAGAGAATCAGAGGCAGGGAATCAGAGGCAGGTTATCAGAGGCAGGGAATCAGAGGTGGGAAATCAGAGGCGGGGAATCAGAGGCGGCGAATCAGATGATGGGAATCAGAGGCGGGGAATCAGAGGCGGAGAATCAGAGCTGGGGAATCAGAGGTGGGGAATCAGATTTGGGGAATCAGAGGTGGGGACTTAGATATTGGGAAACAGAGGCGGGGAATCAGAGGCGGGGAAACAGAGGCGGGGAATTAGATATGGGGAATCAGAGGTGGGGAATCAGAGGCAGGGAATCAGATGTGCGGAATCAGAGATGGGGAATCAGAGGCAGGGAATCAGAATCAGAAGCAGGGAATCAGAGGCCGGGAATCAGAGGCCGGAATCAGATGCTGGGAATCAGAGGCCTGGAATCAGAGGCGGGGAATCAGGGGCAGGGAATCAGATGCGGGGAATCAGAGGCGGGGAATCAGAGCTGGGGAATCAGAGGCGGGGTATTAGAGTTGGGGAATCAGAGGCGGGGAATCAGATATGGGGAAACAGAGGTGGGGAATCAGAGGCGGGGAAAGAGAGGCAGGGAATCAGATATGGGGAATCAGAGGTGGGGCATCAGAGGTTGTGAATCACAGATGGGGAATCAGAGGCGGGGAATCAGAGGCAGGGAATCAGACGCGGGGAATCAGAGGCGGGGATTCAGAGCTGGGGAATCAGAAGCGGGGAATCAGAGTTGGGGAATCAGAGGCGGGGAATCAGATATGGGGAATCAGAGGCAGGGAATCAGAGGCGGGGAATCAGAGGTGGGGAATACGAGGTGGGGAATCAGAGGCGGGGAATCAGAGGCAGGGAATCAGATGAAGGGAATCTGATGCAGGGAATCTGAGGCAGGGAATCTGAGGCAGGGAATCTGTGGCAGGGAATCTGATGCGGGTTATCAGAAGGGGGAAATGAGATGTGGGAAACGAGATGCAGAGAAAGAGGCACGGATATAGAGGCAGGGAAAGAGAGGCAGGGTATCAGAGGCGGGTAATCAGAGGCGTGGAATCAGAGGCGGGGAATCAGAGACACAGAAAGAGAGGCGTGGAATCAGAGGTGCGGAATCAGAGCCGGTGAATCTGAGCCGGGAAATCAGAAGCAGAGCAACAGAGGTGGTGAAACATGGGTGCGGAATCGGACACGGGGAATCAGAGGTGGGGACTCAGAGGCCGGGAATCAGAGGCAGAGAATCAGAGGCAGGGATTCAGAGGCAGGTTATCAGAGGCAGGGAATCAGAGGTGGGAAATCAGAGGCGGGGAATCAGAGGCGGGGAATCAGAGGCGGAGAATCAGAGGCGGGGAATCTGATGCAGGAAATCAGAGGCAGGGATCAGAGGCAGGGAATCTGAGGCAGGGAATCAGAGGTGGGGAATCAGAGGCGGGGAATCAGAGGCAGGGAATCAGATGAAGGGAATCTGATGCAGGGAATCTGAGGCAGGGAATCTGAGGCAGGGAATCTGTGTCAGGGAATCTGATGCGGGTTATCAGAAGGGGGAAATGAGATGTGGGAAACGAGATGCAGAGAAAGAGGCACGGATATAGAGGCAGGGAAAGAGAGGCAGGGTATCAGAGGCGGGTAATCAGAGGCGTGGAATCAGAGGCGGGGAATCAGAGACACAGAAAGAGAGGCGTGGAATCAGAGGTGCGGAATCAGAGCCGGTGAATCTGAGCCGGGAAATCAGAAGCAGAGCAACAGAGGTGGTGAAACATGGGTGCGGAATCGGACACGGGGAATCAGAGGTGGGGACTCAGAGGCCGGGAATCAGAGGCAGAGAATCAGAGGCAGGGAATCAGAGGCAGGTTATCAGAGGCAGGGAATCAGAGGTGGGAAATCAGAGGCGGGGAATCAGAGGCGGGGAATCAGAGGCGGGGAATCAGAGGCGGGGAATCAGAGGCGGAGAATCAGAGGCGGGGAATCTGATGCAGGAAATCAGAGGCAGGGATCAGAGGCAGGGAATCTGAGGCAGGGAATCAGAGGTGGGGAATCAGAGGCGGGGAATCAGAGGCAGGGAATCAGATGAAGGGAATCTGATGCAGGGAATCTGAGGCAGGGAATCTGAGGCAGGGAATCTGTGTCAGGGAATCTGATGCGGGTTATCAGAAGGGGGAAATGAGATGTGGGAAACGAGATGCAGAGAAAGAGACACGGAAATAGAGGCAGGGAAAGACAGGCAGGGAATCAGAGGCGGGGAATCAGAGGTGGGGAATCAGAGGCTGGGAATCAGAGGCGGGGAATCAGAGGGGGGAATCAGAGGTGGGGAATCAGAGGCAGGGAATCAGAGGCAGGGAATCAGAGGCGGGAAATCAGAGGCGGCGAATCTGAGGAGTGGAATCAGAGGTGGGGAAAGAGATGTGGGGAAATGTAGGCCAGGAAAGTTGCGCAGAAAGGGAGGCGGTGTATCAGAGGCGGGGATTCAGAGGCGGGGAATCAGAGGCGGGGAATCAGAGGCGTGGAATCAGAGGTGGGGAAAGAGATGTGGGGAAACAGGCGGGTAAACTGAAGCGGGTAAACATAGCTGCATAAATTGCGGCAGCGAAAGAGATGGGCGAAACATAGTGGTTGGAACTTGTGTGTTGAAAATTAGGTACACAGAACAGATCAAACAGAGTTGTTGAAATTGAGGGAGGGAAAGAGAGGCACAGAAAGAGTGGAGGGGAAAGAGTGCAGTCAAAATAGAGGCGTAGAGACAGAGATGGGGAATCAGAGGCGGGGATTCAGAGGCGGGGAATCAGAGGCAGGGAATCAGATGAAGGGAATCTGATGCAGGGAATCTGAGGCAGGGAATCTGAGGCAGGGAATCGGAGGCAGGGAATCTGAGGCAGGGAATCAGTAAAAAGTTATCAGAGGCAGGGTATCAGAGGCGGAGAATCAGAGGTGGGGATTCAAAAGTGGGGAATCAGAGGTGGGGAATCAGAGGCGTGGAATCAGAGGCGGGGAATCAGAGGTGGGGAATCAGAAGTGGGGAATCAGAGGTGGGGAATCAGAGGCGGGGAATCAGAGGCATGGAATCAGTGGCGGGCAATCAGAAGTGGGGAATCAGAGGCGGGGAATCAGAGGCGGGGAATCAGAGGCGGTGAATCAGAGGTGGGGAATCAGAGGCGGGGAATCAGAGGCGGGGAATCAGAAGTGGGGAATCAGACGTGGGGAATCAGAGGCGGGGAATCAGAGGCGGGGAATCAGAGGCGGGCAATCAGATGCAGGGAATCAGAGTCAGGGAATCAGACGCAGGGAATCAAATGAAGGGAATCTGATGCAGGGAATCTGAGGCAGGGAATCTGAGGCATGGAATCTGTGGTGGGGAATCAGATGAGGGAAAACAGGCGGGTAAACAGAGGCGGGTAAATATAGGCGGGGAATCAGAGGCGTGGAATCAGAGGCGGGAAATCAGAGGCGGGGAAAGATATGTGGGGAAAAGAAGGCCAGGAAAGTTGAGCGGAAAGGGAAGCACTGAATCAGAGGTGGGGAATCAGAGGCGGGGAATCAGAGGCGGGGAATCAGAGGCGGGGAATCAGAGGCGGGGAATCAGAAGTGGGGAATCAGAGGTGGGGAATCAGAGGCGGGGATTCAGAGGCAGAGAATCAGAGGCGGGGAATCTGAGGCAGGGAATCTGAGGTGCGGAATCAGAGGCGGGGAAACAGGTGGGTAAACAGAGGTGGGTAAACATAGGCGGGGAATCAGAGGCGCGGAATCAGAGGCGCGGAATCAGAGGCAGGGAATCAGAGGCGGGGAATCAGAGGCGGGGAATCAGATGCGGGGAATCAGAGGTGGGGAATCAGAGGCGGGGTA
The DNA here is from genome assembly GCF_036971445.1 of Narcine bancroftii. Taxonomy (NCBI): domain Eukaryota; kingdom Metazoa; phylum Chordata; class Chondrichthyes; order Torpediniformes; family Narcinidae; genus Narcine; species Narcine bancroftii. The sequence goes on from NW_027211883.1 coordinate 2,591,645, forward strand.
TCAGAAGAGGGGAATCAGAGGCGGGGAATCAGAGGCGGGGAATCAGAGGCGGGGTATCAGAGGCGTGGAATCAGAGGCGGGGAATCAGAGGCGGGGAATCAGAAGTGGGGAATCAGAGGTGGGGAATCAGAGGCGGGGAATCAGAATCAGCGAATCAGAGGCGGGGCAATCAGAGGCGGGGAATCAGAGGTGGGGAATCAGATATGGGGAATCAGAGGCGGGGAATCAGAGGCGGGGAAACAGAGGCGGGGAATCAAATATAGGGAATCAGAGGTGGGGAATCAGAGGTTGTGAATCAGAGATGGGGAATCAAGGCGGGGAATCAGAGGCAGGGAATCAGACGCGGGGAATCAGATATGGGGAAACAGAGGCGGGGAATCAGAGGCAGGGAATCAGACGCGGGGAATCAGAGGCGGGGAATCAGAGCTGGGGAATCAGAGGCGGGGTATTAGAGTTGGGGAATCAGAGGCGGGGAATCAGATATGGGGAAACAGAGGTAGGGAATCAGAGGCGGGGAAACAGAGGCTGGGAATCAGATATGGGGAATCAGAGGCGGGGAATCAGAGGTGGGGAATCATAGGCAGGGAATCGGATGTGCGGAATCAGAGATGGGGAATCAGAGGCCGGGAATCAGAGGTGGTGAATCAGAGATGGGAAATCAGAGGCGGGGAATCAGAGGCAGGGTATCAGACGCGGGGAATCAGAGGTGGGAAATCAGAGGCGGGGAATCAGATATGGGGAATCAGAGGCGGGGAATCAGAGGCGGGGAAACAGAGGCTGGGAATCAGATATGGGGAATCAGAGGTGGGGCATCAGAGGTAGTGAATCACAGATGGGGAATCAGAGGTGGGGAATCAGAGGCAGGTAATCAGACGCTGGGAATCAGAGGCGGGGATTCAGAGCTGGGGAATCAGAACCGGGGAATCAGAGTTGGGGAATCAGAGGCGGGGAATCAGACATGGGGAATCAGAGGCGGGGATTCAGAGGCGGGGAATCAGAGGCAGGGAATCAGATGAAGGGAATCTGATGCAGGGAATCTGAGGCAGGGAATCTGAGGCAGGGAATCGGAGGCAGGGAATCTGAGGCAGGGAATCAGTAAAAAGTTATCAGAGGCAGGGTATCAGAGGCGGAGAATCAGAGGTGGGGATTCAAAAGTGGGGAATCAGAGGTGGGGAATCAGAGGCGTGGAATCAGAGGCGGGGAATCAGAGGTGGGGAATCAGAAGTGGGGAATCAGAGGTGGGGAATCAGAGGCGGGGAATCAGAGGCGTGGAATCAGAGGCGGGCAATCAGAAGTGGGGAATCAGAGGCGGGGAATCAGAGGCGGGGAATCAGAGGCGGTGAATCAGAGGTGGGGAATCAGAGGCGGGGAATCAGAGGCGGGGAATCAGAAGTGGGGAATCAGACGTGGGGAATCAGAGGCGGGGAATCAGAGGCGGGGAATCAGAGGCGGCCAATCAGATGCAGGGAATCAGAGTCAGGGAATCAGACGCAGGGAATCAAATGAAGGGAATCTGATGCAGGGAATCTGAGGCAGGGAATCTGAGGCAGGGAATCTGTGGTGGGGAATCAGAGGAGGGAAAACAGGCGGGTAAACAGAGGCGGGTAAACATAGGCGGGGAATCAGAGGCGTGGAATCAGAGGCGGGAAATCAGAGGTGGGGAATCAGAGGCGGGGATTCAGAGGCAGAGAATCAGAGGCGGGGAATCTGAGGCAGGGAATCTGAGGTGCGGAATCAGAGGCGGGGAAACAGGTGGGTAAACAGAGGTGGGTAAACATAGGCGGGGAATCAGAGGCGCGGAATCAGAGGCGCGGAATCAGAGGCAGGGAATCAGAGGCGGGGAATCAGAGGCGGGGAATCAGATGCGGGGAATCAGAGGTGGGGAATCAGAGGCGGGGTATCAGAGGAGGGGAATCAGAGGCAGGGAATCAGAGGCGGGGAATCAGAGGCGGGGTATCAGAGGCGTGGAATCAGAGGCGGGGAATCAGAGGCGGGGAATCAGAAGTGGGGAATCAGAGGTGGGGAATCAGAGGCGGGGAATCAGAATCAGCGAATCAGAGGCGGGGCAATCAGAGGCGGGGAATCAGAGGTGGGGAATCAGATATGGGGAATCAGAGGCGGGGAATCAGAGGCGTGGAAACAGAGGCGGGGAATCAAATATAGGGAATCAGAGGTGGGGAATCAGAGGTTGTGAATCAGAGATGGGGAATCAAGGCGGGGAATCAGAGGCAGGGAATCAGACGCGGGGAATCAGAGGCGGGGATTCAGAGCTGGGGAATCAGAGGCGGGGAATCAGAGTTGGGGAATCAGAGGCGGGGAATCAGATATGGGGAGTCAGAGGTGGGGAATCAGAGGTTGGGAATCAGAGGCAGGGAATCAGAGGCTTGGAATCAGATGCAGGGTATCAGATGCGGGGAATCAGAGGCGGGGAATCAGAGCTGGGGAATCAGAGGTGGGGAATCAGATTTGGGGAATCAGAGGTGGGGACTTAGATATTGGGAAACAGAGGCGGGGAATCAGAGGCGGGGAAACAGATGTGCGGAATCAGAGATGGGGAATCAGAGGTGGGGAATCAGAGGCAGGGAATCAGATGTGCGGAATCAGAGATGGGGAATCAGAGGCAGGGAATCAGAATCAGAAGCAGGGAATCAGAGGCCGGGAATCAGAGGCCGGAATCAGATGCTGGGAATCAGAGGCCTGGAATCAGAGGCGGGGAATCAGAGGCAGGGAATCAGATGCGGGGAATCAGAGGCGGGGAATCAGAGCTGGGGAATCAGAGGCGGGGTATTAGAGTTGGGGAATCAGAGGCGGGGAATCAGATATGGGGAAACAGAGGTGGGGAATCAGAGGCGGGGAAAGAGAGGCAGGGAATCAGATATGGGGAATCAGAGGTGGGGCATCAGAGGTTGTGAATCACAGATGGGGAATCAGAGGCGGGGAATCAGAGGCAGGGAATCAGACGCGGGGAATCAGAGGCGGGGATTCAGAGCTGGGGAATCAGAAGCGGGGAATCAGAGTTGGGGAATCAGAGGCGGGGAATCAGATATGGGGAATCAGAGGCAGGGAATCAGAGGCGGGGAATCAGAGGTGGGGAATCAGAGGTGGGGAATCAGAGGCGGGGAATCAGAGGCAGGGAATCAGATGAAGGGAATCTGATGCAGGGAATCTGAGGCAGGGAATCTGAGGCAGGGAATCTGTGGCAGGGAATCTGATGCGGGTTATCAGAAGGGGGAAATGAGATGTGGGAAACGAGATGCAGAGAAAGAGGCACGGATATAGAGGCAGGGAAAGAGAGGCAGGGTATCAGAGGCGGGTAATCAGAGGCGTGGAATCAGAGGCGGGGAATCAGAGACACAGAAAGAGAGGCGTGGAATCAGAGGTGCGGAATCAGAGCCGGTGAATCTGAGCCGGGAAATCAGAAGCAGAGCAACAGAGGTGGTGAAACATGGGTGCGGAATCGGACACGGGGAATCAGAGGTGGGGACTCAGAGGCCGGGAATCAGAGGCAGAGCATCAGAGGCAGGGAATCAGAGGCAGGTTATCAGAGGCAGGGAATCAGAGGTGGGAAATCAGAGGCGGGGAATCAGAGGCGGCGAATCAGATGATGGGAATCAGAGGCGGGGAATCAGAGGCGGAGAATCAGAGCTGGGGAATCAGAGGTGGGGAATCAGATTTGGGGAATCAGAGGTGGGGACTTAGATATTGGGAAACAGAGGCGGGGAATCAGAGGCGGGGAAACAGAGGCGGGGAATTAGATATGGGGAATCAGAGGTGGGGAATCAGAGGCAGGGAATCAGATGTGCGGAATCAGAGATGGGGAATCAGAGGCAGGGAATCAGAATCAGAAGCAGGGAATCAGAGGCCGGGAATCAGAGGCCGGAATCAGATGCTGGGAATCAGAGGCCTGGAATCAGAGGCGGGGAATCAGAGGCAGGAAATCAGATGCGGGGAATCAGAGGCGGGGAATCAGAGCTGGGGAATCAGAGGCGGGGTATTAGAGTTGGGGAATCAGAGGCGGGGAATCAGATATGGGGAAACAGAGGTGGGGAATCAGAGGCGGGGAAAGAGAGGCAGGGAATCAGATATGGGGAATCAGAGGTGGGGCATCAGAGGTTGTGAATCACAGATGGGGAATCAGAGGCGGGGAATCAGAGGCAGGGAATCAGACGCGGGGAATCAGAGGCGGGGATTCAGAGCTGGGGAATCAGAAGCGGGGAATCAGAGTTGGGGAATCAGAGGCGGGGAATCAGATATGGGGAATCAGAGGCAGGGAATCAGAGGCGGGGAATCAGAGGTGGGGAATACGAGGTGGGGAATCAGAGGCGGGGAATCAGAGGCAGGGAATCAGATGAAGGGAATCTGATGCAGGGAATCTGAGGCAGGGAATCTGAGGCAGGGAATCTGTGGCAGGGAATCTGATGCGGGTTATCAGAAGGGGGAAATGAGATGTGGGAAACGAGATGCAGAGAAAGAGGCACGGATATAGAGGCAGGGAAAGAGAGGCAGGGTATCAGAGGCGGGTAATCAGAGGCGTGGAATCAGAGGCGGGGAATCAGAGACACAGAAAGAGAGGCGTGGAATCAGAGGTGCGGAATCAGAGCCGGTGAATCTGAGCCGGGAAATCAGAAGCAGAGCAACAGAGGTGGTGAAACATGGGTGCGGAATCGGACACGGGGAATCAGAGGTGGGGACTCAGAGGCAGGGAATCAGAGGCAGAGAATCAGAGGCAGGGAATCAGAGGCAGGTTATCAGAGGCAGGGAATCAGAGGTGGGAAATCAGAGGCGGGGAATCAGAGGCGGGGAATCAGAGGCGGAGAATCAGAGGCGGGGAATCTGATGCAGGAAATCAGAGGCAGGGATCAGAGGCAGGGAATCTGAGGCAGGGAATCAGAGGTGGGGAATCAGAGGCGGGGAATCAGAGGCAGGGAATCAGATGAAGGGAATCTGATGCAGGGAATCTGAGGCAGGGAATCTGAGGCAGGGAATCTGTGTCAGGGAATCTGATGCGGGTTATCAGAAGGGGGAAATGAGATGTGGGAAACGAGATGCAGAGAAAGAGGCACGGATATAGAGGCAGGGAAAGAGAGGCAGGGTATCAGAGGCGGGTAATCAGAGGCGTGGAATCAGAGGCGGGGAATCAGAGACACAGAAAGAGAGGCGTGGAATCAGAGGTGCGGAATCAGAGCCGGTGAATCTGAGCCGGGAAATCAGAAGCAGAGCAACAGAGGTGGTGAAACATGGGTGCGGAATCGGACACGGGGAATCAGAGGTGGGGACTCAGAGGCCGGGAATCAGAGGCAGAGAATCAGAGGCAGGGAATCAGAGGCAGGTTATCAGAGGCAGGGAATCAGAGGTGGGAAATCAGAGGCGGGGAATCAGAGGCGGCGAATCAGAGGCGGGGAATCAGAGGCGGGGAATCAGAGGCGGAGAATCAGAGGCGGGGAATCTGATGCAGGAAATCAGAGGCAGGGATCAGAGGCAGGGAATCTGAGGCAGGGAATCAGAGGTGGGGAATCAGAGGCGGGGAATCAGAGGCAGGGAATCAGATGAAGGGAATCTGATGCAGGGAATCTGAGGCAGGGTATCTGAGGCAGGGAATCTGTGTCAGGGAATCTGATGCGGGTTATCAGAAGGGGGAAATGAGATGTGGGAAACGAGATGCAGAGAAAGAGACACGGAAATAGAGGCAGGGAAAGACAGGCAGGGATTCAGAGGCGGGGAATCAGAGGTGGGGAATCAGAGGCTGGGAATCAGAGGCGGGGAATCAGAGGGGGGAATCAGAGGTGGGGAATCAGAGGCAGGGAATCAGAGGCAGGGAATCAGAGGCGGGAAATCAGAGGCGGAGAATCTGAGGCGTGGAATCAGAGGTGGGAAAGAGATGTGGGGAAACGTAGGCCAGGAAAGTTGCGCAGAAAGGGAGGCGGTGTATCAGAGGCGGGGATTCAGAGGCGGGGAATCAGAGGCGGGGAATCAGAGGCGTGGAATCAGAGGTGGGGAAAGAGATGTGGGGAAACAGGCGGGTAAACTGAAGCGGGTAAACATAGCTGCATAAATTGCGGCAGCGAAAGAGATGGGCGAAACATAGTGGTTGGAACTTGTGTGTTGAAAATTAGGTACACAGAACAGATCAAACAGAGTTGTTGAAATTGAGGGAGGGAAAGAGAGGCACAGAAAGAGTGGAGGGGAAAGAGTGCAGTCAAAATAGAGGCGTAGAGACAGAGATGGGGAATCAGAGGCGGGGCTTCAGAGGCGGGGAATCAGAGGCAGGGAATCAGATGAAGGGAATCTGATGCAGGGAATCTGAGGCAGGGAATCTGAGGCAGGGAATCGGAGGCAGGGAATCTGAGGCAGGGAATCAGTAAAAAGTTATCAGAGGCAGGGTATCAGAGGCGGAGAATCAGAGGTGGGGATTCAAAAGTGGGGAATCAGAGGTGGGGAATCAGAGGCGTGGAATCAGAGGCGGGGAATCAGAGGTGGGGAATCAGAAGTGGGGAATCAGAGGTGGGGAATCAGAGGCGGGGAATCAGAGGCGTGGAATCAGAGGCGGGCAATCAGAAGTGGGGAATCAGAGGCGGGGAATCAGAGGCGGGGAATCAGAGGCGGTGAATCAGAGGTGGGGAATCAGAGGCGGGGAATCAGAGGCGGGGAATCAGAAGTGGGGAATCAGACGTGGGGAATCAGAGGCGGGGAATCAGAGGCGGGGAATCAGAGGCGGGCAATCAGATGCAGGGAATCAGAGTCAGGGAATCAGACGCAGGGAATCAAATGAAGGGAATCTGATGCAGGGAATCTGAGGCAGGGAATCTGAGGCAGGGAATCTGTGGTGGGGAATCAGAGGAGGGAAAACAGGCGGGTAAACAGAGGCGGGTAAACATAGGCGGGGAATCAGAGGCGTGGAATCAGAGGCGGGAAATCAGAGGTGGGGAATCAGAGGCGGGGATTCAGAGGCAGAGAATCAGAGGCGGGGAATCTGAGGCAGGGAATCTGAGGTGCGGAATCAGAGGCGGGGAAACAGGTGGGTAAACAGAGGTGGGTAAACATAGGCGGGGAATCAGAGGCGCGGAATCAGAGGCGCGGAATCAGAGGCAGGGAATCAGAGGCGGGGAATCAGAGGCGGGGAATCAGATGCGGGGAATCAGAGGTGGGGAATCAGAGGCGGGGTATCAGAGGAGGGGAATCAGAGGCAGGGAATCAGAGGCGGGGAATCAGAGGCAGGGTATCAGAGGCGTGGAATCAGAGGCGGGGAATCAGAGGCGGGGAATCAGAAGTGGGGAATCAGAGGTGGGGAATCAGAGGCGGGGAATCAGAATCAGCGAATCAGAGGCGGGGCAATCAGAGGCGGGGAATCAGAGGTGGGGAATCAGATATGGGGAATCAGAGGCGTGGAATCAGAGGCGGGGAATCAGAGGCGGGGAATCAGACGCGGGGAATCAGAGGCGGGGATTCAGAGCTGGGGAATCAGAGGCGGGGAATCAGAGTTGGGGAATCAGAGGCAGGGAATCAGATATGGGGAATCAGAGGCGGGGAATCCGAGGCCGGGAATCAGATATGGGGAAACAGAGGCGGGGAATCAGAGGCAGGGAATCAGACGCGGGGAATCAGAGGTGGGGAATCAGAGCTGGGGAATCAGAGGCGGGGTATTAGAGTTGGGGAATCAGAGGCGGGGTATCAGATATGGGGAAACAGAGGTAGGGAATCAGAGGCGGGGAAACAGAGGCAGGGAATCAGATATGGGGAATCAGAGGCGGGGAATCAGAGGTGGGGAATCATAGGCAGGGAATCGGATGTGCGGAATCAGAGATGGGGAATCAGAGGCCGGGAATCAGAGGTGGTGAATCAGAGATGGGAAATCAGAGGCGGGGAATCAGAGGCAGGGTATCAGACGCGGGGAATCAGAGGTGGGCAATCAGAGGCGGGGAATCAGATATGGGGAATCAGAGGCGGGGAATCAGAGGCGGGGAAACAGAGGCTGGGAATCAGATATGGGGAATCAGAGGTGGGGCATCAGAGGTTGTGAATCACAGATGGGGAATCAGAGGCGGGGAATCAGAGGCGGGGAAACAGAGGCTGGGAATCAGATATGGGGAATCAGAGGTGGGGCATCAGAGGTTGTGAATCACAGATGGGGAATCAGAAGCGGGGAATCAGAGTTGGGGAATCAGAGGCGGGGAATCAGATATGGGGAATCAGAGGCAGGGAATCAGAGGCGGGGAATCAGAGCCTGGAATCAGATGCGGGGAATCTGAGGCGGGGAATCAGAGCTGGGGAATCAGAGGTGGGGAATCAGAGTTGGGGAATCAGAGGCAGGGAATTGGATGTGCGGAATCAGAGATGGGGAATCAGAGGTGGGGAATCAGAGGCGGTGAATCAGAGATGGGGAATCAGAGGCGGGGAATCAGAGGCAGGGAATCAGACGCGGGGAATCTGAGGCGGGGAATCAGAGCTGGGGAATCAGAGGTGGGGAATCAGAGTTGGGGAATCAGAGGCAGGGAATTGGATGTGCGGAATCAGAGATGGGGAATCAGAGGTGGGGAATCAGAGGTTGTGAATCAGAGATGGGGAATCAAGGCGGGGAATCAGAGGCAGGGAATCAGACGCGGGGAATCAGAGGCGGGGATTCAGAGCTGGGGAATCAGAGGCGGGGAATCAGAGTTGGGGAATCAGAGGCAGGGAATCAGATATGGGGAATCAGAGGCGGGGAATCCGAGGCCGGGAATCAGATATGGGGAAACAGAGGCGGGGAATCCGAGGCGGGGAAACAGAGGCGGGGAATCAGATATGGGGAGTCAGAGGTGGGGAATCAGAGGTTGGGAATCAGAGGCAGGGAATCAGAGGCTTGGAATCAGATGCAGGGTATCAGATGCGGGGAATCAGAGGCGGGGAATCAGAGCTGGGGAATCAGAGGTGGGGAATCAGATTTGGGGAATCAGAGGTGGGGACTTAGATATTGGGAAACAGAGGCGGGGAATCAGAGGCGGGGAAACAGAGGCGGGGAATCAGATATGGGGAATCAGAGGTGGGGAATCAGAGGCAGGGAATCAGATGTGCGGAATCAGAGATGGGGAATCAGAGGCAGGGAATCAGAATCAGAAGCAGGGTATCAGAGGCCGGGAATCAGAGGCCGGAATCAGATGCTGGGAATCAGAGGCCTGGAATCAGAGGCGGGGAATCAGAGGCAGGGAATCAGATGCGGGGAATCAGAGGCGGGGAATCAGAGCTGGGGAATCAGAGGCGGGGTATTAGAGTTGGGGAATCAGAGGCGGGGAATCAGATATGGGGAATCAGAGGCAGGGAATCAGAGGCGGGGAATCAGAGGCAGGGAATCAGACGCGGGGAATCTGAGGCGGGGAATCAGAGCTGGGGAATCAGAGGTGGGGAATCAGAGTTGGGGAATCAGAGGCAGGGAATTGGATGTGCGGAATCAGAGATGGGGAATCAGAGGTGGGGAATCAGAGGCGGTGAATCAGAGATGGGGAATCAGAGGCGGGGAATCAGAGGCAGGAAATCAGACACGGGGATTCAGAGGCTGGGAATCAGACGGGGGGAATCAAAGGCGGGGAATCAGAGCTGGGGAATCTGAGGCAGGGAATCAGAGTTGGGGATTCAGAGGCGGGGAATCAGATATGGGGAAACAGAGTCGGGGAATCAGAGGCGGGCAAACAGAGGCGGGGAATTAGATATGGGGAATCAGAGGTAGGGAATCAGAGGTGGTGAATCAGTGATGGGGAATCACAGGCGGGGAATCAGAGGCAGGGAATAGAACGCGGGGAATCAGAGGCAGGGAATCAGAGCTGGGGAATCAGAGGCGGGGAATCATAGTTGGGAATCAGAGGCGGAAATCAGATATGGGGAAACAGAGGCGTGGAATCAGAGGCGGGGAAACAGAGGCGGGGAATCAGATATGGGGAATCGGATGCAGGGAATCAGAGCTGGGGAATCAGAGGCGGGGAATCAGAGTTGGGGCATCAGAGGTGGGGAATTAGATATAGGGAAACAGAGGCGGGGAATCAGAGGCGGGGAAACAGAGGCGGGGAATCAGATATGGGGAATCAGAGGTGGGGAATCAGAGGCAGGGAATCAGATGTGCGGAATCAGAGATGGGGAATCAGAGGCAGGGAATCAGAAGCGGGGAATCAGAGGCCGGGAATCAGAGGCCGGGAATCAGATGCTGGGAATAAGAGGCCGGGAATCAGAGGAGGGGAATCAGAGTCCGGGAATCAGAGATGGGGATTCAGAGGCGGGGAATGAGATATGGAGAATCAGAGGCGGGGAATCAGAGGCGGGGAAACAGAGGTGGGGAATCAGATATGGGGAATCAGAGGTGGTGAATCAAAGGCGGTGAATCAGAGATGGGGAATCAGAGGCGGGGAATCAGAGGCAGGGAATCAGATGCGGGGAATCAGAGGCGGGGAATCAGAGCTGGCGAATCAGAGGCTGGGAATCAGAGGTGGGCAATCAGAGGCGGGGAATCAGATATGGGGAATCAGAGGCGGGGAATCAGAGGTGGGGAAACAGAGGCGGGGAATCAAATATAGGGAATCAGAGGTGGGGAATCAGAGGTTGTGAATCAGAGATGGGGAATCAAGGCGGGGAATCAGAGGCAGGGAATCAGACGCGGGGAATCAGAGGCGGGGATTCAGAGCTGGGGAATCAGAGGCGGGGAATCAGAGTTGGGGAATCAGAGGCAGGGAATCAGATATGGGGAATCAGAGGCGGGGAATCCGAGGCCGGGAATCAGATATGGGGAAACAGAGGCGGGGAATCCGAGGCGGGGAAACAGAGGCGGGGAATCAGATATGGGGAGTCAGAGGTGGGGAATCAGAGGTTGGGAATCAGAGGCAGGGAATCAGAGGCTTGGAATCAGATGCAGGGTATCAGATGCGGGGAATCAGAGGCGGGGAATCAGAGCTGGGGAATCAGAGGTGGGGAATCAGATTTGGGGAATCAGAGGTGGGGACTTAGATATTGGGAAACAGAGGCGGGGAATCAGAGGCGGGGAAACAGAGGCGGGGAATCAGATATGGGGAATCAGAGGTGGGGAATCAGAGGCAGGGAATCAGATGTGCGGAATCAGAGATGGGGAATCAGAGGCAGGGAATCAGAATCAGAAGCAGGGTATCAGAGGCCGGGAATCAGAGGCCGGAATCAGATGCTGGGAATCAGAGGCCTGGAATCAGAGGCGGGGAATCAGAGGCAGGGAATCAGATGCGGGGAATCAGAGGCGGGGAATCAGAGCTGGGGAATCAGAGGCGGGGTATTAGAGTTGGGGAATCAGAGGCGGGGAATCAGATATGGGGAAACAGAGGTGGGGAATCAGAGGCGGGGAAAGAGAGGCAGGGAATCAGATATGGGGAATCAGAGGTGGGGCATCAGAGGTTGTGAATCACAGATGGGGAATCAGAGGCGGGGAATCAGAGGCAGGGAATCAGATGCGGGGAATCAGAGGCGGGGATTCAGAGCTGGGGAATCAGAAGCGGGGAATCAGAGTTGGGGAATCAGAGGCGGGGAATCAGATATGGGGAATCAGAGGCAGGGAATCAGAGGCGGGGAATCAGAGGTGGGGAATCAGAGGTGGGGAATCAGAGGCGGGGAATCAGAGGCAGGGAATCAGATGAAGGGAATCTGATGCAGGGAATCTGAGGCAGGGAATCTGAGGCAGGGAATCTGTGGCAGGGAATCTGATGCGGGTTATCAGAAGGGGGAAATGAGATGTGGGAAACGAGATGCAGAGAAAGAGGCACGGATATAGAGGCAGGGAAAGAGAGGCAGGGTATCAGAGGCGGGTAATCAGAGGCGTGGAATCAGAGGCGGGGAATCAGAGACACAGAAAGAGAGGCGTGGAATCAGAGGTGCGGAATCAGAGCCGGTGAATCTGAGCCGGGAAATCAGAAGCAGAGCAACAGAGGTGGTGAAACATGGGTGCGGAATCGGACACGGGGAATCAGAGGTGGGGACTCAGAGGCCGGGAATCAGAGGCAGAGAATCAGAGGCAGGGAATCAGAGGCAGGTTATCAGAGGCAGGGAATCAGAGGTGGGAAATCAGAGGCGGGGAATCAGAGGCGGGGAATCAGACGCGGGGAATCAGAGGCGGGGATTCAGAGCTGGGGAATCAGAGGCGGGGAATCAGAGTTGGGGAATCAGAGGCAGGGAATCAGATATGGGGAATCAGAGGCGGGGAATCCGAGGCCGGGAATCAGATATGGGGAAACAGAGGCGGGGAATCAGAGGCAGGGAATCAGACGCGGGGAATCAGAGGTGGGGAATCAGAGCTGGGGAATCAGAGGCGGGGTATTAGAGTTGGGGAATCAGAGGCGGGGTATCAGATATGGGGAAACAGAGGTAGGGAATCAGAGGCGGGGAAACAGAGGCAGGGAATCAGATATGGGGAATCAGAGGCGGGGAATCAGAGGTGGGGAATCATAGGCAGGGAATCGGATGTGCGGAATCAGAGATGGGGAATCAGAGGCCGGGAATCAGAGGTGGTGAATCAGAGATGGGAAATCAGAGGCGGGGAATCAGAGGCAGGGTATCAGACGCGGGGAATCAGAGGTGGGCAATCAGAGGCGGGGAATCAGATATGGGGAATCAGAGGCGGGGAATCAGAGGCGGGGAAACAGAGGCTGGGAATCAGATATGGGGAATCAGAGGTGGGGCATCAGAGGTTGTGAATCACAGATGGGGAATCAGAGGCGGGGAATCAGAGGCGGGGAAACAGAGGCTGGGAATCAGATATGGGGAATCAGAGGTGGGGCATCAGAGGTTGTGAATCACAGATGGGGAATCAGAAGCGGGGAATCAGAGTTGGGGAATCAGAGGCGGGGAATCAGATATGGGGAATCAGAGGCAGGGAATCAGAGGCGGGGAATCAGAGCCTGGAATCAGATGCGGGGAATCTGAGGCGGGGAATCAGAGCTGGGGAATCAGAGGTGGGGAATCAGAGTTGGGGAATCAGAGGCAGGGAATTGGATGTGCGGAATCAGAGATGGGGAATCAGAGGTGGGGAATCAGAGGCGGTGAATCAGAGATGGGGAATCAGAGGCGGGGAATCAGAGGCAGGGAATCAGACGCGGGGAATCTGAGGCGGGGAATCAGAGCTGGGGAATCAGAGGTGGGGAATCAGAGTTGGGGAATCAGAGGCAGGGAATTGGATGTGCGGAATCAGAGATGGGGAATCAGAGGTGGGGAATCAGAGGTTGTGAATCAGAGATGGGGAATCAAGGCGGGGAATCAGAGGCAGGGAATCAGACGCGGGGAATCAGAGGCGGGGATTCAGAGCTGGGGAATCAGAGGCGGGGAATCAGAGTTGGGGAATCAGAGGCAGGGAATCAGATATGGGGAATCAGAGGCGGGGAATCCGAGGCCGGGAATCAGATATGGGGAAACAGAGGCGGGGAATCCGAGGCGGGGAAACAGAGGCGGGGAATCAGATATGGGGAGTCAGAGGTGGGGAATCAGAGGTTGGGAATCAGAGGCAGGGAATCAGAGGCTTGGAATCAGATGCAGGGTATCAGATGCGGGGAATCAGAGGCGGGGAATCAGAGCTGGGGAATCAGAGGTGGGGAATCAGATTTGGGGAATCAGAGGTGGGGACTTAGATATTGGGAAACAGAGGCGGGGAATCAGAGGCGGGGAAACAGAGGCGGGGAATCAGATATGGGGAATCAGAGGTGGGGAATCAGAGGCAGGGAATCAGATGTGCGGAATCAGAGATGGGGAATCAGAGGCAGGGAATCAGAATCAGAAGCAGGGTATCAGAGGCCGGGAATCAGAGGCCGGAATCAGATGCTGGGAATCAGAGGCCTGGAATCAGAGGCGGGGAATCAGAGGCAGGGAATCAGATGCGGGGAATCAGAGGCGGGGAATCAGAGCTGGGGAATCAGAGGCGTGGTATTAGAGTTGGGGAATCAGAGGCGGGGAATCAGATATGGGGAATCAGAGGCAGGGAATCAGAGGCGGGGAATCAGAGGCAGGGAATCAGACGCGGGGAATCTGAGGCGGGGAATCAGAGCTGGGGAATCAGAGGTGGGGAATCAGAGTTGGGGAATCAGAGGCAGGGAATTGGATGTGCGGAATCAGAGATGGGGAATCAGAGGTGGGGAATCAGAGGCGGTGAATCAGAGATGGGGAATCAGAGGCGGGGAATCAGAGGCAGGAAATCAGACACGGGGATTCAGAGGCTGGGAATCAGACGGGGGGAATCAAAGGCGGGGAATCAGAGCTGGGGAATCTGAGGCAGGGAATCAGAGTTGGGGATTCAGAGGCGGGGAATCAGATATGGGGAAACAGAGTCGGGGAATCAGAGGCGGGCAAACAGAGGCGGGGAATTAGATATGGGGAATCAGAGGTAGGGAATCAGAGGTGGTGAATCAGTGATGGGGAATCACAGGCGGGGAATCAGAGGCAGGGAATAGAACGCGGGGAATCAGAGGCAGGGAATCAGAGCTGGGGAATCAGAGGCGGGGAATCATAGTTGGGAATCAGAGGCGGAAATCAGATATGGGGAAACAGAGGCGTGGAATCAGAGGCGGGGAAACAGAGGCGGGGAATCAGATATGGGGAATCGGATGCAGGGAATCAGAGCTGGGGAATCAGAGGCGGGGAATCAGAGTTGGGGCATCAGAGGTGGGGAATTAGATATAGGGAAACAGAGGCGGGGAATCAGAGGCGGGGAAACAGAGGCGGGGAATCAGATATGGGGAATCAGAGGTGGGGAATCAGAGGCAGGGAATCAGATGTGCGGAATCAGAGATGGGGAATCAGAGGCAGGGAATCAGAAGCGGGGAATCAGAGGCCGGGAATCAGAGGCCGGGAATCAGATGCTGGGAATAAGAGGCCGGGAATCAGAGGAGGGGAATCAGAGTCCGGGAATCAGAGATGGGGATTCAGAGGCGGGGAATGAGATATGGAGAATCAGAGGCGGGGAATCAGAGGCGGGGAAACAGAGGTGGGGAATCAGATATGGGGAATCAGAGGTGGTGAATCAAAGGCGGTGAATCAGAGATGGGGAATCAGAGGCGGGGAATCAGAGGCAGGGAATCAGATGCGGGGAATCAGAGGCGGGGAATCAGAGCTGGCGAATCAGAGGCTGGGAATCAGAGGTGGGCAATCAGAGGCGGGGAATCAGATATGGGGAATCAGAGGCGGGGAATCAGAGGTGGGGAAACAGAGGCGGGGAATCAAATATAGGGAATCAGAGGTGGGGAATCAGAGGTTGTGAATCAGAGATGGGGAATCAAGGCGGGGAATCAGAGGCAGGGAATCAGACGCGGGGAATCAGAGGCGGGGATTCAGAGCTGGGGAATCAGAGGCGGGGAATCAGAGTTGGGGAATCAGAGGCAGGGAATCAGATATGGGGAATCAGAGGCGGGGAATCCGAGGCCGGGAATCAGATATGGGGAAACAGAGGCGGGGAATCCGAGGCGGGGAAACAGAGGCGGGGAATCAGATATGGGGAGTCAGAGGTGGGGAATCAGAGGTTGGGAATCAGAGGCAGGGAATCAGAGGCTTGGAATCAGATGCAGGGTATCAGATGCGGGGAATCAGAGGCGGGGAATCAGAGCTGGGGAATCAGAGGTGGGGAATCAGATTTGGGGAATCAGAGGTGGGGACTTAGATATTGGGAAACAGAGGCGGGGAATCAGAGGCGGGGAAACAGAGGCGGGGAATCAGATATGGGGAATCAGAGGTGGGGAATCAGAGGCAGGGAATCAGATGTGCGGAATCAGAGATGGGGAATCAGAGGCAGGGAATCAGAATCAGAAGCAGGGTATCAGAGGCCGGGAATCAGAGGCCGGAATCAGATGCTGGGAATCAGAGGCCTGGAATCAGAGGCGGGGAATCAGAGGCAGGGAATCAGATGCGGGGAATCAGAGGCGGGGAATCAGAGCTGGGGAATCAGAGGCGGGGTATTAGAGTTGGGGAATCAGAGGCGGGGAATCAGATATGGGGAAACAGAGGTGGGGAATCAGAGGCGGGGAAAGAGAGGCAGGGAATCAGATATGGGGAATCAGAGGTGGGGCATCAGAGGTTGTGAATCACAGATGGGGAATCAGAGGCGGGGAATCAGAGGCAGGGAATCAGATGCGGGGAATCAGAGGCGGGGATTCAGAGCTGGGGAATCAGAAGCGGGGAATCAGAGTTGGGGAATCAGAGGCGGGGAATCAGATATGGGGAATCAGAGGCAGGGAATCAGAGGCGGGGAATCAGAGGTGGGGAATCAGAGGTGGGGAATCAGAGGCGGGGAATCAGAGGCAGGGAATCAGATGAAGGGAATCTGATGCAGGGAATCTGAGGCAGGGAATCTGAGGCAGGGAATCTGTGGCAGGGAATCTGATGCGGGTTATCAGAAGGGGGAAATGAGATGTGGGAAACGAGATGCAGAGAAAGAGGCACGGATATAGAGGCAGGGAAAGAGAGGCAGGGTATCAGAGGCGGGTAATCAGAGGCGTGGAATCAGAGGCGGGGAATCAGAGACACAGAAAGAGAGGCGTGGAATCAGAGGTGCGGAATCAGAGCCGGTGAATCTGAGCCGGGAAATCAGAAGCAGAGCAACAGAGGTGGTGAAACATGGGTGCGGAATCGGACACGGGGAATCAGAGGTGGGGACTCAGAGGCCGGGAATCAGAGGCAGAGAATCAGAGGCAGGGAATCAGAGGCAGGTTATCAGAGGCAGGGAATCAGAGGTGGGAAATCAGAGGCGGGGAATCAGAGGCGGGGAATCAGATGCGGAGAATCAGAGGCGGGGAATCTGATGCAGGAAATCAGAGGCAGGGAATCAGAAGCAGGGAATCAGAGGCAGGGAATCTGAGGCAGGGAATCAGAGGTGGGGAATCAGAGGCGGGGAATCAGAGGCAGGGAATCAGATGAAGGGAATCTGATGCAGGGAATCTGAGGCAGGGAATCTGAGGCAGGGAATCTGTGTCAGGGAATCTGATGCGGGTTATCAGAAGGGGGAAATGAGATGTGGGAAACGAGATGCAGAGAAAGAGACGCGGAAATAGAGGCAGGGAAAGACAGGCAGGGAATCAGAGGCGGGGAATCAGAGGTGGGGAATCAGAGGCTGGGAATCAGAGGCGGGGAATCAGAGGGGGGAATCAGAGGTGGGGAATCAGAGGCAGGGAATCAGAGGCAGGGAATCAGAGGCGGGAAATCAGAGGCGGCGAATCTGAGGCGTGGAATCAGAGGTGGGGAAAGAGATGTGGGGAAACGTAGGCCAGGAAAGTTGCGCGGAAAGGGAGGCGGTGTATCAGAGGCGGGGATTCAGAGGCGGGGAATCAGAGGTGGGGAATCAGAGGCGTGGAATCAGAGGTGGGGAAAGAGATGTGGGGAAACAGGCGGGTAAACTGAAGCGGGTAAACATAGCTGCATAAATAGCGGCAGCGAAAGAGATGGGCGAAACATAGTGGTTGGAACTTGTGTGTTGAAAATTAGGTACACAGAACAGATCAAACAGAGTTGTTGAAATTGAGGGAGGGAAAGAGAGGCACAGAAAGAGTGGAGGGGAAAGAGTGCAGTCAAAATAGAGGCGTAGAGACAGAGATGGGGAATCAGAGGCGGGGATTCAGAGGCGGGGAATCAGAGGCAGGGAATCAGATTAAGGGAATCTGATGCAGGGAATCTGAGGCAGGGAATCTGAGGCAGGGAATCGGAGGCAGGGAATCTGAGGCAGGGAATCAGTAAAAAGTTATCAGAGGCAGGGTATCAGAGGCGGAGAATCAGAGGTGGGGATTCAGAAGTGGGGAATCAGAGGTGGGGAATCAGAGGCGTGGAATCAGAGGCGGGGAATCAGAGGTGGGGAATCAGAAGTGGGGAATCAGAGGTGGGGAATCAGAGGCGGGGAATCAGAGGCGTGGAATCAGAGGCGGGCAATCAGAAGTGGGGAATCAGAGGCGGGGAATCAGAGGCGGGGAATCAGAGGCGGTGAATCAGAGGTGGGGAATCAGAGGCGGGGAATCAGAGGCGGGGAATCAGAAGTGGGGAATCAGACGTGGGGAATCAGAGGCGGGGAATCAGAGGCGGGGAATCAGAGGCGGGCAATCAGATGCAGGGAATCAGAGTCAGGGAATCAGACGCAGGGAATCAAATGAAGGGAATCTGATGCAGGGAATCTGAGGCAGGGAATCTGAGGCAGGGAATCTGTGGTGGGGAATCAGAGGAGGGAAAACAGGCGGGTAAACAGAGGCGGGTAAACATAGGCGGGGAATCAGAGGCGTGGAATCAGAGGCGGGAAATCAGAGGCAGGGAAAGATATGTGGGGAAAAGAAGGCCAGGAAAGTTGAGCGGAAAGGGAGGCACTGAATCAGAGGTGGGGAATCAGAGGCGGGGAATCAGAGGCGGGGAATCAGAGGCGGGGAATCAGAGGCGGGGAATCAGAAGTGGGGTATCAGAGGTGGGGAATCAGAGGCGGGGATTCAGAGGCAGAGAATCAGAGGCGGGGAATCTGAGGCAGGGAATCTGAGGTGCGGAATCAGAGGCGGGGAAACAGGTGGGTAAACAGAGGTGGGTAAACATAGGCGGGGAATCAGAGGCGCGGAATCAGAGGCGCGGAATCAGAGGCAGGGAATCAGAGGCGGGGAATCAGAGGCGGGGAATCAGATGCGGGGAATCAGAGGTGGGGAATCAGAGGCGGGGTATCAGAGGAGGGGAATCAGAGGCGGGGAATCAGAGGCGGGGAATCAGAGGCGGGGAATCAGAGGCGTGGAATCAGAGGCGGGGAATCAGAGGCGGGGAATCAGAAGTGGGGAATCAGAGGTGGGGAATCAGAGGCGGGGAATCAGAATCAGCGAATCAGAGGCGGGGCAATCAGAGGTGGGGAATCAGAGGCGGGGAATCAGATGCGGGGAATCAGAGGCGGTGAATCAGAGGCGGGGAATCAGACGCGGGGAATCAGAGGCGGGGAATCAGAAGTGGGGAATCAGAGGTGGGGAATCAGAGGCGGGGAATCAGAGGCAGGGAATCAGAGGCAGGGAATCTGAGGCAGGGAATCTGAGGCAGGGAATCTGAGGTGGGCAATCAGAGGCGGGAAAACAGGCGGGTAAACAGAGGCGGGTAAACATAGACGGGGAATCAGAGGCGGGGAATCAGAGGCGGGGAATCAGAGGCGGGGAATCAGAGGCGGGGAATCAGAGTCGGGGAATCAGAGGCGGGGAATCTGAGGCGGGGAATCAGATGCAGGGAATCAGAGGCGGGGAATCAGAGGCGGGGTATCAGAGGCGGGGAATCAGAGGCGCTGAATCAGAGGCGGGGAATCAGAGGCGTGGAATCAGAGACGGGGAATCAGAGGCGGGGAATCAGAAGTGGGGAATCAGAGGTGGGAAATCAGAGGCGGGGAATCAGAGGCGGGGAATCAGAGGCGGGGAATCAGAGGCAGGGTATCAGAGGCGGGCAATCAGATGCAGGGAATCAGAGGCAGGGAATCAGAGGCAGGGAATCAGAGGCAGGGAACCTGAGGTGGCGAATATGAGGTGGTGAATCAGAGGCGGGGAAACAGGCGGGTAAACAGAGGCGGGGAATCAGATGCAGGGAATCAGCCGCGGGGAATCAGAGGCAGGGAATCAGATGAAGGGAATCTCATGCAGGGAATCTGAGGCAGGGTATCTGAGGCAGGGAATCTGTGGCAGGGAATCTGATGCGGGTTATCAGAAGGGGGAAATGAGATGTGGGAAACGAGATGCAGAGAAAGAGGCACGGATATAGAGGCAGGGAAAGAGAGGCAGGGTATCAGAGGCGGGTAATCTGAGGCGTGGAATCAGAGGCGGGGAATCAGAGACACAGAAAGAGAGGCGTTGAATCAGAGGTGCGGAATCAGAGCCGGTGAATCTGAGCCGGGAAATCAGAAGCAGAGCAACAGAGGTGGTGAAACATGGGTGCGGAATCGGACACGGGGAATCAGAGGTGGGGATTCAGAGGCCGGGAATCAGAGGCAGGGAATCAGAGGCAGGTTATCAGAGGCAGGGAATCAGAGGTGGGGAATCAGAGGCGGGGAATCAAGAGGCGGGGAATCAGAGGCGGGGAATCAGAGGCGGGGAATCAGAGGCGGAGAATCAGAGGCGGGCAATCAGATGCAGGAAATCAGAGGCAGGGAATCAGAGGCAGGGAATCAGAGGCAGGGAATCTGAGGCAGGGAATCAGAGGTGGGGAATTAGAGGCGTGGAATCAGAGGCAAGGAATCATATGAAGGGAATCTGATGCAGGGAATCTGAGGCAGGTTATCTGAGGCAGGGAATCAGAGGTGGGGAATCAGAGGCGGGGAATCAAGAGGCGGGGAATCAGAGGCGGGGAATCAGAGGCGGGGAATCAGAGGCGGAGAATCAGAGGCGGGCAATCAGATGCAGGAAATCAGAGGCAGGGAATCAGAGGCAGGGAATCAGAGGCAGGGAATCTGAGGCAGGGAATCAGAGGTGGGGAATCAGAGGCGTGGAATCAGAGGCAAGGAATCATATGAAGGGAATCTGATGCAGGGAATCTGAGGCAGGGAATCTGAGGCAGGGAATCTCTGGCAGGGAATCTGATGCGGGTTATCAGAAGGGGGAAATGAGATGTGGGAAACGAGATGCAGAGAAAGAGGCACGGAAATAGAGGTAGGGAAAGAGAGGCAGGGAATCAGAGGCGGGGAATCAGAGGTGGGGAATCAGAGGTTGGGAATCAGAGGCGGGGAATCAGAGGGGGGAATCAGAGGTGGGGAATCAGAGGCAGGGAATCTGAGGCAGGGAATCAGAGGCAGGAAATCAGAGGCGGCAAATCTGAGGCGTGGAATCAGAGGTGGGGAAAGAGATGTGGGGAAACGTAGGCCAGGAAAGTTGCGCGGAAAGGGAGGCGGTGAATCAGAGGCGGGGAATCAGAGGCGGGGAATCAGAGGCGGGGAATCAGAGGCGTGGAATCAGAGGTGGGGAAAGAGATGTGGGGAAACAGGCGGGTAAACAGAAGCGGGTAAACATAGCTGCATAAATAGAGGCAGCGAAAGAGATGGGCGAAACATAGTGGTTGGAACTTGTGTGTTGAAAATTAGGTACACAGAACAGATCAAACAGAGTTGTTGAAATTGAGGGAGGGAAAGAGAGGCACAGAAAGAGTGGAGGGGAAAGAGTGCAGGCAAAATAGAGGCGTAGAGACAGAGGTGGGGAATCAGAGGCGGGGAATCAGAGGCGGGGAATCAGAGGCAGGGAATCAGATGAAGGGAATCTGATGCAGGGAAACTGAGGCAGGGAATCTGAGGCAGGGAATCGGAGGCAGGGAATCTGAGGCAGGGAATCAGTAAAAAGTTATCAGAGTCAGGGTATCAGAGGCGGAGAATCAGAGGTGGGGAATCAGAAGTGGGGAATCAGTGGTGGGGAATCAGAGGCGTGGAATCAGAGGCGGGGAATCAGAGGTGGGGAATCAGAAGCGGGGAATCAGAGGTGGGGAATCAGAGGCGGGGAATCAGAGGCGTGGAATCAGAGGCAGGCAATCAGAAGTGGGGAATCAGAGGCGGGGAATCAGAGGCGGGGAATCAGGGTCGGTGAATCAGAGGCGGGGAATCAGAGGCGGGGAATCAGAGGCGTGGAATCAGAAGTGGGGAATCAGAGGTGGGGAATCAGAGGTGGGGAATCAGAGGCGGGGAATCAGAGGCAGGCAATCAGATGCAGGGAATCAGAGGCAGGGAATCAGACGCAGGGAATCAAATGAAGGGAATCTGATGCAGGGAATCTGAGGCAGGGAATCTGAGGAAGGGAATCTGTGGTGGGGAATCAGAGGCGGGAAAACAGGCGGGTAAACAGAGGCGGGTAAACATAGGCGGGGAATCAGAGGCGTGGAATCAGAGGCGGGAAATCAGAGGCGGGGAAAGATATGTGGGGAAAAGTAGGCCAGGAAAGTTGAGCGGAAAGGGAGGCAGTGAATCAGAGGTGGGGAATCAGAGGCGGGGAATCAGAGGCGGGGAATCAGAGGCGGGGAATCAGAGGCGGGGAATCAGAAGTGGGGAATCAGAGGTGGGGAATCAGAGGCGGGGAATCAGAGGCGGAGAATCAGAGGCGGGGAATCTGAGGCAGGGAATCTGAGGTGGGGAATCAGAGGCGGGGAAACAGGTGGGTAAACAGAGGTGGGTAAACATAGGCGGGGAATCAGAGGCGCGGAATCAGAGGCGGGGAATCAGAGGCAGGGAATCAGAGGCGGGGAATCAGAGGCGGGGAATCAGATGCGGGGAATCAGAGGTGGGGAATCAGAGGCGGGGTATCAGAGGAGGGGAATCAGAGGCGTGGAATCAGAGGCGGGGAATCAGAGGCGGGGAATCAGAGGCGTGGAATCAGAGGCGGGGAATCAGAGGCGGGGAATCAGAAGTGGGGAATCAGAGGTGGGGAATCAGAGGCGGGGAATCATAATCAGCGAATCAGAGGCGGGCAATCAGATGCAGGGAATCAGAGGCAGGGAATCAGAGGCAGGGAATCTGAGGCAGGGAATCTGAGGCAGGGAATCTGAGGTGGGCAATCAGAGGCGGGAAAACAGGCGGGTAAACAGAGGCGCGTAAACATAGGCGGGGAATCAGAAGCGGGGAATCAGAGGCGGGGAATCAGAGTCGGGGAATCAGAGGCGGGGAATCAGAGTCGGGGAATAAGAGGCGGGGAATCTGAGGCGGGGAATCAGATGCAGGGAATCAGAGGCGGGGAATCAGAGGCGGGGTATCAGAGGCGGAGAATCAGAGGCGCGGAATCAGAGGCGGGGAATCAGAGGCGTGGAATCACAGACGGGGAATCAGAGGCGGGGAATCAGAAGTGGGGAATCAGAGGTGGGAAATCAGAGGCGGGGAATCTGAGGCGGGGAATCAGAGGCGGGGAATCAGAGGCAGGGTATCAGAGGCGGGCAATCAGATGCAGGGAATCAGAGGCAGGGAATCAGAGGCAGGGAATCAGAGGCAGGGAACCTGAGGTGGCGAATATGAGGTGGTGAATCAGAGGCGGGGAAACAGGCGGGTAAACAGAGGCTGGGAATCAGATGCAGGGAATCAGAGGCGGGGAATCAGAGGCAGGGAATCAGATGAAGGGAATCTGATGCAGGGAATCTGAGGCAGGGAATCTGAGGCAGGGAATCTGTGGCAGGGAATCTGATGCGGGTTATCAGAAGGGGGAAATGAGATGTGGGAAACGAGATGCAGAGAAAGAGGCACGGAAATAGAGGCAGGGAAAGAGAGGCAGGGTATCAGAGGTGGGTAATCAGAGGCGTGGAATCAGAGGCGGGGAATCAGAGGCGGGAAATCAGAGAGGGGAATCAGAGGTGGGGAATCAGAGGCGGGGAATCAGAGGCAGGGAATCAGAGGCAGGAAATCAGAGGCGGCGAATCTGAGGCGTGGAATCAGAGGTGGGGAAAGAGATGTGGGGAAACGTAGGCCAGGAAAGTTGCTCGGAAAGGGAGGCGGTGAATCAGAGGCGGGGAATCAGAGGCGGGGAATCAGAGGCGGGGAATCAGAGGCGTGGAATCAGAGGTGGGGAAAGAGATGTGGGGAAACAGGCGGGTAAACAGCAGTGGGTAAACATAGCTGCATCAATAGATGCAGCGAAAGAGATGGGCGAAACATAGTGGTTGGAACTTTTGTGTTGAAAATTAGTTACACAGAACAGATCGAACAGAGTTGTTGAAATTGAGGGAGGGAAAGAGAGGCACGGAAAGAGTGGAGGGGAAAGAGTGCAGGCAAAATAGAGGCGTAGAGACAGAGGTGGGGAATCAGATGCGGGGAATCAGAGGCCGGGAATCAGAGGCAGGGAATCAGATGAAGGGAATCTAATGCAGGGAAACTGAGGCAGGGAATCTGAGGCAGGGAATCGGAGGCAGGGAATCTGAGGCAGGGAATCAGTAAAAAGTTATCAGAGGCAGGGTATCAGAGGCGGAGAATCAGCGGTGGGGAATCAGAAGTGGGGAATCAGAGGTGGGGAATCAGAGGCGTGGAATCAGAGGCGGGGAATCAGAGGTGGGGAATCAGAAGTGGGGAATCAGAGGTGGGGAATCAGAGGCGGGGAATCAGAGGCGTGGAATCAGAGGCGGGCAATCAGAAGTGGGGAATCAGAGGCGGGGAATCAGAGGCGGGGAATCAGAGGCGGTGAATCAGAGGCGGGGAATCAGAGACGGGGAATCAGAGGCGGGGAATCAGAAGTGGGGAATCAGAGGTGGGGAATCAGAGGCGGGGAATCAGAGGCGGGCAATCAGATGCAGGGAATCAGAGGCAGGGAATCAGAGGCAGGGAACCAGATGCAGGGAATCAAATGAAGGGAATCTGATGCAGGGAATCTGAGGCAGGGAATCTGAGGCAGGGAATCTGTTGTGGGGAATCAGAGGCGGGAAAACAGGCGGTTAAACAGAGGCGGGTAAACATAGGCGGGGATTCAGAGGCGTGGAATCAGAGGCGGGAAATCAGAGGCGGGGAAAGATATGTGGGGAAAAGTAGGCCAGGAAAGTTGAGCGGAAAGGGAGGCATTGAATCAGAGGTGGGGAATCAGAGGCGGGGAATCAGAGGCGGGGAATCAGAGGCGGGGAATCAGAGGCAGGGAATCAGAAGCGGGGAATCAGAGGTTGGGAATCAGAGGCGGGGAATCAGAGGCGGAGAATCAGAGGCGGGCAATCAGATGCAGGGAATCAGAGGCAGGGAATCAGAGGCAGGGAATCAGAGGCAGGGAATCTGAGGCAGGGAATCTGAGGTGGGGAATCAGAGGCGGGGAAACAGGTGGGTAAACAGAGGCGGGTAAACATAGGCGGGGAATCAGAGGCGCGAAATCAGAGGTGGGGAATCAGAGGCAGGGAATCAGAGGCGGGGAATCAGAGGCGGGGAATCAGATGCGGGGAATCAGAGGTGGGGAATCAGAGGCGGGGTATCAGAGGAGGGGAATCAGAGGCGGGGAATCAGAGGCGGGGAATCAGAGGCGGGGAATCAGAGGCGTGCAATCAGAGGCGGGGAATCTGAGGTGGGGAATCAGAAGTGGGGAATCAGAGGTGGGGAATCAGAGCCGGGGAATCAGAATCAGCGAATCAGAGGTGGGGCAATCAGAGGTGGGGAATCAGAGGCGGGGAATCAGAGGCGGGGAATCAGAGGAGGTGAATCAGAGGCAGGGAATCAGACGCGGGGAATCAGAGGCGGGGAATCAGAAGTGGGGAATCAGAGGTGGGGAATCAGAGGCGGGGAATCAGAGGCAGGTAATCAGAGGCGGGCAATCAGATGCAGGGAATCAGAGGCAGGGAATCAGAGGCAGGGAATCTGAGGCAGGGAATCTGAGGCAGGGAATCTGAGGTGGGCAATCAGAGGCGGGAAAACAGGCGGGTAAACAGAGGCGGGTAAACATAGGCGGGGAATCAGAGGCGGGGAATCAGAGGCGGGGAATCAGAGGCGGGGAATCAGAGTCGGGGAATCAGAGGCGGGGAATCTGGGGCGGGGAATCAGATGCAGGGAATCAGAGGCGGGGAATCAGAGGCGGTGTATCAGAGGCGGGGAATCAGAGGCGCGGAATCAGAGGCGGGGAATCAGAGGCGTGGAATCAGAGACTGGGAATCAGAGGCGGGGAATCAGAAGTGGGGAATCAGAGGTGGGAAATCAGAGGCTGGGAATCAGAGGCGGGGAATCAGAGGCGGGGAATCAGAGGAAGGGTATCAGAGGCGGGCAATCAGATGCAGGGAATCAGAGGCAGGGAATCAGAGGCAGGGAATCAGAGGCAGGGAACCTGAGATGGCGAATATGAGGTGGTGAATCAGAGGCGGGGAAACAGTCGGGTAAACAGAGGCGGGGAATCAGATGCAGGGAATCACCCGCGGGGAATCAGAGGCAGGGAATCAGATGAAGGGAATCTGATGCAGGGAATCTGAGGCAGGGTATCTGAGGCAGGGAATCTGTGGCAGGGAATCTGATGCGGGTTATCAGAAGGGGGAAATGAGATGTGGGAAACGAGATGCAGAGAAAGAGGCACGGAAATAGAGGCAGGGAAAGAGAGGCAGGGTATCAGAGGCGGGTAATCAGAGGCGTGGAATCAGAGGCGGGGAATCAGAGACACAGAAAGAGAGGCGTGGAATCAGATGTGCGGAATCAGAGCCGGTGAATCTGAGCCGGGAAATCAGAAGCAGAGCAACAGAGGTGGTGAAACATGGGTGCGGAATCGGACACGGGGAATCAGAGGTGGGGACTCAGAGGCCGGGAATCATAGGCAGGGAATCAGAGGCAGGTTATCAGAGGCAGGGAATCAGAGGTGGGAAATCAGAGGCGGGGAATCAGAGGCGGCGAATCAGAGGCGGGGAATCAGAGGCGGGGAATCAGAGGCGGAGAATCAGAGGCAGGCAATCAGATGCAGGAAATCAGAGGCAGGGAATCAGAGGCAGGGAATCAGAGGCAGGGAATCTGTGGCAGGGAATCAGAGGTGGGGAATCAGAGGCGGGGAATCAGAGGCAGGGAATCAGATGAAGGGAATCTGATGCAGGGAATCTGAGGCAGGGAATCTGAGGCAGGGAATATGTGGCAGGGAATCTGATGCGGGTTATCAGAAGGGGAAAATGAGATGTGGGAAACGAGATGCAGAGAAAGAGGCACGGAAATAGAGGCAGGGAAAGACAGGCAGGGAATCAGAGGCGGGGAATCAGAGGTGGTGAATCAGAGGCTGGGAATCAGAGGCGCGGAATCAGAGGGGGGAATCAGAGGTGGGGAATCAGAGGCAGGGAATCAGAGGCAGGGAATCAGAGGCGGGAAATCAGAGGCGGCGAATCTGAGGCGTGGAATCAGAGGTGGGGAAAGAGATGTGGGGAAACGTAGGCCAGGAAAGTTGCGTGGAAAGGGAGGCGGTGAATCAGAGGCGGGGAATCAGAGGCGGGGAATCAGAGGCGGGGAATCAGAGCTGGGGAATCAGAGGCGGGGTATTAGAGTTGGGGAATCAGAGGCGGGGAATCAGATATGGGGAATCAGAGGCAGGGAATCAGAGGCGGGGAATCAGAGGCAGGGAATCAGACGCGGGGAATCTGAGGCGGGGAATCAGAGCTGGGGAATCAGAGGTGGGGAATCAGAGTTGGGGAATCAGAGGCAGGGAATTGGATGTGCGGAATCAGAGATGGGGAATCAGAGGTGGGGAATCAGAGGCGGTGAATCAGAGATGGGGAATCAGAGGCGGGGAATCAGAGGCAGGAAATCAGACACGGGGATTCAGAGGCTGGGAATCAGACGGGGGGAATCAAAGGCGGGGAATCAGAGCTGGGGAATCTGAGGCAGGGAATCAGAGTTGGGGATTCAGAGGCGGGGAATCAGATATGGGGAAACAGAGTCGGGGAATCAGAGGCGGGCAAACAGAGGCGGGGAATTAGATATGGGGAATCAGAGGTAGGGAATCAGAGGTGGTGAATCAGTGATGGGGAATCACAGGCGGGGAATCAGAGGCAGGGAATAGAACGCGGGGAATCAGAGGCAGGGAATCAGAGCTGGGGAATCAGAGGCGGGGAATCATAGTTGGGAATCAGAGGCGGAAATCAGATATGGGGAAACAGAGGCGGGGAATCAGAGGCGGGGAAACAGAGGCGGGGAATCAGATATGGGGAATCGGATGCAGGGAATCAGAGCTGGGGAATCAGAGGCGGGGAATCAGAGTTGGGGCATCAGAGGTGGGGAATTAGATATAGGGAAACAGAGGCGGGGAATCAGAGGCGGGGAAACAGAGGCGGGGAATCAGATATGGGGAATCAGAGGTGGGGAATCAGAGGCAGGGAATCAGATGTGCGGAATCAGAGATGGGGAATCAGAGGCAGGGAATCAGAAGCGGGGAATCAGAGGCCGGGAATCAGAGGCCGGGAATCAGATGCTGGGAATAAGAGGCCGGGAATCAGAGGAGGGGAATCAGAGTCCGGGAATCAGAGATGGGGATTCAGAGGCGGGG
This sequence comes from Narcine bancroftii, assembly GCF_036971445.1. Taxonomy (NCBI): domain Eukaryota; kingdom Metazoa; phylum Chordata; class Chondrichthyes; order Torpediniformes; family Narcinidae; genus Narcine; species Narcine bancroftii. The sequence continues at coordinate 2,619,502 of NW_027211883.1, forward strand.
AATGAGATATGGAGAATCAGAGGCGGGGAATCAGAGGCGGGGAAACAGAGGTGGGGAATCAGATATGGGGAATCAGAGGTGGTGAATCAAAGGCGGGGAATCAGAGGCAGGGAATCAGATGCGGGGAATCAGAGGCGGGGAATCAGAGCTGGCGAATCAGAGGCTGGGAATCAGAGGTGGGCAATCAGAGGCGGGGAATCAGATATGGGGAATCAGAGGCGGGGAATCAGAGGTGGGGAAACAGAGGCGGGGAATCAAATATAGGGAATCAGAGGTGGGGAATCAGAGGTTGTGAATCAGAGATGGGGAATCAAGGCGGGGAATCAGAGGCAGGGAATCAGACGCGGGGAATCAGAGGCGGGGATTCAGAGCTGGGGAATCAGAGGCGGGGAATCAGAGTTGGGGAATCAGAGGCAGGGAATCAGATATGGGGAATCAGAGGCGGGGAATCCGAGGCCGGGAATCAGATATGGGGAAACAGAGGCGGGGAATCCGAGGCTGGGAAACAGAGGCGGGGAATCAGATATGGGGAGTCAGAGGTGGGGAATCAGAGGTTGGGAATCAGAGGCAGGGAATCAGAGGCTTGGAATCAGATGCAGGGTATCAGATGCGGGGAATCAGAGGCGGGGAATCAGAGCTGGGGAATCAGAGGTGGGGAATCAGATTTGGGGAATCAGAGGTGGGGACTTAGATATTGGGAAACAGAGGCGGGGAATCAGAGGCGGGGAAACAGAGGCGGGGAATCAGATATGGGGAATCAGAGGTGGGGAATCAGAGGCAGGGAATCAGATGTGCGGAATCAGAGATGGGGAATCAGAGGCAGGGAATCAGAATCAGAAGCAGGGTATCAGAGGCCGGGAATCAGAGGCCGGAATCAGATGCTGGGAATCAGAGGCCTGGAATCAGAGGCGGGGAATCAGAGGCAGGGAATCAGATGCGGGGAATCAGAGGCGGGGAATCAGAGCTGGGGAATCAGAGGCGGGGTATTAGAGTTGGGGAATCAGAGGCGGGGAATCAGATATGGGGAAACAGAGGTGGGGAATCAGAGGCGGGGAAAGAGAGGCAGGGAATCAGATATGGGGAATCAGAGGTGGGGCATCAGAGGTTGTGAATCACAGATGGGGAATCAGAGGCGGGGAATCAGAGGCAGGGAATCAGATGCGGGGAATCAGAGGCGGGGATTCAGAGCTGGGGAATCAGAAGCGGGGAATCAGAGTTGGGGAATCAGAGGCGGGGAATCAGATATGGGGAATCAGAGGCAGGGAATCAGAGGCGGGGAATCAGAGGTGGGGAATCAGAGGTGGGGAATCAGAGGCGGGGAATCAGAGGCAGGGAATCAGATGAAGGGAATCTGATGCAGGGAATCTGAGGCAGGGAATCTGAGGCAGGGAATCTGTGGCAGGGAATCTGATGCGGGTTATCAGAAGGGGGAAATGAGATGTGGGAAACGAGATGCAGAGAAAGAGGCACGGATATAGAGGCAGGGAAAGAGAGGCAGGGTATCAGAGGCGGGTAATCAGAGGCGTGGAATCAGAGGCGGGGAATCAGAGACACAGAAAGAGAGGCGTGGAATCAGAGGTGCGGAATCAGAGCCGGTGAATCTGAGCCGGGAAATCAGAAGCAGAGCAACAGAGGTGGTGAAACATGGGTGCGGAATCGGACACGGGGAATCAGAGGTGGGGACTCAGAGGCCGGGAATCAGAGGCAGAGAATCAGAGGCAGGGAATCAGAGGCAGGTTATCAGAGGCAGGGAATCAGAGGTGGGAAATCAGAGGCGGGGAATCAGAGGCGGGGAATCAGATGCGGAGAATCAGAGGCGGGGAATCTGATGCAGGAAATCAGAGGCAGGGAATCAGAAGCAGGGAATCAGAGGCAGGGAATCTGAGGCAGGGAATCAGAGGTGGGGAATCAGAGGCGGGGAATCAGAGGCAGGGAATCAGATGAAGGGAATCTGATGCAGGGAATCTGAGGCAGGGAATCTGAGGCAGGGAATCTGTGTCAGGGAATCTGATGCGGGTTATCAGAAGGGGGAAATGAGATGTGGGAAACGAGATGCAGAGAAAGAGACACGGAAATAGAGGCAGGGAAAGACAGGCAGGGAATCAGAGGCGGGGAATCAGAGGTGGGGAATCAGAGGCTGGGAATCAGAGGCGGGGAATCAGAGGGGGGAATCAGAGGTGGGGAATCAGAGGCAGGGAATCAGAGGCAGGGAATCAGAGGCGGGAAATCAGAGGCGGCGAATCTGAGGCGTGGAATCAGAGGTGGGGAAAGAGATGTGGGGAAACGTAGGCCAGGAAAGTTGCGCGGAAAGGGAGGCGGTGTATCAGAGGCGGGGATTCAGAGGCGGGGAATCAGAGGTGGGGAATCAGAGGCGTGGAATCAGAGGTGGGGAAAGAGATGTGGGGAAACAGGCGGGTAAACTGAAGCGGGTAAACATAGCTGCATAAATAGCGGCAGCGAAAGAGATGGGCGAAACATAGTGGTTGGAACTTGTGTGTTGAAAATTAGGTACACAGAACAGATCAAACAGAGTTGTTGAAATTGAGGGAGGGAAAGAGAGGCACAGAAAGAGTGGAGGGGAAAGAGTGCAGTCAAAATAGAGGCGTAGAGACAGAGATGGGGAATCAGAGGCGGGGATTCAGAGGCGGGGAATCAGAGGCAGGGAATCAGATTAAGGGAATCTGATGCAGGGAATCTGAGGCAGGGAATCTGAGGCAGGGAATCGGAGGCAGGGAATCTGAGGCAGGGAATCAGTAAAAAGTTATCAGAGGCAGGGTATCAGAGGCGGAGAATCAGAGGTGGGGATTCAGAAGTGGGGAATCAGAGGTGGGGAATCAGAGGCGTGGAATCAGAGGCGGGGAATCAGAGGTGGGGAATCAGAAGTGGGGAATCAGAGGTGGGGAATCAGAGGCGGGGAATCAGAGGCGTGGAATCAGAGGCGGGCAATCAGAAGTGGGGAATCAGAGGCGGGGAATCAGAGGCGGGGAATCAGAGGCGGTGAATCAGAGGTGGGGAATCAGAGGCGGGGAATCAGAGGCGGGGAATCAGAAGTGGGGAATCAGACGTGGGGAATCAGAGGCGGGGAATCAGAGGCGGGGAATCAGAGGCGGGCAATCAGATGCAGGGAATCAGAGTCAGGGAATCAGACGCAGGGAATCAAATGAAGGGAATCTGATGCAGGGAATCTGAGGCAGGGAATCTGAGGCAGGGAATCTGTGGTGGGGAATCAGAGGAGGGAAAACGCGGGTAAACAGAGGCGGGTAAACATAGGCGGGGAATCAGAGGCGTGGAATCAGAGGCGGGAAATCAGAGGCAGGGAAAGATATGTGGGGAAAAGAAGGCCAGGAAAGTTGAGCGGAAAGGGAGGCACTGAATCAGAGGTGGGGAATCAGAGGCGGGGAATCAGAGGCGGGGAATCAGAGGCGGGGAATCAGAGGCGGGGAATCAGAAGTGGGGTATCAGAGGTGGGGAATCAGAGGCGGGGATTCAGAGGCAGAGAATCAGAGGCGGGGAATCTGAGGCAGGGAATCTGAGGTGCGGAATCAGAGGCGGGGAAACAGGTGGGTAAACAGAGGTGGGTAAACATAGGCGGGGAATCAGAGGCGCGGAATCAGAGGCGCGGAATCAGAGGCAGGGAATCAGAGGCGGGGAATCAGAGGCGGGGAATCAGATGCGGGGAATCAGAGGTGGGGAATCAGAGGCGGGGTATCAGAGGAGGGGAATCAGAGGCGGGGAATCAGAGGCGGGGAATCAGAGGCGGGGAATCAGAGGCGTGGAATCAGAGGCGGGGAATCAGAGGCGGGGAATCAGAAGTGGGGAATCAGAGGTGGGGAATCAGAGGCGGGGAATCAGAATCAGCGAATCAGAGGCGGGGCAATCAGAGGTGGGGAATCAGAGGCGGGGAATCAGATGCGGGGAATCAGAGGCGGTGAATCAGAGGCGGGGAATCAGACGCGGGGAATCAGAGGCGGGGAATCAGAAGTGGGGAATCAGAGGTGGGGAATCAGAGGCGGGGAATCAGAGGCAGGGAATCAGAGGCAGGGAATCTGAGGCAGGGAATCTGAGGCAGGGAATCTGAGGTGGGCAATCAGAGGCGGGAAAACAGGCGGGTAAACAGAGGCGGGTAAACATAGACGGGGAATCAGAGGCGGGGAATCAGAGGCGGGGAATCAGAGGCGGGGAATCAGAGGCGGGGAATCAGAGTCGGGGAATCAGAGGCGGGGAATCTGAGGCGGGGAATCAGATGCAGGGAATCAGAGGCGGGGAATCAGAGGCGGGGTATCAGAGGCGGGGAATCAGAGGCGCTGAATCAGAGGCGGGGAATCAGAGGCGTGGAATCAGAGACGGGGAATCAGAGGCGGGGAATCAGAAGTGGGGAATCAGAGGTGGGAAATCAGAGGCGGGGAATCAGAGGCGGGGAATCAGAGGCGGGGAATCAGAGGCAGGGTATCAGAGGCGGGCAATCAGATGCAGGGAATCAGAGGCAGGGAATCAGAGGCAGGGAATCAGAGGCAGGGAACCTGAGGTGGCGAATATGAGGTGGTGAATCAGAGGCGGGGAAACAGGCGGGTAAACAGAGGCGGGGAATCAGATGCAGGGAATCAGCCGCGGGGAATCAGAGGCAGGGAATCAGATGAAGGGAATCTCATGCAGGGAATCTGAGGCAGGGTATCTGAGGCAGGGAATCTGTGGCAGGGAATCTGATGCGGGTTATCAGAAGGGGGAAATGAGATGTGGGAAACGAGATGCAGAGAAAGAGGCACGGATATAGAGGCAGGGAAAGAGAGGCAGGGTATCAGAGGCGGGTAATCTGAGGCGTGGAATCAGAGGCGGGGAATCAGAGACACAGAAAGAGAGGCGTGGAATCAGAGGTGCGGAATCAGAGCCGGTGAATCTGAGCCGGGAAATCAGAAGCAGAGCAACAGAGGTGGTGAAACATGGGTGCGGAATCGGACACGGGGAATCAGAGGTGGGGATTCAGAGGCCGGGAATCAGAGGCAGGGAATCAGAGGCAGGTTATCAGAGGCAGGGAATCAGAGGTGGGGAATCAGAGGCGGGGAATCAAGAGGCGGGGAATCAGAGGCGGGGAATCAGAGGCGGGGAATCAGAGGCGGAGAATCAGAGGCGGGCAATCAGATGCAGGAAATCAGAGGCAGGGAATCAGAGGCAGGGAATCAGAGGCAGGGAATCTGAGGCAGGGAATCAGAGGTGGGGAATTAGAGGCGTGGAATCAGAGGCAAGGAATCATATGAAGGGAATCTGATGCAGGGAATCTGAGGCAGGTTATCTGAGGCAGGGAATCAGAGGTGGGGAATCAGAGGCGGGGAATCAAGAGGCGGGGAATCAGAGGCGGGGAATCAGAGGCGGGGAATCAGAGGCGGAGAATCAGAGGCGGGCAATCAGATGCAGGAAATCAGAGGCAGGGAATCAGAGGCAGGGAATCAGAGGCAGGGAATCTGAGGCAGGGAATCAGAGGTGGGGAATCAGAGGCGTGGAATCAGAGGCAAGGAATCATATGAAGGGAATCTGATGCAGGGAATCTGAGGCAGGGAATCTGAGGCAGGGAATCTCTGGCAGGGAATCTGATGCGGGTTATCAGAAGGGGGAAATGAGATGTGGGAAACGAGATGCAGAGAAAGAGGCACGGAAATAGAGGTAGGGAAAGAGAGGCAGGGAATCAGAGGCGGGGAATCAGAGGTGGGGAATCAGAGGCTGGGAATCAGAGGCGGGGAATCAGAGGGGGGAATCAGAGGTGGGGAATCAGAGGCAGGGAATCTGAGGCAGGGAATCAGAGGCAGGAAATCAGAGGCGGCAAATCTGAGGCGTGGAATCAGAGGTGGGGAAAGAGATGTGGGGAAACGTAGGCCAGGAAAGTTGCGCGGAAAGGGAGGCGGTGAATCAGAGGCGGGGAATCAGAGGCGGGGAATCAGAGGCGGGGAATCAGAGGCGTGGAATCAGAGGTGGGGAAAGAGATGTGGGGAAACAGGCGGGTAAACAGAAGCGGGTAAACATAGCTGCATAAATAGAGGCAGCGAAAGAGATGGGCGAAACATAGTGGTTGGAACTTGTGTGTTGAAAATTAGGTACACAGAACAGATCAAACAGAGTTGTTGAAATTGAGGGAGGGAAAGAGAGGCACAGAAAGAGTGGAGGGGAAAGAGTGCAGGCAAAATAGAGGCGTAGAGACAGAGGTGGGGAATCAGAGGCGGGGAATCAGAGGCGGGGAATCAGAGGCAGGGAATCAGATGAAGGGAATCTGATGCAGGGAAACTGAGGCAGGGAATCTGAGGCAGGGAATCGGAGGCAGGGAATCTGAGGCAGGGAATCAGTAAAAAGTTATCAGAGTCAGGGTATCAGAGGAGGAGAATCAGAGGTGGGGAATCAGAAGTGGGGAATCAGTGGTGGGGAATCAGAGGCGTGGAATCAGAGGCGGGGAATCAGAGGTGGGGAATCAGAAGCGGGGAATCAGAGGTGGGGAATCAGAGGCGGGGAATCAGAGGCGTGGAATCAGAGGCAGGCAATCAGAAGTGGGGAATCAGAGGCGGGGAATCAGAGGCGTGGAATCAGAAGTGGGGAATCAGAGGTGGGGAATCAGAGGTGGGGAATCAGAGGCGGGGAATCAGAGGCAGGCAATCAGATGCAGGGAATCAGAGGCAGGGAATCAGACGCAGGGAATCAAATGAAGGGAATCTGATGCAGGGAATCTGAGGCAGGGAATCTGAGGAAGGGAATCTGTGGTGGGGAATCAGAGGCGGGAAAACAGGCGGGTAAACAGAGGCGGGTAAACATAGGCGGGGAATCAGAGGCGTGGAATCAGAGGCGGGAAATCAGAGGCGGGGAAAGATATGTGGGGAAAAGTAGGCCAGGAAAGTTGAGCGGAAAGGGAGGCAGTGAATCAGAGGTGGGGAATCAGAGGCGGGGAATCAGAGGCGGGGAATCAGAGGCGGGGAATCAGAGGCGGGGAATCAGAAGTGGGGAATCAGAGGTGGGGAATCAGAGGCGGGGAATCAGAGGCGGAGAATCAGAGGCGGGGAATCTGAGGCAGGGAATCTGAGGTGGGGAATCAGAGGCGGGGAAACAGGTGGGTAAACAGAGGTGGGTAAACATAGGCGGGGAATCAGAGGCGCGGAATCAGAGGCGGGGAATCAGAGGCAGGGAATCAGAGGCGGGGAATCAGAGGCGGGGAATCAGATGCGGGGAATCAGAGGTGGGGAATCAGAGGCGGGGTATCAGAGGAGGGGAATCAGAGGCGTGGAATCAGAGGCGGGGAATCAGAGGCGGGGAATCAGAGGCGTGGAATCAGAGGCGGGGAATCAGAGGCGGGGAATCAGAAGTGGGGAATCAGAGGTGGGGAATCAGAGGCGGGGAATCATAATCAGCGAATCAGAGGCGGGCAATCAGATGCAGGGAATCAGAGGCAGGGAATCAGAGGCAGGGAATCTGAGGCAGGGAATCTGAGGCAGGGAATCTGAGGTGGGCAATCAGAGGCGGGAAAACAGGCGGGTAAACAGAGGCGGGTAAACATAGGCGGGGAATCAGAAGCGGGGAATCAGAGGCGGGGAATCAGAGTCGGGGAATCAGAGGCGGGGAATCAGAGTCGGGGAATAAGAGGCGGGGAATCTGAGGCGGGGAATCAGATGCAGGGAATCAGAGGCGGGGAATCAGAGGCGGGGTATCAGAGGCGGAGAATCAGAGGCGCGGAATCAGAGGCGGGGAATCAGAGGCGTGGAATCACAGACGGGGAATCAGAGGCGGGGAATCAGAAGTGGGGAATCAGAGGTGGGAAATCAGAGGCGGGGAATCTGAGGCGGGGAATCAGAGGCGGGGAATCAGAGGCAGGGTATCAGAGGCGGGCAATCAGATGCAGGGAATCAGAGGCAGGGAATCAGAGGCAGGGAATCAGAGGCAGGGAACCTGAGGTGGCGAATATGAGGTGGTGAATCAGAGGCGGGGAAACAGGCGGGTAAACAGAGGCTGGGAATCAGATGCAGGGAATCAGAGGCGGGGAATCAGAGGCAGGGAATCAGATGAAGGGAATCTGATGCAGGGAATCTGAGGCAGGGAATCTGAGGCAGGGAATCTGTGGCAGGGAATCTGATGCGGGTTATCAGAAGGGGGAAATGAGATGTGGGAAACGAGATGCAGAGAAAGAGGCACGGAAATAGAGGCAGGGAAAGAGAGGCAGGGTATCAGAGGTGGGTAATCAGAGGCGTGGAATCAGAGGCGGGGAATCAGAGGCGGGAAATCAGAGAGGGGAATCAGAGGTGGGGAATCAGAGGCGGGGAATCAGAGGCAGGGAATCAGAGGCAGGAAATCAGAGGCGGCGAATCTGAGGCGTGGAATCAGAGGTGGGGAAAGAGATGTGGGGAAACGTAGGCCAGGAAAGTTGCTCGGAAAGGGAGGCGGTGAATCAGAGGCGGGGAATCAGAGGCGGGGAATCAGAGGCGGGGAATCAGAGGCGTGGAATCAGAGGTGGGGAAAGAGATGTGGGGAAACAGGCGGGTAAACAGCAGTGGGTAAACATAGCTGCATCAATAGATGCAGCGAAAGAGATGGGCGAAACATAGTGGTTGGAACTTTTGTGTTGAAAATTAGTTACACAGAACAGATCGAACAGAGTTGTTGAAATTGAGGGAGGGAAAGAGAGGCACGGAAAGAGTGGAGGGGAAAGAGTGCAGGCAAAATAGAGGCGTAGAGACAGAGGTGGGGAATCAGATGCGGGGAATCAGAGGCCGGGAATCAGAGGCAGGGAATCAGATGAAGGGAATCTAATGCAGGGAAACTGAGGCAGGGAATCTGAGGCAGGGAATCGGAGGCAGGGAATCTGAGGCAGGGAATCAGTAAAAAGTTATCAGAGGCAGGGTATCAGAGGCGGAGAATCAGCGGTGGGGAATCAGAAGTGGGGAATCAGAGGTGGGGAATCAGAGGCGTGGAATCAGAGGCGGGGAATCAGAGGTGGGGAATCAGAAGTGGGGAATCAGAGGTGGGGAATCAGAGGCGGGGAATCAGAGGCGTGGAATCAGAGGCGGGCAATCAGAAGTGGGGAATCAGAGGCGGGGAATCAGAGGCGGGGAATCAGAGGCGGTGAATCAGAGGCGGGGAATCAGAGACGGGGAATCAGAGGCGGGGAATCAGAAGTGGGGAATCAGAGGTGGGGAATCAGAGGCGGGGAATCAGAGGCGGGCAATCAGATGCAGGGAATCAGAGGCAGGGAATCAGAGGCAGGGAACCAGATGCAGGGAATCAAATGAAGGGAATCTGATGCAGGGAATCTGAGGCAGGGAATCTGAGGCAGGGAATCTGTTGTGGGGAATCAGAGGCGGGAAAACAGGCGGTTAAACAGAGGCGGGTAAACATAGGCGGGGATTCAGAGGCGTGGAATCAGAGGCGGGAAATCAGAGGCGGGGAAAGATATGTGGGGAAAAGTAGGCCAGGAAAGTTGAGCGGAAAGGGAGGCATTGAATCAGAGGTGGGGAATCAGAGGCGGGGAATCAGAGGCGGGGAATCAGAGGCGGGGAATCAGAGGCAGGGAATCAGAAGCGGGGAATCAGAGGTTGGGAATCAGAGGCGGGGAATCAGAGGCGGAGAATCAGAGGCGGGCAATCAGATGCAGGGAATCAGAGGCAGGGAATCAGAGGCAGGGAATCAGAGGCAGGGAATCTGAGGCAGGGAATCTGAGGTGGGGAATCAGAGGCGGGGAAACAGGTGGGTAAACAGAGGCGGGTAAACATAGGCGGGGAATCAGAGGCGCGAAATCAGAGGTGGGGAATCAGAGGCAGGGAATCAGAGGCGGGGAATCAGAGGCGGGGAATCAGATGCGGGGAATCAGAGGTGGGGAATCAGAGGCGGGGTATCAGAGGAGGGGAATCAGAGGCGGGGAATCAGAGGCGGGGAATCAGAGGCGGGGAATCAGAGGCGTGCAATCAGAGGCGGGGAATCTGAGGTGGGGAATCAGAAGTGGGGAATCAGAGGTGGGGAATCAGAGCCGGGGAATCAGAATCAGCGAATCAGAGGCGGGGCAATCAGAGGTGGGGAATCAGAGGCGGGGAATCAGAGGCGGGGAATCAGAGGAGGTGAATCAGAGGCAGGGAATCAGACGCGGGGAATCAGAGGCGGGGAATCAGAAGTGGGGAATCAGAGGTGGGGAATCAGAGGCGGGGAATCAGAGGCAGGTAATCAGAGGCGGGCAATCAGATGCAGGGAATCAGAGGCAGGGAATCAGAGGCAGGGAATCTGAGGCAGGGAATCTGAGGCAGGGAATCTGAGGTGGGCAATCAGAGGCGGGAAAACAGGCGGGTAAACAGAGGCGGGTAAACATAGGCGGGGAATCAGAGGCGGGGAATCAGAGGCGGGGAATCAGAGGCGGGGAATCAGAGTCGGGGAATCAGAGGCGGGGAATCTGAGGCGGGGAATCAGATGCAGGGAATCAGAGGCGGGGAATCAGAGGCGGTGTATCAGAGGCGGGGAATCAGAGGCGCGGAATCAGAGGCGGGGAATCAGAGGCGTGGAATCAGAGACGGGGAATCAGAGGCGGGGAATCAGAAGTGGGGAATCAGAGGTGGGAAATCAGAGGCTGGGAATCAGAGGCGGGGAATCAGAGGCGGGGAATCAGAGGAAGGGTATCAGAGGCGGGCAATCAGATGCAGGGAATCAGAGGCAGGGAATCAGAGGCAGGGAATCAGAGGCAGGGAACCTGAGATGGCGAATATGAGGTGGTGAATCAGAGGCGGGGAAACAGTCGGGTAAACAGAGGCGGGGAATCAGATGCAGGGAATCACCCGCGGGGAATCAGAGGCAGGGAATCAGATGAAGGGAATCTGATGCAGGGAATCTGAGGCAGGGTATCTGAGGCAGGGAATCTGTGGCAGGGAATCTGATGCGGGTTATCAGAAGGGGGAAATGAGATGTGGGAAACGAGATGCAGAGAAAGAGGCACGGAAATAGAGGCAGGGAAAGAGAGGCAGGGTATCAGAGGCGGGTAATCAGAGGCGTGGAATCAGAGGCGGGGAATCAGAGACACAGAAAGAGAGGCGTGGAATCAGATGTGCGGAATCAGAGCCGGTGAATCTGAGCCGGGAAATCAGAAGCAGAGCAACAGAGGTGGTGAAACATGGGTGCGGAATCGGACACGGGGAATCAGAGGTGGGGACTCAGAGGCCGGGAATCATAGGCAGGGAATCAGAGGCAGGTTATCAGAGGCAGGGAATCAGAGGTGGGAAATCAGAGGCGGGGAATCAGAGGCGGCGAATCAGAGGCGGGGAATCAGAGGCGGGGAATCAGAGGCGGAGAATCAGAGGCAGGCAATCAGATGCAGGAAATCAGAGGCAGGGAATCAGAGGCAGGGAATCAGAGGCAGGGAATCTGTGGCAGGGAATCAGAGGTGGGGAATCAGAGGCGGGGAATCAGAGGCAGGGAATCAGATGAAGGGAATCTGATGCAGGGAATCTGAGGCAGGGAATCTGAGGCAGGGAATCTGTGGCAGGGAATCTGATGCGGGTTATCAGAAGGGGGAAATGAGATGTGGGAAACGAGATGCAGAGAAAGAGGCACGGAAATAGAGGCAGGGAAAGACAGGCAGGGAATCAGAGGCGGGGAATCAGAGGTGGTGAATCAGAGGCTGGGAATCAGAGGCGCGGAATCAGAGGGGGGAATCAGAGGTGGGGAATCAGAGGCAGGGAATCAGAGGCAGGGAATCAGAGGCGGGAAATCAGAGGCGGCGAATCTGAGGCGTGGAATCAGAGGTGGGGAAAGAGATGTGGGGAAACGTAGGCCAGGAAAGTTGCGTGGAAAGGGAGGCGGTGAATCAGAGGCGGGGAATCAGAGGCGGGGAATCAGAGGCGGGGAATCAGAGGCGGGGAATCAGAGGCGTGGAATCAGAGGTGGGGAAAGAGATGTGGGGAAACAGGCGGGTAAACAGCAGTGGGTAAACATAGCTGCATCAATAGATGCAGCGAAAGAGATGGGCGAAACATAGTGGTTGGAACTTTTGTGTTGAAAATTAGTTACACAGAACAGATCGAACAGAGTTGTTGAAATTGAGGGAGGGAAAGAGAGGCACGGAAAGAGTGGAGGGGAAAGAGTGCAGGCAAAATAGAGGCGTAGAGACAGAGGTGGGGAATCAGATGCGGGGAATCAGAGGCCGGGAATCAGAGGCAGGGAATCAGATGAAGGGAATCTAATGCAGGGAAACTGAGGCAGGGAATCTGAGGCAGGGAATCGGAGGCAGGGAATCTGAGGCAGGGAATCAGTAAAAAGTTATCAGAGGCAGGGTATCAGAGGCGGAGAATCAGCGGTGGGGAATCAGAAGTGGGGAATCAGAGGTGGGGAATCAGAGGCGTGGAATCAGAGGCGGGGAATCAGAGGTGGGGAATCAGAAGTGGGGAATCAGAGGTGGGGAATCAGAGGCGGGGAATCAGAGGCGTGGAATCAGAGGCGGGCAATCAGAAGTGGGGAATCAGAGGCGGGGAATCAGAGGCGGGGAATCAGAGGCGGTGAATCAGAGGCGGGGAATCAGAGACGGGGAATCAGAGGCGGGGAATCAGAAGTGGGGAATCAGAGGTGGGGAATCAGAGGCGGGGAATCAGAGGCGGGCAATCAGATGCAGGGAATCAGAGGCAGGGAATCAGAGGCAGGGAACCAGATGCAGGGAATCAAATGAAGGGAATCTGATGCAGGGAATCTGAGGCAGGGAATCTGAGGCAGGGAATCTGTTGTGGGGAATCAGAGGCGGGAAAACAGGCGGTTAAACAGAGGCGGGTAAACATAGGCGGGGATTCAGAGGCGTGGAATCAGAGGCGGGAAATCAGAGGCGGGGAAAGATATGTGGGGAAAAGTAGGCCAGGAAAGTTGAGCGGAAAGGGAGGCATTGAATCAGAGGTGGGGAATCAGAGGCGGGGAATCAGAGGCGGGGAATCAGAGGCGGGGAATCAGAGGCAGGGAATCAGAAGCGGGGAATCAGAGGTTGGGAATCAGAGGCGGGGAATCAGAGGCGGAGAATCAGAGGCGGGCAATCAGATGCAGGGAATCAGAGGCAGGGAATCAGAGGCAGGGAATCAGAGGCAGGGAATCTGAGGCAGGGAATCTGAGGTGGGGAATCAGAGGCGGGGAAACAGGTGGGTAAACAGAGGCGGGTAAACATAGGCGGGGAATCAGAGGCGCGAAATCAGAGGTGGGGAATCAGAGGCAGGGAATCAGAGGCGGGGAATCAGAGGCGGGGAATCAGATGCGGGGAATCAGAGGTGGGGAATCAGAGGCGGGGTATCAGAGGAGGGGAATCAGAGGCGGGGAATCAGAGGCGGGGAATCAGAGGCGGGGAATCAGAGGCGTGCAATCAGAGGCGGGGAATCTGAGGTGGGGAATCAGAAGTGGGGAATCAGAGGTGGGGAATCAGAGCCGGGGAATCAGAATCAGCGAATCAGAGGCGGGGCAATCAGAGGTGGGGAATCAGAGGCGGGGAATCAGAGGCGGGGAATCAGAGGAGGTGAATCAGAGGCAGGGAATCAGACGCGGGGAATCAGAGGCGGGGAATCAGAAGTGGGGAATCAGAGGTGGGGAATCAGAGGCGGGGAATCAGAGGCAGGTAATCAGAGGCGGGCAATCAGATGCAGGGAATCAGAGGCAGGGAATCAGAGGCAGGGAATCTGAGGCAGGGAATCTGAGGCAGGGAATCTGAGGTGGGCAATCAGAGGCGGGAAAACAGGCGGGTAAACAGAGGCGGGTAAACATAGGCGGGGAATCAGAGGCGGGGAATCAGAGGCGGGGAATCAGAGGCGGGGAATCAGAGTCGGGGAATCAGAGGCGGGGAATCTGAGGCGGGGAATCAGATGCAGGGAATCAGAGGCGGGGAATCAGAGGCGGTGTATCAGAGGCGGGGAATCAGAGGCGCGGAATCAGAGGCGGGGAATCAGAGGCGGGGAATCAGAGGCGGGGAATCAGAGGCGGAGAATCAGAGGCAGGCAATCAGATGCAGGAAATCAGAGGCAGGGAATCAGAGGCAGGGAATCAGAGGCAGGGAATCTGTGGCAGGGAATCAGAGGTGGGGAATCAGAGGCGGGGAATCAGAGGCAGGGAATCAGATGAAGGGAATCTGATGCAGGGAATCTGAGGCAGGGAATCTGAGGCAGGGAATCTGTGGCAGGGAATCTGATGCGGGTTATCAGAAGGGGGAAATGAGATGTGGGAAACGAGATGCAGAGAAAGAGGCACGGAAATAGAGGCAGGGAAAGACAGGCAGGGAATCAGAGGCGGGGAATCAGAGGTGGGAAATCAGAGGCTGGGAATCAGAGGCGGGGAATCAGAGGCGTGCAATCAGAGGCGGGGAATCTGAGGTGGGGAATCAGAAGTGGGGAATCAGAGGTGGGGAATCAGAGCCGGGGAATCAGAATCAGCGAATCAGAGGCGGGGCAATCAGAGGTGGGGAATCAGAGGCGGGGAATCAGAGGCGGGGAATCAGAGGAGGTGAATCAGAGGCAGGGAATCAGACGCGGGGAATCAGAGGCGGGGAATCAGAAGTGGGGAATCAGAGGTGGGGAATCAGAGGCGGTGAATCAGAGGCAGGTAATCAGAGGCGGGCAATCAGATGCAGGGAATCAGAGGCAGGGAATCAGAGGCAGGGAATCTGAGGCAGGGAATCTGAGGCAGGGAATCTGAGGTGGGCAATCAGAGGCGGGAAAACAGGCGGGTAAACAGAGGCGGGTAAACATAGGCGGGGAATCAGAGGCGGGGAATCAGAGGCGGGGAATCAGAGGCGGGGAATCAGAGTCGGGGAATCAGAGGCGGGGAATCTGAGGCGGGGAATCAGATGCAGGGAATCAGAGGCGGGGAATCAGAGGCGGTGTATCAGAGGCGGGGAATCAGAGGCGCGGAATCAGAGGCGGGGAATCAGAGGCGGGGAATCAGAGGCGGGGAATCAGAGGCGGAGAATCAGAGGCAGGCAATCAGATGCAGGAAATCAGAGGCAGGGAATCAGAGGCAGGGAATCAGAGGCAGGGAATCTGTGGCAGGGAATCAGAGGTGGGGAATCAGAGGCGGGGAATCAGAGGCAGGGAATCAGATGAAGGGAATCTGATGCAGGGAATCTGAGGCAGGGAATCTGAGGCAGGGAATCTGTGGCAGGGAATCTGATGCGGGTTATCAGAAGGGGGAAATGAGATGTGGGAAACGAGATGCAGAGAAAGAGGCACGGAAATAGAGGCAGGGAAAGACAGGCAGGGAATCAGAGGCGGGGAATCAGAGGTGGGAAATCAGAGGCTGGGAATCAGAGGCGGGGAATCAGAGGCGTGCAATCAGAGGCGGGGAATCTGAGGTGGGGAATCAGAAGTGGGGAATCAGAGGTGGGGAATCAGAGCCGGGGAATCAGAATCAGCGAATCAGAGGCGGGGCAATCAGAGGTGGGGAATCAGAGGCGGGGAATCAGAGGCGGGGAATCAGAGGAGGTGAATCAGAGGCAGGGAATCAGACGCGGGGAATCAGAGGCGGGGAATCAGAAGTGGGGAATCAGAGGTGGGGAATCAGAGGCGGGGAATCAGAGGCAGGTAATCAGAGGCGGGCAATCAGATGCAGGGAATCAGAGGCAGGGAATCAGAGGCAGGGAATCTGAGGCAGGGAATCTGAGGCAGGGAATCTGAGGTGGGCAATCAGAGGCGGGAAAACAGGCGGGTAAACAGAGGCGGGTAAACATAGGCGGGGAATCAGAGGCGGGGAATCAGAGGCGGGGAATCAGAGGCGGGGAATCAGAGTCGGGGAATCAGAGGCGGGGAATCTGAGGCGGGGAATCAGATGCAGGGAATCAGAGGCGGGGAATCAGAGGCGGTGTATCAGAGGCGGGGAATCAGAGGCGCGGAATCAGAGGCGGGGAATCAGAGGCGGGGAATCAGAGGCGGGGAATCAGAGGCGGAGAATCAGAGGCAGGCAATCAGATGCAGGAAATCAGAGGCAGGGAATCAGAGGCAGGGAATCAGAGGCAGGGAATCTGTGGCAGGGAATCAGAGGTGGGGAATCAGAGGCGGGGAATCAGAGGCAGGGAATCAGATGAAGGGAATCTGATGCAGGGAATCTGAGGCAGGGAATCTGAGGCAGGGAATCTGTGGCAGGGAATCTGATGCGGGTTATCAGAAGGGGGAAATGAGATGTGGGAAACGAGATGCAGAGAAAGAGGCACGGAAATAGAGGCAGGGAAAGACAGGCAGGGAATCAGAAGTGGGGAATCAGAGGTGGGAAATCAGAGGCTGGGAATCAGAGGCGGGGAATCAGAGGCGGGGAATCAGAGGAAGGGTATCAGAGGCGGGCAATCAGATGCAGGGAATCAGAGGCAGGGAATCAGAGGCAGGGAATCAGAGGCAGGGAACCTGAGATGGCGAATATGAGGTGGTGAATCAGAGGCGGGGAAACAGTCGGGTAAACAGAGGCGGGGAATCAGATGCAGGGAATCACCCGCGGGGAATCAGAGGCAGGGAATCAGATGAAGGGAATCTGATGCAGGGAATCTGAGGCAGGGTATCTGAGGCAGGGAATCTGTGGCAGGGAATCTGATGCGGGTTATCAGAAGGGGGAAATGAGATGTGGGAAACGAGATGCAGAGAAAGAGGCACGGAAATAGAGGCAGGGAAAGAGAGGCAGGGTATCAGAGGCGGGTAATCAGAGGCGTGGAATCAGAGGCGGGGAATCAGAGACACAGAAAGAGAGGCGTGGAATCAGATGTGCGGAATCAGAGCCGGTGAATCTGAGCCGGGAAATCAGAAGCAGAGCAACAGAGGTGGTGAAACATGGGTGCGGAATCGGACACGGGGAATCAGAGGTGGGGACTCAGAGGCCGGGAATCATAGGCAGGGAATCAGAGGCAGGTTATCAGAGGCAGGGAATCAGAGGTGGGAAATCAGAGGCGGGGAATCAGAGGCGGCGAATCAGAGGCGGGGAATCAGAGGCGGGGAATCAGAGGCGGAGAATCAGAGGCAGGCAATCAGATGCAGGAAATCAGAGGCAGGGAATCAGAGGCAGGGAATCAGAGGCAGGGAATCTGTGGCAGGGAATCAGAGGTGGGGAATCAGAGGCGGGGAATCAGAGGCAGGGAATCAGATGAAGGGAATCTGATGCAGGGAATCTGAGGCAGGGAATCTGAGGCAGGGAATCTGTGGCAGGGAATCTGATGCGGGTTATCAGAAGGGGGAAATGAGATGTGGGAAACGAGATGCAGAGAAAGAGGCACGGAAATAGAGGCAGGGAAAGACAGGCAGGGAATCAGAGGCGGGGAATCAGAGGTGGTGAATCAGAGGCTGGGAATCAGAGGCGCGGAATCAGAGGGGGGAATCAGAGGTGGGGAATCAGAGGCAGGGAATCAGAGGCAGGGAATCAGAGGCGGGAAATCAGAGGCGGCGAATCTGAGGCGTGGAATCAGAGGTGGGGAAAGAGATGTGGGGAAACGTAGGCCAGGAAAGTTGCGTGGAAAGGGAGGCGGTGAATCAGAGGCGGGGAATCAGAGGCGCGGAATCAGAGGCGGGGAATCAGAGGCGTGGAATCAGAGACGGGGAATCAGAGGCGGGGAATCAGAAGTGGGGAATCAGAGGTGGGAAATCAGAGGCTGGGAATCAGAGGCGGGGAATCAGAGGCGGGGAATCAGAGGAAGGGTATCAGAGGCGGGCAATCAGATGCAGGGAATCAGAGGCAGGGAATCAGAGGCAGGGAATCAGAGGCAGGGAACCTGAGATGGCGAATATGAGGTGGTGAATCAGAGGCGGGGAAACAGTCGGGTAAACAGAGGCGGGGAATCAGATGCAGGGAATCACCCGCGGGGAATCAGAGGCAGGGAATCAGATGAAGGGAATCTGATGCAGGGAATCTGAGGCAGGGTATCTGAGGCAGGGAATCTGTGGCAGGGAATCTGATGCGGGTTATCAGAAGGGGGAAATGAGATGTGGGAAACGAGATGCAGAGAAAGAGGCACGGAAATAGAGGCAGGGAAAGAGAGGCAGGGTATCAGAGGCGGGTAATCAGAGGCGTGGAATCAGAGGCGGGGAATCAGAGACACAGAAAGAGAGGCGTGGAATCAGATGTGCGGAATCAGAGCCGGTGAATCTGAGCCGGGAAATCAGAAGCAGAGCAACAGAGGTGGTGAAACATGGGTGCGGAATCGGACACGGGGAATCAGAGGTGGGGACTCAGAGGCCGGGAATCATAGGCAGGGAATCAGAGGCAGGTTATCAGAGGCAGGGAATCAGAGGTGGGAAATCAGAGGCGGGGAATCAGAGGCGGCGAATCAGAGGCGGGGAATCAGAGGCGGGGAATCAGAGGCGGAGAATCAGAGGCAGGCAATCAGATGCAGGAAATCAGAGGCAGGGAATCAGAGGCAGGGAATCAGAGGCAGGGAATCTGTGGCAGGGAATCAGAGGTGGGGAATCAGAGGCGGGGAATCAGAGGCAGGGAATCAGATGAAGGGAATCTGATGCAGGGAATCTGAGGCAGGGAATCTGAGGCAGGGAATCTGTGGCAGGGAATCTGATGCGGGTTATCAGAAGGGGGAAATGAGATGTGGGAAACGAGATGCAGAGAAAGAGGCACGGAAATAGAGGCAGGGAAAGACAGGCAGGGAATCAGAGGCGGGGAATCAGAGGTGGTGAATCAGAGGCTGGGAATCAGAGGCGCGGAATCAGAGGGGGGAATCAGAGGTGGGGAATCAGAGGCAGGGAATCAGAGGCAGGGAATCAGAGGCGGGAAATCAGAGGCGGCGAATCTGAGGCGTGGAATCAGAGGTGGGGAAAGAGATGTGGGGAAACGTAGGCCAGGAAAGTTGCGTGGAAAGGGAGGCGGTGAATCAGAGGCGGGGAATCAGAGGCGGGGAATCAGAGGCGGGGAATCAGAGGCGTGGAATCAGAGGTGGGGAAAGAGATGTGGGGAAACAGGCGGGTAAACAGAAGCGGGTAAACATAGCTGCATAAATAGAGGCAGCGAAAGAGATGGGCGAAACATAGTGGTTGGAACTTGTGTGTTGAAAATTAGGTACACAGAACAGATCAAACAGAGTTGTTGAAATTGAGGGAGGGAAAGAGAGGCACAGAAAGAGTGGAGGGGAAAGAGTGCAGTCAAAATAGAGGCGTAGAGACAGAGGTGGGGAATCAGAGGCGGGGATTCAGAGGCGGGGAATCAGAGGCAGGGAATCAGATGAAGGGAATCTGATGCAGGGAATCAGAGGCAGGGAATCTGAGGCAGGGAATCGGAGGCAGGGTATCAGAGGCGGGCAATCAGATGCAGGGAATCAGAGGCGGGGAATCAGAGGCGTGGAATCAGAGACGGGGAATCAGAGGCGGGGAATCAGAAGTGGGGAATCAGAGGTGGGAAATCAGAGGCGGGGAATCAGAGGCGGGGAATCAGAGGCGGGGAATCAGAGGCAGGGTATCAGAGGCGGGCAATCAGATGCAGGGAATCAGAGGCAGGGAATCAGAGGCAGGGAATCAGAGGCAGGGAACCTGAGGTGGCGAATATGAGGTGGTGAATCAGAGGCGGGGAAACAGGCGGGTAAACAGAGGTGGGGAATCAGATGCAGGGAATCAGCTGCGGGGAATCAGAGGCAGGGAATCAGATGAAGGGAATCTCACGCAGGGAATCTGAGGCAGGGTATCTGAGGCAGGGAATCTGTGGCAGGGAATCTGATGCGGGTTATCAGAAGGGGGAAATGAGATGTGGGAAACGAGATGCAGAGAAAGAGGCACGGATATAGAGGCAGGGAAAGAGAGGCAGGGTATCAGAGGCGGGTAATCTGAGGCGTGGAATCAGAGGTGGGGAATCAGAGACACAGAAAGAGAGGCGTGGAATCAGAGGTGCGGAATCAGAGCCGGTGAATCTGAGCCGGGAAATCAGAAGCAGAGCAACAGAGGTGGTGAAACATGGGTGCGGAATCGGACACGGGGAATCAGAGGTGTTGATTCAGAGGCCGGGAATCAGAGGCAGGGAATCAGAGGCAGGTTATCAGAGGCAGGGAATCAGAGGTGGGGAATCAGAGGCGGGGAATCAAGTGGCGGGGAATCAGAGGCGGGGAATCAGAGGCGGGGAATCAGAGGCGGAGAATCAGAGGCGGGCAATCAGATGCAGGAAATCAGAGGCAGGGAATCAGAGGCAGGGAATCAGAGGCAGGGAATCTGAGGCAGGGAATCAGAGGTGGGGAATCAGAGGCGTGGAATCAGAGGCGGGGAATCAGAGGCGGAGAATCAGAGGCGGGCAATCAGATGCAGGAAATCAGAGGCAGGGAATCTGAGGCAGGGAATCTGAGGCAGGGAATCTGTGGCAGGGAATCTGATGCGGGTTATCAGAAGGGGGAAATGAGATGTGGGAAACGAGATGCAGAGAAAGAGGCACGGAAATAGAGGTAGGGAAAGAGAGGCAGGGAATCAGAGGCGGGGAATCAGAGGTGGGGAATCAGAGGCTGGGAATCAGAGGCGGGGAATCAGAGGGGGGAATCAGAGGTGGGGAATCAGAGGCAGGGAATCAGAGGCAGGGAATCAGAGGCAGGAAATCAGAGGCGGCAAATCTGAGGCGTGGAATCAGAGGTGGGGAAAGAGATGTGGGGAAACGTAGGCCAGGAAAGTTGCGCGGAAAGGGAGGCGGTGAATCAGAGGCGGGGAATCAGAGGCGGGGAATCAGAGGCGGGGAATCAGAGGCGTGGAATCAGAGGTGGGGAAAGAGATGTGGGGAAACAGGCGGGTAAACAGAAGCGGGTAAACATAGCTGCATAAATAGAGGCAGCGAAAGAGATGGGCGAAACATAGTAGTTGGAACTTGTGTGTTGAAAATTAGGTACACAGAACAGATCAAACAGAGTTGTTGAAATTGAGGGAGGGAAAGAGAGGCACCGAAAGAGTTGAGGGGAAAGAGTGCAGGCAAAATAGAGGCGTAGAGACAGAGGTGGGGAATCAGAGGCGGGGAATCAGAGGCGGGGAATCAGAGGCAGGGAATCAGATGAAGGGAATCTGATGCAGGGAAACTGAGGCAGGGAATCTGAGGCAGGGAATCGGAGGCAGGGAATCTGAGGCAGGGAATCAGTAAAAAGTTATAAGAGGCAGGGTATCAGAGGCGGAGAATCAGAGGTGGGGAATCAGAAGTGGGGAATCAGTGGTGGGGAATCAGAGGCGTGGAATCAGAGGCGGGGAATCAGAGGTGGGGAATCAGAAGCGGGGAATCAGAGGTGGGGAATCAGAGGCGGGGAATCAGAGGCGTGGAATCAGAGGCGGGCAATCAGAAGTGGGGAATCAGAGGCGGGGAATCAGAGGCGGGGAATCAGGGGCGGTGAATCAGAGGCGGGGAATCAGAGGCGGGGAATCAGAGGCGTGGAATCAGAAGTGGGGAATCAGAGGTGGGGAATCAGAGGCGGGGAATCAGAGGCGGGGAATCAGAGGCGGGCAATCAGATGCAGGGAATCAGAGGCAGGGAATCAGACGCAGGGAATCAAATGAAGGGAATCTGATGCAGGGAATCTGAGGCAGGGAATCTGAGGCAGGGAATCTGTGGTGGGGAATCAGAGGCGGGAAAACAGGCGGGTAAACAGAGGCGGGTAAACATAGGCGGGGAATCAGAGGCGTGGAATCAGAGGCGGGAAATCAGAGGCGGGGAAAGATATGTGGGGAAAAGTAGGCCAGGAAAGTTGAGCGGAAAGGGAGGCAGTGAATCAGAGGTGGGGAATCAGAGGCGGGGAATCAGAGGCGGGGAATCAGAGGCGGGGAATCAGAGGCGGGGAATCAGAAGTGGGGAATCAGAGGTGGGGAATCAGAGGCGGGGAATCAGAGGCGGAGAATCAGAGGCGGGGAATCTGAGGCAGGGAATCTGAGGTGGGGAATCAGAGGCGGGGAAACAGGTGGGTAAACAGAGGTGGGTAAACATAGGCGGGGAATCAGAGGCGCGGAATCAGAGGCGGGGAATCAGAGGCAGGGAATCAGAGGCGGGGAATCAGAGGCGGGGAATCAGATGCGGGGAGTCAGAGGTGGGGAATCAGAGGCGGGGTATCAGAGGAGGGGAATCAGAGGCGTGGAATCAGAGGCGGGGAATCAGAGGCGGGGAATCAGAGGCGTGGAATCAGAGGCGGGGAATCAGAGGCGGGGAATCAGAAGTGGGGAATCAGAGGTGGGGAATCAGATGCAGGGAATGAGATGCAGGGAATCAGAGGCAGGGAATCTGAGGCAGGGAATCTGAGGCAGGGAATCTGAGGTGGGCAATCAGAGGCGGGAAAAGAGGCGGGTAAACAGAGGCGGGTAAACATAGGCGGGGAATCAGAAGCGGGGAATCAGAGGCGGGGAATCAGAGTCGGGGAATCAGAGGCGGGGAATCAGAGTCGGGGAATAAGAGGCGGGGAATCTGAGGCGGGGAATCAGATGCAGGGAATCAGAGGCGGGGAATCAGAGGCGGGGTATCAGAGGTGGGGAATCAGAGGCGCAGAATCAGAGGCGGGGAATCAGAGGCGTGGAATCACAGACGGGGAATCAGAGGCGGGGAATCAGAAGTGGGGAATCAGAGGTGGGAAATCAGAGGCGGGGAATCAGAGGCGGGGAATCAGAGGCGGGGAATCAGAGGCAGGGTATCAGAGGCGGGCAATCAGATGCAGGGAATCAGATGAAGGGAATCTGATGCAGGGAATCTGAGGCAGGGAATCTGAGGCAGGGAATCTGTGGCAGGGAATCTGATGCGGGTTATCAGAAGGGGGAAATGAGATGTGGGAAACGAGATGCAGAGAAAGAGGAACGGAAATAGAGGCAGGGAAAGAGAGGCAGGGTATCAGAGGCGGGTAATCAGAGGCGTGGAATCAGAGGCGGGGAATCAGAGGCGGGAAATGAGAGAGGGGAATCAGAGGTGGGGAATCAGAGGCGGGGAATCAGAGGCAGGGAATCAGAGGCAGGAAATCAGAGGCGGCGAATCTGAGGCGTGGAATCAGAGGTGGGGAAAGAGATGTGGGGAAACGTAGGCCAGGAAAGTTGCTCGGAAAGGGAGGCGGTGAATCAGAGGCGGGGAATCAGAGGCGGGGAATCAGAGGCGGGGAATCAGAGGCGTGGAATCAGAGGTGGGGAAAGAGATGTGGGGAAACAGGCGGGTAAACAGAAGCGGGTAAACATAGCTGCATCAATAGATGCAGCGAAAGAGATGGGCGAAACATAGTGGTTGGAACTTTTGTGTTGAAAATTAGTTACACAGAACAGATCAAACAGAGTTGTTGAAATTGAGGGAGGGAAAGAGAGGCACGGAAAGAGTGGAGGGGAAAGAGTGCAGGCAAAATAGAGGCGTAGAGACAGAGGTGGGGAATCAGATGCGGGGAATCAGAGGCCGGGAATCAGAGGCAGGGAATCAGATGAAGGGAATCTAATGCAGGGAAACTGAGGCAGGGAATCTGAGGCAGGGAATCGGAGGCAGGGAATCTGAGGCAGGGAATCAGTAAAAAGTTATCAGAGGCAGGGTATCAGAGGCGGAGAATCAGAGGTGGGGAATCAGAAGTGGGGAATCAGAGGTGGGGAATCAGAGGCGTGGAATCAGAGGCGGGGAATCAGAGGTGGGGAATCAGAAGTGGGGAATCAGAGGTGGGGAATCAGAGGCGGGGAATCAGAGGCGTGGAATCAGAGGCGGGCAATCAGAAGTGGGGAATCAGAGGCGGGGAATCAGAGGCGGGGAATCAGAGGCGGTGAATCAGAGGCGGGGAATCAGAGACGGGGAATCAGAGGCGGGGAATCAGAAGTGGGGAATCAGAGGTGGGGAATCAGAGGCGGGGAATCAGAGGCGGGCAATCAGATGCAGGGAATCAGAGGCAGGGAATCAGAGGCAGGGAACCAGATGCAGGGAATCAAATGAAGGGAATCTGATGCAGGGAATCTGAGGCAGGGAATCTGAGGCAGGGAATCTGTTGTGGGGAATCAGAGGCGGGAAAACAGGCGGTTAAACAGAGGCGGGTAAACATAGGCGGGGATTCAGAGGCGTGGAATCAGAGGCGGGAAATCAGAGGCGGGGAAAGATATGTGGGGAAAAGTAGGCCAGGAAAGTTGAGCGGAAAGGGAGGCATTGAATCAGAGGTGGGGAATCAGAGGCGGGGAATCAGAGGCGGGGAATCAGAGGCGGGGAATCAGAGGCAGGGAATCAGAAGCGGGGAATCAGAGGTTGGGAATCAGAGGCGGGGAATCAGAGGCGGAGAATCAGAGGCGGGCAATCAGATGCAGGGAATCAGAGGCAGGGAATCAGAGGCAGGGAATCAGAGGCAGGGAATCTGAGGCAGGGAATCTGAGGTGGGGAATCAGAGGCGGGGAAACAGGTGGGTAAACAGAGGCGGGTAAACATAGGCGGGGAATCAGAGGCGCGAAATCAGAGGTGGGGAATCAGAGGCAGGGAATCAGAGGCGGGGAATCAGAGGCGGGGAATCAGATGCGGGGAATCAGAGGTGGGGAATCAGAGGCGGGGTATCAGAGGAGGGGAATCAGAGGCGGGGAATCAGAGGCGGGGAATCAGAGGCGGGGAATCAGAGGCGTGCAATCAGAGGCGGGGAATCTGAGGTGGGGAATCAGAAGGGGGGAATCAGAGGTGGGGAATCAGAGCCGGGGAATCAGAATCAGCGAATCAGAGGCGGGGCAATCAGAGGTGGGGAATCAGAGGCGGGGAATCAGAGGCGGGGAATCAGAGGAGGTGAATCAGAGGCGGGGAATCAGACGCGGGGAATCAGAGGCGGGGAATCAGAAGTGGGGAATCAGAGGTGGGGAATCAGAGGCGGGGAATCAGAGGCAGGTAATCAGAGGCGGGCAATCAGATGCAGGGAATCAGAGGCAGGGAATCAGAGGCAGGGAATCTGAGGCAGGGAATCTGAGGCAGGGAATCTGAGGTGGGCAATCAGAGGCGGGAAAACAGGCGGGTAAACAGAGGCGGGTAAACATAGGCGGGGAATCAGAGGCGGGGAATCAGAGGCGGGGAATCAGAGGCGGGGAATCAGAGTCGGGGAATCAGAGGCGGGGAATCTGAGGCGGGGAATCAGATGCAGGGAATCAGAGGCGGGGAATCAGAGGCGGGGTATCAGAGGCGGGGAATCAGAGGCGCGGAATCAGAGGTGGGGAATCAGAGGCGTGGAATCAGACACGGGGAATCAGAGGCGGGGAATCAGAAGTGGGGAATCAGAGGTGGGAAATCAGAGGCTGGGAATCAGAGGCGGGGAATCAGAGGCGGGGAATCAGAGGAAGGGTATCAGAGGCGGGCAATCAGATGCAGGGAATCAGAGGCAGGGAATCAGAGGCAGGGAATCAGAGGCAGGGAACCTGAGATGGCGAATATGAGGTGGTGAATCAGAGGCGGGGAAACAGTCGGGTAAACAGAGGCGGGGAATCAGATGCAGGGAATCACCCGCGGGGAATCAGAGGCAGGGAATCAGATGAAGGGAATCTGATGCAGGGAATCTGAGGCAGGGTATCTGAGGCAGGGAATCTGTGGCAGGGAATCTGATGCGGGTTATCAGAAGGGGGAAATGAGATGTGGGAAACGAGATGCAGAGAAAGAGGCACGGAAATAGAGGCAGGGAAAGAGAGGCAGGGTATCAGAGGCGGGTAATCAGAGGCGTGGAATCAGAGGCGGGGAATCAGAGACACAGAAAGAGAGGCGTGGAATCAGATGTGCGGAATCAGAGCCGGTGAATCTGAGCCGGGAAATCAGAAGCAGAGCAACAGAGGTGGTGAAACATGGGTGCGGAATCGGACACGGGGAATCAGAGGTGGGGACTCAGAGGCCGGGAATCAGAGGCAGGGAATCAGAGGCAGGTTATCAGAGGCAGGGAATCAGAGGTGGGAAATCAGAGGCGGGGAATCAGAGGCGGCGAATCAGAGGCGGGGAATCAGAGGCGGGGAATCAGAGGCGGAGAATCAGAGGCGGGCAATCAGATGCAGGAAATCAGAGGCAGGGAATCAGAGGCAGGGAATCCGAGGCAGGGAATCTGAGGCAGGGAATCAGAGGTGGGGAATCAGAGGCGGGGAATCAGAGGCAGGGAATCAGATGAAGGGAATCTGATGCAGGGAATCTGAGGCAGGGAATCTGAGGCAGGGAATCTGTGGCAGGGAATCTGATGCGGGTTATCAGAAGGGGGAAATGAGATGTGGGAAACGAGATGCAGAGAAAGAGGCACGGAAATAGAGGCAGGGAAAGACAGGCAGGGAATCAGAGGCGGGGAATCAGAGGTGGGGAATCAGAGGCTGGGAATCAGAGGCGCGGAATCAGAGGGGGGAATCAGAGGTTGGGAATCAGAGGCAGGGAATCAGAGGCAGGGAATCAGAGGCGGGAAATCAGAGGCGGCGAATCTGAGGCGTGGAATCAGAGGTGGGGAAAGAGATGTGGGGAAACGTAGGCCAGGAAAGTTGCGCGGAAAGGGAGGCGGTGAATCAGAGGCGGGGAATCAGAAGCGGGGAATCAGAGGCGGGGAATCAGAGGCGTGGAATCAGAGGTGGGGAAAGAGATGTGGGGAAACAGGCGGGTAAACAGAAGCGGGTAAACATAGCTGCATAAATAGAGGCAGCGAAAGAGATGGGCGAAACATAGTGGTTGGAACTTGTGTGTTGAAAATTAGGTACACAGAACAGATCAAACAGAGTTGTTGAAATTGAGGGAGGGAAAGAGAGGCACAGAAAGAGTGGAGGGGAAAGAGTGCAGTCAAAATAGAGGCGTAGAGACAGAGGTGGGGAATCAGAGGCGGGGATTCAGAGGCGGGGAATCAGAGGCAGGGAATCAGATGAAGGGAATCTGATGCAGGGAATCTGAGGCACGGAATCTGAGGCAGGGAATCGGAGGCAGGGAATCTGATGCGGGTTATCAGAAGGGGGAAATGAGATGTTGGAAACGAGATGCAGAGAAAGAGGCACGGAAATAGAGGCAGGGAAAGAGAGGCAGGGTATCAGAGGCAGGTAATCAGAGGCGTGGAATCAGAGGTGGGGAATCAGAGGCGGTGAATCAGAGGCGGGGAATCAGAGGCGGGGAATCAGAGGCGGGGAATCAGAAGTGGGGAATCAGAGGTGGGGAATCAGAGGCGGGGAATCAGAGGTGGGGAATCAGAGGCGGGCAATCAGATGCAGGGAATCAGAGGCAAGGAATCAGACGCATGGAATCAAATGAAGGGAATCTGATGCAGGGAATCTGAGGCAGGGAATCTGAGGCAGGGAATCTGTGGTGGGGAATCAGAGGCGGGAAAACAGGCTGGTAAACAGAGGCGGGTAAACATAGGCGGGGAATCAGAGGCGTGGAATCAGAGGCGGGAAGTCAGAGGCGGGGAAAGATATGTGGGGAAAAGTAGGCCAGGAAAGTTGAGCGGAAAGGGAGGCAGTGAATCAGAGGTGGGGAATCAGAGGCGGGGAATCAGAGGCGGGGAATCAGAGGCGGGGAATCAGAGGCGGGGAATCAGAAGTGGGGAATCAGAGGTGGGGAATCAGAGGCGGGGAATCAGAGGCGGAGAATCAGAGGCGGGGAATCTGAGGCAGGGAATCTGAGGTGGGGAATCAGAGGCGGGGAAACAGGTGGGTAAACAGAGGTGGGTAAACATAGGCGGGGAATCAGAGGCACGGAATCAGAGGCGGGGAATCAGAGGCAGGGAATCAGAGGCGGGGAATCAGAGGCGGGGAATCAGATGCGGGGAATCAGAGGTGGGGAATCAGAGGCGGGGTATCAGAGGAGGGGAATCAGAGGCGTGGAATCAGAGGCGGGGAATCAGAGGCGGGGAATCAGAGGCGTGGAATCAGAGGCGGGGAATCAGAGGCGGGGAATCAGAAGTGGGGAATCAGAGGTGGGGAATCAGAGGCGGGGAATCAGAATCAGCGAATCAGAGGCGGGGCAATCAGAGGTGGGGAATCAGAGGCGGGGAATCAGAGGCGGGGAATCAGAGGCGTTGAATCAGAGGCGGGGAATCAGACGCGGGGAATCAGAGGCGGGGAATCAGAAGTGGGGAATCAGAGGTGGGGAATCAGAGGCGGGGAATCAGAGGCAGGTAATCAGAGGCGGGCAATCAGATGCAGGGAATCAGAGGCAGGGAATCAGAGGCAGGGAATCTGAGGCAGGGAATCTGAGGCAGGGAATCTGAGGTGGGCAATCAGAGGCGGGAAAACAGGCGGGTAAACAGAGGCGGGTAAACATAGGCGGGGAATCAGAGGCGGGGAATCAGAGGCGGGGAATCAGAGTCGGGGAATCAGAGGCGGGGAATCTGAGGCGGGGAATCAGATGCAGGGAATCAGAGGCGGGGAATCAGAGGCGGGGTATCAGAGGCTGGGAATCAGAGGCGCGGAATCAGAGGCGGGGAATCAGAGGCGTGGAATCACAGACGGGGAATCAGAGGCGGGGAATCAGAAGTGGGGAATCAGAGGTGGGAAATCAGTGGCGGGGAATCAGAGGCGGGGAATCAGAGGCGGGGAATCAGAGGCAGGGTATCAGAGGCGGGCAATCAGATGCAGGGTATCAGAGGCAGCGAATCAGAGGCAGGGAATCAGAGGCAGGGAACCTGAGGTGGCGAATATGAGGTGGTGAATCAGAGGCGGGGAAACAGGCGGGTAAACAGAGGCTGGGAAACAGATGCAGGGAATCAGAGGCGGGGAATCAGAGGCAGGGAATCAGATGAAGGGAATCTGATGCAGGGAATCTGAGGCAGGGAATCTGAGGCAGGGAATCTGTGGCAGGGAATCTGATGCGGGTTATCAGAAGGGGGAAATGAGATGTGGGAAACGAGATGCAGAGAAAGAGGCACGGAAATAGAGGCAGGGAAAGAGAGGCAGGGTATCAGAGGCGGGTAATCAGAGGCGTGGAATCAGAGGCGGGGAATCAGAGGCGGGAAATCAGAGAGGGGAATCAGAGGTGGGGAATGAGAGGCGGGGAATCAGAGGCAGGGAATAAGAGGCAGGAAATCAGAGGCGGCGAATTTGAGGCGTGGAATCAGAGGTGGGGAAAGAGATGTGGGGAAACGTAGGCCAGGAAAGTTGCTCGGAAAGGGAGGCGGTGATTCAGAGGCGGGGAATCAGAGGCGGGGAATCAGAGGCGGGGAATCAGAGGCGTGGAATCAGAGGTGGGGAAAGAGATGTGGGGAAACAGGCGGGTAAACAGAAGCGGGTAAACATAGCTGCATCAATAGATGCAGCGAAAGAGATGGGCGAAACATAGTGGTTGGAACTTTTGTGTTGAAAATTAGTTACACAGAACAGATCAAACAGAGTTGTTGAAATTGAGGGAGGGAAAGAGAGGCACTGAAAAAGTGGAGGGGAAAGAGTGCAGGCAAAATAGAGGCGTAGAGACAGAGGTGGGGAATCAGATGCGGGGAATCAGAGGCGGGGAATCAGAGGCAGGGAATCAGATGAAGGGAATCTAATGCAGGGAAACTGAGGCAGGGAATCTGAGGCAGGGAATCGGAGGCAGGGAATCTGAGGCAGGGAATCAGTAAAAAGTTATCAGAGGCAGGGTATCAGAGGCGGAGAATCAGAGGTGGGGAATCAGAAGTGGGGAATCAGAGGTGGGGAATCAGAGGCGTGGAATCATAGGCGGGGAATCAGAGGTGGGCAATCAGAAGTGGGGAATCAGAGGCGGGGAATCAGAGGCGGGGAATCAGAGGCGGGGAATCAGAGGCGGGGAATCAGAAGTGGGTAATCAGAGGTGGGGAATCAGAGGCGGGGAATCAGAGGCGGGCAATCAGATGCAGGGAATCAGAGGCAGGGAATCAGAGGCAGGGAACCACACGCAGGGAATCAAATGAAGGGAATCTGATGCAGGGAATCTGAGGCAGGGAATCTGAGGCAGGGAATCTGTGGTGGGGAATCAGAGGCGGGAAAACAGGCGGTTAAACAGATGCGGGTAAACATAGGCGGGGATTCAGAGGCGTGGAATCAGAGGCGGGGAAAGATATTTGGGGAAAAGTAGGCCAGGAAAGTTGAGCGGAAAGGGAGGCATTGAATCAGAGGTGGGGAATCAGAGGCGGGGAATCAGAAGTGGGGAATCAGAGGTGGGAAATCAGAGGTGGGAAATCAGAAGCGGGGAATCAGAGGCGGGGAATCAGAGGCAGGGAATCAGAGGCAGGGAATCTGAGGCAGGGAATCTGAGGCAGGGAATCTGAGGTGGGCAATCAGAGGCGGGAAAACAGGCGTGTAAACAGAGGCGGGTAAACATAGGCGGGGAATCAGAGGCGGGGAATCAGAGTCGGGGAATCAGAGGCGGGGAATCTGAGGCGGGAAATCAGATGCAGGGAATCAGAGGCGGGGAATCAGAGGCGGGGTATCAGAGGCGGGGAATCAGAGGCGCGGAATCAGAGGCGGGGAATCAGAGGCATGGAATCAGAGACGGGGAATCAGAGGCGGGGAATCAGAAGTGGGGAATCAGAGGTGGGAAATCAGAGGCTGGGAATCAGAGGCGGGGTATCAGAGGCGGGGAATCAGAGGCAGGGTATCAGAGGCGGGCAATCAGATGCAGGGAATCAGAGGCAGGGAATCAGAGGCAGGGAATCAGAGGCAGGGAACCTGAGATGGCGAATATGAGGTGGTGAATCAGAGGCGGGGAAACAGTCGGGTAAACAGAGGCGGGGAATCAGAGGCAGGGAATCAGCCGCGGGGAATCAGAGGCAGGGAATCAGATGAAGGGAATCTGATGCAGGGAATCTGAGGCAGGGTATCTGAGGCAGGGAATCTGTGGCAGGGAATCTGATGCGGGTTATCAGAAGGGGGAAATGAGATGTGGGAAACGAGATGCAGAGAAAGAGGCACGGAAATAGAGGCAGGGAAAGAGAGGCAGGGTATCAGAGGCGGGTAATCAGAGGCGTGGAATCAGAGGCGGGGAATCTGAGACACAGAAAGAGAGGCGTGGAATCAGAGGTGCGGAATCAGAGCTGGTGAATCTGAGCCGGGAAATCAGAAGCAGAGCAACAGAGGTGGTGAAACATGGGTGCGGAATCGGACACGGGGAATCAGAGGTGGGGACTCAGAGGCCGGGAATCAGAGGCAGGGAATCAGAGGCAGGTTATCAGAGGCAGGGAATCAGAGGTGGGAAATCAGAGGCGGGGAATCAGAGGCGGCGAATCAGAGGCGGGGAATCAGAGGCGGGGAATCAGAGGCGGACAATCAGAGGCAGGCAATCAGATGCAGGAAATCAGAGGCAGGGAATCAGAGGCAGGGAATCAGAGGCAGGGAATCTGAGGCAGGGAATCAGAGGTGGGGAATCAGAGGCGGGGAATCAGAGGCAGGGAATCAGATGAAGGGAATCTGATGCAGGGAATCTGAGGCAGGGAATCTGAGGCAGGGAATCTGTGGCAGGGAATCTGATGCGGGTTATCAGAAGGGGGAAATGAGATGTGGGAAACGAGATGCAGAGAAAGAGGCACGGAAATAGAGGCAGGGAAAGACAGGCAGGGAATCAGAGGCGGGGAATCAGAGGTGGGGAATCAGAGGCTGGGAATCAGAGGCGGGGAATCAGAGGGGGGAATCAGAGGTGGGGAATCAGAGGCAGGGAATCAGAGTCAGGGAATCAGAGGCGGGAAATCAGAGGCGGCGAATCTGAGGCGTGGAATCAGAGGTGGGGAAAGAGATGTGGGGAAACGTAGGCCAGGAAAGTTGCGCGGAAAGGGAGGCGGTGAATCAGAGGCGGGGAATCAGAGGCGGGGAATCAGAGGCGGGGAATCAGAGGCGTGGAATCAGAGGTGGGGAAAGAGATGTGGTGAAACAGGTGGCTAAACAGAAGCGGGTAAACATAGCTGCATAAATAGAGGCAGCGAAAGAGATGGGCGAAACATAGTGGTTGGAACATGTGTGTTGAAAATTAGGTACACAGAACAGATCAAACAGAGTTGTTGAAATTGAGGGAGGGAAAGAGAGGCACAGAAAGAGTGGAGGGGAAAGAGTGCAGGCAAAATAGAGGCGTAGAGACAGAGGTGGGGAATCAGAGGCGGGGAATCAGATGAAGGGAATCTGATGCAGGGAATCTGAGGCAGGGAATCTGAGGCAGGGAATCGGAGGCAGGGAATCTGAGGCAGGTAATCAGTAAAAAGTTATCAGAGGCAGGGTATCAGAGGCGGAGAATCAGAGGTGGGGATTCAGAAGTGGGGAATCAGAGGCGTGGAATCAGAGGCAGGGAATCAGAGGTGGGGAATCAGAAGTGGGGAATCAGAGGTGGGGAATCAGAGGCGGGGAATCAGAGGCGTGGAATCAGAGGCGGGCAATCAGAAGTGGGGAATCAGAGGTGGGGAATCAGAGGCGGGGAATCAGAGGCGGTGAATCAGAGGCGGGGAATCAGAGGCGGGGAATCAGAGGCGGGGAATCAGACGTGGGGAATCAGAGGTGGGGAATCAGAGGCGGGGAATCAGAGGCGGGGAATCAGAGGCGGGCAATCAGATGCAGGGAATCAGAGGCAGGGAATCAGACGCAGGGAATCAAATGAAGGGAATCTGATGCAGGGAATCTGAGGCAGGGAATCTGAGGCAGGGAACCTGAGATGGCGAATATGAGGTGGTGAATCAGAGGCGGGGAAACAGTCGGGTAAACAGAGGCGGGGAATCAGAGGCAGGGAATCAGATGAAGGGAATCTGATGCAGTGAATCTGAGGCAGGGAATCTGAGGCGGGAAAACAGGCGGGTAAACAGAGGCGGGTAAACATAGGCGGGGAATCAGAGGCGGGGAATAAGAGGCGGGGAATCAGAGGCGGGGAATCAGAGGCGGGGAATCAGATGCGGGGAATCAGATGCGGGGAATCAGAGGTGGGGAATCAGAAGCGGGGTATCAGAGGAGGGGAATCAGAGGCGGGGAATCAGAGGTGGGGAATCAGAGGCGGGGAATCAGAGGCGTGGAATCAGAGGAGGGAATTCAGAGGCGGGGAAAGATATGTGGGGAAACGTAGGCCAGGAAAGTTGAGCGGAAATGGAGGCAGTGAATCAGAGGTGGGGAATCAGAGGCGGGGAATCAGAGGCGGGGAATCAGAGGCGGGGAATCAGAGGCGGGGAATCAGAAGTGGGGAATCAGAGGTGGGGAATCAGAGGCGGGGAATCAGAGGCGGGGAATCAGAGGCGGGGAATCAGAGGCAGGGAATCAGAGGCGGACAATCAGATGCAGGGAATCAGAGGCAAGGAATCAGAGGCAGGGAATCAGAGGCGGGCAATCAGATGCAGGGAATCTGAGGCAGGGAATCTGATGCAGGGAATCTGAGTCAGGGAATCTGAGGCAGGGAATCTGTGGCAGAAAATCTGATGCGGGTTATCAGAAGGGGGAAATGAGATGTGGGAAACGAGATGCACTGAAAGAGGCACGGAAATAGAGGCAGGGAAAGAGAGGCAGGGTATCAGAGGCGGGTAATCAGAGGCGTGGAATCAGAGGCGGGGAATCAGAGACACAGAAAGAGAGGCGTGGAATCAGAGGTGCGGAATCAGAGCCGGTGAATCTGAGCCGGGAAATCAGAAGCATAGCAACAGAGGCGGTGAAACATGGATGCGGAATCGGACGCGGGGAATCAGAGGTGGGGACTCAGAGGCAGGGAATCAGAGGCAGGGAATCAGAGGCAGGTTATCAGAGGCAGGGAATCAGATGCGGGGAATCAGAGGCGGGGAATCAGAGGCGGGGAATCAGAGGCGGGGAATCAGAGGCGGGGAATCAGAGGCGGAGAATCATAGGCGGGCAATCAGATGCAGGAAATCAGAGGCAGGGAATCAGAGGCAGGGAATCAGAGGCAGGGAATCTGAGGCAGGGAGTCAGAGGTGGGGAATCAGAGGCGGGGAATCAGAGGCAGGGAATCAGATGAAGGGAATCTGATGCAGGGAATCTGAGGCAGGGAATCTGAGGCAGGGAATCTGTGGCAGGGAATCTGATGAGGGTTATCAGAAGGGGGAAATGAGATTTGGGAAACGAGATGCAGAGAAAGAGGCACGGAAATAGAGGCAGGGAAAGAGAGGCAGGGAATCAGAGGCGGGGAATCAGAGGTGGGGAATCAGAGGCGGGGAATCAGAGGGGGGAATCAGAGGCAGGGAATCAGAGGCGGGGAATCAGAGGCAGGGAATCAGAGGCGGGAAATCAGAGACGGCGAATCTGAGGCGTGGAATCAGAGGTGGGGAAAGAGATGTGGGGAAACGTAGGCCAGGAAAGTTGCGCGGAAAGGGAGGCGGTGAATCAGAGGCGGCGAATCAGAGGCGGGGAATCAGAGGCAGGGAATCAGAGGGGGGCAATCAGAGGCGGCGAATCAGAGGGGTGGAATCAGAGGTGTGGAAAGAGATGTGGGGAAACGTAGGCCAGGAAAGTTGCGCGGAAAGGGAGGCGGTGAATCAGAGGCGGCGAATCAGAGGCGGGGAATCAGAGGCAGGGAATCAGAGGCAGGGAATCAGAGGCAGGGAATCTGAGGCAGGGAATCAGAGGTGGGGAATCAGAGGCGGGGAATCAGAGGCAGGGAATCAGATGAAGGGAATCTGATGCAGGGAATCTGAGGCAGGGAATCTGAGGCAGGGAATCTGTGGCAGGGAATCTGATGCGGGTTATCAGAAGGGGGAAATGAGATGTTGGAAACGAGATGCAGAGAAAGAGGCACGGAAATAGAGGCAGGGAAAGACAGGCAGGGAATCAGAGGCGGGGAATCAGAGGTGGGGAATCAGAGGCTGGGAATCAGAGGCGGGGAATCAGAGGGGGGAATCAGAGGTGGGGAATCAGAGGCAGGGAATCAGAGGCAGGGAATCAGAGGCGGGAAATCAGAGGCGGCGAATCTGAGGCGTGGAATCAGAGGTGGGGAAAGAGATGTGGGGAAACGTAGGCCAGGAAAGTTGCGCGGAAAGGGAGGCGGTGAATCAGAGGCGGGGAATCAGAGGCGGGGAATCAGAGGCGGGGAATCAGAGGCGTGGAATCAGAGGTGGGGAAAGAGATGTGGGGAATCAGGCGGCTAAACAGAAGCGGGTAAACATAGCTGCATAAATAGAGGCAGCGAAAGAGATGGGCGAAACATAGTGGTTGGAACTTGTGTGTTGAAAATTAGGTACACAGAACAGATCAAACAGAGTTGTTGAAATTGAGGGAGGGAAAGAGAGGCACAGAAAGAGTGGAGGGGAAAGAGTGCAGGCAAAATAGAGGCGTAGAGACAGAGGTGGGGAATCAGAGGCGGGGAATCAGATGAAGGGAATCTGATGCAGGGAATCTGAGGCAGGGAATCTGAGGCAGGGAATCGGAGGCAGGGAATCTGAGGCAGGGAATCAGTAAAAAGTTATCAGAGGCAGGGTATCAGAGGTGGAGAATCAGAGGTGGGGATTCAGAAGTGGGGAATCAGAGGCGTGGAATCAGAGGCGGGGAATCAGAGGTGGGGAATCAGAAGTGGGGAATCAGAGGTGGGGAATCAGAGGCGGGGAATCAGAGGCGTGGAATCAGAGGCGGGCAATCAGAAGTGGGGAATCAGAGGCGGGGAATCAGAAGCGGGGAATCAGAGGCGTGGAATCAGAGGCGGGGAATCAGAGGCGGGGAATCAGACGCGGGGAATCAGAAGTGGGGAATCAGAGGTGGGGAATCAGAGGCGGGGAATCAGAGGCGGGGAATCAGAGGCGGGCAATCAGATGCAGGGAATCAGAGGCAGGGAATCAGACGCAGGGAATCAAATGAAGGGAATCTGATGCAGGGAATCTGAGGATGGGAATCTGAGGCAGGGAACCTGAGATGGCGAATATGAGGTGGTGAATCAGAGGCGGGGAAACAGTCGGGTAAACAGAGGCGGGGAATCAGAGGCAGGGAATCAGATGAAGGGAATCTGATGCAGTGAATCTGAGGCGGGAAAACAGGCGGGTAAACAGAGGCGGGTAAACATAGGCGGGGAATCAGAGGCGGGGAATCAGAGGCGGGGAATCAGAGGCGGGGAATCAGAGGCGGGGAATCAGATGCGGGGAATCAGATGCGGGGAATCAGAGGTGGGGAATCAGAAGCGGGGTATCAGAGGAGGGGAATCAGAGGCGGGGAATCAGAGGTGGGGAATCAGAGGCGGGGAATCAGAGGCGTGGAATCAGAGGCGGGAATTCAGAGGCGGGGAAAGATATGTGGAGAAACGTAGGCCAGGAAAGTTGAGCGGAAATAGAGGCAGTGAATCAGAGGTGGGGAATCAGAGGCGGGGAATCAGAGGCGGGGAATCAGAGGCGGGGAATCAGAGGCGGGGAATCAGAAGTGGGGAATCAGAGGTGGGGAATCAGAGGCGCGGAATCAGAGGCGGGGAATCAGAGGCGGGGAATCAGAGGCAGGGAATCAGAGGCGGACAATCAGATGCAGGGAATCAGAGGCAGGGAATCAGAGGCAGGGAATCAGAGGCGGGCAATCAGATGCAGGGAATCTGAGGCAGGGAATCTGATGCAGGGAATCTGAGGCAGGGAATCTGAGGCAGGGAATCTGTGGCAGAAAATCTGATGCGGGTTATCAGAAGGGGGAAATGAGATGTGGGAAACGAGATGCAGTGAAAGAGGCACGGAAATAGAGGCAGGGAAAGAGAGGCAGGGTATCAGAGGCGGGTAATCAGAGGCGTGGAATCAGAGGCGGGGAATCAGAGACACAGAAAGAGAGGCGTGGAATCAGAGGTGCGGAATCAGAGCCGGTGAATCTGAGCCGGG
Organism: Narcine bancroftii; assembly: GCF_036971445.1. NCBI lineage: Eukaryota > Metazoa > Chordata > Chondrichthyes > Torpediniformes > Narcinidae > Narcine > Narcine bancroftii. The sequence goes on from NW_027211883.1 coordinate 2,656,037, forward strand.
AAATCAGAAGCATAGCAACAGAGGCAGTGAAACATGGGTGCGGAATCGGACGCGGGGAATCAGAGGTGGGGACTCAGAGGCAGGGAATCAGAGGCAGGGAATCAGAGGCAGGTTATCAGAGGCAGGGAATCAGATGCGGGGAATCAGAGGCGGGGAATCAGAGGCGGGGAATCAGAGGCGGGGAATCAGAGGCGGGGAATCAGAGGCGGAGAATCATAGGCGGGCAATCAGATGCAGGAAATCAGAGGCAGGGAATCAGAGGCAGGGAATCAGAGGCAGGGAATCTGATGCAGGGAGTCAGAGGTGGTGAATCAGAGGCGGGGAATCAGAGGCAGGGAATCAGATGAAGGGAATCTGATGCAGGGAATCTGAGGCAGGGAATCTGAGGCAGGGAATCTGTGGCAGGGAATCTGATGAGGGTTATCAGAAGGGGGAAATGAGATTTGGGAAACGAGATGCAGAGAAAGAGGCACGGAAATAGAGGCAGGGAAAGAGAGGCAGGGAATCAGAGGCGGGGAATCAGAGGTGGGGAATCAGAGGCGGGAATCAGAGGGGGGAATCAGAGGCAGGGAATCAGAGGCGGGGAATCAGAGGCAGGGAATCAGAGGCGGGAAATCAGAGACGGCGAATCTGAGGCGTGGAATAGGAGGTGGGGAAAGAGATGTGGGGAAACGTAGGCCAGGAAAGTTGCGGGGAAAGGGAGGCGGTGAATCAGAGGCGGCGAATCAGAGGCGGGGTATCAGAGGCAGGGAATCAGAGGGGGGCAATCAGAGGCGGCGAATCAGAGGCGTGGAATCAGAGGTGTGGAAAGAGATGTGGGGAAACAGGCGGGTAAACAGAAGCGGGTAAACATAGGTGCATAAATAGAGGCGGCGAAAGAGATGGGCGAAACATAGTGGTTGGAACTTGTATTTTGAAAATGAGTTACACAGAACAGATCAAAAAGAGTTGTTGAAATTGAGGGAGGGAAAGAGAGGCACGGAAAGAGTGGAGGGGAAAGAGTGCAGGCAAAATAGAGGCGTAGAGACAGAGGTGGCGAATCAGTGGCGGGGAATCAGAGGCGGGGAATCAGAGGCAGGGAATCAGATGAAGGGAATCTGATGCAGGGAATCTGAGGCAGGGAATCTGAGGCAGGGAATCGGAGGCAGGGAATCTGATGTGGGGAATCAGAGGCGGGGAATCAGAGGCGGGGAATCAGAGGGGGGATTCAGAGGCTGGGAATCAGAGGCGGGGAATCAGAGGCGGGGAATCAGAGGGGGGAATCTGAGGTGGGGAATCAGAGGCGGGGAATCAGAGGCGGGGAATCAGAGGCAGGGAATCAGAGGCAGGGAATCAGATGAAGGGAATCTGATGCAGGGAATCTGAGGCAGGGAATCTGAGGCGGGGAAACAGGCGGGAAAACAGAGGCTGGTAAACATAGGCGGGGAATCAGAGGCGGGGAATCAGAGGCGGGGAATCAGAGGCGGGGAATCAGAGGCGGGGAATCAGAGGCGGGGAATCAGATGCGGGGAATCAGATGCGGGGAATCAGAGGTGTGGAATCAGAAGCGGGGTATCAGAGGAGGGGAATCAGAGGCTGGGAATCAGAGGCGGGGAATCAGAGGCGGGGAATCAGAGGCGTGAAATCAGAGGCGGGAATTCAGAGGCGGGGAAAGATATGTGGGGAAACGTAGGCCAGGAAAGTTGAGCGGAAATGGAGGCAGTGAATCAGAGGTGGGGAATCAGAGGCGGGGAATCAGAGGCGGGGAATCAGAGGCGGGGAATCAGAGGCGGGGAATCAGAAGTGGGGAATCAGAGGTGGGGAATCAGAGGCGGGGAATCAGAGGCGGGGAATCAGAGGCGGGGAATCAGAGGCAGGGAATCAGAGGCGGGCAATCAGATGCAGGGAATCAGAGGCAGGGAATCTGAGGGGGCGAATATGAGGTAGTGAATCAGAGGCGGGGAAACAGGCGGGTAAACAGAGGCTGGGAATCAGAGGCAGGGAATCAGCCGCGGGGAATCAGAGGCAGGGAATCAGATGAAGGGAATCTGATGCAGGGAATCTTAGGCAGGGAATCTGAGGCAGGGAATCTGTGGCAGAAAATCTGATGCGGGTTATCAGAAGGGGGAAATGAGATGTGGGAAACGAGATGCAGAGAAAGAGGCACGGAAATAGAGGCAGGGAAAGAGAGGCAGGGTATCAGAGGCGGGTAATCAGAGGCGTGGAATCAGAGGCGGGGAATCAGAGACACAGAAAGAGAGGCGTGGAATCAGAGGTGCAGAATCAGAGCCGGTGAATCTGAGCCGGGAAATCAGAAGCATAGCAACAGAGGCGGTGAAACATGGGTGCGGAATCGGACGCGGGGAATCAGAGGTGGGGACTCAGAGGCAGGGAATCGGAGGCAGGGAATCAGAGGCAGGTTATCAGAGGCAGGGAATCAGATGCGGGGAATCAGAGGCGTGGAATCAGAGGCGGAGAATGAGAGGTGGGGAATCAGAGGCGGGGAATCAGAGGCGGAGAATCATAGGCGGGCAATCAGATGCAGGAAATCAGAGGCAGGGAATCAGAGGCAGGGAATCAGAGGCATGGACTCTGAGGCAGGGAGTCAGAGGTGGGGAATCAGAGGCGGGGAATCAGAGGCAGGGAATCAGATGAAGGGACTCTGATGCAGGGAATCTGAGGCAGGGAATCTGAGGCAGGGAATCTGTGGCAGGGAATCTGATGAGGGTTATCAGAAGGGGGAAATGAGATTTGGGAAACGAGATGCAGAGAAAGAGGCACGGAAATAGAGGCAGGGAAAGAGAGGCAGGGAATCAGAGGCGGGGAATCAGAGGTGGGGAATCAGAGGCGGGGAATCAGAGGCGGGGAATCAGAGGGGGGAATCAGAGGCGGGGAATCAGAGGCGGGGAATCAGAGGCAGGGAATCAGAGGCGGGAAATCAGAGACGGCGAATCTGAGGCGTGGAATCAGAGGTGGGGAAAGAGATGTGGGGAAACGTAGGCCAGGAAAGATGCACGGAAAGGGAGGCGGTGAATCAGAGGCGGGGAATCAGAGGCGGGGAATCAGAGGCAGGGAATCAGAGGGGGGCAATCAGAGGCGGCGAATCAGAGGCGTGGAATCAGAGGTGGGGAAAGAGATGTTGGGAAACAGGCGGGTAAACAGAAGCGGGTAAACATAGGTGCATAAATAGAGGCGGCGAAAGAGATGGGCGAAACATAGTGGTTGGAACTTGTATGTTGAAAATGAGTTACACAGAACAGATCAAACAGAGTTTTTGAAATTGAGGGAGGGAAAGAGAGGCACGGAAAGAGTGGAGGGGAAAGAGTGCAGGCAAAAGAGAGGCGTAGAGACAGTGGTGGGGAATCAGAGGCGGGGAATCAGAGGCGGGGAATCAGAGGCAGGGAATCAGAGGCGGGGAAAGATATGTGGGGAAACGTAGGCCAGGAAAGTTGAGCGGAAAGGGAGGCAGTGAATCAGAGGTGGGGAATCAGAGGCGGGGAATCAGAGGCGGGGAATCAGAGGCGGGGAATCAGAGGCGGGGAATCAGAAGCGGGGAATCAGAGGTGGGGAATCAGAGGCGGGGTATCAGAGGTTGAGAATCAGAGATGGGCATTCAGATGCAGGGAATCAGAGGCAGGGAATCAGAGGCAGGGAATCAGAGTCACGGAATCTGAGGTAGCGAATCTGAGGTGGGGAATCAGAGGCGGGGAAACAGGCGGGTAAACAGAGGCGGGTAAACATAGGCGGGGAATCAGAGGCAGGGAATCAGAGGCGGGGAATCAGAGGCGGTGAATCAGAGGCGGGGAATCAGAGGCGGGGAATCAGATGCGGGGAATCAGAGGCGGGGAATCAGAGGTGGGGTATTAGATGAGGGGAATCAGAGGCGGGGAATCAGAGGCGGGGAATCAGAGGCGGGGAATCAGAGGCGTGGAATCAGAGGCGGGGAATCAGAGGCGGGGAATCAGAAGTGGGGAATCAGATGTGGGGAATCAGAGGCGGGGAATCAGAGGCAGGGAATCAGAGGCGGGCAATCAGAAGTGGGGAATCAGAGGCGGGGAATCAGAGGCGGGGAAACAGAGGCGGTGAATCAGAGGCGGGGAATCAGAAGTGGGGAATCAGAGGTGGGGAATCAGAGGCGGGGAATCAGAGGCGGGGAATCAGAGGCGGGCAATCAGATGCAGGGAATCAGAGGCAGGGAATCAGAGGCAGGGAATCAGAGGCAGGGAATCTGAGGCAGGGAATCTGTGTTGGGGAACCAGAGGCGGGAAAACAGGCGAGTAAACAGAGGCGGGTAAACATAGGTGGGGAATCAGAGGCGGGGAATCAGAGCCGGGAAATCGGAGGCGGGGAATCTGAGGCGGGGAATCAGATGCAGGGAATCAGATGCGGGACATCAGAGGTGCGGTATCAGAGGCGGGGAATTAGAGGCGGGGAATCAGAGGCGGGGAATCAGAGGCGTGGAATCAGAGGCGGGGAATCAGAGGCGGGTAAACATAGGCGGGGAATCAGAGGCGGGGAATCAGAGGCGGGGAATCAGAGGCGGGGAATCAGAGGCGGGGAATCAGAGGTGTGGAATCAGATGCGGTGAATCAGTCTCGGAGAATCAGAGGCGGGGTATTAGACGAGGGGAATCGGAGATGGGGAATCAGAGGCAGGGAATCAGAGGCGGGGAATCAGAGGCGGGGAATCAGAGGCCGGGAATCAGATATGGGGAAACAGAGGCGGGGAATCCGAGGAGGGGAAACAGAGGCGGGGAATCAGATATGGGGAATCAGAGATGGGGAATCAGAGGTTGGGAATCAGAGGCAGGGAATCAGAGGCTTGGAATCAGATGCAGGGAATCAGATGCGGGGAATCAGAGGCGGGGAATCAGAGCTGGGGAATCAGAGGTGGGGAATCAGATTTGGGGAATCAGAGGCGGGGACTTAGATATTGGGAAACAGAGGCGGGCAATCAGAGGCGGGGAAACCCAGGCGGGGAATAAGATATGGGGAATCAGAGGTGGGGAATCAGAGGCAAGGAATCAGATGTGCGGAATCAGAGATGGGGAATCAGAGGCAGGGAATCAGAATCAGAAGCAGGGAATCAGAGGCCGGGAATCAGAGGCCGGAATCAGATGCTGGGAATCAGAGGCCTGGAATCAGAGGCGGGGAATCAGAGGCAGGGAATCAGATGCAGGGAATCAGAGGCGGGGAATCAGAGCTTGGGAATCAGAGGCGGGGTATTAGAGTTGGGGAATCAGAGGCGGGGAATCAGATATGGGGAAACAGAGGTGGGGAATCAGAGGCGGGGAAACAGAGGCAGGGAATCAGATATGGGGAATCAGAGGTGGGGAATCAGAGATGGGGAATCAGAGGCGGTGAATCAGAGATGGGGAATCAGAGGCGGGGAATCAGAGGCAGGAAATCAGACACGGGGATTCAGAGGCTGAGAATCAGACGGGGGGAATCAAAGGCGGGGAATCAGAGCTGGGGAATCAGAGGCAGGGAATCAGAGGCGGGGAATCAGATATGGGGAATCAGAGGCTGGGATTCAGAGGCGGGGAATCAGAGGCAGGGAATCAGACACGGGGAATCAGAGGTGGGGAATCAGATATGGGGAATCAGAGGTGGGGAATCAGAGATGGGGAATCAGAGGCGGTGAATCAGAGATGGGGAATCAGAGGCGGGGAATCAGAGGCAGGAAATCAGACACGGGTATTCAGAGGCTGAGAATCAGACGGGGGGAATCAAAGGCTGGGAATCAGAGCTGGGGAATCAGAGGCAGGGAATCAGAGGCGGGGAATCAGATATGGGGAATCAGAGGCTGGGATTCAGAGGCGGGGAATCAGAGGCAGGGAATCAGACACGGGGAATCAGAGGTGGGGAATCAGAGGTGGGGAATCAGAGTTGGGGAATCAGAGGCAGGGAATCGGATGTGTGGAATCAGAGATGGGGAATCAGATGTGGGGAATCAGAGGAACAGGGATGGGGAATCAGAGGCGGGGAATCAGAGGCAGGAAATCAGACACGGGGATTCAGAGGCTGGGAATCAGACGGGGGGAATCAAAGGCGGGGAATCAGAGCTGGGGAATCAGAGGCAGGGAATCAGAGTTGGGGATTCAGAGACGGGGAATCAGATATGGGGAAACAGAGGCGGGGAATCAGAGGCGGGCAAACAGAGGCGGGGAATTAGATATGGGGAATCAGAGGTGGGGAATCTGAGGTGGTGAATCAGTGATGGGGAATCACAGGCGGGGAATCAGAGGCAGGGAATAGAACGCAGGGAATCAGACGCAGGGAATCAGAGCTGGGGAATCAGAGGCGGGGAATCATAGTTGGGAATCAGAGGCGGGGAATCAGATATGGGGAAACAGAGGCGGGGAATCAGAGGCGGGGAAACAGAGGCCGGGAATCAGATATGGGGAATCGGATGCGGGGAATCAGAGGCAGGGAATCAGAGCTGGGGTATCAGAGTTGGGGCATCAGAGGTGGGGAATTAGATATAGGGAAACAGAGGCGGGGAATCAGAGGCGGGGAAACAGAGGCGGGGAATCAGATATGGGGAATCAGAGGTGGGGAATCAGAGGCAGGGAATCAGATGTGCGGAATCAGAGATGGGGAATCAGAGGCAGGGAATCAGAATCAGAAGCGGGGAATCAGAGGCCAGGAATCAGAGGCCGGGAATCAGATGCTGGGAATAAGAGGCCGGGAATCAGAGGTGGGGAATCAGAGTCCGGGAATCAGAGATGGGGATTCAGAGGCGGGGAATGAGATATGGAGAATCAGAGGCGGGGAATCAGAGGCCGGGAAACAGAGGTGGGGAATCAGATATGGGGAATCAGAGGTGGCGAATCAAAGGCGGTGAATCAGAGATGGGGAATCAGAGGCGGGGAATCAGAGGCAGGGAATCAGATGCGGGGAATCAGAGGCGGGGAATCAGAGCTGGCGAATCAGAGGCGGGGAATCAGAGGTGGGCAATCAGAGGCGGGGAATCAGATATGGGGAATCAGAGGCGGGGAATCAGAGGCGGGGAAATAGAGGCGGGGAAACAGAGGCGGGGAATCAAATATAGGGAATCAGAGGTGGGGAATCAGAGGTTGTGAATCAGAGATGGGGAATCAAGGCGGGGAATCAGAGGCAGGGAATCAGACACGGGGAATCAGAGGCGGGGATTCAGAGCTGGGGAATCAGAGGCGGGGAATCAGAGTTGGGGAATCAGAGGCAGGGAATCAGATATGGGGAATCAGAGGCGGGGAATCAGAGGCGGGGAAACAGAGGCGGGGAATCAGATATGGGGAATCAGAGGTGGGGAATCAGGGGCAGGGATTCAGTGTCAGGGAATCAGAGGCGGGGAATCAGAGGCGGGGAATCAGAGGCAGGGAATCAGACACGGGGAATCAGAGGCGGGGAATCAGAGATGGGGAATCAGAGGCGGGGAATCAGAGGCAGGGAATCGGACGCCGGGAATCAGAGTCGGGGAATCAGAGCTGGGGAATCAGAGGCGGGGAATCAGAGTTGGGGAATCAGAGGCGGGGATTCAGATATGGGGAAATAGAGGCGGGGAATCAGATATGGGGAATCAGAGGTGTGGAATCAGAGGTTGGGAATCAGATGAAGGGAATCAGAGTCGGGGAAACAGAGGCGGGGAATCAGATATGTGGAATCAGAGGTGGCGATTCAAAGGCGGTGAAACAGAGATGGGGAATCAGGGCAGGGAATCAGAGGCAGGGAATCAAACACGGGGAATTAGAGCTGGGGAATCATAGGCGGGGAATCAGAGTTGGGAATCAGAGGCGGGGAATCAGAGGCGGGGAAACAGAGGCGGGGAATCAGATATGGGGAATCAGAGGTGGGGAATCAGAGGTTGGGAATCAGAGGCAGGGAATCGGAGATCGGGAATCAGAGGCAGGGAATCAGAGGCGGGGAATCAGAGGCGGGGAATCAGAGGCCGGGAATCAGATATGGGGAAACTGAGGCGGGGAATCCGAGGCGGGGAAACAGAGGCGGGGAATCAGATATGGGGAATCAGAGGTGGGGAATCAGAGCTGGGGAATCAGAGGTGGGGAATCAGATTTGGGGAATCAGAGGTGGGGACTTAGATATTGGGAAACAGAGGCGGGGAATCAGAGGCGGGGAAACAGAGGCGGGGAATCAGATATGGGGAATCAGAGGTGGGGAATCAGAGGCAGGGAATCAGATGTGCGGAATCAGAGATGGGGAATCAGAGGCAGGGAATCAGAATCAGAAGCAGGGAATCAGAGGCCGGGAATCAGAGGCCGGAATCAGATGATGGGAATCAGAGGCCTGGAATCAGAGGCGGGGAATCAAAGGCAGGGAATCAGATGCGGGGAATCAGAGGCGGGGAATCAGAGCTGGGGAATCAGAGGCGGGGTATTAGAGGTGGGGAATCAGAGGCGGGGAATCAGATATGGGGAAACAGAGGTAGGGAATCAGAGGCGGGGAAACAGAGGCAGGGAATCAGATATGGGGAATCAGAGGCGGGGAATCAGAGGTGGGGAATCATAGGCAGGGAATCGGACGTGCGGAATCAGAGATGGGGAATCAGAGGCCGGGAATCAGAGGTGGTGAATCAGAGATGGGGAATCAGAGGCGGGGAATCAAGAGTCAGGGTATCAGACGCGGGGAATCAGAGGTGGGCAATCAGAGGCAGGGAATCAGAGTTGGGGAATCAGAGGCAGGGAATCAGATATGGGGAATCAGAGGCGGGGAAACAGAGGCGGGGAATCAGATATGTGGAATCAGAGGTGGGGAATCAGGGGCAGGGATTCAGTGTCAGGGAATCAGAGGCGGGGAATCAGAGGCGGGGAATCAGAGGCAGGGAATCAGACACGGGGAATCAGAGGCGGGGAATCAGAGATGGGGAATCAGAGGCGGGGAATCAGAGGCAGGGAATCGGACGCCGGGAATCAGAGTCGGGGAATCAGAGCTGGGGAATCAGAGGCGGGGAATCAGAGTTGGGGAATCAGAGGCGGGGATTCAGATATGGGGAAATAGAGGCGGGGAATCAGATATTGGGAATCAGAGGTGTGGAATCAGAGGTTGGGAATCAGAGGAAGGGAATCAGAGTCGGGGAAACAGAGGCGGGGAATCAGATATGTGGAATCAGAGGTGGCGATTCAAAGGCGGTGAAACAGAGATGGGAAATCAGGGCAGGGAATCAGAGGCAGGGAATCAAACACGGGGAATCAGAGCTGGGGAATCAGAGGCGGGGAATCAGAGTTGGGAATCAGAGGCGGGGAATCAGAGGCGGGGAAACAGAGGCGGGGAATCAGATATGGGGAATCAGAGGTGGGGAATCAGAGGTTGGGAATCAGAGGCAGGGAATCGGAGATCGGGAATCAGAGGCAGGGAATCAGAGGCGGGGAATCAGAGGCGGGGAATCAGAGGCCGGGAATCAGATATGGGGAAACTGAGGCGGGGAATCCGAGGCGGGGAAACAGAGGCGGGGAATCAGATATGGGGAATCAGAGGTGGGGAATCAGAGGTTGGGAATCAGAGGCAGGGAATCAGAGGCTTGGAATCAGATGCAGGGAATCAGATGCGGGGAATCAGAGGCGGGGAATCAGAGCTGGGGAATCAGAGGTGGGGAATCAGATTTGGGGAATCAGAGGTGGGGACTTAGATATTGGGAAACAGAGGCGGGGAATCAGAGGCGGGGAAACAGAGGCGGGGAATCAGATATGGGGAATCAGAGGTGGGGAATCAGAGGCAGGGAATCAGATGTGCGGAATCAGAGATGGGGAATCAGAGGCAGGGAATCAGAATCAGAAGCAGGGAATCAGAGGCCGGGAATCAGAGGCCGGAATCAGATGATGGGAATCAGAGGCCTGGAATCAGAGGCGGGGAATCAAAGGCAGGGAATCAGATGCGGGGAATCAGAGGCGGGGAATCAGAGCTGGGGAATCAGAGGCGGGGTATTAGAGGTGGGGAATCAGAGGCGGGGATCAGATATGGGGAAACAGAGGTAGGGAATCAGAGGCGGGGAAACAGAGGCAGGGAATCAGATATGGGGAATCAGAGGCGGGGAATCAGAGGTGGGGAATCATAGGCAGGGAATCGGACGTGCGGAATCAGAGATGGGGAATCAGAGGCCGGGAATCAGAGGTGGTGAATCAAGAGGCAGGGTATCAGACGCGGGGAATCAGAGGTGGGCAATCAGAGGCGGGGAATCAGATATGGGGAATCAGAGGCGGGGAATCAGATATGGGGAATCAGAGGTGGGGCATCAGAGGTTGTGAATCACAGATGGGGAATCAGAGGCGGGGAATCAGAGGCAGGGAATCAGACGCGGGGAATCAGAGGCGGGGATTCAGAGCTGCGGAATCAGAAGCGGGGAATCAGAGTTGGGGAATCAGAGGCGGGGAATCTGATATGGGGAATCAGAGGCAGGGAATCAGAGGCGAGGAATCAGTGGCAGGGAATCAGAGGCGGGAAATCAGAGACGGCGAATCTGAGGCGTGGAATCAGAGGTGGGGAAAGAGATGTGGGGAAACGTAGGCCAGGAAAGTTGCGCGGAAAGGGAGGCGGTGAATCAGAGGCGGCGAATCAGAGGCGGGGAATCAGAGGCAGGGAATCAGAGGGGGGCAATCAGAGGCGGCGAATCAGAGGGGTGGAATCAGAGGTGTGGAAAGAGATGTGGGGAAACGTAGGCCAGGAAAGTTGCGCGGAAAGGGAGGCGGTGAATCAGAGGCGGCGAATCAGAGGCGGGGAATCAGAGGCAGGGAATCAGAGGCAGGGAATCAGAGGCAGGGAATCTGAGGCAGGGAATCAGAGGTGGGGAATCAGAGGCGGGGAATCAGAGGCAGGGAATCAGATGAAGGGAATCTGATGCAGGGAATCTGAGGCAGGGAATCTGAGGCAGGGAATCTGTGGCAGGGAATCTGATGCGGGTTATCAGAAGGGGGAAATGAGATGTTGGAAACGAGATGCAGAGAAAGAGGCACGGAAATAGAGGCAGGGAAAGACAGGCAGGGAATCAGAGGCGGGGAATCAGAGGTGGGGAATCAGAGGCTGGGAATCAGAGGCGGGGAATCAGAGGGGGGAATCAGAGGTGGGGAATCAGAGGCAGGGAATCAGAGGCAGGGAATCAGAGGCGGGAAATCAGAGGCGGCGAATCTGAGGCGTGGAATCAGAGGTGGGGAAAGAGATGTGGGGAAACGTAGGCCAGGAAAGTTGCGCGGAAAGGGAGGCGGTGAATCAGAGGCGGGGAATCAGAGGCGGGGAATCAGAGGCGGGGAATCAGAGGCGTGGAATCAGAGGTGGGGAAAGAGATGTGGGGAATCAGGCGGCTAAACAGAAGCGGGTAAACATAGCTGCATAAATAGAGGCAGCGAAAGAGATGGGCGAAACATAGTGGTTGGAACTTGTGTGTTGAAAATTAGGTACACAGAACAGATCAAACAGAGTTGTTGAAATTGAGGGAGGGAAAGAGAGGCACAGAAAGAGTGGAGGGGAAAGAGTGCAGGCAAAATAGAGGCGTAGAGACAGAGGTGGGGAATCAGAGGCGGGGAATCAGATGAAGGGAATCTGATGCAGGGAATCTGAGGCAGGGAATCTGAGGCAGGGAATCGGAGGCAGGGAATCTGAGGCAGGGAATCAGTAAAAAGTTATCAGAGGCAGGGTATCAGAGGCGGAGAATCAGAGGTGGGGATTCAGAAGTGGGGAATCAGAGGCGTGGAATCAGAGGCGGGGAATCAGAGGTGGGGAATCAGAAGTGGGGAATCAGAGGTGGGGAATCAGAGGCGGGGAATCAGAGGCGTGGAATCAGAGGCGGGCAATCAGAAGTGGGGAATCAGAGGCGGGGAATCAGAAGCGGGGAATCAGAGGCGTGGAATCAGAGGCGGGGAATCAGAGGCGGGGAATCAGACGCGGGGAATCAGAAGTGGGGAATCCGAGGTGGGGAATCAGAGGCGGGGAATCAGAGGCGGGGAATCAGAGGCGGGCAATCAGATGCAGGGAATCAGAGGCAGGGAATCAGACGCATGGAATCAAATGAAGGGAATCTGATGCAGGGAATCTGAGGCAGGGAATCTGAGGCAGGGAACCTGAGATGGCGAATATGAGGTGGTGAATCAGAGGCGGGAAACAGTCGGGTAAACAGAGGCGGGGAATCAGAGGCAGGGAATCAGATGAAGGGAATCTGATGCAGTGAATCTGAGGCGGGAAAACAGGCGGGTAAACAGAGGCGGGTAAACATAGGCGGGGAATCAGAGGCGGGGAATCAGAGGCGGGGAATCAGAGGCGGGGAATCAGAGGCGGGGAATCAGATGCGGGGAATCAGATGCGGGGAATCAGAGGTGGGGAATCAGAAGCGGGGTATCAGAGGAGGGGAATCAGAGGCGGGGAATCAGAGGTGGGGAATCAGAGGCGGGCAATCAGAGGCGTGGAATCAGAGGCGGGAATTCAGAGGCGGGGAAAGATATGTGGAGAAACGTAGGCCAGGAAAGTTGAGCGGAAATAGAGGCAGTGAATCAGAGGTGGGGAATCAGAGGCGGGGAATCAGAGGCGGGGAATCAGAGGCGGGGAATCAGAGGCGGGGAATCAGAAGTGGGGAATCAGAGGTGGGGAATCAGAGGCGCGGAATCAGAGGCGGGGAATCAGAGGCGGGGAATCAGAGGCAGGGAATCAGAGGCGGACAATCAGATGCAGGGAATCAGAGGCAGGGAATCAGAGGCAGGGAATCAGAGGCGGGCAATCAGATGCAGGGAATCTGAGGCAGGGAATCTGATGCAGGGAATCTGAGGCAGGGAATCTGTGGCAGAAAATCTGATGCGGGTTATCAGAAGGGGGAAATGAGATGTGGGAAACGAGATGCAGTGAAAGAGGCACGGAAATAGAGGCAGGGAAAGAGAGGCAGGGTATCAGAGGCGGGTAATCAGAGGCGTGGAATCAGAGGCGGGGAATCAGAGACACAGAAAGAGAGGCGTGGAATCAGAGGTGCGGAATCAGAGCCGGTGAATCTGAGCCGGGAAATCAGAAGCATAGCAACAGAGGCAGTGAAACATGGGTGCGGAATCGGACGCGGGGAATCAGAGGTGGGGACTCAGAGGCAGGGAATCAGAGGCAGGGAATCAGAGGCAGGTTATCAGAGGCAGGGAATCAGATGCGGGGAATCAGAGGCGGGGAATCAGAGGCGGGGAATCAGAGGCGGGGAATCAGAGGCGGGGAATCAGAGGCGGAGAATCATAGGCGGGCAATCAGATGCAGGAAATCAGAGGCAGGGAATCAGAGGCAGGGAATCAGAGGCAGGGAATCTGATGCAGGGAGTCAGAGGTGGGGAATCAGAGGCGGGGAATCAGAGGAAGGGAATCAGATGAAGGGAATCTGATGCAGGGAATCTGAGGCAGGGAATCTGAGGCAGGGAATCTGTGGCAGGGAATCTGATGAGGGTTATCAGAAGGGGGAAATGAGATTTGGGAAACGAGATGCAGAGAAAGAGGCACGGAAATAGAGGCAGGGAAAGAGAGGCAGGGAATCAGAGGCGGGGAATCAGAGGTGGGGAATCAGAGGCGGGAATCAGAGGGGGGAATCAGAGGCAGGGAATCAGTGGCGGGGAATCAGAGGCAGGGAATCAGAGGCGGGAAATCAGAGACGGCGAATCTGAGGCGTGGAATAGGAGGTGGGGAAAGAGATGTGGGGAAACGTAGGCCAGGAAAGTTGCGGGGAAAGGGAGGCGGTGAATCAGAGGCGGCGAATCAGAGGCGGGGTATCAGAGGCAGGGAATCAGAGGGGGGCAATCAGAGGCGGCGAATCAGAGGCGTGGAATCAGAGGTGTGGAAAGAGATGTGGGGAAACAGGCGGGTAAACAGAAGCGGGTAAACATAGGTGCATAAATAGAGGCGGCGAAAGAGATGGGCGAAACATAGTGGTTGGAACTTGTATTTTGAAAATGAGTTACACAGAACAGATCAAACAGAGTTGTTGAAATTGAGGGAGGGAAAGAGAGGCACGGAAAGAGTGGAGGGGAAAGAGTGCAGGCAAAATAGAGGCGTAGAGACAGAGGTGGCGAATCAGTGGCGGGGAATCAGAGGCGGGGAATCAGAGGCAGGGAATCAGATGAAGGGAATCTGATGCAGGGAATCTGAGGCAGGGAATCTGAGGCAGGGAATCGGAGGCAGGGAATCTGATGTGGGGAATCAGAGGCGGGGAATCAGAGGCGGGGAATCAGAGGGGGGATTCAGAGGCTGGGAATCAGAGGCGGGGAATCAGAGGCGGGGAATCAGAGCGGGGAATCTGAGGTGGGGAATCAGAGGCGGGGAATCAGAGGCGGGGAATCAGAGGCAGGGAATCAGAGGCAGGGAATCAGATGAAGGGAATCTGATGCAGGGAATCTGAGGCAGGGAATCTGAGGCGGGGAAACAGGCGGGTAAACAGAGGCTGGTAAACATAGGCGGGGAATCAGAGGCGGGGAATCAGAGGCGGGGAATCAGAGGCGGGGAATCAGAGGCGGGGAATCAGAGGCGGGGAATCAGATGCGGGGAATCAGATGCGGGGAATCAGAGGTGGGGAATCAGAAGCGGGGTATCAGAGGAGGGGAATCAGAGGCTGGGAATCAGAGGCGGGGAATCAGAGGCGGGGAATCAGAGGCGTGAAATCAGAGGCGGGAATTCAGAGGCGGGGAAAGATATGTGGGGAAACGTAGGCCAGGAAAGTTGAGCGGAAATGGAGGCAGTGAATCAGAGGTGGGGAATCAGAGGCGGGGAATCAGAGGCGGGGAATCAGAGGCGGGGAATCAGAGGCGGGGAATCAGAAGTGGGGAATCAGAGGTGGGGAATCAGAGGCGGGGAATCAGAGGCGGGGAATCAGAGGCGGGGAATCAGAGGCAGGGAATCAGAGGCGGGCAATCAGATGCAGGGAATCAGAGGCAGGGAATCTGAGGGGGCGAATATGAGGTAGTGAATCAGAGGCGGGGAAACAGGCGGGTAAACAGAGGCTGGGAATCAGAGGCAGGGAATCAGCCGCGGGGAATCAGAGGCAGGGAATCAGATGAAGGGAATCTGATGCAGGGAATCTTAGGCAGGGAATCTGAGGCATGGAATCTGTGGCAGAAAATCTGATGCGGGTTATCAGAAGGGGGAAATGAGATGTGGGAAACGAGATGCAGAGAAAGAGGCACGGAAATACAGGCAGGGAAAGAGAGGCAGGGTATCAGAGGCGGGTAATCAGAGGCGTGGAATCAGAGGCGGGGAATCAGAGACACAGAAAGAGAGGCGTGGAATCAGAGGTGCAGAATCAGAGCCGGTGAATCTGAGCCGGGAAATCAGAAGCATAGCAACAGAGGCGGTGAAACATGGGTGCGGAATCGGACGCGGGGAATCAGAGGTGGGGACTCAGAGGCAGGGAATCGGAGGCAGGGAATCAGAGGCAGGTTATCAGAGGCAGGGAATCAGATGCGGGGAATCAGAGGCGTGGAATCAGAGGCGGAGAATGAGAGGTGGGGAATCAGAGGCGGGGAATCAGAGGCGGAGAATCATAGGCGGGCAATCAGATGCAGGAAATCAGAGGCAGGGAATCAGAGGCAGGGAATCAGAGGCATGGAATCTGAGGCAGGGAGTCAGAGGTGGGGAATCAGAGGCGGGGAATCAGAGGCAGGGAATCAGATGAAGGGACTCTGATGCAGGGAATCTGAGGCAGGGAATCTGAGGCAGGGAATCTGTGGCAGGGAATCTGATGAGGGTTATCAGAAGGGGGAAATGAGATTTGGGAAACGAGATGCAGAGAAAGAGGCACGGAAATAGAGGCAGGGAAAGAGAGGCAGGGAATCAGAGGCGGGGAATCAGAGGTGGGGAATCAGAGGCGGGGAATCAGAGGCGGGGAATCAGAGGCGGGGAATCAGAGGCGGGGAATCAGAGGCGGGGAATCAGAGGCAGGGAATCAGAGGCGGGAAATCAGAGACGGCGAATCTGAGGCGTGGAATCAGAGGTGGGGAAAGAGATGTGGGGAAACGTAGGCCAGGAAAGATGCACGGAAAGGGAGGCGGTGAATCAGAGGCGGGGAATCAGAGGCGGGGAATCAGAGGCAGGGAATCAGAGGGGGGCAATCAGAGGCGGCGAATCAGAGGCGTGGAATCAGAGGTGGGGAAAGAGATGTTGGGAAACAGGCGGGTAAACAGAAGCGGGTAAACATAGGTGCATAAATAGAGGCGGCGAAAGAGATGGGCGAAACATAGTGGTTGGAACTTGTATGTTGAAAATGAGTTACACAGAACAGATCAAACAGAGTTTTTGAAATTGAGGGAGGGAAAGAGAGGCACGGAAAGAGTGGAGGGGAAAGAGTGCAGGCAAAAGAGAGGCGTAGAGACAGTGGTGGGGAATCAGAGGCGGGGAATCAGAGGCGGGGAATCAGAGGCAGGGAATCAGAGGCGGGGAAAGATATGTGGGGAAACGTAGGCCAGGAAAGTTGAGCGGAAAGGGAGGCAGTGAATCAGAGGTGGGGAATCAGAGGCGGGGAATCAGAGGCGGGGAATCAGAGGCGGGGAATCAGAGGCGGGGAATCAGAAGCGGGGAATCAGAGGTGGGGAATCAGAGGCGGGGTATCAGAGGTTGAGAATCAGAGATGGGCATTCAGATGCAGGGAATCAGAGGCAGGGAATCAGAGGCAGGGAATCAGAGTCACGGAATCTGAGGTAGCGAATCTGAGGTGGGGAATCAGAGGCGGGGAAACAGGCGGGTAAACAGAGGCGGGTAAACATAGGCGGGGAATCAGAGGCAGGGAATCAGAGGCGGGGAATCAGAGGCGGTGAATCAGAGGCGGGGAATCAGAGGCGGGGAATCAGATGCGGGGAATCAGAGGCGGGGAATCAGAGGTGGGGTATTAGATGAGGGGAATCAGAGGCGGGGAATCAGAGGCGGGGAATCAGAGGCGGGGAATCAGAGGCGTGGAATCAGAGGCGGGGAATCAGAGGCGGGGAATCAGAAGTGGGGAATCAGATGTGGGGAATCAGAGGCGGGGAATCAGAGGCAGGGAATCAGAGGCGGGCAATCAGAAGTGGGGAATCAGAGGCGGGGAATCAGAGGCGGGGAAACAGATGCGGTGAATCAGAGGCGGGGAATCAGAAGTGGGGAATCAGAGGTGGGGAATCAGAGGCGGGGAATCAGAGGCGGGGAATGAGAGGCGGGCAATCAGATGCAGGGAATCAGAGGCAGGGAATCAGAGGCAGGGAATCAGAGGCAGGGAATCTGAGGCAGGGAATCTGTGTTGGGGAACCAGAGGCGGGAAAACAGGCGAGTAAACAGAGGCGGGTAAACATAGGTGGGGAATCAGAGGCGGGGAATCAGAGCCGGGAAATCGGAGGCGGGGAATCTGAGGCGGGGAATCAGATGCAGGGAATCAGATGCGGGACATCAGAGGTGCGGTATCAGAGGCGGGGAATTAGAGGCGGGGAATCAGAGGCGGGGAATCAGAGGCGTGGAATCAGAGGCGGGGAATCAGAGGCGGGTAAACATAGGCGGGGAATCAGAGGCGGGGAATCAGAGGCGGGGAATCAGAGGCGGGGAATCAGAGGCGGGGAATCAGAGGTGTGGAATCAGATGCGGTGAATCAGTGGCGGAGAATCAGAGGCGGGGAATTAGACGAGGGGAATCGGAGATGGGGAATCAGAGGCAGGGAATCAGAGGCGGGGAATCAGAGGCGGGGAATCAGAGGCCGGGAATCAGATATGGGGAAACAGAGGCGGGGAATCCGAGGAGGGGAAACAGAGGCGGGGAATCAGATATGGGGAATCAGAGATGGGGAATCAGAGGTTGGGAATCAGAGGCAGGGAATCAGAGGCTTGGAATCAGATGCAGGGAATCAGATGCGGGGAATCAGAGGCGGGGAATCAGAGCTGGGGAATCAGAGGTGGGGAATCAGATTTGGGGAATCAGAGGCGGGGACTTAGATATTGGGAAACAGAGGCGGGCAATCAGAGGCGGGGAAACCCAGGCGGGGAATAAGATATGGGGAATCAGAGGTGGGGAATCAGAGGCAAGGAATCAGATGTGCGGAATCAGAGATGGGGAATCAGAGGCAGGGAATCAGAATCAGAAGCAGGGAATCAGAGGCCGGGAATCAGAGGCCGGAATCAGATGCTGGGAATCAGAGGCCTGGAATCAGAGGCGGGGAATCAGAGGCAGGGAATCAGATGCGGGGAATCAGAGGCGGGGAATCAGAGCTTGGGAATCAGAGGCGGGGTATTAGAGTTGGGGAATCAGAGGCGGGGAATCAGATATGGGGAAACAGAGGTGGGGAATCAGAGGCGGGGAAACAGAGGCAGGGAATCAGATATGGGGAATCAGAGGTGGGGAATCAGAGATGGGGAATCAGAGGCGGTGAATCAGAGATGGGGAATCAGAGGCGGGGAATCAGAGGCAGGAAATCAGACACGGGGATTCAGAGGCTGAGAATCAGACGGGGGGAATCAAAGGCGGGGAATCAGAGCTGGGGAATCAGAGGCAGGGAATCAGAGGCGGGGAATCAGATATGGGGAATCAGAGGCTGGGATTCAGAGGCGGGGAATCAGAGGCAGGGAATCAGACACGGGGAATCAGAGGTGGGGAATCAGATATGGGGAATCAGAGGTGGGGAATCAGAGATGGGGAATCAGAGGCGGTGAATCAGAGATGGGGAATCAGAGGCGGGGAATCAGAGGCAGGAAATCAGACACGGGTATTCAGAGGCTGAGAATCAGACGGGGGGAATCAAAGGCGGGGAATCAGAGCTGGGGAATCAGAGGCAGGGAATCAGAGGCGGGGAATCAGATATGGGGAATCAGAGGCTGGGATTCAGAGGCGGGGAATCAGAGGCAGGGAATCAGACACGGGGAATCAGAGGTGGGGAATCAGAGGTGGGGAATCAGAGTTGGGGAATCAGAGGCAGGGAATCGGATGTGTGGAATCAGAGATGGGGAATCAGATGTGGGGAATCAGAGGAACAGGGATGGGGAATCAGAGGCGGGGAATCAGAGGCAGGAAATCAGACACGGGGATTCAGAGGCTGGGAATCAGACGGGGGGAATCAAAGGCGGGGAATCAGAGCTGGGGAATCAGAGGCAGGGAATCAGAGTTGGGGATTCAGAGACGGGGAATCAGATATGGGGAAACAGAGGCGGGGAATCAGAGGCGGGCAAACAGAGGCGGGGTATTAGATATGGGGAATCAGAGGTGGGGAATCTGAGGTGGTGAATCAGTGATGGGGAATCACAGGCGGGGAATCAGAGGCAGGGAATAGAACGCAGGGAATCAGACGCAGGGAATCAGAGCTGGGGAATCAGAGGCGGGGAATCATAGTTGGGAATCAGAGGCGGGGAATCAGATATGGGGAAACAGAGGCGGGGAATCAGAGGCGGGGAAACAGAGGCCGGGAATCAGATATGGGGAATCGGATGCGGGGAATCAGAGGCAGGGAATCAGAGCTGGGGAATCAGAGGCGGGGAATCAGAGTTGGGGCATCAGAGGTGGGGAATTAGATATAGGGAAACAGAGGCGGGGAATCAGAGGCGGGGAAACAGAGGCGGGGAATCAGATATGGGGAATCAGAGGTGGGGAATCAGAGGCAGGGAATCAGATGTGCGGAATCAGAGATGGGGAATCAGAGGCAGGGAATCAGAATCAGAAGCGGGGAATCAGAGGCCGGGAATCAGAGGCCGGGAATCAGATGCTGGGAATAAGAGGCCGGGAATCAGAGGTGGGGAATCAGAGTCCGGGAATCAGAGATGGGGATTCAGAGGCGGGGAATGAGATATGGAGAATCAGAGGCGGGGAATCAGAGGCCGGGAAACAGAGGTGGGGAATCAGATATGGGGAATCAGAGGTGGCGAATCAAAGGCGGTGAATCAGAGATGGGGAATCAGAGGCGGGGAATCAGAGGCAGGGAATCAGATGCGGGGAATCAGAGGCGGGGAATCAGAGCTGGCGAATCAGAGGCGGGGAATCAGAGGTGGGCAATCAGAGGCGGGGAATCAGATATGGGGAATCAGAGGCGGGGAATCAGAGGCGGGGAAACAGAGGCGGGGAAACAGAGGCGGGGAATCAAATATAGGGAATCAGAGGTGGGGAATCAGAGGTTGTGAATCAGAGATGGGGAATCAAGGCGGGGAATCAGAGGCAGGGAATCAGACACGGGGAATCAGAGGCGGGGATTCAGAGCTGGGGAATCAGAGGCGGGGAATCAGAGTTGGGGAATCAGAGGCAGGGAATCAGATATGGGGAATCAGAGGCGGGGAATCAGAGGCGGGGAAACAGAGGCGGGGAATCAGATATGGGGAATCAGAGGTGGGGAATCAGGGGCAGGGATTCAGTGTCAGGGAATCAGAGGCGGGGAATCAGAGGCGGGGAATCAGAGGCAGGGAATCAGACACGGGGAATCAGAGGCGGGGAATCAGAGATGGGGAATCAGAGGCGGGGAATCAGAGGCAGGGAATCGGACGCCGGGAATCAGAGTCAGGGAATCAGAGCTGGGGAATCAGAGGCGGGGAATCAGAGTTGGGGAATCAGAGGCGGGGATTCAGATATGGGGAAATAGAGGCGGGGAATCAGATATGGGGAATCAGAGGTGTGGAATCAGAGGTTGGGAATCAGATGAAGGGAATCAGAGTCGGGGAAACAGAGGCGGGGAATCAGATATGTGGAATCAGAGGTGGCGATTCAAAGGCGGTGAAACAGAGATGGGGAATCAGGGCAGGGAATCAGAGGCAGGGAATCAAACACGGGGAATTAGAGCTGGGGAATCAGAGGTGGGGAATCAGAGTTGGGAATCAGAGGCGGGGAATCAGAGGCGGGGAAACAGAGGCGGGGAATCAGATATGGGGAATCAGAGGTGGGGAATCAGAGGTTGGGAATCAAAGGCAGGGAATCGGAGATCGGGAATCAGAGGCAGGGAATCAGAGGCGGGGAATCAGAGGCGGGGAATCAGAGGCCGGGAATCAGATATGGGGAAACTGAGGCGGGGAATCCGAGGCGGGGAAACAGAGGCGGGGAATCAGATATGGGGAATCAGAGGTGGGGAATCAGAGCTGGGGAATCAGAGGTGGGGAATCAGATTTGGGGAATCAGAGGTGGGGACTTAGATATAGGGAAACAGAGGCGGGGAATCAGAGGCGGGGAAACAGAGGCGGGGAATCAGATATGGGGAATCAGAGGTGGGGAATCAGAGGCAGGGAATCAGATGTGCGGAATCAGAGATGGGGAATCAGAGGCAGGGAATCAGAATCAGAAGCAGGGAATCAGAGGCCGGGAATCAGAGGCCGGAATCAGATGATGGGAATCAGAGGCCTGGAATCAGAGGCGGGGAATCAAAGGCAGGGAATCAGATGCGGGGAATCAGAGGCGGGGAATCAGAGCTGGGGAATCAGAGGCGGGGTATTAGAGGTGGTGAATCAGAGGCGGGGAATCAGATATGGGGAAACAGAGGTAGGGAATCAGAGGCGGGGAAACAGAGGCAGGGAATCAGATATGGGGAATCAGAGGCGGGGAATCAGAGGTGGGGAATCATAGGCAGGGAATCGGACGTGCGGAATCAGAGATGGGGAATCAGAGGCCGGGAATCAGAGGTGGTGAATCAGAGATGGGGAATCAGAGGCGGGGAATCAAGAGTCAGGGTATCAGACGCGGCGAATCAGAGGTGGGCAATCAGAGGCAGGGAATCAGAGTTGGGGAATCAGAGGCAGGGAATCAGATATGGGGAATCAGAGGCGGGGAAACAGAGGCGGGGAATCAGATATGGGGAATCAGAGGTGGGGAATCAGGGGCAGGGATTCAGTGTCAGGGAATCAGAGGCGGGGAATCAGAGGCGGGGAATCAGAGGCAGGGAATCAGACACGGGGAATCAGAGGCGGGGAATCAGAGATGGGGAATCAGAGGCGGGGAATCAGAGGCAGGGAATCGGACGCCGGGAATCAGAGTCGGGGAATCAGAGCTGGGGAATCAGAGGCGGGGAATCAGAGTTGGGGAATCAGAGGCGGGGATTCAGATATGGGGAAATAGAGGCGGGGAATCAGATATTGGGAATCAGAGGTGTGGAATCAGAGGTTGGGAATCAGAGGAAGGGAATCAGAGTCGGGGAAACAGAGGCGGGGAATCAGATATGTGGAATCAGAGGTGGCGATTCAAAGGCGGTGAAACAGAGATGGGGAATCAGGGCAGGGAATCAGAGGCAGGGAATCAAACACGGGGAATCAGAGCTGGGGAATCAGAGGCGGGGAATCAGAGTTGGGAATCAGAGGCGGGGAATCAGAGGCGGGGAAACAGAGGCGGGGAATCAGATATGGGGAATCAGAGGTGGGGAATCAGAGGTTGGGAATCAGAGGCAGGGAATCAGAGGCGGGGAATCAGAGGCCGGGAATCAGATATGGGGAAACTGAGGCGGGGAATCCGAGGCGGGGAAACAGAGGCGGGGAATCAGATATGGGGAATCAGAGGTGGGGAATCAGAGGTTGGGAATCAGAGGCAGGGAATCAGTGGCTTGGAATCAGATGCAGGGAATCAGATGCGGGGAATCAGAGGCGGGGAATCAGAGCTGGGGAATCAGAGGTGGGGAATCAGATTTGGGGAATCAGAGGTGGGGACTTAGATATTGGGAAACAGAGGCGGGGAATCAGAGGCGGGGAAACAGAGGCGGGGAATCAGATATGGGGAATCAGAGGTGGGGAATCAGAGGCAGGGAATCAGATGTGCGGAATCAGAGATGGGGAATCAGAGGCAGGGAATCAGAATCAGAAGCAGGGAATCAGAGGCCGGGAATCAGAGGCCGGAATCAGATGATGGGAATCAGAGGCCTGGAATCAGAGGCGGGGAATCAAAGGCAGGGAATCAGATGCGGGGAATCAGAGGCGGGGAATCAGAGCTGGGGAATCAGAGGCGGGGTATTAGAGGTGGGGAATCAGAGGCGGGGATCAGATATGGGGAAACAGAGGTAGGGAATCAGAGGCGGGGAAACAGAGGCAGGGAATCAGATATGGGGAATCAGAGGCGGGGAATCAGAGGTGGGGAATCATAGGCAGGGAATCGGACGTGCGGAATCAGAGATGGGGAATCAGAGGCCGGGAATCAGAGGTGGTGAATCAAGAGGCAGGGTATCAGACGCGGGGAATCAGAGGTGGGCAATCAGAGGCGGGGAATCAGATATGGGGAATCAGAGGCGGGGAATCAGATATGGGGAATCAGAGGTGGGGCATCAGAGGTTGTGAATCACAGATGGGGAATCAGAGGCGGGGAATCAGAGGCAGGGAATCAGACGCGGGGAATCAGAGGCGGGGATTCAGAGCTGCGGAATCAGAAGCGGGGAATCAGAGTTGGGGAATCAGAGGCGGGGAATCTGATATGGGGAATCAGAGGCAGGGAATCAGAGGCGAGGAATCAGAGGCAGGGAATCAGACGCGGGGAATCTGAGGCGGGGAATCAGAGCTGGGGAATCAGAGGTGGGGAATCAGAGTTGGGGAATCAGAGGCAGGGAATTGGATGTGCGGAATCAGAGATGGGGAATCAGAGGTGGGGAATCAGAGGCGGTGAATCAGAGATGGGGAATCAGAGGCGGGGAATCAGAGGCAGGAAATCAGACACGGGGATTCAGAGACTGGTAATCAGACGGGGGGAATCAAAGGCGGGGAATCAGAGCTGGGGAATCTTAGGCAGGGAATCAGAGTTGGGGATTCAGAGGCGGGGAATCAGATATGGGGAAACAGAGGCGGGGAATCAGAGGCGGGCAAACAGAGGCGGGAAATTAGATATGGGGAATCAGAGGTAGGGAATCAGAGGTGGTGAATCAGTGATGGGGAATCACAGGCGGGGAATCAGAGGCAGGGAATAGAACGCGGGGAATCAGAGGCAGGGAATCAGAGGCGGGGAATCATAGTTGGGAATCAGAGGCGGGAATCAGATATGGGGAAACAGAGGCGGGAATCAGAGGCGGGGAAACAGAGGCGGGGAATCAGATATGGGGAATCGGATGCAGGGAATCAGAGGCGGGGAATCAGAGTTGGGGAATCAGAGGCGGGGAATCAGAGTTGGGGCATCAGAGGTGGGGAATTAGATATAGGGAAACAGAGGCGGGGAATCAGAGGCGGGGAAACAGAGGCGGGGAATCAGATATGGGGAATCAGAAGTGGGGAATCAGAGGCAGGGAATCAGATGTGCGGAATCAGAGATGGGGAATCAGAGGCAGGGAATCAGAAGCGGGGAATCAGAGGCCGGGAATCAGAGGCCGGGAATCAGATGCTGGGAATAAGAGGCCGGGAATCAGAGGAGGGGATTCAGAGTCCGGGAATCAGAGATGGGGATTCAGAGGCGGGGAATGAGGTATGGAGAATCAGAGGCGGGGAATCAGAGGCGGGGAAACAGAGGTGGGGAATCAGATATGGGGAATCAGAGGTGGCGAATCAAAGGCGGTGAATCAGAGATGGGGAATCAGAGGCGGGGAATCAGAGGCAGGGAATCAGATGCGGGGAATCAGAGGCGGGGAATCAGAGCTGGCGAATCGGAGGCTGGGAATCAGAGGTGGGCAATCAGAGGCGGGGAATCATATATGGGGAATCAGAGGCGGGGAATCAGAGGCGGGGAAACAGAGGCGGGGAATCAAATATAGGGAATCAGAGGTGGGGAATCAGAGGTTGTGAATCAGAGATGGGGAATCAAGGCGGGGAATCAGAGGCGGGGATTCAGAGCTGGGGAATCAGAGGCGGGGAATCAGAGTTGGGGAATCAGAGGCAGGGAATCAGATATGGGGAATCAGAGGCGGGGAATAAGAGGCCGGGAATCAGATATGGGGAAAGAGAGGCGGGGAATCCGAGGCGGGGAAACAGAGGCGGGGAATCAGATATGGGGAATCAGAGGTGGGGAATCAGAGGCTTGGAATCAGATGCAGGGTATCAGATGCGGGGAATCAGAGGCGGGGAATCAGAGCTGGGGAATCAGAGGTGGGGAATCAGATTTGGGGAATCAGAGGTGGGGTCTTAGATATTGGGAAACAGAGGCGGGGAATCAGAGGCGGGGAAACAGAGGCGGGGAATCAGATATGGGGAATCAGAGGTGGGGAATCAGAGGCAGGGAATCAGATGTGCGGAATCAGAGATGGGGAATCAGAGGCAGGGAATCAGAATCAGAAGCAGGGAATCAGAGGCCGGGAATCAGAGGCCGGAATCAGATGCTGGGAATCAGAGGCCTGGAATCAGAGGCGGGGTATTAGAGTTGGGGAATCAGAGGCGGGGAATCAGAGCTGGGGAATCAGAGGCGGGGTATTAGAGTTGGGGAATCAGAGGTGGGGAATCAGAGCTGGGGAATCAGAGGCGGGGTATTAGAGTTGGGGAATCAGAGGCGGGGAATCAGATATGGGGAAACAGAGGTGGGGAATCAGAGGCGGGGAAACAGAGGCAGGGAATCAGATATGGGGAATCAGAGGTGGGGCATCAGAGGTTGTGAATCACAGATGGGGAATCAGAGGCGGGGAATCAGAGGCAGGGAATCAGACGCGGGGAATCAGAGGCGGGGATTCAGAGCTGGGGAATCAGAAGCGGGGAATCAGAGTTGGGGAATCAGAGGCGGGGAATCAGATATGGGGAATCAGAGGCAGGGAATCAGAGGCGGGGAATCAGAGGCAGGGAATCAGATGCGGGGAATCTGAGGCGGGGAATCAGAGCTGGGGAATCAGAGGTGGGGAATCAGAGTTGGGGAATCAGAGGCAGGGAATTGGATGTGCGGAATCAGAGAGGGGGAATCAGAGGTGGGGAATCAGAGGCGGTGAATCAGAGATGGGGAATCAGAGGCGGGGAATCAGAGGCAGGAAATCAGACACGGGGATTCAGAGGCTGGGAATCAGACGGGGGGAATCAAAGGCGGGGAATCAGAGCTGGGGAATCTGAGGCAGGGAATCAGAGTTGGGGATTCAGAGGCGGGGAATCAGATATGGGGAAACAGAGGCGGGGAATCAGAGGCGGGCAAACAGAGGCGGGGAATTAGATATGGGGAATCAGAGGTAGGGAATCAGAGGTGGTGAATCAGTGATGGCGAATCACAGGCGGGGAATCAGAGGCAGGGAATAGAACGCGGGGAATCAGAGGCAGGGAATCAGAGCTGGGGAATCAGAGGAGGGGATTCATAGTTGGGAATCAGAGGCGGGAATCAGATATGGAGAATCGGATGCAGGGAATCAGAGGCGGGGAATCAGAGCTGGGGAATCAGAGGCGGGGAATCAGAGTTGGGGCATCAGAGGTGGGGAATTAGATATAGGGAAACAGAGGCGGGGAATCAGAGGCGGGGAAACAGAGGCGGGGAATCAGATATGGGGAATCAGAAGTGGGGAATCAGAGGCAGGGAATCAGATGTGCGGAATCAGAGATGGGGAATCAGAGGCAGGGAATCAGAAGCGGGGAATCAGAGGCCGGGAATCAGAGGCCGGGAATCGGATGCTGGGAATAAGAGGCCGGGAATCAGAGGAGGGGAATCAGAGTCCGGGAATCAGAGATGGGGATTCAGAGGCGGGGAATGAGATATGGAGAATCAGAGGCGGGGAATCAGAGGCGGGGAAACAGAGGTGGGGAATCAGATATGGGGAATCAGAGGTGGCGAATCAAAGGCGGTGAATCAGAGATGGGGAATCAGAGGCGGGGAATCAGAGGCAGGGAATCAGATGCGGGGAATCAGAGGCGGGGAATCAGAGCTGGCGAATCGGAGGCTGGGAATCAGAGGTGGGCAATCAGAGGCGGGGAATCATATATGGGGAATCAGAGGCGGGGAATCAGAGGCGGGGAAACAGAGGCGGGGAATCAAATATAGGGAATCAGAGGTGGGGAATCAGAGGTTGTGAATCAGAGATGGGGAATCAAGGCGGGGAATCAGAGGCAGGGAATCAGACGCGGGGAATCAGAGGCGGGGATTCAGAGCTGGGGAATCAGAGGCGGGGAATCAGAGTTGGGGAATCAGAGGCAGGGAATCAGATATGGGGAATCAGAGGCGGGGAATCGGGGCCGGGAATCAGATATGGGGAAAGAGAGGCGGGGAATCCGAGGCGGGGAAACAGAGGCGGGGAATCAGATATGGGGAATCAGAGGTGGGGAATCAGAGGTTGGGAATCAGAGGCAGGGAATCAGAGGCTTGGAATCAGATGCAGGGTATCAGATGCGGGGAATCAGAGGCGGGGAATCAGAGCTGGGGAATAAGAGGTGGGGAATCAGATTTGGGGAATCAGAGGTGGGGACTTAGATATTGGGAAACAGAGGCGGGCAATCAGAGGCGGGGAAACAGAGGCGGGGAATCAGATATGGGGAATCAGAGGTGGGGAATCAGAGGCAGGGAATCAGATGTGCGGAATCAGAGATGGGGAATCAGAGGCAGGGAATCAGAATCAGAAGCAGGGAATCAGAGGCCGGGAATCAGAGGCCGGAATCAGAGGCGGGGTATTAGAGTTGGGGAATCAGAGGCGGGGAATCAGAGCTGGGGAATCAGAGGCGGGGTATTAGAGTTGGGGAATCAGAGGTGGGGAATCAGAGCTGGGGAATCAGAGGCGGGGTATTAGAGTTGGGGAATCAGAGGCGGGGAATCAGATATGGGGAAACAGAGGTGGGGAATCAGAGGCGGGGAAACAGAGGCAGGGAATCAGATATGGGGAATCAGAGGTGGGGCATCAGAGGTTGTGAATCACAGATGGGGAATCAGAGGCGGGGAATCAGAGGCAGGGAATCAGACGCGGGGAATCAGAGGCGGGGATTCAGAGCTGGGGAATCAGAAGCGGGGAATCAGAGTTGGGGAATCAGAGGCGGGGAATCAGATATGGGGAATCAGAGGCAGGGAATCAGAGGCGGGGAATCAGAGGCAGGGAATCGGATGCGGGGAATCTGAGGCGGGGAATCAGAGCTGGGGAATCAGAGTTGGGGAATCAGAGTTGGGGAATCAGAGGCAGGGAATTGGATGTGCGGAATCAGAGAGGGGGAATCAGAGGTGGGGAATCAGAGGCGGTGAATCAGAGATGGGGAATCAGAGGCGGGGAATCAGAGGCAGGAAATCAGACACGGGGATTCAGAGGCTGGGAATCAGACGGGGGGAATCAAAGGCGGGGAATCAGAGCTGGGGAATCTGAGGCAGGGAATCAGAGTTGGGGATTCAGAGGCGGGGAATCAGATATGGGGAAACAGAGGCGGGGAATCAGAGGCGGGCAAACAGAGGCGGGGAATTAGATATGGGGAATCAGAGGCCGGGAATCAGATGCTGGGAATAAGAGGCCGGGAATCAGAGGAGGGGAATCAGAGTCCGGGAATCAGAGATGGGGATTCAGAGGCGGGGAATGAGATATGGAGAATCAGAGGCGGGGAATCAGAGGCGGGGAAACAGAGGTGGGGAATCAGATATGGGGAATCAGAGGTGGCGAATCAAAGGCGGTGAATCAGAGATGGGGAATCAGAGGCGGGGAATCAGAGGCAGGGAATCAGATGCGGGGAATCAGAGGCGGGGAATCAGAGCTGGCGAATCGGAGGCTGGGAATCAGAGGTGGGCAATCAGAGGCGGGGAATCATATATGGGGAATCAGAGGCGGGGAATCAGAGGCGGGGAAACAGAGGCGGGGAATCAAATATAGGGAATCAGAGGTGGGGAATCAGAGGTTGTGAATCAGAGATGGGGAATCAAGGCGGGGAATCAGAGGCAGGGAATCAGACGCGGGGAATCAGAGGCGGGGATTCAGAGCTGGGGAATCAGAGGCGGGGAATCAGAGTTGGGGAATCAGAGGCAGGGAATCAGATATGGGGAATCAGAGGCGGGGAATCGGGGCCGGGAATCAGATATGGGGAAAGAGAGGCGGGGAATCCGAGGCGGGGAAACAGAGGCGGGGAATCAGATATGGGGAATCAGAGGTGGGGAATCAGAGGTTGGGAATCAGAGGCAGGGAATCAGAGGCTTGGAATCAGATGCAGGGTATCAGATGCGGGGAATCAGAGGCGGGGAATCAGAGCTGGGGAATAAGAGGTGGGGAATCAGATTTGGGGAATCAGAGGTGGGGACTTAGATATTGGGAAACAGAGGCGGACAATCAGAGGCGGGGAAACAGAGGCGGGGAATCAGATATGGGGAATCAGAGGTGGGGAATCAGAGGCAGGGAATCAGATGTGCGGAATCAGAGATGGGGAATCAGAGGCAGGGAATCAGAATCAGAAGCAGGGAATCAGAGGCCGGGAATCAGAGGCCGGAATCAGAGGCGGGGTATTAGAGTTGGGGAATCAGAGGCGGGGAATCAGAGCTGGGGAATCAGAGGCGGGGTATTAGAGTTGGGGAATCAGAGGTGGGGAATCAGAGCTGGGGAATCAGAGGCCGGGTATTAGAGTTGGGGAATCAGAGGCGGGGAATCAGATATGGGGAAACAGAGGTGGGGAATCAGAGGCGGGGAAACAGAGGCAGGGAATCAGATATGGGGAATCAGAGGTGGGGCATCTGAGGTTGTGAATCACAGATGGGGAATCAGAGGCGGGGAATCAGAGGCAGGGAATCAGACGCGGGGAATCAGAGGCGGGGATTCAGAGCTGGGGAATCAGAAGCGGGGAATCAGAGTTGGGGAATCAGAGGCGGGGAATCAGATATGGGGAATCAGAGGCAGGGAATCAGAGGCGGGGAATCAGAGGCAGGGAATCAGATGCGGGGAATCTGAGGCGGGGAATCAGAGCTGGGGAATCAGAGGTGGGGAATCAGAGTTGGGGAATCAGAGGCAGGGAATTGGATGTGCGGAATCAGAGAGGGGGAATCAGAGGTGGGGAATCAGAGGCGGTGAATCAGAGATGGGGAATCAGAGGCGGGGAATCAGAGGCAGGAAATCAGACACGGGGATTCAGAGGCTGGGAATCAGACGGGGGGAATCAAAGGCGGGGAATCAGAGCTGGGGAATCTGAGGCAGGGAATCAGAGTTGGGGATTCAGAGGCGGGGAATCAGATATGGGGAAACAGAGGCGGGGAATCAGAGGCGGGCAAACAGAGGCGTGGAATTAGATATGGGGAATCAGAGGTAGGGAATCAGAGGTGGTGAATCAGTGATGGGGAATCACAGGCGGGGAATCAGAGGCAGGGAATAGAACGCGGGGAATCAGAGGCAGGGAATCAGAGCTGGGGAATCAGAGGAGGGGATTCATAGTTGGGAATCAGAGGCGGGAATCAGATATGGGGAAACAGAGGCGGGGAATCAGAGGCGGTGAAACAGAGGCGGGGAATCAGATATGGGGAATCGGATGCAGGGAATCAGAGGCGGGGAATCAGAGCTGGGGAATCAGAGGCGGGGAATCAGAGTTGGGGCATCAGAGGTGGGGAATTAGATATAGGGAAACAGAGGCGGGGAATCAGAGGTGGGGAAACAGAGGCGGGGAATCAGATATGGGGAATCAGAGGTGGGGAATCAGAGGCAGGGAATCAGATGTGCGGAATCAGAGATGGGGAATAAGAGGCAGGGAATCAGAATCAGAAGCGGGGAATCAGAGGCCGGGAATCAGAGGCCGGGAATCAGATGCTGGGAATAAGAGGCCGGGAATCAGAGGTGGGGAATCAGATATGGGGAATCAGAGGTGGCGAATCAAAGGCGGTGAATCAGAGATGGGGAATCAGAGGCGGGGAATCAGAGGCAGGGAATCAGATGCGGGGAATCAGAGGCGGGGAATCAGAGCTGGCGAATCAGAGGCTGGGAATCAGAGGTGGGCAATCAGAGGCGGGGAATCAGATATGGGGAATCAGAGGCGGGGAATCAGAGGCGGGGAAACAGAGGCGGGGAATCAAATATAGGGAATCAGAGGTGGGGAATCAGAGGTTGTCAATCAGAGATGGGGAATCAAGGCGGGGAATCAGAGGCAGGGAATCAGACGCGGGGAATCAGAGACGGGGATTCAGAGCTGGGGAATCAGAGGCGGGGAATCAGAGTTGGGGAATCAGAGGCAGGGAATCAGATATGGGGAATCAGAGGCGGGGAATCAGAGGCGGGGAAACAGAGGCCGGGAATCAGATGTGGGGAATCAGAGGTGGGGAATCAGGGGCAGGGAATCAGTGGCAGGGAATCAGAGGCGGGGAATCAGAGGCGGGGAATCAAAGGCAGGGAATCAGACACGGGGAATCAGAGGCGGGGAATCAGAGATGGGGAATCAGAGGCGGGGAATCAGAGGCAGGGAATCGGATGCCGGGAATCAGAGTCGGGGAATCAGAGCTGGGGAATCAGAGGCGGGGAATCAGAGTTGGGGAATCAGAGGCGGGGAATCAGATATGGGGAAATAGAGGCGGGGAATCAGATATGGGGAATCAGAGGTGTGGAATCAGAGGTTGGGAATCAGAGGCAGGGAATCAGAGTCGGGGAAACAGAGGCGGGGAATCAGATATGGGGAATCAGATGTGGCGAATCAAAGGCGGTGAAACAGAGATGGGGAATCAGGGCAGGGAATCAGAGGCAGGGAATCAAACACGGGGAATCAGAGCTGGGGAATCAGAGGCGGGGAATCAGAGTTGGGAATAAGTGGCGGGGAATCAGAGGCGGGGAAACAGAGGCGGGGAATCAGATATGGGGAATCAGAGGTGGGGAATCCGAGGTTGGGAATCAGAGGCAGGGAATCAGAGGCGGAAAATCAGAGGCGGGGAATCAGAGGAAGGGAATCAGATGTGCGGAATCGGAGATGGGGAATCAGAGGCAGGGAATCAGAGGCGGGGAATCAGAGGCGGGGAATCAGAGGCCGGGAATCAGATATGGGGAAACAGAGGCGGGGAATCCGAGTCGGGGAAACAGAGGCGGGGAATCAGATATGGGGAATCAGAGGTGGGGAATCAGAGGTTGGGAATCAGAGGCAGGGAATCAGAGGCGGGGAATCAGAGCTGGGGAATCAGAGGTGGGGAATCAGATTTGGGGAATCAGAGGCGGGGACTTAGATATTGGGAAACAGAGGCGGGGAATCAGAGGCGGGGAAACCCAGGTGGGGAATCAGATATGGGGAATCAGAGGTGGGGAATCAGAGGCAAGGAATCAGATGTGCGGAATCAGAGATGGGGAATCAGAGGAAGGGAATCAGAATCAGAAGCAGGGAATCAGAGGCCGGGAATCAAAGGCCGGAATCAGATGCTGGGAATCAGAGGCCTGGAATCAGAGGCGGGGAATCAGAGGCAAAGAATCAGATGCGGGGAATCAGAGGCGGGGAATCAGAGCTGGGGAATCAGAGGCGGGGATTCAGACTTGGGGAATCAGAGGCGGGGAATCAGAGGCGGGGAAACAGAGGCGGGGAATCAGATATGGGGAATCAGAGGTGGGGAATCAAAGGTTGGGAATCAGAAGCAGGGAATCAGAGGCGGGGAATCAGAGCTGGGGAATCAGAGATGGGGAATAAGAGGCAGGGAATCAGAATCAGAAGCGGGGAATCAGAGGCCGGGAATCAGAGGCCGGGAATCAGATGCTGGGAATAAGAGGCCGGGAATCAGAGGTGGGGAATCAGATATGGGGAATCAGAGGTGGCGAATCAAAGGCGGTGAATCAGAGATGGGGAATCAGAGGCGGGGAATCAGAGGCAGGGAATCAGATGCGGGGAATCAGAGGCGGGGAATCAGATCTGGCGAATCAGAGGCTGGGAATCAGAGGTGGGCAATCAGAGGCGGGGAATCAGATATGGGGAATCAGAGGCGGGGAATCAGAAGCGGGGAAACAGAGGCGGGGAATCAAATATAGGGAATCAGAGGTGGGGAATCAGAGGTTGTCAATCAGAGATGGGGAATCAAGGCGGGGAATCAGAGGCAGGGAATCAGACGCGGGGAATCAGAGGCGGGGATTCAGAGCTGGGGAATCAGAGGCGGGGAATCAGAGTTGGGGAATCAGAGGCAGGGAATCAGATATGGGGAATCAGAGGCGGGGAATCAGAGGCGGGGAAACAGAGGCCGGGAATCAGATGTGGGGAATCAGAGGTGGGGAATCAGGGGCAGGGAATCAGTGGCAGGGAATCAGAGGCGGGGAATCAGAGGCGGGGAATCAAAGGCAGGGAATCAGACACGGGGAATCAGAGGCGGGGAATCAGAGATGGGGAATCAGAGGCGGGGAATCAGAGGCAGGGAATCCGATGCCGGGAATCAGAGTCCGGGAATCAGAGCTGGGGAATCAGAGGCGGGGAATCAGAGTTGGGGAATCAGAGGCGGGGAATCAGATATGGGGAAATAGAGGCGGGGAATCAGATATGGGGAATCAGAGGTGTGGAATCAGAGGTTGGGAATCAGAGGCAGGGAATCAGAGTCGGGGAAACAGAGGCAGGGAATCAGATATGGGGAATCAGAAGTGGCGAATCAAAGGCGGTGAAACAGAGATGGGGAATCAGGGCAGGGAATCAGAGGCAGGGAATCAAACACGGGGAATCAGAGCTGGGGAATCAGAGGCGGGGAATCAGAGTTGGGAATCAGAGGCGGGGAATCAGAGGCGGGGAAACAGAGGCGGGGAATCAGATATGGGGAATCAGAGGTGGGGAATCCGAGGTTGGGAATCAGAGGCAGGGAATCAGAGGCGGAAAATCAGAGGCGGGGAATCAGAGGAAGGGAATCAGATGTGCGGAATCGGAGATGGGGAATCAGAGGCAGGGAATCAGAGGCGGGGAATCAGAGGCGGGGAATCAGAGGCCGGGAATCAGATATGGGGAAACAGAGGCGGGGAATCCGAGTCGGGGAAACAGAGGCGGGGAATCAGATATGGGGAATCAGAGGTGGGGAATCAGAGGTTGGGAATCAGAGGCAGGGAATCAGAGGCTTGGAATCAGATGCAGGGAATCAGATGCGGGGAATCAGAGGCGGGGAATCAGAGCTGGGGAATCAGAGGTGGGGAATCAGATTTGGGGAATCAGAGGCGGGGACTTAGATATTGGGAAACAGAGGCGGGGAATCAGAGGCGGGGAAACCCAGGTGGGGAATCAGATATGGGGAATCAGAGGTGGGGAATCAGAGGCAAGGAATCAGATGTGCGGAATCAGAGATGGGGAATCAGAGGAAGGGAATCAGAATCAGAAGCAGGGAATCAGACGCCGGGAATCAAAGGCCGGAATCAGATGCTGGGAATCAGAGGCCTGGAATCAGAGGCGGGGAATCAGAGGCAAAGAATCAGATGCGGGGAATCAGAGGCGGGGAATCAGAGCTGGGGAATCAGAGGCGGGGATTCAGAGTTGGGGAATCAGAGGCGGGGAATCAGAGGCGGGGAAACAGAGGCGGGGAATCAGATATGGGGAATCAGAGGTGGGGAATCAAAGGTTGGGAATCAGAAGCAGGGAATCAGAGGCGGGGAATCAGAGGCGGGGAATCAGAGGCAGGGAATCCGATGTGCGGAATCGGAGATGGGGAATCAGAGGCAGGGAATCAGAGGCGGGGAATCAGAGGCGGAGAATCAGAGGCCGGGAATCAGATATGGGGAAACAGAGGCGGGGAATCAGAGGCGGGGAAACAGAGGCGGGGAATCAGATATGGGGAATCAGAGGTGGGGAATCAGAGGTTGGGAATCAGAGGCAGGGAATCAGAGGCTGGGAATCAGATGCAGGGAATCAGATGCGGGAAATCAGAGGCGGGGAATCAGAGCTGGGGAATCAGAGGTGGGGAATCAGAGTTGGGGAATCAGAGTCGGGGACTTAGATATGGGGAAACAGAGGCGGGGAATCAGAGGCAGGGAAACAGACGCGGGGAATCAGAGGCGGGGATTCAGAGCTGGGGAATCAGAGGTGGGGAATCAGAGTTGGGGAATCAGAGGCGGGGAATCAGATATGGGGAATCAGAGGCGGGGAATCAGAGGCGGGGAAACAGAGCTGGGGAATCAGAGGTGGGGAATCAGATATGGGGAATCAGAGGTGGGGTATCAGGGGCAGGGAATCAGTGGCAGGGAATCAGAGGCGGGGATTCAGAGGCGGGGAATCAGAGGCAGGGAATCAGACACGGGGAATCAGATATGGGGAAACAGAGGCGGGGAATCAGAGGCGGGCAAACAGAGGCGGGGAATTAGATATGGGGAATCAGAGGTGGGGAATCAGAGGTGGTGAATCAGAGATGGGGAATCACAGGCGGGGAATCAGAGGCAGGGAATAGAACGCGGGGAATCAGAGGCGGGGAATCAGAGCTGGGGAATCAGAGGCGGGGAATCATAGTTGGGAAGCAGAGGCGGGGAATCAGATATGGGGAAACAGAGGCGGGGAATCAAAGGCGGGGAAACAGAGGCGGGGAATCAGATATGGGGAATCGGATGCGGGGAATCAGAGGCGGGGAATCAGAGCTGGGGAATCAGAGGCGGGGTATCAGAGTTGGGGCATCTGATGTGGGGAATTAGATATGGGGAAACAGAGGCGGGGAATCAGAGGCGGGGAAACAGAGGCGAGGCATCAGATATGGGGAATCAGAGGTGGGGAATCAGAGGCAGGGAATAAGATGTGCGGAATCAGAGATGGGGAATCAGAGGCAGGGAATCAGAGATGGGGATTCAGAGGCGGGGAATGATATATGGGGAATCAGAGGCGGGGAATCAGAGGCGGGGTAACAGAGGTGGGGAATCAGATATGGGGAGTCAGAGGTGGCGAATCAAAGGCGGTGAATCAGAGATGGGGAATCAGAGGCGGGGAATCAGAGGCAGGGAATCAAACACGGGGAATCAGAGGCAGGGAATCAGAGCTGGGGAATCGGAGGCGGGGAATCACAGTTGGGGAATCAGAGGCGGGGAATCAGATAAGGGGAAACAGGGGCGGGAATCAGAGGCAGGGAAACAGAGGCGGGGAATCAGATATGGGGAATCAGGGGTGGGGAATCAGAGGTTGGGAATCAGAGGCAGGGAATCAGAGGCGTGGAAACAGAGGCGGGGATTCAGATATGGGGAATCAGAGGTGGGGAAACAGGGGCGTGGAATCAGAGGCAGGGAATTAGATGTGGTGAATCAGAGATGGGGAATCAGAGGCAGGGAATCAGAATCAGAAGCGGGGTATCAGTGGCCGGGAATCAGAGGAAGGTAATCAGAGGCAGGGGATCAAACACGGGGAATCAGAGGCTGGGAATCAGAGCTGGGGAATCAGAGGCGGGGAATCAGAGCTGGGGAATCACAGGCGGGGAATCAGAGATGGGGAATCAAGGGGGGAATCAGAGGCAGGGAATCAGATGCGGGGAATCAGAGGCGGGGAATCATAGCTGGCGAATCAGAGGCGGGGAATCAGAGGTGGGCAATCAGAGGATGGGAATCAGATATGGGGAATCAGAGGCGGGGAATCAGAGCTGGGGAATCACAGGCGGGGAATCAGAGTTGGGGAATCAGAGGCGGGGAATCAGATATGGGGAAACAGAGGCGGGGAATCAGAGGCGGTGAAACAGAGGCGGGGAATCAGAGGTGGGGAATCAGAGGTTGGGAATCAGAGGCCTGGAATCAGAGGCGGGGAATCAGAGGCAGGGAATCAGATGCGGGGAATCAGAGGAGGGGAATCAGAGCTGGGGAATCAGAGGCGGGGTATTAGAGTTGGGGAATCAGAGGCAGGGAATCAGACGTGGGGAATCAGAGGGGGGGAATCATAGCTGGCGAATCAGAGGCGGGGAATCAGAGGTGGGCAATCAGAGGCCGGGAATCAGAGGTGGTGAATCAGAGATGGGGAATCAGAGGCGGGGAATCAGTGGCAGGGAATCAGATATGGGGAATCAGAGGCGTGGAATCAGAGGCAGGGAATCAGACACGGGGAATCAGACACGGGGAATCAGATGTGGGGAATCAGAGATGGGGAATCAGAGGCGGTGAATCAGAGATGGGGAATCAGAGGCGGGGAATCAGAGGCAGGAAATCAGACACGGGGATTCAGAGGCTGGGAATCAGACGGGGGGAATCAAAGGCGGGGAATCAGAGCTGGGGAATCAGAGGCAGGGAATCAGAGGCGGGGAATCAGATATGGGGAATCAGAGGCTGGTATTCAGAGGCGGGGAATCAGAGGCAGGGAATCAGACACGGGGAATCAGAGGTGGGGAATCAGAGATGGGGAATCAGAGGCGGGGAATCAGAGTTGGGGAATCAGAGGCAGGGAATCGGATGTGCGGAATCAGAGATCGGGAATCAGAGGTGGGGAATCAGAGGCGGTGAATCAGAGATGGGGAATCAGAGGCGGGGAATCAGAGGCAGGAAATCAGACACGGGGATTCAGAGGCTGGGAATCAGACGGGGGGAATCAAAGGCGGGGAATCAGAGCTGGGGAATCAGAGGCAGGGAATCAGAGTTGGGGATTCAGAGACGGGGAATCAGATATGGGGAAACAGAGGCGGGGAATCAGAGGCGGGCAAACAGAGGCGGGGAATTAGATATGGGGAATCAGATGTGGGGAATCAGAGGTGGTGAATCAGTGATGGGGAATCACAGGCGGGGAATCAGAGGCAGGGAATAGAACGCAGGGAATCAGAGGCAGGGAATCAGAGCTGGGGAATCAGAGGCGGGGAATCATAGTTGGGAATCAGAGGCGGGGAATCAGATATGGGGAAACAGAGGCGGGGAATCAGAGGCGGGGAAACAGAGGTGGGGAATCAGATATGGGGAATCGGATGCGGGGAATCAGAGGCGGGGAATCAGAGCTGGGGAATCAGAGGCGGGGAATCAGAGTTGGGGCATCAGAGGTGGGGAATTAGATATAGGGAAACAGAGGCGGGGAATCAGAGGCGGGGAAACAGAGGCGGGGAATCAGATATGGGGAATCAGAGGTGGGGAATCAGAGGCAGGGAATCAGATGTGCGGAATCAGAGATGGGGAATCAGAGGCAGGGAATCAGAATCAGAAGCGGGGAATCAGAGGCCGGGAATCAGAGGCCGGGAATCAGATGCTGGGAATAAGAGGCCGGGAATCAGAGGTGGGGAATCAGAGTCCGGGAATCAGAGATGGGGATTCAGAGGCGGGGAATGAGATATGGAGAATCAGAGGCGGGGAATCAGAGGCCGGGAAGCAGAGGTGGGGAATCAGATATGGGGAATCAGAGGTGGCGAATCAAAGGCGGTGAATCAGAGATGGGGAATCAGAGGCGGGGAATCAGAGGCAGGGAATCAGATGCGGGGAATCAGAGGCGGGGAATCAGAGCTGGCGAATCAGAGGCGGGGAATCAGAGGTGGGCAATAAGAGCCGGGGAATCAGATATTGGGAATCAGAGGCGGAAATCAGAGGCGGGGAAACAGAGGTGGGGAATCAGATATGGGGAAACAGAGGTGGCGAATCAAAGGCGGTGAATCAGAGATGGGGAATCAGAGGC
The DNA here is from genome assembly GCF_036971445.1 of Narcine bancroftii. Classification (NCBI taxonomy): domain Eukaryota; kingdom Metazoa; phylum Chordata; class Chondrichthyes; order Torpediniformes; family Narcinidae; genus Narcine; species Narcine bancroftii. The sequence continues at coordinate 2,694,179 of NW_027211883.1, forward strand.
GGGGAATCAGAGGCAGGGAATCAAAAACGGGGAATCAGAGGCGGGGAATCAGAGCTGGGGAATCAGAGGCGGGGAAGCAGAGTAGGAGAATCAGAGGTGGGGAATCAGATATGGGGAATCAGAGGTGTGGAATCAGAGGTTGGGAATCAGAGGCGGGGAAACAGAGGAGGGGAATCAGATATGGGGAATCAGAGGTGGCGAATTAAAGGCGGTGAATCAGAGATGGGGAATCAGGGCAGGGAATCAGAGGCAGGGAATCAAACACGGGGAATCAGAGGCGTGGAATCAGAGCTGGGGAATCAGAGGCGGGGATTCAGAGTTGGGGAATCAGAGGCGGGGAATCAGAGGCGGGGAAACAGAGGCGGGGAATCAGATATGGGGAATCAGAGGTGGGGAATCAGAGGTTGGGAATCAGAAGCAGGGAATCAGAGGCGGGGAATCAGAGGCGGGGAATCAGAGGCAGGAAATCCGATGTGCGGAATCGGAGATGGGGAATCAGAGGCAGGGAATCAGAGGCGAGGAATCAGAGGCGGGGAATCAGAGGCCGGGAATCAGATATGGGGAAACAGAGGCGGGGAATCAGAGGCGGGGAAACAGAGGCGGGGAATCAGATATGGGGAATCAGAGGTGGGGAATCAGAGGTTGGGAATCAGAGGCAGGGAATCAGAGGCTGGGAATCAGATGCAGGGAATCAGATGCGGGGAATCAGAGGCGGGGAATCAGAGCTGGGGAATCAGAGGTGGGGAATCAGAGTTGGGGAATCAGAGTCGGGTACTTAGATATGGGGAAACAGAGGCAGGGAATCAGAGGCGGGGAAACAGACGCGGGGAATCAGAGGCGGGTATCAGAGCTGGGGAATCAGAGGCGGGGAATCAGAGTTGGGGAATCAGAGGCGGGGAATCAGAGGCAGGGAATCAGAGGCGGGGAATCAGAGGCGGAGAAACAGAGGCAGGGAATCAGATATGGGGAATCAGAGGTGGGGTATCAGGGGCAGGGATTCAGTGGCAGGGAATCAGAGGCGGGGAATCAGAGGCGGGGAATCAGAGGCAGGGAATCAGACACGGGGAATCAGATATGGGGAAACAGAGGCGGGGAATCAGAGGCGGGCAAACAGAGGCGGGGAATTAGATAAGGGGAATCAGAGGTGGGGAATCAGAGGTGGTGAATCAGAGATGGGGAATCACAGGCGGGGAATCAGAGGCAGGGAATAGAACGCGGGGAATCAAAGGCGGGGAAACAGAGGCGGGGAATCAGATATGGGGAATCGGATGCGGGGAATCAGAGGCGGGGAATCAGAGCTGGGGAATCAGAGGCGGGGTATCAGAGTTGGGGCATCAGAGGTGGGGAATTAGATATGGGGAAACAGAGGCGGGGAATCAGAGGCGGGGAAACAGAGGTGGGGAATCAGATATGGGGAATCAGAGGTGGGGAATCAGAGGCAGGGAATCAGATGTGCGGAATCAGAGATGGGGAATCAGAGGCAGGGAATCAGAATCAGAAGCGGGGAATCAGAGCCCGGGAATCAGAGGCCGGGATTCAGATGCCGGGAATAAGAGGCCGGGAATCAGAGGTGGGGAATCAGAGTCCGGGAATCAGAGATGGGGATTCAGAGGCGGGGAATGATATATGGGGAATAAGAGGCGGGGAATCAGAGGCGGGGTAACAGAGGTGGGGAATCAGATATGGGGAATCAGAGGTGTCGAATCAAAGGCGGTGAATCAGAGATGGGGAATCAGAGGCGGGGAATCAGAGGCAGGGAATCAAACACGGGGAATCAGAGGCGGGGAATCAGAGCTGGGGAATCAGAGGTGGGGAATCAGAGTTGGGGAATCAGAGGCGGGGAATCAGATATGGGGAAACAGGGGCGGAGAATCAGAGGCAGGGAAACAGAGGCGGGGAATCAGATATGGGGAATCAGGGGTGGGGAATCAGAGGTTGGGAATCAGAGGCAGGGAATCAGAGGCGTGGAAACAGAGGCGGGGATTCAGATATGGGGAATCAGAGGTGGGGAATCAGGGGCGTGGAATCAGATGCAGGGAATTAGATGTGGTGAATCAGAGATGGGGAATCAGAGGCAGGGAATCAGAAGTGGGGAATCAGATATGGGGAAACAGAGGTGGCGAATCAAAGGCGGTGAATCAGAGGTGGGCAATCAGAGGATGGGAATCAGATATGGGGAATCAGAGGCGGGGAATTAGAGCTGGGGAATCACAGGCGGGGAATCAGAGTTGGGGAATCAGAGGCGGGGAATCAGATATGGGGAAACAGAGTCGGGGAATCAGAGGCGGTGAAACAGAGGCGGGGAATCAGATATGGGGAATCAGAGGTGGGGAATTAGAGGTTGGGAATCAGAGGCCTGGAATCAGAGGCGGGGAATCAGAGGCAGGGAATCAGATGCGGGGAATCAGAGGAGGGGAATCAGAGCTGGGGAATCAGAGGCGGGGTATTAGAGTTGGGGAATCAGAGGTGGGGAATCAGACGCGGGGAATCAGAGGGGGGGTATCATAGCTCGCGAATCAGAGGCGGGGAATCAGAGGTGGGCAATCAGAGGCCGGGAATCAGAGGTGGTGAATCAGAGATGGGGAATCAGAGGCGGGGAATCAGTGGCAGGGAATCAGATATGGGGAATCAGAGGCGTGGAATCAGAGGCAGGGAATCAGACACGGGGAATCAGACACGGGGAATCAGAGGTGGGGAATCAGAGATGGGGAATCAGAGGCGGTGAATCAGAGATGGGGAATCAGAGGCGGGGAATCAGAGGCAGGAAATCAGATATGGGGAATCAGAGGCTGGGATTCAGAAGCGGGGAATCAGAGGCAGGGAATCAGACACGGGGAATCAGAGGTGGGGAATCAGAGATGGGGAATCAGAGGCGGGGAATCACAGGCAGGGAATCAGATGCGGGGAATCTGAGGCGGGGAATCAGAGCTGGGGAATCAGAGGTGGGGAATCAGAGTTGGGGAATCAGAGGCAGGGAATCGGATGTGCGGAATCAGAGATGGGGAATCAGATGTGGGGAATCAGAGGAATCAGAGATGGGGAATCAGAGGCGGGGAATCAGAGGCAGGAAATAAGACACGGGGATTCAGAGGCTGGGAATCAGACGGGGGGAATCAAAGGCGGGGAATAAGAGCTGGGGAATCAGAGGCAGGGAATCAGAGTTTGGGATTCAGAGACGGGGAATCAGATATGGGGAAAGAGAGGCGGGGAATCAGAGGCGGGCAAACAGAGGCGGGGAATTAGATATGGGGAATCAGAGGTGGGGAATCAGAGGTGGTGAATAAGTGATGGGGAATCACAGGCGGGGAATCAGAGGCAGGGAATAGAACGCAGGGAATCAGACGCAGGGAATCAGAGCTGGGGAATCAGAGGCGGGGAATCATAGTTGGGAATCAGAGGCGGGGAATCAGATATGGGGAAACAGAGGCGGGGAATCAGAGGCGGGGAAACAGAGGCGGGGAATCAGATATGGGGAATCGGATGCGGGGAATCAGAGGCGGGGAATCAGAGCTGGGGAATCAGAGGCGGGGAATCAGAGTTGGGGCATCAGAGGTGGGGAATTTGATATCGGGAAAAAGAGGTGGGGAATCAGAGGCGGGGAAACAGAGGCGGGGAATCAGATATGGGGAATCAGAGGTGGGGAATCAGAGGCAGGGAATCAGATGTGCGGAATCAGAGATGGGGAATCAGAGGCAGGGAATCAGAATCAGAAGCGGGGAATCAGAGGCCGGGAATCAGAGGCCGGGAATCAGATTCTGGGAATAAGAGGCCGGGAATCAGAGGTGGGGAATCAGAGTCCGGGAATCGGAGATGGGGATTCAGAGGCGGGGAATGAGATATGGAGAATCAGAGGCGGGGAATCAGAGGTGGGGAATCAGAGATGGGGAATCAGAGGCGGGGAATCAGAGTTGGGGAATCAGAGGCAGGGAATCGGATGTGCGGAATCAGAGATCGGGAATCAGAGGTGGGGAATCAGAGGCGGTGAATCAGAGATGGGGAATCAGAGGCGGGGAATCAGAGGCAGGAAATCAGACACGGGGATTCAGAGGCTGGGAATCAGACGGGGGGAATCAAAGGCGGGGAATCAGAGCTGGGGAATCAGAGGCAGGGAATCAGAGTTGGGGATTCAGAGACGGGGAATCAGATATGGGGAAACAGAGGCGGGGAATCAGAGGCGGGCAAACAGAGGCGGGGAATTAGATATGGGGAATCAGATGTGGGGAATCAGAGGTGGTGAATCAGTGATGGGGAATCACAGGCGGGGAATCAGAGGCAGGGAATAGAACGCAGGGAATCAGAGGCAGGGAATCAGAGCTGGGGAATCAGAGGCGGGGAATCATAGTTGGGAATCAGAGGCGGGGAATCAGATATGGGGAAACAGAGGCGGGGAATCAGAGGCGGGGAAACAGAGGTGGGGAATCAGATATGGGGAATCGGATGCGGGGAATCAGAGGCGGGGAATCAGAGCTGGGGAATCAGAGGCGGGGAATCAGAGTTGGGGCATCAGAGGTGGGGAATTAGATATAGGGAAACAGAGGCGGGGAATCAGAGGCGGGGAAACAGAGGCGGGGAATCAGATATGGGGAATCAGAGGTGGGGAATCAGAGGCAGGGAATCAGATGTGCGGAATCAGAGATGGGGAATCAGAGGCAGGGAATCAGAATCAGAAGCGGGGAATCAGAGGCCGGGAATCAGAGGCCGGGAATCAGATGCTGGGAATAAGAGGCCGGGAATCAGAGGTGGGGAATCAGAGTCCGGGAATCAGAGATGGGGATTCAGAGGCGGGGAATGAGATATGGAGAATCAGAGGCGGGGAATCAGAGGCCGGGAAGCAGAGGTGGGGAATCAGATATGGGGAATCAGAGGTGGCGAATCAAAGGCGGTGAATCAGAGATGGGGAATCAGAGGCGGGGAATCAGAGGCAGGGAATCAGATGCGGGGAATCAGAGGCGGGGAATCAGAGCTGGCGAATCAGAGGCGGGGAATCAGAGGTGGGCAATAAGAGCCGGGGAATCAGATATTGGGAATCAGAGGCGGAAATCAGAGGCGGGGAAACAGAGGTGGGGAATCAGATATGGGGAAACAGAGGTGGCGAATCAAAGGCGGTGAATCAGAGATGGGGAATCAGAGGCGGGGAATCAGAGGCAGGGAATCAAAAACGGGGAATCAGAGGCGGGGAATCAGAGCTGGGGAATCAGAGGCGGGGAAGCAGAGTAGGAGAATCAGAGGTGGGGAATCAGATATGGGGAATCAGAGGTGTGGAATCAGAGGTTGGGAATCAGAGGCGGGGAAACAGAGGAGGGGAATCAGATATGGGGAATCAGAGGTGGCGAATTAAAGGCGGTGAATCAGAGATGGGGAATCAGGGCAGGGAATCAGAGGCAGGGAATCAAACACGGGGAATCAGAGGCGTGGAATCAGAGCTGGGGAATCAGAGGCGGGGATTCAGAGTTGGGGAATCAGAGGCGGGGAATCAGAGGCGGGGAAACAGAGGCGGGGAATCAGATATGGGGAATCAGAGGTGGGGAATCAGAGGTTGGGAATCAGAAGCAGGGAATCAGAGGCGGGGAATCAGAGGCGGGGAATCAGAGGCAGGAAATCCGATGTGCGGAATCGGAGATGGGGAATCAGAGGCAGGGAATCAGAGGCGAGGAATCAGAGGCGGGGAATCAGAGGCCGGGAATCAGATATGGGGAAACAGAGGCGGGGAATCAGAGGCGGGGAAACAGAGGCGGGGAATCAGATATGGGGAATCAGAGGTGGGGAATCAGAGGTTGGGAATCAGAGGCAGGGAATCAGAGGCTGGGAATCAGATGCAGGGAATCAGATGCGGGGAATCAGAGGCGGGGAATCAGAGCTGGGGAATCAGAGGTGGGGAATCAGAGTTGGGGAATCAGAGTCGGGTACTTAGATATGGGGAAACAGAGGCAGGGAATCAGAGGCGGGGAAACAGACGCGGGGAATCAGAGGCGGGTATCAGAGCTGGGGAATCAGAGGCGGGGAATCAGAGTTGGGGAATCAGAGGCGGGGAATCAGAGGCAGGGAATCAGAGGCGGGGAATCAGAGGCGGAGAAACAGAGGCAGGGAATCAGATATGGGGAATCAGAGGTGGGGTATCAGGGGCAGGGATTCAGTGGCAGGGAATCAGAGGCGGGGAATCAGAGGCGGGGAATCAGAGGCAGGGAATCAGACACGGGGAATCAGATATGGGGAAACAGAGGCGGGGAATCAGAGGCGGGCAAACAGAGGCGGGGAATTAGATAAGGGGAATCAGAGGTGGGGAATCAGAGGTGGTGAATCAGAGATGGGGAATCACAGGCGGGGAATCAGAGGCAGGGAATAGAACGCGGGGAATCAAAGGCGGGGAAACAGAGGCGGGGAATCAGATATGGGGAATCGGATGCGGGGAATCAGAGGCGGGGAATCAGAGCTGGGGAATCAGAGGCGGGGTATCAGAGTTGGGGCATCAGAGGTGGGGAATTAGATATGGGGAAACAGAGGCGGGGAATCAGAGGCGGGGAAACAGAGGTGGGGAATCAGATATGGGGAATCAGAGGTGGGGAATCAGAGGCAGGGAATCAGATGTGCGGAATCAGAGATGGGGAATCAGAGGCAGGGAATCAGAATCAGAAGCGGGGAATCAGAGCCCGGGAATCAGAGGCCGGGATTCAGATGCCGGGAATAAGAGGCCGGGAATCAGAGGTGGGGAATCAGAGTCCGGGAATCAGAGATGGGGATTCAGAGGCGGGGAATGATATATGGGGAATAAGAGGCGGGGAATCAGAGGCGGGGTAACAGAGGTGGGGAATCAGATATGGGGAATCAGAGGTGTCGAATCAAAGGCGGTGAATCAGAGATGGGGAATCAGAGGCGGGGAATCAGAGGCAGGGAATCAAACACGGGGAATCAGAGGCGGGGAATCAGAGCTGGGGAATCAGAGGTGGGGAATCAGAGTTGGGGAATCAGAGGCGGGGAATCAGATATGGGGAAACAGGGGCGGAGAATCAGAGGCAGGGAAACAGAGGCGGGGAATCAGATATGGGGAATCAGGGGTGGGGAATCAGAGGTTGGGAATCAGAGGCAGGGAATCAGAGGCGTGGAAACAGAGGCGGGGATTCAGATATGGGGAATCAGAGGTGGGGAATCAGGGGCGTGGAATCAGATGCAGGGAATTAGATGTGGTGAATCAGAGATGGGGAATCAGAGGCAGGGAATCAGAAGTGGGGAATCAGATATGGGGAAACAGAGGTGGCGAATCAAAGGCGGTGAATCAGAGGTGGGCAATCAGAGGATGGGAATCAGATATGGGGAATCAGAGGCGGGGAATTAGAGCTGGGGAATCACAGGCGGGGAATCAGAGTTGGGGAATCAGAGGCGGGGAATCAGATATGGGGAAACAGAGTCGGGGAATCAGAGGCGGTGAAACAGAGGCGGGGAATCAGATATGGGGAATCAGAGGTGGGGAATTAGAGGTTGGGAATCAGAGGCCTGGAATCAGAGGCGGGGAATCAGAGGCAGGGAATCAGATGCGGGGAATCAGAGGAGGGGAATCAGAGCTGGGGAATCAGAGGCGGGGTATTAGAGTTGGGGAATCAGAGGTGGGGAATCAGACGCGGGGAATCAGAGGGGGGGTATCATAGCTCGCGAATCAGAGGCGGGGAATCAGAGGTGGGCAATCAGAGGCCGGGAATCAGAGGTGGTGAATCAGAGATGGGGAATCAGAGGCGGGGAATCAGTGGCAGGGAATCAGATATGGGGAATCAGAGGCGTGGAATCAGAGGCAGGGAATCAGACACGGGGAATCAGACACGGGGAATCAGAGGTGGGGAATCAGAGATGGGGAATCAGAGGCGGTGAATCAGAGATGGGGAATCAGAGGCGGGGAATCAGAGGCAGGAAATCAGATATGGGGAATCAGAGGCTGGGATTCAGAAGCGGGGAATCAGAGGCAGGGAATCAGACACGGGGAATCAGAGGTGGGGAATCAGAGATGGGGAATCAGAGGCGGGGAATCACAGGCAGGGAATCAGATGCGGGGAATCTGAGGCGGGGAATCAGAGCTGGGGAATCAGAGGTGGGGAATCAGAGTTGGGGAATCAGAGGCAGGGAATCGGATGTGCGGAATCAGAGATGGGGAATCAGATGTGGGGAATCAGAGGAATCAGAGATGGGGAATCAGAGGCGGGGAATCAGAGGCAGGAAATAAGACACGGGGATTCAGAGGCTGGGAATCAGACGGGGGGAATCAAAGGCGGGGAATAAGAGCTGGGGAATCAGAGGCAGGGAATCAGAGTTTGGGATTCAGAGACGGGGAATCAGATATGGGGAAAGAGAGGCGGGGAATCAGAGGCGGGCAAACAGAGGCGGGGAATTAGATATGGGGAATCAGAGGTGGGGAATCAGAGGTGGTGAATAAGTGATGGGGAATCACAGGCGGGGAATCAGAGGCAGGGAATAGAACGCAGGGAATCAGACGCAGGGAATCAGAGCTGGGGAATCAGAGGCGGGGAATCATAGTTGGGAATCAGAGGCGGGGAATCAGATATGGGGAAACAGAGGCGGGGAATCAGAGGCGGGGAAACAGAGGCGGGGAATCAGATATGGGGAATCGGATGCGGGGAATCAGAGGCGGGGAATCAGAGCTGGGGAATCAGAGGCGGGGAATCAGAGTTGGGGCATCAGAGGTGGGGAATTTGATATCGGGAAAAAGAGGTGGGGAATCAGAGGCGGGGAAACAGAGGCGGGGAATCAGATATGGGGAATCAGAGGTGGGGAATCAGAGGCAGGGAATCAGATGTGCGGAATCAGAGATGGGGAATCAGAGGCAGGGAATCAGAATCAGAAGCGGGGAATCAGAGGCCGGGAATCAGAGGCCGGGAATCAGATTCTGGGAATAAGAGGCCGGGAATCAGAGGTGGGGAATCAGAGTCCGGGAATCGGAGATGGGGATTCAGAGGCGGGGAATGAGATATGGAGAATCAGAGGCGGGGAATCAGAGGCCGGGAAACAGAGGTGGGGAATCAGATATGGGGAATCAGAGGTGGCGAATCAAAGGCGGTGAATCAGAGATGGGGAATCAGAGGTGGGGAATCAGAGGCAGGGAATCAGATGCGGGGAATCAGAGGCGGGGAATCAGAGCTGGCGAATCAGAGGCGGGGAATCAGAGGTGGGCAATCAGAGGCGGGGAATCAGATATGGGGAATCAGAGGCGGGGAATCAGAGGCGGGGAAACAGAGGCGGGGAATCAAATATAGGGAATCAGAGGTGGGGAATCAGAGGTTGTGAATCAGTGATGGGGAATCAAGGCGGGGAATCAGAGGCAGGGAATCAGACACGGGGAATCAGAGGCGGGGATTCAGAGCTGGGGAATCAGAGGCGGGGAATCAGAGTTGGGGAATCAGAGGCAGGGAATCAGATATGGGGAATCAGAGGGGGGGAATCAGAGGCGGGGAAACAGAGGCGGGGAATCAGATATGGGGAATCAGAGGTGGGGAATCAGGGGCAGGGAATCAGTGGCAGGGAATCAGAGGCGGGGAATCAGAGGCGGGGAATCAGAGGCAGGGAATCAGACACGGGGAATCAGAGGCGGGGAATCAGAGATGGGGAATCAGAGGCGGGGAATCAGAGGCAGGGAATCGGACGCCGGGAATCAGAGTCGGGGAATCAGAGCTGGGGAATCAGAGGCGGGGAATCAGAGTTGGGGAATCAGAGGCGGGGAATCAGATATGGGGAAATAGAGGCGGGGAATCAGATATGGGGAATCAGAGTTGTGGAATCAGAGGTTGTGAATCAGAGGAAGGGAATCAGAGTCGGGGAAACAGAAGCGGGGAATCAGATATGTGGAATCAGAGGTGGCGAATCAAAGGCGGTGAAACAGAGATGGGGAATCAGGGCAGGGAATCAGAGGCAGGGAATCAAACACGGGGAATCAGAGCTGGGGAATCAGAGACGGGGAATCAGAGTTGGGAATCAGAGGCGGGGTATCAGAGGCGGGGAAACAGAGGCGGGGAATCAGATATGGGGAATCAGAGGTGGGGAATCAGAGGTTGGGAATCAGAGGCAGGGAATCAGAGGCGGGGAATCAGAGGCGGAGAATCAGAGGAAGGGAATCAGATGTGCGGAATCGGAGATGGGGAATCAGAGGCAGGGAATCAGAGGCGGGGAATCAGAGGCGGGGAATCAGAGGCCGGAAATCAGATATGGGGAAACTGAGGCGGGGAATCCGAGGCGGGGAAACAGAGGCGGGGATTCAGATATGGGGAATCAGAGGTGGGGAATCAGAGGTTGGGAATCAGAGGCAGGGAATCAGAGGCTTGGAATCAGATGCAGGGAATCAGATGCGGGGAATCAGAGGCGGGGAATCAGAGCTGGGGAATCAGAGGTGGGGAATCAGATTTGGGGAATCAGAAGTTGGGACTTAGATATTGGGAAACAGAGGCGGGAAATCAGAGGCGGGGAAACAGAGGCGGGGAATCAGATATGGGGAATCAGAGGTGGGGAATCAGAGGCAGGGAATCAGATGTGCGGAATCAGAGATGGGGAATCAGAGGCAGGGAAACAGAATCAGAAGCAGGGAATCAGAGGCTGGAATCAGATGCTGGGAATCAGAGGCCTGGAATCAGAGGCGGGGAATCAGAGGCAGGGAATCAGATGCGGGGAATCAGAGGCGGGGAATCAGAGCTGGGGAATCAGAGGCGGGGTATTAGAGTTGGGGAATCAGAGGCGGGGAATCAGATATGGGGAAACAGAGGTAGGGAATCAGAGGCGGGGAAACAGAGGCAGGGAATCAGATATGGTGAATCAGAGGCGGGGAATCAGAGGTGGGGAATCATAGGCAGGGAATCGGATGTGCGGAATCAGAGATGGGGAATCAGAGGCCGGGAATCAGAGGTGGTGAATCAGAGATGGGGAATCAGAGGCGGGGAATCAGAGGCAGGGTATCAGACGCGGGGAATCAGAGGTGGGCAATCAGAGGCGGGGAATCAGATATGGGGAATCAGAGGCGGGGAATCAGAGGCGGGGAAACAGAGGCGGGGAATCAGATATGGGGAATCAGAGGTGGGGCATCAGAGGTTGTGAATCACAGATGGGGAATCAGAGGCGGGGAATTTGAGGCAGGGAATCAGATGCGGGGAATCAGAGGCGGGGATTCAGAGCTGGGGAATCAGAAGCGGGGAATCAGAGTTGGGGAATCAGAGGCGGGGAATCAGATATGGGGAATCAGAGGCAGGGAATCAGAGGCGGGGAATCAGAGGCAGGGAATCAGACTCGGGGAATCTGAGGCGGGGAATCAGAGCTGGGGAATCAGAGGTGGGGAATCAGAGTTGGGGAATCAGAGGCAGGGAATTGGATGTGCGGAATCAGAGATGGGGAATCAGAGGTGGGGAATCAGAGGCGGTGAATCAGAGATGGGGAATCAGAGGCGGGGAATCTGAGGCAGGAAATCAGACACGGGTATTCAGAGGCTGGGAATCAGATATGGGGAAACAGAGGCGGGGAATCAGAGGCGGGCAAACAGAGGCGGGGAATTAGATATGGGGAATCAGAGGTAGGGAATCAGAGGTGGTGAATCAGTGATGGGGAATCACAGGCGGGGAATCAGAGGCAGGGAATAGAACGCGGGGAATCAGAGGCAGGGAATCAGAGCTGGGGAATCAGAGGCAGGGAATCATAGTTGGGAATCAGAGGCGGGAATCAGATATGGGGAAACAGAGGCGGGGAATCAGAGGCGGGGAAACAGAGGCGGGGAATCAGATATGGGGAATCGGATGCAGGGAATCAGAGGCGGGGAATCAGAGCTGGGGAATCAGAGGCGGGGAATCAGAGTTGGGGCATCAGAGGTGGGGAATTAGATATAGGGAAACAGAGGAGGTGAATCAGAGGTGGGCAAACAGAGGCGGGGAATTAGATATGGGGAATCAGAGGTAGGGAATCAGAGGTGGTGAATCAGTGATGGGGAATCACAGGCGGGGAATCAGAGGCAGGAAATCCGATGTGCGGAATCGGAGATGGGGAATCAGAGGCAGGGAATCAGAGGCGAGGAATCAGAGGCGGGGAATCAGAGGCCGGGAATCAGATATGGGGAAACAGAGGCGGGGAATCAGAGGCGGGGAAACAGAGGCGGGGAATCAGATATGGGGAATCAGAGGTGGGGAATCAGAGGTTGGGAATCAGAGGCAGGGAATCAGAGGCTGGGAATCAGATGCAAGGAATCAGATGCGGGGAATCAGAGGCGGGGAATCAGAGCTGGGGAATCAGAGGTGGGGAATCAGAGTTGGGGAATCAGAGTCGGGGACTTAGATATGGGGAAACAGAGGCAGGGAATCAGAGGCGGGGAAACAGACGCGGGGAATCAGAGGCGGGTATCAGAGCTGGGGAATCAGAGGCGGGGAATCAGAGTTGGGGAATCAGAGGCGGGGAATCAGAGGCAGGGAATCAGAGGCGGGGAATCAGAGGCGGAGAAACAGAGGCAGGGAATCAGATATGGGGAATCAGAGGTGGGGTATCAGGGGCAGGGAATCAGTGGCAGGGAATCAGAGGCGGGGAATCAGAGGCGGGGAATCAGAGGCAGGGAATCAGACACGGGGAATCAGATATGGGGAAACAGAGGCGGGGAATCAGAGGCGGGCAAACAGAGGCGGGGAATTAGATAAGGGGAATCAGAGGTGGGGAATCAGAGGTGGTGAATCAGAGATGGGGAATCACAGGCGGGGAATCAGAGGCAGGGAATAGAACGCGGGGAATCAAAGGCGGGGAAACAGAGGCGGGGAATCAGATATGGGGAATCGGATGCGGGGAATCAGAGGCGGGGAATCAGAGCTGGGGAATCAGAGGCGGGGTATCAGAGTTGGGGCATCAGAGGTGGGGAATTAGATATGGGGAAACAGAGGCGGGGAATCAGAGGCGGTGAAACAGAGGCGGGGAATCAGATATGGGGAATAAGAGGTGGGGAATCAGAGGTTGGGAATCAGAGGCCTGGAATCAGAGGCGGGGAATCAGAGGCAGGGAATCAGATGCGGGGAATCAGAGGAGGGGAATCAGAGCTGGGGAATCAGAGGCGGGGTATTAGAGTTGGGGAATCAGAGGCGGGGAATCAGACGCGGGGAATCAGAGGGGGGGTATCATAGCTGGCGAATCAGAGGCGGGGAATCAGAGGTGGGCAATCAGAGGCCGGGAATCAGAGGTGGTGAATCAGAGATGGGGAATCAGAGGCGGGGAATCAGTGGCAGGGAATCAGATATGGGGAATCAGAGGCGTGGAATCAGAGGCAGGGAATCAGACACGGGGAATCAGACACGGGGAATCAGAGGTGGGGAATCAGAGATGGGGAATCAGAGGCGGTGAATCAGAGATGGGGAATCAGAGGCGGGAAATCAGAGGCAGGAAATCAGATATGGGGAATCAGAGGCTGGGATTCAGAAGCGGGGAATCAGAGGCAGGGAATCAGACACGGGGAATCAGAGGTGGGGAATCAGAGATGGGGAATCAGAGGCGGGGAATCACAGGCAGGGAATCAGACGCGGGGAATCTGAGGCGGGGAATCAGAGCTGGGGAATCAGAAGTGGGGAATCAGAGTTGGGGAATCAGAGGCAGGGAATCGGATGTGCGGAATCAGAGATGGGGAATCAGATGTGGGGAATCAGAGGAATCAGAGATGGGGAATCAGAGGCGGGGAATCAGAGGCAGGAAATCAGACACGGGGATTCAGAGGCTGGGAATCAGACGGGGGGAATCAAAGGCGGGGAATAAGAGCTGGGGAATCAGAGGCAGGGAATCAGAGTTTGGGATTCAGAGACGGGGAATCAGATATGGGGAAAGAGAGGCGGGGAATCAGTGGCGGGCAAACAGAGGCGGGGAATTAGATATGGGGAATCAGAGGTGGGGAATCAGAGGTGGTGAATAAGTGATGGGGAATCACAGGCGGGGAATCAGAGGCAGGGAATAGAACGCAGGGAATCAGACGCAGGGAATCAGAGCTGGGGAATCAGAGGCGGGGAATCATAGTTGGGAATCAGAGGCGGGGAATCAGATATGGGGAAACAGAGGCGGGGAATCAGAGGCGGGGAAACAGAGGCGGGGAATCAGATATGGGGAATCGGATGCGGGGAATCAGAGGCGGGGAATCAGAGCTGGGGAATCAGAGGCGGGGAATCAGAGTTGGGGCATCAGAGGTGGGGAATTAGATATCGGGAAAAAGAGGTGGGGAATCAGAGGCGGGGAATCAGATATGGGGAATCAGAGGTGGGGAATCAGAGGCAGGGAATCAGATGTGCGGAATCAGAGATGGGGAATCAGAGGCAGGGAATCAGAATCAGAAGCGGGGGATCAGAGGCCGGGAATCAGAGGCCGGGAATCAGATTCTGGGAATAAGAGGCCGGGAATCAGAGGTGGGGAATCAGAGTCCGGGAATCAGAGATGGGGATTCAGAGGCGGGGAATGAGATATGGAGAATCAGAGGCGGGGAATCAGAGGCCGGGAAACAGAGGTGGGGAATCAGATATGGGGAATCAGAGGTGGCGAATCAAAGGCGGTGAATCAGAGATGGGGAATCAGAGGCGGGGAATCAGAGGCAGGGAATCAGAGGCTGGGAATCAGATGCAAGGAATCAGATGCGGGGAATCAGAGGCGGGGAATCAGAGCTGGGGAATCAGAGGTGGGGAATCAGAGTTGGGGAATCAGAGTCGGGGACTTAGATATGGGGAAACAGAGGCAGGGAATCAGAGGCGGGGAAACAGACGCGGGGAATCAGAGGCGGGTATCAGAGCTGGGGAATCAGAGGCGGGGAATCAGAGTTGGGGAATCAGAGGCGGGGAATCAGAGGCAGGGAATCAGAGGCGGGGAATCAGAGGCGGAGAAACAGAGGCAGGGAATCAGATATGGGGAATCAGAGGTGGGGTATCAGGGGCAGGGAATCAGTGGCAGGGAATCAGAGGCGGGGAATCAGAGGCGGGGAATCAGAGGCAGGGAATCAGACACGGGGAATCAGATATGGGGAAACAGAGGCGGGGAATCAGAGGCGGGCAAACAGAGGCGGGGAATTAGATAAGGGGAATCAGAGGTGGGGAATCAGAGGTGGTGAATCAGAGATGGGGAATCACAGGCGGGGAATCAGAGGCAGGGAATAGAACGCGGGGAATCAAAGGCGGGGAAACAGAGGCGGGGAATCAGATATGGGGAATCGGATGCGGGGAATCAGAGGCGGGGAATCAGAGCTGGGGAATCAGAGGCGGGGTATCAGAGTTGGGGCATCAGAGGTGGGGAATTAGATATGGGGAAACAGAGGCGGGGAATCAGAGGCGGGGAAACAGAGGTGGGGAATCAGATATGGGGAATCAGAGGTGGGGAATCATAGGCAGGGAATCAGATGTGCGGAATCAGAGATGGGGAATCAGAGGCAGGGAATCAGAATCAGAAGCGGGGAATCAGAGCCCGGGAATCAGAGGCCGGGATTCAGATGCCGGGAATAAGAGGCCGGGAATCAGAGGTGGGGAATCAGAGTCCGGGAATCAGAGATGGGGATTCAGAGGCGGGGAATGATATATGGGGAATCAGAGGCGGGGAATCAGAGGCGGGGTAACAGAGGTGGGGAATCAGATATGGGGAATCAGAGGTGTCGAATCAAAGGCGGTGAATCAGAGATGGGGAATCAGAGGCGGGGAATCAGAGGCAGGGAATCAAACACGGGGAATCAGAGGCGGGGAATCAGAGCTGGGGAATCAGAGGTGGGGAATCAGAGTTGGGGAATCAGAGGCGGGGAATCAGATATGGGGAAACAGGGGCGGAGAATCAGAGGCAGGGAAACAGAGGCGGGGAATCAGATATGGGGAATCAGGGGTGGGGAATCAGAGGTTGGGAATCAGAGGCAGGGAATCAGAGGCGTGGAAACAGAGGCGGGGATTCAGATATGGGGAATCAGAGGTGGGGAATCAGGGGCGTGGAATCAGATGCAGGGAATTAGATGTGGTGAATCAGAGATGGGGAATCAGAGGCAGGGAATCAGAATCAGAAGCGGGGTATCAGAGGCCGGGAATCAGAGGAAGGTAATCAGAGGCAGGGGATCAAACACGGGGAATCAGAGGCTGGGAATCAGAGCTGGGGAATCACAGGCGGGGAATCAGAGATGGGGAATCAGAGGCAGGGAATCAGAGGCAGGGAATCAGATGCGCGGAATCAGAGGCGGGGAATCAGAGCTGGCGAATCAGAGGCGGGCAATCAGAGGTGGGCAATCAGAGGATGGGAATCAGATATGGGGAATCAGAGGCGGGGAATTAGAGCTGGGGAATCACAGGCGGGGAATCAGAGTTGGGGAATCAGAGGCGGGGAATCAGATATGGGGAAACAGAGTCGGGGAATCAGAGGCGGTGAAACAGAGGCGGGGAATCAGATATGGGGAATAAGAGGTGGGGAATCAGAGGTTGGGAATCAGAGGCCTGGAATCAGAGGCGGGGAATCAGAGGCAGGGAATCAGATGCGGGGAATCAGAGGAGGGGAATCAGAGCTGGGGAATCAGAGGCGGGGTATTAGAGTTGGGGAATCAGAGGCGGGGAATCAGACGCGGGGAATCAGAGGGGGGGTATCATAGCTGGCGAATCAGAGGCGGGGAATCAGAGGTGGGCAATCAGAGGCCGGGAATCAGAGGTGGTGAATCAGAGATGGGGAATCAGAGGCGGGGAATCAGTGGCAGGGAATCAGATATGGGGAATCAGAGGCGTGGAATCAGAGGCAGGGAATCAGACACGGGGAATCAGACACGGGGAATCAGAGGTGGGGAATCAGAGATGGGGAATCAGAGGCGGTGAATCAGAGATGGGGAATCAGAGGCGGGAAATCAGAGGCAGGAAATCAGATATGGGGAATCAGAGGCTGGGATTCAGAAGCGGGGAATCAGAGGCAGGGAATCAGACACGGGGAATCAGAGGTGGGGAATCAGAGATGGGGAATCAGAGGCGGGGAATCACAGGCAGGGAATCAGAGCGGGGAATCTGAGGCGGGGAATCAGAGCTGGGGAATCAGAGGTGGGGAATCAGAGTTGGGGAATCAGAGGCAGGGAATCGGATGTGCGGAATCAGAGATGGGGAATCAGATGTGGGGAATCAGACTAATCAGAGATGGGGAATCAGAGGCGGGGAATCAGAGGCAGGAAATCAGACACGGGGATTCAGAGGCTGGGAATCAGACGGGGGGAATCAAAGGCGGGGAATAAGAGCTGGGGAATCAGAGGCAGGGAATCAGAGTTTGGGATTCAGAGACGGGGAATCAGATATGGGGAAAGAGAGGCGGGGAATCAGAGGCGGGCAAACAGAGGCGGGGAATTAGATATGGGGAATCAGAGGTGGGGAATCAGAGGTGGTGAATAAGTGATGGGGAATCACAGGCGGGGAATCAGAGGCAGGGAATAGAACGCAGGGAATCAGACGCAGGGAATCAGAGCTGGGGAATCAGAGGCGGGGAATCATAGTTGGGAATCAGAGGCGGGGAATCAGATATGGGGAAACAGAGGCGGGGAATCAGAGGCGGGGAAACAGAGGCGGGGAATCAGATATGGGGAATCGGATGCGGGGAATCAGAGGCGGGGAATCAGAGCTGGGGAATCAGAGGCGGGGAATCAGAGTTGGGGCATCAGAGGTGGGGAATTAGATATCGGGAAAAAGAGGTGGGGAATCAGAGGCGGGGAAACAGAGGCGGGGAATCAGATATGGGGAATCAGAGGTGGGGAATCAGAGGCAGGGAATCAGATGTGCGGAATCAGAGATGGGGAATCAGAGGCAGGGAATCAGAATCAGAAGCGGGGGATCAGAGGCCGGGAATCAGAGGCCGGGAATCAGATTCTGGGAATAAGAGGCCGGGAATCAGAGGTGGGGAATCAGAGTCCGGGAATCAGAGATGGGGATTCAGAGGCGGGGAATGAGATATGGAGAATCAGAGGCGGGGAATCAGAGGCCGGGAAACAGAGGTGGGGAATCAGATATGGGGAATCAGAGGTGGCGAATCAAAGGCGGTGAATCAGAGATGGGGAATCAGAGGCGGGGAATCAGAGGCAGGGAATCAGATGCGGGGAATCAGAGGCGGGGAATCAGAGCTGGCGAATCAGAGGCGGGGAATCAGAGGTGGGCAATCAGAGGCGGGGAATCAGATATGGGGAATCAGAGGCGGGGAATCAGAGGCGGGGAAACAGAGGCGGGGAATCAAATATAGGGAATCAGAGGTGGGGAATCAGAGGTTGTGAATCAGTGATGGGGAATCAAGGCGGGGAATCAGAGGCAGGGAATCAGACACGGGGAATCAGAGGCGGGGATTCAGAGCTGGGGAATCAGAGGCGGGGAATCAGAGTTGGGGAATCAGAGGCAGGGAATCAGATATGGGGAATCAGAGGGGGGGAATCAGAGGCGGGGAAACAGAGGCGGGGAATCAGATATGGGGAATCAGAGGTGGGGAATCAGGGGCAGGGAATCAGTGGCAGGGAATCAGAGGCGGGGAATCAGAGGCGGGGAATCAGAGGCAGGGAATCAGACACGGGGAATCAGAGGCGGGGAATCAGAGATGGGGAATCAGAGGCGGGGAATCAGAGGCAGGGAATCGGACGCCGGGAATCAGAGTCGGGGAATCAGAGCTGGGGAATCAGAGGCGGGGAATCAGAGTTGGGGAATCAGAGGCGGGGAATCAGATATGGGGAAATAGAGGCGGGGAATCAGATATGGGGAATCAGAGGTGTGGAATCAGAGGTTGTGAATCAGAGGAAGGGAATCAGAGTCGGGGAAACAGAAGCGGGGAATCAGATATGTGGAATCAGAGGTGGCGAATCAAAGGCGGTGAAACAGAGATGGGGAATCAGGGCAGGGAATCAGAGGCAGGGAATCAAACACGGGGAATCAGAGCTGGGGAATCAGAGACGGGGAATCAGAGTTGGGAATCAGAGGCGGGGAATCAGAGGCGGGGAAACAGAGGCGGGGAATCAGATATGGGGAATCAGAGGTGGGGAATCAGAGGTTGGGAATCAGAGGCAGGGATTCAGAGGCGGGGAATCAGAGGCGGGGAATCAGAGGAAGGGAATCAGATGTGCGGAATCGGAGATGGGGAATCAGAGGCAGGGAATCAGAGGCGGGGAATCAGAGGCGGGGAATCAGAGGCCGGGAATCAGATATGGGGAAACTGAGGCGGGGAATCCGAGGCGGGGAAACAGAGGCGGGGATTCAGATATGGGGAATCAGAGGTGGGGAATCAGAGGTTGGGAATCAGAGGCAGGGAATCAGAGGCTTGGAATCAGATGCAGGGAATCAGATGCGGGGAATCAGAGGCGGGGAATCAGAGCTGGGGAATCAGAGGTGGGGAATCAGATTTGGGGAATCAGAAGTGGGGACTTAGATATTGGGAAACAGAGGCGGGAAATCAGAGGCGGGGAAACAGAGGCGGGGAATCAGATATGGGGAATCAGAGGTGGGGAATCAGAGGCAGGGAATCAGATGTGCGGAATCAGAGATGGGGAATCAGAGGCAGGGAAACAGAATCAGAAGCAGGGAATCAGAGGCCGGAATCAGATGATGGGAATCAGAGGCCTGGAATCAGAGGCGGGGAATCAGAGGCAGGGAATCAGATGCGGGGAATCAGAGGCGGGGAATCAGAGCTGGGGAATCAGAGGCGGGGTATTAGAGTTGGGGAATCAGAGGCGGGGAATCAGATATGGGGAAACAGAGGTAGGGAATCAGAGGCGGGGAAACAGAGGCAGGGAATCAGATATGGTGAATCAGAGGCGGGGAATCAGAGGTGGGGAATCATATGCAGGGAATCGGATGTGCGGAATCAGAGATGGGGAATCAGAGGCCGGGAATCAGAGGTGGTGAATCAGAGATGGGGAATCAGAGGCGGGGAATCAGAGGCAGGGTATCAGACGCGGGGAATCAGAGGTGGGCAATCAGAGGCGGGGAATCAGATATGGGGAATCAGAGGCGGGGAATCAGAGGCGGGGAAACAGAGGCGGGGAATCAGATATGGGGAATCAGAGGTGGGGCATCAGAGGTTGTGAATCACAGATGGGGAATCAGAGGCGGGGAATCAGAGGCAGGGAATCAGATGCGGGGAATCAGAGGCGGGGATTCAGAGCTGGGGAATCAGAAGCGGGGAATCAGAGTTGGGGAATCAGAGGCGGGGAATCAGATATGGGGAATCAGAGGCAGGGAATCAGAGGCGGGGAATCAGAGGCAGGGAATCAGACTCGGGGAATCTGAGGCGGGGAATCAGAGCTGGGGAATCAGAGGTGGGGAATCAGAGTTGGGGAATCAGAGGCAGGGAATTGGATGTGCGGAATCAGAGATGGGGAATCAGAGGTGGGGAATCAGAGGCGGTGAATCAGAGATGGGGAATCAGAGGCGGGGAATCTGAGGCAGGAAATCAGACACGGGTATTCAGAGGCTGGGAATCAGATATGGGGAAACAGAGGCGGGGAATCAGAGGCGGGCAAACAGAGGCGGGGAATTAGATATGGGGAATCAGAGGTAGGGAATCAGAGGTGGTGAATCAGTGATGGGGAATCACAGGCGGGGAATCAGAGGCAGGGAATAGAACGCGGGGAATCAGAGGCAGGGAATCAGAGCTGGGGAATCAGAGGCAGGGAATCATAGTTGGGAATCAGAGGCGGGAATCAGATATGGGGAAACAGAGGCGGGGAATCAGAGGCGGGGAAACAGAGGCGGGGAATCCGATATGGGGAATCGGATGCAGGGAATCAGAGGCGGGGAATCAGAGCTGGGGAATCAGAGGCGGGGAATCAGAGTTGGGGCATCAGAGGTGGGGAATTAGATATAGGGAAACAGAGGAGGTGAATCAGAGGCGGGCAAACAGAGGCGGGGAATTAGATATGGGGAATCAGAGGTAGGGAATCAGAGGTGGTGAATCAGTGATGGGGAATCACAGGCGGGGAATCAGAGGCAGGGAATAGAACGCGGGGAATCAGAGGCAGGGAATCAGAGCTGGGGAATCAGAGGCGGGGAATCAGAGGTGGGGAATCAGAGGCGGGGAATCAGAGGCAGGGAATCGGACGCCGGGAATCACAGGCGGGGAATCAGAGGCAGGAAATCCGATGTGCGGAATCGGAGATGGGGAATCAGAGGCAGGGAATCAGAGGCGAGGAATCAGAGGCGGGGAATCAGAGGCCGGGAATCAGATATGGGGAAACAGAGGCGGGGAATCAGAGGCGGGGAAACAGAGGCGGGGAATCAGATATGGGGAATCAGAGGTGGGGAATCAGAGGTTGGGAATCAGAGGCAGGGAATCAGAGGCTGGGAATCAGATGCAGGGAATCAGATGCGGGGAATCAGAGGCGGGGAATCAGAGCTGGGGAATCAGAGGTGGGGAATCAGAGGTGGGGAATCAGAGTCGGGGACTTAGATATGGGGAAACAGAGGCAGGGAATCAGAGGCGGGGAAACAGACGCGGGGAATCAGAGGCGGGTATCAGAGCTGGGGAATCAGAGGCGGGGAATCAGAGTTGGGGAATCAGAGGCGGGGAATCAGAGGCAGGGAATCAGAGGCGGGGAATCAGAGGCGGAGAAACAGAGGCAGGGAATCAGATATGGGGAATCAGAGGTGGGGTATCAGGGGCAGGGAATCAGTGGCAGGGAATCAGAGGCGGGGAATCAGACGCGGGGAATCAGAGGCAGGGAATCAGACACGGGGAATCAGATATGGGGAAACAGAGGCGGGGAATCAGAGGCGGGCAAACAGAGGCGGGGAATTAGATAAGGGGAATCAGAGGTGGGGAATCAGAGGTGGTGAATCAGAGATGGGGAATCACAGGCGGGGAATCAGAGGCAGGGAATAGAACGCGGGGAATCAAAGGCGGGGAAACAGAGGCGGGGAATCAGATATGGGGAATCGGATGCGGGGAATCAGAGGCGGGGAATCAGAGCTGGGGAATCAGAGGCGGGGTATCAGAGTTGGGGCATCAGAGGTGGGGAATTAGATATGGGGAAACAGAGGCGGGGAATCAGAGGCGGGGAAACAGAGGTGGGGAATCAGATATGGAGAATCAGAGGTGGGGAATCAGAGGCAGGGAATCAGATGTGCGGAATCAGAGATGGGGAATCAGAGGCAGGGAATCAGAATCAGAAGCGGGGAATCAGAGCCCGGGAATCAGAGGCCGGGATTCAGATGCCGGGAATAAGAGGCCGGGAATCAGAGGTGGTGAATCAGAGTCCGGGAATCAGAGATGGGGATTCAGAGGCGGGGAATGATATATGGGGAATCAGAGGCGGGGAATCAGAGGCAGGGTAACAGAGGTGGGGAATCAGATATGGGGAATCAGAGGTGTCGAATCAAAGGCGGTGAATCAGAGATGGGGAATAAGAGGCGGGGAATCAGAGGCAGGGAATCAAACACGGGGAATCAGAGGCGGGGAATCAGAGCTGGGGAATCAGAGGTGGGGAATCAGAGTTGGGGAATCAGAGGCGGGGAATCAGATATTGGGAAACAGGGGCGGAGAATCAGAGGCAGGGAAACAGAGGCGGGGAATCAGATATGGGGAATCAGGGGTGGGGAATCAGAGGTTGGGAATCAGAGGCAGGGAATCAGAGGCGTGGAAACAGAGGCGGGGATTCAGATATGGGGAATCAGAGGTGGGGAATCAGGGGCGTGGAATCAGATGCAGGGAATTAGATGTGGTGAATCAGAGATGGGGAATCAGAGGCAGGGAATCAGAATCAGAAGCGGGGTATCAGAGGCCGGGAATCAGAGGAAGGTAATCAGAGGCAGGGGATCAAACACGGGGAATCAGAGGCTGGGAATCAGAGCTGGGGAATCACAGGCGGGGAATCAGAGATGGGGAATCAGAGGCAGGGAATCAGAGGCAGGGAATCAGATGCGGGGAATCAGAGGCGGGGAATCAGAGCTGGCGAATCAGAGGCGGGCAATCAGAGGTGGGCAATCAGAGGATGGGAATCAGATATGGGGAATCAGAGGCGGGGAATTAGAGCTGGGGAATCACAGGCGGGGAATCAGAGTTGGGGAATCAGAGGCGGGGAATCAGATATGGGGAAACAGAGTCGGGGAATCAGAGGCGGTGAAACAGAGGCGGGGAATCAGATATGGGGAATCAGAGGTGGGGAATCAGAGGTTGGGAATCAGAGGCCTGGAATCAGAGGCGGGGAATCAGAGGCAGGGAATCA
This sequence comes from Narcine bancroftii, assembly GCF_036971445.1. NCBI lineage: Eukaryota > Metazoa > Chordata > Chondrichthyes > Torpediniformes > Narcinidae > Narcine > Narcine bancroftii. The sequence goes on from NW_027211883.1 coordinate 2,717,334, forward strand.
GATGCGGGGAATCAGAGGAGGGGAATCAGAGCTGGGGAATCAGAGGCGGGGTATTAGAGTTGGGGAATCAGAGGCGGGGAATCAGACGCGGGGAATCAGAGGGGGGGTATCATAGCTGGCGAATCAGAGGCGGGGAATCAGAGGTGGGCAATCAGAGGCCGGGAATCAGAGGTGGTGAATCAGAGATGGGGAATCAGAGGCGGGGAATCAGTGGCAGGGAATCAGATATGGGGAATCAGAGGCGTGGAATCAGAGGCAGGGAATCAGACACGGGGAATCAGACACGGGGAATCAGAGGTGGGGAATCAGAGATGGGGAATCAGAGGCGGTGAATCAGAGATGGGGAATCAGAGGCGGGAAATCAGAGGCAGGAAATCAGATATGGGGAATCAGAGGCTGGGATTCAGAAGCGGGGAATCAGAGGCAGGGAATCAGACACGGGGAATCAGAGGTGGGGAATCAGAGATGGGGAATCAGAGGCGGGGAATCACAGGCAGGGAATCAGACGCGGGGAATCTGAGGCGGGGAATCAGAGCTGGGGAATCAGAGGTGGGGAATCAGAGTTGGGGAATCAGAGGCAGGGAATCGGATGTGCGGAATCAGAGATGGGGAATCAGATGTGGGGAATCAGAGGAATCAGAGATGGGGAATCAGAGGCGGGGAATCAGAGGCAGGAAATCAGACACGGGGATTCAGAGGCAGGGAATCAGACGGGGGGAATCAAAGGCGGGGAATAAGAGCTGGGGAATCAGAGGCAGGGAATCAGAGTTTGGGATTCAGAGACGGGGAATCAGATATGGGGAAAGAGAGGCGGGGAATCAGAGGCGGGCAAACAGAGGCGGGGAATTAGATATGGGGAATCAGAGGTGGGGAATCAGAGGTGGTGAATAAGTGATGGGGAATCACAGGCGGGGAATCAGAGGCAGGGAATAGAACGCAGGGAATCAGACGCAGGGAATCAGAGCTGGGGAATCAGAGGCGGGGAATCATAGTTGGGAATCAGAGGCGGGGAATCAGATATGGGGAAACAGAGGCGGGGAATCAGAGGCGGGGAAACCGAGGCGGGGAATCAGATATGGGGAATCGGATGCGGGGAATCAGAGGCGGGGAATCAGAGCTGGGGAATCAGAGGCGGGGAATCAGAGTTGGGGCATCAGAGGTGGGGAATTAGATATCGGGAAAAAGATGTGGGGAATCAGAGGCGGGGAAACAGAGGCGGGGAATCAGATATGGGGAATCAGAGGTGGGGAATCAGAGGCAGGGAATCAGATGTGCGGAATCAGAGATGGGGAATCAGAGGCAGGGAATCAGAATCAGAAGCGGGGGATCAGAGGCCGGGAATCAGAGGCCGGGAATCAGATTCTGGGAATAAGAGGCCGGGAATCAGAGGTGGGGAATCAGAGTCCGGGAATCAGAGATGGGGATTCAGAGGCGGGGAATGAGATATGGAGAATCAGAGGCGGGGAATCAGAGGCCGGGAAACAGAGGTGGGGAATCAGATATGGGGAATCAGAGGTGGCGAATCAAAGGCGGTGAATCAGAGATGGGGAATCAGAGGCGGGGAATCAGAGGCAGGGAATCAGATGCGGGGAATCAGAGGCGGGGAATCAGAGCTGGCGAATCAGAGGCGGGGATTCAGAGGTGGGCAATCAGAGGCGGGGAATCAGATATGGGGAATCAGAGGCGGGGAATCAGAGGCGGGGAAACAGAGGCGGGGAATCAAATATAGGGAATCAGAGGTGGGGAATCAGAGGTTGTGAATCAGTGATGGGGAATCAAGGCGGGGAATCAGAGGCAGGGAATCAGACACGGGGAATCAGAGGCGGGGATTCAGAGCTGGGGAATCAGAGGCGGGGAATCAGAGTTGGGGAATCAGAGGCAGGGAATCAGATATGGGGAATCAGAGGGGGGGAATCAGAGGCGGGGAAACAGAGGCGGGGAATCAGATATGGGGAATCAGAGGTGGGGAATCAGGGGCAGGGAATCAGTGGCAGGGAATCAGAGGCGGGGAATCAGAGACGGGGAATCAGAGGCAGGGAATCAGACACGGGGAATCAGAGGCGGGGAATCAGAGATGGGGAATCAGAGGCGGGGAATCAGAGGCAGGGAATCGGACGCCGGGAATCAGAGTCGGGGAATCAGAGCTGGGGAATCAGAGGCGGGGAATCAGAGTTGGGGAATCAGAGGCGGGGAATCAGATATGGGGAAATAGAGGCGGGGAATCAGATATGGGGAATCAGAGGTGTGGAATCAGAGGTTGTGAATCAGAGGAAGGGAATCAGAGTCGGGGAAACAGAAGCGGGGAATCAGATATGTGGAATCAGAGGTGGCGAATCAAAGGCGGTGAAACAGAGATGGGGAATCAGGGCAGGGAATCAGAGGCAGGGAATCAAACACGGGGAATCAGAGCTGGGGAATCAGAGACGGGGAATCAGAGTTGGGAATCAGAGGCGGGGAATCAGAGGCGGGGAAACAGAGGCGGGGAATCAGATATGGGGAATCAGAGGTGGGGAATCAGAGGTTGGGAATCAGAGGCAGGGATTCAGAGGCGGGGAATCAGAGGCGGGGAATCAGAGGAAGGGAATCAGATGTGCGGAATCGGAGATGGGGAATCAGAGGCAGGGAATCAGAGGCGGGGAATCAGAGGCGGGGAATCAGAGGCCGGGAATCAGATATGGGGAAACTGAGGCGGGGAATCCGAGGCGGGGAAACAGAGGCGGGGATTCAGATATGGGGAATCAGAGGTGGGGAATCAGAGGTTGGGAATCAGAGGCAGGGAATCAGAGGCTTGGAATCAGATGCAGGGAATCAGATGCGGGGAATCAGAGGCGGGGAATCAGAGCTGGGGAATCAGAGGTGGGGAATCAGATTTGGGGAATCAGAAGTGGGGACTTAGATATTGGGAAACAGAGGCGGGAAATCAGAGGCGGGGAAACAGAGGCGGGGAATCAGATATGGGGAATCAGAGGTGGGGAATCAGAGGCAGGGAATCAGATGTGCGGAATCAGAGATGGGGAATCAGAGGCAGGGAAACAGAATCAGAAGCAGGGAATCAGAGGCCGGAATCAGATGATGGGAATCAGAGGCCTGGAATCAGAGGCGGGGAATCAGAGGCAGGGAATCAGATGCGGGGAATCAGAGGCGGGGAATCAGAGCTGGGGAATCAGAGGCGGGGTATTAGAGTTGGGGAATCAGAGGCGGGGAATCAGATATGGGGAAACAGAGGTAGGGAATCAGAGGCGGGGAAACAGAGGCAGGGAATCAGATATGGTGAATCAGAGGCGGGGAATCAGAGGTGGGGAATCATAGGCAGGGAATCGGATGTGCGGAATCAGAGATGGGGAATCAGAGGCCGGGAATCAGAGGTGGTGAATCAGAGATGGGGAATCAGAGGCGGGGAATCAGAGGCAGGGTATCAGACGCGGGGAATCAGAGGTGGGCAATCAGAGGCGGGGAATCAGATATGGGGAATCAGAGGCGGGGAATCAGAGGCGGGGAAACAGAGGCGGGGAATCAGATATGGGGAATCAGAGGTGGGGCATCAGAGGTTGTGAATCACAGATGGGGAATCAGAGGCGGGGAATCAGAGGCAGGGAATCAGATGCGGGGAATCAGAGGCGGGGATTCAGAGCTGGGGAATCAGAAGCGGGGAATCAGAGTTGGGGAATCAGAGGCGGGGAATCAGATATGGGGAATCAGAGGCAGGGAATCAGAGGCGGGGAATCAGAGGCAGGGAATCAGACTCGGGGAATCTGAGGCGGGGAATCAGAGCTGGGGAATCAGAGGTGGGGAATCAGAGTTGGGGAATCAGAGGCAGGGAATTGGATGTGCGGAATCAGAGATGGGGAATCAGAGGTGGGGAATCAGAGGCGGTGAATCAGAGATGGGGAATCAGAGGCGGGGAATCTGAGGCAGGAAATCAGACACGGGTATTCAGAGGCTGGGAATCAGATATGGGGAAACAGAGGCGGGGAATCAGAGGCGGGCAAACAGAGGCGGGGAATTAGATATGGGGAATCAGAGGTAGGGAATCAGAGGTGGTGAATCAGTGATGGGGAATCACAGGCGGGGAATCAGAGGCAGGGAATAGAACGCGGGGAATCAGAGGCAGGGAATCAGAGCTGGGGAATCAGAGGCAGGGAATCATAGTTGGGAATCAGAGGCGGGAATCAGATATGGGGAAACAGAGGCGGGGAATCAGAGGCGGGGAAACAGAGGCGGGGAATCCGATATGGGGAATCGGATGCAGGGAATCAGAGGCGGGGAATCAGAGCTGGGGAATCAGAGGCGGGGAATCAGAGTTGGGGCATCAGAGGTGGGGAATTAGATATAGGGAAACAGAGGAGGTGAATCAGAGGCGGGCAAACAGAGGCGGGGAATTAGATATGGGGAATCAGAGGTAGGGAATCAGAGGTGGTGAATCAGTGATGGGGAATCACAGGCGGGGAATCAGAGGCAGGGAATAGAACGCGGGGAATCAGAGGCAGGGAATCAGAGCTGGGGAATCAGAGGCGGGGAATCAGAGGTGGGGAATCAGAGGCGGGGAATCAGAGGCAGGGAATCGGACGCCGGGAATCAGAGGCGGGGAATCAGAGCTGGGGAATCAGAGGCGGAGAATCAGAGTTGGGGAATCAGAGGCGGGGAATCAGATATGGGGAAATAGAGGCGGGGAATCAGATATGGGGAATCAGAGGTGTGGAATCAGAGGTTGGGAATCAGAGGCAGGGAATCAGAGGCGGGTAAACAGAGGCGGGGAATCAGATATGGGGAATCAGAAGTGGCGAATCAAAGGCGGTGAAACAGAGATGGGGAATCAGGGCAGGGAATCAGAGGCAGGGAATCAGAGCTGGGGAAACAGAGGCGGGGAATCAGATATGGGAAATCAGAGGTGGGGAATCAGGGGCGGGGAATCAGTGGCAGGGAATCAGAGCTTGGGAATCAGAGGTGGGGAATCACAGCTGGGGAAACAGAGGCGGGGAATCAGATATGGGGAATCAGAGGTGGGGAATCAGGGGCGGGGAATCAGTGGCAGGGAATCAGAGGCCGGGAATAAAAGGCGGGGAATCAGAGCTGGGGAATCAGAGGCGGGGAATCAGAGTTGGGGAATCAGAGGAGGGGAATCAGATATGGGGAAACAGAGGCCGGGAATCAGAGGCAGGGTAACAGAGGCGGGGAATCAGATATGGGGAATCAGAGGTGGGGAATTAGAGGTTGCGAATCAGAGGCGGGGAAACAGAGGCGGGGAATCAAATATAGGGAATCAGAGGTGGGGAATCAGAGGTTGTGAATCAGAGATGGGGAATCAAGGCGGGGAATCAGAGGCAGGGAATCAGACGCGGGGAATCAGAGGCGGGGATTCAGAGCTGGGGAATCAGAGGCGGTGAATCATACTTGGGGAATCAGAGGCAGGGAATCAGATATGGGGAATCAGAGGCGGTGAATCAGAGGCGGGGAAACAGAGGCGGGGAATCAGATATGGGGAATCAGAATTGGGGAATCAGGGGCAGGGAATCAGTGGCAGGGAATCAGAGGCGGGGAATCAGAGGCGGGGAATCAGAGGCAGGGAATCAGACACGGGGAATCGGAGGCGGGGAATCAGAGATGGGGAATCAGAGGCGGGGAATCAGAGGCAGGGAATCGGACTCCGGGAATCAGAGTCGGGGAATCAGAGCTGGGGAATCAGGGGCGGGGAATCAGAGTTGGGGAATCAGAGGCGGGGAATCAGATATGGGGAAATAGAGGCGGGGAATCAGATATGGGGAATCAGAGGTGTGGAATCAGAGGTTGGGAATCAGAGGCAGGGAATCAGAGTCGGGGAAACAGAGGCGGGGAATCAGATATGGTGAATCAGAGGTGGCGAATCAAAGGTGGTGAAACAGAGATGGGGAATCAGGGCAGGGAATCAGAGGCAGGGAATCAAACACGGGGAATCAGAGCTGGGCAATCAGAGGCGGCGAATCAGAGTTGGGAATCAGAGGCGGGGAATCAGAGGCGGGGAAACAGAGGCGGAGAATCAGATATGGGGAATCAGAGGTGGGGAATCCGAGGTTGGGGAATCAGAGGCAGGGAATCAGAGGCGGGGAATCAGAGGCGGGGAATCAGAGGAAGGGAATCAGATGTGCGGAATCGGAGATGGGGAATGAGAGGCAGGGAATCAGAGGCGGGGAATCAGAGGCGGGGAATCAGAGGCCGGGAATCAGATATGGGGAAACAGAGGGGGGGAATCCGAGGCAGGGAAACAGAGGCGGGGAATCAGATATGGGGAATTAGAGGTGGGGAATCAGAGGTTGGGAATCAGAGGCAGGGAATCAGAGGCTTGGAATCAGATGCAGGGAATCAGATGCAGGGAATCAGAGGCGGGGAATCAGAGCTGGGGAATCAGAGGTGGGGAATCAGATTTGGGGAATCAGAGGCGGGGACTTAGATATTGGGAAACAGAGGCGGGGAATCAGAGGCGGGGAAACCCAGGCGGGGAATCAGATATGGGGAATCAGAGGTGGGGAATCAGAGGCAAGGAATCAGATGTGCGGAATCAGAGGTGGGGAATCAGAGGCAGGGAATCAGAATCAGTAGCAGGGAATCAGAGGCCGGGAATAAGAGGCCGGAATCAGATGCTGGGAATCAGAGGCCTGGAATCAGAGGCGGGGAATCAGAGGCAGGGAATCAGATGCGGGGAATCAGAGGCGGGGAATCAGAGCTGGGGAATCAGAGGTGGGGTATTAGAGTTGGGGAATCAGAGGCGGGGAATCAGAGGTGGGGAATCAGAGGCGGGGAAACAGAGGCAGGGAATCAGATATGGGGAATCAGAGGTGGGGAATCAGAGATGGGGAATCAGACGCGGTGAATCAGAGATGGGGAATCAGAGGCGGGGAATCAGAGGCAGGAAATCAGACACGGGGATTCAGAGGCTGGGAATCAGACGGGGGGAATCAAAGGCGGGGAATCAGAGCTGGGGAATCAGAGGCAGGGAATCAGAGGCGGGGAATCAGATATGGGGAATCAGAGGCTGGGATTCAGAGGCGGGGAATTAGAGGCAGGGAATCAGACACGGGGAATCAGAGGTGGGGAATCAGAGATGGGGAATCAGAGGCGGGGAATCAGAGGCAGGGAATCAGACGCGATGAATCTGAGGTGGGGAATCAGAGCTGGGGAATCAGAGGTGGGGAATCAGAGTTGGGGAATCAGAGGCAGGGAATCGGATGTGCGGAATCAGAGATGGGGAATCAGATGTGGGGAATCAGAGGAATCAGAGATGGGGAATCAGAGGCGGGGAATCAGAGGCAGGAAATCAGACACGGGGTTCAGAGGCTGGGAATCAGACGGGGGGAATCAAAGGCGGGGAATCAGAGCTGGGGAATCAGAGGCAGGGAATCAGAGTTGGGGATTCAGAGACGGGGAATCAGATATGGGGAAACAGAGGCGGGGAATCAGAGGCGGGCAAACAGAGGCGGGGAATTAGATATGGGGAATCAGAGGTGGGGAATCAGAGGTGGTGAATCAGTGATGGGGAATCACAGGCGGGGAATCAGAGGCAGGGAATAGAACGCAGGGAATCAGACGCAGGGAATCAGAGCTGGGGAATCAGAGGCTTGGAATCAGATGCAGGGAATCAGAGGCTTGGAATCAGATGCAGGGAATCAGATGCGGGGAATCAGAGGCGGGGAATCAGAGCTGGGGAATCAGAGGTGGGGAATCAGATTTGGGGAATCAGAGGTGGGGACTTAGATATTGGGAAACAGAGGCGGGGAATCAGAGGCGGGGAAACAGAGGCGGGGAATCAGATATGGGGAATCAGAGGTGGGGAATCAGAGGCAGGGAATCAGATGTGCGGAATCAGAGATGGGGAATCAGAGGCAGGGAATCAGAATCAGAAGCAGGGAATCAGAGGCCGGGAATCAGAGGCCGGAATCAGATGATGGGAATCAGAGGCCTGGAATCAGAGGCGGGGAATCAAAGGCAGGGAATCAGATGCGGGGAATCAGAGGCGGGGAATCAGAGCTGGGGAATCAGAGGCGGGGTATTAGAGGTGGGGAATCAGAGGCGGGGAATCAGATATGGGGAAACAGAGGTAGGGAATCAGAGGCGGGGAAACAGAGGCAGGGAATCAGATATGGGGAATCAGAGGCGGGGAATCAGAGGTGGGGAATCAGAGGTGTGGAATCAGAGGTTGGGAATCAGAGGCAGGGAATCAGAGTCGGGGAAACAGAGGCGGGGAATCAGATATGGTGAATCAGAGGTGGCGAATCAAAGGCGGTGAAACAGAGATGGGGAATCAGGGCAGGGAATCAGAGGCAGGGAATCAAACACGGGGAATCAGAGCTGGGCAATCAGAGGCGGCGAATCAGAGTTGGGAATCAGAGGCGGGGAATCAGAGGCGGGGAAACAGAGGCGGGGAATCAGAGGCGGGGAAACAGAGGCGGGGAATCAGATATGGGGAATCAGAGGTGGGGAATCAGAGGCAGGGAATCAGATGTGCGGAATCAGAGATGGGGAATCAGAGGCAGGGAATCAGAATCAGAAGCAGGGAATCAGAGGCCGGGAATCATAGGCCGGAATCAGATGATGGGAATCAGAGGCCTGGAATCAGAGGCGGGGAATCAAAGGCAGGGAATCAGATGCGGGGAATCAGAGGCGGGGAATCAGAGCTGGGGAATCAGAGGCGGGGTATTAGAGGTGGGGAATCAGAGGCGGGGAATCAGATATGGGGAAACAGAGGTAGGGAATCAGAGGCGGGGAAACAGAGGCAGGGAATCAGATATGGGGAATCAGAGGCGGGGAATCAGAGGTGGGGAATCATAGGCAGGGAATCGGACGTGCGGAATCAGAGATGGGGAATCAGAGGCCGGGAATCAGAGGTGGTGAATCAGAGATGGGGAATCAGAGGCGGGGAATCAAGAGGCAGGGTATCAGACGCGGGGAATCAGAGGTGGGCAATCAGAGGCGGGGAATCAGATATGGGGAATCAGAGGCGGGGAATCAGATATGGGGAATCAGAGGTTGGGCATCAGAGGTTGTGAATCACAGATGGGGAATCAGAGGCGGGGAATCAGAGGCAGGGAATCAGACGCGGGGAATCAGAGGCAGGGATTCAGAGCTGCGGAATCAGAAGCGGGGAATCAGAGTTGGGGAATCAGAGGCGGGGAATCTGATATGGGGAATCAGAGGCAGGGAATCAGAGGCGAGGAATCAGAGGCAGGGAATCAGACGCGGGGAATCTGAGGCGGGGAATCAGAGCTGGGGAATCAGAGGTGGGGAATCAGAGTTGGGGAATCAGAGGCAGGGAATTGGATGTGCGGAATCAGAGATGGGGAATCAGAGGTGGGGAATCAGAGGTGGTGAATCAGAGATGGGGAATCAGAGGCGGGGAATCAGAGGCAGGAAATCAGACACGGGGATTCAGAGGCTGGTAATCAGACGGGGGGAATCAAAGGCGGGGAATCATAGCTGGGGAATCTGAGGCAGGGAATCAGAGTTGGGGAATCAGAGGCGGGGAATCAGATATGGGGAAACAGAGGCGGGGAATCAGAGGCGGGCAAACAGAGGCGGGGAATTAGATATGGGGAATCAGAGGTAGGGAATCAGAGGTGGTGAATCAGTGATGGGGAATCACAGGCGGGGAATCAGAGGCAGGGAATAGAACGCGGGGAATCAGAGGCAGGGAATCAGAGGCGGGGAATCATAGTTGGGAATCAGAGGCGGGAATCAGATATGGGGAAACAGAGGCGGGGAATCAGAGGCGGGGAAACAGAGGCGGGGAATCAGATATGGGGAATCGGATGCAGGGAATCAGAGGCGGGGAATCAGAGCTGGGGAATCAGAGGCGGGGAATCAGAGTTGGGGCATCAGAGGTGGGGAATTAGATATAGGGAAACAGAGGCGGGGAATCAGAGGCGGGGAAACAGATGCGGGGAATCAGATATGGGGAATCAGAAGTGGGGAATCAGAGGCAGGGAATCAGATGTGCGGAATCAGAGATGGGGAATCAGAGGCAGGGAATCAGAAGCGGGGAATCAGAGGCCGGGAATCAGAGGCCGGGAATCAGATGCTGGGAATAAGAGGCCGGGAATCAGAGGAGGGGAATCAGAGTCCGGGAATCAGAGATGGGGATTCAGAGGCGGGGAATGAGATATGGAGAATCAGAGGCGGGGAATCAGAGGCGGGGAAACAGAGGTGGGGAATCAGATATGGGGAATCAGAGGTGGCGAATCAAAGGCGGTGAATCAGAGATGGGGAATCAGAGGCGGGGAATCAGAGGCAGGGAATCAGATGCGGGGAATCAGAGGCTGGGAATCAGAGCTGGCGAATCGGAGGCTGGGAATCAGAGGTGGGCAATCAGAGGCGGGGAATCATATATGGGGAATCAGAGGCGGAGAATCAGAGGCGGGGAAACAGAGGCGGGGAATCAAATATAGGGAATCAGAGGTGGGGAATCAGAGGTTGTGAATCAGAGATGGGGAATCAAGGCGGGGAATCAGAGGCAGGGAATCAGACGCGGGGAATCAGAGGCGGGGATTCAGAGCTGGGGAATCAGAGGCGGGGAATCAGAGTTGGGGAATCAGAGGCAGGGAATCAGATATGGGGAATCAGAGGCGGGGAATCAGAGGCCGGGAATCAGATATGGGGAAAGAGAGGCGGGGAATCCGAGGCGGGGAAACAGAGGCGGGGAATCAGATATGGGGAATCAGAGGTGGGGAATCAGAGGTTGGGAATCAGAGGCAGGGAATCAGAGGCTTGGAATCAGATGCAGGGTATCAGATGCGGGGAATCAGAGGCGGGGAATCAGAGCTGGGGAATCAGAGGTGGGGAATCAGATTTGGGAAATCAGAGGTGGGGACTTAGATATTGGGAAACAGAGGCGGGGAATCAGAGGCGGGGAAACAGAGGCGGGGAATCAGATATGGGGAATCAGAGGTGGGGAATCAGAGGCAGGGAATCAGATGTGCGGAATCAGAGATGGGGAATCAGAGGCAGGGAATCAGAATCAGAAGCAGGGAATCAGAGGCCGGGAATCAGAGGCCGGAATCAGATGCTGGGAATCAGAGGCCTGGAATCAGAGGCGGGGAATAAGAGGCAGGGAATCAGATGCGGGGAATCAGAGGTGGGGAATCAGAGCTGGGGAATCAGAGGCGGGGTATTAGAGTTGGGGAATCAGAGGCGGGGAATCAGATATGGGGAAACAGAGGTGGGGAATCAGAGGCGGGGAAACAGAGGCAGGGAATCAGATATGGGGAATCAGAGGTGGGGCATCAGAGGTTGTGAATCACAGATGGGGAATCAGAGGCGGGGAATCAGAGGCAGGGAATCAGACGCGGGGAATCAGAGGCGGGGATTCAGAGCTGGGGAATCAGACGCGGGGAATCAGAGTTGGGGAATCAGAGGCGGGGAATCAGATATGGGGAATCAGAGGCAGGGAATCAGAGGCGGGGAATCAGAGGCAGGGAATCAGATGCGGGGAATCTGAGGCGGGGAATCAGAGCTGGGGAATCAGAGGTGGGGAATCAGAGTTGGGGAATCAGAGGCAGGGAATTGGATGTGCGGAATCAGAGAGGGGGAATCAGAGGTGGGGAATCAGAGGCGGTGAATCAGAGATGGGGAATCAGAGGCGGGGAATCAGAGGCAGGAAATCAGACACGGGGATTCAGAGGCTGGGAATCAGACGGGGGGAATCAAAGGCGGGGAATCAGAGCTGGGGAATCTGAGGCAGGGAATCAGAGTTGGGGATTCAGAGGCGGGGAATCAGATATGGGGAAACAGAGGCGGGGAATTAGAGGCGGGCAAACAGAGGCGGGGAATTAGATATGGGGAATCAGAGGTAGGGAATCAGAGGTGGTGAATCAGTGATGGGGAATCACAGGCGGGGAATCAGAGGCAGGGAATAGAACGCGGGGAATCAGAGGCAGGGAATCAGAGCTGGGGAATCAGAGGAGGGGATTCATAGTTGGGAATCAGAGGCGGGAATCAGATATGGGGAAACAGAGGCGGGGAATCAGAGGCGGTGAAACAGAGGCGGGGAATCAGATATGGGGAATCGGATGCAGGGAATCAGAGGCGGGGAATCAGAGCTGGGGAATCAGAGGCGGGGAATCAGAGTTGGGGCATCAGAGGTGGGGAATTAGATATAGGGAAACAGAGGCGGGGAATCAGAGGCGGGGAAACAGAGGCGGGGAATCAGATATGGGGAATCAGAGGTGGGGAATCAGAGGCAGGGAATCAGATGTGCGGAATCAGAGATGGGGAATAAGAGGCAGGGAATCAGAATCAGAAGCGGGGAATCAGAGGCCGGGAATCAGAGGCCGGGAATCAGATGCTGGGAATAAGAGGCCGGGAATCAGAGGTGGGGAATCAGATATGGGGAATCAGAGGTGGCGAATCAAAGGCGGTGAATCAGAGATGGGGAATCAGAGGCGGGGAATCAGAGGCAGGGAATCAGATGCGGGGAATCAGAGGCTGGGAATCAGAGCTGGCGAATCGGAGGCTGGGAATCAGAGGTGGGCAATCAGAGGCGGGGAATCATATATGGGGAATCAGAGGCGGAGAATCAGAGGCGGGGAAACAGAGGCGGGGAATCAAATATAGGGAATCAGAGGTGGGGAATCAGAGGTTGTGAATCAGAGATGGGGAATCAAGGCGGGGAATCAGAGGCAGGGAATCAGACGCGGGGAATCAGAGGCGGGGATTCAGAGCTGGGGAATCAGAGGCGGGGAATCAGAGTTGGGGAATCAGAGGCAGGGAATCAGATATGGGGAATCAGAGGCGGGGAATCAGAGGCCGGGAATCAGATATGGGGAAAGAGAGGCGGGGAATCCGAGGCGGGGAAACAGAGGCGGGGAATCAGATATGGGGAATCAGAGGTGGGGAATCAGAGTTTGGGAATCAGAGGCAGGGAATCAGAGGCTTGGAATCAGATGCAGGGTATCAGATGCGGGGAATCAGAGGCGGGGAATCAGAGCTGGGGAATCAGAGGTGGGGAATCAGATTTGGGAAATCAGAGGTGGGGACTTAGATATTGGGAAACAGAGGCGGGGAATCAGAGGCGGGGAAACAGAGGCGGGGAATCAGATATGGGGAATCAGAGGTGGGGAATCAGAGGCAGGGAATCAGATGTGCGGAATCAGAGATGGGGAATCAGAGGCAGGGAATCAGAATCAGAAGCAGGGAATCAGAGGCCGGGAATCAGAGGCCGGAATCAGATGCTGGGAATCAGAGGCCTGGAATCAGAGGCGGGGAATAAGAGGCAGGGAATCAGATGCGGGGAATCAGAGCTGGGGAATCAGAGCTGGGGAATCAGAGGCGGGGTATTAGAGTTGGGGAATCAGAGGCGGGGAATCAGATATGGGGAAACAGAGGTGGGGAATCAGAGGCGGGGAAACAGAGGCAGGGAATCAGATATGGGGAATCAGAGGTTGGGCATCAGAGGTTGTGAATCACAGATGGGGAATCAGAGGCGGGGAATCAGAGGCAGGGAATCAGACGCGGGGAATCAGAGGCGGGGATTCAGAGCTGGGGAATCAGACGCGGGGAATCAGAGTTGGGGAATCAGAGGCGGGGAATCAGATATGGGGAATCAGAGGCAGGGAATCAGAGGCGGGGAATCAGAGGCAGGGAATCAGATGCGGGGAATCTGAGGCGGGGAATCAGAGCTGGGGAATCAGAGGTGGGGAATCAGAGTTGGGGAATCAGAGGCAGGGAATTGGATGTGCGGAATCAGAGAGGGGGAATCAGAGGTGGGGAATCAGAGGCGGTGAATCAGAGATGGGGAATCAGAGGCGGGGAATCAGAGGCAGGAAATCAGACACGGGGATTCAGAGGCTGGGAATCAGACGGGGGGAATCAAAGGCGGGGAATCAGAGCTGGGGAATCTGAGGCAGGGAATCAGAGTTGGGGATTCAGAGGCGGGGAATCAGATATGGGGAAACAGAGGCGGGGAATCAGAGGCGGGCAAACAGAGGCGGGGAATTAGATATGGGGAATCAGAGGTAGGGAATCAGAGGTGGTGAATCAGTGATGGGGAATCACAGGCGGGGAATCAGAGGCAGGGAATAGAACGCGGGGAATCAGAGGCAGGGAATCAGAGCTGGGGAATCAGAGGAGGGGATTCATAGTTGGGAATCAGAGGCGGGAATCAGATATGGGGAAACAGAGGCGGGGAATCAGAGGCGGTGAAACAGAGGCGGGGAATCAGATATGGGGAATCGGATGCAGGGAATCAGAGGCGGGGAATCAGAGCTGGGGAATCAGAGGCGGGGAATCAGAGTTGGGGCATCAGAGGTGGGGAATTAGATATAGGGAAACAGAGGCGGGGAATCAGAGGCGGGGAAACAGAGGCGGGGAATCAGATATGGGGAATCAGAGGTGGGGAATCAGAGGCAGGGAATCAGATGTGCGGAATCAGAGATGGGGAATAAGAGGCAGGGAATCAGAATCAGAAGCGGGGAATCAGAGGCCGGGAATCAGAGGCCGGGAATCAGATGCTGGGAATAAGAGGCCGGGAATCAGAGGTGGGGAATCAGATATGGGGAATCAGAGGTGGCGAATCAAAGGCGGTGAATCAGAGATGGGGAATCAGAGGCGGGGAATCAGAGGCAGGGAATCAGATGCGGGGAATCAGAGGCGGGGAATCAGAGCTGGCGAATCAGAGGCTGGGAATCAGAGGTGGGCAATCAGAGGCGGGGAATCAGATATGGGGAATAGGAGGCGGGGAATCAGAGGCGGGGAAACAGAGGCGGGGAATCAAATATAGGGAATCAGAGGTGGGGAATCAGAGGTTGTCAATCAGAGATGGGGAATCAAGGCGGGGAATCAGAGGCAGGGAATCAGACGCGGGGAATCAGAGGCGGGGATTCAGAGCTGGGGAATCAGAGGCGGGGAATCAGAGTTGGGGAATCAGAGGCAGGGAATCAGATATGGGGAATCAGAGGCGGGGAATCAGAGGCGGGGAAACAGAGGCCGGGAATCAGATGTGGGGAATCAGAGGTGGGGAATCAGGGGCAGGGAATCAGTGGCAGGGAATCAGAGGCGGGGAATCAGAGGCGGGGAATCAAAGGCAGGGAATCAGACACGGGGAATCAGAGGCGGGGAATCAGAGATGGGGAATCAGAGGCGGGGAATCAGAGGCAGGGAATCGGATGCCGGGAATCAGAGTCTGGGAATCAGAGCTGGGGAATCAGAGGCGGGGAATCAGAGTTGGGGAATCAGAGGCGGGGAATCAGATATGGGGAAATAGAGGCGGGGAATCAGATATGGGGAATCAGAGGTGTGGAATCAGAGGTTGGGAATCAGAGGCAGGGAATCAGAGTCGGGGAAACAGAGGCGGGGAATCAGATATGGGGAATCAGAGGTGGCGAATCAAAGGCGGTGAAACAGAGATGGGGAATCAGGGCAGGGAATCAGAGGCAGGGAATCAAACACGGGGAATCAGAGCTGGGGAATCAGAGGCGGGGAATCAGAGTTGGGAATCAGAGGCGGGGAATCAGAGGCGGGGAAACAGAGGCGGGGAATCAGATATGGGGAATCAGAGGTGGGGAATCCGAGGTTGGGAATCAGAGGCAGGGAATCAGAGGCGGAAAATCAGAGGCGGGGAATCAGAGGCCGGGAATCAGATATGGGGAAACAGAGGCGGGGAATCCGAGTCGGGGAAACAGAGGCGGGGAATCAGATATGGGGAATCAGAGGTGGGGAATCAGAGGTTGGGGATCAGAGGCAGGGAATCAGAGGCTTGGAATCAGATGCAGGGAATCAGATGCAGGGAATCAGAGGCGGGGAATCAGAGGCGGGGAAACAGATGCGGGGAATCAGATATGGGGAATCAGAAGTGGGGAATCAGAGGCAGGGAATCAGATGTGCGGAATCAGAGATGGGGAATCAGAGGCAGGGAATCAGAAGCGGGGAATCAGAGGCCGGGAATCAGAGGCCGGGAATCAGATGCTGGGAATAAGAGGCCGGGAATCAGAGGAGGGGAATCAGAGTCCGGGAATCAGAGATGGGGATTCAGAGGCGGGGAATGAGATATGGAGAATCAGAGGCGGGGAATCAGAGGCGGGGAAACAGAGGTGGGGAATCAGATATGGGGAATCAGAGGTGGCGAATCAAAGGCGGTGAATCAGAGATGGGGAATCAGAGGCGGGGAATCAGAGGCAGGGAATCAGATGCGGGGAATCAGAGGCTGGGAATCAGAGCTGGCGAATCGGAGGCTGGGAATCAGAGGTGGGCAATCAGAGGCGGGGAATCATATATGGGGAATCAGAGGCGGAGAATCAGAGGCGGGGAAACAGAGGCGGGGAATCAAATATAGGGAATCAGAGGTGGGGAATCAGAGGTTGTGAATCAGAGATGGGGAATCAAGGCGGGGAATCAGAGGCAGGGAATCAGACGCGGGGAATCAGAGGCGGGGATTCAGAGCTGGGGAATCAGAGGCGGGGAATCAGAGTTGGGGAATCAGAGGCAGGGAATCAGATATGGGGAATCAGAGGCGGGGAATCAGAGGCCGGGAATCAGATATGGGGAAAGAGAGGCGGGGAATCCGAGGCGGGGAAACAGAGGCGGGGAATCAGATATGGGGAATCAGAGGTGGGGAATCAGAGGTTGGGAATCAGAGGCAGGGAATCAGAGGCTTGGAATCAGATGCAGGGTATCAGATGCGGGGAATCAGAGGCGGGGAATCAGAGCTGGGGAATCAGAGGTGGGGAATCAGATTTGGGAAATCAGAGGTGGGGACTTAGATATTGGGAAACAGAGGCGGGGAATCAGAGGCGGGGAAACAGAGGCGGGGAATCAGATATGGGGAATCAGAGGTGGGGAATCAGAGGCAGGGAATCAGATGTGCGGAATCAGAGATGGGGAATCAGAGGCAGGGAATCAGAATCAGAAGCAGGGAATCAGAGGCCGGGAATCAGAGGCCGGAATCAGATGCTGGGAATCAGAGGCCTGGAATCAGAGGCGGGGAATAAGAGGCAGGGAATCAGATGCGGGGAATCAGAGGTGGGGAATCAGAGCTGGGGAATCAGAGGCGGGGTATTAGAGTTGGGGAATCAGAGGCGGGGAATCAGATATGGGGAAACAGAGGTGGGGAATCAGAGGCGGGGAAACAGAGGCAGGGAATCAGATATGGGGAATCAGAGGTGGGGCATCAGAGGTTGTGAATCACAGATGGGGAATCAGAGGCGGGGAATCAGAGGCAGGGAATCAGACGCGGGGAATCAGAGGCGGGGATTCAGAGCTGGGGAATCAGACGCGGGGAATCAGAGTTGGGGAATCAGAGGCGGGGAATCAGATATGGGGAATCAGAGGCAGGGAATCAGAGGCGGGGAATCAGAGGCAGGGAATCAGATGCGGGGAATCTGAGGCGGGGAATCAGAGCTGGGGAATCAGAGGTGGGGAATCAGAGTTGGGGAATCAGAGGCAGGGAATTGGATGTGCGGAATCAGAGAGGGGGAATCAGAGGTGGGGAATCAGAGGCGGTGAATCAGAGATGGGGAATCAGAGGCGGGGAATCAGAGGCAGGAAATCAGACACGGGGATTCAGAGGCTGGGAATCAGACGGGGGGAATCAAAGGCGGGGAATCAGAGCTGGGGAATCTGAGGCAGGGAATCAGAGTTGGGGATTCAGAGGCGGGGAATCAGATATGGGGAAACAGAGGCGGGGAATTAGAGGCGGGCAAACAGAGGCGGGGAATTAGATATGGGGAATCAGAGGTAGGGAATCAGAGGTGGTGAATCAGTGATGGGGAATCACAGGCGGGGAATCAGAGGCAGGGAATAGAACGCGGGGAATCAGAGGCAGGGAATCAGAGCTGGGGAATCAGAGGAGGGGATTCATAGTTGGGAATCAGAGGCGGGAATCAGATATGGGGAAACAGAGGCGGGGAATCAGAGGCGGTGAAACAGAGGCGGGGAATCAGATATGGGGAATCGGATGCAGGGAATCAGAGGCGGGGAATCAGAGCTGGGGAATCAGAGGCGGGGAATCAGAGTTGGGGCATCAGAGGTGGGGAATTAGATATAGGGAAACAGAGGCGGGGAATCAGAGGCGGGGAAACAGAGGCGGGGAATCAGATATGGGGAATCAGAGGTGGGGAATCAGAGGCAGGGAATCAGATGTGCGGAATCAGAGATGGGGAATAAGAGGCAGGGAATCAGAATCAGAAGCGGGGAATCAGAGGCCGGGAATCAGAGGCCGGGAATCAGATGCTGGGAATAAGAGGCCGGGAATCAGAGGTGGGGAATCAGATATGGGGAATCAGAGGTGGCGAATCAAAGGCGGTGAATCAGAGATGGGGAATCAGAGGCGGGGAATCAGAGGCAGGGAATCAGATGCGGGGAATCAGAGGCTGGGAATCAGAGCTGGCGAATCGGAGGCTGGGAATCAGAGGTGGGCAATCAGAGGCGGGGAATCATATATGGGGAATCAGAGGCGGAGAATCAGAGGCGGGGAAACAGAGGCGGGGAATCAAATATAGGGAATCAGAGGTGGGGAATCAGAGGTTGTGAATCAGAGATGGGGAATCAAGGCGGGGAATCAGAGGCAGGGAATCAGACGCGGGGAATCAGAGGCGGGGATTCAGAGCTGGGGAATCAGAGGCGGGGAATCAGAGTTGGGGAATCAGAGGCAGGGAATCAGATATGGGGAATCAGAGGCGGGGAATCAGAGGCCGGGAATCAGATATGGGGAAAGAGAGGCGGGGAATCCGAGGCGGGGAAACAGAGGCGGGGAATCAGATATGGGGAATCAGAGGTGGGGAATCAGAGTTTGGGAATCAGAGGCAGGGAATCAGAGGCTTGGAATCAGATGCAGGGTATCAGATGCGGGGAATCAGAGGCGGGGAATCAGAGCTGGGGAATCAGAGGTGGGGAATCAGATTTGGGAAATCAGAGGTGGGGACTTAGATATTGGGAAACAGAGGCGGGGAATCAGAGGCGGGGAAACAGAGGCGGGGAATCAGATATGGGGAATCAGAGGTGGGGAATCAGAGGCAGGGAATCAGATGTGCGGAATCAGAGATGGGGAATCAGAGGCAGGGAATCAGAATCAGAAGCAGGGAATCAGAGGCCGGGAATCAGAGGCCGGAATCAGATGCTGGGAATCAGAGGCCTGGAATCAGAGGCGGGGAATAAGAGGCAGGGAATCAGATGCGGGGAATCAGAGCTGGGGAATCAGAGCTGGGGAATCAGAGGCGGGGTATTAGAGTTGGGGAATCAGAGGCGGGGAATCAGATATGGGGAAACAGAGGTGGGGAATCAGAGGCGGGGAAACAGAGGCAGGGAATCAGATATGGGGAATCAGAGGTTGGGCATCAGAGGTTGTGAATCACAGATGGGGAATCAGAGGCGGGGAATCAGAGGCAGGGAATCAGACGCGGGGAATCAGAGGCGGGGATTCAGAGCTGGGGAATCAGACGCGGGGAATCAGAGTTGGGGAATCAGAGGCGGGGAATCAGATATGGGGAATCAGAGGCAGGGAATCAGAGGCGGGGAATCAGAGGCAGGGAATCAGATGCGGGGAATCTGAGGCGGGGAATCAGAGCTGGGGAATCAGAGGTGGGGAATCAGAGTTGGGGAATCAGAGGCAGGGAATTGGATGTGCGGAATCAGAGAGGGGGAATCAGAGGTGGGGAATCAGAGGCGGTGAATCAGAGATGGGGAATCAGAGGCGGGGAATCAGAGGCAGGAAATCAGACACGGGGATTCAGAGGCTGGGAATCAGACGGGGGGAATCAAAGGCGGGGAATCAGAGCTGGGGAATCTGAGGCAGGGAATCAGAGTTGGGGATTCAGAGGCGGGGAATCAGATATGGGGAAACAGAGGCGGGGAATCAGAGGCGGGCAAACAGAGGCGGGGAATTAGATATGGGGAATCAGAGGTAGGGAATCAGAGGTGGTGAATCAGTGATGGGGAATCACAGGCGGGGAATCAGAGGCAGGGAATAGAACGCGGGGAATCAGAGGCAGGGAATCAGAGCTGGGGAATCAGAGGAGGGGATTCATAGTTGGGAATCAGAGGCGGGAATCAGATATGGGGAAACAGAGGCGGGGAATCAGAGGCGGTGAAACAGAGGCGGGGAATCAGATATGGGGAATCGGATGCAGGGAATCAGAGGCGGGGAATCAGAGCTGGGGAATCAGAGGCGGGGAATCAGAGTTGGGGCATCAGAGGTGGGGAATTAGATATAGGGAAACAGAGGCGGGGAATCAGAGGCGGGGAAACAGAGGTGGGGAATCAGATATGGGGAATCAGAGGTGGGGAATCAGAGGCAGGGAATCAGATGTGCGGAATCAGAGATGGGGAATAAGAGGCAGGGAATCAGAATCAGAAGCGGGGAATCAGAGGCCGGGAATCAGAGGCCGGGAATCAGATGCTGGGAATAAGAGGCCGGGAATCAGAGGTGGGGAATCAGATATGGGGAATCAGAGGTGGCGAATCAAAGGCGGTGAATCAGAGATGGGGAATCAGAGGCGGGGAATCAGAGGCAGGGAATCAGATGCGGGGAATCAGAGGCGGGGAATCAGAGCTGGCGAATCAGAGGCTGGGAATCAGAGGTGGGCAATCAGAGGCGGGGAATCAGATATGGGGAATAGGAGGCGGGGAATCAGAGGCGGGGAAACAGAGGCGGGGAATCAAATATAGGGAATCAGAGGTGGGGAATCAGAGGTTGTCAATCAGAGATGGGGAATCAAGGCGGGGAATCAGAGGCAGGGAATCAGACGCGGGGAATCAGAGGCGGGGATTCAGAGCTGGGGAATCAGAGGCGGGGAATCAGAGTTGGGGAATCAGAGGCAGGGAATCAGATATGGGGAATCAGAGGCGGGGAATCAGAGGCGGGGAAACAGAGGCCGGGAATCAGATGTGGGGAATCAGAGGTGGGGAATCAGGGGCAGGGAATCAGTGGCAGGGAATCAGAGGCGGGGAATCAGAGGCGGGGAATCAAAGGCAGGGAATCAGACACGGGGAATCAGAGGCGGGGAATCAGAGATGGGGAATCAGAGGCGGGGAATCAGAGGCAGGGAATCGGATGCCGGGAATCAGAGTCTGGGAATCAGAGCTGGGGAATCAGAGGCGGGGAATCAGAGTTGGGGAATCAGAGGCGGGGAATCAGATATGGGGAAATAGAGGCGGGGAATCAGATATGGGGAATCAGAGGTGTGGAATCAGAGGTTGGGAATCAGAGGCAGGGAATCAGAGTCGGGGAAACAGAGGCGGGGAATCAGATATGGGGAATCAGAGGTGGCGAATCAAAGGCGGTGAAACAGAGATGGGGAATCAGGGCAGGGAATCAGAGGCAGGGAATCAAACACGGGGAATCAGAGCTGGGGAATCAGAGGCGGGGAATCAGAGTTGGGAATCAGAGGCGGGGAATCAGAGGCGGGGAAACAGAGGCGGGGAATCAGATATGGGGAATCAGAGGTGGGGAATCCGAGGTTGGGAATCAGAGGCAGGGAATCAGAGGCGGAAAATCAGAGGCGGGGAATCAGAGGCCGGGAATCAGATATGGGGAAACAGAGGCGGGGAATCCGAGTCGGGGAAACAGAGGCGGGGAATCAGATATGGGGAATCAGAGGTGGGGAATCAGAGGTTGGGGATCAGAGGCAGGGAATCAGAGGCTTGGAATCAGATGCAGGGAATCAGATGCAGGGAATCAGAGGCGGGGAATCAGAGCTGGGGAATCAGAGGTGGGGAATCAGATTTGGGGAATCAGAGGCGGGGACTTAGATATTGGGAAACAGAGGCGGGGAATCAGAGGCGGGGAAACCCAGGTGGGGAATCAGATATGGGGAATCAGAGGTGGGGAATCAGAGGCAAGGAATCAGATGTGCGGAATCAGAGGCGGGGAATCAGAGGCGGGGAATCAGAGGCAGGGAATCAGACACGGGGAATCAGATATGGGGAAACAGAGGCGGGGAATCAGAGGCGGGCAAACAGAGGCGGGGAATTAGATATGGGGAATCAGAGGTGGGGAATCAGAGGTGGTGAATCAGAGATGGGGAATAACAGGCGGGGAATCAGAGGCAGGGAATAGAACGCGGGGAATCAGAGGCGGGGAATCAGAGCTGGGGAATCAGAGGCGGGGAATCATAGTTGGGAATCAGAGGAGGGGAATCAGATATGGGGAAACAGAGGCGGGGAATCAAAGGCGGGGAAACAGAGGCGGGGAATCAGATATGGGGAATCGGATGCGGGGAATCAGAGGCGGGGAATCAGAGCTGGGGAATCAGAGGCGGGGTATCAGAGTTGGGGCATCTGAGGTGGGGAATTAGATATGGGGAAACAGAGGCGGGGAATCAGAGGCGGGGAAACAGAGGCGAGGCATCAGATATGGGGAATCAGAGGTGGGGAATCAGAGGCAGGGAATCAGATGTGCGGAATCAGAGATGGGGAATCAGAGGCAGGGAATCAGAATCAGAAGCGGGGAATCAGAGGCCGGGAATCAGAGGCCAGGATTCGGATGCCGGGAATAAGAGGCCGGGAATCAGAGGTGGGGAATCAGAATCCGGGAATCAGAGATGGGGATTCAGAGGCGGGGAATGATATATGGGGAATCAGAGGCGGGGAATCAGAGGCGGGGTAAGAGAGGTGGGGAATCAGATATGGGGAGTCAGAGGTGGCGAATCAAAGGCGGTGAATCAGAGATGGGGAATCAGAGGCGGGGAATCAGAGGCAGGGAATCAAACACGGGGAATCAGAGGCGGGGAATCAGAGCTGGGGAATCGGAGGCGGGGAATCAGAGTTGGGGAATCAGAGGCGGGGAATCAGATATGGGGAAACAGGGGCGGGGAATCAGAGGCAGGGAAACAGAGGCGGGGAATCAGATATGGGGAATCAGGGGTGGGGAATCAGAGGTTGGGAATCAGAGGCAGGGAATCAGAGGCGTGGAAACAGAGGCGGGGATTCAGATATGGGGAATCAGAGGTGGGGAATCAGGGGCGTGGAATCAGAGGCAGGGAATTAGATGTGGTGAATCAGAGATGGGGAATCAGAGGCAGGGAATCAGAATCAGAAGCGGGGTATCAGTGGCCGGGAATCAGAGGAAGGTAATCAGAGGCAGGGGATCAAACACGGGGAATCAGAGGCTGGGAATCAGAGCTGGGGAATCAGAGGCGGGGAATCAGAGCTGGGGAATCACAGGCGGGGAATCAGAGATGGGGAATCAAGGGGGGAATCAGAGGCAGGGAATCAGATGCGGGGAATCAGAGGCGGGGAATCATAGCTGGCGAATCAGAGGCGGGGAATCAGAGGTGGGCAATCAGAGGATGGGAATCAGATATGGGGAATCAGAGGCGGGGAATCAGAGCTGGGGAATCACAGGCGGGGAATCAGAGTTGGGGAATCAGAGGCGGGGAATCAGATATGGGGAAACAGAGGCGGGGAATCAGAGGCGGTGAAACAGAGGCGGGGAATCAGATATTGGGAATCAGAGGTGGGGAATCAGAGGTTGGGAATCAGAGGCCTGGAATCAGAGGCGGGGAATCAGAGGCAGGGAATCAGATGCGGGGAATCAGAGGAGGGGAATCAGAGCTGGGGAATCAGAGGCGGGGTATTAGAGTTGGGGATTCAGAGGCAGGGAATCAGACGTGGGGAATCAGAGGGGGGGAATCATAGCTGGCGAATCAGAGGCGGGGAATCAGAGGTGGGCAATCAGAGGCCGGGAATCAGAGGTGGTGAATCAGAGATGGGGAATCAGAGGCGGGGAATCAGTGGCAGGGAATCAGATATGGGGAATCAGAGGCGTGGAATCAGAGGCAGGGAATCAGACACGGGGAATCAGACACGGGGAATCAGATGTGGGGAATCAGAGATGGGGAATCAGAGGCGGTGAATCAGAGATGGGGAATCAGAGGCGGGGAATCAGAGGCAGGAAATCAGACACGGGGATTCAGAGGCTGGGAATCAGACGGGGGGAATCAAAGGCGGGGAATCAGAGCTGGGGAATCAGAGGCAGGGAATCAGAGGCGGGGAATCAGATATGGGGAATCAGAGGCTGGTATTCAGAGGCGGGGAATCAGAGGCAGGGAATCAGACACGGGGAATCAGAGGTGGGGAATCAGAGATGGGGAATCAGAGGCGGGGAATCAGAGTTGGGGAATCAGAGGCAGGGAATCGGATGTGCGGAATCAGAGATCGGGAATCAGAGGTGGGGAATCAGAGGCGGTGAATCAGAGATGGGGAATCAGAGGCGGGGAATCAGAGGCAGGAAATCAGACACGGGGATTCAGAGGCTGGGAATCAGACGGGGGGAATCAAAGGCGGGGAATCAGAGCTGGGGAATCAGAGGCAGGGAATCAGAGTTGGGGATTCAGAGACGGGGAATCAGATATGGGGAAACAGAGGCGGGGAATCAGAGGCGGGCAAACAGAGGCGGGGAATTAGATATGGGGAATCAGATGTGGGGAATCAGAGGTTGTGAATCAGTGATGGGGAATCACAGGCGGGGAATCAGAGGCAGGGAATAGAACGCAGGGAATCAGAGGCAGGGAATCAGAGCTGGGGAATCAGAGGCGGGGAATCATAGTTGGGAATCAGAGGCGGGGAATCAGATATGGGTAAACAGAGGCGGGGAATCAGAGGCGGGGAAATAGAGGCGGGGAATCAGATATGGGGAATCAGAGGTGTGGAATCAGAGGTTGGGAATCAGAGGCAGGGAATCAGAGTCGGGGAAACAGAGGCGGGGAATCAGATATGGGGAATCAGAGGTGGCGAATCAAAGGCGGTGAAACAGAGATGGGGAATCAGGGCAGGGAATCAGAGGCAGGGAATCAAACACGGGGAATCAGAGCTGGGGAATCAGAGGCGGGGAATCAGAGTTGGGAATCAGAGGCGGGGAATCAGAGGCGGGGAAACAGAGGCGGGGAATCAGATATGGGGAATCAGAGGTGGGGAATCCGAGGTTGGGAATCAGAGGCAGGGAATCAGAGGCGGAAAATCAGAGGCGGGGAATCAGAGGAAGGGAATCAGATATGGGGAATCAGAGGTGGGGAATCAGAGGCAGGGAATCAGATGTGCGGAATCAGAGATGGGGAATCAGAGGCAGGGAATCAGAATCAGAAGCGGGGAATCAGAAGCCGGGAATCAGAGGCCGGGATTCGGATTCCGGGAATAAGAGGCCGGGAATCAGAGGTGGGGAATCAGAATCCGGGAATCAGAGATGGGGATTCAGAGGCGGGGAATGATATATGGGGAATCAGAGGCGGGGAATCAGAGGCGGGGTAACAGAGGTGGGGAATCAGATATGGGGAGTCAGAGGTGGCGAATCAAAGGCGGTGAATCAGAGATGGGGAATCAGAGGCGGGGAATCAGAGGCAGGGAATCAAACACGGGGAATCAGAGGCGGGGAATCAGAGCTGGGGAATCGGAGGCGGGGAATCAGAGTTGGGGAATCAGAGGCGGGGAATCAGATATGGGGAAACAGGGGCGGGGAATCAGAGGCAGGGAAACAGAGGCGGGGAATCAGATATGGGGAATCAGGGGTGGGGAATCAGAGGTTGGGAATCAGAGGCAGGGAATCAGAGGCGTGGAAACAGAGGCGGGGATTCAGATATGGGGAATCAGAGGTGGGGAATCAGGGGCGTGGAATCAGAGGCAGGGAATTAGATGTGGTGAATCAGAGATGGGGAATCAGAGGCAGGGAATCAGAATCAGAAGCGGGTATCAGTGGCCGGGAATCAGAGGAAGGTAATCAGAGGCAGGGGATCAAACACGGGGAATCAGAGGCTGGGAATCAGAGCTGGGGAATCAGAGGCGGGGAATCAGAGCTGGGGAATCACAGGCGGGGAATCAGAGATGGGGAATCAAGGGGGGAATCAGAGGCAGGGAATCAGATGCGGGGAATCAGAGGCGGGGAATCATAGCTGGCGAATCAGAGGCGGGGAATCAGAGGTGGGCAATCAGAGGATGGGAATCAGATATGGGGAATCAGAGGCGGGGAATCAGAGCTGGGGAATCACAGGCGGGGAATCAGAGTTGGGGAATCAGAGGCGGGGAATCAGATATGGGGAAACAGAGGCGGGGAATCAGAGGCGGTGAAACAGAGGCGGGGAATCAGATATTGGGAATCAGAGGTGGGGAATCAGAGGTTGGGAATCAGAGGCCTGGAATCAGAGGCGGGGAATCAGAGGCAGGGAATCAGATGCGGGGAATCAGAGGAGGGGAATCAGAGCTGGGGAATCAGAGGCGGGGTATTAGAGTTGGGGAATCAGAGGCAGGGAATCAGACGTGGGGAATCAGAGGGGGGGAATCATAGCTGGCGAATCAGAGGCGGGGAATCAGAGGTGGGCAATCAGAGGCCGGGAATCAGAGGTGGTGAATCAGAGATGGGGAATCAGAGGCGGGGAATCAGTGGCAGGGAATCAGATATGGGGAATCAGAGGCGTGGAATCAGAGGCAGGGAATCAGACACGGGGAATCAGACACGGGGAATCAGATGTGGGGAATCAGAGATGGGGAATCAGAGGCGGTGAATCAGAGATGGGGAATCAGAGGCGGGGAATCAGAGGCAGGAAATCAGACACGGGGATTCAGAGGCTGGGAATCAGACGGGGGGAATCAAAGGCGGGGAATCAGAGCTGGGGAATCAGAGGCAGGGAATAAGAGGCGGGGAATCAGATATGGGGAATCAGAGGCTGGTATTCAGAGGCGGGGAATCAGAGGCAGGGAATCAGACACGGGGAATCAGAGGTGGGGAATCAGAGATGGGGAATCAGAGGCGGGGAATCAGAGTTGGGGAATCAGAGGCAGGGAATCGGATGTGCGGAATCAGAGATCGGGAATCAGAGGTGGGGAATCAGAGGCGGTGAATCAGAGATGGGGAATCAGAGGCGGGGAATCAGAGGCAGGAAATCAGACACGGGGATTCAGAGGCTGGGAATCAGACGGGGGGAATCAAAGGCGGGGAATCAGAGCTGGGGAATCAGAGGCAGGGAATCAGAGTTGGGGATTCAGAGACGGGGAATCAGATATGGGGAAACAGAGGCGGGGAATCAGAGGCGGGCAAACAGAGGCGGGGAATTAGATATGGGGAATCAGATGTGGGGAATCAGAGGTGGTGAATCAGTGATGGGGAATCACAGGCGGGGAATCAGAGGCAGGGAATAGAACGCAGTGAATCAGAGGCAGGGAATCAGAGCTGGGGAATCAGAGGCGGGGAATCATAGTTGGGAATCAGAGGCGGGGAATCAGATATTGGGAAACAGAGGCGGGGAATCAGAGGCGGGGAAACAGAGGTGGGGAATCAGATATGGGGAATCGGATGCGGGGAATCAGAGGCGGGGAATCAGAGCTGGGGAATCAGAGGCGGGGAATCAGAGTTGGGGCATCAGAGGTGGGGAATTAGATATAGGGAAACAGAGGCGGGGAATCAGAGGCGGGGAAACAGAGGCGGGGAATCAGATATGGGGAATCAGAGGTGGGGAATCAGAGGCAGGGAATCAGATGTGCGGAATCAGAGATGGGGAATCAGAGGCAGGGAATCAGAATCAGAAGCGGGGAATCAGAGGCCGGGAATCAGAGGCCGGGAATCAGATGCTGGGAATAAGAGGCCGGGAATCAGAGGTGGGGAATCAGAGTCCGGGAATCAGAGATGGGGATTCAGAGGCGGGGAATGAGATATGGAGAATCAGAGGCGGGGAATCAGAGGGCGGGAAACAGAGGTGGGGAATCAGATATGGGGAATCAGAGGTGGCGAATCAAAGGCGGTGAATCAGAGATGGGGAATCAGAGGCGGGGAATCAGAGGCAGGGAATCAGATGCGGGGAATCAGAGGCGGGGAATCAGAGCTGGCGAATCAGAGGCGGGGAATCAGAGGTGGGCAATAAGAGCCGGGGAATCAGATATTGGGAATCAGAGGCGGAAATCAGAGGCGGGGAAACAGAGGTGGGGAATCAGATATGGGGAAACAGAGGTGGCGAATCAAAGGCGGTGAATCAGAGATGGGGAATCAGAGGCGGGGAATCAGAGGCAGGGAATCAAAAACGGGGAATCAGAGGCGGGGAATCAGAGCTGGGGAATCAGAGGCGGGGAAGCAGAGTAGGAGAATCAGAGGTGGAGAATCAGATATGGGGAAACAGGGGTGGGGAATCCGAGGCAGGGAAACAGAGGCGGGGAATCAGATATGGGGAATCAGAGGTGGGGAATCAGAGGTTGGGAATCAGAGGCAGGGAATCAGAGGCTTGGAATCAGATGCAGGGAATCAGATGCGGGGAATCAGAGGCGGGGAATCAGAGCTGGGGAATCAGAGGTCGGGAATCAGATTTGGGGAATCAGAGGCGGGGACTTAGATATTGGGAAACAGAGGCGGGGAATCAGAGGCGGGGAAACCCAGGCGGGGAATCAGATATGGGGAATCAGAGGTGGGGAATCAGAGGCAAGGAATCAGATGTGCGGAATCAGAGATGGGGAATCAGAGGCGGGGAATCAGAGGTGGGGAATCAGAGGCAGGGAATCGGATGTGCGGAATCAGAGATCGGGAATCAGAGGTGGGGAATCAGAGGCGGTGAATCAGAGATGGGGAATCAGAGGCGGGGAATCAGAGGCAGGAAATCAGACACGGGGATTCAGAGGCTGGGAATCAGACGGGGGGAATCAAAGGCGGGGAATCAGAGCTGGGGAATCAGAGGCAGGGAATCAGAGTTGGGGATTCAGAGACGGGGAATCAGATATGGGGAAACAGAGGCGGGGAATCAGAGGCGGGCAAACAGAGGCGGGGAATTAGATATGGGGAATCAGATGTGGGGAATCAGAGGTTGTGAATCAGTGATGGGGAATCACAGGCGGGGAATCAGAGGCAGGGAATAGAACGCAGGGAATCAGAGGCAGGGAATCAGAGCTGGGGAATCAGAGGCGGGGAATCATAGTTGGGAATCAGAGGCGGGGAATCAGATATGGGTAAACAGAGGCGGGGAATCAGAGGCGGGGAAATAGAGGCGGGGAATCAGATATGGGGAATCAGAGGTGTGGAATCAGAGGTTGGGAATCAGAGGCAGGGAATCAGAGTCGGGGAAACAGAGGCGGGGAATCAGATATGGGGAATCAGAGGTGGCGAATCAAAGGCGGTGAAACAGAGATGGGGAATCAGGGCAGGGAATCAGAGGCAGGGAATCAAACACGGGGAATCAGAGCTGGGGAATCAGAGGCGGGGAATCAGAGTTGGGAATCAGAGGCGGGGAATCAGAGGCGGGGAAACAGAGGCGGGGAATCAGATATGGGGAATCAGAGGTGGGGAATCCGAGGTTGGGAATCAGAGGCAGGGAATCAGAGGCGGAAAATCAGAGGCGGGGAATCAGAGGAAGGGAATCAGATATGGGGAATCAGAGGTGGGGAATCAGAGGCAGGGAATCAGATGTGCGGAATCAGAGATGGGGAATCAGAGGCAGGGAATCAGAATCAGAAGCGGGGAATCAGAGGCCGGGAATCAGAGGCCGGGATTCGGATTCCGGGAATAAGAGGCCGGGAATCAGAGGTGGGGAATCAGAATCCGGGAATCAGAGATGGGGATTCAGAGGCGGGGAATGATATATGGGGAATCAGAGGCGGGGAATCAGAGGCGGGGTAACAGAGGTGGGGAATCAGATATGGGGAGTCAGAGGTGGCGAATCAAAGGCGGTGAATCAGAGATGGGGAATCAGAGGCGGGGAATCAGAGGCAGGGAATCAAACACGGGGAATCAGAGGCGGGGAATCAGAGCTGGGGAATCGGAGGCGGGGAATCAGAGTTGGGGAATCAGAGGCGGGGAATCAGATATGGGGAAACAGGGGCGGGGAATCAGAGGCAGGGAAACAGAGGCGGGGAATCAGATATGGGGAATCAGGGGTGGGGAATCAGAGGTTGGGAATCAGAGGCAGGGAATCAGAGGCGTGGAAACAGAGGCGGGGATTCAGATATGGGGAATCAGAGGTGGGGAATCAGGGGCGTGGAATCAGAGGCAGGGAATTAGATGTGGTGAATCAGAGATGGGGAATCAGAGGCAGGGAATCAGAATCAGAAGCGGGTATCAGTGGCCGGGAATCAGAGGAAGGTAATCAGAGGCAGGGGATCAAACACGGGGAATCAGAGGCTGGGAATCAGAGCTGGGGAATCAGAGGCGGGGAATCAGAGCTGGGGAATCACAGGCGGGGAATCAGAGATGGGGAATCAAGGGGGGAATCAGAGGCAGGGAATCAGATGCGGGGAATCAGAGGCGGGGAATCATAGCTGGCGAATCAGAGGCGGGGAATCAGAGGTGGGCAATCAGAGGATGGGAATCAGATATGGGGAATCAGAGGCGGGGAATCAGAGCTGGGGAATCACAGGCGGGGAATCAGAGTTGGGGAATCAGAGGCGGGGAATCAGATATGGGGAAACAGAGGCGGGGAATCAGAGGCGGTGAAACAGAGGCGGGGAATCAGATATTGGGAATCAGAGGTGGGGAATCAGAGGTTGGGAATCAGAGGCCTGGAATCAGAGGCGGGGAATCAGAGGCAGGGAATCAGATGCGGGGAATCAGAGGAGGGGAATCAGAGCTGGGGAATCAGAGGCGGGGTATTAGAGTTGGGGAATCAGAGGCAGGGAATCAGACGTGGGGAATCAGAGGGGGGGAATCATAGCTGGCGAATCAGAGGCGGGGAATCAGAGGTGGGCAATCAGAGGCCGGGAATCAGAGGTGGTGAATCAGAGATGGGGAATCAGAGGCGGGGAATCAGTGGCAGGGAATCAGATATGGGGAATCAGAGGCGTGGAATCAGAGGCAGGGAATCAGACACGGGGAATCAGACACGGGGAATCAGATGTGGGGAATCAGAGATGGGGAATCAGAGGCGGTGAATCAGAGATGGGGAATCAGAGGCGGGGAATCAGAGGCAGGAAATCAGACACGGGGATTCAGAGGCTGGGAATCAGACGGGGGGAATCAAAGGCGGGGAATCAGAGCTGGGGAATCAGAGGCAGGGAATAAGAGGCGGGGAATCAGATATGGGGAATCAGAGGCTGGTATTCAGAGGCGGGGAATCAGAGGCAGGGAATCAGACACGGGGAATCAGAGGTGGGGAATCAGAGATGGGGAATCAGAGGCGGGGAATCAGAGTTGGGGAATCAGAGGCAGGGAATCGGATGTGCGGAATCAGAGATCGGGAATCAGAGGTGGGGAATCAGAGGCGGTGAATCAGAGATGGGGAATCAGAGGCGGGGAATCAGAGGCAGGAAATCAGACACGGGGATTCAGAGGCTGGGAATCAGACGGGGGGAATCAAAGGCGGGGAATCAGAGCTGGGGAATCAGAGGCAGGGAATCAGAGTTGGGGATTCAGAGACGGGGAATCAGATATGGGGAAACAGAGGCGGGGAATCAGAGGCGGGCAAACAGAGGCGGGGAATTAGATATGGGGAATCAGATGTGGGGAATCAGAGGTGGTGAATCAGTGATGGGGAATCACAGGCGGGGAATCAGAGGCAGGGAATAGAACGCAGTGAATCAGAGGCAGGGAATCAGAGCTGGGGAATCAGAGGCGGGGAATCATAGTTGGGAATCAGAGGCGGGGAATCAGATATTGGGAAACAGAGGCGGGGAATCAGAGGCGGGGAAACAGAGGTGGGGAATCAGATATGGGGAATCGGATGCGGGGAATCAGAGGCGGGGAATCAGAGCTGGGGAATCAGAGGCGGGGAATCAGAGTTGGGGCATCAGAGGTGGGGAATTAGATATAGGGAAACAGAGGCGGGGAATCAGAGGCGGGGAAACAGAGGCGGGGAATCAGATATGGGGAATCAGAGGTGGGGAATCAGAGGCAGGGAATCAGATGTGCGGAATCAGAGATGGGGAATCAGAGGCAGGGAATCAGAATCAGAAGCGGGGAATCAGAGGCCGGGAATCAGAGGCCGGGAATCAGATGCTGGGAATAAGAGGCCGGGAATCAGAGGTGGGGAATCAGAGTCCGGGAATCAGAGATGGGGATTCAGAGGCGGGGAATGAGATATGGAGAATCAGAGGCGGGGAATCAGAGGGCGGGAAACAGAGGTGGGGAATCAGATATGGGGAATCAGAGGTGGCGAATCAAAGGCGGTGAATCAGAGATGGGGAATCAGAGGCGGGGAATCAGAGGCAGGGAATCAGATGCGGGGAATCAGAGGCGGGGAATCAGAGCTGGCGAATCAGAGGCGGGGAATCAGAGGTGGGCAATAAGAGCCGGGGAATCAGATATTGGGAATCAGAGGCGGAAATCAGAGGCGGGGAAACAGAGGTGGGGAATCAGATATGGGGAAACAGAGGTGGCGAATCAAAGGCGGTGAATCAGAGATGGGGAATCAGAGGCGGGGAATCAGAGGCAGGGAATCAAAAACGGGGAATCAGAGGCGGGGAATCAGAGCTGGGGAATCAGAGGCGGGGAAGCAGAGTAGGAGAATCAGAGGTGGAGAATCAGATATGGGGAAACAGGGGTGGGGAATCCGAGGCAGGGAAACAGAGGCGGGGAATCAGATATGGGGAATCAGAAGTGGGGAATCAGAGGTTGGGAATCAGAGGCAGGGAATCAGAGGCTTGGAATCAGATGCAGGGAATCAGATGCGGGGAATCAGAGGCGGGGAATCAGAGCTGGGGAATCAGAGGTCGGGAATCAGATTTGGGGAATCAGAGGCGGGGACTTAGATATTGGGAAACAGAGGCGGGGAATCAGAGGCGGGGAAACCCAGGCGGGGAATCAGATATGGGGAATCAGAGGTGGGGAATCAGAGGCAAGGAATCAGATGTGCGGAATCAGAGGTGGGGAATCAGAGGCAGGGAATCAGAATCAGAAGCAGGGAATCAGAGGCCGGGAATAAGAGGCCGGAATCAGATGCTGGGAATCAGAGGCCTGGAATCAGAGGCGGGGAATCAGAGGCAGGGAATCAGATGCGGGGAATCAGAGGCGGGGAATCAGAGCTGGGGAATCAGAGGTGGGGTATTAGAGTTGGGGAATCAGAGGCGGGGAATCAGAGGTGGGGAATCAGAGGCGGGGAAACAGAGGCAGGGAATCAGATATGGGGAATCAGAGGTGGGGAATCAGAGATGGGGAATCAGAGGCGGTGAATCAGAGATGGGGAATCAGAGGCGGGGAATCAGAGGCAGGAAATCAGACACGGGGATTCAGAGGCTGGGAATCAGACGGGGGGAATCAAAGGCGGGGAATCAGAGCTGGGGAATCAGAGGCAGGGAATCAGAGGCGGGGAATCAGATATGGGGAATCAGAGGCTGGGATTCAGAGGCGGGGAATCAGAGGCAGGGAATCAGACACGGGGAATCAGAGGTGGGGAATCAGAGATGGGGAATCAGAGGCGGGGAATCAGAGGCGGGGAATCAGACGCGATGAATCTGAGGCGGGGAATCAGAGCTGGGGAATCAGAGGTGGGGAATCAGAGTTGGGGAATCAGAGGCAGGGAATCGGATGTGCGGAATCAGAGATGGGGAATCAGATGTGGGGAATCAGAGGAATCAGAGATGGGGAATCAGAGGCGGGGAATCAGAGGCAGGAAATCAGACACGGGGATTCAGAGGCTGGGAATCAGACGGGGGGAATCAAAGGCGGGGAATCCGAGCTGCGGAATCAGAGGCAGGGAATCAGAGTTGGGGATTCAGAGACGGGGAATCAGATATGGGGAAACAGAGGCGGGGAATCAGAGGCGGGCAAACAGAGGCGGGGAATTAGATATGGGGAATCAGAGGTGGGGAATCAGAGGTGGTGAATCAGTGATGGGGAATCACAGGCGGGGAATCAGAGGCAGGGAATAGAACGCAGGGAATCAGACGCAGGGAATCAGAGCTGGGGAATCAGAGGCTTGGAATCAGATGCAGGGAATCAGAGGCTTGGAATCAGATGCAGGGAATCAGATGCGGGGAATCAGAGGCGGGGAATCAGAGCTGGGGAATCAGAGGTGGGGAATCAGATTTGGGGAATCAGAGGTGGGGACTTAGATATTGGGAAACAGAGGCGGGGAATCAGAGGCGGGGAAACAGAGGCGGGGAATCAGATATGGGGAATCAGAGGTGGGGAATCAGAGGCAGGGAATCAGATGTGCGGAATCAGAGATGGGGAATCAGAGGCAGGGAATCAGAATCAGAAGCAGGGAATCAGAGGCCGGGAATCAGAGGCCGGAATCAGATGATGGGAATCAGAGGCCTGGAATCAGAGGCGGGGAATCAAAGGCAGGGAATCAGATGCGGGGAATCAGAGGCGGGGAATCAGAGCTGGGGAATCAGAGGCGGGGTATTAGAGGTGGGGAATCAGAGGCGGGGAATCAGATATGGGGAAACAGAGGTAGGGAATCAGAGGCGGGGAAACAGAGGCAGGGAATCAGATATGGGGAATCAGAGGCGGGGAATCAGAGGTGGGGAATCATAGGCAGGGAATCGGACGTGCGGAATCAGAGATGGGGAATCAGAGGCCGGGAATCAGAGGTGGTGAATCAGAGATGGGGAATCAGAGGCGGGGAATCAAGAGGCAGGGTATCAGACGCGGGGAATCAGAGGTGGGCAATCAGAGGCGGGGAATCAGATATGGGGAATCAGAGGCGGGGAATCAGATATGGGGAATCAGAGGTGGGGCATCAGAGGTTGTGAATCACAGATGGGGAATCAGAGGCGGGGAATCAGAGGCAGGGAATCAGACGCGGGGAATCAGAGGCGGGGATTCAGAGCTGCGGAATCAGAAGCGGGGAATCAGAGTTGGGGAATCAGAGGCGGGGAATCTGATATGGGGAATCAGAGGCAGGGAATCAGAGGCGAGGAATCAGAGGCAGGGAATCAGACGCGGGGAATCTGAGGCGGGGAATCAGAGCTGGGGAATCAGAGGTGGGGAATCAGAGTTGGGGAATCAGAGGCAGGGAATTGGATGTGCGGAATCAGAGATGGGGAATCAGAGGTGGGGAATCAGAGGCGGTGAATCAGAGATGGGGAATCAGAGGCGGGGAATCAGAGGCAGGAAATCAGACACGGGGATTCAGAGGCTGGTAATCAGACGGGGGGAATCAAAGGCGGGGAATCAGAGCTGGGGAATCTGAGGCAGGGAATCAGAGTTGGGGATTCAGAGGCGGGGAATCAGATATGGGGAAACAGAGGCGGGGAATCAGAGGCGGGCAAACAGAGGCGGGGAATTAGATATGGGGAATCAGAGGTAGGGAATCAGAGGTGGTGAATCAGTGATTGGGAATCACAGGCGGGGAATCAGAGGCAGGGAATAGAACGCGGGGAATCAGAGGCAGGGAATCAGAGGCGGGGAATCATAGTTGGGAATCAGAGGCGGGAATCAGATATGGGGAAACAGAGGCGGGGAATCAGAGGCGGGGAAACAGAGGCGGGGAATCAGATATGGGGAATCGGATGCAGGGAATCAGAGGCGGGGAATCAGAGCTGGGGAATCAGAGGCGGGGAATCAGAGTTGGGGCATCAGAGGTGGGGAATTAGATATAGGGAAACAGAGGCGGGGAATCAGAGGCGGGGAAACAGAGGCGGGGAATCAGATATGGGGAATCAGAAGTGGGGAATCAGAGGCAGGGAATCAGATGTGCGGAATCAGAGATGGGGAATCAGAGGCAGGGAATCAGAAGCGGGGAATCAGAGGCCGGGAATCAGAGGCCGGGAATCAGATGCTGGGAATAAGAGGCCGGGAATCAGAGGAGGGGAATCAGAGTCCGGGAATCAGAGATGGGGATTCAGAGGCGGGGAATGAGATATGGAGAATCAGAGGCGGGGAATCAGAGGCGGGGAAACAGAGGTGGGGAATCAGATATGGGGAATCAGAGGTGGCGAATCAAAGGCGGTGAATCAGAGATGGGGAATCAGAGGCGGGGAATCAGAGGCAGGGAATCAGATGCGGGGAATCAGAGGCGGGGAATCAGAGCTGGCGAATTGGAGGCTGGGAATCAGAGGTGGGCAATCAGAGGCGGGGAATCATATATGGGGAATCAGAGGCGGGGAATCAGAGGCGGGGAAACAGAGGCGGGGAATCAAATATAGGGAATCAGAGGTGGGGAATCAGAGGTTGTGAATCAGAGATGGGGAATCAATGCGGGGAATCAGAGGCAGGGAATCAGACGCGGGGAATCAGAGGCGGGGATTCAGAGCTGGGGAATCAGAGGCGGGGAATCAGAGTTGGGGAATCAGAGGCAGGGAATCAGATATGGGGAATCAGAGGCGGGGAATCAGAGGCCGGGAATCAGATATGGGGAAAGAGAGGCGGGGAATCCGAGGCGGGGAAACAGAGGCGGGGAATCAGATATGGGGAATCAGAGGTGGGGAATCAGAGGTTGGGAATCAGAGGCAGGGAATCAGAGGCTTGGAATCAGATGCAGGGTATCAGATGCGGGGAATCAGAGGCGGGGAATCAGAGCTGGGGAATCAGAGGTGGGGAATCAGATTTGGGGAATCAGAGGTGGGGACTTAGATATTGGGAAACAGAGGCGGGGAATCAGAGGCGGGGAAACAGAGGCGGGGAATCAGATATGGGGAATCAGAGGTGGGGAATCAGAGGCAGGGAATCAGATGTGCGGAATCAGAGATGGGGAATCAGAGGCAGGGAATCAGAATCAGAAGCAGGGAATCAGAGGCCGGGAATCAGAGGCCGGAATCAGATGCTGGGAATCAGAGGCCTGGAATCAGAGGCGGGGAATAAGAGGCAGGGAATCAGATGCGGGGAATCAGAGGTGGGGAATCAGAGCTGGGGAATCAGAGGCGGGGTATTAGAGTTGGGGAATCAGAGGCGGGGAATCAGATATGGGGAAACAGAGGTGGGGAATCAGAGGCGGGGAAACAGAGGCAGGGAATCAGATATGGGGAATCAGAGGTGGGGCATCAGAGGTTGTGAATCACAGATGGGGAATCAGAGGCAGGGAATCAGAGGCAGGGAATCAGACGCGGGGAATCAGAGGCGGGGATTCAGAGCTGGGGAATCAGAAGCGGGGAATCAGAGTTGGGGAATCAGAGGCGGGGAATCAGATATGGGGAATCAGAGGCAGGGAATCAGAGGCGGGGAATCAGAGGCAGGGAATCAGATGCGGGGAATCTGAGGCGGGGAATCAGAGCTGGGGAATCAGAGGTGGGGAATCAGAGTTGGGGAATCAGAGGCAGGGAATTGGATGTGCGGAATCAGAGAGGGGGAATCAGAGGTGGGGAATCAGAGGCGGTGAATCAGAGATGGGGAATCAGAGGCGGGGAATCAGAGGCAGGAAATCAGACACGGGGATTCAGAGGCTGGGAATCAGACGGGGGGAATCAAAGGCGGGGAATCAGAGCTGGGGAATCTGAGGCAGGGAATCAGAGTTGGGGATTCAGAGGCGGGGAATCAGATATGGGGAAACAGAGGCGGGGAATCAGAGGCGGGCCAACAGAGGCGGGGAATTAGATATGGGGAATCAGAGGTAGGGAATCAGAGGTGGTGAATCAGTGATGGGGAATCACAGGCGGGGAATCAGAGGCAGGGAATAGAACGCGGGGAATCAGAGGCAGGGAATCAGAGCTGGGGAATCAGAGGAGGGGATTCATAGTTGGGAATCAGAGGCGGGAATCAGATATGGGGAAACAGAGGCGGGGAATCAGAGGCGGTGAAACAGAGGCGGGGAATCAGATATGGGGAATCGGATGCAGGGAATCAGAGGCGGGGAATCAGAGCTGGGGAATCAGAGGCGGGGAATCAGAGTTGGGGCATCAGAGGTGGGGAATTAGATATAGGGAAACAGAGGCGGGGAATCAGAGGCGGGGAAACAGAGGCGGGGAATCAGATATGGGGAATCAGAGGTGGGGAATCAGAGGCAGGGAATCAGATGTGCGGAATCAGAGATGGGGAATAAGAGGCAGGGAATCAGAATCAGAAGCGGGGAATCAGAGGCCGGGAATCAGAGGCCGGGAATCAGATGCTGGGAATAAGAGGCCGGGAATCAGAGGTGGGGAATCAGATATGGGGAATCAGAGGTGGCGAATCAAAGGCGGTGAATCAGAGATGGGGAATCAGAGGCGGGGAATCAGAGGCAGGGAATCAGATGCGGGGAATCAGAGGCGGGGAATCAGAGCTGGCGAATCAGAGGCTGGGAATCAGAGGTGGGCAATCAGAGGCGGGGAATCAGATATGGGGAATCAGAGGCGGGGAATCAGAGGCGGGGAAACAGAGGCGGGGAATCAAATATAGGGAATCAGAGGTGGGGAATCAGAGGTTGTCAATCAGAGATGGGGAATCAAGGCGGGGAATCAGAGGCAGGGAATCAGATGCGGGGAATCAGAGGCGGGGATTCAGAGCTGGGGAATCAGAGGCGGGGAATCAGAGTTGGGGAATCAGAGGCAGGGAATCAGATATGGGGAATCAGAGGCGGGGAATCAGAGGCGGGGAAACAGAGGCCGGGAATCAGATGTGGGGAATCAGAGGTGGGGAATCAGGGGCAGGGAATCAGTGGCAGGGAATCAGAGGCGGGGAATCAGAGGCGGGGAATCAAAGGCAGGGAATCAGACACGGGGAATCAGAGGCGGGGAATCAGAGATGGGGAATCAGAGGCGGGGAATCAGAGGCAGGGAATCGGATGCCGGGAATCAGAGTCGGGGAATCAGAGCTGGGGAATCAGAGGCGGGGAATCAGAGTTGGGGAATCAGAGGCGGGGAATCAGATATGGGGAAATAGAGGCGGGGAATCAGATATGGGGAATCAGAGGTGTGGAATCAGAGGTTGGGAATCAGAGGCAGGGAATCAGAGTCGGGGAAACAGAGGCGGGGAATCAGATATGGGGAATCAGAGGTGGCGAATCAAAGGCGGTGAAACAGAGATGGGGAATCAGGGCAGGGAATCAGAGGCAGTGAATCAAACACGGGGAATCAGAGCTGGGGAATCAGAGGCGGGGAATCAGAGTTGGGAATCAGAGGCAGGGAATCAGAGGCGGGGAAACAGAGGCGGGGAATCAGATATGGGGAATCAGAGGTGGGGAATCCGAGGTTGGGAATCAGAGGCAGGGAATCAGAGGCGGAAAATCAGAGGCGGGGAATCAGAGGAAGGGAATCAGATGTGCGGAATCGGAGATGGGGAATCAGAGGCAGGGAATCAGAGGCGGGGAATCAGAGGCGGGGAATCAGAGGCCGGGAATCAGATATGGGGAAACAGAGGCGGGGAATCCGAGTCGGGGAAACAGAGGCGGGGAATCAGATATGGGGAATCAGAGGTGGGGAATCAGAGGTTGGGAATCAGAGGCAGGGAATCAGAGGCTTGGAATCAGATGCAGGGAATCAGATGCGGGGAATCAGAGGCGGGGAATCAGAGCTGGGGAATCAGAGGTGGGGAATCTGATTTGGGGAATCAGAGGCGGGGACTTAGATATTGGGAAACAGAGGCGGGGAATCAGAGGCGGGGAAACCCAGGTGGGGAATCAGATATGGGGAATCAGAGGTGGGGAATCAGAGGCAAGGAATCAGATGTGCGGAATCAGAGATGGGGAATCAGAGGAAGGGAATCAGAATCAGAAGCAGGGAATCAGAGGCCGGGAATCAAAGGCCGGAATCAGATGCTGGGAATCAGAGGCCTGGAATCAGAGGCGGGGAATCAGAGGCAAAGAATCAGATGCGGGGAATCAGAGGCGGGGAATCAGAGCTGGGGAATCAGAGGCGGGGAATCAGAGGCGGGGAAACAGAGGCGGGGAATCAGATATGGGGAATCAGAGGTGGGGAATCAAAGGTTGGGAATCAGAAGCAGGGAATCAGAGGCGGGGAATCAGAGGCGGGGAATCAGAGGCAGGGAATCCGATGTGCGGAATCGGAGATGGGGAATCAGAGGCAGGGAATCAGAGGCGGGGAATCAGAGGCGGAGAATCAGAGGCCGGGAATCAGATATGGGGAAACAGAGGCGGGGAATCAGAGGCGGGGAAACAGAGGCGGGGAATCAGATATGGGGAATCAGAGGTGGAGAATCAGAGGTTGGGAATCAGAGGCAGGGAATCAGAGGCTGGGAATCAGATGCAGGGAATCAGATGCGGGAAATCAGAGGCGGGGAATCAGAGCTGGGGAATCAGAGGTGGGGAATCAGAGTTGGGGAATCAGAGTCGGGGACTTAGATATGGGGAAACAGAGGCGGGGAATCAGAGGCAGGGAAACAGACGCGGGGAATCAGAGGCGGGGATTCAGAGCTGGCGAATCAGAGGTGGGGAATCAGAGTTGGGGAATCAGAGGCGGGGAATCAGATATGGGGAATCAGAGGCAGGGAATCAGAGGCGGGGAAACAGAGGCAGGGAATCAGATATGGGGAATCAGAGGTGGGGTATCAGGGGCAGGGAATCAGCGGCAGGGAATCAGAGGCGGGGAATCAGAGGCGGGGAATCAGTGGCAGGGAATCAGACACGGGGAATCAGATATGGGGAAACAGAGGCGGGGTATCAGAGGCGGGCAAACAGAGGCGGGGAATTAGATATGGGTAATCAGAGGTGGGGAATCAGAGGTGGTGAATCAGAGATGGGGAATCAGAGGCGGGGAATCATAGTTGGGAATCAGAGGCGGGGAATCAGATATGGGGAAACAGAGGCGGGGAATCAAAGGCGGGGAAACAGAGGCGGGGAATCAGATATGGGGAATCGGATGCGGGGAATCAGAGGCGGGGAATCAGAGCTGGGGAATCAGAGGCGGGGTATCAGAGTTGGGGCATCTGAGGTGGGGAATTAGATATGGGGAAACAGAGGCGGGGAATCAGAGGCGGGGAAACAGAGGCGAGGCATCAGATATGGGGAATCAGAGGTGGGGAATCAGAGGCAGGGAATCAGATGTGCGGAATCAGAGATGGGGAATCAGAGGCAGGGAATCAGAATCAGAAGCGGGGAATCAGAGGCCGGGAATCAGAGGCCGGGATTCGGATGCCGGGAATAAGAGGCCGGGAATCAGAGGTGGGGAATCAGAATCCGGGAATCAGAGATGGGGATTCAGAGGCGGGGAATGATATATGGGGAATCAGAGGCGGGGAATCAGAGGCGGGGTAAGAGAGGTGGGGAATCAGATATGGGGAGTCAGAGGTGGCGAATCAAAGGCGGTGAATCAGAGATGGGGAATCAGAGGCGGGGAATCAGAGGCAGGGAATCAAACACGGGGAATCAGAGGCGGGGAATCAGAGCTGGGGAATCGGAGGCGGGGAATCAGAGTTGGGGAATCAGAGGCGGGGAATCAGATATGGGGAAACAGGGGCGGGGAATCAGAGGCAGGGAAACAGAGGCGGGGAATCAGATATGGGGAATCAGGGGTGGGGAATCAGAGGTTGGGAATCAGAGGCAGGGAATCAGAGGCGTGGAAACAGAGGCGGGGATTCAGATATGGGGAATCAGAGGTGGGGAATCAGGGGCGTGGAATCAGAGGCAGGGAATTAGATGTGGTGAATCAGAGATGGGGAATCAGAGGCAGGGAATCAGAATCAGAAGCGGGGTATCAGTGGCCGGGAATCAGAGGAAGGTAATCAGAGGCAGGGGAT
Source organism: Narcine bancroftii (assembly GCF_036971445.1). Taxonomy (NCBI): domain Eukaryota; kingdom Metazoa; phylum Chordata; class Chondrichthyes; order Torpediniformes; family Narcinidae; genus Narcine; species Narcine bancroftii. The sequence continues at coordinate 2,758,729 of NW_027211883.1, forward strand.
CAAACACGGGGAATCAGAGGCTGGGAATCAGAGCTGGGGAATCAGAGGCGGGGAATCAGAGCTGGGGAATCACAGGCGGGGAATCAGAGATGGGGAATCAAGGGGGGAATCAGAGGCAGGGAATCAGATGCGGGGAATCAGAGGCGGGGAATCATAGCTGGCGAATCAGAGGCGGGGAATCAGAGGTGGGCAATCAGAGGATGGGAATCAGATATGGGGAATCAGAGGCGGGGAATCAGAGCTGGGGAATCACAGGCGGGGAATCAGAGTTGGGGAATCAGAGGCGGGGAATCAGATATGGGGAAACAGAGGCGGGGAATCAGAGGCGGTGAAACAGAGGCGGGGAATCAGATATTGGGAATCAGAGGTGGGGAATCAGAGGTTGGGAATCAGAGGCCTGGAATCAGAGGCGGGGAATCAGAGGCAGGGAATCAGATGCGGGGAATCAGAGGAGGGGAATCAGAGCTGGGGAATCAGAGGCGGGGTATTAGAGTTGGGGAATCAGAGGCAGGGAATCAGACGTGGGGAATCAGAGATGGGGAATCAGAGGCGGTGAATCAGAGATGGGGAATCAGAGGCGGGGAATCAGAGGCAGGAAATCAGACACGGGGATTCAGAGGCTGGGAATCAGACGGGGGGAATCAAAGGCGGGGAATCAGAGCTGGGGAATCAGAGGCAGGGAATCAGAGGCGGGGAATCAGATATGGGGAATCAGAGGCTGGTATTCAAAGGCGGGGAATCAGAGGCAGGGAATCAGACACGGGGAATCAGAGGTGGGGAATCAGAGATGGGGAATCAGAGGCGGGGAATCAGAGTTGGGGAATCAGAGGCAGGGAATCGGATGTGCGGAATCAGAGATGGGGAATCAGAGGTGGGGAATCAGAGGCGGTGAATCAGAGATGGGGAATCAGAGGCGGGGAATCAGAGGCAGGAAATCAGACACGGGGATTCAGAGGCTGGGAATCAGACGGGGGGAATCAAAGGCGGGGAATCAGAGCTGGGGAATCAGAGGAAGGGAATCAGAGTTGGGGATTCAGAGACGGGGAATCAGATATGGGGAAACAGAGGCGGGGAATCAGAGGCGGGCAAACAGAGGCGGGGAATTAGATATGGGGAATCAGATGTGGGGAATCAGAGGTGGTGAATCAGTGATGGGGAATCACAGGCGGGGAATCAGAGGCAGGGAATAGAACGCAGGGAATCAGAGGCAGGGAATCAGAGCTGGGGAATCAGAGGCGGGGAATCATAGTTGGGAATCAGAGGCGGGGAATCAGATATGGGGAAACAGAGGCGGGGAATCAGAGGCGGGGAAACAGAGGTGGGGAATCAGATATGGGGAATCGGATGCGGGGAATCAGAGGCGGGGAATCAGAGCTGGGGAATCAGAGGCGGGGAATCAGAGTTGGGGCATCAGAGGTGGGGAATTAGATATAGGGAAACAGAGGCGGGGAATCAGAGTCGGGGAAACAGAGGCGGGGAATCAGATATGGGGAATCAGAGGTGGGGAATCAGAGGCAGGGAATCAGATGTGCGGAATCAGAGATGGGGAATCAGAGGCAGGGAATCAGAATCAGAAGCGGGGAATCAGAGGCCGGGAATCAGAGGCCGGGAATCAGATGCTGGGAATAAGAGGCCGGGAATCAGAGGTGGGGAATCAGAGTCCGGGAATCAGAGATGGGGATTCAGAGGCGGGGAATGAGATATGGAGAATCCGAGGCGGGGAATCAGAGGCCGGGAAACAGAGGTGGGGAATGAGATATGGGGAATCAGAGGTGGCGAATCAAAGGCGGTGAATCAGAGATGGGGAATCAGAGGCGGGGAATCAGAGGCAGGGAATCAGATGCGGGGAATCAGAGGCGGGGAATCAGAGCTGGCGAATCAGAGGCGGGGAATCAGAGGTGGGCAATAAGAGCCGGGGAATCAGATATTGGGAATCAGAGGCGGAAATCAGAGGCGGGGAAACAGAGGTGGGGAATCAGATATGGGGAAACAGAGGTGGCGAATCAAAGGCGGTGAATCAGAGATGGGGAATCAGAGGCGGGGAATCAGAGGCAGGGAATCAAAAACGGGGAATCAGAGGCGGGGAATCAGAGCTGGGGAATCAGAGGCGGGGAAGCAGAGTAGGAGAATCAGAGGTGGGGAATCAGATATGGGGAAACAGGGGTGGGGAATCAGAGGCTGGGAAACAGAGGCGGGGAATCAGATATGGGGAATCAGAGGTGTGGAATCAGAGGTTGGGAATCAGAGGTGGGGAATCAGAGTTGGGGAATCAGAGGCGGGGAATCAGATATGGGGAATCAGAGGCAGGGAATCAGAGGCGGGGAAACAGAGGCAGGGAATCAGATATGGGGAATCAGAGGTGGGGTATCAGGGGCAGGGAATCAGCGGCAGGGAATCAGAGGCGGGGAATCAGAGGCGGGGAATCAGAGGCAGGGAATCAGACACGGGGAATCAGATATGGGGAAACAGAGGCGGGGTATCAGAGGCGGGCAAACAGAGGCGGGGAATTAGATATGGGGAATCAGAGGTGGGGAATCAGAGGTGGTGAATCAGAGATGGGGAATCACAGGCGGGGAATCAGAGGCAGGGAATAGAACGCGGGGAATCAGAGGTGGGGAATCAGAGCTGGGGAATCAGAGGCGGGGAATCATAGTTGGGAATCAGAGGCGGGGAATCAGATATGGGGAAACAGAGGCGGGGAATCAAAGGCGGGGAAACAGAGGCGGGGAATCAGATATGGGGAATCGGATGCGGGGAATCAGAGGCGGGGAATCAGAGCTGGGGAATCAGAGGCGGGGTATCAGAGTTGGGGCATCTGAGGTGGGGAATTAGATATGGGGAAACAGAGGCGGGGAATCAGAGGCGGGGAAACAGAGGCGAGGCATCAGATATGGGGAATCAGAGGTGGGGAATCAGAGGCAGGGAATCAGATGTGCGGAATCAGAGATGGGGAATCAGAGGCAGGGAATCAGAATCAGAAGCGGGGAATCAGAGGCCGGGAATCAGAGGCCGGGATTCGGATGCCGGGAATAAGAGGCCTGGAATCAGAGGTGGGGAATCAGAATCCGGGTATCAGAGATGGGGATTCAGAGGCGGGGAATGATATATGGGGAATCAGAGGCGGGGAATCAGAGGCGGGGTAACAGAGGTGGGGAATCAGATATGGGGAGTCAGAGGTGGCGAATCAAAGGCGGTGAATCAGAGATGGGGAATCAGAGGCGGGGAATCAGAGGCAGGGAATCAAACACGGGGAATCAGAGGCGGGGAATCAGAGCTGGGGAATCGGAGGCGGGGAATCAGAGTTGGGGAATCAGAGGCGGGGAATCAGACATGGGGAAACAGGGGCGGGGAATCAGAGGCAGGGAAACAGAGGCGGGGAATCAGATATGGGGAATCAGGGGTGGGGAATCAGAGGTTGGGAATCAGAGGCAGGGAATCAGAGGCGTGGAAACAGAGGCGGGGATTCAGATATGGGGAATCAGAGGTGGGGAATAAGGGGCGTGGAATCAGAGGCAGGGAATTAGATGTGGTGAATCAGAGATGGGGAATCAGAGGCAGGGAATCAGAATCAGAAGCGGGGTATCAGTGGCCGGGAATCAGAGGAAGGTAATCAGAGGCAGGGGATCAAACACGGGGAATCAGAGGCTGGGAATCAGAGCTGGGGAATCAGAGGCGGGGAATCAGAGCTGGGGAATCACAGGCGGGGAATCAGAGATGGGGAATCAAGGGGGGAATCAGAGGCAGGGAATCAGATGCGGGGAATCAGAGGCGGGGAATCATAGCTGGCGAATCAGAGGCGGGGAATCAGAGGTGGGCAATCAGAGGATGGGAATCAGATATGGGGAATCAGAGGCTGGGAATCAGAGCTGGGGAATCACAGGCGGGGAATCAGAGTTGGGGAATCAGAGGCGGGGAATCAGATATGGGGAAACAGAGGCGGGGAATCAGAGGCGGTGAAACAGAGGCGGGGAATCAGATATTGGGAATCAGAGGTGGGGAATCAGAGGTTGGGAATCAGAGGCCTGGAATCAGAGGCGGGGAATCAGAGGCAGGGAATCAGATGCGGGGAATCAGAGGAGGGGAATCAGAGCTGGGGAATCAGAGGCGGGGTATTAGAGTTGGGGAATCAGAGGCAGGGAATCAGACGTGGGGAATCAGAGGGGGGGAATCATAGCTGGCGAATCAGAGGCGGGGAATCAGAGGTGGGCAATCAGAGGCCGGGAATCAGAGGTGGTGAATCAGAGATGGGGAATCAGAGGCGGGGAATCAGTGGCAGGGAATCAGATATGGGGAATCAGAGGCGTGGAATCAGAGGCAGGGAATCAGACACGGGGAATCAGACACGGGGAATCAGATGTGGGGAATCAGAGATGGGGAATCAGAGGCGGTGAATCAGAGATGGGGAATCAGAGGCGGGGAATCAGAGGCAGGAAATCAGACACGGGGATTCAGAGGCTGGGAGTCAGACGGGGGGAATCAAAGGCGGGGAATCAGAGCTGGGGAATCAGAGGCAGGGAATCAGAGGCGGGGAATCAGATATGGGGAATCAGAGGCTGGTATTCAGAGGCGGGGAATCAGAGGCAGGGAATCAGACACGGGGAATCAGAGGTGGGGAATCAGAGATGGGGAATCAGAGGCGGGGAATCAGAGTTGGGGAATCAGAGGCAGGGAATCGGATGTGCGGAATCAGAGATGGGGAATCAGAGGTGGGGAATCAGAGGCGGTGAATCAGAGATGGGGAATCAGAGGCGGGGAATCAGAGGCAGGAAATCAGACACGGGGATTCAGAGGCTGGGAATCAGATGGGGGGAATCAAAGGCGGGGAATCAGAGCTGGGGAATCAGAGGCAGGGAATCAGAGTTGGGGATTCAGAGACGGGGAATCAGATATGGGGAAACAGAGGCGGGGAATCAGAGGCGGGCAAACAGAGGCGGGGAATTAGATATGGGGAATCAGATGTGGGGAATCAGAGGTGGTGAATCAGTGATGGGGAATCACAGGCGGGGAATCAGAGGCAGGGAATAGAACGCAGGGAATCAGAGGCAGGGAATCAGAGCTGGGGAATCAGAGGCGGGGAATCATAGTTGGGAATCAGAGGCGGGGAATCAGATATGGGGAAACAGAGGCGGGGAATCAGAGGCGGGGAAACAGAGGTGGGGAATCAGATATGGGGAATCGGATGCGGGGAATCAGAGGCGGGGAATCAGAGCTGGGGAATCAGAGGCGGGGAATCAGAGTTGGGGCATCAGAGGTGGGGAATTAGATATAGGGAAACAGAGGCGGGGAATCAGAGGCGGGGAAACAGAGGCGGGGAATCAGATATGGGGAATCAGAGGTGGGGAATCAGAGGCAGGGAATCAGATGTGCAGAATCAGAGATGGGGAATCAGAGGCAGGGAATCAGAATCAGAAGCGGGGAATCAGAGGCCGGGAATCAGAGGCCGGGAATCAGATGCTGGGAATAAGAGGCCGGGAATCAGAGGTGGGGAATCAGAGTCCGGGAATCAGAGATGGGGATTCAGAGGCGGGGAATGAGATATGGAGAATCAGAGGCGGGGAATCAGAGGCCGGGAAACAGAGGTGGGGAATGAGATATGGGGAATCAGAGGTGGCGAATCAAAGGCGGTGAATCAGAGATGGGGAATCAGAGGCGGGGAATCAGAGGCAGGGAATCAGATGCGGGGAATCATAGGCGGGGAATCAGAGCTGGCGAATCAGAGGCGGGGAATCAGAGGTGGGCAATAAGAGCCGGGGAATCAGATATTGGGAATCAGAGGCGGAAATCAGAGGCGGGGAAACAGAGGTGGGGAATCAGATATGGGGAAACAGAGGTGGCGAATCAAAGGCGGTGAATCAGAGATGGGGAATCAGAGGCGGGGAATCAGAGGCAGGGAATCAAAAACGGGGAATCAGAGGCGGGGAATCAGAGCTGGGGAATCAGAGGCGGGGAAGCAGAGTAGGAGAATCAGAGGTGGGGAATCAGATATGGGGAAACAGGGGTGGGGAATCAGAGGCTGGGAAACAGAGGCGGGGAATCAGATATGGGGAATCAGAGGTGTGGAATCAGAGGTTGGGAATCAGAGGCGGGGAAACAGAGGAGGGGAATCAGATATGGGGAATCAGAGGTGGCGAATTAAAGGCGGTGAATCAGAGATGGGGAATCAGGGCAGGGAATCAGAGGCAGGGAATCAAACACGGGGAATCAGAGGCGTGGAATCAGAGCTGGGGAATCAGAGGCGGGGATTCAGAGTTGGGGAATCAGAGGCGGGGAATCAGAGGCGGGGAAACAGAGGCGGGGAATCAGATATGGGGAATCAGAGGTGGGGAATCAGAGGTTGGGAATCAGAAGCAGGGAATCAGAGGCGGGGAATCAGAGGCGGGGAATCAGAGGCAGGAAATCCGATGTGCGGAATCGGAGATGGGGAATCAGAGGCAGGGAATCAGAGGCGGGGAATCAGAGGCGGGGAATCAGAGGCCGGGAATCAGATATGGGGAAACAGAGGCGGGGAATCAGAGGCGGGGAAACAGAGGCGGGGAATCAGATATGGGGAATCAGAGGTGGGGAATCAGAGGTTGGGAATCAGAGGCAGGGAATCAGAGGCTGGGAATCAGATGCAGGGAATCAGATGCGGGGAATCAGAGGCGGGGAATCAGAGCTGGGGAATCAGAGGTGGGGAATCAGAGTTGGGGAATCAGAGTCGGGGACTTAGATATGGGGAAACAGAGGCAGGGAATCAGAGGCGGGGAAACAGACGCGGGGAATCAGAGGCGGGTATCAGAGCTGGGGAATCAGAGGCGGGGAATCAGAGTTGGGGAATCAGAGGCGGGGAATCAGAGGCGGGGAATCAGAGGCGGGGAATCAGAGGCGGGGAAACAGAAGCAGGGAATCAGATATGGGGAATCAGAGGTGGGGTATCAGGGGCAGGGAATCAGTGGCAGGGAATCAAAGGCGGGGAATCAGAGGCGGGGAATCAGAGGCAGGGAATCAGACACGGGGAATCAGATATGGGGAAACAGAGGCGGGGAATCAGAGGCGGGCAAACAGAGGCGGGGAATTAGATAAGGGGAATCAGAGGTGGGGAATCAGAGGTGGTGAATCAGAGATGGGGAATCACAGGCGGGGAATCAGAGGCAGGGAATAGAACGCGGGGAATCAAAGGCGGGGAAACAGAGGCGGGGAATCAGATATGGGGAATCGGATGCGGGGAATCAGAGGCGGGGAATCAGAGCTGGGGAATCAGAGGCGGGGTATCAGAGTTGGGGCATCAGAGGTGGGGAATTAGATATGGGGAAACAGAGGCGGGGAATCAGAGGCGGGGAAACAGAGGTGGGGAATCAGATATGGGGAATCAGAGGTGGGGAATCAGAGGCAGGGAATCAGATGTGCGGAATCAGAGATGGGGAATCAGAGGCAGGGAATCAGAATCAGAAGCGGGGAATCAGAGGCCGGGAATCAGAGGCCGGGATTCAGATGCCGGGAATAAGAGGCCGGGAATCAGAGGTGGGGAATCAGAGTCCGGGAATCAGAGATGGGGATTCAGAGGCGGGGAATGATATATGGGGAATCAGAGGCGGGGAATCAGAGGCGGGGTAACAGAGGTGGGGAATCAGATATGGGGAATCAGAGGTGTCGAATCAAAGGCGGTGAATCAGAGATGGGGAATCAGAGGCGGGGAATCAGAGGCAGGGAATCAAACACGGGGAATCAGAGGCGGGGAATCAGAGCTGGGGAATCAGAGGTGGGGAATCAGAGTTGGGGAATCAGAGGCGGGGAATCAGATATGGGGAAACAGGGGCGGAGAATCAGAGGCAGGGAAACAGAGGCGGGGAATCAGATATGGGGAATCAGGGGTGGGGAATCAGAGGTTGGGAATCAGAGGCAGGTAATCAGAGGCGTGGAAACAGAGGCGGGGATTCAGATATGGGGAATCAGAGGTGGGGAATCAGGGGCGTGGAATCAGATGCAGGGAATTAGATGTGGTGAATCAGAGATGGGGAATCAGAGGCAGGGAATCAGAATCAGAAGCGGGGTATCAGAGGCCGGGAATAAGAGGAAGGTAATCAGAGGCAGGGGATCAAACACGGGGAATCAGAGGCTGGGAATCAGAGCTGGGGAATCACAGGCGGGGAATCAGAGATGGGGAATCAGAGGCGGGGAATCAGAGGCAGGGAATCAGATGCGGGGAATCAGAGGCGGGGAATCAGAGCTGGCGAATCAGAGGCGGGCAATCAGAGGTGGGCAATCAGAGGATGGGAATCAGATATGGGGAATCAGAGGCGGGGAATTAGAGCTGGGGAATCACAGGCGGGGAATCAGAGTTGGGGAATCAGAGGCGGGGAATCAGATATGGGGAAACAGAGTCGGGGAATCAGAGGCGGTGAAACAGAGGCGGGGAATCAGATATGGGGAATCAGAGGTGGGGAATCAGAGGTTGGGAATCAGAGGCCTGGAATCAGAGGCGGGGAATCAGAGGCAGGGAATCAGATGCGGAGAATCAGAGGAGGGGAATCAGAGCTGGGGAATCAGAGGCGGGGTATTAGAGTTGGGGAATCAGAGGCGGGGAATCAGACGCGGGGAATCAGAGGGGGGGTATCATAGCTGGCGAATCAGAGGCGGGGAATCAGAGGTGGGCAATCAGAGGCCGGGAATCAGAGGTGGTGAATCAGAGATGGGGAATCAGAGGCGGGGAATCAGTGGCAGGGAATCAGATATGGGGAATCAGAGGCGTGGAATCAGAGGCAGGGAATCAGACACGGGGAATCAGACACGGGGAATCAGAGGTGGGGAATCAGAGATGGGGAATCAGAGGCGGTGAATCAGAGATGGGGAATCAGAGGCGGGGAATCAGAGGCAGGAAATCAGATGCGGGGAATCAGAGGTGGGGAATCAGAGCTGGGGAATCAGAGGCGGGGTATTAGAGTTGGGGAATCAGAGGCGGGGAATCAGATATGGGGAAACAGAGGTGGGGAATCAGAGGCGGGGAAACAGAGGCAGGGAATCAGATATGGGGAATCAGAGGTGGGGCATCAGAGGTTGTGAATCACAGATGGGGAATCAGAGGCGGGGAATCAGAGGCAAAGAATCAGACGCGTGGAATCAGAGGCGGGGATTCAGAGCTGGGGAATCAGAAGCGGGGAATCAGAGTTGGGGAATCAGAGGCGGGGAATCAGATATGGGGAATCAGAGGCAGGGAATCAGAGGCGGGGAATCAGAGGCAGGGAATCAGATGCGGGGAATCTGAGGCGGGGAATCAGAGCTGGGGAATCAGAGGTGGGGAATCAGAGTTGGGGAATCAGAGGTAGGGAATTGGATGTGCGGAATCAGAGAGGGGGAATCAGAGGTGGGGAATCAGAGGCGGTGAATCAGAGATGGGGAATCAGAGGCGGTGAATCAGAGATGGGGGATCAGAGGCGGGGAATCAGAGGCAGGAAATCAGACACGGGGATTCAGAGGCTGGGAATCAGACGGGGGGAATCAAAGGCGGGGAATCAGAGCTGGGGAATCTGAGGCAGGGAATCAGAGTTGGGGATTCAGAGGCGGGGAATCAGATATGGGAAAACAGAGGCGGGGAATCAGAGGCGGGCAAACAGAGGCGGGGAATTAGATATGGGGAATCAGAGGTAGGGAATCAGAGGTAGTGAATCAGTGATGGGGAATCACAGGCGGGGAATCAGAGGCAGGGAATAGAACGCGGGGAATCAGAGGCAGGGAATCAGAGCTGGGGAATCAGAGGAGGGGATTCATAGTTGGGAATCAGAGGCGGGAATCAGATATGGGGAAACAGAGGCGGGGAATCAGAGGCGGTGAAACAGAGGCGGGGAATCAGATATGGGGAATCGGATGCAGGGAATCAGAGGCGGGGAATCAGAGCTGGGGAATCAGAGGCGGGGAATCAGAGTTGGGGCATCAGAGGTGGGGAATTAGATATAGGGAAACAGAGGCGGGGAATCAGAGGCGGGGAAACAGAGGCGGGGAATCAGATATGGGGAATCAGAGGTGGGGAATCAGAGGCAGGGAATCAGATGTGCGGAATCAGAGATGGGGAATAAGAGGCAGGGAATCAGAATCAGAAGCGGGGAATCAGAGGCCGGGAATCAGAGGCCGGGAATCAGATGCTGGGAATAAGAGGCCGGGAATCAGAGGTGGGGAATCAGATATGGGGAATCAGAGGTGGCGAATCAAAGGCGGTGAATCAGAGATGGGGAATCAGAGGCGGGGAATCAGAGGCAGGGAATCAGATGCGGGGAATCAGAGGCGGGGAATCAGAGCTGGCGAATCAGAGGCTGGGAATCAGAGGTGGGCAATCAGAGGCGGGGAATCAGATATGGGGAATCAGAGGCGGGGAATCAGAGGCGGGGAAACAGAGGCGGGGAATCAAATATAGGGAATCAGAGGTGGGGAATCAGAGGTTGTCAATCAGAGATGGGGAATCAAGGCGGGGAATCAGAGGCAGGGAATCAGACGCGGGGAATCAGAGGCGGGGATTCAGAGCTGGGGAATCAGAGGCGGGGAATCAGAGTTGGGGAATCAGAGGCAGGGAATCAGATATGGGGAATCAGAGGCGGGGAATCAGAGGCGGGGAAACAGAGGCCGGGAATCAGATGTGGGGAATCAGAGGTGGGGAATCAGGGGCAGGGAATCAGTGGCAGGGAATCAGAGGCGGGGAATCAGAGGCGGGGAATCAAAGGCAGGGAATCAGACACGGGGAATCAGAGGCGGGGAATCAGAGATGGGGAATCAGAGGCGGGGAATCAGAGGCAGGGAATCGGATGCCGGGAATCAGAGTCGGGGAATCAGAGCTGGGGAATCAGAGGCGGGGAATCAGAGTTGGGGAATCAGAGGCGGGGAATCAGATATGGGGAAATAGAGGCGGGGAATCAGATATGGGGAATCAGAGGTGTGGAATCAGAGGTTGGGAATCAGAGGCAGGGAATCAGAGTCGGGGAAACAGAGGCGGGGAATCAGATATGGGGAATCAGAGATGGGGAATCAGAGGCGGTGAAACAGAGATGGGGAATCAGGGCAGGGAATCAGAGGCAGGGAATCAAACACGGGGAATCAGAGATGGGGAATCAGAGGCGGGGAATCAGAGTTGGGAATCAGAGGCGGGGAATCAGAGGCGGGGAATCAGATATGGGGAATCAGAGGTGGGGAATCCGAGGTTGGGAATCAGAGGCAGGGAATCAGAGGCGGAAAATCAGAGGCGGGGAATCAGAGGAAGGGAATCAGATGTGCGGAATCGGAGATGGGGAATCAGAGGCAGGGAATCAGAGGCGGGGAATCAGAGGCGGGGAATCAGAGGCCGGGAATCAGATATGGGGAAACAGAGGCGGGGAATCCGAGTCGGGGAAACAGAGGCGGGGAATCAGATATGGGGAATCAGAGGTGGGGAATCAGAGGTTGGGAATCAGAGGCAGGGAATCAGAGGCTTGGAATCAGATGCAGGGAATCAGATGCGGGGAATCAGAGGCGGGGAATCAGAGCTGGGGAATCAGAGGTGGGGAATCAGATTTGGGGAATCAGAGGCGGGGACTTAGATATTGGGAAACAGAGGCGGGGAATCAGAGGCGGGGAAACCCAGGTGGGGAATCAGATATGGGGAATCAGAGGTGGGGAATCAGAGGCAAGGAATCAGATGTGCGGAATCAGAGATGGGGAATCAGAGGAAGGGAATCAGAATCAGAAGCAGGGAATCAGTGGCCGGGAATCAAAGGCCGGAATCAGATGCTGGGAATCAGAGGCCTGGAATCAGAGGCGGGGAATCAGAGGCAAAGAATCAGATGCGGGGAATCAGAGGCGGGGAATCAGAGCTGGGGAATCAGAGGCGGGGATTCAGAGTTGGGGAATCAGAGGCGGGGAATCAGAGGCGGGGAAACAGAGGCGGGGAATCAGATATGGGGAATCAGAGGTGGGGAATCAAAGGTTGGGAATCAGAAGCAGGGAATCAGAGGCGGGGAATCAGAGGCGGGGAATCAGAGGCAGGGAATCCGATGTGCGGAATCGGAGATGGGGAATCAGAGGCAGGGAATCAGAGGCGGGGAATCAGAGGCGGAGAATCAGAGGCCGGGAATCAGATATGGGGAAACAGAGGCGGGGAATCAGAGGCGGGGAAACAGAGGCGGGGAATCAGATATGGGGAATCAGAGGTGGGGAATCAGAGGTTGGGAATCAGAGGCAGGGAATCAGAGGCTGGGAATCAGATGCAGGGAATCAGATGCGGGAAATCAGAGGCGGGGAATCAGAGCTGGGGAATCAGAGGTGGGGAATCAGAGTTGGGGAATCAGAGTCGGGGACTTAGATATGGGGAAACAGAGGCGGGGAATCAGAGGCAGGGAAACAGACGCGGGGAATCAGAGGCGGGGATTCAGAGCTGGGGAATCAGAGGTGGGGAATCAGAGTTGGGGAATCAGAGGCGGGGAATCAGATATGGGGAATCAGAGGCAGGGAATCAGAGGCGGGGAAACAGAGGCAGGGAATCAGATATGGGGAATCAGAGGTGGGGTATCAGGGGCAGGGAATCAGTGGCAGGGAATCAGAGGCGGGGAATCAGAGGCGTGGAATCAGAGGCAGGGAATCAGACACGGGGAATCAGATATGGGGAAACAGAGGCGGGGAATCAGAGGCGGGCAAACAGAGGCGGGGAATTAGATATGGGGAATCAGAGGTGGGGAATCAGAGGTGGTGAATCAGAGATGGGGAATCACAGGCGGGGAATCAGAGGCAGGGAATAGAACGCGGGGAATCAGAGGCGGGGAATCAGAGCTGGGGAATCAGAGGCGGGGAATCATAGTTGGGAATCAGAGGCGGGGAATCAGATATGGGGAAACAGAGGCGGGGAATCAAAGGCGGGGAAACAGAGGCGGGGAATCAGATATGGGGAATCGGATGCGGGGAATCAGAGGCGGGGAATCAGAGCTGGGGAATCAGAGGCGGGGTATCAGAGTTGGGGCATCTGAGGTGGGGAATTAGATATGGGGAAACAGAGGCGGGGAATCAGAGGCGGGGAAACAGAGGCGAGGCATCAGATATGGGGAATCAGAGGTGGGGAATCAGAGGCAGGGAATCAGATGTGCGGAATCAGAGATGGGGAATCAGAGGCAGGGAATCAGAATCAGAAGCGGGGAATCAGAGGCCGGGAATCAGAGGCCGGGATTCGGATGCCGGGAATAAGAGGCCGGGAATCAGAGGTGGGGAATCAGAATCCGGGAATCAGAGATGGGGATTCAGAGGCGGGGAATGATATATGGGGAATCAGAGGCGGGGAATCAGAGGCGGGGTAACAGAGGTGGGGAATCAGATATGGGGAGTCAGAGGTGGCGAATCAAAGGCGGTGAATCAGAGATGGGGAATCAGAGGCGGGGAATCAGAGGCAGGGAATCAAACACGGGGAATCAGAGGCGGGGAATCAGAGCTGGGGAATCGGAGGCGGGGAATCAGAGTTGGGGAATCAGAGGCGGGGAATCAGATATGGGGAAACAGGGGCGGGGAATCAGAGGCAGGGAAACAGAGGCGGGGAATCAGATATGGGGAATCAGGGGTGGGGAATCAGAGGTTGGGAATCAGAGGCAGGGAATCAGAGGCGTGGAAACAGAGGCGGGGATTCAGATATGGGGAATCAGAGGTGGGGAATCAGGGGCGTGGAATCAGAGGCAGGGATTTAGATGTGGTGAATCAGAGATGGGGAATCAGAGGCAGGGAATCAGAATCAGAAGCGGGGTATCAGTGGCCGGGAATCAGAGGAAGGTAATCAGAGGCAGGGGATCAGAAGTGGGGAATCAGAGGTGGGGAATCAGAGGCGGGGAATCAGAGCTGGGGAATCACAGGCGGGGAATCAGAGATGGGGAATCAAGGGGGGAATCAGAGGCAGGGAATCAGATGCGGGGAATCAGAGGCGGGGAATCATTGCTGGCGAATCAGAGGCGGGGAATCAGAGGTGGGCAATCAGAGGATGGGAATCAGATATGGGGAATCAGAGGCGGGGAATCAGAGCTGGGGAATCACAGGCGGGGAATCAGAGTTGGGGAATCAGAGGTGTGGAATCAGATATGGGGAAACAGAGGCGGGGAATCAGAGGCGGTGAAACAGAGGCGGGGAATCAGATATTGGGAATCAGAGGTGGGGAATCAGAGGTTGGGAATCAGAGGCCTGGAATCAGAGGCGGGGAATCAGAGGCAGGGAATCAGATGCGGGGAATCAGAGGAGGGGAATCAGAGCTGGGGAATCAGAGGCGGGGTATTAGAGTTGGGGAATCAGAGGCAGGGAATCAGACGTGGGGAATCAGAGGGGGGGAATCATAGCTGGCGAATCAGAGGCGGGGAATCAGAGGTGGGCAATCAGAGGCCGGGAATCAGAGGTGGTGAATCAGAGATGGGGAATCAGAGGAGGGGAATCAGTGGCAGGGAATCAGATATGGGGAATCAGAGGCGTGGAATCAGAGGCAGGGAATCAGACACGGGGAATCAGACACGGGGAATCAGATGTGGGGAATCAGAGATGGGGAATCAGAGGCGGTGAATCAGAGATGGGGAATCAGAGGCGGGGAATCAGAGGCAGGAAATCAGACACGGGGATTCAGAGGCTGGGAATCAGACGGGGGGAATCAAAGGCGGGGAATCAGAGCTGGGGAATCAGAGGCAGGGAATCAGAGGCGGGGAATCAGATATGGGGAATCAGAGGCTGGTATTCAGAGGCGGGGAATCAGAGGCAGGGAATCAGACACGGGGAATCAGAGGTGGGGAATCAGAGATGGGGAATCAGAGGCGGGGAATCAGAGTTGGGGAATCAGAGGCAGGGAATCGGATGTGCGGAATCAGAGATCGGGAATCAGAGGTGGGGAATCAGAGGCGGTGAATCAGAGATGGGGAATCAGAGGCGGGGAATCAGAGGCAGGAAATCAGACACGGGGATTCAGAGGCTGGGAATCAGACGGGGGGAATCAAAGGCGGGGAATCAGAGCTGGGGAATCAGAGGCAGGGAATCAGATTTGGGGATTCAGAGACGGGGAATCAGATATGGGGAAACAGAGGCGGGGAATCAGAGGCGGGCAAACAGAGGCGGGGAATTAGATATGGGGAATCAGGTGTGGGGAATCAGAGGTGGTGAATCAGTGATGGGGAATCACAGGCGGGGAATCAGAGGAAGGGAATAGAACGCAGGGAATCAGAGGCAGGGAATCAGAGCTGGGGAATCAGAGGCGGGGAATCATAGTTGGGAATCAGAGGCGGGGAATCAGATATGGGGAAACAGAGGCGGGGAATCAGAGGCGGGGAAACAGAGGTGGGGAATCAGATATGGGGAATCGGATGCGGGGAATCAGAGGCGGGGAATCAGAGCTGGGGAATCAGAGGCGGGGAATCAGAGTTGGGGCATCAGAGGTGGGGAATTAGATATAGGGAAACAGAGGCGGGGAATCAGAGGCGGGGAAACAGAGGCGGGGAATCAGATATGGGGAATCAGAGGTGGGGAATCAGAGGCAGGGAATCAGATGTGCGGAATCAGAGATGGGGAATCAGAGGCAGGGAATCAGAATCAGAAGCGGGGAATCAGAGGCCGGGAATCAGAGGCCGGGAATCAGATGCTGGGAATAAGAGGCCGGGAATCAGAGGTGGGGAATCAGAGTCCGGGAATCAGAGATGGGGATTCAGAGGCGGGGAATGAGATATGGAGAATCAGAGGCGGGGAATCAGAGGCCGGGAAACAGAGGTGGGGAATGAGATATGGGGAATCAGAGGTGGCGAATCAAAGGCGGTGAATCAGAGATGGGGAATCAGAGGCGGGGAATCAGAGGCAGGGAATCAGATGCGGGGAATCAGAGGCGGGGAATCAGAGCTGGCGAATCAGAGGCGGGGAATCAGAGGTGGGCAATAAGAGCCGGGGAATCAGATATTGGGAATCAGAGGCGGAAATCAGAGGCGGGGAAACAGAGGTGGGGAATCAGATATGGGGAAACAGAGGTGGCGAATCAAAGGCGGTGAATCAGAGATGGCGAATCAGAGGCGGGGAATCAGAGGCAGGGAATCAAAAACGGGGAATCAGAGGCGGGGAATCAGAGCTGGGGAATCAGAGGCGGGGAAGCAGAGTAGGAGAATCAGAGGTGGGGAATCAGATATGGGGAAACAGGGGTGGGGAATCAGAGGCTGGGAAACAGAGGCGGGGAATCAGATATGGGGAATCAGAGGTGTGGAATCAGAGGTTGGGAATCAGAGGCGGGGAAACAGAGGAGGGGAATCAGATATGGGGAATCAGAGGTGGCGAATTAAAGGCGGTGAATCAGAGATGGGGAATCAGGGCAGGGAATCAGAGGCAGGGAATCAAACACGGGGAATCAGAGGCGTGGAATCAGAGCTGGGGAATCAGAGGCGGGGATTCAGAGTTGGGGAATCAGAGGCGGGGAATCAGAGGCGGGGAAACAGAGGCGGGGAATCAGATATGGGGAATCAGAGGTGGGGAATCAGAGGTTGGGAATCAGAAGCAGGGAATCAGAGGCGGGGAATCAGAGGCGGGGAATCAGAGGCAGGAAATCCGATGTGCGGAATCGGAGATGGGGAATCAGAGGCAGGGAATCAGAGGCGGGGAATCAGAGGCGGGGAATCAGAGGCCGGGAATCAGATATGGGGAAACAGAGGCGGGGAATCAGAGGCGGGGAAACAGAGGCGGGGAATCAGATATGGGGAATCAGAGGTGGGGAATCAGAGGTTGGGAATCAGAGGCAGGGAATCAGAGGCTGGGAATCAGATGCAGGGAATCAGATGCGGGGAATCAGAGGCGGGGAATCAGAGCTGGGGAATCAGAGGTGGGGAATCAGAGTTGGGGAATCAGAGTCGGGGACTTAGATATGGGGAAACAGAGGCAGGGAATCAGAGGCGGGGAAACAGACGCGGGGAATCAGAGGCGGGTATCAGAGCTGGGGAATCAGAGGCGGGGAATCAGAGTTGGGGAATCAGAGGCGGGGAATCAGAGGCGGGGAATCAGAGGCGGGGAATCAGAGGCGTGGAAACAGAAGCAGGGAATCAGATATGGGGAATCAGAGGTGGGGTATCAGGGGCAGGGAATCAGTGGCAGGGAATCAGAGGCGGGGAATCAGAGGCGGGGAATCAGAGGCAGGGAATCAGACACGGGGAATCAGATATGGGGAAACAGAGGCGGGGAATCAGAGGCGGGCAAACAGAGGCGGGGAATTAGATAAGGGGAATCAGAGGTGGGGAATCAGAGGTGGTGAATCAGAGATGGGGAATCACAGGCGGGGAATCAGAGGCAGGGAAACCCAGGTGGGGAATCAGATATGGGGAATCAGAGGTGGGGAATCAGAGGCAAGGAATCAGATGTGCGGAATCAGAGATGGGGAATCAGAGGAAGGGAATCAGAATCAGAAGCAGGGAATCAGTGGCCGGGAATCAAAGGCCGGAATCAGATGCTGGGAATCAGAGGCCTGGAATCAGAGGCGGGGAATCAGAGGCAAAGAATCAGATGCGGGGAATCAGAGGCGGGGAATCAGAGCTGGGGAATCAGAGGCGGGGATTCAGAGTTGGGGAATCAGAGGCGGGGAATCAGAGGCGGGGAAACAGAGGCGGGGAATCAGATATGGGGAATCAGAGGTGGGGAATCAAAGGTTGGGAATCAGAAGCAGGGAATCAGAGGCGGGGAATCAGAGGCGGGGAATCAGAGGCAGGGAATCCGATGTGCGGAATCGGAGATGGGGAATCAGAGGCAGGGAATCAGAGGCGGGGAATCAGAGGCGGAGAATCAGAGGCCGGGAATCAGATATGGGGAAACAGAGGCGGGGAATCAGAGGCGGGGAAACAGAGGCGGGGAATCAGATATGGGGAATCAGAGGTGGGGAATCAGAGGTTGGGAATCAGAGGCAGGGAATCAGAGGCTGGGAATCAGATGCAGGGAATCAGATGCGGGAAATCAGAGGCGGGGAATCAGAGCTGGGGAATCAGAGGTGGGGAATCAGAGTTGGGGAATCAGAGTCGGGGACTTAGATATGGGGAAACAGAGGCGGGGAATCAGAGGCAGGGAAACAGACGCGGGGAATCAGAGGCGGGGATTCAGAGCTGGGGAATCAGAGGTGGGGAATCAGAGTTGGGGAATCAGAGGCGGGGAATCAGATATGGGGAATCAGAGGCAGGGAATCAGAGGCGGGGAAACAGAGGCAGGGAATCAGATATGGGGAATCAGAGGTGGGGTATCAGGGGCAGGGAATCAGTGGCAGGGAATCAGAGGCGGGGAATCAGAGGCGTGGAATCAGAGGCAGGGAATCAGACACGGGGAATCAGATATGGGGAAACAGAGGCGGGGAATCAGAGGCGGGCAAACAGAGGCGGGGAATTAGATATGGGGAATCAGAGGTGGGGAATCAGAGGTGGTGAATCAGAGATGGGGAATCACAGGCGGGGAATCAGAGGCAGGGAATAGAACGCGGGGAATCAGAGGCGGGGAATCAGAGCTGGGGAATCAGAGGCGGGGAATCATAGTTGGGAATCAGAGGCGGGGAATCAGATATGGGGAAACAGAGGCGGGGAATCAAAGGCGGGGAAACAGAGGCGGGGAATCAGATATGGGGAATCGGATGCGGGGAATCAGAGGCGGGGAATCAGAGCTGGGGAATCAGAGGCGGGGTATCAGAGTTGGGGCATCTGAGGTGGGGAATTAGATATGGGGAAACAGAGGCGGGGAATCAGAGGCGGGGAAACAGAGGCGAGGCATCAGATATGGGGAATCAGAGGTGGGGAATCAGAGGCAGGGAATCAGATGTGCGGAATCAGAGATGGGGAATCAGAGGCAGGGAATCAGAATCAGAAGCGGGGAATCAGAGGCCGGGAATCAGAGGCCGGGATTCGGATGCCGGGAATAAGAGGCCGGGAATCAGGGGTGGGGAATCAGAATCCGGGAATCAGAGATGGGGATTCAGAGGCGGGGAATGATATATGGGGAATCAGAGGCGGGGAATCAGAGGCGGGGTAACAGAGGTGGGGAATCAGATATGGGGAGTCAGAGGTGGCGAATCAAAGGCGGTGAATCAGAGATGGGGAATCAGAGGCGGGGAATCAGAGGCAGGGAATCAAACACGGGGAATCAGAGGCGGGGAATCAGAGCTGGGGAATCGGAGGCGGGG
Source organism: Narcine bancroftii (assembly GCF_036971445.1). Classification (NCBI taxonomy): domain Eukaryota; kingdom Metazoa; phylum Chordata; class Chondrichthyes; order Torpediniformes; family Narcinidae; genus Narcine; species Narcine bancroftii. The sequence continues at coordinate 2,777,846 of NW_027211883.1, forward strand.
AATCAGAGTTGGGGAATCAGAGGCGGGGAATCAGATATGGGGAAACAGGGGCGGGGAATCAGAGGCAGGGAAACAGAGGCGGGGAATCAGATATGGGGAATCAGGGGTGGGGAATCAGAGGTTGGGAATCAGAGGCAGGGAATCAGAGGCGTGGAAACAGAGGCGGGGATTCAGATATGGGGAATCAGAGGTGGGGAATCAGGGGCGTGGAATCAGAGGCAGGGAATTAGATGTGGTGAATCAGAGATGGGGAATCAGAGGCAGGGAATCAGAATCAGAAGCGGGGTATCAGTGGCCGGGAATCAGAGGAAGGTAATCAGAGGCAGGGGATCAAACACGGGGAATCAGAGGCTGGGAATCAGAGCTGGGGAATCAGAGGCGGGGAATCAGAGCTGGGGAATCACAGGCGGGGAATCAGAGATGGGGAATCAAGGGGGGAATCAGAGGCAGGGAATCAGATGCGGGGAATCAGAGGCGGGGAATCATAGCTGGCGAATCAGAGGCGGGGAATCAGAGGTGGGCAATCAGAGGATGGGAATCAGATATGGGGAATCAGAGGCGGGGAATCAGAGCTGGGGAATCACAGGCGGGGAATCAGAGTTGGGGAATCAGAGGCGGGGAATCAGATATGGGGAAACAGAGGCGGGGAATCAGAGGCGGTGAAACAGAGGCGGGGAATCAGATATTGGGAATCAGAGGTGGGGAATCAGAGGTTGGGAATCAGAGGCCTGGAATCAGAGGCGGGGAATCAGAGGCAGGGAATCAGATGCGGGGAATCAGAGGAGGGGAATCAGAGCTGGGGAATCAGAGGCGGGGTATTAGAGTTGGGGAATCAGAGGCAGGGAATCAGACGTGGGGAATCAGAGGGGGGGAATCATAGCTGGCGAATCAGAGGCGGGGAATCAGAGGTGGGCAATCAGAGGCCGGGAATCAGAGGTGGTGAATCAGAGATGGGGAATCAGAGGCGGGGAATCAGTGGCAGGGAATCAGATATGGGGAATCAGAGGCGTGGAATCAGAGGCAGGGAATCAGACACGGGGAATCAGACACGGGGAATCAGATGTGGGGAATCAGAGATGGGGAATCAGAGGCGGTGAATCAGAGATGGGGAATCAGAGGCGGGGAATCAGAGGCAGGAAATCAGACACGGGGATTCAGAGGCTGGGAATCAGACGGGGGGAATCAAAGGCGGGGAATCAGAGCTGGGGAATCAGAGGCAGGGAATCAGAGGCGGGGAATCAGATATGGGGAATCAGAGGCTGGTATTCAGAGGCGGGGAATCAGAGGCAGGGAATCAGACACGGGGAATCAGAGGTGGGGAATCAGAGATGGGGAATCAGAGGCGGGGAATCAGAGTTGGGGAATCAGAGGCAGGGAATCGGATGTGCGGAATCAGAGATCGGGAATCAGAGGTGGGGAATCAGAGGCGGTGAATCAGAGATGGGGAATCAGAGGCGGGGAATCAGAGGCAGGAAATCAGACACGGGGATTCAGAGGCTGGGAATCAGACGGGGGGAATCAAAGGCGGGGAATCAGAGCTGGGGAATCAGAGGCAGGGAATCAGAGTTGGGGATTCAGAGACGGGGAATCAGATATGGGGAAACAGAGGCGGGGAATCAGAGGCGGGCAAACAGAGGCGGGGAATTAGATATGGGGAATGAGGTGTGGGGAATCAGAGGTGGTGAATCAGTGATGGGGAATCACAGGCGGGGAATCAGAGGAAGGGAATAGAACGCAGGGAATCAGAGGCAGGGAATCAGAGCTGGGGAATCAGAGGCGGGGAATCATAGTTGGGAATCAGAGGCGGGGAATCAGATATGGGGAAACAGAGGCGGGGAATCAGAGGCGGGGAAACAGAGGTGGGGAATCAGATATGGGGAATCGGATGCGGGGAATCAGAGGCGGGGAATCAGAGCTGGGGAATCAGAGGCGGGGAATCAGAGTTGGGGCATCAGAGGTGGGGAATTAGATATAGGGAAACAGAGGCGGGGAATCAGAGGCGGGGAAACAGAGGCGGGGAATCAGATATGGGGAATCAGAGGTGGGGAATCAGAGGCAGGGAATCAGATGTGCGGAATCAGAGATGGGGAATCAGAGGCAGGGAATCAGAATCAGAAGCGGGGAATCAGAGGCCGGGAATCAGAGGCCGGGAATCAGATGCTGGGAATAAGAGGCCGGGAATCAGAGGTGGGGAATCAGAGTCCGGGAATCAGAGATGGGGATTCAGAGGCGGGGAATGAGATATGGAGAATCAGAGGCGGGGAATCAGAGGCCGGGAAACAGAGGTGGGGAATGAGATATGGGGAATCAGAGGTGGCGAATCAAAGGCGGTGAATCAGAGATGGGGAATCAGAGGCGGGGAATCAGAGGCAGGGAATCAGATGCGGGGAATCAGAGGCGGGGAATCAGAGCTGGCGAATCAGAGGCGGGGAATCAGAGGTGGGCAATAAGAGCCGGGGAATCAGATATTGGGAATCAGAGGCGGAAATCAGAGGCGGGGAAACAGAGGTGGGGAATCAGATATGGGGAAACAGAGGTGGCGAATCAAAGGCGGTGAATCAGAGATGGGGAATCAGAGGCGGGGAATCAGAGGCAGGGAATCAAAAACGGGGAATCAGAGGCGGGGAATCAGAGCTGGGGAATCAGAGGCGGGGAAGCAGAGTAGGAGAATCAGAGGTGGGGAATCAGATATGGGGAAACAGGGGTGGGGAATCAGAGGCTGGGAAACAGAGGCGGGGAATCAGATATGGGGAATCAGAGGTGTGGAATCAGAGGTTGGGAATCAGAGGCGGGGAAACAGAGGAGGGGAATCAGATATGGGGAATCAGAGGTGGCGAATTAAAGGCGGTGAATCAGAGATGGGGAATCAGGGCAGGGAATCAGAGGCAGGGAATCAAACACGGGGAATCAGAGGCGTGGAATCAGAGCTGGGGAATCAGAGGCGGGGATTCAGAGTTGGGGAATCAGAGGCGGGGAATCAGAGGCGGGGAAACAGAGGCGGGGAATCAGATATGGGGAATCAGAGGTGGGGAATCAGAGGTTGGGAATCAGAAGCAGGGAATCAGAGGCGGGGAATCAGAGGCGGGGAATCAGAGGCAGGAAATCCGATGTGCGGAATCGGAAATGGGGAATCAGAGGCAGGGAATCAGAGGCGGGGAATCAGAGGCGGGGAATCAGAGGCCGGGAATCAGATATGGGGAAACAGAGGCGGGGAATCAGAGGCGGGGAAACAGAGGCGGGGAATCAGATATGGGGAATCAGAGGTGGGGAATCAGAGGTTGGGAATCAGAGGCAGGGAATCAGAGGCTGGGAATCAGATGCAGGGAATCAGATGCGGGGAATCAGAGGCGGGGAATCAGAGCTGGGGAATCAGAGGTGGGGAATCAGAGTTGGGGAATCAGAGTCGGGGACTTAGATATGGGGAAACAGAGGCAGGGAATCAGAGGCGGGGAAACAGACGCGGGGAATCAGAGGCGGGTATCAGAGCTGGGGAATCAGAGGCGGGGAATCAGAGTTGGGGAATCAGAGGCGGGGAATCAGAGGCGCGGAATCAGAGGCGGGGAATCAGAGGCGGGGAAACAGAAGCAGGGAATCAGATATGGGGAATCAGAGGTGGGGTATCAGGGGCAGGGAATCAGTGGCAGGGAATCAGAGGCGGGGAATCAGAGGCGGGGAATCAGAGGCAGGGAATCAGACACGGGGAATCAGATATGGGGAAACAGAGGCGGGGAATCAGAGGCGGGCAAACAGAGGCGGGGAATTAGATAAGGGGAATCAGAGGTGGGGAATCAGAGGTGGTGAATCAGAGATGGGGAATCACAGGCGGGGAATCAGAGGCAGGGAATAGAACGCGGGGAATCAAAGGCGGGGAAACAGAGGCGGGGAATCAGATATGGGGAATCGGATGCGGGGAATCAGAGGCGGGGAATCAGAGCTGGGGAATCAGAGGCGGGGTATCAGAGTTGGGGCATCAGAGGTGGGGAATTAGATATGGGGAAACAGAGGCGGGGAATCAGAGGCGGGGAAACAGAGGTGGGGAATCAGATATGGGGAATCAGAGGTGGGGAATCAGAGGCAGGGAATCAGATGTGCGGAATCAGAGATGGGGAATCAGAGGCAGGGAATCAGAATCAGAAGCGGGGAATCAGAGGCCGGGAATCAGAGGCCGGGATTCAGATGCCGGGAATAAGAGGCCGGGAATCAGAGGTGGGGAATCAGAGTCCGGGAATCAGAGATGGGGATTCAGAGGCGGGGAATGATATATGGGGAATCAGAGGCGGGGAATCAGAGGCGGGGTAACAGAGGTGGGGAATCAGATATGGGGAATCAGAGGTGTCGAATCAAAGGCGGTGAATCAGAGATGGGGAATCAGAGGCTGGGATTCAGAAGCGGGGAATCAGAGGCAGGGAATCAGACACGGGGAATCAGAGGTGGGGAATCAGAGATGGGGAATCAGAGGCGGGGAATCACAGGCAGGTAATCAGACGCGGGGAATCTGAGGCGGGGAATCAGAGCTGGGGAATCAGAGGTGGGGAATCAGAGTTGGGGAATCAGAGGCGGGGTATCAGATATGGGGAAACAGGGGCGGAGAATCAGAGGCAGGGAAACAGAGGCGGGGAATCAGATATGGGGAATCAGGGGTGGGGAATCAGAGGTTGGGAATCAGAGGCAGGGAGTCAGAGGCGTGGAAACAGAGGCGGGGATTCAGATATGGGGAATCAGAGGTGGGGAATCAGGGGCGTGGAATCAGATGCAGGGAATTAGATGTGGTGAATCAGAGATGGGGAATCAGAGGCAGGGAATCAGAATCAGAAGCGGGGTATCAGAGGCCGGGAATAAGAGGAAGGTAATCAGAGGCAGGGGATCAAACACGGGGAATCAGAGGCTGGGAATCAGAGCTGGGGAATCACAGGCGGGGAATCAGAGATGGGGAATCAGAGGCGGGGAATCAGAGGCAGGGAATCAGATGCGGGGAATCAGAGGCGGGGAATCAGAGCTGGCGAATCAGAGGCGGGCAATCAGAGGTGGGCAATCAGAGGATGGGAATCAGATATGGGGAATCAGAGGCGGGGAATTAGAGCTGGGGAATCACAGGCGGGGAATCAGAGTTGGGGAATCAGAGGCGGGGAATCAGATATGGGGAAACAGAGTCGGGGAATCAGAGGCGGTGAAACAGAGGCGGGGAATCAGATATGGGGAATCAGAGGTGGGGAATCAGAGGTTGGGAATCAGAGGCCTGGAATCAGAGGCGGGGAATCAGAGGCAGGGAATCAGATGCGGAGAATCAGAGGAGGGGAATCAGAGCTGGGGAATCAGAGGCGGGGTATTAGAGTTGGGGAATCAGAGGCGGGGAATCAGACGCGGGGAATCAGAGGGGGGGTATCATAGCTGGCGAATCAGAGGCGGGGAATCAGAGGTGGGCAATCAGAGGCCGGGAATCAGAGGTGGTGAATCAGAGATGGGGAATCAGAGGCGGGGAATCAGTGGCAGGGAATCAGATATGGGGAATCAGAGGCGTGGAATCAGAGGCAGGGAATCAGACACGGGGAATCAGACACGGGGAATCAGAGGTGGGGAATCAGAGATGGGGAATCAGAGGCGGTGAATCAGAGATGGGGAATCAGAGGCGGGGAATCAGAGGCAGGAAATCAGATGCGGGGAATCAGAGGTGGGGAATCAGAGCTGGGGAATCAGAGGCGGGGTATTAGAGTTGGGGAATCAGAGGCGGGGAATCAGATATGGGGAAACAGAGGTGGGGAATCAGAGGCGGGGAAACAGAGGCAGGGAATCAGATATGGGGAATCAGAGGTGGGGCATCAGAGGTTGTGAATCACAGATGGGGAATCAGAGGCGGGGAATCAGAGGCAAAGAATCAGACGCGGGGAATCAGAGGCGGGGATTCAGAGCTGGGGAATCAGAAGCGGGGAATCAGAGTTGGGGAATCAGAGGCGGGGAATCAGATATGGGGAATCAGAGGCAGGGAATCAGAGGCGGGGAATCAGAGGCAGGGAATCAGATGCGGGGAATCTGAGGCGGGGAATCAGAGCTGGGGAATCAGAGGTGGGGAATCAGAGTTGGGGAATCAGAGGTAGGGAATTGGATGTGCGGAATCAGAGAGGGGGAATCAGAGGTGGGGAATCAGAGGCGGTGAATCAGAGATGGGGAATCAGAGGCGGGGAATCAGAGGCAGGAAATCAGACACGGGGATTCAGAGGCTGGGAATCAGACGGGGGGAATCAAAGGCGGGGAATCAGAGCTGGGGAATCTGAGGCAGGGAATCAGAGTTGGGGATTCAGAGGCGGGGAATCAGATATGGGGAAACAGAGGCGGGGAATCAGAGGCGGGCAAACAGAGGCGGGGAATTAGATATGGGGAATCAGAGGTAGGGAATCAGAGGTGGTGAATCAGTGATGGGGAATCACAGGCGGGGAATCAGAGGCAGGGAATAGAACGCGGGAAATCAGAGGCAGGGAATCAGAGCTGGGGAATCAGAGGAGGGGATTCATAGTTGGGAATCAGAGGCGGGAATCAGATATGGGGAAACAGAGGCGGGGAATCAGAGGCGGTGAAACAGAGGCGGGGAATCAGATATGGGGAATCGGATGCAGGGAATCAGAGGCGGGGAATCAGAGCTGGGGAATCAGAGGCGGGGAATCAGAGTTGGGGCATCAGAGGTGGGGAATTAGATATAGGGAAACAGAGGCGGGGAATCAGAGGCGGGGAAACAGAGGCGGGGAATCAGATATGGGGAATCAGAGGTGGGGAATCAGAGGCAGGGAATCAGATGTGCGGAATCAGAGATGGGGAATAAGAGGCAGGGAATCAGAATAAGAAGCGGGGAATCAGAGGCCGGGAATCAGAGGCCGGGAATCAGATGCTGGGAATAAGATGCCGGGAATCAGAGGTGGGGAATCAGATATGGGGAATCAGAGGTGGCGAATCAAAGGCGGTGAATCAGAGATGGGGAATCAGAGGCGGGGAATCAGAGGCAGGGAATCAGATGCGGGGAATCAGAGGCGGGGAATCAGAGCTGGCGAATCAGAGGCTGGGAATCAGAGGTGGGCAATCAGAGGCGGGGAATCAGATATGGGGAATCAGAGGCGGGGAATCAGAGGCGGGGAAACAGAGGCGGGGAATCAAATATAGGGAATCAGAGGTGGGGAATCAGAGGTTGTCAATCAGAGATGGGGAATCAAGGCGGGGAATCAGAGGCAGGGAATCAGACGCGGGGAATCAGAGGCGGGGATTCAGAGCTGGGGAATCAGAGGCGGGGAATCAGAGTTGGGGAATCAGAGGCAGGGAATCAGATATGGGGAATCAGAGGCGGGGAATCAGAGGCGGGGAAACAGAGGCCGGGAATCAGATGTGGGGAATCAGAGGTGGGGAATCAGGGGCAGGGAATCAGTGGCAGGGAATCAGAGGCGGGGAATCAGAGGCGGGGAATCAAAGGCAGGGAATCAGACACGGGGAATCAGAGGCGGGGAATCAGAGATGGGGAATCAGAGGCGGGGAATCAGAGGCAGGGAATCGGATGCCGGGAATCAGAGTCGGGGAATCAGAGCTGGGGAATCAGAGGCGGGGAATCAGAGTTGGGGAATCAGAGGCGGGGAATCAGATATGGGGAAATAGAGGCGGGGAATCAGATATGGGGAATCAGAGGTGTGGAATCAGAGGTTGGGAATCAGAGGCAGGGAATCAGAGTCGGGGAAACAGAGGCGGGGAATCAGATATGGGGAATCAGAGGTGGCGAATCAAAGGCGGTGAAACAGAGATGGGGAATCAGGGCAGGGAATCAGAGGCAGGGAATCAAACACGGGGAATCAGAGCTGGGGAATCAGAGGCGGGGAATCAGAGTTGGGAATCAGAGGCGGGGAATCAGAGGCGGGGAAACAGAGGCGGGGAATCAGATATGGGGAATCAGAGGTGGGGAATCCGAGGTTGGGAATCAGAGGCAGGGAATCAGAGGCGGAAAATCAGAGGCGGGGAATCAGAGGAAGGGAATCAGATGTGCGGAATCGGAGATGGGGAATCAGAGGCAGGGAATCAGAGGCGGGGAATCAGAGGCGGGGAATCAGAGGCCGGGAATCAGATATGGGGAAACAGAGGCGGGGAATCCGAGTCGGGGAAACAGAGGCGGGGAATCAGATATGGGGAATCAGAGGTGGGGAATCAGAGGTTGGGAATCAGAGGCAGGGAATCAGAGGCTTGGAATCAGATGCAGGGAATCAGATGCGGGGAATCAGAGGCGGGGAATCAGAGCTGGGGAATCAGAGGTGGGGAATCAGATTTGGGGAATCAGAGGCGGGGACTTAGATATTGGGAAACAGAGGCGGGGAATCAGAGGCGGGGAAACCCAGGTGGGGAATCAGATATGGGGAATCAGAGGTGGGGAATCAGAGGCAAGGAATCAGATGTGCGGAATCAGAGATGGGGAATCAGAGGAAGGGAATCAGAATCAGAAGCAGGGAATCAGAGGCCGGGAATCAAAGGCCGGAATCAGATGCTGGGAATCAGAGGCCTGGAATCAGAGGCGGGGAATCAGAGGCAAAGAATCAGATGCAGGGAATCAGAGGCGGGGAATCAGAGCTGGGGAATCAGAGGCGGGGATTCAGAGTTGGGGAATCAGAGGCGGGGAATCAGAGGCGGGGAAACAGAGGCGGGGAATCAGATATGGGGAATCAGAGGTGGGGAATCAAAGGTTGGGAATCAGAAGCAGGGAATCAGAGGCGGGGAATCAGAGGCGGGGAATCAGAGGCAGGGAATCCGATGTGCGGAATCGGAGATGGGGAATCAGAGGCAGGGAATCAGAGGCGGGGAATCAGAGGCGGAGAATCAGAGGCCGGGAATCAGATATGGGGAAACAGAGGCGGGGAATCAGAGGCGGGGAAACAGAGGCGGGGAATCAGATATGGGGAATCAGAGGTGGGGAATCAGAGGTTGGGAATCAGAGGCAGGGAATCAGAGGCTGGGAATCAGATGCAGGGAATCAGATGCGGGAAATCAGAGGCGGGGAATCAGAGCTGGGGAATCAGAGGTGGGGAATCAGAGTTGGGGAATCAGAGTCGGGGACTTAGATATGGGGAAACAGAGGCGGGGAATCAGAGGCAGGGAAACAGACGCGGGGAATCAGAGGCGGGGATTCAGAGCTGGGGAATCAGAGGTGGGGAATCAGAGTTGGGGAATCAGAGGCGGGGAATCAGATATGGGGAATCAGAGGCAGGGAATCAGAGGCGGGGAAACAGAGGCAGGGAATCAGATATGGGGAATCAGAGGTGGGGTATCAGGGGCAGGGAATCAGTGGCAGCGAATCAGAGGCGGGGAATCAGAGGCGTGGAATCAGAGGCAGGGAATCAGACACGGGGAATCAGATATGGGGAAACAGAGGCGGGGAATCAGAGGCGGGCAAACAGAGGCGGGGAATTAGATATGGGGAATCAGAGGTGGGGAATCAGAGGTGGTGAATCAGAGATGGGGAATCACAGGCGGGGAATCAGAGGCAGGGAATAGAACGCGGGGAATCAGAGGCGGGGAATCAGAGCTGGGGAATCAGAGGCGGGGAATCATAGTTGGGAATCAGAGGCCGGGAATCAGATATGGGGAAACAGAGGCGGGGAATCAAAGGCGGGGAAACAGAGGCGGGGAATCAGATATGGGGAATCGGATGCGGGGAATCAGAGGCGGGGAATCAGAGCTGGGGAATCAGAGATGGGGAATCAGAGGCAGGGAATCAGAATCAGAAGCGGGGAATCAGAGGCCGGGAATCAGAGGCCGGGATTCGGATGCCGGGATTCGGATGCCGGGAATAAGAGGCCGGGAATCAGAGGTGGGGAATCAGAATCCGGGAATCAGAGATGGGGATTCAGAGGCGGGGAATGATATATGGGGAATCAGAGGCGGGGAATCAGAGGCGGGGTAACAGAGGTGGGGAATCAGATATGGGGAGTCAGAGGTGGCGAATCAAAGGCGGTGAATCAGAGATGGGGAATCAGAGGCGGGGAATCAGAGGCAGGGAATCAAACACGGGGAATCAGAGGCGGGGAATCAGAGCTGGGGAATCGGAGGCGGGGAATCAGAGTTGGGGAATCAGAGGCGGGGAATCAGATATGGGGAAACAGGGGCGGGGAATCAGAGGCAGGGAAACAGAGGCGGGGAATCAGATATGGGGAATCAGGGGTGGGGAATCAGAGGTTGGGAATCAGAGGCAGGGAATCAGAGGCGTGGAAACAGAGGCGGGGATTCAGATATGGGGAATCAGAGGTGGGGAATCAGGGGCGTGGAATCAGAGGCAGGGAATTAGATGTGGTGAATCAGAGATGGGGAATCAGAGGCAGGGAATCAGAATCAGAAGCGGGGTATCAGTGGCCGGGAATCAGAGGAAGGTAATCAGAGGCAGGGGATCAAACACGGGGAATCAGAGGCTGGGAATAAGAGGCCGGGAATCAGAGGTGGGGAATCAGAGTCCGGGAATCAGAGATGGGGATTCAGAGGCGGGGAATGAGATATGGAGAATCAGAGGCGGGGAATCAGAGGCCGGGAAACAGAGGTGGGGAATCAGATATGGGGAAACAGAGGTGGCGAATCAAAGGCGGTGAATCAGAGATGGGGAATCAGAGGCGGGGAATCAGAGGCAGGGAATCAAAAACGGGGAATCAGAGGCGGGGAATCAGAGCTGGGGAATCAGAGGCGGGGAAGCAGAGTAGGAGAATCAGAGCTGGGGAATCAGATATGGGGAAACAGGGGTGGGGAATCAGAGGCTGGGAAACAGAGGCGGGGAATCAGATATGGGGAATCAGAGGTGTGGAATCAGAGGTTGGGAATCAGAGGCGGGGAAACAGAGGAGGGGAATCAGATATGGGGAATCAGAGGTGGCGAATTAAAGGCGGTGAATCAGAGATGGGGAATCAGGGCAGGGAATCAGAGGCCGGGAATCAAACACGGGGAATCAGAGGCGTGGAATCAGAGCTGGGGAATCAGAGGCGGGGATTCAGAGTTGGGGAATCAGAGGCGGGGAATCAGAGGCGGGGAAACAGAGGCGGGGAATCAGATATGGGGAATCAGAGGTGGGGAATCAGAGGTTGGGAATCAGAAGCAGGGAATCAGAGGTGGGGAATCAGAGGCGGGGAATCAGAGGCAGGAAATCCGATGTGCGGAATCGGAGATGGGGAATCAGAGGCAGGGAATCAGAGGCGGGGAATCAGAGGCGGGGAATCAGAGGCCGGGAATCAGATATGGGGAAACAGAGGCGGGGAATCAGAGGCGGGGAAACAGAGGCGGGGAATCAGATATGGGGAATCAGAGGTGGGGAATCAGAGGTTGGGAATCAGAGGCAGGGAATCAGAGGCTGGGAATCAGATGCAGGGAATCAGATGCGGGGAATCAGAGGCGGGGAATCAGAGCTGGGGAATCAGAGGTGGGGAATCAGAGGCGGGGAATCAGAGGCGGGGAATCAGAGGCGGGGAAACAGAAGCAGGGAATCAGATATGGGGAATCAGAGGTGGGGTATCAGGGGCAGGGAATCAGTGGCAGGGAATCAGAGGCGGGGAATCAGAGGCGGGGAATCAGAGGCAGGGAATCAGACACGGGGAATCAGATATGGGGAAACAGAGGCGGGGAATCAGAGGCGGGCAAACAGAGGCGGGGAATTAGATAAGGGGAATCAGAGGTGGGGAATCAGAGGTGGTGAATCAGAGATGGGGAATCACAGGCGGGGAATCAGAGGCAGGGAATAGAACGCGGGGAATCAAAGGCGGGGAAACAGAGGCGGGGAATCAGATATGGGGAATCGGATGCGGGGAATCAGAGGCGGGGAATCAGAGCTGGGGAATAAGAGGCGGGGTATCAGAGTTGGGGCATCAGAGGTGGGGAATTAGATATGGGGAAACAGAGGCGGGGAATCAGAGGCGGGGAAACAGAGGTGGGGAATCAGATATGGGGAATCAGAGGTGGGGAATCAGAGGCAGGGAATCAGATGTGCGGAATCAGAGATGGGGAATCAGAGGCAGGGAATCAGAATCAGAAGCGGGGAATCAGAGGCCGGGAATCAGAGGCCGGGATTCAGATGCCGGGAATAAGAGGCCGGGAATCAGAGGTGGGGAATCAGAGTCCGGGAATCAGAGATGGGGATTCAGAGGCGGGGAATGATATATGGGGAATCAGAGGCGGGGAATCAGAGGCGGGGTAACAGAGGTGGGGAATCAGATATGGGGAATCAGAGGTGTCGAATCAAAGGCGGTGAATCAGAGATGGGGAATCAGTGGCGGGGAATCAGAGGCAGGGAATCAAACACGGGGAATCAGAGGCGGGGAATCAGAGCTGGGGAATCAGAGGTGGGGAATCAGAGTTGGGGAATCAGAGGCGGGGAATCAGATATGGGGAAACAGGGGCGGAGAATCAGAGGCAGGGAAACAGAGGCGGGGAATCAGATATGGGGAATCAGGGGTGGGGAATCAGAGGTTGGGAATCAGAGGCAGGGAATCAGAGGCGTGGAAACAGAGGCGGGGATTCAGATATGGGGAATCAGAGGTGGGGAATCAGGGGCGTGGAATCAGATGCAGGGAATTAGATGTGGTGAATCAGAGATGGGGAATCAGAGGCAGGGAATCAGAATCAGAAGCGGGGTATCAGAGGCCGGGAATCAGAGGAAGGTAATCAGAGGCAGGGGATCAAACACGGGGAATCAGAGGCTGGGAATCAGAGCTGGGGAATCACAGGCGGGGAATCAGAGATGGGGAATCAGAGGCGGGGAATCAGAGGCAGGGAATCAGATGCGGGGAATCAGAGGCGGGGAATCAGAGCTGGCGAATCAGAGGCGGGCAATCAGAGGTGGGCAATCAGAGGATGGGAATCAGATATGGGGAATCAGAGGCGGGGAATTAGAGCTGGGGAATCACAGGCGGGGAATCAGAGTTGGGGAATCAGAGGCGGGGAATCAGATATGGGGAAACAGAGTCGGGGAATCAGAGGCGGTGAAACAGAGGCGGGGAATCAGATATGGGGAATCAGAGGCGGGGAATCAGAGGCAGGGAATCAGATGCGGGGAATCAGAGGAGGGGAATCAGAGCTGGGGAATCAGAGGCGGGGTATTAGAGTTGGGGAATCAGAGGCGGGGAATCAGACGCGGGGAATCAGAGGGGGGGTATCATAGCTGGCGAATCAGAGGCGGGGAATCAGAGGTGGGCAATCAGAGGCCGGGAATCAGAGGTGGTGAATCAGAGATGGGGAATCAGAGGCGGGGAATCAGTGGCAGGGAATCAGATATGGGGAATCAGAGGCGTGGAATCAGAGGCAGGGAATCAGACACGGGGAATCAGACACGGGGAATCAGAGGTGGGGAATCAGAGATGGGGAATCAGAGGCGGTGAATCAGAGATGGGGAATCAGAGGCGGGGAATCAGAGGCAGGAAATCAGATATGGGGAATCAGAGGCTGGGATTCAGAAGCGGGGAATCAGAGGCAGGGAATCAGACACGGGGAATCAGAGGTGGGGAATCAGAGATGGGGAATCAGAGGCGGGGAATCACAGGCAGGGAATCAGACGCGGGGAATCTGAGGCGGGGAATCAGAGCTGGGGAATCAGAGGTGGGGAATCAGAGTTGGGGAATCAGAGGCAGGGAATCGGATGTGCGGAATCAGAGATGGGGAATCAGATGTGGGGAATCAGAGGAATCAGAGATGGGGAATCAGAGGCGGGGAATCAGAGGCAGGAAATCAGACACGGGGATTCAGAGGCTGGGAATCAGACGGGGGGAATCAAAGGCGGGGAATAAGAGCTGGGGAATCAGAGGCAGGGAATCAGAGTTTGGGATTCAGAGACGGGGAATCAGATATGGGGAAAGAGAGGCGGGGAATCAGAGGCGGGCAAACAGAGGCGGGGAATTAGATATGGGGAATCAGAGGTGGGGAATCAGAGGTGGTGAATAAGTGATGGGGAATCACAGGCGGGGAATCAGAGGCAGGGAATAGAACGCAGGGAATCAGACGCAGGGAATCAGAGCTGGGGAATCAGAGGCGGGGAATCATAGTTGGGAATCAGAGGCGGGGAATCAGATATGGGGAAACAGAGGCGGGGAATCAGAGGCGGGGAAACAGAGGCGGGGAATCAGATATGGGGAATCGGATGCGGGGAATCAGAGGCGGGGAATCAGAGCTGGGGAATCAGAGGCGGGGAATCAGAGTTGGGGCATCAGAGGTGGGGAATTAGATATCGGGAAACAGAGGTGGGGAATCAGAGGCGGGGAAACAGAGGCGGGGAATCAGATATGGGGAATCAGAGGTGGGGAATCAGAGGCAGGGAATCAGATGTGCGGAATCAGAGATGGGGAATCAGAGGCAGGGAATCAGAATCAGAAGCGGGGAATCAGAGGCCGGGAATCAGAGGCCGGGAATCAGATTCTGGGAATAAGAGGCCGGGAATCAGAGGTGGGGAATCAGAGTCCGGGAATCAGAGATGGGGATTCAGAGGCGGGGAATGAGATATGGAGAATCAGAGGCGGGGAATCAGAGGCCGGGAAACAGAGGTGGGGAATGAGATATGGGGAATCAGAGGTGGCGAATCAAAGGCGGTGAATCAGAGATGGGGAATCAGAGGCGGGGAATCAGAGGCAGGGAATCAGATGCGGGGAATCAGAGGCGGGGAATCAGAGCTGGCGAATCAGAGGCGGGGAATCAGAGGTGGGCAATAAGAGCCGGGGAATCAGATATTGGGAATCAGAGGCGGAAATCAGAGGCGGGGAAACAGAGGTGGGGAATCAGATATGGGGAAACAGAGGTGGCGAATCAAAGGCGGTGAATCAGAGATGGGGAATCAGAGGCGGGGAATCAGAGGCAGGGAATCAAAAACGGGGAATCAGAGGCGGGGAATCAGAGCTGGGGAATCAGAGGCGGGGAAGCAGAGTAGGAGAATCAGAGGTGGGGAATCAGATATGGGGAAACAGGGGTGGGGAATCAGAGGCTGGGAAACAGAGGCGGGGAATCAGATATGGGGAATCAGAGGTGTGGAATCAGAGGTTGGGAATCAGAGGCGGGGAAACAGAGGAGGGGAATCAGATATGGGGAATCAGAGGTGGCGAATTAAAGGCGGTGAATCAGAGATGGGGAATCAGGGCAGGGAATCAGAGGCAGGGAATCAAACACGGGGAATCAGAGGCGTGGAATCAGAGCTGGGGAATCAGAGGCGGGGATTCAGAGTTGGGGAATCAGAGGCGGGGAATCAGAGGCGGGGAAACAGAGGCGGGGAATCAGATATGGGGAATCAGAGGTGGGGAATCAGAGGTTGGGAATCAGAAGCAGGGAATCAGAGGCGGGGAATCAGAGGCGGGGAATCAGAGGCAGGAAATCCGATGTGCGGAATCGGAGATGGGGAATCAGAGGCAGGGAATCAGAGGCGGGGAATCAGAGGCGGGGAATCAGAGGCCGGGAATCAGATATGGGGAAACAGAGGCGGGGAATCAGAGGCGGGGAAACAGAAGCGGGGAATCAGATATGGGGAATCAGAGGTGGGGAATCAGAGGTTGGGAATCAGAGGCAGGGAATCAGAGGCTGGGAATCAGATGCAGGGAATCAGATGCGGGGAATCAGAGGCGGGGAATCAGAGCTGGGGAATCAGAGGTGGGGAATCAGAGTTGGGGAATCAGAGTCGGGGACTTAGATATGGGGAAACAGAGGCAGGGAATCAGAGGCGGGGAAACAGACGCGGGGAATCAGAGGCGGGGAATCAGAGGTGGGCAATAAGAGCCGGGGAATCAGATATTGGGAATCAGAGGCGGAAATCAGAGGCGGGGAAACAGAGGTGGGGAATCAGATATGGGGAAACAGAAGCAGGGAATCAGATATGGGGAATCAGAGGTGGGGTATCAGGGGCAGGGATCAGTGGCAGGGAATCAGAGGCGGGGAATCAGAGGCGGGGAATCAGAGGCAGGGAATCAGACACGGGGAATCAGATATGGGGAAACAGAGGCGGGGAATCAGAGGCGGGCAAACAGAGGCGGGGAATTAGATAAGGGGAATCAGAGGTGGGGAATCAGAGGTGGTGAATCAGAGATGGGGAATCACAGGCGGGGAATCAGAGGCAGGGAATAGAACGCGGGGAATCAAAGGCTGGGAAACAGAGGCGGGGAATCAGATATGGGGAATCGGATGCGGGGAATCAGAGGCGGGGAATCAGAGCTGGGGAATCAGAGGCGGGGTATGAGAGTTGGGGCATCAGAGGTGGGGAATTAGATATGGGGAAACAGAGGCGGGGAATCAGAGGCGGGGAAACAGAGGTGGGGAATCAGATATGGGGAATCAGAGGTGGGGAATCAGAGGCAGGGAATCAGATGTGCGGAATCAGAGATGGGGAATCAGAGGCAGGGAATCAGAATCAGAAGCGGGGAATCAGAGGCCGGGAATCAGAGGCCGGGATTCAGATGCCGGGAATAAGAGGCCGGGAATCAGAGGTGGGGAATCAGAGTCCGGGAATCAGAGATGGGGATTCAGAGGCGGGGAATGATATATGGGGAATCAGAGGCGGGGAATCAGAGGCGGGGAATCAGAGGTGGGGAATCAGATATGGGGAATCAGAGGTGTCGAATCAAAGGCGGTGAATCAGATATGGGGAAACAGGGGCGGAGAATCAGAGGCAGGGAAACAGAGGCGGGGAATCAGATATGGGGAATCAGGGGTGGGGAATCAGAGGTTGGGAATCAGAGGCAGGGAATCAGAGGCGTGGAAACAGAGGCGGGGATTCAGATATGGGGTATCAGAGGTGGGGAATCAGGGGCGTGGAATCAGATGCAGGGAATTAGATGTGGTGAATCAGAGATGGGGAATCAGAGGCAGGGAATCAGAATCAGAAGCGGGGTATCAGAGGCCGGGAATCAGAGGAAGGTAATCAGAGGCAGGGGATCAAACACGGGGAATCAGAGGCTGGGAATCAGAGCTGGGGAATCACAGGCGGGGAATCAGAGATGGGGAATCAGAGGCGGGGAATCAGAGGCAGGGAATCAGATGCGGGGAATCAGAGGCGGGGAATCAGAGCTGGCGAATCAGAGGCGGGCAATCAGAGGTGGGCAATCAGAGGATGGGAATCAGATATGGGGAATCAGAGGCGGGGAATTAGAGCTGGGGAATCACAGGCGGGGAATCAGAGTTGGGGAATCAGAGGCGGGGAATCAGATATCGGGAAACAGAGTCGGGGAATCAGAGGCGGTGAAACAGAGGCGGGGAATCAGATATGGGGAATCAGAGGTGGGGAATCAGAGGTTGGGAATCAGAGGCCTGGAATCAGAGGCGGGGAATCAGAGGCAGGGAATCAGATGCGGGGAATCAGAGGAGGGGAATCAGAGCTGGGGAATCAGAGGCGGGGTATTAGAGTTGGGGAATCAGAGGCGGGGAATCAGACGCGGGGAATCAGAGGGGGGGTATCATAGCTGGCGAATCAGAGGCGGGGAATCAGAGGTGGGCAATCAGAGGCCGGGAATCAGAGGTGGTGAATCAGAGATGGGGAATCAGAGGCGGGGAATCGGTGGCAGGGAATCAGATATGGGGAATCAGAGGCGTGGAATCAGAGGCAGGGAATCAGACACGGGGAATCAGACACGGGGAATCAGAGGTGGGGAATCAGAGATGGGGAATCAGAGGCGGTGAATCAGAGATGGGGAATCAGAGGCGGGGAATCAGAGGCAGGAAATCAGATATGGGGAATCAGAGGCTGGGATTCAGAAGCGGGGAATCAGAGGCAGGGAATCAGACACGGGGAATCAGAGGTGGGGAATCAGAGATGGGGAATCAGAGGCGGGGAATCACAGGCAGGGAATCAGACGCGGGGAATCTGAGGCGGGGAATCAGAGCTGGGGAATCAGAGGTGGGGAATCAGAGTTGGGGAATCAGAGGCAGGGAATCGGATGTGCGGAATCAGAGATGGGGAATCAGATGTGGGGAATCAGAGGAATCAGAGATGGGGAATCAGTGGCGGGGAATCAGAGGCAGGAAATCAGACACGGGGATTCAGAGGCTGGGAATCAGACGGGGGGAATCAAAGGCGGGGAATAAGAGCTGGGGAATCAGAGGCAGGGAATCAGAGTTTGGGATTCAGAGACGGGGAATCAGATATGGGGAAAGAGAGGCGGGGAATCAGAGGCGGGCAAACAGAGGCGGGGAATTAGATATGGGGAATCAGAGGTGGGGAATCAGAGGTGGTGAATAAGTGATGGGGAATCACAGGCGGGGAATCAGAGGCAGGGAATAGAACGCAGGGAATCAGACGCAGGGAATCAGAGCTGGGGAATCAGAGGCGGGGAATCATAGTTGGGAATCAGAGGCGGGGAATCAGATATGGGGAAACAGAGGCGGGGAATCAGAGGCGGGGAAACAGAGGCGGGGAATCAGATATGGGGAATCGGATGCGGGGAATCAGAGGCGGGGAATCAGAGCTGGGGAATCAGAGGCGGGGAATCAGAGTTGGGGCATCAGAGCTGGGGAATTAGATATCGGGAAACAGAGGTGGGGAATCAGAGGCGGGGAAACAGAGGGGGGGAATCAGATATGGGGAATCAGAGGTGGGGAATCAGAGGCAGGGAATCAGATGTGCGGAATCAGAGATGGGGAATCAGAGGCAGGGAATCAGAATCAGAAGCGGGGAATCAGAGGCCGGGAATCAGAGGCCGGGAATCAGATTCTGGGAATAAGAGGCCGGGAATCAGAGGTGGGGAATCAGAGTCCGGGAATCAGAGATGGGGATTCAGAGGCGGGGAATGAGATATGGAGAATCAGAGGCGGGGAATCAGAGGCCGGGAAACAGAGGTGGGGAATGAGATATGGGGAATCAGAGGTGGCGAATCAAAGGCGGTGAATCAGAGATGGGGAATCAGAGGCGGGGAATCAGAGGCAGGGAATCAGATGCGGGGAATCAGAGGCGGGGAATCAGAGCTGGCGAATCAGAGGCGGGGAATCAGAGGTGGGCAATAAGAGCCGGGGAATCAGATATTGGGAATCAGAGGCGGAAATCAGAGGCGGGGAAACAGAGGTGGGGAATCAGATATGGGGAAACAGAGGTGGCGAATCAAAGGCGGTGAATCAGAGATGGGGAATCAGAGGCGGGGAATCAGAGCTGGGGAATCAGAGGCGGGGAAGCAGAGTAGGAGAATCAGAGGTGGGGAATCAGATATGGGGAAACAGGGGTGGGGAATCAGAGGCTGGGAAACAGAGGCGGGGAATCAGATATGGGGAATCAGAGGTGTGGAATCAGAGGTTGGGAATCAGAGGCGGGGAAACAGAGGAGGGGAATCAGATATGGGGAATCAGAGGTGGCGAATTAAAGGCGGTGAATCGGAGATGGGGAATCAGGGCAGGGAATCAGAGGCAGGGAATCAAACACGGGGAATCAGAGGCGTGGAATCAGAGCTGGGGAATCAGAGGCGGGGATTCAGAGTTGGGGAATCAGAGGCGGGGAATCAGAGGCGGGGAAACAGAGGCGGGGAATCAGATATGGGGAATCAGAGGTGGGGAATCAGAGGTTGGGAATCAGAAGCAGGGAATCAGAGGCGGGGAATCAGAGGCGGGGAATCAGAGGCAGGAAATCCGATGTGCGGAATCGGAGATGGGGAATCAGAGGCAGGGAATCAGAGGCGGGGAATCAGAGGCGGGGAATCAGAGGCCGGGAATCAGATATGGGGAAACAGAGGCGGGGAATCAGAGGCAAGGAAACAGAGGCGGGGAATCAGATATGGGGAATCAGAGGTGGGGAATCAGAGGTTGGGAATCAGAGGCAGGGAATCAGAGGCTGGGAATCAGATGCAGGGAATCAGATGCGGGGAATCAGAGGCGGGGAATCAGAGCTGGGGAATCAGAGGTGGGGAATCAGAGTTGGGGAATCAGAGTCGGGGACTTAGATATGGGGAAACAGAGGCAGGGAATCAGAGGCGGGGAAACAGACGCGGGGAATCAGAGGCGGGTATCAGAGCTGGGGAATCAGAGGCGGGGAATCAGAGTTGGGGAATCAGAGGCGGGGAATCAGAGGCGGGGAATCAGAGGCGGGGAATCAGAGGCGGGGAAACAGAAGCAGGGAATCAGATATGGGGAATCAGAGGTGGGGTATCAGGGGCAGGGAATCAGTGGCAGGGAATCAGAGGCGGGGAATCAGAGGCGGGGAATCAGAGGCAGGGAATCAGACACGGGGAATCAGATATGGGGAAACAGAGGCGGGGAATCAGAGGCGGGCAAACAGAGGCGGGGAATTAGATAAGGGGAATCAGAGGTGGGGAATCAGAGGTGGTGAATCAGAGATGGGGAATCACAGGCGGGGAATCAGAGGCAGGGAATAGAACGCGGGGAATCAAAGGCGGGGAAACAGAGGCGGGGAATCAGATATGGGGAATCGGATGCGGGGAATCAGAGGCGGGGAATCAGAGCTGGGGAATCAGAGGCGGGGTATGAGAGTTGGGGCATCAGAGGTGGGGAATTAGATATGGGGAAACAGAGGCGGGGAATCAGAGGCGGGGAAACAGAGGTGGGGAATCAGATATGGGGAATCAGAGGTGGGGAATCAGAGGCAGGGAATCAGATGTGCGGAATCAGAGATGGGGAATCAGAGGCAGGGAATCAGAATCAGAAGCGGGGAATCAGAGGCCGGGAATCAGAGGCCGGGATTCAGATGCCGGGAATAAGAGGCCGGGAATCAGAGGTTGGGAATCAGAGTCCGGGAATCAGAGATGGGGATTCAGAGGCGGGGAATGATATATGGGGAATCAGAGGCGGGGAATCAGAGGCGGGGTAACAGAGGTGGGGAATCAGATATGGGGAATCAGAGGTGTCGAATCAAAGGCGGTGAATCAGAGATGGGGAATCAGAGGCGGGGAATCAGAGGCAGGGAATCAAACACGGGGAATCAGAGGCGGGGAATCAGAGCTGGGGAATCAGAGGTGGGGAATCAGAGTTGGGGAATCAGAGGCGGGGAATCAGATATGGGGAAACAGGGGCGGAGAATCAGAGGCAGGGAAACAGAGGCGGGGAATCAGATATGGGGAATCAGGGGTGGGGAATCAGAGGTTGGGAATCAGAGGCAGGGAATCAGAGGCGTGAAAACAGAGGCGGGGATTCAGATATGGGGAATCAGAGGTGGGGAATCAGGGGCGTGGAATCAGATGCAGGGAATTAGATGTGGTGAATCAGAGATGGGGAATCAGAGGCAGGGAATCAGAATCAGAAGCGGGGTATCAGAGGCCGGGAATCAGAGGAAGGTAATCAGAGGCAGGGGATCAAACACGGGGAATCAGAGGCTGGGAATCAGAGCTGGGGAATCACAGGCGGGGAATCAGAGATGGGGAATCAGAGGCGGGGAATCAGAGGCAGGGAATCAGATGCGGGGAATCAGAGGCGGGGAATCAGAGCTGGCGAATCAGAGGCGGGCAATCAGAGGTGGGCAATCAGAGGATGGGAATCAGATATGGGGAATCAGAGGCGGGGAATTAGAGCTGGGGAATCACAGGCGGGGAATCAGAGTTGGGGAATCAGAGGCGGGGAATCAGATATGGGGAAACAGAGTCGGGGAATCAGAGGCGGTGAAACAGAGGCGGGGAATCAGATATGGGGAATCAGAGGTGGGGAATCAGAGGTTGGGAATCAGAGGCCTGGAATCAGAGGCGGGGAATCAGAGGCAGGGAATCAGATGCGGGGAATCAGAGGAGGGGAATCAGAGCTGGGGAATCAGAGGCGGGGTATTAGAGTTGGGGAATCAGAGGCGGGGAATCAGACGCGGGGAATCAGAGGGGGGGTATCATAGCTGGCGAATCAGAGGCGGGGAATCAGAGGTGGGCAATCAGAGGCCGGGAATCAGAGGTGGTGAATCAGAGATGGGGAATCAGAGGCGGGGAATCAGTGGCAGGGAATCAGATATGGGGAATCAGAGGCGTGGAATCAGAGGCAGGGAATCAGACACGGGGAATCAGACACGGGGAATCAGAGGTGGGGAATCAGAGATGGGGAATCAGAGGCGGTGAATCAGAGATGGGGAATCAGAGGCGGGGAATCAGAGGCAGGAAATCAGATATGGGGAATCAGAGGCTGGGATTCAGAAGCGGGGAATCAGAGGCAGGGAATCAGACACGGGGATTCAGAGGTGGGGAATCAGAGATGGGGAATCAGAGGCGGGGAATCACAGGCAGGGAATCAGACGCGGGGAATCTGAGGCGGGGAATCAGAGCTGGGGAATCAGAGGTGGGGAATCAGAGTTGGGGAATCAGAGGCAGGGAATCGGATGTGCGGAATCAGAGATGGGGAATCAGATGTGGGGAATCAGAGGAATCAGAGATGGGGAATCAGAGGCGGGGAATCAGAGGCAGGAAATCAGACACGGGGATTCAGAGGCTGGGAATCAGACGGGGGGAATCAAAGGCGGGGAATAAGAGCTGGGGAATCAGAGGCAGGGAATCAGAGTTTGGGATTCAGAGACGGGGAATCAGATATGTGGAAAGAGAGGCGGGGAATCAGAGGTGGGCAACCAGAGGCGGGGAATTAGATATGGGGAATCAGAGGTGGGGAATCAGAGGCAGGGAATAGAACGCAGGGAATCAGACGCAGGGAATCAGAGCTGGGGAATCAGAGGCGGGGAATCATAGTTGGGAATCAGAGGCGGGGAATCAGATATGGGGAAACAGAGGCGGGGAATCAGAGGCGGGGAAACAGAGGCGGGGAATCAGATATGGGGAATCGGATGCGGGGAATCAGAGGCGGGGAATCAGAGCTGGGGAATCAGAGGCGGGGAATCAGAGTTGGGGCATCAGAGGTGGGGAATTAGATATCGGGAAACAGAGGTGGGGAATCAGAGGCGGGGAAACAGAGGCGGGGAATCAGATATGGGGAATCAGAGGTGGGGAATCAGAGGCAGGGAATCAGATGTGCGGAATCAGAGATGGGGAATCAGAGGCAGGGAATCAGAATCAGAAGCGGGGAATCAGAGGCCGGGAATCAGAGGCCGGGAATCAGATTCTGGGAATAAGAGGCCGGGAATCAGAGGTGGGGAATCAGAGTCCGGGAATCAGAGATGGGGATTCAGAGGCGGGGAATGAGATATGGAGAATCAGAGGCGGGGAATCAGAGGCCGGGAAACAGAGGTGGGGAATCAGATATGGGGAATCAGAGGTGGCGAATCAAAGGCGGTGAATCAGAGATGGGGAATCAGAGGCGGGGAATCAGAGGCAGGGAATCAGATGCGGGGAATCAGAGGCGGGGAATCAGAGCTGGCGAATCAGAGGCGGGGAATCAGAGGTGGGCAATCAGAGGCGGGGAATCAGATATGGGGAATCAGAGGCGGGGAATCAGAGGCGGGGAAACAGAGGCGGGGAATCAAATATAGGGAATCAGAGGTGGGGAATCAGAGGTTGTGAATCAGTGATGGGGAATCAAGGCGGGGAATCAGAGGCAGGGAATCAGACACGGGGAATCAGAGGCGGGGATTCAGAGCTGGGGAATCAGAGGCGGGGAATCAGAGGCAGGGAATCAGAGGCAGGGAATCAGATATGGGGAATCAGAGGGGGGGAATCAGAGGCGGGGAAACAGAGGCGGGGAATCAGATATGGGGAATCAGAGGTGGGGAATCAGGGGCAGGGAATCAGTGGCAGGGAATCAGAGGCGGGGAATCAGAGGCGGGGAATCAGAGGCAGGGAATCAGACACGGGGAATCAGAGGCGGGGAATCAGAGATGGGGAATCAGAGGCGGGGAATCAGAGGCAGGGAATCGGACGCCGGGAATCAGAGTCGGGGAATCAGAGCTGGGGAATCAGAGGCGGGGAATCAGAGTTCGGGAATCAGAGGCGGGGAATCAGATATGGGGAAATAGAGGCGGGGAATCAGATATGGGGAATCAGAGGTGTGGAATCAGAGGTTGTGAATCAGAGGAAGGGAATCAGAGTCGGGGAAACAGAAGCGGGGAATCAGATATGTGGAATCAGAGGTGGCGAATCAAAGGCGGTGAAACAGAGATGGGGAATCAGGGCAGGGAATCAGAGGCAGGGAATCAAACACGGGGAATCAGAGCTGGGGAATCAGAGACGGGGAATCAGAGTTGGGAATCAGAGGCGGGGAATCAGAGGCGGGGAAACAGAGGCGGGGAATCAGATATGGGGAATCAGAGGTGGGGAATCAGAGGTTGGGAATCAGAGGCAGGGAATCAGAGGCGGGGAATCAGAGGCGGGGAATCAGAGGAAGGGAATCAGATGTGCGGAATCGGAGATGGGGAATCAGAGGCAGGGAATCAGAGGCGGGGAATCAGAGGCGGGGAATCAGAGGCCGGGAATCAGATATGGGGAAACTGAGGCGGGGAATCCGAGGCTGGGAATCAGAGGTTGGGAATCAGAGGCAGGGAATCAGAGGCTTGGAATCAGATGCAGGGAATCAGATGCGGGGAATCAGAGGCGGGGAATCAGAGCTGGGGAATCAGAGGTGGGGAATCAGATTTGGGGAATCAGAAGTGGGGACTTAGATATTGGGAAACAGAGGCGGGGAATCAGATATGGGGAATCAGAGGTGGGGAATCAGAGGCAGGGAATCAGATGTGCGGAATCAGAGATGGGGAATCAGAGGCAGGGAAACAGAATCAGAAGCAGGGAATCAGAGGCCGGAATCAGATGCTGGGAATCAGAGGCCTGGAATCAGAGGCGGGGAATCAGAGGCAGGGAATCAGATGCGGGGAATCAGAGGCGGGGAATCAGAGCTGGGGAATCAGAGGCGGGGTATTAGAGTTGGGGAATCAGAGGCGGGGAATCAGATATGGGGAAACAGAGGTAGGGAATCAGAGGCGGGGAAACAGAGGCAGGGAATCAGATATGGTGAATCAGAGGCGGGGAATCAGAGGTGGGGAATCATAGGCAGGGAATCGGATGTGCGGAATCAGAGATGGGGAATCAGAGGCCGGGAATCAGAGGTGGTGAATCAGAGATGGGGAATCAGAGGCGGGGAATCAGAGGCAGGGTATCAGACGCGGGGAATCAGAGGTGGGCAATCAGAGGCGGGGAATCAGATATGGGGAATCAGAGGCGGGGAATCAGAGGCGGGGAAACAGAGGCGGGGAATCAGATATGGGGAATCAGAGGTGGGGCATCTGAGGTTGTGAATCACAGATGGGGAATCAGAGGCGGGGAATCAGAGGCAGGGAATCAGATGCGGGGAATCAGAGGCGGGGATTCAGAGCTGGGGAATCAGAAGCGGGGAATCAGAGTTGGGGAATCAGAGGCGGGGAATCAGATATGGGGAATCAGAGGCAGGGAATCAGAGGCGGGGAATCAGAGGCAGGGAATCGGACTCGGGGAATCTGAGGCGGGGAATCAGAGCTGGGGAATCAGAGGTGGGGAATCAGAGTTGGGGAATCAGAGGCAGGGAATTGGATGTGCGGAATCAGAGATGGGGAATCAGAGGTGGGGAATCAGAGGCGGTGAATCAGAGATGGGGAATCAGAGGCGGGGAATCTGAGGCAGGATATCAGACACGGGTATTCAGAGGCTGGGAATCAGATATGGGGAAACAGAGGCGGGGAATCAGAGGCGGGCAAACAGAGGCGGGGAATTAGATATGGGGAATCAGAGGTAGGGAATCAGAGGTGGTGAATCAGTGATGGGGAATCACAGGCGGGGAATCAGAGGCAGGGAATAGAACGCGGGGAATCAGAGGCAGGGAATCAGAGCTGGGGAATCAGAGGCAGGGAATCATAGTTGGGAATCAGAGGCGGGAATCAGATATGGGGAAACAGAGGCGGGGAATCAGAGGCGGGGAAACAGAGGCGGGGAATCAGATATGGGGAATCGGATGCAGGGAATCAGAGGCGGGGAATCAGAGCTGGGGAATCAGAGGCGGGGAATCAGAGTTGGGGCATCAGAGGTGGGGAATTAGATATAGGGAAACAGAGGAGGTGAATCAGAGGCGGGCAAACAGAGGCGGGGAATTAGATATGGGGAATCAGAGGTAGGGAATCAGAGGTGGTGAATCAGTGATGGGGAATCACAGGCGGGGAATCAGAGGCAGGGAATAGAACGCGGGGAATCAGAGGCAGGGAATCAGAGCTGGGGAATCAGAGGCGGGGAATCAGAGGTGGGGAATCAGAGGCGGGGAATCAGAGGCAGGGAATCGGACGCCGGGAATCAGAGGCGGGGAATCAGAGCTGGGGAATCAGAGGCGGAGAATCAGAGTTGGGGAATCAGAGGCGGGGAATCAGATATGGGGAAATAGAGGCGGGGAATCAGATATGGGGAATCAGAGGTGTGGAATCAGATGTTGGGAATCAGAGGCAGGGAATCAGAGGCGGGTAAACAGAGGCGGGGAATCAGATATGGGGAATCAGAGGTGGCGAATCAAAGGCGGTGAAACAGAGATGGGGAATCAGGGCAGGGAATCAGAGGCAGGGAATCAGAGCTGGGGAAACAGAGGCGGGGAATCAGATATGGGAAATCAGAGGTGGGGAATCAGGGGCGGGGAATCAGTGGCAGGGAATCAGAGCTTGGGAATCAGAGGTGGGGAATCACAGCTGGGGAAACAGAGGCGGGGAATCAGATATGGGGAATCAGAGGTGGGGAATCAGGGGCGGGGTATCAGTGGCAGGGAATCAGAGGCCGGGAATAAAAGGCGGGGAATCAGAGCTGGGGAATCAGAGGCGGGGAATCAGAGTTGGGGAATCAGAGGAGGGGAATCAGATATGGGGAAACAGAGGCCGGGAATCAGAGGCAGGGTAACAGAGGCGGGGAATCAGATATGGGGAATCAGAGGTGGGGAATTAGAGGTTGCGAATCAGAGGCGGGGAAACAGAGGCGGGGAATCAAATATAGGGAATCAGAGGTGGGGAATCAGAGGTTGTGAATCAGAGATGGGGAATCAAGGCGGGGAATCAGAGGCAGGGAATCAGACGCGGGGAATCAGAGGCGGGGATTCAGAGCTGGGGAATCAGAGGTGGTGAATCATAGTTGGGGAATCAGAGGCAGGGAATCAGATATGGGGAATCAGAGGCGGGGAATCAGAGGCGGGGAAACAGAGGCGGGGAATCAGATATGGGGAATCAGAATTGGGGAATCAGGGGCAGGGAATCAGTGGCAGGGAATCAGAGGCGGGGAATCAGAGGCGGGGAATCAGAGGCAGGGAATCAGACACGGGGAATCGGAGGCGGGGAATCAGAGATGGGGAATCAGAGGCGGGGAATCAGAGGCAGGGAATCGGACTCCGGGAATCAGAGTCGGGGAATCAGAGCTGGGGAATCAGAGGCGGGGAATCAGAGTTGGGGAATCAGAGGCGGGGAATCAGATATGGGGAAATAGAGGCGGGGAATCAGATATGGGGAATCAGAGGTGTGGAATCAGAGGTTGGGAATCAGAGGCAGGGAATCAGAGTCGGGGAAACAGAGGCGGGGAATCAGATATGGTGAATCAGAGGTGGCGAATCAAAGGCGGTGAAACAGAGATGGGGAATCAGGGCAGGGAATCAGAGGCAGGGAATCAAACACGGGGAATCAGAGCTGGGGAATCAGAGGCGGGGAATCAGAGTTGGGAATCAGAGGCGGGGAATCAGAAGCGGGGAAACAGAGGCGGGGAATCAGATATGGGGAATCAGAGGTGGGGAATCCGAGGTTGGGAATCAGAGGCAGGGAATCAGAGGCGGGGAATCAGAGGCGGGGAATCAGAGGAAGGGAATCAGATGTGCGGAATCGGAGATGGGGAATCAGAGGCAGGGAATCAGAGGCGGGGAATCAGAGGCGGGGAATCAGAGGCCGGGAATCAGATATGGGGAAACAGAGGCGGGGAATCCGTGGCAGGGAAACAGAGGCGGGGAATCAGATATGGGGAATCAGAGGTGGGGAATGAGGTTGGGAATCAGACGCAGGGAATCAGAGGCTTGGAATCAGATGCAGGGAATCAGATGCGGGGAATCAGAGGCGGGGAATCAGAGCTGGGGAATCAGAGGTGGGGAATCAGATTTGGGGAATCAGAGGCGGGAACTTAGATATTGGGAAACAGAGGCGGGGAATCAGAGGCGGGGAAACCCAGGCGGGGAATCAGATATGGGGAATCAGAGGTGGGGAATCAGAGGCAAGGAATCAGATGTGCGGAATCAGAGGTGGGGAATCAGAGGCAGGGAATCAGAATCAGAAGCAGGGAATCAGAGGCCGGGAATAAGAGGCCGGAATCAGATGCTGGGAATCAGAGGCCTGGAATCAGAGGCGGGGAATCAGAGGCAGGGAATCAGATGCGGGGAATCAGAGGCGGGGAATCAGAGCTGCGGAATCAGAGGTGGGGTATTAGAGTTGGGGAATCAGAGGCGGGGAATCAGAGGTGGGGAATCAGAGGCGGGGAAACAGAGGCAGGGAATCAGATATGGGGAATCAGAGGTGGGGAATCAGAGATGGGGAATCAGAGGCGGTGAATCAGAGATGGGGAATCAGAGGCGGGGAATCAGAGGCAGGAAATCAGACACGGGGATTGAGAGGCTGGGAATCAGACGGGGGGAATCAAAGGCGGGGAATCAGAGCTGGGGAATCAGAGGCAGGGAATCAGAGGCGGGGAATCAGATATGGGGAATCAGAGGCTGGGATTCAGAGGCGGGGAATAAGAGGCAGGGAATCAGACACGGGGAATCAGAGGTGGGGAATCAGAGATGGGGAATCAGAGGCGGGGAATAAGAGGCAGGGAATCAGACGCGATGAATCTGAGGCGGGGAATCAGAGCTGGGGAATCAGAGGTGGGGAATCAGAGTTGGGGAATCAGAGGCAGGGAATCGGATGTGCGGAATCAGAGATGCGGAATCAGATGTGGGGAATCAGAGGAATCAGAGATGGGGAATCAGAGGCGGGGAATCAGAGGCAGGAAATCAGACACGGGGATTCAGAGGCTGGGAATCAGACGGGGGGAATCAAAGGCGGGGAATCAGAGCTGGGGAATCAGAGGCAGGGAATCAGAGTTGGGGATTCAGAGACGGGGAATCAGATATGGGGAAACAGAGGCGGGGAATCAGAGGCGGGCAAACAGAGGCGGGGAATTAGATATGGGGAATCAGAGGTGGGGAATCAGAGGTGGTGAATCAGTGATGGGGAATCACAGGCGGGGAATCAGAGGCAGGGAATAGAACGCAGGGAATCAGACGTAGGGAATCAGAGCTGGGGAATCAGAGGCGGGGAATCATAGTTGGGAATCAGAGGCGGGGAATCAGATATGGGGAAACAGAGGCCGGGAATCAGTGGCGGGGAAACAGAGGCGGGGAATCAGATATGGGGAATAGGATGCGGGGAATCAGAGGCGGGGAATCAGAGCTGGGGAATCAGAGGCGGGGAATCAGAGTTGGGGCATCAGAGGTGGAGAATTAGATATAGGGAAACAGAGGCGGGGAATCAGAGGCGGGGAAACAGAGGCGGGGAATCAGATATGGGGAATCAGAGGTGGGGAATCAGAGGCAGGGAATCAGATGTGCGGAATCAGAGATGGGGAATCAGAGGCAGGGAATCAGAATCAGAAGCGGGGAATCAGAGGCCGGGAATCAGAGGCCGGGAATCAGATGCTGGGAATAAGAGGCCGGGAATCAGAGGTGGGGAATCAGAGTCCGGGAATCAGAGATGGGGATTCAGAGGCGGGGAATGAGATATGGAGAATCAGAGGCGGGGAATCAGAGGCCGGGAAACAGAGGTGGGGAATCAGATATGGGGAATCAGAGGTGGCGAATCAAAGGCGGTGAATCAGAGATGGGGAATCAGAGGCGGGGAATCAGAGGCAGGGAATCAGATGCGGGGAATCAGAGGCGGGGAATCAGAGCTGGCGAATCAGAGGCGGGGAATCAGAGGTGGGCAATCAGAGGCGGGGAATCAGATATGGGGAATCAGAGGCGGGGAATCAGAGGCGGGGAAACAGAGGCGGGGAATAAAATATAGGGAATCAGAGGTGGGGAATCAGAGGCGGGGAATCAGAGGTGGGGAATCAGAGGCGGGGAAACAGAGGCAGGGAATCAGATATGGGGAATCAGAGGTGGGGAATCAGAGATGGGGAATCAGAGGCGGTGAATCAGAGATGGGGGATCAGAGGCGGGGAATCAGAGGCAGGAAATCAGACACGGGGATTGAGAGGCTGGGAATCAGACGGGGGGAATCAAAGGCGGGGAATCAGAGCTGGGGAATCAGAGGCAGGGAATCAGAGATGGGGATTCAGAGGCGGGGAATGATATATGGGGAATCAGAGGCGGGGAATCAGAGGCGGGGTAACAGAGGTGGGGAATCAGATATGGGGAATCAGAGGTGTCGAATCAAAGGCGGTGAATCAGAGATGGGGAATCAGAGGCGGGGAATCAGAGGCAGGGAATCAAACACGGGGAATCAGAGGCGGGGAATCAGAGCTGGGGAATCAGAGGTGGGGAATCAGAGTTGGGGAATCAGAGGCGGGGAATCAGATATGGGGAAACAGGGGCGGAGAATCAGAGGCAGGGAAACAGAGGCGGGGAATCAGATATGGGGAATCAGGGGTGGGGAATCAGAGGTTGGGAATCAGAGGCAGGGAATCAGAGGCGTGAAAACAGAGGCGGGGATTCAGATATGGGGAATCAGAGGTGGGGAATCAGGGGCGTGGAATCAGATGCAGGGAATTAGATGTGGTGAATCAGAGATGGGGAATCAGAGGCAGGGAATCAGAATCAGAAGCGGGGTATCAGAGGCCGGGAATCAGAGGAAGGTAATCAGAGGCAGGGGATCAAACACGGGGAATCAGAGGCTGGGAATCAGAGCTGGGGAATCACAGGCGGGGAATCAGAGATGGGGAATCAGAGGCGGGGAATCAGAGGCAGGGAATCAGATGCGGGGAATCAGAGGCGGGGAATCAGAGCTGGCGAATCAGAGGCGGGCAATCAGAGGTGGGCAATCAGAGGATGGGAATCAGATATGGGGAATCAGAGGCGGGGAATTAGAGCTGGGGAATCACAGGCGGGGAATCAGAGTTGGGGAATCAGAGGCGGGGAATCAGATATGGGGAAACAGAGTCGGGGAATCAGAGGCGGTGAAACAGAGGCGGGGAATCAGATATGGGGAATCAGAGGTGGGGAATCAGAGGTTGGGAATCAGAGGCCTGGAATCAGAGGCGGGGAATCAGAGGCAGGGAATCAGATGCGGGGAATCAGAGGAGGGGAATCAGAGCTGGGGAATCAGAGGCGGGGTATTAGAGTTGGGGAATCAGAGGCGGGGAATCAGACGCGGGGAATCAGAGGGGGGGTATCATAGCTGGCGAATCAGAGGCGGGGAATCAGAGGTGGGCAATCAGAGGCCGGGAATCAGAGGTGGTGAATCAGAGATGGGGAATCAGAGGCGGGGAATCAGTGGCAGGGAATCAGATATGGGGAATCAGAGGCGTGGAATCAGAGGCAGGGAATCAGACACGGGGAATCAGACACGGGGAATCAGAGGTGGGGAATCAGAGATGGGGAATCAGAGGCGGTGAATCAGAGATGGGGAATCAGAGGCGGGGAATCAGAGGCAGGAAATCAGATATGGGGAATCAGAGGCTGGGATTCAGAAGCGGGGAATCAGAGGCAGGGAATCAGACACGGGGATTCAGAGGTGGGGAATCAGAGATGGGGAATCAGAGGCGGGGAATCACAGGCAGGGAATCAGACGCGGGGAATCTGAGGCGGGGAATCAGAGCTGGGGAATCAGAGGTGGGGAATCAGAGTTGGGGAATCAGAGGCAGGGAATCGGATGTGCGGAATCAGAGATGGGGAATCAGATGTGGGGAATCAGAGGAATCAGAGATGGGGAATCAGAGGCGGGGAATCAGAGGCAGGAAATCAGACACGGGGATTCAGAGGCTGGGAATCAGACGGGGGGAATCAAAGGCGGGGAATAAGAGCTGGGGAATCAGAGGCAGGGAATCAGAGTTTGGGATTCAGAGACGGGGAATCAGATATGTGGAAAGAGAGGCGGGGAATCAGAGGTGGGCAACCAGAGGCGGGGAATTAGATATGGGGAATCAGAGGTGGGGAATCAGAGGCAGGGAATAGAACGCAGGGAATCAGACGCAGGGAATCAGAGCTGGGGAATCAGAGGCGGGGAATCATAGTTGGGAATCAGAGGCGGGGAATCAGATATGGGGAAACAGAGGCGGGGAATCAGAGGCGGGGAAACAGAGGCGGGGAATCAGATATGGGGAATCGGATGCGGGGAATCAGAGGCGGGGAATCAGAGCTGGGGAATCAGAGGCGGGGAATCAGAGTTGGGGCATCAGAGGTGGGGAATTAGATATCGGGAAACAGAGGTGGGGAATCAGAGGCGGGGAAACAGAGGCGGGGAATCAGATATGGGGAATCAGAGGTGGGGAATCAGAGGCAGGGAATCAGATGTGCGGAATCAGAGATGGGGAATCAGAGGCAGGGAATCAGAATCAGAAGCGGGGAATCAGAGGCCGGGAATCAGAGGCCGGGAATCAGATTCTGGGAATAAGAGGCCGGGAATCAGAGGTGGGGAATCAGAGTCCGGGAATCAGAGATGGGGATTCAGAGGCGGGGAATGAGATATGGAGAATCAGAGGCGGGGAATCAGAGGCCGGGAAACAGAGGTGGGGAATCAGATATGGGGAATCAGAGGTGGCGAATCAAAGGCGGTGAATCAGAGATGGGGAATCAGAGGCGGGGAATCAGAGGCAGGGAATCAGATGCGGGGAATCAGAGGCGGGGAATCAGAGCTGGCGAATCAGAGGCGGGGAATCAGAGGTGGGCAATCAGAGGCGGGGAATCAGATATGGGGAATCAGAGGCGGGGAATCAGAGGCGGGGAAACAGAGGCGGGGAATCAAATATAGGGAATCAGAGGTGGGGAATCAGAGGTTGTGAATCAGTGATGGGGAATCAAGGCGGGGAATCAGAGGCAGGGAATCAGACACGGGGAATCAGAGGCGGGGATTCAGAGCTGGGGAATCAGAGGCGGGGAATCAGAGGCAGGGAATCAGAGGCAGGGAATCAGATATGGGGAATCAGAGGGGGGGAATCAGAGGCGGGGAAACAGAGGCGGGGAATCAGATATGGGGAATCAGAGGTGGGGAATCAGGGGCAGGGAATCAGTGGCAGGGAATCAGAGGCGGGGAATCAGAGGCGGGGAATCAGAGGCAGGGAATCAGACACGGGGAATCAGAGGCGGGGAATCAGAGATGGGGAATCAGAGGCGGGGAATCAGAGGCAGGGAATCGGACGCCGGGAATCAGAGTCGGGGAATCAGAGCTGGGGAATCAGAGGCGGGGAATCAGAGTTCGGGAATCAGAGGCGGGGAATCAGATATGGGGAAATAGAGGCGGGGAATCAGATATGGGGAATCAGAGGTGTGGAATCAGAGGTTGTGAATCAGAGGAAGGGAATCAGAGTCGGGGAAACAGAAGCGGGGAATCAGATATGTGGAATCAGAGGTGGCGAATCAAAGGCGGTGAAACAGAGATGGGGAATCAGGGCAGGGAATCAGAGGCAGGGAATCAAACACGGGGAATCAGAGCTGGGGAATCAGAGACGGGGAATCAGAGTTGGGAATCAGAGGCGGGGAATCAGAGGCGGGGAAACAGAGGCGGGGAATCAGATATGGGGAATCAGAGGTGGGGAATCAGAGGTTGGGAATCAGAGGCAGGGAATCAGAGGCGGGGAATCAGAGGCGGGGAATCAGAGGAAGGGAATCAGATGTGCGGAATCGGAGATGGGGAATCAGAGGCAGGGAATCAGAGGCGGGGAATCAGAGGCGGGGAATCAGAGGCCGGGAATCAGATATGGGGAAACTGAGGCGGGGAATCCGAGGCTGGGAATCAGAGGTTGGGAATCAGAGGCAGGGAATCAGAGGCTTGGAATCAGATGCAGGGAATCAGATGCGGGGAATCAGAGGCGGGGAATCAGAGCTGGGGAATCAGAGGTGGGGAATCAGATTTGGGGAATCAGAAGTGGGGACTTAGATATTGGGAAACAGAGGCGGGAAATCAGAGGCGGGGAAACAGAGGCGGGGAATCAGATATGGGGAATCAGAGGTGGGGAATCAGAGGCAGGGAATCAGATGTGCGGAATCAGAGATGGGGAATCAGAGGCAGGGAAACAGAATCAGAAGCAGGGAATCAGAGGCCGGAATCAGATGCTGGGAATCAGAGGCCTGGAATCAGAGGCGGGGAATCAGAGGCAGGGAATCAGATGCGGGGAATCAGAGGCGGGGAATCAGAGCTGGGGAATCAGAGGCGGGGTATTAGAGTTGGGGAATCAGAGGCGGGGAATCAGATATGGGGAAACAGAGGTAGGGAATCAGAGGCGGGGAAACAGAGGCAGGGAATCAGATATGGTGAATCAGAGGCGGGGAATCAGAGGTGGGGAATCATAGGCAGGGAATCGGATGTGCGGAATCAGAGATGGGGAATCAGAGGCCGGGAATCAGAGGTGGTGAATCAGAGATGGGGAATCAGAGGCGGGGAATCAGAGGCAGGGTATCAGACGCGGGGAATCAGAGGTGGGCAATCAGAGGCGGGGAATCAGATATGGGGAATCAGAGGCGGGGAATCAGAGGCGGGGAAACAGAGGCGGGGAATCAGATATGGGGAATCAGAGGTGGGGCATCTGAGGTTGTGAATCACAGATGGGGAATCAGAGGCGGGGAATCAGAGGCAGGGAATCAGATGCGGGGAATCAGAGGCGGGGATTCAGAGCTGGGGAATCAGAAGCGGGGAATCAGAGTTGGGGAATCAGAGGCGGGGAATCAGATATGGGGAATCAGAGGCAGGGAATCAGAGGCGGGGAATCAGAGGCAGGGAATCGGACTCGGGGAATCTGAGGCGGGGAATCAGAGCTGGGGAATCAGAGGTGGGGAATCAGAGTTGGGGAATCAGAGGCAGGGAATTGGATGTGCGGAATCAGAGATGGGGAATCAGAGGTGGGGAATCAGAGGCGGTGAATCAGAGATGGGGAATCAGAGGCGGGGAATCTGAGGCAGGATATCAGACACGGGTATTCAGAGGCTGGGAATCAGATATGGGGAAACAGAGGCGGGGAATCAGAGGCGGGCAAACAGAGGCGGGGAATTAGATATGGGGAATCAGAGGTAGGGAATCAGAGGTGGTGAATCAGTGATGGGGAATCACAGGCGGGGAATCAGAGGCAGGGAATAGAACGCGGGGAATCAGAGGCAGGGAATCAGAGCTGGGGAATCAGAGGCAGGGAATCATAGTTGGGAATCAGAGGCGGGAATCAGATATGGGGAAACAGAGGCGGGGAATCAGAGGCGGGGAAACAGAGGCGGGGAATCAGATATGGGGAATCGGATGCAGGGAATCAGAGGCGGGGAATCAGAGCTGGGGAATCAGAGGCGGGGAATCAGAGTTGGGGCATCAGAGGTGGGGAATTAGATATAGGGAAACAGAGGAGGTGAATCAGAGGCGGGCAAACAGAGGCGGGGAATTAGATATGGGGAATCAGAGGTAGGGAATCAGAGGTGGTGAATCAGTGATGGGGAATCACAGGCGGGGAATCAGAGGCAGGGAATAGAACGCGGGGAATCAGAGGCAGGGAATCAGAGCTGGGGAATCAGAGGCGGGGAATCAGAGGTGGGGAATCAGAGGCGGGGAATCAGAGGCAGGGAATCGGACGCCGGGAATCAGAGGCGGGGAATCAGAGCTGGGGAATCAGAGGCGGAGAATCAGAGTTGGGGAATCAGAGGCGGGGAATCAGATATGGGGAAATAGAGGCGGGGAATCAGATATGGGGAATCAGAGGTGTGGAATCAGATGTTGGGAATCAGAGGCAGGGAATCAGAGGCGGGTAAACAGAGGCGGGGAATCAGATATGGGGAATCAGAGGTGGCGAATCAAAGGCGGTGAAACAGAGATGGGGAATCAGGGCAGGGAATCAGAGGCAGGGAATCAGAGCTGGGGAAACAGAGGCGGGGAATCAGATATGGGAAATCAGAGGTGGGGAATCAGGGGCGGGGAATCAGTGGCAGGGAATCAGAGCTTGGGAATCAGAGGTGGGGAATCACAGCTGGGGAAACAGAGGCGGGGAATCAGATATGGGGAATCAGAGGTGGGGAATCAGGGGCGGGGTATCAGTGGCAGGGAATCAGAGGCCGGGAATAAAAGGCGGGGAATCAGAGCTGGGGAATCAGAGGCGGGGAATCAGAGTTGGGGAATCAGAGGAGGGGAATCAGATATGGGGAAACAGAGGCCGGGAATCAGAGGCAGGGTAACAGAGGCGGGGAATCAGATATGGGGAATCAGAGGTGGGGAATTAGAGGTTGCGAATCAGAGGCGGGGAAACAGAGGCGGGGAATCAAATATAGGGAATCAGAGGTGGGGAATCAGAGGTTGTGAATCAGAGATGGGGAATCAAGGCGGGGAATCAGAGGCAGGGAATCAGACGCGGGGAATCAGAGGCGGGGATTCAGAGCTGGGGAATCAGAGGTGGTGAATCATAGTTGGGGAATCAGAGGCAGGGAATCAGATATGGGGAATCAGAGGCGGGGAATCAGAGGCGGGGAAACAGAGGCGGGGAATCAGATATGGGGAATCAGAATTGGGGAATCAGGGGCAGGGAATCAGTGGCAGGGAATCAGAGGCGGGGAATCAGAGGCGGGGAATCAGAGGCAGGGAATCAGACACGGGGAATCGGAGGCGGGGAATCAGAGATGGGGAATCAGAGGCGGGGAATCAGAGGCAGGGAATCGGACTCCGGGAATCAGAGTCGGGGAATCAGAGCTGGGGAATCAGAGGCGGGGAATCAGAGTTGGGGAATCAGAGGCGGGGAATCAGATATGGGGAAATAGAGGCGGGGAATCAGATATGGGGAATCAGAGGTGTGGAATCAGAGGTTGGGAATCAGAGGCAGGGAATCAGAGTCGGGGAAACAGAGGCGGGGAATCAGATATGGTGAATCAGAGGTGGCGAATCAAAGGCGGTGAAACAGAGATGGGGAATCAGGGCAGGGAATCAGAGGCAGGGAATCAAACACGGGGAATCAGAGCTGGGGAATCAGAGGCGGGGAATCAGAGTTGGGAATCAGAGGCGGGGAATCAGAAGCGGGGAAACAGAGGCGGGGAATCAGATATGGGGAATCAGAGGTGGGGAATCCGAGGTTGGGAATCAGAGGCAGGGAATCAGAGGCGGGGAATCAGAGGCGGGGAATCAGAGGAAGGGAATCAGATGTGCGGAATCGGAGATGGGGAATCAGAGGCAGGGAATCAGAGGCGGGGAATCAGAGGCGGGGAATCAGAGGCCGGGAATCAGATATGGGGAAACAGAGGCGGGGAATCCGTGGCAGGGAAACAGAGGCGGGGAATCAGATATGGGGAATCAGAGGTGGGGAATGAGGTTGGGAATCAGACGCAGGGAATCAGAGGCTTGGAATCAGATGCAGGGAATCAGATGCGGGGAATCAGAGGCGGGGAATCAGAGCTGGGGAATCAGAGGTGGGGAATCAGATTTGGGGAATCAGAGGCGGGAACTTAGATATTGGGAAACAGAGGCGGGGAATCAGAGGCGGGGAAACCCAGGCGGGGAATCAGATATGGGGAATCAGAGGTGGGGAATCAGAGGCAAGGAATCAGATGTGCGGAATCAGAGGTGGGGAATCAGAGGCAGGGAATCAGAATCAGAAGCAGGGAATCAGAGGCCGGGAATAAGAGGCCGGAATCAGATGCTGGGAATCAGAGGCCTGGAATCAGAGGCGGGGAATCAGAGGCAGGGAATCAGATGCGGGGAATCAGAGGCGGGGAATCAGAGCTGCGGAATCAGAGGTGGGGTATTAGAGTTGGGGAATCAGAGGCGGGGAATCAGAGGTGGGGAATCAGAGGCGGGGAAACAGAGGCAGGGAATCAGATATGGGGAATCAGAGGAGGGGAATCAGAGATGGGGAATCAGAGGCGGTGAATCAGAGATGGGGAATCAGAGGCGGGGAATCAGAGGCAGGAAATCAGACACGGGGATTGAGAGGCTGGGAATCAGACGGGGGGAATCAAAGGCGGGGAATCAGAGCTGGGGAATCAGAGGCAGGGAATCAGAGGCGGGGAATCAGATATGGGGAATCAGAGGCTGGGATTCAGAGGCGGGGAATAAGAGGCAGGGAATCAGACACGGGGAATCAGAGGTGGGGAATCAGAGATGGGGAATCAGAGGCGGGGAATAAGAGGCAGGGAATCAGACGCGATGAATCTGAGGCGGGGAATCAGAGCTGGGGAATCAGAGGTGGGGAATCAGAGTTGGGGAATCAGAGGCAGGGAATCGGATGTGCGGAATCAGAGATGCGGAATCAGATGTGGGGAATCAGAGGAATCAGAGATGGGGAATCAGAGGCGGGGAATCAGAGGCAGGAAATCAGACACGGGGATTCAGAGGCTGGGAATCAGACGGGGGGAATCAAAGGCGGGGAATCAGAGCTGGGGAATCAGAGGCAGGGAATCAGAGTTGGGGATTCAGAGACGGGGAATCAGATATGGGGAAACAGAGGCGGGGAATCAGAGGCGGGCAAACAGAGGCGGGGAATTAGATATGGGGAATCAGAGGTGGGGAATCAGAGGTGGTGAATCAGTGATGGGGAATCACAGGCGGGGAATCAGAGGCAGGGAATAGAACGCAGGGAATCAGACGTAGGGAATCAGAGCTGGGGAATCAGAGGCGGGGAATCATAGTTGGGAATCAGAGGCGGGGAATCAGATATGGGGAAACAGAGGCCGGGAATCAGTGGCGGGGAAACAGAGGCGGGGAATCAGATATGGGGAATAGGATGCGGGGAATCAGAGGCGGGGAATCAGAGCTGGGGAATCAGAGGCGGGGAATCAGAGTTGGGGCATCAGAGGTGGAGAATTAGATAT
This sequence comes from Narcine bancroftii, assembly GCF_036971445.1. Classification (NCBI taxonomy): domain Eukaryota; kingdom Metazoa; phylum Chordata; class Chondrichthyes; order Torpediniformes; family Narcinidae; genus Narcine; species Narcine bancroftii. The sequence goes on from NW_027211883.1 coordinate 2,816,627, forward strand.
AGGGAAACAGAGGCGGGGAATCAGAGGCGGGGAAACAGAGGCGGGGAATCAGATATGGGGAATCAGAGGTGGGGAATCAGAGGCAGGGAATCAGATGTGCGGAATCAGAGATGGGGAATCAGAGGCAGGGAATCAGAATCAGAAGCGGGGAATCAGAGGCCGGGAATCAGAGGCCGGGAATCAGATGCTGGGAATAAGAGGCCGGGAATCAGAGGTGGGGAATCAGAGTCCGGGAATCAGAGATGGGGATTCAGAGGCGGGGAATGAGATATGGAGAATCAGAGGCGGGGAATCAGAGGCCGGGAAACAGAGGTGGGGAATCAGATATGGGGAATCAGAGGTGGCGAATCAAAGGCGGTGAATCAGAGATGGGGAATCAGAGGCGGGGAATCAGAGGCAGGGAATCAGATGCGGGGAATCAGAGGCGGGGAATCAGAGCTGGCGAATCAGAGGCGGGGAATCAGAGGTGGGCAATCAGAGGCGGGGAATCAGATATGGGGAATCAGAGGCGGGGAATCAGAGGCGGGGAAACAGAGGCGGGGAATAAAATATAGGGAATCAGAGGTGGGGAATCAGAGGCGGGGAATCAGAGGTGGGGAATCAGAGGCGGGGAAACAGAGGCAGGGAATCAGATATGGGGAATCAGAGGTGGGGAATCAGAGATGGGGAATCAGAGGCGGTGAATCAGAGATGGGGGATCAGAGGCGGGGAATCAGAGGCAGGAAATCAGACACGGGGATTGAGAGGCTGGGAATCAGACGGGGGGAATCAAAGGCGGGGAATCAGAGCTGGGGAATCAGAGGCAGGGAATCAGAGGCGGGGAATCAGATATGGGGAATCAGAGGCTGGGATTCAGAGGCGGGGAATCAGAGGCAGGGAATCAGACACGGGGAATCAGAGGTGGGGAATCAGAGATGGGGAATCAGAGGCGGGGAATAAGAGGCAGGGAATCAGACGCGATGAATCTGAGGCGGGGAATCAGAGCTGGGGAATCAGAGGTGGGGAATCAGAGTTGGGGAATCAGAGGCAGGGAATCGGATGTGCGGAATCAGAGATGGGGAATCAGATGTGGGGAATCAGAGGAATCAGAGATGGGGAATCAGAGGCGGGGAATCAGAGGCAGGAAATCAGACACGGGGATTCAGAGGCTGGGAATCAGACGGGGGGAATCAAAGGCGGGGAATCAGAGCTGGGGAATCAGAGGCAGGGAATCAGAGTTGGGGATTCAGAGACGGGGAATCAGATATGGGGAAACAGAGGCGGGGAATCAGAGGCGGGCAAACAGAGGCGGGGAATTAGATATGGGGAATCAGAGGTGGGGAATCAGAGGTGGTGAATCAGTGATGGGGAATCACAGGCGGGGAATCAGAGGCAGGGAATAGAACGCAGGGAATCAGACGCAGGGAATCAGAGCTGGGGAATCAGAGGCGGGGAATCATAGTTGGGAATCAGAGGCGGGGAATCAGATATGGGGAAACAGAGGCGGGGAATCAGAGGCGGGGAAACAGAGGCGGGGAATCAGATATGGGGAATAGGATGCGGGGAATCAGAGGCGGGGAATCAGAGCTGGGGAATCAGAGGCGGGGAATCAGAGTTGGGGCATCAGAAGTGGAGAATTAGATATAGGGAAACAGAGGCGGGGAATCAGAGGCGGGGAAACAGAGGCGGGGAATCAGATATGGGGAATCAGAGGTGGGGAATCAGAGGCAGGGAATCAGATGTGCGGAATCAGAGATGGGGAATCAGAGGCAGGGAATCAGAATCAGAAGCGGGGAATCAGAGGCCGGGAATCAGAGGCCGGGAATCAGATGCTGGGAATAAGAGGCCGGGAATCAGAGGTGGGGAATCAGAGTCCGGGAATCAGAGATGGGGATTCAGAGGCGGGGAATGAGATATGGAGAATCAGAGGCGGGGAATCAGAGGCCGGGAAACAGAGGTGGGGAATCAGATATGGGGAATCAGAGGTGGCGAATCAAAGGCGGTGAATCAGAGATGGGGAATCAGAGGCGGGGAATCAGAGGCAGGGAATCAGATGCGGGGAATCAGAGGCGGGGAATCAGAGCTGGCGAATCAGAGGCGGGGAATCAGAGGTGGGCAATCAGAGGCGGGGAATCAGATATGGGGAATCAGAGGCGGGGAATCAGAGGCGGGGAAACAGAGGCGGGGAATAAAATATAGGGAATCAGAGGTGGGGAATCAGAGGTTTTGAATCAGAGATGGGGAATCAAGGCGGGGAATCAGAGGCAGGGAATCAGACACGGGGAATCAGAGGCGGGGATTCAGAGCTGGGGAATCAGAGGCGGGGAATCAGAGTTGGGGAATCAGAGGCAGGGAATCAGATATGGGGAATCAGAGGCGGGGAATCAGAGGCAGGGAAACAGAGGCGGGGAATCAGATATGGGGAATCAGAGGTGGGGAATCAGGGGCAGGGAATCAGTGGCAGGGAATCAGAGGCGGGGAATCAGAGGCGGGGAATCAGAGGCAGGGAATCAGTGGCAGGGAATCAGAGGCGGGGAATCAGACACGGGGAATCAGAGGCAGGGAATCGGACGCCGGGAATCAGAGTCGGGGAATCATTGCTGGGGAATCAGAGGCGGGGAATCAGAGTTGGGGAATCAGAGGCGGGGATTCAGATATGGGGAAATAGAGGCGGGGAATCAGATATGGGGAATCAGAGCTGTGGAATCAGAGGTTGGGAATCAGAGGAAGGGAATCAGAGTCGGGGAAACAGAGGTGGGGAATCAGATATGTGGAATCAGAGGTGGCGAATCAAAGGCGGTGAAACAGAGATGGGGAATCAGGGCAGGGAATCAGAGGCAGGGAATCAAACACGGGGAATCAGAGCTGGGGAATCAGAGGCGGGGAATCAGAGTTGGGAATCAGAGGCGGGGAATCAGAGGCGGGGAAACAGAGGCGGGGAATCAGATATGGGGAATCAGAGGTTGGGAATCAGAGGTTGGGAATCAGAGGCAGGGAATCAGAGGCGGGGAATCAGAGGCGGGGAATCAGAGGAAGGGAATCAGATGTGCGGAATCGGAGATGGGGAATCAGAGGCAGGGAATCAGAGGCGGGGAATCAGAGGCGGGGAATCAGAGGCCGGGAATCAGATATGTGGAAACTGAGGCGGGGAATCCGAGGCGGGGAAACAGAGGCGGGGAATCAGATATGGGGAATCAGAGTTAGGGAATCAGAGGTTGGGAATCAGAGGCAGGGAATCAGAGGCTGGGAGTCAGATGCAGGGAATCATATGAGGGGCATCAGAGGCGGGGAATCAGAACTGGGGAATCAGAGGTGGGGAATCAGATTTGGGGAATCAGAGGTGGGGACTTAGATATTGGGAAACAGAGGCGGGGAAACAGAGGCGGGGAAACAGAGGCGGGGAATCAGATATGGGGAATCAGAGGTGGGGAATCAGAGGCAGGGAATCAGATGTGCGGAATCAGAGATGGGGAATCAGAGGCAGGGAATCAGAATCAGAAGCAGGGAATCAGAGGCCGGGAATCAGAGGCCGGAATCAGATGCGGGGAATCAGATGCGGGGAATCAGAGGCGGGGAATCAGAGCTGGGGAATCAGAGGCGGGGTATTAGAGTTGGGGAATCAGAGGCGGGGAATCAGATATGGGGAAACAGAGGTAGGGAATCAGAGATGGGGAATCAGAGGCAGGGAATCAGAATCAGAAGCGGCGAATCAGAGGCCGGGAATCAGAGGCCGGGAATCAGATGCTGGGAATAAGAGGCCGGGAATCAGAGGTGGGGAATCAGAGATGGGGAATCAGAGGCGGGGAATCAGAGGCAGGGTATCAGATGCGGGGTATCAGATATGGGGAAACAGAGGCGGGGAATCAGAGGCGGGGAAACAGAGGCAGGGAATCAGATATGGGGAATCAGAGGTGGGGCATCAGAGGTTGTGAATCACAGATGGGGAATCAGAGGCGGGGAATCAGATATGGGGAATCAGAGGCAGGGAATCAGAGGCGGGGAATCAGAGATGGGGAATCAGAGGTGGGGAATCAGAGGCGGTGAATCAGAGATGGGGAATCAGAGGCGGGGAATCAGAGGCAGGAAATCAGACACGGGGATTCAGAGGCTGGGAATCAGACGGGGGGAATCAAAGGCGGGGAATCAGAGCTGGGGAATCTGAGGCAGGGAATCAGAGTTGGGGATTCAGAGGCGGGGAATCAGATATGGGGAAACAGAGGCGGGGAATCAGAGGCGGGCAAACAGAGGCGGGGAATTAGATATGGGGAATCAGAGGTAGGGAATCAGAGGTGGTGAATCAGTGATGGGGAATCACAGGCGGGGAATCAGAGGCAGGGAATAGAACGCGGGGAATCAGAGGCAGGGAATCAGAGCTGGGGAATCAGAGGCGGGGAATCATTGCTGGGGAATCAGAGGCGGGGAATCAGAGTTGGGGAATCAGAGGCGGGGATTCAGATATGGGGAAATAGAGGCGGGGAATCAGATATGGGGAATCAGAGCTGTGGAATCAGAGGTTGGGAATCAGAGGAAGGGAATCAGAGTCGGGGAAACAGAGGTGGGGAATCAGATATGTGGAATCAGAGGTGGCGAATCAAAGGCGGTGAAACAGAGATGGGGAATCAGGGCAGGGAATCAGAGGCAGGGAATCAAACACGGGGAATCAGAGCTGGGGAATCAGAGGCGGGGAATCAGAGTTGGGAATCAGAGGCGGGGAATCAGAGGCGGGGAAACAGAGGCGGGGAATCAGATATGGGGAATCAGAGGTTGGGAATCAGAGGTTGGGAATCAGAGGCAGGGAATCAGAGGCGGGGAATCAGAGGCGGGGAATCAGAGGAAGGGAATCAGATGTGCGGAATCGGAGATGGGGAATCAGAGGCAGGGAATCAGAGGCGGGGAATCAGAGGCGGGGAATCAGAGGCCGGGAATCAGATATGTGGAAACTGAGGCGGGGAATCCGAGGCGGGGAAACAGAGGCGGGGAATCAGATATGGGGAATCAGAGTTAGGGAATCAGAGGTTGGGAATCAGAGGCAGGGAATCAGAGGCTGGGAGTCAGATGCAGGGAATCATATGAGGGGCATCAGAGGCGGGGAATCAGAACTGGGGAATCAGAGGTGGGGAATCAGATTTGGGGAATCAGAGGTGGGGACTTAGATATTGGGAAACAGAGGCGGGGAAACAGAGGCGGGGAAACAGAGGCGGGGAATCAGATATGGGGAATCAGAGGTGGGGAATCAGAGGCAGGGAATCAGATGTGCGGAATCAGAGATGGGGAATCAGAGGCAGGGAATCAGAATCAGAAGCAGGGAATCAGAGGCCGGGAATCAGAGGCCGGAATCAGATGCGGGGAATCAGATGCGGGGAATCAGAGGCGGGGAATCAGAGCTGGGGAATCAGAGGCGGGGTATTAGAGTTGGGGAATCAGAGGCGGGGAATCAGATATGGGGAAACAGAGGTAGGGAATCAGAGATGGGGAATCAGAGGCAGGGAATCAGAATCAGAAGCGGCGAATCAGAGGCCGGGAATCAGAGGCCGGGAATCAGATGCTGGGAATAAGAGGCCGGGAATCAGAGGTGGGGAATCAGAGATGGGGAATCAGAGGCGGGGAATCAGAGGCAGGGTATCAGATGCGGGGTATCAGATATGGGGAAACAGAGGCGGGGAATCAGAGGCGGGGAAACAGAGGCAGGGAATCAGATATGGGGAATCAGAGGTGGGGCATCAGAGGTTGTGAATCACAGATGGGGAATCAGAGGCGGGGAATCAGATATGGGGAATCAGAGGCAGGGAATCAGAGGCGGGGAATCAGAGATGGGGAATCAGAGGTGGGGAATCAGAGGCGGTGAATCAGAGATGGGGAATCAGAGGCGGGGAATCAGAGGCAGGAAATCAGACACGGGGATTCAGAGGCTGGGAATCAGACGGGGGGAATCAAAGGCGGGGAATCAGAGCTGGGGAATCTGAGGCAGGGAATCAGAGTTGGGGATTCAGAGGCGGGGAATCAGATATGGGGAAACAGAGGCGGGGAATCAGAGGCGGGCAAACAGAGGCGGGGAATTAGATATGGGGAATCAGAGGTAGGGAATCAGAGGTGGTGAATCAGTGATGGGGAATCACAGGCGGGGAATCAGAGGCAGGGAATAGAACGCGGGGAATCAGAGGCAGGGAATCAGAGCTGGGGAATCAGAGGCGGGGAATCATAGTTGGGAATCAGAGGCGGGAATCAGATATGGGGAAACAGAGGCGGGGAATCAGAGGCGGGGAAACAGAGGCAGGGAATCAGATGTGCGGAATCAGAGATGGGGAATCAGAGGCAGGGAATCAGAAGCGGGGAATCAGAGGCCGGGAATCAGAGGCCGGGAATCAGATGCTTGGAATAAGAGGCCGGGAATCAGAGGAGGGGAATCAGAGTCCGGGAATCAGAGATGGGGATTCAGAGGCGGGGAATGAGATATGGAGAATCAGAGGCGGGGAATCAGAGGCGGGGAAACAGAGGTGGGGAATCAGATATGGGGAATCAGAGGTGGCGAATCAAAGGCGGTGAATCAGAGATGGGGAATCAGAGGCGGGGAATCAGAGGCAGGGAATCAGATGCGGGGAATCAGAGGCGGGGAATCAGAGCTGGCGAATCAGAGGCTGGGAATCAGAGGTGGGCAATCAGAGGCGGGGAATCAGATATTGGGAATCAGAGGCGGGGAATCAGAGGCGGGGAAACAGAGGCGGGGAATCAAATATAGGGAATCAGAGGTGGGGAATCAGAGGTTGTGAATCAGAGATGGGGAATCAAGGCGGGGAATCAGAGGCAGGGAATCAGATGCGGGGAATCAGAGGCCTGGAATCAGAGGCGGGGAATCAGAGGCAGGGAATCAGAGGCCGGAATCAGATGCTAGGAATCAGAGGCCTGGAATCAGAGGCGGGGAATCAGAGGCAGGGAATCAGATGCGGGGAATCAGAGGCGGGGAATCAGAGCTGGGGAATCAGAGGCGGGGTATTAGAGTTGGGGAATCAGAGGCGGGGAATCATATATAGGGAAACAGAGGTGGGGAATCAGAGGCGGGGAAACAGAAGCAGGGAATCAGATATGGGGAATCAGAGGTGGGGCATCAGAGGTTGTGAATCACAGATGGGGAATCAGAGGCGGGGAATCAGAGGCAGGGAATCAGACGCGGGGAATCAGAGGCGGGGATACAGAACTGGGGAATCAGAAGCGGGGAATCAGAGTTGGGGAATCAGAGGCGGGGAATCAGATATGGGGAATCAGAGGCAGGGAATCGGAGGCGGGGAATCAGAGGCAAGGAATCAGACGTGTGGAATCTGAGGCGGGGAATGAGAGATGGGGAATCAGAGGTGGGGAATCAGAGTTGGGGAATCAGAGGCAGGGAATTGGATGTGCGGAATCAGAGAGGGGGAATCAGAGGTGGGGAATCAGGCGGTGAATCAGAGATGGGGAATCAGAGGCGGGGAATCAGAGGCAGGAAATCAGACACGGGGATTCAGAGGCTGGGAATCAGACGGGGGGAATCAAAGGCGGGGAATCAGAGCTGGGGAATCTGAGGCAGGGAATCAGAGTTGGGGATTCAGAGGCGGGGAATCAGATATGGGGAAACAGAGGCGGGGAATCAGAGGCGGGCAAACAGAGGCTGGGAATTAGATATGGGGAATCAGAGGTAGGGAATCAGAGGTGGTGAATCAGTGATGGGGAATCACAGGCGGGGAATCAGAGGCAGGGAATAGAACGCGGGGAATCAGAGGCAGGGAATCAGAGCTGGGGAATAAGAGGAGGGGATTCATAGTTGGGAATCAGAGGCGGGAATCAGATATGGGGAATCAGAGGCGGGGAATCAGAGGCGGGGAAACAGAGGCGGGTAATCAGATGTGGGGAATCAGAGGTGGGGAATCAGGGGCAGGGAATCAGTGGCAGGGAATCAGAGGCGGGGAATCAGACGCGGGGAATCAAAGGCAGGGAATCAGACACGGGGAATCAGAGGCGGGGAATCAGAGATGGGGAATCAGAGGCGGGGAATCAGAGGCAGGGAATCGGATGTCGGGAATCAGAGTCGGGGAATCAGAGCTGGGGAATCAGAGGCGGGGAATCAGAGTTGGGGAATCAGAGGCGGGGAATCAGATATGGGGAAATAGAGGCGGGGAATCAGATATGGGGAATCAGAGGTGTGGAATCAGAGGTTGGGAATCAGAGGCAGGGAATCAGAGTCGGGGAAACAGAGGCGGGGAATCAGATATGGGGAATCAGAGGTGGCGAATCAAAGGCGGTGAAACAGAGATGGGGAATCAGGGCAGGGAATCAGAGGCAGGGAATCAAACACGGGGAATCAGAGCTGGGGAATCAGAGGCGGGGAATCAGAGGCGGGGAAACAGAGGCGGGGAATCAGATATGGGGAATCAGAGGTGGGGAATCCGAGGTTGGGAATCAGAGGCAGGGAATCAGAGGCGGAAAATCAGAGGCGGGGAATCAGAGGAAGGGAATCAGATGTGCGTAATCGGAGATGGGGAATCAGAGGCAGGGAATCAGAGGCGGGGAATCAGAGGCGGGGAATCAGAGGCCGGGAATCAGATATGGGGAAACAGAGGCGGGGAATCCGAGGCGGGGAAACAGAGGCGGGGAATCAGAGTTGGGGAATCAGAGGCGGGGAATCAGATATGGGGAATCAGAGGCAGGGAATCGGAGGCGGGGAATCAGAGGCAAGGAATCAGACGTGTGGAATCTGAGGCGGGGAATGAGAGATGGGGAATCAGAGGTGGGGAATCAGAGTTGGGGAATCAGAGGCAGGGAATTGGATGTGCGGAATCAGAGAGGGGGAATCAGAGGTGGGGAATCAGGCGGTGAATCAGAGATGGGGAATCAGAGGCGGGGAATCAGAGGCAGGAAATCAGACACGGGGATTCAGAGGCTGGGAATCAGACGGGGGGAATCAAAGGCGGGGAATCAGAGCTGGGGAATCTGAGGCAGGGAATCAGAGTTGGGGATTCAGAGGCGGGGAATCAGATATGGGGAAACAGAGGCGGGGAATCAGAGGTGGGCAAACAGAGGCGGGGAATTAGATATGGGGAATCAGAGGTAGGGAATCAGAGGTGGTGAATCAGTGATGGGGAATCACAGGCGGGGAATCAGAGGCAGGGAATAGAACGCGGGGAATCAGAGGCAGGGAATCAGAGCTGGGGAATAAGAGGAGGGGATTCATAGTTGGGAATCAGAGGCGGGAATCAGATATGGGGAAACAGAGGCGGGGAATCAGAGGCGGTGAAACAGAGGCGGGGAATCAGATATGGGGAATCGGATGCAGGGAATCAGAGGCGGGGAATCAGAGCTGGGGAATCAGAGGCGGGGAATCAGAGTTGGGGCATCAGAGGTGGGTAATTAGATATAGGGAAACAGAGGCGGGGAATCAGAGGCGGGGAAACAGAGGCGGGGAATCAGATATGGGGAATCAGAGGTGGGGAATCAGAGGCAGGGAATCAGATGTGCGGAATCAGAGATGGGGAATAAGAGGCAGGGAATCAGAATCAGAAGCGGGGAATCAGAGGCCGGGAATCAGAGGCTGGGAATAAGATGGTGGGAATAAGAGGCCGGGAATCAGAGATGGGGAATCAGATATGGGGAATCAGAGGTGGCGAATCAAAGGCAGTGAATCAGAGATGGGGAATCAGAGGCGGGGAATCAGAGGCAGGGAATCAGATGCGGGGAATCAGAGGCGGGGAATCAGAGCTGGCGAATCAGAGGCTGGGAATCAGAGGTGGGCAATCAGAGGCGGGGAATCAGATATGGGGAATCAGAGGCGGGGAATCAGAGGCGGGGAAACAGAGGCGGGGAATCAAATATAGGGAATCAGAGGTGGGGAATCAGAGGTTGTGAATCAGAGATGGGGAATCAAGGCGGGGAATCAGAGGCAGGGAATCAGACGCGGGGAATCAGAGGCGGGGATTCAGAGCTGGGGAATCAGAGGCGGGGAATCAGAGTTGGGGAATCAGAGGCAGGGAATCAGATATGGGGAATCAGAGGCGGGGAATCAGAGGCGGGGAAACAGAGGCGGGGAATCAGATGTGGGGAATCAGAGGTGGGGAATCAGGGGCAGGGAATCAGTGGCAGGGAATCAGAGGCGGGGAATCAGACGCGGGGAATCAAAGGCAGGGAATCAGACACGGGGAATCAGAGGCGGGGAATCAGAGATGGGGAATCAGAGGCGGGGAATCAGAGGCAGGGAATCGGATGTCGGGAATCAGAGTCGGGGAATCAGAGCTGGGGAATCAGAGGCGGGGAATCAGAGTTGGGGAATCAGAGGCGGGGAATCAGATATGGGGAAATAGAGGCGGGGAATCAGATATGGGGAATCAGAGGTGTGGAATCAGAGTTTGGGAATCAGAGGCAGGGAATCAGAGTCGGGGAAACAGAGGCGGGGAATCAGATATGGGGAATCAGAGGTGGCGAATCAAAGGCGGTGAAACAGAGATGGGGAATCAGGGCAGGGAATCAGAGGCAGGGAATCAAACACGGGGAATCAGAGCTGGGGAATCAGAGGCGGGGAATCAGAGGCGGGGAAACAGAGGCGGGGAATCAGATATGGGGAATCAGAGGTGGGGAATCCGAGGTTGGGAATCAGAGGCAGGGAATCAGAGGCGGAAAATCAGAGGCGGGGAATCAGAGGAAGGGAATCAGATGTGCGGAATCGGAGATGGGGAATCAGAGGCAGGGAATCAGAGGCGGGGAATCAGAGGCGGGGAATCAGAGGCCGGGAATCAGATATGGGGAAACAGAGGCGGGGAATCCGAGGCGGGGAAACAGAGGCGGGGAATCAGAGTTGGGGAATCAGAGGCGGGGAATCAGATATGGGGAATCAGAGGCAGGGAATCGGAGGCGGGGAATCAGAGGCAAGGAATCAGACGTGTGGAATCTGAGGCGGGGAATGAGAGATGGGGAATCAGAGGTGGGGAATCAGAGTTGGGGAATCAGAGGCAGGGAATTGGATGTGCGGAATCAGAGAGGGGGAATCAGAGGTGGGGAATCAGGCGGTGAATCAGAGATGGGGAATCAGAGGCGGGGAATCAGAGGCAGGAAATCAGACACGGGGATTCAGAGGCTGGGAATCAGACGGGGGGAATCAAAGGCGGGGAATCAGAGCTGGGGAATCTGAGGCAGGGAATCAGAGTTGGGGATTCAGAGGCGGGGAATCAGATATGGGGAAACAGAGGCGGGGTATCAGAGGCGGGCAAACAGAGGCGGGGAATTAGATATGGGGAATCAGAGGTAGGGAATCAGAGGTGGTGAATCAGTGATGGGGAATCACAGGCGGGGAATCAGAGGCAGGGAATAGAACGCGGGGAATCAGAGGCAGGGAATCAGAGCTGGGGAATCAGAGGAGGGGATTCATAGTTGGGAATCAGAGGCGGGAATCAGATATGGGGAAACAGAGGCGGGGAATCAGAGGCGGTGAAACAGAGGCGGGGAATCAGATATGGGGAATCGGATGCAGGGAATCAGAGGCGGGGAATCAGAGCTGGGGAATCAGAGGCGGGGAATCAGAGTTGGGGCATCAGAGGTGGGGAATTAGATATAGGGAAACAGAGGCGGGGAATCAGAGGCGGGGAAACAGAGGCGGGGAATCAGATATGGGGAATCAGAGGTGGGGAATCAGAGGCAGGGAATCAGATGTGCGGAATCAGAGATGGGGAATAAGAGGCAGGGAATCAGAATCAGAAGCGGGGAATCAGAGGCCTGGAATAAGAGGCCGGGAATAAGATGCTGGGAATAAGAGGCCGGGAATCAGAGGTGGGGAATCAGATATGGGGAATCAGAGGTGGCGAATCAAAGGCGGTGAATCAGAGATGGGGAATCAGAGGCGGGGAATCAGAGGCAGGGAATCAGATGCGGGGAATCAGAGGCGGGGAATCAGAGCTGGCGAATCAGAGGCTGGGAATCAGAGGTGGGCAATCAGAGGCGGGGAATCAGATATGGGGAATCAGAGGCGGGGAATCAGAGGCGGGGAAACAGAGGCGGGGAATCAAATATAGGGAATCAGAGGTGGGGAATCAGAGGTTGTGAATCAGAGATGGGGAATCAAGGCGGGGAATCAGAGGCAGGGAATCAGACGCGGGGAATCAAAGGCGGGGATTCAGAGCTGGGGAATCAGAGGCGGGGAATCAGAGTTGGGGAATCAGAGGCAGGGAATCAGATATGGGGAATCAGAGGCGGGGAATCAGAGGCGGGGAAACAGAGGCGGGGAATCAGATGTGGGGAATCAGAGGTGGGGAATCAGGGGCAGGGAATCAGTGGCAGGGAATCAGAGGTGGGGAATCAGACGCGGGAATCAAAGGCAGGGAATCAGACACGGGGAATCAGAGGCGGGGAATCAGAGATGGGGAATCAGAGGCGGGGAATCAGAGGCAGGGAATCGGATGCCGGGAATCAGAGTCGGGGAATCAGAGCTGGGGAATCAGAGGCGGGGAATCAGAGTTGGGGAATCAGAGGCGGGGAATCAGATATGGGGAAATAGAGGCGGGGAATCAGATATGGGGAATCAGAGGTGTGGAATCAGAGGTTGGGAATCAGAGGCAGGGAATCAGAGTCGGGGAAACAGAGGCGGGGAATCAGATATGGGGAATCAGAGGTGGCGAATCAAAGGCGGTGAAACAGAGATGGGGAATCAGGGCAGGGAATCAGAGGCAGGGAATCAAACACGGGGAATCAGAGCTGGGGAATCAGAGGTGGGGAATCAGAGTTGGGAATCAGAGGCGGGGAATCAGAGGCGGGGAAACAGAGGCGGGGAATCAGATATGGGGAATCAGAGGTGGGGAATCCGACGTTGGGAATCAGAGGCAGGGAATCAGAGGCGGAAAATCAGAGGCGGGGAATCAGAGGAAGGGAATCAGATGTGCGGAATTGGAGATGGGGAATCAGAGGCAGGGAATCAGAGGCGGGGAATCAGAGGCGGGGAATCAGAGGCCGGGAATCAGATATGGGGAAACAGAGGCGGGGAATCCGAGGCGGGGAAACAGAGGCGGGGAATCAGATATGGGGAATCAGAGGTGGGGAATCAGAGGTTGGGAATCAGAGGCAGGGAATCAGAGGCTTGGAATCAGATGCAGGGAATCAGATGCGGGGAATCAGAGGCGGGGAATCAGAGCTGGGGAATCAGAGGTGGGGAATCAGATTTGGGGAATCAGAGGCGGGGACTTAGATATTGGGAAACAGAGGCGGGGAATCAGAGGCGGGGAAACCCAGGCGGGGAATCAGATATGGGGAATCAGAGGTGGGGAATCAGAGGCAAGGAATCAGATGTGCGGAATCAGAGATGGGGAATCAGAGGCAGGGAATCAGAATCAGAAGCAGGGAATCAGAGGCCGGGAATCAGAGGCCCGAATCAGATGCTGGGAATCAGAGGCCTGGAATCAGAGGCGAGGAATCAGAGGCAGGGAATCAGATGCGGGGAATCAGAGGCGGGGAATCAGAGCTGGGGAATCAGAGGCGGGGTATTAGAGTTGGGGAATCAGAGGCGGGGAATCAGATATGGGGAAACAGAGGTGGGGAATCAGAGGCGGGGAAACAGAGGCAGGGAATCAGATATGGGGAATCAGAGGCGGGGAATCAGAGGTGGGGAATCATAGGCAGGGAATCGGATGTGCGGAATCAGAGATGGGGAATCAGAGGCTGGGAATCAGAGGTGGTGAATCAGAGATTGGGAATCTTTGGCGGGGAATCAGAGGCAGGGAATCAGACGCGGGGAATCAGAGGTGGGCAATCAGAGGCGGGGAATCAGATATGGGGAATCAGAGGCGGGGAATCAGAGGCGGGGAAACAGAGGCGGGGAATCAGATATGGGGAATCAGAGGTGGGGCATCAGAGGTTGTGAATCACAGATGGGGAATCAGAGGCGGGGAATCAGAGGCAGGGAATCAGACGCGGGGAATCAGAGGCGGGGATACAGAACTGGGGAATCAGAAGCGGGGAATCAGAGTTGGGGAATCAGAGGCGGGGAATCAGATATGGGGAATCAGAGGCAGGGAATCGGAGGCGGGGAATCAGAGGCAAGGAATCAGACGTGTGGAATCTGAGGCGGGGAATGAGAGATGGGGAATCAGAGGTGGGGAATCAGAGTTGGGGAATCAGAGGCAGGGAATTGGATGTGCGGAATCAGAGAGGGGGAATCAGAGGTGGGGAATCAGGCGGTGAATCAGAGATGGGGAATCAGAGGCGGGGAATCAGAGGCAGGAAATCAGACACGGGGATTCAGAGGCTGGGAATCAGACGGGGGGAATCAAAGGCGGGGAATCAGAGCTGGGGAATCTGAGGCAGGGAATCAGAGTTGGGGATTCAGAGGCGGGGAATCAGATATGGGGAAACAGAGGCGGGGAATCAGAGGCGGGCAAACAGAGGCTGGGAATTAGATATGGGGAATCAGAGGTAGGGAATCAGAGGTGGTGAATCAGTGATGGGGAATCACAGGCGGGGAATCAGAGGCAGGGAATAGAACGCGGGGAATCAGAGGCAGGGAATCAGAGCTGGGGAATAAGAGGAGGGGATTCATAGTTGGGAATCAGAGGCGGGAATCAGATATGGGGAAACAGAGGCGGGGAATCAGAGGCGGTGAAACAGAGGCGGGGAATCAGATATGGGGAATCGGATGCAGGGAATCAGAGGCGGGGAATCAGAGCTGGGGAATCAGAGGCGGGGAATCAGAGTTGGGGCATCAGAGGTGGGTAATTAGATATAGGGAAACAGAGGCGGGGAATCAGAGGCGGGGAAACAGAGGCGGGGAATCAGATATGGGGAATCAGAGGTGGGGAATCAGAGGCAGGGAATCAGATGTGCGGAATCAGAGATGGGGAATAAGAGGCAGGGAATCAGAATCAGAAGCGGGGAATCAGAGGCCGGGAATCAGAGGCTGGGAATAAGATGGTGGGAATAAGAGGCCGGGAATCAGAGGTGGGGAATCAGATATGGGGAATCAGAGGTGGCGAATCAAAGGCAGTGAATCAGAAATGGGGAATCAGAGGCGGGGAATCAGAGGCAGGGAATCAGATGCGGGGAATCAGAGGCGGGGAATCAGAGCTGGCGAATCAGAGGCTGGGAATCAGAGGTGGGCAATCAGAGGCGGGGAATCAGATATGGGGAATCAGAGGCGGGGAATCAGAGGCGGGGAAACAGAGGCGGGGAATCAAATATAGGGAATCAGAGGTGGGGAATCAGAGGTTGTGAATCAGAGATGGGGAATCAAGGCGGGGAATCAGAGGCAGGGAATCAGACGCGGGGAATCAGAGGCGGGGATCCAGAGCTGGGGAATCAGAGGCGGGGAATCAGAGTTGGGGAATCAGAGGCAGGGAATCAGATATGGGGAATCAGAGGCGGGGAATCAGAGGCGGGGAAACAGAGGCGGGTAATCAGATGTGGGGAATCAGAGGTGGGGAATCAGGGGCAGGGAATCAGTGGCAGGGAATCAGAGGCGGGGAATCAGACGCGGGGAATCAAAGGCAGGGAATCAGACACGGGGAATCAGAGGCGGGGAATCAGAGATGGGGAATCAGAGGCGGGGAATCAGAGGCAGGGAATCGGATGTCGGGAATCAGAGTCGGGGAATCAGAGCTGGGGAATCAGAGGCGGGGAATCAGAGTTGGGGAATCAGAGGCGGGGAATCAGATATGGGGAAATAGAGGCGGGGAATCAGATATGGGGAATCAGAGGTGTGGAATCAGAGGTTGGGAATCAGAGGCAGGGAATCAGAGTCGGGGAAACAGAGGCGGGGAATCAGATATGGGGAATCAGAGGTGGCGAATCAAAGGCGGTGAAACAGAGATGGGGAATCAGGGCAGGGAATCAGAGGCAGGGTATCAAACACGGGGAATCAGAGCTGGGGAATCAGAGGCGGGGAATCAGAGGCGGGGAAACAGAGGCGGGGAATCAGATATGGGGAATCAGAGGTGGGGAATCCGAGGTTGGGAATCAGAGGCAGGGAATCAGAGGCGGAAAATCAGAGGCGGGGAATCAGAGGAAGGGAATCAGATGTGCGTAATCGGAGATGGGGAATCAGAGGCAGGGAATCAGAGGCGGGGAATCAGAGGCGGGGAATCAGAGGCCGGGAATCAGATATGGGGAAACAGAGGCGGGGAATCCGAGGCGGGGAAACAGAGGCGGGGAATCAGAGTTGGGGAATCAGAGGCGGGGAATCAGATATGGGGAATCAGAGGCAGGGAATCGGAGGCGGGGAATCAGAGGCAAGGAATCAGACGTGTGGAATCTGAGGCGGGGAATGAGAGATGGGGAATCAGAGGTGGGGAATCAGAGTTGGGGAATCAGAGGCAGGGAATTGGATGTGCGGAATAAGAGAGGGGGAATCAGAGGTGGGGAATCAGGCGGTGAATCAGAGATGGGGAATCAGAGGCGGGGAATCAGAGGCAGGAAATCAGACACGGGGATTCAGAGGCTGGGAATCAGACGGGGGGAATCAAAGGCGGGGAATCAGAGCTGGGGAATCTGAGGCAGGGAATCAGAGTTGGGGATTCAGAGGCGGGGAATCAGATATGGGGAAACAGAGGCGGGGAATCAGAGGTGGGCAAACAGAGGCGGGGAATTAGATATGGGGAATCAGAGGTAGGGAATCAGAGGTGGTGAATCAGTGATGGGGAATCACAGGCGGGGAATCAGAGGCAGGGAATAGAACGCGGGGAATCAGAGGCAGGGAATCAGAGCTGGGGAATAAGAGGAGGGGATTCATAGTTGGGAATCAGAGGCGGGAATCAGATATGGGGAAACAGAGGCGGGGAATCAGAGGCGGTGAAACAGAGGCGGGGAATCAGATATGGGGAATCGGATGCAGGGAATCAGAGGCGGGGAATCAGAGCTGGGGAATCAGAGGCGGGGAATCAGAGTTGGGGCATCAGAGGTGGGTAATTAGATATAGGGAAACAGAGGCGGGGAATCAGAGGCGGGGAAACAGAGGCGGGGAATCAGATATGGGGAATCAGAGGTGGGGAATCAGAGGCAGGGAATCAGATGTGCGGAATCAGAGATGGGGAATAAGAGGCAGGGAATCAGAATCAGAAGCGGGGAATCAGAGGCCGGGAATCAGAGGCTGGGAATAAGATGGTGGGAATAAGAGGCCGGGAATCAGAGGTGGGGAATCAGATATGGGGAATCAGAGGTGGCGAATCAAAGGCAGTGAATCAGAGATGGGGAATCAGAGGCGGGGAATCAGAGGCAGGGAATCAGATGCGGGGAATCAGAGGCGGGGAATCAGAGCTGGCGAATCAGAGGCTGGGAATCAGAGGTGGGCAATCAGAGGCGGGGAATCAGATATGGGGAATCAGAGGCGGGGAATCAGAGGCGGGGAAACAGAGGCGGGGAATCAAATATAGGGAATCAGAGGTGGGGAATCAGAGGTTGTGAATCAGAGATGGGGAATCAAGGCGGGGAATCAGAGGCAGGGAATCAGACGCGGGGAATCAGAGGCGGGGATTCAGAGCTGGGGAATCAGAGGCGGGGAATCAGAGTTGGGGAATCAGAGGCAGGGAATCAGATATGGGGAATCAGAGGCGGGGAATCAGAGGCGGGGAAACAGAGGCGGGGAATCAGATGTGGGGAATCAGAGGTGGGGAATCAGGGGCAGGGAATCAGTGGCAGGGAATCAGAGGCGGGGAATCAGACGCGGGGAATCAAAGGCAGGGAATCAGACACGGGGAATCAGAGGCGGGGAATCAGAGATGGGGAATCAGAGGCGGGGAATCAGAGGCAGGGAATCGGATGTCGGGAATCAGAGTCGGGGAATCAGAGCTGGGGAATCAGAGGCGGGGAATCAGAGTTGGGGAATCAGAGGCGGGGAATCAGATATGGGGAAATAGAGGCGGGGAATCAGATATGGGGAATCAGAGGTGTGGAATCAGAGTTTGGGAATCAGAGGCAGGGAATCAGAGTCGGGGAAACAGAGGCGGGGAATCAGATATGGGGAATCAGAGGTGGCGAATCAAAGGCGGTGAAACAGAGATGGGGAATCAGGGCAGGGAATCAGAGGCAGGGAATCAAACACGGGGAATCAGAGCTGGGGAATCAGAGGCGGGGAATCAGAGGCGGGGAAACAGAGGCGGGGAATCAGATATGGGGAATCAGAGGTGGGGAATCCGAGGTTGGGAATCAGAGGCAGGGAATCAGAGGCGGAAAATCAGAGGCGGGGAATCAGAGGAAGGGAATCAGATGTGCGGAATCGGAGATGGGGAATCAGAGGCAGGGAATCAGAGGCGGGGAATCAGAGGCGGGGAATCAGAGGCCGGGAATCAGATATGGGGAAACAGAGGCGGGGAATCCGAGGCGGGGAAACAGAGGCGGGGAATCAGAGTTGGGGAATCAGAGGCGGGGAATCAGATATGGGGAATCAGAGGCAGGGAATCGGAGGCGGGGAATCAGAGGCAAGGAATCAGACGTGTGGAATCTGAGGCGGGGAATGAGAGATGGGGAATCAGAGGTGGGGAATCAGAGTTGGGGAATCAGAGGCAGGGAATTGGATGTGCGGAATCAGAGAGGGGGAATCAGAGGTGGGGAATCAGGCGGTGAATCAGAGATGGGGAATCAGAGGCGGGGAATCAGAGGCAGGAAATCAGACACGGGGATTCAGAGGCTGGGAATCAGACGGGGGGAATCAAAGGCGGGGAATCAGAGCTGGGGAATCTGAGGCAGGGTATCAGAGTTGGGGATTCAGAGGCGGGGAATCAGATATGGGGAAACAGAGGCGGGGAATCAGAGGCGGGCAAACAGAGGCGGGGAATTAGATATGGGGAATCAGAGGTAGGGAATCAGAGGTGGTGAATCAGTGATGGGGAATCACAGGCGGGGAATCAGAGGCAGGGAATAGAACGCGGGGAATCAGAGGCAGGGAATCAGAGCTGGGGAATCAGAGGAGGGGATTCATAGTTGGGAATCAGAGGCGGGAATCAGATATGGGGAAACAGAGGCGGGGAATCAGAGGCGGTGAAACAGAGGCGGGGAATCAGATATGGGGAATCGGATGCAGGGAATCAGAGGCGGGGAATCAGAGCTGGGGAATCAGAGGCAGGGAATCAGATGTGCGGAATCAGAGATGGGGAATAAGAGGCAGGGAATCAGAATCAGAAGCGGGGAATCAGAGGCCTGGAATAAGAGGCCGGGAATAAGATGCTGGGAATAAGAGGCCGGGAATCAGAGGTGGGGAATCAGATATGGGGAATCAGAGGTGGCGAATCAAAGGCGGTGAATCAGAGATGGGGAATCAGAGGCGGGGAATCAGAGGCAGGGAA
The DNA here is from genome assembly GCF_036971445.1 of Narcine bancroftii. Classification (NCBI taxonomy): domain Eukaryota; kingdom Metazoa; phylum Chordata; class Chondrichthyes; order Torpediniformes; family Narcinidae; genus Narcine; species Narcine bancroftii. The sequence goes on from NW_027211883.1 coordinate 2,835,874, forward strand.
TCAGATGCGGGGAATCAGAGGCGGGGAATCAGAGCTGGCGAATCAGAGGCTGGGAATCAGAGGTGGGCAATCAGAGGCGGGGAATCAGATATGGGGAATCAGAGGCGGGGAATCAGAGGCGGGGAAACAGAGGCGGGGAATCAAATATAGGGAATCAGAGGTGGGGAATCAGAGGTTGTGAATCAGAGATGGGGAATCAAGGCGGGGAATCAGAGGCAGGGAATCAGACGCGGGGAATCAAAGGCGGGGATTCAGAGCTGGGGAATCAGAGGCGGGGAATCAGAGTTGGGGAATCAGAGGCAGGGAATCAGATATGGGGAATCAGAGGCGGGGAATCAGAGGCGGGGAAACAGAGGCGGGGAATCAGATGTGGGGAATCAGAGGTGGGGAATCAGGGGCAGGGAATCAGTGGCAGGGAATCAGAGGCGGGGAATCAGACGCGGGAATCAAAGGCAGGGAATCAGACACGGGGAATCAGAGGCGGGGAATCAGAGATGGGGAATCAGAGGCGGGGAATCAGAGGCAGGGAATCGGATGCCGGGAATCAGAGTCGGGGAATCAGAGCTGGGGAATCAGAGGCGGGGAATCAGAGTTGGGGAATCAGAGGCGGGGAATCAGATATGGGGAAATAGAGGCGGGGAATCAGATATGGGGAATCAGAGGTGTGGAATCAGAGGTTGGGAATCAGAGGCAGGGAATCAGAGTCGGGGAAACAGAGGCGGGGAATCAGATATGGGGAATCAGAGGTGGCGAATCAAAGGCGGTGAAACAGAGATGGGGAATCAGGGCAGGGAATCAGAGGCAGGGAATCAAACACGGGGAATCAGAGCTGGGGAATCAGAGGTGGGGAATCAGAGTTGGGAATCAGAGGCGGGGAATCAGAGGCGGGGAAACAGAGGCGGGGAATCAGATATGGGGAATCAGAGGTGGGGAATCCGACGTTGGGAATCAGAGGCAGGGAATCAGAGGCGGAAAATCAGAGGCGGGGAATCAGAGGAAGGGAATCAGATGTGCGGAATTGGAGATGGGGAATCAGAGGCAGGGAATCAGAGGCGGGGAATCAGAGGCGGGGAATCAGAGGCCGGGAATCAGATATGGGGAAACAGAGGCGGGGAATCCGAGGCGGGGAAACAGAGGCGGGGAATCAGATATGGGGAATCAGAGGTGGGGAATCAGAGGTTGGGAATCAGAGGCAGGGAATCAGAGGCTTGGAATCAGATGCAGGGAATCAGATGCGGGGAATCAGAGGCGGGGAATCAGAGCTGGGGAATCAGAGGTGGGGAATCAGATTTGGGGAATCAGAGGCGGGGACTTAGATATTGGGAAACAGAGGCGGGGAATCAGAGGCGGGGAAACCCAGGCGGGGAATCAGATATGGGGAATCAGAGGTGGGGAATCAGAGGCAAGGAATCAGATGTGCGGAATCAGAGATGGGGAATCAGAGGCAGGGAATCAGAATCAGAAGCAGGGAATCAGAGGCCGGGAATCAGAGGCCCGAATCAGATGCTGGGAATCAGAGGCCTGGAATCAGAGGCGAGGAATCAGAGGCAGGGAATCAGATGCGGGGAATCAGAGGCGGGGAATCAGAGCTGGGGAATCAGAGGCGGGGTATTAGAGTTGGGGAATCAGAGGCGGGGAATCAGATATGGGGAAACAGAGGTGGGGAATCAGAGGCGGGGAAACAGAGGCAGGGAATCAGATATGGGGAATCAGAGGCGGGGAATCAGAGGTGGGGAATCATAGGCAGGGAATCGGATGTGCGGAATCAGAGATGGGGAATCAGAGGCTGGGAATCAGAGGTGGTGAATCAGTGATTGGGAATCTTTGGCGGGGAATCAGAGGCAGGGAATCAGACGCGGGGAATCAGAGGTGGGCAATCAGAGGCGGGGAATCAGATATGGGGAATCAGAGGCGGGGAATCAGAGGCGGGGAAACAGAGGCGGGGAATCAGATATGGGGAATCAGAGGTGGGGCATCAGAGGTTGTGAATCACAGATGGGGAATCAGGCGGGGAATCAGAGGCAGGGAATCAGACGCGGGGAATCAGAGGCGGGGATTCAGAGCTGGGGAATCAGAGGCTGGGAATCAGAGTTGGGGAATCAGAGGCGGGTAATCAGATATGGGGAATCAGAGGCAGGGAATCAGAGGCGGGAAAACAGAGGCGGGGAATCAGATATGGGGAATCAGAGGCGGGGAATCAGAGGCAGGGAATCAGACACGGGGAATCAGAGGCGGGGAATCAGAGATGGGGAATCAGAGGCGGGGAATCAGAGGCAGGGAATCGGATGCCGGGAATCAGAGGCGGAAAATCAGAGCTGGGGAATCAGAGGCGGGGAATCAGAGTTGGGGAATCAGAGGCGGCGAAGCAGATATGGGGAAATAGAGGCGGGGAATCAGATATGGGGAATCAGATGCGGGGAATCAGATATGGGGAATCAGAGGCTGGGAATCAGAGGGGGGGAAACAGAGGCGGGGAATAAGATATGGGGAATCAGAGGTGGGGAATCAGGGGCGGGGAATCAAAGGAAGGGAATCAGACACGGGGAATCAGAGGTGGGGAATCAGAGATGTGGAATCAGAGGCGGGGAATCACAGGCAGGGAATCAGACGCGGGGAATCAGAGGCGGGGAATCAGAGCTGGGGAATCAGAGGTGGGGAATCAGAGTCGGGGAATCATAGGCAGGGAATCAGATATGGGGAATCAGAGGTGGCGAATCAAAGGCGGTGAAACAGAGATGGGGAATCAGGGCAGGGAATCAGAGGCAGGGAATCAAACACGGGGAATCAGAGCTGGGCAATCAGAGGCGGCGAATCAGAGTTGGGAATCAGAGGCGGGGAATCAGAGGCGGGGAAGCAGAGGCGGGGAATCAGATATGGGGAATCAGAGGTGGGGAATCCGAGGTTGGGAATCAGAGGCAGGGAATCAGAGGCGGGGAATCAGAGGTGGGGAATCAGAGGAAGGGAATCAGATGTGCGGAATCGGAGATGGGGAATCAGAGGCAGGGAATCAGAGGCGGGGAATCAGAGGCGGGGAATCAGAGGCCGGGAATCAGATGTGGGGAATCAGAGGCAGTGAATCAGAGGCGGGGAAACAGAGGCGGGGAATCAAATATAGGGAATCAGAGGTGGGGAATCAGAGGTTGTGAATCAGAGATGGGGAATCAAGGCGGGGAATCAGAGGCAGGGAATCAGACGCGGGGAATCAGAGGCGGGGATTCAGAGCTGGGGAATCAGAGGCGGTGAATCAGAGTTGGGGAATCAGAGGCAGGGAATCAGATATGGGAAATCAGAGGTGGGGAATCAGAGGCGGGGAAACAGAGGCGGGGAATCAGATATGGGGAATCAGAATTGGGGAATCAGGGGCAGGGAATCAGAGGCGGGGAATCAGAGGCAGGGAATCAGACACGGGGAATCAGAGGCGGTGAATCAGAGATGGGGAATCAGAGGCGTGGAATCAGAGTTGGGGAATCAGAGGCGGGGAATCAGATATGGGGAAATAGAGGCGGGGAATCTGATATGGGGAATCAGAGGTGTGGAATCAGAGGTTGGGAATCAGAGGCAGGGAATCAGAGTCGGGGAAACAGAGGCGGGTAATCAGATATGGGGAATCAGAGGTGGCGAATCAAAGGCGGTGAAACAGAGATGGGGAATCAGGGCAGGGAATCAGAGGCAGGGAATCAAACACGGGGAATCAGAGCTGGGGAATCAGAGGCGGGGAATCAGAGTTGGGAATCAGAGGCGGGGAATCAGAGGCGGGGAAACAGAGGCGGGGAATCAGATATGGGGAATCAGAGGTGGGGAATCCGAGGTTGGGAATCAGAGGCAGGGAATCAGAGGCCGGGAATCAGAGGCGGGGAATCAGAGGAAGGGAATCAGATGTGCGGAATCGGAGATGGGGAATCAGAGGCAGGGAATCAGAGGCGGGGAATCAGAGGCGGGGAATCAGAGGCCGGGAATCAGATATGGGGAAACAGAGGCGGGGAATCCGAGGCGGGGAAACAGAGGCGGGGAATCAGATATGGGGAATCAGAGGTGGGGAATCAGAGGTTGGGAATCAGAGGCAGGGAATCAGAGGCTTGGAATCAGATGCAGGGAATCAGATGCGGGGAATCAGAGGCGGGGAATCAGAGCTGGGGAATCAGAGGTGGGGAATTAGATTTGGGGAATCAGAGGCGGGGACTTAGATATTGGGAAACAGAGGCGGGGAATCAGAGGCGGGGAAACCCAGGCGGGGAATCAGATATGGGGAATCAGAGGTGGGGAATCAGAGGCAAGGAATCAGATGTGCGGAATCAGAGATGGGGAATCAGAGGCAGGGAATCAGAATCAGAAGCAGGGAATCAGAGGCCGGGAATTAGAGGCCAGAAGCAGATGCTGGGAATCAGAGGCCTGGAATCAGAGGCGGGGAATCAGAGGCAGGGAATCAGATGCGGGGAATCAGAGGCGGGGAATCAGAGCTGGGGAATCAGAGGCGGGGTATTAGAGTTGGGGAATCAGAGGCGGGGAATCAGATATGGGGAAACAGAGGTGGGGAATCAGAGGCGGGGAAACAGAGGCATGGAATCAGATATGGGGAATCAGAGGCGGGGAATCAGAGGTGGGGAATCATAGGCAGGGAATCGGATGTGCGGAATCAGAGATGGGGAATCAGAGGCTGGGAATCAGAGGTGGTGAATCAGAGATGGGGAATCAGAGGCGGGGAATCAGACGCAGGGAATCAGACGCGGGGAATCAGAGGTGGGCAATCAGAGGCGGGGAATCAGATATGGGGAATCAGAGGCGGGGAATCAGAGGCGGGGAAACAGAGGCGGGGAATCAGATATGGGGAATCAGAGGTGGGGCATCAGAGGTTGTGAATCACAGATGGGGAATCAGAGGCGGGGAATCAGAGGCAGGGAATCAGACGCGGGGAATCAGAGGCGGGGATTCAGAGCTGGGGAATCAGAGGTGGGGAATCAGAGTTGGGGAATCAGAGGCGGGGAATCAGATATGGGAAATCAGAGGCAGGGAATCAGAGGCGGGAAAACAGAGGCGGGGAATCAGATATGGGGAATCAGAGGCGGGGAATCAGAGGCAGGGAATCAGACACGGGGAATCAGAGGCGGGGAATCAGAGATGGGGAATCAGAGGCGGGGAATCAGAGGCAGGGAATCGGATGCCGGGAATCAGAGGCGGGAAATCAGTGCTGGGGAATCTGAGGCGGGGAATCAGAGGCAAGGAATCAGATGTGCGGAATCAGATATGGGGAATCAGAGGCGGGGAATCAGAGGCAGGGAATCAGACACGGGGAATCAGAGGCGGGGAATCAGAGATGGGGAATCAGAGGCGGGGAATCAGAGGCTTGGAATCAGATGCAGGGAATCAGATGCGGGGAATCAGAGGCGGGGAATCAGAGCTGGGGAATCAGAGGTGGGGAATTAGATTTGGGGAATCAGAGGCGGGGACTTAGATATTGGGAAACAGAGGCGGGGAATCAGAGGCGGAGAAACCCAGGCGGGGAATCAGATATGGGGAATCAGAGGTGGGGAATCAGAGGCAAGGAATCAGATGTGCGGAATCAGAGATGGGGAATCAGAGGCAGGGAATCAGAATCAGAAGCAGGGAATCAGAGGCCGGGAATTAGAGGCCGGAAGCAGATGCTGGGAATCAGAGGCCTGGAATCAGAGGCGGGGAATCAGAGGCAGGGAATCAGATGCGGGGAATCAGAGGCGGGGAATCAGAGCTGGGGAATCAGAGGCGGGGTATTAGAGTTGGGGAATCAGAGGCGGGGAATCAGATATGGGGAAACAGAGGTGGGGAATCAGAGGCGGGGAAACAGAGGCATGGAATCAGATATGGGGAATCAGAGGCGGGGAATCAGAGGTGGGGAATCATAGGCAGGGAATCGGATGTGCGGAATCAGAGATGGGGAATCAGAGGCTGGGAATCAGAGGTGGTGAATCAGAGATGGGGAATCAGAGGCGGGGAATCAGACGCAGGGAATCAGACGCGGGGAATCAGAGGTGGGCAATCAGAGGCGGGGAATCAGATATGGGGAATCAGAGGCGGGGAATCAGAGGCGGGGAAACAGAGGCGGGGAATCAGATATGGGGAATCAGAGGTGGGGCATCAGAGGTTGTGAATCACAGATGGGGAATCAGAGGCGGGGAATCAGAGGCAGGGAATCAGACGCGGGGAATCAGAGGCGGGGATTCAGAGCTGGGGAATCAGAGGCGGGGAATCAGAGTTGGGGAATCAGAGGCGGGGAATCAGATATGGGGAATCAGAGGCAGGGAATCAGAGGCGGGAAAACAGAGGCGGGGAATCAGATATGGGGAATCAGATGCGGGGAATCAGAGGCAGGGAATCAGACACGGGGAATCAGAGGCGGGGAATCAGAGATGGGGAATCAGAGGCGGGGAATCAGAGGCAGGGAATCGGATGCCGGGAATCAGAGGCGGGAAATCAGTGCTGGGGAATCTGAGGCGGGGAATCAGAGGCAAGGAATCAGATGTGCGGAATCAGAGATGGGGAATCAGAGGCAGGGAATCAGAATCAGAAGCAGGGAATCAGAGGCCGGGAATCAGAGGAGCATCAGAGGAGCGTCAGAGGAGCATCAGAGGAGCATCAGAGGAGCATCAGAGGAGCATCAGAGGAGCATCAGAGGAGCATCAGAGGAGCATCAGAGGAGCATCAGAGGAGCATCAGAGGAGCATCAGAGGAGCCTCAGAGGAGCATCAGAGGAGTATCAGAGGAGCATCAGATGAGCATCAGAGGAGCATCAGAGGAGCATCAGAGGAGCATCAAGAGGAGCATCAGAGGAGCATCAGAGGAGCATCAGAGGAGCATCACAGGAGCATCAGTGGAGCATCATTGGAGCATCATTGGAGCATCAGAGGAGCATCAGAGGAGCATCAGAGGAGCAACAGAGGAGCATCAGAGGAGCATCAGAGGAGCATCAGAGGAGCATCAGCGGAGCATCAGAGGAGAATCAGAGGAGCATCAGAGGAGCATCACAGAGGCATCAGAGGAGCATCAGAGGAGCATCAGAGGAGCATCAGAGGAGCATCAGAGGAGCCTCAGAGGAGCATCAGAGGAGTATCAGAGGAGTATCAGATGAGCATCAGAGGAGCATCAGAGGAGCATCAGAGGAGCATCAGAGGAGCATCAGAGGAGCATCAGAGGAGCATCAGAGGTGCATCAGAGGAGCATCAGAGGAGCATCAGAGGAGCATCAGAGGAGCATCTGAGAAGCATCATTGGAGCATCAGAGGAGCATCAGAGGAGCATCAGAGGAGCAACAGAGGAGCATCAGAGGAGCATCAGAGGAGCATCAGAGGAGCATCAGAGGAGCATCAGAGGTGAATCAGAGGAGCATCTGAGGAGCATCAGAGGAGCATCACAGGAGCATCAGAGGAGCATCAGAGGAGCATCAGAGGAGCATCACAGGAGCATCAGAGGAGCATCAGAGGAGCATCAGAGGAGCATCAGAGGAGCATCAGAGGAGCATCAGAGGAGCATCAGAGGAGCATCACAGGAGCATCAGTGGAGCATCATTGGAGCATCATTGGAGCATCAGAGGAGCATCAGAGGAGCATCAGAGGAGCAACAGAGTAGCATCAGAGGAGCATCAGAGGAGCATCAGAGGAGCATCAGAGGAGCATCAGAGGTGCATCAGAGGAGCATCTGAGGAGCATCAGAGGAGCATCATAGGAGCATCAGAGGAGCATCAGAGGTGCATCAGAGGAGCATCTGAGGAGCATCAGTGGAGCATCAGAGGAGCATCAGAGGAGCATCAGAGGTGCATCAGAGGAGCATCGAGCAAGAGCAGGAGCATCAGAGGTGCAGGAGCAGGAGCCGGAGCAGGAGCGGGAGCAGGAGCCGGAGCAGGAGCAGGAGCAGGAGCAGGAGCAGGAGCAGGAGCAGGAGCAGGGGCAGGAGCATGAGCAGGAGCAGGAGTAGGAGCAGGAGCAGGAGCAGGAGCAGGAGCAGGAGCAGGAGCAGGAGCAGGAGCAGGAGCAGGAGCAGGAGCAGGAGCATCAAAGGAGCATCAGAGGAGCATCAGAGGAACATCAGAGGAGCATCAGAGGAGCATCAGAGGAGCATCAGAGGAGCATCAGAGGAGCATCAGAGGAGCATCAGAGGAGCATCAGAGGAGCATCAGTGGAGCATCAGAGGAGGATCAGAGGAGCATCAGCGGAGCATCAGAGGAGAATCAGAGGAGCATCAGAGGAGCATCACAGAGGCATCAGAGGAGCATCAGAGGAGCATCAGAGGAGCATCAGAGGAGCATCTAAGGAGCATCAGAGGAGTATCAGAGGAGCATCAGAGGAGCATCAGAGGTGCATCAGAGGAGCATCAGAGGTGCAGGAGCAGGAGCAGCAGCAGGAGCAGGAACAGGAGCAGGAGCAGGAGCAGGAGCAGGAGCAGGAGCAGGAGCAGGAGCAGGAGCAGGAGCAGGAGCAGGAGCAGGAGCAGGAGCAACAGAGGAGCATCAGAGGAGCATCAGAGGAGCATCAGAGGAGCATCAGAGGAGCATCAGAGGAGCATCAGAGGAGGATCGGAGGAGCATCAGAGGAGCATCAGAGGAGCATCAGAGGAGCATCAGAGGAGCATCAGAGGAGCATCAGAGGAGCATCAGAGGAGCATCAGAGGAGCATCATAGGAGCATCAGAGGAGCATCAGAGGAGCATCAGAGGAGTATCAGAGGAGCATCAGAGGAGGATCAGAGGAGCATCAGAGGAGCATCAGAGGAGCCTCAGAGGAGCATCAGAGGAGCATCAGAGGAGCATCAGAGGAGCATCAGAGGAACATCAGAGGAACAGCAGAGCAGCATCACAGGAGCATCAGAGGAGCATCACAGGAGCATCAGAGGAGCATCAGAGGAGCATCAGAGGAGCATCAGAAGAGAATCAGAGGAGCCTCAGAGGTGCCTCAGAGGAGCATCAGAGGAGCATCAGAGGAGCATCAGAGGAGCATCAGAGGAGCATCAGAGGAGCATCAGAGGAGGATCAGAGGAGCATCAGAGGAGCATCAGAGGAGCATCAGAGGAGGATCACAGGAGCATCAGAGGAGCATCACAGGAGCATCAGAGGAGCATCAGAGGAGCATCAGAGGAGCATCAGAGGAGCATCAGAGGAGCATCAGAGGAGCCTCAGAGGAGCATCAGAGGAGCATCAGAGGAGCATCAGAGGAGCATCAGAGGAGCATCAGAGGAGCAGCAGAGGAGGATCAGAGGAGCATCAGAGGAGCATCAGAGGAGCATCAGAGGAGCATCAGAGGAGCATCAGAGGAGCATCAGAGGAGCATCAGAGTAGCATCAGAGGAGCATCAGAGGAGCATCAGAGGAGCATCAGAGGAGGATCAGAGGAGCATAAGAGGAGCATAAGAGGAGCATCAGAGGAGCATCAGAGGAGAATCAGAGGAGCTTCAGATGAGCATCAGAGGAGCAGCAGAGGAGCATCAGAGGAGCATCACAGGAGCATCAGAGGAGCATCAGAGGAGCATCAGAGGAGCATCAGAGGTGGATCAGAGGAGCATCAGAGGAGCATCAGAGGAGCATCAGAGGAGCATCAGAGGAGAATCAGAGGAGCATCAGAGGAGCATCAGAGGAGCAGCAGAGGAGCATCAGAGGAGCATCACAGGAGCATCAGAGGAGCATCAGAGGAGTATCAGAGGAGCATCAGAGGAGCATCAGAGGAGCATCAGAGGAGCATCAGAGGAGCATCAGAGGAGCCTCAGAGGAGCATCAGAGGAGCATCAGAGGAGCATCAGAGGAGCATCAGAGGAGGATCAGAGGAGCATCAGAGGAGCATCAGAGGAGCATCAGAGGAGCATCAGAGGAGCATCAGAGGAGAATCAGATCAGCATCAGAGGAGCAGCAGAGGAGCATCAGAGGAGCATCACAGGAGCATCAGAGGAGCATCAGAGGAGCATCAGAAGAGCATCACAGGAGCATCAGAGGAGCATCAGAGGAGCATCAGAGGAGCATCAGAGGAGCATCAGAGGAGCATCAGAGGAGCATCAGAGGAGCATCAGAGGAGCATCAGAGGAGCATCAGAGGAGCATCAGAGGAGCATCAGAGGAGAATCAGAGGAGCATTACAGGAGCATCACAGGAGCATCAGAGGAGCATCAGTGGAGCATCAGAGGAGGATCAGAGGATCATCAGAGGAGCATCAGAGGAGCATCAGAGGAGCATCAGCGGAGCATCAGAGGAGAATCAGAGGAGCATCAGAGGAGCATCACAGAGGCATCAGAGGAGCATCAGAGGAGCATCAGAGGAGCATCAGAGGAGCATCTAAGGAGCATCAGAGGAATATCAGAGGAGCATCAGAGGAGCATCAGAGGTGCATCAGAGGAGCATCAGAGGTGCAGGAGCAGGAGCAGCAGCAGGAGCAGGAACAGGAGCAGGAGCAGGAGCAGGAGCAGGAGCAGGAGCAGGAGCAGGAGCAGGAGCAGGAGCAGGAGCAGGAGCAGGGGCAGGAGCATGAGCAGGAGCAGGAGCAGGAGCAGGAGCAGTAGCAGGAGCAGGAGCAGGAGCAGGAGCAGGAGCAGGAGCAGGAGCAGGAGCAGGAGCAGGAGCATCAAAGGAGTATCAGAGGAGCATCAGAGGAACATCAGAGGAGCATCAGAGGAGCATCAGAGGAGCATCAGAGGAGCATCAGAGGAGCATCAGAGGAGCATCAGAGGAGCATCAGAAGAGAATCAGAAGAGCATTACAGGAGCATCACAGGAGCATCAGAGGAGCATCAGTGGAGCATCAGAGGAGGATCAGAGGATCATCAGAGGAGCATCAGAGGAGCATCAGAGGAGCATCAGCGGAGCATCAGAGGAGAATCAGAGGAGCATCAGAGGAGCATCACAGAGGCATCAGAGGAGCATCAGAGGAACATCAGAGGAGTATCAGAGGAGCATCTAAGGAGCATCAGAGGAGTATCAGAGGAGCATCAAAGGAGCATCAGAGGTGCATCAGAGGAGCATCAGAGGTGCAGGAGCAGGAGCAGCAGCAGGAGCAGGAACAGGAGCAGGAGCAGGAGCAGTAGCAGGAGCAGGAGCAGGAGCAGGAGCAGGAGCAGGAGCAGGAGCAGGAGCAGGAGCAGGAGCAGGAGCAGGAGCATCAGAGGAGCATCAGAGGAGCATCAGAGGAGCATCAGAGGAGCATCAGAGGAGGATCAGAGGAGCATCAGAGGAGCATCAGAGGAGCATCAGAGGAGCATCAGAGGAGCATCAGAGGAGCATCAGAGGAGCATCAGAGGAGCATCATAGGAGCATCAGAGGAGCATCAGAGGAGCATCAGAGGAGTATCAGAGGAGCATCAGAGGAGGATCAGAGGAGCATCAGAGGAGCATCACAGGAGCCTCAGAGGAGCATCAGAGGAGCATCAGAGGAGCATCAGAGGAGCATCAGAGGAACATCAGAGGAACATCAGAGGAGCATCACAGGAGCATCAGAGGAGCATCACAGGAGCATCAGAGGAGCATCAGAGGAGCATCAGAGGAGCATCAGAAGAGAATCAGAGGAGCCTCAGAGGTGCCTCAGAGGAGCATCAGAGGAGCATCAGAGGAGCATCAGAGGAGCATCAGAGGAGCATCAGAGGAGCATCAGAGGAGCATCAGAGGAGGATCAGAGGAGCATCAGAGGAGCATCAGAGGAGCATCAGAGGAGGATCACAGGAGCATCAGAGGAGCATCACAGGAGCATCAGAGGAGCATCAGAGGAGCATCAGAGGAGCATCAGAGGAGGATCAGAGGAGCATCAGAGGAGCATCAGAGGAGCCTCAGAGGAGCATCAGAGGAGCATCAGAGGAGCATCAGAGGAGCATCAGAGGAGCAGCAGAGGAGCATCAGAGGAGCATCAGAGGAGCATCAGAGGAGCATCAGAGGAGCATCAGAGGAGCATCAGAGGAGCATCAGAGGAGCATCAGAGGAGCATCAGAGTAGCATCAGAGGAGCATCAGAGGAGCATCAGAGGAGCATCAGAGGAGCATCAGAGGAGGATCAGAGGAGCATAAGAGGAGCATCAGAGGAGCATCAGAGGAGCATCAGAGGAGAATCAGAGGAGCATCAGATGAGCATCAGAGGAGCAGCAGAGGAGCATCAGAGGAGCATCACAGGAGCATCAGAGGAGCATCAGAGGAGCATCAGAGGTGGATCAGAGGAGCATCAGAGGAGCATCAGAGGAGCATCAGAGGAGCATCATAGGAGAATCAGAGGAGCATCAGATGAGCATCAGAGGAGCAGCAGAGGAGTATCAGAGGAGCATCACAGGAGCATCAGAGGAGCATCAGAGGAGTATCAGAGGAGCATCAGAGGAGCATCAGAGGAGCATCAGAGGAGCATCAGAGGAGCCTCAGAGGAGCATCAGAGGAGCATCAGAGGAGCATCAGAGGAGCATCAGAGGAGGATCAGAGGAGCATCAGAGGAGCATCAGAGGAGCATCAGAGGAGCATCAGAGGAGCATCAGAGGAGAATCAGATCAGCATCAGAGGAGCAGCAGAGGAGCATCAGAGGAGCATCACAGGAGCATCAGAGGAGCATCAGAGGAGCATCAGAGGAGCATCACAGGAGCATCAGAGGAGCATCAGAGGAGCATCAGAGGAGCAACAGAGGAGCCTCAGAGGAGCATCAGAGGAGCATCAGAGGAGCATCAGAGGAGCATCAGAGGAGGATCAGAGGAGCATCAGAGGAGCATCAGAGGAGCATCAGAGGAGCATCGAAGGAGCAGGAGCAGGAGCAGGAGCAGGAGCAGGAGCAGGAGCATCAGAGGAGCATCAGAGGAGCATCAGAGGAGCAGGAGCAGGAGCAGGAGCATCAGAGGAGCATCAGAGGAACATCAGAGGAGCGTCAGAGGAGCATCAGAGGAGCGTCAGAGGAGCATCAGAGGAGCATCAGAGGAGCATCAGAGGAGCATCAGAGGAGCATCAGTGGAGCATCAGAGGTGCATCAGTGGAGCATCAGAGGAGGATCAGAGGAGCATCAGAGGAGCATCAGAGGAGCATCAGAGGAGCATCAGAGGAGCATCAGAGGAGCATCAGAGGAGCAGGAGCAGGAGCAGGAGCAGGAGCAGGAGCAGGAGCAGGAGCAGGAGCAGGAGCATCAGAGGAGCATCAGAGGAGCATCAGAGGAGCATCAGAGGAGCATCAGTGGAGCATCAGAGGAGGATCAGAGGAGCATCAGAGGAGCATCAGAGGAGCATCAGAGGAGCATCAGAGGAGCATCAGAGGAGCATCAGAGGAGCATCAGAGGAGCATCAGAGGAGGATCAGAGGAGCATCAGAGGAGCATCAGAGGAGCATCAGAGGAGCATCAGAGGAGCATCAGAGGAGCATCAGAGGAGCATCAGAGGAGCATCAGAGGAGGATCAGAGGAGCATCAGAGAAGCATCCGAGGAGCATCAGAAAAGCATCAGAGGAGCATCAGAGGAGCATCTGAGGAGCATCAGAGGAGTATCAGAGGAGCATCAGAGGAGCATCTGAGGAGCATCAGAGGAGTATCAGAGGAGCATCAGAGGAGCATCAGAGGTTCATCAGAGGAGCATCAGAGGTGCATCAGAGGAGCATCAGAGGAGCATCAGAGGAGCATCAGAGGAGCATCAGAGGAGCATCTGAGGAGCATCAGAGGAGTATAAGAGGAGCATCAGAGGAGCATCAGAGGAGCATCAGAGGAGCATCTGAGGAGCATCAGGAGGAGCATCAGAGGAGCATCAGAGGTGCATCAGAGGAGCATCAGAGGTGCAGGAGCAGGAGCAGGAGCAGGAACAGGAGCAGGAGCAGGAGCAGGAGCAGGAGCAGGATCAGGAGCAGGAGCAGGAGCAGGAGCAGGAGCAGGAGCAGGAGCAGGAGCAGGAGCAGGAGCAGGAGCAGGAGCAGGAGCAGGAGCAGGAGCAGGAGCAGGAGCAGGAGCAGGAGCAGGAGCATCAGAGGAGCATCAGAGGAGCATCAGAGGAGCCTCAGAGGAGCATCAGAGGAGCATCAGAGGAGCATCAGAGGAGCAGCACAGGAGCATCAGAGGAGGATCACAGGAGCATCAGAGGAGCATCAGAGGAGCATCAGAGGAGCATCAGAGGAGCCTCAGAGGAGCATCAGAGGAGCATCAGAGGAGTATCAGAGGAGCATCAGATGAGCATCAGAGGAGCATCAGAGGAGCATCAGAGGAGCATCAGAGGAGCATCAGAGGAGCATCAGAGGAGCATCAGAGGAGCAGCAGAGGAGCATCAGAGGAGCATCACAGGAGCATCAGAGGAGCATCAGAGGAGCATCAGAGGAGCATCACAGGAGCATCAGAGGAGCATCAGAGGAGCATCAGAGGAGCATCAGAGGAGCATCAGAGGAGCATCAGAGGAGCCTCAGAGGAGCATCAGAGGAGCATCAGAGGAGCATCAGAGGAGCATCAGAGGAGGATCAGAGGAGCATCAGAGGAGCATCAGAGGAGCAGGAGCAGGAGCAGGAGCAGGAGCAGGAGCAGGAGCATCAGAGGTCATCAGAGGAGCATCAGAGGAGCAGGAGCAGGAGCAGGAGCATCAGAGGAGCATCAGAGGAGCATCAGAGGAGCGTCAGAGGAGCATCAGAGGAGCATCAGAGGAGCATCAGAGGAGCATCAGAGGAGCATCAGAGGAGCATCAGTGGAGCATCAGAGGAGCATCAGTGGAGCATCAGAGGAGGATCAGAGGAGCATCAGAGGAGCATCAGAGGAGCATCAGAGGAGCATCAGAGGAGCATCAGAGGAGCATCAGAGGAGCATCAGAGGAGCAGGAGCAGGAGCAGGAGCAGGATCAGGAGCAGGAGCAGGAGCAGGAGCAGAAGCATCAGAGGAGCATCAGAGGAGCATCAGAGGAGCATCAGAGGAGCATCAGTGGAGCATCAGAGGAGGATCAGAGGAGCATCGGAGGAGCATCAGAGGAGCATCAGAGGAGCATCAGAGGAGCATCAGAGGAGCATCAGAGGAGCATCAGAGGAGCGTCAGAAGAGGATCAGAGGAGCATCAGAGGAGCATCAGAGGAGCATCAGAGGAGCATCAGAGGAGGATCACAGGAGCATCAGAGAAGCATCCGAGGAGCCTCAGAGGAGCATCAGAGGAGCATCAGAGGAGCATCTGAGGAGCATCAGAGGAGTATCAGAGGAGCATTAGAGGAGCATCTGAGGAGTATCAGAGGAGCATCAGAGGAGCATCAGAGGAGCATCTGAGGAGCTTCAGAGGAGTATCAGAGGAGCATCAGAGGAGCATCAGAGGTGCATCAGAGGAGCATCAGAGGTGCAGGAGCAGGAGCAGGAGCAGGAACAGGAGCAGGAGCAGGAGCAGGAGCAGGAGCAGGAGCAGGAGCAGGAGCAGGAGCAGGAGCAGGAGCAGGAGCAGGAGCAGGAGCAGGAGCAGGAGCAGGAGCAGGAGCAGGAGCAGGAGCATCAGAGGAGCATCAGAGGAGCATCAGAGGAGCCTCAGAGGAGCATCAGAGGAGCATCAGAGGAGCATCAGAGGAGCAGCACAGGAGCATCAGAGGAGGATCACAGGAGCATCAGAGGAGCATCAGAGGAGCATCAGAGGAGCATCAGAGGAGCATCAGAGGAGCATCAGAGGAGCCTCAGAGGAGCATCAGAGGAGCATCAGAGGAGTATCAGAGGAGCATCAGATGAGCATCAGAGGAGCATCAGAGGAGCATCAGAGGAGCATCCGAGGAGCATCAGATGAGCATCAGAGGAGCATCAGAGGAGCATCAGAGGAGCATCCGAGGAGCATCAGAGGAGCATCAGAAGAGCATCAGAGGAGCATCAGAGGAGCATCAGAGGAGCATCAGAGGAGCATCAGAGGAGCATCAGAGGAGCCTCAGAGGAGCATCAGAGGAGCATCAGAGGAGCATCATAGGAGCATCAGAGGAGCATCAGAGGAGCATCAGAGGAGCATCAGAGGAGCCTCAGAGGAGCCTCAGATGAGCCTCAGAGGAGCATCAGAGGAGCATCAGTGGAGCATCAGAGGAGCATCAGAGGAGCATCAGAAGAGCATCAGTGGAGCATCAGAGGAGCATCAGAGGAGCATCAGGGGAGCATCAGAGGAGCAACAGAGGAGCATCAGAGGAGCATCAGAGGAGCATCAGAGGAGCATCAGAGGAGCATCAGAGGAACATCAGTGGAGCATCAGAGGAGCATCAGAGGAGCATCAGAGGAGCAGGAGCAGGAGCAGGAGCAGGAGCAGGAGCAGGAGCAGGAGCAGGAGCAGGAGCAGGAGCAGGAGCAGGAGCAGGAGCAGGAGCAGGAGCATCAGAGGAGCATCAGATGAGCAGGAGCAGGAGCAGGAGCAGGAGCAGGAGCATGAGCAGGAGCAGGAGCAGGAGCAGGAGCAGGAGCATCAGAGGATCATAGGAAGAGCATCAGAGGAGCATCAGAGGAGCATCAGAGGAGCATCAGAGGAGCATCAGAGGAGCATCAGAGGAGGATCAGATGAGCATCAGAGGAGCATCAGAGGAGCATCAGAGGAGCATCAGAGGAGCATCAGAGGAGCTTCAGAGGAGCATCAGAGGAGCTTCAGAGGAGCATCAGAGGAGCATCAGAGGAGCATCAGAGGAGCATCAGAGGAGCATCAGAGGAGCATCAGAGGAGCATCAGAGGAGCATCAGAGGAGCATCAGAGGAGCATCAGAGGAGCATCAGAGGAGCATCAGAGGAGCATCAGAGGAGAATCAGAGGAGCATCAGAAGAGCATCACAGGAGCATCAGAGGAGCATCAGAGGAGCATCAGAAGAGCATCACAGGAGCATCAGAGGAGCATCAGAGGAGCATCAGAGGAGCATCAGAGGAGCATCAGAGGAGCATCAGAGGAGCATCAGAGGAGCATCAGAGGAGCATCAGTGGAGCATCAGAGGAGAATCAGAGGAGCATTACAGGAGCATCACAGGAGCATCAGAGGAGCATCAGTGGAGCATCAGAGGAGGATCAGAGGATCATCAGAGGAGCATCAGAGGAGCATCAGAGGAGCATCAGCGGAGCATGAGAGGAGAATCAGAGGAGCATCAGAGGAGCATCACAGAGGCATCAGAGGAGCATCAGAGGACCATCAGAGGAGCATCAGAGGAGCATCTAAGGAGCATCAGAGGAGTATCAGAGGAGCATCAGAGGAGCATCAGAGGTGCATCAGAGGAGCATCAGAGGTGCAGGAGCAGGAGCAGCAGCAGGAGCAGTAACAGGAGCAGGAGCAGGAGCAGGAGCAGGAGCAGGAGCAGGAGCAGGAGCAGGAGCAGGAGCAGGAGCAGGAGCAGGAGCAGGGGCAGGAGCATGAGCAGGAGCAGGAGCAGGAGCAGGAGCAGGAGCAGGAGCAGGTGCAGGAGCAGGAGCATCAAAGGAGTATCAGAGGAGCATCAGAGGAACATCAGAGGAGCATCAGAGGAGCATCAGAGGAGCATCAGAGGAGCATCAGAGGAGCATCAGAGGAGCATCAGAGGAGCATCAGAGGAGAATCAGAGGAGCATTACAGGAGCATCACAGGAGCATCAGAGGAGCATCAGTGGAGCATCAGAGGAGGATCAGAGGATCATCAGAGGAGCATCAGAGGAGCATCAGAGGAGCATCAGCGGAGCATCAGAGGAGAATCAGAGGAGCATCAGAGGAGCATCAGAGGAGCAGCAGAGGAGCATCAGAGGAGCATCAGAGGAGCATCAGAGGAGCATCAGAGGAGCATCAGAGTAGCATCAGAGGAGCATCAGAGGAGCATCAGAGGAGCATCAGAGGAGCATCAGAGGAGGATCAGAGGAGCATAAGAGGATCATCAGAGGAGCATCAGAGGAGCATCAGAGGAGAATCAGAGGAGCATCAGATGAGCATCAGAGGAGCAGCAGAGGAGCATCAGAGGAGCATCACAGGAGCATCAGAGGAGCATCAGAGGAGCATCAGAGGAGCATCAGAGGTGGATCAGAGGAGCATCATAGGAGCATCAGAGGAGCATCAGAGGAGCATCAGAGGAGAATCAGAGGAGCATCAGATGAGCATCAGAGGAGCAGCAGAGGAGCATCAGAGGAGCATCACAGGAGCATCAGAGGAGCATCAGAGGAGTATCAGAGGAGCATCAGAGGAGCATCAGAGGAGCATCAGAGGAGCATCAGAGGAGCATCAGAGGAGCCTCAGAGGAGCATCAGAGGAGCATCAGAGGAGCATCAGAGGAGCATCAGAGGAGGATCAGAGGAGCATCAGAGGAGCATCAGAGGAGCATCAGAGGAGCATCAGAGGAGTATCAGAGGAGAATCAGATCAGCATCAGAGGAGCAGCAGAGGAGCATCAGAGGAGCATCACAGGAGAATCAGAGGAGCATCAGAGGAGCATCAGAGGAGCATCACAGGAGCATCAGAGGAGCATCAGAGGAGCATCAGAGGAGCATCAGAGGAGCATCAGAGGAGCATCAGAGGAGCCTCAGAGGAGCATCAGAGGAGCATCAGAGGAGCATCAGAGGAGCATCAGAGGAGGATCAGAGGAGCATCAGAGGAGCATCAGAGGAGCAGGAGCAGGAGCAGGAGCAGGAGCAGGAGCAGGAGCATCAGAGGTCATTAGAGGAGCATCAGAGGAGCAGGAGCAGGAGCAGGAGCATCAGAGGAGCATCAGAGGAGCATCAGAGGAGCGTCAGAGGAGCATCAGTGGAGCATCAGAGGAGCATCAGAGGAGCATCAGAGGAGCATCAGACGAGCATCAGTGGAGCATCAGAAAAGCATCAGTGGAGCATCAGAGGAGGATCAGAGGAGCATCAGAGGAGCATCAGAGGAGCATCAGAGGAGCATCAGAGGAGCATCAGAGGAGCATCAGAGGAGCAGGAGCAGGAGCAGGAGCAGGAGCAGGAGCAGGAGCAGGAGCAGGAGCATCAGAGGAGCATCAGAGGAGCATCAGAGGAGCATCAGAGGAGCATCAGTGGAGCATCAGAGGAGGATCAGAGGAGCATCAGAGGAGCATCAGAGGAGCATCAGAGGAGCATCAGAGGAGCATCAGAGGAGCATCAGAGGAGCATCAGAGGAGCATCAGAGGAGGATCAGAGGAGCATCAGAGGAGCATCAGAGGAGCATCAGAGGAGCATCAGAGGAGCATCAGAGGAGCATCAGAGGAGCATCAGAGGAGGATCAGAGGAGCATCAGAGGAGCATCAGAGGAGCATCAGAGGAGCATCAGAGGAGCATCAGAGGAGCATCTGAGGAGCATCAGAGGAGTATCAGAGGAGCATCAGAGGAGCATCTGAGGAGCATCAGAGGAGTATCAGAGGAGCATCAGAGGAGCATCAGAGGTGCATCAGAGGAGCATCAGAGGAGCATCAGAGGAGCATCAGAGGAGCATCAGAGGAGCATCTGAGGAGCATCAGAGGAGTATAAGAGGAGCATCAGAGGAGCATCAGAGGAGCATCAGAGGAGCATCTGAGGAGCATCAGAGGAGTATCAGAGGAGCATCAGAGGAGCATCAGAGGTGCATCAGAGGAGCATCAGAGGTGCATCAGAGGAGCATCAGAGGTGCAGGAGCAGGAGCAGGAGCAGGAACAGGAGCAGGAGCAGGAGCAGGAGCAGGAGCAGGAGCAGGAGCAGGAGCAGGAGCAGGAGCAGGAGCAGGAGCAGGAGCAGGAGCAGGAGCAGGAGCAGGAGCAGGAGCAGGAGCAGGAGCAGGAGCAGGAGCATCAGAGTAGCATCAGAGGAGCATCAGAGTAGCATCAGAGGAGCATCAGAGGAGCCTCAGAGGAGCATCAGAGGAGCATCAGAGGAGCATCAGAGGAGCAGCACAGGAGCATCAGAGGAGGATCACAGGAGCATCAGAGGAGCATCAGAGGAGCATCAGAGGAGCATCAGAGGAGCATCAGAGGAGCATCAGAGGAGCCTCAGAGGAGCATCAGAGGAGCATCAGAGGAGAATCAGAGGAGCATCAGAGGAGCATCAGAGGAGCATCAGATGAGCATCAGAGGAGCATCAGAGGAGCATCAGAGGAGCATCAGAGGAGCATCAGAGGAGCATCAGAGGAGCATCAGAGGAGCATCAGAGGAGCATCAGAGGAGCATCATAGGAGCATCCGAGGAGCATCAGAGGAGCATCAGAGGAGCATCAGAGGAGCCTCAGAGGAGCCTCAGATGAGCCTCAGAGGAGCCTCAGAGGAGCATCAGAGGAGCATCAGAGGAGCATCAGAGGAGCATCAGAGGAGCATCAGAGGAGCCTCAGAGGAGGATCAGAGGAGCATCAGAGGAGCATCAGAGGAGCATCAGAGGAGCATCTGAGGAGCATCAGAGGAGTATCAGAGGAGCATCAGAGGAGCATCAGAGGTGCATCAGAGGAGCATCAGAGGTGCAGGAGCAGGAGCAGGAGCAGGAACAGGAGCAGGAGCAGGAGCAGGAGCAGGAACAGGAGCAGGAGCAGGAGCAGGAGCAGGAGCAGGAGCAGGAGCAGGAGCAGGAGCAGGAGCAGGAGCAGGAGCAGGAGCAGGAGCAGGAGCAGGAGCAGGAGCAGGAGCAGGAGCAGGAGCAGGAGCAGGAGCAGGAGCAGGAGCAGGAGCATCAGAGGAGCATCAGAGGAGCATCAGAGGAGCCTCAGAGGAGCATCAGAGGAGCATCAGAGGAGCATCAGAGGAGCAGCACAGGAGCATCAGAGGAGGATCACAGGAGCATCAGAGGAGCATCAGAGGAGCAACAGAGGAGCATCAGAGGAGCATCAGAGGAGCATCAGAGGAGCCTCAGAGGAGCATCAGAGGAGCATCAGAGGAGTATCAGAGGAGCATCAGATGAGCATCAGAGGAGCATCAGAGGAGCATCAGAGGAGCATCAGAGGAGCATCAGAGGAGCATCAGAGGAGCATCAGAGGAGCATCAGAGGAGCATCAGAGGAGCATCAGAGGAGCATCAGAGGAGCCTCAGAGGAGCATCAGAGGAACATCAGAGGAGCATCATAGGAGCATCAGAGGAGCATCAGAGGAGCATCAGAGGAGCATCAGAGGAGCCTCAGAGGAGCCTCAGATGAGCCTCAGAGGAGCATCAGAGGAGCATCAGAGGAGCATCAGAGGAGCATCAGTGGAGCATCAGAGGAGCATCAGAGGAGCATCAGGGGAGCATCAGAGGAGCAACAGAGGAGCATCAGAGGAGCATCAGAGGAGCATCAGAGGAGCATCAGAGGAGCATCAGAGGAACATCAGTGGAGCATCAGAGGAGCATCAGAGGAGCATCAGAGGAGCAGGAGCAGGAGCAGGAGCAGGAGCAGGAGCAGGAGCAGGAGCAGGAGCAGGAGCAGGAGCAGGAGCATCAGAGGAGCATCAGATGAGCAGGAGCAGGAGCAGGAGCAGGAGCAGGAGCATGAGCAGGAGCAGGAGCAGGAGCAGGAGCAGGAGCAGGAGCAGGAGCAGGAGCAGGAGCAGGAGCAGGAGCAGGAGCAGGGGCAGGAGCATGAGCAGGAGCAGGAGCAGGAGCAGGAGCAGGAGCAGGAGCAGGAGCAGGAGCAGGAGCAGGAGCAGGAGCAGGAGCAGGTGCAGGAGCAGGAGCATCAAAGGAGTATCAGAGGAGCATCAGAGGAACATCAGAGGAGCATCAGAGGAGCATCAGAGGAGCATCAGAGGAGCATCAGAGGAGCATCAGAGGAGCATCAGAGGAGCATCAGAGGAGAATCAGAGGAGCATTACAGGAGCATCACAGGAGCATCAGAGGAGCATCAGTGGAGCATCAGAGGAGGATCAGAGGATCATCAGAGGAGCATCAGAGGAGCATCAGAGGAGCATCAGCGGAGCATCAGAGGAGAATCAGAGGAGCATCAGAGGAGCATCAGAGGAGCAGCAGAGGAGCATCAGAGGAGCATCAGAGGAGCATCAGAGGAGCATCAGAGGAGCATCAGAGTAGCATCAGAGGAGCATCAGAGGAGCATCAGAGGAGCATCAGAGGAGCATCAGAGGAGGATCAGAGGAGCATAAGAGGAGCATCCGAGGAGCATCAGAGGAGCATCAGAGGAGAATCAGAGGAGCATCAGATGAGCATCAGAGGAGCAGCAGAGGAGCATCAGAGGAGCATCACAGGAGCATCAGAGGAGCATCAGAGGAGCATCAGAGGAGCATCAGAGGTGGATCAGAGGAGCATCAGAGGAGCATCAGAGGAGCATCAGAGGAGCATCAGAGGAGAATCAGAGGAGCATCAGATGAGCATCAGAGGAGCAGCAGAGGAGCATCAGAGGAGCATCACAGGAGCATCAGAGGAGCATCAGAGGAGTATCAGAGGAGCATCAGAGGAGCATCAGAGGAGCATCAGAGGAGCATCAGAGGAGCCTCAGAGGAGCATCAGAGGAGCATCAGAGGAGCATCAGAGGAGCATCAGAGGAGGATCAGAGGAGCATCAGAGGAGCATCAGAGGAGCATCAGAGGAGCATCAGAGGAGTATCAGAGGAGAATCAGATCAGCATCAGAGGAGCAGCAGAGGAGCATCAGAGGAGCATCACAGGAGCATCAGAGGAGCATCAGAGGAGCATCAGAGGAGCATCACAGGAGCATCAGAGGAGCATCAGAGGAGCATCAGAGGAGCATCAGAGGAGCATCAGAGGAGCATCAGAGGAGCCTCAGAGGAGCATCAGAGGAGCATCAGAGGAGCATCAGAGGAGCATCAGAGGAGGATCAGAGGAGCATCAGAGGAGCATCAGAGGAGCAGGAGCAGGAGCAGGAGCAGGAGCAGGAGCATCAGAGGTCATTAGAGGAGCATCAGAGGAGCAGGAGCAGGAGCAGGAGCATCAGAGGAGCATCAGAGGAGCATCAGAGGAGCATCAGACGAGCATCAGTGGAGCATCAGAGGAGCATCAGTGGAGCATCAGAGGAGGATCAGAGGAGCATCAGAGGAGCATCAGAGGAGCATCAGAGGAGCATCAGAGGAGCATCAGAGGAGCATCAGAGGAGCATCAGAGGAGCAGGAGCAGGAGCAGGAGCAGGAGCAGGAGCAGGAGCAGGAGCAGGAGCATCAGAGGAGCATCAGAGGAGCATCAGAGGAGCATCAGAGGAGCATCAGTGGAGCATCAGAGGAGGATCAGAGGAGCATCAGAGGAGCATCAGAGGAGCATCAGAGGAGCATCAGAGGAGCATCAGAGGAGCATCAGTGGAGCATCAGAGGAGCATCAGACGAGCATCAGTGGAGCATCAGAGGAGCATCAGTGGAGCATCAGAGGAGGATCAGAGGAGCATCAGAGGAGCATCAGAGGAGCATCAGAGGAGCATCAGAGGAGCATCAGAGGAGCATCAGAGGAGCATCAGAGGAGCAGGAGCAGGAGCAGGAGCAGGAGCAGGAGCAGGAGCAGGAGCAGGAGCATCAGAGGAGCATCAGAGGAGCATCAGAGGAGCATCAGAGGAGCATCAGTGGAGCATCAGAGGAGGATCAGAGGAGCATCAGAGGAGCATCAGAGGAGCATCAGAGGAGCATCAGAGGAGCATCAGAGGAGCATCAGAGGAGCATCAGAGGAGGATCAGAGGAGCATCAGAGGAGCATCAGAGGAGCATCAGAGGAGCATCAGAGGAGCATCAGAGGAGCATCAGAGGAGCATCAGAGGAGGATCAGAGGAGCATCAGAGGAGCATCAGAGGAGCATCAGAGGAGCATCAGAGGAGCATCAGAGGAGCATCTGAGGAGCATCAGAGGAGTATCAGAGGAGCATCAGAGGAGCATCTGAGGAGCATCAGAGGAGTATCAGAGGAGCATCAGAGGAGCATCAGAGGTGCATCAGAGGAGCATCAGAGGAGCATCAGAGGAGCATCAGAGGAGCATCAGAGGAGCATCTGAGGAGCATCAGAGGAGTATAAGAGGAGCATCAGAGGAGCATCAGAGGAGCATCAGAGGAGCATCTGAGGAGCATCAGAGGAGTATCAGAGGAGCATCAGAGGAGCATCAGAGGTGCATCAGAGGAGCATCAGAGGTGCAGGAGCAGGAGCAGGAGCAGGAACAGGAGCAGGAGCAGGAGCAGGAGCAGGAGCAGGAGCAGGAGCAGGAGCAGGAGCAGGAGCAGGAGCAGGAGCAGGAGCAGGAGCAGGAGCAGGAGCAGGAGCAGGAGCAGGAGCAGGAGCAGGAGCAGGAGCAGGAGCAGGAGCAGGAGCATCAGAGTAGCATCAGAGGAGCATCAGAGTAGCATCAGAGGAGCATCAGAGGAGCCTCAGAGGAGCATCAGAGGAGCATCAGAGGAGCATCAGAGGAGCAGCACAGGAGCATCAGAGGAGGATCACAGGAGCATCAGAGGAGCATCAGAGGAGCATCAGAGGAGCATCAGAGGAGCATCAGAGGAGCATCAGAGGAGCCTCAGTGGAGCATCAGAGGAGCATCAGAGGAGAATCAGAGGAGCATCAGAGGAGCATCAGAGGAGCATCAGATGAGCATCAGAGGAGCATCAGAGGAGCATCAGAGGAGCATCAGCGGAGCATCAGAGGAGCATCAGAGGAGCATCAGAGGAGCATCAGAGGAGCATCAGAGGAGCATCATAGGAGCATCCGAGGAGCATCAGAGGAGCATCAGAGGAACATCAGAGGAGCCTCAGAGGAGCCTCAGATGAGCCTCAGAGGAGCATCAGAGGAGCATCAGAGGAGCATCAGAGGAGCATCAGAGGAGCATCAGAGGAGCCTCAGAGGAGCATCAGAGGAGCATCAGAGGAGCATCAGAGGAGCATCAGAGGAGCATCTGAGGAGCATCAGAGGAGTATCAGAGGAGCATCAGAGGAGCATCAGAGGTGCATAAGAGGAGCATCAGAGGTGCAGGAGCAGGAGCAGGAGCAGGAACAGGAGCAGGAGCAGGAGCAGGAGCAGGAACAGGAGCAGGAGCAGGAGCAGGAGCAGGAGCAGGAGCAGGAGCAGGAGCAGGAGCAGGAGCAGGAGCAGGAGCAGGAGCAGGAGCAGGAGCAGGAGCAGGAGCAGGAGCATTAGCAGGAGCAGGAGCAGGAGCAGGAGCAGGAGCAGGAGCAGGAGCAGGAGCATCAGAGGAGCATCAGAGGAGCATCAGAGGAGCCTCAGAGGAGCATCAGAGGAGCATCAGAGGAGCATCAGAGGAGCAGCACAGGAGCATCAGAGGAGGATCACAGGAGCATCAGAGGAGCATCAGAGGAGCAACAGAGGAGCATCAGAGGAGCATCAGAGGAGCATCAGAGGAGCCTCAGAGGAGCATCAGAGGAGCATCAGAGGAGCATCAGAGGAGTATCAGAGGAGCATCAGATGAGCATCAGAGGAGCATCAGAGGAGCATCAGAGGAGCATCATTGGAGCATCAGAGGAGCATCAGAGGAGCATCAGAGGAGCATCAGAGGAGCATCAGAGGAGCATCAGAGGAGCATCAGAGGAGCATCAGAGGAGCCTCAGAGGAGCATCAGAGGAGCATCAGAGGAGCATCATAGGAGCATCAGAGGAGCATCAGAGGAGCATCAGAGGAGCATCAGAGGAGCCTCAGAGGAGTCTCAGATGAGCCTCAGAGGAGCATCAGAGGAGCATCAGAGGAGCATCAGAGGAGCATTAGAGGAGCATCAGAAGAGCATCAGTGGAGCATCAGAGGAGCATCAGAGGAGCATCAGGGGAGCATCAGAGGAGCAACAGAGGAGCATCAGAGGAGCATCAGAGGAGCATCAGAGGAGCATCAGAGGAGCATCAGAGGAACATCAGTGGAGCATCAGAGGAGCATCAGAGGAGCATCAGAGGAGCAGGAGCAGGAGCAGGAGCAGGAGCAGGAGCAGGAGCAGGAGCAGGAGCAGGAGCAGGAGCAGGAGCAGGAGCATCAGAGGAGCATCAGATGAGCAGGAGCAGGAGCAGGAGCAGGAGCAGGAGCATGAGCAGGAGCAGGAGCAGGAGCAGGAGCAGGAGCATCAGAGGATCATAGGAAGAGCATCAGAGGAGCATCAGAGGAGCATCAGAGGAGCATCAGAGGAGCATCAGAGGAGCATCAGAGGAGGATCAGAGGAGCATCAGAGGAGCATCAGAGGAGCATCAGAGGAGCATCAGAGGAGCATCAGAGGAGCTTCAGAGGAGCATCAGAGGAGCTTCAGAGGAGCATCAGAGGAGCATCAGAGGAGCATCAGAGGAGCATCAGAGGAGGATCAGAGGAGCATCAGAGGAGCATCAGAGGAGCCTCAGAGGAGCATCAGAGGAGCATCAGAGGAGCATCAGAGGAGCATCAGAGGAGCATCAGAGGAGCATCAGACGAGCATCAGAGGAGGATCAGAGGAGCATCAGAGGTGCATCAGAGGAGCCTCAGAGGAGCATCAGAGGAGCAGCAGAGGAGCATCAGAGGAGGATCACAGGAGCATCAGAGGAGCATCACAGGAGCATCAGAGGAGCATCAGAGGAGCATCAGAGGAGCATCAGAGGAGCATCAGAGGAGAATCAGATCAGCATCAGAGGAGCATCAGAGGAGCATCAGAGGAGTATCACAGGATCATCAGAGGAGCATCAGAGGAGCATCAGAAGAGCATCACAGGAGCATCAGAGGAGCATCAGAGGAGCATCAGAGGAGCATCAGAGGAGCATCAGAGGAGCATCAGAGGAGCATCAGAGGAGCATCAGAGGAGCATCAGAGGAGAATCAGAGGAGCATTACAGGAGCATCACAGGAGCATCAGAGGAGCATCAGTGGAGCATCAGAGGAGGATCAGATGATCATCAGAGGAGCATCAGAGGAGCATCAGAGGAGCATCAGCGGAGCATCAGAGGAGAATCAGAGGAGCATCAGAGGAGCTACACAGAGGCATCAGAGGAGCATCAGAGGAGCATCAGAGGAGCATCAGAGGAGCATCTAAGGAGCATCAGAGGAGTATCAGAGGAGCATCAGAGGAGCATCAGAGGTGCATCAGAGGAGCATCAGAGGTGCAGGAGCAGGAGCAGCAGCAGGAGCAGGAACAGGAGCAGGAGCAGGAGCAGGAGCAGGAGCAGGAGCAGGAGCAGGAGCAGGAGCAGGAGCAGGAGCAGGGGCAGGAGCATGAGCAGGAGCAGGAGCAGGAGCAGGAGCAGGAGCAGGAGCAGGAGCAGGAGCAGGAGCAGGTGCAGGAGCAGGAGCAGGTGCAGGAGCAGGAGCATCAAAGGAGTATCAGAGGAGCATCAGAGGAACATCAGAGGAGCATCAGAGGAGCATCAGAGGAGCATCAGAGGAGCATCAGAGGAGCATCAGAGGAGCATCAGAGGAGCATCAGAGGAGAATCAGAGGAGCATTACAGGAGCATCACAGGAGCATAAGAGGAGCATCAGTGGAGCATCAGAGGAGGATCAGAGGATCATCAGAGGAGCATCAGAGGAGCATCAGAGGAGCATCAGCGGAGCATCAGAGGAGAATCAGAGGAGCATCAGAGGAGCATCACAGAGGCATCAGAGGAGCATCAGAGGAGCATCAGAGGAGCATCAGAGGAGCATCTAAGGAGCATCAGAGGAGTATCAGAGGAGCATCAGAGGAGCATCAGAGGTGCATCAGAGGAGCATCAGAGGTGCAGGAGCAGGAGCAGCAGCAGGAGCAGGAACAGGAGCAGGAGCAGGAGCAGGAGCAGGAGCAGGAGCAGGAGCAGGAGCAGGAGCAGGAGCAGGAGCAGGAGCAGGAGCAGGAGCAGGAGCAGGAGCATCAGAGGAGCATCAGAGGAGCATCAGAGGAGCATCAGAGGAGCATCAGAGGAGCATCAGAGGAGCATCAGAGGAGCATCAGAGGAGCATCAGAGGAGCATCAGAGGAGCATCAGAGGAGCATCATAGGAGCATCAGAGGAGCATCAGAGGAGCATCAGAGGAGTATCAGAGGAGCATCATAGGAGGATCAGAGGAGCATCAGAGGAGCATCAGACGGAGCCTCAGAGGAGCATCAGAGGAGCATCAGAGGAGCATCAGAGGAGCATCAGAGGAACATCAGAGGAACAGCAGAGGAGCATCACAGGAGCATCAGAGGAGCATCACAGGAGCATCAGAGGAGCATCAGAGGAGCATCAGAGGAGCATCAGAAGAGAATCAGAGGAGCCTCAGAGGTGCCTCAGAGGAGCATCAGAGGAGCATCAGAGGAGCATCAGAGGAGCATCAGAGGAGCATCAGAGGAGCATCAGAGGAGCATCAGAGGAGAATCAGAGGAGCATCAGATGAGCATCAGAGGAGCAGCAGAGGAGCATCAGAGGAGCATCACAGGAGCATCAGAGGAGCATCAGAGGAGTATCAGAGGAGCATCAGAGGAGCATCAGAGGAGCATCAGAGGAGCCTCAGAGGAGCATCAGAGGAGCAGCAGAGGAGCATCAGAGGAGCATCACAGGAGCATCAGAGGAGCATCAGAGGAGTATCAGAGGAGCATCAGAGGAGCATCAGAGGAGCATCAGAGGAGCCTCAGAGGAGCATCAGAGGAGCATCAGAGGAGCATCAGAGGAGCATCAGAGGAGGATCAGAGGAGCATCAGAGGAGCATCAGAGGAGCATCAGAGGAGCATCAGAGGAGAATCAGATCAGCATCAGAGGAGCAGCAGAGGAGCATCAGAGGAGCATCACAGGAGCATCAGAGGAGCATCAGAGGAGCATCAGAGGAGCATCACAGGAGCATCAGAGGAGCATCAGAGGAGCATCAGAGGAGCATCAGAGGAGCATCAGAGGAGCATCAGAGGAGCCTCAGAGGAGCATCAGAGGAGCATCAGAGGAGCATCAGAGGAGCATCAGAGGAGGATCAGAGGAGCATCAGAGGAGCATCAGAGGAGCAGGAGCAGGAGCAGGAGCAGGAGCAGGAGCAGGAGCATCAGAGGTCATTAGAGGAGCATCAGAGGAGCAGGAGCAGGAGCAGGAGCATCAGAGGAGCATCAGAGGAGCATCAGAGGAGCGTCAGAGGAGCATCAGAGGAGCATCAGAGGAGCATCAGAGGAGCATCAGAGGAGCATCAGAGGAGCATCAGTGGAGCATCAGAGGAGCATCAGTGGAGCATCAGATGAGGATCAGAGGAGCATCAGAGGAGCATCAGAGGAGCATCAGAGGAGCATCAGAGGAGCATCAGAGGAGCATCAGAGGAGCATCAGAGGAGCAGGAGCAGGAGCAGGAGCAGGAGCAGGAGCAGGAGCAGGAGCATCAGAGGAGCATCAGAGGAGCATCAGAGGAGCATCAGAGGAGCATCAGTGGAGCATCAGAGGAGGATCAGAGGAGCATCAGAGGAGCATCAGAGGAGCATCAGAGGAGCATCAGAGGATCATCAGAGGAGCATCAGAGGAGCATCAGAGGAGCATCAGAGGAGGATCAGAGGAGCATCAGAGGAGCATCAGAGGAGCATCAGAGGAGCATCAGAGGAGCATCAGAGGAGCATCAGAGGAGCATCAGAGGAGGATCAGAGGAGCATCAGAGGAGCATCAGAGGAGCATCAGAGGAGCATCAGAGGAGCATCAGAGGAGCATCTGAGGAGCATCAGAGGAGTATCAGAGGAGCATCAGAGGAGCATCTGAGGAGCATCAGAGGAGTATCAGAGGAGCATCAGAGGTGCATCAGAGGTGCATCAGAGGAGCATCAGAGGAGCATCAGAGGAGCATCAGAGGAGCATCAGAGGAGCATCTGAGGAGCATCAGAGGAGTATAAGAGGAGCATCAGAGGAGCATCAGAGGAGCATCAGAGGAGCATCTGAGGAGCATCAGAGGAGTATCAGAGGAGCATCAGAGGAGCATCAGAGGTGCATCAGAGGAGCATCAGAGGTGCAGGAGCAGGAGCAGGAGCAGGAGCAGGAGCAGGAGCAGGAGCAGGAGCAGGAGCAGGAGCAGGAGCAGGAGCAGGAGCAGGAGCAGGAGCAGGAGCAGGAGCAGGAGCAGGAGCAGGAGCAGGAGCAGGAGCAGGAGCAGGAGCAGGAGCAGGAGCAGGAGCAGGAGCAGGAGCAGGAGCAGGAGCAGGAGCAGGAGCATCAGAGGAGCATCAGAGGAGCATCAGAGGAGCCTCAGAGGAGCATCAGAGGAGCATCAGAGGAGCATCAGAGGAGCAGCACAGGAGCATCAGAGGAGGATCACAGGAGCATCAGAGGAGCATCAGAGGAGCATCAGAAGAGCATCAGAGGAGCATCAGAGGAGCATCAGAGGAGCATCAGAGGAGCATCAGAGGAGTATCAGAGGAGCATCAGAGGAGCATCAGAGGAGCATCAGAGGAGCATCAGAGGAGCATCAGAGGAGCATCATAGGAGCATCCGAGGAGCATCAGAGGAGCATCAGAGGAGCATCAGAGGAGCCTCAGAGGAGCCTCAGATGAGCCTCAGAGGAGCATCAGAGGAGCATCAGAGGAGCATCAGAGGAGCATCAGAGGAGCATCAGAAGAGCATCAGTGGAGCATCAGAGGAGCATCAGAGGAGCATCAGGGGAGCATCAGAGGAGCAACAGAGGAGCATCAGAGGAGCATCAGAGGAGCATCAGAGGAGCATCAGAGGAGCATCAGAGGAACATCAGTGGAGCATCAGAGGAGCATCAGAGGAGCATCAGAGGAGCAGGAGCAGGAGCAGGAGCAGGAGCAGGAGCAGGAGCAGGAGCAGGAGCCGGAGCAGGAGCAGGAGCAGGAGCATCAGAGGAGCATCAGATGAGCAGGAGCAGGAGCAGGAGCAGGAGCAGGAGCATGAGCAGGAGCAGGAGCAGGAGCAGGAGCAGGAGCATCAGAGGATCATAGGAAGAGCATCAGAGGAGCATCAGAGGAGCATCAGAGGAGCATCAGTGGAGCATCAGAGGAGGATCAGAGGAGCATCAGAGGAGCATCAGAGGAGCATCAGAGGAGCATCAGAGGAGCATCAGAGGCGCATTAGAGGAGCATCAGAGGAGCCTCAGAGGAGCATCAGAGGAGTATCAGAGGAGCATCAGATGAGCATCAGAGGAGCATCAGAGGAGCATCAGAGGAGCATCAAGAGGAGCATCAGAGGAGCATCAGAGGAGCATCAGAGGAGCATCACAGGAGCATCAGTGGAGCATCATTGGAGCATCATTGGAGCATCAGAGGAGCATCAGAGGAGCATCAGAGGAGCAACAGAGGAGCATCAGAGGAGCATCAGAGGAGCATCAGAGGAGCATCAGCGGAGCATCAGAGGAGAATCAGAGGAGCATCAGAGGAGCATCACAGAGGCATCAGAGGAGCATCAGAGGAGCATCAGAGGAGCATCAGAGGAGCATCAGAGGAGCCTCAGAGGAGCATCAGAGGAGTATCAGAGGAGTATCAGATGAGCATCAGAGGAGCATCAGAGGAGCATCAGAGGAGCATCAGAGGAGCATCAGAGGAGCATCAGAGGAGCATCAGAGGTGCATCAGAGGAGCATCAGAGGAGCATCAGAGGAGCATCAGAGGAGCATCTGAGAAGCATCATTGGAGCATCAGAGGAGCATCAGAGGAGCATCAGAGGAGCAACAGAGGAGCATCAGAGGAGCATCAGAGGAGCATCAGAGGAGCATCAGAGGAGCATCAGAGGTGAATCAGAGGAGCATCTGAGGAGCATCAGAGGAGCATCACAGGAGCATCAGAGGAGCATCAGAGGAGCATCAGAGGAGTATCAGAGGAGCATCAGATGAGCATCAGAGGAGCATCAGAGGAGCATCAGAGGAGCATCAGAGGAGCATCAGAGGAGCATCAGAGGAGTATCAGAGGAGCATCAGATGAGCATCAGAGGAGCATCAGAGGAGCCTCAGAGGAGCATCAGAGGAGTATCAGAGGAGCATCAGATGAGCATCAGAGGAGCATCAGAGGAGCATCAGAGGAGCATCAGAGGAGCATCAGAGGAGCATCAGAGGAGCATCACAGGAGCATCAGTGGAGCATCATTGGAGCATCATTGGAGCATCAGAGGAGCATCAGAGGAGCATCAGAGGAGCAACAGAGTAGCATCAGAGGAGCATCAGAGGAGCATCAGAGGAGCATCAGAGGAGCATCAGAGGTGCATCAGAGGAGCATCTGAGGAGCATCAGAGGAGCATCATAGGAGCATCAGAGGAGCATCAGAGGTGCATCAGAGGAGCATCTGAGGAGCATCAGTGGAGCATCAGAGGAGCATCAGAGGAGCATCAGAGGTGCATCAGAGGAGCATCGAGCAAGAGCAGGAGCATCAGAGGTGCAGGAGCAGGAGCCGGAGCAGGAGCGGGAGCAGGAGCCGGAGCAGGAGCAGGAGCAGGAGCAGGAGCAGGAGCAGGAGCAGGAGCAGGGGCAGGAGCATGAGCAGGAGCAGGAGCAGGAGCAGGAGCAGGAGCAGGAGCAGGAGCAGGAGCAGGAGCAGGAGCAGGAGCAGGAGCAAGAGCAGGAGCATCAAAGTAGCATCAGAGGAGCATCAGAGGAACATCAGAGGAGCATCAGAGGAGCATCAGAGGAGCATCAGAGGAGCATCAGAGGAGCATCAGAGGAGCATCAGAGGAGCATCAGAGGAGCATCAGTGGAGCATCAGAGGAGGATCAGAGGAGCATCAGCGGAGCATCAGAGGAGAATCAGAGGAGCATCAGAGGAGCATCACAGAGGCATCAGAGGAGCATCAGAGGAGCATCAGAGGAGCATCAGAGGAGCATCTAAGGAGCATCAGAGGAGTATCAGAGGAGCATCAGAGGAGCATCAGAGGTGCATCAGAGGAGCATCAGAGGTGCAGGAGCAGGAGCAGCAGCAGGAGCAGGAACAGGAGCAGGAGCAGGAGCAGGAGCAGGAGCAGGAGCAGGAGCAGGAGCAGGAGCAGGAGCAGGAGCAGGAGCAGGAGCAGGAGCAGGAGCAACAGAGGAGCATCAGAGGAGCATCAGAGGAGCATCAGAGGAGCATCAGAGGAGCATCAGAGGAGCATCAGAGGAGGATCAGAGGAGCATCAGAGGAGCATCAGAGGAGCATCAGAGGAGCATCAGAGGAGCATCAGAGGAGCATCAGAGGAGCATCAGAGGAGCATCAGAGGAGCATCATAGGAGCATCAGAGGAGCATCAGAGGAGCATCAGAGGAGTATCAGAGGAGCATCAGAGGAGGATCAGAGGAGCATCAGAGGAGCATCAGAGGAGCCTCAGAGGAGCATCAGAGGAGCATCAGAGGAGCATCAGAGGAGCATCAGAGGAACATCAGAGGAACAGCAGAGCAGCATCACAGGAGCATCAGAGGAGCATCACAGGAGCATCAGAGGAGCATCAGAGGAGCATCAGAGGAGCATCAGAAGAGAATCAGAGGAGCCTCAGAGGTGCCTCAGAGGAGCATCAGAGGAGCATCAGAGGAGCATCAGAGGAGCATCAGAGGAGCATCAGAGGAGCATCAGAGGAGGATCAGAGGAGCATCAGAGGAGCATCAGAGGAGCATCAGAGGAGGATCACAGGAGCATCAGAGGAGCATCACAGGAGCATCAGAGGAGCATCAGAGGAGCATCAGAGGAGCATCAGAGGAGCATCAGAGGAGCATCAGAGGAGCATCAGAGGAGCCTCAGAGGAGCATCAGAGGAGCATCAGAGGAGCATCAGAGGAGAATCAGAGGAGCATCAGAGGAGCAGCAGAGGAGGATCAGAGGAGCATCAGAGGAGCATCAGAGGAGCATCAGAGGAGCATCAGAGGAGCATCAGAGGAGCATCAGAGGAGCATCAGAGTAGCATCAGAGGAGCATCAGAGGAGCATCAGAGGAGCATCAGAGGAGCATCAGAGGAGGATCAGAGGAGCATAAGAGGAGCATCAGAGGAGCATCAGAGGAGCATCAGAGGAGAATCAGAGGAGCTTCAGATGAGCATCAGAGGAGCAGCAGAGGAGCATCAGAGGAGCATCACAGGAGCATCAGAGGAGCATCAGAGGAGCATCAGAGGAGCATCAGAGGTGGATCAGAGGAGCATCAGAGGAGCATCAGAGGAGCATCAGAGGAGCATCAGAGGAGAATCAGAGGAGCATCAGAGGAGCATCAGAGGAGCAGCAGAGGAGCATCAGAGGAGCATCACAGGAGCATCAGAGGAGCATCAGAGGAGTATCAGAGGAGCATCAGAGGAGCATCAGAGGAGCATCAGAGGAGCATCAGAGGAGCATCAGAGGAGCCTCAGAGGAGCATCAGAGGAGCATCAGAGGAGCATCAGAGGAGCATCAGAGGAGGATCAGAGGAGCATCAGAGGAGCATCAGAGGAGCATCAGAGGAGCATCAGAGGAGCATCAGAGGAGAATCAGATCAGCATCAGAGGAGCAGCAGAGGAGCATCAGAGGAGCATCACAGGAGCATCAGAGGAGCATCAGAGGAGCATCAGAGGAGCATCAGAGGAGCATCAGAGGAGCATCAGAGGAGCATCAGAGGAGAATCAGAGGAGCATTACAGGAGCATCAGAGGAGCATCAGAGGAGCATCAGTGGAGCATCAGAGGAGGATCAGAGGATCATCAGAGGAGGATCAGAGGAGCATCAGAGGAGCATCAGCGGAGCATCAGAGGAGAATCAGAGGAGCATCAGAGGAGCATCACAGAGGCATCAGAGGAGCATTACAGGAGCATCAGAGGAGCATCAGAGGAGCATCAGTGGAGCATCAGAGGAGGATCAGAGGATCATCAGAGGAGCATCAGAGGAGCATCAGAGGAGCATCAGCGGAGCATCAGAGGAGAATCAGAGGAGCATCAGAGGAGCATCACAGAGGCATCAGAGGAGCATCAGAGGAGCATCAGAGGAGCATCAGAGGAGCATCTAAGGAGCATCAGAGGAATATCAGAGGAGCATCAGAGGAGCATCAGAGGTGCATCAGAGGAGCATCAGAGGTGCAGGAGCAGGAGCAGCAGCAGGAGCAGGAACAGGAGCAGGAGCAGGAGCAGGAGCAGGAGCAGGAGCAGGAGCAGGAGCAGGAGCAGGAGCAGGAGCAGGAGCAGGGGCAGGAGCATGAGCAGGAGCAGGAGCAGGAGCAGGAGCAGGAGCAGGAGCAGGAGCAGGAGCAGGAGCAGGAGCAGGAGCAGGAGCAGGAGCAGGAGCAGGAGCATCAAAGGAGTATCAGAGGAGCATCAGAGGAACATCAGAGGAGCATCAGAGGAGCATCAGAGGAGCATCAGAGGAGCATCACAGGAGCATCAGAGGAGCATCAGAGGAGCATCAGAAGAGAATCAGAGGAGCATTACAGGAGCATCACAGGAGCATCAGAGGAGCATCAGTGGAGCATCAGAGGAGGATCAGAGGATCATCAGAGGAGCATCAGAGGAGCATCAGAGGAGCATCAGCGGAGCATCAGAGGAGAATCAGAGGAGCATCAGAGGAGCATCACAGAGGCATCAGAGGAGCATCAGAGGAACATCAGAGGAGTATCAGAGGAGCATCTAAGGAGCATCAGAGGAGTATCAGAGGAGCATCAGAAAAGCATCAGAGGTGCATCAGAGGAGCATCAGAGGTGCAGGAGCAGGAGCAGCAGCAGGAGCAGGAACAGGAGCAGGAGCAGGAGCAGTAGCAGGAGCAGGAGCAGGAGCAGGAGCAGGAACAGGAGCAGGAGCAGGAGCAGGAGCAGGAGCAGGAGCAGGAGCATCAGAGGAGCATCAGAGGAGCATCAGAGGAGCATCAGAGGAGCATCAGAGGAGGATCAGAGGAGCATCAGAGGAGCATCAGAGGAGCATCAGAGGAGCATCAGAGGAGCATCAGAGGAGCATCAGAGGAGCATCAGAGGAGCATCATAGGAGCATCAGAGGAGCATCAGAGGAGCATCAGAGGAGTATCAGAGGAGCATCAGAGGAGGATCAGAGGAGCATCAGAGGAGCATCACAGGAGCCTCAGAGGAGCATCAGAGGAGCATCAGAGGAGCATCAGAGGAGCATCAGAGGAACTTCAGAGGAACATCAGAGGAGCATCACAGGAGCATCAGAGGAGCATCACAGGAGCATCAGAGGAGCATCAGAGGAGCATCAGAGGAGCATCAGAAGAGAATCAGAGGAGCCTCAGAGGTGCCTCAGAGGAGCATCAGAGGAGCATCAGAGGAGCATCAGAGGAGCATCAGAGGAGCATCAGAGGAGCATCAGAGGAGCATCAGAGGAGGATCAGAGGAGCATCAGAGGAGCATCAGAGGAGCATCAGAGGAGGATCACAGGAGCATCAGAGGAGCATCACAGGAGGATCAGAGGAGCATCAGAGGAGCATCAGAGGAGCCTCAGAGGAGCATCAGAGGAGCATCAGAGGAGCATCAGGAGGAGCAGCAGAGGAGCATCAGAGGAGCATCAGAGGAGCATCAGAGGAGCATCAGAGGAGCATCAGAGGAGCATCAGAGGAGCATCAGAGGAGCATCAGAGGAGCATCAGAGTAGCATCAGAGGAGCATCAGAGGAGCATCAGAGGAGCATCAGAGGAGCATCAGAGGAGGATCAGAGGAGCATAAGAGGAGCATCAGAGGAGCATCAGAGGAGCATCAGAGGAGAATCAGAGGAGCATCAGATGAGCATCAGAGGAGCAGCAGAGGAGCATCAGAGGAGCATCACAGGAGCATCAGAGGAGCATCAGAGGAGCATCAGAGGTGGATCAGAGGAGCATCAGAGGAGCATCAGAGGAGCATCAGAGCAGCATCATAGGAGAATCAGAGGAGCATCAGATGAGCATCAGAGGAGCAGCAGAGGAGTATCAGAGGAGCATCACAGGAGCATCAGAGGAGCATCAGAGGAGCATCAGAGGAGCCTCAGAGGAGCATCAGAGGAGCATCAGAGGAGCATCAGAGGAGCATCAGAGGAGGATCAGAGGAGCATCAGAGGAGCATCAGAGGAGCATCAGAGGAGCATCAGAGGAGCATCAGAGGAGAATCAGATCAGCATCAGAGGAGCAGCAGAGGAGCATCAGAGGAGCATCACAGGAGCATCAGAGGAGCATCAGAGGAGCATCAGAGGAGCATCACAGGAGCATCAGAGGAGCATCAGAGGAGCATCAGAGGAGCAACAGAGGAGCCTCAGAGGAGCATCAGAGGAGCATCAGAGGAGCATCAGAGGAGCATCAGAGGAGGATCAGAGGAGCATCAGAGGAGCATCAGAGGAGCATCAGAGGAGCATCAGAGGAGCAGGAGCAGGAGCAGGAGCAGGAGCAGGAGCAGGAGCATCAGAGGAGCATCAGAGGAGCATCAGAGGAGCAGGAGCAGGAGCAGGAGCATCAGAGGAGCATCAGAGGAAAATCAGAGGAGCGTCAGAGGAGCATCAGAGGAGCGTCAGAGGAGCATCAGAGGAGCATCAGAGGAGCATCAGAGGAGCATCAGAGGAGCATCAGTGGAGCATCAGAGGTGCATCAGTGGAGCATCAGAGGAGGATCAGAGGAGCATCAGAGGAGCATCAGAGGAGCATCAGAGGAGCATCAGAGGAGCATCAGAGGAGCATCAGAGGAGCAGGAGCAGGAGCAGGAGCAGGAGCAGGAGCAGGAGCAGGAGCAGGAGCAGGAGCATCAGAGGAGCATCAGAGGAGCATCAGAGGAGCATCAGAGGAGCATCAGTGGAGCATCAGAGGAGGATCAGAGGAGCATCAGAGGAGCATCAGAGGAGCATCAGAGGAGCATCAGAGGAGCATCAGAGGAGCATCAGAGGAGCATCAGAGGAGCATCAGAGGAGGATCAGAGGAGCATCAGAGGAGCATCAGAGGAGCATCAGAGGAGCATCAGAGGAGCATCAGAGGAGCATCAGAGGAGCATCAGAGGAGCATCAGAGGAGGATCAGAGGAGCATCAGAGAAGCATCCGAGGAGCATCAGAAAAGCATCAGAGGAGCATCAGAGGAGCATCTGAGGAGCATCAGAGGAGTATCAGAGGAGCATCAGAGGAGCATCTGAGGAGCATCAGAGGAGTATCAGAGGAGCATCAGAGGAGCATCAGAGGTGCATCAGAGGAGCATCAGAGGTGCATCAGAGGAGCATCAGAGGAGCATCAGAGGAGCATCAGAGGAGCATCTGAGGAGCATCAGAGGAGTATAAGAGGAGCATCAGAGGAGCATCAGAGGAGCATCAGAGGAGCATCTGAGGAGCATCAGGAGGAGCATCAGAGGAGCATCAGAGGTGCATCAGAGGAGCATCAGAGGTGCAGGAGCAGGAGCAGGAGCAGGAACAGGAGCAGGAGCAGGAGCAGGAGCAGGAGCAGGATCAGGAGCAGGAGCAGGAGCAGGAGCAGGAGCAGGAGCAGGAGCAGGAGCAGGAGCAGGAGCAGGAGCAGGAGCAGGAGCAGGAGCAGGAGCAGGAGCAGGAGCATCAGAGGAGCATCAGAGGAGCATCAGAGGAGCCTCAGAGGAGCATCAGAGGAGCATCAGAGGAGCATCAGAGGAGCAGCACAGGAGCATCAGAGGAGGATCACAGGAGCATCAGAGGAGCATCAGAGGAGCATCAGAGGAGCATCAGAGGAGCATCAGAGGAGCATCAGAGGAGCCTCAGAGGAGCATCAGAGGAGCATCAGAGGAGTATCAGAGGAGCATCAGATGAGCATCAGAGGAGCATCAGAGGAGCATCAGAGGAGCATCAGAGGAGCATCAGAGGAGCATCAGAGGAGCATCAGAGGAGCAGCAGAGGAGCATCAGAGGAGCATCACAGGAGCATCAGAGGAGCATCAGAGGAGCATCAGAGGAGCATCACAGGAGCATCAGAGGAGCATCAGAGGAGCATCAGAGGAGCATCAGAGGAGCATCAGAGGAGCATCAGAGGAGCCTCAGAGGAGCATCAGAGGAGCATCAGAGGAGCATCAGAGGAGCATCAGAGGAGGATCAGAGGAGCATCAGAGGAGCATCAGAGGAGCAGGAGCAGGAGCAGGAGCAGGAGCAGGAGCAGGAGCATCAGAGGTCATCAGAGGAGCATCAGAGGAGCAGGAGCAGGAGCAGGAGCATCGGAGGAGCATCAGAGGAGCATCAGAGGAGCGTCAGAGGAGCATCAGAGGAGCATCAGAGGAGCATCAGAGGAGCATCAGAGGAGCATCAGAGGAGCATCAGTGGAGCATCAGAGGAGCATCAGTGGAGCATCAGAGGAGGATCAGAGGAGCATCAGAGGAGCATCAGAGGAGCATCAGAGGAGCATCAGAGGAGCATCAGAGGAGCATCAGAGGAGCATCAGAGGAGCAGGAGCAGGAGCAGGAGCAGGATCAGGAGCAGGAGCAGGAGCAGGAGCAGAAGCATCAGAGGAGCATCAGAGGAGCATCAGAGGAGCATCAGAGGAGCATCAGTGGAGCATCAGAGGAGGATCAGAGGAGCATCGGAGGAGCATCAGAGGAGCATCAGAGGAGCATCAGAGGAGCATCAGAGGAGCATCAGAGGAGCATCAGAGGAGCGTCAGAAGAGGATCAGAGGAGCATCAGAGGAGCATCAGAGGAGCATCAGAGGAGCATCAGAGGAGGATCAGAGGAGCATCAGAGAAGCATCCGAGGAGCCTCAGAGGAGCATCAGAGGAGCATCAGAGGAGCATCTGAGGAGCATCAGAGGAGTATCAGAGGAGCATTAGAGGAGCATCTGAGGAGTATCAGAGGAGCATCAGAGGAGCATCAGAGGAGCATCTGAGGAGCATCAGAGGAGTATCAGAGGAGCATCAGAGGAGCATCAGAGGTGCATCAGAGGAGCATCAGAGGTGCAGGAGCAGGAGCAGGAGCAGGAACAGGAGCAGGAGCAGGAGCAGGAGCAGGAGCAGGAGCAGGAGCAGGAGCAGGAGCAGGAGCAGGAGCAGGAGCAGGAGCAGGAGCAGGAGCAGGAGCAGGAGCAGGAGCAGGAGCAGGAGCAGGAGCAGGAGCAGGAGCAGGAGCAGGAGCAGGAGCATCAGAGGAGCATCAGAGGAGCATCAGAGGAGCCTCAGAGGAGCATCAGAGGAGCATCAGAGGAGCATCAGAGGAGCAGCACAGGAGCATCAGAGGAGGATCACAGGAGCATCAGAGGAGCATCAGAGGAGCATCAGAGGAGCATCAGAGGAGCATCAGAGGAGCATCAGAGGAGCCTCAGAGGAGCATCAGAGGAGCATCAGAGGAGTATCAGAGGAGCATCAGATGAGCATCAGAGGAGCATCAGAGGAGCATCAGAGGAGCATCCGAGGAGCATCAGAGGAGCATCAGAAGAGCATCAGAGGAGCATCAGAGGAGCATCAGAGGAGCATCAGAGGAGCATCAGAGGAGCATCAGAGGAGCCTCAGAGGAGCATCAGAGGAGCATCAGAGGAGCATCATAGGAGCATCAGAGGAGCATCAGAGGAGCATCAGAGGAGCATCAGAGGAGCCTCAGAGGAGCCTCAGATGAGCCTCAGAGGAGCATCAGAGGAGCATCAGAGGAGCATCAGAGGAGCATCAGAGGAGCATCAGAAGAGCATCAGTGGAGCATCAGAGGAGCATCAGAGGAGCATCAGGGGAGCATCAGAGGAGCAACAGAGGAGCATCAGAGGAGCATCAGAGGAGCATCAGAGGAGCATCAGAGGAGCATCAGAGGAACATCAGTGGAGCATCAGAGGAGCATCAGAGGAGCATCAGAGGAGCAGGAGCAGGAGCAGGAGCAGGAGCAGGAGCAGGAGCAGGAGCAGGAGCAGGAGCAGGAGCAGGAGCAGGAGCAGGAGCATCAGAGGAGCATCAGATGAGCAGGAGCAGGAGCAGGAGCAGGAGCAGGAGCATGAGCAGGAGCAGGAGCAGGAGCAGGAGCAGGAGCATCAGAGGATCATAGGAAGAGCATCAGAGGAGCATCAGAGGAGCATCAGAGGAGCATCAGAGGAGCATCAGAGGAGCATCAGAGGAGGATCAGAT
This sequence comes from Narcine bancroftii, assembly GCF_036971445.1. Lineage (NCBI taxonomy): Eukaryota > Metazoa > Chordata > Chondrichthyes > Torpediniformes > Narcinidae > Narcine > Narcine bancroftii. The sequence goes on from NW_027211883.1 coordinate 2,876,341, forward strand.
GAGCATCAGAGGAGCATCAGAGGAGCATCAGAGGAGCATCAGAGGAGCATCAGAGGAGCTTCAGAGGAGCATCAGAGGAGCTTCAGAGGAGCATCAGAGGAGCATCAGAGGAGCATCAGAGGAGCATCAGAGGAGCATCAGAGGAGCATCAGAGGAGCATCAGAGGAGCATCAGAGGAGCATCAGACGAGCATCAGAGGAGGATCAGAGGAGCATCAGAGGTGCATCAGAGGAGCCTCAGAGGAGCATCAGAGGAGCAGCAGAGGAGCATCAGAGGAGGATCACAGGAGCATCAGAGGAGCATCACAGGAGCATCAGAGGAGCATCAGAGGAGCATCAGAGGAGCATCAGAGGAGCATCAGAGGAGCATCAGAGGAGCATCAGAGGAGCATCAGAGGAGCATCAGAGGAGCATCAGAGGAGAATCAGAGGAGCATCAGAAGAGCATCACAGGAGCATCAGAGGAGCATCAGAGGAGCATCAGAAGAGCATCACAGGAGCATCAGAGGAGCATCAGAGGAGCATCAGAGGAGCATCAGAGGAGCATCAGAGGAGCATCAGAGGAGCATCAGAGGAGCATCAGAGGAGCATCAGTGGAGCATCAGAGGAGAATCAGAGGAGCATTACAGGAGCATCACAGGAGCATCAGAGGAGCATCAGTGGAGCATCAGAGGAGGATCAGAGGATCATCAGAGGAGCATCAGAGGAGCATCAGAGGAGCATCAGCGGAGCATCAGAGGAGAATCAGAGGAGCATCAGAGGAGCATCACAGAGGCATCAGAGGAGCATCAGAGGACCATCAGAGGAGCATCAGAGGAGCATCTAAGGAGCATCAGAGGAGTATCAGAGGAGCATCAGAGGAGCATCAGAGGTGCATCAGAGGAGCATCAGAGGTGCAGGAGCAGGAGCAGCAGCAGGAGCAGGAACAGGAGCAGGAGCAGGAGCAGGAGCAGGAGCAGGAGCAGGAGCAGGAGCAGGAGCAGGAGCAGGAGCAGGAGCAGGAGCAGGGGCAGGAGCATGAGCAGGAGCAGGAGCAGGAGCAGGAGCAGGAGCAGGAGCAGGAGCAGGAGCAGGAGCAGGAGCAGGAGCAGGAGCAGGTGCAGGAGCAGGAGCATCAAAGGAGTATCAGAGGAGCATCAGAGGAACATCAGAGGAGCATCAGAGGAGCAGGAGCAGGTGCAGGAGCAGGAGCATCAAAGGAGTATCAGAGGAGCATCAGAGGAACATCAGAGGAGCATCAGAGGAGCATCAGAGGAGCATCAGAGGAGCATCAGAGGAGCATCAGAGGAGCATCAGAGGAGAATCAGAGGAGCATTACTGGAGCATCACAGGAGCATCAGAGGAGCATCAGTGGAGCATCAGAGGAGGATCAGAGGATCATCAGAGGAGCATCAGAGGAGCATCAGAGGAGCATCAGCGGAGCATCAGAGGAGAATCAGAGGAGCATCAGAGGAGCATCAGAGGAGCAGCAGAGGAGCATCAGAGGAGCATCAGAGGAGCATCAGAGGAGCATCAGAGGAGCATCAGAGTAGCATCAGAGGAGCATCAGTGGAGCATCAGAGGAGCATCAGAGGAGCATCAGAGGAGGATCAGAGGAGCATAAGAGGAGCATCAGAGGAGCATCAGAGGAGCATCAGAGGAGAATCAGAGGAGCATCAGATGAGCATCAGAGGAGCAGCAGAGGAGCATCAGAGGAGCATCACAGGAGCATCAGAGGAGCATCAGAGGAGCATCAGAGGAGCATCAGAGGTGGATCAGAGGAGCATCAGAGGAGCATCAGAGGAGCATCAGAGGAGCATCAGAGGAGAATCAGAGGAGCATCAGATGAGCATCAGAGGAGCAGCAGAGGAGCATCAGAGGAGCTTCACAGGAGCATCAGAGGAGCATCAGAGGAGTATCAGAGGAGCATCAGAGGAGCATCAGAGGAGCATCAGAGGAGCATCAGAGGAGCATCAGAGGAGCCTCAGAGGAGCATCAGAGGAGCATCAGAGGAGCATCAGAGGAGCATCAGAGGAGGATCAGAGGAGCATCAGAGGAGCATCAGAGGAGCATCAGAGGAGCATCAGAGGAGTATCAGAGGAGAATCAGATCAGCATCAGAGGAGCAGCAGAGGAGCATCAGAGGAGCATCACAGGAGCATCAGAGGAGCATCAGAGGAGCATCAGAGGAGCATCACAGGAGCATCAGAGGAGCATCAGAGGAGCATCAGAGGAGCATCAGAGGAGCATCAGAGGAGCATCAGAGGAGCCTCAGAGGAGCATCAGAGGAGCATCAGAGGAGCATCAGAGGAGCATCAGAGGAGGATCAGAGGAGCATCAGAGGAGCATCAGAGGAGCAGGAGCAGGAGCAGGAGCAGGAGCAGGAGCAGGAGCATCAGAGGTCATTAGAGGAGCATCAGAGGAGCAGGAGCAGGAGCAGGAGCATCAGAGGAGCATCAGAGGAGCATCAGAGGAGCGTCAGAGGAGCATCAGTGGAGCATCAGAGGAGCATCAGAGGAGCATCAGAGGAGCATCAGACGAGCATCAGTGGAGCATCAGAGGAGCAACAGTGGAGCATCAGAGGAGGATCAGAGGAGCATCAGAGGAGCATCAGAGGAGCATCAGAGGAGCATCAGAGGAGCATCAGAGGAGCATCAGAGGAGCAGGAGCAGGAGCAGGAGCAGGAGCAGGAGCAGGAGCAGGAGCAGGAGCATCAGAGGAGCATCAGAGGAGCATCAGAGGAGCATCAGAGGAGCATCAGTGGAGCATCAGAGGAGGATCAGAGGAGCATCAGAGGAGCATCAGAGGAGCATCAGAGGAGCATCAGAGGAGCATCAGAGGAGCATCAGAGGAGCATCAGAGGAGCATCAGAGGAGGATCAGAGGAGCATCAGAGGAGCATCAGTGGAGCATCAGAGGAGCATCAGAGGAGCATCAGAGGAGCATCAGAGGAGCATCAGAGGAGGATCAGAGGAGCATCAGAGGAGCATCAGAGGAGCATCAGAGGAGCATCAGAGGAGCATCAGAGGACCATCTGAGGAGCATCAGAGGAGTATCAGAGGAGCATCAGAGGAGCATCTGAGGAGCATCAGAGGAGTATCAGAGGAGCATCAGAGGAGCATCAGAGGTGCATCAGAGGAGCATCAGAGGAGCATCAGAGGAGCATCAGAGGAGCATCAGAGGAGCATCTGAGGAGCATCAGAGGAGTATAAGAGGAGCATCAGAGGAGCATCAGAGGAGCATCAGAGGAGCATCTGAGGAGCATCAGAGGAGTATCAGAGGAGCATCAGAGGAGCATCAGAGGTGCATCAGAGGAGCATCAGAGGTGCAGGAGCAGGAGCAGGAGCAGGAACAGGAGCAGGAGCAGGAGCATGAGCAGGAGCAGGAGCAGGAGCAGGAGCAGGAGCAGGAGCAGGAGCAGGAGCAGGAGCAGGAGCAGGAGCAGGAGCAGGAGCAGGAGCATCAGAGTAGCATCAGAGGAGCATCAGAGTAGCATCAGAGGAGCATCAGAGGAGCCTCAGAGGAGCATCAGAGGAGCATCAGAGGAGCATCAGAGGAGCAGCACAGGAGCATCAGAGGAGGATCACAGGAGCATCAGAGGAGCATCAGAGGAGCATCAGAGGAGCATCAGAGGAGCATCAGAGGAGCATCAGAGGAGCCTCAGAGGAGCATCAGAGGAGCATCAGAGGAGAATCAGAGGAGCATCAGAGGAGCATCAGAGGAGCATCAGATGAGCATCAGAGGAGCATCAGAGGAGCATCAGAGGAGCATCAGAGGAGCATCAGAGGAGCATCAGAGGAGCATCAGAGGAGCATCAGAGGAGCATCAGAGGAGCATCATAGGAGCATCCGAGGAGCATCAGAGGAGCATCAGAGGAGCATCAGAGGAGCCTCAGAGGAGCCTCAGATGAGCCTCAGAGGAGCCTCAGAGGAGCATCAGAGGAGCATCAGAGGAGCATCAGAGGAGCATCAGAGGAGCCTCAGAGGAGGATCAGAGGAGCATCAGAGGAGCATCAGAGGAGCATCAGAGGAGCATCTGAGGAGCATCAGAGGAGTATCAGAGGAGCATCAGAGGAGCATCAGAGGTGCATCAGAGGAGCATCAGAGGTGCAGGAGCAGGAGCAGGAGCAGGAACAGGAGCAGGAGCAGGAGCAGGAGCAGGAACAGGAGCAGGAGCAGGAGCAGGAGCAGGAGCAGGAGCAGGAGCAGGAGCAGGAGCAGGAGCAGGAGCAGGAGCAGGAGCAGGAGCAGGAGCAGGAGCAGGAGCAGGAGCAGGAGCAGGAGCAGGAGCAGGAGCATCAGAGGAGCATCAGAGGAGCATCAGAGGAGCCTCAGAGGAGCATCAGAGGAGCATCAGAGGAGCATCAGAGGAGCAGCACAGGAGCATCAGAGGAGGATCACAGGAGCATCAGAGGAGCATCAGAGGAGCAACAGAGGAGCATCAGAGGAGCATCAGAGGAGCATCAGAGGAGCCTCAGAGGAGCATCAGAGGAGCATCAGAGGAGTATCAGAGGAGCATCAGATGAGCATCAGAGGAGCATCAGAGGAGCATCAGAGGAGCATCAGAGGAGCATCAGAGGAGCATCAGAGGAGCATCAGAGGAGCATCAGAGGAGCATCAGAGGAGCATCAGAGGAGCATCAGAGGAGCATCAGAGGAGCCTCAGAGGAGCATCAGAGGAACATCAGAGGAGCATCATAGGAGCATCAGAGGAGCATCAGAGGAGCATCAGAGGAGCATCAGAGGAGCCTCAGAGGAGCCTCAGATGAGCCTCAGAGGAGCATCAGAGGAGCATCAGAGGAGCATCAGAGGAGCATCAGTGGAGCATCAGAGGAGCATCAGAGGAGCATCAGGGGAGCATCAGAGGAGCAACAGAGGAGCATCAGAGGAGCATCAGAGGAGCATCAGAGGAGCATCAGAGGAGCATCAGAGGAACATCAGTGGAGCATCAGAGGAGCATCAGAGGAGCATCAGAGGAGCAGGAGCAGGAGCAGGAGCAGGAGCAGGAGCAGGAGCAGGAGCAGGAGCAGGAGCAGGAGCAGGAGCATCAGAGGAGCATCAGATGAGCAGGAGCAGGAGCAGGAGCAGGAGCAGGAGCATGAGCAGGAGCAGGAGCAGGAGCAGGAGCAGGAGCAGGAGCAGGAGCAGGAGCAGGAGCAGGAGCAGGAGCAGGAGCAGGGGCAGGAGCATGAGCAGGAGCAGGAGCAGGAGCAGGAGCAGGAGCAGGAGCAGGAGCAGGAGCAGGAGCAGGAGCAGGAGCAGGAGCAGGTGCAGGAGCAGGAGCATCAAAGGAGTATCAGAGGAGCATCAGAGGAACATCAGAGGAGCATCAGAGGAGCATCAGAGGAGCATCAGAGGAGCATCAGAGGAGCATCAGAGGAGCATTAGAGGAGCATCAGAGGAGAATCAGAGGAGCATTACAGGAGCATCACAGGAGCATCAGAGGAGCATCAGTGGAGCATCAGAGGAGGATCAGAGGATCATCAGAGGAGCATCAGAGGAGCATCAGAGGAGCATCAGCGGAGCATCAGAGGAGAATCAGAGGAGCATCAGAGGAGCATCAGAGGAGCAGCAGAGGAGCATCAGAGGAGCATCAGAGGAGCATCAGAGGAGCATCAGAGGAGCATCAGAGTAGCATCAGAGGAGCATCAGAGGAGCATCAGAGGAGCATCAGAGGAGCATCAGAGGAGGATCAGAGGAGCATAAGAGGAGCATCAGAGGAGCATCAGAGGAGCATCAGAGGAGAATCAGAGGAGCATCAGATGAGCATCAGAGGAGCAGCAGAGGAGCATCAGAGGAGCATCACAGGAGCATCAGAGGAGCATCAGAGGAGCATCAGAGGAGCATCAGAGGTGGATCAGAGGAGCATCAGAGGAGCATCAGAGGAGCATCAGAGGAGCATCAGAGGAGAATCAGAGGAGCATCAGATGAGCATCAGAGGAGCAGCAGAGGAGCATCAGAGGAGCATCACAGGAGCATCAGAGGAGCATCAGAGGAGTATCAGAGGAGCATCAGAGGAGCATCAGAGGAGCATCAGAGGAGCATCAGAGGAGCATCAGAGGAGCATCAGAGGAGCATCAGAGGAGCATCAGAGGAGCATCAGAGGAGGATCAGAGGAGCATCAGAGGAGCATCAGAGGAGCATCAGAGGAGCATCAGAGGAGTATCAGAGGAGAATCAGATCAGCATCAGAGGAGCAGCAGAGGAGCATCAGAGGAGCATCACAGGAGCATCAGAGGAGCATCAGAGGAGCATCAGAGGAGCATCACAGGAGCATCAGAGGAGCATCAGAGGAGCATCAGAGGAGCATCAGAGGAGCATCAGAGGAGCATCAGAGGAGCCTCAGAGGAGCATCAGAGGAGCATCAGAGGAGCATCAGAGGAGCATCAGAGGAGGATCAGAGGAGCATCAGAGGAGCATCAGAGGAGCAGGAGCAGGAGCAGGAGCAGGAGCAGGAGCATCAGAGGTCATTAGAGGAGCATCAGAGGAGCAGGAGCAGGAGCAGGAGCATCAGAGGAGCATCAGAGGAGCATCAGAGGAGCGTCAGAGGAGCATCAGTGGAGCATCAGAGGAGCATCAGAGGAGCATCAGAGGAGCATCAGACGAGCATCAGTGGAGCATCAGAGGAGCATCAGTGGAGCATCAGAGGAGGATCAGAGGAGCATCAGAGGAGCATCAGAGGAGCCTCAGAGGAGCATCAGAGGAGCATCAGAGGAGCATCAGAGGAGGATCAGAGGAGCATCAGAGGAGCATCAGAGGAGCATCAGAGGAGCATCAGAGGAGTATCAGAGGAGAATCAGATCAGCATCAGAGGAGCAGCAGAGGAGCATCAGAGGAGCATCACAGGAGCATCAGAGGAGCATCAGAGGAGCATCAGAGGAGCATCACAGGAGCATCAGAGGAGCATCAGAGGAGCATCAGAGGAGCATCAGAGGAGCATCAGAGGAGCATCAGAGGAGCCTCAGAGGAGCATCAGAGGAGCATCAGAGGAGCATCAGAGGAGCATCAGAGGAGGATCAGAGGAGCATCAGAGGAGCATCAGAGGAGCAGGAGCAGGAGCAGGAGCAGGAGCAGGAGCAGGAGCATCAGAGGTCATTAGAGGAGCATCAGAGGAGCAGGAGCAGGAGCAGGAGCATCAGAGGAGCATCAGAGGAGCATCAGAGGAGCGTCAGAGGAGCATCAGTGGAGCATCAGAGGAGCATCAGAGGAGCATCAGAGGAGCATCAGACGAGCATCAGTGGAGCATCAGAGGAGCAACAGTGGAGCATCAGAGGAGGATCAGAGGAGCATCAGAGGAGCATCAGAGGAGCATCAGAGGAGCATCAGAGGAGCATCAGAGGAGCATCAGAGGAGCATCAGAGGAGCAGGAGCAGGTGCAGGAGCAGGAGCAGGAGCAGGAGCAGGAGCAGGAGCATCAGAGGAGCATCAGAGGAGCATCAGAGGAGCATCAGAGGAGCATCAGTGGAGCATCAGAGGAGGATCAGAGGAGCATCAGAGGAGCATCAGAGGAGCATCAGAGGAGCATCAGAGGAGCATCAGAGGAGCATCAGAGGAGCATCAGAGGAGCATCAGAGGAGGATCAGAGGAGCATCAGAGGAGCATCAGAGGAGCATCAGAGGAGCATCAGAGGAGCATCAGAGGAGCATCAGAGGAGCATCAGAGGAGGATCAGAGGAGCATCAGAGGAGCATCAGAGGAGCATCAGAGGAGCATCAGAGGAGCATCAGAGGAGCATCTGAGGAGCATCAGAGGAGTATCAGAGGAGCATCAGAGGAGCATCTGAGGAGCATCAGAGGAGTATCAGAGGAGCATCAGAGGAGCATCAGAGGTGCATCAGAGGAGCATCAGAGGAGCATCAGAGGAGCATCAGAGGAGCATCAGAGGAGCATCTGAGGAGCATCAGAGGAGTATAAGAGGAGCATCAGAGGAGCATCAGAGGAGCATCAGAGGAGCATCTGAGGAGCATCAGAGGAGTATCAGAGGAGCATCAGAGGAGCATCAGAGGTGCATCAGAGGAGCATCAGAGGTGCAGGAGCAGGAGCAGGAGCAGGAACAGGAGCAGGAGCAGGAGCATGAGCAGGAGCAGGAGAAGGAGCAGGAGCAGGAGCAGGAGCAGGAGCAGGAGAAGGAGCAGGAGCAGGAGCAGGAGCAGGAGCAGGAGCATCAGAGTAGCATCAGAGGAGCATCAGAGTAGCATCAGAGGAGCATCAGAGGAGCCTCAGAGGAGCATCAGAGGAGCATCAGAGGAGCATCAGAGGAGCAGCACAGGAGCATCAGAGGAGGATCACAGGAGCATCAGAGGAGCATCAGAGGAGCATCAGAGGAGCATCAGAGGAGCATCAGAGGAGCATCAGAGGAGCCTCAGAGGAGCATCAGAGGAGCATCAGAGGAGAATCAGAGGAGCATCAGAGGAGCATCAGAGGAGCATCAGATGAGCATCAGAGGAGCATCAGAGGAGCATCAGAGGAGCATCAGAGGAGCATCAGAGGAGCATCAGAGGAGCATCAGAGGAGCATCAGAGGAGCATCATAGGAGCATCCGAGGAGCATCAGAGGAGCATCAGAGGAGCATCAGAGGAGCCTCAGAGGAGCCTCAGATGAGCCTCAGAGGAGCCTCAGAGGAGCATCAGAGGAGCATCAGAGGAGCATCAGAGGAGCATCAGAGGAGCATCAGAGGAGCCTCAGAGGAGGATCAGAGGAGCATCAGAGGAGCATCAGAGGAGCATCAGAGGAGCATCTGAGGAGCATCAGAGGAGTATCAGATGAGCATCAGAGGAGTATCAGAGGTGCATCAGAGGAGCATCAGAGGTGCAGGAGCAGGAGCAGGAGCAGGAACAGGAGCAGGAGCAGGAGCAGGAGCAGGAACAGGAGCAGGAGCAGGAGCAGGAGCAGGAGCAGGAGCAGGAGCAGGAGCAGGAGCAGGAGCAGGAGCAGGAGCAGGAGCAGGAGCAGGAGCAGCAGCAGGAGCAGGAGCAGGAGCAGGAGCAGGAGCAGGAGCATCAGAGGAGCATCAGAGGAGCATCAGAGGAGCCTCAGAGGAGCATCAGAGGAGCATCAGAGGAGCATCAGAGGAGCAGCACAGGAGCATCAGAGGAGGATCACAGGAGCATCAGAGGAGCATCAGAGGAGCAACAGAGGAGCATCAGAGGAGCATCAGAGGAGCATCAGAGGAGCCTCAGAGGAGCATCAGAGGAGCATCAGAGGAGTATCAGAGGAGCATCAGATGAGCATCAGAGGAGCATCAGAGGAGCATCAGAGGAGCATCAGAGGAGCATCAGAGGAGCATCAGAGGAGCATCAGAGGAGCATCAGAGGAGCATCAGAGGAGCATCAGAGGAGCATCAGAGGAGCATCAGAGGAGCCTCAGAGGAGCATCAGAGGAACATCAGAGGAGCATCATAGGAGCATCAGAGGAGCATCAGAGGAGCATCAGAGGAGCATCAGAGGAGCCTCAGAGGAGCCTCAGATGAGCCTCAGAGGAGCATCAGAGGAGCATCAGAGGAGCATCAGAGGAGCATCAGTGGAGCATCAGAGGAGCATCAGAGGAGCATCAGGGGAGCATCAGAGGAGCAACAGAGGAGCATCAGAGGAGCATCAGAGGAGCATCAGAGGAGCATCAGAGGAGCATCAGAGGAACATCAGTGGAGCATCAGAGGAGCATCAGAGGAGCTTCAGAGGAGCAGGAGCAGGAGCAGGAGCAGGAGCAGGAGCAGGAGCAGGAGCAGGAGCAGGAGCAGGAGCAGGAGCATCAGAGGAGCATCAGATGAGCAGGAGCAGGAGCAGGAGCAGGAGCAGGAGCATGAGCAGGAGCAGGAGCAGGAGCAGGAGCAGGAGCAGGAGCAGGAGCAGGAGCAGGAGCAGGAGCAGGAGCAGGAGCAGGGGCAGGAGCATGAGCAGGAGCAGGAGCAGGAGCAGGAGCAGGAGCAGGAGCAGGAGCAGGAGCAGGAGCAGGAGCAGGAGCAGGAGCAGGTGCAGGAGCAGGAGCATCAAAGGAGTATCAGAGGAGCATCAGAGGAACATCAGAGGAGCATCAGAGGAGCATCAGAGGAGCATCAGAGGAGCATCAGAGGAGCATCAGAGGAGAATCAGAGGAGCATCAGAGGAGAATCAGAGGAGCATTACAGGAGCATCACAGGAGCATCAGAGGAGCATCAGTGGAGCATCAGAGGAGGATCAGAGGATCATCAGAGGAGCATCAGAGGAGCATCAGAGGAGCATCAGCGGAGCATCAGAGGAGAATCAGAGGAGCATCAGAGGAGCATCAGAGGAGCAGCAGAGGAGCATCAGAGGAGCATCAGAGGAGCATCAGAGGAGCATCAGAGGAGCATCAGAGTAGCATCAGAGGAGCATCAGAGGAGCATCAGAGGAGCATCAGAGGAGCATCAGAGGAGGATCAGTGGAGCATAAGAGGAGCATCAGAGGAGCATCAGAGGAGCATCAGAGGAGAATCAGAGGAGCATCAGATGAGCATCAGAGGAGCAGCAGCGGAGCATCAGAGGAGCATCACAGGAGCATCAGAGGAGCATCAGAGGAGCATCAGAGGAGCATCAGAGGTGGATCAGAGGAGCATCAGAGGAGCATCAGAGGAGCATCAGAGGAGCATCAGAGGAGAATCAGAGGAGCATCAGATAAGCATCAGAGGAGCAGCAGAGGAGCATCAGAGGAGCATCACAGGAGCATCAGAGGAGCATCAGAGGAGTATCAGAGGAGCATCAGAGGAGCATCAGAGGAGCATCAGAGGAGCATCAGAGGAGCATCAGAGGAGCCTCAGAGGAGCATCAGAGGAGCATCAGAGGAGCATCAGAGGAGCATCAGAGGAGGATCAGAGGAGCATCAGAGGAGCATCAGAGGAGCATCAGAGGAGCATCAGAGGAGTATCAGAGGAGAATCAGATCAGCATCAGAGGAGCAGCAGAGGAGCATCAGAGGAGCATCACAGGAGCATCAGAGGAGCATCAGAGGAGCATCAGAGGAGCATCACAGGAGCATCAGAGGAGCATCAGAGGAGCATCAGAGGAGCATCAGAGGAGCATCAGAGGAGCATCAGAGGAGCCTCAGAGGAGCATCAGAGGAGCATCAGAGGAGCATCAGAGGAGGATCAGAGGAGCATCAGAGGAGCATCAGAGGAGCAGGAGCAGGAGCAGGAGCAGGAGCAGGAGCATCAGAGGTCATTAGAGGAGCATCAGAGGAGCAGGAGCAGGAGCAGGAGCATCAGAGGAGCATCAGAGGAGCATCAGAGGAGCGTCAGAGGAGCATCAGTGGAGCATCAGAGGAGCATCAGAGGAGCATCAGAGGAGCATCAGACGAGCATCAGTGGAGCATCAGAGGAGCATCAGTGGAGCATCAGAGGAGGATCAGAGGAGCATCAGAGGAGCATCAGAGGAGCATCAGAGGAGCATCAGAGGAGCATCAGAGGAGCATCAGAGGAGCATCAGAGGAGCAGGAGCAGGAGCAGGAGCAGGAGCAGGAGCAGGAGCAGGAGCAGGAGCATCAGAGGAGCATCAGAGGAGCATCAGAGGAGCATCAGAGGAGCATCAGTGGAGCATCAGAGGAGGATCAGAGGAGCATCAGAGGAGCATCAGAGGAGCATCAGAGGAGCATCAGAGGAGCATCAGAGGAGCATCAGAGGAGCATCAGAGGAGGATCAGAGGAGCATCAGAGGAGCATCAGAGGAGCATCAGAGGAGCATCAGAGGAGCATCAGAGGAGCATCAGAAGAGCATCAGAAGAGGATCAGAGGAGCATCAGAGGAGCATCAGAGGAGCATCAGAGGAGCATCAGAGGAGCATCAGAGGAGCATCTGAGGAGCATCAGAGGAGTATCAGAGGAGCATCAGAGGAGCATCAGAGGAGCATCAGAGGAGCATCAGAGGTGCATCAGAGGAGCATCAGAGGAGCATCAGAGGAGCATCAGAGGAGCATCAGAGGAGCATCTGAGGAGCATCAGAGGAGTATAAGAGGAGCATCAGAGGAGCATCAGAGGAGCATCAGAGGAGCATCTGAGGAGCATCAGAGGAGTATCAGAGGAGCATCAGAGGAGCATCAGAGGTGCATCAGAGGAGCATCAGAGGTGCAGGAGCAGGAGCAGGAGCAGGAACAGGAGCAGGAGCAGGAGCAGGAGCAGGAGCAGGAGCAGGAGCAGGAGCAGGAGCAGGAGCAGGAGCAGGAGCAGGAGCAGGAGCAGGAGCAGGAGCAGGAGCAGGGGCAGGAGCAGGAGCAGGAGCAGGAGCAGGAGCAGGAGCAGGAGCAGGAGCAGGAGCAGGAGCATCAGAGTAGCATCAGAGGAGCATCAGAGTAGCATCAGAGGAGCATCAGAGGAGCCTCAGAGGAGCATCAGAGGAGCATCAGAGGAGCATCAGAGGAGCAGCACAGGAGCATCAGAGGAGGATCACAGGAGCATCAGAGGAGCATCAGAGGAGCATCAGAGGAGCATCAGAGGAGCATCAGAGGAGCATCAGAGGAGCCTCAGAGGAGCATCAGAGGAGCATCAGAGGAGAATCAGAGGAGCATCAGAGGAGCATCAGAGGATCATCAGATGAGCATCAGAGGAGCATCAGAGGAGCATCAGAGGAGCATCAGCGGAGCATCAGAGGAGCATCAGAGGAGCATCAGAGGAGCATCAGAGGAGCATCATAGGAGCATCCGAGGAGCATCAGAGGAGCATCAGAGGAGCATCAGAGGAGCCTCAGAGGAGCCTCAGATGAGCCTCAGAGGAGCATCAGAGGAGCATCAGAGGAGCATCAGAGGAGCATCAGAGGAGCATCAGAGGAGCATGAGAGGAGCCTCAGAGGAGCATCAGAGGAGCATCAGAGGAGCATCAGAGGAGCATCAGAGGAGCATCTGAGGAGCATCAGAGGAGTATCAGAGGAGCATCAGAGGAGCATCAGAGGTGCATAAGAGGAGCATCAGAGGTGCAGGAGCAGGAGCAGGAGCAGGAACAGGAGCAGGAGCAGGAGCAGGAGCAGGAACAGGAGCAGGAGCAGGAGCAGGAGCAGGAGCAGGAGCAGGAGCAGGAGCAGGAGCAGGAGCAGGAGCAGGAGCAGGAGCAGGAGCAGGAGCAGGAGCAGGAGCAGGAGCAGGAGCAGGAGCAGGAGCAGGAGCAGGAGCAGGAGCAGGAGCATCAGAGGAGCATCAGAGGAGCATCAGAGGAGCCTCAGAGGAGCATCAGAGGAGCATCAGAGGAGCATCAGAGGAGCAGCACAGGAGCATCAGAGGAGGATCACAGGAGCATCAGAGGAGCATCAGAGGAGCAACAGAGGAGCATCAGAGGAGCATCAGAGGAGCATCAGAGGAGCCTCAGAGGCGCATCAGAGGAGCATCAGAGGAGCATCAGAGGAGTATCAGAGGAGCATCAGATGAGCATCAGAGGAGCATCAGAGGAGCATCAGAGGAGCATCAGAGGAGCATCAGAGGAGCATCAGAGGAGCATCAGAGGAGCATCAGAGGAGCATCAGAGGAGCATCAGAGGAGCCTCAGAGGAGCATCAGAGGAGCATCAGAGGAGCATCATAGGAGCATCAGAGGAGCATCAGAGGAGCATCAGAGGAGCATCAGAGGAGACTCAGAGGAGTCTCAGATGAGCCTCAGAGGAGCATCAGAGGAGCATCAGAGGAGCATCAGAGGAGCATCAGAGGAGCATCAGAAGAGCATCAGTGGAGCATCAGAGGAGCATCAGAGGAGCATCAGGGGAGCATCAGAGGAGCAACAGAGGAGCATCAGAGGAGCATCAGAGGAGCATCAGAGGAGCATCAGAGGAGCATCAGAGGAACATCAGTGGAGCATCAGAGGAGCATCAGAGGAGCATCAGAGGAGCAGGAGCAGGAGCAGGAGCAGGAGCAGGAGCAGGAGCAGGAGCAGGAGCAGGAGCAGGAGCAGGAGCATCAGAGGAGCATCAGATGAGCAGGAGCAGGAGCAGGAGCAGGAGCAGGAGCATGAGCAGGAGCAGGAGCAGGAGCAGCAGCAGGAGCATCAGAGGATCATAGGAAGAGCATCAGAGGAGCATCAGAGGAGCATCAGAGGAGCATCAGAGGAGCATCAGAGGAGCATCAGAGGAGGATCAGAGGAGCATCAGAGGAGCATCAGAGGAGCATCAGAGGAGCATCAGAGGAGCATCAGAGGAGCTTCAGAGGAGCATCAGAGGAGCTTCAGAGGAGCATCAGAGGAGCATCAGAGGAGCATCAGAGGAGCATCAGAGGAGGATCAGAGGAGCATCAGAGGAGCATCAGAGGAGCCTCAGAGGAGCATCAGAGGAGCATCAGAGGAGCATCAGAGGAGCATCAGAGGAGCATCAGAGGAGCATCAGACGAGCATCAGAGGAGGATCAGAGGAGCATCAGAGGTGCATCAGAGGAGCCTCAGAGGAGCATCAGAGGAGCAGCAGAGGAGCATCAGAGGAGGATCACAGGAGCATCAGAGGAGCATCACAGGAGCATCAGAGGAGCATCAGAGGAGCATCAGAGGAGCATCAGAGGAGCATCAGAGGAGAATCAGATCAGCATCAGAGGAGCATCAGAGGAGCATCAGAGGAGCATCACAGGATCATCAGAGGAGCATCAGAGGAGCATCAGAAGAGCATCACAGGAGCATCAGAGGAGCATCAGAGGAGCATCAGAGGAGCATCAGAGGAGCATCAGAGGAGCATCAGAGGAGCATCAGAGGAGCATCAGAGGAGCATCAGAGGAGAATCAGAGGAGCATTACAGGAGCATCACAGGAGCATCAGAGGAGCATCAGTGGAGCATCAGAGGAGGATCAGATGATCATCAGAGGAGCATCAGAGGAGCATCAGAGGAGCATCAGCGGAGCATCAGAGGAGAATCAGAGGAGCATCAGAGGAGCATCACAGAGGCATCAGAGGAGCATCAGAGGAGCATCAGAGGAGCATCAGAGGAGCATCTAAGGAGCATCAGAGGAGTATCAGAGGAGCATCAGAGGAGCATCAGAGGTGCATCAGAGGAGCATCAGAGGTGCAGGAGCAGGAGCAGCAGCAGGAGCAGGAACAGGAGCAGGAGCAGGAGCAGGAGCAGGAGCAGGAGCAGGAGCAGGAGCAGGAGCAGGAGCAGGAGCAGGAGCAGGGGCAGGAGCATGAGCAGGAGCAGGAGCAGGAGCAGGAGCAGGAGCAGGAGCAGGAGCAGGAGCAGGAGCAGGTGCAGGAGCAGGAGCAGGTGCAGGAGCAGGAGCATCAAAGGAGTATCAGAGGAGCATCAGAGGAACATCAGAGGAGCATCAGAGGGGCATCAGAGGAGCATCAGAGGAGCATCAGAGGAGCATCAGAGGAGCATCAGAGGAGCATCAGAGGAGAATCAGAGGAGCATTACAGGAGCATCACAGGAGCATAAGAGGAGCATCAGTGGAGCATCAGAGGAGGATCAGAGGATCATCAGAGGAGCATCAGAGGAGCATCAGAGGAGCATCAGCGGAGCATCAGAGGAGAATCAGAGGAGCATCAGAGGAGCATCACAGAGGCATCAGAGGAGCATCAGAGGAGCATCAGAGGAGCATCAGAGGAGCATCTAAGGAGCATCAGAGGAGTATCAGAGGAGCATCAGAGGAGCATCAGAGGTGCATCAGAGGAGCATCAGAGGTGCAGGAGCAGGAGCAGCAGCAGGAGCAGGAACAGGAGCAGGAGCAGGAGCAGGAGCAGGAGCAGGAGCAGGAGCAGGAGCAGGAGCAGGAGCAGGAGCAGGAGCAGGAGCAGGAGCAGGAGCATCAGAGGAGCATCAGAGGAGCATCAGAGGAGCATCAGAGGAGCATCAGAGGAGCATCAGAGGAGCATCAGAGGAGCATCAGAGGAGCATCAGAGGAGCATCAGAGGAGCATCAGAGGAGCATCATAGGAGCATCAGAGGAGCATCAGAGGAGCATCAGAGGAGTATCAGAGGAGCATCATAGGAGGATCAGAGGAGCATCAGAGGAGCATCAGAGGAGCCTCAGAGGAGCATCAGAGGAGCATCAGAGGAGCATCAGAGGAGCATCAGAGGAACATCAGAGGAACAGCAGAGGAGCATCACAGGAGCATCAGAGGAGCATCACAGGAGCATCAGAGGAGCATCAGAGGAGCATCAGAGGAGCATCAGAAGAGAATCAGAGGAGCCTCAGAGGTGCCTCAGAGGAGCATCAGAGGAGCATCAGAGGAGTATCAGAGGAGCATCAGAGGAGCATCAGAGGAGCATCAGAGGAGGATCAGAGGAGCACAAGAGGAGCATCAGAGGAGCATCAGAGGAGGATCACAGGAGCATCAGAGGAGCATCACAGGAGCATCAGAGGAGCATCAGAGGAGCATCAGAGGAGCATCAGAGGAGCATCAGAGGAGCATCAGAGGAGCATCAGAGGAGCCTCAGAGGAGCATCAGAGGAGCATCAGAGGAGCATCAGAGGAGCATCAGAGGAGCAGCAGAGGAGGATCAGAGGAGCATCAGAGGAGCATCAGAGGAGCATCAGAGGAGCATCAGAGGAGCATCAGAGGAGCATCAGAGGAGCATCAGAGGAGCATCAGAGTAGCATCAGAGGAGCATCAGAGGAGCATCAGAGGAGCATCAGAGGAGCATCAGAGGAGGATCAGAGGAGCATAAGAGGAGCATCAGAGGAGCATCAGAGGAGCATCAGAGGAGAATCAGAGGAGCATCAGATGAGCATCAGAGGAGCAGCAGAGGAGCATCAGAGGAGCATCACAGGAGCATCAGAGGAGCATCAGAGGAGCATCAGAGGAGCATCAGAGGTGGATCAGAGGAGCATCAGAGGAGCATCAGAGGAGCATCAGAGGAGCATCAGAGGAGAATCAGAGGAGCATCAGATGAGCATCAGAGGAGCAGCAGAGGAGCATCAGAGGAGCATCACAGGAGCATCAGAGGAGCATCAGAGGAGTATCAGAGGAGCATCAGAGGAGCATCAGAGGAGCATCAGAGGAGCCTCAGAGGAGCATCAGAGGAGCAGCAGAGGAGCATCAGAGGAGCATCACAGGAGCATCAGAGGAGCATCAGAGGAGTATCAGAGGAGCATCAGAGGAGCATCAGAGGAGCATCAGAGGAGCCTCAGAGGAGCATCAGAGGAGCATCAAAGGAGCATCAGAGGAGCATCAGAGGAGGATCAGAGGAGCATCAGAGGAGCATCAGAGGAGCATCAGAGGAGCATCAGAGGAGAATCAGATCAGCATCAGAGGAGCAGCAGAGGAGCATCAGAGGAGCATCACAGGAGCATCAGAGGAGCATCAGAGGAGCATCAGAGGAGCATCACAGGAGCATCAGAGGAGCATCAGAGGAGCATCAGAGGAGCATCAGAGGAGCATCAGAGGAGCATCAGAGGAGCCTCAGAGGAGCATCAGAGGAGCATCAGAGGAGCATCAGAGGAGCATCAGAGGAGGATCAGAGGAGCATCAGAGGAGCATCAGAGGAGCAGGAGCAGGAGCAGGAGCAGGAGCAGGAGCAGGAGCATCAGAGGTCATTAGAGGAGCATCAGAGGAGCAGGAGCAGGAGCAGGAGCATCAGAGGAGCATCAGAGGAGCATCAGAGGAGCGTCAGAGGAGCATCAGAGGAGCATCAGAGGAGCATCAGAGGAGCATCAGAGGAGCATCAGAGGAGCATCAGTGGAGCATCAGAGGAGCATCAGTGGAGCATCAGATGAGGATCAGAGGAGCATCAGAGGAGCATCAGAGGAGCATCAGAGGAGCATCAGAGGAGCATCAGAGGAGCATCAGAGGAGCAGGAGCAGGAGCAGGAGCAGGAGCAGGAGCAGGAGCAGGAGCATCAGAGGAGCATCAGAGGAGCATCAGAGGAGCATCAGAGGAGCATCAGTGGAGCATCAGAGGAGGATCAGAGGAGCATCAGAGGAGCATCAGAGGAGCATCAGAGGAGCATCAGAGGATCATCAGAGGAGCATCAGAGGAGCATCAGAGGAGCATCAGAGGAGGATCAGAGGAGCATCAGAGGAGTATCAGAGGAGCATCAGAGGAGCATCAGAGGAGCATCAGAGGAGCATCAGAGGAGGATCAGAGGAGCATCAGAGGAGCATCAGAGGAGCATCAGAGGAGCATCAGAGGAGCATCTGAGGAGCATCAGAGTAGTATCAGAGGAGCATCAGAGGAGCATCTGAGGAGCATCAGAGGAGTATCAGAGGAGCATCAGAGGTGCATCAGAGGTGCATCAGAGGAGCATCAGAGGAGCATCAGAGGAGCATCAGAGGAGCATCAGAGGAGCATCTGAGGAGCATCAGAGGAGTATAAGAGGAGCATCAGAGGAGCATCAGAGGAGCATCAGAGGAGCATCTGAGGAGCATCAGAGGAGTATCAGAGGAGCATCAGAGGAGCATCAGAGGTGCATCAGAGGAGCATCAGAGGTGCAGGAGCAGGAGCAGGAGCAGGAGCAGGAGCAGGAGCAGGAGCAGGAGCAGGAGCAGGAGCAGGAGCAGGAGCAGGAGCAGGAGCAGGAGCAGGAGCAGGAGCAGGAGCAGGAGCAGGAGCAGGAGCAGGAGCAGGAGCAGGAGCAGGAGCAGGAGCAGGAGCAGGAGCAGGAGCAGGAGCAGGAGCATCAGAGGAGCATCAGAGGAGCATCAGAGGAGCCTCAGAGGAGCATCAGAGGAGCATCAGAGGAGCATCAGAGGAGCAGCACAGGAGCATCAGAGGAGGATCACAGGAGCATAAGACGAGCATCAGAGGAGCATCAGAGGAGCATCAGAGGAGCATCAGAGGAGCATCAGAGGAGCATCAGAGGAGCATCAGAGGAGCATCAGAGGAGCATCAGAGGAGCATCAGAGGAGCATCATAGGAGCATCCGAGGAGCATCAGAGGAGCATCAGAGGAGCATCAGAGGAGCCTCAGAGGAGCCTCAGATGAGCCTCAGAGGAGCATCAGAGGAGCATCAGAGGAGCATCAGAGGAGCATCAGAGGAGCATCAGAAGAGCATCAGAGGAGCATCAGAGGAGCATCAGGGTAGCATCAGAGGAGCAACAGAGGAGCATCAGAGGAGCATCAGAGGAGCATCAGAGGAGCATCAGAGGAGCATCAGAGGAACATCAGTGGAGCATCAGAGGAGCATCAGAGGAGCATCAGAGGAGCAGGAGCAGGAGCAGGAGCAGGAGCAGGAGCAGGAGCAGGAGCAGGAGCCGGAGCAGGAGCAGGAGCAGGAGCATCAGAGGAGCATCAGATGAGCAGGAGCAGGAGCAGGAGCAGGAGCAGGAGCATGAGCAGGAGCAGGAGCAGGAGCAGGAGCAGGAGCATCAGAGGATCATAGGAAGAGCATCAGAGGAGCATCAGAGGAGCATCAGAGGAGCATCAGAGGAGCATCAGAGGAGCATCAGAGGAGCATCAGAGGAGCTTCAGAGGAGCATCAGAGGAGCTTCAGAGGAGCATCAGAGGAGGATCACAGGAGCATCAGAGGAGCATCAGAGGAGCATCAGAGGGGCATCAGAGGAGCATCAGAGGAGCATCAGACGAGCATCAGAGGAGCATCAGATGAGCAGGAGCAGGAGCAGGAGAAGGAGCAGGAGCAGGAGCAGGAGCATCAGAGGATCATAGGAAGAGCATCAGAGGAGCAACAGAGGAGCATCAGAGGAGCATCAGAGGAGCATCAGAGGAGCATCAGAGGAGCATCAGAGGAACATCAGTGGAGAATCAGAGGAGCATCAGAGGAGCATCAGAGGAGCAGGAGCAGGAGCAGGAGCAGGAGCAGGAGCAGGAGCAGGAGCAGGAGCAGGAGCAGGAGCAGGAGCAGGAGCAGGAGCATCAGAGGAGCATCAGATGAGCAGGAGCAGGAGCAGGAGCAGGAGCAGGAGCATGAGCAGGAGCAGGAGCAGGAGCAGGAGCAGGAGCATCAGAGGATCATAGGAAGAGCATCAGAGGAGCATCAGAGGAGCATCAGAGGAGCATCAGAGGAGCATCAGAGGAGCATCAGAGGAGCATCAGAGGAGCTTCAGATGAGCATCAGAGGAGCTTCAGAGGAGAATCAGAGGAGCATCAGAGGAGCATCAGAGGAGCATCAGAGGAGCATCAGAGGAGGATCAGAGGAGCATCAGAGGAGCCTCAGAGGAGCATCAGAGGAGCATCAGAGGAGCATCAGAGGAGCATCAGAGGAGCATCAGAGGAGCATCAGACGAGCATCAGAGGAGGATCAGAGGAGCATCAGAGGTGCATCAGAGGAGCCTCAGAGGAGCATCAGAGGAGCAGCAGAGGAGCATCAGAGGAGGATCACAGGAGCATCAGAGGAGCATCACAGGAGCATCAGAGGAGCATCAGAGGAGCATCAGAGGGGCATCAGAGGAGCATCAGAGGAGCATCAGACGAGCATCAGAGGAGCATCAGAGGAGCCTCAGAGGAGCATCAGAGGAGCATCAGAGGAGCATCAGAGGAGCATCAGAGGAACAGCGAGGAGCATCAGATGAGCATCAGAGGAGCATCACAGGAGCATCAGAGGAGCATCAGAGGAGCATCACAAAGCATCAGAGGAGCATCATTGGAGCATCAGTGGAGAATCAGAGGAACAGCAGAGGAGCATCAGATGAGCATCAGAGGAGCATCACAGGAGCATCAGAGGAGCATCAGAGGAGCATCACAGGAGCATCAGAGGAGCATCATTGGAGCATCAGAGGAGCATCAGATTAGCATCAGAGGAGCAACAGAGGAGCATCAGAGGAGCATCAGAGGAGGATCAGAGGAGCATCAGAGGAGCATCAGAGGAGCATCAGAGGAGCATCAGAGGAGCATCAGAGGAGCATCAGAGGAGGATCAGAGGAGCATCAGAGGAGCATCAGAGGAGCCTCAGAGGAGCATCAGAGGAGCATCAGAGGAGCATCAGAGGAGCATCAGAGGAGCAGCAGAGGAGCATCAGAGGAGGATCACAGGAGCATCAGAGGAGCATCACAGGATCATCAGAGGAGCATCAGAGGAGCATCAGAGGAGCATCAGAGGAGCATCAGAGGAGCCTCAGAGGAGCATCAGAGGAGCATCAGAGGAGCATCAGAAGAGCATCAGAGGAGCATCAGAGGAGCATCAGAGGAGGATCAGAGGAGCATCAGAGGAGCATCAGAGGAGCATCAGAGGAGCATCAGAGGAGCATCAGAGGAGCATCAGAGTAGCATCAGAGGAGCACCAGAGGAGCATCAGAGGAGCATCAGAGGAGCATCAGAGGAGCATCAGAGGAGCATCAGAGAGGCTTCAGAGGAGCATCAGAGGAGGATCAGAGGAGCATCAGAGGAGCATCAGAGGAGCATCAGAGGAGCATCAGAGGAGCATCAGAGGAGCATCAGATGAGCATCAGAGGAGCAGCAGAGGAGCATCACAGGAGCATCAGAGGAGCATCAGAGGAGCATCAGAGGAGCATCAGAGGAGCCTCAGAGGAGAATCAGAGGAGTATCAGAGGAGCATCAGAGGAGCCTCAGAGGAGCCTCAGTGGAGCCTCAGAGGAGCCTCAGAGGAGCATCAGAGGAGCATCAGAGGAGCATCAGAGGAGCATCAGAGGAGCATCAGAGGAGCATCAGAGGAGCATCAGAGGAGGATCAGAGGAGGATCAGAGGAGCATCAGAGCAGCATCAGAGGAGCATCAGAGGAGCATCAGAGGAGCATCAGAGGAGCATCACAGGAGCATCACAGGAGCATCACAGAAGCATCAGAGGTGCATCATTGGAGCATCAGAGGAGCATCAGAGGAGCATCAGAGGAGCATCAGAGGAGCATCAGAGGAGCATCAGAGGAGCATCAGAGGAGCATCAGAGGAGCATCAGAGGAGCATCAGAGGAGCATCAGTGGAGCATCAGAGGAGCATCAGAGGAGCATCAGAGGAGTATCAGAGGAGCATCAGAGGAGCAGGAGCAGGAGCAGGAGCAGGAGCAGGAGCAGGAGCAGGAGCAGGAGCAGGAGCAGGTGAAGGAGCAGGAGCATCAGAGGAGCATCAGAGGAGCAGGAGCAGGAGCAGGAGCAGGAGCAGGAGCAGGAGCAGGAGCAGGAGCAGGACCATCAGAGGAGCATCAGAGGAGCAGGAGCAGGAGCAGGAGCAGGAGCAGGAGCATCAGAGGTCATCAGAGGAGCATCAGAGGAGCAGTAGTAGGAGAATGAGCATCAGAGGAGCATCAGAGGAGCATCAGAGGAGCATCAGAGGAGCATCAGAGGAGCATCAGAGGAGCATCAGAGGAGCATCAGTGGAGCATCAGATGAGCATCAGAGGAGCAGCAGAGGAGCATCAGAGGAGCATCACAGGAGCATCAGAGGAGCATCAGAGGAGCATCAGATGAGCATCAGAGGAGCCTCAGAGGAGCATCAGAGGAGCATCAGAGGAGCATCAGAGGAGCATCAGAGGAGCATCAGAGGAGCATAGAGGAGCATCAGAGGAGGATCAGAGGAGCATCAGAGGAGCATCAGAGGAGCATCAGAGGAGCATCACAGGAGAATCAGATGAGCATCAGAGGAGCAGCAGAGGAGCATCACAGGAGCATCACAGGAGCATCAGAGGAGCATCAGAGGAGCATCAGAGGAGCATCAGAGGAGCATCAGAGGAGCCACAGAGGAGCATCAGAGGAGCCTCAGAGGAGCCTCAGAGGAGCATCAGAGGAGCATCAGAGGAGCATCAGAGGAGCAGGAGCAGGAGCAGGAGCAGGAGCAGGAGCAGGAGCAGGAGCAGGTGCAGGAGCAGGTGCAGGAGCAGGAGCATCAGAGGAGCATCAGAGGAGCAGGAGCAGGAGCAGGAGCAGGAGCAGGAGCAGGAGCAGGAGCAGGAGCAGGTGAAGGAGCAGGAGCATCAGAGGAGCATCAGAGGAGCAGGAGCAGGAGCAGGAGCAGGAGCAGGAGCAGGAGCAGGAGCAGGAGCAGGACCATCAGAGGAGCATCAGAGGAGCAGGAGCAGGAGCAGGAGCAGGAGCAGGAGCATCAGAGGTCATCAGAGGAGCATCAGAGGAGCAGTAGTAGGAGAATGAGCATCAGAGGAGCATCAGAGGAGCATCAGAGGAGCATCAGAGTAGCATCAGAGGAGCATCAGAGGAGCATCAGAGGAGCATCAGTGGAGCATCAGAGGAGCATCAGAGGAGCATCAGAGGAGCATCAGAGGAGCATCAGAGGAGCATCAGAGGAGCATCAGAGGAGGATCAGAGGAGCATCAGTGGAGCATCAGAGGAGCATCAGAGGTGCATCAGAGGAGCATCAGAGGAGCATCAGAGGAGCATCAGAGGAGCATCAGAGGAGCATCTGAGGAGCATCAGAGGAGTATCAGAGGAGCATCAGAGGAGCATCAGAGGAGCATCAGAGTAGCATCAGAGGAGCATCAGAGGAGCCTCTGAGGAGCATCAGAGGAGCATCAGAGGAGCATCAAAGGAGCATAAGAGGAGCATCAGAGGAGGATCAGAGGAGCATCAGAGGAGCATCAGAGGAGCATCAGAGGAGCATCAGAGGAGCATCAGAGGAGCATCAGAGGAGCATCAGAGTAGCATGAGAGTAGCATCAGAGGAGCATCAGAGGAGCATCAGAGGAGCATCAGAGGAGCATCAGAGGAGCATCAGAGGAGGATCAGAGGAGCATAAGAAGAGCATCAGAGGAGCATCAGAGGAGCATCAGAGGAGCATCAGAGGAGCATCAGATGAGCATCAGAGGAGCAGCAGAGGAGCATCAGTGGAGCATCAGAGGAGCATCAGAGGAGCATCAGAGGAGCATCAGAGGAGCATCAGAGGAGCATCAGAGGAGGATCAGAGGAGCATCAGACAGCATCGGAGCATCAGAGGAGCATCAGAGGGGAATCAGAGGAGCATCAGATGAGCATCAGAGGAGCAGCAGAGGAGCATCAGAGGAGCATCACAGGAGCATCAGAGGAGCATCAGAGGAGCATCAGAGGAGCATCAGAGGAGCATCAGAGGAGCATCAGAGGAGCCTCAGAGGAGCATCAGAGGAGCATCAGAGGAGCATCAGAGGAGCATCAGAGGAGCATCAGAGGAGCATCAGAGGAGGATCAGAGGAGCATCAGAGGAGCATCAGAGGAGCATCAGAGGAGCATCAGAGGAGAATCAGATGAGCATCAGAGGAGCAGCAGAGGAGCATCAGAGGAGCATCACAGGAGCATCAGAGGAGCATCAGAGGAGCATCAGAGGAGCATCAGAGGAGCATCAGAGGAGCCTCAGAGGAGCATCAGAGGAGCCTCAGAGGAGCCTCAGAGGAGCCTCAGAGGAGCATCAGAGGAGCATCAGAGGAGCATCAGAGGAGGATCAGAGGAGCATCAGAGGAGCATCAGAGGAGCATCAGAGGAGCATCAGAGGAGCATCAGAGGAGGATCAGAGGAGGATCAGAGGAGCATCAGAGGAGCATCAGAGGAGCATCAGAGGAGCATCAGAGGAGCATCAGAGGAGCATCACAGGAGCATCAGTGGAGCATCATTGGAGCATCATTGGAGCATCAGAGGAGCATCAGAGGAGCATCAGAGGAGCAACAGAGGAGCATCAGAGGAGCATCAGAGGAGCATCAGAGGAGCATCAGAGGAGCATCAGAGGTGCATCAGAGGAGCATCTGAGGAGCATCAGAGGAGCATCATAGGAGCATCAGAGGAGCATCAGAGGTGCATCAGAGGAGCATCTGAGGAGCATCAGTGGAGCATCAGAGGAGCATCAGAGGTGCATCAGAGGAGCATCGAGCAGGAGCAGGAGCATCAGAGGTGCAGGAGCAGGAGCCGGAGCAGGAGCCGGAGCAGGAGCCGGAGCAGGAGCAGGAGCAGGAGCAGGAGCAGGAGCTGGAGCAGGAGCAGGGTCACGAGCAGGAGCAGGAGCAGGAGCAGGAGCAGGAGCAGGAGCAGGAGCAGGAGCAGGAGCAGGAGCAGGAGCAGGAGCAGGAGCAGGAGCAGGAGCAGGAGCAGGAGCATCAGAGGAGCATCAGAGGAGCATCAGAGGAACATCAGAGGAGCATCAGAGGAGCATCAGAGGAGCATCAGAGGAGCATCAGAGGAGCATCAGAGGAACATCAGAGGAGCATCAGAGGAGAATCAGAGGAGCATTACAGGAGCATCACAGGAGCATCAGAGGAGCATCAGTGGAACATCAGAGGAGGATCAGAGGATCATCAGAGGAGCATCAGAGGAGCATCAGAGGAGCATCAGCGGAGCATCAGAGGAGAATCAGAGGAGCATCAGAGGAGCATCAAAGAGGCATCAGAGGAGCATCAGAGGAGCATCAGAGGAGCATCAGAGGAGCATCTAAGGAGCATCAGAGGAGTATCAGAGGAGCATCAGAGGAGCATCAGAGGTGCATCAGAGGAGCATCAGAGGTGCAGGAGCAGGAGCAGCAGCAGGAGCAGGAACAGGAGCAGGAGCAGGAGCAGGAGCAGGAGCAGGAGCAGGAGCAGGAGCAGGAGCAGGAGCAGGAGCAGGAGCAGGAGCAGGAGCAGGAGCAGGAGCAGGAGCAGGAGCAGGAGCAGGAGCAGGAGCAGGAGCAGGAGCAGGAGCAGGAGCAGGAGCAGGAGCAGGAGCAGGAGCAGGAGCAGGAGCAGGAGCAGGAGCAGGAGCAGGAGCAGGAGCAGGAGCAGGAGCAGGAGCAGGAGCAGGAGCAGGAGCAGGAGCATCAGAGGAGCATCAGAGGAGCATCAGAGGAACATCAGAGGAGCATCAGAGGAGCATCAGAGGAGCATCAGAGGAGCATCAGAGGAGCATCAGAGGAACATCAGAGGAGCATCAGAGGAGAATCAGAGGAGCATTACAGGAGCATCACAGGAGCATCAGAGGAGCATCAGTGGAACATCAGAGGAGGATCAGAGGATCATCAGAGGAGCATCAGAGGAGCATCAGGGGAGCATCAGCGGAGCATCAGAGGAGAATCAGAGGAGCATCAGAGGAGCATCACAGAGGCATCAGAGGAGCATCAGAGGAGCATCAGAGGAGCATCAGAGGAGCATCTAAGGAGCATCAGAGGAGTATCAGAGGAGCATCAGAGGAGCATCAGAGGTGCATCAGAGGAGCATCAGAGGTGCAGGAGCAGGAGCAGCAGCAGGAGCAGGAACAGGAGCAGGAGCAGGAGCAGGAGCAGGAGCAGGAGCAGGAGCAGGAGCAGGAGCAGGAGCAGAAGCAGGAGCAGGAGCAGGAGCAGGAGCAGGAGCAGGAGCAGGAGCAGGAGCAGGAGCAGGAGCAGGAGCAGGAGCAGGAGCAGGAGCAGGAGCAGGAGCAGGAGCAGGAGCAGGAGCAGGAGCAGGAGCAGGAGCAGGAGCAGGAGCAGGAGCATCGGAGGAGCATCAGAGGAGCATCAGAGGAGCATCAGAGGAGCATCAGAGGAGCATCAGAGGAGCATCAGAGGAGGATCAGAGGAGCATCAGAGGAGCATCAGAGGAGCATCAGAGGAGCAGGAGCAGGAGCATCGGAGGAGCATCAGAGGAGCATCAGAGGAGCATCAGAGGAGCATCAGAGGAGCATCGGAGGAGCATCAGAGGAGCATCAGAGGAGGATCAGAGGAGCATCAGAGGAGCATCAGAGGAGCATCAGAGGAGCATCAGAGGAGCATCAGAGGAGCATCAGAGGAGCATCAGAGGAGCATCATAGGAGCATCAGAGGAGCATCAGAGGAGCATCAGAGGAGCATCAGAGGAGCATCAGAGGAGCCTCAGAGGAGCATCAGAGGAGCATCAGAGGAGCATCAGAGGAGCATCAGAGGAACAGCAGAGGAACAGCAGAGGAGCATCACAGGAGCATCAGAGGAGCATCAGAGGAGCATCAGAAGAGAATCAGAGGAGGATCACAGGAGCATCAGAGGAGCATCAGAGGAGCATCAGAGGAGCATCAGAGGAGCATCAGAGGAGCATCAGAGGAGCATCAGAGGAGCATCAGAGGAGCCTCAGAGGAGCATCAGAGGAGCATCAGAGGAGCATCAGAGGAGCATCAGAGGAGCATCAGAGGAGCAGCAGAGGAGGATCAGAGGAGCATCAGAGGAGCATCGGAGGAGCATCAGAGGAGCATCAGAGGAGCATCAGAGGAGCCTCAGAGGAGCATCAGAGGAGCATCAGAGGAGCATCAGAGGAGCATCAGAGGAGCATCAGAGGAGCAGCAGAGGAGGATCAGAGGAGCATCAGAGGAGCATCAGAGGAGCATCAGAGGAGCATCAGAGGAGCATCAGAGTAGCATCAGAGGAGCATCAGAGGAGCATCAGAGGAGCATCAGAGGAGCATCAGAGGAGGATCAGAGGAGCATAAGAGGAGCATCAGAGGAGCATCAGAGGAGCATCAGAGGAGAATCAGAGGAGCATCAGATGAGCATCAGAGGAGCAGCAGAGGAGCATCAGAGGAGCATCACAGGAGCATCAGATGAGCATCAGAGGAACATCAGAGGAGCATCAGAGGTGGATCAGAGGAGCATCAGAGGAGCATCAGAGGAGCATCAGAGGAGCATCAGAGGAGAATCAGAGGAGCATCAGATGAGCATCAGAGGAGCAGCAGAGGAGCATCAGAGGAGCATCACAGGAGCATCAGAGGAGCATCAGAGGAGTATCAGAGGAGCATCAGAGGAGCATCAGAGGAGCATCAGAGGAGCATCAGAGGAGGATCAGAGGAGCATCAGAGGAGCATCAGAGGAGCATCAGAGGAGCATCAGAGGAGCATCAGAGGAGCATCAGAGGAGCATCAGAGGAGCATCAGAGGAGCATCAGAGGAGCCTCAGAGGAGCATCAGAGGAGCATCAGAGGAGCATCAGAGGAGCATCAGAGGAACAGCAGAGGAGCATCAGAGGAGCATCACAGGAGCATCAGAGGAGCATCAGAGGAGCATCAGAGGAGCATCAGAGGAGCATCAGAGGAGCATCAGAGGAGAATCAGAGGAGCATCAGAGGAGACTCAGAGGAGCCTCAGAGGAGCCTCAGAGGAGAATCAGAGGAGCATCAGAGGAGCATCAGAGGAGCATCAGAGGAGCATCAGAGGAGCATCAGAGGAGGATCAGAGGAGCATCAGAGGAGCATCAGAGGAGCATCAGAGGAGCATCATAGGAGCATCAGAGGAGCATCAGAGGAGCATCAGAGAAGCATCAGAGGAGCATCAGAGGAGCATCAGAGGAGCATCAGAGGAGGATCAGAGGAGCATCAGAGGAGCATCAGAGGAGCCTCAGAGGAGCATCAGAGGAGCATCAGAGGAGCATCAGAGGAGCATCAGAGGAGCAGCACAGGAGCATCAGAGGAGGATCACAGGAGCATCAGAGGAGCATCAGAGGAGAATCAGAGGAGCATCAGAGGAGCATCAGAGGAGCATCAGAGGAGCCTCAGAGGAGCATCAGAGGAGTATCAGAGGAGCATCAGATGAGCATCAGAGGAGCATCAGAGGAGCATCAGAGGAGGATCAGAGGAGCATCAGAGGAGCATCAGAGGAGCATCAGAGGAGCATCAGAGGAGCATCAGAGGAGCATCAGAGGAGCATCAGAGGAGCATCAGTGGAGCATCAGAGGAGCATCAGAGGAGCATCAGGGGAGCATCAGAGGAGCAACAGAGGAGCATCAGAGGAGCATCAGAGGAGCATCAGAGGAGCATCAGAGGAGCATCAGAGGAGCATCAGAGGAGCATCAGTGGAGCATCAGAGGAGCATCAGAGGAACATCAGAGGAGCATCAGAGGAGCATCAGAGGAGCATCAGAGGAGCAGGAGCAGGAGCAGGAGCAGGAGCAGGAGCAGGAGCAGGAGCAGGAGCAGGAGCAGGAGCAGGAGCAGGAGCATCAGAGGAGCATCAGATGAGCAGGAGCAGGAGCAGGAGCAGGAGCAGGAGCATCAGAGGAGTATCAGAGGAACATCAGTGGAGCAGGAGCAGGAGCAGGAGCATCAGAGGAGCATCAGAGGAGCATCAGAGGAGCATCAGAGGAGCATCAGAGGAGCATCAGAGGAGCATCAGAGGAGCATCAGAGGAGCCCCAGAGGAGCCTCAGAGGAGCATCAGAGGAGCATCAGAGGAGCATCAGAGGAGCATCAGAGGAGCATCAGAGGAGCATCAGAGGAGCATCAGAGGAGCATCAGAGGAGCATCAGAGGATCATCAGAGGAGCAACAGAGGAGCATCAGAGGAGCATCAGAGGAGTATCAGAGGAGCATCAGAGGAGGATCAGAAGAGCATCAGAGGAGCATCAGAGGAGCATCAGAGGAGCATCAGAGGAGCATCAGAGGAGGATCAGAGGAGCATGAGAGGAGCATCAGAGAAGCATCAGAGGAGCATCAGAGGAGCATCAGAGGAGCATCAGAGGAGCATCAAAGGAGCATCAGAGGAGCATCACAGGAGCATCAGAGGAGCATCATTGGAGCATCATTGGAGCATCAGAGGAGCATCAGAGGAGCATCAGAGGAGCATCAGAGGAGCATCAGAGGAGCATCAGAGGAGCATCAGAGGAGCATCAGAGGAGCATCAGAGGAGCCTCAGAGGAGCATCAGAGGAGCATCAGAGGAGCATCAGAGGAGCATCAGAGGAGCATCAGAGGAGCAGAAGCAGTAGCAGGAGCAGGAGCAGGAGCAGGAGCAGGAGCAGGAGCAGGAGCAGGAGCAGGAGCATCAGAGGAGCATCAGATGAGCAGGAGCAGGAGCAGGAGCAGGAGCAGGAGCATCAGAGGAGTATCAGAGGAACATCAGTGGAGCAGGAGCAGGAGCAGGAGCATCAGAGGAGCATCAGAGGAGCATCAGAGGAGCATCAGAGGAGCATCAGAGGAGCATCAGAGGAGCATCAGAGGAGCATCAGAGGAGCCCCAGAGGAGCCTCAGAGGAGCCTCAGAGGAGCATCAGAGGAGCATCAGAGGAGCATCAGAGGAACATCAGAGGAGCATCAGAGGAGCCTCAGAGGAGCATCAGAGGAGCATCAGAGGAGCATCAGAGGAGCATCAGAGGAGCATCAGAGGAGCATCAGAGGAGCATCAGAGGATCATCAGAGGAGCAACAGAGGAGCATCAGAGGAGCATCAGAGGAGTATCAGAGGAGCATCAGAGGAGGATCAGAAGAGCATCAGAGGAGCATCAGAGGAGCATCAGAGGAGCATCAGAGGAGCATCAGAGGAGGATCAGAGGAGCATGAGAGGAGCATCAGAGGAGCATCAGAGGAGCATCAGAGGAGCATCAGAGGAGCATCAGAGGAGCATCAAAGGAGCATCAGAGGAGCATCACAGGAGCATCAGAGGAGCATCATTGGACCATCATTGGAGCATCAGAGGAGCATCAGAGGAGCATCAGAGGAGCATCAGAGGAGCAACAGAGGAGCATCAGAGGAGCATCAGAGGAGCATCACAGGTGCATCACAGGTGCATCAGAGGAGCATCAGAGGAGCATCAGAGGAGGATCAGAGGAGCATCAGAGGAGCATCAGAGGAGCATCAGAGGAGCATCAGAGGAGCATCAGAGGAGCATCAGAGGAGCATCAGAGGAGCATCAGATGAGGATCAGAGGAGCATCAGAGGAGCATCAGAGGAGCCTCAGAGGAGCATCAGAGGAGCATCAGAGGAGCATCAGAGGAACAGCAGAGGAACAGCAGAGGAGCATCACAGGAGCATCAGAGGAGCATCACAGGAGCATCACAGGAGCATCAGAGGAGCATCAGAGGAGCATCAGAAGAGAATCAGAGGAGCCTCAGAGGAGCCTCAGAGGAGCATCAGAGGAGCATCAGAGGAGCATCAGAGGAGCATCAGAGGAGCATCAGAGGAGCATCAGAGGAGCATCAGAGGAGCATCAGAGGAGGATCAGAGGAGCATCAGAGGAGGATCACAGGAGCATCAGAGGAGCATCACAGGAGCATCAGAGGAGCATCAGAGGAGCATCAGAGGAGCATCAGAGGAGCCTCAGAGGAGCATCAGAGGAGCATCAGATGAGCATCAGAGGAGCATCAGAGGAGCATCAGAGGAGCATCAGAGGAGCATCAGAGGAGCATCAGAGGAGCATCAGAGGAGCATCAGAGGTGGATCAGAGGAGCATCAGAGGAGCATCAGAGGAGCATCAGAGGAGCATCAGAGGAGAATCAGAGGAGCATCAGATGAGCATCAGAGGAGCAGCAGAGGAGAATCAGAGGAGCATCAGATGAGCATCAGAGGAGCAGCAGAGGAGCATCAGAGGAGCATCAGAGGAGCATCAGAGGAGCATCAGAGGAGCATCAGAGGAGGATCAGAGGAGCATCAGACAGCATCGGAGGAGCATCAGAGGAGCATCAGATGAGCAGGAGCAGGAGCAGGAGCAGGAGCAGGAGCATCAGAGGAGTATCAGAGGAACATCAGTGGAGCAGGAGCAGGAGCAGGAGCATCAGAGGAGCAACAGAGGAGCATCAGAGGAGCATCAGAGGAGTATCAGAGGAGCATCAGAGGAGGATCAGAAGAGCATCAGAGGAGCATCAGAGGAGCATCAGAGGAGCATCAGAGGAGCATCAGAGGAGGATCAGAGGAGCATGAGAGGAGCATCAGAGGAGCATCAGAGGAGCATCAGAGGAGCATCAGAGGAGCATCAGAGGAGCATCAAAGGAGCATCAGAGGAGCATCACAGGAGCATCAGAGGAGCATCATTGGAGCATCATTGGAGCATCAGAGGAGCATCAGAGGAGCATCAGAGGAGCATCAGAGGAGCAACGGAGGAGCATCAGAGGAGCATCAGAGGAGCATCAGAGGAGCATCACAGGTGCATCAGAGGAGCATCAGAGGAGCATCAGAGGAGGATCAGAGGAGCATCAGAGGATCATCAGAGGAGCATCAGAGGAGCATCAGATGAGCAGGAGCAGGAGCAGGAGCAGGAGCAGGAGCATCAGAGGAGTATCAGAGGAACATCAGTGGAGCAGGAGCAGGAGCAGGAGCATCAGAGGAGCATCAGAGGAGCATCAGAGGAGCATCAGAGGAGCATCAGAGGAGCATCAGAGGAGCATCAGAGGAGCATCAGAGGAGCCCCAGAGGAGCCTCAGAGAAGCCTCAGAGGAGCATCAGAGGAGCATCAGAGGAGCATCAGAGGAACATCAGAGTAGCATCAGAGGAGCCTCAGAGGAGCATCAGAGGAGCATCAGAGGAGCATCAGAGGAGCATCAGAGGAGCATCAGAGGATCATCAGAGGAGCAACAGAGGAGCATCAGAGGAGCATCAGAGGAGTATCAGAGGAGCATCAGAGGAGGATCAGAAGAGCATCAGAGGAGCATCAGAGGAGCATCAGAGGAGCATCAGAGGAGCATCATTGGAGCATCATTGGAGCATCAGAGGAGCATCAGAGGAGCATCAGAGGAGCATCAGAGGAGCAACAGAGGAGCATCAGAGGAGCATCAGAGGAGCATCAGAGGAGCATCACAGGTGCATCAGAGGAGCATCAGAGGAGCATCAGAGGAGGATCAGAGGAGCATCAGAGGATCATCAGAGGAGCATCAGAGGAGCATCAGAGGAGCATCAGAGGAGCATCAGAGGAGCATCAGAGGAGCATCAGAGGAGCATCAGATGAGGATCAGAGGAGCATCAGAGGAGCATCAGAGGAGCCTCAGAGGAGCATCAGAGGAGCATCAGAGGAGCATCAGAGGAACAGCAGAGGAACAGCAGAGGAGCATCACAGGAGCATCAGAGGAGCATCACAGGAGCATCACAGGAGCATCAGAGGAGCATCAGAGGAGCATCAGAAGAGAATCAGAGGAGCCTCAGAGGAGCCTCAGAGGAGCATCAGAGGAGCATCAGAGGAGCATCAGAGGAGCATCAGAGGAGCATCAGAGGAGCATCAGAGGAGCATCAGAGGAGGATCAGAGGAGCATCAGAGGAGGATCACAGGAGCATCACAGGAGCATCACAGGAGCATCACAGGAGCATCAGAGGAGCATCAGAGGAGCATCAGAGGAGCCTCAGAGGAGCATCAGAGGAGCATCAGAGGAGCATCAGAGGAGCATCAGAGGAGCCTCAGAGGAGCATCAGAGGAGCATCAGAGGAGCATCAGAGGAGCATCAGAGGAGCATCAGAGGAGCATCAGAGGAGCCTCAGAGGAGCCTCAGAGGAGCCTCAGAGGAGCATCAGAGGAGCATCAGAGGAGCATCAGAGGAGCATCAGAAGAGCATCAGTGGAGCATCAGAGGAGCATCAGAGGAGCATCAGGGGAGCATCAGAGGAGCAACAGAGGAGCATCAGAGGAGCATCAGAGGAGCATCAGAGGAGCATCAGAGGAGCATCAGAGGAGCATCAGAGGAGCATCAGTGGAGCATCAGAGGAGCATCAGAGGAACATCAGAGGAGCATCAGAGGAGCATCAGAGGAGCATCAGAGGAGCAGGAGCAGGGGCAGGAGCAGGAGCAGGAGCAGGAGCAGGAGCAGGTGCAGGAGCAGGAGCATCAGAGGAGCATCAGAGGAGCAGGAGCAGGAGCAGGAGCAGGAGCAGGAGCAGGAGCAGGTGAAGGAGCAGGAGCATCAGAGGAGCATCAGAGGAGCAGGAGCAGGAGCAGGAGCAGGTGCAGGAGCAGGAGCATCAGAGGAGCATCAGAGGAGCAGGAGCAGGAGCAGGAGCAGGAGCAGGAGCAGGAGCAGGAGCAGGAGCAGGAGCAGGTGAAGGAGCAGGACCATCAGAGGAGCATCAGAGGAGCAGGAGCAGGAGCAGGAGCAGGAGCAGGAGCATCAGAGGTCATCAGAGGAGCATCAGAGGAGCAGTAGTAGGAGAATGAGCATCAGAGGAGCATCAGAGGAGCATCAGAGGAGCATCAGAGGAGCATCAGAGGAGCATCAGAGGAGCATCAGAGGAGCATCAGTGGAGCATCAGAGGAGCATCAGAGGAGCATCAGAGGAGCATCAGAGGAGCATCAGAGGAGCATCAGAGGAGCATCAGAGGAGCATCAGAGGAGGATCAGAGGAGCATCAGTGGAGCATCAGAGGAGCATCAGAGGTGCATCAGAGGAGCATCAGAGGAGCATCAGAGGAGCATCAGAGGAGCATCAGAGGAGCATCAGAGGAGCATCTGAGGAGCATCAGAGGAGCATCAGAGTAGCATCAGAGGAGCATCAGAGGAGCCTCTGAGGAGCATCAGAGGAGCATCAGAGGAGCATCAAAGGAGCATAAGAGGAGCATCAGAGGAGGATCAGAGGAGCATCAGAGGAGCATCAGAGGAGCATCAGAGGAGCATCAGAGGAGCATCAGAGGAGCATCAGAGGAGGATCAGAGGAGCATAAGAGGAGCATCAGAGGAGCATCAGAGGAGCATCAGAGGAGAATCAGAGGAGCATCAGATGAGCATCAGAGGAGCAGCAGAGGAGCATCAGAGGAGCATCACAGGAGCATCAGATGAGCATCAGAGGAACATCAGAGGAGCATCAGAGGTGGATCAGAGGAGCATCAGAGGAGCATCAGAGGAGCATCAGAGGAGCATCAGAGGAGAATCAGAGGAGCATCAGATGAGCATCAGAGGAGCAGCAGAGGAGCATCAGAGGAGCATCACAGGAGCATCAGAGGAGCATCAGAGGAGTATCAGAGGAGCATCAGAGGAGCATCAGAGGAGCATCAGAGGAGCATCAGAGGAGGATCAGAGGAGCATCAGAGGAGCATCAGAGGAGCATCAGAGGAGCATCAGAGGAGCATCAGAGGAGCATCAGAGGAGCATCAGAGGAGCATCAGAGGAGCCTCAGAGGAGCATCAGAGGAGCATCAGAGGAGCATCAGAGGAGCATCAGAGGAACAGCAGAGGAGCATCAGAGGAGCATCACAGGAGCATCAGAGGAGCATCAGAGGAGCATCAGAGGAGCATCAGAG
This sequence comes from Narcine bancroftii, assembly GCF_036971445.1. Classification (NCBI taxonomy): domain Eukaryota; kingdom Metazoa; phylum Chordata; class Chondrichthyes; order Torpediniformes; family Narcinidae; genus Narcine; species Narcine bancroftii. Next base: position 2,910,900 of record NW_027211883.1, read on the forward strand.
GAGCATCAGAGGAGCATCAGAGGAGAATCAGAGGAGCATCAGAGGAGACTCAGAGGAGCCTCAGAGGAGCCTCAGAGGAGAATCAGAGGAGCATCAGAGGAGCATCAGAGGAGCATCAGAGGAGCATCAGAGGAGCATCAGAGGAGGATCAGAGGAGCATCAGAGGAGCATCAGAGGAGCATCAGAGGAGCATCATAGGAGCATCAGAGGAGCATCAGAGGAGCATCAGAGAAGCATCAGAGGAGCATCAGAGGAGCATCAGAGGAGCATCAGAGGAGGATCAGAGGAGCATCAGAGGAGCATCAGAGGAGCCTCAGAGGAGCATCAGAGGAGCATCAGAGGAGCATCAGAGGAGCATCAGAGGAGCAGCACAGGAGCATCAGAGGAGGATCACAGGAGCATCAGAGGAGCATCAGAGGAGAATCAGAGGAGCATCAGAGGAGCATCAGAGGAGCATCAGAGGAGCCTCAGAGGAGCATCAGAGGAGTATCAGAGGAGCATCAGATGAGCATCAGAGGAGCATCAGAGGAGCATCAGAGGAGGATCAGAGGAGCATCAGAGGAGCATCAGAGGAGCATCAGAGGAGCATCAGAGGAGCATCAGAGGAGCATCAGAGGAGCATCAGAGGAGCATCAGAGGAGCATCAGTGGAGCATCAGAGGAGCATCAGAGGAGCATCAGGGGAGCATCAGAGGAGCAACAGAGGAGCATCAGAGGAGCATCAGAGGAGCATCAGAGGAGCATCAGAGGAGCATCAGAGGAGCATCAGAGGAGCATCAGTGGAGCATCAGAGGAGCATCAGAGGAACATCAGAGGAGCATCAGAGGAGCATCAGAGGAGCATCAGAGGAGCAGGAGCAGGAGCAGGAGCAGGAGCAGGAGCAGGAGCAGGAGCAGGAGCAGGAGCAGGAGCAGGAGCATCAGAGGAGCATCAGATGAGCAGGAGCAGGAGCAGGAGCAGGAGCAGGAGCATCAGAGGAGTATCAGAGGAACATCAGTGGAGCAGGAGCAGGAGCAGGAGCATCAGAGGAGCATCAGAGGAGCATCAGAGGAGCATCAGAGGAGCATCAGAGGAGCATCAGAGGAGCATCAGAGGAGCATCAGAGGAGCCCCAGAGGAGCCTCAGAGGAGCATCAGAGGAGCATCAGAGGAGCATCAGAGGAGCATCAGAGGAGCATCAGAGGATCATCAGAGGAGCAACAGAGGAGCATCAGAGGAGCATCAGAGGAGTATCAGAGGAGCATCAGAGGAGGATCAGAAGAGCATCAGAGGAGCATCAGAGGAGCATCAGAGGAGCATCAGAGGAGCATCAGAGGAGGATCAGAGGAGCATGAGAGGAGCATCAGAGAAGCATCAGAGGAGCATCAGAGGAGCATCAGAGGAGCATCAGAGGAGCATCAAAGGAGCATCAGAGGAGCATCACAGGAGCATCAGAGGAGCATCATTGGAGCATCATTGGAGCATCAGAGGAGCATCAGAGGAGCATCAGAGGAGCATCAGAGGAGCATCAGAGGAGCATCAGAGGAGCATCAGAGGAGCATCAGAGGAGCATCAGAGGAGCCTCAGAGGAGCATCAGAGGAGCATCAGAGGAGCATCAGAGGAGCATCAGAGGAGCATCAGAGGAGCAGAAGCAGTAGCAGGAGCAGGAGCAGGAGCAGGAGCAGGAGCAGGAGCAGGAGCAGGAGCAGGAGCATCAGAGGAGCATCAGATGAGCAGGAGCAGGAGCAGGAGCAGGAGCAGGAGCATCAGAGGAGTATAAGAGGAACATCAGTGGAGCAGGAGCAGGAGCAGGAGCATCAGAGGAGCATCAGAGGAGCATCAGAGGAGCATCAGAGGAGCATCAGAGGAGCATCAGAGGAGCATCAGAGGAGCATCAGAGGAGCCCCAGAGGAGCCTCAGAGGAGCCTCAGAGGAGCATCAGAGGAGCATCAGAGGAGCATCAGAGGAACATCAGAGGAGCATCAGAGGAGCCTCAGAGGAGCATCAGAGGAGCATCAGAGGAGCATCAGAGGAGCATCAGAGGAGCATCAGAGGAGCATCAGAGGAGCATCAGAGGATCATCAGAGGAGCAACAGAGGAGCATCAGAGGAGCATCAGAGGAGTATCAGAGGAGCATCAGAGGAGGATCAGAAGAGCATCAGAGGAGCATCAGAGGAGCATCAGAGGAGCATCAGAGGAGCATCAGAGGAGGATCAGAGGAGCATGAGAGGAGCATCAGAGGAGCATCAGAGGAGCATCAGAGGAGCATCAGAGGAGCATCAGAGGAGCATCAAAGGAGCATCAGAGGAGCATCACAGGAGCATCAGAGGAGCATCATTGGACCATCATTGGAGCATCAGAGGAGCATCAGAGGAGCATCAGAGGAGCATCAGAGGAGCAACAGAGGAGCATCAGAGGAGCATCAGAGGAGCATCACAGGTGCATCACAGGTGCATCAGAGGAGCATCAGAGGAGCATCAGAGGAGGATCAGAGGAGCATCAGAGGAGCATCAGAGGAGCATCAGAGGAGCATCAGAGGAGCATCAGAGGAGCATCAGAGGAGCATCAGAGGAGCATCAGATGAGGATCAGAGGAGCATCAGAGGAGCATCAGAGGAGCCTCAGAGGAGCATCAGAGGAGCATCAGAGGAGCATCAGAGGAACAGCAGAGGAACAGCAGAGGAGCATCACAGGAGCATCAGAGGAGCATCACAGGAGCATCACAGGAGCATCAGAGGAGCATCAGAGGAGCATCAGAGGAGCATCAGAGGAGCATCAGAGGAGCATCAGAGGAGCATCAGAGGAGGATCAGAGGAGCATCAGAGGAGGATCACAGGAGCATCAGAGGAGCATCACAGGAGCATCAGAGGAGCATCAGAGGAGCATCAGAGGAGCATCAGAGGAGCCTCAGAGGAGCATCAGAGGAGCATCAGATGAGCATCAGAGGAGCATCAGAGGAGCATCAGAGGAGCATCAGAGGAGCATCAGAGGAGCATCAGAGGAGCATCAGAGGAGCATCAGAGGTGGATCAGAGGAGCATCAGAGGAGCATCAGAGGAGCATCAGAGGAGCATCAGAGGAGAATCAGAGGAGCATCAGATGAGCATCAGAGGAGCAGCAGAGGAGAATCAGAGGAGCATCAGATGAGCATCAGAGGAGCAGCAGAGGAGCATCAGAGGAGCATCAGAGGAGCATCAGAGGAGCATCAGAGGAGCATCAGAGGAGGATCAGAGGAGCATCAGACAGCATCGGAGGAGCATCAGAGGAGCATCAGATGAGCAGGAGCAGGAGCAGGAGCAGGAGCAGGAGCATCAGAGGAGTATCAGAGGAACATCAGTGGAGCAGGAGCAGGAGCAGGAGCATCAGAGGAGCAACAGAGGAGCATCAGAGGAGCATCAGAGGAGTATCAGAGGAGCATCAGAGGAGGATCAGAAGAGCATCAGAGGAGCATCAGAGGAGCATCAGAGGAGCATCAGAGGAGCATCAGAGGAGGATCAGAGGAGCATGAGAGGAGCATCAGAGGAGCATCAGAGGAGCATCAGAGGAGCATCAGAGGAGCATCAGAGGAGCATCAAAGGAGCATCAGAGGAGCATCACAGGAGCATCAGAGGAGCATCATTGGAGCATCATTGGAGCATCAGAGGAGCATCAGAGGAGCATCAGAGGAGCATCAGAGGAGCAACGGAGGAGCATCAGAGGAGCATCAGAGGAGCATCAGAGGAGCATCACAGGTGCATCAGAGGAGCATCAGAGGAGCATCAGAGGAGGATCAGAGGAGCATCAGAGGATCATCAGAGGAGCATCAGAGGAGCATCAGATGAGCAGGAGCAGGAGCAGGAGCAGGAGCAGGAGCATCAGAGGAGTATCAGAGGAACATCAGTGGAGCAGGAGCAGGAGCAGGAGCATCAGAGGAGCATCAGAGGAGCATCAGAGGAGCATCAGAGGAGCATCAGAGGAGCATCAGAGGAGCATCAGAGGAGCATCAGAGGAGCCCCAGAGGAGCCTCAGAGAAGCCTCAGAGGAGCATCAGAGGAGCATCAGAGGAGCATCAGAGGAACATCAGAGTAGCATCAGAGGAGCCTCAGAGGAGCATCAGAGGAGCATCAGAGGAGCATCAGAGGAGCATCAGAGGAGCATCAGAGGATCATCAGAGGAGCAACAGAGGAGCATCAGAGGAGCATCAGAGGAGTATCAGAGGAGCATCAGAGGAGGATCAGAAGAGCATCAGAGGAGCATCAGAGGAGCATCAGAGGAGCATCAGAGGAGCATCAGAGGAGGATCAGAGGTGCATGAGAGGAGCATCAGAGGAGCATCAGAGGAGCATCAGAGGAGCATCAGAGGAGCATCAGAGGAGCATCAAAGGAGCATCAGAGGAGCATCACAGGAGCATCAGAGGAGCATCATTGGAGCATCATTGGAGCATCAGAGGAGCATCAGAGGAGCATCAGAGGAGCATCAGAGGAGCAACAGAGGAGCATCAGAGGAGCATCAGAGGAGCATCAGAGGAGCATCACAGGTGCATCAGAGGAGCATCAGAGGAGCATCAGAGGAGGATCAGAGGAGCATCAGAGGATCATCAGAGGAGCATCAGAGGAGCATCAGAGGAGCATCAGAGGAGCATCAGGGGAGCATCAGAGGAGCATCAGAGGAGCATCAGATGAGGATCAGAGGAGCATCAGAGGAGCATCAGAGGAGCCTCAGAGGAGCATCAGAGGAGCATCAGAGGAGCATCAGAGGAACAGCAGAGGAACAGCAGAGGAGCATCACAGGAGCATCAGAGGAGCATCACAGGAGCATCACAGGAGCATCAGAGGAGCATCAGAGGAGCATCAGAAGAGAATCAGAGGAGCCTCAGAGGAGCCTCAGAGGAGCATCAGAGGAGCATCAGAGGAGCATCAGAGGAGCATCAGAGGAGCATCAGAGGAGCATCAGAGGAGCATCAGAGGAGGATCAGAGGAGCATCAGAGGAGGATCACAGGAGCATCACAGGAGCATCACAGGAGCATCACAGGAGCATCAGAGGAGCATCAGAGGAGCATCAGAGGAGCCTCAGAGGAGCATCAGAGGAGCATCAGAGGAGCATCAGAGGAGCATCAGAGGAGCCTCAGAGGAGCATCAGAGGAGCATCAGAGGAGCATCAGAGGAGCATCAGAGGAGCATCAGAGGAGCATCAGAGGAGCCTCAGAGGAGCCTCAGAGGAGCCTCAGAGGAGCATCAGAGGAGCATCAGAGGAGCATCAGAGGAGCATCAGAAGAGCATCAGTGGAGCATCAGAGGAGCATCAGAGGAGCATCAGGGGAGCATCAGAGGAGCAACAGAGGAGCATCAGAGGAGCATCAGAGGAGCATCAGAGGAGCATCAGAGGAGCATCAGAGGAGCATCAGAGGAGCATCAGTGGAGCATCAGAGGAGCATCAGAGGAACATCAGAGGAGCATCAGAGGAGCATCAGAGGAGCATCAGAGGAGCAGGAGCAGGGGCAGGAGCAGGAGCAGGAGCAGGAGCAGGAGCAGGTGCAGGAGCAGGTGCAGGAGCAGGAGCATCAGAGGAGCATCAGAGGAGCAGGAGCAGGAGCAGGAGCAGGAGCAGGAGCAGGAGCAGGTGAAGGAGCAGGAGCATCAGAGGAGCATCAGAGGAGCAGGAGCAGGAGCAGGAGCAGGTGCAGGAGCAGGAGCATCAGAGGAGCATCAGAGTAGCATCAGAGGAGCATCAGAGGAGCCTCTGAGGAGCATCAGAGGAGCATCAGAGGAGCATCAAAGGAGCATAAGAGGAGCATCAGAGGAGGATCAGAGGAGCATCAGAGGAGCATCAGAGGAGCATCAGAGGAGCATCAGAGGAGCATCAGAGGAGCATCAGAGGAGCATCAGAGTAGCATCAGAGTAGCATCAGAGGAGCATCAGAGGAGCATCAGAGGAGCATCAGAGGAGCATCAGAGGAGCATCAGAGGAGGATCAGAGGAGCATAAGAAGAGCATCAGAGGAGCATCAGAGGAGCATCAGAGGAGCATCAGAGGAGCATCAGATGAGCATTAGAGGAGCAGCAGAGGAGCATCAGTGGAGCATCAGAGGAGCATCAGAGGAGCATCAGAGGAGCATCAGAGGAGCATCAGAGGAGCATCAGAGGAGGATCAGAGGAGCATCAGACAGCATCGGAGGAGCATCAGAGGAGCATCAGAGGAGAATCAGAGGAGCATCAGATGAGCATCAGAGGAGCAGCATAGGAGCATCAGAGGAGCATCACAGGAGCATCAGAGGAGCATCAGAGGAGCATCAGAGGAGCATCAGAGGAGCATCAGAGGAGCATCAGAGGAGCCTCAGAGGAGCTTCAGAGGAGCATCAGAGGAGCATCAGAGGAGCATCAGAGGAGCATCAGAGGAGCATCAGAGGAGCATCAGAGGAGGATCAGAGGAGCATCAGAGGAGCATCAGAGGAGCATCAGAGGAGCATCAGAGGAGAATCAGATGAGCATCAGAGGAGCAGCAGAGGAGCATCAGAGGAGCATCACAGGAGCATCAGAGGAGCATCAGAGGAGCATCAGAGGAGCATCAGAGGAGCATCAGAGGAGCCTCAGAGGAGCATCAGAGGAGCCTCAGTGGAGCCTCAGAGGAGCCTCAGAGGAGCATCAGAGGAGCATCAGAGGAGCATCAGAGGAGGATCAGAGGAGGATCAGAGGAGCATCAGAGGAGCATCAGAGGAGCATCAGAGGAGCATCAGAGGAGGATCAGAGGAGGATCAGAGGAGCATCAGAGGAGCATCAGAGGAGCATCAGAGGAGCATCAGAGGAGCATCAGAGGAGCATCACAGGAGCATCACAGGAGCATCAGTGGAGCATCATTGGAGCATCATTGGAGCATCAGAGGAGCATCAGAGGAGCATCAGAGGAGCAACAGAGGAGCATCAGAGGAGCATCAGAGGAGCATCAGAGGAGCATCAGAGGAGCATCAGAGGTGCATCAGAGGAGCATCTGAGGAGCATCAGAGGAGCATCATAGGAGCATCAGAGGAGCATCAGAGGTGCATCAGAGGAGCATCTGAGGAGCATCAGTGGAGCATCAGAGGAGCATCAGAGGTGCATCAGAGGAGCATCGAGCAGGAGCAGGAGCATCAGAGGTGCAGGAGCAGGAGCCGGAGCAGGAGCCGGAGCAGGAGCCGGAGCAGGAGCAGGAGCAGGAGCAGGAGCAGGAGCTGGAGCAGGAGCAGGGGCACGAGCAGGAGCAGGAGCAGGAGCAGGAGCAGGAGCAGGAGCAGGAGCAGGAGCAGGAGCAGGAGCATCAGAGGAGCATCAGAGGAGCATCAGAGGAACATCAGAGGAGCATCAGAGGAGCATCAGAGGAGCATCAGAGGAGCATCAGAGGAGCATCAGAGGAGCATCAGAGGAGCATCAGAGGAGAATCAGAGGAGCATTACAGGAGCATCACAGGAGCATCAGAGGAGCATCAGTGGAACATCAGAGGAGGATCAGAGGATCATCAGAGGAGCATCAGAGGAGCATCAGAGGAGCATCAGCGGAGCATCAGAGGAGAATCAGAGGAGCATCAGAGGAGCATCACAGAGGCATCAGAGGAGCATCAGAGGAGCATCAGAGGAGCATCAGAGGAGCATCTAAGGAGCATCAGAGGAGTATCAGAGGAGCATCAGAGGAGCATCAGAGGTGCATCAGAGGAGCATCAGAGGTGCAGGAGCAGGAGCAGCAGCAGGAGCAGGAACAGGAGCAGGAGCAGGAGCAGGAGCAGGAGCAGGAGCAGGAGCAGGAGCAGGAGCAGGAGCAGGAGCAGGAGCCGGAGTAGGAGCAGGAGCAGGAGCAGGAGCAGGAGCAGGAGCAGGAGCAGGAGCAGGAGCAGGAGCAGGAGCAGGAGCAGGAGCAGGAGCAGGAGCAGGAGCAGGAGCAGGAGCAGGAGCAGGAGCAGGAGCAGGAGCAGGAGCAGGAGCATCAGAGGAGCATCAGAGGAGCATCAGAGGAGCATCAGAGGAGCATCAGAGGAGCATCAGAGGAGGATCAGAGGAGCATCAGAGGAGCATCAGAGGAGCATCAGAGGAGCAGGAGCAGGAGCATCGGAGGAGCATCAGAGGAGCATCAGAGGAGCATCAGAGGAGCATCAGAGGAGCATCAGAGGAGCATCAGAGGAGCATCAAAGGAGGATCAGAGGAGCATCAGAGGAGCATCAGAGGAGCATCAGAGGAGCATCAGAGGAGCATCAGAGGAGCATCAGAGGAGCATCATAGGAGCATCAGAGGAGCATCAGAGGAGCATCAGAGGAGCATCAGAGGAGGATCAGAGGAGCATCAGAGGAGCATCAGAGGAGCCTCAGAGGAGCATCAGAGGAGCATCAGAGGAGCATCAGAGGAGCATCAGAGGAACAGCAGAGGAACAGCAGAGGAGCATCACAGGAGCATCAGAGGAGCATCAGAGGAGCATCAGAAGAGAATCAGAGGAGGATCACAGGAGCATCAGAGGAGCATCACAGGAGCATCAGAGGAGCATCAGAGGAGCATCACAGGTGCATCAGAGGAGCATCAGAGGAGCATCAGAGGAGGATCAGAGGAGCATCAGAGGATCATCAGAGGAGCATCAGAGGAGCATCAGATGAGCAGGAGCAGGAGCAGGAGCAGGAGCAGGAGCATCAGAGGAGTATCAGAGGAACATCAGTGGAGCAGGAGCAGGAGCAGGAGCATCAGAGGAGCATCAGAGGAGCATCAGAGGAGCATCAGAGGAGCATCAGAGGAGCATCAGAGGAGCATCAGAGGAGCATCAGAGGAGCCCCAGAGGAGCCTCAGAGAAGCCTCAGAGGAGCATCAGAGGAGCATCAGAGGAGCATCAGAGGAACATCAGAGTAGCATCAGAGGAGCCTCAGAGGAGCATCAGAGGAGCATCAGAGGAGCATCAGAGGAGCATCAGAGGAGCATCAGAGGATCATCAGAGGAGCAACAGAGGAGCATCAGAGGAGCATCAGAGGAGTATCAGAGGAGCATCAGAGGAGGATCAGAAGAGCATCAGAGGAGCATCAGAGGAGCATCAGAGGAGCATCAGAGGAGCATCAGAGGAGGATCAGAGGTGCATGAGAGGAGCATCAGAGGAGCATCAGAGGAGCATCAGAGGAGCATCAGAGGAGCATCAGAGGAGCATCAAAGGAGCATCAGAGGAGCATCACAGGAGCATCAGAGGAGCATCATTGGAGCATCATTGGAGCATCAGAGGAGCATCAGAGGAGCATCAGAGGAGCATCAGAGGAGCAACAGAGGAGCATCAGAGGAGCATCAGAGGAGCATCAGAGGAGCATCACAGGTGCATCAGAGGAGCATCAGAGGAGCATCAGAGGAGGATCAGAGGAGCATCAGAGGATCATCAGAGGAGCATCAGAGGAGCATCAGAGGAGCATCAGAGGAGCATCAGAGGAGCATCAGAGGAGCATCAGAGGAGCATCAGATGAGGATCAGAGGAGCATCAGAGGAGCATCAGAGGAGCCTCAGAGGAGCATCAGAGGAGCATCAGAGGAGCATCAGAGGAACAGCAGAGGAACAGCAGAGGAGCATCACAGGAGCATCAGAGGAGCATCACAGGAGCATCACAGGAGCATCAGAGGAGCATCAGAGGAGCATCAGAAGAGAATCAGAGGAGACTCAGAGGAGCCTCAGAGGAGCATCAGAGGAGCATCAGAGGAGCATCAGAGGAGCATCAGAGGAGCATCAGAGGAGCATCAGAGGAGCATCAGAGGAGGATCAGAGGAGCATCAGAGGAGGATCACAGGAGCATCACAGGAGCATCACAGGAGCATCACAGGAGCATCAGAGGAGCATCAGTGGAGCATCAGAGGAGCCTCAGAGGAGCATCAGAGGAGCATCAGAGGAGCATCAGAGGAGCATCAGAGGAGCCTCAGAGGAGCATCAGAGGAGCATCAGAGGAGCATCAGAGGAGCATCAGAGGAGCATCAGAGGAGCATCAGAGGAGCCTCAGAGGAGCCTCAGAGGAGCCTCAGAGGAGCATCAGAGGAGCATCAGAGGAGCATCAGAGGAGCATCAGAAGAGCATCAGTGGAGCATCAGAGGAGCATCAGAGGAGCATCAGGGGAGCATCAGAGGAGCAACAGAGGAGCATCAGAGGAGCATCAGAGGAGCATCAGAGGAGCATCAGAGGAGCATCAGAGGAGCATCAGAGGAGCATCAGTGGAGCATCAGAGGAGCATCAGAGGAACATCAGAGGAGCATCAGAGGAGCATCAGAGGAGCATCAGAGGAGCAGGAGCAGGGGCAGGAGCAGGAGCAGGAGCAGGAGCAGGAGCAGGTGCAGGAGCAGGTGCAGGAGCAGGAGCATCAGAGGAGCATCAGAGGAGCAGGAGCAGGAGCAGGAGCAGGAGCAGGAGCAGGTGAAGGAGCAGGAGCATCAGAGGAGCATCAGAGGAGCAGGAGCAGGAGCAGGAGCAGGTGCAGGAGCAGGAGCATCAGAGGAGCATCAGAGGAGCAGGAGCAGGAGCAGGAGCAGGAGCAGGAGCAGGAGCAGGAGCAGGAGCAGGAGCAGGTGAAGGAGCAGGACCATCAGAGGAGCATCAGAGGAGCAGGAGCAGGAGCAGGAGCAGGAGCAGGAGCATCAGAGGTCATCAGAGGAGCATCAGAGGAGCAGTAGTAGGAGAATGAGCATCAGAGGAGCATCAGAGGAGCATCAGAGTAGCATCAGAGGAGCATCAGAGGAGCATCAGAGGAGCATCAGAGGAGCATCAGTGGAGCATCAGAGGAGCATCAGAGGAGCATCAGAGGAGCATCAGAGGAGCATCAGAGGAGCATCAGAGGAGCATCAGAGGAGCATCAGAGGAGGATCAGAGGAGCATCAGTGGAGCATCAGAGGAGCATCAGAGGTGCATCAGAGGAGCATCAGAGGAGCATAAGAGGAGCATCAGAGGAGCATCAGAGGAGCATCTGAGGAGCATCAGAGGAGCATCAGAGTAGCATCAGAGGAGCATCAGAGGAGCCTCTGAGGAGCATCAGAGGAGCATCAGAGGAGCATCAAAGGAGCATAAGAGGAGCATCAGAGGAGGATCAGAGGAGCATCAGAGGAGCATCAGAGGAGCATCAGAGGAGCATCAGAGGAGCATCAGAGGAGCATCAGAGGAGCATCAGAGTAGCATCAGAGTAGCATCAGAGGAGCATCAGAGGAGCATCAGAGGAGCATCAGAGGAGCATCAGAGGAGCATCAGAGGAGGATCAGAGGAGCATAAGAAGAGCATCAGAGGAGCATCAGAGGAGCATCAGAGGAGCATCAGAGGAGCATCAGATGAGCATTAGAGGAGCAGCAGAGGAGCATCAGTGGAGCATCAGAGGAGCATCAGAGGAGCATCAGAGGAGCATCAGAGGAGCATCAGAGGAGCATCAGAGGAGGATCAGAGGAGCATCAGACAGCATCGGAGGAGCATCAGAGGAGCATCAGAGGAGAATCAGAGGAGCATCAGATGAGCATCAGAGGAGCAGCATAGGAGCATCAGAGGAGCATCACAGGAGCATCAGAGGAGCATCAGAGGAGCATCAGAGGAGCATCAGAGGAGCATCAGAGGAGCATCAGAGGAGCCTCAGAGGAGCTTCAGAGGAGCATCAGAGGAGCATCAGAGGAGCATCAGAGGAGCATCAGAGGAGCATCAGAGGAGCATCAGAGGAGGATCAGAGGAGCATCAGAGGAGCATCAGAGGAGCATCAGAGGAGCATCAGAGGAGAATCAGATGAGCATCAGAGGAGCAGCAGAGGAGCATCAGAGGAGCATCACAGGAGCATCAGAGGAGCATCAGAGGAGCATCAGAGGAGCATCAGAGGAGCATCAGAGGAGCCTCAGAGGAGCATCAGAGGAGCCTCAGTGGAGCCTCAGAGGAGCCTCAGAGGAGCATCAGAGGAGCATCAGAGGAGCATCAGAGGAGGATCAGAGGAGCATCAGAGGAGCATCAGAGGAGCATCAGAGGAGCATCAGAGGAGCATCAGAGGAGGATCAGAGGAGGATCAGAGGAGCATCAGAGGAGCATCAGAGGAGCATCAGAGGAGCATCAGAGGAGCATCAGAGGAGCATCACAGGAGCATCACAGGAGCATCAGTGGAGCATCATTGGAGCATCATTGGAGCATCAGAGGAGCATCAGAGGAGCATCAGAGGAGCAACAGAGGAGCATCAGAGGAGCATCAGAGGAGCATCAGAGGAGCATCAGAGGAGCATCAGAGGTGCATCAGAGGAGCATCTGAGGAGCATCAGAGGAGCATCATAGGAGCATCAGAGGAGCATCAGAGGTGCATCAGAGGAGCATCTGAGGAGCATCAGTGGAGCATCAGAGGAGCATCAGAGGTGCATCAGAGGAGCATCGAGCAGGAGCAGGAGCATCAGAGGTGCAGGAGCAGGAGCCGGAGCAGGAGCCGGAGCAGGAGCCGGAGCAGGAGCAGGAGCAGGAGCAGGAGCAGGAGCTGGAGCAGGAGCAGGGGCACGAGCAGGAGCAGGAGCAGGAGCAGGAGCAGGAGCAGGAGCAGGAGCAGGAGCAGGAGCAGGAGCATCAGAGGAGCATCAGAGGAGCATCAGAGGAACATCAGAGGAGCATCAGAGGAGCATCAGAGGAGCATCAGAGGAGCATCAGAGGAGCATCAGAGGAGCATCAGAGGAGCATCAGAGGAGAATCAGAGGAGCATTACAGGAGCATCACAGGAGCATCAGAGGAGCATCAGTGGAACATCAGAGGAGGATCAGAGGATCATCAGAGGAGCATCAGAGGAGCATCAGAGGAGCATCAGCGGAGCATCAGAGGAGAATCAGAGGAGCATCAGAGGAGCATCACAGAGGCATCAGAGGAGCATCAGAGGAGCATCAGATGAGCATCAGAGGAGCATCTAAGGAGCATCAGAGGAGTATCAGAGGAGCATCAGAGGAGCATCAGAGGTGCATCAGAGGAGCATCAGAGGTGCAGGAGCAGGAGCAGCAGCAGGAGCAGGAACAGGAGCAGGAGCAGGAGCAGGAGCAGGAGCAGGAGCAGGAGCAGGAGCAGGAGCAGGAGCAGGAGCAGGAGCCGGAGTAGGAGCAGGAGCAGGAGCAGGAGCAGGAGCAGGAGCAGGAGCAGGAGCAGGAGCAGGAGCAGGAGCAGGAGCAGGAGCAGGAGCAGGAGCAGGAGCAGGAGCAGGAGCAGGAGCAGGAGCAGGAGCAGGAGCAGGAGCATCAGAGGAGCATCAGAGGAGCATCAGAGGAGCATCAGAGGAGCATCAGAGGAGCATCAGAGGAGGATCAGAGGAGCATCAGAGGAGCATCAGAGGAGCATCAGAGGAGCAGGAGCAGGAGCATCGGAGGAGCATCAGAGGAGCATCAGAGGAGCATCAGAGGAGCATCAGAGGAGCATCAGAGGAGCATCAGAGGAGCATCAAAGGAGGATCAGAGGAGCATCAGAGGAGCATCAGAGGAGCATCAGAGGAGCATCAGAGGAGCATCAGAGGAGCATCAGAGGAGCATCATAGGAGCATCAGAGGAGCATCAGAGGAGCATCAGAGGAGCATCAGAGGAGGATCAGAGGAGCATCAGAGGAGCATCAGAGGAGCCTCAGAGGAGCATCAGAGGAGCATCAGAGGAGCATCAGAGGAGCATCAGAGGAACAGCAGAGGAACAGCAGAGGAGCATCACAGGAGCATCAGAGGAGCATCAGAGGAGCATCAGAAGAGAATCAGAGGAGGATCACAGGAGCATCAGAGGAGCATCACAGGAGCATCAGAGGAGCATCAGAGGAGCATCAGAGGAGCATCAGAGGAGAATCAGAGGAGCATCAGAGGAGCATCAGAGGAGCCTCAGAGGAGCATCAGAGGAGCATCAGAGGAGCATCAGAGGAGCATCAGAGGAGCATCAGAGGAGCAGCAGAGGAGGATCAGAGGAGCATCAGAGGAGCATCGGAGGAGCATCAGAGGAGCATCAGAGGAGCATCAGAGGAGCCTCAGAGGAGCATCAGAGGAGCATCAGAGGAGCATCAGAGGAGCATCAGAGGAGCATCAGAGGAGCAGCAGAGGAGGATCAGAGGAGCATCAGAGGAGCATCAGAGGAGCATCAGAGGAGCATCAGAGGAGCATCAGAGGAGCATCAGAGGAGCATCAAAGGAGGATCAGAGGAGCATCAGAGGAGCATCAGAGGAGCATCAGAGGAGCATCAGAGGAGCATCAGAGGAGCATCAGAGGAGCATCATAGGAGCATCAGAGGAGCATCAGAGGAGCATCAGAGGAGCATCAGAGGAGGATCAGAGGAGCATCAGAGGAGCATCAGAGGAGCCTCAGAGGAGCATCAGAGGAGCATCAGAGGAGCATCAGAGGAGCATCAGAGGAACAGCAGAGGAACAGCAGAGGAGCATCACAGGAGCATCAGAGGAGCATCAGAGGAGCATCAGAAGAGAATCAGAGGAGGATCACAGGAGCATCAGAGGAGCATCACAGGAGCATCAGAGGAGCATCAGAGGAGCATCACAGGTGCATCAGAGGAGCATCAGAGGAGCATCAGAGGAGGATCAGAGGAGCATCAGAGGATCATCAGAGGAGCATCAGAGGAGCATCAGATGAGCAGGAGCAGGAGCAGGAGCAGGAGCAGGAGCATCAGAGGAGTATCAGAGGAACATCAGTGGAGCAGGAGCAGGAGCAGGAGCATCAGAGGAGCATCAGAGGAGCATCAGAGGAGCATCAGAGGAGCATCAGAGGAGCATCAGAGGAGCATCAGAGGAGCATCAGAGGAGCCCCAGAGGAGCCTCAGAGAAGCCTCAGAGGAGCATCAGAGGAGCATCAGAGGAGCATCAGAGGAACATCAGAGTAGCATCAGAGGAGCCTCAGAGGAGCATCAGAGGAGCATCAGAGGAGCATCAGAGGAGCATCAGAGGATCATCAGAGGAGCAACAGAGGAGCATCAGAGGAGCATCAGAGGAGTATCAGAGGAGCATCAGAGGAGGATCAGAAGAGCATCAGAGGAGCATCAGAGGAGCATCAGAGGAGCATCAGAGGAGCATCAGAGGAGGATCAGAGGTGCATGAGAGGAGCATCAGAGGAGCATCAGAGGAGCATCAGAGGAGCATCAGAGGAGCATCAGAGGAGCATCAAAGGAGCATCAGAGGAGCATCACAGGAGCATCAGAGGAGCATCATTGGAGCATCATTGGAGCATCAGAGGAGCATCAGAGGAGCATCAGAGGAGCATCAGAGGAGCAACAGAGGAGCATCAGAGGAGCATCAGAGGAGCATCAGAGGAGCATCACAGGTGCATCAGAGGAGCATCAGAGGAGCATCAGAGGAGGATCAGAGGAGCATCAGAGGATCATCAGAGGAGCATCAGAGGAGCATCAGAGGAGCATCAGAGGAGCATCAGAGGAGCATCAGAGGAGCATCAGAGGAGCATCAGATGAGGATCAGAGGAGCATCAGAGGAGCATCAGAGGAGCCTCAGAGGAGCATCAGAGGAGCATCAGAGGAGCATCAGAGGAACAGCAGAGGAACAGCAGAGGAGCATCACAGGAGCATCAGAGGAGCATCACAGGAGCATCACAGGAGCATCAGAGGAGCATCAGAGGAGCATCAGAAGAGAATCAGAGGAGACTCAGAGGAGCCTCAGAGGAGCATCAGAGGAGCATCAGAGGAGCATCAGAGGAGCATCAGAGGAGCATCAGAGGAGCATCAGAGGAGCATCAGAGGAGGATCAGAGGAGCATCAGAGGAGGATCACAGGAGCATCACAGGAGCATCACAGGAGCATCACAGGAGCATCAGAGGAGCATCAGTGGAGCATCAGAGGAGCCTCAGAGGAGCATCAGAGGAGCATCAGAGGAGCATCAGAGGAGCATCAGAGGAGCCTCAGAGGAGCATCAGAGGAGCATCAGAGGAGCATCAGAGGAGCATCAGAGGAGCATCAGAGGAGCATCAGAGGAGCCTCAGAGGAGCCTCAGAGGAGCCTCAGAGGAGCATCAGAGGAGAATCAGAGGAGCATCAGAGGAGCATCAGAAGAGCATCAGTGGAGCATCAGAGGAGCATCAGAGGAGCATCAGGGGAGCATCAGAGGAGCAACAGAGGAGCATCAGAGGAGCATCAGAGGAGCATCAGAGGAGCATCAGAGGAGCATCAGAGGAGCATCAGAGGAGCATCAGTGGAGCATCAGAGGAGCATCAGAGGAACATCAGAGGAGCATCAGAGGAGCATCAGAGGAGCATCAGAGGAGCAGGAGCAGGGGCAGGAGCAGGAGCAGGAGCAGGAGCAGGAGCAGGGTCAGGAGCAGGTGCAGGAGCAGGAGCATCAGAGGAGCATCAGAGGAGCAGGAGCAGGAGCAGGAGCAGGAGCAGGAGCAGGAGCAGGTGAAGGAGCAGGAGCATCAGAGGAGCATCAGAGGAGCAGGAGCAGGAGCAGGAGCAGGTGCAGGAGCAGGAGCATCAGAGGAGCATCAGAGGAGCAGGAGCAGGAGCAGGAGCAGGAGCAGGAGCAGGAGCAGGAGCAGGAGCAGGAGCAGGTGAAGGAGCAGGACCATCAGAGGAGCATCAGAGGAGCAGGAGCAGGAGCAGGAGCAGGAGCAGGAGCATCAGAGGTCATCAGAGGAGCATCAGAGGAGCAGTAGTAGGAGAATGAGCATCAGAGGAGCATCAGAGGAGCATCAGAGGAGCATCAGAGGAGCATCAGAGGAGCATCAGAGGAGCATCAGAGGAGCATCAGTGGAGCATCAGAGGAGCATCAGAGGAGCATCAGAGGAGCATCAGAGGAGCATCAGAGGAGCATCAGAGGAGCATCAGAGGAGGATCAGAGGAGCATCAGTGGAGCATCAGAGGAGCATCAGAGGTGCATCAGAGGAGCATCAGAGGAGCATAAGAGGAGCATCAGAGGAGCATCAGAGGAGCATCTGAGGAGCATCAGAGGAGCATCAGAGTAGCATCAGAGGAGCATCAGAGGAGCCTCTGAGGAGCATCAGAGGAGCATCAGAGGAGCATCAAAGGAGCATAAGAGGAGCATCAGAGGAGGATCAGAGGAGCATCAGAGGAGCATCAGAGGAGCATCAGAGGAGCATCAGAGGAGCATCAGAGGAGCATCAGAGGAGCATCAGAGTAGCATCAGAGTAGCATCAGAGGAGCATCAGAGGAGCATCAGAGGAGCATCAGAGGAGCATCAGAGGAGCATCAGAGGAGGATCAGAGGAGCATAAGAAGAGCATCAGAGGAGCATCAGAGGAGCATCAGAGGAGCATCAGAGGAGCATCAGATGAGCATTAGAGGAGCAGCAGAGGAGCATCAGTGGAGCATCAGAGGAGCATCAGAGGAGCATCAGAGGAGCATCAGAGGAGCATCAGAGGAGCATCAGAGGAGGATCAGAGGAGCATCAGACAGCATCGGAGGAGCATCAGAGGAGCATCAGAGGAGAATCAGAGGAGCATCAGATGAGCATCAGAGGAGCAGCATAGGAGCATCAGAGGAGCATCACAGGAGCATCAGAGGAGCATCAGAGGAGCATCAGAGGAGCATCAGAGGAGCATCAGAGGAGCATCAGAGGAGCCTCAGAGGAGCTTCAGAGGAGCATCAGAGGAGCATCAGAGGAGCATCAGAGGAGCATCAGAGGAGCATCAGAGGAGCATCAGAGGAGGATCAGAGGAGCATCAGAGGAGCATCAGAGGAGCATCAGAGGAGCATCAGAGGAGAATCAGATGAGCATCAGAGGAGCAGCAGAGGAGCATCAGAGGAGCATCACAGGAGCATCAGAGGAGCATCAGAGGAGCATCAGAGGAGCATCAGAGGAGCATCAGAGGAGCCTCAGAGGAGCATCAGAGGAGCCTCAGTGGAGCCTCAGAGGAGCCTCAGAGGAGCATCAGAGGAGCATCAGAGGAGCATCAGAGGAGGATCAGAGGAGCATCAGAGGAGCATCAGAGGAGCATCAGAGGAGCATCAGAGGAGCATCAGAGGAGGATCAGAGGAGGATCAGAGGAGCATCAGAGGAGCATCAGAGGAGCATCAGAGGAGCATCAGAGGAGCATCAGAGGAGCATCACAGGAGCATCACAGGAGCATCAGTGGAGCATCATTGGAGCATCATTGGAGCATCAGAGGAGCATCAGAGGAGCATCAGAGGAGCAACAGAGGAGCATCAGAGGAGCATCAGAGGAGCATCAGAGGAGCATCAGAGGAGCATCAGAGGTGCATCAGAGGAGCATCTGAGGAGCATCAGAGGAGCATCATAGGAGCATCAGAGGAGCATCAGAGGTGCATCAGAGGAGCATCTGAGGAGCATCAGTGGAGCATCAGAGGAGCATCAGAGGTGCATCAGAGGAGCATCGAGCAGGAGCAGGAGCATCAGAGGTGCAGGAGCAGGAGCCGGAGCAGGAGCCGGAGCAGGAGCCGGAGCAGGAGCAGGAGCAGGAGCAGGAGCAGGAGCTGGAGCAGGAGCAGGGGCACGAGCAGGAGCAGGAGCAGGAGCAGGAGCAGGAGCAGGAGCAGGAGCAGGAGCAGGAGCAGGAGCATCAGAGGAGCATCAGAGGAGCATCAGAGGAACATCAGAGGAGCATCAGAGGAGCATCAGAGGAGCATCAGAGGAGCATCAGAGGAGCATCAGAGGAGCATCAGAGGAGCATCAGAGGAGAATCAGAGGAGCATTACAGGAGCATCACAGGAGCATCAGAGGAGCATCAGTGGAACATCAGAGGAGGATCAGAGGATCATCAGAGGAGCATCAGAGGAGCATCAGAGGAGCATCAGCGGAGCATCAGAGGAGAATCAGAGGAGCATCAGAGGAGCATCACAGAGGCATCAGAGGAGCATCAGAGGAGCATCAGAGGAGCATCAGAGGAGCATCTAAGGAGCATCAGAGGAGTATCAGAGGAGCATCAGAGGAGCATCAGAGGTGCATCAGAGGAGCATCAGAGGTGCAGGAGCAGGAGCAGCAGCAGGAGCAGGAACAGGAGCAGGAGCAGGAGCAGGAGCAGGAGCAGGAGCAGGAGCAGGAGCAGGAGCAGGAGCAGGAGCAGGAGCCGGAGTAGGAGCAGGAGCAGGAGCAGGAGCAGGAGCAGGAGCAGGAGCAGGAGCAGGAGCAGGAGCAGGAGCAGGAGCAGGAGCAGGAGCAGGAGCAGGAGCAGGAGCAGGAGCAGGAGCAGGAGCAGGAGCAGGAGCATCAGAGGAGCATCAGAGGAGCATCAGAGGAGCATCAGAGGAGCATCAGAGGAGCATCAGAGGAGGATCAGAGGAGCATCAGAGGAGCATCAGAGGAGCATCAGAGGAGCAGGAGCAGGAGCATCGGAGGAGCATCAGAGGAGCATCAGAGGAGCATCAGAGGAGCATCAGAGGAGCATCAGAGGAGCATCAGAGGAGCATCAAAGGAGGATCAGAGGAGCATCAGAGGAGCATCAGAGGAGCATCAGAGGAGCATCAGAGGAGCATCAGAGGAGCATCAGAGGAGCATCATAGGAGCATCAGAGGAGCATCAGAGGAGCATCAGAGGAGCATCAGAGGAGGATCAGAGGAGCATCAGAGGAGCATCAGAGGAGCCTCAGAGGAGCATCAGAGGAGCATCAGAGGAGCATCAGAGGAGCATCAGAGGAACAGCAGAGGAACAGCAGAGGAGCATCACAGGAGCATCAGAGGAGCATCAGAGGAGCATCAGAAGAGAATCAGAGGAGGATCACAGGAGCATCAGAGGAGCATCACAGGAGCATCAGAGGAGCATCAGAGGAGCATCAGAGGAGCATCAGAGGAGAATCAGAGGAGCATCAGAGGAGCATCAGAGGAGCCTCAGAGGAGCATCAGAGGAGCATCAGAGGAGCATCAGAGGAGCATCAGAGGAGCATCAGAGGAGCAGCAGAGGAGGATCAGAGGAGCATCAGAGGAGCATCGGAGGAGCATCAGAGGAGCATCAGAGGAGCATCAGAGGAGCCTCAGAGGAGCATCAGAGGAGCATCAGAGGAGCATCAGAGGAGCATCAGAGGAGCATCAGAGGAGCAGCAGAGGAGGATCAGAGGAGCATCAGAGGAGCATCAGAGGAGCATCAGAGGAGCATCAGAGGAGCATCAGAGGAGCATCAGAGGAGCATCAGAGGAGCATCAGAGGAGCATCAGAGGAGCATCAGAGGAGCATCAGAGGAGGATCAGAGGAGCATAAGAGGAGCATCAGAGGAGCATCAGAGGAGCATCAGAGGAGAATCAGAGGAGCATCAGATGAGCATCAGAGGAGCAGCAGAGGAGCATCAGAGGAGCATCACAGGAGCATCAGATGAGCATCAGAGGAACATCAGAGGAGCATCAGAGGTGGATCAGAGGAGCATCAGAGGAGCAGCAGAGGAGCATCAGAGGAGCATCACAGGAGCATCAGAGGAGCATCAGAGGAGTATCAGAGGAGCATCAGAGGAGAATCAGAGGAGCATCAGAGGAGAATCAGATCAGCATCAGAGGAGCAGCAGAGGAGCATCAGAGGAGCATCACAGGAGCATCAGAGGAGCATCACAGGAGCATCAGAGGAGCATCAGAGGAGCATCAGAGGAGCATCAGAGGAGCATCAGAGGAGCATCCGAGGAGCCTCAGAGGAGCATCAGAGGAGCATCAGAGGAGCATCAGAGGAGCATCAGAGGAGGATCAGAGGAGCATCAGAGGAGCATCAGAGGAGCAGGAGCAGGAGCAGGAGCAGGAGCAGGAGCAGGAGCATCAGAGGTCATCAGAGGAGCATCAGAGGAGCAGGAGCAGGAGCAGGAGCATCAGAGGAGCATCAGAAGAGCATCAGAGGAGCGTCAGAGGAGCATCAGAGGAGCATCAGAGGAGCATCAGAGGAGCATCAGAGGAGCATCAGAGGAGCATCAGTGGAGCATCAGAGGAGCATCAGTGGAGCATCAGAGGAGGATCAGAGGAGCATCAGAGGAGCATCAGAGGAGCATCAGAGGAGCATCAGAGGAGCATCAGAGGAGCATCAGAGGAGCATCAGAGGAGCAGGAGCAGGAGCAGGAGCAGGAGCAGGAGCAGGAGCAGGAGCAGGAGCAGGAGCAGGAGCATCAGAGGAGCATCAGAGGAGCATCAGAGGAGCATCAGAGGAGCATCAGTGGAGCATCAGAGGAGGATCAGAGGAGCATCAGAGGAGCATCAGAGGAGCATCAGAGGAGCATCAGAGGAGCATCAGAGGAGAATCAGAGGAGCGTCAGAGGAGCATCAGAGGAGGATCAGAGGAGCATCAGAGGAGCATCAGAGGTGCATCAGAGGAGCATCAGAGGAGCATCAGAGGAGCATCAGAGGAGCATCAGAGGAGGATCAGAGGAGCATCAGAGGAGCTTCAGAGGAGCAGGAGTAGGAGCATGAGCATCAGAGGAGCATCAGAGGAGCATCAGAGGAGCATCAGAGGAGCATCAGAGGAGCATCAGAGGAGCATCTGAGGAGCATCAGAGGAGTATCAAAGGAGCATCAGAGGAGCATCTGAGGAGCATCAGAGGAGCATCTGAGGAGCATCAGAGGAGTATCAGAGGAGCATCAGAGGAGCATCAGAGGTGCATCAGAGGAGCATCAGTGGTGCAGGAGCAGGAGCAGGAGCAGGAACAGGAGCAGGAGCAGGAGCAGGAGCAGGAGCAGGAGCAGGAGCAGGAGAAGGAGCAGGAGCAGGAGCAGGAGCAGGAGCAGGAGCAGGAGCAGGAGCAGGAGCAGGAGCAGGAGCATGAGCAGGAGCAGGAGCAGGAGCAGGAGCATCAGAGGAGCATAGGAGGAGCATCAGAGGACCATCAGAGGAGCATAAGAGGAGCATCAGAGGAGCATCAGAGGAGCATCAGAGGAGGATCAGAGGAGCATCAGAGGAGCATCAGAGGAGCATCAGAGGAGCATCAGAGGAGCATCAGAGGAGCATCAGAGGAGCATCAGAGGAGCATCAGAGGAGCATCAGAGGAGCCTCAGAGGAGCATCAGAGGAGCATCAGAGGAGCATCAGAGGAGCATCAGAGGAACAGCAGAGGAGCATCAGAGGAGCATCACAGGAGCATCAGAGGAGCATCAGAGGAGCATCAGAGGAGCATCAGAGGAGCATCAGAGGAGCATCAGAGGAGAATCAGAGGAGCATCAGAGGAGCGTCAGAGGAGCCTCAGAGGAGCCTCAGAGGAGCATCAGAGGAGCATCAGTGGAGCATCAGAGGAGCATCAGAGGAGCATCAGAGGAGCATCAGAGGAGGATCAGAGGAGCATCAGAGGAGCATCAGAGGAGCATCAGAGGAGCATCATAGGAGCATCAGAGGAGCATCAGAGGAGCATCAGAGAAGCATCAGAGGAGCATCAGAGGAGCATCAGAGGAGCATCAGAGGAGGATCAGAGGAGCATCAGAGGAGCATCAGAGGAGCCTCAGAGGAGCATCAGAGGAGCATCAGAGGAGCATCAGAGGAGCATCAGAGGAGCAGCACAGGAGCATCAGAGGAGGATCACAGGAGCATCAGAGGAGCATCAGAGGAGAATCAGAGGAGCATCAGAGGAGCATCAGAGGAGCATCAGAGGAGCCTCAGAGGAGCATCAGAGGAGTATCAGAGGAGCATCAGATGAGCATCAGAGGAGCATCAGAGGAGCATCAGAGGAGGATCAGAGGAGCATCAGAGGAGCATCAGAGGAGCATCAGAGGAGCATCAGAGGAGCATCAGAGGAGCATCAGAGGAGCATTAGTGGAGCATCAGAGGAGCATCAGAGGAGCATCAGAGGAGCATCAGAGGAGCATCAGAGGAGCATCAGTGGAGCATCAGAGGAGCATCAGAGGAACATCAGAGGAGCATCAGAGGAGCATCAGAGGAGCATCAGAGGAGCAGGAGCAGGAGCAGGAGCAGGAGCAGGAGCAGGAGCAGGAGCAGGAGCAGGAGCATCAGAGGAGCATCAGATGAGCAGGAGCAGGAGCAGGAGCAGGAGCAGGAGCATCAGAGGAGTATCAGAGGAACATCAGTGGAGCAGGAGCAGGAGCAGGAGCATCAGAGGAGCATCAGAGGAGCATCAGAGGAGCATCAGAGGAGCATCAGAGGAGCATCAGAGGAGCATCAGAGGAGCCCCAGAGGAGCCTCAGAGGAGCCTCAGAAGAGCATCAGAGGAGCATCAGAGGAGCATCAGAGGAGCATCAGAGGAGCATCAGAGGAGCATCAGAGGAGCCTCAGAGGAGCATCAGAGGAGCATCAGAGGAGCATCAGAGGAGCATCAGAGGAGCATCAGAGGAGCAGGAGCAGTAGCAGGAGCAGGAGCAGGAGCAGGAGCAGGAGCAGGAGCAGGAGCAGGAGCAGGAGCATCAGATGAGCATCAGATGAGCAGGAGCAGGAGCAGGAGCAGGAGCAGGAGCATCAGAGGAGTATCAGAGGAACATCAGTGGAGCAGGAGCAGGAGCAGGAGCATCAGAGGAGCATCAGAGGAGCATCAGAGGAGCATCAGAGGAGCATCAGAGGAGCATCAGAGGAGCATCAGAGGAGCATCAGAGGAGCCCCAGAGGAGCCTCAGAGGAGCCTCAGAGGAGCATCAGAGGAGCAACAGAGGAGCATCAGAGGAGCATCAGAGGAGCATCAGAGGAGCATCACAGGTGCATCAGAGGAGCATCAGAGGAGCATCAGAGGAGGATCAGAGGAGCATCAGAGGATCATCAGAGGAGCATCAGAGGAGCATCAGTGGAGCATCAGAGGAGCATCAGAGGTGCATCAGAGGAGCATCAGAGGAGCATCAGAGGAGCATCAGAGGAGCATCAGAGGAGCATCTGAGGAGCATCAGAGGAGCATCAGAGTAGCATCAGAGGAGCATCAGAGGAGCCTCTGAGGAGCATCAGAGGAGCATCAGAGGAGCATCAAAGGAGCATAAGAGGAGCATCAGAGGAGGATCAGAGGAGCATCAGAGGAGCATCAGAGGAGCATCAGAGGAGCATCAGAGGAGCATCAGAGGAGCATCAGAGGAGCATCAGAGTAGCATCAGAGTAGCATCAGAGGAGCATCAGAGGAGCATCAGAGGAGCATCAGAGGAGCATCAGAGGAGCATCAGAGGAGGATCAGAGGAGCATAAGAAGAGCATCAGAGGAGCATCAGAGGAGCATCAGAGGAGCATCAGAGGAGCATCAGATGAGCATTAGAGGAGCAGCAGAGGAGCATCAGTGGAGCATCAGAGGAGCATCAGAGGAGCATCAGAGGAGCATCAGAGGAGCATCAGAGGAGCATCAGAGGAGGATCAGAGGAGCATCAGACAGCATCGGAGGAGCATCAGTGGAGCATCAGAGGAGAATCAGAGGAGCATCAGATGAGCATCAGAGGAGCAGCATAGGAGCATCAGAGGAGCATCACAGGAGCATCAGAGGAGCATCAGAGGAGCATCAGAGGAGCATCAGAGGAGCATCAGAGGAGCATCAGAGGAGCCTCAGAGGAGCTTCAGAGGAGCATCAGAGGAGCATCAGAGGAGCATCAGAGGAGCATCAGAGGAGCATCAGAGGAGGATCAGAGGAGCATCAGAGGAGCATCAGAGGAGCATCAGAGGAGCATCAGAGGAGCATCAGAGGAGAATCAGATGAGCATCAGAGGAGCAGCAGAGGAGCATCAGAGGAGCATCACAGGAGCATCAGAGGAGCATCAGAGGAGCATCAGAGGAGCATCAGAGGAGCATCAGAGGAGCCTCAGAGGAGCATCAGAGGAGCCTCAGTGGAGCCTCAGAGGAGCCTCAGAGGAGCATCAGAGGAGCATCAGAGGAGCATCAGAGGAGGATCAGAGGAGCATCAGAGGAGCATCAGAGGAGCATCAGAGGAGCATCAGAGGAGCATCAGAGGAGGATCAGAGGAGGATCAGAGGAGCATCAGAGGAGCATCAGAGGAGCATCAGAGGAGCATCAGAGGAGCATCAGAGGAGCATCACAGGAGCATCACAGGAGCATCAGTGGAGCATCATTGGAGCATCATTGGAGCACCAGAGGAGCATCAGAGGAGCATCAGAGGAGCAACAGAGGAGCATCAGAGGAGCATCAGAGGAGCATCAGAGGAGCATCAGAGGAGCATCAGAGGTGCATCAGAGGAGCATCTGAGGAGCATCAGAGGAGCATCATAGGAGCATCAGAGGAGCATCAGAGGTGCATCAGAGGAGCATCTGAGGAGCATCAGTGGAGCATCAGAGGAGCATCAGAGGTGCATCAGAGGAGCATCGAGCAGGAGCAGGAGCATCAGAGGTGCAGGAGCAGGAGCCGGAGCAGGAGCCGGAGCAGGAGCCGGAGCAGGAGCAGGAGCAGGAGCAGGAGCAGGAGCTGGAGCAGGAGCAGGGGCACGAGCAGGAGCAGGAGCAGGAGCAGGAGCAGGAGCAGGAGCAGGAGCAGGAGCAGGAGCAGGAGCATCAGAGGAGCATCAGAGGAGCATCAGAGGAACATCAGAGGAGCATCAGAGGAGCATCAGAGGAGCATCAGAGGAGCATCAGAGGAGCATCAGAGGAGCATCAGAGGAGCATCAGAGGAGAATCAGAGGAGCATTACAGGAGCATCACAGGAGCATCAGAGGAGCATCAGTGGAACATCAGAGGAGGATCAGAGGATCATCAGAGGAGCATCAGAGGAGCATCAGAGGAGCATCAGCGGAGCATCAGAGGAGAATCAGAGGAGCATCAGAGGAGCATCACAGAGGCATCAGAGGAGCATCAGAGGAGCATCAGAGGAGCATCAGAGGAGCATCTAAGGAGCATCAGAGGAGTATCAGAGGAGCATCAGAGGAGCATCAGAGGTGCATCAGAGGAGCATCAGAGGTGCAGGAGCAGGAGCAGGAGCATCAGAGGAGCATCAGAGGAGCATCAGAGGAGCATCAGAGGAGCATCAGAGGAGCATCAGAGGAGCATCAGAGGAGCCCCAGAGGAGCCTCAGAGGAGCCTCAGAAGAGCATCAGAGGAGCATCAGAGGAGCATCAGAGGAGCATCAGAGGAGCATCAGAGGAGCATCAGAGGAGCCTCAGAGGAGCATCAGAGGAGCATCAGAGGAGCATCAGAGGAGCATCAGAGGAGCATCAGAGGAGCAGGAGCAGTAGCAGGAGCAGGAGCAGGAGCAGGAGCAGGAGCAGGAGCAGGAGCAGGAGCAGGAGCATCAGATGAGCATCAGATGAGCAGGAGCAGGAGCAGGAGCAGGAGCAGGAGCATCAGAGGAGTATCAGAGGAACATCAGTGGAGCAGGAGCAGGAGCAGGAGCATCAGAGGAGCATCAGAGGAGCATCAGAGGAGCATCAGAGGAGCATCAGAGGAGCATCAGAGGAGCATCAGAGGAGCCCCAGAGGAGCCTCAGAGGAGCCTCAGAGGAGCATCAGAGGAGCAACAGAGGAGCATCAGAGGAGCATCAGAGGAGCATCAGAGGAGCATCACAGGTGCATCAGAGGAGCATCAGAGGAGCATCAGAGGAGGATCAGAGGAGCATCAGAGGATCATCAGAGGAGCATCAGAGGAGCATCAGTGGAGCATCAGAGGAGCATCAGAGGTGCATCAGAGGAGCATCAGAGGAGCATCAGAGGAGCATCAGAGGAGCATCAGAGGAGCATCTGAGGAGCATCAGAGGAGCATCAGAGTAGCATCAGAGGAGCATCAGAGGAGCCTCTGAGGAGCATCAGAGGAGCATCAGAGGAGCATCAAAGGAGCATAAGAGGAGCATCAGAGGAGGATCAGAGGAGCATCAGAGGAGCATCAGAGGAGCATCAGAGGAGCATCAGAGGAGCATCAGAGGAGCATCAGAGGAGCATCAGAGTAGCATCAGAGTAGCATCAGAGGAGCATCAGAGGAGCATCAGAGGAGCATCAGAGGAGCATCAGAGGAGCATCAGAGGAGGATCAGAGGAGCATAAGAAGAGCATCAGAGGAGCATCAGAGGAGCATCAGAGGAGCATCAGAGGAGCATCAGATGAGCATTAGAGGAGCAGCAGAGGAGCATCAGTGGAGCATCAGAGGAGCATCAGAGGAGCATCAGAGGAGCATCAGAGGAGCATCAGAGGAGCATCAGAGGAGGATCAGAGGAGCATCAGACAGCATCGGAGGAGCATCAGAGGAGCATCAGAGGAGAATCAGAGGAGCATCAGATGAGCATCAGAGGAGCAGCATAGGAGCATCAGAGGAGCATCACAGGAGCATCAGAGGAGCATCAGAGGAGCATCAGAGGAGCATCAGAGGAGCATCAGAGGAGCATCAGAGGAGCCTCAGAGGAGCTTCAGAGGAGCATCAGAGGAGCATCAGAGGAGCATCAGAGGAGCATCAGAGGAGCATCAGAGGAGCATCAGAGGAGGATCAGAGGAGCATCAGAGGAGCATCAGAGGAGCATCAGAGGAGCATCAGAGGAGAATCAGATGAGCATCAGAGGAGCAGCAGAGGAGCATCAGAGGAGCATCACAGGAGCATCAGAGGAGCATCAGAGGAGCATCAGAGGAGCATCAGAGGAGCATCAGAGGAGCCTCAGAGGAGCATCAGAGGAGCCTCAGTGGAGCCTCAGAGGAGCCTCAGAGGAGCATCAGAGGAGCATCAGAGGAGCATCAGAGGAGGATCAGAGGAGCATCAGAGGAGCATCAGAGGAGCATCAGAGGAGCATCAGAGGAGCATCAGAGGAGGATCAGAGGAGGATCAGAGGAGCATCAGAGGAGCATCAGAGGAGCATCAGAGGAGCATCAGAGGAGCATCAGAGGAGCATCACAGGAGCATCACAGGAGCATCAGTGGAGCATCATTGGAGCATCATTGGAGCACCAGAGGAGCATCAGAGGAGCATCAGAGGAGCAACAGAGGAGCATCAGAGGAGCATCAGAGGAGCATCAGAGGAGCATCAGAGGAGCATCAGAGGTGCATCAGAGGAGCATCTGAGGAGCATCAGAGGAGCATCATAGGAGCATCAGAGGAGCATCAGAGGTGCATCAGAGGAGCATCTGAGGAGCATCAGTGGAGCATCAGAGGAGCATCAGAGGTGCATCAGAGGAGCATCGAGCAGGAGCAGGAGCATCAGAGGTGCAGGAGCAGGAGCCGGAGCAGGAGCCGGAGCAGGAGCCGGAGCAGGAGCAGGAGCAGGAGCAGGAGCAGGAGCTGGAGCAGGAGCAGGGGCACGAGCAGGAGCAGGAGCAGGAGCAGGAGCAGGAGCAGGAGCAGGAGCAGGAGCAGGAGCATCAGAGGAGCATCAGAGGAGCATCAGAGGAACATCAGAGGAGCATCAGAGGAGCATCAGAGGAGCATCAGAGGAGCATCAGAGGAGCATCAGAGGAGCATCAGAGGAGCATCAGAGGAGAATCAGAGGAGCATTACAGGAGCATCACAGGAGCATCAGAGGAGCATCAGTGGAACATCAGAGGAGGATCAGAGGATCATCAGAGGAGCATCAGAGGAGCATCAGAGGAGCATCAGCGGAGCATCAGAGGAGAATCAGAGGAGCATCAGAGGAGCATCACAGAGGCATCAGAGGAGCATCAGAGGAGCATCAGAGGAGCATCAGAGGAGCATCTAAGGAGCATCAGAGGAGTATCAGAGGAGCATCAGAGGAGCATCAGAGGTGCATCAGAGGAGCATCAGAGGTGCAGGAGCAGGAGCAGGAGCAGGAGCAGGAGCAGGAGCAGGAGCAGGAGCAGGAGCAGGAGCAGGAGCAGGAGCAGGAGCCGGAGCAGGAGCAGGAGCAGGAGCAGGAGCAGGAGCAGGAGCAGGAGCAGGAGCAGGAGCAGGAGCAGGAGCAGGAGCAGGAGCAGGAGCAGGAGCAGGAGCAGGAGCAGGAGCAGGAGCAGGAGCAGGAGCAGGAGCAGGAGCAGGAGCATCAGAGGAGCATCAGAGGAGCATCAGAGGAGCATCAGAGGAGCATCAGAGGAGCATCAGAGGAGGATCAGAGGAGCATCAGAGGAGCATCAGAGGAGCATCAGAGGAGCAGGAGCAGGAGCATCGGAGGAGCATCAGAGGAGCATCAGAGGAGCATCAGAGGAGCATCAGAGGAGCATCAGAGGAGCATCAGAGGAGCATCAAAGGAGGATCAGAGGAGCATCAGAGGAGCATCAGAGGAGCATCAGAGGAGCATCAGAGGAGCATCAGAGGAGCATCAGAGGAGCATCATAGGAGCATCAGAGGAGCATCAGAGGAGCATCAGAGGAGCATCAGAGGAGGATCAGAGGAGCATCAGAGGAGCATCAGAGGAGCCTCAGAGGAGCATCAGAGGAGCATCAGAGGAGCATCAGAGGAGCATCAGAGGAACAGCAGAGGAACAGCAGAGGAGCATCACAGGAGCATCAGAGGAGCATCAGAGGAGCATCAGAAGAGAATCAGAGGAGGATCACAGGAGCATCAGAGGAGCATCACAGGAGCATCAGAGGAGCATCAGAGGAGCATCAGAGGAGCATCAGAGGAGAATCAGAGGAGCATCAGAGGAGCATCAGAGGAGCCTCAGAGGAGCATCAGAGGAGCATCAGAGGAGCATCAGAGGAGCATCAGAGGAGCATCAGAGGAGCAGCAGAGGAGGATCAGAGGAGCATCAGAGGAGCATCGGAGGAGCATCAGAGGAGCATCAGAGGAGCATCAGAGGAGCCTCAGAGGAGCATCAGAGGAGCATCAGAGGAGCATCAGAGGAGCATCAGAGGAGCATCAGAGGAGCAGCAGAGGAGGATCAGAGGAGCATCAGAGGAGCATCAGAGGAGCATCAGAGGAGCATCAGAGGAGCATCAGAGGAGCATCAGAGTAGCATCAGAGGAGCATCAGAGGAGCATCAGAGGAGCATCAGAGGAGCATCAGAGGAGCATCAGAGGAGGATCAGAGGAGCATAAGAGGAGCATCAGAGGAGCATCAGAGGAGCATCAGAGGAGAATCAGAGGAGCATCAGATGAGCATCAGAGGAGCAGCAGAGGAGCATCAGAGGAGCATCACAGGAGCATCAGATGAGCATCAGAGGAACATCAGAGGAGCATCAGAGGTGGATCAGAGGAGCATCAGAGGAGCAGCAGAGGAGCATCAGAGGAGCATCACAGGAGCATCAGAGGAGCATCAGAGGAGTATCAGAGGAGCATCAGAGGAGAATCAGAGGAGCATCAGAGGAGAATCAGATCAGCATCAGAGGAGCAGCAGAGGAGCATCAGAGGAGCATCACAGGAGCATCAGAGGAGCATCACAGGAGCATCAGAGGAGCATCAGAGGAGCATCAGAGGAGCATCAGAGGAGCATCAGAGGAGCATCCGAGGAGCCTCAGAGGAGCATCAGAGGAGCATCAGAGGAGCATCAGAGGAGCATCAGAGGAGGATCAGAGGAGCATCAGAGGAGCATCAGAGGAGCAGGAGCAGGAGCAGGAGCAGGAGCAGGAGCAGGAGCATCAGAGGTCATCAGAGGAGCATCAGAGGAGCAGGAGCAGGAGCAGGAGCATCAGAGGAGCATCAGAAGAGCATCAGAGGAGCGTCAGAGGAGCATCAGAGGAGCATCAGAGGAGCATCAGAGGAGCATCAGAGGAGCATCAGAGGAGCATCAGTGGAGCATCAGAGGAGCATCAGTGGAGCATCAGAGGAGGATCAGAGGAGCATCAGAGGAGCATCAGAGGAGCATCAGAGGAGCATCAGAGGAGCATCAGAGGAGCATCAGAGGAGCATCAGAGGAGCAGGAGCAGGAGCAGGAGCAGGAGCAGGAGCAGGAGCAGGAGCAGGAGCAGGAGCAGGAGCATCAGAGGAGCATCAGAGGAGCATCAGAGGAGCATCAGAGGAGCATCAGTGGAGCATCAGAGGAGGATCAGAGGAGCATCAGAGGAGCATCAGAGGAGCATCAGAGGAGCATCAGAGGAGCATCAGAGGAGAATCAGAGGAGCGTCAGAGGAGCATCAGAGGAGGATCAGAGGAGCATCAGAGGAGCATCAGAGGAGCATCAGAGGAGCATCAGAGGAGCATCAGAGGAGCATCAGAGGAGGATCAGAGGAGCATCAGAGGAGCTTCAGAGGAGCAGGAGTAGGAGCATGAGCATCAGAGGAGCATCAGAGGAGCATCAGAGGAGCATCAGAGGAGCATCAGAGGAGCATCAGAGGAGCATCTGAGGAGCATCAGAGGAGTATCAAAGGAGCATCAGAGGAGCATCTGAGGAGCATCAGAGGAGCATCTGAGGAGCATCAGAGGAGTATCAGAGGAGCATCAGAGGAGCATCAGAGGTGCATCAGAGGAGCATCAGTGGTGCAGGAGCAGGAGCAGGAGCAGGAACAGGAGCAGGAGCAGGAGCAGGAGCAGGAGCAGGAGCAGGAGCTGGAGAAGGAGCAGGAGCAGGAGCAGGAGCAGGAGCAGGAGCAGGAGCAGGAGCAGGAGCAGGAGCAGGAGCATGAGCAGGAGCAGGAGCAGGAGCAGGAGCATCAGAGGAGCATAGGAGGAGCATCAGAGGACCATCAGAGGAGCATAAGAGGAGCATCAGAGGAGCATCAGAGGAGCATCAGAGGAGGATCAGAGGAGCATCAGAGGAGCATCAGAGGAGCATCAGAGGAGCATCAGAGGAGCATCAGAGGAGCATCAGAGGAGCATCAGAGGAGCATCAGAGGAGCATCAGAGGAGCCTCAGAGGAGCATCAGAGGAGCATCAGAGGAGCATCAGAGGAGCATCAGAGGAACAGCAGAGGAGCATCAGAGGAGCATCACAGGAGCATCAGAGGAGCATCAGAGGAGCATCAGAGGAGCATCAGAGGAGCATCAGAGGAGCATCAGAGGAGAATCAGAGGAGCATCAGAGGAGCGTCAGAGGAGCCTCAGAGGAGCCTCAGAGGAGCATCAGAGGAGCATCAGTGGAGCATCAGAGGAGCATCAGAGGAGCATCAGAGGAGCATCAGAGGAGGATCAGAGGAGCATCAGAGGAGCATCAGAGGAGCATCAGAGGAGCATCATAGGAGCATCAGAGGAGCATCAGAGGAGCATCAGAGAAGCATCAGAGGAGCATCAGAGGAGCATCAGAGGAGCATCAGAGGAGGATCAGAGGAGCATCAGAGGAGCATCAGAGGAGCCTCAGAGGAGCATCAGAGGAGCATCAGAGGAGCATCAGAGGAGCATCAGAGGAGCAGCACAGGAGCATCAGAGGAGGATCACAGGAGCATCAGAGGAGCATCAGAGGAGAATCAGAGGAGCATCAGAGGAGCATCAGAGGAGCATCAGAGGAGCCTCAGAGGAGCATCAGAGGAGTATCAGAGGAGCATCAGATGAGCATCAGAGGAGCATCAGAGGAGCATCAGAGGAGGATCAGAGGAGCATCAGAGGAGCATCAGAGGAGCATCAGAGGAGCATCAGAGGAGCATCAGAGGAGCATCAGAGGAGCATTAGTGGAGCATCAGAGGAGCATCAGAGGAGCATCAGAGGAGCATCAGAGGAGCATCAGAGGAGCATCAGTGGAGCATCAGAGGAGCATCAGAGGAACATCAGAGGAGCATCAGAGGAGCATCAGAGGAGCATCAGAGGAGCAGGAGCAGGAGCAGGAGCTGGAGCAGGAGCAGGAGCAGGAGCAGGAGCAGGAGCATCAGAGGAGCATCAGATGAGCAGGAGCAGGAGCAGGAGCAGGAGCAGGAGCATCAGAGGAGTATCAGAGGAACATCAGTGGAGCAGGAGCAGGAGCAGGAGCATCAGAGGAGCATCAGAGGAGCATCAGAGGAGCATCAGAGGAGCATCAGAGGAGCATCAGAGGAGCCCCAGAGGAGCATCAGAGGAGCATCAGAGGAGCATCAGAGGAGCATCAGAGGAGAATCAGAGGAGCATTACAGGAGCATCACAGGAGCATCAGAGGAGCATCAGTGGAACATCAGAGGAGGATCAGAGGATCATCAGAGGAGCATCAGAGGAGCATCAGAGGAGCATCAGCGGAGCATCAGAGGAGAATCAGAGGAGCATCAGAGGAGCATCACAGAGGCATCAGAGGAGCATCAGAGGAGCATCAGAGGAGCATCAGAGGAGCATCTAAGGAGCATCAGAGGAGTATCAGAGGAGCATCAGAGGAGCATCAGAGGTGCATCAGAGGAGCATCAGAGGTGCAGGAGCAGGAGCAGCAGCAGGAGCAGGAACAGGAGCAGGAGCAGGAGCAGGAGCAGGAGCAGGAGCAGGAGCAGGAGCAGGAGCAGGAGCAGGAGCAGGAGCCGGAGTAGGAGCAGGAGCAGGAGCAGGAGCAGGAGCAGGAGCAGGAGCAGGAGCAGGAGCAGGAGCAGGAGCAGGAGCAGGAGCAGGAGCAGGAGCAGGAGCAGGAGCAGGAGCAGGAGCAGGAGCAGGAGCAGGAGCAGGAGCAGGAGCATCAGAGGAGCATCAGAGGAGCATCAGAGGAGCATCAGAGGAGCATCAGAGGAGCATCAGAGGAGGATCAGAGGAGCATCAGAGGAGCATCAGAGGAGCATCAGAGGAGCAGGAGCAGGAGCATCGGAGGAGCATCAGAGGAGCATCAGAGGAGCATCAGAGGAGCATCAGAGGAGCATCAGAGGAGCATCAGAGGAGCATCAAAGGAGGATCAGAGGAGCATCAGAGGAGCATCAGAGGAGCATCAGAGGAGCATCAGAGGAGCATCAGAGGAGCATCAGAGGAGCATCATAGGAGCATCAGAGGAGCATCAGAGGAGCATCAGAGGAGCATCAGAGGAGGATCAGAGGAGCATCAGAGGAGCATCAGAGGAGCCTCAGAGGAGCATCAGAGGAGCATCAGAGGAGCATCAGAGGAGCATCAGAGGAACAGCAGAGGAACAGCAGAGGAGCATCACAGGAGCATCAGAGGAGCATCAGAGGAGCATCAGAAGAGAATCAGAGGAGGATCACAGGAGCATCAGAGGAGCATCACAGGAGCATCAGAGGAGCATCAGAGGAGCATCAGAGGAGCATCAGAGGAGAATCAGAGGAGCATCAGAGGAGCATCAGAGGAGCCTCAGAGGAGCATCAGAGGAGCATCAGAGGAGCATCAGAGGAGCATCAGAGGAGCATCAGAGGAGCAGCAGAGGAGGATCAGAGGAGCATCAGAGGAGCATCGGAGGAGCATCAGAGGAGCATCAGAGGAGCATCAGAGGAGCCTCAGAGGAGCATCAGAGGAGCATCAGAGGAGCATCAGAGGAGCATCAGAGGAGCATCAGAGGAGCAGCAGAGGAGGATCAGAGGAGCATCAGAGGAGCATCAGAGGAGCATCAGAGGAGCATCAGAGGAGCATCAGAGGAGCATCAGAGGAGCATCAGAGGAGCATCAGAGGAGCATCAGAGGAGCATCAGAGGAGGATCAGAGGAGCATAAGAGGAGCATCAGAGGAGCATCAGAGGAGCATCAGAGGAGAATCAGAGGAGCATCAGATGAGCATCAGAGGAGCAGCAGAGGAGCATCAGAGGAGCATCACAGGAGCATCAGATGAGCATCAGAGGAACATCAGAGGAGCATCAGAGGTGGATCAGAGGAGCATCAGAGGAGCAGCAGAGGAGCATCAGAGGAGCATCACAGGAGCATCAGAGGAGCATCAGAGGAGTATCAGAGGAGCATCAGAGGAGAATCAGAGGAGCATCAGAGGAGAATCAGATCAGCATCAGAGGAGCAGCAGAGGAGCATCAGAGGAGCATCACAGGAGCCTCAGAGGAGCATCACAGGAGCATCAGAGGAGCATCAGAGGAGCATCAGAGGAGCATCAGAGGAGCATCAGAGGAGCATCCGAGGAGCCTCAGAGGAGCATCAGAGGAGCATCAGAGGAGCATCAGAGGAGCATCAGAGGAGGATCAGAGGAGCATCAGAGGAGCATCAGAGGAGCAGGAGCAGGAGCAGGAGCAGGAGCAGGAGCAGGAGCATCAGAGGTCATCAGAGGAGCATCAGAGGAGCAGGAGCAGGAGCAGGAGCATCAGAGGAGCATCAGAAGAGCATCAGAGGAGCGTCAGAGGAGCATCAGAGGAGCATCAGAGGAGCATCAGAGGAGCATCAGAGGAGCATCAGAGGAGCATCAGTGGAGCATCAGAGGAGCATCAGTGGAGCATCAGAGGAGGATCAGAGGAGCATCAGAGGAGCATCAGAGGAGCATCAGAGGAGCATCAGAGGAGCATCAGAGGAGCATCAGAGGAGCATCAGAGGAGCAGGAGCAG
Organism: Narcine bancroftii; assembly: GCF_036971445.1. Taxonomy (NCBI): domain Eukaryota; kingdom Metazoa; phylum Chordata; class Chondrichthyes; order Torpediniformes; family Narcinidae; genus Narcine; species Narcine bancroftii. The sequence goes on from NW_027211883.1 coordinate 2,945,773, forward strand.
GAGCAGGAGCAGGAGCAGGAGCAGGAGCAGGAGCAGGAGCAGGAGCAGGAGCATCAGAGGAGCATCAGAGGAGCATCAGAGGAGCATCAGAGGAGCATCAGTGGAGCATCAGAGGAGGATCAGAGGAGCATCAGAGGAGCATCAGAGGAGCATCAGAGGAGCATCAGAGGAGCATCAGAGGAGAATCAGAGGAGCGTCAGAGGAGCATCAGAGGAGGATCAGAGGAGCATCAGAGGAGCATCAGAGGTGCATCAGAGGAGCATCAGAGGAGCATCAGAGGAGCATCAGAGGAGCATCAGAGGAGGATCAGAGGAGCATCAGAGGAGCTTCAGAGGAGCAGGAGTAGGAGCATGAGCATCAGAGGAGCATCAGAGGAGCATCAGAGGAGCATCAGAGGAGCATCAGAGGAGCATCAGAGGAGCATCTGAGGAGCATCAGAGGAGCATCTGAGGAGCATCAGAGGAGTATCAGAGGAGCATCAGAGGAGCATCAGAGGTGCATCAGAGGAGCATCAGTGGTGCAGGAGCAGGAGCAGGAGCAGGAACAGGAGCAGGAGCAGGAGCAGGAGCAGGAGCAGGAGCAGGAGCAGGAGAAGGAGCAGGAGCAGGAGCAGGAGCAGGAGCAGGAGCAGGAGCAGGAGCAGGAGCAGGAGCAGGAGCATGAGCAGGAGCAGGAGCAGGAGCAGGAGCATCAGAGGAGCATAGGAGGAGCATCAGAGGACCATCAGAGGAGCATAAGAGGAGCATCAGAGGAGCATCAGAGGAGCATCAGAGGAGGATCAGAGGAGCATCAGAGGAGCATCAGAGGAGCATCAGAGGAGCATCAGAGGAGCATCAGAGGAGCATCAGAGGAGCATCAGAGGAGCATCAGAGGAGCATCAGAGGAGCCTCAGAGGAGCATCAGAGGAGCATCAGAGGAGCATCAGAGGAGCATCAGAGGAACAGCAGAGGAGCATCAGAGGAGCATCACAGGAGCATCAGAGGAGCATCAGAGGAGCATCAGAGGAGCATCAGAGGAGCATCAGAGGAGCATCAGAGGAGAATCAGAGGAGCATCAGAGGAGCGTCAGAGGAGCCTCAGAGGAGCCTCAGAGGAGCATCAGAGGAGCATCAGTGGAGCATCAGAGGAGCATCAGAGGAGCATCAGAGGAGCATCAGAGGAGGATCAGAGGAGCATCAGAGGAGCATCAGAGGAGCATCAGAGGAGCATCATAGGAGCATCAGAGGAGCATCAGAGGAGCATCAGAGAAGCATCAGAGGAGCATCAGAGGAGCATCAGAGGAGCATCAGAGGAGGATCAGAGGAGCATCAGAGGAGCATCAGAGGAGCCTCAGAGGAGCATCAGAGGAGCATCAGAGGAGCATCAGAGGAGCATCAGAGGAGGATCAGAGGAGCATCAGAGGAGCATCAGAGGAGCCTCAGAGGAGCATCAGAGGAGCATCAGAGGAGCATCAGAGGAGCATCAGAGGAACAGCAGAGGAACAGCAGAGGAGCATCACAGGAGCATCAGAGGAGCATCAGAGGAGCATCAGAAGAGAATCAGAGGAGGATCACAGGAGCATCAGAGGAGCATCACAGGAGCATCAGAGGAGCATCAGAGGAGCATCAGAGGAGCATCAGAGGAGAATCAGAGGAGCATCAGAGGAGCATCAGAGGAGCCTCAGAGGAGCATCAGAGGAGCATCAGAGGAGCATCAGAGGAGCATCAGAGGAGCATCAGAGGAGCAGCAGAGGAGGATCAGAGGAGCATCAGAGGAGCATCGGAGGAGCATCAGAGGAGCATCAGAGGAGCATCAGAGGAGCCTCAGAGGAGCATCAGAGGAGCATCAGAGGAGCATCAGAGGAGCATCAGAGGAGCATCAGAGGAGCAGCAGAGGAGGATCAGAGGAGCATCAGAGGAGCATCAGAGGAGCATCAGAGGAGCATCAGAGGAGCATCAGAGGAGCATCAGAGGAGCATCAAAGGAGGATCAGAGGAGCATCAGAGGAGCATCAGAGGAGCATCAGAGGAGCATCAGAGGAGCATCAGAGGAGCATCAGAGGAGCATCATAGGAGCATCAGAGGAGCATCAGAGGAGCATCAGAGGAGCATCAGAGGAGGATCAGAGGAGCATCAGAGGAGCATCAGAGGAGCCTCAGAGGAGCATCAGAGGAGCATCAGAGGAGCATCAGAGGAGCATCAGAGGAACAGCAGAGGAACAGCAGAGGAGCATCACAGGAGCATCAGAGGAGCATCAGAGGAGCATCAGAAGAGAATCAGAGGAGGATCACAGGAGCATCAGAGGAGCATCACAGGAGCCTCAGAGGAGCATCAGAGGAGCATCAGAGGAGCATCAGAGGAGCATCAGAGGAGCATCAGAGGAGCAGCAGAGGAGGATCAGAGGAGCATCAGAGGAGCATCAGAGGAGCATCAGAGGAGCATCAGAGGAGCATCAGAGGAGCATCAGAGGAGCATCAGAGGAGCATCAGAGGAGCATCAGAGGAGCATCAGAGGAGGATCAGAGGAGCATAAGAGGAGCATCAGAGGAGCATCAGAGGAGCATCAGAGGAGAATCAGAGGAGCATCAGATGAGCATCAGAGGAGCAGCAGAGGAGCATCAGAGGAGCATCACAGGAGCATCAGATGAGCATCAGAGGAACATCAGAGGAGCATCAGAGGTGGATCAGAGGAGCATCAGAGGAGCAGCAGAGGAGCATCAGAGGAGCATCACAGGAGCATCAGAGGAGCATCAGAGGAGTATCAGAGGAGCATCAGAGGAGAATCAGAGGAGCATCAGAGGAGAATCAGATCAGCATCAGAGGAGCAGCAGAGGAGCATCAGAGGAGCATCACAGGAGCCTCAGAGGAGCATCACAGGAGCATCAGAGGAGCATCAGAGGAGCATCAGAGGAGCATCAGAGGAGCATCAGAGGAGCATCCGAGGAGCCTCAGAGGAGCATCAGAGGAGCATCAGAGGAGCATCAGAGGAGCATCAGAGGAGGATCAGAGGAGCATCAGAGGAGCATCAGAGGAGCAGGAGCAGGAGCAGGAGCAGGAGCAGGAGCAGGAGCATCAGAGGTCATCAGAGGAGCATCAGAGGAGCAGGAGCAGGAGCAGGAGCATCAGAGGAGCATCAGAAGAGCATCAGAGGAGCGTCAGAGGAGCATCAGAGGAGCATCAGAGGAGCATCAGAGGAGCATCAGAGGAGCATCAGAGGAGCATCAGTGGAGCATCAGAGGAGCATCAGTGGAGCATCAGAGGAGGATCAGAGGAGCATCAGAGGAGCATCAGAGGAGCATCAGAGGAGCATCAGAGGAGCATCAGAGGAGCATCAGAGGAGCATCAGAGGAGCAGGAGCAGGAGCAGGAGCAGGAGCAGGAGCAGGAGCAGGAGCAGGAGCAGGAGCAGGAGCATCAGAGGAGCATCAGAGGAGCATCAGAGGAGCATCAGAGGAGCATCAGTGGAGCATCAGAGGAGGATCAGAGGAGCATCAGAGGAGCATCAGAGGAGCATCAGAGGAGCATCAGAGGAGCATCAGAGGAGAATCAGAGGAGCGTCAGAGGAGCATCAGAGGAGGATCAGAGGAGCATCAGAGGAGCATCAGAGGTGCATCAGAGGAGCATCAGAGGAGCATCAGAGGAGCATCAGAGGAGCATCAGAGGAGGATCAGAGGAGCATCAGAGGAGCTTCAGAGGAGCAGGAGTAGGAGCATGAGCATCAGAGGAGCATCAGAGGAGCATCAGAGGAGCATCAGAGGAGCATCAGAGGAGCATCAGAGGAGCATCTGAGGAGCATCAGAGGAGTATCAAAGGAGCATCAGAGGAGCATCTGAGGAGCATCAGAGGAGCATCTGAGGAGCATCAGAGGAGTATCAGAGGAGCATCAGAGGAGCATCAGAGGTGCATCAGAGGAGCATCAGTGGTGCAGGAGCAGGAGCAGGAGCAGGAACAGGAGCAGGAGCAGGAGCAGGAGCAGGAGCAGGAGCAGGAGCAGGAGAAGGAGCAGGAGCAGGAGCAGGAGCAGGAGCAGGAGCAGGAGCAGGAGCAGGAGCAGGAGCAGGAGCATGAGCAGGAGCAGGAGCAGGAGCAGGAGCATCAGAGGAGCATAGGAGGAGCATCAGAGGACCATCAGAGGAGCATAAGAGGAGCATCAGAGGAGCATCAGAGGAGCATCAGAGGAGGATCAGAGGAGCATCAGAGGAGCATCAGAGGAGCATCAGAGGAGCATCAGAGGAGCATCAGAGGAGCATCAGAGGAGCATCAGAGGAGCATCAGAGGAGCATCAGAGGAGCCTCAGAGGAGCATCAGAGGAGCATCAGAGGAGCATCAGAGGAGCATCAGAGGAACAGCAGAGGAGCATCAGAGGAGCATCACAGGAGCATCAGAGGAGCATCAGAGGAGCATCAGAGGAGCATCAGAGGAGCATCAGAGGAGCATCAGAGGAGAATCAGAGGAGCATCAGAGGAGCGTCAGAGGAGCCTCAGAGGAGCCTCAGAGGAGCATCAGAGGAGCATCAGTGGAGCATCAGAGGAGCATCAGAGGAGCATCAGAGGAGCATCAGAGGAGGATCAGAGGAGCATCAGAGGAGCATCAGAGGAGCATCAGAGGAGCATCATAGGAGCATCAGAGGAGCATCAGAGGAGCATCAGAGAAGCATCAGAGGAGCATCAGAGGAGCATCAGAGGAGCATCAGAGGAGGATCAGAGGAGCATCAGAGGAGCATCAGAGGAGCCTCAGAGGAGCATCAGAGGAGCATCAGAGGAGCATCAGAGGAGCATCAGAGGAGCAGCACAGGAGCATCAGAGGAGGATCACAGGAGCATCAGAGGAGCATCAGAGGAGAATCAGAGGAGCATCAGAGGAGCATCAGAGGAGCATCAGAGGAGCCTCAGAGGAGCATCAGAGGAGTATCAGAGGAGCATCAGATGAGCATCAGAGGAGCATCAGAGGAGCATCAGAGGAGGATCAGAGGAGCATCAGAGGAGCATCAGAGGAGCATCAGAGGAGCATCAGAGGAGCATCAGAGGAGCATCAGAGGAGCATTAGTGGAGCATCAGAGGAGCATCAGAGGAGCATCAGAGGAGCATCAGAGGAGCATCAGAGGAGCATCAGTGGAGCATCAGAGGAGCATCAGAGGAACATCAGAGGAGCATCAGAGGAGCATCAGAGGAGCATCAGAGGAGCAGGAGCAGGAGCAGGAGCAGGAGCAGGAGCAGGAGCAGGAGCAGGAGCAGGAGCATCAGAGGAGCATCAGATGAGCAGGAGCAGGAGCAGGAGCAGGAGCAGGAGCATCAGAGGAGTATCAGAGGAACATCAGTGGAGCAGGAGCAGGAGCAGGAGCATCAGAGGAGCATCAGAGGAGCATCAGAGGAGCATCAGAGGAGCATCAGAGGAGCATCAGAGGAGCATCAGAGGAGCCCCAGAGGAGCCTCAGAGGAGCCTCAGAAGAGCATCAGAGGAGCATCAGAGGAGCATCAGAGGAGCATCAGAGGAGCATCAGAGGAGCATCAGAGGAGCCTCAGAGGAGCATCAGAGGAGCATCAGAGGAGCATCAGAGGAGCATCAGAGGAGCATCAGAGGAGCAGGAGCAGTAGCAGGAGCAGGAGCAGGAGCAGGAGCAGGAGCAGGAGCAGGAGCAGGAGCAGGAGCATCAGATGAGCATCAGATGAGCAGGAGCAGGAGCAGGAGCAGGAGCAGGAGCATCAGAGGAGTATCAGAGGAACATCAGTGGAGCAGGAGCAGGAGCAGGAGCATCAGAGGAGCATCAGAGGAGCATCAGAGGAGCATCAGAGGAGCATCAGAGGAGCATCAGAGGAGCATCAGAGGAGCATCAGAGGAGCCCCAGAGGAGCCTCAGAGGAGCCTCAGAGGAGCATCAGAGGAGCAACAGAGGAGCATCAGAGGAGCATCAGAGGAGCATCAGAGGAGCATCACAGGTGCATCAGAGGAGCATCAGAGGAGCATCAGAGGAGGATCAGAGGAGCATCAGAGGATCATCAGAGGAGCATCAGAGGAGCATCAGTGGAGCATCAGAGGAGCATCAGAGGTGCATCAGAGGAGCATCAGAGGAGCATCAGAGGAGCATCAGAGGAGCATCAGAGGAGCATCTGAGGAGCATCAGAGGAGCATCAGAGTAGCATCAGAGGAGCATCAGAGGAGCCTCTGAGGAGCATCAGAGGAGCATCAGAGGAGCATCAAAGGAGCATAAGAGGAGCATCAGAGGAGGATCAGAGGAGCATCAGAGGAGCATCAGAGGAGCATCAGAGGAGCATCAGAGGAGCATCAGAGGAGCATCAGAGGAGCATCAGAGTAGCATCAGAGTAGCATCAGAGGAGCATCAGAGGAGCATCAGAGGAGCATCAGAGGAGCATCAGAGGAGCATCAGAGGAGGATCAGAGGAGCATAAGAAGAGCATCAGAGGAGCATCAGAGGAGCATCAGAGGAGCATCAGAGGAGCATCAGATGAGCATTAGAGGAGCAGCAGAGGAGCATCAGTGGAGCATCAGAGGAGCATCAGAGGAGCATCAGAGGAGCATCAGAGGAGCATCAGAGGAGCATCAGAGGAGGATCAGAGGAGCATCAGACAGCATCGGAGGAGCATCAGAGGAGCATCAGAGGAGAATCAGAGGAGCATCAGATGAGCATCAGAGGAGCAGCATAGGAGCATCAGAGGAGCATCACAGGAGCATCAGAGGAGCATCAGAGGAGCATCAGAGGAGCATCAGAGGAGCATCAGAGGAGCATCAGAGGAGCCTCAGAGGAGCTTCAGAGGAGCATCAGAGGAGCATCAGAGGAGCATCAGAGGAGCATCAGAGGAGCATCAGAGGAGCATCAGAGGAGGATCAGAGGAGCATCAGAGGAGCATCAGAGGAGCATCAGAGGAGCATCAGAGGAGAATCAGATGAGCATCAGAGGAGCAGCAGAGGAGCATCAGAGGAGCATCACAGGAGCATCAGAGGAGCATCAGAGGAGCATCAGAGGAGCATCAGAGGAGCATCAGAGGAGCCTCAGAGGAGCATCAGAGGAGCCTCAGTGGAGCCTCAGAGGAGCCTCAGAGGAGCATCAGAGGAGCATCAGAGGAGCATCAGAGGAGGATCAGAGGAGCATCAGAGGAGCATCAGAGGAGCATCAGAGGAGCATCAGAGGAGCATCAGAGGAGGATCAGAGGAGGATCAGAGGAGCATCAGAGGAGCATCAGAGGAGCATCAGAGGAGCATCAGAGGAGCATCAGAGGAGCATCACAGGAGCATCACAGGAGCATCAGTGGAGCATCATTGGAGCATCATTGGAGCACCAGAGGAGCATCAGAGGAGCATCAGAGGAGCAACAGAGGAGCATCAGAGGAGCATCAGAGGAGCATCAGAGGAGCATCAGAGGAGCATCAGAGGTGCATCAGAGGAGCATCTGAGGAGCATCAGAGGAGCATCATAGGAGCATCAGAGGAGCATCAGAGGTGCATCAGAGGAGCATCTGAGGAGCATCAGTGGAGCATCAGAGGAGCATCAGAGGTGCATCAGAGGAGCATCGAGCAGGAGCAGGAGCATCAGAGGTGCAGGAGCAGGAGCCGGAGCAGGAGCCGGAGCAGGAGCCGGAGCAGGAGCAGGAGCAGGAGCAGGAGCAGGAGCTGGAGCAGGAGCAGGGGCACGAGCAGGAGCAGGAGCAGGAGCAGGAGCAGGAGCAGGAGCAGGAGCAGGAGCAGGAGCAGGAGCATCAGAGGAGCATCAGAGGAGCATCAGAGGAACATCAGAGGAGCATCAGAGGAGCATCAGAGGAGCATCAGAGGAGCATCAGAGGAGCATCAGAGGAGCATCAGAGGAGCATCAGAGGAGAATCAGAGGAGCATTACAGGAGCATCACAGGAGCATCAGAGGAGCATCAGTGGAACATCAGAGGAGGATCAGAGGATCATCAGAGGAGCATCAGAGGAGCATCAGAGGAGCATCAGCGGAGCATCAGAGGAGAATCAGAGGAGCATCAGAGGAGCATCACAGAGGCATCAGAGGAGCATCAGAGGAGCATCAGAGGAGCATCAGAGGAGCATCTAAGGAGCATCAGAGGAGTATCAGAGGAGCATCAGAGGAGCATCAGAGGTGCATCAGAGGAGCATCAGAGGTGCAGGAGCAGGAGCAGGAGCATCAGAGGAGCATCAGAGGAGCATCAGAGGAGCATCAGAGGAGCATCAGAGGAGCATCAGAGGAGCATCAGAGGAGCCCCAGAGGAGCCTCAGAGGAGCCTCAGAAGAGCATCAGAGGAGCATCAGAGGAGCATCAGAGGAGCATCAGAGGAGCATCAGAGGAGCATCAGAGGAGCCTCAGAGGAGCATCAGAGGAGCATCAGAGGAGCATCAGAGGAGCATCAGAGGAGCATCAGAGGAGCAGGAGCAGTAGCAGGAGCAGGAGCAGGAGCAGGAGCAGGAGCAGGAGCAGGAGCAGGAGCAGGAGCATCAGATGAGCATCAGATGAGCAGGAGCAGGAGCAGGAGCAGGAGCAGGAGCATCAGAGGAGTATCAGAGGAACATCAGTGGAGCAGGAGCAGGAGCAGGAGCATCAGAGGAGCATCAGAGGAGCATCAGAGGAGCATCAGAGGAGCATCAGAGGAGCATCAGAGGAGCATCAGAGGAGCATCAGAGGAGCCCCAGAGGAGCCTCAGAGGAGCCTCAGAGGAGCATCAGAGGAGCAACAGAGGAGCATCAGAGGAGCATCAGAGGAGCATCAGAGGAGCATCACAGGTGCATCAGAGGAGCATCAGAGGAGCATCAGAGGAGGATCAGAGGAGCATCAGAGGATCATCAGAGGAGCATCAGAGGAGCATCAGTGGAGCATCAGAGGAGCATCAGAGGTGCATCAGAGGAGCATCAGAGGAGCATCAGAGGAGCATCAGAGGAGCATCAGAGGAGCATCTGAGGAGCATCAGAGGAGCATCAGAGTAGCATCAGAGGAGCATCAGAGGAGCCTCTGAGGAGCATCAGAGGAGCATCAGAGGAGCATCAAAGGAGCATAAGAGGAGCATCAGAGGAGGATCAGAGGAGCATCAGAGGAGCATCAGAGGAGCATCAGAGGAGCATCAGAGGAGCATCAGAGGAGCATCAGAGGAGCATCAGAGTAGCATCAGAGTAGCATCAGAGGAGCATCAGAGGAGCATCAGAGGAGCATCAGAGGAGCATCAGAGGAGCATCAGAGGAGGATCAGAGGAGCATAAGAAGAGCATCAGAGGAGCATCAGAGGAGCATCAGAGGAGCATCAGAGGAGCATCAGATGAGCATTAGAGGAGCAGCAGAGGAGCATCAGTGGAGCATCAGAGGAGCATCAGAGGAGCATCAGAGGAGCATCAGAGGAGCATCAGAGGAGCATCAGAGGAGGATCAGAGGAGCATCAGACAGCATCGGAGGAGCATCAGAGGAGCATCAGAGGAGAATCAGAGGAGCATCAGATGAGCATCAGAGGAGCAGCATAGGAGCATCAGAGGAGCATCACAGGAGCATCAGAGGAGCATCAGAGGAGCATCAGAGGAGCATCAGAGGAGCATCAGAGGAGCATCAGAGGAGCCTCAGAGGAGCTTCAGAGGAGCATCAGAGGAGCATCAGAGGAGCATCAGAGGAGCATCAGAGGAGCATCAGAGGAGCATCAGAGGAGGATCAGAGGAGCATCAGAGGAGCATCAGAGGAGCATCAGAGGAGCATCAGAGGAGAATCAGATGAGCATCAGAGGAGCAGCAGAGGAGCATCAGAGGAGCATCACAGGAGCATCAGAGGAGCATCAGAGGAGCATCAGAGGAGCATCAGAGGAGCATCAGAGGAGGATCAGAGGAGCATCAGAGGAGCATCAGAGGAGCATCAGAGGAGCATCAGAGGAGCATCAGAGGAGGATCAGAGGAGGATCAGAGGAGCATCAGAGGAGCATCAGAGGAGCATCAGAGGAGCATCAGAGGAGCATCAGAGGAGCATCACAGGAGCATCACAGGAGCATCAGTGGAGCATCATTGGAGCATCATTGGAGCACCAGAGGAGCATCAGAGGAGCATCAGAGGAGCAACAGAGGAGCATCAGAGGAGCATCAGAGGAGCATCAGAGGAGCATCAGAGGAGCATCAGAGGTGCATCAGAGGAGCATCTGAGGAGCATCAGAGGAGCATCATAGGAGCATCAGAGGAGCATCAGAGGTGCATCAGAGGAGCATCTGAGGAGCATCAGTGGAGCATCAGAGGAGCATCAGAGGTGCATCAGAGGAGCATCGAGCAGGAGCAGGAGCATCAGAGGTGCAGGAGCAGGAGCCGGAGCAGGAGCCGGAGCAGGAGCCGGAGCAGGAGCAGGAGCAGGAGCAGGAGCAGGAGCTGGAGCAGGAGCAGGGGCACGAGCAGGAGCAGGAGCAGGAGCAGGAGCAGGAGCAGGAGCAGGAGCAGGAGCAGGAGCATCAGAGGAGCATCAGAGGAGCATCAGAGGAACATCAGAGGAGCATCAGAGGAGCATCAGAGGAGCATCAGAGGAGCATCAGAGGAGCATCAGAGGAGCATCAGAGGAGCATCAGAGGAGAATCAGAGGAGCATTACAGGAGCATCACAGGAGCATCAGAGGAGCATCAGTGGAACATCAGAGGAGGATCAGAGGATCATCAGAGGAGCATCAGAGGAGCATCAGAGGAGCATCAGCGGAGCATCAGAGGAGAATCAGAGGAGCATCAGAGGAGCATCACAGAGGCATCAGAGGAGCATCAGAGGAGCATCAGAGGAGCATCAGAGGAGCATCTAAGGAGCATCAGAGGAGTATCAGAGGAGCATCAGAGGAGCATCAGAGGTGCATCAGAGGAGCATCAGAGGTGCAGGAGCAGGAGCAGGAGCAGGAGCAGGAGCAGGAGCAGGAGCAGGAGCAGGAGCAGGAGCAGGAGCAGGAGCAGGAGCCGGAGCAGGAGCAGGAGCAGGAGCAGGAGCAGGAGCAGGAGCAGGAGCAGGAGCAGGAGCAGGAGCAGGAGCAGGAGCAGGAGCAGGAGCAGGAGCAGGAGCAGGAGCAGGAGCAGGAGCAGGAGCAGGAGCAGGAGCAGGAGCAGGAGCATCAGAGGAGCATCAGAGGAGCATCAGAGGAGCATCAGAGGAGCATCAGAGGAGCATCAGAGGAGGATCAGAGGAGCATCAGAGGAGCATCAGAGGAGCATCAGAGGAGCAGGAGCAGGAGCATCGGAGGAGCATCAGAGGAGCATCAGAGGAGCATCAGAGGAGCATCAGAGGAGCATCAGAGGAGCATCAGAGGAGCATCAAAGGAGGATCAGAGGAGCATCAGAGGAGCATCAGAGGAGCATCAGAGGAGCATCAGAGGAGCATCAGAGGAGCATCAGAGGAGCATCATAGGAGCATCAGAGGAGCATCAGAGGAGCATCAGAGGAGCATCAGAGGAGGATCAGAGGAGCATCAGAGGAGCATCAGAGGAGCCTCAGAGGAGCATCAGAGGAGCATCAGAGGAGCATCAGAGGAGCATCAGAGGAACAGCAGAGGAACAGCAGAGGAGCATCACAGGAGCATCAGAGGAGCATCAGAGGAGCATCAGAAGAGAATCAGAGGAGGATCACAGGAGCATCAGAGGAGCATCACAGGAGCATCAGAGGAGCATCAGAGGAGCATCAGAGGAGCATCAGAGGAGAATCAGAGGAGCATCAGAGGAGCATCAGAGGAGCCTCAGAGGAGCATCAGAGGAGCATCAGAGGAGCATCAGAGGAGCATCAGAGGAGCATCAGAGGAGCAGCAGAGGAGGATCAGAGGAGCATCAGAGGAGCATCGGAGGAGCATCAGAGGAGCATCAGAGGAGCATCAGAGGAGCCTCAGAGGAGCATCAGAGGAGCATCAGAGGAGCATCAGAGGAGCATCAGAGGAGCATCAGAGGAGCAGCAGAGGAGGATCAGAGGAGCATCAGAGGAGCATCAGAGGAGCATCAGAGGAGCATCAGAGGAGCATCAGAGGAGCATCAGAGTAGCATCAGAGGAGCATCAGAGGAGCATCAGAGGAGCATCAGAGGAGCATCAGAGGAGCATCAGAGGAGGATCAGAGGAGCATAAGAGGAGCATCAGAGGAGCATCAGAGGAGCATCAGAGGAGAATCAGAGGAGCATCAGATGAGCATCAGAGGAGCAGCAGAGGAGCATCAGAGGAGCATCACAGGAGCATCAGATGAGCATCAGAGGAACATCAGAGGAGCATCAGAGGTGGATCAGAGGAGCATCAGAGGAGCAGCAGAGGAGCATCAGAGGAGCATCACAGGAGCATCAGAGGAGCATCAGAGGAGTATCAGAGGAGCATCAGAGGAGAATCAGAGGAGCATCAGAGGAGAATCAGATCAGCATCAGAGGAGCAGCAGAGGAGCATCAGAGGAGCATCACAGGAGCATCAGAGGAGCATCACAGGAGCATCAGAGGAGCATCAGAGGAGCATCAGAGGAGCATCAGAGGAGCATCAGAGGAGCATCCGAGGAGCCTCAGAGGAGCATCAGAGGAGCATCAGAGGAGCATCAGAGGAGCATCAGAGGAGGATCAGAGGAGCATCAGAGGAGCATCAGAGGAGCAGGAGCAGGAGCAGGAGCAGGAGCAGGAGCAGGAGCATCAGAGGTCATCAGAGGAGCATCAGAGGAGCAGGAGCAGGAGCAGGAGCATCAGAGGAGCATCAGAAGAGCATCAGAGGAGCGTCAGAGGAGCATCAGAGGAGCATCAGAGGAGCATCAGAGGAGCATCAGAGGAGCATCAGAGGAGCATCAGTGGAGCATCAGAGGAGCATCAGTGGAGCATCAGAGGAGGATCAGAGGAGCATCAGAGGAGCATCAGAGGAGCATCAGAGGAGCATCAGAGGAGCATCAGAGGAGCATCAGAGGAGCATCAGAGGAGCAGGAGCAGGAGCAGGAGCAGGAGCAGGAGCAGGAGCAGGAGCAGGAGCAGGAGCAGGAGCATCAGAGGAGCATCAGAGGAGCATCAGAGGAGCATCAGAGGAGCATCAGTGGAGCATCAGAGGAGGATCAGAGGAGCATCAGAGGAGCATCAGAGGAGCATCAGAGGAGCATCAGAGGAGCATCAGAGGAGAATCAGAGGAGCGTCAGAGGAGCATCAGAGGAGGATCAGAGGAGCATCAGAGGAGCATCAGAGGAGCATCAGAGGAGCATCAGAGGAGCATCAGAGGAGCATCAGAGGAGCATCAGAGGAGGATCAGAGGAGCATCAGAGGAGCTTCAGAGGAGCAGGAGTAGGAGCATGAGCATCAGAGGAGCATCAGAGGAGCATCAGAGGAGCATCAGAGGAGCATCAGAGGAGCATCAGAGGAGCATCTGAGGAGCATCAGAGGAGTATCAAAGGAGCATCAGAGGAGCATCTGAGGAGCATCAGAGGAGCATCTGAGGAGCATCAGAGGAGTATCAGAGGAGCATCAGAGGAGCATCAGAGGTGCATCAGAGGAGCATCAGTGGTGCAGGAGCAGGAGCAGGAGCAGGAACAGGAGCAGGAGCAGGAGCAGGAGCAGGAGCAGGAGCAGGAGCAGGAGAAGGAGCAGGAGCAGGAGCAGGAGCAGGAGCAGGAGCAGGAGCAGGAGCAGGAGCAGGAGCAGGAGCATGAGCAGGAGCAGGAGCAGGAGCAGGAGCATCAGAGGAGCATAGGAGGAGCATCAGAGGACCATCAGAGGAGCATAAGAGGAGCATCAGAGGAGCATCAGAGGAGCATCAGAGGAGGATCAGAGGAGCATCAGAGGAGCATCAGAGGAGCATCAGAGGAGCATCAGAGGAGCATCAGAGGAGCATCAGAGGAGCATCAGAGGAGCATCAGAGGAGCATCAGAGGAGCCTCAGAGGAGCATCAGAGGAGCATCAGAGGAGCATCAGAGGAGCATCAGAGGAACAGCAGAGGAGCATCAGAGGAGCATCACAGGAGCATCAGAGGAGCATCAGAGGAGCATCAGAGGAGCATCAGAGGAGCATCAGAGGAGCATCAGAGGAGAATCAGAGGAGCATCAGAGGAGCGTCAGAGGAGCCTCAGAGGAGCCTCAGAGGAGCATCAGAGGAGCATCAGTGGAGCATCAGAGGAGCATCAGAGGAGCATCAGAGGAGCATCAGAGGAGGATCAGAGGAGCATCAGAGGAGCATCAGAGGAGCATCAGAGGAGCATCATAGGAGCATCAGAGGAGCATCAGAGGAGCATCAGAGAAGCATCAGAGGAGCATCAGAGGAGCATCAGAGGAGCATCAGAGGAGGATCAGAGGAGCATCAGAGGAGCATCAGAGGAGCCTCAGAGGAGCATCAGAGGAGCATCAGAGGAGCATCAGAGGAGCATCAGAGGAGCAGCACAGGAGCATCAGAGGAGGATCACAGGAGCATCAGAGGAGCATCAGAGGAGAATCAGAGGAGCATCAGAGGAGCATCAGAGGAGCATCAGAGGAGCCTCAGAGGAGCATCAGAGGAGTATCAGAGGAGCATCAGATGAGCATCAGAGGAGCATCAGAGGAGCATCAGAGGAGGATCAGAGGAGCATCAGAGGAGCATCAGAGGAGCATCAGAGGAGCATCAGAGGAGCATCAGAGGAGCATCAGAGGAGCATTAGTGGAGCATCAGAGGAGCATCAGAGGAGCATCAGAGGAGCATCAGAGGAGCATCAGAGGAGCATCAGTGGAGCATCAGAGGAGCATCAGAGGAACATCAGAGGAGCATCAGAGGAGCATCAGAGGAGCATCAGAGGAGCAGGAGCAGGAGCAGGAGCTGGAGCAGGAGCAGGAGCAGGAGCAGGAGCAGGAGCATCAGAGGAGCATCAGATGAGCAGGAGCAGGAGCAGGAGCAGGAGCAGGAGCATCAGAGGAGTATCAGAGGAACATCAGTGGAGCAGGAGCAGGAGCAGGAGCATCAGAGGAGCATCAGAGGAGCATCAGAGGAGCATCAGAGGAGCATCAGAGGAGCATCAGAGGAGCATCAGAGGAGCCCCAGAGGAGCCTAGGAGGAGCCTCAGAAGAGCATCAGAGGAGCATCAGAGGAGCATCAGAGGAGCATCAGAGGAGCATCAGAGGAGCATCAGAGGAGCCTCAGAGGAGCATCAGAGGAGCATCAGAGGAGCATCAGAGGAGCATCAGAGGAGCATCAGAGGAGCAGGAGCAGTAGCAGGAGCAGGAGCAGGAGCAGGAGCAGGAGCAGGAGCAGGAGCAGGAGCAGGAGCATCAGATGAGCATCAGATGAGCAGGAGCAGGAGCAGGAGCAGGAGCAGGAGCATCAGAGGAGTATCAGAGGAACATCAGTGGAGCAGGAGCAGGAGCAGGAGCATCAGAGGAGCATCAGAGGAGCATCAGAGGAGCATCAGAGGAGCATCAGAGGAGCATCAGAGGAGCATCAGAGGAGCATCAGAGGAGCCCCAGAGGAGCCTCAGAGGAGCCTCAGAGGAGCATCAGAGGAGCAACAGATGAGCATCAGAGGAGCATCAGAGGAGCATCAGAGGAGCATCACAGGTGCATCAGAGGAGCATCAGAGGAGCATCAGAGGAGGATCAGAGGAGCATCAGAGGATCATCAGAGGAGCATCAGAGGAGCATCAGAGGAGCATCAGAGGAGCATCAGAGGAGCATCAGAGGAGCATCAGAGGAGCATCAGAGGAGCATCAGTGGAGCATCAGAGGAGCATCAGAGGAGCATCAGAGGAGGATCAGAGGAGCATCAGAGGAGGATCACAGGAGCATCAGAGGAGCATCACAGGAGCATCAGAGGAGCATCAGAGGAGCATCAGAGGAGCATCAGAGGAGCATCAGAGGAGCCTCAGAGGAGCATCAGAGGAGCATCAGAGGAGCATCAGAGGAGCATCAGAGGAACATCAGAGGAGCCTCAGAGGAGCATCAGAGGAGCATCAGAGGAGCATCAGAGGAGCATCAGAGGAGCATCAGAGGAGCATCAGAGGAGGCTCAGAGGAGCCTCAGAGGAGCCTCAGAGGAGCATCAGAGGAGCATCGGAGGAGCATCAGAGGAGCATCAGATGAGCATCAGAAGAGCATCAGTGGAGCATCAGAGGTGCATCAGAGGAGCATCAGGGGAGCATCAGAGGAGCAACAGAGGAGCATCAGAGGAGCATCAGAGGAGCATCAGAGGAGCATCAGAGGAGCATCAGAGGAGCATCAGAGGAGCATCAGTGGAGCATCAGAGGAGCATCAGAGGAACATCAGAGGAGCATCAGAGGAGCATCAGAGGAGCAGGAGCAGGAGCAGGAGCAGGAGCAGGAGCAGGAGCAGGAGCAGGAGCAGGAGCAGGAGCAGGAGCAGGAGCAGGAGCAGGAGCATCAGAGGAGCATCAGATGAGCAGGAGCAGGAGCAGGAGCAGGAGCAGGAGCATCAGAGGAGTATCAGAGGAGCATCAGTGGAGCAGGAGCAGGAGCAGGAGCATCAGAGGAGCATCAGAGGAGCATCAGAGGAGCATCAGAGGAGCATCAGAGGAGCATCAGAGGAGCATCAGAGGAGCCCCAGAGGAGCCTCAGAAGAGCCTCAGAGGAGCATCAGAGGAGCATCAGAGGAGCATCAGAGGAGCATCAGAGGAGCATCAGAGGAGCCTCAGAGGAGCATCAGAGGAGCATCAGAGGAGCATCAGAGGAGCATCAGAGGAGCATCAGAGGAGCCTCAGAGGAGCATCAGAGGAGCATCAGAGGATCATCAGAGGAGCATCACAGGAGCATCAGAGGAGCATAATTGGAGCATCATTGGAGCATCAGAGGAGCATCAGAGGAGCATCAGAGGAGCATCAGAGGAGCAACAGAGGAGCATCAGAGGAGCATCAGAGGAGCATCAGAGGAGCATCAGAGGTGCATCAGAGGAGCATTTGAGGAGCATCAGAGGAGCATCAGAGGAGCATCAGAGGAGCATCAGAGGTGCATCAGAGGAGCATCTGAGGAGCATCAGAGGAGCATCAGAGCAGCATCAGAGGAGCATCAGAGGTGCATCAGAGGAGCATCGAGCAGGAGCAGGAGCATCAGAGGTGCAGGAGCAGGAGCCGGAGCAGGAGCAGGAGCAGGAGCAGGAGCAGGAGCAGGTGCAGTAGCAGGAGCAGGGGCAGGGGCAGGAGCAGGAGCAGGAGCAGGAGCAGGAGCAGGAGCAGGAGCAGGAGCAGGAGCAGGAGCAGGAGCAGGAGCAGGAGCAGGAGCAGGAGCAGGAGCAGGAGCAGGAGCAGGAGCATCAGAGGAGCATCAGAGGAGCATCAGAGGAACATCAGAGGAGCATCAGAGGAGCATCAGAGGAGCATCAGAGGAGCATCAGAGGAGCATCAGAGGAGCATCAGCGGAGCATCAGAGGAGAATCAGAGAAGCATCACAGGAGCATCACAGGAGCATCAGAGGAGCATCAGTGGAGCATCAGAGGAGGATCAGAGGATCATCAGAGGAGCATCATAGGAGCATCAGAGGAGCATCAGAGGAGAATCAGAGGAGCATCAGAGGAGCATCACAGAGGCATCAGAGGAGCAACAGAGGAGCATCAGAGGAGCATCAGAGGAGCATCTAAGGAGCATCAGAGGAGTATCAGAGGAGCATCAGAGGAGCATCAGAGGTGCATCAGAGGAGCATCAGAGGTGCAGGAGCAGGAGCAGGAGCAGGAGCAGGAACAGGAGCAGGAGCAGGAGCAGGAGCAGGAGCAGGAGCAGGAGCAGGAGCAGGAGCAGGAGCAGGAGCAGGAGCAGGAGCAGGAGCAGGAGCAGGAGAAGGAGCAGGAGCAGGAGCAGGAGCAGGAGCAGGAGCAGGAGCAGGAGCAGGAGCAGGAGCATCAGAGGAGCATCAGAGGAGCATCAGAGGAGCATCAGAGGAGCATCAGAGGAGCATCAGAGGAGCATCAGAGGAGGATCAGAGGAGCATCAGAGGAGCATCAGAGGAGCATCAGAGGAGCATCAGAGGAGCATCAGATGAGCATCAGAGGAGCATCAGAGGAGCATCAGAGGAGCATCAGATGAGGATCAGAGGAGCATCAGAGGAGCATCAGAGGAGCCTCAGAGGAGCATCAGAGGAGCATCAGAGGAGCATCAGAGGAACAGCAGAGGAACAGCAGAGGAGCATCACAGGAGCATCAGAGGAGCATCACAGGAGCATCACAGGAGCATCAGAGGAGCATCAGAGGAGCATCAGAGGAGCATCAGAAGAGAATCAGAGGAGCCTCAGAGGAGCCTCAGAGGAGCATCAGAGGAGCATCAGAGGAGCATCAGAGGAGCATCAAAGGAGCATCAGAGGAGCATCAGAGGAGGATCAGAGGAGCATCAGAGGAGCATCAGAGGAGCATCAGAGGAGGATCAGAGGAGCATCGGAGGAGCATCAGAGGAGCATCAGAGGAGCATCAGAGGAGCATCAGAGGAGCATCAGAGGAGCATCAGAGGAGCCTCAGAGGAGCTTCAGAGGAGCATCAGAGGAGCATCAGAGGAGCATCAGAGGAGCATCAGAGGAGCATCAGAGGAGGATCAGAGGAGCATCAGAGGAGCATCAGAGGAGCATTAGAGGAGCATCAGAGGAGCATCAGAGGAGCATCAGAGGAGCATCAGAGGAGCATCAGAGTAGCATCAGAGTAGCATCAGAGGAGCATCAGAGGAGCATCAGAGGAGCATCAGAGGAGCATCAGATGAGCATCAGAGGAGGATCAGAGGAGCATCAGAGGAGCATCAGAGGAGCATCAGAGGAGCATCAGAGGAGAATCAGAGGAGCATCAGATGAGCATCAGAGGAGCAGCAGAGGAGCATCAGAGGAGCATCACAGGAGCATCAGAGGAGCATCAGAGGAGCATCAGAGGAGCATCAGAGGAGCATCAGAGGTGGATCAGAGGAGCATCAGAGGAGCATCAGAGGAGCATCAGAGGAGAATCAGAGGAGCATCAGATGAGCATCAGAGGAGCAGCAGAGGAGCATCAGAGGAGCATCACAGGAGCATCAGAGGAGCATCAGAGGAGTATCAGAGGAGCATCAGAGGAGCATCAGAGGAGCATCAGAGGAGCATCAGAGGAGCATCAGAGGAGCCTCAGAAGAATCAGAGGAGCATCAGAGGAGCATCAGAGGAGCATCAGAGGAGCATCAGAGGAGCATCAGAGGAGCATCAGAGGAGCATCAGAGGAGCATCAGAGGAGCATCAGAGGAGCATCAGAGGAGAATCAGATCAGCATCAGAGGAGCAGCAGAGGAGCATCAGAGGAGCATCACAGGAGCATCAGAGGAGCATCAGAGGAGCATCAGAGGCGCATCACAGGAGCATCAGAGGAGCATCAGAGGAGCATCAGAGGAGCATCAGAGGAACCTCAGAGGAGCCTCAGGGGAGCCTCAGAGGAGCATCAGAGGAGCATCAGAGGAGCATCAGAGGAGCATCAGAGGAGGATCAGAGGAGCATCAGAGGAGCATCAGAGGAGCATCAGATGAGCATCAGAGGAGGATCAGAGGACCATCAGAGGAGCATCAGAGGAGCATCAGAGGAGCATCAGAGGAGCATCAGAGGAGCATCAGAGGAGCATCAGAGGAGCAGGAGCAGGAGCAGGAGCAGGAGCAGGAGCAGGAGCATCAGAGGTCATCAGAGGAGCATCAGAGGAGCAGGAGCAGGAGCAGGAGCATCAGAGGAGCATCAGAGGAGCATCAGTGGAGCGTCAGAGGAGCATCAGAGGAGCATCAGAGGAGCATCAGAGGAGCATCAGAGGAGCATCAGAGGAGCATCAGTGGAGCATCAGAGGAGCATCAGTGGAGCATCAGAGGAGGATCAGAGGAGCATCAGAGGAGCATCAGAGGAGCATCAGAGGAGCATCAGAGGAGCATCAGAGGAGCATCAGAGGAGCATCAGAGGAGCATCAGAGGAGCATCAGAGGAGCCTCAGAGGAGCATCAGAGGAGCATCAGAGGAGCATCAGAGGAGCATCAGAGGAGCATCAGAGGAGCATCAGAGGAGCATCAGAGGAGCATCAGAGGAGGATCAGAGGAGCATCAGAGGAGCATCAGAGGAGCATCAGAGGAGCATCAGAGGAGCATCAGATCAGCATCAGAGGAGCAGCAGAGGAGCATCAGAGGAGCATCACAGGAGCATCAGAGGAGCATCAGAGGAGCATCAGAGGAGCATCACAGGAGCATCAGAGGAGCATCAGAGGAGCATCAGAGGAGCATCAGAGGAGCCTCAGAGGAGAATCAGAGGAGCATTAGAGGAGCATCAGAGGAGCATCAGAGGAGCATCAGAGGAGCATCAGAGGAGCATCAGAGGAGCATCAGAGGAGCATCAGAGGAGCATCAGAGGAGCATCAGAGGAGAATCAGATCAGCATCAGAGGAGCAGCAGAGGAGCATCAGAGGAGCATCACAGGAGCATCAGAGGAGCATCAGAGGAGCATCAGAGGAGCATCACAGGAGCATCAGAGAAGCATCAGAGGAGCATCAGAGGAGCATCAGAGGAGCCTCAGAGGAGCCTCAGGGGAGCCTCAGAGGAGCATCAGAGGAGCATCAGAGGAGCATCAGAGGAGCATCAGAGGAGGATCAGAGGAGCATCAGAGGAGCATCAGAGGAGCATCAGAGGAGCATCAGAGGAGCATCAGAGGAGGATCAGAGGACCATCAGAGGAGCATCAGAGGAGCATCAGAGGAGCATCAGAGGAGCATCAGAGGAGCATCAGAGGAGCATCAGAGGAGCAGGAGCAGGAGCAGGAGCAGGAGCAGGAGCAGGAGCATCAGAGGTCATCAGAGGAGCATCAGAGGAGCAGGAGCAGGAGCAGGAGCATCAGAGGAGCATCAGAGGAGCATCAGTGGAGCGTCAGAGGAGCATCAGAGGAGCATCAGAGGAGCATCAGAGGAGCATCAGAGGAGCATCAGAGGAGCATCAGTGGAGCATCAGAGGAGCATCAGTGGAGCATCAGAGGAGGATCAGAGGAGCATCAGAGGAGCATCAGAGGAGCATCAGAGGAGCATCAGAGGAGCATCAGAGGAGCATCAGAGGAGCATCAGAGGAGTATCAGAGGAGCATCAGAGGAGCATCAGAGGAGCCTCAGAGGAGCATCAGAGGAGCATCAGAGGAGCATCAGAGGAGCATCAGAGGAGCATCAGAGGAGCATCAGAGGAGCATCAGAGGAGCATCAGAGGAGGATCAGAGGAGCATCAGAGGAGCATCAGAGGAGCATCAGAGGAGCATCAGAGGAGCATCAGATCAGCATCAGAGGAGCAGCGGAGGAGCATCAGAGGAGCATCACAGGAGCATCAGAGGAGCATCAGAGGAGCATCAGAGGAGCATCACAGGAGCATCAGAGGAGCATCAGAGGAGCATCAGAGGAGCATCAGAGGAGCCTCAGAGGAGCCTCAGAGGAGCCTCAGAGGAGCATCAGAGGAGCATCAGAGGAGCATCAGAGGAGCATCAGAGGAGGATCAGAGGAGCATCAGAGGAGCATCAGAGGAGCATCAGAGGAGCATCAGAGGAGCATCAGAGGAGGATCAGAGGAGGATCAGAGGAGCATCAGAGGACCATCAGAGGAGCATCAGAGGAGCATCAGAGGAGCATCAGAGGAGCATCAGAGGAGCATCAGAGGAGCATCAGAGGAGCAGGAGAGGGAGCAGGAGCAGGAGCAGGAGCAGGAGCATCAGAGGTCATCAGAGGAGCATCAGAGGAGCAGGAGCAGGAGCAGGAGCATCAGAGGAGCATCAGAGGAGCATCAGTGGAGCGTCAGAGGAGCATCAGAGGAGCATCAGAGGAGCATCAGAGGAGCATCAGAGGAGCATCAGAGGAGCATCAGTGGAGCATCAGAGGAGCATCAGTGGAGCATCAGAGGAGGATCAGAGGAGCATCAGAGGAGCATCAGAGGAGCATCAGAGGAGCATCAGAGGAGCATCAGAGGAGCATCAGAGGAGCATCAGAGGAGTATCAGAGGAGCATCAGAGGAGCATCAGAGGAGCCTCAGAGGAGCATCAGAGGAGCATCAGAGGAGCATCAGAGGAGCATCAGAGGAGCATCAGAGGAGCATCAGAGGAGCATCAGAGGAGCATCAGAGGAGGATCAGAGGAGCATCAGAGGAGCATCAGAGGAGCAGGAGTAGGAGCATGAGCATCAGAGGAGCATCAGAGGAGCATCAGAGGAGCATCAGAGGAGCATCAGAGGAGCATCAGAGGAGAATCTGAGGAGCATCAGAGGAGTATCAGAGGAGCATCAGAGGAGCATCAGAGGTGCATCAGAGGAGCATCAGAGGAGCATCAGAGGAGCATCAGAGGAGCATCAGAGGAGCATCTGAGGAGCATCAGAGGAGTATCAGAGGAGCATTAGAGGAGCATCAGAGGTGCATCAGAGGAGCATCAGAGGAGCATCAGAGGAGCATCTGAGGAGCATCAGAGGAGTATCAGAGGTGCATCAGAGGAGCATCAGAGGTGCAGGAGCAGGAGCAGGAGCAGGAACAGGAGCAGGAGCAGGAGCAGGAGCAGGAGCAGGAGCAGGAGCAGGAGCAGGAGCAGGAGCAGGAGCAGGAGCAGGAGCAGGAGCAGGAGCAGGAGCAGGAGCAGGAGCAGGAGCAGGAGCAGGAGCATCAGAGGAGCATAGGAGGAGCATCAGAGGAGCATCAGAGGAGCATCAGAGGAGTATCAGAGGTGCATCAGAGGAGCATCAGAGGTGCAGGAGCAGGAGCAGGAGCAGGAACAGGAGCAGGAGCAGGAGCAGGAGCAGGAGCAGGAGCAGGAGCAGGAGCAGGAGCAGGAGCAGGAGCAGGAGCAGGAGCATCAGAGGAGCATCAGAGGAGCATCAGAGGAACATCAGAGGAGCATCAGAGGAGCATCAGAGGACCATCAGAGGAGCATCAGAGGAGCATCAGAGGAGCATCAGAGGAGCATCAGACGTGCATCAGAGGAGCATCGAGCAGGAGCAGGAGCATCAGAGGTGCAGGAGCAGGAGCCGGAGCAGGAGCAGGAGCAGGAGCAGGAGCAGGAGCAGGAGCAGTAGCAGGAGCAGGGGCAGGGGCAGGAGCAGGAGCAGGAGCAGGAGCAGGAGCAGGAGCAGGAGCAGGAGCAGGAGCAGGAGCAGGAGCAGGAGCAGGAGCAGGAGCAGGAGCAGGAGCAGGAGCAGGAGCATCAGAGGAGCATCAGAGGAGCATCAGAGGAACATCAGAGGAGCATCAGAGGAGCATCAGAGGAGCATCAGAGGAGCATCAGAGGAGCATCAGAGGAGCATCAGAGGAGCATCAGAGGAGCATCAGAGGAGGATCAGAGGAGCATCAGAGGAGCATCAGAGGAGCATCAGAGGAGCATCAGAGGAGCATCAGAGGAGCATCAGAGGAGCATCAGAGGAGCATCAGAGTAGCTTCAGAGTAGCATCAGAGGAGCATCAGAGGAGCATCAGAGGAGCATCAGAGGAGCATCAGATGAGCATCAGAGGAGGATCAGAGGAGCATAAGAGGGCCATCAGAGGAGCATCAGAGGAGCATCAGAGGAGGATCAGAGGAAAATCAGATGAGCATCAGAGGAGCAGCAGAGGAGCATCAGAGGAGCATCACTGGAGCATCAGAGGAGCTTCAGAGGAGCATCAGAGGAGCATCAGATGAGCATCAGAGGAGCATCAGAGGAGCATCAGAGGAGCATCAGAGGAGCATCAGAGGAGCATCAGAGGAGAATCAGATCAGCATCAGAGGATCAGCAGAGGAGCATCAGAGGAGCATCACAGGAGCATCGGAGGAGCATCAGAGGAGCATCAGAGGAGCATCAGAGGAGCATCAGAGGAGCATCAGAGGAGCATCAGAGGAGCCTCAGAGGAGCCTCAGAGGAGCCTCAGAGGAGCATCAGAGGAGCATCAGAGGAGCATCAGAGGAGGATCAGAGGAGCATCAGAGGAGCATCAGAGGAGCATCAGAGGAGCATCAGAGGAGTATCAGAGGAGGATCAGAGGAGCATCAGAGGAGCATCAGAGGACCATCAGAGGAGCATCAGAGGAGCATCAGAGGAGCATCAGAGGAGCATCAGAGGAGCATCAGAGGAGCAGGAGCAGGAGCAGGAGCAGGAGCAGGAGCAGGAGCATCAGAGGTCATCAGAGGAGCATCAGAGGAGCAGGAGCAGGAGCAGGAGCATCAGAGGAGCATCAGAGGAGCATCAGTGGAGCGTCAGAGGAGCATCAGAGGAGCATCAGAGGAGCATCAGAGGAGCATCAGAGGAGCATCAGAGGAGCATCAGTGGAGCATCAGAAGAGCATCAGTGGAGCATCAGAGGAGGATCAGAGGAGCATCAGAGGAGCATCAGAGGAGCATCAGAGGAGCATCAGAGGAGCATCAGAGGAGCATCAGAGGAGCATCAGAGGAGCATCAGAGGAGCCTCAGAGGAGCATCAGAGGAGCATCAGAGGAGCATCAGAGGAGCATCAGAGGAGCATCAGAGGAGCATCAGAGGAGCATCAGAGGAGGATCAGAGGAGCATCAGAGGAGCATCAGAGGAGCAGGAGTAGGAGCATGAGCATCAGAGGAGCATCAGAGGAGCATCAGAGGAGCATCAGAGGAGCATCAGAGGAGCATCAGAGGAGCATCTGAGGAGCATCAGAGGAGTATCAGAGGAGCATCAGAGGAGCATCAGAGGTGCATCAGAGGAGCATCAGAGGAGCATCAGAGGAGCATCAGAGGAGCATCTGAGGAGCATCAGAGGAGTATCAGAGGAGCATCAGAGGAGCATCAGAGGTGCATCAGAGGAGCATCAGAGGAGCATCAGAGGAGCATCTGAGGAGCATCAGAGGAGTATCAGAGGTGCATCAGAGGAGCATCAGAGGTGCAGGAGCAGGAGCAGGAGCAGGAACAGGAGCAGGAGCAGGAGCAGGAGCAGGAGCAGGAGCAGAAGCAGGAGCAGGAGCAGTAGCAGGAGCAGGAGCAGGAGCAGGAGCAGGAGCAGGAGCAGGAGCAGGAGCAGGAGCAGGAGCATCAGAGGAGCATAGGAGGAGCATCAGAGGAGCATCAGAGGAGCATCAAAGGAGTATCAGAGGTGCATCAGAGGAGCATCAGAGGTGCAGGAGCAGGAGCAGGAGCAGGAACAGGAGCAGGAGCAGGAGCAGGAGCAGGAGCAGGAGCAGGAGCAGGAGCAGGAGCAGGAGCAGGAGCAGGAGCAGGAGCAGGAGCAGGAGCAGGAGCAGGAGCATCAGAGGAGCATAGGAGGAGCATCAGAGTTGGGGAATCAGAGGCGGGGAATCAGATAAGGGGAAACAGAGGCGGGGAATCAGAGGCCGGGAATCAATATGGGGAAACAGAGGCGGGGAATCCGAGGCGGGGAAACAGAGGCGGGGAATCAGATATGAGGAATCAGAGGTGGGGAATCAGAGGTTGGGAATCAGAGGCAGGGAATCAGAGGCTTGGAATCAGATGCAGGGAATCAGAATGATGGGAATCAGAGGCGGGGAATCAGAGCTGGGGAATCAGAGGTGGGGAATCAGATTTGGGGAATCAGAGGCGGGGACTTAGATATTGGGAAACAGAGGCGGGGAATCAGAGGCGGGGAAACCCAGGCGGGGAATCAGATATGGGGAATCAGAGGTGGGGAATCAGAGGCAAGGAATCAGATGTGCGGAATCAGAGATGGGGAATCAGAGGCAGGGAATCAGAATCAGAAGCAGGGAATCAGAGGCCGGGAATCAGAGGCCGGAATCAGATGCTGGGAATCAGAGGCCTGGAATCAGAGGCGGGGAATCAGAGGCAGGGAATCAGATGCGGGGAATCAGAGGCGGGGAATCAGAGCTGGGGAATCAGAGGCGGGGTATTAGAGTTGGGGAATCAGAGGCGGGGAATCAGATATGGGGAAACAGAGGTGGGGAATCAGAGGCGGGGAAACAGAGGCAGGGAATCAGATATGGGGAATCAGAGGCGGGGAATCAGAGGTGGGGAATCATAGGCAGGGAATCGGATGTGCGGAATCAGAGATGGGGAATCAGAGGCCGGGAATCAGAGGTGGTGAATCAGAGATGGGGAATCAGAGGCGGGGAATCAGAGGCAGGGAATCAGACGCGGGGAATCAGAGGTGGGCAATCAGAGGCGGGGAATCAGATATGGGGAATCAGAGGCGGGGAATCAGAGGCGGGGAAACAGAGGCGGGGAATCAGATATGGGGAATCAGAGGCGGGGCATCAGAAGTTGTGAATCACTGATGGGGAATCAGAGGCGGGGAATCAGAGGCAGGGAATCAGACGCGGGGAATCAGAGGCGGGGATTCAGAGCTGGGGAATCAGAGGCAGGGAATCAGACACGGGGAATCAGAGGCGGGGAATCAGAGGCGGGGAATCAGAGGCGGGGAATCAGAGGCAGGGAATCGGATGCCGGGAATCAGAGGCGTGAAATCAGAGCTGGGGAATCAGAGGCGGGGAATCAGAGTTGGGGAATCAGAGGCGGAGAATCAGATATGGGGAATCAGAGGCGGAGAAGCAGATATGGGGAAATAGAGGCGGGGAATCAGATATGGGGAATCAGAGGCGGGGAATCAGATATGGGGAATCAGAGGCTGGGAATCAGAGGGGGGGAAACAGAGGTGGGGAATAAGATATGGGGAATCAGATGTGGGGAATCAGGGGCGGGGAATCAGTGGCAGGGAATCAGAGGCGGGGAATCAGAGGCGGGGAATCAAAGGAAGGGAATCAGACACGGGGAATCAGAGGTGGGGAATCAGAGGCGGGGAATCAGATATGGGGAAACAGAGGCGGGGAATCAGAGGCCGGGAATCAATATGGGGAAACAGAGGCGGGGAATCCGAGGCGGGGAAACAGAGGCGGGGAATCAGATATGAGGAATCAGAGGTGGGGAATCAGAGGTTGGGAATCAGAGGCAGGGAATCAGAGGCTTGGAATCAGATGCAGGGAATCAGATGCGGGGAATCAGAGGCGGGGAATCAGAGCTGGGGAATCAGAGGTGGGGAATCAGATTTGGGGAATCAGAGGCGGGGACTTAGATATTGGGAAACAGAGGCGGGGAATCAGAGGCGGGGAAACCCAGGCGGGGAATCAGATATGGGGAATCAGAGGTGGGGAATCAGAGGCAAGGAATCAGATGTGCGGAATCAGAGATGGGGAATCAGAGGCAGGGAATCAGAATCAGAAGCAGGGAATCAGAGGCCGGGAATCAGAGGCCGGAATCAGATGCTGGGAATCAGAGGCCTGGAATCAGAGGCGGGGAATCAGAGGCAGGGAATCAGATGCGGGGAATCAGAGGCGGGGAATCAGAGCTGGGGAATCAGAGGCGGGGTATTAGAGTTGGGGAATCAGAGGCGGGGAATCAGATATGGGGAAACAGAGGTGGGGAATCAGAGGCGGGGAAACAGAGGCAGGGAATCAGATATGGGGAATCAGAGGCGGGGAATCAGAGGTGGGGAATCATAGGCAGGGAATCGGATGTGCGGAATCAGAGATGGGGAATCAGAGGCCGGGAATCAGAGGTGGTGAATCAGAGATGGGGAATCAGAGGCGGGGAATCAGAGGCAGGGAATCAGACGCAGGGAATCAGAGGTGGGCAATCAGAGGCGGGGAATCAGATATGGGGAATCAGAGGCGGGGAATCAGAGGCGGGGAAACAGAGGCGGGGAATCAGATATGGGGAATCAGAGGTGGGGCATCAGAAGTTGTGAATCACAGATGGGGAATCAGAGGCGGGGAATCAGAGGCAGGGAATCAGACGCGGGGAATCAGAGGCGGGGATTCAGAGCTGGGGAATCAGAGGCAGGGAATCAGACACGGGGAATCAGAGGCGGGGAATCAGAGGCGGGGAATCAGAGGCGGGGAATCAGAGGCAGGGAATCGGATGCCGGGAATCAGAGGCGTGAAATCAGAGCTGGGGAATCAGAGGCGGGGAATCAGAGTTGGGGAATCAGAGGCGGAGAATCAGATATGGGGAATCAGAGGCGGAGAAGCAGATATGGGGAAATAGAGGCGGGGAATCAGATATGGGGAATCAGAGGCGGGGAATCAGATATGGGGAATCAGAGGCTGGGAATCAGAGGGGGGGAAACAGAGGCGGGGAATAAGATATGGGGAATCAGATGTGGGGAATCAGGGGCGGGGAATCAGTGGCAGGGAATCAGAGGCGGGGAATCAGAGGCGGGGAATCAAAGGAAGGGAATCAGACACGGGGAATCAGAGGTGGGGAATCAGAGATAGGGAATCAGAGGCGGGGAATCACAGGCAGGGAATCAGACGCGGGGAATCAGAGGCGGGGAATCAGAGCTGGGGAATCAGAGGTGGGGAATCAGAGTCGGGGAATCAGAGGCAGGGAATCGGTTGTGCGGAATCAGAGATGGGGAATCAGATGTGGGGAATCAGAGGCAGTGAATCAGAGATGGGGAATCAGAGGCGGGGAATCAGAGGCAAGAAATCAGACGGGGATTCAGAGGCTGGGAATCAGACGGGGGGAATCAAAGGCGGGGAATCAGAGCTGGTGAATCAGAGGCAGGGAATCAGAGTTGGGGATTCAGAGGCGGGGAATCAGATATGGGGAAACAGAGGCGGGGAATGAGAGGCGGGCAAGCAGAGGCGGGGAATTAGATATGGGGAAACAGAGGCGGGGAATAAGATATGGGGAATCAGATGTGGGGAATCAGGGGCGGGGAATCAGTGGCAGGGAATCAGAGGCGGGGAATCAGAGGCGGGGAATCAAAGGAAGGGAATCAGACACGGGGAATCAGAGGTGGGGAATCAGAGGCGGGGAATCAGATATGGGGAAACAGAGGCGGGGAATCAGAGGCCGGGAATCAATATGGGGAAACAGAGGCGGGGAATCCGAGGCGGGGAAACAGAGGCGGGGAATCAGATATGAGGAATCAGAGGTGGGGAATCAGAGGTTGGGAATCAGAGGCAGGGAATCAGAGGCTTGGAATCAGATGCAGGGAATCAGATGCGGGGAATCAGAGGCGGGGAATCAGAGCTGGGGAATCAGAGGTGGGGAATCAGATTTGGGGAATCAGAGGCGGGGACTTAGATATTGGGAAACAGAGGCGGGGAATCAGAGGCGGGGAAACCCAGGCGGGGAATCAGATATGGGGAATCAGAGGTGGGGAATCAGAGGCAAGGAATCAGATGTGCGGAATCAGAGATGGGGAATCAGAGGCAGGGAATCAGAATCAGAAGCAGGGAATCAGAGGCCGGGAATCAGAGGCCGGAATCAGATGCTGGGAATCAGAGGCCTGGAATCAGAGGCGGGGAATCAGAGGCAGGGAATCAGATGCGGGGAATCAGAGGCGGGGAATCAGAGCTGGGGAATCAGAGGCGGGGTATTAGAGTTGGGGAATCAGAGGCGGGGAATCAGATATGGGGAAACAGAGGTGGGGAATCAGAGGTGGGGAAACAGAGGCAGGGAATCAGATATGGGGAATCAGAGGCGGGGAATCAGAGGTGGGGAATCATAGGCAGGGAATCGGATGTGCGGAATCAGAGATGGGGAATCAGAGGCCGGGAATCAGAGGTGGTGAATCAGAGATGGGGAATCAGAGGCGGGGAATCAGAGGCAGGGAATCAGACGCGGGGAATCAGAGGTGGGCAATCAGAGGCGGGGAATCAGATATGGGGAATCAGAGGCGGGGAATCAGAGGCGGGGAAACAGAGGCGGGGAATCAGATATGGGGAATCAGAGGTGGGGCATCAGAAGTTGTGAATCACAGATGGGGAATCAGAGGCGGGGAATCAGAGGCAGGGAATCAGACGCGGGGAATCAGAGGCGGGGATTCAGAGCTGGGGAATCAGAGGCAGGGAATCAGACACGGGGAATCAGAGGCGGGGAATCAGAGGCGGGGAATCAGAGGCGGGGAATCAGAGGCAGGGAATCGGATGCCGGGAATCAGAGGCGTGAAATCAGAGCTGGGGAATCAGAGGCGGGGAATCAGAGTTGGGGAATCAGAGGCGGAGAATCAGATATGGGGAATCAGAGGCGGAGAAGCAGATATGGGGAAATAGAGGCGGGGAATCAGATATGGGGAATCAGAGGCGGGGAATCAGATATGGGGAATCAGAGGCTGGGAATCAGAGGGGGGGAAACAGAGGCGGGGAATAAGATATGGGGAATCAGATGTGGGGAATCAGGGGCGGGGAATCAGTGGCAGGGAATCAGAGGCGGGGAATCAGAGGCGGGGAATCAAAGGAAGGGAATCAGACACGGGGAATCAGAGGTGGGGAATCAGAGATAGGGAATCAGAGGCGGGGAATCACAGGCAGGGAATCAGACGCGGGGAATCAGAGGCGGGGAATCAGAGCTGGGGAATCAGAGGTGGGGAATCAGAGTCGGGGAATCAGAGGCAGGGAATCGGTTGTGCGGAATCAGAGATGGGGAATCAGATGTGGGGAATCAGAGGCAGTGAATCAGAGGTGGGGAATCAGAGGCGGGGAATCAGAGGCAAGAAATCAGACGGGGATTCAGAGGCTGGGAATCAGACGGGGGGAATCAAAGGCGGGGAATCAGAGCTGGTGAATCAGAGGCAGGGAATCAGAGTTGGGGATTCAGAGGCGGGGAATCAGATATGGGGAAACAGAGGCGGGGAATGAGAGGCGGGCAAGCAGAGGCGGGGAATTAGATATGGGGAATCAGAGGTGGGGAATCAGAGGTGGTGAATCAGAGATGGGGAATCACAGGCGGGGAATCAGAGGCAGCGAATAGAACGCGGGGAATCAGAGGCAGGGAATCAGAGCTGGGGAATCAGAGGCGGGGAATCAGATATGGGGAAACAGAGGCGGGGAATCAGAGGCGGGGAAACAGAGGCGGGGAATCAGACATGGGGAATCGGATGCGGGGAATCAGAGGCGGGGAATCAGAGCTGGGGAATCAGAGGCGGTGAATCAGAGTTGGGGCATCAGAGGTGGGGAATTAGATATGGGGAAACAGAGGCGGGGAATCAGAGGCGGGGAAACAGAGGCGGGGAATCAGATATGGGGAATCAGAGGTGGGGAATCAGAGGCAGGGAATCAGATGTGCGGAATCAGAGATGGGGAATCAGAGGCAGGGAATCAGAATCAGAAGCGGGGAATCAGAGGCCGGGAATCAGAGGCCGGGAATCAGATGCTGGGAATAAGAGGCCGGGAATCAGAGGTGGGGAATCAGAGTCCGGGAATCAGAGATGGGGATTCAGAGGCGGGGAATGAGATATTGAGAATCAGAGGCGGGGAATCAGAGGCGGGGAAACAGAGGTGGGGAATCAGATATGGGGAATCAGAGGTGGCGAATCAAAGGCGGTGAATCAGAGATGGGGAATCAGAGGCGGGGAATCAGAGGCAGGGAATCAGATGCGGGGATTCAGAGGCGGGGAATCAGAGCTGGCGAATCAGAGGCGGGGAATCAGAGGTGGGCAATCAGAGCCGGGGAATCAGATATGGGGAATCAGAGGCGGGGAATCAGAGGCGGGGAAACAGAGGTGGGGAATCAGATATGGGGAATCAGAGGTGGGGAATCAGAGGCTGTGAATCAGAGGGAGGGAATCAGAAGCGGGGAATCAGAGGCGGGGATTCAGAGCTGGGGAATCAGAGGCGGGGAATCAGATATGGGGAATCAGAGGCGGGGAATCAGATGCGGAGAAACAGAGGCGGGGAATCAGATATGGGGAATCAGAGGTGGGGAATCAGGGGCAGGGAATCAGTGGCAGGGAAGCAGAGGCGGGGAATCTGAGGCGGGGAATCAGAGGCAGGGAATCAGACACGGGGAATCAGAGGCGGGGAATCAGAGATGGCGAATCAGAGGCGGGAAATCAGAGGCAGGGAATCGGACGCCGGGAATCAGAGGCGGGGAATCAGAGCTGGGGAATCAGAGGCGGGGAATCAGAGTTGGGGAATCAGAGGCGGGGAATCAGATATGGGGAAATAGAGGCGGGGAATCAGATATGGGGAATCAGAGGTGTGGAATCAGAGGTTGGGAATCAGAGGCAGGGAATCAGAGGCGGGGAAACAGAGGCGGGGAATCAGATATGGGGAATCAGAGGTGGCGAATCAAAGGCGGTGAAACAGAGATGGGGAATCAGGGCAGGGAATCAGAGGCAGGGAATCAGAGCTGGGGAAACAGAGGCGGGGAATCAGATATGGGGAATCAGAGGTGGGGAATCAGGGGTGGGGAATCAGTGGCAGGGAATCAGAGCTGGGGAATCAGAGCTGGGGAATCTGAGCTGGGGAAACAGAGGCGGGGAATCAGATATGGGGAATCAGAGGTGGGGAATCAGGGGCGGGGAATCAGTGGCAGGGAATCAGAGGCCGGGAATAAAAGGCGGGGAATCAGAGCTGGGGAATCAGAGGCGGGGAATCAGAGTTGGGGAATCAGAGGAGGGGAATCAGATATGGGGAAACAGAGGCCGGGAATCAGAGGCAGGGAAACAGAGGCGGGGAATCAGATATGGGGAATCAGAGGTGGGGAATTAGAGGTGGGGATTCAGAGGTGGTGAATCAGAGAAGGGGAATCAGAGGCTGGGAATCAGAGGCAGGGAATCAGACGCAGGGAATCAGAGGCGGGGAATCATAGCTTGCGAATTAGAGGAGGGGAATCAGAGTTGGGGAATCAGAGGCGGGGAATCAGATATGGGGAAAGAGAGGCGGGGAATCAGAGGCGGGGAAACAGAGGCGGGGAATCAGATATGGGGAATCAGAGGTGGGGAATCAGAGGCAGGGAATCAGATGTGCGGAATCAGAGATGGGGAATCAGAGGCAGGGAATCAGAATCAGAAGCAGGGAATCAGTGGCAGGGAATCAGAGGCTGGGAATAAAAGGCGGGGAATCAGAGGCAGGGAATCGGATGTGCGGAATCAGAGATGGGGAATCAGAGGTGGGGATTCAGAGGTGGTGAATCAGAGAAGGGGAATCAGAGGCTGGGAATCAGAGGCAGGGAATCAGATGCAGGGAATCAGAGGCGGGGAATCATAGCTGGCGAATTAGAGGAGGGGAATCAGAGTTGGTGAATCAGAGGCGGGGAATCAGATATGGGGAAACAGAGGCGGGGAATCAGAGGTGGGGAAACAGAGGCGGGGAATCAGAGATGGGGAATCAGAGTTGGGGAATCAGGGGCAGGGAATCAGTGGCAGGGAATCAGACGCGGGGAATCAGAGGCGGGGAATCAGAGGCGGGGAATCAGAGGCGGGGAATCAGAGGCAGGGAATCGGATGTGCGGAATCAGAGATGGGGAATCAGAGGTGGGGATTCAGAGGTGGTGAATCAGAGAAGGGGAATCAGAGGCTGGGAATCAGAGGCAGGGAATCAGACGCAGGGAATAAGAGGCGTGGAATCATAGCTGGCGAATTAGAGGAGGGGAATCAGAGTTGGGGAATCAGATGCGGGGAATCATATATGGGGAATCAGAGGTGGGGAATCAGGGGCAGGGAATCAGTGGCAGGGAATCAGAGGCGGGGAATCATAGCCGGCGAATTAGAGGAAGGGAATCAGAGTTGGGGAAACAGAGGCGGGGAATCAGATATGGGGAATCAGAGGTGGGGAATCAGGGGCAGGGAATCAGTGGCAGGGAATCAGTCGCGGGGAATCAGAGGCGGGGAATCAGAGGCAGGGAATCAGACACGGGGAATCAGAGGCGGGGAATCAGAGATGGGGAATCAGAGGCGGGGAATCAGAGGCAGGGAATCAGTGGCCGGGAATCAGATGCTGGGAATAAGAGGCCGGGAATCAGAGGTGGGGAAACAGAGGCGGGGTATCAGATATGGGGAATCAGAGGTGGGGAATCAGGGGCGGGTAATCAGTGGCAGGGAATCAGAGGCCGGGAATAAAAGACGGGGAATCAAAGCTGGGGAATCAGAGGCGGGGAATCAGAGTTGGGGAATCAGAGGAGGGGAATCAGATATGGGGAAACAGAGGCCGGGAATCAGAGGCAGGGAAAGAGAGGCGGGGAATCAGATATGGGGAATCAGAGGTGGGGAATTAGAGGTTGCGAATCAGAGGCGGGGAATCAGAGGCGGGGAATCAGAGGCAGGGAATCGGATGTGCGGAATCAGAGATGGGGAATCAGAGGTGGGGGTTCAGAGGTGGTGAATCAGAGAAGGGGAATCAGAGGCTGGGAATCAGAGGCATGGAATCAGACGCAGGGAATCAGAGGCGGGGAATCATAGCTGGCGAATTAGAGGAGGGGAATCAGAGTTGGGGAAACAGAGGCGGGGAATCAGATATGGGGAATCAGAGGTGGGGAATCAGAGGCAGGGAATCAGATGTGCGGAATCAGAGATGGGGAATCAGAGGCAGGGAATCAGAATCAGAAGCAGGGAATCAGAGGCCGGGAATCAGAGGCCGGAATCAGATGCTGGGAATCAGAGGCCTGGAATCAGAGGCGGGGAATCAGAGGCAGGGAATCAGATGCGGGGAATCAGAGGCGGGGAATCAGAGCTGGGGAATCAGAGGCAGGGTATGAGAGTTGGGGAATCAGAGGCGGGGAATCAGATATGGGGAAACAGAGGTGGGGAATCAGAGGCGGGGAAACAGAGGCAGGGAATCAGATATGGGGAATCAGAGGCGGGGAATCAGAGGTGGGGAATCATAGGCAGGGAATCGGATGTGCGGAATCAGAGATGGGGTGTCAGAGGTGGGGAATCAGAGGTGGTGAGTCAGAGATGGGGAATCAGAGGCGGGGAATCAGAGGCAGGGAATCAGAAACGGGGAATCAGAGGCGGGCAATCATAACTGGCGAATCAGAGGAGGGGAATCAGTGGTGGGGAATCAGAGGCGGGGAATCAGATATGGTGAATCAGAGGTGGGGAATCAGAGGCGGGGAAACAGAGGCCGGGAATCAGATATGTTGTATCAGAGGTGGGGAATCAGAGGTGGGAAATCAGAGCTGGGGAATCAGAGGCGGGGAAATCTGAGTTGGGGAATCAGAGTCCGGGAATCAGAGATGGGAAATCAGAGGAGGGGAATCAAATATGGGGAATCAGAGGCGGGGAATCAGAGTTGGGGAATCAGAGTCCGGGAATCAGAGATGGGGAATCAGAGGCGGGGAATCAAATATGGGGAATAAGAGGCGGGGAATCAGAGGCGGGGAAACAGAGGCGGTGAATCAGATATGGGCAATCAGAGGTGGCGAATCAGAGGTAGAGAATCAGAGATGGGGAAGCAGAGGTGGGGAATCAGAGGCGGGAAATCAGAGCTGGGGAATCAGAGGCGGGGATTCAGAGTTGGGGAATCAGAGTCCGGGAATCAGAGATGGGGAATCAAAGGCGGGGAATCAAATATGGGGAATCAGAGGCGGGGAATCAGAGGCGGGGAAACAGAGGCGGTGAATCAGATATGGGGAATCAGAGGTGGCGAATCAGAGGTTGAGAATCAGAGATGGGGAAGCAGAGGTGGGGAATCAGATGTGATGAATTAGAGATGGGGAATCAGAGGCGGGGTATCAGAGGCGGCCAATCAGAGGCGGGGAATCAGAGGCGTGGAATCAGATATGGGAAATCAGAGGTGGGGAATCAGAGGCGGGGAAACAGAGGCGGGGAATCAGATATGGGGTATCAGAGGTGGGGAATCAGGGGCGGGGAATCAGTGGCAGGGAATCAGAGGAGGGGATTCAGAGGCGGGGAATCAGAGGCAGGGAATCAGACACTGGGAATCAGAGGTGGTGAATCAGGGATGGGGAATGAGAGGCCGGGAAACAGAGGTGGGGAATCAGAGACCGGGAATCAGAGATGGGGAATCAGAGGCGGGGAATCAGATATGGGGAATCAGAGGCGGGGAATCAGAAGCGGGGAAACAGAGGCGATGAATCAGATATTCGGAATCAGAGGTTGCGAATCAGAGGTAGAGAATCAGAGATGGGGAAGCAGAGGTGGGGAATCAGATGTGATGAATTAGAGATGGGGAATCAGAGGCGGGGTATCAGAGGTGCCAATCAGAGGCGGTGAAACAGAGGCGGGGAATCAGATATGGGGAAACAGAGGCGGGGAATCAGAGGCAGGGAAACAGAGGCGGGGAATCAGATATGGGGATTCAGAGGTGGGGAATAACACGTTGCGAATCAGAGGCAGGGAATCAGAGGCGGGGAATCAGAGGCGGGGAATCAGAGGCAGGGAATCGGATGTGCAGAATCAGAGATGGGGAATCAGAGGTGGGGAATCAGAGGTGGTGAATCAGAGATGGGGAATCAAAGGCGTGGAATCAGAGGCAGGGTCAGACACGGGGAATCAAGAGGCGGGGAATCAGATGCGGGGAACCAGAGGAGGGGAATCATAGCATGCGAATCAGAGGCGGGGAATCAGAGGTGGGGAATCATAGGCGGGGAATCAGATATGGGGAATCAGAGGGGGGGAATCAGAGGCGGGGAAACAGAGGCGGGGAATCAGATATGTTGGATCAGAGGTGGGGAATCAGAGGCGGGGAATCAGAGCTGGGGAATCAGAGGCGGGGAATCAGAGTTGGGGAATCAGAGGCAGGGAATCAGATATGGGGAATCAGAGGTGGGGAATCAGAGGCGGGGAAACAGAGGCGGGGAATCAGATATGGGGTATCAGAGGTGGGGAATCAGGGGCGGGGAATCAGTGGCAGGGAATCAGAGGAGGGGATTCAGAGGCGGGGAATCAGAGGCAGGGAATCAGACACTGGGAGTCAGAGGCGGTGAATCAGGGATTGGGAATCAGAGGCCGGGAAACAGAGGTGGGGAATCAGAGACCGGGAATCAGAGATGGGGAATCTGAGGTGGGGAATCAGATATGGGTAATCAGAGGCGGGGAATCAGAGGCAGGGAAACAGAGGCGGTGAATCAGATATTGGGAATCAGAGGTGGCGAATCAGAGGTAGAGAATCGGAGATGGGGAAGCAGAGGTGGGGAATCAGATGTGATGAATTAGAGATGGGGAATCAGAGGCGGGGTATCAGAGGTGCCAATCAGAGGCGGGGAAACAGAGGCGGGGAATCAGATATGGGGAATCAGAGGTGGGGAATAAGAGGTTGCGAATCAGAGGCAGGGAATCAGAGGCGGGGAATCAGAGGCGGGGAATCAGAGGCAGGGAATCGGATGTGCGGAATCAGAGATGGGGTATCAGAGGTGGGGAATCAGAGGTGGTGAGTCAGACATGGGGAATCAGAGGCGGGGAATCAGAGGCAGGGAATCAGAAACGGGGAATCAGAGGCGGGCAATCATAACTGGCGAATCAGAGGAGGGGAATCAGTGGTGGGGAATCAGAGGCGGGGAATCAGATATGGTGAATCAGAGGTGGGGAATCAGATGCGGGGAAACAGAGGCCGGGAATCAGATATGTTGTATCACAGGTGGGGAATCAGAGGCGGGAAATCAGAGCTGGGGATTCAGAGGCGGGGAAATCAGAGTTGGGGAATCAGAGTCCGGGAATCAGAGATGGGAAATCAGAGGAGGGGAATCAAATATGGGGAATCAGAGGCGGGGAATCAGAGTTGGGGAATGAGTCCGGGAATCAGAGATGGGGAATCAGAGGCGGGGAATCAAATATGGGGAATCAGAGGCGGGGAATCAGATGCGGGGTAACAGAGGCGGTGAATCAGATATGGGCAATCAGAGGTGGCGAATCAGAGGTAGAGTATCAGAGATGGGGAAGCAGAGGTGGGGAATCAGATGTGATGAATTAGAGATGGGGAATCAGAGGCGGGGTATCAGAGGCGGGGAATCAGAGTTGGGGAATCAGAGGAGGGGAATCAGATATGGGGAAACAGAGGCCAGGAATCAGAGGCAGGGAAACAGAGGCGGGGAATCAGATATGGGGAATCAGAGGTGGGGAATTAGAGGTTGCGAATCAGAGGCAGGGAATCAGAGGCGGGGAATCAGAGGCGGGGAATCAGAGGCAGGGAATCGGATGAGCGGAATCAGAGATGGGGAATCAGAGGTGGGAAATCAGAGGTGGAGAATCAGAGAAGGGGAATCAGAGGCGGGGAATCAGATGCAGGGAATCAGATGCAGGGAATCAGAGGCGGGGAATCATAGCTGGCGAATCAGAGGAGGGGAATCAGAGTTGGGGAATCAGAGGCGGGGAATCAGATATGGGGAAACAGAGGTGGGGAATCAGAGGCGGGGAAACAGAGGCGGGGAATCAGATATGGGGATTCAGAGGTGGGGAATCAGAGGTTGGGAATCAGAGGCAGGGAATCAGAGGCGGGGAATCAGAGGCAGGGAATCAGATGCGGGGAATCAGAGGCAGCGACTCAGAGCTGGGGAATCAGAGGCGTGGAATCAGAGTTGGGGAATCAGAGGCGTGGAATTAGATATGGCGAAACAGAGGCGGGGAATCAGAGACGGGGAAACAGAGGCGGGGAATCAGATATGGGGAATCAGCGGTGGCGAATTTAAGGCGGTGTATCAGAGATGGGGAATCAGGGCAGGGAATCAGAGGCGGGGAAACAGAGGCGGTGAATCAGATATGGGCAATCAGAGGTGGCGAATCAGAGGTAGAGTATCAGAGATGGGGAAGCAGAGGTGGGGAATCAGATGTGATGAATTAGAGATGGGGAATCAGAGGCGGGGTATCAGAGGCGGGGAATCAGAGTTGGGGAATCAGAGGAGGGGAATCAGATATGGGGAAACAGAGGCCGGGAATCAGAGGCAGGGAAACAGAGGCGGGGAATCAGATATGGGGAATCAGAGGTGGGGAATTAGAGGTTGCGAATCAGAGGCAGGGAATCAGAGGCGGGGAATCAGAGGCGGGGAATCAGAGGCAGGGAATCGGATGAGCGGAATCAGAGATGGGGAATCAGAGGTGGGAAATCAGAGGTGGAGAATCAGAGAAGGGGAATCAGAGGCGGGGAATCAGATGCAGGGAATCAGATGCAGGGAATCAGAGGCGGGGAATCATAGCTGGCGAATCAGAGGAGGGGAATCAGAGTTGGGGAATCAGAGGCGGGGAATCAGATATGGGGAAACAGAGGTGGGGAATCAGAGGCGGGGAAACAGAGGCGGGGAATCAGATATGGGGATTCAGAGGTGGGGAATCAGAGGTTGGGAATCAGAGGCAGGGAATCAGAGGCGGGGAATCAGAGGCAGGGAATCAGATGCGGGGAATCAGAGGCAGGGACTCAGAGCTGGGGAATCAGAGGCGTGGAATCAGAGTTGGGGAATCAGAGGCGTGGAATTAGATATGGCGAAACAGAGGCGGGGAATCAGAGACGGGGAAACAGAGGCGGGGAATCAGATATGGGGAATCAGCGGTGGCGAATTTAAGGCGGTGTATCAGAGATGGGGAATCAGGGCAGGGAATCAGAGGCAGGGAATCAAACACGGGGAATCAGAGGCGGGGAATCAGAGCTGGGGAATCAGAGGCGGGGATTCAGAGTTGGGGAATCAGAGGCGGGGAAACAGAGGCGGGGAATCAGATATGGGGAATCAGAGGTGGGGAATCAGAGGTTGGGAATCAGAAGCAGGGAATACGAGGCGGGGAATCAGAGGCGGGGAATCAGAGGCAGGGAATCCGATGTGCGGAATCGGTAATGGGGAATCAGAGGCAGGGAATCAGAGTCGGGGAATCAGTGGCGGAGAATCAGAGGCCGGGAATCAGATATGGGGAAACTGAGGCGGGGAATCAGAATCAGAAGCGGGGAATCAGAGGCCGGGAATCAGAGGCGGGGAATCAGATGCTGGGAATAAGAGGCCGGGAATCAGAGGTGGGGAATCAGAGTCCGGGAATCAGAGATGGGGATTCAGAGGCGGGGAATGAGATATTGAGAATCAGAGGCGTGGAATCAGAGGCGGGGAAACAGAGGTGGGGAATCAGATATGGGGAATCAGAGGTGGCGAATCAAAGGCGGTGTATCAGAGATGGGGAATCAGAGGCGGGGAATCAGAGGCAGGGAATCAGATGCGGGGATTCAGAGGCGGGGAATCAGAGCTGGCGAATCAGAGGCGGGGAATCAGAGGTGGGCAATCAGAGCCGGGGAATCAGATATGGGGAATCAGAGGCGGGGAATCAGAGGCGGGGAAACAGAGGTGGGGAATCAGATATGGGGAATCAGAGGTGGGGAATCAGAGGCTGTGAATCAGAGGGAGGGAATCAGAAGCGGGGAATCAGAGGCGGGGATTCAGAGCTGGGGAATCAGAGGCGGGGAATCAGAGTTGTGGAATCAGAGGCAGGGAATCAAATATGGGGAATCAGAGGCGGGGAATCAGATGCGGAGAAACAGAGGCGGGGAATCAGATATGGGGAATCAGAGGTGGGGAATCAGGGGCAGGGAATCAGTGGCAGGGAAGCAGAGGCGGGGAATCTGAGGCGGGGAATCAGAGGCAGGGAATCAGACACGGAGAATCAGAGGCGGGGAATCAGAGATGGCGAATCAGAGGCGGGGAATCAGAGGCAGGGAATCGGACGCCGGGAATCAGAGGCGGGGAATCAGAGCTGGGGAATCAGAGGCGGGGAATCAGAGTTGGGGAATCAGAGGCGGGGAATCAGATATGGGGAAATAGAGGCGGGGAATCAGATATGGGGAATCAGAGGTGTGGAATCAGAGGTTGGGAATCAGAGGCAGGGAATCAGAGGCGGGGAAACAGAGGCGGGGAATCAGATATGGGGAATCAGAGGTGGCGAATCAAAGGCGGTGAAACAGAGATGGGGAATCAGGGCAGGGAATCAGAGGCAGGGAATCAGAGCTGGGGAAACAGAGGCGGGGAATCAGATATGGGGAATCAGAGGTGGGGAATCAGGGGTGGGGAATCAGTGGCAGGGAATCAGAGCTGGGGAATCAGAGCTGGGGAATCAGAGCTGGGGAAACAGAGGCGGGGAATCAGATATGGGGAATCAGAGGTGGGGAATCAGGGGCGGGGAATCAGTGGCAGGGAATCAGAGGCCGGGAATAAAAGGCGGGGAATCAGAGCTGGGGAATCAGAGGCGGGGAATCAGAGTTGGGGAATCAGAGGAGGGGAATCAGATATGGGGAAACAGAGGCCGGGAATCAGAGGCAGGGAAACAGAGGCGGGGAATCAGATATGGGGAATCAGAGGTGGGGAATTAGAGGTGGGGATTCAGAGGTGGTGAATCAGAGAAGGGGAATCAGAGGCTGGGAATCAGAGGCAGGGAATCAGACGCAGGGAATCAGAGGCGGGGAATCATAGCTTGCGAATTAGAGGAGGGGAATCAGAGTTGGGGAATCAGAGGCGGAAAATCAGATATGGGGAAAGAGAGGCGGGGAATCAGAGGCGGGGAAACAGAGGCGGGGAATCATATATGGGGAATCAGAGGCGGGGAATCAGAGGCAGGGAATCAGATGTGCGGAATCAGAGATGGGGAATCAGAGGCAGGGAATCAGAATCAGAAGCAGGGAATCAGTGGCAGGGAATCAGAGGCTGGGAATAAAAGGCGGGGAATCAGAGGCAGGGAATCGGATGTGCGGAATCAGAGATGGGGAATCAGAGGTGGGGATTCAGAGGTGGTGAATCAGAGAAGGGGAATCAGAGGCTGGGAATCAGAGGCAGGGAATCAGATGCAGGGAATCAGAGGCGGGGAATCATAGCTGGCGAATTAGAGGAGGGGAATCAGAGTTGGTGAATCAGAGGCGGGGAATCAGAGGCAGGGAATCAGATATGGGGAATCAGAGGCGGGGAATCAGAGGTGGGGAATCATAGGCAGGGAATCGGATGTGCGGAATCAGAGATGGGGTGTCAGAGGTGGGGAATCAGAGGTGGTGAGTCAGAGATGGGGAATCAGAGGCGGGGAATCAGAGGCAGGGAATCAGAAACGGGGAATCAGAGGCGGGCAATCATAACTGGCGAATCAGAGGAGGGGAATCAGTGGTGGGGAATCAGAGGCGGGGAATCAGATATGGTGAATCAGAGGTGGGGAATCAGAGGCGGGGAAACAGAGGCCGGGAATCAGATATGTTGTATCAGAGGTGGGGAATCAGAGGTGGGAAATCAGAGCTGGGGAATCAGAGGCGGGGAAATCTGAGTTGGGGAATCAGAGTCCGGGAATCAGAGATGGGAAATCAGAGGAGGGGAATCAAATATGGGGAATCAGAGGCGGGGAATCAGAGTTGGGGAATCAGAGTCCGGGAATCAGAGATGGGGAATCAGAGGCGGGGAATCAAATATGGGGAATAAGAGGCGGGGAATCAGAGGCGGGGAAACAGAGGCGGTGAATCAGATATGGGCAATCAGAGGTGGCGAATCAGAGGTAGAGAATCAGAGATGGGGAAGCAGAGGTGGGGAATCAGAGGCGGGAAATCAGAGCTGGGGAATCAGAGGCGGGGAATCAGAGTTGGGGAATCAGAGTCCGGGAATCAGAGATGGGGAATCAAAGGCGGGGAATCAAATATGGGGAATCAGAGGCGGGGAATCAGAGGCGGGGAAACAGAGGCGGTGAATCAGATATGGGGAATCAGAGGTGGCGAATCAGAGGTTGAGAATCAGAGATGGGGAAGCAGAGGTGGGGAATCAGATGTGATGAATTAGAGATGGGGAATCAGAGGCGGGGTATCAGAGGCGGCCAATC
Organism: Narcine bancroftii; assembly: GCF_036971445.1. Lineage (NCBI taxonomy): Eukaryota > Metazoa > Chordata > Chondrichthyes > Torpediniformes > Narcinidae > Narcine > Narcine bancroftii. The sequence goes on from NW_027211883.1 coordinate 2,987,994, forward strand.
AGAGGCGGGGAATCAGAGGCGTGGAATCAGATATGGGAAATCAGAGGTGGGGAATCAGAGGCGGGGAAACAGAGGCGGGGAATCAGATATGGGGTATCAGAGGTGGGGAATCAGGGGCGGGGAATCAGTGGCAGGGAATCAGAGGAGGGGATTCAGAGGCGGGGAATCAGAGGCAGGGAATCAGACACTGGGAATCAGAGGTGGTGAATCAGGGATGGGGAATGAGAGGCCGGGAAACAGAGGTGGGGAATCAGAGACCGGGAATCAGAGATGGGGAATCAGAGGCGGGGAATCAGATATGGGGAATCAGAGGCGGGGAATCAGAAGCGGGGAAACAGAGGCGATGAATCAGATATTCGGAATCAGAGGTTGCGAATCAGAGGTAGAGAATCAGAGATGGGGAAGCAGAGGTGGGGAATCAGATGTGATGAATTAGAGATGGGGAATCAGAGGCGGGGTATCAGAGGTGCCAATCAGAGGCGGTGAAACAGAGGCGGGGAATCAGATATGGGGAAACAGAGGCGGGGAATCAGAGGCAGGGAAACAGAGGCGGGGAATCAGATATGGGGATTCAGAGGTGGGGAATAACAGGTTGCGAATCAGAGGCAGGGAATCAGAGGCGGGGAATCAGAGGCGGGGAATCAGAGGCAGGGAATCGGATGTGCAGAATCAGAGATGGGGAATCAGAGGTGGGGAATCAGAGGTGGTGAATCAGAGATGGGGAATCAAAGGCGTGGAATCAGAGGCAGGGTCAGACACGGGGAATCAAGAGGCGGGGAATCAGATGCGGGGAACCAGAGGAGGGGAATCATAGCATGCGAATCAGAGGCGGGGAATCAGAGGTGGGGAATCATAGGCGGGGAATCAGATATGGGGAATCAGAGGGGTGGAATCAGAGGCGGGGAAACAGAGGCGGGGAATCAGATATGTTGGATCAGAGGTGGGGAATCAGAGGCGGGGAATCAGAGCTGGGGAATCAGAGGCGGGGAATCAGAGTTGGGGAATCAGAGGCAGGGAATCAGATATGGGGAATCAGAGGTGGGGAATCAGAGGCGGGGAAACAGAGGCGGGGAATCAGATATGGGGTATCAGAGGTGGGGAATCAGGGGCGGGGAATCAGTGGCAGGGAATCAGAGGAGGGGATTCAGAGGCGGGGAATCAGAGGCAGGGAATCAGACACTGGGAGTCAGAGGCGGTGAATCAGGGATTGGGAATCAGAGGCCGGGAAACAGAGGTGGGGAATCAGAGACCGGGAATCAGAGATGGGGAATCTGAGGTGGGGAATCAGATATGGGTAATCAGAGGCGGGGAATCAGAGGCAGGGAAACAGAGGCGGTGAATCAGATATTGGGAATCAGAGGTGGCGAATCAGAGGTAGAGAATCGGAGATGGGGAAGCAGAGGTGGGGAATCAGATGTGATGAATTAGAGATGGGGAATCAGAGGCGGGGTATCAGAGGTGCCAATCAGAGGCGGGGAAACAGAGGCGGGGAATCAGATATGGGGAATCAGAGGTGGGGAATAAGAGGTTGCGAATCAGAGGCAGGGAATCAGAGGCGGGGAATCAGAGGCGGGGAATCAGAGGCAGGGAATCGGATGTGCGGAATCAGAGATGGGGTATCAGAGGTGGGGAATCAGAGGTGGTGAGTCAGACATGGGGAATCAGAGGCGGGGAATCAGAGGCAGGGAATCAGAAACGGGGAATCAGAGGCGGGCAATCATAACTGGCGAATCAGAGGAGGGGAATCAGTGGTGGGGAATCAGAGGCGGGGAATCAGATATGGTGAATCAGAGGTGGGGAATCAGATGCGGGGAAACAGAGGCCGGGAATCAGATATGTTGTATCACAGGTGGGGAATCAGAGGCGGGAAATCAGAGCTGGGGATTCAGAGGCGGGGAAATCAGAGTTGGGGAATCAGAGTCCGGGAATCAGAGATGGGAAATCAGAGGAGGGGAATCAAATATGGGGAATCAGAGGCGGGGAATCAGAGTTGGGGAATGAGTCCGGGAATCAGAGATGGGGAATCAGAGGCGGGGAATCAAATATGGGGAATCAGAGGCGGGGAATCAGATGCGGGGAAACAGAGGCGGTGAATCAGATATGGGCAATCAGAGGTGGCGAATCAGAGGTAGAGTATCAGAGATGGGGAAGCAGAGGTGGGGAATCAGATGTGATGAATTAGAGATGGGGAATCAGAGGCGGGGTATCAGAGGCGGGGAATCAGAGTTGGGGAATCAGAGGAGGGGAATCAGATATGGGGAAACAGAGGCCGGGAATCAGAGGCAGGGAAACAGAGGCGGGGAATCAGATATGGGGAATCAGAGGTGGGGAATTAGAGGTTGCAAATCAGAGGCAGGGAATCAGAGGCGGGGAATCAGAGGCGGGGAATCAGAGGCAGGGAATCGGATGAGCGGAATCAGAGATGGGGAATCAGAGGTGGGAAATCAGAGGTGGAGAATCAGAGAAGGGGAATCAGAGGCGGGGAATCAGATGCAGGGAATCAGATGCAGGGAATCAGAGGCGGGGAATCATAGCTGGCGAATCAGAGGAGGGGAATCAGAGTTGGGGAATCAGAGGCGGGGAATCAGATATGGGGAAACAGAGGTGGGGAATCAGAGGCGGGGAAACAGAGGCGGGGAATCAGATATGGGGATTCAGAGGTGGGGAATCAGAGGTTGGGAATCAGAGGCAGGGAATCAGAGGCGGGGAATCAGAGGCAGGGAATCAGATGCGGGGAATCAGAGGCAGGGACTCAGAGCTGGGGAATCAGAGGCGTGGAATCAGAGTTGGGGAATCAGAGGCGTGGAATTAGATATGGCGAAACAGAGGCGGGGAATCAGAGACGGGGAAACAGAGGCGGGGAATCAGATATGGGGAATCAGCGGTGGCGAATTTAAGGCGGTGTATCAGAGATGGGGAATCAGGGCAGGGAATCAGAGGCAGGGAATCAAACACGGGGAATCAGAGGCGGGGAATCAGAGCTGGGGAATCAGAGGCGGGGATTCAGAGTTGGGGAATCAGAGGCGGGGAAACAGAGGCGGGGAATCAGATATGGGGAATCAGAGGTGGGGAATCAGAGGTTGGGAATCAGAAGCAGGGAATACGAGGCGGGGAATCAGAGGCGGGGAATCAGAGGCTGGGAATCAGAGGCAGGGAATCAGACGCAGGGAATCAGAGGCGGGGAATCATAGCTTGCGAATTAGAGGAGGGGAATCAGAGTTGGGGAATCAGAGGCGGAAAATCAGATATGGGGAAAGAGAGGCGGGGAATCAGAGGCGGGGAAACAGAGGCGGGGAATCATATATGGGGAATCAGAGGCGGGGAATCAGAGGCAGGGAATCAGATGTGCGGAATCAGAGATGGGGAATCAGAGGCAGGGAATCAGAATCAGAAGCAGGGAATCAGTGGCAGGGAATCAGAGGCTGGGAATAAAAGGCGGGGAATCAGAGGCAGGGAATCGGATGTGCGGAATCAGAGATGGGGAATCAGAGGTGGGGATTCAGAGGTGGTGAATCAGAGAAGGGGAATCAGAGGCTGGGAATCAGAGGCAGGGAATCAGATGCAGGGAATCAGAGGCGGGGAATCATAGCTGGCGAATTAGAGGAGGGGAATCAGAGTTGGTGAATCAGAGGCGGGGAATCAGAGGCAGGGAATCAGATATGGGGAATCAGAGGCGGGGAATCAGAGGTGGGGAATCATAGGCAGGGAATCGGATGTGCGGAATCAGAGATGGGGTGTCAGAGGTGGGGAATCAGAGGTGGTGAGTCAGAGATGGGGAATCAGAGGCGGGGAATCAGAGGCAGGGAATCAGAAACGGGGAATCAGAGGCGGGCAATCATAACTGGCGAATCAGAGGAGGGGAATCAGTGGTGGGGAATCAGAGGCGGGGAATCAGATATGGTGAATCAGAGGTGGGGAATCAGAGGCGGGGAAACAGAGGCCGGGAATCAGATATGTTGTATCAGAGGTGGGGAATCAGAGGTGGGAAATCAGAGCTGGGGAATCAGAGGCGGGGAAATCTGAGTTGGGGAATCAGAGTCCGGGAATCAGAGATGGGAAATCAGAGGAGGGGAATCAAATATGGGGAATCAGAGGCGGGGAATCAGAGTTGGGGAATCAGAGTCCGGGAATCAGAGATGGGGAATCAGAGGCGGGGAATCAAATATGGGGAATAAGAGGCGGGGAATCAGAGGCGGGGAAACAGAGGCGGTGAATCAGATATGGGCAATCAGAGGTGGCGAATCAGAGGTAGAGAATCAGAGATGGGGAAGCAGAGGTGGGGAATCAGAGGCGGGAAATCAGAGCTGGGGAATCAGAGGCGGGGAATCAGAGTTGGGGAATCAGAGTCCGGGAATCAGAGATGGGGAATCAAAGGCGGGGAATCAAATATGGGGAATCAGAGGCGGGGAATCAGAGGCGGGGAAACAGAGGCGGTGAATCAGATATGGGGAATCAGAGGTGGCGAATCAGAGGTTGAGAATCAGAGATGGGGAAGCAGAGGTGGGGAATCAGATGTGATGAATTAGAGATGGGGAATCAGAGGCGGGGTATCAGAGGCGGCCAATCAGAGGCGGGGAATCAGAGGCGTGGAATCAGATATGGGAAATCAGAGGTGGGGAATCAGAGGCGGGGAAACAGAGGCGGGGAATCAGATATGGGGTATCAGAGGTGGGGAATCAGGGGCGGGGAATCAGTGGCAGGGAATCAGAGGAGGGGATTCAGAGGCGGGGAATCAGAGGCAGGGAATCAGACACTGGGAATCAGAGGTGGTGAATCAGGGATGGGGAATGAGAGGCCGGGAAACAGAGGTGGGGAATCAGAGACCGGGAATCAGAGATGGGGAATCAGAGGCGGGGAATCAGATATGGGGAATCAGAGGCGGGGAATCAGAAGCGGGGAAACAGAGGCGATGAATCAGATATTCGGAATCAGAGGTTGCGAATCAGAGGTAGAGAATCAGAGATGGGGAAGCAGAGGTGGGGAATCAGATGTGATGAATTAGAGATGGGGAATCAGAGGCGGGGTATCAGAGGTGCCAATCAGAGGCGGTGAAACAGAGGCGGGGAATCAGATATGGGGAAACAGAGGCGGGGAATCAGAGGCAGGGAAACAGAGGCGGGGAATCAGATATGGGGATTCAGAGGTGGGGAATAACAGGTTGCGAATCAGAGGCAGGGAATCAGAGGCGGGGAATCAGAGGCGGGGAATCAGAGGCAGGGAATCGGATGTGCAGAATCAGAGATGGGGAATCAGAGGTGGGGAATCAGAGGTGGTGAATCAGAGATGGGGAATCAAAGGCGTGGAATCAGAGGCAGGGTCAGACACGGGGAATCAAGAGGCGGGGAATCAGATGCGGGGAACCAGAGGAGGGGAATCATAGCATGCGAATCAGAGGCGGGGAATCAGAGGTGGGGAATCATAGGCGGGGAATCAGATATGGGGAATCAGAGGGGTGGAATCAGAGGCGGGGAAACAGAGGCGGGGAATCAGATATGTTGGATCAGAGGTGGGGAATCAGAGGCGGGGAATCAGAGCTGGGGAATCAGAGGCGGGGAATCAGAGTTGGGGAATCAGAGGCAGGGAATCAGATATGGGGAATCAGAGGTGGGGAATCAGAGGCGGGGAAACAGAGGCGGGGAATCAGATATGGGGTATCAGAGGTGGGGAATCAGGGGCGGGGAATCAGTGGCAGGGAATCAGAGGAGGGGATTCAGAGGCGGGGAATCAGAGGCAGGGAATCAGACACTGGGAGTCAGAGGCGGTGAATCAGGGATTGGGAATCAGAGGCCGGGAAACAGAGGTGGGGAATCAGAGACCGGGAATCAGAGATGGGGAATCTGAGGTGGGGAATCAGATATGGGTAATCAGAGGCGGGGAATCAGAGGCAGGGAAACAGAGGCGGTGAATCAGATATTGGGAATCAGAGGTGGCGAATCAGAGGTAGAGAATCGGAGATGGGGAAGCAGAGGTGGGGAATCAGATGTGATGAATTAGAGATGGGGAATCAGAGGCGGGGTATCAGAGGTGCCAATCAGAGGCGGGGAAACAGAGGCGGGGAATCAGATATGGGGAATCAGAGGTGGGGAATAAGAGGTTGCGAATCAGAGGCAGGGAATCAGAGGCGGGGAATCAGAGGCGGGGAATCAGAGGCAGGGAATCGGATGTGCGGAATCAGAGATGGGGTATCAGAGGTGGGGAATCAGAGGTGGTGAGTCAGACATGGGGAATCAGAGGCGGGGAATCAGAGGCAGGGAATCAGAAACGGGGAATCAGAGGCGGGCAATCATAACTGGCGAATCAGAGGAGGGGAATCAGTGGTGGGGAATCAGAGGCGGGGAATCAGATATGGTGAATCAGAGGTGGGGAATCAGATGCGGGGAAACAGAGGCCGGGAATCAGATATGTTGTATCACAGGTGGGGAATCAGAGGCGGGAAATCAGAGCTGGGGATTCAGAGGCGGGGAAATCAGAGTTGGGGAATCAGAGTCCGGGAATCAGAGATGGGAAATCAGAGGAGGGGAATCAAATATGGGGAATCAGAGGCGGGGAATCAGAGTTGGGGAATGAGTCCGGGAATCAGAGATGGGGAATCAGAGGCGGGGAATCAAATATGGGGAATCAGAGGCGGGGAATCAGATGCGGGGAAACAGAGGCGGTGAATCAGATATGGGCAATCAGAGGTGGCGAATCAGAGGTAGAGTATCAGAGATGGGGAAGCAGAGGTGGGGAATCAGATGTGATGAATTAGAGATGGGGAATCAGAGGCGGGGTATCAGAGGCGGGGAATCAGAGTTGGGGAATCAGAGGAGGGGAATCAGATATGGGGAAACAGAGGCCGGGAATCAGAGGCAGGGAAACAGAGGCGGGGAATCAGATATGGGGAATCAGAGGTGGGGAATTAGAGGTTGCAAATCAGAGGCAGGGAATCAGAGGCGGGGAATCAGAGGCGGGGAATCAGAGGCAGGGAATCGGATGAGCGGAATCAGAGATGGGGAATCAGAGGTGGGAAATCAGAGGTGGAGAATCAGAGAAGGGGAATCAGAGGCGGGGAATCAGATGCAGGGAATCAGATGCAGGGAATCAGAGGCGGGGAATCATAGCTGGCGAATCAGAGGAGGGGAATCAGAGTTGGGGAATCAGAGGCGGGGAATCAGATATGGGGAAACAGAGGTGGGGAATCAGAGGCGGGGAAACAGAGGCGGGGAATCAGATATGGGGATTCAGAGGTGGGGAATCAGAGGTTGGGAATCAGAGGCAGGGAATCAGAGGCGGGGAATCAGAGGCAGGGAATCAGATGCGGGGAATCAGAGGCAGGGACTCAGAGCTGGGGAATCAGAGGCGTGGAATCAGAGTTGGGGAATCAGAGGCGTGGAATTAGATATGGCGAAACAGAGGCGGGGAATCAGAGACGGGGAAACAGAGGCGGGGAATCAGATATGGGGAATCAGCGGTGGCGAATTTAAGGCGGTGTATCAGAGATGGGGAATCAGGGCAGGGAATCAGAGGCAGGGAATCAAACACGGGGAATCAGAGGCGGGGAATCAGAGCTGGGGAATCAGAGGCGGGGATTCAGAGTTGGGGAATCAGAGGCGGGGAAACAGAGGCGGGGAATCAGATATGGGGAATCAGAGGTGGGGAATCAGAGGTTGGGAATCAGAAGCAGGGAATACGAGGCGGGGAATCAGAGGCGGGGAATCAGAGGCAGGGAATCCGATGTGCGGAATCGGTAATGGGGAATCAGAGGCAGGGAATCAGAGTCGGGGAATCAGTGGCGGAGAATCAGAGGCCGGGAATCAGATATGGGGAAACTGAGGCGGGGAATCAGAGGCGGGGAAACAGAGGCGGGGAATCAGATATGGGGAATCAGAGGTGGGGAATCAGAGGTTGGGAATCAGAGGCAGGGAATCAGAGGCTGGGAATCAGATATGGGGTATCAGAGGTGGGGAATCAGGGGCGGGGAATCAGTGGCAGGGAATCAGAGGAGGGGATTCAGAGGCGGGGAATCAGAGGCAGGGAATCAGACACTGGGAGTAAGAGGCGGTGAATCAGGGATTGGGAATCAGAGGCCGGGAAACAGAGGTGGGGAATCAGAGACCGGGAATCAGAGGCGGGAAATCAGAGCTGGGGAATCAGAGGCGGGGAATCAGAGTTGGGGAATCAGAGGCGGAGAATCAGATATGGGGAATCAGAGGCGGAGAAGCAGATATGGGGAAATAGAGGCGGGGAATCAGATATGGGGAATCAGAGGCGGGGAATCAGATATGGGGAATCAGAGGCTGGGAATCAGAGGGGGGGAAACAGAGGCGGGGAATAAGATATGGGGAATCAGATGTGGGGAATCAGGGGCGGGGAATCAGTGGCAGGGAATCAGAGGCGGGGAATCAGAGGCGGGGAATCAAAGGAAGGGAATCAGACACGGGGAATCAGAGGTGGGGAATCAGAGATAGGGAATCAGAGGCGGGGAATCACAGGCAGGGAATCAGACGCGGGGAATCAGAGGCGGGGAATCAGAGCTGGGGAATCAGAGGTGGGGAATCAGAGTCGGGGAATCAGAGGCAGGGAATCGGTTGTGCGGAATCAGAGATGGGGAATCAGATGTGGGGAATCAGAGGCAGTGAATCAGAGATGGGGAATCAGAGGCGGGGAATCAGAGGCAAGAAATCAGACGGGGATTCAGAGGCTGGGAATCAGACGGGGGGAATCAAAGGCGGGGAATCAGAGCTGGTGAATCAGAGGCAGGGAATCAGAGTTGGGGATTCAGAGGCGGGGAATCAGATATGGGGAAACAGAGGCGGGGAATGAGAGGCGGGCAAGCAGAGGCGGGGTATTAGATATGGGGAATCAGAGGTGGGGAATCAGAGGTGGTGAATCAGAGATGGGGAATCACAGGCGGGGAATCAGAGGCAGCGAATAGAACGCGGGGAATCAGAGGCAGGGAATCAGAGCTGGGGAATCAGAGGCGGGGAATCAGATATGGGGAAACAGAGGCGGGGAATCAGAGGCGGGGAAACAGAGGCGGGGAATCAGACATGGGGAATCGGATGCGGGGAATCAGAGGCGGGGAATCAGAGCTGGGGAATCAGAGGCGGTGAATCAGAGTTGGGGCATCAGAGGTGGGGAATTAGATATGGGGAAACAGAGGCGGGGAATCAGAGGTGGGGAAACAGAGGCGGGGAATCAGATATGGGGAATCAGAGGTGGGGAATCAGAGGCAGGGAATCAGATGTGCGGAATCAGAGATGGGGAATCAGAGGCAGGGAATCAGAATCAGAAGCGGGGAATCAGAGGCCGGGAATCAGATGCTGGGAATAAGAGGCCGGGAATCAGAGGTGGGGAATCAGAGTCCGGGAATCAGAGATGGGGATTCAGAGGCGGGGAATGAGATATTGAGAATCAGAGGCGGGGAATCAGAGGCGGGGAAACAGAGGTGGGGAATCAGATATGGGGAATCAGAGGTGGCGAATCAAAGGCGGTGTATCAGAGATGGGGAATCAGAGGCGGGGAATCAGAGGCAGGGAATCAGATGCGGGGATTCAGAGGCGGGGAATCAGAGCTGGCGAATCAGAGGCGGGGAATCAGAGGTGGGCAATCAGAGCCGGGGAATCAGATATGGGGAATCAGAGGCGGGGAATCAGAGGCGGGGAAACAGAGGTGGGGAATCAGATATGGGGAATCAGAGGTGGGGAATCAGAGGCTGTGAATCAGAGGGAGGGAATCAGAAGCGGGGAATCAGAGGCGGGGATTCAGAGCTGGGGAATCAGAGGCGGGGAATCAGAGTTGTGGAATCAGAGGCAGGGAATCAGATATGGGGAATCAGAGGCGGGGAATCAGATGCGGAGAAACAGAGGCGGGGAATCAGATATGGGGAATCAGAGGTGGGGAATCAGGGGCAGGGAATCAGTGGCAGGGAAGCAGAGGCGGGGAATCTGAGGCGGGGAATCAGAGGCAGGGAATCAGACACGGGGAATCAGAGGCGGGGAATCAGAGATGGCGAATCAGAGGCGGGGAATCAGAGGCAGGGAATCGGACGCCGGGAATCAGAGGCGGGGAATCAGAGCTGGGGAATCAGAGGCGGGGAATCAGAGTTGGGGAATCAGAGGCGGGGAATCAGATATGGGGAAATAGAGGCGGGGAATCAGATATGGGGAATCAGAGGTGTGGAATCAGAGGTTGGGAATCAGAGGCAGGGAATCAGAGGCGGGGAAACAGAGGCGGGGATTCAGATATGGGGAATCAGAGGTGGCGAATCAAAGGCGGTGAAACAGAGATGGGGAATCAGGGCAGGGAATCAGAGGCAGGGAATCAGAGCTGGGGAAACAGAGGCGGGGAATCAGATATGGGGAATCAGAGGTGGGGAATCAGGGGTGGGGAATCAGTGGCAGGGAATCAGAGCTGGGGAATCAGAGCTGGGGAATCAGAGCTGGGGAAACAGAGGCGGGGAATCAGATATGGGGAATCAGAGGTGGGGAATCAGGGGCGGGGAATCAGTGGCAGGGAATCAGAGGCCGGGAATAAAAGGCGGGGAATCAGAGCTGGGGAATCAGAGGCGGGGAATCAGAGTTGGGGAATCAGAGGAGGGGAATCAGATATGGGGAAACAGAGGCCGGGAATCAGAGGCAGGGAAACAGAGGCGGGGAATCAGATATGGGGAATCAGAGGTGGGGAATTAGAGGTGGGGATTCAGAGGTGGTGAATCAGAGAAGGGGAATCAGAGGCTGGGAATCAGAGGCAGGGAATCAGACGCAGGGAATCAGAGGCGGGGAATCATAGCTTGCGAATTAGAGGAGGGGAATCAGAGTTGGGGAATCAGAGGCGGGGAATCAGATATGGGGAAAGAGAGGCGGGGAATCAGAGGCGGGGAAACAGAGGCGGGGAATCATATATGGGGAATCAGAGGTGGGGAATCAGAGGCAGGGAATCAGATGTGCGGAATCAGAGATGGGGAATCAGAGGCAGGGAATCAGAATCAGAAGCAGGGAATCAGTGGCAGGGAATCAGAGGCTGGGAATAAATGGCGGGGAATCAGAGGCAGGGAATCGGATGTGCGGAATCAGAGATGGGGAATCAGAGGTGGGGATTCAGAGGTGGTGAATCAGAGAAGGGGAATCAGAGGCTGGGAATCAGAGGCAGGGAATCAGATGCAGGGAATCAGAGGCGGGGAATCATAGCTTGCGAATTAGAGGAGGGGAATCAGAGTTGGTGAATCAGAGGCGGGGAATCAGATATGGGGAAACAGAGGCGGGGAATCAGAGGTGGGGAAACAGAGGCGGGGAATCAGAGATGGGGAATCAGAGTTGGGGAATCAGGGGCAGGGAATCAGTGGCAGGGAATCAGACGCGGGGAATCAGAGGCGGGGAATCAGAGGCGGGGAATCAGAGGCGGGGAATCAGAGGCAGGGAATCGGATGTGCGGAATCAGAGATGGGGAATCAGAGGTGGGGATTCAGAGGTGGTGAATCAGAGAAGGGGAATCAGAGGCTGGGAATCAGAGGCAGGGAATCAGACGCAGGGAATAAGAGGCGGGGAATCATAGCTGGCGAATTAGAGGAGGGGAATCAGAGTTGGGGAATCAGATGCGGGGAATCATATATGGGGAATCAGAGGTGGGGAATCAGGGGCAGGGAATCAGTGGCAGGGAATCAGAGGCGGGGAATCATAGCTGGCGAATTAGAGGAAGGGAATCAGAGTTGGGGAAACAGAGGCGGGGAATCAGATATGGGGAATCAGAGGTGGGGAATCAGGGGCAGGGAATCAGTGGCAGGGAATCAGACGCGGGGAATCAGAGGCGGGGAATCAGAGGCAGGGAATCAGACACGGGGAATCAGAGGCGGGGAATCAGAGATGGGGAATCAGAGGCGGGGAATCAGAGGCAGGGAATCAGTGGCCGGGAATCAGATGCTGGGAATAAGAGGCCGGGAATCAGAGGTGGGGAAACAGAGGCGGGGTATCAGATATGGGGAATCAGAGGTGGGGAATCAGGGGCGGGTAATCAGTGGCAGGGAATCAGAGGCCGGGAATAAAAGACGGGGAATCAAAGCTGGGGAATCAGAGGCGGGGAATCAGAGTTGGGGAATCAGAGGAGGGGAATCAGATATGGGGAAACAGAGGCCGGGAATCAGAGGCAGGGAAAGAGAGGCGGGGAATCAGATATGGGGAATCAGAGGTGGGGAATTAGAGGTTGCGAATCAGAGGCGGGGAATCAGAGGCGGGGAATCAGAGGCAGGGAATCGGATGTGCGGAATCAGAGATGGGGAATCAGAGGTGGGGGTTCAGAGGTGGTGAATCAGAGAAGGGGAATCAGAGGCTGGGAATCAGAGGCATGGAATCAGACGCAGGGAATCAGAGGCGGGGAATCATAGCTGGCGAATTAGAGGAGGGGAATCAGAGTTGGGGAAACAGAGGCGGGGAATCAGATATGGGGAATCAGAGGTGGGGAATCAGAGGCAGGGAATCAGATGTGCGGAATCAGAGATGGGGAATCAGAGGCAGGGAATCAGAATCAGAAGCAGGGAATCAGAGGCCGGGAATCAGAGGCCGGAATCAGATGCTGGGAATCAGAGGCCTGGAATCAGAGGCGGGGAATCAGAGGCAGGGAATCAGATGCGGGGAATCAGAGGCGGGGAATCAGAGCTGGGGAATCAGAGGCAGGGTATTAGAGTTGGGGAATCAGAGGCGGGGAATCAGATATGGGGAAACAGAGGTGGGGAATCAGAGGCGGGGAAACAGAGGCAGGGAATCAGATATGGGGAATCAGAGGCGGGGAATCAGAGGTGGGGAATCATAGGCAGGGAATCGGATGTGCGGAATCAGAGATGGGGTGTCAGAGGTGGGGAATCAGAGGTGGTGAGTCAGAGATGGGGAATCAGAGGCGGGGAATCAGAGGCAGGGAATCAGAAACGGGGAATCAGAGGCGGGCAATCATAACTGGCGAATCAGAGGAGGGGAATCAGTGGTGGGGAATCAGAGGCGGGGAATCAGATATGGTGAATCAGAGGTGGGGAATCAGAGGCGGGGAAACAGAGGCCGGGAATCAGATATGTTGTATCAGAGGTGGGGAATCAGAGGTGGGAAATCAGAGCTGGGGAATCAGAGGCGGGGAAATCTGAGTTGGGGAATCAGAGTCCGGGAATCAGAGATGGGAAATCAGAGGAGGGGAATCAAATATGGGGAATCAGAGGCGGGGAATCAGAGTTGGGGAATCAGAGTCCGGGAATCAGAGATGGGGAATCAGAGGCGGGGAATCAAATATGGGGAATAAGAGGCGGGGAATCAGAGGCGGGGAAACAGAGGCGGTGAATCAGATATGGGCAATCAGAGGTGGCGAATCAGAGGTAGAGAATCAGAGATGTGGAAGCAGAGGTGGGGAATCAGAGGCGGGAAATCAGAGCTGGGGAATCAGAGGCGGGGAATCAGAGTTGGGGAATCAGAGTCCGGGAATCAGAGATGGGGAATCAAAGGCGGGGAATCAAATATGGGGAATCAGAGGCGGGGAATCAGAGGCGGGGAAACAGAGGCGGTGAATCAGATATGGGGAATCAGAGGTGGCGAATCAGAGGTTGAGAATCAGAGATGGGGAAGCAGAGGTGGGGAATCAGATGTGATGAATTAGAGATGGGGAATCAGAGGCGGGGTATCAGAGGCGGCCAATCAGAGGCGGGGAATCAGAGGCGTGGAATCAGATATGGGAAATCAGAGGTGGGGAATCAGAGGCGGGGAAACAGAGGCGGGGAATCAGATATGGGGTATCAGAGGTGGGGAATCAGGGGCGGGGAATCAGTGGCAGGGAATCAGAGGAGGGGATTCAGAGGCGGGGAATCAGAGGCAGGGAATCAGACACTGGGAATCAGAGGTGGTGAATCAGGGATGGGGAATGAGAGGCCGGGAAACAGAGGTGGGGAATCAGAGACCGGGAATCAGAGATGGGGAATCAGAGGCGGGGAATCAGATATGGGGAATCAGAGGCGGGGAATCAGAAGCGGGGAAACAGAGGCGATGAATCAGATATTCGGAATCAGAGGTTGCGAATCAGAGGTAGAGAATCAGAGATGGGGAAGCAGAGGTGGGGAATCAGATGTGATGAATTAGAGATGGGGAATCAGAGGCGGGGTATCAGAGGTGCCAATCAGAGGCGGTGAAACAGAGGCGGGGAATCAGATATGGGGAAACAGAGGCGGGGAATCAGAGGCAGGGAAACAGAGGCGGGGAATCAGATATGGGGATTCAGAGGTGGGGAATAACAGGTTGCGAATCAGAGGCAGGGAATCAGAGGCGGGGAATCAGAGGCGGGGAATCAGAGGCAGGGAATCGGATGTGCAGAATCAGAGATGGGGAATCAGAGGTGGGGAATCAGAGGTGGTGAATCAGAGATGGGGAATCAAAGGCGTGGAATCAGAGGCAGGGTCAGACACGGGGAATCAAGAGGCGGGGAATCAGATGCGGGGAACCAGAGGAGGGGAATCATAGCATGCGAATCAGAGGCGGGGAATCAGAGGTGGGGAATCATAGGCGGGGAATCAGATATGGGGAATCAGAGGGGGGGAATCAGAGGCGGGGAAACAGAGGCGGGGAATCAGATATGTTGGATCAGAGGTGGGGAATCAGAGGCGGGGAATCAGAGCTGGGGAATCAGAGGCGGGGAATCAGAGTTGGGGAATCAGAGGCAGGGAATCAGATATGGGGAATCAGAGGTGGGGAATCAGAGGCGGGGAAACAGAGGCGGGGAATCAGATATGGGGTATCAGAGGTGGGGAATCAGGGGCGGGGAATCAGTGGCAGGGAATCAGAGGAGGGGATTCAGAGGCGGGGAATCAGAGGCAGGGAATCAGACACTGGGAGTCAGAGGCGGTGAATCAGGGATTGGGAATCAGAGGCCGGGAAACAGAGGTGGGGAATCAGAGACCGGGAATCAGAGATGGGGAATCTGAGGTGGGGAATCAGATATGGGTAATCAGAGGCGGGGAATCAGAGGCAGGGAAACAGAGGCGGTGAATCAGATATTGGGAATCAGAGGTGGCGAATCAGAGGTAGAGAATCGGAGATGGGGAAGCAGAGGTGGGGAATCAGATGTGATGAATTAGAGATGGGGAATCAGAGGCGGGGTATCAGAGGTGCCAATCAGAGGCGGGGAAACAGAGGCGGGGAATCAGATATGGGGAATCAGAGGTGGGGAATAAGAGGTTGCGAATCAGAGGCAGGGAATCAGAGGCGGGGAATCAGAGGCGGGGAATCAGAGGCAGGGAATCGGATGTGCGGAATCAGAGATGGGGTATCAGAGGTGGGGAATCAGAGGTGGTGAGTCAGACATGGGGAATCAGAGGCGGGGAATCAGAGGCAGGGAATCAGAAACGGGGAATCAGAGGCGGGCAATCATAACTGGCGAATCAGAGGAGGGGAATCAGTGGTGGGGAATCAGAGGCGGGGAATCAGATATGGTGAATCAGAGGTGGGGAATCAGATGCGGGGAAACAGAGGCCGGGAATCAGATATGTTGTATCACAGGTGGGGAATCAGAGGCGGGAAATCAGAGCTGGGGATTCAGAGGCGGGGAAATCAGAGTTGGGGAATCAGAGTCCGGGAATCAGAGATGGGAAATCAGAGGAGGGGAATCAAATATGGGGAATCAGAGGCGGGGAATCAGAGTTGGGGAATGAGTCCGGGAATCAGAGATGGGGAATCAGAGGCGTGGAATCAAATATGGGGAATCAGAGGCGGGGAATCAGATGCGGGGAAACAGAGGCGGTGAATCAGATATGGGCAATCAGAGGTGGCGAATCAGAGGTAGAGAATCAGAGATGGGGAAGCAGAGTTGGGGAATCAGATGTGATGAATTAGAGATGGGGAATCAGAGGCGGGGTATCAGAGGCGGGGAATCAGAGTTGGGGAATCAGAGGAGGGGAATCAGATATGGGGAAACAGAGGCCGGGAATCAGAGGCAGGGAAACAGAGGCGGGGAATCAGATATGGGGAATCAGAGGTGGGGAATTAGAGGTTGCGAATCAGAGGCAGGGAATCAGAGGCGGGGAATCAGAGGCGGGGAATCAGAGGCAGGGAATCGGATGAGCGGAATCAGAGATGGGGAATCAGAGGTGGGAAATCAGAGGTGGAGAATCAGAGAAGGGGAATCAGAGGCGGGGAATCAGATGCAGGGAATCAGATGCAGGGAATCAGAGGCGGGGAATCATAGCTGGCGAATCAGAGGAGGGGAATCAGAGTTGGGGAATCAGAGGCGGGGAATCAGATATGGGGAAACAGAGGTGGGGAATCAGAGGCGGGGAAACAGAGGCGGGGAATCAGATATGGGGATTCAGAGGTGGGGAATCAGAGGTTGGGAATCAGAGGCAGGGAATCAGAGGCGGGGAATCAGAGGCAGGGAATCAGATGCGGGGAATCAGAGGCAGGGACTCAGAGCTGGGGAATCAGAGGCGTGGAATCAGAGTTGGGGAATCAGAGGCGTGGAATTAGATATGGCGAAACAGAGGCGGGGAATCAGAGACGGGGAAACAGAGGCGGGGAATCAGATATGGGGAATCAGCGGTGGCGAATTTAAGGCGGTGTATCAGAGATGGGGAATCAGGGCAGGGAATCAGAGGCAGGGAATCAAACACGGGGAATCAGAGGCGGGGAATCAGAGCTGGGGAATCAGAGGCGGGGATTCAGAGTTGGGGAATCAGAGGAGGGGAAACAGAGGCGGGGAATCAGATATGGGGAATCAGAGGTGGGGAATCAGAGGTTGGGAATCAGAAGCAGGGAATACGAGGCGGGGAATCAGAGGCGGGGAATCAGAGGCAGGGAATCCGATGTGCGGAATCGGTAATGGGGAATCAGAGGCAGGGAATCAGAGTCGGGGAATCAGTGGCGGAGAATCAGAGGCCGGGAATCAGATATGGGGAAACTGAGGCGGGGAATCAGAGGCGGGGAAACAGAGGCGGGGAATCAGATATGGGGAATCAGAGGTGGGGAATCAGAGGTTGGGAATCAGAGGCAGGGAATCAGAGGCTGGGAATCAGATATGGGGTATCAGAGGTGGGGAATCAGGGGCGGGGAATCAGTGGCAGGGAATCAGAGGAGGGGATTCAGAGGCGGGGAATCAGAGGCAGGGAATCAGACACTGGGAGTCAGAGGCGGTGAATCAGGGATTGGGAATCAGAGGCCGGGAAACAGAGGTGGGGAATCAGAGACCGGGAATCAGAGATGGGGAATCTGAGGCGGGGAATCAGATATGGGTAATCAGAGGCGGGGAATCAGAGGCAGGGAAACAGAGGCGGTGAATCAGATATTGGGAATTAGAGGTGGCGAATCAGAGGTAGAGAATCGGAGATGGGGAAGCAGAGGTGGGGAATCAGATGTGATGAATTAGAGATGGGGAATCAGAGGCGGGGTATCAGAGGTGCCAATCAGAGGCGGGGAAACAGAGGCGGGGAATCAGATATGGGGAATCAGAGGTGGGGAATAAGAGGTTGCGAATCAGAGGCAGGGAATCAGAGGCGGGGAATCAGAGGCGGGGAATCAGAGGCCGGGAATCGGATGTGCAAAATCAGAGATGGGGTATCAGAGGTGGGGAATCAGAGGTGGTGAGTCAGACATGGGGAATCAGAGGCGGGGAATCAGAGGCAGGGAATCAGAAACGGGGAATCAGAGGCGGGCAATCATAACTGGCGAATCAGAGGAGGGGAATCAGTGGTGGGGAATCAGAGGCGGGGAATCAGATATGGTGAATCAGAGGTGGGGAATCAGATGCGGGGAAACAGAGGCCGGGAATCAGATATGTTGTATCACAGGTGGGGAATCAGAGGCGGGAAATCAGAGATGGGAAATCAGAGGAGGGGAATCAAATATGGGGAATCAGAGGCGGGGAATCAGAGTTGGGGAATGAGTCCGGGAATCAGAGATGGGGAATCAGAGGCGGGGAATCAAATATGGGGAATCAGAGGCGGGGAATCAGATGCGGGGAAACAGAGGCGGTGAATCAGATATGGGCAATCAGAGGTGGCGAATCAGAGGTAGAGAATCAGAGATGGGGAAGCAGAGGTGGGGAATCAGATGTGATGAATTAGAGATGGAAAATCAGAGGCGGGGTATCAGAGGCGGGGAATCAGAGTTGGGGAATCAGAGGAGGGGAATCAGATATGGGGAAACAGAGGCCGGGAATCAGAGGCAGGGAAACAGAGGCGGGGAATCAGATATGGGGAATCATAGGCAGGGAATCGGATGAGCGGAATCTGAGATGGGGAATCAGAGGTGGGAAATCAGAGGTGGAGAATCAGAGAAGGGGAATCAGAGGCGGGGAATCAGATGCAGGGAATCAGATGCAGGGAATCAGAGGCGGGGAATCATAGCTGGCGAATCAGAGGAGGGGAATCAGAGTTGGGGAATCAGAGGCGGGGAATCAGATATGGGGAAACAGAGGTGGGGAATCAGAGGCGGGGAAACAGAGGCGGGGAATCAGATATGGGGATTCAGAGGTGGGGAATCAGAGGTTGGGAATCAGAGGCAGGGAATCAGAGGCGGGGAATCAGAGGCAGGGAATCAGATGCGGGGAATCAGAGGCAGGGAATCAGAGCTGGGGAATCAGAGGCGGGGAATCAGAGTTGGGGAATCAGAGGCGTGGAATTAGATATGGCGAAACAGAGGCGGGGAATCAGAGACGGGGAAACAGAGGCGGGGAATCAGATATGAGGAATCAGCGGTGGCGAATTTAAGGCGGTGTATCAGAGATGGGGAATCAGGGCAGCGAATCAGAGGCAGGGAATCAAACACGGGGAATCAGAGGCGGGGAATCAGAGCTGGGGAATCAGAGGCGGGGATTCAGAGTTGGGGAATCAGAGGCGGGGAAACAGAGGCGGGGAATCAGATATGGGGAATCAGAGGTGGGGAATCAGAGGTTGGGAATCAGAAGCAGGGAATACGAGGCGGGGAATCAGAGGCGGGGAATCAGAGGCAGGGAATCCGATGTGCGGAATCGGAGATGGGGAATCAGAGACAGGGAATCAGAGTCGGGGAATCAGAGGCGGAGAATCAGAGGCCGGGAATCAGATATGGGGAAACTGAGGCGGGGAATCAGAGGCGGGGAAACAGAGGCGGGGAATCAGATATGGGGAATCAGAGGTGGGGAATCAGAGGTTGGGAATCAGAGGCAGGGAATCAGAGGTTGGGAATCAGATGCAGGGAATCAGATGCGGGGAATCAGAGGCGGGGAATCAGAGCTGGGGAATCAGAGGTGGGGAATCAGAGTTGGGGAATCAGAGTCGGGGACTTAGATATGGGGAAACAGAGGCGGGGAATCAGAGGCGGGGAAACAGACGCGGGGAATCAGAGGCGGGGATTCAGAGCTGGGGAATCAGAGGCGGGGAATCAGAGTTGGGGAATCAGAGGCGCGGAATCAGATATGGGGAATCAGAGGCGGGGAATCAGAGGCGGGGAAACAGAGGCAGGGAATCAGATATGGGGAATCAGAGGTGGGGTATCAGGGGCAGGGAATCAGTGGCAGGGAATCAGAGGCGGGGAATCAGAGGCGGGGAATCAGAGGCAGGGAATCAGACACGGGGAATCAGATATGGGGAAACAGAGGCGGGGAATCAGAGGCGGGCAAACAGAGGCGGGGAATTAGATATGGGGAATCAGAGGTGGGGAATCAGAGGTGGTGAATCAGAGATGGGGAATCACAGGCGGGGAATCAAAGGCGGGGAAACAGAGGCGGGGAATCAGATAATGGGAATCGGATGCGGGGAATCAGAGGCGGGGAATCAGAGCTGGGGAATCAGAGGCGGGGTATCAGAGTTGGGGCATCTGAGGTGGGGAATTAGATATGGGGAAACAGAGGCGGGGAATCAGAGGCGGGGAAACAGAGGTGGGGAATCAGATATGGGGAATCAGAGGTGGGGAATCAGAGGCAGGGAATCAGATGTGCGGAATCAGAGATGGGGAATCAGAGGCAGGGAATCAGAATCAGAAGCGGGGAATCAGAGGCCGGGAATCAGAGGCCGGGATTCAGATGCCGGGAATAAGAGGCCGGGAATCAGAGGTGGGGAATCAGAGTCCGGGAATCAGAGATGGGGATTCAGAGGCGGGGAATGATATATGGGGAATCAGAGGCGGGGAATCAGAGGCGGGGAATCAGAGGCAGTAAATCAAACTCGGGGAATCAGAGGCGGGGAATCAGAGGTAGGGAATCAGATATGGGGAATCAGAGGTGGCGAATCAAAGGCGGTGAATCAGAGATGGGGAAACAGAGGCGGGGAATCAGAGGCAGGGAATCAAACACGGGGAATCAGAGGCGGGGAATCAGAGCTGGGGAATCAGAGGCGGGGAATCAGAGTTGGGAAATCAGAGGCGGGGAATCAGATATGGGGAAACAGGGGCGGGGAATCAGAGGCAGGGAAACAGAGGCGGGGAATCAGATATGGGGAATCAGGGGTGGGGAATCAGAGGTTGGGAATCAGATGCAGGGAATCAGAGGCGTGGAAACAGAGGCGGGGATTCAGATGTGGTGAATCAGAGATGGGGAATCAGAGGCAGGGAATCAGAATCAGAAGCGGGGTATCAGTGGCCGGGAATCAGAGGAAGGTAATCAGATGCAGGGGATCAAACACGGGGAATCAGATGCGGGGAATCAGAGGCGGGGAATCAGAGCTGGGGAATCACAGGCGGGGAATCAGAGATGGGGAATCAGAGGCGGGGAATCAGAGGCAGGGAATCAGATGCGGGGAATCAGAGGCGGGGAATCAGAGCTGGCGAATCAGAGGCGGGGAATCAGAAGTGGGCAATCAGAGGATGGGAATCAGATATGGGGAATCAGAGACGGGGAATCAGAGCTGGGGAATCACAGGCGGGGAAACAGAGGCGGGGAATCAGAGGCGGTGAAACAGAGGCGGGGAATCAGATATTGGGAATCAGAGGTGGGGAATCAGAGGTTGTGAATCAGAGGCCTGGAATCAGAGGCGTGGAATCAGAGGCAGGGAATCAGATGCGGGGAATCAGAGGAGGGGAATCAGAGCTGGGGAATCAGAGGCGGGGAATCAGAGGTGGGCAATCAGAGGCCGGGAATCAGAGGTGGTGAATCAGAGATGGGGAATCAGAGGCGGGGAATCAGTGGCAGGGAATCAGATATGGGGAATCAGAGGCGTGGAATCAGAGGCAGGGAATCAGACACGGGGAATCAGACACGGGGAATCAGAGGTGGGGAATCAGAGATGGGGATTCAGAGGCGGTGAATCAGAGATGGGGAATCAGAGGCGGGGAATCAGAGGCAGGAAATCAGACATGGCGATTCAGAGGCTGGGAATCAGACGGGGGGAATCAGAGGCAGGGAATCAGAGGCGGGGAATCAGATATGGGGAATCAGAGGCTGGTATTCAGAGGCGGGGAATCAGAGGCAGGGAATCAAACACGGGGAATCAGAGATGGTGAATCAGAGATGGGGAATCAGAGGCGGGGAATCAGAGTTGGGGAATCAGAGGCAGGGAATCGGATGTGCGGAATCAGACATGGGGAATCAGAGGTGGGGAATCAGAGGCGGTGAATCAGAGATGGGGAATAAGAGGCGGGGAATCAGAGGCAGGAAATCAGACACGGGGATTCAGAGGCTGGGAATCAGACGGGGGGAATCAAAGGCGGGGAATCAGAGCTGGGGAATCAGAGGCAGGGAATCAGAGTTGGGGATTCAGAGACGGGGAATCAGATATGGGGAAACAGAGGCGGGGAATCAGAGGCGGGCAAACAGAGGCGGGGAATTAGATATGGGGAATCAGATGTGGGGAATCAGAGGTGGTGAATCAGTGATGGGGAATCACAGGCGGGGAATCAGAGGCAGGGAATAGAACGCAGGGAATCAGAGGCAGGGAATCAGAGCTGGGGAATCAGAGGCGGGGAATCATAGTTGGGAATCAGAGGCGGGGAATCAGATATGGGGAAACAGAGGCGGGGAATCAGAGGCGGGGAAACAGAGGCGGGGAATCACAAATGGGGAATCGGATGCGGGGAATCAGAGGCAGGGAATCAGATGTGCGGAATCAGAGATGGGGAATCAGAGGCAGGGAATCAGAATCAGAAGCGGGGAATCAGAGGCCGGGAATCAGAGGCCGGGAATCAGATGCTGGGAATAAGAGGCCGGGAATCAGAGGTGGGGAATCAGAGTCCGGGAATCAGAGATGGGGATTCAGAGGCGGGGAATGAGATATGGAGAATCAGAGGCGGGGAATCAGAGGCCGGGAAACAGAGGTGGGGAAACAGATATGGGGAATCAGAGGTGGCGAATCAGAGGCGGTGAATCAGAGATGGGGAATCAGAGGCGGGGAATCAGAGGCAGGGAATGAGATGCGGGGAATCAGAGGCGGGGAATCAGAGCTGGCGAATCAGAGGCGGGGAAACAGAGGTGGGCAATCAGAGCCGGGGTATCAGATATGGGGAATCAGAGGCGGGGAATCAGAGGCGGGGAAACAGAGGTGGGGAATCAGATATGGGGAAACAGAGGTGGCGAATCAAAGGCGGTGAATCAGAGATGGGGAATCAGAGGCGGGGAATCAGAGGCAGGGAATCAAAAACGGAGAATCAGAGGCGGGGAATCAGAGCTGGGGAATCAGAGGCGGGCAAGCAGAGTAGGAGAATCAGAGGTGGGGAATCAGATATGGGGAAACAGGGGCGGGGAATCAGAGGCGGGGAAACAGAGGCGGTGAATCAGATATGGGCAATCAGAGGTGGCGAATCAGAGGTAGAGAATCAGAGATGGGGAAGCAGAGGTGGGGAATCAGAGGCGGGAAATCAGAGCTGGGGAATCAGAGGCGGGGAATCAGAGTTGGGGAATCAGAGTCCTGGAATCAGAGATGGGGAATCAAAGGCGGGGAATCAAATATGGGGAATCAGAGGCGGGGAATCAGAGGCGGGGAAACAGAGGCGGTGAATCAGATATGGGGAATCAGAGGTGGCGAATCAGAGGTTGAGAATCAGAGATGGGGAAGCAGAGGTGGGGAATCAGATGTGATGAATTAGAGATGGGGAATCAGAGGCGGGGTATCAGAGGCGGCCAATCAGAGGCGGGGAATCAGATGCGTGGAATCAGATATGGGAAATCAGAGGTGGGGAATCAGAGGCGGGGAAACAGAGGCGGGGAATCAGATATGGGGTATCAGAGGTGGGGAATCAGGGGCGGGGAATCAGTGGCAGGGAATCAGAGGAGGGGATTCAGAGGCGGGGAATCAGAGGCAGGGAATCAGACACTGGGAATCAGAGGCGGTGAATCAGGGATGGGGAATGAGAGGCCGGGAAACAGAGGTGGGGAATCAGAGACCGGGAATCAGAGATGGGGAATCAGAGGCGGGGAATCAGATATGGGGAATCAGAGGCGGGGAATCAGAAGCGGGGAAACAGAGGCGATGAATCAGATATTCGGAATCAGAGGTTGCGAATCAGAGGTAGAGAATCAGAGATGGGGAAGCAGAGGTGGGGAATCAGATGTGATGAATTAGAGATGGGGAATCAGAGGCGGGGTATCAGAGGTGCCAATCAGAGGCGGTGAAACAGAGGCGGGGAATCAGATATGGGGAAACAGAGGCGGGGAATCAGAGGCAGGGAAACAGAGGCGGGGAATCAGATATGGGGATTCAGAGGTGGGGAATAACAGGTTGCGAATCAGAGGCAGGGAATCAGAGGCGGGGAATCAGAGGCGGGGAATCAGAGGCAGGGAATCGGATGTGCAGAATCAGAGATGGGGAATCAGAGGTGGGGAATCAGAGGTGGTGAATCAGAGATGGGGAATCAAAGGCGTGGAATCAGAGGCAGGGTCAGACACGTGGAATCAAGAGGCGGGGAATCAGATGCGGGGAACCAGAGGAGGGGAATCATAGCATGCGAATCAGAGGCGGGGAATCAGAGGTGGGGAATCATAGGCGGGGAATCAGATATGGGGAATCAGAGGGGGGGAATCAGAGGCGGGGAAACAGAGGCGGGGAATCAGATATGTTGGATCAGAGGTGGGGAATCAGAGGCGGGGAATCAGAGCTGGGGAATCAGAGGCGGGGAATCAGAGTTGGGGAATCAGAGGCAGGGAATCAGATATGGGGAATCAGAGGTGGGGAATCAGAGGCGGGGAAACAGAGGCGGGGAATCAGATATGGGGTATCAGAGGTGGGGAATCAGGGGCGGGGAATCAGTGGCAGGGAATCAGAGGAGGGGATTCAGAGGCGGGGAATCAGAGGCAGGGAATCAGACACTGGGAGTCAGAGGCGGTGAATCAGGGATTGGGAATCAGAGGCCGGGAAACAGAGGTGGGGAATCAGAGACCGGGAATCAGAGATGGGGAATCTGAGGCGGGGAATCAGATATGGGTAATCAGAGGCGGGGAATCAGAGGCAGGGAAACAGAGGCGGTGAATCAGATATTGGGAATCAGAGGTGGCGAATCAGAGGTAGAGAATCGGAGATGGGGAAGCAGAGGTGGGTAATCAGATGTGATGAATTAGAGATGGGGAATCAGAGGCGGGGTATCAGAGGTGCCAATCAGAGGCGGGGAAACAGAGGCGGGGAATCAGATATGGGGAATCAGAGGTGGGGAATAAGAGGTTGCGAATCAGAGGCAGGGAATCAGAGGCGGGGAATCAGAGATGGGGTATCAGAGGTGGGGAATCAGAGGTGGTGAGTCTGACATGGGGAATCAGAGGCGGGGAATCAGAGGCAGGGAATCAGAAACGGGGAATCAGAGGCGGGCAATCATAACTGGCGAATCAGAGGAGGGGAATCAGCGGTGGGCAATCAGAGGCGGGGAATCAGATATGGTGAATCAGAGGTGGGGAATCAGATGCGGGGAAACAGAGGCCGGGAATCAGATATGTTGTATCACAGGTTGGGAATCAGAGGCGGGAAATCAGACCTGGGGATTCAGAGGCGGGGAAATCAGAGTTGGGGAATCAGAGTCCGGGAATCAGAGATGGGAAATCAGAGGAGGGGAATCAAATATGGGGAATCAGAGGCGGGGAATCAGAGTTGGGGAATGAGTCCGGGAATCAGAGATGGGGAATCAGAGGCGGGGAATCAAATATGGGGAATCAGAGGCGGGGAATCAGATGCGGGGAAACAGAGGCGGTGAATCAGATATGGGCAATCAGAGGTGGCGAATCAGAGGTAGAGAATCAGAGATGGGGAAGCAGAGGTGGGGAATCAGATGTGATGAATTAGAGATGGGGAATCAGAGGCGGGGTATCAGAGGCGGGGAATCAGAGTTGGGGAATCAGAGGAGGGGAATCAGATATGGGGAAACAGAGGCCGGGAATCAGAGGCAGGGAAACAGAGGCGGGGAATCAGATATGGGGAATCAGAGGTGGGGAATTAGAGGTTGCGAATCAGAGGCAGGGAATCAGAGGCGGGGAATCAGAGGCGGGGAATCAGAGGCAGGGAATCGGATGAGCGGAATCAGAGATGGGGAATCAGATGTGGGAAATCAGAGGTGGAGAATCAGAGAAGGGGAATCAGAGGCGGGGAATCAGATGCAGGGAATCAGATGCAGGGAATCAGAGGCGGGGAATCATAGCTGGCGAATCAGAGGAGGGGAATCAGAGTTGGGGAATCAGAGGCGGGGAATCAGATATGGGGAAACAGAGGTGGGGAATCAGAGGCGGGGAAACAGAGGCGGGGAATCAGATATGGGGATTCAGAGGTGGGGAATCAGAGGTTGGGAATCAGAGGCAGGGAATCAGAGGCGGGGAATCAGAGGCAGGGAATCAGATGCGGGGAATCAGAGGCAGGGAATCAGAGCTGGGGAATCAGAGGCGTGGAATCAGAGTTGGGGAATCAGAGGCGTGGAATTAGATATGGCGAAACAGAGGCGGGGAATCAGAGACGGGGAAACAGAGGCGGGGAATCAGATATGGGGAATCAGCGGTGGCGAATTTAAGGCGGTGTATCAGAGATGGGGAATCAGGGCAGGGAATCAGAGGCAGGGAATCAAACACGGGGAATCAGAGGCGGGGAATCAGAGCTGGGGAATCAGAGGCGGGGATTCAGAGTTGGGGAATCAGAGGCGGGGAAACAGAGGCGGGGAATCAGATATGGGGAATCAGAGGTGGGGATTCAGAGGTTGGGAATCAGAAGCAGGGAATACGAGGCGGGGAATCAGAGGCGGGGAATCAGAGGCAGGGAATCCGATGTGCGGAATCGGAAATGGGGAATCAGAGGCAGGGAATCAGAGTCGGGGAATCAGTGGCGGAGAATCAGAGGCCGGGAATCAGATATGGGGAAACTGAGGCGGGGAATCAGAGGCGGGGAAACAGAGGCGGGGAATCAGATATGGGGAATCAGAGGTGGGGAATCAGAGGTTGGGAATCAGAGGCAGGGAATCAGAGGCTGGGAATCAGATATGGGGTATCAGAGGTGGGGAATCAGGGGCGGGGAATCAGTGGCAGGGAATCAGAGGAGGGGATTCAGAGGCGGGGAATCAGAGGCAGGGAATCAGACACTGGGAGTCAGAGGCGGTGAATCAGGGATTGGGAATCAGAGGCCGGGAAACAGAGGTGGGGAATCAGAGACCGGGAATCAGAGATGGGGAATCTGAGGCGGGGAATTAGATATGGGTAATCAGAGGCGGGGAATCAGAGGCAGGGAAACAGAGGCGGTGAATCAGATATTGGGAATCAGAGGTGGCGAATCAGAGGTAGAGAATCGGAGATGGGGAAGCAGAGGTGGGGAATCAGATGTGATGAATTAGAGATGGGGAATCAGAGGCGGGGTATCAGAGGTGCCAATCAGAGGCGGGGAAACAGAGGCGGGGAATCAGATATGGGGAATCAGAGGTGGGGAATAAGAGGTTGCGAATCAGAGGCAGGGAATCAGAGGCGGGGAATCAGAGGCGGGGAATCAGAGGCAGGGAATCGGATGTGCGGAATCAGAGATGGGGTATCAGAGGTGGGGAATCAGAGGTGGTGAGTCAGACATGGGGAATCAGAGGCGGGGAATCAGAGGCAGGGAATCAGAAACGGGGAATCAGAGGCGGGCAATCATAACTGGCGAATCAGAGGAGGGGAATCAGTGGTGGGGAATCAGAGGCGGGGAATCAGATATGGTGAATCAGAGGTGGGGAATCAGATGCGGGGAAACAGAGGCCGGGAATCAGATATGTTGTATCACAGGTGGGGAATCAGAGGCGGGAAATCAGAGCTGGGGATTCAGAGGCGGGGAAATCAGAGTTGGGGAATCAGAGTCCGGGAATCAGAGATGGGAAATCAGAGGAGGGGAATCAAATATGGGGAATCAGAGGCGGGGAATCAGAGTTGGGGAATGAGTCCGGGAATCAGAGATGGGGAATCAGAGGCGGGGAATCAAATATGGGGAATCAGAGGCGGGGAATCAGATGCGGGGAAACAGAGGCGGTGAATCAGATATGGGCAATCAGAGGTGGCGAATCAGAGGTAGAGAATCAGAGATGGGGAAGCAGAGGTGGGGAATCAGATGTGATGAATTAGAGATGGGGAATCAGAGGCGGGGTTTCAGAGGCGGGGAATCAGAGTTGGGGAATCAGAGGAGGGGAATCAGATATGGGGAAACAGAGGCCGGGAATCAGAGGCAGGGAAACAGAGGCGGGGAATCAGATATGGGGAATCAGAGGTGGGGAATTAGAGGTTGCGAATCAGAGGCAGGGAATCAGAGGCGGGGAATCAGAGGCGGGGAATCAGAGGCAGGGAATTGGATGAGCGGAATCAGAGATGGGGAATCAGAGGTGGGAAATCAGAGGTGGAGAATCAGAGAAGGGGAATCAGAGGCGGGGAATCATATGCAGGGAATCAGATGCAGGGAATCAGAGGCGGGGAATCATAGCTGGCGAATCAGAGGAGGGGAATCAGAGTTGGGGAATCAGAGGCGGGGAATCAGATATGGGGAAACAGAGGTGGGGAATCAGAGGCGGGGAAACAGAGGCGGGGAATCAGATATGGGGATTCAGAGGTGGGGAATCAGAGGTTGGGAATCAGAGGCAGGGAATCAGAGGCGGGGAATCAGAGGCAGGGAATCAGATGCGGGGAATCAGAGGCAGGGAATCAGAGCTGGGGAATCAGAGGCGGGGAATCAGAGTTGGGGAATCAGAGGCGTGGAATTAGATATGGCGAAACAGAGGCGGGGAATCAGAGACGGGGAAACAGAGGCGGGGAATCAGATATGGGGAATCAGCGGTGGCGAATTTAAGGCGGTGTATCAGAGATGGGGAATCAGGGCAGGGAATCAGAGGCAGGGAATCAAACACGGGGAATCAGAGGCGGGGAATCAGAGCTGGGGAATCAGAGGCGGGGATTCAGAGTTGGGGAATCAGAGGCGGGGAAACAGAGGCGGGGAATCAGATATGGGGAATCAGAGGTGGGGAATCAGAGGTTGGGAATCAGAAGCAGGGAATACGAGGCGGGGAATCAGAGGCGGGGAATCAGAGGCAGGGAATCCGATGTGCGGAATCGGAGATGGGGAATCAGAGGCAGGGAATCAGAGTCGGGGAATCAGAGGCGGAGAATCAGAGGCCGGGAATCAGATATGGGGAAACTGAGGCGGGGAATCAGAGGCGGGGAAACAGAGGCGGGGAATCAGATATGGGGAATCAGAGGTGGGGAATCAGAGGTTGGGAATCAGAGGCAGGGAATCAGAGGCTGGGAATCAGATGCAGGGAATCAGATGCGGGGAATCAGAGGCGGGGAATCAGAGCTGGGGAATCAGAGGTGGGGAATCAGAGTTGGGGAATCAGAGTCGGGGACTTAGATATGGGGAAACAGAGGCGGGGAATCAGAGGCGGGGAAACAGACGCGGGGAATCAGAGGCGGGGATTCAGAGCTGGGGAATCAGAGGCGGGGAATCAGAGTTGGGGAATCAGAGGCGCGGAATCAGATATGGGGAATCAGAGGCGGGGAATCAGAGGCAGGGAAACAGAGGCGGTGAATCAGATATTGGGAATCAGAGGTGGCGAATCAGAGGTAGAGAATCGGAGATGGGGAAGCAGAGGTGGGGAATCAGATGTGATGAATTAGAGATGGGGAATCAGAGGCGGGGTATAAGAGGTGCCAATCAGAGGCGGGGAAACAGAGGCGGGGAATCAGATATGGGGAATCAGAGGTGGGGAATAAGAGGTTGCGAATCAGAGGCAGGGAATCAGAGGCGGGGAATCAGAGGCAGGGAATCAGAGGCAGGGAATCGGATGTGCGGAATCAGAGATGGGGTATCAGAGGTGGGGAATCAGAGGTGGTGAGTCAGACATGGGGAATCAGAGGCGGGGAATCAGAGGCAGGGAATCAGAAACGGGGAATCAGAGGCGGGCAATCATAACTGGCGAATCAGAGGAGGGGAATCAGTGGTGGGGAATCAGAGGCGGGGAATCAGATATGGTGAATCAGAGGTGGGGAATCAGATGCGGGGAAACAGAGGCCGGGAATCAGATATGTTGTATCACAGGTTGGGAATCAGAGGCGGGAAATCAGAGCTGGGGATTCAGAGGCGGGGAAATCAGAGTTGGGGAATCAGAGTCCGGGAATCAGAGATGGGAAATCAGAGGAGGGGAATCAAATATGGGGAATCAGAGGCGGGGAATCAGAGTTGGGGAATGAGTCCGGGAATCAGAGATGGGGAATCAGAGGCGGGGAATCAAATATGGGGAATCAGAGGCGGGGAATCAGATGCGGGGAAACAGAGGCGGTGAATCAGATATGGGCAATCAGAGGTGGCGAATCAGAGGTAGAGAATCAGAGATGGGGAAGCAGAGGTGGGGAATCAGATGTGATGAATTAGAGATGGGGAATCAGAGGCGGGGTTTCAGAGGCGGGGAATCAGAGTTGGGGAATCAGAGGAGGGGAATCAGATATGGGGAAACAGAGGCCGGGAATCAGAGGCAGGGAAACAGAGGCGGGGAATCAGATATGGGGAATCAGAGGTGGGGAATTAGAGGTTGCGAATCAGAGGCAGGGAATCAGAGGCGGGGAATCAGAGGCGGGGAATCAGAGGCAGGGAATTGGATGAGCGGAATCAGAGATGGGGAATCAGAGGTGGGAAATCAGAGGTGGAGAATCAGAGAAGGGGAATCAGAGGCGGGGAATCATATGCAGGGAATCAGATGCAGGGAATCAGAGGCGGGGAATCATAGCTGGCGAATCAGAGGAGGGGAATCAGAGTTGGGGAATCAGAGGCGGGGAATCAGATATGGGGAAACAGAGGTGGGGAATCAGAGGCGGGGAAACAGAGGCGGGGAATCAGATATGGGGATTCAGAGGTGGGGAATCAGAGGTTGGGAATCAGAGGCAGGGAATCAGAGGCGGGGAATCAGAGGCAGGGAATCAGATGCGGGGAATCAGAGGCAGGGAATCAGAGCTGGGGAATCAGAGGCGGGGAATCAGAGTTGGGGAATCAGAGGCGTGGAATTAGATATGGCGAAACAGAGGCGGGGAATCAGAGACGGGGAAACAGAGGCGGGGAATCAGATATGGGGAATCAGCGGTGGCGAATTTAAGGCGGTGTATCAGAGATGGGGAATCAGGGCAGGGAATCAGAGGCAGGGAATCAAACACGGGGAATCAGAGGCGGGGAATCAGAGCTGGGGAATCAGAGGCGGGGATTCAGAGTTGGGGAATCAGAGGCGGGGAAACAGAGGCGGGGAATCAGATATGGGGAATCAGAGGTGGGGAATCAGAGGTTGGGAATCAGAAGCAGGGAATACGAGGCGGGGAATCAGAGGCGGGGAATCAGAGGCAGGGAATCCGATGTGCGGAATCGGAGATGGGGAATCAGAGGCAGGGAATCAGAGTCGGGGAATCAGAGGCGGAGAATCAGAGGCCGGGAATCAGATATGGGGAAACTGAGGCGGGGAATCAGAGGCGGGGAAACAGAGGCGGGGAATCAGATATGGGGAATCAGAGGTGGGGAATCAGAGGTTGGGAATCAGAGGCAGGGAATCAGAGGCTGGGAATCAGATGCAGGGAATCAGATGCGGGGAATCAGAGGCGGGGAATCAGAGCTGGGGAATCAGAGGTGGGGAATCAGAGTTGGGGAATCAGAGTCGGGGACTTAGATATGGGGAAACAGAGGCGGGGAATCAGAGGCGGGGAAACAGACGCGGGGAATCAGAGGCGGGGATTCAGAGCTGGGGAATCAGAGGCGGGGAATCAGAGTTGGGGAATCAGAGGCGCGGAATCAGATATGGGGAATCAGAGGCGGGGAATCAGAGGCAGGGAAACAGAGGCAGGGAATCAGATATGGGGAATCAGAGGTGGGGTATCAGGGGCAGGGAATCAGTGGCAGGGAATCAGAGGCGGGGAATCAGAGGCGGGGAATCAGAGGCAGGGAATCAGACACGGGGAATCAGATATGGGGAAACAGAGGCGGGGAATCAGAGGCGGGCAAACAGAGGCGGGGAATTAGATATGGGGAATCAGAGGTGGGGAATCAGAGGTGGTGAATCAGAGATGGGGAATCACAGGCGGGGAATCAAAGGCGGGGAAACAGAGGCGGGGAATCAGATAATGGGAATCGGATGCGGGGAATCAGAGGCGGGGAATCAGAGCTGGGGAATCAGAGGCGGGGTATCAGAGTTGGGGCATCAGAGGTGGGGAATTAGATATGGGGAAACAGAGGCGGGGAATCAGAGGCGGGGAAACAGAGGTGGGGAATCAGATATGGGGAATCAGAGGTGGGGAATCAGAGGCAGGGAATCAGATGTGCGGAATCAGAGATGGGGAATCAGAGGCAGGGAATCAGAATCAGAAGCGGGGAATCAGAGGCCGGGAATCAGAGGCCGGGATTCAGATGCCGGGAATAAGAGGCCGGGAATCAGAGGTGGGGAATCAGAGTCCGGGAATCAGAGATGGGGATTCAGAGGCGGGGAATGATATATGGGGAATCAGAGGCGGGGAATCAGAGGCGGGGAATCAGAGGCAGTGAATCAAACACGGGGAATCAGAGGCGGGGAATCAGAGGTAGGGAATCAGATATGGGGAATCAGAGGTGGCGAATCAAAGGCGGTGAATCAGAGATGGGGAATCAGAGGCGGGGAATCAGAGGCAGGGAATCAAACACGGGGAATCAGAGGCGGGGAATCAGAGCTGGGGAATCAGAGGCGGGGAATCAGAGTTGGGGAATCAGAGGCGGGGAATCAGATATGGGGAAACAGGGGCGGGGAATCAGAGGCAGGGAAACAGAGGCGGGGAATCAGATATGGGGAATCAGGGGTGGGGAATCAGAGGTTGGGAATCAGATGCAGGGAATCAGAGGCGTGGACACAGAGGCGGGGATTCAGATGT
Source organism: Narcine bancroftii (assembly GCF_036971445.1). Taxonomy (NCBI): domain Eukaryota; kingdom Metazoa; phylum Chordata; class Chondrichthyes; order Torpediniformes; family Narcinidae; genus Narcine; species Narcine bancroftii. Next base: position 3,020,229 of record NW_027211883.1, read on the forward strand.
GGTGAATCAGAGATGGGGAATCAGAGGCAGGGAATCAGAATCAGAAGCGGGGTATCAGTGGCCGGGAATCAGAGGAAGGTAATCAGATGCAGGGGATCAAACACGGGGAATCAGATGCGGGGAATCAGAGGCGGGGAATCAGAGCTGGGGAATCACAGGCGGGGAATCAGAGATGGGGAATCAGAGGCGGGGAATCAGAGGCAGGGAATCAGATGCGGGGAATCAGAGGCGGGGAATCAGAGCTGGCGAATCAGAGGCGGGGAATCAGAAGTGGGCAATCAGAGGATGGGAATCAGATATGGGGAATCAGAGGCGGGGAATCAGAGCTGGGGAATCACAGGCGGGGAAACAGAGGCGGGGAATCAGAGGCGGTGAAACAGAGGCGGGGAATCAGATATTGGGAATCAGAGGTGGGGAATCAGAGGTTGTGAATCAGAGGCCTGGAATCAGAGGCGTGGAATCAGAGGCAGGGAATCAGATGTGCGGAATCAGAGATGGGGAATCAGAGGCAGGGAATCAGAATCAGAAGCGGGGAATCAGAGGCCGGGAATCAGAGGCCGGGATTCAGATGCCGGGAATAAGAGGCCGGGAATCAGAGGTGGGGAATCAGAGTCCGGGAATCAGAGATGGGGATTCAGAGGCGGGGAATGATATATGGGGAATCAGAGGCGGGGAATCAGAGGCGGGGAATCAGAGGCAGTGAATCAAACACGGGGAATCATAGGCGGGGAATCAGAGGTAGGGAATCAGATATGGGGAATCAGAGGTGGCGAATCAAAGGCGGTGAATCAGAGATGGGGAATCAGAGGCGGGGAATCAGAGGCAGGGAATCAAACACGGGGAATCAGAGGCGGGGAATCAGAGCTGGGGAATCAGAGGCGGGGAATCAGAGTTGGGGAATCAGAGGCGGGGAATCAGATATGGGGAAACAGGGGCGGGGAATCAGAGGCAGGGAAACAGAGGCGGGGAATCAGATATGGGGAATCAGGGGTGGGGAATCAGAGGTTGGGAATCAGATGCAGGGAATCAGAGGCGTGGACACAGAGGCGGGGATTCAGATGTGGTGAATCAGAGATGGGGAATCAGAGGCAGGGAATCAGAATCAGAAGCGGGGTATCAGTGGCCGGGAATCAGAGGAAGGTAATCAGATGCAGGGGATCAAACACGGGGAATCAGATGCGGGGAATCAGAGGCGGGGAATCAGAGCTGGGGAATCACAGGCGGGGAATCAGAGATGGGGAATCAGAGGCGGGGAATCAGAGGCAGGGAATCAGATGCGGGGAATCAGAGGCGGGGAATCAGAGCTGGCGAATCAGAGGCGGGGAATCAGAAGTGGGCAATCAGAGGATGGGAATCAGATATGGGGAATCAGAGGCGGGGAATCAGAGCTGGGGAATCACAGGCGGGGAAACAGAGGCGGGGAATCAGAGGCGGTGAAACAGAGGCGGGGAATCAGATATTGGGAATCAGAGGTGGGGAATCAGAGGTTGTGAATCAGAGGCCTGGAATCAGAGGCGTGGAATCAGAGGCAGGGAATCAGATGCGGGGAATCAGAGGAGGGGAATCAGAGCTGGGGAATCAGAGGCGGGGAATCAGAGGTGGGCAATCAGAGGCCGGGAATCAGAGGTGGTGAATCAGAGATGGGGAATCAGAGGCGGGGAATCAGTGGCAGGGAATCAGATATGGGGAATCAGAGGCGTGGAATCAGAGGCAGGGAATCAGACACGGGGAATCAGACACGGGGAATCAGAGGTGGGGAATCAGAGATGGGGATTCAGAGGCGGTGAATCAGAGATGGGGAATCAGAGGCGGGGAATCAGAGGCAGGAAATCAGACATGGGGATTCAGAGGCTGGGAATCAGACGGGGGGAATCAGAGGCAGGGAATCAGAGGCGGGGAATCAGATATGGGGAATCAGAGGCTGGTATTCAGAGGCGGGGATTCAGAGGAAGGGAATCAAACACGGGGAATCAGAGATGGGGTATCAGAGATGGGGAATCAGAGGCGGGGAATCAGAGTTGGGGAATCAGAGGCAGGGAATCGGATGTGCGGAATCAGACATGGGGAATCAGAGGTGGAGAATCAGAGGCGGTGAATCAGAGATGGGGAATAAGAGGCGGGGAATCAGAGGCAGGAAATCAGACACGGGGATTCAGAGGCTGGGAATCAGACGGGGGGAATCAAAGGCGGGGAATCAGAGCTGGGGAATCAGAGGCAGGGAATCAGAGTTGGGGATTCAGAGACGGGGAATCAGATATGGGGAAACAGAGGCGGGGAATCAGAGGCGGGCAAACAGAGGCGGGGAATTAGATATGGGGAATCAGATGTGGGGAATCAGAGGTGGTGAATCAGTGATGGGGAATCACAGGCGGGGAATCAGAGGCAGGGAATAGAACGCAGGGAATCAGAGGCAGGGAATCAGAGCTGGGGAATCAGAGGCGGGGAATCATAGTTGGGAATCAGAGGCGGGGATTCAGATATGGGGAAACAGAGGCGGGGAATCAGAGGCGGGGAAACAGAGGCGGGGAATCACATATGGGGAATCGGATGCGGGGAATCAGAGGCAGGGAATCAGATGTGCGGAATCAGAGATGGGGAATCAGAGGCAGGGAATCAGAATCAGAAGCGGGGAATCAGAGGCCGGGAATCAGAGGCCGGGAATCAGATGCTGGGAATAAGAGGCCTGGAATCAGAGGTGGGGAATCAGAGTCCGGGAATCAGAGATGGGGATTCAGAGGCGGGGAATGAGATATGGAGAATCAGAGGCGGGGAATCAGAGGCCGGGAAACAGAGGTGGGGAAACCGATATGGGGAATCAGAGGTGGCGAATCAAAGGCGGTGAATCAGAGATGGGGAATCAGAGGCGGGGAATCAGAGGCAGGGAATGAGATGCGGGGAATCAGAGGCGGGGAATCAGAGCTGGCGAATCAGAGGCGGGGAAACAGAGGTGGGCAATCAGAGCCGGGGTATCAGATATGGGGAATCAGAGGCGGGGAATCAGAGGCGGGGAAACAGAGGTGGGGAATCAGATATGGGGAAACAGAGGTGGCGAATCAAAGGCGGTGAATCAGAGATGGGGAATCAGAGGCGGGGAATCAGAGGCAGGGAATCAAAAACGGGGAATCAGAGGCGGGGAATCAGAGCTGGGGAATCAGAGGCGGGCAAGCAGAGTAGGAGAATCAGAGGTGGGGAATCAGATATGGGGAAACAGGGGCGGGGAATCAGAGGCGGGGAAACAGAGGCGGGGAATCAGATATGGGGAATCAGAGGTGTGGAATCAGAGGTTGGGAATCAGAGGCGGGGAAACAGAGGAGGGGAATCAGATATGGGGAATCAGAGGTGGCGAATTAAAGGCTGTGAATCAGAGATGGGGAATCATGGCAGGGAATCAGAGGCAGGGAATCAAACACGGGGAATCAGAGGCGTGGAATCAGAGCTGGGGAATCAGAGGCGGGGATTCAGAGTTGGGGAATCAGAGGCGGGGAATCAGAGGCGGGGAAACAGAGGCGGGGAATCAGATATGGGGAATCAGAGGTGGGGAATCAGAGGTTGGGAATGAGAAGCAGGGAATCAGAGGCGGGGAATCAGAGGCGGGGAATCAGAGGCAGGAAATCCGATGTGCGGAATCGGAGATGGGGAATCAGAGGCAGGGAATCAGAGGCGGGGAAGCAGAGGCGGGGAATCAGAGGCCGGGAATCAGATATGGGGAAACAGAGGCGGGGAATCAGAGGCGGGGAAACAGAGGCGGGGAATCAGATATGGGGAATCAGAGGTGGGGAATCAGAGGTTGGGAATCAGAGGCAGGGAATCAGAGGCTGGGAATCAGATGCAGGGAATCAGATGTGGGGAATCAGAGGCGGGGAATCAGAGCTGGGGAATCAGAGGTGGGGAATCAGAGTTGGGGAATCAGAGTCGGGGACTTAGATATGGGGAAACAGAGGCAGGGAATCAGAGGCGGGGAAACAGACGCGGCGAATCAGAGGCGGGTATCAGAGCTGGGGAATCAGAGGCGGGGAATCAGAGTTGGGGAATCAGAGGCGGGGAATCAGAGGCGGGGAATCAGAGGCGGGGAATCAGAGGCGGGGAAAAAGAGGCAGGGAATCAGATATGGGGAATCAGAGGTGGGGTATCAGGGGCAGGGAATCAGTGGCAGGGAATCAGAGGCGGGGAATCAGAGGCGGGGAATCAGAGGCAGGGAATCAGACACGGGGAATCAGATATGGGGAAACAGAGGCGGGGAATCAGAGGCGGGCAAACAGAGGCGGGGAATTAGATATGGGGAATCTGAGGTGGGGAATCAGAGGTGGTGAATCAGAGATGGGGAATCACAGGCGGGGAATCAGAGGCAGGGAATAGAACGCGGGGAATCAGAGGCGGGGAATCAGAGCTGGGGAATCAGAGGCGGGGAATCATAGTTGGGAATCAGAGGCGGGGAATCAGATATGGGGAAACAGAGGCGGGGAATCAAAGGCGGGGAAACAGAGGCGGGGAATCAGATATGGGAATCGGATGCGGGGAATCAGAGGCGGGGAATCAGAGCTGGGGAATCAGAGGCGGGGTATCAGAGTTGGGGCATCAGAGGTGGGGAATTAGATATGGGGAAACAGAGGCGGGGAATCAGAGGCGGGGAAACAGAGGTGGGGAATCAGATATGGGGAATCAGAGGTGGGGAATCAGAGGCAGGGAATCAGATGTGCGGAATCAGAGATGGGGAATCAGAGGCAGGGAATCAGAATCAGAAGCGGGGAATCAGAGGCCGGGAATCAGAGGCCGGGATTCAGATGCCGGGAATAAGAGGCCGGGAATCAGAGGTGGGGAATCAGATTCCGGGAATCAGAGATGGGGATTCAGAGGCGGGGAATGATATATGGGGAATCAGAGGCGGGGAATCAGAGGCGGGGTAACAGAGGTGGGGAATCAGATATGGGGAATCAGAGGTGTCGAATCAAAGGCGGTGAATCAGAGATGGGGAATCAGAGGCGGGGAATCAGAGGCAGGGAATCAAACACGGGGAATCAGAGGCGGGGAATAAGAGCTGGGGAATCAGAGGTGGGTAATCAGAGTTGGGGAATCAGAGGCGGGGAATCAGATATGGGGAAACAGGGGCGGAGAATCAGAGGCAGGGAAACAGAGGCGGGGAATCAGATATGGGGAATCAGGGGTGGGGAATCAGAGGTTGGGAATCAGAGGCAGGGAATCAGAGGCGTGGAAACAGAGGCGGGGATTCAGATATGGGGAATCAGAGGTGGGGAATCAGGGGCGTGGAATCAGAGGCAGGGAATTAGATGTGGTGAATCAGAGATGGGGAATCAGAGGCAGGGAATCAGAATCAGAAGCGGGGTATCAGAGGCCGGGAATCAGAGGAAGGTAATCAGAGGCAGGGGATCAAACACGGGGAATCAGAGGCTGGGAATCAGAGCTGGGGAATCACAGGCGGGGTATCAGAGATGGGGAATCAGAGGCGGGGAATCAGAGGCAGGGAATCAGATGCGGGGAATCAGAGGCGGGGAATCAGAGCTGGCGAATCAGAGGCGGGGAATCAGAGGTGGGCAATCAGAGGATGGGAATCAGATATGGGGAATCAGAGGCGGGGAATTAGAGCTGGGGAATCACAGGCGGGGAATCAGAGTTGGGGAATCAGAGGAGGGGAATCAGATATGGGGAAACAGAGGCGGGGAATCAGAGGCGGTGAAACAGAGGCGGGGAATCAGATATGGGGAATCAGAGGTGGGGAATCAGAGGTTGGGAATCAGAGGCCTGGAATCAGAGGCGGGGAATCAGAGGCAGGGAATCAGATGCGGGGAATCAGAGGAGGGGAATCAGAGCTGGGGAATCAGAGGCGGGGTATTAGAGTTGGGGAATCAGAGGCGGGGAATCAGACGCGGGGAATCAGAGGGGGGGAATCATAGCTGGCGAATCAGAGGCGGGGAATCAGAGGTGGGCAATCAGAGGCCGGGAATCAGAGGTGGTGAATCAGAGATGGGGAATCAGAGGCGGGGAATCAGTGGCAGGGAATGAGATATGGGGAATCAGAGACGTGGAATCAGAGGCAGGGAATCAGACACGGGGAATCAGACACGGGGAATCAGATGTGGGGAATCAGAGATGGGGAATCAGAGGCGGTGAATCAGAGATGGGGAATCAGAGGCGGGGAATCAGAGGCAGGAAATCAGACACGGGGATTCAGAGGCTGGGAATCAGACGGGGGGAATCAAAGGCGGGGAATCAGAGCTGGGGAATCAGAGGCAGGGAATCAGAGGCGGGGAATCAGATATGGGGAATCAGAGGCTGGGATTCAGAGGCGGGGAATCAGAGGCAGGGAATCAGACACGGGGAATCAGAGGTGGGGAATCAGAGATGGGGAATCAGAGGCGGGGAATCAGAGCTGGGGAATCAGAGGCGGGCAAGCAGAGTAGGAGAATCAGAGGTGGGGAATCAGATATGGGGAAACAGGGGCGGGGAATCAGAGGCGGGGAAACAGAGGCGGTGAATCAGATATGGGCAATCAGAGGTGGCGAATCAGAGGTAGAGAATCAGAGATGGGGAAGCAGAGGTGGGGAATCAGAGGCGGGAAATCAGAGCTGGGGAATCAGAGGCGGGGAATCAGAGTTGGGGAATCAGAGTCCTGGAATCAGAGATGGGGAATCAAAGGCGGGGAATCAAATATGGGGAATCAGAGGCGGGGAATCAGAGGCGGGGAAACAGAGGCGGTGAATCAGATATGGGGAATCAGAGGTGGCGAATCAGAGGTTGAGAATCAGAGATGGGGAAGCAGAGGTGGGGAATCAGATGTGATGAATTAGAGATGGGGAATCAGAGGCGGGGTATCAGAGGCGGCCAATCAGAGGCGGGGAATCAGATGCGTGGAATCAGATATGGGAAATCAGAGGTGGGGAATCAGAGGCGGGGAAACAGAGGCGGGAAATCAGATATGGGGTATCAGAGGTGGGGAATCAGGGGCGGGGAATCAGTGGCAGGGAATCAGAGGAGGGGATTCAGAGGCGGGGAATCAGAGGCAGGGAATCAGACACTGGGAATCAGAGGCGGTGAATCAGGGATGGGGAATGAGAGGCCGGGAAACAGAGGTGGGGAATCAGAGACCGGGAATCAGAGATGGGGAATCAGAGGCGGGGAATCAGATATGGGGAATCAGAGGCGGGGAATCAGAAGCGGGGAAACAGAGGCGATGAATCAGATATTCGGAATCAGAGGTTGCGAATCAGAGGTAGAGAATCAGAGATGGGGAAGCAGAGGTGGGGAATCAGATGTGATGAATTAGAGATGGGGAATCAGAGGCGGGGTATCAGAGGTGCCAATCAGAGGCGGTGAAACAGAGGCGGGGAATCAGATATGGGGAAACAGAGGCGGGGAATCAGAGGCAGGGAAACAGAGGCGGGGAATCAGATATGGGGATTCAGAGGTGGGGAATAACAGGTTGCGAATCAGAGGCAGGGAATCAGAGGCGGGGAATCAGAGGCGGGGAATCAGAGGCAGGGAATCGGATGTGCAGAATCAGAGATGGGGAATCAGAGGTGGGGAATCAGAGGTGGTGAATCAGAGATGGGGAATCAAAGGCGTGGAATCAGAGGCAGGGTCAGACACGTGGAATCAAGAGGCGGGGAATCAGATGCGGGGAACCAGAGGAGGGGAATCATAGCATGCGAATCAGAGGCGGGGAATCAGAGGTGGGGAATCATAGGCGGGGAATCAGATATGGGGAATCAGAGGGGGGGAATCAGAGGCGGGGAAACAGAGGCGGGGAATCAGATATGTTGGATCAGAGGTGGGGAATCAGAGGCGGGGAATCAGAGCTGGGGAATCAGAGGCGGGGAATCAGAGTTGGGGAATCAGAGGCAGGGAATCAGATATGGGGAATCAGAGGTGGGGAATCAGAGGCGGGGAAACAGAGGCGGGGAATCAGATATGGGGTATCAGAGGTGGGGAATCAGGGGCGGGGAATCAGTGGCAGGGAATCAGAGGAGGGGATTCAGAGGCGGGGAATCAGAGGCAGGGAATCAGACACTGGGAGTCAGAGGCGGTGAATCAGGGATTGGGAATCAGAGGCCGGGAAACAGAGGTGGGGAATCAGAGACCGGGAATCAGAGATGGGGAATCTGAGGCGGGGAATCAGATATGGGTAATCAGAGGCGGGGAATCAGAGGCAGGGAAACAGAGGCGGTGAATCAGATATTGGGAATCAGAGGTGGCGAATCAGAGGTAGAGAATCGGAGATGGGGAAGCAGAGGTAGGGAATCAGATGTGATGAATTAGAGATGGGGAATCAGAGGCGGGGTATCAGAGGTGCCAATCAGAGGCGGGGAAACAGAGGCGGGGAATCAGATATGGGGAATCAGAGGTGGGGAATAAGAGGTTGCGAATCAGAGGCAGGGAATCAGAGGCGGGGAATCAGAGGCGGGGAATCAGAGGCAGGGAATCGGATGTGCGGAATCAGAGATGGGGTATCAGAGGTGGGGAATCAGAGGTGGTGAGTCTGACATGGGGAATCAGAGGCGGGGAATCAGAGGCAGGGAATCAGAAACGGGGAATCAGAGGCGGGCAATCATAACTGGCGAATCAGAGGAGGGGAATCAGTGGTGGGCAATCAGAGGCGGGGAATCAGATATGGTGAATCAGAGGTGGGGAATCAGATGCGGGGAAACAGAGGCCGGGAATCAGATATGTTGTATCACAGGTTGGGAATCAGAGGCGGGAAATCAGAGCTGGGGATTCAGAGGCGGGGAAATCAGAGTTGGGGAATCAGAGTCCGGGAATCAGAGATGGGAAATCAGAGGAGGGGAATCAAATATGGGGAATCAGAGGCGGGGAATCAGAGTTGGGGAATGAGTCCGGGAATCAGAGATGGGGAATCAGAGGCGGGGAATCAAATATGGGGAATCAGAGGAGGGGAATCAGATGCGGGGAAACAGAGGCGGTGAATCAGATATGGGCAATCAGAGGTGGCGAATCAGAGGTAGAGAATCAGAGATGGGGAAGCAGAGGTGGGGAATCAGATGTGATGAATTAGAGATGGGGAATCAGAGGCGGGGTATCAGAGGCGGGGAATCAGAGTTGGGGAATCAGAGGAGGGGAATCAGAGGCAGGGAATCAAAAACGGGGAATCAGAGGCGGGGAATCAGAGCTGGGGAATCAGAGGCGTGCAAGCAGAGTAGGAGAATCAGAGGTGGGGAATCAGATATGGGGAAACAGGGGCGGGGAATCAGAGGCGGGGAAACAGAGGCGGGGAATCAGATATGGGGAATCAGAGGTGTGGAATCAGAGGTTGGGAATCAGAGGCGGGGAAACAGAGGAGGGGAATCAGATATGGGGAATCAGAGGTGGCGAATTAAAGGCTGTGAATCAGAGATGGGGAATCATGGCAGGGAATCAGAGGCAGGGAATCAAACACGGGGAATCAGAGGCGTGGAATCAGAGCTGGGGAATCAGAGGCGGGGATTCAGAGTTGGGGAATCAGAGGCGGGGAATCAGAGGCGGGGAAACAGAGGCGGGGAATCAGATATGGGGAATCAGAGGTGGGGAATCAGAGGTTGGGAATCAGAAGCAGGGAATCAGAGGCGGGGAATCAGAGGCGGGGAATCAGAGGCAGGAAATCCGATGTGCGGAATCGGAGATGGGGAATCAGAGGCAGGGAATCAGAGGCGGGGAAGCAGAGGCGGGGAATCAGAGGCCGGGAATCAGATATGGGGAAACAGAGGCGGGGAATCAGAGGCGGGGAAACAGAGGCGGGGAATCAGATATGGGGAATCAGAGGTGGGGAATCAGAGGTTGGGAATCAGAGGCAGGGAATCAGAGGCTGGGAATCAGATGCAGGGAATCAGATGTGGGGAATCAGAGGCGGGGAATCAGAGCTGGGGAATCAGAGGTGGGGAATCAGAGTTGGGGAATCAGAGTCGGGGACTTAGATATGGGGAAACAGAGGCAGGGAATCAGAGGCGGGGAAACAGACGCGGGGAATCAGAGGCGGGTATCAGAGCTGGGGAATCAGAGGCGGGGAATCAGAGTTGGGGAATCAGAGGCGGGGAATCAGAGGCGGGGAATCAGAGGCGGGGAATCAGAGGCGGGGAAACAGAGGCAGGGAATCAGATATGGGGAATCAGAGGTGGGGTATCAGGGGCAGGGAATCAGTGGCAGGGAATCAGAGGCGGGGAATCAGAGGCGGGGAATCAGAGGCAGGGAATCAGACACGGGGAATCAGATATGGGGAAACAGAGGCGGGGAATCAGAGGCGGGCAAACAGAGGCGGGGAATTAGATATGGGGAATCTGAGGTGGGGAATCAGAGGTGGTGAATCAGAGATGGGGAATCACAGGCGGGGAATCAGAGGCAGGGAATAGAACGCGGGGAATCAGAGGCGGGGAATCAGAGCTGGGGAATCAGAGGCGGGGAATCATAGTTGGGAATCAGAGGCGGGGAATCAGATATGGGGAAACAGAGGCGGGGAATCAAAGGCGGGGAAACAGAGGCGGGGAATCAGATATGGGAATCGGATGCGGGGAATCAGAGGCGGGGAATCAGAGCTGGGGAATCAGAGGCGGGGTATCAGAGTTGGGGCATCAGAGGTGGGGAATTAGATATGGGGAAACAGAGGCGGGGAATCAGAGGCGGGGAAACAGAGGTGGGGAACCAGAGGAGGGGAATCATAGCATGCGAATCAGAGGCGGGGAATCAGAGGTGGGGAATCATAGGCGGGGAATCAGATATGGGGAATCAGAGGGGGGGAATCAGAGGCGGGGAAACAGAGGCGGGGAATCAGATATGTTGGATCAGAGGTGGGGAATCAGAGGCGGGGAATCAGAGCTGGGGAATCAGAGGCGGGGAATCAGAGTTGGGGAATCAGAGGCAGGGAATCAGATATGGGGAATCAGAGGTGGGGAATCAGAGGCGGGGAAACAGAGGCGGGGAATCAGATATGGGGTATCAGAGGTGGGGAATCAGGGGCGGGGAATCAGTGGCAGGGAATCAGAGGAGGGGATTCAGAGGCGGGGAATCAGAGGCAGGGAATCAGACACTGGGAGTCAGAGGCGGTGAATCAGGGATTGGGAATCAGAGGCCGGGAAACAGAGGTGGGGAATCAGAGACCGGGAATCAGAGATGGGGAATCTGAGGCGGGGAATCAGATATGGGTAATCAGAGGCGGGGAATCAGAGGCAGGGAAACAGAGGCGGTGAATCAGATATTGGGAATCAGAGGTGGCGAATCAGAGGTAGAGAATCGGAGATGGGGAAGCAGAGGTAGGGAATCAGATGTGATGAATTAGAGATGGGGAATCAGAGGCGGGGTATCAGAGGTGCCAATCAGAGGCGGGGAAACAGAGGCGGGGAATCAGATATGGGGAATCAGAGGTGGGGAATAAGAGGTTGCGAATCAGAGGCAGGGAATCAGAGGCGGGGAATCAGAGGCGGGGAATCAGAGGCAGGGAATCGGATGTGCGGAATCAGAGATGGGGTATCAGAGGTGGGGAATCAGAGGTGGTGAGTCTGACATGGGGAATCAGAGGCGGGGAATCAGAGGCAGGGAATCAGAAACGGGGAATCAGAGGCGGGCAATCATAACTGGCGAATCAGAGGAGGGGAATCAGTGGTGGGCAATCAGAGGCGGGGAATCAGATATGGTGAATCAGAGGTGGGGAATCAGATGCGGGGAAACAGAGGCCGGGAATCAGATATGTTGTATCACAGGTTGGGAATCAGAGGCGGGAAATCAGAGCTGGGGATTCAGAGGCGGGGAAATCAGAGTTGGGGAATCAGAGTCCGGGAATCAGAGATGGGAAATCAGAGGAGGGGAATCAAATATGGGGAATCAGAGGCGGGGAATCAGAGTTGGGGAATGAGTCCGGGAATCAGAGATGGGGAATCAGAGGCGGGGAATCAAATATGGGGAATCAGAGGAGGGGAATCAGATGCGGGGAAACAGAGGCGGTGAATCAGATATGGGCAATCAGAGGTGGCGAATCAGAGGTAGAGAATCAGAGATGGGGAAGCAGAGGTGGGGAATCAGATGTGATGAATTAGAGATGGGGAATCAGAGGCGGGGTATCAGAGGCGGGGAATCAGAGTTGGGGAATCAGAGGAGGGGAATCAGATATGGGGAAACAGAGGCCGGGAATCAGAGGCAGGGAAACAGAGGCGGGGAATCAGATATGGGGAATCAGAGGTGGGGAATTAGAGGTTGCGAATCAGAGGCAGGGAATCAGAGGCGGGGAATCAGAGGCGGGGAATCAGAGGCAGGGAATCGGATGAGCGGAATCAGAGATGGGGAATCAGAGGTGGGAAATCAGAGGTGGAGAATCAGAGAAGGGGAATCAGAGGCGGGGAATCAGATGCAGGGAATCAGATGCAGGGAATCAGAGGCGGGGAATCATAGCTGGCGAATCAGAGGAGGGGAATCAGAGTTGGGGAATCAGAGGCGGGGAATCAGATATGGGGAAACAGAGGTGGGGAATCAGAGGCGGGGAAACAGAGGCGGGGAATCAGATATGGGGATTCAGAGGTGGGGAATCAGAGGTTGGGAATCAGAGGCAGGGAATCAGAGGCGGGGAATCAGAGGCAGGGAATCAGATGCGGGGAATCAGAGGCAGGGAATCAGAGCTGGGGAATCAGAGGCGTGGAATCAGAGTTGGGGAATCAGAGGCGTGGAATTAGATATGGCGAAACAGAGGCGGGGAATCAGAGACGGGGAAACAGAGGCGGGGAATCAGATATGGGGAATCAGCGGTGGCGAATTTAAGGCGGTGTATCAGAGATGGGGAATCAGGGCAGGGAATCAGAGGCAGGGAATCAAACACGGGGAATCAGAGGCGGGGAATCAGAGCTGGGGAATCAGAGGCGGGGATTCAGAGTTGGGGAATCAGAGGCGGGGAAACAGAGGCGGGGAATCAGATATGGGGAATCAGAGGTGGGGATTCAGAGGTTGGGAATCAGAAGCAGGGAATACGAGGCGGGGAATCAGAGGCGGGGAATCAGAGGCAGGGAATCCGATGTGCGGAATCGGAAATGGGGAATCAGAGGCAGGGAATCAGAGTCGGGGAATCAGTGGCGGAGAATCAGAGGCCGGGAATCAGATATGGGGAAACTGAGGCGGGGAATCAGAGGCGGGGAAACAGAGGCGGGGAATCAGATATGGGGAATCAGAGGTGGGGAATCAGAGGTTGGGAATCAGAGGCAGGGAATCAGAGGCTGGGAATCAGATATGGGGTATCAGAGGTGGGGAATCAGGGGCGGGGAATCAGTGGCAGGGAATCAGAGGAGGGGATTCAGAGGCGGGGAATCAGAGGCAGGGAATCAGACACTGGGAGTCAGAGGCGGTGAATCAGGGATTGGGAATCAGAGGCCGGGAAACAGAGGTGGGGAATCAGAGACCGGGAATCAGAGATGGGGAATCTGAGGCGGGGAATTAGATATGGGTAATCAGAGGCGGGGAATCAGAGGCAGGGAAACAGAGGCGGTGAATCAGATATTGGGAATCAGAGGTGGCGAATCAGAGGTAGAGAATCGGAGATGGGGAAGCAGAGGTGGGGAATCAGATGTGATGAATTAGAGATGGGGAATCAGAGGCGGGGTATCAGAGGTGCCAATCAGAGGCGGGGAAACAGAGGCGGGGAATCAGATATGGGGAATCAGAGGTGGGGAATAAGAGGTTGCGAATCAGAGGCAGGGAATCAGAGGCGGGGAATCAGAGGCGGGGAATCAGAGGCAGGGAATCAGAGGCAGGGAATCAGAGGCTGGGAATCAGATGCAGGGAATCAGATGTGGGGAATCAGAGGCGGGGAATCAGAGCTGGGGAATCAGAGGTGGGGAATCAGAGTTGGGGAATCAGAGTCGGGGACTTAGATATGGGGAAACAGAGGCAGGGAATCAGAGGCGGGGAAACAGACGCGGCGAATCAGAGGCGGGTATCAGAGCTGGGGAATCAGAGGCGGGGAATCAGAGTTGGGGAATCAGAGGCGGGGAATCAGAGGCGGGGAATCAGAGGCGGGGAATCAGAGGCGGGGAAAAAGAGGCAGGGAATCGGATATGGGGAATCAGAGGTGGGGTATCAGGGGCAGGGAATCAGTGGCAGGGAATCAGAGGCGGGGAATCAGAGGCGGGGAATCAGAGGCAGGGAATCAGACACGGGGAATCAGATATGGGGAAACAGAGGCGGGGAATCAGAGGCGGGCAAACAGAGGCGGGGAATTAGATATGGGGAATCTGAGGTGGGGAATCAGAGGTGGTGAATCAGAGATGGGGAATCACAGGCGGGGAATCAGAGGCAGGGAATAGAACGCGGGGAATCAGAGGCGGGGAATCAGAGCTGGGGAATCAGAGGCGGGGAATCATAGTTGGGAATCAGAGGCGGGGAATCAGATATGGGGAAACAGAGGCGGGGAATCAAAGGCGGGGAAACAGAGGCGGGGAATCAGATATGGGAATCGGATGCGGGGAATCAGAGGCGGGGAATCAGAGCTGGGGAATCAGAGGCGGGGTATCAGAGTTGGGGCATCAGAGGTGGGGAATTAGATATGGGGAAACAGAGGCGGGGAATCAGAGGCGGGGAAACAGAGGTGGGGAATCAGATATGGGGAATCAGAGGTGGGGAATCAGAGGCAGGGAATCAGATGTGCGGAATCAGAGATGGGGAATCAGAGGCAGGGAATCAGAATCAGAAGCGGGGAATCAGAGGCCGGGAATCAGAGGCCGGGATTCAGATGCCGGGAATAAGAGGCCGGGAATCAGAGGTGGGGAATCAGATTCCGGGAATCAGAGATGGGGATTCAGAGGCGGGGAATGATATATGGGGAATCAGAGGCGGGGAATCAGAGGCGGGGTAACAGAGGTGGGGAATCAGATATGGGGAATCAGAGGTGTCGAATCAAAGGCGGTGAATCAGAGATGGGGAATCAGAGGCGGGGAATCAGAGGCAGGGAATCAAACACGGGGAATCAGAGGCGGGGAATAAGAGCTGGGGAATCAGAGGTGGGTAATCAGAGTTGGGGAATCAGAGGCGGGGAATCAGATATGGGGAAACAGGGGCGGAGAATCAGAGGCAGGGAAACAGAGGCGGGGAATCAGATATGGGGAATCAGGGGTGGGGAATCAGAGGTTGGGAATCAGAGGCAGGGAATCAGAGGCGTGGAAACAGAGGCGGGGATTCAGATATGGGGAATCAGAGGTGGGGAATCAGGGGCGTGGAATCAGAGGCAGGGAATTAGATGTGGTGAATCAGAGAT
Organism: Narcine bancroftii; assembly: GCF_036971445.1. NCBI lineage: Eukaryota > Metazoa > Chordata > Chondrichthyes > Torpediniformes > Narcinidae > Narcine > Narcine bancroftii. Next base: position 3,035,455 of record NW_027211883.1, read on the forward strand.
GGGGAATCAGAGGCAGGGAATCAGAATCAGAAGCGGGGTATCAGAGGCCGGGAATCAGAGGAAGGTAATCAGAGGCAGGGGATCAAACACGGGGAATCAGAGGCTGGGAATCAGAGCTGGGGAATCACAGGCGGGGTATCAGAGATGGGGAATCAGAGGCGGGGAATCAGAGGCAGGGAATCAGATGCGGGGAATCAGAGGCGGGGAATCAGAGCTGGCGAATCAGAGGCGGGGAATCAGAGGTGGGCAATCAGAGGATGGGAATCAGATATGGGGAATCAGAGGCGGGGAATTAGAGCTGGGGAATCACAGGCGGGGAATCAGAGTTGGGGAATCAGAGGAGGGGAATCAGATATGGGGAAACAGAGGCGGGGAATCAGAGGCGGTGAAACAGAGGCGGGGAATCAGATATGGGGAATCAGAGGTGGGGAATCAGAGGTTGGGAATCAGAGGCCTGGAATCAGAGGCGGGGAATCAGAGGCAGGGAATCAGATGCGGGGAATCAGAGGAGGGGAATCAGAGCTGGGGAATCAGAGGCGGGGTATTAGAGTTGGGGAATCAGAGGCGGGGAATCAGACGCGGGGAATCAGAGGGGGGGAATCATAGCTGGCGAATCAGAGGCGGGGAATCAGAGGTGGGCAATCAGAGGCCGGGAATCAGAGGTGGTGAATCAGAGATGGGGAATCAGAGGCGGGGAATCAGTGGCAGGGAATGAGATATGGGGAATCAGAGACGTGGAATCAGAGGCAGGGAATCAGACACGGGGAATCAGACACGGGGAATCAGATGTGGGGAATCAGAGATGGGGAATCAGAGGCGGTGAATCAGAGATGGGGAATCAGAGGCGGGGAATCAGAGGCAGGAAATCAGACACGGGGATTCAGAGGCTGGGAATCAGACGGGGGGAATCAAAGGCGGGGAATCAGAGCTGGGGAATCAGAGGCAGGGAATCAGAGGCGGGGAATCAGATATGGGGAATCAGAGGCTGGGATTCAGAGGCGGGGAATCAGAGGCAGGGAATCAGACACGGGGAATCAGAGGTGGGGAATCAGAGATGGGGAATCAGAGGCGGGGAATCAGAGCTGGGGAATCAGAGGCGGGCAAGCAGAGTAGGAGAATCAGAGGTGGGGAATCAGATATGGGGAAACAGGGGCGGGGAATCAGAGGCGGGGAAACAGAGGCGGTGAATCAGATATGGGCAATCAGAGGTGGCGAATCAGAGGTAGAGAATCAGAGATGGGGAAGCAGAGGTGGGGAATCAGAGGCGGGAAATCAGAGCTGGGGAATCAGAGGCGGGGAATCAGAGTTGGGGAATCAGAGTCCTGGAATCAGAGATGGGGAATCAAAGGCGGGGAATCAAATATGGGGAATCAGAGGCGGGGAATCAGAGGCGGGGAAACAGAGGCGGTGAATCAGATATGGGGAATCAGAGGTGGCGAATCAGAGGTTGAGAATCAGAGATGGGGAAGCAGAGGTGGGGAATCAGATGTGATGAATTAGAGATGGGGAATCAGAGGCGGGGTATCAGAGGCGGCCAATCAGAGGCGGGGAATCAGATGCGTGGAATCAGATATGGGAAATCAGAGGTGGGGAATCAGAGGCGGGGAAACAGAGGCGGGAAATCAGATATGGGGTATCAGAGGTGGGGAATCAGGGGCGGGGAATCAGTGGCAGGGAATCAGAGGAGGGGATTCAGAGGCGGGGAATCAGAGGCAGGGAATCAGACACTGGGAATCAGAGGCGGTGAATCAGGGATGGGGAATGAGAGGCCGGGAAACAGAGGTGGGGAATCAGAGACCGGGAATCAGAGATGGGGAATCAGAGGCGGGGAATCAGATATGGGGAATCAGAGGCGGGGAATCAGAAGCGGGGAAACAGAGGCGATGAATCAGATATTCGGAATCAGAGGTTGCGAATCAGAGGTAGAGAATCAGAGATGGGGAAGCAGAGGTGGGGAATCAGATGTGATGAATTAGAGATGGGGAATCAGAGGCGGGGTATCAGAGGTGCCAATCAGAGGCGGTGAAACAGAGGCGGGGAATCAGATATGGGGAAACAGAGGCGGGGAATCAGAGGCAGGGAAACAGAGGCGGGGAATCAGATATGGGGATTCAGAGGTGGGGAATAACAGGTTGCGAATCAGAGGCAGGGAATCAGAGGCGGGGAATCAGAGGCGGGGAATCAGAGGCAGGGAATCGGATGTGCAGAATCAGAGATGGGGAATCAGAGGTGGGGAATCAGAGGTGGTGAATCAGAGATGGGGAATCAAAGGCGTGGAATCAGAGGCAGGGTCAGACACGTGGAATCAAGAGGCGGGGAATCAGATGCGGGGAACCAGAGGAGGGGAATCATAGCATGCGAATCAGAGGCGGGGAATCAGAGGTGGGGAATCATAGGCGGGGAATCAGATATGGGGAATCAGAGGGGGGGAATCAGAGGCGGGGAAACAGAGGCGGGGAATCAGATATGTTGGATCAGAGGTGGGGAATCAGAGGCGGGGAATCAGAGCTGGGGAATCAGAGGCGGGGAATCAGAGTTGGGGAATCAGAGGCAGGGAATCAGATATGGGGAATCAGAGGTGGGGAATCAGAGGCGGGGAAACAGAGGCGGGGAATCAGATATGGGGTATCAGAGGTGGGGAATCAGGGGCGGGGAATCAGTGGCAGGGAATCAGAGGAGGGGATTCAGAGGCGGGGAATCAGAGGCAGGGAATCAGACACTGGGAGTCAGAGGCGGTGAATCAGGGATTGGGAATCAGAGGCCGGGAAACAGAGGTGGGGAATCAGAGACCGGGAATCAGAGATGGGGAATCTGAGGCGGGGAATCAGATATGGGTAATCAGAGGCGGGGAATCAGAGGCAGGGAAACAGAGGCGGTGAATCAGATATTGGGAATCAGAGGTGGCGAATCAGAGGTAGAGAATCGGAGATGGGGAAGCAGAGGTAGGGAATCAGATGTGATGAATTAGAGATGGGGAATCAGAGGCGGGGTATCAGAGGTGCCAATCAGAGGCGGGGAAACAGAGGCGGGGAATCAGATATGGGGAATCAGAGGTGGGGAATAAGAGGTTGCGAATCAGAGGCAGGGAATCAGAGGCGGGGAATCAGAGGCGGGGAATCAGAGGCAGGGAATCGGATGTGCGGAATCAGAGATGGGGTATCAGAGGTGGGGAATCAGAGGTGGTGAGTCTGACATGGGGAATCAGAGGCGGGGAATCAGAGGCAGGGAATCAGAAACGGGGAATCAGAGGCGGGCAATCATAACTGGCGAATCAGAGGAGGGGAATCAGTGGTGGGCAATCAGAGGCGGGGAATCAGATATGGTGAATCAGAGGTGGGGAATCAGATGCGGGGAAACAGAGGCCGGGAATCAGATATGTTGTATCACAGGTTGGGAATCAGAGGCGGGAAATCAGAGCTGGGGATTCAGAGGCGGGGAAATCAGAGTTGGGGAATCAGAGTCCGGGAATCAGAGATGGGAAATCAGAGGAGGGGAATCAAATATGGGGAATCAGAGGCGGGGAATCAGAGTTGGGGAATGAGTCCGGGAATCAGAGATGGGGAATCAGAGGCGGGGAATCAAATATGGGGAATCAGAGGAGGGGAATCAGATGCGGGGAAACAGAGGCGGTGAATCAGATATGGGCAATCAGAGGTGGCGAATCAGAGGTAGAGAATCAGAGATGGGGAAGCAGAGGTGGGGAATCAGATGTGATGAATTAGAGATGGGGAATCAGAGGCGGGGTATCAGAGGCGGGGAATCAGAGTTGGGGAATCAGAGGAGGGGAATCAGAGGCAGGGAATCAAAAACGGGGAATCAGAGGCGGGGAATCAGAGCTGGGGAATCAGAGGCGTGCAAGCAGAGTAGGAGAATCAGAGGTGGGGAATCAGATATGGGGAAACAGGGGCGGGGAATCAGAGGCGGGGAAACAGAGGCGGGGAATCAGATATGGGGAATCAGAGGTGTGGAATCAGAGGTTGGGAATCAGAGGCGGGGAAACAGAGGAGGGGAATCAGATATGGGGAATCAGAGGTGGCGAATTAAAGGCTGTGAATCAGAGATGGGGAATCATGGCAGGGAATCAGAGGCAGGGAATCAAACACGGGGAATCAGAGGCGTGGAATCAGAGCTGGGGAATCAGAGGCGGGGATTCAGAGTTGGGGAATCAGAGGCGGGGAATCAGAGGCGGGGAAACAGAGGCGGGGAATCAGATATGGGGAATCAGAGGTGGGGAATCAGAGGTTGGGAATCAGAAGCAGGGAATCAGAGGCGGGGAATCAGAGGCGGGGAATCAGAGGCAGGAAATCCGATGTGCGGAATCGGAGATGGGGAATCAGAGGCAGGGAATCAGAGGCGGGGAAGCAGAGGCGGGGAATCAGAGGCCGGGAATCAGATATGGGGAAACAGAGGCGGGGAATCAGAGGCGGGGAAACAGAGGCGGGGAATCAGATATGGGGAATCAGAGGTGGGGAATCAGAGGTTGGGAATCAGAGGCAGGGAATCAGAGGCTGGGAATCAGATGCAGGGAATCAGATGTGGGGAATCAGAGGCGGGGAATCAGAGCTGGGGAATCAGAGGTGGGGAATCAGAGTTGGGGAATCAGAGTCGGGGACTTAGATATGGGGAAACAGAGGCAGGGAATCAGAGGCGGGGAAACAGACGCGGGGAATCAGAGGCGGGTATCAGAGCTGGGGAATCAGAGGCGGGGAATCAGAGTTGGGGAATCAGAGGCGGGGAATCAGAGGCGGGGAATCAGAGGCGGGGAATCAGAGGCGGGGAAACAGAGGCAGGGAATCAGATATGGGGAATCAGAGGTGGGGTATCAGGGGCAGGGAATCAGTGGCAGGGAATCAGAGGCGGGGAATCAGAGGCGGGGAATCAGAGGCAGGGAATCAGACACGGGGAATCAGATATGGGGAAACAGAGGCGGGGAATCAGAGGCGGGCAAACAGAGGCGGGGAATTAGATATGGGGAATCTGAGGTGGGGAATCAGAGGTGGTGAATCAGAGATGGGGAATCACAGGCGGGGAATCAGAGGCAGGGAATAGAACGCGGGGAATCAGAGGCGGGGAATCAGAGCTGGGGAATCAGAGGCGGGGAATCATAGTTGGGAATCAGAGGCGGGGAATCAGATATGGGGAAACAGAGGCGGGGAATCAAAGGCGGGGAAACAGAGGCGGGGAATCAGATATGGGAATCGGATGCGGGGAATCAGAGGCGGGGAATCAGAGCTGGGGAATCAGAGGCGGGGTATCAGAGTTGGGGCATCAGAGGTGGGGAATTAGATATGGGGAAACAGAGGCGGGGAATCAGAGGCGGGGAAACAGAGGTGGGGAACCAGAGGAGGGGAATCATAGCATGCGAATCAGAGGCGGGGAATCAGAGGTGGGGAATCATAGGCGGGGAATCAGATATGGGGAATCAGAGGGGGGGAATCAGAGGCGGGGAAACAGAGGCGGGGAATCAGATATGTTGGATCAGAGGTGGGGAATCAGAGGCGGGGAATCAGAGCTGGGGAATCAGAGGCGGGGAATCAGAGTTGGGGAATCAGAGGCAGGGAATCAGATATGGGGAATCAGAGGTGGGGAATCAGAGGCGGGGAAACAGAGGCGGGGAATCAGATATGGGGTATCAGAGGTGGGGAATCAGGGGCGGGGAATCAGTGGCAGGGAATCAGAGGAGGGGATTCAGAGGCGGGGAATCAGAGGCAGGGAATCAGACACTGGGAGTCAGAGGCGGTGAATCAGGGATTGGGAATCAGAGGCCGGGAAACAGAGGTGGGGAATCAGAGACCGGGAATCAGAGATGGGGAATCTGAGGCGGGGAATCAGATATGGGTAATCAGAGGCGGGGAATCAGAGGCAGGGAAACAGAGGCGGTGAATCAGATATTGGGAATCAGAGGTGGCGAATCAGAGGTAGAGAATCGGAGATGGGGAAGCAGAGGTAGGGAATCAGATGTGATGAATTAGAGATGGGGAATCAGAGGCGGGGTATCAGAGGTGCCAATCAGAGGCGGGGAAACAGAGGCGGGGAATCAGATATGGGGAATCAGAGGTGGGGAATAAGAGGTTGCGAATCAGAGGCAGGGAATCAGAGGCGGGGAATCAGAGGCGGGGAATCAGAGGCAGGGAATCGGATGTGCGGAATCAGAGATGGGGTATCAGAGGTGGGGAATCAGAGGTGGTGAGTCTGACATGGGGAATCAGAGGCGGGGAATCAGAGGCAGGGAATCAGAAACGGGGAATCAGAGGCGGGCAATCATAACTGGCGAATCAGAGGAGGGGAATCAGTGGTGGGCAATCAGAGGCGGGGAATCAGATATGGTGAATCAGAGGTGGGGAATCAGATGCGGGGAAACAGAGGCCGGGAATCAGATATGTTGTATCACAGGTTGGGAATCAGAGGCGGGAAATCAGAGCTGGGGATTCAGAGGCGGGGAAATCAGAGTTGGGGAATCAGAGTCCGGGAATCAGAGATGGGAAATCAGAGGAGGGGAATCAAATATGGGGAATCAGAGGCGGGGAATCAGAGTTGGGGAATGAGTCCGGGAATCAGAGATGGGGAATCAGAGGCGGGGAATCAAATATGGGGAATCAGAGGAGGGGAATCAGATGCGGGGAAACAGAGGCGGTGAATCAGATATGGGCAATCAGAGGTGGCGAATCAGAGGTAGAGAATCAGAGATGGGGAAGCAGAGGTGGGGAATCAGATGTGATGAATTAGAGATGGGGAATCAGAGGCGGGGTATCAGAGGCGGGGAATCAGAGTTGGGGAATCAGAGGAGGGGAATCAGATATGGGGAAACAGAGGCCGGGAATCAGAGGCAGGGAAACAGAGGCGGGGAATCAGATATGGGGAATCAGAGGTGGGGAATTAGAGGTTGCGAATCAGAGGCAGGGAATCAGAGGCGGGGAATCAGAGGCGGGGAATCAGAGGCAGGGAATCGGATGAGCGGAATCAGAGATGGGGAATCAGAGGTGGGAAATCAGAGGTGGAGAATCAGAGAAGGGGAATCAGAGGCGGGGAATCAGATGCAGGGAATCAGATGCAGGGAATCAGAGGCGGGGAATCATAGCTGGCGAATCAGAGGAGGGGAATCAGAGTTGGGGAATCAGAGGCGGGGAATCAGATATGGGGAAACAGAGGTGGGGAATCAGAGGCGGGGAAACAGAGGCGGGGAATCAGATATGGGGATTCAGAGGTGGGGAATCAGAGGTTGGGAATCAGAGGCAGGGAATCAGAGGCGGGGAATCAGAGGCAGGGAATCAGATGCGGGGAATCAGAGGCAGGGAATCAGAGCTGGGGAATCAGAGGCGTGGAATCAGAGTTGGGGAATCAGAGGCGTGGAATTAGATATGGCGAAACAGAGGCGGGGAATCAGAGACGGGGAAACAGAGGCGGGGAATCAGATATGGGGAATCAGCGGTGGCGAATTTAAGGCGGTGTATCAGAGATGGGGAATCAGGGCAGGGAATCAGAGGCAGGGAATCAAACACGGGGAATCAGAGGCGGGGAATCAGAGCTGGGGAATCAGAGGCGGGGATTCAGAGTTGGGGAATCAGAGGCGGGGAAACAGAGGCGGGGAATCAGATATGGGGAATCAGAGGTGGGGATTCAGAGGTTGGGAATCAGAAGCAGGGAATACGAGGCGGGGAATCAGAGGCGGGGAATCAGAGGCAGGGAATCCGATGTGCGGAATCGGAAATGGGGAATCAGAGGCAGGGAATCAGAGTCGGGGAATCAGTGGCGGAGAATCAGAGGCCGGGAATCAGATATGGGGAAACTGAGGCGGGGAATCAGAGGCGGGGAAACAGAGGCGGGGAATCAGATATGGGGAATCAGAGGTGGGGAATCAGAGGTTGGGAATCAGAGGCAGGGAATCAGAGGCTGGGAATCAGATATGGGGTATCAGAGGTGGGGAATCAGGGGCGGGGAATCAGTGGCAGGGAATCAGAGGAGGGGATTCAGAGGCGGGGAATCAGAGGCAGGGAATCAGACACTGGGAGTCAGAGGCGGTGAATCAGGGATTGGGAATCAGAGGCCGGGAAACAGAGGTGGGGAATCAGAGACCGGGAATCAGAGATGGGGAATCTGAGGCGGGGAATTAGATATGGGTAATCAGAGGCGGGGAATCAGAGGCAGGGAAACAGAGGCGGTGAATCAGATATTGGGAATCAGAGGTGGCGAATCAGAGGTAGAGAATCGGAGATGGGGAAGCAGAGGTGGGGAATCAGATGTGATGAATTAGAGATGGGGAATCAGAGGCGGGGTATCAGAGGTGCCAATCAGAGGCGGGGAAACAGAGGCGGGGAATCAGATATGGGGAATCAGAGGTGGGGAATAAGAGGTTGCGAATCAGAGGCAGGGAATCAGAGGCGGGGAATCAGAGGCGGGGAATCAGAGGCAGGGAATCGGATGTGCGGAATCAGAGATGGGGTATCAGAGGTGGGGAATCAGAGGTGGTGAGTCAGACATGGGGAATCAGAGGCGGGGAATCAGAGGCAGGGAATCAGAAACGGGGAATCAGAGGAGGGGAATCAGAGTTGGGGAATCAGAGGCGGGGAATCAGATATGGGGAAACAGAGGTGGGGAATCAGAGGCGGGGAAACAGAGGCGGGGAATCAGATATGGGGATTCAGAGGTGGGGAATCAGAGGTTGGGAATCAGAGGCAGGGAATCAGAGGCGGGGAATCAGAGGCAGGGAATCAGATGCGGGGAATCAGAGGCAGGGAATCAGAGCTGGGGAATCAGAGGCGGGGAATCAGAGTTGGGGAATCAGAGGCGTGGAATTAGATATGGCGAAACAGAGGCGGGGAATCAGAGACGGGGAAACAGAGGCGGGGAATCAGATATGGGGAATCAGCGGTGGCGAATTTAAGGCGGTGTATCAGAGATGGGGAATCAGGGCAGGGAATCAGAGGCAGGGAATCAAACACGGGGAATCAGAGGCGGGGAATCAGAGCTGGGGAATCAGAGGCGGGGATTCAGAGTTGGGGAATCAGAGGCGGGGAAACAGAGGCGGGGAATCAGATATGGGGAATCAGAGGTAGGGAATCAGAGGTTGGGAATCAGAAGCAGGGAATACGAGGCGGGGAATCAGAGGCGGGGAATCAGAGGCAGGGAATCCGATGTGCGGAATCAGAGGCAGGGAATCAGAGTCGGGGAATCAGAGGCGGAGAATCAGAGGCCGGGAATCAGATATGGGGAAACTGAGGCGGGGAATCAGAGGCGGGGAAACAGAGGCGGGGAATCAGATATGGGGAATCAGAGGTGGGGAATCAGAGGTTGGGAATCAGAGGCAGGAATCAGATGCAGGGAATCAGATGCAGGGGAATCGATAGGCGGTGAATCATTTGAATCTATTGTCTCTAATCATATCACGCTCTTCTTTCCACTCACATTTTTCCACCTCTTCTTTTCCACCTCTTCCTTTCCCCCTCTTCATTTCGACCTAATTTTCCCACCTCTATTTTACACATTTTCATTTCAACCTATCTCCTTTCCACCTCTTCTTTTCCACCTCTTCTTTTCCACCTCTCTTTCAACTCCCCTTTTCCATCCAGAGGTACTCGTGAATCAGATCTGGGAATCAGAGCGGGGGAATCAGAGGCAGGAATCAGAGGCAGGAATCAGATAGGGGGAATCAGAGGTGGGGTATCAGGGGCAGGGAATGGCAGGGAGATCAGTGCAGGGAATCAGAGGCGCGCGGGTATCAGAGGCAGGGGAATCAGACACGGACAGGGAATACTAGGGACACGGAATCAGATCGGGGAAACAGAGGCGGGGAATCAGAGGCGGGCAAACGAGTGGGGAATTAGATATGGGGAATCAGAGGGGGAATCAGGTGGTGAATCAGAGATGGGGAATCACAGGCGGGGAATCAAAGGCGGGGAAACAGAGGCGGGGAATCAGATAATGGATCGATGCGGGAATCAAGAGGCGGGGAATCAGGAGCTGGGAATCAGAGGCGGGTATCAGAGTTGGGGCATCAGAGGTGGGGAATTAGATTATGGGGAAACAGAGGCGGGGAATCAGAGGCGGGGAAACGGGAATCAGATATGGGAATCAGAGGTGGGGAATCAGAAGCAGGGAATTCAGATGTGCGGATATCAGAGATGGGGAATCAGAGGCAGGACAGAATCACGAATCAGAAGCGGGGAATCAGCCAGAGGCCGAGGAATCAGAGGCCGGCGGAATTCAGGAATGATCAGGGCGGGGGGAATCAGAGGCAGTTGAATCAAACACGGGGAATCAGAGGCGGGGGAATCAGAGGTAGGGAATCAGATATGGGGAATTCAGAGTGGCGAATCAAAGGCGGTGAATCAGAGATGGGGAATCAGAGGCGGGGAATCAGAGGCAGGGAATCAAACACGGGGAATCAGAGGCGGGGAATCAGAGCTGGGGAATCAGAGGCGGGGAATCAGAGTTGGGGAATCAGAGGCGGGGAATCAGATATGGGGAAACAGGGGCGGGGAATCAGAGGCAGGGAAACAGAGGCGGGGAATCAGATATGGGGAATCAGGGGTGGGGAATCAGAGGTTGGGAATCAGATGCAGGGAATCAGAGGCGTGGACACAGAGGCGGGGATTCAGATGTGGTGAATCAGAGATGGGGAATCAGAGGCAGGGAATCAGAATCAGAAGCGGGGTATCAGTGGCCGGGAATCAGAGGAAGGTAATCAGATGCAGGGGATCAAACACGGGGAATCAGATGCGGGGAATCAGAGGCGGGGAATCAGAGCTGGGGAATCACAGGCGGGGAATCAGAGATGGGGAATCAGAGGCGGGGAATCAGAGGCAGGGAATCAGATGCGGGGAATCAGAGGCGGGGAATCAGAGCTGGCGAATCAGAGGCGGGGAATCAGAAGTGGGCAATCAGAGGATGGGAATCAGATATGGGGAATCAGAGGCGGGGAATCAGAGCTGGGGAATCACAGGCGGGGAAACAGAGGCGGGGAATCAGAGGCGGTGAAACAGAGGCGGGGAATCAGATATTGGGAATCAGAGGTGGGGAATCAGAGGTTGTGAATCAGAGGCCTGGAATCAGAGGCGTGGAATCAGAGGCAGGGAATCAGATGCGGGGAATCAGAGGAGGGGAATCAGAGCTGGGGAATCAGAGGCGGGGAATCAGAGGTGGGCAATCAGAGGCCGGGAATCAGAGGTGGTGAATCAGAGATGGGGAATCAGAGGCGGGGAATCAGTGGCAGGGAATCAGATATGGGGAATCAGAGGCGTGGAATCAGAGGCAGGGAATCAGACACGGGGAATCAGACACGGGGAATCAGAGGTGGGGAATCAGAGATGGGGATTCAGAGGCGGTGAATCAGAGATGGGGAATCAGAGGCGGGGAATCAGAGGCAGGAAATCAGACATGGGGATTCAGAGGCTGGGAATCAGACGGGGGGAATCAGAGGCAGGGAATCAGAGGCGGGGAATCAGATATGGGGAATCAGAGGCTGGTATTCAGAGGCGGGGAATCAGAGGCAGGGAATCAAACACGGGGAATCAGAGATGGGGAATCAGAGATGGGGAATCAGAGGCGGGGAATCAGAGTTGGGGAATCAGAGGCAGGGAATCGGATGTGCGGAATCAGACATGGGGAATCAGAGGTGGAGAATCAGAGGCGGTGAATCAGAGATGGGGAATAAGAGGCGGGGAATCAGAGGCAGGAAATCAGACACGGGGATTCAGAGGCTGGGAATCAGACGGGGGGAATCAAAGGCGGGGAATCAGAGCTGGGGAATCAGAGGCAGGGAATCAGAGTTGGGGATTCAGAGACGGGGAATCAGATATGGGGAAACAGAGGCGGGGAATCAGAGGCGGGCAAACAGAGGCGGGGAATTAGATATGGGGAATCAGATGTGGGGAATCAGAGGTGGTGAATCAGTGATGGGGAATCACAGGCGGGGAATCAGAGGCAGGGAATAGAACGCAGGGAATCAGAGGCAGGGAATCAGAGCTGGGGAATCAGAGGCGGGGAATCATAGTTGGGAATCAGAGGCGGGGAATCAGATATGGGGAAACAGAGGCGGGGAATCAGAGGCGGGGAAACAGAGGCGGGGAATCACATATGGGGAATCGGATGCGGGGAATCAGAGGCAGGGAATCAGATGTGCGGAATCAGAGATGGGGAATCAGAGGCAGGGAATCAGAATCAGAAGCGGGGAATCAGAGGCCGGGAATCAGAGGCCGGGAATCAGATGCTGGGAATAAGAGGCCGGGAATCAGAGGTGGGGAATCAGAGTCCGGGAATCAGAGATGGGGATTCAGAGGCGGGGAATGAGATATGGAGAATCAGAGGCGGGGAATCAGAGGCCGGGAAACAGAGGTGGGGAAACCGATATGGGGAATCAGAGGTGGCGAATCAAAGGCGGTGAATCAGAGATGGGGAATCAGAGGCGGGGAATCAGAGGCAGGGAATGAGATGCGGGGAATCAGAGGCGGGGAATCAGAGCTGGCGAATCAGAGGCGGGGAAACAGAGGTGGGCAATCAGAGCCGGGGTATCAGATATGGGGAATCAGAGGCGGGGAATCAGAGGCGGGGAAACAGAGGTGGGGAATCAGATATGGGGAAACAGAGGTGGCGAATCAAAGGCGGTGAATCAGAGATGGGGAATCAGAGGCGGGGAATCAGATATGGGGAATCAGAGGTGGGGTATCAGGGGCAGGGAATCAGTGGCAGGGAATCAGAGGCGGGGAATCAGAGGCGGGGAATCAGAGGCAGGGAATCAGACACGGGGAATCAGATATGGGGAAACAGAGGCGGGGAATCAGAGGCGGGCAAACAGAGGCGGGGAATTAGATATGGGGAATCAGAGGTGGGGAATCAGAGGTGGTGAATCAGAGATGGGGAATCACAGGCGGGGAATCAAAGGCGGGGAAACAGAGGCGGGGAATCAGATAATGGGAATCGGATGCGGGGAATCAGAGGCGGGGAATCAGAGCTGGGGAATCAGAGGCGGGGTATCAGAGTTGGGGCATCAGAGGTGGGGAATTAGATATGGGGAAACAGAGGCGGGGAATCAGAGGCGGGGAAACAGAGGTGGGGAATCAGATATGGGGAATCAGAGGTGGGGAATCAGAGGCAGGGAATCAGATGTGCGGAATCAGAGATGGGGAATCAGAGGCAGGGAATCAGAATCAGAAGCGGGGAATCAGAGGCCGGGAATCAGAGGCCGGGATTCAGATGCCGGGAATAAGAGGCCGGGAATCAGAGGTGGGGAATCAGAGTCCGGGAATCAGAGATGGGGATTCAGAGGCGGGGAATGATATATGGGGAATCAGAGGCGGGGAATCAGAGGCGGGGAATCAGAGGCAGTGAATCAAACACGGGGAATCAGAGGCGGGGAATCAGAGGTAGGGAATCAGATATGGGGAATCAGAGGTGGCGAATCAAAGGCGGTGAATCAGAGATGGGGAATCAGAGGCGGGGAATCAGAGGCAGGGAATCAAACACGGGGAATCAGAGGCGGGGAATCAGAGCTGGGGAATCAGAGGCGGGGAATCAGAGTTGGGGAATCAGAGGCGGGGAATCAGATATGGGGAAACAGGGGCGGGGAATCAGAGGCAGGGAAACAGAGGCGGGGAATCAGATATGGGGAATCAGGGGTGGGGAATCAGAGGTTGGGAATCAGATGCAGGGAATCAGAGGCGTGGACACAGAGGCGGGGATTCAGATGTGGTGAATCAGAGATGGGGAATCAGAGGCAGGGAATCAGAATCAGAAGCGGGGTATCAGTGGCCGGGAATCAGAGGAAGGTAATCAGATGCAGGGGATCAAACACGGGGAATCAGATGCGGGGAATCAGAGGCGGGGAATCAGAGCTGGGGAATCACAGGCGGGGAATCAGAGATGGGGAATCAGAGGCGGGGAATCAGAGGCAGGGAATCAGATGCGGGGAATCAGAGGCGGGGAATCAGAGCTGGCGAATCAGAGGCGGGGAATCAGAAGTGGGCAATCAGAGGATGGGAATCAGATATGGGGAATCAGAGGCGGGGAATCAGAGCTGGGGAATCACAGGCGGGGAAACAGAGGCGGGGAATCAGAGGCGGTGAAACAGAGGCGGGGAATCAGATATTGGGAATCAGAGGTGGGGAATCAGAGGTTGTGAATCAGAGGCCTGGAATCAGAGGCGTGGAATCAGAGGCAGGGAATCAGATGCGGGGAATCAGAGGAGGGGAATCAGAGCTGGGGAATCAGAGGCGGGGAATCAGAGGTGGGCAATCAGAGGCCGGGAATCAGAGGTGGTGAATCAGAGATGGGGAATCAGAGGCGGGGAATCAGTGGCAGGGAATCAGATATGGGGAATCAGAGGCGTGGAATCAGAGGCAGGGAATCAGACACGGGGAATCAGACACGGGGAATCAGAGGTGGGGAATCAGAGATGGGGATTCAGAGGCGGTGAATCAGAGATGGGGAATCAGAGGCGGGGAATCAGAGGCAGGAAATCAGACATGGGGATTCAGAGGCTGGGAATCAGACGGGGGGAATCAGAGGCAGGGAATCAGAGGCGGGGAATCAGATATGGGGAATCAGAGGCTGGTATTCAGAGGCGGGGAATCAGAGGCAGGGAATCAAACACGGGGAATCAGAGATGGGGAATCAGAGATGGGGAATCAGAGGCGGGGAATCAGAGTTGGGGAATCAGAGGCAGGGAATCGGATGTGCGGAATCAGACATGGGGAATCAGAGGTGGAGAATCAGAGGCGGTGAATCAGAGATGGGGAATAAGAGGCGGGGAATCAGAGGCAGGAAATCAGACACGGGGATTCAGAGGCTGGGAATCAGACGGGGGGAATCAAAGGCGGGGAATCAGAGCTGGGGAATCAGAGGCAGGGAATCAGAGTTGGGGATTCAGAGACGGGGAATCAGATATGGGGAAACAGAGGCGGGGAATCAGAGGCGGGCAAACAGAGGCGGGGAATTAGATATGGGGAATCAGATGTGGGGAATCAGAGGTGGTGAATCAGTGATGGGGAATCACAGGCGGGGAATCAGAGGCAGGGAATAGAACGCAGGGAATCAGAGGCAGGGAATCAGAGCTGGGGAATCAGAGGCGGGGAATCATAGTTGGGAATCAGAGGCGGGGAATCAGATATGGGGAAACAGAGGCGGGGAATCAGAGGCGGGGAAACAGAGGCGGGGAATCACATATGGGGAATCGGATGCGGGGAATCAGAGGCAGGGAATCAGATGTGCGGAATCAGAGATGGGGAATCAGAGGCAGGGAATCAGAATCAGAAGCGGGGAATCAGAGGCCGGGAATCAGAGGCCGGGAATCAGATGCTGGGAATAAGAGGCCGGGAATCAGAGGTGGGGAATCAGAGTCCGGGAATCAGAGATGGGGATTCAGAGGCGGGGAATGAGATATGGAGAATCAGAGGCGGGGAATCAGAGGCCGGGAAACAGAGGTGGGGTAACCGATATGGGGAATCAGAGGTGGCGAATCAAAGGCGGTGAATCAGAGATGGGGAATCAGAGGCGGGGAATCAGAGGCAGGGAATGAGATGCGGGGAATCAGAGGCGGGGAATCAGAGCTGGCGAATCAGAGGCGGGGAAACAGAGGTGGGCAATCAGAGCCGGGGTATCAGATATGGGGAATCAGAGGCGGGGAATCAGAGGCGGGGAAACAGAGGTGGGGAATCAGATATGGGGAAACAGAGGTGGCGAATCAAAGGCGGTGAATCAGAGATGGGGAATCAGAGGCGGGGAATCAGAGGCAGGGAATCAAAAACGGGGAATCAGAGGCGGGGAATCAGAGCTGGGGAATCAGAGGCGGGCAAGCAGAGTAGGAGAATCAGAGGTGGGGAATCAGATATGGGGAAACAGGGGCGGGGAATCAGAGGCGGGGAAACAGAGGCGGGGAATCAGATATGGGGAATCAGAGGTGTGGAATCAGAGGTTGGGAATCAGAGGCGGGGAAACAGAGGAGGGGAATCAGATATGGGGAATCAGAGGTGGCGAATTAAAGGCTGTGAATCAGAGATGGGGAATCATGGCAGGGAATCAGAGGCAGGGAATCAAACACGGGGAATCAGAGGCGTGGAATCAGAGCTGGGGAATCAGAGGCGGGGATTCAGAGTTGGGGAATCAGAGGCGGGGAATCAGAGGCGGGGAAACAGAGGCGGGGAATCAGATATGGGGAATCAGAGGTGGGGAATCAGAGGTTGGGAATCAGAAGCAGGGAATCAGAGGCGGGGAATCAGAGGCGGGGAATCAGAGGCAGGAAATCCGATGTGCGGAATCGGAGATGGGGAATCAGAGGCAGGGAATCAGAGGCGGGGAAGCAGAGGCGGGGAATCAGAGGCCGGGAATCAGATATGGGGAAACAGAGGCGGGGAATCAGAGGCGGGGAAACAGAGGCGGGGAATCAGATATGGGGAATCAGAGGTGGGGAATCAGAGGTTGGGAATCAGAGGCAGGGAATCAGAGGCTGGGAATCAGATGCAGGGAATCAGATGCGGGGAATCAGAGGCGGGGAATCAGAGCTGGGGAATCAGAGGTGGGGAATCAGAGTTGGGGAATCAGAGTCGGGGACTTAGATATGGGGAAACAGAGGCAGGGAATCAGAGGCGGGGAAACAGACGCGGGGAATCAGAGGCGGGTATCAGAGCTGGGGAATCAGAGGCGGGGAATCAGAGTTGGGGAATCAGAGGCGGGGAATCAGAGGCGGGGAATCAGAGGCGGGGAATCAGAGGCGGGGAAACAGAGGCAGGGAATCAGATATGGGGAATCAGAGGTGGGGTATCAGGGGCAGGGAATCAGTGGCAGGGAATCAGAGGCGGGGAATCAGAGGCAGGGAATCAGAGGCAGGGAATCAGACACGGGGAATCAGATATGGGGAAACAGAGGCGGGGAATCAGAGGCGTGCAAACAGAGGCGGGGAATTAGATATGGGGAATCTGAGGTGGGGAATCAGAGGTGGTGAATCAGAGATGGGGAATCACAGGCGGGGAATCAGAGGCAGGGAATAGAACGCGGGGAATCAGAGGCGGGGAATCAGAGCTGGGGAATCAGAGGCGGGGAATCATAGTTGGGAATCAGAGGCGGGGAATCAGATATGGGGAAACAGAGGCGGGGAATCAAAGGCGGGGAAACAGAGGCGGGGAATCAGATATGGGAATCGGATGCGGGGAATCAGAGGCGGGGAATCAGAGCTGGGGAATCAGAGGCGGGGTATCAGAGTTGGGGCATCAGAGGTGGGGAATTAGATATGGGGAAACAGAGGCGGGGAATCAGAGGCGGGGAAACAGAGGTGGGGAATCAGATATGGGGAATCAGAGGTGGGGAATCAGAGGCAGGGAATCAGATGTGCGGAATCAGAGATGGGGAATCAGAGGCAGGGAATCAGAATCAGAAGCGGGGAATCAGAGGCCGGGAATCAGAGGCCGGGATTCAGATGCCGGGAATAAGAGGCCGGGAATCAGAGGTGGGGAATCAGATTCCGGGAATCAGAGATGGGGATTCAGAGGCGGGGAATGATATATGGGGAATCAGAGGCGGGGAATCAGAGGCGGGGTAACAGAGGTGGGGAATCAGATATGGGGAAACAGAGGTGTCGAATCAAAGGCGGTGAATCAGAGATGGGGAATCAGAGGCGGGGAATCAGAGGCAGGGAATCAAACACGGGGAATCAGAGGCGGGGAATAAGAGCTGGGGAATCAGAGGTGGGTAATCAGAGTTGGGGAATCAGAGGCGGGGAATCAGATATGGGGAAACAGGGGCGGAGAATCAGAGGCAGGGAAACAGAGGCGGGGAATCAGATATGGGGAATCAGGGGTGGGGAATCAGAGGTTGGGAATCAGAGGCAGGGAATCAGAGGCGTGGAAACAGAGGCGGGGATTCAGATATGGGGAATCAGAGGTGGGGAATCAGGGGCGTGGAATCAGAGGCAGGGAATTAGATGTGGTGAATCAGATGGGGAATCAGGGGCGTGGAATCAGAGGCAGGGAATTAGATGTGGTGAATCAGAGATGGGGAATCAGAGGCAGGGAATCAGAATCAGAAGCGGGGTATCAGAGGCCGGGAATCAGAGGAAGGTAATCAGAGGCAGGGGATCAAACACGGGGAATCAGAGGCTGGGAATCAGAGCTGGGGAATCACAGGCGGGGTATCAGAGATGGGGAATCAGAGGCGGGGAATCAGAGGCAGGGAATCAGATGCGGGGAATCAGAGGCGGGGAATCAGAGCTGGCGAATCAGAGGCGGGGAATCAGAGGTGGGCAATCAGAGGATGGGAATCAGATATGGGGAATCAGAGGCGGGGAATTAGAGCTGGGGAATCACAGGCGGGGAATCAGAGTTGGGGAATCAGAGGAGGGGAATCAGATATGGGGAAACAGAGGCGGGGAATCAGAGGCGGTGAAACAGAGGCGGGGAATCAGATATGGGGAATCAGAGGTGGGGAATCAGAGGTTGGGAATCAGAGGCCTGGAATCAGAGGCGGGGAATCAGAGGCAGGGAATCAGATGCGGGGAATCAGAGGAGGGGAATCAGAGCTGGGGAATCAGAGGCGGGGTATTAGAGTTGGGGAATCAGAGGCGGGGAATCAGACGCGGGGAATCAGAGGGGGGGAATCATAGCTGGCGAATCAGAGGCGGGGAATCAGAGGTGGGCAATCAGAGGCCGGGAATCAGAGGTGGTGAATCAGAGATGGGGAATCAGAGGCGGGGAATCAGTGGCAGGGAATGAGATATGGGGAATCAGAGACGTGGAATCAGAGGCAGGGAATCAGACACGGGGAATCAGACACGGGGAATCAGATGTGGGGAATCAGAGATGGGGAATCAGAGGCGGTGAATCAGAGATGGGGAATCAGAGGCGGGGAATCAGAGGCAGGAAATCAGACACGGGGATTCAGAGGCTGGGAATCAGACGGGGGGAATCAAAGGCGGGGAATCAGAGCTGGGGAATCAGAGGCAGGGAATCAGAGGCGGGGAATCAGATATGGGGAATCAGAGGCTGGGATTCAGAGGCGGGGAATCAGAGGCAGGGAATCAGACACGGGGAATCAGAGGTGGGGCATCAGAGATGGGGAATCAGAGGCGGGGAATCAGAGGCAGGGAATCAGACGCGGGGAATCTGAGGCGGGGAATCAGAGCTGGGGAATCAGAGGTGGGGAATCAGAGTTGGGGAATCAGAGGCAGGGAATCGGATGTGCGGAATCAGAGATGGGGAATCAGATGTGGGGAATCAGAGGAATCAGAGATGGGGAATCAGAGGCGGGGAATCAGAGGCAGGAAATCAGACACGGGGATTCAGAGGCTGGGAATCAGACGGGGGGAATCAAAGGCTGGGAATCAGAGCTGGGGAATCAGAGGCAGGGAATCAGAGTTGGGGATTCAGAGACGGGGAATCAGATATGGGGAAACAGAGGCGGGGAATCAGAGGCGGGCAAACAGAGGCGGGGAATTAGATATGGGGAATCAGTGGTGGGGAATCAGAGGTGGTGAATCAGTGATGGGGAATCACAGGCGGGGAATCAGAGGCAGGGAATAGAACGCAGGGAATCAGACGCAGGGAATCAGAGCTGGGGAATCAGAGGCGGGGAATCATAGTTGGGAATCAGAGGCGGGGAATCAGATATGGGGAAACAGAGGCGGGGAATCAGAGGCGGGGAAACAGAGGCGGGGAATCAGATATGGGGAATCGGATGCGGGGAATCAGAGGCGGGGAATCAGAGCAGGGGAATCAGAGGCGGGGAATCAGAGTTGGGGCATCAGAGGTGGGGAATTAGATATAGGGAAACAGAGGCGGAGAATCAGAGGCGGGGAAACAGAGGCGGGGAATCAGATATGGGGTATCAGAGGTGGGGAATCAGAGGCAGGGAATCAGATGTGCGGAATCAGAGATGGGGAATCAGAGGCAGGGAATCAGAATCAGAAGCGGGGAATCAGAGGCCGGGTATCAGAGGCCGGGAATCAGATGCTGGGAATAAGAGGCCGGGAATCAGAGGTGGGGAATCAGAGTCCGGGAATCAGAGATGGGGATTCAGAGGCGGGGAATGAGATATGGAGAATCAGAGGCGGGGAATCAGAGGCCGGGAAACAGAGGTGGGGAATCAGATATGGGGAATCAGAGGTGGCGAATCAAAGGCGGTGAATCAGAGATGGGGAATCAGAGGCGGGGAATCAGAGGCAGGGAATCAGATGCGGGGAATCAGAGGCGGGGAATCAGAGCTGGCGAATCAGAGGCGGGGAATCAGAGGTGGGCAATCAGAGGCGGGGAATCAGATATGGGGAATCACAGGCGGGGAATCAGAGGCGGGGAAACAGAGGCGGGGAATCAAATATAGGGAATCAGAGGTGGGGAATCAGAGGTTGTGAATCAGAGATGGGGAATCAAGGCGGGGAATCAGAGGCAGGGAATCAGACATGGGGAATCAGAGGCGGGGATTCAGAGCTGGGGAATCAGAGGCGGGGAATCAGAGTTGGGGAATCAGAGGCAGGGAATCAGATATGGGGAATCAGAGGCGGGGAATCAGAGGCGGGGAAACAGAGGCGGGGAATCAGATATGGGGAAAGAGGTTGGGAATCAGGGGCAGGGAATCAGTGGCAGGGAATCAGAGGCGGGGAATCAGAGGCGGGGAATCAGAGGCAGGGAATCAGACACGGGGAATCAGAGGCGGGGAATCAGAGATGGGGAATCAGAGGCGGGGAATCAGAGGCAGGTAATCGGACGCCGGGAATCAGAGTCGAGGAATCAGAGCTGGGGAATCAGAGGCGGGGAATCAGAGTTGGGGAATCAGAGGCGGGGAATCAGATATGGGGAAATAGAGGCGGGGAATCAGATATGGGGAATCAGAGGTGTGGAATCAGAGGTTGGGAATCAGAGGAAGGGAATCAGAGGTGGGGAAACAGAGGCGGGGAATCAGATATGTGGAATCAGAGGTGGCGAATCAAAGGCGGTGAAACAGAGATGGGGAATCAGGGCAGGGAATCAGAGGCAGGGAATCAAACACGGGGAATCAGAGCTGGGGAATCAGAGGCGGGGAATCAGAGTTGGGAATCAGAGGCGGGGAATCAGAGGCGGGGAAACAGAGGCGGGGAATCAGATATGGGGAATCAGAGGTGGGGAATCAGAGGTTGGGAATCAGAGGCAGGGAATCAGAGGCGGGGAATCAGAGGCGGGGAATCAGAGGAAGGGAATCAGATGTGCGGAATCAGAGATGGGGAATCAGAGGCAGGGAATCAGAGGCGGGGAATCAGAGGCGGGGAATCAGAGGCCGGGAATCAGATATGGGGAAACTGAGGCGGGGAATCCGAGGCGGGGAAACAGAGGCGGGGAATCAGATATGGGGAATCAGAGGTGGGGAATCAGAGGTTGGGAATCAGAGGCAGGGAATCAGAGGCAGGGAATCAGATGCAGGGAATCAGATGCGGGGAATCAGAGGCGGGGAATCAGAGCTGGGGATTCAGAGGTGGGGAATCAGATTTGGGGAATCAGAGGTGGGGACTTAGATATTGGGAAACAGAGGCGGGGAATCAGAGGCGGGGAAACAGAGGCGGGGAATCAGATATGGGGAATCAGAGGTGGGGAATCAGAGGCAGGGAATCAGATGTTCGGAATCAGGGATGGGGAATCAGAGGCAGGGAAACAGAATCAGAAGCAGGGAATCAGAGGCCGGGAATCAGAGGCCGGAATCAGATTCTGGGAATCAGAGGCCTGGAATCAGAGGCGGGGAATCAGAGGCAGGGAATCAGATGCGGGGAATAAGAGGCGGGGAATCAGAGCTGGGGAATCAGAGGCGGGTATTAGAGTTGGGGAATTAGAGGCGGGGAATCAGATATGGGGAAACAGAGGTAGGGAATCAGAGGCGGGGAAACAGAGGCAGGGAATCAGATATGGGGAATCAGAGGCGGGGAATCAGAGGTGGGGAATCATAGGCATGGAATCGGATGTGCGGAATCAGAGATTGGGAATCAGAGGCCGGGAATCAGAGGTGGTGAATCAGAGATGGGGAATCAGAGGCGGGGAATCAGAGGCAGGGTATCAGACGCGGGGAATCAGAGGTGGGCAATCAGAGGCGGAAAATCAGATATGGGGAATCAGAGGCGGGGAATCAGAGGCGGGGAAACAGAGGCGGGGAATCAGATATGGGGAATCAGAGGTGGGGCATCAGAGGTTGTGAATCACAGATGGGGAATCAGAGGCGGGGAATCAGAGGCAGGGAATCAGACGCGGGGAATCAGAGGCGGGGATTCAGAGCTGGGGAATCAGAAGCGGGGAATCAGAGTTGGGGAATCAGAGGCGGGGAATCAGATATGGGGAATCAGAGGTAGGGAATCAGAGGCGGGGAATCAGAGGCAGGGAATCAGACGCGGGGAATCTGAGGCGGGGAATCAGAGCTGGGGAATCAGAGGTGGGGAATCAGAGTTGGGGAATCAGAGGCAGGGAATTGGATGTGCGGAATCAGAGATGGGGAATCAGAGGTGGGGAATCAGAGGCGGTGAATCAGAGATGGGGAATCAGAGGCGGGGAATCAGAGGCAGGGTATCAGAGCTGGGGAATCAGAGGCGGGGAATCATAGTTGGGAATCAGAGGCGGGAATCAGATATGGGGAAACAGAGGTGGGGAATCAGAGGCGGGGATACAGAGGCGGGGAATCAGATATGGGGAATCGGATGCAGGGAATCAGAGGCGGGGAATCAGAGCTGGGGAATCAGAGGCGGGGAATCAGAGTTGGGGCATCAGAGGTGGGGAATTAGATATAGGGAAACAGAGGCGGGGAATCAGAGGTGGGGAAACAGAGGCGGGGAATCAGATATGGGGAATCAGAGGTGGGGAATCAGAGGCAGGGAATCAGATGTGCGGAATCAGAGATGGGGAATCAGAGGCAGGGAATCAGAATCAGAAGAGGGGAATCAGAGGCCGGGAATCAGAGGCCGGGAATCAGATGCTGGGAATAAGAGGCCGGGAATCAGAGGAGGGGAATCAGAGTCCGGGAATCAGAGATGGGGATTCAGAGGCGGGGAATCAGATATGGAGAATCAGAGATGGGGAATCAGAGGCGGGGAATCAGAGGCAGGGAATCGGACGCCGGGAATCAGAGGCGGGGAATCAGAGCTGGGGAATCAGAGGTGGGGAATCAGAGTTGGGGAATCAGAGGCGGGGAATCAGATATGGGGAAATAGAGGCGGGGAATCAGATATGGGGAATCAGAGGTGTGGAATCAGAGGTTTGGAATCAGAGGCAGGGAATCAGAGGCGGGGAAACAGAGGCGGGGAATCAGATATGGGGAATCAGAGGTGGCGAATCAAAGGCGGTGAAACAGAGATGGGGAATCAGGGCAGGGAATCAGAGGCAGGGAATCAGAGCTGGGGAAACAGAGGCGGGGAATCAGATATGGGAAATCAGAGGTGGGGAATCAGGGGCGGGGAATCAGTGGCAGGGAATCAGAGCTGGGGAATCAGAGGTGGGGAATCAGAGCTGGGGAAACAGAGGCGGGGAATCAGATATGGGGAATCAGAGGTGGGGAATCAGGGGCGGGGAATCAGTGGCAGGGAATCAGAGGCCGGGAATAAAAGGCGGGGAATCAGAGCTGGGGAATCAGAGGCGGGGAATCAGAGTTGGGGAATCAGAGGAGGGGAATCAGATATGGGGAAACAGAGGCCGGGAATCAGAGGCAGGGTAACAGAGGCGGGGAATCAGATATGGGGAATCAGAGGTGGGGAATTAGAGGTTGCGAATCAGAGGCGGGGAAACAGAGGCGGGGAATCAAATATAGGGAATCAGAGGTGGGGAATCAGAGGTTGTGAATCAGAGATGGGGAAACAAGGCGGGGAATCAGAGGCAGGGAATCAGACGCGGGGAATCAGAGGCGGGGATTCAGAGCTGGGGAATCAGAGGCGGTGAATCAGAGTTGGGGAATCAGAGGCAGGGAATCAGATATGGGGAATCAGAGGCGGGGAATCAGAGGCGGGGAAACAGAGGCGGGGAATCAGATATGGGGAATCAGAATTGGGGAATCAGGGGCAGGGAATCAGTGGCAGGGAATCAGAGGCGGGGAATCAGAGGCGGGGAATCAGAGGCAGGGAATCAGACACGGGGAATCGGAGGCGGGGAATCAGAGATGGGGAATCAGAGGCGGGGAATCAGAGGCAGGGAATCGGACTCCGGGAATCAGAGTCGGGGAATCAGAGCTGGGGAATCAGAGGCGGGGAATCAGAGTTGGGGAATCAGAGGCGGGGAATCAGATATGGGGAAATAGAGGCGGGGAATCAGATATGGGGAATCAGAGGTGTGGAATCAGAGGTTGGGAATTAGAGGCAGGGAATCAGAGTCGGGGAATCAGATATGGGGAATCAGAGGTGGCGAATCAAAGGCGGTGAAACAGAGATGGGGAATCAGGGCAGGGAATCAGAGGCAGGGAATCAAACACGGGGAATCAGAGCTGGGGAATCAGAGGCGGGGAATCAGAGTTGGGAATCAGAGGCGGGGAATCAGAGGCGGGGAAACAGAGGCGGGGAATCAGATATGGGGAATCAGAGGTGGGGAATCCGAGGTTGGGAATCAGAGGCAGGGAATCAGAGGCGGGGAATCAGAGGCGGGGAATCAGAGGAAGGGAATCAGATGTGTGGAATCGGAGATGGGGAATCAGAGGCAGGGAATCAGAGGCGGGGAATCAGAGGCGGGGAATCAGAGGCCGGGAATCAGATATGGGGAAACAGAGGCGGGGAATCCGAGGCGGGGAAACAGAGGCGGGGAATCAGATATGGGGAATCAGAGGTGGGGAATCAGAGGTTGGGAATCAGAGGCAGGGAATCAGAGGCTTGGAATCAGATGCAGGGAATCAGATGCGGGGAATCAGAGGCGGGGAATCAGAGCTGGCGAATCAGAGGTGGGGAATCAGATTTGGGGAATCAGAGGCGGGGACTTAGATATTGGGAAACAGAGGCGGGGAATCAGAGGCGGGGAAACCCAGGCGGGGAATCAGATATGGGGAATCAGAGGTGGGGAATCAGAGGCAAGGAATCAGATGTGCGGAATCAGAGATGGGGAATCAGAGGCAGGGAATCAGAATCAGAAGCAGGGAATCAGAGGCCGGGAATCAGAGGCCGGAATCAGATGCTGGGAATCAGAGGCCTGGAATCCGAGGCGGGGAATCAGAGGCAGGGAATCAGATGCGGGGAATCAGAGGCGGGGAATCAGAGCTGGGGAATCAGAGGCGGGGTATTAGAGTTGGGGAATCAGAGGCGGGGAATCAGATATGGGGAAACAGAGGTGGGGAATCAGATATGGGGAATCAGAGGCTGGGATTCAGAGGCGGGGAATCAGAGGCAGGGAATCAGACACGGGGAATCAGAGGTGGGGAATCAGAGATGGGGAATCAGAGGCGGGGAATCAGAGGCAGGGAATCAGACGCGGGGAATCTGAGGTGGGGAATCAGAGCTGGGGAATCAGTGGTGGGGAATCAGAGTTGGGGAATCAGAGGCAGGGAATCGGATGTGCGGAATCAGAGATGGGGAATCAGATGTGGGGAATCAGAGGAATCAGAGATGGGGAATCAGAGGCGGGGAATCAGAGGCAGGAAATCAGACACGGGGATTCAGAGGCTGGGAATCAGACGGGGGGTATCAAAGGCGGGGAATCAGAGCTGGGGAATCAGAGGCAGGGAATCAGAGTTGGGGATTCAGAGACGGGGAATCAGATATGGGGAAACAGAGGCGGGGAATCAGAGGCGGGCAAACAGAGGCTGGGAATTAGATATGGGGAATCAGAGGTGGGGAATCAGAGGTGGTGAATCAGTGATGGGGAATCACAGGCGGGGAATCAGAGGCAGGGAATAGAACGCAGGGAATCAGACGCAGGGAATCAGAGCTGGGGAATCAGAGGCGGGGAATCATAGTTGGGAATCAGAGGCGGGAATCAGATATGGGGAAACAGAGGCGGGGAATCAGAGGCGGGGAAACAGAGGCGGGGAATCAGATATGGGGAATCGGATGCGGGGAATCAGAGGCGGGGAATCAGAGCTGGGGAATCAGAGGCGGGGAATCAGAGCTGGGGAATCAGAGGCGGGGAATCAGAGTTGGGGCATCAGAGGTGGGGAATTAGATATAGGGAAACAGAGGCGGGGAATCAGAGGCAGGGAAACAGAGGCGGGGAATCAGATATGAGGAATCAGAGGTGGGGAATCAGAGGTAGGGATTCAGATGTGCTGAATCAGAGATGGGTAATCAGAGGCAGGGAATCAGAATCAGAAGCGGGGAATCAGAGGCCGGGAATCGGAGGCCGGGAATCAGATGCTGGGAATAAGAGGCCGGGAATCAGAGGTGGGGAATCAGAGTCCGGGAATCAGAGATGGGGATTCAGAGGCGGGGAATGAGATATGGAGAATCAGAGGCGGGGAATCAGAGGCCGGGAAACAGAGGTGGGGAATCAGATATGGGGAATCAGAGGTGGCGAATCAAAGGCGGTGAATCAGAGATGGGGAATCAGAGGCGGGGAATCAGAGGCAGGGAATCAGATGCGGGGAATCAGAGGCGGGGAATCAGAGCTGGCGAATCAGAGGCGGGGAATCAGAGGTGGGCAATCATAGGCGGGGACTCAGATATGGGGAATCAGAGGCGGGGAATCAGAGGCGGGGAAACAGAGGCGGGGAATCAAATATAGGGAATCAGAGGTGGGGAATCAGAGGTTGTGAATCAGAGATGGGGAATCAAGGCGGGGAATCAGAGGCAGGGAATCAGACACGGGGTATCAGAGGCGGGGATTCAGAGCTGGGGAATCAGAGGCGGGGAATCAGAGTTGGGGAATCAGAGGCAGGGAAACTGATATGGGGAATCAGAGGCGGGGAATCAGAGGCGGGGAAACAGAGGCGGGGAATCAGATATGGGGAATCAGAGGTGGGGAATCAGGGGCAGGGATTCAGTGTCAGGGAATCAGAGGCGGGGAATCAGAGGCGGGGAATCAGAGGCAGGGAATCAGACACGGGGAATCAGAGGCGGGGAATCAGAGATGGGGAATCAGAGATGGGGAATCAGAGGCGGGGAATCAGAGGCAGGGAATCGGACGCCGGGAATCAGAGTCGGGGAATCAGAGCTGGGGAATCAGAGGCGGGGAATCAGAGTTGGGGAATCAGAGGCGGGGATTCAGATATGGGGAAATAGAGGCGGGGAATCAGATATGGGGAATCAGAGGTGTGGAATCAGAGGTTGGGAATCAGAGGAAGGGAATCAGAGTCGGGGAAACAGAGGCGGGGAATCAGATATGTGGAATCAGAGGTGGTGAATCAAAGGCGGTGAAACAGAGATGGGGAATCAGTGCAGGGAATCAGAGGCAGGGAATCAAACACGGGGAATCAGAGCTGGGGAATCAGAGGCGGGGAATCAGAGTTGGGAATCAGAGGAGGGGAATCAGAGGCGGGGAAACAGAGGCGGGGAATCAGATATGGGGAATCAGAGGTGGGGAATCAGAGGTTGGGAATCAGAGGCAGGGAATCGGAGATGGGGAATCAGAGGCAGGGAATCAGAGGCGGGGAATCTGAGGCGGGGAATCAGAGGCCGGGAATCAGATATGGGGAAACTGAGGCGGGGAATCCGAGGCGGGGAAACAGAGGCGGGGAATCAGATATGGGGTATCAGAGGTGGGGAATCAGAGGTTGGGAATCAGAGGCAGGGAATCAGAGGCTTGGAATCAGACGCAGGGAATCAGATGCGGGGAATCAGAGGCGGGGAATCAGAGCTGGGGAATCAGAGGTGGGGAATCAGATTTGGGGAATCAGAGGTGGGGACTTAGATATTGGGAAACAGAGGCGGGGAATCAGAGGCGGGGAAACAGAGGCGGGGAATCAGATATGGGGAATCAGAGGTGGGGAATCAGAGGCAGGGAATCAGATGTGCAGAATCAGAGATGGGGAATCAGAGGCAGGGAATCAGAATCAGAAGCAGGGAATCAGAGGCCGGGAATCAGAGGCCGGAATCAGATGATGGGAATCAGAGGCCTGGAATCAGAGGCGTGGAATCAGAGGCAGGGAATCAGATGCGGGGAATCAGAGGCGGGGAATCAGAGCTGGGGAATCAGAGGCGGGGTATTAGAGTTGGGGAATCAGAGGCGGGGAATCAGATATGGGGAAACAGAGGTAGGGAATCAGAGGCCGGGAAACAGAGGCAGGGAATCAAATATGGGGAATCAGAGGCGGTGAATCAGAGGTGGGGAATCATAGGCAGGGAATCGGATGTGCGGAATCAGAGATGGGGAATCAGAGGCCGGGAATCAGAGGTGGTGAATCAGAGATGGGGAATCAGAGGCGGGGAATCAGAGGCAGGGTATCAGACGCGGGGAATCAGAGGTGGGCAATCAGAGGCGGGGAATCAGATATGGGGAATCAGAGGCGGGGAATCAGAGGCGGGGAAACAGAGGCGGGGAATCAGATATGGGGAATCAGAGGTGGGGCATCAGAGGTTGTGAATCACAGATGGGGAATCAGAGGCGGGGAATCAGAGGCAGGGAATCAGACGCGGGGAATCAGAGGCGGGGATTCAGAGCTGGGGAATCAGAAGCGGGGAATCAGAGTTGGGGAATCAGAGGCGGGGAATCAGATATGGGGAATCAGAGGCAGGGAATCAGAGGCGGGGAATCAGAGGCAGGGAATCAGATGCGGGGAATCTGAGGCGGGGAATCAGAGCTGGGGAATCAGAGGTGGGGAATCAGAGGCAGGGAATTGGATGTGCGGAATCAGAGATGGGGAAACAGAGGTGGGGAATCAGAGGCGGTGAATCAGAGTTGGGGAATCAGAGGCGGGGAATCAGAGGCAGGAAATCAGACACGGGGATTCAGAGGCTGGGAATCAGACGGGGGGAATCAAAGGCGGGGAATCAGAGCTGGGGAATCTGAGGCAGGGAATCAGAGTTGGGGATTCAGAGGCGGGGAATCAGATATGGGGAAACAGAGGCGGGGAATCAGAGGCGGGCAAACAGAGGCGGGGAATTAGATATGGGGAATCAGAGGTAGGGAATCAGAGGTGGTGAATCAGTGATGGGGAATCACAGGCGGGGAATCAGAGGCAGGGAATAGAACGCGGGGAATCAGAGGCAGGGAATCAGAGCTGGGGAATCAGAGGCGGGGAATCATAGTTGGGAATCAGAGGCGGGAATCAGATATGGGGAAACAGAGGCGGGGATTCAGAGGCGGGGAAACAGAGGCGGGGAATCAGATATGGGGAATCGGATGCAGGGAATCAGAGGCGGGGAATCAGAGCTGGGGAATCAGAGGCGGGGAATCAGAGTTGGGACATCAGAGGTGGGGAATTAGATATAGGGAAACAGAGGCGGGGAATCAGAGGCGGGGAAACAGAGGCGGGGAATCAGATATGGGGAATCAGAGGAGGGGAATCAGAGGCAGGGAATCAGATGTGCGGAATCAGAGATGGGGAATCAGAGGCAGGGAATCAGAAGCGGGGAATCAGAGGCCGGGAATCAGATGCCGGGAATCAGATGCTGGGAATAAGAGGCCGGGAATCAGAGGAGGGGAATCAGAGTCCGGGAATCAGAGATGGGGATTCAGAGGCGGGGAATGAGATATGGAGAATCAGAGGCGGGGAATCAGAGGTGGGGAAACAGAGGTGGGGAATCAGATATGGGGAATCAGAGGTGGCGAATCAAAGGCGGTGAATCAGAGATGGGGAATCAGAGGCGGGGAATCAGAGGCAGGGAATCAGATGCGGGGAATCAGAGGCGGGGAATCAGAGCTGGCGAATCAGAGGCTGGGAATCAGAGGTGGGCAAACAGAGGCGGGGAATCAGATATGGGGAATCAGAGGCGGGGAATCAGAGGCGGGGAAACAGAGGCGGGGAATCAAATATAGGGAATCAGAGGTGGGGAATCAGAGGTTGTGAATCAGAGATGGGGAATCAAGGCGGGGAATCAGAGGCAGGGAATCAGACGCGGGGAATCAGAGGCGGGGATTCAGAGCTGGGGAATCAGAGGCGGGGAATCAGAGTTGGGGAATCAGAGGCAGGGAATCAGATATGGGGAATCAGAGGCGGGGAATCAGAGGCCGGGAATCAGATATGGGGAAACAGAGGCGGGGAATCCGAGGCAGGGAAACAGAGGCGGGGAATCAGATATGGGGAATCAGAGGTGGGGAATCAGAGGTTGGGAATCAGAGGCAGGGAATCAGAGGCTTGGAATCAGATGCAGGGTATCAGATGCGGGGAATCAGAGGCGGGGAATCAGAGCTGGGGAATCAGAGGTGGGGAATCAGATGTGCGTAATCAGAGATGGGGAATCAGAGGCAGGGAATCAGAATCAGAAGCGGGGAATCAGAGGCCGGGAATCAGAGGCCGGGAATCAGATGCTGGGAATAATAGGCCAGGAATCAGAGGAGGGGAATCAGAGTCCGGGAATCAGAGATGGGGATTCAGAGGCGGGGAATCAGATATGGAGAATCAGAGATGGGGAATCAGAGGCGGGGAATCAGAGGCAGGGAATCGGACGCCGGGAATCAGAGGCGGGGAATCAGAGCTGGGGAATCAGAGGTGGGGAATCAGAGTTGGGGAATCAGGGCAGGGAATCAGAGGCAGGGAATCAGAGCTGGGGAAACAGAGGCGGGGAATCAGATATGGGAAATCAGAGGTGGGGAATCAGGGGCGGGGAATCAGTGGCAGGGAATCAGAGCTGGGGAATCAGAGGTGGGGAATCAGAGCTGGGGAAACAGAGGCGGGGAATCAGATATGGGGAATCAGAGGTGGGGAATCAGGGGCGGGGAATCAGTGGCAGGGAATCAGAGGCCGGGAATAAAAGGCGGGGAATCAGAGCTGGGGAATCAGAGGCGGGGAATCAGAGTTGGGGAATCAGAGGAGGGGAATCAGATATGGGGAAACAGAGGCCGGGAATCAGAGGCAGGGTAACAGAGGCGGGGAATCAGATATGGGGAATCAGAGGTGGGGAATTAGAGGTTGCGAATCAGAGGCGGGGAAACAGAGGCGGGGAATCAAATATAGGGAATCAGAGGTGGGGAATCAGAGGTTGTGAATCAGAGATGGGGAATCAAGGCGGGGAATCAGAGGCAGGGAATCAGACGCGGGGAATCAGAGGCGGGGATTCAGAGCTGGGGAATCAGAGGCTGTGAATCAGAGTTGGGGAATCAGAGGCAGGGAATCAGATATGGGGAATCAGAGGCGGGGAATCAGAGGCGGGGAAACAGAGGCGGGGAATCAGATATGGGAAATCAGAATTGGGGAATCAGGGGCAGGGAATCAGTGGCAGGGAATCAGAGGCGGGGAATCAGAGGCGGGGAATCAGAGGCAGGGAATAAGACACGGGGAATCGGAGGCGGGGAATCAGAGATGGGGAATCAGAGGCGGGGAAACAGAGGCAGGGAATCGGACTCCGGGAATCAGAGTCGGGGAATCAGAGCTGGGGAATCAGAGGCGGGGAATCAGAGTTGGGGAATCAGAGGCGGGGAATCAGATATGGGGAAATAGAGGCGGGGAATCAGATATGGGGAATCAGAAGTGTGGAATCAGAGGT
This sequence comes from Narcine bancroftii, assembly GCF_036971445.1. NCBI lineage: Eukaryota > Metazoa > Chordata > Chondrichthyes > Torpediniformes > Narcinidae > Narcine > Narcine bancroftii. The sequence goes on from NW_027211883.1 coordinate 3,066,926, forward strand.
TGGGAATCAGATTCAGGGAATCAAAGTCGGGGAATCAGATATGGGGAATCAGAGGTGGCGAATCAAAGGCGGTGAAACAGAGATGGGGAATCAGGGCAGGGAATCAGAGGCAGGGAATCAAACACGGGGAATGAGAGCTGGGGAATCAGAGGCGGGGAATCAGAGTTGGGAATCAGAGGCGGGGAATCAGAGGCGGGGAAACAGAGGCGGGGAATCAGATATGGGGAATCAGAGGTGGGGAATCCGAGGTTGGGAATCAGAGGCAGGGAATCAGAGGCGGGGAATCAGAGGCGGGGAATCAGAGGAAGGGAATCAGATGTGCGGAATCGGAGATGGGGAATCAGAGGCAGGGAATCTGAGGCGCGGAATCAGATGCGGGGAATCAGAGGCCGGGAATCAGATATGGGGAAACAGAGGCGGGGAATCCGAGGCGGGGAAACAGAGGCGGGGAATCAGATATGGGGAATCAGAGGTGGGGAATCAGAGGTTGGGAATCAGAGGCAGGGAATCAGAGGCTTGGAATCAGATGCAGGGAATCAGAAGCGGGGAATCAGAGGCGGGGAATCAGAGCTGGGGAATCAGAGGTGGGGAATCAGATTTGGGGAATCAGAGGCGGGGACTTAGATATTGGGAAACAGAGGCGGGGAATCAGAGGCGGGGAAACCCAGGTGGGGAATCAGATATGGGGAATCAGAGGTGGGGAATCAGAGGCAAGGAATCAGATGTGCGGAATCAGAGATGGGGAATCAGAGGCAGGGAATCAGAATCAGAAGCAGGGAATCAGAGGCCGGGAATCAGATGCCGGAATCAGATGCTGGGAATCAGAGGCCTGGAATCAGAGGCGGGGAATCAGAGGCAGGGAATCAGATGCGGGGAATCAGAGGCGGAGAATCAGAGCTGGGGAATTAGAGGCGGGGTATTAGAGTTGGGGAATCAGAGGCGGGGAATCAGATATGGGGAAACAGAGGTGGGGAATCAGAGGCGGGGAAACAGAGGCAGGGAATCAGATATGGGGAATCAGAGGTGGGGAATCAGAGATGGGGAATCAGAGGCGGTGAATCAGAGATGGGGAATCAGAGGCGGGGAATCAGAGGCAGGAAATCAGACACGGGGATTCAGAGGCTGGGAATCAGACGAGGGGAATCAAAGGCGGGGAATCAGAGCTGGGGAATCAGAGGCAGGGAATCAGAGGCGGGGAATCAGATATGGGGAATCAGAGGGTGAGATTAAGAGGCGGGGAATCAGAGGCAGGGAATCAGACACGTGGAATCAGAGGTGGGGAATCAGAGATGGGGAATCAGAGGCGGGGAATCAGAGGCAGGGAATCAGACGCGGGGAATCTGAGGCGGGGAATCAGAGCTGGGGAATCAGTGGTGGGGAATCAGAGTTGGGGAATCAGAGGCAGGGAATCGGATGTGCGGAATCAGAGATGGGGAATCAGATGTGGGGAATCAGAGGAATCAGAGATGGGGAATCAGAGGCGGGGAATCAGAGGCAGGAAATCAGACACGGGGATTCAGAGGCTGGGAATCAGACGGGGGGAATCAAAGGCGGGGAATCAGAGCTGGGGAATCAGAGGCAGGGAATCAGAGTTGGGGATTCAGAGACGGGGAATCAGATATGGGGAAACAGAGGCGGGGAATCAGAGGCGGGCAAACAGAGGCGGGGAATTAGATATGGGGAATCAGAGGTGGGGAATCAGAGGTGGTGAATCAGTGATGGTGAATCACAGGCGGGGAATCAGAGGCAGGGAATAGAACGCAGGGAATCAGACGCAGGGAATCAGAGCTGGGGAATCAGAGGCGGGGAATCATAGTTGGGAATCAGAGGCGGGGAATCAGATATGGGGAAACAGAGGCGGGGAATCAGAGGCGGGGAAACAGAGGCGGGGAATCAGATATGGGGAATCGGATGCGGGGAATCAGAGGCGGGGAATCAGAGCTGGGGAATCAGAGGCGGGGAATCAGAGCTGGGGATTCAGAGGCGGGGAATCAGAGTTGGGGCATCAGAGGTGGGGAATTAGATATAGGGAAACAGAGGCGGGGAATCAGAGGCGGGGAAACAGAGGCGGGGAATCAGATATGAGGAATCAGAGGTGGGGCATCAGAGGCAGGGATTCAGATGTGCTGAATCAGAGATTGGGAATCAGAGGCAGGGAATCAGAATCAGAAGCCGGGAATCAAAGGCCGGGAATCAGAGGCCGGGAATCAGATGCTGGGAATAAGAGGCCGGGAATCAGAGGTGGGGAATCAGAGTCCGGGAATCAGAGATGGGGATTCAGAGGCGGGGAATGAGATATGGAGAATCAGAGGCGGGGAATCAGAGGCCGGGAAACAGAGGTGGGGAATCAGATATGGGGAAACAGAGGTGGCGAATCAAAGGCGGTGAATCAGAGATGGGGAATCAAGGCGGGGAATCAGAGGCAGGGAATCAGACGCGGGGAATCAGAGGCGGGGATTCAGAGCTGGGGAATCAGAGGCGGTGAATCAGAGTTGGGGAATCAGAGGCAGGGAATCAGATATGGGGAATCAGAGGCGGGGAATCAGAGGCGGGGAAACAGAGGCGGGGAATCAGATATGGGGAATCAGAATTGGGGAATCAGGGGCAGGGAATCAGTGGCAGGGAATCAGAGGCGGGGAATCAGAGGCGGGGAATCGGAGGCAGGGAATCAGACACGGGGAATCGGAGGCGGGGAATCAGAGATGGGGAATCAGAGGCGGGGAATCAGAGGCAGGGAATCGGACTCCGGGAATCAGAGTCGGGGAATCAGAGCTGGGGAATCAGAGGCGGGGAATCAGAGTTGGGGAATCAGAGGCGGGGAATCAGATATGGGGAAATAGAGGCGGGGAATCAGATATGGGGAATCAGAGGTGTGGAATCAGAGGTTGGGAATCAGAGGCAGGGAATAAAAGTCGGGGAATCAGATATGGGGAATCAGAGGTGGCGAATCAAAGGCGGTGAAACAGAGATGGGGAATCAGGGCAGGGAATCAGAGGCAGGGAATCAAACACGGGGAATCAGAGCTGGGGAATCAGAGGCGGGGAATCAGAGTTGGGAATCAGAGGCGGGGAATCAGAGGCGGGGAAACAGAGGCGGGGAATCAGATATGGGGAATCAGAGGTGGGGAATCCGAGGTTGGGAATCAGAGGCAGGGAATCAGAGGTGGGGAATCAGAGGCGGGGAATCAGAGGAAGGGAATCATATGTGCGGAATCGGAGATGGGGAATCAGAGGCAGGGAATCTGAGGCGCGGAATCAGATGCGGGGAATCAGAGGCCGGGAATCAGATATGGGGAAACAGAGGCGGGGAATCCGAGGCGGGGAAACAGAGGCGGGGTATCAGATATGGGGAATCAGAGGTGGGGAATCAGAGGTTGGGAATCAGAGGCAGGGAATCAGAGGCTTGGAATCAGATGCAGGGAATCAGATGCGGGGAATCAGAGGCGGGGAATCAGAGCTGGGGAATCAGAGGTGGGGAATCAGATTTGGGGAATCAGAGGCGGGGACTTAGATATTGGGAAACAGAGGCGGGGAATCAGAGGCGGGGAAACCCAGGCGGGGAATCAGATATGGGGAATCAGAGGTGGGGAATCAGAGGCAAGGAATCAGATGTGCGGAATCAGAGATGGGGAATCAGAGGCAGGGAATCAGAATCAGAAGCAGGGAATCAGAGGCCGGGAATCAGATGCCGGAATCAGATGCTGGGAATCAGAGGCCTGGAATCAGAGGCGGGGAATCAGAGGCAGGGAATCAGATGCGGGGAATCAGAGGCGGGGAATCAGAGCTGGGGAATCAGAGGCGGGGTATTAGAGTTGGGGAATCAGAGGCGGGGAATCAGATATGGGGAAACAGAGGTGGGGAATCAGAGGCGGGGAAACAGAGGCAGGGAATCAGATATGGGGAATCAGAGGTGGGGAATCAGAGATGGGGAATCAGAGGCGGTGAATCAGAGATGGGGAATCAGAGGCGGGGAATCAGAGGCAGGAAATCAGACACGGGGATTCAGAGGCTGGGAATCAGACGGGGGGAATCAAAGGCGGGGAATCAGAGCTGGGGAATCAGAGGCAGGGAATCAGAGGCGTGGAATCAGATATGGGGAATCAGAGACTGGGATTCAGAGGCGGGGAATCAGATGCAGGGAATCAGACACGGGGAATCAGAGGTGGGGAATCAGAGATTGGGAATCAGAGGCGGGGAATCAGAGGCAGGGAATCAGACGCGGGGAATCTGAGGCGGGGAATTAGAGCTGGGGAATCAGTGGTGGGGAATCAGAGTTGGGGAATCAGAGGCAGGGAATCGGATGTGCGGAATCAGAGATGGGGAATCAGATGTGGGGAATCAGAGGAATCAGAGATGGGGAATCAGAGGCGGGGAATCAGAGGCAGGAAATCAGACACGGGGATTCAGAGGCTGGGAATCAGACGGGGGGAATCAAAGGCGGGGAATCAGAGCTGGGGAATCAGAGGCGGGGAATCAGAGGCGGGCAAACAGAGGCGGGGAATCAGAGGCGGGCAAACAGAGGCGGGGAATTAGATATGGGGAATCAGAGGTGGGGAATCAGAGGTGGTGAATCAGTGATGGGGAATCACAGGCGGGGAATCAGAGGCAGGGAATAGAACGCAGGGAATCAGACGCAGGGAATCAGAGCTGGGGAATCAGAGGCGGGGAATCATAGTTGGGAATCAGAGGCGGGGAATCAGATATGGGGAAACAGAGGCGGGGAATCAGAGGCGGGGAAACAGAGGCGGGGAATCAGATATGGGGAATCGGATGCGGGGAATCAGAGGCGAGGAATCAGAGCTGGGGAATCAGAGGCGGGGAATCAGAGCTGGGGAATCAGAGGCGGGGAATTAGAGTTGGGGCATCAGAGGTGGGGAATTAGATATAGGGAAACAGCGGGGAATCAGAGGCGGGGAAACAGAGGCGGGGAATCAGATATGAGGAATCAGAGGTGGGGAATCAGAGGCAGGGATTCAGATGTGCTGAATCAGAGATTGGGAATCAGAGGCAGGGAATCAGAATCAGAAGCCGGGAATCAGAGGCTGGGAATCAGAGGCCGGGAATCAGATGCTGGGAATAAGAGGCCGGGAATCAGAGGTGGGGAATCAGAGTCCGGGAATCAGAGATGGGGATTCAGAGGCGGGGAATGAGATATGGAGAATCAGAGGCGGGGAATCAGAGGCCGGGAAACAGAGGTGGGGAATCAGATATGGGGAATCAGAGGTGGCGAATCAAAGGCGGTGAATCAGAGATGGGGAATCAGAGGCGGGGAATCAGAGGCAGGGAATCAGATGCGGGGAATCAGAGGCGGGGAATCAGAGCTGGCGAATCAGAGGCGGGGAATCAGAGGTGGGTAATCAGAGGCGGGGAATCAGATATGGGGAATCAGAGGCGGGGAATCAGAGGCGGGGAAACAGAGGCGGGGAATCAAATATAGGGAATCAGAGGTGGGGAATCAGAGGTTGTGAATCAGAGATGGGGTATCAAGGCGGGGAATCAGAGGCAGGGAATCAGACACGGGGAATCAGAGGCGGGGATTCAGAGCTGTGGAATCAGAGGCGGGGAATCTGAGTTGGGGAATCAGAGGCAGGGAATCAGATATGGGGAATCAGAGGCGGGGAATCAGAGGCGGGGAAACAGAGGCGGGGAATCAGATATGGGGAATCAGAGGTGGGGAATCAGGGGCAGGGATTCAGTGTCAGGGAATCAGAGGCGGGGAATCAGAGGCGGGGAATCAGAGGCAGGGAATCAGACACGGGGAATCAGAGGCGGGGAATCAGAGATGGGGAATCAGAGGCGGGGAATCAGAGGCAGGGAATCGGACGCCGGGAATCAGAGTCGGGGAATCAGAGCTGGTGAATCAGAGGCTGGGAATCAGAGTTGGGGAATCAGAGGCGGGGATTCAGATATGGGGAAATAGAGGCGGGGAATCAGATATGGGGAATCAGAGGTGTGGAATCAGAGGTTGGGAATCAGAGGAAGGGAATCAGAGTCGGGGAAACAGAGGCGGGGAATCAGATATGTGGAATCAGAGGTGGCGAATCAAAGGCGGTGAAACAGAGATGGGGAATCAGGGCAGGGAATCAGAGGCAGGGAATCAAACACGGGGAATCAGAGCTGGGGAATCAGAGGCGGGGAATCAGAGTTGGGAATCAGAGGCGGGGAATCAGAGGCGGGGAAACAGAGGCGGGGAATCAGATATGGGGAATCAGAGGTGGGGAATCAGAGGTTGGGAATCAGAGGCAGGGAATCGGAGATGGGGAATCAGAGGCAGGGAATCAGAGGCGGGGAATCAGAGGCGGGGAATCAGAGGCCGGGAATCAGATATGGGGAAACTGAGGCGGGGAATCCGAGACGGGGAAACAGAGGCGGGGAATCAGATATGGGGAATCAGAGGTGGGGAATCAGAGGTTGGGAATCAGAGGCAGGGAATCGGAGGCTTGGAATCAGAGGTGGGGAATCAGAGGCAGGGAATCAGATGTGCGGAATCAGAGATGGGGAATCAGAGGCAGGGAATCAGAATCAGAAGCAGGGAATCAGAGGCCGGGAATCAGAGGCCGGAATCAGATGATGGGAATCAGAGGCCTGGAATCAGAGGCAGGGAATCAGATGCGGGGAATCAGAGGCGGGGAATCAGAGCTGGGGAATCAGAGGCGGGGTATTAGAGTTGGGGAATCAGAGGCGGGGAATCAGATATGGGGAAACAGAGGTAGGGAATCAGAGGCGGGGAAACAGAGGCAGGGAATCAGATATGGGGAATCAGAGGCGGGGAATCAGAGGTGGGGAATCATAGGCAGGGAATCGGATGTGCGGAATCAGAGATGGGGAATCAGAGGCCGGGAATCAGAGGTGGTGAATCAGAGATGGGGAATCAGAGGCGGGGAATCAGAGGAAGGGAATCAGATGTGCGGAATCGGAGATGGGGAATCAGAGGCAGGGAATCTGAGGCGCGGAATCAGATGCGGGGAATCAGAGGCCGGGAATCAGATATGGGGAAACAGAGGCGGGGAATCCGAGGCGGGGAAACAGAGGCGGGGTATCAGAGGTGGGGAATCAGAGGCAGGGAATCAGAGGAAGGGAATCAGATGTGCGGAATCGGAGATGGGGAATCAGAGGCAGGGAATCTGAGGCGCGGAATCAGATGCGGGGAATCTGAGGCCGGGAATCAGATATGGGGAAACAGAGGCGGGGAATCCGAGGCGGGGAAACAGAGGCGGGGTATCAGATATGGGGAATCAGAGGTGGGGAATCAGAGGTTGGGAATCAGAGGCAGGGAATCAGAGGCTTGGAATCAGATGCAGGGAATCAGATGCGGGGAATCAGAGGCGGGGAATCAGAGCTGGGGAATCAGAGGTGGGGAATCAGATTTGGGGAATCAGAGGCGGGGACTTAGATATTGGGAAACAGAGGCGGGGAATCAGAGGCGGGGAAACCCAGGCGGGGAATCAGATATGGGGAATCAGAGGTGGGGAATCAGAGGCAAGGAATCAGATGTGCGGAATCAGAGATGGGGAATCAGAGGCAGGGAATCAGAATCAGAAGCAGGGAATCAGAGGCCGGGAATCAGAGGCCGGAATCAGATGCTGGGAATCAGAGGCCTGGAATCAGAGGCGGGGAATCAGAGGCAGGGAATCAGATGCGGGGAATCAGAGGCGGGGAATCAGAGCTGGGGAATCAGAGGCGGGGTATTAGAGTTGGGGAATCAGAGGCGGGGAATCAGATATGGGGAAACAGAGGTGGGGAATCAGAGGCGGGGAAACAGAGGCAGGGAATCAGATATGGGGAATCAGAGGTGGGGAATCAGAGATGGGGAATCAGAGGCGGTGAATCAGAGATGGGGAATCAGAGGCGGGGAATCAGAGGCATGAAATCAGACACGGGGATTCAGAGGCTGGGAATCAGACGGGGGGAATCAAAGGCGGGGAATCAGATATGGGGAAACAGAGGCGGGGAATCAGAGGCGGGCAAACAGAGGCGGGGAATTAGATATGGGGAATCAGAGGTGGGGAATCAGAGGTGGTGAATCAGTGATGGGGAATCACAGGCGGGGAATCAGAGGCAGGGAATAGAACGCAGGGAATCAGACGCAGGGAATCAGAGCTGGGGAATCAGAGGCGGGGAATCATAGTTGGGAATCAGAGGCGGGGAATCAGATATGGGGAAACAGAGGCGGGGAATCAGAGGCGGGGAAACAGAGGCGGAGAATCAGATATGGGAAATCGGATGCGGGGAATCAGAGGCGAGGAATCAGAGCTGGGGAATCAGAGGCGGGGAATCAGAGCTGGGGAATCAGAGGCGGGGAATCAGAGTTGGGGCATCAGAGGTGGGGAATTAGATATAGGGAAACAGAGGCGGGGAATCAGAGGCGGGGAAACAGAGGCGGGGAATCAGATATGAGGAATCAGAGGTGGGGAATCAGAGGCAGGGATTCAGATGTGCTGAATCAGAGATTGGGAATCAGAGGCAGGGAATCAGAATCAGAAGCCGGGAATCAGAGGCCGGGAATCAGAGGCCGGGAATCAGATGCTGGGAATAAGAGGCCGGGAATCAGAGGTGGGGAATCAGAGTCCGGGAATCAGAGATGGGGATTCAGAGGCGGGGAATGAGATATGGAGAATCACAGGCGGGGAATCAGAGGCCGGGAAACAGAGGTGGGGAATCAGATATGGGGAATCAGAGGTGGCGAATCAAAGGCGGTGAATCAGAGATGGGGAATCAGAGGCGGGGAATCAGAGGAAGGGAATCAGATGCGGGGAATCAGAGGCGGGGAATCAGAGCTGGCGAATCAGAGGCGGGGAATCAGAGGTGGGCAATCAGAGGCGGGGAATCAGATATGGGGAATCAGAGGCGGGGAATCAGAGGCGGGGAAACAGAGGCGGGGAATCAAATATAGGGAATCAGAGGTGGGGAATCAGAGGTTGTGAATCAGAGATGGGGAATCAAGGCGGGGAATCAGAGGCAGGGAATCAGACACGGGGAATCAGAGGCGGGGATTCAGAGCTGGGGAATCAGAGGCGGGGAATCAGAGTTAGGGAATCAGAGGCAGGGAATCAGATATGGGGAATCAGAGGCGGGGAATCAGAGGCGGGGAAACAGAGGCGGGGAATCAGATATGGGGAATCAGAGGTGGGGAATCAGGGGCAGGGATTCAGTGTCAGGGAATCAGAGGCGGGGAATCAGAGGCGGGGAATCAGAGGCAGGGAATCAGACACGGGGAATCAGAGGCGGGGAATCAGAGATGGGGAATCAGAGGCGGGGAATCAGAGGCAGGGAATCGGACGCCGGGAATCAAAGTCGGGGAATCAGAGCTGGTGAATCAGAGGCGGGGAATCAGAGTTGGGGAATCAGAGGCGGGGATTCAGATATGGGGAAATAGAGGCGGGGAATCAGATATGGGGAATCAGAGGTGTGGAATCAGAGGTGGCGAATCAAAGGCGGTGAAACAGAGATGGGGAATCAGGGCAGGGAATCAGAGGCAGGGAATCAAACACGGGGAATAAGAGCTGGGGAATCAGAGGAGGGGAATCAGAGTTGGGAATCAGAGGCGGGGAATCAGAGGCGGGGAAACAGAGGCGGGGAATCAGATATGGGGAATCAGAGGTGGGGAATCAGAGGTTGGGAATCAGAGGCAGGGAATCGGAGATGGGGAATCAGAGGCAGGGAATCAGAGGCGGGGAATCAGAGGCGGGGAATCAGTGGCCGGGAATCAGATATGGGGAAACTGAGGCGGGGAATCCGAGACGGGGAAACAGAGGCGGGGAATCAGATATGGGGAATCAGAGGTGGGGAATCAGAGGTTGGGAATCAGAGGCAGGGAATCGGAGGCTTGGAATCAGAGGTGGGGAATCAGAGGCAGGGAATCAGATGTGCGGAATCAGAGATGGGGAATCAGAGGCAGGGAATCAGAATCAGAAGCAGGGAATCAGAGGCCGGGAATCAGAGGCCGGAATCAGATGATGGGAATCAGAGGCCTGGAATCAGAGGCAGGGAATCAGATGCGGGGAATCAGAGGCGGGGAATCAGAGCTGGGGAATCAGAGGCGGGGTATTAGAGTTGGGGAATCAGAGGCGGGGAATCAGATATGGGGAAACAGAGGTAGGGAATCAGAGGCGGGGAAACAGAGGCAGGGAATCAGATATGGGGAATCAGAGGCGGGGAATCAGAGGTGGGGAATCATAGGCAGGGAATCGGATGTGCGGAATCAGAGATGGGGAATCAGAGGCCGGGAATCAGAGGTGGTGAATCAGAGATGGGGAATCAGAGGCGGGGAATCAGAGGCCGGGAATCAGAGGTGGGCAATCAGAGGCGGGGAATCAGATATGGGGAATCAGAGGCGGGGAATCAGAGGCGGGGAAACAGAGGCGGGGAATCAGATATGGGGAATCAGAGGTGGGGCATCAGAGGTTGTGAATCACAGATGGGGAATCAGAGGCGGGGAATCAGAGGCAGGGAATCAGACGCTGGGAATCAGAGGCGGGGATTCAGAGCTGGGGAATCAGAAGCGGGGAATCAGAGTTGGGGAATCAGAGGCGGGGAATCAGATATGGGGAATCAGAGGCAGGGAATCAGAGGCGGGGAATCAGAGGCAGGGAATCAGACGCGGGGAATCTGAGGCGGGGAATCAGAGCTGGGGAATCAGAGGTGGGGAATCAGAGTTGGGGAATCAGAGGCAGGGAATTGGATGTGCGGAATCAGAGCTGGGGAATCAGAGGCGGGGAATCAGAGTTGGGGCATCAGTGGTGGGGAATTAGATATAGGGAAACAGAGGCGGGGAATCAGAGGCGGGGAAACAGAGGCGGGGAATCAGATATGATGAATCAGAGGTGGGGAATCAGAGGCAGGGATTCAGATGTGCTGAATCAGAGATGGGGAATCAGAGGCAGGGAATCAGAATCAGAAGCGGGGAATCAGAGGCCGGGAATCAGAGGCCGGGAATCAGATGCTGGGAATAAGAGGCCGGGAATCAGAGGTGGGGAATCAGAGTCCGGGAATCAGAGATGGGGATTCAGAGGCGGGGAATGAGATATGGAGAATCAGAGGCGGGGAATCAGAGGCCGGGAAACAGAGGTGGGGAATCAGATATGGGGAATCAGAGGTGGCGAATCAAAGGCGGTGAATCAGAGATGGGGAATCAGAGGCGGGGAATCAGAGGCAGGGAATCAGATGTGGGGAATCAGAGGCGGGGAATCAGAGCTGGCGAATCAGAGGCGGGGAATCAGAGGTGGGCAATCAGAGGCGGGGACTCAGATATGGGGAATCAGAGGCGGGGAATCAGAGGCGGGGAAACAGGCGGGGAATCAAATATAGGGAATCAGAGGTGGGGAATCAGAGGTTATGAATCAGAGATGGGGAATCAAGGCGGGGAATCAGAGGCAGGGAATCAGACACGGGGAATCAGAGGCGGGGATTCAGAGCTGGGGAATCAGAGGCGGGGAATCAGAGTTGGGGAATCAGAGGCAGGGAATCAGATATGGGGAATCAGAGGCGGGGAATCAGAGGCGGGGAAACAGAGGCGGGGAATCAGATATGGGGAATCAGAGGTGGGGAATCAGGGGCAGGGATTCAGTGTCAGGGAATCAGAGGCGGGGAATCAGAGGCGGGGAATCAGAGGCAGGGAATCAGACACGGGGAATCAGAGGCGGGGAATCAGAGATGGGGAATCAGAGGCGGGGAATCAGAGGCAGGGAATCGGACGCCGGGAATCAGAGTCGGGGAATCAGAGCTGGGGAATCAGAGGCGGGGAATCAGAGTTGGGGAATCAGAGGCGGGGATTCAGATATGGGGAAATAGAGGCGGGGAATCAGATTTGGGGAATCAGAGGTGGGGACTTAGATATTGGGAAACAGAGGCGGGGAATCAGAGGCGGGGAAACAGAGGCGGGGAACCAGATATGGGGAATCAGAGGTGGGGAATCAGAGGCAGGGAATCAGATGTGCGGAATCAGAGATGGGGAATCAGAGGCAGGGAATCAGAATCAGAAGCAGGGAATCAGAGGCCGGGAATCAGAGGCCGGAATCAGATGATGGGAATCAGAGGCCTGGAATCAGAGGCGGGGAATCAGAGCTGGGGAATCAGAGGCGGGGAATCAGAGGCGGGGAATCAGAGCTGGGGAATCAGAGGCGGGGTATTAGAGTTGGGGAATCAGAGGCGGGGAATCAGATATGGGGAAACAGAGGTAGGGAATCAGAGGCGGGGAAACAGAGGCAGGGAATCAGATATGGGGAATCAGAGGCGGGGAATCAGAGGTGGGGAATCATAGGCAGGGAATCGGATGTGCGGAATCAGAGATGGGGAATCAGAGGCCGGGAATCAGAGGTGGTGAATCAGAGATGGGGAATCAGAGGCGGGGAATCAGAGGCAGGGTATCAGACGCGGGGAATCAGAGGTGGGCAATCAGAGGCGGGGAATCAGATATGGGGAATCAGCGGCGGGGAATCAGAGGCGGGGAAACAGAGGCGGGGAATCAGATATGGGGAATCAGAGGTGGGGCATCAGAGGTTGTGAATCACAGATGGGGAATCAGAGGCGGGGAATCAGAGGCAGGGAATCAGACGCGGGGAATCAGAGGCGGGGATTCAGAGCTGGGGAATCAGAAGCGGGGAATCAGTGTTGGGGAATCGGAGGCGGGGAATCAGATATGGGGAATCAGAGGCAGGGAATCAGAGGCGGGGAATCAGAGGCTGGGAATCAGACGCGGGGAATCTGAGGCGGGGAATCAGAGCTGGGGAATCAGAGGTGGGGAATCAGAGTTGGGGAATCAGAGGCAGGGAATTGGATGTGCGGAATCAGAGATGGGGAATCAGAGGTGGGGAATCAGAGGCGGTGAATCAGAGATGGGGAATCAGAGGCGGGGAATCAGAGGCAGGAAATCAGACACGGGGATTCAGAGGCTGGGAATCAGACGGGGGAATCAAAGGCGGGGAATCAGAGCTGGGGAATCTGAGGCAGGGAATCAGAGTTGGGGATTCAGAGGCGGGGAATCAGATATGGGGAAACAGAGGCGGGGAATCAGAGGCGGGCAAACAGAGGCGGGGAATTAGATATGGGGAATCAGAGGTAGGGAATCAGAGGTGGTGAATCAGTGATGGGGAATCACAGGCGGGGAATCAGAGGCAGGGAATAGAACGCGGGGAATCAGAGGCAGGGAATCAGAGCTGGGGAATCAGAGGCGGGGAATCATAGTTGGGAATCAGAGGCGGGAATCAGATATGGGGAAACAGAGGCGGGGAATCAGAGGCGGGGAAACAGAGGCGGGGAATCAGATATGGGGAATCGGATGCAGGGAATCAGAGGCGGGGAATCAGAGCTGGGGAATCAGAGGCGGGGAATCAGAGTTGGGGCATCAGAGGTGGGGAATTAGATATAGGGAAACAGAGGCGGGGAATCAGAGGCGGGGAAACAGAGGCGGGGAATCAGATATGGGGAATCAGAGGAGGGGAATCAGAGGCAGGGAATCAGATGTGCGGAATCAGAGATGGGGAATCAGTGGCAGGGAATCAGAAGCGGGGAATCAGAGGCCGGGAATCAGAGGCCGGGAATCAGATGCTGGGAATAAGAGGCCGGGAATCAGAGGAGGGGAATCAGAGTCCGGGAATCAGAGATGGGGATTCAGAGGCGGGGAATGAGATATGGAGAATCAGAGGCGGGGAATCAGAGGCGGGGAAACAGAGGTGGGGAATCAGATATGGGGAATCAGAGGTGGCGAATCAAAGGCGGTGAATCAGAGATGGGGAATCAGAGGCGGGGAATCAGAGGCAGGGAATCAGATGCGGGGAATCAGAGGCGGGGAATCAGAGCTGGCGAATCAGAGGCTGGGAATCAGAGGTGGGCAATCAGAGGCGGGGAATCAGATATGGGGAATCAGAGGCGGGGAATCAGAGGCGGGGAAACAGAGGCGGGGAATCAAATATAGGGAATCAGAGGTGGGGAATCAGAGGTCGTGAATCAGAGATGGGGAATCAAGGCGGGGAATCAGAGGCAGGGAATCAGACGCGGGGAATCAGAGGAGGGGATTCAGAGCTGGGGAATCAGAGGCGGGGAATCAGAGTTGGGGAATCAGAGGCAGGGAATCAGATATGGGGAATCAGAGGCGGGGAATCAGAGGCCGGGAATCAGATATGGGGAAACAGAGGCGGGGAATCCGAGGCGGGGAATCAGAGGTTGGGAATCAGAGGCAGGGAATCAGAGGCTTGGAATCAGATGCAGGGTATCAGATGCGGGGAATCAGAGGCGGGGAATCAGAGCTGGGGAATCAGAGGTGGGGAATCAGATGTGCGTAATCAGAGATGGGGAATCAGAGGCAGGGAATCAGAATCAGAAGCGGGGAATCAGAGGCCGGGAATCAGAGGCCGGGAATCAGATGCTGGGAATAAGAGGCCGGGAATCAGAGGAGGGGAATCAGAGTCCGGGAATCAGAGATGGGGATTCAGAGGCGGGGAATCAGATATGGAGAATCAGAGATGGGGAATCAGAGGCGGGGAATCAGAGGCAGGGAATCGGACGCCGGGAATCAGAGGCGGGGAATCAGAGCTGGGGAATCAGAGGTGGGGAATCAGAGTTGGGGAATCAGAAGCGGGGAATCAGATATGGGGAAATAGAGGCGGGGAATCAGATATGGGGAATCAGAGGTGTGGAATCAGAGGTTGGGAATCAGAGGCAGGGAATCAGAGGCGGGGAAACAGAGGCGGGGTATCAGATATGGGGAATCTGAGGTGGCGAATCAAAGGCGGTGAAACAGAGATGGGGAATCAGGGCAGGGAATCAGAGGCAGGGAATCAGAGCTGGGGAAACAGAGGCGGGGAATCAGATATGGGAAATCAGAGGTGGGGAATCAGGGGCGGGGAATCAGTGGCAGGGAATCAGAGCTGGGGAATCAGATGTGGGGAATCAGAGCTGGGGAAACAGAGGCGGGGAATCAGATATGGGGAATCAGAGGTGGGGAATCAGGGGCGGGGAATCAGTGGCAGGGAATCAGAGGCCGGGAATAAAAGGCGGGGAATCAGAGCTGGGGAATCAGAGGCGGGGAATCAGAGTTGGGGAATCAGAGGAGGGTAATCAGATATGGGGAAACAGAGGCCGGGAATCAGAGGCAGGGTAACAGAGGCGGGGAATCAGATATGGGGAATCAGAGGTGGGGAATTAGAGGTTGCAAATCAGAGGCGGGGAAACAGAGGCGGGGAATGAAATATAGGGAATCAGAGGTGGGGAATAAGAGGTTGTGAATCAGAGATGGGGAATCAAGGCGGGGAATCAGAGGCAGGGAATCAGACGCGGGGAATCAGAGGCGGGGATTCAGAGCTGGGGAATCAGAGGCGGTGAATCAGAGTTGGGGAATCAGAGGCAGGGAATCAGATATGGGGAATCAGAGGCGGGGAATCAGAGGCGGGGAAACAGAGGCGGGGAATCAGATATGGGGAATCAGAATTGGGGAATCAGCGGCAGGGAATCAGTGGCAGGGAATCAGAGGCGGGGAATCAGAGGCGGGGAATCAGAGGCAGGGAATCAGACACGGGGAATCGGAGGCGGGGAATCAGAGATGGGGAATCAGAGGCGGGGAATCAGAGGCAGGGAATCGGACTCCGGGAATCAGAGTCGGGGAATCAGAGCTGGGGAATCAGAGGCGGGGAATCAGAGTTGGGGAATCAGAGGCGGGGAATCAGATATGGGGAAATAGAGGCGGGGAATCAGATATGGGGAATCAGAGGTGTGGAATCAGAGGTTTGGAATCAGAGGCAGGGAATCAAAGTCGGGGAATCAGATATGGGGAATCAGAGGTGGCGAATCAAAGGCGGTGAAACAGAGATGGGGAATCAGGGCAGGGAATCAGAGGCAGGGAATCAAACACGGGGAATCAGAGCTGGGGAATCAGAGGCGGGGAATCAGAGTTGGGAATCAGAGGCGGGGAATCAGAGGCGGGGAAACAGAGGCGGGGAATCAGATATGGGGAATCAGAGGTGGGGAATCCGAGGTTGGGAATCAGAGGAAGGGAATCAGAGGCGGGGAATCAGAGGCGGGGAATCAGAGGAAGGGAATCAGATGTGCGGAATCGGAGATGGGGAATCAGAGGCAGGGAATCTGAGGCGCGGAATCAGATGCGGGGAATCAGAGGCCGGGAATCAGATATGGGGAAACAGAGGCGGGGAATCCGAGTCGGGGAAACAGAGGCGGGGAATCAGATATGGGGAATCAGAGGTGGGGAATCAGAGGATGGGAATCAGAGGCAGGGAATCAGAGGCTTGGAATCAGATGCAGGGAATCAGATGCGGGGAATCAGAGGCGGGGAATCAGAGCTGGGGAATCAGAGGTGGGGAATCAGATTTGGGGAATCAGAGGCGGGGACTTAGATATTGGGAAACAGAGGTGGGGAATCAGAGGCGGGGAAACCTTGGCAGGGAATCAGATATGGGGAATCAGAGGCGGGGAATCAGAGCTGGGGAATCAGAGGCGGGGTATTAGAGTTGGGGAATCAGAGGCGGGGAATCAGATATGGGGAAACAGAGGTGGGGAATCAGAGGCGGGGAAACAGTGGCAGGGAATCAGATATGGGGAATCAGAGGTGGGGAATCAGAGGCAGGGAATCAGAATCAGAAGCAGGGAATCAGAGGCCGGGAATCAGAGGCCGGAATCAGATGCTGGGAATCAGAGGCCTGGAATCAGAGGCGGGGAATCAGAGGCAGGGAATCAGATGCGGGGAATCAGAGGCGGGGAATCAGAGCTGGGGAATCAGAGGCAGGGAATCAGAATCAGAAGCGGGGAATCAGAGGCCGGGAATCAGAGGCCGGGAATCAGATGCTGGGAATAAGAGGCCGGGAATCAGAGGAGGGGAATCAGAGTCCGGGAATCAGAGATGGGGATTCAGAGGCGGGGAATCAGATATGGAGAATCAGAGATGGGGAATCAGAGGCGGGGAATCAGAGGCAGGGAATCGGACGCCGGGAATCAGAGGCGGGGAATCAGAGCTGGGGAATCAGAGGTGGGGAATCAGAGTTGGGGAATCAGAAGCGGGGAATCAGATATGGGGAAATAGAGGCGGGGAATCAGATATGGGGAATCAGAGGTGTGGAATCAGAGGTTGGGAATCAGAGGCAGGGAATCAGAGGCGGGGAAACAGAGGCGGGGTATCAGATATGGGGAATCTGAGGTGGCGAATCAAAGGCGGTGAAACAGAGATGGGGAATCAGGGCAGGGAATCAGAGGCAGGGAATCAGAGCTGGGGAAACAGAGGCGGGGAATCAGATATGGGAAATCAGAGGTGGGGAATCAGGGGCGGGGAATCAGTGGCAGGGAATCAGAGCTGGGGAATCAGAGGTGGGGAATCAGAGCTGGGGAAACAGAGGCGGGGAATCAGATATGGGGAATCAGAGGTGGGGAATCAGGGGCGGGGAATAAGTGGCAGGGAATCAGAGGCCGGGAATAAAAGGCGGGGAATCAGAGCTGGGGAATCAGAGGCGGGGAATCAGAGTTGGGGAATCAGAGGAGGGTAATCAGATATGGGGAAACAGAGGCCGGGAATCAGAGGCAGGGTAACAGAGGCGGGGAATCAGATATGGGGAATCAGAGGTGGGGAATTAGAGGTTGCAAATCAGAGGCGGGGAAACAGAGGCGGGGAATGAAATATAGGGAATCAGAGGTGGGGAATAAGAGGTTGTGAATCAGAGATGGGGAATCAAGGCGGGGAATCAGAGGCAGGGAATTAGACGCGGGGAATCAGAGGCGGGGATTCAGAGCTGGGGAATCAGAGGCGGTGAATCAGAGTTGGGGAATCAGAGGCAGGGAATCAGATATGGGGAATCAGAGGCGGGGAATCAGAGGCGGGGAAACAGAGGCGGGGAATCAGATATGGGGAATCAGAATTGGGGAATCAGCGGCAGGGAATCAGTGGCAGGGAATCAGAGGCGGGGAATCAGAGGCGGGGAATCAGAGGCAGGGAATCAGACACGGGGAATCGGAGGCGGGGAATCAGAGATGGGGAATCAGAGGCGGGGAATCAGAGGCAGGGAATCGGACTCCGGGAATCAGAGTCGGGGAATCAGAGCTGGGGAATCAGAGGCGGGGAATCAGAGTTGGGGAATCAGAGGCGGGGAATCAGATATGGGGAAATAGAGGCGGGGAATCAGATATGGGGAATCAGAGGTGTGGAATCAGAGGTTTGGAATCAGAGGCAGGGAATCAAAGTCGGGGAATCAGATATGGGGAATCAGAGGTGGCGAATCAAAGGCGGTGAAACAGAGATGGGGAATCAGGGCAGGGAATCAGAGGCAGGGAATCAAACACGGGGAATCAGAGCTGGGGAATCAGAGGAGGGGAATCAGAGTTGGGAATCAGAGGCGGGGAATCAGAGGCGGGGAAACAGAGGCGGGGAATCAGATATGGGGAATCAGAGGTGGGGAATCCGAGGTTGGGAATCAGAGGAAGGGAATCAGAGGCGGGGAATCAGAGGCGGGGAATCAGAGGAAGGGAATCAGATGTGCGGAATCGGAGATGGGGAATCAGAGGCAGGGAATCTGAGGCGCGGAATCAGATGCGGGGAATCAGAGGCCGGGAATCATATATGGGGAAACAGAGGCGGGGAATCCGAGTCGGGGAAACAGAGGCGGGGAATCAGATATGGGGAATCAGAGGTGGGGAATCAGAGGATGGGAATCAGAGGCAGGGAATCAGAGGCTTGGAATCAGATGCAGGGAATCAGATGCGGGGAATCAGAGGCGGGGACTTAGATATTGGGAAACAGAGGTGGGGAATCAGAGGCTGGGAAACCTTGGCAGGGAATCAGATATGGGGAATCAGAGGCGGGGAATCAGAGCTGGGGAATCAGAGGCGGGGTATTAGAGTTGGGGAATCAGAGGCGGGGAATCAGATATGGGGAAACAGAGGTGGGGAATCAGAGGCGGGGAAACAGTGGCAGGGAATCAGATATGGGGAATCAGAGGTGGGGAATCAGAGGCAGGGAATCAGAATCAGAAGCAGGGAATCAGAGGCCGGGAATCAGAGGCCGGAATCAGATGCTGGGAATCAGAGGCCTGGAATCAGAGGCGGGGAATCAGAGGCAGGGAATCAGATGCGGGGAATCAGAGGCGGGGAATCAGAGCTGGGGAATCAGAGGCGGGGTATTAGAGTTGGGGAATCAGAGGCGGGGAATCAGATATGGGGAAACAGAGGTGGGGAATCAGAGGCGGGGAAACAGTGGCAGGGAATCAGATATGGGGAATCAGAGGTGGGGAATCAGAGATGGGGAATCAGAGGCGGTGAATCAGAGATGGGGAATCAGAGGCGGGGAATCAGAGACAGGAAATCAGACACGGGGATTCAGAGGCTGGGAATCAGACGGGGGGAATCAAAGGCGGGGAATCAGAGCTGGGGAATCAGAGGCAGGGAATCAGAGGCGGGGAATCAGATATGGGGAATCAGAGGCTGGGATTCAGAGGCGGGGAATCAGAGGCAGGGAATCAGACACGGGGAATCAGAGGTGGGGAATCAGAGATGGGGAATCAGAGGCGGTGAATCAGAGGCAGGGAATCAGACGCGGGGAATCTGAGGCGGGGAATCAGAGCTGGGGAATCAGTGGTGGGGAATCAGAGTTGGGGAATCAGAGGCAGGGAATCGGATGTGCGGAATCAGAGATGGGGAATCAGATGTGGGGAATCAGAGGAATCAGAGCTGGGGAATCAGAAGCGGGGAATCAGAGTTGGGGAATCAGAGGCGGGGAATCAGATATGGGGAATCAGAGGCAGGGAATCAGAGGCGGGGAATCAGAGGCAGGGAATCAGACGCGGGGAATCTGAGGCGGGGAATCAGAGCTGGGGAATCAGAGGTGGGGAATCAGAGTTGGGGAATCAGAGGCAGGGAATTGGATGTGCGGAATCAGAGCTGGGGAATCAGAGGCGGGGAATCAGAGTTGGGGCATCAGAGGTGGGGAATTAGATATAGGGAAACAGAGGCGGGGAATCAGAGGCGGGGAAACAGAGGCGGGGAATCAGATATGAGAAATCAGAGGTGGGGAATCAGAGGCAGGGATTCAGATGTGCTGAATCAGAGATGGGGAATCAGAGGCAGGGAATCAGAATCAGAAGCGGGGAATCAGAGGCCGGGAATCAGAGGCCGGGAATCAGATGCTGGGAATAAGAGGCCGGGAATCAGAGGTGGGGAATCAGTGTCCGGGAATCAGAGATGGGGATTCAGAGGCAGGGAATGAGATATGGAGAATCAGAGGCGGGGAATCAGAGGCCGGGAAACAGAGGTGGGGAATCAGATATGGGGAATCAGAGGTGGCGAATCAAAGGCGGTGAATCAGAGATGGGGAATCAGAGGCGGGGAATCAGAGGCAGGGAATCAGATGCGGGGAATCAGAGGCAGGGAATCAGAGCTGGCGAATCAGAGGCGGGGAATCAGAGGTGGGCAATCAGAGGCGGGGACTCAGATATGGGGAATCAGAGGCGGGGAATCAGAGGCGGGGAAACAGGCGGGGAATCAAATATAGGGAATCAGAGGTGGGGAATCAGAGGTTGTGAATCAGAGATGGGGAATCAAGGCGGGGAATCAGAGGCAGGGAATCAGACACGGGGAATCAGAGGCGGGGATTCAGAGCTGGGGAATCAGAGGTGGGGAATCAGAGTTGGGGAATCAGAGGCAGGGAATCAGATATGGGGAATCAGAGGCGGGGAATCAGAGGCGGGGAAACAGAGACGGGGAATCAGATATGGGGAATCAGAGGTGGGGAATCAGGGGCAGGGATTCAGTGTCAGGGAATCAGAGGCGGGGAATCAGAGGCGGGGAATCAGAGGCAGGGAATCAGACACGGGGAATCAGAGGCGGGGAATCAGAGATGGGGAATCAGAGGCGGGGAATCAGAGGCAGGGAATCGGACGCCGGGAATCAGAGTCGGGGAATCAGAGCTGGGGAATCAGAGGCGGGGAATCAGAGTTGGGGAATCAGAGGCGGGGATTCAGATATGGGGAAATAGAGGCGGGGAATCAGATTTGGGGAATCAGAGGTGGGGACTTAGATATTGGGAAACAGAGGCGGGGAATCAGAGGCGGGGAAACAGAGGCGGGGAATCAGATATGGGGAATCAGAGGTGGGGAATCAGAGGCAGGGAATCAGATGTGCGGAATCAGAGATGGGGAATCAGAGGCAGGGAATCAGAATCAGAAGCAGGGAATCAGAGGCCGGGAATCAGAGGCCGGAATCAGATGATGGGAATCAGAGGCCTGGAATCAGAGGCGGGGAATCAGAGCTGGGGAATCAGAGGCGGGGAATCAGAGGCAGGGAATCAGAGCTGGGGAATCAGAGGCGGGGTATTAGAGTTTGGGAATCAGAGGCGGGGAATCAGATATGGGGAATCAGAGGTGGGGAATCAGAGGATGGGAATCAGAGGCAGGGAATCAGAGGCTTGGAATCAGATGCAGGGAATCAGATGCGGGGAATCAGAGGCGGGGAATCAGAGCTGGGGAATCAGAGGTGGGGAATCAGATTTGGGGAATCAGAGGCGGGGACTTAGATATTGGGAAACAGAGGTGGGGAATCAGAGGCGGGGAAACCTTGGCAGGGAATCAGATATGGGGAATCAGAGGCGGGGAATCAGAGCTGGGGAATCAGAGGCGGGGTATTAGAGTTGGGGAATCAGAGGCGGGGAATCAGATATGGGGAAACAGAGGTGGGGAATCAGAGGCGGGGAAACAGTGGCAGGGAATCAGATATGGGGAATCAGAGGTGGGGAATCAGAGGCAGGGAATCAGAATCAGAAGCAGGGAATCAGAGGCCGGGAATCAGAGGCCGGAATCAGATGCTGGGAATCAGAGGCCTGGAATCAGAGGCGGGGAATCAGAGGCAGGGAATCAGATGCGGGGAATCAGAGGCGGGGAATCAGAGCTGGGGAATCAGAGGCGGGGTATTAGAGTTGGGGAATCAGAGGCGGGGAATCAGATATGGGGAAACAGAGGTGGGGAATCAGAGGCGGGGAAACAGTGGCAGGGAATCAGATATGGGGAATCAGAGGTGGGGAATCAGAGATGGGGAATCAGAGGCGGTGAATCAGAGATGGGGAATCAGAGGCGGGGAATCAGAGGCAGGAAATCAGACACGGGGATTCAGAGGCTGGGAATCAGACGGGGGGAATCAAAGGCGGGGAATCAGAGCTGGGGAATCAGAGGCAGGGAATCAGAGGCGGGGAATCAGATATGGGGAATCAGAGGCTGGGATTCAGAGGCGGGGAATCAGAGGCAGGGAATCAGACACGGGGAATCAGAGGTGGGGAATCAGAGATGGGGAATCAGAGGCGGTGAATCAGAGGCAGGGAATCAGACGCGGGGAATCTGAGGCGGGGAATCAGAGCTGGGGAATCAGTGGTGGGGAATCAGAGTTGGGGAATCAGAGGCAGGGAATCGGATGTGCGGAATCAGAGATGGGGAATCAGATGTGGGGAATCAGAGGAATCAGAGCTGGGGAATCAGAAGCGGGGAATCAGAGTTGGGGAATCAGAGGCGGGGAATCAGATATGGGGAATCAGAGGCAGGGAATCAGAGGCGGGGAATCAGAGGCAGGGAATCAGACGCGGGGAATCTGAGGTGGGGAATCAGAGCTGGGGAATCAGAGGTGGGGAATCAGAGTTGGGGAATCAGAGGCAGGGAATTGGATGTGCGGAATCAGAGCTGGGGAATCAGAGGCGGGGAATCAGAGTTGGGGCATCAGAGGTGGGGAATTAGATATAGGGAAACAGAGGCGGGGAATCAGAGGCGGGGAAACAGAGGCGGGGAATCAGATATGAGAAATCAGAGGTGGGGAATCAGAGGCAGGGATTCAGATGTGCTGAATCAGAGATGGGGAATCAGAGGCAGGGAATCAGAATCAGAAGCGGGGAATCAGAGGCCGGGAATCAGAGGCCGGGAATCAGATGCTGGGAATAAGAGGCCGGGAATCAGAGGTGGGGAATCAGTGTCCGGGAATCAGAGATGGGGATTCAGAGGCGGGGAATGAGATATGGAGAATCAGAGGCGGGGAATCAGAGGCCGGGAAACAGAGGTGGGGAATCAGATATGGGGAATCAGAGGTGGCGAATCAAAGGCGGTGAATCAGAGATGGGGAATCAGAGGCGGGGAATCAGAGGCAGGGAATCAGATGCGGGGAATCAGAGGCAGGGAATCAGAGCTGGCGAATCAGAGGCGGGGAATCAGAGGTGGGCAATCAGAGGCGGGGACTCAGATATGGGGAATCAGAGGCGGGGAATCAGAGGCGGGGAAACAGGCGGGGAATCAAATATAGGGAATCAGAGGTGGGGAATCAGAGGTTGTGAATCAGAGATGGGGAATCAAGGCGGGGAATCAGAGGCAGGGAATCAGACACGGGGAATCAGAGGCGGGGATTCAGAGCTGGGGAATCAGAGGCGGGGAATCAGAGTTGGGGAATCAGAGGCAGGGAATCAGATATGGGGAATCAGAGGCGGGGAATCAGAGGCGGGGAAACAGAGACGGGGAATCAGATATGGGGAATCAGAGGTGGGGAATCAGGGGCAGGGATTCAGTGTCAGGGAATCAGAGGCGGGGAATCAGAGGCGGGGAATCAGAGGCAGGGAATCAGACACGGGGAATCAGAGGCGGGGAATCAGAGATGGGGAATCAGAGGCGGGGAATCAGAGGCAGGGAATCGGACGCCGGGAATGAGAGTCGGGGAATCAGAGCTGGGGAATCAGAGGCGGGGAATCAGAGTTGGGGAATCAGAGGCGGGGATTCAGATATGGGGAAATAGAGGCGGGGAATCAGATTTGGGGAATCAGAGGTGGGGACTTAGATATTGGGAAACAGAGGCGGGGAATCAGAGGCGGGGAAACAGAGGCGGGGTATCAGATATGGGGAATCAGAGGTGGGGAATCAGAGGCAGGGAATCAGATGTGCGGAATCAGAGATGGGGAATCAGAGGCAGGGAATCAGAATCAGAAGCAGGGAATCAGAGGCCGGGAATCAGAGGCCGGAATCAGATGATGGGAATCAGAGGCCTGGAATCAGAGGCGGGGAATCAGAGCTGGGGAATCAGAGGCGGGGAATCAGAGGCAGGGAATCAGAGCTGGGGAATCAGAGGCGGGGTATTAGAGTTTGGGAATCAGAGGCGGGGAATCAGATATGGGGAAACAGAGGTAGGGAATCAGAGGCGGGGAAACAGAGGCAGGGAATCAGATATGGGGAATCAGAGGCGGGGAATCAGAGGTGGGGAATCATAGGCAGGGAATCGGATGTGCGGAATCAGAGATGGGGAATCAGAGGCCGGGAATCAGAGGTGGTGAATCAGAGATGGGGAATCAGAGGCGGGGAATCAGAGGCAGGGTATCAGACGCGGGGAATCAGAGGTGGGCAATCAGAGGCGGGGAATCAGATATGGGGAATCAGAGGCGGGGAATCAGAGGCGGGGAAACAGAGGCGGGGAATCAGATATGGGGAATCAGAGGTGGGGCATCAGAGGTTGTGAATCACAGATGGGGAATCAGAGGCGGGGAATCAGAGGCAGGGAATCAGACGCGGGGAATCAGAGGCGGGGATTCAGAGCTGGGGAATCAGAAGCGGGGAATCAGTGTTGGGGAATCGGAGGCGGGGAATCAGATATGGGGAATCAGAGGCAGGGAATCAGAGGTGGGGAATCAGAGGATGGGAATCAGAGGCAGGGAATCAGAGGCTTGGAATCAGATGCAGGGAATCAGATGCGGGGAATCAGAGGCGGGGAATCAGAGCTGGGGAATCAGAGGTGGGGAATCAGATTTGGGGAATCAGAGGCGGGGACTTAGATATTGGGAAACAGAGGTGGGGAATCAGAGGCGGGGAAACCTTGGCAGGGAATCAGATATGGGGAATCAGAGGCGGGGAATCAGAGCTGGGGAATCAGAGGCGGGGTATTAGAGTTGGGGAATCAGAGGCGGGGAATCAGATATGGGGAAACAGAGGTGGGGAATCAGAGGCGGGGAAACAGTGGCAGGGAATCAGATATGGGGAATCAGAGGTGGGGAATCAGAGATGGGGAATCAGAGGCGGTGAATCAGAGATGGGGAATCAGAGGCGGGGAATCAGAGGCAGGAAATCAGACACGGGGATTCAGAGGCTGGGAATCAGACGGGGGGAATCAAAGGCGGGGAATCAGAGCTGGGGAATCAGAGGCAGGGAATCAGAGGCGGGGAATCAGATATGGGGAATCAGAGGCTGGGATTCAGAGGCGGGGAATCAGAGGCAGGGAATCAGACACGGGGAATCAGAGGTGGGGAATCAGAGATGGGGAATCAGAGGCGGTGAATCAGAGGCAGGGAATCAGACGCGGGGAATCTGAGGCGGGGAATCAGAGCTGGGGAATCAGTGGTGGGGAATCAGAGTTGGGGATTCAGAGGCAGGGAATCGGATGTGCGGAATCAGAGATGGGGAATCAGATGTGGGGAATCAGAGGAATCAGAGCTGGGGAATCAGAAGCGGGGAATCAGAGTTGGTGAATCAGAGGCGGGGAATCAGATATGGGGAATCAGAGGCAGGGAATCAGAGGCGGGGAATCAGAGGCAGGGAATCAGACGCGGGGAATCTGAGGCGGGGAATCAGAGCTGGGGAATCAGAGGTGGGGAATCAGAGTTGGGGAATCAGAGGCAGGGAATTGGATGTGCGGAATCAGAGCTGGGGAATCAGAGGCGGGGAATCAGAGTTGGGGCATCAGAGGTGGGGAATTAGATATAGGGAAACAGAGGCGGGGAATCAGAGGCGGGGAAACAGAGGCGGGGAATCAGATATGAGAAATCAGAGGTGGGGAATCAGAGGCAGGGATTCAGATGTGCTGAATCAGAGATGGGGAATCAGAGGCAGGGAATCAGAATCAGAAGCGGGGAATCAGAGGCCGGGAATCAGAGGCCGGGAATCAGATGCTGGGAATAAGAGGCCGGGAATCCGAGGTGGGGAATCAGTGTCCGGGAATCAGAGATGGGGATTCAGAGGCGGGGAATGAGATATGGAGAATCAGAGGCGGGGAATCAGAGGCCGGGAAACAGAGGTGGGGAATCAGATATGGGGAATCAGAGGTGGCGAATCAAAGGCGGTGAATCAGAGATGGGGAATCAGAGGCGGGGAATCAGAGGCAGGGAATCAGATGCGGGGAATCAGAGGCAGGGAATCAGAGCTGGCGAATCAGAGGCGGGGAATCAGAGGTGGGCAATCAGAGGCGGGGACTCAGATATGGGGAATCAGAGGCGGGGAATCAGAGGCGGGGAAACAGGCGGGGAATCAAATATAGGGAATCAGAGGTGGGGAATCAGAGGTTGTGAATCAGAGATGGGGAATCAAGGCGGGGAATCAGAGGCAGGGAATCAGACACGGGGAATCAGAGGCGGGGATTCAGAGCTGGGGAATCAGAGGCGGGGAATCAGAGTTGGGGAATCAGAGGCAGGGAATCAGATATGGGGAATCAGAGGCGGGGAATCAGAGGCGGGGAAACAGAGACGGGGAATCAGATATGGGGAATCAGAGGTGGGGAATCAGGGGCAGGGATTCAGTGTCAGGGAATCAGAGGCGGGGAATCAGAGGCGGGGAATCAGAGGCAGGGAATCAGACACGGGGAATCAGAGGCGGGGAATCAGAGATGGGGAATCAGAGGCGGGGAATCAGAGGCAGGGAATCGGACGCCGGGAATCAGAGTCGGGGAATCAGAGCTGGGGAATCAGAGGCGGGGAATCAGAGTTGGGGAATCAGAGGCGGGGATTCAGATATGGGGAAATAGAGGCGGGGAATCAGATTTGGGGAATCAGAGGTGGGGACTTAGATATTGGGAAACAGAGGCGGGGAATCAGAGGCGGGGAAACAGAGGCGGGGAATCAGATATGGGGAATCAGAGGTGGGGAATCAGAGGCAGGGAATCAGATGTGCGGAATCAGAGATGGGGAATCAGAGGCAGGGAATCAGAATCAGAAGCAGGGAATCAGAGGCCGGGAATCAGAGGCCGGAATCAGATGATGGGAATCAGAGGCCTGGAATCAGAGGCGGGGAATCAGAGCTGGGGAATCAGAGGCGGGGAATCAGAGGCAGGGAATCAGAGCTGGGGAATCAGAGGCGGGGTATTAGAGTTTGGGAATCAGAGGCGGGGAATCAGATATGGGGAAACAGAGGTAGGGAATCAGAGGCGGGGAAACAGAGGCAGGGAATCAGATATGGGGAATCAGAGGCGGGGAATCAGAGGTGGGGAATCATAGGCAGGGAATCGGATGTGCGGAATCAGAGATGGGGAATCAGAGGCCGGGAATCAGAGGTGGTGAATCAGAGATGGGGAATCAGAGGCGGGGAATCAGAGGCAGGGTATCAGACGCGGGGAATCAGAGGTGGGCAATCAGAGGCGGGGAATCAGATATGGGGAATCAGAGGCGGGGAATCAGAGGCGGGGAAACAGAGGCGGGGAATCAGATATGGGGAATCAGAGGTGGGGCATCAGAGGTTGTGAATCACAGATGGGGAATCAGAGGCGGGGAATCAGAGGCAGGGAATCAGACGCGGGGAATCAGAGGCGGGGATTCAGAGCTGGGGAATCAGAAGCGGGGAATCAGTGTTGGGGAATCGGAGGCGGGGAATCAGATATGGGGAATCAGAGGCAGGGAATCAGAGGCGGGGAATCAGAGGCTGGGAATCAGAGGTGGGGAATCAGAGTTGGGGAATCAGAGGCAGGGAATTGGATGTGCGGAATCAGAGATGGGGAATCAGAGGTGGGGAATCAGAGGCGGTGAATCAGAGATGGGGAATCAGAGGCGGGGAATCAGAGGCAGGAAATCAGACACGGGGATTCAGAGGCTGGGAATCAGACGGGGGGAATCAAAGGCGGGGAATCAGAGCTGGGGAATCTGAGGCAGGGAATCAGAGTTGGGGATTCAGAGGCGGGGAATCAGATATGGGGAAACAGAGGCGGGGAATCAGAGGCGGGCAAACAGAGGCGGGGAATTAGATATGGGGAATCAGAGGTAGGGAATCAGAGGTGGTGAATCAGTGATGGGGAATCACAGGCGGGGAATCAGAGGCAGGGAATAGAACGCGGGGAATCAGAGGCAGGGAATCAGAGCTGGGGAATCAGAGGCGGGGAATCATAGTTGGGAATCAGAGGCGGGAATCAGATATGGGGAAACAGAGGCGGGGAATCAGAGGCGGGGAAACCGAGGCGGGGAATCAGATATGGGGAATCGGATGCAGGGAATCAGAGGCGGGGAATCAGAGCTGGGGAATCAGAGGCGGGGAATCAGAGTTGGGGCATCAGAGGTGGGGAATTAGATATAGGGAAACAGAGGCGGGGAATCAGAGGCGGGGAAACAGAGGCGGGGAATCAGATATGGGGAATCAGAGGAGGGGAATCAGAGGCAGGGAATCAGATGTGCGGAATCAGAGATGGGGAATCAGAGGCAGGGAATCAGAAGCGGGGAATCAGAGGCCGGGAATCAGAGGCCGGGAATCAGATGCTGGGAATAAGAGGCCGGGAATCAGAGGAGGGGAATCAGAGTCCGGGAATGAGAGATGGGGATTCAGAGGCGGGGAATGAGATATGGAGAATCAGAGGCGGGGAATCAGAGGCGGGGAAACAGAGGTGGGGAATCAGATATGGGGAATCAGAGGTGGCGAATCAAAGGCGGTGAATCAGAGATGGGGAATCAGAGGCGGGGAATCAGAGGCAGGGAATCAGATGCGGGGAATCAGAGGCGGGGAATCAGAGCTGGCGAATCAGTGGCTGGGAATCAGAGGTGGGCAATCAGAGGCGGGGAATCAGATATGGGGAATCAGAGGCGGGGAATCAGAGGCGGGGAAACAGAGGCGGGGAATCAAATATAGGGAATCAGAGGTGGGGAATCAGAGGTCGTGAATCAGAGATGGGGAATCAAGGCGGGGAATCAGAGGCAGGGAATCAGACGCGGGGATTCAGATCTGGGGAATCAGAGGCGGGGAATCAGAGTTGGGGAATCAGAGGCAGGGAATCAGATATGGGGAATCAGAGGCGGGGAATCAGAGGCCGGGAATCAGATATGGGGAAACAGAGGCGGGGAATCCGAGGCGGGGAAACAGAGGCGGGGAATCAGATGTGGGGAATCAGAGGTGGGGAATCAGAGGTTGGGAATCAGAGGCAGGGAATCAGAGGCTTGGAATCAGATGCAGGGTATCAGATGCGGGGAATCAGAGGCGGGGAATCAGAGCTGGGGAATCAGAGGTGGGGAATCAGATGTGCGTAATCAGAGATGGGGAATCAGAGGCAGGGAATCAGAATCAGAAGCGGGGAATCAGAGGCCGGGAATCAGAGGCCGGGAATCAGATGCTGGGAATAAGAGGCCGGGAATCAGAGGAGGGGAATCAGAGTCCGGGAATCAGAGATGGGGATTCAGAGGCGGGGAATCAGATATGGAGAATCAGAGATGGGGAATCAGAGGCGGGGAATCAGAGGCAGGGAATCGGACGCCGGGAATCAGAGGCGGGGAATCAGAGCTGGGGAATCAGAGGTGGGGAATCAGAGTTGGGGAATCAGAAGCGGGGAATCAGATATGGGGAAATAGAGGCGGGGAATCAGATATGGGGAATCAGAGGTGTGGAATCAGAGGTTGGGAATCAGAGGCAGGGAATCAGAGGCGGGGAAACAGAGGCGGAGAATCAGATATGGGGAATCTGAGGTGGCGAATCAAAGGCGGTGAAACAGAGATGGGGAATCAGGGCAGGGAATCAGAGGCAGGGAATCAGAGCTGGGGAAACAGAGGCGGGGAATCAGATATGGGAAATCAGAGGTGGGGAATCAGGGGCGGGGAATCAGTGGCAGGGAATCAGAGCTGGGGAATCAGAGGTGGGGAATCAGAGCTGGGGAAACAGAGGCGGGGAATCAGATATGGGGAATCAGAGGTGGGGAATCAGGGGCGTGGAATCAGTGGCAGGGAATCAGAGGCCGGGAATAAAAGGCGGGGAATCAGAGCTGGGGAATCAGAGGCGGGGAATCAGAGTTGTGGAATCAGAGGAGGGGAATCAGATATGGGGAAACAGAGGCCGGGAATCAGAGGCAGGGTAACAGAGGCGGGGAATCAGATATGGGGAATCAGAGGTGGGGAATTAGAGGTTGCGAATCAGAGGCGGGGAAACAGAGGCGGGGAATCAAATATAGGGAATCAGAGGTGGGGAATCAGAGGTTGTGAATCAGAGATGGGGAATCAAGGCGGGGAATCAGAGGCAGGGAATCAGACGCGGGGAATCAGAGGCGGGGATTCAGAGCTGGGGAATCAGAGGGGGTGAATCAGAGTTGGGGAATCAGAGGCAGGGAATCAGATATGGGGAATCAGAGGCGGGGAATCAGAGGCGGGGAAACAGAGGCGGGGAATCAGATATGGGGAATCAGAATTGGGGAATCAGGGGCAGGGAATCAGTGGCAGGGAATCAGAGGCGGGGAATCAGAGGCGGGGAATCAGAGGCAGGGAATCAGACACGGGGAATCGGAGGCGGGGAATCAGAGATGGGGAATCAGAGGCGGGGAATCAGAGGCAGGGAATCGGACTCCGGGAATCAGAGTCGGGGTATCAGAGCTGGGGAATCAGAGGCGGGGAATCAGAGTTGGGGAATCAGAGGCGGGGAATCAGATATGGGGAAATAGAGGCGGGGAATCAGATATGGGGAATCAGAGGTGTGGAATCAGAGGTTGGGAATCAGAGGCAGGGAATCAAAGTCGGGGAATCAGATATGGGGAATCAGAGGTGGCGAATCAAAGGCGGTGAAACAGAGATGGGGAATCAGGGCAGGGAATCAGAGGCAGGGAATCAAACACGGGGAATCAGAGCTGGGGAATCAGAGGCGGGGAATCAGAGTTGGGAATCAGAGGCGGGGAATCAGAGGCGGGGAAACAGAGGCGGGGAATCAGATATGGGGAATCAGACGTGGGGAATCCGAGGTTGGGAATCAGAGGCAGGGAATCAGAGGCGGGGAATCAGAGGCGGGGAATCAGAGGAAGGGAATCAGATGTGCGGAATCGGAGATGGGGAATCAGAGGCAGGGAATCTGAGGCGCGGAATCAGATGCGGGGAATCAGAGGCCGGGAATCAGATATGGGGAAACAGAGGCGTGGAATCCGAGGCGGGGAAACAGAGGCGGGGAATCAGATATGGGGAATCAGAGGTGGGGAATCAGAGGTTGGGAATCAGAGGCAGGGAATCAGAGGCTTGGAATCAGATGCAGGGAATCAGATGCGGGGAATCAGAGGCGGGGAATCAGAGCTGGGGAATCAGAGGTGGGGAATCAGATTTGGGGAATCAGAGGCGGGGACTTAGATATTGGGAAACAGAGGCGGGGAATCAGAGGCGGGGAAACCCAGGCGGGGAATCAGATATGGGGAATCAGAGGTGGGGAATCAGAGGCAAGGAATCAGATGAGCGGAATCAGAGATGGGGAATCAGAGGCAGGGAATCAGAATCAGAAGCAGGGAATCAGAGGCCGGGAATCAGAGGCCGGAATCAGATGCTGGGAATCAGAGGCCTGGAATCAGAGGCGGGGAATCAGAGGCAGTGAATCAGATGCGGGGAATCAGAGGCGGGGAATCAGAGCTGGGGAATCAGAGGCGGGGTATTAGAGTTGGGGAATCAGAGGCGGGGAATCAGATATGGGGAAACAGAGGTGGGGAATCAGAGGCGGGGAAACAGAGGCAGGGAATCAGATATGGGGAATCAGAGGTGGGGAATCAGAGATGGGGAATCAGAGGCGGTGAATCAGAGATGGGGAATCAGAGGCGGGGAATCAGAGGCAGGAAATCAGACACGGGGATTCAGAGGCTGGGAATCAGACGGGGGGAATCAAAGGCGGGGAATCAGAGCTGGGGAATCAGAGGCAGGGAATCAGAGGCGGGGAATCAGATATGGGGAATCAGAGGCTGGGATTCAGAGGCGGGGAATCAGAGGCAGGGAATCAGACACGGGGAATCAGAGGTGGGGAATCAGAGATGGGGAATCAGAGGCGGTGAATCAGAGGCAGGGAATCAGACGCGGGGAATCTGAGGCGGGGAATCAGAGCTGGGGAATCAGTGATGGGGAATCAGAGTTGGGGAATCAGAGGCAGGGAATCGGATGTGCGGAATCAGAGATGGGGAATCAGATGTGGGGAATCAGAGGAATCAGAGATGGGGAATCAGAGGCGGGGAATCAGAGGCAGGAAATCAGACACTGGGATTCAGAGGCTGGGAATCAGACGGGGGGAATCAAAGGCGGGGAATCAGAGCTGGGGAATCAGAGGCAGGGAATCAGAGTTGGGGATTCAGAGACGGGGAATCAGATATGGGGAAACAGAGGCGGGGAATCAGAGGCGGGCAAACAGAGGCGGGGAATTAGATATGGGGAATCAGGTGGGGAATCAGAGGTGGTGAATCAGTGAATGGGAATCACAGGCGGGGAATCAGAGGCAGGGAATAGAACGCAGGGAATCAGACGCAGGGAATCAGAGCTGGGGAATCAGAGGCGGGGAATCATAGTTGGGAATCAGAGGCGGGGAATCAGATATGGGGAAACAGAGGCGGGGAATCTGAGGCGGGGAAACAGAGGCGGGGAATCAGATATGGGGAATCGGATGCGGGGAATCAGAGGCGGGGAATCAGAGCTGGGGAATCAGAGGCGGGGAATCAGAGCTGGGGAATCAGAGGCGGGGAATCAGAGTTGGGGCATCAGAGGTGGGGAATTAGATATAGGGAAACTGAGGCGGGGAATCAGAGGCGGGGAAACAGAGGCGGGGAATCAGATATGAGGAATCAGAGGTGGGGAATCAGAGGCAGGGATTCAGATGTGCTGAATCAGAGATTGGGAATCAGAGGCAGGGAATCAGAATCAGAAGCCGGGAATCAGAGGCCGGGAATCAGAGGCCGGGAATCAGATGCTGGGAATAAGAGGCCGGGAATCAGAGGTGGGGAATCAGAGTCCGGGAATCAGAGATGGGGATTCAGAGGCAGGGAATGAGATATGGAGAATCAGATATGGGGAATCAGAGGCGGGGAATCAGAGGCGGGGAAACAGAGGCGGGGAATCAGATATGGGGAATCAGAGGCGGTGAATCAGAGGCAGGGAATCAGACGCGGGGAATCTGAGGCGGGGAATCAGAGCTGGGGAATCAGTGATGGGGAATCAGAGTTGGGGAATCAGAGGCAGGGAATCGGATGTGCGGAATCAGAGATGGGGAATCAGATGTGGGGAATCAGAGGAATCAGAGATGGGGAATCAGAGGCGGGGAATCAGAGGCAGGAAATCAGACACTGGGATTCAGAGGCTGGGAATCAGACGGGGGGAATCAAAGACGGGGAATCAGAGCTGGGGAATCAGAGGCAGGGAATCAGAGTTGGGGATTCAGAGACGGGGAATCAGATATGGGGAAACAGAGGCGGGGAATCAGAGGCGGGCAAACAGAGGCGGGGAATTAGATATGGGGAATCAGAGGTGGGGAATCAGAGGTGGTGAATCAGTGAATGGGAATCACAGGCGGGGAATCAGAGGCAGGGAATAGAACGCAGGGAATCAGACGCAGGGAATCAGAGCTGGGGAATCAGAGGCGGGGAATCATAGTTGGGAATCAGAGGCGGGGAATCAGATATGGGGAAACAGAGGCGGGGAATCTGAGGCGGGGAAACAGAGGCGGGGAATCAGATATGGGGAATCAGATGCGGGGAATCAGAGGCGGGGAATCAGAGCTGGGGAATCAGAGGCGGGGAATCAGAGCTGGGGAATCAGAGGCGGGGAATCAGAGTTGGGGCATCAGAGGTGGGGAATTAGATATAGGGAAACTGAGGCGGGGAATCAGAGGCGGGGAAACAGAGGCGGGGAATCAGATATGAGGAATCAGAGGTGGGGAATCAGAGGCAGGGATTCAGATGTGCTGAATCAGAGATTGGGAATCAGAGGCAGGGAATCAGAATCAGAAGCCGGGAATCAGAGGCCGGGAATCAGAGGCCGGGAATCAGATGCTGGGAATAAGAGGCCGGGAATCAGAGGTGGGGAATCAGAGTCCGGGAATCAGAGATGGGGATTCAGAGGCAGGGAATGAGATATGGAGAATCAGATATGGGGAATCAGAGGCGGGGAATCAGAGGCGGGGAAACAGAGGCGGGGAATCAGATATGGGGAATCAGAATTGGGGAATCAGGGGCAGGGAATCAGTGGCAGGGAATCAGAGGCGGGGAATCAGAGGCGGGGAATCAGAGGCAGGGAATCAGACACGGGGAATCGGAGGCGGGGAATCAGAGATGGGGAATCAGAGGCGGGGAATCAGAGGCAGGGAATCGGACTCCGGGAATCAGAGTCGGGGTATCAGAGCTGGGGAATCAGAGGCGGGGAATCAGAGTTGGGGAATCAGAGGCGGGGAATCAGATATGGGGAAATAGAGGCGGGGAATCAGATATGGGGAATCAGAGGTGTGGAATCAGAGGTTGGGAATCAGAGGCAGGGAATCAAAGTCGGGGAATCAGATATGGGGAATCAGAGGTGGCGAATCAAAGGCGGTGAAACAGAGATGGGGAATCAGGGCAGGGAATCAGAGGCAGGGAATCAAACACGGGGAATCAGAGCTGGGGAATCAGAGGCGGGGAATCAGAGTTGGGAATCAGAGGCGGGGAATCAGAGGCGGGGAAACAGAGGCGGGGAATCAGATATGGGGAATCAGACGTGGGGAATCCGAGGTTGGGAATCAGAGGCAGGGAATCAGAGGCGGGGAATCAGAGGCGGGGAATCAGAGGAAGGGAATCAGATGTGCGGAATCGGAGATGGGGAATCAGAGGCAGGGAATCTGAGGCGCGGAATCAGATGCGGGGAATCAGAGGCCGGGAATCAGATATGGGGAAACAGAGGCGTGGAATCCGAGGCGGGGAAACAGAGGCGGGGAATCAGATATGGGGAATCAGAGGTGGGGAATCAGAGGTTGGGAATCAGAGGCAGGGAATCAGAGGCTTGGAATCAGATGCAGGGAATCAGATGCGGGGAATCAGAGGCGGGGAATCAGAGCTGGGGAATCAGAGGTGGGGAATCAGATTTGGGGAATCAGAGGCGGGGACTTAGATATTGGGAAACAGAGGCGGGGAATCAGAGGCGGGGAAACCCAGGCGGGGAATCAGATATGGGGAATCAGAGGTGGGGAATCAGAGGCAAGGAATCAGATGAGCGGAATCAGAGATGGGGAATCAGAGGCAGGGAATCAGAATCAGAAGCAGGGAATCAGAGGCCGGGAATCAGAGGCCGGAATCAGATGCTGGGAATCAGAGGCCTGGAATCAGAGGCGGGGAATCAGAGGCAGTGAATCAGATGCGGGGAATCAGAGGCGGGGAATCAGAGCTGGGGAATCAGAGGCGGGGTATTAGAGTTGGGGAATCAGAGGCGGGGAATCAGATATGGGGAAACAGAGGTGGGGAATCAGAGGCGGGGAAACAGAGGCAGGGAATCAGATATGGGGAATCAGAGGTGGGGAATCAGAGATGGGGAATCAGAGGCGGTGAATCAGAGATGGGGAATCAGAGGCGGGGAATCAGAGGCAGGAAATCAGACACGGGGATTCAGAGGCTGGGAATCAGACGGGGGGAATCAAAGGCGGGGAATCAGAGCTGGGGAATCAGAGGCAGGGAATCAGAGGCGGGGAATCAGATATGGGGAATCAGAGGCTGGGATTCAGAGGCGGGGAATCAGAGGCAGGGAATCAGACACGGGGAATCAGAGGTGGGGAATCAGAGATGGGGAATCAGAGGCGGTGAATCAGAGGCAGGGAATCAGACGCGGGGAATCTGAGGCGGGGAATCAGAGCTGGGGAATCAGTGATGGGGAATCAGAGTTGGGGAATCAGAGGCAGGGAATCGGATGTGCGGAATCAGAGATGGGGAATCAGATGTGGGGAATCAGAGGAATCAGAGATGGGGAATCAGAGGCGGGGAATCAGAGGCAGGAAATCAGACACTGGGATTCAGAGGCTGGGAATCAGACGGGGGGAATCAAAGGCGGGGAATCAGAGCTGGGGAATCAGAGGCAGGGAATCAGAGTTGGGGATTCAGAGACGGGGAATCAGATATGGGGAAACAGAGGCGGGGAATCAGAGGCGGGCAAACAGAGGCGGGGAATTAGATATGGGGAATCAGAGGTGGGGAATCAGAGGTGGTGAATCAGTGAATTGGAATCACAGGCGGGGAATCAGAGGCAGGGAATAGAACGCAGGGAATCAGACGCAGGGAATCAGAGCTGGGGAATCAGAGGCGGGGAATCATAGTTGGGAATCAGAGGCGGGGAATCAGATATGGGGAAACAGAGGCGGGGAATCTGAGGCGGGGAAACAGAGGCGGGGAATCAGATATGGGGAATCGGATGCGGGGAATCAGAGGCGGGGAATCAGAGCTGGGGAATCAGAGGCGGGGAATCAGAGCTGGGGAATCAGAGGCGGGGAATCAGAGTTGGGGCATCAGAGGTGGGGAATTAGATATAGGGAAACTGAGGCGGGGAATCAGAGGCGGGGAAACAGAGGCGGGGAATCAGATATGAGGAATCAGAGGTGGGGAATCAGAGGCAGGGATTCAGATGTGCTGAATCAGAGATTGGGAATCAGAGGCAGGGAATCAGAATCAGAAGCCGGGAATCAGAGGCCGGGAATCAGAGGCCGGGAATCAGATGCTGGGAATAAGAGGCCGGGAATCAGAGGTGGGGAATCAGAGTCCGGGAATCAGAGATGGGGATTCAGAGGCAGGGAATGAGATATGGAGAATCAGAGGCGGGGAATCAGAGGCCGGGAAACAGAGGTGGGGAATCAGATATGGGGAATCAGAGGTGGCGAATCAAAGGCGGTGAATCAGAGATGGGGAATCAAGGCGGGGAATCAGAGGCAGGGAATCAGACGCGGGGAATCAGAGGCGGGGATTCAGAGCTGGGGAATCAGAGGCGGTGAATCAGAGTTGGGGAATCAGAGGCAGGGAATCAGATATGGGGAATCAGAGGCGGGGAATCAGAGGCAGGGAAACAGAGGCGGGGAATCAGATATGGGGAATCAGAATTGGGGAATCAGTGGCAGGGAATCAGTGGCAGGGAATCAGAGGCGGGGAATCAGAGGCGGGGAATCAGAGGCAGGGAATCAGACACGGGGAATCGGAGGCGGGGAATCAGAGATGGGGAATCAGAGGCGGGGAATCAGAGGCAGGGAATCGGACTCCGGGAATCAGAGTCGGGGAATCAGAGCAGGGGAATCAGAGGCGGGGAATCAGAGTTGGGGAATCAGAGGCGGGGAATCAGATATGGGGAAATAGAGGCGGGGAATCAGATATGGGGAATCAGAGGTGTGGAATCAGAGGTTGGGAATCAGAGGCAGGGAATCAAAGTCGGGGAATCAGATATGGGTATCAGAGGTGGCGAATCAAAGGCGGTGAAACAGAGATGGGGAATCAGGGCAGGGAATCAGAGGCAGGGAATCAAACACGGGGAATCAGAGCTGGGGAATCAGAGGCGGGGAATCAGAGTTGGGAATCAGAGGCGGGGAATCAGAGGCGGGGAAACAGAGGCGGGGAATCAGATATGGGGAATCAGAGGTGGGGAATCCGAGGTTGGGAATCAGAGGCAGGGAATCAGAGGCGGGGAATCAGAGGCGGGGAATCAGAGGAAGGGAATCAGATGTGCGGAATCGGAGATGGGGAATCAGAGGCAGGGAATCTGAGGCGCGGAATCAGATGCGGGGAATCAGAGGCCGGGAATCAGATATGGGGAAACAGAGGCGGGGAATCCGAGGCGGGGAAACAGAGGCGGGGAATCAGATGCGGGGAATCAGAGGCGGGGAATCAGAGCTGGGGAATCAGAGGTGGGGAATCAGATTTGGGGAATCAGAGGCGGGGACTTAGATATTGGGAAACAGAGGCGGGGAATCAGAGGCGGGGAAACCCAGGCGGGGAATCAGATATGGGGAATCAGAGGTGGGGAATCAGAGGCAAGGAATCAGATGTGCGGAATCAGAGATGGGGAATCAGAGGCAGGGAAACAGAATCAGAAGCAGGGAATCAGAGGCCGGGAATCAGAGGCCGGAATCAGATGCTGGGAATCAGAGGCCTGGAATCAGAGGCGGGGAATCAGAGGCAGGGAATCAGATGCGGGGAATCAGAGGCGGGGAATCAGAGCTGGGGAATCAGAGGCGGGGTATTAGAGTTGGGGAATCAGAGGCGGGGAATCAGATATGGGGAAACAGAGGTGGGGAATCAGAGGCGGGGAAACAGAGGCAGGGAATCAGATATGGGGAATCAGAGGTGGGGAATCAGAGATGGGGAATCAGAGGCGGTGAATCAGAGATGGGGAATCAGAGGCGGGGAATCAGAGGCAGGAAATCAGACACGGGGATTCAGAGGCTGGGAATCAGACGGGGGGAATCAAAGGCGGGGAATCAGAGCTGCTGAATCAGAGGCAGGGAATCAGAGGCGGGGAATCAGATATGGGGAATCAGAGGCTGGGATTCAGAGGCGGGGAATCAGAGGCAGGGAATCAGACACGGGGAATCAGAGGTGGGGAATCAGAGATGGGGAATCAGAGGCGGGGAATCAGAGGCAGGGAATCAGACGCGGGGAATCTGAGGCGGGGAATCAGAGCTGGGGAATCAGTGGTGGGGAATCAGAGTTGGGGAATCAGAGGCAGGGAATCGGATGTGCGGAATCAGAGATGGGGAATCAGATGTGGGGAATCAGAGGAATCAGAGATGGGGAATCAGAGGCGGGGAATCAGAGGCAGGAAATCAGACACGGGGATTCAGAGGCTGGGAATCAGACGGGGGGAATCAAAGGCGGGGAATCAGAGCTGGGGAATCAGAGGCAGGGAATCAGAGTTGGGGATTCAGAGACGGGGAATCAGATATGGGGAAACAGAGGCGGGGAATCAGAGGCGGGCAAACAGAGGCGGGGAATTAGATATGGGGAATCAGAGGTGGGGAATCAGAGGTGGTGAATCAGTGAATGGGAATCACAGGCGGGGAATCAGAGGCAGGGAATAGAACGCAGGGAATCAGACGCAGGGAATCAGAGCTGGGGAATCAGAGGCGGGGAATCATAGTTGGGAATCAGAGGCGGGGAATCGGATATGGGGAATCAGAGGCGGGGAATCTGAGCTGGGGAATCAGAGGCGGGGAATCAGAGCTGGGGAATCAGAGGCGGGGAATCAGAGTTGGGGCATCAGAGGTGGGGAATTAGATATAGGGAAACAGAGGCGGGGAATCAGAGGCGGGGAAACAGAGGCGGGGAATCAGATATGAGGAATCAGAGGTGGGGAATCAGAGGCAGGGATTCAGATGTGCTGAATCAGAGATTGGGAATCAGAGGCAGGGAATCAGAATCAGAAGCCGGGAATCAGAGGCCGGGAATCAGAGGCCGGGAATCAGATGCTGGGAATAAGAGGCCGGGAATCAGAGGTGGGGAATCAGAGTCCGGGAATCAGAGATGGGGATTCAGAGGCGGGGAATGAGATATGGAGAATCAGAGGCGGGGAATCAGAGGCCGGGAAACAGAGGTGGGGAATTAGATATGGGGAATCAGAGGTGGCGAATCAAAGGCGGTGAATCAGAGATGGGGAATCAGAGGCGGGGAATCAGCGGCAGGGAATCAGATGCGGGGAATCAGAGGCGGAGAATCAGAGCTGGCGAATCAGAGGCGGGGAATCAGAGGTGGGCAATCAGAGGCGGGGAATCAGATATGGGGAATCAGAGGCGGGGAATCAGAGGCGGGGAAACAGAGGCGGGGAATCAAATATAGGGAATCAGAGGTGGGGAATCAGAGGTTGTGAATCAGAGATGGGGAATCAAGGCGGGGAATCAGAGGCAGGGAATCAGACACGGGGAATCAGAGGCGGGGATTCAGAGCTGGGGAATCAGAGGCGGGGAATCAGAGTTGGGGAATCAGAGGCAGGGAATCAGATATGGGGAATCAGAGGCGGGGAATCAGAGGCGGGGAAACAGAGGCGGGGAATCAGATATGGGGAATCAGAGGTGGGGAATCAGGGGCAGGGATTCAGTGTCAGGGAATCAGAGGCGGGGAATCAGAGGCGGGGAATCAGAGGCAGGGAATCAGACACGGGGAATCAGAGGCAGGGAATCAGAGATGGGGAATCAGAGGCGGGGAATCAGAGGCAGGGAATCGGACGCTGGGAATCAGAGTCGGGGAATCAGAGCTGGGGAATCAGAGGCGGGGAATCAGAGTTGGGGAATCAGAGGCGGGGATTCAGATATGGGGAAATAGAGGCGGGGAATCAGATATGGGGAATCAGAGGTGTGGAATCAGAGGTTGGGAATCAGAGGAAGGGAATCAGAGTCGGGGAAACAGAGGCGGGGAATCAGATATGTGGAATCAGTGGTGGCGAATCAAAGGCGGTGAAACAGAGATGGGGAATCAGGGCAGGGAATCAGAGGCAGGGAATCAAACACGGGGAATCAGATCTGGGGAATCAGAGGCGGGGAATCAGAGTTGGGAATCAGAGGCGGGGAATCAGAGGCGGGGAAACAGAGGCGGGGAATCAGATATGGGGAATCAGAGGTGGGGAATCAGAGGTTGGGAATCAGAGGCAGGGAATCGGAGATGGGGAATCAGAGGCAGGGAATCAGAGGCGGGGAATCAGAGGCGGGGAATCAGAGGCCGGGAATCAGATATGGGGAAACTGAGGCGGGGAATCGGAGGCGGGGAAACAGAGGCGGGGAATCAGATATGGGGAATCAGAGGTGGGGAATCAGAGGTTGGGAATCAGAGGCAGGGAATCAGAGGCTTGGAATCAGATGCAGGGAATCAGATGCGGGGAATCAGAGGCGGGGAATCAGAGCTGGGGAATCAGAGGTGGGGAATCAGAGGCGGGGAAACAGAGGCGGGGAATCAGATATGGGGAATCGGATGCGGGGAATCAGAGGCGGGGAATCAGAGCTGGGGAATCAGAGGCGTGGAATCAGAGCTGGGGAATCAGAGGCGGGGAATCAGAGTTGGGGCATCAGAGGTGGGGATTTAGATATAGGGAAACAGAGGCGGGGAATCAGAAGCGGGGAAACAGAGGCGGGGAATCAGATATGAGGAATCAGAGGTGGGGAATCAGAGGCAGGGATTCAGATGTGCTGAATCAGAGATTGGGAATCAGAGGCAGGGAATCAGAATCAGAAGCCGGGAATCAGAGGCCGGGAATCAGAGGCCGGGAATCAGATGCTGGGAATAAGAGGCCGGGAATCAGAGGCGGGGAATGAGATATGGAGAATCAGAGGCGGGGAATCAGAGGCCGGGAAACAGAGGTGGGGAATCAGATATGGGGAATCAGAGGTGGCGAATCAAAGGCGGTGAATCAGAGATGGGGAATCAGAGGCGGGGAATCAGAGGCAGGGAATCAGATGCGGGGAATCAGAGGCGGGGAATCAGAGCTGGCGAATCAGAGGCGGGGAATCAGAGGTGGGCAATCAGAGGCGGGGAATCAGATATGGGGAATCAGAGGCGGGGAATCAGAGGCGGGGAAACAGAGGCGGGGAATCAAATATAGGGAATCAGAGGTGGGGAATCAGAGGTTGTGAATCAGTTATGGGGAATCAAGGCGGGGAATCAGAGTTGGGGAATCAGAGGCGGGGAATCAGAGTTGGGGAATCAGAGGCAGGGAATCAGATATGGGGAATCAGAGGCGGGGAATCAGAGGCGGGGAAACAGAGGCGGGGAATCAGATATGGGGAATCAGAGGTGGGGAATCAGGGGCAGGGATTCAGTGTCAGGGAATCAGAGGCGGGGAATCAGAGGCGGGGAATCAGAGGCAGGGAATCAGACACGGGGAATCAGAGGCGGGGAATCAGAGATGGGGAATCAGAGGCGGGGAATCAGAGGCAGGGAATCGGACGCTGGGAATCAGAGTCGGGGAATCAGAGCTGGGGAATCAGAGGCGGGGAATCAGAGTTGGGGAATCAGAGGCGGGGATTCAGATATGGGGAAATAGAGGCGGGGAATCAGATATGGGGAATCAGAGGTGTGGAATCAGAGGTTGGGAATCAGAGGAAGGGAATCAGAGTCGGGGAAACAGAGGCGGGGAATCAGATATGTGGAATCAGTGGTGGCGAATCAAAGGCGGTGAAACAGAGATGGGGAATCAGGGCAGGGAATCAGAGGCAGGGAATCAAACACGGGGAATCAGATCTGGGGAATCAGAGGCGGGGAATCAGAGTTGGGAATCAGAGGCGGGGAATCAGAGGCGGGGAAACAGAGGCGGGGAATCAGATATGGGGAATCAGAGGTGGGGAATCAGAGGTTGGGAATCAGAGGCAG
Source organism: Narcine bancroftii (assembly GCF_036971445.1). Lineage (NCBI taxonomy): Eukaryota > Metazoa > Chordata > Chondrichthyes > Torpediniformes > Narcinidae > Narcine > Narcine bancroftii. Next base: position 3,109,150 of record NW_027211883.1, read on the forward strand.
GGAATCGGAGATGGGGAATCAGAGGCAGGGAATCAGAGGCGGGGAATCAGAGGCGGGGAATCAGAGGCCGGGAATCAGATATGGGGAAACTGAGGCGGGGAATCCGAGGCGGGGAAACAGAGGCGGGGAATCAGATATGGGGAATCAGAGGTGGGGAATCAGAGGTTGGGAATCAGAGGCAGGGAATCAGAGGCTTGGAATAAGATGCAGGGTATCAGATGCGGGGAATCAGAGGCGGGGAATCAGAGCTGGGGAATCAGAGGTGGGGAATCAGATTTGGGGAATCAGAGGTGGGGACTTAGATATTGGGAAACAGAGGCGGGGAATCAGAGGCGGGGAAACAGAGGCGGGGAATCAGATATGGGGAATCAGAGGTGGGGAATCAGAGGCAGGGAATCAGATGTGCGGAATCAGAGATGGGGAATCAGAGGCAGGGAATCAGAATCAGAAGCAGGGAATCAGAGGCCGGGAATCAGAGGCCGGAATCAGATGATGGGAATCAGAGGCCTGGAATCAGAGGCGGGGAATCAGAGGCAGGGAATCAGATGCGTGGAATCAGAGGCGGGGAATCAGAGCTGGGGAATCAGAGGCGGGGTATTAGAGTTGGGGAATCAGAGGCGGGGAATCAGATATGGGGAAACAGAGGTAGGGAATCAGAGGCGGGGAAACAGAGGCAGGGAATCAGATATGGGGAATCAGAGGCGGGGAATCAGAGGTGGGGAATCATAGGCAGGGAATCGGATGTGCGGAATCAGAGATGGGGAATCAGAGGCCGGGAATCAGAGGTGGTGAATCAGAGATGGGGAATCAGAGGCGGGGAATGAGAGGCAGGGTATCAGACGCGGGGAATCAGAGGTGGGCAATCAGAGGCGGGGAATCAGATATGGGGAATTAGAGGCGGGGAATCAGAGGCGGGGAAACAGAGGCGGGGAATCAGATATGGGGAATCAGAGGTGGGGCATCAGAGGTTGTGAATCACAGATGGGGAATCAGAGGCGGGGAATCAGAGGCAGGGAATCAGACGCGGGGAATCAGAGGCGGGGATTCAGAGCTGGGGAATCAGAAGCGGGGAATCAGAGTTGGGGAATCAGAGGCGGGGAATCAGATATGGGGAATCAGAGGCAGGGAATCAGAGGCGGGGAATCAGAGGCAGGGAATCAGACGCGGGGAATCTGAGGCGGGGAATCAGAGCTGGGGAATCAGAGGTGGGGAATCAGAGTTGGGGAATCAGAGGCAGGGAATTGGATGTGCGGAATCAGAGATGGGGAATCAGAGGTGGGGAATCAGAGGCGGTGAATCAGAGATGGGGAATCAGAGGCGGGGAATCAGAGGCAGGAAATCAGACACGGGGATTCAGAGGCTGGGAATCAGAGTTGGGGATTCAGAGGCGGGGAATCAGATATGGGGAAACAGAGGCGGGGAATCAGAGGCGGGCAAACAGAGGCGGGGAATTAGATATGGGGAATCAGAGGTAGTGAATCAGAGGTGGTGAATCAGTGATGGGGAATCACAGGCGGGGAATCAGAGGCAGGGAATAGAACGCGGGGAATCAGAGGCAGGGAATCAGAGCTGGGGAATCAGAGGCGGGGAATCATAGTTGGGAATCAGAGGCGGGAATCAGATATGGGGAAACAGAGGCGGGGAATCAGAGGCGGGGAAACAGAGGCGGGGAATCTGATATGGGGAATCGGATGCAGGGAATCAGAGTCGGGGAATCAGAGCTGGGGAATCAGAGGCGGGGAATCAGAGTTGGGGCATCAGAGGTGGGGAATTAGATATAGGGAAACAGAGGCGGGGAATCAGAGGCGGGGAAACAGAGGCGGGGAATCAGATATGGGGAATCAGAGGAGGGGAATCAGAGGCAGGGAATCAGATGTGCGGAATCAGAGATGGGGAATCAGAGGCAGGGAATCAGAAGAGGGAATCAGAGGCCGGGAATCAGAGGCCGGGAATCAGATGCTGGGAATAAGAGGCCGGGAATCAGAGGAGGGGAATCAGAGTCCGGGAATCAGAGATGGGGATTCAGAGGCGGGGAATGAGATATGGAGAATCAGAGGCGGGGAATCAGAGGCGGGGAAACAGAGGTGGGGAATCAGATATGGGGAATCAGAGGTGGCGAATCAAAGGCGGTGAATCAGAGATGGGGAATCAGAGGCGGGGAATCAGAGGCAGGGAATCAGATGCGGGGAAGCAGAGGCGGGGAATCAGAGCTGGCGAATCAGAGGCTGGGAATCAGAGGTGGGCAATCAGAGGCGGGGAATCAGATATGGGGAATCAGAGGCGGGGAATCAGAGGCGGGGAAACAGAGGCGGGGAATCAAATATAGGGAATCAGAGGTGGGGAATCAGAGGTTGTGAATCAGAGATGGGGAATCAAGGCGGGGAATCAGAGGCAGGGAATCAGACGCGTGGAATCAGAGGCGGGGATTCAGAGCTGGGGAATCAGAGGCGGGGAATCAGAGTTGGGGAATCAGAGGCAGGGAATCAGATATGGGGAATCAGAGGCGGGGAATCAGAGGCCGGGAATCAGAGTTGGGGAAACAGAGGCGGGGAATCCGAGGCGGGGAAACAGAGGCGGGGAATCAGATATGGGGAATCAGAGGTGGGGAATCAGAGGTTGGGAATCAGAGGCAGGGAATCAGAGGCTTGGAATCAGATGCAGGGAATCAGATGCGGGGAATCAGAGGCGGGGAATCAGAGCTGGGGAATCAGAGGTGGGGAATCAGATTTGGGGAATCAGAGGCGGGGACTTAGATATTGGGAAACAGAGGCGGGGAATCAGAGGCGGGGAAACCCAGGCGGGGAATCAGATATGGGGAATCAGAGGTGGGGAATCAGAGGCAAGGAATCAGATGTGCGGAATCAGAGATGGGGAATCAGAGGCAGGGAATCAGAATCAGAAGCAGGGAATCAGAGGCCGGGAATCAGAGGCCGGAATCAGATGCTGGGAATCAGAGGCCTGGAATCAGAGGCGGGGAATCAGAGGCAGGGAATCAGATGCGGGGAATCAGAGGCGGGGAATCAGAGCTGGGGAATCAGAGGCGGGGTATTAGAGTTGGGGAATCAGAGGCGGGGAATCAGATATGGGGAAACAGAGGAGGGGAATCAGAGGCGGGGAAACAGAGGCAGGGAATCAGATATGGGGAATCAGAGGTGGGGAATCAGAGATGGGGAATCAGAGGCGGTGAATCAGAGATGGGGAATCAGAGGCGGGGAATCAGAGGCAGGAAATCAGACACGGGGATTCAGAGGCTGGGAATCAGACGGGGGGAATCAAAGGCGGGGAATCAGAGCTGGGGAATCAGAGGCAGGGAATCAGAGGCGGGGAATCAGATATGGGGAATCAGAGGCTGGGATTCAGAGGCGGGGAATCAGAGGCAGGGAAGCAGACACGGGGAATCAGAGGTGGGGAATCAGAGATGGGGAATCAGAGGCGGGGAATCAGAGGCAGGGAATCAGACGCGGGGAATCTGAGGCGGGGAATCAGAGCTGGGGAATCAGTGGTGGGGAATCAGAGTTGGGGAATCAGAGGCAGGGAATCGGATGTGCGGAATCAGAGATGGGGAATCAGATGTGGGGAATCAGAGGAATCAGAGATGGGGAATCAGAGGCGGGGAATCAGAGGCAGGAAATCAGACACGGGGATTCAGAGGCTGGGAATCATACGGGGGGAATCAAAGGCGGGGAATCAGAGCTGGGGAATCAGAGGCAGGGAATCAGAGTTGGGGATTCAGAGACGGGGAATCAGATATGGGGAAACAGAGGCGGGGAATCAGAGGCGGGCAAACAGAGGCGGGGAATTAGATATGGGGAATCAGAGGTGGGGAATCAGAGGTGGTGAATCAGTGATGGGGAATCACAGGCGGGGAATCAGAGGCAGGGAATAGAACGCAGGGAATCAGACGCAGGGAATCAGAGCTGGGGAATCAGAGGCGGGGAATCATAGTTGGGAATCAAAGGCGGGGAATCAGATATGGGGAAACAGAGGCGGGGAATCAGAGGTGGGGAATCAGATTTGGGGAATCAGAGGCGGGGACTTAGATATTGGGAAACAGAGGCGGGGAATCAGAGGCGGGGAAACCCAGGTGGGGAATCAGATATGGGGAATCAGAGGTGGGGAATCAGAGGCAAGGAATCAGATGTGCGGAATCAGAGATGGGGAATCAGAGGCAGGGAAACAGTATCAGAAGCAGGGAATCAGAGGCCGGGAATCAGAGGCCGGAATCAGATGCTGGGAATCAGAGGCCTGGAATCAGAGGCGGGGAATCAGAGGCAGGGAATCAGATGCGGGGAATCAGAGGCGGGGAATCTGAGCTGGGGAATCAGAGGCGGGGTATTAGAGTTGGGGAATCAGAGGCGGGGAATCAGATATGGGGAAACAGAGGTGGGGAATCAGAGGCGGGGAAACAGAGGCAGGGAATCAGATATGGGGAATCAGAGGTGGGGAATCAGAGATGGGGAATCAGAGGCGGTGAATCAAAGATGGGGAATCAGAGGCGGGGAATGAGAGGCAGGAAATCAGACACGGGGATTAAGAGGCTGGGAATCAGACGGGGGGAATCAAAGGCGGGGAATCAGAGCTGCTGAATCAGAGGCAGGGAATCAGAGGCGGGGAATCAGATATGGGGAATCAGAGGCTGGGATTCAGAGGCGGGGAATCAGAGGCAGGGAATCAGACACGGGGAATCAGAGGTGGGGAATCAGAGATGGGGAATCAGAGGCGGGGAATCAGAGGCAGGGAATCAGACGCGGGGAATCTGAGGCGGGGAATCAGAGCTGGGGAATCAGTGGTGGGGAATCAGAGTTGGGGAATCAGAGGCAGGGAATCGGATGTGCGGAATCAGAGATGGGGAATCAGATGTGGGGAATCAGAGGAATCAGAGATGGGGAATCAGAGGCGGGGAATCAGAGGCAGGAAATCAGACACGGGGATTCAGAGGCTGGGAATCAGACGGGGGGAATCAAAGGCGGGGAATCAGAGCTGGGGAATCAGAGGCAGGGAATCAGAGTTGGGGATTCAGAGACGGGGAATCAGATATGGGGAAACAGAGGCGGCGAATCAGAGGCGGGCAAACAGAGGCGGGGAATTAGATATGGGGAATCAGAGGTGGGGAATCAGAGGTGGTGAATCAGTGAAGGGGAATCACAGGCGGGGAATCAGAGGCAGGGAATAGAACGCAGGGAATCAGACGCAGGGAATCAGAGCTGGGGAATCAGAGGCGGGGAATCATAGTTGGGAATCAGAGGCGGGGAATCGGATATGGGGAATCAGAGGCGGGGAATCAGAGCTGGGGAATCAGAGGCGGGGAATCAGAGCTGGGGAATCAGAGGCGGGGAATCAGAGTTGGGGCATCAGAGGTGGGGAATTAGATATAGGGAAACAGAGGCGGGGAATCAGAGGCGGGGAAACAGAGGCGGGAAATCAGATATGAGGAATCAGAGGTGGGGAATCAGAGGCAGGGATTCAGATGTGCTGAATCAGAGATTGGGAATCAGAGGCAGGGAATCAGAATCAGAAGCCGGGAATCAGAGGCCGGGAATCAGAGGCCGGGAATCAGATGCTGGGAATAAGAGGCCGGGAATCAGAGGTGGGGAATCAGAGTCCGGGAATCAGAGATGGGGATTCAGAGGCGGGGAATGTGATATGGAGAATCAGAGGCGGGGAATCAGAGGCCGGGAAACAGAGGTGGGGAATCAGATATGGGGAATCAGAGGTGGCGAATCAAAGGCGGTGAATCAGAGATGGGGAATCAGAGGCGGGGAATCAGAGGCAGGGAATCAGATGCGGGGAATCAGAGGCGGGGAATCAGAGCTGGCGAATCAGAGGCGGGGAATCAGAGGTGGGCAATCAGAGGCGGGGAATCAGATATGGGGAATCAGAGGCGGGGAATCAGAGGCGGGGAAACAGAGGCGGGGAATCAAATATAGGGAATCAGAGGTGGGGAATCAGAGGTTGTGAATCAGAGATGGGGAATCAAGGCGGGGAATCAGAGGCAGGGAATCAGACACGGGGAATCAGAGGCGGGGATTCAGAGCTGGGGAATCAGAGGTGGGGAATCAGAGTTGGGGAATCAGAGGCAGGGAATCAGATATGGGGAATCAGAGGCGGGGAATCAGAGGCGGGGAAACAGAGGCGGGGAATCAGATATGGGGAATCAGAGGTGGGGAATCAGGGGCTTGGATTCAGTGTCAGGGAATCAGAGGCGGGGAATCAGAGGCGGGGAATCAGAGGCAGGGAATCAGACACGGGGAATCAGAGGCGGGGAATCAGAGATGGGGAATCAGAGGCGGGGAATCAGAGGCAGGGAATCGGATGCTGGGAATCAGAGTCGGGGAATCAGAGCTGGGGAATCAGAGGCGGGGAATCAGAGTTGGGGAATCAGAGGCGGGGATTCAGATATGGGGAAATAGAGGCGGGGAATCAGATATGGGGAATCAGAGGTGTGGAATCAGAGGTTGGGAATCAGAGGAAGGGAATCAGGGTCGGGGAAACAGAGGCGGGGAATCAGATATGTGGAATCAGTGGTGGCGAATCAAAGGCGGTGAAACAGAGATGGGGAATCAGGGCAGGGAATCAGAGTCAGGGAATCAAACACGGGGAATCAGATCTGGGGAATCAGAGGCGGGGAATCAGAGTTGGGAATCAGAGGCGGGGAATCAGAGGCGGGGAAACAGAGGCGGGGAATCAGATATGGGGAATCAGAGGTGGGGAATCAGAGGTTGGGAATCAGAGGCAGGGAATCGGAGATGGGGAATCAGAGGCAGGGAATCAGAGGCGGGGAATCAGAGGCGGGGAATCAGAGGCCGGGAATCAGATATGGGGAAACTGAGGCGGGGAATCGGAGGCGGGGAAACAGAGGCGGGGAATCAAATATAGGGAATCAGAGGTGGGGAATCAGATGTTGTGAATCAGATATGGGGAATCAGAGGTGGGGAATCAGAGGTTGGGAATCAGAGGCAGGGAATCAGAGGCTTGGAATCAGATGCAGGGAATCAGATGCGGGGAATCAGAGGCGGGGAATCAGAGCTGGGGAATCAGAGGTGGGGAATCAGAGGCGGGGAAACAGAGGCGGGGAATCAGATATGGGGAATCGGATGCGGGGAATCAGAGGCGGGGAATCAGAGCTGGGGAATCAGAGGCGGGGAATCAGAGCTGGGGAATCAGAGGCGGGGAATCAGAGTTGGGGCATCAGAGGTGGGGAATTAGATATAGGGAAACAGAGGCGGGGAATCAGAGGCGGGGAAACAGAGGCGGGGAATCAGATATGAGGAATCAGAGGTGGGGAATCAGAGGCAGGGATTCAGATGTGCTGAATCAGAGATTGGGAATCAGAGGCAGGGAATCAGAATCAGAAGCCGGGAATCAGAGGCCGGGAATCAGAGGCCGGGAATCAGATGCTGGGAATAAGAGGCCGGGAATCAGAGGTGGGGAATCAGAGTCCGGGAATCAGAGATGGGGATTCAGAGGCGGGGAATGAGATATGGAGAATCAGAGGCGGGGAATCAGAGGCCGGGAAACAGAGGTGGGGAATCAGATATGGGGAATCAGAGGTGGCGAATCAAAGGCGGTGAATCAGAGATGGGGAATCAGAGGCGGGGAATCAGAGGCAGGGAATCAGATGCGGGGAATCAGAGGCGGGGAATCAGAGCTGGCGAATCAGAGGCGGGGAATCAGAGGTGGGCAATCAGAGGCGGGGAATCAGATATGGGGAATCAGAGGCGGGGAATCAGAGGCGGGGAAACAGAGGCGGGGAATCAAATATAGGGAATCAGAGGTGGGGAATCAGAGGTTGTGAATCAGAGATGGGGAATCAAGGCGGGGAATCAGAGTTGGGGAATCAGAGGCGGGGAATCAGAGTTGGGGAATCAGAGGCAGGGAATCAGATATGGGGAATCAGAGGCGGGGAATCAGAGGCGGGGAAACAGAGGCGGGGAATCAGATATGGGGAATCAGAGGTGGGGAATCAGGGGCAGGGATTCAGTGTCAGGGAATCAGAGGCGGGGAATCAGAGGCGGGGAATCAGAGGCAGGGAATCAGACACGGGGAATCAGAGGCGGGGAATCAGAGATGGGGAATCAGAGGCGGGGAATCAGAGGCAGGGAATCGGACGCTGGGAATCAGAGTAGGGGAATCAGAGCTGGGGAATCAGAGGCGGGGAATCAGAGTTGGGGAATCAGAGGCGGGGATTCAGATATGGGGAAATAGAGGCGGGGAATCAGATATGGGGAATCAGAGGTGTGGAATCAGAGGTTGGGAATCAGAGGAAGGGAATCAGAGTCGGGGAAACAGAGGCGGGGAATCAGATATGTGGAATCAGTGGTGGCGAATCAAAGGCGGTGAAACAGAGATGGGGAATCAGGGCAGGGAATCAGAGGCAGGGAATCAAACACGGGGAATCAGATCTGGGGAATCAGAGGCGGGGAATCAGAGTTGGGAATCAGAGGCGGGGAATCAGAGGCGGGGAAACAGAGGCGGGGAATCAGATATGGGGAATCAGAGGTGGGGAATCAGAGGTTGGGAATCAGAGACAGGGAATCGGAGATGGGGAATCAGAGGCAGGGAATCAGAGGCGGGGAATCAGAGGCGGGGAATCAGAGGCCGGGAATCAGATATGGGGAAAATGAGGCGGGGAATCCGAGGCGGGGAAACAGAGGCGGGGAATCAGATATGGGGAATCAGAGGTGGGGAATCAGAGGTTGGGAATAAGAGGCAGGGAATCAGAGGCTTGGAATCAGATGCAGGGAATCAGATGCGGGGAATCAGAGGCGGGGAATCAGAGCTGGGGAATCAGAGGTGGGGAATCAGATTTGGGGAATCAGAGGTGGGGACTTAGATATTGGGAAACAGAGGCGGGGAATCAGAGGCGGGGAAACAGAGGCGGGGAATCAGATATGGGGAATCAGAGGTGGGGAATCAGAGGCAGGGAATCAGATGTGCGGAATCAGAGATGGGGAATCAGAGGCAGGGAATCAGAATCAGAAGCAGGGAATCAGAGGCCGGGAATCAGAGGCCGGAATCAGATGATGGGAATCAGAGGCCTGGAATCAGAGGCGGGGAATCAGAGGCAGGGAATCAGATGCGGGGAATCAGAGGCGGGGAATCAGAGCTGGGGAATCAGAGGCGGGGTATTAGAGTTGGGGAATCAGAGGCGGGGAATCAGATATGGGGAAACAGAGGTAGGGAATAAGAGGCGGGGAAACAGAGGCAGGGAATCAGATATGGGGAATCAGAGGCGGGGAATCAGAGGTGGGGAATCATAGGCAGGGAATCGGATGTGCGGAATCAGAGATGGGGAATCAGAGGCCGGGAATCAGAGGTGGTGAATCAGACATGGGGAATCAGAGGCGGGGAATCAGAGGCAGGGTATCAGACGCGGGGAATCAGAGGTGGGCAATCAGAGGCGGGGAATCAGATATGGGGAATCAGAGGCGGGGAATCAGAGGCCGGGAAACAGAGGCGGGGAATCAGATATGGGGAATCAGAGGTGGGGCATCAGAGGTTGTGAATCACAGATGGGGAATCAGAGGCGGGGAATCAGAGGCAGGGAATCAGACGCGGGGAATCAGAGGCGGGGATTCAGAGCTGGGGAATCAGAAGCGGGGAATCAGAGTTGGGGAATCAGAGGCGGGGAATCAGATATGGGGAATCAGAGGCAGGGAATCAGAGGCGGGGAATCAGAGGCAGGGAATCAGACGCAGGGAATCTGAGGAGGGGAATCAGAGCTGGGGAATCAGAGGTGGGGAATCAGAGTTGGGGAATCAGAGGCAGGGAATTGGATGTGCGGAATCAGAGATGGGGAATCAGAGGTGGGGAATCAGAGGCGGTGAATCAGAGATGGGGAATCAGAGGCGGGGAATCAGAGGCAGGAAATCAGACACGGGGATTCAGAGGCTGGGAATCAGAGGCGGGCAAACAGAGGCGGGGAATTAGATATGGGGAATCAGAGGTAGGGAATCAGAGGTGGTGAATCAGTGATGGGGAATCACAGGCGGGGAATCAGAGGCAGGGAATAGAACGCGGGGAATCAGAGGCAGGGAATCAGAGCTGGGGAATCAGAGGCGGGGAATCATAGTTGGGAATCAGAGGCGGGAATCAGATATGGGGAAACAGAGGCGGGGAATCAGAGGCGGGGAAACAGAGGCGGGGAATCTGATATGGGGAATCGGATGCAGGGAATCAGAGTCGGGGAATCAGAGCTGGGGAATCAGAGGCGGGGAATCAGAGTTGGGGCATCAGAGGTGGGGAATTAGATATAGGGAAACAGAGGCGGGGAATCAGAGGCGGGGAAACAGAGGCGGGGAATCAGATATGGGGAATCAGAGGAGGGGAATCAGAGGCAGGGAATCAGATATGCGGAATCAGAGATGGGGAATCAGAGGCAGGGAATCAGAAGCGGGGAATCAGAGGCCGGGAATCAGAGGCCGGGAATCAGATGCTGGGAATAAGAGGCCGGGAATCAGAGGAGGGGAATCAGAGTCCGGGAATCAGAGATGGGGATTCAGAGGCGGGGAATGAGATATGGAGAATCAGAGGCGGGGAATCAGAGGCGGGGAAACAGAGGTGGGGAATCAGATATGGGGAATCAGAGGTGGCGAATCAAAGGCGGTGAATCAGAGATGGGGAATCAGAGTTGGGGAATCAGAGGCAGGGAATCAGATGCGGGGAATCAGAGGCGGGGAATCAGAGCTGGCGAATCAGAGGCTGGGAATCAGAGGTGGGCAATCAGAGGCGGGGAATCAGATATGGGGAATCAGAGGCGGGGAATCAGAGGCGGGGAAACAGAGGCGGGGAATCAAATATAGGGAATCAGAGGTGGGGAATCAGAGGTTGTGAATCAGAGATGGGGAATCAAGGCGGGGAATCAGAGGCAGGGAATCAGACGCGTGGAATCAGAGGCGGGGATTCAGAGCTGGGGAATCAGAGGCGGGGAATCAGAGTTGGGGAATCAGAGGCAGGGAATCAGATATGGGGAATCAGAGGCGGGGAATCAGAGGCCGGGAATCAGAGTTGGGGAAACAGAGGCGGGGAATCCGAGGCGGGGAAACAGAGGCGGGGAATCAGATATGGGGAATCAGAGGTGGGGAATCAGAGGTTGGGAATCAGAGGCAGGGAATCAGAGGCTTGGAATCAGATGCAGGGAATCAGATGCGGGGAATCAGAGGCGGGGAATCAGAGCTGGGGAATCAGAGGTGGGGAATCAGATTTGGGGAATCAGAGGCGGGGACTTAGATATTGGGAAACAGAGGCGGGGAATCAGAGGCGGGGAAACCCAGGCGGGGAATCAGATATGGGGAATCAGTGGTGGGGAATCAGAGGCAAGGAATCAGATGTGCGGAATCAGAGATGGGGAATCAGAGGCAGGGAATCAGAATCAGAAGCAGGGAATCAGAGGCCGGGAATCAGAGGCCGGAATCAGATGCTGGGAATCAGAGGCCTGGAATCAGAGGCGGGGAATCAGAGGCAGGGAATCAGATGCGGGGAATCAGAGGCGGGGAATCAGAGCTGGGGAATCAGAGGCGGGGTATTAGAGTTGGGGAATCAGAGGCGGGGAATCAGATATGGGGAAACAGAGGAGGGGAATCAGAGGCGGGGAAACAGAGGCAGGGAATCAGATATGGGGAATCAGAGGTGGGGAATCAGAGATGGGGAATCAGAGGCGGTGAATCAGAGATGGGGAATCAGAGGCGGGGAATCAGAGGCAGGAAATCAGACACGGGGATTCAGAGGCTGGGAATCAGACGGGGGGAATCAAAGGCGGGGAATCAGAGCTGGGGAATCAGAGGCAGGGAATCAGAGGCGGGGAATCAGATATGGGGAATCAGAGGCTGGGATTCAGAGGCGGGGAATCAGAGGCAGGGAAGCAGACACGGGGAATCAGAGGTGGGGAATCAGAGATGGGGAATCAGAGGCGGGGAATCAGAGGCAGGGAATCAGACGCGGGGAATCTGAGGCGGGGAATCAGAGCTGGGGAATCAGTGGTGGGGAATCAGAGTTGGGGAATCAGAGGCAGGGAATCGGATGTGCGGAATCAGAGATGGGGAATCAGATGTGGGGAATCAGAGGAATCAGAGATGGGGAATCAGAGGCGGGGAATCAGAGGCAGGAAATCAGACACGGGGATTCAGAGGCTGGGAATCAGACGGGGGGAATCAAAGGCGGGGAATCAGAGCTGGGGAATCAGAGGCAGGGAATCAGAGTTGGGGATTCAGAGACGGGGAATCAGATATGGGGAAACAGAGGCGGGGAATCAGAGGCGGGCAAACAGAGGCGGGGAATTAGATATGGGGAATCAGAGGTGGGGAATCAGAGGTGGTGAATCAGTGATGGGGAATCACAGGCGGGGAATCAGAGGCAGGGAATAGAACGCAGGGAATCAGACGCAGGGAATCAGAGCTGGGGAATCAGAGGCGGGGAATCATAGTTGGGAATCAGAGGCGGGGAATCAGATATGGGGAAACAGAGGCGGGGAATCAGAGGCGGGGAATCACAGGCGGGGAATCAGATATGGGGAATCGGATGCGGGGAATCAGAGGCGGGGAATCAGAGCTGGGGAATCAGAGGCGGGGAATCATAGCTGGGGAATCAGAGGCGGGGAATCAGAGTTGGGGCATCAGAGGTGGGGAATTGGATATAGGGAAACAGAGGCGGGGAATCAGAGGCGGGGAAACAGAGGCGGGGAATCAGATATGAGGAATCAGAGGTGGGGAATCAGAGGCAGGGATTCAGATGTGCTGAATCAGAGATTGGGAATCAGAGGCAGGGAATCAGAATCAGAAGCCGGGAATCAGAGGCCGGGAATCAGAGGCCGGGAATCAGATGCTGGGAATAAGATGCCGGGAATCAGAGGTGGGGAATCAGAGTCCGTGAATCAGAGATGGGGATTCAGAGGCGGGGAATGAGATATGGAGAATTAGAGGCGGGGAATCAGAGGCCGGGAAACAGAGGTGGGGAATCAGATATGGGGAATCAGAGGTGGCGAATCAAAGGCGGTGAATCAGAGATGGGGAATCAAGGCGGGGAATCAGAGGCAGGGAATCAGACGCGGGGAATCAGAGGCGGGGATTCAGAGCTGGGGAATCAGAGGCGGTGAATCAGAGTTGGGGAATCAGAGGCAGGGAATCAGATATGGGGAATCAGAGGCGGGGAATCAGAGGCGGGGAAACAGAGGCGGGGAATCAGATAAGGGGAATCAGAATTGGGGAATCAGGGGCAGGGAATCACTGGCAGGGAATCAGAGGCGGGGAATCAGAGGCGGGGAATCAGAGGCAGGGAATCAGACACGGTGAATCGGAGGCGGGGAATCAGAGATGGGGAATCAGAGGCGGGGAATCAGAGGCAGGGAATCCGACTCCGGGAATCAGAGTCGGGGAATCAGAGCTGGGGAATCAGAGGCGGGGAATCAGAGTTGGGGAATCAGAGGCGGAGTATCAGATATGGGGAAATAGAGGCGGGGAATCAGATATGGGGAATCAGAGGTGTGGAATCAGAGGTTGGGAATCAGAGGCAGGGAATCAAAGTCGGGGAATCAGATATGGGGAATCAGAGGTGGCGAATCAAAGGCGATGAAACAGAGATGGGGAATCAGGGCAGGGAATCAGAGGCAGGGAATCAAACACGGGGAATCAGAGCTGGGGAATCAGAGGCGGGGAATCAGAGTTGGGAATCAGAGGCGGGGAATCAGAGGCGGGGAAACAGAGGCGGGGAATCAGATATGGGGAATCAGAGGTGGGGAATCCGAGGTTGGGAATCAGAGGCAGGGAATCAGAGGCGGGGAATCAGAGGCGGGGAATCAGAGGAAGGGAATCAGATGTGCGGAATCGGAGATGGGGACTCAGAGGTTGGGAATCAGAGGCAGGGAATCAGAGGCTTGGAATCAGATGCAGGGAATCAGATGCGGGGAATCAGAGGCGGGGAATCAGAGCTGGGGAATCAGAGGTGGGGAATCAGATTTGGGGAATCAGAGGCGGGGACTTAGATATTGGGAAACCGAGGCGGGGAATCAGAGGCGGGGAAACCCAGGCGGGGAATCAGATATGGGGAATCAGAGGTGGGGAATCAGAGGCAAGGGATCAGATGTGCGGAATCAGAGATGGGGAATCAGAGGCAGGGAATCAGAATCAGAAGCAGGGAATCAGAGGCCGGGAATCAGAGGCCGGAATCAGATGCTGGGAATCAGAGGCCTGGAATCAGAGGCGGGGAATCAGAGGCAGGGAATCAGATGCGGGGAATCAGAGGCGGGGAATCAGAGCTGGGGAATCAGAGGCGGGGTATTAGAGTTGGGGAATCAGAGGCGGGGAATCAGATATGGGGAAACAGAGGTGGGGAATCAGAGGCGGGGAAACAGAGGCAGGGAATCAGATATGGGGAATCAGAGGTGGGGAATCAGAGATGGGGAATCAGAGGCGGTGAATCAGAGATGGGGAATCAGAGGCGGGGAATCAGAGGCAGGAAATCAGACACGGGGATTCAGAGGCTGGGAATCAGACGGGGGGAATCAAAGGCGGGGAATCAGAGCTGGGGAATCAGAGGCAGGGAATCAGAGGCGGGGAATCAGATATGGGGAATCAGAGGCTGGGATTCAGAGGCGGGGAATCAGAGGCAGGGAATCAGACACGGGGAATCAGAGGTGGGGAATCAGAGATGGGGAATCAGAGGCGGGGAATCAGAGGCAGGGAATCAGACGCGGGGAATCTGAGGCGGGGAATCAGAGCTGGGGAATCAGTGGTGGGGAATCAGAGTTGGGGAATCAGAGGCAGGGAATCGGATGTGCGGAATCAGAGATGGGGAATCAGATGTGGGGAATCAGAGGAATCAGAGATGGGGAATCAGAGGCGGGGAATAAGAGGCAGGAAATCAGACACGGGGATTCAGAGGCTGGGAATCAGACGGGGGGAATCAAAGGCGGGGAATGAGAGCTGGGGAATCAGAGGCAGGGAATCAGAGTTGGGGATTCAGAGACGGGGAATCAGATATGGGGAAACAGAGGCGGGGAATCAGAGGCGGGCAAACAGAGGCGGGGAATTAGATATGGGGAATCAGAGGTGGGGAATCAGAGGTGGTGAATCAGTGATGGGGAATCACAGGCGGGGAATCAGAGGCAGGGAATAGAACGCAGGGAATCAGACGCAGGGAATCAGAGCTGGGGAATCAGAGGCGGGGAATCATAGTTGGGAATCAGAGGCGGGGAATCAGATATGGGGAAACAGAGGCGGGGAATCAGAGGCGGGGAAACAGAGGCGGGGAATCAGATATAGGGAATCGGATGCGGGGAATCAGAGGCGGGGAATCAGAGCTGGGGAATCAGAGGCGGGGAATCAGAGCTGGGGAATCAGAGGCGGGGAATCAGAGTTGGGGCATCAGAGGTGGGGAATTAGATATAGGGAAACAGAGGCGGGGAATCAGAGGCGGGGAAACAGAGGCGGGGAATCAGATATGAGGAATCAGAGGTGGGGAATCAGAGGCAGGGATTCAGATGTGCTGAATCAGAGATTGGGAATCAGAGGCAGGGAATCAGAATCAGAAGCCGGGAATCAGAGGCCGGGAATCAGAGGCCGGGAATCAGATGCTGGGAATAAGAGGCCGGGAATCAGAGGTGGGGAATCAGAGTCCGGGAATCAGAGATGGGGATTCAGAGGCGGGGAATGAGATATGGAGAATCAGAGGCGGGGAATCAGAGGCCGGGAAACAGAGGTGGGGAATCAGATATGGGGAATCAGAGGTGGCGAATCAAAGGCGGTGAATCAGAGATGGGGAATCAGAGGCGGGGAATCAGAGGCAGGGAATCAGATGCGGGGAATCAGAGGCGGGGAATCAGAGCTGGCGAATCAGAGGCGGGGAATCAGAGGTGGGCAATCAGAGGCGGGGAATCAGATATGGGGAATCAGAGGCGGGGAATCAGAGACGGGGAAACAGAGGCGGGGAATCAAATATAGGGAATCAGAGGTGGGGAATAAGAGGTTGTGAATCAGAGATGGGGAATCAAGGCGGGGAATCAGAGGCAGGGAATCAGACACGGGGAATCAGAGGCGGGGATTCAGAGCTGGGGAATCAGAGGCGGGGAATCAGAGTTGGGGAATCAGAGGCAGGGAATCAGATATGGGGAATCAGAGGCGGGGAATCAGAGGCGGGGAAACAGAGGCGGGGAATCAGATATGGGGAATCAGAGGTGGGGAATCAGGGGCAGGGATTCAGTGTCAGGGAATCAGAGGCGGGGAATCAGAGGCGGGGAATCAGAGGCAGGGAATCAGACACGGGGAATCAGAGGCGGGGAATCAGAGATGGGGAATCAGAGGCGGGGAATCAGAGGCAGGGAATCGGACGCCGGGAATCAGAGTCGGGGAATCAGAGCTGGGGAATCAGAGGCGGGGAATCAGAGTTGGGGAATCAGAGGCGGGGATTCAGATATGGGGAAATAGAGGTGGGGAATCAGATATGGGGAATCAGAGGTGTGGAATCAGAGGTTGGGAATCAGAGGAAGGGAATCAGAGTCGGGGAAACAGAGGCGGGGAATCAGATATGTGGAATCAGAGGTGGCGAATCAAAGGCGGTGAAACAGAGATGGGGAATCAGGGCAGGGAATCAGAGGCAGGGAATCAAACACGGGGAATCAGAGCTGGGGAATCAGAGGCGGGGAATCAGAGTTGGGAATCAGAGGCGGGGAATCAGAGGCGGGGAAACAGAGGCGG
Source organism: Narcine bancroftii (assembly GCF_036971445.1). Lineage (NCBI taxonomy): Eukaryota > Metazoa > Chordata > Chondrichthyes > Torpediniformes > Narcinidae > Narcine > Narcine bancroftii. Next base: position 3,125,835 of record NW_027211883.1, read on the forward strand.
GGAATCAGATATGGGGAATCAGACGTGGGGAATCAGAGGTTGGGAATCAGAGGCAGGGAATCGGAGATGGGGAATCAGAGGCAGGGAATCAGAGGCGGGGAATCAGAGGCGGGGAATCAGAGGCCGGGAATCAGATATGGGGAAACTGAGGCGGGGAATCCGAGGCGGGGAAACAGAGGCGGTGAATCAGATATGGGGAATCAGAGGTGGGGAATCAGAGGTTGGGAATCAGAGGCAGGGAATCAGAGGCTTGGAATCAGATGCAGTGAATCAGATGCGGGGAATCAGAGGCGGGGAATCAGAGCTGGGGAATCAGAGGTGGGGAATCAGATTTGGGGAATCAGAGGTGGGGACTTAGATATTGGGAAACAGAGGCGGGGAATCAGAGGCGGGGAAACAGAGGCGGGGAATCAGATGTGCGGAATCAGAGATGGGGAATCAGATGCAGGGAATCAGAATCAGAAGCAGGGAATCAGAGGCCGGGAATGAGAGGCCGGAATCAGATGATGGGAATCAGAGGCCTGGAATCAGAGGCGGGGAATAAGAGGCAGGGAATCAGATGCGGGGAATCAGAGGCGGGGAATCAGAGCTGGGGAATCAGAGGCGGGGTATTAGAGTTGGGGAATCAGAGGCGGGGAATCAGATATGGGGAAACAGAGGTAGGGAATCAGAGGCGGGGAAACAGAGGCAGGGAATCAGATATGGGGAATCAGAGGCGGGGAATCAGAGGTGGGGAATCATAGGCAGGGAATCGGATATGCGGAATCAGAGATGGGGAATCAGAGGCCGGGAATCAGAGGTGGTGAATCAGATATGGGGAATCAGAGGCGGGGAATCAGAGGCAGGGTATCAGACGCGGGGAATCAGAGGTGGGCAATCAGAGGCGGGGAATCAGATATGGGGAATCAGAGGCGGGGAATCAGAGGCGGGGAAACAGAGGCGGGGAATCAGAGGTGGGGAATCAGAGGTGGGGCATCAGAGGTTGTGAATCACAGATGGGGAATCAGAGGCGGGGAATCAGAGGCAGGGAATCAGACGCGGGGAATCAGAGGCGGGGATTCAGAGCTGGGGAATCAGAAGCGGGGAATCAGAGTTGGGGAATCAGAGGCGGGGAATCAGATATGGGGAATCAGAGGCAGGGAATCAGAGGCGGGGAATTAGAGGCAGGGAATCAGACGCGGGGAATCTGAGGCGGGGAATCAGAGCTGGGGAATCAGAGGTGGGGAATCAGAGTTGGGGAATCAGAGGCAGGGAATTGGATGTGCGGAATCAGAGATGGGGAATCAGAGGTGGGGAATCAGAGGCGGTGAATCAGAGATGGGGAATCAGAGGCGGGGAATCAGAGGTGGGGAATCAGAGGTGGTGAATCAGTGATGGGGAATCACAGGCGGGGAATCAGAGGCAGGGAATAGAACGCAGGGAATCAGACGCAGGGAATCAGAGCTGGGGAATCAGAGGCGGGGAATCATAGTTGGGAATCAGAGGCGGGGAATCAGATATGGGGAAACAGAGGCGGGGAATCAGAGGCGGGGAAACAGAGGCGGGGAATCAGATATGGGGAATCGGATGCGGGGAATCAGAGGCGGGGAATCAGAGCTGGGGAATCAGAGGCGGGGAATCAGAGCTGGGGAATCAGAGGCGGGGAATCAGAGTTGGGGCATCAGAGGTGGGGAATTAGATATAGGGAAACAGAGGCGGGGAATCAGAGGCGGGGAAACAGAGGCGGGGAATCAGATATGAGGAATCAGAGGTGGGGAATCAGAGGCAGGGATTCAGATGTGCTGAATCAGAGATTGGGAATCAGAGGCAGGGAATCAGAATCAGAAGCCGGGAATCAGAGGCCGGGAATCAGAGGCCGGGAATCAGATGCTGGGAATAAGAGGCCGGGAATCAGAGGTGGGGAATCAGAGTCCGGGAATCAGAGATGGGGATTCAGAGGCGGGGAATGAGATATGGAGAATCAGAGGCGGGGAATCAGAGGCCGGGAAACAGAGGTGGGGAATCAGATATGGGGAATCAGAGGTGGCGAATCAAAGGCGGTGAATCAGAGATGGGGAATCAGAGGCGGGGAATCAGAGGCAGGGAATCAGATGCGGGGAATCAGAGGCGGGGAATCAGAGCTGGCGAATCAGAGGCGGGGAATCAGAGGTGGGCAATCAGAGGCGGGGAATCAGATATGGGGAATCAGAGGCGGGGAATCAGAGGCGGGGAAACAGAGGCGGGGAATCAAATATAGGGAATCAGAGGTGGGGAATAAGAGGTTGTGAATCAGAGATGGGGAATCAAGGCGGGGAATCAGAGGCAGGGAATCAGACACGGGGAATCAGAGGCGGGGATTCAGAGCTGGGGAATCAGAGGCGGGGAATCAGAGTTGGGGAATCAGAGGCAGGGAATCAGATATGGGGAATCAGAGGCGGGGAATCAGAGGCGGGGAAACAGAGGCGGGGAATCAGATATGGGGAATCAGAGGTGGGGAATCAGGGGCAGGGATTCAGTGTCAGGGAATCAGAGGCGGGGAATCAGAGGCGGGGAATCAGAGGCAGGGAATCAGACACGGGGAATCAGAGGCGGGGAAACAGAGGCGGGGAATCAGATATGAGGAATCAGAGGTGGGGAATCAGAGGCAGGGATTCAGATGTGCTGAATCAGAGATTGGGAATCAGAGGCAGGGAATCAGAATCAGAAGCCGGGAATCAGAGGCCGGGAATCAGAGGCCGGGAATCAGATGCTGGGAATAAGAGGCCGGGAATCAGAGGTGGGGAATCAGAGTCCGGGAATCAGAGATGGGGATTCAGAGGCGGGGAATGAGATATGGAGAATCAGAGGCGGGGAATCAGAGGCCGGGAAACAGAGGTGGGGAATCAGATATGGGGAATCAGAGGTGGCGAATCAAAGGCGGTGAATCAGAGATGGGGAATCAGAGGCGGGGAATCAGAGGCAGGGAATCAGATGCGGGGAATCAGAGGCGGGGAATCAGAGCTGGCGAATCAGAGGCGGGGAATCAGAGGTGGGCAATCAGAGGCGGGGAATCAGATATGGGGAATCAGAGGCGGGGAATCAGAGGCGGGGAAACAGAGGCGGGGAATCAAATATAGGGAATCAGAGGTGGGGAATCAGGGGCAGGGATTCAGTGTCAGGGAATCAGAGGCGGGGAATCAGAGGCGGGGAATCAGAGGCAGGGAATCAGACACGGGGAATCAGAGGCGGGGAATCAGAGATGGGGAATCAGAGGCGGGGAATCAGAGGCAGGGAATCGGACGCCGGGAATCAGAGTCGGGGAATCAGAGCTGGGGAATCAGAGGCGGGGAATCAGAGTTGGGGAATCAGAGGCGGGGATTCAGATATGGGGAAATAGAGGCGGGGAATCAGATATGGGGAATCAGAGGTGTGGAATCAGAGGTTGGGAATCAGAGGAAGGGAATCAGAGTCGGGGAAACAGAGGCGGGGAATCAGATATGTGGAATCAGAGGTGGCGAATCAAAGGCGGTGAAACAGAGATGGGGAATCAGGGCAGGGAATCAGAGGCAGGGAATCAAACACGGGGAATCAGAGCTGGGGAATCAGAGGCGGGGAATCAGAGTTGGGAATCAGAGGCGGGGAATCAGAGGCGGGGAAACAGAGGCGGGGAATCAGATATGGGGAATCAGACGTGGGGAATCAGAGGTTGGGAATCAGAGGCAGGGAATCGGAGATGGGGAATCAGAGGCAGGGAATCAGAGGCGGGGAATCAGAGGCGGGGAATCAGAGGCCGGGAATCAGATATGGGGAAACTGAGGCGGGGAATCCGAGGCGGGGAAACAGAGGCGGGGAATCAGATATGGGGAATCAGAGGTGGGGAATCAGAGGTTGGGAATCAGAGGCAGGGAATCAGAGGCTTGGAATCAGATGCAGGGAATCAGATGCGGGGAATCAGAGGCGGGGAATCAGAGCTGGGGAATCAGAGGTGGGGAATCAGATTTGGGGAATCAGAGGTGGGGACTTAGATATTGGGAAACAGAGGCGGGGAATCAGAGGCGGGGAAACAGAGGCGGGGAATCAGATATGGGGAATCAGAGGTGGGGAATCAGAGGCAGGGAATCAGATGTGCGGAATCAGAGATGGGGAATCAGAGGCAGGGAATCAGAATCAGAAGCAGGGAATCAGAGGCCGGGAATCAGAGGCCGGAATCAGATGATGGGAATCAGAGGCCTGGAATCAGAGGCGGGGAATAAGAGGCAGGGAATCAGATGCGGGGAATCAGAGGCGGGGAATCAGAGCTGGGGAATCAGAGGCGGGGTATTAGAGTTGGGGAATCAGAGGCGGGGAATCAGATATGGGGAAACAGAGGTAGGGAATCAGAGGCGGGGAAACAGAGGCAGGGAATCAGATATGGGGAATCAGAGGCGGGGAATCAGAGGTGGGGAATCATAGGCAGGGAATCGGATGTGCGGAATCAGAGATGGGGAATCAGAGGCCGGGAATCAGAGGTGGTGAATCAGAGATGGGGAATCAGAGGTGGGCAATCAGAGGCGGGGAATCAGATATGGGGAATCAGAGGCGGGGAATCAGAGGCGGGGAAACAGAGGCGGGGAATCAGAGGTGGGGAATCAGAGGTGGGGCATCAGAGGTTGTGAATCACAGATGGGGAATCAGAGGCGGGGAATCAGAGGCAGGGAATCAGACGCGGGGAATCAGAGGCGGGGATTCAGAGCTGGGGAATCAGAAGCGGGGAATCAGAGTTGGGGAATCAGAGGCGGGGAATCAGATATGGGGAATCAGAGGCAGGGAATCAGAGGCGGGGAATTAGAGGCAGGGAATCAGACGCGGGGAATCTGAGGCGGGGAATCAGAGCTGGGGAATCAGAGGTGGGGAATCAGAGTTGGGGAATCAGAGGCAGGGAATTGGATGTGCGGAATCAGAGATGGGGAATCAGAGGTGGGGAATCAGAGGCGGTGAATCAGAGATGGGGAATCAGAGGCGGGGAATCAGAGGCAGGAAATCAGACACGGGGATTCAGAGGCTGGGAATCAGACGGGGGGAATCAAAGGCGGGGAATCAGAGCTGGGGAATCTGAGGCAGGGAATCAGAGTTGGGGATTCAGAGGCGGGGAATCAGATATGGGGAAACAGAGGCGGGGAATCAGAGGCGGGCAAACAGAGGCGGGGAATTAGATATGGGGAATCAGAGGTAGGGAATCAGAGGTGGTGAATCAGTGATGGGGAATCACAGGCGGGGAATCAGAGGCAGGGAATAGAACGCGGGGAATCAGAGGCAGGGAATCAGAGCTGGGGAATCAGAGGCCGGGAATCATAGTTGGGAATCAGAGGCGGGAATCAGATATGGGGAAACAGAGGCGGGGAATCAGAGGCGGGGAAACAGAGGCGGGGAATCAGATATGGGGAATCGGATGCAGGGAATCAGAGGCGGGGAATCAGAGCTGGGGAATCAGAGGCGGGGAATCAGAGTTGGGGCATCAGAGGTGGGGAATTAGATATAGGGAAACAGAGGCGGGGAATCAGAGGCGGGGAAACAGAGGCGGGGAATCAGATATGGGGAATCAGAGGAGGGGAATCAGAGGCAGGGAAACAGATGTGCGGAATCAGAGATGGGGAATCAGAGGCAGGGAATCAGAAGCGGGGAATCAGAGGCCGGGAATCAGAGGCCGGGAATCAGATGCTGGGAATAAGAGGCCGGGAATCAGAGGAGGGGAATCAGAGTCCGGGAATCAGAGATGGGGATTCAGAGGCGGGGAATGAGATATGGAGAATCAGAGGCGGGGAATCAGAGGCGGGGAAACAGAGGTGGGGAATCAGATATGGGGAATCAGAGGTGGCGAATCAAAGGCGGTGAATCAGAGATGGGGAATCAGAGGCGGGGAATCAGAGGCAGGGAATCAGATGCGGGGAATCAGAGGCGGGGAATCAGAGCTGGCGAATCAGAGGCTGGGAATCAGAGGTGGGCAATCAGAGGCGGGGAATCAGATATGGGGAATCAGAGGCGGGGAATCAGAGGCGGGGAAACAGAGGCGGGGAATCAAATATAGGGAATCAGAGGTGGGGAATCAGAGGTTGTGAATCAGAGATGGGGAATCAAGGCGGGGAATCAGAGGCAGGGAATCAGACGCGTGGAATCAGAGGCGGGGATTCAGAGCTGGGGAATCAGAGGCGGGGAATCAGAGTTGGGGAATCAGAGGCAGGGAATCAGATATGGGGAATCAGAGGCGGGGAATCAGAGGCCGGGAATCAGATATGGGGAAACAGAGGCGGGGAATCCGAGGCGGGGAAACAGAGGTGTGGAATCAGATATGGGGAATCAGAGGTGGGGAATCAGAGGTTGGGAATCAGAGGCAGGGAATCAGAGGCTTGGAATCAGATGCAGGGTATCAGATGCGGGGAATCAGAGGCGGGGAATCAGAGCTGGGGAACCAGAGGTGGGGAATCAGATTTGGGGAATCAGAGGTGGGGACTTAGATATTGGGAAACAGAGGCGGGGAATCAGAGGCGGGGAAACAGAGGCGGGGAATCAGATATGGGGAATCAGAGGTGGGGAATCAGAGGCAGGGAATCAGATGTGCGGAATCAGAGATGGGGAATCAGAGGCAGGGAATCAAAATCAGAAGCAGGGAATCAGAGGCCGGGAATCAGAGGCCGGAATCAGATGCTGGGAATCAGAGGCCTGGAATCAGAGGCGGGGAATCAGAGGCAGGGAATCAGATGCGGGGAATCAGAGGCGGGGAATCAGAGCTGGGGAATCAGAGGCGGGGTATTAGAGTTGGGGAATCAGAGGCGGGGAATCAGATATGGGGAAACAGAGGTGGGGAATCAGAGGCGGGGAAACAGAGGCAGGGAATCAGATATGGGGAATCAGAGGTGGGGCATCAGAGGTTGTGAATCACAGATGGGGAATCAGAGGCGGGGAATCAGAGGCAGGGAATCAGAGGTGGGGATTCAGAGCTGGGGAATCAGAAGCGGGGAATCAGAGTTGGGGAATCAGAGGCGGGGAATCAGATATGGGGAATCAGAGGCAGGGAATCAGAGGCGGGGAATCAGAGGCAGGGAATCAGACGCGGGGAATCTGAGGCGGGGAATTAGAGCTGGGGTATCAGAGGTGGGGAATCAGAGTTGGGGAATCAGAGGCAGGGAATTGGATGTGCGGAATCAGAGAGGGGGAATCGGAGGTGGGGAATCAGAGGCGGTGAATCAGAGATGGGGAATCAGAGGCGGGGAATCAGAGGCAGGAAATCAGACACGGGGATTCAGAGGCTGGGAATCAGACGGGGGGAATCAAAGGCGGGGAATCAGAGCTGGGGAATCTTAGGCAGGGAATCAGAGTTGGGTATTCAGAGGCGGGGAATCAGATATGGGGAAACAGAGGCGGGGAATCAGAGGCGGTCAAACAGAGGCGGGGAATTAGATATGGGGAATCAGAGGTAGGGAATCAGAGGTGGTGAATCAGTGATGGGGAATCACAGGCGGGGAATCAGAGGCAGGGAATAGAACGCAGGGAATCAGAGGCAGGGAATCAGAGCTGGGGAATCAGAGGAGGGGATTCATAGTTGGGAATCAGAGGCGGGAATCAGATATGGGGAAACAGAGGCGGGGAATCAGAGGCGGTGAAACAGAGGCGGGGAATCAGATATGGGGAATCGGATGCAGGGAATCAGAGGCGGGGAATCAGAGCTGGGGAATCAGAGGCGGTGAATCAGAGTTGGGGCATCAGAGGTGGGGAATTAGATATAGGGAAACAGAGGCGGGGAATCAGAGGCGGGGAAACAGAGGCGGGGAATCAGATATGGGGAATCAGAGTGGGGGAATCAGAGGCAGGGAATCAGATGTGCGGAATCAGAGATGGGGAATAAGAGGCAGGGAATCAGAATCAGAAGCGGGGAATCAGAGGCCGGGAATCAGAGGCCGGGAATCAGATGCTGGGAATAAGAGGCCGGGAATCAGAGGTGGGGAATCAGATATGGGGAATCAGAGGTGGCGAATCAAAGGCGGTGAATCAGAGATGGGGAATCAGAGGCGGGGAATCAGAGGCAGGGAATCAGATGCGGGGAATCAGAGGCGGGGAATCAGAGCTGGCGAATCAGAGGCTGGGAATCAGAGGTGGGCAATCAGAGGCGGGGAATCAGAAATGGGGAATCAGAGGCGGGGAATCAGAGGCGGGGAAACAGAGGCGGGGAATCAAATATAGGGAATCAGACGCGGGGAATCAGAGGCAGGGAATTGGATGCCGGGAATCAGAGTCGGGGAATCAGAGCTGGGGAATCAGAGGCGGGGAATCAGAGTTGGGGAATCAGAGGCGGGGAATCAGATATGGGGAAATAGAGGCGGGGAATCAGATATGGGGAATCAGAGGTGTGGAATCAGAGGTTGGGAATCAGAGGCAGGGAATCAGAGTCCGGGAAACTGAGGCGGGGAATCAGATATTGGGAATCAGAGCTGGGGAATCAGAGGCAGGGAATCAGAGGCAGGGAATCAGAGGCAGGGAATCAAACACGGGGAATCAGAGCTGGGGAATCAGAGGCGGGGATTCAGAGTTGGGGAATCAGAGGCGGGGAATCAGAGGCGGGGAAACAGAGGTGGGGAATCATAGGCAGGGAATCGGATGTGCGGAATCAGAGATGGGGAATCAGAGGCCGGGAATCAGAGGTGGTGAATCAGAGATGGGGAATCAGAGGTGGGCAATCAGAGGCGGGGAATCAGATATGGGGAATCAGAGGCGGGGAATCAGAGGCGGGGAAACAGAGGCGGGGAATCAGAGGTGGGGAATCAGAGGTGGGGCATCAGAGGTTGTGAATCACAGATGGGGAATCAGAGGCGGGGAATCAGAGGCAGGGAATCAGACGCGGGGAATCAGAGGCGGGGATTCAGAGCTGGGGAATCAGAAGCGGGGAATCAGAGTTGGGGAATCAGAGGCGGGGAATCAGATATGGGGAATCAGAGGCAGGGAATCAGAGGCGGGGAATTAGAGGCAGGGAATCAGACGCGGGGAATCTGAGGCGGGGAATCAGAGCTGGGGAATCAGAGGTGGGGAATCAGAGTTGGGGAATCAGAGGCAGGGAATTGGATGTGCGGAATCAGAGATGGGGAATCAGAGGTGGGGAATCAGAGGCGGTGAATCAGAGATGGGGAATCAGAGGCGGGGAATCAGAGGCAGGAAATCAGACACGGGGATTCAGAGGCTGGGAATCAGACGGGGGGAATCAAAGGCGGGGAATCAGAGCTGGGGAATCTGAGGCAGGGAATCAGAGTTGGGGATTCAGAGGCGGGGAATCAGATATGGGGAAACAGAGGCGGGGAATCAGAGGCGGGCAAACAGAGGCGGGGAATTAGATATGGGGAATCAGAGGTAGGGAATCAGAGGTGGTGAATCAGTGATGGGGAATCACAGGCGGGGAATCAGAGGCAGGGAATAGAACGCGGGGAATCAGAGGCAGGGAATCAGAGCTGGGGAATCAGAGGCGGGGAATCATAGTTGGGAATCAGAGGCGGGAATCAGATATGGGGAAACAGAGGCGGGGAATCAGAGGCGGGGAAACAGAGGCGGGGAATCAGATATGGGGAATCGGATGCAGGGAATCAGAGGCGGGGAATCAGAGCTGGGGAATCAGAGGCGGGGAATCAGAGTTGGGGCATCAGAGGTGGGGAATTAGATATAGGGAAACAGAGGCGGGGAATCAGAGGCGGGGAAACAGAGGCGGGGAATCAGATATGGGGAATCAGAGGAGGGGAATCAGAGGCAGGGAATCAGATGTGCGGAATCAGAGATGGGGAATCAGAGGCAGGGAATCAGAAGCGGGGAATCAGAGGCCGGGAATCAGAGGCCGGGAATCAGATGCTGGGAATAAGAGGCCGGGAATCAGAGGAGGGGAATCAGAGTCCGGGAATCAGAGATGGGGATTCAGAGGCGGGGAATGAGATATGGAGAATCAGAGGCGGGGAATCAGAGGCGGGGAAACAGAGGTGGGGAATCAGATATGGGGAATCAGAGGTGGCGAATCAAAGGCGGTGAATCAGAGATGGGGAATCAGAGGCGGGGAATCAGAGGCAGGGAATCAGATGCGGGGAATCAGAGGCGGGGAATCAGAGCTGGCGAATCAGAGGCTGGGAATCAGAGGTGGGCAATCAGAGGCGGGGAATCAGATATGGGGAATCAGAGGCGGGGAATCAGAGGCGGGGAAACAGAGGCGGGGAATCAAATATAGGGAATCAGAGGTGGGGAATCAGAGGTTGTGAATCAGAGATGGGGAATCAAGGCGGGGAATCAGAGGCAGGGAATCAGACGCGTGGAATCAGAGGCGGGGATTCAGAGCTGGGGAATCAGAGGCGGGGAATCAGAGTTGGGGAATCAGAGGCAGGGAATCAGATATGGGGAATCAGAGGCGGGGAATCAGAGGCCGGGAATCAGATATGGGGAAACAGAGGCGGGGAATCCGAGGCGGGGAAACAGAGGTGGGGAATCAGATATGGGGAATCAGAGGTGGGGAATCAGAGGTTGGGAATCAGAGGCAGGGAATCAGAGGCTTGGAATCAGATGCAGGGTATCAGATGCGGGGAATCAGAGGCGGGGAATCAGAGCTGGGGAACCAGAGGTGGGGAATCAGATTTGGGGAATCAGAGGTGGGGACTTAGATATTGGGAAACAGAGGCGGGGAATCAGAGGCGGGGAAACAGAGGCGGGGAATCAGATATGGGGAATCAGAGGTGGGGAATCAGAGGCAGGGAATCAGATGTGCGGAATCAGAGATGGGGAATCAGAGGCAGGGAATCAGAATCAGAAGCAGGGAATCAGAGGCCGGGAATCAGAGGCCGGAATCAGATGCTGGGAATCAGAGGCCTGGAATCAGAGGCGGGGAATCAGAGGCAGGGAATCAGATGCGGGGAATCAGAGGCGGGGAATCAGAGCTGGGGAATCAGAGGCGGGGTATTAGAGTTGGGGAATCAGAGGCGGGGAATCAGATATGGGGAAACAGAGGTGGGGAATCAGAGGCGGGGAAACAGAGGCAGGGAATCAGATATGGGGAATCAGAGGTGGGGCATCAGAGGTTGTGAATCACAGATGGGGAATCAGAGGCGGGGAATCAGAGGCAGGGAATCAGAGGTGGGGATTCAGAGCTGGGGAATCAGAAGCGGGGAATCAGAGTTGGGGAATCAGAGGCGGGGAATCAGATATGGGGAATCAGAGGCAGGGAATCAGAGGCGGGGAATCAGAGGCAGGGAATCAGATGCGGGGAATCTGAGGCGGGGAATCAGAGCTGGGGTATCCGAGGTGGGGAATCAGAGTTGGGGAATCAGAGGCAGGGAATTGGATGTGCGGAATCAGAGAGGGGGAATCGGAGGTGGGGAATCAGAGGCGGTGAATCAGAGATGGGGAATCAGAGGCGGGGAATCAGAGGCAGGAAATCAGACACGGGGATTCAGAGGCTGGGAATCAGACGGGGGGAATCAAAGGCGGGGAATCAGAGCTGGGGAATCTTAGGCAGGGAATCAGAGTTGGGTATTCAGAGGCGGGGAATCAGATATGGGGAAACAGAGGCGGGGAATCAGAGGCGGGCAAACAGAGGCGGGGAATTAGATATGGGGAATCAGAGGTAGGGAATCAGAGGTGGTGAATCAGTGATGGGGAATCACAGGCGGGGAATCAGAGGCAGGGAATAGAACGCAGGGAATCAGAGGCAGGGAATCAGAGCTGGGGAATCAGAGGAGGGGATTCATAGTTGGGAATCAGAGGCGGGAATCAGATATGGGGAAACAGAGGCGGGGAATCAGAGGCGGTGAAACAGAGGCGGGGAATCAGATATGGGGAATCGGATGCAGGGAATCAGAGGCGGGGAATCAGAGCTGGGGAATCAGAGGCGGTGAATCAGAGTTGGGGCATCAGAGGTGGGGAATTAGATATAGGGAAACAGAGGCGGGGAATCAGAGGCGGGGAAACAGAGGCGGGGAATCAGATATGGGGAATCAGAGTGGGGGAATCAGAGGCAGGGAATCAGATGTGCGGAATCAGAGATGGGGAATAAGAGGCAGGGAATCAGAATCAGAAGCGGGGAATCAGAGGCCGGGAATCAGAGGCCGGGAATCAGATGCTGGGAATAAGAGGCCGGGAATCAGAGGTGGGGAATCAGATATGGGGAATCAGAGGTGGCGAATCAAAGGCGGTGAATCAGAGATGGGGAATCAGAGGCGGGGAATCAGAGGCAGGGAATCAGATGCGGGGAATCAGAGGCGGGGAATCAGAGCTGGCGAATCAGAGGCTGGGAATCAGAGGTGGGCAATCAGAGGCGGGGAATCAGAAATGGGGAATCAGAGGCGGGGAATCAGAGGCGGGGAAACAGAGGCGGGGAATCAAATATAGGGAATCAGACGCGGGGAATCAGAGGCAGGGAATTGGATGCCGGGAATCAGAGTCGGGGAATCAGAGCTGGGGAATCAGAGGCGGGGAATCAGAGTTGGGGAATCAGAGGCGGGGAATCAGATATGGGGAAATAGAGGCGGGGAATCAGATATGGGGAATCAGAGGTGTGGAATCAGAGGTTGGGAATCAGAGGCAGGGAATCAGAGTCCGGGAAACTGAGGCGGGGAATCAGATATTGGGAATCAGAGCTGGGGAATCAGAGGCAGGGAATCAGAGGCAGGGAATCAGAGGCAGGGAATCAAACACGGGGAATCAGAGCTGGGGAATCAGAGGCGGGGAATCAGAGTTGGGAATCAGAGGCGGGGAATCAGAGGCGGGGAAACAGAGGCGGGGAAGCAGATATGGGGAATCAGAGGTGGGGAATCCGAGGTTGGGAATCAGAGGCAGGGAATCAGAGGCGGAAAATCAGAGGCGGGGATTCAGAGGAAGGGAATCAGATGTGCGGAATCGGAGATGGGGAATCAGAGGCAGGGAATCAGAGGCGGGGAATCAGAGGCGGGGAATCAGAGGCCGGGAATCAGATATGGGGAAACAGAGGCGGGGAATCCGAGGCGGGGAAACAGAGGCGGGGAATCAAATATGGGGAATCAGAGGTGGGGAATCAGAGGTTGGGAATCAGAGGCAGGGAATCAGAGGCTTGGAATCAGATGCAGGGAATCAGATGCGGGGAATCAGAGGCGGGGAATCAGAGCTGGGGAATCAGATGTGGGGAATCAGATTTGGGGAATCAGAGGCGGGGACTTAGATATTGGGAAACAGAGGCGGGGAATCAGAGGCGGGGAAACCCAGGCGGGGAATCAGATATGGGGAATCAGAGGTGGGGAATCAGAGGCAAGGAATCAGACGTGCGGAATCAGAGATGGGGAATCAGAGGCAGGGAATCAGAATCAGAAGCAGGGAATCAGAGGCCGGGAATCAGAGGCCGGAGTCAGATGCTGGGAATCAGAGGCCTGGAATCAGAGGCGGGGAATCAGAGGCAGGGAATCAGATGCGGGGAATCAGAGGCGGGGAATCAGAGCTGGGGAATCAGAGGCGGGGATTCAGAGTTGGGGAATCAGAGGCGGGGAATCAGAGGCGGGGAAACAGAGGCGGGGAATCAGATATGGGGAATCAGAGGTGGGGAATCAGAGGTTGGGAATCAGAAGCAGGGAATCAGAGGCGGGGAATCAGAGGCGGGGAATCAGAGGCAGGGAATCCGATGTGCGGAATCGGAGATGGGGAATCAGAGGCAGGGATTCAGAGGCGGGGAATCAGAGGCGGAGAATCAGAGGCCGGGAATCAGATATGGGGAAACAGAGGCGGGGAATCAGAGGCGGGGAAACAGAGGCGGGGAATCAGATATGGGGAATCAGAGGTGGGGAATCAGAGGTTGGGAATCAGAGGCAGGGAATCAGAGGCTGGGAATCAGATGCAGGGAATCAGATGCAGGGAATCAGAGGCGGGAAATCAGAGCTGGGGAATCAGAGGTGGGGAATCAGAGTTGGGGAATCAGAGTCGGGGACTTAGATATGGGGAAACAGAGGCGGGGAATCAGAGGCGGGGAAACAGACGCGGGGAATCAGAGGCGGGGTTTCAGAGCTGGGGAATCAGAGGCGGGGAATCAGAGTTGGGGAATCAGAGGCGGGGAATCAGATATGGGGAATCAGAGGCTGGGAATCAGAGGCGGGGAAACAGAGGCAGGGAATCAGATATGGGGAATCAGAGGTGGGGTATCAGGGGCAGGGAATCAGTGGCAGGGAATCAGAGGCGGGGAAACAGAGGCGGGGAATCAGAGCTGGGGAATCAGAGGCGGGGTATTAGAGTTGGGGAATCAGAGGCGGGGAATCAGAGGCGGGGAATCAGATATGGGGAAACAGAGGCGGGGAATCAGAGGCGGGCAAACAGAGGCGGGGAATTAGATATGGGGAATCAGAGGTGGGGAATCAGAGGTGGTGAATCAGAGATGGGGAATCACAGGCGGGGAATCAGAGGCCGGGAATCAGATATGGGGAAACAGAGGCAGGGAATCCGAGGCGGGGAAACAGAGGCGGGGAATCAGATATGGGGAATCAGAGGTGGGGAATCAGAGGTTGGGAATCAGAGGCAGGGAATCAGAGGCTTGCAATCCGATGCAGGGTATCAGATGCGGGGAATCAGAGGCGGGGAATCAGAGCTGGGGAATCAGAGGTGGGGAATCAGATTTGGGGAATCAGAGGTGGGGACTTAGATATTTTGAAACAGAGGCGGGGAATCAGAGGCGGGGAAACAGAGGCGGGGAATCAGATATGGGGAATCAGAGGTGGGGAATCAGAGGCAGGGAATCAGATGTGCGGAATCAGAGATGGGGAATCAGAGGCAGGGAATCAGAATCAGAAGCAGGGAATCAGAGGCCGGGAATCAGAGGCCGGAATCAGATGCTGGGAATCAGAGGCCTGGAATCAGAGGCGGGGAATCAGAGGCAGGGAATCAGATGCGGGGAATCAGAGGCGGGGAATCAGAGCTGGGGAATCAGAGGCGGGGTATTAGAGTTGGGGAATCAGAGGCGGGGAATCAGATATGTGGAAACAGAGGTGGGGAATCAGAGGCGGGGAAACAGAGGCAGGGAATCAGATATGGGGAATCAGAGGTGGGGCATCAGAGGTTGTGAATCACAGATGGGGAATCAGAGGCGGGGAATCAGAGGCAGGGAATCAGACGCGGGGAATCAGAGGCGGGGATTCAGAGCTGGGGAATCAGAAGCGGGGAATCAGAGTTGGGGAATCAGAGGCGGGGAATCAGATATGGGGAATCAGAGGCAGGGAATCAGAGGTGGGGAATCAGAGGCAGGGAATCAGACGCGGGGAATCTGAGGCGGGGAATCAGAGCTGGGGAATCAGAGGTGGGGAATCAGAGTTGGGGAATCAGAGGCAGGGAATTGGATGTGCGGAATCAGAGAGGGGGAATCAGAGGTGGGGAATCAGAGGCGGTGAATCAGAGATGGGGAATCAGAGGCGGGGAATCAGAGGCAGGAAATCAGACACGGGGATTCAGAGGCTGGGAATCAGACGGGGGGAATCAAAGGCGGGGAATCAGAGCTGGGAAATCTGAGGCAGGGAATCAGAGTTGGGGATTCAGAGGCGGGGAATCAGATATGGGGAAACAGAGGCGGGGAATCAGAGGCGGGCAAACAGAGGCGGGGAATTAGATATGGGGAATCAGAGGTAGGGAATCAGAGGTGGTGAATCAGTGATGGGGAATCACAGGCGGGGAATCAGAGGCAGGGAATAGAACGCAGGGAATCAGAGGCAGGGAATCAGAGCTGGGGAATCAGAGGAGGGGATTCATAGTTCGGAATCAGAGGCGGGAATCAGATATGGGGAAACAGAGGCGGGGAATCAGAGGCGGTGAAACAGAGGCGGGGAATCAGATATGGGGAATCGGATGCAGGGAATCAGAGGCGGGGAATCAGAGCTGGGGAATCAGAGGCGGTGAATCAGAGTTGGGGCATCAGAGGTGGGGAATTAGATATAGGGAAACAGAGGCGGGGAATCAGAGGCGGGGAAACAGAGGCGGGGAATCAGATATGGGGAATCAGAGTGGGGGAATCAGAGGCAGGGAATCAGATGTGCGGAATCAGAGATGGTGAATAAGAGGCAGGGAATCAGAATCAGAAGCGGGGAATCAGAGGCCGGGAATCAGAGGCCGGGAATCAGATGCTGGGAATAAGAGGCCGGGAATCAGAGGTGGGGAATCAGATATGGGGAATCAGAGGTGGCGAATCAAAGGCGGTGAATCAGAGATGGGGAATCAGAGGCGGGGAATCAGAGGCAGGGAATCAGATGCGTGGAATCAGAGGCGGGGAATCAGAGCTGGCGAATCAGAGGCTGGGAATCAGAGGTGGGCAATCAGAGGCGGGGAATCAGAAATGGGGAATCAGAGGCGGGGAATCAGAGGCGGGGAAACAGAGGCGGGGAATCAAATATAGGGAATCAGGGGTGGGGAATCAGAGGTTGTGAATCAGAGATGGGGAATCAAGGCGGGGAATCAGAGGCAGGGAATCAGACGCGGGGAATCAGAGGCGGGGATTCAGAGCTGGGGAATCAGAGGCGGGGAATCAGAGTTGGGGAATCAGAGGCAGGGAATCAGATATGGGGAATCAGAGGCGGGGAATCAGAGGCGGGGAAACAGAGGCGGGGAATCAGATGTGGGGAATCAGAGGTGGGGAATCAGGGGCAGGGAATCAGTGGCAGGGAATCAGAGGCGGGGAATCAGAGGCGGGGAATCAGAGGCGGGGAATCAAAGGCAGGGAATCAGACACGGGGAATCAGAGGCGGGGAATCAGAGATGGGGAATCAGAGGCGGGGAATCAGAGGCAGGGAATCGGATGCCGGGAATCAGAGTCGGGGAATCAGAGCTGGGGAATCAGAGGCGGGGAATCATAGTTGGGGAATCAGAGGCGGGGAATCAGATATGGGGAAATAGAGGCGGGGAATCAGATATGGGGAATCAGAGGTGTGGAATCAGAGGTTGGGAATCAGAGGCAGGGAATCAGAGTCCGGGAAACTGAGGCGGGGAATCAGATATTGGGTATCAGAGCTGGGGAATCAGAGGCAGGGAATCAGAGGCAGGGAATCAGAGGCAGGGAATCAAACACGGGGAATCAGAGCTGGGGTATCAGAGGCGGGGAATCAGAGTTGGGAATCAGAGGCGGGGAATCAGAGGCGGGGAAACAGAGGCGGGGAATCAGATATGGGGAATCAGAGGTGGGGAATCCGAGGTTGGGAATCAGAGGCAGGGAATCAGAGGCGGAAAATCAGAGGCGGGGAATCAGAGGAAGGGAATCAGATGTGCGGAATCGGAGATGGGGAATCAGAGGCAGGGAATCAGAGGCGGGGAATCAGAGGCGGGGAATCAGAGGCCGGGAATCAGATATGGGGAAACAGAGGCGGGGAATCCGAGGCGGGGAAACAGAGGCGGGGAATCAAATATGGGGAATCAGAGGTGGGGAATCAGAGGTTGGGAATCAGAGGCAGGGAATCAGAGGCTTGGAATCAGATGCAGGGAATCAGATGCGGGGCATCAGAGGCGGGGAATCAGAGCTGGGGAATCAGAGGTGGGGAATCAGATTTGGGGAATCAGAGGCCGGGAATCAGAGGCCGGAGTCAGATGCTGGGAATCAGAGGCCTGGAATCAGAGGCGGGGAATCAGAGGCAGGGAATCAGATGCGGGGAATCAGAGGCGGGGAATCAGAGCTGGGGAATCAGAGGCGGGGATTCAGAGTTGGGGAATCAGAGGCGGGGAATCAGAGGCGGGGAAACAGAGGCGGGGAATCAGATATGGGGAATCAGAGGTGGGGAATCAGAGGTTGGGAATCAGAAGCAGGGAATCAGAGGCGGGGAATCAGAGGCGGGGAATCAGAGGCAGGGAATCCGATGTGCGGAATCGGAGATGGGGAATCAGAGGCAGGGAATCAGAGGCGTGGAATCAGAGGCGGAGAATCAGAGGCCGGGAATCAGATATGGGGAAACAGAGGCGGGGAATCAGAGGCGGGGAAACAGAGGCGGGGAATCAGATATGGGGAATCAGAGGTGGGGAATCAGAGGTTGGGAATCAGAGGCAGGGAATCAGAGGCTGGGAATCAGATGCAGGGAATCAGATGCGGGGAACCAGAGGCGGGGAATCAGAGGCGGGGAAACAGAGGCGGGGAATCAGATATGGGGAATCAGAGGTGGGGAATCAGATGTTGGGAATCAGAGGCAGGGAATCAGAGGCTTGGAATCAGATGCAGGGTATCAGATGCGGGGAATCAGAGGCGGGGAATCAGAGCTGGGGAATCAGAGTTGGGGAATCAGATTTTGGGAATCAGAGGTGGGGACTTAGATATTGGGAAACAGAGGCGGGGAATCAGAGGCGGGGAAACAGAGGCGGGGAATCAGATATGGGGAATCAGAGGTGGGGAATCAGAGGCAGGGAATCAGATGTGCGGAATCAGAGATGGGGAATCAGAGGCAGGGAATCAGAATCAGAAGCAGGGAATCAGAGGCCGGGAATCAGAGGCCGGAATCAGATGCTGGGAATCAGAGGCCTGGAATCAGAGGCGGGGAATCAGAGGCAGGGAATCAGATGCGGGGAATCAGAGGCGGGGAATCAGAGCTGGGGAATCAGAGGCGGGGTATTAGAGTTGGGGAATCAGAGGCGGGGAATCAGATATGGGGAAACAGAGGTGGGGAATCAGAGGCGGGGAAACAGAGGCAGGGAATCAGATATGGGGAATCAGAGGTGGGGCATCAGAGGTTGTGAATCACAGATGGGGAATCAGAGGCGGGGAATCAGAGGCAGGGAATCAGACGCGGGGAATCAGAGGCGGGGATTCAGAGCTGGGGAATCAGAAGCGGGGAATCATAGTTGGGGAATCAGAGGCGGGGAATCAGATATGGGGAATCAGAGGCAGGGAATCAGAGGCGGGGAATCAGAGGCAGGGAATCAGACGCGGGGAATCTGAGGCGGGGAATCAGAGCTGGGGTATCAGAGGTGGGGAATCAGAGTTGGGGAATCAGAGGCAGGGAATTGGATGTGCGGAATCAGAGAGGGAATCAGAGGTGGGGAATCAGAGGCGGTGAATCAGAGATGGGGAATCAGAGGCGGGGAATCAGAGGCAGGAAATCAGACACGGGGATTCAGAGGCTGGGAATCAGACGGGGGGAATCAAAGGCGGGGAATCAGAGCTGGGGAATCTTAGGCAGGGAATCAGAGTTGGGTATTCAGAGGCGGGGAATCAGATATGGGGAAACAGAGGCGGGGAATCAGAGGCGGGCAAACAGAGGCGGGGAATTAGATATGGGGAATCAGAGGTAGGGAATCAGAGGTGGTGAATCAGTGATGGGGAATCACAGGCGGGGAATCAGAGGAGGGGATTCATAGTTGGGAATCAGAGGCGGGAATCAGATATGGGGAAACAGAGGCGGGGAATCAGAGGCGGTGAAACAGAGGCGGGGAATCAGATATGGGGAATCGGATGCAGGGAATCAGAGGCGGGGAATCAGAGCTGGGGAATCAGAGGCGGTGAATCAGAGTTGGGGCATCAGAGGTGGGGAATTAGATATAGGGAAACAGAGGCGGGGAATCAGAGGCGGGGAAACAGAGGCGGGGAATCAGATATGGGGAATCAGAGTGGGGGAATCAGAGGCAGGGAATCAGAGGCGGGGAATCAGAGGCGGGGAATCAGAGGCCGGGAATCAGATATGGGGAAACAGAGGCGGGGAATCAGAGGCGGGGAAACAGAGGCGGGGAATCAGATATGGGGAATCAGAGGTGGGGAATCAGAGGTTGGGAATCAGAGGCAGGGAATCAGAGGCTTGGAATCAGATGCAGGGAATCAGATGCGGGGAATCAGAGGCGGGGAAACAGAGGCAGGGAATCAGATATGGGGAATCAGAGGTGGGGCATCAGAGGTTGTGAATCACAGATGGGGAATCAGAGGCGGGGAATCAGAGGCAGGGAATCAGACGCGGGGAATCAGAGGCGGGGATTCAGAGCTGGGGAATCAGAAGCGGGGAATCAGAGTTGGGGAATCAGAGGCGGGGAATCAGATATGGGGAATCAGAGGCAGGGAATCAGAGGCGGGGAATCAGAGGCAGGGAATCAGACGCGGGGAATCTGAGGCGGGGAATCAGAGCTGGGGAATCAGAGGTGGGGAATCAGAGTTGGGGAATCAGAGGCAGGGAATTGGATGTGCGGAATCAGAGAGGGGGAATCAGAGGTGGGGAATCAGAGGCGGTGAATCAGAGATGGGGAATCTGAGGCGGGGAATCAGAGGCAGGAAATCAGACACGGGGATTCAGAGGCTGGGAATCAGACGGGGGGAATCAAAGGCGGGGAATCAGAGCTGGGGAATCTGAGGCAGGGAATCAGAGTTGGGGATTCAGAGGCGGGGAATCAGATATGGGGAAACAGAGGCGGGGAATCAGAGGCGGGCAAACAGAGGCGGGGAATTAGATATGGGGAATCAGAGGTAGGGAATCAGAGGTGGTGAATCAGTGATGGGGAATCACAGGCGGGGAATCAGAGGCAGGGAATAGAACGCAGGGAATCAGAGGCAGGGAATCAGAGCTGGGGAATCAGAGGAGGGGATTCATAGTTTGGAATCAGAGGCGGGAATCAGATATGGGGAAACAGAGGCGGGGAATCAGAGGCGGTGAAACAGAGGCGGGGAATCAGATATGGGGAATCGGATGCAGGGAATCAGAGGCGGGGAATCAGAGCTGGGGAATCAGAGGCGGTGAATCAGAGTTGGGGCATCAGAGGTGGGGAATTAGATATAGGGAAACAGAGGCGGGGAATCAGAGGCGGGGAAACAGAGGCGGGGAATCAGATATGGGGAATCAGAGTGGGGGAATCAGAGGCAGGGAATCAGATGTGCGGAATCAGAGATGGTGAATAAGAGGCAGGGAATCAGAATCAGAAGCGGGGAATCAGAGGCCGGGAATCAGAGGCCGGGAATCAGATGCTGGGAATAAGAGGCCGGGAATCAGAGGTGGGGAATCAGATATGGGGAATCAGAGGTGGCGAATCAAAGGCGGTGAATCAGAGATGGGGAATCAGAGGCGGGGAATCAGAGGCAGGGAATCAGATGCGGGGAATCAGAGGCGGGGAATCAGAGCTGGCGAATCAGAGGCTGGGAATCAGAGGTGGGCAATCAGAGGCGGGGAATCAGAAATGGGGAATCAGAGGCGGGGAATCAGAGGCGGGGAAACAGAGGCGGGGAATCAAATATAGGGAATCAGGGGTGGGGAATCAGAGGTTGTGAATCAGAGATGGGGAATCAAGGCGGGGAATCAGAGGCAGGGAATCAGACGCGGGGAATCAGAGGCGGGGATTCAGAGCTGGGGAATCAGAGGCGGGGAATCAGAGTTGGGGAATCAGAGGCAGGGAATCAGATATGGGGAATCAGAGGCGGGGAATCAGAGGCGGGGAAACAGAGGCGGGGAATCAGATGTGGGGAATCAGAGGTGGGGAATCAGGGGCAGGGAATCAGTGGCAGGGAATCAGAGGCGGGGAATCAGAGGCGGGGAATCAAAGGCAGGGAATCAGACACGGGGAATCAGAGGCGGGGAATCAGAGATGGGGAATCAGAGGCGGGGAATCAGAGGCAGGGAATCGGATGCCGGGAATCAGAGTCGGGGAATCAGAGCTGGGGAATCAGAGGCGGGGAATCAGAGTTGGGGAATCAGAGGCGGGGAATCAGATATGGGGAAATAGAGGCGGGGAATCAGATATGGGGAATCAGAGGTGTGGAATCAGAGGTTGGGAATCAGAGGCAGGGAATCAGAGTCCGGGAAACTGAGGCAGGGAATCAGATATTGGGTATCAGAGTTGGGGAATCAGAGGCAGGGAATCAGAGGCAGGGAATCAGAGGCAGGGAATCAAACACGGGGAATCAGAGCTGGGGAATCAGAGGCGGGGAATCAGAGTTGGGAATCAGAGGCGGGGAATCAGAGGCGGGGAAACAGAGGCGGGGAATCAGATATGGGGAATCAGAGGTGGGGAATCCGAGGTTGGGAATCAGAGGCAGGGAATCAGAGGCGGAAAATCAGAGGCGGGGAATCAGAGGAAGGGAATCAGATGTGCGGAATCGGAGATGGGGAATCAGAGGCAGGGAATCAGAGGCGGGGAATCAGAGGCGGGGAATCAGAGGCCGGGAATCAGATATGGGGAAACAGAGGCGGGGAATCCGAGGTGGGGAAACAGAGGCGGGGAATCAAATATGGGGAATCAGAGGTGGGGATCAGAGGTTGGGAATCAGAGGCAGGGAATCAGAGGCTTGGAATCAGATGCAGGGAATCAGATGCGGGGAATCAGAGGCGGGGAATCAGAGCTGGGGAATCAGAGGTGGGGAATCAGATTTGGGGAATCAGAGGCGGGGACTTAGATATTGGGAAACAGAGGCGGGGAATCAGAGGCGGGGAAACCCAGGCGGGGAATCAGATATGGGGAATCAGAGGTGGGGAATCAGAGGCAAGGAATCAGACGTGCGGAATCAGAGATGGGGAATCAGAGGCAGGGAATCAGAATCAGAAGCAGGGAATCAGAGGCCGGGAATCAGAGGCCGGAGTCAGATGCTGGGAATCAGAGGCCTGGAATCAGAGGCGGGGAATCAGAGGCAGGGAATCAGATGCGGGGAATCAGAGGCGGGGAATCAGAGCTGGGGAATCAGAGGCGGGGATTCAGAGTTGGGGAATCAGAGGCGGGGAATCAGAGGCGGGGAAACAGAGGCGGGGAATCAGATATGGGGAATCAGAGGTGGGGAATCAGAGGTTGGGAATCAGAAGCAGGGAATCAGAGGCGGGGAATCAGAGGCGGGGAATCAGAGGCAGGGAATCCGATGTGCGGAATCGGAGATGGGGAATCAGAGGCAGGGAATCAGAGGCGGGGAATCAGAGGCGGAGAATCAGAGGCCGGGAATCAGATATGGGGAAACAGAGGCGGGGAATCAGAGGCGGGGAAACAGAGGCGGGGAATCAGATATGGGGAATCAGAGGTGGGGAATCAGAGGTTGGGAATCAGAGGCAGGGAATCAGAGGCTGGGAATCAGATGCAGGGAATCAGATGCGGGGAATCAGAGGCGGGGAATCAGAGGCGGGGAAACAGAGGCGGGGAATCAGATTTGGGGAATCAGAGGTGGGGACTTAGATATTGGGAAACAGAGGCGGGGAATCAGAGGCGGGGAAACAGAGGCGGGGAATCAGATATGGGGAATCAGAGGTGGGGAATCAGAGGCAGGGAATCAGATGTGCGGAATCAGAGATGGGGAATCAGAGGCAAGGAATCAGAATCAGAAGCAGGGAATCAGAGGCCGGGAATCAGAGGCCGGAATCAGATGCTGGGAATCAGAGGCCTGGAATCAGAGGCGGGGAATCAGAGGCAGGGAATCAGATGCGGGGAATCAGAGGCGGGGAATCAGAGCTGGGGAATCAGAGGCGGGGTATTAGAGTTGGGGAATCAGAGGCGGGGAATCAGATATGGGGAAACAGAGGTGGGGAATCAGAGGCGGGGAAACAGAGGCAGGGAATCAGATATGGGGAATCAGAGGTGGGGCATCAGAGGTTGTGAATCACAGATGGGGAATCAGAGGCGGGGAATCAGAGGCAGGGAATCAGACGCGGGGAATCAGAGGCGGGGATTCAGAGCTGGGGAATCAGAAGCGGGGAATCAGAGTTGGGGAATCAGAGGCGGGGAATCAGATATGGGGAATCAGAGGCAGGGAATCAGAGGCGGGGAATCAGAGGCAGGGAATCAGACGCGGGGAATCTGAGGCGGGGAATCAGAGCTGGGGTATCAGAGGTGGGGAATCAGAGTTGGGGAATCAGAGGCAGGGAATTGGATGTGCGGAATCAGAGAGGGGGAATCAGAGGTGGGGAATCAGAGGCGGTGAATCAGAGATGGGGAATCAGAGGCGGGGAATCAGAGGCAGGAAATCAGACACGGGGATTCAGAGGCTGGGAATCAGACGGGGGGAATCAAAGGCGGGGAATCAGAGCTGGGGAATCTTAGGCAGGGAATCAGAGTTGGGTATTCAGAGGCGGGGAATCAGATATGGGGAAACAGAGGCGGGGAATCAGAGGCGGGCAAACAGAGGCGGGGAATTAGATATGGGGAATCAGAGGTAGGGAATCAGAGGTGGTGAATCAGTGATGGGGAATCACAGGCGGGGAATCAGAGGCAGGGAATAGAACGCAGGGAATCAGAGGCAGGGAATCAGAGCTGGGGAATCAGAGGAGGGGATTCATAGTTGGGAATCAGAGGCGGGAATCAGATATGGGGAAACAGAGGCGGGGAATCAGAGGCGGTGAAACAGAGGCGGGGAATCAGATATGGGGAATCGGATGCAGGGAATCATAGGCGGGGAATCAGAGCTGGGGAATCAGAGGCGGTGAATCAGAGTTGGGGCATCAGAGGTGGGGAATTAGATATAGGGAAACAGAGGCGGGGAATCAGAGGCGGGGAAACAGAGGCGGGGAATCAGATATGGGGAATCAGAGTGGGGGAATCAGAGGCAGGGAATCAGAGGCGGGGAATCAGAGGCGGGGAATCAGAGGCCGGGAATCAGATATGGGGAAACAGAGGCGGGGAATCAGAGGCGGGGAAACAGAGGCGGGGAATCAGATATGGGGAATCAGAGGTGGGGAATCAGAGGTTGGGAAGCAGAGGCAGGGAATCAGAGGCTTGGAATCAGATGCAGGGAATCAGATGCGGGGAATCAGAGGCGGGGAAACAGAGGCAGGGAATCAGATATGGGGAATCAGAGGTGGGGCATCAGAGGTTGTGAATCACAGATGGGGAATCAGAGGCGGGGAATCAGAGGCAGGGAATCAGACGCGGGGAATCAGAGGCGGGGATTCAGAGCTGGGGAATCAGAAGCGGGGAATCAGAGTTGGGGAATCAGAGGCGGGGAATCAGATATGGGGAATCAGAGGCAGGGAATCAGAGGCGGGGAATCAGAGGCAGGGAATCAGACGCGGGGAATCTGAGGCGGGGAATCAGAGCTGGGGAATCAGAGGTGGGGAATCAGAGTTGGGGAATCAGAGGCAGGGAATTGGATGTGCGGAATCAGAGAGGGGGAATCAGAGGTGGGGAATCAGAGGCGGTGAATCAGAGATGGGGAATCTGAGGCGGGGAATCAGAGGCAGGAAATCAGACACGGGGATTCAGAGGCTGGGAATCAGACGGGGGGAATCAAAGGCGGGGAATCAGAGCTGGGGAATCTGAGGCAGGGAATCAGAGTTGGGGATTCAGAGGCGGGGAATCAGATATGGGGAAACAGAGGCGGGGAATCAGAGGCGGGCAAACAGAGGCGGGGAATTAGATATGGGGAATCAGAGGTAGGGAATCAGAGGTGGTGAATCAGTGATGGGGAATCACAGGCGGAGAATCAGAGGCAGGGAATAGAACGCAGGGAATCAGAGGCAGGGAATCAGAGCTGGGGAATCAGAGGAGGGGATTCATAGTTTGGAATCAGAGGCGGGAATCAGATATGGGGAAACAGAGGCGGGGAATCAGAGGCGGTGAAACAGAGGCGGGGAATCAGATATGGGGAATCGGATGCAGGGTATCAGAGGTGGGGAATCAGAGCTGGGGAATCAGAGGCGGTGAATCAGAGTTGGGGCATCAGAGGTGGGGAATTAGATATAGGGAAACAGAGGCGGGGAATCAGAGGCGGGGAAACAGAGGCGGGGAATCAGATATGGGGAATCAGAGTGGGGGAATCAGAGGCAAGGAATCAGATGTGCGGAATCAGAGATGGTGAATAAGAGGCAGGGAATCAGAATCAGAAGCGGGGAATCAGAGGCCGGGAATCAGAGGCCGGGAATCAGATGCTGGGAATAAGAGGCCGGGAATCAGACGTGGGGAATCAGATATGGGGAATCAGAGGTGGCGAATCAAAGGCGGTGAATCAGAGATGGGGAATCAGAGGCGGGAAATCAGAGGCAGGGAATCAGATGCGGGGAATCAGAGGCGGGGAATCAGAGCTGGCGAATCAGAGGCTGGGAATCAGAGGTGGGCAATCAGAGGCGGGGAATCAGAAATGGGGAATCAGAGGCGGGGAATCAGAGGCGGGGAAACAGAGGCGGGGAATCAAATATAGGGAATCAGGGGTGGGGAATCAGAGGTTGTGAATCAGAGATGGGGAATCAAGGCGGGGAATCAGAGGCAGGGAATCAGACGCGGGGAATCAGAGGCGGGGATTCAGAGCTGGGGAATCAGAGGCGGGGAATCAGAGTTGGGGAATCAGAGGCAGGGAATCAGATATGGGGAATCAGAGGCGGGGAATCAGAGGCGGGGAAACAGAGGCGGGGAATCAGATGTGGGGAATCAGAGGTGGGGAATCAGGGGCAGGGAATCAGTGGCAGGGAATCAGAGGCGGGGAATCAGAGGCGGGGAATCAAAGGCAGGGAATCAGACACGGGGAATCAGAGGCGGGGAATCAGAGATGGGGAATCAGAGGCGGGGAATCAGAGGCAGGGAATCGGATGCCGGGAATCAGAGTCGGGGAATCAGAGCTGGGGAATCAGAGGCGGGGAATCAGAGTTGGGGAATCAGAGGCGGGGAATCAGATATGGGGAAATAGAGGCGGGGAATCAGATATGGGGAATCAGAGGTGTGGAATCAGAGGTTGGGAATCAGAGGCAGGGAATCAGAGTCCGGGAAACTGAGGCGGGGAATCAGATATTGGGTATCAGACCTGGGGAATCAGAGGCAGGGAATCAGAGGCAGGGAATCAGAGGCAGGGAATCAAACACGGGGAATCAGAGCTGGGGAATCAGATGTGCGGAATCGGAGATGGGGAATCAGAGGCAGGGAATCAGAGGCGGGGAATCAGAGGCGGGGAATCAGAGGCCGGGAATCAGATATGGGGAAACAGAGGCGGGGAATCCGAGGTGGGGAAACAGAGGCGGGGAATCAAATATGGGGAATCAGAGGTGGGGAATCAGAGGTTGGGAATCAGAGGCAGGGAATCAGAGGCTTGGAATCAGATGCAGGGAATCAGATGCGGGGAATCAGAGGCGGGGAATCAGAGCTGGGGAATCAGAGGTGGGGAATCAGATTTGGGGAATCAGAGGCGGGGACTTAGATATTGGGAAACAGAGGCGGGGAATCAGAGGCGGGGAAACCCAGGCGGGGAATCAGATATGGGGAATCAGAGGTGGGGAATCAGAGGCAAGGAATCAGACGTGCGGAATCAGAGATGGGGAATCAGAGGCAGGGAATCAGAATCAGAAGCAGGGAATCAGAGGCCGGGAATCAGAGGCCGGAGTCAGATGCTGGGAATCAGAGGCCTGGAATCAGAGGCGGGGAATCAGAGGCAGGGAATCAGATGCGGGGAATCAGAGGCGGGGAATCAGAGCTGGGGAATCAGAGGCGGGGATTCAGAGTTGGGGAATCAGAGGCGGGGAATCAGAGGCGGGGAAACAGAGGCGGGGAATCAGATATGGGGAATCAGAGGTGGGGAATCAGAGGTTGGGAATCAGAAGCAGGGAATCAGAGGCGGGGAATCAGAGGCGGGGAATCAGAGGCAGGGAATCCGATGTGCGGAATCGGAGATGGGGAATCAGAGGCAGGGAATCAGAGGCGGGGAATCAGAGGCGGAGAATCAGAGGCCGGGAATCAGATATGGGGAAACAGAGGCGGGGAATCAGAGGCGGGGAAACAGAGGCGGGGAATCAGATATGGGGAATCAGAGGTGGGGAATCAGAGGTTGGGAATCAGAGGCAGGGAATCAGAGGCTGGGAATCAGATGCAGGGAATCAGATGCGGGGAATCAGAGGCGGGGAATCAGAGGCGGGGAAACAGAGGCGGGGAATCAGATATGGGGAATCAGAGGTGGGGAATCAGAGGTTGGGAATCAGAGGCAGGGAATCAGAGGCTTGGAATCAGATGCAGGGTATCAGATGCGGGGAATCAGAGGCGGGGAATCAGAGCTGGGGAATCAGAGGTGGGGAATCAGATTTGGGGAATCAGAGGTGGGGACTTAGATATTGGGAAACAGAGGCGGGGAATCAGAGGCGGGGAAACAGAGGCGGGGAATCAGATATGGGGAATCAGAGGTGGGGAATCAGAGGCAGGGAATCAGATGTGCGGAATCAGAGATGGGGAATCAGAGGCAGGGAATCAGAATCAGAAGCAGGGAATCAGAGGCCGGGAATCAGAGGCCGGAATCAGATGCTGGGAATCAGAGGCCTGGAATCAGAGGCGGGGAATCAGAGGCAGGGAATCAGATGCGGGGAATCAGAGGCGGGGAATCAGAGCTGGGGAATCAGAGGCGGGGTATTAGAGTTGGGGAATCAGAGGCGGGGAATCAGATATGGGGAAACAGAGGTGGGGAATCAGAGGCGGGGAAACAGAGGCAGGGAATCAGATATGGGGAATCAGAGGTGGGGCATCAGAGGTTGTGAATCACAGATGGGGAATCAGAGGCGGGGAATCAGAGGCAGGGAATCAGACGCGGGGAATCAGAGGCGGGGATTCAGAGCTGGGGAATCAGAAGCGGGGAATCAGAGTTGGGGAATCAGAGGCGGGGAATCAGATATGGGGAATCAGAGGCAGGGAATCAGAGGCGGGGAATCAGAGGCAGGGAATCAGATGCGGGGAATCTGAGGCGGGGAATCAGAGCTGGGGTATCAGAGGTGGGGAATCAGAGTTGGGGAATCAGAGGCAGGGAATTGGATGTGCGGAATCAGAGAGGGGGAATCAGAGGTGGGGAATCAGAGGCGGTGAATCAGAGGCTGGGAATCAGACGGGGGGAATCAAAGGCGGGGAATCAGAGCTGGGGAATCTTAGGCAGGGAATCAGAGTTGGGTATTCAGAGGCGGGGAATCAGATATGGGGAAACAGAGGCGGGGAATCAGAGGCGGGCAAACAGAGGCGGGGAATTAGATATGGGGAATCAGAGGTAGGGAATCAGAGGTGGTGAATCAGTGATGGGGAATCACAGGCGGGGAATCAGAGGCAGGGAATAGAACGCAGGGAATCAGAGGCAGGGAATCAGAGCTGGGGAATCAGAGGAGGGGATTCATAGTTGGGAATCAGAGGCGGGAATCAGATATGGGGAAACAGAGGCGGGGAATCAGAGGCGGTGAAACAGAGGCGGGGAATCAGATATGGGGAATCGGATGCAGGGAATCAGAGGCGGGGAATCAGAGCTGGGGAATCAGAGGCGGTGAATCAGAGTTGGGGCATCAGAGGTGGGGAATTAGATATAGGGAAACACAGGCGGGGAATCAGAGGCGGGGAAACAGAGGCGGGGAATCAGATATGGGGAATCAGAGTGGGGGAATAAGAGGCAGGGAATCAGATGTGCGGAATCAGAGATGGGGAATAAGAGGCAGGGAATCAGAATCAGAAGCGGGGAATCAGAGGCCGGGAATCAGAGGCCGGGAATCAGATGCTGGGAATAAGAGGCCGGGAATCAGAGGTGGGGAATCAGATATGGGGAATCAGAGGTGGCGAATCAAAGGCGGTGAATCAGAGATGGGGAATCAGAGGCGGGGAATCAGAGGCAGGGAATCAGATGCGGGGAATCAGAGGCGGGGAATCAGAGCTGGCGAATCAGAGGCTGGGAATCAGAGGTGGGCAATCAGAGGCGGGGAATCAGAAATGGGGAATCAGAGGCGGGGAATCAGAGGCGGGGAAACAGAGGCGGGGAATCAAATATAGGGAATCAGAGGTGGGGAATCAGAGGTTGTGAATCAGAGATGGGGAATCAAGGCGGGGAATCAGAGGCAGGGAATCAGACGCGGGGAATCAGAGGCGGGGATTCAGAGCTGGGGAATCAGAGGCGGGGAATCAGAGGCAGGGAATCAGAGGCAGGGAATCAGATATGGGGAATCAGAGGCGGGGAATCAGAGGCGGGGAAACAGAGGCGGGGAATCAGATGTGGGGAATCAGAGGTGGGGAATCAGGGGCAGGGAATCAGTGGCAGGGAATCAGAAGCGGTGAATCAGAGGCGGGGAATCAAAGGCAGGGAATCAGACACGGGGAATCAGAGGCGTGGAATCAGAGATGGGGAATCAGAGGCGGGGAATCAGAGGCAGGGAATCGGATGCCGGGAATCAGAGTCGGGGAATCAGAGCTGGGGAATCAGAGGCGGGGAATCAGAGTTGGGGAATCAGAGGCGGGGAATCAGATATGGGGAAATAGAGGCGGTGAATCAGATATGGGGAATCAGAGGTGTGGAATCAGAGGTTGGGAATCAGAGGCAGGGAATCAGAGTCCGGGAAACTGAGGCGGGGAATCAGATATTGGGAATCAGAGCTGGGGAATCAGAGGCAGGGAATCAGAGGCAGGGAATCAGAGGCAGGGAATCAAACACGGGGAATCAGAGCTGGGAATCAGAGTTGGGAATCAGAGGCGGGGAATCAGAGGCGGGGAAACAGAGGCGGGGAATCAGATATGGGGAATCAGAGGTGGGGAATCCGAGGTTGGGAATCAGAGGCAGGGAATCAGAGGCGGAAAATCAGAGGCGGGGAATCAGAGGCGGGGAATCAGAGGCCGGGAATCAGATATGGGGAAACAGAGGCGGGGAATCCGAGGCGGGGAAACAGAGGCGGGGAATCAAATATGGGGAATCAGAGGTGGGGAATCAGAGGTTGGGAATCAGAGGCAGGGAATCAGAGGCTTGGAATCAGATGCAGGGAATCAGATGCGGGGAATCAGAGGCGGGGAATCAAAGCTGGGGAATCAGAGGTGGGGAATCAGATTTGGGGAATCAGAGGCGGGGACTTAGATATTGGGAAACAGAGGCGGGGAATCAGAGGCGGGGAAACCCAGGCGGGGAATCAGATATGGGGAATCAGAGGTGGGGAATCAGAGGCAAGGAATCAGACGTGCGGAATCAGAGATGGGGAATCAGAGGCAGGGAATCAGAATCAGAAGCAGGGAATCAGAGGCCGGGAATCAGAGGCCGGAGTCAGATGCTGGGAATCAGAGGCCTGGAATCAGAGGCGGGGAATCAGAGGCAGGGAATCAGATGCGGGGAATCAGAGGCGGGGAATCAGAGCTGGGGAATCAGAGGCGGGGATTCAGAGTTGGGGAATCAGAGGCGGGGAATCAGAGGCGGGGAAACAGAGGCGGGGAATCAGATATGGGGAATCAGAGGTGGGGAATCAGAGGTTGAGAATCAGAAGCAGGGAATCAGAGGCGGGGAATCAGAGGCGGGGAATCAGAGGCAGGGAATCCGATGTGCGGAATCGGAGATGGGGAATCAGAGGCAGGGAATCAGAGGCGGGGAATCAGAGGCGGAGAATCAGAGGCCGGGAATCAGATATGGGGAAACAGAGGCGGGGAATCAGAGGCGGGGAAACAGAGGCGGGGAATCAGATATGGGGAATCAGAGGTGGGGAATCAGAGGTTGGGAATCAGAGGCAGGGAATCAGAGGCTGGGAATCAGATGCAGGGAATCAGATGCGGGGAATCAGAGGCGGGGAATCAGAGCTGGGGAATCAGAGGTGGGGAATCAGAGTTGGGGAATCAGAGTCGGGGACTTAGATATGGTGAAACAGAGGCGGGGAATCAGAGGCGGGGAAACAGACGCGGGGAATCAGAGGCGGGGTTTCAGAGCTGGGGAATCAGAGGCGGGGAATCAGAGTTGGGGAATCAGAGGCGGGGAATCAGATATGGGGAATCAGAGGCTGGGAATCAGAGGCGGGGAAACAGAGGCAGGGAATCAGATATGGGGAATCAGAGGTGGGGTATCAGGGGCAGGGAATCAGTGGCAGGGAATCAGAGGCGGGGAAACAGAGGCGGGGAATCAGAGCTGGGGAATCAGAGGCGGGGTATTAGAGTTGGGGAATCAGAGGCGGGGAATCAGAGGCGGGGAATCAGATATGGGGAAGCAGAGGCGGGGAATCAGAGGCGGGCAAACAGAGGCGGGGAATTAGATATGGGGAATCAGAGGTGGGGAATCAGAGGTGGTGAATCAGAGATGGGGAATCACAGGCGGGGAATCAGAGGCCGGGAATCAGATATGGGGAAACAGAGGCGGGGAATCCGAAGCGGGGAAACAGAGGCGGGGAATCAGATATGGGGAATCAGAGGTGGGGAATCAGAGGTTGGGAATCAGAGGCAGGGAATCAGAGGCTTGGAATCAGATGCAGGGTATCAGATGCGGGGAATCAGAGGCGGGGAATCAGAGCTGGGGAATCAGAGGTGGGGAATCAGATTTGGGGAATCAGAGGTGGGGACTTAGATATTGGGAAACAGAGGCGGGGAATCAGAGGCGGGGAAACAGAGGCGGGGAATCAGATATGGGGAATCAGAGGTGGGGAATCAGAGGCAGGGAATCAGATGTGCGGAATCAGAGATGGGGAATCAGAGGCAGGGAATCAGAATCAGAAGCAGGGAATCAGAGGCCGGGAATCAGAGGCCGGAATCAGATGCTGGGAATCAGAGGCCTGGAATCAGAGGCGGGGAATCAGAGGCAGGGAATCAGATGCGGGGAATCAGAGGCGGGGAATCAGAGCTGGGGAATCAGAGGCGGGGTATTAGAGTTGGGGAATCAGAGGCGGGGAATCAGATATGTGGAAACAGAGGTGGGGAATCAGAGGCGCGGAAACAGAGGCAGGGAATCAGATATGGGGAATCAGAGGTGGGGCATCAGAGGTTGTGAATCACAGATGGGGAATCAGAGGCGGGGAATCAGAGGCAGGGAATCAGACGCGGGGAATCAGAGGCGGGGATTCAGAGCTGGGGAATCAGAAGCGCGGAATCAGAGTTGGGGAATCAGAGGCGGGGAATCAGATATGGGGAATCAGAGGCAGGGAATCAGAGGCGGGGAATCAGAGGCAGGGAATCAGACGCGGGGAATCTGAGGCGGGGAATCAGAGCTGGGGAATCAGAGGTGGGGAATCAGAGTTGGGGAATCAGAGGCAGGGAATTGGATGTGCGGAATCAGAGAGGGGGAATCAGAGGTGGGGAATCAGAGGCGGTGAATCAGAGATGGGGAATCAGAGGCGGGGAATCAGAGGCAGGAAATCAGACACGGGGATTCAGAGGCTGGGAATCAGACGGGGGGAATCAAAGGCGGGGAATCAGAGCTGGGGAATCTGAGGCAGGGAATCAGAGTTGGGGATTCAGAGGCGGGGAATCAGATATGGGGAAACAGAGGCGGGGAATCAGAGGCGGGCAAACAGAGGCGGGGAATTAGATATGGGGAATCAGAGGTAGGGAATCAGAGGTGGTGAATCAGTGATGGGGAATCACAGGCGGGGAATCAGAGGCAGGGAATAGAACGCAGGGAATCAGAGGCAGGGAATCAGAGCTGGGGAATCAGAGGAGGGGATTCATAGTTTGGAATCAGAGGCGGGAATCAGATATGGGGAAACAGAGGCGGGGAATCAGAGGCGGTGAAACAGAGGCGGGGAATCAGATATGGGGAATCGGATGCAGGGAATCAGAGGCGGGGAATCAGAGCTGGGGAATCAGAGGCGGTGAATCAGAGTTGGGGCATCAGAGGTGGGGAATTAAATATAGGGAAACAGAGGCTGGGAATCAGAGGCGGGGAAACAGAGGCGGGGAATCAAATATAGGGAATCAGGGGTGGGGAATCAGAGGTTGTGAATCAGAGATGGGGAATCAAGGCGGGGAATCAGAGGCAGGGAATCAGACGCGGGGAATCAGAGGCGGGGATTCAGAGCTGGGGAATCAGAGGCGGGGAATCAGAGTTGGGGAATCAGAGGCAGGGAATCAGATATGGGGAATCAGAGGCGGGGAATCAGAGGCGGGGAAACAGAGGCGGGGAATCAGATGTGGGGAATCAGAGGTGGGGAATCAGGGGCAGGGAATCAGTGGCAGGGAATCAGAGGCGGGGAATCAGAGGCGGGGAATCAAAGGCAGGGAATCAGACACGGGGAATCAGAGGCGGGGAATCAGAGATGGGGAATCAGAGGCGGGGAATCAGAGGCAGGGAATCGGATGCCGGGAATCAGAGTCGGGGAATCAGAGCTGGGGAATCAGAGGCGGGGAATCAGAGTTGGGGAATCAGAGGCGGGGAATCAGATATGGGGAAATAGAGGCGGGGAATCAGATATGGGGAATCAGAGGTGTGGAATCAGAGGTTGGGAATCAGCGGCAGGGAATCAGAGTCCGGGAAACTGAGGCAGGGAATCAGATATTGGGTATCAGAGCTGGGGAATCAGAGGCAGGGAATCAGAGGCAGGGAATCAGAGGCAGGGAATCAAACACGGGGAATCAGAGCTGGGGAATCAGAGGCGGGGAATCAGAGTTGGGAATCAGAGGCGGGGAATCAGAGGCGGGGAAACAGAGGCGGGGAATCAGATATGGGGAATCAGAGGTGGGGAATCCGAGGTTGGGAATCAGAGGCAGGGAATCAGAGGCGGAAAATCAGAGGCGGGGAATCAGAGGAAGGGAATCAGATGTGCGGAATCGGAGATGGGGAATCAGAGGCAGGGAATCAGAGGCGGGGAATCAGAGGCGGGGAATCAGAGGCCGGGAATCAGATATGGGGAAACAGAGGCGGGGAATCCGAGGTGGGGAAACAGAGGCGGGGAATCAAATATGGGGAATCAGAGGTGGGGATCAGAGGTTGGGAATCAGAGGCAGGGAATCAGAGGCTTGGAATCAGATGCAGGGAATCAGATGCGGGGAATCAGAGGCGGGGAATCAGAGCTGGGGAATCAGAGGTGGGGAATCAGATTTGGGGAATCAGAGGCGGGGACTTAGATATTGGGAAACAGAGGCGGGGAATCAGAGGCGGGGAAACCCAGGCGGGGAATCAGATATGGGGAATCAGAGGTGGGGAATCAGAGGCAAGGAATCAGACGTGCGGAATCAGAGATGGGGAATCAGAGGCAGGGAATCAGAATCAGAAGCAGGGAATCAGAGGCCGGGAATCAGAGGCCGGAGTCAGATGCTGGGAATCAGAGGCCTGGAATCAGAGGCGGGGAATCAGAGGCAGGGAATCAGATGCGGGGAATCAGAGGCGGGGAATCAGAGCTGGGGAATCAGAGGCGGGGATTCAGAGTTGGGGAATCAGAGGCGGGGAATCAGAGGCGGGGAAACAGAGGCGGGGAATCAGATATGGGGAATCAGAGGTGGGGAATCAGAGGTTGGGAATCAGAAGCAGGGAATCAGAGGCGGGGAATCAGAGGCGGGGAATCAGAGGCAGGGAATCCGATGTGCGGAATCGGAGATGGGGAATCAGAGGCAGGGAATCAGAGGCGGGGAATAAGAGGCGGAGAATCAGAGGCCGGGAATCAGATATGGGGAAACAGAGGCGGGGAATCAGAGGCGGGGAAACAGAGGCGGGGAATCAGATATGGGGAATCAGAGGTGGGGAATCAGAGGTTGGGAATCAGAGGCAGGGAATCAGAGGCTGGGAATCAGATGCAGGGAATCAGATGCGGGGAATCAGAGGCGGGGAATCAGAGGCGGGGAAACAGAGGCGGGGAATCAGATATGGGGAATCAGAGGTGGGGAATCAGAGGTTGGGAATCAGAGGCAGGGAATCAGAGGCTTGGAATCAGATGCAGGGTATCAGATGCGGGGAATCAGAGGCGGGGAATCAGAGCTGGGGAATCAGAGGTGGGGAATCAGATTTGGGGAATCAGAGGTGGGGACTTAGATATTGGGAAACAGAGGCGGGGAATCAGAGGCGGGGAAACAGAGGCGGGGAATCAGATATGGGGAATCAGAGGTGGGGAATCAGAGGCAGGGAATCAGATGTGCGGAATCAGAGATGGGGAATCAGAGGCAGGGAATCAGAATCAGAAGCAGGGAATCAGAGGCCGGGAATCAGAGGCCGGAATCAGATGCTGGGAATCAGAGGCCTGGAATCAGAGGCGGGGAATCAGAGGCAGGGAATCAGATGCGGGGAATCAGAGGCGGGGAATCAGAGCTGGGGAATCAGAGGCGGGGTATTAGAGTTGGGGAATCAGAGGCGGGGAATCAGATATGGGGAAACAGAGGTGGGGAATCAGAGGCGGGGAAACAGAGGCAGGGAATCAGATATGGGGAATCAGAGGTGGGGCATCAGAGGTTGTGAATCACAGATGGGGAATCAGAGGCGGGGAATCAGAGGCAGGGAATCAGACGCGGGGAATCAGAGGCGGGTATTCAGAGCTGGGGAATCAGAAGCGGGGAATCAGAGTTGGGGAATCAGAGGCGGGGAATCAGATATGGGGAATCAGAGGCAGGGAATCAGAGGCGGGGAATCAGAGGCAGGGAATCAGACGCGGGGAATCTGAGGCGGGGAATCAGAGCTGGGGTATCAGAGGTGGGGAATCAGAGTTGGGGAATCAGAGGCAGGGAATTGGATGTGCGGAATCAGAGAGGGGGAATCAGAGGTGGGGAATCAGAGGCGGTGAATCAGAGATGGGGAATCAGAGGCGGGGAATCAGAGGCAGGAAATCAGACACGGGGATTCAGAGGCTGGGAATCAGACGGGGGGAATCAAAGGCGGGGAATCAGAGCTGGGGAATCTTAGGCAGGGAATCAGAGTTGGGTATTCAGAGGCGGGGAATCAGATATGGGGAAACAGAGGCGGGGAATCAGAGGCGGGCAAACAGAGGCGGGGAATTAGATATGGGGAATCAGAGGTAGGGAATCAGAGGTGGTGAATCAGTGATGGGGAATCACAGGCGGGGAATCAGAGGCAGGGAATAGAACGCAGGGAATCAGAGGCAGGGAATCAGAGCTGGGGAATCAGAGGAGGGGATTCATAGTTGGGAATCAGAGGCGGGAATCAGATATGGGGAAACAGAGGCGGGGAATCAGAGGCGGTGAAACAGAGGCGGGGAATCAGATATGGGGAATCGGATGCAGGGAATCATAGGCGGGGAATCAGAGCTGGGGAATCAGAGGCGGTGAATCAGAGTTGGGGCATCAGAGGTGGGGAATTAGATATAGGGAAACAGAGGCGGGGAATCAGAGGCGGGGAAACAGAGGCGGGGAATCAGATATGGGGAATCAGAGTGGGGGAATCAGAGGCAGGGAATCAGAGGCGGGGAATCAGAGGCGGGGAATCAGAGGCCGGGAATCAGATATGGGGAAACAGAGGCGGGGAATCAGAGGCGGGGAAACAGAGGCGGGGAATCAGATATGGGGAATCAGAGGTGGGGAATCAGAGGTTGGGAATCAGAGGCAGGGAATCAGAGGCTTGGAATCAGATGCAGGGAATCAGATGCGGGGAATCAGAGGCGGGGAAACAGAGGCAGGGAATCAGATATGGGGAATCAGAGGTGGGGCATCAGAGGTTGTGAATCACAGATGGGGAATCAGAGGCGGGGAATCAGAGGCAGGGAATCAGACGCGGGGAATCAGAGGCGGGGATTCAGAGCTGGGGAATCAGAAGCGGGGAATCAGAGTTGGGGAATCAGAGGCGGGGAATCAGATATGGGGAATCAGAGGCAGGGAATCAGAGGCGGGGAATCAGAGGCAGGGAATCAGACGCGGGGAATCTGAGGCGGGGAATCAGAGCTGGGGAAT
This sequence comes from Narcine bancroftii, assembly GCF_036971445.1. Classification (NCBI taxonomy): domain Eukaryota; kingdom Metazoa; phylum Chordata; class Chondrichthyes; order Torpediniformes; family Narcinidae; genus Narcine; species Narcine bancroftii. The sequence goes on from NW_027211883.1 coordinate 3,163,185, forward strand.
CAGAGGTGGGGAATCAGAGTTGGGGAATCAGAGGCAGGGAATTGGATGTGCGGAATCAGAGAGGGGGAATCAGAGGTGGGGAATCAGAGGCGGTGAATCAGAGATGGGGAATCTGAGGTGGGGAATCAGAGGCAGGAAATCAGACACGGGGATTCAGAGGCTGGGAATCAGACGGGGGGAATCAAAGGCGGGGAATCAGAGCTGGGGAATCTGAGGCAGGGAATCAGAGTTGGGGATTCAGAGGCGGGGAATCAGATATGGGGAAACAGAGGCGGGGAATCAGAGGCGGGCAAACAGAGGCGGGGAATTAGATATGGGGAATCAGAGGTAGGGAATCAGAGGTGGTGAATCAGTGATGGGGAATCACAGGCGGGGAATCAGAGGCAGGAAATAGAACGCAGGGAATCAGAGGCAGGGAATCAGAGCTGGGGAATCAGAGGAGGGGATTCATAGTTTGGAATCAGAGGCGGGAATCAGATATGGGGAAACAGAGGCGGGGAATCAGAGGCGGTGAAACAGAGGCGGGGAATCAGATATGGGGAATCGGATGCAGGGTATCAGAGGTGGGGAATCAGAGCTGGGGAATCAGAGGCGGTGAATCAGAGTTGGGGCATCAGAGGTGGGGAATTAGATATAGGGAAACAGAGGCGGGGAATCAGAGGCGGGGAAACAGAGGCGGGGAATCAGATATGGGGAATCAGAGTGGGGGAATCAGAGGCAAGGAATCAGATGTGCGGAATCAGAGATGGTGAATAAGAGGCAGGGAATCAGAATCAGAAGCGGGGAATCAGAGGCCGGGAATCAGAGGCCGGGAATCAGATGCTGGGAATAAGAGGCCGGGAATCAGAGGTGGGGAATCAGATATGGGGAATCAGAGGTGGCGAATCAAAGGCGGTGAATCAGAGATGGGGAATCAGAGGCGGGGAATCAGAGGCAGGGAATCAGATGCGGGGAATCAGAGGCGGGGAATCAGAGCTGGCGAATCAGAGGCTGGGAATCAGAGGTGGGCAATCAGAGGCGGGGAATCAGAAATGGGGAATCAGAGGCGGGGAATCAGAGGCGGGGAAACAGAGGCGGGGAATCAAATATAGGGAATCAGGGGTGGGGAATCAGAGGTTGTGAATCAGAGATGGGGAATCAAGGCGGGGAATCAGAGGCAGGGAATCAGACGCGGGGAATCAGAGGCGGGGATTCAGAGCTGGGGAATCAGAGGCGGGGAATCAGAGTTGGGGAATCAGAGGCAGGGAATCAGATATGGGGAATCAGAGGCGGGGAATCAGAGGCGGGGAAACAGAGGCGGGGAATCAGATGTGGGGAATCAGAGGTGGGGAATCAGGGGCAGGGAATCAGTGGCAGGGAATCAGAGGCGGGGAATCAGAGGCGGGGAATCAAAGGCAGGGAATCAGACACGGGGAATCAGAGGCGGGGAATCAGAGATGGGGAATCAGAGGCGGGGAATCAGAGGCAGGGAATCGGATGCCGGGAATCAGAGTCGGGGAATCAGAGCTGGGGAATCAGAGGCGGGGAATCAGAGTTGGGGAATCAGAGGCGGGGAATCAGATATGGGGAAATAGAGGCGGGGAATCAGATATGGGGAATCAGAGGTGTGGAATCAGAGGTTGGGAATCAGAGGCAGGGAATCAGAGTCCGGGAAACTGAGGCGGGGAATCAGATATTGGGTATCAGACCTGGGGAATCAGAGGCAGGGAATCAGAGGCAGGGAATCAGAGGCAGGGAATCAAACACGGGGAATCAGAGCTGGGGAATCAGATGTGCGGAATCGGAGATGGGGAATCAGAGGCAGGGAATCAGAGGCGGGGAATCAGAGGCGGGGAATCAGAGGCCGGGAATCAGATATGGGGAAACAGAGGCGGGGAATCCGAGGTGGGGAAACAGAGGCGGGGAATCAAATATGGGGAATCAGAGGTGGGGAATCAGAGGTTGGGAATCAGAGGCAGGGAATCAGAGGCTTGGAATCAGATGCAGGGAATCAGATGCGGGGAATCAGAGGCGGGGAATCAGAGCTGGGGAATCAGAGGTGGGGAATCAGATTTGGGGAATCAGAGGCGGGGACTTAGATATTGGGAAACAGAGGCGGGGAATCAGAGGCGGGGAAACCCAGGCGGGGAATCAGATATGGGGAATCAGAGGTGGGGAATCAGAGGCAAGGAATCAGACGTGCGGAATCAGAGATGGGGAATCAGAGGCAGGGAATCAGAATCAGAAGCAGGGAATCAGAGGCCGGGAATCAGAGGCCGGAGTCAGATGCTGGGAATCAGAGGCCTGGAATCAGAGGCGGGGAATCAGAGGCAGGGAATCAGATGCGGGGAATCAGAGGCGGGGAATCAGAGCTGGGGAATCAGAGGCGGGGATTCAGAGTTGGGGAATCAGAGGCGGGGAATCAGAGGCGGGGAAACAGAGGCGGGGAATCAGATATGGGGAATCAGAGGTGGGGAATCAGAGGTTGGGAATCAGAAGCAGGGAATCAGAGGCGGGGAATCAGAGGCGGGGAATCAGAGGCAGGGAATCCGATGTGCGGAATCGGAGATGGGGAATCAGAGGCAGGGAATCAGAGGCGGGGAATCAGAGGCGGAGAATCAGAGGCCGGGAATCAGATATGGGGAAACAGAGGCGGGGAATCAGAGGCGGGGAAACAGAGGCGGGGAATCAGATATGGGGAATCAGAGGTGGGGAATCAGAGGTTGGGAATCAGAGGCAGGGAATCAGAGGCTGGGAATCAGATGCAGGGAATCAGATGCGGGGAATCAGAGGCGGGGAATCAGAGGCGGGGAAACAGAGGCGGGGAATCAGATATGGGGAATCAGAGGTGGGGAATCAGAGGTTGGGAATCAGAGGCAGGGAATCAGAGGCTTGGAATCAGATGCAGGGTATCAGATGCGGGGAATCAGAGGCGGGGAATCAGAGCTGGGGAATCAGAGGTGGGGAATCAGATTTGGGGAATCAGAGGTGGGGACTTAGATATTGGGAAACAGAGGCGGGGAATCAGAGGCGGGGAAACAGAGGCGGGGAATCAGATATGGGGAATCAGAGGTGGGGAATCAGAGGCAGGGAATCAGATGTGCGGAATCAGAGATGGGGAATCAGAGGCAGGGAATCAGAATCAGAAGCAGGGAATCAGAGGCCGGGAATCAGAGGCCGGAATCAGATGCTGGGAATCAGAGGCCTGGAATCAGAGGCGGGGAATCAGAGGCAGAGAATCAGATGCGGGGAATCAGAGGCGGGGAATCAGAGCTGGGGAATCAGAGGCGGGGTATTAGAGTTGGGGAATCAGAGGCGGGGAATCAGATATGGGGAAACAGAGGTGGGGAATCAGAGGCGGGGAAACAGAGGCAGGGAATCAGATATGGGGAATCAGAGGTGGGGCATCAGAGGTTGTGAATCACAGATGGGGAATCAGAGGCGGGGAATCAGAGGCAGGGAATCAGACGCGGGGAATCAGAGGCGGGGATTCAGAGCTGGGGAATCAGAAGCGGGGAATCAGAGTTGGGGAATCAGAGGCGGGGAATCAGATATGGGGAATCAGAGGCAGGGAATCAGAGGCGGGGAATCAGAGGCAGGGAATCAGACGCGGGGAATCTGAGGCGGGGAATCAGAGCTGGGGTATCAGAGGTGGGGAATCAGAGTTGGGGAATCAGAGGCAGGGAATTGGATGTGCGGAATCAGAGAGGGGGAATCAGAGGTGGGGAATCAGAGGCGGTGAATCAGAGGCTGGGAATCAGACGGGGGGAATCAAAGGCGGGGAATCAGAGCTGGGGAATCTTAGGCAGGGAATCAGAGTTGGGTATTCAGAGGCGGGGAATCAGATATGGGGAAACAGAGGCGGGGAATCAGAGGCGGGCAAACAGAGGCGGGGAATTAGATATGGGGAATCAGAGGTAGGGAATCAGAGGTGGTGAATCAGTGATGGGGAATCACAGGCGGGGAATCAGAGGCAGGGAATAGAACGCAGGGAATCAGAGGCAGGGAATCAGAGCTGGGGAATCAGAGGAGGGGATTCATAGTTGGGAATCAGAGGCGGGAATCAGATATGGGGAAACAGAGGCGGGGAATCAGAGGCGGTGAAACAGAGGCGGGGAATCAGATATGGGGAATCGGATGCAGGGAATCAGAGGCGGGGAATCAGAGCTGGGGAATCAGAGGCGGTGAATCAGAGTTGGGGCATCAGAGGTGGGGAATTAGATATAGGGAAACAGAGGCGGGGAATCAGAGGCGGGGAAACAGAGGCGGGGAATCAGATATGGGGAATCAGAGTGGGGGAATAAGAGGCAGGGAATCAGATGTGCGGAATCAGAGATGGGGAATAAGAGGCAGGGAATCAGAATCAGAAGCGGGGAATCAGAGGCCGGGAATCAGAGGCCGGGAATCAGATGCTGGGAATAAGAGGCCGGGAATCAGAGGTGGGGAATCAGATATGGGGAATCAGAGGTGGCGAATCAAAGGCGGTGAATCAGAGATGGGGAATCAGAGGCGGGGAATCAGAGGCAGGGAATCAGATGCGGGGAATCAGAGGCGGGGAATCAGAGCTGGCGAATCAGAGGCTGGGAATCAGAGGTGGGCAATCAGAGGCGGGGAATCAGAAATGGGGAATCAGAGGCGGGGAATCAGAGGCGGGGAAACAGAGGCGGGGAATCAAATATAGGGAATCAGAGGTGGGGAATCAGAGGTTGTGAATCAGAGATGGGGAATCAAGGCGGGGAATCAGAGGCAGGGAATCAGACGCGGGGAATCAGAGGCGGGGATTCAGAGCTGGGGAATCAGAGGCGGGGAATCAGAGGCAGGGAATCAGAGGCAGGGAATCAGATATGGGGAATCAGAGGCGGGGAATCAGAGGCGGGGAAACAGAGGCGGGGAATCAGATGTGGGGAATCAGAGGTGGGGAATCAGGGGCAGGGAATCAGTGGCAGGGAATCAGAAGCGGTGAATCAGAGGCGGGGAATCAAAGGCAGGGAATCAGACACGGGGAATCAGAGGCGGGGAATCAGAGATGGGGAATCAGAGGCGGGGAATCAGAGGCAGGGAATCGGATGCCGGGAATCAGAGTCGGGGAATCAGAGCTGGGGAATCAGAGGCGGGGAATCAGAGTTGGGGAATCAGAGGCGGGGAATCAGATATGGGGAAATAGAGGCGGGGAATCAGATATGGGGAATCAGAGGTGTGGAATCAGAGGTTGGGAATCAGAGGCAGGGAATCAGAGTCCGGGAAACTGAGGCGGGGAATCAGATATTGGGAATCAGAGCTGGGGAATCAGAGGCAGGGAATCAGAGGCAGGGAATCAGAGGCAGGGAATCAAACACGGGGAATCAGAGCTGGGAATCAGAGTTGGGAATCAGAGGCGGGGAATCAGAGGCGGGGAAACAGAGGCGGGGAATCAGATATGGGGAATCAGAGGTGGGGAATCCGAGGTTGGGAATCAGAGGCAGGGAATCAGAGGCGGAAAATCAGAGGCGGGGAATCAGAGGAAGGGAATCAGATGTGCGGAATCGGAGATGGGGAATCAGAGGCAGGGAATCAGAGGCGGGGAATCAGAGGCGGGGAATCAGAGGCCGGGAATCAGATATGGGGAAACAGAGGCGGGGAATCCGAGGCGGGGAAACAGAGGCGGGGAATCAAATATGGGGAATCAGAGGTGGGGAATCAGAGGTTGGGAATCAGAGGCAGGGAATCAGAGGCTTGGAATCAGATGCAGGGAATCAGATGCGGGGAATCAGAGGCGGGGAATCAAAGCTGGGGAATCAGAGGTGGGGAATCAGATTTGGGGAATCAGAGGCGGGGACTTAGATATTGGGAAACAGAGGCGGGGAATCAGAGGCGGGGAAACCCAGGCGGGGAATCAGATATGGGGAATCAGAGGTGGGGAATCAGAGGCAAGGAATCAGACGTGCGGAATCAGAGATGGGGAATCAGAGGCAGGGAATCAGAATCAGAAGCAGGGAATCAGAGGCCGGGAATCAGAGGCCGGAGTCAGATGCTGGGAATCAGAGGCCTGGAATCAGAGGCGGGGAATCAGAGGCAGGGAATCAGATGCGGGGAATCAGAGGCGGGGAATCAGAGCTGGGGAATCAGAGGCGGGGATTCAGAGTTGGGGAATCAGAGGCGGGGAATCAGAGGCGGGGAAACAGAGGCGGGGAATCAGATATGGGGAATCAGAGGTGGGGAATCAGAGGTTGGGAATCAGAAGCAGGGAATCAGAGGCGGGGAATCAGAGGCGGGGAATAAGAGGCAGGGAATCCGATGTGCGGAATCGGAGATGGGGAATCAGAGGCAGGGAATCAGAGGCGTGGAATCAGAGGCGGAGAATCAGAGGCCGGGAATCAGATATGGGGAAACAGAGGCGGGGAATCAGAGGCGGGGAAACAGAGGCGGGGAATCAGATATGGGGAATCAGAGGTGGGGAATCAGAGGTTGGGAATCAGAGGCAGGGAATCAGAGGCTGGGAATCAGATGCAGGGAATCAGATGCGGGGAATCAGAGGCGGGGAATCAGAGCTGGGGAATCAGAGGTGGGGAATCAGAGTTGGGGAATCAGAGTCGGGGACTTAGATATGGTGAAACAGAGGCGGGGAATCAGAGGCGGGGAAACAGACGCGGGGAATCAGAGGCGGGGTTTCAGAGCTGGGGAATCAGAGGCGGGGAATCAGAGTTGGGGAATCAGAGGCGGGGAATCAGATATGGGGAATCAGAGGCTGGGAATCAGAGGCGGGGAAACAGAGGCAGGGAATCAGATATGGGGAATCAGAGGTGGGGTATCAGGGGCAGGGAATCAGTGGCAGGGAATCAGAGGCGGGGAAACAGAGGCGGGGAATCAGAGCTGGGGAATCAGAGGCGGGGTATTAGAGTTGGGGAATCAGAGGCGGGGAATCAGAGGCGGGGAATCAGATATGGGGAAGCAGAGGCGGGGAATCAGAGGCGGGCAAACAGAGGCGGGGAATTAGATATGGGGAATCAGAGGTGGGGAATCAGAGGTGGTGAATCAGAGATGGGGAATCACAGGCGGGGAATCAGAGGCCGGGAATCAGATATGGGGAAACAGAGGCGGGGAATCCGAAGCGGGGAAACAGAGGCGGGGAATCAGATATGGGGAATCAGAGGTGGGGAATCAGAGGTTGGGAATCAGAGGCAGGGAATCAGAGGCTTGGAATCAGATGCAGGGTATCAGATGCGGGGAATCAGAGGCGGGGAATCAGAGCTGGGGAATCAGAGGTGGGGAATCAGATTTGGGGAATCAGAGGTGGGGACTTAGATATTGGGAAACAGAGGCGGGGAATCAGAGGCGGGGAAACAGAGGCGGGGAATCAGATATGGGGAATCAGAGGTGGGGAATCAGAGGCAGGGAATCAGATGTGCGGAATCAGAGATGGGGAATCAGAGGCAGGGAATCAGAATCAGAAGCAGGGAATCAGAGGCCGGGAATCAGAGGCCGGAATCAGATGCTGGGAATCAGAGGCCTGGAATCAGAGGCGGGGAATCAGAGGCAGGGAATCAGATGCGGGGAATCAGAGGCGGGGAATCAGAGCTGGGGAATCAGAGGCGGGGTATTAGAGTTGGGGAATCAGAGGCGGGGAATCAGATAAGTGGAAACAGAGGTGGGGAATCAGAGGCGCGGAAACAGAGGCAGGGAATCAGATATGGGGAATCAGAGGTGGGGCATCAGAGGTTGTGAATCACAGATGGGGAATCAGAGGCGGGGAATCAGAGGCAGGGAATCAGACGCGGGGAATCAGAGGCGGGGATTCAGAGCTGGGGAATCAGAAGCGCGGAATCAGAGTTGGGGAATCAGAGGCGGGGAATCAGATATGGGGAATCAGAGGCAGGGAATCAGAGGCGGGGAATCAGAGGCAGGGAATCAGACGCGGGGAATCTGAGGCGGGGAATCAGAGCTGGGGAATCAGAGGTGGGGAATCAGAGTTGGGGAATCAGAGGCAGGGAATTGGATGTGCGGAATCAGAGAGGGGGAATCAGAGGTGGGGAATCAGAGGCGGTGAATCAGAGATGGGGAATCAGAGGCGGGGAATCAGAGGCAGGAAATCAGACACGGGGATTCAGAGGCTGGGAATCAGACGGGGGGAATCAAAGGCGGGGAATCAGAGCTGGGGAATCTGAGGCAGGGAATCAGAGTTGGGGATTCAGAGGCGGGGAATCAGATATGGGGAAACAGAGGCGGGGAATCAGAGGCGGGCAAACAGAGGCGGGGAATTAGATATGGGGAATCAGAGGTAGGGAATCAGAGGTGGTGAATCAGTGATGGGGAATCACAGGCGGGGAATCAGAGGCAGGGAATAGAACGCAGGGAATCAGAGGCAGGGAATCAGAGCTGGGGAATCAGAGGAGGGGATTCATAGTTTGGAATCAGAGGCGGGAATCAGATATGGGGAAACAGAGGCGGGGAATCAGAGGCGGTGAAACAGAGGCGGGGAATCAGATATGGGGAATCGGATGCAGGGAATCAGAGGCGGGGAATCAGAGCTGGGGAATCAGAGGCGGTGAATCAGAGTTGGGGCATCAGAGGTGGGGAATTAAATATAGGGAAACAGAGGCTGGGAATCAGAGGCGGGGAAACAGAGGCGGGGAATCAGATATGTGGAATCAGAGTGGGGGAATCAGAGGCAGGGAATCAGATGTGCGGAATCAGAGATGGTGAATAAGAGGCAGGGAATCAGAATCAGAAGCGGGGAATCAGAGGCCGGGAATCAGAGGCCGGGAATCAGATGCTGGGAATAAGAGGCCGGGAATCAGAGGTGGGGAATCAGATATGGGGAATCAGAGGTGGCGAATCAAAGGCGGTGAATCAGAGAAGGGGAATCAGAGGCGGGGAATCAGAGGCAGGGAATCAGATGCGGGGAATCAGAGGCGGGGAATCAGAGCTGGGGAATCAGAGGCGGGGAATCAGAGTTGGGGAATCAGAGGCAGGGAATCAGATATGGGGAATCAGAGGCGGGGAATCAGAGGCGGGGAAACAGAGGCGGGGAATCAGATGTGGGGAATCAGAGGTGGGGAATCAGGGGCAGGGAATCAGTAGCACGGAATCAGAGGCGGGGAATCAGAGGCGGGGAATCAAAGGCAGGGAATCAGACACGGGGAATCAGAGGCGGGGAATCAGAGATGGGGAATCAGAGGCGGGGAATCAGAGGCAGGGAATCGGATGCCGGGATTCAGAGTCGGGGAATCAGAGCTGGGGAATCAGAGGCGGGGAATCAGAGTTGGGGAATCAGAGGCGGGGAATCAGATATGGGGAAATAGAGGCGGGGAATCAGATATGGGGAATCAGAGGTGTGGAATCAGAGGTTGGGAATCAGAGGCAGGGAATCAGAGTCCGGGAAACTGAGGCGGGGAATCAGATATTGGGTATCAGAGCTGGGGAATCAGAGGCAGGGAATCAGAGGCAGGGAATCAGAGGCAGGGAATCAAACACGGGGAATCAGAGCTGGGGAATCAGAGGCGGGGAATCAGAGTTGGGAATCAGAGGCGGGGAATCAGAGGCGGGGAAACAGAGGCGGGGAATCAGATATGGGGAATCAGAGGTGGGGAATCCGAGGTTGGGAATCAGAGGCAGGGAATCAGAGGCGGAAAATCAGAGGCGGGGAATCAGAGGAAGGGAATCAGATGTGCGGAATCGGAGATGGGGAATCAGAGGCAGGGAATCAGAGGCGGGGAATCAGAGGCGGGGAATCAGAGGCCGGGAATCAGATATGGGGAAACAGAGGCGGGGAATCCGAGGTGGGGAAACAGAGGTGGGGAATCAAATATGGGGAATCAGAGGTGGGGAATCAGAGGTTGGGAATCAGAGGCAGGGAATCAGAGGCTTGGAATCAGATGCAGGGAATCAGATGCGGGGAATCAGAGGCGGGGAATCAGAGCTGGGGAATCAGAGGTGGGGAATCAGATTTGGGGAATCAGAGGCGGGGACTTAGATATTGGGAAACAGAGGCGGGGAATCAGAGGCGGGGAAACCCAGGCGGGGAATCAGATATGGGGAATCAGAGGTAAGGAATCAGAGGCAAGGAATCAGACGTGCGGAATCAGAGATGGGGAATCAGAGGCAGGGAATCAGAATCAGAAGCAGGGAATCAGAGGCCGGGAATCAGAGGCCGGAGTCAGATGCTGGGAATCAGAGGCCTGGAATCAGAGGCGGGGAATCAGAGGCAGGGAATCAGATGCGGGGAATCAGAGGCGGGGAATCAGAGCTGGGGAATCAGAGGCGGGGATTCAGAGTAGGGGAATCAGAGGCGGGGAATCAGAGGCGGGGAAACAGAGGCGGGGAATCAGATATGGGGAATCAGAGGTGGGGAATCAGAGGTTGGGAATCAGAAGCAGGGAATCAGAGGCGGGGAATCAGAGGCGGGGAATCAGAGGCAGGGAATCCGATGTGCGGAATCGGAGATGGGGAATCAGAGGCAGGGAATCAGAGGCGGGGAATCAGAGGCGGAGAATCAGAGGCCGGGAATCAGATATGGGGAAACAGAGGCGTGGAATCAGAGGCGGGGAAACAGAGGCGGGGAATCAGATATGGGGAATCAGAGGTGGGGAATCAGAGGTTGGGAATCAGAGGCAGGGAATCAGAGGCTGGGAATCAGATGCAGGGAATCAGATGCGGGGAATCAGAGGCGGGGAATCAGAGCTGGGGAATCAGAGGTGGGGAATCAGAGTTGGGGAATCAGAGTCGGGGACTTAGATATGGGGAAACAGAGGCGGGGAATCAGAGTCGGGGAAACAGACGCGGGGAATCAGAGGCGGGGTTTCAGAGCTGGGGTATCAGGGGCAGGGAATCAGTGGCAGGGAATCAGAGGCGGGGAAACAGAGGCGGGGAATCAGAGGCAGGGAATCAGACACGGGGAATCAGATATGGGGAAACAGAGGCGGGGAATCAGAGGTGGGCAAACAGAGGCGGGGAATTAGATATGGGGAATCAGATGTGGGGAATCAGAGGTGGTGAATCAGAGATGGGGAATCACAGGCGGGGAATCAGAGGCAGGGAATAGAACGCGGGGAATCAGAGGCGGGGAATCAGAGCAGGGGAATCAGAGGCGGGGAATCATAGTTGGGAATCAGAGGCGGGGAATCAGATATGGGGAAACAGAGGCGGGGAATCAAAGGTGGGGAAACAGAGGCGGGGAATCAGATATGGGGAATCGGATGCGGGGAATCAGAGGCGGGGAATAGGAGCTGGGGAATCAGAGGCGGGGTATCAGAGTTGGGGCATCTGAGGTGGGGTATTAGATATGGGGAAACAGAGGCGGGGAATCAGAGGCGGGGAAACAGAGGCGAGGAATCAGATATGGGGTATCAGAGGTGGGGAATCAGAGGCAGGGAATCAGATGTGCGGAATCAGAGATGGGGAATCAGAGGCAGGGAATCAGAATCACAAGCGGGGAATCAGAGGCCGGGAATCAGAGGTGGGGAATCGGAGTCCGGGAATCAGAGATGGGGATTCAGAGGCGGGGAATGATATATGGGGAATCAGAGGCGGGGAATCAGAGGCGGGGTAACAGAGGTGGGGAATCAGATATGGGGAATCAGAGGTGGCGAATCAAAGGCGGTGAATCAGAGATGGGGAATCAGAGGCGGGGAATCAGAGGCAGGGAATCAAACACGGGGAATCAGAGGCGGGGAATCAGAGCTGGGGAATCAGAGGCGGGGAATCAGAGTTGGGGAATCAGAGGCGGGGAATCAGATATGGGGAAACAGGGGCGGGCAATCAGAGGCAGGGAAACAGAGGCGGGGAATCAGATATGGGGAATCAGGGGTGGGGAATCAGAGGTTGGGAATCAGAGGCAGGGATTCAGAGGCGTGGAAACAGAGGCGGGGATTCAGATATGGGGAATCAGAGGTGGGGAATCAGGGGCGTGGAATCAGAGGCAGGGAATTAGATGTGGTGAATCAGAGATGGGGAATCAGAGGCAGGGAATCAGAATCAGAAGCGGGGTATCAGTGGCCGGGAATCAGAGGAAGGTAATCAGAGGCAGGGGATCAAACACGGGGAATCAGAGGCTGGGAATCAGAGCTGGGGAATCAGAGGCGGGGAATCAGAGCTGGGGAATCACAGGCGGGGAATCAGAGATGGGGAATCAGAGGCGGGGAATCAGAGGCAGGGAATCTAATGCGGGGAATCAGAGGCGGGGAATCAGAGCTGGCGAATCAGAGGCGGGGAATCAGAGGTGGGCAATCAGAGGATGGGAATCAGATATGGGGAATCAGAGTCGGGGAATCAGAGCTGGGGAATCACAGGCGGGGAATCAGAGTTGGGGAATCAGAGGCGGGGAATCAGATATGGGGAAACAGAGGCGGGGAATCAGAGGCGGTGAAACAGAGGCGGGGAATCAGATATTGGGAATCAGAGGTGGGGAATCAGAGGTTGGGAATCAGAGGCCTGGAATCAGAGGCGTGGAATCAGAGGCAGGGAATCAGATGCGGGGAATCAGAGGAGGGGAATCAGAGCTGGGGAATCAGAGGCGGGGTATTAGAGTTGGGGAATCAGAGGCGGGGAATCAGACGCGGGGAATCAGAGGGGGGGAATCATAGCTGGCGAATCAGAGGCGGGGAATCAGAGGTGGGCAATCAGAGGCCGGGAATCAGAGGTGGTGAATCAGAGATGGGGAATCAGAGGCGGGGAATCAGTGGCAGGGAATCAGATATGGGGAATCAGAGGCGTGGAATCAGAGGCAGGGAATCAGACACGGGGAATCAGACACGGTGAATCAGAGGTGGGGAATCAGAGATGGGGAATCAGAGGCGGGGAATCAGAGGCAGGAAATCAGACACGGGGATTCAGAGGCTGGGAATCAGACGGGGGGAATCAAAGGCGGGGAATCAGAGCTGGGGAATCAGAGGCAGGGAATCAGAGGTGGGGAATCAGATATGGGGAATCAGAGGCTGGTATTCAGAGGCGGGGAATCAGAGGCAGGGAATCAGACACGGGGAATCAGAGGTGGGGAATCAGAGATGGGGAATCAGAGGCGGGGAATCAGATTTGGGGAATCAGAGGTGGGGTATCAGGGGCAGGGAATCAGTGGCAGGGAATCAGAGGCGGGGAAACAGAGGCGGGGAATCAGAGGCAGGGAATCAGACACGGGGAATCAGATATGGGGAAACAGAGGCGGGGAATCAGAGGCGGGCAAACAGAGGCGGGGAATTAGATATGGGGAATCAGAGGTGGGGAATCAGAGGTGGTGAATCAGAGATGGGGAATCACAGGCGGGGAATCAGAGGCAGGGAATAGAAAGCGGGGAATCAGAGGCGGGGAATCAGAGGCGGGGAATAGGAGCTGGGGAATCAGAGGCGGGGTATCAGAGTTGGGGCATCTGAGGTGGGGAATTAGATATGGGGAAACAGAGGCGGGGAATCAGAGGCGGGGAAACAGAGGCGAGGAATCAGATATGGGGAATCAGAGGTGGGGAATCAGAGGCAGGGAATCAGATGTGCGGAATCAGAGATGGGGAATCAGAGGCAGGGAATCAGAATCACAAGCGGGGAATCAGAGGCCGGGAATCAGAGGCCGGGATTCAGATGCCGGGAATAAGAGGCCGGGAATCAGAGGTGGGGAATCAGAGTCCGGGAATCAGAGATGGGGATTCAGAGGCGGGGAATGATATATGGGGAATCAGAGGCGGGGAATCAGAGGCGGGGTAACAGAGGTGGGGAATCAGATATGGGGAATCAGAGGTGGCGAATCAAAGGCGGTGAATCAGAGATGGGGAATCAGAGGCGGGGAATCAGAGGCAGGGAATCAAACACGGGGAATCAGAGGCGGGGAATCAGAGCTGGGGAATCAGAGGCGGGGAATCAGAGTTGGGGAATAAGAGGCGGGGAATCAGATATGGGGAAACAGGGGCGGGGAGTCAGAGGCAGGGAAACAGGCGGGGAATCAGATATGGGGAATCAGGGGTGGGGAATCAGAGGTTGGGAATCAGAGGCAGGGAATCAGAGGCGTGGAAACAGAGGCGGGGATTCAGATATGGGGAATCAGAGGTGGGGAATCAGGGGCGTGGAATCAGAGGCAGGGAATTAGATGTGGTGAATCAGAGATGGGGAATCAGAGGCTGGGAATCAGAGGCAGGAAATCAGACACGGGGATTCAGAGGCTGGGAATCAGACAGGGGGAATCAAAGGCGGGGAATCAGAGCTGGGGAATCAGAAGCAGGGAATCAGAGGCGGGGAATCAGATATGGGGAATCAGAGGCTGGTATTCAGAGGCGGGGAATCATAGGCAGGGAATCAGACACGGGGAATAAGAGGTGGGGAATCAGAGATGTGGAATCAGAGGCGGGGAATCAGAGTTGGGGAATCAGAGGCAGGGAATCGAATGTGCGGAATCAGAGATGGGGAATCAGAGGTGGGGAATCAGAGGCGGTGAATCAGAGATGGGGAATCAGAGGCGGGGAATCAGAGGCAGGAAATCAGACACGGGGATTCAGAGGCTGGGAATCAGACGGGGGGAATCAAAGGCGGGGAATCAGAGCTGCGGAATCAGAGGCAGGGAATCAGAGTTGGGGATTCAGAGACGGGGAATCAGATATGGGGAAACAGAGGCGGGGAATCAGAGGCGGGCAAACAGAGGCGGGGAATTAGATATGGGGAATCAGATGTGGGGAATCAGAGGTGGTGAATCAGTGATGGGGAATCACAGGCGGGGAATCAGAGGCAGGGAATAGAATGCAGGGAATCAGAGGCAGGGAATCAGAGCTGGGGAATCAGAGGCGGGGAATCATAGTTGGGAATCAGAGGCGGGGAATCAGATATGGGGAAACAGAGGCGGGGAAGCAGAGTAGGAGAATCAGAGGTGGGGAATCAGATATGGGGAAACAGGGGCGGGGAATCAGAGGCGGGGAAACAGAGGCGGGGAATCAGATATGGGGAATCAGAGGTGTGGAATCAGAGGTTGGGAATCAGAGGCGGGGAAACAGAGGAGGGGAATCAGATATGGGGAATCAGAGGTGGCGAACTAAAGGCGGTGAATCAGAGATGGGGAATCAGGGCAGGGAATCAGAGGCAGGGAATCAAACACGGGGAATCAGAGGCGTGGAATCAGAGCTGGGGAATCAGAGGCGGGGATTCAGAGTTGGGGAATCAGAGGCGGGGAATCAGAGGCGGGGAAACAGAGGCGGGGAATCAGATATGGGGAATCAGAGGTGGGGAATCAGAGGTTGGGAATCAGAAGCAGGGAATCAGAGGCGGGGAATCAGAGGCGGGGAATCAGAGGCAGGAAATCCGATGTGCGGAATCGGAGATGGGGAATCAGAGCTGGGGAATCAGAGGAGGGGATTTATAGTTTGGAATCAGAGGCGGGAATCAGATATGGGGAAACAGAGGCGGGGAATCAGAGGCGGTGAAACAGAGGCGGGGAATCAGATATGGGGAATCGGATGCAGGGAATCAGAGGCGGGGAATCAGAGCTGGGGAATCAGAGGCGGTGAATCAGAGTTGGGGCATCAGAGGTGGGGAATTAGATATAGGGAAACAGAGGCGGGGAATCAGAGGCGGGGAAACAGAGGCGGGGAATCAGATATGGGGAATCAGAGTGGGGGAATCAGAGGCAGGGAATCAGATGTGCGGAATCAGAGATGGTGAATAAGAGGCAGGGAATCAGAATCAGAAGCGGGGAATCAGAGGCCGGGAATCAGAGGCCGGGAATCAGATGCTGGGAATAAGAGGCCGGGAATCAGAGGTGGGGAATCAGATATGGGGAATCAGAGGTGGCGAATCAAAGGCGGTGAATCAGAGATGGGGAATCAGAGGCGGGGAATCAGAGGCAGGGAATCAGATGCGGGGAATCAGAGGCGGGGAATCAGAGCTGGCGAATCAGAGGCTGGGAATCAGAGGTGGGCAATCAGAGGCGGGGAATCAGAAATTGGGAATCAGAGGCGGGGAATCAGAGGCGGGGAAACAGAGGCGGGGAATCAAATATAGGGAATCAGGGGTGGGGAATCAGAGGTTGTGAATCAGAGATGGGGAATCAAGGCGGGGAATCAGAGGCAGGGAATCAGACGCGGGGAATCAGAGGCGGGGATTCAGAGCTGGGGAATCAGAGGCGGGGAATCAGAGTTGGGGAATCAGAGGCAGGGAATCAGATATGGGGAATCAGAGGCGGGGAATCAGAGGCGGGGAAACAGAGGCGGGGAATCAGATGTGGGGAATCAGAGGTGGGGAATCAGGGGCAGGGAATCAGTGGCAGGGAATCAGAGGCGGGGAATCAGAGGCGGGGAATCAAAGGCAGGGAATCAGACACGGGGAATCAGAGGCGGGGAATCAGAGATGGGGAATCAGAGGCGGGGAATCAGAGGCAGGGAATCGGATGCCGGGAATCAGAGTCGGGGAATCAGAGCTGGGGAATCAGAGGCGGGGAATCAGAGTTGGGGAATCAGAGGCGGGGAATCAGATATGGGGAAATAGAGGCGGGGAATCAGATATGGGGAATCAGAGGTGTGGAATCAGAGGTTGGGAATCAGAGGCAGGGAATCAGAGTCCGGGAAACTGAGGCGGGGAATCAGATATTGGGTATCAGACCTGGGGAATCAGAGGCAGGGAATCAGAGGCAGGGAATCAGAGGCAGGGAATCAAACACGGGGAATCAGAGCTGGGGAATCAGAGGCGGGGAATCAGAGTTGGGAATCAGAGGCGGGGAATCAGAGGCGGGGAAACAGAGGCGGGGAATCAGATATGGGGAATCAGAGGTGGGGAATCCGAGGTTGGGAATCAGAGGCAGGGAATCAGAGGCGGAAAATCAGAGGCGGGGAATCAGAGGAAGGGAATCAGATGTGCGGAATCGGAGATGGGGAATCAGAGGCAGGGAATCAGAGGCGGGGAATCAGAGGCGGGGAATCAGAGGCCGGGAATCAGATATGGGGAAACAGAGGCGGGAAATCCGAGGTGGGGAAACAGAGGCGGGGAATCAAATATGGGGAATCAGAGGTGGGGAATCAGAGGTTGGGAATCAGAGGCAGGGAATCAGAGGCTTGGAATCAGATGCAGGGAATCAGATGCGGGGAATCAGAGGCGGGGAATCAGAGCTGGGGAATCAGAGGTGGGGAATCAGATTTGGGGAATCAGAGGCGGGGACTTAGATATTGGGAAACAGAGGCGGGGAATCAGAGGCGGGGAAACCCAGGCGGGGAATCAGATATGGGGAATCAGAGGTGGGGAATCAGAGGCAAGGAATCAGACGTGCGGAATCAGAGATGGGGAATCAGAGGCAGGGAATCAGAATCAGAAGCAGGGAATCAGAGGCCGGGAATCAGAGGCCGGAGTCAGATGCTGGGAATCAGAGGCCTGGAATCAGAGGCGGGGAATCAGAGGCAGGGAATCAGATGCGGGGAATAAGAGGCGGGGAATCAGAGCTGGGGAATCAGAGGCGGGGATTCAGAGTTGGGGAATCAGAGGCGGGGAATCAGAGGCGGGGAAACAGAGGCGGGGAATCAGATATGGGGAATCAGAGGTGGGGAATCAGAGGTTGGGAATCAGAAGCAGGGAATCAGAGGCGGGGAATCAGAGGCGGGGAATCAGAGGCAGGGAATCCGATGTGCGGAATCGGAGATGGGGAATCAGAGGCAGGGAATCAGAGGCGGCGAATCAGAGGCGGAGAATCAGAGGCCGGGAATCAGATATGGGGAAACAGAGGCGGGGAATCAGAGGCGGGGAAACAGAGGCGGGGAATCAGATATGGGGAATCAGAGGTGGGGAATCAGAGGTTGGGAATCAGAGGCAGGGAATCAGAGGCTGGGAATCAGATGCAGGGAATCAGATGCGGGGAATCAGAGGCGGGGAATCAGAGCTGGGGAATCAGAGGTGGGGAATCAGAGTTGGGGAATCAGAGTCGGGGACTTAGATATGGGGAAACAGAGGCGGGGAATCAGAGGCGGGGAAACAGACGCGGGGAATTAGAGGCGGGGTTTCAGAGCTGGGGAATCAGAGGCGGGGAATCAGAGTTGGGGAATCAGAGGCGGGGAATCAGATATGGGGAATCAGAGGCGGGGAATCAGAGGCGGGGAAACAGAGGCAGGGAATCAGATATGGGGAATCAGAGGTGGGGTATCAGGGGCAGGGAATCAGTGGCAGGGTATCAGAGGCGGGGACACAGAGGCGGGGAATCAGAGGCAGGGAATCAGACACGGGGAATCAGATATGGGGAAACAGAGGCGGGGAATCAGAGGCGGGGAATCAGAGCTGGGGAATCAGAGGCGGGGTATTAGAGTTGGGGAATCAGAGGCGGGGAATCAGATATGTGGAAACAGAGGTGGGGAATCAGAGGCGGGGAAACAGAGGCAGGGAATCAGATATGGGGAATCAGAGGTGGGGCATCAGAGGTTGTGAATCACAGATGGGGAATCAGAGGCGGGGAATCAGAGGCAGGGAATCAGACGCGGGGAATCAGAGGCGGGGATTCAGAGCTGGGGAATCAGAAGCACGGAATCAGAGTTGGGGAATCAGAGGCGGGGAATCAGATATGGGGAATCAGAGGCAGGGAATCAGAGGCGGGGAATCAGAGGCAGGGAATCAGACGCGGGGAATCTGAGGCGGGGAATCAGAGCTGGGGAATCAGAGGTGGGGAATCAGAGTTGGGGAATCAGAGGCAGGGAATTGGATGTGCGGAATCAGAGAGGGGGAATCAGAGGTGGGGAATCAGAGGCGGTGAATCAGAGATGGGGAATCAGAGGCGGGGAATCAGAGGCAGGAAATCAGACACGGGGATTCAGAGGCTGGGAATCAGACGGGGGGAATCAAAGGCGGGGAATCAGAGCTGGGGAATCTGAGGCAGGGAATCAGAGTTGGGGATTCAGAGGCGGGGAATCAGATATGGGGAAACAGAGGCGGGGAATCAGAGGCGGGCAAACAGAGGCGGGGAATTAGATATGGGGAATCAGAGGTAGGGAATCAGAGGTGGTGAATCAGTGATGGGGAATCACAGGCGGGGAATCAGAGGCAGGGAATAGAACGCAGGGAATCAGAGGCAGGGAATCAGAGCTGGGGAATCAGAGGAGGGGATTCATAGTTTGGAATCAGAGGCGGGAATCAGATATGGGGAAACAGAGGCGGGGAATCAGAGGCGGTGAAACAGAGGCGGGGAATCAGATATGGGGAATCGGATGCAGGGAATCAGAGGCGGGGAATCAGAGCTGGGGAATCAGAGGCGGTGAATCAGAGTTGGGGCATCAGAGGTGGGGAATTAGATATAGGGAAACAGAGGCTGGGAATCAGAGGCGGGGAAACAGAGGCGGGGAATCAGATATGGGGAATCAGAGTGGGGGAATCAGAGGCAGGGAATCAGATGTGCGGAATCAGAGATGGTGAATAAGAGGCAGGGAATCAGAATCAGAAGCGGGGAATCAGAGGCCGGGAATCAGAGGCCGGGAATCAGATGCTGGGAATAAGAGGCCGGGAATCAGAGGTGGGGAATCAGATATGGGGAATCAGAGGTGGCGAATCAAAGGCGGTGAATCAGAGATGGGGAATCAGAGGCGGGGAATCAGAGGCAGGGAATCAGATGCGGGGAATCAGAGGCGGGGAATCAGAGCTGGGGAATCAGAGGCGGGGAATCAGAGTTGGGGAATCAGAGGCAGGGAATCAGATATGGGGAATCAGAGGCGGGGAATCAGAGGCGGGGAAACAGAGGCGGGGAATCAGATGTTGGGAATCAGAGGTGGGGAATCAGGGGCAGGGAATCAGTAGCACGGAATCAGAGGCGGGGAATCAGAGGCGGGGAATCAAAGGCAGGGAATCAGACACGGGGAATCAGAGGCGGGGAATCAGAGATGGGGAATCAGAGGCGGGGAATCAGAGGCAGGGAATCGGATGCCGGGATTCAGAGTCGGGGAATCAGAGCTGGGGAATCAGAGGCGGGGAATCAGAGTTGGGGAATCAGAGGCGGGGAATCAGATATGGGGAAATAGAGGCGGGGAATCAGATATGGGGAATCAGAGGTGTGGAATCAGAGGTTGGGAATCAGAGGCAGGGAATCAGAGTCCGGGAAACTGAGGCGGGGAATCAGATATTGGGTATCAGAGCTGGGGAATCAGAGGCAGGGAATCAGAGGCAGGGAATCAGAGGCAGGGAATCAAACACGGGGAATCAGAGCTGGGGAATCAGAGGCGGGGAATCAGAGTTGGGAATCAGAGGCGGGGAATCAGAGGCGGGGAAACAGAGGCGGAGAATCAGATATGGGGAATCAGAGGTGGGGAATCCGAGGTTGGGAATCAGAGGCAGGGAATCAGAGGCGGAAAATCAGAGGCGGGGAATCAGAGGAAGGGAATCAGATGTGCGGAATCGGAGATGGGGAATCAGAGGCAGGGAATCAGAGGCGGGGAATCAGAGGCGGGGAATCAGAGGCCGGGAATCAGATATGGGGAAACAGAGGCGGGGAATCCGAGGTGGGGAAACAGAGGCGGGGAATCAAATATGGGGAATCAGAGGTGGGGAATCAGAGGTTGGGAATCAGAGGCAGGGAATCAGAGGCTTGGAATCAGATGCAGGGAATCAGATGCGGGGAATCAGAGGCGGGGAATCAGAGCTGGGGAATCAGAGGTGGGGAATCAGATTTGGGGAATCAGAGGCGGGGACTTAGATATTGGGAAACAGAGGCGGGGAATCAGAGGCGGGGAAACCCAGGCGGGGAATCAGATATGGGGAATCAGAGGTGGGGAATCAGAGGCAAGGAATCAGACGTGCGGAATCAGAGATGGGGAATCAGAGGCAGGGAATCAGAATCAGAAGCAGGGAATCAGAGGCCGGGAATCAGAGGCCGGAGTCAGATGCTGGGAATCAGAGGCCTGGAATCAGAGGCGGAGAATCAGAGGCAGGGAATCAGATGCGGGGAATCAGAGGCGGGAAATCAGAGCTGGGGAATCAGAGGCGGGGATTCAGAGTTGGGGAATCAGAGGCGGGGAATCAGAGGCGGGGAAACAGAGGCGGGGAATCAGATATGGGGAATCAGTGGTGGGGAATCAGAGGTTGGGAATCAGAAGCAGGGAATCAGAGGCGGGGAATCAGAGGCGGGGAATCAGAGGCAGGGAATCCGATGTGCGGAATCGGAGATGGGGAATCAGAGGCAGGGAATCAGAGGCGGGGAATCAGAGGCGGAGAATCAGAGGCCGGGAATCAGATATGGGGAAACAGAGGCGGGGAATCAGAGGCGGGGAAACAGAGGCGGGGAATCAGATATGGGGAATCAGAGGTGGGGAATCAGAGGTTGGGAATCAGAGGCAGGGAATCAGAGGCTGGGAATCAGATGCAGGGAATCAGATGCGGGGAATCAGAGGCGGGGAATCAGAGCTGGGGAATCAGAGGTGGGGAATCAGAGTTGGGGAATCAGAGTCGGGGACTTAGATATGGGGAAACAGAGGCGGGGAATCAGAGGCGGGGAAACAGACGCGGGGAATCAGAGGCGGGGTTTCAGAGCTGGGGTATCAGGGGCAGGGAATCAGTGGCAGGGAATCAGAGGCGGGGAAACAGAGGCGGGGAATCAGAGGCAGGGAATCAGACACGGGGAATCAGATATGGGGAAACAGAGGCGGGGAATCAGAGTTGGGCAAACAGAGGCGGGGAATTAGATATGGGGAATCAGATGTGGGGAATCAGAGGTGGTGAATCAGAGATGGGGAATCACAGGCGGGGAATCAGAGGCAGGGAATAGAACGCGGGGAATCAGAGGCGGGGAATCAGAGCTGGGGAATCAGAGGCGGGGAATCATAGTTGGGAATCAGAGGCGGGGAATCAGATATGGGGAAACAGAGGCGGGGAATCAAAGGTGGGGAAACAGAGGCGGGGAATCAGATATGGGGAATCGGATGCGGGGAATCAGAGGCGGGGAATAGGAGCTGGGGAATCAGAGGCGGGGTATCAGAGTTGGGGCATCTGAGGTGGGGTATTAGATATGGGGAAACAGAGGCGGGGAATCAGAGGCGGGGAAACAGAGGCGAGGAATCAGATATGGGGAATCAGAGGTGGGGAATCAGAGGCAGGGAATCAGATGTGCGGAATCAAAGATGGGGAATCAGAGGCAGGGAATCAGAATCACAAGCGGGGAATCAGAGGCCGGGAATCAGAGATGGGGAATCAGAGGCAGGGAATCAGAGGCGGGGAATCAGAGGCGGAGAATCAGAGGCCGGGAATCAGATATGGGGAAACAGAGGCGGGGAATCAGAGGCGGGGAAACAGAGGCGGGGAATCAGATATGGGGAATCAGAGGTGGGGAATCAGAGGTTGGGAATCAGAGGCAGGGAATCAGAGGCTGGGAATCAGATGCAGGGAATCAGATGCGGGGAATCAGAGGCGGGGAATCAGAGCTGGGGAATCAGAGGTGGGGAATCAGAGTTGGGGAATCAGAGTCGGGGACTTAGATATGGGGAAACAGAGGCGGGGAATCAGAGGCGGGGAAACAGACGCGGGGAATTAGAGGCGGGGTTTCAGAGCTGGGGAATCAGAGGCGGGGAATCAGAGTTGGGGAATCAGAGGCGGGGAATCAGATATGGGGAATCAGAGGCGGGGAATCAGAGGCGGGGAAACAGAGGCAGGGAATCAGATATGGGGAATCAGAGGTGGGGTATCAGGGGCAGGGAATCAGTGGCAGGGTATCAGAGGCGGGGACACAGAGGCGGGGAATCAGAGGCAGGGAATCAGACACGGGGAATCAGATATGGGGAAACAGAGGCGGGGAATCAGAGGCGGGGAATCAGAGCTGGGGAATCAGAGGCGGGGTATTAGAGTTGGGGAATCAGAGGCGGGGAATCAGATATGTGGAAACAGAGGTGGGGAATCAGAGGCGGGGAAACAGAGGCAGGGAATCAGATATGGGGAATCAGAGGTGGGGCATCAGAGGTTGTGAATCACAGATGGGGAATCAGAGGCGGGGAATCAGAGGCAGGGAATCAGACGCGGGGAATCAGAGGCGGGGATTCAGAGCTGGGGAATCAGAAGCACGGAATCAGAGTTGGGGAATCAGAGGCGGGGAATCAGATATGGGGAATCAGAGGCAGGGAATCAGAGGCGGGGAATCAGAGGCAGGGAATCAGACGCGGGGAATCTGAGGCGGGGAATCAGAGCTGGGGAATCAGAGGTGGGGAATCAGAGGTGGGGAATCAGAGGCGGTGAATCAGAGATGGGGAATCAGAGGCGGGGAATCAGAGGCAGGAAATCAGACACGGGGATTCAGAGGCTGGGAATCAGACGGGGGGAATCAAAGGCGGGGAATCAGAGCTGGGGAATCTGAGGCAGGGAATCAGAGTTGGGGATTCAGAGGCGGGGAATCAGATATGGGGAAACAGAGGCGGGGAATCAGAGGCGGGCAAACAGAGGCGGGGAATTAGATATGGGGAATCAGAGGTAGGGAATCAGAGGTGGTGAATCAGTGATGGGGAATCACAGGCGGGGAATCAGAGGCAGGGAATAGAACGCAGGGAATCAGAGGCAGGGAATCAGAGCTGGGGAATCAGAGGAGGGGATTCATAGTTTGGAATCAGAGGCGGGAATCAGATATGGGGAAACAGAGGCGGGGAATCAGAGGCGGTGAAACAGAGGCGGGGAATCAGATATGGGGAATCGGATGCAGGGAATCAGAGGCGGGGAATCAGAGCTGGGGAATCAGAGGCGGTGAATCAGAGTTGGGGCATCAGAGGTGGGGAATTAGATATAGGGAAACAGAGGCTGGGAATCAGAGGCGGGGAAACAGAGGCGGGGAATCAGATATGGGGAATCAGAGTGGGGGAATCAGAGGCAGGGAATCAGATGTGCGGAATCAGAGATGGTGAATAAGAGGCAGGGAATCAGAATCAGAAGCGGGGAATCAGAGGCCGGGAATCAGAGGCCGGGAATCAGATGCTGGGAATAAGAGGCCGGGAATCAGAGGTGGGGAATCAGATATGGGGAATCAGAGGTGGCGAATCAAAGGCGGTGAATCAGAGATGGGGAATCAGAGGCGGGGAATCAGAGGCAGGGAATCAGATGCGGGGAATCAGAGGCGGGGAATCAGAGCTGGGGAATCAGAGGCGGGGAATCAGAGTTGGGGAATCAGAGGCAGGGAATCAGATATGGGGAATCAGAGGCGGGGAATCAGAGGCGGGGAAACAGAGGCGGGGAATCAGATGTTGGGAATCAGAGGTGGGGAATCAGGGGCAGGGAATCAGTAGCACGGAATCAGAGGCGGGGAATCAGAGGCGGGGAATCAAAGGCAGGGAATCAGACACGGGGAATCAGAGGCGGGGAATCAGAGATGGGGAATCAGAGGCGGGGAATCAGAGGCAGGGAATCGGATGCCGGGATTCAGAGTCGGGGAATCAGAGCTGGGGAATCAGAGGCGGGGAATCAGAGTTGGGGAATCAGAGGCGGGGAATCAGATATGGGGAAATAGAGGCGGGGAATCAGATATGGGGAATCAGAGGTGTGGAATCAGAGGTTGGGAATCAGAGGCAGGGAATCAGAGTCCGGGAAACTGAGGCGGGGAATCAGATATTGGGTATCAGAGCTGGGGAATCAGAGGCAGGGAATCAGAGGCAGGGAATCAGAGGCAGGGAATCAAACACGGGGAATCAGAGCTGGGGAATCAGAGGCGGGGAATCAGAGTTGGGAATCAGAGGCGGGGAATCAGAGGCGGGGAAACAGAGGCGGAGAATCAGATATGGGGAATCAGAGGTGGGGAATCCGAGGTTGGGAATCAGAGGCAGGGAATCAGAGGCGGAAAATCAGAGGCGGGGAATCAGAGGAAGGGAATCAGATGTGCGGAATCGGAGATGGGGAATCAGAGGCAGGGAATCAGAGGCGGGGAATCAGAGGCGGGGAATCAGAGGCCGGGAATCAGATATGGGGAAACAGAGGCGGGGAATCCGAGGTGGGGAAACAGAGGCGGGGAATCAAATATGGGGAATCAGAGGTGGGGAATCAGAGGTTGGGAATCAGAGGCAGGGAATCAGAGGCTTGGAATCAGATGCAGGGAATCAGATGCGGGGAATCAGAGGCGGGGAATCAGAGCTGGGGAATCAGAGGTGGGGAATCAGATTTGGGGAATCAGAGGCGGGGACTTAGATATTGGGAAACAGAGGCGGGGAATCAGAGGCGGGGAAACCCAGGCGGGGAATCAGATATGGGGAATCAGAGGTGGGGAATCAGAGGCAAGGAATCAGACGTGCGGAATCAGAGATGGGGAATCAGAGGCAGGGAATCAGAATCAGAAGCAGGGAATCAGAGGCCGGGAATCAGAGGCCGGAGTCAGATGCTGGGAATCAGAGGCCTGGAATCAGAGGCGGGGAATCAGAGGCAGGGAATCAGATGCGGGGAATCAGAGGCGGGAAATCAGAGCTGGGGAATCAGAGGCGGGGATTCAGAGTTGGGGAATCAGAGGCGGGGAATCAGAGGCGGGGAAACAGAGGCGGGGAATCAGATATGGGGAATCAGTGGTGGGGAATCAGAGGTTGGGAATCAGAAGCAGGGAATCAGAGGCGGGGAATCAGAGGCGGGGAATCAGAGGCAGGGAATCCGATGTGCGGAATCGGAGATGGGGAATCAGAGGCAGGGAATCAGAGGCGGGGAATCAGAGGCGGAGAATCAGAGGCCGGGAATCAGATATGGGGAAACAGAGGCGGGGAATCAGAGGCGGGGAAACAGAGGCGGGGAATCAGATATGGGGAATCAGAGGTGGGGAATCAGAGGTTGGGAATCAGAGGCAGGGAATCAGAGGCTGGGAATCAGATGCAGGGAATCAGATGCGGGGAATCAGAGGCGGGGAATCAGAGCTGGGGAATCAGAGGTGGGGAATCAGAGTTGGGGAATCAGAGTCGGGGACTTAGATATGGGGAAACAGAGGCGGGGAATCAGAGGCGGGGAAACAGACGCGGGGAATCAGAGGCGGGGTTTCAGAGCTGGGGTATCAGGGGCAGGGAATCAGTGGCAGGGAATCAGAGGCGGGGAAACAGAGGCGGGGAATCAGAGGCAGGGAATCAGACACGGGGAATCAGATATGGGGAAACAGAGGCGGGGAATCAGAGGTGGGCAAACAGAGGCGGGGAATTAGATATGGGGAATCAGATGTGGGGAATCAGAGGTGGTGAATCAGAGATGGGGAATCACAGGCGGGGAATCAGAGGCAGGGAATAGAACGCGGGGAATCAGAGGCGGGGAATCAGAGCTGGGGAATCAGAGGCGGGGAATCATAGTTGGGAATCAGAGGCGGGGAATCAGATATGGGGAAACAGAGGCGGGGAATCAAAGGTGGGGAAACAGAGGCGGGGAATCAGATATGGGGAATCGGATGCGGGGAATCAGAGGCGGGGAATAGGAGCTGGGGAATCAGAGGCGGGGTATCAGAGTTGGGGCATCTGAGGTGGGGTATTAGATATGGGGAAACAGAGGCGGGGAATCAGAGGCGGGGAAACAGAGGCGAGGAATCAGATATGGGGAATCAGAGGTGGGGAATCAGAGGCAGGGAATCAGATGTGCGGAATCAGAGATGGGGAATCAGAGGCAGGGAATCAGAATCACAAGCGGGGAATCAGAGGCCGGGAATCAGAGGTGGGGAATCGGAGTCCGGGAATCAGAGATGGGGATTCAGAGGCGGGGAATGATATATGGGGAATCAGAGGCGGGGAATCAGAGGCGGGGTAACAGAGGTGGGGAATCAGATATGGGGAATCAGAGGTGGCGAATCAAAGGCGGTGAATCAGAGATGGGGAATCAGAGGCGGGGAATCAGAGGCAGGGAATCAAACACGGGGAATCAGAGGCGGGGAATCAGAGCTGGGGAATCAGAGGCGGGGAATCAGAGTTGGGGAATCAGAGGCGGGGAATCAGATATGGGGAAACAGGGGCGGGGAATCAGAGGCAGGGAAACAGAGGCGGGGAATCAGATATGGGGAATCAGGGGTGGGGAATCAGAGGTTGGGAATCAGAGGCAGGGATTCAGAGGCGTGGAAACAGAGGCGGGGATTCAGATATGGGGAATCAGAGGTGGGGAATCAGGGGCGTGGAATCAGAGGCAGGGAATTAGATGTGGTGAATCAGAGATGGGGAATCAGAGGCAGGGAATCAGAATCAGAAGCGGGGTATCAGTGGCCGGGAATCAGAGGAAGGTAATCAGAGGCAGGGGATCAAACACGGGGAATCAGAGGCTGGGAATCAGAGCTGGGGAATCAGAGGCGGGGAATCAGAGCTGGGGAATCACAGGCGGGGAATCAGAGATGGGGAATCAGAGGCGGGGAATCAGAGGCAGGGAATCTAATGCGGGGAATCAGAGGCGGGGAATCAGAGCTGGCGAATCAGAGGCGGGGAATCAGAGGTGGGCAATCAGAGGATGGGAATCAGATATCGGGAATCAGAGTCGGGGAATCAGAGCTGGGGAATCACAGGCGGGGAATCAGAGTTGGGGAATCAGAGGCGGGGAATCAGATATGGGGAAACAAAGGCGGGGAATCAGAGGCGGTGAAACAGAGGCGGGGAATCAGATATTGGGAATCAGAGGTGGGGAATCAGAGGTTGGGAATCAGAGGCCTGGAATCAAAGGCGTGGAATCAGAGGCAGGGAATCAGAGGAGGGGAATCAGAGCTGGGGAATCAGAGGCGGGGTATTAGAGTTGGGGAATCAGAGGCGGGGAATCAGACGCGGGGAATCAGAGGGGGGGAATCATAGCTGGCGAATCAGAGGCGGGGAATCAGAGGTGGGCAATCAGAGGCCGGGAATCAGAGGTGGTGAATCAGAGATGGGGAATCAGAGGCGGGGAATCAGTGGCAGGGAATCAGATATGGGGAATCAGAGGCGTGGAATCAGAGGCAGGGAATCAGACACGGGGAATCAGACACGGGGAATCAGAGGTGGGGAATCAGAGATGGGGAATCAGAGGCGGTGAATCAGAGATGGGGAATCAGAGGCGGGGAATCAGAGGCAGGAAATCAGACACGGGGATTCAGAGGCTGGGAATCAGACGGGGGGAATCAAAGGCGGGGAATCAGAGCTGGGGAATCAGAGGCAGGGAATCAGAGGCGGGGAATCAGATATGGGGAATCAGAGGCTGGTATTCAGAGGCGGGGAATCAGAGGCAGGGAATCAGACACGGGGAATCAGAGGTGGGGAATCAGAGATGGGGAATCAGAGGCGGGGAATCAGATTTGGGGAATCAGAGGTGGGGTATCAGGGGCAGGGAATCAGTGGCAGGGAATCAGAGGCGGGGAAACAGAGGCGGGGAATCAGAGGCAGGGAATCAGACACGGGGAATCAGATATGGGGAAACAGAGGCGGGGAATCAGAGGAGGGCAAACAGAGGCGGGGAATTAGATATGGGGAATCAGAGGTGGGGAATCAGAGGTGGTGAATCAGAGATGGGGAATCACAGGCGGGGAATCAGAGGCAGGGAATAGAACGCGGGGAATCAGAGGCGGGGAATCAGAGGCGGGGAATAGGAGCTGGGGAATCAGAGGCGGGGTATCAGAGTTGGGGCATCTGAGGTGGGGAATTAGATATGGGGAAACAGAGGCGGGGAATCAGAGGCGGGGAAACAGAGGCGAGGAATCAGATATGGGGAATCAGAGGTGGGGAATCAGAGGCAGGGAATCAGATGTGCGGAATCAGAGATGGGGAATCAGAGGCAGGGAATCAGAATCACAAGCGGGGAATCAGAGGCCGGGAATCAGAGGCCGGGATTCAGATGCCGGGAATAAGAGGCCGGGAATCAGAGGTGGGGAATCAGAGTCCGGGAATCAGAGATGGGGATTCAGAGGCGGGGAATGATATATGGGGAATCAGAGGCGGGGAATCAGAGGCGGGGTAACAGAGGTGGGGAATCAGATATGGGGAATCAGAGGTGGCGAATCAAAGGCGGTGAATCAGAGATGGGGAATCAGAGGCGGGGAATCAGAGGCAGGGAATCAAACACGGGGAATCAGAGGCGGGGAATCAGAGCTGGGGAATCAGAGGCGGGGAATCAGAGTTGGGGAATAAGAGGCGGGGAATCAGATATGGGGAAACAGGGGCGGGGAATCAGAGGTGGGCAAACAGAGGCGGGGAATTAGATATGGGGAATCAGATGTGGGGAATCAGAGGTGGTGAATCAGAGATGGGGAATCACAGGCGGGGAATCAGAGGCAGGGAATAGAACGCGGGGAATCAGAGGCGGGGAATCAGAGCTGGGGAATCAGAGGCGGGGAATCATAGTTGGGAATCAGAGGCGGGGAATCAGATATGGGGAAACAGAGGCGGGGAATCAAAGGTGGGGAAACAGAGGCGGGGAATCAGATATGGGGAATCGGATGCAGGGAATCAGAGGCGGGGAATAGGAGCTGGGGAATCAGAGGCGGGGTATCAGAGTTGGGGCATCTGAGGTGGGGTATTAGATATGGGGAAACAGAGGCGGGGAATCAGAGGCGGGGAAACAGAGGCGAGGAATCAGATATGGGGAATCAGAGGTGGGGAATCAGAGGCAGGGAATTAGATGTGCGGAATCAGAGATGGGGAATCAGAGGCAGGGAATCAGAATCACAAGCGGGGAATCAGAGGCCGGGAATCAGAGGTGGGGAATCGGAGTCCGGGAATCAGAGATGGGGATTCAGAGGCGGGGAATGATATATGGGGAATCAGAGGCGGGGAATCAGAGGCGGGGTAACAGAGGTGGGGAATCAGATATGGGGAATCAGAGGTGGCGAATCAAAGGCGGTGAATCAGAGATGGGGAATCAGAGGTGGGGAATCAGAGGCAGGGAATCAAACACGGGGAATCAGAGGCGGGGAATCAGAGCTGGGGAATCAGAGGCGGGGAATCAGAGTTGGGGAATCA
The DNA here is from genome assembly GCF_036971445.1 of Narcine bancroftii. NCBI lineage: Eukaryota > Metazoa > Chordata > Chondrichthyes > Torpediniformes > Narcinidae > Narcine > Narcine bancroftii. Next base: position 3,192,934 of record NW_027211883.1, read on the forward strand.
GAGGCGGGGAATCAGATATGGGGAAACAGGGGCGGGGAATCAGAGGCAGGGAAACAGAGGCGGGGAATCAGATATGGGGAATCAGGGGTGGGGAATCAGAGGTTGGGAATCAGAGGCAGGGATTCAGAGGCGAGGAAACAGAGGCGGGGATTCAGATATGGGGAATCAGAGGTGGGGAATCAGGGGCGTGGAATCAGAGGCAGGGAATTAGATGTGGTGAATCAGAGATGGGGAATCAGAGGCAGGGAATCAGAATCAGAAGCGGGGTATCAGTGGCCGGGAATCAGAGGAAGGTAATCAGAGGCAGGGGATCAAACACGGGGAATCAGAGGCTGGGAATCAGAGCTGGGGAATCAGAGGCGGGGAATCAGAGCTGGGGAATCACAGGCGGGGAATCAGAGATGGGGAATCAGAGGCGGGGAATCAGAGGCAGGGAATCTAATGCGGGGAATCAGAGGCGGGGAATCAGAGCTGGCGAATCAGAGGCGGGGAATCAGAGGTGGGCAATCAGAGGATGGGAATCAGATATGGGGAATCAGAGTCGGGGAATCAGAGCTGGGGAATCACAGGCGGGGAATCAGAGTTGGGGAATCAGAGGCGGGGAATCAGATATGGGGAAACAGAGGCGGGGAATCAGAGGCGGTGAAACAGAGGCGGGGAATCAGATATTGGGAATCAGAGGTGGGGAATCAGAGGTTGGGAATCAGAGGCCTAAAATCAGAGGCGTGGAATCAGAGGCAGGGAATCAGATGCGGGGAATCAGAGGAGGGGAATCAGAGCTGGGGAATCAGAGGCGGGGTATTAGAGTTGGGGAATCAGAGGCGGGGAATCAGACGCGGGGAATCAGAGGGGGGGAATCATAGCTGGCGAATCAGAGGCGGGGAATCAGAGGTGGGCAATCAGAGGCCGGGAATCAGAGGTGGTGAATCAGAGATGGGGAATCAGAGGCGGGGAATCAGTGGCAGGGAATCAGATATGGGGAATCAGAGGCGTGGAATCAGAGGCAGGGAATCAGACACGGGGAATCAGACACGGGGAATCAGAGGTGGGGAATCAGAGATGGGGAATCAGAGGCGGTGAATCAGAGATGGGGAATCAGAGGCGGGGAATCAGAGGCAGGAAATCAGACACGGGGATTCAGAGGCTGGGAATCAGACGGGGGGAATCAAAGGCGGGGAATCAGAGCTGGGGAATCAGAGGCAGGGAATCAGAGGCGGGGAATCAGATATGGGGAATCAGAGGCTGGTATTCAGAGGCAGGGAATCAGAGGCAGGGAATCAGACACGGGGAATCAGAGGTGGGGAATCAGAGATGGGGAATCAGAGGCGGGGAATCAGATTTGGGGAATCAGAGGTGGGGTATCAGGGGCAGGGAATCAGTGGCAGGGAATCAGAGGCGGGGAAACAGAGGCGGGGAATCAGAGGCAGGGAATCAGACACGGGGAATCAGATATGGGGAAACAGAGGCGGGGAATCAGAGGCGGGCAAACAGAGGCGGGGAATTAGATATGGGGAATCAGAGGTGGGGAATCAGAGGTGGTGAATCAGAGATGGGGAATCACAGGCGGGGAATCAGAGGCAGGGAATAGAACGCGGGGAATCAGAGGCGGGGAATCAGAGGCGGGGAATAGGAGCTGGGGAATCAGAGGCGGGGTATCAGAGTTGGGGCATCTGAGGTGGGGAATTAGATATGGGGAAACAGAGGCGGGGAATCAGAGGCGGGGAAACAGAGGCGAGGAATCAGATATGGGGAATCAGAGGTGGGGAATCAGAGGCAGGGAATCAGATGTGCGGAATCAGAGATGGGGAATCAGAGGCAGGGAATCAGAATCACAAGCGGGGAATCAGAGGCCGGGAATCAGAGGCCGGGATTCAGATGCCGGGAATAAGAGGCCGGGAATCAGAGGTGGGGAATCAGAGTCCGGGAATCAGAGATGGGGATTCAGAGGCGGGGAATGATATATGGGGAATCAGAGGCGGGGAATCAGAGGCGGGGTAACAGAGGTGGGGAATCAGATATGGGGAATCAGAGGTGGCGAATCAAAGGCGGTGAATCAGAGATGGGGAATCAGAGGCGGGGAATCAGAGGCAGGGAATCAAACACGGGGAATCAGAGGCGGGGAATCAGAGCTGGGGAATCAGAGGCGGGGAATCAGAGTTGGGGAATAAGAGGCGGGGAATCAGATATGGGGAAACAAGGGCGGGGAATCAGAGGCAGGGAAACAGGCGGGGAATCAGATATGGGGAATCAGGGGTGGGGAATCAGAGGTTGGGAATCAGAGGCAGGGAATCAGAGGCGTGGAAACAGAGGCGGGGATTCAGATATGGGGAATCAGAGGTGGGGAATCAGGGGCGTGGAATCAGAGGCAGGGAATTAGATGTGTGAATCAGAGATGGGGAATCAGAGGCAGGGAATCAGAATCAGAAGCGGGGTATCAGTGGCCGGGAATCAGAGGAGGTAATCAGAGGCAGGGGATCAAACACGGGGAATCAGAGGCTGGGAATCAGAGCTGGGGAATCAGAGGCGGGGAATCAGAGCTGGGGAATCACAGGCGGGGAATCAGAGATGGGGAATCAGAGGCGGGGAATCAGAGGCAGGGAATCAGATGCGGGGAATCAGAGGCGCGGAATCAGAGCTGGCGAATCAGAGGCGGGGAATCAGAGGTGGGCAATCAGAGGATGGGAATTAGATATGGGGAATCAGAGGCGGGGAATCAGAGCTGGGGAATCACAGGCGGGGAATCAGAGTTGGGGAATCAGAGGCGAGGAATCAGATATGGGGAAACAGAGGCGGGGAATCAGAGGCGGTGAAACAGAGGCGGGGAATCAGATATTGGGAATCAGAGGTGGGGAATCAGAGGTTGGGAATCAGAGGCCTGGAATCAGAGGCGTGGAATCAGAGGCAGGGAATCAGATGCGGGGAATCAGAGGAGGGGAATCAGAGCTGGGGAATCAGAGGCGGGGTATTAGAGTTGGGGAATCAGAGGCGGGGAATCAGACGCGGGGAATCAGAGGGGGGGAATCATAGCTGGCGAATCAGAGGCGGGGAATCAGAGGTGGGCAATCAGAGGCCGGGAATCAGAGGTGGTGAATCAGAGATGGGGAATCAGAGGCGGGGAATCAGTGGCAGGGAATCAGATATGGGGAATCAGAGGCGTGGAATCAGAGGCAGGGAATCAGACACGGGGAATCAGACACGGGGAATCAGAGGTGGGGAATCAGAGATGGGGAATCAGAGGCGGTGAATCAGAGATGGGGAATCAGAGGCTGGGAATCAGAGGCAGGAAATCAGACACGGGGATTCAGAGGCTGGGAATCAGACAGGGGGAATCAAAGGCGGGGAATCAGAGCTGGGGAATCAGAAGCAGGGAATCAGAGGCGGGGAATCAGATATGGGGAATCAGAGGCTGGTATTCAGAGGCGGGGAATCATAGGCAGGGAATCAGACACGGGGAATAAGAGGTGGGGAATCAGAGATGTGGAATCAGAGGCGGGGAATCAGAGTTGGGGAATCAGAGGCAGGGAATCGGATGTGCGGAATCAGAGATGGGGAATCAGAGGTGGGGAATCAGAGGCGGTGAATCAGAGATGGGGAATCAGAGGCGGGGAATCAGAGGCAGGAAATCAGACACGGGGATTCAGAGGCTGGGAATCAGACGGGGGGAATCAAAGGCGGGGAATCAGAGCTGGGGAATCAGAGGCAGGGAATCAGAGTTGGGGATTCAGAGACGGGGAATCAGATATGGGGAAACAGAGGCGGGGAATCAGAGGCGGGCAAACAGAGGCGGGGAATTAGATATGGGGAATCAGATGTGGGGAATCAGAGGTGGTGAATCAGTGATGGGGAATCACAGGCGGGGAATCAGAGGCAGGGAATAGAATGCAGGGAATCAGAGGCAGGGAATCAGAGCTGGGGAATCAGAGGCGGGGAATCATAGTTGGGAATCAGAGGCGGGGAATCAGATATGGGGAAACAGAGGCGGGGAAGCAGAGTAGGAGAATCAGAGGTGGGGAATCAGATATGGGGAAACAGGGGCGGGGAATCAGAGGCGGGGAAACAGAGGCGGGGAATCAGATATGGGGAATCAGAGGTGTGGAATCAGAGGTTGGGAATCAGAGGCGGGGAAACAGAGGAGGGGAATCAGATATGGGGAATCAGAGGTGGCGAACTAAAGGCGGTGAATCAGAGATGGGGAATCAGGGCAGGGAATCAGAGGCAGGGAATCAAACACGGGGAATCAGAGGCGTGGAATCAGAGCTGGGGAATCAGAGGCGGGGATTCAGAGTTGGGGAATCAGAGGCGGGGAATCAGAGGCGGGGAAACAGAGGCGGGGAATCAGATATGGGGAATCAGAGGTGGGGAATCAGAGGTTGGGAATCAGAAGCAGGGAATCAGAGGCGGGGAATCAGAGGCGGGGAATCAGAGGCAGGAAATCCGATGTGCGGAATCGGAGATGGGGAATCAGAGCTGGGGAATCAGAGGAGGGGATTCATAGTTTGGAATCAGAGGCGGGAATCAGATATGGGGAAACAGAGGCAGGGAATCAGAGGCGGTGAAACAGAGGCGGGGAATCAGATATGGGGAATCGGATGCAGGGAATCAGAGGCGGGGAATCAGAGCTGGGGAATCAGAGGCGGTGAATCAGAGTTGGGGCATCAGAGGTGGGGAATTAGATATAGGGAAACAGAGGCGGGGAATCAGAGGCGGGGAAACAGAGGCGGGGAATCAGATATGGGGAATCAGAGTGGGGGAATCAGAGGCAGGGAATCAGATGTGCGGAATCAGAGATGGTGAATAAGAGGCAGGGAATCAGAATCAGAAGCGGGGAATCAGAGGCCGGGAATCAGAGGCCGGGAATCAGATGCTGGGAATAAGAGGCCGGGAATCAGAGGTGGGGAATCAGATATGGGGAATCAGAGGTGGCGAATCAAAGGCGGTGAATCAGAGATGGGGAATCAGAGGCGGGGAATCAGAGGCAGGGAATCAGATGCGGGGAATCAGAGGCGGGGAATAAGAGCTGGCGAATCAGAGGCTGGGAATCAGAGGTGGGCAATCAGAGGCGGGGAATCAGAAATGGGGAATCAGAGGCGGGGAATCAGAGGCGGGGAAACAGAGGCGGGGAATCAAATATAGGGAATCAGGGGTGGGGAATCAGAGGTTGTGAATCAGAGATGGGGAATCAAGGCGGGGAATCAGAGGCAGGGAATCAGACGCGGGGAATCAGAGGCGGGGATTCAGAGCTGGGGAATCAGAGGCGGGGAATCAGAGTTGGGGAATCAGAGGCAGGGAATCAGATATGGGGAATCAGAGGCGGGGAATCAGAGGCGGGGAAACAGAGGCGGGGAATCAGATGTGGGGAATCAGAGGTGGGGAATCAGGGGCAGGGAATCAGTGGCAGGGAATCAGAGGCGGGGAATCAGAGGCGGGGAATCAAAGGCAGGGAATCAGACACGGGGAATCAGAGGCGGGGCATCAGAGATGGGGAATCAGAGGCGGGGAATCAGAGGCAGGGAATCGGATGCCGGGAATCAGAGTCGGGGAATCAGAGCTGGGGAATCAGAGGCGGGGAATCAGAGTTGGGGAATCAGAGGCGGGGAATCAGATATGGGGAAATAGAGGCGGGGAATCAGATATGGGGAATCAGAGGTGTGGAATCAGAGGTTGGGAATCAGAGGTGGGCAATCAGAGGATGGGAATCAGATATGGGGAATCAGAGTCGGGGAATCAGAGCTGGGGAATCACAGGCGGGGAATCAGAGTTGGGGAATCAGAGGCGGGGAATCAGATATGGGGAAACAGAGGCGGGGAATCAGAGGCGGTGAAACAGAGGCGGGGAATCAGATATTGGGAATCAGAGGTGGGGAATCAGAGGTTGGGAATCAGAGGCCTAAAATCAGAGGCGTGGAATCAGAGGCAGGGAATCAGATGCGGGGAATCAGAGGAGGGGAATCAGAGCTGGGGAATCAGAGGCGGGGTATTAGAGTTGGGGAATCAGAGGCGGGGAATCAGACGCGGGGAATCAGAGGGGGGGAATCATAGCTGGCGAATCAGAGGCGGGGAATCAGAGGTGGGCAATCAGAGGCCGGGAATCAGAGGTGGTGAATCAGAGATGGGGAATCAGAGGCGGGGAATCAGTGGCAGGGAATCAGATATGGGGAATCAGAGGCGTGGAATCAGAGGCAGGGAATCAGACACGGGGAATCAGACACGGGGAATCAGAGGTGGGGAATCAGAGATGGGGAATCAGAGGCGGTGAATCAGAGATGGGGAATCAGAGGCGGGGAATCAGAGGCAGGAAATCAGACACGGGGATTCAGAGGCTGGGAATCAGACGGGGGGAATCAAAGGCGGGGAATCAGAGCTGGGGAATCAGAGGCAGGGAATCAGAGGCGGGGAATCAGATATGGGGAATCAGAGGCTGGTATTCAGAGGCAGGGAATCAGAGGCAGGGAATCAGACACGGGGAATCAGAGGTGGGGAATCAGAGATGGGGAATCAGAGGCGGGGAATCAGATTTGGGGAATCAGAGGTGGGGTATCAGGGGCAGGGAATCAGTGGCAGGGAATCAGAGGCGGGGAAACAGAGGCGGGGAATCAGAGGCAGGGAATCAGACACGGGGAATCAGATATGGGGAAACAGAGGCGGGGAATCAGAGGCGGGCAAACAGAGGCGGGGAATTAGATATGGGGAATCAGAGGTGGGGAATCAGAGGTGGTGAATCAGAGATGGGGAATCACAGGCGGGGAATCAGAGGCAGGGAATAGAACGCGGGGAATCAGAGGCGGGGAATCAGAGGCGGGGAATAGGAGCTGGGGAATCAGAGGCGGGGTATCAGAGTTGGGGCATCTGAGGTGGGGAATTAGATATGGGGAAACAGAGGCGGGGAATCAGAGGCGGGGAAACAGAGGCGAGGAATCAGATATGGGGAATCAGAGGTGGGGAATCAGAGGCAGGGAATCAGATGTGCGGAATCAGAGATGGGGAATCAGAGGCAGGGAATCAGAATCACAAGCGGGGAATCAGAGGCCGGGAATCAGAGGCCGGGATTCAGATGCCGGGAATAAGAGGCCGGGAATCAGAGGTGGGGAATCAGAGTCCGGGAATCAGAGATGGGGATTCAGAGGCGGGGAATGATATATGGGGAATCAGAGGCGGGGAATCAGAGGCGGGGTAACAGAGGTGGGGAATCAGATATGGGGAATCAGAGGTGGCGAATCAAAGGCGGTGAATCAGAGATGGGGAATCAGAGGCGGGGAATCAGAGGCAGGGAATCAAACACGGGGAATCAGAGGCGGGGAATCAGAGCTGGGGAATCAGAGGCGGGGAATCAGAGTTGGGGAATAAGAGGCGGGGAATCAGATATGGGGAAACAAGGGCGGGGAATCAGAGGCAGGGAAACAGGCGGGGAATCAGATATGGGGAATCAGGGGTGGGGAATCAGAGGTTGGGAATCAGAGGCAGGGAATCAGAGGCGTGGAAACAGAGGCGGGGATTCAGATATGGGGAATCAGAGGTGGGGAATCAGGGGCGTGGAATCAGAGGCAGGGAATTAGATGTGTGAATCAGAGATGGGGAATCAGAGGCAGGGAATCAGAATCAGAAGCGGGGTATCAGTGGCCGGGAATCAGAGGAGGTAATCAGAGGCAGGGGATCAAACACGGGGAATCAGAGGCTGGGAATCAGAGCTGGGGAATCAGAGGCGGGGAATCAGAGCTGGGGAATCACAGGCGGGGAATCAGAGATGGGGAATCAGAGGCGGGGAATCAGAGGCAGGGAATCAGATGCGGGGAATCAGAGGCGCGGAATCAGAGCTGGCGAATCAGAGGCGGGGAATCAGAGGTGGGCAATCAGAGGATGGGAATTAGATATGGGGAATCAGAGGCGGGGAATCAGAGCTGGGGAATCACAGGCGGGGAATCAGAGTTGGGGAATCAGAGGCGAGGAATCAGATATGGGGAAACAGAGGCGGGGAATCAGAGGCGGTGAAACAGAGGCGGGGAATCAGATATTGGGAATCAGAGGTGGGGAATCAGAGGTTGGGAATCAGAGGCCTGGAATCAGAGGCGTGGAATCAGAGGCAGGGAATCAGATGCGGGGAATCAGAGGAGGGGAATCAGAGCTGGGGAATCAGAGGCGGGGTATTAGAGTTGGGGAATCAGAGGCGGGGAATCAGACGCGGGGAATCAGAGGGGGGGAATCATAGCTGGCGAATCAGAGGCGGGGAATCAGAGGTGGGCAATCAGAGGCCGGGAATCAGAGGTGGTGAATCAGAGATGGGGAATCAGAGGCGGGGAATCAGTGGCAGGGAATCAGATATGGGGAATCAGAGGCGTGGAATCAGAGGCAGGGAATCAGACACGGGGAATCAGACACGGGGAATCAGAGGTGGGGAATCAGAGATGGGGAATCAGAGGCGGTGAATCAGAGATGGGGAATCAGAGGCTGGGAATCAGAGGCAGGAAATCAGACACGGGGATTCAGAGGCTGGGAATCAGACAGGGGGAATCAAAGGCGGGGAATCAGAGCTGGGGAATCAGAAGCAGGGAATCAGAGGCGGGGAATCAGATATGGGGAATCAGAGGCTGGTATTCAGAGGCGGGGAATCATAGGCAGGGAATCAGACACGGGGAATAAGAGGTGGGGAATCAGAGATGTGGAATCAGAGGCGGGGAATCAGAGTTGGGGAATCAGAGGCAGGGAATCGGATGTGCGGAATCAGAGATGGGGAATCAGAGGTGGGGAATCAGAGGCGGTGAATCAGAGATGGGGAATCAGAGGCGGGGAATCAGAGGCAGGAAATCAGACACGGGGATTCAGAGGCTGGGAATCAGACGGGGGGAATCAAAGGCGGGGAATCAGAGCTGGGGAATCAGAGGCAGGGAATCAGAGTTGGGGATTCAGAGACGGGGAATCAGATATGGGGAAACAGAGGCGGGGAATCAGAGGCGGGCAAACAGAGGCGGGGAATTAGATATGGGGAATCAGATGTGGGGAATCAGAGGTGGTGAATCAGTGATGGGGAATCACAGGCGGGGAATCAGAGGCAGGGAATAGAATGCAGGGAATCAGAGGCAGGGAATCAGAGCTGGGGAATCAGAGGCGGGGAATCATAGTTGGGAATCAGAGGCGGGGAATCAGATATGGGGAAACAGAGGCGGGGAAGCAGAGTAGGAGAATCAGAGGTGGGGAATCAGATATGGGGAAACAGGGGCGGGGAATCAGAGGCGGGGAAACAGAGGCGGGGAATCAGATATGGGGAATCAGAGGTGTGGAATCAGAGGTTGGGAATCAGAGGCGGGGAAACAGAGGAGGGGAATCAGATATGGGGAATCAGAGGTGGCGAACTAAAGGCGGTGAATCAGAGATGGGGAATCAGGGCAGGGAATCAGAGGCAGGGAATCAAACACGGGGAATCAGAGGCGTGGAATCAGAGCTGGGGAATCAGAGGCGGGGATTCAGAGTTGGGGAATCAGAGGCGGGGAATCAGAGGCGGGGAAACAGAGGCGGGGAATCAGATATGGGGAATCAGAGGTGGGGAATCAGAGGTTGGGAATCAGAAGCAGGGAATCAGAGGCGGGGAATCAGAGGCGGGGAATCAGAGGCAGGAAATCCGATGTGCGGAATCGGAGATGGGGAATCAGAGCTGGGGAATCAGAGGAGGGGATTCATAGTTTGGAATCAGAGGCGGGAATCAGATATGGGGAAACAGAGGCAGGGAATCAGAGGCGGTGAAACAGAGGCGGGGAATCAGATATGGGGAATCGGATGCAGGGAATCAGAGGCGGGGAATCAGAGCTGGGGAATCAGAGGCGGTGAATCAGAGTTGGGGCATCAGAGGTGGGGAATTAGATATAGGGAAACAGAGGCGGGGAATCAGAGGCGGGGAAACAGAGGCGGGGAATCAGATATGGGGAATCAGAGTGGGGGAATCAGAGGCAGGGAATCAGATGTGCGGAATCAGAGATGGTGAATAAGAGGCAGGGAATCAGAATCAGAAGCGGGGAATCAGAGGCCGGGAATCAGAGGCCGGGAATCAGATGCTGGGAATAAGAGGCCGGGAATCAGAGGTGGGGAATCAGATATGGGGAATCAGAGGTGGCGAATCAAAGGCGGTGAATCAGAGATGGGGAATCAGAGGCGGGGAATCAGAGGCAGGGAATCAGATGCGGGGAATCAGAGGCGGGGAATAAGAGCTGGCGAATCAGAGGCTGGGAATCAGAGGTGGGCAATCAGAGGCGGGGAATCAGAAATGGGGAATCAGAGGCGGGGAATCAGAGGCGGGGAAACAGAGGCGGGGAATCAAATATAGGGAATCAGGGGTGGGGAATCAGAGGTTGTGAATCAGAGATGGGGAATCAAGGCGGGGAATCAGAGGCAGGGAATCAGACGCGGGGAATCAGAGGCGGGGATTCAGAGCTGGGGAATCAGAGGCGGGGAATCAGAGTTGGGGAATCAGAGGCAGGGAATCAGATATGGGGAATCAGAGGCGGGGAATCAGAGGCGGGGAAACAGAGGCGGGGAATCAGATGTGGGGAATCAGAGGTGGGGAATCAGGGGCAGGGAATCAGTGGCAGGGAATCAGAGGCGGGGAATCAGAGGCGGGGAATCAAAGGCAGGGAATCAGACACGGGGAATCAGAGGCGGGGCATCAGAGATGGGGAATCAGAGGCGGGGAATCAGAGGCAGGGAATCGGATGCCGGGAATCAGAGTCGGGGAATCAGAGCTGGGGAATCAGAGGCGGGGAATCAGAGTTGGGGAATCAGAGGCGGGGAATCAGATATGGGGAAATAGAGGCGGGGAATCAGATATGGGGAATCAGAGGTGTGGAATCAGAGGTTGGGAATCAGAGGCAGGGAATCAGAGTCCGGGAAACTGAGGCGGGGAATCAGATATTGGGTATCAGAGCTGGGGAATCAGAGGCAGGGAATCAGAGGCAGGGAATCAGAGGCAGGGAATCAAACACGGGGAATCAGAGCTGGGGAATCAGAGGCGGGGAATCAGAGTTGGGAATCAGAGGCGGGGAATCAGAGGCGGGGAAACAGAGGCGGGGAATCAGATATGGGGAATCCGAGGTTGGGAATCAGAGGCTGGGAATCAGAGGCGGAAAATCAGAGGCGGGGAATCAGAGGAAGGGAATCAGATGTGCGGAATCGGAGATGGGGAATCAGAGGCAGGGAATCAGAGGCGGGGAATCAGAGGCGGGGAATCAGAGGCCGGGAATCAGATATGGGGAAACAGAGGCGGGGAATCCGAGGTGGGGAAACAGAGGCGGGGAATCAAATATGGGGAATCAGAGGTGGGGAATCAGAGGTTGGGAATCAGAGGCAGGGAATCAGAGGCTTGGAATCAGATGCAGGGAATCAGATGCGGGGAATCAGAGGCGGGGAATCAGAGCTGGGGAATCAGAGGTGGGGAATCAGATTTGGGGAATCAGAGGCGGGGACTTAGATATTGGGAAACAGAGGCGGGGAATCAGAGGCGGGGAAACCCAGGCGGGGAATCAGATATGGGGAATCAGAGGTGGGGAATCAGAGGCAAGGAATCAGACGTGCGGAATCAGAGATGGGGAATCAGAGGCAGGGAATCAGAATCAGAAGCAGGGAATCAGAGGCCGGGAAACAGAGGCCGGAGTCAGATGCTGGGAATCAGAGGCCTGGAATCAGAGGCGGGGAATCAGAGGCAGGGAATCAGATGCGGGGAATCAGAGGCGGGGAATCAGAACTGGGGAATCAGAGGCGGGGATTCAGAGTTGGGGAATCAGAGGCGGGGAATCAGAGGCGGGGAAACAGAGGCGGGGAATCAGATATGGGGAATCAGAGGTGGGGAATCAGAGGTTGGGAATCAGAAGCAGGGAATCAGAGGTGGGGAATCAGAGGCGGGGAATCAGAGGCAGGGAATCCGATGTGCGGAATCGGAGATGGGGAATCAGAGGCAGGGAATCAGAGGCGGGGAATCAGAGGCGGAGAATCAGAGGCCGGGAATCAGATATGGGGAAACAGAGGCGGGGAATCAGAGGCGGGGAAACAGAGGCGGGGAATCAGATATGGGGAATCAGAGGTGGGGAATCAGAGGTTGGGAATCAGAGGCAGGGAATCAGAGGCTGGGAATCAGATGCAGGGAATCAGATGCGGGGAATCAGAGGCGGGGAATCAGAGCTGGGGAATCAGAGGTGGGGAATCAGAGTTGGGGAATCAGAGTCGGGGACTTAGATATGGGGAAACAGAGGCGGGGAATCAGAGGCGGGGAAACAGACGCTGGGAATCAGAGGCGGGGTTTCAGAGCTGGGGAATCAGAGGCGGGGAATCAGAGTTGGGGAATCAGAGGCGGGGAATCAGATATGGGGAATCAGAGGCGGGGAATCAGAGGCGGGGAAACAGAGGCAGGGAATCAGATATGGGGAATCAGAGGTGGGGTATCAGGGGCAGGGAATCAGTGGCAGGGAATCAGAGGCGGGGACACAGAGGCGGGGAATCAGAGGCAGGGAATCAGACACGGGGAATCAGATATGGGGAAACAGAGGCGGGGAATCAGAGGCGGGGAATAGAACGCGGGGAATCAGAGGCGGGGAATCAGAGCTGGGGAATCAGAGGCGGGGAATCATAGTTGGGAATCAGAGGCGGGGAATCAGATATGGGGAAACAGAGGCGGGGAATCAAAGGCGGGGAAACAGAGGCGGGGAATCAGATATGGGGAATCGGATGCGGGGAATCAGAGGCGGGGAATAGGAGCTGGGGAATCAGAGGCGGGGTATCAGAGTTGGGGCATCTGAGGTGGGGTATTAGATATGGGGAAACAGAGGCGGGGAATCAGAGGCGGGGAAACAGAGGCGAGGAATCAGATATGGGGAATCAGAGGTGGGGAATCAGAGGCAGGGAATCAGATGTGCGGAATCAGAGATGGGGAATCAGAGGCAGGGAATCAGAATCACAAGCGGGGAATCAGAGGCCGGGAATCAGAGGTGGGGAATCAGAGTCCGGGAATCAGAGATGGGGATTCAGAGGCGGGGAATGATATATGGGGAATCAGAGGCGGGGAATCAGAGGCGGGGAATCAGAGGCGGGGTAACAGAGGTGGGGAATCAGATATGGGGAATCAGAGGTGGCGAATCAAAGGCGGTGAATCAGAGATGGGGAATCAGAGGCGGGGAATCAGAGGCAGGGAATCAAACACGGGGAATCAGAGGCGGGGAATCAGAGCTGGGGAATCAGAGGCGGGGAATCAGAGTTGGGGAATCAGAGGCGGGGAATCAGATATGGGGAAACAGGGGCGGGGAATCAGAGGCAGGGAAACAGAGGCGGGGAATCAGATATGGGGAATCAGGGGTGGGGAATCAGAGGTTGGGAATCAGAGGCAGGGAATCAGAGGCGTGGAAACAGAGGCGGGGATTCAGATATGGGGAATCAGAGGTGGGGAATCAGGGGCGTGGAATCAGAGGCAGGGAATTAGATGTGGTGAATCAGAGATTGGGAATCAGAGGCAGGGAATCAGAATCAGAAGCGGGGTATCAGTGGCCGGGAATCAGAGGAAGGTAATCAGAGGCAGGGGATCAAACACGGGGAATCAGAGGCTGGGAATCAGAGCTGGGGAATCAGAGGCGGGGAATCAGAGCTGGGGAATCACAGGCGGGGAATCAGAGATGGGGAATCAGAGGCGGGGAATCAGAGGCAGGGAATCTGATGCGGGGAATCAGAGGCGGGGAATCAGAGCTGGCGAATCAGAGGCGGGGAATCAGAGGTGGGCAATCAGAGGATGGGAATCAGATATGGGGAATCAGAGTCGGGGAATCAGAGCTGGGGAATCACGGGCGGGGAATCAGAGTTGGGGAATCAGAGGCGGGGAATCAGATATGGGGAAACAGAGGCGGGGAATCAGAGGTGGTGAAACAGAGGCGGGGAATCAGATATTGGGAATCAGAGGTGGGGAATCAGAGGTTGGGAATCAGAGGCCTGGAATCAGAGGCGTGGAATCAGAGGCAGGGAATCAGATGCGGGGAATCAGAGGAGGGGAATAAGAGCTGGGGAATCAGAGGCGGGGTATTAGAGTTGGGGAATCAGAGGCGGGGAATCAGACGCGGGGAATCAGAGGGGGGGAATCATAGCTGGCGAATCAGAGGCGGGGAATCAGAGGTGGGCAATCAGAGGCCGGGAATCAGAGGTGGTGAATCAGAGATGGGGAATCAGAGGCGGGGAATCAGTGGCAGGGAATCAGATATGGGGAATCAGAGGCGTGGAATCAGAGGCAGGGAATCAGACACGGGGAATCAGACACGGGGAATCAGAGGTGGGGAATCAGAGATGGGGAATCAGAGGCGGGGAATCAAATTTGGGGAATCAGAGGTGGGGTATCAGGGGCAGGGAATCAGTGGCAGGGAATCAGAGGCGGGGAAACAGAGGCGGGGAATCAGAGGCAGGGAATCAGACACGGGGAATCAGATATGGGGAAACAGAGGCGGGGAATCAGAGGCGGGCAAACAGAGGCGGGGAATTAGATATGGGGAATCAGAGGTGGGGAATCAGAGGTGGTGAATCAGAGATGGGGAATCACAGGCGGGGAATCAGAGGCAGGGAATAGAACGCGGGGAATCAGAGGCGGGGAATCAGAGGCGGGGAATAGGAGCTGGGGAATCAGAGGCGGGGTATCAGAGTTGGGGCATCTGAGGTGGGGAATTAGATATGGGGAAACAGAGGCGGGGAATCAGAGGCGGGGAAACAGAGGCGAGGAATCAGATATGGGGAATCAGAGGTGGGGAATCAGAGGCAGGGAATCAGATGTGCGTAATCAGAGATGGGGAATCAGAGGCAGGGAATCAGAATCACAAGCGGGGAATCAGAGGCCGGGAATCAGAGGCCGGGATTCAGATGCCGGGAATAAGAGGCCGGGAATCAGAGGTGGGGAATCAGAGTCCGGGAATCAGAGATGGGGATTCAGAGGCGGGGAATGATATATGGGGAATCAGAGGCGGGGAATCAGAGGCGGGGTAACAGAGGTGGGGAATCAGATATGGGGAATCAGAGGTGGCGAATCAAAGGCGGTGAATCAGAGATGGGGAATCAGAGGCGGGGAATCAGAGGCAGGGAATCAAACACGGGGAATCAGAGGCGGGGAATCAGAGCTGGGGAATCAGAGGCGGGGAATCAGAGTTGGGGAATAAGAGGCGGGGAATCAGATATGGGGAAACAGGGGCGGGGAATCAGAGGCAGGGAAACAGGCGGGGAATCAGATATGGGGAATCAGGGGTGGGGAATCAGAGGTTGGGAATCAGAGGCAGGGAATCAGAGGCGTGGAAACAGAGGCGGGGATTCAGATATGGGGAATCAGAGGTGGGGAATCAGGGGCGTGGAATCAGAGGCAGGGAATTAGATGTGGTGAATCAGAGATGGGGAATCAGAGGCAGGGATTCAGAATCAGAAGCGGGGTATCAGTGGCCGGGAATCAGAGGAAGGTAATCAGAGGCAGGGGATCAAACACGGGGAATCAGAGGCTGGGAATCAGAGCTGGGGAATCAGAGGCGGGGATACAGAGCTGGGGAATCACAGGCGGGGAATCAGAGATGGGGAATCAGAGGCGGGGAATCAGAGGCAGGGAATCAGATGCGGGGAATCAGAGGCGGGGAATCAGAGCTGGCGAATCAGAGGCGGGGAATCAGAGGTGGGCAATCAGAGGATGGGAATTAGATATGGG
This sequence comes from Narcine bancroftii, assembly GCF_036971445.1. Classification (NCBI taxonomy): domain Eukaryota; kingdom Metazoa; phylum Chordata; class Chondrichthyes; order Torpediniformes; family Narcinidae; genus Narcine; species Narcine bancroftii. Next base: position 3,208,615 of record NW_027211883.1, read on the forward strand.
GAATCAGAGGCGGGGAATCAGAGCTGGGGAATCACAGGCGGGGAATCAGAGTTGGGGAATCAGAGGCGGGGAATCAGATATGGGGAAACAGAGGCGGGGAATCAGAGGCGGTGAAACAGAGGCGGGGAATCAGATATTGGGAATCAGAGGTGGGGAATCAGAGGTTGGGAATCAGAGGCCTGGAATCAGAGGCGTGGAATCAGAGGCAGGGAATCAGATGCGGGGAATCAGAGGAGGGGAATCAGAGCTGGGGAATCAGAGGCGGGGTATTAGAGTTGGGGAATCAGAGGCGGGGAATCAGACGCGGGGAATCAGAGGGGGGGAATCATAGCTGGCGAATCAGAGGCGGGGAATCAGAGGTGGGCAATCAGAGGCCGGGAATCAGAGGTGGTGAATCAGAGATGGGGAATCAGAGGCGGGGAATCAGTGGCAGGGAATCAGATATGGGGAATCAGAGGCGTGGAATCAGAGGCAGGGAATCAGACACGGGGAATCAGACACGGGGAATCAGAGGTGGGGAATCAGAGATGGGGAATCAGAGGCGGTGAATCAGAGATGGGGAATCAGAGGCGGGGAATCAGAGGCAGGAAATCAGACACGGGGATTCAGAGGCTGGGAATCAGACAGGGGGAATCAAAGGCGGGGAATCAGAGCTGGGGAATCAGAAGCAGGGAATCAGAGGCGGGGAATCAGATATGGGGAATCAGAGGCTGGTATTCAGAGGCGGGGAATCATAGGCAGGGAATCAGACACGGGGAATCAGAGGTGGGGTATCAGAGATGGGGAATCAGAGGCGGGGAATCAGAGTTGGGGAATCAGAGGCAGGGAATCGGATGTGCGGAATCAGAGATGGGGAATCAGAGGTGGGGAATCAGAGGCGGTGAATCAGAGATGGGGAATCAGAGGCGGGGAATCAGAGGCAGGAAATCAGACACGGGGATTCAGAGGCTGGGAATCAGACGGGGGGAATCAAAGGCGGGGAATCAGAGCTGGGGAATCAGAGGCAGGGAATCAGAGTTGGGGATTCAGAGACGGGGAATCAGATATGGGGAAACAGAGGCGGGGAATCAGAGGCGGGCAAACAGAGGCGGGGAATTAGATATGGGGAATCAGATGTGGGGAATCAGAGGTGGTGAATCAGTGATGGGGAATCACAGGCGGGGAATCAGAGACAGGGAATAGAATGCAGGGAATCAGAGGCAGGGAATCAGAGCTGGGGAATCAGAGGCGGGGAATCATAGTTGGGAATCAGAGGCGGGGAATCAGATATGGGGAAACAGAGGCGGGGAAGCAGAGTAGGAGAATCAGAGGTGGGGAATCAGATATGGGGAAAGAGGGGTGGGGAATCAGAGGCGGGGAAACAGAGGCGGGGAATCAGATATGGGGAATCAGAGGTGTGGAATCAGAGGTTGGGAATCAGAGGCGGGGAAACAGAGGAGGGGAATCAGATATGGGGAATCAGAGGTGGCGAACTAAAGGCGGTGAATCAGAGATGGGGAATCAGGGCAGGGAATCAGAGGCAGGGAATCAAACACGGGGAATCAGAGGCGTGGAATCAGAGCTGGGGTATCAGAGGCGGGGATTCAGAGTTGGGGAATCAGAGGCGGGGAATCAGAGGCGGGGAAACAGAGGCGGGGAATCAGATATGGGGAATCAGAGGTGGGGAATCAGAGGTTGGGAATCAGAAGCAGGGAATCAGAGGCGGGGAATCAGAGGCGGGGAATCAGAGGCAGGAAATCCGATGTGCGGAATCGGAGATGGGGAATCAGAGGCAGGGAATCAGAGGTGGGGAATCAGAGGCGGGGAATCAGAGGCCGGGAATCAGATATGGGGAAACAGAGGCGGGGAATCCGAGGCGGGGAAACAGAGGCGGGGAATCAGATATGGGGAATCAGAGGTGGGGAATCAGAGGTTGGGAATCAGAGGCAGGGAATCAGAGGCTGGGAATCAGATGCAGGGAATCAGATGCGGGGAATCAGAGGCGGGGAATCAGAGCTGGGGAATCAGAGGTGGGGAATCAGAGTTGGGGAATCAGAGTCGGGGACTTAGATATGGGGAAACAGAGGCAGGGAATCAGAGGCGGGGAAACAGACGCGGGGAATCAGAGGCGGGTATCAGAGCTGGGGAATCAGAGGTGGGGAATCAGAGTTGGGGAATCAGAGGCGGGGAATCAGAGGCGGGGAATCAGAGGCGGGGAATCAGAGGCGGAGAAACAGAGGCAGGGAATCAGATATTGGGAATCAGAGGTGGGGAATCAGGGGCAGGGAATCAGTGGCAGGGAATCAGAGGCGGGGAATCAGAGGCGGGGAATCAGAGGCAGGGAATCAGACACGGGGAATCAGATATGGGGAAACAGAGCTGGGGAATCAGAGGCGGGGAATCATAGTTGGGAATCAGAGGCGGGGAATCAGATATGGGGAAACAGAGGCGGGGAATCAAAGGCGGGGAAACAGAGGCGGGGAATCAGATATTGGGAATCGGATGCGGGGAATCAGAGGCGGGGAATCAGAGCTGGGGAATCAGAGGCGGGGTATCAGAGTTGGGGCATCAGAGGTGGGGAATTAGATATGGGGAAACAGAGGCGGGGAATCAGAGGCGGGGAAACAGAGGTGGGGAATCAGATATGGGGAATCAGAGGTGGGGAATCAGAGGCAGGGAATCAGATGTGCGGAATCAGAGATGGGGAATCAGAGGCAGGGAATCAGAATCAGAAGCGGGGAATCAGAGGCCGGGAATCAGAGGCCGGGATTCAGATGCCGGGAATAAGAGGCCGGGAATCAGAGTTGGGGAATCAGAGTCCGGGAATCAGAGATGGGGATTCAGAGGCGGGGAATCAGAGGCGGGGTAACAGAGGTGGGGAATCAGATATGGGGAATCAGAGGTGTCGAATCAAGGGCGGTGAATCAGAGATGGGGAATCAGAGGCCGTGAATCAGAGGCAGGGAATCAAACACGGGGAATCAGAGGCGGGGAATCAGAGCTGGGGAATCAGAGGTGGGGAATCAGAGTTGGGGAATCAGAGGCGGGGAATCAGATATGGGGAAACAGGGGCGGAGAATCAGAGGCAGGGAAACAGAGGCGGGGAATCAGATATGGGGAATCAGGGGTGGGGAATCAGAGGTTGGGAATCAGAGGCGTGGAAACAGAGGCGGGGATTCAGATATGGGGAATCTGAGGTGGGGAATCAGGGGCGTGGAATCAGAGGCAGGGAATTAGATGTGGTGAATCAGAGATGGGGAATCAGAGGCAGGGAATCAGAATCAGAAGCGGGGTATCAGAGGCCGGGAATCAGAGGAAGGTAATCAGAGGCAGGGGATCAAACACGGGGAATCAGAGGCTGGGAATCAGAGCTGGGGAATCACAGGCGGGGAATCAGAGATGGGGAATCAGAGGCGGGGAATCAGAGGCAGGGAATCAGATGCGGGGAATCAGAGGCGGGGAATCAGAGCTGGCGAATCAGAGGCGGGGAATCAGAGGTGGGCAATCAGAGGATGGGAATCAGATATGGGGAATCATAGGCGGGGAATTAGAGCTGGGTAATCACAGGCGGGGAATCAGAGTTGGGGAATCAGAGGCGGGGAATCAGATATGGGGAAACAGAGTCGGGGAATCAGAGGCGGTGAAACAGAGGCGGGGAATCAGATATGGGGAATCAGAGGTGGGGAATCAGAGGTTGGGAATCAGAGGCCTGGAATCAGAGGCGGGGAATCAGAGGCAGGGAATCAGATGCGGGGAATCAGAGGAGGGGAATCAGAGCTGGGGAATCAGAGGCGGGGTATTAGAGTTGGGGAATCAGAGGCGGGGAATCAGACGCGGGGAATCAGAGGGGGGGAATCACAGCTGGCGAATCAGAGGCGGGGAATCAGAGGTGGGCAATCAGAGGCCGGGAATCAGAGGTGGTGAATCACAGATGGGGAATCAGAGGCGGGGAATCAGTGGCAGGGAATCAGATATGGGGAATCAGAGGCGTGGAATCAGAGGCAGGGAATCAGACACGGGGAATCAGACACGGGGAATCAGAGGTGGGGAATCAGAGATGGGGAATCAGAGGCGGTGAATCAGAGATGGGGAATCAGAGGCGGGGAATCAGAGGCAGGAAATCAGACACGGGGATTCAGAGGCTGGGAATTAGATGGGGGGAATCAAAGGCGGGGAATCAGAGCTGGGGAATCAGAGGCAGGGAATCAGAGGCGGGGAATCAGATATGGGGAATCAGAGGCTGGGATTCAGAGGCGGGGAATCAGAGGCAGGGAATCAGACACGGGGAATCAGAGGTGGGGAATCAGAGATGGGGAATTAGAGGCGGGGAATCAGAGGCAGGGTATCAGACGCGGGGAATCTGAGGCGGGGAATCAGAGCTGGGGAATCAGAGGTGGGGAATCAGAGTTGGGGAATCAGAGAAAGGGAATCGGATGTGCGGAATCAGAGATGGGGAATCAGATGTGGGGAATCAGATGAATCAGAGATGGGGAATCAGAGGCGGGGAATCAGAGGCAGGAAATCAGACACGGGGATTCAGAGGCTGGGAATCAGACGGGGGGAATCAAAGGCGGGGAATCAGAGCTGGGGAATCAGAGGCAGGGAATCAGAGTTGGGGATTCAGAGACGGGGAATCAGATATGGGGAAACAGAGGCGGGGAATCAGAGGCGGGCAAACAGAGGCGGGGAATTAGATATGGGGAATCAGAGGTGGGGAATCAGAGGTGGTGAATCAGTGATGGGGAATCACAGGCGGGGAATCAGAGGCAGGGAATAGAACGCAGGGAATCAGACGCAGGGAATCAGAGCTGGGGAATCAGAGGCGGGGAATCATAGTTGGGAATCAGAGGCGGGGAATCATATATGGGGAAACAGAGGCGGGGAATCAGAGGCGGGGAAACAGAGGTGGGGAATCAGATATGGGGAATCGGATGCGGGGAATCAGAGGCGGGGAATCAGAGCTGGGGAATGAGAGGCGGGGAATCAGAGTTGGGGCATCAGAGGTGGGGAATTAGATATAGGGAAACAGAGGTGGGGAATCAGAGGCGGGGAAACAGAGGAGGGGAATCAGATATGGGGAATCAGAGGTGGGGAATCAGAGGCAGGGAATCAGATGTGCGGAATCAGAGATGGGGAATCAGAGGCAGGGAATCAGAATCAGAAGCGGGGAATCAGAGGCCGGGAATCAGAGGCCGGGAATCAGATGCTGGGAATAAGAGGCCGGGAATCAGAGGAGGGGAATCAGAGTCCGGGAATCAGAGATGGGGATTCAGAGGCGGGGAATGAGATATGGAGAATCAGAGGCGGGGAATCAGAGGCCGGGAAACAGAGGTGGGGAATCAGATATGGGGAATCAGAGGTGGCGAATCAAAGGCGGTGAATCAGAGATGGGGAATCAGAGGCGGGGAATCAGAGGCAGGGAATCAGATGCGGGGAATCAGAGGCGGGGAATCAGAGCTGGCGAATCAGAGGCGGGGAATCAGAGGTGGGCAATCAGAGGCGGGGAATCAGATATGGGGAATCAGAGGCGGGGAATCAGAGGCGGGGAAACAGAGGCGGGGAATCAAATATAGGGAATCAGAGGTGGGGAATCAGATGTTGTGAATCAGAGATGGGGATTCAAGGCGGGGAATCAGAGGCAGGGAATCAGACACGGGGAATCAGAGGCGGGGATTTAGAGCTGGGGAATCAGAGGCGGGGAATCAGAGTTGGGGAATCAGAGGCAGGGAATCAGATATGGGGAATCAGAGGCGGGGAATCAGAGGCGGGGAAACAGAGGCGGGGAATCAGATATGGGGAATCAGAGGTGGGGAATCAGGGGCAGGGAATCAGTGGCAGGGAATCAGAGGCGGGGAATCAGAGGCGGTGAATCAGAGGCAGGGAATCAGACACGGGGAATCAGAGGCGGGGAATCAGAGATGGGGAATCAGAGGCGGGGAATCAGAGGCAGGGAATCGGACGCCGGGAATCAGAGTCGGGGAATCAGAGCTGGGGAATCAGAGGCGGGGAATCAGAGGCGGGGAAACAGAGGCGGGGAATCAGATATGGGGAATCAGAGGTGGGGCATCAGAGGTTGTGAATCACAGATGGGGAATCAGAGGCGGGGAATCAGAGGCAGGGAATCAGACGCGGGGTATCAGAGGCGGGGATTCAGAGCTGGGGAATCAGAAGCGGGGAATCAGAGTTGGGGAATCAGAGGCGGGGAATCAGATATGGGGAATCAGAGGCAGGGAATCAGAGGCGGGGAATCAGAGGCAGGGAATCAGACGCGGGGAATCTGAGGCGGGGAATCAGAGCTGGGGAATCAGAGGTGGGGAATCAGAGTTGGGGAATCAGAGGCAGGGAATTGGATGTGCGGAATCAGAGATTGGGAATCAGAGGTGGGGAATCAGAGGCGGTGAATCAGAGATGGGGAATCAGAGGCGGGGAATCAGAGGCAGGAAATCAGATACGGGGATTCAGAGGCTGGGAATCAGAGGCAGGGAATCAGACGCGGGGAATCTGAGGCGGGGAATCAGAGCTGGGGAATCTGAGGCAGGGAATCAGAGTTGGGGATTCAGAGGCGGGGAATCAGATATGGGGAAACAGAGGCGGGGAATCAGAGGCGGGCAAACAGAGGCGGGGAATTAGATATGGGGAATCAGAGGTAGGGAATCAGAGGTGGTGAATCAGTGATGGGGAATCACAGGCGGGGAATCAGAGGCAGGAAATAGAACGCGGGGAATCAGAGGCAGGGAATCAGAGCTGGGGAATCAGAGGCGGGGAATCATAGTTGGGAATCAGAGGCGGGAATCAGATATGGGGAAACAGAGGCGGGGAATCAGAGGCGGGGAAACAGAGGCGGGGAATCAGATATGGGGAATCGGATGCAGGGAATCAGAGGCGGGGAATCAGAGCTGGGGAATCAGAGGCGGGGAATCAGAGTTGGGGCATCAGAGGTGGGGAATTAGATATAGGGAAACAGAGGCGGGGAATCAGAGGCGGGGAAACAGAGGCGGGGAATCAGATATGGGGAATCAGAGGTGGGGAATCAGAGGCAGGGAATCAGATGTGCGGAATCAGAGATGGGGAATCAGAGGCAGGGAATCAGAAGCGGGGAATCAGAGGCCGGGAATCAGAGGCCGGGAATCAGATGCTGTGAATAAGAGGCCGGGAATCAGAGGAGGGGAATCAGAGTCCGGGAATCAGAGATGGGGATTCAGAGGCGGGGAATGAGATATGGAGAATCAGAGGCGGGGAATAAGAGGCGGGGAAACAGAGGTGGGGAATCAGATATGGGGAATCAGAGGTGGCGAATCAAAGGCAGTGAATCAGAGATGGGGAATCAGAGGCGGGGAATCAGAGGCAGGGAATCAGATGCGGGGAATCAGAGGCGGGGAATCAGAGCTGGCGAATCAGAGGCTGGGAATCAGAGGTGGGCAATCAGAGGCAGGGAATCAGATATGGGGAATCAGAGGCGGGGAATCAGAGGCGGGGAAACAGAGGCGGGGAATCAAATATAGGGAATCAGAGGTGGGGAATCAGAGGTTGTGAATCAGAGATGGGGAATCAAGGCGGGGAATCAGAGGCAGGGAATCAGACGCGGGGAAACAGAGGCGGGGATTCAGAGCTAGGGAATCAGAGGCGGGGAATCAGAGTTGGGGAATCAGAGGCAGGGAATCAGATATGGGGAATCAGAGGCGGGGAATCAGAGGCCGGGAATCAGATATGGGGAAACAGAGGCGGGGAATCCGAGGCGGGGAAACAGAGGCGGGGAATCAGATATGGGGAATCAGAGGTGGGGAATCAGAGGTTGGGAATCAGAGGCAGGGAATCAGAGGCTTGGAATCAGATGCAGGGTATCAGATTCGGGGAAACAGAGGCGGGGAATCAGATATGGGGAATCAGAGGTGGCGAATCAAAGGCGGTGAAACAGAGATGGGGAATCAGGGCAGGGAATCAGAGGCAGGGAATCAAACACGGGGAATCAGAGCTGGGGAATCAGAGGCGGGGAATCAGAGTTGGGAATCAGAGGCGGGGAATCAGAGGCGGGGAAACAGAGGCAGGGAATCAGATATGGGGAATCAGAGGCAGGGAATCAGAATCAGAAGAAGGGAATCAGCCGGGAATCAGAGGCCGGAATCAGATGCTGGGAATCAGAGGCCTGGAATCAGAGGCGGGGAATCAGAGGCAGGGAATCAGATGCGGGGAATCAGAGGCGGGGAATCAGAGCTGGGGAATCAGAGGCGGTGTATTAGAGTTGGGGAATCAGAGGCGGGGAATCAGATATGGGGAAACAGAGGTGGGGAATCAGAGGCGGGGAAACAGAGGCAGGGAATCAGATATGGGGAATCAGAGGTGGGGCATCAGAGGTTGTGAATCACAGATGGGGAATCAGAGGCGGGGAATCAGAGGCAGGGAATCAGACGCGGGGAATCAGAGGCGGGGATTCAGAGCTGGGGAATCAGAAGCGGGGAATCAGAGTTGGGGAATCAGAGGCGGGGAATCAGATATGGGGAATCAGAGGCAGGGAATCAGAGGCGGGGAATCAGAGGCAGGGAATCAGACGCGGGGAATCTGAGGCGGGGAATCAGAGCTGGGGAATCAGAGGTGGGGAATCAGAGTTGGGGAATCAGAGGCAGGGAATTGGATGTGCGGAATCAGAGAGGGGGAATCAGAGGTGGGGTATCAGAGGCGGTGAATCAGAGATGGGGGATCAGAGGCGGGGAATCAGAGGCAGGAAATCAGACACGGGGATTCAGAGGCTGGGAATCAGACGGGGGGAATCAAAGGCGGGGAATCAGAGCTGGGGAATCTGAGGCAGGGAATCAGAGTTGGGGATTCAGAGGCGGGGAATCAGATATGGGGAAACAGAGGCGGGGAATCAGAGGCGGGCAAACAGAGGCAGGGAATTAGATATGGGGAATCAGAGGTAGGGAATCAGAGGTGGTGAATCAGTGATGGGGAATCACAGGCGGGGAATCAGAGGCAGGGAATAGGACGCGGGGAATCTGAGGCAGGGAATCAGAGCTGGGGAATCAGAGGAGGGGATTCATAGTTGGGAATCAGAGGCGGGAATCAGATATGGGGTAACAGAGGCGGGGAATCAGAGGCGGTGAAACAGAGGCGGGGAATCAGATATGGGGAATCGGATGCAGGGAATCAGAGGCGGGGAATCAGAGCTGGGGAATCAGAGGCGGGGAATCAGAGTTGGGGCATCAGAGGTGGGGAATTAGATATAGGGAAACAGAGGCGGGGAATCAGAGGCGGGGAAACAGAGGCGGGGAATCAGATATGGGGAATCAGAGGTGGGGAATCAGAGGCAGGGAATCAGATGTGCGGAATCAGAGATGGGGAATAAGAGGCAGGGAATCAGAATCAGAAGCGGGGAATCAGAGGCCGGGAATCAGAGGCCGGGAATCAGATGCTGGGAATATGAGGACGGGAATCAGAGGTGGGGAATCAGATATGGGGAATCAGAGGTGGCGAATCAAAGGCGGTGAATCAGAGATGGGGAATCAGAGGCGGGGAATCAGAGGCAGGGAATCAGATGCGGGGAATCAGAGGCGGGGAATCAGAGCTGGCGAATCAGAGGCTGGGAATCAGAGGTGGGCAATCAGAGGCGGGGAATCAGATATGGGGAATCAGAGGCGGGGAATCAGAGGCGGGGAAACAGAGGCGGGGAATCAAATATAGGGAATCAGAGGTGGGGAATCAGAGGTTGTGAATCAGAGATGGGGAATCAAGGCGGGGAATCAGAGGCAGGGAATCAGACGCGGGGAATCAGAGGCGGGGAAACAGAGTTGGGGAATCAGAGGCAGGGAATCAGATATGGGGAATCAGAGGCGGGGAATCAGAGGCGGGGAAACAGAGGCGGGGAATCAGATGTGGGGAATCAGAGGTGGGGAATCAGGGGCAGGGAATCAGTGGCAGGGAATCAGAGGCGGGGAATCAGAGGCGGGGAATCAAAGGCAGGGAATCAGACACGGGGAATCAGAGGCGGGGAATCAGAGATGGGGAATCAGAGGCGGGGAATCAGAGGCAGGGAATCGGATGCCGGGAATCAGATATGGGGAAACAGAGGCGGGGAATCCGAGGCGGGGAAACAGAGGCGGGGAATCAGATATGGGGAATCAGAGGTGGGGAATCAGAGTCCGGGAATCAGAGATGGGGATTCAGAGGCGGGGAATGAGATATGGAGAATCAGAGGCGGGGAATAAGAGGCGGGGAAACAGAGGTGGGGAATCAGATATGGGGAATCAGAGGTGGCGAATCAAAGGCAGTGAATCAGAGATGGGGAATCAGAGGCGGGGAATCAGAGGCAGGGAATCAGATGCGGGGAATCAGAGGCGGGGAATCAGAGCTGGCGAATCAGAGGCTGGGAATCAGAGGTGGGCAATCAGAGGCAGGGAATCAGATATGGGGAATCAGAGGCGGGGAATCAGAGGCGGGGAAACAGAGGCGGGGAATCAAATATAGGGAATCAGAGGTGGGGAATCAGAGGTTGTGAATCAGAGATGGGGAATCAAGGCGGGGAATCAGAGGCAGGGAATCAGACGCGGGGAAACAGAGGCGGGGATTCAGAGCTAGGGAATCAGAGGCGGGGAATCAGAGTTGGGGAATCAGAGGCAGGGAATCAGATATGGGGAATCAGAGGCGGGGAATCAGAGACCGGGAATCAGATATGGGGAAACAGAGGCGGGGAATCCGAGGCGGGGAAACAGAGGCGGGGAATCAGATATGGGGAATCAGAGGTGGGGAATCAGAGGTTGGGAATCAGAGGCAGGGAATCAGAGGCTTGGAATCAGATGCAGGGTATCAGATTCGGGGAAACAGAGGCGGGGAATCAGATATGGGGAATCAGAGGTGGCGAATCAAAGGCGGTGAAATAGAGATGGGGAATCAGGGCAGGGAATCAGAGGCAGGGAATCAAACACGGGGAATCAGAGTTGGGGAATCAGAGGCAGGGAATTGGATGTGCGGAATCAGAGAGGGGGAATCAGAGGTGGGGAATCAGAGGCGGTGAATCAGAGATGGGGGATCAGAGGCGGGGAATCAGAGGCAGGAAATCAGACACGGGGATTCAGAGGCTGGGAATCAGACGGGGGGAATCAAAGGCGGGGAATCAGAGCTGGGGAATCTGAGGCAGGGAATCAGAGTTGGGGATTCAGAGGCGGGGAATCAGATATGGGGAAACAGAGGCGGGGAATCAGAGGCGGGCAAACAGAGGCAGGGAATTAGATATGGGGAATCAGAGGTAGGGAATCAGAGGTGGTGAATCAGTGATGGGGAATCACAGGCGGGGAATCAGAGGCAGGGAATAGGACGCGGGGAATCTGAGGCAGGGAATCAGAGCTGGGGAATCAGAGGAGGGGATTCATAGTTGGGAATCAGAGGCGGGAATCAGATATGGGGTAACAGAGGCGGGGAATCAGAGGCGGTGAAACAGAGGCGGGGAATCAGATATGGGGAATCGGATGCAGGGAATCAGAGGCGGGGAATCAGAGCTGGGGAATCAGAGGCGGGGAATCAGAGTTGGGGCATCAGAGGTGGGGAATTAGATATAGGGAAACAGAGGCGGGGAATCAGAGGCGGGGAAACAGAGGCGGGGAATCAGATATGGGGAATCAGAGGTGGGGAATCAGAGGCAGGGAATCAGATGTGCGGAATCAGAGATGGGGAATAAGAGGCAGGGAATCAGAATCAGAAGCGGGGAATCAGAGGCTGGGAATCAGAGGCCGGGAATCAGATGCTGGGAATAAGAGGACGGGAATCAGAGGTGGGGAATCAGATATGGGGAATCAGAGGTGGCGAATCAAAGGCGGTGAATCAGAGATGGGGAATCAGAGGCGGGGAATCAGAGGCAGGGAATCAGATGCGGGGAATCAGAGGCGGGGAATCAGAGCTGGCGAATCAGAGGCTGGGAATCAGAGGTGGGCAATCAGAGGCGGGGAATCAGATATGGGGAATCAGAGGCGGGGAATCAGAGGCGGGGAAACAGAGGCGGGGAATCAAATATAGGGAATCAGAGGTGGGGAATCAGAGGTTGTGAATCAGAGATGGGGAATCAAGGCGGGGAATCAGAGGCAGGGAATCAGACGCGGGGAATCAGAGGCGGGGATTCAGAGCTGGGGAATCAGAGGCGGGGAATCAGAGTTGGGGAATCAGAGGCAGGGAATCAGATATGGGGAATCAGAGGCGGGGAATCAGAGGCGGGGAAACAGAGGCGGGGAATCAGATGTGGGGAATCAGAGGTGGGGAATCAGGGGCAGGGAATCAGTGGCAGGGAATCAGAGGCGGGGAATCAGAGGCGGGGAATCAAAGGCAGGGAATCAGACACGGGGAATCAGAGGCGGGGAATCAGAGATGGGGAATCAGAGGCGGGGAATCAGAGGCAGGGAATCGGATGCCGGGAATCAGATATGGGGAAACAGAGGCGGGGAATCCGAGGCGGGGAAACAGAGGCGGGGAATCAGATATGGGGAATCAGAGGTGGGGAATCAGAGTCCGGGAATCAGAGATGGGGATTCAGAGGCGGGGAATGAGATATGGAGAATCAGAGGCGGGGAATAAGAGGCGGGGAAACAGAGGTGGGGAATCAGATATGGGGAATCAGAGGTGGCGAATCAAAGGCAGTGAATCAGAGATGGGGAATCAGAGGCGGGGAATCAGAGGCAGGGAATCAGATGCGGGGAATCAGAGGCGGGGAATCAGAGCTGGCGAATCAGAGGCTGGGAATCAGAGGTGGGCAATCAGAGGCAGGGAATCAGATATGGGGAATCAGAGGCGGGGAATCAGAGGCGGGGAAACAGAGGCGGGGAATCAAATATAGGGAATCAGAGGTGGGGAATCAGAGGTTGTGAATCAGAGATGGGGAATCAAGGCGGGGAATCAGAGGCAGGGAATCAGACGCGGGGAAACAGAGGCGGGGATTCAGAGCTAGGGAATCAGAGGCGGGGAATCAGAGTTGGGGAATCAGAGGCAGGGAATCAGATATGGGGAATCAGAGGCGGGGAATCAGAGGCCGGGAATCAGATATGGGGAAACAGAGGCGGGGAATCCGAGGCGGGGAAACAGAGGCGGGGAATCAGATATGGGGAATCAGAGGTGGGGAATCAGAGGTTGGGAATCAGAGGCAGGGAATCAGAGGCTTGGAATCAGATGCAGGGTATCAGATTCGGGGAAACAGAGGCGGGGAATCAGATATGGGGAATCAGAGGTGGCGAATCAAAGGCGGTGAAACAGAGATGGGGAATCAGGGCAGGGAATCAGAGGCAGGGAATCAAACACGGGGAATCAGAGCTGGGGAATCAGAGGCGGGGAATCAGAGTTGGGAATCAGAGGCGGGGAATCAGAGGCGGGGAAACAGAGGCAGGGAATCAGATATGGGGAATCAGAGGCAGGGAATCAGAATCAGAAGAAGGGAATCAGCCGGGAATCAGAGGCCGGAATCAGATGCTGGGAATCAGAGGCCTGGAATCAGAGGCGGGGAATCAGAGGCAGGGAATCAGAATCAGAAGCGGGGAATCAGAGGCCGGGAATCAGAGGCGGGGAATCAGAGATGGGGAATCAGAGGCGGGGAATCAGAGGCAGGGAATCGGATGCCGGGAATCAGAGTCGGGGAAACAGAGCTGGGGAATCAGAGGCGGGGAATCAGAGTTGGGGAATCAGAGGCGGGGAATCAGATATAGGGAAATAGAGGCGGGGAATCAGATATGGGGAATCAGAGGTGTGGAATCAGAGGTTGGGAATCAGAGGCAGGGAATCAGAGTCGGGGAAACAGAGGCGGGGAATCAGATATGGGGAATCAGAGGTGGCGAATCAAAGGCGGTGAAACAGAGATGGGGAATCAGGGCAGGGAATCAGAGGCAGGGAATCAAACACGGGGAATCAGAGCTGGGGAATCAGAGGCGGGGAATCAGATGTGCGGAATCAGAGATGGGGAATCAGAGGCAGGGAATCAGAATCAGAAGAAGGGAATCAGAGGCCGGGAATCAGAGGCCGGAATCAGATGCTGGGAATCAGAGGCCTGGAATCAGAGGCAGGGAATCAGAGGCAGGGAATCAGATGCGGGGAATCAGAGGCGGGGAATCAGAGCTGGGGAATCAGAGGCGGGGTATTAGAGTTGGGGAATCAGAGGCGGGGAATCAGATATGGGGAAACAGAGGTGGGGAATCAGAGGCGGGGAAACAGAGGCAGGGAATCAGATATGGGGAATCAGAGGTGGGGCATCAGAGGTTGTGATTCACAGATGGGGAATCAGAGGCGGGGAATCAGAGGCAGGGAATCAGACGCGGGGAATCAGAGGCGGGGATTCAGAGCTGGGGAATCAGAAGCGGGGAATCAGAGTTGGGGAATCAGAGGCGGGGAATCAGATATGGGGAATCAGAGGCAGGGAATCAGAGGCGGGGAATCAGAGGCAGGGAATCAGACGCGGGGAATCTGAGGCGGGGAATCAGAGCTGGGGAATCAGAGGTGGGGAATCAGAGTTGGGGAATCAGAGGCAGGGAATTGGATGTGCGGAATCAGAGAGGGGGAATCAGAGGTGGGGAATCAGAGGCGGTGAATCAGAGATGGGGAATCACAGGCGGGGAATCAGAGGCAGGAAATCAGACACGGGGATTCAGAGGCTGGGAATCAGACGGGGGGAATCAAAGGCGGGGAATCAGAGCTGGGGAATCTGAGGCAGGGAATCAGAGTTGGGGATTCAGAGGCGGGGAATCAGATATGGGGAAACAGAGGCGGGGAATCAGAGGCGGGCAAACAGAGGCGGGGAATTAGATATGGGGAATCAGAGGTAGGGAATCAGAGGTGGTGAATCAGTGATGGGGAATCACAGGCGGGGAATCAGAGGCAGGGAATAGGACGCGGGGAATCAGAGGCAGGGAATCAGAGCTGGGGAATCAGAGGAGGGGATTCATAGTTGGGAATCAGAGGCGGTAATCAGATATGGGGAAACAGAGGCGGGGAATCAGAGGCGGTGAAACAGAGGCGGGGAATCAGATATGGGGAATCGGATGCAGGGAATCAGAGGCGGGGAATCAGAGCTGGGGAATCAGAGGCGGGGAATCAGAGTTGGGGCATCAGAGGTGGGGAATTAGATATAGGGAAACAGAGGCGGGGAATCAGAGGCGGGGAAACAGATGCGGGGAATCAGATATGGGGAATCAGAGGTGGGGAATCAGAGGCAGGGAATCAGATGTGCGGAATCAGAGATGGGGAATAAGAGGCAGGGAATCAGAATCAGAAGCGGGGAATCAGAGGCCGGGAATCAGAGGCCGGGAATCAGATGCTGGGAATAAGAGGCCGGGAATCAGAGGTGGGGAATCAGATATGGGGAATCAGAGGTGGCGAATCAAAGGCGGTGAATCAGAGATGGGGAATCAGAGGCGGGGAATCAGAGGCAGGGAATCAGATGCGGGGAATCAGAGGCGGGGAATCAGAGCTGGCGAATCAGAGGCTGGGAATCAGAGGTGGGCAATCAGAGGCGGGGAATCAGATATGGGGAATCAGAGGCGGGGAATCAGAGGCGGGGAAACAGAGGCGGGGAATCAAATATAGGGAATCAGAGGTGGGGAATCAGAGGTTGTGAATCAGAGATGGGGAATCAAGGCGGGGAATCAGAGGCAGGGAATCAGACGCGGGGAATCAGAGGCGGGGATTCAGAGCTGGGGAATCAGAGGCGAGGAATCAGAGTTGGGGAATCAGAGGCAGGGAATCAGATATGGGGAATCAGAGGCGGGGAATCAGAGGCGGGGAAACAGAGGCGGGGAATCAGATGTGGGGAATCAGAGGTGGGGAATCAGGGGCAGGAAATCAGTGGCAGGGAATCAGAGGCGGGGAATCAGAGCGGGGAATCAAAGGCAGGGAATAAGACACGGGGAATCAGAGGCGGGGAATCAGAGATGGGGAATCAGAGGCGGGGAATCAGAGGCAGGGAATCGGATGCCGGGAATCAGAGTCGGGGAATCAGAGCTAGGAAATCAGAGGCGGGGAATCAGAGTTGGGGAATCAGAGGCGGGGAATCAGATATGGGGAATTAGAGGCGGGGAATCAGATATGGGGAATCAGAGGTGTGGAATCAGAGGTTGGGAATCAGAGGCAGGGAATCAGAGTCGGGGAAACAGAGGCGGGGAATTAGATACGGGGAATCAGAGGTGGTGAATCATAGGCGGTGAAACAGAGATGGGGAATCAGGGCAGGGAATCAGAGGCAGGGAATCAAACACGGGGAATCAGAGCTGGGGAATCAGAGGCGGGGAATCAGAGTTGGGAATCAGAGGCGGGGAATCAGAGGCGGGGAAACAGAGGCAGGGAATCAGATATGGGGAATCAGAGGCAGGGAATCAGAATCAGAAGAAGGGAATCAGAGGCCGGGAATCAGAGGCCGGAATCAGATGCTGGGAATCAGAGGCCTGGAATCAGAGGCGGGGAATCAGAGGCAGGGAATCAGATGCGGGGAATCAGAGGCGGGGAATCAGAGCTGGGGAATCAGAGGCGGGGTATTAGAGTTGGGGAATCAGAGGCGGGGAATCAGATATGGGGAAACAGAGGTGGGGAATCAGAGGCGGGGAAACAGAGGCAGGGAATCAGATATGGGGAATCAGAGGTGGGGCATCAGAGGTTGTGAATCACAGATGGGGAATCAGAGGCGGGGAATCAGAGGCAGGGAATCAGACGCGGGGAATCAGAGGCGGGAATTCAGAGCTGGGGAATCAGAAGCGGGGAATCAGAGTTGGGGAATCAGAGGCGGGGAATCAGATATGGGGAATCAGTGGCAGGCAATCAGAGGCGGGGAATCAGAGGCAGGGAATCAGACGCGGGGAATCTGAGGCGGGGAATCAGAGCTGAGGAATCAGAGGTGGGGAATCAGAGTTGGGGAATCAGAGGAAGGGAATTGGATGTGCGGAATCAGAGAGGGGGAATCAGAGGTGGGGAATCAGAGGCGGTGAATCAGAGATGGGGGATCAGAGGCGGGGAATCAGAGGCAGGAAATCAGACACGGGGATTCAGAGGCTGGGAATCAGACGGGGGGAATCAAAGGCGGGGAATCAGAGCTGGGGAATCTGAGGCAGGGAATCAGAGTTGGGGATTCAGAGGCGGGGAATCAGATATGGGGAAACAGAGGCGGGGAATCAGAGGCGGGCAAACAGAGGCGGGGAATTAGATATGGGGAATCAGAGGTAGGGAATCAGAGGTGGTGAATCAGTGATGGGGAATCACAGGCGGGGAATCAGAGGCAGGGAATAGGACGCGGGGAATCAGAGGCAGGGAATCAGAGCTGGGGAATCAGAGGAGGGGATTCATAGTTGGGAATCAGAGGCGGGAATCAGATATGGGGAAACAGAGGCGGGGAATCAGAGGCGGTGAAACAGAGGCGGGGAATCAGATATGGGGAATCGGATGCAGGGAATCAGAGGCGGGGAATCAGAGCTGGGGAATCAGAGGCGGGGAATCAGAGTTGGGGCATCAGAGGTGGGGAATTAGATATAGGGAAACAGAGGCGGGAATCAGAGGCGGGGAAACAGAGGCGGGGAATCAGATATGGGGAATCAGAGGTGGGGAATCAGAGGCAGGGAATCAGATGTGCGGAATCAGAGATGGGGAATAAGAGGCAGGGAATCAGAATCAGAAGCGGGGAATCAGAGGCCGGGAATCAGAGGCCGGGAATCAGATGCTGGGAATAAGAGGACGGGAATCAGAGGTGGGGAATCAGATATGGGGAATCAGAGGTGGCGAATCAAAGGCGGTGAATCAGAGATGGGGAATCAGAGGCGGGGAATCAGAGGCAGGGAATCAGATGCGGGGAATCAGAGGCGGGGAATCAGAGCTGGCGAATCAGAGGCTGGGAATCAGAGGTGGGCAATCAGAGGCGGGGAATCAGATATGGGGAATCAGAGGCGGGGAATCAGAGGAGGGGAAACAGAGGCGGGGAATCAAATATAGGGAATCAGAGGTGGGGAATCAGAGGTTGTGAATCAGAGATGGGGAATCAAGGCGGGGAATCAGAGGCAGGGAATCAGACGCGGGGAATCAGAGGCGGGGATTCAGAGCTGGGGAATCAGAGGCGGGGAATCAGAGTTGGGGAATCAGAGGCAGGGAATCAGATATGGGGAATCAGAGGCGGGGAATCAGAGGCGGGGAAACAGAGGCGGGGAATCAGATGTGGGGAATCAGAGGTGGGGAATCAGGGGCAGGGAATCAGTGGCAGGGAATCAGAGGCGGGGAATCAGAGGCGGGGAATCAAAGGCAGGGAATCAGACACGGGGAATCAGAGGCGGGGAATCAGAGATGGGGAATCAGAGGCGGGGAATCAGAGGCAGGGAATCGGATGCCGGGAATCAGAGTCGGGGAAACAGAGCTGGGGAATCAGAGGCGGGGAATCAGAGTTGGGGAATCAGAGGCGGGGAATCAGATATGGGGAAATAGAGGCGGGGAATCAGATATGGGGAATCAGAGGTGTGGAATCAGAGGTTGGGAATCAGAGGCAGGGAATCAGAGTCGGGGAAACAGAGGCGGGGAATCAGATATGGGGAATCAGAGGTGGCGAATCAAAGGCGGTGAAACAGAGATGGGGAATCAGGGCAGGGAATCAGAGGCAGGGAATCAAACACGGGGAATCAGAGCTGGGGAATCAGAGGCGGGGAATCAGAGTTGGGAATCAGAGGCAGGGAATCTGAGGCGGGGAAACAGAGGGTGGGAATCAGATATGGGGAATCAGAGGTGGGGAATCCGAGGTTGGGAATCAGAGGCAGGGAATCAGAGGCGGAAAATCAGAGGCGGGGAATCAGAGGAAGGGAATCAGATGTGCGGAATCGGAGATGGGGAATCAGAGGCAGGGAATCAGAGGCGGGGAATAAGAGGCGGGGAAACAGAGGTGGGGAATCAGATATGGGGAATCAGAGGTGGCGAATCAAAGGCAGTGAATCAGAGATGGGGAATCAGAGGCGGGGAATCAGAGGCAGGGAATCAGATGTGGGGAATCAGAGGCGGGGAATCAGAGCTGGCGAATCAGAGGCTGGGAATCAGAGGTGGGCAATCAGAGGCGGGGAATCAGATATGGGGAATCAGAGGCGGGGAATCAGAGGCGGGGAAACAGACGCGGGGAATCAAATATAGGGAATCAGAGGTGGGGAATCAGAGGTTGTGAATCAGAGATGGGGAATCAAGGCGGGGAATCAGAGGCAGGGAATCAGACGCGGGGAAACAGAGGCGGGGATTCAGAGCTAGGGAATCAGAGGCGGGGAATCAGAGTTGGGGAATCAGAGGCAGGGAATCAGATATGGGGAATCAGAGGTGGGGAATCAGAGGCCGGGAATCAGATATGGGGAAACAGAGGCGGGGAATCCGAGGCGGGGAAACAGAGGCGGGGAATCAGATATGGGGAATCAGAGGTGGGGAATCAGAGGTTGGGAATCAGAGGCAGGGAATCAGAGGCTTGGAATCAGATGCAGGGTATCAGATTCGGGGAAACAGAGGCGGGGAATCAGATATGGGGAATCAGAGGTGGCGAATCAAAGGCGGTGAAACAGAGATGGGGAATCAGGGCAGGGAATCAAAGGCAGGGAATCAAACACGGGGAATCAGAGCTGGGGAATCAGAGGCGGGGAATCAGAGTTGGGAATCAGAGGCGGGGAATCAGAGGCGGGGAAACAGAGGCAGGGAATCAGATATGGGGAATCAGAGGCAGGGAATCAGAATCAGAAGAAGGGAATCAGCCGGGAATCAGAGGCCGGAATCAGATGCTGGGAATCAGAGGCCTGGAATCAGAGGCGGGGAATCAGAGGCAGGGAATCAGATGCGGGGAATCAGAGGCGGGGAATCAGAGCTGGGGAATCAGAGGCGGGGTATTAGAGTTGGGGAATCAGAGGCGGGGAATCAGATATGGGGAAACAGAGGTGGGGAATCAGAGGCGGGGAAACAGAGGCAGGGAATCAGATATGGGGAATCAAGGTGGGGCATCAGAGGTTGTGAATCACAGATGGGGAATCAGAGGCGGGGAATCAGAGATGGGGAATCAGAGGCGGGGAATCAGAGGCAGGGAATCGGATGCCGGGAATCAGAGTCGGGGAAACAGAGCTGGGGAATCAGAGGCGGGGAATCAGAGTTGGGGAATCAGAGGCGGGGAATCAGATATAGGGAAATAGAGGCGGGGAATCAGATATGGGGAATCAGAGGTGTGGAATCAGAGGTTGGGAATCAGAGGCAGGGAATCAGAGTCGGGGAAACAGAGGCGGGGAATCAGATATGGGGAATCAGAGGTGGCGAATCAAAGGCGGTGAAACAGAGATGGGGAATCAGGGCAGGGAATCAGAGGCAGGGAATCAAACACGGGGAATCAGAGCTGGGGAATCAGAGGCGGGGAATCAGATGTGCGGAATCAGAGATGGGGAATCAGAGGCAGGGAATCAGAATCAGAAGAAGGGAATCAGAGGCCGGGAATCAGAGGCCGGAATCAGATGCTGGGAATCAGAGGCCTGGAATCAGAGGCGGGGAATCAGAGGCAGGGAATCAGATGCGGGGAATCAGAGGCGGGGAATCAGAGCTGGGGAATCAGAGGCGGGGTATTAGAGTTGGGGAATCAGAGGCGGGGAATCAGATATGGGGAAACAGAGGTGGGGAATCAGAGGCGGGGAAACAGAGGCAGGGAATCAGATATGGGGAATCAGAGGTGGGGCATCAGAGGTTGTGATTCACAGATGGGGAATCAGAGGCGGGGAATCAGAGGCAGGGAATCAGACGCGGGGAATCAGAGGCGGGGATTCAGAGCTGGGGAATCAGAAGCGGGGAATCAGAGTTGGGGAATCAGAGGCGGGGAATCAGATATGGGGAATCAGAGGCAGGGAATCAGAGGCGGGGAATCAGAGGCAGGGAATCAGACGCGGGGAATCTGAGGCGGGGAATCAGAGCTGGGGAATCAGAGGTGGGGAATCAGAGTTGGGGAATCAGAGGCAGGGAATTCGATGTGCGGAATCAGAGAGGGGGAATCAGAGGTGGGGAATCAGAGGCGGTGAATCAGAGATGGGGAATCACAGGCGGGGAATCAGAGGCAGGAAATCAGACACGGGGATTCAGAGGCTGGGAATCAGACGGGGGGAATCAAAGGCGGGGAATCAGAGCTGGGGAATCTGAGGCAGGGAATCAGAGTTGGGGATTCAGAGGCGGGGAATCAGATATGGGGAAACAGAGGCGGGGATTCAGAGGCGGGCAAACAGAGGCGGGGAATTAGATATGGGGAATCAGAGGTAGGGAATCAGAGGTGGTGAATCAGTGATGGGGAATCACAGGCGGGGAATCAGAGGCAGGGAATAGGACGCGGGGAATCAGAGGCAGGGAATCAGAGCTGGGGAATCAGAGGAGGGGATTCATAGTTGGGAATCAGAGGCGGTAATCAGATATGGGGAAACAGAGGCGGGGAATCAGAGGCGGTGAAACAGAGGCGGGGAATCAGATATGGGGAATCGGATGCAGGGAATCAGAGGCGGGGAATCAGAGCTGGGGAATCAGAGGCGGGGAATCAGAGTTGGGGCATCAGAGGTGGGGAATTAGATATAGGGAAACAGAGGCGGGGAATCAGAGGCGGGGAAACAGATGCGGGGAATCAGATATGGGGAATCAGAGGTGGGGAATCAGAGGCAGGGAATCAGATGTGCGGAATCAGAGATGGGGAATAAGAGGCAGGGAATCAGAATCAGAAGCGGGGAATCAGAGGCCGGGAATCAGAGGCCGGGAATCAGATGCTGGGAATAAGAGGCCGGGAATCAGAGGTGGGGAATCAGATATGGGGAATCAGAGGTGGCGAATCAAAGGCGGTGAATCAGAGATGGGGAATCAGAGGCGGGGAATCAGAGGCAGGGAATCAGATGCGGGGAATCAGAGGCGGGGAATCAGAGCTGGCGAATCAGAGGCTGGGAATCAGAGGTGGGCAATCAGAGGCGGGGAATCAGATATGGGGAATCAGAGGCGGGGAATCAGAGGCGGGGAAACAGAGGCGGGGAATCAAATATAGGGAATCAGAGGTGGGGAATCAGAGGTTGTGAATCAGAGATGGGGAATCAAGGCGGGGAATCAGAGGCAGGGAATCAGACGCGGGGAATCAGAGGCGGGGATTCAGAGCTGGGGAATCAGAGGCGAGGAATCAGAGTTGGGGAATCAGAGGCAGGGAATCAGATATGGGGAATCAGAGGCGGGGAATCAGAGGCGGGGAAACAGAGGCGGGGAATCAGATGTGGGGAATCAGAGGTGGGGAATCAGGGGCAGGAAATCAGTGGCAGGGAATCAGAGGCGGGGAATCAGAGCGGGGAATCAAAGGCAGGGAATAAGACACGGGGAATCAGAGGCGGGGAATCAGAGATGGGGAATCAGAGGCGGGGAATCAGAGGCAGGGAATCGGATGCCGGGAATCAGAGTCGGGGAATCAGAGCTAGGGAATCAGAGGCGGGGAATCAGAGTTGGGGAATCAGAGGCGGGGAATCAGATATGGGGAAATAGAGGCGGGGAATCAGATATGGGGAATCAGAGGTGTGGAATCAGAGGTTGGGAATCAGAGGCAGGGAATCAGAGTCGGGGAAACAGAGGCGGGGAATTAGATACGGGGAATCAGAGGTGGTGAATCATAGGCGGTGAAACAGAGATGGGGAATCAGGGCAGGGAATCAGAGGCAGGGAATCAAACACGGGGAATCAGAGCTGGGGAATCAGAGGCGGGGAATCAGAGTTGGGAATCAGAGGCGGGGAATCAGAGGCGGGGAAACAGAGGCAGGGAATCAGATATGGGGAATCAGAGGCAGGGAATCAGAATCAGAAGAAGGGAATCAGAGGCCGGGAATCAGAGGCCGGAATCAGATGCTGGGAATCAGAGGCCTGGAATCAGAGGCGGGGAATCAGAGGCAGGGAATCAGATGCGGGGAATCAGAGGCGGGGAATCAGAGCTGGGGAATCAGAGGCGGGGTATTAGAGTTGGGGAATCAGAGGCGGGGAATCAGATATGGGGAAACAGAGGTGGGGAATCAGAGGCGGGGAAACAGAGGCAGGGAATCAGATATGGGGAATCAGAGGTGGGGCATCAGAGGTTGTGAATCACAGATGGGGAATCAGAGGCGGGGAATCAGAGGCAGGGAATCAGACGCGGGGAATCAGAGGCGGGAATTCAGAGCTGGGGAATCAGAAGCGGGGAATCAGAGTTGGGGAATCAGAGGCGGGGAATCAGATATGGGGAATCAGAGGCAGGCAATCAGAGGCGGGGAATCAGAGGCAGGGAATCAGACGCGGGGAATCTGAGGCGGGGAATCAGAGCTGAGGAATCAGAGGTGGGGAATCAGAGTTGGGGAATCAGAGGAAGGGAATTGGATGTGCGGAATCAGAGAGGGGGAATCAGAGGTGGGGAATCAGAGGCGGTGAATCAGAGATGGGGGATCAGAGGCGGGGAATCAGAGGCAGGAAATCAGACACGGGGATTCAGAGGCTGGGAATCAGACGGGGGGAATCAAATGCGGGGAATCAGAGCTGGGGAATCTGAGGCAGGGAATCAGAGTTGGGGATTCAGAGGCGGGGAATCAGATATGGGGAAACAGAGGCGGGGAATCAGAGGCGGGCAAACAGAGGCGGGGAATTAGATATGGGGAATCAGAGGTAGGGAATCAGAGGTGGTGAATCAGTGATGGGGAATCACAGGCGGGGAATCAGAGGCAGGGAATAGGACGCGGGGAATCAGAGGCAGGGAATCAGAGCTGGGGAATCAGAGGAGGGGATTCATAGTTGGGAATCAGAGGCGGGAATCAGATATGGGGAAACAGAGGCGGGGAATCAGAGGCGGTGAAACAGAGGCGGGGAATCAGATATGGGGAATCGGATGCAGGGAATCAGAGGCGGGGAATCAGAGCTGGGGAATCAGAGGCGGGGAATCAGAGTTGGGGCATCAGAGGTGGGGAATTAGATATAGGGAAACAGAGGCGGGAATCAGAGGCGGGGAAACAGAGGCGGGGAATCAGATATGGGGAATCAGAGGTGGGGAATCAGAGGCAGGGAATCAGATGTGCGGAATCAGAGATGGGGAATAAGAGGCAGGGAATCAGAATCAGAAGCGGGGAATCAGAGGCCGAGAATCAGAGGCCGGGAATCAGATGCTGGGAATAAGAGGACGGGAATCAGAGGTGGGGAATCAGATATGGGGAATCAGAGGTGGCGAATCAAAGGCGGTGAATCAGAGATGGGGAATCAGAGGCGGGGAATCAGAGGCAGGGAATCAGATGCGGGGAATCAGAGGCGGGGAATCAGAGCTGGCGAATCAGAGGCTGGGAATCAGAGGTGGGCAATCAGAGGCGGGGAATCAGATATGGGGAATCAGAGGCGGGGAATCAGAGGAGGGGAAACAGAGGCGGGGAATCAAATATAGGGAATCAGAGGTGGGGAATCAGAGGTTGTGAATCAGAGATGGGGAATCAAGGCGGGGAATCAGAGGCAGGGAATCAGACGCGGGGAATCAGAGGCGGGGATTCAGAGCTGGGGAATCAGAGGCGGGGAATCAGAGTTGGGGAATCAGAGGCAGGGAATCAGATATGGGGAATCAGAGGCGGGGAATCAGAGGCGGGGAAACAGAGGCGGGGAATCAGATGTGGGGAATCAGAGGTGGGGAATCAGGGGCAGGGAATCAGTGGCAGGGAATCAGAGGCGGGGAATCAGAGGCGGGGAATCAAAGGCAGGGAATCAGACACGGGGAATCAGAGGCGGGGAATCAGAGATGGGGAATCAGAGGCGGGGAATCAGAGGCAGGGAATCGGATGCCGGGAATCAGAGTCGGGGAAACAGAGCTGGGGAATCAGAGGCGGGGAATCAGAGTTGGGGAATCAGAGGCGGGGAATCAGATATGGGGAAATAGAGGCGGGGAATCAGATATGGGGAATCAGAGGTGTGGAATCAGAGGTTGGGAATCAGAGGCAGGGAATCAGAGTCGGGGAAACAGAGGCGGGGAATCAGATATGGGGAATCAGAGGTGGCGAATCAAAGGCGGTGAAACAGAGATGGGGAATCAGGGCAGGGAATCAGAGGCAGGGAATCAAACACGGGGAATCAGAGCTGGGGAATCAGAGGCGGGGAATCAGAGTTGGGAATCAGAGGCAGGGAATCTGAGGCGGGGAAACAGAGGGTGGGAATCAGATATGGGGAATCAGAGGTGGGGAATCCGAGGTTGGGAATCAGAGGCAGGGAATCAGAGGCGGAAAATCAGAGGCGGGGAATCAGAGGAAGGGAATCAGATGTGCGGAATCGGAGATGGGGAATCAGAGGCAGGGAATCAGAGGCGGGGAATAAGAGGCGGGGAAACAGAGGTGGGGAATCAGATATGGGGAATCAGAGGTGGCGAATCAAAGGCAGTGAATCAGAGATGGGGAATCAGAGGCGGGGAATCAGAGGCAGGGAATCAGATGTGGGGAATCAGAGGCGGGGAATCAGAGCTGGCGAATCAGAGGCTGGGAATCAGAGGTGGGCAATCAGAGGCGGGGAATCAGATATGGGGAATCAGAGGCGGGGAATCAGAGGCGGGGAAACAGACGCGGGGAATCAAATATAGGGAATCAGAGGTGGGGAATCAGAGGTTGTGAATCAGAGATGGGGAATCAAGGCGGGGAATCAGAGGCAGGGAATCAGACGCGGGGAAACAGAGGCGGGGATTCAGAGCTAGGGAATCAGAGGCGGGGAATCAGAGTTGGGGAATCAGAGGCAGGGAATCAGATATGGGGAATCAGAGGCGGGGAATCAGAGGCCGGGAATCAGATATGGGGAAACAGAGGCGGGGAATCCGAGGCGGGGAAACAGAGGCGGGGAATCAGATATGGGGAATCAGAGGTGGGGAATCAGAGGTTGGGAATCAGAGGCAGGGAATCAGAGGCTTGGAATCAGATGCAGGGTATCAGATTCGGGGAAACAGAGGCGGGGAATCAGATATGGGGAATCAGAGGTGGCGAATCAAAGGCGGTGAAACAGAGATGGGGAATCAGGGCAGGGAATCAAAGGCAGGGAATCAAACACGGGGAATCAGAGCTGGGGAATCAGAGGCGGGGAATCAGAGTTGGGAATCAGAGGCGGGGAATCAGAGGCGGGGAAACAGAGGCAGGGAATCAGATATGGGGAATCAGAGGCAGGGAATCAGAATCAGAAGAAGGGAATCAGCCGGGAATCAGAGGCCGGAATCAGATGCTGGGAATCAGAGGCCTGGAATCAGAGGCGGGGAATCAGAGGCAGGGAATCAGATGCGGGGAATCAGAGGCGGGGAATCAGAGCTGGGGAATCAGAGGCGGGGTATTAGAGTTGGGGAATCAGAGGCGGGGAATCAGATATGGGGAAACAGAGGTGGGGAATCAGAGGCGGGGAAACAGAGGCAGGGAATCAGATATGGGGAATCAAGGTGGGGCATCAGAGGTTGTGAATCACAGATGGGGAATCAGAGGCGGGGAATCAGAGGCAGGGAATCAGACGCGGGGAATCAGAGGCGGGGATTCAGAGCTGGGGAATCAGAAGCGGGGAATCAGAGTTGGGGAATCAGAGGCGGGGAATCAGATATGGGGAATCAGAGGCAGGGAATCAGAGGTGGGGAATCAGAGGCAGGGAATCAGACGCGGGGAATCTGAGGCGGGGAATCAGAGCTGGGGAATCAGAGGTGGGGAATCAGAGTTGGGGAATCAGAGGCAGGGAATTGGATGTGCGGAATCAGAGAGGGGGAATCAGAGGTGGGGAATCAGAGGCGGTGAATCAGAGATGGGGGATCAGAGGCGGGGAATCAGAGGCAGGAAATCAGACACGGGGATTCAGAGGCTGGGAATCAGACGGGGGGAATCAAAGGCGGGGAATCAGAGCTGGGGAATCTGAGGCAGGGAATCAGAGTTGGGGATTCAGAGGCGGGGAATCAGATATGGGGAAACAGAGGCGGGGAATCAGAGGCGGCAAACAGAGGCAGGGAATTAGATATGGGGAATCAGAGGTAGGGAATCAGAGGTGGTGAATCAGTGATGGGGAATCACAAGCGGGGAATCAGAGGCAGGGAATAGGACGCGGGGAATCAGAGGCAGGGAATCAGAGCTGGGGAATCAGAGGAGGGGATTCATAGTTGGGAATCAGAGGCGGGAATCAGATATGGGGTAACAGAGGCGGGGAATCAGAGGCGGTTAAACAGAGGCGGGGAATCAGATATGGGGAATCGGATGCAGGGAATCAGAGGCGGGGAATCAGAGCTGGGGAATCAGAGGCGGGGAATCAGAGTTGGGGAATCAGAGGCGGGGAATCAGAGGCGGGGAAACAGAGGCGGGGAATCAAATATAGGGAATCAGAGGTGGGGAATCAGAGGTTGTGAATCAGAGATGGGGAATCAAGGCGGGGAATCAGAGGCAGGGAATCAGACGCGGGGAATCAGAGGCGGGGATTCAGAGCTGGGGAATCAGAGGCGAGGAATCAGAGTTGGGGAATCAGAGGCAGGGAATCAGATATGGGGAATCAGAGGCGGGGAATCAGAGGCGGGGAAACAGAGGCGGGGAATCAGATGTGGGGAATCAGAGGTGGGGAATCAGGGGCAGGAAATCAGTGGCAGGGAATCAGAGGCGGGGAATCAGAGCGGGGAATCAAAGGCAGGGAATAAGACACGGGGAATCAGAGGCGGGGAATCAGAGATGGGGAATCAGAGGCGGGGAATCAGAGGCAGGGAATCGGATGCCGGGAATCAGAGTCGGGGAATCAGAGCTAGGGAATCAGAGGCGGGGAATCAGAGTTGGGGAATCAGAGGCGGGGAATCAGATATGGGGAAATAGAGGCGGGGAATCAGATATGGGGAATCAGAGGTGTGGAATCAGAGGTTGGGAATCAGAGGCAGGGAATCAGAGTCGGGGAAACAGAGGCGGGGAATTAGATACGGGGAATCAGAGGTGGTGAATCATAGGCGGTGAAACAGAGATGGGGAATCAGGGCAGGGAATCAGAGGCAGGGAATCAAACACGGGGAATCAGAGCTGGGGAATCAGAGGCGGGGAATCAGAGTTGGGAATCAGAGGCGGGGAATCAGAGGCGGGGAAACAGAGGCAGGGAATCAGATATGGGGAATCAGAGGCAGGGAATCAGAATCAGAAGAAGGGAATCAGAGGCCGGGAATCAGAGGCCGGAATCAGATGCTGGGAATCAGAGGCCTGGAATCAGAGGCGGGGAATCAGAGGCAGGGAATCAGATGCGGGGAATCAGAGGCGGGGAATCAGAGCTGGGGAATCAGAGGCGGGGTATTAGA
This sequence comes from Narcine bancroftii, assembly GCF_036971445.1. Classification (NCBI taxonomy): domain Eukaryota; kingdom Metazoa; phylum Chordata; class Chondrichthyes; order Torpediniformes; family Narcinidae; genus Narcine; species Narcine bancroftii. The sequence goes on from NW_027211883.1 coordinate 3,236,830, forward strand.
GTTGGGGAATCAGAGGCGGGGAATCAGATATGGGGAAACAGAGGTGGGGAATCAGAGGCGGGGAAACAGAGGCAGGGAATCAGATATGGGGAATCAGAGGTGGGGCATCAGAGGTTGTGAATCACAGATGGGGAATCAGAGGCGGGGAATCAGAGGCAGGGAATCAGACGCGGGGAATCAGAGGCGGGAATTCAGAGCTGGGGAATCAGAAGCGGGGAATCAGAGTTGGGGAATCAGAGGCGGGGAATCAGATATGGGGAATCAGAGGCAGGCAATCAGAGGCGGGGAATCAGAGGCAGGGAATCAGACGCGGGGAATCTGAGGCGGGGAATCAGAGCTGAGGAATCAGAGGTGGGGAATCAGAGTTGGGGAATCAGAGGAAGGGAATTGGATGTGCGGAATCAGAGAGGGGGAATCAGAGGTGGGGAATCAGAGGCGGTGAATCAGAGATGGGGGATCAGAGGCGGGGAATCAGAGGCAGGAAATCAGACACGGGGATTCAGAGGCTGGGAATCAGACGGGGGGAATCAAAGGCGGGGAATCAGAGCTGGGGAATCTGAGGCAGGGAATCAGAGTTGGGGATTCAGAGGCGGGGAATCAGATATGGGGAAACAGAGGCGGGGAATCAGAGGCGGGCAAACAGAGGCGGGGAATTAGATATGGGGAATCAGAGGTAGGGAATCAGAGGTGGTGAATCAGTGATGGGGAATCACAGGCGGGGAATCAGAGGCAGGGAATAGGACGCGGGGAATCAGAGGCAGGGAATCAGAGCTGGGGAATCAGAGGAGGGGATTCATAGTTGGGAATCAGAGGCGGGAATCAGATATGGGGAAACAGAGGCGGGGAATCAGAGGCGGTGAAACAGAGGCGGGGAATCAGATATGGGGAATCGGATGCAGGGAATCAGAGGCGGGGAATCAGAGCTGGGGAATCAGAGGCGGGGAATCAGAGTTGGGGCATCAGAGGTGGGGAATTAGATATAGGGAAACAGAGGCGGGAATCAGAGGCGGGGAAACAGAGGCGGGGAATCAGATATGGGGAATCAGAGGTGGGGAATCAGAGGCAGGGAATCAGATGTGCGGAATCAGAGATGGGGAATAAGAGGCAGGGAATCAGAATCAGAAGCGGGGAATCAGAGGCCGGGAATCAGAGGCCGGGAATCAGATGCTGGGAATAAGAGGACGGGAATCAGAGGTGGGGAATCAGATATGGGGAATCAGAGGTGGCGAATCAAAGGCGGTGAATCAGAGATGGGGAATCAGAGGCGGGGAATCAGAGGCAGGGAATCAGATGCGGGGAATCAGAGGCGGGGAATCAGAGCTGGCGAATCAGAGGCTGGGAATCAGAGGTGGGCAATCAGAGGCGGGGAATCAGATATGGGGAATCAGAGGCGGGGAATCAGAGGAGGGGAAACAGAGGCGGGGAATCAAATATAGGGAATCAGAGGTGGGGAATCAGAGGTTGTGAATCAGAGATGGGGAATCAAGGCGGGGAATCAGAGGCAGGGAATCAGACGCGGGGAATCAGAGGCGGGGATTCAGAGCTGGGGAATCAGAGGCGGGGAATCAGAGTTGGGGAATCAGAGGCAGGGAATCAGATATGGGGAATCAGAGGCGGGGAATCAGAGGCGGGGAAACAGAGGCGGGGAATCAGATGTGGGGAATCAGAGGTGGGGAATCAGGGGCAGGGAATCAGTGGCAGGGAATCAGAGGCGGGGAATCAGAGGCGGGGAATCAAAGGCAGGGAATCAGACACGGGGAATCAGAGGCGGGGAATCAGAGATGGGGAATCAGAGGCGGGGAATCAGAGGCAGGGAATCGGATGCCGGGAATCAGAGTCGGGGAAACAGAGCTGGGGAATCAGAGGCGGGGAATCAGAGTTGGGGAATCAGAGGCGGGGAATCAGATATGGGGAAATAGAGGCGGGGAATCAGATATGGGGAATCAGAGGTGTGGAATCAGAGGTTGGGAATCAGAGGCAGGGAATCAGAGTCGGGGAAACAGAGGCGGGGAATCAGATATGGGGAATCAGAGGTGGCGAATCAAAGGCGGTGAAACAGAGATGGGGAATCAGGGCAGGGAATCAGAGGCAGGGAATCAAACACGGGGAATCAGAGCTGGGGAATCAGAGGCGGGGAATCAGAGTTGGGAATCAGAGGCAGGGAATCTGAGGCGGGGAAACAGAGGGTGGGAATCAGATATGGGGAATCAGAGGTGGGGAATCCGAGGTTGGGAATCAGAGGCAGGGAATCAGAGGCGGAAAATCAGAGGCGGGGAATCAGAGGAAGGGAATCAGATGTGCGGAATCGGAGATGGGGAATCAGAGGCAGGGAATCAGAGGCGGGGAATAAGAGGCGGGGAAACAGAGGTGGGGAATCAGATATGGGGAATCAGAGGTGGCGAATCAAAGGCAGTGAATCAGAGATGGGGAATCAGAGGCGGGGAATCAGAGGCAGGGAATCAGATGTGGGGAATCAGAGGCGGGGAATCAGAGCTGGCGAATCAGAGGCTGGGAATCAGAGGTGGGCAATCAGAGGCGGGGAATCAGATATGGGGAATCAGAGGCGGGGAATCAGAGGCGGGGAAACAGACGCGGGGAATCAAATATAGGGAATCAGAGGTGGGGAATCAGAGGTTGTGAATCAGAGATGGGGAATCAAGGCGGGGAATCAGAGGCAGGGAATCAGACGCGGGGAAACAGAGGCGGGGATTCAGAGCTAGGGAATCAGAGGCGGGGAATCAGAGTTGGGGAATCAGAGGCAGGGAATCAGATATGGGGAATCAGAGGCGGGGAATCAGAGGCCGGGAATCAGATATGGGGAAACAGAGGCGGGGAATCCGAGGCGGGGAAACAGAGGCGGGGAATCAGATATGGGGAATCAGAGGTGGGGAATCAGAGGTTGGGAATCAGAGGCAGGGAATCAGAGGCTTGGAATCAGATGCAGGGTATCAGATTCGGGGAAACAGAGGCGGGGAATCAGATATGGGGAATAAGAGGTGGCGAATCAAAGGCGGTGAAACAGAGATGGGGAATCAGGGCAGGGAATCAAAGGCAGGGAATCAAACACGGGGAATCAGAGCTGGGGAATCAGAGGCGGGGAATCAGAGTTGGGAATCAGAGGCGGGGAATCAGAGGCGGGGAAACAGAGGCAGGGAATCAGATATGGGGAATCAGAGGCAGGGAATCAGAATCAGAAGAAGGGAATCAGCCGGGAATCAGAGGCCGGAATCAGATGCTGGGAATCAGAGGCCTGGAATCAGAGGCGGGGAATCAGAGGCAGGGAATCAGATGCGGGGAATCAGAGGCGGGGAATCAGAGCTGGGGAATCAGAGGCGGGGTATTAGAGTTGGGGAATCAGAGGCGGGGAATCAGATATGGGGAAACAGAGGTGGGGAATCAGAGGCGGGGAAACAGAGGCAGGGAATCAGATATGGGGAATCAAGGTGGGGCATCAGAGGTTGTGAATCACAGATGGGGAATCAGAGGCGGGGAATCAGAGGCAGGGAATCAGACGCGGGGAATCAGAGGCGGGGATTCAGAGCTGGGGAATCAGAAGCGGGGAATCAGAGTTGGGGAATCAGAGGCGGGGAATCAGATATGGGGAATCAGAGGCAGGGAATCAGAGGCGGGGAATCAGAGGCAGGGAATCAGACGCGGGGAATCTGAGGCGGGGAATCAGAGCTGGGGAATCAGAGGTGGGGAATCAGAGTTGGGGAATCAGAGGCAGGGAATTGGATGTGCGGAATCAGAGAGGGGGCATCAGAGGTGGGGAATCAGAGGCGGTGAATCAGAGATGGGGGATCAGAGGCGGGGAATCAGAGGCAGGAAATCAGACACGGGGATTCAGAGGCTGGGAATCAGACGGGGGGAATCAAAGGCGGGGAATCAGAGCTGGGGAATCTGAGGCAGGGAATCAGAGTTGGGGATTCAGAGGCGGGGAATCAGATATGGGGAAACAGAGGCGGGGAATCAGAGGCGGCAAACAGAGGCAGGGAATTAGATATGGGGAATCAGAGGTAGGGAATCAGAGGTGGTGAATCAGTGATGGGGAATCACAAGCGGGGAATCAGAGGCAGGGAATAGGACGCGGGGAATCAGAGGCAGGGAATCAGAGCTGGGGAATCAGAGGAGGGGATTCATAGTTGGGAATCAGAGGCGGGAATCAGATATGGGGTAACAGAGGCGGGGAATCAGAGGCGGTGAAACAGAGGCGGGGAATCAGATATGGGGAATCGGATGCAGGGAATCAGAGGCGGGGAATCAGAGCTGGGGAATCAGAGGCGGGGAATCAGAGTTGGGGCATCAGAGGTGGGGAATTAGATATAGGGAAACAGAGGCGGGGAATCAGAGGCGGGGAAACAGAGGCGGGGAATCAGATATGGGGAATCAGAGGTGGGGAATCAGAGGCAGGGAATCAGATGTGCGGAATCAGAGATGGGGAATAAGAGGCAGGAAATCAGATTCAGAAGCGGGGAATCAGAGGCCGGGAATCAGAGGCCGGGAATCAGATGCTGGGAATAAGAGGACGGGAATCAGAGGTGGGGAATCAGATATGGGGAATCAGAGGTGGCGAATCAAAGGCGGTGAACCAGAGATGGGGAATCAGAGGCGGGGAATCAGAGGCAGGGAATCAGATGCGGGGAATCAGAGGCGGGGAATCAGAGCTGGCGAATCAGAGGCTGGGAATCAGAGGTGGGCAATCAGAGGCGGGGAATCAGATATGGGGAATCAGATGCGGGGAATCAGAGGCGGGAAACAGAGGCGGGGAATCAAATATAGGGAATCAGAGGTGGGGAATCAGAGGTTGTGAATCAGAGATGGGGAATCAAGGCGGGGAATCAGAGGCAGGGAATCAGACGCGGGGAATCAGAGGCGGGGATTCAGAGCTGGGGAATCAGAGGCGGGGAATCAGAGTTGGGGAATCAGAGGCAGGGAATCAGATATGGGGAATCAGAGGCGGGGAATCAGAGGCGGGGAAACAGAGGCGGGGAATCAGATGTGGGGAATCAGAGGTGGGGAATCAGGGGCAGGGAATCAGTGGCAGGGAATCAGAGGCGGGGAATCAGAGGCGGGGAATCAAAGGCAGGGAATCAGACACGGGGAATCAGAGGCGGGGAATCAGAGATGGGGAATCAGAGGCGGGGAATCAGAGGCAGGGAATCGGATGCCGGGAATCAGAGTCGGGGAAACAGAGCTGGGGAATCAGAGGCGGGGAATCAGAGTTGGGGAATCAGAGGCGGGGAATCAGATATGGGGAAATAGAGGCGGGGAATCAGATATGGGGAATCAGAGTTGTGGAATCAGAGGTTGGGAATCAGAGGCAGGGAATCAGAGTCGGGGAAACAGAGGCGGGGAATCAGATATGGGGAATCAGAGGTGGCGAATCAAAGGCGGTAAAACAGAGATGGGGAATCAGGGCAGGGAATCAGAGGCAGGGAATCAAACACGGGGAATCAGAGCTGGGGAATCAGAGGCGGGGAATCAGATGTGCGGAATCAGAGATGGGGAATCAGAGGCAGGGAATCAGAATCAGAAGAAGGGAATCAGAGGCCGGGAATCAGAGGCCGGAATCAGATGCTGGGAATCAGAGGCCTGGAATCAGAGGCGGGGAATCAGAGGCAGGGAATCAGATGCGGGGAATCAGAGGCGGGGAATCAGAGCTGGGGAATCAGAGGCGGGGTATTAGAGTTGGGGAATCAGAGGCGGGGAATCAGATATGGGGAAACAGAGGTGGGGAATCAGAGGCGGGGAAACAGAGGCAGGGAATCAGATATGGGGAATCAGAGGTGGGGCATCAGAGGTTGTGAATCACAGATGGGGAATCAGAGGTGGGGAATCAGAGGCAGGGAATCAGACGCGGGGAATCAGAGGCGGGGATTCAGAGCTGGGGAATCAGAAGCGGGGAATCAGAGTTGGGGAATCAGAGGCGGGGAATCAGATATGGGGAATCAGAGGCAGGGAATCAGAGGCGGGGAATCAGAGGCAGGGAATCAGACGCGGGGAATCTGAGGCGGGGAATCAGAGCTGGGGAATCAGAGGTGGGGAATCAGAGTTGGGGAATCAGAGGCAGGGAATTGGATGTGCGGAATCAGAGAGGGGGAATCAGAGGTGGGGAATCAGAGGCGGTGAATCAGAGATGGGGAATCACAGGCGGGGAATCAGAGGCAGGAAATCAGACACGGGGATTCAGAGGCTGGGAATCAGACGGGGGGAATCAAAGGCGGGGAATCAGAGCTGGGGAATCTGAGGCAGGGAATCAGAGTTGGGGATTCAGAGGCGGGGAATCAGATATGGGGAAACAGAGGCGGGGAATCAGAGGCGGGCAAACAGAGGCGGGGAATTAGATATGGGGAATCAGAGGTAGGGAATCAGAGGTGGTGAATCAGTGATGGGGAATCACAGGCGGGGAATCAGAGGCAGGGAATAGGACGCGGGGAATCAGAGGCAGGGAATCAGAGCTGGGGAATCAGAGGAGGGGATTCATAGTTGGGAATCAGAGGCGGTAATCAGATATGGGGAAACAGAGGCGGGGAATCAGAGGCGGTGAAACAGAGGCGGGGAATCAGATATGGGGAATCGGATGCAGGGAATCAGAGGCGGGGAATCAGAGCTGGGGAATCAGAGGCGGGGAATCAGTGTTGGGGCATCAGAGGTGGGGAATTAGATATAGGGAAACAGAGGCGGGGAATCAGAGGTGGGAAACAGATGCGGGGAATCAGATATGGGGAATCAGAGGTGGGGAATCAGAGGCAGGGAATCAGATGTGCGGAATCAGAGATGGGGAATAAGAGGCAGGGAATCAGAATCAGAAGCGGGGAATCAGAGGCCGGGAATCAGAGGCCGGGAATCAGATGCTGGGAATAAGAGGCCGGGAATCAGAGGTGGGGAATCAGATATGGGGAATCAGAGGTGGCGAATCAAAGGCGGTGAATCAGAGATGGGGAATCAGAGGCGGGGAATCAGAGGCAGGGAATCAGATGCGGGGAATCAGAGGCGGGGAATCAGAGCTGGCGAATCAGAGGCTGGGAATCAGAGGTGGGCAATCAGAGGCGGGGAATCAGATATGGGGAATCAGAGGCGGGGAATCAGAGGCGGGGAAACAGAGGCGGGGAATCAAATATAGGGAATCAGAGGTGGGGAATCAGAGGTTGTGAATCAGAGATGGGGAATCAAGGCGGGGAATCAGAGGCAGGGAATCAGACGCGGGGAATCAGAGGCGGGGATTCAGAGCTGGGGAATCAGAGGCGAGGAATCAGAGTTGGGGAATCAGAGGCAGGGAATCAGATATGGGGAATCAGAGGCGGGGAATCAGAGGCGGGGAAACAGAGGCGGGGAATCAGATGTGGGGAATCAGAGGTGGGGAATCAGGGGCAGGAAATCAGTGGCAGGGAATCAGAGGCGGGGAATCAGAGCGGGGAATCAAAGGCAGGGAATAAGACACGGGGAATCAGAGGCGGGGAATCAGAGATGGGGAATCAGAGGCGGGGAATCAGAGGCAGGGAATCGGATGCCGGGAATCAGAGTCGGGGAATCAGAGCTAGGGAATCAGAGGCGGGGAATCAGAGTTGGGGAATCAGAGGCGGGGAATCAGATATGGGGAAATAGAGGCGGGGAATCAGATATGGGGAATCAGAGGTGTGGAATCAGAGGTTGGGAATCAGAGGCAGGGAATCAGAGTCGGGGAAACAGAGGCGGGGAATCAGATACGGGGAATCAGAGGTGGCGAATCAAAGGCGGTGAAACAGAGATGGGGAATCAGGGCAGGGAATCAGAGGCAGGGAATCAAACACGGGGAATCAGAGCTGGGGAATCAGAGGCGGGGAATCAGAGTTGGGAATCAGAGGCGGGGAATCAGAGGCGGGGAAACAGAGGCAGGGAATCAGATATGGGGAATCAGAGGCAGGGAATCAGAATCAGAAGAAGGGAATCAGAGGCCGGGAATCAGAGGCCGGAATCAGATGCTGGGAATCAGAGGCCTGGAATCAGAGGCGGGGAATCAGAGGCAGGGAATCAGATGCGGGGAATCAGAGGCGGGGAATCAGAGCTGGGGAATCAGAGGCGGGGTATTAGAGTTGGGGAATCAGAGGCGGGGAATCAGATATGGGGAAACAGAGGTGGGGAATCAGAGGCGGGGAAACAGAGGCAGGGAATCAGATATGGGGAATCAGAGGTGGGGCATCAGAGGTTGTGAATCACAGATGGGGAATCAGAGGCGGGGAATCAGAGGCAGGGAATCAGACGCGGGGAATCAGAGGCGGGAATTCAGAGCTGGGGAATCAGAAGCGGGGAATCAGAGTTGGGGAATCAGAGGCGGGGAATCAGATATGGGGAATCAGAGGCAGGGAATCAGAGGCGGGGAATCAGAGGCAGGGAATCAGACGCGGGGAATCTGAGGCGGGGAATCAGAGCTGGGGAATCAGAGGTGGGGAATCAGAGTTGGGGAATCAGAGGAAGGGAATTGGATGTGCGGAATCAGAGAGGGGGAATCAGAGGTGGGGAATCAGAGGCGGTGAATCAGAGATGGGGGATCAGAGGCGGGGAATCAGAGGCAGGAAATCAGACACGGGGATTCAGAGGCTGGGAATCAGACGGGGGGAATCAAAGGCGGGGAATCAGAGCTGGGGAATCTGAGGCAGGGAATCAGAGTTGGGGATTCAGAGGCGGGGAATCAGATATGGGGAAACAGAGGCGGGGAATCAGAGGCGGGCAAACAGAGGCGGGGAATTAGATATGGGGAATCAGAGGTAGGGAATCAGAGGTGGTGAATCAGTGATGGGGAATCACAGGCGGGGAATCAGAGGCAGGGAATAGGACGCGGGGAATCAGAGGCAGGGAATCAGAGCTGGGGAATCAGAGGAGGGGATTCATAGTTGGGAATCAGAGGCGGGAATCAGATATGGGGAAACAGAGGCGGGGAATCAGAGGCGGTGAAACAGAGGCGGGGAATCAGATATGGGGAATCGGATGCAGGGAATCAGAGGCGGGGAATCAGAGCTGGGGAATCAGAGGCGGGGAATCAGAGATGGGGCATCAGAGGTGGGGAATTAGATATAGGGAAACAGAGGCGGGGAATCAGAGGCGGGGAAACAGAGGCGGGGAATCAGATATGGGGAATCAGAGGTGGGGAATCAGAGGCAGGGAATCAGATGTGCGGAATCAGAGATGGGGAATAAGAGGCAGGGAATCAGAATCAGAAGCGGGGAATCAGAGGCCGGGAATCAGAGGCCGGGAATCAGATGCTGGGAATAAGAGGACGGGAATCAGAGGTGGGGAATCAGATATGGGGAATCAGAGGTGGCGAATCAAAGGCGGTGAATCAGAGATGGGGAATCAGAGGCGGGGAATCAGAGGCAGGGAATCAGATGCGGGGAATCAGAGGCGGGGAATCAGAGCTGGCGAATCAGAGGCTGGGAATCAGAGGTGGGCAATCAGAGGCGGGGAATCAGATATGGGGAATCAGAGGCGGGGAATCAGAGGAGGGGAAACAGAGGCGGGGAATCAAATATAGGGAATCAGAGGTGGGGAATCAGAGGTTGTGAATCAGAGATGGGGAATCAAGGCGGGGAATCAGAGGCAGGGAATCAGACGCGGGGAATCAGAGGCGGGGATTCAGAGCTGGGGAATCAGAGGCGGGGAATCAGAGTTGGGGAATCAGAGGCAGGGAATCAGATATGGGGAATCAGAGGCGGGGAATCAGAGGCGGGGAAACAGAGGCGGGGAATCAGATGTGGGGAATCAGAGGTGGGGAATCAGGGGCAGGGAATCAGTGGCAGGGAATCAGAGGCGGGGAATCAGAGGCGGGGAATCAAAGGCAGGGAATCAGACACGGGGAATCAGAGGCGGGGAATCAGAGATGGGGAATCAGAGGCGGGGAAACAGAGGCAGGGAATCGGATGCCGGGAATCAGAGTCGGGGAAACAGAGCTGGGGAATCAGAGGCGGGGAATCAGAGTTGGGGAATCAGAGGCGGGGAATCAGATATGGGGAAATAGAGGCGGGGAATCAGATATGGGGAATCAGAGGTGTGGAATCAGAGGTTGGGAATCAGAGGCAGGGAATCAGAGTCGGGGAAACAGAGGCGGGGAATCAGATATGGGGAATCAGAGGTGGCGAATCAAAGGCGGTGAAACAGAGATGGGGAATCAGGGCAGGGAATCAGAGGCAGGGAATCAAACACGGGGAATCAGAGCTGGGGAATCAGAGGCGGGGAATCAGAGTTGGGAATCAGAGGCGGGGAATCTGAGGCGGGGAAACAGAGGGTGGGAATCAGATATGGGGAATCAGAGGTGGGGAATCCGAGGTTGGGAATCAGAGGCAGGGAATCAGAGGCGGAAAATCAGAGGCGGGGAATCAGAGGAAGGGAATCAGATGTGCGGAATCGGAGATGGGGAATCAGAGGCAGGGAATCAGAGGCGGGGAATCAGAGGCGGGGAATCAGAGGCCGGGAATCAGATATGGGGAAACAGAGGCGGGGAATCCGAGGCGGGGAAACAGAGGCGGGGAATCAGATATGGGGAATCAGAGGTGGGGAATCAGAGGTTGGGAATCAGAGGCAGGGAATCAGAGGCTTGGAATCAGATGCAGGGAATCAGATGCGGGGAATCAGAGGCGGGGAATCAGAGCTGGGGAATCAGAGGTGGGGAATCAGATTTGGGGAATCAGAGGCGGGGACTTAGATATTGGGAAACAGAGGCGGGGAATCAGAGGCGGGGAAACCCAGGCGGGGAATCAGATATGGGGAATCAGAGGTGGGGAATCAGAGGCAAGGAATCAGATGTGCGGAATCAGAGATGGGGAATCAGAGGCAGGGAATCAGAATCAGAAGCAGGGAATCAGAGGCCGGGAATCAGAGGCCGGAATCAGATGCTGGGAATCAGAGGCCTGGAATCAGAGGCGGGGAATCAGAGGCAGGGAATAAGATGCGGGGAATTAGAGGCGGGGAATCAGAGCTGGGGAATCAGAGGCGGGGTATTAGAGTTGTGGAATCAGAGGCGGGGAATCAGATATGGGGAAACAGAGGTGGGGAATCAGAGGCAGGGAATCAGAATCAGAAGCAGGGAATCAGAGGCCGGGAATCAGAGGCCGGAATCAGATGCTGGGAATCAGAGGCCTGGAATCAGAGGCGGGGAATCAGAGGCAGGGAATCAGATGCGGGGAATCAGAGGCGGGGAATCAGAGCTGGGGAATCAGAGGCGGGGTATTAGAGTTGGGGAGTCAGAGGCGGGGAATCAGATATGGGGAAACAGAGGTGGGGAATCAGAGGCGGGGAAACAGAGGCAGGGAATCAGATATGGGGAATCAGAGGCGGGGAATCAGAGGTGGGGAATCATAGGCAGGGAATCGGATGTGCAGAATCAGAGATGGGGAATCAGAGGCTGGGAATCAGAGGTGGTGAATCAGAGATGGGGAATCAGAGGCGGGGAATCAGAGGCAGGGAATTGGATGTGCGGAATCAGAGAGGGGGAATCAGAGGTGGGGAATCAGAGGCGGTGAATCAGAGATGGGGGATCAGAGGCGGGGAATCAGAGGCAGGAAATCAGACACGGGGATTCAGAGGCTGGGAATCAGACGGGGGGAATCAAAGGCGGGGAATCAGAGCTGGGGAATCTGAGGCAGGGAATCAGAGTTGGGGATTCAGAGGCGGGGAATCAGATATGGGGAAACAGAGGCGGGGAATCAGAGGCGGCAAACAGAGGCAGGGAATTAGATATGGGGAATCAGAGGTAGGGAATCAGAGGTGGTGAATCAGTGATGGGGAATCACAAGCGGGGAATCAGAGGCAGGGAATAGGACGCGGGGAATCAGAGGCAGGGAATCAGAGCTGGGGAATCAGAGGAGGGGATTCATAGTTGGGAATCAGAGGCGGGAATCAGATATGGGGTAACAGAGGCGGGGAATCAGAGGCGGTGAAACAGAGGCGGGGAATCAGATATGGGGAATCGGATGCAGGGAATCAGAGGCGGGGAATCAGAGCTGGGGAATCAGAGGCGGGGAATCAGAGTTGGGGCATCAGAGGTGGGGAATTAGATATAGGGAAACAGAGGCGGGGAATCAGAGGCGGGGAAACAGAGGCGGGGAATCAGATATGGGGAATCAGAGGTGGGGAATCAGAGGCAGGGAATCAGATGTGCGGAATCAGAGATGGGGAATAAGAGGCAGGAAATCAGAATCAGAAGCGGGGAATCAGAGGCCGGGAATCAGAGGCCGGGAATCAGATGCTGGGAATAAGAGGACGGGAATCAGAGGTGGGGAATCAGATATGGGGAATCAGAGGTGGCGAATCAAAGGCGGTGAATCAGAGATGGGGAATCAGAGGCGGGGAATCAGAGGCAGGGAATCAGATGCGGGGAATCAGAGGCGGGGAATCAGAGCTGGCGAATCAGAGGCTGGGAATCAGAGGTGGGCAATCAGAGGCGGGGAATCAGATATGGGGAATCAGATGCGGGGAATCAGAGGCGGGAAACAGAGGCGGGGAATCAAATATAGGGAATCAGAGGTGGGGAATCAGAGGTTGTGAATCAGAGATGGGGAATCAAGGCGGGGAATCAGAGGCAGGGAATCAGACGCGGGGAATCAGAGGCGGGGATTCAGAGCTGGGGAATCAGAGGCGGGGAATCAGAGTTGGGGAATCAGAGGCAGGGAATCAGATATGGGGAATCAGAGGCGGGGAATCAGAGGCGGGGAAACAGAGGCGGGGAATCAGATGTGGGGAATCAGAGGTGGGGAATCAGGGGCAGGGAATCAGTGGCAGGGAATCAGAGGCGGGGAATCAGAGGCGGGGAATCAAAGGCAGGGAATCAGACACGGGGAATCAGAGGCGGGGAATCAGAGATGGGGAATCAGAGGCGGGGAATCAGAGGCAGGGAATCGGATGCCGGGAATCAGAGTCGGGGAAACAGAGCTGGGGAATCAGAGGCGGGGAATCAGAGTTGGGGAATCAGAGGCGGGGAATCAGATATGGGGAAATAGAGGCGGGGAATCAGATATGGGGAATCAGAGTTGTGGAATCAGAGGTTGGGAATCAGAGGCAGGGAATCAGAGTCGGGGAAACAGAGGCGGGGAATCAGATATGGGGAATCAGAGGTGGCGAATCAAAGGCGGTGAAACAGAGATGGGGAATCAGGGCAGGGAATCAGAGGCAGGGAATCAAACACGGGGAATCAGAGCTGGGGAATCAGAGGCGGGGAATCAGATGTGCGGAATCAGAGATGGGGAATCAGAGGCAGGGAATCAGAATCAGAAGAAGGGAATCAGAGGCCGGGAATCAGAGGCCGGAATCAGATGCTGGGAATCAGAGGCCTGGAATCAGAGGCGGGGAATCAGAGGCAGGGAATCAGATGCGGGGAATCAGAGGCGGGGAATCAGAGCTGGGGAATCAGAGGCGGGGTATTAGAGTTGGGGAATCAGAGGCGGGGAATCAGATATGGGGAAACAGAGGTGGGGAATCAGAGGCGGGGAAACAGAGGCAGGGAATCAGATATGGGGAATCAGAGGTGGGGCATCAGAGGTTGTGAATCACAGATGGGGAATCAGAGGTGGGGAATCAGAGGCAGGGAATCAGACGCGGGGAATCAGAGGCGGGGATTCAGAGCTGGGGAATCAGAAGCGGGGAATCAGAGTTGGGGAATCAGAGGCGGGGAATCAGATATGGGGAATCAGAGGCAGGGAATCAGAGGCGGGGAATCAGAGGCAGGGAATCAGACGCGGGGAATCTGAGGCGGGGAATCAGAGCTGGGGAATCAGAGGTGGGGAATCAGAGTTGGGGAATCAGAGGCAGGGAATTGGATGTGCGGAATCAGAGAGGGGGAATCAGAGGTGGGGAATCAGAGGCGGTGAATCAGAGATGGGGAATCACAGGCGGGGAATCAGAGGCAGGAAATCAGACACGGGGATTCAGAGGCTGGGAATCAGACGGGGGGAATCAAAGGCGGGGAATCAGAGCTGGGGAATCTGAGGCAGGGAATCAGAGTTGGGGATTCAGAGGCGGGGAATCAGATATGGGGAAACAGAGGCGGGGAATCAGAGGCGGGCAAACAGAGGCGGGGAATTAGATATGGGGAATCAGAGGTAGGGAATCAGAGGTGGTGAATCAGTGATGGGGAATCACAGGCGGGGAATCAGAGGCAGGGAATAGGACGCGGATAATCAGAGGCAGGGAATCAGAGCTGGGGAATCAGAGGAGGGGATTCATAGTTGGGAATCAGAGGCGGTAATCAGATATGGGGAAACAGAGGCGGGGAATCAGAGGCGGTGAAACAGAGGCGGGGAATCAGATATGGGGAATCGGATGCAGGGAATCAGAGGCGGGGAATCAGAGCTGGGGAATCAGAGGCGGGGAATCAGTGTTGGGGCATCAGAGGTGGGGAATTAGATATAGGGAAACAGAGGCGGGGAATCAGAGGTGGGGAAACAGATGCGGGGAATCAGATATGGGGAATCAGAGGTGGGGAATCAGAGGCAGGGAATCAGATGTGCGGAATCAGAGATGGGGAATAAGAGGCAGGGAATCAGAATCAGAAGCTGGGAATCAGAGGCCGGGAATCAGAGGCCGGGAATCAGATGCTGGGAATAAGAGGCCGGGAATCAGAGGTGGGGAATCAGATATGGGGAATCAGAGGTGGCGAATCAAAGGCGGTGAATCAGAGATGGGGAATCAGAGGCGGGGAATCAGAGGCAGGGAATCAGATGCGGGGAATCAGAGGCGGGGAATCAGAGCTGGCGAATCAGAGGCTGGGAATCAGAGGTGGGCAATCAGAGGCGGGGAATCAGATATGGGGAATCAGAGGCGGGGAATCAGAGGCGGGGAAACAGAGGCGGGGAATCAAATATAGGGAATCAGAGGTGGGGAATCAGAGGTTGTGAATCAGAGATGGGGAATCAAGGCGGGGAATCAGAGGCAGGGAATAAGACGCGGGGAATCAGAGGCGGGGATTCAGAGCTGGGGAATCAGAGGCGAGGAATCAGAGTTGGGGAATCAGAGGCAGGGAATCAGATATGGGGAATCAGAGGCGGGGAATCAGAGGCGGGGAAACAGAGGCGGGGAATCAGATGTGGGGAATCAGAGGTGGGGAATCAGGGGCAGGAAATCAGTGGCAGGGAATCAGAGGCGGGGAATCAGAGCGGGGAATCAAAGGCAGGGAATAAGACACGGGGAATCAGAGGCGGGGAATCAGAGATGGGGAATCAGAGGCGGGGAATCAGAGGCAGGGAATCGGATGCCGGGAATCAGAGTCGGGGAATCAGAGCTAGGGAATCAGAGGCGGGGAATCAGAGTTGGGGAATCAGAGGCGGGGAATCAGATATGGGGAAATAGAGGCGGGGAATCAGATATGGGGAATCAGAGGTGTGGAATCAGAGGTTGGGAATCAGAGGCAGGGAATCAGAGTCGGGGAAACAGAGGCGGGGAATCAGATACGGGGAATCAGAGGTGGCGAATCAAAGGCGGTGAAACAGAGATGGGGAATCAGGGCAGGGAATCAGAGGCAGGGAATCAAACACGGGGAATCAGAGCTGGGGAATCAGAGGCGGGGAATCAGAGTTGGGAATCAGAGGCGGGGAATCAGAGGCGGGGAAACAGAGGCAGGGAATCAGATATGGGGAATCAGAGGCAGGGAATCAGAATCAGAAGAAGGGAATCAGAGGCCGGGAATCAGAGGCCGGAATCAGATGCTGGGAATCAGAGGCCTGGAATCAGAGGCGGGGAATCAGAGGCAGGGAATCAGATGCGGGGAATCAGAGGCGGGGAATCAGAGCTGGGGAATCAGAGGCGGGGTATTAGAGTTGGGGAATCAGAGGCGGGGAATCAGATATGGGGAAACAGAGGTGGGGAATCAGAGGCGGGGAAACAGAGGCAGGGAATCAGATATGGGGAATCAGAGGTGGGGCATCAGAGGTTGTGAATCACAGATGGGGAATCAGAGGCGGGGAATCAGAGGCAGGGAATCAGACGCGGGGAATCAGAGGCGGGAATTCAGAGCTGGGGAATCAGAAGCGGGGAATCAGAGTTGGGGAATCAGAGGCGGGGAATCAGATATGGGGAATCAGAGGCAGGGAATCAGAGGCGGGGAATCAGAGGCAGGGAATCAGACGCGGGGAATCTGAGGCGGGGAATCAGAGCTGGGGAATCAGAGGTGGGGAATCAGAGTTGGGGAATCAGAGGAAGGGAATTGGATGTGCGGAATCAGAGAGGGGGAATCAGAGGTGGGGAATCAGAGGCGGTGAATCAGAGATGGGGGATCAGAGGCGGGGAATCAGAGGCAGGAAATCAGACACGGGGATTCAGAGGCTGGGAATCAGACGGGGGGAATCAAAGGCGGGGAATCAGAGCTGGGGAATCTGAGGCAGGGAATCAGAGTTGGGGATTCAGAGGCGGGGAATCAGATATGGGGAAACAGAGGCGGGGAATCAGAGGCGGGCAAACAGAGGCGGGGAATTAGATATGGGGAATCAGAGGTAGGGAATCAGAGGTGGTGAATCAGTGATGGGGAATCACAGGCGGGGAATCAGAGGCAGGGAATAGGACGCGGGGAATCAGAGGCAGGGAATCAGAGCTGGGGAATCAGAGGAGGGGATTCATAGTTGGGAATCAGAGGCGGGAATCAGATATGGGGAAACAGAGGCGGGGAATCAGAGGCGGTGAAACAGAGGCGGGGAATCAGATATGGGGAATCGGATGCAGGGAATCAGAGGCGGGGAATCAGAGCTGGGGAATCAGAGGCGGGGAATCAGAGATGGGGCATCAGAGGTGGGGAATTAGATATAGGGAAACAGAGGCGGGGAATCAGAGGCGGGGAAACAGAGGCGGGGAATCAGATATGGGGAATCAGAGGTGGGGAATCAGAGGCAGGGAATCAGATGTGCGGAATCAGAGATGGGGAATAAGAGGCAGGGAATCAGAATCAGAAGCGGGGAATCAGAGGCCGGGAATCAGAGGCCGGGAATCAGATGCTGGGAATAAGAGGACGGGAATCAGAGGTGGGGAATCAGATATGGGGAATCAGAGGTGGCGAATCAAAGGCGGTGAATCAGAGATGGGGAATCAGAGGCGGGGAATCAGAGGCAGGGAATCAGATGCGGGGAATCAGAGGCGGGGAATCAGAGCTGGCGAATCAGAGGCTGGGAATCAGAGGTGGGCAATCAGAGGCGGGGAATCAGATATGGGGAATCAGAGGCGGGGAATCAGAGGAGGGGAAACAGAGGCGGGGAATCAAATATAGGGAATCAGAGGTGGGGAATCAGAGGTTGTGAATCAGAGATGGGGAATCAAGGCGGGGAATCAGAGGCAGGGAATCAGACGCGGGGAATCAGAGGCGGGGATTCAGAGCTGGGGAATCAGAGGCGGGGAATCAGAGTTGGGGAATCAGAGGCAGGGAATCAGATATGGGGAATCAGAGGCGGGGAATCAGAGGCGGGGAAACAGAGGCGGGGAATCAGATGTGGGGAATCAGATGTGGGGAATCAGGGGCAGGGAATCAGTGGCAGGGAATCAGAGGCGGGGAATCAGAGGCGGGGAATCAAAGGCAGGGAATCAGACACGGGGAATCAGAGGCGGGGAATCAGAGATGGGGAATCAGAGGCGGGGAAACAGAGGCAGGGAATCGGATGCCGGGAATCAGAGTCGGGGAAACAGAGCTGGGGAATCAGAGGCGGGGAATCAGAGTTGGGGAATCAGAGGCGGGGAATCAGATATGGGGAAATAGAGGCGGGGAATCAGATATGGGGAATCAGAGGTGTGGAATCAGAGGTTGGGAATCAGAGGCAGGGAATCAGAGTCGGGGAAACAGAGGCGGGGAATCAGATATGGGGAATCAGAGGTGGCGAATCAAAGGCGGTGAAACAGAGATGGGGAATCAGGGCAGGGAATCAGAGGCAGGGAATCAAACACGGGGAATCAGAGCTGGGGAATCAGAGGCGGGGAATCAGAGTTGGGAATCAGAGGCGGGGAATCTGAGGCGGGGAAACAGAGGGTGGGAATCAGATATGGGGAATCAGAGGTGGGGAATCCGAGGTTGGGAATCAGAGGCAGGGAATCAGAGGCGGAAAATCAGAGGCGGGGAATCAGAGGAAGGGAATCAGATGTGCGGAATCGGAGATGGGGAATCAGAGGCAGGGAATCAGAGGCGGGGAATCAGAGGCGGGGAATCAGAGGCCGGGAATCAGATATGGGGAAACAGAGGCGGGGAATCCGAGGCGGGGAAACAGAGGCGGGGAATCAGATATGGGGAATCAGAGGTGGGGAATCAGAGGTTGGGAATCAGAGGCAGGGAATCAGAGGCTTGGAATCAGATGCAGGGAATCAGATGCGGGGAATCAGAGGCGGGGAATCAGAGCTGGGGAATCAGAGGTGGGGAATCAGATTTGGGGAATCAGAGGCGGGGACTTAGATATTGGGAAACAGAGGCGGGGAATCAGAGGCGGGGAAACCCAGGCGGGGAATCAGATATGGGGAATCAGAGGTGGGGAATCAGAGGCAAGGAATCAGATGTGCGGCATCAGAGATGGGGAATCAGAGGCAGGGAATCAGAATCAGAAGCAGGGAATCAGAGGCCGGGAATCAGAGGCCGGAATCAGATGCTGGGAATCAGAGGCCTGGAATCAGAGGCGGGGAATCAGAGGCAGGGAATAAGATGCGGGGAATTAGAGGCGGGGAATCAGAGCTGGGGAATCAGAGGCGGGGTATTAGAGTTGTGGAATCAGAGGCGGGGAATCAGATATGGGGAAACAGAGGTGGGGAATCAGAGGCAGGGAATCAGAATCAGAAGCAGGGAATCAGAGGCCGGGAATCAGAGGCCGGAATCAGATGCTGGGAATCAGAGGCCTGGAATCAGAGGCGGGGAATCAGAGGCAGGGAATCAGATGCGGGGAATCAGAGGCGGGGAATCAGAGCTGGGGAATCAGAGGCGGGGTATTAGAGTTGGGGAATCAGAGGCGGGGAATCAGATATGGGGAAACAGAGGTGGGGAATCAGAGGCGGGGAAACAGAGGCAGGGAATCAGATATGGGGAATCAGAGGCGGGGAATCAGAGGTGGGGAATCATAGGCAGGGAATCGGATGTGCAGAATCAGAGATGGGGAATCAGAGGCTGGGAATCAGAGGCTGGGAATCAGAGGCGGGGAATCAGAGGCGGGGAAACAGAGGCGGGGAATCAGATATGGGGAATCAGAGGTGGGGCATCAGAGGTTGTGAATCACAGATGGGGAATCAGAGGCGGGGAATCAGAGGCAGGGAATCAGACGCGGGGAATCAGACGCGGGGATTCAGAGCTGGTGAATCAGAGGCTGGGAATCAGAGTTGGGGAATCAGAGGCGGGGAATCAGATATGGGGAATCAGAGGCAGGGAATCAGAGGCGGGAAAACAGAGGCGGGGAATCAGATATGGGGAATCAGAGGCGGGGAATCAGAGGCAGGGAATCAGACAAGGGGAATCAGAGGCGGGGAATCAGAGATGGGGAATCAGAGGCTGGGAATCAGAGGCAGGGAATCGGATGCCGGGAATCAGAGGCGGGAAATCAGAGCTGGGGAATCAGAGGCGGGGAATCAGATTTGGGGAATCAGAGGCGGCGAAGCAGATATGGGGAAATAGAGGCGGGGAATCAGATATGGGGAATCAGAGGCGGGGAATCAGATATGGGGAATCAGAGGCTGGGAATCAGAGGGGGGGAAACAGAGGTGGGGAATAAGATATGGGGAATCAGAGGTGGGGAATCAGGGGCGGGGAATCAGTGGCAGGGAATCAGAGGCGGGGAATCAGAGGCGGGGAATCAAAGGAAGGGAATCAGACACGGGGAATCAGAGGTGGGGAATCAGAGATGGGGAATCAGAGGCGGGGAATCACAGGCAGGGAATCAGACGCGGGGATTCAGAGGCGGGGAATCAGAGCTGGGGAATCAGAGGTGGCGAATCAGAGTCGGGGAATCATAGGCAGGGAATCGGTTGTGCGGAATCAGAGATGGGGAATCAGATGTGGGGAATCAGAGGCAGTGAATCAGAGGCTGGGAAACAGAGGCGGGGAATCAAATATAGGGAATCAGAGGTGGGGAATCAGAGGTTGTGAATCAGAGATGGGGAATCAAGGCGGGGAATCAGAGGCAGGGAATCAGACGCGGGGAATCAGAGGCGGGGATTCAGAGCTGGGGAATCAGAGGCGGTGAATCAGAGTTGGGGAATCAGAGGCAGGGAATCAGATATGGGGAATCAGAGGTGGGGAATCAGAGGCGGGGAAACAGAGGCGGGGAATCAGATATGGGGAATCAGAATTGGGGAATCAGAGGCGGGGATTCAGAGGCAGGGAATCGGACTCCGGGAATCAGAGTCGGGGAATCAGAGCTGGGGAATCAGAGGCGGGGAAACAGAGTTGGGGAATCAGAGGCGGGGAATCAGATATGGGGAAATAGAGGCGGGGAATCAGATATTGGGAATCAGAGGTGTGGAATCAGAGGTTGGGAATCAGAGGCAGGGAATCAGAGTCGGGGAAACAGAGGCGGGTAATCAGATATGGGGAATCAGAGGTGGCGAATCAAAGGCGGCGAAACAGAGATGGGGAATCAGGGCAGGGAATCAGAGGCAGGGAATCAAACACGGGGAATCAGAGCTGGGGAATCAGAGGCGGGGAATCAGAGTTGGGAATCAGAGGCGGGGAATCAGAGGCGGGTAAACAGAGGCGGGCAATCAGATATGGGGAATCAGAGGTGGGGAATCCGAGGTTGGGAATCAGAGGCAGGGAATCAGAGGCGGGGAATCTGAGGCGGGGAATCAGAGGAAGGGAATCAGATGTGCGGAATCGGAGATGGGGAATCAGAGGCAGGGAATCAGAGGCGGGGAATCAGATGCTGGGAATAAGAGGCCGGGAATCAGAGGTGGGGAATCAGATATGGGGAATCAGAGGTGGCGAATCAAAGGCGGTGAATCAGAGATTGGGAATCAGAGGAGGGGAATCAGAGGCAGGGAATCAGATGCGGGGAATCAGAGGCGGGGAATCAGAGCTGGCGAGTCAGAGGCTGGGAATCAGAGGTGGGCAATCAGAGGCGGGGAATCAGATATGGGGAATCAGAGGCGGGGAATCAGAGGTTGTGAATCAGAGATGGGGAATCAAGGCGGGGAATCAGAGGCAGGGAATCAGACGCGGGGAATCAGAGGCGGGGATTCAGAGCTGGGGAATCAGAGGCGGGGAATCAGAGTTGGGGAATCAGAGGCAGGGAATCAGATATGGGGAATCAGAGGCGGGGAATCAGAGGCGGGGAAACAGAGGCAGGGAATCAGATGTGGGGAATCAGAGGTGGGGAATTAGGGGCAGGGAATCAGTGGCAGGGAATCAGAGGCGGGGAATCAGAGGCGGGGAATCAAATGCAGGGAATCAGACACGGGGAATCAGAGGCGGGGAATCAGAGATGGGGAATCAGAGGCGGGGAATCAGAGGCTAGGAATCGGATGCCGGGAATCAGAGTGGGGGAATCTGAGCTGGGGAATCAGAGGCGGGGAATCAGAGTTGGGGAATCAGAGGCGGGGAATCAGATATGGGGAAATAGAGGCGGGGAATCAGATATGGGGAATCAGAGGTGTGGAATCAGAGGTTGGGAATCAGAGGCAGGGAATCAGAGTCGGGGAAACAGAGGCGGGGAATCAGATATGGGGAATCAGAGGTGGCGAATCAAAGGCGGGTAAACAGAGATGGGGAATCAGGGCAGGGAATCAGAGGCAGGGAATCAAACACGGGGAATCAGAGCTGGGGAATCAGAGGCGGGGAATCAGAGTTGGGAATCAGAGGCGGGGAATCTGAGGCGGGGAAACAGAGGCGGGGAATCAGATATGGGGAATCAGAGGTGGGGAATCCGAGGTTGGGAATCAGAGGCAGGGAATCAGAGGCGGAAAATCAGAGGCGGGGAATCAGAGGAAGGGAATCAGATGTGCGGAATCTGAGATGGGGAATCAGAGGCAGGGAATCAGAGGCGGGGAATCAGAGGCCGGGAATCAGATATGGGGAAACAGAGGCGGGGAATCCGAGGCGGGGAAACAGAGGCGGGGAATCAGATATGGGGAATCAGAGGTGGGGAATCAGAGGTTGGGAATCAGAGGCAGGGAATCAGAGGCTTGGAATCAGATGCAGGGAATCAGATGCGGGGAATCAGAGGCGGGGAATCAGAGCTGGGGAATCAGAGGTGGGGAATCAGATTTGGGGAATCAGAGGCGGGGACTTAGATATTGGGAAACCCAGGCGGGGAATCAGATATGGGGAATCAGAGGTGGGGAATCAGAGGCAAGGAATCAGATGTGCGGAATCAGAGATGGGGAATCAGAGGCAGGGAATCAGAATCAGAAGCAGGGAATCAGAGGCCGGGAATCAGAGGCCGGAATCAGATGCTGGGAATCAGAGGCCTGGAATCAGAGGCGGGGAATCAGAGGCAGGGAATCAGATGTGGGGAATCAGAGGCGGGGAATCAGAGCTGGGGAATCAGAGGCGGGGTATTAGATTTTGGGAATCAGAGGCGGGGAATCAGAGCTGGGGAATCAGAGGCGGGGAATCAGAGTTGGGGAATCAGAGGCAGGGAATCAGATATGGGGAATCAGAGGCGGGGAATCAGAGGCGGGGAAACAGAGGCGGGGAATCAGATGTGGGGAATCAGAGGTGGGGAATCAGGGGCAGGGAATCAGTGGCAGGGAATCAGAGGCGGGGAATCAGAGGCGGGGAATCAAAGGCAGGGAATCAGACACGGGGAATCAGAGGCGGGGAATCAGAGATGGGGAATCAGAGGCGTGGAATCAGAGGCAGGGAATCGGATGCCGGGAATCAGAGTCGGGGAAACAGAGCTGGGGAATCAGAGGCGGGGAATCAGAGTTGGGGAATCAGAGGCGGGGAAGCAGATATGGGGAAATAGAGGCGGGGAATCAGATATGGGGAATCAG
The DNA here is from genome assembly GCF_036971445.1 of Narcine bancroftii. NCBI lineage: Eukaryota > Metazoa > Chordata > Chondrichthyes > Torpediniformes > Narcinidae > Narcine > Narcine bancroftii. The sequence continues at coordinate 3,259,729 of NW_027211883.1, forward strand.
AGGTGTGGAATCAGAGGTTGGGAATCAGAGGCAGGGAATCAGAGTCGGGGAAACAGAGGCGGGGAATCAGATATGGGGAATCAGAGGTAGCGAATCAAAGGCGGTGAAACAGAGATGGGGAATCAGGGCAGGGAATCAGAGGCAGGGAATCAAACACGGGGAATCAGAGCTGGGGAATCAGAGGCGGGGAATCAGAGTTGGGAATCTGAGGCGGGGAAACAGAGGCGGGGAATCAGATATGGGGAATCAGAGGTGGGGAATCCGAGGTTGGGAATCAGAGGCAGGGAATCAGAGGCGGAAAATCAGAGGCGGGGAAACAGAGGAAGGGAATCAGATGTGCGGAATCGGAGATGGGGAATCAGAGGCAGGGAATCAGAGGCGGGGAATCAGAGGCGGGGAATCAGAGGCCGGGAATCAGATATGGGGAAACAGAGGCGGGGAATCCGAGGCGGGGAAACAGAGGCGGGGAATCAGATATGGGGAATCAGAGGTGGGGAATCAGAGGTTGGGAATCAGAGGCAGGGAATCAGAGGCTTGGAATCAGATGCAGGGAATCAGATGCGGGGAATCAGAGGCGGGGAATCAGAGCTGGGGAATCAGAGGTGGGGAATCAGATTTGGGGAATCAGAGGCGGGGACTTAGATATTGGGAAACAGAGGCGGGGAATCAGAGGCGGGGAAACCCAGGCGGGGAATCAGATATGGGGAATCAGAGGTGGGGAATCAGAGGCAAGGAATCAGATGTGCGGAATCAGAGATGGGGAATCAGAGGCAGGGAATCAGAATCAGAAGCAGGGAATCAGAGGCCGGGAATCAGAGGCCGGAATCAGATGCTGGGAATCAGAGGCCTGGAATCAGAGGCGGGGAATCAGAGGCAGGGAATCAGATGCGGGGAATTAGAGGCGGGGAATCAGAGCTGGGGAATCAGAGGCGGGGAATCAGATATGGGGAAACAGAGGTGGGGAATCAGAGGCAGGGAATCAGAATCAGAAGCAGGGAATCAGAGGCCGGGAATCAGAGGCCGGAATCAGATGCTGGGAATCAGAGGCCTGGAATCAGAGGCGGGGAATCAGAGGCAGGGAATCAGATGCGGGGAATCAGAGGCGGGGAATCAGAGCTGGGGAATCAGAGGCGGGGTATTAGAGTTGGGGAATCAGAGGCGGGGAATCAGATATGGGGAAACAGAGGTGGGGAATCAGAGGCGGGGAAACAGAGGCAGGGAATCAGAGCTGGGGAATCAGAGGCGGGGAATCAGAGTTGGGGAATCAGAGGCAGGGAATCAGATATGGGGAATCAGAGGCGGGGAATCAGAGGCGGGGAAACAGAGGCAGGGAATCAGATGTGGGGAATCAGAGGTGGGGAATCAGGGGCAGGGAATCAGTGGCAGGGAATCAGAGGCGGGGAATCAGAGGCGGGGAATCAAATGCAGGGAATCAGACACGGGGAATCAGAGGCGGGGAATCAGAGATGGGGAATCAGAGGCGGGGAATCAGAGGCAGGGAATCGGATGCCGGGAATCAGAGTGGGGGAATCTGAGCTGGGGAATCAGAGGCGGGGAATCAGAGTTGGGGAATCAGAGGCGGGGAATCAGATATGGGGAAATAGAGGCGGGGAATCAGATATGGGGAATCAGAGGTGTGGAATCAGAGGTTGGGAATCAGAGGCAGGGAATCAGAGTCGGGGAAACAGAGGCGGGGAATCAGATATGGGGAATCAGAGGTGGCGAATCAAAGGCGGGTAAACAGAGATGGGGAATCAGGGCAGGGAATCAGAGGCAGGGAATCAAACACGGGGAATCAGAGCTGGGGAATCAGAGGCGGGGAATCAGAGTTGGGAATCAGAGGCGGGGAATCTGAGGCGGGGAAACAGAGGCGGGGAATCAGATATGGGGAATCAGAGGTGGGGAATCCGAGGTTGGGAATCAGAGGCAGGGAATCAGAGGCGGAAAATCAGAGGCGGGGAATCAGAGGAAGGGAATCAGATGTGCGGAATCTGAGATGGGGAATCAGAGGCAGGGAATCAGAGGCGGGGAATCAGAGGCGGGGAATCAGAGGCCGGGAATCAGATATGGGGAAACAGAGGCGGGGAATCCGAGGCGGGGAAACAGAGGCGGGGAATCAGATATGGGGAATCAGAGGTGGGGAATCAGAGGTTGGGAATCAGAGGCAGGGAATCAGAGGCTTGGAATCAGATGCAGGGAATCAGATGCGGGGAATCAGAGGCGGGGAATCAGAGCTGGGGAATCAGAGGTGGGGAATCAGATTTGGGGAATCAGAGGCGGGGACTTAGATATTGGGAAACAGAGGCGGGGAATCAGAGGCGGGGAAACCCAGGCGGGGAATCAGATATGGGGAATCAGAGGTGGGGAATCAGAGGCAAGGAATCAGATGTGCGGAATCAGAGATGGGGAATCAGAGGCAGGGAATCAGAATCAGAAGCAGGGAATCAGAGGCCGGGAATCAGAGGCCGGAATCAGATGCTGGGAATCAGAGGCCTGGAATCAGAGGCGGGGAATCAGAGGCAGGGAATCAGATGTGGGGAATCAGAGGCGGGGAATCAGAGCTGGGGAATCAGAGGCGGGGTATTAGATTTTGGGAATCAGAGGCGGGGAATCAGAGCTGGGGAATCAGAGGCGGGGAATCAGAGTTGGGGAATCAGAGGCAGGGAATCAGATATGGGGAATCAGAGGCGGGGAATCAGAGGCGGGGAAACAGAGGCGGGGAATCAGATGTGGGGAATCAGAGGTGGGGAATCAGGGGCAGGGAATCAGTGGCAGGGAATCAGAGGCGGGGAATCAGAGGCGGGGAATCAAAGGCAGGGAATCAGACACGGGGAATCAGAGGCGGGGAATCAGAGATGGGGAATCAGAGGCGGGGAATCAGAGGCAGGGAATCGGATGCCGGGAATCAGAGTCGGGGAAACAGAGCTGGGGAATCAGAGGCGGGGAATCAGAGTTGGGGAATCAGAGGCGGGGAATCAGATATGGGGAAATAGAGGCGGGGAATCAGATATGGGGAATCAGAGGTGTGGAATCAGAGGTTGGGAATCAGAGGCAGGGAATCAGAGTCGGGGAAACAGAGGCGGGGAATCAGATATGGGGAATCAGAGGTAGCGAATCAAAGGCGGTGAAACAGAGATGGGGAATCAGGGCAGGGAATCAGAGGCAGGGAATCAAACACGGGGAATCAGAGCTGGGGAATCAGAGGCGGGGAATCAGAGTTGGGAATCTGAGGCGGGGAAACAGAGGCGGGGAATCAGATATGGGGAATCAGAGGTGGGGAATCCGAGGTTGGGAATCAGAGGCAGGGAATCAGAGGCGGAAAATCAGAGGCGGGGAAACAGAGGAAGGGAATCAGATGTGCGGAATCGGAGATGGGGAATCAGAGGCAGGGAATCAGAGGCGGGGAATCAGAGGCGGGGAATCAGAGGCCGGGAATCAGATATGGGGAAACAGAGGCGGGGAATCCGAGGCGGGGAAACAGAGGCGGGGAATCAGATATGGGGAATCAGAGGTGGGGAATCAGAGGTTGGGAATCAGAGGCAGGGAATCAGAGGCTTGGAATCAGATGCAGGGAATCAGATGCGGGGAATCAGAGGCGGGGAATCAGAGCTGGGGAATCAGAGGTGGGGAATCAGATTTGGGGAATCAGAGGCGGGGACTTAGATATTGGGAAACAGAGGCGGGGAATCAGAGGCGGGGAAACCCAGGCGGGGAATCAGATATGGGGAATCAGAGGTGGGGAATCAGAGGCAAGGAATCAGATGTGCGGAATCAGAGATGGGGAATCAGAGGCAGGGAATCAGAATCAGAAGCAGGGAATCAGAGGCCGGGAATCAGAGGCCGGAATCAGATGCTGGGAATCAGAGGCCTGGAATCAGAGGCGGGGAATCAGAGGCAGGGAATCAGATGCGGGCAATTAGAGGCGGGGAATCAGAGCTGGGGAATCAGAGGCGGGGAATCAGATATGGGGAAACAGAGGTGGGGAATCAGAGGCAGGGAATCAGAATCAGAAGCAGGGAATCAGAGGCCGGGAATCAGAGGCCGGAATCAGATGCTGGGAATCAGAGGCCTGGAATCAGAGGCGGGGAATCAGAGGCAGGGAATCAGATGCGGGGAATCAGAGGCGGGGAATCAGAGCTGGGGAATCAGAGGCGGGGTATTAGAGTTGGGGAATCAGAGGCGGGGAATCAGATATGGGGAAACAGAGGTGGGGAATCAGAGGCGGGGAAACAGAGGCAGGGAATCAGATATGGGGAATCAGAGGCGGGGAATCAGAGGTGGGGAATCATAGGCAGGGAATCGGATGTGCGGAATCAGAGATGGGGAATCAGAGGCTGGGAATCAGAGGTGGTGAATCAGAGATGGGGAATCAGAGGCGGGGAATCAGAGGCAGGGAATCAGACGCGGGGAATGAGAGGTGGGCAATCAGAGGCGGGGAATCAGATATGGGGAATCAGAGGCGGGGAATCAGAGGCGGGGAAACAGAGGCGGGGAATCAGATATGGGGAATCAGAGGTGGGGCATCAGAGGTTGTGAATCACAGATGGGGAATCAGAGGCGGGGAATCAGAGGCAGGGAATCAGACGCGGGGAATCAGAGGCGGGGATTCAGAGCTGGTGAATCAGAGGCTGGGAATCAGAGTTGGGGAATCAGAGGCGGGGAATCAGATATGGGGAATCAAAGGCAGGGAATCAGAGGCGGGAAAACAGAGGCGGGGAATCAGATATGGGGAATCAGAGGCGGGGAATCAGAGGCAGGGAATCAGACAAGGGGAATCAGAGGCGGGGAATCAGAGATGGGGAATCAGAGGCTGGGAATCAGAGGCAGGGAATCGGATGCCGGGAATCAGAGGCGGGAAATCAGAGCTGGGGAATCAGAGGCGGGGAATCAGAGTTGGGGAATCAGAGGCGGCGAAGCAGATATGGGGAAATAGAGGCGGGGAATCAGATATGGGGAATCAGAGGCGGGGAATCAGATATGGGGAATCAGAGGCTGGGAATCAGAGGGGGGGAAACAGAGGCGGGGAATAAGATATGGGGAATCAGAGGTGGGGAATCAGGGGCGGGGAATCAGTGGCAGGGAATCAGAGGCGGGGAATCAGAGGCGGGGAATCAAAGGAAGGGAATCAGACACGGGGAATCAGAGGTGGGGAATCAGAGATGGGGACTTAGATATTGGGAAACAGAGGCGGGGAATCAGAGGCGGGGAAACAGAGGCGGGGAATCAGATATGGGGAATCAGAGGTGGGGAATCAGAGGCAGGGAATCAGAATCAGAAGCAGGGAATCAGAGGCCGGGAATCAGAGGCCGGAATCAGATGATGGGAATCAGAGGCCTGGAATCAGAGGCGGGGAATAAGAGGCAGGGAATCAGATGCGGGGAATCAGAGGCGGGGAATCAGAGCTGGGGAATCAGAGGCGGGGTATTAGAGTTGGGGAATCAGAGGCGGGGAATCAGATATGGGGAAACAGAGGTAGGGAATCAGAGGCGGGGAAACAGAGGCAGGGAATCAGATATGGGGAATCAGAGGCGGGGAATCAGAGGTGGGGATACATAGGCAGGGAATCGGATGTGCGGAATCAGAGATGGGGAATCAGAGGCCAGGAATCAGAGGTGGTGAATCAGAGATGGGGAATCAGAGGCGGGGAATCAGAGGCAGGGTATCAGATGCGGGGAATCAGAGGTGGGCAATCAGAGGCGGGGAATCAGATATGGGGAATCAGAGGCGGGGAATCAGAGGCGGGGAAACAGAGGCGGGGAATCAGATATGGGGAATCAGAGGTGGGGCATCAGAGGTTGTGAATCACAGATGGGGAATCAGAGGCGGGGAATCAGAGGCAGGGAATCAGACGCGGGGAATCAGAGGCGGGGATTCAGAGCTGGGGAATCAGAAGCGGGGAATCAGAGTTGGGGAATCAGAGGCGGGGAATCAGATATGGGGAATCAGAGGCAGGGAATCAGAGGCGGGGAATCAGAGGCAGGGAATCAGACGCGGGGAATCTGAGGCAGGGAATCAGAGCTGGGGATTCAGAGGTGGGGAATCAGAGTTGGGGAATCAGAGGCAGGGAATTGGATGTGCGGAATCAGAGATTGGGAATCAGAGGTGGGGAATCAGAGGCGGTGAATCAGAGATGGGGAATCAGAGGCGGGGAATCAGAGGCAGGAAATCAGACACGGGGATTCAGAGGCTGGGAATCAGAGGCAGGGAATCAGACGCGGGGAATCTGAGGCGGGGAATCAGAGCTGGGGAATCTGAGGCAGGGAATCAGAGTTGGGGATTCAGAGGCGGGGAATCAGATATGGGGAAACAGAGGCGGGGAATCAGAGGCGGGCAAACAGAGGCGGGGAATTAGATATGGGGAATCAGAGGTAGGGAATCAGAGGTGGTTAATCAGTGATGGGGAATCACAGGCGGGGAATCAGAGGCAGGAAATAGAACGCGGGGAATCAGAGGCAGGGAATCAGAGCTGGGGAATCAGAGGCGGGGAATCATAGTTGGGAATCAGAGGCGGGAATCAGATATGGGGAAACAGACGCGGGGAATCAGAGGCGGGGAAACAGAGGCGGGGAATCAGATATGGGGAATCGGATGCAGGGAATCAGAGGCGGGGAATCAGAGCTGGGGAATCAGAGGCGGGGAATCAGAGTTGGGGCATCAGAGGTGGGGAATTAGATATAGGGAAACAGAGGCGGGGAATCAGAGGCGGGGAAACAGAGGCGGGGAATCAGATATGGGGAATCAGAGGTGGGGAATCAGAGGCAGGGAATCAGATGTTCGGAATCAGAGATGGGGAATCAGAGGCAGGGAATCAGAAGCGGGGAATCAGAGGCCGGGAATCAGAGGCCGGGAATCAGATGCTGGGAATAAGAGGCCGCGAATCAGAGGAGGGGAATCAGAGTCCGGGAATCAGAGATGGGGATTCAGAGACGGGGAATGAGATATGGAGAATCAGAGGCGGGGAATAAGAGGCGGGGAAACAGAGGTGGGGAATCAGATATGGGGAATCAGAGGTGGCGAATCAAAGGCAGTGAATCAGAGATGGGGAATCAGAGGCGGGGAATCAGAGGCAGGGAATCAGATGCGGGGAATCAGAGGCGGGGAATCAGAGCTGGCGAATCAGAGGCTGGGAATCAGAGGTGGGCAATCAGAGGCGGGGAATCAGATATGGGGAATCAGAGGCGGGGAATCAGAGGCGGGGAAACAGAGGCGGGGAATCAAATATAGGGAATCAGAGGTGGGGAATCAGAGGTTGTGAATCAGAGATGGGGAATCAAGGCGGGGAATCAGAGGCAGGGAATCAGACGCGGGGAAACAGAGGCGGGGATTCAGAGCTAGGGAATCAGAGGCGGGGAATCAGAGTTGGGGAATCAGAGGCAGGGAATCAGATATGGGGAATCAGAGGCGGGGACACAGACGCCGGGAATCAGATATGGGGAAACAGAGGCGGGGAATCCGAGGCGGGGAAACAGAGGCGGGGAATCAGATATGGGGAATCAGAGGTGGGGAATCAGAGGTTGGGAATCAGAGGCAGGGAATCAGAGGCTTGGAATCAGATGCAGGGTATCAGATTCGGGGAAACAGAGGCGGGGAATCAGATATGGGGAATCAGAGGTGGCGAATCAAAGGCGGTGAAACAGAGATGGGGAATCAGGGCAGGGAATCAGAGGCAGGGAATCAAACACGGGGAATCAGAGCTGGGGAATCAGAGGCGGGGAATCAGAGTTGGGAATCAGAGGCGGGGAATCAGAGGCGGGGAAACAGAGGCAGGGAATCAGATATGGGGAATCAGAGGCAGGGAATCAGAATCAGAAGAAGGGAATCAGCCGGGAATCAGAGGCCGGAATCAGATGCTGGGAATCAGAGGCCTGGAATCAGAGGCGGGGAATCAGAGGCAGGGAATCAGATGCGGGGAATCAGAGGCGGGGAATCAGAGCTGGGGAATCAGAGGCGGGGTATTAGAGTTGGGGAATCAGAGGCGGGGAATCAGATATGGGGAAACAGAGGTGGGGAATCAGAGGCGGGGAAACAGAGGCAGGGAATCAGATATGGGGAATCAGAGGTGGGGCATCAGAGGTTGTGAATCACAGATGGGGAATCAGAGGCGGGGAATCAGAGGCAGGGAATCAGACGCGGGGAATCAGAGGCGGGGATTCAGAGCTGGGGAATCAGAAGCGGGGAATCAGAGTTGGGGAATCAGAGGCGGGGAATCAGATATGGGGAATCAGAGGCAGGGAATCAGAGGCGGGGAATCAGAGGCAGGGAATCAGACGCGGGGAATCTGAGGCGGGGAATCAGAGCTGGGGAATCAGAGGTGGGGAATCAGAGTTGGGGAATCAGAGGCAGGGAATTGGATGTGCGGAATATGAGAGGGGGAATCAGAGGTGGGGAATCAGAGGCGGTGAATCAGAGATGGGGGATCAGAGGCGGGGAATCAGAGGCAGGAAATCAGACACGGGGATTCAGAGGCTGGGAATCAGACGGGGGGAATCAAAGGCGGGGAATCAGAGCTGGGGAATCTGAGGCAGGGAATCAGAGTTGGGGATTCAGAGGCGGGGAATCAGATATGGGGAAACAGAGGCGGGGAATCAGAGGCGGGCAAACAGAGGCAGGGAATTAGATATGGGGAATCAGAGGTAGGGAATCAGAGGTGGTGAATCAGTGATGGGGAATCACAGGCGGGGAATCAGAGGCAGGGAATAGGACGCGGGGAATCAGAGGCAGGGAATCAGAGCTGGGGAATCAGAGGAGGGGATTCATAGTTGGGAATCAGAGGCGGGAATCAGATATGGGGTAACAGAGGCGGGGAATCAGAGGCGGTGAAACAGAGGCGGGGAATCAGATATGGGGAATCGGATGCAGGGAATCAGAGGCGGGGAATCAGAGCTGGGGAATCAGAGGCGGGGAATCAGAGTTGGGGCATCAGAGGTGGGGAATTAGATATAGGGAAACAGAGGCGGGGAATCAGAGGCGGGGAAACAGAGGCGATGAATCAGATATGGGGAATCAGAGGTAGGGAATCAGAGGCAGGGAATCAGATGTGCGGAATCAGAGATGGGGAATAAGAGGCAGGGAATCAGAATCAGAAGCGGGGAATCAGAGGCCGGGAATCAGAGGCCGGGAATCAGATGCTGGGAATAAGAGGACGGGAATCAGAGGTGGGGAATCAGATATGGGGAATCAGAGGTGGCGAATCAAAGGCGGTGAATCAGAGATGGGGAATCAGAGGCGGGGAATCAGAGGCAGGGAATCAGATGCGGGGAATCAGAGGCGGGGAATCAGAGCTGGCGAATCAGAGGCTGGGAATCAGAGGTGGGCAATCAGAGGCGGGGAATCAGATATGGGGAATCAGAGGCGGGGAATCAGAGGCGGGGAAACAGAGGCGGGGAATCAAATATAGGGAATCAGAGGTGGGGAATCAGAGGTTGTGAATCAGAGATGGGGAATCAAGGCGCGGAATCAGAGGCAGGGAATCAGACGCGGGGAATCAGAGGCGGGGATTCAGAGCTGGGGAATCAGAGGCGGGGAATCAGAGTTGGGGAATCAGAGGCAGGGAATCAGATATGGGGAATCAGAGGCGGGGAATCAGAGGCGGGGAAACAGAGGCGGGGAATCAGATGTGGGGAATCAGAGGTGGGGAATCAGGGGCAGGGAATCAGTGGCAGGGAATCAGAGGCGGGGAATCAGAGGCGGGGAATCAAAGGCAGGGAATCAGACACGGGGAATCAGAGGCGGGGAATCAGAGATGGGGAATCAGAGGCGGGGAATCAGAGGCAGGGAATCGGATGCCGGGAATCAGAGTCGGGGAAACAGAGCTGGGGAATCAGAGGCGGGGAATCAGAGTTGGGGAATCAGAGGCGGGGAATCAGATATGGGGAAATAGAGGCGGGGAATCAGATATGGGGAATCAGAGGTGTGGAATCAGAGGTTGGGAATCAGAGGCAGGGAATCAGAGTCGGGGAAACAGAGGCGGGGAATCAGATATGGGGAATCAGAGGTGGCGAATCAAAGGCGGTGAAACAGAGATGGGGAATCAGGGCAGGGAATCAGAGGCAGGGAATCAAACACGGGGAATCAGAGCTGGGGAATCAGAGGCGGGGAATCAGATGTGCGGAATCAGAGATGGGGAATCAGAGGCAGGGAATCAGAATCAGAAGAAGGGAATCAGAGGCCGGGAATCAGAGGCCGGAATCAGATGCTGGGAATCAGAGGCCTGGAATCAGAGGCGGGGAATCAGAGGCAGGGAATCAGATGCGGGGAATCAGAGGCGGGGAATCAGAGCTGGGGAATCAGAGGCGGGGTATTAGAGTTGGGGAATCAGAGGCGGGGAATCAGATATGGGGAAACAGAGGTGGGGAATCAGAGGCGGGGAAACAGAGGCAGGGAATCAGATATGGGGAATCAGAGGTGGGGCATCAGAGGTTGTGAATCACAGATGGGGAATCAGAGGCGGGGAATCAGAGGCAGGGAATCAGACGCGGGGAATCAGAGGCGGGGATTCAGAGCTGGGGAATCAGAAGCGGGGAATCAGAGTTGGGGAATCAGAGGCGGGGAATCAGATATGGGGAATCAGAGGCAGGGAATCAGAGGCGGGGAATCAGAGGCAGGGAATCAGACGCGGGGAATCTGAGGCGGGGAATCAGAGCTGGGGAATCAGAGGTGGGGAATCAGAGTTGGGGAGTCAGAGGCAGGGAATTGGATGTGCGGAATCAGAGAGGGGGAATCAGAGGTGGGGAATCAGAGGCGGTGAATCAGAGATGGGGAATCACAGGCGGGGAATCAGAGGCAGGAAATCAGACACGGGGATTCAGAGGCTGGGAATCAGACGGGGGGAATCAAAGGCGGAGAATCAGAGCTGGGGAATCTGAGGCAGGGAATCAGAGTTGGGGATTCAGAGGCTGGGAATCAGATATGGGGAAACAGAGGCGGGGAATCAGAGGCGGGCAAACAGAGGCGGGGAATTAGATATGGGGAATCAGAGGTAGGGAATCAGAGGTGGTGAATCAGTGATGGGGAATCACAGGCGGGGAATCAGAGGCAGGGAATAGGACGCGGGGAATCAGAGGCAGGGAATCAGAGCTGGGGAATCAGAGGAGGGGATTCATAGTTGGGAATCAGAGGCGGTAATCAGATATGGGGAAACAGAGGCGGGGAATCAGAGGCGGTGAAACAGAGGCGGGGAATCAGATATGGGGAATCGGATGCAGGGAATCAGAGGCGGGGAATCAGAGCTGGGGAATCAGAGGCGGGGAATCAGAGTTGGGGCATCAGAGGTGGGGAATTAGATATAGGGAAACAGAGGCGGGGAATCAGAGGCGGGGAAACAGATGCGGGGAATCAGATATGGGGAATCAGAGGTGGGGAATCAGAGGCAGGGAATCAGATGTGCGGAATCAGAGATGGGGAATAAGAGGCAGGGAATCAGAATCAGAAGTGGGGAATCAGAGGCCGGGAATCAGAGGCCGGGAATCAGATGCTGGGAATAAGAGGCCGGGAATCAGAGGTGGGGAATCAGATATGGGGAATCAGAGGTGGCGAATCAAAGGCGGTGAATCAGAGATGGGGAATCAGAGGCGGGGAATCAGAGGCAGGGAATCAGATGCGGGGAATCAGAGGCGGGGAATCAGAGCTGGCGAATCAGAGGCTGGGAATCAGAGGTGGGCAATCAGAGGCGGGGAATCAGATATGGGGAATCAGAGGCGGGGAATCAGAGGCGGGGAAACAGAGGCGGGGAATCAAATATAGGGAATCAGAGGTGGGGAATCAGAGGTTGTGAATCAGAGATGGGGAATCAAGGCGGGGAATCAGAGGCAGGGAATCAGACGCGGGGAATCAGAGGCGGGGATTCAGAGCTGGGGAATCAGAGGCGAGGAATCAGAGTTGGGGAATCAGAGGCAGGGAATCAGATATGGGGAATCAGAGGCGGGGAATCAGAGGCGGGGAAACAGAGGCGGGGAATCAGATGTGGGGAATCAGAGGTGGGGAATCAGGGGCAGGAAATCAGTGGCAGGGAATCAGAGGCGGGGAATCAGAGCGGGGAATCAAAGGCAGGGAATAAGACACGGGGAATCAGAGGCGGGGAATCAGAGATGGGGAATCAGAGGCGGGGAATCAGAGGCAGGGAATCGGATGCCGGGAATCAGAGTCGGGGAATCAGAGCTAGGGAATCAGAGGCGGGGAATCAGAGTTGGGGAATCAGAGGCGGGGAATCAGATATGGGGAAATAGAGGCGGGGAATCAGATATGGGGAATCAGAGGTGTGGAATCAGAGGTTGGGAATCAGAGGCAGGGAATCAGAGTCGGGGAAACAGAGGCGGGGAATCAGATACGGGGAATCAGAGGTGGCGAATCAAAGGCGGTGAAACAGAGATGGGGAATCAGGGCAGGGAATCAGAGGCAGGGAATCAAACACGGGGAATCAGAGCTGGGGAATCAGAGGCGGGGAATCAGAGTTGGGAATCAGAGGCGGGGAATCAGAGGCGGGGAAACAGAGGCAGGGAATCAGATATGGGGAATCAGAGGCAGGGAATCAGAATCAGAAGAAGGGAATCAGAGGCCGGGAATCAGAGGCCGGAATCAGATGCTGGGAATCAGAGGCCTGGAATCAGAGGCGGGGAATCAGAGGCAGGGAATCAGATGCGGGGAATCAGAGGCGGGGAATCAGAGCTGGGGAATCAGAGGCGGGGTATTAGAGTTGGGGAATCAGAGGCGGGGAATCAGATATGGGGAAACAGAGGTGGGGAATCAGAGGCGGGGAAACAGAGGCAGGGAATCAGATATGGGGAATCAGAGGTGGGGCATCAGAGGTTGTGAATCACAGATGGGGAATCAGAGGCGGGGAATCAGAGGCAGGGAATCAGACGCGGGGAATCAGAGGCGGGAATTCAGAGCTGGGGAATCAGAAGCGGGGAATCAGAGTTGGGGAATCAGAGGCGGGGAATCAGATATGGGGAATCAGAGGCAGGGAATCAGAGGCGGGGAATCAGAGGCAGGGAATCAGACGCGGGGAATCTGAGGCGGGGAATCAGAGCTGGGGAATCAGAGGTGGGGAATCAGAGTTGGGGAATCAGAGGAAGGGAATTGGATGTGCGGAATCAGAGAGGGGGAATCAGAGGTGGGGAATCGGAGGCGGTGAATCAGAGATGGGGGATCAGAGGCGGGGAATCAGAGGCAGGAAATCAGACACGGGGATTCAGAGGCTGGGAATCAGACGGGGGGAATCAAAGGCGGGGAATCAGAGCTGGGGAATCTGAGGCAGGGAATCAGAGTTGGGGATTCAGAGGCGGGGAATCAGATATGGGGAAACAGAGGCGGGGAATCAGAGGCGGGCAAACAGAGGCGGGGAATTAGATATGGGGAATCAGAGGTAGGGAATCAGAGGTGGTGAATCAGTGATGGGGAATCACAGGCGGGGAATCAGAGGCAGGGAATAGGACGCGGGGAATCAGAGGCAGGGAATCAGAGCTGGGGAATCAGAGGAGGGGATTCATAGTTGGGAATCAGAGGCGGGAATCAGATATGGGGAAACAGAGGCGGGGAATCAGAGGCGGTGAAACAGAGGCGGGGAATCAGATATGGGGAATCGGATGCAGGGAATCAGAGGCGGGGAATCAGAGCTGGGGAATTAGAGGCGGGGAATCAGAGTTGGGGCATCAGAGGTGGGGAATTAGATATAGGGAAACAGAGGCGGGGAAACAGAGGCGGGGAATCAGATATGTGGAATCAGAGGTGGGGAATCAGAGGCAGGGAATCAGATGTGCGGAATCAGAGATGGGGAATAAGAGGCAGGGAATCAGAATCAGAAGCGGGGAATCAGAGGCCGGGAATCAGAGGCCGGGAATCAGATGCTGGGAATAAGAGGACGGGAATCAGAGGTGGGGAATCAGATATGGGGAATCAGAGGTGGCGAATCAAAGGCGGTGAATCAGAGATGGGGAATCAGAGGCGGGGAATCAGAGGCAGGGAATCAGATGCGGGGAATCAGAGGCGGGGAATCAGAGCTGGCGAATCAGAGGCTGGGAATCAGAGGTGGGCAATCAGAGGCGGGGAATCAGATATGGGGAATCAGAGGCGGGGAATCAGAGGAGGGGAAACAGAGGCGGGGAATCAAATATAGGGAATCAGAGGTGGGGAATCAGAGGTTGTGAATCAGAGATGGGGAATCAAGGCGGGGAATCAGAGGCAGAGAATCAGACGCGGGGAATCAGAGGCGGGGATTCAGAGCTGGGGAATCAGAGGCGTGGAATCAGAGTTGGGGAATCAGAGGCAGGGAATCAGATATGGGGAATCAGAGGCGGGGAATCAGAGGCGGGGAAACAGAGGCGGGGAATCAGATGTGGGGAATCAGAGGTGGGGAATCAGGGGCAGGGAATCAGTGGCAGGGAATCAGAGGCGGGGAATCAGAGGCGGGGAATCAAAGGCAGGGAATCAGACACGGGGAATCAGAGGCGGGGAATCAGAGATGGGGAATCAGAGGCGGGGAATCAGAGGCAGGGAATCGGATGCCGGGAATCAGAGTCGGGGAAACAGAGCTGGGGAATCAGAGGCGGGGAATCAGAGTTGGGGAATCAGAGGCGGGGAATCAGATATGGGGAAATAGAGGCGGGGAATCAGATATGGGGAATCAGAGGTGTGGAATCAGAGGTTGGGAATCAGAGGCAGCGAATCAGAGTCGGGGAAACAGAGGCGGGGAATCAGATATGGGGAATCAGAGGTGGCGAATCAAAGGCGGTGAAACAGAGATGGGGAATCAGGGCAGGGAATCAGAGGCAGGGAATCAAACACGGGGAATCAGAGCTGGGGAATCAGAGGCGGGGAATCAGAGTTGGGAATCAGAGGCGGGGAATCTGAGGCGGGGAAACAGAGGGTGGGAATCAGATATGGGGAATCAGAGGTGGGGAATCCGAGGTTGGGAATCAGAGGCAGGGAATCAGAGGCGGAAAATCAGAGGCGGGGAATCAGAGGAAGGGAATCAGATGTGCGGAATCGGAGATGGGGAATCAGAGGCAGGGAATCAGAGGCGGGGAATCAGAGGCGGGGAATCAGAGGCCGGGAATCAGATATGGGGAAACAGAGGCGGGGAATCCGAGGCGGGGAAACAGAGGCGGGGAATCAGATATGGGGAATCAGAGGTGGGGAATCAGAGGTTGGGAATCAGAGGCAGGGAATCAGAGGCTTGGAATCAGATGCAGGGAATCAGATGCGGGGAATCAGAGGCGGGGAATCAGAGCTGGGGAATCAGAGGTGGGGAATCAGATTTGGGGAATCAGAGGCGGGGACTTAGATATTGGGAAACAGAGGCGGGGAATCAGAGGCGGGGAAACCCAGGCGGGGAATCAGATATGGGGAATCAGAGGTGGGGAATCAGAGGCAAGGAATCAGATGTGCGGAATCAGAGATGGGGAATCAGAGGCAGGGAATCAGAATCAGAAGCAGGGAATCAGAGGCCGGGAATCAGAGGCCGGAATCAGATGCTGGGAATCAGAGGCCTGGAATCAGAGGCGGGGAATCAGAGGCAGGGAATCAGATGCGGGGAATTAGAGGCGGGGAATCAGAGCTGGGGAATCAGAGGCGGGGTATTAGAGTTGGGGAATCAGAGGCGGGGAATCAGATATGGGGAAACAGAGGTGGGGAATCAGAGGCAGGGAATCAGAATCAGAAGCAGGGAATCAGAGGTCGGGAATCAGAGGCCGGAATCAGATGCTGGGAATCAGAGGCCTGGAATCAGAGGCGGGGAATCAGAGGCAGGGAATCAGATGCGGGGAATCAGAGGCGGGGAATCAGAGCTGGGGAATCAGAGGCGGGGTATTAGAGTTGGGGAATCAGAGGCGGGGAATCAGATATGGGGAAACAGAGGTGGGGAATCAGAGGCGGGGAAACAGAGGCAGGGAATCAGATATGGGGAATCAGAGGCGGGGAATCAGAGGTGGGGAATCATAGGCAGGGAATCGGATGTGCGGAATCAGAGATGGGGAATCAGAGGCTGGGAATCAGAGGTGGTGAATCAGAGATGGGGAATCAGAGGCGGGGAATCAGAGGCAGGGAATCAGACGCGGGGAATCAGAGGTGGGCAATCAGAGGCGGGGAATCAGATATGGGGAATCAGAGGCGGGGAATCAGAGGCGGGGAAACAGAGGCGGGGAATCAGATATGGGGAATCAGAGGTGGGGCATCAGAGGTTGTGAATCACAGATGGGGAATCAGAGGCGGGGAATCAGAGGCAGGGAATCAGACGCGGGGAATCAGAGGCGGGGATTCAGAGCTGGTGAATCAGAGGCTGGGAATCAGAGTTGGGGAATCAGAGGCGGGGAATCAGATATGGGGAATAAGAGGCAGGGAATCAGAGGCGGGAAAACAGAGGCGGGGAATCAGATATGGGGAATCAGAGGCGGGGAATCAGAGGCAGGGAATCAGACAAGGGGAATCAGAGGCGGGGAATCAGAGATGGGGAATCAGAGGCTGGGAATCAGAGGCAGGGAATCGGATGCCGGGAATCAGAGGCGGGAAATCAGAGCTGGGGAATCAGAGGCGGGGAATCAGAGTTGGGGAATCAGAGGCGGCGAAGCAGATATGGCGAAATAGAGGCGGGGAATCAGATATGGGGAATCAGAGGCGGGGAATCAGATATGGGGAATCAGAGGCTGGGAATCAGAGGGGGGGAAACAGAGGCGGGGAATAACATATGGGGAATCAGAGGTGGGGAATCAGGGGCGGGGAATCAGTGGCAGGGAATCAGAGGCGGGGAATCAGAGGCGGGGAATCAAAGGAAGGGAATCAGACACGGGGAATCAGAGGTGGGGAATCAGAGATGGGGAATCAGAGGCGGGGAATCACAGGCAGGGAATCAGACGCGGGGAATCAGAGGCGGGGAATCAGAGCTGGGGAATCAGAGGTGGGGAATCAGAGTCGGGGAATCATAGGCAGGGAATCGGTTGTGCGGAATCAGAGATGGGGAATCAGATGTGGGGAATCAGAGGCAGTGAATCAGAGGCGGGGAAACAGAGGCGGGGAATCAAATATAGGGAATCAGAGGTGGGGAATCAGAGGTTGTGAATCAGAGATGGGGAATCAAGGCGGGGAATCAGAGGCAGGGAATCAGACGCGGGGAATCAGAGGCGGGGATTCAGAGCTGGGGAATCAGAGGCGGGGAATCAGAGGCAGGGAATCGGACTCCGGGAATCAGAGTCGGGGAATCAGAGCTGGGGAATCAGAGGCGGGGAAACAGAGTTGGGGAATCAGAGGCGGGGAATCAGATATGGGGAAATAGAGGCGGGGAATCAGATATGGGGAATCAGAGGTGTGGAATCAGAGGTTGGGAATCAGAGGCAGGGAATCAGAGTCGGGGAAACAGAGGCGGGTAATCAGATATGGGGAATCAGAGGTGGCGAATCAAAGGCGGCGAAACAGAGATGGGGAATCAGGGCAGGGAATCAGAGGCAGGGAATCAAACACGGGGAATCAGAGCTGGGGAATCAGAGGCGGGGAATCAGAGTTGGGAATCAGAGGCGGGGAATCAGAGGCGGGGAAACAGAGGCGGGGAATCAGATATGGGGAATCAGAGGTGGGGAATCCGAGGTTGGGAATCAGAGGCAGGGAATCAGAGGCGGGGAATCAGAGGCGGGGAATCAGAGGAAGGGAATCAGATGTGCGGAATCGGAGATGGGGAATCAGAGGCAGGGAATCAGAGGCGGGGAATCAGATGCTGGGAATAAGAGGCCGGGAATCAGAGGTGGGGAATCAGATATGGGGAATCAGAGGTGGCGAATCAAAGGCGGTGAATCAGAGATGGGGAATCAGAGGAGGGGAATCAGAGGCAGGGAATCAGATGCGGGGAATCAGAGGCGGGGAATCAGAGCTGGCGAGTCAGAGGCTGGGAATCAGAGGTGGGCAATCAGAGGCGGGGAATCAGATATGGGGAATCAGAGGCGGGGAATCAGAGGTTGTGAATCAGAGATGGGGAATCAAGGCGGGGAATCAGAGGCAGGGAATCAGACGCGGGGAATCAGAGGTGGGGATTCAGAGCTGGGGAATCAGAGGCGTGGAATCAGAGTTGGGGAATCAGAGGCAGGGAATCAGATATGGGGAATCAGAGGCGGGGAATCAGAGGCGGGGAAACAGAGGCAGGGAATCAGATGTGGGGAATCAGAGGTGGGGAATCAGGGGCAGGGAATCAGTGGCAGGGAATCAGAGGCGGGGAATCAGAGGCGGGGAATCAAATGCAGGGAATCAGACACGGGGAATCAGAGGCGGGGAATCAGAGATGGGGAATCAGAGGCGGGGAATCAGAGGCAGGGAATCGGATGCCGGGAATCAGAGTGGGGGAATCTGAGCTGGGGAATCAGAGGCGGGGAATCAGAGTTGGGGAATCAGAGGCGGGGAATCAGATATGGGGAAATAGAGGCGGGGAATCAGATATGGGGAATCAGAGGTGTGGAATCAGAGGTTGGGAATCAGAGGCAGGGAATCAGAGTCGGGGAAACAGAGGCGGGGAATCAGATATGGGGAATCAGAGGTGGCGAATCAAAGGCGGTGAAACAGAGATGGGGAATCAGGGCAGGGAATCAGAGGCAGGGAATCAAACACGGGGAATCAGAGCTGGGGAATCAGAGGCGGGGAATCAGAGTTGGGAATCAGAGGCGGGGAATCTGAGGCGGGGAAACAGAGGCGGGGAATCAGATATGGGGAATCAGAGGTGGGGAATCCGAGGTTGGGAATCAGAGGCAGGGAATCAGAGGCGGAAAATCAGAGGCGGGGAATCAGAGGAAGGGAATCAGATGTGCGGAATCTGAGATGGGGAATCAGAGGCAGGGAATCAGAGGCGGGGAATCAGAGGCGGGGAATCAGAGGCCGGGAATCAGATATGGGGAAACAGAGGCGGGGAATCCGAGGCGGGGAAACAGAGGCGGGGAATCAGATATGGGGAATCAGAGGTGGGGAATCAGAGGTTGGGAATCAGAGGCAGTGAATCAGAGGCTTGGAATCAGATGCAGGGAATCAGATGCGGGGAATCAGAGGCGGGGAATCAGAGCTGGGGAATCAGAGGTGGGGAATCAGATTTGGGGAATCAGAGGCGGGGACTTAGATATTGGGAAACAGAGGCGGGGAATCAGAGGCGGGGAAACCCAGGCGGGGAATCAGATATGGGGAATCAGAGGTGGGGAATCAGAGGCAAGGAATCAGATGTGCGGAATCAGAGATGGGGAATCAGAGGCAGGGAATCAGAATCAGAAGCAGGGAATCAGAGGCCGGGAATCAGAGGCCGGAATCAGATGCTGGGAATCAGAGGCCTGGAATCAGAGGCGGGGAATCAGAGGCAGGGAATCAGATGTGGGGAATCAGAGGCGGGGAATCAGAGCTGGGGAATCAGAGGCGGGGTATTAGATTTTGGGAATCAGAGGCGGGGAATCAGATATGGGGAAACAGAGGTGGGGAATCAGAGGCGGGGAAACAGAGGCAGGGAATCAGATATGGGGAATCAGAGGCGGGGAATCAGAGTTGGGAATCAGAGATGGGGAATCAAGGCGGGGAATCAGAGGCAGGGAATCAGACGCGGGGAATCAGAGGCGGGGATTCAGAGCTGGGGAATCAGAGGCGGGGAATCAGAGTTGGGGAATCAGAGGAAGGGAATCAGATATGGGGAATCAGAGGCGGGGAATCAGAGGCGGGGAAACAGAGGCGGGGAATCAGATGTGGGGAATCAGAGGTGGGGAATCAGGGGCAGGGAATCAGTGGCAGGGAATCAGAGGCGGGGAATCAGAGGCGGGGAATCAAAGGCAGGGAATCAGACACGGGGAATCAGAGGCGGGGAATCAGAGATGGGGAATCAGAGGCGGGGAATCAGAGGCAGGGAATCGGATGCCGGGAATCAGAGTCGGGGAAACAGAGCTGGGGAATCAGAGGCGGGGAATCAGAGTTGGGGAATCAGAGGCGGGGAATCAGATATGGGGAAATAGAGGCGGGGAATCAGATATGGGGAATCAGAGGTGTGGAATCAGAGGTTGGGAATCAGAGGCAGGGAATCAAACACGGGGAATCAGAGCTGGGGAATCAGAGGCGGGGAATCAGAGTTGGGAATCAGAGGCGGGGAATCTGAGGCGGGGAAACAGAGGCGGGGAATCAGATATGGGGAATCAGAGGTGGGGAATCCGAGGTTGGGAATCAGAGGCAGGGAATCAGAGGCGGAAAATCAGAGGCGGGGAATCAGAGGAAGGGAATCAGATGTGCGGAATCGGAGATGGGGAATCGGAGGCAGGGAATCAGAGGCGGGGAATCAGAGGCGGGGAATCAGAGGCCGGGAATCAGATATGGGGAAACAGAGGCGGGGAATCCGAGGCGGGGAAACAGAGGCGGGGAATCAGATATGGGGAATCAGAGGTGGGGAATCAGAGGTTGGGAATCAGAGGCAGGGAATCAGAGGCTTGGAATCAGATGCAGGGAATCAGATGCGGGGAATCAGAGGCGGGGAATCAGAGCTGGGGAATCAGAGGTGGGGAATCAGATTTGGGGAATCAGAGGCGGGGACTTAGATATTGGGAAACAGAGGCGGGGAATCAGAGGCGGGGAAACCCAGGCGGGGAATCAGATATGGGGAATCAGAGGTGGGGAATCAGAGGCGGGGAATCAGAGGCAGGGAATCGGACTCCGGGAATCAGAGTCGGGGAATCAGAGCTGGGGAATCAGAGGCGGGGAAACAGAGTTGGGGAATCAGAGGCGGGGAATCAGATATGGGGAAATAGAGGCGGGGAATCAGATATGGGGAATCAGAGGTGTGGAATCAGAGGTTGGGAATCAGAGGCAGGGAATCAGAGTCGGGGAAACAGAGGCGGGTAATCAGATATGGGGAATCAGAGGTGGCGAATCAAAGGCGGCGAAACAGAGATGGGGAATCAGGGCAGGGAATCAGAGGCAGGGAATCAAACACGGGGAATCAGAGCTGGGGAATCAGAGGCGGGGAATCAGAGTTGGGAATCAGAGGCGGGGAATCTGAGGCGGGGAAACAGAGGCGGGGAATCAGATATGGGGAATCAGAGGTGGGGAATCCGAGGTTGGGAATCAGAGGCAGGGAATCAGAGGCGGAGAATCAGAGGCGGGGAATCAGAGGAAGGGAATCAGATGTGCGGAATCGGAGATGGGGAATCAGAGGCAGGGAATCAGAGGCGGGGAATCAGATGCTGGGAATAAGAGGCCGGGAATCAGAGGTGGGGAATCAGATATGGGGAATCAGAGGTGGCGAATCAAAGGCGGTGAATCAGAGATGGGGAATCAGAGGAGGGGAATCAGAGGCAGGGAATCAGATGCGGGGAATCAGAGGCGGGGAATCAGAGCTGGCGAGTCAGAGGCTGGGAATCAGAGGTGGGCAATCAGAGGCGGGGAATCAGATATGGGGAATCAGAGGCGGGGAATCAGAGGTTGTGAATCAGAGATGGGGAATCAAGGCGGGGAATCAGAGGCATGGAATCAGACGCGGGGAATCAGAGGTGGGGATTCAGAGCTGGGGAATCAGAGGCGGGGAATCAGAGTTGGGGAATCAGAGGCAGGGAATCAGATATGGGGAATCAGAGGCGGGGAATCAGAGGCGGGGAAACAGAGGCAGGGAATCAGATGTGGGGAATCAGAGGTGGGGAATCAGGGGCAGGGAATCAGTGGCAGGGAATCAGAGGCGGGGAATCAGAGGCGGGGAATCAAATGCAGGGAATCAGACACGGGGAATCAGAGGCGGGGAATCAGAGATGGGGAATCAGAGGCGGGGAATCAGAGGCAGGGAATCGGATGCCGGGAATCAGAGTGGGGGAATCTGAGCTGGGGAATCAGAGGCGGGGAATCAGAGTTGGGGAATCAGAGGCGGGGAATCAGTTATGGGGAAATAGAGGCGTGGAATCAGATATGGGGAATCAGAGGTGTGGAATCAGAGGTTGGGAATCAGAGGCAGGGAATCAGAGTCGGGGAAACAGAGGCGGGGAATCAGATATGGGGAATCAGAGGTGGCGAATCAAAGGCGGTGAAACAGAGATGGGGAATCAGGGCAGGGAATCAGAGGCAGGGAATCAAACACGGGGAATCAGAGCTGGGGAATCAGAGGCGGGGAATCAGAGTTGGGAATCAGAGGCGGGGAATCTGAGGCGGGGAAACAGAGGCGGGGAATCAGATATGGGGAATCAGAGGTGGGGAATCCGAGGTTGGGAATCAGAGGCGGGGAATCAGAGGCCGGGAATCAGATATGGGGAAACAGAGGCGGGGAATCCGAGGCGGGGAAACAGAGGCGGGGAATCAGATATGGGGAATCAGAGGTGGGGAATCAGAGGTTGGGAATCAGAGGCAGGGAATCAGAGGCTTGGAATCAGATGCAGGGAATCAGATGCGGGGAATCAGAGGCGGGGAATCAGAGCTGGGGAATCAGAGGTGGGGAATCAGATTTGGGGAATCAGAGGCGGGGACTTAGATATTGGGAAACAGAGGCGGGGAATCAGAGGCGGGGAAACCCAGGCGGGGAATCAGATATGGGGAATCAGATGTGGGGAATCAGAGGCAAGGAATCAGATGTGCAGAATCAGAGATGGGGAATCAGAGGCAGGGAATCAGAATCAGAAGCAGGGAATCAGAGGCCGGGAATCAGAGGCCGGAATCAGATGCTGGGAATCAGAGGCCTGGAATCAGAGGCGGGGAATCAGAGGCAGGGAATCAGATGTGGGGAATCAGAGGCGGGGAATCAGAGCTGGGGAATCAGAGGCGGGGTATTAGAGTTGGGGAATCAGAGGCGGGGAATCAGATATGGGGAAACAGAGGTGGGGAATCAGAGGCGGGGAAAGAGAGGCAGGGAATCAGATATGGGGAATCAGAGGCGGGGAATCAGAGTTGGGAATCAGAGGCGGGGAATCTGAGGCGGGGAAACAGAGGCGGGGAATCAGATATGGGGAATCAGAGGTGGGGAATCCGAGGTTGGGAATCAGAGGCAGGGAATCAGAGGCGGAAAATCAGAGGCGGGGAATCAGAGGAAGGGAATCAGATGTGCGGAATCGGAGATGGGGAATCAGAGGCAGGGAATCAGAGGCAGGGAATCAGAGGCGGGGAATCAGAGGCCGGGAATCAGATATGGGGAAACAGAGGCGGGGAATCCGAGGCGGGGAAACAGAGGCGGGGAATCAGATATGGGGAATCAGAGGTGGGGAATCAGAGGCTTGGAATCAGATGCAGGGAATCAGATGCGGGGAATCAGAGGCGGGGAATCAGAGCTGGGGAATCAGAGGTGGGGAATCAGATTTGGGGAATCAGAGGCGGGGACTTAGATATTGGGAAACAGAGGCGGGGAATCAGAGGCGGGGAAACCCAGGCGGGGAATCAGATATGGGGAATCAGAGGTGGGGAATCAGAGGCAAGGAATCAGATGTGCGGAATCAGAGATGGGGAATCAGAGGCAGGGAATCAGAATCAGAAGCAGGGAATCAGAGGCCGGGAATCAGAGGCCGGAATCAGATGCTGGGAATCAGAGGCCTGGAATCAGAGGCGGGGAATCAGAGGCAGGGAATCAGATGCGGGGAATCAGAGGCGGGGAATCAGAGCTGGGGAATCAGAGGCGGGGTATTAGAGTTGGGGAATCAGAGGCGGGGAATCAGATATGGGGAAACAGAGGTGGGGAATCAGAGGCAGGGAAACAGAGGCAGGGAATCAGACGCGGGGAATCAGAGGCGGGGATTCAGAGCTGAGGAATCAGAGGCTGGGAATCAGAGTTGGGGAATCAGAGGCGGGGAATCAGATATGGGGAATCAAGGCAGGGAATCAGAGGCGGGAAAACAGAGGCGGGGAATCAGATATGGGGAATCAGAGGCGGGGAATCAGAGGCAGGGAATCAGACACGGGAAATCAGAGGCGGGGAATCAGAGATGGGGAATCAGAGGCGGGGAATCAGAGGCAGGGAATCGGATGCCGGGAATCAGAGGCGGGAAATCAGAGCTGGGGAATCAGAGGCGGGGAATCAGAGTTGGGGAATCAGAGGCGGCGAAGCAGATATGGGGAAATAGAGGCGGGGAATCAGATATGGGGAATCAGAGGCGGGGAATCAGATATGGGGAATCAGAGGCTGGGAATCAGAGGGGGGGAAACAGAGGCAGGGAATAAGATATGGGGAATCAGAGGTGGGGAATCAGGGGCGGGGAATCAGTGGCAGGGAATCAGAGGCGGGGAATCAGAGGCGGGGAATCAAAGGAAGGGAATCAGACACGGGGAATCAGAGGTGGGGAATCAGAGATGGGGAATCAGAGGCGGGGAATCACAGGCAGGGAATCAGACGCGGGGAATCAGAGGCGGGGATTCAGAGCTGGGGAATCAGAGGTGGGGAATCAGAGGAGGGGAATCAGAGGCAGGGAATCAGATGCGGGGAATCAGAGGCGGGGAATCAGAGCTGGCGAGTCAGAGGCTGGGAATCAGAGGTGGGCAATCAGAGGCGGGGAATCAGATATGGGGATTCAGAGGCGGGGAATCAGAGGTTGTGAATCAGAGATGGGGAATCAAGGCGGGGAATCAGAGGCAGGGAATCAGACGCGGGGAATCAGAGGCGGGGATTCAGAGCTGGGGAATCAGAGGCGGGGAATCAGAGTTGGGGAATCAGAGGCAGGGAATCAGATATGGGGAATCAGAGGCGGGGAATCAGAGGCGGGGAAACAGAGGCAGGGAATCAGATGTGGGGAATCAGAGGTGGGGAATCAGGGGCAGGGAATCAGTGGCAGGGAATCAGAGGCGGGGAATCAGAGGCGGGGAATCAAATGCAGGGAATCAGACACGGGGAATCAGAGGCGGGGAATCAGAGATGGGGAATCAGAGGCGGGGAATCAGAGGCAGGGAATCAGACGCGGGGAATCAGAGGTGGGCAATCAGAGGCGGGGAATCAGATATGGGGAATCAGTGGCGGGGAATCAGAGGCGGGGAAACAGAGGCGGGGAATCAGATATGGGGAATCAGAGGTGGGGCATCAGAGGTTGTGAATCACAGATGGGGAATCAGAGGCGGGGAATCAGAGGCAGGGAATCAGACGCGGGGAATCAGAGGCGGGGATTCAGAGGCTGGGAATCAGAGTTGGGGAATCAGAGGCGGGGAATCAGAGGCCGGGAATCAGATATGGGGAAACAGAGGCGGGGAATCCGAGGCGGGGAAACAGAGGCGGGGAATCAGATATGGGGAATCAGAGGTGGGGAATCAGAGGTTGGGAATCAGAGGCAGGGAATCAGAGGCTTGGAATCAGATGCAGGGAATCAGATGCGGGGAATCAGAGGCGGGGAATCAGAGCTGGGGAATCAGAGGTGGGGAATCAGATTTGGGGAATCAGAGGCGGGGACTTAGATATTGGGAAACAGAGGCGGGGAATCAGAGGCGGGGAAACCCAGGCGGGGAATCAGATATGGGGAATCAGAGGTGGGGAATCAGAGGCGGGGAATCAGAGGCAGGGAATCGGACTCCGGGAATCAGAGTCGGGGAATCAGAGCTGGGGAATCAGAGGCGGGGAAACAGAGTTGGGGAATCAGAGGCGGGGAATCAGATATGGGGAAATAGAGGCGGGGAATCAGATATGGGGAATCAGAGGTGTGGAATCAGAGGTTGGGAATCAGAGGCAGGGAATCAGAGTCGGGGAAACAGAGGCGGGTAATCAGATATGGGGAATCAGAGGTGGCGAATCAAAGGCGGCGAAACAGAGATGGGGAATCAGGGCAGGGAATCAGAGGCAGGGAATCAAACACGGGGAATCAGAGCTGGGGAATCAGAGGCGGGGAATCAGAGTTGGGAATCAGAGGCGGGGAATCAGAGGCGGGGAAACAGAGGCGGGGAATCAGATATGGGGAATCAGAGGTGGGGAATCCGAGGTTGGGAATCAGAGGCAGGGAATCAGAGGCGGAGAATCAGAGGCGGGGAATCAGAGGAAGGGAATCAGATGTGCGGAATCGGAGATGGGGAATCAGAGGCAGGGAATCAGAGGCGGGGAATCAGATGCTGGGAATAAGAGGCCGGGAATCAGAGGTGGGGAATCAGATATGGGGAATCAGAGGTGGCGAATCAAAGGCGGTGAATCAGAGATGGGGAATCAGAGGAGGGGAATCAGAGGCAGGGAATCAGATGCGGGGAATCAGAGGCGGGGAATCAGAGCTGGCGAGTCAGAGGCTGGGAATCAGAGGTGGGCAATCAGAGGCGGGGAATCAGATATGGGGAATCAGAGGCGGGGAATCAGAGGTTGTGAATCAGAGATGGGGAATCAAGGCGGGGAATCAGAGGCATGGAATCAGACGCGGGGATTCAGAGGTGGGGATTCAGAGCTGGGGAATCAGAGGCGGGGAATCAGAGTTGGGGAATCAGAGGCAGGGAATCAGATATGGGGAATCAGAGGCGGGGAATCAGAGGCGGGGAAACAGAGGCAGGGAATCAGATGTGGGGAATCAGAGGTGGGGAATCAGGGGCAGGGAATCAGTGGCAGGGAATCAGAGGCGGGGAATCAGAGGCGGGGAATCAAATGCAGGGAATCAGACACGGGGAATCAGAGGCGGGGAATCAGAGATGGGGAATCAGAGGCGGGGAATCAGAGGCAGGGAATCGGATGCCGGGAATCAGAGTGGGGGAATCTGAGCTGGGGAATCAGAGGCGGGGAATCAGAGTTGGGGAATCAGAGGCGGGGAATCAGTTATGGGGAAATAGAGGCGGGGAATCAGATATGGGGAATCAGAGGTGTGGAATCAGAGGTTGGGAATCAGAGGCAGGGAATCAGAGTCGGGGAAACAGAGGCGGGGAATCAGATATGGGGAATCAGAGGTGGCGAATCAAAGGCGGTGAAACAGAGATGGGGAATCAGGGCAGGGAATCAGAGGCAGGGAATCAAACACGGGGAATCAGAGCTGGGGAATCAGAGGCGGGGAATCAGAGTTGGGAATCAGAGGCGGGGAATCTGAGGCGGGGAAACAGAGGCGGGGAATCAGATATGGGGAATCAGAGGTGGGGAATCCGAGGTTGGGAATCAGAGGCGGGGAATCAGAGGCCGGGAATCAGATATGGGGAAACAGAGGCGGGGAATCCGAGGCGGGGAAACAGAGGCGGGGAATCAGATATGGGGAATCAGAGGTGGGGAATCAGAGGTTGGGAATCAGAGGCAGGGAATCAGAGGCTTGGAATCAGATGCAGGGAATCAGATGCGGGGAATCAGAGGCGGGGAATCAGAGCTGGGGAATCAGAGGTGGGGAATCAGATTTGGGGAATCAGAGGCGGGGACTTAGATATTGGGAAACAGAGGCGGGGAATCAGAGGCGGGGAAACCCAGGCGGGGAATCAGATATGGGGAATCAGAGGTGGGGAATCAGAGGCAAGGAATCAGATGTGCAGAATCAGAGATGGGGAATCAGAGGCAGGGAATCAGAATCAGAAGCAGGGAATCAGAGGCCGGGAATCAGAGGCCGGAATCAGATGCTGGGAATCAGAGGCCTGGAATCAGAGGCGGGGAATCAGAGGCAGGGAATCAGATGTGGGGAATCAGAGGCGGGGAATCAGAGCTGGGGAATCAGAGGCGGGGTATTAGAGTTGGGGAATCAGAGGCGGGGAATCAGATATGGGGAAACAGAGGTGGGGAATCAGAGGCGGGGAAACAGAGGCAGGGAATCAGATATGGGGAATCAGAGGCGGGGAATCAGAGTTGGGAATCAGAGGCGGGGAATCTGAGGCGGGGAAACAGAGGCGGGGAATCAGATATGGGGAATCAGAGGTGGGGAATCCGAGGTTGGGAATCAGAGGCAGGGAATCAGAGGCGGAAAATCAGAGGCGGGGAATCAGAGGAAGGGAATCAGATGTGCGGAATCGGAGATGGGGAATCAGAGGCAGGGAATCAGAGGCAGGGAATCAGAGGCGGGGAATCAGAGGCCGGGAATCAGATATGGGGAAACAGAGGCGGGGAATCCGAGGCGGGGAAACAGGAGCGGGGAATCAAATATGGGGAATCAGAGGTGGGGAATCAGAGGTTGGGAATCAGAGGCAGGGAATCAGAGGCTTGGAATCAGATGCAGGGAATCAGATGCGGGGAATCAGAGGCGGGGAATCAGAGCTGGGGAATCAGAGGTGGGGAATCAGATTTGGGGAATCAGAGGCGGGGACTTAGATATTGGGAAACAGAGGCGGGGAATCAGAGGCGGGGAAACCCAGGCGGGGAATCAGATATGGGGAATCAGAGGTGGGGAATCAGAGGCAAGGAATCAGATGTGCGGAATCAGAGATGGGGAATCAGAGGCAGGGAATCAGAATCAGAAGCAGGGAATCAGAGGCCGGGAATCAGAGGCCGGAATCAGATGCTGGGAATCAGAGGCCTGGAATCAGAGGCGGGGAATCAGAGGCAGGGAATCAGATGCGGGGAATCAGAGGCGGGGAATCAGAGCTGGGGAATCAGAGGCGGGGTATTAGAGTTGGGGAATCAGAGGCGGGGAATCAGATATGGGGAAACAGAGGTGGGGAATCAGAGGCAGGGAAACAGAGGCAGGGAATCAGACGCGGGGAATCAGAGGCGGGGATTCAGAGCTGAGGAATCAGAGGCTGGGAATCAGAGTTGGGGAATCAGAGGCGGGGAATCAGATATGGGGAATCAGAGGCAGGGAATCAGAGGCGGGAAAACAGAGGCGGGGAATCAGATATGGGGAATCAGAGGCGGGGAATCAGAGGCAGGGAATCAGACACGGGAAATCAGAGGCGGGGAATCAGAGATGGGGAATCAGAGGCGGGGAATCAGAGGCAGGGAATCGGATGCCGGGAATCAGAGGCGGGAAATCAGAGCTGGGGAATCAGAGGCGGGGAATCAGAGTTGGGGAATCAGAGGCGGCGAAGCAGATATGGGGAAATAGAGGCGGGGAATCAGATATGGGGAATCAGAGGCGGGGAATCAGATATGGGGAATCAGAGGCTGGGAATCAGAGGGGGGGAAACAGAGGCAGGGAATAAGATATGGGGAATCAGAGGTGGGGAATCAGGGGCGGGGAATCAGTGGCAGGGAATCAGAGGCGGGGAATCAGAGGCGGGGAATCAAAGGAAGGGAATCAGACACGGGGAATCAGAGGTGGGGAATCAGAGATGGGGAATCAGAGGCGGGGAATCACAGGCAGGGAATCAGACGCGGGGAATCAGAGGCGGGGAATCAGAGCTGGGGAATCAGAGGTGGGGAATCAGAGGAGGGGAATCAGAGGCAGGGAATCAGATGCGGGGAATCAGAGGCGGGGAATCAGAGCTGGCGAGTCAGAGGCTGGGAATCAGAGGTGGGCAATCAGAGGCGGGGAATCAGATATGGGGATTCAGAGGCGGGGAATCAGAGGTTGTGAATCAGAGATGGGGAATCAAGGCGGGGAATCAGAGGCAGGGAATCAGACGCGGGGAATCAGAGGCGGGGATTCAGAGCTGGGGAATCAGAGGCGGGGAATCAGAGTTGGGGAATCAGAGGCAGGGAATCAGATATGGGGAATCAGAGGCGGGGAATCAGAGGCGGGGAAACAGAGGCAGGGAATCAGATGTGGGGAATCAGAGGTGGGGAATCAGGGGCAGGGAATCAGTGGCAGGGAATCAGAGGCGGGGAATCAGAGGCGGGGAATCAAATGCAGGGAATCAGACACGGGGAATCAGAGGCGGGGAATCAGAGATGGGGAATCAGAGGCGGGGAATCAGAGGCAGGGAATCAGACGCGGGGAATCAGAGGTGGGCAATCAGAGGCGGGGAATCAGATATGGGGAATCAGAGGCGGGGAATCAGAGGCGGGGAAACAGAGGCGGGAAATCAGATATGGGGAATCAGAGGTGGGGCATCAGAGGTTGTGAATCACAGATGGGGAATCAGAGGCGGGGAATCAGAGGCAGGGAATCAGACGCGGGGAATCAGAGGCGGGGATTCAGAGGCTGGGAATCAGAGTTGGGGAATCAGAGGCGGGGAATCAGATATGGGGAATCAGAGGCAGGGAATCAGAGGCGGGAAAACAGAGGCGGGGAATCAGATATGGGGAATCAGAGGCGGGGAATCAGAGGCAGGGAATCAGACAAGGGGAATCAGAGGCGGGGAATCAGAGATGGGGAATCAGAGTCTGGGAATCAGAGGCAGGGAATCGGATGCCGGGAATCAGAGGCGGGAAATCAGAGCTGGGGAATCAGAGGCGGGGAATCAGAGTTGGGGAATCAGAGGCGGCGAAGCAGATATGGGGAAATAGAGGCGGGGAATCAGATATGGGGAATCAGAGGCGGGGAATCAGATATGGGGAATCAGAGGCTGGGAATCAGAGGGGGGGAAACAGAGGCGGGGAATAAGATATGGGGAATCAGAGGTGGGGAATCAGGGGTGGGGAATCAGTGGCAGGGAATCAGAGGCGGCGAATCAGAGGCGGGGAATCAAAGGAAGGGAATCAGACACGGGGAATCAGAGGTGGGGAATCAGAGATGGGGAATCAGAGGCGGGGAATCACAGGCAGGGAATCAGACGCGGGGAATCAGAGGCGGGGAATCAGAGCTGGGGAATCAGAGGTGGGGAATCAGAGTCGGGGAATCATAGGCAGGGAATCGGTTGTGCGGAATCAGAGATGGGGAATCAGATGTGGGGAATCAGAGGCAGTGAATCAGAGGCGGGGAAACAGAGGCGGGGAATCAAATATAGGGAATCAGAGGTGGGGAATCAGAGGTTGTGAATCAGAGATGGGGAATCAAGGCGGGGAATCAGAGGCAGGGAATCAGACGCGGGGAATCAGAGGCGGGGATTCAGAGCTGGGGAATCAGAGGCGGTGAATCAGAGTTGGGGAATCAGAGGCAGGGAATCAGATATGGGGAATCAGAGGTGGGGAATCAGAGGCGGGGAAACAGAGGCGGGGAATCAGATATGGGGAATCAGAATTGGGGAATCAGAGGCGGGGAATCAGAGGCAGGGAATCGGACTCCAAAATCAGAGTCGGGGAATCAGAGCTGGGGAATCAGAGGCGGGGAAACAGAGTTGGGGAATCAGAGGCGGGGAATCAGATATGGGGAAATAGAGGCGGGGAATCAGATATGGGGAATCAGAGGTGTGGAATCAGAGGTTGGGAATCAGAGGCAGGGAATCAGTGTCGGGGAAACAGAGGCGGGTAATCAGATATGGGGAATCAGAGGTGGCGAATCAAAGGCGGCGAAACAGAGATGGGGAATCAGGGCAGGGAATCAGAGGCAGGGAATCAAACACGGGGAATCAGAGCTGGGGAATCAGAGGCGGGGAATCAGAGTTGGGAATCAGAGGCGGGGAATCAGAGGCGGGGAAACAGAGGCGGGGAATCAGATATGGGGAATCAGAGGTGGGGAATCCGAGGTTGGGAATCAGAGGCAGTGAATCAGAGGCGGGGAATCAGAGGCGGGGAATCAGAGGAAGGGAATCAGATGTGCGGAATCGGAGATGGGGAATCAGAGGCAGGGAATCAGAGGCGGGGAATCAGATGCTGGGAATAAGAGGCCGGGAATCAGAGGTGGGGAATCAGATATGGGGAATCAGAGGTGGCGAATCAAAGGCGGTGAATCAGAGATGGGGAATCAGAGGAGGGGAATCAGAGGCAGGGAATCAGATGCGGGGAATCAGAGGCGGGGAATCAGAGCTGGCGAGTCAGAGGCTGGGAATCAGAGGTGGGCAATCAGAGGCGGGGAATCAGATATGGGGAATCAGAGGCGGGGAATCAGAGGTTGTGAATCAGAGATCGGGAATCAAGGCGGGGAATCAGAGGCAGGGAATCAGACGCGGGGAATCAGAGGTGGGGATTCAGAGCTGGGGAATCAGAGGCGGGGAATCAGAGTTGGGGAATCAGAGGCAGGGAATCAGATATGGGGAATCAGAGGCGGGGAATCAGAGGCGGGGAAACAGAGGCAGGGAATCAGATGTGGGGAATCAGAGGTGGGGAATCAGGGGCAGGGAATCAGTGGCAGGGAATCAGAGGCGGGGAATCAGAGGCGGGGAATCAAATGCAGGGAATCAGACACGGGGAATCAGAGGCGGGGAATCAGAGATGGGGAATCAGAGGCGGGGAATCAGAGGCAGGGAATCGGATGCCGGGAATCAGAGTGGGGGAATCTGACCTGGGGAATCAGAGGCGGGGAATCAGAGTTGGGGAATCAGAGGCGGGGAATCAGATATGGGGAAATAGAGGCGGGGAATCAGATATGGGGAATCAGAGGTGTGGAATCAGAGGTTGGGAATCAGAGGCAGGGAATCAGAGTCGGGGAAACAGAGGCGGGGAATCAGATATGGGGAATCAGAGGTGGCGAATCAAAGGCGGTGAAACAGAGATGGGGATTCAGGGCAGGGAATCAGAGGCAGGGAATCAAACACGGGGAATCAGAGCTGGGGAATCAGAGGCGGGGAATCAGAGTTGGGAATCAGAGGCGGGGAATCTGAGGCGGGGAAACAGAGGCGGGGAATCAGATATGGGGAATCAGAGGTGGGGAATCCGAGGTTGGGAATCAGAGGCAGGGAATCAGAGGCGGAAAATCAGAGGCGGGGAATCAGAGGAAGGGAATCAGATGTGCGGAATCTGAGATGGGGAATCAGAGGCAGGGAATCAGAGGCGGGGAATCAGAGGCGGGGAATCAGAGGCCGGGAATCAGATATGGGGAAACAGAGGCGGGGAATCTGAGGCGGGGAAACAGAGGCGGGGAATCAGATATGGGGAATCAGAGGTGGGGAATCAGAGGTTGGGAATCAGAGGCAGGGAATCAGAGGCTTGGAATCAGATGCAGGGAATCAGATGCGGGGAATCAGAGGCGGGGAATCAGAGCTGGGGAATCAGAGTTGGGGAATCAGAGGCGGGGAATCAGATATGGGGAAATAGAGGCGGGGAATCAGATATGGGGAATCAGAGGTGTGGAATCAGAGGTTGGGAATCAGAGGCAGGGAATCAGAGTCGGGGAAACAGAGGCGGGTAATCAGATATGGGGAATCAGAGGTGGCGAATCAAAGGCGGCGAAACAGAGATGGGGAATCAGGGCAGGGAATCAGAGGCAGGGAATCAAACACGGGGAATCAGAGCTGGGGAATCAGAGGCGGGGAATCAGAGTTGGGAATCAGAGGCGGGGAATCTGAGGCGGGGAAACAGAGGCGGGGAATCAGATATGGGGAATCAGAGGTGGGGAATCCGAGGTTGGGAATCAGAGGCAGGGAATCAGAGGCGGAGAATCAGAGGCAGGGAATCAGAGGAAGGGAATCAGATGTGCGGAATCGGAGATGGGGAATCAGAGGCAGGGAATCAGAGGCGGGGAATCAGATGCTGGGAATAAGAGGCCGGGAATCAGAGGTGGGGAATCAGATATGGGGAATCAGAGGTGGCGAATCAAAGGCGGTGAATCAGAGATGGGGAATCAGAGGAGGGGAATCAGAGGCAGGGAATCAGATGCGGGGAATCAGAGGCGGGGAATCAGAGCTGGCGAGTCAGAGGCTGGGAATCAGAGGTGGGCAATCAGAGGCGGGGAATCAGATATGGGGAATCAGAGGCGGGGAATCAGAGGTTGTGAATCAGAGATGGGGAATCAAGGCGGGGAATCAGAGGCATGGAATCAGACGCGGGGAATCAGAGGTGGGGATTCAGAGCTGGGGAATCAGAGGCGGGGAATCAGAGTTGGGGAATCAGAGGCAGGGAATCAGATATGGGGAATCAGAGGCGGGGAATCAGAGGCGGGGAAACAGAGGCAGGGAATCAGATGTGGGGAATCAGAGGTGGGGAATCAGGGGCAGGGAATCAGTGGCAGGGAATCAGAGGCGGGGAATCAGAGGCGGGGAATCAAATGCAGGGAATCAGACACGGGGAATCAGAGGCGGGGAATCAGAGATGGGGAATCAGAGGCGGGGAATCAGAGGCAGGGAATCGGATGCCGGGAATCAGAGTGGGGGAATCTGAGCTGGGGAATCAGAGGCGGGGAATCAGAGTTGGGGAATCAGAGGCGGGGAATCAGTTATGGGGAAATAGAGGCGTGGAATCAGATATGGGGAATCAGAGGTGTGGAATCAGAGGTTGGGAATCAGAGGCAGGGAATCAGAGTCGGGGAAACAGAGGCGGGGAATCAGATATGGGGAATCAGAGGTGGCGAATCAAAGGCGGTGAAACAGAGATGGGGAATCAGGGCAGGGAATCAGAGGCAGGGAATCAAACACGGGGAATCAGAGCTGGGGAATCAGAGGCGGGGAATCAGAGTTGGGAATCAGAGGCGGGGAATCTGAGGCGGGGAAACAGAGGCGGGGAATCAGATATGGGGAATCAGAGGTGGGGAATCCGAGGTTGGGAATCAGAGGCGGGGAATCAGAGGCCGGGAATCAGATATGGGGAAACAGAGGCGGGGAATCCGAGGCGGGGAAACAGAGGCGGGGAATCAGATATGGGGAATCAGAGGTGGGGAATCAGAGGTTGGGAATCAGAGGCAGGGAATCAGAGGCTTGGAATCAGATGCAGGGAATCAGATGCGGGGAATCAGAGGCGGGGAATCAGAGCTGGGGAATCAGAGGTGGGGAATCAGATTTGGGGAATCAGAGGCGGGGACTTAGATATTGGGAAACAGAGGCGGGGAATCAGAGGCGGGGAAACCCAGGCGGGGAATCAGATATGGGGAATCAGATGTGGGGAATCAGAGGCAAGGAAGCAGATGTGCAGAATCAGAGATGGGGAATCAGAGGCAGGGAATCAGAATCAGAAGCAGGGAATCAGAGGCCGGGAATCAGAGGCCGGATTCAGATGCTGGGAATCAGAGGCCTGGAATCAGAGGCGGGGAATCAGAGGCAGGGAATCAGATGTGGGGAATCAGAGGCGGGGAATCAGAGCTGGGGAATCAGAGGCGGGGTATTAGAGTTGGGGAATCAGAGGCGGGGAATCAGATATGGGGAAACAGAGGTGGGGAATCAGAGGCGGGGAAAGAGAGGCAGGGAATCAGATATGGGGAATCAGAGGCGGGGAATCAGAGTTGGGAATCAGAGGCGGGGAATCTGAGGCGGGGAAACAGAGGCGGGGAATCAGATATGGGGAATCAGAGGTGGGGAATCCGAGGTTGGGAATCAGAGGCAGGGAATCAGAGGCGGAAAATCAGAGGCGGGGAATCAGAGGAAGGGAATCAGATGTGCGGAATCGGAGATGGGGAATCAGAGGCAGGGAATCAGAGGCAGGGAATCAGAGGCGGGGAATCAGAGGCCGGGAATCAGATATGGGGAAACAGAGGCGGGGAATCCGAGGCGGGGAAACAGAGGCGGGGAATCAGATATGGGGAATCAGAGGTGGGGAATCAGAGGTTGGGAATCAGAGGCAGGGAATCAGAGGCTTGGAATCAGATGCAGGGAATCAGATGCGGGGAATCAGAGGCGGGGAATCAGAGCTGGGGAATCAGAGGTGGGGAATCAGATTTGGGGAATCAGAGGCGGGGACTTAGATATTGGGAAACAGAGGCGGGGAATCAGAGGCGGGGAAACCCAGGCGGGGAATCAGATATGGGGAATCAGAGGTGGGGAATCAGAGGCAAGGAATCAGATGTGCGGAATCAGAGATGGGGAATCAGAGGCAGGGAATCAGAATCAGAAGCAGGGAATCAGAGGCCGGGAATCAGAGGCCGGAATCAGATGCTGGGAATCAGAGGCCTGGAATCAGAGGCGGGGAATCAGAGGCAGGGAATCAGATGCGGGGAATCAGAGGCGGGGAATCAGAGCTGGGGAATCAGAGGCGGGGTATTAGAGTTGGGGAATCAGAGGCGGGGAATCAGATATGGGGAAACAGAGGTGGGGAATCAGAGGCAGGGAAACAGAGGCAGGGAATCAGACGCGGGGAATCAGAGGCGGGGATTCAGAGCTGAGGAATCAGAGGCTGGGAATCAGAGTTGGGGAATCAGAGGCGGGGAATCAGATATGGGGAATCAAGGCAGGGAATCAGAGGCGGGAAAACAGAGGCGGGGAATCAGATATGGGGAATCAGAGGCGGGGAATCAGAGGCAGGGAAT
The DNA here is from genome assembly GCF_036971445.1 of Narcine bancroftii. Lineage (NCBI taxonomy): Eukaryota > Metazoa > Chordata > Chondrichthyes > Torpediniformes > Narcinidae > Narcine > Narcine bancroftii. The sequence continues at coordinate 3,295,677 of NW_027211883.1, forward strand.
CAGACACGGGAAATCAGAGGCGGGGAATCAGAGATGGGGAATCAGAGGCGGGGAATCAGAGGCAGGGAATCGGATGCCGGGAATCAGAGGCGGGAAATCAGAGCTGGGGAATCAGAGGCGGGGAATCAGAGTTGGGGAATCAGAGGCGGCGAAGCAGATATGGGGAAATAGAGGCGGGGAATCAGATATGGGGAATCAGAGGCGGGGAATCAGATATGGGGAATCAGAGGCTGGGAATCAGAGGGGGGGAAACAGAGGCAGGGAATAAGATATGGGGAATCAGAGGTGGGGAATCAGGGGCGGGGAATCAGTGGCAGGGAATCAGAGGCGGGGAATCAGAGGCGGGGAATCAAAGGAAGGGAATCAGACACGGGGAATCAGAGGTGGGGAATCAGAGATGGGGAATCAGAGGCGGGGAATCACAGGCAGGGAATCAGACGCGGGGAATCAGAGGCGGGGAATCAGAGCTGGGGAATCAGAGGTGGGGAATCAGAGGAGGGGAATCAGAGGCAGGGAATCAGATGCGGGGAATCAGAGGCGGGGAATCAGAGCTGGCGAGTCAGAGGCTGGGAATCAGAGGTGGGCAATCAGAGGCGGGGAATCAGATATGGGGATTCAGAGGCGGGGAATCAGAGGTTGTGAATCAGAGATGGGGAATCAAGGCGGGGAATCAGAGGCAGGGAATCAGACGCGGGGAATCAGAGGCGGGGATTCAGAGCTGGGGAATCAGAGGCGGGGAATCAGAGTTGGGGAATCAGAGGCAGGGAATCAGATATGGGGAATCAGAGGCGGGGAATCAGAGGCGGGGAAACAGAGGCAGGGAATCAGATGTGGGGAATCAGAGGTGGGGAATCAGGGGCAGGGAATCAGTGGCAGGGAATCAGAGGCGGGGAATCAGAGGCGGGGAATCAAATGCAGGGAATCAGACACGGGGAATCAGAGGCGGGGAATCAGAGATGGGGAATCAGAGGCGGGGAATCAGAGGCAGGGAATCAGACGCGGGGAATCAGAGGTGGGCAATCAGAGGCGGGGAATCAGATATGGGGAATCAGTGGCGGGGAATCAGAGGCGGGGAAACAGAGGCGGGGAATCAGATATGGGGAATCAGAGGTGGGGCATCAGAGGTTGTGAATCACAGATGGGGAATCAGAGGCGGGGAATCAGAGGCAGGGAATCAGACGCGGGGAATCAGAGGCGGGGATTCAGAGGCTGGGAATCAGAGTTGGGGAATCAGAGGCGGGGAATCAGAGGCCGGGAATCAGATATGGGGAAACAGAGGCGGGGAATCCGAGGCGGGGAAACAGAGGCGGGGAATCAGATATGGGGAATCAGAGGTGGGGAATCAGAGGTTGGGAATCAGAGGCAGGGAATCAGAGGCTTGGAATCAGATGCAGGGAATCAGATGCGGGGAATCAGAGGCGGGGAATCAGAGCTGGGGAATCAGAGGTGGGGAATCAGATTTGGGGAATCAGAGGCGGGGACTTAGATATTGGGAAACAGAGGCGGGGAATCAGAGGCAGGGAAACCCAGGCGGGGAATCAGATATGGGGAATCAGAGGTGGGGAATCAGAGGCGGGGAATCAGAGGCAGGGAATCGGACTCCGGGAATCAGAGTCGGGGAATCAGAGCTGGGGAATCAGAGGCGGGGAAACAGAGTTGGGGAATCAGAGGCGGGGAATCAGATATGGGGAAATAGAGGCGGGGAATCAGATATGGGGAATCAGAGGTGTGGAATCAGAGGTTGGGAATCAGAGGCAGGGAATCAGAGTCGGGGAAACAGAGGCGGGTAATCAGATATGGGGAATCAGAGGTGGCGAATCAAAGGCGGCGAAACAGAGATGGGGAATCAGGGCAGGGAATCAGAGGCAGGGAATCAAACACGGGGAATCAGAGCTGGGGAATCAGAGGCGGGGAATCAGAGTTGGGAATCAGAGGCGGGGAATCAGAGGCGGGGAAACAGAGGCGGGGAATCAGATATGGGGAATCAGAGGTGGGGAATCCGAGGTTGGGAATCAGAGGCAGGGAATCAGAGGCGGAGAATCAGAGGCGGGGAATCAGAGGAAGGGAATCAGATGTGCGGAATCGGAGATGGGGAATCAGAGGCAGGGAATCAGAGGCGGGGAATCAGATGCTGGGAATAAGAGGCCGGGAATCAGAGGTGGGGAATCAGATATGGGGAATCAGAGGTGGCGAATCAAAGGCGGTGAATCAGAGATGGGGAATCAGAGGAGGGGAATCAGAGGCAGGGAATCAGATGCGGGGAATCAGAGGCGGGGAATCAGAGCTGGCGAGTCAGAGGCTGGGAATCAGAGGTGGGCAATCAGAGGCGGGGAATCAGATATGGGGAATCAGAGGCGGGGAATCAGAGGTTGTGAATCAGAGATGGGGAATCAAGGCGGGGAATCAGAGGCATGGAATCAGACGCGGGGATTCAGAGGTGGGGATTCAGAGCTGGGGAATCAGAGGCGGGGAATCAGAGTTGGGGAATCAGAGGCAGGGAATCAGATATGGGGAATCAGAGGCGGGGAATCAGAGGCGGGGAAACAGAGGCAGGGAATCAGATGTGGGGAATCAGAGGTGGGGAATCAGGGGCAGGGAATCAGTGGCAGGGAATCAGAGGCGGGGAATCAGAGGCGGGGAATCAAATGCAGGGAATCAGACACGGGGAATCAGAGGCGGGGAATCAGAGATGGGGAATCAGAGGCGGGGAATCAGAGGCAGGGAATCGGATGCCGGGAATCAGAGTGGGGGAATCTGAGCTGGGGAATCAGAGGCGGGGAATCAGAGTTGGGGAATCAGAGGCGGGGAATCAGTTATGGGGAAATAGAGGCGGGGAATCAGATATGGGGAATCAGAGGTGTGGAATCAGAGGTTGGGAATCAGAGGCAGGGAATCAGAGTCGGGGAAACAGAGGCGGGGAATCAGATATGGGGAATCAGAGGTGGCGAATCAAAGGCGGTGAAACAGAGATGGGGAATCAGGGCAGGGAATCAGAGGCAGGGAATCAAACACGGGGAATCAGAGCTGGGGAATCAGAGGCGGGGAATCAGAGTTGGGAATCAGAGGCGGGGAATCTGAGGCGGGGAAACAGAGGCGGGGAATCAGATATGGGGAATCAGAGGTGGGGAATCCGAGGTTGGGAATCAGAGGCGGGGAATCAGAGGCCGGGAATCAGATATGGGGAAACAGAGGCGGGGAATCCGAGGCGGGGAAACAGAGGCGGGGAATCAGATATGGGGAATCAGAGGTGGGGAATCAGAGGTTGGGAATCAGAGGCAGGGAATCAGAGGCTTGGAATCAGATGCAGGGAATCAGATGCGGGGAATCAGAGGCGGGGAATCAGAGCTGGGGAATCAGAGGTGGGGAATCAGATTTGGGGAATCAGAGGCGGGGACTTAGATATTGGGAAACAGAGGCGGGGAATCAGAGGCGGGGAAACCCAGGCGGGGAATCAGATATGGGGAATCAGAGGTGGGGAATCAGAGGCAAGGAATCAGATGTGCAGAATCAGAGATGGGGAATCAGAGGCAGGGAATCAGAATCAGAAGCAGGGAATCAGAGGCCGGGAATCAGAGGCCGGAATCAGATGCTGGGAATCAGAGGCCTGGAATCAGAGGCGGGGAATCAGAGGCAGGGAATCAGATGTGGGGAATCAGAGGCGGGGAATCAGAGCTGGGGAATCAGAGGCGGGGTATTAGAGTTGGGGAATCAGAGGCGGGGAATCAGATATGGGGAAACAGAGGTGGGGAATCAGAGGCGGGGAAACAGAGGCAGGGAATCAGATATGGGGAATCAGAGGCGGGGAATCAGAGTTGGGAATGAGAGGCGGGGAATCTGAGGCGGGGAAACAGAGGCGGGGAATCAGATATGGGGAATCAGAGGTGGGGAATCCGAGGTTGGGAATCAGAGGCAGGGAATCAGAGGCGGAAAATCAGAGGCGGGGAATCAGAGGAAGGGAATCAGATGTGCGGAATCGGAGATGGGGAATCAGAGGCAGGGAATCAGAGGCAGGGAATCAGAGGCGGGGAATCAGAGGCCGGGAATCAGATATGGGGAAACAGAGGCGGGGAATCCGAGGCGGGGAAACAGGAGCGGGGAATCAAATATGGGGAATCAGAGGTGGGGAATCAGAGGTTGGGAATCAGAGGCAGGGAATCAGAGGCTTGGAATCAGATGCAGGGAATCAGATGCGGGGAATCAGAGGCGGGGAATCAGAGCTGGGGAATCAGAGGTGGGGAATCAGATTTGGGGAATCAGAGGCGGGGACTTAGATATTGGGAAACAGAGGCGGGGAATCAGAGGCGGGGAAACCCAGGCGGGGAATCAGATATGGGGAATCAGAGGTGGGGAATCAGAGGCAAGGAATCAGATGTGCGGAATCAGAGATGGGGAATCAGAGGCAGGGAATCAGAATCAGAAGCAGGGAATCAGAGGCCGGGAATCAGAGGCCGGAATCAGATGCTGGGAATCAGAGGCCTGGAATCAGAGGCGGGGAATCAGAGGCAGGGAATCAGATGCGGGGAATCAGAGGCGGGGAATCAGAGCTGGGGAATCAGAGGCGGGGTATTAGAGTTGGGGAATCAGAGGCGGGGAATCAGATATGGGGAAACAGAGGTGGGGAATCAGAGGCAGGGAAACAGAGGCAGGGAATCAGACGCGGGGAATCAGAGGCGGGGATTCAGAGCTGAGGAATCAGAGGCTGGGAATCAGAGTTGGGGAATCAGAGGCGGGGAATCAGATATGGGGAATCAGAGGCAGGGAATCAGAGGCGGGAAAACAGAGGCGGGGAATCAGATATGGGGAATCAGAGGCGGGGAATCAGAGGCAGGGAATCAGACACGGGAAATCAGAGGCGGGGAATCAGAGATGGGGAATCAGAGGCGGGGAATCAGAGGCAGGGAATCGGATGCCGGGAATCAGAGGCGGGAAATCAGAGCTGGGGAATCAGAGGCGGGGAATCAGAGTTGGGGAATCAGAGGCGGCGAAGCAGATATGGGGAAATAGAGGCGGGGAATCAGATATGGGGAATCAGAGGCGGGGAATCAGATATGGGGAATCAGAGGCTGGGAATCAGAGGGGGGGAAACAGAGGCAGGGAATAAGATATGGGGAATCAGAGGTGGGGAATCAGGGGCGGGGAATCAGTGGCAGGGAATCAGAGGCGGGGAATCAGAGGCGGGGAATCAAAGGAAGGGAATCAGACACGGGGAATCAGAGGTGGGGAATCAGAGATGGGGAATCAGAGGCGGGGAATCACAGGCAGGGAATCAGACGCGGGGAATCAGAGGCGGGGAATCAGAGCTGGGGAATCAGAGGTGGGGAATCAGAGGAGGGGAATCAGAGGCAGGGAATCAGATGCGGGGAATCAGAGGCGGGGAATCAGAGCTGGCGAGTCAGAGGCTGGGAATCAGAGGTGGGCAATCAGAGGCGGGGAATCAGATATGGGGATTCAGAGGCGGGGAATCAGAGGTTGTGAATCAGAGATGGGGAATCAAGGCGGGGAATCAGAGGCAGGGAATCAGACGCGGGGAATCAGAGGCGGGGATTCAGAGCTGGGGAATCAGAGGCGGGGAATCAGAGTTGGGGAATCAGAGGCAGGGAATCAGATATGGGGAATCAGAGGCGGGGAATCAGAGGCGGGGAAACAGAGGCAGGGAATCAGATGTGGGGAATCAGAGGTGGGGAATCAGGGGCAGGGAATCAGTGGCAGGGAATCAGAGGCGGGGAATCAGAGGCGGGGAATCAAATGCAGGGAATCAGACACGGGGAATCAGAGGCGGGGAATCAGAGATGGGGAATCAGAGGCGGGGAATCAGAGGCAGGGAATCAGACGCGGGGAATCAGAGGTGGGCAATCAGAGGCGGGGAATCAGATATGGGGAATCAGAGGCGGGGAATCAGAGGCGGGGAAACAGAGGCGGGAAATCAGATATGGGGAATCAGAGGTGGGGCATCAGAGGTTGTGAATCACAGATGGGGAATCAGAGGCGGGGAATCAGAGGCAGGGAATCAGACGCGGGGAATCAGAGGCGGGGATTCAGAGGCTGGGAATCAGAGTTGGGGAATCAGAGGCGGGGAATCAGATATGGGGAATCAGAGGCAGGGAATCAGAGGCGGGAAAACAGAGGCGGGGAATCAGATATGGGGAATCAGAGGCGGGGAATCAGAGGCAGGGAATCAGACAAGGGGAATCAGAGGCGGGGAATCAGAGATGGGGAATCAGAGTCTGGGAATCAGAGGCAGGGAATCGGATGCCGGGAATCAGAGGCGGGAAATCAGAGCTGGGGAATCAGAGGCGGGGAATCAGAGTTGGGGAATCAGAGGCGGCGAAGCAGATATGGGGAAATAGAGGCGGGGAATCAGATATGGGGAATCAGAGGCGGGGAATCAGATATGGGGAATCAGAGGCTGGGAATCAGAGGGGGGGAAACAGAGGCGGGGAATAAGATATGGGGAATCAGAGGTGGGGAATCAGGGGTGGGGAATCAGTGGCAGGGAATCAGAGGCGGCGAATCAGAGGCGGGGAATCAAAGGAAGGGAATCAGACACGGGGAATCAGAGGTGGGGAATCAGAGATGGGGAATCAGAGGCGGGGAATCACAGGCAGGGAATCAGACGCGGGGAATCAGAGGCGGGGAATCAGAGCTGGGGAATCAGAGGTGGGGAATCAGAGTCGGGGAATCATAGGCAGGGAATCGGTTGTGCGGAATCAGAGATGGGGAATCAGATGTGGGGAATCAGAGGCAGTGAATCAGAGGCGGGGAAACAGAGGCGGGGAATCAAATATAGGGAATCAGAGGTGGGGAATCAGAGGTTGTGAATCAGAGATGGGGAATCAAGGCGGGGAATCAGAGGCAGGGAATCAGACGCGGGGAATCAGAGGCGGGGATTCAGAGCTGGGGAATCAGAGGCGGTGAATCAGAGTTGGGGAATCAGAGGCAGGGAATCAGATATGGGGAATCAGAGGTGGGGAATCAGAGGCGGGGAAACAGAGGCGGGGAATCAGATATGGGGAATCAGAATTGGGGAATCAGAGGCGGGGAATCAGAGGCAGGGAATCGGACTCCAAAATCAGAGTCGGGGAATCAGAGCTGGGGAATCAGAGGCGGGGAAACAGAGTTGGGGAATCAGAGGCGGGGAATCAGATATGGGGAAATAGAGGCGGGGAATCAGATATGGGGAATCAGAGGTGTGGAATCAGAGGTTGGGAATCAGAGGCAGGGAATCAGTGTCGGGGAAACAGAGGCGGGTAATCAGATATGGGGAATCAGAGGTGGCGAATCAAAGGCGGCGAAACAGAGATGGGGAATCAGGGCAGGGAATCAGAGGCAGGGAATCAAACACGGGGAATCAGAGCTGGGGAATCAGAGGCGGGGAATCAGAGTTGGGAATCAGAGGCGGGGAATCAGAGGCGGGGAAACAGAGGCGGGGAATCAGATATGGGGAATCAGAGGTGGGGAATCCGAGGTTGGGAATCAGAGGCAGTGAATCAGAGGCGGGGAATCAGAGGCGGGGAATCAGAGGAAGGGAATCAGATGTGCGGAATCGGAGATGGGGAATCAGAGGCAGGGAATCAGAGGCGGGGAATCAGATGCTGGGAATAAGAGGCCGGGAATCAGAGGTGGGGAATCAGATATGGGGAATCAGAGGTGGCGAATCAAAGGCGGTGAATCAGAGATGGGGAATCAGAGGAGGGGAATCAGAGGCAGGGAATCAGATGCGGGGAATCAGAGGCGGGGAATCAGAGCTGGCGAGTCAGAGGCTGGGAATCAGAGGTGGGCAATCAGAGGCGGGGAATCAGATATGGGGAATCAGAGGCGGGGAATCAGAGGTTGTGAATCAGAGATCGGGAATCAAGGCGGGGAATCAGAGGCAGGGAATCAGACGCGGGGAATCAGAGGTGGGGATTCAGAGCTGGGGAATCAGAGGCGGGGAATCAGAGTTGGGGAATCAGAGGCAGGGAATCAGATATGGGGAATCAGAGGCGGGGAATCAGAGGCGGGGAAACAGAGGCAGGGAATCAGATGTGGGGAATCAGAGGTGGGGAATCAGGGGCAGGGAATCAGTGGCAGGGAATCAGAGGCGGGGAATCAGAGGCGGGGAATCAAATGCAGGGAATCAGACACGGGGAATCAGAGGCGGGGAATCAGAGATGGGGAATCAGAGGCGGGGAATCAGAGGCAGTGAATCGGATGCCGGGAATCAGAGTGGGGGAATCTGACCTGGGGAATCAGAGGCGGGGAATCAGAGTTGGGGAATCAGAGGCGGGGAATCAGATATGGGGAAATAGAGGCGGGGAATCAGATATGGGGAATCAGAGGTGTGGAATCAGAGGTTGGGAATCAGAGGCAGGGAATCAGAGTCGGGGAAACAGAGGCGGGGAATCAGATATGGGGAATCAGAGGTGGCGAATCAAAGGCGGTGAAACAGAGATGGGGATTCAGGGCAGGGAATCAGAGGCAGGGAATCAAACACGGGGAATCAGAGCTGGGGAATCAGAGGCGGGGAATCAGAGTTGGGAATCAGAGGCGGGGAATCTGAGGCGGGGAAACAGAGGCGGGGAATCAGATATGGGGAATCAGAGGTGGGGAATCCGAGGTTGGGAATCAGAGGCAGGGAATCAGAGGCGGAAAATCAGAGGCGGGGAATCAGAGGAAGGGAATCAGATGTGCGGAATCTGAGATGGGGAATCAGAGGCAGGGAATCAGAGGCGGGGAATCAGAGGCGGGGAATCAGAGGCCGGGAATCAGATATGGGGAAACAGAGGCGGGGAATCTGAGGCGGGGAAACAGAGGCGGGGAATCAGATATGGGGAATCAGAGGTGGGGAATCAGAGGTTGGGAATCAGAGGCAGGGAATCAGAGGCTTGGAATCAGATGCAGGGAATCAGATGCGGGGAATCAGAGGCGGGGAATCAGAGCTGGGGAATCAGAGGTGGGGAATCAGATTTGGGGAATCAGAGGCGGGGACTTAGATATTGGGAAACAGAGGCGGGGAATCAGAGGCGGGGAAACCCAGGCGGGGAATCAGATATGGGGAATCAGAGGTGGGGAATCAGAGGCAAGGAATCAGATGTGCGGAATCAGAGATGGGGAATCAGAGGCAGGGAATCAGAATCAGAAGCAGGGAATCAGAGGCCGGGAATCAGAGGCCGGAATCAGATGCTTGGAATCAGAGGCCTGGAATCAGAGGCGGGGAATCAGAGGCAGGGAATCAGATGTGGGGAATCAGAGGCGGGGAATCAGAGCTGGGGAATCAGAGGCGGGGTATTAGATTTTGGGAATCAGAGGCGGGGAATCAGATATGGGGAAACAGAGGTGGGGAATCAGAGGCGGGGAAACAGAGGCAGGGAATCAGATATGGGGAATCAGAGGCGGGGAATCAGAGTTGGGAATCAGAGATGGGGATTCAAGGCGGGGAATCAGAGGCAGGGAATCAGACGCGGGGAATCAGAGGCGGGGATTCAGAGCTGGGGAATCAGAGGCGGGGAATCAGAGTTGGGGAATCAGAGGCAGGGAATCAGATATGGGGAATCAGAGGCGGGGAATCAGAGGCGGGGAAACAGAGGTGGGGAATCAGATGTGGGGAATCAGAGGTGGGGAATCAGGGGCAGGGAATCAGTGGCAGGGAATCAGAGGCGGGGAATCAGAGGCGGGGAATCAAAGGCAGGGAATCAGACACGGGGAATCAGAGGCGGGGAATCAGAGATGGGGAATCAGAGGCGGGGAATCAGAGGCAGGGAATCGGATGCCGGGAATCAGAGTCGGGGAAACAGAGCTGGGGAATCAGAGGCGGGGAATCAGAGTTGGGGAATCAGAGGCGGGGAATCAGATATGGGGAAATAGAGGCGGGGAATCAGATATGGGGAATCAGAGGTGTGGAATCAGAGGTTGGGAATCAGAGGCAGGGAATCAGAGTCGGGGAAACAGAGGCGGGGAATCAGATATGGGGAATCAGAGGTGGCGAATCAAAGGCGGTGAAACAGAGATGGGGAATCAGGGCAGGGAATCAGAGGCAGGGAATCAAACACGGGGAATCAGAGCTGGGGAATCAGAGGCGGGGAATCAGAGTTGGGAATCAGAGGCGGTGAATCTGAGGCGGGGAAACAGAGGCGGGGAATCAGATATGGGGAATCAGAGGTGGGGAATCCGAGGTTGGGAATCAGAGGCAGGGAATCAGAGGCGGAAAATCAGAGGCGGGGAATCAGAGGAAGGGAATCAGATGTGCGGAATCGGAGATGGGGAATCAGAGGCAGGGAATCAGTGGCGGGGAATCAGAGGCGGGGAATCAGAGGCCGGGAATCAGATATGGGGAAACAGAGGCGGGGAATCCGAGGCGGGGAAACAGAGGCGGGGAATCAGATATGGGGAATCAGAGGTGGGGAATCAGAGGTTGGGAATCAGAGGCAGGGAATCAGAGGCTTGGAATCAGATGCAGGGAATCAGATGCGGGGAATCAGAGGCGGGGAATCAGAGCTGGGGAATCAGAGGTGGGGCATCAGATTTGGGGAATCAGAGGCGGGGACTTAGATATTGGGAAACAGAGGCGGGGAATCAGAGGCGGGGAAACCCAGGCGGGGAATCAGATATGGGGAATCAGAGGTGGGGAATCAGAGGCAAGGAATCAGATGTGCGGAATCAGAGATGGGGAATCAGAGGCAGGGAATCAGAATCAGAAGCAGGGAATCAGAGGCCGGGAATCAGAGGCCGGAATCAGATGCTGGGAATCAGAGGCCTGGAATCAGAGGCGGGGAATCAGAGGCAGGGAATCAGATGTGGGGAATGAGAGGCGGGGAATCAGAGCTGGGGAATCAGAGGCGGGGTATTAGAGTTGGGGAATCAGAGGTGGGGAATCAGATATGGGGAAACAGAGGTGGGGAATCAGAGGCAGGGATTCAGAATCAGAAGCAGGGAATCAGAGGCCGGGAATCAGAGGCCGGAATCAGATGCTGGGAATCAGAGGCCTGGAATCAGAGGCGGGGAATCAGAGGCAGGGAATCAGATGCGGGGAATCAGAGGCGGGGAATCAGAGCTGGGGAATCAGAGGCGGGGTATTAGAGTTGGGGAATCAGAGGCGGGGAATCAGATATGGGGAAACAGAGGTGGGGAATCAGAGGCGGGGAAACAGAGGCAGGGAATCAGATATGGGGAATCAGAGGCGGGGAATCAGAGGTGGGGAATCATAGGCAGGGAATCGGATGTGAAGAATCAGAGATGAGGAATCAGAGGCTGGGAATCAGAGGTGGTGAATCAGAGATGGGGAATCAGAGGCGGGGAATCAGAGGCAGGGAATCAGACGCGGGGAATCAGAGGTGGGCAATCAGAGGCGGGGAATCAGATATGGGGAATCAGAGGCGGGGAATCAGAGGCGGGGAAACAGAGGCGGGGAATCAGATATGGGGAATCAGAGGTGGGGCATCAGAGGTTGTGAATCACAGATGGGGAATCAGAGGCGGGGAATCAGAGGCAGGGAATCAGACGCGGGGAATCAGAGGCGGGGATTCAGAGCTGGTGAATCAGAGGCTGGGAATCAGAGTTGGGGAATCAGAGGCGGGGAATCAGATATGGGGAATCGGAGGCAGGGAATCAGAGGCGGGAAAACAGAGGCGGGGAATCAGATATGGGGAATCAGAGGCGGGGAATCAGAGGCAGGGAATCAGACAAGGGGAATCAGAGGCGAGGAATCAGAGATGGGGAATCAGAGGCTGGGAATCAGAGGCAGGGAATCGGATGCTGGGAATCAGAGGCGGGAAATCAGAGCTGGGGAATCAGAGGCGGGGAATCAGAGTTGGGGAATCAGAGGCGGCGAAGCAGATATGGGGAAATAGAGGCGGGGAATCAGATATGGGGAATCAGAGGCGGGGAATCAGATATGGGGAATCAGGGCAGGGAATCAGAGGCAGGGAATCAAACACGGGGAATCAGAGCTGGGGAATCAGAGGCGGGGAATCAGAGTTGGGAATCAGAGGCGGGGAATCAGAGGCGGGGAAACAGAGGCGGGGAATCAGATATGGGGAATCAGAGGTGGGGAATCCGAGGTTGGGAATCAGAGGCAGGGAATCAGAGGCGGGGAATCAGAGGCGGGGAATCAGAGGAAGGGAATCAGATGTGCGGAATCGGAGATGGGGAATCAGAGGCAGGGAATCAGAGGCGGGGAATCAGATGCTGGGAATAAGAGGCCGGGAATCAGAGGTGGGGAATCAGATATGGGGAATCAGAGGTGGCGAATCAAAGGCGGTGAATCAGAGATGGGGAATCAGAGGAGGGGAATCAGAGGCAGGGAATCAGATGCGGGGAATCAGAGGCGGGGATTCAGAGCTGGGGAATCAGAGGCGGGGAATCAGAGTTGGGGAATCAGAGGCAGGGAATCAGATATGGGGAATCAGAGGCGGGGAATCAGAGGCGGGGAAACAGAGGCAGCGAATCAGATGTGGGGAATCAGAGGTGGGGAATCAGGGGCAGGGAATCAGTGGCAGGGAATCAGAGGCGGGGAATCAGAGGCGGGGAATCAAATGCAGGGAATCAGACACGGGGAATCAGAGGCGGGGAATCAGAGATGGGGAATCAGAGGCGGGGAATCAGAGGCAGGGAATCGGATGCCGGGAATCAGAGTCGGGGAAACAGAGCTGGGGAATCAGAGGCGGGGAATCAGAGTTGGGGAATCAGAGGCGGGGAATCAGATATGGGGAAATAGAGGCGGGGAATCAGATATGGGGAATCAGAGGTGTGGAATCAGAGGTTGGGAATCAGAGGCAGGGAATCAGAGTCGGGGAAACAGAGGCGGGGAATCAGATATGGGGAATCAGAGGTGGCGAATCAAAGGCGGTGAAACAGAGATGGGGAATCAGGGCAGGGAATCAGAGGCAGGGAATCAAACACGGGGAATCAGAGCTGGGGAATCAGAGGCGGGGAATCAGAGTTGGGAATCAGAGGCGGGGAATCTGAGGCGGGGAAACAGAGGCGGGGAATCAGATATGGGGAATCAGAGGTGGGGAATCCGAGGTTGGGAATCAGAGGCAGGGAATCAGAGGCGGAAAATCAGAGGCGGGGAATCAGAGGAAGGGAATCAGATGTGCGGAATCGGAGATGGGGAATCAGAGGCAGGGAATCAGAGGCGGGGAATCAGAGGCGGGGAATCAGAGGCCAGGAATCAGATATGGGGAAACAGAGGCGGGGAATCCGAGGCGGGGAAACAGAGGCGGGGAATCAGATATGGGGAATCAGAGGTGGGGAATCAGAGGTTGGGAATCAGAGGCAGGGAATCAGAGGCTTGGAATCAGATGCAGGGAATCAGATGCGGGGAATCAGAGGCGGGGAATCAGAGCTGGGGAATCAGAGGTGGGGCATCAGATTTGGGGAATCAGAGGCGGGGACTTAGATATTGGGAAACAGAGGCGGGGAATCAGAGGCGGGGAAACCCAGGCGGGGAATCAGATATGGGGAATCAGAGGTGGGGAATCAGAGGCAAGGAATCAGATGTGCGGAATCAGAGATGGGGAATCAGAGGCAGGGAATCAGAATCAGAAGCAGGGAATCAGAGGCCGGGAATCAGAGGCCGGAATCAGATGCTGGGAATCAGAGGCCTGGAATCAGAGGCGGGGAATCAGAGGCAGGGAATCAGATGCGGGGAATTAGAGGCGGGGAATCAGAGCTGGGGAATCAGAGGCGGGGTATTAGAGTTGGGGAATCAGAGGTGGGGAATCAGATATGGGGAAACAGAGGTGGGGAATCAGAGGCAGGGATTCAGAATCAGAAGCAGGGAATCAGAGGCCGGGAATCAGAGGCCGGAATCAGATGCTGGGAATCAGAGGCCTGGAATCAGAGGCGGGGAATCAGAGGCAGGGAATCAGATGCGGGGAATCAGAGGCGGGGAATCAGAGCTGGGGAATCAGAGGCGGGGTATTAGAGTTGGGGAATCAGAGGCGGGGAATCAGATATGGGGAAACAGAGGTGGGGAATCAGAGGCGGGGAAACAGAGGCAGGGAATCAGATATGGGGAATCAGAGGCGGGGAATCAGAGGTGGGGAATCATAGGCAGGGAATCGGATGTGCGGAATCAGAGATGAGGAATCAGAGGCTGGGAATCAGAGGTGGTGAATCAGAGATGGGGAATCAGAGGCGGGGAATCAGAGGCAGGGAATCAGACGCGGGGAATCAGAGGTGGGCAATCAGAGGCGGGGAATCAGATATGGGGAATCAGAGGCGGGGAATCAGAGGCGGGGAAACAGAGGCGGGGAATCAGATATGGGGAATCAGAGGTGGGGCATCAGAGGTTGTGAATCACAGATGGGGAATCAGAGGCGGGGAATCAGAGGCAGGGAATCAGACGCGGGGAATCAGAGGCGGGGATTCAGAGCTGGTGAATCAGAGGCTGGGAATCAGAGTTGGGGAATCAGTGGCGGGGAATCAGATATGGGGAATCGGAGGCAGGGATTCAGAGGCGGGAAAACAGAGGCGGGGAATCAGATATGGGGAATCAGAGGCGGGGAATCAGAGGCAGGGAATCAGACAAGGGGAATCAGAGGCGAGGAATCAGAGATGGGGAATCAGAGGCTGGGAATCAGAGGCAGGGAATCGGATGCCGGGAATCAGAGGCGGGAAATCAGAGCTGGGGAATCAGAGGCGGGGAATCAGAGTTGGGGAATCAGAGGCGGCGAAGCAGATATGGGGAAATAGAGGCGGGGAATCAGATATGGGGAATCAGAGGCGGGGAATCAGATATGGGGAATCAGAGGCTGGGAATCAGAGGGGGGGAAACAGAGGCGGGGAATAAGATATGGGGAATCAGAGGTGGGGAATCAGGGGCGGGGAATCAGTGGCAGGGAATCAGAGGCGGGGAATCAGAAGCGGGGAATCAAAGGAAGGGAATCAGACACGGGGAATCAGAGGTGGGGAATCAGAGATGGGGAATCAGAGGCGGGGAATCACAGGCAGGGAATCAGACGCGGGGAATCAGAGGCGGGGAATCAGAGCTGGGGAATCAGAGGTGGGGAATCAGAGTCGGGGAATCATAGGCAGGGAATCGGTTGTTTGGAATCAGAGATGGGGAATCAGATGTGGGGAATCAGAGGCAGTGAATCAGAGGCGGGGAAACAGAGGCGGGGAATCAAATATAGGGAATCAGAGGTGGGGAATCAGAGGTTGTGAATCAGAGATGGGGAATCAAGGCGGGGAATCAGAGGCAGGGAATCAGACGCGGGGAATCAGAGGCGGGGATTCAGAGCTGGGGAATCAGAGGCGGTGAATCAGAGTTGGGGAATCAGAGGCAGGGAATCAGATATGGGGAATCAGAGGTGGGGAATCAGAGGCGGGGAAACAGAGGCGGGGAATCAGATATGGGGAATCAGAATTGGGGAATCAGGGGCAGGGAATCAGTGGCAGGGAATCAGAGGCGGGGAATCAGAGGCGGGGAATCAGAGGCAGGGAATCAGACACGGGGAATCAGAGGCGGGGAATCAGAGATGGGGAATCAGAGGCGGGGAATCAGAGGCAGGGAATCGGACTCCGGGAATCAGAGTCGGGGAATCAGAGCTGGGGAATCAGAGGCGGGGAAACAGAGTTGGGGAATCAGAGGCGGGGAATCAGATATGGGGAAATAGAGGCGGGGAATCAGTTATGGGGAATCAGAGGTGTGGAATCAGAGGTTGGGAATCAGAGGCAGGGAATCAGAGTCGGGGAAACAGAGGCGGGTAATCAGATATGGGGAATCAGAGGTGGCGAATCAAAGGCGGCGAAACAGAGATGGGGAATCAGGGCAGGGAATCAGAGGCAGGGAATCAAACACGGGGAATCAGAGCTGGGGAATCAGAGGCGGGGAATCAGAGTTGGGAATCAGAGGCGGGGAATCAGAGGCGGGGAAACAGAGGCGGGGAATCAGATATGGGGAATCAGAGGTGGGGAATCCGAGGTTGGGAATCAGAGGCAGGGAATCAGAGGCGGGGAATCAGAGGCGGGGAATCAGAGGAAGGGAATCAGATGTGCGGAATCGGAGATGGGGAATCAGAGGCAGGGAATCAGAGGCGGGGAATCAGAGGCGGGGATTCAGAGCTGGGGAATCAGAGGCGGGGAATCAGAGTTGGGGAATCAGAGGCAGGGAATCAGATATGGGGAATCAGAGGCGGGGAATCAGAGGCGGGGAAACAGAGGCAGGGAATCAGATGTGGGGAATCAGAGGTGGGGAATCAGGGGCAGGGAATCAGTGGCAGGGAATCAGAGGCGGGGAATCAGAGGCGGGGAATCAAATGCAGGGAATCAGACACGGGGAATCAGAGGCGGGGAATCAGAGATGGGGAATCAGAGGCGGGGAATCAGAGGCAGGGAATCGGATGCCGGGAATCAGAGTGGGGGAATCTGAGCTGGGGAATCAGAGGCGGGGAATCAGAGTTGGGGAATCAGAGGCGGGGAATCAGATATGGGGAAATAGAGGCGGGGAATCAGATATGGGGAATCAGAGGTGTGGAATCAGAGGTTGGGAATCAGAGGCAGGGAATCAGAGTCGGGGAAACAGAGGCGGGGAATCAGATATGGGGAATCAGAGGTGGCGAATCAAAGGCGGTGAAATTGAGATGGGGAATCAGGGCAGGGAATCAGAGGCAGGGAATCAAACACGGGGAATCAGAGCTGGGGAATCAGAGGCGGGGAATCAGAGTTGGGAATCAGAGGCGGGGAACCTGAGGCGGGGAAACAGAGGCGGGGAATCAGATATGGGGAATCAGAGGTGGGGAATCCGAGGTTGGGAATCAGAGGCAGGGAATCAGAGGCGGAATATCAGAGGCGGGGAATCAGAGGAAGGGAATCAGATGTGCGGAATCTGAGATGGGGAATCCGAGGCGGGGAAACAGAGGCGGGGAATCAGAGGCCGGGAATCAGATATGGGGAAACAGAGGCGGGGAATCAGAGGTTGGGAATCAGAGGCAGGGAATCAGAGGCTTGGAATCAGATGCAGGGAATCAGAGGCGGGGAATAAGAGGCGGGGAATCAGAGCTGGGGAATCAGAGGTGGGGCATCAGATTTGGGGAATCAGAGGCGGGGACTTAGATATTGGGAAACAGAGGCGGGGAATCAGAGGCGGGGAAACCCAGGCGGGGAATCAGATATGGGGAATCAGAGGTGGGGAATCAGAGGCAAGGAATCAGATGTGCGGAATCAGAGATGGGGAATCAGAGGCAGGGAATCAGAATCAGAAGCAGGGAATCAGAGGCCGGGAATCAGAGGCCGGAATCAGATGCTGGGAATCAGAGGCCTGGAATCAGAGGCGGGGAATCAGAGGCAGGGAATCAGATGCGGGGAATTAGAGGCGGGGAATCAGAGCTGGGGAATCAGAGGCGGGGTATTAGAGTTGGGGAATCAGAGGCGGGGAATCAGATATGGGGAAACAGAGGTGGGGAATCAGAGGCAGGGATTCAGAATCAGAAGCAGGGAATCAGAGGCCGGGAATCAGAGGCCGGAATCAGATGCTGGGAATCAGAGGCCTGGAATCAGAGGCGGGGAATCAGAGGCAGGGAATCAGATGCGGGGAATCAGAGGCGGGGAATCAGAGCTGGGGAATCAGAGGCGGGGTATTAGAGTTGGGGAATCAGAGGCGGGGAATCAGATATGGGGAAACAGAGGTGGGGAATCAGAGGCGGGGAAACAGAGGCAGGGAATCAGATATGGGGAATCAGAGGCGGGGAATCAGAGGTGGGGAATCATAGGCAGGGAATCGGATGTGCGGAATCAGAGATGGGGAATCAGAGGCTGGGAATCAGAGGTGGTGAATCAGAGATGGGGAATCAGAGGCGGGGAATCAGAGGCAGGGAATCAGACGCGGGGAATCAGAGGTGGGCAATCAGAGGCGGGGAATCAGATATGGGGAATCAGAGGCGGGGAATCAGAGGCGGGGAAACAGAGGCGGGGAATCAGATATGGGGAATCAGAGGTGGGGCATCAGAGGTTGTGAATCACAGATGGGGAATCAGAGGCGGGGAATCAGAGTCAGGGAATCAGACGCGGGGAATCAGAGGCGGGGATTCAGAGCTGGT
Source organism: Narcine bancroftii (assembly GCF_036971445.1). Lineage (NCBI taxonomy): Eukaryota > Metazoa > Chordata > Chondrichthyes > Torpediniformes > Narcinidae > Narcine > Narcine bancroftii. The sequence goes on from NW_027211883.1 coordinate 3,313,694, forward strand.
GAATCAGAGGCTGGGAATCAGAGTTGGGGAATCAGAGGCGGGGAATCAGATATGGGGAATCGGAGGCAGGGAATCAGAGGCGGGAAAACAGAGGCGGGGAATCAGATATGGGGAATCAGAGGCGGGGAATCAGAGGCAGGGAATCAGACAAGGGGAATCAGAGGCGAGGAATCAGAGATGGGGAATCAGAGGCTGGGAATCAGAGGCAGGGAATCGGATGTCGGGAATCAGAGGCGGGAAATCAGAGCTGGGGAATCAGAGGCGGGGAATCAGAGTTGGGGAATCAGAGGCGGCGAAGCAGATATGGGGAAATAGAGGCGGGGAATCAGATATGGGGAATCAGAGGCGGGGAATCAGATATGGGGAATCAGAGGCTGGGAATCAGAGGGGGGGAAACAGAGGCGGGGAATAAGATATGGGGAATCAGAGGTGGGGAATCAGGGGCGGGGAATCAGTGGCAGGGAATCAGAGGCGGGGAATCAGAGGCGGGGAATCAAAGGAAGGGAATCAGACACGGGGAATCAGAGGTGGGGAATCAGAGATGGGGAATCAGAGGCGGGGAATCACAGGCAGGGAATCAGACGCGGGGAATCAGAGGCGGGGAATCAGAGCTGGGGAATCAGAGGTGGGGAATCAGAGTCGGGGAATCATAGGCAGGGAATCGGTTGTGCGGAATCAGAGATGGGGAATCAGATGTGGGGAATCAGAGGCAGTGAATCAGAGGCGGGGAAACAGAGGCGGGGAATCAAATATAGGGAATCAGAGGTGGGGAATCAGAGGTTGTGAATCAGAGGTTGTGAATCAGAGATGGGGAATCAAGGCGGGGAATCAGAGGCAGGGAATCAGACGCGGGGAATCAGAGGCGGGGATTCAGAGCTGGGGAATCAGAGGCGGTGAATCAGAGTTGGGGAATCAGAGGCAGGGAATCAGATATGGGGAATCAGAGGTGGGGAATCAGAGGCGTGGAAACAGAGGCGGGGAATCAGATATGGGGAATCAGAATTGGGGAATCAGGGGCAGGGAATCAGTGGTAGGGAATCAGAGGCGGGGAATCAGAGGCGGGGAATCAGAGGCAGGGAATCAGACACGGGGAATCAGAGGCGGGGAATCAGAGATGGGGAATCAGAGGCGGGGAATCAGAGGCAGGGAATCGGACTCCGGGAATCAGAGTCGGGGAATCAGAGCTGGGGAATCAGAGGCGGGGAAACAGAGTTGGGGAATCAGAGGCGGGGAATCAGATATGGGGAAATAGAGGCGGGGAATCAGATATGGGGAATCAGAGGTGTGGAATCAGAGGTTGGGAATCAGAGGCAGGGAATCAGAGTCGGGGAAACAGAGGCGGGTAATCAGATATGGGGAATCAGAGGTGGCGAATCAAAGGCGGCGAATCAGAGATGGGGAATCAGGGCAGGGAATCAGAGGCAGGGAATCAAACACGGGGAATCAGAGCTGGGGAATCAGAGGCGGGGAATCAGAGGTGGGGAATCAGAGGCGGGGAAACAGAGGCGGGGAATCAGATATGGGGAATCAGAGGTGGGGAATCCGAGGTTGGGAATCAGAGGCAGGGAATCAGAGGCGGAAAATCAGAGGCAGGGAATCAGAGGAAGGGAATCAGATGTGCGGAATCGGAGATGGGGAATCAGAGGCAGGGAATCAGAGGCGGGGAATCAGAGGCGGGGAATCATAGGCAGGGAATCGGTTGTGCGGAATCAGAGATGGGGAATCAGATGTGGGGAATCAGAGGCAGTGAATCAGAGGCGGGGAAACAGAGGCGGGGAATCAAATATAGGGAATCAGAGGTGGGAAATCAGAGGTTGTGAATCAGAGGTTGTGAATCAGAGATGGGGAATCAAGGCGGGGAATCAGAGGCAGGGAATCAGACGCGGGGAATCAGAGGCGGGGATTCAGAGCTGGGGAATCAGAGGCGGTGAATCAGAGTTGGGGAATCAGAGGCAGGGAATCAGATATGGGGAATCAGAGGTGGGGAATCAGAGGTTGGGAATCAGAGGCAGGGAATCAGAGTCGGGGAAACAGAGGCGGGTAATCAGATATGGGGAATCAGAGGTGGCGAATCAAAGGCGGCGAAACAGAGATGGGGAATCAGGGCAGGGAATCAGAGGCAGGGAATCAAACACGGGGAATCAGAGCTGGGGCATCAGAGGCGGGGAATCAGAGTTGGGAATCAGAGGCGGGGAATCAGAGGCGGGGAAACAGAGGCGGGGAATCAGATATGGGGAATCAGAGGTGGGGAATCCGAGGTTGGGAATCAGAGGCAGGGAATCAGAGGCGGGGAATCAGAGGCGGGGAATCAGAGGAAGGGAATCAGATGTGCGGAATCGGAGATGGGGAATCAGAGGCAGGGAATCAGAGGCGGGGAATCAGATGCTGGGAATAAGAGGCCGGGAATCAGAGGTGGGGAATCAGATATGGGGAATCAGAGGTGGCGAATCAAAGGCGGTGAATCAGAGATGGGGAATCAGAGGAGGGGAATCAGAGGCAGGGAATCAGATGCGGGGAATCAGAGGCGGGGATTCAGAGCTGGGGAATCAGAGGCGGGGAATCAGAGTTGGGGAATCAGAGGCAGGGAATCAGATATGGGGAATCAGAGGCGGGGAATCAGAGGCGGGGAAACAGAGGCAGGGAATCAGATGTGGGGAATCAGAGGTGGGGAATCAGGGGCAGGGAATCAGTGGCAGGGAATCAGAGGCGGGGAATCAGAGGCGGGGAATCAAATGCAGGGAATCAGACACGGGGAATCAGAGGCGGGGAATCAGAGATGGGGAATCAGAGGCGGGGAATCAGAGGCAGGGAATCGGATGCCGGGAATCAGAGTGGGGGAATCTGAGCTGGGGAATCAGAGGCGGGGAATCAGAGTTGGGGAATCAGAGGCGGGGAATCAGATATGGGGAAATAGAGGCGGGGAATCAGATATGGGGAATCAGAGGTGTGGAATCAGAGGTTGGGAATCAGAGGCAGGGAATCAGAGTCGGGGAAACAGAGGCGGGGAATCAGATATGGGGAATCAGAGGTGGCGAATCAAAGGCGGTGAAACAGAGATGGGGAATCAGGGCAGGGAATCAGAGGCAGGGAATCAAACACGGGGAATCAGAGCTGGGGAATCAGAGGCGGGGAATCAGAGTTGGGAATCAGAGGCGGGGAACCTGAGGCGGGGAAACAGAGGCGGGGAATCAGATATGGGGAATCAGAGGTGGGGAATCCGAGGTTGGGAATCAGAGGCAGGGAATCAGAGGCGGAATATCAGAGGCGGGGAATCAGAGGAAGGGAATCAGATGTGCGGAATCTGAGATGGGGAATCAGAGGCAGGGAATCAGAGGCGGGGAATCAGAGGCGGGGAATCAGAGGCCGGGAATCAGATATGGGGAAACAGAGGCGGGGAATCCGAGGCGGGGAAACAGAGGCGGGGAATCAGATATGGGGAATCAGAGGTGGGGAATCAGAGGTTGGGAATCAGAGGCAGGGATTCAGAGGCTTGGAATCAGATGCAGGGAATCAGATGCGGGGAATCAGAGGCGGGGAATCAGAGCTGGGGAATCAGAGGTGGGGAATCAGATTTGGGGAATCAGAGGCGGGGAATCAGAGGCGTGGAAACAGAGGCGGGGATTCAGATATGGGGAATCAGAGGTGGGGAATCAGGGGCGTGGAATCAGAGGCAGGGAATTAGAAGTGGTGAATCAGAGATGGGGAATCAGAGGCAGGGAATCAGAATCAGAAGCGGGGTATCAGTGGCCGGGAATCAGAGGAAGGTAATCAGAGGCAGGGGATCAAACACGGGGAATCAGAGGCTGGGAATCAGAGCTGGGGAATTAGAGGCGGGGAATCAGAGCTGGGGAATCACAGGCGGGGAATCAGAGATGGGGAATCAGAGGCGGGGAATCAGAGGCAGGGAATCAGATGCGGGGAATCAGAGGCGGGGAATCAGAGCTGGCGAATCAGAGGCGGGGAATCAGAGGTGGGCAATCAGAGGATGGGAATCAGATATGGGGAATCAGAGGCGGGGAATCAGAGCTGGGGAATCACAGGCGGGGAATCAGAGTTGGGGAATCAGAGGCGGGGAATCAGATATGGGGAAACAGAGGCGGGGAATCAGAGGCGGTGAAACAGAGGCGGGGAATCAGATATTGGGAATCAGAGGTGGGGAATCAGAGGTTGGGAATCAGAGGCCTGGAATCAGAGGCGTGGAATCAGAGGCAGGGAATCAGATGCGGGGAATCAGAGGAGGGGAATCAGAGCTGGGGAATCAGAGGCGGGGTATTAGAGTTGGGGAATCAGAGGCGGGGAATCAGACGCGGGGAATCAGAGGGGGGGAATCATAGCTGGCGAATCAGAGGCGGGGAATCAGGGGTGGGCAATCAGAGGCCGGGAATCAGAGGTGGTGAATCAGAGATGGGGAATCAGAGGCGGGGAATCAGTGGCAGGGAATCAGATATGGGGAATCAGAGGCGTGGAATCAGAGGCAGGGAATCAGACACGGGGAATCAGACACGGGGAATCAGAGGTGGGGAATCAGAGATGGGGAATCAGAGGCGGTGAATCAGAGATGGGGAATCAGAGGCGGGGAATCAGAGGCAGGAAATCAGACACGGGGATTCAGAGGCTGGGAATCAGACGGGGGGAATCAAAGGCGGGGAATCAGAGCTGGGGAATCAGAGGCAGGGAATCAGAGGCGGGGAATCAGATATGGGGAATCAGAGGCTGGTATTCAGAGGCGGGGAATCAGAGGCAGGGAATCAGACACGGGGAATCAGAGGTGCGGAATCAGAGATGGGGAATCAGAGGCGGGGAATCAGAGTTGGGGATTCAGAGGCAGGGAATCGGATGTGCGGAATCAGAGATGGGGAATCAGAGGTGGGGAATCAGAGGCGGTGAATCAGAGATGGGGAATCAGAGGCGGGGAATCAGAGGCAGGAAATCAGACACGGGGATTCAGAGGCTGGGAATCAGACGGGGGGAATCAAAGCCGGGGAATCAGAGCTGGGGAATCAGAGGCAGGGAATCAGAGTTGGGGATTCAGAGACGGGGAATCTGATATGGGGAAACAGAGGCGGGCAAACAGAGGCGGGGAATTAGATATGGGGAATCAGATGTGGGGAATCAGAGGTGGTGAATCAGTGATGGGGAATCACAGGCGGGGAATCAGAGGCAGGGAATAGAACGCAGGGAATCAGAGGCAGGGAATCAGAGCTGGGGAATCAGAGGCGGGGAATCATAGTTGGGAATCAGAGGCGGGGAATCAGATATGGGGAAACAGAGGCGGGGAATCAGAGGCGGGGAAACAGAGGCGGGGAATCAGATATGGGGAATCGGATGCGGGGAATCAGAGGCGGGGAATCAGAGCTGGGGAATCAGAGGCGGGGAATCAGAGTTGGGGCATCAGAGGTGGGGAATCAAATATAGGGAATCAGAGGTGGGGAATCAGAGGTTGTGAATCAGAGATGGGGAATCAAGGCGGGGAATCAGAGGCAGGGAATCAGACGCGGGGAATCAGAGGCGGGGATTCAGAGCTGGGGAATCAGAGGCGGGGAATCAGAGTTGGGGAATCAGAGGCGGGGAATCAGAGGCGGGGAAACAGAGGCGGGGAATCAGATATGGGGAATCAGAGGTGGGGAATCAGAGGTTGGGAATCAGAAGCAGGGAATCAGAGGCGGGGAATCAGAGGCGGGGAATCAGAGGCAGGGAATCCGATGTGCAGAATCGGAGATGGGGAATCAGAGGCAGGGAATCTGATATGGGGAAACAGAGGCGGGGAATCAGAGGCGGGGAAACAGAGGCGGGGAATCAGATATGGGGAATCAGAGGTGGGGAATCAGAGGTTGGGAATCAGAGGCAGGGAATCAGAGGCTGGGAATCAGATGCAGGGAATCAGATGCGGGGAATCAGAGGCGGGGAATCAGAGCTGGGGAATCAGAGGTGGGGAATCAGAGTTGGGGAATCAGAGTCGGGGACTTAGATATGGGGAAACAGAGTTGGGGAATCAGAGGCGGGGAATCAGATATGGGGAAATAGAGGCGGGGAATCAGTTATGGGGAATCAGAGGTGTGGAATCAGAGGTTGGGAATCAGAGGCAGGGAATCAGAGTCGGGGAAACAGAGGCGGGTAATCAGATATGGGGAATCAGAGGTGGCGAATCAAAGGCGGCGAAACAGAGATGGGGAATCAGGGCAGGGAATCAGAGGCAGGGAATCAAACACGGGGAATCAGAGCTGGGGAATCAGAGGCGGGGAATCAGAGTTGGGAATCAGAGGCGGGGAATCAGAGGCGGGGAAACAGAGGCGGGGAATCAGATATGGGGAATCAGAGGTGGGGAATCCGAGGTTGGGAATCAGAGGCAGGGAATCAGAGGCGGGGAATCAGAGGCGGGGAATCAGAGGAAGGGAATCAGATGTGCGGAATCGGAGATGGGGAATCAGAGGCAGGGAATCAGAGGCGGGGAATCAGTTGCTGGGAATAAGAGGCCGGGAATCAGAGGTGGGGAATCAGATATGGGGAATCAGAGGTGGCGAATCAAAGGCGGTGAATCAGAGATGGGGAATCAGAGGAGGGGAATCAGAGGCAGGGAATCAGATGCGGGGAATCAGAGGCGGGGATTCAGAGCTGGGGAATCAGAGGCGGGGAATCAGAGTTGGGGAATCAGAGGCAGGGAATCAGATATGGGGAATCAGAGGCGGGGAATCAGAGGCGGGGAAACAGAGGCAGGGAATCAGATGTGGGGAATCAGAGGTGGGGAATCAGGGGCAGGGAATCAGTGGCAGGGAATCAGAGGCGGGGAATCAGAGGCGGGGAATCAAATGCAGGGAATCAGACACGGGGAATCAGAGGCGGGGAATCAGAGATGGGGAATCAGAGGCGGGGAATCAGAGGCAGGGAATCGGATGCCGGGAATCAGAGTCGGGGAAACAGAGCTGGGGAATCAGAGGCGGGGAATCAGAGTTGGGGAATCAGAGGCGGGGAATCAGATATGGGGAAATAGAGGCGGGGAATCAGATATGGGGAATCAGAGGTGTGGAATCAGAGGTTGGGAATAAGAGGCAGGGAATCAGAGTCGGGGAAACAGAGGCGGGGAATCAGATATGGGGAATCAGAGGTGGCGAATCAAAGGCGGTGAAACAGAGATGGGGAATCAGGGCAGGGAATCAGAGGCAGGGAATCAAACACGGGGAATCAGAGCTGGGGAATCAGAGGCGGGGAATCAGAGTTGGGAATCAGAGGCGGGGAATCTGAGGCGGGGAAACAGAGGCGGGGAATCAGATATGGGGAATCAGAGGTGGGGAATCCGAGGTTGGGAATCAGAGGCAGGGAATCAGAGGCGGAAAATCAGAGGCGGGGAATCAGAGGAAGGGAATCAGATGTGCGGAATCGGAGATGGGGAATCAGAGGCAGGGAATCAGAGGCGGGGAATCAGAGGCGGGGAATCAGAGGCCAGGAATCAGATATGGGGAAACAGAGGCGGGGAATCCGAGGCGGGGAAACAGAGGCGGGGAATCAGATATGGGGAATCAGAGGTGGGGAATCAGAGGTTGGGAATCAGAGGCAGGGAATCAGAGGCTTGGAATCAGATGCAGGGAATCAGATGCGGGGAATCAGAGGCGGGGAATCAGAGCTGGGGAATCAGAGGTGGGGCATCAGATTTGGGGAATCAGAGGCGGGGACTTAGATATTGGGAAACAGAGGCGGGGAATCAGAGGCGGGGAAACCCAGGCGGGGAATCAGATATGGGGAATCAGAGGTGGGGAATCAGAGGCAAGGAATCAGATGTGCGGAATCAGAGATGGGGAATCAGAGGCAGGGAATCAGAATCAGAAGCAGGGAATCAGAGGCCGGGAATCAGAGGCCGGAATCAGATGCTGGGAATCAGAGGCCTGGAATCAGAGGCGGGGAATCAGAGGCAGGGAATCAGATGCGGGGAATTAGAGGCGGGGAATCAGAGCTGGGGAATCAGAGGCGGGGTATTAGAGTTGGGGAATCAGAGGTGGGGAATCAGATATGGGGAAACAGAGGTGGGGAATCAGAGGCAGGGATTCAGAATCAGAAGCAGGGAATCAGAGGCCGGGAATCAGAGGCCGGAATCAGATGCTGGGAATCAGAGGCCTGGAATCAGAGGCGGGGAATCAGAGGCAGGGAATCAGATGCGGGGAATCAGAGGCGGGGAATCAGAGCTGGGGAATCAGAGGCGGGGTATTAGAGTTGGGGAATCAGAGGCGGGGAATCAGATATGGGGAAACAGAGGTGGGGAATCAGAGGCGGGGAAACAGAGGCAGGGAATCAGATATGGGGAATCAGAGGCGGGGAATCAGAGGTGGGGAATCATAGGCAGGGAATCGGATGTGCGGAATCAGAGATGAGGAATCAGAGGCTGGGAATCAGAGGTGGTGAATCAGAGATGGGGAATCAGAGGCGGGGAATCAGAGGCAGGGAATCAGACGCGGGGAATCAGAGGTGGGCAATCAGAGGCGGGGAATCAGATATGGGGAATCAGAGGCGGGGAATCAGAGGCGGGGAAACAGAGGCGGGGAATCAGATATGGGGAATCAGAGGTGGGGCATCAGAGGTTGTGAATCACAGATGGGGAATCAGAGGCGGGGAATCAGAGGCAGGGAATCAGACGCGGGGAATCAGAGGCGGGGATTCAGAGCTGGTGAATCAGAGGCTGGGAATCAGAGTTGGGGAATCAGTGGCGGGGAATCAGATATGGGGAATCGGAGGCAGGGAATCAGAGGCGGGAAAACAGAGGCGGGGAATCAGATATGGGGAATCAGAGGCGGGGAATCAGAGGCAGGGAATCAGACAAGGGGAATCAGAGGCGAGGAATCAGAGATGGGGAATCAGAGGCTGGGAATCAGAGGCAGGGAATCGGATGCCGGGAATCAGAGGCGGGAAATCAGAGCTGGGGAATCAGAGGCGGGGAATCAGAGTTGGGGAATCAGAGGCGGCGAAGCAGATATGGGGAAATAGAGGCGGGGAATCAGATATGGGGAATCAGAGGCGGGGAATCAGATATGGGGAATCAGAGGCTGGGAATCAGAGGGGGGGAAACAGAGGCGGGGAATAAGATATGGGGAATCAGAGGTGGGGAATCAGGGGCGGGGAATCAGTGGCAGGGAATCAGAGGCGGGGAATCAGAAGCGGGGAATCAAAGGAAGGGAATCAGACACGGGGAATCAGAGGTGGGGAATCAGAGATGGGGAATCAGAGGCGGGGAATCACAGGCAGGGAATCAGACGCGGGGAATCAGAGGCGGGGAATCAGAGCTGGGGAATCAGAGGTGGGGAATCAGAGTCGGGGAATCATAGGCAGGGAATCGGTTGTTTGGAATCAGAGATGGGGAATCAGATGTGGGGAATCAGAGGCAGTGAATCAGAGGCGGGGAAACAGAGGCGGGGAATCAAATATAGGGAATCAGAGGTGGGGAATCAGAGGTTGTGAATCAGAGATGGGGAATCAAGGCGGGGAATCAGAGGCAGGGAATCAGACGCGGGGAATCAGAGGCGGGGATTCAGAGCTGGGGAATCAGAGGCGGTGAATCAGAGTTGGGGAATCAGAGGCAGGGAATCAGATATGGGGAATCAGAGGTGGGGAATCAGAGGCGGGGAAACAGAGGCGGGGAATCAGATATGGGGAATCAGAATTGGGGAATCAGGGGCAGGGAATCAGTGGCAGGGAATCAGAGGCGGGGAATCAGAGGCGGGGAATCAGAGGCAGGGAATCAGACACGGGGAATCAGAGGCGGGGAATCAGAGATGGGGAATCAGAGGCGGGGAATCAGAGGCAGGGAATCGGACTCCGGGAATCAGAGTCGGGGAATCAGAGCTGGGGAATCAGAGGCGGGGAAACAGAGTTGGGGAATCAGAGGCGGGGAATCAGATATGGGGAAATAGAGGCGGGGAATCAGTTATGGGGAATCAGAGGTGTGGAATCAGAGGTTGGGAATCAGAGGCAGGGAATCAGAGTCGGGGAAACAGAGGCGGGTAATCAGATATGGGGAATCAGAGGTGGCGAATCAAAGGCGGCGAAACAGAGATGGGGAATCAGGGCAGGGAATCAGAGGCAGGGAATCAAACACGGGGAATCAGAGCTGGGGAATCAGAGGCGGGGAATCAGAGTTGGGAATCAGAGGCGGGGAATCAGAGGCGGGGAAACAGAGGCGGGGAATCAGATATGGGGAATCAGAGGTGGGGAATCCGAGGTTGGGAATCAGAGGCAGGGAATCAGAGGCGGGGAATCAGAGGCGGGGAATCAGAGGAAGGGAATCAGATGTGCGGAATCGGAGATGGGGAATCAGAGGCAGGGAATCAGAGGCGGGGAATCAGATGCTGGGAATAAGAGGCCGGGAATCAGAGGTGGGGAATCAGATATGGGGAATCAGAGGTGGCGAATCAAAGGCGGTGAATCAGAGATGGGGAATCAGAGGAGGGGAATCAGAGGCAGGGAATCAGATGCGGGGAATCAGAGGCGGGGATTCAGAGCTGGGGAATCAGAGGCGGGGAATCAGAGTTGGGGAATCAGAGGCAGGGAATCAGATATGGGGAATCAGAGGCGGGGAATCAGAGGCGGGGAAACAGAGGCAGGGAATCAGATGTGGGGAATCAGAGGTGGGGAATCAGGGGCAGGGAATCAGTGGCAGGGAATCAGAGGCGGGGAATCAGAGGCGGGGAATCAAATGCAGGGAATCAGACACGGGGAATCAGAGGCGGGGAATCAGAGATGGGGAATCAGAGGCGGGGAATCAGAGGCAGGGAATCGGATGCCGGGAATCAGAGTGGGGGAATCTGAGCTGGGGAATCAGAGGCGGGGAATCAGAGTTGGGGAATCAGAGGCGGGGAATCAGATATGGGGAAATAGAGGCGGGGAATCAGATATGGGGAATCAGAGGTGTGGAATCAGAGGTTGGGAATCAGAGGCAGGGAATCAGAGTCGGGGAAACAGAGGCGGGGAATCAGATATGGGGAATCAGAGGTGGCGAATCAAAGGCGGTGAAATTGAGATGGGGAATCAGGGCAGGGAATCAGAGGCAGGGAATCAAACACGGGGAATCAGAGCTGGGGAATCAGAGGCGGGGAATCAGAGTTGGGAATCAGAGGCGGGGAACCTGAGGCGGGGAAACAGAGGCGGGGAATCAGATATGGGGAATCAGAGGTGGGGAATCCGAGGTTGGGAATCAGAGGCAGGGAATCAGAGGCGGAATATCAGAGGCGGGGAATCAGAGGAAGGGAATCAGATGTGCGGAATCTGAGATGGGGAATCCGAGGCGGGGAAACAGAGGCGGGGAATCAGAGGCCGGGAATCAGATATGGGGAAACAGAGGCGGGGAATCAGAGGTTGGGAATCAGAGGCAGGGAATCAGAGGCTTGGAATCAGATGCAGGGAATCAGAGGCGGGGTATAAGAGGCGGGGAATCAGAGCTGGGGAATCAGAGGTGGGGCATCAGATTTGGGGAATCAGAGGCGGGGACTTAGATATTGGGAAACAGAGGCGGGGAATCAGAGGCGGGGAAACCCAGGCGGGGAATCAGATATGGGGAATCAGAGGTGGGGAATCAGAGGCAAGGAATCAGATGTGCGGAATCAGAGATGGGGAATCAGAGGCAGGGAATCAGAATCAGAAGCAGGGAATCAGAGGCCGGGAATCAGAGGCCGGAATCAGATGCTGGGAATCAGAGGCCTGGAATCAGAGGCGGGGAATCAGAGGCAGGGAATCAGATGCGGGGAATTAGAGGCGGGGAATCAGAGCTGGGGAATCAGAGGCGGGGTATTAGAGTTGGGGAATCAGAGGCGGGGAATCAGATATGGGGAAACAGAGGTGGGGAATCAGAGGCAGGGATTCAGAATCAGAAGCAGGGAATCAGAGGCCGGGAATCAGAGGCCGGAATCAGATGCTGGGAATCAGAGGCCTGGAATCAGAGGCGGGGAATCAGAGGCAGGGAATCAGATGCGGGGAATCAGAGGCGGGGAATCAGAGCTGGGGAATCAGAGGCGGGGTATTAGAGTTGGGGAATCAGAGGCGGGGAATCAGATATGGGGAAACAGAGGTGGGGAATCAGAGGCGGGGAAACAGAGGCAGGGAATCAGATATGGGGAATCAGAGGCGGGGAATCAGAGGTGGGGAATCATAGGCAGGGAATCGGATGTGCGGAATCAGAGATGGGGAATCAGAGGCTGGGAATCAGAGGTGGTGAATCAGAGATGGGGAATCAGAGGCGGGGAATCAGAGGCAGGGAATCAGACGCGGGGAATCAGAGGTGGGCAATCAGAGGCGGGGAATCAGATATGGGGAATCAGAGGCGGGGAATCAGAGGCGGGGAAACAGAGGCGGGGAATCAGATATGGGGAATCAGAGGTGGGGCATCAGAGGTTGTGAATCACAGATGGGGAATCAGAGGCGGGGAATCAGAGGCAGGGAATCAGACGCGGGGAATCAGAGGCGGGGATTCAGAGCTGGTGAATCAGAGGCTGGGAATCAGAGTTGGGGAATCAGAGGCGGGGAATCAGATATGGGGAATCGGAGGCAGGGAATCAGAGGCGGGAAAACAGAGGCGGGGAATCAGATATGGGGAATCAGAGGCGGGGAATCAGAGGCAGGGAATCAGACAAGGGGAATCAGAGGCGAGGAATCAGAGATGGGGAATCAGAGGCTGGGAATCAGAGGCAGGGAATCGGATGTCGGGAATCAGAGGCGGGAAATCAGAGCTGGGGAATCAGAGGCGGGGAATCAGAGTTGGGGAATCAGAGGCGGCGAAGCAGATATGGGGAAATAGAGGCGGGGAATCAGATATGGGGAATCAGAGGCCGGGAATCAGATATGGGGAATCAGAGGCTGGGAATCAGAGGGGGGGAAACAGAGGCGGGGAATAAGATATGGGGAATCAGAGGTGGGGAATCAGGGGCGGGGAATCAGTGGCAGGGAATCAGAGGCGGGGAATCAGAGGCGGGGAATCAAAGGAAGGGAATCAGACACGGGGAATCAGAGGTGGGGAATCAGAGATGGGGAATCAGAGGCGGGGAATCACAGGCAGGGAATCAGACGCGGGGAATCAGAGGCGGGGAATCAGAGCTGGGGAATCAGAGGTGGGGAATCAGAGTCGGGGAATCATAGGCAGGGAATCGGTTGTGCGGAATCAGAGATGGGGAATCAGATGTGGGGAATCAGAGGCAGTGAATCAGAGGCGGGGAAACAGAGGCGGGGAATCAAATATAGGGAATCAGAGGTGGGGAATCAGAGGTTGTGAATCAGAGGTTGTGAATCAGAGATGGGGAATCAAGGCGGGGAATCAGAGGCAGGGAATCAGACGCGGGGAATCAGAGGCGGGGATTCAGAGCTGGGGAATCAGAGGCGGTGAATCAGAGTTGGGGAATCAGAGGCAGGGAATCAGATATGGGGAATCAGAGGTGGGGAATCAGAGGCGGGGAAACAGAGGCGGGGAATCAGATATGGGGAATCAGAATTGGGGAATCAGGGGCAGGGAATCAGTGGCAGGGAATCAGAGGCGGGGAATCAGAGGCGGGGAATCAGAGGCAGGGAATCAGACACGGGGAATCAGAGGCGGGGAATCAGAGATGGGGAATCAGAGGCGGGGAATCAGAGGCAGGGAATCGGACTCCGGGAATCAGAGTCGGGGAATCAGAGCTGGGGAATCAGAGGCGGGGAAACAGAGTTGGGGAATCAGAGGCGGGGAATCAGATATGGGGAAATAGAGGCGGGGAATCAGATATGGGGAATCAGAGGTGTGGAATCAGAGGTTGGGAATCAGAGGCAGGGAATCAGAGTCGGGGAAACAGAGGCGGGTAATCAGATATGGGGAATCAGAGGTGGCGAATCAAAGGCGGCGAATCAGAGATGGGGAATCAGGGCAGGGAATCAGAGGCAGGGAATCAAACACGGGGAATCAGAGCTGGGGAATCAGAGGCGGGGAATCAGAGGTGGGGAATCAGAGGCGGGGAAACAGAGGCGGGGAATCAGATATGGGGAATCAGAGGTGGGGAATCCGAGGTTGGGAATCAGAGGCAGGGAATCAGAGGCGGAAAATCAGAGGCAGGGAATCAGAGGAAGGGAATCAGATGTGCGGAATCGGAGATGGGGAATCAGAGGCAGGGAATCAGAGGCGGGGAATCAGAGGCGGGGAATCATAGGCAGGGAATCGGTTGTGCGGAATCAGAGATGGGGAATCAGATGTGGGGAATCAGAGGCAGTGAATCAGAGGCGGGGAAACAGAGGCGGGGAATCAAATATAGGGAATCAGAGGTGGGAAATCAGAGGTTGTGAATCAGAGGTTGTGAATCAGAGATGGGGAATCAAGGCGGGGAATCAGAGGCAGGGAATCAGACGCGGGGAATCAGAGGCGGGGATTCAGAGCTGGGGAATCAGAGGCGGTGAATCAGAGTTGGGGAATCAGAGGCAGGGAATCAGATATGGGGAATCAGAGGTGGGGAATCAGAGGTTGGGAATCAGAGGCAGGGAATCAGAGTCGGGGAAACAGAGGCGGGTAATCAGATATGGGGAATCAGAGGTGGCGAATCAAAGGCGGCGAAACAGAGATGGGGAATCAGGGCAGGGAATCAGAGGCAGGGAATCAAACACGGGGAATCAGAGCTGGGGCATCAGAGGCGGGGAATCAGAGTTGGGAATCAGAGGCGGGGAATCAGAGGCGGGGAAACAGAGGCGGGGAATCAGATATGGGGAATCAGAGGTGGGGAATCCGAGGTTGGGAATCAGAGGCAGGGAATCAGAGGCGGGGAATCAGAGGCGGGGAATCAGAGGAAGGGAATCAGATGTGCGGAATCGGAGATGGGGAATCAGAGGCAGGGAATCAGAGGCGGGGAATCAGATGCTGTGAATAAGAGGCCGGGAATCAGAGGTGGGGAATCAGATATGGGGAATCAGAGGTGGCGAATCAAAGGCGGTGAATCAGAGATGGGGAATCAGAGGAGGGGAATCAGAGGCAGGGAATCAGATGCGGGGAATCAGAGGCGGGGATTCAGAGCTGGGGAATCAGAGGCGGGGAATCAGAGTTGGGGAATCAGAGGCAGGGAATCAGATATGGGGAATCAGAGGCGGGGAATCAGAGGCGGGGAAACAGAGGCAGGGAATCAGATGTGGGGAATCAGAGGTGGGGAATCAGGGGCAGGGAATCAGTGGCAGGGAATCAGAGGCGGGGAATCAGAGGCGGGGAATCAAATGCAGGGAATCAGACACGGGGAATCAGAGGCGGGGAATCAGAGATGGGGAATCAGAGGCGGGGAATCAGAGGCAGGGAATCGGATGCCGGGAATCAGAGTGGGGGAATCTGAGCTGGGGAATCAGAGGCGGGGAATCAGAGTTGGGGAATCAGAGGCGGGGAATCAGATATGGGGAAATAGAGGCGGGGAATCAGATATGGGGAATCAGAGGTGTGGAATCAGAGGTTGGGAATCAGAGGCAGGGAATCAGAGTCGGGGAAACAGAGGCGGGGAATCAGATATGGGGAATCAGAGGTGGCGAATCAAAGGCGGTGAAACAGAGATGGGGAATCAGGGCAGGGAATCAGAGGCAGGGAATCAAACACGGGGAATCAGAGCTGGGGAATCAGAGGCGGGGAATCAGAGTTGGGAATCAGAGGCGGGGAACCTGAGGCGGGGAAACAGAGGCGGGGAATCAGATATGGGGAATCAGAGGTGGGGAATCCGAGGTTGGGAATCAGAGGCAGGGAATCAGAGGCGGAATATCAGAGGCGGGGAATCAGAGGAAGGGAATCAGATGTGCGGAATCTGAGATGGGGAATCAGAGGCAGGGAATCAGAGGCGGGGAATCAGAGGCGGGTAATCAGAGGCCGGGAATCAGATATGGGGAAACAGAGGCGGGGAATCCGAGGCGGGGAAACAGAGGCGGGGAATCAGATATGGGGAATCAGAGGTGGGGAATCAGAGGTTGGGAATCAGAGGCAGGGATTCAGAGGCTTGGAATCAGATGCAGGGAATCAGATGCGGGGAATCAGAGGCGGGGAATCAGAGCTGGGGAATCAGAGGTGGGGAATCAGATTTGGGGAATCAGAGGCGGGGAATCAGAGGCGTGGAAACAGAGGCGGGGATTCAGATATGGGGAATCAGAGGTGGGGAATCAGGGGCGTGGAATCAGAGGCAGGGAATTAGAAGTGGTGAATCAGAGATGGGGAATCAGAGGCAGGGAATCAGAATCAGAAGCGGGGTATCAGTGGCCGGGAATCAGAGGAAGGTAATCAGAGGCAGGGGATCAAACACGGGGAATCAGAGGCTGGGAATCAGAGCTGGGGAATTAGAGGCGGGGAATCAGAGCTGGGGAATCACAGGCGGGGAATCAGAGATGGGGAATCAGAGGCGGGGAATCAGAGGCAGGGAATCAGATGCGGGGAATCAGAGGCGGGGAATCAGAGCTGGCGAATCAGAGGCGGGGAATCAGAGGTGGGCAATCAGAGGATGGGAATCAGATATGGGGAATCAGAGGCGGGGAATCAGAGCTGGGGAATCACAGGCGGGGAATCAGAGTTGGGGAATCAGAGGCGGGGAATCAGATATGGGGAAACAGAGGCGGGGAATCAGAGGCGGTGAAACAGAGGCGGGGAATCAGATATTGGGAATCAGAGGTGGGGAATCAGAGGTTGGGAATCAGAGGCCTGGAATCAGAGGCGTGGAATCAGAGGCAGGGAATCAGATGCGGGGAATCAGAGGAGGGGAATCAGAGCTGGGGAATCAGAGGCGGGGTATTAGAGTTGGGGAATCAGAGGCGGGGAATCAGACGCGGGGAATCAGAGGGGGGGAATCATAGCTGGCGAATCAGAGGCGGGGAATCAGGGGTGGGCAATCAGAGGCCGGGAATCAGAGGTGGTGAATCAGAGATGGGGAATCAGAGGCGGGGAATCAGTGGCAGGGAATCAGATATGGGGAATCAGAGGCGTGGAATCAGAGGCAGGGAATCAGACACGGGGAATCAGACACGGGGAATCAGAGGTGGGGAATCAGAGATGGGGAATCAGAGGCGGTGAATCAGAGATGGGGAATCAGAGGCGGGGAATCAGAGGCAGGAAATCAGACACGGGGATTCAGAGGCTGGGAATCAGACGGGGGGAATCAAAGGCGGGGAATCAGAGCTGGGGAATCAGAGGCAGGGAATCAGAGGCGGGGAATCAGATATGGGGAATCAGAGGCTGGTATTCAGAGGCGGGGAATCAGAGGCAGGGAATCAGACACGGGGAATCAGAGGTGCGGAATCAGAGATGGGGAATCAGAGCCGGGGAATCAGAGTTGGGGATTCAGAGGCAGGGAATCGGATGTGCGGAATCAGAGATGGGGAATCAGAGGTGGGGAATCAGAGGCGGTGAATCAGAGATGGGGAATCAGAGGCGGGGAATCAGAGGCAGGAAATCAGACACGGGGATTCAGAGGCTGGGAATCAGACGGGGGGAATCAAAGCCGGGGAATCAGAGCTGGGGAATCAGAGGCAGGGAATCAGAGTTGGGGATTCAGAGACGGGGAATCTGATATGGGGAAACAGAGGCGGGCAAACAGAGGCGGGGAATTAGATATGGGGAATCAGATGTGGGGAATCAGAGGTGGTGAATCAGTGATGGGGAATCACAGGCGGGGAATCAGAGGCAGGGAATAGAACGCAGGGAATCAGAGGCAGGGAATCAGAGCTGGGGAATCAGAGGCGGGGAATCATAGTTGGGAATCAGAGGCGGGGAATCAGATATGGGGAAACAGAGGCGGGGAATCAGAGGCGGGGAAACAGAGGCGGGGAATCAGATATGGGGAATCGGATGCGGGGAATCAGAGGCGGGGAATCAGAGCTGGGGAATCAGAGGCGGGGAATCAGAGTTGGGGCATCAGAGGTGGGGAATCAAATATAGGGAATCAGAGGTGGGGAATCAGAGGTTGTGAATCAGAGATGGGGAATCAAGGCGGGGAATCAGAGGCAGGGAATCAGACGCGGGGAATCAGAGGCGGGGATTCAGAGCTGGGGAATCAGAGGCGGGGAATCAGAGTTGGGGAATCAGAGGCGGGGAATCAGAGGCGGGGAAACAGAGGCGGGGAATCAGATATGGGGAATCAGAGGTGGGGAATCAGAGGTTGGGAATCAGAAGCAGGGAATCAGAGGCGGGGAATCAGAGGCGGGGAATCAGAGGCAGGGAATCCGATGTGCAGAATCGGAGATGGGGAATCAGAGGCAGGGAATCAGAGGCGGGGAATCAGAGGCGGAGAATCAGAGGCCGGGAATCTGATATGGGGAAACAGAGGCGGGGAATCAGAGGCGGGGAAACAGAGGCGGGGAATCAGATATGGGGAATCAGAGGTGGGGAATCAGAGGTTGGGAATCAGAGGCAGGGAATCAGAGGCTGGGAATCAGATGCAGGGAATCAGATGCGGGGAATCAGAGGCGGGGAATCAGAGCTGGGGAATCAGAGGTGGGGAATCAGAGTTGGGGAATCAGAGTCGGGGACTTAGATATGGGGAAACAGAGGCGGGGAATCAGAGGCGGGGAAACAGACGCGGGGAATCAGAGGCGGGGATTCAGAGCTGGGGAATCAGAGGCGGGGAATCAGAGTTGGGGAATCAGAGGCGGGGAATCAGATATGGGGAATCAGAGGCGGGGAATCAGAGGCGGGGAAACAGAGGCAGGGAATCAGATATGGGGAATCAGAGGTGGGGTATCATGGGCAGGGAATCAGTGGCAGGGAATCAGAGGCGGGGAAACAGAGGCGGGGAATCAGAGGCAGGGAATCAGACACGGGGAATCAGATATGGGTAAACAGAGGCGGGGAATCAGAGGCGGGCAAACAGAGGCGGGGAATTAGATATGGGGAATCAGAGGTGGGGAATCAGAGGTGGTGAATCAGAGATGGGGAATCACAGGCGGGGAATCAGAGGCAGGGAATAGAACGCGGGGAATCAGAGGCGGGGAATCAGAGCTGGGGAATCAGAGGCGGGGAATCATAGTTGGGAATCAGAGGCGGGGAATCAGATATGGGGAAACAGAGGCGGGGAATCAAAGGCGGGGAAACAGAGGCGGGGAATCAGATATGGGGAATCGGATGCGGGGAATCAGAGGCGGGGAATGGGAGCTGGGGAATCAGAGGCGGGGTATCAGAGTTGGGGCATCTGAGGTGGGGAATTAGATATGGGGAAACAGAGGCGGGGAATCAGAGGCGGGGAAACAGAGGCGAGGAATCAGATATGGGGAATCAGAGGTGGGGAATCAGAGGCAGGGAATCAGATGTGCGGAATCAGAGATGGGGAATCAGAGGCAGGGAATCAGAGGCGGGGAATCAGAGGCGGGGAATCAGAGGAAGGGAATCAGATGTGCGGAATCGGAGATGGGGAATCAGAGGCAGGGAATCAGAGGCGGGGAATCAGATGCTGGGAATAAGAGGCCGGGAATCAGAGGTGGGGAATCAGATATGGGGAATCAGAGGTGGCGAATCAAAGGCGGTGAATCAGAGATGGGGAATCAGAGGAGGGGAATCAGAGGCAGGGAATCAGATGCGGGGAATCAGAGGCGGGGATTCAGAGCTGGGGAATCAGAGGCGGGGAATCAGAGTTGGGGAATCAGAGGCAGGGAATCAGATATGGGGAATCAGAGGCGGGGAAACAGAGGCAGGGAATCAGATGTGGGGAATCAGAGGTGGGGAATCAGGGGCAGGGAATCAGTGGCAGGGAATCAGAGGCGGGGAATCAGAGGCGGGGAATCAAATGCAGGGAATCAGACACGGGGAATCAGAGGCGGGGAATCAGAGATGGGGAATCAGAGGCGGGGAATCAGAGGCAGGGAATCGGATGCCGGGAATCAGAGTGGGGGAATCTGAGCTGGGGAATCAGAGGCGGGGAATCAGAGTTGGGGAATCAGAGGCGGGGAATCAGATATGGGGAAATAGAGGCGGGGAATCAGATATGGGGAATCAGAGGTGTGGAATCAGAGGTTGGGAAACAGAGGCAGGGAATCAGAGTCGGGGAAACAGAGGCGGGGAATCAGATATGGGGAATCAGAGGTGGCGAATCAAAGGCGGTGAAACAGAGATGGGGAATCAGGGCAGGGAATCAGAGGCAGGGAATCAAACACGGGGAATCAGAGCTGGGGAATCAGAGGCGGGGAATCAGAGTTGGGAATCAGAGGCGGGGAACCTGAGGCGGGGAAACAGAGGCGGGGAATCAGATATGGGGAATCAGAGGTGGGGAATCCGAGGTTGGGAATCAGAGGCAGGGAATCAGAGGCGGAATATCAGAGGCGGGGAATCAGAGGAAGGGAATCAGATGTGCGGAATCTGAGATGGGGAATCAGAGGCAGGGAATCAGAGGCGGGGAATCAGAGGCGGGGAATCAGAGGCCGGGAATCAGATATGGGGAAACAGAGGCGGGGAATCCGAGGCGGGGAAACAGAGGCGGGGAATCAGATATGGGGAATCAGAGGTGGGGAATCAGAGGTTGGGAATCAGAGGCAGGGATTCAGAGGCTTGGAATCAGATGCAGGGAATCAGATGCGGGGAATCAGAGGCGGGGAATCAGAGCTGGGGAATCAGAGGTGGGGAATCAGATTTGGGGAATCAGAGGCGGGGAATCAGAGGCGTGGAAACAGAGGCGGGGATTCAGATATGGGGAATCAGAGGTGGGGAATCAGGGGCGTGGAATCAGAGGCAGGGAATTAGAAGTGGTGAATCAGAGATGGGGAATCAGAGGCAGGGAATCAGAATCAGAAGCGGGGTATCAGTGGCCGGGAATCAGAGGAAGGTAATCAGAGGCAGGGGATCAAACACGGGGAATCAGAGGCTGGGAATCAGAGCTGGGGAATTAGAGGCGGGGAATCAGAGCTGGGGAATCACAGGCGGGGAATCAGAGATGGGGAATCAGAGGCGGGGAATCAGAGGCAGGGAATCAGATGCGGGGAATCAGAGGCGGGGAATCAGAGCTGGCGAATCAGAGGCGGGGAATCAGAGGTGGGCAATCAGAGGATGGGAATCAGATATGGGGAATCAGAGGCGGGGAATCAGAGCTGGGGAATCACAGGCGGGGAATCAGAGTTGGGGAATCAGAGGCGGGGAATCAGATATGGGGAAACAGAGGCGGGGAATCAGAGGCGGTGAAACAGAGGCGGGGAATCAGATATTGGGAATCAGAGGTGGGGAATCAGAGGTTGGGAATCAGAGGCCTGGAATCAGAGGCGTGGAATCAGAGGCAGGGAATCAGATGCGGGAAATCAGAGGAGGGGAATCAGAGCTGGGGAATCAGAGGCGGGGTATTAGAGTTGGGGAATCAGAGGCGGGGAATCAGACGCGGGGAATCAGAGGGGGGGAATCATAGCTGGCGAATCAGAGGCGGGGAATCAGGGGTGGGCAATCAGAGGCCGGGAATCAGAGGTGGTGAATCAGAGATGGGGAATCAGAGGCGGGGAATCAGTGGCAGGGAATCAGATATGGGGAATCAGAGGCGTGGAATCAGAGGCAGGGAATCAGACACGGGGAATCAGACACGGGGAATCAGAGGGGGGGAATCAGAGATGGGGAATCAGAGGCGGTGAATCAGAGATGGGGAATCAGAGGCGGGGAATCAGAGGCAGGAAATCAGACACGGGGATTCAGAGGCTGGGAATCAGACGGGGGGAATCAAAGGCGGGGAATCAGAGCTGGGGAATCAGAGGCAGGGAATCAGAGGCGGGGAATCAGATATGGGGAATCAGAGGCTGGTATTCAGAGGCGGGGAATCAGAGGCAGGGAATCAGACACGGGGAATCAGAGGTGCGGAATCAGAGATGGGGAATCAGAGGCGGGGAATCAGAGTTGGGGATTCAGAGGCAGGGAATCGGATGTGCGGAATCAGAGATGGGGAATCAGAGGTGGGGAATCAGAGGCGGTGAATCAGAGATGGGGAATCAGAGGCGGGGAATCAGAGGCAGGAAATCAGACACGGGGATTCAGAGGCTGGGAATCAGACGGGGGGAATCAAAGCCGGGGAATCAGAGCTGGGGAATCAGAGGCAGGGAATCAGAGTTGGGGATTCAGAGACGGGGAATCTGATATGGGGAAACAGAGGCGGGCAAACAGAGGCGGGGAATTAGATATGGGGAATCAGATGTGGGGAATCAGAGGTGGTGAATCAGTGATGGGGAATCACAGGCGGGGAATCAGAGGCAGGGAATAGAACGCAGGGAATCAGAGGCAGGGAATCAGAGCTGGGGAATCAGAGGCGGGGAATCATAGTTGGGAATCAGAGGCGGGGAATCAGATATGGGGAAACAGAGGCGGGGAATCAGAGGCGGGGAAACAGAGGCGGGGAATCAGATATGGGGAATCGGATGCGGGGAATCAGAGGCGGGGAATCAGAGCTGGGGAATCAGAGGCGGGGAATCAGAGTTGGGGCATCAGAGGTGGGGAATCAAATATAGGGAATCAGAGGTGGGGAATCAGAGGTTGTGAATCAGAGATGGGGAATCAAGGCGGGGAATCAGAGGCAGGGAATCAGACGCGGGGAATCAGAGGCGGGGATTCAGAGCTGGGGAATCAGAGGCGGGGAATCAGAGTTGGGGAATCAGAGGCGGGGAATCAGAGGCGGGGAAACAGAGGCGGGGAATCAGATATGGGGAATCAGAGGTGGGGAATCAGAGGTTGGGAATCAGAAGCAGGGAATCAGAGGCGGGGAATCAGAGGCGGGGAATCAGAGGCAGGGAATCCGATGTGCAGAATCGGAGATGGGGAATCAGAGGCAGGGAATCAGAGGCGGGGAATCAGAGGCGGAGAATCAGAGGCCGGGAATCTGATATGGGGAAACAGAGGCGGGGAATCAGAGGCGGGGAAACAGAGGCGGGGAATCAGATATGGGGAATCAGAGGTGGGGAATCAGAGGTTGGGAATCAGAGGCAGGGAATCAGAGGCTGGGAATCAGATGCAGGGAATCAGATGCGGGGAATCAGAGGCGGGGAATCAGAGCTGGGGAATCAGAGGTGGGGAATCAGAGTTGGGGAATCAGAGTCGGGGACTTAGATATGGGGAAACAGAGGCGGGGAATCAGAGGCGGGGAAACAGACGCGGGGAATCAGAGGCGGGGATTCAGAGCTGGGGAATCAGAGGCGGGGAATCAGAGTTGGGGAATCAGAGGCGGGGAATCAGATATGGGGAATCAGAGGCGGGGAATCAGAGGCGGGGAAACAGAGGCAGGGAATCAGATATGGGGAATCAGAGGTGGGGTATCATGGGCAGGGAATCAGTGGCAGGGAATCAGAGGCGGGGAAACAGAGGCGGGGAATCAGAGGCAGGGAATCAGACACGGGGAATCAGATATG
This sequence comes from Narcine bancroftii, assembly GCF_036971445.1. Classification (NCBI taxonomy): domain Eukaryota; kingdom Metazoa; phylum Chordata; class Chondrichthyes; order Torpediniformes; family Narcinidae; genus Narcine; species Narcine bancroftii. The sequence continues at coordinate 3,336,980 of NW_027211883.1, forward strand.
GGGAAACAGAGGCGGGGAATCAGAGGCGGGCAAACAGAGGCGGGGAATTAGATATGGGGAATCAGAGGTGGGGAATCAGAGGTGGTGAATCAGAGATGGGGAATCACAGGCGGGGAATCAGAGGCAGGGAATAGAACGCGGGGAATCAGAGGCGGGGAATCAGAGCTGGGGAATCAGAGGCGGGGAATCATAGTTGGGAATCAGAGGCGGGGAATCAGATATGGGGAAACAGAGGCGGGGAATCAAAGGCGGGGAAACAGAGGCGGGGAATCAGATATGGGGAATCGGATGCGGGGAATCAGAGGCGGGGAATGGGAGCTGGGGAATCAGAGGCGGGGTATCAGAGTTGGGGCATCTGAGGTGGGGAATTAGATATGGGGAAACAGAGGCGGGGAATCAGAGGCGGGGAAACAGAGGCGAGGAATCAGATATGGGGAATCAGAGGTGGGGAATCAGAGGCAGGGAATCAGATGTGCGGAATCAGAGATGGGGAATCAGAGGCAGGGAATCAGAATCAGAAGCGGGGAATCAGAGGCCGGGAATCAGAGGCCGGGATTCAGATGCCGGGAATAAGAGGCCGGGAATCAGAGGTGGGGAATCAGAGTCCGGGAATCAGAGATGGGGATTCAGAGGCGGGGAATGATATATGGGGAATCAGAGGCGGGGAATCAGAGGCGGGGTTACAGAGGTGGGGAATCAGATATGGGGAATCAGAGGTGGCGAATCAAAGGCGGTGAATCAGAGATGGGGATTCAGAGGCGGGGAATCAGAGGCAGGGAATCAAACACGGGGAATCAGAGGCGGGGAATCAGAGCTGGGGAATCAGAGGCGGGGAATCAGAGTTGGGGAATCAGAGGCGGGGAATCAGATATGGGGAAACAGGGGCGGGGAATCAGAGGCAGGGAAACAGAGGCGGGGAATCAGATATGGGGAATCAGGGGTGGGGAATCAGAGGTTGGGAAACAGAGGCAGGGAATCAGAGGCGTGGAAACAGAGGCGGGGATTCAGATATGGGGAATCAGAGGTGGGGAATCAGGGGCGTGGAATCAGAGGCAGGGAATTAGATGTGGTGAATCAGAGATGGGGAATCAGATGCAGGGAATCAGAATCAGAAGCGGGGTATCAGTGGCCGGGAATCAGAGGCAGGGAATCAGATGCTGGGAATAAGAGGCCGGGAATCAGAGGTGGGGAATCAGAGTCCGGGAATCAGAGATGGGGATTCAGAGGCGGGGAATGAGATATGGAGAATCAGAGGCGGGGAAACAGAGGCGGGGAATCAGATATGGGGAATCAGAGGTGGGGAATCAGAGGTTGGGAATCAGAGGCAGGGAATCAGAGACTGGGAATCAGATGCAGGGAATCAGATGCGGGGAATCAGAGGCGGGGAATCAGAGCTGGGGAATCAGAGGTGGGGAATCAGAGTTGGGGAATCAGAGTCGGGGACTTAGATATGGGGAAACAGAGGCGGGGAATCAGAGGCGGGGAAACAGACGCGGGGAATCAGAGGCGGGGATTCAGAGCTGGGGAATCAGAGGCGGGGAATCAGAGTTGGGGAATCAGAGGCGGGGAATCAGATATGGGGAATCAGAGGCGGGGAATCAGAGGCGGGGAAACAGAGGCAGGGAATCAGATATGGGGAATCAGAGGTGGGGTATCAGGGGCAGGGAATCAGTGGCAGGGAATCAGAGGCGGGGAAACAGAGGCGGGGAATCAGAGGCAGGGAATCAGACACGGGGAATCAGATATGGGGAAACAGAGGCGGGGAATCAGAGGCGGACAAACAGAGGGGGGGAATTAGATATGGGGAATCAGAGGTGGGGAATCACAGGTGGTGAATCAGAGATGGGGAATCTCAGGCGGGGAATCAGAGGCAGGGAATAGAACGCGGGGAATCAGAGGCGGGGAATCAGAGCTGGGGAATCAGAGGCGGGGAATCATAGTTGGGAATCAGAGGCGGGGAATCAGATATGGGGAAACAGAGGCGGGGAAACAAAGGCGGGGAAACAGAGGCGGGGAATCAGATATGGGGAATCGGATGCGGGGAATCAGAGGCGGGGAATGGGAGCTGGGGAATCAGAGGCGGGGTATCAGAGTTGGGGCATCTGAGGTGGGGAATTAGATATGGGGAAACAGAGGCGGGGAATCAGATATGGGGAATCAGAGGTGGGGAATCAGAGGCAGGGAATCAGATATGGGGAATCAGGGGTGGGGAATCAGAGGTTGGGAAACAGAGGCAGGGAATCAGAGGCGTGGAAACAGAGGCGGGGATTCAGATATGGGGAATCAGAGGTGGGGAATCAGGGGCGTGGAATCAGAGGCAGGGAATTAGATGTGGTGAATCAGAGATGGGGAATCAGATGCAGGGAATCAGAATCAGAAGCGGGGTATCAGTGGCCGGGAATCAGAGGCAGGGAATCAGATGCTGGGAATAAGAGGCCGGGAATCAGAGGTGGGGAATCAGAGTCCGGGAATCAGAGATGGGGATTCAGAGGCGGGGAATGAGATATGGAGAATCAGAGGCGGGGAATCAGAGGCCGGGAAACAGAGGTGGGGAATCAGATATGGGGAATCAGAGGTGGCGAATCAAAGGCGGTGAATCAGAGATGGGGAATCAGAGGCGGGGAATCAGAGGCAGGGAATCAGATGCGGGGAATCAGAGGCGGGGAATCAGAGCTGGCGAATCAGAGGCGGGGAATCAGAGGTGGGCAATCAGAGGCGGGGAATCGGATATGGGGAATCAGAGGCGGGGAATCAGAGGCGGGGAAACAGAGGCGGGGAATCAAATATAGGGAATCAGAGGTGGGGAATCAGAGGTTGTGAATCAGAGATGGTGAATCAAGGCGGGGAATCAGAGGCAGGGAATCAGACACGGGGAATCAGAGGCGGGGATTCAGAGCTGGGGAATCAGAGGCGGGGAATCAGAGTTGGGGAATCAGAGGCAGGGAATCAGATATGGGGAATCAGAGGTGTGGAATCAGAGGTTGGGAATCAGAGGCAGGGAATCAGAGGCTTGGAATCAGATGCAGGGAATCAGATGCGGGGAATCAGAGGCGGGGAATCAGAGCTGGGGAATCAGAGGTGGGGAATCAGATTTGGGGAATCAGAGGTGGGGACTTAGATATTGGGAAACAGAGGCGGGGAATCAGAGGCGGGGAAACAGAGGCGGGGAATCAGATATGGGGAATTAGAGGTGGGGAATCAGAGGCAGGGAATCAGATGTGCGGAATCAGAGATGGGGAATCAGAGGAAGGGAATCAGAATCAGAAGCAGGGAATCAGAGGCCGGGAATCAGAGGCCGGAATCAGATGATGGGAATCAGAGGCCTGGAATCAGAGGCGGGGAATCAGAGGCAGGGAATCAGATATGGGGAATCAGAGGCGGGGAATCAGAGGCGGGGAAACAGAGGCGGGGAATCAGATGTGGGGAATCAGAGGTGGGGAATCAGGGGCAGGGAATCAGTGGCAGGGAATCAGAGGCGGGGAATCAGAGGCGGGGAATCAGAGATGGGGAATCAGAGGCGGGGAATCAGAGGCAGGGAATCGGATGCCGGGAATCAGAGTCGGGGAATCAGAGCTGGGGAATCAGAGGCAGGGAATCAGAGTTGGGGAATCAGAGGCGGGGAATCAGATATGGGGAAATAGAGGCGGGGAATCAGATATGGGGAATCAGAGGTGTGGAATCAGAGGTTGGGAATCAGAGGCAGGGAATCAGAGTCCGGGAAACTGAGGCGGGGAATCAGATATTGGGAATCAGAGGTGGCGAATCAAAGGCGGTGAAACAGAGATGGGGAATCAGGGCAGGGAATAAGAGGCAGGGAATCAAACACGGGGAATCAGAGCTGGGGAATCAGAGGCGGGGAATCAGAGTTGGGAATCAGAGGTGGGGAATCAGAGGCGGGGAAACAGAGGCGGGGAATCAGATATGGGGAATCAAGGTGGGGAATCCGAGGTTGGGAATCAGAGGCAGGGAATCAGAGGCGGAAAATCAGAGGCGGGGAATCAGAGGCAGGGAATCAAACACGGGGAATCAGAGGCGGGGAATCAGAGCTGGGGAATCAGAGGCGGGGAATCAGAGTTGGGGAATCAGAGGCGGGGAATCAGATATGGGGAAACAGGGGCGGGGAATCAGAGGCAGGGAAACAGAGGCGGGGAATCAGATATGGGGAATCTGGGGTGGGGAATCAGAGGTTGGGAATCAGAGGCAGGGAATCAGAGGCGTGGAAACAGAGGCGGGGATTCAGATATGGGGAATCAGAGGTGGGGAATCAGGGGCGTGGAATCAGAGGCAGGGAATTAGATGTGGTGAATCAGAGATGGGGAATCAGATGCAGGGAATCAGAATCAGAAGCGGGGTATCAGTGGCCGGGAATCAGAGGCAGGGAATCAGATGCTGGGAATAAGAGGCCGGGAATCAGAGGTGGGGAATCAGAGTCCGGGAATCAGAGATGGGGATTCAGAGGCGGGGAATGAGATATGGAGAATCAGAGACGGGGAATCAGAGGCCGGGAAACAGAGGTGGGGAATCAGATATGGGGAATCAGAGGTGGCGAATCAAAGGCGGTGAATCAGAGATGGGGAATCAGAGGCGGGGAATCAGAGGCAGGGAATCAGATGCGGGGAATCAGAGGCGGGGAATCAGACCTGGCGAATCAGAGGCGGGGAATCAGAGGTGGGCAATCAGAGGCGGGGAATCAGATATGGGGAATCAGAGGCGGGGAATCAGAGGCAGGGAATCAGACACGGGGAATCAGAGGCGGGGAATCAGAGATGGGGAATCAGAGGCGGGGAATCAGAGGCAGGGAATTAGATGTGGTGAATCAGAGATGGGGAATCAGATGCAGGGAATCAGAATCAGAAGCGGGGTATCAGTGGCCGGGAATCAGAGGCAGGGAATCAGATGCTGGGAATAAGAGGCCGGGAATCAGAGGTGGGGAATCAGAGTCCGGGAATCAGAGATGGGGATTCAGAGGCGGGGAATGAGATATGGAGAATCAGAGACGGGGAATCAGAGGCCGGGAAACAGAGGTGGGGAATCAGATATGGGGAATCAGAGGTGGCGAATCAAAGGCGGTGAATCAGAGATGGGGAATCAGAGGCGGGGAATCAGAGGCAGGGAATCAGATGCGGGGAATCAGAGTCGGGGAATCAGACCTGGCGAATCAGAGGCGGGGAATCAGAGGTGGGCAATCAGAGGCGGGGAATCAGATATGGGGAATCAGAGGCGGGGAATCAGAGGCAGGGAATCAGACACGGGGAATCAGAGGCGGGGAATCAGAGATGGGGAATCAGAGGCGGGGAATCAGAGGCAGGGAATCAGACGCCGGGAATCAGAGTCGGGGAATCAGAGCTGGGGAATCAGAGGCGGGGAATCAGAGTTGGAGAATCAGAGGCGGGGATTCAGATATGGGGAAATAGAGGCGGGGAATCAGATATGGGGAATCAGAGGTGTGGAATCAGAGGTTGGGAATCAGAGGAAGGGAATCAGAGTCGGGGAAACAGAGGCGGGGAATCAGATATGTTGAATCAGAGGTGGCGAATCAAAGGCGGTGAAACAGAGATGGGGAATCAGGGCAGGGAATCAGAGGCAGGGAATCAAACACGGGGAATCAGAGGTGGGGAATCAGAGGTTGGGAATCAGAGGCAGGGAATCGGAGATGGGGAATCAGAGGCAGGGAATCAGAGGCGGGGAATCAGAGGCGGGGAATCAGAGGCCGGGAATCAGATGCGGGGAATCAGAGGCGGGGAATCAGAGCTGGGGAATCAGAGGTGGGGAATCAGATATGGGGAATCAGAGGTGGGGAATCAGAGGTTGGGAATCAGAGGCAGGGAATCAGAGGCTTGGAATCAGATGCAGGGAATCAGATGCGGGGAATCAGAGGCGGGGAATCAGAGGCGGGGAAACAGAGGCGGGGAATCAGATATGGGGAATCAGAGGTGGGGAATCAGAGGTTGGGAATCAGAAGCAGGGAATCAGACACGTGGAATCAGATATGGGGAAACAGAGGCGGGGAATCAGAGGCGGGCAAACAGAGGCGGGGAATTAGATATGGGGAATCAGAGGTGGGGAATCAGAGGTGGTGAATCAGAGATGGGGAATCACAGGCGGGGAATCAGAGGCAGGGAATAGAACGCGGGGAATCAGAGGCGGGGAATCAGAGCTGGGGAATCAGAGGCGGGGAATCATAGTTGGGAATCAGAGGCGGGGAATCAGATATGGGGAAACAGAGGCGGGGAATCAAAGGCGGGGAAACAGAGGCGGGGAATGAGATATGGGGAATCAGAGGTGGGGAATCAGGGGCGTGGAATCAGAGGCAGGGAATTAGAAGTGGTGAATCAGAGATGGGGAATCAGAGGCAGGGAATCAGAATCAGAAGCGGGGTATCAGTGGCCGGGAATCAGAGGAAGGTAATCAGAGGCAGGGGATCAAACACGGGGAATCAGAGGCTGGGAATCAGAGCTGGGGAATTAGAGGCGGGGAATCAGAGCTGGGGAATCACAGGCGGGGAATCAGAGATGGGGAATCAGAGGCGGGGAATCAGAGGCAGGGAATCAGATGCGGGGAATCAGAGGCGGGGAATCAGAGCTGGCGAATCAGAGGCGGGGAATCAGAGGTGGGCAATCAGAGGATGGGAATCAGATATGGGGAATCAGAGGCGGGGAATCAGAGCTGGGGAATCACAGGCGGGGAATCAGAGTTGGGGAATCAGAGGCGGGGAATCAGATATGGGGAAACAGAGGCGGGGAATCAGAGGCGGTGAAACAGAGGCGGGGAATCAGATATTGGGAATCAGAGGTGGGGAATCAGAGGTTGGGAATCAGAGGCCTGGAATCAGAGGCGTGGAATCAGAGGCAGGGAATCAGATGCGGGGAATCAGAGGAGGGGAATCAGAGCTGGGGAATCAGAGGCGGGGTATTAGAGTTGGGGAATCAGAGTTGGGGAATCAGAGGCGGGGAATCTGATATGGGGAAACAGAGGCGGGGAATCAGAGGCGGTGAAACAGAGGCGGGGAATCAGATATTGGGAATCAGAGGTGGGGAATCAGAGGTTGGGAATCAGAGGCCTGGAATCAGAGGCGTGGAATCAGAGGCAGGGAATCAGATGCGGGGAATCAGAGGAGGGGAATCAGAGCTGGGGAATCAGAGGCGGGGTATTAGAGTTGGGGAATCAGAGGCGGGGAATCAGACGCGGGGAATCAGAGGGGGGGAATCATAGCTGGCGAATCAGAGGCGGGGAATCAGGGGTGGGCAATCAGAGGCCGGGAATCAGAGGTGGTGAATCAGAGATGGGGAATCAGAGGCGGGGAATCAGTGGCAGGGAATCAGATATGGGGAATCAGAGGCGTGGAATCAGAGGCAGGGAATCAGACACGGGGAATCAGACACGGGGAATCAGAGGTGGGGAATCAGAGATGGGGAATCAGAGGCGGTGAATCAGAGATGGGGAATCAGAGGCGGGGAATCAGAGGCAGGAAATCAGACACGGGGATTCAGAGGCTGGGAATCAGACGGGGGGAATCAAAGGCGGGGAATCAGAGCTGGGGAATCAGAGGCAGGGAATCAGAGGCGGGGAATCAGATATGGGGAATCAGAGGCTGGTATTCAGAGGCGGGGAATCAGAGGCAGGGAATCAGACACGGGGAATCAGATGTGGGGAATCAGAGATGGGGAATCAGAGGCGGGGAATCAGAGTTGGGGATTCAGAGGCAGGGAATCGGATGTGCGGAATCAGAGATGGGGAATCAGAGGTGGGGAATCAGAGGCGGTGAATCAGAGGTGGGGAATCAGAGGCGGGGAATCAGAGGCAGGAAATCAGACACGGGGATTCAGAGGCTGGGAATCAGACGGGGGGAATCAAAGGCGGGGAATCAGAGCTGGGGAATCAGAGGCAGGGAATCAGAGTTGGGGATTCAGAGACGGGTAATCAGATATGGGGAAACAGAGGCGGGCAAACAGAGGCGGGGAATTAGATATGGGGAATCAGATGTGGGGAATCAGAGGTGGTGAATCAGTGATGGGGAATCACAGGCGGGGAATCAGAGGCAGGGAATAGAACGCAGGGAATCAGAGGCAGGGAATCAGAGCTGGGGAATCAGAGGCGGGGAATCATAGTTGGGAATCAGAGGCGGGGAATCAGATATGTGGAAACAGAGGCGGGGAATCAGAGGCGGGGAAACAGAGGCGGGGAATCAGATATGGGGAATCGGATGCGGGGAATCAGAGGCGGGGAATCAGAGCTGGGGAATCAGAGGCGGGGAATCAGAGTTGGGGCATCAGAGGTGGGGAATCAAATATAGGGAATCAGAGGTGGGGAATCAGAGGTTGTGAATCAGAGATGGGGAATCAAGGCGGGGAATCAGAGGCAGGGAATCAGACGCGGGGAATCAGAGGCGGGGATTCAGAGCTGGGGAATCAGAGGCGGGGAATCAGAGTTGGGGAATCAGAGGCGGGGAATCAGAGGCGGGGAAACAGAGGCGGGGAATCAGATATGGGGAATCAGAGGTGGGGAATCAGAGGTTGGGAATCAGAAGCAGGGAATCAGAGGCGGGGAATCAGAGGAGGGGAATCAGAGGCAGGGAATCCGATGTGCGGAATCGGAGATGGGGAATCAGAGGCAGGGAATCAGAGGCGGGGAATCAGAGGCGGAGAATCAGAGGCCGGGAATCTGATATGGGGAAACAGAGGCGGGGAATCAGAGGCGGGGAAACAGAGGCGGGGAATCAGATATGGGGAATCAGAGGTGGGGAATCAGAGGTTGGGAATCAGAGGCAGGGAATCAGAGGCGGGGAAACCCAGGCGGGGAATCAGATATGGGGAATCAGAGGTGGGGAATCAGAGGCAAGGAATCAGATGTGCGGAATCAGAGATGGGGAATCAGAGGCAGGGAATCAGAATCAGAAGCAGGGAATCAGAGGCCGGGAATCAGAGGCCGGAATCAGATGCTGGGAATCAGAGGCCTGGAATCAGAGGCGGGGAATCAGAGGCAGGGAATCAGATGTGGGGAATTAGAGGCGGGGAATCAGAGCTGGGGAATCAGAGGCGGGGTATTAGAGTTGGGGAATCAGAGGTGGGGAATCAGATATGGGGAAACAGAGGTGGGGAATCAGAGGCAGGGATTCAGAATCAGAAGCAGGGAATCAGAGGCCGGGAATCAGAGGCCGGAATCAGATGCTGGGAATCAGAGGCCTGGAATCAGAGGCGGGGAATCAGAGGCAGGGAATCAGATGCGGGGAATCAGAGGCGGGGAATCAGAGCTGGGGAATCAGAGGCGGGGTATTAGAGTTGGGGAATCAGAGGCGGGGAATCAGATATGGGGAAACAGAGGTGGGGAATCAGAGGCGGGGAAACAGAGGCAGGGAATCAGATATGGGGAATCAGAGGCGGGGAATCAGAGGTGGGGAATCATAGGCAGGGAATCGGATGTGCGGAATCAGAGATGAGGAATCAGAGGCTGGGAATCAGAGGTGGTGAATCAGAGATGGGGAATCAGAGGCGGGGAATCAGAGGCAGGGAATCAGACGCGGGGAATCAGAGGTGGGCAATCAGAGGCGGGGAATCAGATATGGGGAATCAGAGGCGGGGAATCAGAGGCGGGGAAACAGAGGCGGGGAATCAGATATGGGGAATCAGAGGTGGGGCATCAGAGGTTGTGAATCACAGATGGGGAATCAGAGGCGGGGAATCAGAGGCAGGGAATCAGACGCGGGGAATCAGAGGCGGGGATTCAGAGCTGGTGAATCAGAGGCTGGGAATCAGAGTTGGGGAATCAGAGGCGGGGAATCAGATATGGGGAATCGGAGGCAGGGAATCAGAGGCGGGAAAACAGAGGCGGGGAATCAGATATGGGGAATCAGAGGCGGGGAATCAGAGGCAGGGAATCAGACAAGGGGAATCAGAGGCGAGGAATCAGAGATGGGGAATCAGAGGCTGGGAATCAGAGGCAGGGAATCGGATGCCGGGAATCAGAGGCGGGAAATCAGAGCTGGGGAATCAGAGGCGGGGAATCAGAGTTGGGGAATCAGAGGCGGCGAAGCAGATATGGGGAAATAGAGGCGGGGAATCAGATATGGGGAATCAGAGGCGGGGAATCAGATATGGGGAATCAGAGGCTGGGAATCAGAGGGGGGGAAACAGAGGCGGGGAATAAGATATGGGGAATCAGAGGTGGGGAATCAGGGGCGGGGAATCAGTGGCAGGGAATCAGAGGCGGGGAATCAGAGGCGGGGAATCAAAGGAAGGGAATCAGACACGGGGAATCAGAGGTGGGGAATCAGAGATGGGGAATCAGAGGCGGGGAATCACAGGCAGGGAATCAGACGCGGGGAATCAGAGGCGGGGAATCAGAGCTGGGGAATCAGAGGTGGGGAATCAGAGTCGGGGAATCATAGGCAGGGAATCGGTTGTGCGGAATCAGAGATGGGGAATCAGATGTGGGGAATCAGAGGCAGTGAATCAGAGGCGGGGAAACAGAGGCGGGGAATCAAATATAGGGAATCAGAGGTGGGGAATCAGAGGTTGTGAATCAGAGATGGGGAATCAAGGCGGGGAATCAGAGGCAGGGAATCAGACGCGGGGAATCAGAGGCGGGGATTCAGAGCTGGGGAATCAGAGGCGGTGAATCAGAGTTGGGGAATCAGAGGCAGGGAATCAGATATGGGGAATCAGAGGTGGGGAATCAGAGGCGGGGAAACAGAGGCGGGGAATCAGATATGGGGAATCAGAATTGGGGAATCAGGGGCAGGGAATCAGTGGCAGGGAATCAGAGGCGGGGAATCAGAGGCGGGGAATCAGAGGCAGGGAATCAGACACGGGGAATCAGAGGCGGGGAATCAGAGATGGGGAATCAGAGGCGGGGAATCAGAGGCAGGGAATCGGACTCCGGGAATCAGAGTCGGGGAATCAGAGCTGGGGAATCAGAGGCGGGGAAACAGAGTTGGGGAATCAGAGGCGGGGAATCAGATATGGGGAAATAGAGGCGGGGAATCAGTTATGGGGAATCAGAGGTGTGGAATCAGAGGTTGGGAATCAGAGGCAGGGAATAAGAGTCGGGGAAACAGAGGCGGGTAATCAGATATGGGGAATCAGAGGTGGCGAATCAAAGGCGGCGAAACAGAGATGGGGAATCAGGGCAGGGAATCAGAGGCAGGGAATCAAACACGGGGAATCAGAGCTGGGGAATCAGAGGCGGGGAATCAGAGTTGGGAATCAGAGGCGGGGAATCAGAGGCGGGGAAACAGAGGCGGGGAATCAGATATGGGGAATCAGAGGTGGGGAATCCGAGGTTGGGAATCAGAGGCAGGGAATCAGAGGCGGGGAATCAGAGGCGGGGAATCAGAGGAAGGGAATCAGATGTGCGGAATCGGAGATGGGGAATCAGAGGCAGGGAATCAGAGGCGGGGAATCAGATGCTGGGAATAAGAGGCCGGGAATCAGAGGTGGGGAATCAGATATGGGGAATCAGAGGTGGCGAATCAAAGGCGGTGAATCAGAGATGGGGAATAAGAGGAGGGGAATCAGAGGCAGGGAATCAGATGCGGGGAATCAGAGGCGGGGATTCAGAGATGGGGAATCAGAGGCGGGGAATCAGAGTTGGGGAATCAGAGGCAGGGAATCAGATATGGGGAATCAGAGGCGGGGAATCAGAGGCGGGGAAACAGAGGCAGGGAATCAGATGTGGGGAATCAGAGGTGGGGAATCAGGGGCAGGGAATCAGTGGCAGGGAATCAGAGGCGGGGAATCAGAGGCGGGGAATCAAATGCAGGGAATCAGACACGGGGAATCAGAGGCGGGGAATCAGAGATGGGGAATCAGAGGCGGGGAATCAGAGGCAGGGAATCGGATGCCGGGAATCAGAGTCGGGGAAACAGAGCTGGGGAATCAGAGGCGGGGAATCAGAGTTGGGGAATCAGAGGCGGGGAATCAGATATGGGGAAATAGAGGCGGGGAATCAGATATGGGGAATCAGAGGTGTGGAATCAGAGGTTGGGAATCAGAGGCAGGGAATCAGAGTCGGGGAAACAGAGGCGGGGAATCAGATATGGGGAATCAGAGGTGGCGAATCAAAGGCGGTGAAACAGAGATGGGGAATCAGGGCAGGGAATCAGAGGCAGGGAATCAAACACGGGGAATCAGAGCTGGGGAATCAGAGGCGGGGAATCAGAGTTGGGAATCAGAGGCGGGGAATCTGAGGCGGGGAAACAGAGGTGGGGAATCAGATATGGGGAATCAGAGGTGGGGAATCCGAGGTTGGGAATCAGAGGCAGGGAATCAGAGGCGGAAAATCAGAGGCGGGGAATCAGAGGAAGGGAATCAGATGTGCGGAATCGGAGATGGGGAATCAGAGGCAGGGAATCAGAGGCGGGGAATCAGAGGCGGGGAATCAGAGGCCGGGAATCAGATATGGGGAAACAGAGGCGGGGAATCCGAGGCGGGGAAACAGAGGCGGGGAATCAGATATGGGGAATCAGAGGTGGGGAATCAGAGGTTGGGAATCAGAGGCAGGGAATCAGAGGCTTGGAATCAGATGCAGGGAATCAGATGCGGGGAATCAGAGGCGGGGAATCAGAGCTGGGGAATCAGAGGTGGGGCATCAGATTTGGGGAATCAGAGGCGGGGACTTAGATATTGGGAAACAGAGGCGGGGAATCAGAGGCGGGGAAACCCAGGCGGGGAATCAGATATGGGGAATCAGAGGTGGGGAATCAGAGGCAAGGAATCAGATGTGCGGAATCAGAGATGGGGAATCAGAGGCAGGGAATCAGAATCAGAAGCAGGGAATCAGAGGCCGGGAATCAGAGGCCGGAATCAGATGCTGGGAATCAGAGGCCTGGAATCAGAGGCGGGGAATCAGAGGCAGGGAATCAGATGCGGGGAATTAGAGGCGGGGAATCAGAGCTGGGGAATCAGAGGCGGGGTATTAGAGTTGGGGAATCAGAGGTGGGGAATCAGATATGGGGAAACAGAGGTGGGGAATCAGAGGCAGGGATTCAGAATCAGAAGCAGGGAATCAGAGGCCGGGAATCAGAGGCCGGAATCAGATGCTGGGAATCAGAGGCCTGGAATCAGAGGCGGGGAATCAGAGGCAGGGAATCAGATGCGGGGAATCAGAGGCGGGGAATCAGAGCTGGGGAATCAGAGGCGGGGTATTAGAGTTGGGGAATCAGAGGCGGGGAATCAGATATGGGGAAACAGAGGTGGGGAATCAGAGGCGGGGAAACAGAGGCAGGGAATCAGATATGGGGAATCAGAGGCGGGGAATCAGAGGTGGGGAATCATAGGCAGGGAATCGGATGTGCGGAATCAGAGATGAGGAATCAGAGGCTGGGAATCAGAGGTGGTGAATCAGAGATGGGGAATCAGAGGCGGGGAATCAGAGGCAGGGAATCAGACGCGGGGAATCAGAGGTGGGCAATCAGAGGCGGGGAATCAGATATGGGGAATCAGAGGCGGGGAATCAGAGGCGGGGAAACAGAGGCGGGGAATCAGATATGGGGAATCAGAGGTGGGGCATCAGAGGTTGTGAATCACAGATGGGGAATCAGAGGCGGGGAATCAGAGGCAGGGAATCAGACGCGGGGAATCAGAGGCGGGGATTCAGAGCTGGTGAATCAGAGGCTGGGAATCAGAGTTGGGGAATCAGAGGCGGGGAATCAGATATGGGGAATCGGAGGCAGGGAATCAGAGGCGGGAAAACAGAGGCGGGGAATCAGATATGGGGAATCAGAGGCGGGGAATCAGAGGCAGGGAATCAGACAAGGGGAATCAGAGGCGAGGAATCAGAGATGGGGAATCAGAGGCTGGGAATCAGAGGCAGGGAATCGGATGCCGGGAATCAGAGGCGGGAAATCAGAGCTGGGGAATCAGAGGCGGGGAATCAGAGTTGGGGAATCAGAGGCGGCGAAGCAGATATGGGGAAATAGAGGCGGGGAATCAGATATGGGGAATCAGAGGCGGGGAATCAGATATGGGGAATCAGAGGCTGGGAATCAGAGGGGGGGAAACAGAGGCGGGGAATAAGATATGGGGAATCAGAGGTGGGGAATCAGGGGCGGGGAATCAGTGGCAGGGAATCAGAGGCGGGGAATCAGAGGCGGGGAATCAAAGGAAGGGAATCAGACACGGGGAATCAGAGGTGGGGAATCAGAGATGGGGAATCAGAGGCGGGGAATCACAGGCAGGGAATCAGACGCGGGGAATCAGAGGCGGGGAATCAGAGCTGGGGAATCAGAGGTGGGGAATCAGAGTCGGGGAATCATAGGCAGGGAATCGGTTGTGCGGAATCAGAGATGGGGAATCAGATGTGGGGAATCAGAGGCAGTGAATCAGAGGCGGGGAAACAGAGGCGGGGAATCAAATATAGGGAATCAGAGGTGGGGAATCAGAGGTTGTGAATCAGAGATGGGGAATCAAGGCGGGGAATCAGAGGCAGGGAATCAGACGCGGGGAATCAGAGGCGGGGATTCAGAGCTGGGGAATCAGAGGCGGTGAATCAGAGTTGGGGAATCAGAGGCAGGGAATCAGATATGGGGAATCAGAGGTGGGGAATCAGAGGCGGGGAAACAGAGGCGGGGAATCAGATATGGGGAATCAGAATTGGGGAATCAGGGGCAGGGAATCAGTGGCAGGGAATCAGAGGCGGGGAATCAGAGGCGGGGAATCAGAGGCAGGGAATCAGACACGGGGAATCAGAGGCGGGGAATCAGAGATGGGGAATCAGAGGCGGGGAATCAGAGGCAGGGAATCGGACTCCGGGAATCAGAGTCGGGGAATCAGAGCTGGGGAATCAGAGGCGGGGAAACAGAGTTGGGGAATCAGAGGCGGGGAATCAGATATGGGGAAATTGAGGCGGGGAATCAGTTATGGGGAATCAGAGGTGTGGAATCAGAGGTTGGGAATCAGAGGCAGGGAATCAGAGTCGGGGAAACAGAGGCGGGTAATCAGATATGGGGAATCAGAGGTGGCGAATCAAAGGCGGCGAAACAGAGATGGGGAATCAGGGCAGGGAATCAGAGGCAGGGAATCAAACACGGGGAATCAGAGCTGGGGAATCAGAGGCGGGGAATCAGAGTTGGGAATCAGAGGCGGGGAATCAGAGGCGGGGAAACAGAGGCGGGGAATCAGATATGGGGAATCAGAGGTGGGGAATCCGAGGTTGGGAATCAGAGGCAGGGAATCAGAGGCGGGGAATCAGAGGCGGGGAATCAGAGGAAGGGAATCAGATGTGCGGAATCGGAGATGGGGAATCAGAGGCAGGGAATCAGAGGCGGGGAATCAGATGCTGGGAATAAGAGGCCGGGAATCAGAGGTGGGGAATCAGATATGGGGAATCAGAGGTGGCGAATCAAAGGCGGTGAATCAGAGATGGGGAATCAGAGGAGGGGAATCAGAGGCAGGGAATCAGATGCGGGGAATCAGAGGCGGGGATTCAGAGCTGGGGAATCAGAGGCGGGGAATCAGAGTTGGGGAATCAGAGGCAGGGAATCAGATATGGGGAATCAGAGGCCGGGAATCAGAGGCGGGGAAACAGAGGCAGGGAATCAGATGTGGGGAATCAGAGGTGGGGAATCAGGGGCAGGGAATCAGTGGCAGGGAATCAGAGGCGGGGAATCAGAGGCGGGGAATCAAATGCAGGGAATCAGACACGGGGAATCAGAGGCGGGGAATCAGAGATGGGGAATCAGAGGCGGGGAATCAGAGGCAGGGAATCGGATGCCGGGAATCAGAGTGGGGGAATCTGAGCTGGGGAATCAGAGGCGGGGAATCAGAGTTGGGGAATCAGAGGCGGGGAATCAGATATGGGGAAATAGAGGCGGGGAATCAGATATGGGGAATCAGAGGTGTGGAATCAGAGGTTGGGAATCAGAGGCAGGGAATCAGAGTCGGGGAAACAGAGGCGGGGAATCAGATATGGGGAATCAGAGGTGGCGAATCAAAGGCGGTGAAATTGAGATGGGGAATCAGGGCAGGGAATCAGAGGCAGGGAATCAAACACGGGGAATCAGAGCTGGGGAATCAGAGGCGGGGAATCAGAGTTGGGAATCAGAGGCGGGGAACCTGAGGCGGGGAAACAGAGGCGGGGAATCAGATATGGGGAATCAGAGGTGGGGAATCCGAGGTTGGGAATCAGAGGCAGGGAATCAGAGGCGGAATATCAGAGGCGGGGAATCAGAGGAAGGGAATCAGATGTGCGGAATCTGAGATGGGGAATCCGAGGCGGGGAAACAGAGGCGGGGAATCAGAGGCCGGGAATCAGATATGGGGAAACAGAGGCGGGGAATCAGAGGTTGGGAATCAGAGGCAGGGAATCAGAGGCTTGGAATCAGATGCAGGGAATCAGAGGCGGGGAATCAGAGGCGGGGAATCAGAGCTGGGGAATCAGAGGTGGGGCATCAGATTTGGGGAATCAGAGGCGGGGACTTAGATATTGGGAAACAGAGGCGGGGAATCAGAGGCGGGGAAACCCAGGCGGGGAATCAGATATGGGGAATCAGAGGTGGGGAATCAGAGGCAAGGAATCAGATGTGCGGAATCAGAGATGGGGAATCAGAGGCAGGGAATCAGAATCAGAAGCAGGGAATCAGAGGCCGGGAATCAGAGGCCGGAATCAGATGCTGGGAATCAGAGGCCTGGAATCAGAGGCGGGGAATCAGAGGCAGGGAATCAGATGCGGGGAATTAGAGGCGGGGAATCAGAGCTGGGGAATCAGAGGCGGGGTATTAGAGTTGGGGAATCAGAGGCGGGGAATCAGATATGGGGAAACAGAGGTGGGGAATCAGAGGCAGGGATTCAGAATCAGAAGCAGGGAATCAGAGGCCGGGAATCAGAGGCCGGAATCAGATGCTGGGAATCAGAGGCCTGGAATCAGAGGCGGGGAATCAGAGGCAGGGAATCAGATGCGGGGAATCAGAGGCGGGGAATCAGAGCTGGGGAATCAGAGGCGGGGTATTAGAGTTGGGGAATCAGAGGCGGGGAATCAGATATGGGGAAACAGAGGTGGGGAATCAGAGGCGGGGAAACAGAGGCAGGGAATCAGATATGGGGAATCAGAGGCGGGGAATCAGAGGTGGGGAATCATAGGCAGGGAATCGGATGTGCGGAATCAGAGATGGGGAATCAGAGGCTGGGAATCAGAGGTGGTGAATCAGAGATGGGGAATCAGAGGCGGGGAATCAGAGGCAGGGAATCAGACGCGGGGAATCAGAGGTGGGCAATCAGAGGCGGGGAATCAGATATGGGGAATCAGAGGCGGGGAATCAGAGGCGGGGAAACAGAGGCGGGGAATCAGATATGGGGAATCAGAGGTGGGGCATCAGAGGTTGTGAATCACAGATGGGGAATCAGAGGCGGGGAATCAGAGGCAGGGAATCAGACGCGGGGAATCAGAGGCGGGGATTCAGAGCTGGTGAATCAGAGGCTGGGAATCAGAGTTGGGGAATCAGAGGCGGGGAATCAGATATGGGGAATCGGAGGCAGGGAATCAGAGGCGGGAAAACAGAGGCGGGGAATCAGATATGGGGAATCAGAGGCGGGGAATCAGAGGCAGGGAATCAGACAAGGGGAATCAGAGGCGAGGAATCAGAGATGGGGAATCAGAGGCTGGGAATCAGAGGCAGGGAATCGGATGTCGGGAATCAGAGGCGGGAAATCAGAGCTGGGGAATCAGAGGCGGGGAATCAGAGTTGGGGAATCAGAGGCGGCGAAGCAGATATGGGGAAATAGAGGCGGGGAATCAGATATGGGGAATCAGAGGCGGGGAATCAGATATGGGGAATCAGAGGCTGGGAATCAGAGGGGGGGAAACAGAGGCGGGGAATAAGATATGGGGAATCAGAGGTGGGGAATCAGGGGCGGGGAATCAGTGGCAGGGAATCAGAGGCGGGGAATCAGAGGCGGGGAATCAAAGGAAGGGAATCAGACACGGGGAATCAGAGGTGGGGAATCAGAGATGGGGAATCAGAGGCGGGGAATCACAGGCAGGGAATCAGACGCGGGGAATCAGAGGCGGGGAATCAGAGCTGGGGAATCAGAGGTGGGGAATCAGAGTCGGGGAATCATAGGCAGGGAATCGGTTGTGCGGAATCAGAGATGGGGAATCAGATGTGGGGAATCAGAGGCAGTGAATCAGAGGCGGGGAAACAGAGGCGGGGAATCAAATATAGGGAATCAGAGGTGGGGAATCAGAGGTTGTGAATCAGAGGTTGTGAATCAGAGATGGGGAATCAAGGCGGGGAATCAGAGGCAGGGAATCAGACGCGGGGAATCAGAGGCGGGGATTCAGAGCTGGGGAATCAGAGGCGGTGAATCAGAGTTGGGGAATCAGAGGCAGGGAATCAGATATGGGGAATCAGAGGTGGGGAATCAGAGGCGGGGAAACAGAGGCGGGGAATCAGATATGGGGAATCAGAATTGGGGAATCAGGGGCAGGGAATCAGTGGCAGGGAATCAGAGGCGGGGAATCAGAGGCGGGGAATCAGAGGCAGGGAATCAGACACGGGGAATCAGAGGCGGGGAATCAGAGATGGGGAATCAGAGGCGGGGAATCAGAGGCAGGGAATCGGACTCCGGGAATCAGAGTCGGGGAATCAGAGCTGGGGAATCAGAGGCGGGGAAACAGAGTTGGGGAATCAGAGGCGGGGAATCAGATATGGGGAAATAGAGGCGGGGAATCAGATATGGGGAATCAGAGGTGTGGAATCAGAGGTTGGGAATCAGAGGCAGGGAATCAGAGTCGGGGAAACAGAGGCGGGTAATCAGATATGGGGAATCAGAAGTGGCGAATCAAAGGCGGCGAATCAGAGATGGGGAATCAGGGCAGGGAATCAGAGGCAGGGAATCAAACACGGGGAATCAGAGCTGGGGAATCAGAGGCGGGGAATCAGAGGTGGGGAATCAGAGGCGGGGAAACAGAGGCGGGGAATCAGATATGGGGAATCAGAGGTGGGGAATCCGAGGTTGGGAATCAGAGGCAGGGAATCAGAGGCGGAAAATCAGAGGCGGGGAATCAGAGGAAGGGAATCAGATGTGCGGAATCGGAGATGGGGAATCAGAGGCAGGGAATCAGAGGCGGGGAATCAGAGGCGGGGAATCATAGGCAGGGAATCGGTTGTGCGGAATCAGAGATGGGGAATCAGATGTGGGGAATCAGAGGCAGTGAATCAGAGGCGGGGAAACAGAGGCGGGGAATCAAATATCGGGAATCAGAGGTGGGAAATCAGAGGTTGTGAATCAGAGGTTGTGAATCAGAGATGGGGAATCAAGGCGGGGAATCAGAGGCAGGGAATCAGACGCGGGGAATCAGAGGCGGGGATTCAGAGCTGGGGAATCAGAGGCGGTGAATCAGAGTTGGGGAATCAGAGGCAGGGAATCAGATATGGGGAATCAGAGGTGGGGAATCAGAGGTTGGGAATCAGAGGCAGGGAATCAGAGTCGGGGAAACAGAGGCGGGTAATCAGATATGGGGAATCAGAGGTGGCGAATCAAAGGCGGCGAAACAGAGATGGGGAATCAGGGCAGGGAATCAGAGGCAGGGAATCAAACACGGGGAATCAGAGCTGGGGCATCAGAGGCGGGGAATCAGAGTTGGGAATCAGAGGCGGGGAATCAGAGGCGGGGAAACAGAGGCGGGGAATCAGATATGGGGAATCAGAGGTGGGGAATCCGAGGTTGGGAATCAGAGGCAGGGAATCAGAGGCGGGGAATCAGAGGCGGGGAATCAGAGGAAGGGAATCAGATGTGCGGAATCGGAGATGGGGAATCAGAGGCAGGGAATCAGAGGCGGGGAATCAGATGCTGGGAATAAGAGGCCGGGAATCAGAGGTGGGGAATCAGATATGGGGAATCAGAGGTGGCGAATCAAAGGCGGTGAATCAGAGATGGGGAATCAGAGGAGGGGAATCAGAGGCAGGGAATCAGATGCGGGGAATCAGAGGCGGGGATTCAGAGCTGGGGAATCAGAGGCGGGGAATCAGAGTTGGGGAATCAGAGGCAGGGAATCAGATATGGGGAATCAGAGGCGGGGAATCAGAGGCGGGGAAACAGAGGCAGGGAATCAGATGTGGGGAATCAGAGGTGGGGAATCAGGGGCAGGGAATCAGTGGCAGGGAATCAGAGGCGGGGAATCAGAGGCGGGGAATCAAATGCAGGGAATCAGACACGGGGAATCAGAGGCGGGGAATCAGAGATGGGGAATCAGAGGCGGGGAATCAGAGGCAGGGAATCGGATGCCGGGAATCAGAGTGGGGGAATCTGAGCTGGGGAATCAGAGGCGGGGAATCAGAGTTGGGGAATCAGAGGCGGGGAATCAGATATGGGGAAATAGAGGCGGGGAATCAGATATGGGGAATCAGAGGTGTGGAATCAGAGGTTGGGAATCAGAGGCAGGGAATCAGAGTCGGGGAAACAGAGGCGGGGAATCAGATATGGGGAATCAGAGGTGGCGAATCAAAGGCGGTGAAACAGAGATGGGGAATCAGGGCAGGGAATCAGAGGCAGGGAATCAAACACGGGGAATCAGAGCTGGGGAATCAGAGGCGGGGAATCAGAGTTGGGAATCAGAGGCGGGGAACCTGAGGCGGGGAAACAGAGGCGGGGAATCAGATATGGGGAATCAGAGGTGGGGAATCCGAGGTTGGGAATCAGAGGCAGGGAATCAGAGGCGGAATATCAGAGGCGGGGAATCAGAGGAAGGGAATCAGATGTGCGGAATCTGAGATGGGGAATCAGAGGCAGGGAATCAGAGGCGGGGAATCAGAGGCGGGGAATCAGAGGCCGGGAATCAGATATGGGGAAACAGAGGCGGGGAATCCGAGGCGGGGAAACAGAGGCGGGGAATCAGATATGGGGAATCAGAGGTGGGGAATCAGAGGTTGGGAATCAGAGGCAGGGATTCAGAGGCTTGGAATCAGATGCAGGGAATCAGATGCGGGGAATCAGAGGCGGGGAATCAGAGCTGGGGAATCAGAGGTGGGGAATCAGATTTGGGGAATCAGAGGCGGGGAATCAGAGGCGTGGAAACAGAGGCGGGGATTCAGATATGGGGAATCAGAGGTGGGGAATCAGGGGCGTGGAATCAGAGGCAGGGAATTAGAAGTGGTGAATCAGAGATGGGGAATCAGAGGCAGGGAATCAGAATCAGAAGCGGGGTATCAGTGGCCGGGAATCAGAGGAAGGTAATCAGAGGCAGGGGATCAAACACGGGGAATCAGAGGCTGGGAATCAGAGCTGGGGAATTAGAGGCGGGGAATCAGAGCTGGGGAATCACAGGCGGGGAATCAGAGATGGGGAATCAGAGGCGGGGAATCAGAGGCAGGGAATCAGATGCGGGGAATCAGAGGCGGGGAATCAGAGCTGGCGAATCAGAGGCGGGGAATCAGAGGTGGGCAATCAGAGGATGGGAATCAGATATGGGGAATCAGAGGCGGGGAATCAGAGCTGGGGAATCACAGGCGGGGAATCAGAGTTGGGGAATCAGAGGCGGGGAATCAGATATGGGGAAACAGAGGCGGGGAATCAGAGGCGGTGAAACAGAGGCGGGGAATCAGATATTGGGAATCAGAGGTGGGGAATCAGAGGTTGGGAATCAGAGGCCTGGAATCAGAAGCGTGGAATCAGAGGCAGGGAATCAGATGCGGGGAATCAGAGGAGGGGAATCAGAGCTGGGGAATCAGAGGCGGGGTATTAGAGTTGGGGAATCAGAGGCGGGGAATCAGACGCGGGGAATCAGAGGGGGGGAATCATAGCTGGCGAATCAGAGGCGGGGAATCAGGGGTGGGCAATCAGAGGCCGGGAATCAGAGGTGGTGAATCAGAGATGGGGAATCAGAGGCGGGGAATCAGTGGCAGGGAATCAGATATGGGGAATCAGAGGCGTGGAATCAGAGGCAGGGAATCAGACACGGGGAATCAGACACGGGGAATCAGAGGTGGGGAATCAGAGATGGGGAATCAGAGGCGGTGAATCAGAGATGGGGAATCAGAGGCGGGGAATCAGAGGCAGGAAATCAGACACGGGGATTCAGAGGCTGGGAATCAGACGGGGGGAATCAAAGGCGGGGAATCAGAGCTGGGGAATCAGAGGCAGGGAATCAGAGGCGGGGAATCAGATATGGGGAATCAGAGGCTGGTATTCAGAGGCGGGGAATCAGAGGCAGGGAATCAGACACGGGGAATCAGAGGTGCGGAATCAGAGATGGGGAATCAGAGGCGGGGAATCAGAGTTGGGGATTCAGAGGCAGGGAATCGGATGTGCGGAATCAGAGATGGGGAATCAGAGGTGGGGAATCAGAGGCGGTGAATCAGAGATGGGGAATCAGAGGCGGGGAATCAGAGGCAGGAAATCAGACACGGGGATTCAGAGGCTGGGAATCAGACGGGGGGAATCAAAGCCGGGGAATCAGAGCTGGGGAATCAGAGGCAGGGAATCAGAGTTGGGGATTCAGAGACGGGGAATCTGATATGGGGAAACAGAGGCGGGCAAACAGAGGCGGGGAATTAGATATGGGGAATCAGATGTGGGGAATCAGAGGTGGTGAATCAGTGATGGGGAATCACAGGCGGGGAATCAGAGGCAGGGAATAGAACGCAGGGAATCAGAGGCAGGGAATCAGAGCTGGGGAATCAGAGGCGGGGAATCATAGTTGGGAATCAGAGGCGGGGAATCAGATATGGGGAAACAGAGGCGGGGAATCAGAGGCGGGGAAACAGAGGCGGGGAATCAGATATGGGGAATCGGATGCGGGGAATCAGAGGCGGGGAATCAGAGCTGGGGAATCAGAGGCGGGGAATCAGAGTTGGGGCATCAGAGGTGGGGAATCAAATATAGGGAATCAGAGGTGGGGAATCAGAGGTTGTGAATCAGAGATGGGGAATCAAGGCGGGGAATCAGAGGCAGGGAATCAGACGCGGGGAATCAGAGGCGGGGATTCAGAGCTGGGGAATCAGAGGCGGGGAATCAGAGTTGGGGAATCAGAGGCGGGGAATCAGAGGCGGGGAAACAGAGGCGGGGAATCAGATATGGGGAATCAGAGGTGGGGAATCAGAGGTTGGGAATCAGAAGCAGGGAATCAGAGGCGGGGAATCAGAGGCGGGGAATCAGAGGCAGGGAATCCGATGTGCAGAATCGGAGATGGGGAATCAGAGGCAGGGAATCAGAGGCGGGGAATCAGAGGCGGAGAATCAGAGGCCGGGAATCTGATATGGGGAAACAGAGGCGGGGAATCAGAGGCGGGGAAACAGAGGCGGGGAATCAGATATGGGGAATCAGAGGTGGGGAATCAGAGGTTGGGAATCAGAGGCAGGGAATCAGAGGCTGGGAATCAGATGCAGGGAATCAGATGCGGGGAATCAGAGGCGGGGAATCAGAGCTGGGGAATCAGAGGTGGGGAATCAGAGTTGGGGAATCAGAGTCGGGGACTTAGATATGGGGAAACAGAGGCGGGGAATCAGAGGCGGGGAAACAGACGCGGGGAATCAGAGGCGGGGATTCAGAGCTGGGGAATCAGAGGCGGGGAATCAGAGTTGGGGAATCAGAGGCGGGGAATCAGATATGGGGAATCAGAGGCGGGGAATCAGAGGCGGGGAAACAGAGGCAGGGAATCAGATATGGGGAATCAGAGGTGGGGTATCATGGGCAGGGAATCAGTGGCAGGGAATCAGAGGTGGGGAAACAGAGGCGGGGAATCAGAGGCAGGGAATCAGACACGGGGAATCAGATATGGGGAAACAGAGGCGGGGAATCAGAGGCGGGCAAACAGAGGCGGGGAATTAGATATGGGGAATCAGAGGTGGGGAATCAGAGGTGGTGAATCAGAGATGGGGAATCACAGGCGGGGAATCAGAGGCAGGGAATAGAACGCGGGGAATCAGAGGCGGGGAATCAGAGCTGGGGAATCAGAGGCGGGGAATCATAGTTGGGAATCAGAGGCGGGGAATCAGATATGGGGAAACAGAGGCGGGGAATCAAAGGCGGGGAAACAGAGGCGGGGAATCAGATATGGGGAATCGGATGCGGGGAATCAGAGGCGGGGAATGGGAGCTGGGGAATCAGAGGCGGGGTATCAGAGTTGGGGCATCTGAGGTGGGGAATTAGATATGGGGAAACAGAGGCGGGGAATCAGAGGCGGGGAAACAGAGGCGAGGAATCAGATATGGGGAATCAGAGGTGGGGAATCAGAGGCAGGGAATCAGATGTGCGGAATCAGAGATGGGGAATCAGAGGCAGGGAATCAGAGGCGGGGAATCAGAGGCGGGGAATCAGAGGAAGGGAATCAGATGTGCGGAATCGGAGATGGGGAATCAGAGGCAGGGAATCAGAGGCGGGGAATCAGATGCTGGGAATAAGAGGCCGGGAATCAGAGGTGGGGAATCAGATATGGGGAATCAGAGGTGGCGAATCAAAGGCGGTGAATCAGAGATGGGGAATCAGAGGAGGGGAATCAGAGGCAGGGAATCAGATGCGGGGAATCAGAGGCGGGGATTCAGAGCTGGGGAATCAGAGGCGGGGAATCAGAGTTGGGGAATCAGAGGCAGGGAATCAGATATGGGGAATCAGAGGCGGGGAATCAGAGGCGGGGAAACAGAGGCAGGGAATCAGATGTGGGGAATCAGAGGTGGGGAATCAGGGGCAGGGAATCAGTGGCAGGGAATCAGAGGCGGGGAATCAGAGGCGGGGAATCAAATGCAGAGAATCAGACACGGGGAATCAGAGGCGGGGAATCAGAGATGGGGAATCAGAGGCGGGGAATCAGAGGCAGGGAATCGGATGCCGGGAATCAGAGTGGGGGAATCTGAGCTGGGGAATCAGAGGCGGGGAATCAGAGTTGGGGAATCAGAGGCGGGGAATCAGATATGGGGAAATAGAGGCGGGGAATCAGATATGGGGAATCAGAGGTGTGGAATCAGAGGTTGGGAATCAGAGGCAGGGAATCAGAGTCGGGGAAACAGAGGCGGGGAATCAGATATGGGGAATCAGAGGTGGCGAATCAAAGGCGGTGAAACAGAGATGGGGAATCAGGGCAGGGAATCAGAGGCAGGGAATCAAACACGGGGAATCAGAGCTGGGGAATCAGAGGCGGGGAATCAGAGTTGGGAATCAGAGGCGGGGAACCTGAGGCGGGGAAACAGAGGCGGGGAATCAGATATGGGGAATCAGAGGTGGGGAATCCGAGGTTGGGAATCAGAGGCAGGGAATCAGAGGCAGAATATCAGAGGCGGGGAATCAGAGGAAGGGAATCAGATGTGCGGAATCTGAGATGGGGAATCAGAGGCAGGGAATCAGAGGCGGGGAATCAGAGGCGGGGAATCAGAGGCCGGGAATCAGATATGGGGAAACAGAGGCGGGGAATCCGAGGCGGGGAAACAGAGGCGGGGAATCAGATATGGGGAATCAGAGGTGGGGAATCAGAGGTTGGGAATCAGAGGCAGGGATTCAGAGGCTTGGAATCAGATGCAGGGAATCAGATGCGGGGAATCAGAGGCGGGGAATCAGAGCTGGGGAATCAGAGGTGGGGAATCAGATTTGGGGAATCAGAGGCGGGGAATCAGAGGCGTGGAAACAGAGGCGGGGATTCAGATATGGGGAATCAGAGGTGGGGAATCAGGGGCGTGGAATCAGAGGCAGGGAATTAGAAGTGGTGAATCAGAGATGGGGAATCAGAGGCAGGGAATCAGAATCAGAAGCGGGGTATCAGTGGCCGGGAATCAGAGGAAGGTAATCAGAGGCAGGGGATCAAACACGGGGAATCAGAGGCTGGGAATCAGAGCTGGGGAATTAGAGGCGGGGAATCAGAGCTGGGGAATCACAGGCGGGGAATCAGAGATGGGGAATCAGAGGCGGGGAATCAGAGGCAGGGAATCAGATGCGGGGAATCAGAGGCGGGGAATCAGAGCTGGCGAATCAGAGGCGGGGAATCAGAGGTGGGCAATCAGAGGATGGGAATCAGATATGGGGAATCAGAGGCGGGGAATCAGAGCTGGGGAATCACAGGCGGGGAATCAGAGTTGGGGAATCAGAGGCGGGGAATCAGATATGGGGAAACAGAGGCGGGGAATCAGAGGCGGTGAAACAGAGGCGGGGAATCAGATATTGGGAATCAGAGGTGGGGAATCAGAGGTTGGGAATCAGAGGCCTGGAATCAGAGGCGTGGAATCAGAGGCAGGGAATCAGATGCGGGGAATCAGAGGAGGGGAATCAGAGCTGGGGAATCAGAGGCGGGGTATTAGATTTGGGGAATCAGAGGCGGGGAATCAGATGCGGGGAATCAGAGGGGGGGAATCATAGCTGGCGAATCAGAGGCGGGGAATCAGGGGTGGGCAATCAGAGGCCGGGAATCAGAGGTGGTGAATCAGAGATGGGGAATCAGAGGCGGGGAATCAGTGGCAGGGAATCAGATATGGGGAATCAGAGGCGTGGAATCAGAGGCAGGGAATCAGACACGGGGAATCAGACACGGGGAATCAGAGGTGGGGAATCAGAGATGGGGAATCAGAGGCGGTGAATCAGAGATGGGGAATCAGAGGCGGGGAATCAGAGGCAGGAAATCAGACACGGGGATTCAGAGGCTGGGAATCAGACGGGGGGAATCAAAGGCGGGGAATCAGAGCTGGGGAATCAGAGGCAGGGAATCAGAGGCGGGGAATCAGATATGGGGAATCAGAGGCTGGTATTCAGAGGCGGGGAATCAGAGGCAGGGAATCAGACACGGGGAATCAGAGGTGCGGAATCAGAGATGGGGAATCAGAGGCGGGGAATCAGAGTTGGGGATTCAGAGGCAGGGAATCGGATGTGCGGAATCAGAGATGGGGAATCAGAGGTGGGGAATCAGAGGCGGTGAATCAGAGATGGGGAATCAGAGGCGGGGAATCAGAGGCAGGAAATCAGACACGGGGATTCAGAGGCTGGGAATCAGACGGGGGGAATCAAAGCCGGGGAATCAGAGCTGGGGAATCAGAGGCAGGGAATCAGAGTTGGGGATTCAGAGACGGGGAATCTGATATGGGGAAACAGAGGCGGGCAAACAGAGGCGGGGAATTAGATATGGGGAATCAGATGTGGGGAATCAGAGGTGGTGAATCAGTGATGGGGAATCACAGGCGGGGAATCAGAGGCAGGGAATAGAACGCAGGGAATCAGAGGCAGGGAATCAGAGCTGGGGAATCAGAGGCGGGGAATCATAGTTGGGAATCAGAGGCGGGGAATCAGATATGGGGAAACAGAGGCGGGGAATCAGAGGCGGGGAAACAGAGGCGGGGAATCAGATATGGGGAATCGGATGCGGGGAATCAGAGGCGGGGAATCAGAGCTGGGGAATCAGAGGCGGGGAATCAGAGTTGGGGCATCAGAGGTGGGGAATCAAATATAGGGAATCAGAGGTGGGGAATCAGAGGTTGTGAATCAGAGATGGGGAATCAAGGCGGGGAATCAGAGGCAGGGAATCAGACGCGGGGAATCAGAGGCGGGGATTCAGAGCTGGGGAATCAGAGGCGGGGAATCAGAGTTGGGGAATCAGAGGCGGGGAATCAGAGGCGGGGAAACAGAGGCGGGGAATCAGATATGGGGAATCAGAGGTGGGGAATCAGAGGTTGGGAATCAGAAGAAGGGAATCAGAGGCGGGGAATCAGAGGCGGGGAATCAGAGGCAGGGAATCCGATGTGCAGAATCGGAGATGGGGAATCAGAGGCAGGGAATCAGAGGCGGGGAATCAGAGGCGGAGAATCAGAGGCCGGGAATCTGATATGGGGAAACAGAGGCGGGGAATCAGAGGCGGGGAAACAGAGGCGGGGAATCAGATATGGGGAATCAGAGGTGGGGAATCAGAGGTTGGGAATCAGAGGCAGGGAATCAGAGGCTGGGAATCAGATGCAGGGAATCAGATGCGGGGAATCAGAGGCGGGGAATCAGAGCTGGGGAATCAGAGGTGGGGAATCAGAGTTGGGGAATCAGAGTCGGGGACTTAGATATGGGGAAACAGAGGCGGGGAATCAGAGGCGGGGAAACAGACGCGGGGAATCAGAGGCGGGGATTCAGAGCTGGGGAATCAGAGGCGGGGAATCAGAGTTGGGGAATCAGAGGCGGGGAATCAGATATGGGGAATCAGAGGCGGGGAATCAGAGGCGGGGAAACAGAGGCAGGGAATCAGATATGGGGAATCAGAGGTGGGGTATCATGGGCAGGGAATCAGTGGCAGGGAATCAGAGGCGGGGAAACAGAGGCGGGGAATCAGAGGCAGGGAATCAGACACGGGGAATCAGATATGGGGAAACAGAGGCGGGGAATCAGAGGCGGGCAAACAGAGGCGGGGAATTAGATATGGGGAATCAGAGGTGGGGAATCAGAGGTGGTGAATCAGAGATGGGGAATCACAGGCGGGGAATCAGAGGCAGGGAATAGAACGCGGGGAATCAGAGGCGGGGAATCAGAGCTGGGGAATCAGAGGCGGGGAATCATAGTTGGGAATCAGAGGCGGGGAATCAGATATGGGGAAACAGAGGCGGGGAATCAAAGGCGGGGAAACAGAGGCGGGGAATCAGATATGGGGAATCGGATGCGGGGAATCAGAGGCGGGGAATGGGAGCTGGGGAATCAGAGGCGGGGTATCAGAGTTGGGGCATCTGAGGTGGGGAATTAGATATGGGGAAACAGAGGCGGGGAATCAGAGGCGGGGAAACAGAGGCGAGGAATCAGATATGGGGAATCAGAGGTGGGGAATCAGAGGCAGGGAATCAGATGTGCGGAATCAGAGATGGGGAATCAGAGGCAAGGAATCAGAATCAGAAGCGGGGAATCAGAGGCCGGGAATCAGAGGCCGGGATTCAGATGCCGGGAATAAGAGGCCGGGAATCAGAGGTGGGGAATCAGAGTCCGGTAATCAGAGATGGGGATTCAGAGGCGGGGAATGATATATGGGGAATCAGAGGCGGGGAATCAGAGGCGGGGTTACAGAGGTGGGGAATCAGATATGGGGAATCAGAGGTGGCGAATCAAAGGCGGTGAATCAGAGATGGGGATTCAGAGGCGGGGAATCAGAGGCAGGGAATCAAACACGGGGAATCAGAGGCGGGGAATCAGAGCTGGGGAATCAGAGGCGGGGAATCAGAGTTGGGGAATCAGAGGCGGGGAATCAGATATGGGGAAACAGGGGCGGGGAATCAGAGGCAGGGAAACAGAGGCGGGGAATCAGATATGGGGAATCAGGGGTGGGGAATCAGAGGTTGGGAAACAGAGGCAGGGAATCAGAGGCGTGGAAACAGAGGCGGGGATTCAGATATGGGGAATCAGAGGTGGGGAATCAGGGGCGTGGAATCAGAGGCAGGGAATTAGATGTGGTGAATCAGAGATGGGGAATCAGATGCAGGGAATCAGAATCAGAAGCGGGGTATCAGTGGCCGGGAATCAGAGGCAGGGAATCAGATGCTGGGAATAAGAGGCCGGGAATCAGAGGTGGGGAATCAGAGTCCGGGAATCAGAGATGGGGATTCAGAGGCGGGGAATGAGATATGGAGAATCAGAGGCGGAGAATCAGAGGCCGGGAATCTGATATGGGGAAACAGAGGCGGGGAATCAGAGGCGGGGAAACAGAGGCGGGGAATCAGATATGGGGAATCAGAGGTGGTGAATCAGAGGTTGGGAATCAGAGGCAGGGAATCAGAGACTGGGAATCAGATGCAGGGAATCAGATGCGGGGAATCAGAGGCGAGGAATCAGAGCTGGGGAATCAGAGGTGGGGAATCAGAGTTGGGGAATCAGAGTCGGGGACTTAGATATGGGGAAACAGAGGCGGGGAATCAGAGGCGGGGAAACAGACGCGGGGAATCAGAGGCGGGGATTCAGAGCTGGGGAATCAGAGGCGGGGAATCAGAGTTGGGGAATCAGAGGCGGGGAATCAGATATGGGGAATCAGAGGCGGGGAATCAGAGGCGGGGAAACAGAGGCAGGGAATCAGATATGGGGAATCAGAGGTGGGGTATCAGGGGCAGGGAATCAGTGGCAGGGAATCAGAGGCGGGGAAACAGAGGCGGGGAATCAGAGGCAGGGAATCAGACACGGGGAATCAGATATGGGGAAACAGAGGCGGGGAATCAGAGGCGGACAAACAGAGGGGGGGAATTAGATATGGGGAATCAGAGGTGGGGAATCACAGGTGGTGAATCAGAGATGGGGAATCTCAGGCGGGGAATCAGAGGCAGGGAATAGAACGCGGGGAATCAGAGGCGGGGAATCAGAGCTGGGGAATCAGAGGCGGGGAATCATAGTTGGGAATCAGAGGCGGGGAATCAGATATGGGGAAACAGAGGCGGGGAAACAAAGGCGGGGAAACAGAGGCGGGGAATCAGATATGGGGAATCGGATGCGGGGAATCAGAGGCGGGGAATGGGAGCTGGGGAATCAGAGGCGGGGTATCAGAGTTGGGGCATCTGAGGTGGGGAATTAGATATGGGGAAACAGAGGCGGGGAATCAGAGGCGGGGAAACAGAGGCGAGGAATCAGATATGGGGAATCAGAGGTGGGGAATCAGAGGCAGGGAATCAGATGTGCGGAATCAGAGATGGGGAATCAGAGGCAGGGAATCAGAATCAGAAGCGGGGAATCAGAGGCCGGGAATCAGTGGCCGGGATTCAGATGCCGGGAATAAGAGGCCGGGAATCAGAGGTGGGGAATCAGAGTCCGGGAATCAGAGATGGGGATTCAGAGGCGGGGAATGATATATGGGGAATCAGAGGCGGGGAATCAGAGGCGGGGTTACAGAGGTGGGGAATCAGATATGGGGAATCAGAGGTGGCGAATCAAAGGCGGTGAATCAGAGATGGGGATTCAGAGGCGGGGAATCAGAGGCAGGGAATCAAACACGGGGAATCAGAGGCGGGGAATCAGAGCTGGGGAATCAGAGGCGGGGAATCAGAGTTGGGGAATCAGAGGCGGGGAATCAGATATGGGGAAACAGGGGCGGGGAATCAGAGGCAGGGAAACAGAGGCGGGGAATCAGATATGGGGAATCAGGGGTGGGGAATCAGAGGTTGGGAAACAGAGGCAGGGAATCAGAGGCGTGGAAACAGAGGCGGGGATTCAGATATGGGGAATCAGAGGTGGGGAATCAGGGGCGTGGAATCAGAGGCAGGGAATTAGATGTGGTGAATCAGAGATGGGGAATCAGATGCAGGGAATCAGAATCAGAAGCGGGGTATCAGTGGCCGGGAATCAGAGGCAGGGAATCAGATGCTGGGAATAAGAGGCCGGGAATCAGAGGTGGGGAATCAGAGTCCGGGAATCAGAGATGGGGATTCAGAGGCGGGGAATGAGATATGGAGAATCAGAGGCGGGGAATCAGAGGCCGGGAAACAGAGGTGGGGAATCAGATATGGGGAATCAGAGGTGGCGAATCAAAGGCGGTGAATCAGAGATGGGGAATCAGAGGCGGGGAATCAGAGGCAGGGAATCAGATGCGGGGAATCAGAGGCGGGGAATCAGAGCTGGCGAATCAGAGGCGGGGAATCAGAGGTGGGCAATCAGAGGCGGGGAATCGGATATGGGGAATCAGAGGCGGGGAATCAGAGGCGGGGAAACAGAGGCGGGGAATCAAATATAGGGAATCAGAGGTTGGGAATCAGAGGTTGTGAATCAGAGATGGTGAATCAAGGCGGGGAATCAGAGGCAGGGAATCAGACACGGGGAATCAGAGGCGGGGATTCAGAGCTGGGGAATCAGAGGCGGGGAATCAGAGTTGGGGAATCAGAGGCAGGGAATCAGATATGGGGAATCAGAGGTGTGGAATCAGAGGTTGGGAATCAGAGGCAGGGAATCAGAGGCTTGGAATCAGATGCAGGGAATCAGATGCGGGGAATCAGAGGCGGGGAATCAGAGCTGGGGAATCAGAGGTGGGGAATCAGATTTGGGGAATCAGAGGTGGGGACTTAGATATTGGGAAACAGAGGCGGGGAATCAAAGGCGGGGAAACAGAGGCGGGGAATCAGATATGGGGAATTAGAGGTGGGGAATCAGAGGCAGGGAATCAGATGTGCGGAATCAGAGATGGGGAATCAGAGGAAGGGAATCAGAATCAGAAGCAGGGAATCAGAGGCCGGGAATCAGAGGCCGGAATCAGATGATGGGAATCAGAGGCCTGGAATCAGAGGCGGGGAATCAGAGGCAGGGAATCAGATATGGGGAATCAGAGGCGGGGAATCAGAGGCGGGGAAACAGAGGCGGGGAATCAGATGTGGGGAATCAGAGGTGGGGAATCAGGGGCAGGGAATCAGTGGCAGGGAATCAGAGGCGGGGAATCAGAGGCGGGGAATCAGAGATGGGGAATCAGAGGCGGGGAATCAGAGGCAGGGAATCGGATGCCGGGAATCAGAGTCGGGGAATCAGAGCTGGGGAATCAGAGGCAGGGAATCAGAGTTGGGGAATCAGAGGCGGGGAATCAGATATGGGGAAATAGAGGCGGGGAATCAGATATGGGGAATCAGAGGTGTGGAATCAGAGGTTGGGAATCAGAGGCAGGGAATCAGAGTCCGGGAAACTGAGGCGGGGAATCAGATATTGGGAATCAGAGGTGGCGAATCAAAGGCGGTGAAACAGAGATGGGGAATCAGGGCAGGGAATAAGAGGCAGGGAATCAAACACGGGGAATCAGAGCTGGGGAATCAGAGGCGGGGAATCAGAGTTGGGAATCAGAGGTGGGGAATCAGAGGCGGGGAAACAGAGGCGGGGAATCAGATATGGGGAATCAGAGGTGGGGAATCCGAGGTTGGGAATCAGAGGCAGGGAATCAGAGGCGGAAAATCAGAGGCGGGGAATCAGAGGCAGGGAATCAAACACGGGGAATCAGAGGCGGGGAATCAGAGCTGGGGAATCAGAGGCGGGGAATCAGAGTTGGGGAATCAGAGGCGGGGAATCAGATATGGGGAAACAGGGGCGGGGAATCAGAGGCAGGGAAACAGAGGCGGGGAATCAGATATGGGGAATCTGGGGTGGGGAATCAGAGGTTGGGAATCAGAGGCAGGGAATCAGAGGCGTGGAAACAGAGGCGGGGATTCAGATATGGGGAATCAGAGGTGGGGAATCAGGGGCGTGGAATCAGAGGCAGGGAATTAGATGTGGTGAATCAGAGATGGGGAATCAGATGCAGGGAATCAGAATCAGAAGCGGGGTATCAGTGGCCGGGAATCAGAGGCAGGGAATCAGATGCTGGGAATAAGAGGCCGGGAATCAGAGGTGGGGAATCAGAGTCCGGGAATCAGAGATGGGGATTCAGAGGCGGGGAATGAGATATGGAGAATCAGAGACGGGGAATCAGAGGCCGGGAAACAGAGGTGGGGAATCAGATATGGGGAATCAGAGGTGGCGAATCAAAGGCGGTGAATCAGAGATGGGGAATCAGAGGCGGGGAATCAGAGGCAGGGAATCAGGTGCGGGGAATCAGAGGCGGGGAATCAGACCTGGCGAATCAGAGGCGGGGAATCAGAGGTGGGCAATCAGAGGCGGGGAATCAGATATGGGGAATCAGAGGCGGGGAATCAGAGGCAGGGAATCAGACACGGGGAATCAGAGGCGGGGAATCAGAGATGGGGAATCAGAGGCGGGGAATCAGAGGCAGGGAATTAGATGTGGTGAATCAGAGATGGGGAATCAGATGCAGGGAATCAGAATCAGAAGCGGGGTATCAGTGGCCGGGAATCAGAGGCAGGGAATCAGATGCTGGGAATAAGAGGCCGGGAATCAGAGGTGGGGAATCAGAGTCCGGGAATCAGAGATGGGGATTCAGAGGCGGGGAATGAGATATGGAGAATCAGAGACGGGGAATCAGAGGCCGGGAAACAGAGGTGGGGAATCAGATATGGGGAATCAGAGGTGGCGAATCAAAGGCGGTGAATCAGAGATGGGGAATCAGAGGCGGGGAATCAGAGGCAGGGAATCAGATGCGGGGAATCAGAGGCGGGGAATCAGACCTGGCGAATCAGAGGCGGGGAATCAGAGGTGGGCAATCAGAGGTGGGGAATCAGATATGGGGAATCAGAGGCGGGGAATCAGAGGCAGGGAATCAGACACGGGGAATCAGAGGCGGGGAATCAGAGATGGGGAATCAGAGGCGGGGAATCAGAGGCAGGGAATCAGACGCCGGGAATCAGAGTCGGGGAATCAGAGCTGGGGAATCAGAGGCGGGGAATCAGAGTTGGAGAATCAGAGGCGGGGATTCAGATATGGGGAAATAGAGGCGGGGAATCAGATATGGGGAATCAGAGGTGTGGAATCAGAGGTTGGGAATCAGAGGAAGGGAATCAGAGTCGGGGAAACAGAGGCGGGGAATCAGATATGTTGAATCAGAGGTGGCGAATCAAAGGCGGTGAAACAGAGATGGGGAATCAGGGCAGGGAATCAGAGGCAGGGAATCAAACACGGGGAATCAGAGGTGGGGAATCAGAGGTTGGGAATCAGAGGCAGGGAATCGGAGATGGGGAATCAGAGGCAGGGAATCAGAGGCGGGGAATCAGAGGCGGGGAATCAGAGGCCGGGAATCAGATGCGGGGAATCAGAGGCGGGGAATCAGAGCTGGGGAATCAGAGGTGGGGAATCAGATATGGGGAATCAGAGGTGGGGAATCAGAGGTTGGGAATCAGAGGCAGGGAATCAGAGGCTTGGAATCAGATGCAGGGAATCAGATGCGGGGAATCAGAGGCGGGGAATCAGAGGCGGGGAAACAGAGGCGGGGAATCAGATATGGGGAATCAGAGGTGGGGAATCAGAGGTTGGGAATCAGAAGCAGGGAATCAGACACGTGGAATCAGATATGGGGAAACAGAGGCGGGGAATCAGAGGCGGGCAAACAGAGGCGGGGAATTAGATATGGGGAATCAGAGGTGGGGAATCAGAGGTGGTGAATCAGAGATGGGGAATCACAGGCGGGGAATCAGAGGCAGGGAATAGAACGCGGGGAATCAGAGGCGGGGAATCAGAGCTGGGGAATCAGAGGCGGGGAATCATAGTTGGGAATCAGAGGCGGGGAATCAGATATGGGGAAACAGAGGCGGGGAATCAAAGGCGGGGAAACAGAGGCGGGGAATGAGATATGGGGAATCAGAGGTGGGGAATCAGGGGCGTGGAATCAGAGGCAGGGAATTAGAAGTGGTGAATCAGAGATGGGGAATCAGAGGCAGGGAATCAGAATCAGAAGCGGGGTATCAGTGGCCGGGAATCAGAGGAAGGTAATCAGAGGCAGGGGATCAAACACGGGGAATCAGAGGCTGGGAATCAGAGCTGGGGAATTAGAGGCGGGGAATCAGAGCTGGGGAATCACAGGCGGGGAATCAGAGATGGGGAATCAGAGGCGGGGAATCAGAGGCAGGGAATCAGATGCGGGGAATCAGAGGCGGGGAATCAGAGCTGGCGAATCAGAGGCGGGGAATCAGAGGTGGGCAATCAGAGGATGGGAATCAGATATGGGGAATCAGAGGCGGGGAATCAGAGCTGGGGAATCACAGGCGGGGAATCAGAGTTGGGGAATCAGAGGCGGGGAATCAGATATGGGGAAACAGAGGCGGGGAATCAGAGGCGGTGAAACAGAGGCGGGGAATCAGATATTGGGAATCAGAGGTGGGGAATCAGAGGTTGGGAATCAGAGGCCTGGAATCAGAGGCGTGGAATCAGAGGCAGGGAATCAGATGCGGGGAATCAGATGAGGGGAATCAGAGCTGGGGAATCAGAGGCGGGGTATTAGAGTTGGGGAATCAGAGTTGGGGAATCAGAGGCGGGGAATCTGATATGGGGAAACAGAGGCGGGGAATCAGAGGCGGTGAAACAGAGGCGGGGAATCAGATATTGGGAATCAGAGGTGGGGAATCAGAGGTTGGGAATCAGAGGCCTGGAATCAGAGGCGTGGAATCAGAGGCAGGGAATCAGATGCGGGGAATCAGAGGAGGGGAATCAGAGCTGGGGAATCAGAGGCGGGGTATTAGAGTTGGGGAATCAGAGGCGGGGAATCAGACGCGGGGAATCAGAGGGGGGGAATCATAGCTGGCGAATCAGAGGCGGGGAATCAGGGGTGGGCAATCAGAGGCCGGGAATCAGAGGTGGTGAATCAGAGATGGGGAATCAGAGGCGGGGAATCAGTGGCAGGGAATCAGATATGGGGAATCAGAGGCGTGGAATCAGAGGCAGGGAATCAGACACGTGGAATCAGACACGGGGAATCAGAGGTGGGGAATCAGAGATGGGGAATCAGAGGCGGTGAATCAGAGATGGGGAATCAGAGGCGGGGAATCAGAGGCAGGAAATCAGACACGGGGATTCAGAGGCTGGGAATCAGACGGGGGGAATCAAAGGCGGGGAATCAGAGCTGGGGAATCAGAGGCAGGGAATCAGAGGCGGGGAATCAGATATGGGGAATCAGAGGCTGGTATTCAGAGGCGGGGAATCAGAGGCAGGGAATCAGACACGGGGAATCAGAGGTGGGGAATCAGAGATGGGGAATCAGAGGCGGGGAATCAGAGTTGGGGATTCAGAGGCAGGGAATCGGATGTGCGGAATCAGAGATGGGGAATCAGAGGTGGGGAATCAGAGGCGGTGAATCAGAGATGGGGAATCAGAGGCGGGGAATCAGAGGCAGGAAATCAGACACGGGGATTCAGAGGCTGGGAATCAGACGGGGGGAATCAAAGGCGGGGAATCAGAGCTGGGGAATCAGAGGCAGGGAATCAGAGTTGGGGATTCAGAGACGGGGATTCAGATATGGGGAAACAGAGGCGGGCAAACAGAGGCGGGGAATTAGATATGGGGAATCAGATGTGGGGAATCAGAGGTGGTGAATCAGTGATGGGGAATCACAGGCGGGGAATCAGAGGCAGGGAATAGAACGCAGGGAATCAGAGGCAGGGAATCAGAGCTGGGGAATCAGAGGCGGGGAATCATAGTTGGGAATCAGAGGCGGGGAATCAGATATGTGGAAACAGAGGCGGGGAATCAGAGGCGGGGAAACAGAGGCGGGGAATCAGATATGGGGAATCGGATGCGCGGAATCAGAGGCGGGGAATCAGAGCTGGGGAATCAGAGGCGGGGAATCAGAGTTGGGGCATCAGAGGTGGGGAATCAAATATAGGGAATCAGAGGTGGGGAATCAGAGGTTGTGAATCAGAGATGGGGAATCAAGGCGGGGAATCAGAGGCAGGGAATCAGACGCGGGGAATCAGAGGCGGGGATTCAGAGCTGGGGAATCAGAGGCGGGGAATCAGAGTTGGGGAATCAGAGGCGGGGAATCAGAGGCGGGGAAACAGAGGCGGGGAATCAGATATGGGGAATCAGAGGTGGGGAATCAGAGGTTGGGAATCAGAAGCAGGGAATCAGAGGCGGGGAATCAGAGGCGGGGAATCAGAGGCAGGGAATCCGATGTGCGGAATCGGAGATGGGGAATCAGAGGCAGGGAATCAGAGGCGGGGAATCAGAGGCGGAGAATCAGAGGCCGGGAATCTGATATGGGGAAACAGAGGCGGGGAATCAGAGGCGGGGAAACAGAGGCGGGGAATCAGATATGGGGAATCAGAGGTGGGGAATCAGAGGTTGGGAATCAGAGGCAGGGAATCAGAGGCTGGGAATCAGATGCAGGGAATCAGATGCGGGGAATCAGAGGCGGGGAATCAGAGCTGGGGAATCAGAGGTGGGGAATCAGAGTTGGGGAATCAGAGTCGGGGACTTAGATATGGGGAAACAGAGGCGGGGAATCAGAGGCGGGGAAACAGACGCGGGGAATCAGAGGCGGGGATTCAGAGCTGGGGAATCAGAGGCGGGGAATCAGAGTTGGGGAATCAGAGGCGGGGAATCAGATATGGGGAATCAGAGGCGGGGAATCAGAGGCGGGGAAACAGAGGCAGGGAATCAGATATGGGGAATCAGAGGTGGGGTATCATGGGCAGGGAATCAGTGGCAGGGAATCAGAGGCGGGGAAACAGAGGCGGGGAATCAGAGGCAGGGAATCAGACACGGGGAATCAGAGATGGGGAAACAGAGGTGGGGAATCAGAGGCGGGCAAACAGAGGCGGGGAATTAGATATGGGGAATCAGAGGTGGGGAATCAGAGGTGGTGAATCAGAGATGGGGAATCACAGGCGGGGAATCAGAGGCAGGGAATAGAACGCGGGGAATCAGAGGCGGGGAATCAGAGGCAGGGAATCAGATGCTGGGAATAAGAGGCTGGGAATCAGAGGTGGGGAATCAGAGTCCGGAAATCAGAGATGGGGATTCAGAGGCGGGGAATGAGATATGGAGAATCAGAGGCGGGGAATCAGAGGCCGGGAAACAGAGGTGGGGAATCAGATATGGGGAATCAGAGGTGGCGAATCAAAGGCGGTGAATCAGAGATGGGGAATCAGAGGCGGGGAATCAGAGGCAGGGAATCAGATGCGGGGAATCAGAGGCGGGGAATCAGAGCTGGCGAATCAGAGGCGGGGAATCAGAGGTGGGCAATCAGAGGCGGGGAATCGGATATGGGGAATCAGAGGCGGGGAATCAGAGGCGGGGAAACAGAGGCGGGGAATCAAATATAGGGAATCAGAGGTGGGGAATCAGAGGTTGTGAATCAGAGATGGTGAATCAAGGCGGGGAATCAGAGGCAGGGAATCAGACACGGGGAATCAGAGGCGGGGATTCAGAGCTGGGGAATCAGAGGCGGGGAATCAGAGTTGGGGAATCAGAGGCAGGGAATCAGATATGGGGAATCAGAGGTGTGGAATCAGAGGTTGGGAATCAGAGGCAGGGAATCAGAGGCTTGGAATCAGATGCAGGGAATCAGATGTGGGGAATCAGAGGCGGGGAATCAGAGCTGGGGAATCAGAGGTGGGGAATCAGATTTGGGGAATCAGAGGTGGGGACTTAGATATTGGGAAACAGAGGCGGGGAATCAGAGGCGGGGAAACAGAGGCGGGGAATCAGATATGGGGAATTAGAGGTGGGGAATCAGAGGCAGGGAATCAGATGTGCGGAATCAGAGATGGGGAATCAGAGGCAGGGAATCAGAATCAGAAGCAGGGAATCAGAGGCCGGGAATCAGAGGCCGGAATCAGATGATGGGAATCAGAGGCCTGGAATCAGAGGCGGGGAATCAGAGGCAGGGAATCAGATATGGGGAATCAGAGGCGGGGAATCAGAGGCGGGGAAACAGAGGCGGGGAATCAGATGTGGGGAATCAGAGGTGGGGAATCAGGGGCAGGGAATCAGTGGCAGGGAATCAGAGGCGGGGAATCAGAGGCGGGGAATCAGAGATGGGGAATCAGAGGCGGGGAATCAGAGGCAGGGAATCGGATGCCGGGAATCAGAGTCGGGGAATCAGAGCTGGGGAATCAGAGGCAGGGAATCAGAGTTGGGGAATCAGAGGCGGGGAATCAGATATGGGGAAATAGAGGCGGGGAATCAGATATGGGGAATCAGAGGTGTGGAATCAGAGGTTGGGAATCAGAGGCAGGGAATCAGAGTCCGGGAAACTGAGGCGGGGAATCAGATATTGGGAATCAGAGGTGGCGAATCAAAGGCGGTGAAACAGAGATGGGGAATCAGGGCAGGGAATAAGAGGCAGGGAATCAAACACGGGGAATCAGAGCTGGGGAATCAGAGGCGGGGAATCAGAGTTGGGAATCAGAGGTGGGGAATCAGAGGCGGGGAAACAGAGGCGGGGAATCAGATATGGGGAATCAGAGGTGGGGAATCCGAGGTTGGGAATCAGAGGCAGGGAATCAGAGGCGGAAAATCAGAGGCGGGGAATCAGAGGCATGGAATCAAACACGGGGAATCAGAGGCGGGGAATCAGAGCTGGGGAATCAGAGGCGAAGAATCAGAGTTGGGGAATCAGAGGCGGGGAATCAGATATGGGGAAACAGGGGCGGGGAATCAGAGGCAGGGAAACAGAGGCGGGGAATCAGATATGGGGAATCAGGGGTGGGGAATCAGAGGTTGGGAATCAGAGGCAGGGAATCAGAGGCGTGGAAACAGAGGCGGGGATTCAGATATGGGGAATCAGAGGTGGGGAATCAGGGGCGTGGAATCAGAGGCAGGGAATTAGATGTGGTGAATCAGAGATGGGGAATCAGATGCAGGGAATCAGAATCAGAAGCGGGGTATCAGTGGCCGGGAATCAGAGGCAGGGAATCAGATGCTGGGAATAAGAGGCCGGGAATCAGAGGTGGGGAATCAGAGTCCGGGAATCAGAGATGGGGATTCAGAGGCGGGGAATGAGATATGGAGAATCAGAGGCGGGGAATCAGAGGCCGGGAAACAGAGGTGGGGAATCAGATATGGGGAATCAGATGTGGCGAATCAAAGGCGGTGAATCAGAGATGGGGAATCAGAGGCGGGGAATCAGAGGCAGGGAATCAGATGCGGGGAATCAGAGGCGGGGAATCAGACCTGGCGAATCAGAGGCGGGGAATCAGAGGTGGGCAATCAGAGGCGGGGAATCAGATATGGGGAATCAGAGGCGGGGAATCAGAGGCAGGGAATCAGACACGGGGAATCAGAGGCGGGGAATCAGAGATGGGGAATCAGAGGCGGGGAATCAGAGGCAGGGAATCGGACGCCGGGAATCAGAGTCGGGGAATCAGAGCTGGGGAATCAGAGGCGGGGAATCAGAGTTGGAGAATCAGAGGCGGGGATTCAGATATGGGGAAATAGAGGCGGGGAATCAGATATGGGGAATCAGAGGTGTGGAATCAGAGGTTGGGAATCAGAGGAAGGGAATCAGAGTCGGGGAAACAGAGGCGGGGAATCAGATATGTTGAATCAGAGGTGGCGAATCAAAGGCGGTGAAACAGAGATGGGGAATCAGGGCAGGGAATCAGAGGCAGGGAATCAAACACGGGGAATCAGAGGTGGGGAATCAGAGGTTGGGAATCAGAGGCAGGGAATCGGAGATGGGGAATCAGAGGCAGGGAATCAGAGGCGGGGAATCAGAGGCGGGGAATCAGAGGCCGGGAATCAGATGCGGGGAATCAGAGGCGGGGAATCAGAGCTGGGGAATCAGAGGTGGGGAATCAGATATGGGGAATCAGAGGTGGGGAATCAGAGGTTGGGAATCAGAGGCAGGGAATCAGAGGCTTGGAATCAGATGCAGGGAATCAGATGCGGGGAATCAGAGGCGGGGAATCAGAGGCGGGGAAACAGAGGCGGGGAATCAGATATGGGGAATCAGAGGTGGGGAATCAGAGGTTGGGAATCAGAAGCAGGGAATCAGACACGTGGAATCAGATATGGGGAAACAGAGGCGGGGAATCAGAGGCGGGCAAACAGAGGCGGGGAATTAGATATGGGGAATCAGAGGTGGGGAATCAGAGGTGGTGAATCAGAGATGGGGAATCACAGGCGGGGAATCAGAGGCAGGGAATAGAACGCGGGGAATCAGAGGCGGGGAATCAGAGCTGGGGAATCAGAGGCGGGGAATCATAGTTGGGAATCAGAGGCGGGGAATCAGATATGGGGAAACAGAGGCGGGGAATCAAAGGCGGGGAAACAGAGGCGGGGAATGAGATATGGGGAATCGGATGCGGGGAATCAGAGGCGGGGAATGGGAGCTGGGGAATCAGAGGCGGGGTATCAGAGTTGGGGCATCTGAGGTGGGGAATTAGATATGGGGAAACAGAGGCGGGGAATCAGAGGCGGGGAAACAGAGGCGAGGAATCAGATATAGGGAATCAGAGGTGGGGAATCAGAGGCAGGGAATCAGATGTGCGGAATCAGAGATGGGGAATCAGAGGCAGGGAATCAGAATCAGAAGCGGGGAATCAGAGGCCGGGAATCAGAGGCCGGGATTCAGATGCCGGGAATAAGAGGCCGGGAATCAGAGGTGGGGAATCAGAGTCCGGGAATCAGAGATGGGGATTCAGAGGCGGGGAATGATATGTGGGGAATCAGAGGCGGGGAATCAGAGGCGGG
This sequence comes from Narcine bancroftii, assembly GCF_036971445.1. Lineage (NCBI taxonomy): Eukaryota > Metazoa > Chordata > Chondrichthyes > Torpediniformes > Narcinidae > Narcine > Narcine bancroftii. Next base: position 3,378,871 of record NW_027211883.1, read on the forward strand.
GTAACAGAGGTGGGGAATCAGATATGGGGAATCAGAGGTGGCGAATCAAAGGTGGTGAATCAGAGATGGGGAATCAGAGGCGGGGAATCAGAGGCAGGGAATCAAACACGGGGAATCAGAGGCGGGGAATCAGAGCTGGGGAATCAGAGGCGGGGAATCAGAGTTGGGGAATCAGAGGCGGGGAATCAGATATGGGGAAACAGGGGCGGGGAATCAGAGGCAGGGAAACAGAGGCGGGGAATCAGATATGGGGAATCAGGGGTGGGGAATCAGAGGTTGGGAATCAGAGGCAGGGAATCAGAGGCGTGGAAACAGAGGCGGGGATTCAGATATGGGGAATCAGAGGTGGGGAATCAGGGGCGTGGAATCAGAGGCAGGGAATTAGAAGTGGTGAATCAGAGATGGGGAATCAGAGGCAGGGAATCAGAATCAGAAGCGGGGTATCAGTGGCCGGGAATCAGAGGAAGGTAATCAGAGGCAGGGGATCAAACACGGGGAATCAGAGGCTGGGAATCAGAGCTGGGGAATTAGAGGCGGGGAATCAGAGCTGGGGAATCACAGGCGGGGAATCAGAGATGGGGAATCAGAGGCGGGGAATCAGAGGCAGGGAATCAGATGCGGGGAATCAGAGGCGGGGAATCAGAGCTGGCGAATCAGAGGCGGGGAATCAGAGGTGGGCAATCAGAGGATGGGAATCAGATATGGGGAAACAGAGGCGGGAAATCAGAGCTGGGGAATCACAGGCGGGGAATCAGAGTTGGGGAATCAGAGGTGGCGAATCAAAGGCGGTGAAACAGAGATGGGGAATCAGGGCAGGGAATCAGAGGCAGGGAATCAAACACGGGGAATCAGAGGTGGGGAATCAGAGGTTGGGAAACAGAGGCAGGGAATCGGAGATGGGGAATCAGAGGCAGGGAATCAGAGGCGGGGAATCAGAGGCGTGGAATCAGAGGCCGGGAATCAGATATGGGGAAACTGAGGCGGGGAATCCGAGGCGGGGAAACAGAGGCGGGGAATCAGATATGGGGAATCAGAGGTGGGGAATCAGAGGTTGGGAATCAGAGGCAGGGAATCAGAGGCTTGGAATCAGATGCATGGAATCAGATGCGGGGAATCAGAGGCGGGGAATCAGAGCTGGGGAATCAGAGGTGGGGAATCAGATTTGGGGAATCATAGGTGGGGACTTAGATATTGGGAAACAGAGGCGGGGAATCAGAGGCGGGGAAACAGAGGCGGGGAATCAGGGCAGGGAATCAGAGGCAGGGAATCAAACACGGGGAATCAGAGGTGGGGAATCAGAGGTTGGGAAACAGAGGCAGGGAATCGGAGATGGGGAATCAGAGGCAGGGAATCAGAGGCGGGGAATCAGAGGCGTGGAATCAGAGGCCGGGAATCAGATATGGGGAAACTGAGGCGGGGAATCCGAGGCGGGGAAACAGAGGCGGGGAATCAGATATGGGGAATCAGAGGTGGGGAATCAGAGGTTGGGAATCAGAGGCAGGGAATCAGAGGCTTGGAATCAGATGCAGGGAATCAGATGCGGGGAATCAGAGGCGGGGAATCAGAGCTGGGGAATCAGAGGTGGGGAATCAGATTTGGGGAATCATAGGTGGGGACTTAGATATTGGGAAACAGAGGCGGGGAATCAGAGGCGGGGAAACAGAGGCGGGGAATCAGATATGGGGAATTAGAGGTGGGGAATCAGAGGCAGGGAATCAGATGTGCGGAATCAGAGATGGGGAATCAGAGGCAGGGAATCAGAATCAGAAGCAGGGAATCAGAGGCCGGGAATCAGAGGCCGGAATCAGATGATGGGAATCAGAGGCCTGGAATCAGAGGCGGGGAATCAGAGGCAGGGAATCAGATATGGGGAATCAGAGGCGGGGAATCAGAGGCAGGGAAACAGAGGCGGGGAATCAGATGTGGGGAATCAGAGGTGGGGAATCGGGGGCAGGGAATCAGTGGCAGGGAATCAGAGGCGGGGAATCAGAGGCGGGGAATCAAAGGCAGGGAATCAGACACGGGGAATCAGAGGCGGGGAATCAGAGATGGGGAATCAGAGGCGGGGAATCAGAGGCAGGGAATCGGATGCCGGGAATCAGAGTCGGGGAATCAGAGCTGGGGAATCAGAGGCAGGGAATCAGAGTTGGGGAATCAGAGGCGGGGAATCAGATATGGGGAAATAGAGGCGGGGAATCAGATATGGGGAATCAGAGGTGTGGAATCAGAGGTTGGGAATCAGAGGCAGGGAATCAGAGTCCGGGAAACTGAGGCGGGGAATCAGATATTGGGAATCAGAGGTGGCGAATCAAAGGCGGTGAAACAGAGATGGGGAATCAGGGCAGGGAATAAGAGGCAGGGAATCAAACACGGGGAATCAGAGCTGGGGAATCAGAGGCGGGGAATCAGAGTTGGGAATCAGAGGTGGGGAATCAGAGGCGGGGAAACAGAGGCGGGGAATCAGATATGGGGAATCAGAGGTGGGGAATCCGAGGTTGGGAATCAGAGGCAGGGAATCAGAGGCGGAAAATCAGAGGCGGGGAATCAGAGGAAGGGAATCAGATGTGCGGAATCGGAGATGGGGAATCAGAGGCAGGGAATCAGAGGCGGGGAATCAGAGGCCGGGAATCAGAGGCCGGGAATCAGATATGGGGAAACAGAGGCGGGGAATCCGAGGCGGGGAAACGGAGGCGGGGAATCAGATATGGGGAATCAGAGGTGGGGAATCAGAGGTTGGGAATCAGAGGCAGGGAATCAGAGGCTTGGAATCAGATGCAGGGAATCAGATGCGGGGAATCAGATGCGGGGAATCAGAGCTGGGGAATCAGAGGTGGGGAATCAGATATGGGGAAATAGAGGCGGGGAATCAGATATGGGGAATCAGAGGTGTGGAATCAGAGGTTGGGAATCAGAGGCAGGGAATCAGAGTCCGGGAAACTGAGGCGGGGTATCAGATATTGGGAATCAGAGGTGGCGAATCAAAGGCGGTGAAACAGAGATGGGGAATCAGGGCAGGGAATAAGAGGCAGGGAATCAAACACGGGGAATCAGAGCTGGGGAATCAGAGGCGGGGAATCAGAGTTGGGAATCAGAGGTGGGGAATCAGAGGCGGGGAAACAGAGGCGGGGAATCAGATATGGGGAATCAGAGGTGGGGAATCCGAGGTTGGGAATCAGAGGCAGGGAATCAGAGGCGGAAAATCAGAGGCGGGGAATCAGAGGAAGGGAATCAGATGTGCGGAATCGGAGATGGGGAATCAGAGGCAGGGAATCAGAGGCGGGGAATCAGAGGCGGGGAATCAGAGGCCGGGAATCAGATATGGGGAAACAGAGGCGGGGAATCCGAGGCGGGGAAACGGAGGCGGGGAATCAGATATGGGGAATCAGAGGTGGGGAATCAGAGGTTGGGAATCAGAGGCAGGGAATCAGAGGCTTGGAATCAGATGCAGGGAATCAGATGCGGGGAATCAGATGCGGGGAATCAGAGCTGGGGAATCAGAGGTGGGGAATCAGATTTGGGGAATCAGAGGCGGGGACTTAGATATTGGGAAACAGAGGCGGGGAATCAGAGGCGGGGAAACCCAGGCGGGGAATCAGATATGGGGAATCAGAGGTGGGGAATCAGAGGCAAGGAATCAAATGTGCGGAATCAGAGATGGGGAATCAGAGGCAGGGAATCAGAATCAGAAGCAGGGAATCAGAGGCCGGGAATCAGAGGCCGGACTCAGATGCTGGGAATCAGAGGCCTGGAATCAGAGGCGGGGAATCAGAGGCAGGGAATCAGATGCGGGGAATCAGAGGCGGGGAATCAGAGCTGGGGAATCAGAGGCGGGGATTCAGAGTTGGGGAATCAGAGGCGGGGAATCAGAGGCGGGGAAACAGAGGCGGGGAATCAGATATGGGGAATCAGAGGTGGGGAATCAGAGGTTGGGAATCAGAAGCAGGGAATCAGACACGTGGAATCAGATATGGGGAAACAGAGGCGGGGAATCAGAGGCGGGCAAACAGAGGCGGGGAATTAGATATGGGGAATCAGAGGTGGGGAATCAGAGGTGGTGAATCAGAAATGGGGAATCACAGGCGGGGAATCAGAGGCAGGGAATAGAACGCGGGGAATCAGAGGCGGGGAATCAGAGCTGGGGAATCAGAGGCGGGGAATCATAGTTGGGAATCAGAGGCGGGGAATCAGATATGGGGAAACAGAGGCGGGGAATCAAAGGCGGGGAAACAGAGGCGGGGAATGAGATATGGGGAATCGGATGCGGGGAATCAGAGGCGGGGAATGGGAGCTGGGGAATCAGAGGCGGGGTATCAGAGTTGGGGCATCTGAGGTGGGGAATTAGATATGGGGAAACAGAGGCGGGGAATCAGAGGCGGGGAAACAGAGGCGAGGAATCAGATATAGGGAATCAGAGGTGGGGAATCAGAGGCAGGGAATCAGATGTGCGGAATCAGAGATGGGGAATCAGAGGCAGGGAATCAGAATCAGAAGCGGGGAATCAGAGGCCGGGAATCAGAGGCCGGGATTCAGATGCCGGGAATAAGAGGCCGGGAATCAGAGGTGGGGAATCAGAGTCCGGGAATCAGAGATGGGGATTCAGAGGCGGGGAATGATATATGGGGAATCAGAGGCGGGGAATCAGAGGCGGGGTAACAGAGGTGGGGAATCAGATATGGGGAATCAGAGGTGGCGAATCAAAGGCGGTGAATCAGAGATGGGGAATCAGAGGCGGGGAATCAGAGGCAGGGAATCAAACACGGGGAATCAGAGGCGGGGAATCAGAGCTGGGGAATCAGAGGCGGGGAATCAGAGTTGGGGAATCAGAGGCGGGGAATCAGATATGGGGAAACAGGGGCGGGGAATCAGAGGCAGGGAAACAGAGGCGGGGAATCAGATATGGGGAATCAGGGGTGGGGAATCAGAGGGTGGGAATCAGAGGCAGGGAATCAGAGGCGTGGAAACAGAGGCGGGGATTCAGATATGGGGAATCAGAGGTGGGGAATCAGGGGCGTGGAATCAGAGGCAGGGAATTAGAAGTGGTGAATCAGAGATGGGGAATCAGAGGCAGGGAATCAGAATCAGAAGCGGGGTATCAGTGGCCGGGAATCAGAGGAAGGTAATCAGAGGCAGGGGATCAAACACGGGGAATCAGAGGCTGGGAATCAGAGCTGGGGAATTAGAGGCGGGGAATCAGAGCTGGGGAATCACAGGCGGGGAATCAGAGATGGGGAATCAGAGGCGGGGAATCAGAGGCAGGGAATCAGATGCGGGGAATCAGAGGCGGGGAATCAGAGCTGGCGAATCAGAGGCGGGGAATCAGAGGTGGGCAATCAGAGGATGGGAATCAGATATGGGGAATCAGAGGCGGGGAATCAGAGCTGGGGAATCACAGGCGGGGAATCAGAGTTGGGGAATCAGAGGCGGGGAATCAGATATGGGGAAACAGAGGCGGGGAATCAGAGGCGGTGAAACAGAGGCGGGGAATCAGATATTGGGAATCAGAGGTGGGGAATCAGAGGTTGGGAATCAGAGGCCTGGAATCAGAGGCGTGGAATCAGAGGCAGGGAATCAGATGCGGGGAATCAGAGGAGGGGAATCAGAGCTGGGGAATCAGAGGCGGGGTATTAGAGTTGGGGAATCAGAGTTGGGGAATCAGAGGCGGGGAATCTGATATGGGGAAACAGAGGCGGGGAATCAGAGGCGGTGAAACAGAGGCGGGGAATCAGATATTGGGAATCAGAGGTGGGGAATCAGAGGTTGGGAATCAGAGGCCTGGAATCAGAGGCGTGGAATCAGAGGCAGGGAATCAGATGCGGGGAATCAGAGGAGGGGAATCAGAGCTGGGGAATCAGAGGCGGGGTATTAGAGTTGGGGAATCAGAGGCGGGGAATCAGACGCGGGGAATCAGAGGGGGGGAATCATAGCTGGCGAATCAGAGGCGGGGAATCAGGGGTGGGCAATCAGAGGCCGGGAATCAGAGGTGGTGAATCAGAGATGGGGAATCAGAGGCGGGGAATCAGTGGCAGGGAATCAGATATGGGGAATCAGAGGCGTGGAATCAGAGGCAGGGAATCAGACACGGGGAATCAGACACGGGGAATCAGAGGTGGGGAATCAGAGATGGGGAATCAGAGGCGGTGAATCAGAGATGGGGAATCAGAGGCGGGGAATCAGAGGCAGGAAATCAGACACGGGGATTCAGAGGCTGGGAATCAGACGGGGGGAATCAAAGGCGGGGAATCAGAGCTGGGGAATCAGAGGCAGGGAATCAGAGGCGGGGAATCAGATATGGGGAATCAGAGGCTGGTATTCAGAGGCGGGGAATCAGAGGCAGGGAATCAGACACGGGGAATCAGAGGTGGGGAATCAGAGATGGGGAATCAGAGGCGGGGAATCAGAGTTGGGGATTCAGAGGCAGGGAATCGGATGTGCGGAATCAGAGATGGGGAATCAGAGGTGGGGAATCAGAGGCGGTGAATCAGAGATGGGGAATCAGAGGCGGGGAATCAGAGGCAGGAAATCAGACACGGGGATTCAGAGGCTGGGAATCAGACGGGGGGAATCAAAGGCGGGGAATCAGAGCTGGGGAATCAGAGGCAGGGAATCAGAGTTGGGGATTCAGAGACGGGGAATCAGATATGGGGAAACAGAGGCGGGCAAACAGAGGCGGGGAATTAGATATGGGGAATCAGATGTGGGAAATCAGAGGTGGTGAATCAGTGATGGGGAATCACAGGCGGGGAATCAGAGGCAGGGAATAGAACGCAGGGAATCAGAGGCAGGGAATCAGAGCTGGGGAATCAGAGGCGGGGAATCATAGTTGGGAATCAGAGGCGGGGAATCAGATATGGGGAAACAGAGGCGGGGAATCAGAGGCGGGGAAACAGAGGCGGGGAATCAGATATGGGGAATCGGATGCGGGGAATCAGAGGCGGGGAATCAGAGCTGGGGAATCAGAGGCGGGGAATCAGAGTTGGGGCATCAGAGGTGGGGAATCAAATATAGGGAATCAGAGGTGGGGAATCAGAGGTTGTGAATCAGAGATGGGGAATCAAGGCGGGGAATCAGAGGCAGGGAATCAGACGCGGGGAATCAGAGGCGGGGATTCAGAGCTGGGGAATCAGAGGCGGGGAATCAGAGTTGGGGAAACAGAGGCGGGGAATCAGAGGCGGGGAAACAGAGGCGGGGAATCAGATATGGGGAATCAGAGGTGGGGAATCAGAGGTTGGGAATCAGAAGCAGGGAATCAGAGGCGGGGAATCAGAGGCGGGGAATCAGAGGCAGGGAATCCGATGTGCGGAATCGGAGATGGGGAATCAGAGGCAGGGAATCAGAGGCGGGGAATCAGAGGCGGAGAATCAGAGGCCGGGAATCTGATATGGGGAAACAGAGGCGGGGAATCAGAGGCGGGGAAACAGAGGCGGGGAATCAGATATGGGGAATCAGAGGTGGGGAATCAGAGGTTGGGAATCAGAGGCAGGGAATCAGAGGCTGGGAATCAGATGCAGGGAATCAGATGCGGGGAATCAGAGGCGGGGAATCAGAGCTGGGGAATCAGAGGTGGGGAATCAGAGTTGGGGAATCAGAGTCGGGGACTTAGATATGGGGAAACAGAGGCGGGGAATCAGAGGCGGGGAAACAGACGCGGGGAATCAGAGGCGGGGATTCAGAGCTGGGGAATCAGAGGCGGGGAATCAGAGTTGGGGAATCAGAGGCGGGGAATCAGATATGGGGAATCAGAGGCGGGGAATCAGAGGCGGGGAAACAGAGGCAGGGAATCAGATATGGGGAATCAGAGGTGGGGTATCATGGGCAGGGAATCAGTGGCAGGGAATCAGAGGCGGGGAAACAGAGGCGGGGAATCAGAGGCAGGGAATCAGACACGGGGAATCAGATATGGGGAAACAGAGGTGGGGAATCAGAGGCGGGCAAACAGAGGCGGGGAATTAGATATGGGGAATCAGAGGTGGGGAATCAGAGGTGGTGAATCAGAGATGGGGAATCACAGGCGGGGAATCAGAGGCAGGGAATAGAACGCGGGGAATCAGAGGCGGGGAATCAGAGCTGGGGAATCAGAGGCGGGGAATCATAGTTGGGAATCAGAGGCGGGGAATCAGATATGGGGAAACAGAGGCGGGGAATCAAAGGCGGGGAAACAGAGGCGGGGAATCAGATATGGGGAATCGGATGCGGGGAATCAGAGGTGGGGAATGGGAGCTGGGGAATCAGAGGCGGGGTATCAGAGTTGGGGCATCTGAGGTGGGGAATTAGATATGGGGAAACAGAGGCGGGGAATCAGAGGCGGGGAAACAGAGGCGAGGAATCAGATATGGGGAATCAGAGGTGGGGAATCAGAGGCAGGGAATCAGATGTGCGGAATCAGAGATGGGGAATCAGAGGCAGGGAATCAGAATCAGAAGCGGGGAATCAGAGGCCGGGAATCAGAGGCCGGGATTCAGATGCCGGGAATAAGAGGCCGGGAATCAGAGGTGGGGAATCAGAGTCCGGGAATCAGAGATGGGGATTCAGAGGCGGGGAATGATATATGGGGAATCAGAGGCGGGGAATCAGAGGCGGGGTTACAGAGGTGGGGAATCAGATATGGGGAATCAGAGGTGGCGAATCAAAGGCGGTGAATCAGAGATGGGGATTCAGAGGCGGGGAATCAGAGGCAGGGAATCAAACACGGGGAATCAGAGGCGGGGAATCAGAGCTGGGGAATCAGAGGCGGGGAATCAGAGTTGGGGAATCAGAGGCGGGGAATCAGATATGGGGAAACAGGGGCGGGGAATCAGAGGCAGGGAAACAGAGGCGGGGAATCAGATATGGGGAATCAGGGGTGGGGAATCAGAGGTTGGGAAACAGAGGCAGGGAATCAGAGGCGTGGAAACAGAGGCGGGGATTCAGATATGGGGAATCAGAGGTGGGGAATCAGGGGCGTGGAATCAGAGGCAGGGAATTAGATGTGGTGAATCAGAGATGGGGAATCAGATGCAGGGAATCAGAATCAGAAGCGGGGTATCAGTGGCCGGGAATCAGAGGCAGGGAATCAGATGCTGGGAATAAGAGGCCGGGAATCAGAGGTGGGGAATCAGAGTCCGGGAATCAGAGATGGGGATTCAGAGGCGGGGAATGAGATATGGAGAATCAGAGGCGGGGAATCAGAGGCCGGGAAACAGAGGTGGGGAATCAGATATGGGGAATCAGAGGTGGCGAATCAAAGGCGGTGAATCAGAGATGGGGAATCAGAGGCGGGGAATCAGAGGCAGGGAATCAGATGCGGGGAATCAGAGGCGGGGAATCAGAGCTGGCGAATCAGAGGCGGGGAATCAGAGGTGGGCAATCAGAGGCGGGGAATCGGATATGGGGAATCAGAGGCGGGGAATCAGAGGCGGGGAAACAGAGGCGGGGAATCAAATATAGGGAATCAGAGGTGGGGAATCAGAGGTTGTGAATCAGAGATGGTGAATCAAGGCGGGGAATCAGAAGCAGGGAATCAGACACGGGGAATCAGAGGCGGGGATTCAGAGCTGGGGAATCAGAGGCGGGGAATCAGAGTTGGGGAATCAGAGGCAGGGAATCAGATATGGGGAATCAGAGGTGTGGAATCAGAGGTTGGGAATCAGAGGCAGGGAATCAGAGGCTTGGAATCAGATGCAGGGAATCAGATGCGGGGAATCAGAGGCGGGGAATCAGAGCTGGGGAATCAGAGGTGGGGAATCAGATTTGGGGAATCAGAGGTGGGGACTTAGATATTGGGAAACAGAGGCGGGGAATCAGAGGCGGGGAAACAGAGGTGGGGAATCAGATATGGGGAATTAGAGGTGGGGAATCAGAGGCAGGGAATCAGATGTGCGGAATCAGAGATGGGGAATCAGAGGCAGGGAATCAGAATCAGAAGCAGGGAATCAGAGGCCGGGAATCAGAGGCCGGAATCAGATGATGGGAATCAGAGGCCTGGAATCAGAGGCGGGGAATCAGAGGCAGGGAATCAGATATGGGGAATCAGAGGCGGGGAATCAGAGGCGGGGAAACAGAGGCGGGGAATCAGATGTGGGGAATCAGAGGTGGGGAATCAGAGCTGGGGAATCAGAGGCAGGGAATCAGAGTTGGGGATTCAGAGACGGGGAATCAGATATGGGGAAACAGAGGCGGGGAATCAGAGGCGGGCAAACAGAGGCGGGGAATTAGATATGGGGAATCAGATGTGGGGAATCAGAGGTGGTGAATCAGTGATGGGGAATCACAGGCGGGGAATCAGAGGCAGGGAATAGAACGCAGGGAATCAGAGGCAGGGAATCAGAGCTGGGGAATCAGAGGCGGGGAATCATAGTTGGGAATCAGAGGCGGGGAATCAGATATGGGGAAACAGAGGCGGGGAATCAGAGGCGGGGAAACAGAGGCGGGGAATCAGATATGGGGAATCGGATGCGGGGAATCAGAGGCGGGGAATCAGAGCTGGGGAATCAGAGGCGGGGAATCAGAGTTGGGGCATCAGAGGTGGGGAATCAAATATAGGGAATCAGAGGTGAGGAATCAGAGGTTGTGAATCAGAGATGGGGAATCAAGGCGGGGAATCAGAGGCAGGGAATCAGACGCGGGGAATCAGAGGCGGGGTTTCAGAGCTGGGGAATCAGAGGCGGGGAATCAGAGTTGGGGAATCAGAGGCGGGGAATCAGAGGCGGGGAAACAGAGGCGGGGAATCAGATATGGGGAATCAGAGGTGGGGAATCAGAGGTTGGGAATCAGAAGCAGGGAATCAGAGGCGGGGAATCAGAGGCGGGGAATCAGAGGCAGGGAATCCGATGTGCGGAATCGGAGATGGGGAATCAGAGGCAGGGAATCAGAGGCGGGGAATCAGAGGCGGAGAATCAGAGGCCGGGAATCTGATATGGGGAAACAGAGGCGGGGAATCAGAGGCGGGGAAACAGAGGCGGGGAATCAGATATGGGGAATCAGAGGTGGGGAATCAGAGGTTGGGAATCAGAGGCAGGGAATCAGAGGCTGGGAATCAGATGCAGGGAATCAGATGCGGGGAAACAGAGGCGGGGAATCAGAGGCGGGGAAACAGACGCGGGGAATCAGAGGCGGGGATTCAGAGCTGGGGAATCAGAGGCGGGGAATCAGAGTTGGGGAATCAGAGGCGGGGAATCAGATATGGGGAATCAGAGGCGGGGAATCAGAGGCGGGGAAACAGAGGCAGGGAATCAGATATGGGGAATCAGAGGTGGGGTATCAGGGGCAGGGAATCAGTGGCAGGGAATCAGTGGCGGGGAAACAGAGGCGGGGAATCAGAGGCAGGGAATCAGACACGGGGAATCAGATGTGGGGAAACAGAGGCGGGGAATCAGAGGCGGGCAAACAGAGGCGGGGAATTAGATATGGGGAATCAGAGGTGGGGAATCAGAGGTGGTGAATCAGAGATGGGGAATTACAGGCGGGGAATCAGAGGCAGGGAATAGAACGCGGGGAATCAGAGGCGGGGAATCAGAGCTGGGGAATCAGAGGCGGGGAATCATAGTTGGGAATCAGAGGCGGGGAATCAGATATGGGGAAACAGAGGCGGGGAATCAAAGGCGGGGAAACAGAGGCGGGGAATCAGATATGGGGAATCGGATGCGGGGAATCAGAGGCGGGGAATGGGAGCTGGGGAATCAGAGGCGGGGTATCAGAGTTGGGGCATCTGAGGTGGGGAATTAGATATGGGGAAACAGAGGCGGGGAATCAGAGGCGGGGAAACAGAGGCGAGGAATCAGATATGGGGAATCAGAGATGGGGAATCAGAGGCAGGGAATCAGAATCAGAAGCGGGGAATCAGAGGCCGGGAATCAGTGGCCGGGATTCAGATGCCGGGAATAAGAGGCCGGGAATCAGAGGTGGGGAATCAGAGTCCGGGAATCAGAGATGGGGATTCAGAGGCGGGGAATGATATATGGGGAATCAGAGGCGGGGAATCAGAGGCGGGGTTACAGAGGTGGGGAATCAGATATGGGGAATCAGAGGTGGCGAATCAAAGGCGGTGAATCAGAGATGGGGATTCAGAGGCGGGGAATCAGAGGCAGGGAATCAAACACGGGGAATCAGAGGCGGGGAATCAGAGCTGGGGAATCAGAGGCGGGGAATCAGAGTTGGGGAATCAGAGGCGGGGAATCAGATATGGGGAAACAGGGGCGGGGAATCAGAGGCAGGGAAACAGAGGCGGGGAATCAGATATGGGGAATCAGGGGTGGGGAATCAGAGGTGGTGAATCAGAGATGGGGAATCACAGGCGGGGAATCAGAGGCAGGGAATCAGACGCGGGGAATAAGAGGCGGGGATTCAGAGCTGGGGAATCAGAGGCGGGGAATCAGAGTTGGGGAATCAGAGGCGGGGAATCAGAGGCGGGGAAACAGAGGCGGGGAATCAGAAATGGGGAATCAGAGGTGGGGAATCAGAGGTTGGGAATCAGAAGCAGGGAATCAGAGGCGGGGAATCAGAGGCGGGGAATCAGAGGCAGGGAATCCGATGTGCGGAATCGGAGATGGGGAATCAGAGGCAGGGAATCAGAGGCGGGGAATCAGAGGCGGAGAATCAGAGGCCGGGAATCTGATATGGGGAAACAGAGGCGGGGAATCAGAGGCGGGGAAACAGAGGCGGGGAATCAGATATGGGGAATCAGAGGTGGGGAATCAGAGGTTGGGAATCAGAGGCAGGGAATCAGAGGCTGGGAATCAGATGCAGGGAATCAGATGCGGGGAATCAGAGGCGGGGAATCAGAGCTGGGGAATCAGAGGTGGGGAATCAGAGTTGGGGAATCAGAGTCGGGGACTTAGATATGGGGAAACAGAGGCGGGGAATCAGAGGCGGGGAAACAGACGCGGGGAATCAGAGGCGGGGATTCAGAGCTGGGGAATCAGAGGCGGGGAATCAGAGTTGGGGAATCAGAGGCGGGGAATCAGATATGGGGAATCAGAGGCGGGGAATCAGAGGCGGGGAAACAGAGGCAGGGAATCAGATATGGGGAATCAGAGGTGGGGTATCATGGGCAGGGAATCAGTGGCAGGGAATCAGAGGCGGGGAAACAGAGGCGGGGAATCAGAGGCAGGGAATCAGACACGGGGAATCAGATATGGGGAAACAGAGGTGGGGAATCAGAGGCGGGCAAACAGAGGCGGGGAATTAGATATGGGGAATCAGAGGTGGGGAATCAGAGGTGGTGAATCAGAGATGGGGAATCACAGGCGGGGAATCAGAGGCAGGGAATAGAACGCGGGGAATCAGAGGCGGGGAATCAGAGCTGGGGAATCAGAGGCGGGGAATCATAGTTGGGAATCAGAGGCGGGGAATCAGATATGGGGAAACAGAGGCGGGGAATCAAAGGCGGGGAAACAGAGGCGGGGAATCAGATATGGGGAATCGGATGCGGGGAATCAGAGGCGGGGAATGGGAGCTGGGGAATCAGAGGCGGGGTATCAGAGTTGGGGCATCTGAGGTGGGGAATTAGATATGGGGAAACAGAGGCGGGGAATCAGAGGCGGGGAAACAGAGGCGAGGAATCAGATATGGGGAATCAGAGGTGGGGAATCAGAGGCAGGGAATCAGATGTGCGGAATCAGAGATGGGGAATCAGAGGCAGGGAATCAGAATCAGAAGCGGGGAATCAGAGGCCGGGAATCAGAGGCCGGGATTCAGATGCCGGGAATAAGAGGCCGGGAATCAGAGGTGGGGAATCAGAGTCCGGGAATCAGAGATGGGGATTCAGAGGCGGGGAATGATATATGGGGAATCAGAGGCGGGGAATCAGAGGCGGGGTTACAGAGGTGGGGAATCAGATATGGGGAATCAGAGGTGGCGAATCAAAGGCGGTGAATCAGAGATGGGGATTCAGAGGCGGGGAATCAGAGGCAGGGAATCAAACACGGGGAATCAGAGGCGGGGAATCAGAGCTGGGGAATCAGAGGCGGGGAATCAGAGTTGGGGAATCAGAGGCGGGGAATCAGATATGGGGAAACAGGGGCGGGGAATCAGAGGCAGGGAAACAGAGGCGGGGAATCAGATATGGGGAATCAGGGGTGGGGAATCAGAGGTTGGGAAACAGAGGCAGGGAATCAGAGGCGTGGAAACAGAGGCGGGGATTCAGATATGGGGAATCAGAGGTGGGGAATCAGGGGCGTGGAATCAGAGGCAGGGAATTAGATGTGGTGAATCAGAGATGGGGAATCAGATGCAGGGAATCAGAATCAGAAGCGGGGTATCAGTGGCCGGGAATCAGAGGCAGGGAATCAGATGCTGGGAATAAGAGGCCGGGAATCAGAGGTGGGGAATCAGAGTCCGGGAATCAGAGATGGGGATTCAGAGGCGGGGAATGAGATATGGAGAATCAAAGGCGGGGAATCAGAGGCCGGGAAACAGAGGTGGGGAATCAGATATGGGGAATCAGAGGTGGCGAATCAAAGGCGGTGAATCAGAGATGGGGAATCAGAGGCGGGGAATCAGAGGCAGGGAATCAGATGCGGGGAATCAGAGGCGGGGAATCAGAGCTGGCGAATCAGAGGCGGGGAATCAGAGGTGGGCAATCAGAGGCGGGGAATCGGATATGGGGAATCAGAGGCGGGGAATCAGAGGCGGGGAAACAGAGGCGGGGAATCAAATATAGGGAATCAGAGGTGGGGAATCAGAGGTTGTGAATCAGAGATGGTGAATCAAGGCGGGGAATCAGAGGCAGGGAATCAGACACGGGGAATCAGAGGCGGGGATTCAGAGCTGGGGAATCAGAGGCGGGGAATCAGAGTTGGGGAATCAGAGGCAGGGAATCAGATATGGGGAATCAGAGGTGTGGAATCAGAGGTTGGGAATCAGAGGCAGGGCATCAGAGGCTTGGAATCAGATGCAGGGAATCAGATGCGGGGAATCAGAGGCGGGGAATCAGAGCTGGGGAATCAGAGGTGGGGAATCAGATTTGGGGAATCAGAGGTGGGGACTTAGATATTGGGAAACAGAGGCGGGGAATCAGAGGCGGGGAAACAGAGGTGGGGAATCAGATATGGGGAATTAGAGGTGGGGAATCAGAGGCAGGGAATCAGATGTGCGGAATCAGAGATGGGGAATCAGAGGCAGGGAATCAGAATCAGAAGCAGGGAATCAGAGGCCGGGAATCAGAGGCCGGAATCAGATGATGGGAATCAGAGGCCTGGAATCAGAGGCGGGGAATCAGAGGCAGGGAATCAGATATGGGGAATCAGAGGCGGGGAATCAGAGGCGGGGAAACAGAGGCGGGGAATCAGATGTGGGGAATCAGAGGTGGGGAATCAGAGCTGGGGAATCAGAGGCAGGGAATCAGAGTTGGGGATTCAGAGACGGGGAATCAGATATGGGGAAACAGAGGCGGGGAATCAGAGGCGGGCAAACAGAGGCGGGGAATTAGATATGGGGAATCAGATGTGGGGAATCAGAGGTGGTGAATCAGTGATGGGGAATCACAGGCGGGGAATCAGAGGCAGGGAATAGAACGCAGGGAATCAGAGGCAGGGAATCAGAGCTGGGGAATCAGAGGCGGGGAATCATAGTTGGGAATCAGAGGCGGGGAATCAGATATGGGGAAACAGAGGCGGGGAATCAGAGGCGGGGAAACAGAGGCGGGGAATCAGATATGGGGAATCGGATGCGGGGAATCAGAGGCGGGGAATCAGAGCTGGGGAATCAGAGGCGGGGAATCAGAGTTGGGGCATCAGAGGTGGGGAATCAAATATAGGGAATCAGAGGTGAGGAATCAGAGGTTGTGAATCAGAGATGGGGAATCAAGGCGGGGAATCAGAGGCAGGGAATCAGACGCGGGGAATCAGAGGCGGGGTTTCAGAGCTGGGGAATCAGAGGCGGGGAATCAGAGTTGGGGAATCAGAGGCGGGGAATCAGAGGCGGGGAAACAGAGGCGGGGAATCAGATATGGGGAATCAGAGGTGGGGAATCAGAGGTTGGGAATCAGAAGCAGGGAATCAGAGGCGGGGAATCAGAGGCGGGGAATCAGAGGCAGGGAATCCGATGTGCGGAATCGGAGATGGGGAATCAGAGGCAGGGAATCAGAGGCGGGGAATCAGAGGCGGAGAATCAGAGGCCGGGAATCTGATATGGGGAAACAGAGGCGGGGAATCAGAGGCGGGGAAACAGAGGCGGGGAATCAGATATGGGGAATCAGAGGTGGGGAATCAGAGGTTGGGAATCAGAGGCAGGGAATCAGAGGCTGGGAATCAGATGCAGGGAATCAGATGCGGGGAATCAGAGGCGGGGAATCAGAGCTGGGGAATCAGAGGTGGGGAATCAGAGTTGGGGAATCAGAGTCGGGGACTTAGATATGGGGAAACAGAGGCGGGGAATCAGAGGCGGGGAAACAGACGCGGGGAATCAGAGGCGGGGATTCAGAGCTGGGGAATCAGAGGCGGGGAATCAGAGTTGGGGAATCAGAGGCGGGGAATCAGATATGGGGAATCAGAGGCGGGGAATCAGAGGCGGGGAAACAGAGGCAGGGAATCAGATATGGGGAATCAGAGGTGGGGTATCAGGGGCAGGGAATCAGTGGCAGGGAATCAGAGGCGGGGAAACAGAGGCGGGGAATCAGAGGCAGGGAATCAGACACGGGGAATCAGATATGGGGAAACAGAGGCGGGGAATCAGAGGCGGGCAAACAGAGGCGGGGAATTAGATATGGGGAATCAGAGGTGGGGAATCAGAGATGGTGAATCAGAGATGGGGAATCACAGGCGGGGAATCAGAGGCAGGGAATAGAACGCGGGGAATCAGAGGCGGGGAATCAGAGCTGGGGAATCAGAGGCGGGGAATCATAGTTGGGAATCAGAGGCGGGGAATCAGATATGGGGAAACAGAGGCGGGGAATCAAAGGCGGGGAAACAGAGGCGGGGAATCAGATATGGGGAATCGGATGCGGGGAATCAGAGGCGGGGAATGGGAGCTGGGGAATCAGAGGCGGGGTATCAGAGTTGGGGCATCTGAGGTGGGGAATTAGATATGGGGAAACAGAGGCGGGGAATCAGAGGTGGGGAAACAGAGGCGAGGAATCAGATATGGGGAATCAGAGGTGGGGAATCAGAGGCAGGGAATCAGATGTGCGGAATCAGAGATGGGGAATCAGAGGCAGGGAATCAGAATCAGAAGCGGGGAATCAGAGGCCGGGAATCAGAGGCCGGGATTCAGATGCCGGGAATAAGAGGCCGGGAATCAGAGGTGGGGAATCAGAGTCCGGGAATCAGAGATGGGGATTCAGAGGCGGGGAATGATATATGGGGAATCAGAGGCGGGGAATCAGAGGTGGGGTAACAGAGGTGGGGAATCAGATATGGGGAATCAGAGGTGGCGAATCAAAGGCGGTGAATCAGAGATGGGGATTCAGAGGCGGGGAATCAGAGGCAGGGAATCAAACACGGGGAATCAGAGGCGGGGAATCAGAGCTGGGGAATCAGAGGCGGGGAATCAGATATGGGGAATCAGGGGTGGGGAATCAGAGGTTGGGAATCAGAGGCAGGGAATCAGAGGCGTGGAAACAGAGGCGGGGATTCAGATATGGGGAATCAGAGGTGGGGAATCAGGGGCGTGGAATCAGAGGCAGGGAATTAGATGTGGTGAATCAGAGATGGGGAATCAGATGCAGGGAATCAGAATCAGAAGCGGGGTATCAGTGGCCGGGAATCAGAGGCAGGGAATCAGATGCTGGGAATAAGAGGCCGGGAATCAGAGGTGGGGAATCAGAGTCCGGGAATCAGAGATGGGGATTCAGAGGCGGGGAATGAGATATGGAGAATCAGAGGCGGGGAATCAGAGGCCGGGAAACAGAGGTGGGGAATCAGATATGGGGAATCAGAGGTGGCGAATCAAAGGCGGTGAATCAGAGATGGGGAATCAGAGGCGGGGAATCAGAGGCAGGGAATCAGATGCGGGGAATCAGAGGCGGGGAATCAGAGCTGGCGAATCAGAGGCGGGGAATCAGAGGTGGGCAATCAGAGGCGGGGAATCAGATATGGGGAATCAGAGGCGGGGAATCAGAGGCGGGGAAACAGAGGCGGGGAATCAAATATAGGGAATCAGAGGTGGGGAATCAGAGGTTGTGAATCAGAGATGGTGAATCAAGGCGGGGAATCAGAGGCAGGGAATCAGACACGGGGAATCAGAGGCGGGGATTCAGAGCTGGGGAATCAGAGGCGGGGAATCAGAGTTGGGGAATCAGAGGCAGGGAATCAGATATGGGGAATCAGAGGCGGGGAATCAGAGGCGGGGAAACAGAGGCGGGGAATCAGATATGGGGAATCAGAGGTGGGGAATCAGGGGCAGGGATTCAGTGTCAGGGAATCAGAGGCGGGGAATCAGAGGCGGGGAATCAGAGGCAGGGAATCAGACACGGGGAATCAGAGGCGGGGAATCAGAGATGGGGAATCAGAGGCGGGGAATCAGAGGCAGGGAATCGGACGCCGGGAATCAGAGTCGGGGAATCAGAGCTGGGGAATCAGAGGCGGGGAATCAGAGTTGGAGAATCAGAGGTGGGGATTCAGATATGGGGAAATAGAGGCGGGGAATCAGATATGGGGAATCAGAGGTGTGGAATCAGAGGTTGGGAATCAGAGGAAGGGAATCAGAGTCGGGGAATCAGAGGTGGCGAATCAAAGGCGGTGAAACAGAGATGGGGAATCAGGGCAGGGAATCAGAGGCAGGGAATCAAACACGGGGAATCAGAGGTGGGGAATCAGAGGTTGGGAATCAGAGGCAGGGAATCGGAGATGGGGAATCAAAGGCAGGGAATCAGAGGCCGGGAATCAGATATGGGGAAACTGAGGCGGGGAATCCGAGGCGGGGAAACAGAGGCGGGGAATCAGATATGGGGAATCAGAGGTGGGGAATCAGAGGTTGGGAATCAGAGGCAGGGAATCAGAGGCTTGGAATCAGATGCAGGGAATCAGATGCGGGGAATCAGAGGCGGGGAATCAGAGCTGGGGAATCAGAGGTGGGGAATCAGATTTGGGGAATCAGAGGTGGGGACTTAGATATTGGGAAACAGAGGCGGGGAATCAGAGGCGGGGAAACAGAGGCGGGGAATCAGATATGGGGAATTAGAGGTGGGGAATCAGAGGCAGGGAATCAGATGTGCGGAATCAGAGATGGGGAATCAGAGGCAGGGAATCAGAATCAGAAGCAGGGAATCAGATGTGCGGAATCAGAGGCGGGGAATCAGAGGCAGGGAATCAGATGCGGGGAATCAGAGGCGGGGAATCAGAGCTGGGGAATCAGAGGCGGGGTATTAGAGTTGGGGAATCAGAGGCAGGGAATCAGACATGGGGAAACAGAGGTAGGGAATCAGAGGCGGGGAAACAGAGGCAGGGAATCAGATATGGGGAATCAGAGGCCGGGAATCAGAGGTTGTGAATCAGAGATGGGGAATCAGAGGCGGGGAATCAGAGGCAGGGTATCTGACGCGGGGAATCAGAGGTGGGCAATCAGAGGCGGGGAATCAGATAAGGGGAATCAGAGGCGGGGAATCAGAGGCGGGGAAACAGAGGCGGGGAATCAGATATGGGGAATCAGAGGTGGGGCATCAGAGGTTGTGAATCACAGATGGGGAATCAGAGGCGGGGAATCAGAGGCAGGGAATCAGACGCGGGGAATCAGAGGCAGGGATTCAGAGCTGGGGAATCGGAAGCGGGGAATCAGAGTTGGGGAATCAGAGGCGGGGAATCAGATATGGGGAATCAGAGGCAGGGAATCAGAGGCTGGGAATCAGAGGCAGGGAATCAGACGCGGGGAATCTGAGGCGGGGAATCAGAGCTGGGGAATCAGAGGTGGGGAATCAGAGTTGGGGAATCAGAGGCAGGGAATTGGATGTGCGGAATCAGAGATGGGGAATCAGAGGTGGGGAATCAGAGGTGGTGAATCAGAGATGGGGAATCAGAGGCGGGGAATCAGAGGCAGCAAATCAGACACGGGGATTCAGAGGCTGGGAATCAGACGGGGGGAATCAAAGGCGGGGCATCAGAGCTGGGGAATCTGAGGCAGGGAATCAGAGTTGGGTATTCAGAGGCGGGGAATCAGATATGGGGAAACAGAGGCGGGGAAACAGAGGCGGGGAAACAGAGGCGGGCAATTAGATATGGGGAATCAGAGGTAGGGAATCAGAGGTGGTGAATCAGTGATGGGGAATCACAGGCGGGGAATCAGAGGCAGGGAATAGAACGCGGGGAATCAGAGGCAGGGAATCAGAGCTGGGGAATCAGAGGCGGGGAATCATAGTTGGGAATCAGAGGCGGGAATCAGATATGGGGAAACAGAGGCGGGGAATCAGAGGCGAGGAAACAGAGGCGGGGAATCAGATATGGGGAATCGGATGCAGGGAATCAGAGGCGGGGAATCAGAGCTGGGGAATCAGAGGCGGGGAATCAGAGTTGGGGCATCAGAGGTGGGGAATTAGATATAGGGAAACAGAGGCGGGGATTCAGAGGCGGGGAAACAGAGGCGGGGAATCAGATATGGGGAATCAGAGGTGGGGAATCAGAGGCAGTGAATCAGATGTGCGGAATCAGAGATGGGGAATCAGAGGCAGGGAATCAGAAGCGGGGAATCAGAGGCCGGGAATCAGAGGCCGGGAATCAGATGCTGGGAATAAGAGGCCGGGAATCAGAGGAGGGGAATCAGAGTCCGGGAATCAGAGATGGGGATTCAGAGGCGGGGAATGAGATATGGAGAATCAGAGGCGGGGAATCAGAGGCGGGGAAACAGAGGTGGGGAATCAGATATGGGGAATCAGAGGTGGCGAATCAAAGGCGGTGAATCAGAGATGGGGAATCAGAGGCGGGGAATCAGAGGCAGGGAATCAGATGCGGGGAATCAGAGGCGGGGAATCAGAGCTGGCGAATCAGATGCGGGGAATCAGAGGTGGGCAATCAGAGGCGGGGAATCAGATATGGGGAATCAGAGGCGGGGAATCAGAGGCGGGGAAACAGAGGCGGGGAATCAAATATAGGGAATCAGAGGTGGGGAATCAGAGGTTGTGAATCAGAGATGGGGAATCAAGGCGGGGAATCAGAGGCAGGGAATCAGACGCGGGGAATCAGAGGCGGGGATTCAGAGCTGGGGAATCTGAGGCGGGGAATCAGACGCGGGGAATCAGAGGCAGGGAATCAGATATGGGGAATCAGAGGCGGGGAATCAGAGGCCGGGAATCAGATATGGGGAAACAGAGGCGGGGAATCCGAGGCGGGGAAACAGAGGCGGGGAATCAGATATGGGGAATCAGAGGTGGGGAATCAGAGGTTGGGAATAAGAGGCAGGGAATCACAGGCTTGGAATCAGATGCAGGGTATCAGATGCGGGGAATCAGAGGCGGGGAATCAGAGCTGGGGAATCAGAGGTGGGGAATCAGATTTGGGGAATCAGAGGTGGGGACTTAGATATTGGGAAACAGAGGCGGGGAATCAGAGGCGGGGAAACAGAGGCGGGGAATCAGATATGGGGAATCAGAGGTGCGGAATCAGAGGCAGGGAATCAGATGTGCGGAATCAGAGATGGGGAATCAGAAGCAGGGAATCAGATTCAGAAGCAGGGAATCAGAGGCCGGGAATCAGAGGCCGGAATCAGATGCTTGGAATCAGAGGCCTGGAATCAGAGGCGGGGAATCAGAGGCAGGGAATCAGATGCGGGGAATCAGAGGCGGGGAATCAGAGCTGGGGAATCAGAGGCGGGGTATTAGAGTTGGGGAATCAGAGGCGGGGAATCAGATATGGGGAAACAGAGGTGGGGAATCAGAGGCGGGGAAACAGAGGCAGGGAATCAGATATGGGGAATCAGAGGTGGGGCATCAGAGGTTGTGAATCACAGATGGGGAATCAGAGGCGGGGAATCAGAGGCAGGGAATCAGACGCGGGGAATCAGAGGCGGGGATTCAGAGCTGGGGAATCAGAAGCGGGGAATCAGAGTTGGGGAATCAGAGGCGGGGAATCAGATATGGGTAATCAGAGGCAGGGAATCAGAGGCGGGGAATCAGAGGCAGGGAATCATACGCGGGGAAACTGAGGCGGGGAATCAGAGCTGGGGAATCAGAGGTGGGTAATCAGAGTTGGGGAATCAGAGGCAGGGAATTGGATGTGCGGAATCAGAGAGGGGGAATCAGAGGTGGGGAATCAGAGGCGGTGAATCAGAGATGGGGAATCAGAGGCGGGGAATCAGAGGCAGGAAATCAGACACGGGGATTCAGAGGCCGGGAATCAGATGCTGGGAATAAGAGGCCGGGAATCAGAGGAGGGGAATCAGAGTCCGGGAATCAGAGATGGGGATTCAGAGGCGGGGAATGAGATATGGAGAATCAGAGGCGGGGAATCAGAGGCGGGGAAACAGAGGTGGGGAATCAGATATGGGGAATCAGAGGTGGCGAATCAAAGGCGGTGAATCAGAGATGGGGAATCAGAGGCGGGGAATCAGAGGCAGGGAATCAGATGCGGGGAATCAGAGGCGGGGAATCAGAGCTGGCGAATCAGATGCGGGGAATCAGAGGTGGGCAATCAGAGGCGGGGAATCAGATATGGGGAATCAGAGGCGGGGAATCAGAGGCGGGGAAACAGAGGCGGGGAATCAAATATAGGGAATCAGAGGTGGGGAATCAGAGGTTGTGAATCAGAGATGGGGAATCAAGGCGGGGAATCAGAGGCAGGGAATCAGACGCGGGGAATCAGAGGCGGGGATTCAGAGCTGGGGAATCTGAGGCGGGGAATCAGAGTTGGGGAATCAGAGGCAGGGAATCAGATATGGGGAATCAGAGGCGGGGAATCAGAGGCCGGGAATCAGATATGGGGAAACAGAGGCGGGGAATCCGAGGCGGGGAAACAGAGGCGGGGAATCAGATATGGGGAATCAGAGGTGGGGAATCAGAGGTTGGGAATCAGAGGCAGGGAATCACAGGCTTGGAATCAGATGCAGGGTATCAGATGCGGGGAATCAGAGGCGGGGAATCAGAGCTGGGGAATCAGAGGTGGGGAATCAGATTTGGGGAATCAGAGGTGGGGACTTAGATATTGGGAAACAGAGGCGGGGAATCAGAGGCGGGGAAACAGAGGCGGGGAATCAGATATGGGGAATCAGAGGTGCGGAATCAGAGGCAGGGAATCAGATGTGCGGAATCAGAGATGGGGAATCAGAAGCAGGGAATCAGATTCAGAAGCAGGGAATCAGAGGCCGGGAATCAGAGGCCGGAATCAGATGCTTGGAATCAGAGGCCTGGAATCAGAGGCGGGGAATCAGAGGCAGGGAATCAGATGCGGGGAATCAGAGGCGGGGAATCAGAGCTGGGGAATCAGAGGCGGGGTATTAGAGTTGGGGAATCAGAGGCGGGGAATCAGATATGGGGAAACAGAGGTGGGGAATCAGAGGCGGGGAAACAGAGGCAGGGAATCAGATATGGGGAATCAGAGGTGGGGCATCAGAGGTTGTGAATCACAGATGGGGAATCAGAGGCGGGGAATCAGAGGCAGGGAATCAGACGCGGGGAATCAGAGGCGGGGATTCAGAGCTGGGGAATCAGAAGCGGGGAATCAGAGTTGGGGAATCAGAGGCGGGGAATCAGATATGGGTAATCAGAGGCAGGGAATCAGAGGCGGGGAATCAGAGGCAGGGAATCATACGCGGGGAAACTGAGGCGGGGAATCAGAGCTGGGGAATCAGAGGTGGGTAATCAGAGTTGGGGAATCAGAGGCAGGGAATTGGATGTGCGGAATCAGAGAGGGGGAATCAGAGGTGGGGAATCAGAGGCGGTGAATCAGAGATGGGGAATCAGAGGCGGGGAATCAGAGGCAGGAAATCAGACACGGGGATTCAGAGGCCGGGAATCAGATGCTGGGAATAAGAGGCCGGGAATCAGAGGAGGGGAATCAGAGTCCGGGAATCAGAGATGGGGATTCAGAGGCGGGGAATGAGATATGGAGAATCAGAGGCGGGGAATCAGAGGCGGGGAAACAGAGGTGGGGAATCAGATATGGGGAATCAGAGGTGGCGAATCAAAGGCGGTGAATCAGAGATGGGGAATCAGAGGCGGGGAATCAGAGGCAGGGAATCAGATGCGGGGAATCAGAGGCGGGGAATCAGAGCTGGCGAATCAGATGCGGGGAATCAGAGGTGGGCAATCAGAGGCGGGGAATCAGATATGGGGAATCAGAGGCGGGGAATCAGAGGCGGGGAAACAGAGGCGGGGAATCAAATATAGGGAATCAGAGGTGGGGAATCAGAGGTTGTGAATCAGAGATGGGGAATCAAGGCGGGGAATCAGAGGCAGGGAATCAGACGCGGGGAATCAGAGGCGGGGATTCAGAGCTGGGGAATTTGAGGCGGGGAATCAGAGTTGGGGAATCAGAGGCAGGGAATCAGATATGGGGAATCAGAGGCGGGGAATCAGAGGCCGGGAATCAGATATGGGGAAACAGAGGCGGGGAATCCGAGGCGGGGAAACAGAGGCGGGGAATCAGATATGGGGAATCAGAGGTGGGGAATCAGAGGTTGGGAATCAGAGGCAGGGAATCACAGGCTTGGAATCAGATGCAGGGTATCAGATGCGGGGAATCAGAGGCGGGGAATCAGAGCTGGGGAATCAGAGGTGGGGAATCAGATTTGGGGAATCAGAGGTGGGGACTTAGATATTGGGAAACAGAGGCGGGGAATCAGAGGCGGGGAAACAGAGGCGGGGAATCAGATATGGGGAATCAGAGGTGCGGAATCAGAGGCAGGGAATCAGATGTGCGGAATCAGAGATGGGGAATCAGAAGCAGGGAATCAGATTCAGAAGCAGGGAATCAGAGGCCGGGAATCAGAGGCCGGAATCAGATGCTTGGAATCAGAGGCCTGGAATCAGAGGCGGGGAATCAGAGGCAGGGAATCAGATGCGGGGAATCAGAGGCGGGGAATCAGAGCTGGGGAATCAGAGGCGGGGTATTAGAGTTGGGGAATCAGAGGCGGGGAATCAGATATGGGGAAACAGAGGTGGGGAATCAGAGGCGGGGAAACAGAGGCAGGGAATCAGATATGGGGAATCAGAGGTGGGGCATCAGAGGTTGTGAATCACAGATGGGGAATCAGAGGCGGGGAATCAGAGGCAGGGAATCAGACGCGGGGAATCAGAGGCGGGGATTCAGAGCTGGGGAATCAGAAGCGGGGAATCAGAGTTGGGGAATCAGAGGCGGGGAATCAGATATGGGTAATCAGAGGCAGGGAATCAGAGGCGGGGAATCAGAGGCAGGGAATCATACGCGGGGAAACTGAGGCGGGGAATCAGAGCTGGGGAATCAGAGGTGGGTAATCAGAGTTGGGGAATCAGAGGCAGGGAATTGGATGTGCGGAATCAGAGAGGGGGAATCAGAGGTGGGGAATCAGAGGCGGTGAATCAGAGATGGGGAATCAGAGGCGGGGAATCAGAGGCAGGAAATCAGACACGGGGATTCAGAGGCTGGGAATCAGACGGGGGGAATCAAAGGCGGGGAATCAGAGCTGGGGAATCTGAGGCAGGGAATCAGAGTTGGGGATTCAGAGGCGGGGAATCAGATATGGGGATACAGAGGCGGGGAATCAGAGGCGGGCAAACAGAGGCGGGGAATTAGATATGGGGAATCAGAGGTAGGGAATCAGAGGTGGTGAATCAGTGATGGGGAATCACAGGCGGGGAATCAGAGGCAGGGAATAGAACGCGGGGAATCAGAGGCAGGGAATCAGAGCTGGGGAATCAGAGGAGGGGATTCATAGTTGGGAATCAGAGGCGGGAATCAGATATGGGGAAACAGAGGCGGGGAATCAGAGGCGGTGAAACAGAGGCGGGGAATCAGATATGGGGAATCGGATGCAGGGAATCAGAGGCGGGGAATCAGAGCTGGGGAATCAGAGGCGGGGAATCAGAGTTGGGGCATCAGAGGTGGGGAATTAGATATAGGGAAACAGAGGCGGGGAATCAGAGGCGGGGAAACAGAGGCGGGGAATCAGATATGGGGAATCAGAGGTGCGGAATCAGAGGCAGGGAATCAGATGTGCGGAATCAGAGATGGGGAATAAGAGGCAGGGAATCAGAATCAGAAGCGGGGAATCAGAGGCCGGGAATCAGAGGCCGGGAATCAGATGCTGGGAATAAGAGGCCGGGAATCAGAGGTGGGGAATCAGATATGGGGTATCAGAGGTGGCGAATCAAAGGCGGTGAATCAGAGATGGGGAATCAGAGGCGGGGAATCAGAGGCAGGGAATCAGATGAGGGGAATCAGAGGCGGGGAATTAGAGGTGGGCAATCAGAGGCGGGGAATCAGATATGGGGAATCAGAGGCGGGGAATCAGAGGCGGGGAAACAGAGGCGGGGAATCAAATATAGGGAATCAGAGGTGGGGAATCAGAGGTTGTGAATCAGAGATGGGGAATCAAGGCGGGGAATCAGAGGCAGGGAATCAGACTCGGGGAATCAGAGGCGGGGATTCAGAGCTGGGGAATCAGAGGCGGGGAATCAGAGTTGGGGAATCAGAGGCAGGGAATCAGATATGGGGAATCAGAGGCGGGGAATCAGAGGCGGGGAAACAGAGGCGGGGAATCAGATGTGGGGAATCAGAGGTGGGGAATCAGGGGCAGGGAATCAGTGGCAGGGAATCAGAGGCGGGGAATCAGAGGCGGGGAATCAAAGGCAGGGAATCAGACACGGGGAATCAGAGGTGGGGCATCAGAGGTTGTGAATCACAGATGGGGAATCAGAGGCGGGGAATCAGAGGCAGGGAATCAGACGCGGGGAATCAGAGGCGGGGATTCAGAGCTGGGGAATCAGAAGCGGGGAATCAGAGTTGGGGAATCAGAGGCGGGGAATCAGATATGGGTAATCAGAGGCAGGGAATCAGAGGCGGGGAATCAGAGGCAGGGAATCATACGCGGGGAAACTGAGGCGGGGAATCAGAGCTGGGGAATCAGAGGTGGGTAATCAGAGTTGGGGAATCAGAGGCAGGGAATTGGATGTGCGGAATCAGAGAGGGGGAATCAGAGGTGGGGAATCAGAGGCGGTGAATCAGAGATGGGGAATCAGAGGCGGGGAATCAGAGGCAGGAAATCAGACACGGGGATTCAGAGGCTGGGAATCAGACGGGGGGAATCAAAGGCGGGGAATCAGAGCTGGGGAATCTGAGGCAGGGAATCAGAGTTGGGGATTCAGAGGCGGGGAATCAGATATGGGGATACAGAGGCGGGGAATCAGAGGCGGGCAAACAGAGGCGGGGAATTAGATATGGGGAATCAGAGGTAGGGAATCAGAGGTGGTGAATCAGTGATGGGGAATCACAGGCGGGGAATCAGAGGCAGGGAATAGAACGCGGGGAATCAGAGGCAGGGAATCAGAGCTGGGGAATCAGAGGAGGGGATTCATAGTTGGGAATCAGAGGCGGGAATCAGATATGGGGAAACAGAGGCGGGGAATCAGAGGCGGTGAAACAGAGGCGGGGAATCAGATATGGGGAATCGGATGCAGGGAATCAGAGGCGGGGAATCAGAGCTGGGGAATCAGAGGCGGGGAATCAGAGTTGGGGCATCAGAGGTGGGGAATTAGATATAGGGAAACAGAGGCGGGGAATCAGAGGCGGGGAAACAGAGGCGGGGAATCAGATATGGGGAATCAGAGGTGCGGAATCAGAGGCAGGGAATCAGATGTGCGGAATCAGAGATGGGGAATAAGAGGCAGGGAATCAGAATCAGAAGCGGGGAATCAGAGGCCGGGAATCAGAGGCCGGGAATCAGATGCTGGGAATAAGAGGCCGGGAATCAGAGGTGGGGAATCAGATATGGGGTATCAGAGGTGGCGAATCAAAGGCGGTGAATCAGAGATGGGGAATCAGAGGCGGGGAATCAGAGGCAGGGAATCAGATGCGGGGAATCAGAGGCGGGGAATTAGAGGTGGGCAATCAGAGGCGGGGAATCAGATATGGGGAATCAGAGGCGGGGAATCAGAGGCGGGGAAACAGAGGCGGGGAATCAAATATAGGGAATCAGAGGTGGGGAATCAGAGGTTGTGAATCAGAGATGGGGAATCAAGGCGGGGAATCAGAGGCAGGGAATCAGACTCGGGGAATCAGAGGCGGGGATTCAGAGCTGGGGAATCAGAGGCGGGGAATCAGAGTTGGGGAATCAGAGGCAGGGAATCAGATATGGGGAATCAGAGGCGGGGAATCAGAGGCGGGGAAACAGAGGCGGGGAATCAGATGTGGGGAATCAGAGGTGGGGAATCAGGGGCAGGGAATCAGTGGCAGGGAATCAGAGGCGGGGAATCAGAGGCGGGGAATCAAAGGCAGGGAATCAGACACGGGGAATCAGAGGCGGGGAATCAGAGATGGGGAATCAGAGGCGGGGAATCAGAGGCAGGGAATCGGATGCCGGGAATCAGAGTCGGGGAATCAGAGCTGGGGAATCAGAGGCAGGGAATCAGAGTTGGGGAATCAGAGGCGGGGAATCAGATATGGGGAAATAGTGGCGGGGAATCAGATATGGGGAATCAGAGGTGTGGAATCAGAGGTTGGGAATCAGAGGCAGGGAATCAGAGTCCGGGAAACTGAGGCGGGGAATCAGATATTGGGAATCAGAGGTGGCGAATCAAAGGCGGTAAAACAGAGATGGGGAATCAGGGCAGGGAATAAGAGGCAGGGAATCAAACACGGGGAATCAGAGCTGGGGAATCAGAGGCGGGGAATCAGAGTTGGGAATCAGAGGCGGGGAATCAGAGGCGGGGAAACAGAGGCGGGGAATCAGATATGGGGAATCAGAGGTGGGGAATCCGAGGTTGGGAATCAGAGGCAGGGAATCAGAGGCGGAAAATCAGAGGCGGGGAATCAGAGGAAGGGAATCAGATGTGCGGAATCGGAGATGGGGAATCAGAGGCAGGGAATTAGAGGCGGGGAATCAGAGGCGGGGAATCAGAGGCCGGGAATCAGATATGGGGAAACAGAGGCGGGGAATCCGAGGCGGGGAAACAGAGGCGGGGAATCAGATATGGGGAATCAGAGGTGGGGAATCAGAGGTTGGGAATCAGAGGCAGGGAATCAGAGGCTTGGAATGAGATGCAGGGAATCAGATGCGGGGAATCAGAGGCGGGGAATCAGAGCTGGGGAATCAGAGGTGGGGAATCAGATTTGGGGAATCAGAGGCGGGGACTTAGATATTGGGAAACAGAGGCGGGGAATCGGAGGCGGGGAAACCCAGGCGGGGAATCAGATATGGGGAATCAGAGGTGGGGAATCAGAGGCAAGGAATCAGATGTGCGGAATCAGAGATGGGGAATCAGAGGCAGGGAATCAGAATCAGAAGCAGGGAATCAGAGGCCGGGAATCAGAGGCCGGAATCAGATGCTGGGAATCAGAGGCCTGGAATCAGAGGCGGGGAATCAGATTTAGGGAATCAGAGGTGGGGACTTAGATATTGGGAAACAGAGGCGGGGAATCAGAGGCGGGGAAACAGAGGCGGGGAATCAGATATGGGGAATTAGAGGTGGGGAATCAGAGGCAGGTAATCAGATGTGCGGAATCAGAGATGGGGAATCAGAGGCAGGGAATCAGAATCAGAAGCAGGGAATCAGATGTGCGGAATCAGAGGCGGGGAATCAGAGGCAGGGAATCAGATGCGGGGAATCAGAGGCGGGGAATCAGAGCTGGGGAATCAGAGGCGGGGTATTAGAGTTGGGGAATCAGAGGCAGGGAATCAGACATGGGGAAACAGAGGTAGGGAATCAGAGGCGGGGAAACAGAGGCAGGGAATCAGATATGGGGAATCAGAGGCCGGGAATCAGATGTTGTGAATCAGAGATGGGGAATCAGAGGCGGGGAATCAGAGGCAGGGTATCTGACGCGGGGAATCAGAGGTGGGCAATCAGAGGCGGGGAATCAGATATGGGGAATCAGAGGCGGGGAATCAGAGGCGGGGAAACAGAGGCGGGGAATCAGATATGGGGAATCAGAGGTGGGGCATCAGAGGTTGTGAATCACAGATGGGGAATCAGAGGCGGGGAATCAGAGGCAGGGAATCAGACGCGGGGAATCAGAGGCAGGGATTCAGAGCTGGGAAATCAGAAGCGGGGAATCAGAGTTGGGGAATCAGAGGCGGGGAATCAGATATGGGGAATCAGAGGCAGGGAATCAGAGGCTGGGAATCAGAGGCAGGGAATCAGACGCGGGGAATCTGAGGCGGGGAATCAGAGCTTGGGAATCAGAGGTGGGGAATCAGAGTTGGGGAATCAGAGGCAGGGAATTGGATGTGCGGAATCAGAGATGGGGAATCAGAGGTGGGGAATCAGAGGTGGTGAATCAGAGATGGGGAATCAGAGGCGGGGAATCAGAGGCAGCAAATCAGACACGGGGATTCAGAGGCTGGGAATCAGACGGGGGGAATCAAAGGCGGGGCATCAGAGCTGGGGAATCTGAGGCAGGGAATCAGAGTTGGGTATTCAGAGGCGGGGAATCAGATATGGGGAAACAGAGGCGGGGAAACAGAGGCGGGCAAACAGAGGCGGGGAATTAGATATGGGGAATCAGAGGTAGGGAATCAGAGGTGGTGAATCAGTGATGGGGAATCACAGGCGGGGAATCAGAGGCAGGGAATAGAACGCGGGGAATCAGAGGCAGGGAATCAGAGCTGGGGAATCAGAGGCGGGGAATCATAGTTGGGAATCAGAGGCGGGAATCAGATATGGGGAAACAGAGGCGAGGAATCAGAGGCGAGGAAACAGAGGCGGGGAATCAGATATGGGGAATCGGATGCAGGGAATCAGAGGCGGGGAATCAGAGCTGGGGAATCAGAGGCGGGGAATCAGAGTTGGGGCATCAGAGGTGGGGAATTAGATATAGGGAAACAGAGGCGGGGAATCAGAGGCGGGGAAACAGAGGCGGGGAATCAGATATGGGGAATCAGAGGTGGGGAATCAGAGGCAGTGAATCAGATGTGCGGAATCAGAGATGGGGAATCAGAGGCAGGGAATCAGAAGCGGGGAATCAGAGGCCGGGAATCAGAGGCCGGGAATCAGATGCTGGGAATAAGAGGCCGGGAATCAGAGGAGGGGAATCAGAGTCCGGGAATCAGAGATGGGGATTCAGAGGCGGGGAATGAGATATGGAGAATCAGAGGCGGGGAATCAGAGGCGGGGAAACAGAGGTGGGGAATCAGATATGGGGAATCAGAGGTGGCGAATCAAAGGCGGTGAATCAGAGATGGGGAATCAGATGCGGGGAATCAGAGGCAGGGAATCAGATGCGGGGAATCAGAGGCGGGGAATCAGAGCTGGCGAATCAGATGCGGGGAATCAGAGGTGGGCAATCAGAGGCGGGGAATCAGATATGGGGAATCAGAGGCGGGGAATCAGAGGCGGGGAAACAGAGGCGGGGAATCAAATATAGGGAATCAGAGGTGGGGAATCAGAGGTTGTGAATCAGAGATGGGGAATCAAGGCGGGGAATCAGAGGCAGGGAATCAGACGCGGGGAATCAGAGGCGGGGATTCAGAGCTGGGGAATCTGAGGCGGGGAATCAGAGTTGGGGAATCAGAGGCAGGGAATCAGATATGGGGAATCAGAGGCGGGGAATCAGAGGCCGGGAATCAGATATGGGGAAACAGAGGCGGGGAATCCGAGGCGGGGAAACAGAGGCGGGGAATCAGATATGGGGAATCAGAGGTGGGGAATCAGAGGTTGGGAATCAGAGGCAGGGAATCACAGGCTTGGAATCAGATGCAGGGTATCAGATGCGGGGAATCAGAGGCGGGGAATCAGAGCTGGGGAATCAGAGGTGGGGAATCAGATTTGGGGAATCAGAGGTGGGGACTTAGATATTAGGAAACAGAGGCGGGGAATCAGAGGCGGGGAAACAGAGGCGGGGAATCAGATATGGGGAATCAGAGGTGCGGAATCAGAGGCAGGGAATCAGATGTGCGGAATCAGAGATGGGGAATCAGAGGCAGGGAATCAGATTCAGAAGCAGGGAATCAGAGGTCGGGAATCAGAGGCCGGAATCAGATGCTTGGAATCAGAGGCCTGGAATCAGAGGCGGGGAATCAGAGGCAGGGAATCAGATGCGGGGAATCAGAGGCGGGGAATCAGAGCTGGGGAATCAGAGGCGGGGTATTAGAGTTGGGGAATCAGAGGCGGGGAGTCAGATATGGGGAAACAGAGGTGGGGAATCAGAGGCGGGGAAACAGAGGCAGGGAATCAGATATGGGGAATCAGAGGTGGGGCATCAGAGGTTGTGAATCACAGATGGGGAATCAGAGGCGGGGAATCAGAGGCAGGGAATCAGACGCGGGGAATCAGAGGCGGGGATTCAGAGCTGGGGAATCAGAAGCGGGGAATCAGAGTTGGGGAATCAGAGGCGGGGAATCAGATATGGGTAATCAGAGGCAGGGAATCAGAGGCGGGGAATCAGAGGCAGGGAATCAGACGCGGGGAATCTGAGGCGGGGAATCAGAGCTGAGGAATCAGAGGTGGGTAATCAGAGTTGGGGAATCAGAGGCAGGGAATTGGATGTGCGGAATCAGAGAGGGGGAATCAGAGGTGGGGAATCAGAGGCGGTGAATCAGAGATGGGGAATCAGAGGCGGGGAATCAGAGGCAGGAAATCAGACACTGGGATTCAGAGGCTGGGAATCAGACGGGGGGAATCAAAGGCGGGGAATCAGAGCTGGGGAATCTGAGGCAGGGAATCAGAGTTGGGGATTCAGAGGCGGGGAATCAGATATGGGGATACAGAGGCGGGGAATCAGAGGCGGGCAAACAGAGGCGGGGAATTAGATATGGGGAATCAGAGGTAGGGAATCAGAGGTGGTGAATCAGTGATGGGGAATCACAGGCGGGGAATCAGAGGCAGGGAATAGAACGCGGGGAATCAGAGGCAGGGAATCAGAGCTGGGGAATCAGAGGAGGGGATTCATAGTTGGGAATCAGAGGCGGGAATCAGATATGGGGAAACAGAGGCGGGGAATCAGAGGCGGTGAAACAGAGGCGGGGAATCAGATATGGGGAATCGGATGCAGGGAATCAGAGGCGGGGAATCAGAGCTGGGGAATCAGAGGCGGGGAATCAGAGTTGGGGCATCAGAGGTGGGGAATTAGATATAGGGAAACAGAGGCGGGGAATCAGAGGCGGGGAAACAGAGGCGGGGAATCAGATATGGGGAATCAGAGGTGGGGAATCAGAGGCAGGGAATCAGATGTGCGGAATCAGAAATGGGGAATAAGAGGCAGGGAATCAGAATCAGAAGCGGGGAATCAGAGGCCGGGAATCAGAGGCCGGGAATCAGATGCTGGGAATAAGAGGCCGGGAATCAGAGGTGGGGAATCAGATATGGGGTATCAGAGGTGGCGAATCAAAGGCGGTGAATCAGAGATGGGGAATCAGAGGCGGGGAATCAGAGGCAGGGAATCAGATGCGGGGAATCAGAGGCGGGGAATCAGAGCTGGCGAATCAGAGGCTGGGAATTAGAGGTGGGCAATCAGAGGCGGGGAATCAGATATTGGGAATCAGAGGCGGGGAATCAGAGGCGGGGAAACAGAGGCGGGGAATCAAATATAGGGAATCAGAGGTGGGGAATCAGAGGTTGTGAATCAGAGATGGGGAATCAAGGCGGGGAATCAGAGGCAGGGAATCAGACGCGGGGAATCAGAGGCGGGGATTCAGAGCTGGGGAAACAGAGGCGGGGAATCAGATATGGGGAATCAGGGGTGGGGAATCAGAGGTTGGGAATCAGAGGCAGGGAATCAGAGGCGTGGAAACAGAGGCGGGGATTCAGATATGGGGAATCAGAGGTGGGGAATCAGGGGCGTGGAATCAGAGGCAGGGAATTAGATGTGGTGAATCAGAGATGGGGAATCAGATGCAGGGAATCAGAATCAGAAGCGGGGTATCAGTGGCCGGGAATCAGAGGAAGGTAATCAGAGGCAGGGGATCAAACACGGGGAATCAGAGGCTGGGAATCAGAGCTGGGGAATCAGAGGCGGGGAATCAGAGCTGGGGAATCACAGGCGGGGAATCAGAGATGGGGAATCAGAGGCGGGGAATCAGAGGCAGGGAATCAGATGCGGGGAATCAGAGGCGGGGAATCAGAGCTGGCGAATCAGAGGCGGGGAATCAGAGGTGGGCAATCAGAGGATGGGAATCAGATATGGGGAATCAGAGGCGGGGAATCAGAGCTGGGGAATCAAAGGCGGGGAATCAGAGTTGGGGAATCAGAGGCGGGGAATCAGATATGGGGAAACAGAGGCGGGGAATCAGAGGCGGTGAAACAGAGGCGGGGAATCAGATATTGGGAATCAGAGGTGGGGAATCAGAGGTTGGGAATCAGAGGCCTGGAATCAGAGGCGTGGAATCAGAGGCAGGGAATCAGATGCGGGGAATCAGAGGAGGGGAATCAGAGCTGGGGAATCAGAGGCGGGGTATTTGAGTTGGGGAATCAGAGGCGGGGAATCAGACGCGGGGAATCAGAGGGGGGGAATCATAGCTGGCGAATCAGAGGCGGGGAATCAGAGGTGGGCAATCAGAGGCCGGGAATCAGAGGTGGTGAATCAGAGATGGGGAATCAGAGGCGGGGAATCAGTGGCAGGGAATCAGATATGGGGAATCAGAGGCGTGGAATCAGAGGCAGGGAATCAGACACGGGGAATCAGACACGGGGAATCAGAGGTGGGGAATCAGAGATGGGGAATCAGAGGCGGTGAATCAGAGATGGGGAATCAGAGGCGGGGAATCAGAGGCAGGAAATCAGACACTGGGATTCAGAGGCTGGGAATCAGACGGGGGGAATCAAAGGCGGGGAATCAGAGCTGGGGAATCAGAGGCAGGGAATCAGAGGCGGGGAATCAGATATGGGGAATCAGAGGCTGGTATTCAAAGGCGGGGAATCAGAGGCAGGGAATCAGACACGGGGAATCAGAGGTGGGGAATCAGAGATGGGGAATCAGAGGCGGGGAATCAGAGTTGGGGATTCAGAGGCAGGGAATCGGATGTGCGGAATCAGAGATGGGGAATCAGAGGTGGGGAATCAGAGGCGGTGAATCAGAGATGGGGAATCAGAGGCGGGGAATCAGAGGCAGGAAATCAGACACGGGGATTCAGAGGCTGGGAATCAGACGGGGGGAATCAAAGGCGGGGAATCAGAGCTGGGGAATCAGAGGCAGGGAATCAGAGTTGGGGATTCAGAGACGGGGAATCAGATATGGGGAAACAGAGGCGGGGAATCAGAGGCGGGCAAACAGAGGCGGGGAATTAGATATGGGGAATCAGATGTGGGGAATCAGAGGTGGTGAATCAGTGATGGGGAATCACAGGCGGGGAATCAGAGGCAGGGAATAGAACGCAGGGAATCAGAGGCAGGGAATCAGAGCTGGGGAATCAGAGGCGGGGAATCATAGTTGGGAATCAGAGGCGGGGAATCAGATATGGGGAAACAGAGGCGGGGAATCAGAGGCGGGGAAACAGAGGCGGGGAATCAGATATGGGGAATCGGATGCGGGGAATCAGAGGCGGGGAATCAGAGCTGGGGAATCTGAGGCGGGGAATCAGAGTTGGGGCATCAGAGGTGGGGAATCAAATATAGGGAATCAGAGGTGGGGAATCAGAGGGTGTGAATCAGAGATGGGGAATCAAGGCGGGGAATCAGAGGCAGGGAATCAGACGCGGGGAATCAGAGGCGGGGATTCAGAGCTGGGGAATCAGAGGCGGGGAATCAGAGTTGGGGAATCAGAGGCAGGGAATCAGATATGGGGAATCAGAGGCGGGGAATCAGAGGCGGGGAAACAGAGGCGGGGAATCAGATGTGGGGAATCAGAGGTGGGGAATCAGGGGCAGGGAATCAGTGGCAGGGAATCAGAGGCGGGGAATCAGAGGCGGGGAATCAAAGGCAGGGAATAAGACACGGGGAATCAGAGGCGGGGAATCAGAGATGGGGAATCAGAGGCGGGGAATCAGAGGCAGGGAATCGGATGCCGGGAATCAGAGTCGGGGAATCAGAGCTGGGGAATCAGAGGCGGGGAATCAGAGTTGGGGAATCAGAGGCGGGGAATCAGATATGGGGAAATAGAGGCGGGGAATCAGATATGGGGAATCAGAGGTGTGGAATCAGAGGTTGGGAATCAGAGGCAGGGAATCAGAGTCCGGGAAACTGAGGCGGGGAATCAGATATTGGGAATCAGAGGTGGCGAATCAAAGGCAGTGAAACAGAGATGGGGAATCAGGGCAGGGAATCAGAGGCAGGGAATCAAACACGGGGAATCAGAGCTGGGGAATCAGAGGCGGGGAATCAGAGTTGGGAATCAGAGGCGGGGAATCAGAGGCGGGGAAACAGAGGCGGGGAATCAGATATGGGGAATCAGAGGTGGGGAATCCGAGGTTGGGAATCAGAGGCAGGGAATCAGAGGCGGAAAATCAGAGGCGGGGAATCAGAGGAAGGGAATCAGATGTGCGGAATCGGAGATGGGGAATCAGAGGCAGGCAATCAGAGGCGGGGAATCAGAGGCGGGGAATCAGAGGCCGGGAATCAGATATGGGAAAACAGAGGCGGGGAATCCAAGGCGGGGAAACAGAGGCGGGGAATCAGATATGGGGAATCAGAGGTGGGGAATCAGAGGTTGGGAATCAGAGGCAGGGAATCAGAGGCTTGGAATCAGATGCAGGGAATCAGATGCGGGGAATCAGAGGCGGGGAATCAGAGCTGGGGAATCAGAGGTGGGGAATCAGATTTGGGGAATCAGAGGCGGGGACTTAGCTATTGGGAAACAGAGGCGGGGAATCAGAGGCGGGGAAACCCAGGCGGGGAATCAGATATGGGGAATCAGAGGTGGGGAATCAGAGGCAAGGAATCAGATGTGCGGAATCAGAGATGGGGAATCAGAGGCAGGGAATCAGAATCAGAAGCAGGGAATCAGAGGCCGGGAATCAGAGGCCGGAATCAGATGCTGGGAATCAGAGGCCTGGGATCAGAGGCGGGGAATCAGAGGCAGGGAATCAGATGCGGGGAATCAGAGGCGGGGAATCAGAGCTGGGGAATCAGAGGCGGGGATTCAGAGTTGGGGAATCAGAGGCGGGGAATCAGAGGCGGGGAAACAGAGGCGGGGAATCAGATATGGGGAATCAGAGGTGGGGAATCAGAGGTTGGGAATCAGAAGCAGGGAATCAGAGGCGGGGAATCAGAGGCGGGGAATCAGAGGCAGGGAATCCGATGTGCGGAATCGGAGATGGGGAATCAGAGGCAGGGAATCAGAGGCGGGGAATCAGAGGCGGAGAATCAGAGGCCGGGAATCAGATATGGGGAAACAGAGGCGGGGAATCAGAGGCGGGGAAACAGAGGCGGGGAATCAGAGGCAGGGAATCCGATGTGCGGAATCGGAGATGGGGAATCAGAGGCAGGGAATCAGAGGCGGGGAATCAGAGGCGGAGAATCAGAGGCCGGGAATCAGATATGGGGAATCAGAGGCGGGGAATCAGAGGCGGGGAAACAGAGGCAGGGAATCAGATATGGGGAATCAGAGGTGGGTTATCAGGAGCAGGGAATCAGTGGCAGGGAATCAGAGGCGGGGAAACAGAGGCGGGGAATCAGAGGCAGGGAATCCGATGTGCGGAATCGGAGATGGGGAATCAGAGGCAGGGAAACAGAGGCGGGGAATCAGAGGCGGGGAAACAGACGCGGGGAATCAGAGGCGGGGATTCAGAGCTGGGGAATCAGAGGCGGGGAATCAGAGTTGGGGAATCAGAGGCAGGGAATCAGATATGGGGAATCAGAGGCGGGGAATCAGAGGCGGGGAAAAAGAGGCAGGGAATCAGATATGGGGAATCAGAGGTGGGTTATCAGGAGCAGGGAATCAGTGGCAGGGAATCAGAGGCGGGGAAACAGAGGCGGGGAATCAGAGGCAGGGAATCAGACACGGGGAATCAGATATGGGGAAACAGAGGCGGGGAATCAGAGGCGGGCAAACAGAGGCGGGGAATTAGATATGGGGAATCAGAGGTGGGGAATCAGAGGTGGTGAATCAGAGATGGGGAATCACAGGCGGGGAATCAGAGGCAGGGAATAGAACGCGGGGAATCAGAGGCGGGGAATCAGAGCTGGGGAATCAGAGGCGGGGAATCATAGTTGGGAATCAGAGGCGGGGAATCAGATATGGGGAAACAGAGGCGGGGAATCAAAGGCGGGGAAACAGAGGCGGGGAATCAGATATGGGGAATCGGATGCGGGGAATCTGAGGCGGGGAATGGGAGCTGGGGAATCAGAGGCGGGGTATCAGAGTTGGGGCATCTGAGGTGGGGAATTAGATATGGGGAAACAGAGGCGGGGAATCAGAGGCGGGGAAACAGAGGCGAGGAATCAGATATGGGGAATCAGAGGTGGGGAATCAGAGGCAGGGAATCAGATGTACGGAATCTGAGATGGGGAATCAGAGGCAGGGAATCAGAATCAGAAGCGGGGAATCAGAGGCCGGGAATCAGAGGCCGGGATTCAGATGCCGGGAATAAGAGGCCGGGAATCAGAGGTTGGGAATCAGAGTCCGGGTATCAGAGATGGGGATTCAGAGGCGGGGAATGATATATGGGGAATCAGAGGCGGGGAATCAGAGGCGGGGTAACAGAGGTGGGGAATCAGATATGGGGAATCAGAGGTGGCGAATCAAAGGCGGTGAATCAGAGATGGGGAATCAGAGGCGGGGAATCAGAGGCAGGGAATCAAACACGGAGAATCAGAGGCGGGGAATCAGAGCTGGGGAATCAGAGGCGGGGAATCAGAGTTGGGGAATCAGAGGCGGGGAATCAGATATGGGGAAACAGGGGCGGGGAATCAGAGGCAGGGAAACAGAGGCGGGGAATCAGATATGGGGAATCAGGGGTGGGGAATCAAAGGTTGGGAATCAGAGGCAGGGAATCAGAGGCGTGGAAACAGAGGCGGGGATTCAGATATGGGGAATCAGAGGTGGGGAATCAGGGGCGTGGAATCAGAGGCAGGGAATTAGATCTGGTGAATCAGAGCTGGGGAATCAGAGGCAGGGAATCAGAATCAGAAGCGGGGTATCAGTGGCCGGGAATCAGAGGAAGGTAATCAGAGGCAGGGGATCAAACACGGGGAATCAGAGGCTGGGAATCAGAGCTGGGGAATCACAGGCGGGGAATCACAGGCGGGGAATCAGAGATGGGGAATCAGAGGCGGGGAATCAGAGGCAGGGAATCAGATGCGGGGAATCAGAGGCGGGGAATCAGAGCTGGCGAATCAGAGGCGGGGAATCAGAGGTGGGCAATCAGAGGATGGGAATCAGATATGGGGAATCAGAGGCGGGGAATCAGAGCTGGGGAATCACAGGCGGGGATTCAGAGTTGGGGAATCAGAGGCGGAGAATCAGATATGGGGAAACAGAGGCGGGGAATCAGAGGCGGTGAAACAGAGGCGGGGAATCAGATATTGGGAATCAGAGGTGGGGAATCAGAGGTTGGGAATCAGAGGCCTGCAATCAGAGGCGTGGAATCAGAGGCAGGGAATCAGATGCGGGGAATCAGAGGAGGGGAATCAGAGCTGGGGAATCAGAGGCGGGGTATTAGAGTTGGGGAATCAGAGGCGGGGAATCAGACGCGGGGAATCAGAGGGGGGGAATCATAGCTGGCAAATCAGAGGCGGGGAATCAGAGGTGGGCAATCAGAGGCCGGGAATCAGAGGTGGTGAATCAGAGATGGGGAATCAGAGGCGGGGAATCAGTGGCAGGGAATCAGATATGGGGAATCAGAGGTGGGGAATCTGAGTTGGGGAATCAGAGGCAGGGAATTGGATGTGCGGAATCAGAGATGGGGAATCAGAGGTGGGGAATCAGAGGCGGTGAATCAGAGATGGGGAATCAGAGGCGGGGAATCAGAGGCGGGAAATCAGACACGGGGATTCAGAGGCTGGGAATCAGACGGGGGGAATCAAAGGCGGGGAATCAGAGCTGGGGAATCAGAGACAGGGAATCAGAGGCGGGGAATCAGATATGGGGAATCAGAGGCTGGTATTCAGAGGCGGGGAATCAGAGGCAGGGAATCAGACACGGGGAATCAGAGGTGGGGAATCAGAGATGGGGAATCAGAGGCGGGGAATCAGAGTTGGGGATTCAGAGGCAGGGAATCGGATGTGCAGAATCAGAGAAGGGGAATCAGAGGTGGGGAATCAGAGGCGGTGAATCAGAGATGGGGAATCAGAGGCGGGAAATCAGAGGCAGGAAATCAGACACGGGGATTCAGAGGCTGGGAATCAGACGGGGGGAATCAAAGGCGGGGAATCAGAGCTGGGGAATCAGAGGCAGGGAATCAGAGTTGGGGATTCAGAGACGGGGAATCAGATATGGGGAAACAGAGGCGGGGAATCAGAGGCGGGAAAACAGAGGCGGGGAATTAGATATGGGGAATCAGATGTGGGGAATCAGAGGTGGTGAATCAGTGATGGGGAATCACAGGCGGGGAATCAGAGGCAGGGAATAGAACGCAGGGAATCAGAGGCAGGGAATCAGAGCTGGGGAATCAGAGGCGGGGAATCATAGTTGGGAATCAGAGGCGGGGAATCAGATATGGGGAAACAGAGGCGGGGAATCAGAGGCGGGGAAACAGAGGCGGGGAATCAGATATGGGGAATTGGATGCGGGGAATCAGAGGCGGGGAATCAGAGCTGGGGAATCAGAGGCGGGGAATCAGAGTTGGGGCATCAGAGGTGGGGAATTAGATATAGGGAAACAGAGGCGGGGAATCAGAGGCGGGGAAAGAGAGGCGGGGAATCAGATATGGGGAATCAGAGGTGGGGAATCAGAGGCAGGGAATCAGATGTGCGGAATCAGAGATGGGGAATCAGAGGCAGGGAATCAGAATCAGAAGCGGGGAATCAGAGGCCGGGAATCAGAGGCCGGGAATCAGATGCTGGGAATAAGAGGCCGGGAATCAGAGGTGGGGAATCAGAGTCCGGGAATCAGAGATGGGGATTCAGAGGCGGGGAATGAGATATGGAGAATCAGAGGCGGGGAATCAGAGGCCGGGAAACAGAGGTGGGGAATCAGATATGGGGAATCAGAGGTGGCGAATCAAAGGCGGTGAATCAGAGATGGGGAATCAGAGGCGGGGAATCAGAGGCAGGGAATCAGATGCGGCGAATCAGAGGCGGAGAATCAGAGCTGGCGAATCAGAGGCGGGGAATCAGAGGTGGGCAATCAGAGCCGGGGAATCAGATATGGGGAATCAGAGGCGGGTAATCAGAGGCGGGGAAACAGAGGTGGGGAATCAGATATGGGGAAAGAGAGGTGGCGAATCAAAGGCGGTGAATCAGAGATGGGGAATCAGAGGCGGGGAATCAGAGGCAGGGAATCAAAAACGGGGAATCAGAGGCGGGGAAGCAGAGTAGGAGAATCAGACGTGGGGAATCAGATATGGGGAAACAGGGGCGGGGAATCAGAGGCGGGGAAACAGAGGCGGGGAATCAGATATGGGGAATCAGAGGTGTGGAATCAGAGGTTGGGAATCAGAGGCTGGGAATCAGTTGCAGGGAATCAGATGCGGGGAATCAGAGGCGGGGAATCAGAGCTGGGGAATCAGAGGTGGGGAATCAGAGTTGGGGAATCAGAGTCGGGGACTTAGATATGGGGAAACAGAGGCGGGGAATCAGAGGCGGGGAATCAGAGGCTGGGAATCAGATGCAGGGAATCAGATGCGGGGAATCAGAGGCGGGGAATCAGAGCTGGGGAATCAGAGGTGGGGAATCAGAGTTGGGGAATCAGAGTCGGGGACTTAGATATGGGGAAACAGAGGCGGGGAATCAGAGGCGGGGAAACAGACGCGGGGAATCAGATATGGGGAATCAGAGGTGGGGTATCAGGGGCAGGGAATCAGTGGCAGGGAATCAGAGGCGGGGAAACAGAGGCGGGGAATCAGAGGCAGGGAATCAGACACGTGGAATCAGATATGGGGAAACAGAGGCGGGGAATCAGAGGCGGGCAAACAGAGGCGGGGAATTAGATATGGGGAATCAGAGGTGGGGAATCAGAGGTGGTGAATCAGAGATGGGGAATCACAGGCGGGGAATCAGAGGCACGTAATAGAACGCGGGGAATCAGAGGCGGGGAATCAGAGCTGGGGAATCAGAGGCGGGCAATCATAGTTGGGAATCAGAGGCGGGGAATCAGATATGGGGAAACAGAGGCGGGGAATCAAAGGCGGGGAAACAGAGGCGGGGAATCAGATATGGGGAATCGGATGCGGGGAATCAGAGGCGGGGAATGGGAGCTGGGGAATCAGAGGCGGGGTATCAGAGTTGGGGCATCTGAGGTGGGGAATTAGATATGGGGAAACAGAGGCGGGGAATCAGAGGCGGGGAAACAGAGGCGAGGAATCAGATATGGGGAATCAGAGGTGGGGAATCAGAGGCAGGGAATCAGATGTGCGGAATCAGAGATGGGGAATCAGAGGCAGGGAATCAGAATCAGAAGCGGGGAATCAGAGGCCGGGAATCAGAGGCCGGGATTCAGATGCCGGGAATAAGAGGCCGGGAATCAGAGGTGGGGAATCAGAGTCCGGGAATCAGAGATGGGGATTCAGAGGCGGGGAATGATATATGGGGAATCAGAGGCGGGGAATCAGAGGCGGGGTAACAGAGGTGGGGAATCAGATATGGGGAATCAGAGGTGGCGAATCAAAGGCGGTGAATCAGAGATGGGGAATCAGAGGCGGGGAATCAGAGGCAGGGAATCAAACACGGGGAATCAGAGGCGGGGAATCAGAGCTGGGGAATCAGAGGCGGGGAATCAGAGTTGGGGAATCAGAGGCGGGGAATCAGATATGGGGAAACAGGGGCGGGGAATCAGAGGCAGGGAAACAGAGGCGGGGAATCAGATATGGGGAATCAGGGGTGGGGAATCAGAGGTTGGGAATCAGAGGCAGGGAATCAGAGGCGTGGAAACAGAGGCGGGGATTCAGATATGGGGAATCAGAGGTGGGGAATCAGGGGCGTGGAATCAGAGGCAGGGAATTAGATGTGGTGAATCAGAGATGGGGAATCAGATGCAGGGAATCAGAATCAGAAGCGGGGTATCAGTGGCCGGGAATCAGAGGAAGGTAATCAGAGGCAGGGGATCAAACACGGGGAATCAGAGGCTGGGAATCAGAGCTGGGGAATCAGAGGCGGGGAATCAGAGCTGGGGAATCACAGGCGGGGAATCAGAGATGGGGAATCAGAGGCGGGGAATCAGAGGCAGGGAATCAGATGCGGGGAATCAGAGGCGGGGAATCAGAGCTGGCGAATCAGAGGCGGGGAATCAGAGGTGGGCAATCAGAGGATGGGAATCAGATATGGTGAATCAGAGGCGGGGAATCAGAGCTGGGGAATCACAGGCGGGGAATCAGAGTTGGGGAATCAGAGGCGGGGAATCAGATATGGGGAAACAGAGGCGGGGAATCAGAGGCGGTGAAACAGAGGCGGGGAATCAGATATTGGGAATCAGAGGTGGGGAATCAGAGGTTGGGAATCAGAGGCCTGGAATCAGAGGCGTGGAATCAGAGGCAGGGAATCAGATGCGGGGAATCAGAGGAGGGGAATCAGAGCTGGGGAATCAGAGGCGGGGTATTAGAGTTGGGGAATCAGAGGCGGGGAATCAGACGCGGGGAATCAGAGGGGGGGAATCATAGCTGGCGAATCAGAGGCGGGGAATCAGAGGTGGGCAATCAGAGGCCGGGAATCAGAGGTGGTGAATCAGAGATGGGGAATCAGAGGCGGGGAATCAGTGGCAGGGAATCAGATATGGGGAATCAGAGGCATGGAATCAGAGGCAGGGAATCAGACACGGGGAATCAGACACGGGGAATCAGAGGTGGGGAATCAGAGATGGGGAATCAGAGG
The DNA here is from genome assembly GCF_036971445.1 of Narcine bancroftii. NCBI lineage: Eukaryota > Metazoa > Chordata > Chondrichthyes > Torpediniformes > Narcinidae > Narcine > Narcine bancroftii. Next base: position 3,422,732 of record NW_027211883.1, read on the forward strand.
CGGTGAATCAGAGATGGGGAATCAGAGGCGGGGAATCAGAGGCAGGAAATCAGACACTGGGATTCAGAGGCTGGGAATCAGACGGGGGGAATCAAAGGCGGGGAATCAGAGCTGGGGAATCAGAGGCAGGGAATCAGAGGCGGGGAATCAGATATGGGGAATCAGAGGCTGGTATTCAGAGGCGGGGAATCAGAGGCAGGGAATCAGACACGGGGAATCAGAGGTGGGGAATCAGAGATGGGGAATCAGAGGCGGGGAATCAGAGTTGGGGATTCAGAGGCAGGGAATCGGATGTGCGGAATCAGAGATGGGGAATCAGAGGTGGGGAATCAGAGGCGGTGAATCAGAGATAGGGAATCAGAGGCGGGGAATCAGAGGCAGGAAATCAGACACGGGGATTCAGAGGCTGGGAATCAGACGGGGGGAATCAAAGGCGGGGAATCAGAGCTGGGGAATCAGAGGCAGGGAATCAGAGTTGGGGATTCAGAGACGGGGAATCAGATATGGGGAAACAGAGGCGGGGAATCAGAGGCGGGCAAACAGAGGCGGGGAATTAGATATGGGGAATCAGATGTGGGGAATCAGAGGTGGTGAATCAGTGATGGGGAATCACAGGCGGGGAATCAGAGGCAGGGAATAGAACGCAGGGAATCAGAGGCAGGGAATCAGAGCTGGGGAATCAGAGGCGGGGAATCATAGTTGGGAATCAGAGGCGGGGAATCAGATATGGGGAAACAGAGGCGGGGAATCAGAGGCGGGGAAACAGAGGCGGGGAATCAGATATGGGGAATCGGATGCGGGGAATCAGAGGCGGGGAATCAGAGCTGGGGAATCAGAGGCGGGGAATCAGAGTTGGGGCATCAGAGGTGGGGAATCAAATATAGGGAATCAGAGGTGGGGAATCAGAGGTTGTTAATCAGAGATGGGGAATCAAGGCGGGGAATCAGAGGCAGGGAATCAGACGCGGGGAATCAGAGGCGGGGATTCAGAGCTGGGGAATCAGAGGCGGGGAATCAGCGTTGGGGAATCAGAGGCAGGGAATCAGATATGGGGAATCAGAGGCGGGGAATCAGGGGCAGGGAAACAGTGGCAGGGAATCAGAGGCGGGCAATCAGAGGCGGGGAATCAAAGGCAGGGAATCAGACACGGGGAATCAGAGGCGGGGAATCAGAGATGGGGAATCAGAGGCGGGGAATCAGAGGCAGGGAATCGGATGCCGGGAATCAGAGTCGGGGAATCAGAGCTGGGGAATCAGAGGCGGGGAATCAGAGTTGGGGAATCAGAGGCGGGGAATCAGATATGGGGAAATAGAGGCGGGGAATCAGATATGGGGAATCAGAGATGTGGAATCAGAGGTTGGGAATCAGAGGCAGGGAATCAGAGTCCGGGAAACTGAGGCGGGGAATCAGATATTGGGAATCAGAGGTGGCGAATCAAAGGCGGTGAAACAGAGATGGGGAATCAGGGCAGGGAATCAGAGGCAGGGAATCAAACACGGGGAATCAGAGCTGGGGAATCAGAGGCGGGGAATCAGAGTTGGGAATCAGAGGCGGGGAATCAGAGGCGGGGAAACAGAGGCGGGGAATCAGATATGGGGAATCAGAGGTGGGGAATCCGAGGTTGGGAATCAGAGGCAGGGAATCAGAGGCGGAAAATCAGAGGCGTGGAATCAGAGGAAGGGAATCAGATGTGCGGAATCGGAGATGGGGAATCAGAGGCAGGGAATCAGAGGCGGGGAATCAGATGCGGGGAATCAGAGGCCGGGAATCAGATATGGGGAAACAGAGGCGGGGAATCCGAGGCGGGGAAACAGAGGCGGGGAATCAGATATGGGGAATCAGAGGTGGGGAATCAGAGGTTGGGAATCAGAGGCAGGGAATCAGAGGCTTGGAATCAGATGCAGGGAATCAGATGCGGGGAATCAGAGGCGGGGAATCAGAGCTGGGGAATCAGAGGTGGGGAATCAGATTTGGGGAATCAGAGGCGGGGACTTAGATATTGGGAAACAGAGGCGGGGAATCAGAGGCGGGGAAACCCAGGCGGGGAATCAGGGGAATCAGAGGTGGGGAATCAGAGGGAAGGAATCAGATGTGCGGAATCAGAGATGGGGAATCAGAGGCAGGGAATCAGAATCAGAAGCAGGGAATCAGAGGCCGGGAATCAGAGGCCGGAATCAGATGCTGGGAATCAGAGGCCTGGGATCAGAGGCGGGGAATCAGAGGCAGGGAATCAGATGCGGGGAATCAGAGGCGGGGAATCAGAGCTGGGGAATCAGAGGCGGGGATTCAGAGTTGGGGAATCAGAGGCGGGGAATCAGAGGCGGGGAAACAGAGGCGGGGAATCAGATATGGGGAATCAGAGGTGGGGAATGAGAGGTTGGGAATCAGAAGCAGGGAATCAGAGGCGGGGAATCAGAGGCGGGGAATCAGAGGCAGGGAATCCGATGTGCGGAATCGGAGATGGGGAATCAGAGGCAGGGAATCAGAGGCGGGGAATCAGAGGCGGAGAATCAGAGGCCGGGAATCAGATATGGGGAAACAGAGGCGGGGAATCAGAGCTGGGGAATCAGAGGTGGGGAATCAGAGTTGGGGAATCAGAGTCGGGGACTTAGATATGGGGAAACAGAGGCGGGGAATCAGAGGCGGGGAAACAGACGCGGGGAATCAGAGGCGGGGATTCAGAGCTGGGGAATCAGAGGCGGGGAATCAGAGTTGGGGAATCAGAGGCAGGGAATCAGATATGGGGAATCAGAGGCGGGGAATCAGAGGCGGGGAAACAGAGGCAGGGAATCAGATATGGGGAATCAGAGGTGGGTTATCAGGAGCAGGGAATCAGTGGCAGGGAATCAGAGGCGGGGAAACAGAGGCGGGGAATCAGAGGCAGGGAATCAGACACGGGGAATCAGATATGGGGAAACAGAGGCGGGGAATCAGAGGCGGGCAAACAGAGGCGGGGAATTAGATATGGGGAATCAGAGGTGGGGAATCAGAGGTGGTGAATCAGAGATGGGGAATCACAGGCGGGGAATCAGAGGCAGGGAATAGAACGCGGGGAATCAGATGCGGGGAATCAGAGCTCGGGAATCAGAGGCGGGGAATCATAGTTGGGAATCAGAGGCGGGGAATCAGATATGGGGAATCGGATGCGGGGAATCAGAGGCGGGGAATGGGAGCTGGGGAATCAGAGGCGGGGTATCAGAGTTGGGGCATCTGAGGTGGTGAATTAGATATGGGGAAACAGAGGCGGGGAATCAGAGGCGGGGAAACAGAGGCGAGGAATCAGATATGGGGAATCAGAGGTGGGGAATCAGAGGCAGGGAATCAGATGTACGGAATCAGAGATGGGGAATCAGAGGCAGGGAATAAGAATCAGAAGCGGGGAATCAGAGGCCGGGAATCAGAGGCCGGGATTCAGATGCCGGGAATAAGAGGCCGGGAATCAGAGGTGGGGAATCAGAGTCCGGGAATCAGAGATGGGGATTCAGAGGCGGGGAATGAGATATGGAGAATCAGAGGCGGGGAATCAGAGGCCGGGAAACAGAGGTGGGGAATCAGATATGGGGAATCAGAGGTGGCGAATCAAAGGCGGTGAATCAGAGATGGGGAATCAGAGGCGGGGAATCAGAGGCAGGGAATCAGATGCGGGGAATCAGAGGCGGGGAATCAGAGCTGGCGAATCAGAGGCGGGGAATCAGAGGTGGGCAATCAGAGCCGGGGAATCAGATATGGGGAATCAGAGGCGGGTAATCAGAGGCGGGGAAACAGAGGTGGGGAATCAGATATGGGGAAAGAGAGGTGGCGAATCAAAGGCGGTTAATCAGAGATGGGGAATCAGAGGCGGGGAATCAGAGGCAGGGAATCAAAAACGGGGAATCAGAGGCGGGGAAGCAGAGTAGGAGAATCAGAGGTGGGGAATCAGATATGGGGAAACAGGGGCGGGGAATCAGAGGCGGGGAAACAGAGGCGGGGAATCAGATATGGGGAATCAGAGGTGTGGAATCAGAGGTTGGGAATCAGAGGCTGGGAATCAGATGCAGGGAATCAGATGCGGGGAATCAGAGGCGGGGAATCAGAGCTGGGGAATCAGAGGTGGGGAATCAGAGTTGGGGAATCAGAGTCGGGGACTTAGATATGGGGAAACAGAGGTGGGGTATCAGGGGCAGGGAATCAGTGGCAGGGAATCAGAGGCGGGGAAACAGAGGCGGGGAATCAGAGGCAGGGAATCAGACACGTGGAATCAGATATGGGGAAACAGAGGCGGGGAATCAGAGGCGGGCAAACAGAGGCGGGGAATTAGATATGGGGAATCAGAGGTGGGGAATCAGAGGTGGTGAATCAGAGATGGGGAATCACAGGCGGGGAATCAGAGGCACGGAATAGAACGCGGGGAATCAGAGGCGGGGAATCAGAGCTGGGGAATCAGAGGCGGGGAATCATAGTTGGGAATCAGAGGCGGGGAATCAGATATGGGGAAACAGAGGCGGGGAATCAAAGGCGGGGAAACAGAGGCGGGGAATCAGATATGGGGAATCGGATGCGGGGAATCAGAGGCGGGGAATGGGAGCTGGGGAATCAGAGGCGGGGTATCAGAGTTGGGGCATCTGAGGTGGGGAATTAGATATGGGGAAACAGAGGCGGGGAATCAGAGGCGGGGAAACAGAGGCGAGGAATCAGATATGGGGAATCAGAGGTGGGGAATCAGAGGCAGGGAATCAGATGTGCGGAATCAGAGATGGGGAATCAGAGGCAGGGAATCAGAATCAGAAGCGGGGAATCAGAGGCCGGGAATCAGAGGCCGGGATTCAGATGCCGGGAATAAGAGGCCGGGAATCAGAGGTGGGGAATCAGAGTCCGGGAATCAGAGATGGGGATTCAGAGGCGGGGAATGATATATGGGGAATCAGAGGCGGGGAATCAGAGGCGGGGTAACAGAGGTGGGGAATCAGATATGGGGAATCAGAGGTGGCGAATCAAAGGCAGTGAATCAGAGATGGGGAATCAGAGGCGGGGAATCAGAGGCAGGGAATCAAACACGGGGAATCAGAGGCGGGGAATCAGAGCTGGGGAATCAGAGGCGGGGAATCAGAGTTGGGGAATCAGAGGCGGGGAATCAGATATGGGGAAACAGGGGCGGGGAATCAGAGCTGGGGAATCAGAGGCGGGGAATCAGAGTTGGGGAATCAGAGTCGGGGAATCAGAGTTGGGGAATCAGAGTCGGGGACTTAGATATGGGGAAACAGAGGCGGGGAATCAGAGGCGGGGAAACAGACGCGGGGAATCAGAGGCGGGGATTCAGAGCTGGGGAATCAGAGGCGGGGAATCAGAGTTGGGGAATCAGAGGCAGGGAATCAGATATGGGGAATCAGAGGCGGGGAATCAGAGGCGGGGAAACAGAGGCAGGGAATCAGATATGGGGAATCAGAGGTGGGTTATCAGGAGCAGGGAATCAGTGGCAGGGAATCAGAGGCGGGGAAACAGAGGCGGGGAATCAGAGGCAGGGAATCAGACACGGGGAATCAGATATGGGGAAACAGAGGCGGGGAATCAGAGGCGGGCAAACAGAGGCGGGGAATTAGATATGGGGAATCAGAGGTGGGGAATCAGAGGTGGTGAATCAGAGATGGGGAATCACAGGCGGGGAATCAGAGGCAGGGAATAGAACGCGGGGAATCAGATGCGGGGAATCAGAGCTCGGGAATCAGAGGCGGGGAATCATAGTTGGGAATCAGAGGCGGGGAATCAGATATGGGGAATCGGATGCGGGGAATCAGAGGCGGGGAATGGGAGCTGGGGAATCAGAGGCGGGGTATCAGAGTTGGGGCATCTGAGGTGGTGAATTAGATATGGGGAAACAGAGGCGGGGAATCAGAGGCGGGGAAACAGAGGCGAGGAATCAGATATGGGGAATCAGAGGTGGGGAATCAGAGGCAGGGAATCAGATGTACGGAATCAGAGATGGGGAATCAGAGGCAGGGAATAAGAATCAGAAGCGGGGAATCAGAGGCCGGGAATCAGAGGCCGGGATTCAGATGCCGGGAATAAGAGGCCGGGAATCAGAGGTGGGGAATCAGAGTCCGGGAATCAGAGATGGGGATTCAGAGGCGGGGAATGAGATATGGAGAATCAGAGGCGGGGAATCAGAGGCCGGGAAACAGAGGTGGGGAATCAGATATGGGGAATCAGAGGTGGCGAATCAAAGGCGGTGAATCAGAGATGGGGAATCAGAGGCGGGGAATCAGAGGCAGGGAATCAGATGCGGGGAATCAGAGGCGGGGAATCAGAGCTGGCGAATCAGAGGCGGGGAATCAGAGGTGGGCAATCAGAGCCGGGGAATCAGATATGGGGAATCAGAGGCGGGTAATCAGAGGCGGGGAAACAGAGGTGGGGAATCAGATATGGGGAAAGAGAGGTGGCGAATCAAAGGCGGTTAATCAGAGATGGGGAATCAGAGGCGGGGAATCAGAGGCAGGGAATCAAAAACGGGGAATCAGAGGCGGGGAAGCAGAGTAGGAGAATCAGAGGTGGGGAATCAGATATGGGGAAACAGGGGCGGGGAATCAGAGGCGGGGAAACAGAGGCGGGGAATCAGATATGGGGAATCAGAGGTGTGGAATCAGAGGTTGGGAATCAGAGGCTGGGAATCAGATGCAGGGAATCAGATGCGGGGAATCAGAGGCGGGGAATCAGAGCTGGGGAATCAGAGGTGGGGAATCAGAGTTGGGGAATCAGAGTCGGGGACTTAGATATGGGGAAACAGAGGTGGGGTATCAGGGGCAGGGAATCAGTGGCAGGGAATCAGAGGCGGGGAAACAGAGGCGGGGAATCAGAGGCAGGGAATCAGACACGTGGAATCAGATATGGGGAAACAGAGGCGGGGAATCAGAGGCGGGCAAACAGAGGCGGGGAATTAGATATGGGGAATCAGAGGTGGGGAATCAGAGGTGGTGAATCAGAGATGGGGAATCACAGGCGGGGAATCAGAGGCACGGAATAGAACGCGGGGAATCAGAGGCGGGGAATCAGAGCTGGGGAATCAGAGGCGGGGAATCATAGTTGGGAATCAGAGGCGGGGAATCAGATATGGGGAAACAGAGGCGGGGAATCAAAGGCGGGGAAACAGAGGCGGGGAATCAGATATGGGGAATCGGATGCGGGGAATCAGAGGCGGGGAATGGGAGCTGGGGAATCAGAGGCGGGGTATCAGAGTTGGGGCATCTGAGGTGGGGAATTAGATATGGGGAAACAGAGGCGGGGAATCAGAGGCGGGGAAACAGAGGCGAGGAATCAGATATGGGGAATCAGAGGTGGGGAATCAGAGGCAGGGAATCAGATGTGCGGAATCAGAGATGGGGAATCAGAGGCAGGGAATCAGAATCAGAAGCGGGGAATCAGAGGCCGGGAATCAGAGGCCGGGATTCAGATGCCGGGAATAAGAGGCCGGGAATCAGAGGTGGGGAATCAGAGTCCGGGAATCAGAGATGGGGATTCAGAGGCGGGGAATGATATATGGGGAATCAGAGGCGGGGAATCAGAGGCGGGGTAACAGAGGTGGGGAATCAGATATGGGGAATCAGAGGTGGCGAATCAAAGGCAGTGAATCAGAGATGGGGAATCAGAGGCGGGGAATCAGAGGCAGGGAATCAAACACGGGGAATCAGAGGCGGGGAATCAGAGCTGGGGAATCAGAGGCGGGGAATCAGAGTTGGGGAATCAGAGGCGGGGAATCAGATATGGGGAAACAGGGGCGGGGAATCAGAGGCAGGGAAACAGAGGCGGGGAATCAGATATGGGGAATCAGGGGTGGGGAATCAGAGGTTGGGAATCAGAGGCAGGGAATCAGAGGTGTGGAAACAGAGGCGGGAATTCAGATATGGGGAATCAGAGGTGGGGAATCAGGGGCGTGGAATCAGAGGCAGGGAATTAGATGTGGTGAATCAGAGATGGGGAATCAGATGCAGGGAATCAGAATCAGAAGCGGGGTATCAGTGGCCGGGAATCAGAGGAAGGTAATCAGAGGCAGGGGATCAAACACGGGGAATCAGAGGCTGGGAATCAGAGCTGGGGAATCAGAGGCGGGGAATCAGAGCTGGGGAATCACAGGCGGGGAATCAGAGATGGGGAATCAGAGGCGGGGAATCAGAGGCAGGGAATCAGATGCGGGGAATCAGAGGCGGGGAATCAGAGCTGGCGAATCAGAGGCGGGGAATCAGAGGTGGGCAATCAGAGGATGGGAATCAGATATGGGGAATCAGAGGCGGGGAATCAGAGCTGGGGAATCACAGGCGGGGAATCAGAGTTGGGGAATCAGAGGCGGGGAATCAGATATGGGGAAACAGAGGCTGGGAATCATAGGCGGTGAAACAGAGGCGGGGAATCAGATATTGGGAATCAGAGGTGGGGAATCAGAGGTTGGGAATCAGAGGCCTGGAATCAGAGGCCTGGAATCAGAGGCAGGGAATCAGATGCGGGGAATCAGAGGAGGGGAATCAGAGCTGGGGAATCAGAGGCGGGGTATTAGAGTTGGGGAATCAGAGGCGGGGAATCAGACGCGGGGAATCAGAGGGGGGGAATCATAGCTGGCGAATCATAGGCGGGGAATCAGAGGTGGGCAATCAGAGGCCGGGAATCTGAGGTGGTGAATCAGAGATGGGGAATCAGAGGCGGGGAATCAGTGGCAGGGAATCAGATATGGGGAATCAGAGGCATGGAATCAGAGGCAGGGAATCAGACACGGGGAATCAGAGGTGGGGAATCAGAGGTGGGGAATCAGAGATGGGGAATCAGAGGCGGTGAATCAGAGATGGGGAATCAGAGGCGGGGAATCAGAGGCAGGAAATCAGACACTGGGATTCAGAGGCTGGGAATCAGACGGGGGGAATCAAAGGCGGGGAATCAGAGCTGGGGAATCAGAGGCAGGGAATCAGAGGCGGGGAATCAGATATGGGGAATCAGAGGCTGGTATTCAGAGGCGGGGAATCAGAGGCAGGGAATCAGACACGGGGAATCAGAGGTGGGGAATCAGAGATGGGGAATCAGAGGCGGGGAATCAGAGTTGGGGATTCAGAGGCAGGGAATCGGATGTGCGGAATCAGAGATGGGGAATCAGAGGTGGGGAATCAGAGGCGGTGAATCAGAGATGGGGAATCAGAGGCGGGGAATCAGAGGCAGGAAATCAGACACGGGGATTCAGAGGCTGGGAATCAGACGGGGGGAATCAAAGGCGGGGAATCAGAGCTGGGGAATCAGAGGCAGGGAATCAGAGTTGGGGATTCAGAGACGGGGAATCAGATATGGGGAAACAGAGGTGGGGAATCAGAGGCGGGCAAACAGAGATGGGGAATCAAGGCGGGGAATCAGAGGCAGGGAATCAGACGCGGGGAATCAGAGGCGGGGATTCAGAGCTGGGGAATCAGAGGCGGGGAATCAGCGTTGGGGAATCAGAGGCAGGGAATCAGATATGGGGAATCAGAGGCGGGGAATCAGGGGCAGGGAAACAGTGGCAGGGAATCAGAGGCGGGGAATCAGAGGCGGGGAATCAAAGGCAGGGAATCAGACACGGGGAATCAGAGGCGGGGAATCAGAGATGGGGAATCAGAGGCGGGGAATCAGAGGCAGGGAATCGGATGCCGGGAATCAGAGTCGGGGAATCAGAGCTGGGGAATCAGAGGCGGGGAATCAGAGTTGGGGAATCAGAGGCGGGGAATCAGATATGGGGAAATAGAGGCGGGGAATCAGATATGGGGAATCAGAGATGTGGAATCAGAGGTTGGGAATCAGAGGCAGGGAATCAGAGTCCGGGAAACTGAGGCGGGGAATCAGATATTGGGAATCAGAGGTGGCGAATCAAAGGCGGTGAAACAGAGATGGGGTATCAGGGCAGGGAATCAGAGGCAGGGAATCAAACACGGGGAATCAGAGCTGGGGAATCAGAGGCGGGGAATCAGAGTTGGGAATCAGAGGCGGGGAATCAGAGGCGGGGAAACAGAGGCGGGGAATCAGATATGGGGAATCAGAGGTGGGGAATCCGAGGTTGGGAATCAGAGGCAGGGAATCAGAGGCGGAAAATCAGAGGCGTGGAATCAGAGGAAGGGAATCAGATGTGCGGAATCGGAGATGGGGAATCAGAGGCAGGGAATCAGAGGCGGGGAATCAGATGCGGGGAATCAGAGGCCGGGAATCAGATATGGGGAAACAGAGGCGGGGAATCCGAGGCGGGGAAACAGAGGCGGGGAATCAGATATGGGGAATCAGAGGTGGGGAATCAGAGGTTGGGAATCAGAGGCAGGGAATCAGAGGCTTGGAATCAGATGCAGGGAATCAGATGCGGGGAATCAGAGGCGGGGAATCAGAGCTGGGGAATCAGAGGTGGGGAATCAGATTTGGGGAATCAGAGGCGGGGACTTAGATATTGGGAAACAGAGGCGGGGAATCAGAGGCGGGGAAACCCAGGCGGGGAATCAGGGGAATCAGAGGTGGGGAATCAGAGGGAAGGAATCAGATGTGCGGAATCAGAGATGGGGAATCAGAGGCAGGGAATCAGAATCAGAAGCAGGGAATCAGAGGCCGGGAATCAGAGGCCGGAATCAGATGCTGGGAATCAGAGGCCTGGGATCAGAGGCGGGGAATCAGAGGCAGGGAATCAGATGCGGGGAATCAGAGGCGGGGAATCAGAGCTGGGGAATCAGAGGCGGGGATTCAGAGTTGGGGAATCAGAGGCGGGGAATCAGAGGCGGGGAAACAGAGGCGGGGAATCAGATATGGGGAATCAGAGGTGGGGAATCAGAGGTTGGGAATCAGAAGCAGGGAATCAGAGGCGGGGAATCAGAGGCGGGGAATCAGAGGCAGGGAATCCGATGTGCGGAATCGGAGATGGGGAATCAGAGGCAGGGAATCAGAGGCGGGGAATCAGAGGCGGAGAATCAGAGGCCGGGAATCAGATATGGGGAAACAGAGGCGGGGAATCAGAGCTGGGGAATCAGAGGTGGGGAATCAGAGTTGGGGAATCAGAGTCGGGGACTTAGATATGGGGAAACAGAGGCGGGGAATCAGAGGCGGGGAAACAGACGCGGGGAATCAGAGGCGGGGATTCAGAGCTGGGGAATCAGAGGCGGGGAATCAGAGTTGGGGAATCAGAGGCAGGGAATCAGATATGGGGAATCAGAGGCGGGGAATCAGAGGCGGGGAAACAGAGGCAGGGAATCAGATATGGGGAATCAGAGGTGGGTTATCAGGAGCAGGGAATCAGTGGCAGGGAATCAGAGGCGGGGAAACAGAGGCGGGGAATCAGAGGCAGGGAATCAGACACGGGGAATCAGATATGGGGAAACAGAGGCGGGGAATCAGAGGCGGGCAAACAGAGGCGGGGAATTAGATATGGGGAATCAGAGGTGGGGAATCAGAGGTGGTGAATCAGAGATGGGGAATCACAGGCGGGGAATCAGAGGCAGGGAATAGAACGCGGGGAATCAGATGCGGGGAATCAGAGCTCGGGAATCAGAGGCGGGGAATCATAGTTGGGAATCAGAGGCGGGGAATCAGATATGGGGAAACAGAGGCGGGGAATCGAAGGCGGGGAAACAGAGGCGGGGAATCAGATATGGGGAATCGGATGCGGGGAATCAGAGGCGGGGAATGGGAGCTGGGGAATCAGAGGCGGGGTATCAGAGTTGGGGCATCTGAGGTGGTGAATTAGATATGGGGAAACAGAGGCGGGGAATCAGAGGCGGGGAAACAGAGGCGAGGAATCAGATATGGGGAATCAGAGGTGGGGAATCAGAGGCAGGGAATCAGATGTACGGAATCAGAGATGGGGAATCAGAGGCAGGGAATAAGAATCAGAAGCGGGGAATCAGAGGCCGGGAATCAGAGGCCGGGATTCAGATGCCGGGAATAAGAGGCCGGGAATCAGAGGTGGGGAATCAGAGTCCGGGAATCAGAGATGGGGATTCAGAGGCGGGGAATGAGATATGGAGAATCAGAGGCGGGGAATCAGAGGCCGGGAAACAGAGGTGGGGAATCAGATATGGGGAATCAGAGGTGGCGAATCAAAGGCGGTGAATCAGAGATGGGGAATCAGAGGCGGGGAATCAGAGGCAGGGAATCAGATGCGGGGAATCAGAGGCGGGGAATCAGAGCTGGCGAATCAGAGGCGGGGAATCAGAGGTGGGCAATCAGAGCCGGGGAATCAGATATGGGGAATCAGAGGCGGGTAATCAGAGGCGGGGAAACAGAGGTGGGGAATCAGATATGGGGAAAGAGAGGTGGCGAATCAAAGGCGGTTAATCAGAGATGGGGAATCAGAGGCGGGGAATCAGAGGCAGGGAATCAAAAACGGGGAATCAGAGGCGGGGAAGCAGAGTAGGAGAATCAGAGGTGGGGAATCAGATATGGGGAAACAGGGGCGGGGAATCAGAGGCGGGGAAACAGAGGCGGGGAATCAGATATGGGGAATCAGAGGTGTGGAATCAGAGGTTGGGAATCAGAGGCTGGGAATCAGATGCAGGGAATCAGATGCGGGGAATCAGAGGCGGGGAATCAGAGCTGGGGAATCAGAGGTGGGGAATCAGAGTTGGGGAATCAGAGTCGGGGACTTAGATATGGGGAAACAGAGTTGGGGTATCAGGGGCAGGGAATCAGTGGCAGGGAATCAGAGGCGGGGAAACAGAGGCGGGGAATCAGAGGCAGGGAATCAGACACGTGGAATCAGATATGGGGAAACAGAGGCGGGGAATCAGAGGCGGGCAAACAGAGGCGGGGAATTAGATATGGGGAATCAGAGGTGGGGAATCAGAGGTGGTGAATCAGAGATGGGGAATCACAGGCGGGGAATCAGAGGCACGGAATAGAACGCGGGGAATCAGAGGCGGGGAATCAGAGCTGGGGAATCAGAGGCGGGGAATCATAGTTGGGAATCAGAGGCGGGGAATCAGATATGGGGAAACAGAGGCGGGGAATCAAAGGCGGGGAAACAGAGGCGGGGAATCAGATATGGGGAATCGGATGCGGGGAATCAGAGGCGGGGAATGGGAGCTGGGGAATCAGAGGCGGGGTATCAGAGTTGGGGCATCTGAGGTGGGGAATTAGATATGGGGAAACAGAGGCGGGGAATCAGAGGCGGGGAAACAGAGGCGAGGAATCAGATATGGGGAATCAGAGGTGGGGAATCAGAGGCAGGGAATCAGATGTGCGGAATCAGAGATGGGGAATCAGAGGCAGGGAATCAGAATCAGAAGCGGGGAATCAGAGGCCGGGAATCAGAGGCCGGGATTCAGATGCCGGGAATAAGAGGCCGGGAATCAGAGGTGGGGAATCAGAGTCCGGGAATCAGAGATGGGGATTCAGAGGCGGGGAATGATATATGGGGAATCAGAGGCGGGGAATCAGAGGCGGGGTAACAGAGGTGGGGAATCAGATATGGGGAATCAGAGGTGGCGAATCAAAGGCAGTGAATCAGAGATGGGGAATCAGAGGCGGGGAATCAGAGGCAGGGAATCAAACACGGGGAATCAGAGGCGGGGAATCAGAGCTGGGGAATCAGAGGCGGGGAATCAGAGTTGGGGAATCAGAGGCGGGGAATCAGATATGGGGAAACAGGGGCGGGGAATCAGAGGCAGGGAAACAGAGGCGGGGAATCAGATATGGGGAATCAGGGGTGGGGAATCAGAGGTTGGGAATCAGAGGCAGGGAATCAGAGGTGTGGAAACAGAGGCGGGAATTCAGATATGGGGAATCAGAGGTGGGGAATCAGGGGCGTGGAATCAGAGGCAGGGAATTAGATGTGGTGAATCAGAGATGGGGAATCAGATGCAGGGAATCAGAATCAGAAGCGGGGTATCAGTGGCCGGGAATCAGAGGAAGGTAATCAGAGGCAGGGGATCAAACACGGGGAATCAGAGGCTGGGAATCAGAGCTGGGGAATCAGAGGCGGGGAATCAGAGCTGGGGAATCACAGGCGGGGAATCAGAGATGGGGAATCAGAGGCGGGGAATCAGAGGCAGGGAATCAGATGCGGGGAATCAGAGGCGGGGAATCAGAGCTGGCGAATCAGAGGCGGGGAATCAGAGGTGGGCAATCAGAGGATGGGAATCAGATATGGGGAATCAGAGGCGGGGAATCAGAGCTGGGGAATCACAGGCGGGGAATCAGAGTTGGGGAATCAGAGGCGGGGAATCAGATATGGGGAAACAGAGGCGGGGAATCATAGGCGGTGAAACAGAGGCGGGGAATCAGATATTGGGAATCAGAGGTGGGGAATCAGAGGTTGGGAATCAGAGGCCTGGAATCAGAGGCGTGGAATCAGAGGCAGGGAATCAGATGCGGGGAATCAGAGGAGGGGAATCAGAGCTGGGGAATCAGAGGCGGGGTATTAGAGTTGGGGAATCAGAGGCGGGGAATCAGACGCGGGGAATCAGAGGGGGGGAATCATAGCTGGCGAATCATAGGCGGGGAATCAGAGGTGGGCAATCAGAGGCCGGGAATCAGAGGTGGTGAATCAGAGATGGGGAATCAGAGGCGGGGAATCAGTGGCAGGGAATCAGATATGGGGAATCAGAGGCATGGAATCAGAGGCAGGGAATCAGACACGGGGAATCAGAGGTGGGGAATCAGAGGTGGGGAATCAGAGATGGGGAATCAGAGGCGGTGAATCAGAGATGGGGAATCAGAGGCGGGGAATCAGAGGCAGGAAATCAGACACTGGGATTCAGAGGCTGGGAATCAGACGGGGGGAATCAAAGGCGGGGAATCAGAGCTGGGGAATCAGAGGCAGGGAATCAGAGGCGGGGAATCAGATATGGGGAATCAGAGGCTGGTATTCAGAGGCGGGGAATCAGAGGCAGGGAATCAGACACGGGGAATCAGAGGTGGGGAATCAGAGATGGGGAATCAGAGGCGGGGAATCAGAGTTGGGGATTCAGAGGCAGGGAATCGGATGTGCGGAATCAGAGATGGGGAATCAGAGGTGGGGAATCAGAGGCGGTGAATCAGAGATGGGGAATCAGAGGCGGGGAATCAGAGGCAGGAAATCAGACACGGGGATTCAGAGGCTGGGAATCAGACGGGGGGAATCAAAGGCGGGGAATCAGAGCTGGGGAATCAGAGGCAGGGAATCAGAGTTGGGGATTCAGAGACGGGGAATCAGATATGGGGAAACAGAGGTGGGGAATCAGAGGCGGGCAAACAGAGGCGGGGAATTAGATATGGGGAATCAGATGTGGGGAATCAGAGGTGGTGAATCAGTGATGGGGAATCACAGGCGGGGAATCAGAGGCAGGGAATAGAACGCAGGGAATCAGAGGCAGGGAATCAGAGCTGGGGAATCAGAGGCGGGGAATCATAGTTGGGAATCAGAGGCGGGGAATCAGATATGGGGAAACAGAGGCGGGGAATCAGAGGCGGGGAAACAGAGGCGGGGAATCAGATATGGGGAATCGGATGCGGGGAATCAGAGGCGGGGAATCAGAGCTGGGGAATCAGAGGCGGGGAATCAGAGTTGGGGCATCAGAGGTGGGGAATCAAATATAGGGAATCAGAGGTTGGGAATCAGAGGTTGTGAATCAGAGATGGGGAATCAAGGCGGGGAATCAGAGGCAGGGAATCAGACGCGGGGAATCAGAGGCGGGGATTCAGAGCTGGGGAATCAGAGGCGGGGAATCAGAGTTGGGGAATCAGAGGCAGGGAATCAGATATGGGGAATCAGAGGCGGGGAATCAGAGGCGGGGAAACAGAGGTGGGGAATCAGATGTGGGGAATCAGAGGTGGGGAATCAGGGGCAGGGAATCAGTGGCAGGGAATCAGAGGCGGGGAATCAGAGGCGGGGAATCAAAGGCAGGGAATCAGACACGGGGAATCAGAGGCGGGGAATCAGAGATGGGGAATCAGAGGCGGGGAATCAGAGGCAGGGAATCGGATGCCGGGAATCAGAGTCGGGGAATCAGAGCTGGGGAATCAGAGGCGGGGAATCAGAGTTGGGGAATCAGAGGCGGGGAATCAGATATGGGGAAATAGAGGCGGGGAATCAGATATGGGGAATCAGAGGTGTGGAATCAGAGGTTGGGAATCAGAGGCAGGGAATCAGAGTCCGGGAAACT
The DNA here is from genome assembly GCF_036971445.1 of Narcine bancroftii. NCBI lineage: Eukaryota > Metazoa > Chordata > Chondrichthyes > Torpediniformes > Narcinidae > Narcine > Narcine bancroftii. The sequence goes on from NW_027211883.1 coordinate 3,438,819, forward strand.
GAGGCGGGGAATCAGATATTGGGAATCAGAGGTGGCGAATCAAAGGCGGTGAAACAGAGATGGGGAATCAGGGCAGGGAATCAGAGGCAGGGAATCAAACACGGGGAATCAGAGCTGGGGAATCAGAGGCGGGGAATCAGAGTTGGGAATCAGAGGCGGGGAATCAGAGGCGGGGAAACAGAGGCGGGGAATCAGATATGGGGAATCAGAGGTGGGGAATCCGAGGTTGGGAATCAGAGGCAGGGAATCAGAGGCGGAAAATCAGAGGCGGGGAATCAGAGGAAGGGAATCAGATGTGCGGAATCGGAGATGGGGAATCAGAGGCAGGGAATCAGAGGCGGGGAATCAGAGGCGGGGAATCAGAGGCCGGGAATCAGATATGGGGAAACAGAGGCGGGGAATCCGAGGCGGGGAAACAGAGGCGGGGAATCAGATATGGGGAATCAGAGGTGGGGAATCAGAGGTTGGGAATCAGAGGCAGGGAATCAGAGGCTTGGAATCAGATGCAGGGAATCAGATGCGGGGAATCAGAGGCGGGGAATCAGAGCTGGGGAATCAGAGGTGGGGAATCAGATTTGGGGAATCAGAGGCGGGGACTTAGATATTGGGAAACAGAGGCGGGGAATCAGAGGCGGGGAAACCCAGGCGGGGAATCAGATATGGGGAATCAGAGGTGGGGAATCAGAGGCAAGGAATCAGATGTGCGGAATCAGAGATGGGGAATCAGAGGCAGGGAATCAGAATCAGAAGCAGGGAATCAGAGGCCGGGAATCAGAGGCCGGAATCAGATGCTGGGAATCAGAGGCCTGGGATCAGAGGCGGGGAATCAGAGGCAGGGAATCAGATGCGGGGAATCAGAGGCGGGGAATCAGAGCTGGGGAATCAGAGGCGGGGATTCAGAGTTGGGGAATCAGAGGCGGGGAATCAGAGGCGGGGAAACAGAGGCGGGGAATCAGATATGGGGAATCAGAGGTGGGGAATCAGAGGTTGGGAATCAGAAGCAGGGAATCAGAGGCGGGGAATCAGAGGCGGGGAATCAGAGGCAGGGAATCCGATGTGCGGAATCGGAGATGGGGAATCAGAGGCAGGGAATCAGAGGCGGGGAATCAGAGGCGGAGAATCAGAGGCCGGGAATCAGATATGGGGAAACAGAGGCGGGGAATCAGAGGCGGGGAAACAGAGGCGGGGAATCAGATATGGGGAATCAGAGGTGGGGAATCAGAGGTTGGGAATCAGAGGCAGGGAATCAGAGGCTGGGAATCAGATGCAGGGAATCAGATGCGGGGAATCAGAGGCGGGGAATCAGAGCTGGGGAATCAGAGGTGGGGAATCAGAGTTGGGGAATCAGAGTCGGGGACTTAGATATGGGGAAACAGAGGCGGGGAATCAGAGGCGGGGAAACAGACGCGGGGAATCAGAGGCGGGGATTCAGAGCTGGGGAATCAGAGGCGGGGATTCAGAGTTGGGGAATCAGAGGCAGGGAATCAGATATGGGGAATCAGAGGCGGGGAATCAGAGGCGGGGAAACAGAGGCAGGGAATCAGATATGGGGAATCAGAGGTGGGTTATCAGGAGCAGGGAATCAGTGGCAGGGAATCAGAGGCGGGGAAACAGAGGCGGGGAATCAGAGGCAGGGAATCAGACACGGGGAATCAGATATGGGGAAACAGAGGCGGGGAATCAGAGGCGGGCAAACAGAGGCGGGGAATTAGATATGGGGAATCAGAGGTGGGGAATCAGAGGTGGTGAATCAGAGATGGGGAATCACAGGCGGGGAATCAGAGGCAGGGAATAGAACGCGGGGAATCAGATGCGGGGAATCAGAGCTGGGGAATCAGAGGCGGGGAATCATAGTTGGGAATCAGAGGCGGGGAATCAGATATGGGGAAACAGAGGCGGGGAATCGAAGGCGGGGAAACAGAGGCGGGGAATCAGATATGGGGAATCGGATGCGGGGAATCAGAGGCGGGGAATGGGAGCTGGGGAATCAGAGGCGGGGTATCAGAGTTGGGGCATCTGAGGTGGTGAATTAGATATGGGGAAACAGAGGCGGGGAATCAGAGGCGGGGAAACAGAGGCGAGGAATCAGATATGGGGAATCAGAGGTGTGGAATCAGAGGCAGGGAATCAGATGTACGGAATCAGAGATGGGGAATCAGAGGCAGGGAATCAGAATCAGAAGCGGGGAATCAGAGGCCGGGAATCAGAGGCCGGGATTCAGATGCCGGGAATAAGAGGCCGGGAATCAGAGGTGGGGAATCAGAGTCAGGGAATCAGAGATGGGGATTCAGAGGCGGGGAATGATATATGGGGAATCAGAGGCGGGGAATCAGAGGCGGGGTAACAGAGGTGGGGAATCAGATATGGGGAATCAGAGGTGGCGAATCAAAGGCGGTGAATCAGAGATGGGGAATCAGAGGCGGGGAATCAGAGGCAGGGAATCAAACACGGGGAATCAGAGGCGGGGAATCAGAGCTGGGGAATCAGAGGCGGGGAATCAGAGTTGGGGAATCAGAGGCGGGGAATCAGATATGGGGAAACAGGGGCGGGGAATCAGATATGGGGAATCAGGGGTGGGGAATCAGAGGTTGGGAATCAGAGGCAGGGAATCAGAGGCGTGGAAACAGAGGCGGGGATTCAGATATGGGGAATCAGAGGTGGGGAATCAGGGGCGTGGAATCAGAGGCAGGGAATTAGATGTGGTGAATCAGAGATGGGGAATCAGAGGCAGGGAATCAGAATCAGAAGCGGGGTATCAGTGGCCGGGAATCAGAGGAAGGTAATCAGAGGCAGGGGATCAAACACGGGGAATCAGAGGCTGGGAATCAGAGCTGGGGAATCACAGGCGGGGAATCAGAGATGGGGAATCAGAGGCGGGGAATCAGAGGCAGGGAATCAGATGCGGGGAATCAGAGGCGGGGAATCAGAGCTGGCGAATCAGAGGCGGGGAATCAGAGGTGGGCAATCAGAGGATGGGAATCAGATATGGGGAATCAGAGGCGGGGAATCAGAGCTGGGGAATCACAGGCGGGGAATCAGAGTTGGGGAATCAGAGGCAGGGAATCAGATATGGGGAAACAGAGGCGGGGAATCAGAGGCGGTGAAACAGAGGCGGGGAATCAGATATTGGGAATCAGAGGTGGGGAATCAGAGGTTGGGAATCAGAGGCCTGGAATCAGAGGCGTGGAATCAGAGGCAGGGAATCAGATGCGGGGAATCAGAGGAGGGGAATCAGAGCTGGGGAATCAGAGGCGGGGTATTAGAGTTGGGGAATCAGAGGCGGGGAATCAGACGCGGGGAATCAGAGGGGGGGAATCATAGCTGGCGAATCAGAGGCGGGGAATCAGAGGTGGGCAATCAGAGGCCGGGAATCAGAGGTGGTGAATCAGAGATGGGGAATCAGAGGCGGGGAATCAGTGGCAGGGAATCAGATATGGGGAATCAGAGGTGGGGAATCTGAGTTGGGGAATCAGAGGCAGGGAATTGGATGTGCGGAATCAGAGATGGGGAATCAGAGGTGGGGAATCAGAGGCGGTGAATCAGAGATGGGGAATCAGAGGCGGGGAATCAGAGGCAGGAAATCAGACACGGGGATTCAGAGGCTGGGAATCAGACGGGGGGAATCAAAGGCGGGGAATCAGAGCTGGGGAATCAGAGGCAGGGAATCAGAAGCGGGGAATCAGATATGGGGAATCAGAGGCTGGTATTCAGAGGCGGGGAATCAGAGGCAGGGAATCAGACACGGGGAATCAGAGGTGGGGAATCAGAGATGGGGAATCAGAGGCGGGGAATCAGAGTTGGGGATTCAGAGGCAGGGAATCGGATGTGCAGAATCAGAGATGGGGAATCAGAGGTGGGGAATCAGAGGCGGTGAATCAGAGATGGGGAATCAGAGGCGGGGAATCAGAGGCAGGAAATCAGACACGGGGATTCAGAGGCTGGGAATCAGACGGGGGGAATCAAAGGCGGGGAATCAGAGCTGGGGAATCAGAGGCAGGGAATCAGAGTTGGGGATTCAGAGACGGGGAATCAGATATGGGGAAACAGAGGCGGGGAATCAGAGGCGGGCAAACAGAGGCGGGGAATTAGATATGGGGAATCAGATGTGGGGAATCAGAGGTGGTGAATCAGTGATGGGGAATCACAGGCGGGGAATCAGAGGCAGGGAATAGAATGCAGGGAATCAGAGGCAGGGAATCAGAGCTGGGGAATCAGAGGCGGGGAATCATAGTTGGGAATCAGAGGCGGGGAATCAGATATGGGGAAACAGAGGCGGGGAATCAGAGGCGGGGAAACAGAGGCGGGGAATCAGATATGGGGAATTGGATGCGGGGAATCAGAGGCGGGGAATCAGAGCTGGGGAATCAGAGGCGGGGAATCAGAGTTGGGGCATCAGAGGTGGGGAATTAGATATAGGGAAACAGAGGCGGGGAATCAGAGGCGGGGAAAGAGAGGCGGGGAATCAGATATGGGGAATCAGAGGTGGGGAATCAGAGGCAGGGAATCAGATGTGCGGAATCAGAGATGGGGAATCAGAGGCAGGGAATCAGAATCAGAAGCGGGGAATCAGAGGCCGGGAATCAGAGGCCGGGAATCAGATGCTGGGAATAAGAGGCCGGGAATCAGAGGTGGGGAATCAGAGTCCGGGAATCAGAGATGGGGAATCAGAGGCGGGGAATCAGAGGCAGGGAATCAAAAACGGGGAATCAGAGGCGGGGAAGCAGAGCTGGGGAATCAGAGGCGGGGAATCATAGTTGGGAATCAGAGGCGGGGAATCAGATATGGGGAAACAGAGGCGGGGAATCGAAGGCGGGGAAACAGAGGCGGGGAATCAGATATGGGGAATCGGATGCGGGGAATCAGAGGCGGGGAATGGGAGCTGGGGAATCAGAGGCGGGGTATCAGAGTTGGGGCATCTGAGGTGGGGAATTAGATATGGGGAAACAGAGGCGGGGAATCAGAGGCGGGGAAACAGAGGCGAGGAATCAGATATGGGGAATCAGAGGTGGGGAATCAGAGGCAGGGAATCAGATGTACGGAATCAGAGATGGGGAATCAGAGGCAGGGAATCAGAATCAGAAGCGGGGAATCAGAGGCCGGGAATCAGAGGCCGGGATTCAGATGCCGGGAATAAGAGGCCGGGAATCAGAGGTGGGGAATCAGAGTCCGGGAATCAGAGATGGGGATTCAGAGGCGGGGAATGATATATGGGGAATCAGAGGCGGGGAATCAGAGGCGGGGTAACAGAGGTGGGGAATCAGATATGGGGAATCAGAGGTGGCGAATCAAAGGCGGTGAATCAGAGATGGGGAATCAGAGGCGGGGAATCAGAGGCAGGGAATCAAACACGGGGAATCAGAGGCGGGGAATCAGAGCTGGGGAATCAGAGGCGGGGAATCAGAGTTGGGGAATCAGAGGCGGGGAATCAGATATGGGGAAACAGGGGCGGGGAATCAGATATGGGGAATCAGGGGTGGGGAATCAGAGGTTGGGAATCAGAGGCAGGGAATCAGAGGCGTGGAAACAGAGGCGGGGATTCAGATATGGGGAATCAGAGGTGGGGAATCAGGGGCGTGGAATCAGAGGCAGGGAATTAGATGTGGTGAATCAGAGATGGGGAATCAGAGGCAGGGAATCAGAATCAGAAGCGGGGTATCAGTGGCCGGGAATCAGAGGAAGGTAATCAGAGGCAGGGGATCAAACACGGGGAATCAGAGGCTGGGAATCAGAGCTGGGGAATCACAGGCGGGGAATCAGAGATGGGGAATCAGAGGCGGGGAATCAGAGGCAGGGAATCAGATGCGGGGAATCAGAGGCGGGGAATCAGAGCTGGCGAATCAGAGGCGGGGAATCAGAGGTGGGCAATCAGAGGATGGGAATCAGATATGGGGAATCAGAGGCGGGGAATCAGAGCTGGGGAATCACAGGCGGGGAATCAGAGTTGGGGAATCAGAGGCAGGGAATCAGATATGGGGAAACAGAGGCGGGGAATCAGAGGCGGTGAAACAGAGGCGGGGAATCAGATATTGGGAATCAGAGGTGGGGAATCAGAGGTTGGGAATCAGAGGCCTGGAATCAGAGGCGTGGAATCAGAGGCAGGGAATCAGATGCGGGGAATCAGAGGAGGGGAATCAGAGCTGGGGAATCAGAGGCGGGGTATTAGAGTTGGGGAATCAGAGGCGGGGAATCAGACGCGGGGAATCAGAGGGGGGGAATCATAGCTGGCGAATCAGAGGCGGGGAATCAGAGGTGGGCAATCAGAGGCCGGGAATCAGAGGTGGTGAATCAGAGATGGGGAATCAGAGGCGGGGAATCAGTGGCAGGGAATCAGATATGGGGAATCAGAGGTGGGGAATCTGAGTTGGGGAATCAGAGGCAGGGAATTGGATGTGCGGAATCAGAGATGGGGAATCAGAGGTGGGGAATCAGAGGCGGTGAATCAGAGATGGGGAATCAGAGGCTGGGAATCAGAGGCAGGAAATCAGACACGGGGATTCAGAGGCTGGGAATCAGACGGGGGGAATCAAAGGCGGGGAATCAGAGCTGGGGAATCAGAGGCAGGGAATCAGAAGCGGGGAATCAGATATGGGGAATCAGAGGCTGGTATTCAGAGGCGGGGAATCAGAGGCAGGGAATCAGACACGGGGAATCAGAGGTGGGGAATCAGAGATGGGGAATCAGAGGCGGGGAATCAGAGTTGGGGATTCAGAGGCAGGGAATCGGATGTGCAGAATCAGAGATGGGGAATCAGAGGTGGGGAATCAGAGGCGGTGAATCAGAGATGGGGAATCAGAGGCGGGGAATCAGAGGCAGGAAATCAGACACGGGGATTCAGAGGCTGGGAATCAGACGGGGGGAATCAAAGGCGGGGAATCAGAGCTGGGGAATCAGAGGCAGGGAATCAGAGTTGGGGATTCAGAGACGGGGAATCAGATATGGGGAAACAGAGGCGGGGAATCAGAGGCGGGCAAACAGAGGCGGGGAATTAGATATGGGGAATCAGATGTGGGGAATCAGAGGTGGTGAATCAGTGATGGGGAATCACAGGCGGGGAATCAGAGGCAGGGAATAGAATGCAGGGAATCAGAGGCAGGGAATCAGAGCTGGGGAATCAGAGGCGGGGAATCATAGTTGGGAATCAGAGGCGGGGAATCAGATATGGGGAAACAGAGGCGGGGAATCAGAGGCGGGGAAACAGAGGCGGGGAATCAGATATGGGGAATTGGATGCGGGGAATCAGAGGCGGGGAATCAGAGCTGGGGAATCAGAGGCGGGGAATCAGAGTTGGGGCATCAGAGGTGGGGAATTAGATATAGGGAAACAGAGGCGGGGAATCAGAGGCGGGGAAAGAGAGGCGGGGAATCAGATATGGGGAATCAGAGGTGGGGAATCAGAGGCAGGGAATCAGATGTGCGGAATCAGAGATGGGGAATCAGAGGCAGGGAATCAGAATCAGAAGCGGGGAATCAGAGGCCGGGAATCAGAGGCCGGGAATCAGATGCTGGGAATAAGAGGCCGGGAATCAGAGGTGGGGAATCAGAGTCCGGGAATCAGAGATGGGGAATCAGAGGCGGGGAATCAGAGGCAGGGAATCAAAAACGGGGAATCAGAGGCGGGGAAGCAGAGTAGGAGAATCAGAGGTGGGGAATCAGATATGGGGAAACAGGGGCGGGGAATCAGAGGCGGGGAAACAGAGGCGGGGAATCAGATATGGGGAATCAGAGGTGTGGAATCAGAGGTTGGGAATCAGAGGCTGGGAATCAGATGCAGGGAATCAGATGCGGGGAATCAGAGGCGGGGAATCAGAGCTGGGGAATCAGAGGTGGGGAATCAGAGTTGGGGAATCAGAGTCGGGGACTTAGATATGGGGAAACAGAGGTGGGGTATCAGGGGCAGGGAATCAGTGGCAGGGAATCAGAGGCGGGGAAACAGAGGCGGGGAATCAGAGGCAGGGAATCAGACACGTGGAATCAGATATGGGGAAACAGAGGCGGGGAATCAGAGGCGGGCAAACAGAGGCGCGGAATTAGATATGGGGAATCAGAGGTGGGGAATCAGAGGTGGTGAATCAGAGATGGGGAATCACAGGCGGGGAATCAGAGGCACGGAATAGAACGCGGGGAATCAGAGGCGGGGAATCAGAGCTGGGGAATCAGAGGCGGGGAATCATAGTTGGGAATCAGAGGCGGGGAATCAGATATGGGGAAACAGAGGCGGGGAATCAAAGGCGGGGAAACAGATGCGGGGAATCAGATATGGGGAATCGGATGCGGGGAATCAGAGGCGGGGAATGGGAGCTGGGGAATAAGAGGCGGGGTATCAGAGTTGGGGCATCTGAGGTGGGGAATTAGATATGGGGAAACAGAGGCGGGGAATCAGAGGCGGGGAAACAGAGGCGAGGAATCAGATATGGGGAATCAGAGGTGGGGAATCAGAGGCAGGGAATCAGATGTGCGGAATCAGAGATGGGGAATCAGAGGCAGGGAATCAGAATCAGAAGCGGGGAATCAGAGGCCGGGAATCAGAGGCCGGGATTCAGATGCCGGGAATAAGAGGCCGGGAATCAGAGGTGGGGAATCAGAGTCCGGGAATCAGAGATGGGGATTCAGAGGCGGGGAATGATATATGGGGAATCAGAGGCGGGGAATCAGAGGCGGGGTAACAGAGGTGGGGAATCAGATATGGGGAATCAGAGGTGGCGAATCAAAGGCGGTGAATCAGAGATGGGGAATCAGAGGCGGGGAATCAGAGGCAGGGAATCAAACACGGGGAATCAGAGGCGGGGAATCAGAGCTGGGGAATCAGAGGCGGGGAATCAGAGTTGGGGAATCAGAGGCGGGGAATCAGATATGGGGAAACAGGGGCGGGGAATCAGAGGCAGGGAAACAGAGGTGTGGAAACAGAGGCGGGAATTCAGATATGGGGAATCAGAGGTGGGGAATCAGGGGCGTGGAATCAGAGGCAGGGAATTAGATGTGGTGAATCAGAGATGGGGAATCAGATGCAGGGAATCAGAATCAGAAGCGGGGTATCAGTGGCCGGGAATCAGAGGAAGGTAATCAGAGGCAGGGGATCAAACACGGGGAATCAGAGGCTGGGAATCAGAGCTGGGGAATCAGACGCGGGGAATCAGAGCTGGGGAATCACAGGCGGGGAATCAGAGATGGGGAATCAGAGGCGGGGAATCGGAGGCAGGGAATCAGATGCGGGGAATCAGAGGCGGGGTATCAGAGCTGGCGAATCAGAGGCGGGGAATCAGAGGTGGGCAATCAGAGGATGGGAATCAGATATGGGGAATCAGAGGCGGGGAATCAGAGCTGGGGAATCACAGGCGGGGAATCAGAGTTGGGGAATCAGAGGCGGGGAATCAGATATGGGGAAACAGAGGCGGGGAATCATAGGCGGTGAAACAGAGGCGGGGAATCAGATATTGGGAATCAGAGGTGGGGAATCAGAGGTTGGGAATCAGAGGCCTGGAATCAGAGGCGTGGAATCAGAGGCAGGGAATCAGATGCGGGGAATCAGAGGAGGGGAATCAGAGCTGGGGAATCAGAGGCGGGGTATTAGAGTTGGGGAATCAGAGGCGGGGAATCAGACGCGGGGAATCAGAGGGGGGGAATCATAGCTGGTGAATCATAGGCGGGGAATCAGAGGTGGGCAATCAGAGGCCGGGAATCAGAGGTGGTGAATCAGAGATGGGGAATCAGAGGCGGGGAATCAGTGGCAGGGAATCAGATATGGGGAATCAGAGGCATGGAATCAGAGGCAGGGAATCAGACACGGGGAATCAGACACGGGGAATCAGAGGTGGGGAATCAGAGATGGGGAATCAGAGGCGGTGAATCAGAGATGGGGAATCAGAGGCGGGGAATCAGAGGCAGGAAATCAGACACTGGGATTCAGAGGCTGGGAATCAGACGGGGGGAATCAAAGGCGGGGAATCAGAGCTGGGGAATCAGAGGCAGGGAATCAGAGGCGGGGAATCAGATATGGGGAATCAGAGGCTGGTATTCAGAGGCGGGGAATCAGAGGCAGGGAATCAGACACGGGGAATCAGAGGTGGGGAATCAGAGATGGGGAATCAGAGGCGGGGAATCAGAGTTGGGGATTCAGAGGCAGGGAATCGGATGTGCGGAATCAGAGATGGGGAATCAGAGGTGGGGAATCAGAGGCGGTGAATCAGAGATGGGGAATCAGAGGCGGGGAATCAGAGGCAGGAAATCAGACACGGGGATTCAGAGGCTGGGAATCAGACGGGGGGAATCAAAGGCGGGGAATCAGAGCTGGGGAATCAGAGGCAGGGAATCAGAGTTGGGGATTCAGAGACGGGGAATCAGATATGGGGAAACAGAGGTGGGGAATCAGAGGCGGGCAAACAGAGGCGGGGAATTAGATATGGGGAATCAGATGTGGGGAATCAGAGGTGGTGAATCAGTGATGGGGAATCACAGGCGGGGAATCAGAGGCAGGGAATAGAACGCAGGGAATCAGAGGCAGGGAATCAGAGCTGGGGAATCAGAGGCGGGGAATCATAGTTGGGAATCAGAGGCGGGGAATCAGATATGGGGAAACAGAGGCGGGGAATCAGAGGCGGGGAAACAGAGGCGGGGAATCAGATATGGGGAATCGGATGCGGGGAATCAGAGGCGGGGAATCAGAGCTGGGGAATCAGAGGCGGGGAATCAGAGTTGGGGCATCAGAGGTGGGGAATCAAATATAGGGAATCAGAGGTGGGGAATCAGAGGTTGTGAATCAGAGATGGGGAATCAAGGCGGGGAATCAGAGGCAGGGAATCAGACGCGTGGAATCAGAGGCGGGGATTCAGAGCTGGGGAATCAGAGGCGGGGAATCAGAGTTGGGGAATCAGAGGCAGGGAATCAGATATGGGGAATCAGAGGCGGGGAATCAGAGGCGGGGAAACAGAGGCGGGGAATCAGATGTGGGGAATCAGAGGTGGGGAATCAGGGGCAGGGAATCAGTGGCAGGGAATCAGAGGCGGGGAATCAGAGGCGGGGAATCAAAGGCAGGGAATCTGACACGGGGAATCAGAGGCGGGGAATCAGAGATGGGGAATCAGAGGCGGGGAATCAGAGGCAGGGAATCGGATGCCGGGAATCAGAGTCGGGGAATCAGAGCTGGGGAATCAGAGGCGGGGAATCAGAGTTGGGGAATCAGAGGCGGGGAATCAGATATGGGGAAATAGAGGCGGGGAATCAGATATGGGGAATCAGAGGTGTGGAATCAGAGGTTGGGAATCAGAGGCAGGGAATCAGAGTCCGGGAAACTGAGGCGGGGAATCAGATATTGGGAATCAGAGGTGGCGAATCAAAGGCGGTGAAACAGAGATGGGGAATCAGGGCAGGGAATCAGAGGCAGGGAATCAAACACGGGGAATCAGAGCTGGGGAATCAGAGGCGGGGAATCAGAGTTGGGAATCAGAGGCGGGGAATCAGAGGCGGGGAAACAGAGGCGGGGAATCAGATATGGGGAATCAGAGGTGGGGAATCCGAGGTTGGGAATCAGAGGCAGGGAATCAGAGGCGGAAAATCAGAGGCGGGGAATCAGAGGAAGGGAATCAGATGTGCGGAATCGGAGATGGGGAATCAGAGGCAGGGAATCAGAGGCGGGGAATCAGAGGCGGGGAATCAGAGGCCGGGAATCAGATATGGGGAAACAGAGGCGGGGAATCCGAGGCGGGGAAACAGAGGCGGGGAATCAGATATGGGGAATCAGAGGTGGGGAATCAGAGGTTGGGAATCAGAGGCAGGGAATCAGAGGCTTGGAATCAGATGCAGGGAATCAGATGCGGGGAATCAGAGGTGGGGAATCAGAGCTGGGGAATCAGAGGTGGGGAATCAGATTTGGGGAATCAGAGGCGGGGACTTAGATATTGGGAAACAGAGGCGGGGAATCAGAGGCGGGGAAACCCAGGCGGGGAATCAGATATGGGGAATCAGAGGTGGGGAATCAGAGGCAAGGAATCAGATGTGCGGAATCAGAGATGGGGAATCAGAGGCAGGGAATCAGAATCAGAAGCAGGGAATCAGAGGCCGGGAATCAGAGGCCGGAATCAGATGCTGGGAATCAGAGGCCTGGGATCAGAGGCGGGGAATCAGAGGCAGGGAATCAGATGCGGGGAATCAGAGGCGGGGAATCAGAGCTGGGGAATCAGAGGCGGGGATTCAGAGTTGGGGAATCAGAGGCGGGGAATCAGAGGCGGGGAAACAGAGGCGGGGAATCAGATATGGGGAATCAGAGGTGGGGAATCAGAGGTTGGGAATCAGAAGCAGGGAATCAGAGGCGGGGAATCAGAGGCGGGGAATCAGAGGCAGGGAATCCGATGTGCGGAATCGGAGATGGGGAATCAGAGGCAGGGAATCAGAGGCGGGGAATCAGAGGCGGGGAATCAGAGGCGGGGAAACAGAGGCGGGGAATCAGATATGGGGAATCAGAGGTGGGGAATCAGAGGTTGGGAATCAGAGGCAGGGAATCAGAGGCTGGGAATCAGATGCAGGGAATCAGATGCGGGGAATCAGAGGCGGGGAATCAGAGCTGGGGAATCAGAGGTGGGGAATCAGAGTTGGGGAATCAGAGTCGGGGACTTAGATATGGGGAAACAGAGGCGGGGAATCAGAGGCGGGGAAACAGACGCGGGGAATCAGAGGCGGGGATTCAGAACGGGGGAATCAGAGGCGGGGATTCAGAGTTGGGGAATCAGAGGCAGGGAATCAGATATGGGGAATCAGAGGCGGGGAATCAGAGGCGGGGAAACAGAGGCAGGGAATCAGATATGGGGAATCAGAGGTGGGTTATCAGGAGCAGGGAATCAGTGGCAGGGAATCAGAGGCGGGGAAACAGAGGCGGGGAATCAGAGGCAGGGAATCAGACACGGGGAATCAGATATGGGGAAACAGAGGCGGGGAATCAGAGGCGGGCAAACAGAGGCGGGGAATTAGATATGGGGAATCAGAGGTGGGGAATCAGAGGTGGTGAATCAGAGATGGGGAATCACAGGCGGGGAATCAGAGGCAGGGAATAGAACGCGGGGAATCAGATGCGGGGAATCAGAGCTGGGGAATCAGAGGCGGGGAATCATAGTTGGGAATCAGAGGCGGGGAATCAGATATGGGGAAACAGAGGCGGGGAATCGAAGGCGGGGAAACAGAGGCGGGGAATCAGATATGGGGAATCGGATGCGGGGAATCAGAGGCGGGGAATGGGAGCTGGGGAATCAGAGGCGGGGTATCAGAGTTGGGGCATCTGTGGTGGTGAATTAGATATGGGGAAACAGAGGCGGGGAATCAGAGGCGGGGAAACAGAGGCGAGGAATCAGATATGGGGAATCAGAGGTGGGGAATCAGAGGCAGGGAATCAGATGTACGGAATCAGAGATGGGGAATCAGAGGCAGGGAATCAGAATCAGAAGCGGGGAATCAGAGGCCGGGAATCAGAGGCCGGGATTCAGATGCCGGGAATAAGAGGCCGGGAATCAGAGGTGGGGAATCAGAGTCCGGGAATCAGAGATGGGGATTCAGAGGCGGGGAATGATATATGGGGAATCAGAGGCGGGGAATCAGAGGCGGGGTAACAGAGGTGGGGAATCAGATATGGGGAATCAGAGGTGGCGAATCAAAGGCGGTGAATCAGAGATGGGGAATCAGAGGCGGGGAATCAGAGGCAGGGAATCAAACACGGGGAATCAGAGGCGGGGAATCAGAGCTGGGGAATCAGAGGCGGGGAATCAGAGTTGGGGAATCAGAGGCGGGGAATCAGATATGGGGAAACAGGGGCGGGGAATCAGATATGGGGAATCAGGGGTGGGGAATCAGAGGTTGGGAATCAGAGGCAGGGAATCAGAGGCGTGGAAACAGAGGCGGGGATTCAGATATGGGGAATCAGAGGTGGGGAATCAGGGGCGTGGAATCAGAGGCAGGGAATTAGATGTGGTGAATCAGAGATGGGGAATCAGAGGCAGGGAATCAGAATCAGAAGCGGGGTATCAGTGGCCGGGAATCAGAGGAAGGTAATCAGAGGCAGGGGATCAAACACGGGGAATCAGAGGCTGGGAATCAGAGCTGGGGAATCACAGGCGGGGAATCAGAGATGGGGAATCAGAGGCGGGGAATCAGAGGCAGGGAATCAGATGCGGGGAATCAGAGGCGGGGAATCAGAGCTGGCGAATCAGAGGCGGGGAATCAGAGGTGGGCAATCAGAGGATGGGAATCAGATATGGGGAATCAGAGGCGGGGAATCAGAGCTGGGGAATCACAGGCGGGGAATCAGAGTTGGGGAATCAGAGGCAGGGAATCAGATATGGGGAAACAGAGGCGGGGAATCAGAGGCGGTGAAACAGAGGCGGGGAATCAGATATTGGGAATCAGAGGTGGGGAATCAGAGGTTGGGAATCAGAGGCCTGGAATCAGAGGCGTGGAATCAGAGGCAGGGAATCAGATGCGGGGAATCAGAGGAGGGGAATCAGAGCTGAGGAATCAGAGGCGGGGTATTAGAGTTGGGGAATCAGAGGCGGGGAATCAGACGCGGGGAATCAGAGGGGGGGAATCATAGCTGGCGAATCAGAGGCGGGGAATCAGAGGTGGGCAATCAGAGGCCGGGAATCAGAGGTGGTGAATCAGAGATGGGGAATCAGAGGCGGGGAATCAGTGGCAGGGAATCAGATATGGGGAATCAGAGGTGGGGAATCTGAGTTGGGGAATCAGAGGCAGGGAATTGGATGTGCGGAATCAGAGATGGGGAATCAGAGGTGGGGAATCAGAGGCGGTGAATCAGAGATGGGGAATCAGAGGCGGGGAATCAGAGGCAGGAAATCAGACACGGGGATTCAGAGGCTGGGAATCAGACGGGGGGAATCAAAGGCGGGGAATCAGAGCTGGGGAATCAGAGGCAGGGAATCAGAGGCGGGGAATCAGATATGGGGAATCAGAGGCTGGTATTCAGAGGCGGGGAATCAGAGGCAGGGAATCAGACACGGGGAATCAGAGGTGGGGAATCAGAGATGGGGAATCAGAGGCGGGGAATCAGAGTTGGGGATTCAGAGGCAGGGAATCGGATGTGCAGAATCAGAGATGGGGAATCAGAGGTGGGGAATCAGAGGCGGTGAATCAGAGATGGGGAATCAGAGGCGGGGAATCAGAGGCAGGAAATCAGACACGGGGATTCAGAGGCTGGGAATCAGACGGGGGGAATCAAAGGCGGGGAATCAGAGCTGGGGAATCAGAGGCAGGGAATCAGAGTTGGGGATTCAGAGACGGGGAATCAGATATGGGGAAACAGAGGCGGGGAATCAGAGGCGGGCAAACAGAGGCGGGGAATTAGATATGGGGAATCAGATGTGGGGAATCAGAGGTGGTGAATCAGTGATGGGGAATCACAGGCGGGGAATCAGAGGCAGGGAATAGAATGCAGGGAATCAGAGGCAGGGAATCAGAGCTGGGGAATCAGAGGCGGGGAATCATAGTTGGGAATCAGAGGCGGGGAATCAGATATGGGGAATCGGATGCGGGGAATCAGAGGCGGGGAATCAGAGCTGGGGAATCAGAGGCGGGGAATCAGAGTTGGGGCATCAGAGGTGGGGAATTAGATATAGGGAAACAGAGGCGGGGAATCAGAGGCGGGGAAAGAGAGGCGGGGAATCAGATATGGGGAATCAGAGGTGGGGAATCAGAGGCAGGGAATCAGATGTGCGGAATCAGAGATGGGGAATCAGAGGCAGGGAATCAGAATCAGAAGCGGGGAATCAGAGGCCGGGAATCAGAGGCCGGGAATCAGATGCTGGGAATAAGAGGCCGGGAATCAGAGGTGGGGAATCAGAGTCCGGGAATCAGAGATGGGGATTCAGAGGCGGGGAATGAGATATGGAGAATCAGAGGCGGGGAATCAGAGGCCGGGAAACAGAGGTGGGGAATCAGATATGGGGAATCAGAGGTGGCGAATCAAAGGCGGTGAATCAGAGATGAGGAATCAGAGGCGGGGAATTAGAGGCAGGGAATCAGATGCGGGGAATCAGAGGCGGGGAATCAGAGCTGGCGAATCAGAGGCGGGGAATCAGAGGTGGGCAATCAGAGCCGGGGAATCAGATATGGGGAATCAGAGGCGGGTAATCAGAGGCGGGGAAACAGAGGTGGGGAATCAGATATGGGGAAACAGAGGTGGCGAATCAAAGGCGGTGAATCAGATATGGGGAATCAGAGGCGGGGAATCAGAGGCAGGGAATCAAAAACGGGGAATCAGAGGCGGGGAAGCAGAGTAGGAGAATCAGAGGTGGGGAATCAGATATGGGGAATCAGAGGCGGGGAATCAGATATGGGGAATCAGAGGTGTGGAATCAGAGGTTGGGAATCAGAGGCGGGGAAACAGAGGAGGGGAATGAGATATGGTGAATCAGAGGTGGCGAATTAAAGGCGGTGAATCAGAGATGGGGAATCAGGGCAGGGAATCAGAGGCAGGGAATCAAACACGGGGAATCAGAGGCGTGGAATCAGAGCTGGGGAATCAGAGGCGGGGATTCAGAGTTGGGGAATCAGAGGCGGGGAATCAGAGGCGGGGAAACAGAGGCGGGGAATCAGATATGGGGAATCAGAGGTGGGGAATCAGAGGTTGGGAATCAGAAGCAGGGAATCAGAGGCGGGGAATCAGAGGCGGGGAATCAGAGGCAGGAAATCCGATGTGCGGAATCGGAGATGGGGAATCAGAGGCAGGGAATCAGAGGCGGGGAATCAGAGGCGGGGAATCAGAGGCCGGGAATCAGATATGGGGAAACAGAGGCGGGGAATCAGAGGCGGGGAAACAGAGGCGGGGAATCAGATATGGGGAATCAGAGGTGGGGAATCAGAGGTTGGGAATCAGAGGCAGGGAATCAGAGGCTGGGAATCAGATGCAGGGAATCAGATGCAGGGAATCAGAGGCGGGGAATCAGAGCTGGGGAATCAGAGGTGGGGAATCAGAGTTGGGGAATCAGAGTCGGGGACTTAGATATGGGGAAACAGAGGCAGGGAATCAGAGGCGGGGAAACAGACGCGGGGAATCAGAGGCGGGTATCAGAGCTGGGGAATCAGAGGCGGGGAATCAGAGTTGGGGAATCAGAGGCGGGGAATCAGAGGCGGGGAATCAGAGGCGGGGAATCAGAGGCGGGGAAACAGAGGCAGGGAATCAGATATGGGGAATCAGAGGTGGGGTATCAGGGGCAGGGAATCAGTGGCAGGGAATCAGAGGCGGGGAATCAGAGGCGGGGAATCAGAGGCAGGGAATCAGACACGGGGAATCAGATATGGGGAAACAGAGGCGGGGAATCAGAGGCGGGCAAACAGAGGCGGGGAATTAGATAAGGGGAATCAGAGGTGGGGAATCAGAGGTGGTGAATCAGAGATGGGGAATCACAGGCGGGGAATCAGAGGCAGGGAATAGAACGCGGGGAATCAGAGGCGGGGAATCAGAGCTGGGGAATCAGAGGCGGGGAATCATAGTTGGGAATCAGAGGCGGGGAATCAGATATGGGGAAACAGAGGCGGGGAATCAAAGGCGGGGAAACAGAGGCGGGGAATCAGATATGGGGAATCGGATGCGGGGAATCAGAGGCGGGGAATCAGAGCTGGGGAATCAGAGGCGGGGTATCAGAGTTGGGGCATCAGAGGTGGGGAATTAGATATGGGGAAACAGAGGCGGGGAATCAGAGGCGGGGAAACAGAGGTGGGGAATCAGATATGGGGAATCAGAGGTGGGGAATCAGAGGCAGGGAATCAGATGTGCGGAATCAGAGATGGGGAATCAGATGCAGGGAATCAGAATCAGAAGCGGGGAATCAGAGGCCGGGAATCAGAGGTTGTGAATCAGAGATGGGGAATCAGAGGCGGGGAATCAGTGGCAGGGAATCAGATATGGGGAATCAGAGGCGTGGAATCAGAGGCAGGGAATCAGACACGGGGAATCAGACACGGGGAATCAGAGGTGGGGAATCAGAGATGGGGAATCAGAGGCGGTGAATCAGAGATGGGGAATCAGAGGCGGGGAATCAGAGGCAGGAAATCAGACACGGGGATTCAGAGGCTGGGAATCAGACGGGGGGAATCAAAGGCGGGGAATCAGAGCTGGGGAATCAGAGGCAGGGAATCAGAGGCGGGGAATCAGATATGGGGAATCAGAGGCTGGTATTCAGAGGCGGGGAATCAGAGGCAGGGAATCAGACACGGGGAATCAGAGGTGGGGAATCAGAGATGGGGAATCAGAGGCGGGGAATCATAGGCGGTGAAACAGAGGCGGGGAATCAGATATTGGGAATCAGAGGTGGGGAATCAGAGGTTGGGAATCAGAGGCCTGGAATCAGAGGCGTGGAATCAGAGGCAGGGAATCAGATGCGGGGAATCAGAGGAGGGGAATCATAGCTGGCGAATCATAGGCGGGGAATCAGAGGTGGGCAATCAGAGGCCGGGAATCAGAGGTGGTGAATCAGAGCTGGGGAATCAGAGGCGGGGTATTAGAGTTGGGGAATCAGAGGCGGGGAATCAGACGCGGGGAATCAGAGGGGGGGAATCATAGCTGGCGAATCATAGGCGGGGAATCAGAGGTGGGCAATCAGAGGCCGGGAATCAGAGGTGGTGAATCAGAGATGGGGAATCAGAGGCGGGGAATCAGTGGCAGGGAATCAGATATGGGGAATCAGAGGCATGGAATCAGAGGCAGGGAATCAGACACGGGGAATCAGACACGGGGAATCAGAGGTGGGGAATCAGAGATGGGGAATCAGAGGCGGTGAATCAGAGATGGGGAATCAGAGGCGGGGAATCAGAGGCAGGAAATCAGACACTGGGATTCAGAGGCTGGGAATCAGACGGGGGGAATCAAAGGCGGGGAATCAGAGCTGGGGAATCAGAGGCAGGGAATCAGAGGCGGGGAATCAGATATGGGGAATCAGAGGCTGGTATTCAGAGGCGGGGAATCAGAGGCAGGGAATCAGACACGGGGAATCAGAGGTGGGGAATCAGAGATGGGGAATCAGAGGCGGGGAATCAGAGTTGGGGATTCAGAGGCAGGGAATCGGATGTGGGGAAACAGAGGTGGGGAATCAGAGGCGGGCAAACAGAGGCGGGGAATTAGATATGGGGAATCAAATGTGGGGAATCAGAGGTGGTGAATCAGTGATGGGGAATCACAGGCGGGGAATCAGAGGCAGGGAATAGAACGCAGGGAATCAGAGGCAGGGAATCAGAGCTGGGGAATCAGAGGCGGGGAATCATAGTTGGGAATCAGAGGCGGGGAATCAGATATGGGGAAACAGAGGCGGGGAATCAGAGGCGGGGAAACAGAGGCGGGGAATCAGATATGGGGAATCGGATGCGGGGAATCAGAGGCGGGGAATCAGAGCTGGGGAATCAGAGGCGGGGAATCAGAGGCGGGGAAACAGAGGCGGGGAATCAGATGTGGGGAATCAGAGGTGGGGAATCAGGGGCAGGGAATCAGTGGCAGGGAATCAGAGGCGGGGAATCAGAGGCGGGGAATCAAAGGCAGGGAATCAGACACGGGGAATCAGAGGCGGGGAATCAGAGATGGGGAATCAGAGGCGGGGAATCAGAGGCAGGGAATCGGATGCCGGGAATCAGAGTCGGGGAATCAGAGCTGGGGAATCAGAGGCGGGGAATCAGAGTTGGGGAATCAGAGGCGGGGAATCAGATATGGGGAAATAGAGGCGGGGAATCAGATATGGGGAATCAGAGGTGTGGAATCAGAGGTTGGGAATCAGAGGCAGGGAATCAGAGTCCGGGAAACTGAGGCGGGGAATCAGATATTGGGAATCAGAGGTGGCGAATCAAAGGCGGTGAAACAGAGATGGGGAATCAGGGCAGGGAATCAGAGGCAGGGAATCAAACACGGGGAATCAGAGCTGGGGAATCAGAGGCGGGGAATCAGAGTTGGGAATCAGAGGCGGGGAATCAGAGGCGGGGAAACAGAGGCGGGGAATCAGATATGGGGAATCAGAGGTGGGGAATCCGAGGTTGGGAATCAGAGGCAGGGAATCAGAGGCGGAAAATCAGAGGCGGGGAATCAGAGGAAGGGAATCAGATGTGCGGAATCGGAGATGGGGAATCAGAGGCAGGGAATCAGAGGCGGGGAATCAGAGGCGGGGAATCAGAGGCCGGGAATCAGATATGGGGAAACAGAGGCGGGGAATCCGAGGCGGGGAAACAGAGGCGGGGAATCAGATATGGGGAATCAGAGGTGGGGAATCAGAGGTTGGGAATCAGAGGCAGGGAATCAGAGGCTTGGAATCAGATGCAGGGAATCAGATGCGGGGAATCAGAGGCGGGGAATCAGAGCTGGGGAATCAGAGGTGGGGAATCAGATTTGGGGAATCAGAGGCGGGGACTTAGATATTGGGAAACAGAGGCGGGGAATCAGAGGCGGGGAAACCCAGGCGGGGAATCAGATATGGGGAATCAGAGGTGGGGAATCAGAGGCAAGGAATCAGATGTGCGGAATCAGAGATGGGGAATCAGAGGCAGGGAATCAGAATCAGAAGCAGGGAATCAGAGGCCGGGAATCAGAGGCCGGAATCAGATGCTGGGAATCAGAGGCCTGGGATCAGAGGCGGGGAATCAGAGGCAGGGAATCAGATGCGGGGAATCAGAGGCGGGGAATCAGAGCTGGGGAATCAGAGGCGGGGATTCAGAGTTGGGGAATCAGAGGCGGGGAATCAGAGGCGGGGAAACAGAGGCGGGGAATCAGATATGGGGAATCAGAGGTGGGGAATCAGAGGTTGGGAATCAGAAGCAGGGAATCAGAGGCGGGGAATCAGAGGCGGGGAATCAGAGGCAGGGAATCCGATGTGCGGAATCGGATATGGGGAATCAGAGGCAGGGAATCAGAGGCGGGGAATCAGAGGCGGAGAATCAGAGGCCGGGAATCAGATATGGGGAAACAGAGGCGGGGAATCAGAGGCGGGGAAACAGAGGCGGGGAATCAGATATGGGGAATCAGAGGTGGGGAATCAGAGGTTGGGAATCAGAGGCAGGGAATCAGAGGCTGGGAATCAGATGCAGGGAATCAGATGCGGGGAATCAGAGGCGGGGAATCAGAGCTGGGGAATCAGAGGTGGGGAATCAGAGTTGGGGAATCAGAGTCGGGGATTTAGATATGGGGAAACAGAGGCGGGGAATCAGAGGCGGGGAAACAGACGCGGGGAATCAGAGGTGGGGATTCAGAGCTGGGGAATCAGAGGCGGGGATTCAGAGTTGGGGAATCAGAGGCAGGGAATCAGATATGGGGAATCAGAGGCGGGGAATCAGAGGCGGGGAAACAGAGGCAGGGAATCAGATATGGGGAATCAGAGGTGGGTTATCAGGAGCAGGGAATCAGTGGCAGGGAATCAGAGGCGGGGAAACAGAGGCGGGGAATCAGAGGCAGGGAATCAGACACGGGGAATCAGATATGGGGAAACAGAGGCGGGGAATCAGAGGCGGGCAAACAGAGGCGGGGAATTAGATATGGGGAATCAGAGGTGGGGAATCAGAGGTGGTGAATCAGAGATGGGGAATCACAGGCGGGGAATCAGAGGCAGGGAATAGAACGCGGGGAATCAGATGCGGGGAATCAGAGCTGGGGAATCAGAGGCGGGGAATCATAGTTGGGAATCAGAGGCGGGGAATCAGATATGGGGAAACAGAGGCGGGGAATCGAAGGCGGGGAAACAGAGGCGGGGAATCAGATATGGGGAATCGGATGCGGGGAATCAGAGGCGGGGAATGGGAGCTGGGGAATCAGAGGCGGGGTATCAGAGTTGGGGCATCTGAGGTGGTGAATTAGATATGGGGAAACAGAGGCGGGGAATCAGAGGCGGGGAAACAGAGGCGAGGAATCAGATATGGGGAATCAGAGGTGGGGAATCAGAGGCAGGGAATCAGATGTACGGAATCAGAGATTAGGAATCAGAAGCAGGGAATCAGAATCAGAAGCGGGGAATCAGAGGCCGGGAATCAGAGGCCGGGATTCAGATGCCGGGAATAAGAGGCCGGGAATCAGAGGTGGGGAATCAGAGTCCGGGAATCAGAGATGGGGATTCAGAGGCGGGGAATGATATATGGGGAATCAGAGGCGGGGAATCAGAGGCGGGGTAACAGAGGTGGGGAATCAGATATGGGGAATCAGAGGTGGCGAATCAAAGGCGGTGAATCAGAGATGGGGAATCAGAGGCGGGGAATCAGAGGCAGGGAATCAAACACGGGGAATCAGAGGCGGGGAATCAGAGCTGGGGAATCAGAGGCGGGGAATCAGAGTTGGGGAATCAGAGGCGGGGTATCAGATATGGGGAAACAGGGGCGGGGAATCAGATATGGGGAATCAGGGGTGGGGAATCAGAGGTTGGGAATCAGAGGCAGGGAATCAGAGGCATGGAAACAGAGGCGGGGATTCAGATATGGGGAATCAGAGGTGGGGAATCAGGGGCGTGGAATCAGAGGCAGGGAATTAGATGTGGTGAATCAGAGATGGGGAATCAGAGGCAGGGAATCAGAATCAGAAGCGGGGTATCAGTGGCCGGGAATCAGAGGAAGGTAATCAGAGGCAGGGGATCAAACACGGGGAATCAGAGGCTGGGAATCAGAGCTGGGGAATCACAGGCGGGGAATCAGAGATGGGGAATCAGAGGCGGGGAATCAGAGGCAGGGAATCAGATGCGGGGAATCAGAGGCGGGGAATCAGAGCTGGCGAATCAGAGGCGGGGAATCAGAGGTGGGCAATCAGAGGATGGGAATCAGATATGGGGAATCAGAGGCGGGGAATCAGAGCTGGGGAATCACAGGCGGGGAATCAGAGTTGGGGAATCAGAGGCAGGGAATCAGATATGGGGAAACAGAGGCGGGGAATCAGAGGCGGTGAAACAGAGGCGGGGAATCAGATATTGGGAATCAGAGGTGGGGAATCAGAGGTTGGGAATCAGAGGCCTGGAATCAGAGGCGTGGAATCAGAGGCAGGGAATCAGATGCGGGGAATCAGAGGAGGGGAATCAGAGCTGGGGAATCAGAGGCGGGGTATTAGAGTTGGGGAATCAGAGGCGGGGAATCAGACGCGGGGAATCAGAGGGGGGGAATCATAGCTGGCGAATCAGAGGCGGGGAATCAGAGGTGGGCAATCAGAGGCCGGGAATCAGAGGTGGTGAATCAGAGATGGGGAATCAGAGGCGGGGAATCAGTGGCAGGGAATCAGATATGGGGAATCAGAGGTGGGGAATCTGAGTTGGGGAATCAGAGGCAGGGAATTGGATGTGCGGAATCAGAGATGGGGAATCAGAGGTGGGGAATCAGAGGCGGTGAATCAGAGATGGGGAATCAGAGGCGGGGAATCAGAGGCAGGAAATCAGACACGGGGATTCAGAGGCTGGGAATCAGATGGGGGGAATCAAAGGCGGGGAATCAGAGCTGGGGAATCAAGGCAGGGAATCAGAGGCGGGGAATCAGATATGGGGAATCAGAGGCTGGTATTCAGAGGCGGGGAATCAGAGGCAGGGAATCAGACACGGGGAATCAGAGGTGGGGAATCAGAGATGGGGAATCAGAGGCGGGGAATCAGAGTTGGGGATTCAGAGGCAGGGAATCGGATGTGCAGAATCAGAGATGGGGAATCAGAGGTGGGGAATCAGAGGCGGTGAATCAGAGATGGGGAATCAGAGGCGGGGAATCAGAGGCAGGAAATCAGACACGGGGATTCAGAGGCTGGGAATCAGACGGGGGGAATCAAAGGCGGGGAATCAGAGCTGGGGAATCAGAGGCAGGGAATCAGAGTTGGGGATTCAGAGACGGGGAATCAGATATGGGGAAACAGAGGCGGGGAATCAGAGGCGGGCAAACAGAGGCGGGGAATTAGATATGGGGAATCAGATGTGGGGAATCAGAGGTGGTGAATCAGTGATGGGGAATCACAGGCGGGGAATCAGAGGCACGGAATAGAATGCAGGGAATCAGAGGCAGGGAATCAGAGCTGGGGAATCAGAGGCGGGGAATCATAGTTGGGAATCAGAGGCGGGGAATCAGATATGGGGAAACAGAGGCGGGGAATCAGAGGCGGGGAAACAGAGGCGGGGAATCAGATATGGGGAATCGGATGCGGGGAATCAGAGGCGGGGAATCAGAGCTGGGGAATCAGAGGCGGGGAATCAGAGTTGGGGCATCAGAGGTGGGGAATTAGATATAGGGAAACAGAGGCGGGGAATCAGAGGCGGGGAAAGAGAGGCGGGGAATCAGATATGGGGAATCAGAGGTGGGGAATCAGAGGCAGGGAATCAGATGTGCGGAATCAGAGATGGGGAATCAGAGGCAGGGAATCAGAATCAGAAGCGGGGAATCAGAGGCCGGGAATCAGAGGCCGGGAATCAGATGCTGGGAATAAGAGGCCGGGAATCAGAGGTGGGGAATCAGAGTCCGGGAATCAGAGATGGGGATTCAGAGGCGGGGAATGAGATATGGAGAATCAGAGGCGGGGAATCAGAGGCCGGGAAACAGAGGTGGGGAATCAGATATGGGGAATCAGAGGTGGCGAATCAAAGGCGGTGAATCAGAGATGAGGAATCAGAGGCGGGGAATTAGAGGCAGGGAATCAGATGCGGGGAATCAGAGGCGGGGAATCAGAGCTGGCGAATCAGAGGCGGGGAATCAGATATGGGGAATCAGAGGTGGGGTATCAGGGGCAGGGAATCAGTGGCAGGGAATCAGAGGCGGGGAATCAGAGGCGGGGAATCAGAGGCAGGGAATCAGACACGGGGAATCAGATATGGGGAAACAGAGGCGGGGAATCAGAGGCGGGCAAACAGAGGCGGGGAATTAGATAAGGGGAATCAGAGGTGGGGAATCAGAGGTGGTGAATCAGAGATGGGGAATCACAGGCGGGGAATCAGAGGCAGGGAATAGAACGCGGGGAATCAGAGGCGGGGAATCAGAGCTGGGGAATCAGAGGCGGGGAATCATAGTTGGGAATCAGAGGCGGGGAATCAGATATGGGGAAACAGAGGCGGGGAATCAAAGGCGGGGAAACAGAGGCGGGGAATCAGATATGGGGAATCGGATGCGGGGAATCAGAGGCGGGGAATCAGAGCTGGGGAATCAGAGGCGGGGTATCAGAGTTGGGGCATCAGAGGTGGGGAATTAGATATGGGGAAACAGAGGCGGGGAATCAGAGGCGGGGAAACAGAGGTGGGGAATCAGATATGGGGAATCAGAGGTGGGGAATCAGAGGCAGGGAATCAGATGTGCGGAATCAGAGATGGGGAATCAGATGCAGGGAATCAGAATCAGAAGCGGGGAATCAGAGGCCGGGAATCAGAGGTTGTGAATCAGAGATGGGGAATCAGAGGCGGGGAATCAGTGGCAGGGAATCAGATATGGGGAATCAGAGGCGTGGAATCAGAGGCAGGGAATCAGACACGGGGAATCAGACACGGGGAATCAGAGGTGGGGAATCAGAGATGGGGAATCAGAGGCGGTGAATCAGAGATGGGGAATCAGAGGCGGGGAATCAGAGGCAGGAAATCAGACACGGGGATTCAGAGGCTGGGAATCAGACGGGGGGAATCAAAGGCGGGGAATCAGAGCTGGGGAATCAGAGGCAGGGAATCAGAGGCGGGGAATCAGATATGGGGAATCAGAGGCTGGTATTCAGAGGCGGGGAATCAGAGGCAGGGAATCAGACACGGGGAATCAGAGGTGGGGAATCAGAGATGGGGAATCAGAGGCGGGGAATCATAGGCGGTGAAACAGAGGCGGGGAATCAGATATTGGGAATCAGAGGTGGGGAATCAGAGGTTGGGAATCAGAGGCCTGGAATCAGAGGCGTGGAATCAGAGGCAGGGAATCAGATGCGGGGAATCAGAGGAGGGGAATCATAGCTGGCGAATCATAGGCGGGGAATCAGAGGTGGGCAATCAGAGGCCGGGAATCAGAGGTGGTGAATCAGAGCTGGGGAATCAGAGGCGGGGTATTAGAGTTGGGGAATCAGAGGCGGGGAATCAGACGCGGGGAATCAGAGGGGGGGAATCATAGCTGGCGAATCATAGGCGGGGAATCAGAGGTGGGCAATCAGAGGCCGGGAATCAGAGGTGGTGAATCAGAGATGGGGAATCAGAGGCGGGGAATCAGTGGCAGGGAATCAGATATGGGGAATCAGAGGCATGGAATCAGAGGCAGGGAATCAGACACGGGGAATCAGACACGGGGAATCAGAGGTGGGGAATCAGAGATGGGGAATCAGAGGCGGTGAATCAGAGATGGGGAATCAGAGGCGGGGAATCAGAGGCAGGAAATCAGACACTGGGATTCAGAGGCTGGGAATCAGACGGGGGGAATCAAAGGCGGGGAATCAGAGCTGGGGAATCAGAGGCAGGGAATCAGAGGCGGGGAATCAGATATGGGGAATCAGAGGCTGGTATTCAGAGGCGGGGAATCAGAGGCAGGGAATCAGACACGGGGAATCAGAGGTGGGGAATCAGAGATGGGGAATCAGAGGCGGGGAATCAGAGTTGGGGATTCAGAGGCAGGGAATCGGATGTGGGGAAACAGAGGTGGGGAATCAGAGGCGGGCAAACAGAGGCGGGGAATTAGATATGGGGAATCAAATGTGGGGAATCAGAGGTGGTGAATCAGTGATGGGGAATCACAGGCGGGGAATCAGAGGCAGGGAATAGAACGCAGGGAATCAGAGGCAGGGAATCAGAGCTGGGGAATCAGAGGCGGGGAATCATAGTTGGGAATCAGAGGCGGGGAATCAGATATGGGGAAACAGAGGCGGGGAATCAGAGGCGGGGAAACAGAGGCGGGGAATCAGATATGGGGAATCGGATGCGGGGAATCAGAGGCGGGGAATCAGAGCTGGGGAATCAGAGGCGGGGAATCAGAGGCGGGGAAACAGAGGTGGGGAATCAGATGTGGGGAATCAGAGGTGGGGAATCAGGGGCAGGGAATCAGTGGCAGGGAATCAGAGGCGGGGAATCAGAGGCGGGGAATCAAAGGCAGGGAATCAGACACGGGGAATCAGAGGCGGGGAATCAGAGATGGGGAATCAGAGGCGGGGAATCAGAGGCAGGGAATCGGATGCCGGGAATCAGAGTCGGGGAATCAGAGCTGGGGAATCAGAGGCGGGGAATCAGAGGCGGGGAAACAGACGCGGGGAATCAGAGGTGGGGATTCAGAGCTGGGGAATCAGAGGCGGGGATTCAGAGTTGGGGAATCAGAGGCAGGGAATCAGATATGGGGAATCAGAGGCGGGGAATCAGAGGCGGGGAAACAGAGGCAGGGAATCAGATATGGGGAATCAGAGGTGGGTTATCAGGAGCAGGGAATCAGTGGCAGGGAATCAGAGGCGGGGAAACAGAGGCGGGGAATCAGAGGCAGGGAATCAGACACGGGGAATCAGATATGGGGAAACAGAGGCGGGGAATCAGAGGCGGGCAAACAGAGGCGGGGAATTAGATATGGGGAATCAGAGGTGGGGAATCAGAGGTGGTGAATCAGAGATGGGGAATCACAGGCGGGGAATCAGAGGCAGGGAATAGAACGCGGGGAATCAGATGCGGGGAATCAGAGCTGGGGAATCAGAGGCGGGGAATCATAGTTGGGAATCAGAGGCGGGGAATCAGATATGGGGAAACAGAGGCGGGGAATCGAAGGCGGGGAAACAGAGGCGGGGAATCAGATATGGGGAATCGGATGCGGGGAATCAGAGGCGGGGAATGGGAGCTGGGGAATCAGAGGCGGGGTATCAGAGTTGGGGCATCTGAGGTGGTGAATTAGATATGGGGAAACAGAGGCGGGGAATCAGAGGCGGGGAAACAGAGGCGAGGAATCAGATATGGGGAATCAGAGGTGGGGAATCAGAGGCAGGGAATCAGATGTACGGAATCAGAGATTAGGAATCAGAAGCAGGGAATCAGAATCAGAAGCGGGGAATCAGAGGCCGGGAATCAGAGGCCGGGATTCAGATGCCGGGAATAAGAGGCCGGGAATCAGAGGTGGGGAATCAGAGTCCGGGAATCAGAGATGGGGATTCAGAGGCGGGGAATGATATATGGGGAATCAGAGGCGGGGAATCAGAGGCGGGGTAACAGAGGTGGGGAATCAGATATGGGGAATCAGAGGTGGCGAATCAAAGGCGGTGAATCAGAGATGGGGAATCAGAGGCGGGGAATCAGAGGCAGGGAATCAAACACGGGGAATCAGAGGCGGGGAATCAGAGCTGGGGAATCAGAGGCGGGGAATCAGAGTTGGGGAATCAGAGGCGGGGAATCAGATATGGGGAAACAGGGGCGGGGAATCAGATATGGGGAATCAGGGGTGGGGAATCAGAGGTTGGGAATCAGAGGCAGGGAATCAGAGGCATGGAAACAGAGGCGGGGATTCAGATATGGGGAATCAGAGGTGGGGAATCAGGGGCGTGGAATCAGAGGCAGGGAATTAGATGTGGTGAATCAGAGATGGGGAATCAGAGGCAGGGAATCAGAATCAGAAGCGGGGTATCAGTGGCCGGGAATCAGAGGAAGGTAATCAGAGGCAGGGGATCAAACACGGGGAATCAGAGGCTGGGAATCAGAGCTGGGGAATCACAGGCGGGGAATCAGAGATGGGGAATCAGAGGCGGGGAATCAGAGGCAGGGAATCAGATGCGGGGAATCAGAGGCGGGGAATCAGAGCTGGCGAATCAGAGGCGGGGAATCAGAGGTGGGCAATCAGAGGATGGGAATCAGATATGGGGAATCAGAGGCGGGGAATCAGAGCTGGGGAATCACAGGCGGGGAATCAGAGTTGGGGAATCAGAGGCAGGGAATCAGATATGGGGAAACAGAGGCGGGGAATCAGAGGCGGTGAAACAGAGGCGGGGAATCAGATATTGGGAATCAGAGGTGGGGAATCAGAGGTTGGGAATCAGAGGCCTGGAATCAGAGGCGTGGAATCAGAGGCAGGGAATCAGATGCGGGGAATCAGAGGAGGGGAATCAGAGCTGGGGAATCAGAGGCGGGGTATTAGAGTTGGGGAATCAGAGGCGGGGAATCAGACGCGGGGAATCAGAGGGGGGGAATCATAGCTGGCGAATCAGAGGCGGGGAATCAGAGGTGGGCAATCAGAGGCCGGGAATCAGAGGTGGTGAATCAGAGATGGGGAATCAGAGGCGGGGAATCAGTGGCAGGGAATCAGATATGGGGAATCAGAGGTGGGGAATCTGAGTTGGGGAATCAGAGGCAGGGAATTGGATGTGCGGAATCAGAGATGGGGAATCAGAGGTGGGGAATCAGAGGCGGTGAATCAGAGATGGGGAATCAGAGGCGGGGAATCAGAGGCAGGAAATCAGACACGGGGATTCAGAGGCTGGGAATCAGATGGGGGGAATCAAAGGCGGGGAATCAGAGCTGGGGAATCAAGGCAGGGAATCAGAGGCGGGGAATCAGATATGGGGAATCAGAGGCTGGTATTCAGAGGCGGGGAATCAGAG
The DNA here is from genome assembly GCF_036971445.1 of Narcine bancroftii. Taxonomy (NCBI): domain Eukaryota; kingdom Metazoa; phylum Chordata; class Chondrichthyes; order Torpediniformes; family Narcinidae; genus Narcine; species Narcine bancroftii. The sequence goes on from NW_027211883.1 coordinate 3,468,291, forward strand.
GCAGGGAATCAGACACGGGGAATCAGAGGTGGGGAATCAGAGATGGGGAATCAGAGGCGGGGAATCAGAGTTGGGGATTCAGAGGCAGGGAATCGGATGTGCAGAATCAGAGATGGGGAATCAGAGGTGGGGAATCAGAGGCGGTGAATCAGAGATGGGGAATCAGAGGCGGGGAATCAGAGGCAGGAAATCAGACACGGGGATTCAGAGGCTGGGAATCAGACGGGGGGAATCAAAGGCGGGGAATCAGAGCTGGGGAATCAGAGGCAGGGAATCAGAGTTGGGGATTCAGAGACGGGGAATCAGATATGGGGAAACAGAGGCGGGGAATCAGAGGCGGGCAAACAGAGGCGGGGAATTAGATATGGGGAATCAGATGTGGGGAATCAGAGGTGGTGAATCAGTGATGGGGAATCACAGGCGGGGAATCAGAGGCACGGAATAGAATGCAGGGAATCAGAGGCAGGGAATCAGAGCTGGGGAATCAGAGGCGGGGAATCATAGTTGGGAATCAGAGGCGGGGAATCAGATATGGGGAAACAGAGGCGGGGAATCAGAGGCGGGGAAACAGAGGCGGGGAATCAGATATGGGGAATCGGATGCGGGGAATCAGAGGCGGGGAATCAGAGCTGGGGAATCAGAGGCGGGGAATCAGAGTTGGGGCATCAGAGGTGGGGAATTAGATATAGGGAAACAGAGGCGGGGAATCAGAGGCGGGGAAAGAGAGGCGGGGAATCAGATATGGGGAATCAGAGGTGGGGAATCAGAGGCAGGGAATCAGATGTGCGGAATCAGAGATGGGGAATCAGAGGCAGGGAATCAGAATCAGAAGCGGGGAATCAGAGGCCGGGAATCAGAGGCCGGGAATCAGATGCTGGGAATAAGAGGCCGGGAATCAGAGGTGGGGAATCAGAGTCCGGGAATCAGAGATGGGGATTCAGAGGCGGGGAATGAGATATGGAGAATCAGAGGCGGGGAATCAGAGGCCGGGAAACAGAGGTGGGGAATCAGATATGGGGAATCAGAGGTGGCGAATCAAAGGCGGTGAATCAGAGATGAGGAATCAGAGGCGGGGAATTAGAGGCAGGGAATCAGATGCGGGGAATCAGAGGCGGGGAATCAGAGCTGGCGAATCAGAGGCGGGGAATCAGATGTGGGCAATCAGAGCCGGGGAATCAGATATGGGGAATCAGAGGCGGGTAATCAGAGGCGGGGAAACAGAGGTGGGGAATCAGATATGGGGAAACAGAGGTGGCGAATCAAAGGCGGTGAATCAGAGATGGGGAATCAGAGGCGGGGAATCAGAGGCAGGGAATCAAAAACGGGGAATCAGAGGCGGGGAAGCAGAGTAGGAGAATCAGAGGTGGGGAATCAGATATGGGGAAACAGGGGCGGGGAATCAGAGGCGGGGAAACAGAGGCGGGGAATCAGATATGGGGAATCAGAGGTGTGGAATCAGAGGTTGGGAATCAGAGGCGGGGAAACAGAGGAGGGGAATGAGATATGGGGAATCAGAGGTGGCGAATTAAAGGCGGTGAATCAGAGATGGGGAATCAGGGCAGGGAATCAGAGGCAGGGAATCAAACACGGGGAATCAGAGGCGTGGAATCAGAGCTGGGGAATCAGAGGCGGGGATTCAGAGTTGGGGAATCAGAGGCGGGGAATCAGAGGCGGGGAAACAGAGGCGGGGAATCAGATATGGGGAATCAGAGGTGGGGAATCAGAGGTTGGGAATCAGAAGCAGGGAATCAGAGGCGGGGAATCAGAGGCGGGGAATCAGAGGCAGGAAATCCGATGTGCGGAATCGGAGATGGGGAATCAGAGGCAGGGAATCAGAGGCGGGGAATCAGAGGCGGGGAATCAGAGGCCGGGAATCAGATATGGGGAAACAGAGGCGGGGAATCAGAGGCGGGGAAACAGAGGCGGGGAATCAGATATGGGGAATCAGAGGTGGGGAATCAGAGGTTGGGAATCAGAGGCAGGGAATCAGAGGCTGGGAATCAGATGCAGGGAATCAGATGCAGGGAATCAGAGGCGGGGAATCAGAGCTGGGGAATCAGAGGTGGGGAATCAGAGTTGGGGAATCAGAGTCGGGGACTTAGATATGGGGAAACAGAGGCAGGGAATCAGAGGCGGGGAAACAGACGCGGGGAATCAGAGGCGGGTATCAGAGCTGGGGAATCAGAGGCGGGGAATCAGAGTTGGGGAATCAGAGGCGGGGAATCAGAGGCGGGGAATCAGAGGCGGGGAATCAGAGGCGGGGAAACAGAGGCAGGGAATCAGATATGGGGAATCAGAGGTGGGGAATCAGGGGCAGGGAATCAGTGGCAGGGAATCAGAGGCGGGGAATCAGAGGCGGGGAATCAGAGGCAGGGAATCAGACACGGGGAATCAGATATGGGGAAACAGAGGCGGGGAATCAGAGGCGGGCAAACAGAGGCGGGGAATTAGATAAGGGGAATCAGAGGTGGGGAATCAGAGGTGGTGAATCAGAGATGGGGAATCACAGGCGGGGAATCAGAGGCAGGGAATAGAACGCGGGGAATCAGAGGCGGGGAATCAGAGCTGGGGAATCAGAGGCGGGGAATCATAGTTGGGAATCAGAGGCGGGGAATCAGATATGGGGAAACAGAGGCGGGGAATCAAAGGCGGGGAAACAGAGGCGGGGAATCAGATATGGGGAATCGGATGCGGGGAATCAGAGGCGGGGAATCAGAGCTGGGGAATCAGAGGCGGGGTATCAGAGTTGGGGCATCAGAGGTGGGGAATTAGATATGGGGAAACAGAGGCGGGGAATCAGAGGCGGGGAAACAGAGGTGGGGAATCAGATATGGGGAATCAGAGGTGGGGAATCAGAGGCAGGGAATCAGATGTGCGGAATCAGAGATGGGGAATCAGATGCAGGGAATCAGAATCAGAAGCGGGGAATCAGAGGCCGGGAATCAGAGGTTGTGAATCAGAGATGGGGAATCAGAGGCGGGGAATCAGTGGCAGGGAATCAGATATGGGGAATCAGAGGCGTGGAATCAGAGGCAGGGAATCAGACACGGGGAATCAGACACGGGGAATCAGAGGTGGGGAATCAGAGATGGGGAATCAGAGGCGGTGAATCAGAGATGGGGAATCAGAGGCGGGGAATCAGAGGCAGGAAATCAGACACGGGGATTCAGAGGCTGGGAATCAGACGGGGGGAATCAAAGGCGGGGAATCAGAGCTGGGGAATCAGAGGCAGGGAATCAGAGGCGGGGAATCAGATATGGGGAATCAGAGGCTGGTATTCAGAGGCGGGGAATCAGAGGCAGGGAATCAGACACGGGGAATCAGAGGTGGGGAATCAGAGATGGGGAATCAGAGGCGGGGAATCAGAGTTGGGGATTCAGAGGCAGGGAATCGGATGTGCGGAATCAGAGATGGGGAATCAGAGGTGGGGAATCAGAGGCGGTGAATCAGAGATGGGGAATCAGAGGCGGGGAATCAGAGGCAGGAAATCAGACACGGGGATTCAGAGGCTGGGAATCAGACGGGGGGAATCAAAGGCGGGGAATCAGAGCTGGGGAATCAGAGGCAGGGAATCAGAGTTGGGGATTCAGAGACGGGGAATCAGATATGGGGAAACAGAGGCGGGGAATCAGAGGCGGGCAAACAGAGGCGGGGAATTAGATATGGGGAATCAGATGTGGGGAATCAGAGGTGGTGAATCAGTGATGGGGAATCACAGGCGGGGAATCAGAGGCAGGGAATAGAACGCAGGGAATCAGAGGCAGGGAATCAGAGCTGGGGAATCAGAGGCGGGGAATCATAGTTGGGAATCAGAGGCGGGGAATCAGATATGGGGAAACAGAGGCGGGGAATCAGAGGCGGGGAAACAGAGGCGGGGAATCGGATGCGGGGAATCAGAGGCGGGGAATCAGAGCTGGGGAATCAGAGGCGGGGAATCAAATATAGGGAATCAGAGGTGGGGAATCAGAGGTTGTGAATCAGAGATGGGGAATCAAGGCGGGGATTCAGAGCTGGGGAATCAGAGGCGGGGAATCAGAGTTGGGGATTCAGAGGCAGGGAATCAGATATGGGGAATCAGAGGCGGGGAATCAGAGGCGGGGAAACAGAGGCGGGGAATCAGATGTGGGGAATCAGAGGTGGGGAATCAGGGGCAGGGAATCAGTGGCAGGGAATCAGAGGCGGGGAATCAGAGGCGGGGAATCAAAGGCAGGGAATCAGACACGGGGAATCAGAGGCGGGGAATCAGAGATGGGGAATCAGAGGCGGGGAATCAGAGGCAGGGAATCGGATGCCGGGAATCAGAGTCGGGGAATCAGAGCTGGGGAATCAGAGGCGGGGAATCAGAGTTGGGGAATCAGAGGCGGGGAATCAGATATGGGGAAATAGAGGCGGGGAATCAGATATGGGGAATCAGAGGTGTGGAATCAGAGGTTGGGAATCAGAGGCAGGGAATCAGAGTCCGGGAAACTGAGGCGGGGAATCAGATATTGGGAATCAGAGGTGGCGAATCAAAGGCTGTGAAACAGAGATGGGGAATCAGGGCAGGGAATCAGAGGCAGGGAATCAAACACGGGGAATCAGAGCTGGGGAATCAGAGGCGGGGAATCAGAGTTGGGAATCAGAGGCGGGGAATCAGAGGCGGGGAAACAGAGGCGGGGAATCAGATATGGGGAATCAGAGGTGGGGAATCCGAGGTTGGGAATCAGAGGCAGGGAATCAGAGGCGGAAAATCAGAGGCGGGGAATCAGAGGAAGGGAATCTGATGTGCGGAATCGGAGATGGGGAATCAGAGGCAGGGAATCAGAGGCGGGGAATCAGAGGCGGGGAATCAGATGCCGGGAATCAGATATGGGGAAACAGAGGCGGGGAATCCGAGGCGGGGAAACAGAGGCGGGGAATCAGATATGGGGAATCAGAGGTGGGGAATCAGAGGTTGGGAATCAGAGGCAGGGAATCAGAGGCTTGGAATCAGATGCGGGGATTCAGATATGGGGAATCAGAGGTGGGGAATCAGGGGCGTGGAATCAGAGGCAGGGAATTAGATGTGGTGAATCAGAGATGGGGAATCAGAGGCAGGGAATCAGAATCAGAAGCGTTGTATCAGTGGCCGGGAATCAGAGGAAGGTAATCAGAGGCAGGGGATCAAACACGGGGAATCAGAGGCTGGGAATCAGAGCTGGGGAATCAGAGGCGGGGAATCAGAGCTGGGGAATCACAGGCGGGGAATCAGAGATGGGGAATCAGAGGCGGGGAATCAGAGGCAGGGAATCAGATGCGGGGAATCAGAGGCGGGGAATCAGAGCTGGCGAATCAGAGGCGGGGAATCAGAGGTGGGCAATCAGAGGATGGGAATCAGATATGGGGAATCAGAGGCGGGGATTCAGAGCTGGGGAATCACAGGCGGGGAATCAGAGTTGGGGAATCAGAGGCGGGGAATCAGATATGGGGAAACAGAGGCGGGGAATCAGAGGCGGTGAAACAGAGGCGGGGAATCAGATATTGGGAATCAGAGGTGGGGAATCAGAGGTTGGGAATCAGAGGCCTGGAATCAGAGGCGTGGAATCAGAGGCAGGGAATCAGATGCGGGGAATCAGAGGAGGGGAATCAGAGCTGGGGAATCAGAGGCGGGGTATTAGAGTTGGGGAATCAGAGGCGGGGAATCAGACGCGGGGAATCAGAGGGGGGGAATCATAGCTGGCGAATCAGAGGCGGGGAATCAGAGGTTGGGAATCAGAGGCAGGGAATCAGAGGCTTGGAATCAGATGCAGGGAATCAGATGCGGGGAATCAGAGGCGGGGAATCAGAGCTGGGGAATCAGAGGTGGGGAATCAGATTTGGGGAATCAGAGGCGGGGACTTAGATATTGGGAAACAGAGGCGGGGAATCAGAGGCGGGGAAACCCAGGCGGGGAATCAGATATGGGGAATCAGAGGTGGGGAATCAGAGGCAAGGAATCAGATGTGCGGAATCAGAGATGGGGAATCAGAGGCAGGGAATCAGAATCAGAAGCAGGGAATCAGAGGCCGGGAATCAGAGGCAGGAATCAGATGCTGGGAATCAGAGGCCTGGAATCAGAGGCGGGGAATCAGAGGCAGGGAATCAGATGCGGGGAATCAGAGGCGGGGAATCAGAGCTGGGGAATCAGAGGCGGGGATTCAGAGTTGGGGAATCAGAGGCGGGGAATCAGAGGCGGGGAAACAGAGGCGGGGAATCAGATATGGGGAATCAGAGGTGGGGAATCAGAGGTTGGGAATCAGAAGCAGGGAATCAGAGGCGGGGAATCAGAGGCGGGGAATCAGAGGCAGGGAATCCGATGTGCGGAATCGGAGATGGGGAATCAGAGGCAGGGAATCAGAGGCGGGGAATCAGAGGCGGAGAATCAGAGGCCGGGAATCAGATATGGGGAAACAGAGGCGGGGAATCAGAGGCGGGGAAACAGAGGCGGGGAATCAGATATGGGGAATCAGAGGTGGGGAATCAGAGGTTGGGAATCAGAGGCAGGGAATCAGAGGCTGGGAATCAGATGCAGGGAATCAGATGCGGGGAATCAGAGGCGGGGAATCAGAGCTGGGGAATCAGAGGTGGGGAATCAGAGTTGGGGAATCAGAGTCGGGGACTTAGATATGGGGAAACAGAGGCGGGGAATCAGAGGCGGGGAAACAGACGCGGGGAATCAGAGGCGGGGATTCAGAGCTGGGGAATCAGAGGCGGGGAATCAGAGTTGGGGAATCAGAGGCGGGGAATCAGATATGGGGAATCAGAGGCGGGGAATCAGAGGCGGGGAAACAGAGGCAGGGAATCAGATATGGGGAATCAGAGGTGGGGTATCAGGGGCAGGGAATCAGTGGCAGGGAATCAGAGGCGGGGAAACAGAGGCGGGGAATCAGAGGCAGGGAATCAGACACGGGGAATCAGATATGGGGAAACAGAGGCGGGGAATCAGAGGCGGGCAAACAGAGGCGGGGAATTAGATATGGGGAATCAGAGGTGGGGAATCAGAGGTGGTGAATCAGAGATGGGGAATCACAGGCGGGGAATCAGAGGCAGGGAATAGAACGCGGGGAATCAGAGGCGGGGAATCAGAGCTGGGGAATCAGAGGCGGGGAATCATAGTTGGGAATCAGAGGCGGGGAATCAGATATGGGGAAACAGAGGCGGGGAATCAAAGGCGGGGTAACAGAGGCGGGGAATCAGATATGGGGAATCGGATGCGGGGAATCAGAGGCGGGGAATGGGAGCTGGGGAATCATAGGCGGGGTATCAGAGTTGGGGCATCTGAGGTGGGGAATTAGATATGGGGAAACAGAGGCGGGGAATCAGAGGCGGGGAAACAGAGGCGAGGAATCAGATATGGGGAATCAGAGGTGGGGAATCAGAGGCAGGGAATCAGATGTGCGGAATCAGAGATGGGGAATCAGAGGCAGGGAATCAGAATCAGAAGCGGGGAATCAGAGGCCGGGAATCAGAGGCCGGGATTCAGATGCCGGGAATAAGAGGCCGGGAATCAGAGGTGGGGAATCAGAGTCCGGGAATCAGAGATGGGGATTCAGAGGCGGGGAATGATATATGGGGAATCAGAGGCGGGGAATCAGAGGCGGGGTAACAGAGGTGGGGAATCAGGTATGGGGAATCAGAGGTGGCGAATCAAAGGCGGTGAATCAGAGATGGGGAATCAGAGGCGGGGAATCAGAGGCAGGGAATCAAACACGGGGAATCAGAGGCGGGGAATCAGAGCTGGGGAATCAGAGGCGGGGAATCAGAGTTGGGGAATCAGAGGCGGGGAATCAGATATGGGGAAACAGGGGCGGGGAATCAGAGGCAGGGAAACAGAGGCGGGGAATCAGATATGGGGAATCAGGGGTGGGGAATCAGAGGTTGGGAATCAGAGGCAGGGAATCAGAGGCGTGGAAACAGAGGCGGGGATTCAGATATGGGGAATCAGAGGTGGGGAATCAGGGGCGTGGAATCAGAGGCAGGGAATTAGATGTGGTGAATCAGAGATGGGGAATCAGAGGCAGGGAATCAGAATCAGAAGCGTTGTATCAGTGGCCGGGAATCAGAGGAAGGTAATCAGAGGCAGGGGATCAAACACGGGGAATCAGAGGCTGGGAATCAGAGCTGGGGAATCAGAGGCGGGGAATCAGAGCTGGGGAATCACAGGCGGGGAATCAGAGATGGGGAATCAGAGGCAGGGAATCAGAGGCAGGGAATCAGATGCGGGGAATCAGAGGCGGGGAATCAGAGCTGGCGAATCAGAGGCGGGGAATCAGAGGTGGGCAATCAGAGGATGGGAATCAGATATGGGGAATGAGAGGCGGGGAATCAGAGCTGGGGAATCACAGGCGGGGAATCAGAGTTGGGGAATCAGAGGCGGGGAATCAGATATGGGGAAACAGAGGCGGGGAATCAGAGGCGGTGAAACAGAGGCGGGGAATCAGATATTGGGAATCAGAGGTGGGGAATCAGAGGTTGGGAATCAGAGGCCTGGAATCAGAGGCGTGGAATCAGAGGCAGGGAATCAGATGCGGGGAATCAGAGGAGGGGAATCAGAGCTGGGGAATCAGAGGCGGGGTATTAGAGTTGGGGAATCAGAGGCGGGGAATCAGACGCGGGGAATCAGAGGGGGGGAATCATAGCTGGCGAATCAGAGGCGGGGAATCAGAGGTGGGCAATCAGAGGCCGGGAATCAGAGGTGGTGAATCAGAGATGGGGAATCAGAGGCGGGGAATCAGTGGCAGGGAATCAGATATGGGGAATCAGAGGTGGGGAATCTGAGTTGGGGAATCAGAGGCAGGGAATTGGATGTGCGGAATCAGAGATGGGGAATCAGAGGTGGGGAATCAGAGGCGGTGAATCAGAGATGGGGAATCAGAGGCGGGGTATCAGAGGCAGGAAATCAGACACGGGGATTCAGAGGCTGGGAATCAGACGGAGGGAATCAAAGGCGGGGAATCAGAGCTGGGGAATCAGAGGCAGGGAATCAGAGGCGGGGAATCAGATATGGGGAATCAGAGGCTGGTATTCAGAGGCGGGGAATCAGAGGCAGGGAATCAGACACGGGGAATCAGAGGTGGGGAATCAGAGATGGGGAATCAGAGGCGGGGAATCAGAGTTGGGGATTCAGAGGCAGGGAATCGGATGTGCAGAATCAGAGATGGGGAATCAGAGGTGGGGAATCAGAGGCGGTGAATCAGAGATGGGGAATCAGAGGCGGGGAATCAGAGGCAGGAAATCAGACACGGGGATTCAGAGGCTGGGAATCAGACGGGGGGAATTAAAGGCGGGGAATCAGAGCTGGGGAATCAGAGGCAGGGAATCAGAGTTGGGGATTCAGAGACGGGGAATCAGATATGGGGAAACAGAGGCGGGGAATCAGAGGCGGGCAAACAGAGGCGGGGAATTAGATATGGGGAATCAGATGTGGGGAATCAGAGGTATTGAATAAGTGATGGGGAATCACAGGCGGGGAATCAGAGGCAGGGAATAGAACGCAGGGAATCAGAGGCAGGGAATCAGAGCTGGGGAATCAGAGGCGGGGAATCATAGTTGGGAATCAGAGGCGGGGAATCAGATATGGGGAAACAGAGGCGGGGAATCAGAGGCGGGGAAACAGAGGCTGGGAATCAGATATGGGGAATCGGATGCGGGGAATAAGAGGCGGGGAATCAGAGCTGGGGAATCAGAGGCGGGGAATCAGAGTTGGGGCATCAGAGGTGGGGAATTAGATATAGGGAAACAGAGGCGGGGAATCAGAGGCGGGGAAAGAGAGGCGGGGAATCAGATATGGGAAATCAGAGGTGGGGAATCAGAGGCAGGGAATCAGATGTGCGGAATCAGAGATGGGGAATCAGAGGCAGGGAATCAGAATCAGAAGCGGGGAATCAGAGGCCGGGAATCAGAGGCCGGGAATCAGATGCTGGGAATAAGAGGCCGGGAATCAGAGGTGGGGAATCAGAGTCCGGGAATCAGAGATGGGGATTCAGAGGCGGGGAATGAGGTATGGAGAATCAGAGGCGGGGAATCAGAGGCCGGGAAACAGCGGTGGGGAATCAGATATGGGGAATCAGAGGTGGCGAATCAAAGGCGGTGAATCAGAGATGGGGAATCAGAGGCGGGGAATCAGAGGCAGGGAATCAGATGCGGGGAATCAGAGGCGGGGAATCAGAGCTGGCGAATCAGAGGCGGGGAATCAGAGGTGGGCAATCAGAGCCGGGGAATCAGATATGGGGAATCAGAGGCGGGTAATCAGAGGCGGGGAAACAGAGGTGGGGAATCAGATATGGGGAAAGAGAGGTGGCGAATCAAAGGCGGTGAATCAGAGATGGGGAATCAGAGGCGGGGAATCAGAGGCAGGGAATCAAAAACGGGGAATCAGAGGCGGGGAAGCAGAGTAGGAGAATCAGAGGTGGGGAATCAGATATGGGGAAACAGGGGCGGGGAATCAGAGGCGGGGAAACAGAGGCGGGGAATCAGATATGGGGAATCAGAGGTGTGGAATCAGAGGTTGGGAATCAGAGGCGGGGAAACAGAGGAGGGGAATCAGATATGGGGAATCAGAGGTGGCGAATTAAAGGCGGTGAATCAGAGATGGGGAATCAGGGCAGGGAATCAGAGGCAGGGAATCAAACACGGGGAATCAGAGGCGTGGAATCAGAGCTGGGGAATCAGAGGCGGGGATTCAGAGTTGGGGAATCAGAGGCGGGGAATCAGAGGCGGGGAAACAGGCGGGGAATCAGATATGGGGAATCAGAGGTGGGGAATCAGAGGTTGGGAATCAGAAGCAGGGAATCAGAGGCGGGGAATCAGAGGCGGGGAATCAGAGGCTGGAAATCCGATGTGCGGAATCGGAGATGGGGAATCAGAGGCAGGGAATCAGAGGCGGGGAATCAGAGGCGGGGAATCAGAGGCCGGGAATCAGATATGGGGAAACAGAGGCGGGGAATCAGAGGCGGGGAAACAGAGGCGGGGAATCAGATATGGGGAATCAGAGGTGGGGAATCAGAGGTTGGGAATCAGAGGCAGGGAATCAGAGGCTGGGAATCAGATGCAGGGAATCAGATGCAGGGAATCAGAGGCGGGGAATCAGAGCTGGGGAATCAGAGGTGGGGAATCAGAGTTGGGGAATCAGAGTCGGGGACTTAGATATGGGGAAACAGAGGCAGGGAATCAGAGGCGGGGAAACAGACGCATGGAATCAGAGGCGGGTATCAGAGCTATGGAATCAGAGGCGGGGAATCAGAGTTGGGGAATCAGAGGCGGGGAATCAGAGGCGGGGAATCAGAGGCGGGGAATCAGAGGCGGGGAAACAGAGGCAGGGAATCAGATATGGGGAATCAGAGGTGGGGTATCAGGGGCAGGGAATCAGTGGCAGGGAATCAGAGGCGGGGAATCAGAGGCGGGGAATCAGAGGCAGGGAATCAGACACGGGGAATCAGATATGGGGAAACAGAAGCGGGGAATCAGAGGCGGGCAAACAGAGGCGGGGAATTAGATAAGGGGAATCAGAGGTGGGGAATCAGAGGTGGTGAATCAGAGATGGGGAATAACAGGCGGGGTATCAGAGGCAGGGAATAGAACGCGGGGAATCAGAGGCGGGGAATCAGAGCTGGGGAATCAGAGGCGGGGAATCATAGTTGGGAATCAGAGGCGGGGAATCAGATATGGGGAAACAGAGGCGGGGAATCAAAGGCGGGGAAACAGAGGCGGGGAATCAGATATGGGGAATCGGATGCGGGGAATCAGAGGTGGGGAATCAGAGCTGGGGAATCAGAGGCGGGGTATCAGAGTTGGGGCATCAGAGGTGGGGAATTAGATATGGGGAAACAGAGGCGGGGAATCAGAGGCGGGGAAACAGAGGTGGGGAATCAGATATGGGGAATCAGAGGTGGGGAATCAGAGGCAGGGAATCAGATGTGCGGAATCAGAGATGGGGAATCAGAGGCAGGGAATCAGAATCAGAAGCGGGGAATCAGAGGACGGGAATCAGATGCTGGGAATAAGAGGCCGGGAATCAGAGGTGGGGAATCAGAGTCCGGGAATCAGAGATGGGGATTCAGAGGCGGGGAATGAGGTATGGAGAATCAGAGGCGGGGAATCAGAGGCCGGGAAACAGAGGTGGGGAATCAGATATGGGGAATCAGAGGTGGCGAATCAAAGGCGGTGAATCAGAGATGGGGAATCAGAGGCGGGGAATCAGAGGCAGGGAATCAGATGCGGGGAATCAGAGGCGGGGAATCAGAGCTGGCGAATCAGAGGCGGGGAATCAGAGGTGGGCAATCAGAGCCGGGGAATCAGATATGGGGAATCAGAGGCGGGTAATCAGAGGCGGGGAAACAGAGGTGGGGAATCAGATATGGGGAAAGAGAGGTGGCGAATCAAAGGCGGTGAATCAGAGATGGGGAATCAGAGGCGGGGAATCAGAGGCAGGGAATCAAAAACGGGGAATCAGAGGCGGGGAAGCAGAGTAGGAGAATCAGAGGTGGGGAATCAGATATGGGGAAACAGGGGCGGGGAATCAGAGGCGGGGAAACAGAGGCGGGGAATCAGATATGGGGAATCAGAGGTGTGGAATCAGAGGTTGGGAATCAGAGGCGGGGAAACAGAGGAGGGGAATCAGATATGGGGAATCAGAGGTGGCGAATTAAAGGCGGTGAATCAGAGATGGGGAATCAGGGCAGGGAATCAGAGGCAGGGAATCAAACACGGGGAATCAGAGGCGTGGAATCAGAGCTGGGGAATCAGAGGCGGGGATTCAGAGTTGGGGAATCAGAGGCGGGGAATCAGAGGCGGGGAAACAGGCGGGGAATCAGATATGGGGAATCAGAGGTGGGGAATCAGAGGTTGGGAATCAGAAGCAGGGAATCAGAGGCGGGGAATCAGAGGCGGGGAATCAGAGGCAGGAAATCCGATGTGCGGAATCGGAGATGGGGAATCAGAGGCAGGGAATCAGAGGCGGGGAATCAGAGGCGGGGAATCAGAGGCCGGGAATCAGATATGGGGAAACAGAGGCGGGGAATCAGAGGCGGGGAAACAGAGGCGGGGAATCAGATATGGGGAATCAGAGGTGGGGAATCAGAGGTTGGGTATCAGAGGCAGGGAATCAGAGGCTGGGAATCAGATGCAGGGAATCAGATGCAGGGAATCAGAGGCGGGGAATCAGAGCTGGGGAATCAGAGGTGGGGAATCAGAGTTGGGGAATCAGAGTCGGGGACTTAGATATGGGGAAACAGAGGCAGGGAATCAGAGGCGGGGAAACAGACGCGGGGAATCAGAGGCGGGTATCAGAGCTGGGGAATCAGAGGCGGGGAATCAGAGTTGGGGAATCAGAGGCGGGGAATCAGAGGCGGGGAATCAGAGGCGGGGAATCAGAGGCGGGGAAACAGAGGCAGGGAATCAGATATGGGGAATCAGAGGTGGGGTATCAGGGGCAGGGAATCAGTGGCAGGGAATCAGAGGCGGGGAATCAGAGGCGGGGAATCAGAGGCAGGGAATCAGACACGGGGAATCAGATATGGGGAAACAGAAGCGGGGAATCAGAGGCGGGCAAACAGAGGCGGGGAATTAGATAAGGGGAATCAGAGGTGGGGAATCAGAGGTGGTGAATCAGAGATGGGGAATCACAGGCGGGGAATCAGAGGCAGGGAATAGAACGCGGGGAATCAGAGGCGGGGAATCAGAGCTGGGGAATCAGAGGCGGGGAATCATAGTTGGGAATCAGAGGCGGGGAATCAGATATGGGGAAACAGAGGCGGGGAATCAAAGGCGGGGAAACAGAGGCGGGGAATCAGATATGGGGAATCGGATGCGGGGAATCAGAGGTGGGGAATCAGAGCTGGGGAATCAGAGGCGGGGTATCAGAGTTGGGGCATCAGAGGTGGGGAATTAGATATGGGGAAACAGAGGCGGGGAATCAGAGGCGGGGAAACAGAGGTGGGGAATCAGATATGGGGAATCAGAGGTGGGGAATCAGAGGCAGGGAATCAGATGTGCGGAATCAGAGATGGGGAATCAGATGCAGGGAATCAGAATCAGAAGCGGGGAATCAGAGGCCGGGAATCAGAGGCCGGGATTCAGATGCCGGGAATAAGAAGAAGGTAATCAGAGGCAGGGGATCAAACACGGGGAATCAGAGGCTGGGAATCAGAGCTGGGGAATCACAGGCGGGGAATCAGAGATGGGGAATCAGAGGCGGGGAATCAGAGGCAGGGAATCAGATGCGGGGAATCAGAGGCGGGGAATCAGAGCTGGCGAATCAGAGGCGGGGAATCAGAGGTGGGCAATCAGAGGATGGGAATCAGATATGGGGAATCAGAGGCGGGGAATTAGAGCTGGGGAATCACAGGCGGGGAATCAGAGTTGGGGAATCAGAGGCGGGGAATCAGATATGGGGAAACAGAGTCGGGGAATCAGAGGCGGTGAAACAGAGGCGGGGAATCAGATATGGGGAATCAGAGGTGGGGAACCAGAGTTTGGGAATCAGAGGCCTGGAATCAGAGGCGGGGAATCAGGGGCAGGGAATCAGATGCGGGGAATCAGAGGAGGGGAATCAGAGCTGGGGAATCAGAGGCGGGGTATTAGAGTTGGGGAATCAGAGGCGGGGAATCAGACGCGGGGTATCAGAGGGGTGGAATCATAGCTGGCGAATCAGAGGCGGGGAATCAGAGGTGGGGAATCAGAGGCCGGGAATCAGAGGTGGTGAATCAGAGATGGGGAATCAGAGGCGGGGAATCAGTGGCAGGGAATCAGATATGGGGAATCAGAGGCGTGGAATCAGAGGCAGGGAATCAGACACGGGGAATCAGACACGGGGAATCAGAGGTGGGGAATCAGAGATGGGGAATCAGAGGCGGTGAATCAGAGATGGGGAATCAGAGGCGGGGAATCAGAGGCAGGAAATCAGACACGGGGATTCAGAGGCTGGGAATTAGACGGGGGGAATCAAAGGCGGGGAATCAGAGCTGGGGAATCAGAGGCAGGGAATCAGAGGCGGGGAATCAGATATGGGGAATCAGAGGCTGGGATTCGGAGGCGGGGAATCAGAGGCAGGGAATCAGACACGGGGAATCAGAGGTGGGGAATCAGAGATGGGGAATCAGAGGCGGGGAATCAGAGGCAGGGAATCAGACGCGGGGAATCTGAGGCGGGGAATCAGAGCTGGGGAATCAGAGGTGGGGAATCAGAGTTGGGGAATCAGAGGCAGGGAATCGGATGTGCGGAATCAGAGATGGGGAATCAGATGTGGGGAATCAGAGGAATCAGAGATGGGGAATCAGAGGCGGGGAATCAGAGGCAGGAAATCAGACACGGGGATTCAGAGGCTGGGAATCAGACGGGGGGAATCAAAGGCGGGGAATCAGAGCTGGGGAATCAGAGGCAGGGAATCAGAGTTGGGGATTCAGAGACGGGGAATCAGATATGGGGAAACAGAGGCGGGGAATCAGAGGCGGGCAAACAGAGGCGGGGAATTAGATATGGGGAATCAGAGGTGGGGAATCAGAGGTGGTGAATCAGTGATGGGGAATCACAGGCGGGGAATCAGAGGCAGGGAATAGAACGCAGGGAATCAGACGCAGGGAATCAGAGCTGGGGAATCAGAGGCGGGGAATCATAGTTGGCAATCAGAGGCGGGGAATCAGATATGGGGAAACAGAGGCGGGGAATCAGAGGCGGGGAAACAGAGGCGGGGAATCAGATATGGGGAATCGGATGCGGGGAATCAGAGGCGGGGAATCAGAGCTGGGGAATCAGAGGCGGGGAATCAGAGTTGGGGCATCAGAGGTGGGGAATTAGATATAGGGAAACAGAGGTGGGGAATCAGAGGCGGGGAAACAGAGGCGGGGAATCAGATATGGGGAATCAGAGGTGGGGAATCAGAGGCAGGGAATCAGATGTGCGGAATCAGAGATGGGGAATCAGAGGCAGGGAATCAGAATCAGAAGCGGGGAATCAGAGGCCGGGAATCATAGGCCGGGAATCAGATGCTGGGAATAAGAGGCCGGGAATCAGAGGTGGGGAATCAGAGTCCGGGAATCAGAGATGTGGATTCAGAGGCGGGGAATGAGATATGGAGAATCAGAGGCGGGGAATCAGAGGCCGGGAAACAGAGGTGGGGAATCAGATATGGGGAATCAGAGGTGGCGAATCAAAGGCGGTGAATCAGAGATGGGGAATCAGAGGCGGGGAATCAGAGGCAGGGAATCAGATGCGGGGAATCAGAGGCGGGGAATCAGAGCTGGCGAATCAGAGGCGGGGAATCAGAGGTGGGCAATCAGAGGCGGGGAATCAGATATGGGGAATCAGAGGCGGGGAATCAGAGGCGGGGAAACAGAGGCGGGGAATCAAATATAGGGAATCAGAGGTGGGGAATCAGAGGTTGTGAATCAGAGATGGGGAATCAAGGCGGGGAATCAGAGGCAGGGAATCAGACACGGGGAATCAGAGGCGGGGATTCAGAGCTGGGGAATCAGAGGCGGGGAATCAGAGTTGGGGAATCAGAGGCAGGGAATCAGATATGGGGAATCAGAGGCGGGGAATCAGAGGCGGGGAAACAGAGGCGGGGAATCAGATATGGGGAATCAGTGGTGGGGAATCAGGGGCAGGGAATCAGTGGCAGGGAATCAGAGGCGGGGAATCAGAGGCGGGGAATCAGAGGCAGGGAATCAGACACGGGGAATCAGAGGCGGGGAATCAGAGATGGGGAATCAGAGGCGGGGAATCAGAGGCAGGGAATCGGACGCCGGGAATCAGAGTCGGGGAATCAGAGCTGGGGAATCAGAGGCGGGGAATCAGAGTTGGGGAATCAGAAGCGGGGAATCAGATATGGGGAAATGGAGGCGGGGAATCAGATATGGGGAATCAGAGGTGTGGAATCAGAGGTTGGGAATCAGAGGAAGGGAATCAGAGTCGGGGAAACAGAGGCGGGGAATCAGATATGTGGAATCAGAGGTGGCGAATCAAAGGCGGTGAAACAGAGATGGGGTATCAGGGCAGGGAATCAGAGGCAGGGAATCAAACACGGGGAATCAGAGCTGGGGAATCAGAGGCGGGGTATCAGAGTTGGGAATCAGAGGCGGGGAATCAGAGGCGGGGAAACAGAGGCGGGGAATCAGATATGGTGAATCAGAGGTGGGGAATCAGAGGTTGGGAATCAGAGGCAGGGAATCAGAGGCGGGGAATCAGAGGCGGGGAATCAGAGGAAGGGAATCAGATGTGCGGAATCGGAGATGGGGAATCAGAGGCAGGGAATCAGAGGCGGGGAATCAGAGGCGGGGAATCAGAGGCCGGGAATCAGATATGGGGAAACTGAGGCGGGGAATCCGAGGCGGGGAAACAGAGTCGGGGAATCAGATATGGGGAATCAGAGGTGGGGAATCAGAGGTTGGGAATCAGAGGCAGGGAATCAGAGGCTTGGAATCAGATGCAGGGAATCAGATGCGGGGAATCAGAGGCGGGGAATCAGAGCTGGGGAATCAGAGGTGGGGAATCGGATTTGGGGAATCAGAGGTGGGGACTTAGATATTGGGAAACAGAGGTGGGGAATCAGAGGCGGGGAAACAGAGGCGGGGAATCAGATATGGGGAATCAGAGGTGGGGAATCAGAGGCAGGGAATCAGATGTGCGGAATCAGAGATGGGGAATCAGAGGCAGGGAAACAGAATCAGAAGCAGGGAATCAGAGGCCGGAAATCAGAGGCCGGAATCAAATGCTGGGAATCAGAGGCCTGGAATCAGAGGCGGGGAATCAGAGGCAGGGAATCAGATGCGGGGAATCAGAGGCGGGGAATCAGAGCTGGGGAATCAGAGGCGGGGTATTAGAGTTGGGGAATCAGAGGCGGGGAATCAGATATGGGGAAACAGAGGTAGGGAATCAGAGGCGGGGAAACAGAGGCAGGGAATCAGATATGGGGAATCAGAGGCGGGGAATCAGAGGTGGGGAATCATAGGCAGGGAATCGGATGTGCGGAATCAGAGATGGGGAATCAGAGGCCGGGAATCAGATGTGGTGAATCAGAGATGGGGAATCAGAGGCGGGGAATCAGAGGCAGGGTATCAGACGCGGGGAATCAGAGGTGGGCAATCAGAGGCGGGGAATCAGATATGGGGAATCAGAGGCGGGGAATCAGAGGCGTGGAAACAGAGGCGGGGAATCAGATATGGGGAATCAGAGGTGGGGCATCAGAGGTTGTGAATCACAGATGGGGAATCAGAGGCGGGGAATCAGAGGCAGGGAATCAGATGCGGGGAATCAGAGGCGGGGATTCAGAGCTGGGGAATCAGAAGCGGTGAATCAGAGTTGGGGAATCAGAGGCGGGGAATCAGATATGGGGAATCAGAGGCAGGGAATCAGAGGCGGGGAATCAGAGGCAGGGAATCAGACGCGGGGAATCTGAGGCGGGGAATCAGAGCTGGGGAATCAGAGGTGGGGAATCAGAGTTGGGGAATCAGAGGCAGGGAATTGGATGTGCGGAATCAGAGATGGTGAATCAGAGGTAGGGAATCAGAGGTGGTGAATCAGAGATGGGGAATCACAGGCGGGGAATCAGAGGCAGGGAATAGAACGCGGGGAATCAGAGGCAGGGAATCAGAGCTGGGGAATCAGAGGCGGGGAATCATAGTTGGGAATCAGAGGCGGGAATCAGATATGGGGAAACAGAGGCGGGGAATCAGAGGCGGGGAAACAGAGGCGGGGAATCAGATATGGGGAATCGGATGCAGGGAATCAGAGGCGGGGAATCAGAGCTGGGGAATCAGAGGCGGGGAATCAGAGTTGGGGCATCAGAGGTGGGGAATTAGATATAGGGAAACAGAGGCGGGGAATCAGAGGCGGGGAAACAGAGGAGGGGAATCAGATATGGGGAATCAGAGGTGGGGAATCAGAGGCAGGGAATCAGATGTGCGGAATCAGAGATGGGGAATCAGAGGCAGGGAATCAGAATCAGAAGCGGGGAATCAGAGGCCGGGAATCAGAGGCCGGGAATCAGATGCTGGGAATAAGAGGCCGGGAATCAGAGGAGGGGAATCAGAGTCCGGGAATCAGAGATGGGGATTCAGAGGCGGGGAATCAGATATGGAGAATCAGAGATGGGGAATCAGAGGCGGGGAATCAGAGGCAGGGAATCGGACGCCGGGAATCAGAGGCGGGGAATCAGAGCTGGGGAATCAGAGGCGGGGAATCAGAGTTGGGGAATCAGAGGCGGGGAATCAGATATGGGGAAATAGAGGCGGGGAATCAGATATGGGAAATCAGAGGTGTGGAATCAGAGGTTGGGAATCAGAGGCAGGGAATCAGAGGCGGGGAAACAGAGGCGGGGAATCAGATATGGGGAATCAGAGGTGGCGAATCAAAGGCGGTGAAACAGAGATGGGGAATCAGGGGCGTGGAATCAGAGGCAGGGAATTAGATGTGGTGAATCAGAGATGGGGAATCAGAGGCAGGGAATCAGAATCAGAAGCGGGGTATCAGAGGCCGGGAATCAGAGGAAGGTAATCAGAGGCAGGGGATCAAACACGGGGAATCAGAGGCTGGGAATCAGAGCTGGGGAATCACAGGCGGGGAATCAGAGATGGGGAATCAGAGGCGGGGAATCAGAGGCAGGGAATCAGATGCGGGGAATCAGAGCCGGGGAATCAGAGCTGGCAAATCAGAGGCGGGGAATCAGAGGTGGGCAATCAGAGGATGAAAATCAGATATGGGGAATCAGAGGCGGGGAATTAGAGCTGGGGAATCACAGGCGGGGAATCAGAGTTGGGGAATCAGAGGCGGGGAATCAGATATGGGGAAACAGAGTCGGGGAATCAGAGGCGGTGAAACAGAGGCGGGGAATCAGATATGGGGAATCAGAGGTGGGGAATCAGAGGTTGGGAATCAGAGGCCTGGAATCAGAGGCGGGGAATCAGAGGCAGGGAATCAGATGCGGGGAATCAGAGGAGGGGAATCAGAGCTGGGGAATCAGAGGCGGGGTATTAGAGTTGGGGAATCAGAGGCGGGGAATCAGACGCGGGGAATCAGAGGGGGGGAATCATAGCTGGCGAATCAGAGGCGGGGAATCAGAGGTGGGCAATCAGAGGCCGGGAATCAGAGGTGGTGAATCAGAGATGGGGAATCAGAGGCGGGGAATCAGTGGCAGGGAATCAGATATGGGGAATCAGAGGCGTGGAATCAGAGGCAGGGAATCAGACACGGGGAATCAGACACGGGGAATCAGAGGTGGGGAATCAGAGATGGGGAATCAGAGGCGGTGAATCAGAGATGGGGAATCAGAGGCGGGGAATCAGAGGCAGGAAATCAGACACGGGGATTCAGAGGCTGGGAATTAGACGGGGGAATCAAAGGCGGGGAATCAGAGCTGGGGAATCAGAGGCAGGGAATCAGAGGCGGGGAATCAGATATGGGGAATCAGAGGCTGGGATTCGGAGGCGGGGAATCAGAGGCAGGGAATCAGACACGGGGAATCAGAGGTGGGGAATCAGAGATGGGGAATCAGAGGCGGGGAATCAGAGGCAGGGAATCAGACGCGGGGAATCTGAGGCGGGGAATCAGAGTTGGGAATCAGAGGTGGGGAATCAGAGGCAGGAAATCAGACACGGGGATTCAGAGGCTGGGAATCAGACGGGGGGAATCAAAGGCGGGGAATCAGAGCTGGGGAATCAGAGGCAGGGAATCAGAGTTGGGGATTCAGAGACGGTGAATCAGATATGGGGAAACAGAGGCGGGGAATCAGAGGCGGGCAAACAGAGGCGGGGAATTAGATATGGGGAATCAGAGGTGGGGAATCAGAGGTGGTGAATCAGTGATGGGGAATCACAGGCTGGGAATCAGAGGCAGGGAATAGAACGCAGGGAATCAGACGCAGGGAATCAGAGCTGGGGAATCAGAGGCGGGGAATCATAGTTGGGAATCAGAGGCGGGGAATCAGATATGGGGAAACAGAGGCGGGGAATCAGAGGCGGGGAAACAGAGGCGGGGAATCAGATATGGGGAATCGGATGCGGGGAATCAGAGGCGGGGAATCAGAGCTGGGGAGTCAGAGGCGGGGAATCAGAGTTGGGGCATCAGAGGTGGGGAATTAGATATAGGGAAACAGAGGTGGGGAATCAGAGGCGGGGAAACAGAGGCGGGGAATCAGATATGGGGAATCAGAGGTGGGGAATCAGAGGCAGGGAATCAGATGTGCGGAATCAGAGATGGGGAATCAGAGGCAGGGAATCAGAATCAGAAGCGGGGAATCAGAGGCCGGGAATCAAAGGCCGGGAATCAGATGCTGGGAATAAGAGGCCGGGAATCAGAGGTGGGGAATCAGAGTCCGGGAATCAGAGATGGGGATTCAGAGGCGGGGAATGAGATATGGAGAATCAGAGGCGGGGAATCAGAGGCCGGGAAACAGAGGTGGGGAGTCAGATATGGGGAATCTGAGGTGGCGAATCAAAGGCGGTGAATCAGAGATGGGGAATCAGAGGCGGGGAATCAGAGGCAGGGAATCAGATGCGGGGAATCAGAGGCGGGGAATCAGAGCTGGCGAATCAGAGGCGGGGAATCAGAGGTGGGCAATCAGAGGCGGGGAATCAGATATGGGGAATCAGAGGCGGGGAATCAGAGGCGGGGAAACAGAGGTGGGGAATCAGATATGGGGAAACAGAGGTGGCGAATCAAAGGCGGTGAATCAGAGATGGGGAATCAGAGGCGGGGAATCAGAGGCAGGGAATCAAAAACGGGGAATCAGAGGCGGGGAAGCAGAGTAGGAGAATCAGAGGTGGGGAATCAGATATGGGGAAACAGGGGCGGGGAATCAGAGGCGGGGAAACAGAGGCGGGGAATCAGATATGGGGAATCAGAGGTGTGGAATCAGAGGTTGGGAATCAGAGGCGGGGAAACAGAGGAGGGGAATCAGATATGGGGAATCAGAGGTGGCGAATTAAAGGCGGTGAATCAGAGATGGGGAATCAGGGCAGGGAATCAGAGGCAGGGAATCAAACACGGGGAATCAGAGGCGTGGAATCAGAGCTGGGGAATCAGAGGCGGGGATTCAGAGTTGGGGAATCAGAGGCGGGGAATCAGAGGCGGGGAAACAGGCGGGGTATCAGATATGGGGAATCAGAGGTGGGGAATCAGAGGTTGGGAATCAGAAGCAGGGAATCAGAGGCGGGGAATCAGAGGCGGGGAATCAGAGGCAGGAAATCCGATGTGTGGAATCGGAGATGGGGAATCAGAGGCAGGGAATCAGAGGCGGGGAATCAGAGGCGGGGAATCAGAGGCCGGGAATCAGATATGGGGAAACAGAGGCGGGGAATCAGAGGCGGGGAAACAGAGGCGGGGAATCAGATATGGGGAATCAGAGGTGGGGAATCAGAGGTTGGGAATCAGAGGCAGAGAATCAGAGGCTGGGAATCAGATGCAGGGAATCAGATGCAGGGAATCAGAGGCGGGGAATCAGAGCTGGGGAATCAGAGGTGGGGAATCAGAGTTGGGGAATCAGAGTCGGGGACTTAGATATGGGGAAACAGAGGCAGGGAATCAGAGGCGGGGAAACAGACGCGGGGAATCAGAGGCGGGTATCAGAGCTGGGGAATCAGAGGCGGGGAATCAGAGTTGGGGAATCAGAGGCGGGGAATCAGAGGCGGGGAATCAGATATGGGGAAGCAGAGGTGGCGAATCAAAGGCGGTGAAACAGAGATGGGGAATCAGGGGCGTGGAATCAGAGGCAGGGAATTAGATGTGGTGAATCAGAGATGGGGAATCAGAGGCAGGGAATCAGAATCAGAAGCGGGGTATCAGAGGCCGGGAATCAGAGGAAGGTAATCAGAGGCAGGGGATCAAACACGGGGAATCAGAGGCTGGGAATCAGAGCTGGGGAATCACAGGCGGGGAATCAGAGATGGGGAATCAGAGGCGGGGAATCAGAGGCAGGGAATCAGATGCGGGGAATCAGAGGCGGGGAATCAGAGCTGGCAAATCAGAGGCGGGGAATCAGAGGTGGGCAATCAGAGGATGGGAATCAGATATGGGGAATCAGAGGCGGGGAATTAGAGCTGGGGAATCACAGGCGGGGAATCAGAGTTGGGGAATCAGAGGCGGGGAATCAGATATGGGGAAACAGAGTCGGGGAATCAGAGGTGGTGAAACAGAGGCGGGGAATCAGATATGGGGAATCAGAGGTGGGGAATCAGAGGTTGGGAATCAGAGGCCTGGAATCAGAGGCGGGGAATCAGAGGCAGGGAATCAGATGCGGGGAATCAGAGGAGGGGAATCAGAGCTGGGGAATCAGAGGCGGGGTATTAGAGTTGGGGAATCAGAGGCGGGGAATCAGACGCGGGGAATCAGAGGGGGGGAATCATAGCTGGCAAATCAGAGGCGGGGAATCAGAGGTGGGCAATCAGAGGCCGGGAATCAGAGGTGGTGAATCAGAGATGGGGAATCAGAGGCGGGGAATCAGTGGCAGGGAATCAGATATGGGGAATCAGAGGCGTGGAATCAGAGGCAGGGAATCAGACACGGGGAATCAGACACGGGGAATCAGAGGTGGGGAATCAGAGATGGGGAATCAGAGGCGGGGAATCAGAGGCAGGAAATCAGACACGGGGATTCAGAGGCTGGGAATTAGACGGGGGGAATCAAAGGCGGGGAATCAGAGCTGGGGAATCAGAGGCAGGGAATCAGAGGCGGGGAATCAGATATGGGGAATCAGAGGCTGGGATTCGGAGGCGGGGAATCAGAGGCAGGGAATCAGACATGGGGAATCAGAGGTGGGGAATCAGAGATGGGGAATCAGAGGCGGGGAATCAGAGGCAGGGAATCAGACGTGGGGAATCTGAGGCGGGGAATCAGAGCTGGGGAATCAGAGGTGGGGAATCAGAGTTGGGGAATCAGAGGCAGGGAATCGGATGTGCGGAATCAGAGATGGGGAATCAGATGTGGGGAATCAGAGGAATCAGAGATGGGGAATCAGAGGCGGGGAATCAGAGGCAGGAAATCAGACACGGGGATTCAGAGGCTGGGAATCAGACGGGGGGAATCAAAGGCGGGGAATCAGAGCTGGGGAATCAGAGGCAGGGAATCAGAGTTGGGGATTCAGAGACGGGGAATCAGATATGGGGAAACAGAGGCGGGGAATCAGAGGCGGGCAAACAGAGGCGGGGAATTAGATATGGGGAATCAGAGGTGGGGAATCAGAGGTGGTGAATCAGTGATGGGGAATCACAGGCGGGGAATCAGAGGCAGGGAATAGAACGCAGGGAATCAGACGCAGGGAATCAGAGCTGGGGAATCAGAGGCGGGGAATCATAGTTGGGAATCAGAGGCGGGGAATCAGATATGGGGAAACAGAGGCGGGGAATCAGAGGCGGGGAAACAGAGGCGGGGAATCAGATATGGGGAATCGGATGCGGGGAATCAGAGGCGGGGAATCAGAGCTGGGGAGTCAGAGGCGGGGAATCAGAGTTGGGGCATCAGAGGTGGGGAATTAGATATAGGGAAACAGAGGTGGGGAATCAGAGGCGGGGAAACAGAGGCGGGGAATCAGATATGGGGAATCAGAGGTGGGGAATCAGAGGCAGGGAATCAGATGTGCGGAATCAGAGATGGGGAATCAGAGGCAGGGAATCAGAATCAGAAGCGGGGAATCAGAGGCCGGGAATCAAAGGCCGGGAATCAGATGCTGGGAATAAGAGGCCGGGAATCAGAGGTGGGGAATCAGAGTCCGGGAATCAGAGATGGGGATTCAGAGGCGGGGAATGAGATGTGGAGATTCAGAGGCGGGGAATCAGAGGCCGGGAAACAGAGGTGGGGAATCAGATATGGGGAATCAGAGGTGTCGAATCAAAGGCGGTGAATCAGAGATGGGGAATCAGAGGCGGGGAATCAGAGGCAGGGAATCAGATGCGGGGAATCAGAGGCGGGGAATCAGAGCTGGCGAATCAGAGGCGGGGAATCAGATATGGGGAATCAGAGGTGTCGAATCAAAGGCGGTGAATCAGAGATGGGGAATCAGATATGGGGAATCGGATGCGGGGAATCAGAGGCGGGGAATCAGAGGCAGGAAATCAGACACGGGGATTCAGAGGCTGGGAATTAGACGGGGGGAATCAAAGGCGGGGAATCAGAGCTGGGGAATCAGAGGCAGGGAATCAGAGGCGGGGAATCAGATATGTGGAATCAGAGGCTGGGATTCGGAGGCGGGGAATCAGAGGCAGGGAATCAGACACGGGGAATCAGAGGTGGGGAATCAGAGATGGGGAATCAGAGGCGGGGAATCAGATATGGGGAATCGGATGCGAGGAATCAGAGGCGGGGAAACAGAGGTGGGGAATCAGATATGGGGAATCAGAGGTGGGGAATCAGAGGCAGGGAATCAGATGTGCGGAATCAGAGATGGGGAATCAGATGCAGGGAATCAGAATCAGAAGCGGGGAATCAGAGGCCGGGAATCAGAGGCCGGGATTCAGATGCCGGGAATAAGAGGAAGGTAATCAGAGGCAGGGGATCAAACACGGGGAATCAGAGGCTGGGAATCAGAGCTGGGGAATCACAGGCGGGGAATCAGAGATGGGGAATCAGAGGCGGGGAATCAGAGGCAGGGAATCAGATGCGGGGAATCAGAGGCGGGGAATCAGAGCTGGCAAATCAGAGGCGGGGAATCAGAGGTGGGCAATCAGAGGATGGGAATCAGATATGGGGAATCAGAGGCGGGGAATTAGAGCTGGGGAATCACAGGCGGGGAATCAGAGTTGGGGAATCAGAGGCGGGGAATCAGATATGGGGAAACAGAGTCGGGGAATCAGAGGCGGTGAAACAGAGGCGGGGAATCAGATATGGGGAATCAGAGGTGGGGAATCAGAGTTTGGGAATCAGAAGCCTGGAATCAGAGGCGGGGAATCAGAGGCAGGGAATCAGATGCGGGGAATCAGAGGAGGGGAATCAGAGCTGGGGAATCAGATATGGGGAAACAGGGGCGGGGAATCAGAGGCGGGGAAACAGAGGCGTGGAATCAGATATGGGGAATCAGAGGTGTGGAATCAGAGGTTGGGAATCAGAGGCGGGGAAACAGAGGAGGGGAATCAGATATGGGGAATCAGAGGTGGCGAATTAAAGGCGGTGAATCAGAGATGGGGAATCAGGGCAGTGAATCAGAGGCAGGGAATCAAACACGGGGAATCAGAGGCGGGGAAGCAGAGCTGGGGAATCAGAGGCGGGGAATCATAGTTGGGAATCAGAGGCGGGGAATCAGATATGGGGAAACAGAGGCGGGGAATCAAAGGCGGGGAAACAGAGGCGGGGAATCAGATATGGGGAATCGGATGCGGGGAATCAGAGGTGGGGAATCAGAGCTGGGGAATCAGAGGCGGGGTATCAGAGTTGGGGCATCAGAGGTGGGGAATTAGATATGGGGAAACAGAGGCGGGGAATCAGAGGCGGGGAAACAGAGGTGGGGAATCAGATATGGGGAATCAGAGGTGGGGAATCAGAGGCAGGGAATCAGATGTGCGGAATCAGAGATGGGGAATCAGAGGCGGGGAATTAGAGCTGGGGAATCACAGGCGGGGAATCAGAGTTGGGGAATCAGAGGCGGGGAATCAGATATGGGGAAACAGAGTCGGGGAATCAGAGGCGGTGAAACAGAGGCGGGGAATCAGATATGGGGAATCAGAGGTGGGGAATCGGAGTTTGGGAATCAGAGGCCTGGAATCAGAGGCGGGGAATCAGAGGCAGGGAATCAGATGCGGGGAATCAGAGGAGGGGAATCAGAGCTGGGGAATCAGAGGCGGGGTATTAGAGTTGGGGAATCAGAGGCGGGGAATCAGACGCGGGGTATCAGAGGGGTGGAATCATAGCTGGCGAATCAGAGGCGGGGAATCAGAGGTGGGCAATCAGAGGCCGGGAATCAGAGGTGGTGAATCAGAGATGGGGAATCAGAGGCGGGGAATCAGTGGCAGGGAATCAGATATGGGGAATCAGAGGCGTGGAATCAGAGGCAGGGAATCAGACACGGGGAATCAGACACGGGGAATCAGAGGTGGGGAATCAGAGATGGGGAATCAGAGGCGGTGAATCAGAGATGGGGAATCAGAGGCGGGGAATCAGAGGCAGGAAATCAGACACGGGGATTCAGAGGCTGGGAATTAGACGGGGGGAATCAAAGGCGGGGAATCAGAGCTGGGGAATCAGAGGCAGGGAATCAGAGGCGGGGAATCAGATATGGGGAATCAGAGGCTGGGATTCGGAGGCGGGGAATCAGAGGCAGGGAATCAGACACGGGGAATCAGAGGTGGGGAATCAGAGATGGGGAATCAGAGGCGGTGAATCAGAGATGGGGAATCAGGGCAGGGAATCAGAGGCAGGGAATCAAACACGGGGAATCAGAGGCGTGGAATCAGAGCTGGGGAATCAGAGGCGGGGATTCAGAGTTGGGGAATCAGAGGCGGGGAATCAGAGGCGGGGAAACAGGCGGGGAATCAGATATGGGGAATCAGAGGTGGGGAATCATAGGTTGGGAATCAGAAGCAGGGAATCAGAGGCGGGGAATCAGAGGCGGGGAATCAGAGGCAGGAAATCCGATGTGCGGAATCGGAGATGGGGAATCAGAGGCAGGGAATCAGAGGCGGGGAATCAGAGGCGGGGAATCAGAGGCCGGGAATCAGATATGGGGAAACAGAGGCGGGGAATCAGAGGCGGGGAAACAGAGGCGGGGAATCAGGTATGGGGAATCAGAGGTGGGGAATTAGAGGTTGGGAATCAGAGGCAGGGAATCAGAGGCTGGGAATCAGATGCAGGGAATCAGATGCAGGGAATCAGAGGCGGGGAATCAGAGCTGGGGAATCAGAGGTGGGGAATCAGAGTTGGGGAATCAGAGTCGGGGACTTAGATATGGGGAAACAGAGGCAGGGAATCAGAGGCGGGGAAACAGACGCGGGGAATCAGAGGCGGGTATCAGAGCTGGGGAATCAGAGGCGGGGAATCAGAGTTGGGGAATCAGAGGCGGGGAATCAGAGGCGGGGAATCAGAGGCGGGGAATCAGAGGCGGGGAAACAGAGGCAGGGAATCAGATATGGGGAATCAGAGGTGGGGTATCAGGGGCAGGGAATCAGTGGCAGGGAATCAGAGGCGGGGAATCAGAGGCGGGGAATCAGAGGCAGGGAATCAGACACGGGGAATCAGATATGGGGAAACAGAGGCGGGGAATCAGAGGCGGGCAAACAGAGGTGGGGAATTAGATAAGGGGAATCAGAGGTGGGGAATCAGAGGTGGTGAATCAGAGATGGGGAATCACAGGCGGGGAATCAGAGGCAGGGAATAGAACGCGGGGAATCAGAGGCGGGGAATCAGAGCTGGGGAATCAGAGGCGGGGAATCATAGTTGGGAATCAGAGGCGGGGAATCAGATATGGGGAAACAGAGGCGGGGAATCAAAGGCGGGGAAACAGAGGCGGGGAATCAGATATGGGGAATCGGATGCGGGGAATCAGAGGTGGGGAATCAGAGCTGGGGAATCAGAGGCGGGGTATCAGAGTTGGGGCATCAGAGGTGGGGAATTAGATATGGGGAAACAGAGGCGGGGAATCAGAGGCGGGGAAACAGAGGTGGGGAATCAGATATGGGGAATCAGAGGTGGGGAATCAGAGGCAGGGAATCAGATGTGCGGAATCAGAGATGGCGAATCAGAGGCGGGGAATTAGAGCTGGGGAATCACAGGCGGGGAATCAGAGTTGGGGAATCAGAGGCGGGGAATCAGATATGGTGAAACAGAGGCGGGGAATCAGATATGGGGAATCAGAGGTGGGGAATCAGAGTTTGGGAATCAGAGGCCTGGAATCAGAGGCGGGGAATCAGAGGCAGGGAATCAGATGCGGGGAATCAGAGGAGGGGAATCAGAGCTGGGGAATCAGAGGCGGGGTATTAGAGTTGGGGAATCAGAGGCGGGGAATCAGACGCGGGGTATCAGAGGGTTGGAATCATAGCTGGCGAATCAGAGGCGGGGAATCAGAGGTGGGCAATCAGAGGCCGGGAATCAGAGGTGGTGAATCAGAGATGGGGAATCAGAGGCGGGGAATCAGTGGCAGGGAATCAGATATGGGGAATCAGAGGCGTGGAATCAGAGGCAGGGAATCAGACACGGGGAATCAGACACGGGGAATCAGAGGTGGGGAATCAGAGATGGGGAATCAGAGGCGGTGAATCAGAGATGGGGAATCAGAGGCGGGGAATCAGAGGCAGGAAATCAGACACGGGGATTCAGAGGCTGGGAATTAGACGGGGGGAATCAAAGGCGGGGAATCAGAGCTGGGGAATCAGAGGCAGGGAATCAGAGGCGGGGAATCAGATATGGGGAATCAGAGGCTGGGATTCGGAGGCGGGGAATCAGAGGCAGGGAATCAGACACGGGGAATCAGAGGTGGGGAATCAGAGATGGGGAATCAGAGGCGGGGAATCAGATATGGGGAATCGGATGCGAGGAATCAGAGGCGGGGAAACAGAGGTGGGGAATCAGATATGGGGAATCAGAGGTGGGGAATCAGAGGCAGGGAATCAGATGTGCGGAATCAGAGATGGGGAATCAGATGCAGGGAATCAGAATCAGAAGCGGGGAATCAGAGGCCGGGAATCAGAGGCCGGGATTCAGATGCCGGGAATAAGAGGAAGGTAATCAGAGGCAGGGGATCAAACACGGGGAATCAGAGGCTGGGAATCAGAGCTGGGGAATCACAGGCGGGGAATCAGAGATAGGGAATCAGAGGCGGGGAATCAGAGGCAGGGAATCAGATGCGGGGAATCAGAGGCGGGGAATCAGAGCTGGCAAATCAGAGGCGGGGAATCAGAGGTGGGCAATCAGAGGATGGGAATCAGATATGGGGAATCAGAGGCGGGGAATTAGAGCTGGGGAATCACAGGCGGGGAATCAGAGTTGGGGAATCAGAGGCGGGGAATCAGATATGGGGAAACAGAGTCGGGGAATCAGAGGCGGTGAAACAGAGGCGGGGAATCAGATATGGGGAATCAGAGGTGGGGAATCAGAGTTTGGGAATCAGAGGCCTGGAATCAGAGGCGGGGAATCAGAGGCAGGGAATCAGATGCGGGGAATCAGAGGAGGGGAATCAGAGCTGGGGAATCAGATATGGGGAAACAGGGGCGGGGAATCAGAGGCGGGGAAACAGAGGCGGGGAATCAGATATGGGGAATCAGAGGTGTGGAATCAGAGGTTGGGAATCAGAGGCGGGGAAACAGAGGAGGGGAATCAGATATGGGGAATCAGAGGTGGCGAATTAAAGGCGGTGAATCAGAGATGGGGAATCAGGGCAGGGAATCAGAGGCAGGGAATCAAACACGGGGAATCAGAGGCGGGGAATCAGAGCTGGGGAATCAGAGGCGGGGAATCATAGTTGGGAATCAGAGGCGGGGAATCAGATATGGGGAAACAGAGGCGGGGAATCAAAGGCGGGGAAACAGAGGCGGGGAATCAGATATGGGGAATCGGATGCGGGGAATCAGAGGTGGGGAATCAGAGCTGGGGAATCAGAGGCGGGGTATCAGAGTTGGGGCATCAGAGGTGGGGAATTAGATAAGGGGAAACAGAGGCGGGGAATCAGAGGCGGGGAAACAGAGGTGGGGAATCAGATATGGGGAATCAGAGGTGGGGAATCAGAGGCAGGGAATCAGATGTGCGGAATCAGAGATGGGGAATCAGAGGCGGGGAATTAGAGCTGGGGAATCACAGGCGGGGAATCAGAGTTGGGGAATCAGAGGCGGGGAATCAGAGGCGGGGAATCAGATATGGGGAATCAGAGGTGGGGAATCAGAGTTTGGGAATCAGAGGCCTGGAATCAGAGGCGGGGAATCAGAGGCAGGGAATCAGATGCGGGGAATCAGAGGAGGGGAATCAGAGCTGGGGAATCAGAGGCGGGGTATTAGAGTTGGGGAATCAGAGGCGGGGAATCAGACGCGGGGTATCAGAGGGGTGGAATCATAGCTGGCGAATCAGAGGCGGGGAATCAGAGGTGGGCAATCAGAGGCCGGGAATCAGATGTGGTGAATCAGAGATGGGGAATCAGAGGCGGGGAATCAGTGGCAGGGAATCAGATATGGGGAATCAGAGGCATGGAATCAGAGGCAGGGAATCAGACACGGGGAATCAGACACGGGGAATCAGAGGTGGGGAATCAGAGATGGGGAATCAGAGGCGGTGAATCAGAGATGGGGAATCAGAGGCGGGGAATCAGAGGCAGGAAATCAGACACGGGGATTCAGAGGCTGGGAATTAGACGGGGGGAATCAAAGGCGGGGAATCAGAGCTGGGGAATCAGAGGCAGGGAATCAGAGGCGGGGAATCAGATATGGGGAATCAGAGGCTGGGATTCGGAGGCGGGGAATCAGAGGCAGGGAATCAGACACGGGGAATCAGAGGTGGGGAATCAGAGATGGGGAATCAGAGGCGGGGAATCAGATATGGGGAATCGGATGCGGGGAATCAGAGGCGGGGAAACAGAGGTGGGGAATCAGATATGGGGAATCAGAGGTGGGGAATCAGAGGCAGGGAATCAGATGTGCGGAATCAGAGATGGGGAATCAGATGCAGGGAATCAGAATCAGAAGCGGGGAATCAGAGGCCGGGAATCAGAGGCCGGGATTCAGATGCCGGGAATAAGAGGAAGGTAATCAGAGGCAGGGGATCAAACACGGGGAATCAGAGGCTGGGAATCAGAGCTGGGGAATCACAGGCGGGGAATCAGAGATGGGGAATCAGAGGCGGGGAATCAGAGGCAGGGAATCAGATGCGGGGAATCAGAGGCGGGGAATCAGAGCTGGCAAATCAGAGGCGGGGAATCAGAGGTGGGCAATCAGAGGATGGGAATCAGATATGGGGAATCAGAGGCGGGGAATTAGAGCTGGGGAATCACAGGCGGGGAATCAGAGTTGGGGAATCAGAGGCGGGGAATCAGATATGGGGAAACAGAGTCGGGGAATCAGAGGCGGTGAAACAGAGGCGGGGAATCAGATATGGGGAATCAGAGGTGGGGAATCAGAGTTTGGGAATCAGAGGCCTGGAATCAGAGGCGGGGAATCAGAGGCAGGGAATCAGATGCGGGGAATCAGAGGAGGGGAATCAGAGCTGGGGAATCAGATATGGGGAAACAGGGGCGGGGAATCAGAGGCGGGGAAACAGAGGCGGGGAATCAGATATGGGGAATCAGAGGTGTGGAATCAGAGGTTGGGAATCAGAGGCGGGGAAACAGAGGAGGGGAATCAGATATGGGGAATCAGAGGTGGCGAATTAAAGGCGGTGAATCAGAGATGGGGAATCAGGGCAGGGAATCAGAGGCAGGGAATCAAACACGGGGAATCAGAGGCGTGGAATCAGAGCTGGGGAATCAGAGGCGGGGATTCAGAGTTGGGGAATCAGAGGCGGGGAATCAGAGGCGGGGAAACAGGCAGGGAATCAGATATGGGGAATCAGAGGTGGGGAATCAGAGGTTGGGAATAAGAAGCAGGGAATCAGAGGCGGGGAATCAGATATGGGGAATCAGAGGCTGGGATTCGGAGGCGGGGAATCAGAGGCAGGGAATCAGACATGGGGAATCAGAGGTGGGGAATCAGAGATGGGGAATCAGAGGCGGGGAATCAGAGGCAGGGAATCAGACGCGGGGAATCTGAGGCGGGGAATCAGAGCTGGGGAATCAGAGGTGGGGAATCAGAGTTGGGGAATCAGAGGATGGGAATCAGATATGGGGAATCAGAGGCGGGGAATTAGAGCTGGGGAATCACAGGCGGGGAATCAGAGTTGGGGAATCAGAGGCGGGGAATCAGATATGGGGAAACAGAGTCGGGGAATCAGAGGCGGTGAAACAGAGGCGGGGAATCAGATATGGGGAATCAGAGGTGGGGAATCAGAGTTTGGGAATCAGAGGCCTGGAATCAGAGGCGGGGAATCAGAGGCAGGGAATCAGAT
Organism: Narcine bancroftii; assembly: GCF_036971445.1. Taxonomy (NCBI): domain Eukaryota; kingdom Metazoa; phylum Chordata; class Chondrichthyes; order Torpediniformes; family Narcinidae; genus Narcine; species Narcine bancroftii. Next base: position 3,501,219 of record NW_027211883.1, read on the forward strand.
GCGGGGAATCAGAGGAGGGGAATCAGAGCTGGGGAATCAGATATGGGGAAACAGAGTCGGGGAATCAGAGGCGGTGAAACAGAGGCGGGGAATCAGATATGGGGAATCAGAGGTGGGGAATCAGAGTTTGGGAATCAGAGGCCTGGAATCAGAGGCGGGGAATCAGAGGCAGGGAATCAGATGCGGGGAATCAGAGGAGGGGAATCAGAGCTGGGGAATCAGATATGGGGAAACAGGGGCGGGGAATCAGAGGCGGGGAAACAGAGGCGGGGAATCAGATATGGGGAATCAGAGCTGGGGAATCAGAGGTGGGGAATCAGAGTTGGGGAATCAGAGGATGGGAATCAGATATGGGGAATCAGAGGCGGGGAATTAGAGCTGGGGAATCACAGGCGGGGAATCAGAGTTGGGGAATCAGAGGCGGGGAATCAGATATGGGGAAACAGAGTCGGGGAATCAGAGGCGGTGAAACAGAGGCGGGGAATCAGATATGGGGAATCAGAGGTGGGGAATCAGAGTTTGGGAATCAGAGGCCTGGAATCAGAGGTGGGGAATCAGAGGCAGGGAATCAGATGCGGGGAATCAGAGGAGGGGAATCAGAGCTGGGGAATCAGATATGGGGAAACAGGGGCGGGGAATCAGAGGCGGGGAAACAGAGGCGGGGAATCAGATATGGGGAATCAGAGGTGGGGAATCAGAGTTTGGGAAACAGAGGCGGGGAATCAGATATGGGGAAACAGAGTCGGGGAATCAGAGGCGGTGAAACAGAGGCGGGGAATCAGATATGGGGAATCAGAGGTGGGGAATCAGAGTTTGGGAATCAGAGGCCTGGAATCAGAGGCGGGGAATCAGAGGCAGGGAATCAGATGCGGGGAATCAGAGGAGGGGAATCAGAGCTGGGGAATCAGATATGGGGAAACAGGGGCGGGGAATCAGAGGCGGGGAAACAGAGGCGGGGAATCAGATATGGGGAATCAGAGGTGTGGAATCAGAGGTTGGGAATCAGAGGCGGGGAAACAGAGGAGGGGAATCAGATATGGGGAATCAGAGGTGGCGAATTAAAGGCGGTGAATCAGAGATGGGGAATCAGGGCAGGGAATCAGAGGCAGGGAATCAAACACGGGGAATCAGAGGCGTGGAATCAGAGCTGGGGAATCAGAGGCAGGGAATCAGATGCGGGGAATCAGAGGAGGGGAATCAGAGCTGGGGAATCAGAGGCGGGGTATTAGAGTTGGGGAATCAGAGGCGGGGAATCAGACGCAAGGTATCAGAGGGGTGGAATCATAGCTGGCGAATCAGAGGCGGGGAATCAGAGGTGGGCAATCAGAGGCCGGGAATCAGAGGTGGTGAATCAGAGATGGGGAATCAGAGGCGGGGAATCAGTGGCAGGGAATCAGATATGGGGAATCAGAGGCGTGGAATCAGAGGCAGGGAATCATACACGGGGAATCAGACACGGGGAATCAGAGGTGGGGAATCAGAGATGGGGAATCAGAGGCGGTGAATCAGAGATGGGGAATCAGAGGCGGGGAATCAGAGGCAGGAAATCAGACACGGGGATTCAGAGGCTGGGAATTAGACGGGGGGAATCAAAGGCGGGGAATCAGAGCTGGGGAATCAGAGGCAGGGAATCAGAGGCGGGGAATCAGATATGGGGAATCAGAGGCTGGGATTCGGAGGCGGGGAATCAGATGCGGGGAATCAGAGGCGGGAAATCAGAGCTGGCGAATCAGAGGCGGGGAATCAGAGGTGGGCAATCAAAGGCGGGGAATCAGATATGGGGAATCAGAGGCGGGGAATCAGAGGCGGGGAAACAGAGGTGGGGAATCAGATATGGGGAAACAGAGTAGGAGAATCAGAGGTGGGGAATCAGATATGGGGAAACAGGGGCGGGGAATCAGAGGCGGGGAAACAGAGGCGGGGAATCAGATATGGGGAATCAGAGGTGTGGAATCAGAGGTTGGGAATCAGAGGCGGGGAAACAGAGGAGGGGAATCAGATATGGGGAATCAGAGGTGGCGAATTAAAGGCGGTGAATCAGAGATGGGGAATCAGGGCAGGGAATCAGAGGCAGGGAATCAAACACGGGGAATCAGAGGCGTGGAATCAGAGCTGGGGAATCAGAGGCGGGGATTCAGAGTTGGGGAATCAGAGGCGGGGAATCAGAGGCGGGGAAACAGGCGGGGAATCAGATATGGGGAATCAGAGGTGGGGAATCAGAGGTTGGGAATCAGAAGCAGGGAATCAGAGGCGGGGAATCAGAGGCGGGGAATCAGAGGCAGGAAATCCGATGTGCGGAATCGGAGATGGGGAATCAGAGGCAGGGAATCAGAGGCGGGGAATCAGAGGCGGGGAATCAGAGGCCGGGAATCAGATATGGGGAAACAGAGGCGGGGAATCAGAGGCGGCGAAACAGAGGCGGGGAATCAGATATGGGGAATCAGAGGTGGGGAATTAGAGGTTGGGAATCAGAGGCAGGGAATCAGAGGCTGGGAATCAGATGCAGGGAATCAGATGCAGGGAATCAGAGGCGGGGAATCAGAGCTGGGGAATCAGAGGTGGGGAATCAGAGTTGGGGAATCAGAGTCGGGGACTTAGATATGGGGAAACAGAGGCAGGGAATCAGAGGTGGGGAAACAGACGCGGGGAATCAGAGGCGGGTATCAGAGCTGGGGAATCAGAGGCGGGGAATCAGAGTTGGGGAATCAGAGGCGGGGAATCAGAGGCGGGGAATCAGAGGCGGGGAATCAGAGGAGGGGAAACAGAGGCAGGGAATCAGATATGGGGAATCAGAGGTGGGGTATCAGGGGCAGGGAATCAGTGGCAGGGAATCAGAGGCGGGGAATCAGAGGCGGGGAATCAGAGGCAGGGAATCAGACACGGGGAATCAGATATGGGGAAACAGAGGCGGGGAATCAGAGGCGGGCAAACAGAGGCGGGGAATTAGATAAGGGGAATCAGAGGTGGGGAATCAGAGGTGGTGAATCAGAGATGGGGAATCACAGGCGGGGAATCAGAGGCAGGGAATAGAACGCGGGGAATAAGATGCGGGGAATCAGAGCTGGGGAATCAGAGGCGGGGAATCATAGTTGGGAATCAGAGGCGGGGAATCAGATATGGGGAAACAGAGGCGGGGAATCAAAGGCGGGGAAACAGAGGCGGGGAATCAGATATGGGGAATCGGATGCGGGGAATCAGAGGTGGGGAATCAGAGCTGGGGAATCAGAGGCGGGGTATCAGAGTTGGGGCATCAGAGGTGGGGAATTAGATATGGGGAAACAGAGGCGGGGAATCAGAGGCGGGGAAACAGAGGTGGGGAATCAGATATGGGGAATCAGAGGTGGGGAATCAGAGGCAGGGAATCAGATGTGCGGAATCAGAGATGGGGAATCAGAGGCGGGGAATTAGAGCTGGGGAATCACAGGCGGGGAATCAGAGTTGGGGAATCAGAGGCGGGGAATCAGATATGGGGAAACAGAGTCGGGGAATCAGAGGCGGTGAAACAGAGGCGGGGAATCAGATATGGGGAATCAGAGGTGGGGAATCAGAGTTTGGGAATCAGAGGCGGGGAATCAGAGGCGGGGAAACAGAGGCAGGGAATCAGATATGGGGAATCAGAGGTGGGGTATCAGGGGCAGGGAATCAGTGGCAGGGAATCAGAGGCGGGGAATCAGAGGCGGGGAATCAGAGGCAGGGAATCAGACACGGGTAATCAGATATGGGGAAACAGAGGCGGGGAATCAGAGGCGGGCAAACAGAGGCGGGGAATTAGATATGGGGAATCAGAGGTGTGGAATCAGAGGTTGGGAATCAGAGGCGGGGAAACAGAGGAGGGGAATCAGATATGGGGAATCAGAGGTGGCGAATTAAAGGCGGTGAATCAGAGATGGGGAATCAGGGCAGGGAATCAGAGGCAGGGAATCAAACACAGGGAATCAGAGGCGTGGAATCAGAGCTGGGGAATCAGAGGCGGGGATTCAGAGTTGGGGAATCAGAGGCGGGGAATCAGAGGCGGGGAAACAGGCGGGGAATCAGATATGGGGAATCAGAGGTGGGGAATCAGAGGTTGGGAATCAGAAGCAGGGAATCAGAGGCGGGGAATCAGAGGCGGTGAATCAGAGGCAGGAAATCCGATGTGCGGAATCGGAGATGGGGAATCAGAGGCAGGGAATCAGAGGCGGGGAATCAGAGGCGGGGAATCAGAGGCCGGGAATCAGATATGGGGAAACAGAGGCGGGGAATCAGAGGCGGGGAAACAGAGGCGGGGAATCAGATATGGGGAATCAGAGGTGGGGAATTAGAGGTTGGGAATCAGAGGCAGGGAATCAGAGGCTGGGAATCAGATGCAGGGAATCAGATGCAGGGAATCAGAGGCGGGGAATCAGAGCTGGGGAATCAGAGGTGGGGAATCAGAGTTGGGGAATCAGAGTCGGGGACTTAGATATGGGGAAACAGAGGCAGGGAATCAGAGGCGGGGAAACAGACGCGGGGAATCAGAGGCGGGTATCAGAGCTGGGGAATCAGAGGCGGGGAATCAGAGTTGGCGAATCAGATATGGGGAATCAGAGGCGGGGAATCAGAGGCGGGGAAACAGAGGTGGGGAATCAGATATGGGGAAACAGAGGTGGCGAATCAAAGGCGGTGAATCAGAGATGGGGAATCAGAGGCGGGGAATCAGAGGCAGGGAATCAAAAACGGGGAATCAGAGGCGGGGAAGCAGAGTAGGAGAATCAGAGGTGGGGAATCAGATATGGGGAAACAGGGGCGGGGAATCAGAGGCGGGGAAACAGAGGCGGGGAATCAGATATGGGGAATCAGAGGTGTGGAATCAGAGGTTGGGAATCAGAGGCGGGGAAACAGAGGAGGGGAATCAGATATGGGGAATCAGAGGTGGCGAATTAAAGGCGGTGAATCAGAGATGGGGAATCAGGGTCGGGGAATCAGAGGTGTGGAATCAGAGGCTGGGAATCAGATATGGGGAATCAGAGGGGCGAATCAGAGGCGGGGAAACAAAGGCGGGGAATCAGATATGGGGAATCAGAGGTGGGGAATCAGAGGTTGTGAATCAGAGATGGGGAATCAGAGGCGGGGAATCAGAGGCAGGGAATCAGACGCGGGGAATCAGAGGCGGGGAATCAGAGCTGGGGAATCAGAGGCGGGGAATCAGAGGCGGGGAAACAGGCGGGGAATCAGATATGGGGAATCAGAGGTGGGGAATCAGAGGTTGGGAATCAGAAGCAGGGAATCAGAGGCGGGGAATCAGAGGCGGGGAATCAGAGGCAGGAAATCCGATGTGCGGAATCGGAGATGGGGAATCAGAGGCAGGGAATCAGAGGCGGGGAATCAGAGGCAGGGAATCAGAGGCCGGGAATCAGATATGGGGAAACAGAGGCGGGGAATCAGAGGCGGGGAAACAGAGGCGGGGAATCAGATATGGGGAATCAGAGGTGGGGAATTAGAGGTTGGGAATCAGAGGCAGGGAATCAGAGGCTGGGAATCAGATGCAGGGAATCAGATGCAGGGAATCAGAGGCGGGGAATCAGAGCTGGGGAATCAGAGGTGGGGAATCAGAGTTGGGGAATCAGAGTCGGGGACTTAGATATGGGGAAACAGAGGCAGGGAATCAGAGGCGGGGAAACAGACGCGGGGAATCAGAGGCGGGTATCAGAGCTGGGGAATCAGAGGCGGGGAATCAGAGTTGGGGAATCAGAGGCGGGGAATCAGAGGCGGGGAATCAGAGGCGGGGAATCAGAGGCGGGGAAACAGAGGCAGGGAATCAGATATGGGGAATCAGAGGTGGGGTATCAGGGGCAGGGAATCAGTGGCAGGGAATCAGAGGCGGGGAATCAGAGGCGGGGAATCAGAGGCAGGGAATCAGACACGGGGAATCAGATATGGGGAAACAGAGGCGGGGAATCAGAGGCGGGCAAACAGAGGCGGGGAATTAGATAAGGGGAATCAGAGGTGGGGAATCAGAGGTGGTGAATCAGAGATGGGGAATCACAGGCGGGGAATCAGAGGCAGGGAATAGAACGCGGGGAATCAGAGGCGGGGAAACAGAGCTGGGGAATCAGAGGCGGGGAATCATAGTTGGGAATCAGAGGCGGGGAATCAGATATGGGGAAACAGAGGCGGGGAATCAAAGGCGGGGAAACAGAGGCGGGGAATCAGATATGGGGAATCGGATGCGGGGAATCAGAGGTGGGGAATCAGAGCTGGGGAATCAGAGGCGGGGTATCAGAGTTGGGGCATCAGAGGTGGGGAATTAGATATGGGGAAACAGAGGCGGGGAATCAGAGGCGGGGAAACAGAGGTGGGGAATCAGATATGGGGAATCAGAGGTGGGGAATCAGAGGCAGGGAATCAGATGTGCGGAATCAGAGATGGGGAATCAGAGGCGGGGAATTAGAGCTGGGGAATCACAGGCGGGGAATCAGAGTTGGGGAATCAGAGGCGGGGAATCAGATATGGGGAAACAGAGTCGGGGAATCAGAGGCGGTGAAACAGAGGCGGGGAATCAGATATGGGGAATCAGAGGTGGGGAATCAGAGTTTGGGAATCAGAGGCGGGGAATCAGAGGCGGGGAAACAGAGGCAGGGAATCAGATATGGGGAATCAGAGGTGGGGTATCAGGGGCAGGGAATCAGTGGCAGGGAATCAGAGGCGGGGAATCAGAGGCGGGGAATCAGAGGCAGGGAATCAGACACGGGGAATCAGATATGGGGAAACAGAGGCGGGGAATCAGAGGCGGGCAAACAGAGGCGGGGAATTAGATAAGGGGAATCAGAGGTGGGGAATCAGAGGTGGTGAATCAGAGATGGGGAATCACAGGCGGGGAATCAGAGGCAGGGAATAGAACGCGGGGAATCAGAGGCGGGGAATCAGAGCTGGGGAATCAGAGGCGGGGAATCATAGTTGGGAATCAGAGGCAGGGAATCAGATATGGGGAAACAGAGGCGGGGAATCAAAGGCGGGGAAACAGAGGCGGGGAATCAGATATGGGGAATCGGATGCGGGGAATCAGAGGTGGGGAATCAGAGCTGGGGAATCAGAGGCGGGGTATCAGAGTTGGGGCATCAGAGGTGGGGAATTAGATATGGGGAAACAGAGGCGGGGAATCAGAGGCGGGGAAACAGAGGTGGGGAATCAGATATGGGGAATCAGAGGTGGGGAATCAGAGGCAGGGAATCAGATGTGCGGAATCAGAGATGGGCAATCAGAGGCGGGGAATTAGAGCTGGGGAATCACAGGCGGGGAATCAGAGTTGGGGAATCAGAGGCGGGGAATCAGATATGGGGAAACAGAGTCGGGGAATCAGAGGCGGTGAAACAGAGGCGGGGAATCAGATATGGGGAATCAGAGGTGGGGAATCAGAGTTTGGGAATCAGAGGCCTGGAATCAGAGGCGGGGAATCAGAGGCAGGGAATCAGATGCGGGGTATCAGAGGAGGGGAATGAGAGCTGGGGAATCAGAGGCGGGGTATTAGAGTTGGGGAATCAGAGGCGGGGAATCAGACGCGGGGTATCAGAGGGGTGGAATCATAGCTGGCGAATCAGAGGCGGGGAATCAGAGGTGGGCAATCAGAGGCCGGGAATCAGAGGTGGTGAATCAGAGATGGGGAATCAGAGGCGGGGAATCAGAGGCGGGGAATCAGATATGGGGAATCAGAGGCTGGGATTCGGAGGCGGGGAATCAGATGCGGGGAATCAGAGGCGGGGAATCAGAGCTGGCGAATCAGATATGGGGAATCAGAGGCGGGGAATCAGAGGCGGGGAAACAGAGGTGGGGAATCAGATATGGGGAAACAGAGGTGGCGAATCAAAGGCGGTGAATCAGAGATGGGGAATCAGAGGCGGGGAATCAGAGGCAGGGAATCAAAAACGGGGAATCAGAGGCGGGGAAGCAGAGTAGGAGAATCAGAGGTGGGGAATCAGATATGGGGAAACAGGGGCGGGGAATCAGAGGCGGGGAAACAGAGGCGGGGAATCAGATATGGGGAATCAGAGGTGTGGAATCAGAGGTTGGGAATCAGAGGTGGGGAAACAGAGGAGGGGAATCAGATATGGGGAATCAGAGGTGGCGAATTAAAGGCGGTGAATCAGAGATGGGGAATCAGGGCAGGGAATCAGAGGCAGGGAATCAAACACGGGGAATCAGAGGCGTGGAATCAGAGCTGGGGAATCAGAGGCGGGGATTCAGAGTTGGGGAATCAGAGGCGGGGAATCAGAGGCGGGGAAACAGGCGGGGAATCAGATATGGGGAATCAGAGGTGGGGAATCAGAGGTTGGGAATCAGAAGCAGGGAATCAGAGGCGGGGAATCAGAGGCGGGGAATCAGAGGCAGGAAATCCGATGTGCGGAATCGGAGATGGGGAATCAGAGGCAGGGAATCAGAGGCGGGGAATCAGAGGCGGGGAATCAGAGGCCGGGAATCAGATATGGGGAAACAGAGGCGGGGAATCAGAGGCGGGGAAACAGAGGCGGGGAATCAGATATGGGGAATCAGAGGTGGGGAATTAGAGGTTGGGAATCAGAGGCAGGGAATCAGAGGCTGGGAATCAGATGCAGGGAATCAGATGCAGGGAATCAGAGGCGGGGAATCAGAGCTGGGGAATCAGAGGTGGGGAATCAGAGTTGGGGAATCAGAGTCGGGGACTTAGATATGGGGAAACAGAGGCAGGGAATCAGAGGCGGGGAAACAGACGCGGGGAATCAGAGGCGGGTATCAGAGCTGGGGAATCAGAGGCGGGGAATCAGAGTTGGGGAATCAGAGGCGGGGAATCAGAGGCGGGGAATCAGAGGCGGGGAATCAGAGGCGGGGAAACAGAGGCAGGGAATCAGATATGGGGAATCAGAGGTGGGGTATCAGGGGCAGGGAATCAGTGGCAGGGAATCAGAGGCGGGGAATCAGAGGCGGGGAATCAGAGGCAGGGAATCAGACACGGGGAATCAGATATGGGGAAACAGAGGCGGGGAATCAGAGGCGGGCAAACAGAGGCGGGGAATTAGATAAGGGGAATCAGAGGTGGGGAATCAGAGGTGGTGAATCAGAGATGGGGAATCACAGGCGGGGAATCAGAGGCAGGGAATAGAACGCGGGGAATCAGAGGCGGGGAATCAGAGCTGGGGAATCAGAGGCGGGGAATCATAGTTGGGAATCAGAGGCGGGGAATCAGATATGGGGAAACAGAGGCGGGGAATCAAAGGCGGGGAAACAGAGGCGGGGAATCAGATATGGGGAATCGGATGCGGGGAATCAGAGGTGGGGAATCAGAGCTGGGGAATCAGAGGCGGGGTATCAGAGTTGGGGCATCAGAGGTGGGGAATTAGATATGGGGAAACAGAGGCGGGGAATCAGAGGCGGGGAAACAGAGGTGGGGAATCAGATATGGGGAATCAGAGGTGGGGAATCAGAGGCAGGGAATCAGATGTGCGGAATCAGAGATGGGGAATCAAAGGCGGGGAATTAGAGCTGGGGAATCACAGGCGGGGTATCAGAGTTGGGGAATCAGAGGCGGGGAATCAGATATGGGGAAACAGAGTCGGGGAATCAGAGGCGGTGAAACAGAGGCGGGGAATCAGATATGGGGAATCAGAGGTGGGGAATCAGAGTTTGGGAATCAGAGGCGGGGAATCAGAGGCGGGGAAACAGAGGCAGGGAATCAGATATGGGGAATCAGAGGTGGGGTATCAGGGGCAGGGAATCAGTGGCAGGGAATCAGAGGCGGGGAATCAGAGGCGGGGAATCAGAGGCAGGGAATCAGACACGGGGAATCAGATATGGGGAAACAGAGGCGGGGAATCAGAGGCGGGCAAACAGAGGTGGTGAATCAGAGATGGGGAATCAGAGGCGGGGAATCAGAGGCGGGGAATCAGATATGGGGAATCAGAGGCTGGGATTCGGAGGCGGGGAATCAGATGCGGGGAATCAGAGGCGGGGAATCAGAGCTGGCGAATCAGAGGCGGGGAATCAGAGGTGGGCAATCAGAGGCGGGGAATCAGATATGGGGAATCAGAGGCGGGGAATCAGAGGCGGGGAAACAGAGGTGGGGAATCAGATATGGGGAAACAGAGGTGGCGAATCAAAGGCGGTGAATCAGAGATGGGGAATCAGAGGCGGGGAATCAGAGGCAGGGAATCAAAAACGGGGAAGCAGAGTAGGAGAATCAGAGGCGGGGAATCAGAGGCGGGGAATCAGAGGCAGGAAATCCGATGTGCGGAATCGGAGATGGGGAATCAGAGGCAGGGAATCAGAGGCGGGGAATCAGAGGCGGGGAATCAGAGGCCGGGAATCAGATATGGGGAAACAGAGGCGGGGAATCAGAGGCGGGGAAACAGAGGCGGGGAATCAGATATGGGGAATCAGAGGTGGGGAATTAGAGGTTGGGAATCAGAGGCAGGGAATCAGAGGCTGGGAATCAGATGCAGGGAATCAGATGCAGGGAATCAGAGGTGGGGAATCAGAGCTGGGGAATCAGAGGTGGGGAATCAGAGTTGGGGAATCAGAGTCGGGGACTTAGATATGGGGAAACAGAGGCAGGGAATCAGAGGCGGGGAAACAGACGCGGGGAATCAGAGGCGGGTATCAGAGCTGGGGAATCAGAGGCGGGGAATCAGAGTTGGGGAATCAGAGGCGGGGAATCAGAGGCGGGGAATCAGAGGCGGGGAATCAGAGGCGGGGAAACAGAGGCAGGGAATCAGATATGGGGAATCAGAGGTGGGGTATCAGGGGCAGGGAATCAGTGGCAGGGAATCAGAGGCGGGGAATCAGAGGCGGGGAATCAGAGGCAGGGAATCTGACACGGGGAATCAGATATGGGGAAACAGAGGCGGGGAATCAGAGGCGGGGAAACAGAGGAGGGGAATCAGATATGGGGAATCAGAGGTGGCGAATTAAAGGCGGTGAATCAGAGATGGGGAATCACAGGCGGGGAATCAGAGGCAGGGAATCAAACACGGGGAATCAGAGGCGGGGAATCAGAGCTGGGGAATCAGAGGCGGGGAATCATAGTTGGGAATCAGAGGCGGGGAATCAGATATGGGGAAACAGAGGCGGGGAATCAAAGGCGGGGAAACAGAGGCGGGGAATCAGATATGGGGAATCGGATGCGGGGAATCAGAGGTGGGGAATCAGAGCTGGGGAATCAGAGGCGGGGTATCAGAGTTGGGGCATCAGAGGTGGGGAATTAGATATGGGGAAACAGAGGCGGGGAATCAGAGGCGGGGAAACAGAGGTGGGGAATCAGATATGGGGAATCAGAGGTGGGGAATCAGAGGCAGGGAATCAGATGTGCGGAATCAGAGATGGGGAATCAGAGGCGGGGAATTAGAGCTGGGGAATCACAGGCGGGGAATCAGAGTTGGGGAATCAGAGGCGGGGAATCAGATATGGGGAAACAGAGTCGGGGAATCAGAGGCGGTGAAACAGAGGCGGGGAATCAGATATGGGGAATCAGAGGTGGGGAATCAGAGTTTGGGAATCAGAGGCCTGGAATCAGAGGCGGGGAATCAGAGGCAGGGAATCAGATGCGGGGAATCAGAGGAGGGGAATCAGAGCTGGGGAATCAGAGGCGGGGTATTAGAGTTGGGGAATCAGAGGCGGGGAATCAGACGCGGGGTATCAGAGGGGTGGAATCATAGCTGGCGAATCAGAGGCGGGGAATCAGAGGTGGGCAATCAGAGGCCGGGAATCAGAGGTGGTGAATCAGAGATGGGGAATCAGAGGCGGGGAATCAGTGGCAGGGAATCAGATATGGGGAATCAGAGGCGTGGAATCAGAGGCAGGGAATCAGACACGGGGAATCAGACACGGGGAATCAGAGGTGGGGAATCAGAGATGGGGAATCAGAGGCGGTGAATCAGAGATGGGGAATCAGAGGCGGGGAATCAGAGGCAGGAAATCAGACACGGGGATTCAGAGGCTGGGAATTAGACGGGGGGAATCAAAGGCGGGGAATCAGAGCTAGGGAATCAGAGGCAGGGAATCAGAGGCGGGGAATCAGATATGGGGAATCAGAGGCTGGGATTCGGAGGCGGGGAATCAGAGGCAGGGAATCAGACACGGGGAATCAGAGGTGGGGAATCAGAGATGGGGAATCAGAGGCGGGGAATCAGATATGGGGAATCGGATGCGGGGAATCAGAGGCGGGGAAACAGAGGTGGGGAATCAGATATGGGGAATCAGAGGTGGGGAATCAGAGGCAGGGAATCAGATGTGCGGAATCAGAGATGGGGAATCAGATGCAGGGAATCAGAATCAGAAGCGGGGAATCAGAGGCCGGGAATCAGAGGCCGGGATTCAGATGCCGGGAATAAGAGGAAGGTAATCAGAGGCAGGGGATCAAACAAGGGGAATCAGAGGCTGGGAATCAGAGCTGGGGAATCACAGGCGGGGAATCAGAGATGGGGAATCAGAGGCGGGGAATCAGAGGCAGGGAATCAGATGCGGGGAATCAGAGGCGGGGAATCAGAGCTGGCAAATCAGAGGCGGGGAATCAGAGGTGGGCAATCAGAGGATGGGAATCAGATATGGGGAATCAGAGGCGGGGAATTAGAGCTGGGGAATCACAGGCGGGGAATCAGAGTTGGGGAATCAGATATGGGGAAACAGGGGCGGGGAATCAGAGGCGGGGAAACAGAGCCGGGGAATCAGATATGGGGAATCAGAGGTGTGGAATCAGAGGTTGGGAATCAGAGGCGGGGAAACAGAGGAGGGGAATCAGATATGGGGAATCAGAGGTGACGAATTAAAGGCGGTGAATCAGAGATGGGGAATCAGGGCAGGGAATCAGAGGCAGGGAATCAAACACGGGGAATCAGAGGCGTGGAATCAGAGCTGGGGAATCAGAGGCGGGGATTCAGAGTTGGGGAATCAGAGGCGGGGAATCAGAGGCGGGGAAACAGGCGGGGAATCAGATATGGGGAATCAGAGGTGGGGAATCAGAGGTTGGGAATCAGAAGCAGGGAATCAGAGGCGGGGAATCAGAGGCGGGGAATCAGAGGCAGGAAATCCGATGTGCGGAATCGGAGATGGGGAATCAGAGGCAGGGAATCAGAGGCGGGGAATCAGAGGCGGGGAATCAGAGGCCGGGAATCAGATATGGGGAAACAGAGGCGGGGAATCAGAGGCGGGGAAACAGAGGCGGGGAATCAGATATGGGGAATCAGAGGTGGGGAATTAGAGGTTGGGAATCAGAGGCAGGGAATCAGAGGCTGGGAATCAGATGCAGGGAATCAGATGCAGGGAATCAGAGGCGGGGAATCAGAGCTGGGGAATCAGAGGTGGGGAATCAGAGTTGGGGAATCAGAGTCGGGGACTTAGATATGGGGAAACAGAGGCAGGGAATCAGAGGCGGGGAAACAGACGCGGGGAATCAGAGGCGGGTATCAGAGCTGGGGAATCAGAGGCGGGGAATCAGAGTTGGGGAATCAGAGGCGGGGAATCAGAGGCGGGGAATCAGAGGCGGGGAATCAGAGGCGGGGAAACAGAGGCAGGGAATCAGATATGGGGAATCAGAGGTGGGGTATCAGGGGCAGGGAATCAGTGGCAGGGAATCAGAGGCGGGGAATCAGAGGCGGGGAATCAGAGGCAGGGAATCAGACACGGGGAATCAGATATGGGGAAACAGAGGCGGGGAATCAGAGGCGGGCAAACAGAGGCGGGGAATTAGATAAGGGGAATCAGAGGTGGGGAATCAGAGGTGGTGAATCAGAGATGGGGAATCACAGGCGGGGAATCAGAGGCAGGGAATAGAACGCGGGGAATCAGAGGCGGGGAATCAGAGCTGGGGAATCAGAGGCGGGGAATCATAGTTGGGAATCAGAGGCGGGGAATCAGATATGGGGAAACAGAGGCGGGGAATCAAAGGCGGGGAAACAGAGGCGGGGAATCAGATATGGGGAATCGGATGCGGGGAATCAGAGGTGGGGAATCAGAGCTGGGGAATCAGAGGCGGGGTATCAGAGTTGGGGCATCAGAGGTGGGGAATTAGATATGGGGAAACAGAGGCGGGGAATCAGAGGCGGGGAAACAGAGGTGGGGAATCAGATATGGGGAATCAGAGGTGGGGAATCAGAGGCAGGGAATCAGATGTGCGGAATCAGAGATGGGGAATCAGAGGCGGGGAATTAGAGCTGGGGAATCACAGGCGGGGAATCAGAGTTGGGGAATCAGAGGCGGGGAATCAGATATGGGGAAACAGAGTCGGGGAATCAGAGGCGGTGAAACAGAGGCGGGGAATCAGATATGGGGAATCAGAGGTGGGGAATCAGAGTTTGGGAATCAGAGGCGGGGAATCAGAGGCGGGGAAACAGAGGCAGGGAATCAGATATGGGGAATCAGAGGTGGGGTATCAGGGGCAGGGAATCAGTGGCAGGGAATCAGAGGCGGGGAATCAGAGGCGGGGAATCAGAGGCAGGGAATCAGACACGGGGAATCAGATATGGGGAAACAGAGGCGGGGAATCAGAGGCGGGCAAACAGAGGCGGGGAATTAGATAAGGGGAATCAGAGGTGGGGAATCAGAGGTGGTGAATCAGAGATGGGGAATCACAGGCGGGGAATCAGAGGCAGGGAATAGAACGCGGGGAATCAGAGGCGGGGAATCAGAGCTGGGGAATCAGAGGCGGGGAATCATAGTTGGGAATCAGAGGCGGGGAATCAGATATGGGGAAACAGAGGCGGGGAATCAAAGGCGGATAAACAGAGGCGGGGAATCAGATATGGGGAATCGGATGCGGGGAATCAGAGGTGGGGAATCAGAGCTGGGGAATCAGAGGCGGGGTATCAGAGTTGGGGCATCAGAGGTGGGGAATTAGATATGGGGAAACAGAGGCGGGGAATCAGAGGCGGGGAAACAGAGGTGGGGAATCAGATATGGGGAATCAGAGGTGGGGAATCAGAGGCAGGGAATCAGATGTGCGGAATCAGAGATGGGGAATCAGAGGCGGGGAATTAGAGCTGGGGAATCACAGGCGGGGAATCAGAGTTGGGGAATCAGAGGCGGGGAATCAGATATGGGGAAACAGAGTCGGGGAATCAGAGGCGGTGAAACAGAGCTGGGGAATCAGATATGGGGAATCAGAGGTGGGGAATCAGAGTTTGGGAATCAGAGGCCTGGAATCAGAGGCGGGGAATCAGAGGCAGGGAATCAGATGCGGGGAATCAGAGGAGGGGAATCAGAGATGGGGAATCAGAGGCGGGGTATTAGAGTTGGGGAATCAGAGGCGGGGAATCAGACGCGGGGTATCAGAGGGGTGGAATCATAGCTGGCGAATCAGAGGCGGGGAATCAGAGGTGGGCAATCAGAGGCCGGGAATCAGAGGTGGTGAATCAGAGATGGGGAATCAGAGGCGGGGAATCAGTGGCAGGGAATCAGATATGGGGAATCAGAGGCGTGGAATCAGAGGCAGGGAATCAGACACGGGGAATCAGACACGGGGAATCAGAGGTGGGGAATCAGAGATGGGGAATCAGAGGCGGTGAATCAGAGATGGGGAATCAGAGGCGGGGAATCAGAGGCAGGAAATCAGACACGGGGATTCAGAGGCTGGGAATTAGACGGGGGGAATCAAAGGCGGGGAATCAGAGCTGGGGAATCAAAGGCAGGGAATCAGAGGCGGGGAATCAGATATGGGGAATCAGAGGCTGGGATTCGGAGGCGGGGAATCAGAGGCAGGGAATCAGACACGGGGAATCAGAGGTGGGGAATCAGAGATGGGGAATCAGAGGCGGGGAATCAGATATGGGGAATCGGATGCGAGGAATCAGAGGCGGGGAAACAGAGGTGGGGAATCAGATATGGGGAATCAGAGGTGGGGAATCAGAGGCAGGGAATCAGATGTGCGGAATCAGAGATGGGGAATCAGATGCAGGGAATCAGAATCAGAAGCGGGGAATCAGAGGCCGGGAATCAGAGGCCGGGATTCAGATGCCGGGAATAAGAGGAAGGTAATCAGAGGCAGGGGATCAAACACGGGGAATCAGAGGCTGGGAATCAGAGCTGGGGAATCACAGGCGGGGAATCAGAGATGGGGAATCAGAGGCGGGGAATCAGAGGCAGGGAATCAGATGCAGGGAATCAGAGGCGGGGAATCAGAGCTGGCAAATCAGAGGCGGGGAATCAGAGGTGGGCAATCAGAGGATGGGAATCAGATATGGGGAATCAGAGGCGGGGAATTAGAGCTGGGGAATCACAGGCGGGGAATCAGAGTTGGGGAATCAGAGGCGGGGAATCAGATATGGGGAAACAGAGTCGGGGAATCAGAGGCGGTGAAACAGAGGCGGGGAATCAGATATGGGGAATCAGAGGTGGGGAATCAGAGTTTGGGAATCAGAGGCCTGGAATCAGAGGCGGGGAATCAGAGGCAGGGAATCAGATGCGGGGAATCAGAGGAGGGGAATCAGAGCTGGGGAATCAGAGGCGGGGTATTAGAGTTGGGGAATCAGAGGCGGGGAATCAGACGCGGGGTATCAGAGGGGTGGAATCATAGCTGGCGAATCAGAGGCGGGGAATCAGAGGTGGGCAATCAGAGGCCGGGAATCAGAGGTGGTGAATCAGAGATGGGGAATCAGAGGCGTGGAATCAGTGGCAGGGAATCAGATATGGGGAATCAGAGGCGTGGAATCAGAGGCAGGGAATCAGACACGGGGAATCAGACACGGGGAATCAGAGGTGGGGAATCAGAGATGGGGAATCAGAGGCGGTGAATCAGAGATGGGGAATCAGAGGCGGGGAATCAGAGGCAGGAAATCAGACACGGGGATTCAGAGGCTGGGAATTAGACGGGGGGAATCAAAGGCGGGGAATCAGAGCTGGGGAATCAGAGGCAGGGAATCAGAGGCGGGGAATCAGATATGGGGAATCAGAGGCTGGGATTCGGAGGCGGGGAATCAGAGGCAGGGAATCAGACACGGGGAATCAGAGGTGGGGAATCAGAGATGGGGAATCAGAGGCGGGGAATCAGATATGGGGAATCGGATGCGGGGAATCAGAGGCGGGGAAACAGAGGTGGGGAATCAGATATGGGGAATCAGAGGTGGGGAATCAGAGGCAGGGAATCAGATGTGCGGAATCAGAGATGGGGAATCAGATGCAGGGAATCAGAATCAGAAGCGGGGAATCAGAGGCCGGGAATCAGAGGCCGGGATTCAGATGCCGGGAATAAGAGGAAGGTAATCAGAGGCAGGGGATCAAACACGGGGAATCAGAGGCTGGGAATCAGAGCTGGGGAATCACAGGCGGGGAATCAGAGATGGGGAATCAGAGGCGGGGAATCAGAGGCAGGGAATCAGATGCGGGGAATCAGAGGCGGGGAATCAGAGCTGGCAAATCAGAGGCGGGGAATCAGAGGTGGGCAATCAGAGGATGGGAATCAGATATGGGGAATCAGAGGCGGGGAATTAGAGCTGGGGAATCACAGGCGGGGAATCAGAGTTGGGGAATCAGATATGGGGAAACAGGGGCGGGGAATCAGAGGCGGGGAAACAGAGGCGGGGAATCAGATATGGGGAATCAGAGGTGTGGAATCAGAGGTTGGGAATCAGAGGCGGGGAAACAGAGGAGGGGAATCAGATATGGGGAATCAGAGGTGGCGAATTAAAGGCGGTGAATCAGAGATGGGGAATCAGGGCAGGGAATCAGAGGCAGGGAATCAAACACGGGGAATCAGAGGCGTGGAATCAGAGCTGGGGAATCAGAGGCGGGGATTCAGAGTTGGGGAATCAGAGGCGGGGAATCAGAGGCGGGGAAACAGGCGGGGAATCAGATATGGGGAATCAGAGGTGGGGAATCAGAGGTTGGGAATCAGAAGCAGGGAATCAGAGGCGGGGAATCAGAGGCGGGGAATCAGAGGCAGGAAATCCGATGTGCGGAATCGGAGATGGGGAATCAGAGGCAGGGAATCAGAGGCGGGGAATCAGAGGCGGGGAATCAGAGGCCGGGAATCAGATATGGGGAAACAGAGGCGGGGAATCAGAGGCGGGGAAACAGAGGCGGGGAATCAGATATGGGGAATCAGAGGTGGGGAATTAGAGGTTGGGAATCAGAGGCAGGGAATCAGAGGCTGGGAATCAGATGCAGGGAATCAGATGCAGGGAATCAGAGGCGGGGAATCAGAGCTGGGGAATCAGAGGTGGGGAATCAGAGTTGGGGAATCAGAGTCGGGGACTTAGATATGGGGAAAGAGAGGCAGGGAATCAGAGGCGGGGAAACAGACGCGGGGAATCAGAGGCGGGTATCAGAGCTGGGGAATCAGAGGCGGGGAATCAGAGTTGGGGAATCAGAGGCGGGGAATAAGAGGCGGGGAATCAGAGGCGGGGAATCAGAGGCGGGGAAACAGAGGCAGGGAATCAGATATGGGGAATCAGAGGTGGGGTATCAGGGGCAGGGAATCAGTGGCAGGGAATCAGAGGCGGGGAATCAGAGGCGGGGAATCAGAGGCAGGGAATCAGACACGGGGAATCAGATATGGGGAAACAGAGGCGGGGAATCAGAGGCGGGCAAACAGAGGCGGGGAATTAGATAAGGGGAATCAGAGGTGGGGAATCAGAGGTGGTGAATCAGAGATGGGGAATCACAGGCGGGGAATCAGAGGCAGGGAATAGAACGCGGGGAATCAGAGGCGGGGAATCAGAGCTGGGGAATCAGAGGCGGGGAATCATAGTTGGGAATCAGAGGCGGGGAATCAGATATGGGGAAACAGAGGCGGGGAATCAAAGGCGGGGAAACAGAGGCGGGGAATCAGATATGGGGAATCGGATGCGGGGAATCAGAGGTGGGGAATCAGAGCTGGGGAATCAGAGGCGGGGTATCAGAGTTGGGGCATCAGAGGTGGGGAATTAGATATGGGGAAACAGAGGCGGGGAATCAGAGGCGGGGAAACAGAGGTGGGGAATCAGATATGGGGAATCAGAGGTGGGGAATCAGAGGCAGGGAATCAGATGTGCGGAATCAGAGATGGGGAATCAGAGGCGGGGAATTAGAGCTGGGGAATCACAGGCGGGGAATCAGAGTTGGGGAATCAGAGGTGGGGAATCAGAGTTTGGGAATCAGAGGCGGGGAATCAGAGGCGGGGAAACAGAGGCAGGGAATCAGATATGGGGAATCAGAGGTGGGGTATCAGGGGCAGGGAGTCAGTGGCAGGGAATCAGAGGCGGGGAATCAGAGGCGGGGAATCAGAGGCAGGGAATCAGACACGGGTAATCAGATATGGGGAAACAGAGGCGGGGAATCAGAGGCGGGCAAACAGAGGCGGGGAATTAGATATGGGGAATCAGAGGTGTGGAATCAGAGGTTGGGAATCAGTGGCGGGGAAACAGAGGAGGGGATTCAGATATGGGGAATCAGAGGTGGCGAATTAAAGGCGGTGAATCAGAGATGGGGAATCAGGGCAGGGAATCAGAGGCAGGGAATCAAACACGGGGAATCAGAGGCGTGGAATCAGAGCTGGGGAATCAGAGGCGGGGATTCAGAGTTGGGGAATCAGAGGCGGGGAATCAGAGGCGGGGAAACAGGCGGGGAATCAGATATGGGGAATCAGAGGTGGGGAATCAGAGGTTGGGAATCAGAAGCAGGGAATCAGAGGCGGGGAATCAGAGGCGGGGAATCAGAGGCAGGAAATCCGATGTGCGGAATCGGAGATGGGGAATCAGAGGCAGGGAATCAGAGGCGGGGAATCAGAGGCGGGGAATCAGAGGCCGGGAATCAGATATGGGGAAACAGAGGCGGGGAATCAGAGGCGGGGAAACAAAGGCGGGGAATCAGATATGGGGAATCAGAGGTGGGGAATTAGAGGTTGGGAATCAGAGGTTGGGAATCAGAGGCAGGGAATCAGAGGCTGGGAATCAGATGCAGGGAATCAGATGCAGGGAATCAGAGGCGGGGAATCAGAGCTGGGGAATCAGAGGTGGGGAATCAGAGTTGGGGAATCAGAGTCGGGGACTTAGATATGGGGAAACAGAGGCAGGGAATCAGAGGCGGGGAAACAGACGCGGGGAATCAGAGGCGGGTATCAGAGCTGGGGAATCAGAGGCGGGGAATCAGAGTTGGGGAATCAGAGGCGGGGAATCAGAGGCGGGGAATCAGAGGCGGGGAATCAGAGGCGGGGAAACAGAGGCAGGGAATCAGATATGGGGAATCAGAGGTGGGGTATCAGGGGCAGGGAATCAGTGGCAGGGAATCAGAGGCGGGGAATCAGAGGCGGGGAATCAGAGGCAGGGAATCAGACACAGGGAATCAGATATGGGGAAACAGAGGCGGGGAATCAGAGGCGGGCAAACAGAGGCGGGGAATTAGATAAGGGGAATCAGAGGTGGGGAATCAGAGGTGGTGAATCAGAGATGGGGAATCACAGGCGGGGAATCAGAGGCAGGGAATAGAACGCGGGGAATCAGAGGCGGGGAATCAGAGCTGGGGAATCAGAGGCGGGGAATCATAGTTGGGAATCAGAGGCGGGGAATCAGATATGGGGAAACAGAGGCGGGGAATCAAAGGCGGGGAAACAGAGGCGGGGAATCAGATATGGGGAATCGGATGCGGGGAATCAGAGGTGGGGAATCAGAGCTGGGGAATCAGAGGCGGGGTATCAGAGTTGGGGCATCAGAGGTGGGGAATTAGATATGGGGAAACAGAGGCGGGGAATCAGAGGCGGGGAAACAGAGGTGGGGTATCAGATATGGGGAATCAGAGGTGGGGAATCAGATGCAGGGAATCAGATGTGCGGAATCAGAGATGGGGAATCAGAGGCGGGGAATTAGAGCTGTGGAATCACAGGGGGGGAATCAGAGTTGGGGAATCAGAGGCGGGGAATCAGATATGGGGAAACAGAGTCGGGGAATCAGAGGCGGTGAAACAGAGGCGGGGAATCAGATATGGGGAATCAGAGGTGGGGAATCAGAGTTTGGGAATCAGAGGCGGGGAATCAGAGGCGGGGAAACAGAGGCAGGGAATCAGATATGGGGAATCAGAGGTGGGGTATCAGGGGCAGGGAATCAGTGGCAGGGAATCAGAGGCGGGGAATCAGAGGCGGGGAATCAGAGGCAGGGAATCAGACACGGGGAATCAGATATGGGGAAACAGAGGCGGGGAATCAGAGGCGGGCAAACAGAGGCGGGGAATTAGATAAGGGGAATCAGAGGTGGGGAATCAGAGGTGGTGAATCAGAGATGGGGAATCACAGGCGGGGAATCAGAGGCAGGGAATAGAACGCGGGGAATCAGAGGCGGGGAATCAGAGCTGGGGAATCAGAGGCGGGGAATCATAGTTGGGAATCAGAGGCGGGGAATCAGATATGGGGAAACAGAGGCGGGGAATCAAAGGCGGGGAAACAGAGGCGGGGAATCAGATATGGGGAATCGGATGCGGGGAATCAGAGGTGGGGAATCAGAGCTGGGGAATCAGAGGCGGGGTATCAGAGTTGGGGCATCAGAGGTGGGGAATTAGATATGGGGAAACAGAGGCGGGGAATCAGAGGCGGGGAAACAGAGGTGGGGAATCAGATATGGGGAATCAGAGGTGGGGAATCAGAGGCAGGGAATCAGATGTGCGGAATCAGAGATGGGGAATCAGAGGCGGGGAATTAGAGCTGGGGAATCACAGGCGGGGAATCAGAGTTGGGGAATCAGAGGCGGGGAATCAGATATGGGGAAACAGAGTCGGGGAATCAGAGGCGGTGAAACAGAGGCGGGGAATCAGATATGGGGAAACAGAGGTGGGGAATCAGAGTTTGGGAATCAGAGGCCTGGAATCAGAGGCGGGGAATCAGAGGCAGGGAATCAGATGCGGGGAATCAGAGGAGGGGAATCAGAGCTGGGGAATCAGAGGCGGGGTATTAGAGTTGGGGAATCAGAGGCGGGGAATCAGACGCGGGGTATCAGAGGGGTGGAATCATAGCTGGCGAATCAGAGGCGGGGAATCAGAGGTGGGCAATCAGAGGCCGGGAATCAGAGGTGGTGAATCAGAGATGGGGAATCAGAGGCGGGGAATCAGAGGCGGGGAATCAGATATGGGGAATCAGAGGCTGGGATTCGGAGGCGGGGAATCAGATGCGGGGAATCAGAGGCGGGGAATCAGAGCTGGCGAATCAGAGGCGGGGAATCAGAGGTGGGCAATCAGAGGCGGGGAATCAGATATGGGGAATCAGAGGCGGGGAATCAGAGGCGGGGAAACAGAGGTGGGGAATCAGATATGGGGAAACAGAGGTGGCGAATCAAAGGCGGTGAATCAGAGATGGGGAATCAGAGGCGGGGAATCAGAGGCAGGGAATCAAAAACGGGGAATCAGAGGCGGGGAAGCAGAGTAGGAGAATCAGAGGTGGGGAATCAGATATGGGGAAACAGGGGCGGGGAATCAGAGGCGGGGAAACAGAGGCGGGGAATCAGTTATGGGGAATCAGAGGTGTGGAATCAGAGGTTGGGAATCAGAGGTGGGGAAACAGAGGAGGGGAATCAGATATGGGGAATCAGAGGTGGCGAATTAAAGGCGGTGAATCAGAGATGGGGAATCAGGGCAGGGAATCAGAGGCAGGGAATCAAACACGGGGAATCAGAGGCGTGGAATCAGAGCTGGGGAATCAGAGGCGGGGATTCAGAGTTGGGGAATCAGAGGCGGGGAATCAGAGGCGGGGAAACAGGCGGGGAATCAGATATGGGGAATCAGAGGTGGGGAATCAGAGGTTGGGAATCAGAAGCAGGGAATCAGAGGCGGGGAATCAGAGGCGGGGAATCAGAGGCAGGAAATCCGATGTGCGGAATCGGAGATGGGGAATCAGAGGCAGGGAATCAGAGGCGGGGAATCAGAGGCGGGGAATCAGAGGCCGGGAATCAGATATGGGGAAACAGAGGCGGGGAATCAGAGGCGGGGAAACAGAGGCGGGGAATCAGATATGGGGAATCAGAGGTGGGGAATTAGAGGTTGGGAATCAGAGGCAGGGAATCAGAGGCTGGGAATCAGATGCAGGGAATCAGATGCAGGGAATCAGAGGCGGGGAATCAGAGCTGGGGAATCAGAGGTGGGGAATCAGAGTTGGGGAATCAGAGTCGGGGACTTAGATATGGGGAAACAGAGGCAGGGAATCAGAGGCGGGGAAACAGACGCGGGGAATCAGAGGCGGGTATCAGAGCTGGGGAATCAGAGGCGGGGAATCAGAGTTGGGGAATCAGAGGCGGGGAATTAGAGGCGGGGAATCAGAGGCGGGGAATCAGAGGCGGGGAAACAGAGGCAGGGAATCAGATATGGGGAATCAGAGGTGGGGTATCAGGGGCAGGGAATCAGTGGCAGGGAATCAGAGGCGGGGAATCAGAGGCGGGGAATCAGAGGCAGGGAATCAGACACGGGGAATCAGATATGGGGAAACAGAGGCGGGGAATCAGAGGCGGGCAAACAGAGGCGGGGAATTAGATAAGGGGAATCAGAGGTGGGGAATCAGAGGTGGTGAATCAGAGATGGGGAATCACAGGCGGGGAATCAGAGGCAGGGAATAGAACGCGGGGAATCAGAGGCGGGGAATCAGAGCTGGGGAATCAGAGGCGGGGAATCATAGTTGGGAATCAGAGGCGGGGAATCAGATATGGGGAAACAGAGGCGGGGAATCAAAGGCGGGGAAACAGAGGCGGGGAATCAGATATGGGGAATCGGATGCGGGGAATCAGAGGTGGGGAATCAGAGCTGGGGAATCAGAGGCGGGGTATCAGAGTTGGGGCATCAGAGGTGGGGAATTAGATATGGGGAAACAGAGGCGGGGAATCAGAGGCGGGGAAACAGAGGTGGGGAATCAGATATGGGGAATCAGAGGTGGGGAATCAGAGGCAGGGAATCAGATGTGCGGAATCAGAGATGGGGAATCAGAGGCGGGGAATTAGAGCTGGGGAATCACAGGCGGGGAATCAGAGTTGGGGAATCAGAGGCGGGGAATCAGATATGGGGAAACAGAGTCGGGGAATCAGAGGCGGTGAAACAGAGGCGGGGAATCAGATATGGGGAATCAGAGGTGGGGAATCAGAGTTTGGGAATCAGAGGCGGGGAATCAGAGGCGGGGAAACAGAGGCAGGGAATCAGATATGGGGAATCAGAGGTGGGGTATCAGGGGCAGGGAATCAGTGGCAGGGAATCAGAGGCGGGGAATCAGAGGCGGGGAATCAGAGGCAGGGAATCAGACACGGGGAATCAGATATGGGGAAACAGAGGCGGGGAATCAGAGGCGGGCAAACAGAGGTGGTGAATCAGAGATGGGGAATCAGAGGCGGGGAATCAGAGGCGGGGAATCAGATATGGGGAATCAGAGGCTGGGATTCGGAGGCGGGGAATCAGATGCGGGGAATCAGAGGCGGGGAATCAGAGCTGGCGAATCAGAGGCGGGGAATCAGAGGTGGGCAATCAGAGGCGGGGAATCAGATATGGGGAATCAGAGGCGGGGAATCAGAGGCGGGGAAACAGAGGTGGGGAATCAGATATGGGGAAACAGAGGTGGCGAATCAAAGGCGGTGAATCAGAGATGGGGAATCAGAGGCGGGGAATCAGAGGCAGGGAATCAAAAACGGGGAATCAGAGGCGGGGAAGCAGAGTAGGAGAATCAGAGGTGGGGAATCAGATATGGGGAAACAGGGGCGGGGAATCAGAGGCGGGGAAACAGAGGCGGGGAATCAGATATGGGGAATCAGAGGTGTGGAATCAGAGGTTGGGAATCAGAGGCGGGGAAACAGAGGAGGGGAATCAGATATGGGGAATCAGAGGTGGCGAATTAAAGGCGGTGAATCAGAGATGGGGAATCAGGGCAGGGAATCAGAGGCAGGGAATCAAACACGGGGAATCAGAGGCGTGGAATCAGAGCTGGGGAATCAGAGGCGGGGATTCAGAGTTGGGGAATCAGAGGCGGGGAATTAGAGGCGGGGAAACAGGCTGGGAATCAGATATGGGGAATCAGAGGTGGGGAATCAGAGGTTGGGAATCAGAAGCAGGGAATCAGAGGCGGGGAATCAGAGGCGGGGAATCAGAGGCAGGAAATCCGATGTGCGGAATCGGAGATGGGGAATCAGAGGCAGGGAATCAGAGGCGGGGAATCAGAGGCGGGGAATCAGAGGCCGGGAATCAGATATGGGGAAACAGAGGCGGGGAATCAGAGGCGGGGAAACAGAGGCGGGGAATCAGATATGGGGAATCAGAGGTGGGGAATTAGAGGTTGGGAATCAGAGGCAGGGAATCAGAGGCTGGGAATCAGATGCAGGGAATCAGATGCAGGGAATCAGAGGTGGGGAATCAGAGCTGGGGAATCAGAGGTGGGGAATCAGAGTTGGGGAATCAGAGTCGGGGACTTAGATATGGGGAAACAGAGGCAGGGAATCAGAGGCGGGGAAACAGACGCGGGGAATCAGAGGCGGGTATCAGAGCTGGGGAATCAGAGGCGGGGAATCAGAGTTGGGGAATCAGAGGCGGGGAATCAGAGGCGGGGAATCAGAGGCGGGGAATCAGAGGCGGGGAAACAGAGGCAGGGAATCAGATATGGGGAATCAGAGGTGGGGTATCAGGGGCAGGGAATCAGTGGCAGGGAATCAGAGGCGGGGAATCAGAGGCGGGGAATCAGAGGCAGGGAATCAGACACGGGGAATCAGATATGGGGAAACAGAGGCGGGGAATCAGAGGCGGGCAAACAGAGGCGGGGAATTAGATAAGGGGAATCAGAGGTGGGGAATCAGAGGTGGTGAATCAGAGATGGGGAATCACAGGCGGGGAATCAGAGGCAGGGAATAGAACGCGGGGAATCAGAGGCGGGGAATCAGAGCTGGGGAATCAGAGGCGGGGAATCATAGTTGGGAATCAGAGGCGGGGAATCAGATATGGGGAAACAGAGGCGGGGAATCAAAGGCGGGGAAACAGAGGCGGGGAATCAGATATGGGGAATCGGATGCGGGGAATCAGAGGTGGGGAATCAGAGCTGGGGAATCAGAGGCGGGGTATCAGAGTTGGGGCATCAGAGGTGGGGAATTAGATATGGGGAAACAGAGGCGGGGAATCAGAGGCGGGGAAACAGAGGTGGGGAATCAGATATGGGGAATCAGAGGTGGGGAATCAGAGGCAGGGAATCAGATGTGCGGAATCAGAGATGGGGAATCAGAGGCGGGGAATTAGAGCTGGGGAATCACAGGCGGGGAATCAGAGTTGGGGAATCAGAGGCGGGGAATCAGATATGGGGAAACAGAGTCGGGGAATCAGAGGCGGTGAAACAGAGGCGGGGAATCAGATATGGGGAATCAGAGGTGGGGAATCAGAGTTTGGGAATCAGAGGCGGGGAATCAGAGGCGGGGAAACAGAGGCAGGGAATCAGATATGGGGAATCAGAGGTGGGGTATCAGGGGCAGGGAATCAGTGGCGGGGAATCAGAGGCGGGGAATCAGAGGCGGGGAATCAGAGGCAGGGAATCAGACACGGGGAATCAGATATGGGGAAACAGAGGCGTGGAATCAGAGGCGGGCAAACAGAGGCGGGGAATTAGATAAGGGGAATCAGAGGTGGGGAATCAGAGGTGGTGAATCAGAGATGGGGAATCACAGGCGGGGAATCAGAGGCAGGGAATAGAACGCGGGGAATCAGAGGCGGGGAATCAGAGCTGGGG
Source organism: Narcine bancroftii (assembly GCF_036971445.1). Taxonomy (NCBI): domain Eukaryota; kingdom Metazoa; phylum Chordata; class Chondrichthyes; order Torpediniformes; family Narcinidae; genus Narcine; species Narcine bancroftii. Next base: position 3,527,821 of record NW_027211883.1, read on the forward strand.
AATCAGAGGCAGGGAATCATAGTTGGGAATCAGAGGCGGGGAATCAGATATGGGGAAACAGAGGCGGGGAATCAAAGGCGGGGAAACAGAGGCGGGGAATCAGATATGGGGAATCGTATGCGGGGAATCAGAGGTGGGGAATCAGAGCTGGGGAATCAGAGGCGGGGTATCAGAGTTGGGGCATCAGAGGTGGGGAATTAGATATGGGGAAACAGAGGCGGGGAATCAGAGGCGGGGAAACAGAGGTGGGGAATCAGATATGGGGAATCAGAGGTGGGGAATCAGAGGCAGGGAATCAGATGTGCGGAATCAGAGATGGGGAATCAGAGGCGGGGAATTAGAGCTGGGGAATCACAGGCGGGGAATCAGAGTTGGGGAATCAGAGGCGGGGAATCAGATATGGGGAAACAGAGTCGGGGAATCAGAGGCGGTGAAACAGAGGCGGGGAATCAGATATGGGGAATCAGAGGTGGGGAATCAGAGTTTGGGAATCAGAGGCCTGGAATCAGAGGCGGGGAATCAGAGGCAGGGAATCAGATGCGGGGAATCAGAGGAGGGGAATCAGAGCTGGGGAATCAGAGGCGGGGTATTAGAGTTGGGGAATCAGAGGCGGGGAATCAGACGCGGGGTATCAGAGGGGTGGAATCATAGCTGGCGAATCAGAGGCGGGGAATCAGAGGTGGGCAATCAGAGGCCGGGAATCAGAGGTGGTGAATCAGAGATGGGGAATCAGAGGCGGGGAATCAGTGGCAGGGAATCAGATATGGGGAATCAGAGGCGTGGAATCAGAGGCAGGGAATCAGACACGGGGAATCAGACACGGGGAATCAGAGGTGGGGAATCAGAGATGGGGAATCAGAGGCGGTGTATCAGAGATGGGGAATCAGAGGCGGGGAATCAGAGGCAGGAAATCAGACACGGGGATTCAGAGGCTGGGAATTAGATGGGGGGAATCAAAGGCGGGAAATCAGAGCTGGGGAATCAGAGGCAGGGAATCAGAGGCAGGGAATCAGATATGGGGAATCAGAGGCTGGGATTCGGAGGCGGGGAATCAGAGGCAGGGAATCAGACACGGGGAATCAGAGGTGGGGAATCAGAGATGGGGAATCAGAGGCGGGGAATCAGATATGGGGAATCGGATGCGAGGAATCAGAGGCGGGGAAACAGAGGTGGGGAATCAGATATGGGGAATCAGAGGTGGGGAATCAGAGGCAGGGAATCAGATGTGCGGAATCAGAGATGGGGAATCAGATGCAGGGAATCAGAATCAGAAGCGGGGAATCAGAGGCCGGGAATCAGAGGCCGGGATTCAGATGCCGGGAATAAGAGGAAGGTAATCAGAGGCAGTTGATCAAACACGGGGAATCAGAGGCTGGGAATCAGAGCTGGGGAATCACAGGCGGTGAATCAGAGATGGGGAATCAGAGGCGGGGAATCAGAGGCAGGGAATCAGATGCGGGGAATCAGAGGCGGGGAATCAGAGCTGGCAAATCAGAGGCGGGGAATCAGAGGTGGGCAATCAGAGGATGGGAATCAGATATGGGGAATCAGAGGCGGGGAATTAGAGCTGGGGAATCACAGGCGGAGAATCAGAGTTGGGGAATCAGAGGCGGGGAATCAGATATGGGGAAACAGAGTCGGGGAATCAGAGGCGGTGAAACAGAGGCGGGGAATCAGATATGGGGAATCAGAGGTGGGGAATCAGAGTTTGGGAATCAGAGGCCTGGAATCAGAGGCGGGGAATCAGAGGCAGGGAATCAGATGCGGGGAATCAGAGGAGGGGAATCAGAGCTGGGGAATCAGATATGGGGAAACAGGGGCGGGGAATCAGAGGCGGGGAAACAGAGGCGGGGAATCAGATATGGGGAATCAGAGGTGTGGAATCAGAGGTTGGGAATCAGAGGCGGGGAAACAGAGGAGGGGAATCAGATATGGGGAATCAGAGGTGGCGAATTAAAGGCGGTGAATCAGAGATGGGGAATCAGGGCAGGGAATCAGAGGCAGGGAATCAAACACGGGGAATCAGAGGCGGGGAATCAGAGCTGGGGAATCAGAGGCGGGGAATCATAGTTGGGAATCAGAGGCGGGGAATCAGATATGGGGAAACAGAGGCGGGGAATCAAAGGCGGGGAAACAGAGGCGGGGAATCAGATATGGGGAATCGGATGCGGGGAATCAGAGGTGGGGAATCAGAGCTGGGGAATCAGAGGCGGGGTATCAGAGTTGGGGCATCAGAGGTGGGGAATTAGATATGGGGAAACAGAGGCGGGGAATCAGAGGCGGGGAAACAGAGATGGGGAATCAGAGGCGGTGAATCAGAGATGGGGAATCAGAGGCGGGGAATCAGAGGCAGGAAATCAGACACGGGGATTCAGAGGCTGGGAATTAGACGGGGGGAATCAAAGGCGGGGAATCAGAGCTGGGGAATCAGAGGCAGGGAATCAGAGGCGGGGAATCAGATATGGGGAATCAGAGGCTGGGATTCGGAGGCGGGGAATCAGAGGCAGGGAATCAGACACGGGGAATCAGAGGTGGGGAATCAGAGATGGGGAATCAGAGGCGGGGAATCAGATATGGGGAATCGGATGCGGGGAATCAGAGGCGGGGAAACAGAGGTGGGGAATCAGATATGGGGAATCAGAGGTGGGGAATCAGAGGCAGGGAATCAGATGTGCGGAATCAGAGATGGGGAATCAGATGCAGGGAATCAGAATCAGAAGCGGGGAATCAGAGGCCGGGAATCAGAGGCCGGGATTCAGATGCCGGGAATAAGAGGAAGGTAATCAGAGGCAGGGGATCAAACACGGGGAATCAGAGGCTGGGAATCAGAGCTGGGGAATCACAGGCGGGGAATCAGAGATGGGGAATCAGAGGCGGGGAATCAGAGGCAGGGAATCAGATGCGGGGAATCAGAGGCGGGGAATCAGAGCTGGCGAATCAGAGGCGGGGAATCAGAGGTTGGCAATCAGAGGATGGGAATCAGATATGGGGAATCAGAGGCGGGGAGTTAGAGCTGGGGAATCACAGGCGGGGAATCAGAGTTGGGGAATCAGAGGCGGGGAATCAGATATGGGGAAACAGAGTCGGGGAATCAGAGGCGGTGAAACAGAGGCGGGGAATCAGATATGGGGAATCAGAGGTGGAGAATCAGAGTTTGGGAATCAGAGGCCTGGAATCAGAGGCGGGGAATCAGAGGCAGGGAATCAGATGCGGGGAATCAGAGGAGGGGAATCAGAGCTGGGGAATCAGAGGCGGGGTATTAGAGTTGGGGAATCAGAGGCGGGGAATCAGACGCGGGGTATCAGAGGGGTGGAATCATAGCTGGCGAATCAGAGGCGGGGAATCAGAGGTGGGCAATCAGAGGCCGGGAATCAGAGGTGGTGAATCAGAGATGGGGAATCAGAGGCGGGGAATCAGTGGCAGGGAATCAGATATGGGGAATCAGAGGCGTGGAATCAGAGGCAGGGAATCAGACACGGGGAATCAGACACGGGGAATCAGAGGTGGGGAATCAGAGATGGGGAATCAGAGGCGGTGAATCAGAGATGGGGAATCAGAGGCGGGGAATCAGAGGCAGGAAATCAGACACGGGGATTCAGAGGCTGGGAATTAGACGGGGGGAATCAAAGGCGGGGAATCAGAGCTGGGGAATCAGAGGCAGGGAATCAGAGGCGGGGAATCAGATATGGGGAATCAGAGGCTGGGATTCGGAGGCGGGGAATCAGAGGCAGGGAATCAGACACGGGGAATCAGAGGTGGGGAATCAGAGATGGGGAATCAGAGGCGGGGAATCAGAGGCAGGGAATCAGACGCGGGGAATCTGAGGCGGGGAATCAGAGCTGGGGAATCAGAGGTGGGGAATCAGAGTTGGGGACTCAGAGGCAGGGAATCGGATGTGCGGAATCAGAGATGGGGAATCAGATGTGGGGAATCAGAGGAATCAGAGATGGGGAATCAGAGGCGTGGAATCAGAGGCAGGAAATCAGACACGGGGATTCAGAGGCTGGGAATCAGACGGGGGGAATCAAAGGCGGGGAATCAGAGCTGGGGAATCAGAGGCAGGGAATCAGAGTTGGGGATTCAGAGACGGGGAATCAGATATGGGGAAACAGAGGCGGGGAATCAGAGGCGGGCAAACAGAGGCGGGGAATTAGATATGGGGAATCAGAGGTGGGGAATCAGAGGTGGTGAATCAGTGATGGGGAATCACAGGCGGGGAATCAGAGGCAGGGAATAGAACGCAGGGAATCAGACGCAGGGAATCAGAGCTGGGGAATCAGAGGCGGGGAATCATAGTTGGGAATCAGAGGCGGGGAATCAGATATGGGGAAACAGAGGCGGGGAATCAGAGGCGGGGAAACAGAGGCGGGGAATCAGATATGGGGAATCGGATGCGGGGAATCAGAGGCGGGGAATCAGAGCTGGGGAATCAGAGTTGGGGCATCAGAGGTGGGGAATTAGATATAGGGAAACAGAGGTGGGGAATCAGAGGCGGGGAAACAGAGGCGGGGAATCAGATATGGGGAATCAGAGGTGGGGAATCAGAGGCAGGGAATCAGATGTGCGGAATCAGAGATGGGGAATCAGAGGCAGGGAATCAGAATCAGAAGCGGGGAATCAGAGGCCGGGAATCATAGGCCGGGAATCAGATGCTGGGAATAAGAGGCCGGGAATCAGAGGTGGGGAATCAGAGTCCGGGAATCAGAGATGGGGATTCAGAGGTGGGGAATGAGATATGGAGAATCAGAGGCGGGGAATCAGAGGCCGGGAAACAGAGGTGGGGAATCAGATATGGGGAATCAGAGGTGGCGAATCAAAGGCGGTGAATCAGAGATGGGGAATCAGAGGCGGGGAATCAGAGGCAGGGAATCAGATGCGGGGAATCAGAGGCGGGGAATCAGAGCTGGCGAATCAGAGGCGGGGAATCAGAGGTGGGCAATCAGAGGCGGGGAATCAGATATGGGGAATCAGAGGCGGGGAATCAGAGGCGGGGAAACAGAGGCGGGGAATCAAATATAGGGAATCAGAGGTGGGGAATCAGAGGTTGTGAATCAGAGATGGGGAATCAAGGCGGGGAATCAGAGGCAGGGAATCAGACACGGGGAATCAGAGGCGGGGATTCAGAGCTGGGGAATCAGAGGCGGGGAATCAGAGTTGGGGAATCAGAGGCAGGGAATCAGATATGGGGAATCAGAGGCGGGGAATCAGAGGCGGGGAAACAGAGGCGGGGAATCAGATATGGGGAATCAGTAGTGGGGAATCAGGGGCAGGGAATCAGTGGCAGGGAATCAGAGGCGGGGAATCAGAGGCGGGGAATCAGAGGCAGGGAATCAGACACGGGGAATCAGAGGCGGGGAATCAGAGATGGGGAATCAGAGGCGGGGAATCAGAGGCAGGGAATCGGACGCCGGGAATCAGAGTCGGGGAATCAGAGCTGGGGAATCAGAGGCGGGGAATCAGAGTTGGGGAATCAGAGGCGGGGAATCAGATATGGGGAAATGGAGGCGGGGAATCAGATATGGGGAATCAGAGGTGTGGAATCAGAGGTTGGGAATCAGAGGAAGGGAATCAGAGGCGGGGAATCAGATATGTGGAATCAGAGGTGGCGAATCAAAGGCGGTGAAACAGAGATGGGGTATCAGGGCAGGGAATCAGAGGCAGGGAATCAAACACGGGGAATCAGAGCTGGGGAATCAGAGGCGGGGAATCAGAGTTGGGAATCAGAGGCGGGGAATCAGAGGCGGGGAAACAGAGGCGGGGAATCAGATATGGGGAATCAGAGGTGGGGAATCAGAGGCAGGGAATCAGATGTGCGGAATCAGAGATGGGGAATCAGAGGCAGGGAAACAGAATCAGAAGCAGGGAATCAGAGGCCGGAAATCAGAGGCCGGAATCAGATGCTGGGAATCAGAGGCCTGGAATCAGAGGCGGGGAATCAGAGGCAGGGAATCAGATGCGGGGAATCAGAGGCGGGGAATCAGAGCTGGGGAATCAGAGGCGGGGTATTAGAGTTGGGGAATCAGATGCGGGGAATCAGATATGGGGAAACAGAGGTAGGGAATCAGAGGCGGGGAAACAGAGGCAGGGAATCAGATATGGGGAATCAGAGGCGGGGAATCAGAGGTGGGGAATCATAGGCAGGGAATCGGATGTGCGGAATCAGAGATGGGGAATCAGAGGCCGGGAATCAGAGGTGGTGAATCAGAGATGGGGAATCAGAGGCAGGGAATCAGAGGCAGGGTATCAGACGCGGGGAATCAGAGGTGGGCAATCAGAGGCGGGGAAACAGATATGGGGAATCAGAGGCGGGGAATCAGAGGCGGGGAAACAGAGGCGGGGAATCAGATATGGGGAATCAGTGGTGGGGAATCAGGGGCAGGGAATCAGTGGCAGGGAATCAGAGGCGGGGAATCAGAGGCGGGGAATCAGAGGCAGGGAATCAGACACGGGGAATCAGAGGCGGGGAATCAGAGATGGGGAATCAGAGGCGGGGAATCAGAGGCAGGGAATCGGACGCCGGGAATCAGAGTCGGGGAATCAGAGCTGTGGAATCAGAGGCGGGGAATCAGAGTTGGGGAATCAGAGGCGGGGAATCAGATATGGGGAAATGGAGGCGGGGAATCAGATATGGGGAATCAGAGGTGTGGAATCAGAGGTTCGGAATCAGAGGAAGGGAATCAGAGTCGGGGAAACAGAGGCGGGGAATCAGATATGTGGAATCAGAGGTGGCGAATCAGGGGCAGGGAATCAGTGGCAGGGAATCAGAGGTGGGGAATCAGAGGCGGGGAATCAGAGGCAGGGAATCAGACACGGGGAATCAGAGGCGGGGAATCAGAGATGGGGAATCAGAGGCAGGGAATCAGACACGGGGAATCAGAGGCGGGGATTCAGAGCTGGGGAATCAGAGGCGGGGAATCAGAGTTGGGGAATCAGAGGCAGGGAATCAGATATGGGGAATCAGAGGCGTGGAATCAGAGGCGGGGAAACAGAGGCGGGGAATCAGATATGGGGAATCAGTGGTGGGGAATCAGGGGCAGGGAATCAGTGGCAGGGAATCAGAGGCGGGGAATCAGAGGCGGGGAATCAGAGGCAGGGAATCAGACACGGGGAATCAGAGGCGGGGAATCAGAGATGGGGAATCAGAGGCGGGGAATCAGAGGCAGGGAATCGGACGCCGGGATTCAGAGTCAGGGAATCAGAGCTGGGGAATCAGAGGCGGGGAATCAGAGTTGGGGAATCAGAGGCGGGGAATCAGATATGGGGAAATGGAGGCGGGGAATCAGATATGGGGAATCAGAGGTGTGGAATCAGAGGTTCGGAATCAGAGGAAGGGAATCAGAGTCGGGGAAACAGAGGCGGGGAATCAGATATGTGGAATGAGAGGTGGCGAATCAAAGGCGGTGAAACAGAGATGGGGAATTAGGCAGGGAATCAGAGGCAGGGAATCAAACACGGGGAATCAGAGCTGGGGAATCAGAGGCGGGGAATCAGAGTTGGGAATCAGAGGCGGGGAATCAAATATAGGGAATCAGAGGTGGGGAATCAGAGGCAGGGAATCAGACACGGGGAATCAGAGGCGGGGATTCAGAGCTGGGGAATCAGAGGCGGGGAATCAGAGTTGGGGAATCAGAGGCAGGGAATCAGATATGGGGAATCAGAGGCGGGGAATCAGAGGCGGGGAAACAGAGGCGGGGAATCAGATATGGGGAATCAGTGGTGGGGAATCAGGGGCAGGGAATCAGTGGCAGGGAATCAGAGGCGGGGAATCAGAGGCGGGGAATCAGAGGCAGGGAATCAGACACGGGGAATCAGAGGCGGGGAATCAGAGATGGGGAATCAGAGGCGGGGAATCAGAGGCAGGGAATCGGACGCCGGGAATCAGAGTCGGGGAATCAGAGCTGTGGAATCAGAGGCGGGGAATCAGAGTTGGGGAATCAGAGGCGGGGAATCAGATATGGGGAAATGGAGGCGGGGAATCAGATATGGGGAATCAGAGGTGTGGAATCAGAGGTTCGGAATCAGAGGAAGGGAATCAGAGTCGGGGAAACAGAGGCGGGGAATCAGATATGTGGAATCAGAGGTGGCGAATCAGGGGCAGGGAATCAGTGGCAGGGAATCAGAGGTGGGCAATCAGAGGCGGGGAATCAGAGGCAGGGAATCAGACACGGGGAATCAGAGGCGGGGAATCAGAGATGGGGAATCAGAGGCAGGGAATCAGACACGGGGAATCAGAGGCGGGGATTCAGAGCTGGGGAATCAGAGGCGGGGAATCAGAGTTGGGGAATCAGAGGCAGGGAATCAGATATGGGGAATCAGAGGCGGGGAATCAGAGGCGGGGAAACAGAGGCGGGGAATCAGATATGGGGAATCAGTGGTGGGGAATCAGGGGCAGGGAATCAGTGGCAGGGAATCAGAGGCGGGGAATCAGAGGCGGGGAATCAGAGATGGGGAATCAGAGGCGGGGAATCAGAGGCAGGGAATCGGATGCCGGGAATCAGAGTCGGGGAATCAGAGCTGGGGAATCAGAGGCGGGGAATCAGAGTTGGGGAATCAGAGGCGGGGAATCAGATATGGGGAATCAGAGGCTGGGATTCGGAGGCGGGGAATCAGAGGCAGGGAATCAGACACGGGGAATCAGAGGTGGGGAATCAGAGATGGGGAATCAGAGGCGGGGAATCAGAGGCAGGGAATCAGACGCGGGGAATCTGAGGCGGGGAATCAGAGCTGGGGAATCAGAGGTGGGGAATCAGAGTTGGGGAATCAGAGGCAGGGAATCGGATGTGCGGAATCAGAGATGGGGAATCAGATGTGGGGAATCAGAGGAATCAGAGATGGGGAATCAGAGGCGGGGAATCAGAGGCAGGAAATCAGACACGGGGATTCAGAGGCTGGGAATCAGACGGGGGGAATCAAAGGCGGGGAATCAGAGCTGGGGAATCAGAGGCAGGGAATCAGAGTTGGGGATTTAGAGTCGGGGAATCAGATATGGGGAAACAGAGGCGGGGAATCAGAGGCGGGCAAACAGAGGCGGGGAATTAGATATGGGGAATCAGAGGTGGGGAATCAGAGGTGGTGAATCAGTGATGGGGAATCACAGGCGGGGAATCAGAGGCAGGGAATAGAACGCAGGGAATCAGACGCAGGGAATCAGAGCTGGGGAATCAGAGGCGGGGAATCATAGTTGGGAATCAGAGGCGGGGAATCAGATATGGGGAAACAGAGGGGGGGAATCAGAGGCGGGGAAACAGAGGCGGGGAATCAGAGCTGGGGAGTCAGAGGCGGGGAATCAGAGTTGGGGCATCAGAGGTGGGGAATTAGATATAGGGAAACAGAGGTGGGGAATCAGAGGCGGGGAAACAGAGGCGGGGAATCAGATATGGGGAATCAGAGGTGGGGAATCAGAGGCAGGGAATCAGATGTGCGGAATCAGAGATGGGGAATCAGAGGCAGGGAATCAGAATCAGAAGCGGGGAATCAGAGGCCGGGAATCAAAGGCCGGGAATCAGATGCTGGGAATAAGAGGCCGGGAATCAGAGGTGGGGAATCAGAGTCCGGGAATCAGAGATGGGGATTCAGATGCGGGGAATGAGATATGGAGAATCAGAGGCGGGGAATCAGAGGCCGGGAAACAGAGGTGGGGAATCAGATATGGGGAATCAGAGGTGGCGAATCAAAGGCGGTGAATCAGAGATGGGGAATCAGAGGTGGGCAATCAGAGGCGGGGAATCAGATATGGGGAATCAGAGGCGGGGAATCAGAGGCGGGGAAACAGAGGTGGGGAATCAGATATGGGGAAACAGAGGTGGCGAATCAAAGGCGGTGAATCAGAGATGGGGAATCAGAGGCGGGGAATCAGAGGCAGGGAATCAAAAATGGGGAATCAGAGGCGGGGAAGCAGAGTAGGAGAATCAGAGGTGGGGAATCAGATATGGGGAAACAGGGGCGGGGAATCAGAGGCGGGGAAACAGAGGCGGGGAATCAGATATGGGGAATCAGAGGTGTGGAATCAGAGGTTGGGAATCAGAGGCGGGGAAACAGAGGAGGGGAATCAGATATGGGGAATCAGAGGTGGCGAATTAAAGGCGGTGAATCAGAGGCGGGGAATCAGAGGCGGGGAATCAGAGGCAGGAAATCCGATGTGCGGAATCGGAGATGGGGAATCAGAGGCAGGGAATCAGAGGCGGGGAATCAGAGGCGGGGAATCAGAGGCCGGGAATCAGATATGGGGAAACAGAGGCGGGGAATCAGAGGCGGGGAAACAGAGGCGGGGAATCAGATATGGGGAATCAGAGGTGGGGAATCAGAGGTTGGGAATCAGAGGCAGGGAATCAGAGGCTGGGAATCAGATGCAGGGAATCAGATGCAGGGAATCAGAGGCGGGGAATCAGAGCTGGGGAATCAGAGGTGGGGAATCAGAGTTGGGGAATCAGAGTCGGGGACTTAGATATGGGGAAACAGAGGCAGGGAATCAGAGGCGGGGAAACAGACGCGGGGAATCAGAGGCGGGTATCAGAGCTGGGGAATCAGAGGCGGGGAATCAGAGTTGGGGAATCAGAGGCGGGGAATAAGAGGCGGGGAATCAGATATGGGGAATCAGAGGTGGCGAATCAAAGGCGGTGAAACAGAGATGGGGAATCAGGGGCGTGGAATCAGAGGCAGGGAATTAGATGTGGTGAATCAGAGATGGGGAATCAGAGGCAGGGAATCAGAATCAGAAGCGGGGTATCAGAGGCCGGGAATCAGAGGAAGTTAATCAGAGGCAGGGGATCAAACACGGGGAATCAGAGGCTGGGAATCAGAGCTTGGGAATCACAGGCGGGGAATCAGAGATGGGGAATCAGAGGCGGGGAATCAGAGGCAGGGAATCAGATGCGGGGAATCAGAGGCGGGGAATCAGAGCTGGCAAATCAGAGGCGGGGAATCAGAGGTGGGCAATCAGAGGATGGGAATCAGATATGGGGAATCAGAGGCGGGGAATTAGAGCTGGGGAATCACAGGCGGGGAATCAGAGTTGGGGAATCAGAGGCGGGGAATCAGATATGGGGAAACAGAGTCGGGGAATCAGAGGCGGTGAAACAGAGGCGGGGAATCAGATATGGGGAATCAGAGGTGGGGAATCAGAGGTTGGGAATCAGAGGCCTGGAATCAGAGGCGGGGAATCAGAGGCAGGGAATCAGATGCGGGGAATCAGAGGAGGGGAATCAGAGCTGGGGAATCAGAGGCGGGGTATTAGAGTTGGGGAATCAGAGGCGGGGAATCAGACGCGGGGAATCAGAGGGGGGGAATCATAGCTGGCAAATCAGAGGCGTGGAATCAGAGGTGGGCAATCAGAGGCCGGGAATCAGAGGTGGTGAATCAGAGATGGGGAATCAGAGGCGGGGAATCAGTGGCAGGGAATCAGATATGGGGAATCAGAGGCGTGGAATCAGAGGCAGGGAATCAGACACGGGGAATCAGACACGGGGAATCAGAGGTGGGGAATCAGAGATGGGGAATCAGAGGCGGTGAATCAGAGATGGGGAATCAGAGGCGGGGAATCAGAGGCAGGAAATCAGACACGGGGATTCAGAGGCTGGGAATTAGACGGGGGAATCAAAGGCGGGGAATCAGAGCTGGGGAATCAGAGGCAGGGAATCAGAGGCGGGGAATCAGATATGGGGAATCAGAGGCTGGGATTCGGAGGCGGGGAATCAGAGGCAGGGAATCAGACATGGGGAATCAGAGGTGGGGAATCAGAGATGGGGAATCAGAGGCGGGGAATCAGAGGCAGGGAATCAGACGCGGGGAATCTGAGGCGGGGAATCAGAGCTGGGGAATCAGAGGTGGGGAATCAGAGTTGGGGAATCAGAGGCAGGGAATCGGATGTGCGGAATCAGAGATGGGGAATCAGATGTGGGGAATCAGAGGAATCAGAGATGGGGAATCAGAGGCGGGGAATCAGAGGCAGGAAATCAGACACGGGGATTCAGAGGCTGGGAATCAGACGGGGGGAATCAAAGGCGGGGAATCAGAGCTGGGGAATCAGAGGCAGGGAATCAGAGTTGGGGATTCAGAGACGGGGAATCAGATATGGGGAAACAGAGGCGGGGAATCAGAGGCGGGCAAACAGAGGCGGGGAATTAGATATGGGGAATCAGAGGTGGGGAATCAGAGGTGGTGAATCAGTGATGGGGAATCACAGGCGGGGAATCAGAGGCAGGGAATAGAACGCAGGGAATCAGACGCAGGGAATCAGAGCTGGGGAATCAGAGGCGGGGAATCATAGTTGGGAATCAGAGGCGGGGAATCAGATATGGGGAAACAGAGGCGGGGAATCAGAGGCGGGGAAACAGAGGCGGGGAATCAGATATGGGGAATCGGATGCGGGGAATCAGAGGCGGGGAATCAGAGCTGGGGAGTCAGAGGCGGGGAATCAGAGTTGGGGCATCAGAGGTGGGGAATTAGATATAGGGAAACAGAGGTGGGGAATCAGAGGCGGGGAAACAGAGGCGGGGAATCAGATATGGGGAATCAGAGGTGGGGAATCAGAGGCAGGGAATCAGATGTGCGGAATCAGAGATGGGGAATCAGAGGCAGGGAATCAGAATCAGAAGCGGGGAATCAGAGGCCGGGAATCAAAGGCCGGGAATCAGATGCTGGGAATAAGAGGCCGGGAATCAGAGGTGGGGAATCAGAGTCCGGGAATCAGAGATGGGGATTCAGAGGCGGGGAATGAGATGTGGAGAATCAGAGGCGGGGAATCAGAGGCCGGGAAACAGAGGTGGGGAATCAGATATGGGGAATCAGAGGTGGCGAATCAAAGGCGGTGAATCAGAGATGGGGAATCAGAGGCGGGGAATCAGAGGCAGGGAATCAGATGCGGGGAATCAGAGGCGGGGAATCAGAGCTGGCGAATCAGAGGCGGGGAATCAGAGGTGGGCAATCAGAGGCGGGGAATCAGATATGGGGAATCAGAGGCGGGGAATCAGAGGCGGGGAAACAGAGGTGGGGAATCAGATATGGGGAAACAGAGGTGGCGAATCAAAGGCGGTGAATCAGAGATGGGGAATCAGAGGCGGGGAATCAGAGGCAGGGAATCAAAAACGGGGAATCAGAGGCGGGGAAGCAGAGTAGGAGAATCAGAGGTGGGGAATCAGATATGGGGAAACAGGGGCGGGGAATCAGAGGCGGGGAAACAGAGGCGGGGAATCAGATATGGGGAATCAGAGGTGTGGAATCAGAGGTTGGGAATCAGAGGCGGGGAAACAGAGGAGGGGAATCAGATATGAGGAATCAGAGGTGGCGAATTAAAGGCGGTGAATCAGAGATGGGGAATCAGGGCAGGGAATCAGAGGCAGGGAATCGAACACGGGGAATCAGAGGCGTGGAATCAGAGCTGGGGAATCAGAGGCGGGGATTCAGAGTTGGGGAATCAGAGGCGGGGAATCAGAGGCGGGGAAACAGGCGGGGAATCAGATATGGGGAATCAGAGGTGGGGAATCAGAGGTTGGGAATCAGAAGCAGGGAATCAGAGGCGGGGAATCAGAGGCGGGGAATCAGAGGCAGGAAATCCGATGTGCGGAATCGGAGATGGGGAATCAGAGGCAGGGAATCAGAGGCGGGGAATCAGAGGCGGGGAATCAGAGGCCGGGAATCAGATATGGGGAAACAGAGGCGGGGAATCAGAGGCGGGGAAACAGAGGCGGGGAATCAGATATGGGGAATCAGAGGTGGGGAATCAGAGGTTGGGAATCAGAGGCAGGGAATCAGAGGCTGGGAATCAGATGCAGGGAATCAGATGCAGGGAATCAGAGGCGGGGAATCAGAGCTGGGGAATCAGAGGTGGGGAATCAGAGTTGGGGAATCAGAGTCGGGGACTTAGATATGGGGAAACAGAGGCAGGGAATCAGAGGCGGGGAAACAGACGCGGGGAATCAGAGGCGGGTATCAGAGCTGGGGAATCAGAGGCGGGGAATCAGAGTTGGGGAATCAGAGGCGGGGAATCAGAGGCGGGGAATCAGAGGCGGGGAATCAGAGGCGGGGAAACAAAGGCAGGGAATCAGAGGCGGGGAATCAGAGGCAGGGAATCAGATATGGGGAATCAGAGGTGGGGTATCAGGGGCAGGGAATCAGTGGCAGGGAATCAGAGGCGGGGAATCAGAGGCGGGGAATCAGAGGCAGGGAATCAGACACGGGGAATCAGATATGGGGAAACAGAGGCGGGGAATCAGAGGCGGGCAAACAGAGGCGGGGAATTAGATAAGGGGAATCAGAGGTGGGGAATCAGAGGTGGTGAATCAGAGATGGGGAATCACAGGCGGGGAATCAGAGGCAGGGAATAGAACGCGGGGAATCAGAGGCGGGGAATCAGAGCTGGGGAATCAGAGGCGGGGAATCATAGTTGGGAATCAGAGGCGGGGATTCAGATATGGGGAAACAGAGGCGGGGAATCAAAGGCGGGGAAACAGAGGCGGGGAATCATAGTTGGGAATCAGAGGCGGGGATTCAGATATGGGGAAACAGAGGCGGGGAATCAAAGGCGGGGAAACAGAGGCGGGGAATCAGTGGCAGGGAATCAGATATGGGGAATCAGAGGCGTGGAATCAGAGGCAGGGAATCAGACACGGGGAATCAGACACGGGGAATCAGAGGTGGGGAATCAGAGATGGGGAATCAGAGGCGGTGAATCAGAGATGGGGAATCAGAGGCGGGGAATCAGAGGCAGGAAATCAGACACGGGGATTCAGAGGCTGGGAATTAGACGGGGGGAATCAAAGGCGGGGAATCAGAGCTGGGGAATCAGAGGCAGGGAATCAGAGGCGGGGAATCAGATATGGGGAATCAGAGGCTGGGATTCGGAGGCGGGGAATCAGAGGCAGGGAATCAGACACGGGGAATCAGAGGTGGGGAATCAGAGATGGGGAATCAGAGGCGGGGAATCAGAGGCAGGGAATCAGACGCGGGGAATCTGACGCGGGGAATCAGAGCTGGGGAATCAGAGGTGGGGAATCAGAGTTGGGGAATCAGAGGCAGGGAATCGGATGTGCGGAATCAGAGATGGGGAATCAGATGTGGGGAATCAGAGGAATCAGAGATGGGGAATCAGAGGCGGGGAATCAGAGGCAGGAAATCAGACACGGGGATTCAGAGGCTGGGAATCAGACGGGGGGAATCAAAGGCGGGGAATCAGAGCTGGGGAATCAGAGGCAGGGAATCAGAGTTGGGGATTCAGAGACGGGGAATCAGATATGGGGAAACAGAGGCGGGGAATCAGAGGCGGGCAAACAGAGGCGGGGAATTAGATATGGGGAATCAGAGGTGGGGAATCAGAGGTGGTGAATCAGTGATGGGGAATCACAGGCGGGGAATCAGAGGCAGGGAATAGAACGCAGGGAATCAGACGCAGGGAATCAGAGCTGTGGAATCAGAGGCGGGGAATCATAGTTGGGAATCAGAGGCGGGGAATCAGATATGGGGAAACAGAGGCGGGGAATCAGAGGCGGGGAAACAGAGGCGGGGAATCAGATATGGGGAATCGGATGCGGGGAATCAGAGGCGGGGAATCAGAGCTGGGGAATCAGAGTTGGGGCATCAGAGGTGGGGAATTAGATATAGGGAAACAGAGGTGGGGAATCAGAGGCGGGGAAACAGAGGCGGGGAATCAGATATGGGGAATCAGAGGTGGGGAATCAGAGGCAGGGAATCAGATGTGCGGAATCAGAGATGGGGAATCAGAGGCAGGGAATCAGAATCAGAAGCGGGGAATCAGAGGCCGGGAATCATAGGCCGGGAATCAGATGCTGGGAATAAGAGGCCGGGAATCAGAGGTGGGGAATCAGAGTCCGGGAATCAGAGATGGGGATTCAGAGGCGGGGAATGAGATATGGAGAATCAGAGGCGGGGAATCCGAGGCCGGGAAACAGAGGTGGGGAATCAGATATGGGGAATCAGAGGTGGCGAATCAAAGGCGGTGAATCAGAGATGGGGAATCAGAGGCGGGGAATCAGAGGCAGGGAATCAGATGCGGGGAATCATAGGCGGGGAATCAGAGCTGGCGAATCAGAGGCGGGGAATCAGAGGTGGGCAATCAGAGGCGGGGAATCAGATATGGGGAATCAGAGGCGGGGAATCAGAGGCGGGGAAACAGAGGCGGGGAATCAAATATAGGGAATCAGAGGTGGGGAATCAGAGGTTGTGAATCAGAGATGGGGAATCAAGGCGGGGAATCAGAGGCAGGGAATCAGACACGGGGAATCAGAGGCGGGGATTCAGAGCTGGGGAATCAGAGGCGGGGAATCAGAGTTGGGGAATCAGAGGCAGGGAATCAGATATGGGGAATCAGAGGCGGGGAATCAGAGGCGGGGAAACAGAGGCGGGGAATCAGATATGGGGAATCAGTGGTGGGGAATCAGGGGCAGGGAATCAGTGGCAGGGAATCAGAGGCGGGGAATCAGAGGCGGGGAATCAGAGGCAGGGAATCAGACACGGGGAATCAGAGGCGGGGAATCAGAGATGGGGAATCAGAGGCGGGGAATCAGAGGCAGGGAATCGGACGCCGGGATTCAGAGTCGGGGAATCAGAGCTGGGGAATCAGAGGCGGGGAATCAGAGTTGGGGAATCAGAGGCGGGGAATCAGATATGGGGAAATGGAGGCGGGGAATCAGATATGGGGAATCAGAGGTGTGGAATCAGAGGTTGGGAATCAGAGGAAGGGAATCAGAGTCGGGGAAACAGAGGCGGGGAATCAGATATGTGGAATCAGAGGTGGCGAATCAAAGGCGGTGAAACAGAGATGGGGTATCAGGGCAGGGAATCAGAGGCAGGGAATCAAACACGGGGAATCAGAGCTGGGGAATCAGAGGCGGGGAATCAGAGTTGGGAATCAGAGGCGGGGAATCAGAGGCGGGGAAACAGAGGCGGGGAATCAGATATGGTGAATCAGAGGTGGGGAATCAGAGGTTGGGAATCAGAGGCAGGGAATCAGAGGCGGGGAATGAGAGGCGGGGAATCAGAGGAAGGGAATCAGATGTGCGGAATCGGAGATGGGGAATCAGAGGCAGGGAATCAGAGGCGGGGAATCAGAGGCGGGGAATCAGAGGCCGGGAATCAGATATGGGGAAACTGAGGCGGGGAATCCGAGGCGGGGAAACAGAGTCGGGGAATCAGATATGGGGAATCAGAGGTGGGGAATCAGAGGTTGGGAATCAGAGGCAGGGAATCAGAGGCTTGGAATCAGATGCAGGGAATCAGATGCGGGGTATCAGAGGCGGGGAATCAGAGCTGGGGAATCAGAGGTGGGGAATCAGATTTGGGGAATCAGAGGTGGGGACTTAGATATTGGGAAACAGAGGTGGGGAATCAGAGGCGGGGAAACAGAGGCGGGGAATCAGATATGGGGAATCAGAGGTGGGGAATCAGAGGCAGGGAATCAGATGTGCGGAATCAGAGATGGGGAATCAGAGGCAGGGAAACAGAATCAGAAGCAGGGAATCAGAGGACGGAAATCAGAGGCCGGAATCA
Source organism: Narcine bancroftii (assembly GCF_036971445.1). Classification (NCBI taxonomy): domain Eukaryota; kingdom Metazoa; phylum Chordata; class Chondrichthyes; order Torpediniformes; family Narcinidae; genus Narcine; species Narcine bancroftii. The sequence continues at coordinate 3,545,320 of NW_027211883.1, forward strand.
GATGCTGGGAATCAGAGGCCTGGAATCAGAGGCGGGGAATCAGAGGCAGGGAATCAGATGCGGGGAATCAGAGGCGGGGAATCAGAGCTGGGGAATCAGAGGCGGGGTATTAGAGTTGGGGAATCAGAGGCGGGGAATCAGATATGGGGAAACAGAGGTAGGGAATCAGAGGCGGGGAAACAGAGGCAGGGAATCAGATATGGGGAATCAGAGGCGGGGAATCAGAGGTGGGGAATCATAGGCAGGGAATCGGATGTGCGGAATCAGAGATGGGGAATCAGAGGCCGGGAATCAGAGGTGGTGAATCAGAGATGGGGAATCAGAGGCAGGGAATCAGAGGCAGGGTATCAGACGCGGGGAATCAGAGGTGGGCAATCAGAGGCGGGGAATCAGATATGGGGAATAAGAGGCGGGGAATCAGAGGCGGGGAAACAGAGGCGGGGAATCAGATATGGGGAATCAGAGGTGGGGCATCAGAGGTTGTTAATCACAGATGGGGAATCAGAGGCGGGGAATCAGAGGCAGGGAATCAGATGCGGGGAATCAGAGGCGGGGATTCAGAGCTGGGGAATCAGAAGCGGGGAATCAGAGTTGGGGAATCAGAGGCGGGGAATCAGATATGGGGAATCAGAGGCAGGGAATCAGAGGCGGGGAATCAGAGGCAGGGAATCAGACGCGGGGAATCTGAGGCGGGGAATCAGAGCTGGGGAATCAGAGGTGGGGAATCAGAGTTGGGGAATCAGAGGCAGGGAATTGGATGTGCGGAATCAGAGATCGGGAATCAGAGGTAGGGAATCAGAGGTGGTGAATCAGAGATGGGGAATCACAGGCGGGGAATCAGAGGCAGGGAATAGAACGCGGGGAATCAGAGGCAGGGAATCAGAGCTGGGGAATACGAGCGGGGAATCATAGTTGGGAATCAGAGGCGGGAATCAGATATGGGGAAACAGAGGCGGGGAATCAGAGGCGGGGAAACAGAGGCGGGGAATCAGATATGGGGAATCGGATGCAGGGAATCAGAGGCGGGGAATCAGAGCTGGGGAATCAGAGGCGGGGAATCAGAGTTGGGGCATCAGAGGTGGGGAATTAGATATAGGGAAACAGAGGCGGGGAATCAGAGGCGGGGAAACAGAGGCGGGGAATCAGATATGGGGAATCAGAGGTGGGGAATCAGAGGCAGGGAATCAGATGTTCGGAATCAGAGATGGGGAATCAGAGGCAGGGAATCAGAATCAGAAGCGGGGAATCAGAGGCCGGGAATCAGAGGCCGGGAATCAGATGCTGGGAATAAGAGGCCGGGAATCAGAGGAGGGGAATCAGAGTCCGGGAATCAGAGATGGGGATTCAGAGGCGGGGAATCAGATATGGAGAATCAGAGATGGGGAATCAGAGGCGGGGAATCAGAGGCAGGGAATCGGACGCCGGGAATCAGAGGCGGGGAATCAGAGCTGGGGAATCAGAGGCGGGGAATCAGAGTTGGGGAATCAGAGGCGGGGAATCAGATATGGGGAAATAGAGGCGGGGAATCAGATATGGGGAATCAGAGGTGTGGAATCAGAGGTTGGGAATCAGAGGCAGGGAATCAGAGGCGGGGAAACAGAGGCGGGGAATCAGATATGGGGAATCAGAGGTGGCGAATCAAAGGCGGTGAAACAGAGATGGGGAATCAGGGGCGTGGAATCAGAGGCAGGGAATTAGATGTGGTGAATCAGAGATGGGGAATCAGAGGCAGGGAATCAGAATCAGAAGCGGGGTATCAGAGGCCGGGAATCAGAGGAAGGTAATCAGAGGCAGGGGATCAAACACGGGGAATCAGAGGCTGGGAATCAGAGCTGGGGAATCACAGGCGGGGAATCAGAGATGGGGAATCAGAGGCGGGGAATCAGAGGCAGGGAATCAGATGCGGGGAATCAGAGGCGGGGAATCAGAGCTGGCAAATCAGAGGCGGGGAATCAGAGGTGGGCAATCAGAGGATGGGAATCAGATATGGGGAATCAGAGGCGGGGAATTAGAGCTGGGGAATCACAGGCGGGGAATCAGAGTTGGGGAATCAGAGGCGGGGAATCAGATATGGGGAAACTGAGTCGGGGAATCAGAGGCGGTGAAACAGAGGCGGGGAATCAGATATTGGGAATCAGAGGTGGGGAATCAGAGGTTGGGAATCAGAGGCCTGGAATCAGAGGCGGGGAATCAGAGGCAGGGAATCAGATGCGGGGAATCAGAGGAGGTGAATCAGAGCTGGGGAATCAGAGGCGGGGTATTAGAGTTGGGGAATCAGAGGCGGGGAACCAGACGCGGGGAATCAGAGGGGGGGAATCATAGCTGGCGAATCAGAGGCGGGGAATCAGAGGTGGGCAATCAGAGGCCGGGAATCAGAGGTGGTGAATCAGAGATGGGGAATCAGAGGCGGGGAATCAGTGGCAGGGAATCAGATATGGGGAATCAGAGGCGTGGAATCAGAGGCAGGGAATCAGACACGGGGAATCAGACACGGGGAATCAGAGGTGGGGAATCAGAGATGGGGAATCAGAGGCGGTGAATCAGAGATGGGGAATCAGAGGCGGGGAATCAGAGGCAGGAAATCAGACACGGGGATTCAGAGGCTGGGAATTAGACGGGGGGAATCAAAGGCGGGGAATCAGAGCTGGGGAATCAGAGGCAGGGAATCAGAGGCGGGGAATCAGATATGGGGAATCAGAGGCTGGGATTCGGAGGCGGGGAATCAGAGGCAGGGAATCAGACACGGGGAATCAGAGGTGGGGAATCAGAGATGGGGAATCAGAGGCGGGGAATCAGAGGCAGGGAATCAGACGCTGGGAATCTGAGGCGGGGAATCAGAGCTGGGGAATCAGAGGTGGGGAATCAGAGTTGGGGAATCAGAGGCAGGGAATCGGATGTGCGGAATCAGAGATGGGGAATCAGATGTGGGGAATCAGAGGAATCAGAGATGGGGAATCAGAGGCGGGGAATCAGAGGCAGGAAATCAGACACGGGGATTCAGAGGCTGGGAATCAGACGGGGGGAATCAAAGGCGGGGAATCAGAGCTGGGGAATCAGAGGCAGGGAATCAGAGTTGGGGATTCAGAGACGGGGAATCAGATATGGGGAAACAGAGGCGGGGAATCAGAGGCGGGCAAACAGAGGCGGGGAATTAGATATGGGGAATCAGAGGTGGGGAATCAGAGGTGGTGAATCAGTGATGAGGAATCACAGGCGGTGAATCAGAGGCAGGGAATAGAACGCAGGGAATCAGACGCAGGGAATCAGAGCTGGGGAATCAGAGGCGGGGAATCATAGTTGGGAATCAGAGGCGGGGAATCAGATATGGGGAAACAGAGGCGGGGAATCAGAGGCGGGGAAACAGAGGCGGGGAATCAGATATGGGGAATCGGATGCGGGGAATCAGAGGCGGGGAATCAGAGCTGGGGAGTCAGAGGCGGGGAATCAGAGTTGGGGCATCAGAGGTGGGGAATTAGATATAGGGAAACAGAGGTGGGGAATCAGAGGCGGGGAAACAGAGGCGGGGAATCAGATATGGGGAATCAGAGGTGGGGAATCAGAGGCAGGGAATCAGATGTGCGGAATCAGAGATGGGGAATCAGAGGCAGGGAATCAGAATCAGAAGCGGGGAATCAGAGGCCGGGAATCAAAGGCCGTGAATCAGATGCTGGGAATAAGAGGCCGGGAATCAGAGGTGGGGAATCAGAGTCCGGGAATCAGAGATGGGGATTCAGAGGCGGGGAATGAGATATGGAGAATCAGAGGCGGGGAATCAGAGGCCGGGAAACAGAGGTGGGGAATCAGATATGGGGAATCAGAGGTGGCGAATCAAAGGCGGTGAATCAGAGATGGGGAATCAGAGGCGGGGAATCAGAGGCAGGGAATCAGATGCGGGGAATCAGAGGCGGGGAATCAGAGCTGGCGAATCAGAGGCGGGGAATCAGAGGTGGGCAATCAGAGGCGGGGAATCAGATATGGGGAATCAGAGGCGGGGAATCAGAGGCGGGGAAACAGAGGCGGGGAATCAAATATAGGGAATCAGAGGTGGGGAATCAGAGGCAGGGAATCAGACACGGGGAATCAGAGGCGGGGATTCAGAGCTGGGGAATCAGAGGCGGGGAATCAGAGTTGGGGAATCAGAGGCAGGGAATCAGATATGGGGAATCAGAGGCGGGGAATCAGAGGCGGGGAAACAGAGGCGGGGAATCAGATATGGGGAATCAGTGGTGGGGAATCAGGGGCAGGGAATCAGTGGCAGGGAATCAGAGGCGGGGAATCAGAGGCGGGGAATCAGAGGCAGGGAATCAGACACGGGGAATCAGAGGCGGGGAATCAGAGATGGGGAATCAGAGGCGGGGAATCAGAGGCAGGGAATCGGACGCCAGGAATCAGAGTCGGGGAATCAGAGCTGTGGAATCAGAGGCGGGGAATCAGAGTTGGGGAATCAGAGGCGGGGAATCAGATATGGGGAAATGGAGGCGGGGAATCAGATATGGGGAATCAGAGGTGTGGAATCAGAGGTTCGGAATCAGAGGAAGGGAATCAGAGTCGGGGAAACAGAGGCGGGGAATCAGATATGTGGAATCAGAGGTGGCGAATCAGGGGCAGGGAATCAGTGGCAGGGAATCAGAGGTGGGGAATCAGAGGCGGGGAATCAGAGGCAGGGAATCAGACACGGGGAATCAGAGGCGGGGAATCAGAGATGGGGAATCAGAGGCAGGGAATCAGACACGGGGAATCAGAGGCGGGGATTCAGAGCTGGGGAATCAGAGGCGGGGAATCAGAGTTGGGGAATCAGAGGCAGGGAATCAGATATGGGGAATCAGAGGCGGGGAATCAGAGGCGGGGAAACAGAGGCGGGGAATCACATATGGGGAATCAGTGGTGGGGAATCAGGGGCAGGGAATCAGTGGCAGGGAATCAGAGGCGGGGAATCAGAGGCGGGGAATCAGAGGCAGGGAATCAGACACGGGGAATCAGAGGCGGGGAATCAGAGATGGGGAATCAGAGGCGGGGAATCAGAGGCAGGGAATCGGACGCCGGGAATCAGAGTCGGGGAATCAGAGCTGGGGAATCAGAGGCGGGGAATCAGAGTTGGGGAATCAGAGGCGGGGAATCAGATATGGGGAAATGGAGGCGGGGAATCAGATATGGGGAATCAGAGGTGTGGAATCAGAGGTTCGGAGTCAGAGGAAGGGAATCAGAGTCGGGGAAACAGAGGCGGGGAATCAGATATGTGGAATCAGAGGTGGCGAATCAAAGGCGGTGAAACAGAGATGGGGAATCAGGGCAGGGAATCAGAGGCAGGGAATCAAACACGGGGAATCAGAGCTGGGGAATCAGAGGCGGGGAATCAGAGTTGGGAATCAGAGGCGGGGAATCAGAGGCGGGGAAACAGAGGCGGGGAATCAGATATGGGGAATCAGAGGTGGGGAATCAGAGGTTGGGAATCAGAGGCAGGGAATCAGAGTCGGGGAATCAGAGGCGGGAAATCAGAGGATGGGAATCAGATGTGCGGAATCGGAGATGGGGAATCAGAGGCAGGGAATCAGAGGCGGGGAATCAGAGGCGGGGAATCAGAGGCCGGGAATCAGATATGGGGAAACTGAGGCGGGGAATCCGAGGCGGGGAAACAGAGTCGGGGAATCAGATATGGGGAATCAGAGGTGGGGAATCAGAGGTTGGGAATCAGAGGCAGGGAATCAGAGGCTTGGAATCAGATGCAGGGAATCAGATGCGGGGAATCAGAGGCGGGGAATCAGAGCTGGGGAATCAGAGGTGGGGAATCAGATTTGGGGAATCAGAGGTGGGGACTTAGATATTGGGAAACAGAGGCGGGGAATCAGAGGCGGGGAAACAGAGGCGGGGAATCAGATATGGGGAATCAGAGGTGGGGAATCAGAGGCAGGGAATCAGATGTGCGGAATCAGAGATGGGGAATCAGAGGCAGGGAAACAGAATCAGAAGCAGGGAATCAGAGGCCGGGAATCAGAGGCCGGAATCAGATGCTGGGAATCAGAGGCCTGGAATCAGAGGCGGGGAATCAGAGGCAGAGAATCAGATGCGGGGAATCAGAGGCGGGGAATCAGAGCTGGGGAATCAGAGGCGGGGTATTAGAGTTGGGGAATCAGAGGCGGGGAATCAGATATGGGGAAACAGAGGTAGGGAATCAGAGGCGGGGAAACAGAGGCAGGGAATCAGATATGGGGAATCAGAGGCGGGGAATCAGAGGTGGGGAATCATAGGCAGGGAATCGGATGTGCGAAATCAGAGATGGGGAATCAGAGGCCGGGAATCAGAGGTGGTGAATCAGAGATGGGGAATCAGAGGCGGGGAATCAGAGGCAGGGTATCAGACGCGGGGAATCAGAGGTGGGCAATCAGAGGCGGGGAATCAGATATGGGGAATCAGAGGCGGGGAATCAGAGGCGGGGAAACAGAGGCGGGGAATCAGATATGGGGAATCAGAGGTGGGGCATCAGAGGTTGTGAATCACAGATGGGGAATCAGAGGCGGGGAATCAGAGGCAGGGAATCAGATGCGGGGATTCAGAGGCGGGGATTCAGAGCTGGGGAATCAGAAGCGGGGAATCAGATTTGGGGAATCAGAGGCGGGGAATCAGATATGGGGAATCAGAGGCAGGGATTCAGAGGCTGGGAATCAGACGGGGGGAATCAAAGGCGGGGAATCAGAGCTGGGTAATCTGAGGCAGGGAATCAGAGTTGGGGATTCAGAGGCGGGGAATCAGATATGGGGAAACAGAGGCGGGGAATCAGAGGCGGGCAAACAGAGGCGGGGAATTAGATATGGGGAATCAGAGGTAGGGAATCAGAGGTGGTGAATCAGTGATGGGGAATCACAGGCGGGGAATCAGAGGCAGGGAATAGAACGCGGGGAATCAGAGGCAGGGAATCAGAGCTGGGGAATCAGAGGCGGGGAATCATAGTTGGGAATCAGAGGCGGGAATCAGATATGGGGAAACAGAGGCGGGGAATCAGAGGCGGGGAAACAGAGGCGGGGAATCAGATATGGGGAATCGGAAGCAGGGAATCAGAGGCGGGGAATCAGAGCTGGGGAATCAGAGGCGGGGAATCAGAGTTGGGGCATCAGAGGTGGGGAATTAGATATAGGGAAACAGAGGCGGGGAATCAGATGCGGGGAAACAGAGGCGGGGAATCAGATATGGGGAATCAGAGGTGGGGAATCAGAGGCAGGGAATCAGATGTGTGGAATCAGAGATGGGGAATCAGAGGCAGGGAATCAGAATCAGAAGCGGGGAATCAGAGGCCGGGAATCAGAGGCCGGGAATCAGATGCTGGGAATAAGAGGCCGGGAATCAGAGGAGGGGAATCAGAGTCCGGGAATCAGAGATGGGGATTCAGAGGCGGTGAATCAGATATGGAGAATCAGAGATGGGGAATCAGAGGCGGGGAATCAGAGGCAGGGAATCGGACGCCGGGAATCAGAGGCGGGGAATCAGAGCTGGGGAATCAGAGGCGGGGAATCAGAGTTGGGGAATCAGAGGCGGGGAATCAGATATGGGGAAATAGAGGCGGGGAATCAGATATGGGGAATCAGAGGTGTGGAATCAGAGGTTGGGAATCAGAGGCAGGGAATCAGAGGCGGGGAAACAGAGGCGGGGAATCAGATATGGGGAATCAGAGGTGGCGAATCAAAGGCGGTGAAACAGAGATGGGGAATCAGGGCAGGGAATCAGAGGCAGGGAATCAGAGCTGGGGAAACAGAGGCGGGGAATCAGATATGGGAAATCAGAGGTGGGGAATCAGGGGCGGGGAATCAGTGGCAGGGAATCAGAGCTGGGGAATCAGAGGTGGGGAATCAGAGCTGGGGAAACAGAGGCGGGGAATCAGATATGGGGAATCAGAGGTGGGGAATCAGGGGCGGGGAATCAGTGGCAGGGAATCAGAGGCCGAGAATAAAAGGCGGGGAATCAGAGCTGGGGAATCAGTGGCGGGGAATCAGAGTTGGGGAATCAGAGGAGGGGAAGCAGATATGGGGAAACAGAGGCCGGGAATCAGAGGCAGGGTAACAGAGGCGGGGAATCAGATATGGGGAATCAGAGGTGGGGAATTAGAGGTTGCGAATCAGAGGCGGGGAAACAGAGGCGGGGAATCAAATATAGGGAATCAGAGGTGGGGAATCAGAGGTTGTGAATCAGAGATGGGGAATCAAGGCGGGGAATCAGAGGCAGGGAATCAGATGCGGGGAATCAGAGGCGGGGATTCAGAGCTGGGGAATCAGAGGCGGTGAATCAGAGTTGGGGAATCAGAGGCAGGGAATCAGATATGGGGAATCAGAGGCGGGGAATCAGAGGCGGGGAAACAGAGGCGGGGAATCAGATATGGGAAATCAGAATTGGGGAATCAGGGGCAGGGAATCAGTGGCAGGGAATCAGAGGCGGGGAATCAGAGGCGGGGAATCAGAGGCAGGGAATCAGACACGGGGAATCGGAGGCGGGGAATCAGAGATGGGGAATCAGAGGCGGGGAATCAGAGGCAGGGAATCGGACTCCGGGAATCAGAGTCGGGGAATCAGAGCTGGGGAATCAGAGGCGGGGAATCAGAGTTGGGGAATCAGAGGCGGGGAATCAGATATGGGGAAATAGAGGCGGGGAATCAGATATGGGGAATCAGAGGTGTGGAATCAGAGGTTGGGAATCAGAGGCAGGGAATCAGAGTCGGGGAAACAGAGGCGGGGAATCAGATATGGGGAATCAGAGGTGGCGAATCAAAGGCGGTGAAACAGAGATGGGGAATCAGGGCAGGGAATCAGAGGCAGGGAATCAAACACGGGGAATCAGAGCTGGGGAATCAGAGGCGGGGAATCAGAGTTGGGAATCAGAGGCGGGGAATCAGAGTCGGGGAAACAAAGGCGGGGAATCAGATATGGGGAATCAGAGGTGGGGAATCCGAGGTTGGGAATCAGAGGCAGGGAATCAGAGGCGGGGAATCAGAGGCGGGGAATCAGAGGAAGGGAATCAGATGTGCGGAATCGGAGATGGGGAATCAGAGGCAGGGAATCAGAGGCGGGGAATCAGAGGCGGGGAATCAGAGGCCGGGAATCAGATATGGGGAAACAGAGGCGGGGAATCCGAGGCGGGGAAACAGAGGCGGGGAATCAGATATGGGGAATCAGAGGTGGGGAATCAGAGGTTGGGAATCAGAGGCAGGGAATCAGAGGCTTGGAATCAGATGCTGGGAATCAGATGCGGGGAATCAGAGGCGGGGAATCAGAGCTGGGGAATCAGAGGTGGGGAATCAGATTTGGGGAATCAGAGGCGGGGACTTAGATATTGGGAAACAGAGGCGGGGAATCAGAGGCGGGGAAACCCAGGCGGGGAATCAGATATGGGGAATCAGAGGTGGGGAATCAGAGGCAAGGAATCAGATGTGCGGAATCAGAGATGGGGAATCAGAGGCAGGGAATCAGAATCAGAAGCAGGGAATCAGAGGCCGGGAATCAGAGGCCGGAATCAGATGCTGGGAATCAGAGGCCTGGAATCAGAGGCGGGGAATCAGATATGGGGAATCGGATGCGGGGAATCAGAGGCGGGGAATCAGAGGCGGGGAATCAGAGTTGGGGCATCAGAGGTGGGGAATTAGATATAGGGAAACAGAGGCGGGGAATCAGAGGCGGGCAAACAGAGGCGGGGAATTAGATATGGGGAATCAGAGGTAGGGAATCAGAGGTGGTGAATCAGTGATGGGGAATCACAGGCGGGGAATCAGAGGCAGGGAATAGAACGCGGGGAATCAGAGGCAGGGAATCAGAGCTGGGGAATCAGAGGCGGGGAATCATAGTTGGGAATCAGAGGCGGGAATCAGATATTGGGAAACAGAGGCGGGGAATCAGAGGCGGGGAAACAGAGGCGGGGAATCAGATATGGGGAATCGGAAGCAGGGAATCAGAGGCGGGGAATCAGAGCTGGGGAATCAGAGGCGGGGAATCAGAGTTGGGGCATCAGAGGTGGGGAATTAGATATAGGGAAACAGAGGCGGGGAATCAGATGCGGGGAAACAGAGGCGGGGAATCAGATATGGGGAATCAGAGGTGGGGAATCAGAGGCAGGGAATCAGATGTGCGGAATCAGAGATGGGGAATCAGAGGCAGGGAATCAGAATCAGAAGCGGGGAATCAGAGGCCGGGAATCAGAGGCCGGGAATCAGATGCTGGGAATAAGAGGCCGGGAATCAGAGGAGGGGAATCAGAGTCCGGGAATCAGAGATGGGGATTCAGAGGCGGTGAATCAGATATGGAGAATCAGAGATGGGGAATCAGAGGCGGGGAATCAGAGGCAGGGAATCGGACGCCGGGAATCAGAGGCGGGGAATCAGAGCTGGGGAATCAGAGGCGGGGAATCAGAGTTGGGGAATCAGAGGCGGGGAATCAGATATGGGGAAATAGAGGCGGGGAATCAGATATGGGGAATCAGAGGTGTGGAATCAGAGGTTGGGAATCAGAGGCAGGGAATCAGAGGCGGGGAAACAGAGGCGGGGAATCAGATATGGGGAATCAGAGGTGGCGAATCAAAGGCGGTGAAACAGAGATGGGGAATCAGGGCAGGGAATCAGAGGCAGGGAATCAGAGCTGGGGAAACAGAGGCGGGGAATCAGATATGGGAAATCAGAGGTGGGGAATCAGGGGCGGGGAATCAGTGGCAGGGAATCAGAGCTGGGGAATCAGAGGTGGGGAATCAGAGCTGGGGAAACAGAGGCGGGGAATCAGATATGGGGAATCAGAGGTGGGGAATCAGGGGCGGGGAATCAGTGGCAGGGAATCAGAGGCCGAGAATAAAAGGCGGGGAATCAGAGCTGGGGAATCAGTGGCGGGGAATCAGAGTTGGGGAATCAGAGGAGGGGAAGCAGATATGGGGAAACAGAGGCCGGGAATCAGAGGCAGGGTAACAGAGGCGGGGAATCAGATATGGGGAATCAGAGGTGGGGAATTAGAGGTTGCGAATCAGAGGCGGGGAAACAGAGGCGGGGAATCAAATATAGGGAATCAGAGGTGGGGAATCAGAGGTTGTGAATCAGAGATGGGGAATCAAGGCGGGGAATCAGAGGCAGGGAATCAGATGCGGGGAATCAGAGGCGGGGATTCAGAGCTGGGGAATCAGAGGCGGTGAATCAGAGTTGGGGAATCAGAGGCAGGGAATCAGATATGGGGAATCAGAGGCGGGGAATCAGAGGCGGGGAAACAGAGGCGGGGAATCAGATATGGGAAATCAGAATTGGGGAATCAGGGGCAGGGAATCAGTGGCAGGGAATCAGAGGCGGGGAATCAGAGGCGGGGAATCAGAGGCAGGGAATCAGACACGGGGAATCGGAGGCGGGGAATCAGAGATGGGGAATCAGAGGCGGGGAATCAGAGGCAGGGAATCGGACTCCGGGAATCAGAGTCGGGGAATCAGAGCTGGGGAATCAGAGGCGGGGAATCAGAGTTGGGGAATCAGAGGCGGGGAATCAGATATGGGGAAATAGAGGCGGGGAATCAGATATGGGGAATCAGAGGTGTGGAATCAGAGGTTGGGAATCAGAGGCAGGGAATCAGAGTCGGGGAAACAGAGGCGGGGAATCAGATATGGGGAATCAGAGGTGGCGAATCAAAGGCGGTGAAACAGAGATGGGGAATCAGGGCAGGGAATCAGAGGCAGGGAATCAAACACGGGGAATCAGAGCTGGGGAATCAGAGGCGGGGAATCAGAGTTGGGAATCAGAGGCGGGGAATCAGAGTCGGGGAAACAAAGGCGGGGAATCAGATATGGGGAATCAGAGGTGGGGAATCCGAGGTTGGGAATCAGAGGCAGGGAATCAGAGGCGGGGAATCAGAGGCGGGGAATCAGAGGAAGGGAATCAGATGTGCGGAATCGGAGATGGGGAATCAGAGGCAGGGAATCAGAGGCGGGGAATCAGAGGCGGGGAATCAGAGGCCGGGAATCAGATATGGGGAAACAGAGGCGGGGAATCCGAGGCGGGGAAACAGAGGCGGGGAATCAGATATTGGGAATCAGAGGTGGGGAATCAGAGGTTGGGAATCAGAGGCAGGGAATCAGAGGCTTGGAATCAGATGCTGGGAATCAGATGCGGGGAATCAGAGGCGGGGAATCAGAGCTGGGGAATCAGAGGTGGGGAATCAGATTTGGGGAATCAGAGGCGGGGACTTAGATATTGGGAAACAGAGGCGGGGAATCAGAGGCGGGGAAACCCAGGCGGGGAATCAGATATGGGGAATCAGAGGTGGGGAATCAGAGGCAAGGAATCAGATGTGCGGAATCAGAGATGGGGAATCAGAGGCAGGGAATCAGAATCAGAAGCAGGGAATCAGAGGCCGGGAATCAGAGGCCGGAATCAGATGCTGGGAATCAGAGGCCTGGAATCAGAGGCGGGGAATCAGATATGGGGAATCGGATGCGGGGAATCAGAGGCGGGGAATCAGAGGCGGGGAATCAGAGTTGGGGCATCAGAGGTGGGGAATTAGATATAGGGAAACAGAGGCGGGGAATCAGAGGCGGGCAAACAGAGGCGGGGAATTAGATATGGGGAATCAGAGGTAGGGAATCAGAGGTGGTGAATCAGTGATGGGGAATCACAGGCGGGGAATCAGAGGCAGGGAATAGAACGCGGGGAATCAGAGGCAGGGTATCAGAGCTGGGGAATCAGAGGCGGGGAATCATAGTTGGGAATCAGAGGCGGGAATCAGATATTGGGAAACAGAGGCGGGGAATCAGAGGCGGGGAAACAGAGGCGGGGAATCAGATATGGGGAATCGGAAGCAGGGAATCAGAGGCGGGGAATCAGAGCTGGGGAATCAGAGGCGGGGAATCAGAGTTGGGGCATCAGAGGTGGGGAATTAGATATAGGGAAACAGAGGCGGGGAATCAGATGCGGGGAAACAGAGGCGGGGAATCAGATATGGGGAATCAGAGGTGGGGAATCAGAGGCAGGGAATCAGATGTGCGGAATCAGAGATGGGGAATCAGAGGCAGGGAATCAGAATCAGAAGCGGGGAATCAGAGGCCGGGAATCAGAGGCCGGGAATCAGATGCTGGGAATAAGAGGCCGGGAATCAGAGGAGGGGAATCAGAGTCCGGGAATCAGAGATGGGGATTCAGAGGCGGTGAATCAGATATGGAGAATCAGAGATGGGGAATCAGAGGCGGGGAATCAGAGGCAGGGAATCGGACGCCGGGAATCAGAGGCGGGGAATCAGAGCTGGGGAATCAGAGGCGGGGAATCAGAGTTGGGGAATCAGAGGCGGGGAATCAGATATGGGGAAATAGAGGCGGGGAATCAGATATGGGGAATCAGAGGTGTGGAATCAGAGGTTGGGAATCAGAGGCAGGGAATCAGAGGCGGGGAAACAGAGGCGGGGAATCAGATATGGGGAATCAGAGGTGGCGAATCAAAGGCGGTGAAACAGAGATGGGGAATCAGGGCAGGGAATCAGAGGCAGGGAATCAGAGCTGGGGAAACAGAGGCGGGGAATCAGATATGGGAAATCAGAGGTGGGGAATCAGGGGCGGGGAATCAGTGGCAGGGAATCAGAGCTGGGGAATCAGAGGTGGGGAATCAGAGCTGGGGAAACAGAGGCGGGGAATCAGATATGGGGAATCAGAGGTGGGGAATCAGGGGCGGGGAATCAGTGGCAGGGAATCAGAGGCCGAGAATAAAAGGCGGGGAATCAGAGCTGGGGAATCAGAGGCGGGGAATCAGAGTTGGGGAATCAGAGGAGGGGAAGCAGATATGGGGAAACAGAGGCCGGGAATCAGAGGCAGGGTAACAGAGGCGGGGAATCAGATATGGGGAATCAGAGGTGGGGAATTAGAGGTTGCGAATCAGAGGCGGGGAAACAGAGGCGGGGAATCAAATATAGGGAATCAGAGGTGGGGAATCAGAGGTTGTGAATCAGAGATGTGGAATCAAGGCGGGGAATCAGAGGCAGGGAATCAGATGCGGGGAATCAGAGGCGGGGATTCAGAGCTGGGGAATCAGAGGCGGTGAATCAGAGTTGGGGAATCAGAGGCAGGGAATCAGATATGGGGAATCAGAGGCGGGGAATCAGAGGCGGGGAAACAGAGGCGGGGAATCAGATATGGGAAATCAGAATTGGGGAATCAGGGGCAGGGAATCAGTGGCAGGGAATCAGAGGCGGGGAATCAGAGGCGGGGAATCAGAGGCAGGGAATCAGACACGGGGAATCGGAGGCGGGGAATCAGAGATGGGGAATCAGAGGCGGGGAATCAGAGGCAGGGAATCGGACTCCGGGAATCAGAGTCGGGGAATCAGAGCTGGGGAATCAGAGGCGGGGAATCAGAGTTGGGGAATCAGAGGCGGGGAATCAGAGTTGGGGAATCAGAGGCGGGGAATCAGATATGGGGAAATAGAGGCGGGGAATCAGATATGGGGAATCAGAGGTGTGGAATCAGAGGTTGGGAATCAGAGGCAGGGAATCAGAGTCGGGGAAACAGAGGCGGGGAATCAGATATGGGGAATCAGAGGTGGCGAATCAAAGGCGGTGAAACAGAGATGGGGAATCAGGGCAGGGAATCAGAGGCAGGGAATCAAACACGGGGAATCAGAGCTGGGGAATCAGAGGCGGGGAATCAGAGTTGGGAATCAGAGGCGGGGAATCAGAGTCGGGGAAACAAAGGCGGGGAATCAGATATGGGGAATCAGAGGTGGGGAATCCGAGGTTGGGAATCAGAGGCAGGGAATCAGAGGCGGGGAATCAGAGGCGGGGAATCAGAGGAAGGGAATCAGATGTGCGGAATCGGAGATGGGGAATCAGAGGCAGGGAATCAGAGGCGGGGAATCAGAGGCGGGGAATCAGAGGCCGGGAATCAGATATGGGGAAACAGAGGCGGGGAATCCGAGGCGGGGAAACAGAGGCGGGGAATCAGATATGGGGAATCAGAGGTGGGGAATCAGAGGTTGGGAATCAGAGGCAGGGAATCAGAGGCTTGGAATCAGATGCTGGGAATCAGATGCGGGGAATCAGAGGCGGGGAATCAGAGCTGGGGAATCAGAGGTGGGGAATCAGATTTGGGGAATCAGAGGCGGGGACTTAGATATTGGGAAACAGAGGCGGGGAATCAGAGGCGGGGAAACCCAGGCGGGGAATCAGATATGGGGAATCAGAGGCCGGGAATCAGAGGCCGGAATCAGATGCTGGGAATCAGAGGCCTGGAATCAGAGGCGGGGAATCAGATATGGGGAATCGGATGCGGGGAATCAGAGGCGGGGAATCAGAGCTGGGGAATCAGAGTTGGGGCATCAGAGGTGGGGAATTAGATATAGGGAAACAGAGGTGGGGAATCAGAGGCGGGGAAACAGAGGCGGGGAATCAGATATGGGGAATCAGAGGTGGGGAATCAGAGGCAGGGAATCAGATGTGCGGAATCAGAGATGGGGAATCAGAGGCAGGGAATCAGAATCAGAAGCGGGGAATCAGAGGCCGGGAATCATAGGCCGGGAATCAGATGCTGGGAATAAGAGGCCGGGAATCAGAGGTGGGGAATCAGAGTCCGGGAATCAGAGATGGGGATTCAGAGGCGGGGAATGAGATATGGAGAATCAGAGGCGGGGAATCAGAGGCCGGGAAACAGAGGTGGGGAATCAGATATGGGGAATCAGAGGTGGCGAATCAAAGGCGGTGAATCAGAGATGGGGAATCAGAGGCGGGGAATCAGAGGCAGGGAATCAGATGCGGGGAATCATAGGCGGGGAATCAGAGCTGGCGAATCAGAGGCGGGGAATCAGAGGTGGGCAATCAGAGGCGGGGAATCAGATATGGGGAATCAGAGGCGGGGAATCAGAGGCGGGGAAACAGAGGCGGGGAATCAAATATAGGGAATCAGAGGTGGGGAATCAGAGGTTGTGAATCAGAGATGGGGAATCAAGGCGGGGAATCAGAGGCAGGGAATCAGACACGGGGAATCAGAGGCGGGGATTCAGAGCTGGGGAATCAGAGGCGGGGAATCAGAGTTGGGGAATCAGAGGCAGGGAATCAGATATGGGGAATCAGAGGCGGGGAATCAGAGGCGGGGAATCAGACACGGGGAATCAGAGGCGGGGAATCAGAGATGGGGAATCAGAGGCGGGGAATCAGAGGCAGGGAATCGGACGCCGGGATTCAGAGTCGGGGAATCAGAGCTGGGGAATCAGAGGCGGGGAATCAGAGTTGGGGAATCAGAGGCGGGGAATCAGATATGGGGAAATGGAGGCGGGGAATCCGAGGCGGGGAAACAGAGTCGGGGAATCAGATATGGGGAATCAGAGGTGGGGAATCAGAGGTTGGGAATCAGAGGCAGGGAATCAGAGGCTTGGAATCAGATGCAGGGAATCAGATGCGGGGAATCAGAGGCGGGGAATCAGAGCTGGGGAATCAGAGGTGGGGAATCAGATTTGGGGAATCAGAGGTGGGGACTTAGATATTGGGAAACAGAGGTGGGGAATCAGAGGCGGGGAAACAGAGGCGGGGAATCAGATATGGGGAATCAGAGGTGGGGAATCAGAGGCAGGGAATCAGATGTGCGGAATCAGAGATGGGGAATCAGAGGCAGGGAAACAGAATCAGAAGCAGGGAATCAGAGGCCGGAAATCAGAGGCCGGAATCAGATGCTGGGAATCAGAGGCCTGGAATCAGAGGCGGGGAATCAGAGGCAGGGAATCAGATGCGGGGAATCAGAGGCGGGGAATCAGAGCTGGGGAATCAGAGGCGGGGTATTAGAGTTGGGGAATCAGAGGCGGGGAATCAGATATGGGGAAACAGAGGTAGGGAATCAGAGGCGGGGAAACAGAGGCAGGGAATCAGATATGGGGAATCAGAGGCGGGGAATCAGAGGTGGGGAATCATAGGCAGGGAATCGGATGTGCGGAATCAGAGATGGGGAATCAGAGGCCTGGAATCAGAGGTGGTGAATCAGAGATGGGGAATCAGAGGCAGGGAATCAGAGGCAGGGTATCAGACGCGGGGAATCAGAGGTGGGCAATCAGAGGCGGGGAATCAGATATGGGGAATCAGAGGCGGGGAATCAGAGGCGGGGAAACAGAGGCGGGGAATCAGATATGGGGAATCAGAGGTGGGGCATCAGAGGTTGTTAATCACAGATGGGGAATCAGAGGCGGGGAATCAGAGGCAGGGAATCAGATGCGGGGAATCAGAGACGGGGATTCAGAGCTGGGGAATCAGAAGCGGGGAATCAGAGTTGGGGAATCAGAGGCGGGGAATCAGATATGGGGAATCAGAGGCAGGGAATCAGAGGCGGGGAATCAGAGGCAGGGAATCAGACGCGGGGAATCTGAGGCGGGGAATCAGAGCTGGGGAATCAGAGGTGGGGAATCAGAGTTGGGGAATCAGAGGCAGGGAATTGGATGTGCGGAATCAGAGATGGGGAATCAGAGGTAGGGAATCAGAGGTGGTGAATCAGAGATGGGGAATCACAGGCGGGGAATCAGAGGCAGGGAATAGAACGCGGGGAATCAGAGGCAGGGAATCAGAGCTGGGGAATACGAGGCGGGGAATCATAGTTGGGAATCAGAGGCGGGAATCAGATATGGGGAAACAGAGGTGGGGAATCAGAGGCGGGGAAACAGAGGCGGGGAATCAGATATGGGGAATCGGATGCAGGGAATCAGAGGCGGGGAATCAGAGCTGGGGAATCAGAGGCGGGGAATCAGAGTTGGGGCATCAGAGGTGGGGAATTAGATATAGGGAAACAGAGGCGGGGAATCAGAGGCGGGGAAACAGAGGCGGGGAATCAGATATGGGGAATCAGAGGTGGGGAATCAGAGGCAGGGAATCAGATGTGCGGAATCAGAGATGGGGAATCAGAGGCAGGGAATCAGAATCAGAAGCGGGGAATCAGAGGCCGGGAATCAGAGGCCGGGAATCAGATGCTGGGAATAAGAGGCCGGGAATCAGAGGAGTGGAATCAGAGTCCGGGAATCAGAGATGGGGATTCAGAGGCGGGGAATCAGATATGGAGAATCAGAGATGGGGAATCAGAGGCGGGGAATCAGAGGCAGGGAATCGGACGCCGGGAATCAGAGGCGGGGAATCAGAGCTGGGGAATCAGAGGCGGGGAATCAGAGTTGGGGAATCAGAGGCGGGGAATCAGATATGGGGAAATAGAGGCGGGGAATCAGATATGGGGAATCAGAGGTGTGGAATCAGAGGTTGGGAATCAGAGGCAGGGAATCAGAGGCGGGGAAACAGAGGCGGGGAATCAGATATGGGGAATCAGAGGTGGCGAATCAAAGGCGGTGAAACAGAGATGGGGAATCAGGGGCGTGGAATCAGAGGCAGGGAATTAGATGTGGTGAATCAGAGATGGGGAATCAGAGGCAGGGAATCAGAATCAGAAGCGGGGTATCAGAGGCCGGGAATCAGAGGAAGGTAATCAGAGGCAGGGGATCAAACACGGGGAATCAGAGGCTGGGAATCAGAGCTGGGGAATCACAGGCGGGGAATCAGAGATGGGGAATCAGAGGCGGGGAATCAGAGGCAGGGAATCAGATGCGGGGAATCAGAGGCGGGGAATCAGAGCTGGCAAATCAGAGGCGGGGAATCAGAGGTGGGCAATCAGAGGATGGGAATCAGATATGGGGAATCAGAGGCGGGGAATTAGAGCTGGGGAATCACAGGCGGGGAATCAGAGTTGGGGAATCAGAGGCGGGGAATCAGATATGGGGAAACTGAGTCGGGGAATCAGAGGCGGTGAAACAGAGGCGGGGAATCAGATATGGGGAATCAGAGGTGGGGAATCAGAGGTTGGGAATCAGAGGCCTGGAATCAGAGGCGGGGAATCAGAGGCAGGGAATCAGATGCGGGGAATCAGAGGAGGGGAATCAGAGCTGGGGAATCAGAGGCGGGGTATTAGAGTTGGGGAATCAGAGGCGGGGAATCAGACGCGGGGAATCAGAGGGGGGGAATCATAGCTGGCGAATCAGAGGCGGGGAATCAGAGGTGGGCAATCAGAGGCCGGGAATCAGAGGTGGTGAATCAGAGATGGGGAATCAGAGGCGGGGAATCAGTGGCAGGGAATCAGATATGGGGAATCAGAGGCGTGGAATCAGAGATGGGGAATCAGAGATGGGGAATCAGAGGCGGTGAATCAGAGATGGGGAATCAGAGGCGGTGAATCAGAGATGGGGAATCAGAGGCGTGGAATCAGAGATGGGGAATCAGAGATGGGGAATCAGAGGTGGGGAATCAGAGATGGGGAATCAGAGGCGGTGAATCAGAGATGGGGACTCAGAGGCGGGGAATCAGAGGCAGGAAATCAGACACGGGGATTCAGAGGCTGGGAATTAGACGGGGGGAATCAAAGGCGGGGAATCAGAGCTGGGGAATCAGAGGCAGGGAATCAGAGGCGGGGAATCAGATATGGGGAATCAGAGGCGGGGAATTAGAGCTGGGGAATCACAGGCGGGGAATCAGAGTTGGGGAATCAGAGGCGGGGAATCAGATATGGGGAAACTGAGTCGGGGAATCAGAGGCGGTGAAACAGAGGCGGGGAATCAGATATGGGGAATCAGAGGTGGGGAATCAGAGGTTGGGAATCAGAGGCCTGGAATCAGAGGCGGGGAATCAGAGGCAGGGAATCAGATGCGGGGAATCAGAGGAGGGGAATCAGAGCTGGGGAATCAGAGGCGGGGTATTAGAGTTGGGGAATCAGAGGCGGGGAACCAGACGCGGGGAATCAGAGGGGGGGAATCATAGCTGGCGAATCAGAGGCGGGGAATCAGAGGTGGGCAATCAGAGGCCGGGAATCAGAGGTGGTGAATCAGAGATGGGGAATCAGAGGCGGGGAATCAGTGGCAGGGAATCAGATATGGGGAATCAGAGGCGTGGAATCAGAGGCAGGGAATCAGACACGGGGAATCAGACACGGGGAATCAGAGGTGGGGAATCAGAGATGGGGAATCAGAGGCGGTGAATCAGAGATGGGGAATCAGAGGCGGGGAATCAGAGGCAGGAAATCAGACACGGGGATTCAGAGGCTGGGAATTAGACGGGGGGAATCAAAGGCGGGGAATCAGAGCTGGGGAATCAGAGGCAGGGAATCAGAGGCGGGGAATCAGATATGGGGAATCAGAGGCTGGGATTCGGAGGCGGGGAATCAGAGGCAGGGAATCAGACACGGGGAATCAGAGGTGGGGAATCAGAGATGGGGAATCAGAGGCGGGGAATCAGAGGCAGGGAATCAGACGCGGGGAATCTGAGGCGGGGAATCAGAGCTGGGGAATCAGAGGTGGGGAATCAGAGTTGGGGAATCAGAGGCAGGGAATCGGATGTGCGGAATCAGAGATGGGGAATCAGATGTGGGGAATCAGAGGAATCAGAGATGGGGAATCAGAGGCGGGGAATCAGAGGCAGGAAATCAGACACGGGGATTCAGAGGCTGGGAATCAGACGGGGGGAATCAAAGGCGGGGAATCAGAGCTGGGGAATCAGAGGCAGGGAATCAGAGTTGGGGATTCAGAGACGGGGAATCAGATATGGGGAAACAGAGGCGGGGAATCAGAGGCGGGCAAACAGAGGCGGGGAATTAGATATGGGGAATCAGAGGTGGGGAATCAGAGGTGGTGAATCAGTGATGAGGAATCACAGGCGGGGAATCAGAGGCAGGGAATAGAACGCAGGGAATCATACGCAGGGAATCAGAGCTGGGGAATCAGAGGCGTGGAATCATAGTTGGGAATCAGAGGCGGGGAATCAGATATGGGGAAACAGAGGCGGGGAATCAGAGGCGGGGAAACAGAGGCGGGGAATCAGATATGGGGAATCGGATGCGGGGAATCAGAGGCGGGGAATCAGAGCTGGGGAGTCAGAGGCGGGGAATCAGAGTTGGGGCATCAGAGGTGGGGAATTAGATATAGGGAAACAGAGGTGGGGAATCAGAGGCGGGGAAACAGAGGCGGGGAATCAGATATGGGGAATCAGAGGTGGGGAATCAGAGGCAGGGAATCAGATGTGCGGAATCAGAGATGGGGAATCAGAGGCAGGGAATCAGAATCAGAAGCGGGGAATCAGAGGCCGGGAATCAAAGGCCGTGAATCAGATGCTGGGAATAAGAGGCCGGGAATCAGAGGTGGGGAATCAGAGTCCGGGAATCAGAGATGGGGATTCAGAGGCGGGGAATGAGATATGGAGAATCAGAGGCGGGGAATCAGAGGCCGGGAAACAGAGGTGGGGAATCAGATATGGGGAATCAGAGGTGGCGAATCAAAGGCGGTGAATCAGAGATGGGGAATCAGAGGCGGGGAATCAGAGGCAGGGAATCAGATGCGGGGAATCAGAGGCGGGGAATCAGAGCTGGCGAATCAGAGGCGGGGAATCAGAGGTGGGCAATCAGAGGCGGGGAATCAGATATGGGGAATCAGAGGCGGGGAATCAGAGGCGGGGAAACAGAGGCGGGGAATCAAATATAGGGAATCAGAGGTGGGGAATCAGAGGCAGGGAATCAGACACGGGGAATCAGAGGCGGGGATTCAGAGCTGGGGAATCAGAGGCGGGGAATCAGAGTTGGGGAATCAGAGGCAGGGAATCAGATATGGGGAATCAGAGGCGGGGAATCAGAGGCGGGGAAACAGAGGCGGGGAATCAGATATGGGGAATCAGTGGTGGGGAATCAGGGGCAGGGAATCAGTGGCAGGGAATCAGAGGCGGGGAATCAGAGGCGGGGAATCAGAGGCAGGGAATCAGACACGGGGAATCAGAGGCGGGGAATCAGAGATGGGGAATCAGAGGCGGGGAATCAGAGGCAGGGAATCGGACGCCAGGAATCAGAGTCGGGGAATCAGAGCTGTGGAATCAGAGGCGGGGAATCAGAGTTGGGGAATCAGAGGCGGGGAATCAGATATGGGGAAATGGAGGCGGGGAATCAGATATGGGGAATCAGAGGTGTGGAATCAGAGGTTCGGAATCAGAGGAAGGGAATCAGAGTCGGGGAAACAGAGGCGGGGAATCAGATATGTGGAATCAGAGGTGGCGAATCAGGGGCAGGGAATCAGTGGCAGGGAATCAGAGGTGGGGAATCAGAGGCGGGGAATCAGAGGCAGGGAATCAGACACGGGGAATCAGAGGCGGGGAATCAGAGATGGGGAATCAGAGGAAGGGAATCAGACACGGGGAATCAGAGGCGGGGATTCAGAGCTGGGGAATCAGAGGCGGGGAATCAGAGTTGGGGAATCAGAGGCAGGGAATCAGATATGGGGAATCAGAGGCGGGGAATCAGAGGCGGGGAAACAGAGGCGGGGAATCAGATATGGGGAATCAGTGGTGGGGAATCAGGGGCAGGGAATCAGTGGCAGGGAATCAGAGGCGGGGAATCAGAGGCGGGGAATCAGAGGCAGGGAATCAGACACGGGGAATCAGAGGCGGGGAATCAGAGATGGGGAATCAGAGGCGGGGAATCAGAGGCAGGGAATCGGACGCCGGGAATCAGAGTCGGGGAATCAGAGCTGGGGAATCAGAGGCGGGGAATCAGAGTTGGGGAATCAGAGGCGGGGAATCAGATATGGGGAAATGGAGGCGGGGAATCAGATATGGGGAATCAGAGGTGTGGAATCAGAGGTTCGGAATCAGAGGAAGGGAATCAGAGTCGGGGAAACAGAGGCGGGGAATCAGATATGTGGAATCAGAGGTGGCGAATCAAAGGCGGTGAAACAGAGATGGGGAATCAGGGCAGGGAATCAGAGGCAGGGAATCAAACACGGGGAATCAGAGCTGGGGAATCAGAGGCGGGGAATCAGAGTTGGGAATCAGAGGCGGGGAATCAGAGGCGGGGAAACAGAGGCGGGGAATCAGATATGGGGAATCAGAGGTGGGGAATCAGAGGTTGGGAATCAGAGGCAGGGAATCAGAGTCGGGGAATCAGAGGCGGGAAATCAGAGGAAGGGAATCAGATGTGCGGAATCGGAGATGGGGAATCAGAGGCAGGGAATCAGAGGCGGGGAATCAGAGGCGGGGAATCAGAGGCCGGGAATCAGATATGGGGAAACTGAGGCGGGGAATCCGAGGCGGGGAAACAGAGTCGGGGAATCAGATATGGGGAATCAGAGGTGGGGAATCAGAGGTTGGGAATCAGAGGCAGGGAATCAGAGGCTTGGAATCAGATGCAGGGAATCAGATGCGGGGAATCAGAGGCGGGGAATCAGAGCTGGGGAATCAGAGGTGGGGAATCAGATTTGGGGAATCAGAGGTGGGGACTTAGATATTGGGAAACAGAGGCGGGGAATCAGAGGCGGGGAAACAGAGGCGGGGAATCAGATATGGGGAATCAGAGGTGGGGAATCAGAGGCAGGGAATCAGATGTGCGGAATCAGAGATGGGGAATCAGAGGCAGGGAAACAGAATCAGAAGCAGGGAATCAGAGGCCGGGAATCAGAGGCCGGAATCAGATGCTGGGAATCAGAGGCCTGGAATCAGAGGCGGGGAATCAGAGGCAGAGAATCAGATGCGGGGAATCAGAGGCGGGGAATCAGAGCTGGGGAATCAGAGGCGGGGTATTAGAGTTGGGGAATCAGAGGCGGGGAATCAGATATGGGGAAACAGAGGTAGGGAATCAGAGGCGGGGAAACAGAGGCAGGGAATCAGATATGGGGAATCAGAGGCGGGGAATCAGAGGTGGGGAATCATAGGCAGGGAATCGGATGTGCGGAATCAGAGATGGGGAATCAGAGGCCGGGAATCAGAGGTGGTGAATCAGAGATGGGGAATCAGAGGCGGGGAATCAGAGGCAGGGTATCAGACGCGGGGAATCAGAGGTGGGCAATCAGAGGCGGGGAATCAGATATGGGGAATCAGAGGCGGGGAATCAGAGGCGGGGAAACAGAGGCGGGGAATCAGATATGGGGAATCAGAGGTGGGGCATCAGAGGTTGTGAATCACAGATGGGGAATCAGAGGCGGGGAATCAGAGGCAGGGAATCAGATGCGGGGAATCAGAGGCGGGGATTCAGAGCTGGGGAATCAGAAGCGGGGAATCAGATTTGGGGAATCAGAGGCGGGGAATCAGATATGGGGAATCAGAGGCAGGGAATCAGAGGCGGGGAATCAGAGGCAGGAATCAGACGCGGGGAATCTGAGGCGGGGAATCAGAGCTGGGGAATCAGAGGTGGGGAATCAGAGTTGGGGAATCAGAGGCAGGGAATTGGATGTGCGGAATCAGAGATGGGGAATCAGAGGTGGGGAATCAGAGGCGGTGAATCAGAGATGGGGAATCAGAGGCGGGGAATCAGAGGCAGGAAATCAGACACGGGGATTCAGAGGCTGGGAATCAGACGGGGGGAATCAAAGGCGGGGAATCAGAGCTGGGTAATCTGAGGCAGGGAATCAGAGTTGGGGATTCAGAGGCGGGGAATCAGATATGGGGAAACAGAGGCGGGGAATCAGAGGCGGGCAAACAGAGGCGGGGAATTAGATATGGGGAATCAGAGGTAGGGAATCAGAGGTGGTGAATCAGTGATGGGGAATCACAGGCGGGGAATCAGAGGCAGGGAATAGAACGCGGGGAATCAGAGGCAGGGAATCAGAGCTGGGGAATCAGAGGCGGGGAATCATAGTTGGGAATCAGAGGCGGGAATCAGATATGGGGAAACAGAGGCGGGGAATCAGAGGCGGGGAAACAGAGGCGGGGAATCAGATATGGGGAATCGGAAGCAGGGAATCAGAGGCGGGGAATCAGAGCTGGGGAATCAGAGGCGGGGAATCAGAGTTGGGGCATCAGAGGTGGGGAATTAGATATAGGGAAACAGAGGCGGGGAATCAGATGCGGGGAAACAGAGGCGGGGAATCAGATATGGGGAATCAGAGGTGGGGAATCAGAGGCAGGGAATCAGATGTGCGGAATCAGAGATGGGGAATCAGAGGCAGGGAATCAGAATCAGAAGCGGGGAATCAGAGGCCGGGAATCAGAGGCCGGGAATCAGATGCTGGGAATAAGAGGCCGGGAATCAGAGGAGGGGAATCAGAGTCCGGGAATCAGAGATGGGGATTCAGAGGCGGGGAATCAGATATGGAGAATCAGAGATGGGGAATCAGAGGCGGGGAATCAGAGGCAGGGAATCGGACGTCGGGAATCAGAGGCGGGGAATCAGAGCTGGGGAATCAGAGGCGGGGAATCAGAGTTGGGGAATCAGAGGCGGGGAATCAGATATGGGGAAATAGAGGCGGGGAATCAGATATGGGGAATCAGAGGTGTGGAATCAGAGGTTGGGAATCAGAGGCAGGGAATCAGAGGCGGGGAAACAGAGGCGGGGAATCAGATATGGGGAATCAGAGGTGGCGAATCAAAGGCGGTGAAACAGAGATGGGGAATCAGGGCAGGGAATCAGAGGCAGGGAATCAGAGCTGGGGAAACAGAGGCGGGGAATCAGATATGGGAAATCAGAGGTGGGGAATCAGGGGCGGGGAATCAGTGGCAGGGAATCAGAGCTGGGGAATCAGAGGTGGGGAATCAGAGCTGGGGAAACAGAGGCGGGGAATCAGATATGGGGAATCAGAGGTGGGGAATCAGGGGCGGGGAATCAGTGGCAGGGAATCAGAGGCCGAGAATAAAAGGCGGGGAATCAGAGCTGGGGAATCAGAGGCGGGGAATCAGAGTTGGGGAATCAGAGGAGGGGAAGCAGATATGGGGAAACAGAGGCCGGGAATCAGAGGCAGGGTAACAGAGGCGGGGAATCAGATATGGGGAATCAGAGGTGGGGAATTAGAGGTTGCGAATCAGAGGCGGGGAAACAGAGGCGGGGAATCAAATATAGGGAATCAGAGGTGGGGAATCAGAGGTTGTGAATCAGAGATGGGGAATCAAGGCGGGGAATCAGAGGCAAGGAATCAGATGCGGGGAATCAGAGGCGGGGATTCAGAGCTGGGGAATCAGAGGCGGTGAATCAGAGTTGGGGAATCAGAGGCAGGGAATCAGATATGGGGAATCAGAGGCGGGGAATCAGAGGCGGGGAAACAGAGGCGGGGAATCAGATATGGGAAATCAGAATTGGGGAATCAGGGGCAGGGAATCAGTGGCAGGGAATCAGAGGCGGGGAATCAGAGGCGGGGAATCAGAGGCAGGGAATCAGACACGGGGAATCGGAGGCGGGGAATCAGAGATGGGGAATCAGAGGCGGGGAATCAGAGGCAGGGAATCGGACTCCGGGAATCAGAGTCGGGGAATCAGAGCTGGGGAATCAGAGGCGGGGAATCAGAGTTGGGGAATCAGAGGCGGGGAATCAGATATGGGGAAATAGAGGCGGGGAATCAGATATGGGGAATCAGAGGTGTGGAATCAGAGGTTGGGAATCAGAGGCAGGGAATCAGAGTCGGGGAAACAGAGGCGGGGAATCAGATATGGGGAATCAGAGGTGGCGAATCAAAGGCGGTGAAACAGAGATGGGGAATCAGGGCAGGGAATCAGAGGCAGGGAATCAAACACGGGGAATCAGAGCGTGGGAATCAGAGGCGGGGAATCAGAGTTGGGAATCAGAGGCGGGGAATCAGAGTCGGGGAAACAAAGGCGGGGAATCAGATATGGGGAATCAGAGGTGGGGAATCCGAGGTTGGGAATCAGAGGCAGGGAATCAGAGGCGGGGAATCAGAGGCGGGGAATCAGAGGAAGGGAATCAGATGTGCGGAATCGGAGATGGGGAATCAGAGGCAGGGAATCAGAGGCGGGGAATCAGAGGCGGGGAATCAGAGGCCGGGAATCAGATATGGGGAAACAGAGGCGGGGAATCCGAGGCGGGGAAACAGAGGCGGGGAATCAGATATGGGGAATCAGAGGTGGGGAATCAGAGGTTGGGAATCAGAGGCAGGGAATCAGAGGCTTGGAATCAGATGCTGGGAATCAGATGCGGGGAATCAGAGGCGGGGAATCAGAGCTGGGGAATCAGAGGTGGGGAATCAGATTTGGGGAATCAGAGGCGGGGACTTAGATATTGGGAAACAGAGGCGGGGAATCAGAGGCGGGGAAACCCAGGCGGGGAATCAGATATGGGGAATCAGAGGTGGGGAATCAGAGGCAAGGAATCAGATGTGCGGAATCAGAGATGGGGAATCAGAGGCAGGGAATCAGAATCAGAAGCAGGGAATCAGAGGCCGGGAATCAGAGGCCGGAATCAGATGCTGGGAATCAGAGGCCTGGAATCAGAGGCGGGGAATCAGATATGGGGAATCGGATGCGGGGAATCAGAGGCGGGGAATCAGAGCTGGGGAATCAGAGTTGGGGCATCAGAGGTGGGGAATTAGATATAGGGAAACAGAGGTGGGGAATCAGAGGCGGGGAAACAGAGGCGGGGAATCAGATATGGGGAATCAGAGGTGGGGAATCAGAGGCAGGGAATCAGATGTGCGGAATCAGAGATGGGGAATCAGAGGCAGGGAATCAGAATCAGAAGCGGGGAATCAGAGGCCGGGAATCATAGGCCGGGAATCAGATGCTGGGAATAAGAGGCCGGGAATCAGAGGTGGGGAATCAGAGTCCGGGAATCAGAGATGGGGATTCAGAGGCGGGGAATGAGATATGGAGAATCAGAGGCGGGGAATCAGAGGCCGGGAAACAGAGGTGGGGAATCAGATATGGGGAATCAGAGGTGGCGAATCAAAGGCGGTGAATCAGAGATGGGGAATCAGAGGCGGGGAATCAGAGGCAGGGAATCAGATGCGGGGAATCATAGGCGGGGAATCAGAGCTGGCGAATCAGAGGCGGGGAATCAGAGGTGGGCAATCAGAGGCGGGGAATCAGATATGGGGAATCAGAGGCGGGGAATCAGAGGCGGGGAAACAGAGGCGGGGAATCAAATATAGGGAATCAGAGGTGGGGAATCAGAGGTTGTGAATCAGAGATGGGGAATCAAGGCGGGGAATCAGAGGCAGGGAATCAGACACGGGGAATCAGAGGCGGGGATTCAGAGCTGGGGAATCAGAGGCGGGGAATCAGAGTTGGGGAATCAGAGGCAGGGAATCAGATATGGGGAATCAGAGGCGGGGAATCAGAGGCGGGGAAACAGAGGCGGGGAATCAGATATGGGGAATCAGTGGTGGGGAATCAGGGGCAGGGAATCAGTGGCAGGGAATCAGAGGCGGGGAATCAGAGGCGGGGAATCAGAGATGGGGAATCAGAGGCGGGGAATCAGAGGCAGGGAATCGGACGCCGGGATTCAGAGTCGGGGAATCAGAGCTGGGGAATCAGAGGCGGGGAATCAGAGTTGGGGAATCAGAGGCGGGGAATCAGATATGGGGAAATGGAGGCGGGGAATCAGATATGGGGAATCAGTGGTGGGGAATCAGGGGCAGGGAATCAGTGGCAGGGAATCAGACACGGGGAATCAGAGGCGGGGAATCAGAGATGGGGAATCAGAGGCGGGGAATCAGAGGCAGGGAATCGGACGCCGGGATTCAGAGTCGGGGAATCAGAGCTGGGGAATCAGAGGCGGGGAATCAGAGTTGGGGAATCAGAGGCGGGGAATCAGATATGGGGAAATGGAGGCGGGGAATCAGATATGGGGAATCAGAGGTGTGGAATCAGAGGTTGGGAATCAGAGGAAGGGAATCAGAGTCGGGGAAACAGAGGCGGGGAATCAGATATGTGGAATCAGAGGTGGCGAATCAAAGGCGGTGAAACAGAGATGGGGTATCAGGGCAGGGAATCAGAGGCAGGGAATCAAACACGGGGAATCAGAGCTGGGGAATCAGAGGCGGGGAATCAGAGTTGGGAATCAGAGGCGGGGAATCAGAGGCGGGGAAACAGAGGCGGGGAATCAGATATGGTGAATCAGAGGTGGGGAATCAGAGGTTGGGAATCAGAGGCAGGGAATCAGAGGCGGGGAATCAGAGGCGGGGAATCAGAGGCCGGGAATCAGATATGGGGAAACTGAGGCGGGGAATCCGAGGCGGGGAAACAGAGTCGGGGAATCAGATATGGGGAATCAGAGGTGGGGAATCAGAGGTTGGGAATCAGAGGCAGGGAATCAGAGGCTTGGAATCAGATGCAGGGAATCAGATGCGGGGAATCAGAGGCGGGGAATCAGAGCTGGGGAATCAGAGGTGGGGAATCAGATTTGGGGAATCAGAGGTGGGGACTTAGATATTGGGAAACAGAGGTGGGGAATCAGAGGCGGGGAAACAGAGGCGGGGAATCAGATATGGGGAATCAGAGGTGGGGAATCAGAGGCAGGGAATCAGATGTGCGGAATCAGAGATGGGGAATCAGAGGCAGGGAAACAGAATCAGAAGCAGGGAATCAGAGGCCGGAAATCAGAGGCCGGAATCAGATGCTGGGAATCAGAGGCCTGGAATCAGAGGCGGGGAATCAGAGGCAGGGAATCAGATGCGGGGAATCAGAGGCGGGGAATCAGAGCTGGGGAATCAGAGGCGGGGTATTAGAGTTGGGGAATCAGAGGCGGGGAATCAGATATGGGGAAACAGAGGTAGGGAATCAGAGGCGGGGAAACAGAGGCAGGGAATCAGATATGGGGAATCAGAGGCGGGGAATCAGAGGTGGGGAATCATAGGCAGGGAATCGGATGTGCGGAATCAGAGATGGGGAATCAGAGGCCTGGAATCAGAGGTGGTGAATCAGAGATGGGGAATCAGAGGCAGGGAATCAGAGGCAGGGTATCAGACGCGGGGAATCAGAGGTGGGCAATCAGAGGCGGGGAATCAGATATGGGGAATCAGAGGCGGGGAATCAGAGGCGGGGAAACAGAGGCGGGGAATCAGATATGGGGAATCAGAGGTGGGGCATCAGAGGTTGTTAATCACAGATGGGGAATCAGAGGCGGGGAATCAGAGGCAGGGAATCAGATGCGGGGAATCAGAGGCGGGGATTCAGAGCTGGGGAATCAGAAGCGGGGAATCAGAGTTGGGGAATCAGAGGCGGGGAATCAGATATGGGGAATCAGAGGCAGGGAATCAGAGGCGGGGAATCAGAGGCAGGGAATCAGACGCGGGGAATCTGAGGCGGGGAATCAGAGCTGGGGAATCAGAGGTGGGGAATCAGAGTTGGGGAATCAGAGGCAGGGAATTGGATGTGCGGAATCAGAGATGGGGAATCAGAGGTAGGGAATCAGAGGTGGTGAATCAGAGATGGGGAATCACAGGCGGGGAATCAGAGGCAGGGAATAGAACGCGGGGAATCAGAGGCAGGGAATCAGAGCTGGGGAATACGAGGCGGGGAATCATAGTTGGGAATCAGAGGCGGGAATCAGATATGGGGAAACAGAGGTGGGGAATCAGAGGCGGGGAAACAGAGGCGGGGAATCAGATATGGGGAATCGGATGCAGGGAATCAGAGGCGGGGAATCAGAGCTGGGGAATCAGAGGCGGGGAATCAGAGTTGGGGCATCAGAGGTGGGGAATTAGATATAGGGAAACAGAGGCGGGGAATCAGAGGCGGGGAAACAGAGGCGGGGAATCAGATATGGGGAATCAGAGGTGGGGAATCAGAGGCAGGGAATCAGATGTGCGGAATCAGAGATGGGGAATCAGAGGCAGGGAATCAGAATCAGAAGCGGGGAATCAGAGGCCGGGAATCAGAGGCCGGGAATCAGATGCTGGGAATAAGAGGCCGGGAATCAGAGGAGTGGAATCAGAGTCCGGGAATCAGAGATGGGGATTCAGAGGCGGGGAATCAGATATGGAGAATCAGAGATGGGGAATCAGAGGCGGGGAATCAGAGGCAGGGAATCGGACGCCGGGAATCAGAGGCGGGGAATCAGAGCTGGGGAATCAGAGGCGGGGAATCAGAGTTGGGGAATCAGAGGCGGGGAATCAGATATGGGGAAATAGAGGCGGGGAATCAGATATGGGGAATCAGAGGTGTGGAATCAGAGGTTGGGAATCAGAGGCAGGGAATCAGAGGCGGGGAAACAGAGGCGGGGAATCAGATATGGGGAATCAGAGGTGGCGAATCAAAGGCGGTGAAACAGAGATGGGGAATCAGGGGCGTGGAATCAGAGGCAGGGAATTAGATGTGGTGAATCAGAGATGGGGAATCAGAGGCAGGGAATCAGAATCAGAAGCGGGGTATCAGAGGCCGGGAATCAGAGGAAGGTAATCAGAGGCAGGGGATCAAACACGGGGAATCAGAGGCTGGGAATCAGAGCTGGGGAATCACAGGCGGGGAATCAGAGATGGGGAATCAGAGGCGGGGAATCAGAGGCAGGGAATCAGATGCGGGGAATCAGAGGCGGGGAATCAGAGCTGGCAAATCAGAGGCGGGGAATCAGAGGTGGGCAATCAGAGGATGGGAATCAGATATGGGGAATCAGAGGCGGGGAATTAGAGCTGGGGAATCACAGGCGGGGAATCAGAGTTGGGGAATCAGAGGCGGGGAATCAGATATGGGGAAACTGAGTCGGGGAATCAGAGGCGGTGAAACAGAGGCGGGGAATCAGATATGGGGAATCAGAGGTGGGGAATCAGAGGTTGGGAATCAGAGGCCTGGAATCAGAGGCGGGGAATCAGAGGCAGGGAATCAGATGCGGGGAATCAGAGGAGGGGAATCAGAGCTGGGGAATCAGAGGCGGGGTATTAGAGTTGGGGAATCAGAGGCGGGGAATCAGACGCGGGGAATCAGAGGGGGGGAATCATAGCTGGCGAATCAGAGGCGGGGAATCAGAGGTGGGCAATCAGAGGCCGGGAATCAGAGGTGGTGAATCAGAGATGGGGAATCAGAGGCGGGGAATCAGTGGCAGGGAATCAGATATGGGGAATCAGAGGCGTGGAATCAGAGATGGGGAATCAGAGATGGGGAATCAGAGGCGGTGAATCAGAGATGGGGAATCAGAGGCGGTGAATCAGAGATGGGGAATCAGAGGCGTGGAATCAGAGATGGGGAATCAGAGATGGGGAATCAGAGGTGGGGAATCAGAGATGGGGAATCAGAGGCGGTGAATCAGAGATGGGGAATCAGAGGCGGGGAATCAGAGGCAGGAAATCAGACACGGGGATTCAGAGGCTGGGAATTAGACGGGGGGAATCAAAGGCGTGGAATCAGAGCTGGGGAATCAGAGGCAGGGAATCACAGGCGGGGAATCAGATATGGGGAATCAGAGGCTGGGATTCGGAGGCGGGGAATCAGAGGCAGGGAATCAGACACGGGGAATCAGAGGTGGGGAATCAGAGATGGGGAATCAGAGGCGGGGAATCAGAGGCAGGGAATCAGACGCGGGGAATCTGAGGCGGGGAATCAGAGCTGGGGAATCAGAGGTGGGGAATCAGAGTTGGGGAATCAGAGGCAGGGAATCGGATGTGCGGAATCAGAGATGGGGAATCAGATGTGGGGAATCAGAGGAATCAGAGATGGGGAATCAGAGGCGGGGAATCAGAGGCAGGAAATCAGACACGGGGATTCAGAGGCTGGGAATCAGACGGGGGGAATCAAAGGCGGGGAATCAGAGCTGGGGAATCAGAGGCAGGGAATCAGAGTTGGGGATTCAGAGACGGGGAATCAGATATGGGGAAACAGAGGCGGGGAATCAGAGGCGGGCAAACAGAGGCGGGGAATTAGATATGGGGAATCAGAGGTGGGGAATCAGAGGTGGTGAATCAGTGATGGGGAATCACAGGTGGGGAATCAGAGGCAGGGAATAGAACGCAGGGAATCAGACGCAGGGAATCAGAGCTGGGGAATCAGAGGCGGGGAATCATAGTTGGGAATCAGAGGCGGGGAATCAGATATGGGGAAACAGAGGCGGGGAATCAGAGGCGGGGAAACAGAGGCGGGGAATCAGATATGGGGAATCGGATGCGGGGAATCAGAGGCGGGGAATCAGAGCTGGGGAGTCAGAGGCGGGGAATCAGAGTTGGGGCATCAGAGGTGGGGAATTAGATATAGGGAAACAGAGGTGGGGAATCAGAGGCGGGGAAACAGAGGCGAGGAATCAGATATGGGGAATCAGAGGTGGGGAATCAGAGGCAGGGAATCAGATGTGCGGAATCAGAGATGGGGAATCAGAGGCAGGGAATCAGAATCAGAAGCGGGGAATCAGAGGCCGGGAATCAAAGGCCGGGAATCAGATGCTGGGAATAAGAGGCCGGGAATCAGAGGTGGGGAATCAGAGTCCGGGAATCAGAGATGGGGATTCAGAGGCGGGGAATGAGATATGGAGAATCAGAGGCGGGGAATCAGAGGCCGGGAAACAGAGGTGGGGAATCAGATATGGGGAATCAGAGGTGGCGAATCAAAGGCGGTGAATCAGAGATGGGGAATCAGAGGCGGGGAATCAGAGGCAGGGAATCAGATGCGGGGAATCAGAGGCGGGGAATCAGAGCTGGCGAATCAGAGGCGGGGAATCAGAGGTGGGCAATCAGAGGCGGGGAATCAGATATGGGGAATCAGAGGCGGGGAATCAGAGGCGGGGAAACAGAGGCGGGGAATCAAATATAGGGAATCAGTGGTGGGGAATCAGAGGCAGGGAATCAGACACGGGGAATCAGAGGCGGGGATTCAGAGCTGGGGAATCAGAGGCGGGGAATCAGAGTTGGGGAATCAGAGGCAGGGAATCAGATATGGGGAATCAGAGGCGGGGAATCAGAGTTGGGGAAACAGAGGCGGGGAATCAGATATGGGGAATCAGTGGTGGGGAATCAGGGGCAGGGAATCAGTGGCAGGGAATCAGAGGCGGGGAATCAGAGGCGGGGAATCAGAGGCAGGGAATCAGACACGGGGAATCAGAGGCGGGGAATCAGAGATGGGGAATCAGAGGCGGGGAATCAGAGGCAGGGAATCGGACGCCGGGAATCAGAGTCGGGGAATCAGAGCTGTGGAATCAGAGGCGGGGAATCAGAGTTGGGGAATCAGAGGCGGGGAATCAGATATGGGGAAATGGAGGCGGGGAATCAGATATGGGGAATCAGAGGTGTGGAATCAGAGGTTCGGAATCAGAGGAAGGGAATCAGAGTCGGGGAAACAGAGGCGGGGAATCAGATATGTGGAATCAGAGGTGGCGAATCAGGGGCAGGGAATCAGTGGCAGGGAATCAGAGGTGGGGAATCAGAGGCGGGGAATCAGAGGCAGGGAATCAGACACGGGGAATCAGAGGCGGGGAATCAGAGATGGGGAATCAGAGGCAGGGAATCAGACACGGGGAATCAGAGGCGGGGATTCAGAGCTGGGGAATCAGAGGCGGGGAATCAGAGTTGGGGAATCAGAGGCAGGGAATCAGATATGGGGAATCAGAGGCGGGGAATCAGAGGCGGGGAAACAGAGGCGGGGAATCAGATATGGGGAATCAGTGGTGGGGAATCAGGGGCAGGGAATCAGTGGCAGGGAATCAGAGGCGGGGAATCAGAGGCGGGGAATCAGAGGCAGGGAATCAGACACGGGGAATCAGAGGCGGGGAATCAGAGATGGGGAATCAGAGGCGGGGAATCAGAGGCAGGGAATCGGACGCCGGGAATCAGAGTCGGGGAATCAGAGCTGGGGAATCAGAGGCGGGGAATCAGAGTTGGGGAATCAGAGGCGGGGAATCAGATATGGGGAAATGGAGGCGGGGAATCAGATATGGGGAATCAGAGGTGTGGAATCAGAGGTTCGGAATCAGAGGAAGGGAATCAGAGTCGGGGAAACAGAGGCGGGGAATCAGTTATGTGGAATCAGAGGTGGCGAATCAAAGGCGGTGAAACAGAGATGGGGAATCAGGGCAGGGAATCAGAGGCAGGGAATCAAACACGGGGAATCAGAGCTGGGGAATCAGAGGCGGGGAATCAGACTTGGGAATCAGAGGCGGGGAATCAGAGGCGGGGAAACAGAGGCGGGGAATCAGATATGGGGAATCAGAGGTGGGGAATCAGAGGTTGGGAATCAGAGGCAGGGAATCAGAGTCGGGGAATCAGAGGCGGGAAATCAGAGGAAGGGAATCAGATGTGCGGAATCGGAGATGGGGAATCAGAGGCAGGGAATCAGAGGCGGGGAATCAGAGGCGGGGAATCAGAGGCCGGGAATCAGATATGGGGAAACTGAGGCGGGGAATCCGAGGCGGGGAAACAGAGTCGGGGAATCAGATATGGGGAATCAGAGGTGGGGAATCAGAGGTTGGGAATCAGAGGCAGGGAATCAGAGGCTTGGAATCAGATGCAGGGAATCAGATGCGGGGAATCAGAGGCGGGGAATCAGAGCTGGGGAATCAGAGGTGGGGAATCAGATTTGGGGAATCAGAGGTGGGGACTTAGATATTGGGAAACAGAGGCGGGGAATCAGAGGCGGGGAAACAGAGGCGGGGAATCAGATATGGGGAATCAGAGGTGGGGAATCAGAGGCAGGGAATCAGATGTGCGGAATCAGAGATGGGGAATCAGAGGCAGGGAAACAGAATCAGAAGCAGGGAATCAGAGGCCGGGAATCAGAGGCCGGAATCAGATGCTGGGAATCAGAGGCCTGGAATCAGAGGCGGGGAATCAGAGGCAGAGAATCAGATGCGGGGAATCAGAGGCGGGGAATCAGAGCTGGGGAATCAGAGGCGGGGTATTAGAGTTGGGGAATCAGAGGCGGGGAATCAGATATGGGGAAACAGAGGTAGGGAATCAGAGGCGGGGAAACAGAGGCAGGGAATCAGATATGGGGAATCAGAGGCGGGGAATCAGAGGTGGGGAATCATAGGCAGGGAATCGGATGTGCGGAATCAGAGATGGGGAATCAGAGGCCGGGAATCAGAGGTGGTGAATCAGAGATGGGGAATCAGAGGCGGGAAATCAGAGGCAGGGTATCAGACGCGGGGAATCAGAGGTGGGCAATCAGAGGTGGGGAATCAGATATGGGGAATCAGAGGCGGGGAATCAGAGGCGGGGAAACAGAGGCGGGGAATCATATATGGGGAATCAGAGGTGGGGCATCAGAGGTTGTGAATCACAGATGGGGAATCAGAGGCGGGGAATCAGAGGCAGGGAATCAGATGCGGGGAATCAGAGGCGGGGATTCAGAGCTGGGGAATCAGAAGTGGGGAATCAGATTTGGGGAATCAGAGGCGGGGAATCAGATATGGGGAATCAGAGGCAGGGAATCAGAGGCGGGGAATCAGAGGCAGGAATCAGACGCGGGGAATCTGAGGCGGGGAATCAGAGCTGGGGAATCAGAG
The DNA here is from genome assembly GCF_036971445.1 of Narcine bancroftii. Taxonomy (NCBI): domain Eukaryota; kingdom Metazoa; phylum Chordata; class Chondrichthyes; order Torpediniformes; family Narcinidae; genus Narcine; species Narcine bancroftii. Next base: position 3,581,413 of record NW_027211883.1, read on the forward strand.
GTGGGGAATCAGAGTTGGGGAATCAGAGGCAGGGAATTGGATGTGCGGAATCAGAGATGGGGAATCAGAGGTGGGGAATCAGAGGCGGTGAATCAGAGATGGGGAATCAGAGGCGGGGAATCAGAGGCAGGAAATCAGACACGGGGATTCAGAGGCTGGGAATCAGACGGGGGGAATCAAAGGCGGGGAATCAGAGCTGGGTAATCTGAGGCAGGGAATCAGAGTTGGGGATTCAGAGGCGGGGAATCAGATATGGGGAAACAGAGGCGGGGAATCAGAGGCGGGCAAACAGAGGCGGGGAATTAGATATGGGGAATCAGAGGTAGGGAATCAGAGGTGGTGAATCAGTGATGGGGAATCACAGGCGGGGAATCAGAGGCAGGGAATAGAACGCGGGGAATCAGAGGCAGGGAATCAGAGCTGGGGAATCAGAGGCGGGGAATCATAGTTGGGAATCAGAGGCGGGAATCAGATATGGGGAAACAGAGGCGGGGAATCAGAGGCGGGGAAACAGAGGCGGGGAATCAGATATGGGGAATCGGAAGCAGGGAATCAGAGGCGGGGAATCAGAGCTGGGGAATCAGAGGCGGGGAATCAGAGTTGGGGCATCAGAGGTGGGGAATTAGATATAGGGAAACAGAGGCGGGGAATCAGATGCGGGGAAACAGAGGCGGGGAATCAGATATGGGGAATCAGAGGTGGGGAATCAGAGGCAGGGAATCAGATGTGCGGAATCAGAGATGGGGAATCAGAGGCAGGGAATCAGAATCAGAAGCGGGGAATCAGAGGCCGGGAATCAGAGGCCGGGAATCAGATGCTGGGAATAAGAGGCCGGGAATCAGAGGAGGGGAATCAGAGTCCGGGAATCAGAGATGGGGATTCAGAGGCGGGGAATCAGATATGGAGAATCAGAGATGGGGAATCAGAGGCGGGGAATCAGAGGCAGGGAATCGGACGCCGGGAATCAGAGGCGGGGAATCAGAGCTGGGGAATCAGAGGCGGGGAATCAGAGTTGGGGAATCAGAGGCGGGGAATCAGATATGGGGAAATAGAGGCGGGGAATCAGATATGGGGAATCAGAGGTGTGGAATCAGAGGTTGGGAATCAGAGGCAGGGAATCAGAGGCGGGGAAACAGAGGCGGGGAATCAGATATGGGGAATCAGAGGTGGCGAATCAAAGGCGGTGAAACAGAGATGGGGAATCAGGGCAGGGAATCAGAGGCAGGGAATCAGAGCTGGGGAAACAGAGGCGGGGAATCAGATATGGGAAATCAGAGGTGGGGAATCAGGGGCAGGGAATCAGTGGCAGGGAATCAGAGCTGGGGAATCAGAGGTGGGGAATCAGAGCTGGGGAAACAGAGGCGGGGAATCAGATATGGGGAATCAGAGGTGGGGAATCAGGGGCGGGGAATCAGTGGCAGGGAATCAGAGGCCGAGAATAAAAGGCGGGGAATCAGAGCTGGGGAATCAGAGGCGGGGAATCAGAGTTGGGGAATCAGAGGAGGGGAATCAGATATGGGGAAACAGAGGCCGGGAATCAGAGGCAGGGTAACAGAGGCGGGGAATCAGATATGGGGAATCAGAGGTGGGGAATTAGAGGTTGCGAATCAGAGGCGGGGAAACAGAGGCGGGGAATCAAATATAGGGAATCAGAGGTGGGGAATCAGAGGTTGTGAATCAGAGATGGGGAATCAAGGCGGGGAATCAGAGGCAGGGAATCAGATGCGTGGAATCAGAGGCGGGGATTCAGAGCTGGGGAATCAGAGGCGGTGAATCAGAGTTGGGGAATCAGAGGCAGGGAATCAGATATGGGGAATCAGAGGCGGGGAATCAGAGGCGGGGAAACAGAGGCGGGGAATCAGATATGGGAAATCAGAATTGGGGAATCAGGGGCAGGGAATCAGTGGCAGGGAATCAGAGGCGGGGAATCAGAGGCGGGGAATCAGAGGCAGGGAATCAGACACGGGGAATCGGAGGCGGGGAATCAGAGATGGGGAATCAGAGGCGGGGAATCAGAGGCAGGGAATCGGACTCCGGGAATCAGAGTCGGGGAATCAGAGCTGGGGAATCAGAGGCGGGGAATCAGAGTTGGGGAATCAGAGGCGGGGAATCAGATATGGGGAAATAGAGGAGGGGAATCAGATATGGGGAATCAGAGGTGTGGAATCAGAGGTTGGGAATCAGAGGCAGGGAATCAGAGTCGGGGAAACAGAGGCGGGGAATCAGATATGGGGAATCAGAGGTGGCGAATCAAAGGCGGTGAAACAGAGATGGGGAATCAGGGCAGGGAATCAGAGGCAGGGAATCAAACACGGGGAATCAGAGCTGGGGAATCAGAGGCGGGGAATCAGAGTTGGGAATCAGAGGCGGGGAATCAGAGTCGGGGAAACAAAGGCGGGGAATCAGATATGGGGAATCAGAGGTGGGGAATCCGAGGTTGGGAATCAGAGGCAGGGAATCAGAGGCGGGGAATCAGAGGCGGGGAATCAGAGGAAGGGAATCAGATGTGCGGAATCGGAGATGGGGAATCAGAGGCAGGGAATCAGAGGCGGGGAATCAGAGGCGGGGAATCAGAGGCCGGGAATCAGATATGGGGAAACAGAGGCGGGGAATCCGAGGCGGGGAAACAGAGGCGGGGAATCAGATATGGGGAATCAGAGGTGGGGAATCAGAGGTTGGGAATCAGAGGCAGGGAATCAGAGGCTTGGAATCAGATGCAGGGAATCAGATGCGGGGAATCAGAGGCGGGGAATCAGAGCTGGGGAATCAGAGGTGGGGAATCAGATTTGGGGAATCAGAGGCGGGGACTTAGATATTGGGAAACAGAGGCGGGGAATCAGAGGCGGGGAAACCCAGGCGGGGAATCAGATATGGGGAATCAGAGGTGGGGAATCAGAGGCAAGGAATCAGATGTGCGGAATCAGAGATGGGGAATCAGAGGCAGGGAATCAGAATCAGAAGCAGGGAATCAGAGGCCGGGAATCAGAGGCCGGAATCAGATGCTGGGAATCAGAGGCCTGGAATCAGAGGCGGGGAATCAGAGGCAGGGAATCAGATGTGGGGAATCAGAGGCGGGGAATCAGAGCTGGGGAATCAGAGGTGGGGTATTAGAGTTGGGGAATCAGAGGCGGTGAATCAGATATGGGGAAACAGATGTGGGGAATCAGAGGCGGGGAAACAGAGGCAGGGAATCAGATATGGGGAATCAGAGGTGGGGAATCAGAGATGGGGAATCAGAGGCGGTGAATCAGAGATGGGGAATCAGAGGCGGGGAATCAGAGGCAGGAAATCAGACACGGGGATTCAGAGGCTGGGAATCAGACGGGGGGAATCAAAGGCGGGGAATCAGAGCTGGGGAATCAGAGGCAGGGAATCAGAGTTGGGGATTCAGAGACGGGGAATCAGATATGGGGAAACAGAGGCGGGGAATCAGAGGCGGGCAAACAGAGGCGGAGAATTAGATATGGGGAATCAGAGGTGGGGAATCAGAGTTGGTGAATCAGTGATGGGGAATCACAGGCGGGGAATCAGAGGCAGGGAATAGAACGCAGGGAATCAGACGCAGGGAATCAGAGCTGGGGAATCAGAGGCGGGGAATCATAGTTGGGAATCAGAGGCGGGGAATCAGATATGGGGAAACAGAGGCGGGGAATCAGAGGCGGGGAAACAGAGGCGGGGAATCAGATATGGGGAATCGGATGCGGGGAATCAGAGGCGGGGAATCAGAGCTGGGGAATCAGAGGCGGGGAATCAGAGTTGGGGCATCAGAGGTGGGGAATTAGATATAGGGAAACAGAGGCGGGGAATCAGAGGCGGGGAAACAGAGGCGGGGAATCAGATATGGGGAATCAGAGGTGGGGAATCAGAGGCAGGGAATCAGATGTGCGGAATCAGAGATGGGGAATCAGAGGCAGGGAATCAGAATCAGAAGCGGGGAATCAGAGGCCGGGAATCAGAGGCCGGGAATCAGATGCAGGGAATAAGAGGCCGGGAATCAGAGGTGGGGAATCAGAGTCCGGGAATCAGAGATGGGGATTCAGAGGCGGGGAATGAGATATGGAGAATCAGAGGCGGGGAATCAGAGGCAGGGAATCAGACACGGGGAATCGGAGGCGGGGAATCAGAGATGGGGAATCAGAGGCGGGGAATCAGAGGCAGGGAATCGGACTCCGGGAATCAGAGTCGGGGAATCAGAGCTGGGGAATCAGAGGCGGGGAATCAGAGTTGGGGAATCAGAGGCGGGGAATCAGATATGGGGAAATAGAGGCGGGGAATCAGATATGGGGAATCAGAGGTGTGGAATCAGAGGTTGGGAATCAGAGGCAGGGAATCAGAGTCGGGGAAACAGAGGCGGGGAATCAGATATGGGGAATCAGAGGTGGCGAATCAAAGGCGGTGAAACAGAGATGGGGAATCAGGGCAGGGAATCAGGGCAGGGAATCAAACACGGGGAATCAGAGCTGGGGAATCAGAGGCGGGGAATCAGAGTTGGGAATCAGAGGCGGGGAGTCAGAGTCGGGGAAACAAAGGCGGGGAAACAGATATGGGGAATCAGAGGTGGGGAATCCGAGGTTGGGAATCAGAGGCAGGGAATCAGAGGCGGGGAATCAGAGGCGGGGAATCAGAGGAAGGGAATCAGATGTGCGGAATCGGAGATGGGGAATCAGAGGCAGGGAATCAGAGGCGGGGAATCAGAGGCGGGGAATCAGAGGCCGGGAATCAGATATGGGGAAACAGTGGCGGGGAATCCGAGGCGGGGAAACAGAGGCGGGGAATCAGATATGGGGAATCAGAGGTGGGGAATCAGAGGTTGGGAATCAGAGGCAGGGAATCAGAGGCTTGGAATCAGATGCAGGGAATCAGATGCGGGGAATCAGAGGCGGGGAATCAGAGCTGGGGAATCAGAGGTGGGGAATCAGATTTGGGGAATCAGAGGCGGGGACTTAGATATTGGGAAACAGAGGCGGGGAATCAGAGGCGGGGAAACCCAGGCGGGGAATCAGATATGGGGAATCAGAGGTGGGGAATCAGAGGCAAGGAATCAGATGTGCGGAATCAGAGATGGGGAATCAGAGGCAGGGAATCAGAATCAGAAGCAGGGAATCAGAGGCCGGGAATCAGAGGCCGGAATCAGATGCTGGGAATCAGAGGCCTGGAATCAGAGGCGGGGAATCAGAGGCAGGGAATCAGATGTGGGGAATCAGAGGCGGGGAATCAGAGCTGGGGAATCAGAGGTGGGGTATTAGAGTTGGGGAATCAGAGGCGGTGAATCAGATATGGGGAAACAGAGGTGGGGAATCAGAGGCGGGGAAACAGAGGCAGGGAATCAGATATGGGGAATCAGAGGTGGGGAATCAGAGATGGGGAATCAGAGGCGGTGAATCAGAGATGGGGAATCAGAGGCGGGGAATCAGAGGCAGGAAATCAGACACGGGGATTCAGAGGCTGGGAATCAGACGGGGGGAATCAAAGGCGGGGAATCAGAGCTGGGGAATCAGAGGCAGGGAATCAGAGTTGGGGATTCAGAGACGGGGAATCAGATATGTGGAAACAGAGGCGGGGAATCAGAGGCGGGCAAACAGAGGCGGAGAATTAGATATGGGGAATCAGAGGTGGGGAATCAGAGTTGGTGAATCAGTGATGGGGAATCACAGGCGGGGAATCAGAGGCAGGGAATAGAACGCAGGGAATCAGACGCAGGGAATCAGAGCTGGGGAATCAGAGGCGGGGAATCATAGTTGGGAATCAGAGGCGGGGAATCAGATATGGGGAAACAGAGGCGGGGAATCAGAGGCGGGGAAACAGAGGCGGGGAATCAGATATGGGGAATCGGATGCGGGGAATCAGAGGCGGGGAATCAGAGCTGGGGAATCAGAGGCGGGGAATCAGAGTTGGGGCATCAGAGGTGGGGAATTAGATATAGGGAAACAGAGGCGGGGAATCAGAGGCGGGGAAACAGAGGCGGGGAATCAGATATGGGGAATCAGAGGTGGGGAATCAGAGGCAGGGAATCAGATGTGCGGAATCAGAGATGGGGAATCAGAGGCAGGGAATCAGAATCAGAAGCGGGGAATCAGAGGCCGGGAATCAGAGGCCGGGAATCAGATGCTGGGAATAAGAGGCCGGGAATCAGAGGTGGGGAATCAGAGTCCGGGAATCAGAGATGGGGATTCAGAGGCGGGGAATGAGATATGGAGAATCAGAGGCGGGGAATCAGAGGCCAGGAAACAGAGGTGGGGAATCAGATATGGGGAATCAGAGGTGGCGGATCAAAGGCGGTGAATCAGAGATGGGGAATCAGAGGTGGGGAATCAGAGGCAGGGAATCAGATGCGGGGAATCAGAGGCGGGGAATCAGAGCTGGCGAATCAGAGGCGGGGAATCAGAGGTGGGCAATCAGAGGCGGGGAATCATATATGGGGAATCAGAGGCGGGGAATCAGAGGCGGGGAAACAGAGGCGGGAAATCAAATATAGGGAATCAGAGGTGGGGAATCAGAGGTTGTGAATCAGAGATGGGGAATCAAGGCGGGGAATCAGAGGCAGGGAATCAGACACGGGGAATCAGAGGCGGGGATTCAGAGCTGGGGAATCAGAGGCGGGGAATCAGAGTTTGGGAATCAGAGGCAGGGAATCAGATATGGGGAATCAGAGGCGGGGAATCAGAGGCGGGGAAACAGAGGCAAGGAATCAGATATGGAGAATCAGAGGTGGGGAATCAGGGGCAGGGAATCAGTGGCAGGGAATCAGAGGCGGGGAATCAGAGGCGGGGAATCAGAGGCAGGGAATCAGACACGGGGAATCAGAGGCGGGGAATCAGAGATGGGGAATCAGAGGCGGGGAATCAGAGGCAGGGAATTGGACGCCGGGAATCAGAGTCGGGGAATCAGAGCTGGGGAATCAGAGGCGGGGAATCAGAGTTGGGGAATCAGAGGCGGGGATTCAGATATGGGGAAATAGAGGCGGGGAATCAGATATGGGGAATCAGAGGTGTGGAATCAGAGGTTGGGAATCAGAGGAAGGGAATCAGAGTCGTGGAAACAGAGGCGGGGAATCAGATATGTGGAATCAGAGGTGGCGAATCAAAGGCGGTGAAACAGAGATGGGGAATCAGGGCAGGGAATCAGAGGCAGGGAATCAAACACGGGGAATTAGAGCTGGGGAATCAGAGGCGGGGAATCAGAGTTGGGAATCAGAGGCGGGGAATCAGAGGCGGGGAAACAGAGGCGGGGAATCAGATATGGGGAATCAGAGGTGGGGAATCAGAGGTTGGGAATCAGAGGCAGGGAATCAGAGGCGGGGAATCAGAGGCGGGGAATCAGAGGAAGGGAATCAGATGTGCGGAATCGGAGATGGGGAATCAGAGGCAGGTAATCAGAGGCGGGGAATCTGAGGCGGAGAATCAGAGGCCGGGAATCAGATATGGGGAAACTGAGGCGGGGAATCCGAGGCGGGGAAACAGAGGCGGGGAATCAGATATGGGGAATCAGAGGTGGGGAATCAGAGGTTGGGAATCAGAGGCAGGAAATCAGAGGCTTGGAATCAGATGCAGGGAATCAGATGCGGGGCATCAGAGGCGGGGAATCAGAGCTGGGGAATCAGAGGTGGGGAATCAGATTTGGGGAATCAGAGGTGGGGACTTAGATATTGGGAAACAGAGGCGGGGAATCAGAGGCGGGGAAACAGAGGCGGGGAATCAGATATGGGGAATCAGAGGTGGGGAATCAGAGGCAGGGAATCAGATGTGCGGAATCAGAGATGGGGAATCAGAGGCAGGGAATCAGAATCAGAAGCAGGGAATCAGAGGCCGGGAATCAGAGGCCGGAATCAGATGATGGGAATCAGAGGCCTGGAATCAGAGGCGGGGAATCAGAGGCGGGGAAACAGAGGCGGGGAATCAAATATAGGGAATCAGAGGTGGGGAATCAGAGGTTGTGAATCAGAGATGGGGAATCAAGGCGGGGAATCAGAGGCAGGGAATCAGACACGGGGAATCAGAGGCGGGGATTCAGAGCTGGGGAATCAGAGGCGGGGAATCAGAGTTTGGGAATCAGAGGCAGGGAATCAGATATGGGGAATCAGAGGCGGGGAATCAGAGGCGGGGAAACAGAGGCGGGGAATCAGATATGGAGAATCAGAGGTGGGGAATCAGGGGCAGGGAATCAGTGGCAGGGAATCAAACACGGGGAATCAGAGCTGGGGAATCAGAGGCGGGGAATCAGAGTTGGGAATCAGAGGCGGGGAATCAGAGTCGGGGAAACAAAGGCGGGGAATCAGATATGGGGAATCAGAGGTGGGGAATCCGAGGTTGGGAATCAGAGGCAGGGAATCAGAGGCGGGGAATCAGAGGCGGGGAATCAGAGGAAGGGAATCAGATGTGCGGAATCGGAGATGGGGAATCAGAGGCAGGGAATCAGAGGCGGGGAATCAGAGGCGGGGAATCAGAGGCCGGGAATCAGATATGGGGAAACAGAGGCGGGGAATCCGAGGCGGGGAAACAGAGGCGGGGAATCAGATATGGGGAATCAGAGGTGGGGAATCAGAGGTTGGGAATCAGAGGCAGGGAATCAGAGGCTTGGAATCAGATGCAGGGAATCAGATGCGGGGAATCAGAGGCGGGGAATCAGAGCTGGGGAATCAGAGGTGGGGAATCAGATTTGGGGAATCAGAGGCGGGGACTTAGATATTGGGAAACAGAGGCGGGGAATCAGAGGCGGGGAAACCCAGGCGGGGAATCAGATATGGGGAATCAGAGGTGGGGAATCAGAGGCAAGGAATCAGATGTGCGGAATCAGAGATGGGGAATCAGAGGCAGGGAATCAGAATCAGAAGCAGGGAATCAGAGGCCGGGAATCAGAGGCCGGAATCAGATGCTGGGAATCAGAGGCCTGGAATCAGAGGCGGGGAATCAGAGGCAGGGAATCAGATGTGGGGAATCAGAGGCGGGGAATCAGAGGCAGGGAATCAGATGTGCGGAATCAGAGATGGGGAATCAGAGGCAGGGAATCAGAATCAGAAGCGGGGAATCAGAGGCCGGGAATCAGAGGCCGGGAATCAGATGCTGGGAATAAGAGGCCGGGAATCAGAGGTGGGGAATCAGAGTCCGGGAATCAGAGATGGGGATTCAGAGGCGGGGAATGAGATATGGAGAATCAGAGGCGGGGAATCAGAGGCCGGGAAACAGAGGTGGGGAATCAGATATGGGGAATCAGAGGTGGCGGATCAAAGGCGGTGAATCAGAGATGGGGATTCAGAGGTGGGGAATCAGAGGCAGGGAATCAGATGCGGGGAATCAGAGGCGGGGAATCAGAGCTGGCGAATCAGAGGCGGGGAATCAGAGGTGGGCAATCAGAGGCGGGGAATCATATATGGGGAATCAGAGGCGGGGAATCAGAGGCGGGGAAACAGAGGCGGGAAATCAAATATAGGGAATCAGAGGTGGGGAATCAGAGGTTGTGAATCAGAGATGGGGAATCAAGGCGGGGAATCAGAGGCAGGGAATCAGACACGGGGAATCAGAGGCGGGGATTCAGAGCTGGGGAATCAGAGGCGGGGAATCAGAGTTTGGGAATCAGAGGCAGGGAATCAGATATGGGGAATCAGAGGCGGGGAATCAGAGGCGGGGAAACAGAGGCGGGGAATCAGATATGGAGAATCAGAGGTGGGGAATCAGGGGCAGGGAATCAGTGGCAGGGAATCAGAGGCGGGGAATCAGAGGCGGGGAATCAGAGGCAGGGAATCAGACACGGGGAATCAGAGGCGGGGAATCAGAGATGGGGAATCAGAGGCGGGGAATCAGAGGCAGGGAATTGGACGCCGGGAATCAGAGTCGGGGAATCAGAGCTGGGGAATCAGAGGCGGGGAATCAGAGTTGGGGAATCAGAGGCGGGGATTCAGATATGGGGAAATAGAGGCGGGGAATCAGATATGGGGAATCAGAGGTGTGGAATCAGAGGTTGGGAATCAGAGGAAGGGAATCAGAGTCGTGGAAACAGAGGCGGGGAATCAGATATGTGGAATCAGATGTGGCGAATCAAAGGCGGTGAAACAGAGATGGGGAATCAGGGCAGGAAATCAGAGGCAGGGAATCAAACACGGGGAATTAGAGCTGGGGAATCAGAGGCGGGGAATCAGAGTTGGGAATCAGAGGCGGGGAATCAGAGGCGGGGAAACAGAGGCGGGGAATCAGATATGGGGAATCAGAGGTGGGGAATCAGAGGTTGGGAATCAGAGGCAGGGAATCAGAGGCGGGGAATCAGAGGCGGGGAATCAGAGGAAGGGAATCAGATGTGCGGAATCGGAGATGGGGAATCAGAGGCAGGTAATCAGAGGCGGGGAATCTGAGGCGGAGAATCAGAGGCCGGGAATCAGATATGGGGAAACTGAGGCGGGGAATCCGAGGCGGGGAAACAGAGGCGGGGAATCAGATATGGGGAATCAGAGGTGGGGAATCAGAGGTTGGGAATCAGAGGCAGGGAATCAGAGGCTTGGAATCAGATGCAGGGAATCAGATGCGGGGCATCAGAGGTGGGGAATCAGAGCTGGGGAATCAGAGGTGGGGAATCAGATTTGGGGAATCAGAGGTGGGGACTTAGATATTGGGAAACAGAGGCGGGGAATCAGAGGCGGGGAAACAGAGGCGGGGAATCAGATATGGGGAATCAGAGGTGGGGAATCAGAGGCAGGGAATCAGATGTGCGGAATCAGAGATGGGGAATCAGAGGCAGGGAATCAGAATCAGAAGCAGGGAATCAGAGGCCGGGAATCAGAGGCCGGAATCAGATGATGGGAATCAGAGGCCTGGAATCAGAGGCGGGGAATCAGAGGCGGGGAAACAGAGGCGGGGAATCAAATATAGGGAATCAGAGGTGGGGAATCAGAGGTTGTGAATCAGAGATGGGGAATCAAGGCGGGGAATCAGAGGCAGGGAATCAGACACGGGGAATCAGAGGCGGGGATTCAGAGCTGGGGAATCAGAGGCGGGGAATCAGAGTTTGGGAATCAGAGGCAGGGAATCAGATATGGGGAATCAGAGGCGGGGAATCAGAGGCGGGGAAACAGAGGCGGGGAATCAGATATGGAGAATCAGAGGTGGGGAATCAGGGGCAGGGAATCAGTGGCAGGGAATCAGAGGCGGGGAATCAGAGGCGGGGAATCAGAGGCAGGGAATCAGACACGGGGAATCAGAGGCGGGGAATCAGAGATGGGGAATCAGAGGCGGGGAATCAGAGGCAGGGAATTGGACGCCGGGAATCAGAGTCGGGGAATCAGAGCTGGGGAATCAGAGGCGGGGAATCAGAGTTGGGGAATCAGAGGCGGGGATTCAGATATGGGGAAATAGAGGCGGGGAATCAGATATGGGGAATCAGAGGTGTGGAATCAGAGGTTGGGAATCAGAGGAAGGGAATCAGAGTCGTGGAAACAGAGGCGGGGAATCAGATATGTGGAATCAGAGGTGGCGAATCAAAGGCGGTGAAACAGAGATGGGGAATCAGGGCAGGGAATCAGAGGCAGGGAATCAAACACGGGGAATCAGAGCTGGGGAATCAGAGGCGGGGAATCAGAGTTGGGAATCAGAGGCGGGGAATCAGAGGCGGGGAAACAGAGGCGGGGAATCAGATATGGGGAATCAGAGGTGGGGAATCAGAGGTTGGGAATCAGAGGCAGGGAATCAGAGGCGGGGAATCAGAGGCGGGGAATCAGAGGAAGGGAATCAGATGTGCGGAATCGTAGATGGGGAATCAGAGGCAGGTAATCAGAGGCGGGGAATCTGAGGCGGAGAATCAGAGGCCGGGAATCAGATATGGGGAAACTGAGGCGGGGAATCCGAGGCGGGGAAACAGAGGCGGGGAATCAGATATGGGGAATCAGAGGTGGGGAATCAGAGGTTGGGAATCAGAGGCAGGGAATCAGAGGCTTGGAATCAGATGCAGGGAATCAGATGCGGGGCATCAGAGGCGGGGAATCAGAGCTGGGGAATCAGAGGTGGGGAATCAGATTTGGGGAATCAGAGGTGGGGACTTAGATATTGGGAAACAGAGGCGGGGAATCAGAGGCGGGGAAACAGAGGCGGGGAATCAGATATGGGGAATCAGAGGTGGGGAATCAGAGGCAGGGAATCAGATGTGCGGAATCAGAGATGGGGAATCAGAGGCAGGGAATCAGAATCAGAAGCAGGGAATCAGAGGCCGGGAATCAGAGGCCGGAATCAGATGATGGGAATCAGAGGCCTGGAATCAGAGGCGGGGAATCAGAGGCAGGGAATCAGATGCGGGGAATCAGAGGCGGGGAATCAGAGCTGGGGAATCAGAGGCGGGGTATTAGAGTTGGGGAATCAGAGGCGGGGAATCAGATATGGGGAAACAGAGGTAGGGAATCAGAGGCGGGGAAACAGAGGCAGGGAATCAGATATGGGGAATCAGAGGCGGGGAATCAGAGGTGGGGAAACATAGGCAGGGAATCGGATGTGCGGAATCAGAGGTGGGGAATCAGAGGCCGGGAATCAGAGGTGGTGAATCAGAGATGGGGAATCAGAGGCGGGGAATCAGAGGCGGGGAATCAGAGGCCGGGAATCAGATATGGGGAAACAGAGGCGGGGAATCCGAGGCGGGGAAACAGAGGCGGGGAATCAGATATGGGGAATCAGAGGTGGGGAATCAGAGGTTGGGAATCAGAGGCAGGGAATCAGAGGCTTGGAATCAGATGCAGGGAATCAGATGCGGGGAATCAGAGGCGGGGAATCAGAGCTGGGGAATCAGAGGTGGGGAATCAGATTTGGGGAATCAGAGGCGGGGACTTAGATATTGGGAAACAGAGGCGGGGAATCAGAGGCGGGGAAACCCAGGCGGGGAATCAGATATGGGGAATCAGAGGTGGGGAATCAGAGGCAAGGAATCAGATGTGCGGAATCAGAGATGGGGAATCAGAGGCAGGGAATCAGAATCAGAAGCAGGGAATCAGAGGCCGGGAATCAGAGGCCGGAATCAGATGCTGGGAATCAGAGGCCTGGAATCAGAGGCGGGGAATCAGAGGCAGGGAATCAGATGTGGGGAATCAGAGGCGGGGAATCAGAGGCAGGGAATCAGATGTGCGGAATCAGAGATGGGGAATCAGAGGCAGGGAATCAGAATCAGAAGCGGGGAATCAGAGGCCGGGAATCAGAGGCCGGGAATCAGATGCTGGGAATAAGAGGCCGGGAATCAGAGGTGGGGAATCAGAGTCCGGGAATCAGAGATGGGGATTCAGAGGCGGGGAATGAGATATGGAGAATCAGAGGCGGGGAATCAGAGGCCGGGAAACAGAGGTGGGGAATCAGATATGGGGAATCAGAGGTGGCGGATCAAAGGCGGTGAATCAGAGATGGGGATTCAGAGGTGGGGAATCAGAGGCAGGGAATCAGATGCGGGGAATCAGAGGCGGGGAATCAGAGCTGGCGAATCAGAGGCGGGGAATCAGAGGTGGGCAATCAGAGGCGGGGAATCATATATGGGGAATCAGAGGCGGGGAATCAGAGGCGGGGAAACAGAGGCGGGAAATCAAATATAGGGAATCAGAGGTGGGGAATCAGAGGTTGTGAATCAGAGATGGGGAATCAAGGCGGGGAATCAGAGGCAGGGAATCAGACACGGGGAATCAGAGGCGGGGATTCAGAGCTGGGGAATCAGAGGCGGGGAATCAGAGTTTGGGAATCAGAGGCAGGGAATCAGATATGGGGAATCAGAGGCGGGGAATCAGAGGCGGGGAAACAGAGGCGGGGAATCAGATATGGAGAATCAGAGGTGGGGAATCAGGGGCAGGGAATCAGTGGCAGGGAATCAGAGGCGGGGAATCAGAGGCGGGGAATCAGAGGCAGGGAATCAGACACGGGGAATCAGAGGCGGGGAATCAGAGATGGGGAATCAGAGGCGGGGAATCAGAGGCAGGGAATTGGACGCCGGGAATCAGAGTCGGGGAATCAGAGCTGGGGAATCAGAGGCGGGGAATCAGAGTTGGGGAATCAGAGGCGGGGATTCAGATATGGGGAAATAGAGGCGGGGAATCAGATATGGGGAATCAGAGGTGTGGAATCAGAGGTTGGGAATCAGAGGAAGGGAATCAGAGTCGTGGAAACAGAGGCGGGGAATCAGATATGTGGAATCAGATGTGGCGAATCAAAGGCGGTGAAACAGAGATGGGGAATCAGGGCAGGAAATCAGAGGCAGGGAATCAAACACGGGGAATTAGAGCTGGGGAATCAGAGGCGGGGAATCAGAGTTGGGAATCAGAGGCGGGGAATCAGAGGCGGGGAAACAGAGGCGGGGAATCAGATATGGGGAATCAGAGGTGGGGAATCAGAGGTTGGGAATCAGAGGCAGGGAATCAGAGGCGGGGAATCAGAGGCGGGGAATCAGAGGAAGGGAATCAGATGTGCGGAATCGGAGATGGGGAATCAGAGGCAGGTAATCAGAGGCGGGGAATCTGAGGCGGAGAATCAGAGGCCGGGAATCAGATATGGGGAAACTGAGGCGGGGAATCCGAGGCGGGGAAACAGAGGCGGGGAATCAGATATGGGGAATCAGAGGTGGGGAATCAGAGGTTGGGAATCAGAGGCAGGGAATCAGAGGCTTGGAATCAGATGCAGGGAATCAGATGCGGGGCATCAGAGGTGGGGAATCAGAGCTGGGGAATCAGAGGTGGGGAATCAGATTTGGGGAATCAGAGGTGGGGACTTAGATATTGGGAAACAGAGGCGGGGAATCAGAGGCGGGGAAACAGAGGCGGGGAATCAGATATGGGGAATCAGAGGTGGGGAATCAGAGGCAGGGAATCAGATGTGCGGAATCAGAGATGGGGAATCAGAGGCAGGGAATCAGAATCAGAAGCAGGGAATCAGAGGCCGGGAATCAGAGGCCGGAATCAGATGATGGGAATCAGAGGCCTGGAATCAGAGGCGGGGAATCAGAGGCGGGGAAACAGAGGCGGGGAATCAAATATAGGGAATCAGAGGTGGGGAATCAGAGGTTGTGAATCAGAGATGGGGAATCAAGGCGGGGAATCAGAGGCAGGGAATCAGACACGGGGAATCAGAGGCGGGGATTCAGAGCTGGGGAATCAGAGGCGGGGAATCAGAGTTTGGGAATCAGAGGCAGGGAATCAGATATGGGGAATCAGAGGCGGGGAATCAGAGGCGGGGAAACAGAGGCGGGGAATCAGATATGGAGAATCAGAGGTGGGGAATCAGGGGCAGGGAATCAGTGGCAGGGAATCAGAGGCGGGGAATCAGAGGCGGGGAATCAGAGGCAGGGAATCAGACACGGGGAATCAGAGGCGGGGAATCAGAGATGGGGAATCAGAGGCGGGGAATCAGAGGCAGGGAATTGGACGCCGGGAATCAGAGTCGGGGAATCAGAGCTGGGGAATCAGAGGCGGGGAATCAGAGTTGGGGAATCAGAGGCGGGGATTCAGATATGGGGAAATAGAGGCGGGGAATCAGATATGGGGAATCAGAGGTGTGGAATCAGAGGTTGGGAATCAGAGGAAGGGAATCAGAGTCGTGGAAACAGAGGCGGGGAATCAGATATGTGGAATCAGAGGTGGCGAATCAAAGGCGGTGAAACAGAGATGGGGAATCAGGGCAGGGAATCAGAGGCAGGGAATCAAACACGGGGAATCAGAGCTGGGGAATCAGAGGCGGGGAATCAGAGTTGGGAATCAGAGGCGGGGAATCAGAGGCGGGGAAACAGAGGCGGGGAATCAGATATGGGGAATCAGAGGTGGGGAATCAGAGGTTGGGAATCAGAGGCAGGGAATCAGAGGCGGGGAATCAGAGGCGGGGAATCAGAGGAAGGGAATCAGATGTGCGGAATCGTAGATGGGGAATCAGAGGCAGGTAATCAGAGGCGGGGAATCTGAGGCGGAGAATCAGAGGCCGGGAATCAGATATGGGGAAACTGAGGCGGGGAATCCGAGGCGGGGAAACAGAGGCGGGGAATCAGATATGGGGAATCAGAGGTGGGGAATCAGAGGTTGGGAATCAGAGGCAGGGAATCAGAGGCTTGGAATCAGATGCAGGGAATCAGATGCGGGGCATCAGAGGCGGGGAATCAGAGCTGGGGAATCAGAGGTGGGGAATCAGATTTGGGGAATCAGAGGTGGGGACTTAGATATTGGGAAACAGAGGCGGGGAATCAGAGGCGGGGAAACAGAGGCGGGGAATCAGATATGGGGAATCAGAGGTGGGGAATCAGAGGCAGGGAATCAGATGTGCGGAATCAGAGATGGGGAATCAGAGGCAGGGAATCAGAATCAGAAGCAGGGAATCAGAGGCCGGGAATCAGAGGCCGGAATCAGATGATGGGAATCAGAGGCCTGGAATCAGAGGCGGGGAATCAGAGGCAGGGAATCAGATGCGGGGAATCAGAGGCGGGGAATCAGAGCTGGGGAATCAGAGGCGGGGTATTAGAGTTGGGGAATCAGAGGCGGGGAATCAGATATGGGGAAACAGAGGTAGGGAATCAGAGGCGGGGAAACAGAGGCAGGGAATCAGATATGGGGAATCAGAGGCGGGGAATCAGAGGTGGGGAAACATAGGCAGGGAATCGGATGTGCGGAATCAGAGGTGGGGAATCAGAGGCCGGGAATCAGAGGTGGTGAATCAGAGATGGGGAATCAGAGGCGGGGAATCAGAGGCAGGGTATCAGACGCGGGGAATCAGAGGTGGGCAATCAGAGGCGGGGAATCAGATATGGGGAATCAGAGGCGGGGAATCAGAGGCGGGGAAACAGAGGCGGGGAATCAAATATGGGGAATCAGAGGTGGGGCATCAGAGGTTGTGAATCACAGATGGGGAATCAGAGGCGGGGAATCAGAGGCAGGGAATCAGACGCGGGGAATCAGAGGCGGGGATTCAGAGCTGGGGAATCAGAAGCGGGGAATCAGAGTTGGGGAATCAGAGGCGGGGAATCAGATATGGGGAATCAGAGATAGGGAATCAGAGGCGGGGAATCAGAGGCAGGGAATCAGACGCGGGGAATCTGAGGCGGGGAATCAGAGCTGGGGAATCAGAGGTGGGGAATCAGAGTTGGGGAATCAGAGGCAGCGAATTGGATGTGCGGAATCAGAGATGGGGAATCAGAGGTGGGGAATCAGAGGCGGTGAATCAGAGATGGGGAATCAGAGGCGGGGAATCAGAGGCAGGAAATCAGACACTGGGATTCAGAGGCTGGGAATCAGAGGCAGGGAATCAGACGCGGGGAATCTGAGGCGGGGAATCAGAGCTGGGGAATCTTAGGCAGGGAATCAGAGTTGCGGATTCAGAGGCGGGGAATCAGATATGAGGAAACAGAGGCGGGGAATCAGAGGCGGGCAAACTGAGGCGGGGAATTAGATATGGGGAATCAGATGTAGGGAATCAGAGGTGGTGAATCAGTGATGGGGAATCACAGGCGGGGAATCAGAGGCAGGGAATAGAACGCGGGGAATCAGAGGCAGGGAATCAGAGCTGGGGAATCAGAGGCGGGGAATCATAGTTGGGAATCAGAGGCGGGAATCAGATATGGGGAAACAGAGGCGGGGAATCAGAGGCGGGGAAACAGAGGCGGGGAATCAGATATGGGGAATCGGATGCAGGGAATCAGAGGCGGGGAATCAGAGCTGGGGAATCAGAGGCGGGGAATCAGAGTTGGGGCATCAGAGGTGGGGAATTAGATATAGGGAAACAGAGGCGGGGAATCAGAGGCGGGGAAACAGAGGCAGGGAATCAGATATGGGGAATCAGAGATGGGGAATCAGAGGCAGGGAATCAGAAGCGGGGAATCAGAGGCCGGGAATCAGAGGCCGGGAATCAGATGCTGGGAATAAGAGGCCGGGAATCAGAGGAGGGGAATCAGAGTCCGGGAATCAGAGATGGGGATTCAGAGGCGGGGAATGAGATATGGAGAATCAGAGGCGGGGAATCAGAGGCGGGGAAACAGAGGCGGGGAATCAGAGGCGGGGAAACAGAGGCGGGGAATCAGATATGGGGAATCAGAGGTGGGGAATCAGAGGCAGGGAATCAGATGTGCGGAATCAGAGATGGGGAATCAGAGGCAGGGAATCAGAAGCGGGGAATCAGATGATGGGAATCAGAGGCCTGGAATCAGAGGCGGGGAATCAGAGGCAGGGAATCAGATGCGGGGAATCAGAGGCGGGGAATCAGAGCTGGGGAATCAGAGGCGGGGTATTAGAGTTGGGGAATCAGAGGCGGGGTATCAGATATGGGGAAACAGAGGTAGGGAATCAGAGGCGGGGAAACAGAGGCAGGGAATCAGATATGGGGAATCAGAGGCGGGGAATCAAAGGTGGGGAAACATAGGCAGGGAATCGGATGTGCGGAATCAGAGGTGGGGAATCAGAGGCCGGGAATCAGAGGTGGTGAATCAGAGATGGGGAATCAGAGGCGGGGAATCAGAGGCAGGGTATCAGACGCGGGGAATCAGAGGTGGGCAATCAGAGGCGGGGAATCAGATATGGGGAATCAGAGGCGGGGAATCAGATATGGGGAATCAGAGGTGGGGCATCAGAGGTTGTGAATCACAGATGGGGAATCAGAGGCGGGGAATCAGAGGCAGGGAATCAGACGCGGGGAATCAGAGGCGGGGATTCAGAGCTGGGGAATCAGAAGCGGGGAATCAGAGTTGGGGAATCAGAGGCGGGGAATCAGATATGGGGAATCAGAGGCAGGGAATCAGAGGCGGGGAATCAGAGGCAGGGAATCAGACGCGGGGAATCTGAGGCGGGGAATCAGAGCTGGGGAATCAGAGGTGGGGAATCAGAGTTGGGGAATCAGAGGCAGCGAATTGGATGTGCGGAATCAGAGATGGGGAATCAGAGGTGGGGAATCAGAGGCGGTGAATCAGAGATGGGGAATCAGAGGCGGGGAATCAGAGGCAGGAAATCAGACACGGGGATTCAGAGGATGGGAATCAGAGGCAGGGAATCAGACGCGGGGAATCTGAGGCGGGGAATCAGAGCTGGGGAATCTGAGGCAGGGAATCAGAGTTGCGGATTCAGAGGCGGGGAATCAGATATGGGGAAACAGAGGCGGGGAATCAGAGGCGGGCAAACAGAGGCGGGGAATTAGATATGGGGAATCAGAGGTAGGGAATCAGAGGTGGTGAATCAGTGATGGGGAATCACAGGCGGGGAATCAGAGGCAGGGAATAGAACGCGGGGAATCAGATGCAGGGAATCAGAGCTGGGGAATCAGAGGCGTGGAATCATAGTTGGGAATCAGAGGCGGGAATCAGATATGGGGAAACAGAGGCGGGGAATCAGAGGCGGGGAAACAGAGGCGGGGAATCAGATATGGGGAATCGGATGCAGGGAATCAGAGGCGGGGAATCAGAGCTGGGGAATCAGAGGCGGGGAATCAGAGTTGGGGCCTCAGAGGTGGGGAATTAGATATAGGGAAACAGAGGCGGGGAATCAGAGGCGGGGAAACAGAGGCGGGGAATCAGATATGGGGAATCAGAGGTGGGGAATCAGAGGCAGGGAATCAGATGTGCGGAATCAGAGATGGGGAATCAGAGGCAGGGAATCAGAAGCGGGGAATCAGAGGCCGGGAATCAGAGGCCGGGAATCAGATGCTGGGAATAAGAGGCCGGGAATCAGAGGAGGGGAATCAGAGTCCGGGAATCAGAGATGGGGATTCAGAGGCGGGGAATGAGATATGGAGAATCAGAGGCGGGGAATCAGAGGCGGGGAAACAGAGGCGGGGAATCAGAGGCGGGGAAACAGAGGCGGGGAATCAGATATGGGGAATCAGAGCTGGGGAATCAGAGGCAGGGAATCAGATGTGCGGAATCAGAGATGGGGAATCAGAGGCAGGGAATCAGAAGCGGGGAATCAGATGATGGGAATCAGAGGCCTGGAATCAGAGGCGGGGAATCAGAGGCAGGGAATCAGATGCGGGGAATCAGAGGCGGGGAATCAGAGCTGGGGAATCAGAGGCGGGGTATTAGAGTTGGGGAATCAGAGGCGGGGAATCAGATATGGGGAAACAGAGGTAGGGAATCAGAGGCGGGGAAACATAGGCAGGGAATCGGATGTGCGGAATCAGAGGTGGGGAATCAGAGGCCGTGAATCAGAGGTGGTGAATCAGAGATGGGGAATCAGAGGCGGGGAATCAGAGGCAGGGTATCAGACGCGGGGAATCAGAGGTGGGCAATCAGAGGCGGGGAATCAGATATGGGGAATCAGAGGCGGGGAATCAGAGGCGGGGAAACAGAGGCGGGGAATCAGATATGGGGAATCAGAGGTGGGGCATCAGAGGTTGTGAATCACAGATTGGGAATCAGAGGCGGGGAATCAGAGGCAGGGAATCAGACGCGGGGAATCAGAGGCGGGGATTCAGAGCTGGGGAATCAGAAGCGGGGAATCAGAGTTGGGGAATCAGAGGCGGGGAATCAGATATGGGGAATCAGAGGCAGGGAATCAGAGGCGGGGAATCAGAGGCAGGGAATCAGACGCGGGGAATCTGAGGCGGGGAATCAGAGCTGGGGAATCAGAGGTGGGGAATCAGAGTTGGGGAATCAGAGGCAGAGAATTGGATGTGCGGAATCAGAGATGGGGAATCAGAGGTGGGGAATCAGAGGCGGTGAATCAGAGATGGGTAATCAGAGGCGGGGAATCAGAGGCAGGAAATCAGACACGGGGATTCAGAGGCTGGGAATCAGAGGCAGGGAATCAGACGCGGGGAATCTGAGGCGGGGAATCAGAGCTGGGGAATCTGAGGCAGGGAATCAGAGTTGCGGATTCAGAGGCGGGGAATCAGATATGGGGAAACAGAGGCGGGGAATCAGAGGCGGGCAAACAGAGGCGGGGAATTAGATATGGGGAATCAGAGGTAGGGAATCAGAGGTGGTGAATCAGTGATGGAGAATCACAGGCGGGGAATCAGAGGCAGGGAATAGAACGCGGGGAATCAGAGGCAGGGAATCAGAGCTGGGGAATCAGAGGCGGGGAATCATAGTTGGGAATCAGAGGCGGGAATCAGATATGGGGAAACAGAGGCGGGGAATCAGAGGCGGGGAAACAGAGGCGGGGAATCAGATATGGGGAATCGGATGCAGGGAATCAGAGGCGGGGAATCAGAGCTGGGGAATCAGAGGCGGCGAATCAGAGTTGGGGCATCAGAGGTGGGGAATTAGATATAGGGAAACAGAGGCGGGGAATCAGAGGCGGGGAAACAGAGGCGGGGAATCAGATATGGGGAATCAGAGGTGGGGAATCAGAGGCAGGGAATCAGATGTGCGGAATCAGAGATGGGGAATAAGAGGCAGGGAATCAGAAGCGGGGAATCAGAGGCCGGGAATCAGAGGCCGGGAATCAGATGCTGGGAATAAGAGGCCGGGAATCAGAGGAGGGGAATCAGAGTCCGGGAATCAGTGATGGGGATTCAGAGGCGGGGAATGAGATATGGAGAATCAGAGGCGGGGAATCAGAGGCAGGGAAACAGAGGTGGGGAATCAGATATGGGGAATCAGAGGTGGCGAATCAAAGGCGGTGAATCAGAGATGGGGAATCAGAGGCGGGGAATCAGAGGCAGGGAATCAGATGCGGGGAATCAGAGGCGGGGAATCAGAGCTGGCGAATCAGAGGCTGGGAATCAGAGGTGGGCAATCAGAGGCGGGGAAACAGAGGCGGGGAATCAAATATAGGGAATCAGAGGTGGGGAATCAGAGGTTGTGAATCAGAGATGGGGAATCAAGGCGGGGAATCAGAGGCAGGCAATCAGACGCGGGGAAACAGAGGCGGGGATTCAGAGCTGGGGAATCAGAGGCGGGGAATCAGAGTTGGGGAATCAGAGGCAGGGAATCAGATATGGGGAATCAGAGGTGGGGAATCAGAGGCAGGGAATCAGATGTGCGGAATCAGAGATGGGGAATCAGAGGCAGGGAATCAGAATCAGAAGAAGGGAATCAGAGGCCGGGAATCAGAGGCCGGAATCAGATGCTGGGAATCAGAGGCCTGGAATCAGAGGCGGGGAATCAGAGGCAGGGAATCAGATGCGGGGAATCAGAGGCGGGGAATCAGAGCTGGGGAATCAGAGGCGGGGTATTAGAGTTGGGGAATCAGAGGCGGGGAATCAGATATGGGGAAACAGAGGTGGGGAATCAGAGGCGGGGAAACAGAGGCAGGGAATCAGATATGGGGAATCAGAGGTGGGGCATCAGAGGTTGTGAATCACAGATGGGGAATCAGAGGCGGGGAATCAGAGGCAGGGAATCAGACGCGGGGAATCAGAGGCGGGGATTCAGAGCTGGGGAATCAGAAGCGGGGAATCAGAGTTGGGGAATCAGAGGCGGGGAATCAGATATGGGGAATCAGAGGCAGGGAATCAGAGGCGGGGAATCAGAGGCAGGGAATCAGACGCGGGGAATCTGAGGCGGGGAATCAGAGCTGGGGAATCAGAGGTGGGGAATCAGAGTTGAGGAATCAGAGGCAGGGAATTGGATGTGCGGAATCAGAGAGGGGGAATCAGAGGTGGGGAATCAGAGGCGGTGAATCAGAGATGGGGAATCAGAGGCGGGGAATCAGAGGCAGGAAATCAGACACGGGGATTCAGAGGCTGGGAATCAGACGGGGGGAATCAAAGGCGGGGAATCAGAGCTGGGGAATCTGAGGCAGGGAATCAGAGTTGGGGATTCAGAGGCGGGGAATCAGATATGGGGAAACAGAGGCGGGGAATCAGAGGCGGGCAAACAGAGGCGGGGAATTAGATATGGGGAATCAGAGGTAGGGAATCAGAGGTGGTGAATCAGTGATGGGGAATCACAGGCGGGGAATCAGACGCAGGGAATAGGACGCGGGGAATCAGAGGCAGGGAATCAGAGCTGGGGAATCAGAGGAGGGGATTCATAGTTGGGAATCAGAGGCGGGAATCAGATATGGGGAAACAGAGGCGGGAAATCAGAGGCGGGGAAACAGAGGCGGGGAATCAGTTATGGGGAATCAGAAGTGGGGAATCAGAGGCAGGGAATCAGATGTGCGGAATCAGAGATGGGGAATAAGAGGCAGGGAATCAGAATCAGAAGCGGGGAATCAGAGGCCGGGAATCAGAGGCCGGGAATCAGATGCTGGGAATAAGAGGCCGGGAATCAGAGGTGGGGAATCAGAGGTGGCGAATCAAAGGCGGTGAATCAGAGATGGGGAATCAGAGGCGGGGAATCAGAGGCAGGGAATCAGATGCGGGGAATCAGAGGCGGGGAATCAGAGCTGGCGAATCAGAGGCGGGGAATCAGAGGTGGGCAATCAGAGGTGGGGAATCAGATATGGGGAATCAGAGGCGGGGAATCAGAGGCAGGGAAACAGAGGCGGGGAATCAAATATAGGGAATCAGAGGTGGGGAATCAGAGGTTGTGAATCAGAGATGGGGAATCAAGGCGGGGAATCAGAGGCAGGGAATCAGACACGGGGAATCAGAGGCGGGGATTCAGAGCTGGGGAATCAGAGGCGGGGAATCAGAGTTGGGGAATCAGAGGCAGGGAATCAGAGGCGGGGAATCAGAGGCGGGGAATCAGAGGCGGGGAATCAGATATGGGGAATCAGAGGTGGGGAATCAGGGGCAGGGAATCAGTGGCAGGGAATCAGAGGCGGGGAATCAGAGGTGGGGAATCAGAGGCAGGGAATCAGACACGGGGAATCAGAGGCGGGGAATCAGAGATGGGGAATCAGAGGCGGGGAATCAGAGGCAGGGAATTGGACGCCGGGAATCAGAGTCGGGGAATCAGAGCTGGGGAATCAGAGGCGGGGAATCAGAGTTGGGGAATCAGAGGCGGGGACTCAGATATGGGGAAATAGAGGCGGGGAATCAGATATGGGGAATCAGAGGTGTGGAATCAGAGGTTGGGAATCAGAGGAAGGGAATCAGAGTCGGGGAAACAGAGGCGGGGAATCAGATATGTGGAATCAGAGGTGGCGAATCAAAAGCGGTGAAACAGAGATGGGGAATCAGGGCAGGGAATCAGAGGCAGGGAATCAAACACGGGGAATCAGAGCTGGGGAATCAGAGGCGGGGAATCAGAGTTGGGAATCAGAGGCGGGGAATCAGAGGCGGGGAAACAGA
This sequence comes from Narcine bancroftii, assembly GCF_036971445.1. Taxonomy (NCBI): domain Eukaryota; kingdom Metazoa; phylum Chordata; class Chondrichthyes; order Torpediniformes; family Narcinidae; genus Narcine; species Narcine bancroftii. The sequence goes on from NW_027211883.1 coordinate 3,605,496, forward strand.
GGCGGGGAATCAGATATGGGGAATCAGAGGTGGGGAATCAGAGGTTGGGAATCAGAGGCAGGGAATCAGAGGCGGGGAATCAGAGGCGGGGAATCAGAGGAAGGGAATCAGATGTGCGGAATCGGAGATGGGGAATCAGAGGCAGGTAATCAGAGGCGGGGAATCAGAGGCGGGGAATCAGAGGCCGGGAATCAGATATGGGGAAACTGAGGCGGGGAATCCGAGGCGGGGAAACAGAGGCGGGGAGTCAGATATGGGGAATCAGAGGTGGGGAATCAGAGGTTGGGAATCAGAGGCAGGGAATCAGAGGCTTGGAATCAGATGCAGGGAATCAGATGCGGGGCATCAGAGGCGGGGAATCAGAGCTGGGGAATCAGAGGTGGGGAATCAGATTTGGGGAATCAGAGGTGGGGACTTAGATATTGGGAAACAGAGGCGGGGAATCAGAGGCGGGGAAACAGAGGCGGGGAATCAGATATGGGGAATCAGAGGCGGGGAATCAGAGGCAGGGAATCAGATGTGCGGAATCAGAGATGGGGAATCAGAGGCAGGGAATCAGAATCAGAAGCAGGGAATCAGAGGCCGGGAATCAGAGGCCGGAATCAGATGATGGGAATCAGAGGCCTGGAATCAGAGGCGGGGAATCAGAGGCAGGGAATCAGATGCGGGGAATCAGAGGCGGGGAATCAGAGCTGGGGAATCAGAGGCGGGGTATTAGAGTTGGGGAATCAGAGGCGGGGAATCAGATATGGGGAAACAGAGGTAGGGAATCAGAGGCAGGGAAACAGAGGCAGGGAATCAGATATGGGGAATCAGAGGCGGGGAATCAGAGGTGGGGAAACATAGGCAGGGAATCGGATGTGCGGAATAAGAGATGGGGAATCAGAGGCCGGGAATCAGAGGTGGTGAATCAGAGATGGGGAATCAGAGGCGGGGAATCAGAGGCAGGGTATCAGACGCGGGGAATCAGAGGTGGGCAATCAGAGGCGGGGAATTAGATATGGGGAATCAGAGGCGGGGAATCAGAGGCGGGGAAACAGAGGCGGGGAATCAGATATGGGGAATCAGAGGTGGGGCATCAGAGGTTGTGAATCACAGATGGGGAATCAGAGGCGGGGAATCAGAGGCAGGGAATCAGACGCGGTGAATCAGAGGCGGGGATTCAGAGCTGGGGAATCAGAAGCGGGGAATCAGAGTTGGGGAATCAGAGGCGGGGAATCAGATATGGGGAATCAGAGGCAGGGAATCAGAGGTGGGGAATCAGAGGCAGGGAATCAGACGCGGGGAATCTGAGGCGGGGAATCAGAGCTGGGGAATCAGAGGTGGGGAATCAGAGTTGGGGAATCAGAGGCAGGGAATTGGATGTGCGGAATCAGAGATGGGGAATCAGAGGTGGGGAATCAGAGGCGGTGAATCAGAGATGGGGAATCAGTGGCGGGGAATCAGAGGCAGGAAATCAGAGACGGGGATTCAGAGGCTGGGAATCAGAGGCAGGGAATCAGACGCGGGGAATCTGAGGCGGGGAATCAGAGCTGGGGAATCTGAGGCAGGGAATCAGAGTTGGGGATTCAGAGGCGGGGAATCAGATATGGGGAAACAGAGGCGGGGAATCAGAGGCGGGCAAACAGAGGCGGGGAATTAGATATGGGGAATCAGAGGTAGGGAATCAGAGGTGGTGAATCAGTGATGGGGAATCACAGGCGGGGAATCAGAGGCAGGGAATAGAACGCGGGGAATCAGAGGCAGGGAATCAGAGCTGGGGAATCAGAGGCGGGGAATCATAATTGGGAATCAGAGGCGGGAATCAGATATGGGGAAACAGAGGCGGGGAATCAGAGGCGGGGAAACAGAGGCGGGGAATCAGATATGGGGAATCGGATGCAGGGAATCAGAGGCGGGGAATCAGAGCTGGGGAATCAGAGGCGGGGAATCAGAGTTGGGGCATCAGAGGTGGGGAATTAGATATAGGGAAACAGAGGCGGGGAATCAGAGGCGGGGAAACAGAGGCGGGGAATCAGATATGGGGAATCAGAGGTGGGGAATCAGAGGCAGGGAATCAGATGTGCGGAATCAGAGATGGGGAATCAGAGGCAGGGAATCAGAAGCGGGGAATCAGAGGCCGGGAATCAGAGGCCGGGAATCAGATGCTGGGAATAAGAGGCCGGGAATCAGAGGAGGGGAATCAGAGTCCGGGAATCAGAGATGGGGATTCAGAGGCGGGGAATGAGATATGGAGAATCAGAGGCGGGGAATCAGAGGCGGGGAAACAGAGGTGGGGAATCAGATATGGGGAATCAGAGGTGGCGAATCAATGGTGGTGAATCAGAGATGGGGAATCAGAGGCGGGGAATCAGAGGCAGGGAATCAGATGCGGGGAATCAGAGGCGGGGAATCAGAGCTGGCGAATCAGAGGCTGGGAATCAGAGGTGGGCAATCAGAGGCTGGGAATCAGATATGGGGAATCAGAGGCGGGGAATCAGAGGCGGGGAAACAGAGGCGGGGAATCAAATATAGGGAATCAGAGGTGGGGAATCAGAGGTTGTGAATCAGAGATGGGGAATCAAGGCGGGGAATCAGAGGCAGGGAATCAGACGCGGGGAAACAGAGGCGGGGATTCAGAGCTGGGGAATCAGAGGCGGGGAATCAGAGTTGGGGAATCAGAGGCAGGGAATCAGATATGGGGAATCAGAGGTGGGGAATCAGAGGCAGGGAATCAGATGTGCGGAATTAGAGATGGGGAATCAGAGGCAGGGAATCAGAATCAGAAGAAGGGAATCAGAGGCCGGGAATCAGAGGCCGGAATCAGATGCTGGGAATCAGAGGCCTGGAATCAGAGGCGGGGAATCAGAGGCAGGGAATCAGATGCGGGGAATCAGACGCGGGGAATCAGAGCTGGGGAATCAGAGGCGGGGTATTAGAGTTGGGGAATCAGAGGCGGGGAATCAGATATGGGGAAACAGAGGTGGGGAATCAGAGGCGGGGAAACAGAGGCAGGGAATCAGATATGGGGAATCAGAGGTGGGGCATCAGAGGTTGTGAATCACAGATGGGGAATCAGAGGCGGGGAATCAGAGGCAGGGAATCAGACGCGGGGAATCAGAGGCGGGGATTCAGAGCTGGGGAATCAGAAGCGGGGAATCAGAGTTGGGGAATCAGAGGCGGGGAATCAGATATGGGGAATCAGAGGCAGGGAATCAGAGGCGGGGAATCAGAGGCAGGGAATCAGACGCGGGGAATCTGAGGCGGGGAATCAGAGCTGGGGAATCAGAGGTGGGGAATCAGAGTTGAGGAATCAGAGGCAGGGAATTGGATGTGCGGAATCAGAGAGGGGGAATCAGAGATGGGGAATCAGAGGCGGGGAATCAGAGGCAGGAAATCAGACACGGGGATTCAGAGGCTGGGAATCAGACGGGGGGAATCAAAGGCGGGGAATCAGAGCTGGGGAATCTGAGGCAGGGAATCAGAGTTGGGGATTCAGAGGCGGGGAATCAGATATGGGGAAACAGAGGCGGGGAATCAGAGGCGGGCAAACAGAGGCGGGGAATTAGATATGGGGAATCAGAGGTAGGGAATCAGAGGCGGGGAATCAGAGCTGGGGAATCAGAGGCGGGGAATCAGAGTTGGGGCATCAGAGGTGGGGAATTAGATATAGGGAAACAGAGGCGGGGAATCAGAGGCGGGGAAACAGAGGCGGGGAATCAGATATGGGGAATCAGAGGTGGGGAATCAGAGGCAGGGAATCAGATGTGCGGAATCAGAGATGGGGAATAAGAGGCAGGGAATCAGAATCAGAAGCGGGGAATCAGAGGCCGGGAATCAGAGGCCGGGAATCAGATGCGGGGAATAAGAGGCCGGGAATCAGAGGTGGGGAATCAGATATGGGGAATCAGAGGTGGCGAATCAAAGGCGGTGAATCAGAGATGGGGAATCAGAGGCGGGGAATCAGAGGCAGGGAATCAGATGCGGGGAATCAGAGGCGGGGAATCAGAGCTGGCGAATCAGAGGCTGTGAATCAGAGGTGGGCAATCAGAGGCGGGGAATCAGATATGGGGAATCAGAGGCGGGGAATCAGAGGCGGGGAAACAGAGGCGGGGAATCAAATATAGGGAATCAGAGGTGGGGAATCAGAGGTTGTGAATCAGAGATGGGGAATCAAGGCGGGGAATCAGAGGCAGGGAATCAGACGCGGGGAATCAGAGGAGGGGATTCAGAGCTGGGGAATCAGAGGCGGGGAATCAGAGTTGGGGAATCAGAGGCAGCGAATCAGATATGGGGAATCAGAGGCGGGGAATCAGAGGCGGGGAAACAGAGGCGGGGAATCAGATGTGGGGAATCAGAGGTGGGGAATCAGGGGCAGGGAATCGGTGGCAGGGAATCAGAGGCGGGGAATCAGAGGCGGGGAATCAAAGGCAGGGAATCAGACACGGGGAATCAGAGGCAGGGAATCAGAGATGGGGAATCAGAGGCGGGGAATCAGAGGCAGGGAATCGGATGCCGGGAATCAGAGTCGGGGAATCAGAGCTGGGGAATCAGAGGCAGGGAATCAGAATCAGAAGCAGGGAATCAGAGGCCGGGAATCAGAGGCCGGAATCAGATGATGGGAATCAGAGGCCTGGAATCAGAGGCGGGGAATCAGAGGCAGGGAATCAGATGCGGGGAATCAGAGGCGGGGAATCAGAGCTGGGGAATCAGAGGCGGGGTATTAGAGTTGGGGAATCAGAGGCGGGGAATCAGATATGGGGAAACAGAGGTAGGGAATCAGAGGCGGGGAAACAGAGGCAGGGAATCAGATATGGGGAATCAGAGGCGGGGAATCAGAGGTGGGGAAACATAGGCAGGGAATCGGATGTGCGGAATCAGAGATGGGGAATCAGAGGCCGGGAATCAGAGGTGGTGAATCAGAGATGGGGAATCAGAGACGGGGAATCAGAGGCAGGGTATCAGACGCGGGGAATCAGAGGTGGGCAATCAGAGGCGGGGAATCAGATATGGGGAATCAGAGGCGGGGAATCAGAGGCGGGGAAACAGAGGCGGGGAATCAGATATGGGGAATCAGAGGTGGGGCATCAGAGGTTGTGAATCACAGATGGGGAATCAGAGGCGGGGAATCAGAGGCAGGGAATCAGACGCGGGGAATCAGAGGCGGGGATTCAGAGCTGGGGAATCAGAAGCGGGGAATCAGAGTTGGGGAATCAGAGGCGGGGAATCAGATATGGGGAATCAGAGGAAGGGAATCAGAGGTGGGGAATCAGAGGCAGGGAATCAGACGCGGGGAATCTGAGGCGGGGAATCAGAGCTGGGGAATCAGAGGTGGGGAATCAGAGTTGGGGAATCAGAGGCAGGGAATTGGATGTGCGGAATCAGAGATGGGGAATCAGAGGTGGGGAATCAGAGGCGGTGAATCAGAGATGGGGAATCAGTGGCGGGGAATCAGAGGCAGGAAATCAGACACGGGGATTCAGAGGCTGGGAATCAGAGGCAGGGAATCAGACGCGGGGAATCTGAGGCGGGGAATCAGAGCTGGGGAATCTGAGGCAGGGAATCAGAGTTGGGGATTCAGAGGCGGGGAATCAGATATGGGGAAACAGAGGCGGGGAATCAGAGGCGGGCAAACAGAGGCGGGGAATTAGATATGGGGAATCAGAGGTAGGGAATCAGAGGTGGTGAATCAGTGATGGGGAATCACAGGCGGGGAATCAGAGCTGGGGAATCAGAGGTGGGGAATCAGATTTGGGGAATCAGAGGTGGGGACTTAGATATTGGGAAACAGAGGCGGGGAATCAGAGGCGGGGAAACAGAGGCGGGGAATCAGATATGGGGAATCAGAGGCGGGGAATCAGAGGCAGGGAATCAGATGTGCGGAATCAGAGATGGGGAATCAGAGGCAGGGAATCAGAATCAGAAGCAGGGAATCAGAGGCCGGGAATCAGAGGCCGGAATCAGATGATGGGAATCAGAGGCCTGGAATCAGAGGCGGGGAATCAGAGGCAGGGAATCAGATGCGGGGAATCAGAGGCGGGGAATCAGAGCTGGGGAATCAGAGGCGGGGTATTAGAGTTGGGGAATCAGAGGCGGGGAATCAGATATGGGGAAACAGAGGTAGGGAATCAGAGGCGGGGAAACAGAGGCAGGGAATCAGATATGGGGAATCAGAGGCGGGGAATCAGAGGTGGGGAAACATAGGCAGGGAATCGGATGTGCGGAATCAGAGATGGGGAATCAGAGGCCGGGAATCAGAGGTGGTGAATCAGAGATGGGGAATCAGAGGTGGGGAATCAGAGGCAGGGTATCAGACGCGGGGAATCAGAGGTGGGCAATCAGAGGCGGGGAATTAGATATGGGGAATCAGAGGCGGGGAATCAGAGGCGGGGAAACAGAGGCGGGGAATCAGATATGGGGAATCAGAGGTGGGGCATCAGAGGTTGTGAATCACAGATGGGGAATCAGAGGCGGGGAATCAGAGGCAGGGAATCAGACGCGGGGAATCAGAGGCGGGGATTCAGAGCTGGGGAATCAGAAGCGGGGAATCAGAGTTGGGGAATCAGAGGCGGGGAATCAGATATGGGGAATCAGAGGCAGGGAATCAGAGGTGGGGAATCAGAGGCAGGGAATCAGACGCGGGGAATCTGAGGCGGGGAATCAGAGCTGGGGAATCAGAGGTGGGGAATCAGAGTTGGGGAATCAGAGGCAGGGAATTGGATGTGCGGAATCAGAGATGGGGAATCAGAGGTGGGGAATCAGAGGCGGTGAATCAGAGATGGGGAATCAGTGGCGGGGAATCAGAGGCAGGAAATCAGACACGGGGATTCAGAGGCTGGGAATCAGAGGCAGGGAATCAGACGCGGGGAATCTGAGGCGGGGAATCAGAGCTGGGGAATCTGAGGCAGGGAATCAGAGTTGGGGATTCAGAGGCGGGGAATCAGATATGGGGAAACAGAGGCGGGGAATCAGAGGCGGGCAAACAGAGGCGGGGAATTAGATATGGGGAATCAGAGGTAGGGAATCAGAGGTGGTGAATCAGTGATGGGGAATCACAGGCGGGGAATCAGAGGCAGGGAATAGAACGCGGGGAATCAGAGGCAGGGAATCAGAGCTGGGGAATCAGAGGCGGGGAATCATAATTGGGAATCAGAGGCGGGAATCAGATATGGGGAAACAGAGGCGGGGAATCAGAGGCGGGGAAACAGAGGCGGGGAATCAGATATGGGGAATCGGATGCAGGGAATCAGAGGCGGGGAATCAGAGCTGGGGAATCAGAGGCGGGGAATCAGAGTTGGGGCATCAGAGGTGGGGAATTAGATATAGGGAAACAGAGGCGGGGAATCAGAGGCGGGGAAACAGAGGCGGGGAATCAGATATGGGGAATCAGAGGTGGGGAATCAGAGGCAGGGAATCAGATGTGCGGAATCAGAGATGGGGAATCAGAGGCAGGGAATCAGAAGCGGGGAATCAGAGGCCGGGAATCAGAGGCCGGGAATCAGATGCTGGGAATAAGAGGCCGGGAATCAGAGGAGGGGAATCAGAGTCCGGGAATCAGAGATGGGGATTCAGAGGCGGGGAATGAGATATGGAGAATCAGAGGCGGGGAATCAGAGGCGGGGAAACAGAGGTGGGGAATCAGATATGGGGAATCAGAGGTGGCGAATCAATGGTGGTGAATCAGAGATGGGGAATCAGAGGCGGGGAATCAGAGGCAGGGAATCAGATGCGGGGAATCAGAGGCGGGGAATCAGAGCTGGCGAATCAGAGGCTGGGAATCAGAGGTGGGCAATCAGAGGCTGGGAATCAGATATGGGGAATCAGAGGCGGGGAATCAGAGGCGGGGAAACAGAGGCGGGGAATCAAATATAGGGAATCAGAGGTGGGGAATCAGAGGTTGTGAATCAGAGATGGGGAATCAAGGCGGGGAATCAGAGGCAGGGAATCAGACGCGGGGAAACAGAGGCGGGGATTCAGAGCTGGGGAATCAGAGGCGGGGAATCAGAGTTGGGGAATCAGAGGCAGGGAATCAGATATGGGGAATCAGAGGTGGGGAATCAGAGGCAGGGAATCAGATGTGCGGAATTAGAGATGGGGAATCAGAGGCAGGGAATCAGAATCAGAAGAAGGGAATCAGAGGCCGGGAATCAGAGGCCGGAATCAGATGCTGGGAATCAGAGGCCTGGAATCAGAGGCGGGGAATCAGAGGCAGGGAATCAGATGCGGGGAATCAGACGCGGGGAATCAGAGCTGGGGAATCAGAGGCGGGGTATTAGAGTTGGGGAATCAGAGGCGGGGAATCAGATATGGGGAAACAGAGGTGGGGAATCAGAGGCGGGGAAACAGAGGCAGGGAATCAGATATGGGGAATCAGAGGTGGGGCATCAGAGGTTGTGAATCACAGATGGGGAATCAGAGGCGGGGAATCAGAGGCAGGGAATCAGACGCGGGGAATCAGAGGCGGGGATTCAGAGCTGGGGAATCAGAAGCGGGGAATCAGAGTTGGGGAATCAGAGGCGGGGAATCAGATATGGGGAATCAGAGGCAGGGAATCAGAGGCGGGGAATCAGAGGCAGGGAATCAGACGCGGGGAATCTGAGGCGGGGAATCAGAGCTGGGGAATCAGAGGTGGGGAATCAGAGTTGAGGAATCAGAGGCAGGGAATTGGATGTGCGGAATCAGAGAGGGGGAATCAGAGATGGGGAATCAGAGGCGGGGAATCAGAGGCAGGAAATCAGACACGGGGATTCAGAGGCTGGGAATCAGACGGGGGGAATCAAAGGCGGGGAATCAGAGCTGGGGAATCTGAGGCAGGGAATCAGAGTTGGGGATTCAGAGGCGGGGAATCAGATATGGGGAAACAGAGGCGGGGAATCAGAGGCGGGCAAACAGAGGCGGGGAATTAGGTATGGGGAATCAGAGGTAGGGAATCAGAGGCGGGGAATCAGAGCTGGGGAATCAGAGGCGGGGAATCAGAGTTGGGGCATCAGAGGTGGGGAATTAGATATAGGGAAACAGAGGCGGGGAATCAGAGGCGGGGAAACAGAGGCGGGGAATCAGATATGGGGAATCAGAGGTGGGGAATCAGAGGCAGGGAATCAGATGTGCGGAATCAGAGATGGGGAATAAGAGGCAGGGAATCAGAATCAGAAGCGGGGAATCAGAGGCCGGGAATCAGAGGCCGGGAATCAGATGCTGGGAATAAGAGGCCGGGAATCAGAGGTGGGGAATCAGATATGGGGAATCAGAGGTGGCGAATCAAAGGCGGTGAATCAGAGATGGGGAATCAGAGGCGGGGAATCAGAGGCAGGGAATCAGATGCGGGGAATCAGAGGCGGGGAATCAGAGCTGGCGAATCAGAGGCTGTGAATCAGAGGTGGGCAATCAGAGGCGGGGAATCAGATATGGGGAATCAGAGGCGGGGAATCAGAGGCGGGGAAACAGAGGCGGGGAATCAAATATAGGGAATCAGAGGTGGGGAATCAGAGGTTGTGAATCAGAGATGGGGAATCAAGGCGGGGAATCAGAGGCAGGGAATCAGACGCGGGGAATCAGAGGAGGGGATTCAGAGCTGGGGAATCAGAGGCGGGGAATCAGAGTTGGGGAATCAGAGGCAGCGAATCAGATATGGGGAATCAGAGGCGGGGAATCAGAGGCGGGGAAACAGAGGCGGGGAATCAGATGTGGGGAATCAGAGGTGGGGAATCAGGGGCAGGGAATCGGTGGCAGGGAATCAGAGGCGGGGAATCAGAGGCGGGGAATCAAAGGCAGGGAATCAGACACGGGGAATCAGAGGCAGGGAATCAGAGATGGGGAATCAGAGGCGGGGAATCAGAGGCAGGGAATCGGATGCCGGGAATCAGAGTCGGGGAATCAGAGCTGGGGAATCAGAGGCAGGGAATCAGAATCAGAAGCAGGGAATCAGAGGCCGGGAATCAGAGGCCGGAATCAGATGATGGGAATCAGAGGCCTGGAATCAGAGGCGGGGAATCAGAGGCAGGGAATCAGATGCGGGGAATCAGAGGCGGGGAATCAGAGCTGGGGAATCAGAGGCGGGGTATTAGAGTTGGGGAATCAGAGGCGGGGAATCAGATATGGGGAAACAGAGGTAGGGAATCAGAGGCGGGGAAACAGAGGCAGGGAATCAGATATGGGGAATCAGAGGCGGGGAATCAGAGGTGGGGAAACATAGGCAGGGAATCGGATGTGCGGAATCAGAGATGGGGAATCAGAGGCCGGGAATCAGAGGTGGTGAATCAGAGATGGGGAATCAGAGACGGGGAATCAGAGGCAGGGTATCAGACGCGGGGAATCAGAGGTGGGCAATCAGAGGCGGGGAATCAGATATGGCGAATCAGAGGCGGGGAATCAGAGGCGGGGAAACAGAGGCGGGGAATCAGATATGGGGAATCAGAGGTGGGGCATCAGAGGTTGTGAATCACAGATGGGGAATCAGAGGCGGGGAATCAGAGGCAGGGAATCAGACGCGGGGAATCAGAGGCGGGGATTCAGAGCTGGGGAATCAGAAGCGGGGAATCAGAGTTGGGGAATCAGAGGCGGGGAATCAGATATGGGGAATCAGAGGAAGGGAATCAGAGGTGGGGAATCAGAGGCAGGGAATCAGACGCGGGGAATCTGAGGCGGGGAATCAGAGCTGGGGAATCAGAGGTGGGGAATCAGAGTTGGGGAATCAGAGGCAGGGAATTGGATGTGCGGAATCAGAGATGGGGAATCAGAGGTGGGGAATCAGAGGCGGTGAATCAGAGATGGGGAATCAGTGGCGGGGAATCAGAGGCAGGAAATCAGACACGGGGATTCAGAGGCTGGGAATCAGAGGCAGGGAATCAGACGCGGGGAATCTGAGGCGGGGAATCAGAGCTGGGGAATCTGAGGCAGGGAATCAGAGTTGGGGATTCAGAGGCGGGGAATCAGATATGGGGAAACAGAGGCGGGGAATCAGAGGCGGGCAAACAGAGGCGGGGAATTAGATATGGGGAATCAGAGGTAGGGAATCAGAGGTGGTGAATCAGTGATGGGGAATCACAGGCGGGGAATCAGAGGCAGGGAATAGAACGCGGGGAATCAGAGGCAGGGAATCAGAGCTGGGGAATCAGAGGCGGGGAATCATAGTTGGGAATCAGAGGCGGGAATCAGATATGGGGAAACAGAGGCGGGGAATCAGAGGCGGGGAAACAGAGGCGGGGAATCAGATATGGGGAATCGGATGCAGGGAATCAGAGGCGGGGAATCAGAGCTGGGGAATCAGAGGCGGGGAATCAGAGTTGGGGCATCAGAGGTGGGGAATTAGATATAGGGAAACAGAGTCGGGGAATCAGAGGCGGGTAAACAGAGGCGGGGAATCAGATATGGGGAATCAGAGTTGGGGAATCAGAGGCAGGGAATCAGATGTGCGGAATCAGAGATGGGGAATCAGAGGCAGGGAATCAGAAGCGGGGAAACAGAGGTGGGGAATCAGATATGGGGAATCAGAGGTGGCGAATCAAAGGTGGTGAATCAGAGATGGGGAATCAGAGGCGGGGAATCAGAGGCAGGGAATCAGATGCGGGGAATCAGAGGCGGGGAATCAGAGCTGGCGAATCAGAGGCTGGGAATCAGAGGTGGGCAATCAGAGGCGGGGAATCAGATATGGGGAATCAGAGGCGGGGAATCAGAGGCGGGGAAACAGAGGCGGGGAATCAAATATAGGGAATCAGAGGTGGGGAATCAGAGGTTGTGAATCAGAGATGGGGAATCAAGGCGGGGAATCAGAGGCAGGGAATCAGACGCGGGGAAACAGAGGCGGGGATTCAGAGCTGGGGAATCAGAGGCGGGGAATCAGAGTTGGGGAATCAGAGGCAGGGAATCAGATATGGGGAATCAGAGGTGGGGAATCAGAGGCAGGGAATCAGATGTGCGGAATTAGAGATGTTGAATCAGAGGCAGGGAATCAGAATCAGAAGAAGGGAATCAGAGGCCGGGAATCAGAGGCCGGAATCAGATGCTGGGAATCAGAGGCCTGGAATCAGAGGCGGGGAATCAGAGGCAGGGAATCAGATGCGGGGAATCAGACGCGGGGAATCAGAGCTGGGGAATCAGAGGCGGGGTATTAGAGTTGGGGAATCAGAGGCGGGGAATCAGATATGGGGAAACAGAGGTGGGGAATCAGAGGCGGGGAAACAGAGGCAGGGAATCAGATATGGGGAATCAGAGGTGGGGCATCAGAGGTTGTGAATCACAGATGGGGAATCAGAGGCGGGGAATCAGAGGCAGGGAATCAGACGCGGGGAATCAGAGTCGGGGATTCAGAGCTGGGGAATCAGAAGCGGGGAATAAGAGTTGGGGAATCAGAGGCGGGGAATCAGATATGGGGAATCAGAGGCAGGGAATCAGAGGCGGGGAATCAGAGGCAGGGAATCAGACGCGGGGAATCTGAGGCGGGGAATCAGAGCTGGGGAATCAGAGGTGGGGAATCAGAGTTGAGGAATCAGAGGCAGGGAATTGGATGTGCGGAATCAGAGAGGGGGAATCAGAGGTGGGGAATCAGAGGCGGTGAATCAGAGATGGGGAATCAGAGGCGGGGAATCAGAGGCAGAAAATCAGACACGGGGATTCAGAGGCTGGGAATCAGACGGGGGGAATCAAAGGCGGGGAATCAGAGCTGGGGAATCTGAGGCAGGGAATCAGAGTTGGGGATTCAGAGGCGGGGAATCAGATATGGGGAAACAGAGGCGGGGAATCAGAGGCGGGCAAACAGAGGCGGGGAATTAGATATGGGGAATCAGAGGTAGGGAATCAGAGGCGGGGAATCAGAGCTGGGGAATCAGAGGCGGGGAATCAGAGTTGGGGCATCAGAGGTGGGGAATTAGATATAGGGAAACAGAGGCGGGGAATCAGAGGCGGGGAAACAGAGGCGGGGAATCAGATATGGGGAATCAGAGGTGGGGAATCAGAGGCAGGGAATCAGATGTGCGGAATCAGAGATGGGGAATAAGAGGCAGGGAATCAGAATCAGAAGCGGGGAATCAGAGGCCGGGAATCAGAGGCCGGGAATCAGATGCTGGGAATAAGAGGCCGGGAATCAGAGGTGGGGAATCAGATATGGGGAATCAGAGGTGGCGAATCAAAGGCGGTGAATCAGAGATGGGGAATCAGAGGCGGGGAATCAGAGGCAGGGAATCAGATGCGGGGAATCAGAGGCGGGGAATCAGAGCTGGCGAATCAGAGGCTGTGAATCAGAGGTGGGCAATCAGAGGCGGGGAATCAGATATGGGGAATCAGAGGCGGGGAATCAGAGGCGGGGAAACAGAGGCGGGGAATCAAATATAGGGAATCAGAGGTGGGGAATCAGAGGTTGTGAATCAGAGATGGGGAATCAAGGCGGGGAATCAGAGGCAGGGAATCAGACGCGGGGAATCAGAGGAGGGGATTCAGAGCTGGGGAATCAGAGGCGGGGAATCAGAGTTGGGGAATCAGAGGCAGCGAATCAGATATGGGGAATCAGAGGCGGGGAATCAGAGGCGGGGAAACAGAGGCGGGGAATCAGATGTGGGGAATCAGAGGTGGGGAATCAGGGGCAGGGAATCGGTGGCAGGGAATCAGAGGCGGGGAATCAGAGGCGGGGAATCAAAGGCAGGGAATCAGACACGGGGAATCAGAGGCGGGGAATCAGAGATGGGGAATCAGAGGCGGGGAATCAGAGGCAGGGAATCGGATGCCGGGAATCAGAGTCGGGGAATCAGAGCTGGGGAATCAGAGGCGGGGAATCAGAGTTGGGGAATCAGAGGCGGGGAATCAGATATGGGGAAATAGAGGCGGGGAATCAGATATGGGGAATCAGAGATGTGGAATCAGAGGTTGGGAATCAGAGGCAGGGAATCAGAGTCGGGGAAACAGAGGCGGGGAATCAGATATGGGGAATCAGAGGTGGCGAATCAAAGGCGGTGAAACAGAGATGGGGAATCAGGGCAGGGAATCAGAGGCAGGGAATCAAACACGGGGAATCAGAGCTGGGGAATCAGAGGCGGGGAATCAGAGTTGGGAATCAGAGGCGGGGAATCAGAGGCGGGGAAACAGAGGCGGGGAATTAGATATGGGGAATCAGAGGTGGGGAATCCGAGGTTGGGAATCAGAGGCAGGGAATCAGAGGTGGAAAATCAGAGGCGGGGAATCAGAGGAAGAGAATCAGATGTGCGGAATCGGAGATGGGGAATCAGAGGCAGGGAATCAGAGGCGGGGAATCAGAGGCGGGGAATCAGAGGCCGGGAATCAGATATGGGGAAACAGAGGCGGGGAATCCGAGGCGGGGAAACAGAGGCGGGGAATCAGATATGGGGAGTCAGAGGTGGGGCATCAGAGGTTGGGATTCAGAGGCAGGGAATCAGAGGCTTGGAATCAGATGCAGGGAATCAGATGCGGGGAATCAGAGGCGGGGAATCAGAGCTGGGGAATCAGAGGTGGGGAATCAGATATGGGGAATCAGAGGCGGGGACTTAGATATTGGGAAACAGAGGCTGGGAATCAGAGGCGGGGAAACCCAGGCGGGGAATCAGATATGGGGAATCAGAGATGGGGAAGCAGAGGCAGGGAATCAGAATCAGAAGCAGGGAATCAGAGGCCGGGAATCAGAGGCCGGAATCAGATGCTGGGAATCAGAGGCCTGGAATCAGAGGCGGGGAATCAGAGGCAGTGAATCCGATGCGGGGAATCAGAGGCGGGGAATCAGAGCTGGGGAATCAGAGGCGGGGTATTAGAGTGTGGGAATCAGAGGCGGGGAATCAGATATGGGGAAACAGAGGTGGGGAATCAGAGGTGGGGAAACAGAGGCAGGGAATCAGATATGGGGAATCAGAGGCGGGGAATCAGAGGTGGGGAATCATAGGCAGGGAATCGGATGTGCGGAATCAGAGATGGGGAATCAGAGGCTGGGAATCAGAGGTGGTGAATCAGAGATGGGGAATCAGAGGCGGGGAATCAGAGGCAGGGAATCAGACGCGGGGAATCAGAGGTGGGCAATCAGAGGCGGGGAATCAGATATGGGGAATCAGAGGCGGAGAATCAGAGGCGGGGAAACAGAGGCGGGGAATCAGATATGCGGAATCAGAGGTGGGGCATCAGAGGTTGTGAATCACAGATGGGGAATCAGAGGCGGGGAATCAGAGGCAGGGAATCAGACGCGGGGAATCAGAGTTGGGGAATCAGAGGCGGGGAATCAGATATGGGGAATCAGAGGCAGGGAATCAGAGGCGGGAAAACAGAGGCGGGGAATCAGATATGGGGAATCAGAGGCGGGGAATCAGAGGCAGGGAATCAGACACGGGGAATCAGAGGCGGGGAATCAGAGATGGGGAATCAGAGGCGGGGAATCAGAGGCAGGGAATCGGATGCCGGGAATCAGAGGCGGGAAATCAGAGCTGGGGAATCAGAGGCGGGGAATCAGAGTTGGGGAATCAGAGGCGGCGAAGCAGATATGGGGAAATAGAGGCGGGGAATCAGATATTGGGAATCAGAGGCGGGGAATCAGATATGGGGAATCAGAGGCTGGGAATCAGAGGGCGGGAAACAGAGGCACGGAATAAGATATGGGGAATCAGAGGTGGGGAATCAGGGGCGGGGAATCAGTGGCAGGGAATCAGAGGCGGGGAATCAGGGGCGGGGAATCAAAGGAAGGGAATCAGACACGGGGAATCAGAGGTGGGGAATCAGAGATGGGGAATCAGAGGAGGGGAATCACAGGCAGGGAATCAGACGCGGGGAATCAGAGGCGGGGAATCAGAGGTAGGGAATCAGAGTCGGGGAATCATAGGCAGGGAATCGGTTGTGCGGAATCAGAGATGGGGAATCAGATGTGGGGAATCAGAGGCAGTGAATCAGAGGCGGGGAAACAGAGGCGGGGAATCAAATATAGGGAATCAGAGGTGGGGAATCAGAGGTTGTGAATCAGAGATGGGGAATCAAGGCGGGGAATCAGAGGCAGGGAATCAGACGCGGGGAATCAGAGGCGGGGATTCAGAGCTGGGGAATCAGAGGCGGTGAACCAGAGTTTGGGAATCAGAGGCAGGGAATCAGATATGGGGAATCAGAGGTGGGGAATCAGAGGCGGGGAAACAGAGGCGGGGAATCAGATATGGGGAATCAGAATTTGGGAATCAGGGGCAGGGAATCAGTGGCAGGGAATCAGAGGCGGGGAATCAGAGGCGGGGAATCAGAGGCAGGGAATCAGACACGGGGAATCAGAGGCGGGGAATGAGAGATGGGGAATCAGAGGCGGGGAATCAGAGGCAGGGAATCGGACTCCGGGAATCAGAGTCGGGGAATCAGAGCTGGGGAATCAGAGGCGGGGAATCAGAGTTGGGGAATCAGAGGCGGGGAATCAGATATGGGGAAATAGAGGCGGGGAATCAGATATGGGGAATCAGAGGTGTGGAATCAGAGGTTGGGAATCAGAGGCAGGGAATCAGAGTCGGGGAAACAGAGGCGGGTAATCAGATATGGGGAAACAGAGGTGGCGAATCAAAGGCGGTGAAACAGAGATGGGGAATCAGGGCAGGGAATCAGAGGCAGGGAATCAAACACGGGGAATCAGAGCTGGGGAATCAGAGGCGGGGAATCAGAGTTGGGAATCAGAGGCGGGGAATCAGAGGCGGGGAAACAGAGGCGGGGAATCAGATATGGGGAATCAGAGGTGGGGAATCCGAGGTTGGGAATCAGAGGCAGGGAATCAGAGGCGGGGAATCAGAGGCGGGGAATCAGAGGAAGGGAATCAGATGTGCGGAATCGGAGATGGGGAATCAGAGGCAGGGAATCAGAGGCGGGGAATCAGAGGCGGGGAATCAGAGGCCGGTAATCAGATATGGGGAAACAGAGGCGGGGAATCCGAGGCGGGGAAACAGAGGCGGGGAATCAGATATGGGGAATCAGAGGTGGGGAATCAGAGGTTGGGAATCAGAGGCAGGGAATCAGAGGCTTGGAATCAGATGCAGGGAATCAGATGCGGGGAATCAGAGGCGGGGAATCAGAGCTGGGGAATCAGAGGTGGGGAATCAGATTTGGGGAATCAGAGGCGGGGACTTAGATATTGGGAAACAGAGGCGGGGAATCAGAGGCGGGGAAACCCAGGCGGGGAATCAGATATGGGGAATCAGAGGTGGGGAATCAGAGGCAAGGAATCAGATGTGCGGAATCAGAGATGGGGAATCAGAGGCAGGGAATCAGAATCAGAAGCAGGGAATCAGAGGCCGGGAATTAGAGGCCGGAATCAGATGCTGGGAATCAGAGGCCTGGAATCAGAGGCGGGGAATCAGAGGCAGGGAATCAGATGCGGGGAATCAGAGGCGGGGAATCAGAGCTGGGGAATCAGAGGCGGGGTATTAGAGTTGGGGAATCAGAGGCGGGGAATCAGATATGGGGAAACAGAGGTGGGGAATCAGAGGCGGGGAAACAGAGGCAGGGAATCAGATATGGGGAATCAGAGGCGGGGAATCAGAGGTGGGGAATCATAGGCAGGGAATCGGATGTGCGGAATCAGAGATGGGGAATCAGAGGCTGGGAATCAGAGGTGGTGAATCAGAGATGGGGAATCAGAGGCGGGGAATCAGAGGCAGGGAATCAGACGCGGGGAATCAGAGGTGGGCAATCAGAGGCGGGGAATCAGATATGGGGAATCAGAGGCGGGGAATCAGAGGCAGGGAATCAGACGCGGGGAATCAGAGGCGGGGATTCAGAGCTGGTGAATCAGAGGCGGGGAATCAGAGTTGGGGAATCAGAGGCGGGGAATCAGAGGAAGGGAATCAGACGCGGGGAATCAGAGGCGGGGATTCAGAGCTGGGGAATCAGAGGCGGGGAATCCGAGTTGGGGAATCAGAGGCGGGGAATCAGATATGGGGAATCAGAGGCAGGGAATCAGAGGCGGGAAAACAGAGGCGGGGAATCAGATATGGGGAATCAGAGGCGGGGAATCAGAGGCAGGGAATCAGACACGGGGAATCAGAGGCGGGGAATCAGAGATGGGGAATCAGAGGCGGGGAATCAGAGGCAGGGAATCGGATGCCGGGAATCAGAGGCGGGAAATCAGAGCTGGGGAATCAGAGGCGGGGAATCAGAGTTGGGGAATCAGAGGCGGCGAAGCAGATATGGGGAAATAGAGGCGGGGAATCAGATATGGGGAATCAGAGGCGGGGAATCAGATATGGGGAATCAGAGGCTGGGAATCAGAGGGGGGGAAACAGAGGCGGGGAATAAGATATGGAGAATCAGAGGTGGGGAATCAGGGGCGGGGAATCAGTGGCAGGGAATCAGAGGCGGGGAATCAGAGGCGGGGAATCAAAGGAAGGGAATCAGACACGGGGAATCAGAGTTGGGGAATCAGAGATGGGGAATCAGAGGCGGGGAATCACAGGCAGGGAATCAGACGCGGGGAATCAGAGGCGGGGAATCAGAGCTGGGGAATCAGAGGTGGGGAATCAGAGTCGGGGAATCAGAGGCAGGGAATCGGTTGTGCGGAATCAGAGATGGGGAATCAGATGTGGGGAATCAGAGGCAGTGAATCAGAGATGGGGAATCAGAGGCGGGGAATCAGAGGCAGGAAATCAGACAGGGATTCAGAGGCTGGGAATCAGACGGGGGGAATCAAAGGCGGGGAATCAGAGCTGGTGAATCAGAGGCAGGGAATCAGAGTTGGGGATTCAGAGGCGGGGAATCAGATATGGGGAAACAGAGGCGGGGAATGAGAGGCGGGCAAGCAGAGGCGGGGAATTAGATATGGGGAATCAGAGGTGGGAAATCAGAGGTGGTGAATCAGAGATGGGGAATCACAGGCGGGGAATCAGAGGCGGGGAAACAGAGGCGGGGAATCAGATATGGGGAATCAGAGGTGGGGAATCAGAGGCAGGGAATCAGATGTGCGGAATCAGAGATGGGGAATCAGAGGCAGGGAATCAGAATCAGAAGCGGGGAATCAGAGGCCGGGAATCAGAGGCCGGGAATCAGATGCTGGGAATAAGAGGCCGGGAATCAGAGGTGGGGATTCAGAGTCTGGGAATCAGAGATGGGGATTCAGAGGCGGGGAATGAGATATGGAGAATCAGAGGCGGGGAATCAGAGGCAGGGAATCAGATATGGGGATTCAGAGGCGGGGAATGAGATATGGAGAATCACAGGCGGGGAATCAGAGGCGGGGAATCAGAGGCGGGGAATCAGAGGAAGGGAATCAGATGTGCGGAATCGGAGATGGGAAATCAGAGGCAGGTAATCAGAGGCGGGGAATCAGAGGCGGGGAATCAGAGGCCGGGAATCAGATATGGGGAAACTGAGGCGGGGAATCCGAGGCGGGGAAACAGAGGCGGGGAGTCAGATATGGGGAATCAGAGGTGGGGAATCAGAGGTTGGGAATCAGAGGCAGGGAATCAGAGGCTTGGAATCAGATGCAGGGAATCAGATGCGGGGCATCAGAGGCGGGGAATCAGAGCTGGGGAATCAGAGGTGGGGAATCAGATTTGGGGAATCAGAGGTGGGGACTTAGATATTGGGAAACAGAGGCGGGGAATCAGAGGCGGGGAAACAGAGGCGGGGAATCAGATATGGGGAATCAGAGGCGGGGAATCAGAGGCAGGGAATCAGATGTGCGGAATCAGAGATGGGGAATCAGAGGCAGGGAATCAGAATCAGAAGCAGGGAATCAGAGGCCGGGAATCAGAGGCCGGAATCAGATGATGGGAATCAGAGGCCTGGAATCAGAGGCGGGGAATCAGAGGCAGGGAATCAGATGCGGGGAATCAGAGGCGGGGAATCAGAGCTGGGGAATCAGAGGCGGGGTATTAGAGTTGGGGAATCAGAGGCGGGGAATCAGATATGGGGAAACAGAGGTAGGGAATCAGATGCGGGGAAACAGAGGCAGGGAATCAGATATGGGGAATCAGAGGCGGGGAATCAGAGGTGGGGAAACATAGGCAGGGAATTGGATGTGCGGAATCAGAGATGGGGAATCAGAGGCCGGGAATCAGAGGTGGTGAATCAGAGATGGGGAATCAGAGGCGGGGAATCAGAGGCAGGGTATCAGACGCGGGGAATCAGAGGTGGGCAATCAGAGGCGGGGAATCAGATATGGGGAATCAGAGGCGGGGAATCAGAGGCGGGGAAACAGAGGCGGGGAATCAGATATGGGGAATCAGAGGTGGGGCATCAGAGGTTGTGAATCACAGATGGGGAATCAGAGGCGGGGAATCAGAGGCAGGGAATCA
Organism: Narcine bancroftii; assembly: GCF_036971445.1. Taxonomy (NCBI): domain Eukaryota; kingdom Metazoa; phylum Chordata; class Chondrichthyes; order Torpediniformes; family Narcinidae; genus Narcine; species Narcine bancroftii. Next base: position 3,625,709 of record NW_027211883.1, read on the forward strand.
GACGCGGGGAATCAGAGGCGGGGATTCAGAGCTGGGGAATCAGAAGCGGGGAATCAGAGTTGGGGAATCAGAGGCGGGGAATCAGATATGGGGAATCAGAGGCATGGAATCAGAGGTGGGGAATCAGAGGCAGGGAATCAGACGCGGGGAATCTGAGGCGGGGAATCAGAGCTGGGGAATCAGAGGTGGGGAATCAGAGTTGGGGAATCAGAGGCAGGGAATTGGATGTGCAGAATCACAGATGGTGAATCAGAGGTGGGGAATCAGAGGCGGTGAATCAGAGATGGGGAATCAGTGGCGGGGAATCAGAGGCAGGAAATCAGACACGGGGATTCAGAGGCTGGGAATCAGAGGCAGGGAATCAGACGCGGGGAATCTGAGGCGGGGAATCAGAGCTGGGGAATCTGAGGCAGGGAATCAGAGTTGGGGATTCAGAGGCGGGGAATCAGATATGGGGAAACAGAGGCGGGGAATCAGAGGCGGGCAAACAGAGGCGGGGAATTAGATATGGGGAATCAGAGGTAGGGAATCAGAGGTGGTGAATCAGTGATGGGGAATCACAGGCGGGGAATCAGAGGCAGGGAATAGAACGCGGGGAATCAGAGGCAGGGAATCAGAGCTGGGGAATCAGAGGCGGGGAATCATAGTTGGGAATCAGAGGCGGGAATCAGATATGGGGAAACAGAGGCGGGGAATCAGAGGCGGGGAAACAGAGGCGGGGAATCAGATATGGGGAATCGGATGCAGGGAATCAGAGGCGGGGAATCAGAGCTGGGGAATCAGAGGCGGGGAATCAGAGTTGGGGCATCAGAGGTGGGGAATTAGATATAGGGAAACAGAGGCGGGGAATCAGAGGCGGGGAAACAGAGGCGGGGAATCAGATATGGGGAATCAGAGGTGGGGAATCAGAGGAAGGGAATCAGATGTGCGGAATCAGAGATGGGGAATCAGAGGCAGGGAATCAGAAGCGGGGAATCAGAGGCCGGGAATCAGAGGCCGGGAATCAGATGCTGGGAATAAGAGGCCGGGAATCAGAGGAGGGGAATCAGAGTCCGGGAATCAGAGATGGGGATTCAGAGGCGGGGAATGAGATATGGAGAATCAGAGGCGGGGAATCAGAGGCGGGGAAACAGAGGTGGGGAATCAGATATGGGGAATCAGAGGTGGCGAATCAAAGGTGGTGAATCAGAGATGGGGAATCAGAGGCGGGGAATCAGAGGCAGGGAATCAGATGCGGGGAATCAGAGGCGGGGAATCAGAGCTGGCGAATCAGAGGCTGGGAATCAGAGGTGGGCAATCAGAGGCGGGGAATCAGATATGGGGAATCAGAGGCGGGGAATCAGAGGCGGGGAAACAGAGGCGGGGAATCAAATATAGGGAATCAGAGGTGGGGAATCAGAGGTTGTGAATCAGAGATGGGGAATCAAGGCGGGGAATCAGAGGCAGGGAATCAGACGCGGGGAAACAGAGGCGGGGATTCAGAGCTGGGGAATCAGAGGCGTGGAATCAGAGTTGGGGAATCAGAGGCAGGGAATCAGATATGGGGAATCAGAGGCAGGGAATCAGATGTGCGGAATTAGAGATGGGGAATCAGAGGCAGGGAATCAGAATCAGAAGAAGGGAATCAGAGGCCGGGAATCAGAGGCCGGAATCAGATGCTGGGAATCAGAGGCCTGGAATCAGAGGCGGGGAATCAGAGGCAGGGAATCAGATGCGGGGAATCAGAGGCGGGGAATCAGAGCTGGGGAATCAGAGGCGGGGTATTAGAGTTTGGGAATCAGAGGCGGGGAATCAGATATGGGGAAACAGAGGTGGGGAATAAGAGGCGGGGAAACAGAGGCAGGGAATCAGATATGGGGAATCAGAGGTGGGGCATCAGAGGTTGTGAATCACAGATGGGGAATCAGAGGCGGGGAATCAGAGGCAGGGAATCAGACGCGGGGAATCAGAGGCGGGGATTCAGAGCTGGGGAATCAGAAGCGGGGAATCAGAGTTGGGGAATCAGAGGCGGGGAATCAGATATGGGGAATCAGAGGCAGGGAATCAGAGGCGGGGAATCAGAGGCAGGGAATCAGACGCGGGGAATCTGAGGCGGGGAATCAGAGCTGGGGAATCAGAGGTGGGGAATCAGAGTTGAGGAATCAGAGGCAGGGAATTGGATGTGCGGAATCAGAGAGGGGGAATCAGAGGTGGGGAATCAGAGGCGGTGAATCAGAGATGGGGAATCTGAGGCAGGGAATCAGAGGCAGGAAATCAGACACGGGGATTCAGAGGCTGGGAATCAGACGGGGGGAATCAAAGGCGGGGAATCAGAGCTGGGGAATCTGAGGCAGGGAATCAGAGTTGGGGATTCAGAGGCGGGGAATCAGATATGGGGAAACAGAGGCGGGGAATCAGAGGCGGGCAAACAGAGGCGGGGAATTAGATATGGGGAATCAGAGGTAGGGAATCAGAGGCGGGGAATCAGAGCTGGGGAATCAGAGGCGGGGAATCAGAGTTGGGGCATCAGAGGTGGTGAATTAGATATAGGGAAACAGAGGCGGGGAATCAGAGGCGGGGAAACAGAGGCGGGGAATCAGATATGGGGAATCAGAGGTGGGGAATCAGAGGCAGGGAATCAGATGTGCGGAATCAGAGATGGGGAATAAGAGGCAGGGAATCAGAATCAGAAGCGGGGAATCAGAGGCCGGGAATCAGAGGCCGGGAATCAGATGCTGGGAATAAGAGGCCGGGAATCAGAGGTGGGGAATCAGTTATGGGGAATCAGAGGTGGCGAATCAAAGGCGGTGAATCAGAGATGGGGAATCAGAGGCGGGGAATCAGAGGCAGGGAATCAGATGCGGGGAATCAGAGGCGGGGAATCAGAGCTGGCGAATCAGAGGCTGTGAATCAGAGGTGGGCAATCAGAGGCGGGGAATCAGATATGGGGAATCAGAGGCGGGGAATCAGAGGCGGGGAAACAGAGGCGGGGAATCAAATATAGGGAATCAGAGGTGGGGAATCAGAGGTTGTGAATCAGAGATGGGGAATCAAGGCGGGGAATCAGAGGCAGGGAATCAGACGCGGGGAATCAGAGGAGGGGATTCAGAGCTGGGGAATCAGAGGCGGGGAATCAGAGTTGGGGAATCAGAGGCAGGGAATCAGATATGGGGAATCAGAGGCGGGGAATCAGAGGCGGGGAAACAGAGGCGGGGAATCAGATGTGGGGAATCAGAGGTGGGGAATCAGGGGCAGGGAATCAGTGGCAGGGAATCAGAGGCGGGGAATCAGAGGCGGGGAATCAAAGGCATGGAATCAGACACGGGGAATCAGAGGCGGGGAATCAGAGATGGGGAATCAGAGGCGGGGAATCAGAGGCAGGGAATCGGATGCCGGGAATCAGAGTCGGGGAATCAGAGCTGGGGAATCAGAGGCGGGGAATCAGAGTTGGGGAATCAGAGGCGGGGAATCAGATATGGGGAAATAGAGGCGGGGAATCAGATATGGGGAATCAGAGGTGTGGAATCAGAGGTTGGGAATCAGAGGCAGGGAATCAGAGTCGGGGAAACAGAGGCGGGGAATCAGATATGGGGAATCAGAGGTGGCGAATCAAAGGCGGTGAAACAGAGATGGGGAATCAGGGCAGGGAATCAGAGGCAGGGAATCAAACACGGGGAATCAGAGCTGGGGAATCAGAGGCGGGGAATCAGAGTTGGGAATCAGAGGCGGGGAATCAGAGGCGGGGAAACAGAGGCGGGGAATCAGATATGGGGAATCAGAGGTGGGGAATCCGAGGTTGGGAATCAGAGGCAGGGAATCAGAGGCGGAAAATCAGAGGCGGGGAATCAGAGGAAGAGAATCAGATGTGCGGAATCGGAGATGGGGAATCAGAGTCAGGGAATCAGAGGCGGGGAATCAGAGGCGGGGAATCAGAGGCCGGGAATCAGATATGGGGAAACAGAGGCGGGGAATCCGAGGCGGGGAAACAGAGGCGGGGAATCAGATATGGGGAGTCAGAGGTGGGGCATCAGAGGTTGGGATTCAGAGGCAGGGAATCAGAGGCTTGGAATCAGATGCAGGGAATCAGATGCGGGGAATCAGAGGCGGGGAATCAGAGCTGGGGAATCAGAGGTGGGGAATCAGATATGGGGAATCAGTGGCGGGGACTTAGATATTGGGAAACAGAGGCTGGGAATCAGAGGCGGGGAAACCCAGGCGGGGAATCAGATATGGGGAATCAGAGATGGGGAAGCAGAGGCAGGGAATCAGAATCAGAAGCAGGGAATCATAGTTGGGAATCAGAGGCGGGAATCAGATATGGGGAAACAGAGGCGGGGAATCAGAGGCAGGGAATCAGACGCGGGGAATCAGAGGCGGGGAATCAGAGCTGGGGAATCAGAGGTGGGGAATCAGAGTCGGGGAATCAGAGGCAGGGAATCGGTTGTGCGGAATCAGAGATGGGGAATCAGATGTGGGGAATCAGAGGCAGTGAATCAGAGATGGGGAATCAGAGGCGGGGAATCAGAGGCAGGAAATCAGACAGGGATTCAGAGGCTGGGAATCAGACGGGGGGAATCAAAGGCGGGGAATCAGAGCTGGTGAATCAGAGGCAGGGAATCAGAGTTGGGGATTCAGAGGCGGGGAATCAGATATGGGGAAACAGAGGCGGGGAATGAGAGGCGGGCAAGCAGAGGCGGGGAATTAGATATGGGGAATCAGAGGTGGGAAATCAGAGGTGGTGAATCAGAGATGGGGAATCACAGGCGGGGAATCAGAGGCGGGGAAACAGAGGCGGGGAATCAGATATGGGGAATCAGAGGTGGGGAATCAGAGGCAGGGAATCAGATGTGCGGAATCAGAGATGGGGAATCAGAGGCAGGGAATCAGAATCAGAAGCGGGGAATCAGAGGCCGGGAATCAGAGGCCGGGAATCAGATGCTGGGAATAAGAGGCCGGGAATCAGAGGTGGGGATTCAGAGTCTGGGAATCAGAGATGGGGATTCAGAGGCGGGGAATGAGATATGGAGAATCAGAGGCGGGGAATCAGAGGCAGGGAATCAGATATGGGGATTCAGAGGCGGGGAATTAGATATGGAGAATCACAGGCGGGGAATCAGAGGCGGGGAATCAGAGGCGGGGAATCAGAGGAAGGGAATCAGATGTGCGGAATCGGAGATGGGAAATCAGAGGCAGGTAATCAGAGGCGGGGAATCAGAGGCGGGGAATCAGAGGCCGGGAATCAGATATGGGGAAACTGAGGCGGGGAATCCGAGGCGGGGAAACAGAGGCGGGGAGTCAGATATGGGGAATCAGAGGTGGGGAATCAGAGGTTGGGAATCAGAGGCAGGGAATCAGAGGCTTGGAATCAGATGCAGGGAATCAGATGCGGGGCATCAGAGGCGGGGAATCAGAGCTGGGGAATCAGAGGTGGGGAATCAGATTTGGGGAATCAGAGGTGGGGACTTAGATATTGGGAAACAGAGGCGGGGAATCAGAGGCGGGGAAACAGAGGCGGGGAATCAGATATGGGGAATCAGAGGCGGGGAATCAGAGGCAGGGAATCAGATGTGCGGAATCAGAGATGGGGAATCAGAGGCAGGGAATCAGAATCAGAAGCAGGGAATCAGAGGCCGGGAATCAGAGGCCGGAATCAGATGATGGGAATCAGAGGCCTGGAATCAGAGGCGGGGAATCAGAGGCAGGGAATCAGATGCGGGGAATCAGAGGCGGGGAATCAGAGCTGGGGAATCAGAGGCGGGGTATTAGAGTTGGGGAATCAGAGGCGGGGAATCAGATATGGGGAAACAGAGGTAGGGAATCAGATGCGGGGAAACAGAGGCAGGGAATCAGATATGGGGAATCAGAGGCGGGGAATCAGAGGTGGGGAAACATAGGCAGGGAATTGGATGTGCGGAATCAGAGATGGGGAATCAGAGGCCGGGAATCAGAGGTGGTGAATCAGAGATGGGGAATCAGAGGCGGGGAATCAGAGGCAGGGTATCAGACGCGGGGAATCAGAGGTGGGCAATCAGAGGCGGGGAATCAGATATGGGGAATCAGAGGCGGGGAATCAGAGGCGGGGAAACAGAGGCGGGGAATCAGATATGGGGAATCAGAGGTGGGGCATCAGAGGTTGTGAATCACAGATGGGGAATCAGAGGCGGGGAATCAGAGGCAGGGAATCAGACGCGGGGAATCAGAGGCGGGGATTCAGAGCTGGGGAATCAGAAGCGGGGAATCAGAGTTGGGGAATCAGAGGCGGGGAATCAGATATGGGGAATCAGAGGCATGGAATCAGAGGTGGGGAATCAGAGGCAGGGAATCAGACGCGGGGAATCTGAGGCGGGGAATCAGAGCTGGGGAATCAGAGGTGGGGAATCAGAGTTGGGGAATCAGAGGCAGGGAATTGGATGTGCAGAATCACAGATGGTGAATCAGAGGTGGGGAATCAGAGGCGGTGAATCAGAGATGGGGAATCAGTGGCGGGGAATCAGAGGCAGGAAATCAGACACGGGGATTCAGAGGCTGGGAATCAGAGGCAGGGAATCAGACGCGGGGAATCTGAGGCGGGGAATCAGAGCTGGGGAATCTGAGGCAGGGAATCAGAGTTGGGGATTCAGAGGCGGGGAATCAGATATGGGGAAACAGAGGCGGGGAATCAGAGGCGGGCAAACAGAGGCGGGGAATTAGATATGGGGAATCAGAGGTAGGGAATCAGAGGTGGTGAATCAGTGATGGGGAATCACAGGCGGGGAATCAGAGGCAGGGAATAGAACGCGGGGAATCAGAGGCAGGGAATCAGAGCTGGGGAATCAGAGGCGGGGAATCATAGTTGGGAATCAGAGGCGGGAATCAGATATGGGGAAACAGAGGCGGGGAATCAGAGGCGGGGAAACAGAGGCGGGGAATCAGATATGGGGAATCGGATGCAGGGAATCAGAGGCGGGGAATCAGAGCTGGGGAATCAGAGGCGGGGAATCAGAGTTGGGGCATCAGAGGTGGGGAATTAGATATAGGGAAACAGAGGCGGGGAATCAGAGGCGGGGAAACAGAGGCGGGGAATCAGATATGGGGAATCAGAGGTGGGGAATCAGAGGAAGGGAATCAGATGTGCGGAATCAGAGATGGGGAATCAGAGGCAGGGAATCAGAAGCGGGGAATCAGAGGCCGGGAATCAGAGGCCGGGAATCAGATGCTGGGAATAAGAGGCCGGGAATCAGAGGAGGGGAATCAGAGTCCGGGAATCAGAGATGGGGATTCAGAGGCGGGGAATGAGATATGGAGAATCAGAGGCGGGGAATCAGAGGCGGGGAAACAGAGGTGGGGAATCAGATATGGGGAATCAGAGGTGGCGAATCAAAGGTGGTGAATCAGAGATGGGGAATCAGAGGCGGGGAATCAGAGGCAGGGAATCAGATGCGGGGAATCAGAGGCGGGGAATCAGAGCTGGCGAATCAGAGGCTGGGAATCAGAGGTGGGCAATCAGAGGCGGGGAATCAGATATGGGGAATCAGAGGCGGGGAATCAGAGGCGGGGAAACAGAGGCGGGGAATCAAATATAGGGAATCAGAGGTGGGGAATCAGAGGTTGTGAATCAGAGATGGGGAATCAAGGCGGGGAATCAGAGGCAGGGAATCAGACGCGGGGAAACAGAGGCGGGGATTCAGAGCTGGGGAATCAGAGGCGGGGAATCAGAGTTGGGGAATCAGAGGCAGGGAATCAGATATGGGGAATCAGAGGTGGGGAATCAGAGGCAGGGAATCAGATGTGCGGAATTAGAGATGGGGAATCAGAGGCAGGGAATCAGAATCAGAAGAAGGGAATCAGAGGCCGGGAATCAGAGGCCGGAATCAGATGCTGGGAATCAGAGGCCTGGAATCAGAGGCGGGGAATCAGAGGCAGGGAATCAGATGCGGGGAATCAGAGGCGGGGAATCAGAGCTGGGGAATCAGAGGCGGGGTATTAGAGTTTGGGAATCAGAGGCGGGGAATCAGATATGGGGAAACAGAGGTGGGGAATAAGAGGCGGGGAAACAGAGGCAGGGAATCAGATATGGGGAATCAGAGGTGGGGCATCAGAGGTTGTGAATCACAGATGGGGAATCAGAGGCGGGGAATCAGAGGCAGGGAATCAGACGCGGGGAATCAGAGGCGGGGATTCAGAGCTGGGGAATCAGAAGCGGGGAATCAGAGTTGGGGAATCAGAGGCGGGGAATCAGATATGGGGAATCAGAGGCAGGGAATCAGAGGCGGGGAATCAGAGGCAGGGAATCAGACGCGGGGAATCTGAGGCGGGGAATCAGAGCTGGGGAATCAGAGGTGGGGAATCAGAGTTGAGGAATCAGAGGCAGGGAATTGGATGTGCGGAATCAGAGAGGGGGAATCAGAGGTGGGGAATCAGAGGCGGTGAATCAGAGATGGGGAATCTGAGGCAGGGAATCAGAGGCAGGAAATCAGACACGGGGATTCAGAGGCTGGGAATCAGACGGGGGGAATCAAAGGCGGGGAATCAGAGCTGGGGAATCTGAGGCAGGGAATCAGAGTTGGGGATTCAGAGGCGGGGAATCAGATATGGGGAAACAGAGGCGGGGAATCAGAGGCGGGCAAACAGAGGCGGGGAATTAGATATGGGGAATCAGAGGTAGGGAATCAGAGGCGGGGAATCAGAGCTGGGGAATCAGAGGCGGGGAATCAGAGTTGGGGCATCAGAGGTGGGGAATTAGATATAGGGAAACAGAGGCGGGGAATCAGAGGCGGGGAAACAGAGGCGGGGAATCAGATATGGGGAATCAGAGGTGGGGAATCAGAGGCAGGGAATCAGATGTGCGGAATCAGAGATGGGGAATAAGAGGCAGGGAATCAGAATCAGAAGCGGGGAATCAGAGGCCGGGAATCAGAGGCCGGGAATCAGATGCTGGGAATAAGAGGCCGGGAATCAGAGGTGGGGAATCAGTTATGGGGAATCAGAGGTGGCGAATAAAAGGCGGTGAATCAGAGATGGGGAATCAGAGGCGGGGAATCAGAGGCAGGGAATCAGATGCGGGGAATCAGAGGCGGGGAATCAGAGCTGGCGAATCAGAGGCTGTGAATCAGAGGTGGGCAATCAGAGGCGGGGAATCAGATATGGGGAATCAGAGGCGGGGAATCAGAGGCGGGGAAACAGAGGCGGGGAATCAAATATAGGGAATCAGAGGTGGGGAATCAGAGGTTGTGAATCAGAGATGGGGAATCAAGGCGGGGAATCAGAGGCAGGGAATCAGACGCGGGGAATCAGAGGAGGGGATTCAGAGCTGGGGAATCAGAGGCGGGGAATCAGAGTTGGGGAATCAGAGGCAGGGAATCAGATATGGGGAATCAGAGGCGGGGAATCAGAGGCGGGGAAACAGAGGCGGGGAATCAGATGTGGGGAATCAGAGGTGGGGAATCAGGGGCAGGGAATCAGTGGCAGGGAATCAGAGGCGGGGAATCAGAGGCGGGGAATCAAAGGCAGGGAATCAGACACGGGGAATCAGAGGCGGGGAATCAGAGATGGGGAATCAGAGGCGGGGAATCAGAGGCAGGGAATCGGATGCCGGGAATCAGAGTCGGGGAATCAGAGCTGGGGAATCAGAGGCGGGGAATCAGAGTTGGGGAATCAGAGGCGGGGAATCAGATATGGGGAAATAGAGGCGGGGAATCAGATATGGGGAATCAGAGGTGTGGAATCAGAGGTTGGGAATCAGAGGCAGGGAATCAGAGTCGGGGAAACAGAGGCGGGGAATCAGATATGGGGAATCAGAGGTGGCGAATCAAAGGCGGTGAAACAGAGATGGGGAATCAGGGCAGGGAATCAGAGGCAGGGAATCAAACACGGGGAATCAGAGCTGGGGAATCAGAGGCGGGGAATCAGAGTTGGGAATCAGAGGCGGGGAATCAGAGGCGGGGAAACAGAGGCGGGGAATCAGATATGGGGAATCAGAGGTGGGGAATCCGAGGTTGGGAATCAGAGGCAGGGAATCAGAGGCGGAAAATCAGAGGCGGGGAATCAGAGGAAGAGAATCAGATGTGCGGAATCGGAGATGGGGAATCAGAGTCAGGGAATCAGAGGCGGGGAATCAGAGGCGGGGAATCAGAGGCCGGGAATCAGATATGGGGAAACAGAGGCGGGGAATCCGAGGCGGGGAAACAGAGGCGGGGAATCAGATATGGGGAGTCAGAGGTGGGGCATCAGAGGTTGGGATTCAGAGGCAGGGAATCAGAGGCTTGGAATCAGATGCAGGGAATCAGATGCGGGGAATCAGAGGCGGGGAATCAGAGCTGGGGAATCAGAGGTGGGGAATCAGATATGGGGAATCAGTGGCGGGGACTTAGATATTGGGAAACAGAGGCTGGGAATCAGAGGCGGGGAAACCCAGGCGGGGAATCAGATATGGGGAATCAGAGATGGGGAAGCAGAGGCAGGGAATCAGAATCAGAAGCAGGGAATCATAGTTGGGAATCAGAGGCGGGAATCAGATATGGGGAAACAGAGGCGGGGAATCAGAGGCGGGGAAACAGAGGCGGGGAATCAGATATGGGGAATCGGATGCAGGGAATCAGAGGCGGGGAATCAGAGCTGGGGAATCAGAGGCGGGGAATCAGAGTTGGGGCATCAGAGGTGGGGAATTAGATATAGGGAAACAGAGGCGGGGAATCAGAGGCGGGGAAACAGAGGCGGGGAATCAGATATGGGGAATCAGAGATGGGGAATCAGAGGCAGGGAATCAGAAGCGGGGAATCAGAGGCCGGGAATCAGAGGCCGGGAATCAGATGCTGGGAATAAGAGGCCGGGAATCAGAGGAGGGGAATCAGAGTCCGGGAATCAGAGATGGGGATTCAGAGGCGGGGAATGAGATATGGAGAATCAGAGGCGGGGAATCAGAGGCGGGGAAACAGAGGTGGGGAATCAGATATGGGGAATCAGAGGTGGCGAATCAAAGGTGGTGAATCAGAGATGGGGAATCAGAGGCGGGGAATCAGAGGCAGGGAATCAGATGCGGGGAATCAGAGGCGGGGAATCAGAGCTGGCGAATCAGAGGCTGGGAATCAGAGGTGGGCAATCAGAGGCGGGGAATCAGATATGGGGAATCAGAGGCGGGGAATCAGAGGCGGGGAAACAGAGGCGGGGAATCAAATATAGGGAATCAGAGGTGGGGAATCAGAGGTTGTGAATCAGAGATGGGGAATCAAGGCGGGGAATCAGAGGCAGGGAATCAGACGCGGGGAAACAGAGGCGGGGATTCAGAGCTGGGGAATCAGAGGCGGGGAATCAGAGTTGGGGAATCAGAGGCAGGGAATCAGATATGGGGAATCAGAGGTGGGGAATCAGAGGCAGGGAATCAGATGTGCGGAATTAGAGATGGGGAATCAGAGGCAGGGAATCAGAATCAGAAGAAGGGAATCAGAGGCCGGGAATCAGAGGTCGGAATCAGATGCTGGGAATCAGAGGCCTGGAATCAGAGGCGGGGAATCAGAGGCAGGGAATCAGATGCGGGGAATCAGAGGCGGGGAATCAGAGCTGGGGAATCAGAGGCGGGGTATTAGAGTTTGGGAATCAGAGGCGGGGAATAAGATATGGGGAAACAGATGTGGGGAATCAGAGGCGGGGAAACAGAGGCAGGGAATCAGATATGGGGAATCAGAGGTGGGGCATCAGAGGTTGTGAATCACAGATGGGGAATCAGAGGCGGGGAATCAGAGGCAGGGAATCAGACGCGGGGAATCAGAGGCGGGGATTCAGAGCTGGGGAATCAGAAGCGGGGAATCAGAGTTGGGGAATCAGAGGCGGGGAATCAGATATGGGGAATCAGAGGCAGGGAATCAGAGGCGGGGAATCAGAGGCAGGGAATCAGACGCGGGGAATCTGAGGCGGGGAATCAGAGCTGGGGAATCAGAGGTGGGGAATCAGAGTTGAGGAATCAGAGGCAGGGAATTGGATGTGCGGAATCAGAGAGGGGGAATCAGAGGTGGGGAATCAGAGGCGGTGAATCAGAGATGGGGAATCTGAGGCAGGGAATCAGAGGCAGGAAATCAGACACGGGGATTCAGAGGCTGGGAATCAGACGGGGGGAATCAAAGGCGGGGAATCAGAGCTGGGGAATCTGAGGCAGGGAATCAGAGTTGGGGATTCAGAGGCGGGGAATCAGATATGGGGAAACAGAGGCGGGGAATCAGAGGCGGGCAAACAGAGGCGGGGAATTAGATATGGGGAATCAGAGGTAGGGAATCAGAGGCGGGGAATCAGAGCTGGGGAATCAGAGGCGGGGAATCAGAGTTGGGGCATCAGAGGTGGGGAATTAGATATAGGGAAACAGAGGCGGGGAATCAGAGGCGGGGATACAGAGGCGGGGAATCAGATATGGGGAATCAGAGGTGGGGAATCAGAGGCAGGGAATCAGATGTGCGGAATCAGAGATGGGGAATAAGAGGCAGGGAATCAGAATCAGAAGCGGGGAATCAGAGGCCGGGAATCAGAGGCCGGGAATCAGATGCTGGGAATAAGAGGCCGGGAATCAGAGGTGGGGAATCAGTTATGGGGAATCAGAGGTGGCGAATCAAAGGCGGTGAATCAGAGATGGGGAATCAGAGGCGGGGAATCAGAGGCAGGGAATCAGATGCGGGGAATCAGAGGCGGGGAATCAGAGCTGGCGAATCAGAGGCTGTGAATCAGAGGTGGGCAATCAGAGGCGGGGAATCAGATATGGGGAATCAGAGGCGGGGAATCAGAGGCGGGGAAACAGAGGCGGGGAATCAAATATAGGGAATCAGAGGTGGGGAATCAGAGGTTGTGAATCAGAGATGGGGAATCAAGGCGGGGAATCAGAGGCAGGGAATCAGACGCGGGGAATCAGAGGAGGGGATTCAGAGCTGGGGAATCAGAGGCGGGGAATCAGAGTTGGGGAATCAGAGGCAGGGAATCAGATATGGGGAATCAGAGGCGGGGAATCAGAGGCGGGGAAACAGAGGCGGGGAATCAGATGTGCGGAATCAGAGGTGGGGAATCAGGGGCAGGGAATCAGTGGCAGGGAATCAGAGGCGGGGAATCAGAGGCGGGGAATCAAAGGCAGGGAATCAGACACGGGGAATCAGAGGCGGGGAATCAGAGATGGGGAATCAGAGGCGGGGAATCAGAGGCAGGGTATCGGATGCCGGGAATCAGAGTCGGGGAATCAGAGCTGGGGAATCAGAGGCGGGGAATCAGAGTTGGGGAATCAGAGGCGGGGAATCAGATATGGGGAAATAGAGGCGGGGAATCAGATATGGGGAATCAGAGGTGTGGAATCAGAGGTTGGGAATCAGAGGCAGGGAATCAGAGTCGGGGAAACAGAGGCGGGGAATCAGATATGGGGAATCAGAGGTGGCGAATCAAAGGCGGTGAAACAGAGATGGGGAATCAGGGCAGGGAATCAGAGGCAGGGAATCAAACACGGGGAATCAGAGCTGGGGAATCAGAGGCGGGGAATCAGAGTTGGGAATCAGAGGCGGGGAATCAGAGGCGGGGAAACAGAGGCGGGGAATCAGATATGGGGAATCAGAGGTGGGGAATCCGAGGTTGGGAATCAGAGGCAGGGAATCAGAGGCGGAAAATCAGAGGCGGGGAATCAGAGGAAGAGATTCAGATGTGCGGAATCGGAGATGGGGAATCAGAGGCAGGGAATCAGAGGCGGGGAATCAGAGGCGGGGAATCAGAGGCCGGGAATCAGATATGGGGAAACAGAGGCGGGGAATCCGAGGCGGGGAAACAGAGGCGGGGAATCAGATATGGGGAGTCAGAGGTGGGGCATCAGAGGTTGGGATTCAGAGGCAGGGAATCAGAGGCTTGGAATCAGATGCAGGGAATCAGATGCGGGGAATCAGAGGCGGGGAATCAGAGCTGGGGAATCAGAGGTGGGGAATCAGATATGGGGAATCAGTGGCGGGGACTTAGATATTGGGAAACAGAGGCTGGGAATCAGAGGCGGGGAAACCCAGGCGGGGAATCAGATATGGGGAATCAGAGATGGGGAAGCAGAGGCAGGGAATCAGAATCAGAAGCAGGGAATCAGAGGCCGGGAATCAGAGGCCGGAATCAGATGCTGGGAATCAGAGGCCTGGAATCAGAGGCGGGGAATCAGAGGCGGGGAATCAGAGGCGGGGAAACAGAGGCGGGGAATCAGATATGGGGAATCGGATGCAGGGAATCAGAGGCGGGGAATCAGAGCTGGGGAATCAGAGGCGGGGAATCAGAGTTGGGGCATCAGAGGTGGGGAATTAGATATAGGGAAACAGAGGCGGGGAATCAGAGGCGGGGAAACAGAGGCGGGGAATCAGATATGGGGAATCAGAGGTGGGGAATCAGAGGAAGGGAATCAGATGTGCGGAATCAGAGATGGGGAATCAGAGGCAGGGAATCAGAAGCGGGGAATCAGAGGCCGGGAATCAGAGGCCGGGAATCAGATGCTGGGAATAAGAGGCCGGGAATCAGAGGAGGGGAATCAGAGTCCGGGAATCAGAGATGGGGATTCAGAGGCGGGGAATGAGATATGGAGAATCAGAGGCGGGGAATCAGAGGCGGGGAAACAGAGGTGGGGAATCAGATATGGGGAATCAGAGGTGGCGAATCAAAGGTGGTGAATCAGAGATGGGGAATCAGAGGCGGGGAATCAGAGGCAGGGAATCAGATGCGGGGAATCAGAGGCGGGGAATCAGAGCTGGCGAATCAGAGGCTGGGAATCAGAGGTGGGCAATCAGAGGCGGGGAATCAGATATGGGGAATCAGAGGCGGGGAATCAGAGGCGGGGAAACAGAGGCGGGGAATCAAATATAGGGAATCAGAGGTGGGGAATCAGAGGTTGTGAATCAGAGATGGGGAATCAAGGCGGGGAATCAGAGGCAGGGAATCAGACGCGGGGAAACAGAGGCGGGGATTCAGAGCTGGGGAATCAGAGGCGGGGAATCAGAGTTGGGGAATCAGAGGCAGGGAATCAGATATGGGGAATCAGAGGTGGGGAATCAGAGGCAGGGAATCAGATGTGCGGAATTAGAGATGGGGAATCAGAGGCAGGGAATCAGAATCAGAAGAAGGGAATCAGAGGCCGGGAATCAGAGGCCGGAATCAGATGCTGGGAATCAGAGGCCTGGAATCAGAGGCGGGGAATCAGAGGCAGGGAATCAGATGCGGGGAATCAGAGGCGGGGAATCAGAGCTGGGGAATCAGAGGCGGGGTATTAGAGTTGGGGAATCAGAGGCGGGGAATCAGATATGGGGAAACAGAGGTGGGGAATCAGAGGCGGGGAAACAGAGGCAGGGAATCAGATATGGGGAATCAGAGGTGGGGCATCAGAGGTTGTGAATCACAGATGGGGAATCAGAGGCGGGGAATCAGAGGCAGGGAATCAGACGCGGGGAATCAGAGGCGGGGATTCAGAGCTGGGGAATCAGAAGCGGGGAATCAGAGTTGGGGAATCAGAGGCGGGGAATCAGATATGGGGAATCAGAGGCAGGGAATCAGAGGCGGGGAATCAGAGGCAGGGAATCAGACGCGGGGAATCTGAGGCGGGGAATCAGAGCTGGGGAATCAGAGGTGGGGAATCAGAGTTGAGGAATCAGAGGCAGGGAATTGGATGTGCGGAATCAGAGAGGGGGAATCAGAGGTGGGGAATCAGAGGCGGTGAATCAGAGATGGGGAATCTGAGGCAGGGAATCAGAGGCAGGAAATCAGACACGGGGATTCAGAGGCTGGGAATCAGACGGGGGGAATCAAAGGCGGGGAATCAGAGCTGGGATATCTGAGGCAGGGAATCAGAGTTGGGGATTCAGAGGCGGGGAATCAGATATGGGGAAACAGAGGCGGGGAATCAGAGGCGGGCAAACAGAGGCGGGGAATTAGATATGGGGAATCAGAGGTAGGGAATCAGAGGCGGGGAATCAGAGCTGGGGAATCAGAGGCGGGGAATCAGAGTTGGGGCATCAGAGGTGGGGAATTAGATATAGGGAAACAGAGGCGGGGAATCAGAGGCGGGGATACAGAGGCGGGGAATCAGATATGGGGAATCAGAGGTGGGGAATCAGAGGCAGGGAATCAGATGTGCGGAATCAGAGATGGGGAATAAGAGGCAGGGAATCAGAATCAGAAGCGGGGAATCAGAGGCCGGGAATCAGAGGCCGGGAATCAGATGCTGGGAATAAGAGGCCGGGAATCAGAGGTGGGGAATCAGTTATGGGGAATCAGAGGTGGCGAATCAAAGGCGGTGAATCAGAGATGGGGAATCAGAGGCGGGGAATCAGAGGCAGGGAATCAGATGCGGGGAATCAGAGGCGGGGAATCAGAGCTGGCGAATCAGAGGCTGTGAATCAGAGGTGGGCAATCAGAGGCGGGGAATCAGATATGGGGAATCAGAGGCGGGGAATCAGAGGCGGGGAAACAGAGGCGGGGAATCAAATATAGGGAATCAGAGGTGGGGAATCAGAGGTTGTGAATCAGAGATGGGGAATCAAGGCGGGGAATCAGAGGCAGGGAATCAGACGCGGGGAATCAGAGGAGGGGATTCAGAGCTGGGGAATCAGAGGCGGGGAATCAGAGTTGGGGAATCAGAGGCAGGGAATCAGATATGGGGAATCAGAGGCGGGGAATCAGAGGCGGGGAAACAGAGGCGGGGAATCAGATGTGCGGAATCAGAGGTGGGGAATCAGGGGCAGGGAATCAGTGGCAGGGAATCAGAGGCGGGGAATCAGAGGCGGTGAATCAAAGGCAGGGAATCAGACACGGGGAATCAGAGGCGGGGAATCAGAGATGGGGAATCAGAGGCGGGGAATCAGAGGCAGGGTATCGGATGCCGGGAATCAGAGTCGGGGAATCAGAGCTGGGGAATCAGAGGCGGGGAATCAGAGTTGGGGAATCAGAGGCGGGGAATCAGATATGGGGAAATAGAGGCGGGGAATCAGATATGGGGAATCAGAGGTGTGGAATCAGAGGTTGGGAATCAGAGGCAGGGAATCAGAGTCGGGGAAACAGAGGCGGGGAATCAGATATGGGGAATCAGAGGTGGCGAATCAAAGGCGGTGAAACAGAGATGGGGAATCAGGGCAGGGAATCAGAGGCAGGGAATCAAACACGGGGAATCAGAGCTGGGGAATCAGAGGCGGGGAATCAGAGTTGGGAATCAGAGGCGGGGAATCAGAGGCGGGGAAACAGAGGCGGGGAATCAGATATGGGGAATCAGAGGTGGGGAATCCGAGGTTGGGAATCAGAGGCAGGGAATCAGAGGCGGAAAATCAGAGGCGGGGAATCAGAGGAAGAGAATCAGATGTGCGGAATCGGAGATGGGGAATCAGAGGCAGGGAATCAGAGGCGGGGAATCAGAGGCGGGGAATCAGAGGCCGGGAATCAGATATGGGGAAACAGAGGCGGGGAATCCGAGGCGGGGAAACAGAGGCGGGGAATCAGATATGGGGAGTCAGAGGTGGGGCATCAGAGGTTGGGATTCAGAGGCAGGGAATCAGAGGCTTGGAATCAGATGCAGGGAATCAGATGCGGGGAATCAGAGGCGGGGAATCAGAGCTGGGGAATCAGAGGTGGGGAATCAGATATGGGGAATCAGTGGCGGGGACTTAGATATTGGGAAACAGAGGCTGGGAATCAGAGGCGGGGAAACCCAGGCGGGGAATCAGATATGGGGAATCAGAGATGGGGAAGCAGAGGCAGGGAATCAGAATCAGAAGCAGGGAATCAGAGGCCGGGAATCAGAGGCCGGAATCAGATGCTGGGAATCAGAGGCCTGGAATCAGAGGCGGGGAATCAGAGGCGGGGAATCCGATGCGGGGAATCAGAGGCGGGGAATCAGAGCTGGGGAATCAGAGGCGGGGTATTAGAGTTGGGGAATCAGAGGCGGGGAATCAGATATGGGGAAACAGAGGTGGGGAATCAGAGGTGGGGAAACAGAGGCAGGGAATCAGATATGGGGAATCAGAGGCGGGGAATCAGAGGTGGGGAATCATAGGCAGGGAATCGGATGTGCCTAATCAGAGATGGGGAATCAGAGGCTGGGAATCAGAGGTGGTGAATCAGAGATGGGGAATCAGAGGCGGGGAATCAGAGGCAGGGAATCAGACGCGGGGAATCAGAGGTGGGCAATCAGAGGCGGGGAATCAGATATGGGGAATCAGAGGCGGAGAATCAGAGGCGGGGAAACAGAGGCGGGGAATCAGATATGCGGAATCAGAGGTGGGGCATCAGAGGTTGTGAATCACAGATGGGGAATCAGAGGCGGGGAATCAGAGGCAGGGAATCAGACGCGGGGAATCAGAGTTGGGGAATCAGAGGCGGGGAATCAGATATGGGGAATCAGAGGCAGGGAATCAGAGGCGGGAAAACAGAGGCGGGGAATCAGATATGGGGAATCAGAGGCGGGGAATCAGAGGCAGGGAATCAGACACGGGGAATCAGAGGCGGGGAATCAGAGATGGGGAATCAGAGGCGGGGAATCAGAGGCAGGGAATCAGATGCCGGGAATCAGAGGCGGGAAATCAGAGCTGGGGAATCAGAGGCGGGGAATCAGAGTTGGGGAATCAGAGGCGGCGAAGCAGATATGGGGAAATAGAGGCGGGGAATCAGATATGGGGAATCAGAGGCGGGGAATCAGATATAGGGAATCAGAGGCTGGGAATCAGAGGGGGGGAAACAGAGGCGCGGAATAAGATATGGGGAATCAGAGGTGGGGAATCAGGGGCGGGGAATCAGTGGCAGGGAATCAGAGGCGGGGAATCAGAGGCGGGGAATCAAAGGAAGGGAATCAGACACGGGGAATCAGAGGTGGGGAATCAGAGATGGGGAATCAGAGGAGGGGAATCACAGGCAGGGAATCAGACGCGGGGAATCAGAGGCGGGGAATCAGAGGTGGGGAATCAGAGTCGGGGAATCATAGGCAGGGAATCGGTTGTGCGGAATCAGAGATGGGGAATCAGATGTGGGGAATCAGAGGCAGTGAATCAGAGGCGGGGAAACAGAGGCGGGGAATCAAATATAGGGAATCAGAGGTGGGGAATCAGAGGTTGTGAATCAGAGATGGGGAATCAAGGCGGGGAATCAGAGGCAGGGAATCAGACGCGGGGAATCAGAGGCGGGGATTCAGAGCTGGGGAATCAGAGGCGGTGAATCAGAGTTTGGGAATCAGAGGCAGGGAATCAGATATGGGGAATCAGAGGTGGGGAATCAGAGGCGGGGAAACAGAGGCGGGGAATCAGATGTGGGGAATCAGAATTGGGGAATCAGGGGCAGGGAATCAGTGGCAGGGAATCAGAGGCGGGGAATCAGAGGCGGGGAATCAGAGGCAGGGAATCAGACACGGGGAATCAGAGGCGAGGAATCAGAGATGGGGAATCAGAGGTGGGGAATCAGAGGCAGGGAATCGGACTCCGGGAATCAGAGTCGGGGAATCAGAGCTGGGGAATCAGAGGCGGGGAATCAGAGTTGGGGAATCAGAGGCGGGGAATCAGATATGGGGAAATAGAGGTGGGGAATCAGATATGGGGAATCAGAGGTGTGGAATCAGAGGTTGGGAATCAGAGGCAGGGAATCAGAGTCGGGGAAACAGAGGCGGGTAATCAGATATGGGGAAACAGAGGTGGCGAATCAAAGGCGGTGAAACAGAGATGGGGAATCAGGGCAGGGAATCAGAGGCAGGGAATCAAACACGGGGAATCAGAGCTGGGGAATCAGAGGCGGGGAATCAGAGTTGGGAATCAGAGGCGGGGAATCAGAGGCGGGGAAACAGAGGCGGGGAATCAGATATGGGGAATCAGAGGTGGGGAATCCGAGGTTGGGAATCAGAGGCAGGGAATCAGAGGCGGGGAATCAGAGGCGGGGAATCAGAGGAAGGGAATCAGATGTGCGGAATCGGAGATGGGGAATCAGAGGCAGGGAATCAGAGGCGGGGAATCAGAGGCGGGGAATCAGAGGCCGGTAATCAGATATGGGGAAACAGAGGCGGGGAATCCGAGGCGGGGAAACAGAGGCGGGGAATCAGATGTGGGGAATCAGAGGTGGGGAATCAGAGGTTGGGAATCAGAGGCAGGGAATCAGAGGCTTGGAATCAGATGCAGGGAATCAGATGCGGGGAATCAGAGGCGGGGAATCAGAGCTGGAGAATCTGAGGTGGGGAATCACATTTGGGGAATCAGAGGTGGGGACTTAGATATTGGGAAACAGAGGCGGGGAATCAGAGGCGGGGAAACCCAGGCGGGGAATCAGATATGGGGAATCAGAGGTGGGGAATCAGAGGCAAGGAATCAGATGTGCGGAATCAGAGATGGGGAATCAGAGGCAGGGAATCAGAATCAGAAGCAGGGAATCAGAGGCCGGGAATTAGAGGCCGGAATCAGATGCTGGGAATCAGAGGCCTGGAATCAGAGGCGGGGAATCAGAGGCAGGGAATCAGATGCGGGGAATCAGAGGCGGGGAATCAGAGCTGGGGAATCAGAGGCGGGGTATTAGAGTTGGGGAATCAGAGGCGGGGAATCAGATATGGGGAAACAGAGGTGGGGAATCAGAGGCGGGGAAACAGAGGCAGGGAATCAGATATGGGGAATCAGAGGCGGGGAATCAGAGGTGGGGAATCATAGGCAGGGAATCGGATGTGCGGAATCAGAGATGGGGAATCAGAGGCTGGGAATCAGAGGTGGTGAATCAGAGATGGGGAATCAGAGGCGGGGAATCAGAGGCAGGGAATCAGACGCGGGGAATCAGAGGTGGGCAATCAGAGGCGGGGAATCAGATATGGGGAATCAGAGGCGGGGAATCAGAGGCAGGGAATCAGACGCGGGGAATCAGAGGCGGGGATTCAGAGCTGGGGAATCAGAGGCGGGGAATCAGAGTTGGGGAATCAGAGGCGGGGAATCAGAGGAAGGGAATCAGACGCGGGGAATCAGAGGCGGGGATTCAGAGCTGGGGAATCAGAGGCGGGGAATCAGATTTGGGGAATCAGAGGCGGGGAATCAGATATGGGGAATCAGAGGCAGGGAATCAGAGGCGGGAAAACAGAGGCGGGGAATCAGATATGGGGAATCAGAGGCGGGGAATCAGAGGCAGGGAATCAGACACGGGGAATCAGAGGCGGGGAATCAGAGATGGGGAATCAGAGGCGGGGAATCAGAGGCAGGGAATCGGATGCCGGGAATCAGAGGCGGGAAATCAGAGCTGGGGAATCAGAGGCGGGGAATCAGAGTTGGGGAATCAGAGGCGGCGAAGCAGATATGGGGAAATAGAGGCGGGGAATCAGATATGGGGAATCAGAGGCGGGGAATCAGATATGGGGAATCAGAGGCTGGGAATCAGAGGGGGGGAAACAGAGGCGGGGAATAAGATATGGAGAATCAGAGGTGGGGAATCAGGGGCGGGGAATCAGTGGCAGGGAATCAGAGGCGGGGAATCAGAGGCGGGGAATCAAAGGAAGGGAATCAGACACGGGGAATCAGAGTTGGGGAATCAGAGATGGGGAATCAGAGGCGGGGAATCACAGGCAGGGAATCAGACACGGGGAATCAGAGGCGGGGAATCAGAGCTGGGGAATCAGAGGTGGGGAATCAGAGTCGGGGAATCAGAGGCAGGGAATCGGTTGTGCGGAATCAGAGATGGGGAATCAGATGTGGGGAATCAGAGGCAGTGAATCAGAGATGGGGAATCAGAGGCGGGGAATCAGAGGCAGGAAATCAGACAGGGATTCAGAGGCTGGGAATCAGACGGGGGGAATCAAAGGCGGGGAATCAGAGCTGGTGAATCAGAGGCAGGGAATCAGAGTTGGGGATTCAGAGGCGGGGAATCAGATATGGGGAAACAGAGGCGGGGAATGAGAGGCGGGCAAGCAGAGGCGGGGAATTAGATATGGGGAATCAGAGGTGGGAAATCAGAGGTGGTGAATCAGAGATGGGGAATCACAGGCGAGGCATCAGAGGCAGCGAATAGAACGCGGGGAATCAGAGGCTGGGATCAGAGCTGGGGAATCAGAGGCGGGGAATCAGATATGGGGAAACAGAGGCGGGGAATCAGAGGCGGGGAAACAGAGGCGGGGAATCAGACATGGGGAATCGGATGCGGGGAATCAGAGGCGGGGAATCAGAGCTGGGGAATCAGAGGTGGGGAATCAGAGTTGGGGCATCAGAGGTGGGGAATTAGATATGGGGAAACAGAGGCGGGGAATCAGAGGCGGGGAAACAGAGGCGGGGAATCAGATATGGGGAATCAGAGGTGGGGAATCAGAGGCAGGGAATCAGATGTGCGGAATCAGAGATGGGGAATCAGAGGCAGGGAATCAGAATCAGAAGCGGGGAATCAGAGGCCGGGAATCAGAGGCCGGGAATCAGATGCTGGGAATAAGAGGCCGGGAATCAGAGGTGGGGATTCAGAGTCTGGGAATCAGAGATGGGGATTCAGAGGCGGGGAATGAGATATGGAGAATCAGAGGCGGGGAATCAGAGGCGGGGAAACAGAGGTGGGGAATCAGATATGGGGAATCAGAGGTGGCGAATCAAAGGCGGTGAATCAGAGATGGGGAATCAGAGGCGGGGAATCAGAGGCAGGGAATCAGATGCGGGGATTCAGAGGCGGGGATTCAGAGCTGGCGAATCCTAGGCGGGGAATCAGAGGTGGGCAATCAGAGCCGGGGAATCAGATATGGGGAATCAGAGGCGGGGAAACAGAGACGGGGAATCAGATATGGGGAATCAGAGGTGGGGAATCAGAGGTTGTGAATCAGAGATGGGGAATCAAGGCGGGGAATCAGAGGGAGGGAATAAGACGCGGGGAATCAGAGGTGGGGATTCAGAGCTGGGGAATCAGAGGCGGGGAATCAGAGTTGGGGAATCAGAGGCAGGGAATCAGATATGGGGAATCAGAGGCGGGGAATCAGAGGCGGGGAAACAGAGGCGGGGAATCAGATATGGGGAATCAGAGGTGGGGAATCAGGGGCAGGGAATCTGTGGCAGGGAATCAGAGGCGGGGAATCTGAGCCGGGGAATCAGAGGCAGGGAATCAGACACGGGGAATCAGAGGCGGGGAATCAGAGATGGTGAATCAGAGGCGGGGAATCAGAGGCAGGGAATCGGACGTCGGGAATCAGAGGCGGGGAATCAGAGCTGGGGAATCAGAGGCGGGGAATCAGAGTTGGGGAATCAGAGGCGGGGAATCAGATATGGGGAAATAGAGGCGGGGAATCAGATATGGGGAATCAGAGGTGTGGAATCAGAGGTTGGGAATCAGAGGCAGGGAATCAGAGGCGGGGAAACAGAGGCGGGGAATCAGAATTGGGGAATCAGAGGTGGCGAATCAAAGGCGGTGAAACAGAGATGGGGAATCAGGGCAGGGAATCAGAGGCAGGGAATCAGAGCTGGGGAAACAGAGGCGGGGAATCAGATATGGGGAATCAGAGGTGGGGAATCAGGGGCGGGGAATCAGTGGCAGGGAATCAGAGCTGGGGAATCAGAGGTGGGGAATCAGAGCTGGGGAAACAGAGGCGGGGAATAAGATATGGGGAATCAGAGGTGGGGAATCAGGGGCGGGGAATCAGTGGCAGGGAATCAGAGGCCGGGAATAAAAGGCGGGGAATCAGAGCTGGGGAATCAGAGGCGGGGAATCAGAGTTGGGGAATCAGAGGAGGGGAATCAGATATGGGGAAACAGAGGCCGGGAATCAGAGGCAGGGAAACAGAGGCGGGGAATCAGATATGGGGAATCAGAGGTGGGGAATTTGAGGTTGCGAATCAGAGGCGGGGAATCAGAGGCGGGGAATCAGAGGCAGGGAATCGGATGTGCGGAATCAGAGATGGGGAATCAGAGGTGGGGATTCAGAGGTGGTGAATCAGAAAAGGGGAATCAGAGGCTGGGAATCAGAGGCAGGGAATCAGACGCAGGGAATCAGAGGCGGGGAATCAGAGGCGGGGAATCATAGCTGGCGAATTAGAGGAGGGGAATCAGAGTTGGGGAATCAGATATGGGGAATCAGAGGTTGGGAATCAGAGGCAGGGAATCAGATGTGCGGAATCAGAGATGGGGAATCAGAGGCAGGGAATCAGAATCAGAAGCAGGGAATCAGAGGCCGGGAATCAGAGGCCGGAATCAGATGCTGGGAATCAGAGGCCTGGAATCAGAGGCGGGGAATCAGAGGCAGGGAATCTGATGCGGGGAATCAGAGGCGGGGAATCAGAGCTGGGGAATCAGAGGCAGGGTATTAGAGTTGGGGAATCAGAGGCGGGGAATCAGATATGGGGAAACAGAGGTGGGGAATCAGAGGCGGGGAAACAGAGGCAGGGAATCAGATATGGGGAATCAGAGGCGGGAATCAGAGGTGGGGAATCATAGGCAGGGAATCGGATGTGCGGAATCAGAGATGGGGAATCAGAGGCCGGGAATGAGAGGTGGTGAATCAGATATGGGGAATCAGAGGCGGGGAATCAGAGGCAGTGAATCAGACGCGGGGAATCAGAGGTGGGCATTCAGAGGCGGGGAATCAGATATGGGGAATCAGAGGCGGGGAATCAGAGGCGGGGAAACAGAGGCGGGGAATCAGATATGGGGAATTAGAGGCGGGGAATCAGAGGCAGGGAATCAGACTCGGGGAATCAGAGTCGGGGATTCAGAGCTGGGGAATCAGAAGCGGGGAATCAGAGTTGGGGAATCAGAGGCGGGGAATCAGATATGGGGAATCAGAGGCAGGGAATCAGAGGCGGGGAATCAGAGGCAGGGAATCAGGCGCGGGGAATCTGAGGCAGGGAATCAGAGCTGGGGAATCAGAGGTGGGGAATCAGAGCTGGGGAATCAGAGGTGGGGAATCAGAGTTGGGGCATCAGAGGTGGGGAATTAGATATGGGGAAACAGAGGCGGGGAATCAGAGGCGGGGAAACAGAGGCGGGGAATCAGATATGGGGAATCAGAGGTGGGGAATCAGAGGCAGGGAATCAGATGTGCGGAATCAGAGATGGGGAATCAGAGGCAGGGAATCAGAATCAGAAGCGGGGAATCAGAGGCCGGGAATCAGAGGCCGGGAATCAGATATGGGGAATCAGAGGCGGGGAATCAGAGGCGGGGAATCATAGCTGGCGAATTAGAGGAGGGGAATCAGAGTTGGGGAATCAGATATGGGGAATCAGAGGTTGGGAATCAGAGGCAGGGAATCAGATGTGCGGAATCAGAGATGGGGAATCAGAGGCAGGGAATCAGAATCAGAAGCAGGGAATCAGAGGCCGGGAATCAGAGGCCGGAATCAGATGCTGGGAATCAGAGGCCTGGAATCAGAGGCGGGGAATCAGAGGCAGGGAATCTGATGCGGGGAATCAGAGGCGGGGAATCAGAGCTGGGGAATCAGAGGCAGGGTATTAGAGTTGGGGAATCAGAGGCGGGGAATCAGATATGGGGAAACAGAGGTGGGGAATCAGAGGCGGGGAAACAGAGGCAGGGAATCAGATATGGGGAATCAGAGGCGGGAATCAGAGGTGGGGAATCATAGGCAGGGAATCGGATGTGCGGAATCAGAGATGGGGAATCAGAGGCCGGGAATGAGAGGTGGTGAATCAGATATGGGGAATCAGAGGCGGGGAATCAGAGGCAGTGAATCAGACGCGGGGAATCAGAGGTGGGCAATCAGAGGCGGGGAATCAGATATGGGGAATCAGAGGCGGGGAATCAGAGGTGGGGAAACAGAGGCGGGGAATCAGATATGGGGAATTAGAGGCGGGGAATCAGAGGCAGGGAATCAGACTCGGGGAATCAGAGTCGGGGATTCAGAGCTGGGGAATCAGAAGCGGGGAATCAGAGTTGGGGAATCAGAGGCGGGGAATCAGATATGGGGAATCAGAGGCAGGGAATCAGAGGCGGGGAATCAGAGGCAGGGAATCAGGCGCGGGGAATCTGAGGCAGGGAATCAGAGCTGGGGAATCAGAGGTGGGGAATCAGAGCTGGGGAATCAGAGGTGGGGAATCAGAGTTGGGGCATCAGAGGTGGGGAATTAGATATGGGGAAACAGAGGCGGGGAATCAGAGGCGGGGAAACAGAGGCGGGGAATCAGATATGGGGAATCAGAGGTGGGGAATCAGAGGCAGGGAATCAGATGTGCGGAATCAGAGATGGGGAATCAGAGGCAGGGAATCAGAATCAGAAGCGGGGAATCAGAGGCCGGGAATCAGAGGCCGGGAATCAGATATGGGGAATCAGAGGCGGGAATCAGAGGTGGGGAATCATAGGCAGGGAATCGGATGTGCGGAATCAGAGATGGGGAATCAGAGGCCGGGAATGAGAGGTGGTGAATCAGATATGGGGAATCAGAGGTGGGGATTCAGAGTCTGGGAATTAGAGATGGGGATTCAGAGGCGGGGAATGAGATATGGAGAATCAGAGGCGGGGAATCAGAGGCGGGGAAACAGAGGTGGGGAATCAGATATGGGGAATCAGAGGTGGCGAATCAAAGGCGGTGAATCAGAGATGGGGAATCAGAGGCGGGGAATCAGAGGCAGGGAATCAGATGCAGGGATTCAGAGGCGGGGAATCAGAGCTGGCGAATTATAGGCGGGGAATCAGAGGTGGGCAATCAGAGCCGGGGAATCAGATATGGGGAATCAGAGGCGGGGAAACAGAGGCGGGGAATCAGATATGGGGAATCAGAGGTGGGGAATCAGAGGTTGTGAATCAGAGATGGGGAATCAAGGCGGGGAATCAGAGGGAGGGAATCAGACGCGGGGAATCAGAGGCGGGGATTCAGAGCTGGGGAATCAGAGGCGGGGAATCAGAGTTGGGGTATCAGAGGCAGGGAATCAGATATGGGGAATCAGAGGCGGGGAATCAGAGGCGGGGAAACAGAGGCGGGGAATCAGATATGGGGAATCAGAGGTGGGGAATCAGGGGCAGGGAATCAGTGGCGGGGAAACAGAGGCGGGGAATCAAATATAGGGAATCAGAGGTGGGGAATCAGAGGTTGTGAATCAGAGAAGGGGAATCAAGGCGGGGAATCAGAGGCAGGGAATCAGACGCGGGGAATCAGAGGCGGGGATTCAGAGCTGGGGAATCAGAGGCGGTGAATCAGAGTTTGGGAATCAGAGGCAGGGAATCAGATATGGGGAATCAGAGGTGGGGAATCAGAGGCGGGGAAACAGAGGCGGGGAATCAGATATGGGGAATCAGAATTGGGGAATCAGGGGCAGGGAATCAGTGGCAGGGAATCAGAGGCGGGGAATCAGAGGCGGGGAATCAGAGGCAGGGAATCAGACACGGGGAATCAGAGGCGGGGAATCAGAGATGGGGAATCAGAGGCGGGGAATCAGAGGCAGGGAATCGGACTCCGGGAATCAGAGTCGGGGAATCAGAGCTGGGGAATCAGAGGCGGGGAATCAGAGTTGGGGAATCAGAGGCGGGGAATCAGATATGGGGAAATAGAGGCGGGGAATCAGATATGGGGAATCAGAGGTGTGGAATCAGAGGTTGGGAATCAGAGGCAGGGAATCAGAGTCGGGGAAACAGAGGCGGGTAATCAGATATGGGGAATCAGAGGTGGCGAATCAAAGGCGATGAAACAGAGATGGGGAATCAGGGCAGGGAATCAGAGGCAGGGAATCAAACACGGGGAATCAGAGCTGGGGAATCAGAGGCGGGGAATCAGAGTTGGGAATCAGAGGCGGGGAATCAGAGGCGGGGAAACAGAGGCGGGGAATCAGATATGGGGAATCAGAGGTAAGGAATCCGAGGTTGGGAATCAGAGGCAGGGAATCAGAGGCGGGGAATCAGAGGCGGGGAATCAGAGGAAGGGAATCAGATGTGCGGAATCGGAGATGGGGAATCAGAGGCAGGGAATCAGAGGCGGGGAATCAGAGGCGGGGAATCAGAGGCCGGTAATCAGATATGGGGAAACAGAGGCGGGGAATCCGAGGCGGGGAAACAGAGGCGGGAATCAGATATGGGGAATCAGAGGTGGGGAATCAGAGGTTGGGAATCAGAGGCAGGGAATCAGAGGCTTGGAATCAGATGCAGGGAATCAGATGCGGGGAATCAGAGGCGGGGAATCAGAGCTGGGGAATCAGAGGTGGGGAATCAGATTTGGGGAATCAGAGGCGGGGACTTAGATATTGGGAAACAGAGGCGGGGAATCAGAGGCGGGGAAACCCAGGCGGGGAATCAGATATGGGGAATCAGAGGTGGGGAATCAGAGGCAAGGAATCAGATGTGCGGAATCAGAGATGGGGAATCAGAGGCAGGGAATCAGAATCAGAAGCAGGGAATCAGAGGCCGGGAATTAGAGGCCGGAATCAGATGCTGGGAATCAGAGGCCTGGAATCAGAGGCGGGGAATCAGAGGCAGGGAATCAGATGCGGGGAATCAGAGGCGGGGAATCAGAGCTGGGGAATCAGAGGCGGGGTATTAGAGTTGGGGAATCAGAGGCGGGGAATCAGATATGGGGAAACAGAGGTGGGGAATCAGAGGCGGGGAAACAGAGGCAGGGAATCAGATATGGGGAATCAGAGGCGGGGAATCAGAGGTGGGGAATCATAGGCAGGGAATCGGATGTGCGGAATCAGAGATGGGGAATCAGAGGCTGGGAATCAGAGGTGGTGAATCAGAGATGGGGAATCAGAGGCGGGGAATCAGAGGCAGGGAATCAGACGCGGGGAATCAGAGGCGGGCAATCAGAGGCGGGGAATCAGATATGGGGAATCAGAGCTGGGGAATCAGAGGTGGCGAATCAAAGGCGATGAAACAGAGATGGGGAATCAGGGCAGGGAATCAGAGGCAGGGAATCAAACACGGGGAATCAGAGCTGGGGAATCAGAGGCGGGGAATCAGAGTTGGGAATCAGAGGCGGGGAATCAGAGGCGGGGAAACAGAGGCGGGGAATCAGATATGGGGAATCAGAGGTGGGGAATCCGAGGTTGGGAATCAGAGGCAGGGAATCAGAGGCGGGGAATCAGAGGCGGGGAATCAGAGGAAGGGAATCAGATGTGCGGAATCGGAGATGGGGAATCAGAGGCAGGGAATCAGAGGCGGGGAATCAGAGGCGGGGAATCAGAGGCCGGTAATCAGATATGGGGAAACAGAGGCGGGGAATCCGAGGCGGGGAAACAGAGGCGGGAATCAGATATGGGGAATCAGAGGTGGGGAATCAGAGGTTGGAAATCAGAGGCAGGGAATCAGAGGCTTGGAATCAGATGCAGGGAATCAGATGCGGGGAATCAGAGGCGGGGAATCAGAGCTGGGGAATCAGAGGTGGGGAATCAGATTTGGGGAATCAGAGGCGGGGACTTAGATATTGGGAAACAGAGGCGGGGAATCAGAGGCGGGGAAACCCAGGCGGGGAATCAGATATGGGGAATCAGAGGTGGGGAATCAGAGGCAAGGAATCAGATGTGCGGAATCAGAGATGGGGAATCAGAGGCAGGGAATCAGAATCAGAAGCAGGGAATCAGAGGCCGGGAATTAGAGGCCGGAATCAGATGCTGGGAATCAGAGGCCTGGAATCAGAGGCGGGGAATCAGAGGCAGGGAATCAGATGCGGGGAATCAGAGGCGGGGAATCAGAGCTGGGGAATCAGAGGCGGGGTATTAGAGTTGGGGAATCAGAGGCGGGGAATCAGATATGGGGAAACAGAGGTGGGGAATCAGAGGCGGGGAAACAGAGGCAGGGAATCAGATATGGGGAATCAGAGGCGGGGAATCAGAGGTGGGGAATCATAGGCAGGGAATCGGATGTGCGGAATCAGAGATGGGGAATCAGAGGCTGGGAATCAGAGGTGGTGAATCAGAGATGGGGAATCAGAGGCGGGGAATCAGAGGCAGGGAATCAGACGCGGGGAATCAGAGGCGGGCAATCAGAGGCGGGGAATCAGATATGGGGAATCAGAGCTGGGGAATCAGAGGCGGGGAATCAGAGTTGGGGAATCAGAGGCGGGGAATCAGAGGAAGGGAATCAGACGCGGGGAATCAGAGGCGGGGATTCAGAGCTGGGGAATCAGAGGCGGGGAATCAGAGTTGGGGAATCAGAGGCGGGGAATCAGATATGGGGAATGAGAGGCAGGGAATCAGAGGCGGGAAAACAGAGGCGGGGAATCAGATATGGGGAATCAGAGGCGGGGAATCAGAGGCAGGGAATCAGACACGGGGAATCAGAGGCGGGGAATCAGAGATGGGGAATCAGAGGCGGGGAATCAGAGGCAGGGAATCGGATGCCGGGAATCAGAGGCGGGAAATCAGAGCTGGGGAATCAGAGGCGGGGAATCAGAGTTGGGGAATCAGAGGCGGCGAAGCAGATATGGGGAAATAGAGGCGGGGAATCAGATATGGGGAATCAGAGGCGGGGAATCAGATATGGGGAATCAGAGGCTGGGAATCAGAGGGGGGGAAACAGAGGCGGGGAATAAGATATGGGGAATCAGAGGTGGGGAATCAGGGGCGGGGAATCAGTGGCAGGGAATCAGAGGCGGGGAATCAGAGGCGGGGAATCAAAGGAAGGGAATCAGACACGGGGAATCAGAGTTGGGGAATCAGAGATGGGGAATCAGAGGCGGGGAATCACAGGCAGGGAATCGGTTGTGCGGAATCAGAGATGGGGAATCAGATGTGGGGAATCAGAGGCAGTGAATCAGAGATGGGGAATCAGAGGCGGGGAATCAGAGGCAGGAAATCAGACAGGGATTCAGAGGCTGGGAATCAGACGGGGGGAATCAAAGGCGGGGAATCAGAGCTGGTGAATCAGAGGCAGGGAATCAGAGTTGGGGATTCAGAGGCGGGGAATCAGATATGGGGAAACAGAGGCGGGGAATGAGAGGCGGGCAAGCAGAGGCGGGGAATTAGATTTGGGGAATCAGAGGTGGGAAATCAGAGGTGGTGAATCAGAGATGGGGAATCACAGGCGGGGAATCAGAGGCAGCGAATAGAACGCGAAGAATCAGAGGCTGGGATCAGAGCTGGGGAATCAGAGGCGGGGAATCAGATATGGGGAAACAGAGGCGGGGAATCAGAGGCGGGGAAACAGAGGCGGGGAATCAGACATGGGGAATCGGATGCGGGGAATCAGAGGCGGGGAATCAGAGCTGGGGAATCAGAGGTGGGGAATCAGAGTTGGGGCATCAGAGGTGGGGAATTAGATATGTGGAAACAGAGGCGGGGAATCAGAGGCGGGGAAACAGAGGCGGGGAATCAGATATGGGGAATCAGAGGTGGGGAATCAGAGGCAGGGAATCAGATGTGCGGAATCAGAGATGGGGAATCAGAGGCAGGGAATCAGAATCAGAAGCGGGGAATCAGAGGCCGGGAATCAGATGCTGGGAATAAGAGGCCGGGAATCAGAGGTGGGGATTCAGAGTCTGGCAATCAGAGATGGGGATTCAGAGGCGGGGAATGAGATATGGAGAATCAGAGGCGGGGAATCAGAGGCGGGGAAACAGAGGTGGGGAATCAGATATGGGGAATCAGAGGTGGCGAATCAAAGGCGGTGAATCAGAGATGGGGAATCAGAGGCGGGGAATCAGAGGCAGGGAATCAGATGCGGGGATTCAGAGGCGGGGATTCAGAGCTGGCGAATCATAGGCGGGGAATCAGAGGTGGGCAATCAGAGCCGGGGAATCAGATATGGGGAATCAGAGGCGGGGAAACAGAGACGGGGAATCAGATATGGGGAATCAGAGGTGGGGAATCAGAGGTTGTGAATCAGAGATGGGGAATCAAGGCGGGGAATCAGAGGGAGGGAATCAGACGCGGGGAATCAGAGGCGGGGATTCAGAGCTGGGGAATCAGAGGCGGGGAATCAGAGTTGGGGAATCAGAGGCAGGGTATCAGATATGGGGAATCAGAGGCGGGGAATCAGAGGCGGGGAAACAGAGGCGGGGAATCAGATATGGGGAATCAGAGGTGGGGAATCAGGGGCAGGGAATCTGTGGCAGGGAATCAGAGGCGGGGAATCTGAGCCGGGGAATCAGAGGCAGGGAATCAGACACGGGGAATCAGAGGCGGGGAATCAGAGATGGTGAATCAGAGGCGGGGAATCAGAGGCAGGGAATCGGACGTCGGGAATCAGAGGCGGGGAATCAGAGCTGGGGAATCAGAGGCGGGGAATCAGAGTTGGGGAATCAGAGGCGGGGAATCAGATATGGGGAAATAGAGGCGGGGAATCAGATATGGGGAATCAGAGGTGTGGAATCAGAGGTTGGGAATCAGAGGCAGGGAATCAGAGGCGGGGAAACAGAGGCGGGGAATCAGATATGGGGAATCAGAGGTGGCGAATCAAAGGCGGTGAAACAGAGATGGGGAATCAGGGCAGGGAATCAGAGGCAGGGAATCAGAGCTGGGGAAACAGAGGCGGGGAATCAGATATGGGGAATCAGAGGTGGGGAATCAGGGGCGGGGAATCAGTGGCAGGGAATCAGAGCTGGGGAATCAGAGGTGGGGAATCAGAGCTGGGGAAACAGAGGCGGGGAATAAGATATGGGGAATCAGAGGTGGGGAATCAGGGGCGGGGAATCAGTGGCATGGAATCAGAGGCCGGGAATAAAAGGCGGGGAATCAGAGCTGGGGAATCAGAGGCGGGGAATCAGAGTTGGGGAATCAGAGGAGGGGAATCAGATATGGGGAAACAGAGGCCGGGAATCAGAGGCAGGGAAACAGAGGCGGGGAATCAGATATGGGGAATCAGACGTGGGGAATTTGAGGTTGTGAATCAGAGGCGGGGAATCAGAGGCGGGGAATCAGAGGCAGGGAATCGGATGTGCGGAATCAGAGATGGGGAATCAGAGGTGGGGATTCAGAGGTGGTGAATCAGAAAAGGGGAATCAGAGGCTGGGAATCAGAGGCAGGGAATCAGACGCAGGGAATCAGAGGCGGGGAATCAGAGGCGGGGAATCATAGCTGGCGAATTAGAGGAGGGGATTCAGAGTTGGGGAATCAGATATGGGGAATCAGAGGTGGGGAATCAGAGGCGGGGAAACAGAGGCGGGGAATCAGATATGTGGAATCAGAGGTGGCGAATCAAAGGCGGTGAAACAGAGATGGGGAATCAGGGCAGGGAATCAGAGGCAGGGAATCAGAGCTGGGGAAACAGAGGCGGGGAATCAGATATGGGGAATCAGAGGTGGGGAATCAGGGGCGGGGAATCAGTGGCAGGGAATCAGAGCTGGGGAATCAGAGGTGGGGAATCAGAGCTGGGGAAACAGAGGCGGGGAATAAGATATGGGGAATCAGAGGTGGGGAATCAGGGGCGGGGAATCAGTGGCAGGGAATCAGAGGCCGGGAATAAAAGGCGGGGAATCAGAGCTGGGGAATCAGAGGCGGGGAATCAGAGTTGGGGAATCAGAGGAGGGGAATCAGATATGGGGAAACAGAGGCCGGGAATCAGAGGCAGGGAAACAGAGGCGGGGAATCAGATATGGGGAATCATAGGTGGGGAATTTGAGGTTGCGAATCAGAGGCTGGGAATCAGAGTCGGGGAATCAGAGGCAGGGAATCGGATGTGCGGAATCAGAGATGGGGAATCAGAGGTGGGGATTCAGAGGTGGTGAATCAGAAAAGGGGAATCAGAGGCTGGGAATCAGAGGCAGGGAATCAGACGCAGGGAATCAGAGGCGGGGAATCAGAGGCGGGGAATCATAGCTGGCGAATTAGAGGAGGGGAATCAGAGTTGGGGAATCAGATATGGGGAATCAGAGGTTGGGAATCAGAGGCAGGGAATCAGATGTGCGGAATCAGAGATGGGGAATCAGAGGCAGGGAATCAGAATCAGAAGCAGGGAATCAGAGGCCGGGAATCAGAGGCCGGAATCAGATGCTGGGAATCAGAGGCCTGGAATCAGAGGCGGGGAATCAGAGGCAGGGAATCTGATGCGGGGAATCAGAGGCGGGGAATCAGAGCTGGGGAATCAGAGGCAGGGTATTAGAGTTGGGGAATCAGAGGCGGGGAATCAGATATGGGGAAACAGAGGTGGGGAATCAGAGGCGGGGAAACAGAGGCAGGGAATCAGATATGGGGAATCAGAGGCGGGAATCAGAGGTGGGGAATCATAGGCAGGGAATCGGATGTGCGGAATCAGAGATGGGGAATCAGAGGCCGGGAATGAGAGGTGGTGAATCAGATATGGGGAATCAGAGGCGGGGAATCAGAGGCAGTGAATCAGACGCGGGGAATCAGAGGTGGGCAATCAGAGGCGGGGAATCAGATATGGGGAATCAGAGGCGGGGAATCAGAGGCGGGGAAACAGAGGCGGGGAATCAGATATGGGGAATTAGAGGCGGGGAATCAGAGGCAGGGAATCAGACTCGGGGAATCAGAGTCGGGGATTCAGAGCTGGGGAATCAGAAGCGGGGAATCAGAGTTGGGGAATCAGAGGCGGGGAATCAGATATGGGGAATCAGAGGCAGGGAATCAGAGGCGGGGAATCAGAGGCAGGGAATCAGGCGCGGGGAATCTGAGGCGGGGAATCAGAGGCGGGGAATCAGAGCTGGGGAATCAGAGGCAGGGTATTAGAGTTGGGGAATCAGAGGCGGGGAATCAGAGGCGGGGAATCAGAGGCAGGGAATCGGATGTGCGGAATCAGAGATGGGGAATCAGAGGTGGGGATTCAGAGGTGGTGAATCAGAAAAGGGGAATCAGAGGCTGGGAATCAGAGGCATGGAATCAGACGCAGGGAATCAGAGGCGGGGAATCAGAGGCGGGGAATCATAGCTGGCGAATTAGAGGAGGGGATTCAGAGTTGGGGAATCAGATATGGGGAATCAGAGGTGGGGAATCAGAGGCGGAAAAACAGAGGCGGGGAATCAGATATGTGGAATCAGAGGTGGCGAATCAAAGGCGGTGAAACAGAGATGGGGAATCAGGGCAGGGAATCAGAGGCAGGGAATCAGAGCTGGGGAAACAGAGGCGGGGAATCAGATATGGGGAATCAGAGGTGGGGAATCAGGGGCGGGGAATCAGTGGCAGGGAATCAGAGCTGGGGAATCAGAGGTGGGGAATCAGAGCTGGGGAAACAGAGGCGGGGAATAAGATATGGGGAATCAGAGGTGGGGAATCAGGGGCGGGGAATCAGTGGCAGGGAATCAGAGGCCGGGAATAAAAGGTGGGGAATCAGAGCTGGGGAATCAGAGGCGGGGAATCAGAGTTGGGGAATCAGAGGAGGGGAATCAGATATGGGGAAACAGAGGCCGGGAATCAGAGGCAGGGAAACAGAGGCGGGGAATCAGATATGGGGAATCATAGGTGGGGAATTTGTGGTTGCGAATCAGAGGCGGGGATTCAGAGGCGGGGAATCAGAGGCAGGGAATCGGATGTGCGGAATCAGAGATGGGGAATCAGAGGTGGGGATTCAGAGGTGGTGAATCAGAAAAGGGGAATCAGAGGCTGGGAATCAGAGGCAGGGAATCAGACGCAGGGAATCAGAGGCGGGGAATCAGAGGCGGGGAATCATAGCTGGCGAATTAGAGGAGGGGAATCAGAGTTGGGGAATCAGATATGGGGAATCAGAGGTTGGGAATCAGAGGCAGGGAATCAGATGTGCGGAATCAGAGATGGGGAATCAGAGGCAGGGAATCAGAATCAGAAGCAGGGAATCAGAGGCCGGGAATCAGAGGCCGGAATCAGATGCTGGGAATCAGAGGCCTGGAATCAGAGGCGGGGAATCAGAGGCAGGGAATCTGATGCGGGGAATCAGAGGCGGGGAATCAGAGCTGGGGAATCAGAGGCAGGGTATTAGAGTTGGGGAATCAGAGGCGGGGAATCAGATATGGGGAAACAGAGGTGGGGAATCAGAGGCGGGGAAACAGAGGCAGGGAATCAGATATGGGGAATCAGAGGCGGGAATCAGAGGTGGGGAATCATAGGCAGGGAATCGGATGTGCGGAATCAGAGATGGGGAATCAGAGGCCGGGAATGAGAGGTGGTGAATCAGATATGGGGAATCAGAGGCGGGGAATCAGAGGCAGTGAATCAGACGCGGGGAATCAGAGGTGGGCAATCAGAGGCGGGGAATCAGATATGGGGAATCAGAGGCGGGGAATCAGAGGCGGGGAAACAGAGGCGGGGAATCAGATATGGGGAATTAGAGGCGGGGAATCAGAGGCAGGGAATCTGACTCGGGGAATCAGAGTCGGGGATTCAGAGCTGGGGAATCAGAAGCGGGGAATCAGAGTTGGGGAATCAGAGGCGGGGAATCAGATATGGGGAATCAGAGGCAGGGAATCAGAGGCGGGGAATCAGAGGCAGGGAATCAGGCGCGGGGAATCTGAGGCGGGGAATCAGAGCTGGGGAATCAGAGGTGGGGAATCAGAGCTGGGGAATCAGAGGTGGGGAATCAGAGTTGGGGCATCAGAGGTGGGGAATTAGATATGGGGAAACAGAGGCGGGGAATCAGAGGCGGGGAAACAGAGGCGGGGAATCAGATATGGGGAATCAGAGGTGGGGAATCAGAGGCAGGGAATCAGATGTGCGGAATCAGAGATGGGGAATCAGAGGCAGGGAATCAGAATCAGAAGCGGGGAATCAGAGGCCGGGAATCAGAGGCCGGGAATCAGATATGGGTAATCAGAGGCGGGAATCAGAGGTGGGGAATCATAGGCAGGGAATCGGATGTGCGGAATCAGAGATGGGGAATCAGAGGCCGGGAATGAGAGGTGGTGAATCAGATATGGGGAATCAGAGGTGGGGATTCGGAGTCTGGGAATCAGAGATGGGGATTCAGAGGCGGGGAATGAGATATGGAGAATCAGAGGCGGGGAATCAGAGGCGGGGAAACAGAGGTGGGGAATCAGATATGGGGAATCAGAGGTGGCGAATCAAAGGCGGTGAATCAGAGATGGGGAATCAGAGGCGGGGAATCAGAGGCAGGGAATCAGATGCGGGGATTCAGAGGCGGGGAATCAGAGCTGGCGAATCATAGGCGGGGAATCAGAGGTGGGCAATCAGAGCCGGGGAATCAGATATGGGGAATCAGAGGCGGGGAAACAGAGGCGGGGAATCAGATATGGGGAATCAGAGGTGGGGAATCAGAGGTTGTGAATCAGAGATGGGGAATCAAGGCGGGGAATCAGAGGGAGGGAATCAGACGCGGGGAATCAGAGGCGGGGATTCAGAGCTGGGGAATCAGAGGCGGGGAATCAGAGTTGGGGAATCAGAGGCAGGGAATCAGATATGGGGAATCAGAGGCGGGGAATCAGAGGCGGGGAAACAGAGGCGGGGAATCAGATATGGGGAATCAGAGGTGGGGAATCAGGGGCAGGGAATCAGTGGCGGGGAAACAAAGGCGGGGAATCAAATATAGGGAATCAGAGGTGGGGAATCAGAGGTTGTGAATCAGAGATGGGGAATCAAGGCGGGGAATCAGAGGCAGGGAATCAGACGCGGGGAATCAGAGGCGGGGATTCAGAGCTGGGGAATCAGAGGCGGTGAATCAGAGTTTGGGAATCAGAGGCAGGGAATCAGATATGGGGAATCAGAGGTGGGGAATCAGAGGCGGGGAAACAGAGGCGGGGAATCAGATATGGGGAATCAGAATTGGGGAATCAGGGGCAGGGAATCAGTGGCAGGGAATCAGAGGCGGGGAATCAGAGGCGGGGAATCAGAGGCAGGGAATCAGACACGGGGAATCAGAGGCGGGGAATCAGAGATGGGGAATCAGAGGCGGGGAATCAGAGGCAGGGAATCGGACTCCGGGAATCAGAGTCGGGGAATCAGAGCTGGGGAATCAGAGGCGGGGAATCAGAGTTGGGGAATCAGAGGCGGGGAATCAGATATGGGGAAATAGAGGCGGGGAATCAGATATGGGGAATCAGAGGTGTGGAATCAGAGGTTGGGAATCAGAGGCAGGGAATCAGAGTCGGGGAAACAGAGGCGGGTAATCAGATATGGGGAATCAGAGGTGGCGAATCAAAGGCGATGAAACAGAGATGGGGAATCAGGGCAGGGAATCAGAGGCAGGGAATCAAACACGGGGAATCAGAGCTGGGGAATAAGAGGCGGGGAATCAGAGTTGGGAATCAGAGGCGGGGAATCAGAGGCGGGGAAACAGAGGCGGGGAATCAGATATGGGGAATCAGAGGTGGGGATTCGGAGTCTGGGAATCAGAGATGGGGATTCAGAGGCGGGGAATGAGATATGGAGAATCAGAGGCGGGGAATCAGAGGCGGGGAAACAGAGGTGGGGAATCAGATATGGGGAATCAGAGGTGGCGAATCAAAGGCGGTGAATCAGAGATGGGGAATCAGAGGCGGGGAATCAGAGGCAGGGAATCAGATGCGGGGATTCAGAGGCGGGGAATCAGAGCTGGCGAATCATAGGCGGGGAATCAGAGGTGGGCAATCAGAGCCGGGGAATCTGATATGGGGAATCAGAGGCGGGGAAACAGAGGCGGGGAATCAGATATGGGGAATCAGAGGTGGGGAATCAGAGGTTGTGAATCAGAGATGGGGAATCAAGGCGGGGAATCAGAGGGAGGGAATCAGACGCGGGGAATCAGAGGCGGGGATTCAGAGCTGGGGAATCAGAGGCGGGGAATCAGAGTTGGGGAATCAGAGGCAGGGAATCAGATATGGGGAATCAGAGGCGGGGAATCAGAGGCGGGGAAACAGAGGCGGGGAATCAGATATGGGGAATCAGAGGTGGGGAATCAGGGGCAGGGAATCAGTGGCGGGGAAACAGAGGCGGGGAATCAAATATAGGGAATCAGAGGTGGGGAATCAGAGGTTGTGAATCAGAGATGGGGAATCAAGGCGGGGAATCAGAGGCAGGGAATCAGACGCGGGGAATCAGAGGCGGGGATTCAGAGCTGGGGAATCAGAGGCGGTGAATCAGAGTTTGGGAATCAGAGGCAGGGAATCAGATATGGGGAATCAGAGGTGGGGAATCAGAGGCGGGGAAACAGAGGCGGGGAATCAGATATGGGGAATCAGAATTGGGGAATCAGGGGCAGGGAATCAGTGGCAGGGAATCAGAGGCGGGGAATCAGAGGCGGGGAATCAGAGGCAGGGAATCAGACACGGGGAATCAGAGGCGGGGAATCAGAGATGGGGAATCAGAGGCGGGGAATCAGAGGCAGGGAATCGGACTCCGGGAATCAGAGTCGGGGAATCAGAGCTGGGGAATCAGAGGCGGGGAATCAGAGTTGGGGAATCAGAGGCGGGGAATCAGATATGGGGAAATAGAGGCGGGGAATCAGATATGGGGAATCAGAGGTGTGGAATCAGAGGTTGGGAATCAGAGGCAGGGAATCAGAGTCGGGGAAACAGAGGCGGGTAATCAGATATGGGGAATCAGAGGTGGCGAATCAAAGGCGATGAAACAGAGATGGGGAATCAGGGCAGGGAATCAGAGGCAGGGAATCAAACACGGGGAATCAGAGCTGGGGAATCAGAGGCGGGGAATCAGAGTTGGGAATCAGAGGCGGGGAATCAGAGGCGGGGAAACAGAGGCGGGGAATCAGATATGGGGAATCAGAGGTGGGGAATCCGAGGTTGGGAATCAGAGGCAGGGAATCAGAGGCGGGGAATCAGAGGCGGGGAATCAGAGGAAGGGAATCAGATGTGCGGAATCGGAGATGGGGAATCAGAGGCAGGGAATCAGAGGCGGGGAATCAGAGGCGGGGAATCAGAGGCCGGTAATCAGATATGGGGAAACAGAGGCTGGGAATCCGAGGCGGGGAAACAGAGGCGGGAATCAGATATGGGGAATCAGAGGTGGGGAATCAGAGGTTGGGAATCAGAGGCAGGGAATCAGAGGCTTGGAATCAGATGCAGGGAATCAGATGCGGGGAATCAGAGGCGGGGAATCAGAGCTGGGGAATCAGAGGTGGAGAATCAGATTTGGGGAATCAGAGGCGGGGACTTAGATATTGGGAAACAGAGGCGGGGAATCAGAGGCGGGGAAACACAGGCGGGGAATCAGATATGGGGAATCAGAGGTGGGGAATCAGAGGCAAGGAATCAGATGTGCGGAATCAGAGATGGGGAATCAGAGGCAGGGAATCAGAATCAGAAGCAGGGAATCAGAGGCCGGGAATTAGAGGCCGGAATCAGATGCTGGGAATCAGAGGCCTGAAATCAGAGGCGGGGAATCAGAGGCAGGGAATCAGATGCGGGGAATCAGAGGCGGGGAATCAGAGCTGGGGAATCAGAGGCGGGGTATTAGAGTTGGGGAATCAGAGGCGGGGAATCAGATATGGGGAAACAGAGGTGGGGAATCAGAGGCGGGGAAACAGAGGCAGGGAATCAGATATGGGGAATCAGAGGCGGGGAATCAGAGGTGGGGAATCATAGGCAGGGAATCGGATGTGCGGAATCAGAGATGGGGAATCAGAGGCTGGGAATCAGAGGTGGTGAATCAGAGATGGGGAATCAGAGGCGGGGAATCAGAGGCAGGGAATCAGACGCGGGGAATCAGAGGTGGGCAATCAGAGGCGGGGAATCAGATATGGGGAATCAGAGGCGGGGAATCAGAGGCAGGGAATCAGACGCGGGGAATCAGAGGCGGGGATTCAGAGCTGGGGAATCAGAGGCGGGGAATCAGAGTTGGGGAATCAGAGGCGGGGAATCAGAGGAAGGGAATCAGACGCGGGGAATCAGAGGCGGGGATTCAGAGCTGGGGAATCAGAGGCGGGGAATCAGAGTTGGGGAATCAGAGGCGGGGAATCAGATATGGGGAATGAGAGGCAGGGAATCAGAGGCGGGAAAACAGAGGCGGGGAATCAGATATGGGGAATCAGAGGCGGGGAATCAGAGGCAGGGAATCAGACACGGGGAATCAGAGGCGGCGAATCAGAGATGGGGAATCAGAGGCGGGGAATCAGAGGCAGGGAATCGGATGCCGGGAATCAGAGGCGGGAAATCAGAGCTGGGGAATCAGAGGCGGGGAATCAGAGTTGGGGAATCAGAGGCGGCGAAGCAGATATGGGGAAATAGAGGCGGGGAATCAGATATGGGGAATCAGAGGCGGGGAATCAGATATGGGGAATCAGAGGCTGGGAATCAGAGGGGGGGAAACAGAGGCGGGGAATCAGGGGCAGGGAATCTGTGGCAGGGAATCAGAGGCGAGGAATCTGAGCCGGGGAATCAGAGGCAGGGAATCAGACACGGGGAATCAGAGGCGGGGAATCAGAGATGGTGAATCAGAGGCGGGGAATCAGAGGCAGGGAATCGGACGTCGGGAATCAGAGGCGGGGAATCAGAGCTGGGGAATCAGAGGCGGGGAATCAGAGTTGGGGAATCAGAGGCGGGGAATCAGATATGGGGAAATAGAGGCGGGGAATCAGATATGGGGAATCAGAGGTGTGGAATCAGAGGTTGGGAATCAGAGGCAGGGAATCAGAGGCGGGGAAACAGAGGCGGGGAATCAGATATGGGGAATCAGAGGTGGCGAATCAAAGGCGGTGAAACAGAGATGGGGAATCAGGGCAGGGAATCAGAGGCAGGGAATCAGAGCTGGGGAAACAGAGGCGGGGAATCAGATATGGGGAATCAGAGGTGGGGAATCAGGGGCGGGGAATCAGTGGCAGGGAATCAGAGCTGGGGAATCAGAGGTGGGGAATCAGAGCTGGGGAAACAGAGGCGGGGAATAAGATATGGGGAATCAGAGGTGGGGAATCAGGGGCGGGGAATCAGTGGCAGGGAATCAGAGGCCGGGAATAAAAGGCGGGGAATCAGAGCTGGGGAATCAGAGGCAGGGAATCAGAGTTGGGGAATCAGAGGAGGGGAATCAGATATGGGGAAACAGAGGCCGGGAATCAGAGGCAGGGAAACAGAGGCGGGGAATCAGATATGGGGAATCAGACGTGGGGAATTTGAGGTTGCGAATCAGAGGCGGGGAATCAGAGGCGGGGAATCAGAGGCAGGGAATCGGATGTGCGGAATCAGAGATGGGGAATCAGAGGTGGGGATTCAGAGGTGGTGAATCAGAAAAGGGGAATCAGAGGCTGGGAATCAGAGGCAGGGAATCAGACGCAGGGAATCAGAGGCGGGGAATCAGAGGCGGGGAATCATAGCTGGCGAATTAGAGGAGGGGATTCAGAGTTGGGGAATCAGATATGGGGAATCAGAGGTGGGGAATCAGAGGAAGGGAATCAGATGTGCGGAATCAGAGATGGGGAATCAGAGGCAGGGAATCAGAATCAGAAGCAGGGAATCAGAGGCCGGGATTCAG
The DNA here is from genome assembly GCF_036971445.1 of Narcine bancroftii. Classification (NCBI taxonomy): domain Eukaryota; kingdom Metazoa; phylum Chordata; class Chondrichthyes; order Torpediniformes; family Narcinidae; genus Narcine; species Narcine bancroftii. The sequence goes on from NW_027211883.1 coordinate 3,667,812, forward strand.
AGGCCGGAATCAGATGCTGGGAATCAGAGGCCTGGAATCAGAGGCGGGGAATCAGAGGCAGGGAATCTGATGCGGGGAATCAGAGGCGGGGAATCAGAGCTGGGGAATCAGAGGCAGGGTATTAGAGTTGGGGAATCAGAGGCGGGGAATCAGATATGGGGAAACAGAGGTGGGGAATCAGAGGCGGGGAAACAGAGGCAGGGAATCAGATATGGGGAATCAGAGGCGGGAATCAGAGGTGGGGAATCATAGGCAGGGAATCGGATGTGCGGAATCAGAGATGGGGAATCAGAGGCCGGGAATGAGAGGTGGTGAATCAGATATGGGGAATCAGAGGCGGGGAATCAGAGGCAGTGAATCAGACGCGGGGAATCAGAGGTGGGCAATCAGAGGCGGGGAATCAGATATGGGGAATCAGAGGCGGGGAATCAGAGGCGGGGAAACAGAGGCGGGGAATCAGATATGGGGAATCAGAGGTGGGGCATCAGAGGTTGTGAATCACAGATGGGGAATTAGAGGCGGGGAATCAGAGGCAGGGAATCAGACTCGGGGATTCAGAGTCGGGGATTCAGAGCTGGGGAATCAGAAGCGGGGAATCAGAGTTGGGGAATCAGAGGCGGGGAATCAGATATGGGGAATCAGAGGCAGGGAATCAGAGGCGGGGAATCAGAGGCAGGGAATCAGGCGCGGGGAATCTGAGGCGGGGAATCAGAGCTGGGGAATCAGAGGTGGGGAATCAGAGCTGGGGAATCAGAGGTGGGGAATCAGAGTTGGGGCATCAGAGGTGGGGAATTAGATATGGGGAAACAGAGGCGGGGAATCAGAGGCGGGGAAACAGAGGCGGGGAATCAGATATGGGGAATCAGAGGTGGGGAATCAGAGGCAGGGAATCAGATGTGCGGAATCAGAGATGGGGAATCAGAGGCAGGGAATCAGAATCAGAAGCGGGGAATCAGAGGCCGGGAATCAGAGGCCGGGAATCAGATATGGGGAATCAGAGGCGGGAATCAGAGGTGGGGAATCATAGGCAGGGAATCGGATGTGCGGAATCAGAGATGGGGAATGAGAGGCCGGGAATGAGAGGTGGTGAATCAGCTATGGGGAATCAGAGGTGGGGATTCAGAGTCTGGGAATCAGAGATGGGGATTCAGAGGCGGGGAATGAGATATGGAGAATCAGAGGCGGGGAATCAGAGGCGGGGAAACAGAGGTGGGGAATCAGATATGGGGAATCAGAGGTGGCGAATCAAAGGCGGTGAATCAGAGATGGGGAATCAGAGGCGGGGAATCAGAGGCAGGGAATCAGATGCGGGGATTCAGAGGCGGGGAATCAGAGCTGGCGAATCATAGGCGGGGAATCAGAGGTGGGCAATCAGAGCCGGGGAATCAGATATGGGGAATCAGAGGCGGGGAAACAGAGGCGGGGAATCAGATATGGGGAATCAGAGGTGGGGAATCAGAGGTTGTGAATCAGAGATGGGGAATCAAGGCGGGGAATCAGAGGGAGGGAATCAGACGCGGGGAATCAGAGGCGGGGATTCAGAGCTGGGGAATCAGAGGCGGGGAATCAGAGTTGGGGAATCAGAGGCAGGGAATCAGATATGGGGAATCAGAGGCGGGGAATCAGAGGCGGGGAAACAGAGGCGGGGAATCAGATATGGGGAATCAGAGGTGGGGAATCAGGGGCAGGGAATCAGTGGCAGGGAATCAGAGGCGGGGAATCTGAGCCGGGCAATCAGAGGCAGGGAATCAGACACGGGGAATCAGAGGCGGGGAATCAGAGATGGTGAATCAGAGGCGGGGAATCAGAGGCAGGGAATCGGACGCCGGGAATCAGAGGCGGGGAATCAGAGCTGGGGAATCAGAGGCGGGGAATCAGAGTTGGGGAATCAGAGGCGGGGAATCAGATATGGGGAAATAGAGGCGGGGAATCAGATATGGGGAATCAGAGGTGTGGAATCAGAGGTTGGGAATCAGAGGCAGGGAATCAGAGGCGGGGAAACAGAGGCGGGGAATCAGATATGGGGAATCAGAGTTGGCGAATCAAAGGGTGAAACAGAGATGGGGAATCAGGGCAGGGAATCAGAGGCAGGGAATCAGAGCTGGGGAAACAGAGGCGGGGAATCAGATATGGGGAATCAGAGGTGGGGAATCAGGGGCGGGGAATCAGTGGCAGGGAATCAGAGCTGGGGAATCAGAGGTGGGGAATCAGAGCTGGGGAAACAGAGGCGGGGAATCAGATATGGGGAATCAGAGGTGGGGAATCAGGGGCGGGGAATCAGTGGCAGGGAATCAGAGGCCGGGAATAAAAGGCGGGGAATCAGAGCTGGGGAATCAGAGGCGGGGAATCAGAGTTGGGGAATCAGAGGAGGGGAATCAGATATGGGAAAACAGAGGCCGGGAATCAGAGGCAGGGAAACAGAGGCGGGGAATCAGATATGGGGAATCAGAGGTGGGGAATTTGAGGTTGCGAATCAGAGGCGGGGAATCAGAGGCGGGGAATCAGAGGCAGGGAATCGGATGTGCGGAATCAGAGATGGGGAATCAGAGGTGGGGATTCAGAGGTGGTGAATCAGAAAAGGGGAATCAGAGGCTGGGAATCAGAGGCAGGGAATCAGACGCAGGGAGTCAGAGGCGGGGAATCAGAGGCGGGGAATCATAGCTGGCGAATTAGAGGAGGGGAATCAGAGTTGGGGAATCAGATATGGGGAATCAGAGGTGGGGAATCAGAGGCAGGGAATCAGATGTGCGGAATCAGAGATGGGGAATCAGAGGCAGGGAATCAGAATCAGAAGCAGGGAATCAGAGGCCGGGAATCAGAGGCCGGAATCAGATGCTGGGAATCAGAGGCCTGGAATCAGAGGCGGGGAATCAGAGGCAGGGAATCTGATGCGGGGAATCAGAGGCGGGGAATCAGAGCTGGGGAATCAGAGGCAGGGTATTAGAGATGGGGAATCAGAGGCGGGGAATCAGATATGGGGAAACAGAGGTGGGGAATCAGAGGCGGGGAAACAGAGGCAGGGAATCAGATATGGGGAATCAGAGGCGGGAATCAGAGGTGGGGAATCATAGGCAGGGAATCGGATGTGCGGAATCAGAGATGGGGAATCAGAGGGCGGGAATGAGAGGTGGTGAATCAGATATGGGGAATCAGAGGCGGGGAATCAGAGGCAGTGAATCAGACGCGGGGAATCAGAGGTGGGCAATCAGAGGCGGGGAATCAGATATGGGGAATCAGAGGCGGGGAATCAGAGGCGGGGAAACAGAGGTGGGGAATCAGATATGGGGAATCAGAGGTGGGGCATCAGAGGTTGTGAATCACAGATGTGGAATTAGAGGCGGGGAATCAGAGGCAGGGAGTCAGACTCGGGGAATCAGAGTCGGGGATTCAGAGCTGGGGAATCAGAAGCGGGGAATCAGAGTTGGGGAATCAGAGGCGGGGAATCAGATATGGGGAATCAGAGGCAGGGAATCAGAGGTGGGGAATCAGAGGCAGGGAATCAGACGCGGGGAATCTGAGGCGGGGAATCAGAGCTGGGGAATTGGATGTGCGGAATCAGAGATGGGGAATCAGAGGTGGGAAATCAGAGGCGGTGAATCAGAGATGGGGAATCAGAGGCGGGGAATCAGAGGCAGGAAATCAGACACGGGGATTCAGAGGCTGGGAATCAGACGGGGTGAATCAAAGGCGGGGAATCAGAGCTGGGGAATCTGAGGCAGGGAATCAGAGTTGGGGATTCAGAGGCGGGGAATCAGATATGGGGAAACAGGCGGGGAATCAGAGGCGGGGAATCAGAGTTGGGGAATCAGAGGCAGGGAATCAGATATGGGGAATCAGAGGCGGGGAATCAGAGGCGGGGAAACAGAGGCGGGGAATCAGATATGGGGAATCAGAGGTGGGGAATCAGGGGCAGGGAATCAGTGGCAGGGAATCAGAGGCGGGGAATCTGAGCCGGGCAATCAGAGGCAGGGAATCAGACACGGGGAATCAGAGGCGGGGAATCAGAGATGGTGAATCAGAGGCGGGGAATCAGAGGCAGGGAATCGGACGCCGGGAATCAGAGGCGGGGAATCAGAGCTGGGGAATCAGAGGCGGGGAATCAGAGTTGGGGAATCAGAGGCGGGGAATCAGATATGGGGAAATAGAGGCGGGGAATCAGATATGGGGAATCAGAGGTGTGGAATCAGAGGTTGGGAATCAGAGGCAGGGAATCAGAGGCGGGGAAACAGAGGCGGGGAATCAGATATGGGGAATCAGAGTTGGCGAATCAAAGGCGGTGAAACAGAGATGGGGAATCAGGGCAGGGAATCAGAGGCAGGGAATCAGAGGTGGGGAAACAGAGGCGGGGAATCAGATATGGGGAATCAGAGGTGGGGAATCAGGGGCGGGGAATCAGTGGCAGGGAATCAGAGCTGGGGAATCAGAGGTGGGGAATCAGAGCTGGGGAAACAGAGGCGGGGAATCAGATATGGGGAATCAGAGGTGGGGAATCAGGGGCGGGGAATCAGTGGCAGGGAATCAGAGGCCGGGAATAAAAGGCGGGGAATCAGAGCTGGGGAATCAGAGGCGGGGAATCAGAGTTGGGGAATCAGAGGAGGGGAATCAGATATGGGAAAACAGAGGCCGGGAATCAGAGGCAGGGAAACAGAGGCGGGGAATCAGATATGGGGAATCAGAGGTGGGGAATTTGAGGTTGCGAATCAGAGGCGGGGAATCAGAGGCGGGGAATCAGAGGCAGGGAATCGGATGTGCGGAATCAGAGATGGGGAATCAGAGGTGGGGATTCAGAGGTGGTGAATCAGAAAAGGGGAATCAGAGGCTGGGAATCAGAGGCAGGGAATCAGACGCAGGGAATCAGAGGCGGGGAATCAGAGGGAGGGAATCAGACGCGGGGAATCAGAGGCGGGGATTCAGAGCTGGGGAATCAGAGGCGGGGAATCAGAGTTGGGGAATCAGAGGCAGGGAATCAGATATGGGGAATCAGAGGCGGGGAATCAGAGGCGGGGAAACAGAGGCGGGGAATCAGATATGGGGAATCAGAGGTGGGGAATCAGGGGCAGGGAATCAGTGGCAGGGAATCAGAGGCGGGGAATCTGAGCCGGGCAATCAGAGGCAGGGAATCAGACACGGGGAATCAGAGGCGGGGAATCAGAGATGGTGAATCAGAGGCGGGGAATCAGAGGCAGGGAATCGGACGCCGGGAATCAGAGGCGGGGAATCAGAGCTGGGGAATCAGAGGCGGGGAATCAGAGTTGGGGAATCAGAGGCGGGGAATCAGATATGGGGAAATAGAGGCGGGGAATCAGATATGGGGAATCAGAGGTGTGGAATCAGAGGTTGGGAATCAGAGGCAGGGAATCAGAGGCGGGGAAACAGAGGCGGGGAATCAGATATGGGGAATCAGAGTTGGCGAATCAAAGGGTGAAACAGAGATGGGGAATCAGGGCAGGGAATCAGAGGCAGGGAATCAGAGGTGGGGAAACAGAGGCGGGGAATCAGATATGGGGAATCAGAGGTGGGGAATCAGGGGCGGGGAATCAGTGGCAGGGAATCAGAGCTGGGGAATCAGAGGTGGGGAATCAGAGCTGGGGAAACAGAGGCGGGGAATCAGATATGGGGAATCAGAGGTGGGGAATCAGGGGCGGGGAATCAGTGGCAGGGAATCAGAGGCCGGGAATAAAAGGCGGGGAATCAGAGCTGGGGAATCAGAGGCGGGGAATCAGAGTTGGGGAATCAGAGGAGGGGAATCAGATATGGGAAAACAGAGGCCGGGAATCAGAGGCAGGGAAACAGAGGCGGGGAATCAGATATGGGGAATCAGAGGTGGGGAATTTGAGGTTGCGAATCAGAGGCGGGGAATCAGAGGCGGGGAATCAGAGGCAGGGAATCGGATGTGCGGAATCAGAGATGGGGAATCAGAGGTGGGGATTCAGAGGTGGTGAATCAGAAAAGGGGAATCAGAGGCTGGGAATCAGAGGCAGGGAATCAGACGCAGGGAGTCAGAGGCGGGGAATCAGAGGCGGGGAATCATAGCTGGCGAATTAGAGGAGGGGAATCAGAGTTGGGGAATCAGATATGGGGAATCAGAGGTGGGGAATCAGAGGCAGGGAATCAGATGTGCGGAATCAGAGATGGGGAATCAGAGGCAGGGAATCAGAATCAGAAGCAGGGAATCAGAGGCCGGGAATCAGAGGCCGGAATCAGATGCTGGGAATCAGAGGCCTGGAATCAGAGGCGGGGAATCAGAGGCAGGGAATCTGATGCGGGGAATCAGAGGCGGGGAATCAGAGCTGGGGAATCAGAGGCAGGGTATTAGAGATGGGGAATCAGAGGCGGGGAATCAGATATGGGGAAACAGAGGTGGGGAATCAGAGGCGGGGAAACAGAGGCAGGGAATCAGATATGGGGAATCAGAGGCGGGAATCAGAGGTGGGGAATCATAGGCAGGGAATCGGATGTGCGGAATCAGAGATGGGGAATCAGAGGGCGGGAATGAGAGGTGGTGAATCAGATATGGGGAATCAGAGGCGGGGAATCAGAGGCAGTGAATCAGACGCGGGGAATCAGAGGTGGGCAATCAGAGGCGGGGAATCAGATATGGGGAATCAGAGGCGGGGAATCAGAGGCGGGGAAACAGAGGCGGGGAATCAGATATGGGGAATCAGAGGTGGGGCATCAGAGGTTGTGAATCACAGATGGGGAATTAGAGGCGGGGAATCAGAGGCAGGGAGTCAGACTCGGGGAATCAGAGTCGGGGATTCAGAGCTGGGGAATCAGAAGCGGGGAATCAGAGTTGGGGAATCAGAGGCGGGGAATCAGATATGGGGAATCAGAGGCAGGGAATCAGAGGTGGGGAATCAGAGGCAGGGAATCAGACGCGGGGAATCTGAGGCGGGGAATCAGAGCTGGGGAATCAGATGTGGGGAATCAGAGTTGGGGAATCAGAGGCAGGGAATTGGATGTGCGGAATCAGAGATGGGGAATCAGAGGTGGGAAATCAGAGGCGGTGAATCAGAGATGGGGAATCAGAGGCGGGGAATCAGAGGCAGGAAATCAGACACGGGGATTCAGAGGCTGGGAATCAGACGGGGTGAATCAAAGGCGGGGAATCAGAGCTGGGGAATCTGAGGCAGGGAATCAGAGTTGGGGATTCAGAGGCGGGGAATCAGATATGGGGAAACAGGCGGGGAATCAGAGGCGGGGAATCAGAGTTGGGGAATCAGAGGCAGGGAATCAGATATGGGGAATCAGAGGCGGGGAATCAGAGGCGGGGAAACAGAGGCGGGGAATCAGATATGGGGAATCAGAGGTGGGGAATCAGGGGCAGGGAATCAGTGGCAGGGAATCAGAGGCGGGGAATCTGAGCCGGGCAATCAGAGGCAGGGAATCAGACACGGGGAATCAGAGGCGGGGAATCAGAGATGGTGAATCAGAGGCGGGGAATCAGAGGCAGGGAATCGGACGCCGGGAATCAGAGGCGGGGAATCAGAGCTGGGGAATCAGAGGCGGGGAATCAGAGTTGGGGAATCAGAGGCGGGGAATCAGATATGGGGAAATAGAGGCGGGGAATCAGATATGGGGAATCAGAGGTGTGGAATCAGAGGTTGGGAATCAGAGGCAGGGAATCAGAGGCGGGGAAACAGAGGCGGGGAATCAGATATGGGGAATCAGAGTTGGCGAATCAAAGGCGGTGAAACAGAGATGGGGAATCAGGGCAGGGAATCAGAGGCAGGGAATCAGAGGTGGGGAAACAGAGGCGGGGAATCAGATATGGGGAATCAGAGGTGGGGAATCAGGGGCGGGGAATCAGTGGCAGGGAATCAGAGCTGGGGAATCAGAGGTGGGGAATCAGAGCTGGGGAAACAGAGGCGGGGAATCAGATATGGGGAATCAGAGGTGGGGAATCAGGGGCGGGGAATCAGTGGCAGGGAATCAGAGGCCGGGAATAAAAGGCGGGGAATCAGAGCTGGGGAATCAGAGGCGGGGAATCAGAGTTGGGGAATCAGAGGAGGGGAATCAGATATGGGAAAACAGAGGCCGGGAATCAGAGGCAGGGAAACAGAGGCGGGGAATCAGATATGGGGAATCAGAGGTGGGGAATTTGAGGTTGCGAATCAGAGGCGGGGAATCAGAGGCGGGGAATCAGAGGCAGGGAATCGGATGTGCGGAATCAGAGATGGGGAATCAGAGGTGGGGATTCAGAGGTGGTGAATCAGAAAAGGGGAATCAGAGGCTGGGAATCAGAGGCAGGGAATCAGACGCAGGGAATCAGAGGCGGGGAATCAGAGGCGGGGAATCATAGCTGGCGAATTAGAGGAGGGGAATCAGAGTTGGGGAATCAGATATGGGGAATCAGAGGTGGGGAATCAGAGGCAGGGAATCAGATGTGCGGAATCAGAGATGGGGAATCAGAGGCAGGGAATCAGAATCAGAAGCAGTGAATCAGAGGCCGGGAATCAGAGGCCGGAATCAGATGCTGGGAATCAGAGGCCTGGAATCAGAGGCGGGGTATCAGAGGCAGGGAATCTGATGCGGGGAATCAGAGGCGGGGAATCAGAGCTGGGGAATCAGAGGCAGGGTATTAGAGATGGGGAATCAGAGGCGGGGAATCAGATATGGGGAAACAGAGGTGGGGAATCAGAGGCGGGGAAACAGAGGCAGGGAATCAGATATGGGGAATCAGAGGCGGGAATCAGAGGTGGGGAATCATAGGCAGGGAATCGGATGTGCGGAATCAGAGATGGGGAATCAGAGGGCGGGAATGAGAGGTGGTGAATCAGATATGGGGAATCAGGGGCGGGGAATCAGAGGCAGTGAATCAGACGCGGGGAATCAGAGGTGGGCAATCAGAGGCGGGGAATCAGATATGGGGAATCAGAGGCGGGGAATCAGAGGCGGGGAAACAGAGGCGGGGAATCAGATATGGGGAATCAGAGGTGGGGCATCAGAGGTTGTGAATCACAGATGGGGAATTAGAGGCGGGGAATCAGAGGCAGGGAGTCAGACTCGGGGAATCAGAGTCGGGGATTCAGAGCTGGGGAATCAGAAGCGGGGAATCAGAGTTGGGGAATCAGAGGCGGGGAATCAGATATGGGGAATCAGAGGCAGGGAATCAGAGGTGGGGAATCAGAGGCAGGGAATCAGACGCGGGGAATCTGAGGCGGGGAATCAGAGCTGGGGAATCAGATGTGGGGAATCAGAGTTGGGGAATCAGAGGCAGGGAATTGGATGTGCGGAATCAGAGATGGGGAATCAGAGGTGGGAAATCAGAGGCGGTGAATCAGAGATGGGGAATCAGAGGCGGGGAATCAGAGGCAGGAAATCAGACACGGGGATTCAGAGGCTGGGAATCAGACGGGGTGAATCAAAGGCGGGGAATCAGAGCTGGGGAATCTGAGGCAGGGAATCAGAGTTGGGGATTCAGAGGCGGGGAATCAGATATGGGTAAACAGGCGGGGAATCAGAGGCGGGAAAACAGAGGCGGGGAATTAGATATGGGGAATCAGAGGTGGGGAATCAGAGGTGGTGAATCAGAGATGGGGAATCAGAGGCGGGGAATCAGAGGCAGGGAATCGGACGCCGGGAATCAGAGGCGGGGAATCAGAGCTGGGGAATCAGAGGCGGGGAATCAGAGGTGGTGAATCAGAGATGGGGAATCAGAGGCGGGGAATCAGAGGCAGGGAATCGGACGCCGGGAATCAGAGGCGGGGAATCAGAGCTGGGGAAACAGAGGCGGGGAATCAGATATGGGGAATCAGAGGTGGGGAATCAGGGGCGGGGAATCAGTGGCAGGGAATCAGAGGCCGGGAATAAAAGGCGGGGAATCAGAGCTGGGGAATCAGAGGTGGGGAATCAGAGTTGGGGAATCAGAGGAGGGGAATCAGATATGGGGAAACAGAGGCCGGGAATCAGAGGCAGAATAACAGAGGCGGGGAATCAGATATGGGGAATCAGAGGTGGGGAATTAGAGGTTGCGAATCAGAGGCGGGGAAACAGAGGCGGGGAATCAAATATAGGGAATCAGAGGTGGGGAATCACAGGTTGTGAATCAGAGATGGGGAATCAAGGCGGGGAATCAGAGGCAGGGAATCAGACGCGGGGAATCAGAGGCGGGGATTCAGAGCTGGGGAATCAGAGGCGGTGAATCAGAGTTGGGGAATCAGAGGCAGGGAATCAGATATGGGGAATCAGTGGCGGGGAATCAGAGGCGGGGAAACAGATATGGGGAATCAGAATTGGGGAATCAGGGGCAGGGAATCAGTGGCAGGGAATCAGAGGCGGGGAATCAGAGGCGGGGAATCAGAGGCAGGGAATCAGACACGGGGAATCGGAGGCGGGGAATCAGAGATGGGGAATCAGAGGCGGGGAATCAGAGGCAGGGAATCGGACTCCGGGAATCAGAGTCGGGGAATCAGAGCTGGGGAATCAGAGGCGGGGAATCAGAGTTGGGGAATCAGAGGCTGCGAATCAGATATGGGGAAATAGAGGCGGGGAATCAGATATGGGGAATCAGAGGTGTGGAATCAGAGGTTGGGAATCAGAGGCAGGGAATCAGAGTCGGGGAAACAGAGGCGGGGAATCAGATATGGGGAATCAGAGGTGGCGAATCAAAGGCGGTGAAACAGAGATGGGGAATCAGGGCAGGGAATCAGAGGCAGGGAATCAAACACGGGGAATCAGAGCTGGGGAATCAGAGGCGGGGAATCAGAGTTGGGAATCAGAGGCGGGGAATCAGAGGCGGGGAAACAGAGGAGGGGAATCAGATATGGGGAATCAGAGGTGGGGAATCCGAGGTTGGGAATCAGAGGCAGGGAATCAGAGGCGGGGTATCAGAGGCGGGGAATCAGAGGAAGGGAATCAGATGTGCGGAATCGGAGATGGGGAATCAGAGGCAGGGAATCAGAGGCGGGGAATCAGAGGCGGGGAATCAGAGGCCGGGAATCAGATATGGGAAAACAGAGGCTGGGAATCCGAGGCGGGGAAACAGAGGCGGGGAATCAGATATGGGGAATCAGAGGTGGGGAATCAGAGGTTGGGAATCAGAGGCAGGGAATCAGAGGCTTGGAATCAGATGCAGGGAATCAGATGCGGGGAATCAGAGGCGGGGAATCAGAGCTGGGGAATCAGAGGTGGGGAATCAGATTTGGGGAATCAGAGGCGGGGACTTAGATATTGGGAAACAGAGGCGGGGAATCAGAGGCGGGGAAACCCAGGCGGGGAATCAGATATGGGGAATCAGAGGTGGGGAATCAGAGGCAAGGAATCAGATGTGCGGAATCAGAGATGGGGAATCAGAGGCAGGGAATCAGAATCAGAAGCAGGGAATCAGAGGCCGGGAATCAGAGGCCGGAATCAGATACTGGGAATCAGAGGCCTGGAATCAGAGGCGGGGAATCAGAGGCAGGGAATCAGATGCGGGGAATCAGAGGCGGGGAATCAGAGCTGGGGAATCAGAGGTGGGGTATTCGAGTTGGGGAATCAGAGGCGGGGAATCAGATATGGGGAAACAGAGGTGGGGAATCAGAGGCGGGGAAACAGAGGCAGGGAATCAGATATGGGGAATCAGAGGTGGGGAATCAGAGATGGGGAATCAGAGGCGGTGAATCAGAGATGGGGAATCAGAGGCGGGGAATCAGAGGCAGGAAATCAGACACGGGGATTCAGAGGCTGGGAATCAGACGGGGGGAATCAAAGGCGAGGAATCATAGCTGGGGAATCAGAGGCAGGGAATCAGAGGCGGGGAATCAGATATGGGGAATCAGAGGCTGGGATTCAGAGGCGGGGAATCAGAGGCAGGGAATCAGACACGGGGAATCAGAGGTGGGGAATCAGAGATGGGGAATCAGAGGCGGGGAATCAGAGGCAGGGAATCAGACGCGGGGAATCTGAGGCGGGGAATCAGAGCTGGGGAATCAGAGGTGGGGAATCAGAGTTGGGGAATCAGAGGCAGGGAATCGGATGTGCGGAATCAGAGATGGGGAATCAGATGTGGGGAATCAGAGGAATCAGAGATGGGGAATCAGAGGCGGGGAATCAGAGGCAGGAAATCAGACACGGGGATTCAGAGGCTGGGAATCAGACGGGGGGAATCAAAGGCGGGGAATCAGAGCTGGGGAATCAGAGGCAGGGAATCAGAGTTGGGGATTCAGAGACGGGGAATCAGATATGGGGAAACAGAGGCGGGGAATCAGAGGCGGGCAAACAGAGGCGGGGAATTAGATATGGGGAATCAGAGGTGGGGAATCAGAGGTGGTGAATCAGTGATGGGGAATCACAGGCGGGGAATCAGAGGCAGGGAATAGAACGCAGGGAATCAGACGCAGGGAATCAGAGCTGGGGAATCAGAGGCGGGGAATCATAGCTGGGAATCAGAGGCGGGGAATCAGATATGGGGAAACAGAGGCGGGGAATCAGAGGCGGGGAAACAGAGGCGGGGAATCAGATATGGGGAATCGGATGCGGGGAATCAGAGGCGGGGAATCAGAGCTGGGGAAACAGAGGCGGGGAATCAGAGTTGGGGCATCAGAGGTGGGGAATTAGATATAGGGAAACAGAGGCGGGGAATTAGAGGCGGGGAAACAGAGGCGGGGAATCAGATATGGGGAATCAGAGGTGGGGAATCAGAGGCAGGGAATCAGATGTGCGGAATCAGAGATGGGGAATCAGAGGCAGGGAATCAGAATCAGAAGCGGGGAATCAGAGGCCGGGAATCAGAGGCCGGGAATCAGATGCTGGGAATAAGAGGCCGGGAATCAGAGGTGGGGAATCAGAGTCCGGGAATCAGAGATGGGGATTCAGAGGCGGGGAATGAGATATGGAGAATCAGAGGCGGGGAATCAGAGGCCTAGAAACAGAGGTGGGGAATCAGATATGGGGAATCAGAGGTGGCGAATCAAAGGCGGTGAATCAGAGATGGGGAATCAGAGGCGGGGAATCAGAGGCAGGGAATCAGATGCGGGGAATCAGAGGCGGGGAATCAGAGCTGGCGAATCAGAGGCGGGGAATCAGAGGTGGGCAATCAGAGGCGGGGAATCAGATATGGGGAATCAGAGGCGGGGAATCAGAGGCGGGGAAACAGAGGCGGGGAATCAAATATAGGGAATCAGAGGTGGGGAATCAGAGGTTGTGAATCAGAGATGGGGAATCAAGGCGGGGAATCAGAGGCAGGGAATCAGACACGGGGAATCAGAGGCGGGGATTCAGAGCTGGGGAATCAGAGGCAGGGAATCAGAGTTGGGGAATCAGAGGCAGGGAATCAGATATGGGGAATCAGAGGCGGGGATTCAGAGCTGGGGAATCAGAGGCAGGGAATCAGAGTTGGGGAATCAGAGGCAGGGAATCAGATATGGGGAATCAGAGGCGGGGAATCAGAGTCGGGGAAACAGAGGCGGGGAATCAGATATGGGGAATCAGAGGTGGGGAATCAGGGGCAGGGAGTCAGTTGCAGGGAATCAGAGGCAGGGAATCAGAGGCGGGGAATCAGAGGCAGGGAATCAGACACGGGGAATCAGAGGCGGGGAATCAGAGATGGGGAATCAGAGGCGGGGAATCAGAGGCAGGGAATCGGACGCCGGGAATCAGAGTCGGGGAATCAGAGCTGGGGAATCAGAGGCGGGGAATCAGAGTTGGGGAATCAGAGGCAGGGATTCAGATATGGGGAAATAGAGGCGGGGAATCAGATATGGGGAATCAGAGGTGTGGAATCAGAGGTTGGGAATCAGAGGAAGGGAATCAGAGTCGGGGAATCAGAGCTGGGGAATCAGAGGCGGGGAATCAGAGTTGGGGAATCAGAGGCAGGGATTCAGATATGGGGAAATAGAGGCGGGGAATCAGATATGTGGAATCAGAGGTGGCGAATCAAAGGCGGTGAAACAGAGATGGGGAATCAGGGCAGGGAATCAGAGGCAGGAAATCAAACACGGGGAATCAGAGCTGGGGAATCAGAGGTGGGGAATCAGAGTTGGGAATCAGAGGCGGGGAATCAGAGGCGGGGAAACAGAGGCGGGGAATCAGAGGCGGGGAAACAGAGGCGGGGAATCAGAGGTGGTGAATCAGAGATGGGGAATCAGAGGCGGGGAATCAGAGGCAGGGAATCGGACGCCGGGAATCAGAGGCGGGGAATCAGAGCTGGGGAAACAGAGGCGGGGAATCAGATATGGGGAATCAGAGGTGGGGAATCAGGGGCGGGGAATCAGTGGCAGGGAATCAGAGGCCGGGAATAAAAGGCGGGGAATCAGAGCTGGGGAATCAGAGGTGGGGAATCAGAGTTGGGGAATCAGAGGAGGGGAATCAGATATGGGGAAACAGAGGCCGGGAATCAGAGGCAGAATAACAGAGGCGGGGAATCAGATATGGGGAATCAGAGGTGGGGAATTAGAGGTTGCGAATCAGAGGCGGGGAAACAGAGGCGGGGAATCAAATATAGGGAATCAGAGGTGGGGAATCACAGGTTGTGAATCAGAGATGGGGAATCAAGGCGGGGAATCAGAGGCAGGGAATCAGACGCGGGGAATCAGAGGCGGGGATTCAGAGCTGGGGAATCAGAGGCGGTGAATCAGAGTTGGGGAATCAGAGGCAGGGAATCAGATATGGGGAATCAGAGGCCGGGAATCAGAGGCGGGGAAACAGAGGCGGGGAATCAGATATGGGGAATCAGAATTGGGGAATCAGGGGCAGGGAATCAGTGGCAGGGAATCAGAGGCGGGGAATCAGAGGCGGGGAATCAGAGGCAGGGAATCAGACACGGGGAATCGGAGGCGGGGAATCAGAGATGGGGAATCAGAGGCGGGGAATCAGAGGCAGGGAATCGGACTCCGGGAATCAGAGTCGGGGAATCAGAGCTGGGGAATCAGAGGCGGGGAATCAGAGTTGGGGAATCAGAGGCTGCGAATCAGATATGGGGAAATAGAGGCGGGGAATCAGATATGGGGAATCAGAGGTGTGGAATCAGAGGTTGGGAATCAGAGGCAGGGAATCAGAGTCGGGTAAACAGAGGCGGGGAATCAGATATGGGGAATCAGAGGTGGCGAATCAAAGGCGGTGAAACAGAGATGGGGAATCAGGGCAGGGAATCAGAGGCAGGGAATCAAACACGGGGAATCAGAGCTGGGGAATCAGAGGCGGGGAATCAGAGTTGGGAATCAGAGGCGGGGAATCAGAGGCGGGGAAACAGAGGAGGGGAATCAGATATGGGGAATCAGAGGTGGGGAATCCGAGGTTGGGAATCAGAGGCAGGGAATCAGAGGCGGGGTATCAGAGGCGGGGAATCAGAGGAAGGGAATCAGATGTGCGGAATCGGAGATGGGGAATCAGAGGCAGGGAATCAGAGGCGGGGAATCAGAGGCGGGGAATCAGAGGCCGGGAATCAGATATGGGAAAACAGAGGCTGGGAATCCGAGGCGGGGAAACAGAGGCGGGGAATCAGATATGGGGAATCAGAGGTGGGGAATCAGAGGTTGGGAATCAGAGGCAGTGAATCAGAGGCTTGGAATCAGAGGCGGGGAATCAGAGGCGGGGATTCAGAGCTGGGGAATCAGAGGCAGTGAATCAGAGTTGGGGAATCAGAGGCAGGGAATCAGATATGGGGAATCAGAGGCGGGGAATCAGAGGCGGGGAAACAGAGGCGGGGAAACAGAGGCGGGGAATCAGATATGGTGAATCAGAATTGGGGAATCAGGGGCAGGGAATCAGTGGCAGGGAAACCCAGGCGGGGAATCAGATATGGGGAATCAGAGGTGGGGAATCAGAGGCGGGGAAACCCAGGCGGGGAATCAGATATGGGGAATCAGAGGTGGGGAATCAGAGGCAAGGAATCAGATGTGCGGAATCAGAGATGGGGAATCAGAGGCAGGGAATCAGAATCAGAAGCAGGGAATCAGAGGCCGGGAATCAGAGGCCGGAATCAGATGCTGGGAATCAGAGGCCTGGAATCAGAGGCGGGGAATCAGAGGCAGGGAATCAGATGCGGGGAATCAGAGGCGGGGAATCAGAGCTGGGGAATCAGAGGTGGGGTATTCGAGTTGGGGAATCAGAGGCAGGGAATCAGAGTTGGGGATTCAGAGGCGGGGAATCAGATATGGGGAAACAGGCGGGGAATCAGAGGCGGGAAAACAGAGGCGGGGAATTAGATATGGGGAATCAGAGGTGGGGAATCAGAGGTGGTGAATCAGAGATGGGGAATCAGAGGCGGGGAATCAGAGGCAGGGAATCGGACGCCGGGAATCAGAGGCGGGGAATCAGAGCTGGGGAATCAGAGGCGGGGAATCAGATATGGGGAAACAGGCGGGGAATCAGAGGCGGGAAAACAGAGGCGGGGAATTAGATATGGGGAATCAGAGGTGGGGAATCAGAGGTGGTGAATCAGAGATGGGGAATCAGAGGCGGGGAATCAGAGGCAGGGAATCGGACGCCGGGAATCAGAGGCGGGGAATCAGAGCTGGGGATTCAGAGGCGGGGAATCAGAGCTGGGGAATCAGAGGTGGGGTATTCGAGTTGGGGAATCAGAGGCAGGGAATCAGAGTTGGGGATTCAGAGGCGGGGAATCAGATATGGGGAAACAGGCGGGGAATCAGAGGCGGGAAAACAGAGGCGGGGAATTAGATATGGGGAATCAGAGGTGGGGAATCAGAGGTGGTGAATCAGAGATGGGGAATCAGAGGCGGGGAATCAGAGGCAGGGAATCGGACGCCGGGAATCAGAGGCGGGGAATCAGAGCTGGGGATTCAGAGGCGGGGAATCAGATATGGGGAAACAGGCGGGGAATCAGAGGCGGGGAATCAGAGGCGGGGAATCAGATGCGGGGAATCAGAGGCGGGGAATCAGAGCTGGGGAATCAGAGGTGGGGTATTCGAGTTGGGGAATCAGAGGCAGGGAATCAGAGTTGGGGATTCAGAGGCGGGGAATCAGATATGGGGAAACAGGCGGGGAATCAGAGGCGGGAAAACAGAGGCGGGGAATTTGATATGGGGAATCAGAGGTGGGGAATCAGAGGTGGTGAATCAGAGATGGGGAATCAGAGGCGGGGAATCAGAGGCAGGGAATCGGACGCCGGGAATCAGAGGCGGGGAATCAGAGCTGGGGAATCAGAGGCGGGGAATCAGAGGTGGTGAATCAGAGATGGGGAATCAGAGGCGGGGAATCAGAGGCAGGGAATCGGACGCCGGGAATCAGAGGCGGGGAATCAGAGCTGGGGAAACAGAGGCGGGGAATCAGATATGGGGAATCAGAGGTGGGGAATCAGGGGCGGGGAATCAGTGGCAGGGAATCAGAGGCCGGGAATAAAAGGCGGGGAATCAGAGCTGGGGAATCAGAGGTGGGGAATCAGAGTTGGGGAATCAGAGGAGGGGAATCAGATATGGGGAAACAGAGGCCGGGAATCAGAGGCAGAATAACAGAGGCGGGGAATCAGATATGGGGAATCAGAGGTGGGGAATTAGAGGTTGCGAATCAGAGGCGGGGAAACAGAGGCGGGGAATCAAATATAGGGAATCAGAGGTGGGGAATCACAGGTTGTGAATCAGAGATGGGGAATCAAGGCGGGGAATCAGAGGCAGGGAATCAGACGCGGGGAATCAGAGGCGGGGATTCAGAGCTGGGGAATCAGAGGCGGTGAATCAGAGTTGGGGAATCAGAGGCAGGGAATCAGATATGGGGAATCAGAGGCGGGGAATCAGAGGCGGGGAAACAGAGGCGGGGAATCAGATATGGGGAATCAGAATTGGGGAATCAGGGGCAGGGAATCAGTGGCAGGGAATCAGAGGCGGGGAATCAGAGGCGGGGAATCAGAGGCAGGGAATCAGACACGGGGAATCGGAGGCGGGGAATCAGAGATGGGGAATCAGAGGCGGGGAATCAGAGGCAGGGAATCGGACTCCGGGAATCAGAGTCGGGGAATCAGAGCTGGGGAATCAGAGGCGGGGAATCAGAGTTGGGGAATCAGAGGCTGCGAATCAGATATGGGGAAATAGAGGCGGGGAATCAGATATGGGGAATCAGAGGTGTGGAATCAGAGGTTGGGAATCAGAGGCAGGGAATCAGAGTCGGGGAAACAGAGGCGGGGAATCAGATATGGGGAATCAGAGGTGGCGAATCAAAGGCGGTGAAACAGAGATGGGGAATCAGGGCAGGGAATCAGAGGCAGGGAATCAAACACGGGGAATCAGAGCTGGGGAATCAGAGGCGGGGAATCAGAGTTGGGAATCAGAGGCGGGGAATCAGAGGCGGGGAAACAGAGGAGGGGAATCAGATATGGGGAATCAGAGGTGGGGAATCCGAGGTTGGGAATCAGAGGCAGGGAATCAGAGGCGGGGTATCAGAGGCGGGGAATCAGAGGAAGGGAATCAGATGTGCGGAATCGGAGATGGGGAATCAGAGGCTGGGAATCCGAGGCGGGGAAACAGAGGCGGGGAATCAGATATGGGGAATCAGAGGTGGGGAATCAGAGGTTGGGAATCAGAGGCAGGGAATCAGAGGCTTGGAATCAGATGCAGGGAATCAGATGCGGGGAATCAGAGGCGGGGAATCAGAGCTGGGGAATCAGATGTGGGGAATCAGATTTGGGGAATCAGAGGCGGGGTCTTAGATATTGGGAAACAGAGGCGGGGAATCAGAGGCGGGGAAACACATGTGGGGAATCAGATATGGGGAATCAGAGGTGGGGAATCAGAGGCAAGGAATCAGATGTGCGGAATCAGAGATGGGGAATCAGAGGCAGGGAATCAGAATCAGAAGCAGGGAATCAGAGGCCGGGAATCAGAGGCCGGAATCAGATGCTGGGAATCAGAGGCCTGGAATCAGAGGCGGGGAATCAGAGGCAGGGAATCAGATGCGGGGAATCAGAGGCGGGGAATCAGAGCTGGGGAATCAGAGGTGGGGTATTCGAGTTGGGGAATCAGAGGCGGGGAATCAGATATGGGGAAACAGAGGTGGGGAATCAGAAGCGGGGAAACAGAGGCAGGGAATCAGATATGGGGAATCAGAGGTGGGGAATCAGAGATGGGGAATCAGAGGCGGTGAATCAGAGATGGGGAATCAGAGGCGGGGAATCAGAGGCAGGAAATCAGACACGGGGATTCAGAGGCTGGGAATCAGACGGGGGGAATCAAAGGCGGGGAATCAGAGCTGGGGAATCAGAGGCAGGGAATCAGAGGCGGGGAATCAGATATGGGGAATCAGAGGCTGGGATTCAGAGGCGGGGAATCAGAGGCAGGGAATCAGACACGGGGAATCAGAGGTGGGGAATCAGAGATGGGGAATCAGAGGCGGGGAATCAGAGGCAGGGAATCAGACGCGGGGAATCTGAGGCGGGGAATCAGAGCTGGGGAATCAGAGGTGGGGAATCAGAGTTGGGGAAACAGAGGCAGGGAATCGGATGTGCGGAATCAGAGATGGGGAATCAGATGTGGGGAATCAGAGGAATCAGAGATGGGGAATCAGAGGCGGGGAATCAGAGGCAGGAAATCAGACACGGGGATTCAGAGGCTGGGAATCAGACGGGGGGAATGAAAGGCGGGGAATCAGAGCTGGGGAATCAGAGGCAGGGAATCAGAGTTGGGGATTCAGAGACGGGGAATCAGATATGGGGAAACAGAGGCGGGGAATCAGAGGCGGGCAAACAGAGGCGGGGAATTAGATATGGGGAATCAGAGGTGGTGAATCAGTGATGGGGAATCACAGGCGGGGAATCAGAGGCAGGGAATAGAACGCAGGGAATCAGACGCAGGGAATCAGAGCTGGGGAATCAGAGGCGGGGAATCATAGCTGGGAATCAGAGGCGGGGAATCAGATATGGGGAAACAGAGGCGGGGAATCAGAGGCGGGGAAACAGAGGCGGGGAATCAGATATGGGGAATCGGATGCGGGGAATCAGAGGCGGGGAATCAGAGCTGGGGAATCAGAGGCGGGGAATCAGAGTTGGGGCATCAGAGGTGGGGAATTAGATATAGGGAAACAGAGGCGGGGAATCAGAGGCGGGGAAACAGAGGCGGGGAATCAGATATGGGGAATCAGAGGTGGGGAATCAGAGGCAGGGAATCAGATGTGCGGAATCAGAGATGGGGAATCAGAGGCAGGGAATCAGAATCAGAAGCGGGGAATCAGAGGCCGGGAATCAGAGGCCGGGAATCAGATGCTGGGAATAAGAGGCCGGGAATCAGAGGTGGGGAATTAGAGTCCGGGAATCAGAGATGGGGATTCAGAGGCGGGGAATGAGATATGGAGAATCAGAGGCGGGGAATCAGAGGCCTAGAAACAGAGGTGGGGAATCAGATATGGGGAATCAGAGGTGGCGAATCAAAGGCGGTGAATCAGAGATGGGGAATCAGAGGCGGGGAATCAGAGGCAGGGAATCAGATGCGGGGAATCAGAGGCGGGGAATCAGAGCTGGCGAATCAGAGGCGGGGAATCAGAGGTGGGCAATCAGAGGCGGGGAATCAGATATGGGGAATCAGAGGCGGGGAATCAGAGGCGGGGAAACAGAGGCGGGGAATCAAATATAGGGAATCAGAGGTGGGGAATCAGAGGTTGTGAATCAGAGATGGGGAATCAAGGCGGGGAATCAGAGGCAGGGAATCAGACACGGGGAATCAGAGGCGGGGATTCAGAGCTGGGGAATCAGAGGCAGGGAATCAGAGTTGGGGAATCAGAGGCAGGGAATCAGATATGGGGAATCAGAGGCGGGGAATCAGAGTCGGGGAAACAGAGGCGGGGAATCAGATATGGGGAATCAGAGGTGGGGAATCAGGGGCAGGCAGTCAGTTGCAGGGAATCAGAGGCGGGGAATCAGAGGCGGGGAATCAGAGGCAGGGAATCAGACACGGGGAATCAGAGGTGGGGAATCAGAGATGGGGAATCAGAGGCGGGGAATCAGAGGCAGGGAATCGGACGCCGGGAATCAGAGTCGGGGAATCAGAGCTGGGGAATCAGAGGCGGGGAATCAGAGTTGGGGAATCAGAGGCAGGGATTCAGATATGGGGAAATAGAGGCGGGGAATCAGATATGGGGAATCAGAGGTGTGGAATCAGAGGTTGGGAATCAGAGGAAGGGAATCAGAGTCGGGGAAACAGAGGCGGGGAATCAGATATGTGGAATCAGAGGTGGCGAATCAAAGGCGGTGAAACAGAGATGGGGAATCAGGGCAGGGAATCAGAGGCAGGGAATCAAACACGGGGAATCAGAGCTGGGGAATCAGAGGTGGGGAATCAGAGTTGGGAATCAGAGGCGGGGAATCAGAGGCGGGGAAACAGAGGCGGGGAAACAGAGGCGGGGAATCAGAGGCGGGGAAACAGAGGCGGGGAATCAGAGGTGGTGAATCAGAGATGGGGAATCAGAGGCGGGGAATCAGAGGCAGGGAATCGGACGCCGGGAATCAGAGGCGGGGAATCAGAGCTGGGGAAACAGTGGCGGGGAATCAGATATGGGGAATCAGAGGTGGGGAATCAGGGGCGGGGAATCAGTGGCAGGGAATCAGAGGCCGGGAATAAAAGGCGGGGAATCAGAGCTGGGGAATCAGAGGTGGGGAATCAGAGTTGGGGAATCAGAGGAGGGGAATCAGATATGGGGAAACAGAGGCCGGGAATCAGAGGCAGAATAACAGAGGCGGGGAATCAGATATGGGGAATCAGAGGTGGGGAATTAGAGGTTGCGAATCAGAGGCGGGGAAACAGAGGCGGGGAATCAAATATAGGGAATCAGAGGTGGGGAATCACAGGTTGTGAATCAGAGATGGGGAATCAAGGCGGGGAATCAGAGTCAGGGAATCAGACGCGGGGAATCAGAGGCGGGGATTCAGAGCTGGGGAATCAGAGGCGGTGAATCAGAGTTGGGGAATCAGAGGCAGGGAATCAGATATGGGGAAACAGAGGCGGGGAATCAGAGGCGGGGAAACAGAGGCGGGGAATCAGATATGGGGAATCAGAATTGGGGAATCAGAGGCAGGGAATCAGTGGCAGGGAATCAGAGGCGGGGAATCAGAGGCGGGGAATCAGAGGCAGGGAATCAGACACGGGGAATCGGAGGCGGGGAATCAGAGATGGGGAATCAGAGGCGGGGAATCAGAGGCAGGGAATCGGACTCCGGGAATCAGAGTCGGGGAATCAGAGCTGGGGAATCAGAGGCGGGGAATCAGAGTTGGGGAATCAGAGGCTGCGAATCAGATATGGGGAAATAGAGGCGGGGAATCAGATATGGGGAATCAGAGGTGTGGAATCAGAGGTTGGGAATCAGAGGCAGGGAATCAGAGTCGGGGAAACAGAGGCGGGGAATCAGATATGGGGAATCAGAGGTGGCGAATCAAAGGCGGTGAAACAGAGATGGGGAATCAGGGCAGGGAATCAGAGGCACGGAATCAAACACGGGGAATCAGAGCTGGGGAATCAGAGGCGGGGAATCAGAGTTGGGAATCAGAGGCGGGGAATCAGAGGCGGGGAAACAGAGGAGGGGAATCAGATATGGGGATTCAGAGGTGGGGAATCCGAGGTTGGGAATCAGAGGCAGGGAATCAGAGGCGGGGTATCAGAGGCGGGGAATCAGAGGAAGGGAATCAGATGTGCGGAATCGGAGATGGGGAATCAGAGGCAGGGAATCAGAGGCGGGGAATCAGAGGCGGGGAATCAGAGGCCGGGAATCAGATATGGGAAAACAGAGGCTGAAAATCCGAGGCGGGGATACAGAGGCGGGGAATCAGATATGGGGAATCAGAGGTGGGGAATCAGAGGTTGGGAATCAGAGGCAGGGAATCAGAGGCTTGGAATCAGATGCAGGGAATCAGATGCGGGGAATCAGAGGCGGGGAATCAGAGCTGGGGAATCAGAGGTGGGGAATCAGATTTGGGGAATCAGAGGCGGGGACTTAGATATTGGGAAACAGAGGCGGGGAATCAGAGGCGGGGAAACCCAGGCGGGGAATCAGATATGGGGAATCAGAGGTGGGGAATCAGAGGCAAGGAATCAGATGTGCGGAATCAGAGATGGGGAATCAGAGGCAGGGAATCAGAATCAGAAGCAGGGAATCAGAGGCCGGGAATCAGAGGCCGGAATCAGATGCTGGGAATCAGAGGCCTGGAATCAGAGGCGGGGAATCAGAGGCAGGGAATCAGATGCGGGGAATCAGAGGCGGGGAATCAGAGCTGGGGAATCAGAGGTGGGGTATTCGAGTTGGGGAATCAGAGGCGGGGAATCAGATATGGGGAAACAGAGGTGGGGAATCAGAGGCGGGGAAACAGAGGCAGGGAATCAGATATGGGGAATCAGAGGTGGGGAATCAGAGATGTGGAATCAGAGGCGGTGAATCAGAGATGGGGAATCAGAGGCGGGGAATCAGAGGCAGGAAATCAGACACGGGGATTCAGAGGCTGGGAATCAGACGGGGGGAATCAAAGGCGGGGAATCAGAGCTGGGGAATCAGAGGCAGGGAATCAGAGGCGGGGAATCAGATATGGGGAATCAGAGGCTGGGATTCAGAGGCGGGGAATCAGAGGCAGGGAATCAGACACGGGGAATCAGAGGTGGGGAATCAGAGATGGGGAATCAGAGGCGGGGAATCAGAGGCAGGGAATCAGACGCGGGGAATCTGAGGCGGGGAATCAGAGCTGGGGAATCAGAGGTGGGGAATCAGAGTTGGGGAATCAGAGGCAGGGAATCGGATGTGCGGAATCAGAGATGGGGAATCAGATGTGGGGAATCAGAGGAATCAGAGATGGGGAATCAGAGGCGGGGAATCAGAGGCAGGAAATCAGACACGGGGATTCAGAGGCTGGGAATCAGACGGGGGGAATCAAAGGCGGGGAATCAGAGCTGGGGAATCAGAGGCAGGGAATCAGAGTTGGGGATTCAGAGACGGGGAATCAGATATGGGGAAACAGAGGCGGGGAATCAGAGGCGGGCAAACAGAGGCGGGGAATTAGATATGGGGAATCAGAGGTGGGGAATCAGAGGTGGTGAATCAGTGATGGGGAATCACAGGCGGGGAATCAGAGGCAGGGAATAGAACGCAGGGAATCAGACGCAGGGAATCAGAGCTGGGGAATCAGAGGCGGGGAATCATAGCTGGGAATCAGAGGCGGGGAATCAGATATGGGGAAACAGAGGCGGGGAATCAGAGGCGGGGAAACAGAGGCGGGGAATCAGATATGGGGAATCGGATGCGGGGAATCAGAGGCGGGGAATCAGAGCTGGGGAATCAGAGGCGGGGAATCAGAGTTGGGGCATCAGAGGTGGGGAATTAGATATAGGGAAACAGAGGCGGGGAATCAGAGGCGGGGAAACAGAGGCGGGGAATCAGATATGGGGAATCAGAGGTGGGGAATCAGAGGCAGGGAATCAGATGTGCGGAATCAGAGATGGGGAATCAGAGGCAGGGAATCAGAATCAGAAGCGGGGAATCAGAGGCCGGGAATCAGAGGCCGGGAATCAGATGCTGGGAATAAGAGGCCGGGAATCAGAGGTGGGGAATCAGAGTCCGGGAATCAGAGATGGGGATTCAGAGGCGGGGAATGAGATATGGAGAATCAGAGGCGGGGAATCAGAGGCCGGGAAACAGAGGTGGGGAATCAGATATGGGGAA
Source organism: Narcine bancroftii (assembly GCF_036971445.1). Taxonomy (NCBI): domain Eukaryota; kingdom Metazoa; phylum Chordata; class Chondrichthyes; order Torpediniformes; family Narcinidae; genus Narcine; species Narcine bancroftii. Next base: position 3,692,370 of record NW_027211883.1, read on the forward strand.
TCAGAGGTGGCGAATCAAAGGCGGTGAATCAGAGATGGGGAATCAGAGGCGGGGAATCAGAGGCAGGGAATCAGATGCGGGGAATCAGAGGCGGGGAATCAGAGCTGGCGAATCAGAGGCGGGGAATCAGAGGTGGGCAATCAGAGGCGGGGAATCAGATATGGGGAATCAGAGGCGGGGAATCAGAGGCGGGGAAACAGAGGCGGGGAATCAAATATAGGGAATCAGAGGTGGGGAATCAGAGGTTGTGAATCAGAGATGGGGAATCAAGGCGGGGAATCAGAGGCAGGGAATCAGACACGGGGAATCAGAGGCGGGGATTCAGAGCTGGGGAATCAGAGGCAGGGAATCAGAGTTGGGGAATCAGAGGCAGGGAATCAGATATGGGGAATCAGAGGCGGGGAATCAGAGTCGGGGAAACAGAGGCGGGGAATCAGATATGGGGAATCAGAGGTGGGGAATCAGGGGCAGGGAGTCAGTTGCAGGGAATCAGAGGCGGGGAATCAGAGGCGGGGAATCAGAGGCAGGGAATCAGACACGGGGAATCAGAGGCGGGGAATCAGAGATGGGGAATCAGAGGCGGGGAATCAGAGGCAGGGAATCGGACGCCGGGAATCAGAGTCGGGGAATCAGAGCTGGGGAATCAGAGGCGGGGAATCAGAGTTGGGGAATCAGAGGCAGGGATTCAGATATGGGGAAATAGAGGCGGGGAATCAGATATGGGGAATCAGAGGTGTGGAATCAGAGGTTGGGAATCAGAGGAAGGGAATCAGAGTCGGGGAAACAGAGGCGGGGAATCAGATATGTGGAATCAGAGGTGGCGAATCAAAGGCGGTGAAACAGAGATGGGGAATCAGGGCAGGGAATCAGAGGCAGGGAATCAAACACGGGGAATCAGAGCTGGGGAATCAGAGGTGGGGAATCAGAGTTGGGAATCAGAGGCGGGGAATCAGAGGCGGGGAAACAGAGGCGGGGAATCAGATATGGGGAATCAGAGGTGGGGAATCAGAGGTTGGGAATCAGAGGCATGGAATCAGAGGCGGGGAATCAGAGGCGGGGAATCAGAGGCGGGGAATCAGAGGCCGGGAATCAGATATGGGGAAACAGAGGCGGGGAATCCGAGGCGGGGAAACAGAGGCGGGGAATCAGATATGGGGAATCAGAGGTGGGGAATCAGAGGTTGGGAATCAGAGGCAGGGAATCAGAGGCTTGGAATCAGATGCAGGGAATCAGATGCGGGGCATCAGAGGCGGGGAATCAGAGCTGGGGAATCAGAGGTGGGGAATCAGATTTGGGGAATCAGAGGTGGGGACTTAGATATTGGGAAACAGAGGTGGGGAATCAGATATGGAGAATCAGAGGTGGGGAATCAGAGGCAGGGAATCAGATGTGCGGAATCAGAGATAGGGAATCAGAGGCAGGGAATCAGAATCAGAAGCAGGGAATCAGAGGCCGGGAATCAGAGGCCGGAATCAGATGATGGGAATCAGAGGCCTGGAATCAGAGGCGGGGAATCAGAGGCAGGGAATCAGATGCGGGGAATCAGAGGCGGGGAATCAGAGCTGGGGAATCAGAGGCGGGGTATTAGAGTTGGGGAATCAGAGGCGGGGAATCAGATATGGGGAAACAGAGGTAGGGAATCAGAGGCGGGGAAACAGAGGCAGGGAATCAGATATGGGGAATCAGAGGCGGGGAATCAGAGGTGGGGAAACATAGGCAGGGAATCGGATGTGCGGAATCAGAGATGGGGAATCAGAGGCCGGGAATCAGAGGTGGTGAATCAGAGATGGGGAATCAGAGGCGGGGAATCAGAGGCAGGGTATCAGACGCGGGGAATCAGAGGTGGGCAATAAGAGGCGGGGAATCAGATATGGGGAATCAGAGGCGGGGAATCAGAGGCGGGGAAACAGAGGCGGGGAATCAGATATGGGGAATCAGAGGAGGGGCATCAGAGGTTGTGAATCACAGATGGGGAATCAGAGGCGGGGAATCAGAGGCAGGGAATCAGACGCGGGGAATCAGAGGCGGGGATTCAGAGCTGGGGAATCAGAAGCGGGGAATCAGAGTTGGGGAATCAGAGGCGGTGAATCAGATATGGGGAATCAGAGGCGGGGAATCAGAGGCGGGGAAACAGAGGCGGGGAATCAAATATAGGGAATCAGAGGTGGGGAATCAGAGGTTGTGAATCAGAGATGGGGAATCAAGGCGGGGAATCAGAGGCAGGGAATCAGACACGGGGAATCAGAGGAGGGGATTCAGAGCTGGGGAATCATAGGCAGGGAATCAGAGTTGGGGAATCAGAGGCAGGGAATCAGATATGGGGAATCAGAGGCGGGGAATCAGAGTCGGGGAAACAGAGGCGGGGAATCAGATATGGGGAATCAGAGGTGGGGAATCAGGGGCAGGGAGTCAGTTGCAGGGAATCAGAGGCGGGGAATCAGAGGCGGGGAATCAGAGGCGGGGAATCAGAGATGGGGAATCAGAGGCGGGGAATCAGAGGCAGGGAATCGGACGCCGGGAATCAGAGTCGGGGAATCAGAGCTGGGGAATCAGAGGCGGGGAATCAGAGTTGGGGAATCAGAGGCAGGGATTCAGATATGGGGAAATAGAGGCGGGGAATCAGATATGGGGAATCAGAGGTGTGGAATCAGAGGTTGGGAATCAGAGGAAGGGAATCAGAGTCGGGGAAACAGAGGCGGGGAATCAGATATGTGGAATCAGAGGTGGCGAATCAAAGGCGGTGAAACAGAGATGGGGAATCAGGGCAGGGAATCAGAGGCAGGGAATCAAACACGGGGAATCAGAGCTGGGGAATCAGAGGTGGGGAATCAGAGTTGGGAATCATAGGCGGGGAATCAGAGGCGGGGAAACAGAGGCGGGGAATCAGATATGGGGAATCAGAGGTGGGGAATCAGAGGTTGGGAATCAGAGGCATGGAATCAGAGGCGGGGAATCAGAGGCGGGGAATCAGAGGCGGGGAATCAGAGGCCGGGAATCAGATATGGGGAAACAGAGGCGGGGAATCCGAGGCGGGGAAACAGAGGCGTGGAATCAGATATGGGGAATCAGAGGTGGGGAATCAGAGGTTGGGAATCAGAGGCAGGGAATCAGAGGCTTGGAATCAGATGCAGGGAATCAGATGCGGGGCATCAGAGGCGGGGAATCAGAGCTGGGGAATCAGAGGTGGGGAATCAGATTTGGGGAATCAGAGGTGGGGACTTAGATATTGGGAAACAGAGGCGGGGAATCAGAGGCGGGGAAACAGAGGTGGGGAATCAGATATGGAGAATCAGAGGTGGGGAATCAGAGGCAGGGAATCAGATGTGCGGAATCAGAGATAGGGAATCAGAGGCAGGGAATCAGAATCAGAAGCAGGGAATCAGAGGCCGGGAATCAGAGGCCGGAATCAGATGATGGGAATCAGAGGCCTGGAATCAGGGGCGGGGAATCAGAGGCAGGGAATCAGATGCGGGGAATCAGAGGCGGGGAATCAGAGCTGGGGAATCAGAGGCGGGGTATTAGAGTTGGGGAATCAGAGGCGGGGAATCAGATATGGGGAAACAGAGGTAGGGAATCAGAGGCGGGGAAACAGAGGCAGGGAATCAGATATGGGGAATCAGAGGCGGGGAATCAGAGGTGGGGAAACATAGGCAGGGAATCGGATGTGCGGAATCAGAGATGGGGAATCAGAGGCCGGGAATCAGAGGTGGTGAATCAGAGATGGGGAATCAGAGGCGGGGAATCAGAGGCAGGGTATCAGACGCGGGGAATCAGAGGTGGGCAATAAGAGGCGGGGAATCAGATATGGGGAATCAGAGGCGGGGAATCAGAGGCGGGGAAACAGAGGCGGGGAATCAGATATGGGGAATCAGAGGAGGGGCATCAGAGGTTGTGAATCACAGATGGGGAATCAGAGGCGGGGAATCAGAGGCAGGGAATCAGACGCGGGGAATCAGAGGCGGGGATTCAGAGCTGGGGAATCAGAAGCGGGGAATCAGAGTTGGGGAATCAGAGGCGGTGAATCAGATATGGGGAATCAGAGGCAGGGAATCAGAGGCGGGGAATAAGAGGCATGGAATCAGACGCGGGGAATCTGAGGCGGGGAATCAGAGCTGGGGAATCAGAGGTGGGGAATCAGAGTTGGGGAATCAGAGGCAGGGAATTGGATGTGCGGAATCAGAGATGGGGAATCAGAGGTGGGGAATCAGAGGCGGTGAATCAGAGATGGGGAATCAGAGGCGGGGAATCAGAGGCAGGAAATCAGACACGGGGATTCAGAGGCTGGGAATCAGACGGGGGGAATCAAAGGCGGGGAATCAGAGCTGGGGAATCTGAGGCAGGGAATCAGAGTTGGGGATTCAGAGGCGGGGAATCAGATATGGGGAAACAGAGGCGTGGAATCAGAGGCGGGCAAACAGAGGCGGGGAATTAGATATGGGGAATCAGAGGTAGGGAATCAGAGGTGGTGAATCAGTGATGGGGAATCACAGGCGGGGAATCAGAGGCAGGGAATAGAACGCGGGGAATCAGAATCAGGGAATCAGAGCTGGGGATTCAGAGGCGGAGAATCATAGTTGGGAATCAGAGGCGGGAATCAGATATGGGGAAACAGAGGCGGGGAATCAGAGGCGGGGCAACAGAGGCGGGGAATCAGATATGGGGAATCGGAATCAGGGAATCAGAGGCGGGGAATCAGAGCTGGGGAATCAGAGGCGGGGAATCAGAGATGGGGATTCAGAGGCGGGGAATGAGATATGGAGAATCAGAGGCGGGGAATCAGAGGCGGGGAAACAGAGTTGGGGAATCAGATATGGGGAATCAGAGGTGGCGAATCAAAGGCGGTGAATCAGAGATGGGGAATCAGAGGCAGGGAATCAGAGGCAGGGAATCAGATGCGGGGAATCAGAGGCGGGGAATCAGAGCTGGCGAATCAGAGGCTGGGAATCAGAGGTGGTCAATCAGAGGCGGGGAATCAGATATGGGGAATCAGAGGCGGGGAATCAGAGGCGGGGAAACAGAGGCGGGGAATCAGATATGGGGAATCAGAGGTGGGGAATCAGAGGTTGGGAATCAGAGGCATGGAATCAGAGGCGGGGAATCAGAGGCGGGGAATCAGAGGCGGGGAATCAGAGGCCGGGAATCAGATATGGGGAAACAGAGGCGGGGAATCCGAGGCGGGGAAACAGAGGCGGGGAATCAGATATGGGGAATCAGAGGTGGGGAATCAGAGGTTGGGAATCAGAGGCAGGGAATCAGAGGCTTGGAATCAGATGCAGGGAATCAGATGCGGGGCATCAGAGGCGGGGAATCAGAGCTGGGGAATCAGAGGTGGGGAATCAGATTTGGGGAATCAGAGGTGGGGACTTAGATATTGGGAAACAGAGGCGGGGAATCAGAGGCGGGGAAACAGAGGTGGGGAATCAGATATGGAGAATCAGAGGTGGGGAATCAGAGGCAGGGAATCAGATGTGCGGAATCAGAGATAGGGAATCAGAGGCAGGGAATCAGAATCAGAAGCAGGGAATCAGAGGCCGGGAATCAGAGGCCGGAATCAGATGATGGGAATCAGAGGCCTGGAATCAGAGGCGGGGAATCAGAGGCAGGGAATCAGATGCGGGGAATCAGAGGCGGGGAATCAGAGCTGGGGAATCAGAGGCGGGGTATTAGAGTTGGGGAATCAGAGGCGGGGAATCAGATATGGGGAAACAGAGGTAGGGAATCAGAGGCGGGGAAACAGAGGCAGGGAATCAGATATGGGGAATCAGAGGCGGGGAATCAGAGGTGGGGAAACATAGGCAGGGAATCGGATGTGCGGAATCAGAGATGGGGAATCAGAGGCCGGGAATCAGAGGTGGTGAATCAGAGATGGGGAATCAGAGGCGGGGAATCAGAGGCAGGGTATCAGACGCGGGGAATCAGAGGTGGGCAATAAGAGGAGGGGAATCAGATATGGGGAATCAGAGGCGGGGAATCAGAGGCGGGGAAACAGAGGCGGGGAATCAGATATGGGGAATCAGAGGAGGGGCATCAGAGGTTGTGAATCACAGATGGGGAATCAGAGGCGGGGAATCAGAGGCAGGGAATCAGACGCGGGGAATCAGAGGCGGGGATTCAGAGCTGGGGAATCAGAAGCGGGGAATCAGAGTTGGGGAATCAGAGGCGGTGAATCAGATATGGGGAATCAGAGGCAGGGAATCAGAGGCGGGGAATAAGAGGCATGGAATCAGACGCGGGGAATCTGAGGCGGGGAATCAGAGCTGGGGAATCAGAGGTGGGGAATCAGAGTTGGGGAATCAGAGGCAGGGAATTGGATGTGCGGAATCAGAGATGGGGAATCAGAGGTGGGGAATCAGAGGCGGTGAATCAATGATGGGGAATCAGAGGCGGGGAATCAGAGGCAGGAAATCAGACACGGGGATTCAGAGGCTGGGAATCAGACGGGGGGAATCAAAGGCGGGGAATCAGAGCTGGGGAATCTGAGGCAGGGAATCAGAGTTGGGGATTCAGAGGCGGGGAATCAGATATGGGGAAACAGAGGCGTGGAATCAGAGGCGTGCAAACAGAGGCGGGGAATTAGATATGGGGAATCAGAGGTAGGGAGTCAGAGGTGGTGAATCAGTGATGGGGAATCACAGGCGGGGAATCAGAGGCAGGGAATAGAACGCGGGGAATCAGAATCAGGGAATCAGAGCTGGGGAATCAGAGGCGGAGAATCATAGTTGGGAATCAGAGGCGGGAATCAGATATGGGGAAACAGAGGCGGGGAATCAGAGGCGGGGAATCAGAGGCGGGGCAACAGAGGCGGGGAATCAGATATGGGGAATCGGATGCAGGGAATCAGAGGCGGGGAATCAGAGCTGGGGAATCAGAGGCGGGGAATCAGAGATGGGGATTCAGAGGCGGGGAATGAGATATGGAGAATCAGAGGCGGGGAATCAGAGGCGGGGAAACAGAGTTGGGGAATCAGATATGGGGAATCAGAGGTGGCGAATCAAAGGCGGTGAATCAGAGATGGGGAATCAGAGGCAGGGAATCAGAGGCAGGGAATCAGATGCGGGGAATCAGAGGCGGGGAATCAGAGCTGGCGAATCAGAGGCTGGGAATCAGAGGTGGTCAATCAGAGGCGGGGAATCAGATATGGGGAATCAGAGGCGGGGAATCAGAGGCGGGGAAACAGAGGCGGGGAATCAAATATAGGGAATCAGAGGTGGGGAATCAGAGGTTGTGAATCAGAGATGGGGAATCAAGGCGGGGAATCAGAGGCAGGGAATCAGACGCGGGGAATCAGAGGCGGGGATTCAGAGCTGAGGAATCAGAGGCGGGGAATCAGAGTTGGGGAATCAGAGGCAGGGAATCAGATATGGGGAATCAGAGGCGGGGAATCAGAGGCCGGGAATCAGATATGGGGAAACATAGGCGGGGAATCCGAGGCGGGGAAACAGAGGTGGGGAATCAGATATGGGGAATCAGAGGTGGGGAATCAGAGGTTGGGAATCAGAGGCAGGGAATCAGAGGCTTGGAATCAGATGCAGGGTATCAGATGCGGGGAATCAGAGGCGGGGAATCAGAGCTGGGGAATCAGAGGTGGGGAATCAGATATGGGGAATCAGAGGTGGGGAATCAGAGGCAGGGAATCAGATGTGCGGAATCAGAGATGGGGAATAAGAGGCAGGGAATCAGAATCAGAAGCGGGGAATCAGAGGCCGGGAATCAGAGGCCGGGAATCAGATGCTGGGAATAAGAGGCCGGGAATCAGAGGTGGGGAATCAGATATGGGGAATAAGAGGTGGCGAATCAAAGGCGGTGAATCAGAGATGGGGAATCAGAGGCGGGGAATCAGAGGCAGGGAATCAGATGCGGGGAATCAGAGGCGGGGAATCAGAGCTGGCGAATCAGAGGCTGGGAATCAGAGGTGGGCAATCAGAGGCGGGGAATCAGATATGGGGAATCAGAGGCGGGGAATCAGAGGCGGGGAAACAGAGGCGGGGAATCAAATATAGGGAATCAGAGGTGGGGAATCAGAGGTTGTGAATCAGAGATGGGGAATCAAGGCGGGGAAACAGAGGCAGGGAATCAGACGCGGGGAATCAGAGGCGGGGATTCAGAGCTGGGGAATCAGAGGCGGGGAATCAGAGTTGGGGAATCAGAGGCAGGGAATCAGATATGGGGAATCAGAGGCGGGGAATCAGAGGCGGGGAAACAGAGGCGGGGAATCAGATGTGGGGAATCAGATATGGGGAAACAGAGGAGGGGAATCCGAGGCGGGGAAACAGAGGCGGGGAATCAGATATGGGGAATCAGAGGTGGGGAATCAGAGGTTGGGAATCAGAGGCAGGGAATCAGAGGCTTGGAATCAGATGCAGGGAATCAGATGCGGGGCATCAGAGGCGGGGAATCAGAGCTGGGAAATCAGAGGTGGGGAATCAGATTTGGGGAATCAGAGGTGGGGACTTAGATATTGGGAAACAGAGGCGGGGAATCAGAGGCGGGGAAACAGAGGTGGGGAATCAGATATGGGGAATCAGAGGTGGGGAATCAGAGGCAGGGAATCAGATGTGCGGAATCAGAGATAGGGAATCAGAGGCAGGGAATCAGAATCAGAAGCAGGGAATCAGAGGCCGGGAATCAGAGGCCGGAATCAGATGATGGGAATCAGAGGCCTGGAATAAGAGGCGGGGAATCAGAGGCAGGGAATCAGATGCAGGGAATCAGAGGCGGGGAATCAGAGCTGGGGAATCAGAGGCGGGGTATTAGAGTTGGGGAATCAGAGGCGGGGAATCAGATATGGGGAAACAGAGGTAGGGAATCAGAGGCGGGGAAACTGAGGCAGGGAATCAGATATGGGGAATCAGAGGCGGGGAATCAGAGGTGGGGAAACATAGGCAGGGAATCGGATGTGCGGAATCAGAGATGGGGAATCAGGGGCCGGGAATCAGAGGAGGTGAATCAGAGATGGGGAATCAGAGGCGGGGAATCAGAGGCAGTGTATCAGACGCGGGGAGTCAGAGGTGGGCAATCAGAGGCGGGGAATCAGATATGGGGAATCAGAGGCGGGGAAACAGAGGCGGGGAATCAGATATGGGGAATCAGAGGTGGGGAATCAGAGGTTGTGAATCACAGATGGGGAATCAGAGGCGGGGAATCAGAGGCAGGGAATCAGATGCGGGGAATCAGAGGCGGGGATTCAGAGCTGGGGAATCAGAAGCGGGGAATCAGAGTTGGGGAATCAGAGGCGGGGAATCAGATATGGGGAATCAGAGGCAGGGAATCAGAGGCGGGGAATAAGAGGCAGGGAATCAGACGCGGGGAATCTGAGGCGGGGAATCAGAGCTGGGGAATCAGAGGTGGGGAATCAGAGTTGGGGAATCAGAGGCAGGGAATTGGATGTGCGGAATCAGAGATGGGGAATCAGAGGTGGGGAATCAGAGGCGGTGAATCAGAGATGGGGAATCAGAGGCGGGGAATCAGAGGCAGGAAATCAGACACGGGGATTCAGAGGCTGGGAATCAGACGGGGGGAATCAAAGGCGGGGAATCAGAGCTGGGGAATCTGAGGCAGGGAATCAGAGTTGGGGATTCAGAGGCGGGGAATCAGATATGGGGAAACAGAGGCGGGGAATCAGAGGCGGGCAAACAGAGGCGGGGAATTAGATATGGGGAATCAGAGGTAGGGAATCAGAGGTGGTGAATCAGTGATGGGGAATCACAGGCGGGGAATCAGAGGCAGGGAATAGAACGCGGGGAATCAGAGGCAGGGAATCAGAGCTGGGGAATCAGAGGCGGAGTATCATAGTTGGGAATCAGAGGCGGGAATCAGATATGGGGAAACAGAGGCGGGGAATCGGAGGCGGGGAAACAGAGGCGGGGAATCAGATATGGGGAATCGGATGCAGGGAATCAGAGGCGGGGAATCAGAGCTGGGGAATCAGAGGTGGGGAATCAGAGTTGGGGCATCAGAGGTGGGGAATTAGATATAGGGAAACAGAGGCGGGGTATCAGAGGCGGGGAAACAGAGGCGGGGAATCAGATATGGGGAATCAGAGGTGGGGAATCAGAGGCAGGGAATCAGATGTGCGGAATCAGAGATGGGGAATCAGAGGCAGGGAATCAGAAGCGGGGAATCAGAGGCCGGGAATCAGAGGCCGGGAATCAGATGCTGGGAATAAGAGGCCGGGAATCAGAGGAGGGGAATCAGAGTCCGGGAATCAGAGATGGGGATTCAGAGGCGGGGAATGAGATATGGAGAATCAGAGGCGGGGAATCAGAGGCGGGGAAACAGAGTTGGGGAATCAGATATGGGGAATCAGAGGTGGCGAATCAAAGGCGGTGAATCAGAGATGGGGAATCAGAGGCAGGGAATCAGAGGCAGGGAATCAGATGCGGGGAATCAGAGGCGGGGAATCAGAGCTGGCGAATCAGAGGCTGGGAATCAGAGGTGGGCAATCAGAGGCGGGGAATCAGATATGGGGAATCAGAGGCGGGGAATCAGAGGCGGGGAAACAGAGGCGGGGAATCAAATATAGGGAATCAGAGGTGGGGAATCAGAGGTTGTGAATCAGAGATGGGGAATCAAGGCGGGGAATCAGAGGCAGGGAATCAGACGCGGGGAATCAGAGGCGGGGATTCAGAGCTGGGGAATCAGAGGCGGGGAATCAGAGTTGGGGAATCAGAGGCAGGGAATCAGATATGGGGAATCAGAGGCGGGGAATCAGAGGCCGGGAATCAGATATGGGGAAACAGAGGCGGGGAATCCGAGGCGGGGAAACAGAGGCGGGGAATCAGATATGGGGAATCAGAGGTGGGGAATCAGAGGTTGGGAATCAGAGGCAGGGAATCAGAGGCTTGGAATCAGATGCAGGGTATCAGATGCGGGGAATCAGAGGCGGGGAATCAGAGCTGGGGAATCAGAGGTGGGGAATCAGATTTGGGGAATCAGAGGTGGGGACTTTGATATTGGGAAACAGAGGCGGGGAATCAGAGGCGGGGAAACAGAGGCGGGGAATCAGATATGGGGAATCAGAGGTGGGGAATCAGAGGCAGGGAATCAGATGTGCGGAATCAGAGATGGGAAATCAGAGGCAGGGAATCAGAATCAGAAGCGGGGAATCAGAGGCCGGGAATCAGAGGCCGGGAATCAGATGCTGGGAATAAGAGGCCGGGAATCAGAGGTGGGGAATCAGAGTCCGGGAATCAGAGATGGGGATTCAGAGGCGGGGAATGAGATATGGAGAATCAGAGGCGGGGAATCAGAGGCCGGGAAACAGAGGTGGGGAATCAGATATGGGGAATCAGAGGTGGCGAATCAAAGGCGGTGAATCAGAGATGGGGAATCAGAGGCGGGGAATCAGAGGCAGGGAATCAGATGCGGGGAATCAGAGGCGGGGAATCAGAGCTGGCGAATCAGAGGCGGGGAATCAGAGGTGGGCAATCAGAGGCGGGGAATCAGATATGGGGAATCAGAGGCGGGGAATCAGAGGCGGGGAAACTGAGGCGGGGAATCAAATATAGGGAATCAGAGGTGGGGAATCAGAGGTTGTGAATCAGAGATGGGGAATCAAGGCGGGGAATCAGAGGCAGGGAATCAGACACGGGGAATCAGAGGCGGGGATTCAGAGCTGGGGAATCAGAGGCAGGGAATCAGAGTTGGGGAATCAGAGGCAGGGAATCAGATATGGGGAATCAGAGGCGGGGAATCAGAGGCGGGGAAACAGAGGCGGGGAATCAGATATGGGGAATCAGAGGTGGGGAATCAGGGGCAGGGAGTCAGTTGCAGGGAATCAGAGGCGGGGAATCAGAGGCGGGGAATCAGAGGCAGGGAATCAGACACGGGGAATCAGAGGCGGGGAATCAGAGATGGGGAATCAGAGGCGGGGAATCAGAGGCAGGGAATCGGACGCCGGGAATCAGAGTCGGGGAATCAGAGCTGGGGAATCAGAGGCGGGGAATCAGAGTTGGGGAATCAGAGGCAGGGATTCAGATATGGGGAAATAGAGGCGGGGAATCAGATATGGGGAATCAGAGGTGTGGAATCAGAGGTTGGGAATCAGAGGAAGGGAATCAGAGTCGGGGAAACAGAGGCGGGGAATCAGATATGTGGAATCAGAGGTGGCGAATCAAAGGCGGTGAAACAGAGATGGGGAATCAGGGCAGGGAATCAGAGGCAGGGAATCAAACACGGGGAATCAGAGCTGGGGAATCAGAGGTGGGGAATCAGAGTTGGGAATCAGAGGCGGGGAATCAGAGGCGGGGAAACAGAGGCGGGGAATCAGATATGGGGAATCAGAGGTGGGGAATCAGAGGTTGGGAATCAGAGGCATGGAATCAGAGGCGGGGAATCAGAGGCGGGGAATCAGAGGCCGGGAATCAGATATGGGGAAACAGAGGCGGGGAATCCGAGGCGGGGAAACAGAGGCGGGGAATCAGATATGGGGAATCAGAGGTGGGGAATCAGAGGCTTGGAATCAGATGCAGGGAATCAGATGCGGGGCATCAGAGGCGGGGAATCAGAGCTGGGGAATCAGAGGTGGGGAATCAGATTTGGGGAATCAGAGGTGGGGACTTAGATATTGGGAAACAGAGGCGGGGAATCAGAGGCGGGGAAACAGAGGTGGGGAATCAGATATGGGGAATCAGAGGTGTGGAATCAGAGGCAGGGAATCAGATGTGCGGAATCAGAGATAGGGAATCAGAGGCAGGGAATCAGAATCAGAAGCAGGGAATCAGAGGCCGGGAATCAGAGGCCGGAATCAGATGATGGGAATCAGAGGCCTGGAATCAGAGGCGGGGAATCAGAGGCAGGGAATCAGATGCGGGGAATCAGAGGCGGGGAATCAGAGCTGGGGAATCAGAGGCGGGGAATCAGAGGCGGGGAATCAGATATGGGGAAACAGAGGTAGGGAATCAGAGGCGGGGAAACAGAGGCAGGGAATCAGATATGGGGAATCAGAGGCGGGGAATCAGAGGTGGGGAAACATAGGCAGGGAATCGGATGTGCGGAATCAGAGATGGGGAATCAGAGGCCGGGAATCAGAGGTGGTGAATCAGAGATGGGGAATCAGAGGCGGGGAATCAGAGGCAGGGTATCAGATGCGGGGAATCAGAGGTGGGCAATCAGAGGAGGGGAATCAGATATGGGGAATCAGAGGCGGGTTATCAGAGGCGGGGAAACAGAGGCGGGGAATCAGATATGGGGAATCAGAGGAGGGGCATCAGAGGTTGTGAATCACAGATGGGGAATCAGAGGCGGGGAATCAGAGGCAGGGAATCAGAAGCGGGGAATCAGAGGCGGGGATTCAGAGCTGGGGAATCAGAAGCGGGGAATCAGAGTTGGGGAATCAGAGGCGGGGAATCAGATATGGGGAATCAGAGGCAGGGAATCAGAGGCGGGGAATAAGAGGCATGGAATCAGACGCGGGGAATCTGTGGCGGGGAATCAGAGCTGGGGAATCAGAGGTGGGGAATCAGAGTTGGGGAATCAGAGGCAGGGAATTGGATGTGCGGAATCAGAGATGGGGAATCAGAGGTGGGGAATCAGAGGCGGTGAATCAGAGATGGGGAATCAGAGGCGGGGAATCAGAGGCAGGAAATCAGACACGGGGATTCAGAGGCTGGGAATCAGATGGGGGGAATCAAAGGCGGGGAATCAGAGCTGGGGAATCTGAGGCAGGGAATCAGAGTTGGGGATTCAGAGGCGGGGAATCAGATAAGGGGAAACAGAGGCGGGGAATCAGAGGCGGGCAAACAGAGGTGGTGAATCAGTGATGGGGAGTCACAGGCGGGGAATCAGAGGCAGGGAATAGAACGCGGGGAATCAGAGGCAGGGAATCAGAGCAGGGGAATCAGAGGCGGAGAATCATAGTTGGGAATCAGAGGCGGGAATCAGATATGGGGAAACAGAGGCGGGGAATCAGAGGCGGGGAAACAGAGGCGGGGAATCAGATATGGGGAATCGGATGCAGGGAATCAGAGGCGGGGAATCAGAGCTGGGGAAGCAGAGGCGGGGAATCAGAGTTGGGGCATCAGAGGTGGGGAATTAGATATAGGGAAACAGAGGCGGGGAATCAGAGGCGGGGAAACAGAGGCGGGGAATCAGATATGGGGAATCAGAGGTGGGGAATCAGCGGCAGGGAATCAGACGTGCGGAATCAGAGATGGGGAATCAGAGGCAGGGAATCAGAAGCGGGGAATCAGAGGCCGGGAATCAGAGGCCGGGAATCAGATGCTGGGAATAAGAGGCCGGGAATCAGAGGAGGGGAATCAGAGTCCGGGAATCAGAGATGGGGATTCAGAGGCGGGGAATGAGATATGGAGAATCAGAGGCGGGGAATCAGAGGCGGGGAAACAGAGTTGGGGAATCAGATATGGGGAATCAGAGGTGGCGAATCAAATGCGGTGAATCAGAGATGGGGAATCAGAGGCAGGGAATCAGAGGCAGGGAATCAGATGCGGGGAATCAGAGGCGGGGAATCAGAGCTGGCGAATCAGAGGCTGGGAATCAGAGGTGGGCAATCAGAGGCGGGGAATCAGATATGGGGAATCAGAGGCGGGGAATCAGAGGCGGGGAAACAGAGGCGGGGAATCAAATATAGGGAATCAGAGGTGGGGAATCAGAGGTTGTGAATCAGAGATGGGGAATCAAGGCGGGGAATCAGAGGCAGGGAATCAGACGCGGGGAATCAGAGGCGGGGATTCAGAGCTGGGGAATCAGAGGCGGGGAATCAGAGTTGGGGAATCAGAGGCAGGGAATCAGATATGGGGAATCTGAGGCGGGGAATCAGAGGCCGGGAATCAGATATGGGGAAACAGAGGCGGGGAATCCGAGGCGGGGAAACAGAGGCGGGGAATCACATATGGGGAATCAGAGGTGGGGAATCAGAGGTTGGGAATCAGAGGCAGGGAATCAGAGGCTTGGAATCAGATGCAGGGTATCAGATGCGGTGAATCAGAGGCGGGGAATCAGAGCTGGGGAATCAGAGGTGGGGAATCAGATTTGGGGAATCAGAGGTGGGGACTTAGATATTGGGAAACAGAGGCGGGGAATCAGAGGCGGGGAAACAGAGGCGGGGAATCAGATATGGGGAATCAGAGGTGGGGAATCAGAGGCAGGGAATCAGATATGCGGAATCAGAGATGGGGAATCAGAGGCAGGGAATCAGAATCAGAAGCAGGGAATCAGAGGCCGGGAATCAGAGGCCGGAATCAGATGCTGGGAATCAGAGGCCTGGAATCAGAGGCGGGGAATCAGAGGCAGGGAATCAGATGCGGGGAATCAGAGGCGGGGAATCAGAGCTGGGGAATCAGAGGCGGGGTATTAGATTTGGGGAATCAGAGGCGGGGAATCAGATATGGGGAAACAGAGGTGGGGAATCAGAGGCGGGGAAACAGAGGCAGGGAATCAGATATGGGGAATCAGAGGTGGGGCATCAGAGGTTGTGAATCACAGATGGGGAATCATAGGCGGGGAATCAGAGGCAGGGAATAAGACGCGGGGAATCAGAGGCGGGGATTCAGAGCTGGGGAATCAGAAGCGGGGAATCAGAATTGGGGAATCAGAGGCGGGGAATCAGAGGCAGGGAATCAGAGGCGGGGAATAAGAGGCAGGGAATCAGAGGCAGGGAATCAGAGGCGGGGAATAAGAGGCAGGGAATCAGACGCGGGGAATCTGAGGCGGGGAATCAGAGCTGGGGAATCAGAGGTGGGGAATCAGAGTTGGGGAATCAGAGGCAGGGAATTGGATGTGCGGAATCAGAGATGGGGAATCAGAGGTGGGGAATCAGAGGCGGTGAATCAGAGATGGGGAATCAGAGGCGGGGAATCAGAGGCAGGAAATCAGACACGGGGATTCAGAGGCTGGGAATCAGACGGGGGGAATCAAAGGCGGGGAATCAGAGCTGGGGAATCTGAGGCAGGGAATCAGAGTTGGGGATTCAGAGGCGGGGAATCAGATATGGGGAAACAGAGGCGGGGAATCAGAGGCGGGCAAACAGAGGCGGGGAATTAGATATGGGGAATCAGAGGTAGGGAATCAGAGGTGGTGAATCAGTGATGGGGAATCACAGGCGGGGAATCAGAGGCAGGGAATAGAACGCGGGGAATCAGAGGCAGGGAATCAGAGCTGGGGAATCAGAGGCGGAGAATCATAGTTGGGAATCAGAGGCGGGAATCAGATATGGGGAAACAGAGGCGGGGAATCGGAGGCGGGGAAACAGAGGCGGGGAATCAGATATGGGGAATCGGATGCAGGGAATCAGAGGCGGGGAATCAGAGCTGGGGAATCAGAGGCGGGGAATCAGAGTTGGGGCATCAGAGGTGGGGAATTAGATACAGGGAAACAGAGGCGGGGAATCAGAGGCGGGGAAACAGAGGCGGGGAATCAGATATGGGGAATCAGAGGTGGGGAATCAGAGGCAGGGAATCAGATGTGCGGAATCAGAGATGGGGAATCAGAGGCAGGGAATCAGAAGCGGGGAATCAGAGGCCGGGAATCAGAGGCCGGGAATCAGATGCTGGGAATAAGAGGCCGGGAATCAGAGGAGGGGAATCAGAGTCCGGGAATCAGAGATGGGGATTCAGAGGCGGGGAATGAGATATGGAGAATCAGAGGCGGGGAATCAGAGGCGGGGAAACAGAGTTGGGGAATCAGATATGGGGAATCAGAGGTGGCGAATCAAAGGCGGTGAATCAGAGATGGGGAATCAGAGGCAGGGAATCAGAGGCAGGGAATCAGATGCGGGGAATCAGAGGCGGGGAATCAGAGCTGGCGAATCAGAGGCTGGGAATCAGAGGTGGGCAATCAGAGGCGGGGAATCAGATATGGGGAATCAGAGGCGGGGAATCAGAGGCGGGGAAACAGAGGCGGGGAATCAAATATAGGGAATCAGAGGTGGGGAATCAGAGGTTGTGAATCAGAGATGGGGAATCAAGGCGGGGAATCAGAGGCAGGGAATCAGACGCGGGGAATCAGAGGCGGGGATTCAGAGCTGGGGAATCAGAGGCGGGGAATCAGAGTTGGGGAATCAGAGGCAGGGAATCAGATATGGGGAATCAGAGGCGGGGAATCAGAGGCCGGGAATCAGATATGGGGAAACAGAGGCGGGGAATCCGAGGCGGGGAAACAGAGGCGGGGAATCAGATATGGGGAATCAGAGGTGGGGAATCAGAGGTTGGGAATCAGAGGCAGGGAATCAGAGGCTTGGAATCAGATGCAGGGTATCAGATGCGGGGAATCAGAGGCGGGGAATCAGAGCTGGGGAATCAGAGGTGGGGAATCAGATTTGGGGAATCAGAGGTGGGGACTTTGATATTGGGAAACAGAGGCGGGGAATCAGAGGCGGGGAAACAGAGGCGGGGAATCAGATATTGGGAATCAGAGGTGGGGAATCAGAGGCAGGGAATCAGATGTGCGGAATCAGAGATGGGGAATCAGAGGCAGGGAATCAGAATCAGAAGCGGGGAATCAGAGGCCGGGAATCAGAGGCCGGGAAACAGATGCTGGGAATAAGAGGCCGGGAATTAGAGGTGGGGAATCAGAGTCCGGGAATCAGAGATGGGGATTCAGAGGCGGGGAATGAGATATGGAGAATCAGAGGCGGGGAATCAGAGGCCGGGAAACAGAGGTGGGGAATCAGATATGGGGAATCAGAGGTGGCGAATCAAAGGCGGTGAATCAGAGATGGGGAATCAGAGGCGGGGAATCAGAGGCAGGGAATCAGATGCGGGGAATCAGAGGCGGGGAATCAGAGCTGGCGAATCAGAGGCGGGGAATCAGAGGTGGGCAATCAGAGGCGGGGAATCAGATATGGGGAATCAGAGGCGGGGAATCAGAGGCGGGGAAACAGAGGCGGGGAATCAAATATAGGGAATCAGAGGTGGGGAATCAGAGGTTGTGAATCAGAGATGGGGAATCAAGGCGGGGAATCAGAGGCAGGGAATCAGACACGGGGAATCAGAGGCGGGGATTCCGAGCTGGGGAATCAGAGGCAGGGAATCAGAGTTGGGGAATCAGAGGCAGGGAATCAGATATGGGGAATCAGAGGCGGGGAATCAGAGGCGGGGAAACAGAGGCGGGGAATCAGAGGCGGAGAATCAGAGGCAGGGAATCAGAGACGGGGAATCAGAGGCGGGGATTCAGAGATGGGGAATCAGAGGCGGGGAATCAGAGGCAGGGAATCGGACGCCGGGAATCAGAGTCGGGGAATCAGAGCTGGGGAATCAGAGGCGGGGAATCAGAGTTGGGGAATCAGAGGCAGGGATTCAGATATGGGGAAATAGAGGCGGGGAATCAGATATGGGGAATCAGAGGTGTGGAATCAGAGGTTGGGAATCAGAGGAAGGGAATCAGAGTCGGGGAAACAGAGGCGGGGAATCAGATATGTGGAATCAGAGGTGGCGAATCAAAGGCGGTGAAACAGAGATGGGGAATCAGGGCAGGGAATCAGAGGCAGGGAATCAAACACGGGGAATCAGAGCTGGGGAATCAGAGGTGGGGAATCAGAGTTGGGAATCAGAGGCGGGGAATCAGAGGCGGGGAAACAGAGGCGGGGAATCAGATATGGGGAATCAGAGGTGGGGAATCAGAGGTTGGGAATCAGAGGCATGGAATCAGAGGCGGGGAATCAGAGGCGGGGAATCAGAGGCGGGGAATCAGAGGCCGGGAATCAGATATGGGGAAACAGAGGCGGGGAATCCGAGGCGGGGAAACAGAGGCGGGGAATCAGATATGGGGAATCAGAGGTGGGGAATCAGAGGTTGGGAATCAGAGGCAGGGAATCAGAGGCTTGGAATCAGATGCAGGGAATCAGATGCGGGGCATCAGAGGCGGGGAATCAGAGCTGGGGAATCAGAGGTGGGGAATCAGATTTGGGGAATCAGAGGTGGGGACTTAGATGTTGGGAAACAGAGGCGGGGAATCAGAGGCGGGGAAACAGAGGTGGGGAATCAGATATGGGGAATCAGAGGTGGGGAATCAGAGGCAGGGAATCAGATGTGCGGAATCAGAGATAGGGAATCAGAGGCAGGGAATCAGAATCAGAAGCAGGGAATCAGAGGCCGGGAATCAGAGGCCGGAATCAGATGATGGGAATCAGAGGCCTGGAATCAGAGGCGGGGAATCAGAGGCAGGGAATCAGATGCGGGGAATCAGAGGCGGGGAATCAGAGCTGGGGAATCAGAGGCAGGGTATTAGAGTTGGGGAATCAGAGGCGGGGAATCAGATATGGGGAAACAGAGGTAGGGAATCAGAGGCGGGGAAACAGAGGCAGGGAATCAGATATGGGGAATCAGAGGCGGGGAATCAGAGGTGGGGAAACATAGGCAGGGAATCGGATGTGCGGAATCAGAGATGGGGAATCAGAGGCCGGGAATCAGAGGTGGTGAATCAGAGATGGGGAATCAGAGGCGGGGAATCAGAGGCAGGGTATCAGAGGCGGGGAATCAGAGGTGGGCAATCAGAGGAGGGGAATCAGATATGGGGAATCAGAGGCGGGGAATCAGAGGCGGGGAAACAGAGGCGGGGAATCATATATGGGGAATCAGAGGAGGGGCATCAGAGGTTGTGAATCACAGATGGGGAATCAGAGGCGGGGAATCAGAGGCAGGGAATCAGACGCGGGGAATCAGAGGCGGGGATTCAGAGCTGGGGAATCAGAAGCGGGGAATCAGAGTTGGGGAATCAGAGGCGGGGAATCAGATATGGGGAATCAGAGGCAGGGAATCAGAGGCGGGGAATAAGAGGCATGGAATCAGACGCGGGGAATCTGAGGCGGGGAATCAGAGCTGGGGAATCAGAGGTGGGGAATCAGAGTTGGGGAATCAGAGGCAGGGAATTGGATGTGCGTAATCAGAGATGGGGAATCAGAGGTGGGGAATCAGAGGCGGTGAATCAGAGATGGGGAATCAGAGGCGGGGAATCAGAGGCAGGAAATCAGACACGGGGATTCAGAGGCTGGGAATCAGACGGGGGGAATCAAAGGCGGGGAATCAGAGCTGGGGAATCTGAGGCAGGGAATCAGAGTTGGGGATTCAGAGGCGGGGAATCAGATATGGGGAAACAGAGGCGGGGAATCAGAGGCGGGCAAACAGAGGTGGTGAATCAGTGATGGGGAATCACAGGCGGGGAATCAGAGGCAGGGAATAGAACGCGGGGAATCAGAGGCAGGGAATCAGAGCTGGGGAATCAGAGGCGGAGAATCATAGTTGGGAATCAGAGGCGGGAATCAGATATGGGGAAACAGAGGCGGGGAATCAGAGGCGGGGAAACAGAGGCGGGGAATCAGAGCTGGGGAATCAGAGGCGGGGAATCAGAGTTGGGGCATCAGAGGTGGGGAATTAGATATAGGGAAACAGAGGCGGGGAATCAGAGGCGGGGAAACAGAGGCGGGGAATCAGATATGGGGAATCAGAGGTGGGGAATCAGAGGCAGGGAATCAGATGTGCGGAATCAGAGATGGGGAATCAGAGGCAGGGAATCAGAAGCGGGGAATCAGAGGCCGGGAATCAGAGGCCGGGAATCAGATGCTGGGAATAAGTGGCCGGGAATCAGAGGAGGGGAATCAGAGTCCGGGAATCAGAGATGGGGATTCAGAGGCGGGGAATGAGATATGGAGAATCAGAGGCGGGGAATCAGAGGCGGGGAAACAGAGTTGGGGAATCAGATATGGGGAATCAGAGTAGGCGAATCAAATGCGGTGAATCAGAGATGGGGAATCAGAGGCAGGGAATCAGAGGCAGGGAATCAGATGCGGGGAATCAGAGGCGGGGAATCAGAGCTGGCGAATCAGAGGCTGGGAATCAGAGGTGGGCAATCAGAGGCGGGGAATCAGATATGGGGAATTAGAGGCGGGGAATCAGAGGCGGGGAAACAGAGGCGGGGAATCAAATATAGGGAATCAGAGGTGGGGAATCAGAGGTTGTGAATCAGAGATGGGGAATCAAGGTGGGGAATCAGAGGCAGGGAATCAGACGCGGGGAATCAGAGGCGGGGATTCAGAGCTGGGGAATCAGAGGCGGGGAATCAGAGTTGGGGAATCAGAGGCAGGGAATCAGATATGGGGAATCTGAGGCGGGGAATCAGAGGCCGGGAATCAGATATGGGGAAACAGAGGCGGGGAATCCGAGGCGGGGAAACAGAGGCGGGGAATCACATATGGGGAATCAGAGGTGGGGAATCAGAGGTTGGGAATCAGAGGCAGGGAATCAGAGGCTTGGAATCAGATGCAGGGTATCAGATGCGGGGAATCAGAGGCGGGGAATCAGAGCTGGGGAATCAGAGGTGGGGAATCAGATTTGGGGAATCAGAGGTGGGGACTTAGATATTGGGAAACAGAGGCGGGGAATCAGAGGCGGGGAAACAGAGGCGGGGAATCAGATATGGGGAATCAGAGGTGGGGAATCAGAGGCAGGGAATCAGATGTGCGGAATCAGAGATGGGGAATCAGAGGCAGGGAATCAGAATCAGAAGCAGGGAATCAGAGGCCGGGAATCAGAGGCCGGAATCAGATGTTTGGAATCAGAGGCCTGGAATCAGAGGCGGGGAATCAGAGGCAGGGAATCAGATGCGGGGAATCAGAGGCGGGGAATCAGAGCTGGGGAATCAGAGGCGGGGTATTAGAGTTGGGGAATCAGAGGCGGGGAATCAGATATGGGGAAACAGAGGTGGGGAATCAGAGGCGGGGAAACAGAGGCAGGGAATCAGATATGGGGAATCAGAGGTGGGGCATCAGAGGTTGTGAATCACAGATGGGGAATCATAGGCGGGGAATCAGAGGCAGGGAATAAGACGCGGGGAATCAGAGGCGGGGATTCAGAGCTGGGGAATCAGAAGCGGGGAATCAGAGTTGGGGAATCAGAGGCGGGGAATCAGAGGCAGGGAATCAGACGCGGGGAATCTGAGGCGGGGAATCAGAGCTGGGGAATCAGAGGTGGGGAATCAGAGTTGGGGAATCAGAGGCAGGGAATTGGATGTGCGGAATCAGAGAGGGGGAATCAGAGGTGGGGAATCAGAGGCGGTGAATCAGAGATGGGGAATCAGAGGTGGGGAATCAGAGGCAGGAAATCAGACACGGGGATTCAGAGGCTGGGAATCAGACGGGGGGAATCAAAGGCGGGGAATCAGAGCTGGGGAATCTGAGGCAGGGAATCAGAGTTGGGGATTCAGAGGCGGGGAATCAGATATGGGGAAACAGAGGCGGGGAATCAGAGGCGGGCAAACAGAGGCGGGGAATTAGATATGGGGAATCAGAGGTAGGGAATCAGAGGTGGTGAATCAGTGATGGGGAATCACAGGCGGGGAATCAGAGGCAGGGAATAGAACGCGGGGAATCAGAGGCAGGGAATCAGAGCTGGGGAATCAGAGGAGGGGATTCATAGTTGGGAATCAGAGGCGGGAATCAGATATGGGGAAACAGAGGCGGGGAATCAGAGGCGGTGAAACAGAGGCGGGGAATCAGATATGGGGAATCGGATGCAGGGAATCAGAGGCGGGGAATCAGAGCTGGGGAATCAGAGGCGGGGAATCAGAGTTGGGGCATCAGAGGTGGGGAATTAGATATAGGGAAACAGAGGCGGGGAATCAGAGGCGGGGAAACAGAGGCGGGGAATCAGATATGGGGAATCAGAGGTGGGGAATCAGAGGCAGGGAATCAGATGTGCGGAATCAGAGATGGGGAATAAGAGGCAGGGAATCAGAATCAGAAGCGGGGAATCAGAGGCCGGGAATCAGAGGCCGGGAATCAGATGCTGGGAATGAGGCCGGGAATCAGAGGTGGGGAATCAGATATGGGGAATAAGAGGTGGCGAATCAAAGGCGGTGAATCAGAGATGGGGAATCAGAGGCGGGGAATCAGAGGCAGGGAATCAGATGCGGGGAATCAGAGGCGGGGAATCAGAGCTGGCGAATCAGAGGCTGGGAATCAGAGGTGGGCAATCAGAGGCGGAGAATCAGATATGGGGAATCAGAGGCGGGGAATCAGAGGCGGGGAAACAGAGGCGGGGAATCAAATATAGGGAATCAGAGGTGGGGAATCAGAGGTTGTGAATCAGAGATGGGGAATCAAGGCGGGGAAACAGAGGCAGGGAATCAGACGCGGGGAATCAGAGGCGGGGATTCAGAGCTGGGGAATCAGAGGCGGGGAATCAGAGTTGGGGAATCAGAGGCAGGGAATCAGATATGGGGAATCAGAGGCGGGGAATCAGAGGCGGGGAAACAGAGGCGGGGAATCAGATGTGGGGAATCAGATATGGGGAAACAGAGGCGGGGAATCCGAGGCGGGGAAACAGAGGCGGGGAATCAGATATGGGGAATCAGAGGTGGGGAATCAGAGGTTGGGAATCAGAGGCAGGGAATCAGAGGCTTGGAATCAGATGCAGGGAATCAGATGCGGGGCATCAGAGGCGGGGAATCAGAGCTGGGGAATCAGAGGTGTGGAATCAGATTTGGGGAATCAGAGGTGGGGACTTAGATATTGGGAAACAGAGGCGGGGAATCAGAGGCGGGGAAACAGAGGTGGGGAATCAGATATGGGGAATCAGAGGTGGGGAATCAGAGGCAGGGAATCAGATGTGCGGAATCAGAGATAGGGAATCAGAGGCAGGGAATCAGAATCAGAAGCAGGGAATCAGAGGCCGGGAATCAGAGGCCGGAATCAGATGATGGGAATCAGAGGCCTGGAATCAGAGGCGGGGAATCAGAGGCAGGGAATCAGATGCGGGGAATCAGAGGCGGGGAATCAGAGCTGGAGAATCAGAGGCGGGGTATTAGAGTTGGGGAATCAGAGGCGGGGAATCAGATATGGGGAAACAGAGGTAGGGAATCAGAGGCGGGGAAACAGAGGCAGGGAATCAGATATGGGGAATCAGAGGCGGGGAATCAGAGGTGGGGAAACATAGGCAGGGAATCGGATGTGCGGAATCAGAGATGGGGAATCAGAGGCCGGGAATCAGAGGTGGTGAATCAGAGATGGGGAATCAGAGGCGGGGAATCAGAGGCAGGGTATCAGACGCGGGGAATCAGAGGTGGGCAATCAGAGGCGGTGAATCAGATATGGGGAATCAGAGGCGGGGAAACAGAGGCGGGGAATCAGATATGGGGAATCAGAGGTGGGGCATCAGAGGTTGTGAATCACAGATGGGGAATCAAAGGCGGGGAATCAGAGGCAGGGAATCAGACGCGGGGAATCAGAGGCGGGGATTCAGAGCTGGGGAATCAGAAGCGGGGAATCAGAGTTGGGGAATCAGAGGCGGGGAATCAGATATGGGGAATCAGAGGCAGGGAATCAGAGGCGGGGAGTAAGAGGCAGGGAATCAGACGTGGGGAATCTGAGGCGGGGAATCAGAGCTGGGGAATCAGAGGTGGGGAATCAGAGTTGGGGAATCAGAGGCAGGGAATTGGATGTGCGGAATCAGAGAGGGGGAATCAGAGGTGGGGAATCAGAAGCGGTGAATCAGAGATGGGGAATCAGAGGCGGGGAATCAGAGGCAGGAAATCAGACACGGGGATTCAGAGGCTGGGAATCAGACGGGGGGAATCAAAGGCGGGGAATCAGAGCTGGGGAATCTGAGGCAGGGAATCAGAGTTGGGGATTCAGAGGCGGGGAATCAGATATGGGGAAACAGAGGCGGGGAATCAGAGGCGGGCAAACAGAGGAGGGGAATTAGATATGGGGAATCAGAGGTAGGGAATCAGAGGTGGTGAATCAGTGATGGGGAATCACAGGCGGGGAATCAGAGGCAGGGAATAGAACGCGGGGAATCAGAGGCAGGGAATCAGAGCTTGGGAATCAGAGGCGGAGAATCATAGTTGGGAATCAGAGGCGGGAATCAGATATGTGGAAACAGAGGCGGGGAATCAGAGGCGGGGAAACAGAGGCGGGGAATCAGATATGGGGAATCGGATGCAGGGAATCAGAGGCGGGGAATCAGAGCTGGGGAATCAGAGGCGGGGAATCAGAGTTGGGGCATCAGAGGTGGGGAATTAGATATAGGGAAACAGAGGCGGGGAATCAGAGGCGGGGAAACAGAGGCGGGGAATCAGATATGGGGAATCAGAGGTGGGGAATCAGAGGCAGGGAATCAGATGTGCGGAATCAGAGATGGGGAATCAGAGGCAGGGAATCAGAAGCGGGGAATCAGAGGCCGGGAATCAGAGGCCGGGAATCAGATGCTGGGAATAAGAGGCCGGGAATCAGAGGAGGGGAATCAGAGTCCGGGAATCAGAGATGGGGATTCAGAGGCGGGGAATGAGATATGGAGAATCAGAGGCGGGGAATCAGAGGCGGGGAAACAGAGTTGGGGAATCAGATATGGGGAATCAGAGGTGGCGAATCAAAGGCGGTGAATCAGAGATGGGGAATCAGAGGCAGGGAATCAGAGGCAGGGAATCAGATGCGGGGAATCAGAGGCGGGGAATCAGAGCTGGCGAATCAGAGGCTGGGAATCAGAGGTGGGCAATCAGAGGCGGGGAATCAGATATGGGGAATCAGAGGCGGGGAATCAGAGGCGGGGAAACAGAGGCGGGGAATCAAATATAGGGAATCAGAGGTGGGGAATCAGAGGTTGTGAATCAGAGATGGGGAATCAAGGCGGGGAATCAGAGGCAGGGAATCAGACGCGGGGAATCAGAGGCGGGGATTCAGAGCTGGGGAATCAGAGGCGGGGAATCAGAGTTGGGGAATCAGAGGCAGGGAATCAGATATGGGGAATCAGAGGCGGGGAATCAGAGGCCGGGAATCAGATATGGGGAAACAGAGGCGGGGAATCCGAGGCGGGGAAACAGAGGCGGGGAATCAGATATGGGGAATCAGAGGTGGGGAATCAGAGGTTGGGAATCAGAGGCAGGGAATCAGAGGCTTGGAATCAGATGCAGGGTATCAGATGCGGGGAATCAGAGGCGGGGAATCAGAGCTGGGGAATCAGAGGTGGGGAATCAGATTTGGGGAATCAGAGGTGGGGACTTTGATATTGGGAAACAGAGGCGGGGAATCAGAGGCGGGGAAACAGAGGCGGGGAATCAGATATGGGGAATCAGAGGTGGGGAATCAGAGGCAGGGAATCAGATGTGCGGAATCAGAGATGGGGAATCAGAGGCAGGGAATCAGAATCAGAAGCAGGGAATCAGAGGCCGGGTATCAGAGGCCGGAATCAGATGCTGGGAATCAGAGGCCTGGAATCAGAGGCGGGGAATCAGAGGCAGGGAATCAGATGCGGGGAATCAGAGGCGGGGAATCAGAGCTGGGGAATCAGAGGCGGGGTATTAGAGTTGGGGAATCAGAGGCGGGGAATCAGATATGGGGAAACAGAGGTGGGGAATCAGAGGCGGGGAAACAGAGGCAGGGAATCAGATATGGGGAATCAGAGGTGGGGCATCAGAGGTTGTGAATCACAGATGGGGAATCAGAGGCGGGGAATCAGAGGCAGGGAACAAGACGCGGGGAATCAGAGGCGGGGATTCAGAGCTGGGGAATCAGAAGCGGGGAATCAGAGTTGGGGAATCAGAGGCGGGGAATCAGATATGGGGAATCAGAGGCAGGGAATCAGAGGCGGGGAATCAGAGGCAGGGAATCAGACGCGGGGAATCTGAGGCGGGGAATCAGAGCTGGGGAATCAGAGGTGGGGAATCAGAGTTGGGGAATCAGAGGCAGGGAATTGGATGTGCGGAATCAGAGAGGGGGAATCAGAGGTGGGGAATCAGAGGCGGTGAATCAGAGATGGGGAATCAGAGGCGGGGAATCAGAGGCAGGAAATCAGACACGGGGATTCAGAGGCTGGGAATCAGACGGGGGGAATCAAAGGCGGGGAATCAGAGCTGGGGAATCTGAGGCAGGGAATCAGAGTTGGGGATTCAGAGGCGGGGAATCAGATATGGGGAAACAGAGGCGGGGAATCAGAGGCGGGCAAACAGAGGCGGGGAATTAGATATGGGGAATCAGAGGTCGGGAATCAGAGGTGGTGAATCAGTGATGGGGAATCACAGGCGGGGAATCAGAGGCAGGGAATAGAACGCGGGAAATCAGAGGCAGGGAATCAGAGCTGGGGAATCAGAGGAGGGGATTCATAGTTGGGAATCAGAGGCGGGAATCAGATATGGGGAAACAGAGGCGGGGAATCAGAGGCGGTGAAACAGAGGCGGGGAATCAGATATGGGGAATCGGATGCAGGGAATCAGAGGCGGGGAATCAGAGCTGGGGAATCAGAGGCGGGGAATCAGAGTTGGGGCATCAGAGGTGGGGAATTAGATATAGGGAAACAGAGGCGGGGAATCAGAGGCGGGGAAACAGAGGCGGGGAATCAGATATGGGGAATCAGAGGTGGGGAATCAGAGGCAGGGAATCAGATGTGCGGAATCAGAGATGGGGAATAAGAGGCAGGGAATCAGAATCAGAAGCGGGGAATCAGAGGCCGGGAATCAGAGGCCGGGAATCAGATGCTGGGAATAAGAGGCCGGGAATCAGAGGTGGGGAATCAGATATGGGGAATCAGAGGTGGCGAATCAAAGGCGGTGAATCAGAGATGGGGAATCAGAGGCGGGGAATCAGAGGCAGGGAATCAGATGCGGGGAATCAGAGGCGGGGAATCAGAGCTGGCGAATCAGAGGCTGGGAATCAGAGGTGGGCAATCAGAGGCGGGGAATCAGATATGGGGAATCAGAGGCGGGGAATCAGAGGCGGGGAAACAGAGGCGGGGAATCAAATATAGGGAATCAGAGGTGGGGAATCAGAGGTTGTGAATCAGAGATGGGGAATCAAGGCGGGGAAACAGAGGCAGGGAATCAGACGCGGGGAATCAGAGGCGGGGATTCAGAGCTGGGGAATCAGAGGCGGGGAATCAGAGTTGGGGAATCAGAGGCAGGGAATCAGATATGGGGAATCAGAGGCGGGGAATCAGAGGCGGGGAAACAGAGGCGGGGAATCAGATGTGGGGAATCAGATATGGGGAAACAGAGGTGGGGAATCCGAGGCGGGGAAACAGAGGCGGGGAATCAGATATGGGGATTCAGAGGTGGGGAATCAGAGGTTGGGAATCAGAGGCAGGGAATCAGAGGCTTGGAATCAGATGCAGGGAATCAGATGCGGGGCATCAGAGGCGGGGAATCAGAGCTGGGGAATCAGAGGTGGGGAATCAGATTTGGGGAATCAGAGGTGGGGACTTAGATATTGGGAAACAGAGGCGGGGAATCAGAGGCGGGGAAACAGAGGTGGGGAATCAGATATGGGGAATCAGAGGTGGGGAATCAGAGGCAGGGAATCAGATGTGCGGAATCAGAGATAGGGAATCAGAGGCAGGGAATCAGAGGCCGGGAATCAGAGGCCGGAATCAGATGATGGGAATCAGAGGCCTGGAATCAGAGGCGGGGAATCAGAGGCAGGGAATCAGATGCGGGGAATCAGAGGCGGGGAATCATAGCTGGGGAATCAGAGGCGGGGTATTAGAGTTGGGGAATCAGAGGCGGGGAATCAGATATGGGGAAACAGAGGTAGGGAATCAGAGGCGGGGAAACAGAGGCAGGGAATCAGATATGGGGAATCAGAGGCGGGGAATCAGAGGTGGGGAAACATAGGCAGGGAATCGGATGTGCGGAATCAGAGATGGGGAATCAGAGGCCGGGAATCAGAGGTGGTGAATCAGAGATGGGGAATCAGAGGCGGGGAATCAGAGGCAGGGTATCAGACGCGGGGAATCAGAGGTGGGCAATCAGAGGCGGGGAATCAGATATGGGGAATCAGAGGTGGGGAAACAGAGGCGGGGAATCAGATATGGGGAATCAGAGGTGGGGCATCAGAGGTTGTGAATCACAGATGCCGAATCAGAGGCGGGGAATCAGAGGCAGGGAATCAGACGCGGGGAATCAGAGGCGGGGATTCAGAGCTGGGGAATCAGAAGCGGGGAATCAGAGTTGGGGAATCAGAGGCGGGGAATCAGATATGGGGAATCAGAGGCAGGGAATCAGAGGCGGGGAATAAGAGGCAGGGAATCAGACGCGGGGAATCTGAGGCGGGGAATCAGAGCTGGGGAATCAGAGGTGGGGAATCAGAGTTGGGGAATCAGAGGCAGGGAATTGGATGTGCGGAATCAGAGATGGGGAATCAGAGGTGGGGAATCAGAGGCGGTGAATCAGAGATGGGGAATCAGAGGCGGGGAATCAGAGGCAGGAAATCAGACACGGGGATTCAGAGGCTGGGAATCAGACGGGGGGAATCAAAGGCGGGGAATCAGAGCTGGGGAATCTGAGGCAGGGAATCAGAGTTGGGGATTCAGAGGCGGGGAATCAGATATGGGGAAACAAAGGCGGGGAATCAGAGGCGGGCAAACAGAGGCGGGGAATTAGATATGGGGAATCAGAGGTAGGGAATCAGAGGTGGTGAATCAGTGATGGGGAATCACAGGCGGGGTATAAGAGGCAGGGAATAGAACGCGGAGAATCATAGTTGGGAATCAGAGGCGGGAATCAGATATGGGGAAACAGAGGCGGGGAATCAGAGGCGGGGAAACAGAGGCGGGGAATCAGATATGGGGAATCGGATGCAGGGAATCAGAGGCGGGGAATCAGAGCTGGGGAATCAGAGGTGGGGAATCAGAGTTGGGGCATCAGAGGTGGGGAATTAGATATAGGGAAACAGAGGCGGGGAATCAGAGGCGGGGAAACAGAGGCGGGGAATCAGATATGGGGAATCAGAGGTGGGGAATCAGAGGCAGGGAATCAGATGTACGGAATCAGAGATGGGGAATCAGAGGCAGGGAATCAGAAGCGGGGAATCAGAGGCCGGGAATCAGAGGCCGGGAATCAGATGCTGGGAATAAGAGGCCGGGAATCAGAGGAGGGGAATCAGAGTCCGGGAATCAGAGATGGGGATTCAGAGGCGGGGAATGAGATCTGGAGAATCAGAGGCGGGGAATCAGAGGCGGGGAAACAGAGTTGGGGAATCAGATATGGGGAATCAGAGGTGGCGAATCAAAGGCGGTGAATCAGAGATGGGGAATCAGAGGCAGGGAATCAGAGGCAGGGAATCAGATGCGGGGAATCAGAGGCGGGGAATCAGAGCTGGCGAATCAGAGGCTGGGAATCAGAGGTGGGCAATCAGAGGCGGGGAATCAGATATGGGGAATCAGAGGCGGGGAATCAGAGGCGGGGAAACAGAGGCGGGGAATCAAATATAGGGAATCAGAGGTGGGGAATCAGAGGTTGTGAATCAGAGATGGGGAATCAAGGCGGGGAATCAGAGGCAGGGAATCAGACGCGGGGAATCAGAGGCGGGGATTCAGAGCTGGGGAATCAGAGGCGGGGAATCAGAGTTGGGGAATCAGAGGCAGGGAATCAGATATGGGGAATCAGAGGCGGGGAATCAGAGGCCGGGAATCAGATATGGGGAAACAGAGGCGGGGAATCCGAGGCGGGGAAACAGAGGCGGGGAATCAGATATGGGGAATCAGAGGTGGGGAATCAGAGGTTGGGAATCAGAGGCAGGGAATCAGAGGCTTGGAATCAGATGCAGGGTATCAGATGCGGGGAATCAGAGGCGGGGAATCAGAGCTGGGGAATCAGAGGTGGGGAATCAGATTTGGGGAATCACAGGTGGGGACTTTGATATTGGGAAACAGAGGCGGGGAATCAGAGGCGGGGAAACAGAGGCGGGGAATCAGATATGGGGAATCAGAGGTGGGCAATCAGAGGCAGGGAATCAGATGTGCGGAATCAGAGATGGGGAATCAGAGGCAGGGAATCAGAATCAGAAGCAGGGAATCAGAGGCCGGGAATCAGAGGCCGGAATCAGATGCTGGGAATCAGAGGCCTGGAATCAGAGGCGGGGAATCAGAGGCAGGGAATCAGATGCGGGGAATCAGAGGCGGGGAATCAGAGCTGGGGAATCAGAGGCGGGGTATTAGAGTTGGGGAATCAGAGGCGGGGAATCAGATATGGGGAAACAGAGGTGGGGAATAAGAGGCGGGGAAACAGAGGCAGGGAATCAGATATGGGGAATCAGAGGTGGGGCATCAGAGGTTGTGAATCACAGATGGGGAATCAGAGGCGGGGAATCAGAGGCAGGGAATAAGACGCGGGGAATCAGAGGCGGGGATTCAGAGCTGGGGAATCAGAAGCGGGGAATCAGAGTTGGGGAATCAGAGGCGGGGAATCAGATATGGGGAATCAGAGGCAGGGAATCAGAGGCGGGGAATCAGAGGCAGGGAATCAGATGCGGGGAATCTGAGGCGGGGAATCAGAGCTGGGGAATCAGAGGTGGGGAATCAGAGTTGGGGAATCAGAGGCAGGGAACTGGATGTGCGGAATCAGAGAGGGGGAATCAGAGGTGGGGAATCAGAGGCGGTGAATCAGAGATGGGGAATCAGAGGCGGGGAATCAGAGGCAGGAAATCAGACACGGGGATTCAGAGGCTGGGAATCAGACGGGGGGAATCAAAGGCGGGGAATCAGAGCTGGGGAATCTGAGGCAGGGAATCAGAGTTGGGGATTCAGAGGCGGGGAATCAGATTTGGGGAAACAGAGGCGGGGAATCAGAGGCGGGCAAACAGAGGCGGGGAATTAGATATGGGGAATCAGAGGTAGGGAATCAGAGGTGGTGAATCAGTGATGGGGAATCACAGGCGGGGAATCAGAGGCAGGGAATAGAACGCGGGGAATCAGAGGCAGGGAATCAGAGCTGGGGAATCAGAGGAGGGGATTCATAGTTGGGAATCAGAGGCGGGAATCAGATATGGGGAAACAGAGGCGGGGAATCAGAGGCGGTGAAACAGATGCGGGGAATCAGATATGGGGAATCGGATGCAGGGAATCAGAGGCGGGGAATCAGAGCTGGGGAATCAGAGGCGGGGAATCAGAGTTGGGGCATCAGAGGTGGGGAATTAGATATAGGGAAACAGAGGCGGGGAATCAGAGGCGGGGAAACAGAGGCGGGGAATCAGATATGGGGAATCAGAGGTGGGGAATCAGAGGCAGGGAATCAGATGTGCGGAATCAGAGATGGGGAATAAGAGGCAGGGAATCAGAATCAGAAGCGGGGAATCAGAGGCCGGGAATCAGAGGCCGGGAATCAGATGCTGGGAATAAGAGGCCGGGAATCAGAGGTGGGGAATCAGATATGGGGAATCAGAGGTGGCGAATCAAAGGCGGTGAATCAGAGATGGGGAATCAGAGGCGGGGAATCAGAGGCAGGGAATCAGATGCGGGGAATCAGAGGCGGGGAATCAGAGCTGGCGAATCAGAGGCTGGGAATCAGAGGTGGGCAATCAGAGGCGGGGAATCAGATATGGGGAATCAGAGGCGGGGAATCAGAGGCGGGGAAACAGAGGCGGGGAATCAAATATAGGGAATCAGAGGTGGGGAATCAGAGGTTGTGAATCAGAGATGGGGAATCAAGGCGGGGAATCAGAGGCAGGGAATCAAACGCGGGGAATCAGAGGCGGGGATTCAGAGCTGGGGAATCAGAGGCGGGGAATCAGAGTTGGGGAATCAGAGGCAGGGAATCAGATATGGGGAATCAGAGGCGGGGAATCAGAGGCGGGGAAACAGAGGCGGGGAATCAGATGTGGGGAATCAGAGGTGGGGAATCAGGGGCAGGGAATCAGTGGCAGGGAATCAGAGGCGGGGAATCAGAGGCGGGGAATCAAAGGCAGGGAATCAGACACGGGGAATCAGAGGCGGGGAATCAGAGATGGGGAATCAGAGGCGGGGAATCAGAGGCAGGGAATCGTATGCCGGGAATCAGAGTCGGGGAATCAGAGCTGGGGAATCAGAGGCGGGGAATCAGAGTTGGGGAATCAGAGGCGGGGAATCAGATATGGGGAAATAGAGGCGGGGAATCAGATATGGGGAATCAGAGGTGTGGAATCAGAGGTTGGGAATCAGAGGCAGGGAATCAGAGTCGGGGAAACTGAGGCGGGGAATCAGATATGGGGAAGCAGAGGTGGCGAATCAAAGGCGGTGAAACAGAGATGGGGAATCAGGGCAGGGAATCAGAGGCAGGGAATCAAACACGGGGAATCAGAGCTGGGGAATCAGAGGCGGGGAATCAGAGTTGGGAATCAGAGGCGGGGAATCAGAGGCGGGGAAACAGAGGCGGGAATCAGATATGGGGAATCAGAGGTGGGGAATCCGAGGTTGGGAATCAGAGGCAGGGAATCAGAGGCGGAAAATCAGAGGCGGGGAATCAGAGGAAGGGAATCAGATGTGCGGAATCGGAGATGGGGAATCAGAGGCAGGGAATCAGAGGCGGGGAATCAGAGGCGGGGAATCAGAGGCCGGGAATCAGATATGGGGAAACAGAGGCGGGGAATCCGAGGCGGGGAAACAGAGGCGGGGAATCAGATATGGGGAATCAGAGGTGGGGAATCAGAGGTTGGGAATCAGAGGCAGGGAATCAGAGGCTTGGAATCAGATGCAGGGAATCAGATGCGGGGAATCAGAGGCAGGGAATCAGAGCTGGGGAATCAGAGGTGGGGAATCAGATTTGGGGAATCAGAGGCGGGGACTTAGATATTGGGAAACAGAGGCAGGGAATCAGAGGCGGGGAAACCCAGGCGGGGAATCAGATATGGGGAATCAGAGGTGGGGAATCAGAGGCAAGGAATCAGATGTGCGGAATCAGAGATGGGGAATCAGAGGCAGGGAATCAGAATCAGAAGCAGGGAATCAGAGGCCGGGAATCAGAGGCCGGAATCAGATGCTGGGAATCAGAGGCCTGGAATCAGAGGCGGGGAATCAGAGGCAGGGAATCAGATGCGGGGAATCAGAGGTGGGGAATCAGAGCTGGGGAATCAGAGGCGGGGTATTAGAGTTGGGGAATCAGAGGCGGGGAATCAGATATGGGGAAACAGAGGTGGGGAATCAGACGCGGGGAAACAGAGGCAGGGAATCAGATATGGGGAATCAGAGGCGGGGAATCAGAGGTGGGGAATCATAGGCAGGGAATCGGATGTGCGGAATCAGAGATGGGGAATCAGAGGCTGGGAATCAGAGGTGGTGAATCAGAGATGGGGAATCAGAGGCGGGGAATCAGAGGCAGGGAATCAGACGCGGGGAATCAGAGGTGGGCAATCAGAGGCGGGGAATCAGATATGGGTAATCAGAGGCGGGGAATCAGAGGCGGGGAAACAGAGGCGGGGAATCAGATATGGGGAATCAGAGGTGGGGCATCAGAGGTTGTGAATCACAGATGGGGAATCAGAGGCGGGGAATCAGAGGCAGGGAATCAGACGCGGGGAATCAGAGGCGGGGATTCAGAGGCGGGGAAACAGATATGGGGAATCAGAGGCAGGGAATCAGAGGCGGGAATACAGAGGCGGGGAATCAGATATGGGGAATCAGAGGCGGGGAATCAGAGGCAGGGAATCAGACACGGGGAATCAGAGGCGGGGAAACAGATATGGGGAATCAGAGGCAGGGAATCAGAGGCGGGAAAACAGAGGCGGGGAATCAGATATGGGGAATCAGAGGCGGGGAATCAGAGGCAGGGAATCAGACACGGGGAATCAGAGGCGGGGATTCAGAGATGGGGAATCAGAGGCGGGGAATCAGAGGCGGGAAATCAGAGCTGGGGAATCAGAGGCGGGGAATCAGAGTTGGGGAATCAGAGGCGGCGAAGCAGATATGGGGAAATAGAGGTGGGGAATCAGGTATGGGGAATCAGAGGCGGGGAATCAGATATGGGGAATCAGAGGCTGGGAATCAGAGGGGGGGAAACAGAGGCGGGGAATAAGATATGGGGAATCAGAGGTGGGGAATCAGGGGCGGGGAATCAGTGGCAGGGAATCAGAGGCGGGGAATCAGAGGCGGGGAATCAAAGGAAGGGAATCAGACACGGGGAATTAGAGGTGGGGAATCAGAGATGGGGAATCAGAGGCGGGGAATCACAGGCAGGGAATCAGACGCGGGGAATCAGAGGCGGGGAATCAGAGCTGGGGAATCAGAGGTGGGGAATCAGAGTCGGGGAATCATAGGCAGGGAATCGGTTGTGCGGAATCAGAGATGGGGAATCAGATGTGGGGAATCAGAGGCAGTGAATCAGAGGCGGGGAAACAGAGGCGGGGAATCAAATATAGGGAATCAGAGGTGGGGAATCAGAGGTTGTGAATCAGAGATGGGGAATCAAGGCGGGGAATCAGAGGCAGGGAATCAGACGCGGGGAATCAGAGGCGGGGATTCAGAGCTGGGGAATCAGAGGCGGTGAATCAGAGTTGGGGAATCAGAGGCAGGGAATCAGATATGGGGAATCAGAGGTGGGGAATCAGAGGCGGGGAAACAGAGGCGGGGAATCAGATATGGGGAATCAGAATTGGGGAATCAGGGGCAGGGAATCAGTGGCAGGGAATCAGAGGCGGGGAATCAGAGGCGGGGAATCAGAGGCAGGGAATCAGACACGGGGAATCAGAGGCGGGGAATCAGAGATGGGGAATCAGAGGCGGGGAATCAGAGGCAGGGAATCGGACTCCGGGAATCAGAGTCGGGGAATCAGAGCTGGGGAATCAGAGGCGGGGAATCAGAGTTGGGGAATCAGAGGCGGGGAATCAGATATGGGGAAATAGAGGCGGGGAATCAGATATGGGGAATCAGAGGTGTGGAATCAGAGGTTGGGAATCAGAGGCAGGGAATCAGAGTCGGGGAAACAGAGGCGGGTAATCAGATATGGGGAATCAGAGGTGGCGAATCAAAGGCGGTGAAACAGAGATGGGGAATCAGGGCAGGGAATCAGAGGCAGGGAATCAAACACGGGGAATCAGAGCTGGGGAATCAGAGGCGGGGAATCAGAGTTGGGAATCAGAGGCGGGGAATCAGAGGTGGGGAAACAGAGGCGGGGAATTAGATATGGGGAATCAGAGGTGGGGAATCCGAGGTTGGGAATCAGAGGCAGGGAATCAGAGGCGGAAAATCAGAGGCGGGGAATCAGAGGAAGGGAATCAGATGTGCGGAATCGGAGATGGGGAATCAGAGGCAGGGAATCAGAGGCGGGGAATCAGAGGCGGGGAATCAGAGGCCGGGAATCAGATATGGGGAAACAGAGGCGGGGAATCCGAGGCGGGGAAACAGAGGCGGGGAATCAGATATGGGGAATCAGAGGTGGGGAATCAGATATGGGGAATCAGAGGCGGGGAATCAGAGGCGGGGAAACAGAGGCGGGGAATCAGATGTGGGGAATCAGAGGTGGGGAATCAGGGGCAGGGAATCAGTGGCAGGGAATCAGAGGCGGGGAATCAGAGGCGGGGAATCAAAGGCAGGGAATCAGACACGGGGAATCAGAGGCGGGGAATCAGAGATGGGGAATCAGAGGCGGGGAATCAGAGGCAGGGAATCGTATGCCGGGAATCAGAGTCGGGGAATCAGAGCTGGGGAATCAGAGGCGGGGAATCAGAGTTGGGGAATCAGAGGCGGGGAATCAGATATGGGGAAATAGAGGCGGGGAATCAGATATGGGGAATCAGAGGTGTGGAATCAGAGGTTGGGAATCAGAGGCAGGGAATCAGAGTCGGGGAAACTGAGGCGGGGAATCAGATATGGGGAATCAGAGGTGGCGAATCAAAGGCGGTGAAACAGAGATGGGGAATCAGGGCAGGGAATCAGAGGCAGGGAATCAAACACGGGGAATCAGAGCTGGGGAATCAGAGGCGGGGAATCAGAGTTGGGAATCAGAGGCGGGGAATCAGAGGCGGGGAAACAGAGGCGGGAATCAGATATGGGGAATCAGAGGTGGGGAATCCGAGGTTGGGAATCAGAGGCAGGGAATCAGAGGCGGAAAATCAGAGGCGGGGAATCAGAGGAAGGGAATCAGATGTGCGGAATCGGAGATGGGGAATCAGAGGCAGGGAATCAGAGGCGGGGAATCAGAGGCGGGGAATCAGAGGCCGGGAATCAGATATGGGGAAACAGAGGCGGGGAATCCGAGGCGGGGAAACAGAGGCGGGGAATCAGATATGGGGAATCAGAGGTGGGGAATCAGAGGTTGGGAATCAGAGGCAGGGAATCAGAGGCTTGGAATCAGATGCAGGGAATCAGATGCGGGGAATCAGAGGCGGGGAATCAGAGCTGGGGAATCAGAGGTGGGGAATCAGATTTGGGGAATCAGAGGCGGGGACTTAGATATTGGGAAACAGAGGCGGGGAATCAGAGGCGGGGAAACCCAGGCGGGGAATCAGATATGGGGAATCAGAGGTGGGGAATCAGAGGCAAGGAATCAGATGTGCGGAATCAGAGATGGGGAATCAGAGGCAGGGAATCAGAATCAGAAGCAGGGAATCAGAGGCCGGGAATCAGAGGCCGGAATCAGATGCTGGGAATCAGATGCCTGGAATCAGAGGCGGGGAATCAGAGGCAGGGAATCAGATGCGGGGAATCAGAGGTGGGGAATCAGAGCTGGGGAATCAGAGGCGGGGTATTAGAGTTGGGGAATCAGAGGCGGGGAATCAGATATGGGGAAACAGAGGTGGGGAATCAGACGCGGGGAAACAGAGGCAGGGAATCAGATATGGGGAATCAGAGGCGGGGAATCAGAGGTGGGGAATCATAGGCAGGGAATCGGATGTGCGGAATCAGAGATGGGGAATCAGAGGCTGGGAATCAGAGGTGGTGAATCAGAGATGGGGAATCAGAGGCGGGGAATCAGAGGCAGGGAATCAGACGCGGGGAATCAGAGGCGGGCAATCAGAGGCGGGGAATCAGATATGGGGAATCAGAGGCGGGGAATCAGAGGCGGGGAAACAGAGGCGGGGAATCAGATATGGGGAATCAGAGGTGGGGCATAAGAGGTTGTGAATCACAGATGGGGAATCAGAGGCGGGGAATCAGAGGCAGGGAATCAGACGCGGGGAATCAGAGGCGGGGATTCAGAGGCGGGGAAACAGATATGGGGAATCAGAGGCAGGGAATCAGAGGCGGGAAAACAGAGGCGGGGAATCAGATATGGGGAATCAGAGGCGGGGAATCAGAGGCAGGGAATCAGACACGGGGAATCAGAGGCGGGGAAACAGATATGGGGAATCAGAGGCAGGGAATCAGAGGCGGGAAAACAGAGGCGGGGAATCAGATATGGGGAATCAGAGGCGGGGAATCAGAGGCAGGGAATCAGACACGGGGAATCAGAGGCGGGGAATCAGAGATGGGGAATCAGAGGCGGGGAATCAGAGGCGGGAAATCAGAGCTGGGGAATCAGAGGCGGGGAATCAGAGTTGGGGAATCAGAGGCGGCGAAGCAGATATGGGGAAATAGAGGTGGGGAATCAGGTATGGGGAATCAGAGGCGGGGAATCAGATATGGGGAATCAGAGGCTGGGAATCAGAGGGGGGGAAACAGAGGCGGGGAATAAGATATGGGGAATCAGAGGTGGGGAATCAGGGGCGGGGAATCAGTGGCAGGGAATCAGAGGCGGGGA
The DNA here is from genome assembly GCF_036971445.1 of Narcine bancroftii. Classification (NCBI taxonomy): domain Eukaryota; kingdom Metazoa; phylum Chordata; class Chondrichthyes; order Torpediniformes; family Narcinidae; genus Narcine; species Narcine bancroftii. The sequence goes on from NW_027211883.1 coordinate 3,730,731, forward strand.
ATCAGAGGCGGGGAATCAAAGGAAGGGAATCAGACACGGGGAATCAGAGGTGGGGAATCAGAGATGGGGAATCAGAGGCGGGGAATCACAGGCAGGGAATCAGACGCGGGGAATCAGAGGCGGGGAATCAGAGCTGGGGAATCAGAGGTGGGGAATCAGAGTCGGGGAATCATAGGCAGGGAATCGGTTGTGCGGAATCAGAGATGGGGAATCAGATGTGGGGAATCAGAGGCAGTGAATCAGAGGCGGGGAAACAGAGGCGGGGAATCAAATATAGGGAATCAGAGGTGGGGAATCAGAGGTTGTGAATCAGAGATGGGGAATCAAGGCGGGGAATCAGAGGCAGGGAATCAGACGCGGGGAATCAGAGGCGGGGATTCAGAGCTGGGGAATCAGAGGCGGTGAATCAGAGTTGGGGAATCAGAGGCAGGGAATCAGATATGGGGAATCAGAGGTGGGGAATCAGAGGCGGGGAAACAGAGGCGGGGAATCAGATATGGGGAATCAGAATTGGGGAATCAGGGGCAGGGAATCAGTGGCAGGGAATCAGAGGCGGGGAATCAGAGGCGGGGAATCAGAGGCAGGGAATCAGACACGGGGAATCAGAGGCGGGGAATCAGAGATGGGGAATCAGAGGCGGGGAATCAGAGGCAGGGAATCGGACTCCGGGAATCAGAGTCGGGGAATCAGAGCTGGGGAATCAGAGGCGGGGAATCAGAGTTGGGGAATCAGAGGCGGGGAATCAGATATGGGGAAATAGAGGCGGGGAATCAGATATGGGGAATCAGAGGTGTGGAATCAGAGGTTGGGAATCAGAGGCAGGGAATCAGAGTCGGGGAAACAGAGGCGGGTAATCAGATATGGGGAATCAGAGGTGGCGAATCAAAGGCGGAGAAACAGAGATGGGGAATCAGGGCAGGGAATCAGAGGCAGGGAATCAAACACGGGGAATCAGAGCTGGGGAATCAGAGGCGGGGAATCAGAGTTGGGAATCAGAGGCGGGGAATCAGAGGTGGGGAAACAGAGGCGGGGAATCAGATATGGGGAATCAGAGGTGGGGAATCCGAGGTTGGAAATCAGAGGCAGGGAATCAGAGGCGGAAAATCAGAGGCGGGGAATCAGAGGAAGGGAATCAGATGTGCGGAATCGGAGATGGGGAATCAGAGGCAGGGAATCAGAGGCGGGGAATCAGAGGCGGGGAATCAGAGGCCGGGAATCAGATATGGGGAAACAGAGGCGGGGAATCCGAGGCGGGGAAACAGAGGCGGGGAATCAGATATGGGGAATCAGAGGTGGGGAATCAGAGGTTGGGAATCAGAGGCAGGGAATCAGAGGCTTGGAATCAGATGCAGGGAATCAGATGCGGGGAATCAGAGGCGGGGAATCAGAACTGGGGAATCAGAGGTGGGGAATCAGATTTGGGGAATCAGAGGCGGGGACTTAGATATTGGGAAACAGAGGCGGGGAATCAGAGGCGGGGAAACCCAGGCGGGGAATCAGATATGGGGAATCAGAAGTGGGGAATCAGAGGCAAGGAATCAGATGTGCGGAATCAGAGATGGGGAATCAGAGGCAGGGAATCAGAATCAGAAGCAGGGAATCAGAGGCCGGGAATTAGAGGCCGGAATCAGATGCTGGGAATCAGAGGCCTGGAATCAGAGGTGGGGAATCAGAGGCAGGGAATCAGATGCGGGGAATGAGAGGAGGGGAATCAGAGCTGGGGAATCAGAGGCGGTGTATTAGAGTTGGGGAATCAGATATGGGGAATCAGATATGGGGAAACAGAGGTGGGGAATCAGAGGCGGGGAAACAGAGGCAGGGAATCAGATATGGGGAATCAGAGGCGGGGAATCAGAGGTGGGGAATCATAGGCAGGGAATCGGATGTGCGGAATCAGAGATGGGGAATCAGAGGCTGGGAATCAGAGGTGGTGAATCAGAGATGGGGAATCAGAGGCGGGGAATCAGAGGCGGGGAATCAGACGCGGGGAATCAGAGGTGGGAAATCAGAGGCGGGGAATCAGATATGGGGAATCAGAGGCGGGGAATCAGAGGCGGGGAAACAGAGGCGGGGAATCAGATATGGGGAATCAGAGGTGGGGCATCAGAGGTTGTGAATCACAGATGGGGAATCAGAGGCGGGGAATCAGAGGCAGGGAATCAGACGCGGGGAATCAGAGGCGGGGATTCAGAGCTGGGGAATCAGAGGCGGGGAATCAGAGTTGGGGAATCAGAGGCGGGGAATCAGATATGGGGAATCAGAGGCAGGGAATCAGAGGCGGGAAAACAGAGGCGGGGAATCAGATATGGGGAATCAGAGGCGGGGAATCAGAGGCCAGGAATCAGACACGGGGAATCTGAGGCGGGGAATCAGAGATGGGGAATCAGAGGCGGGGAATCAGAGGCAGGGAATCGGATGCCGGGAATCAGAGGCGGGAAATCAGAGCTGGGGAATCAGAGGCGGGGAATCAGAGTTGGGGAATCAGAGGCGGCGAAGCAGATATGGGGAAATAGAGGCGGGGAATCAGATATGGGGAATCAGAGGCGGGGAATCAGATATGGGGAATCAGAGGCTGGGAATCAGAGGGGGGGGAAACAGAGGCGGGGAATAAGATATGGGGAATCAGAGGTGGGGAATCAGGGGCGGGGAATCAGTGGCAGGGAATCAGAGGCGGGGAATCAGAGGCGGGGAATCAAAGGAAGGGAATCAGACACGGAGAATCAGAGGTGGGTAATCAGAGATGGGGAATCAGAGGCGGGGAATCACAGGCAGGGAATCAGACGCGGGGAATCAGAGGCGGGGAATCAGAGCTGGGGAATCAGAGGTGGGGAATCAGAGTCGGGGAATCAGAGGCAGGGAATCGGTTGTGCTGAATCAGAGATGGGGAATCAGATGTGGGGAATCAGAGGCAGTGAATCAGAGATGGGGAATCAGAGGCGGGGAATCAGAGGCAGGAAATCAGACAGGGATTCAGAGGCTGGGAATCAGACGGGGGGAATCAAAGGCGGGGAATCAGAGCTGGTGAATCAGAGGCAGGGAATCAGAGTTGGGGATTCAGAGGCGGGGAATCAGATATGGGGAAACAGAGGCGGGGAATGAGAGGCGGGCAAGCAGAGGCCGGGAATTAGATATGGGGAATCAGAGGTGGGAAATCAGAGGTGGTGAATCAGAGATGGGTAATCACAGGCGGGGAATCAGAGGCAGCGAATAGAACGCGGGGAATCAGAGGCAGGGAATCAGAGCTGGGGAATCAGAGGCGGGGAATCAGATATGGGGAAAGAGAGGCGGGGAATCAGAGGCGGGGAAACAGAGGCGGGGAATCAGACATGGGGAATCGGATGCGGGGAATCAGAGGCGGGGAATCAGAGCTGGGGAATCAGAGGTGGGGAATCAGAGTTGGGGCATCAGAGGTGGGGAATTAGATATGGGGAAACAGAGGCGGGGAATCAGAGGCGGGGAAACAGAGGCGGGGAATCAGATATGGGGAATCAGAGGTGGGGAATCAGAGGCAGGGAATCAGATGTGCGGAATCAGAGATGAGGAATCAGAGGCAGGGAATCAGAATCAGAAGCGGGGAATCAGAGGCCGGGAATCAGAGGCCGGGAATCAGATGCTGGGAATAAGAGGCCGGGAATCAGAGGTGGGGAATCAGAGTCTGGGAATCAGAGATGGGGATTCAGAGGCGGGGAATGAGATATGGAGAATCAGAGGCGGGGAATCAGAGGCGGGGAAACAGAGGTGGGGAATCAGATATGGGGAAATAGAGGCGGGGAATCAGATATGGGGAATCAGAGGTGTGGAATCAGAGGTTGGGAATCAGAGTTGGGAATCAGAGGCGGTGAATCAGAGGCAGGGAAACAGAGGCGGGGAATCAGATATGGGGAATCAGAGGTGGGGAATCCGAGGTTGGGAATCAGTGGCAGGGAATCAGAGGCGGGGAATCAGAGGCGGGGAATCAGAGGAAGGGAATCAGATGTGCGGAATCGGAGATGGGGAATCAGAGGCAGGGAATCAGAGGCGGGGAATCAGAGGCGGGGAATCAGAGGCCGGGAATCAGATATGGGGAAACAGAGGCGGGGAATCCGAGGCGGGGAAACAGAGGCGGGGAATCAGATATGGGGAATCAGAGGTAGGGAATCAGAGGTTGGGAATCAGAGGCGGGGAATCAGACATGGGGAATCAGAGGCAGGGAATCAGAGGCGGGAAAACAGAGGCGGGGAATCAGATATGGGGAATCAGAGGCGGGGAATCAGAGGCAGGGAATCAGACACGGGGAATCAGAGGCGGGGAATCAGAGATGGGGAATCAGAGGCGGGGAATCAGAGGCAGGGAATCGGATGCCGGGAATCAGAGGCGGGAAATCAGAGCTGGGGAATCAGAGGCGGGGAATCAGAGTTGGGGAATCAGAGGCGGCGAAGCAGATATGGGGAAATAGAGGCGGGGAATCAGATATGGGGAATCAGAGGCGGGGAATCAGATATGGGGAATCAGAGGCTGGGAATCAGAGGGGGGGAAACAGAGGCGGGGAATAAGATATGGGGAATCAGAGGTGGGGAATCAGGTGCGGGGAATCAGTGGCAGGGAATCAGAGGCGGGGAATCAGAGGCGGGGAATCAAAGGAAGGGAATCAGACACAGGGAATCAGAGGTGGGGAATCAGAGATGTGGAATCAGAGGCGGGGAATCACAGGCAGGGAATCAGACGCGGGGAATCAGAGGCGGGGAATCAGAGCTGGGGAATCAGAGGTGGGGAATCAGAGTCGGGGAATCATAGGCAGGGAATCGGTTGTGCGGAATCAGAGATGGGGAATCAGATGTGGGGAATCAGAGGCAGTGAATCAGAGGCGGGGAAACAGAGGCGGGGAATCAAATATAGGGAATCAGAGGTGGGGAATCAGAGGTTGTGAATCAGAGATGGGGAATCAAGGCGGGGAATCAGAGGCAGGGAATCAGACGCGGGGAATCAGAGGCGGGGATTCAGAGCTGGGGAATCAGAGGCGGTGAATCAGAGTTGGGGAATCAGAGGCAGGGAATCAGATATGGGAAATCAGAGGTGGGGAATCAGAGGCGGGGAAACAGAGGCGGGGAATCAGATATGGGGAATCAGAATTGGGGAATCAGGGGCAGGGAATCAGTGGCAGGGAATCAGAGGCGGGGAATCAGAGGCGGGGAATCAGAGGCAGGGAATCAGACACGGGGAATCAGAGGCGGGGAAACAGAGATGGGGAATCAGAGGCGGGGAATCAGAGGCAGGGAATCGGACTCCGGGAATCAGAGTCGGGGAATCAGAGCTGGGGAATCAGAGGCGGGGAATCAGAGTTGGGGAATCAGAGGCGGGGAATCAGATATGGGGAAATAGAGGCGGGGATTCAGATATGGGGAATCAGAGGTGTGGAATCAGAGGTTGGGAATCAGAGGCAGGGAATCAGAGTCGGGGAAACAGAGGCGGGTAATCAGATATGGGGAATCAGAGGTGGCGAATCAAAGGCGGTGAAACAGAGATGGGGAATCAGGGCAGGGAATCAGAGGCAGGGAATCAAACACGGGGAATCAGAGCTGGGGAATCAGAGGCGGGGAATCAGAGTTGGGAATCAGAGGCGGGGAATCAGAGGCGGGGAAACAGAGGCGGGGAATCAGATATGGGGAATCAGAGGTGGGGAATCCGAGGTTGGGAATCAGAGGCAGGGAATCAGAGGCGGGGAATCAGAGGCGGGGAATCAGAGGAAGGGAATCAGATGTGCGGAATCGGAGATGGGGAATCAGAGGCAGGGAATCAGAGGCGGGGAATCAGAGGCCGGGAATCAGAGGCCGGGAATCAGATATGGGGAAACAGAGGCGGGGAATCCGAGGCGGGGAAACAGAGGCGGGGAATCAGATATGGGGAATCAGAGGTGGGGAATCAGAGGTTGGGAATCAGAGGCAGGGAATCAGAGGCTTGGAATCAGATGCAGGGAATCAGATGCGGGGAATCAGAGGCGGGAAATCAGAGCTGGGGAATCAGAGGTGGGGAATCAGATTTGGGGAATCAGAGGCGGGGACTTAGATATTGGGAAACAGAGGCGGGGAATCAGAGGCGGGGAAACCCAGGCGGGGAATCAGATATGGGGAATCAGAGGTGGGGAATCAGAGGCAAGGAATCAGATGTGCGGAATCAGAGATGGGGAATCAGAGGCAGGGAATCAGAATCAGAAGCAGGGAATCAGAGGCCGGGAATTAGAGGCCGGAATCAGATGCTGGGAATCAGAGGCCTGGAATCAGAGGCGGGGAATCAGAGGCAGGGAATCAGATGCGGTGAATCAGAGGCGGGGAATCAGAGCTGGGGAATCAGAGGCGGGGTATTAGAGTTGGGGAATCAGAGGCGGGGAATCAATATGGGGAAACAGAGGTGGGGAATCAGAGGCGGGGTAACAGAGGCAGGGAATCAGATATGGGGAATCAGAGGCGGGGAATCAGAGGTGGGGAATCATAGGCAGGGAATCGGATGTGCGGAATCAGAGATGGGGAATCAGAGGCTGGGAATCAGAGGTGGTGAATCAGAGATGGGGAATCAGAGGCGGGGAATCAGAGGCAGGGAATCAGACGCGGGGAATCAGAGGTGGGCAATCAGAGGCGGGGAATCAGATATGGGGAATCAGAGGCGGGGAATCAGAGGCGGGGAAACAGAGGCGGGGAAACAGAGGCGGGGAATCAGATATGGGGAATCAGAGGTGGGGCATCAGAGGTTGTGAATCACAGATGGGGAATCAGAGGCGGGGAATCAGAGGCAGGGAATCAGACGCGGGGAATCAGAGGCGGGGATTCAGAGCTTGGGAATCAGAGGCGGGGAATCAGAGTTGGGGAATCAGAGGCGGGGAATCAGATATGGGGAATCAGAGGCAGGGAATCAGAGGCGGGAAAATAGAGGCGGGGAATCAGAGGCAGGGAATCGGATGCCGGGAATCAGAGGCGGGAAATCAGAGCTGGGGAATCTGAGGCGGGGAATCAGAGGCAAGGAATCAGATGTGCGGAATCAGAGTTGGGGAATCAGAGGCAGGGAATCAGAATCAGAAGCAGGGAATCAGAGGCCGGGAATCAGAGGAGCATCAGAGGAGCATCAGAGGAGCATCAGAGGAGCATCAGAGGAGCATCAGAGGAGCATCATTGGAGCATCATTGGAGCATCAGAGGAGCATCAGAGGAGCATCAGAGGAGCAACAGAGGAGCATCAGAGGAGCATCAGAGGAGCATCAGAGGAGCATCAGAGGAGCATCAGAGGAGCATCAGAGGAGCATCACAGGAGCATCAGTGGAGCATCATTGGAGCATCATTGGAGCATCAGAGGAGCATCAGAGGAGCATCAGAGGAGCAACAGAGGAGCATCAGAGGAGCATCAGAGGAGCATCAGAGGAGCCTCAGAGGAGCATCAGAGGAGTATCAGAGGAGCATCAGATGAGCATCAGAGGAGCATCAGAGGAGCATCAGAGGTGCATCAGAGGAGCATCAGAGGAGCATCAGAGGAGCATCAGAGGAGCATCAGAGGAGCATCACAGGAGCATAAGTGGAGCATCATTGGAGCATCATTGGAGCATCAGAGGAGCATCAGAGGAGCATCAGAGGAGCCTCAGAGGAGCATCAGAGGAGCATCAGAGGAGCATCAGAGGAGCATCAGAGGAGCATCAGAGGAGCATCAGAGGAGCATCACAGGAGCATCAGTGGAGCATCATTGGAGCATCATTGGAGCATCAGAGGAGCATCAGAGGAGCATCAGAGGAGCAACAGAGGAGCATCAGAGGAGCATCAGAGGAGCATCAGAGGAGCATCAGAGGAGCATCATGGGAGCATCAGAGGAGAATCAGAGGAGCATCAGAGGAGCATCACAGAGGAGCATCAGAGGAGCATCTGAGGAGCATCATTGGAGCATCAGAGGAGCATCAGAGGATCATCAGAGGAGCAACAGAGGAGCATCAGAGGAGCATCAGAGGAGCATCAGAGGAGCATCAGAGGTGCATCAGAGGAGCATCTGAGGAGCATCAGAGGAGCATCACAGGAGCATCAGAGGCCGGGAATCAGAGGAGCATCAGAGGAGCATCAGTGGAGCATCAGAGGAGCATCAGAGGAGCCTCAGAGGAGCATCAGAGGAGTATCAGAGGAGCATCAGAGGAGCATCAGAGGAGCATCAGAGGAGCATCAGAGGAGCATCAGAGGAGCATCAGAGGAGCATCAGAGGAGCATCACAGGAGCATCAGTGGAGCATCATTGGAGCATCATTGGAGCATCAGAGGAGCATCAGAGGAGCATCAGAGGAGCAACAGAGGAGCATCAGAGGAGCATCAGAGGAGCATCAGAGGAGCATCAGAGGTGCATCAGAGGAGCATCTGAGGAGCATCAGAGGAGCATCATAGGAGCATCAGAGGAGCATCAGAGGTGCATCAGAGGAGCATCTGAGGAGCATCAGTGGAGCATCAGAGGAGCATCAGAGGAGCATCAGAGGTGCATCAGAGGAGCATCGAGCAGGAGCAGGAGCATCAGAGGTGCAGGAGCAGGAGCCGGAGCAGGAGCCGGAGCAGGAGCCGGAGCAGGAGCAGGAGCAGGAGCAGGAGCAGGAGCAGGAGCAGGAGCAGGGGCAGGAGCAGGAGCAGGAGCAGGAGCAGGAGCAGGAGCAGGAGCAGGAGCAGGAGCAGGAGCAGGAGCAGGAGCAGGAGCAGGAGCAGGAGCAGGAGCAGGAGCATCAAAGGAGCATCAGAGGAGCATCAGAGGAACATCAGAGGAGCATCAGAGGAGCATCAGAGGAGCATCAGAGGAGCATCAGAGGAGCATCAGAGGAGCATCAGAGGAGCATCAGAGGAGAATCAGAGGAGCATTACAGGAGCATCACAGGAGCATCAGAGGAGCATCAGTGGAGCATCAGAGGAGGATCAGAGGATCATCAGAGGAGCATCAGAGGAGCATCAGAGGAGCATCAGCGGAGCATCAGAGGAGAATCAGAGGAGCATCAGAGGAGCATCACAGAGGCATCAGAGGAGCATCAGAGGAGCATCAGAGGAGCATCTAAGGAGCATCAGAGGAGTATCAGAGGAGCATCAGGAGAGCATCAGAGGTGCATCAGAGGAGCATCAGAGGTGCAGGAGCAGGAACAGCAGCAGGAGCAGGAACAGGAGCAGGAGCAGGAGCAGGAGCAGGAGCAGGAGCAGGAGCAGGAGCAGGAGCAGGAGCAGGAGCAGGAGCAGGAGCAGGAGCAGGAGCAGGAGCAGGAGCATCAGAGGAGCATCAGAGGAGCATCAGAGGAGCATCAGAGGAGCATCAGAGGAGCATCAGAGGAGGATCAGAGGAGCATCAGAGGAGCATCAGAGGAGCATCAGAGGAGCATCAGAGGAGCATCAGAGGAGCATCAGAGGAGCATCAGAGGAGCATCATAGGAGCATCAGAGGAGCATCAGAGGAGCATCAGAGGAGTATCAGAGGGGCATCAGAGGAGGATCAGAGGAGCATCAGAGGAGCATCAGAGGAGCCATAGAGGAGCATCAGAGGAGCATCAGAGGAGCATCAGAGGAGCATCAGAGGAACATCAGAGGAACAGCAGAGGAGCATCACAGGAGCATCAGAGGAGCATCACAGGAGCATCAGAGGAGCATCAGAGGAGCATCAGAGGAGGATCAGAGGAGCATCAGAGGAGCAGGAGCAGGAGCAGGAGCATCAGAGGAGCATCAGAGGAGCATCAGAGGAGCATCAGAGGAGCATCAGAGGAGCATCAGAGGAGCATCAGAGGAGCATCAGTGGAGCATCAGAGGAGCATCAGTGGAGCATTAGAGGAGGATCAGAGGAGCATCAGAGGAGCATCAGAGGAGCATCAGAGGAGCATCAGAGGAGCTTCAGAGGAGCATCCGAGGAGCATCAGAGGAGCATCAGAGGAGCAGGAGCAGGAGCAGAAGCAGGAGCAGGAGCAGGAGCAGGAGCAGGAGCAGGAGCAGGAGCATCAGAGGAGCATCAGAGGAGCATCAGAGGAGCATCAGAGGAGCATCAGTGGAGCATCAGAGGAGGATCAGAGGAGGATCAGAGGAGCATCAGAGGAGCATCAGAGGAGCATCAGAGGAGCATCAGAGGAGCATCAGAGGAGCATCAGAGGAGCATCAGAGGAGGATCAGGAGCATCAGAGGAGCATCAGAGGAGCATCAGAGGAGCATCAGAGGAGCATCAGAGGAGCATCAGAGGAGGATCAGAGGAGCATCAGAGGAGCATCAGAGGAGCATCAGAGGAGCATCAGAGGAGCATCTGAGGAGCATCAGAGGAGTATCAGAGGAGCATCAGAGGAGCATCTGAGGAGCATCAGAGGAGTATCAGAGGAGCATCAGAGGAGCATCAGAGGTGCATCAGAGGAGCATCAGAGGTGCATCAGAGGAGCATCAGAGGAGCATCAGAGGAGCATCGGAGGAGCATCTGAGGAGCATCAGAGGAGTATCAGAGGAGCATCGGAGGAGCATCAGAGGAGCATCAGAGGAGCCTCAGAGGAGCATCAGAGGAGCATCAGAGGAGCATCAGAGGAGCATCAGAGGAGGATCAGAGGAGCATCAGAGGAGCATCAGAGGAGCAGGTGCAGGAGCAGGAGCAGGAGCAGGAGCAGGAGCATCAGAGGTCATCAGAGGAGCATCAGAGGAGCAGGAGCAGGAGCAGGAGCATCAGATGAGCATCAGAGGAGCATCAGAGGAGCGTCAGAGGAGCATCAGAGGAGCATCAGAGGAGCATCAGAGGAGCATCAGAGGAGCATCAGAGGAGCATCAGTGGAGCATCAGAGGAGCATCAGTGGAGCATCAGAGGAGGATCAGAGGAGCATCAGAGGAGCATCAGAGGAGCATCAGAGGAGCATCAGAGGAGCATCAGAGGAGCATCAGAGGAGCATCAGAGGAGCAGGAGCAGGAGCAGGAGCAGGAGCAGGAGCAGGAGCAGGAGCAGGAGCATCAGAGGAGCATCAGAGGAGCATCAGAGGAGCATCAGAGGAGCATCAGTGGAGCATCAGAGGAGGATCAGAGGAGGATCAGAGGAGCATCAGAGGAGCATCAGAGGAGCATCAGAGGAGCATCAGAGGAGCATCAGAGGAGCATCAGAGGAGCATCAGAGGAGGATCAGAGGAGCATCAGAGGAGCATCAGAGGAGCATCAGAGGAGCATCAGAGGAGCATCAGAGGAGCATCAGAGGAGCATCAGAGGAGGATCAGAGGAGCATCAGAGGAGCATCAGAGGAGCATCAGAGGAGCATCAGAGGAGCATCAGAGGAGCATCTGAGGAGCATCAGAGGAGTATCAGAGGAGCATCAGAGGAGCATCTGAGGAGCATCAGAGGAGTATCAGAGGAGCATCAGAGGAGCATCAGAGGTGCATCAGAGGAGCATCAGAGGAGCATCAGAGGAGCATCAGAGGAGCATCAGAGGAGCATCGGAGGAGCATCTGAGGAGCATCAGAGGAGTATCAGAGGAGCATCAGAGGAGCATCAGAGGAACATCAGAGGAGCATCTGAGGTGCATCAGAGGAGTATCAGAGGAGCATCAGAGGAGCATCAGAGGTGCATCAGAGGAGCATCAGAGGTGCAGGAGCAGGAGCAGGAGCAGGAACAGGAGCAGGAGCAGGAGCAGGAGCAGGAGCAGGAGCAGGAGCAGGAGCAGGAGCAGGAGCAGGAGCAGGAGCAGGAGCAGGAGCAGGAGCAGGAGCAGGAGCAGGAGCAGGAGCAGGAGCAGGAGCAGGAGCAGGAGCAGGAGCAGGAGCAGGAGCAGGAGCATCAGAGGAGCATCAGAGGAGCATCAGAGGAGCCTCAGAGGAGCATCAGAGGAGCATCAGAGGAGCATCAGAGGAGCAGCACAGGAGCATCAGAGGAGGATCACAGGAGCATCAGAGGAGCATCAGAGGAGCATCAGAGGAGCATCAGTGGAGCATCAGAGGAGCATCAGAGGAGCCTCAGAGGAGCATCAGAGGAGTATCAGAGGAGCATCAGATGAGCATCAGAGGAGCATCAGAGGAGCATCAGAGGAGGATCAGAGGAGCATCAGAGGAGCATCAGAGGAGCATCAGAGGAGCATCAGAGGAGCCTCAGAGGAGCATCAGAGGAGCATCAGAGGAGCATCAGAGGAGCATCAGAGGAGCCTCAGAGGAGCATCAGAGGAGCATCAGAGGAGCATCAGAGGAGCATCAGAGGAGCATCAGAGGAGCCTCAGTGGAGCCTCAGAGGAGCCTCAGAGGAGCATCAGAGGAGCATCAGAGGAGCATCAGAGGAGCATCAGAGGAGCATCAGAAGAGCATCAGTGGAGCATCAGAGGAGCATCAGAGGAGCATCAGGGGAGCATCAGAGGAGCAACAGAGGAGCATCAGAGGAGCATCAGAGGAGCATCAGAGGAGCATCAGAGGAGCATCAGAGGAGCATCAGTGGAGCATCAGAGGAGCATCAGAGGAACATCAGAGGAGCATCAGAGGAGCATCAGAGGAGCATCAGAGGAGCAGGAGCAGGAGCAGGAGCAGGAGCAGGAGCAGGAGCAGGAGCAGGAGCAGGAGCAGGAGCATCAGAGCAGCATCAGATGAGCAGGAGCAGGAGCAGGAGCAGGAGCAGGAGCATGAGCAGGAGCAGGAGCAGGAGCAGGAGCAGGAGCATCAGAGGATCATAGGAGGAGCATCAGAGGAGCATCAGAGGAGCATCAGAGGAGCATCAGAGGAGCATCAGAGGAGCATCAGAGGAGCATCAGAGGAGGATCAGAGGAGCATCAGAGGAGCATCAGAGGAGCATCAGAGGAGCATCAGAGGAGCATCAGAGGAGCTTCAGAGGAGCATCAGAGGAGCTTCAGAGGAGCATCAGAGGAGCATCAGAGGAGCATCAGAGGAGCATCAGAGGAGCATCAGAGGAGGATCAGAGGAGCATCAGAGGAGCATCAGAGGAGCCTCAGAGGAGCATCAGAGGAGAATCAGAGGAGCATCAGAGGAGAATCAGAGGAGCATCAGAGGAGCATAAGACGAGCATCAGAGGAGGATCAGAGGAGCATCAGAGGTGCATCAGATGAGCCTCAGAGGAGCATCAGAGGAGCAGCAGAGGAGCATCAGAGGAGGATCACAGGAGCATCAGAGGAGCATCAGAGGAGCATCAGAGGAGCATCAGAGGAGCATCAGAGGAGCATCAGAGGAGCATCAGAGGAGCATCAGAGGAGCATCAGAGGAGCCTCAGAGGAGCATCAGAGGAGCATCAGAGGAGCATCAGAGGAGCATCAGAGGAACAGCGAGGAGCATCAGATGAGCATCAGAGGAGCATCACAGGAGCATCAGAGGAGCATCAGAGGAGCATCACAGGAGCATCAGAGGAGCATCATTGGAGCATCAGTGGAGCATCAGAGGAACAGCAGAGGAGCATCAGATGAGCATCAGAGGAGCATCACAGGAGCATCAGAGGAGCATCAGAGGAGCATCACAGGAGCATCAGAGGAGCATCATTGGAGCATCAGAGGAGCATCAGAGGAGCATCAGAGGAGCATCAGAGGAGCATCAGAGGAGCATCAGAGGAGCATCAGAGGAGCATCAGAGGAGCATCAGAGGAGCATCAGAGGAGCATCAGAGGAGCATCAGAGGAGCATCAGATGAGGATCAGAGGAGCATCAGAGGAGCATCAGAGGAGCCTCAGAGGAGCATCAGAGGAGCATCAGAGGAGCATCAGAGGAGCATCAGAGGAGCAGCAGAGGAGCATCAGAGGAGGATCACAGGAGCATCAGAGGAGCATCACAGGATCATCAGAGGAGCATCAGAGGAGCATCAGAGGAGCATCAGAGGAGCAGCAGTGGAGGATCAGAGGAGCATCAGAGGAGCATCAGAGGAGCATCAGAGGAGCATCAGAGGAGCATCAGAGGAGCATCAGAGGAGCATCAGAGGAGCATCAGAGTAGCATCAGAGGAGCATCAGAGGAGCATCAGAGGAGCATCAGAGGAGCATCAGAGGAGCATCAGAGGAGGATGAGAGGAGCATAAGAGGAGCATCAGAGGAGCATCAGAGGAGCATCAGAGGAGAATCAGAGGAGCATCAGTTGAGCATCAGAGGAGCAGCAGAGGAGCATCAGAGGAGCATCACAGGAGCATCAGAGGAGCATCAGAGGAGCATCAGAGGAGCATCAGAGGTGGATCAGAGGAGCATCAGAGGAGCATCAGAGGAGCATCAGAGGAGCATCAGAGGAGAATCAGAGGAGCATCAGATGAGCATCAGAGGAGCAGCAGAGGAGCATCAGAGGAGCATCACAGGAGCATCAGAGGAGCATCAGAGGAGTATCAGAGGAGCATCAGAGGAGCATCAGAGGAGCATCAGAGGAGCATCAGAGGAGCATCAGAGGAGCCTCAGAGGAGCATCAGAGGAGCATCAGAGGAGCATCAGAGGAGCATCAGAGGAGGATCAGAGGAGCACCAGAGGAGCATCAGAGGAGCATCAGAGGAGCATCAGAGGAGCATCAGAGGAGAATCAGATCAGCATCAGAGGAGCAGCAGAGGAGCATCAGAGGAGCATCACAGGAGCATCAGAGGAGCATCAGTGGAGCATCAGAGGAGCATCACAGGAGCATCAGAGGAGCATCAGAGGAGCATCAGAGGAGCATCAGAGGAGCATCAGAGGAGCCTCAGAGGAGCATCAGAGGAGCATCAGAGGAGCATCAGAGGAGCATCAGAGGAGCATCAGAGGAGCATCAGAGGAGCAGGAGCAGGAGCAGGAGCAGGAGCAGGAGCAGGAGCATCAGAGGTCATCAGAGGAGCATCAGAGGAGCAGGAGCAGGAGCAGGAGCATCAGAGGAGCATCAGAGGAGCATCAGAGGAGCGTCAGAGGAGCATCAGAGGAGCATCAGAGGAGCATCAGAGGAGCATCAGAGGAGCATCAGAGGAGCATCAGTGGAGCATCAGAGGAGCATCAGTGGAGCATCAGAGGAGGATCAGAGGAGCATAAGAGGAGCATCAGAGGAGCATCAGAGGAGCATCAGAGGAGCATCAGAGGAGCATCAGAGGAGCATCAGAGGAGCATCAGAGGAGCAGGAGCAGGAGCAGGAGCAGGAGCAGGAGCAGGAGCAGGAGCAGGAGCAGGAGCAGGAGCAGGAGCATCAGAGGAGCATCAGAGGAGCATCAGAGGAGCATCAGAGGAGCATCAGTGGAGCATCAGAGGAGGATCAGAGGAGGATCAGAGGAGCATCAGAGGAGCATCAGAGGAGCATCAGAGGAGCATCAGAGGAGCATCAGAGGAGCATCAGAGGAGCATCAGAGGAGGATCAGAGGAGCATCAGAGGAGCATCAGAGGAGCATCAGAGGAGCATCAGAGGAGCATCAGAGGAGCATCTGAGGAGCATCAGAGGAGTATCAGAGGAGCATCAGAGGAGCATCTGAGGAGCATCAGAGGAGTATCAGAGGAGCATCAGAGGAGCATCAGAGGAGCATCAGAGGAGCATCTGAGGAGCATCAGAGGAGTATCAGAGGAGCATCAGAGGTGCATCTGAGGAGCATCAGAGGAGTATCAGAGGAGCATCAGAGGAGCATCAGAGGTGCATCAGAGGAGCATCAGAGGTGCATCAGAGGAGCATCAGAGGAGCATCAGAGGAGCATCAGAGGAGCATCGGAGGAGCATCTGAGGAGCATCAGAGGAGTATCAGAGGAGCATCAGAGGAGCATCAGAGGAGCAGGAGCAGGAGCAGGAGCATCAGAGGAGCATCAGAGGAGCATCAGAGGAGCGTCAGAGGAGCATCAGAGGAGCATCAGAGGAGCATCAGAGGAGCATCAGAGGAGCATCAGAGGAGCATCAGTGGAGCATCAGAGGAGCATCAGTGGAGCATCAGAGGAGGATCAGAGGAGCATCAGAGGAGCATCAGAGGAGCATCAGAGGAGCATCAGAGGAGCATCAGAGGAGCATCCGATGAGCATCAGAGGAGCATCAGAGGAGCAGGAGCAGGAGCAGGAGCAGGAGCAGGAGCAGGAGCAGGAGCAGGAGCAGGAGCAGGAGCAGGAGCATCAGAGGAGCATCAGAGGAGCATCAGAGGAGCATCAGTGGAGCATCAGAGGAGGATCAGAGGAGGATCAGAGGAGCATCAGAGGAGCATCAGAGGAGCATCAGAGGAGCATCAGAGGAGCATCAGAGGAGCATCAGAGGAGCATCAGAGGAGCATCAGAGGAGGATCAGAGGAGCATCAGAGGAGCATCAGAGGAGCATCAGAGGAGCATCAGAGGAGCATCAGAAGAGCATCAGAGGAGGATCAGAGGAGCATCAGAGGAGCATCAGAGGAGCATCAGAGGAGCATCATAGGAGCATCTGAGGAGCATCAGAGGAGTATCAGAGGAGCATCAGAGGAGCATCTGAGGAGCATCAGAGGAGTATCAGAGGAGCATCAGAGGAGCATCAGAGGAGCATCAGAGGTGCATCAGAGGAGCATCAGAGGAGCATCAGAGGAGCATCAGAGGAGCATCGGAGGAGCATCTGAGGAGCATCAGAGGAGTATCAGAGGAGCATCGGAGGAGCATCAGAGGAGCATCAGAGGAGCATCTGAGGAGCATCAGAGGAGTATCAGAGGAGCATCAGAGGAGCATCAGAGGTGCATCAGAGGAGCATCAGAGGTGCAGGAGCAGGAGCAGGAACAGGAGCAGGAGCAGGAGCAGGAGCAGGAGCAGGAGCAGGAGCAGGAGCAGGAGCAGGAGCAGGAGCAGGAGCAGGAGCAGGAGCAGGAGCAGGAGCAGGAGCAGGAGCAGGAGCAGGAGCAGGAGCAGGAGCAGGAGCAGGAGCAGGAGCAGGAGCAGGAGCAGGAGCAGGAGCAGGAGCAGGAGCATCAGAGGAGCATCAGAGGAGCATCAGAGGAGCCTCAGAGGAGCATCAGAGGAGCATCAGGGGAGCATCAGAGGAGCAACAGAGGAGCATCAGAGGAGCATCAGAGGAGCATCAGAGGAGCATCAGAGGAGCATCAGAGGAGCATCAGTGGAGCATCAGAGGAGCATCAGAGGAACATCAGAGGAGCATCAGAGGAGCATCAGAGGAGCATCAGAGGAGCAGGAGCAGGAGCAGGAGCAGGAGCAGGAGCAGGAGCAGGAGCAGGAGCAGGAGCAGGAGCATCAGAGCAGCATCAGATGAGCAGGAGCAGGAGCAGGAGCAGGAGCAGGAGCATGAGCAGGAGCAGGAGCAGGAGCAGGAGCAGGAGCATCAGAGGATCATAGGAGGAGCATCAGAGGAGCATCAGAGGAGCATCAGAGGAGCATCAGAGGAGCATCAGAGGAGCATCAGAGGAGCATCAGAGGAGGATCAGAGGAGCATCAGAGGAGCATCAGAGGAGCATCAGAGGAGCATCAGAGGAGCATCAGAGGAGCTTCAGAGGAGCATCAGAGGAGCTTCAGAGGAGCATCAGAGGAGCATCAGAGGAGCATCAGAGGAGCATCAGAGGAGCATCAGAGGAGGATCAGAGGAGCATCAGAGGAGCATCAGAGGAGCCTCAGAGGAGCATCAGAGGAGAATCAGAGGAGCATCAGAGGAGAATCAGAGGAGCATCAGAGGAGCATAAGACGAGCATCAGAGGAGGATCAGAGGAGCATCAGAGGTGCATCAGATGAGCCTCAGAGGAGCATCAGAGGAGCAGCAGAGGAGCATCAGAGGAGGATCACAGGAGCATCAGAGGAGCATCAGAGGAGCATCAGAGGAGCATCAGAGGAGCATCAGAGGAGCATCAGAGGAGCATCAGAGGAGCATCAGAGGAGCATCAGAGGAGCCTCAGAGGAGCATCAGAGGAGCATCAGAGGAGCATCAGAGGAGCATCAGAGGAACAGCGAGGAGCATCAGATGAGCATCAGAGGAGCATCACAGGAGCATCAGAGGAGCATCAGAGGAGCATCACAGGAGCATCAGAGGAGCATCATTGGAGCATCAGTGGAGCATCAGAGGAACAGCAGAGGAGCATCAGATGAGCATCAGAGGAGCATCACAGGAGCATCAGAGGAGCATCAGAGGAGCATCACAGGAGCATCAGAGGAGCATCATTGGAGCATCAGAGGAGCATCAGAGGAGCATCAGAGGAGCATCAGAGGAGCATCAGAGGAGCATCAGAGGAGCATCAGAGGAGCATCAGAGGAGCATCAGAGGAGCATCAGAGGAGCATCAGAGGAGCATCAGATGAGGATCAGAGGAGCATCAGAGGAGCATCAGAGGAGCCTCAGAGGAGCATCAGAGGAGCATCAGAGGAGCATCAGAGGAGCATCAGAGGAGCAGCAGAGGAGCATCAGAGGAGGATCACAGGAGCATCAGAGGAGCATCACAGGATCATCAGAGGAGCATCAGAGGAGCATCAGAGGAGCATCAGAGGAGCAGCAGAGGAGGATCAGAGGAGCATCAGAGGAGCATCAGAGGAGCATCAGAGGAGCATCAGAGGAGCATCAGAGGAGCATCAGAGGAGCATCAGAGGAGCATCAGAGTAGCATCAGAGGAGCATCAGAGGAGCATCAGAGGAGCATCAGAGGAGCATCAGAGGAGCATCAGAGGAGGATGAGAGGAGCATAAGAGGAGCATCAGAGGAGCATCAGAGGAGCATCAGAGGAGAATCAGAGGAGCATCAGTTGAGCATCAGAGGAGCAGCAGAGGAGCATCAGAGGAGCATCACAGGAGCATCAGAGGAGCATCAGAGGAGCATCAGAGGAGCATCAGAGGTGGATCAGAGGAGCATCAGAGGAGCATCAGAGGAGCATCAGAGGAGCATCAGAGGAGAATCAGAGGAGCATCAGATGAGCATCAGAGGAGCAGCAGAGGAGCATCAGAGGAGCATCACAGGAGCATCAGAGGAGCATCAGAGGAGTATCAGAGGAGCATCAGAGGAGCATCAGAGGAGCATCAGAGGAGCATCAGAGGAGCATCAGAGGAGCCTCAGAGGAGCATCAGAGGAGCATCAGAGGAGCATCAGAGGAGCATCAGAGGAGGATCAGAGGAGCACCAGAGGAGCATCAGAGGAGCATCAGAGGAGCATCAGAGGAGCATCAGAGGAGAATCAGATCAGCATCAGAGGAGCAGCAGAGGAGCATCAGAGGAGCATCACAGGAGCATCAGAGGAGCATCAGTGGAGCATCAGAGGAGCATCACAGGAGCATCAGAGGAGCATCAGAGGAGCATCAGAGGAGCATCAGAGGAGCATCAGAGGAGCCTCAGAGGAGCATCAGAGGAGCATCAGAGGAGCATCAGAGGAGCATCAGAGGAGCATCAGAGGAGCATCAGAGGAGCAGGAGCAGGAGCAGGAGCAGGAGCAGGAGCAGGAGCATCAGAGGTCATCAGAGGAGCATCAGAGGAGCAGGAGCAGGAGCAGGAGCATCAGAGGAGCATCAGAGGAGCATCAGAGGAGCGTCAGAGGAGCATCAGAGGAGCATCAGAGGAGCATCAGAGGAGCATCAGAGGAGCATCAGAGGAGCATCAGTGGAGCATCAGAGGAGCATCAGTGGAGCATCAGAGGAGGATCAGAGGAGC
Organism: Narcine bancroftii; assembly: GCF_036971445.1. Classification (NCBI taxonomy): domain Eukaryota; kingdom Metazoa; phylum Chordata; class Chondrichthyes; order Torpediniformes; family Narcinidae; genus Narcine; species Narcine bancroftii. The sequence goes on from NW_027211883.1 coordinate 3,750,166, forward strand.
ATAAGAGGAGCATCAGAGGAGCATCAGAGGAGCATCAGAGGAGCATCAGAGGAGCATCAGAGGAGCATCAGAGGAGCATCAGAGGAGCAGGAGCAGGAGCAGGAGCAGGAGCAGGAGCAGGAGCAGGAGCAGGAGCAGGAGCAGGAGCAGGAGCAGGAGCAGGAGCATCAGAGGAGCATCAGAGGAGCATCAGAGGAGCATCAGAGGAGCATCAGTGGAGCATCAGAGGAGGATCAGAGGAGGATCAGAGGAGCATCAGAGGAGCATCAGAGGAGCATCAGAGGAGCATCAGAGGAGCATCAGAGGAGCATCAGAGGAGCATCAGAGGAGGATCAGAGGAGCATCAGAGGAGCATCAGAGGAGCATCAGAGGAGCATCAGAGGAGCATCAGAGGAGCATCTGAGGAGCATCAGAGGAGTATCAGAGGAGCATCAGAGGAGCATCTGAGGAGCATCAGAGGAGTATCAGAGGAGCATCAGAGGAGCATCAGAGGAGCATCAGAGGAGCATCTGAGGAGCATCAGAGGAGTATCAGAGGAGCATCAGAGGTGCATCTGAGGAGCATCAGAGGAGTATCAGAGGAGCATCAGAGGAGCATCAGAGGTGCATCAGAGGAGCATCAGAGGTGCATCAGAGGAGCATCAGAGGAGCATCAGAGGAGCATCAGAGGAGCATCGGAGGAGCATCTGAGGAGCATCAGAGGAGTATCAGAGGAGCATCAGAGGAGCATCAGAGGAGCAGGAGCAGGAGCAGGAGCATCAGAGGAGCATCAGAGGAGCATCAGAGGAGCGTCAGAGGAGCATCAGAGGAGCATCAGAGGAGCATCAGAGGAGCATCAGAGGAGCATCAGAGGAGCATCAGTGGAGCATCAGAGGAGCATCAGTGGAGCATCAGAGGAGGATCAGAGGAGCATCAGAGGAGCATCAGAGGAGCATCAGAGGAGCATCAGAGGAGCATCAGAGGAGCATCCGATGAGCATCAGAGGAGCATCAGAGGAGCAGGAGCAGGAGCAGGAGCAGGAGCAGGAGCAGGAGCAGGAGCAGGAGCATCAGAGGAGCATCAGAGGAGCATCAGAGGAGCATCAGTGGAGCATCAGAGGAGGATCAGAGGAGGATCAGAGGAGCATCAGAGGAGCATCAGAGGAGCATCAGAGGAGCATCAGAGGAGCATCAGAGGAGCATCAGAGGAGCATCAGAGGAGCATCAGAGGAGGATCAGAGGAGCATCAGAGGAGCATCAGAGGAGCATCAGAGGAGCATCAGAGGAGCATCAGAAGAGCATCAGAGGAGGATCAGAGGAGCATCAGAGGAGCATCAGAGGAGCATCAGAGGAGCATCATAGGAGCATCTGAGGAGCATCAGAGGAGTATCAGAGGAGCATCAGAGGAGCATCTGAGGAGCATCAGAGGAGTATCAGAGGAGCATCAGAGGAGCATCAGAGGAGCATCAGAGGTGCATCAGAGGAGCATCAGAGGAGCATCAGAGGAGCATCAGAGGAGCATCGGAGGAGCATCTGAGGAGCATCAGAGGAGTATCAGAGGAGCATCGGAGGAGCATCAGAGGAGCATCAGAGGAGCATCTGAGGAGCATCAGAGGAGTATCAGAGGAGCATCAGAGGAGCATCAGAGGTGCATCAGAGGAGCATCAGAGGTGCAGGAGCAGGAGCAGGAACAGGAGCAGGAGCAGGAGCAGGAGCAGGAGCAGGAGCAGGAGCAGGAGCAGGAGCAGGAGCAGGAGCAGGAGCAGGAGCAGGAGCAGGAGCAGGAGCAGGAGCAGGAGCAGGAGCAGGAGCAGGAGCAGGAGCAGGAGCAGGAGCAGGAGCAGGAGCAGGAGCAGGAGCAGGAGCAGGAGCAGGAGCATCAGAGGAGCATCAGAGGAGCATCAGAGGAGCCTCAGAGGAGCATCAGAGGAGCATCAGGGGAGCATCAGAGGAGCAACAGAGGAGCATCAGAGGAGCATCAGAGGAGCATCAGAGGAGCATCAGAGGAGCATCAGAGGAGCATCAGTGGAGCATCAGAGGAGCATCAGAGGAACATCAGAGGAGCATCAGAGGAGCATCAGAGGAGCATCAGAGGAGCAGGAGCAGGAGCAGGAGCAGGAGCAGGAGCAGGAGCAGGAGCAGGAGCAGGAGCAGGAGCATCAGAGCAGCATCAGATGAGCAGGAGCAGGAGCAGGAGCAGGAGCAGGAGCAGGAGCAGGAGCAGGAGCAGGAGCAGGAGCAGGAGCATCAGAGGATCATAGGAGGAGCATCAGAGGAGCATCAGAGGAGCATCAGAGGAGCATCAGAGGAGCATCAGAGGAGCATCAGAGGAGCATCAGAGGAGGATCAGAGGAGCATCAGAGGAGCATCAGAGGAGCATCAGAGGAGCATCAGAGGAGCATCAGAGGAGCTTCAGAGGAGCATCAGAGGAGCTTCAGAGGAGCATCAGAGGAGCATCAGAGGATCATCAGAGGAGCATCAGAGGAGCATCAGAGGAGGATCAGAGGAGCATCAGAGGAGCATCAGAGGAGCCTCAGAGGAGCATCAGAGGAGAATCAGAGGAGCTTCAGAGGAGAATCAGAGGAGCATCAGAGGAGCATAAGACGAGCATCAGAGGAGGATCAGAGGAGCATCAGAGGTGCATCAGATGAGCCTCAGAGGAGCATCAGAGGAGCAGCAGAGGAGCATCAGAGGAGGATCACAGGAGCATCAGAGGAGCATCAGAGGAGCATCAGAGGAGCATCAGAGGAGCATCAGAGGAGCATCAGAGGAGCATCAGAGGAGCATCAGAGGAGCCTCAGAGGAGCATCAGAGGAGCATCAGAGGAGCATCAGAGGAGCATCAGAGGAACAGCGAGGAGCATCAGATGAGCATCAGAGGAGCATCACAGGAGCATCAGAGGAGCATCAGAGGAGCATCACAGGAGCATCACAGGAGCATCATTGGAGCATCAGTGGAGCATCAGAGGAACAGCAGAGGAGCATCAGATGAGCATCAGAGGAGCATCACAGGAGCATCAGAGGAGCATCAGAGGAGCATCACAGGAGCATCAGAGGAGCATCATTGGAGCATCAGAGGAGCATCAGAGGAGCATCAGAGGAGCATCAGAGGAGCATCAGAGGAGCATCAGAGGAGCATCAGAGGAGCATCAGAGGAGCATCAGAGGAGCATCAGAGGAGCATCAGAGGAGCATCAGAGGAGCATCAGATGAGGATCAGAGGAGCATCAGAGGAGCATCAGAGGAGCCTCAGAGGAGCATCAGAGGAGCATCAGAGGAGCATCAGAGGAGCATCAGAGGAGCAGCAGAGGAGCATCAGAGGAGGATCACAGGAGCATCAGAGGAGCATCACAGGATCATCAGAGGAGCATCAGAGGAGCATCAGAGGAGCATCAGAGGAGCAGCAGAGGAGGATCAGAGGAGCATCAGAGGAGCATCAGAGGAGCATCAGAGGAGCATCAGAGGAGCATCAGAGGAGCATCAGAGGAGCATCAGAGGAGCATCAGAGTAGCATCAGAGGAGCATCAGAGGAGCATCAGAGGAGCATCAGAGGAGCATCAGAGGAGCATCAGAGGAGGATGAGAGGAGCATAAGAGGAGCATCAGAGGAGCATCAGAGGAGCATCAGAGGAGAATCAGAGGAGCATCAGTTGAGCATCAGAGGAGCAGCAGAGGAGCATCAGAGGAGCATCACAGGAGCATCAGAGGAGCATCAGAGGAGCATCAGAGGAGCATCAGAGGTGGATCAGAGGAGCATCAGAGGAGCATCAGAGGAGCATCAGAGGAGCATCAGAGGAGAATCAGAGGAGCATCAGATGAGCATCAGAGGAGCAGCAGAGGAGCATCAGAGGAGCATCACAGGAGCATCAGAGGAGCATCAGAGGAGTATCAGAGGAGCATCAGAGGAGCATCAGAGGAGCATCAGAGGAGCATCAGAGGAGCATCAGAGGAGCCTCAGAGGAGCATCAGAGGAGCATCAGAGGAGCATCAGAGGAGCATCAGAGGAGGATCAGAGGAGCACCAGAGGAGCATCAGAGGAGCATCAGAGGAGCATCAGAGGAGCATCAGAGGAGAATCAGATCAGCATCAGAGGAGCAGCAGAGGAGCATCAGAGGAGCATCACAGGAGCATCAGAGGAGCATCAGTGGAGCATCAGAGGAGCATCACAGGAGCATCAGAGGAGCATCAGAGGAGCATCAGAGGAGCATCAGAGGAGCATCAGAGGAGCATCAGAGGAGCCTCAGAGGAGCATCAGAGGAGCATCAGAGGAGCATCAGAGGAGCATCAGAGGAGGATCAGAGGAGCATCAGAGGAGCATCAGAGGAGCAGGAGCAGGAGCAGGAGCAGGAGCAGGAGCAGGAGCATCAGAGGTCATCAGAGGAGCATCAGAGGAGCAGGAGCAGGAGCAGGAGCATCAGAGGAGCATCAGAGGAGCATCAGAGGAGCGTCAGAGGAGCATCAGAGGAGCATCAGAGGAGCATCAGAGGAGCATCAGAGGAGCATCAGAGGAGCATCAGTGGAGCATCAGAGGAGCATCAGTGGAGCATCAGAGGAGGATCAGAGGAGCATAAGAGGAGCATCAGAGGAGCATCAGAGGAGCATCAGAGGAGCATCAGAGGAGCATCAGAGGAGCATCAGAGGAGCATCAGAGGAGCAGGAGCAGGAGCAGGAGCAGGAGCAGGAGCAGGAGCAGGAGCAGGAGCAGGAGCATCAGAGGAGCATCAGAGGAGCATCAGAGGAGCATCAGAGGAGCATCAGTGGAGCATCAGAGGAGGATCAGAGGAGGATCAGAGGAGCATCAGAGGAGCATCAGAGGAGCATCAGAGGAGCATCAGAGGAGCATCAGAGGAGCATCAGAGGAGCATCAGAGGAGGATCAGAGGAGCATCAGAGGAGCATCAGAGGAGCATCAGAGGAGCATCAGAGGAGCATCAGAGGAGCATCTGAGGAGCATCAGAGGAGTATCAGAGGAGCATCAGAGGAGCATCTGAGGAGCATCAGAGGAGTATCAGAGGAGCATCAGAGGAGCATCAGAGGAGCATCAGAGGAGCATCTGAGGAGCATCAGAGGAGTATCAGAGGAGCATCAGAGGTGCATCTGAGGAGCATCAGAGGAGTATCAGAGGAGCATCAGAGGAGCATCAGAGGTGCATCAGAGGAGCATCAGAGGTGCATCAGAGGAGCATCAGAGGAGCATCAGAGGAGCATCAGAGGAGCATCGGAGGAGCATCTGAGGAGCATCAGAGGAGTATCAGAGGAGCATCAGAGGAGCATCAGAGGAGCAGGAGCAGGAGCAGGAGCATCAGAGGAGCATCAGAGGAGCATCAGAGGAGCGTCAGAGGAGCATCAGAGGAGCATCAGAGGAGCATCAGAGGAGCATCAGAGGAGCATCAGAGGAGAATCAGTGGAGCATCAGAGGAGCATCAGTGGAGCATCAGAGGAGGATCAGAGGAGCATCAGAGGAGCATCAGAGGAGCATCAGAGGAGCATCAGAGGAGCATCAGAGGAGCATCCGATGAGCATCAGAGGAGCATCAGAGGAGCAGGAGCAGGAGCAGGAGCAGGAGCAGGAGCAGGAGCAGGAGCAGGAGCAGGAGCAGGAGCATCAGAGGAGCATCAGAGGAGCATCAGAGGAGCATCAGTGGAGCATCAGAGGAGGATCAGAGGAGGATCAGAGGAGCATCAGAGGAGCATCAGAGGAGCATCAGAGGAGCATCAGAGGAGCATCAGAGGAGCATCAGAGGAGCATCAGAGGAGCATCAGAGGAGCATCAGAGGAGCATCAGAGGTGCATCAGAGGAGCATCAGAGGTGCATCAGAGGAGCATCAGAGGAGCATCAGAGGAGCATCAGAGGAGCATCGGAGGAGCATCTGAGGAGCATCAGAGGAGTATCAGAGGAGCATCAGAGGAGCATCAGAGGAACATCAGAGGAGCATCTGAGGTGCATCAGAGGAGTATCAGAGGAGCATCAGAGGAGCATCAGAGGTGCATCAGAGGAGCATCAGAGGTGCAGGAGCAGGAGCAGGAGCAGGAACAGGAGCAGGAGCAGGAGCAGGAGCAGGAGCAGGAGCAGGAGCAGGAGCAGGAGCAGGAGCAGGAGCAGGAGCAGGAGCAGGAGCAGGAGCAGGAGCAGGAGCAGGAGCAGGAGCAGGAGCAGGAGCAGGAGCAGGAGCAGGAGCAGGAGCAGGAGCATCAGAGGAGCATCAGAGGAGCATCAGAGGAGCCTCAGAGGAGCATCAGAGGAGCATCAGAGGAGCATCAGAGGAGCAGCACAGGAGCATCAGAGGAGGATCACAGGAGCATCAGAGGAGCATCAGAGGAGCATCAGAGGAGCATCAGTGGAGCATCAGAGGAGCATCAGAGGAGCCTCAGAGGAGCATCAGAGGAGTATCAGAGGAGCATCAGATGAGCATCAGAGGAGCATCAGAGGAGCATCAGAGGAGGATCAGAGGAGCATCAGAGGAGCATCAGAGGAGCATCAGAGGAGCATCAGAGGAGCCTCAGAGGAGCATCAGAGGAGCATCAGAGGAGCATCAGAGGAGCATCAGAGGAGCCTCAGAGGAGCATCAGAGGAGCATCAGAGGAGCATCAGAGGAGCATCAGAGGAGCATCAGAGGAGCATCAGAGGAGCCTCAGTGGAGCCTCAGAGGAGCCTCAGAGGAGCATCAGAGGAGCATCAGAGGAGCATCAGAGGAGCATCAGAGGAGCATCAGAAGAGCATCAGTGGAGCATCAGAGGAGCATCAGAGGAGCATCAGGGGAGCATCAGAGGAGCAACAGAGGAGCATCAGAGGAGCATCAGAGGAGCATCAGAGGAGCATCAGAGGAGCATCAGAGGAGCATCAGTGGAGCATCAGAGGAGCATCAGAGGAACATCAGAGGAGCATCAGAGGAGCATCAGAGGAGCATCAGAGGAGCAGGAGCAGGAGCAGGAGCAGGAGCAGGAGCAGGAGCAGGAGCAGGAGCAGGAGCAGGAGCATCAGAGCAGCATCAGATGAGCAGGAGCAGGAGCAGGAGCAGGAGCAGGAGCATGAGCAGGAGCAGGAGCAGGAGCAGGAGCAGGAGCATCAGAGGATCATAGGAGGAGCATCAGAGGAGCATCAGAGGAGCATCAGAGGAGCATCAGAGGAGCATCAGAGGAGCATCAGAGGAGCATCAGAGGAGGATCAGAGGAGCATCAGAGGAGCATCAGAGGAGCATCAGAGGAGCATCAGAGGAGCATCAGAGGAGCTTCAGAGGAGCATCAGAGGAGCTTCAGAGGAGCATCAGAGGAGCATCAGAGGAGCATCAGAGGAGCATCAGAGGAGCATCAGAGGAGGATCAGAGGAGCATCAGAGGAGCATCAGAGGAGCCTCAGAGGAGCATCAGAGGAGAATCAGAGGAGCATCAGAGGAGAATCAGAGGAGCATCAGAGGAGCATAAGACGAGCATCAGAGGAGGATCAGAGGAGCATCAGAGGTGCATCAGATGAGCCTCAGAGGAGCAGCAGAGGAGCAGCAGAGGAGCATCAGAGGAGGATCACAGGAGCATCAGAGGAGCATCAGAGGAGCATCAGAGGAGCATCAGAGGAGCATCAGAGGAGCATCAGAGGAGCATCAGAGGAGCATCAGAGGAGCATCAGAGGAGCCTCAGAGGAGCATCAGAGGAGCATCAGAGGAGCATCAGAGGAGCATCAGAGGAACAGCGAGGAGCATCAGATGAGCATCAGAGGAGCATCACAGGAGCATCAGAGGAGCATCAGAGGAGCATCACAGGAGCATCAGAGGAGCATCATTGGAGCATCAGTGGAGCATCAGAGGAACAGCAGAGGAGCATCAGATGAGCATCAGAGGAGCATCACAGGAGCATCAGAGGAGCATCAGAGGAGCATCACAGGAGCATCAGAGGAGCATCATTGGAGCATCAGAGGAGCATCAGAGGAGCATCAGAGGAGCATCAGAGGAGCATCAGAGGAGCATCAGAGGAGCATCAGAGGAGCATCAGAGGAGCATCAGAGGAGCATCAGAGGAGCATCAGAGGAGCATCAGATGAGGATCAGAGGAGCATCAGAGGAGCATCAGAGGAGCCTCAGAGGAGCATCAGAGGAGCATCAGAGGAGCATCAGAGGAGCATCAGAGGAGCAGCAGAGGAGCATCAGAGGAGGATCACAGGAGCATCAGAGGAGCATCACAGGATCATCAGAGGAGCATCAGAGGAGCATCAGAGGAGCATCAGAGGAGCAGCAGAGGAGGATCAGAGGAGCATCAGAGGAGCATCAGAGGAGCATCAGAGGAGCATCAGAGGAGCATCAGAGGAGCATCAGAGGAGCATCAGAGGAGCATCAGAGTAGCATCAGAGGAGCATCAGAGGAGCATCAGAGGAGCATCAGAGGAGCATCAGAGGAGCATCAGAGGAGGATGAGAGGAGCATAAGAGGAGCATCAGAGGAGCATCAGAGGAGCATCAGAGGAGAATCAGAGGAGCATCAGTTGAGCATCAGAGGAGCAGCAGAGGAGCATCAGAGGAGCATCACAGGAGCATCAGAGGAGCATCAGAGGAGCATCAGAGGAGCATCAGAGGTGGATCAGAGGAGCATCAGAGGAGCATCAGAGGAGCATCAGAGGAGCATCAGAGGAGAATCAGAGGAGCATCAGATGAGCATCAGAGGAGCAGCAGAGGAGCATCAGAGGAGCATCACAGGAGCATCAGAGGAGCATCAGAGGAGTATCAGAGGAGCATCAGAGGAGCATCAGAGGAGCATCAGAGGAGCATCAGAGGAGCATCAGAGGAGCCTCAGAGGAGCATCAGAGGAGCATCAGAGGAGCATCAGAGGAGCATCAGAGGAGGATCAGATGAGCACCAGAGGAGCATCAGAGGAGCATCAGAGGAGCATCAGAGGAGCATCAGAGGAGAATCAGATCAGCATCAGAGGAGCAGCAGAGGAGCATCAGAGGAGCATCACAGGAGCATCAGAGGAGCATCAGTGGAGCATCAGAGGAGCATCACAGGAGCATCAGAGGAGCATCAGAGGAGCATCAGAGGAGCATCAGAGGAGCATCAGAGGAGCCTCAGAGGAGCATCAGAGGAGCATCAGAGGAGCATCAGAGGAGCATCAGAGGAGCATCAGAGGAGCATCAGAGGAGCAGGAGCAGGAGCAGGAGCAGGAGCAGGAGCAGGAGCATCAGAGGTCATCAGAGGAGCATCAGAGGAGCAGGAGCAGGAGCAGGAGCATCAGAGGAGCATCAGAGGAGCATCAGAGGAGCGTCAGAGGAGCATCAGAGGAGCATCAGAGGAGCATCAGAGGAGCATCAGAGGAGCATCAGAGGAGCATCAGTGGAGCATCAGAGGAGCATCAGTGGAGCATCAGAGGAGGATCAGAGGAGCATAAGAGGAGCATCAGAGGAGCATCAGAGGAGCATCAGAGGAGCATCAGAGGAGCATCAGAGGAGCATCAGAGGAGCATCAGAGGAGCAGGAGCAGGAGCAGGAGCAGGAGCAGGAGCAGGAGCAGGAGCAGGAGCAGGAGCAGGAGCATCAGAGGAGCATCAGAGGAGCATCAGAGGAGCATCAGAGGAGCATCAGTGGAGCATCAGAGGAGGATCAGAGGAGGATCAGAGGAGCATCAGAGGAGCATCAGAGGAGCATCAGAGGAGCATCAGAGGAGCATCAGAGGAGCATCAGAGGAGCATCAGAGGAGGATCAGAGGAGCATCAGAGGAGCATCAGAGGAGCATCAGAGGAGCATCAGAGGAGCATCAGAGGAGCATCTGAGGAGCATCAGAGGAGTATCAGAGGAGCATCAGAGGAGCATCTGAGGAGCATCAGAGGAGTATCAGAGGAGCATCAGAGGAGCATCAGAGGAGCATCAGAGGAGCATCTGAGGAGCATCAGAGGAGTATCAGAGGAGCATCAGAGGTGCATCTGAGGAGCATCAGAGGAGTATCAGAGGAGCATCAGAGGAGCATCAGAGGTGCATCAGAGGAGCATCAGAGGTGCATCAGAGGAGCATCAGAGGAGCATCAGAGGAGCATCAGAGGAGCATCGGAGGAGCATCTGAGGAGCATCAGAGGAGTATCAGAGGAGCATCAGAGGAGCATCAGAGGAGCAGGAGCAGGAGCAGGAGCATCAGAGGAGCATCAGAGGAGCATCAGAGGAGCGTCAGAGGAGCATCAGAGGAGCATCAGAGGAGCATCAGAGGAGCATCAGAGGAGCATCAGAGGAGCATCAGTGGAGCATCAGAGGAGCATCAGTGGAGCATCAGAGGAGGATCAGAGGAGCATCAGAGGAGCATCAGAGGAGCATCAGAGGAGCATCAGAGGAGCATCAGAGGAGCATCCGATGAGCATCAGAGGAGCATCAGAGGAGCAGGAGCAGGAGCAGGAGCAGGAGCAGGAGCAGGAGCAGGAGCAGGAGCAGGAGCAGGAGCAGGAGCATCAGAGGAGCATCAGAGGAGCATCAGAGGAGCATCAGTGGAGCATCAGAGGAGGATCAGAGGAGGATCAGAGGAGCATCAGAGGAGCATCAGAGGAGCATCAGAGGAGCATCAGAGGAGCATCAGAGGAGCATCAGAGGAGCATCAGAGGAGCATCAGAGGAGGATCAGAGGAGCATCAGAGGAGCATCAGAGGAGCATCAGAGGAGCATCAGAGGAGCATCAGAAGAGCATCAGAGGAGGATCAGAGGAGCATCAGAGGAGCATCAGAGGAGCATCAGAGGAGCATCATAGGAGCATCTGAGGAGCATCAGAGGAGTATCAGAGGAGCATCAGAGGAGCATCTGAGGAGCATCAGAGGAGTATCAGAGGAGCATCAGAGGAGCATCAGAGGAGCATCAGAGGTGCATCAGAGGAGCATCAGAGGAGCATCAGAGGAGCATCAGAGGAGCATCGGAGGAGCATCTGAGGAGCATCAGAGGAGTATCAGAGGAGCATCGGAGGAGCATCAGAGGAGCATCAGAGGAGCATCTGAGGAGCATCAGAGGAGTATCAGAGGAGCATCAGAGGAGCATCAGAGGTGCATCAGAGGAGCATCAGAGGTGCAGGAGCAGGAGCAGGAACAGGAGCAGGAGCAGGAGCAGGAGCAGGAGCAGGAGCAGGAGCAGGAGCAGGAGCAGGAGCAGGAGCAGGAGCAGGAGCAGGAGCAGGAGCAGGAGCAGGAGCAGGAGCAGGAGCAGGAGCAGGAGCAGGAGCAGGAGCAGGAGCAGGAGCAGGAGCAGGAGCAGGAGCAGGAGCAGGAGCAGGAGCATCAGAGGAGCATCAGAGGAGCATCAGAGGAGCCTCAGAGGAGCATCAGAGGAGCATCAGAGGAGCATCAGAGGAGCAGCACAGGAGCATCAGAGGAGGATCACAGGAGCATCAGAGGAGCATCACAGGATCATCAGAGGAGCATCAGAGGAGCATCAGAGGAGCATCAGGGGAGCATCAGAGGAGCAACAGAGGAGCATCAGAGGAGCATCAGAGGAGCATCAGAGGAGCATCAGAGGAGCATCAGAGGAGCATCAGTGGAGCATCAGAGGAGCATCAGAGGAACATCAGAGGAGCATCAGAGGAGCATCAGAGGAGCATCAGAGGAGCAGGAGCAGGAGCAGGAGCAGGAGCAGGAGCAGGAGCAGGAGCAGGAGCAGGAGCAGGAGCATCAGAGCAGCATCAGATGAGCAGGAGCAGGAGCAGGAGCAGGAGCAGGAGCATGAGCAGGAGCAGGAGCAGGAGCAGGAGCAGGAGCATCAGAGGATCATAGGAGGAGCATCAGAGGAGCATCAGAGGAGCATCAGAGGAGCATCAGAGGAGCATCAGAGGAGCATCAGAGGAGCATCAGAGGAGGATCAGAGGAGCATCAGAGGAGCATCAGAGGAGCATCAGAGGAGCATCAGAGGAGCATCAGAGGAGCTTCAGAGGAGCATCAGAGGAGCTTCAGAGGAGCATCAGAGGAGCATCAGAGGAGCATCAGAGGAGCATCAGAGGAGCATCAGAGGAGGATCAGAGGAGCATCAGAGGAGCATCAGAGGAGCCTCAGAGGAGCATCAGAGGAGAATCAGAGGAGCATCAGAGGAGAATCAGAGGAGCATCAGAGGAGCATAAGACGAGCATCAGAGGAGGATCAGAGGAGCATCAGAGGTGCATCAGATGAGCCTCAGAGGAGCATCAGAGGAGCAGCAGAGGAGCATCAGAGGAGGATCACAGGAGCATCAGAGGAGCATCAGAGGAGCATCAGAGGAGCATCAGAGGAGCATCAGAGGAGCATCAGAGGAGCATCAGAGGAGCATCAGAGGAGCCTCAGAGGAGCATCAGAGGAGCATCAGAGGAGCATCAGAGGAGCATCAGAGGAACAGCGAGGAGCATCAGATGAGCATCAGAGGAGCATCACAGGAGCATCAGAGGAGCATCAGAGGAGCATCACAGGAGCATCACAGGAGCATCATTGGAGCATCAGTGGAGCATCAGAGGAACAGCAGAGGAGCATCAGATGAGCATCAGAGGAGCATCACAGGAGCATCAGAGGAGCATCAGAGGAGCATCACAGGAGCATCAGAGGAGCATCATTGGAGCATCAGAGGAGCATCAGAGGAGCATCAGAGGAGCATCAGAGGAGCATCAGAGGAGCATCAGAGGAGCATCAGAGGAGCATCAGAGGAGCATCAGAGGAGCATCAGAGGAGCATCAGAGGAGCATCAGATGAGGATCAGAGGAGCATCAGAGGAGCATCAGAGGAGCCTCAGAGGAGCATCAGAGGAGCATCAGAGGAGCATCAGAGGAGCATCAGAGGAGCAGCAGAGGAGCATCAGAGGAGGATCACAGGAGCATCAGAGGAGCATCACAGGATCATCAGAGGAGCATCAGAGGAGCATCAGAGGAGCATCAGAGGAGCAGCAGAGGAGGATCAGAGGAGCATCAGAGGAGCATCAGAGGAGCATCAGAGGAGCATCAGAGGAGCATCAGAGGAGCATCAGAGGAGCATCAGAGGAGCATCAGAGTAGCATCAGAGGAGCATCAGAGGAGCATCAGAGGAGCATCAGAGGAGCATCAGAGGAGCATCAGAGGAGGATGAGAGGAGCATAAGAGGAGCATCAGAGGAGCATCAGAGGAGCATCAGAGGAGAATCAGAGGAGCATCAGTTGAGCATCAGAGGAGCAGCAGAGGAGCATCAGAGGAGCATCACAGGAGCATCAGAGGAGCATCAGAGGAGCATCAGAGGAGCATCAGAGGTGGATCAGAGGAGCATCAGAGGAGCATCAGAGGAGCATCAGAGGAGCATCAGAGGAGAATCAGAGGAGCATCAGATGAGCATCAGAGGAGCAGCAGAGGAGCATCAGAGGAGCATCACAGGAGCATCAGAGGAGCATCAGAGGAGTATCAGAGGAGCATCAGAGGAGCATCAGAGGAGCATCAGAGGAGCATCAGAGGAGCATCAGAGGAGCCTCAGAGGAGCATCAGAGGAGCATCAGAGGAGCATCAGAGGAGCATCAGAGGAGGATCAGAGGAGCACCAGAGGAGCATCAGAGGAGCATCAGAGGAGCATCAGAGGAGCATCAGAGGAGAATCAGATCAGCATCAGAGGAGCAGCAGAGGAGCATCAGAGGAGCATCACAGGAGCATCAGAGGAGAATCAGTGGAGCATCAGAGGAGCATCACAGGAGCATCAGAGGAGCATCAGAGGAGCATCAGAGGAGCATCAGAGGAGCATCAGAGGAGCATCAGAGGAGCCTCAGAGGAGCATCAGAGGAGCATCAGAGGAGCATCAGAGGAGCATCAGAGGAGGATCAGAGGAGCATCAGAGGAGCATCAGAGGAGCAGGAGCAGGAGCAGGAGCAGGAGCAGGAGCAGGAGCATCAGAGGTCACCAGAGGAGCATCAGAGGAGCAGGAGCAGGAGCAGGAGCATCAGAGGAGCATCAGAGGAGCATCAGAGGAGCGTCAGAGGAGCATCAGAGGAGCATCAGAGGAGCATCAGAGGAGCATCAGAGGAGCATCAGAGGAGCATCAGTGGAGCATCAGAGGAGCATCAGTGGAGCATCAGAGGAGGATCAGAGGAGCATAAGAGGAGCATCAGAGGAGCATCAGAGGAGCATCAGAGGAGCATCAGAGGAGCATCAGAGGAGCATCAGAGGAGCATCAGAGGAGCAGGAGCAGGAGCAGGAGCAGGAGCAGGAGCAGGAGCAGGAGCAGGAGCAGGAGCATCAGAGGAGCATCAGAGGAGCATCAGAGGAGCATCAGAGGAGCATCAGTGGAGCATCAGAGGAGGATCAGAGGAGGATCAGAGGAGCATCAGAGGAGCATCAGAGGAGCATCAGAGGAGCATCAGAGGAGCATCAGAGGAGCATCAGAGGAGCATCAGAGGAGGATCAGAGGAGCATCAGAGGAGCATCAGAGGAGCATCAGAGGAGCATCAGAGGAGCATCTGAGGAGCATCAGAGGAGTATCAGAGGAGCATCAGAGGAGCATCTGAGGAGCATCAGAGGAGTATCAGAGGAGCATCAGAGGAGCATCAGAGGAGCATCAGAGGAGCATCTGAGGAGCATCAGAGGAGTATCAGAGGAGCATCAGAGGTGCATCTGAGGAGCATCAGAGGAGTATCAGAGGAGCATCAGAGGAGCATCAGAGGTGCATCAGAGGAGCATCAGAGGTGCATCAGAGGAGCATCAGAGGAGCATCAGAGGAGCATCAGAGGAGCATCGGAGGAGCATCTGAGGAGCATCAGAGGAGTATCAGAGGAGCATCAGAGGAGCATCAGAGGAGCAGGAGCAGGAGCAGGAGCATCAGAGGAGCATCAGAGGAGCATCAGAGGAGCGTCAGAGGAGCATCAGAGGAGCATCAGAGGAGCATCAGAGGAGCATCAGAGGAGCATCAGAGGAGCATCAGTGGAGCATCAGAGGAGCATCAGTGGAGCATCAGAGGAGGATCAGAGGAGCATCAGAGGAGCATCAGAGGAGCATCAGAGGAGCATCAGAGGAGCATCAGAGGAGCATCCGATGAGCATCAGAGGAGCATCAGAGGAGCAGGAGCAGGAGCAGGAGCAGGAGCAGGAGCAGGAGCAGGAGCAGGAGCAGGAGCAGGAGCATCAGAGGAGCATCAGAGGAGCATCAGAGGAGCATCAGTGGAGCATCAGAGGAGGATCAGAGGAGGATCAGAGGAGCATCAGAGGAGCATCAGAGGAGCATCAGAGGAGCATCAGAGGAGCATCAGAGGAGCATCAGAGGAGCATCAGAGGAGCATCAGAGGAGGATCAGAGGAGCATCAGAGGAGCATCAGAGGAGCATCAGAGGAGCATCAGAGGAGCATCAGAAGAGCATCAGAGGAGGATCAGAGGAGCATCAGAGGAGCATCAGAGGAGCATCAGAGGAGCATCATAGGAGCATATGAGGAGCATCAGAGGAGTATCAGAGGAGCATCAGAGGAGCATCTGAGGAGCATCAGAGGAGTATCAGAGGAGCATCAGAGGAGCATCAGAGGAGCATCAGAGGTGCATCAGAGGAGCATCAGAGGAGCATCAGAGGAGCATCAGAGGAGCATCGGAGGAGCATCTGAGGAGCATCAGAGGAGTATCAGAGGAGCATCGGAGGAGCATCAGAGGAGCATCAGAGGAGCATCTGAGGAGCATCAGAGGAGTATCAGAGGAGCATCAGAGGAGCATCAGAGGTGCATCAGAGGAGCATCAGAGGTGCAGGAGCAGGAGCAGGAACAGGAGCAGGAGCAGGAGCAGGAGCAGGAGCAGGAGCAGGAGCAGGAGCAGGAGCAGGAGCAGGAGCAGGAGCAGGAGCAGGAGCAGGAGCAGGAGCAGGAGCAGGAGCAGGAGCAGGAGCAGGAGCAGGAGCAGGAGCAGGAGCAGGAGCAGGAGCAGGAGCAGGAGCATCAGAGGAGCATCAGAGGAGCATCAGAGGAGCCTCAGAGGAGCATCAGAGGAGCATCAGAGGAGCATCAGAGGAGCAGCACAGGAGCATCAGAGGAGGATCACAGGAGCATCAGAGGAGCATCAGAGGAGCATCAGAGGAGCATCAGAGGAGCATCAGAGGAGCATCAGAAGAGCATCAGTGGAGCATCAGAGGAGCATCAGAGGAGCATCAGGGGAGCATCAGAGGAGCAACAGAGGAGCATCAGAGGAGCATTAGAGGAGCATCAGAGGAGCATCAGAGGAGCATCAGAGGAGCATCAGTGGAGCATCAGAGGAGCATCAGAGGAACATCAGAGGAGCATCAGAGGAGCATCAGAGGAGCATCAGAGGAGCAGGAGCAGGAGCAGGAGCAGGAGCAGGAGCAGGAGCAGGAGCAGGAGCAGGAGCAGGAGCAGGAGCAGGAGCATCAGAGGAGCATCAGATGAGCAGGAGCAGGAGCAGGAGCAGGAGCAGGAGCATGAGCAGGAGCAGGAGCAGGAGCAGGAGCAGGAGCATCAGAGGATCATAGGAGGAGCATCAGAGGAGCATCAGAGGAGCATCAGAGGAGCATCAGAGGAGCATCAGAGGAGCATCAGAGGAGGATCAGAGGAGCATCAGAGGAGCATCAGAGGAGCATCAGAGGAGCATCAGAGGAGCATCAGAGGAGCTTCAGAGGAGCATCAGAGGAGCTTCAGAGGAGCATCAGAGGAGCATCAGAGGAGCATCAGAGGAGCATCAGAGGAGCATCAGAGGAGGATCAGAGGAGCATCAGAGGAGCATCAGAGGAGCCTCAGAGGAGCATCAGAGGAGCATCAGAGGAGCATCAGAGGAGCATCAGAGGAGCATCAGAGGAGCATCAGACGAGCATCAGAGGAGGATCAGAGGAGCATCAGAGGTGCATCAGAGGAGCCTCAGAGGAGCATCAGAGGAGCAGCAGAGGAGCATCAGAGGAGGATCACAGGAGCATCAGAGGAGCATCAGAGGAGCATCAGAGGAGCATCAGAGGAGCATCAGAGGAGCATCAGAGGAGCATCAGAGGAGCATCAGAGGAGCATCAGAGGAGCATCAGAGGAGCCTCAGAGGAGCATCAGAGGAGCATCAGAGGAGCATCAGAGGAGCATCAGAGGAACAGCGAGGAGCATCAGATGAGCATCAGAGGAGCATCACAGGAGCATCAGAGGAGCATCAGAGGAGCATCACAGGAGCATCAGAGGAGCATCATTGGAGCATCAGTGGAGCATCAGAGGAACAGCAGAGGAGCATCAGATGAGCATCAGAGGAGCATCACAGGAGCATCAGAGGAGCATCAGAGGAGCATCACAGGAGCATCAGAGGAGCATCAGAGGAGCATCAGAGGAGGATCAGAGGAGCATCAGAGGAGCATCAGAGGAGCATCAGAGGAGCATCAGAGGAGGATCAGAGGAGCATCAGAGGAGCATCAGAGGAGCATAAGAGGAGAATCAGAGGAGCATCAGAGGAGCATCAGAGGAGCATCAGAGGAGGATCAGAGGAGCATCAGAGGAGCATCAGAGGAGCCTCAGAGGAGCATCAGAGGAGCATCAGAGGAGCATCAGAGGAGCATCAGAGGAGCAGCAGAGGAGCATCAGAGGAGGATCACAGGAGCATCAGAGGAGCATCACAGGATAATCAGAGGAGCATCAGAGGAGCATCAGAGGAGCATCAGAGGAGCATCAGAGGAGCCTCAGAGGAGCATCAGAGGAGCATCAGAGGAGCATCAGAAGAGCATCAGAGGAGCATCAGAGGAGCATCAGAGGAGGATATGAGGAGCATCAGAGGAGCATGAGAGGAGCATCAGAGGAGCATCAGAGGAGCATCAGAGTAGCATCAGAGGAGCATCAGAGGAGCATCAGAGGAGCATCAGAGGAGCATCAGAGAGGCATCAGAGGAGCATCAGAGGAGGATCAGAGGAGCATCAGAGGAGCATCAGAGGAGCATCAGAGGAGCATCAGAGGAGCATCAGTGGAGCATCAGTGGAGCATCAGAGGAGGATCAGAGGAGCATCAGAGGAGCATCACAGGAGCATCAGAGGAGCATCAGAGGAGCATCAGAGGAGCCTCAGAGGAGAATCAGAGGAGCATCAGAGGAGCATCAGAGGAGCCTCAGAGGAGCCTCAGAGGAGCCTCAGAGGAGCCTCAGAGGAGCATCAGAGGAGCATCAGAGGAGCATCAGAGGAGCATCAGAGGAGCATCAGAGGAGCATCAGAGGAGCATCAGAGGAGGATCAGAGGAGGATCAGAGGAGCATCAGAGCAGCATCAGAGGAGCATCAGAGGAGCATCAGAGGAGCATCAGAGGAGCATCACAGGAGCATCACAGGAGCATCACAGGAGCATCAGAGGTGCATCATTGGAGCATCAGAGGAGCATCAGAGGAGCATCAGAGGAGCATCAGAAGAGCATCAGAGGAGCATCAGAGGAGCATCAGAGGAGCATCAGAGGAGCATCAGAGGAGCATCAGAGGAGCATCAGTGGAGCATCAGAGGAGCATCAGAGGAGCATCAGAGGAACATCAGAGGAGCATCAGAGGAGCAGGAGCAGGAGCAGGAGCAGGAGCAGGAGCAGGAGCAGGAGCAGGTGCAGGAGCAGGAGCATCAGAGGAGCATCAGAGGAGCAGGAGCAGGAGCAGGAGCAGGAGCAGGAGCATTAGCAGGAGCAGGAGCAGGAGCAGGAGCAGGAGCAGGAGCAGGAGCAGGAGCAGGAGCAGGAGCAGGAGCAGGAGCAGGAGCAGGAGCAGGAGCAGGAGCAGGAGCAGGAGCAGGAGCAGGAGCAGGAGCAGGAGCAGGAGCAGGAGCATCAGAGGAGCATCAGAGGAGCATCTGAGGTCATCAGAGGAGCATCAGAGGAGCAGGAGTAGGAGTAGGAGCATCAGAGGAGCATCAGAGGAGCATCAGAGGAGCATCAGAGGAGCATCAGAGGAGCATCAGAGGAGCATCAGAGGAGCATCAGAGGAGCATCAGTGGAGCATCAGAGGAGCATCAGTGGAGCATCAGAGGAGCATCAGAGGAGCATCAGAGGAGCATCAGAGGAGCATCAGAGGAGCATCAGAGGAGCATCAGAGGTGCATCAGAGGAGGATCAGAGGAGCATCAGTGGAGCATCAGAGGAGCATCAGAGGAGGATCAGAGGAGCATCAGAGGAGCATCAGAGGAGCATCAGAGGAGGATCAGAGGAGCATCAGAGGAGCATTAGAGGAGCATCAGAGGAGGATCACAGGAGCATCAGAGGAGCATCAGAGGAGCATCAGAGGAGCATCAGAGGAGCATCAGATGAGCATCAGAGGAGCATCAGAGGAGCATCAGAGGAGCCTCTGAGGAGCATCAGAGGAGCATCAGAGGAGCATCAAAGGAGCATCAGAGGAGCATCAGAGGAGGATCAGAGGAGATCAGAGGAGCATCAGAGGAGCATCAGAGGAGCATCAGAGGAGCATCAGAGGAGCATCAGAGGAGCATCAGAGTAGCATCAGTGTAGCATCAGAGGAGCATCAGAGGAGCATCAGAGGAGCATCAGAGGAGCATCAGAGGAGCATCAGAGGAGGATCAGAGGAGGTTCAGAGGAGCATAAGAAGAGCATCAGAGGAGCATCAGAGGAGCATCAGAGGAGCATCAGAGGAGCATCAGATGAGCATCAGAGGAGCAGCAGAGGAGCATCAGTGGAGCATCAGAGGAGCATCAGAGGAGCATCAGAGGAGCATCAGAGGAGCATCAGAGGAGCATCAGAGGAGCATCAGACAGCATCAGAGGAGCATCAGAGGAGCATCAGAGGAGAATCAGAGGAGCATCAGATGAGCATCAGAGGAGCAGCAGAGGAGCATCAGAGGAGCATCACAGGAGCATCAGAGGAGCATCAGAGGAGCATCAGAGGAGCATCAGAGGAGCATCAGAGGAGCATCAGAGGAGCCTCAGAGGAGCATCAGAGGAGCATCAGAGGAGCATCAGAGGAGCATCAGAGGAGCATCAGAGGAGCATCAGAGGAGGATCAGAGGAGGATCAGAGGAGCATCAGAGGAGCATCAGAGGAGCATCAGAGGAGAATCAGATGAGCATCAGAGGAGCAGCAGAGGAGCATCACAGGAGCATCAGAGGAGCATCAGAGGAGCATCAGAGGAGCATCAGAGGAGCATCAGAGGAGCATCAGAGGAGCCTCAGAGGAGCATCAGAGGAGCATCAGAGGAGCATCAGAGGAGCATCAGAGGAGCATCAGAGGAGCATCAGAGGAACATCAGAGGAGGATCAGAGGAGGATCAGAGGAGCATCAGTGGAGCATCAGAGGAGCATCAGAGGAGCATCAGAGAGGCATCAGAGGAGCATCAGAGGAGCATCAGAGGAGCATCTGAGGTCATCAGAGGAGCATCAGAGGAGCAGGAGTAGGAGTAGGAGCATCAGAGGAGCATCAGAGGAGCATCAGAGGAGCATCAGAGGAGCATCAGAGGAGCATCAGAGGAGCATCAGAGGAGCATCAGAGGAGCATCAGTGGAGCATCAGAGGAGCATCAGTGGAGCATCAGAGGAGCATCAGAGGAGCATCAGAGGAGCATCAGAGGAGCATCAGAGGAGCATCAGAGGAGCATCAGAGGTGCATCAGAGGAGGATCAGAGGAGCATCAGTGGAGCATCAGAGGAGCATCAGAGGAGGATCAGAGGAGCATCAGAGGAGCATCAGAGGAGCATCAGAGGAGGATCAGAGGAGCATCAGAGGAGCATTAGAGGAGCATCAGAGGAGGATCACAGGAGCATCAGAGGAGCATCAGAGGAGCATCAGAGGAGCATCAGAGGAGCATCAGATGAGCATCAGAGGAGCATCAGAGGAGCATCAGAGGAGCCTCTGAGGAGCATCAGAGGAGCATCAGAGGAGCATCAAAGGAGCATCAGAGGAGCATCAGAGGAGGATCAGAGGAGATCAGAGGAGCATCAGAGGAGCATCAGAGGAGCATCAGAGGAGCATCAGAGGAGCATCAGAGGAGCATCAGAGTAGCATCAGTGTAGCATCAGAGGAGCATCAGAGGAGCATCAGAGGAGCATCAGAGGAGCATCAGAGGAGCATCAGAGGAGGATCAGAGGAGGTTCAGAGGAGCATAAGAAGAGCATCAGAGGAGCATCAGAGGAGCATCAGAGGAGCATCAGAGGAGCATCAGATGAGCATCAGAGGAGCAGCAGAGGAGCATCAGTGGAGCATCAGAGGAGCATCAGAGGAGCATCAGAGGAGCATCAGAGGAGCATCAGAGGAGCATCAGAGGAGCATCAGACAGCATCAGAGGAGCATCAGAGGAGCATCAGAGGAGAATCAGAGGAGCATCAGATGAGCATCAGAGGAGCAGCAGAGGAGCATCAGAGGAGCATCACAGGAGCATCAGAGGAGCATCAGAGGAGCATCAGAGGAGCATCAGAGGAGCATCAGAGGAGCATCAGAGGAGCCTCAGAGGAGCATCAGAGGAGCATCAGAGGAGCATCAGAGGAGCATCAGAGGAGCATCAGAGGAGCATCAGAGGAGGATCAGAGGAGGATCAGAGGAGCATCAGAGGAGCATCAGAGGAGCATCAGAGGAGAATCAGATGAGCATCAGAGGAGCAGCAGAGGAGCATCACAGGAGCATCAGAGGAGCATCAGAGGAGCATCAGAGGAGCATCAGAGGAGCATCAGAGGAGCATCAGAGGAGCCTCAGAGGAGCATCAGAGGAGCATCAGAGGAGCATCAGAGGAGCATCAGAGGAGGATCAGAGGAGCATCAGAGGAGCATCAGAGGAGCATCAGAGGAGCATCAGAGGAACATCAGAGGAGGATCAGAGGAGGATCAGAGGAGCATCAGTGGAGCATCAGAGGAGCATCAGAGGAGCATCAGAGAGGCATCAGAGGAGCATCAGAGGAGCATCAGAGGAGGATCAGAGGAGCATCAGAGGAGCATCAGAGGAGCATCAGAGGAGCATCAGAGGAGCATCAGAGGAGCATCAGTGGAGCATCAGAGGAGGATCAGAGGAGCATCAGAGGAGCATCACAGGAGCATCAGAGGAGCTTCAGAGGAGCATCAGAGGAGCCTCAGAGGAGAATCAGAGGAGCATCAGAGGAGCATCAGAGGAGCCTCAGAGGAGCCTCAGAGGAGCCTCAGAGGAGCCTCAGAGGAGCATCAGAGGAGCATCAGAGGAGCATCAGAGGAGCATCAGAGGAGCATCAGAGGAGCATCAGAGGAGCATCAGAGGAGCATCAGAGGAGGATCAGAGGAGGATCAGAGAAGCATCAGAGCAGCATCAGAGGAGCATCAGAGGAGCATCAGAGGAGCATCAGAGGAGCATCACAGGAGCATCACAGGAGCATCACAGGAGCATCAGAGGTGCATCATTGGAGCATCAGAGGAGCATCAGAGGAGCATCAGAGGAGCATCAGAAGAGCATCAGAGGAGCATCAGAGGAGCATCAGAGGATCATCAGAGGAGCATCAGAGGAGCATCAGTGGAGCATCAGAGGAGCATCAGAGGAGCATCAGAGGAACATCAGAGGAGCATCAGAGGAGCAGGAGCAGGAGCAGGAGCAGGAGCAGGAGCAGGAGCAGGAGCAGGTGCAGGAGCAGGAGCATCAGAGGAGCATCAGAGGAGCAGGAGCAGGAGCAGGAGCAGGAGCAGGAGCAGGAGCAGGAGCAGGAGCAGGAGCAGGAGCAGGAGCAGGAGCAGGAGCAGGAGCAGGAGCAGGAGCAGGAGCAGGAGCAGGAGCAGGAGCAGGAGCAGGAGCAGGAGCAGGAGCAGGAGCAGGAGCAGGAGCAGGAGCAGGAGCAGGAGCATCAGAGGAGCATCAGAGGAGCATCAGAGGTCATCAGAGGAGCATCAGAGGAGCAGGAGTAGGAGTAGGAGCATCAGAGGAGCATCAGAGGAGCATCAGAGGAGCATCAGATGAGCATCAGAGGAGCATCAGAGGAGCATCAGAGGAGCATCAGAGGAGCATCAGTGGAGCATCAGAGGAGCATCAGTGGAGCATCAGTGGAGCATCAGAGGAGCATCAGAGGAGCATCAGAGGAGCATCAGAGGAGCATCAGAGGAGCATCAGAGGAGGATCAGAGGAGCATCAGTGGAGCATCAGAGGAGCATCAGAGGAGGATCAGAGGAGCATCAGAGGAGCATCAGAGGAGCATCAGAGGAGCATCAGAGGAGGATCAGAGGAGCATCAGAGGAGCATTAGAGGAGCATCAGAGGAGGATCACAGGAGCATCAGAGGAGCATCAGAGGAGCATCAGAGGAGCATCAGAGGAGCATCAGAGGAGCATCAGAGGAGCATCAGAGGAGCATCAGAGGAGCCTCTGAGGAGCATCAGAGGAGCATCAGAGGAGCATCAAAGGAGCATCAGAGGAGCATCAGAGGAGGATCAGAGGAGCATCAGAGGAGCATCAGAGGAGCATCAGAGGAGCATCAGAGGAGCATCAGAGGAGCATCAGAGGAGCATCAGAGTAGCATCAGTGTAGCATCAGAGGAGCATCAGAGGAGCATCAGAGGAGCATCAGAGGAGCATCAGAGGAGCATCAGAGGAGGATCAGAGGAGCATAAGAAGAGCATCAGAGGAGCATCAGAGGAGCATCAGAGGAGCATCAGAGGAGCATCAGATGAGCATCAGAGGAGCAGCAGAGGAGCATCAGTGGAGCATCAGAGGAGCATCAGAGGAGCATCAGAGGAGCATCAGAGGAGCATCAGAGGAGCATCAGAGGAGCATCAGAGGAGCATCAGACAGCATCAGAGGAGCATCAGAGGAGCATCAGAGGAGAATCAGAGGAGCATCAGATGAGCATCAGAGGAGCAGCAGAGGAGCATCAGAGGAGCATCACAGGAGCATCAGAGGAGCATCAGAGGAGCATCAGAGGAGCATCAGAGGAGCATCAGAGGAGCATCAGAGGAGCCTCAGAGGAGCATCAGAGGAGCATCAGAGGAGCATCAGAGGAGCATCACAGGAGCATCAGAGGAGCATCAGAGGAGCATCAGAGGAGGATCAGAGGAGGATCAGAGGAGCATCAGAGGAGCATCAGAGGAGCATCAGAGGAGAATCAGATGAGCATCAGAGGAGCAGCAGAGGAGCATCAGAGGAGCATCACAGGAGCATCAGAGGAGCATCAGAGGAGCATCAGAGGAGCATCAGAGGAGATTCAGAGGAGCCTCAGAGGAGCCTCAGAGGAGCCTCAGAGGAGCCTCAGAGGAGCCTCAGAGGAGCATCAGAGGAGCATCAGAGGAGCATCAGAGGAGTATCAGAGGAGGATCAGAGGAGCATCAGAGGAGCATCAGAGGAGCATCAGAGGAGCATCAGAGGAGCATCAGAGGAGGATCAGAGGAGGATCAGAGGAGCATCAGAGGAGCATCAGAGGAGCATCAGAGGAGCATCAGAGGAGCATCAGAGGAGCATCACAGGACCATCAGAGGAGCATCAGAGGAGCATCAGAGGAGCATCAGAGGAGCATCAGAGGAGCCTCAGAGGAGCATCAGAGGAGCATCAGAGGAGCATCAGAGGAGCATCAGAGGAGCATCAGAGGAGGATCAGAGGAGCATCAGAGGAGCATCAGAGGAGCAGGAGCAGGAGCAGGAGCAGGAGCAGGAGCAGGAGCATCAGAGGTCATCAGAGGAGCATCAGAGGAGCAGGAGCAGGAGCAGGAGCATCAGAGGAGCATCAGAGGAGCATCAGAGGAGCGTCAGAGGAGCATCAGAGGAGCATCAGAGGAGCATCAGAGGAGCATCAGAGGAGCATCAGAGGAGCATCAGTGGAGCATCAGAGGAGCATCAGTGGAGCATCAGAGGAGGATCAGAGGAGCATAAGAGGAGCATCAGAGGAGCATCAGAGGAGCATCAGAGGAGCATCAGAGGAGCATCAGAGGAGCATCAGAGGAGCATCAGAGGAGCAGGAGCAGGAGCAGGAGCAGGAGCAGGAGCAGGAGCAGGAGCAGGAGCAGGAGCATCAGAGGAGCATCAGAGGAGCATCAGAGGAGCATCAGAGGAGCATCAGTGGAGCATCAGAGGAGGATCAGAGGAGGATCAGAGGAGCATCAGAGGAGCATCAGAGGAGCATCAGAGGAGCATCAGAGGAGCATCAGAGGAGGATCAGAGGAGCATCAGAGGAGCATCAGAGGAGCATCAGAGGAGCATCAGAGGAGGATCAGAGGAGCATCAGAGGAGGATCAGAGGAGCATCAGAGGAGCATCAGAGGAGCATCAGAGGAGCATCAGAGGAGCATCAGAGGAGCATCTGAGGAGCATCAGAGGAGTATCAGAGGAGCATCAGAGGAGCATCTGAGGAGCATCAGAGGAGTATCAGAGGAGCATCAGAGGAGCATCAGAGGTGCATCAGAGGAGCATCAGAGGTGCATCAGAGGAGCATCAGAGGAGAATCAGAGGAGCATCAGAGGAGCATCGGAGGAGCATCTGAGGAGCATCAGAGGAGTATCAGAGGAGCATCAGAGGAGCATCAGAGGAGCAGGAGCAGGAGCAGGAGCATCAGAGGAGCATCAGAGGAGCATCAGAGGAGCGTCAGAGGAGCATCAGAGGAGCATCAGAGGAGCATCAGAGGAGCATCAGAGGAGCATCAGAGGAGCAGGAGCAGGAGCAGGAGCAGGAGCAGGAGCAGGAGCAGGAGCAGGAGCAGGAGCATCAGAGGAGCATCAGAGGAGCATCAGAGGAGCATCAGAGGAGCATCAGAGGAGCATCAGAGGAGCATCAGAGGAGTATCAGAGGAGCATCAGAGGAGCATCTGAGGAGCATCAGAGGAGCATCAGAAGAGCATCAGAGGAGGATCAGAGGAGCATCAGAGGAGCATCAGAGGAGCATCAGAGGTGCATCAGAGGAGCATCAGAGGTGCATCAGAGGAGCATCAGAGGAGCATCAGAGGAGCATCAGAGGTGCATCAGAGGAGCATCAGAGGAGCATCAGAGGAGCATCAGAGGAGCATCGGAGGAGCATCTGAGGAGCATCAGAGGAGTATCAGAGGAGCATCGGAGGAGCATCAGAGGAGCATCAGAGGAGCATCTGAGGAGCATCAGAGGAGCATCTGAGGAGCATCAGAGGAGTATCGGAGGAGCATCAGAGGAGCATCAGAGGTGCATCAGAGGAGCATCAGAGGTGCAGGAGCAGGAGCAGGAGCAGGAACAGGAGCAGGAGCAGGAGCAGGAGCAGGAGCAGGAGCAGGAGCAGGAGCAGGAGCAGGAGCAGGAGCAGGAGCAGGAGCAGGAGCAGGAGCAGGAGCAGGAGCAGGAGCAGGAGCAGGAGCAGGAGCAGGAGCAGGAGCAGGAGCAGGAGCAGGAGCAGGAGCATCAGAGGAGCATCAGAGGAGCATCAGAGGAGCCTCAGAGGAGCATCAGAGGAGCATCAGAGGAGCATCAGAGGAGCAGCACAGGAGCATCAGAGGAGGATCACAGGAGCATCAGAGGAGCATCAGAGGAGCATCAGAGGAGCATCAGAGGAGCATCAGAGGAGCATCAGAAGAGCATCAGTGGAGCATCAGAGGAGCATCAGAGGAGCATCAGGGGAGCATCAGAGGAGCAACAGAGGAGCATCAGAGGAGCATTAGAGGAGCATCAGAGGAGCATCAGAGGAGCATCAGAGGAGCCTCAGTGGAGCATCAGAGGAGCATCAGAGGAACATCAGAGGAGCATCAGAGGAGCATCAGAGGAGCATCAGAGAAGCAGGAGCAGGAGCAGGAGCAGGAGCAGGAGCATGAGCAGGAGCAGGAGCAGGAGCAGGAGCAGGAGCAGGAGCATCAGAGGAGCATCAGATGAGCAGGAGCAGGAGCAGGAGCAGGAGCAGGAGCATGAGCAGGAGCAGGAGCAAGAGCAGGAGCAGGAGCATCAGAGGATCATAGGAGGAGCATCAGAGGAGCATCAGAGGAGCATCAGAGGAGCATCAGAGGAGCATCAGAGGAGCATCAGAGGAGGATCAGAGGAGCATCAGAGGAGCATCAGAGGAGCAACAGAGGAGCATCAGAGGAGCATCAGAGGAGCTTCAGAGGAGCATCAGAGGAGCTTCAGAGGAGCATCAGAGGAGCATCAGAGGAGCATCAGAGGAGCATCAGAGGAGCATCAGAGGAGGATCAGAGGAGCATCAGAGGAGCATCAGAGGAGCCTCAGAGGAGCATCAGAGGAGCATCAGAGGAGCATCAGAGGAGCATCAGACGAGCATCAGAGGAGGATCAGAGGAGCATCAGAGGTGCATCAGAGGAGCCTCAGAGGAGCATCAGAGGAGCAGCAGAGGATCATCAGAGGAGGATCACAGGAGCATCAGAGGAGCATCACAGGAGCATCAGAGGAGCATCAGAGGAGCATCAGAGGAGCATCAGAGGAGCATCAGAGGAGCATCAGAGGAGCATCAGAGGAGCATCAGAGGAGCCTCAGAGGAGCATCAGAGGAGCATCAGAGGAGCATCAGAGGAGCATCAGAGGAACAGCGAGGAGCGTCAGATGAGCATCAGAGGAGCATCACAGGAGCATCAGAGGAGCATCAGAGGAGCATCACAGGAGCATCAGAGGAGCATCATTGGAGCATCAGTGGAGCATCAGAGGAACAGCAGAGGAGCATCAGATGAGCATCAGAGGAGCATCACAGGAGCATCAGAGGAGCATCAGAGGAGCATCACAGGAGCATCAGAGGAGCATCAGAGGAGCATCAGAGGAGCATCAGAGGAGCATCAGAGGAGGATCAGAGGAGCATCAGAGGAGCATCAGAGGAGCATCAGAGGAGCATCAGAGGAGCATCAGAGGAGCATCAGAGGAGCATCAGAGGAGCATCAGAGGAGCATCAGAGGAGCCTCAGAGGAGCATCAGAGGAGCATCAGAGGAGCATCAGAGGAGCATCAGAGGAGCAGCAGAGGAGCATCAGAGGAGGATCACAGGAGCATCAGAGGAGCATCACAGGATCATCAGAGGAGCATCAGAGGAGCATCAGAGGAGCATCAGAGGAGCATCAGAAGAGCATCAGAGGAGCATCAGAGGAGCATCAGAGGAGGATCAGAGGAGCATCAGAGGAGCATCAGAGGAGCATCAGAGGAGCATCAGAGGAGCATCAGAGTAGCATCAGAGGAGCATCAGAGGAGCATCAGAGGAGCATCAGAGGAGCATCAGAGAGGCATCAGAGGAGCATCAGAGGAGGATCAGAGGAGCATCAGAGGAGCATCAGAGGAGCATCAGAGGAGCATCAGAGGAGCATCAGAGGAGCATCAGTGGAGCATCAGAGGAGCATCAGAGGAGCATCACAGGAGCATCACAGGAGCATCAGAGGAGCATCAGAGGAGCATCAGAGGAGCCTCAGAGGAGAATCAGAGGAGCATCAGAGGAGCATCAGAGGAGCCTCAGAGGAGCCTCAGAGGAGCATCAGAGGAGCATCAGAGAGGCATCAGAGGAGCATCAGAGGAGGATCAGAGGAGCATCAGAGGAGCATCAGAGGAGCATCAGAGGAGCATCAGAGGAGCATCAGAGGAGCATCAGTGGAGCATCAGAGGAGCATCAGAGGAGCATCACAGGAGCATCACAGGAGCATCAGAGGAGCATCAGAGGAGCATCAGAGGAGCCTCAGAGGAGAATCAGAGGAGCATCAGAGGAGCATCGGAGGAGCCTCAGAGGAGACTCAGAGGAGCCTCAGAGGAGCCTCAGAGGAGCATCAGAGGAGCATCAGAGGAGCATCAGAAGAGCATCAGAGGAGCATCAGAGGAGCATCAGAAGAGCATCAGAGGAGCATCAGAGGAGCATCAGAGGAGCATCAGTGGAGCATCAGAGGAGCATCAGAGGAGCATCAGAGGAACATCAGAGGAGCATCAGAGGAGCAGGAGCAGGAGCAGGAGCAGGAGCAGGAGCAGGAGCAGGAGCAGGTGCAGGAGCAGGAGCATCAGAGGAGCATCAGAGGAGCAGGAGCAGGAGCAGGAGCAGGAGCAGGAGCAGGAGCAGGAGCAGGAGCAGGAGCAGGAGCAGGAGCAGGAGCAGGAGCAGGAGCAGGAGCAGGAGCAGGAGCAGGAGCAGGAGCAGGAGCAGGAGCAGGAGCAGGAGCAGGAGCAGGAGCAGGAGCAGGAGCAGGAGCAGGAGCAGGAGCAGGAGCAGGAGCAGGAGCAGGAGCAGGAGCATCAGAGGAGCATCAGAGGAGCATCAGAGGTCATCAGAGGAGCATCAGAGGAGCAGGAGTAGGAGTAGGAGCATCAGAGGAGCATCAGAGG
Source organism: Narcine bancroftii (assembly GCF_036971445.1). NCBI lineage: Eukaryota > Metazoa > Chordata > Chondrichthyes > Torpediniformes > Narcinidae > Narcine > Narcine bancroftii. The sequence goes on from NW_027211883.1 coordinate 3,779,127, forward strand.
AGCATCAGAGGAGCATCAGAGGAGCATCAGAGGAGCATCAGAGGAGCATCAGAGGAGCATCAGAGGAGAATCAGATCAGCATCAGAGGAGCAGCAGAGGAGCATCAGAGGAGCATCACAGGAGCATCAGAGGAGCATCAGAGGAGCATCAGAGGAGCATCAGTGGAGCATCAGAGGAGCATCAGAGGAGGATCAGAGGAGCATCAGAGGAGCATCAGAGGAGCATCAGAGGAGCATCAGAGGAGCATCAGAGGAGGATCACAGGAGCATCAGAGGAGCATCAGAGGAGCATCAGAGGAGCATCAGAGGAGCATCAGAGGAGCATCAGAGGAGCATCAGAGGAGCCTCTGAGGAGCATCAGAGGAGCATCAGAGGAGCATCAAAGGAGCATCAGAGGAGCATCAGAGGAGGATCAGAGGAGCATCAGAGGAGTATCAGAGGAGCATCAGAGGAGCATCAGAGGAGCATCAGAGGAGCATCAGAGGAGCATCAGAGGAGCATCAGAGTAGCATCAGAGTAGCATCAGAGGAGCATCAGAGGAGCATCAGAGGAGCATCAGAGGAGCATCAGAGGAGCATAAGAGGAGGATCAGAGGAGCATAAGAAGAGCATCAGAGGAGCATCAGAGGAGCATCAGAGGAGCATCAGAGGAGCATCAGATGAGCATCAGAGGAGCAGCAGAGGAGCATCAGTGGAGCATCAGAGGAGCATCAGAGGAGCATCAGAGGAGCATCAGAGGAGCATCAGAGGAGCATCAGAGGAGCATCAGAGGAGCATCAGAGGAGCATCAGAGGAGGATCAGAGGAGCATCAGACAGCATCAGAGGAGCATCAGAGGAGCATCAGAGGAGAATCAGAGGAGCATCAGAGGAGCATCACAGGAGCATCAGAGGAGCATCAGAGGAGCATCAGAGGAGCATCAGAGGAGCATCAGAGGAGCATCAGAGGAGCATCAGAGGAGCATCAGAGGAGCATCAGAGGAGCATCAGAGGAGCATCAGAGGAGCATCAGAGGAGGATCAGAGGAGGATCAGAGGAGCATCAGAGGAGCATCAGAGGAGCATCAGAGGAGAATCAGATGAGCATCAGAGGAGCAGCAGAGGAGCATCAGAGGAGCATCACAGGAGCATCAGAGGAGCATCAGAGGAGCATCAGAGGAGAATCAGAGGAGCATCAGAGGAGCCTCAGAGGAGCATCAGAGGAGTCTCAGAGGAGCCTCAGAGGAGCCTCAGAGGAGCATCAGAGGAGCATCAGAGGAGCATCAGAGGAGCATCAGAGGAGGATCAGAGGAGCATCAGAGGAGCATCAGAGGAGCATCAGAGGAGCATCAGAGGAGCATCAGAGGAGGATCAGAGGAGGATCAGAGGAGCATCAGAGGAGCATCAGAGGAGCATCAGAGGAGCATCAGAGGAGCATCAGAGGAGCCTCAGAGGAGCATCAGAGGAGCATCAGAGGAGCATCAGAGGAGCATCAGAGGAGCATCAGAGGAGCCTCAGAGGAGCATCAGAGGAGCATCAGAGGAGCATCAGAAGAGCATCAGAGGAGCATCAGAGGAGCATCAGAGGAGGATCAGAGGAGCATCAGAGGAGCATCAGAGGAGCATCAGAGGAGCATCAGAGGAGCATCAGAGTAGCATCAGAGGAGCATCAGAGGAGCATCAGAGGAGCATCAGAGGAGCATCAGAGGAGCATCAGAGAGGCATCAGAGGAGCATCAGAGGAGGATCAGAGGAGCATCAGAGGAGTATCAGAGGAGCATCAGAGGAGCATCAGAGGAGCATCAGAGGAGCATCAGTGGAGCATCAGAGGAGCATCAGAGGAGCATCACAGGAGCATCACAGAGGCATCAGAGGAGCATCAGAGGAGCATCAGAGGAGCCTCAGAGGAGAATCAGAGGAGCATCAGAGGAGCATCAGAGGAGCCTCAGAGGAGCCTCAGAGGAGCCTCAGAGGAGCCTCAGAGGAGCATCAGAGGAGCATCAGAGGAGCATCAGAAGAGCATCAGAGGAGCATCAGAGGAGCATCAGAAGAGCATCAGAGGAGCATCAGAGGAGCATCAGAGGAGCATCAGTGGAGCATCAGAGGAGCATCAGAGGAGCATCAGAGGAACATCAGAGGAGCATCAGAGGAGCAGGAGCAGGAGCAGGAGCAGGAGCAGGAGCAGGAGCAGGAGCAGGTGCAGGAGCAGGAGCATCAGAGGAGCATCAGAGGAGCAGGAGCAGGAGCAGGAGCAGGAGCAGGAGCAGGTGCAGGAGCAGGAGCATCAGAGGAGCATCAGAGGAGCAGGAGCAGGAGCAGGAGCAGGAGCAGGAGCAGGAGCAGGAGCAGGAGCAGGAGCAGGAGCAGGAGCAGGAGCAGGAGCAGGAGCAGGAGCAGGAGCAGGAGCAGGAGCAGGAGCAGGAGCAGGAGCAGGAGCAGGAGCAGGAGCAGGAGCAGGAGCAGGAGCAGGAGTATCAGAGGAGCATCAGAGGAGCATCAGAGGTCATCAGAGGAGCATCAGAGGAGCAGGAGTAGGAGTAGGAGCATCAGAGGAGCATCAGAGGAGCATCAGAGGAGCATCAGAGGAGCATCAGAGGAGCATCAGAGGAGCATCAGAGGAGCATCAGTGGAGCATCAGAGGAGAATCAGAGGAGCATCAGAGGAGCATCAGAGGAGCATCAGAGGAGCATCAGAGGAGCATCAGAGGAGGATCAGAGGAGCATCAGTGGAGCATCAGAGGAGCATCAGAGGAGGATCAGAGGAGCATTAGAGGAGCATCAGAGGAGGATCACAGGAGCATCAGAGTAGCATCAGAGGAGGATCAGAGGAGCATCAGAGGAGCATCAGAGGAGCATCAGAGGAGCATCAGAGGAGCATCAGAGGAGAATCAGAGGAGCATCAGAGGAGCATCAGAGGAGCATCAGAGGAGCATCAGAGGAGCATCAGAGGAGGATCAGAGGAGCATCAGTGGAGCATCAGAGGAGCATCAGAGGAGCATCAGAGGAGCATCAGAGGAGCATCAGAGGAGCATCAGAGGAGCATCAGAGGAGCATCAGAGGAGCATCAGAGGAGCATCAGTGGAGCATCAGAGGAGCATCAGAGGAGCATCAGAGGAGCATCAGAGGAGCATCAGAGGAGCATCAGAGGAGCATCAGAGGAGGATCAGAGGAGCATCAGTGGAGCATCAGAGGAGCATCAGAGGAGGATCAGAGGAGCATCAGAGGAGCATCAGAGGAGCATCAGAGGAGCATCAGAGGAGGATCAGAGGAGCATCAGAGGAGCATTAGAGGAGCATCAGAGGAGGATCACAGGAGCATCAGAGGAGCATCAGAGGAGCATCAGAGGAGCATCAGAGGAGCATCAGAGGAGCATCAGAGGAGCATCAGAGGAGCCTCTGAGGAGCATCAGAGGAGCATCAGAGGAGCATCAGAGGAGCATCAGAGGAACAGCAGAGGAACAGCAGAGGAGCATCACAGGAGCATCAGAGGAGCATCACAGGAGCATCAGATGAGCATCAGAGGAGCATCAGAGGAGCATCAGAGGTGGATCAGAGGAGCATCAGAGGAGCATCAGAGGAGCATCAGAGGAGCATCAGAGGAGAATCAGAGGAGCATCAGATGAGCATCAGAGGAGCAGCAGAGGAGCATCAGAGGAGCATCACAGGAGCATCAGAGGAGCATCAGAGGAGTATCAGAGGAGCATCAGAGGAGCATCAGAGGAGCATCAGAGGAGCATCAGAGGAGCATCAGAGGAGCCTCAGAGGAGCATCAGAGGAGCATCAGAGGAGCATCAGAGTAGCATCAGAGGAGGATCAGAGGAGCATCAGAGGAGCATCAGAGGAGCATCAGAGGAGCATCAGAGGAGCATCAGAGGAGAATCAGATCAGCATCAGAGGAGCAGCAGAGGAGCATCAGAGGAGCATCACAGGAGCATCAGAGGAGCATCAGAGGAGCATCAGAGGAGCATCAGTGGAGCATCAGAGGAGCATCAGAGGAGGATCAGAGGAGCATCAGAGGAGCATCAGAGGAGCATCAGAGGAGCCTCAGAGGAGCATCAGAGGAGCATCAGAGGAGCATCAGAGGAGCATCAGAGGAGGATCACAGGAGCATCAGAGGAGCATCAGAGGAGCATCAGAGGAGCATCAGAGGAGCATCAGAGGAGCATCAGAGGAGCATCAGAGGAGCCTCTGAGGAGCATCAGAGGATCATCAGAGGAGCATCAAAGGAGCATCAGAGGAGCATCAGAGGAGGATCAGAGGAGCATCAGAGGAGCATCAGAGGAGCATCAGAGGAGCATCAGAGGAGCATCAGAGGAGCATCAGAGGAGCATCAGAGTAGCATCAGAGTAGCATCAGAGGAGCATCAGAGGAGCATCAGAGGAGCATCAGAGGATCATCAGAGGAGAATCAGAGGAGGATCAGAGGAGCATAAGAAGAGCATCAGAGGAGCATCAGAGGAGCATCAGAGGAGCATCAGAGGAGCATCAGATGAGCATCAGAGGAGCAGCAGAGGAGCATCAGTGGAGCATCAGAGGAGCATCAGAGGAGCATCAGAGGAGCATCAGAGGAGCATCAGAGGAGCATCAGAGGAGCATCAGTGGAGCATCAGAGGAGCATCAGAGGAGGATCAGAGGAGCATCAGACAGCATTAGAGGAGCATCAGAGGAGCATCAGAGGAGAATCAGAGGAGCATCAGAGGAGCATCACAGGAGCATCAGAGGAGCATCAGAGGAGCATCAGAGGAGCATCAGAGGAGCATCAGAGGAGCATCAGAGGAGCATCAGAGGAGCATCAGAGGAGCATCAGAGGAGCATCAGAGGAGGATCAGAGGAGGATCAGAGGAGCATCAGAGGAGCATCAGAGTAGAATCAGATGAGCATCAGAGGAGCAGCAGAGGAGCATCAGAGGAGCATCACAGGAGCATCAGAGGAGCATCAGAGGAGCATCAGAGGAGCATCAGAGGAGCATCAGAGGAGCCTCAGAGGAGCATCAGAGGAGTCTCAGAGGAGCCTCAGAGGAGCCTCAGAGGAGCATCAGATGAGCATCAGAGGAGCATCAGAGGAGCATCAGAGGAGGATCAGAGGAGCATCAGAGGAGCATCAGAGGAGCATCAGAGGAGCATCAGAGGAGCATCAGAGGAGGATCAGAGGAGGATCAGAGGAGCATCAGAGGAGCATCAGAGGAGCATCACAGGAGCATCAGAGGAGCATCAGAGGAGCATCAGAGGAGCATCAGAGGAGCATCAGAGGAGCATCAGAGGAGCATCAGAGGAGCCTCAGAGGAGCATCAGAGGAGCATCAGAGGAGCATCAGAGGAGCATCAGAGGAACAGCGAGGAGCGTCAGATGAGCATCAGAGGAGCATCACAGGAGCATCAGAGGAGCATCAGAGGAGCATCACAGGAGCATCAGAGGAGCATCATTGGAGCATCAGTGGAGCATCAGAGGAACAGCAGAGGAGCATCAGATGAGCATCAGAGGAGCATCACAGGAGCATCAGAGGAGCATCAGAGGAGCATCACAGGAGCATCAGAGGAGCATCAGAGGAGCATCAGAGGAGGATCAGAGGAGCATCAGAGGAGCATCAGAGGAACATCAGAGGAGCATCAGAGGAGGATCAGAGGAGCATCAGAGGAGCATCAGAGGAGCATCAGAGGAGCATCAGAGGAGCCTCAGAGGAGCATCAGAGGAGCATCAGAGGAGCATCAGAGGAGCATCAGAGGAACAGCGAGGAGCGTCAGATGAGCATCAGAGGAGCATCACAGGAGCATCAGAGGAGCATCAGAGGAGCATCACAGGAGCATCAGAGGAGCATCATTGGAGCATCAGTGGAGCATCAGAGGAACAGCAGAGGAGCATCAGATGAGCATCAGAGGAGCATCACAGGAGCATCAGAGGAGCATCAGAGGAGCATCACAGGAGCATCAGAGGAGCATCAGAGGAGCATCAGAGGAGGATCAGAGGAGCATCAGAGGAGCATCAGAGGAGCATCAGAGGAGCATCAGAGGAGGATCAGAGGAGCATCAGAGGAGCATCAGAGGAGCATCAGAGGAGGATCAGAGGAGCATCAGACAGCATCAGAGGAGCATCAGAGGAGCATCAGAGGAGAATCAGAGGAGCATCAGAGGAGCATCACAGGAGCATCAGAGGAGCATCAGAGGAGCATCAGAGGAGCATCAGAGGAGCCTCAGAGGAGCATCAGAGGAGCATCAGAGGAGCATCAGAGGAGCATCAGAGGAGCATCAGAGGAGCATCAGAGGAGCATCAGAGGAGGATCAGAGGAGGATCAGAGGAGCATCAGAGGAGCATCAGAGGAGCATCAGAGGAGAATCAGATGAGCATCAGAGGAGCAGCAGAGGAGCATCAGAGGAGCATCACAGGAGCATCAGAGGAGCATCAGAGGAGCATCAGAGGAGCATCAGAGGAGCATCAGAGGAGCCTCAGAGGAGCATCAGAGGAGTCTCAGAGGAGCCTCAGAGGAGCCTCAGAGGAGCATCAGAGGAGCATCAGAGGAGCATCAGAGGAGCATCAGAGGAGGATCAGAGGAGCATCAGAGGAGCATCAGAGGAGCATCAGAGGAGCATCAGAGGAGCATCAGAGGAGGATCAGAGGAGGATCAGAGGAGCATCAGAGGAGCATCAGAGGAGCATCAGAGGAGCATCAGAGGAGCATCAGAGGAGCCTTAGAGGAGCATCACAGGAGCATCACAGGAGCATCAGTGGAGCATCATTGGAGCATCATTGGAGCATCAGAGGAGCATCAGAGGAGCATCAGAGGAGCAACAGAGGAGCATCAGAGGAGCATCAGAGGAGCATCAGAGGAGCATCAGAGGAGCATCAGAGGTGCATCAGAGGTGCATCAGAGGAGCATCTGAGGAGCATCAGTGGAGCATCAGTGGAGCATCAGAGGAGCATCAGAGGAGCATCAGAGGTGCATCAGAGGAGCATCGAGCAGGAGCAGGAGCATCAGAGGTGCAGGAGCAGGAGCCGGAGCAGGAGCCGGAGCAGGAGCCGGAGCAGGAGCAGGAGCAGGAGCAGGAGCAGGAGCAGGAGCAGGAGCAGGGGCAGGAGCAGGAGCAGGAGCAGGAGCAGGAGCAGGAGCAGGAGCAGGAGCAGGAGCAGGAGCAGGAGCAGGAGCAGGAGCAGGAGCAGGAGCAGGAGCAGGAGCAGGAGCATCAGAGGAGCATCAGAGGAGCATCAGAGGAACATCAGAGGAGCATCAGAGGAGCATCAGAGGAGCATCAGAGGAGCATCAGAGGAGCATCAGAGGAGCATCAGAGGAGCATCAGAGGAACATCAGAGGAGCATCAGAGGAGCATCAGAGGAGCATCAGAGGAGCATCAGAGGAGCATCAGAGGAGCATCAGAGGAGCATCAGAGGAGCATCAGAGGAGCATCAGTGGAGCATCAGAGGAGCATCAGAGGAGCATCAGAGGAGCATCAGAGGAGCATCAGAGGAGCATCAGAGGAGCATCAGAGGAGGATCAGAGGAGCATCAGTGGAGCATCAGAGGAGCATCAGAGGAGCATCAGAGGACCATCAGAGGAGCATCAGAGGAGCATCAGAGGAGGATCAGAGGAGGATCAGAGGAGCATCAGAGGAGCATTAGAGGAGCATCAGAGGAGGATCACAGGAGCATCAGAGGAGCATCAGAGGAGCATCAGAGGAGCATCAGAGGAGCATCAGAGGAGCATCAGAGGAGCATCAGAGGAGCCTCTGAGGAGCATCAGAGGAGCATCAGAGGAGCATCAGAGGAGCATCAGAGGAACAGCAGAGGAACAGCAGAGGAGCATCACAGGAGCATCAGAGGTGCATCACAGGAGCATCAGATGAGCATCAGAGGAGCATCAGAGGAGCATCAGAGGTGGATCAGAGGAGCATCAGAGGAGCATCAGAGGAGCATCAGAGGAGCATCAGAGGAGAATCAGAGGAGCATCAGATGGGCATCAGAGGAGCAGCAGAGGAGCATCAGAGGAACATCACAGGAGCATCAGAGGAGCATCAGAGGAGTATCAGAGGAGCATCAGAGGAGCATCAGAGGAGCATCAGAGGAGCATCAGAGGAGCATCAGAGGAGCCTCAGAGGAGCATCAGAGGAGCATCAGAGGAGCATCAGAGTAGCATCAGAGGAGGATCAGAGGAGCATCAGAGGAGCATCAGAGGAGCATCAGAGGAGCATCAGAGGAGCATCAGAGGAGAATCAGATCAGCATCAGAGGAGCAGCAGAGGAGCATCAGAGGAGCATCACAGGAGCATCAGAGGAGCATCAGAGGAGCATCAGAGGAGCATCAGTGGAGCATCAGAGGAGCATCAGAGGAGGATCAGAGGAGCATCAGAGGAGCATCAGAGGAGCATCAGAGGAGCATCAGAGGAGCATCAGAGGAGGATCACAGGAGCATCAGAGGAGCATCAGAGGAGCATCAGAGGAGCATCAGAGGAGCATCAGAGGAGCATCAGAGGAGCATCAGAGGAGCATCAGAGGAGCCTCTGAGGAGCATCAGAGGAGCATCAGAGGAGCATCAAAGGAGCATCAGAGGAGCATCAGAGGAGGATCAGAGGAGCATCAGAGGAGCATCAGAGGAGCATCAGAGGAGCATCAGAGGAGCATCAGAGGAGCATCAGAGGAGCATCAGAGGAGCATCAGAGTAGCATCAGAGTAGCATCAGAGGAGCATCAGAGGAGCATCAGAGGAGCATCAGAGGAGCATCAGAGGAGCATAAGAGGAGGATCAGAGGAGCATCAGAAGAGCATCAGAGGAGCATCAGAGGAGCATCAGAGGAGCATCAGAGGAGCATCAGATGAGCATCAGAGGAGCATCAGAGGAGCATCAGTGGAGCATCAGAGGAGCATCAGAGGAGCATCAGAGGAGCATCAGAGGAGCATCAGAGGAGCATCAGAGGAGCATCAGAGGAGCATCAGAGGAGCATCAGAGGAGGATCAGAGGAGCATCAGACAGCATCAGAGGAGCATCAGAGGAGCATCAGAGGAGAATCAGAGGAGCATCAGAGGAGCATCACAGGAGCATCAGAGGAGCATCAGAGGAGCATCAGAGGAGCATCAGAGGAGCATCAGAGGAGCATCAGAGGAGCATCAGAGGAGCATCAGAGGAGCATCAGAGGAGCATCAGAGGAGCATCAGAGGAGGATCAGAGGAGGATCAGAGGAGCATCAGAGGAGCATCAGAGGAGCATCAGAGGAGAATCAGATGAGCATCAGAGGAGCAGCAGAGGAGCATCAGAGGAGCATCACAGGAGCATCAGAGGAGCATCAGAGGAGCATCAGAGGAGCCTCAGAGGAGCCTCAGAGGAGCATCAGAGGAGTCTCAGAGGAGCCTCAGAGGAGCCTCAGAGGAGCATCAGAGGAGCATCAGAGGAGCATCAGAGGAGCATCAGAGGAGGATCAGAGGAGCATCAGAGGAGCATCAGAGGAGCATCAGAGGAGCATCAGAGGAGCATCAGAGGAGCATCAGAGGAGCATCAGAGGAGCATCAGAGGAGCCTCAGAGGAGCATCACAGGAGCATCACAGGAGCATCAGTGGAGCATCATTGGAGCATCATTGGAGCATCAGAGGAGCATCAGAGGAGCATCAGAGGAGCAACAGAGGAGCATCAGAGGAGCATCAGAGGAGCATCAGAGGAGCATCAGAGGAGCATCAGAGGTGCATCAGAGGAGCATCTGAGGAGCATCAGAGGAGCATCATAGGAGCATCAGAGGAGCATCAGAGGTGCATCAGAGGAGCATCTGAGGAGCATCAGTGGAGCATCAGAGGAGCATCAGAGGAGCATCAGAGGTGCATCAGAGGAGCATCGAGCAGGAGCAGGAGCATCAGAGGTGCAGGAGCAGGAGCCGGAGCAGGAGCCGGAGCAGGAGCCGGAGCAGGAGCAGGAGCAGGAGCAGGAGCAGGAGCAGGAGCAGGAGCAGGGACAGGAGCAGGAGCAGGAGCAGGAGCAGGAGCAGGAGCAGGAGCAGGAGCAGGAGCAGGAGCAGGAGCAGGAGCAGGAGCAGGAGCAGGAGCAGGAGCAGGAGCATCAGAGGAGCATCAGAGGAGCATCAGAGGAACATCAGAGGAGCATCAGAGGAGCATCAGAGGAGCATCAGAGGAGCATCAGAGGAGCATCAGAGGAGCATCAGAGGAACATCAGAGGAGCATCAGAGGAGCATCAGAGGAGCATCAGAGGAGCATCAGAGGAGCATCAGAGGAGCATCAGAGGAGCATCAGAGGAGCATCAGAGGAGCATCAGAGGAGCATCAGTGGAGCATCAGAGGAGCATCAGAGGAGCATCAGAGGAGCATCAGAGGAGCATCAGAGGAGCATCAGAGGAGCATCAGAGGAGGATCAGAGGAGCATCAGTGGAGCATCAGAGGAGCATCAGAGGAGGATCAGAGGAGCATCAGAGGAGCATCAGAGGAGCATCAGAGGAGCATCAGAGGAGGATCAGAGGAGCATCAGAGGAGCATAAGAGGAGGATCAGAGGAGCATCAGAAGAGCATCAGAGGAGCATCAGAGGAGCATCAGAGGAGCATCAGAGGAGCATCAGATGAGCATCAGAGGAGCAGCAGAGGAGCATCAGTGGAGCATCAGAGGAGCATCAGAGGAGCATCAGAGGAGCATCAGAGGAGCATCAGAGGAGCATCAGAGGAGCATCAGAGGAGCATCAGAGGAGCATCAGAGGAGGATCAGAGGAGCATCAGACAGCATCAGAGGAGCATCAGAGGAGCATCAGAGGAGAATCAGAGGAGCATCAGAGGAGCATCACAGGAGCATCAGAGGAGCATCAGAGGAGCATCAGAGGAGCATCAGAGGAGCATCAGAGGAGCATCAGAGGAGCATCAGAGGAGCATCAGAGGAGCATCAGAGGAGCATCAGAGGAGCATCAGAGGAGGATCAGAGGAGGATCAGAGGAGCATCAGAGGAGCATCAGAGGAGCATCAGAGGAGAATCAGATGAGCATCAGAGGAGCAGCAGAGGAGCATCAGAGGAGCATCACAGGAGCATCAGAGGAGCATCAGAGGAGCATCAGAGGAGCCTCAGAGGAGCCTCAGAGGAGCATCAGAGGAGTCTCAGAGGAGCCTCAGAGGAGCCTCAGAGGAGCATCAGAGGAGCATCAGAGGAGCATCAGAGGAGCATCAGAGGAGGATCAGAGGAGCATCAGAGGAGCATCAGAGGAGCATCAGAGGAGCATCAGAGGAGCATCAGAGGAGCATCAGAGGAGCATCAGAGGAGCATCAGAGGAGCCTCAGAGGAGCATCACAGGAGCATCACAGGAGCATCAGTGGAGCATCATTGGAGCATCATTGGAGCATCAGAGGAGCATCAGAGGAGCATCAGAGGAGCAACAGAGGAGCATCAGAGGAGCATCAGAGGAGCATCAGAGGAGCATCAGAGGAGCATCAGAGGTGCATCAGAGGAGCATCTGAGGAGCATCAGAGGAGCATCATAGGAGCATCAGAGGAGCATCAGAGGTGCATCAGAGGAGCATCTGAGGAGCATCAGTGGAGCATCAGAGGAGCATCAGAGGAGCATCAGAGGTGCATCAGAGGAGCATCGAGCAGGAGCAGGAGCATCAGAGGTGCAGGAGCAGGAGCCGGAGCAGGAGCCGGAGCAGGAGCCGGAGCAGGAGCAGGAGCAGGAGCAGGAGCAGGAGCAGGAGCAGGAGCAGGGGCAGGAGCAGGAGCAGGAGCAGGAGCAGGAGCAGGAGCAGGAGCAGGAGCAGGAGCAGGAGCAGGAGCAGGAGCAGGAGCAGGAGCAGGAGCAGGAGCAGGAGCATCAGAGGAGCATCAGAGGAGCATCAGAGGAACATCAGAGGAGCATCAGAGGAGCATCAGAGGAGCATCAGAGGAGCATCAGAGGAGCATCAGAGGAGCATCAGAGGAACATCAGAGGAGCATCAGAGGAGCATCAGAGGAGCATCAGAGGAGCATCAGAGGAGCATCAGAGGAGCATCAGAGGAGCATCAGAGGAGCATCAGAGGAGCATCAGAGGAGCATCAGTGGAGCATCAGAGGAGCATCAGAGGAGCATCAGAGGAGCATCAGAGGAGCATCAGAGGAGCATCAGAGGAGCATCAGAGGAGGATCAGAGGAGCATCAGTGGAGCATCAGAGGAGCATCAGAGGAGGATCAGAGGAGCATCAGAGGAGCATCAGAGGAGCATCAGAGGAGCATCAGAGGAGGATCAGAGGAGCATCAGAGGAGCATTAGAGGAGCATCAGAGGAGGATCACAGGAGCATCAGAGGAGCATCAGAGGAGCATCAGAGGAGCATCAGAGGAGCATCAGAGGAGCCTCAGAGGAGCATCAGAGGAGCATCAGAGGAGCATCAGAGTAGCATCAGAGGAGGATCAGAGGAGCATCAGAGGAGCATCAGAGGAGGATCACAGGAGCATCAGAGGAGCATCAGAGGAGCATCAGAGGAGCATCAGAGGAGCATCAGAGGAGCCTCAGAGGAGCATCAGAGGAGCATCAGAGGAGCATCAGAGTAGCATCAGAGGAGGATCAGAGGAGCATCAGAGGAGCATCAGAGGAGCATCAGAGGAGCATCAGAGGAGCATCAGAGGAGCATCAGAGGAGAATCAGATCAGCATCAGAGGAGCAGCAGAGGAGCATCAGAGGAGCATCACAGGAGCATCAGAGGAGCATCAGAGGAGCATCAGAGGAGCATCAGAGGAGGATCAGAGGAGCATCAGAGGAGCCTCTGAGGAGCATCAGAGGAGCATCAGAGGAGCATCAAAGGAGCATCAGAGGAGCATCAGAGGAGGATCAGAGGAGCATCAGAGGAGCATCAGAGGAGCATCAGAGGAGCATCAGAGGAGCATCAGAGGAGAATCAGAAGAGCATCAGAGGAGCATCAGAGTAGCATCAGAGTAGCATCAGAGGAGCATCAGAGGAGCATCAGAGGAGCATCAGAGGAGCATCAGAGGAGCATAAGAGGAGGATCAGAGGAGCATAAGAAGAGCATCAGAGGAGCATCAGAGGAGCATCAGAGGAGCATCAGAGGAGCATCAGATGAGCATCAGAGGAGCAGCAGAGGAGCATCAGTGGAGCATCAGAGGAGCATCAGAGGAGCATCAGAGGAGCATCAGAGGAGCATCAGAGGAGCATCAGAGGAGCATCAGAGGAGCATCAGAGGAGCATCAGAGGAGGATCAGAGGAGCATCAGACAGCATCAGAGGAGCATCAGAGGAGCATCAGAGGAGAATCAGAGGAGCATCAGAGGAGCATCACAGGAGCATCAGAGGAGCATCAGAGGAGCATCAGAGGAGCATCAGAGGAGCATCAGAGGAGCATCAGAGGAGCATCAGAGGAGCATCAGAGGAGCATCAGAGGAGCATCAGAGGAGCATCAGAGGAGGATCAGAGGAGGATCAGAGGAGCATCAGAGGAGCATCAGAGGAGCATCAGAGGAGAATCAGATGAGCATCAGAGGAGCAGCAGAGGAGCATCAGAGGAGCATCACAGGAGCATCAGAGGAGCATCAGAGGAGCATCAGAGGAGCATCAGAGGAGCATCAGAGGAGCCTCAGAGGAGCATCAGAGGAGTCTCAGAGGAGCCTCAGAGGAGCCTCAGAGGAGCATCAGAGGAGCATCAGAGGAGCATCAGAGGAGCATCAGAGGAGGATCAGAGGAGCATCAGAGGAGAATCAGAGGAGCATCAGAGGAGCATCAGAGGAGCATCAGAGGAGGATCAGAGGAGGATCAGAGGAGCATCAGAGGAGCATCAGAGGAGCATCAGAGGAGCATCAGAGGAGCATCAGAGGAGCCTCAGAGGAGCATCACAGGAGCATCACAGGAGCATCAGTGGAGCATCATTGGAGCATCATTGGAGCATCAGAGGAGCATCAGAGGAGCATCAGAGGAGCAACAGAGGAGCATCAGAGGAGCATCAGAGGAGCATCAGAGGAGCATCAGAGGAGCATCAGAGGTGCATCAGAGGAGCATCTGAGGAGCATCAGAGGAGCATCATAGGAGCGTCAGAAGAGCATCAGAGGTGCATCAGAGGAGCATCTGAGGAGCATCAGTGGAGCATCAGAGGAGCATCAGAGGAGCATCAGAGGTGCATCAGAGGAGCATCGAGCAGGAGCAGGAGCATCAGAGGTGCAGGAGCAGGAGCCGGAGCAGGAGCCGGAGCAGGAGCCGGAGCAGGAGCAGGAGCAGGAGCAGGAGCAGGAGCAGGAGCAGGAGCAGGGGCAGGAGCAGGAGCAGGAGCAGGAGCAGGAGCAGGAGCAGGAGCAGGAGCAGGAGCAGGAGCAGGAGCAGGAGCAGGAGCAGGAGCAGGAGCAGGAGCAGGAGCATCAGAGGAGCATCAGAGGAGCATCAGAGGAACATCAGAGGAGCATCAGAGCATCAGAGGAGCATCAGAGGAGCATCAGAGGAGCATCAGAGGAGCATCAGAGGAGCATCAGAGGAGCATCAGAGGAGCATCAGTGGAGCATCAGAGGAGCATCAGAGGAGCATCAGAGGAGCATCAGAGGAGCATCAGAGGAGCATCAGAGGAGGATCAGAGGAGCATCAGTGGAGCATCAGAGGAGCATCAGAGGAGGATCAGAGGAGCATCAGAGGAGCATCAGAGGAGCATCAGAGGAGCATCAGAGGAGGATCAGAGGAGCATCAGAGGAGCATTAGAGGAGCATCAGAGGAGGATCACAGGAGCATCAGAGGAGCATCAGAGGAGCATCAGAGGAGCATCAGAGGAGCATCAGAGGAGCATCAGAGGAGCATCAGAGGAGCCTCTGAGGAGCATCAGAGGAGCATCAGAGGAGCATCAGAGGAGCATCAGAGGAACAGCAGAGGAACAGCAGAGGAGCATCACAGGAGCATCAGAGGAGCATCACAGGAGCATCAGATGAGCATCAGAGGAGCATCAGAGGAGCATCAGAGGTGGATCGGAGGAGCATCAGAGGAGCATCAGAGGAGCATCAGAGGAGCATCAGAGGAGAATCAGAGGAGCATCAGATGAGCATCAGAGGAGCAGCAGAGGAGCATCAGAGGAGCATCACAGGAGCATCAGAGGAGCATCAGAGGAGTATCAGAGGAGCATCAGAGGAGCATCAGAGGAGCATCAGAGGAGCATCAGAGGAGCATCAGAGGAGCCTCAGAGGAGCATCAGAGGAGCATCAGAGGAGCATCAGTGTAGCATCAGAGGAGGATCAGAGGAGCATCAGAGGAGCATCAGAGGAGCATCAGAGGAGCATCAGAGGAGCATCAGAGGAGAATCAGATCAGCATCAGAGGAGCAGCAGAGGAGCATCAGAGGAGCATCACATGAGCATCAGAGGAGCATCAGAGGAGCATCAGAGGAGCATCACAGGAGCATCAGAGGAGCATCAGAGGAGCATCAGAGGAGCATCAGAGGAGCATCAGAGGAGCATCAGAGGAGCCTCAGAGCAGCATCAGAGGAGCATCAGAGGAGCATCAGAGGAGCATCAGAGGAGGATCAGAGGAGCATCAGAGGAGCATCAGAGGAGCAGGAGCAGGAGCAGGAGCAGGAGCATGAGCAGGAGCATCAGAGGTCATCAGAGGAGCATCAGAGGAGCAGGAGCAGGAGCAGGAGCATCAGAGGAGCATCAGAGGAGCATCAGAGGAGCATCAGAGGAGCGTCAGAGGAGCATCAGAGGAGCATCAGAGGAGCATCAGAGGAGCATCAGAGGAGCGTCAGAGGAGCATCAGAGGAGCATCAGAGGAGCATCAGAGGAGCATCAGAGGAGCATCAGAGGAGCATCAGTGGAGCATCAGAGGAGCATCAGTGGAGCATCAGAGGAGGATCAGAGGAGCATCAGAGGAGCATCAGAGGAGTATCAGAGGAGCATCAGAGGAGCATCAGAGGAGCATCAGAGGAGCATCAGAGGAGCAGGAGCAGGAGCAGGAGCAGGAGCAGGAGCAGGAGCAGGAGCAGGAGCAGGAGCATCAGAGGAGCATCAGAGGAGCATCAGAGGAGCATCAGAGGAGCATCAGTGGAGCATCAGAGGAGGATCAGAGGAGCATCAGAGGAGCATTTGAGGAGCATCAGAGGAGCATCAGAGGAGCATCAGAGGAGCATCAGAGGAGCGTCAGAGGAGCATCAGAGGAGGATCAGAGGAGCATCAGAGGAGCATCAGAGGAGCATCAGAGGAGCATCAGAGGAGCATCAGAGGAGCATCAGAGGAGCATCAGAGGAGCATCAGAGGAGGATTAGAGGAGCATCAGAGGAGCATCAGAGGAGCAGGAGTAGGAGCATGACCATCAGAGGAGCATCAGAGGAGCATCAGAGGAGCATCAGAGGAGCATCAGAGGAGCATCAGAGGAGCATCTGAGGAGCATCAGAGGAGTATCAAAGGAGCATCAGAGGAGCATCTGAGGAGCATCAGAGGATTATCAGAGGAGCATCAGAGGAGCATCAGAGGTGCATCAGAGGAGCATCAGAGGTGCATCAGAGGAGCATCAGAGGAGCATCAGAGGAGCATCAGAGGAGCATCAGAGGAGCATCTGAGGAGCATCAGAGGAGTATCAGAGGAGCATCAGAGGAGCATCAGAGGAGCATCAGAGGAGCATCTGAGGAGCATCAGAGGAGTATCAGAGGAGCATCAGAGGAGCATCAGAGGTGCATCAGAGGAGCATCAGAGGTGCAGGAGCAGGAGCAGGAGCAGGAACAGGAGCAGGAGCAGGAGCAGGAGCAGGAGCAGGAGCAGGAGCAGGAGAAGGAGCAGGAGCAGGAGCAGGAGCAGGAGCAGGAGCAGGAGCAGGAGCAGGAGCAGGAGCAGGAGCAGGAGCAGGAGCAGGAGCAGGAGCAGGAGCATCAGAGGAGCATAGGAGGAGCATCAGAGGACCATCAGAGGAGCATCAGAGGAGCATCAGAGGAGCATCGGAGGAGCATCAGAGGAGGATCAGAGGAGCATCAGAGGAGCATCAGAGGAGCATCAGAGGAGCATCAGAGGAGCATCAGAGGAGCATCAGAGGAGCATCAGAGGAGCATCAGAGGAGCATCAGAGGAGCCTCAGAGGAGCATCAGAGGAGCATCAGAGGAGCATCAGAGGAGCATCAGAGGAGCATCAGAGGAGCATCAGAGAAGCATCAGAGGAGCATCAGAGGAGGATCAGAGGAGCATCAGAGGAGCATCAGAGGAGCCTCAGAGGAGCATCAGAGGAGCATCAGAGGAGCAACAGAGGAGCATCAGAGGAGCAGCACAGGAGCATCAGAGGAGGATCACAGGAGCATCAGAGGAGCATCAGAGGAGCATCAGAGGAGCATCAGAGGAGCATCAGAGGAGCATCAGAGGAGCATCAGAGGAGCATCAGAGGAGGATCAGAGGAGCATCAGAGGAGCATCAGAGGAGCATCAGAGGAGCATCAGAGGAGCATCAGAGGAGCATCAGAGGAGCATCAGAGGAGCCTCAGAGGAGCAACAGAGGAGCATCAGAGGAGCATCAGAGTAGCATCAGAGGAGCATCAGAGGAGCATCAGAGGAGCCTCAGAGGAGCCTCAGAGGAGCCTCAGAGGAGCATCAGAGGAGCATCAGAGGAGCATCATAGGAGCATCAGAGGAGCATCAGAAGAGCATCAGTGGAGCATCAGAGGAGCATCAGAGGAGCATCAGGGGAGCATCAGAGGAGCAACAGAGGAGCATCAGAGGAGCATCAGAGGAGCATCAGAGGTGCATCAGAGGAGCACCAGAGGAGCATCAGAGGAGCATCAGTGGAGCATCAGAGGAGCATCAGAGGAACATCAGAGGAGCATCAGAGGAGCATCAGAGGAGCATCAGAGGAGCAGGAGCAGGAGCAGGAGCAGGAGCAGGAGCAGGAGCAGGAGCAGGAGCAGGAGCAGGAGCAGGTGCAGGAGCATCAGAGGAGCATCAGATGAGCAGGAGCAGGAGCAGGAGCAGGAGCAGGAGCATCAGAGGAGTATCAGAGGAGCATCAGTGGAGCAGGAGCAGGAGCAGGAGCATCAGAGGAGCATCAGAGGAGCATCAGAGGAGCATCAGAGGAGCATCAGAGGAGCATCAGAGGAGCATCAGAGGAGCCCCAGAGGAGCCTCAGAGGAGCCTCAGAGGAGCATCAGAGGAGCATCAGAGGAGCCCCAGAGGAGCCTCAGAGGAGCCTCAGAGGAGCATCAGAGGAGCATCAGAGGAGCATCAGAGGAGCATCAGAGGAGCATCAGAGGAGCCTCAGAGGAGCATCAGAGGAGCATCAGAGGAGCATCAGAGGAGCATCAGAGGAGCATCAGAGGAGCATCAGAGGAGCATCAGAGGAGCATCAGAGGATCATCAGAGGAGCAACAGAGGAGCATCAGAGGAGCATCAGAGGAGCATCAGAGGAGCATCAGAGGAGCATCACAGGAGCATCAGAGGAGCATCAGAGGAGCATCAGAGGAGCATCAGAGGAGCATCAGAGGAGCCTCAGAGGAGCATCAGAGGAGTCTCAGAGGAGCCTCAGAGGAGCCTCAGAGGAGCATCAGAGGAGCATCAGAGGAGCATCAGAGGAGCATCAGAGGAGGATCAGAGGAGCATCAGAGGAGAATCAGAGGAGCATCAGAGGAGCATCAGAGGAGCATCAGAGGAGGATCAGAGGAGGATCAGAGGAGCATCAGAGGAGCATCAGAGGAGCATCAGAGGAGCATCAGAGGAGCATCAGAGGAGCCTCAGAGGAGCATCACAGGAGCATCACAGGAGCATCAGTGGAGCATCATTGGAGCATCATTGGAGCATCAGAGGAGCATCAGAGGAGCATCAGAGGAGCAACAGAGGAGCATCAGAGGAGCATCAGAGGAGCATCAGAGGAGCATCAGAGGAGCATCAGAGGTGCATCAGAGGAGCATCTGAGGAGCATCAGAGGAGCATCATAGGAGCATCAGAGGAGCATCAGAGGTGCATCAGAGGAGCATCTGAGGAGCATCAGTGGAGCATCAGAGGAGCATCAGAGGAGCATCAGAGGAGCATCAGAGGAGCAGGAGCAGGAGCAGGAGCAGGAGCATGAGCAGGAGCATCAGAGGTCATCAGAGGAGCATCAGAGGAGCAGGAGCAGGAGCAGGAGCATCAGAGGAGCATCAGAGGAGCATCAGAGGAGCATCAGAGGAGCGTCAGAGGAGCATCAGAGGAGCATCAGAGGAGCATCAGAGGAGCATCAGAGGAGCATCAGAGGAGCATCAGTGGAGCATCAGAGGAGCATCAGTGGAGCATCAGAGGAGGATCAGAGGAGCATCAGAGGAGCATCAGAGGAGCATCAGAGGAGTATCAGAGGAGCATCAGAGGAGCATCAGAGGAGCATCAGAGGAGCAGGAGCAGGAGCAGGAGCAGGAGCAGGAGCAGGAGCAGGAGCAGGAGCAGGAGCATCAGAGGAGCATCAGAGGAGCATCAGAGGAGCATCAGAGGAGCATCAGTGGAGCATCAGAGGAGGATCAGAGGAGCATCAGAGGAGCATCAGAGGAGCATCAGAGGAGCATCAGAGGAGCATCAGAGGAGCATCAGAGGAGCGTCAGAGGAGCATCAGAGGAGGATCAGAGGAGCATCAGAGGAGCATCAGAGGAGCATCAGAGGAGCATCAGAGGAGCATCAGAGGAGCATCAGAGGAGCATCAGAGGAGCATCAGAGGAGGATTAGAGGAGCATCAGAGGAACATCAGAGGAGCAGGAGTAGGAGCATGACCATCAGAGGAGCATCAGAGGAGCATCAGAGGAGCATCAGAGGAGCATCAGAGGAGCATCAGAGGAGCATCTGAGGAGCATCAGAGGAGTATCAAAGGAGCATCAGAGGAGCATCTGAGGAGCATCAGAGGATTATCAGAGGAGCATCAGAGGAGCATCAGAGGTGCATCAGAGGAGCATCAGAGGTGCATCAGAGGAGCATCAGAGGAGCATCAGAGGAGCATCAGAGGAGCAACAGAGGAGCATCTGAGGAGCATCAGAGGAGTATCAGAGGAGCATCAGAGGAGCATCAGAGGAGCATCAGAGGAGCATCTGAGGAGCATCAGAGGAGTATCAGAGGAGCATCAGAGGAGCATCAGAGGTGCATCAGAGGAGCATCAGAGGTGCAGGAGCAGGAGCAGGAGCAGGAGCAGGAGCAGGAGCAGGAGCAGGAGCAGGAGCAGGAGCAGGAGCAGGTGCAGGAGCATCAGAGGAGCATAGGAGGAGCATCAGAGGACCATCAGAGGAGCATCAGAGGAGCATCAGAGGAGCATCGGAGGAGCATCAGAGGAGGATCAGAGGAGCATCAGAGGAGCATCAGAGGAGCATCAGAGGAGCATCAGAGGAGCATCAGAGGAGCATCAGAGGAGCATCAGAGGAGCATCAGAGGAGCATCAGAGGAGCGTCAGAGGAGCCTCAGAGGAGCATCAGAGGAGCATCAGAGGAGCATCAGAGGAGCATCAGAGGAGCATCAGAGGAGCATCAGAGAAGCATCAGAGGAGCATCAGAGGAGGATCAGAGGAGCATCAGAGGAGCATCAGAGGAGCCTCAGAGGAGCATCAGAGGAGCATCAGAGGAGCAACAGAGGAGCATCAGAGGAGCAGCACAGGAGCATCAGAGGAGGATCACAGGAGCATCAGAGGAGCATCAGAGGAGCATCAGAGGAGCATCAGAGGAGCATCAGAGGAGCATCAGAGGAGCATCAGAGGAGCATCAGAGGAGGATCAGAGGAGCATCAGAGGAGCATCAGAGGATCATCAGAGGAGCATCAGAGGAGCATCAGAGGAGCATCAGAGGAGCATCAGAGGAGCCTCAGAGGAGCAACAGAGGAGCATCAGAGGAGCATCAGAGGAGCATCAGAGGAGCATCAGAGGAGCATCAGAGGAGCCTCAGAGGAGCCTCAGAGGAGCCTCAGAGGAGCATCAGAGGAGCATCAGAGGAGCATCATAGGAGCATCAGAGGAGCATCAGAAGAGCATCAGTGGAGCATCAGAGGAGCATCAGAGGAGCATCAGGGGAGCATCAGAGGAGCAACAGAGGAGCATCAGAGGAGCATCAGAGGAGCATCAGAGGTGCATCAGAGGAGCACCAGAGGAGCATCAGAGGAGCATCAGTGGAGCATCAGAGGAGCATCAGAGGAACATCAGAGGAGCATCAGAGGAGCATCAGAGGAGCATCAGAGGAGCAGGAGCAGGAGCAGGAGCAGGAGCAGGAGCAGGAGCAGGAGCAGGAGCAGGAGCAGGAGCAGGTGCAGGAGCATCAGAGGAGCATCAGATGAGCAGGAGCAGGAGCAGGAGCATCAGAGGAGTATCAGAGGAGCATCAGTGGAGCAGGAGCAGGAGCAGGAGCATCAGAGGAGCATCAGAGGAGCATCAGAGGAGCATCAGAGGAGCATCAGAGGAGCATCAGAGGAGCATCAGAGGAGCATCAGAGGAGCATCAGAGGAGCCCCAGAGGAGCCTCAGAGGAGCCTCAGAGGAGCATCAGAGGAGCATCAGAGGAGCCCCAGAGGAGCCTCAGAGGAGCATCAGAGGAGCATCAGAGGAGCATCAGAGGAGCATCAGAGGAGCATCAGAGGAGCATCAGAGGAGCCTCAGAGGAGCATCAGAGGAGCATCAGAGGAGCATCAGAGGAGCATCAGAGGAGCATCAGAGGAGCATCAGAGGATCATCAGAGGAGCAACAGAGGAGCATCAGAGGAGCATCAGAGGAGCATCAGAGGAGCATCAGAGGAGGATCAGAAGAGCATCAGAGGAGCATCAGAGGAGCATCAGAGGAGCATCAGAGGAGCATCAGAGGACATCAAAGGAGCATCAGAGGAGCATCACAGGAGCATCAGAGGAGCATCATTGGAGCATCATTGGAGCATCAGAGGAGCATCAGAGGAGCATCAGAGGAGCATCAGAGGAGCAACAGAGGAGCATCAGAGGAGCATCAGAGGAGCATCAGAGGAGCATCAGAGGTGCATCAGAGGAGCATCTGAGGAGCATCAGAGGAGCATCAGAGGAGCATCAGAGGAGCATCAGATGTGCATCAGAGGAGCATCTGAGGAGCATCAGAGGAGCATCAGAGGAGCATCAGAGGAGCATCAGAGGTGCATCAGAGGAGCATCGAGCAGGAGCAGGAGCATCAGAGGTGCAGGAGCAGGAGCCGGAGCAGGAGCAGGAGCAGGAGCAGGAGCAGGAGCAGGAGCAGTAGCAGGAGCAGGAGCAGGGGCAGGAGCAGGAGCAGGAGCAGGAGCAGGAGCAGGAGCAGGAGCAGGAGCAGGAGCAGGAGCAGGAGCAGGAGCAGGAGCAGGAGCAGGAGCAGGAGCAGGAGCAGGAGCAGGAGCAGGAGCAGGAGCAGGAGCAGGAGCAGGAGCAGGAGCAGGAGCAGGAGCAGGAGCAGGAGCAGGAGCAGGAGCAGGAGCAGGAGCAGGAGCAGGAGCAGGAGCAGGAGCAGGAGCAGGAGCAGGAGCAGGAGCAGGAGCAGGAGCAGGAGCAGGAGCATCAGAGGAGCATCAGAGGAGCATCAGAGGAACATCAGAGGAGCATCAGAGGAGCATCAGAGGAGCATCAGAGGAGCATCAGAGGAGCATCAGAGGAGCATCAGAGGAGAATCAGAGAAGCATCACAGGAGCATCACAGGAGCATCAGAGGAGCATCAGTGGAGCATCAGAGGAGGATCAGAGGATCATCAGAGGAGCATCAGAGGAGCATCAGAGGAGCATCAGCGGAGCATCAGAGGAGAATCAGAGGAGCATCAGAGGAGCATCACAGAGGCATCAGAGGAGCAACAGAGGAGCATCAGAGGAGCATCAGATGAGCATCTAAGGAGCATCAGAGGAGTATCAGAGGAGCATCAGAGGAGCATCAGAGGTGCATCAGAGGAGCATCAGAGGTGCAGGAGCAGGAGCAGGAGCAGGAGCAGGAGCAGGAGCAGGAGCAGGAGCATCAGAGGAGCATCAGAGGAGCATCAGAGGAGCATCAGAGGAGCATCAGAGGAGGATCAGAGGAGCATCAGAGGAGCATCAGAGGAGGATCAGAGGAGCATCAGAGGAGCATCAGAGGAGCATCAGAGGAGCATCAGAGGAGCATCAGAGGAGCATCAGAGGAGCATCAGAGGAGCATAAGAGGAGCATCAGATGAGGATCAGAGGAGCATCAGAGGAGCATCAGAGGAGCCTCAGAGGAGCATCAGAGGAGCATCAGAGGAGCATCAGAGGAACAGCAGAGGAACAGCAGAGGAGCATCACAGGAGCATCAGAGGAGCATCACAGGAGCATCACAAGAGCATCAGAGGAGCATCAGAGGAGCATCAGAGGAGTATCAGAAGAGAAACAGAGGAGCCTCAGAGGAGCCTCAGAGGAGCATCAGAGGAGCATCAGAGGAGCATCAGAGGAGCATCAGAGGAGCATCTGAGGAGCATCAGAGGAGTATCAGAGGAGCATCAGAGGAGCATCAGAGGTGCATTAGAGGAGCATCAGAGGTGCAGGAGCAGGAGCAGGAGCAGGAACAGGAGCAGGAGCAGGAGCAGGAGCAGGAGCAGGAGCAGGAGCAGGAGAAGGAGCAGGAGCAGGAGCAGGAGCAGGAGCAGGAGCAGGAGCAGGAGCAGGAGCAGGAGCAGGAGCAGGAGCAGGAGCAGGAGCAGGAGCAGGAGCATCAGAGGAGCATAGGAGGAGCATCAGAGGACCATCAGAGGAGCATCAGAGGAGCATCAGAGGAGCATCGGAGGAGCATCAGAGGAGGATCAGAGGAGCATCAGAGGAGCATCAGAGGAGCATCAGAGGAGCATCAGAGGAGCATCAGAGGAGCATCAGAGGAGCATCAGAGGAGCATCAGAGGAGCATCAGAGGAGCATCAGAGGAGCCTCAGAGGAGCATCAGAGGAGCATCAGAGGAGCATCAGAGGAGCATCAGAGGAGCATCAGAGGAGCATCAGAGAAGCATCAGAGGAGCATCAGAGGAGGATCAGAGGAGCATCAGAGGAGCATCAGAGGAGCCTCAGAGGAGCATCAGAGGAGCATCAGAGGAGCAACAGAGGAGCATCAGAGGAGCAGCACAGGAGCATCAGAGGAGGATCACAGGAGCATCAGAGGAGCATCAGAGGAGCATCAGAGGAGCATCAGAGGAGCATCAGAGGAGCATCAGAGGAGCATCAGAGGAGCATCAGAGGAGGATCAGAGGAGCATCAGAGGAGCATCAGAGGAGCATCAGAGGAGCATCAGAGGAGCATCAGAGGAGCATCAGAGGAGCATCAGAGGAGCATCAGAGGAGCCTCAGAGGAGCAACAGAGGAGCATCAGAGGAGCATCAGAGGAGCATCAGAGGAGCATCAGAGGAGCATCAGAGGAGCCTCAGAGGAGCCTCAGAGGAGCCTCAGAGGAGCATCAGAGGAGCATCAGAGGAGCATCATAGGAGCATCAGAGGAGCATCAGAAGAGCATCAGTGGAGCATCAGAGGAGCATCAGAGGAGCATCAGGGGAGCATCAGAGGAGCAACAGAGGAGCATCAGAGGAGCATCAGAGGAGCATCAGAGGTGCATCAGAGGAGCACCAGAGGAGCATCAGAGGAGCATCAGTGGAGCATCAGAGGAGCATCAGAGGAACATCAGAGGAGCATCAGAGGAGCATCAGAGGAGCATCAGAGGAGCAGGAGCAGGAGCAGGAGCAGGAGCAGGAGCAGGAGCAGGAGCAGGAGCAGGAGCAGGAGCAGGTGCAGGAGCATCAGAGGAGCATCAGATGAGCAGGAGCAGGAGCAGGAGCAGGAGCAGGAGCATCAGAGGAGTATCAGAGGAGCATCAGTGGAGCAGGAGCAGGAGCAGGAGCATCAGAGGAGCATCAGAGGAGCATCAGAGGAGCATCAGAGGAGCATCAGAGGAGCATCAGAGGAGCATCAGAGGAGCATCAGAGGAGCCCCAGAGGAGCCTCAGAGGAGCCTCAGAGGAGCATCAGAGGAGCATCAGAGGAGCCCCAGAGGAGCCTCAGAGGAGCCTCAGAGGAGCATCAGAGGAGCATCAGAGGAGCATCAGAGGAGCATCAGAGGAGCATCAGAGGAGCCTCAGAGGAGCATCAGAGGAGCATCAGAGGAGCATCAGAGGAGCATCAGAGGAGCATCAGAGGAGCATCAGAGGAGCCTCAGAGGAGCATCAGAGGAGCATCAGAGGAGCATCAGAGGAGCATCAGAGGAGCATCAGAGGAGCATCAGAGGATCATCAGAGGAGCAACAGAGGAGCATCAGAGGAGCATCAGAGGAGCATCAGAGGAGCATCAGAGGAGGATCAGAAGAGCATCAGAGGAGCATCAGAGGAGCATCAGAGGAGCATCAGAGGAGCATCAGAGGACATCAAAGGAGCATCAGAGGAGCATCACAGGAGCATCAGAGGAGCATCATTGGAGCATCATTGGAGCATCAGAGGAGCATCAGAGGAGCATCAGAGGAGCATCAGAGGAGCAACAGAGGAGCATCAGAGGAGCATCAGAGGAGCATCAGAGGAGCATCAGAGGTGCATCAGAGGAGCATCTGAGGAGCATCAGAGGAGCATCAGAGGAGCATCAGAGGAGCATCAGATGTGCATCAGAGGAGCATCTGAGGAGCATCAGAGGAGCATCAGAGGAGCATCAGAGGAGCATCAGAGGTGCATCAGAGGAGCATCGAGCAGGAGCAGGAGCATCAGAGGTGCAGGAGCAGGAGCCGGAGCAGGAGCAGGAGCAGGAGCAGGAGCAGGAGCAGGAGCAGTAGCAGGAGCAGGAGCAGGGGCAGGAGCAGGAGCAGGAGCAGGAGCAGGAGCAGGAGCAGGAGCAGGAGCAGGAGCAGGAGCAGGAGCAGGAGCAGGAGCAGGAGCAGGAGCAGGAGCAGGAGCAGGAGCAGGAGCAGGAGCAGGAGCAGGAGCATCAGAGGAGCATCAGAGGAGCATCAGAGGAACATCAGAGGAGCATCAGAGGAGCATCAGAGGAGCATCAGAGGAGCATCAGAGGAGCATCAGAGGAGCATCAGAGGAGAATCAGAGAAGCATCACAGGAGCATCACAGGAGCATCAGAGGAGCATCAGTGGAGCATCAGAGGAGGATCAGAGGATCATCAGAGGAGCATCAGAGGAGCATCAGAGGAGCATCAGCGGAGCATCAGAGGAGAATCAGAGGAGCATCAGAGGAGCATCACAGAGGCATCAGAGGAGCAACAGAGGAGCATCAGAGGAGCATCAGATGAGCATCTAAGGAGCATCAGAGGAGTATCAGAGGAGCATCAGAGGAGCATCAGAGGTGCATCAGAGGAGCATCAGAGGTGCAGGAGCAGGAGCAGGAGCAGGAGCAGGAGCAGGAGCAGGAGCAGGAGCATCAGAGGAGCATCAGAGGAGCATCAGAGGAGCATCAGAGGAGCATCAGAGGAGGATCAGAGGAGCATCAGAGGAGCATCAGAGGAGGATCAGAGGAGCATCAGAGGAGCATCAGAGGAGCATCAGAGGAGCATCAGAGGAGCATCAGAGGAGCATCAGAGGAGCATCAGAGGAGCATCAGAGGAGCATCAGATGAGGATCAGAGGAGCATCAGAGGAGCATCAGAGGAGCCTCAGAGGAGCATCAGAGGAGCATCAGAGGAGCATCAGAGGAACAGCAGAGGAACAGCAGAGGAGCATCACAGGAGCATCAGAGGAGCATCACAGGAGCATCACAAGAGCATCAGAGGAGCATCAGAGGAGCATCAGAGGAGTATCAGAAGAGAAACAGAGGAGCCTCAGAGGAGCCTCAGAGGAGCATCAGAGGAGCATCAGAGGAGCATCAGAGGAGCATCAGAGGAGCATCTGAGGAGCATCAGAGGAGTATCAGAGGAGCATCAGAGGAGCATCAGAGGTGCATTAGAGGAGCATCAGAGGTGCAGGAGCAGGAGCAGGAGCAGGAACAGGAGCAGGAGCAGGAGCAGGAGCAGGAGCAGGAGCAGGAGCAGGAGAAGGAGCAGGAGCAGGAGCAGGAGCAGGAGCAGGAGCAGGAGCAGGAGCAGGAGCAGGAGCAGGAGCAGGAGCAGGAGCAGGAGCAGGAGCAGGAGCATCAGAGGAGCATAGGAGGAGCATCAGAGGACCATCAGAGGAGCATCAGAGGAGCATCAGAGGAGCATCGGAGGAGCATCAGAGGAGGATCAGAGGAGCATCAGAGGAGCATCAGAGGAGCATCAGAGGAGCATCAGAGGAGCATCAGAGGAGCATCAGAGGAGCATCAGAGGAGCATCAGAGGAGCATCAGAGGAGCATCAGAGGAGCCTCAGAGGAGCATCAGAGGAGCATCAGAGGAGCATCAGAGGAGCATCAGAGGAGCATCAGAGGAGCATCAGAGAAGCATCAGAGGAGCATCAGAGGAGGATCAGAGGAGCATCAGAGGAGCATCAGAGGAGCCTCAGAGGAGCATCAGAGGAGCATCAGAGGAGCAACAGAGGAGCATCAGAGGAGCAGCACAGGAGCATCAGAGGAGGATCACAGGAGCATCAGAGGAGCATCAGAGGAGCATCAGAGGAGCATCAGAGGAGCATCAGAGGAGCATCAGAGGAGCATCAGAGGAGCATCAGAGGAGGATCAGAGGAGCATCAGAGGAGCATCAGAGGAGCATCAGAGGAGCATCAGAGGAGCATCAGAGGAGCATCAGAGGAGCATCAGAGGAGCATCAGAGGAGCCTCAGAGGAGCAACAGAGGAGCATCAGAGGAGCATCAGAGGAGCATCAGAGGAGCATCAGAGGAGCATCAGAGGAGCCTCAGAGGAGCCTCAGAGGAGCCTCAGAGGAGCATCAGAGGAGCATCAGAGGAGCATCATAGGAGCATCAGAGGAGCATCAGAAGAGCATCAGTGGAGCATCAGAGGAGCATCAGAGGAGCATCAGGGGAGCATCAGAGGAGCAACAGAGGAGCATCAGAGGAGCATCAGAGGAGCATCAGAGGTGCATCAGAGGAGCACCAGAGGAGCATCAGAGGAGCATCAGTGGAGGATCAGAGGAGCACCAGAGGAGCATCAGAGGAGCATCAGAGGAGCATCAGAGGAGCATCAGAGGAGAATCAGATCAGCATCAGAGGAGCAGCAGAGGAGCATCAGAGGAGCATCACAGGAGCATCAGAGGAGAATCAGTGGAGCATCAGAGGAGCATCACAGGAGCATCAGAGGAGCATCAGAGGAGCATCAGAGGAGCATCAGAGGAGCATCAGAGGAGCATCAGAGGAGCCTCAGAGGAGCATCAGAGGAGCATCAGAGGAGCATCAGAGGAGCATCAGAGGAGGATCAGAGGAGCATCAGAGGAGCATCAGAGGAGCAGGAGCAGGAGCAGGAGCAGGAGCAGGAGCAGGAGCATCAGAGGTCACCAGAGGAGCATCAGAGGAGCAGGAGCAGGAGCAGGAGCATCAGAGGAGCATCAGAGGAGCATCAGAGGAGCGTCAGAGGAGCATCAGAGGAGCATCAGAGGAGCATCAGAGGAGCATCAGAGGAGCATCAGAGGAGCATCAGTGGAGCATCAGAGGAGCATCAGTGGAGCATCAGAGGAGGATCAGAGGAGCATAAGAGGAGCATCAGAGGAGCATCAGAGGAGCATCAGAGGAGCATCAGAGGAGCATCAGAGGAGCATCAGAGGAGCATCAGAGGAGCAGGAGCAGGAGCAGGAGCAGGAGCAGGAGCAGGAGCAGGAGCAGGAGCAGGAGCATCAGAGGAGCATCAGAGGAGCATCAGAGGAGCATCAGAGGAGCATCAGTGGAGCATCAGAGGAGGATCAGAGGAGGATCAGAGGAGCATCAGAGGAGCATCAGAGGAGCATCAGAGGAGCATCAGAGGAGCATCAGAGGAGCATCAGAGGAGCATCAGAGGAGGATCAGAGGAGCATCAGAGGAGCATCAGAGGAGCATCAGAGGAGCATCAGAGGAGCATCTGAGGAGCATCAGAGGAGTATCAGAGGAGCATCAGAGGAGCATCTGAGGAGCATCAGAGGAGTATCAGAGGAGCATCAGAGGAGCATCAGAGGAGCATCAGAGGAGCATCTGAGGAGCATCAGAGGAGTATCAGAGGAGCATCAGAGGTGCATCTGAGGAGCATCAGAGGAGTATCAGAGGAGCATCAGAGGAGCATCAGAGGTGCATCAGAGGAGCATCAGAGGTGCATCAGAGGAGCATCAGAGGAGCATCAGAGGAGCATCAGAGGAGCATCGGAGGAGCATCTGAGGAGCATCAGAGGAGTATCAGAGGAGCATCAGAGGAGCATCAGAGGAGCAGGAGCAGGAGCAGGAGCATCAGAGGAGCATCAGAGGAGCATCAGAGGAGCGTCAGAGGAGCATCAGAGGAGCATCAGAGGAGCATCAGAGGAGCATCAGAGGAGCATCAGAGGAGCATCAGTGGAGCATCAGAGGAGCATCAGTGGAGCATCAGAGGAGGATCAGAGGAGCATCAGAGGAGCATCAGAGGAGCATCAGAGGAGCATCAGAGGAGCATCAGAGGAGCATCCGATGAGCATCAGAGGAGCATCAGAGGAGCAGGAGCAGGAGCAGGAGCAGGAGCAGGAGCAGGAGCAGGAGCAGGAGCAGGAGCAGGAGCATCAGAGGAGCATCAGAGGAGCATCAGAGGAGCATCAGTGGAGCATCAGAGGAGGATCAGAGGAGGATCAGAGGAGCATCAGAGGAGCATCAGAGGAGCATCAGAGGAGCATCAGAGGAGCATCAGAGGAGCATCAGAGGAGCATCAGAGGAGCATCAGAGGAGGATCAGAGGAGCATCAGAGGAGCATCAGAGGAGCATCAGAGGAGCATCAGAGGAGCATCAGAAGAGCATCAGAGGAGGATCAGAGGAGCATCAGAGGAGCATCAGAGGAGCATCAGAGGAGCATCATAGGAGCATATGAGGAGCATCAGAGGAGTATCAGAGGAGCATCAGAGGAGCATCTGAGGAGCATCAGAGGAGTATCAGAGGAGCATCAGAGGAGCATCAGAGGAGCATCAGAGGTGCATCAGAGGAGCATCAGAGGAGCATCAGAGGAGCATCAGAGGAGCATCGGAGGAGCATCTGAGGAGCATCAGAGGAGTATCAGAGGAGCATCGGAGGAGCATCAGAGGAGCATCAGAGGAGCATCTGAGGAGCATCAGAGGAGTATCAGAGGAGCATCAGAGGAGCATCAGAGGTGCATCAGAGGAGCATCAGAGGTGCAGGAGCAGGAGCAGGAACAGGAGCAGGAGCAGGAGCAGGAGCAGGAGCAGGAGCAGGAGCAGGAGCAGGAGCAGGAGCAGGAGCAGGAGCAGGAGCAGGAGCAGGAGCAGGAGCAGGAGCAGGAGCAGGAGCAGGAGCAGGAGCAGGAGCAGGAGCAGGAGCAGGAGCAGGAGCAGGAGCAGGAGCATCAGAGGAGCATCAGAGGAGCATCAGAGGAGCCTCAGAGGAGCATCAGAGGAGCATCAGAGGAGCATCAGAGGAGCAGCACAGGAGCATCAGAGGAGGATCACAGGAGCATCAGAGGAGCATCAGAGGAGCATCAGAGGAGCATCAGAGGAGCATCAGAGGAGCATCAGAAGAGCATCAGTGGAGCATCAGAGGAGCATCAGAGGAGCATCAGGGGAGCATCAGAGGAGCAACAGAGGAGCATCAGAGGAGCATTAGAGGAGCATCAGAGGAGCATCAGAGGAGCATCAGAGGAGCATCAGTGGAGCATCAGAGGAGCATCAGAGGAACATCAGAGGAGCATCAGAGGAGCATCAGAGGAGCATCAGAGGAGCAGGAGCAGGAGCAGGAGCAGGAGCAGGAGCAGGAGCAGGAGCAGGAGCAGGAGCAGGAGCAGGAGCAGGAGCATCAGAGGAGCATCAGATGAGCAGGAGCAGGAGCAGGAGCAGGAGCAGGAGCATGAGCAGGAGCAGGAGCAGGAGCAGGAGCAGGAGCATCAGAGGATCATAGGAGGAGCATCAGAGGAGCATCAGAGGAGCATCAGAGGAGCATCAGAGGAGCATCAGAGGAGGATCAGAGGAGCATCAGAGGAGCATCAGAGGAGCATCAGAGGAGCATCAGAGGAGCATCAGAGGAGCTTCAGAGGAGCATCAGAGGAGCTTCAGAGGAGCATCAGAGGAGCATCAGAGGAGCATCAGAGGAGCATCAGAGGAGCATCAGAGGAGGATCAGAGGAGCATCAGAGGAGCATCAGAGGAGCCTCAGAGGAGCATCAGAGGAGCATCAGAGGAGCATCAGAGGAGCATCAGAGGAGCATCAGAGGAGCATCAGACGAGCATCAGAGGAGGATCAGAGGAGCATCAGAGGTGCATCAGAGGAGCCTCAGAGGAGCATCAGAGGAGCAGCAGAGGAGCATCAGAGGAGGATCACAGGAGCATCAGAGGAGCATCAGAGGAGCATCAGAGGAGCATCAGAGGAGCATCAGAGGAGCATCAGAGGAGCATCAGAGGAGCATCAGAGGAGCATCAGAGGAGCATCAGAGGAGCCTCAGAGGAGCATCAGAGGAGCATCAGAGGAGCATCAGAGGAGCATCAGAGGAACAGCGAGGAGCATCAGATGAGCATCAGAGGAGCATCACAGGAGCATCAGAGGAGCATCAGAGGAGCATCACAGGAGCATCAGAGGAGCATCATTGGAGCATCAGTGGAGCATCAGAGGAACAGCAGAGGAGCATCAGATGAGCATCAGAGGAGCATCACAGGAGCATCAGAGGAGCATCAGAGGAGCATCACAGGAGCATCAGAGGAGCATCAGAGGAGCATCAGAGGAGGATCAGAGGAGCATCAGAGGAGCATCAGAGGAGCATCAGAGGAGCATCAGAGGAGGATCAGAGGAGCATCAGAGGAGCATCAGAGGAGCATAAGAGGAGAATCAGAGGAGCATCAGAGGAGCATCAGAGGAGCATCAGAGGAGGATCAGAGGAGCATCAGAGGAGCATCAGAGGAGCCTCAGAGGAGCATCAGAGGAGCATCAGAGGAGCATCAGAGGAGCATCAGAGGAGCAGCAGAGGAGCATCAGAGGAGGATCACAGGAGCATCAGAGGAGCATCACAGGATAATCAGAGGAGCATCAGAGGAGCATCAGAGGAGCATCAGAGGAGCATCAGAGGAGCCTCAGAGGAGCATCAGAGGAGCATCAGAGGAGCATCAGAAGAGCATCAGAGGAGCATCAGAGGAGCATCAGAGGAGGATATGAGGAGCATCAGAGGAGCATGAGAGGAGCATCAGAGGAGCATCAGAGGAGCATCAGAGTAGCATCAGAGGAGCATCAGAGGAGCATCAGAGGAGCATCAGAGGAGCATCAGAGAGGCATCAGAGGAGCATCAGAGGAGGATCAGAGGAGCATCAGAGGAGCATCAGAGGAGCATCAGAGGAGCATCAGAGGAGCATCAGTGGAGCATCAGTGGAGCATCAGAGGAGGATCAGAGGAGCATCAGAGGAGCATCACAGGAGCATCAGAGGAGCATCAGAGGA
Organism: Narcine bancroftii; assembly: GCF_036971445.1. Classification (NCBI taxonomy): domain Eukaryota; kingdom Metazoa; phylum Chordata; class Chondrichthyes; order Torpediniformes; family Narcinidae; genus Narcine; species Narcine bancroftii. Next base: position 3,811,337 of record NW_027211883.1, read on the forward strand.
GCATCAGAGGAGCCTCAGAGGAGAATCAGAGGAGCATCAGAGGAGCATCAGAGGAGCCTCAGAGGAGCCTCAGAGGAGCCTCAGAGGAGCCTCAGAGGAGCATCAGAGGAGCATCAGAGGAGCATCAGAGGAGCATCAGAGGAGCATCAGAGGAGCATCAGAGGAGCATCAGAGGAGGATCAGAGGAGGATCAGAGGAGCATCAGAGCAGCATCAGAGGAGCATCAGAGGAGCATCAGAGGAGCATCAGAGGAGCATCACAGGAGCATCACAGGAGCATCACAGGAGCATCAGAGGTGCATCATTGGAGCATCAGAGGAGCATCAGAGGAGCATCAGAGGAGCATCAGAAGAGCATCAGAGGAGCATCAGAGGAGCATCAGAGGAGCATCAGAGGAGCATCAGAGGAGCATCAGAGGAGCATCAGTGGAGCATCAGAGGAGCATCAGAGGAGCATCAGAGGAACATCAGAGGAGCATCAGAGGAGCAGGAGCAGGAGCAGGAGCAGGAGCAGGAGCAGGAGCAGGAGCAGGTGCAGGAGCAGGAGCATCAGAGGAGCATCAGAGGAGCAGGAGCAGGAGCAGGAGCAGGAGCAGGAGCATTAGCAGGAGCAGGAGCAGGAGCAGGAGCAGGAGCAGGAGCAGGAGCAGGAGCAGGAGCAGGAGCAGGAGCAGGAGCAGGAGCAGGAGCAGGAGCAGGAGCAGGAGCAGGAGCAGGAGCAGGAGCAGGAGCAGGAGCAGGAGCAGGAGCATCAGAGGAGCATCAGAGGAGCATCTGAGGTCATCAGAGGAGCATCAGAGGAGCAGGAGTAGGAGTAGGAGCATCAGAGGAGCATCAGAGGAGCATCAGAGGAGCATCAGAGGAGCATCAGAGGAGCATCAGAGGAGCATCAGAGGAGCATCAGAGGAGCATCAGTGGAGCATCAGAGGAGCATCAGTGGAGCATCAGAGGAGCATCAGAGGAGCATCAGAGGAGCATCAGAGGAGCATCAGAGGAGCATCAGAGGAGCATCAGAGGTGCATCAGAGGAGGATCAGAGGAGCATCAGTGGAGCATCAGAGGAGCATCAGAGGAGGATCAGAGGAGCATCAGAGGAGCATCAGAGGAGCATCAGAGGAGGATCAGAGGAGCATCAGAGGAGCATTAGAGGAGCATCAGAGGAGGATCACAGGAGCATCAGAGGAGCATCAGAGGAGCATCAGAGGAGCATCAGAGGAGCATCAGATGAGCATCAGAGGAGCATCAGAGGAGCATCAGAGGAGCCTCTGAGGAGCATCAGAGGAGCATCAGAGGAGCATCAAAGGAGCATCAGAGGAGCATCAGAGGAGGATCAGAGGAGATCAGAGGAGCATCAGAGGAGCATCAGAGGAGCATCAGAGGAGCATCAGAGGAGCATCAGAGGAGCATCAGAGTAGCATCAGTGTAGCATCAGAGGAGCATCAGAGGAGCATCAGAGGAGCATCAGAGGAGCATCAGAGGAGCATCAGAGGAGGATCAGAGGAGGTTCAGAGGAGCATAAGAAGAGCATCAGAGGAGCATCAGAGGAGCATCAGAGGAGCATCAGAGGAGCATCAGATGAGCATCAGAGGAGCAGCAGAGGAGCATCAGTGGAGCATCAGAGGAGCATCAGAGGAGCATCAGAGGAGCATCAGAGGAGCATCAGAGGAGCATCAGAGGAGCATCAGACAGCATCAGAGGAGCATCAGAGGAGCATCAGAGGAGAATCAGAGGAGCATCAGATGAGCATCAGAGGAGCAGCAGAGGAGCATCAGAGGAGCATCACAGGAGCATCAGAGGAGCATCAGAGGAGCATCAGAGGAGCATCAGAGGAGCATCAGAGGAGCATCAGAGGAGCCTCAGAGGAGCATCAGAGGAGCATCAGAGGAGCATCAGAGGAGCATCAGAGGAGCATCAGAGGAGCATCAGAGGAGGATCAGAGGAGGATCAGAGGAGCATCAGAGGAGCATCAGAGGAGCATCAGAGGAGAATCAGATGAGCATCAGAGGAGCAGCAGAGGAGCATCACAGGAGCATCAGAGGAGCATCAGAGGAGCATCAGAGGAGCATCAGAGGAGCATCAGAGGAGCATCAGAGGAGCCTCAGAGGAGCATCAGAGGAGCATCAGAGGAGCATCAGAGGAGCATCAGAGGAGCATCAGAGGAGCATCAGAGGAACATCAGAGGAGGATCAGAGGAGGATCAGAGGAGCATCAGTGGAGCATCAGAGGAGCATCAGAGGAGCATCAGAGAGGCATCAGAGGAGCATCAGAGGAGCATCAGAGGAGCATCTGAGGTCATCAGAGGAGCATCAGAGGAGCAGGAGTAGGAGTAGGAGCATCAGAGGAGCATCAGAGGAGCATCAGAGGAGCATCAGAGGAGCATCAGAGGAGCATCAGAGGAGCATCAGAGGAGCATCAGAGGAGCATCAGTGGAGCATCAGAGGAGCATCAGTGGAGCATCAGAGGAGCATCAGAGGAGCATCAGAGGAGCATCAGAGGAGCATCAGAGGAGCATCAGAGGAGCATCAGAGGTGCATCAGAGGAGGATCAGAGGAGCATCAGTGGAGCATCAGAGGAGCATCAGAGGAGGATCAGAGGAGCATCAGAGGAGCATCAGAGGAGCATCAGAGGAGGATCAGAGGAGCATCAGAGGAGCATTAGAGGAGCATCAGAGGAGGATCACAGGAGCATCAGAGGAGCATCAGAGGAGCATCAGAGGAGCATCAGAGGAGCATCAGATGAGCATCAGAGGAGCATCAGAGGAGCATCAGAGGAGCCTCTGAGGAGCATCAGAGGAGCATCAGAGGAGCATCAAAGGAGCATCAGAGGAGCATCAGAGGAGGATCAGAGGAGATCAGAGGAGCATCAGAGGAGCATCAGAGGAGCATCAGAGGAGCATCAGAGGAGCATCAGAGGAGCATCAGAGTAGCATCAGTGTAGCATCAGAGGAGCATCAGAGGAGCATCAGAGGAGCATCAGAGGAGCATCAGAGGAGCATCAGAGGAGGATCAGAGGAGGTTCAGAGGAGCATAAGAAGAGCATCAGAGGAGCATCAGAGGAGCATCAGAGGAGCATCAGAGGAGCATCAGATGAGCATCAGAGGAGCAGCAGAGGAGCATCAGTGGAGCATCAGAGGAGCATCAGAGGAGCATCAGAGGAGCATCAGAGGAGCATCAGAGGAGCATCAGAGGAGCATCAGACAGCATCAGAGGAGCATCAGAGGAGCATCAGAGGAGAATCAGAGGAGCATCAGATGAGCATCAGAGGAGCAGCAGAGGAGCATCAGAGGAGCATCACAGGAGCATCAGAGGAGCATCAGAGGAGCATCAGAGGAGCATCAGAGGAGCATCAGAGGAGCATCAGAGGAGCCTCAGAGGAGCATCAGAGGAGCATCAGAGGAGCATCAGAGGAGCATCAGAGGAGCATCAGAGGAGCATCAGAGGAGGATCAGAGGAGGATCAGAGGAGCATCAGAGGAGCATCAGAGGAGCATCAGAGGAGAATCAGATGAGCATCAGAGGAGCAGCAGAGGAGCATCACAGGAGCATCAGAGGAGCATCAGAGGAGCATCAGAGGAGCATCAGAGGAGCATCAGAGGAGCATCAGAGGAGCCTCAGAGGAGCATCAGAGGAGCATCAGAGGAGCATCAGAGGAGCATCAGAGGAGGATCAGAGGAGCATCAGAGGAGCATCAGAGGAGCATCAGAGGAGCATCAGAGGAACATCAGAGGAGGATCAGAGGAGGATCAGAGGAGCATCAGTGGAGCATCAGAGGAGCATCAGAGGAGCATCAGAGAGGCATCAGAGGAGCATCAGAGGAGCATCAGAGGAGGATCAGAGGAGCATCAGAGGAGCATCAGAGGAGCATCAGAGGAGCATCAGAGGAGCATCAGAGGAGCATCAGTGGAGCATCAGAGGAGGATCAGAGGAGCATCAGAGGAGCATCACAGGAGCATCAGAGGAGCTTCAGAGGAGCATCAGAGGAGCCTCAGAGGAGAATCAGAGGAGCATCAGAGGAGCATCAGAGGAGCCTCAGAGGAGCCTCAGAGGAGCCTCAGAGGAGCCTCAGAGGAGCATCAGAGGAGCATCAGAGGAGCATCAGAGGAGCATCAGAGGAGCATCAGAGGAGCATCAGAGGAGCATCAGAGGAGCATCAGAGGAGGATCAGAGGAGGATCAGAGAAGCATCAGAGCAGCATCAGAGGAGCATCAGAGGAGCATCAGAGGAGCATCAGAGGAGCATCACAGGAGCATCACAGGAGCATCACAGGAGCATCAGAGGTGCATCATTGGAGCATCAGAGGAGCATCAGAGGAGCATCAGAGGAGCATCAGAAGAGCATCAGAGGAGCATCAGAGGAGCATCAGAGGATCATCAGAGGAGCATCAGAGGAGCATCAGTGGAGCATCAGAGGAGCATCAGAGGAGCATCAGAGGAACATCAGAGGAGCATCAGAGGAGCAGGAGCAGGAGCAGGAGCAGGAGCAGGAGCAGGAGCAGGAGCAGGTGCAGGAGCAGGAGCATCAGAGGAGCATCAGAGGAGCAGGAGCAGGAGCAGGAGCAGGAGCAGGAGCAGGAGCAGGAGCAGGAGCAGGAGCAGGAGCAGGAGCAGGAGCAGGAGCAGGAGCAGGAGCAGGAGCAGGAGCAGGAGCAGGAGCAGGAGCAGGAGCAGGAGCAGGAGCAGGAGCAGGAGCAGGAGCAGGAGCAGGAGCAGGAGCAGGAGCAGGAGCATCAGAGGAGCATCAGAGGAGCATCAGAGGTCATCAGAGGAGCATCAGAGGAGCAGGAGTAGGAGTAGGAGCATCAGAGGAGCATCAGAGGAGCATCAGAGGAGCATCAGATGAGCATCAGAGGAGCATCAGAGGAGCATCAGAGGAGCATCAGAGGAGCATCAGTGGAGCATCAGAGGAGCATCAGTGGAGCATCAGTGGAGCATCAGAGGAGCATCAGAGGAGCATCAGAGGAGCATCAGAGGAGCATCAGAGGAGCATCAGAGGAGGATCAGAGGAGCATCAGTGGAGCATCAGAGGAGCATCAGAGGAGGATCAGAGGAGCATCAGAGGAGCATCAGAGGAGCATCAGAGGAGCATCAGAGGAGGATCAGAGGAGCATCAGAGGAGCATTAGAGGAGCATCAGAGGAGGATCACAGGAGCATCAGAGGAGCATCAGAGGAGCATCAGAGGAGCATCAGAGGAGCATCAGAGGAGCATCAGAGGAGCATCAGAGGAGCATCAGAGGAGCCTCTGAGGAGCATCAGAGGAGCATCAGAGGAGCATCAAAGGAGCATCAGAGGAGCATCAGAGGAGGATCAGAGGAGCATCAGAGGAGCATCAGAGGAGCATCAGAGGAGCATCAGAGGAGCATCAGAGGAGCATCAGAGGAGCATCAGAGTAGCATCAGTGTAGCATCAGAGGAGCATCAGAGGAGCATCAGAGGAGCATCAGAGGAGCATCAGAGGAGCATCAGAGGAGGATCAGAGGAGCATAAGAAGAGCATCAGAGGAGCATCAGAGGAGCATCAGAGGAGCATCAGAGGAGCATCAGATGAGCATCAGAGGAGCAGCAGAGGAGCATCAGTGGAGCATCAGAGGAGCATCAGAGGAGCATCAGAGGAGCATCAGAGGAGCATCAGAGGAGCATCAGAGGAGAATCAGAGGAGCATCAGACAGCATCAGAGGAGCATCAGAGGAGCATCAGAGGAGAATCAGAGGAGCATCAGATGAGCATCAGAGGAGCAGCAGAGGAGCATCAGAGGAGCATCACAGGAGCATCAGAGGAGCATCAGAGGAGCATCAGAGGAGCATCAGAGGAGCATCAGAGGAGCATCAGAGGAGCCTCAGAGGAGCATCAGAGGAGCATCAGAGGAGCATCAGAGGAGCATCACAGGAGCATCAGAGGAGCATCAGAGGAGCATCAGAGGAGGATCAGAGGAGGATCAGAGGAGCATCAGAGGAGCATCAGAGGAGCATCAGAGGAGAATCAGATGAGCATCAGAGGAGCAGCAGAGGAGCATCAGAGGAGCATCACAGGAGCATCAGAGGAGCATCAGAGGAGCATCAGAGGAGCATCAGAGGAGATTCAGAGGAGCCTCAGAGGAGCCTCAGAGGAGCCTCAGAGGAGCCTCAGAGGAGCCTCAGAGGAGCATCAGAGGAGCATCAGAGGAGCATCAGAGGAGTATCAGAGGAGGATCAGAGGAGCATCAGAGGAGCATCAGAGGAGCATCAGAGGAGCATCAGAGGAGCATCAGAGGAGGATCAGAGGAGGATCAGAGGAGCATCAGAGGAGCATCAGAGGAGCATCAGAGGAGCATCAGAGGAGCATCAGAGGAGCATCACAGGACCATCAGAGGAGCATCAGAGGAGCATCAGAGGAGCATCAGAGGAGCATCAGAGGAGCCTCAGAGGAGCATCAGAGGAGCATCAGAGGAGCATCAGAGGAGCATCAGAGGAGCATCAGAGGAGGATCAGAGGAGCATCAGAGGAGCATCAGAGGAGCAGGAGCAGGAGCAGGAGCAGGAGCAGGAGCAGGAGCATCAGAGGTCATCAGAGGAGCATCAGAGGAGCAGGAGCAGGAGCAGGAGCATCAGAGGAGCATCAGAGGAGCATCAGAGGAGCGTCAGAGGAGCATCAGAGGAGCATCAGAGGAGCATCAGAGGAGCATCAGAGGAGCATCAGAGGAGCATCAGTGGAGCATCAGAGGAGCATCAGTGGAGCATCAGAGGAGGATCAGAGGAGCATAAGAGGAGCATCAGAGGAGCATCAGAGGAGCATCAGAGGAGCATCAGAGGAGCATCAGAGGAGCATCAGAGGAGCATCAGAGGAGCAGGAGCAGGAGCAGGAGCAGGAGCAGGAGCAGGAGCAGGAGCAGGAGCAGGAGCATCAGAGGAGCATCAGAGGAGCATCAGAGGAGCATCAGAGGAGCATCAGTGGAGCATCAGAGGAGGATCAGAGGAGGATCAGAGGAGCATCAGAGGAGCATCAGAGGAGCATCAGAGGAGCATCAGAGGAGCATCAGAGGAGGATCAGAGGAGCATCAGAGGAGCATCAGAGGAGCATCAGAGGAGCATCAGAGGAGGATCAGAGGAGCATCAGAGGAGGATCAGAGGAGCATCAGAGGAGCATCAGAGGAGCATCAGAGGAGCATCAGAGGAGCATCAGAGGAGCATCTGAGGAGCATCAGAGGAGTATCAGAGGAGCATCAGAGGAGCATCTGAGGAGCATCAGAGGAGTATCAGAGGAGCATCAGAGGAGCATCAGAGGTGCATCAGAGGAGCATCAGAGGTGCATCAGAGGAGCATCAGAGGAGAATCAGAGGAGCATCAGAGGAGCATCGGAGGAGCATCTGAGGAGCATCAGAGGAGTATCAGAGGAGCATCAGAGGAGCATCAGAGGAGCAGGAGCAGGAGCAGGAGCATCAGAGGAGCATCAGAGGAGCATCAGAGGAGCGTCAGAGGAGCATCAGAGGAGCATCAGAGGAGCATCAGAGGAGCATCAGAGGAGCATCAGAGGAGCAGGAGCAGGAGCAGGAGCAGGAGCAGGAGCAGGAGCAGGAGCAGGAGCAGGAGCATCAGAGGAGCATCAGAGGAGCATCAGAGGAGCATCAGAGGAGCATCAGAGGAGCATCAGAGGAGCATCAGAGGAGTATCAGAGGAGCATCAGAGGAGCATCTGAGGAGCATCAGAGGAGCATCAGAAGAGCATCAGAGGAGGATCAGAGGAGCATCAGAGGAGCATCAGAGGAGCATCAGAGGTGCATCAGAGGAGCATCAGAGGTGCATCAGAGGAGCATCAGAGGAGCATCAGAGGAGCATCAGAGGTGCATCAGAGGAGCATCAGAGGAGCATCAGAGGAGCATCAGAGGAGCATCGGAGGAGCATCTGAGGAGCATCAGAGGAGTATCAGAGGAGCATCGGAGGAGCATCAGAGGAGCATCAGAGGAGCATCTGAGGAGCATCAGAGGAGCATCTGAGGAGCATCAGAGGAGTATCGGAGGAGCATCAGAGGAGCATCAGAGGTGCATCAGAGGAGCATCAGAGGTGCAGGAGCAGGAGCAGGAGCAGGAACAGGAGCAGGAGCAGGAGCAGGAGCAGGAGCAGGAGCAGGAGCAGGAGCAGGAGCAGGAGCAGGAGCAGGAGCAGGAGCAGGAGCAGGAGCAGGAGCAGGAGCAGGAGCAGGAGCAGGAGCAGGAGCAGGAGCAGGAGCAGGAGCAGGAGCAGGAGCAGGAGCATCAGAGGAGCATCAGAGGAGCATCAGAGGAGCCTCAGAGGAGCATCAGAGGAGCATCAGAGGAGCATCAGAGGAGCAGCACAGGAGCATCAGAGGAGGATCACAGGAGCATCAGAGGAGCATCAGAGGAGCATCAGAGGAGCATCAGAGGAGCATCAGAGGAGCATCAGAAGAGCATCAGTGGAGCATCAGAGGAGCATCAGAGGAGCATCAGGGGAGCATCAGAGGAGCAACAGAGGAGCATCAGAGGAGCATTAGAGGAGCATCAGAGGAGCATCAGAGGAGCATCAGAGGAGCCTCAGTGGAGCATCAGAGGAGCATCAGAGGAACATCAGAGGAGCATCAGAGGAGCATCAGAGGAGCATCAGAGAAGCAGGAGCAGGAGCAGGAGCAGGAGCAGGAGCATGAGCAGGAGCAGGAGCAGGAGCAGGAGCAGGAGCAGGAGCATCAGAGGAGCATCAGATGAGCAGGAGCAGGAGCAGGAGCAGGAGCAGGAGCATGAGCAGGAGCAGGAGCAAGAGCAGGAGCAGGAGCATCAGAGGATCATAGGAGGAGCATCAGAGGAGCATCAGAGGAGCATCAGAGGAGCATCAGAGGAGCATCAGAGGAGCATCAGAGGAGGATCAGAGGAGCATCAGAGGAGCATCAGAGGAGCAACAGAGGAGCATCAGAGGAGCATCAGAGGAGCTTCAGAGGAGCATCAGAGGAGCTTCAGAGGAGCATCAGAGGAGCATCAGAGGAGCATCAGAGGAGCATCAGAGGAGCATCAGAGGAGGATCAGAGGAGCATCAGAGGAGCATCAGAGGAGCCTCAGAGGAGCATCAGAGGAGCATCAGAGGAGCATCAGAGGAGCATCAGACGAGCATCAGAGGAGGATCAGAGGAGCATCAGAGGTGCATCAGAGGAGCCTCAGAGGAGCATCAGAGGAGCAGCAGAGGATCATCAGAGGAGGATCACAGGAGCATCAGAGGAGCATCACAGGAGCATCAGAGGAGCATCAGAGGAGCATCAGAGGAGCATCAGAGGAGCATCAGAGGAGCATCAGAGGAGCATCAGAGGAGCATCAGAGGAGCCTCAGAGGAGCATCAGAGGAGCATCAGAGGAGCATCAGAGGAGCATCAGAGGAACAGCGAGGAGCGTCAGATGAGCATCAGAGGAGCATCACAGGAGCATCAGAGGAGCATCAGAGGAGCATCACAGGAGCATCAGAGGAGCATCATTGGAGCATCAGTGGAGCATCAGAGGAACAGCAGAGGAGCATCAGATGAGCATCAGAGGAGCATCACAGGAGCATCAGAGGAGCATCAGAGGAGCATCACAGGAGCATCAGAGGAGCATCAGAGGAGCATCAGAGGAGCATCAGAGGAGCATCAGAGGAGGATCAGAGGAGCATCAGAGGAGCATCAGAGGAGCATCAGAGGAGCATCAGAGGAGCATCAGAGGAGCATCAGAGGAGCATCAGAGGAGCATCAGAGGAGCATCAGAGGAGCCTCAGAGGAGCATCAGAGGAGCATCAGAGGAGCATCAGAGGAGCATCAGAGGAGCAGCAGAGGAGCATCAGAGGAGGATCACAGGAGCATCAGAGGAGCATCACAGGATCATCAGAGGAGCATCAGAGGAGCATCAGAGGAGCATCAGAGGAGCATCAGAAGAGCATCAGAGGAGCATCAGAGGAGCATCAGAGGAGGATCAGAGGAGCATCAGAGGAGCATCAGAGGAGCATCAGAGGAGCATCAGAGGAGCATCAGAGTAGCATCAGAGGAGCATCAGAGGAGCATCAGAGGAGCATCAGAGGAGCATCAGAGAGGCATCAGAGGAGCATCAGAGGAGGATCAGAGGAGCATCAGAGGAGCATCAGAGGAGCATCAGAGGAGCATCAGAGGAGCATCAGAGGAGCATCAGTGGAGCATCAGAGGAGCATCAGAGGAGCATCACAGGAGCATCACAGGAGCATCAGAGGAGCATCAGAGGAGCATCAGAGGAGCCTCAGAGGAGAATCAGAGGAGCATCAGAGGAGCATCAGAGGAGCCTCAGAGGAGCCTCAGAGGAGCATCAGAGGAGCATCAGAGAGGCATCAGAGGAGCATCAGAGGAGGATCAGAGGAGCATCAGAGGAGCATCAGAGGAGCATCAGAGGAGCATCAGAGGAGCATCAGAGGAGCATCAGTGGAGCATCAGAGGAGCATCAGAGGAGCATCACAGGAGCATCACAGGAGCATCAGAGGAGCATCAGAGGAGCATCAGAGGAGCCTCAGAGGAGAATCAGAGGAGCATCAGAGGAGCATCGGAGGAGCCTCAGAGGAGACTCAGAGGAGCCTCAGAGGAGCCTCAGAGGAGCATCAGAGGAGCATCAGAGGAGCATCAGAAGAGCATCAGAGGAGCATCAGAGGAGCATCAGAAGAGCATCAGAGGAGCATCAGAGGAGCATCAGAGGAGCATCAGTGGAGCATCAGAGGAGCATCAGAGGAGCATCAGAGGAACATCAGAGGAGCATCAGAGGAGCAGGAGCAGGAGCAGGAGCAGGAGCAGGAGCAGGAGCAGGAGCAGGTGCAGGAGCAGGAGCATCAGAGGAGCATCAGAGGAGCAGGAGCAGGAGCAGGAGCAGGAGCAGGAGCAGGAGCAGGAGCAGGAGCAGGAGCAGGAGCAGGAGCAGGAGCAGGAGCAGGAGCAGGAGCAGGAGCAGGAGCAGGAGCAGGAGCAGGAGCAGGAGCAGGAGCAGGAGCAGGAGCAGGAGCAGGAGCAGGAGCAGGAGCAGGAGCAGGAGCAGGAGCAGGAGCAGGAGCAGGAGCAGGAGCATCAGAGGAGCATCAGAGGAGCATCAGAGGTCATCAGAGGAGCATCAGAGGAGCAGGAGTAGGAGTAGGAGCATCAGAGGAGCATCAGAGGAGCATCAGAGGAGCATCAGAGGAGCATCAGAGGAGCATCAGAGGAGCATCAGAGGAGCATCAGAGGAGAATCAGATCAGCATCAGAGGAGCAGCAGAGGAGCATCAGAGGAGCATCACAGGAGCATCAGAGGAGCATCAGAGGAGCATCAGAGGAGCATCAGTGGAGCATCAGAGGAGCATCAGAGGAGGATCAGAGGAGCATCAGAGGAGCATCAGAGGAGCATCAGAGGAGCATCAGAGGAGCATCAGAGGAGGATCACAGGAGCATCAGAGGAGCATCAGAGGAGCATCAGAGGAGCATCAGAGGAGCATCAGAGGAGCATCAGAGGAGCATCAGAGGAGCCTCTGAGGAGCATCAGAGGAGCATCAGAGGAGCATCAAAGGAGCATCAGAGGAGCATCAGAGGAGGATCAGAGGAGCATCAGAGGAGTATCAGAGGAGCATCAGAGGAGCATCAGAGGAGCATCAGAGGAGCATCAGAGGAGCATCAGAGGAGCATCAGAGTAGCATCAGAGTAGCATCAGAGGAGCATCAGAGGAGCATCAGAGGAGCATCAGAGGAGCATCAGAGGAGCATAAGAGGAGGATCAGAGGAGCATAAGAAGAGCATCAGAGGAGCATCAGAGGAGCATCAGAGGAGCATCAGAGGAGCATCAGATGAGCATCAGAGGAGCAGCAGAGGAGCATCAGTGGAGCATCAGAGGAGCATCAGAGGAGCATCAGAGGAGCATCAGAGGAGCATCAGAGGAGCATCAGAGGAGCATCAGAGGAGCATCAGAGGAGCATCAGAGGAGGATCAGAGGAGCATCAGACAGCATCAGAGGAGCATCAGAGGAGCATCAGAGGAGAATCAGAGGAGCATCAGAGGAGCATCACAGGAGCATCAGAGGAGCATCAGAGGAGCATCAGAGGAGCATCAGAGGAGCATCAGAGGAGCATCAGAGGAGCATCAGAGGAGCATCAGAGGAGCATCAGAGGAGCATCAGAGGAGCATCAGAGGAGCATCAGAGGAGGATCAGAGGAGGATCAGAGGAGCATCAGAGGAGCATCAGAGGAGCATCAGAGGAGAATCAGATGAGCATCAGAGGAGCAGCAGAGGAGCATCAGAGGAGCATCACAGGAGCATCAGAGGAGCATCAGAGGAGCATCAGAGGAGAATCAGAGGAGCATCAGAGGAGCCTCAGAGGAGCATCAGAGGAGTCTCAGAGGAGCCTCAGAGGAGCCTCAGAGGAGCATCAGAGGAGCATCAGAGGAGCATCAGAGGAGCATCAGAGGAGGATCAGAGGAGCATCAGAGGAGCATCAGAGGAGCATCAGAGGAGCATCAGAGGAGCATCAGAGGAGGATCAGAGGAGGATCAGAGGAGCATCAGAGGAGCATCAGAGGAGCATCAGAGGAGCATCAGAGGAGCATCAGAGGAGCCTCAGAGGAGCATCAGAGGAGCATCAGAGGAGCATCAGAGGAGCATCAGAGGAGCATCAGAGGAGCCTCAGAGGAGCATCAGAGGAGCATCAGAGGAGCATCAGAAGAGCATCAGAGGAGCATCAGAGGAGCATCAGAGGAGGATCAGAGGAGCATCAGAGGAGCATCAGAGGAGCATCAGAGGAGCATCAGAGGAGCATCAGAGTAGCATCAGAGGAGCATCAGAGGAGCATCAGAGGAGCATCAGAGGAGCATCAGAGGAGCATCAGAGAGGCATCAGAGGAGCATCAGAGGAGGATCAGAGGAGCATCAGAGGAGTATCAGAGGAGCATCAGAGGAGCATCAGAGGAGCATCAGAGGAGCATCAGTGGAGCATCAGAGGAGCATCAGAGGAGCATCACAGGAGCATCACAGAGGCATCAGAGGAGCATCAGAGGAGCATCAGAGGAGCCTCAGAGGAGAATCAGAGGAGCATCAGAGGAGCATCAGAGGAGCCTCAGAGGAGCCTCAGAGGAGCCTCAGAGGAGCCTCAGAGGAGCATCAGAGGAGCATCAGAGGAGCATCAGAAGAGCATCAGAGGAGCATCAGAGGAGCATCAGAAGAGCATCAGAGGAGCATCAGAGGAGCATCAGAGGAGCATCAGTGGAGCATCAGAGGAGCATCAGAGGAGCATCAGAGGAACATCAGAGGAGCATCAGAGGAGCAGGAGCAGGAGCAGGAGCAGGAGCAGGAGCAGGAGCAGGAGCAGGTGCAGGAGCAGGAGCATCAGAGGAGCATCAGAGGAGCAGGAGCAGGAGCAGGAGCAGGAGCAGGAGCAGGTGCAGGAGCAGGAGCATCAGAGGAGCATCAGAGGAGCAGGAGCAGGAGCAGGAGCAGGAGCAGGAGCAGGAGCAGGAGCAGGAGCAGGAGCAGGAGCAGGAGCAGGAGCAGGAGCAGGAGCAGGAGCAGGAGCAGGAGCAGGAGCAGGAGCAGGAGCAGGAGCAGGAGCAGGAGCAGGAGCAGGAGCAGGAGCAGGAGCAGGAGTATCAGAGGAGCATCAGAGGAGCATCAGAGGTCATCAGAGGAGCATCAGAGGAGCAGGAGTAGGAGTAGGAGCATCAGAGGAGCATCAGAGGAGCATCAGAGGAGCATCAGAGGAGCATCAGAGGAGCATCAGAGGAGCATCAGAGGAGCATCAGTGGAGCATCAGAGGAGAATCAGAGGAGCATCAGAGGAGCATCAGAGGAGCATCAGAGGAGCATCAGAGGAGCATCAGAGGAGGATCAGAGGAGCATCAGTGGAGCATCAGAGGAGCATCAGAGGAGGATCAGAGGAGCATTAGAGGAGCATCAGAGGAGGATCACAGGAGCATCAGAGTAGCATCAGAGGAGGATCAGAGGAGCATCAGAGGAGCATCAGAGGAGCATCAGAGGAGCATCAGAGGAGCATCAGAGGAGAATCAGAGGAGCATCAGAGGAGCATCAGAGGAGCATCAGAGGAGCATCAGAGGAGCATCAGAGGAGGATCAGAGGAGCATCAGTGGAGCATCAGAGGAGCATCAGAGGAGCATCAGAGGAGCATCAGAGGAGCATCAGAGGAGCATCAGAGGAGCATCAGAGGAGCATCAGAGGAGCATCAGAGGAGCATCAGTGGAGCATCAGAGGAGCATCAGAGGAGCATCAGAGGAGCATCAGAGGAGCATCAGAGGAGCATCAGAGGAGCATCAGAGGAGGATCAGAGGAGCATCAGTGGAGCATCAGAGGAGCATCAGAGGAGGATCAGAGGAGCATCAGAGGAGCATCAGAGGAGCATCAGAGGAGCATCAGAGGAGGATCAGAGGAGCATCAGAGGAGCATTAGAGGAGCATCAGAGGAGGATCACAGGAGCATCAGAGGAGCATCAGAGGAGCATCAGAGGAGCATCAGAGGAGCATCAGAGGAGCATCAGAGGAGCATCAGAGGAGCCTCTGAGGAGCATCAGAGGAGCATCAGAGGAGCATCAGAGGAGCATCAGAGGAACAGCAGAGGAACAGCAGAGGAGCATCACAGGAGCATCAGAGGAGCATCACAGGAGCATCAGATGAGCATCAGAGGAGCATCAGAGGAGCATCAGAGGTGGATCAGAGGAGCATCAGAGGAGCATCAGAGGAGCATCAGAGGAGCATCAGAGGAGAATCAGAGGAGCATCAGATGAGCATCAGAGGAGCAGCAGAGGAGCATCAGAGGAGCATCACAGGAGCATCAGAGGAGCATCAGAGGAGTATCAGAGGAGCATCAGAGGAGCATCAGAGGAGCATCAGAGGAGCATCAGAGGAGCATCAGAGGAGCCTCAGAGGAGCATCAGAGGAGCATCAGAGGAGCATCAGAGTAGCATCAGAGGAGGATCAGAGGAGCATCAGAGGAGCATCAGAGGAGCATCAGAGGAGCATCAGAGGAGCATCAGAGGAGAATCAGATCAGCATCAGAGGAGCAGCAGAGGAGCATCAGAGGAGCATCACAGGAGCATCAGAGGAGCATCAGAGGAGCATCAGAGGAGCATCAGTGGAGCATCAGAGGAGCATCAGAGGAGGATCAGAGGAGCATCAGAGGAGCATCAGAGGAGCATCAGAGGAGCCTCAGAGGAGCATCAGAGGAGCATCAGAGGAGCATCAGAGGAGCATCAGAGGAGGATCACAGGAGCATCAGAGGAGCATCAGAGGAGCATCAGAGGAGCATCAGAGGAGCATCAGAGGAGCATCAGAGGAGCATCAGAGGAGCCTCTGAGGAGCATCAGAGGATCATCAGAGGAGCATCAAAGGAGCATCAGAGGAGCATCAGAGGAGGATCAGAGGAGCATCAGAGGAGCATCAGAGGAGCATCAGAGGAGCATCAGAGGAGCATCAGAGGAGCATCAGAGGAGCATCAGAGTAGCATCAGAGTAGCATCAGAGGAGCATCAGAGGAGCATCAGAGGAGCATCAGAGGATCATCAGAGGAGAATCAGAGGAGGATCAGAGGAGCATAAGAAGAGCATCAGAGGAGCATCAGAGGAGCATCAGAGGAGCATCAGAGGAGCATCAGATGAGCATCAGAGGAGCAGCAGAGGAGCATCAGTGGAGCATCAGAGGAGCATCAGAGGAGCATCAGAGGAGCATCAGAGGAGCATCAGAGGAGCATCAGAGGAGCATCAGTGGAGCATCAGAGGAGCATCAGAGGAGGATCAGAGGAGCATCAGACAGCATCAGAGGAGCATCAGAGGAGCATCAGAGGAGAATCAGAGGAGCATCAGAGGAGCATCACAGGAGCATCAGAGGAGCATCAGAGGAGCATCAGAGGAGCATCAGAGGAGCATCAGAGGAGCATCAGAGGAGCATCAGAGGAGCATCAGAGGAGCATCAGAGGAGCATCAGAGGAGGATCAGAGGAGGATCAGAGGAGCATCAGAGGAGCATCAGAGTAGAATCAGATGAGCATCAGAGGAGCAGCAGAGGAGCATCAGAGGAGCATCACAGGAGCATCAGAGGAGCATCAGAGGAGCATCAGAGGAGCATCAGAGGAGCATCAGAGGAGCCTCAGAGGAGCATCAGAGGAGTCTCAGAGGAGCCTCAGAGGAGCCTCAGAGGAGCATCAGATGAGCATCAGAGGAGCATCAGAGGAGCATCAGAGGAGGATCAGAGGAGCATCAGAGGAGCATCAGAGGAGCATCAGAGGAGCATCAGAGGAGCATCAGAGGAGGATCAGAGGAGGATCAGAGGAGCATCAGAGGAGCATCAGAGGAGCATCACAGGAGCATCAGAGGAGCATCAGAGGAGCATCAGAGGAGCATCAGAGGAGCATCAGAGGAGCATCAGAGGAGCATCAGAGGAGCCTCAGAGGAGCATCAGAGGAGCATCAGAGGAGCATCAGAGGAGCATCAGAGGAACAGCGAGGAGCGTCAGATGAGCATCAGAGGAGCATCACAGGAGCATCAGAGGAGCATCAGAGGAGCATCACAGGAGCATCAGAGGAGCATCATTGGAGCATCAGTGGAGCATCAGAGGAACAGCAGAGGAGCATCAGATGAGCATCAGAGGAGCATCACAGGAGCATCAGAGGAGCATCAGAGGAGCATCACAGGAGCATCAGAGGAGCATCAGAGGAGCATCAGAGGAGGATCAGAGGAGCATCAGAGGAGCATCAGAGGAACATCAGAGGAGCATCAGAGGAGGATCAGAGGAGCATCAGAGGAGCATCAGAGGAGCATCAGAGGAGCATCAGAGGAGCCTCAGAGGAGCATCAGAGGAGCATCAGAGGAGCATCAGAGGAGCATCAGAGGAACAGCGAGGAGCGTCAGATGAGCATCAGAGGAGCATCACAGGAGCATCAGAGGAGCATCAGAGGAGCATCACAGGAGCATCAGAGGAGCATCATTGGAGCATCAGTGGAGCATCAGAGGAACAGCAGAGGAGCATCAGATGAGCATCAGAGGAGCATCACAGGAGCATCAGAGGAGCATCAGAGGAGCATCACAGGAGCATCAGAGGAGCATCAGAGGAGCATCAGAGGAGGATCAGAGGAGCATCAGAGGAGCATCAGAGGAGCATCAGAGGAGCATCAGAGGAGGATCAGAGGAGCATCAGAGGAGCATCAGAGGAGCATCAGAGGAGGATCAGAGGAGCATCAGACAGCATCAGAGGAGCATCAGAGGAGCATCAGAGGAGAATCAGAGGAGCATCAGAGGAGCATCACAGGAGCATCAGAGGAGCATCAGAGGAGCATCAGAGGAGCATCAGAGGAGCCTCAGAGGAGCATCAGAGGAGCATCAGAGGAGCATCAGAGGAGCATCAGAGGAGCATCAGAGGAGCATCAGAGGAGCATCAGAGGAGGATCAGAGGAGGATCAGAGGAGCATCAGAGGAGCATCAGAGGAGCATCAGAGGAGAATCAGATGAGCATCAGAGGAGCAGCAGAGGAGCATCAGAGGAGCATCACAGGAGCATCAGAGGAGCATCAGAGGAGCATCAGAGGAGCATCAGAGGAGCATCAGAGGAGCCTCAGAGGAGCATCAGAGGAGTCTCAGAGGAGCCTCAGAGGAGCCTCAGAGGAGCATCAGAGGAGCATCAGAGGAGCATCAGAGGAGCATCAGAGGAGGATCAGAGGAGCATCAGAGGAGCATCAGAGGAGCATCAGAGGAGCATCAGAGGAGCATCAGAGGAGGATCAGAGGAGGATCAGAGGAGCATCAGAGGAGCATCAGAGGAGCATCAGAGGAGCATCAGAGGAGCATCAGAGGAGCCTTAGAGGAGCATCACAGGAGCATCACAGGAGCATCAGTGGAGCATCATTGGAGCATCATTGGAGCATCAGAGGAGCATCAGAGGAGCATCAGAGGAGCAACAGAGGAGCATCAGAGGAGCATCAGAGGAGCATCAGAGGAGCATCAGAGGAGCATCAGAGGTGCATCAGAGGTGCATCAGAGGAGCATCTGAGGAGCATCAGTGGAGCATCAGTGGAGCATCAGAGGAGCATCAGAGGAGCATCAGAGGTGCATCAGAGGAGCATCGAGCAGGAGCAGGAGCATCAGAGGTGCAGGAGCAGGAGCCGGAGCAGGAGCCGGAGCAGGAGCCGGAGCAGGAGCAGGAGCAGGAGCAGGAGCAGGAGCAGGAGCAGGAGCAGGGGCAGGAGCAGGAGCAGGAGCAGGAGCAGGAGCAGGAGCAGGAGCAGGAGCAGGAGCAGGAGCAGGAGCAGGAGCAGGAGCAGGAGCAGGAGCAGGAGCAGGAGCAGGAGCATCAGAGGAGCATCAGAGGAGCATCAGAGGAACATCAGAGGAGCATCAGAGGAGCATCAGAGGAGCATCAGAGGAGCATCAGAGGAGCATCAGAGGAGCATCAGAGGAGCATTTGAGGAACATCAGAGGAGCATCAGAGGAGCATCAGAGGAGCATCAGAGGAGCATCAGAGGAGCATCAGAGGAGCATCAGAGGAGCATCAGAGGAGCATCAGAGGAGCATCAGTGGAGCATCAGAGGAGCATCAGAGGAGCATCAGAGGAGCATCAGAGGAGCATCAGAGGAGCATCAGAGGAGCATCAGAGGAGGATCAGAGGAGCATCAGTGGAGCATCAGAGGAGCATCAGAGGAGCATCAGAGGACCATCAGAGGAGCATCAGAGGAGCATCAGAGGAGGATCAGAGGAGGATCAGAGGAGCATCAGAGGAGCATTAGAGGAGCATCAGAGGAGGATCACAGGAGCATCAGAGGAGCATCAGAGGAGCATCAGAGGAGCATCAGAGGAGCATCAGAGGAGCATCAGAGGAGCATCAGAGGAGCCTCTGAGGAGCATCAGAGGAGCATCAGAGGAGCATCAGAGGAGCATCAGAGGAACAGCAGAGGAACAGCAGAGGAGCATCACAGGAGCATCAGAGGTGCATCACAGGAGCATCAGATGAGCATCAGAGGAGCATCAGAGGAGCATCAGAGGTGGATCAGAGGAGCATCAGAGGAGCATCAGAGGAGCATCAGAGGAGCATCAGAGGAGAATCAGAGGAGCATCAGATGGGCATCAGAGGAGCAGCAGAGGAGCATCAGAGGAACATCACAGGAGCATCAGAGGAGCATCAGAGGAGTATCAGAGGAGCATCAGAGGAGCATCAGAGGAGCATCAGAGGAGCATCAGAGGAGCATCAGAGGAGCCTCAGAGGAGCATCAGAGGAGCATCAGAGGAGCATCAGAGTAGCATCAGAGGAGGATCAGAGGAGCATCAGAGGAGCATCAGAGGAGCATCAGAGGAGCATCAGAGGAGCATCAGAGGAGAATCAGATCAGCATCAGAGGAGCAGCAGAGGAGCATCAGAGGAGCATCACAGGAGCATCAGAGGAGCATCAGAGGAGCATCAGAGGAGCATCAGTGGAGCATCAGAGGAGCATCAGAGGAGGATCAGAGGAGCATCAGAGGAGCATCAGAGGAGCATCAGAGGAGCATCAGAGGAGCATCAGAGGAGGATCACAGGAGCATCAGAGGAGCATCAGAGGAGCATCAGAGGAGCATCAGAGGAGCATCAGAGGAGCATCAGAGGAGCATCAGAGGAGCATCAGAGGAGCCTCTGAGGAGCATCAGAGGAGCATCAGAGGAGCATCAAAGGAGCATCAGAGGAGCATCAGAGGAGGATCAGAGGAGCATCAGAGGAGCATCAGAGGAGCATCAGAGGAGCATCAGAGGAGCATCAGAGGAGCATCAGAGGAGCATCAGAGGAGCATCAGAGTAGCATCAGAGTAGCATCAGAGGAGCATCAGAGGAGCATCAGAGGAGCATCAGAGGAGCATAAGAGGAGGATCAGAGGAGCATCAGAAGAGCATCAGAGGAGCATCAGAGGAGCATCAGAGGAGCATCAGAGGAGCATCAGATGAGCATCAGAGGAGCATCAGAGGAGCATCAGTGGAGCATCAGAGGAGCATCAGAGGAGCATCAGAGGAGCATCAGAGGAGCATCAGAGGAGCATCAGAGGAGCATCAGAGGAGCATCAGAGGAGCATCAGAGGAGGATCAGAGGAGCATCAGACAGCATCAGAGGAGCATCAGAGGAGCATCAGAGGAGAATCAGAGGAGCATCAGAGGAGCATCACAGGAGCATCAGAGGAGCATCAGAGGAGCATCAGAGGAGCATCAGAGGAGCATCAGAGGAGCATCAGAGGAGCATCAGAGGAGCATCAGAGGAGCATCAGAGGAGCATCAGAGGAGCATCAGAGGAGGATCAGAGGAGGATCAGAGGAGCATCAGAGGAGCATCAGAGGAGCATCAGAGGAGAATCAGATGAGCATCAGAGGAGCAGCAGAGGAGCATCAGAGGAGCATCACAGGAGCATCAGAGGAGCATCAGAGGAGCATCAGAGGAGCCTCAGAGGAGCCTCAGAGGAGCATCAGAGGAGTCTCAGAGGAGCCTCAGAGGAGCCTCAGAGGAGCATCAGAGGAGCATCAGAGGAGCATCAGAGGAGCATCAGAGGAGGATCAGAGGAGCATCAGAGGAGCATCAGAGGAGCATCAGAGGAGCATCAGAGGAGCATCAGAGGAGCATCAGAGGAGCATCAGAGGAGCATCAGAGGAGCCTCAGAGGAGCATCACAGGAGCATCACAGGAGCATCAGTGGAGCATCATTGGAGCATCATTGGAGCATCAGAGGAGCATCAGAGGAGCATCAGAGGAGCAACAGAGGAGCATCAGAGGAGCATCAGAGGAGCATCAGAGGAGCATCAGAGGAGCATCAGAGGTGCATCAGAGGAGCATCTGAGGAGCATCAGAGGAGCATCATAGGAGCATCAGAGGAGCATCAGAGGTGCATCAGAGGAGCATCTGAGGAGCATCAGTGGAGCATCAGAGGAGCATCAGAGGAGCATCAGAGGTGCATCAGAGGAGCATCGAGCAGGAGCAGGAGCATCAGAGGTGCAGGAGCAGGAGCCGGAGCAGGAGCCGGAGCAGGAGCCGGAGCAGGAGCAGGAGCAGGAGCAGGAGCAGGAGCAGGAGCAGGAGCAGGGACAGGAGCAGGAGCAGGAGCAGGAGCAGGAGCAGGAGCAGGAGCAGGAGCAGGAGCAGGAGCAGGAGCAGGAGCAGGAGCAGGAGCAGGAGCAGGAGCAGGAGCATCAGAGGAGCATCAGAGGAGCATCAGAGGAACATCAGAGGAGCATCAGAGGAGCATCAGAGGAGCATCAGAGGAGCATCAGAGGAGCATCAGAGGAGCATCAGAGGAACATCAGAGGAGCATCAGAGGAGCATCAGAGGAGCATCAGAGGAGCATCAGAGGAGCATCAGAGGAGCATCAGAGGAGCATCAGAGGAGCATCAGAGGAGCATCAGAGGAGCATCAGTGGAGCATCAGAGGAGCATCAGAGGAGCATCAGAGGAGCATCAGAGGAGCATCAGAGGAGCATCAGAGGAGCATCAGAGGAGGATCAGAGGAGCATCAGTGGAGCATCAGAGGAGCATCAGAGGAGGATCAGAGGAGCATCAGAGGAGCATCAGAGGAGCATCAGAGGAGCATCAGAGGAGGATCAGAGGAGCATCAGAGGAGCATAAGAGGAGGATCAGAGGAGCATCAGAAGAGCATCAGAGGAGCATCAGAGGAGCATCAGAGGAGCATCAGAGGAGCATCAGATGAGCATCAGAGGAGCAGCAGAGGAGCATCAGTGGAGCATCAGAGGAGCATCAGAGGAGCATCAGAGGAGCATCAGAGGAGCATCAGAGGAGCATCAGAGGAGCATCAGAGGAGCATCAGAGGAGCATCAGAGGAGGATCAGAGGAGCATCAGACAGCATCAGAGGAGCATCAGAGGAGCATCAGAGGAGAATCAGAGGAGCATCAGAGGAGCATCACAGGAGCATCAGAGGAGCATCAGAGGAGCATCAGAGGAGCATCAGAGGAGCATCAGAGGAGCATCAGAGGAGCATCAGAGGAGCATCAGAGGAGCATCAGAGGAGCATCAGAGGAGCATCAGAGGAGGATCAGAGGAGGATCAGAGGAGCATCAGAGGAGCATCAGAGGAGCATCAGAGGAGAATCAGATGAGCATCAGAGGAGCAGCAGAGGAGCATCAGAGGAGCATCACAGGAGCATCAGAGGAGCATCAGAGGAGCATCAGAGGAGCCTCAGAGGAGCCTCAGAGGAGCATCAGAGGAGTCTCAGAGGAGCCTCAGAGGAGCCTCAGAGGAGCATCAGAGGAGCATCAGAGGAGCATCAGAGGAGCATCAGAGGAGGATCAGAGGAGCATCAGAGGAGCATCAGAGGAGCATCAGAGGAGCATCAGAGGAGCATCAGAGGAGCATCAGAGGAGCATCAGAGGAGCATCAGAGGAGCCTCAGAGGAGCATCACAGGAGCATCACAGGAGCATCAGTGGAGCATCATTGGAGCATCATTGGAGCATCAGAGGAGCATCAGAGGAGCATCAGAGGAGCAACAGAGGAGCATCAGAGGAGCATCAGAGGAGCATCAGAGGAGCATCAGAGGAGCATCAGAGGTGCATCAGAGGAGCATCTGAGGAGCATCAGAGGAGCATCATAGGAGCATCAGAGGAGCATCAGAGGTGCATCAGAGGAGCATCTGAGGAGCATCAGTGGAGCATCAGAGGAGCATCAGAGGAGCATCAGAGGTGCATCAGAGGAGCATCGAGCAGGAGCAGGAGCATCAGAGGTGCAGGAGCAGGAGCCGGAGCAGGAGCCGGAGCAGGAGCCGGAGCAGGAGCAGGAGCAGGAGCAGGAGCAGGAGCAGGAGCAGGAGCAGGGGCAGGAGCAGGAGCAGGAGCAGGAGCAGGAGCAGGAGCAGGAGCAGGAGCAGGAGCAGGAGCAGGAGCAGGAGCAGGAGCAGGAGCAGGAGCAGGAGCAGGAGCATCAGAGGAGCATCAGAGGAGCATCAGAGGAACATCAGAGGAGCATCAGAGGAGCATCAGAGGAGCATCAGAGGAGCATCAGAGGAGCATCAGAGGAGCATCAGAGGAACATCAGAGGAGCATCAGAGGAGCATCAGAGGAGCATCAGAGGAGCATCAGAGGAGCATCAGAGGAGCATCAGAGGAGCATCAGAGGAGCATCAGAGGAGCATCAGAGGAGCATCAGTGGAGCATCAGAGGAGCATCAGAGGAGCATCAGAGGAGCATCAGAGGAGCATCAGAGGAGCATCAGAGGAGCATCAGAGGAGGATCAGAGGAGCATCAGTGGAGCATCAGAGGAGCATCAGAGGAGGATCAGAGGAGCATCAGAGGAGCATCAGAGGAGCATCAGAGGAGCATCAGAGGAGGATCAGAGGAGCATCAGAGGAGCATTAGAGGAGCATCAGAGGAGGATCACAGGAGCATCAGAGGAGCATCAGAGGAGCATCAGAGGAGCATCAGAGGAGCATCAGAGGAGCCTCAGAGGAGCATCAGAGGAGCATCAGAGGAGCATCAGAGTAGCATCAGAGGAGGATCAGAGGAGCATCAGAGGAGCATCAGAGGAGGATCACAGGAGCATCAGAGGAGCATCAGAGGAGCATCAGAGGAGCATCAGAGGAGCATCAGAGGAGCCTCAGAGGAGCATCAGAGGAGCATCAGAGGAGCATCAGAGTAGCATCAGAGGAGGATCAGAGGAGCATCAGAGGAGCATCAGAGGAGCATCAGAGGAGCATCAGAGGAGCATCAGAGGAGCATCAGAGGAGAATCAGATCAGCATCAGAGGAGCAGCAGAGGAGCATCAGAGGAGCATCACAGGAGCATCAGAGGAGCATCAGAGGAGCATCAGAGGAGCATCAGAGGAGGATCAGAGGAGCATCAGAGGAGCCTCTGAGGAGCATCAGAGGAGCATCAGAGGAGCATCAAAGGAGCATCAGAGGAGCATCAGAGGAGGATCAGAGGAGCATCAGAGGAGCATCAGAGGAGCATCAGAGGAGCATCAGAGGAGCATCAGAGGAGAATCAGAAGAGCATCAGAGGAGCATCAGAGTAGCATCAGAGTAGCATCAGAGGAGCATCAGAGGAGCATCAGAGGAGCATCAGAGGAGCATCAGAGGAGCATAAGAGGAGGATCAGAGGAGCATAAGAAGAGCATCAGAGGAGCATCAGAGGAGCATCAGAGGAGCATCAGAGGAGCATCAGATGAGCATCAGAGGAGCAGCAGAGGAGCATCAGTGGAGCATCAGAGGAGCATCAGAGGAGCATCAGAGGAGCATCAGAGGAGCATCAGAGGAGCATCAGAGGAGCATCAGAGGAGCATCAGAGGAGCATCAGAGGAGGATCAGAGGAGCATCAGACAGCATCAGAGGAGCATCAGAGGAGCATCAGAGGAGAATCAGAGGAGCATCAGAGGAGCATCACAGGAGCATCAGAGGAGCATCAGAGGAGCATCAGAGGAGCATCAGAGGAGCATCAGAGGAGCATCAGAGGAGCATCAGAGGAGCATCAGAGGAGCATCAGAGGAGCATCAGAGGAGCATCAGAGGAGGATCAGAGGAGGATCAGAGGAGCATCAGAGGAGCATCAGAGGAGCATCAGAGGAGAATCAGATGAGCATCAGAGGAGCAGCAGAGGAGCATCAGAGGAGCATCACAGGAGCATCAGAGGAGCATCAGAGGAGCATCAGAGGAGCATCAGAGGAGCATCAGAGGAGCCTCAGAGGAGCATCAGAGGAGTCTCAGAGGAGCCTCAGAGGAGCCTCAGAGGAGCATCAGAGGAGCATCAGAGGAGCATCAGAGGAGCATCAGAGGAGGATCAGAGGAGCATCAGAGGAGAATCAGAGGAGCATCAGAGGAGCATCAGAGGAGCATCAGAGGAGGATCAGAGGAGGATCAGAGGAGCATCAGAGGAGCATCAGAGGAGCATCAGAGGAGCATCAGAGGAGCATCAGAGGAGCCTCAGAGGAGCATCACAGGAGCATCACAGGAGCATCAGTGGAGCATCATTGGAGCATCATTGGAGCATCAGAGGAGCATCAGAGGAGCATCAGAGGAGCAACAGAGGAGCATCAGAGGAGCATCAGAGGAGCATCAGAGGAGCATCAGAGGAGCATCAGAGGTGCATCAGAGGAGCATCTGAGGAGCATCAGAGGAGCATCATAGGAGCGTCAGAAGAGCATCAGAGGTGCATCAGAGGAGCATCTGAGGAGCATCAGTGGAGCATCAGAGGAGCATCAGAGGAGCATCAGAGGTGCATCAGAGGAGCATCGAGCAGGAGCAGGAGCATCAGAGGTGCAGGAGCAGGAGCCGGAGCAGGAGCCGGAGCAGGAGCCGGAGCAGGAGCAGGAGCAGGAGCAGGAGCAGGAGCAGGAGCAGGAGCAGGGGCAGGAGCAGGAGCAGGAGCAGGAGCAGGAGCAGGAGCAGGAGCAGGAGCAGGAGCAGGAGCAGGAGCAGGAGCAGGAGCAGGAGCAGGAGCAGGAGCAGGAGCATCAGAGGAGCATCAGAGGAGCATCAGAGGAACATCAGAGGAGCATCAGAGCATCAGAGGAGCATCAGAGGAGCATCAGAGGAGCATCAGAGGAGCATCAGAGGAGCATCAGAGGAGCATCAGAGGAGCATCAGTGGAGCATCAGAGGAGCATCAGAGGAGCATCAGAGGAGCATCAGAGGAGCATCAGAGGAGCATCAGAGGAGGATCAGAGGAGCATCAGTGGAGCATCAGAGGAGCATCAGAGGAGGATCAGAGGAGCATCAGAGGAGCATCAGAGGAGCATCAGAGGAGCATCAGAGGAGGATCAGAGGAGCATCAGAGGAGCATTAGAGGAGCATCAGAGGAGGATCACAGGAGCATCAGAGGAGCATCAGAGGAGCATCAGAGGAGCATCAGAGGAGCATCAGAGGAGCATCAGAGGAGCATCAGAGGAGCCTCTGAGGAGCATCAGAGGAGCATCAGAGGAGCATCAGAGGAGCATCAGAGGAACAGCAGAGGAACAGCAGAGGAGCATCACAGGAGCATCAGAGGAGCATCACAGGAGCATCAGATGAGCATCAGAGGAGCATCAGAGGAGCATCAGAGGTGGATCGGAGGAGCATCAGAGGAGCATCAGAGGAGCATCAGAGGAGCATCAGAGGAGAATCAGAGGAGCATCAGATGAGCATCAGAGGAGCAGCAGAGGAGCATCAGAGGAGCATCACAGGAGCATCAGAGGAGCATCAGAGGAGTATCAGAGGAGCATCAGAGGAGCATCAGAGGAGCATCAGAGGAGCATCAGAGGAGCATCAGAGGAGCCTCAGAGGAGCATCAGAGGAGCATCAGAGGAGCATCAGTGTAGCATCAGAGGAGGATCAGAGGAGCATCAGAGGAGCATCAGAGGAGCATCAGAGGAGCATCAGAGGAGCATCAGAGGAGAATCAGATCAGCATCAGAGGAGCAGCAGAGGAGCATCAGAGGAGCATCACATGAGCATCAGAGGAGCATCAGAGGAGCATCAGAGGAGCATCACAGGAGCATCAGAGGAGCATCAGAGGAGCATCAGAGGAGCATCAGAGGAGCATCAGAGGAGCATCAGAGGAGCCTCAGAGCAGCATCAGAGGAGCATCAGAGGAGCATCAGAGGAGCATCAGAGGAGGATCAGAGGAGCATCAGAGGAGCATCAGAGGAGCAGGAGCAGGAGCAGGAGCAGGAGCATGAGCAGGAGCATCAGAGGTCATCAGAGGAGCATCAGAGGAGCAGGAGCAGGAGCAGGAGCATCAGAGGAGCATCAGAGGAGCATCAGAGGAGCATCAGAGGAGCGTCAGAGGAGCATCAGAGGAGCATCAGAGGAGCATCAGAGGAGCATCAGAGGAGCGTCAGAGGAGCATCAGAGGAGCATCAGAGGAGCATCAGAGGAGCATCAGAGGAGCATCAGAGGAGCATCAGTGGAGCATCAGAGGAGCATCAGTGGAGCATCAGAGGAGGATCAGAGGAGCATCAGAGGAGCATCAGAGGAGTATCAGAGGAGCATCAGAGGAGCATCAGAGGAGCATCAGAGGAGCATCAGAGGAGCAGGAGCAGGAGCAGGAGCAGGAGCAGGAGCAGGAGCAGGAGCAGGAGCAGGAGCATCAGAGGAGCATCAGAGGAGCATCAGAGGAGCATCAGAGGAGCATCAGTGGAGCATCAGAGGAGGATCAGAGGAGCATCAGAGGAGCATTTGAGGAGCATCAGAGGAGCATCAGAGGAGCATCAGAGGAGCATCAGAGGAGCGTCAGAGGAGCATCAGAGGAGGATCAGAGGAGCATCAGAGGAGCATCAGAGGAGCATCAGAGGAGCATCAGAGGAGCATCAGAGGAGCATCAGAGGAGCATCAGAGGAGCATCAGAGGAGGATTAGAGGAGCATCAGAGGAGCATCAGAGGAGCAGGAGTAGGAGCATGACCATCAGAGGAGCATCAGAGGAGCATCAGAGGAGCATCAGAGGAGCATCAGAGGAGCATCAGAGGAGCATCTGAGGAGCATCAGAGGAGTATCAAAGGAGCATCAGAGGAGCATCTGAGGAGCATCAGAGGATTATCAGAGGAGCATCAGAGGAGCATCAGAGGTGCATCAGAGGAGCATCAGAGGTGCATCAGAGGAGCATCAGAGGAGCATCAGAGGAGCATCAGAGGAGCATCAGAGGAGCATCTGAGGAGCATCAGAGGAGTATCAGAGGAGCATCAGAGGAGCATCAGAGGAGCATCAGAGGAGCATCTGAGGAGCATCAGAGGAGTATCAGAGGAGCATCAGAGGAGCATCAGAGGTGCATCAGAGGAGCATCAGAGGTGCAGGAGCAGGAGCAGGAGCAGGAACAGGAGCAGGAGCAGGAGCAGGAGCAGGAGCAGGAGCAGGAGCAGGAGAAGGAGCAGGAGCAGGAGCAGGAGCAGGAGCAGGAGCAGGAGCAGGAGCAGGAGCAGGAGCAGGAGCAGGAGCAGGAGCAGGAGCAGGAGCAGGAGCATCAGAGGAGCATAGGAGGAGCATCAGAGGACCATCAGAGGAGCATCAGAGGAGCATCAGAGGAGCATCGGAGGAGCATCAGAGGAGGATCAGAGGAGCATCAGAGGAGCATCAGAGGAGCATCAGAGGAGCATCAGAGGAGCATCAGAGGAGCATCAGAGGAGCATCAGAGGAGCATCAGAGGAGCATCAGAGGAGCCTCAGAGGAGCATCAGAGGAGCATCAGAGGAGCATCAGAGGAGCATCAGAGGAGCATCAGAGGAGCATCAGAGAAGCATCAGAGGAGCATCAGAGGAGGATCAGAGGAGCATCAGAGGAGCATCAGAGGAGCCTCAGAGGAGCATCAGAGGAGCATCAGAGGAGCAACAGAGGAGCATCAGAGGAGCAGCACAGGAGCATCAGAGGAGGATCACAGGAGCATCAGAGGAGCATCAGAGGAGCATCAGAGGAGCATCAGAGGAGCATCAGAGGAGCATCAGAGGAGCATCAGAGGAGGATCAGAGGAGCATCAGAGGAGCATCAGAGGAGCATCAGAGGAGCATCAGAGGAGCATCAGAGGAGCATCAGAGGAGCATCAGAGGAGCCTCAGAGGAGCAACAGAGGAGCATCAGAGGAGCATCAGAGTAGCATCAGAGGAGCATCAGAGGAGCATCAGAGGAGCCTCAGAGGAGCCTCAGAGGAGCCTCAGAGGAGCATCAGAGGAGCATCAGAGGAGCATCATAGGAGCATCAGAGGAGCATCAGAAGAGCATCAGTGGAGCATCAGAGGAGCATCAGAGGAGCATCAGGGGAGCATCAGAGGAGCAACAGAGGAGCATCAGAGGAGCATCAGAGGAGCATCAGAGGTGCATCAGAGGAGCACCAGAGGAGCATCAGAGGAGCATCAGTGGAGCATCAGAGGAGCATCAGAGGAACATCAGAGGAGCATCAGAGGAGCATCAGAGGAGCATCAGAGGAGCAGGAGCAGGAGCAGGAGCAGGAGCAGGAGCAGGAGCAGGAGCAGGAGCAGGAGCAGGAGCAGGTGCAGGAGCATCAGAGGAGCATCAGATGAGCAGGAGCAGGAGCAGGAGCAGGAGCAGGAGCATCAGAGGAGTATCAGAGGAGCATCAGTGGAGCAGGAGCAGGAGCAGGAGCATCAGAGGAGCATCAGAGGAGCATCAGAGGAGCATCAGAGGAGCATCAGAGGAGCATCAGAGGAGCATCAGAGGAGCCCCAGAGGAGCCTCAGAGGAGCCTCAGAGGAGCATCAGAGGAGCATCAGAGGAGCCCCAGAGGAGCCTCAGAGGAGCCTCAGAGGAGCATCAGAGGAGCATCAGAGGAGCATCAGAGGAGCATCAGAGGAGCATCAGAGGAGCCTCAGAGGAGCATCAGAGGAGCATCAGAGGAGCATCAGAGGAGCATCAGAGGAGCATCAGAGGAGCATCAGAGGAGCATCAGAGGAGCATCAGAGGATCATCAGAGGAGCAACAGAGGAGCATCAGAGGAGCATCAGAGGAGCATCAGAGGAGCATCAGAGGAGCATCACAGGAGCATCAGAGGAGCATCAGAGGAGCATCAGAGGAGCATCAGAGGAGCATCAGAGGAGCCTCAGAGGAGCATCAGAGGAGTCTCAGAGGAGCCTCAGAGGAGCCTCAGAGGAGCATCAGAGGAGCATCAGAGGAGCATCAGAGGAGCATCAGAGGAGGATCAGAGGAGCATCAGAGGAGAATCAGAGGAGCATCAGAGGAGCATCAGAGGAGCATCAGAGGAGGATCAGAGGAGGATCAGAGGAGCATCAGAGGAGCATCAGAGGAGCATCAGAGGAGCATCAGAGGAGCATCAGAGGAGCCTCAGAGGAGCATCACAGGAGCATCACAGGAGCATCAGTGGAGCATCATTGGAGCATCATTGGAGCATCAGAGGAGCATCAGAGGAGCATCAGAGGAGCAACAGAGGAGCATCAGAGGAGCATCAGAGGAGCATCAGAGGAGCATCAGAGGAGCATCAGAGGTGCATCAGAGGAGCATCTGAGGAGCATCAGAGGAGCATCATAGGAGCATCAGAGGAGCATCAGAGGTGCATCAGAGGAGCATCTGAGGAGCATCAGTGGAGCATCAGAGGAGCATCAGAGGAGCATCAGAGGAGCATCAGAGGAGCAGGAGCAGGAGCAGGAGCAGGAGCATGAGCAGGAGCATCAGAGGTCATCAGAGGAGCATCAGAGGAGCAGGAGCAGGAGCAGGAGCATCAGAGGAGCATCAGAGGAGCATCAGAGGAGCATCAGAGGAGCGTCAGAGGAGCGTCAGAGGAGCATCAGAGGAGCATCAGAGGAGCATCAGAGGAGCATCAGAGGAGCATCAGTGGAGCATCAGAGGAGCATCAGTGGAGCATCAGAGGAGGATCAGAGGAGCATCAGAGGAGCATCAGAGGAGCATCAGAGGAGTATCAGAGGAGCATCAGAGGAGCATCAGAGGAGCATCAGAGGAGCAGGAGCAGGAGCAGGAGCAGGAGCAGGAGCAGGAGCAGGAGCAGGAGCAGGAGCATCAGAGGAGCATCAGAGGAGCATCAGAGGAGCATCAGAGGAGCATCAGTGGAGCATCAGAGGAGGATCAGAGGAGCATCAGAGGAGCATCAGAGGAGCATCAGAGGAGCATCAGAGGAGCATCAGAGGAGCATCAGAGGAGCGTCAGAGGAGCATCAGAGGAGGATCAGAGGAGCATCAGAGGAGCATCAGAGGAGCATCAGAGGAGCATCAGAGGAGCATCAGAGGAGCATCAGAGGAGCATCAGAGGAGCATCAGAGGAGGATTAGAGGAGCATCAGAGGAGCATCAGAGGAGCAGGAGTAGGAGCATGACCATCAGAGGAGCATCAGAGGAGCATCAGAGGAGCATCAGAGGAGCATCAGAGGAGCATCAGAGGAGCATCTGAGGAGCATCAGAGGAGTATCAAAGGAGCATCAGAGGAGCATCTGAGGAGCATCAGAGGATTATCAGAGGAGCATCAGAGGAGCATCAGAGGTGCATCAGAGGAGCATCAGAGGTGCATCAGAGGAGCATCAGAGGAGCATCAGAGGAGCATCAGAGGAGCAACAGAGGAGCATCTGAGGAGCATCAGAGGAGTATCAGAGGAGCATCAGAGGAGCATCAGAGGAGCATCAGAGGAGCATCTGAGGAGCATCAGAGGAGTATCAGAGGAGCATCAGAGGAGCATCAGAGGTGCATCAGAGGAGC
The DNA here is from genome assembly GCF_036971445.1 of Narcine bancroftii. Lineage (NCBI taxonomy): Eukaryota > Metazoa > Chordata > Chondrichthyes > Torpediniformes > Narcinidae > Narcine > Narcine bancroftii. Next base: position 3,842,358 of record NW_027211883.1, read on the forward strand.
ATCAGAGGTGCAGGAGCAGGAGCAGGAGCAGGAGCAGGAGCAGGAGCAGGAGCAGGAGCAGGAGCAGGAGCAGGAGCAGGTGCAGGAGCATCAGAGGAGCATAGGAGGAGCATCAGAGGACCATCAGAGGAGCATCAGAGGAGCATCAGAGGAGCATCGGAGGAGCATCAGAGGAGGATCAGAGGAGCATCAGAGGAGCATCAGAGGAGCATCAGAGGAGCATCAGAGGAGCATCAGAGGAGCATCAGAGGAGCATCAGAGGAGCATCAGAGGAGCATCAGAGGAGCGTCAGAGGAGCCTCAGAGGAGCATCAGAGGAGCATCAGAGGAGCATCAGAGGAGCATCAGAGGAGCATCAGAGGAGCATCAGAGAAGCATCAGAGGAGCATCAGAGGAGGATCAGAGGAGCATCAGAGGAGCATCAGAGGAGCCTCAGAGGAGCATCAGAGGAGCATCAGAGGAGCAACAGAGGAGCATCAGAGGAGCAGCACAGGAGCATCAGAGGAGGATCACAGGAGCATCAGAGGAGCATCAGAGGAGCATCAGAGGAGCATCAGAGGAGCATCAGAGGAGCATCAGAGGAGCATCAGAGGAGCATCAGAGGAGGATCAGAGGAGCATCAGAGGAGCATCAGAGGATCATCAGAGGAGCATCAGAGGAGCATCAGAGGAGCATCAGAGGAGCATCAGAGGAGCCTCAGAGGAGCAACAGAGGAGCATCAGAGGAGCATCAGAGGAGCATCAGAGGAGCATCAGAGGAGCATCAGAGGAGCCTCAGAGGAGCCTCAGAGGAGCCTCAGAGGAGCATCAGAGGAGCATCAGAGGAGCATCATAGGAGCATCAGAGGAGCATCAGAAGAGCATCAGTGGAGCATCAGAGGAGCATCAGAGGAGCATCAGGGGAGCATCAGAGGAGCAACAGAGGAGCATCAGAGGAGCATCAGAGGAGCATCAGAGGTGCATCAGAGGAGCACCAGAGGAGCATCAGAGGAGCATCAGTGGAGCATCAGAGGAGCATCAGAGGAACATCAGAGGAGCATCAGAGGAGCATCAGAGGAGCATCAGAGGAGCAGGAGCAGGAGCAGGAGCAGGAGCAGGAGCAGGAGCAGGAGCAGGAGCAGGAGCAGGAGCAGGTGCAGGAGCATCAGAGGAGCATCAGATGAGCAGGAGCAGGAGCAGGAGCATCAGAGGAGTATCAGAGGAGCATCAGTGGAGCAGGAGCAGGAGCAGGAGCATCAGAGGAGCATCAGAGGAGCATCAGAGGAGCATCAGAGGAGCATCAGAGGAGCATCAGAGGAGCATCAGAGGAGCATCAGAGGAGCATCAGAGGAGCCCCAGAGGAGCCTCAGAGGAGCCTCAGAGGAGCATCAGAGGAGCATCAGAGGAGCCCCAGAGGAGCCTCAGAGGAGCATCAGAGGAGCATCAGAGGAGCATCAGAGGAGCATCAGAGGAGCATCAGAGGAGCATCAGAGGAGCCTCAGAGGAGCATCAGAGGAGCATCAGAGGAGCATCAGAGGAGCATCAGAGGAGCATCAGAGGAGCATCAGAGGATCATCAGAGGAGCAACAGAGGAGCATCAGAGGAGCATCAGAGGAGCATCAGAGGAGCATCAGAGGAGGATCAGAAGAGCATCAGAGGAGCATCAGAGGAGCATCAGAGGAGCATCAGAGGAGCATCAGAGGACATCAAAGGAGCATCAGAGGAGCATCACAGGAGCATCAGAGGAGCATCATTGGAGCATCATTGGAGCATCAGAGGAGCATCAGAGGAGCATCAGAGGAGCATCAGAGGAGCAACAGAGGAGCATCAGAGGAGCATCAGAGGAGCATCAGAGGAGCATCAGAGGTGCATCAGAGGAGCATCTGAGGAGCATCAGAGGAGCATCAGAGGAGCATCAGAGGAGCATCAGATGTGCATCAGAGGAGCATCTGAGGAGCATCAGAGGAGCATCAGAGGAGCATCAGAGGAGCATCAGAGGTGCATCAGAGGAGCATCGAGCAGGAGCAGGAGCATCAGAGGTGCAGGAGCAGGAGCCGGAGCAGGAGCAGGAGCAGGAGCAGGAGCAGGAGCAGGAGCAGTAGCAGGAGCAGGAGCAGGGGCAGGAGCAGGAGCAGGAGCAGGAGCAGGAGCAGGAGCAGGAGCAGGAGCAGGAGCAGGAGCAGGAGCAGGAGCAGGAGCAGGAGCAGGAGCAGGAGCAGGAGCAGGAGCAGGAGCAGGAGCAGGAGCAGGAGCATCAGAGGAGCATCAGAGGAGCATCAGAGGAACATCAGAGGAGCATCAGAGGAGCATCAGAGGAGCATCAGAGGAGCATCAGAGGAGCATCAGAGGAGCATCAGAGGAGAATCAGAGAAGCATCACAGGAGCATCACAGGAGCATCAGAGGAGCATCAGTGGAGCATCAGAGGAGGATCAGAGGATCATCAGAGGAGCATCAGAGGAGCATCAGAGGAGCATCAGCGGAGCATCAGAGGAGAATCAGAGGAGCATCAGAGGAGCATCACAGAGGCATCAGAGGAGCAACAGAGGAGCATCAGAGGAGCATCAGATGAGCATCTAAGGAGCATCAGAGGAGTATCAGAGGAGCATCAGAGGAGCATCAGAGGTGCATCAGAGGAGCATCAGAGGTGCAGGAGCAGGAGCAGGAGCAGGAGCAGGAGCAGGAGCAGGAGCAGGAGCATCAGAGGAGCATCAGAGGAGCATCAGAGGAGCATCAGAGGAGCATCAGAGGAGGATCAGAGGAGCATCAGAGGAGCATCAGAGGAGGATCAGAGGAGCATCAGAGGAGCATCAGAGGAGCATCAGAGGAGCATCAGAGGAGCATCAGAGGAGCATCAGAGGAGCATCAGAGGAGCATAAGAGGAGCATCAGATGAGGATCAGAGGAGCATCAGAGGAGCATCAGAGGAGCCTCAGAGGAGCATCAGAGGAGCATCAGAGGAGCATCAGAGGAACAGCAGAGGAACAGCAGAGGAGCATCACAGGAGCATCAGAGGAGCATCACAGGAGCATCACAAGAGCATCAGAGGAGCATCAGAGGAGCATCAGAGGAGTATCAGAAGAGAAACAGAGGAGCCTCAGAGGAGCCTCAGAGGAGCATCAGAGGAGCATCAGAGGAGCATCAGAGGAGCATCAGAGGAGCATCTGAGGAGCATCAGAGGAGTATCAGAGGAGCATCAGAGGAGCATCAGAGGTGCATTAGAGGAGCATCAGAGGTGCAGGAGCAGGAGCAGGAGCAGGAACAGGAGCAGGAGCAGGAGCAGGAGCAGGAGCAGGAGCAGGAGCAGGAGAAGGAGCAGGAGCAGGAGCAGGAGCAGGAGCAGGAGCAGGAGCAGGAGCAGGAGCAGGAGCAGGAGCAGGAGCAGGAGCAGGAGCAGGAGCAGGAGCATCAGAGGAGCATAGGAGGAGCATCAGAGGACCATCAGAGGAGCATCAGAGGAGCATCAGAGGAGCATCGGAGGAGCATCAGAGGAGGATCAGAGGAGCATCAGAGGAGCATCAGAGGAGCATCAGAGGAGCATCAGAGGAGCATCAGAGGAGCATCAGAGGAGCATCAGAGGAGCATCAGAGGAGCATCAGAGGAGCATCAGAGGAGCCTCAGAGGAGCATCAGAGGAGCATCAGAGGAGCATCAGAGGAGCATCAGAGGAGCATCAGAGGAGCATCAGAGAAGCATCAGAGGAGCATCAGAGGAGGATCAGAGGAGCATCAGAGGAGCATCAGAGGAGCCTCAGAGGAGCATCAGAGGAGCATCAGAGGAGCAACAGAGGAGCATCAGAGGAGCAGCACAGGAGCATCAGAGGAGGATCACAGGAGCATCAGAGGAGCATCAGAGGAGCATCAGAGGAGCATCAGAGGAGCATCAGAGGAGCATCAGAGGAGCATCAGAGGAGCATCAGAGGAGGATCAGAGGAGCATCAGAGGAGCATCAGAGGAGCATCAGAGGAGCATCAGAGGAGCATCAGAGGAGCATCAGAGGAGCATCAGAGGAGCATCAGAGGAGCCTCAGAGGAGCAACAGAGGAGCATCAGAGGAGCATCAGAGGAGCATCAGAGGAGCATCAGAGGAGCATCAGAGGAGCCTCAGAGGAGCCTCAGAGGAGCCTCAGAGGAGCATCAGAGGAGCATCAGAGGAGCATCATAGGAGCATCAGAGGAGCATCAGAAGAGCATCAGTGGAGCATCAGAGGAGCATCAGAGGAGCATCAGGGGAGCATCAGAGGAGCAACAGAGGAGCATCAGAGGAGCATCAGAGGAGCATCAGAGGTGCATCAGAGGAGCACCAGAGGAGCATCAGAGGAGCATCAGTGGAGCATCAGAGGAGCATCAGAGGAACATCAGAGGAGCATCAGAGGAGCATCAGAGGAGCATCAGAGGAGCAGGAGCAGGAGCAGGAGCAGGAGCAGGAGCAGGAGCAGGAGCAGGAGCAGGAGCAGGAGCAGGTGCAGGAGCATCAGAGGAGCATCAGATGAGCAGGAGCAGGAGCAGGAGCAGGAGCAGGAGCATCAGAGGAGTATCAGAGGAGCATCAGTGGAGCAGGAGCAGGAGCAGGAGCATCAGAGGAGCATCAGAGGAGCATCAGAGGAGCATCAGAGGAGCATCAGAGGAGCATCAGAGGAGCATCAGAGGAGCCCCAGAGGAGCCTCAGAGGAGCCTCAGAGGAGCATCAGAGGAGCATCAGAGGAGCCCCAGAGGAGCCTCAGAGGAGCCTCAGAGGAGCATCAGAGGAGCATCAGAGGAGCATCAGAGGAGCATCAGAGGAGCATCAGAGGAGCCTCAGAGGAGCATCAGAGGAGCATCAGAGGAGCATCAGAGGAGCATCAGAGGAGCATCAGAGGAGCATCAGAGGAGCCTCAGAGGAGCATCAGAGGAGCATCAGAGGAGCATCAGAGGAGCATCAGAGGAGCATCAGAGGAGCATCAGAGGATCATCAGAGGAGCAACAGAGGAGCATCAGAGGAGCATCAGAGGAGCATCAGAGGAGCATCAGAGGAGGATCAGAAGAGCATCAGAGGAGCATCAGAGGAGCATCAGAGGAGCATCAGAGGAGCATCAGAGGACATCAAAGGAGCATCAGAGGAGCATCACAGGAGCATCAGAGGAGCATCATTGGAGCATCATTGGAGCATCAGAGGAGCATCAGAGGAGCATCAGAGGAGCATCAGAGGAGCAACAGAGGAGCATCAGAGGAGCATCAGAGGAGCATCAGAGGAGCATCAGAGGTGCATCAGAGGAGCATCTGAGGAGCATCAGAGGAGCATCAGAGGAGCATCAGAGGAGCATCAGATGTGCATCAGAGGAGCATCTGAGGAGCATCAGAGGAGCATCAGAGGAGCATCAGAGGAGCATCAGAGGTGCATCAGAGGAGCATCGAGCAGGAGCAGGAGCATCAGAGGTGCAGGAGCAGGAGCCGGAGCAGGAGCAGGAGCAGGAGCAGGAGCAGGAGCAGGAGCAGTAGCAGGAGCAGGAGCAGGGGCAGGAGCAGGAGCAGGAGCAGGAGCAGGAGCAGGAGCAGGAGCAGGAGCAGGAGCAGGAGCAGGAGCAGGAGCAGGAGCAGGAGCAGGAGCAGGAGCAGGAGCAGGAGCAGGAGCAGGAGCAGGAGCAGGAGCATCAGAGGAGCATCAGAGGAGCATCAGAGGAACATCAGAGGAGCATCAGAGGAGCATCAGAGGAGCATCAGAGGAGCATCAGAGGAGCATCAGAGGAGCATCAGAGGAGAATCAGAGAAGCATCACAGGAGCATCACAGGAGCATCAGAGGAGCATCAGTGGAGCATCAGAGGAGGATCAGAGGATCATCAGAGGAGCATCAGAGGAGCATCAGAGGAGCATCAGCGGAGCATCAGAGGAGAATCAGAGGAGCATCAGAGGAGCATCACAGAGGCATCAGAGGAGCAACAGAGGAGCATCAGAGGAGCATCAGATGAGCATCTAAGGAGCATCAGAGGAGTATCAGAGGAGCATCAGAGGAGCATCAGAGGTGCATCAGAGGAGCATCAGAGGTGCAGGAGCAGGAGCAGGAGCAGGAGCAGGAGCAGGAGCAGGAGCAGGAGCATCAGAGGAGCATCAGAGGAGCATCAGAGGAGCATCAGAGGAGCATCAGAGGAGGATCAGAGGAGCATCAGAGGAGCATCAGAGGAGGATCAGAGGAGCATCAGAGGAGCATCAGAGGAGCATCAGAGGAGCATCAGAGGAGCATCAGAGGAGCATCAGAGGAGCATCAGAGGAGCATCAGAGGAGCATCAGATGAGGATCAGAGGAGCATCAGAGGAGCATCAGAGGAGCCTCAGAGGAGCATCAGAGGAGCATCAGAGGAGCATCAGAGGAACAGCAGAGGAACAGCAGAGGAGCATCACAGGAGCATCAGAGGAGCATCACAGGAGCATCACAAGAGCATCAGAGGAGCATCAGAGGAGCATCAGAGGAGTATCAGAAGAGAAACAGAGGAGCCTCAGAGGAGCCTCAGAGGAGCATCAGAGGAGCATCAGAGGAGCATCAGAGGAGCATCAGAGGAGCATCTGAGGAGCATCAGAGGAGTATCAGAGGAGCATCAGAGGAGCATCAGAGGTGCATTAGAGGAGCATCAGAGGTGCAGGAGCAGGAGCAGGAGCAGGAACAGGAGCAGGAGCAGGAGCAGGAGCAGGAGCAGGAGCAGGAGCAGGAGAAGGAGCAGGAGCAGGAGCAGGAGCAGGAGCAGGAGCAGGAGCAGGAGCAGGAGCAGGAGCAGGAGCAGGAGCAGGAGCAGGAGCAGGAGCAGGAGCATCAGAGGAGCATAGGAGGAGCATCAGAGGACCATCAGAGGAGCATCAGAGGAGCATCAGAGGAGCATCGGAGGAGCATCAGAGGAGGATCAGAGGAGCATCAGAGGAGCATCAGAGGAGCATCAGAGGAGCATCAGAGGAGCATCAGAGGAGCATCAGAGGAGCATCAGAGGAGCATCAGAGGAGCATCAGAGGAGCATCAGAGGAGCCTCAGAGGAGCATCAGAGGAGCATCAGAGGAGCATCAGAGGAGCATCAGAGGAGCATCAGAGGAGCATCAGAGAAGCATCAGAGGAGCATCAGAGGAGGATCAGAGGAGCATCAGAGGAGCATCAGAGGAGCCTCAGAGGAGCATCAGAGGAGCATCAGAGGAGCAACAGAGGAGCATCAGAGGAGCAGCACAGGAGCATCAGAGGAGGATCACAGGAGCATCAGAGGAGCATCAGAGGAGCATCAGAGGAGCATCAGAGGAGCATCAGAGGAGCATCAGAGGAGCATCAGAGGAGCATCAGAGGAGGATCAGAGGAGCATCAGAGGAGCATCAGAGGAGCATCAGAGGAGCATCAGAGGAGCATCAGAGGAGCATCAGAGGAGCATCAGAGGAGCATCAGAGGAGCCTCAGAGGAGCAACAGAGGAGCATCAGAGGAGCATCAGAGGAGCATCAGAGGAGCATCAGAGGAGCATCAGAGGAGCCTCAGAGGAGCCTCAGAGGAGCCTCAGAGGAGCATCAGAGGAGCATCAGAGGAGCATCATAGGAGCATCAGAGGAGCATCAGAAGAGCATCAGTGGAGCATCAGAGGAGCATCAGAGGAGCATCAGGGGAGCATCAGAGGAGCAACAGAGGAGCATCAGAGGAGCATCAGAGGAGCATCAGAGGTGCATCAGAGGAGCACCAGAGGAGCATCAGAGGAGCATCAGTGGAGCATCAGAGGAGCATCAGAGGAACATCAGAGGAGCATCAGAGGAGCATCAGAGGAGCATCAGAGGAGCAGGAGCAGGAGCAGGAGCAGGAGCAGGAGCAGGAGCAGGAGCAGGAGCAGGAGCAGGAGCAGGTGCAGGAGCATCAGAGGAGCATCAGATGAGCAGGAGCAGGAGCAGGAGCAGGAGCAGGAGCATCAGAGGAGTATCAGAGGAGCATCAGTGGAGCAGGAGCAGGAGCAGGAGCATCAGAGGAGCATCAGAGGAGCATCAGAGGAGCATCAGAGGAGCATCAGAGGAGCATCAGAGGAGCATCAGAGGAGCATCAGAGGAGCCCCAGAGGAGCCTCAGAGGAGCCTCAGAGGAGCATCAGAGGAGCATCAGAGGAGCCCCAGAGGAGCCTCAGAGGAGCCTCAGAGGAGCATCAGAGGAGCATCAGAGGAGCATCAGAGGAGCATCAGAGGAGCCTCAGAGGAGCATCAGAGGAGCATCAGAGGAGCATCAGAGGAGCATCAGAGGAGCATCAGAGGAGCATCAGAGGAGCATCAGAGGAGCATCAGAGGATCATCAGAGGAGCAACAGAGGAGCATCAGAGGAGCATCAGAGGAGCATCAGAGGAGCATCAGAGGAGGATCAGAAGAGCATCAGAGGAGCATCAGAGGAGCATCAGAGGAGCATCAGAGGAGCATCAGAGGACATCAAAGGAGCATCAGAGGAGCATCACAGGAGCATCAGAGGAGCATCATTGGAGCATCATTGGAGCATCAGAGGAGCATCAGAGGAGCATCAGAGGAGCATCAGAGGAGCAACAGAGGAGCATCAGAGGAGCATCAGAGGAGCATCAGAGGAGCATCAGAGGTGCATCAGAGGAGCATCTGAGGAGCATCAGAGGAGCATCAGAGGAGCATCAGAGGAGCATCAGAGGTGCATCAGAGGAGCATCTGAGGAGCATCAGAGGAGCATCAGAGGAGCATCAGAGGAGCATCAGAGGTGCATCAGAGGAGCATCGAGCAGGAGCAGGAGCATCAGAGGTGCAGGAGCAGGAGCCGGAGCAGGAGCAGGAGCAGGAGCAGGAGCAGGAGCAGGAGCAGTAGCAGGAGCAGGAGCAGGGGCAGGAGCAGGAGCAGGAGCAGGAGCAGGAGCAGGAGCAGGAGCAGGAGCAGGAGCAGGAGCAGGAGCAGGAGCAGGAGCAGGAGCAGGAGCAGGAGCAGGAGCAGGAGCAGGAGCAGGAGCATCAGAGGAGCATCAGAGGAGCATCAGAGGAACATCAGAGGAGCATCAGAGGAGCATCAGAGGAGCATCAGAGGAGCATCAGAGGAGCATCAGAGGAGCATCAGAGGAGAATCAGAGAAGCATCAGAGGAGCATCACAGGAGCATCAGAGGAGCATCAGTGGAGCATCAGAGGAGGATCAGAGGATCATCAGAGGAGCATCAGAGGAGCATCAGAGGAGCATCAGCGGAGCATCAGAGGAGAATCAGAGAGGCATCAGAGGAGCATCACAGAGGCATCAGAGGAGCAACAGAGGAGCATCAGAGGAGCATCAGATGAGCATCTAAGGAGCATCAGAGGAGTATCAGAGGAGCATCAGAGGAGCATCAGAGGTGCATCAGAGGAGCATCAGAGGTGCAGGAGCAGGAGCAGGAGCAGGAGCAGGAGCAGGAGCAGGAGCAGGAGCAGGAGCAGGAGCATCAGAGGAGCATCAGAGGAGCATCAGAGGAGCATCAGAGGAGCATCAGAGGAGGATCAGAGGAGCATCAGAGGAGCATCAGAGGAGGATCAGAGGAGCATCAGAGGAGCATCAGAGGAGCATCAGAGGAGCATCAGAGGAGCATCAGAGGAGCATCAGAGGAGCATCAGAGGAGCATCAGAGGAGCATCAGATGAGGATCAGAGGAGCATCAGAGGAGCATCAGAGGAGCCTCAGAGGAGCATCAGAGGAGCATCAGAGGAGCATCAGAGGAACAGCAGAGGAACAGCAGAGGAGCATCACAGGAGCATCAGAGGAGCATCACAGGAGCATCACAAGAGCATCAGAGGAGCATCAGAGGAGCATCAGAGGAGTATCAGAAGAGAAACAGAGGAGCCTCAGAGGAGCCTCAGAGGAGCATCAGAGGAGCATCAGAGGAGCATCAGAGGAGCATCAGAGGAGCATCAGAGGAGCATCAGAGGAGCATCAGAGGAGGATCAGAGGAGCATCAGAGGAGCATCAGAGGAGCATCAGAGGAGGATCACAGGAGCATCAGAGGAGCATCACAGGAGCATCAGAGGAGCATCAGAGGAGCATCAGAGGAGCATCAGAGGAGCATCAGAGGAACCTCAGAGGAGCATAAGAGGAGCATCAGAGGAGCATTAGAGGAGCATCAGAGGAGCATCAGAGGAGCCTCAGAGGAGCATCAGAGGAGCATCAGAGGAGCATCAGAGGAGCATCAGAGGAGCATCAGAGGAGCATCAGAGGAGCCTCAGAGGAGCCTCAGAGGAGCCTCAGAGGAGCCTCAGAGGAGCATCAGAGGAGCATCAGAGAAGCATCAGAGGAGCATCAGAAGAGCATCAGTGGAGCATCAGAGGAGCATCAGAGGAGCATCAGGGGAGCATCAGAGGAGCAACAGAGGAGCATCAGAGGAGCATAAGAGGAGCATCAGAGGAGCATCAGAGGAGCATCAGAGGAGCATCAGAGGAGCATCAGTGGAGCATCAGAGGAGCATCAGAGGAACATCAGAGGAGCATCAGAGGAGCATCAGAGGAGCATCAGAGGAGCAGGAGCAGGAGCAGGAGCAGGAGCAGGAGCAGGAGCAGGAGCAGGAGCAGGAGCAGGAGCAGGAGCAGGAGCAGGAGCAGGAGCAGGAGCATCAGATGAGCAGGAGCAGGAGCAGGAGCAGGAGCAGGAGCATCAGAGGAGTATCAGAGGAGCATCAGTGGAGCAGGAACAGGAGCAGGAGCATCAGAGGAGCATCAGAGGAGCATCAGAGGAGCATCAGAGGAGCATCAGAGGAGCATCAGAGGAGCATCAGAGGAGCATCAGAGGAGCCCCAGAGGAGCCTCAGAGGAGCCTCAGAGGAGCATCAGTGGAGCATCAGAGGAGCATCAGAGGAGCATCAGAGGAGCATCAGAGGAGCCTCAGAGGAGCATCAGAGGAGCATCAGAGGAGCATCAGAGGAGCATCAGAGGAGCATCAGAGGAGCATCAGAGGAGCATCAGAGGAGCATCAGAGGATCATCAGAGGAGCAACAGAGGAGCATCAGAGGAGCATCAGAAGAGCATCAGAGGAACATCAGAGGAGGATCAGAAGAGCATCAGAGGAGCATCAGAGGAGCATCAGAGGAGCATCAGAGGAGCATCAGAGGAGGATCAGAGGGGGATCAGAGGAGCATCAGAGGAGCATCAGAGGAGCATCAGAGGAGCATCAGAGGAGCATCAGAGGAGCATCAGAGGAGCATCAAAGGAGCATCAGAGGAGCATCACAGGAGCATCAGAGGAGCATCATTGGAGCATCATTGGAGCATCAGAGGAGCATCAGAGGAGCATCAGAGGAGCATCAGAGGAGCATCAGAGGAGCATCAGAGGGGCATCAGAGGTGCATCAGAGGAGCATCTGAGGAGCATCAGAGGAGCATCAGAGGAGCATCAGAGGAGCATCAGAGGTGCATCAGAGGAGCATCTGAGGAGCATCACAGGAGCATCAGAGGAGCATCAGAGGAGCATCAGAGGTGCATCAGAGGAGCATCGTGCAGGAGCAGGAGCATCAGAGGTGCAGGAGCAGGAGCCGGAGCAGGAGCAGGAGCAGGAGCAGGAGCAGGAGCAGGAGCAGTAGCAGGAGCAGGAGCAGGGGCAGGAGCAGGAGCAAAAGCAGGAGCAGGAGCAGGAGCAGAAGCAGGAGCAGGAGCAGGAGCAGGAGCAGGAGCAGGAGCAGGAGCAGGAGCAGGAGCAGGAGCAGGAGCAGGAGCATCAGAGGAGCATCAGAGGAGCATCAGAGGAGCATCGAGCAGGAGCAGGAGCATCAGAGGTGCAGGAGCAGGAGCCGGAGCAGGAGCAGGAGCAGGAGCAGGAGCAGGAGCAGTAGCAGGAGCAGGAGCAGGGGCAGGAGCAGGAGCAGGAGCAGGAGCAGGAGCAGGAGCAGGAGCAGGAGCAGGAGCAGGAGCAGGAGCATCAGAGGAGCATCAGAGGAGCATCAGAGGAGCATCGAGCAGGAGCAGGAGCATCAGAGGTGCAGGAGCAGGAGCCGGAGCAGGAGCAGGAGCAGGAGCAGGAGCAGGAGCAGGAGCAGTAGCAGGAGCAGGAGCAGGGGCAGGAGCAGGAGCAGGAGCAGGAGCAGGAGCAGGAGCAGGAGCAGGAGCAGGAGCAGGAGCAGGAGCAGGAGCAGGAGCAGGAGCATCAGAGGAGCATCAGATGAGCAGGAGCAGGAGCAGGAGCAGGAGCAGGAGCATCAGAGGAGTATCAGAGGAGCATCAGTGGAGCAGGAACAGGAGCAGGAGCATCAGAGGAGCATCAGAGGAGCATCAGAGGAGCATCAGAGGAGCATCAGAGGAGCATCAGAGGAGCATCAGAGGAGCATCAGAGGAGCCCCAGAGGAGCCTCAGAGGAGCCTCAGAGGAGCATCAGTGGAGCATCAGAGGAGCATCAGAGGAGCATCAGAGGAGCATCAGAGGAGCCTCAGAGGAGCATCAGAGGAGCATCAGAGGAACATCAGAGGAGCATCAGAGGAGCATCAGAGGAGCATCAGAGGAGCATCAGAGGAGCATCAGAGGATCATCAGAGGAGCAACAGAGGAGCATCAGAGGAGCATCAGAAGAGCATCAGAGGAGCATCAGAGGAGGATCAGAAGAGCATCAGAGGAGCATCAGAGGAGCATCAGAGGAGCATCAGAGGAGCATCAGAGGAGGATCAGAGGGGGATCAGAGGAGCATCAGAGGAGCATCAGAGGAGCATCAGAGGAGCATCAGAGGAGCATCAGAGGAGCATCAGAGGAGCATCAAAGGAGCATCAGAGGAGCATCACAGGAGCATCAGAGGAGCATCATTGGAGCATCATTGGAGCATCAGAGGAGCATCAGAGGAGCATCAGAGGAGCATCAGAGGAGCATCAGAGGAGCATCAGAGGAGCATCAGAGGTGCATCAGAGGAGCATCTGAGGAGCATCAGAGGAGCATCAGAGGAGCATCAGAGGAGCATCAGAGGTGCATCAGAGGAGCATCTGAGGAGCATCAGAGGAGCATCAGAGGAGCATCAGAGGAGCATCAGAGGTGCATCAGAGGAGCATCGTGCAGGAGCAGGAGCATCAGAGGTGCAGGAGCAGGAGCCGGAGCAGGAGCAGGAGCAGGAGCAGGAGCAGGAGCAGGAGCAGTAGCAGGAGCAGGAGCAGGGGCAGGTGCAGGAGCAAAAGCAGGAGCAGGAGCAGGAGCAGGAGCAGGAGCAGGAGCAGGAGCAGGAGCAGGAGCAGGAGCAGGAGCAGGAGCAGGAGCATCAGAGGAGCATCAGAGGAGCATCAGAGGAGCATCGAGCAGGAGCAGGAGCATCAGAGGTGCAGGAGCAGGAGCCGGAGCAGGAGCAGGAGCAGGAGCAGGAGCAGGAGCAGTAGCAGGAGCAGGAGCAGGGGCAGGAGCAGGAGCAGGAGCAGGAGCAGGAGCAGGAGCAGGAGCAGGAGCAGGAGCAGGAGCAGGAGCATCAGAGGAGCATCAGAGGTGCATCAGAGGAGCATCGAGCAGGAGCAGGAGCATCAGAGGTGCAGGAGCAGGAGCCGGAGCAGGAGCAGGAGCAGGAGCAGGAGCAGGAGCAGGAGCAGTAGCAGGAGCAGGAGCAGGGGCAGGAGCAGGAGCAGGAGCAGGAGCAGGAGCAGGAGAAGGAGTAGGAGCAGGAGCAGGAGCAGGAGCAGGAGCAGGAGCAGGAGCAGGAGCAGGAGCAGGAGCAGGAGCATCAGAGGAGCATCAGAGGAGCATCAGAGGAGCATCAGTGGAGCATCAGAGGAGGATCAGAGGGGGATCAGAGGAGCATCAGAGGAGCATCAGAGGAGCATCAGAGGAGCATCAGAGGAGCATCAGAGGAGCATCAGAGGAGCATCAAAGGAGCATCAGAGGAGCATCACAGGAGCATCACAGGAGCATCAGAGGAGCATCAGAGGAGCATCAGAGGAGCAGGAGCAGGAGCAGGAGCAGGAGCAGGAGCAGGAGCAGGAGCAGGAGCAGGAGCAGGAGCAGGAGCAGGAGCAGGAGCATCAGAGGAGCATCAGATGAGCAGGAGCAGGAGCAGCAGCAGGAGCAGGAGCATCAGAGGAGTATCAGAGGAGCATCAGTGGAGCAGGAACAGGAGCAGGAGCATCAGAGGAGCATCAGAGGAGCATCAGAGGAGCATCAGAGGAGCATCAGAGGAGCATCAGAGGAGCATCAGAGGAGCATCAGAGGAGCCCCAGAGGAGCCTCAGAGGAGCCTCAGAGGAGCATCAGTGGAGCATCAGAGGAGCATCAGAGGAGCATCAGAGGAGCATCAGAGGAGCCTCAGAGGAGCATCAGAGGAGCATCAGAGGAGCATCAGAGGAGCATCAGAGGAGCATCAGAGGAGCATCAGAGGAGCATCAGAGGATCATCAGAGGAGCAACAGAGGAGCATCAGAGGAGCATCAGAAGAGCATCAGAGGAGCATCAGAGGAGGATCAGAAGAGCATCAGAGGAGCATCAGAGGAGCATCAGAGGAGCATCAGAGGAGCATCAGAGGAGGATCAGAGGGGGATCAGAGGAGCATCAGAGGAGCATCAGAGGAGCATCAGAGGAGCATCAGAGGAGCATCAGAGGAGCATCAGAGGAGCATCAAAGGAGCATCAGAGGAGCATCACAGGAGCATCAGAGGAGCATCATTGGAGCATCATTGGAGCATCAGAGGAGCATCAGAGGAGCATCAGAGGAGCATCAGAGGAGCATCAGAGGAGCATCAGAGGAGCATCAGAGGTGCATCAGAGGAGCATCTGAGGAGCATCAGAGGAGCATCAGAGGAGCATCAGAGGAGCATCAGAGGTGCATCAGAGGAGCATCTGAGGAGCATCAGAGGAGCATCAGAGGAGCATCAGAGGAGCATCAGAGGTGCATCAGAGGAGCATCGTGCAGGAGCAGGAGCATCAGAGGTGCAGGAGCAGGAGCCGGAGCAGGAGCAGGAGCAGGAGCAGGAGCAGGAGCAGGAGCAGTAGCAGGAGCAGGAGCAGGGGCAGGAGCAGGAGCAAAAGCAGGAGCAGGAGCAGGAGCAGGAGCAGGAGCAGGAGCAGGAGCAGGTGCAGGAGCAGGAGCAGGAGCAGGAGCAGGAGCAGGAGCATCAGAGGAGCATCAGAGGAGCATCAGAGGAGCATCGAGCAGGAGCAGGAGCATCAGAGGTGCAGGAGCAGGAGCCGGAGCAGGAGCAGGAGCAGGAGCAGGAGCAGGAGCAGTAGCAGGAGCAGGAGCAGGGGCAGGAGCAGGAGCAGGAGCAGGAGCAGGAGCAGGAGCAGGAGCAGGAGCAGGAGCAGGAGCAGGAGCATCAGAGGAGCATCAGAGGTGCATCAGAGGAGCATCGAGCAGGAGCAGGAGCATCAGAGGTGCAGGAGCAGGAGCCGGAGCAGGAGCAGGAGCAGGAGCAGGAGCAGGAGCAGGAGCAGTAGCAGGAGCAGGAGCAGGGGCAGGAGCAGGAGCAGGAGCAGGAGCATCAGAGGAGCATCAGAGGTGCATCAGAGGAGCATCGAGCAGGAGCAGGAGCATCAGAGGTGCAGGAGCAGGAGCCGGAGCAGGAGCAGGAGCAGGAGCAGGAGCAGGAGCAGGAGCAGTAGCAGGAGCAGGAGCAGGGGCAGGAGCAGGAGCAGGAGCAGGAGCAGGAGCAGGAGCAGGAGTAGGAGCAGGAGCAGGAGCAGGAGCAGGAGCAGGAGCAGGAGCAGGAGCAGGAGCAGGAGCAGGAGCATCAGAGGAGCATCAGAGGAGCATCAGAGGAACATCAGAGGAGCATCAGAGGAGCATCAGAGGAACATCAGAGGAGCATCAGAGGAGCATCAGAGGAGCATCAGAGGAGCATCAGAGGAGAATCAGAGAAGCATCACAGGAGCATCACAGGAGCATCAGAGGAGCATCAGTGGAGCATCAGAGGAGGATCAGAGGAGCATCAGAGGAGCATCAGAGGAGCATCAGCGGAGCATCAGAGGAGAATCAGAGGAGCATCAGAGGAGCATCACAGAGGCATCAGAGGAGCAACAGAGGAGCATCAGAGGAGCATCAGAGGAGCATCTAAGGAGCATCAGAGGAGTATCAGAGGAGCATCAGAGGAGCATCAGAGGTGCATCAGAGGAGCATCAGAGCTGCAGGAGCAGGAGCAGGAGCAGGAGCAGGAGCAGGAGCAGGAGCAGGAGCAGGAGCAGGAGCAGGAGCAGGAGCAGGAGCAGGAGCAGGAGCAGGAGCAGGAGCAGGAGCAGGAGCAGGAGCAGGAGCAGGAGCAGGAGCAGGAGCAGGAGCAGGAGCAGGAGCAGGAGCATCAGAGGAGCATCAGAGGAGCATCAGAGGAGCATCAGAGGAGCATCAGAGGAGCATCAGAGGAGCATCAGAGGAGGATCAGAGGAGCATCAGAGGAGCATCAGAGGAGCATCAGAGGAGCATCAGAGGAGCATCAGAGGAGCATCAGATGAGGATCAGAGGAGCATCAGAGGAGCATCAGAGGAGCCTCAGAGGAGCATCAGAGGAGCATCAGAGGAGCATCAGAGGAACAGCAGAGGAACAGCAGAGGAGCATCACAGGAGCATCAGAGGAGCATCAGAGGAGCATCACAGGAGAATCAGAGGAGCATCAGAGGAGCATCAGAGGAGCATCAGAAGAGAATCAGAGGAGCCTCAGAGGAGCCTCAGAGGAGCCTCAGAGGAGCCTCAGAGGAGCATCAGAGGAGCATCAGAGGAGCATCAGAGGAGCATCAGAGGAGCATCAGAGGAGGATCAGAGGAGCATCAGAGGAGCATCAGAGGAACATCAGAGGAGGATCACAGGAGCATCAGAGGAGCATCACAGGAGCATCAGAGGAGCATCAGAGGAGCATCAGAGGAGCATCAGAGGAGCATCAGAGGAGCCTCAGAGGAGCATCAGAGGAGCATCAGAGGAGCATCAGAGGAGCATCAGAGGAGCATCAGAGGAGCATCAGAGGAGCATCAGAGGAGCATCAGAGGAGCATCAGAGGAGCATCAGAGGAGCATCAAAGGAGCATCAGAGGAGCATCAGAGGAGCAGGAGCAGGAGCAGGAGCAGGAGCAGGAGCAGGAGCAGGAGCAGGAGCAGGAGCAGGAGCAGGAGCATCAGAGGAGCATCAGATGAGCAGGAGCAGGAGCAGGAGCAGGAGCAGGAGCATCAGAGGAGTATCAGAGGAGCATCAGTGGAGCAGGAACAGGAGCAGGAGCATCAGAGGAGCATCAGAGGAGCATCAGAGGAGCATCAGAGGAGCATCAGAGGAGCATCAGAGGAGCATCAGAGGAGCATCAGAGGAGCCCCAGAGGAGCCTCAGAGGAGCCTCAGAGGAGCATCAGTGGAGCATCAGAGGAGCATCAGAGGAGCATCAGAGGAGCATCAGAGGAGCCTCAGAGGAGCATCAGAGGAGCATCAGAGGAGCATCAGAGGAGCATCAGAGGAGCATCAGAGGAGCATCAGAGGAGCATCAGAGGATCATCAGAGGAGCAACAGAGGAGCATCAGAGGAGCATCAGAAGAGCATCAGAGGAGCATCAGAGGAGGATCAGAAGAGCATCAGAGGAGCATCAGAGGAGCATCAGAGGAGCATCAGAGGAGCATCAGAGGAGGATCAGAGGGGGATCAGAGGAGCATCAGAGGAGCATCAGAGGAGCATCAGAGGAGCATCAGAGGAGCATCAGAGGAGCATCAGAGGAGCATCAAAGGAGCATCAGAGGAGCATCACAGGAGCATCAGAGGAGCATCATTGGAGCATCATTGGAGCATCAGAGGAGCATCAGAGGAGCATCAGAGGAGCATCAGAGGAGCAACAGAGGAGCATCAGAGGAGCATCAGAGGAGCATCAGAGGAGCATCAGAGGTGCATCAGAGGAGCATCTGAGGAGCATCAGAGGAGCATCAGAGGAGCATCAGAGGAGCATCAGAGGTGCATCAGAGGAGCATCTGAGGAGCATCAGAGGAGCATCAGAGGAGCATCAGAGGAGCATCAGAGGTGCATCAGAGGAGCATCGTGCAGGAACAGGAGCATCAGAGGTGCAGGAGCAGGAGCCGGAGCAGGAGCAGGAGCAGGAGCAGCAGCAGGAGCAGGAGCAGTAGCAGGAGCAGGAGCAGGGGCAGGAGCAGGAGCAAGAGCAGGAGCAGGAGCAGGAGCAGGAGCAGGAGCAGGAGCAGGAGCAGGAGCAGCAGCAGGAGCAGGAGCAGGAGCAGGAGCATCAGAGGAGCATCAGAGGAGCATCAGAGGAGCATCGAGCAGGAGCAGGAGCATCAGAGGTGCAGGAGCAGGAGCCGGAGCAGGAGCAGGAGCAGGAGCAGGAGCAGGAGCAGTAGCAGGAGCAGGAGCAGGGGCAGGAGCAGGAGCAGGAGCAGGAGCAGGAGCAGGAGCAGGAGCAGGAGCAGGAGCAGGAGCAGGAGCATCAGAGGAGCATCAGAGGTGCATCAGAGGAGCATCGAGCAGGAGCAGGAGCATCAGAGGTGCAGGAGCAGGAGCCGGAGCAGGAGCAGGAGCAGGAGCAGGAGCAGGAGCAGGAGCAGTAGCAGGAGCAGGAGCAGGGGCAGGAGCAGGAGCAGGAGCAGGAGCAGGAGCAGGAGCAGGAGTAGGAGCAGGAGCAGGAGCAGGAGCAGGAGCAGGAGCAGGAGCAGGAGCAGGAGCAGGAGCAGGAGCATCAGAGGAGCATCAGAGGAGCATCAGAGGAACATCAGAGGAGCATCAGAGGAACATCAGAGGATCATCAGAGGAGCATCAGAGGAGCATCAGAGGAGCATCAGAGGAGAATCAGAGAAGCATCACAGGAGCATCACAGGAGCATCAGAGGAGCATCAGTGGAGCATCAGAGGAGGATCAGAGGATCATCAGAGGAGCATCAGAGGAGCATCAGAGGAGCATCAGCGGAGCATCAGAGGAGAATCAGAGGAGCATCAGAGGAGCATCACAGAGGCATCAGAGGAGCAACAGAGGAGCATCAGAGGAGCATCAGAGGAGCATCTAAGGAGCATCAGAGGAGTATCAGAGGAGCATCAGAGGAGCATCAGAGGTGCATCAGAGGAGCATCAGAGCTGCAGGAGCAGGAGCAGGAGCAGGAGCAGGAGCAGGAGCAGGAGCAGGAGCAGGAGCAGGAGCAGGAGCAGGAGCAGGAGCAGGAGCAGGAGCAGGAGCAGGAGCAGGAGCAGGAGCATCAGAGGAGCATCAGAGGAGCATCAGAGGAGCATCAGAGGAGCATCAGAGGAGCATCAGAGGAGCATCAGAGGAGGATCACAGGAGCATCAGAGGAGCATCACAGGAGCATCAGAGGAGCATCAGAGGAGCATCAGAGGAGCATCAGAGGAGCATCAGAGGAGCATCAGATGAGGATCAGAGGAGCATCAGAGGAGCATCAGAGGAGCCTCAGAGGAGCATCAGAGGAGCATCAGAGGAGCATCAGAGGAACAGCAGAGGAACAGCAGAGGAGCATCACAGGAGCATCAGAGGAGCATCACAGGAGCATCACAGGAGAATCAGAGGAGCATCAGAGGAGCATCAGAGGAGCATCAGAAGAGAATCAGAGGAGCCTCAGAGGAGCCTCAGAGGAGCCTCAGAGGAGCATCAGAGGAGCATCAGAGGAGCATCAGAGGAGCATCAGAGGAGCATCAGAGGAGCATCAGAGGAGGATCAGAGGAGCATCAGAGGAGCATCAGAGGAGGATCACAGGAGCATCAGAGGAGCATCACAGGAGCATCAGAGGAGCATCAGAGGAGCATCAGAGGAGCATCAGAGGAGCATCAGAGGAGCATCAGAGGAGCATCAGAGGAGCATCAGAGGAGGATCAGAGGAGCATCAGAGGAGCATCAGAGGAGGATCACAGGAGCATCAGAGGAGCATCACAGGAGCATCAGAGGAGCATCAGAGGAGCATCAGAGGAGCATCAGAGGAGCATCAGAGGAGCCTCAGAGGAGCATCAGAGGAGCATCAGAGGAGCATCAGAGGAGCATCAGAGGAGCATCAGAGGAGCATCAGAGGAGCATCAGAGGAGCATCAGAGGAGCATCAGAGTAGCATCAGAGGAGCATCAGAGGAGCATCAGAGGAGCATCAGAGGAGCATCAGATGAGCATCAGAGGAGGATCAGAGGAGCATAAGAGGAGCATCAGAGGAGCATCAGAGGAGCATCAGAGGAGAATCAGAGGAGCATCAGATGAGCATCAGAGGAGCAGCAGAGGAGCATCAGAGGAGCATCACAGGAGCATCAGAGGAGCATCAGAGGAGCATCAGAGGAGCATCAGAGGAGCATCAGAGGTGGATCAGAGGAGCATCAGAGGAGCATCAGAGGAGCATCAGAGGAGAATCAGAGGAGCATCAGATGAGCATCAGAGGAGCATCAGAGGAGCATCAGAGGAGCATCAGAGGAGCATCAGATGAGCATCAGAGGAGGATCAGAGGAGCATAAGAGGAGCATCAGAGGAGCATCAGAGGAGCATCAGAGGAGAATCAGAGGAGCATCAGATGAGCATCAGAGGAGCAGCAGAGGGGCATCAGAGGAGCATCACAGGAGCATCAGATGAGCATCAGAGGAGCATCAGAGGAGCATCAGAGGAGCATCAGAGGTGGATCAGAGGAGCATCAGAGGAGCATCAGAGGAGCATCAGAGGAGAATCAGAGGAGCATCAGATGAGCATCAGAGGAGCAGCAGAGGAGCATCAGAGGAGCATCACAGGAGCATGAGAGGAGCATCAGAGGAGTATCAGACGAGCATCAGAGGAGCATCAGAGGAGCATCAGAGGAGCATCAGAGGAGCCTCAGAGGAGCATCAGAGGAGCATCAGAGGAGCATCAGAGGAGCATCAGAGGAGCATCAGAGGAGCATCAGAGGAGCATCAGAGGAGCATCAGAGGAGCATTAGAGGAGCATCAGAGGAGAATCAGATCAGCATCAGAGGAGCATCAGAGGAGCATCAGAGGAGCATCACAGGAGCATCAGAGGAGCATCAGAGGAGCATCAGAGGAGCATCACAGGAGCATCAGAGGAGCATCAGAGGAGCATCAGAGGAGCCTCAGAGGAGCCTCAGAGGAGCCTCAGAGGAGAATCAGAGGAGCATCAGAGGAGCATCAGAGGAGCATCAGAGGAGCATCAGAGGAGGATCAGAGGAGCATCAGAGGAGCATCAGAGGAGCATCAGAGGAGCATCAGAGGAGCATCAGAGGAGCATCAGAGGAGCATCAGAGGAGCATCAGAGGAGCATCAGAGTAGCATCAGAGTAGCATCAGAGGAGCATCAGAGGAGCATCAGAGGAGCATCAGAGGAGCATCAGATGAGCATCAGAGGAGGATCAGAGGAGCATAAGAGGAGCATCAGAGGAGCATCAGAGGAGCATCAGAGGAGAATCAGAGGAGCATCAGATGAGCATCAGAGGAGCAGCAGAGGAGCATCAGAGGAGCATCACAGGAGCATCAGAGGAGCATCAGAGGAGCATCAGAGGAGCATCAGAGGAGCATCAGAGGTGGATCAGAGGAGCATCAGAGGAGCATCAGAGGAGCATCAGAGGAGAATCAGAGGAGCATCAGATGAGCATCAGAGGAGCATCAGAGGAGCATCAGAGGAGCATCAGAGGAGCATCAGATGAGCATCAGAGGAGGATCAGAGGAGCATAAGAGGAGCATCAGAGGAGCATCAGAGGAGCATCAGAGGAGAATCAGAGGAGCATCAGATGAGCATCAGAGGAGCAGCAGAGGGGCATCAGAGGAGCATCACAGGAGCATCAGAGGAGCATCAGAGGAGCATCAGAGGAGCATCAGAGGAGCATCAGAGGTGGATCAGAGGAGCATCAGAGGAGCATCAGAGGAGCATCAGAGGAGAATCAGAGGAGCATCAGATGAGCATCAGAGGAGCAGCAGAGGAGCATCAGAGGAGCATCACAGGAGCATGAGAGGAGCATCAGAGGAGTATCAGACGAGCATCAGAGGAGCATCAGAGGAGCATCAGAGGAGCATCAGAGGAGCCTCAGAGGAGCATCAGAGGAGCATCAGAGGAGCATCAGAGGAGCATCAGAGGAGCATCAGAGGAGCATCAGAGGAGCATCAGAGGAGCATCAGAGGAGCATCAGAGGAGCATCAGAGGAGAATCAGATCAGCATCAGAGGAGCATCAGAGGAGCATCAGAGGAGCATCACAGGAGCATCAGAGGAGCATCAGAGGAGCATCAGAGGAGCATCACAGGAGCATCAGAGGAGCATCAGAGGAGCATCAGAGGAGCCTCAGAGGAGCCTCAGAGGAGCCTCAGAGGAGCATCAGAGGAGCATCAGAGGAGCATCAGAGGAGCATCAGAGGAGCATCAGAGGAGGATCAGAGGAGCATCAGAGGAGCATCAGAGGAGCATCAGAGGAGCATCAGAGGAGCATCAGAGGATGATCAGAGGAGGATCAGAGGAGCATCAGAGGACCATCAGAGGACCATCAGAGGAGCATCAGAGGAGCATCAGAGGAGCATCAGAGGAGCATCAGAGGAGCAGGAGCAGGAGCAGGAGCAGGAGCAGGAGCAGGAGCATCAGAGGTCATCAGAGGAGCATCAGAGGAGCAGGAGCAGGAGCAGGAGCATCAGAGGAGCATCAGAGGAGCATCAGTGGAGCGTCAGAGGAGCATCAGAGGAGCATCAGAGAAGCATCAGAGGAGCATCAGAGGAGCATCAGAGGAGCATCAGTGGAGCATCAGAGGAGCATCAGTGGAGCATCAGAGGAGCATCAGAGGAGCATCAGAGGAGCATCAGAGGAGCATCAGAGGAGCATCAGAGGAGCATCAGAGGAGCATCAGAGGAGCATCAGAGGAGCCTCAGAGGAGCATCAGAGGAGCATCAGAGGAGCATCAGAGGAGCATCAGAGGAGCATCAGAGGAGCATCAGAGGAGCATCAGAGGAGCATCAGAGGAGGATCAGAGGAGCATCAGAGGAGCATCAGAGGAGCAGGAGTAGGAGCATGAGCATCAGAGGAGCATCAGAGGAGCATCAGAGGAGCATCAGAGGAGCATCAGAGGAGCATCAGAGGAGCATCTGAGGAGCATCAGAGGAATATCAGAGGAGCATCAGAGGAGCATCTGAGGTGCATCAGGGGAGCATCAGAGGAGCATCAGAGGAGCATCAGAGGAGCATCAGAGGAGCATCTGAGGAGCATCAGAGGAGTATCAGAGGAGCATCAGAGGAGCATCAGAGGTGCATCAGAGGAGCATCAGAGGAGCATCAGAGGAGCATCTGAGGAGCATCAGAGGAGTATCAGAGGTGCATCAGAGGAGCATCAGAGGTGCAGGAGCAGGAGCAGGAGCAGGAACAGGAGCAGGAGCAGTAGCAGGAGCAGGAGCAGGAGCAGGAGCAGGAGCAGGAGCATCAGAGGAGCATAGGAGGAGCATCAGAGGAGCATCAGAGGAGCATCAGAGGAGTATCAGAGGTGCATCAGAGGAGCATCAGAGGTGCAGGAGCAGGAGCAGGAGCAGGAGCAGGAGCAGGAGCAGGAGCAGGAGCAGGAGCAGGAGCAGGAGCAGGAGCAGGAGCAGGAGCAGGAGCAGGAGCAGGAGCAGGAGCATCAGAGGAGCATAGGAGGAGCATCAGAGTTGGGGAATCAGAGGCGGGGAATCAGATATGGGGAAACAGAGGCGGGGAATCAGAGGCCGGGAATCAGATATGGGGATACAGAGGCGGGGTATCCGAGGCGGGGAAACAGAGGCGGGGAATCAGATATGGGGAATCAGAGGTGGGGAATCAGAGGTTGGGAATCAGAGGCAGGGAATCAGAGGCTTGGAATCAGATGCAGGGAATCAGATGCGGGGAATCAGAGGCGGGGAATCAGAGCTGGGGAATCAGAGGTGGGGAATCAGATTTGGGGAATCTGAGGCGGGGACTTAGATATTGGGAAACAGAGGCGGGGAATCAGAGGCGGGGAAACCCAGGCGGGGAATCAGAAATGGGGAATCAGAGGTGGGGAATCAGAGGCAAGGAATCAGATGTGCGGAATCAGAGATGGGGAATCAGAGGCAGGGAATCAGAATCAGAAGCAGGGAATCAGAGGCCGGGAATCAGAGGCCGGAATCAGATGCTGGGAATCAGAGGCCTGGAATCAGAGGCGGGGAATCAGAGGCAGGGAATCACATGCGGGGAATCAGAGGCGGGGAATCAGAGCTGGGGAATCAGAGGCGGGGTATTAGAGTTGGGGAATCAGAGGCGGGGAATCAGATATGGGGAAACAGAGGTGGGGAATCAGAGGCGGGGAAACAGAGGCAGGGAATCAGATATGGGGAATCAGAGGCGGGGAATCAGAGGTGGGGAATCATAGGCAGGGAATCGGATGTGCGGAATCAGAGATGGGGAATCAGAGGCCGGGAATCAGAGGTGGTGAATCAGAGATGGGGAATCAGAGGCGGGGAATCAGAGGCAGGGAATCAGACGCGGGGAATCAGAGGTGGGCAATCAGAGGCGGGGAATCAGATATGGGGAATCAGAGGCGGGGAATCAGAGGCGGGGAAACAGAGGCGGGGAATCAGATATGGGGAATCAGAGGTGGGGCATCAGAGGTTGTGAATCACAGATGGGGAATCAGAGGCGGGGAATCAGAGGCAGGGAATCAGACGCGGGGAATCAGAGGCGGGGATTCAGAGCTGGGGAATCAGAGGCAGGGAATCAGACACGGGGAATCAGAGGCGGGGAATCAGAGGCGGGGAATCAGAGGCGGGGAATCAGAGGCAGGGAATCGGATGCCGGGAATCAGATGCTGGGAATAAGAGGCCGGGAATCAGAGGTGGGGAATCAGAGTCCGGGAATCAGAGATGGGGATTCAGAGGCGGGGAATGAGATATGGAGAATCAGAGGCGGGGAATCAGAGGCGGGGAAACAGAGGTGGGGAATCAGATATGGGGAATCAGAGGTGGCGAATCAAAGGCGGTGAATCAGAGCTGGCGAATCAGAGGCGGGGAATCAGAGGTGGGCAATCAGAGCCGGGGAATCAGATATGGGGAATCAGAGGCGGGGAATCAGAGGCGGGGAAACAGAGGCGGGGAATCAGATATGGGGAATCAGAGGTGGGGAATCAGAGGTTGTGAATCAGAGGGAGGGAATCAGACGCGGGGAATCAGAGGCGGGGATTCAGAGCTGGGGAATCAGAGGCGGGGAATCAGAGTTGTGGAATCAGAGGCAGGGAATCAATTATGGGGAATCAGAGGCGGGGAATCAGAGGCGGAGAAACAGAGGTGGGGAATCAGATATGGGGAATCAGAGGTGGGGAATCAGGGGCAGGGAATCAGTGGCAGGGAATCAGAGGCGGGGAATCTGAGGCGGGGAATCAGAGGCAGGGAATCAGATACGGGGAATCAGAGGCGGGGAATCAGAGATGGCGAATCAGAGGTGGGGAATCAGAGGCAGGGAATCGGACGCCGGGAATCAGAGGCGCGGAATCAGAGCTGGGGAATCAGAGGCGGGGAATCAGAGTTGGGGAATCAGAGGCGGGGAATCAGATATGGGGAAATAGAGGCGGGGAATCAGATATGGGGAATCAGAGGTGTGGAATCAGAGGTTGGGAATCAGAGGCAGGGAATCAGAGGCGGGGAAACAGAGGCGGGGAATCAGATATGGGGAATCAGAGGTGGCGAATCAAAGGCGGTGAAACAGAGATGGGGAATCAGGGCAGGGAATCAGAGGCAGGGAATCAGAGCTGGGGAAACAGAGGCGGGGAATCAGATATGGGGAATCAGAGGTGGGGAATCAGGGGCGGGGAATCAGTGGCAGGGTATCAGAGCTGGGGAATCAGAGGTGGGGAATCAGAGCTGGGGAAACAGAGGCGTGGAATCAGATATGGGGAATCAGAGGTGGGGAATCAGGGGCGGGGAATCAGTGGCAGGGAATCAGAGGCCGGGAATAAAAGGCGGGGAATCAGAGCTGGGGAATCAGAGGCGGGGAATCAGAGTTGGGGAATCAGAGGAGGGGAATCAGATATGGGGAAACAGAGGCCGGGAATCAGAGGCAGGGAAACAGAGGCGGGGAATCAGATATGGGGAATCAGAGGTGGGGCATCAGAGGTTGTGAATCACAGATGGGGATTCAGAGGCGGGGAATCAGAGGCAGGGAATCAGACGCGGGGAATCAGAGGCGGGGATTCAGAGCTGGGGAATCAGAGGCAGGGAATCAGACACGGGGAATCAGAGGCGGGGAATCAGAGGCGGGGAATCAGAGGCGGGGAATCAGAGGCAGGGAATCGGATGCTGGGAATCAGAGGCGGGAAATCAGAGCTGGGGAATCAGAGGCGGGGAATCAGAGTTGGGGAATCAGAGGCGGCGAAGCAGATATGGGGAAATAGAGGCGGGGAATCAGATATGGGGAATCAGAGGCGGGGAATCAGATATGGGGAATCAGAGGCTGGGAATCAGAGGGGGGGAAACAGAGGCGGGGAATAAGATATGGGGAATCAGATGTGGGGAATCAGGGGCGGGGAATCAGTGGCAGGGAATCAGAGGCGGGGAATCAGAGGCGGGGAATCAAACGAAGGGAATCAGACACGGGGAATCAGAGGTGGGGAATCAGAGATGGGGAATCAGAGGCGGGGAATCACAGGCAGGGAATCAGACGCGGGGAATCAGAGGCGGGGAATCAGAGCTGGGGAATCAGAGGTGGGGAATCAGAGTCGGGGAGTCAGAGGCAGGGAATCGGTTGTGCGGAATCAGAGATGGGGAATCAGATGTGGGGAATCAGAGGCAGTGAATCAGATGGGGAATCAGAGGCGGGGAATCAGAGGCAAGAAATCAGACGGGGATTCAGAGGCTGGGAATCAGACGGGGGGAATCAAAGGCGGGGAATCAGAGCTGGTGAATCAGAGGCAGGGAATCAGAGTTGGGGATTCAGAGGCGGGGAATCAGATATGGGGAAACAGAGGCGGGGAATGAGAGGCGGGCAAGCAGAGGCGGGGAATTAGATATGGGGAATCAGAGTTGGGGAATCAGAGGTGGTGAATCAGAGATGGGGAATCACAGGCGGGGAATCAGAGGCAGCGAATAGAACGCGGGGAATCAGAGGCAGGGAATCAGAGCTGGGGAATCAGAGGCGGGGAATCAGATATGGGGAAACAGAGGCGGGGAATCAGA
Organism: Narcine bancroftii; assembly: GCF_036971445.1. Classification (NCBI taxonomy): domain Eukaryota; kingdom Metazoa; phylum Chordata; class Chondrichthyes; order Torpediniformes; family Narcinidae; genus Narcine; species Narcine bancroftii. The sequence continues at coordinate 3,869,254 of NW_027211883.1, forward strand.
GGCGGGGAAACAGAGGCGGGGAATCAGACATGGGGAATCGGATGCGGGGAATCAGAGGCGGGGAATCAGAGCTGGGGAATCAGAGGCGGGGAATCAGAGTTGGGGCATCAGAGGTCGGGAATTAGATATGGGGAAACAGAGGCGGGGAATCAGAGGCGGGGAAACAGAGGCGGGGAATCAGATATGGGGAATCAGAGGTGGGGAATCAGAGGCAGGGAATCAGATGTGCGGAATCAGAGATGGGGAATCAGAGGCAGGGAATCAGAATCAGAAGCGGAGAATCAGAGGCCGGGAATCAGAGGCCGGGAATCAGATGCTGGGAATAAGAGGCCGGGAATCAGAGGTGGGGAATCAGAGTCCGGGAATCAGAGATGGGGATTCAGAGGCGGGGAATCAGAGGCGGGGAAACAGAGGTGGGGAATCAGAGGCGGGGAAACAGAGGTGGGGAATCAGATATGGGGAATCAGAGGTGGCGAATCAAAGGCGGTGAATCAGAGATGGGGAATCAGAGGCGGGGAATCAGAGGCAGGGAATCAGATGCGGGGATTCAGAGGCGGGGAATCAGAGCTGGCGAATCAGAGGCGGGGAATCAGAGGTGGGCAATCAGAGCCGGGGAATCAGATATGGGGAATCAGAGGCGGGGAATCAGAGGCGGGGAAACAGAGGCGGGGAATCAGATATGGGGAATCAGAGGCAGGGATTCAGAGCTGGGGAATCAGAGGCGGGGAATCAGAGGCAGGGATTCAGAGCTGGGGAATCAGAGGCGGGGAATCAGAGGCAGGGATTCAGAGCTGGGGAATCAGAGGCGGGGAATCAGAGTTGTGGAATCAGAGGCAGGGAATCAGATATGGGGAATCAGAGGCGGGGAATCAGAGGCGGAGAAACAGAGGCGGGGAATCAGATATGGGGAATCAGAGGTGGGGAATCAGGGGCAGGGAATCAGTGGCAGGGAATCAGAGGCGTGGAATCTGAGGCGGGGAATCAGAGGCAGGGAATCAGACACGGGGAATCAGAGGCGGGGAATCAGAGATGGCGAATCAGAGGCGGGGAATCAGAGGCAGGGAATCGGACGCCGGGAATCAGAGGCGGGGAATCAGAGCTGGGGAATCAGAGGCGGGGAATCAGAGTTGGGGAATCAGAGGCGGGGAATCAGATATGGGGAAATAGAGGTGGGGAATCAGATATGGGGAATCAGAGGTGTGAAATCAGAGGTTGGGAATCAGAGGCAGGGAATCAGAGGCGGGGATACAGAGGCGGGGAATCAGATATGGGGAATCAGAGGTGGCGAATCAAAGGCGGTGAAACAGAGATGGGGAATCAGGGCAGGGAATCAGAGGCAGGGAATCAGAGCTGGGGAAACAGAGGCGGGGAATCAGATATGGGGAATCAGAGGTGGGGAATCAGGGGCGGGGAATCAGTGGCAGGGAATCAGAGCTGGGGAATCAGAGGTGGGGAATCAGAGCTGGGGAAACAGAGGCGGGGAATCAGATATGGGGAATCAGAGGTGGGGAATCAGGGGCGGGGAATCAGTGGCAGGGAATCAGAGGCCGGGAATAAAAGGCGGGGAATCAGAGCTGGGGAATCAGAGGCGGGGAATCAGAGTTGGGGAATCAGAGGAGGGGAATCAGATATGGGGAAACAGAGGCCGGGAATCAGAGGCAGGGAAACAGAGGCGGGGAATCAGATATGGGGAATTAGAGGTGGGGAATTAGAGGTTGCGTATCAGAGACGGGGTATCAGAGGCGGGGAATCAGAGGCAGGGAATCGGATGTGCGGAATCAGAGATGGGGAATCAGAGGTGGGGATTCAGAGGTGGTGAATCAGAGAAGGGGAATCAGAGGCTGTGAATCAGAGGCAGGGAATCAGACGCAGTGAATCAGAGGCGGGGAATCATAGCTTGCGAATTAGAGGAGGGGAATCAGAGTTGGGGAATCAGAGGCGGGGAATCAGATATGGGGAAACAGAGGCGGGGAATCAGAGGCGGGGAAACAGAGGCGGGGAATCAGATATGGGGAATCAGAGGTGGGGAATCAGAGGCAGGGAATCAGATGTGCGGAATCAGAGATGGGGAATCAGAGGCAGGGAATCAGAATCAGAAGCAGGGAATCAGTGGCAGGGAATCAGAGGCCGGGAATAAAAGGCGGGGAATCAGAGGCAGGGAATCGGATGTGCGGAATCAGAGATGGGGAATCAGAGGTGGGGATTCAGAGGTGGTGAATCAGAGAAGGGGAATCAGAGGCAGGGAATCAGAGGCAGGGAATCAGATGCAGGGAATCAGAGGCGGGGAATCATAGCTGGCGAATTAGAGGAGGGGAATCAGAGTTGGGGAATCAGAGGCGGGGAATCAGATATGGGGAAACAGAGGCGGGGAATCAGAGGTGGGGAAACAGAGGCGGGGAATCAGAGATGGGGAATCAGAGGTGGGGAATCAGGGGCAGGGAATCAGTGGCAGGGAATCAGACGCGGGGATTCAGAGGCGGGGAATCAGAGGCGTGGAAACAGATGCGGGGAATCAGAGGCAGGGAATCGGATGTGCGGAATCAGAGATGGGGAATCAGAGGTGGGGATTCAGAGGTGGTGAATCAGAGAAGGGGAATCAGAGGCTGGGAATCAGAGGCAGGGAATCAGACGCAGGGAATAAGAGGCGGGGAATCATAGCTGGCGAATTAGAGGAGGGGAATCAGAGTTGGGGAATCAGAGGCGGGGAATCATATATGGGGAATCAGAGGTGGGGAATCAGGGGCAGGGAATCAGTGGCAGGGAATCAGAGGCGGGGAATCATAGCTGGCGAATTAGAGGAAGGGAATCAGAGTTGGGGAAACAGAGGCGGGGAATCAGATATGGGGAATCAGAGGTGGGGAATCAGGGGCAGGGAATCAGTGGCAGGGAATCAGACGCGGGGAATCAGAGGCGGGGAATCAGAGGCAGGGAATCAGACACGGGGAATCAGAGGCGGGGAATCAGAGATGGGGAATCAGAGGCGGGGAATCAGAGGCAGGGAATCAGTGGCCGGGAATCAGATGCTGGGAATAAGAGGCCGGGAATCAGAGGTGGGGAAACAGAAGCGGGGAATCAGATATGGGGAATCAGAGGTGGGGAATCAGGGGCGGGGAATCAGTGGCAGGGAATCAGAGGCCGGGAATAAAAGACGGGGAATCAAAGCTGGGGAATCAGAGGCGGGGAATCAGAGTTGGGGAATCAGAGGAGGGGAATCAGATATGGGGAAACAGAGGCCGGGAATCAGAGGCAGGGAAACAGAGGCGGGGAATCAGATATGGGGAATCAGAGGTGGGGAATTAGAGGTTGCGAATCAGAGGCGGGGAATCAGAGGCGGGGAATCAGAGGCAGGGAATCGGATGTGCGGAATCAGAGATGGGGAATCAGAGGTGGGGATTCAGAGGTGGTGAATCAGAGAAGGGGAATCAGAGGCTGGGAATCAGAGGCATGGAATCAGACGCAGGGAATCAGAGGCGGGGAATCATAGCTGGCGAATTAGAGGAGGGGAATCAGAGTTGGGGAATCAGAGGCGGGGAATCAGATATGGGGAAACTGAGGCGGGGAATCAGAGGCGGGGAATCAGATGTGCGGAATCAGAGATGGGGAATCAGAGGCAGGGAATCAGAATCAGAAGCAGGGAATCAGAGGCCTGGAATCAGAGGCGGGGAATCAGAGGCAGGGAATCAGATGCGGGGAATCAGAGGCGGGGAATCAGAGCTGGGGAATCAGAGGCAGGGTATTAGAGTTGGGGAATCAGAGGCGGGGAATCAGATATGGGGAAACAGAGGTGGGGAATCAGAGGCGGGGAAACAGAGGCAGGGAATCAGATATGGGGAATCAGAGGCGGGGAATCAGAGGTGGGGAATCATAGGCAGGGAATCGGATGTGCGGAATCAGAGATGGGTTGTCAGAGGTGGGGAATCAGAGGTGGTGAGTCAGAGATGGGGAATCAGAGGCGGGGAATCAGAGGCAGGGAATCAGAAACGGGGAATCAGAGGCGGGAAATCATAACTGGCGAATCAGAGGAGGGGAATCAGTGGTGGGGAATCAGAGGCGGGGAATCAGATATGGTGAATCAGAGGTGGGGAATCAGAGGCGGGGAAACAGAGGCCGGGAATCAGATATGTTGTATCAGAGGTGGGGAATCAGAGGCGGGAAATCAGAGCTGGGGAATCAGAGGCGGGGAAATCAGAGTTGGGGAATCAGAGTCCGGGAATCAGAGTTGGGGAATCAGAGTCCGGGATTCAGAGATGGGGAATCAGAGGCGGGGAATCAAATATGGGGAATAAGAGGCGGGGAATCAGAGGCGGGGAAACAGAGGCGGTGAATCAGATATGGGCAATCAGAGGTGGCGAATCAGAGGTAGAGAATCAGAGATGGGGAAGCAGAGATGGGGAATCAGAGGCGGGAAATCAGAGCTGGGGAATCAGAGGCGGGGAATCAGAGTTGGGGAATCAGAGTCCGGGAATCAGAGATGGGGAATCAGAGGCGGGGAATCAAATATGGGGAATCAGAGGCGGGGAATCAGAGGCGGGGAAACAGAGGCGGTGAATCAGATATGGGGAATCAGAGGTGGCGAATCAGAGGTTGAGAATCAGAGATGGGGAAGCAGAGGTGGGGAATCAGATGTGATGAATTAGAGATGGGGAATCAGAGGCGGGGTATCAGAGGCGGCCAATCAGAGGCGGGGAATCAGAGGCGTGGAATCAGATATGGGAAATCAGAGGTGGGGAATCAGAGGCGGGGAAACAGAGGCGGGGAATCAGATATGGGGTATCAGAGGTGGGGAATCAGGGGCGGGGAATCAGTGGCAGGGAATCAGAGGAGGGGATTCAGAGGCGGGGAATCAGAGGCAGGGAATCAGACACTGGGAATCAGAGGCGGTGAATCAGGGATGGGGAATGAGAGGCCGGGAAACAGAGGTGGGGAATCAGAGACCGGGAATCAGAGATGGGGAATCAGAGGTGGGGAATCAGATATGGGGAATCAGAGGCGGGGAATCAGAAGCAGGGAAACAGAGGCGGTGAATCAGATATTCGGAATCAGAGGTTGCAAATCAGAGGTAGAGAATCAGAGATGGGGAAGCAGAGGTGGGGAATCAGATGTGATGAATTAGAGATGGGGAATCAGAGGCGGGGTATCAGAGGTGCCAATCAGAGGCGGTGAAACAGAGGCGGTGAATCAGATATGGGGAAACAGAGGCGGGGAATCAGAGGCAGGGAAACAGAGGCGGGGAATAAGATATGGGGATTCAGAGGTGGGGAATAACAGGTTGCGAATGAGAGGCAGGGAATCAGAGGCGGGGAATCAGAGGCGGGGAATCAGAGGCAGGGAATCGGATGTGCAGAATCAGAGATGGGGAATCAGAGGTGGGGAATCAGAGGTGGTGAATCAGAGATGGGGAATCAAAGGCGTGGAATCAGAGGCAGGGTCAGACACGGGAAATCAGAGGCGGGGAATCAGATGCGGGGAACCAGAGGAGGGGAATCATAGCTGGCGAATCAGAGGCGGGGAATCAGAGGTGGGGAATCATTGGCGGGGAATCAGATATGGGGAATCAGAGGTGGGGAATCAGAGGCGGGGAAACAGAGGCGGGGAATCAGATATGTTGGATCAGAGGTGGGGAATCAGAGGCGGGGAATCAGAGCTGGGGAATCAGAGGCGGGGAATCAGAGGAGGGGATTCAGAGGCGGGGAATCAGAGGCAGGGAATCAGACACTGGGAGTCAGAGGCGGTGAATCAGGGATTGGGAATCAGAGGCCGGGAAACAGAGGTGGGGAATCAGAGACCGGGAATCAGAGATGGGGAATCAGAGGCGGGGAATCAGATATGGGGAATCAGAGGCGGGGAATCAGAGGCAGGGAAACAGAGGCGGTGAGTCAGAGATGGGGAATCAGAGGCGGGGAATCAGAGGCAGGGAATCAGAAACGGGGAATCAGAGGCGGGCAATCATAACTGGCGAATCAGAGGAGGGGAATCAGTGGTGGGGAATCAGAGGCGGGGAATCAGATATGGTGAATCAGAGGTGGGGAATCAGAGGCGGGGAAACAGAGGCCGGGAATCAGATATGTTGTATCAGAGGTGGGGAATCAGAGGCGGGAAATCAGAGCTGGGGAATCAGAGGCGGGGAAATCAGAGTTGGGGAATCAGAGTCCGGGAATCAGAGATGGAAAATCAGAGGAGGGGAATCAAATATGGGGAATCAGAGGCGGGGAATCAGAGTTGGGGAATCAGAGTCCGGGAATCAGAGATGGGGAATCAGAGGCGGGGAATCAAATATGGTGAATCAGAGGCGGGGAATCAGAGTTGGGGAATCAGAGTCCGGGAATCAGAGGAGGGGAATCATAGCTGGCGAATCAGAGGCGGGGAATCAGAGGTGGTGAATCATAGGCGGGGAATCAGATATGGGGAATCAGAGGTGGGGAATCAGAGGCGGGGAAACAGAGGCGGGGAATCAGAAATGTTGGATCAGAGGTGGGGAATCAGAGGCAGGGAATCAGAGCTGGGGAATCAGAGGCGGGGAATCAGAGTTGGGGAATCAGAGGCAGGGAATCAGATATGGGGAATCAGAGGTGGGGAATCAGAGGCGTGGAAACAGAGGCGGGGAATCAGATATAGGGTATCAGAGGTGGGGAATCAGGGGCGGGGAATCAGTGGCAGGGAATCAGAGGAGGGGATTCAGAGGCGGGGAATCAGAGGCAGGGAATCAGACACTTGTAGTCAGAGGCGGTGAATCAGGGATTGGGAATCAGACGCCGGGAAACAGAGGTGGGGAATCAGAGACCGGGAATCAGAGATGGGGAATCAGAGGCGGGGAATCAGATATGGGGAATCAGAGGCGGGGAATCAGAGGCAGGGAAACAGAGGCGGTGAATCAGATATTGGGAATCAGAGGTGGCGAATCAGAGGTAGAGAATCGGAGATGGGGAAGCAGAGGTGGGGAATCAGATGTGATGAATTAGAGATGGGGAATCAGAGGCGGGGTATCAGAGGTGCCAATCAGAGGCGGGGAAACAGAGGCGGGGAATCAGATATGGGGAATCAGAGGTGGGGAATAAGAGGTTGCGAATCAGAGGCAGGGAATCAGAGGCGGGGAATCAGAGGCGGGGAATCAGAGGCAGGGAATCGGATGTGCGGAATCAGAGATGGGGTATCAGAGGTGGGGAATCAGAGGTGGTGAGTCAGACATGGGGAATCAGAGGCGGGGAATCAGAGGCAGGGAATCAGAAACGGGGAATCAGAGGCGGGCAATCATAACTGGCGAATCAGAGGAGGGGAATCAGTGGTGGGGAATCAGAGGCGGGGAATCAGATATGGTGAATCAGAGGTGGGGAATCAGAGGCGGGGAAACAGAGGCCGGGAATCAGATATGTTGTATCACAGGTGGGGAATCAGAGGCGGGAAATCAGAGCTGGGGATTCAGAGGCGGGGAAATCAGAGTTGGGGAATCAGAGTCCGGGAATCAGAGATGGGAAATCAGAGGAGGGGAATCAAATATGGGGAATCAGAGGCGGGGAATCAGAGTTGGGGACTGAGTCCGGGAATCAGAGATGGGGAATCAGAGGCGGGGAATCAAATATGGGGAATCAGAGGCGGGGAATCAGATGCGGGGAAACAGAGGCGGTGAATCAGATATGGGCAATCAGAGGTGGCGAATCAGAGGTAGAGAATCAGAGATGGGGAAGCAGAGGTGGGGAATCAGATGTGATGAATTAGAGATGGGGAATCAGAGGCGGGGTATCAGAGGCGGGGAATCAGAGTTGGGGAATCAGAAAAGGGGAATCAGATATGGGGAAACAGAGGCCGGGAATCAGAGGCAGGGAAACAGAGGCGGGGAATCAGATATGGGGAATCAGAGGTAGGGAATTAGAGGTTGCGAATCAGAGGCAGGGAATCAGAGGCGGGGAATCAGAGGCGGGGAATCAGAGGCAGGGAATCGGATGAGCGGAATCAGAGGTGGGGAATCAGAGGTGGAGAATCAGAGAAGGGGAATCAGAGGCGGGGAATCAGATGCAGGGAATCAGATGCAGGGAATCAGAGGCGGGGAATCATAGCTGGCGAATCAGAGGAAGGGAATCAGAGTTGGGGAATCAGAAGCGGGGAATCAGATATGGGGAAACAGAGGCGGGGAATCAGAGGCGGGGAAACAGAGGCGGGGAATCAGATATGGGGATTCAGAGGTGGGGAATCAGAGGTTGGGAATCAGTGGCAGGGAATCAGAGGCGGGGAATCAGAGGCAGGGAATCAGATGCGGGGAATCAGAGGCAGGGAATCAGAGCTGGGGAATCAGAGGCGAGGAATCAGAGTTGGGGAATCAGAGGCGTGGAATTAGATATGGCGAAACAGAGGAGGGGAATCAGAGGCGGGGAAACAGAGGCAGGGAATCAGATATGGGGAATCAGAGGCGGGGAATCAGAGGTGGGGAATCATAGGCAGGGAATTGGATGTGCGGAATCAGAGATGGGTTGTCAGAGGTGGGGAATCAGAGGTGGTGAGTCAGAGATGGGGAATCAGAGGCGGGGAATCAGAGGCAGGGAATCAGAAACGGGGAATCAGAGGCGGGCAATCATAACTGGCGAATCAGAGGAGGGGAAATCAGAGTTGGGGAATCAGAGTCCGGGAATCAGAGATGGGAAATCAGAGGAGGGGAATCAAATATGGGGAATCAGAGGCGGGGAATCAGAGTTGGGGAATCAGAGTCCGGGAATCAGAGATGGGGAATCAGAGGCGGGGAATCAAATATGGGGAATAAGAGGCGGGGAATCAGAGGCGGGGAAACAGAGGCGGTGAATCAGATATGGGCAATCAGAGGTGGCGAATCAGAGGTAGAGAATCAGAGATGGGGAAGCAGAGATGGGGAATCAGAGGCGGGAAATCAGAGCTGGGGAATCAGAGGCGGGGAATCAGAGTTGGGGAATCAGAGTCCGGGAATCAGAGATGGGGAATCAGAGGCGGGGAATCAAATATGGGGAATCAGAGGCGGGGAATCAGAGGCGGGGAAACAGAGGCTGTGAATCAGATATGGGGAATCAGAGGTGGCGAATCAGAGGTTGAGAATCAGAGATGTGGAAGCAGAGGTGGGGAATCAGATGTGATGAATTAGAGATGGGGAATCAGAGGCGGGGTATCAGAGGCGGCCAATCAGAGGCGGGGAATCAGAGGCGTGGAATCAGATATGGGAAATCAGAGGTGGGGAATCAGAGGCGGGGAAACAGAGGCGGGGAATCAGATATGGGGTATCAGAGGTGGGGAATCAGGGGCGAGGAATCAGTGGCAGGGAATCAGAGGAGGGGATTCAGAGGCGGGGAATCAGAGGCAGGGAATCAGACACTGGGAATCAGAGGCGGTGAATCAGGGATGGGGAATGAGAGGCCGGGAAACAGAGGTGGGGTATCAGAGACCGGGAATCAGAGATGGGGAATCAGAGGCGGGGAATCAGATATGGGGAATCAGAGGCGGGGAATCAGAAGCGGGGAAACAGAGGCGGTGAATCAGATATTCGGAATCAGAGGTTGCGAATCAGAGGTAGAGAATCAGAGATGGGGAAGCAGAGGTGGGGAATCAGATGTGATGAATTAGAGATGGGGAATCAGAGGCGGGGTATCAGAGGTGCCAATCAGAGGCGGTGAAACAGAGGCGGGGAATCAGATATGGGGAAACAGAGGCGGGGAATCAGAGGCAGGGAAACAGAGGCGGGGAATCAGATATGGGGATTCAGAGGTGGGGAATAACAGGTTGCGAATCAGAGGCAGGGAATCAGAGGCGGGGAATAAGAGGCGGGGAATCAGAGGCAGGGAATCGGATGTGCAGAATCAGAGATGGGGAATCAGAGGTGGGGAATCAGAGGTGGTGAATCAGAGATGGGGAATCAAAGGCGTGGAATCAGAGGCAGGGTCAGACACGGGGAATCAGAGGCGGGGAATCAGATGCGGGGAACCAGAGGAGGGGAATCATAGCTGGCGAATCAGAGGCGGGGAATCAGAGGTGGGGAATCATAGGCGGGGAATCAGATATGGGGAATCAGAGGTGGGGAATCAGAGGCGGGGAAACAGAGGCGGGGAATCAGATATGTTGGATCAGAGGTGGGGAATCAGAGGCGGGGAATCAGAGCTGGGGAATCAGAGGCGGGGAATCAGAGTTGGGGAATCAGAGGCAGGGAATCAGATATGGGGAATCAGAGGTGGGGAATCAGAGGCGGGGTAACAGAGGCGGGGAATCAGATATGGGGTATCAGAGGTGGGGAATCAGGGGCGGGGAATCAGTGGCAGGGAATCAGAGGAGGGGATTCAGAGGCGGGGAATCAGAGGCAGGGAATCAGACACTGGGAGTCAGAGGCGGTGAATCAGGGATTGGGAATCAGAGGCCGGGAAACAGAGGTGGGGAATCAGAGACCGGGAATCAGAGATGGGGAATCAGAGGCGGGGAATCAGATATGGGGAATCAGAGGCGGGGAATCAGAGGCAGGGAAACAGAGGTGGTGAGTCAGAGATGGGGAATCAGAGGCGGGGAATCAGAGGCAGGGAATCAGAAACGGGGAATCAGAGGCGGGCAATCATAACTGGCGAATCAGAGGAGGGGAATCAGTGGTGGGGAATCAGAGGGGGGAATCAGATATTGTGAATCAGAGGTGGGGAATCAGAGGCGGGGAAACAGAGGCCGGGAATCAGATATGTTGTATCAGAGGTGGGGAATCAGAGGCGGGAAATCAGAGCTGGGGAATCAGAGGCGGGGAAATCAGAGTTGGGGAATCAGAGTCCGGGAATCAGAGATGGGAAATCAGAGGAGGGGAATCAAATATGGGGAATCAGAGGCGGGGAATCAGAGTTGGGGAATCAGAGTCCGGGAATCAGAGATGGGGAATCAGAGGCGGGGAATCAAATATGGGGAATCAGAGACGGGGAATCAGAGTTGGGGAATCAGAGTCCGGGAATCAGAGGAGGGGAATCATAGCTGGCGAATCAGAGGCGGGGAATCAGAGGTGGGGAATCATAGGCGGGGAATCAGATATGGGGAATCAGAGGTGGGGAATCAGAGGCGGGGAAACAGAGGCGGGGAATCAGATATGTTGGATCAGATGTGGGGAATCAGAGGCAGGGAATCAGAGCTGGGGAAACAGAGGCCGGGAATCAGAGGCAGGGAATCAGAGGCAGGGAATCAGATATGGGGAATCAGAGGTGGGGAATTAGAGGTTGCGAATCAGAGGCAGGGAATCAGAGGCGGGGAATCAGAGGCGGGGAATCAGAGGCAGGGAATCGGATGAGCGGAATCAGAGGTGGGGAATCAGAGGTGGAGAATCAGAGAAGGGGAGTCAGAGGCGGGGAATCAGATGCAGGGAATCAGATGCAGGGAATCAGAGGCGGGGAATCATAGCTGGCGAATCAGAGGAGGGGAATCAGAGTTGGGGAATCAGAAGCGGGGAATCAGATATGGGGAAACAGAGGCGGGGAATCAGAGGCGGGGAAACAGAGGCGGGGAATCAGATATGGGGATTCAGAGGTGGGGAATCAGAGGTTGGGAATCAGTGGCAGGGAATCAGAGGCGGGGAATCAGAGGCAGGGAATCAGATACGGGGAATCAGAGGCAGGGAATCAGAGCTGGGGAATCAGAGGCGGGGAATCAGAGTTGGGGAATCAGAGGCGTGGAATTAGATATGGCGAAACAGAGGAGGGGAATCAGAGGCGGGGAAACAGAGGCAGGGAATCAGATATGGGGAATCAGAGGCGGGGAATCAGAGGTGGGGAATCATAGGCAGGGAATTGGATGTGCGGAATCAGAGATGGGTTGTCAGAGGTGGGGAATCAGAGGTGGTGAGTCAGAGATGGGGAATCAGAGGCGGGGAATCAGAGGCAGGGAATCAGAAACGGGGAATCAGAGGCGGGCAATCATAACTGGCGAATCAGAGGAGGGGAATCAGTGGTGGGGAATCAGAGGCGGGGAATCAGATATGGTGAATCAGAGGTGGGGAATCAGAGGCGGGGAAACAGAGGCCGGGAATCAGATATGTTGTATCAGAGGTGGGGAATCAGAGGCGGGAAATCAGAGCTGGGGAATCAGAGGCGGGGAAATCAGAGTTGGGGAATCAGAGTCCGGGAATCAGAGATGGGAAATCAGAGGAGGGGAATCAAATATGGGGAATCAGAGGCGGGGAATCAGAGTTGGGGAATCAGAGTCCGGGAATCAGAGATGGGGAATCAGAGGCGGGGAATCAAATATGGGGAATAAGAGGCGGGGAATCAGAGGCGGGGAAACAGAGGCGGTGAATCAGATATGGGCAATCAGAGGTGGCGAATCAGAGGTAGAGAATCAGAGATGGGGAAGCAGAGATGGGGAATCAGAGGCGGGAAATCAGAGCTGGGGAATCAGAGGCGGGGAATCAGAGTTGGGGAATCAGAGTCCGGGAATCAGAGATGGGGAATCAGAGGCGGGGAATCAAATATGGGGAATCAGAGGCGGGGAATCAGAGGCGGGGAAACAGAGGCGGTGAATCAGATATGGGGAATCAGAGGTGGCGAATCAGAGGTTGAGAATCAGAGATGGGGAAGCAGAGGTGGGGAATCAGATGTGATGAATTAGAGATGGGGAATCAGAGGCGGGGTATCAGAGGCGGCCAATCAGAGGCGGGGAATCAGAGGCGTGGAATCAGATATGGGAAATCAGAGGTGGGGAATCAGAGGCGGGGAAACAGAGGCGGGGAATCAGATATGGGGTATCAGAGGTGGGGAATCAGGGGCAAGGAATCAGTGGCAGGGAATCAGAGGAGGGGATTCAGAGGCGGGGAATCAGAGGCAGGGAATCAGACACTGGGAATCAGAGGCGGTGAATCAGGGATGGGGAATGAGAGGCCGGGAAACAGAGGTGGGGAATCAGAGACCGGGAATCAGAGATGGGGAATCAGAGGCGGGGAATCAGATATGGGGAATCAGAGGCGGGGAATCAGAAGCGGGGAAACAGAGGCGGTGAATCAGATATTCGGAATCAGAGGTTGCGAATCAGAGGTAGAGAATCAGAGATGGGGAAGCAGAGGTGGGGAATCAGATGTGATGAATTAGAGATGGGGAATCAGAGGCGGGGTATCAGAGGTGCCAATCAGAGGCGGTGAAACAGAGGCGGGGAATCAGATATGGGGAAACAGAGGCGGGGAATCAGAGGCAGGGAAACAGAGGCGGGGAATCAGATATGGGGATTCAGAGGTGGGGAATAACAGGTTGCGAATCAGAGGCAGGGAATCAGAGGCGGGGAATCAGAGGCGGTGAATCAGAGGCAGGGAATCGGATGTGCAGAATCAGAGATGGGGAATCAGAGGTGGGGAATCAGAGGTGGTGAATCAGAGATGGGGAATCAAAGGCGTGGAATCAGAGGCAGGGTCAGACACGGGGAATCAGAGGCGGGGAATCAGATGCGGGGAACCAGAGGAGGGGAATCATAGCTGGCGAATCAGAGGCGGGGAATCAGAGGTGGGGAATCATAGGCGGGGAATCAGATATGGGGAATCAGAGGTGGGGAATCAGAGGCGGGGAAACAGAGGCGGGGAATCAGATATGTTGGATCAGAGGTGGGGAATCAGAGGCGGGGAATCAGAGCTGGGGAATCAGAGGCGGGGAATCAGAGTTGGGGAATCAGAGGCAGGGAATCAGATATGGGGAATCAGAGGTGGGGAATCAGAGGCGGGGAAACAGAGGCGGGGAATCAGATATGGGGTATCAGAGGTGGGGAATCAGGGGCGGGGAATCAGTGGCAGGGAATCAGAGGAGGGGATTCAGAGGCGGGGAATCAGAGGCAGGGAATCAGACACTGGGAGTCAGAGGCGGTGAATCAGGGATTGGGAATCAGAGGCCGGGAAACAGAGGTGGGGAATCAGAGACCGGGAATCAGAGATGGGGAATCAGAGGCGGGGAATCAGATATGGGGAATCAGAGGCGGGGAATCAGAGGCAGGGAAACAGAGGTGGTGAGTCAGAGATGGGGAATCAGAGGCGGGGAATCAGAGGCAGGGAATCAGAAACGGGGAATCAGAGGCGGGCAATCATAACTGGCGAATCAGAGGAGGGGAATCAGTGGTGGGGAATCAGAGGCGGGGAATCAGATATGGTGAATCAGAGGTGGGGAATCAGAGGCGGGGAAACAGAGGCCGGGAATCAGAGGCGGGGAAATCAGAGTTGGGGAATCAGAGTCCGGGAATCAGAGATGGGAAATCAGAGGAGGGGAATCAAATATGGGGAATCAGAGGCGGGGAATCAGAGTTGGGGAATCATTGTCCGGGAATCAGAGATGGGGAATCAGAGGCGGGGAATCAAATATGGGGAATCAGAGACGGGGAATCAGAGTTGGGGAATCAGAGTCCGGGAATCAGAGGAGGGGAATCATAGCTGGCGAATCAGAGGCGGGGAATCAGAGGTGGGGAATCATAGGCGGGGAATCAGATATGGGGAATCAGAGGTGGGGAATCAGAGGCGGGGAAACAGAGGCGGGGAATCAGATATGTTGGATCAGAGGTGGGGAATCAGAGGCAGGGAATCAGAGCTGGGGAATCAGAGGCGGGGAATCAGAGTTGGGGAATCAGAGGCAGGGAATCAGATATGGGGAATCAGAGGTGGGGAATCCGAGGCGGGGAAACAGAGGCGGGGAATCAGATATAGGGTATCAGAGATGGGGAATCAGGGGCGGGGAATCAGTGGCAGGGAATCAGAGGAGGGGATTCAGAGGCGGGGAATCAGAGGCAGGGAATCAGACACTGGGAGTCAGAGGCGGTGAATCAGGGATTGGGAATCAGACGCCGGGAAACAGAGGTGGGGAATCAGAGACCGGGAATCAGAGATGGGGAATCAGAGGCGGGGAATCAGATATGGGGAATCAGAGGCGGGGAATCAGAGGCAGGGAAACAGAGGCGGTGAATCAGATATTGGGAATCAGAGGTGGCGAATCAGAGGTAGAGAATCGGAGATGGGGAAGCAGAGGTGGGGAATCAGATGTGATGAATTAGAGATGGGGAATCAGAGGCGGGGTATCAGAGGTGCCAATCAGAGGCGGGGAAACAGAGGCGGGGAATCAGATATGGGGAACCAGAGGTGGGGAATAAGAGGTTGCGAATCAGAGGCAGGGAATCAGAGGCGGGGAATCAGAGGCGGGGAATCAGAGGCAGGGAATCGGATGTGCGGAATCAGAGATGGGGTATCAGAGGTGGGGAATCAGAGGTGGTGAGTCAGACATGGGGAATCAGAGGCGGGGAATCAGAGGCAGGGAATCAGAAACGGGGAATCAGAGGCGGGCAATCATAACTGGCGAATCAGAGGAGGGGAATCAGTGGTGGGGAATCAGAGGCGGGGAATCAGATATGGTGAATCAGAGGTGGGGAATCAGAGGCGGGGAAACAGAGGCCGGGAATCAGATATGTTGTATCACAGGTGGGGAATCAGAGGCGGGAAATCAGAGCTGGGGATTCAGAGGCGGGGAAATCAGAGTTGGGGAATCAGAGTCCGGGAATCAGAGATGGGAAATCAGAGGAGGGGAATCAAATATGGGGAATCAGAGGCGGGGAATCAGAGTTGGGGAATGAGTCCGGGAATCAGAGATGGGGAATCAGAGGCGGGGAATCAAATATGGGGAATCAGAGGCGGGGAATCAGATGCGGGGAAACAGAGGCGGTGAATCAGATATGGGCAATCAGAGGTGGCGAATCAGAGGTAGAGAATCAGAGATGGGGAAGCAGAGGTGGGGAATCAGATGTGATGAATTAGAGATGGGGAATCAGAGGCGGGGTATCAGAGGCGGGGAATCAGAGTTGGGGAATCAGAAAAGGGGAATCAGATATGGGGAAACAGAGGCCGGGAATCAGAGGCAGGGAAACAGAGGCGGGGAATCAGATATGGGGAATCAGAGGTAGGGAATTAGAGGTTGCGAATCAGAGGCAGGGAATCAGAGGCGCGGAATCAGAGGCGGGGAATCAGAGGCAGGGAATCGGATGAGCGGAATCAGAGGTGGGGAATCAGAGGTGGAGAATCAGAGAAGGGGAATCAGAGGCGGGGAATCAGATGCAGGGAATGAGATGCAGGGAATCAGAGGCGGGGAATCATAGCTGGCGAATCAGAGGAGGGGAATCAGAGTTGGGGAATCAGAAGCGGGGAATCAGATATGGGGATTCAGAGGTGGGGAATCAGAGGTTGGGAATCAGAGGCAGGGAATCAGAGGCGGGGAATCAGAGGCAGGGAATCAGATGCGGGGAATCAGAGGCAGGGAATCAGAGCTGGGGAATCAGAGGCGGGGAATCAGAGTTGGGGAATCAGAGGCGTGGAATTAGATATGGCGAAACAGAGGAGGGGAATCAGAGATGGGGAAACAGAGGCGGGGAATCAGATATGGGGAATCAGCGGTGGCGAATTAAAGGCGGTGTATCAGAGATGGTGAATCAGGGCAGGGAATCAGAGGCAGGGAATCAAACACGGGGAATCAGAGGCGGGGAATCAGAGCTGGGGAATCAGAGGCGGGGATTCAGAGTTGGGGAATCAGAGGCGGGGAAACAGAGGCGCGGAATCAGATATGGGGAATCAGAGGTGGGGAATTAGAGGTTGGGAATCAGAAGCAGGGAATCAGAGGCGGGGAATCAGAGGCGGGGAATCAGAGGCAGGGAATCCGAGGTGCGGAATCGGAGATGGGGAATCAGAGGCAGGGAATCAGAGGCGGGGAATCAGAGGCGGAGAATCAGAGGCCGGGAATCAGATATGGGGAAACAGAGGCGGGGAATCAGAGGCGGGGAAACAGAGGCGGGGAATCTGATATGGGGAATCAGAGGTGGGGAATCAGAGGTTGGGAATCAGAGGCAGGGAATCAGAGGCTGGGAATCAGATGCAGGGAATCAGATGCGGGGAATCAGAGGCGCGGAATCAGAGCTGGGGAATCAGAGGTGGGGAATCAGAGTTGGGGAATCAGAGTCGGGGACTTAGATATGGGGAAACAGATGCGGGGAATCAGAGGCGGGGAAACAGACGCGGGGAATCAGAGGCGGGGATTCAGAGCTGGGGAATCAGAGGCAGGGAATCAGAGTTGGGGAATCAGAGGCGGGGATTCAGATATGGGGAATCAGAGGCGGGGAATCAGAGGCGGGGAAACAGAGGCAGGGAATCAGATATGGGGAATCAGAGGTGGGGTATCAGGGGCAGGGAATCAGTGGCAGGGAATCAGAGGCGGGGAATCGGAGGCGGGGAATCAGAGGCAGGGAATCAGACAAGGGGAATCAGATATGGGGAAACAGAGGCGTGGAATCAGAGGCGGGCAAACAGAGGCGGGGAATTAGATATGGGGAATCAGAGGTGGGGAATCAGAGGTGGTGAATCAGAGATGGGGAATCACAGGCGGGGAATCAGAGGCAGGGAATAGAACGCGGGGAATCAGAGGCGGGGAATCAGAGCTGGGGAATCAGAGGCGGGGAATCATAGTTGGGAATCAGAGGCGGGGAATCAGATATGGGGAAACAGAGGCGGGGAATCAAAGGCGGGGAAACAGAGGCGGGGAGTCAGATATGGGGAATCGGATGCGGGGAATCAGAGGCGGGGAATCAGAGCTGGGGAATCAGAGGCGGGGTATCAGAGTTGGGGCTTCTGAGGTGGGGAATTAGATATGGGGAAACAGAGGCGGGGAATCAGAGGCGGGGAAACAGAGGCGGGGAATCAGATATGGGGAATCAGAGGTGGGAAATCAGAGGCAGGGAATCAGATGTGCGGAATCAGAGATGGGGAATCAGAGGCAGGGAATCAGAATCAGAAGCGGGGAATCAGAGGCCGGGAATCAGAGGCCGGGATTCAGATGCCGGGAATAAGAGGCCGGGAATCAGAGGTGGGGAATCAGAGTCCGGGAATCAGAGATGGGGATTCAGAGGCGGGGAATGATATATGGGGAATCAGAGGCGGGGAATCAGAGGCGGGGTAACAGAGGTGGGGAATCAGATATGGGGAATCAGAGGTGGCGAATCAAAGGCGGTGAATCAGAGATGGGGAATCAGAGGCGGGGAATCAGAGGCAGGGAATCAAACACGGGGAATCAGAGGCGGGGAATCAGAGCTGGGGAATCAGAGGCGGGGAATCAGAGTTGGGGAATCAGAGGCGGGGAATCAGATATGGGGAAACAGGGGCGGGGAATCAGAGGCAGGGAAACAGAGGCGGGGAATCAGATATGGGGAATCAGGGGTGGGGAATCAGAGGTTGGGAATCAGAGGCAGGGAATCAGAGGCGTGGAAACACAGGCGGGGATTCAGATGTGGTGAATCAGAGATGGGGAATCAGAGGCAGGGAATCAGAATCAGAAGCGGGGTATCAGTGGCCGGGAATCAGAGGAAGGTAATCAGAGGCAGGGGATCAAACACGGGGAATCAGAGGCTGGGAATCAGAGCTGGGGAATCAGAGGTGGGGAATCAGAGCTGGGGAATCACAGGCGGGGAATCAGAGATGGGGAATCAGAGGCGGGGAATCAGAGGCAGGGAATCAGATGCGGGGAATCAGAGGCGGGGAATCAGATGTGGGGAATCAGAGGCAGTGAATCAGAGATGGGGAATCAGAGGCGGGGAATCAGAGGCAAGAAATCAGACGGGGATTCAGAAGCTGGGAATCAGACGGGGGGAATCAAAGGCGGGGAATCAGAGCTGGTGAATCAGAGGCAGGGAATCAGAGTTGGGGATTCAGAGGCGGGGAATCAGATATGGGGAAACAGAGGCGGGGAATGAGAGGCGGGCAAGCAGAGGCGGGGAATTAGATATGGGGAATCAGAGGTGGGGAATCAGAGGTGGTGACTCAGAGATGGGGAATCACAGGCGGGGAATCAGAGGCAGCGAATAGAACGCGGGGAATCAGAGGCAGGGAATCAGAGCTGGGGAATCAGAGGCGGGGAATCAGATATGGGGAAATAGAGGCGGGGAATCAGAGGCGGGGAAACAGAGGCGGGGAATCAGACATGGGGAATCGGATGCGGGGAATCAGAGGCGGGGAATCAGAGCTGGGGAATCAGAGGCGGAGAATCAGAGTTGGGGCATCAGAGGTGGGAAATTAGATATGGGGAAACAGAGGCGGGGAATCAGAGGCGGGGAAACAGAGGCGGGGAATCAGATATGGGGAATCAGAGGTGGGGAATCAGAGGCAGGGAATCAGATGTGCGGAATCAGAGATGGGGAATCAGAGGCAGGGAATCAGAATCAGAAGCGGGGAATCAGAGGCCGGGAATCAGAGGCCGGGAATCAGATGCTGGGAATAAGAGGCCGGGAATCAGAGGTGGGGAATCAGAGTCCGGGAATCAGTGCTGGCGAATCAGAGGCGGGGAATCAGAGGTGGGCAATCAGAGCCGGGGAATCAGATATGGGGAATCAGATGCGGGGAATCAGAGGCGGGGAAACAGAGGCGGGGAATCAGATATGGGGAATCAGAGGTGGGGAATCAGAGGTTGTGAATCAGAGGGAGGGAATCAGACGCGGGGAATCAGAGGCGGGGATTCAGAGCTGGGGAATCAGAGGCGGGGAATCAGAGTTGTGGAATCAGAGGCAGGGATTCAGATATGGGGAATCAGAGGCGGGGAATCAGAGGCGGAGAAACAGAGGCGGGGAATCAGATATGGGGAATCAGAGGTGGGGAATCAGGGGCAGGGAATCAGTGGCAGGGAATCAGAGGCGGGGAATCAGAGCTGGGGAATCAGATGCGGGGATTCAGAGTTGGGGAATCAGAGGCGGGGAAACAGAGGCGGGGAATCAGATATGGGGAATCAGAGGTGGGGAATTAGAGGTTGGGAATCAGAAGCAGGGAATCAGAGGCGGGGAATCAGAGGCGGGGAATCAGAGGCAGGGAATCCGATGTGCGGAATCGGAGATGGGGAATCAGAGGCAGGGAATCAGAGGCGGGGAATCAGAGGCGGAGAATCAGAGGCCGGGAATCAGATATGGGGAAACAGAGGCGGGGAATCAGAGGCGGGGAAACAGAGGCGGGGAATCAGATATGGGGAATCAGAGGTGGGGAATCAGAGGTTGGGAATCAGAGGCAGGGAATCAGAGGCTGGGAATCAGATGCAGGGAATCAGATGCGGGGAATCAGAGGCGGGGAATCAGAGCTGGGGAATCAGAGGTGGGGAATCAGAGTTGGGGAATCAGAGTCGGGGACTTAGATATGGGGAAACAGAGGCGGGGAATCAGAGGCGGGGAAACAGACGCGGGAATCAGAGGCGGGGATTCAGAGCTGGGGAATCAGAGGCGGGGAATCAGAGTTGGGGAATCAGAGGCGGGGATTCAGATATGGGGAATCAGAGGCGGGGAATCAGAGGCGGGGAAACAGAGGCAGGGAATCAGATATGGGGAATCAGAGGTGGGGTATCAGGGGCAGGGAATCAGTGGCAGGGAATCAGAGGCGGGGAATCGGAGGCGGGGAATCAGAGGCAGGGAATCAGACACGGGGAATCAGATATGGGGAAACAGAGGCGGGGAATCAGAGGCGGGCAAACAGAGGCGGGGAATTAGATATGGGGAATCAGAGGTGGGGAATCAGAGGTGGTGAATCAGAGATGGGGAATCACAGGCGGGGAATCAGAGGCAGGGAATAGAACGCGGGGAATCAGAGGTGGGGAATCAGAGCTGGGGAATCAGAGGCGGGGAATCATAGTTGGGAATCAGAGGCGGGGAATCAGATATGGGGAAACAGAGGCGGGGATTCAAAGGCGGGGAAACAGAGGCGGGGAGTCAGATATGGGGAATCGGATGCGGGGAATCAGAGGCGGGGAATCAGAGCTGGGGAATCAGAGGTGGGGTATCAGAGTTGGGGCATCTGAGGTGGGGAATTAGATATGGGGAAACAGAGGCGGGGAATCAGAGGCGGGGAAACAGAGGCGGGGAATCAGATATGGGGAATCAGAGGTGGGGAATCAGAGGCAGGGAATCAGATGTGCGGAATCAGAGATGGGGAATCAGAGGCAGGGAATCAGAATCAGAAGCGGGGAATCAGAGGCCGGGAATCAGAGGCCGGGATTCAGATGCTGGGAATAAGAGGCCGGGAATCAGAGGTGGCGAAACAGAGTCCGGGAATCAGAGATGGGGATTCAGAGGCGGGGAATGATATATGGGGAATCAGAGGCGGGGAAACAGAGGCGGGGTAACAGAGGTGGGGAATCAGATATGGGGAATCAGAGGTGGCGAATCAAAGGCGGTGAATCAGAGATGGGGAATCAGAGGCAGGGAATCAGAGGCAGGGAATCAAACACGGGGAATCAGAGGCGGGGAATCAGAGCTGGGGAATCAGAGGCGGGGAATAAGAGTTGGGGAATCAGAGGCGGGGAATCAGATATGGGGAAACAGGGGCGGGGAATCAGAGGCAGGGAAACAGAGGCGGGGAATCAGATATGGGGAATCAGGGGTGGGGAATCAGAGGTTGGGAATCAGAGGCAGGGAATCAGAGGCGTGGAAACACAGGCGGGGATTCAGATGTGGTGAATCAGAGATGGGGAATCAGAGGCAGGGAATCAGAATCAGAAGCGGGGTATCAGTGGCCGGGAATCAGAGGAAGGTAATCAGAGGCAGGGGATCAAACACGGGGAATCAGAGGCTGGGAATCAGAGCTGGGGAATCAGAGGCAGGGAATCAGAGCTGGGGAATCAGAGGCGGGGAATCAGATATGGGGAAATAGAGGCGGGGAATCAGAGGCGGGGAAACAGAGGCGGGGAATCAGACATGGGGAATCGGATGCGGGGAATCAGAGGCGGGGAATCAGAGCTGGGGAATCAGAGGCGGGGAATCAGAGTTGGGGCATCAGAGGTGGGGAATTAGATATGGGGAAACAGAGGCGGGGAATCAGAGGCGGGGAAACAGAGGCGGGGAATCAGATATGGGGAATCAGAGGTGGGGAATCAGAGGCAGGGAATCAGATTTGCGGAATCAGAGATGGGGAATCAGAGGCAGGGAATCAGAATCAGAAGCGGGGAATCAGAGGCCGGGAATCAGAGGCCGGGAATCAGATGCTGGGAATAAGAGGCCGGGAATCAGAGGTGGGGAATCAGAGTCCGGGAATCAGAGATGGGGATTCAGAGGCGGGGAATGAGATATGGAGAATCAGAGGCGGGGAATCAGATATGGGGAATCAGAGGTGGCGAATCAAAGGCGGTGAATCAGAGATGGGGAATCAGAGGCGGGGAATCAGAGGCAGGGAATCAGATGCGGGGATTCAGAGGCGGGGAATCAGAGCTGGCGAATCAGAGGCGGGGAATCAGAGGTGGGCAATCAGAGCCGGGGAATCAGATATGGGGAATCAGATGCGGGGAATCAGAGGCGGGGAAACAGAGGCGGGGAATCAGATATGGGGAATCAGAGGTGGGGAATCAGAGGTTGTGAATCAGAGGGAGGGAATCAGACGCTGGGAATCAGAGGCGGGGATTCAGAGCTGGGGAATCAGAGGCGGGGAATCAGAGTTGTGGAATCAGAGGCAGGGAATCAGATATGGGGAATCAGAGGCGGGGAATCAGAGGCGGAGAAACAGAGGCGGGGAATCAGATATGGGGAATCAGAGGTGGGGAATCAGGGGCAGGGAATCAGTGGCAGGGAATCAGAGGCGGGGAATCTGAGGCGGGGAATCAGAGGCAGGGAATCAGACACGGGGAATCAGAGGCGGGGAATCAGAGATGGCGAATCAGAGGCGGGGAATCAGAGGCAGGGAATCGGACGCCGGGAATCAGAGGCGGGGAATCAGAGGCAGGGAATCGGACGCCGGGAATCAGAGGCGGGGAATCAGAGCTGGGGAATCAGAGGCGGGGAATCAGAGTTGGGGAATCAGAGGCGGGGAATCAGATATGGGGAAATAGAGGCGGGGAATCAGATATGGGGAATCAGAGGTGTGGAATCAGAGGTTGGGAATCAGAGGCAGGGAATCAGAGGCGGGGAAACAGAGGCGGGGAATCAGATATGGGGAATCAGAGGTGGCGAATCAAAGGCGGTGAAACAGAGATGGGGAATCAGGGCAGGGAATCAGAGGCAGGGAATCAGAGCTGGGGAAACAGAGGCGGGGAATCAGATATGGGGAATCAGAGGTGGGGAATCAGGGGCGGGGAATCAGTGGCAGGGAATCAGAGCTGGGGAATCAGAGGTGGGGAATCAGAGCTGGGGAAACAGAGGCGGGGAATCAGATATGGGGAATCAGAGGTGGGGAATCAGGGGCGGGGAATCAGTGGCAGGGAATCAGAGGCCGGGAATAAAAGGCGGGGATTCAGAGCTGGGGAATCAGAGGCGGGGAATCAGAGTTGGGGAATCAGAGGAGGGGAATCAGATATGGGGAAACAGAGGCCGGGAATCAGAGGCAGGGAAACAGAGGCAGGGAATCAGATATGGGGAATCAGAGGTGGGGAATTAGAGGTTGCGTATCAGAGGCGGGGTATCAGAGGCGGGGAATCAGAGGCAGGGAATCGGATGTGCGGAATCAGAGATGGGGAATCAGAGGTGGGGATTCAGAGGTGGTGAATCAGAGAAGGGGAATCAGAGGCTGGGAATCAGAGGCAGGGAATCAGACGCAGGGAATCAGAGGCGGGGAATCATAGCTTGCGAATTAGAGGAGGGGAATCAGAGTTGGGGAATCAGAGGCGGGGAATCAGATATGGGGAAACAGAGGCGGGGAATCAGAGGCGGGGAAACAGAGGCGGGGAATCAGATATGGGGAATCAGAGGTGGGGAATCAGAGGCAGGGAATCAGATGTGCAGAATCAGAGATGGGGAATCAGAGGCAGGGAATCAGAATCAGAAGCAGGGAATCAGTGGCAGGGAATCAGAGGCCGGGAATAAAAGGCGGGGAACCAGAGGCAGGGAATCGGATGTGCGGAATCAGAGATGGGGAGTCAGAGGTGGGGATTCAGAGGTGGTGAATCAGAGAAGGGGAATCAGAGGCTGGGAATCAGAGGCAGGGAATCAGATGCAGGGAATCAGATATGGGGAATCAGAGGTGGGGAATCCGAGGCGGGGAAACAGAGGCGGGGAATCAGATATAGGGTATCAGAGATGGGGAATCAGGGGCGGGGAATCAGTGGCAGGGAATCAGAGGAGGGGATTCAGAGGCGGGGAATCAGAGGCAGGGAATCAGACACTGGGAGTCAGAGGCGGTGAATCAGGGATTGGGAATCAGACGCCGGGAAACAGAGGTGGGGAATCAGAGACCGGGAATCAGAGATGGGGAATCAGAGGCGGGGAATCAGATATGGGGAATCAGAGGCGGGGAATCAGAGGCAGGGAAACAGAGGCGGTGAATCAGATATTGGGAATCAGAGGTGGCGAATCAGAGGTAGAGAATCGGAGATGGGGAAGCAGAGGTGGGGAATCAGATGTGATGAATTAGAGATGGGGAATCAGAGGCGGGGTATCAGAGGTGCCAATCAGAGGCGGGGAAACAGAGGCGGGGAATCAGATATGGGGAACCAGAGGTGGGGAATAAGAGGTTGCGAATCAGAGGCAGGGAATCAGAGGCGGGGAATCAGAGGCGGGGAATCAGAGGCAGGGAATCGGATGTGCGGAATCAGAGATGGGGTATCAGAGGTGGGGAATCAGAGGTGGTGAGTCAGACATGGGGAATCAGAGGCGGGGAATCAGAGGCAGGGAATCAGAAACGGGGAATCAGAGGCGGGCAATCATAACTGGCGAATCAGAGGAGGGGAATCAGTGGTGGGGAATCAGAGGCGGGGAATCAGATATGGTGAATCAGAGGTGGGGAATCAGAGGCGGGGAAACAGAGGCCGGGAATCAGATATGTTGTATCACAGGTGGGGAATCAGAGGCGGGAAATCAGAGCTGGGGATTCAGAGGCGGGGAAATCAGAGTTGGGGAATCAGAGTCCGGGAATCAGAGATGGGAAATCAGAGGAGGGGAATCAAATATGGGGAATCAGAGGCGGGGAATCAGAGTTGGGGAATGAGTCCGGGAATCAGAGATGGGGAATCAGAGGCGGGGAATCAAATATGGGGAATCAGAGGCGGGGAATCAGATGCGGGGAAACAGAGGCGGTGAATCAGATATGGGCAATCAGAGGTGGCGAATCAGAGGTAGAGAATCAGAGATGGGGAAGCAGAGGTGGGGAATCAGATGTGATGAATTAGAGATGGGGAATCAGAGGCGGGGTATCAGAGGCGGGGAATCAGAGTTGGGGAATCAGAAAAGGGAATTAGAGGTTGCGAATCAGAGGCAGGGAATCAGAGGCGCGGAATCAGAGGCGGGGAATCAGAGGCAGGGAATCGGATGAGCGGAATCAGAGGTGGGGAATCAGAGGTGGAGAATCAGAGAAGGGGAATCAGAGGCGGGGAATCAGATGCAGGGAATGAGATGCAGGGAATCAGAGGCGGGGAATCATAGCTGGCGAATCAGAGGAGGGGAATCAGAGTTGGGGAATCAGAAGCGGGGAATCAGATATGGGGATTCAGAGGTGGGGAATCAGAGGTTGGGAATCAGAGGCAGGGAATCAGAGGCGGGGAATCAGAGGCAGGGAATCAGATGCGGGGAATCAGAGGCAGGGAATCAGAGCTGGGGAATCAGAGGCGGGGAATCAGAGTTGGGGAATCAGAGGCGTGGAATTAGATATGGCGAAACAGAGGAGGGGAATCAGAGACGGGGAAACAGAGGCGGGGAATCAGATATGGGGAATCAGCGGTGGCGAATTAAAGGCGGTGTATCAGAGATGGTGAATCAGGGCAGGGAATCAGAGGCAGGGAATCAAACACGGGGAATCAGAGGCGGGGAATCAGAGCTGGGGAATCAGAGGCGGGGATTCAGAGTTGGGGAATCAGAGGCGGGGAAACAGAGGCGCGGAATCAGATATGGGGAATCAGAGGTGGGGAATTAGAGGTTGGGAATCAGAAGCAGGGAATCAGAGGCGGGGAATCAGAGGCGGGGAATCAGAGGCAGGGAATCCGATGTGCGGAATCGGAGATGGGGAATCAGAGGCAGGGAATCAGAGGCGGGGAATCAGAGGCGGAGAATCAGAGGCCGGGAATCAGATATGGGGAAACAGAGGCGGGGAATCAGAGGCGGGGAAACAGAGGCGGGGAATCTGATATGGGGAATCAGAGGTGGGGAATCAGAGGTTGGGAATCAGAGGCAGGGAATCAGAGGCTGGGAATCAGATGCAGGGAATCAGATGCGGGGAATCAGAGGCGCGGAATCAGAGCTGGGGAATCAGAGGTGGGGAATCAGAGTTGGGGAATCAGAGTCGGGGACTTAGATATGGGGAAACAGATGCGGGGAATCAGAGGCGGGGAAACAGACGCGGGGAATCAGAGGCGGGGATTCAGAGCTGGGGAATCAGAGGCAGGGAATCAGAGTTGGGGAATCAGAGGCGGGGATTCAGATATGGGGAATCAGAGGCGGGGAATCAGAGGCGGGGAAACAGAGGCAGGGAATCAGATATGGGGAATCAGAGGTGGGGTATCAGGGGCAGGGAATCAGTGGCAGGGAATCAGAGGCGGGGAATCGGAGGCGGTGAATCAGAGGCAGGGAATCAGACAAGGGAAATCAGATATGGGGAAACAGAGGCGGGGAATCAGAGGCGGGCAAACAGAGGCGGGGAATTAGATATGGGGAATCAGAGGTGGGGAATCAGAGGTGGTGAATCAGAGATGGGGAATCACAGGCGGGGAATCAGAGGCAGGGAATAGAACGCGGGGAATCAGAGGCGGGGAATCAGAGCTGGGGAATCAGAGGCGGGGAATCATAGTTGGGAATCAGAGGCGGGGAATCAGATATGGGGAAACAGAGGCGGGGAATCAAAGGCGGGGAAACAGAGGCGGGGAGTCAGATATGGGGAATCGGATGCGGGGAATCAGAGGCGGGGAATCAGAGCTGGGGAATCAGAGGCGGGGTATCAGAGTTGGGGCTTCTGAGGTGGGGAATTAGATATGGGGAAACAGAGGCGGGGAATCAGAGGCGGGGATTCAGAGGCGGGGAATCAGATATGGGGAATCAGAGCTGGGAAATCAGAGGCAGGGAATCAGATGTGCGGAATCAGAGATGGGGAATCAGAGGCAGGGAATCAGAATCAGAAGCGGGGAATCAGAGGCCGGGAATCAGAGGCCGGGATTCAGATGCCGGGAATAAGAGGCCGGGAATCAGAGGTGGGGAATCAGAGTCCGGGAATCAGAGATGGGGATTCAGAGGCGGGGAATGATATATGGGGAATCAGAGGCGGGGAATCAGAGGCGGGGTAACAGAGGTGGGGAATCAGATATGGGGAATCAGAGGTGGCGAATCAAAGGCGGTGAATCAGAGATGGGGAATCAGAGGCGGGGAATCAGAGGCAGGGAATCAAACACGGGGAATCAGAGGCGGGGAATCAGAGCTGGGGAATCAGAGGCGGGGAATCAGAGTTGGGGAATCAGAGGCGGTGAATCAGATATGGGGAAACAGGGGCGGGGAATCAGAGGCAGGGAAACAGAGGCGGGGAATCAGATATGGGGAATCAGGGGTGGGGAATCAGAGGTTGGGAATCAGAGGCAGGGAATCAGAGGCGTGGAAACACAGGCGGGGATTCAGATGTGGTGAATCAGAGATGGGGAATCAGAGGCAGGGAATCAGAATCAGAAGCGGGGTATCAGTGGCCGGGAATCAGATGAAGGTAATCAGAGGCAGGGGATCAAACACGGGGAATCAGAGGCTGGGAATCAGAGCTGGGGAATCAGAGGTGGGGAATCAGAGCTGGGGAATCACAGGCGGGGAATCAGAGATGGGGAATCAGAGGCGGGGAATCAGAGGCAGGGAATCAGATGCGGGGAATCAGAGGCGGGGAATCAGATGTGGGGAATCAGAGGCAGTGAATCAGAGATGGGGAATCAGAGGCGGGGAATCAGAGGCAAGAAATCAGACGGGGATTCAGAAGCTGGGAATCAGACGGGGGGAATCAAAGGCGGGGAATCAGAGCTGGTGAATCAGAGGCAGGGAATCAGAGTTGGGGATTCAGAGGCGGGGAATCAGATATGGGGAAACAGAGGCGGGGAATGAGAGGCGGGCAAGCAGAGGCGGGGAATTAGATATGGGGAATCAGAGGTGGGGAATCAGAGGTGGTGAATCAGAGATGGGGAATCACAGGCGGGGAATCAGAGGCAGCGAATAGAACGCGGGGAATCAGAGGCAGGGAATCAGAGCTGGGGAATCAGAGGCGGGGAATCAGATATGGGGAAATAGAGGCGGGGAATCAGAGGCGGGGAAACAGAGGCGGGGAATCAGACATGGGGAATCGGATGCGGGGAATCAGAGGCGGGGAATCAGAGCTGGGGAATCAGAGGCGGGGAATCAGAGTTGGGGCATCAGAGGTGGGGAATTAGATATGGGGAAACAGAGGCGGGGAATCAGAGGCGGGGAAACAGAGGCGGGGAATCAGATATGGGGAATCAGAGGTGGGGAATCAGAGGCAGGGAATCAGATGTGCGGAATCAGAGATGGGGAATCAGAGGCAGGGAATCAGAATCAGAAGCGGGGAATCAGAGGCCGGGAATCAGAGGCCGGGAATCAGATGCTGGGAATAAGAGGCCGGGAATCAGAGGTGGGGAATCAGAGTCCGGGAATCAGAGATGGGGATTCAGAGGCGGGGAATGAGATATGGAGAATCAGAGGCGGGGAATCAGAGGCGGGGAAACAGAGGTGGGGAATCAGATATGGGGAATCAGAGGTGGCGAATCAAAGGCGGTGAATCAGAGATGGGGAATCAGAGGCGGGGAATCAAAGGCAGGGAATCAGATGCGGGGATTCAGAGGCGGGGTATCAGAGCTGGCGAATCAGAGGCGGGGAATCAGAGGTGGGCAATCAGAGCCGGGGAATCAGATATGGGGAATCAGATGCGGGGAATCAGAGGCGGGGAAACAGAGGCGGGGAATCAGATATGGGGAATCAGAGGTGGGGAATCAGAGGTTGTGAATCAGAGGGAGGGAATCAGACGCGGGGAATCAGAGGCGGGGATTCAGAGCTGGGGAATCAGAGGCGGGGAATCAGAGTTGTGGAATCAGAGGCAGGGATCCAGATATGGGGAATCAGAGGCGGGGAATCAGAGGCGGAGAAACAGAGGCGGGGAATCAGATATGGGGAATCAGAGGTGGGGAATCAGGGGCAGGGAATCAGTGGCAGGGAATCAGAGGCGGGGAATCAGAGCTGGGGAATCAGATGCGGGGATTCAGAGTTGGGGAATCAGACGCTGGGAAACAGAGGCGGGGAATCAGATATGGGGAATCAGAGGTGGGGAATTAGAGGTTGGGAATCAGAAGCAGGGAATCAGAGGCGGGGAATCAGAGGCGGGGAATCAGAGGCAGGGAATCCGATGTGCGGAATCGGAGATGGGGAATCAGAGGCAGGGAATCAGAGGCGGGGAATCAGAGGCGGAGAATCAGAGGCCGGGAATCAGATATGGGGAAACAGAGGCGGGGAATCAGAGGCGGGGAAACAGAGGCGGGGAATCAGATATGGGGAATCAGAGGTGGGGAATCAGAGGTTGGGAATCAGAGGCAGGGAATCAGAGGCTGGGAATCAGATGCAGGGAATCAGATGCGGGGAATCAGAGGCGGGGAATCAGAGCTGGGGAATCAGAGGTGGGGAATCAGAGTTGGGGAATCAGAGTCGGGGACATAGATATGGGGAAACAGAGGCGGGGAATCAGAGGCGGGGAAACAGACGCGGGGAATCAGAGGCAGGGAATCCGATGTGCGGAATCGGAGATGGGGAATCAGAGGCAGGGAATCAGAGGCGGGGAATCAGAGGCGGAGAATCAGAGGCCGGGAATCAGATATGGGGAAACAGAGGCGGGGAATCAGAGGCGGGGAAACAGAGGCGGGGAATCAGATATGGGGAATCAGAGGTGGGGAATCAGAGGTTGGGAATCAGAGGCAGGGAATCAGAGGCTGGGAATCAGATGCAGGGAATCAGATGCGGGGAATCAGAGGCGGGGAATCAGAGCTGGGGAATCAGAGGTGGGGAATCAGAGTTGGGGAATCAGAGTCGGGGACATAGATATGGGGAAACAGAGGCGGGGAATCAGAGGCGGGGAAACAGACGCGGGAATCAGAGGCGGGGATTCAGAGCTGGGGAATCAGAGGCGGGGAATCAGAGTTGGGGAATCAGAGGCGGGGATTCAGATATGGGGAATCAGAGGCGGGGAATCAGAGGCGGGGAAACAGAGGCAGGGAATCAGATATGGGGAATCAGAGGTGGGGTATCAGGGGCAGGGAATCAGTGGCAGGGAATCAGAGGCGGGGAATCGGAGGCGGGGAATCAGAGGCAGGGAATCAGACACGGGGAATCAGATATGGGGAAACAGAGGCGGGGAATCAGAGGCGGGCAAACAGAGGCGGGGAATTAGATATGGGGAATCAGAGGTGGGGAATCAGAGGTGGTGAATCAGAGATGGGGAATCACAGGCGGGGAATCAGAGGCAGGGAATAGAACGCGGGGAATCAGAGGCGGGGAATCAGAGCTGGGGAATCAGAGGCGGGGAATCATAGTTGGGAATCAGAGGCGGGGAATCAGATATGGGGAAACAGAGGCAGGGAATCAAAGGCGGGGAAACAGAGGCGGGGAGTCAGATATGGGGAATCGGATGCGGGGAATCAGAGGCGGGGAATCAGAGCTGGGGAATCAGAGGTGGGGTATCAGAGTTGGGGCATCTGAGGTGGGGAATTAGATATGGGGAAACAGAGGCGGGGAATCAGAGGCGGGGAAACAGAGGCGGGGAATCAGATATGGGGAATCAGAGGTGGGGAATCAGACGCAGGCAATCAGATGTGCGGAATCAGAGATGGGGAATCAGAGGCAGGGAATCAGAATCAGAAGCGGGGAATCAGAGGCCGGGAATCAGAGGCCGGGATTCAGATGCTGGGAATAAGAGGCCGGGAATCAGAGGTGGCGAAACAGAGTCCGGGAATCAGAGATGGGGATTCAGAGGCGGGGAATGATATATGGGGAATCAGAGGCGGGGAAACAGAGGCGGGGTAACAGAGGTGGGGAATCAGATATGGGGAATCAGAGGTGGCGAATCAAAGGCGGTGAATCAGAGATGGGGAATCAGAGGCAGGGAATCAGAGGCAGGGAATCAAACACGGGGAATCAGAGGCGGGGAATCAGAGCTGGGGAATCAGAGGCGGGGAATCAGAGTTGGGGAATCAGAGGCGGGGAATCAGATATGGGGAAACAGGGGCGGGGAATCAGAGGCAGGGAAACAGAGGCGGGGAATCAGATATGGGGAATCAGGGGTGGGGAATCAGAGGTTGGGAATCAGAGGCAGGGAATCAGAGGCGTGGAAACACAGGCGGGGATTCAGATGTGGTGAATCAGAGATGGGGAATCAGAGGCAGGGAATCAGAATCAGAAGCGGGGTATCAGTGGCCGGGAATCAGAGGAAGGTAATCAGAGGCAGGGGATCAAACACGGGGAATCAGAGGCTGGGAATCAGAGCTGGGGAATCAGAGGCAGGGAATCAGAGCTGGGGAATCAGAGGCGGGGAATCAGATATGGGGAAATAGAGGCGGGGAATCAGAGGCGGGGAAACAGAGGCGGGGAATCAGACATGGGGAATCGGATGCGGGGAATCAGAGGCGGGGAATCAGAGCTGGGGAATCAGAGGCGGGGAATCAGAGTTGGGGCATCAGAGGTGGGGAATTAGATATGGGGAAACAGAGGCGGGGAATCAGAGGCGGGGAAACAGAGGCGGGGAATCAGATATGGGGAATCAGAGGTGGGGAATCAGAGGCAGGGAATCAGATTTGCGGAATCAGAGATGGGGAATCAGAGGCAGGGAATCAGAATCAGAAGCGGGGAATCAGAGGCCGGGAATCAGAGGCCGGGAATCAGATGCTGGGAATAAGAGGCCGGGAATCAGAGGTGGGGAATCAGAGTCCGGGAATCAGAGATGGGGATTCAGAGGCGGGGAATGAGATATGGAGAATCAGAGGCGGGGAATCAGATATGGGGAATCAGAGGTGGCGAATCAAAGGCGGTGAATCAGAGATGGGGAATCAGAGGCGGGGAATCAGAGGCAGGGAATCAGATGCGGGGATTCAGAGGCGGGGAATCAGAGCTGGCGAATCAGAGGCGGGGAATCAGAGGTGGGCAATCAGAGCCGGGGAATCAGAAATGGGGAATCAGAGGTGGGGAATCAGAGGTTGTGAATCAGAGGGAGGGAATCAGACGCTGGGAATCAGAGGCGGGGATTCAGAGCTGGGGAATCAGAGGCGGGGAATCAGAGTTGTGGAATCAGAGGCAGGGAATCAGATATGGGGAATCAGAAGCGGGGAATCAGAGGCGGAGAAACAGAGGCGGGGAATCAGATATGGGGAATCAGAGGTGGGGAATCAGGGGCAGGGAATCAGTGGCAGGGAATCAGAGGCGGGGAATCTGAGGCGGGGAATCAGAGGCAGGGAATCAGACACGGGGAATCAGAGGCGGGGAATCAGAGATGGCGAATCAGAGGCGGGGAATCAGAGGCAGGGAATCGGACGCCGGGAATCAGAGGCGGGGAATCAGAGGCAGGGAATCGGACGCCGGGAATCAGAGGCGGGGAATCAGAGCTGGGGAATCAGAGGCGGGGAATCAGAGTTGGGGAATCAGAGGCGGGGAATCAGATATGGGGAAATAGAGGCGGGGAATCAGATATGGGGAATCAGAGGTGTGGAATCAGAGGTTGGGAATCAGAGGCAGGGAATCAGAGGCGGGGAAACAGAGGCGGGGAATCAGATATGGGGAATCAGAGGTGGCGAATCAAAGGCGGTGAAACAGAGATGGGGAATCAGGGCAGGGAATCAGAGGCAGGGAATCAGAGCTGGGGAAACAGAGGCGGGGAATCAGATATGGGGAATCAGAGGTGGGGAATCAGGGGCGGGGAATCAGTGGCAGGGAATCAGAGCTGGGGAATCAGAGGTGGGGAATCAGAGCTGGGGAAACAGAGGCGGGGAATCAGATATGGGGAATCAGAGGTGGGGAATCAGGGGCGGGGAATCAGTGGCAGGGAATCAGAGGCCGGGAATAAAAGGCGGGGAATCAGAGCTGGGGAATCAGAGGCGGGGAATCAGAGTTGGGGAATCAGAGGAGGGGAATCAGATATGGGGAAACAGAGGCCGGGAATCAGAGGCAGGGAAACAGAGGCAGGGAATCAGATATGGGGAATCAGAGGTGGGGAATTAGAGGTTGCGTATCAGAGGCGGGGTATCAGAGGCGGGGAATCAGAGGCAGGGAATCGGATGTGCGGAATCAGAGATGGGGAATCAGAGGTGGGGCTTCAGAGGTGGTGAATCAGAGAAGGGGAATCAGAGGCTGGGAATCAGAGGCAGGGAATCAGACGCAGGGAATCAGAGGCGGGGAATCATAGCTTGCGAATTAGAGGAGGGGAATCAGAGTTGGGGAATCAGAGGCGGGGAATCAGATATGGGGAAACAGAGGTGGGGAATCAGAGGCAGGGAATCAGATGTGCAGAATCAGAGATGGGGAATCAGAGGCAGGGAATCAGAATCAGAAGCAGGGAATCAGTGGCAGGGAATCAGAGGCCGGGAATAAAAGGCGGGGAACCAGAGGCAGGGAATCGGATGTGCGGAATCAGAGATGGGGAGTCAGAGGTGGGGATTCAGAGGTGGTGAATCAGAGAAGGGGAATCAGAGGCTGGGAATCAGAGGCAGGGAATCAGATGCAGGGAATCAGAGGCGGGGAATCATAGCTGGCGAATTAGAGGAGGGGAATCAGAGTTGGGGAATCAGAGGCGGGGAATCAGATATGGGGAAACAGAGGCGGGGAATCAGAGGTGGGGAAACAGAGGCGGGGAATCAGAGATGGGGAATCAGAGGTGGGGAATCAGGGGCAGGGAATCAGTGGCAGGGAATCAGACGCGGGGAATCAGAGGCGGGGAATCAGAGGCGGGGAATCAGAGGCGGGGAATCAGAGGCAGGGAATCGGATGTGCGGAATCAGAGATGGGGAATCAGAGGTGGGGATTCAGAGGTGGTGAATCAGAGAAGGGGAATCAGAGGCTGGGAATCAGAGGCAGGGAATTAGACGCAGGGAATAAGAGGCGGGGAATCATAGCTGGCGAATTAGAGGAGGGGTATCAGAGTTGGGGAATCAGAGGCGGGGAATCATATATGGGGAATCAGAGGTGGGGAATCAGGGGCAGGGAATCAGTGGCAGGGAATCAGAGGCGGGGAATCATAGCTGGTGAATTAGAGGAAGGGAATCAGAGTTGGGGAATCAGGGGCAGGGAATCAGTGGCAGGGAATCAGACGCGGGGAATCAGAGGCGGGGAATCAGAGGCGGGGAATCAGAGGCGGGGAATCAGAGGCAGGGAATCGGATGTGCGGAATCAGAGATGGGGAATCAGAGGTGGGGATTCCGAGGTGGTGAATCAGAGAAGGGGAATCAGAGGCTGGGAATCAGAGGCAGGGAATTAGACGCAGGGAATAAGAGGCGGGGAATCATAGCTGGCGAATTAGAGGAGGGGTATCAGAGTTGGGGAATCAGAGGCGGGGAATCATATATGGGGAATCAGAGGTGGGGAATCAGGGGCAGGGAATCAGTGGCAGGGAATCAGAGGCGGGGAATCATAGCTGGTGAATTAGAGGAAGGGAATCAGAGTTGGGGAAACAGAGGCGGGGAATCAGATATGGGGAATCAGAGGTAGGGAATCAGGGGCAGGGAATCAGTGGCAGGGAATCAGACGCGGGGAATCAGAGGCGGGGAATCAGAGGCAGGGAATCAGACACGGGGAATCAGAGGCGGGGAATCAGAGATGGGGAATCAGAGGCGGGGAATCAGAGGCAGGGAATCAGTGGCCGGGAATCAGATGCTGGGAATAAGAGGCCGGGAATCAGAGGCGGAGAAACAGAGGCGGGGAATCAGATATGGGGAATCAGAGGTGGGGAATCAGGGGCAGGGAATCAGTGGCAGGGAATCAGAGGCGGGGAATCTGAGGCGGGGAATCAGAGGCAGGGAATCAGACACGGGGAATCAGAGGCGGGGAATCAGAGATGGCGAATCAGAGGCGGGGAATCAGAGGCAGGGAATCGGACGCCGGGAATCAGAGGCGGGGAATCAGAGGCAGGGAATCGGACGCCGGGAATCAGAGGCGGGGAATCAGAGCTGGGGAATCAGAGGCGGGGAATCAGAGTTGGGGAATCAGAGGCGGGGAATCAGATATGGGGAAATAGAGGCGGGGAATCAGATATGGGGAATCAGAGGTGTGGAATCAGAGGTTGGGAATCAGAGGCAGGGAATCAGAGGCGGGGAAACAGAGGCGGGGAATCAGATATGGGGAATCAGAGGTGGCGAATCAAAGGCGGTGAAACAGAGATGGGGAATCAGGGCAGGGAATCAGAGGCAGGGAATCAGAGCTGGGGAAACAGAGGCGGGGAATCAGATATGGGGAATCAGAGGTAGGGAATCAGGGGCAGGGAATCAGTGGCAGGGAATCAGACGCGGGGAATCAGAGGCGGGGAATCAGAGGCAGGGAATCAGACACGGGGAATCAGAGGCGGGGAATCAGAGATGGGGAATCAGAGGCGGGGAATCAGAGGCAGGGAATCAGTGGCCGGGAATCAGATGCTGGGAATAAGAGGCCGGGAATCAGAGGTGGGGAAACAGAGGCGGGGAATCAGATATGGGGAATCAGAGGTGGGGAATCAGGGGCGGGGAATCAGTGGCAGGGAATCAGAGGCCGGGAATAAAAGACGGAGAATCAAAGCTGGGGAATCAGAGGCGGGGAATCAGAGTTGGGGAATCAGAGGAGGGGAATCAGATATCGGGAAACAGAGGCCGGGAATCAGAGGCAGGGAAACAGAGGCGGGGAATCAGATATGGGGAATCAGAGGTGGGGAATTAGAGGTTGCGAATCAGAGGCGGGGAATCAGAGGCGGGGAATCAGAGGCACGGAATCGGATGTGCGGAATCAGAGATGGGTAATCAGAGGTGGGGATTCAGAGGTGGTGAATCAGAGAAGGGGAATCAGAGGCTGGGTATCAGAGGCATGGAATCAGACGCAGGGAATCAGAGGCGTGGAATCATAGCTGGCGAATTCGAGGAGGGGAATCAGAGTTGGGGAATCAGAGGCGGGGAATCAGATATGGGGAAACAGAGGCGGGGAATCAGAGGCGGGGAAACAGAGGCGGGGAATCAGATATGGGGAATCAGAGGTGGGGAATCAGAGGCAGGGAATCAGATGTGCGGAATCAGAGATGGGGAATCAGAGGCAGGGAATCAGAATCAGAAGCAGGGAATCAGAGGCCGGGAATCAGAGGCCGGAATCAGATGCTGGGAATCAGAGGCCTGGAATCAGAGGCGGGGAATCAGAGGCAGGGAATCAGATGCGGGGAATCAGAGGCGGGGAATCAGAGCTGGGGAATCAGAGGCAGGGTATTAGAGTTGGGGAATCAGAGGCGGGGAATCAGATATGGGGAAACAGAGGTGGGGAATCAGAGGCGGGGAAACAGAGGCAGGGAATCAGATATGGGGAATCAGAGGCGGGGAATCAGAGGTGGGGAATCATAGGCAGGGAATCGGATGTGCGGAATCAGAGATGGGGTGTCAGAGGTGGGGAATCAGAGGTGGTGAGTCAGAGATGGGGAATCAGAGGCGGGGAATCAGAGGCAGGGAATCAGAAACGGGGAATCAGAGGCGGGCAATCATAACTGGCGAATCAGAGGAGGGGAATCAGTGGTGGGGAATCAGAGGCGGGGAATCAGATATGGTGAATCAGAGGTGGGGAATCAGAGGCGGGGAAACAGAGGCCGGGAATCAGATATGTTGTATCAGAGGTGGGGAATCAGAGGCGGGAAATCAGAGCTGGGGAATCAGAGGCGGGGAAATCAGAGTTGGGGAATCAGAGTCCGGGAATCAGAGATGGGAAATCAGAGGAGGGGAATCAAATATGGGGAATCAGAGGCGGGGAATCAGAGTTGGGGAATCAGAGTCCGGGAATCAGAGATGGGGAATCAGAGGCGGGGAATCAAATATGGGGAATAAGAGGCGGGGAATCAGAGGCGGGGAAACAGAGGCGGTGAATCAGATATGGGCAATCAGAGGTGGCGAATCAGAGGTAGAGAATCAGAGATGGGGAAGCAGAGATGGGGAATCAGAGGCGGGAAACCAGAGCTGGGGAATCAGAGGCGGGGAATCAGAGTTGGGGAATCAGAGTCCGGGAATCAGAGATGGGGAATCAGAGGCGGGGAATCAGAGCTGGGGAATCAGAGGCGGGGAATCAGAGTTGGGGAATCAGAGTCCGGGAATCAGAGATGGGGAATCAGAGGCGGGGAATCAAATATGGGGAATCAGAGGTGGGGAATCAGAGGCGGGGAAAAAGAGGCGGTGAATCAGATATGGGGAATCAGAGGTGGCGAATCAAAGGTTGAGAATCAGAGATGGGGAATCAGAGGTGGGGAATCAGAGGTTGGGAATCAGAAGCAGGGAATCAGAGGCGGGGAATCAGAGGCGGGGAATCAGAGGCAGGGAATCTGATGTGCGGAATCGGAGATGGGGAATCAGAGGCAGGGAATCAGGGGCGGGGAATCAGAGGCGGAGAATCAGAGGCCGGGAATCAGATATGGGGAAACAGAGGCGGGGAATCAGAGGCGGGGAAACAGAGGCGGGGAATCAGATATGGGGAATCAGAGGTGGGGAATCAGAGGTTGGGAATCAGAGGCAGGGAATCAGAGGTTGGGAATCAGATGCAGGGAATCAGATGCGGGGAATCAGAGGTGGGGAATCAGAGCTGGGGAATCAGAGGTGGGGAATCAGAGTTGGGGAATCAGAGTCGGGGACTTAGATATGGGGAAACAGAGGCGGGGAATCAGAGGCGGGGAAACAGACGCGGGGAATCAGAGGCGGGGATTCAGAGCTGGGGAATCAGAGGCGGGGAATCAGAGTTGGGGAATCAGAGGCGGGGAATCAGATATGGGGAATCAGAGGCGGGGAATCAGAGGCGGGGAAACAGAGGCAGGGAATCAGATATGGGGAATCAGAGGTGGGGTATCAGGGGCAGGGAATCAGTGGCAGGGATTCAGAGGCGGGGAATCAGAGGCGGGGAATCAGAGGCAGGGAATCAGACACGGGGAATCAGATATGGGGAAACAGAGGCGGGGAATCAGAGGCGGGCAAACAGAGGCGGGGAATTAGATATGGGGAATCAGAGGTGGGGAATCAGAGGTGGTGAATCAGAGATGGGGAATCACAGGCGGGGAATCAGAGGCAGGGAATAGAACGCGGGGAATCAGAGGCGGGGAATCAGAGCTGGGGAATCAGAGGCGGGGAATCATAGTTGGGAATCAGAGGCGGGGAATCAGATATGGGGAAACAGAGGCGGGGAATCAAAGGCGGGGAAACAGAGGCGGGGAATCAGATATGGGGAATCGGTTGCGGGGAATCAGAGGCGGGGAATCAGAGCTGGGGAATCAGAGGCGGGGTATCAGAGTGGGGCATCTGAGGTGGGGAATTAGATATGGGGAAACAGAGGCGGGGAATCAGAGGCGGGGAAACAGAGGCGGGGAATCAGATATGGGGAATCAGAGGTGGGGAATCAGAGGCAGGGAATCAGATGTGCGGAATCAGAGATGGGGAATCAGAGGCAGGGAATCAGAATCAGAAGCGGGGAATCAGAGGCCGGGAATCAGAGGCCGGGATTCAGATGCCGGGAATAAGAGGCCGGGAATCAGAGGTGGGGAATCAGAGTCCAGGAATCAGAGATGGGGATTCAGAGGCGGGGAATGATATATGGGGAATCAGAGGCGGGGAATCAGAGGTGGGGTAACAGAGGTGGGGAATCAGATATGGGGAATCAGAGGTGGCGAATCAAAGGCGGTGAATCAGAGATGGGGAATCAGAGGCGGGGAATCAGAGGAAGGGAATCAAACACGGGGAATCAGAGGCGGGGAATCAGAGCTGGGGAATCAGAGGCGGGGAATCAGAGTTGGGGAATCAGAGGCGGGGAATCAGATATGGGGAAACAGGGGTGGGGAATCAGAGGCAGTGAAACAGAGGCGGGGAATCAGATATGGGGAATCAGGGGTGGGGAATCAGAGCTTGGGAATCAGAGGCAGGGAATCAGAGGCGTGGAAACAGAGGCGGGGATTCAGATGTGGTGAATCAGAGATGGGGAATCAGAGGCAGGGAATCAGAATCAGAAGCGGGGTATCAGTGGCCGGGAATCAGAGGAAGGTAATCAGAGGCAGGGGATCAAACACGTGGAATCAGAGGCTGGGAATCAGAGCTGGGGAATCAGAGGCGGGGAATCAGAGCTGGGGAATCACAGGCGGGGAATCAGAGATGGGGAATCAGAGGCGGGGAATCAGAGGCAGGGAATCAGATGCGGGGAATCAGAGGCGGGGAATCAGAGCTGGCGAATCAGAGGCGGGGAATCAGAGGTGGGCAATCAGAGGATGGGAATCAGATATGGGGAATCAGAGGCGGGGAATCAGAGCTGGGGAATCACAGGCGGGGAAACAGAGGCGGGGAATCAGAGGCGGTGAAACAGAGGCGGGGAATCAGATATTGGGAATCAGAGGTGGGGAATCAGAGGTTGGGAATCAGAGGCCTGGAATCAGAGGCGTGGAATCAGAGGCAGGGAATCAGATGCGGGGAATCAGAGGAGGGGAATCAGAGCTGGGGAATCAGAGGCGGGGTATTAGAGTTGGGGAATCAGAGGCGGGGAATCAGACGCGGGGAATCAGAGGGGGGGAATCATAGCTGGCGAATCAGAGGCGGGGAATCAGAGGTGGGCAATCAGAGGCCGGGAATCAGAGGTGGTGAATCAGAGATGGGGAATCAGAGGCGGGGA
Organism: Narcine bancroftii; assembly: GCF_036971445.1. Classification (NCBI taxonomy): domain Eukaryota; kingdom Metazoa; phylum Chordata; class Chondrichthyes; order Torpediniformes; family Narcinidae; genus Narcine; species Narcine bancroftii. Next base: position 3,909,001 of record NW_027211883.1, read on the forward strand.
ATCAGTGGCAGGGAATCAGATATGGGGAATCAGAGGCGTGGAATCAGAGGCAGGGAATCAGACACGGGGAATCAGACACGGGGAATCAGAGGTGGGGAATCAGCGATGGGGAATCAGAGGCGGTGAATGAGAGATGGGGAATCAGAGGCAGGGAATCAGAGGCGGGGAATCAGATATGGGGTATAAGAGGTGGGGAATCAGGGGCGGGGAATCAGTGGCAGGGAATCAGAGGAGGGGATTCAGAGGCGGGGAATCAGTGGCAGGGAATCAGACACTGGGAATCAGAGGCGGTGAATCAGGGATGGGGAATGAGAGGCCGGGAAACAGAGGTGGGGAATCAGAGACCGGGAATCAGAGATGGGGAATCAGAGGCGGGGAATCAGATATTTGGAATCAGAGGCGGGGAATCAGAAGCGGGGAAACAGAGGCGGTGAATCAGATATTCGGAATCAGAGGTTGCGAATCAGAGGTAGAGAATCAGAGATGGGGAAGCAGAGGTGGGGAATCAGATGTGATGAATTAGAGATGGGGAATCAGAGGCGGGGTATCAGAGGTGCCAATCAGAGGCGGTGAAACAGAGGCGGGGAATCAGATATGGGGAAACAGAGGCGGGGAATCAGAGGCAGGGAAACAGAGGCGGGGAATCAGATATGGGGATTCAGAGGTGGGGAATAACAGGTTGCGAATCAGAGGCAGGGAATCAGAGGCGGGGAATCAGAGGCGGGGAATCAGAGGCAGGGAATCGGATGTGCAGAATCAGAGATGGGGAATCAGAGGTGGGGAATCAGAGGTGGTGAATCAGAGATGGGGAATCAAAGGCGTGGAATCAGAGGCAGGGTCAGACACGGGGAATCAGAGGCGGGGAATCAGATGCGGGGAACCAGAGGAGGGGAATCATAGCTGGCGAATCAGAGGCGGGGAATCAGAGGTGGGGAATCATAGGCGGGGAATCAGATATGGGAAATCAGAGGTGGGGAATCAGAGGCGGGGAAACAGAGGCGGGGAATCAGATATGTTGGATCAGAGGTGGGGAATCAGTGGCGGGGAATCAGAGCTGGGGAATCAGAGGCGGGGAATCAGAGTTGGGGAATCAGAGGCAGGGAATCAGATATGGGGAATCAGAGGTGGGGAATCAGAGGCGGGGAAACAGAGGCGGGGAATCAGATATGGGGTATCAGAGGTGGGGAATCAGGCGCGGGGAATCAGTGGCAGGGAATCAGAGGCGGGGATTCAGAGGCGGGGAATCAGAGGCAGGGAATCAGACACTGGGAGTCAGAGGCGGTGAATCAGGGATTGGGAATCAGAGGCCGGGAAACAGAGGTGGGGAATCAGAGACCGGGAATCAGAGATGGGGAATCAGAGGCGGGGAATCAGATATGGGGAATCAGAGGCGGGGAATCAGAGGCAGGGAAACAGAGGCGGTGAATCAGATATTGGGAATCAGAGGTGGCGAATCAGAGGTAGAGAATCGGAGATGGGGAAGCAGAGGTGGGGAATCAGATGTGATGAATTAGAGATGGGGAATCAGAGGCGGGGTATCAGAGGTGCCAATCAGAGGCGGGGAAACAGAGGCGGGGAATCAGATATGGGGAATCAGAGGTGGGGAATAAGAGGTTGCGAATCAGAGGCAGGGAATCAGAGGCGGGGAATCAGAGGCGGGGAATCAGAGGCAGGGAATCGGATGTGCGGAATCAGAGATGGGGTATCAGAGGTGGGGAATCAGAGGTGGTGAGTCAGACATGGGGAATCAGAGGCGGGGAATCAGAGGCAGGGAATCAGAAACGGGGAATCAGAGGCGGGCAATCATAACTGGCGAATCAGAGGAGGGGAATCAGTGGTGGGGAATCAGAGGCGGGGAATCAGATATGGTGAATCAGAGGTGGGGAATCAGAGGCGGGGAAACAGAGGCCGGGAATCAGATATGTTGTATCACAGGTGGGGAATCAGAGGCGGGAAATCAGAGCTGGGGTTTCAGAGGCGGGGAAATCAGAGTTGGGGAATCAGAGTCCGGGAATCAGAGATGGGAAATCAGAGGAGGGGAATCAAATATGGGGAATCAGAGGCGGGGAATCAGAGTTGGGGAATGAGTCCGGGAATCAGAGATGGGGAATCAGAGGCGGGGAATCAAATATGGGGAATCAGAGGCGGGGAATCAGATGCGGGGAAACAGAGGCGGTGAATCAGATATGGGCAATCAGAGGTGGCAAATCAGAGGTAGAGAATCAGAGATGGGGAAGCAGAGGTGGGGAATCAGATGTGATGAATTAGAGATGGGGAATCAGAGGCGGGGTATCAGAGGCGGGGAATCAGAGTTGGGGAATCAGAGGAGGGGAATCAGATATGGGGAAACAGAGGCCGGGAATCAGAGGCAGGGAAACAGAGGCGGGGAATCAGATATGGGGAATCAGAGGTGGGGAATTAGAGGTTGCGAATCAGAGGCAGGGAATCAGAGGCGGGGAATCAGAGGCGGGGAATCAGAGGCAGGGAATCGGATGAGCAGAATCAGAGTTGGGGAATCAGAGGTGGGGAATCAGATGCAGGGAATCAGATGCAGGGAATCAGAGGCGGGGAAACATAGCTGGCGAATCAGAGGAGGGGAATCAGAGTTGGGGAATCAGAGGCGGGGAATCAGATATGGGGAAACAGAGGCGGGGAATCAGAGGCGGGGAAACAGAGGCGGGGAATCAGATATGGGGATTCAGAGGTGGGGAATCAGAGGTTGGGAATCAGAGGCAGGGAATCAGAGGCGGGGAATCAGAGGCAGGGAATCAGATGCGGGGAATCAGAGGCAGGGAATCAGAGCTGGGGAATCAGAGGCGGGGAATCAGAGACGGGGAAACAGAGGCGGGGAATCAGATATGGGGAATCAGCGGTGGCGAATTAAAGGCGGTGTATCAGAGATGGGGAATCAGGGCAGGGAATCAGAGGCAGGGAATCAAACACGGGGAATCAGAGGCGGGGAATCAGAGCTGGGGAATCAGAGGCGGGGATTCAGAGTTGGGGAATCAGAGGCGGGGAAACAGAGGCGGGGAATCAGATATGGGGAATCAGAGGTGGGGAATCAGAGGTTGGGAATCAGAAGCAGGGAATCAGAGGCGGGGAATCAGAAGCGGGGAATCAGAGGCAGGGAATCCGATGTGCGGAATCGGAGATGGGGAATCAGAGGCAGGGAATCAGAGGCGGGGAATCAGAGGCGGAGAATCTGAGGCCGGGAATCAGATATGGGGAAACAGAGGCGGGGAATCAGAGGCGGGGAAACAGAGGCGGGTAATCAGATATGGGGAATCAGAGGTGGGGAATCAGAGGTTGGGAATCAGAGGCAGGGAATCAGAGGTTGGGAATCAGATGCAGGGAATCAGATGCGGGGAATCAGAGGCGGGGAATCAGAGCTGGGGAATCAGAGGTGGGGAATCAGAGTTGGGGAATCAGAGTCGGGGACTTAGATATGGGGAAACAGAGGCGGGGAATCAGAGGCTGGGAAACAGACGCGGGGAATCAGAGGCGGGGATTCAGAGCTGGGGAATCAGAGGCGGGGAATCAGAGTTGGGGAATCAGAGGCGGGGAATCAGATATGGGGAATCAGAGGCGGGGAATCAGAGGCGGGGAAACAGAGGCAGGGAATCAGATATGGTGAATCAGAGGTGGGGTATCAGGGGCAGGGAATCAGTGGCAGGGAATCAGAGGCGGGGAATCAGAGGCGGGGAATCAGAGGCAGGGAATCAGACACGGGGAATCAGATATGGGGTAACAGAGGCGGGGAATCAGAGGCGGGCAAACAGAGGCGGGGAATTAGATATGGGGAATCAGAGGTGGGGAATCAGAGGTGGTGAATCAGAGATGGGGAATCACAGGCGGGGAATCAGAGGCAGGGAATAGAACGCGGGGAATCAGAGGCGGGGAATCAGAGCTGGGGAATCAGAGGCAGGGAATCATAGTTGGGAATCAGAGGCGGGGAATCAGATATGGGGAAACAGAGGCGGGGAATCAAAGGCGGGGAAACAGAGGCGGGGAATCAGATATGGGGAATCGGATGCGGGGATTCAGAGGCGGGGAATCAGAGCTGGGGAATCAGAGGCGGGGTATCAGAGTTGGGGCATCTGAGGTGGGGAATTATATATGGGGAAATAGAGGCGGGGAATCAGAGGGGGTGAAACAGAGGCGGGGAATCAGATATGGGGAATCAGAGGTGGGGAATCAGAGGCAGGGAATCAGATGTGCGGAATCAGAGATGGGGAATCAGAGGCAGGGAATCAGAATCAGAAGCGGGGAATCAGAGGCTTGGAATCAGAGGCCGGGATTCAGATGCCGGGAATAAGAGGCCGGGAATCAGAGGTGGGCAATCAGATTCCGGGAATCAGAGATGGGGATTCAGAGGCGGGGAATGATATATGGGGAATCAGAGGTGGGGAATCAGAGGCGGGGTAACAGAGGTGGGGAATCAGATATGGGGAATCAGAGGTGGCGAATCAAAGGCGGTGAATCAGAGATGGGGAATCAGAGGCGGGGAATCAGAGGCAGGGAATCAAACACGGGGAATCAGAGGCGGGGAATCAGAGCTGGGGAATCAGAGGCGGGGAATCAGAGTTGGGGAATCAGAGGCGGGGAATCAGATATGGGGAAACAGGGGCGGGGAATCAGAGGCAGGGAAACAGAGGCGGGGAATCAGATATGGGGAATCAGGGGTGGGGAATCAGAGGTTGGGAATCAGAGGCAGGGAATCAGAGGCGTGGAAACAGAGGCGGGGATTCAGATGTGGTGAATCAGAGATGGGGAATCAGAGGCAGGGAATCAGAATCAGAAGCGGGGTATCAGTGGCCGGGAATCAGAGGAAGGTAATCAGAGGCAGGGGATCAAACACGGGGAATCAGAGGCTGGGAATCAGAGCTGGGGAATCAGAGGCGGGGAATCAGAGCTGGGGAATCACAGGCGGGGAATCAGAGATGGGGAATCAGAGGCGGGGAATCAGAGGCAGGGAATCAGATGCGGGGAATCAGAGGCGGGGAATCAGAGCTGGCGAATCAGAGGCGGGGAATCAGAGGTGGGCAATCAGAGGATGGGAATAAGATATGGGGAATCAGAGGCGGGGAATCAGAGCTGGGGAATCACAGGCGGGGAAACAGAGGCGGGGAATCAGAGGCGGTGAAACAGAGGCGGGGAATCAGATATTGGGAATCAGAGGTGGGGAATCAGAGGTTGGGAATCAGAGGCCTGGAATCAGAGGCGTGGAATCAGAGGCAGGGAATCAGATGCGGGGAATCAGAGGAGGGGAATCAGAGCTGGGGAATCAGAGGCGGGGTATTAGAGTTGGGGAATCAGAGGCGGGGAATCAGACGCGGGGAATCAGAGGGGGGGAATCATAGCTGGCGAATCAGAGGCGGGGAATCAGAGGTGGGCAATCAGAGGCCGGGAATCAGAGGTGGTGAATCAGAGATGGGGAATCAGAGGCGGGGAATCAGTGGCAGGGAATCAGACACGGGGAATCAGACACGGGGAATCAGAGGTGGGGAATCAGAGATGTGGAATCAGAGGCGGTGAATGAGAGATGGGGAATCAGAGGCGGGGAATCAGAGGCGGGGAATCAGATATGGGGTATCAGAGGTGGGGAATCAGGGGCGGGGAATCAGTGGCAGGGAATCAGAGGAGGGGATTCAGAGGCGGGGAATCAGAGGCAGGGAATCAGACACTGGGAATCAGAGGCGGTGAATCAGGGATGGGGAATGAGAGGCCGGGAAACAGAGGTGGGGAATCAGAGACCGGGAATCAGAGATGGGGAATCAGAGGCGGGGAATCAGATATGGGGAATCAGAGGCGGGGAATCAGAAGCGGGGAAACAGAGGCGGTGAATCAGATATTCGGAATCAGAGGTTGCGAATCAGAGGTAGAGAATCAGAGATGGGGAAGCAGAGGTGGGGAATCAGATGTGATGAATTAGAGATGGGGAATCAGAGGCGGGGTATCAGAGGTGCCAATCAGAGGCGGTGAAACAGAGGCGGGGAATCAGATATGGGGAAACAGAGGCGGGGAATCAGAGGCAGGGAAACAGAGGCGGGGAATCAGATATGGGGATTCAGAGGTGGGGAATAACAGGTTGCGAATCAGAGGCAGGGAATCAGAGGCGGGGAATCAGAGGCGGGGAATCAGAGGTAGGGAATCGGATGTGCAGAATCAGAGATGGGGAATCAGAGGTGGGGAATCAGAGGTGGTGAATCAGAGATGGGGAATCAAAGGCGTGGAATCAGAGGCAGGGTCAGACACGGGGAATCAGAGGCGGGGAATCAGATGCGGGGAACCAGAGGAGGGGAATCATAGCTGGCGAATCAGAGGCGGGGAATCAGAGGTGGGGAATCATAGGCGGGGAATCAGATATGGGGAATCAGAGGTGGGGAATCAGAGGCGGGGAAACAGAGGCGGGGAATCAGATATGTTGGATCAGAGGTGGGGAATCAGAGGCGGGGAATCAGAGCTGGGGAATCAGAGGCGGGGAATCAGAGTTGGGGAATCAGAGGCAGGGAATCAGATATGGGGAATCAGAGGTGGGGAATCAGAGGCGGGGAAACAGAGGCGGGGAATCAGATATGGGGTGTCAGAGGTGGGGAATCAGGGGCGGGGAATCAGTGGCAGGGAATCAGAGGAGGGGATTCAGAGGCGGGGAATCAGGGATTGGGAATCAGAGGCCGGGAAACAGAGGTGGGGAATCAGAGACCGGGAATCAGAGATGGGGAATCAGAGGCGGGGAATCAGATATGGGGAATCAGAGGCGGGGAATCAGAGGCAGGGAAACAGAGGCGGTGAGTCAGAGATGGGGAATCAGAGGCGGGGAATCAGAGGCAGGGAATCAGAAACGGGGAATCAGAGGCGGGCAATCATAACTGGCGAATCAGAGGAGGGGAATCAGTGGTGGGGAATCAGAGGCGGGGAATCAGATATGGTGAATCAGAGGTGGGGAATCAGAGGCGGGGAAACAGAGGCCGGGAATCAGATATGTTGTATCAGAGGTGGGGAATCAGAGGCGGGAAATCAGAGCTGGGGAATCAGAGGCGGGGAAATCAGAGTTGGGGAATCAGAGTCCGGGAATCAGAGATGGGAAATCAGAGGAGGGGAATCAAATATGGGGAATCAGATGCGGGGAATCAGAGTTGGGGAATCAGAGTCCGGGAATCAGAGATGGGGAATCAGAGGCGGGGAATCAAATATGGGGAATAAGAGGCGGGGAATCAGAGGCGGGGTAACAGAGGCGGTGAATCAGATATGGGCAATCAGAGGTGGCGAATCAGACGTAGAGAATCAGAGATGGGGAAGCAGAGGTGGGGAATCAGAGGCGGGAAATCAGAGCTGGGGAATCAGAGGCGGGGAATCAGAGTTGGGGAATCAGAGTCCGGGAATCAGAGATGGGGAATCAGAGGCGGGGAATCAAATATGGGGAATCAGAGGCGGGGAATCAGAGGCGGGGATACAGAGGCGGAGAATCAGATATGGGGAATCAGAGGTGGCGAATCAGAGGTTGAGAATCAGAGATGGGGAAGCAGAGGTGGGGAATCAGATGTGATGAATTAGAGATGGGGAATCAGAGGCGGGGTATCAGAGGCGGCCAATCAGAGGCGGGGAATCAGAGTCGTGGAATCAGATATGGGAAATCAGAGGTGGGGAATCAGAGGTGGGGAAACAGAGGCGGGGAATCAGATATGGGGTATCAGAGGTGGGGAATCAGGGGCGGGGAATCAGTGGCAGGGAATCAGAGGAGGGGATTCAGAGGCGGGGAATCAGAGGCAGGGAATCAGACACTGGGAATCAGAGGCGGTGAATCAGGGATGGGGAATGAGAGGCCGGGAAACAGAAGCGGGGAAACAGAGGCAGTGAATCAGATATTCGGAATCAGAGGTTGCGATTCAGAGGTAGAGAATCAGAGATGGGGAAGCAGAGGTGGGGAATCAGATGTGATGAATTAGAGATGGGGAATCAGAGGCGGGGTATCAGAGGTGCCAATCAGAGGCGGTGAAACAGAGGCGGGGAATCAGAGGTGGGGAATCAGAGATGGGGAATCAGAGGCGGTGAATGAGAGATGGGGAATCAGAGGCGGGGAATCAGAGGTGCCAATCAGAGGCGGTGAAACAGAGGCGGGGAATCAGATATGGGGAAACAGAGGCGGGGAATCAGAGGCAGGGAAACAGAGGCAGGGAATCAGATATGGGGATTCAGAGGTGGGGAATAACAGGTTGCGAATCAGAGGCAGGGAATCAGAGGCGGAGAATCAGATATGGGGAATCAGAGGTGGCGAATCAGAGGTTGAGAATCAGAGATGGGGAAGCAGAGGTGGGGAATCAGATGTGATGAATTAGAGATGGGGAATCAGAGGCGGGGTATCAGAGGCGGGGATACAGAGGCGGAGAATCAGATATGGGGAATCAGAGGTGGCGAATCAGAGGTTGAGAATCAGAGATGGGGAAGCAGAGGTGGGGAATCAGATGTGATGAATTAGAGATGGGGAATCAGAGGCGGGGTATAAGAGGCAGCCAATCAGAGGCGGGGAATCAGAGTCGTGGAATCAGATATGGGAAATCAGAGGTGGGGAATCAGAGGTGGGGAAACAGAGGCGGGGAATCAGATATGGGGTATCAGAGGTGGGGAATCAGGGGCGGGGAATCAGTGGCAGGGAATCAGAGGAGGGGATTCAGAGGCGGGGAATCAGAGGCAGGGAATCAGACACTGGGAATCAGAGGCGGTGAATCAGGGATGGGGAATGAGAGGCCGGGAAACAGAAGCGGGGAAACAGAGGCAGTGAATCAGATATTCGGAATCAGAGGTTGCGATTCAGAGGTAGAGAATCAGAGATGGGGAAGCAGAGGTGGGGAATCAGATGTGATGAATTAGAGATGGGGAATCAGAGGCGGGGTATCAGAGGTGCCAATCAGAGGCGGTGAAACAGAGGCGGGGAATCAGAGGTGGGGAATCAGAGATGGGGAATCAGAGGCGGTGAATGAGAGATGGGGAATCAGAGGCGGGGAATCAGAGGTGCCAATCAGAGGCGGTGAAACAGAGGCGGGGAATCAGATATGGGGAAACAGAGGCGGGGAATCAGAGGCAGGGAAACAGAGGCAGGGAATCAGATATGGGGATTCAGAGGTGGGGAATAACAGGTTGCGAATCAGAGGCAGGGAATCAGAGGCGGGGAATCAGAGGCGGGGAATCAGAGGCAGGGAATCGGATGTGCAGAATCAGAGATGGGGAATCAGAGGTGGGGAATCAGAGGTGGTGAATCAGAGATGGGGAATCAAAGGCGTGGAATCAGAGGCAGGGTCAGACACGGGGAATCAGAGGCGGGGAATCAGATGCGGGGAACCAGAGGAGGGGAATCATAGTTGGCGAATCAGAGGCGGGGAATCAGAGGCGGGGAATCAAAGTTGGGGAATCAGAGTCCGGGAATCAGAGATGGGGAATCAGAGGCGGGGAATCAAATATGGGGAATCAGAGGCGGGGAATCAGAGGCGGGGATACAGAGGCGGAGAATCAGATATGGGGAATCAGAGGTGGCGAATCAGAGGTTGAGAATCAGAGATGGGGAAGCAGAGGTGGGGAATCAGATGTGATGAATTAGAGATGGGGAATCAGAGGCGGGGTATCAGAGGCGGCCAATCAGAGGCGGGGAATCAGAGTCGTGGAATCAGATATGGGAAATCAGAGGTGGGGAATCAGAGGTGGGGAAACAGAGCCGGGGAATCAGATATGGGGTATCAGAGGTGGGGAATCAGGGGCGGGGAATCAGTGGCAGGGAATCAGAGGAGGGGATTCAGAGGCGGGGAATCAGAGGCAGGGAATCAGACACTGGGAATCAGAGGCGGTGAATCAGGGATGGGGAATGAGAGGCCGGGAAACAGAAGCGGGGAAACAGAGGCAGTGAATCAGATATTCGGAATCAGAGGTTGCGATTCAGAGGTAGAGAATCAGAGATGGGGAAGCAGAGGTGGGGAATCAGATGTGATGAATTAGAGATGGGGAATCAGAGGCGGGGTATCAGAGGTGCCAATCAGAGGCGGTGAAACAGAGGCGGGGAATCAGAGGTGGGGAATCAGAGATGGGGAATCAGAGGCGGTGAATGAGAGATGGGGAATCAGAGGCGGGGAATCAGAGGTGCCAATCAGAGGCGGTGAAACAGAGGCGGGGAATCAGATATGGGGAAACAGAGGCGGGGAATCAGAGGCAGGGAAACAGAGGCAGGGAATCAGATATGGGGATTCAGAGGTGGGGAATAACAGGTTGCGAATAAGAGGCAGGGAATCAGAGGCGGGGAATCAGAGGCGGGGAATCAGAGGCAGGGAATCGGATGTGCAGAATCAGAGATGGGGAATCAGAGGTGGGGAATCAGAGGTGGTGAATCAGAGATGGGGAATCAAAGGCGTGGAATCAGAGGCAGGGTCAGACACGGGGAATCAGAGGCGGGGAATCAGATGCGGGGAACCAGAGGAGGGGAATCATAGTTGGCGAATCAGAGGCGGGGAATCAGAGGTGGGGAATCATAGGCGGGGAATCAGATATGGGGAATCAGAGGTGGGGAATCAGAGGCGGGGAAACAGAGGCGGGGAATCAGATATGTTGGATCAGAGGTGGGGAATCAGAGGCGGGGAATCAGAGCTGGGGAATCAGAGGCGGGGAATCAGAGTTGGGGAATCAGAGGCAGGGAATCAGATATGGGGAATCAGAGGTGGGGAATCAGAGGCGGGGAAACAGAGGCGGGGAATCAGATATGGGGTATCAGAGGTGGGGAATCAGGGGCGGGGAATCAGTGGCAGGGAATCAGAGGAGGGGATTCAGAGGCGGGGAATCAGGGATTGGGAATCAGAGGCCGGGAAACAGAGGTGGGGAATCAGAGACCGGGAATCAGAGATGGGGAATCAGAGGCGGGGAATCAGATATGGGGAATCAGAGGCGGGGAATCAGAGGCAGGGAAACAGAGGCGGTGAGTCAGAGATGGGGAATCAGAGGCGGGGAATCAGAGGCAGGGAATCAGAAACGGGGAATCAGAGGCGGGCAATCATAACTGGCGAATCAGAGGAGGGGAATCAGTGGTGGGGAATCAGAGGCGGGGAATCAGATATGGTGAATTAGAGGTGGGGAATCAGAGGCGGGGAAACAGAGGCCGGGAATCAGATATGTTGTATCAGAGGTGGTGAATCAGAGGCGGGAAATCAGAGCTGGGGAATCAGAGGCGGGGAAATCAGAGTTGGGGAATCAGAGTCCGGGAATCAGAGATGGGAAATCAGAGGAGGGGAATCAAATATGGGGAATCAGAGGCGGGGAATCAGAGGCGGGGAAACAGAGGCGGTGAATCAGATATGGGCAATCAGAGGTGGCGAATCTGAGGTAGAGAATCAGAGATGGGGAAGCAGACGTGGGGAATCAGAGGCGGGAAATCAGAGCTGGGGAATCAGAGGCGGGGAATCAGAGTTGGGGAATCAGAGTCCGGGAATCAGAGATGGGGAATCAGAGGCGGGGAATCAAATATGGGGAATCAGAGGCGGGGAATCAGAGGCGGGGATACAGAGGCGGTGAATCAGATATGGGGAATCAGAGGTGGCGAATCAGAGGTTGAGAATCAGAGATGGGGAAGCAGAGGTGGGGAATCAGATGTGATGAATTAGAGATGGGGAATCAGAGGCGGGGTATCAGAGGCGGCCAATCAGAGGCGGGGAATCAGAGTCGTGGAATCAGATATGGGAAATCAGAGGTGGGGAATCAGAGGCGGGGAAACAGAGGCGGGGAATCAGATATGGGGTATCAGAGGTGGGGAATCAGGGGCGGGGAATCAGTGGCAGGGAATCAGAGGAGGGGATTCAGAGGCGGGGAATCAGAGGCAGGGAATCTGACACTGGGAATCAGAGGCGGTGAATCAGGGATGGGGAATGAGAGGCCGGGAAACAGAGGTGGGGAATCAGAGACCGGGAATCAGAGATGGGGAATCAGAGGCGGGGAATCAGATATGGGGAATCAGAGGCGGGGAATCAGAAGCGGGGAAACAGAGGCTGTGAATCAGATATTCGGAAGCAGAGGTTGCGAATCAGAGGTAGAGAATCAGAGATGGGGAAGCAGAGGTGGGGAATCAGATGTGATGAATTAGAGATGGGGAATCAGAGGCGGGGTATCAGAGGTGCCAATCAGAGGCGGTGAAACAGAGGCGGGGAATCAGATATGGGGAAACAGAGGCGGGGAATCAGAGGCAGGGAAACAGAGGCGGGGAATCAGATATGGGGATTCAGAGGTGGGGAATAACAGGTTGCGAATCAGAGGCAGGGAATCAGAGGCGGGGAATCAGAGGCGGGGAATCAGAGGCAGGGAATCGGATGTGCAGAATCAGAGATGGGGAATCAGAGGTGGGGAATGAGAGGTGGTGAATCAGAGATGGGGAATCAAAGGCGTGGAATCAGAGGCAGGGTCAGACACGGGGAATCAGATGCGGGGAACCAGAGGAGGGGAATCATAGCTGGCGAATCAGAGGCGGGGAATCAGAGGTGGGGAATCATTGGCGGGGAATCAGATATGGGGAATCAGAGGTGGGGAATCAGAGGCGGGGAAACAGAGGCGGGGAATCAGATATGTTGGATCAGAGGTGGGGAATCAGAGGCGGGGAATCAGAGCTGGGGAATCAGAGGCGGGGAATCAGAGTTGGGGAATCAGAGGCAGGGAATCAGATATGGGGAATCAGAGGTTGGGAATCAGAGGCGGGGAAACAGAGGCGGGGAATCAGATATTGGGAATCAGAGGTGGCGAATCAGAGGTAGAGAATCGGAGATGGGGAAGCAGAGGTGGGGAATCAGATGTGATGAATTAGAGATGGGGAATCAGAGGCGGGGTATCAGAGGTGCCAATCAGAGGCGGGGAAACAGATGCGGGGAATCAGATATGGGGAATCAGAGGTGGGGAATAAGAGGTTGCGAATCAGAGGCAGGGAATCAGAGGCGGGGAATCAGAGGCGGGGAATCAGAGGCAGGGAATCGGATGTGCGGAATCAGAGATGGGGTATCAGAGGTGGGGAATCAGAGGTGGTGAGTCAGACATGGGGAATCAGAGGCGGGGAATCAGAGGCAGGGAATCAGAGGAGGGGATTCAGAGGCGGGGAATCAGAGGCAGGGAATCAGACACTGGGAGTCAGAGGCGGTGAATCAGGGATTGGGAATCAGAGGCCGGGAAACAGAGGTGGGGAATCAGAGACCGGGAATCAGAGATGGGGAATCAGAGGCGGGGAATCAGATATGGGGAATCAGAGGCGGGGAATCAGAGGCAGGGAAACAGAGGCGGTGAATCAGATATTGGGAATCAGAGGTGGCGAATCAGAGGTAGAGAATCGGAGCTGGGGAAGCAGAGGTGGGGAATCAGATGTGATGAATTAGAGATGGGGAATCAGAGGCGGGGTATCAGAGGTGCCAATCAGAGGCAGGGAATCAGAGGCGGGGAATCAGAGGCGGGGAATCAGAGGCAGGGAATCGGATGTGCGGAATCAGAGATGGGGTATCAGAGGTGGGGAATCAGAGGTGGTGAGTCAGACATGGGGAATCAGAGGCGGGGAATCAGAGGCAGGGAATCAGAAACGGGGAATCAGAGGCGGGCAATCATAACTGGCGAATCAGAGGAGGGGAATCAGTGGTGGGGAATCAGAGGCGGGGAATCAGATATGGTGAATCAGAGGTGGGGAATCAGAGGCGGGGAAACAGAGGCCGGGAATCAGATATGTTGTATCACAGGTGGGGAATCAGAGGCGGGAAATCAGAGCTGGGGATTCAGAGGCGGGGAAATCAGAGTTGGGGAATCAGAGTCCGGGAATCAGAGATGGGAAATCAGAGGAGGGGAATCAAATATGGGGAATCAGAGGCGGGGAATCAGAGTTGGGGAATGAGTCCGGGAATCAGAGATGGGGAATCAGAGGCGGGGAATCAAATATGGGGAATCAGAGGCGGGGAATCAGATGCGGGGAAACAGAGGCGGTGAATCAGATATGGGCAATCAGAGGTGGCGAATCAGAGGTAGAGAATCAGAGATGGGGAAGCAGAGGTGGGGAATCAGATGTGATGAATTAGAGATGGGGAATCAGAGGCGGGGTATCAGAGGCGGGGAATCAGAGTTGGGGAATCAGAGGAGGGGAATCAGATATGGGGAAACAGAGGCCGGGAATCAGAGGCAGGGAAACAGAGGCGGGGAATCAGATATGGGGAATCAGAGGTGGGGAATTAGAGGTTGCGAATCAGAGGCAGGGAATCAGAGGCGGGGAATCAGAGGCGGGGAATCAGAGGCAGGGAATCGGATGAGCGGAATCAGAGATGGGGAATCAGAGGTGGGGAATCAGAGGTGGAGAATCAGAGAAGGGGAATCAGAGGCGGGGAATCAGATGCAGGGAATCAGATGCAGGGAATCAGAGGCGGGGAATCATAGCTGGCGAATCAGAGGAGGGGAATCAGAGTTGGGGAATCAGAGGCGGGGAATCAGATATGGGGAAACAGAGGCGGGGAATCAGAGGCGGGGAAACAGAGGCGGGGAATCAGATATGGGGATTCAGAGGTGGGGAATCAGAGGTTGGGAATCAGAGGCAGGGAATCAGAGGCGGGGAATCAGAGGCAGGGAATCAGATGCGGGGAATCAGAGGCAGGGAATCAGAGCTGGGGAATCAGAGGCGGGGAATCAGAGTTGGGGAATCAGAGGCGTGGAATTAGATATGGCGAAACAGAGGAGGGGAATCAGAGACGGGGAAACAGAGGCGGGGAATCAGATATGGGGAATCAGCGGTGGCGAATTAAAGGCGGTGTATCAGAGATGGGGAATCAGGGCAGGGAATCAGAGGCAGGGAATCAAACACGGGGAATCAGAGGCGGGGAATCAGAGCTGGGGAATCAGAGGCGGGGATTCAGAGTTGGGGAATCAGAGGCGGGGAAACAGAGGCGGGGAATCAGATATGGGGAATCAGAGGTGGGGAATCAGAGGTTGGGAATCAGAAGCAGGGAATCAGAGGCGGGGAATCAGAGGCGGGGAATCAGAGGCAGGGAATCCGATGTGCGGAATCGGAGATGGGGAATCAGAGGCAGGGAATCAGAGGCGGGGAATCAGAGGCGGAAAATCAGAGGCCGGGAATCAGATATGGGGAAACAGAGGCGGGGAATCAAAGGCGGGGAAACAGAGGCGGGGAATCAGATATGGGGAATCAGAGGTGGGGAATCAGAGGTTGGGAATCAGAGGCAGGGAATCAGAGGCTGGGAATCAGATGCAGGGAATCAGATGCGGGGAATCAGAGGCGGGGAATCAGAGCTGGGGAATCAGAGGTGGGGAATCAGAGTTGGGGAATCAGAGTCGGGCACTTAGATATGGGGAAACAGAGGCGGGGAATCAGAGGCGGGGAAACAGACGCGGGGAATCAGAGGCGGGGATTCAGAGCTGGGGAATCAGAGGCGGGGAATCAGACTTGGGGAATCAGAGGCGGGGAATCAGATATGGGGAATCAGAGGCGGGGAATCAGAGGCGGGGAAACAGAGGCAGGGAATCAGATATGGGGAATCAGAGGTGGGGTATCAGGGGCAGGGAATCAGTGGCAGGGAATCAGAGGCGGGGAATCAGAGGCGGGGAATCAGAGGCAGGGAATTAGATATGGGGAATCAGAGGTGGGGAATCAGAGGTGGTGAATCAGAGATGGGGAATCACAGGCGGGGAATCAGAGGCAGGGAATAGAACGCGGGGAATCAGAGGCGGGGAATCAGAGCTGGGGAATCAGAGGCGGGGAATCAGAGCTGGGGAATCAGAGGCGGGGAATCATAGTTGGGAATCAGAGGCGGGGAATCAGATATGGGGAAACAGAGGCGGGGAATCAAAGGCGGGGAAACAGAGGCGGGGAATCAGATATGGGGAATCGGATGCGGGGAATCAGAGGCGGGGAATCAGAGCTGGGGAATCAGAGGCGGGGTATCAGAGTTGGGGCATCTGAGGTGGGGAATTAGATATGGGGAAACAGAGGCGGGGAATCAGAGGCGGGGAAACAGAGGCGGGGAATCAGATATGGGGAATCAGAGGTGGGGAATCATAGGCAGGGAATCAGATGTGCGGAATCAGAGATGGGGAATCAGAGGCAGGGAATCAGAATCAGAAGCGGGGAATCAGAGGCCGGGAATCAGAGGCCGGGATTCAGATGCCGGGAATAAGAGGCCGGGAATCAGAGGTGGGGAATCAGAGTCCGGGAATCAGAGATGGGGATTCAGAGGCGGGGAATGATATATGGGGAATCAGAGGCGGGGAATCAGAGGCGGGGTAACAGAGGTGGGGAATCAGATATGGGGAATCAGAGGTGGCGAATCAAAGGCGGTGAATCAGAGATGGGGAATCAGAGGCGGGGAATCAGAGGCAGGGAATCAAACACGGGGAATCAGAGGCGGGGAATCAGAGCTGGGGAATCAGAGGCGGGGAATCAGAGTTGGGGAATCAGAGGCGGGGAATCAGATATGGGGATACAGGGGCGGGGAATCAGAGGCAGGGAAACAGAGGCGGGGAATCAGATATGGGGAATCAGGGGTGGGGAATCAGAGGTTGGGAATCAGAGGCAGGGAATCAGAGGCGTGGAAACAGAGGCGGGGATTCAGATGTGTTGAATCAGAGATGGGGAATCAGAGGCAGGGAATCAGAATCAGAAGCGGGATATCAGTGGCCGGGAATCAGAGGAAGGTAATCAGAGGCAGGGGATCAAACACGGGGAATCAGAGACTGGGAATCAGAGCTGGGGAATCAGAGGTGGGGAATCAGAGCTGGGGAATCACAGGCGGGGAATCAGAGATGGGGAATCAGAGGCGGGGAATCAGAGGCAGGGAATCAGATACGGGGAATCAGAGGCGGGGAATCAGAGCTGGCGAATCAGAGGCGGGGAATGAGAGGTGGGCAATCAGAGGATGGGAATCAGATATGGGGAATCAGAGGCGGGGAATCAGAGCTGGGGAATCACAGGCGGGGAAACAGAGGCGGGGAATCAGAGGCGGTGAAACAGAGGCGGGGAATCAGATATTGGGAATCAGAGGTGGGGAATCAGAGGTTGGGAATCAGAGGCCTGGAATCAGAGGCGTGGAATCAGAGGCAGGGAATCAGATGCGGGGAATCAGAGGAGGGGAATCAGAGCTGGGGAATCAGAGGCGGGGTATTAGAGTTGGGGAATCAGAGGCGGGGAATCAGACGCGGGGAATCAGAGGGGGGGAATCATAGCTGGCGAATCAGAGGCGGGGAATCAGAGGTGGGCAATCAGAGGCCGGGAATCAGAGGTGGTGAATCAGAGATGGGGAATCAGAGGCGGGGAATCAGTGGCAGGGAATCAGATATGGGGAATCAGAGGCGTGGAATCAGAGGCAGGGAATCAGACACGGGGAATCAGACACGGGGAATCAGAGGTGGGGAATCAGAGATGGGGAATCAGAGGCGGTGAATCAGAGATGGGGAATCAGAGGCGGGGAATCAGAATCAGGAAATCAGACACGGGGATTCAGAGGCTGGGAATCAGACGGGGGGAATCAAAGGCGGGGAATCAGAGCTGGGGAATCAGAGGCAAAGAATCAGAGGCGGGGAATCAGATATGGGGAATCAGAGGCTGGTATTCAGAGGCGGGGAATCAGAGGCAGGGAATCAAACACGGGGAATCAGAGGTGGGGAATCAGAGATGGGGAATCAGAGGCGGGGAATCAGAGTTGGGGAATCAGAGGCAGGAATCGGATGTGCGGAATCAGAGATGGGGAATCAGAGGTGGGGAATCAGAGGCGGTGAATCAGAGATGGGGAATCAGAGGCGGGGAATCAGAGGCAGGAAATCAGACACGGGGATTCAGAGGCTGGGAATCAGACGGGGGGAATCAAAGGCGGGGAATCAGAGCTGGGGAATCAGAGGCAGGGAATCAGAGTTGGGGATTCAGAGACGGGGAATCAGATATGGGGAAACAGAGGCGGGGAATCAGAGGCGGGCAAAGAGAGGCGGGTAATTAGATATGGGGAATCAGATGTGGGGAATCAGAGGTGGTGAATCAGTGATGGGGAATCACAGGCGGGGAATCAGAGGCAGGGAATAGAACGCAGGGAATCAGAGGCAGGGAATCAGAGCTGGGGAATCAGAGGCAGGGAATCATAGTTGGGAATCAGAGGCGGGGAATCAGATATGGGGAAACAGAGGCGGGGAATCAGAGGCGGGGAAACAGAGGCTGGGAATCAGATATGGGGAATCGGATGCGGGGAATCAGAGGCGGGGAATCAGAGCTGGGGAATCAGAGGCGGGGAATCAGAGTTGGGGCATCAGAGGTGGGGAATTAGATATAGGGAAACAGAGGCGGGGAATCAGAGGCGGGGAAACAGAGGCGGGGAATCAGATATGGGGTATCAGAGGTAGGGAATCAGAGGCAGGGAATCAGATGTGCGGAATCAGAGATGGGGAATTAGAGGCAGGGAATCAGAATCAGAAGCGGGGAATCAGAGGCCGGGAATCAGAGGCCGGGAATCAGATGCTGTGAATAAGAGGCCGGGAATCAGAGGTGGGGAATCAGAGTCCGGGAATCAGAGATGGGGATTCAGAGGCGGGGAATGAGATATGGAGAATCAGAGGCGGGGAATCAGAGGCCGGGAAACAGAGGTGGGGAATCAGATATGGGGAATCAGAGGTGGCGAATCAAAGGCGGTGAATCAGAGATGGGGAATCAGAGGCGGGGAATCAGAGGCAGGGAATCAGATGCGGGGAATCAGAGGCGGGGAATCAGAGCTGGCGAATCGGAGGCGGGGAATTAGAGGTGGGCAATCAGAGCCGGGGAATCAGATATGGGGAATCAGAGGCGGGGAATCAGAGGCGGGGAAACAGAGGCGGGGAATCAGATATGGGGAATCAGCGGTGGCGAATTAAAGGCGGTGTATCAGAGATGGGGAATCAGGGCAGGGAATCAGAGGCAGGGAATCAAACACGGGGAATCAGAGGCAGGGAATCAGAGCTGGGGAATCAGAGGCGGGGATTCAGAGTTGGGGAATCAGAGGCGGGGAAACAGAGGCGGGGAATCAGATATGGGGAATCAGAGGTGGGGAATCAGAGGTTGGGAATCAAAAGCAGGGAATCAGAGGCGGGGAATCAGAGGCGGGGAATCAGAGGCAGGGAATCCGATGTGCGGAATCGGAGATGGGGAATCAGAGGCAGGGAATCAGAGGCGGGGAATCAGAGGCGGAAAATCAGAGGCCGGGAATCAGATATGGGGAAACAGAGGCGGGGAATCAAAGGCGGGGAAACAGAGGCGGGGAATCAGATATGGGGAATCAGAGGTGGGGAATCAGAGGTTGGGAATCAGAGGCAGGGAATCAGAGGCTGGGAATCAGATGCAGGGAATCAGATGCGGGGAATCAGAGGCGGGGAATCAGAGCTGGGGAATCAGAGGTGGGGAATCAGAGTTGGGGAATCAGAGTCGGGGACTTAGATATGGGGAAACAGAGGCGGGGAATCAGAGGCGGGGAAACAGACGCGGGGAATCAGAGGCGGGGATTCAGAGATGGGGAATCAGAGGCGGGGAATCAGACTTGGGGAATCAGAGGCGGGGAATCAGATATGGGGAATCAGAGGCGGGGAATCAGAGGCGGGGAAACAGAGGCAGGGAATCAGATATGGGGAATCAGAGGTGGGGTATCAGGGGCAGGGAATCAGTGGCAGGGAATCAGAGGCGGGGAATCAGAGGCGGGGAATCAGAGGCAGGGAATTAGATATGGGGAATCAGAGGCGGGGAATCAGACTTGGGGAATCAGAGGCGGGGAATCAGATATGGGGAATCAGAGGCGGGGAATCAGAGGCGGGGAAACAGAGGCGGGGAATCAGATATGGGGAATCAGAGGTGGGGAATCAGAGGTTGGGAATCAGAAGCAGGGAATCAGAGGCGGGGAATCAGAGGCGGGGAATCAGAGGCAGGGAATCCGATGTGCGGAATCGGAGATGGGGAATCAGAGGCAGGGAATCAGAGTTGGGGAATCAGAGTCGGGGACTTAGATATGGGGAAACAGAGGCGGGGAATCAGAGGCGGGGAAACAGATGCGGGGAATCAGAGGCGGGGATTCAGAGCTGGGGAATCAGAGGCGGGGAATCAGACTTGGGGAATCAGAGGCGGGGAATCAGATATGGGGAATCAGAGGCGGGGAATCAGAGGCGGGGAAACAGAGGCAGGGAATCAGATATGGGGAATCAGAGGTGGGGTATCAGGGGCAGGGAATCAGTGGCAGGGAATCAGAGGCGGGGAATCAGAGGCGGGGAATCAGAGGCAGGGAATTAGATATGGGGAATCAGAGGCGGGGAATCAGACTTGGGGAATCAGAGGCGGGGAATCAGATATGGGGAATCAGAGGCGGGGAATCAGAGGCGGGGAAACAGAGGCGGGGAATCAGATATGGGGAATCAGAGGTGGGGAATCAGAGGTTGGGAATCAGAAGCAGGGAATCAGAGGCAAGGAATCAGAGGCGGGGAATCAGAGGCAGGGAATCCGATGTGCGGAATCGGAGATGGGGAATCAGAGGCAGGGAATCAGAGGCGGGGAATCAGAGGCGGAAAATCAGAGGCCGGGAATCAGATATGGGGAAACAGAGGCGGGGAATCAAAGGCTGGGAATCAGATGCAGGGAATCAGATGCGGGGAATCAGAGGCGGGGAATCAGAGCTGGGGAATCAGAGGTGGGGAATCAGAGTTGGGGAATCAGAGTCGGGGACTTAGATATGGGGAAACAGAGGCGGGGAATCAGAGGCGGGGAAACAGACGCGGGGAATCAGAGGCGGGGATTCAGAGCTGGGGAATCAGAGGCGGGGAATCAGACTTGGGGAATCAGAGGCGGGGAATCAGATATGGGGAATCAGAGGCGGGGAATCAGAGGCGGGGAAACAGAGGCAGGGAATCAGATATGGGGAATCAGAGGTGGGGTATCAGGGGCAGGGAATCAGTGGCAGGGAATCAGAGGCGGGGAATCAGAGGCGGGGAATCAGAGGCAGGGAATTAGATATGGGGAATCAGAGGTGGGGAATCAGAGGTGGTGAATCAGAGATGGGGAATCACAGGCGGGGAATCAGAGGCAGGGAATAGAACGCGGGGAATCAGAGGCGGGGAATCAGAGCTGGGGAATCAGAGGCGGGGAATCAGAGCTGGGGAATCAGAGGCGGGGAATCATAGTTGGGAATCAGAGGCGGGGAATCAGATATGGGGAAACAGAGGCGGGGAATCAAAGGCGGGGAAACAGAGGCGGGGAATCAGATATGGGGAATCGGATGCGGGGAATCAGAGGCGGGGAATCAGAGCTGGGGAATCAGAGGCGGGGTATCAGAGTTGGGGCATCTGAGGTGGGGAATTAGATATGGGGAAACAGAGGCGGGGAATCAGAGGCGGGGAAACAGAGGCGGGGAATCAGATATGGGGAATCAGAGGTGGGGAATCAGAGGCAGGGAATCAGATGTGCGGAATCAGAGATGGGGAATCAGAGGCAGGGAATCAGAATCAGAAGCGGGGAATCAGAGGCCGGGAATCAGAGGCCGGGATTCAGATGCCGGGAATAAGAGGCCGGGAATCAGAGGTGGGGAATCAGAGTCCGGGAATCAGAGATGGGGATTCAGAGGCGGGGAATGACATATGGGGAATCAGAGGCGGGGAATCAGAGGCGGGGTAACAGAGGTGGGGAATCAGATATGGGGAATCAGAGGTGGCGAATCAAAGGCGGTGAATCAGAGATGGGGAATCAGAGGCGGGGAATCAGAGGCAGGGAATCAAACACGGGGAATCAGAGGCGGGGAATCAGAGCTGGGGAATCAGAGGCGGGGAATCAGAGTTGGGGAATCAGAGGCGGGGAATCAGATATGGGGAAACAGGGGCGGGGAATCAGAGGCAGGGAAACAGAGGCGGGGAATCAGATATGGGGAATCAGGGGTGGGGAATCAGAGGTTGGGAATCAGAGGCAGGGAATCAGAGGCGTGGAAACAGAGGCGGGGATTCAGATGTGTTGAATCAGAGATGGGGAATCAGAGGCAGGGAATCAGAATCAGAAGCGGGATATCAGTGGCCGGGAATCAGAGGAAGGTAATCAGAGGCAGGGGATCAAACACGGGGAATCAGAGGCTGGGAATCAGAGCTGGGGAAACAGAGGTGGGGAATCAGAGGCGGGGAATCAGAGGCGGTGAAACAGAGGCGGGGAATCAGATATTGGGAATCAGAGGTGGGGAATCAGAGGTTGGGAATCAGAGGCCTGGAATCAGAGGCGTGGAATCAGAGGCAGGGAATCAGATGCGGGGAATCAGAGGAGGGGAATCAGAGCTGGGGAATCAGAGGCGGGGTATTAGAGTTGGGGAATCAGAGGCGGGGAATCAGAGGTGGGCAATCAGAGGCCGGGAATCAGAGGTGGTGAATCAGAGATGGGGAATCAGAGGCGGGGAATCAGTGGCAGGGAATCAGATATGGGGAATCAGAGGCGTGGAATCAGAGGCAGGGAATCAGACACGGGGAATCAGACACGGGGAATCAGAGGTGGGGAATCAGAGATGGGGAATCAGAGGCGGTGAATCAGAGATGGGGAATCAGAGGCGGGGAATCAGAATCAGGAAATCAGACACGGGGATTCAGAGGCTGGGAATCAGACGGGGGGAATCAAAGGCGGGGAATCAGAGCTGGGGAATCAGAGGCAGGGAATCAGAGGCGGGGAATCAGATATGGGGAATCAGAGGCTGGTATTCAGAGGCGGGGAATCAGAGGCAGGGAATCAAACATGGGGAATCAGAGGTGGGGAATCAGAGATGGGGAATCAGAGGCGGGGAATCAGAGTTGGGGAATCAGAGGCAGGGAATCGGATGTGCGGAATCAGAGATGGGGAATCAGAGGTGGGGAATCAGAGGCGGTGAATCAGAGATGGGGAATCAGAGCGGGGAATCAGAGGCAGGAAATCAGACACGGGGATTCAGAGGCTGGGAATCAGACGGGGGGAATCAAAGGCGGGGAATCAGAGCTGGGGAATCAGAGGCAGGGAATCAGAGTTGGGGATTCAGAGACGGGGAATCAGATATGGGGAAACAGAGGCGGGGAATCAGAGGCGGGCAAAGAGAGGAGGGGAATTAGATATGGGGAATCAGAGGTGGGGAATCAGAGGTGGAGAATCAGAGAAGGGGAATCAGAGGCGGGGAATCAGATGCAGGGAATCAGATGCAGGGAATCAGAGGCGGGGAATCATAGCTGGCGAATCAGAGGAGGGGAATCAGAGTTGGGGAATCAGAGGCGGGGAATCAGATATGGGGAAACAGAGGCGGGGAATCAGAGGCGGCGAAACAGAGGCGGGGAATCAGATATGGGGATTCAGAGGTGGGGAATCAGAGGTTGGGAATCAGAGGCAGGGAATCAGAGGCGGGGAATCAGAGGCAGGGAATCAGATGCGGGGAATCAGAGGCAGGGAATCAGAGCTGGGGAATCAGAGGCGGGGAATCAGAGTTGGGGAATCAGAGGCGTGGAATTAGATATGGCGAAACAGAGGAGGGGAATCAGAGACGGGGAAACAGAGGCGGGGAATCAGATATGGGGAATCAGCGGTGGCGAATTAAAGGCGGTGTATCAGAGATGGGGAATCAGGGCAGGGAATCAGAGGCAGGGAATCAAACACGGGGAATCAGAGGCGGGGAATCAGAGCTGGGGAATCAGAGGCGGGGATTCAGAGTTGGGGAATCAGAGGCGGGGAAACAGAGGCGGGGAATCAGATATGGGGAATCAGAGGTGGGGAATCAGAGGTTGGGAATCAGAAGCAGGGAATCAGAGGCGGGGAATCAGAGGCGGGGAATCAGAGGCAGGGAATCCGATGTGCGGAATCGGAGATGGGGAATCAGAGGCAGGGAATCAGAGGCGGGGAATCAGAGGCGGAAAATCAGAGGCCGGGAATCAGATATGGGGAAACAGAGGCGGGGAATCAAAGGCGGGGAAACAGAGGCGGGGAATCAGATATGGGGAATCAGAGGTGGGGAATCAGAGGTTGGGAATCAGAGGCAGGGAATCAGAGGCTGGGAATCAGATGCAGGGAATCAGATGCGGGGAATCAGAGGCGGGGAATCAGAGCTGGGGAATCAGAGGTGGGGAATCAGAGTTGGGGAATCAGAGTCGGGGACTTAGATATGGGGAAACAGAGGCGGGGAATCAGAGGCGGGGAAACAGACGCGGGGAATCAGAGGCGGGGATTCAGAGCTGGGGAATCAGAGGCGGGGAATCAGACTTGGGGAATCAGAGGCGGGGAATCAGATATGGGGAATCAGAGGCGGGGAATCAGAGGCGGGGAAACAGAGGCAGGGAATCAGATATGGGGAATCAGAGGTGGGGTATCAGGGGCAGGGAATCAGTGGCAGGGAATCAGAGGCGGGGAATCAGAGGCGGGGAATCAGAGGCAGGGAATCAGAGATGGGGATTCAGAGGCGGGGAATGATATATGGGGAATCAGAGGCGGGGAATCAGAGGCGGGGTAACAGAGGTGGGGAATCAGATATGGGGAATCAGAGGTGGCGAATCAAAGGCGGTGAATCAGAGATGGGGAATCAGAGGCGGGGAATCAGAGGCAGGGAATCAAACACGGGGAATCAGAGGCGGGGAATCAGAGCTGGGGAATCAGAGGCGGGGAATCAGAGTTGGGGAATCAGAGGCGGGGAATCAGATATGGGGATACAGGGGCGGGGAATCAGAGGCAGGGAAACAGAGGCGGGGAATCAGATATGGGGAATCAGGGGTGGGGAATCAGAGGTTGGGAATCAGAGGCAGGGAATCAGAGGCGTGGAAACAGAGGCGGGGATTCAGATGTGTTGAATCAGAGATGGGGAATCAGAGGCAGGGAATCAGAATCAGAAGCGGGATATCAGTGGCCGGGAATCAGAGGAAGGTAATCAGAGGCAGGGGATCAAACACGGGGAATCAGAGGCTGGGAATCAGAGCTGGGGAATCAGAGGTGGGGAATCAGAGCTGGGGAATCACAGGCGGGGAATCAGAGATGGGGAATCAGAGGCGGGGAATCAGAGGCGGGGAAACAGACGCGGGGAATCAGAGGCGGGGATTCAGAGCTGGGGAATCAGAGGCGGGGAATCAGACTTGGGGAATCAGAGGCGGGGAATCAGATATGGGGAATCAGAGGCGGGGAATCAGAGGCGGGGAAACAGAGGCAGGGAATCAGATATGGGGAATCAGATGTGGGGTATCAGGGGCAGGGAATCAGTGGCAGGGAATCAGAGGCGGGGAATCAGAGGCGGGGAATCAGAGGCAGGGAATTAGATATGGGGAATCAGAGGTGGGGAATCAGAGGTGGTGAATCAGAGATGGGGAATCACAGGCGGGGAATCAGAGGCAGGGAATAGAACGCGGGGAATCAGAGGCGGGGAATCAGAGCTGGGGAATCAGAGGCGGGGAATCAGAGCTGGGGAATCAGAGGCGGGGAATCATAGTTGGGAATCAGAGGCGGGGAATCAGATATGGGGAAACAGAGGCGGGGAATCAAAGGCGGGGAAACAGAGGCGGGGAATCAGATATGGGGAATCGGATGCGGGGAATCAGAGGCGGGGAATCAGAGCTGGGGAATCAGAGGCGGGGTATCAGAGTTGGGGCATCTGAGGTGGGGAATTAGATATGGGGAAACAGAGGCGGGGAATCAGAGGCGGGGAAACAGAGGCGGGGAATCAGATATGGGGAATCAGAGGTGGGGAATCATAGGCAGGGAATCAGATGTGCGGAATCAGAGATGGGGAATCAGAGGCAGGGAATCAGAATCAGAAGCGGGGAATCAGAGGCCGGGAATCAGAGGCCGGGATTCAGATGCCGGGAATAAGAGGCCGGGAATCAGAGGTGGGGAATCAGAGTCCGGGAATCAGAGATGGGGATTCAGAGGCGGGGAATGATATATGGGGAATCAGAGGCGGGGAATCAGAGGCGGGGTAACAGAGGTGGGGAATCAGATATGGGGAATCAGAGGTGGCGAATCAAAGGCGGTGAATCAGAGATGGGGAATCAGAGGCGGGGAATCAGAGGCAGGGAATCAAACAAGGGGAATCAGAGGCGGGGAATCAGAGCTGGGGAATCAGAGGCGGGGAATCAGAGTTGGGGAATCAGAGGCGGGGAAGCAGATATGGGGATACAGGGGCGGGGAATCAGAGGCAGGGAAACAGAGGCGGGGAATCAGAT
This sequence comes from Narcine bancroftii, assembly GCF_036971445.1. NCBI lineage: Eukaryota > Metazoa > Chordata > Chondrichthyes > Torpediniformes > Narcinidae > Narcine > Narcine bancroftii. Next base: position 3,935,167 of record NW_027211883.1, read on the forward strand.
ATGGGGAATCAGGGGTGGGGAATCAGAGGTTGGGAATCAGAGGCAGGGAATCAGAGGCGTGGAAACAGAGGCGGGGATTCAGATGTGTTGAATCAGAGATGGGGAATCAGAGGCAGGGAATCAGAATCAGAAGCGGGATATCAGTGGCCGGGAATCAGAGGAAGGTAATCAGAGGCAGGGGATCAAACACGGGGAATCAGAGGCTGGGAATCAGAGCTGGGGAATCAGAGGTGGGGAATCAGAGCTGGGGAATCACAGGCGGGGAATCAGAGATGGGGAATCAGAGGCGGGGAATCAGAGGCAGGGAATCAGATACGGGGAATCAGAGGCGGGGAATCAGAGCTGGCGAATCAGAGGCGGGGAATCAGAGGTGGGCAATCAGAGGATGGGAATCAGATATGGGGAATCAGAGGCGGGGAATCAGAGCTGGGGAATCACAGGCGGGGAAACAGAGGCGGGGAATCAGAGGCGGTGAAACAGAGGCGGGGAATCAGATATTGGGAATCAGAGGTGGGGAATCAGAGGTTGGGAATCAGAGGCCTGGAATCAGAGGCGTGGAATCAGAGGCAGGGAATCAGATGCGGGGAATCAGAGGAGGGGAATCAGAGCTGGGGAATCAGAGGCGGGGTATTAGAGTTGGGGAATCAGAGGCGGGGAATCAGACGCGGGGAATCAGAGGGGGGGAATCATAGCTGGCGAATCAGAGGCGGGGAATCAGAGGTGGGCAATCAGAGGCCGGGAATCAGAGGTGGTGAATCAGAGATGGGGAATCAGAGGCGGGGAATCAGTGGCAGGGAATCAGATATGGGGAATCAGAGGCGTGGAATCAGAGGCAGGGAATCAGACACGGGGAATCAGACACGGGGAATCAGAGGTGGGGAATCAGAGATGGGGAATCAGAGGCGGTGAATCAGAGATGGGGAATCAGAGGCGGGGAATCAGAATCAGGAAATCAGACACGGGGATTCAGAGGCTGGGAATCAGACGGGGGGAATCAAAGGCGGGGAATCAGAGCTGGGGAATCAGAGGCAAAGAATCAGAGGCGGGGAATCAGATATGGGGAATCAGAGGCTGGTATTCAGAGGCGGGGAATCAGAGGCAGGGAATCAAACACGGGGAATCAGAGGTGGGGAATCAGAGATGGGGAATCAGAGGCGGGGAATCAGAGTTGGGGAATCAGAGGCAGGAATCGGATGTGCGGAATCAGAGATGGGGAATCAGAGGTGGGGAATCAGAGGCGGTGAATCAGAGATGGGGAATCAGAGGCGGGGAATCAGAGGCAGGAAATCAGACACGGGGATTCAGAGGCTGGGAATCAGACGGGGGGAATCAAAGGCGGGGAATCAGAGCTGGGGAATCAGAGGCAGGGAATCAGAGTTGGGGATTCAGAGACGGGGAATCAGATATGGGGAAACAGAGGCGGGGAATCAGAGGCGGGCAAAGAGAGGCGGGGAATTAGATATGGGGAATCAGATGTGGGGAATCAGAGGTGGTGAATCAGTGATGGGGAATCACAGGCGGGGAATCAGAGGCAGGGAATAGAACGCAGGGAATCAGAGGCAGGGAATCAGAGCTGGGGAATCAGAGGCAGGGAATCATAGTTGGGAATCAGAGGCGGGGAATCAGATATGGGGAAACAGAGGCGGGGAATCAGAGGCGGGGAAACAGAGGCTGGGAATCAGATATGGGGAATCGGATGCGGGGAATCAGAGGCGGGGAATCAGAGCTGGGGAATCAGAGGCGGGGAATCAGAGTTGGGGCATCAGAGGTGGGGAATTAGATATAGGGAAACAGAGGCGGGGAATCAGAGGCGGGGAAACAGAGGCGGGGAATCAGATATGGGGTATCAGAGGTAGGGAATCAGAGGCAGGGAATCAGATGTGCGGAATCAGAGATGGGGAATTAGAGGCAGGGAATCAGAATCAGAAGCGGGGAATCAGAGGCCGGGAATCAGAGGCCGGGAATCAGATGCTGTGAATAAGAGGCCGGGAATCAGAGGTGGGGAATCAGAGTCCGGGAATCAGAGATGGGGATTCAGAGGCGGGGAATGAGATATGGAGAATCAGAGGCGGGGAATCAGAGGCCGGGAAACAGAGGTGGGGAATCAGATATGGGGAATCAGAGGTGGCGAATCAAAGGCGGTGAATCAGAGATGGGGAATCAGAGGCGGGGAATCAGAGGCAGGGAATCAGATGCGGGGAATCAGAGGCGGGGAATCAGAGCTGGCGAATCGGAGGCGGGGAATTAGAGGTGGGCAATCAGAGCCGGGGAATCAGATATGGGGAATCAGAGGCGGGGAATCAGAGGCGGGGAAACAGAGGTGGGGAATCAGATATGGGGAAACAGAGGTGGCAAATCAAAGGCGGTGAATCAGAGATGGGGAATCAGAGGCGGGGAATCAGAGGCAGGGAATCAAAAATGGGGAATCAGAGGCGGGGAATCAGAGCTGGGGAATCAGAGGCGGGGAAGCAGAGTAGGAGAATCAGAGGTGGGGAATCAGATATGGGGAAACAGGGGCGGGGAATCAGAGGCAGGGAAACAGAGGCGGGGAATCAGATATGGGGAATCAGCGGTGGCGAATTAAAGGCGGTGTATCAGAGATGGGGAATCAGGGCAGGGAATCAGAGGCAGGGAATCAAACACGGGGAATCAGAGGCAGGGAATCAGAGCTGGGGAATCAGAGGCGGGGATTCAGAGTTGGGGAATCAGAGGCGGGGAAACAGAGGCGGGGAATCAGATATGGGGAATCAGAGGTGGGGAATCAGAGGTTGGGAATCAGAAGCAGGGAATCAGAGGCGGGGAATCAGAGGCGGGGAATCAGAGGCAGGGAATCCGATGTGCGGAATCGGAGATGGGGAATCAGAGGCAGGGAATCAGAGGCGGGGAATCAGAGGCGGAAAATCAGAGGCCGGGAATCAGATATGGGGAAACAGAGGCGGGGAATCAAAGGCGGGGAAACAGAGGCGGGGAATCAGATATGGGGAATCAGAGGTGGGGAATCAGAGGTTGGGAATCAGAGGCAGGGAATCAGAGGCTGGGAATCAGATGCAGGGAATCAGATGCGGGGAATCAGAGGCGGGGAATCAGAGCTGGGGAATCAGAGGTGGGGAATCAGAGTTGGGGAATCAGAGTCGGGGACTTAGATATGGGGAAACAGAGGCGGGGAATCAGAGGCGGGGAAACAGACGCGGGGAATCAGAGGCGGGGATTCAGAGATGGGGAATCAGAGGCGGGGAATCAGACTTGGGGAATCAGAGGCGGGGAATCAGATATGGGGAATCAGAGGCGGGGAATCAGAGGCGGGGAAACAGAGGCAGGGAATCAGATATGGGGAATCAGAGGTGGGGTATCAGGGGCAGGGAATCAGTGGCAGGGAATCAGAGGCGGGGAATCAGAGGCGGGGAATCAGAGGCAGGGAATTAGATATGGGGAATCAGAGGCGGGGAATCAGACTTGGGGAATCAGAGGCGGGGAATCAGATATGGGGAATCAGAGGCGGGGAATCAGAGGCGGGGAAACAGAGGCGGGGAATCAGATATGGGGAATCAGAGGTGGGGAATCAGAGGTTGGGAATCAGAAGCAGGGAATCAGAGGCGGGGAATCAGAGGGGGGGAATCAGAGGCAGGGAATCCGATGTGCGGAATAGGAGATGGGGAATCAGAGGCAGGGAATCAGAGTTGGGGAATCAGAGTCGGGGACTTAGATATGGGGAAACAGAGGCGGGGAATCAGAGGCGGGGAAACAGATGCGGGGAATCAGAGGCGGGGATTCAGAGCTGGGGAATCAGAGGCGGGGAATCAGACTTGGGGAATCAGAGGCGGGGAATCAGATATGGGGAATCAGAGGCGGTGAATCAGAGGCGGGGAAACAGAGGCAGGGAATCAGATATGGGGAATCAGAGGTGGGGTATCAGGGGCAGGGAATCAGTGGCAGGGAATCAGAGGCGGGGAATCAGAGGCGGGGAATCAGAGGCAGGGAATTAGATATGGGGAATCAGAGGCGGGGAATCAGACTTGGGGAATCAGAGGCGGGGAATCAGATATGGGGAATCAGAGGCGGGGAATCAGAGGCGGGGAAACAGAGGCGGGGAATCAGATATGGGGAATCAGAGGTGGGGAATCAGAGGTTGGGAATCAGAAGCAGGGAATCAGAGGCGGGGAATCAGAGGCGGGGAATCAGAGGCAGGGAATCCGATGTGCGGAATCGGAGATGGGGAATCAGAGGCAGGGAATCAGAGGCGGGGAATCAGAGGCGGAAAATCAGAGGCCGGGAATCAGATATGGGGAAACAGAGGCGGGGAATCAAAGGCTGGGAATCAGATGCAGGGAATCAGATGCGGGGAATCAGAGGCGGGGAATCAGAGCTGGGGAATCAGAGGTGGGGAATCAGAGTTGGGGAATCAGAGTCGGGGACTTAGATATGGGGAAACAGAGGCGGGGAATCAGAGGCGGGGAAACAGACGCGGGGAATCAGAGGCGGGGATTCAGAGCTGGGGAATCAGAGGCGGGGAATCAGACTTGGGGAATCAGAGGCGGGGAATCAGATATGGGGAATCAGAGGCGGGGAATCAGAGGCGGGGAAACAGAGGCAGGGAATCAGATATGGGGAATCAGAGGTGGGGTATCAGGGGCAGGGAATCAGTGGCAGGGAATCAGAGGCGGGGAATCAGAGGCGGGGAATCAGAGGCAGGGAATTAGATATGGGGAATCAGAGGTGGGGAATCAGAGGTGGTGAATCAGAGATGGGGAATCACAGGCGGGGAATCAGAGGCAGGGAATAGAACGCGGGGAATCAGAGGCGGGGAATCAGAGCTGGGGAATCAGAGGCGGGGAATCAGAGCTGGGGAATCAGAGGCGGGGAATCATAGTTGGGAATCAGAGGCGGGGAATCAGATATGGGGAAACAGAGGCGGGGAATCAAAGGCGGGGAAACAGAGGCGGGGAATCAGATATGGGGAATCGGATGCGGGGAATCAGAGGCGGGGAATCAGAGCTGGGGAATCAGAGGCGGGGTATCAGAGTTGGGGCATCTGAGGTGGGGAATTAGATATGGGGAAACAGAGGCGGGGAATCAGAGGCGGGGAAACAGAGGCGGGGAATCAGATATGGGGAATCAGAGGTGGGGAATCAGAGGCAGGGAATCAGATGTGCGGAATCAGAGATGGGGAATCAGAGGCAGGGAATCAGAATCAGAAGCGGGGAATCAGAGGCCGGGAATCAGAGGCCGGGATTCAGATGCCGGGAATAAGAGGCCGGGAATCAGAGGTGGGGAATCAGAGTCCGGGAATCAGAGATGGGGATTCAGAGGCGGGGAATGATATATGGGGAATCAGAGGCGGGGAATCAGAGGCGGGGTAACAGAGGTGGGGAATCAGATATGGGGAATCAGAGGTGGCGAATCAAAGGCGGTGAATCAGAGATGGGGAATCAGAGGCGGGGAATCAGAGGCAGGGAATCAAACACGGGGAATCAGAGGCGGGGAATCAGAGCTGGGGAATCAGAGGCGGGGAATCAGAGTTGGGGAATCAGAGGCGGGGTATCAGATATGGGGAAACAGGGGCGGGGAATCAGAGGCAGGGAAACAGAGGCGGGGAATCAGATATGGGGAATCAGGGGTGGGGAATCAGAGGTTGGGAATCAGAGGCAGGGAATCAGAGGCGTGGAAACAGAGGCGGGGATTCAGATGTGTTGAATCAGAGATGGGGAATCAGAGGCAGGGAATCAGAATCAGAAGCGGGATATCAGTGGCCGGGAATCAGAGGAAGGTAATCAGAGGCAGGGGATCAAACACGGGGAATCAGAGGCTGGGAATCAGAGCTGGGGAATCAGAGGTGGGGAATCAGAGCTGGGGAATCACAGGCGGGGAATCAGAGATGGGGAATCAGAGGCAGGGAATCAGAGGCAGGGAATCAGATGCGGGGAATCAGAGGCGGGGAATCAGAGCTGGCGAATCAGAGGCGGGGAATCAGAGGTGGGCAATCAGAGGATGGGAATCAGATATGGGGAATCAGAGGCGGGGAATCAGAGCTGGGGAATCACAGGCGGGGAAACAGAGGCGGGGAATCAGAGGCGGTGAAACAGAGGCGGGGAATCAGATATTGGGAATCAGAGGTGGGGAATCAGAGGTTGGGAATCAGTGGCCTGGAATCAGAGGCGTGGAATCAGAGGCAGGGAATCAGATGCGGGGAATCAGAGGAGGGGAATCAGAGCTGGGGAATCAGAGGCGGGGTATTAGAGTTGGGGAATCAGAGGCGGGGAATCAGAGGTGGGCAATCAGAGGCCGGGAATCAGAGGTGGTGAATCAGAGATGGGGAATCAGAGGCGGGGAATCAGTGGCAGGGAATCAGATATGGGGAATCAGAGGCGTGGAATCAGAGGCAGGGAATCAGACACGGGGAATCAGACACGGGGAATCAGAGGTGGGGAATCAGAGATGGGGAATCAGAGGCGGTGAATCAGAGATGGGGAATCAGAGGCGGGGAATCAGAATCAGGAAATCAGACACGGGGATTCAGAGGCTGGGAATCAGACGGGGGGAATCAAAGGCGGGGAATCAGAGCTGGGGAATCAGAGGCAGGGAATCAGAGGCGGGGAATCAGATATGGGGAATCAGAGGCTGGTATTCAGAGGCGGGGAATCAGAGGCAGGGAATCAAACATGGGGAATCAGAGGTGGGGAATCAGAGATGGGGAATCAGAGGCGGGGAATCAGAGTTGGGGAATCAGAGGCAGGGAATCGGATGTGCGGAATCAGAGATGGGGAATCAGAGGTGGGGAATCAGAGGCGGTGAATCAGAGATGGGGAATCAGAGCGGGGAATCAGAGGCAGGAAATCAGACACGGGGATTCAGAGGCTGGGAATCAGACGGGGGGAATCAAAGGCGGGGAATCAGAGCTGGGGAATCAGAGGCAGGGAATCAGAGTTGGGGATTCAGAGACGGGGAATCAGATATGGGGAAACAGAGGCGGGGAATCAGAGGCGGGCAAAGAGAGGCGGGGAATTAGATATGGGGAATCAGATGTGGGGAATCAGAGGTGGTGAATCAGTGATGGGGAATCAGAGCTGGGGAATCAGAGGCAGGGAATCATAGTTGGGAATCAGAGGCGGGGAATCAGATATGGGGAAACAGAGGCGGGGAATCAGAGGCGGGGAAACAGAGGCGGGGAATCAGATATGGGGAATCGGATGCGGGGAATCAGAGGCGGGGAATCAGAGCTGGGGAATCAGAGGCGGGGAATCAGAGTTGGGGCATCAGAGGTGGGGAATTTGATATAGGGAAACAGAGGCGGGGAATCAGAGGCGGGGAAACAGAGGTGGGGAATCAGATATGGGGTATCAGAGGTAGGGAATCAGAGGCAGGGAATCAGATGTGCGGAATCAGAGATGGGGAATCAGAGGCAGGGAATCAGAATCAGAAGCGGGGAATCAGAGGCCGGGAATCAGAGGCCGGGAATCAGATGCTGGGAATAAGAGGCCGGGAATCAGAGGTGGGGAATCAGAGTCCGGGAATCAGAGATGGGGATTCAGAGGCGGGGAATGAGATATGGAGAATCAGAGGCGGGGAATCAGAGGCCGGGAAACAGAGGTGGGGAATCAGATATGGGGAATCAGAGGTGGCGAATCAAAGGCGGTGAATCAGAGATGGGGAATCAGAGGCGGGGAATCAGAGGCAGGGAATCAGATGCGGGGAATCAGAGGCGGGCAATCAGAGCTGGCGAATCGGAGGCGGGGAATCAGAGGTGGGCAATCAGAGCCGGGGAATCAGATATGGGGAATCAGAGGCGGGGAATCAGAGGCGGGGAAACAGAGGTGGGGAATCAGATATGGGGAAACAGAGGTGGCAAATCAAAGGCGGTGAATCAGAGATGGGGAATCAGAGGCGGGGAATCAGAGGCAGGGAATCAAAAATGGGGAATCAGAGGCGGGGAATCAGAGCTGGGGAATCAGAGGCGGGGAAGCAGAGTAGGAGAATCAGAGGTGGGGAATCAGATATGGGGAAACAGGGGCGGGGAATCAGAGGCGGGGAAACAGAGGCGGGGAATCAGATATGGGGAATCAGAGGTGTGGAATCAGAGGTTGGGAATCAGAGGCGGGGAAACAGAGGAGGGGAATCAGATATGGGGAATCAGAGGTGGCGATTTAAAGGCGGTGAATCAGAGATGGGGAATCATGGCAGGGAATCAGAGGCAGGGAATCAAACACGGGGAATCAGAGGCGTGGAATCAGAGCTGGGGAATCAGAGGCGGGGATTCAGAGTTGGGGAATCAGAGGCGGGGAATCAGAGGCGGGGAAACAGAGGCGGGGAATCAGATATGGGGAATCAGAGGTGGGGAATCAGAGGTTGGGAATCAGAAGCAGGGAATCAGAGGCGGGGAATCAGAGGCGGGGAATCAGAGGCAGGAAATCCGATGTGCGGAATCGGAGATGGGGAATCAGAGGCAGGGAATCAGGGGCGGGGAATCAGAGGCGGGGAATCAGAGGCCGGGAATCAGATATGGGGAAACAGAGGCGGGGAATCAGAGGCGGGGAAGCAGAGGCGGGGAATCAGATATGGGGAATCAGAGGTGGGGAATCAGAGGTTGGGAATCAGAGGCAGGGAATCAGAGGCTGGGAATCAGATGCAGGGAATCAGATGCGGGGAATCAGAGGCGGGGAATCAGAGCTGGGGAATCAGAGGTGGGGAATCAGAGTTGGGGAATCAGAGTCGGGGACTTAGATATGGGGAAACAGAGGCAGGGAATCAGAGGCGGGGAAACAGACGCGGGGAATCAGAGGCGGGTATCAGAGCTGGGGAATCAGAGGCGGGGAATCAGAGTTGGGGAATCAGAGGCGGGGAATCAGAGGCGGGGAATCAGAGGCGGGGAATCAGAGGCGGGGAAACAGAGGCAGGGAATTAGATATGGGGAATCAGAGGTGGGGTATCAGGGGCAGGGAATCAGTGGCAGGGAATCAGAGGCGGGGAATCTGAGGCGGGGAATCAGAGGCAGGGAATCAGACACGGGGAATCAGATATGGGGAAACAGAGGCGGGGAATCAGAGGCGGGCAAACAGAGGCGGGGAATTAGATATGGGGAATCAGAGGTGGGGAATCAGAGGTGGTGAATCAGAGATGGGGAATCACAGGCGGGGAATCAGAGGCAGGGAATAGAACGCGGGGAATCAGAGGCGGGGAATCAGAGCTGGGGAATCAGAGGCGGGGAATCATAGTTGGGAATCAGAGGCGGGGAATCAGATATGGGGAAACAGAGGCGGGGAATCAAAGGCGGGGAAACAGAGGCGGGGAATCAGATATGGGGAATCGGATGCGGGGAATCAGAGGCGGGGAATCAGAGCTGGGGAATCAGAGGCGGGGTATCAGAGTTGGGGCATCAGAGGTGGGGAATTAGATATGGGGAAACAGAGGCGGGGAATCAGAGGCAGGGAAACAGAGGTGGGGAATCAGATATGGGGAATCAGAGGTGGGGAATCAGAGGCAGGGAATCAGATGTGCGGAATCAGAGATGGGGAATCAGAGGCAGGGAATCAGAATCAGAAGCGGGGAATCAGAGGCCGGGAATCAGAGGCCGGGATTCAGATGCCGGGAATAAGAGGCCGGGAATCAGAGGTGGGGAATCAGAGTCCGGGAATCAGAGATGGGGATTCAGAGGCGGGGAATGATATATGGGGAATCAGAGGCGGGGAATCAGAGGCGGGGTAACAGAGGTGGGGAATCAGATATGGGGAATCAGAGGTGTCGAATCAAAGGCGGTGAATCAGAGATGGGGAATCAGAGGCGGGGAATCAGAGGCAATGAATCAAACACGGGGAATCAGAGGCGGGGAATCAGAGCTGGGGAATCAGAGGTGGGGAATCAGAGTTGGGGAATCAGAGGCGGGGAATCAGATATGGGGAAACAGGGGCGGAGAATCAGAGGCAGGGAAACAGAGGCGGGGAATCAGATATGGGGAATCAGGGTTGGGGAATCAGAGGTTGGGAATCAGAGGCAGGGAATCAGAGGCGTGGAAACAGAGGCGGGGATTCAGATATGGGGAATCAGAGGTGGGGAATCAGGGACGTGGAATCAGAGGCAGGGAATTAGATGTGGTGAATCAGAGATGGGGAATCAGAGGCAGGGAATCAGAATCAGAAGCGGGGTATCAGAGGCCGGGAATCAGAGGAAGGTAATCAGAGGCAGGGGATCAAACACGGGGAATCAGAGGCTGGGAATCAGAGCTGGGGAATCACAGGCGGGGAATCAGAGATGGGGAATCAGAGGCGGGGAATCAGAGGCAGGGAATCAGATGCGGGGAATCAGAGGCGGGGAATCAGAGCTGGCGAATCAGAGGCGGGGAATCAGAGGTGGGCAATCAGAGGATGGGAATCAGATATGGGGAATCAGAGGCGGGGAATTAGAGCTGGGGAATCACAGGCGGGGAATCAGAGTTGGGGAATCAGAGGCGGGGAATCAGATATGGGGAAACAGAGGCGGGGAATCAGAGGTGGTGAAACACAGGCGGGGAATCAGATATGGGGAATCAGAGGTGGGGAATCAGAGGCGGGGAAACAGAGGCGGGGAATCAGATATGGGGAATCAGAGGTGGGGAATCAGAGGCAGGGAATCAGATGTGCGGAATCAGAGATGGGGAATCAGAGGCAGGGAATCAGAATCAGAAGCGGGGAATCAGAGGCCGGGAATCAGAGGCCGGGATTCAGATGCCGGGAATAAGAGGCCGGGAATCAGAGGTGGGGAATCAGAGTCCGGGAATCAGAGATGGGGATTCAGAGGCGGGGAATGATATATGGGGAATCAGAGGCGGGGAATCAGAGGCGGGGTAACAGAGGTGGGGAATCAGATATGGGGAATCAGAGGTGGCGAATCAAAGGCGGTGAATCAGAGATGGGGAATCAGAGGCGGGGAATCAGAGGCAGGGAATCAAACACGGGGAATCAGAGGCGGGGAATCAGAGCTGGGGAATCAGAGGCGGGGAATCAGAGTTGGGGAATCAGAGGCGGGGAATCAGATATGGGGAAACAGGGGCGGGGAATCAGAGGCAGGGAAACAGAGGCGGGGAATCAGATATGGGGAATCAGGGGTGGGGAATCAGAGGTTGGGAATCAGAGGCAGGGAATCAGAGGCGTGGAAACAGAGGCGGGGATTCAGATGTGTTGAATCAGAGATGGGGAATCAGAGGCAGGGAATCAGAATCAGAAGCGGGATATCAGTGGCCGGGAATCAGAGGAAGGTAATCAGAGGCAGGGGATCAAACACGGGGAATCAGAGGCTGGGAATCAGAGCTGGGGAATCAGAGGTGGGGAATCAGAGCTGGGGAATCACAGGCGGGGAATCAGAGATGGGGAATCAGAGGCAGGGAATCAGAGGCAGGGAATCAGATGCGGGGAATCAGAGGCGGGGAATCAGAGCTGGCGAATCAGAGGCGGGGAATCAGAGGTGGGCAATCAGAGGATGGGAATCAGATATGGGGAATCAGAGGCGGGGAATCAGAGCTGGGGAATCACAGGCGGGGAAACAGAGGCGGGGAATCAGAGGCGGTGAAACAGAGGCGGGGAATCAGATATTGGGAATCAGAGGTGGGGAATCAGAGGTTGGGAATCAGTGGCCTGGAATCAGAGGCGTGGAATCAGAGGCAGGGAATCAGATGCGGGGAATCAGAGGAGGGGAATCAGAGCTGGGGAATCAGAGGCGGGGTATTAGAGTTGGGGAATCAGAGGCGGGGAATCAGAGGTGGGCAATCAGAGGCCGGGAATCAGAGGTGGTGAATCAGAGATGGGGAATCAGAGGCGGGGAATCAGTGGCAGGGAATCAGATATGGGGAATCAGAGGCGTGGAATCAGAGGCAGGGAATCAGACACGGGGAATCAGACACGGGGAATCAGAGGTGGGGAATCAGAGATGGGGAATCAGAGGCGGTGAATCAGAGATGGGGAATCAGAGGCGGGGAATCAGAATCAGGAAATCAGACACGGGGATTCAGAGGCTGGGAATCAGACGGGGGGAATCAAAGGCGGGGAATCAGAGCTGGGGAATCAGAGGCAGGGAATCAGAGGCGGGGAATCAGATATGGGGAATCAGAGGCTGGTATTCAGAGGCGGGGAATCAGAGGCAGGGAATCAAACATGGGGAATCAGAGGTGGGGAATCAGAGATGGGGAATCAGAGGCGGGGAATCAGAGTTGGGGAATCAGAGGCAGGGAATCGGATGTGCGGAATCAGAGATGGGGAATCAGAGGTGGGGAATCAGAGGCGGTGAATCAGAGATGGGGAATCAGAGCGGGGAATCAGAGGCAGGAAATCAGACACGGGGATTCAGAGGCTGGGAATCAGACGGGGGGAATCAAAGGCGGGGAATCAGAGCTGGGGAATCAGAGGCAGGGAATCAGAGTTGGGGATTCAGAGACGGGGAATCAGATATGGGGAAACAGAGGCGGGGAATCAGAGGCGGGCAAAGAGAGGCGGGGAATTAGATATGGGGAATCAGATGTGGGGAATCAGAGGTGGTGAATCAGTGATGGGGAATCTGAGCTGGGGAATCAGAGGCAGGGAATCATAGTTGGGAATCAGAGGCGGGGAATCAGATATGGGGAAACAGAGGCGGGGAATCAGAGGCGGGGAAACAGAGGCGGGGAATCAGATATGGGGAATCGGATGCGGGGAATCAGAGGCGGGGAATCAGAGCTGGGGAATCAGAGGCGGGGAATCAGAGTTGGGGCATCAGAGGTGGGGAATTTGATATAGGGAAACAGAGGCGGGGAATCAGAGGCGGGGAAACAGAGGTGGGGAATCAGATATGGGGTATCAGAGGTAGGGAATCAGAGGCAGGGAATCAGATGTGCGGAATCAGAGATGGGGAATCAGAGGCAGGGAATCAGAATCAGAAGCGGGGAATCAGAGGCCGGGAATCAGAGGCCGGGAATCAGATGCTGGGAATAAGAGGCCGGGAATCAGAGGTGGGGAATCAGAGTCCGGGAATCAGAGATGGGGATTCAGAGGCGGGGAATGAGATATGGAGAATCAGAGGCGGGGAATCAGAGGCCGGGAAACAGAGGTGGGGAATCAGATATGGGGAATCAGAGGTGGCGAATCAAAGGCGGTGAATCAGAGATGGGGAATCAGAGGCGGGGAATCAGAGGCAGGGAATCAGATGCGGGGAATCAGAGGCGGGCAATCAGAGCTGGCGAATCGGAGGCGGGGAATCAGAGGTGGGCAATCAGAGCCGGGGAATCAGATATGGGGAATCAGAGGCGGGGAATCAGAGGCGGGGAAACAGAGGTGGGGAATCAGATATGGGGAAACAGAGGTGGCAAATCAAAGGCGGTGAATCAGAGATGGGGAATCAGAGGCGGGGAATCAGAGGCAGGGAATCAAAAATGGGGAATCAGAGGCGGGGAATCAGAGCTGGGGAATCAGAGGCGGGGAAGCAGAGTAGGAGAATCAGAGGTGGGGAATCAGATATGGGGAAACAGGGGCGGGGAATCAGAGGCGGGGAAACAGAGGCGGGGAATCAGATATGGGGAATCAGAGGTGTGGAATCAGAGGTTGGGAATCAGAGGCGGGGAAACAGAGGAGGGGAATCAGATATGGGGAATCAGAGGTGGCGATTTAAAGGCGGTGAATCAGAGATGGGGAATCATGGCAGGGAATCAGAGGCAGGGAATCAAACACGGGGAATCAGAGGCGTGGAATCAGAGCTGGGGAATCAGAGGCGGGGATTCAGAGTTGGGGAATCAGAGGCGGGGAATCAGAGGCGGGGAAACAGAGGCGGGGAATCAGATATGGGGAATCAGAGGTGGGGAATCAGAGGTTGGGAATCAGAAGCAGGGAATCAGAGGCGGGGAATCAGAGGCGGGGAATCAGAGGCAGGAAATCCGATGTGCGGAATCGGAGATGGGGAATCAGAGGCAGGGAATCAGGGGCGGGGAATCAGAGGCGGGGAATCAGAGGCCGGGAATCAGATATGGGGAAACAGAGGCGGGGAATCAGAGGCGGGGAAGCAGAGGCGGGGAATCAGATATGGGGAATCAGAGGTGGGGAATCAGAGGTTGGGAATCAGAGGCAGGGAATCAGAGGCTGGGAATCAGATGCAGGGAATCAGATGCGGGGAATCAGAGGCGGGGAATCAGAGCTGGGGAATCAGAGGTGGGGAATCAGAGTTGGGGAATCAGAGTCGGGGACTTAGATATGGGGAAACAGAGGCAGGGAATCAGAGGCGGGGAAACAGACGCGGGGAATCAGAGGCGGGTATCAGAGCTGGGGAATCAGAGGCGGGGAATCAGAGTTGGGGAATCAGAGGCGGGGAATCAGAGGCGGGGAATCAGAGGCGGGGAATCAGAGGCGGGGAAACAGAGGCAGGGAATTAGATATGGGGAATCAGAGGTGGGGTATCAGGGGCAGGGAATCAGTGGCAGGGAATCAGAGGCGGGGAATCTGAGGCGAGGAATCAGAGGCAGGGAATCAGACACGGGGAATCAGATATGGGGAAACAGAGGCGGGGAATCAGAGGCGGGCAAACAGAGGCGGGGAATTAGATATGGGGAATCAGAGGTGGGGAATCAGAGGTGGTGAATCAGAGATGGGGAATCACAGGCGGGGAATCAGAGGCAGGGAATAGAACGCGGGGAATCAGAGGCGGGGAATCAGAGCTGGGGAATCAGAGGCGGGGAATCATAGTTGGGAATCAGAGGCGGGGAATCAGATATGGGGAAACAGAGGCGGGGAATCAAAGGCGGGGAAACAGAGGCGGGGAATCAGATATGGGGAATCGGATGCGGGGAATCAGAGGCGGGGAATCAGAGCTGGGGAATCAGAGGCGGGGTATCAGAGTTGGGGCATCAGAGGTGGGGAATTAGATATGGGGAAACAGAGGCGGGGAATCAGAGGCAGGGAAACAGAGGTGGGGAATCAGATATGGGGAATCAGAGGTGGGGAATCAGAGGCAGGGAATCAGATGTGCGGAATCAGAGATGGGGAATCAGAGGCAGGGAATCAGAATCAGAAGCGGGGAATCAGAGGCCGGGAATCAGAGGCCGGGATTCAGATGCCGGGAATAAGAGGCCGGGAATCAGAGGTGGGGAATCAGAGTCCGGGAATCAGAGATGGGGATTCAGAGGCGGGGAATGATATATGGGGAATCAGAGGCGGGGAATCAGAGGCGGGGTAACAGAGGTGGGGAATCAGATATGGGGAATCAGAGGTGTCGAATCAAAGGCGGTGAATCAGAGATGGGGAATCAGAGGCGGGGAATCAGAGGCAATGAATCAAACACGGGGAATCAGAGGCGGGGAATCAGAGCTGGGGAATCAGAGGTGGGGAATCAGAGTTGGGGAATCAGAGGCGGGGAATCAGATATGGGGAAACAGGGGCGGAGAATCAGAGGCAGGGAAACAGAGGCGGGGAATCAGATATGGGGAATCAGGGTTGGGGAATCAGAGGTTGGGAATCAGAGGCAGGGAATCAGAGGCGTGGAAACAGAGGCGGGGATTCAGATATGGGGAATCAGAGGTGGGGAATCAGGGACGTGGAATCAGAGGCAGGGAATTAGATGTGGTGAATCAGAGATGGGGAATCAGAGGCAGGGAATCAGAATCAGAAGCGGGGTATCAGAGGCCGGGAATCAGAGGAAGGTAATCAGAGGCAGGGGATCAAACACGGGGAATCAGAGGCTGGGAATCAGAGCTGGGGAATCACAGGCGGGGAATCAGAGATGGGGAATCAGAGGCGGGGAATCAGAGGCAGGGAATCAGATGCGGGGAATCAGAGGCGGGGAATCAGAGCTGGCGAATCAGAGGCGGGGAATCAGAGGTGGGCAATCAGAGGATGGGAATCAGATATGGGGAATCAGAGGCGGGGAATTAGAGCTGGGGAATCACAGGCGGGGAATCAGAGTTGGGGAATCAGAGGCGGGGAATCAGATGCGGGGAATCAGAGGAGGGGAATCAGAGCTGGGGAATCAGAGGCGGGGTATTAGAGTTGGGGAATCAGAGGCGGGGAATCAGACGCGGGGAATCAGAGGCGGGGAATCAGACGCGGGGAATCAGAGGGGGGGAATCATAGCTGGCGAATCAGAGGCGGGGAATCAGAGGTGGGCAATCAGAGGCCGGGAATCAGAGGTAATGAATCAGAGATGGGGAATCAGAGGCGGGGAATCAGTGGCAGGGAATCAGATATGGGGAATCAGAGGCGTGGAATCAGAGGCAGGGAATCAGACACGGGGAATCAGACACGGGGAATCAGAGGTGGGGAATCAGAGATGGGGAATCAGAGGCGGTGAATCAGAGATGGGGAATCAGAGGCGGGGAATCAGAGGCAGGAAATCAGACACGGGGATTCAGAGGCTGGGAATCAGACGGGGGGAATCAAAGGCGGGGAATCAGAGCTGGGGAATCAGAGGCAGGGAATCAGAGGCGGGGAATCAGATATGGGGAATCAGAGGCTGGGATTCAGAGGCGGGGAATCAGAGGCAGGGAATCAGACACGGGGAATCAGAGGTGGGGAATCAGAGATGGGGAATCAGAGGCGGGGAATCAGAGGCGGGGAATCAGAGGCGGGGAAACAGAGGCAGGGAATTAGATATGGGGAATCAGAGGTGGGGTATCAGGGGCAGGGAATCAGTGGCAGGGAATCAGAGGCGGGGAATAAGAGGCGGGGAATCAGAGGCAGGGAATCAGACACGGGGAATCAGATATGGGGAAACAGAGGCGGGGAATCAGAGGCGGGCAAACATTGGCGGGCAATTAGATATGGGGAATCAGAGGTGGGGAATCAGAGGTGGTGAATCAGAGATGGGGAATCACAGGCGGGGAATCAGAGGCAGGGAATAGAACGCGGGGAATCAGAGGCGGGGAATCAGAGCTGGGGAACCAGAGGCAGGGAATCAGATGCGGGGAATCAGAGGAGGGGAATCAGAGCTGGGGAATCAGAGGCGGGGTATTAGAGTTGGGGAATCAGAGGCGGGGAATCAGACGCGGGGAATCAGAGGGGGGGAATCATAGCTGGCGAATCAGAGGCGGGGAATCAGAGGTGAGCAATCAGATGCGGGGAATCAGAGGACTGGAATCAGAGCTGGGGAATCAGAGGCGGGGTATTAGAGTTGGGGAATCAGAGGCGGGGAATCAGACGCGGGGAATCAGAGGGGGGGAATCATAGCTGGCGAATCAGAGGCGGGGAAACAGAGGCGGGGAATCAGAGGCGGGGAAACAGAGGTGGGGAATCAGATATGGGGAATCAGAGGTGGGGAATCAGAGGCAGGGAATCAGATGTGCAGAATCAGAGATGGGGAATCAGAGGCAGGGAATCAGAATCAGAAGCGGGGAATCAGAGGCCGGGAATCAGAGGCCGGGATTCAGATGCCGGGAATAAGAGGCCGGGAATCAGAGGTGGGGAATCAGAGTCCGGGAATCAGAGATGGGGATTCAGAGGCGGGGAATGATATATGGGGAATCAGAGGCGGGGAATCAGAGGCGGGGTAACAGAGGTGGGGAATCAGATATGGGGAATCAGAGGTGTCGAATCAAAGGCGGTGAATCAGAGATGGGGAATCAGAGGCGGGGAATCAGAGGCAATGAATCAAACACGGGGAATCAGAGGCGGGGAATCAGAGCTGGGGAATCAGAGGTGGGGAATCAGAGTTGGGGAATCAGAGGCGGGGAATCAGATATGGGGAAACAGGGGCGGAGAATCAGAGGCAGGGAAACAGAGGCGGGGAATCAGATATGGGGAATCAGGGGTGGGGAATCAGAGGTTGGGAATCAGAGGCAGGGAATCAGAGGCGTGGAAACAGAGGCGGGGTTTCAGATATGGGGAATCAGAGGTGGGGAATCAGGGGCGTGGAATCAGAGGCAGGGAATTAGATGTGGTGAATCAGAGATGGGGAATCAGAGGCAGGGAATCAGAATCAGAAGCGGGGTATCAGAGGCCGGGAATCAGAGGAAGGTAATCAGAGGCAGGGGATCAAACACGGGGAATCAGAGGCTGGGAATCAGAGCTGGGGAATCACAGGCGGGGAATCAGAGATGGGGAATCAGAGGCGGGGAATCAGAGGCAGGGAATCAGATGCGGGGAATCCGAGGCGGGGAATCAGAGCTGGCGAATCAGAGGCGGGGAATCAGAGGTGGGCAATCAGAGGATGGGAATCAGATATGGGGAATCGGAGGCGGGGAATTAGAGCTGGGGAATCACAGGCGGGGAATCAGAGTTGGGGAATCAGATGCGGGGAATCAGATATGGGGAAACAGAGGCGGGGAATCAGAGGCGGTGAAACAGAGGCGGGGAATCAGATATGGGGAATCAGAGGTGGGGAATCAGAGGTTGGGAATCAGAGGCCTGGAATCAGAGGCGGGGAATCAGAGGCAGGGAATCAGATGCGGGGAATCAGAGGAGGGGAATCAGAGCTGGGGAATCAGAGGCGGGGTATTAGAGTTGGGGAATCAGAGGCGGGGAATCAGACGCGGGGAATCAGAGGGGGGGAATCATAGCTGGCGAATCAGAGGCGGGGAATCAGAGGTGAGCAATCAGAGGCCGGGAATCAGAGGTGGTGAATCAGAGATGGGGAATCAGAGGCGGGGAATCAGTGGCAGGGCATCAGATATGGGGAATCAGAGGCGTGGAATCAGAGGCAGGGAATCAGACACGGCGAATCAGACACGGGGAATCAGAGGTGGGGAATCAGAGATGGGGAATCAGAGGCGGTGAATCAGAGATGGGGAATCAGAGGCGGGGAATCAGAGGCAGGAAATCAGACACGGGGATTCAGAGGCTGGGAATCAGACGGGGGGAATCAAAGGCGGGGAATCAGAGCTGTGGAATCAGAGGCAGGGAATCAGAGGCGGGGAATCAGATATGGGGAATCAGAGGCTGGGATTCAGAGGCGGGGAATCGGAGGCAGGGAATCAGACACGGGGAATCAAAGGTGGGGAATCAGAGATGGGGAATCAGAGGCGGGGATTCAGAGGCAGGGAATCAGACGCGGGGAATCTGAGGCGGGGAATCAGAGCTGGGGAATCAGAGGTGGGGAATCAGAGTTGGGGAATCAGAGGCAGGGAATCGGATGTGCGGAATCAGAGATGGGGAATCAGATGTGGGGAATCAGAGGAATCAGAGATGGGGAATCAGAGGCGGGGAATCAGAGGCAGGAAATCAGACACGGGGATTCAGAGGCTGGGAATCAGACGGGGGGAATCAAAGGCGGGGAATCAGAGCTGGGTAATCAGAGGCAGGGAATCAGAGTTGGGGATTCAGAGACGGGGAATCAGATATGGGGAAACAGAGGCGGGGAATCAGAGGCGGGCAAACAGAGGCGGGGAATTAGATATGGGGAATCAGAGGTGGGGAATCAGAGGTGGTGAATCAGTGATGGGGAATCACAGGCGGGGAATCAGAGGCAGGGAATAGAACGCAGGGAATCAGACGCAGGGAATCAGAGCTGGGGAATCAGAGGCGGGGAATCATAATTGGGAATCAGAGGCGGGGAATCAGATATGGGAAAACAGAGGCGGGGAATCAGAGGCGGGGAAACAGAGGCGGGGAATCTGATATTGGGAATCGGATGCGGGGAATCAGAGGCGGGGAATCAGAGCTGGGGAATCAGAGGCGGGGAATCAGAGTTGGGGCATCAGAGGTGGGGAATTAGATATAGGGAAACAGAGGCGGGGAATCAGAGGCGGGGAAACAGAGGCGGGGAATCAGATATGGGGAATCAGAGGGGGGGAATCAGAGGCAGGGAATCAGATGTGCGGAATCAGAGATGGGGAATCAGAGGCAGTGAATCAGAATCAGAAGCGGGGAATCAGAGGCCGGGTATCAGAGGCCGGGAATCAGATGCTGGGAATAAGAGTCCGGGAATCAGAGGTGGGGAATCAGAGTCCGGGAATCAGAGATGGGGATTCAGAGGCGGGGAATGAGATATGGAGAATCAGAGGCGGGGAATCAGAGGCCGGGAAACAGAGGTGGGGAATCAGATATGGGGAATCAGAGGTGGCGAATCAAAGGCGGTGAATCAGAGATGGGGATTCAGAGGCGGGGAATCAGAGGCAGGGAATCAGATGCGGGGAATCAGAGGCGGGGAATCCGAGTTGGGGCATCAGAGGTGGGGAATTAGATATAGGGAAACAGAGGCGGGGAATCAGAGGCGGGGAAACAGAGGCGGGGAAACAGAGGCGGGGAATCAGATATGGGGAATCAGAGGTGGGGAATCCGAGGTTGGGAATCAGAGGCAGGGAATCAGAGGCGGGGAATCAGAGGCGGGGAATCAGAGGAAGGGAATCAGATGTGCGGAATCGGAGATGGGGAATCAGAGGCAGGGAATCAGAGGCGGGGAATCAGAGGCGGGGAATCAGAGGCCGGGAATCAGATATGGGGAAACAGAGGCGGGGAATCCGAGGCGGGGAAACAGAGGCGGGGAATCAGATATGGGGAATCAGAGGTGGGGAATCAGAGGTTGGGAATCAGAGGCAGGGAATCAGAGGCTTGGAATCAGATGCAGGGAATCAGATGCGGGGAATCAGAGGCGGGGAATCAGAGCTGGGGAATCAGAGGTGGGGAATCAGATTTGGGGAATCAGAGGCGGGGACTTAGATATTGGGAAACAGAGGCGGGGAATCAGAGGCGGGGAAACCCAGGCGGGGAATCAGATATGGGGAATCAGAGGTGGGGAATCAGAGGCAAGGAATCAGATGTGCGGAATCAGAGATGGGGAATCAGAGGCAGGGAATCAGAATCAGAAGCAGGGAATCAGAGGCCGGGAATCAGAGGCCGGAATCAGAGGCGGGGAATCAGCGGCAGGGAATCAGATGCGGGGAATCAGAGGCGGGGAATCAGAGCTGGGGAATCAGAGGCGGGGTATTAGAGTTGGGGAATCAGAGGCGGGGAATCAGATATGGGGAAACCGAGGTGGGGAATCAGAGGCGGGGAAACAGAGGCGGGGAAACAGAGGCAGGGAATCATATATGGGGAATCAGAGGCGGGGAATCAGAGGTGGGGAATCATAGGCAGGGAATCGGATGTGCGGAATCAGAGATGGGGAATCAGAGGCCGGGAATGAGAGGTGGTGAATCAGAGATGGGGAATCAGAGGCGGGGAATCAGAGGCAGGGAATCAGACGCGGGGAATCAGAGGTGGGCAATCAGAGGCGGGGAATCAGATATGGGGAATCAGAGGCGGGGAATCAGAGGCGGGGAAACAGAGGCGGGGAATCAGATATGGGGAATCAGAGGTGGGGCATCAGAGGTTGTGAATCACAGATGGGGAATCAGAGGCGGGGAATCAGAGGCAGGGAATCAGACGCGGGGAATCAGAGGCGGGGATTCAGAGCTGGGGAATCAGAGGCGGGGAATCAGAGTTGGGGAATCAGAGGCGGGGAATCAGATATGGGGAATCAGAGGCAGGGAATCAGAGGCGGGAAAACAGAGGCGGGGTATCAGATATGGGGAATCAGAGGCGGGGAATCAGAGGCAGGGAATCAGACACGGGGAATCAGAGGCGGGGAATCAGAGATGGGGAATCAGAGGCGGGGAATCAGAGGCAGGGAATCGGATGCCGGGAATCAGAGGCGGGAAATCAGAGCTGGGGAATCAGAGGCGGGGAATCAGAGTTGGGGAATCAGAGGCGGCGAAGCAGATATGGGGAAATAGAGGCGGGGAATCAGATATGGGGAATCAGAGGCGGGGAATCAGATATGGGGAATCAGAGGCTGGGAATCAGAGGGGGGGAAACAGAGGCGGGGAATAAGATATGGGGAATCAGAGGTGGGGAATCAGGGGCGGGGAATCAGTGGCAGGGAATCAGAGGCGGGGAATCAGAGGCGGGGAATCAAAGGAAGGGAATCAGACACGGGGAATCAGAGGTGGGGAATCAGAGATGGGGAATCAGAGGCGGGGAATCACAGGCAGGGAATCAGACGCGGGGAATCAGAGGCGGGGAATCAGAGCTGGGGAATCAGAGGTGTGGAATCAGAGTCGGGGAATCAGAGGCAGGGAATCGGTTGTGCGGAATCAGAGATGGGGTATCAGATGTGGGGAATCAGAGGCAGTGAATCAGAGATGGGGAATCAGAGGCGGGGAATCAGAGGCAAGAAATCAGACGGGGATTCAGAGGCTGGGAATCAGTCGGGGGGAATCAAAGGCGGGGAATCAGAGCTGGTGAATCAGAGGCAGGGAATCAGAGTTGGGGATTCAGAGGCGGGGAATCAGATATGGGGAAACAGAGGCGGGGAATGAGAGGCGGGCAAGCAGAGGCGGGGAATTAGATATGGGGAATCAGAGGTGGGGAATCAGAGGTGGTGAATCAGAGATGGGGAATCACAGGAGGGGAATCAGAGGCAGCGAATAGAACGCGGGGAATCAGAGGCAGGGAATCAGAGCTGGGGAATCAGAGGCGGGGAATCAGATATGGGGAAAGAGAGGCGGGGAATCAGAGGCGGGGAAACAGAGGCGGGGAATCAGACATGGGGAATCGGTTGCAGGGAATCAGAGGCGGGGAATCAGAGCTGGGGAATCAGAGGTGGGGAATCAGAGTTGGGGCATCAGATGTGGGGAATTAGATATGGGGAAACAGAGGCGGGGAATCAAAGGCGGGGAAACAGAGGCGGGGAATCGGATATGGGGAATCAGAGGTGGGGAATGACAGGCAGGGAATCAGATGTGCGGAATCAGAGATGGGGAATCAGAGGCCGGGAATCAGATGCTGGGAATAAGAGGCCGGGAATCAGAGGTGGGGAATCAGAGTCCGGGAATCAGAGATGGGGATTCAGAGGCGGGGAATCAGATATGGGGAATCAGAGGTGGGGAATCAGAGGTTGTGAATGAGAAATGGGGAATCAAGGCGGGGAATCAGAGGGAGGGAATCAGACGCGGGGAATCAGAGAAGGGGAATCATAGGCTGGGAATCAGAGGCAGGGAATCAGATGCAGGGAATCAGAGGCGGGGAATCATAGCTGGCGAATTAGAGGAGGGGAATCAGAGTTGGGGAATCAGAGGCGGGGAATCAGATATTGGGAAACAGAGGCGGGGAATCAGAGGTGGGGAAACAGAGGCGGGGAATCAGATATGGGGAATCGGAGGTGGGGAATCAGGGGCAGGGAATCAGTGGCAGGGAATCAGACGCGGGGAATCAGAGGCGGGGAATCAGAGGCGGGGAATCAGAGGCGGGGAATCAGAGGCAGGGAATCGGATGTGCGGAATCAGAGATGGGGAATCAGAGGTGGGGATTCAGAGGTGGTGAATCAGAGAAGGGGAATCAGAGTTGGGGAATCAGAGGCGGGGAATCATATATGGGGAATCAGAGGTGGGGAATCAGGGGCAGGGAATCAGTGGCAGGGAATCAGAGGCGGGGAATCATAGCTGGCGAATTAGAGGAAGGGAATCAGAGTTGGGGAAACAGAGGCGGGGAATCAGATATGGGGAATCAGAGGTGGGGAATCAGGGGCAGGGAATCAGTGGCAGGGAATCAGACGCGGGGAATCAGAGACGGGGAATCAGAGGCAGGGAATCAGACACGGGGAATCAGAGGCGGGGAATCAGAGATGGGGAATCAGAGGCGGGGAATCAGAGGCAGGGAATCAGAGGCCGGGAATCAGATGCTGGGAATAAGAGGCCGGGAATCAGAGGTGGGGAAACAGAGGCAGGGAATCAGAGGCGGGGAAACAGAGGCGGGGAATCGGATATGGGGAATCAGAGGTGGGGAATGACAGGCAGGGAATCAGATGTGCGGAATCAGAGATGGGGAATCAGAGGCAGGGAATCAGAATCAGAAGCGGGGAATCAGAGGCCGGGAATCAGAGGCCGGGAATCAGATGCTGGGAATAAGAGGCCGGGAATCAGAGGTGGGGAATCAGAGTCCGGGAATCAGAGATGGGGATTCAGAGGCGGGGAATCAGATATGGGGAATCAGAGGTGGGGAATCAGAGGTTGTGAATGAGAGATGGGGAATCAAGGCGGGGAATCAGAGGGAGGGAATCAGACGCGGGGAATCAGAGAAGGGGAATCATAGGCTGGGAATCAGAGGCAGGGAATCAGATGCAGGGAATCAGAGGCGGGGAATCATAGCTGGCGAATTAGAGGAGGGGAATCAGAGTTGGGGAATCAGAGGCGGGGAATCAGATATTGGGAAACAGAGGCGGGGAATCAGAGGTGGGGAAACAGAGGCGGGGAATCAGATATGGGGAATCAGAGGTGGGGAATCAGGGGCAGGGAATCAGTGGCAGGGAATCAGACGCGGGGAATCAGAGGCGGGGAATCAGAGGCGGGGTATCAGAGGCGGGGAATCAGAGGCAGGGAATCGGATGTGCGGAATCAGAGATGGGGAATCAGAGGTGGGGATTCAGAGGTGGTGAATCAGAGAAGGGGAATCAGAGGCTGGGAATCAGAGGCAGGGAATCAGACGCAGGAAATCAGAGGCGGGGAATCATAGCTGGCGAATTAGAGGAGGGGAATCAGAGTTGGGGAATCAGAGGCGGGGAATCATATATGGGGAATCAGAGGTGGGGAATCAGGGGCAGGGAATCAGTGGCAGGGAATCAGAGGCGGGGAATCATAGCTGGCGAATTAGAGGAAGGGAATCAGAGTTGGGGAAACAGAGGCGGGGAATCAGATATGGGGAATCAGAGGTGGGGAATCAGGGGCAGGGAATCAGTGGCAGGGAATCAGACGCGGGGAATCAGAGACGGGGAATCAGAGGCAGGGAATCAGACACGGGGAATCAGAGGCGGGGAATCAGAGATGGGGAATCAGAGGCGGGGAATCAGAGGCAGGGAATCAGAGGCCGGGAATCAGATGCTGGGAATAAGAGGCCGGGAATCAGAGGTGGGGAAACAGAGGCGGGGAATCAGATATGGGGAATCAGAGGTGGGGAATCAGAGGCGGGGAATCAGTGGCAGGGAATCAGAGGCCGGGAATAAAAGGCGGGGAATCAAAGCTGGGGAATCAGAGGCGGGGAATCAGAGTTGGGGAATCAGAGGAGGGGAATCAGATATGGGGAAACAGAGGCCGGGAATCAGAGGCAGGGAAACAGAGGCGGGGAATCAGATATGGGAAATCTGAGGTGGGGAATTAGAGGTTGCGAATCAGAGGCGGGATATCAGAGGCGGGGAATCAGAGGCAGGGAATCGGATGTGCGGAATCAGAGATGGGGAATCAGAGGTGGGGATTCAGAGGTGGTGAATCAGAGAAGGGGAATCAGAGTTGGGGAATCAGAGGCGGGGAATCAGATATGGGGAAACAGAGGCGGGGAATCAGAGGCGGGGAAACTGAGGCGGGGAATCAGATATGGGGAATCAGAGGTGAGGAATCAGAGGCAGGGAATCAGAATCAGAAGCAGGGAATCAGAGGCCGGGAATCAGAGGCCGGAATCAGATGCTGGGAATCAGAGGCCTGGAATCAGAGGCGGGGAATCAGAGGCAGGGAATCAGATGCGGGGAATCAGAGGCGGGGAATCAGAGCTGGGGAATCAGAGGCAGGGTATTAGAGTTGGGGAATCAGAGGCGGGGAATCAGATATGGGGAAACAGAGGTGGGGAATCAGAGGCGGGGAAACAGAGGCAGGGAATCAGATATGGGGAATCAGAGGCGGGGAATCAGAGGTGGGGAATCATAGGCAGGGAATCGGATGTGCGGAATCAGAGATGGGGAATCAGAGGCCGGGAATCAGAGGTGGTGAATCAGATATGGGGAATCAGATATGGGGAATCAGAGGCGGGGAATCAGAGGCAGGGAATCAGACACGGGGAATCAGAGGCGGGGAATCAGAGATGGGGAATCAGAGGCGGGGAATCAGAGGCAGGGAATCGGATGCCGGGAATCAGAGGCGGGAAATCAGAGCTGGGGAATCAGAGGCGGGGAATCAGAGTTGGGGAATCAGAGGCGGCGAAGCAGATATGGGGAAATAGAGGCGGGGAATCAGATATGGGGAATCAGAGGCGGGGAATCAGATATGGGGAATCAGAGGCTGGGAATCAGAGGGGGGGAAACAGAGGCGGGGAATAAGATATGGGGAATCAGAGGTGGGGAATCAGGGGCGGGGAATCAGTGGCAGGGAATCAGAGGCGGGGAATCAGAGGCGGGGTATTAGAGTTGGGGAATCAGAGGCGGGGAATCAGATATGGGGAAACAGATGTGGGGAATCAGAGGCGGGGAAACAGAGGCAGGGAATCAGATATGGGGAATCAGAGGCGGGGAATCAGAGGTGGGGAATCATAGGCAGGGAATCGTATGTGCGGAATCAGAGATGGGGAATCAGAGGCTGGGAATCAGAGGTTGGAAATCAGAGGTGGTGAATCAGAGATGGGGAATCACAGGCGGGGAATCAGAGGCAGCGAATAGAACGCGGGGAATCAGAGGCAGGGAATCAGAGCTGGGGAATCAGAGGCGGGGAATCAGATATGGGGAAACAGAGGCGGGGAATCAGAGGCGGGGAAACAGAGGCGGGGAATCAGACATGGGGAATCGGATGCGGGGAATCAGAGGCGGGGAATCAGAGCTGGGGAATCAGAGGTGGGGAATCAGAGTTGGGGCATCAGAGGTGGGGAATTAGATATGGGGAAACAGAGGCGGGGAATCAGAGGCGGGGAAACAGAGGCGGGGAATCAGATATGGGGAATCAGAGGTGGGGAATCAGAGGCAGGGAATCAGATGTGCGGAATCAGAGATGGGGAATCAGAGGCAGGGAATCAGAATCAGAAGCGGGGAATCAGAGGCCGGGAATCAGAGGCCGGGAATCAGACGCGGGGAATCAGAGGCAGGGATTCAGAGCTGGGGAATCAGAGGCGGGGAATCAGAGTTGGGGAATCAGAGGCGGGGAATCAGATATGGGGAATCAGAGGCAGGGAATCTGAGGCGGGAAAACAGAGGCGGGGAATCAGATATGGGGAATCAGAGGCGGGGAATCAGAGGCAGGGAATCAGACACGGGGAATCAGAGGCGGGGAATCAGAGATGGGGAATCAGAGGCGGGGAATCAGAGGCAGGGAATCGGATGCCGGGAATCAGAGGCGGGAAATCAGAGCTGGGGTATCAGAGGCGGGGAATCAGAGTTGGGGAATCAGAGGCGGCGAAGCAGATATGGGGAAATAGAGGCGGGGAATCAGATATGGGGAATCAGAGGCGGGGAATTAGATATGGGGAATCAGAGGCTGGGAATCAGAGGGGGGGAAACAGAGGCGGGGAATAAGATATGGGGAATCAGAGGTGGGGAATCAGGGGCGGGGAATCAGTGGCAGGGAATCAGAGGCGGGGAATCAGAGGCGGGGAATCAAAGGAAGGGAATCAGACACGGGGAATCAGAGGTGGGGAATCAGAGATGGGGAATCAGAGGCGGGGAATCACAGGCAGGGAATCAGACACGGGGAATCAGAGGTGGGGAATCTGAGTCGGGGAATCAGAGGCAGGGAATCGGTTGTGCGGAATCAGAGATGGGGAATCAGATGTGGGGAATCAGAGGCAGTGAATCAGAGATGGGGAATCAGAGGCGGGGAATCAGAGGCAGGAAATAAGACAGGGATTCAGAGGCTGGGAATCAGACGGGGGGAATCAAAGGCGGGGAATCAGAGCTGGTGAATCAGAGGCAGGGAATCAGAGTTGGGGATTCAGAGGCGGGGAATCAGATATGGGGAAACAGAGGTGGGGAATGAGAGGCGGGCAAGCAGAGGCGGGGAATTAGATATGGGGAATCAGAGGTGGGAAATCAGAGGTGGTGAATCAGAGATGGGGAATCACAGGCGGGGAATCAGAGGCGGGGAATCAGAGGCGGAAAATCAGAGGCCGGGAATCAGATATGGGGAAACAGAGGCGGGGAATCAAAGGCGGGGAAACAGAGGCGGGGAATCAGATATGGGGAATCAGAGGTGGGGAATCAGAGGTTGGGAATCAGAGGCAGGGAATCAGAGGCTGGGAATCAGATGCAGGGAATCAGATGCGGGGAATCAGAGGCGGGGAATCAGAGCTGGGGAATCAGAGGTGGGGAATCAGAGTTGGGGAATCAGAGTCGGGGACTTAGATATGGGGAAACAGAGGCGGGGAATCAGAGGCGGGGAAACAGACGCGGGGAATCAGAGGCGGGGATTCAGAGCTGGGGAATCAGAGGCGGGGAATCAGACTTGGGGAATCAGAGGCGGGGAATCAGATATGGGGAATCAGAGGCGGGGAATCAGAGGCGGGGAAACAGAGGCAGGGAATCAGATATGGGGAATCAGAGGTGGGGTATCAGGGGCAGGGAATCAGTGGCAGGGAATCAGAGGCGGGGAATCAGAGGCGGGGAATCAGAGGCAGGGAATTAGATATGGGGAATCAGAGGTGGGGAATCAGAGGTGGTGAATCAGAGATGGGGAATCACAGGCGGGGAATCAGAGGCAGGGAATAGAACGCGGGGAATCAGAGGCGGGGAATCAGAACTGGGGAATCAGAGGCGGGGAATCAGAGCTGGGGAATCAGAGGCGGGGAATCATAGTTGGGAATCAGAGGCGGGGAATCAGATATGGGGAAACAGAGGCGGGGAATCAAAGGCGGGGAAACAGAGGCGGGGAATCAGATATGGGGAATCGGATGCGGTGAATCAGAGGCGGGGAATCAGAGCTGGGGAATCAGAGGCGGGGTATCAGAGTTGGGGCATCTGAGGTGGGGAATTAGATATGGGGAAACAGAGGCGGGGAATCAGAGGCGGGGAAACAGAGGCGGGGAATCAGATATGGGGAATCAGAGGTGGGGAATCAGAGGCAGGGAATCAGATGTGCGGAATCAGAGATGGGGAATCAGAGGCAGGGAATCAGAATCAGAAGCGGGGAATCAGAGGCCGGGAATCAGAGGCCGGGATTCAGATGCCGGGAATAAGAGGCCGGGAATCAGAGGTGGGGAATCAGAGTCCGGGAATCAGAGATGGGGATTCAGAGGCGGGGAATGATATATGGGGAATCAGAGGCGGGGAATCAGAGGCGGGGTAACAGAGGTGGGGAATCAGATATGGGGAATCAGAGGTGGCGAATCAAAGGCGGTGAATCAGAGATGGGGAATCAGAGGCGGGGAATCAGAGGCAGGGAATCAAACACGGGGAATCAGAGGCGGGGAATCAGAGCTGGGGAATCAGAGGCGGGGAATCAGAGTTGGGGAATCAGAGGCGGGGAATCAGATATGGGGAAACAGGGGCGGGGAATCAGAGGCAGGGAAACAGAGGCGGGGAATCAGATATGGGGAATCAGGGGTGGGGAATCAGAGGTTGGGAATCAGAGGCAGGGAATCAGAGGCGTGGAAACAGAGGCGGGGATTCAGATGTGTTGAATCAGAGATGGGGAGTCAGAGGCAGGGAATCAGAATCAGAAGCGGGATATCAGTGGCCGGGAATCAGAGGAAGGTAATCAGAGGCAGGGGATCAAACACGGGGAATCAGAGGCTGGGAATCAGAGCTGGGGAATCAGAGGTGGGGAATCAGAGCTGGGGAATCACAGGCGGTGAATCAGAGATGGGGAATCAGAGGCGGGGAATCAGAGGCAGGGAATCAGATGCGGGGAATCAGAGGCGGGGAATCAGAGCTGGCGAATCAGAGGCGGGGAATCAGAGGTGGGCAATCAGAGGATGGGAATCAGATATGGGGAATCAGAGGCGGGGAATCAGAGCTGGGGAATCACAGGCGGGGAAACAGAGGCGGGGAATCAGAGGCGGTGAAACAGAGGCGGGGAATCAGATATTGGGAATCAGAGGTGGGGAATCAGAGGTTGGGAATCAGAGGCCTGGAATCAGAGGCGTGGAATCAGAGGCAGGGAATCAGATGCGGGGAATCAGAGCTGGGGAATCAGAGGCGGGGTATTAGAGTTGGGGAATCAGAGGCGGGGAATCAGACGCGGGGAATCAGAGGGGGGGAATCATAGCTGGCGAATCAGAGGCGGGGAATCAGAGGTGGGCAATCAGAGGCCGGGAATCAGAGGTGGTGAATCAGAGATGGGGAATCAGAGGCGGGGAATCAGTGGCAGGGAATCAGATATGGGGAATCAGAGGCGTGGAATCAGAGGCAGGGAATCAGACACGGGGAATCAGACACGGGGAATCAGAGGTGGGGAATCAGAGATGGGGAATCAGAGGCGGTGAATCAGAGATGGGGAATCAGAGGCGGGGAATCAGAATCAGGAAATCAGACACGGGGATTCAGAGGCTGGGAATCAGACGGGGGGAATCAAAGGCGGGGAATCAGAGCTGGGGAATCAGAGGCAGGGAATCAGAGGCGGGGAATCAGATATGGGGAATCAGAGGCTGGTATTCAGAGGCGGGGAATCAGAGGCAGGGAATCAAACACGGGGAATCAGAGGTGGGGAATCAGAGATGGGGAATCAGAGGAGGGGAATCAGAGTTGGGGAATCAGAGGCAGGGAATCGGATGTGCGGAATCAGAGATGGGGAATCAGAGGTGGGGAATCAGAGGCGGTGAATCAGAGATGGGGAATCAGAGGTGGGGAATCAGAGGCAGGAAATCAGACACGGGGATTCAGAGGCAGGGAATCAGACGGGGGGAATCAAAGGCGGGGAATCAGAGCTGGGGAATCAGAGGCAGGGAATCAGAGTTGGGGATTCAGAGACGGGGAATCAGATATGGGGAAACAGAGGCGGGGAATCAGAGGCGGGCAAAGAGAGGCGGGGAATTAGATATGGGGAATCAGATGTGGGGAATCAGAGGTGGTGAATCAGTGATGGGGAATCACAGGCGGGGAATCAGAGGCAGGGAATAGAACGCAGGGAATCAGAGGCAGGGAATCAGAGCTGGGGAATCAGAGGCAGGGAATCATAGTTGGGAATCAGAGGCGGGGAATCAGATATGGGGAAACAGAGGCGGGGAATCAGAGGCGGGGAAACAGAGGCGGGGAATCAGATATGGGGAATCGGATGCGGGGAATCAGAGGCGGGGAATCAGAGCTGGGAAATCAGAGGCGGGGAATCAGAGGCGGGGAAACAGAGGCGGGGAATCAGATATGGGGTATCAGAGGTAGGGAATCAGAGGCAGGGAATCAGATGTGCGGAATCAGAGATGGGGAATCAGAGGCAGGGAATCAGAATCAGAAGCGGGGAATCAGAGGCCGGGAATCAGAGGCCGGGAATCAGATGCTGGGAATAAGAGGCCGGGAATCAGAGGTGGGGAATCAGAGTCCGGGAATCAGAGATGGGGATTCCGAGGCGGGGAATGAGATATGGAGAATCAGAGGCGGGGAATCAGAGGCCGGGAAACAGAGGTGGGGAATCAGATATGGGGAATCAGAGGTGGCGAATCAAAGGCGGTGAATCAGAGATGGGGAATCAGAGGCGGGGAATCAGAGGCAGGGAATCAGATGCGGGGAATCAGAGGCGGGGAATCAGAGCTGGCGAATCGGAGGCGGGGAATCAGAGGTGGGCAATCAGAGCCGGGGAATCAGATATGGGGAATCAGAGGCGGGGAATCAGAGGCGGGGAAACAGAGGTGGGGAATCAGATATGGGGAAACAGAGGTGGCAAATCAAAGGCGGTGAATCAGAGATGGGGAATCAGAGGCGGGGAATCAGAGGCAGGGAATCAAAAATGGGGAATCAGAGGCGGGGAATCAGAGCTGGGGAATCAGAGGCGGGGAAGCAGAGTAGGAGAATCAGAGGTGGGGAATCAGATATGGGGAAACAGGGGCGGGGAATCAGAGGCGGGGAAACAGAGGCGGGGAATCAGATATGGGGAATCAGCGGTGGCGAATTAAAGGCGGTGTATCAGAGATGGGGAATCAGGGCAGGGAATCAGAGGCAGGGAATCAAACACGGGGAATCAGAGGCGGGGAATCAGAGCTGGGGAATCAGAGGCGGGGATTCAGAGTTGGGGAATCAGAGGCGGGGAAACAGAGGCGGGGAATCAGATATGGGGAATCAGAGGTGGGGAATCAGAGGTTGGGAATCAGAAGCAGGGAATCAGAGGCGGGGAATCAGAGGCGGGGAATCAGAGGCAGGGAATCCGATGTGCGGAATCGGAGATGGGGAATCAGAGGCAGGGAATCACAGGCGGGGAATCAGAGGCGGAAAATCAGAGGCCGGGAGTCAGATATGGGGAAACAGAGGCGGGGAATCAAAGGCGGGGAAACAGAGGCGGGGAATCAGATATGGGGAATCAGAGGTGGGGAATCAGAGGTTGGGAATCAGAGGCAGGGAATCAGAGGCTGGGAATCAGATGCAGGGAATCAGATGCGGGGAATCAGAGGCGGGGAATCAGAGCTGGGGAATCAGAGGTGGGGAATCAGAGTTGGGGAATCAGAGTCGGGGACTTAGATATGGGGAAACAGAGGCGGGGAATCAGAGGCGGGGAATCAGATATGGGGAATCAGAGGCGGGGAATCAGAGGCGGGGAAACAGAGGCAGGGAATCAGATATGGGAAATCAGAGGTGGGGTATCAGGGGCAGGGAATCAGTGGCAGGGAATCAGAGGCGGGGAATCAGAGGCGGGGAATCAGAGGCAGGGAATTAGATATGGGGAATCAGAGGTGGGGAATCAGAGGTTGTGAATCAGAGATGGGGAATCACAGGCGGGGAATCAGAGGCAGGGAATAGAACGCGGGGAATCAGAGGCGGGGAATCAGAGCTGGGGAATCAGAGGCGGGGAATCAGAGCTGGGGAATCAGAGGCGGGGAATCATAGTTGTGAATCAGAGGCGGGGAATCAGATATGGGGAAACAGAGGCGGGGAATCAAAGGCGGGGAAACAGAGGCGGGGAATCAGATATGGGGAATCGGATGCGGGGAATCAGAGGCGGGGAATCAGAGCTGGGGAATCAGAGGCGGGGTATCAGAGTTGGGGCATCTGAGGTGGGGAATTAGATATGGGGAAACAGAGGCGGGGAATCAGAGGCGGGGAAACAGAGGCGGGGAATCAGATATGGGGAATCGGATGCGGGGAATCAGAGGCGGGGAATCAGAGCTGGGGAATCAGAGGCGGGGAATCAGAGTTGGGGCATCAGAGGTGGGGAATTAGATATAGGGAAACAGAGGCGGGGAATCAGAGGCGGGGAAACAGAGGCGGGGAATCAGATATGGGGTATCAGAGGTAGGGAATCAGAGGCAGGGAATCAGATGTGCGGAATCAGAGATGGGGAATCAGAGGCAGGGAATCAGAATCAGAAGCGGGGAATCAGAGGCCGGGAATCAGAGGCCGGGAATCAGATGCTGGGAATAAGAGGCCGGGAATCAGAGGTGGGGAATCAGAGTCCGGGAATCAGAGATGGGGATTCAGAGGCGGGGAATGAGATATGGAGAATCAGAGGCGGGGAATCAGAGGCCGGGAAACAGAGGTGGGGAATCAGATATGGGGAATCAGAGGTGGCGAATCAAAGGCGGTGAATCAGAGATGGGGAATCAGAGGCGGGGAATCAGAGGCAGGGAATCAGATGCGGGGATTCAGAGGCGGGGAATCAGAGCTGGCGAATCGGAGGCGGGGAATCAGAGGTGGGCAATCAGAGCCGGGGAATCAGATATGGGGAATCAGAGGCGGGGAATCAGAGGCGGGGAAACAGAGGTGGGGAATCAGATATGGGGAAACAGAGGTGGCAAATCAAAGGCGGTGAATCAGAGATGGGGAATCAGAGGCGGGGAATCAGAGGCAGGGAATCAAAAATGGGGAATCAGAGGCGGGGAATCAGAGCTGGGGAATCAGAGGCGGGGAAGCAGAGTAGGAGAATCAGAGGTGGGGAATCAGATATGGGGAAACAGGGGCGGGGAATCAGAGGCGGGGAAACAGAGGCGGGGAATCAGATATGGGGAATCAGCGGTGGCGAATTAAAGGCGGTGTATCAGAGATGGGGAATCAGGGCAGGGAATCAGAGGCAGGGAATCAAACACGGGGAATCAGAGGCGGGGAATCAGAGCTGGGGAATCAGAGGCGGCGATTCAGAGTTGGGGAATCAGAGGCGGGGAAACAGAGGCGGGGAATCAGATATGGGGAATCAGAGGTGGGGAATCAGAGGTTGGGAATCAGAAGCAGGGAATCAGAGGCGGGGAATCAGAGGCGGGGAATCAGAGGCAGGGAATCCGATGTGCGGAATCGGAGATGGGGAATCAGAGGCAGGGAATCAGAGGCGGGGAATCAGAGGCGGAAAATCAGAGGCCGGGAATCAGATATGGGGAAACAGAGGCGGGGAATCAAAGGCGGGGAAACAGAGGCGGGGAATCAGATATGGGGAATCAGAGGTGGGGAATCAGAGGTTGGGAATCAGAGGCAGGGAATCAGAGGCTGGGAATCAGATGCAGGGAATCAGATGCGGGGAATCAGAGGCGGGGAATCAGAGCTGGGGAATCAGAGGTGGGGAATCAGAGTTGGGGAATCAGAGTCGGGGACTTAGATATGGGGAAACAGAGGCGGGGAATCAGAGGCGGGGAAACAGACGCGGGGAATCAGAGGCGGGGATTCAGAGCTGGGGAATCAGAGGCGGGTAATCAGATATGGGGAATCAGAGGCGGGGAATCAGAGGCGGGGAAACAGAGGCAGGGAATCAGATATGGGGAATCAGAGGTGGGGTATCAGGGGCAGGGAATCAGTGGCAGGGAATCAGAGGCGGGGAATCAGAGGCGGGGAATCAGAGGCAGGGAATTAGATATGGGGAATCAGAGGTGGGGAATCAGAGGTGGTGAATCAGAGATGGGGAATCACAGGCGGGGAATCAGAGGCAGGGAATAGAACGCGGGGAATCAGAGGCGGGGAATCAGAGCTGGGGAATCAGAGGCGGGGAATCAGAGCTGGGGAATCAGAGGCGGGGAATCATAGTTGGGAATCAGAGGCGGGGAATCAGATATGGGGAAACAGAGGCGGGGAATCAGAGGCGGGGAAACAGAGGCAGGGAATCAGATATGGGGAATCAGAGGTGGGGAATCAGAGGCAGGGAATCAGATGTGCGGAATCAGAGATGGGGAATAGGAGGCAGGGAATCAGAATCAGAAGCGGGGAATCAGAGGCCGGGAATCAGAGGCCGGGATTCAGATGCCGGGAATAAGAGGCCGGGAATCAGAGGTGGGGAATCAGAGTCCGGGAATCAGAGATGGGGATTCAGAGGCGGGGAATGATATATGGGGAATCAGAGGTGGGGAATCAGAGGCGGGGTAACAGAGGTGGGGAATCAGATATGGGGAATCAGAGGTGGCGAATCAAAGGCGGTGAATCAGAGATGGGGAATCAGAGGCGGGGAATCAGAGGCAGGGAATCAAACACGGGGAATCAGAGGCGGGGAATCAGAGCTGGGGAATCAGAGGCGGGGAATCAGAGTTGGGGAATCAGAGGCGGGGAATCAGATATGGGGAAACAGGAGCGGGGAATCAGAGGCAGGGAAACAGAGGCGGGGAATCAGATATGGGGAATCAGGGGTGGGGAATCAGAGGTTGGGAATCAGAGGCAGGGAATCAGAGGCGTGGAAACAGAGGCGGGGATTCAGATGTGTTGAATCAGAGATGGGGAATCAGAGGCAGGGAATCAGAATCAGAAGCGGGATATCAGTGGCCGGGAATCAGAGGAAGGTAATCAGAGGCAGGGGATCAAACACGGGGAATCAGAGGCTGGGAATCAGAGCTGGGGAATCAGAGGTGGGGAATCAGAGCTGGGGAATCACAGGCGGGGAATCAGAGATGGGGAATCAGAGGCGGGGAATCAGAGGCAGGGAATCAGATGCGGGGAATCAGAGGCGGGGAATCAGAGCTGGCGAATCAGAGGCGGGGAATCAGAGGTGGGCAATCAGAGGATGGGAATCAGATATGGGGAATCAGAGGCGGGGAATCAGAGCTGGGGAATCACAGGCGGGGAAACAGAGGCGGGGAATCAGAGGCGGTGAAACAGAGGCGGGGAATCAGATATTGGGAATCAGAGGTGGGGAATCAGAGGTTGGGAATCAGAGGCCTGGAATCAGAGGCGTGGAATCAGAGGCAGGGAATCAGATGCGGGGAATCAGAGGAGGGGAATCAGAGCTGGGGAATCAGAGGCGGGGTATTAGAGTTGGGGAATCAGAGGCGGGGAATCAGACGCGGGGAATCAGAGGGGGGGAATCATAGCTGGCGAATCAGAGGCGGGGAATCAGAGGTGGGCAATCAGAGGCCGGGAATCAGAGGTGGTGAATCAGAGATGGGGAATCAGAGGCGGGGAATCAGTGGCAGGGAATCAGATATGGGGAATCAGAGGCGTGGAATCAGAGGCAGGGAATCAGACACGGGGAATCAGACACGGGGAATCAGAGGTGGGGAATCAGAGATGGGGAATCAGAGGCGGTGAATCAGAGATGGGGAATCAGAGGCGGGGAATCAGAATCAGGAAATCAGACACGGGGATTCAGAGGCTGGGAATCAGACGGGGGGAATCAAAGGCGGGGAATCAGAGCTGGGGAATCAGAGGCAGGGAATCAGAGGCGGGGAATCAGATATGGGGAATCAGAGGCTGGTATTCAGAGGCGGGGAATCAGAGGCAGGGAATCAAACACGGGGAATCAGAGGTGGGGAATCAGAGATGGGGAATCAGAGGCGGCGAATCAGAGTTGGGGAATCAGAGGCAGGGAATCGGATGTGCGGAATCAGAGATGGGGAATCAGAGGTGGGGAATCAGAGGCGGTGAATCAGAGATGGGGAATCAGAGGCGGGGAATCAGAGGCAGGAAATCAGACACGGGGATTCAGAGGCTGGGAATCAGACGGGGGGAATCTAAGGCGGGGAATCAGAGCTGGGGAATCAGAGGCAGGGAATCAGAGTTGGGGATTCAGAGACGGGGAATCAGATATGGGGAAACAGAGGCGGGGAATCAGAGGCGGGCAAAGAGAGGCGGGGAATTAGATATGGGGAATCAGATGTGGGGAATCAGAGGTGGTGAATCAGTGATGGGGAATCACAGGCGGGGAATCAGAGGCAGGGAATAGAACGCAGGGAATCAGAGGCAGGGAATCAGAGCTGGGGAATCAGAGGCAGGGAATCATAGTTGGGAATCAGAGGCGGGGAATCAGATATGGGGAAACAGAGGCGGGGAATCAGAGGCGGGGAAACAGAGGCGGGGAATCAGATATGGGGAATCGGATGCGGGGAATCAGAGGCGGGGAATCAGAGCTGGGGAATCAGAGGCGGGGAATCAGAGTTGGGGCATCAGAGGTGGGGAATTTGATATAGGGAAACAGAGGCGGGGAATCAGAGGCGGGGAAACAGAGGCGGGGAATCAGATATGGGGTATCAGAGGTAGGGAATCAGAGGCAGGGAATCAGATGTGCGGAATCAGAGATGGGGAATCAGAGGCAGGGAATCAGAATCAGAAGCGGGGAATCAGAGGCCGGGAATCAGAGGCCGGGAATCAGATGCTGGGAATAAGAGGCCGGGAATCAGAGGTGGGGAATCAGAGTCCGGGAATCAGAGATGGGGATTCAGAGGCGGGGAATGAGATATGGAGAATCAGAGGCGGGGAATCAGAGGCCGGGAAACAGAGGTGGGGAATCAGATATGGGGAATCAGAGGTGGCGAATCAAAGGCGGTGAATCAGAGATGGGGAATCAGAGGCAGGGAATCAGAGGCAGGGAATCAGATGCGGGGAATCAGAGGCGGGGAATCAGAGGCCGGGAATCAGAGGTGGTGAATCAGAGATGGGGAATCAGAGGCGGGGAATCAGTGGCAGGGAATCAGATATGGGGAATCAGAGGCGTGGAATCAGAGGCAGGGAATCAGAGATGGGGAATCAGAGGCGGTGAATCAGAGGTGGGGAATCAGAGGCGGGGAATCAGAATCAGGAAATCAGACACGGGGATTCAGAGGCTGGGAATCAGACGGGGGGAATCAAAGGCGGGGAATCAGAGCTGGGGAATCAGAGGCAGGGAATCAGAGGCGGGGAATCAGATATGGGGAATCAGAGGCTGGTATTCAGAGGCGGGGAATCAGAGGCAGGGAATCAAACACGGGGAATCAGAGGTGGGGAATCAGAGATGGGGAATCAGAGGCGGCGAATCAGAGTTGGGGAATCAGAGGCAGGGAATCGGATGTGCGGAATCAGAGATGGGGAATCAGAGGTGGGGAATCAGAGGCGGTGAATCAGAGATGGGGAATCAGAGGCGGGGAATCAGAGGCAGGAAATCAGACACGGGGATTCAGAGGCTGGGAATCAGACGGGGGGAATCTAAGGCGGGGAATCAGAGCTGGGGAATCAGAGGCAGGGAATCAGAGTTGGGGATTCAGAGACGGGGAATCAGATATGGGGAAACAGAGGCGGGGAATCAGAGGCGGGCAAAGAGAGGCGGGGAATTAGATATGGGGAATCAGATGTGGGGAATCAGAGGTGGTGAATCAGTGATGGGGAATCACAGGCGGGGAATCAGAGGCAGGGAATAGAACGCAGGGAATCAGAGGCAGGGAATCAGAGCTGGGGAATCAGAGGCAGGGAATCATAGTTGGGAATCAGAGGCGGGGAATCAGATATGGGGAAACAGAGGCGGGGAATCAGAGGCGGGGAAACAGAGGCGGGGAATCAGATATGGGGAATCGGATGCGGGGAATCAGAGGCGGGGAATCAGAGCTGGGGAATCAGAGGCGGGGAATCAGAGTTGGGGCATCAGAGGTGGGGAATTTGATATAGGGAAACAGAGGCGGGGAATCAGAGGCGGGGAAACAGAGGCGGGGAATCAGATATGGGGTATCAGAGGTAGGGAATCAGAGGCAGGGAATCAGATGTGCGGAATCAGAGATGGGGAATCAGAGGCAGGGAATCAGAATCAGAAGCGGGGAATCAGAGGCCGGGAATCAGAGGCCGGGAATCAGATGCTGGGAATAAGAGGCCGGGAATCAGAGGTGGGGAATCAGAGTCCGGGAATCAGAGATGGGGATTCAGAGGCGGGGAATGAGATATGGAGAATCAGAGGCGGGGAATCAGAGGCCGGGAAACAGAGGTGGGGAATCAGATATGGGGAATCAGAGGTGGCGAATCAAAGGCGGTGAATCAGAGATGGGGAATCAGAGGCAGGGAATCAGAGGCAGGGAATCAGATGCGGGGAATCAGAGGCGGGGAATCAGAGCTGGCGAATCGGAGGCGGGGAATCAGAGGTGGGCAATCAGAGCCGGGGAATCAGATATGGGGAATCAGAGGCGGGGAATCAGAGGCGGGGAAACAGAGGTGGGGAATCAGATATGGGGAAACAGAGGTGGCAAATCAAAGGCGGTGAATCAGAGATGGGGAATCAGAGGCGGGGAGTCAGAGGCAGGGAATCAAAAATGGGGAATCAGAGGCGGGGAATCAGAGCTGGGGAATCAGAGGCGGGGAAGCAGAGTAGGAGAATCAGAGGTGGGGAATCAGATATGGGGAAACAGGGGCGGGGAATCAGAGGCGGGGAAACAGAGGCGGGGAATCAGATATTGGGAATCAGAGGTGTGGAATCAGAGGTTGGGAATCAGAGGCGGGGAAACAGAGGAGGGGAATCAGATATGGGGAATCAGAGGTGGCGATTTAAAGGCGGTGAATCAGAGATGGGGAATCATGGCAGGGAATCAGAGGCAGGGAATCAAACACGGGGAATCAGAGGCGTGGAATCAGAGCTGGGGAATCAGAGGCGGGGATTCAGAGTTGGGGAATAAGAGGCGGGGAATCAGAGGCGGGGAAACAGAGGCGGGGAATCAGATATGGGGAATCAGAGGTGGGGAATCAGAGGTTGGGAATCAGAAGCAGGGAATCAGAGGCGGGGAATCAGAGGCGCGGAATCAGAGGCAGGAAATCCGATGTGCGGAATCGGAGATGGGGAATCAGAGGCAGGTAATCAGAGGCGGGGAATCAGAGGCGGGGAATCAGAGGCCGGGAATCAGATATGGGGAAACAGAGGCGGGGAATCAGAGGCGGGGAAGCAGAGGCGGGGAATCAGATATGGGGAATCAGAGGTGGGGAATCAGAGGTTGGGAATCAGAGGCAGGGAAACAGAGGCGGGGAATCAGATATGGGGAATCAGAGGTGGGGAATCAGAGGCAGGGAATCAGATGTGCGGAATCAGAGATGGGGAATCAGAGGCAGGGAATCAGAATCAGAAGCGGGGAATCAGAGGCCGGGAATCAGAGGCCGGGAATCAGACGCGGGGAATCAGAGGCGGGGATTCAGAGCTGGGGAATCAGAGGCGGGGAATCAGAGTTGGGGAATCAGAGGCGGGGAATCAGATATGGGGAATCAGAGGCAGGGAATCCGAGGCGGGAAAACAGAGGCGGGGAATCAGATATGGGGAATCAGAGGCGGGGAATCAGAGGCAGGGAATCAGACACGGGGAATCAGAGGCGGGGAATCAGAGATGGGGAATCAGAGGCGGGGAATCAGAGGCAGGGAATCGGATGCCGGGAATCAGAGGCGGGAAATCAGAGCTGGGGTATCAGAGGTGGGGAATCAGAGTTGGGGAATCAGAGGCGGCGAAGCAGATATGGGGAAATAGAGGCGGGGAATCAGATATGGGGAATCAGAGGCGGGGAATTAGATATGGGGAATCAGAGGCTGGGAATCAGAGGGGGGGAAACAGAGGCGGGGAATAAGATATGGGGAATCAGAGGTGGGGAATCAGGGGCGGGGAATCAGTGGCAGGGAATCAGAGGCGGGGAATCAGAGGCGGGGAATCAAAGGAAGGGAATCAGACACGGGGAATCAGAGGTGGGGAATCAGAGATGGGGAATCAGAGGCGGGGAATCACAGGCAGGGAATCAGACACGGGGAATCAGAGGTGGGGAATCAGAGTCGGGGAATCAGAGGCAGGGAATCGGTTGTGCGGAATCAGAGATGGGGAATCAGATGTGGGGAATCAGAGGCAGTGAATCAGAGATGGGGAATCAGAGGCGGGGAATCAGAGGCAGGAAATAAGACAGGGATTCAGAGGCTGGGAATCAGACGGGGGGAATCAAAGTCGGGGAATCAGAGCTGGTGAATCAGAGGCAGGGAATCAGAGTTGGGGATTCAGAGGCGGGGAATCAGATATGGGGAAACAGAGGTGGGGAATGAGAGGCGGGCAAGCAGAGGCGGGGAATTAGATATGGGGAATCAGAGGTGGGAAATCAGAGGTGGTGAATCAGAGATGGGGAATCACAGGCGGGGAATCAGAGGCGGGGAATCAGAGGCGTAAAATCAGAGGCCGGGAATCAGATATGGGGAAACAGAGGCGGGGAATCAAAGGCGGGGAAACAGAGGCGGGGAATCAGATATGGGGAATCAGAGGTGGGGAATCAGAGGTTGGGAATCAGAGGCAGGGAATCAGAGGCTGGGAATCAGATGCAGGGAATCAGATGCGGGGAATCAGAGGCGGGGAATCAGAGCTGGGGAATCAGAGATGGGGAATCAGAGTTGGGGAATCAGAGTCGGGGACTTAGATATGGGGAAACAGAGGCGGGGAATCAGAGGCGGGGAAACAGACGCGGGGAATCAGAGGCGGGGATTCAGAGCTGGGGAATCAGAGGCGGGGAATCAGACTTGGGGAATCAGAGGCGGGGAATCAGATATGGGGATTCAGAGGCGGGGAATCAGAGGCGGGGAAACAGAGGCAGGGAATCAGATATGGGGAATCAGAGGTGGGGTATCAGGGGCAGGGAATCAGTGGCAGGGAATCAGAGGCGGGGAATCAGAGGCGGGGAATCAGAGGCAGGGAATTAGATATGGGGAATCAGAGGTGGGGAATCAGAGGTGGTGAATCAGAGATGGGGAATCACAGGCGGGGAATCAGAGGCAGGGAATAGAACGCGGGGAATCAGAGGCGGGGAATCAGAGCTGGGGAATCAGAGGCGGGGAATCAGAGCTGGGGAATCAGAGGCGGGCAATCATAGTTGGGAATCAGAGGCGGGGAATCAGATATGGGGAAACAGAGGCGGGGAATCAAAGGCGGGGAAACAGAGGCGGGGAATCAGATATGGGGAATCGGATGCGGGGAATCAGAGGCGGGGAATCAGAGCTGGGGAATCAGAGGCGGGGTATCAGAGTTGGGGCATCTGAGGTGGGGAATTAGATATGGGGAAACAGAGGCGGGGAATCAGAGGCGGGGAAACAGAGGCGGGGAATCAGATATGGGGAATCAGAGGTGGGGAATCAGAGGCAGGGAATCAGATGTGCGGAATCAGAGATGGGGAATCAGAGGCAGGGAATCAGAATCAGAAGCGGGGAATCAGAGGCCGGGAATCAGAGGCCGGGATTCAGATGCCGGGAATAAGAGGCCGGGAATCAGAGGTGGGGAATCAGAGTCCGGGAATCAGAGATGGGGATTCAGAGGCGGGGAATGATATATGGGGAATCAGAGGCGGGGAATCAGAGGCGGGGTAACAGAGGTGGGGAATCAGATATGGGGAATCAGAGGTGGCGAATCAAAGGCGGTGAATCAGAGATGGGGAATCAGAGGCGGGGAATCAGAGGCAGGGAATCAAACACGGGGAATCAGAGGCGGGGAATCAGAGCTGGGGAATCAGAGGCGGGGAATCAGAGTTGGGGAATCAGAGGCGGAAAATCAGATATAAGGAAACAGGGGCGGGGAATCAGAGGCAGGGAAACAGAGGCGGGGAATCAGATATGGGGAATCAGGGGTGGGGAATCAGAGGTTGGGAATCAGAGGCAGGGAATCAGAGGCGTGGAAACAGAGGCGGGGATTCAGATGTGTTGAATCAGAGATGGGGAATCAGAGGCAGGGAATCAGAATCAGAAGCGGGATATCAGTGGCCGGGAATCAGAGGAAGGTAATCAGAGGCATGGGATCAAACACGGGGAATCAGAGGCTGGGAATCAGAGCTGGGGAATCAGAGGTGGGGAATCAGAGCTGGGGAATCACAGGCGGGGAATCAGAGATGGGGAATCAGAGGCGGGGAATCAGAGGCAGGGAATCAGATGCGGGGAATCAGAGGCGGGGAATCAGAGCTGGCGAATCAGAGGCGGGGAATCAGAGGTGGGCAATCAGAGGATGGGAATCAGATATGGGGAATCAGAGGCGGGGAATCAGAGCTGGGGAATCACAGGCGGGGAAACAGAGGCGGGGAATCAGAGGCGGTGAAACAGAGGCGGGGAATCAGATATTGGGAATCAGAGGTGGGGAATCAGAGGTTGGGAATCAGAGGCCTGGAATCAGAGGCGTGTAATCAGAGGCAGGGAATCAGATGCGGGGAATCAGAGCTGGGGAATCAGAGGCGGGGTATTAGAGTTGGGGAATCAGAGGCGGGGAATCAGACGCGGGGAATCAGAGGGGGGGAATCATAGCTGGCGAATCAGAGGCGGGGAATCAGAGGTGGGCAATCAGAGGCCGGGAATCAGAGGTGGTGAATCAGAGATGGGGAATCAGAGGCGGGGAATCAGTGGCAGGGAATCAGATATGGGGAATCAGAGGCGTGGAATCAGAGGCAGGGAATCAGACACGGGGAATCAGACACGGGGAATCAGAGGTGGGGAATCAGAGATGGGGAATCAGAGGCGGTGAATCAGAGATGGGGAATCAGAGGTGGGGAATCAGAATCAGGAAATCAGACACGGGGATTCAGAGGCTGGGAATCAGACGGGGGGAATCAAAGGCGGGGAATCAGAGCTGGGGAATCAGAGGCAGGGAATCAGAGGCGGGGAATCAGATATGGGGAATCAGAGGCTGGTATTCAGAGGCGGGGAATCAGAGGCAGGGAATCAAACACGGGGAATCAGAGGTGGGGAATCAGAGATGGGGAATCAGAGGCGGGGAATCAGAGTTGGGGAATCAGAGGCAGGGAATCGGATGTGCGGAATCAGAGATGGGGAATCAGAGGTGGGGAATCAGAGGCGGTGAATCAGAGATGGGGAATCAGAGGCGGGGAATCAGAGGCAGGAAATCAGACACGGGGATTCAGAGGCTGGGAATCAGACGGGGGGAATCAAAGGCGGGGAATCAGAGCTGGGGAATCAGAGGCAGGGAATCAGAGTTGGGGATTCAGAGACGGGGAATCAGATATGGGGAATCAGAGGCGGGGAATCAGAGGCGGGCAAAGAGAGGCGGGGAATTAGATATGGGGAATAAGATGTGGGGAATCAGAGGTGGTGAATCAGTGATGGGGAATCACAGGCGGGGAATCAGAGGCAGGGAATAGAACGCAGGGAATCAGAGGCAGGGAATCAGAGCTGGGGAATCAGAGGCAGGGAATCATAGTTGGGAATCAGAGGCGGGGAATCAGATATGGGGAAACAGAGGCGGGGAATCAGAAGCGGGGAAACAGAGGCGGGGAATCAGATATGGGGAATCGGATGCGGGGAATCAGAGGCGGGGAATCAGAGCTGGGGAATCAGAGGCGGGGAATCAGAGTTGGGGCATCAGAGGTGGGGAATTAGATATAGGGAAACAGAGGCGGGGAATCAGAGGCGGGGAAACAGAGGCGGGGAATCAGATATGGGGTATCAGAGGTAGGGAATCAGAGGCAGGGAATCAGATGTGCGGAATCAGAGATGGGGAATCAGAGGCAGGGAATCAGAATCAGAAGCGGGGAATCAGAGGCCGGGAATCAGAGGCCGGGAATTAGATGCTGGGAATAAGAGGCCGGGAATCAGAGGTGGGGAATCAGAGTCCGGGAATCAGAGATGGGGATTCAGAGGCGGGGAATGAGATATGGAGAATCAGAGGCGGGGAATCAGAGGCCGGGAAACAGAGGTGGGGAATCAGATATGGGGAATCAGAGGTGGCGAATCAAA
Organism: Narcine bancroftii; assembly: GCF_036971445.1. Taxonomy (NCBI): domain Eukaryota; kingdom Metazoa; phylum Chordata; class Chondrichthyes; order Torpediniformes; family Narcinidae; genus Narcine; species Narcine bancroftii. The sequence goes on from NW_027211883.1 coordinate 3,979,747, forward strand.
GGCGGTGAATCAGAGATGGGGAATCAGAGGCGGGGAATCAGAGGCAGGGAATCAGATGCGGGGAATCAGAGGCGGGGAATCAGAGCTGGCGAATCGGAGGTGGGGAATCAGAGGTGGGCAATCAGAGCCGGGGAATCAGATATGGGGAATCAGAGGCGGGGAATCAGAGGCGGGGAAACAGAGGTGGGGAATCAGATATGGGGAAACAGAGGTGGCAAATCAAAGGCGGTGAATCAGAGATGGGGAATCAGAGGCGGGGAATCAGAGGCAGGGAATCAAAAATGGGGAATCAGAGGCGGGAAATCAGAGCTGGGGAATCAGAGGCGGGGAAGCAGAGTAGGAGAATCAGAGGTGGGGAATCAGATATGGGGAAACAGGGGCGGGGAATCAGAGGCGGGGAAACAGAGGCGGGGAATCAGATATGGGGAATCAGCGGTGGCGAATTAAAGGCGGTGTATCAGAGATGGGGAATCAGGGCAGGGAATCAGAGGCAGGGAATCAAACACGGGGAATCAGAGGCGGAGAATCAGAGCTGGGGAATCAGAGGCGGGGATTCAGAGTTGGGGAATCAGAGGCGGGGAAACAGAGGCGGGGAATCAGATATGGGGAATCAGAGGTGGGGAATCAGAGGTTGGGAATCAGAAGCAGGGAATCAGAGGCGGGGAATCAGAGGCGGGGAATCAGAGGCAGGGAATCCGATGTGCGGAATCGGAGATGGGGAATCAGAGGCAGGGAATCAGAGGCGGGGAATCAGAGGCGGAAAATCAGAGGCCGGGAATCAGATATGGGGAAACAGAGGCGGGGAATCAAAGGCGGGGAAACAGAGGCGGGGAATCAGATATGGGGAATCAGAGGTGGGGAATCAGAGGTTGGGAATCAGAGGCAGGGAATCAGAGGCTGGGAATCAGATGCAGGGAATCAGATGCGGGGAATCAGAGGCGGGAAATCAGAGCTGGGGAATCAGAGGTGGGGAATCAGAGTTGGGGAATCAGAGTCGGGGACTTAGATATGGGGAAACAGAGGCGGGGAATCAGAGGCGGGGAAACAGACGCGGGGAATCAGAGGCGGGGATTCAGAGCTGGGGAATCAGAGGCGGGGAATCAGACTTGGCGAATCAGAGGCGGGGAATCAGATATGGGGAATCAGAGGCGGGGAATCAGAGGCGGGGAAACAGAGGCAGGGAATCAGATATGGGGAATCAGAGGTGGGGTATCAGGGGCAGGGAATCAGTGGCAGGGAATCAGAGGCGGGGAATCAGAGGCGGGGAATCAGAGGCAGGGAATTAGATATGGGGAATCAGAGGTGGGGAATCAGAGGTGGTGAATCAGAGATGGGGAATCACAGGCGGGGAATCAGAGGCAGGGAATAGAACGCGGGGAATCAGAGGCGGGGAATCAGAGCTGGGGAATCAGAGGCGGGGAATCAGAGCTGGGGAATCAGAGGCGGGGAATCATAGTTGGGAATCAGAGGCGGGGAATCAGATATGGGGAAACAGAGGCGGGGAATCAAAGGCGGGGAAACAGAGGCGGGGAATCAGATATGGGGAATCGGATGCGGGGAATCAGAGGCGGGGAATCAGAGCTGGGGAATCAGAGGCGGGGTATCAGAGTTGGGGCATCTGAGGTGGGGAATTAGATATGGGGAAACAGAGGCGGGGAATCAGAGGCGGGGAAACAGAGGCGGGGAATCAGATATGGGGAATCAGAGGTGGGGAATCAGAGGCAGGGAATCAGATGTGCGGAATCAGAGATGGGGAATCAGAGGCAGGGAATCAGAATCAGAAGCGGGGAATCAGAGGCCGGGAATCAGAGGCCGGGATTCAGATGCCGGGAATAAGAGGCCGGGAATCAGAGGTGGGGAATCAGAGTCCGGGAATCAGAGATGGGGATTCAGAGGCGGGGAATGATATATGGGGAATCAGAGGCGGGGAATCAGAGGCGGGGTAACAGAGGTGGGGAATCAGATATGGGGAATCAGAGGTGGCGAATCAAAGGCGGTGAATCAGAGATGGGGAATCAGAGGCGGGGAATCAGAGGCTGGGAATCAAACACGGGGAATCAGAGGCGGGGAATCAGAGCTGGGGAATCAGAGGCGGGGAATCAGAGTTGGGGAATCAGAGGCGGGGAATCAGATATGGGGAAACAGGGGCGGGGAATCAGAGGCAGGGAAACAGAGGCGGGGAATCAAATATGGGGAATCAGGGGTGGGGAATCAGAGGTTGGGAATCAGAGGCAGGGAATCAGAGGCGTGGAAACAGAGGCGGGGATTCATATGTGTTGAATCAGAGATGGGGAATCAGAGGCAGGGAATCAGAATCAGAAGCGGGATATCAGTGGCCGGGAATCAGAGGAAGGTAATCAGAGGCAGGGGATCAAACACGGGGAATCAGAGGCTGGGAATCAGAGCTGGGGAATCAGAGGTGGGGAATCAGAGCTGGGGAATCACAGGCGGGGAATCAGAGATGGGGAATCAGAGGCGGGGAATCAGAGGCAGGGAATCAGATGCGGGGAATCAGAGGCGGGGAATCAGAGCTGGCGAATCAGAGGCGGGGAATCAGAGGTGGGCAATCAGAGGATGGGAATCAGATATGGAGAATCAGAGGCGGGGAATCAGAGCTGGGGAATCACAGGCGGGGAAACAGAGGCGGGGAATCAGAGGCGGTGAAACAGAGGCGGGGAATCAGATATTGGGAATCAGAGGTGGGGAATCAGAGGTTGGGAATCAGAGGCCTGGAATCAGAGGCGTGGAATCAGAGGCAGGGAATCAGATGCGGGGAATCAGAGGAGGGGAATCAGAGCTGGGGAATCAGAGGCGGGGTATTAGAGTTGGGGAATCAGAGGCGGGGAATCAGACGCGGGGAATCAGAGGGGGGGAATCATAGCTGGCGAATCAGAGGCGGGGAATCAGAGGTGGGCAATCAGAGGCCGGGAATCAGAGGTGGTGAATCAGAGATGGGGAATCAGAGGCGGGGAATCAGTGGCAGGGAATCAGATATGGGGAATCAGAGGCGTGGAATCAGAGGCAGGGAATCAGACACGGGGAATCAGACACGGGGAATCAGAGGTGGGGAATCAGAGATGGGGAATCAGAGGCGGTGAATCAGAGATGGGGAATCAGAGGCGGGGAATCAGAATCAGGAAATCAGACACGGGGATTCAGAGGCTGGGAATCAGACGGGGGGAATCAAAGGCGGGGAATCAGAGCTGGGGAATCAGAGGCAGGGAATCAGAGGCGGGGAATCAGATATGGGGAATCAGAGGCTGGTATTCAGAGGCGGGGAATCAGAGGCAGGGAATCAAACACGGGGAATCAGAGGTGGGGAATCAGAGATGGGGAATCAGAGGCGGGGAATCAGAGTTGGGGAATCAGAGGCAGGGAATCGGATGTGCGGAATCAGAGATGGGGAATCAGAGGTGGGGAATCAGAGGCGGTGAATCAGAGATGGGGAATCAGAGGCGGGGAATCAGAGGCAGGAAATCAGACACGGGGATTCAGAGGCTGGGAATCAGACGGGGGGAATCAAAGGCGGGGAATCAGAGCTGGGGAATCAGAGGCAGGGAATCAGAGTTGGGGATTCAGAGACGGGGAATCAGATATGGGGAAACAGAGGCGGGGAATCAGAGGCGGGCAAAGAGAGGCGGGGAATTAGATATGGGGAATCAGATGTGGGGAATCAGAGGTGGTGAATCAGTGATGGGGAATCACAGGCGGGGAATCAGAGGCAGGGAATAGAACGCAGGGAATCAGAGGCAGGGAATCAGAGCTGGGGAATCAGAGGCAGGGAATCATAGTTGGGAATCAGAGGCGGGGAATCAGATATGGGGAAACAGAGGCGGGGAATCAGAGGCGGGGAAACAGAGGCGGGGAATCAGATATGGGGAATCGGATGCGGGGAATCAGAGGCGGGGAATCAGAGCTGGGGAATCAGAGGCGGGGAATCAGAGTTGGGGCATCAGAGGTGGGGAATTTGATATAGGGAAACAGAGGCGGGGAATCAGAGGCGGGGAAACAGAGGCGGGGAATCAGATATGGGGTATCAGAAGTAGGGAATCAGAGGCAGGGAATCAGATGTGCGGAATCAGAGATGGGGAATCAGAGGCAGGGAATCAGAATCAGAAGCGGGGAATCAGAGGCCGGGAATCAGAGGCCGGGAATCAGATGCTGGGAATAAGAGGCCGGGAATCAGAGGTGGGGAATCAGAGTCCGGGAATCAGAGATGGGGATTCAGAGGCGGGGAATGAGATATGGAGAATCAGAGGCGGGGAATCAGAGGCCGGGAAACAGAGGTGGGGAATCAGATATGGGGAATCAGAGGTGGCGAATCAAAGGCGGTGAATCAGAGATGGGGAATCAGAGGCGGGGAATCAGAGGCAGGGAATCAGATGCGGGGAATCAGAGGCGGGGAATCAGAGCTGGCGAATCGGAGGCGGGGAATCAGAGGTGGGCAATCAGAGCCGGGGAATCAGATATGGGGAATCAGAGGCGGGGAATCAGAGGCGGGGAAACAGAGGTGGGGAATCAGATATGGGGAAACAGAGGTGGCAAATCAAAGGCGGTGAATCAGAGATGGGGAATCAGAGGCGGGGAATCAGAGGCAGGGAATCAAAAATGGGGAATCAGAGGCGGGGAATCAGAGCTGGGGAATCAGAGGCGGGGAAGCAGAGTAGGAGAATCAGAGGTGGGGAATCAGATATGGGGAAACAGGGGCGGGGAATCAGAGGCGGGGAAACAGAGGCGGGGAATCAGATATGGGGAATCAGAGGTGTGGAATCAGAGGTTGGGAATCAGAGGCGGGGAAACAGAGGAGGGGAATCAGATATGGGGAATCAGAGGTGGCGATTTAAAGGCGGTGAATCAGAGATGGGGAATCATGGCAGGGAATCAGACGCAGGGAATCAAACACGGGGAATCAGAGGCGTGGAATCAGAGCTGGGGAATCAGAGGCGGGGATTCAGAGTTGGGGAATCAGAGGCGGGGAATCAGAGGCCGGGAATCAGATATGGGGAAACAGAGGCGGGGAATCAGAGGCGGGGAAGCAGAGGCGGGGAATCAGATATGGGGAAACAGAGGCGGGGAATCAGAGGCGGGGAAGCAGAGGCGGGGAATCAGATATGGGGAATCAGAGGTGGGGAATCAGAGGTTGGGAATCAGAGGCAGGGAATCAGAGGCTGGGAATCAGATGCAGGGAATCAGATGCGGGGAATCAGAGGCGGGGAATCAGAGCTGGGGAATCAGAGGTGGGGAATCAGAGTTGGGGAATCAGAGTCGGGGACTTAGATATGGGGAAACAGAGGCAGGGAATCAGAGGCGGGGAAACAGACGCGGGGAATCAGAGGCGGGTATCAGAGCTGGGGAATCAGAGGCGGGGAATCAGAGTTGGGGAATCAGAGGCGGGGAATCAGAGGCGGGGAATCAGAGGCGGGGAATCAGAGGCGGGGAAACAGAGGCAGGGAATTAGATATGGGGAATCAGAGGTGGGGTATCAGGGGCAGGGAATCAGTGGCAGGGAATCAGAGGCGGGGAATCTGAGGCGGGGAATCAGAGGCAGGGAATCAGACACGGGGAATCAGATATGGGGAAACAGAGGCGGGGAATCAGAGGCGGGCAAACAGAGGCGGGGAATTAGATATGGGGAATCAGAGGTGGGGAATCAGAAGTGGTGAATCAGAGATGGGGAATCACAGGCGGGGAATCAGAGGCAGGGAATAGAACGCGGGGAATCAGAGGCGGGGAATCAGAGCTGGGGAATCAGAGGCGGGGAATCATAGTTGGGAATCAGAGGCGGGGAATCAGATATGGGGAAACAGAGGCGGGGAATCAAAGGCGGGGAAACAGAGGCGGGGAATCAGATATGGGGAATCGGATGCGGGGAATCAGAGGCGGGGAATCAGAGCTGGGGAATCAGAGGCGGGGTATCAGAGTTGGGGCATCAGAGGTGGGGAATTAGATATGGGGAAACAGAGGCGGGGAATCAGAGGCAGGGAAACAGAGGTGGGGAATCAGATATGGGGAATCAGAGGTGGGGAATCAGAGGCAGGGAATCAGATGTGCGGAATCAGAGATGGGGAATCAGAGGCAGGGAATCAGAATCAGAAGCGGGGAATCAGAGGCCGGGAATAAGAGGCCGGGATTCAGATGCCGGGAATAAGAGGCCGGGAATCAGAGGTGGGGAATCAGAGTCCGGGAATCAGAGATGGGGATTCAGAGGCGGGGAATGATATATGGGGAATCAGAGGCGGGGAATCAGAGGCGGGGTAACAGAGGTGGGGAATCAGATATGGGGAATCAGAGGTGTCGAATCAAAGGCGGTGAATCAGAGATGGGGAATCAGAGGCGGGGAATCAGAGGCAATGAATCAAACACGGGGAATCAGAGGCGGGGAATCAGAGCTGGGGAATCAGAGGTGGGGAATCAGAGTTGGGGAATCAGAGGCGGGGAATCAGATATGGGGAAACAGGGGCGGAGAATCAGAGGCAGGGAAACAGAGGCGGGGAATCAGATATGGGGAATCAGGGTTGGGGAATCAGAGGTTGGGAATCAGAGGCAGGGAATCAGAGGCGTGGAAACAGAGGCGGGGATTCAGATATGGGGAATCAGAGGTGGGGAATCAGGGGCGTGGAATCAGAGGCAGGGAATTAGATGTGGTGAATCAGAGATGGGGAATCAGAGGCAGGGAATCAGAATCAGAAGCGGGGTATCAGAGGCCGGGAATCAGAGGAAGGTAATCAGAGGCAGGGGATCAAACACGGGGAATCAGAGGCTGGGAATCAGAGCTGGGGAATCACAGGCGGGGAATCAGAGATGGGGAATCAGAGGCGGGGAATCAGAGGCAGGGAATCAGATGCGGGGAATCAGAGGCGGGGAATCAGAGCTGGCGAATCAGAGGCGGGGAATCAGAGGTGGGCAATCAGAGGATGGGAATCAGATATGGGGAATCAGAGGCGGGGAATTAGAGCTGGGGAATCACAGGCGGGGAATCAGAGTTGGGGAATCAGAGGTGGGGAATCAGATATGGGGAAACAGAGGCGGGGAATCAGAGGTGGTGAAACAGAGGCGGGGAATCAGATATGGGGAATCAGAGATGGGGAATCAGAGGTTGGGAATCAGAGGCCTGGAATCAGAGGCGGGGAATCAGAGGCAGGGAATCAGATGCGGGGAATCAGAGGAGGGGAATCAGAGCTGGGGAATCAGAGGCGGGGTATTAGAGTTGGGGAATCAGAGGCGGGGAATCAGACGCGGGGAATCAGAGGGGGGGAATCATAGCTGGCGAATCAGAGGCGGGGAATCAGAGGTGGGCAATCAGAGGCCGGGAATCAGAGGTGGTGAATCAGAGATGGGGAATCAGAGGCGGGGAATCAGTGGCAGGGAATCAGATATGGGGAATCAGAGGCGTGGAATCAGAGGCAGGGAATCAGACACGGGGAATCAGACACGGGGAATCAGAGGTGGGGAATCAGAGATGGGGAATCAGAGGCGGTGAATCAGAGATGGGGAATCAGAGGCGGGGAATCAGAGGCAGGAAATCAGACACGGGGATTCAGAGGCTGGGAATCAGACGGGGGGAATCAAAGGCGGGGAATCAGAGCTGGGGAATCAGAGGCAGGGAATCAGAGGCGGGGAATCAGATATGGGGAATCAGAGGCTGGGATTCAGAGGCGGGGAATCAGAGGCAGGGAATCAGACACGGGGAATCAGAGGTGGGGAATCAGAGATGGGGAATCAGAGGCGGGGAATCAGAGGCGGGGTATCAGAGGCGGGGAAACAAAGGCAGGGAATTAGATATGGGGAATCAGAGGTGGGGTATCAGGGGCAGGGAATCAGTGGCAGGGAATCAGAGGCGGGGAATCAGAGGCGGGGAATCAGAGGCAGGGAATCAGACGCGGGGAATCAGATATGGGGAAACAGAGGCGGGGAATCAGAGGCGGGCAAACATTGGCGGGCAATTAGATATGGGGAATCAGAGGTGGGGAATCAGAGGTGGTGAATCAGAGATGGGGAATCACAGGCGGGGAATCAGAGGCAGGGAATAGAACGCGGGGAATCAGAGGCGGGGAATCAGAGCTGGGGAACCAGAGGCGGGGAATCATAGTTGTGAATCAGATATGGGGAATCAGAGGTGGGGAATCAGAGGCAGGGAATCAGATGCGGGGAATCCGAGGCGGGGAATCAGAGCTGGCGAATCAGAGGCGGGGAATCAGAGGTGGGCAATCAGAGGATGGGAATCAGATATGGGGAATCAGAGGCGGGGAATTAGAGCTGGGGAATCACAGGCGGGGAATCAGAGTTGGGGAATCAGATGCGGGGAATCAGATATGGGGAAACAGAGGCGGGGAATCAGAGGCGGTGAAACAGAGGCGGGGAATCAGATATGGGGAATCAGAGGTGGGGAATCAGAGGTTGGGAATCAGAGGCCTGGAATCAGAGGCGGGGAATCAGAGGCAGGGAATCAGATGCGGGGAATCAGAGGAGGGGAATCAGAGCTGGGGAATCAGAGGCGGGGTATTAGAGTTGGGGAATCAGAGGCGGGGAATCAGACGCGGGGAATCAGAGGGGGGGAATCATAGCTGGCGAATCAGAGGCGGGGAATCAGAGGTGGGCAATCAGAGGCCGGGAATCAGAGGTGGTGAATCAGAGATGGGGAATCAGAGGCGGGGAATCAGTGGCAGGGCATCAGATATGGGGAATCAGAGGCGTGGAATCAGAGGCAGGGAATCAGACACGGGGAATCAGACACGGGGAATCAGAGGTGGGGAATCAGAGATGGGGAATCAGAGGCGGTGAATCAGAGATGGGGAATCAGAGGCGGGGAATCAGAGGCAGGAAATCAGACACGGGGATTCAGAGGCTGGGAATCAGACGGGGGGAATCAAAGGCGGGGAATCAGAGCTGGGGAATCAGAGGCAGGGAATCAGAGGCGGGGAATCAGATATGGGGAATCAGAGGCTGGGATTCAGAGGCGGGGAATCAGAGGCAGGGAATCAGACACGGGGAATCAAAGGTGGGGAATCAGAGATGGGGAATCAGAGATGGGGAATCACAGGCGGGGAATCAAAGGCAGGGAATAGAACGCGGGGAATCAGAGGCGGGGAATCAGAGCTGGGGAACCAGAGGCGGGGAATCATAGTTGTGAATCAGATATGGGGAATCAGAGGTGGGGAATCAGAGGCAGGGAATCAGATGCGGGGAATCCGAGGCGGGGAATCAGAGCTGGCGAATCAGAGGCGGGGAATCAGAGGTGGGCAATCAGAGGATGGGAATCAGATATGGGGAATCAGAGGCGGGGAATTAGAGCTGGGGAATCACAGGCGGGGAATCAGAGTTGGGGAATCAGATGCGGGGAATCAGATATGGGGAAACAGAGGCGGGGAATCAGAGGCGGTGAAACAGAGGCGGGGAATCAGATATGGGGAATCATAGGTGGGGAATCAGAGGTTGGGAATCAGAGGCCTGGAATCAGAGGCGGGGAATCAGAGGCAGGGAATCAGATGCGGGGAATCAGAGGAGGGGAATCAGAGCTGGGGAATCAGAGGCGGGGTATTAGAGTTGGGGAATCAGAGGCGGGGAATCAGACGCGGGGAATCAGAGGGGGGGAATCATAGCTGGCGAATCAGAGGCGGGGAATCAGAGGTGGGCAATCAGAGGCCGGGAATCAGAGGTGGTGAATCAGAGATGGGGAATCAGAGGCGGGGAATCAGTGGCAGGGCATCAGATATGGGGAATCAGAGGCGTGGAATCAGAGGCAGGGAATCAGACACGGGGAATCAGACACGGGGAATCAGAGGTGGGGATTCAGAGATGGGGAATCAGAGGCGGTGAATCAGAGATGGGGAATCAGAGGCGGGGAATCAGAGGCAGGAAATCAGACACGGGGATTCAGAGGCTGGGAATCAGACGGGGGGAATCAAAGGCGGGGAATCAGAGCTGGGGAATCAGAGGCAGGGAATCAGAGGCGGGGAATCAGATATGGGGAATCAGAGGCTGGGATTCAGAGGCGGGGAATCAGAGGCAGGGAATCAGACACGGGGAATCAAAGGTGGGGAATCAGAGATGGGGAATCAGAGGCGGGGATTCAGAGGCAGGGAATCAGACGCGGGGAATCTGAGGCGGGGAATCAGAGCTGGGGAATCAGAGGTGGGGAATCAGAGTTGGGGAATCAGAGGCAGGGAATCGGATGTGCGGAATCAGAGATGGGGAATCAGATGTGGGGAATCAGAGGAATCAGAGATGGCGAATCAGAGGCGGGGAATCAGAGGCAGGAAATCAGACACGGGGATTCAGAGGCTGGGAATCAGACGGGGGGAATCAAAGGCGGGGAATCAGAGCTGGGTAATCAGAGGCAGGGAATCAGAGTTGGGGATTCAGAGACGGGGAATCAGATATGGGGAAACAGAGGCGGGGAATCAGAGGCGGGCAAACAGAGGCGGGGAATTAGATATGGGGAATCAGAGGTGGGGAATCAGAGGTGGTGAATCAGTGATGGGGAATCACAGGCGGGGAATCAGAGGCAGGGAATAGAACGCAGGGAATCAGACGCAGGGAATCAGAGCTGGGGAATCAGAGGCGGGGAATCATAATTGGGAATCAGAGGCGGGGAATCAGATATGGGAAAACAGAGGCGGGGAATCAGAGGCGGGGAAACAGAGGCGGGGAATCAGATATTGGGAATCGGATGCGGGGAATCAGAGGCGGGGAATCAGAGCTGGGGAATCAGAGGCGGGGAATCAGAGTTGGGGCATCAGAGGTGGGGAATTAGATATAGGGAAACAGAGGCGGGGAATCAGAGGTGGGGAAACAGAGGCGGGGAATCAGATATGGGGAATCAGAGGGGGGGAATCAGAGGCAGGGAATCAGATGTGCGGAATCAGAGATGGGGAATCAGAGGCAGGGAATCAGAATCAGAAGCGGGGAATCAGAGGCCGGGTATCAGAGGCCGGGAATCAGATGCTGGGAATAAGAGGCCGGGAATCAGAGGTGGGGAATCAGAGTCCGGGAATCAGAGATGGGGATTCAGAGGCGGGGAATGAGATATGGAGAATCAGAGGCGGTGAATCAGAGGCCGGGAAACAGAGGTGGGGAATCAGATATGGGGAATCAGAGGTGGCGAATCAAAGGCGGTGAATCAGAGATGGGGAATCAGAGGCGGGGAATCAGAGGCAGGGAATCAGATGCGGGGAATCAGAGGCGGGGAATCAGAGCTGGCGAATCAGAGGCGGGGAATCAGAGGTGGGCAATCAGAGGCCGGGAATCAGAGGTGGTGAATCAGAGATGGGGAATCAGAGGCGGGGAATCAGTGGCAGGGCATCAGATATGGGGAATCAGAGGCGTGGAATCAGAGGCAGGGAATCAGACACGGGGAATCAGACACGGGGAATCAGAGGTGGGGAATCAGAGATGGGGAATCAGAGGCGGTGAATCAGAGATGGGGAATCAGAGGCGGGGAATCAGAGGCAGGAAATCAGACACGGGGATTCAGAGGCTGGGAATCAGACGGGGGGAATCAAAGGCGGGGAATCAGAGCTGGGGAATCAGAGGCAGGGAATCAGAGGCGGGGAATCAGATATGGGGAATCAGAGGCTGGGATTCAGAGGCGGGGAATCAGAGGCAGGGAATCAGACACGGGGAATCAAAGGTGGGGAATCAGAGATGGGGAATCAGAGATGGGGAATCACAGGCGGGGAATCAAAGGCAGGGAATAGAACGCGGGGAATCAGAGGCGGGGAATCAGAGCTGGGGAACCAGAGGTGGGGAATCAGAGGCAGGGAATCAGACACGGGGAATCAGAGGCGGGGATTCAGAGCTGGGGAATCAGAGGCGGGGAAACAGAGGCGGGGAATCAAATATAGGGAATCAGAGGTGGGGAATCAGAGGCAGGGAATCAGACACGGGGAATCAGAGGCGGGGATTCAGAGCTGGGGAATCAGAGGCGGGGAATCAGAGTTGGGGAATCAGAGGCAGGGAATCAGATATGGGGAATCAGAGGCGGGGAATCAGAGGCGGGGAAACAGAGGCGGGGAATCAGATATGGGGAATCAGTGGTGGGGAATCAGGGGCAGGGAATCAGTGGCAGGGAATCAGAGGCGGGGAATCAGAGGCGGGGAATCAGAGGCAGGGAATCAGACACGGGGAATCAGAGGCGGGGAATCAGAGATGGGGAATCAGAGGCGGGGAATCAGAGGCAGGGAATCGGACGCCGGGAATCAGAGTCGGGGAATCAGAGCTGTGGAATCAGAGGCGGGGAATCAGAGTTGGGGAATCAGAGGCGGGGAATCAGATATGGGGAAATGGAGGCGGGGAATCAGATATGGGGAATCAGAGGTGTGGAATCAGAGGTTCGGAATCAGAGGAAGGGAATCAGAGTCGGGGAAACAGAGGCGGGGAATCAGATATGTGGAATCAGAGGTGGCGAATCAGGGGCAGGGAATCAGTGGCAGGGAATCAGAGGTGGGGAATCAGAGGCGGGGAATCAGAGGCAGGGAATCAGACACGGGGAATCAGAGGCGGGGAATCAGAGATGGGGAATCAGAGGCAGGGAATCAGACACGGGGAATCAGAGGCGGGGATTCAGAGCTGGGGAATCAGAGGCGGGGAATCAGAGTTGGGGAATCAGAGGCAGGGAATCAGATATGGGGAATCAGAGGCGGGGAATCAGAGGCGGGGAAACAGAGGCGGGGAATCAGATATGGGGAATCAGTGGTGGGGAATCAGGGGCAGGGAATCAGTGGCAGGGAATCAGAGGCGGGGAATCAGAGGCGGGGAATCAGAGGCAGGGAATCAGACACGGGGAATCAGAGGCGGGGAATCAGAGATGGGGAATCAGAGGCGGGGAATCAGAGGCAGGGAATCGGACGCCGGGAATCAGAGTCGGGGAATCAGAGCTGGGGAATCAGAGGCGGGGAATCAGAGTTGGGGAATCAGAGGCGGGGAATCAGATATGGGGAAATGGAGGCGGGGAATCAGATATGGGGAATCAGAGGTGTGGAATCAGAGGTTCGGAATCAGAGGAAGGGAATCAGAGTCGGGGAAACAGAGGCGGGGAATCAGATATGTGGAATCAGAGGTGGCGAATCAAAGGCGGTGAAACAGAGATGGGGAATCAGGGCAGGGAATCAGAGGCAGGGAATCAAACACGGGGAATCAGAGCTGGGGAATCAGAGGCGGGGAATCAGACTTGGGAATCAGAGGCGGGGAATCAGAGGCGGGGAAACAGAGGCGGGGAATCAGATATGGGGAATCAGAGGTGGGGAATCAGAGGTTGGGAATCAGAGGCAGGGAATCAGAGTCGGGGAATCAGAGGCGGGAAATCAGAGGAAGGGAATCAGATGTGCGGAATCGGAGATGGGGAATCAGAGGCAGGGAATCAGAGGCGGGGAATCAGAGGCGGGGAATCAGAGGCCGGGAATCAGATATGGGGAAACTGAGGCGGGGAATCCGAGGCGGGGAAACAGAGTCGGGGAATCAGATATGGGGAATCAGAGGTGGGGAATCAGAGGTTGGGAATCAGAGGCAGGGAATCAGAGGCTTGGAATCAGATGCAGGGAATCAGATGCGGGGAATCAGAGGCGGGGAATCAGAGCTGGGGAATCAGAGGTGGGGAATCAGATTTGGGGAATCAGAGGTGGGGACTTAGATATTGGGAAACAGAGGCGGGGAATCAGAGGCGGGGAAACAGAGGCGGGGAATCAGATATGGGGAATCAGAGGTGGGGAATCAGAGGCAGGGAATCAGATGTGCGGAATCAGAGATGGGGAATCAGAGGCAGGGAAACAGAATCAGAAGCAGGGAATCAGAGGCTGGGAATCAGAGGCCGGAATCAGATGCTGGGAATCAGAGGCCTGGAATCAGAGGCGGGGAATCAGAGGCAGAGAATCAGATGCGGGGAATCAGAGGCGGGGAATCAGAGCTGGGGAATCAGAGGCGGGGTATTAGAGTTGGGGAATCAGAGGCGGGGAATCAGATATGGGGAAACAGAGGTAGGGAATCAGAGGCGGGGAAACAGAGGCAGGGAATCAGATATGGGGAATCAGAGGCGGGGAATCAGAGGTGGGGAATCATAGGCAGGGAATCGGATGTGCGGAATCAGAGATGGGGAATCAGAGGCCGGGAATCAGAGGTGGTGAATCAGAGATGGGGAATCAGAGGCGGGAAATCAGAGGCAGGGTATCAGACGCGGGGAATCAGAGGTGGGCAATCAGAGGTTGGGAATCAGATATGGGGAATCAGAGGCGGGGAATCAGAGGCGGGGAAACAGAGGCGGGGAATCAGATATGGGGAATCAGAGGTGGGGCATCAGAGGTTGTGAATCACAGATGGGGAATCAGAGGCGGGGAATCAGAGGCAGGGAATCAGATGCGGGGAATCAGAGGCGGGGATTCAGAGCTGGGGAATCAGAAGTGGGGAATCAGATTTGGGGAATCAGAGGCGGGGAATCAGATATGGGGAATCAGAGGCAGGGAATCAGAGGCGGGGAATCAGAGGCAGGAATCAGACGCGGGGAATCTGAGGCGGGGAATCAGAGCTGGGGAATCAGAGGTGGGGAATCAGAGTTGGGGAATCAGTGGCAGGGAATTGGATGTGCGGAATCAGAGATGGGGAATCAGAGGTGGGGAATCAGAGGCGGTGAATCAGAGATGGGGAATCAGAGGCGGGGAATCAGAGGCAGGAAATCAGACACGGGGATTCAGAGGCTGGGAATCAGACGGGGGGAATCAAAGGCGGGGAATCAGAGCTGGGTAATCTGAGGCAGGGAATCAGAGTTGGGGATTCAGAGGCGGGGAATCAGATATGGGGAAACAGAGGCGGGGAATCAGAGGCGGGCAAACAGAGGCGGGGAATTAGATATGGGGAATCAGAGGTAGGGAATCAGAGGTGGTGAATCAGTGATGGGGAATCACAGGCGGGGAATCAGAGGCAGGGAATAGAACGCGGGGAATCAGAGGCAGGGAATCAGAGCTGGGGAATCAGAGGCGGGGAATCATAGTTGGGAATCAGAGGCGGGAATCAGATATGGGGAAACAGAGGCGGGGAATCAGAGGCGGGGAAACAGAGGCGGGGAATCAGATATGGGGAATCGGAAGCAGGGAATCAGAGGCGGGGAATCAGAGCTGGGGAATCAGAGGCGGGGAATCAGAGTTGGGGCATCAGAGGTGGGGAATTAGATATAGGGAAACAGAGGCGGGGAATCAGATGCGGGGAAACAGAGGCGGGGAATCAGATATGGGGAATCAGAGGTGGGGAATCAGAGGCAGGGAATCAGATGTGCGGAATCAGAGATGGGGAATCAGAGGCAGGGAATCAGAATCAGAAGCGGGGAATCAGAGGCCGGGAATCAGAGGCCGGGAATCAGATGCTGGGAATAAGAGGCCGGGAATCAGAGGAGGGGAATCAGAGTCCGGGAATCAGAGATGGGGATTCAGAGGCGGGGAATCAGATATGGAGAATCAGAGATGGGGAATCAGAGGCGGGGAATCAGAGGCAGGGAATCCGACGCCGGGAATCAGAGGCGGGGAATCAGAGCTGGGGAATCAGAGGCGGGGAATCAGAGTTGGGGAATCAGAGGCGGGGAATCAGATATGGGGAAATAGAGGCGGGGAATCAGATATGGGGAATCAGAGGTGTGGAATCAGAGGTTGGGAATCAGAGGCAGGGAATCAGAGGCGGGGAAACAGAGGCGGGGAATCAGATATGGGGAATCAGAGGTGGCGAATCAAAGGCGGTGAAACAGAGATGGGGAATCAGGGCAGGGAATCAGAGGCAGGGAATCAGAGCTGGGGAAACAGAGGCGGGGAATCAGATATGGGAAATCAGAGGTGGGGAATCAGGGGCAGGGAATCAGTGGCAGGGAATCAGAGCTGGGGAATCAGAGGTGGGGAATCAGAGCTGGGGAAACAGAGGCGGGGAATCAGATATGGGGAATCAGAGGTGGGGAATCAGAGGTGGGGAATCAGAGCTGGGGAAACAGAGGCGGGGAATCAGATATGGGGAATCAGAGGTGGGGAATCAGGGGCGGGGAATCAGTGGCAGGGAATCAGAGGCCGAGAATAAAAGGCGGGGAATCAGAGCTGGGGAATCAGAGGCGGGGAATCAGAGTTGGGGAATCAGAGGAGGGGAATCAGATATGGGGAAACAGAGGCCGGGAATCAGAGGCAGGGTAACAGAGGCGGGGAATCAGATATGGGGAATCAGAGGTGGGGAATTAGAGGTTGCGAATCAGAGGCGGGGAAACAGAGGCGGGGAATCAAATATAGGGAATCAGAGGTGGGGAATCAGAGGTTGTGAATCAGAGATGGGGAATCAAGGCGGGGAATCAGAGGCAGGGAATCAGATGCGTGGAATCAGAGGCGGGGATTCAGAGCTGGGGAATCAGAGGCGGTGAATCAGAGTTGGGGAATCAGAGGCAGGGAATCAGATATGGGGAATCAGAGGCGGGGAATCAGAGGCGGGGAAACAGAGGCGGGGAATCAGATATGGGAAATCAGAATTGGGGAATCAGGGGCAGGGAATCAGTGGCAGGGAATCAGAGGCGGGGAATCAGAGGCGGGGAATCAGAGGCAGGGAATCAGACACGGGGAATCGGAGGCGGGGAATCAGAGATGGGGAATCAGAGGCGGGGAATCAGAGGCAGGGAATCGGACTCCGGGAATCAGAGTCGGGGAATCAGAGCTGGGGAATCAGAGGCGGGGAATCAGAGTTGGGGAATCAGAGGCGGGGAATCAGATATGGGGAAATAGAGGCGGGGAATCAGATATGGGGAATCAGAGGTGTGGAATCAGAGGTTGGGAATCAGAGGCAGGGAATCAGAGTCGGGGAAACAGAGGCGGGGAATCAGATATGGGGAATCAGAGGTGGCGAATCAAAGGCGGTGAAACAGAGATGGGGAATCAGGGCAGGGAATCAGAGGCAGGGAATCAAACACGGGGAATCAGAGCTGGGGAATCAGAGGCGGGGAATCAGAGTTGGGAATCAGAGGCGGGGAATCAGAGTCGGGGAAACAAAGGCGGGGAATCAGATATGGGGAATCAGAGGTGGGGAATCCGAGGTTGGGAATCAGAGGCAGGGAATCAGAGGCGGGGAATCAGAGGCGGGGAATCAGAGGAAGGGAATCAGATGTGCGGAATCGGAGATGGGGAATCAGAGGCAGGGAATCAGAGGCGGGGAATCAGAGGCGGGGAATCAGAGGCCGGGAATCAGATATGGGGAAACAGAGGCGGGGAATCCGAGGCGGGGAAACAGAGGCGGGGAATCAGATATGGGGAATCAGAGGTGGGGAATCAGAGGTTGGGAATCAGAGGCAGGGAATCAGAGGCTTGGAATCAGATGCAGGGAATCAGATGCGGGGAATCAGAGGCGGGGAATCAGAGCTGGGGAATCAGAGGTGGGGAATCAGATTTGGGGAATCAGAGGCGGGGACTTAGATATTGGGAAACAGAGGCGGGGAATCAGAGGCGGGGAAACCCAGGCGGGGAATCAGATATGGGGAATCAGAGGTGGGGAATCAGAGGCAAGGAATCAGATGTGCGGAATCAGAGATGGGGAATCAGAGGCAGGGAATCAGAATCAGAAGCAGGGAATAAGAGGCCGGGAATCAGAGGCCGGAATCAGATGCTGGGAATCAGAGGCCTGGAATCAGAGGCGGGGAATCAGAGGCAGGGAATCAGATGTGGGGAATCAGAGGCGGGGAATCAGAGCTGGGGAATCAGAGGTGGGGTATTAGAGTTGGGGAATCAGAGGCGGTGAATCAGATATGGGGAAACAGAGGTGGGGAATCAGAGGCGGGGAAACAGAGGCAGGGAATCAGATATGGGGAATCAGAGGTGGGGAATCAGAGATGGGGAATCAGAGGCGGTGAATCAGAGATGGGGAATCAGAGGCGGGGAATCAGAGGCAGGAAATCAGACACGGGGATTCAGAGGCTGGGAATCAGACGGGGGGAATCAAAGGCGGGGAATCAGAGCTGGGGAATCAGAGGCAGGGAATCAGAGTTGAGGATTCAGAGACGGGGAATCAGATATGGGGAAACAGAGGCGGGGAATCAGAGGCGGGCAAACAGAGGCGGAGAATTAGATATGGGGAATCAGAGGTGGGGAATCAGAGTTGGTGAATCAGTGATGGGGAATCACAGGCGGGGAATCAGAGGCAGGGAATAGAACGCAGGGAATCAGACGCAGGGAATCAGAGCTGGGGAATCAGAGGCGGGGAATCATAGTTGGGAATCAGAGGCGGGGAATCAGATATGGGGAAACAGAGGCGGGGAATCAGAGGCGGGGAAACAGAGGCGGGGAATCAGATATGGGGAATCGGATGCGGGGAATCAGAGGCGGGGAATCAGAGCTGGGGAATCAGAGGCGGGGAATCAGAGTTGGGGCATCAGAGGTGGGGAATTAGATATAGGGAAACAGAGGCGGGGAATCAGAGGCGGGGAAACAGAGGCGGGGAATCAGATATGGGGAATCAGAGGTGGGGAATCAGAGGCAGGGAATCAGATGTGCGGAATCAGAGATGGGGAATCAGAGGCAGGGAATCAGAATCAGAAGCGGGGAATCAGAGGCCGGGAATCAGAGGCCGGGAATCAGATGCTGGGAATAAGAGGCCGGGAATCAGAGGTGGGGAATCAGAGTCCGGGAATCAGAGATGGGGATTCAGAGGCGGGGAATGAGATATGGAGAATCAGAGGCGGGGAATCAGAGGCAGGGAATCAGACACGGGGAATCGGAGGCGGGGAATCAGAGATGGGGAATCAGAGGCGGGGAATCAGAGGCAGGGAATCGGACTCCGGGAATCAGAGTCGGGGAATCAGAGCTGGGGAATCAGAGGCGGGGAATCAGAGTTGGGGAATCAGAGGCGGGGAATCAGATATGGGGAAATAGAGGCGGGGAATCAGATATGGGGAATCAGAGGTGTGGAATCAGAGGTTGGGAATCAGAGGCAGGGAATCAGAGTCGGGGAAACAGAGGCGGGGAATCAGATATGGGGAATCAGAGGTGGTGAATCAAAGGCGGTGAAACAGAGATGGGGAATCAGGGCAGGGAATCAGAGGCAGGGAATCAAACACGGGGAATCAGAGCTGGGGAATCAGAGGCGGGGAATCAGAGTTGGGAATCAGAGGCGGGGAATCCGAGGTTGGGAATCAGAGGCAGGGAATCAGAGGCGGGGAATCAGAGGCGGGGAATCAGAGGAAGGGAATCAGATGTGCGGAATCGGAGATGGGGAATCAGAGGCAGGGAATCAGAGGCGGGGAATCAGAGGCGGGGAATCAGAGGCCGGGAATCAGATATGGGGAAACAGAGGCGGGGAATCCGAGGCGGGGAAACAGAGGCGGGGAATCAGATATGGGGAATCAGAGGTGGGGAATCAGAGGTTGGGAATCAGAGGCAGGGAATCAGAGGCTTGGAATCAGATGCAGGGAATCAGATGCGGGGTATCAGAGGCGGGGAATCAGAGCTGGGGAATCAGAGGTGGGGAATCAGATTTGGGGAATCAGAGGCGGGGACTTAGATATTGGGAAACAGAGGCGGGGAATCAGAGGCGGGGAAACCCAGGCGGGGAATCAGATATGGGGAATCAGAGGTGGGGAATCAGAGGCAAGGAATCAGATGTGCGGAATCAGAGATGGGGAATCAGAGGCAGGGAATCAGAATCAGAAGCAGGGAATCAGAGGCCGGGAATCAGAGGCCGGAATCAGATGCTGGGAATCAGAGGCCTGGAATCAGAGGCGGGGAATCAGAGGCAGGGAATCAGATGTGGGGAATCAGAGGCGGGGAATCAGAGCTGGGGAATCAGAGGTGGGGTATTAGAGTTGGGGAATCAGAGGCGGTGAATCAGATATGGGGAAACAGAGGTGGGGAATCAGAGGCGGGGAAACAGAGGCAGGGAATCAGATATGGGGAATCAGAGGTGGGGAATCAGAGATGGGGAATCAGAGGCGGTGAATCAGAGATGGGGAATCAGAGGCGGGGAATCAGAGGCAGGAAATCAGACACGGGGATTCAGAGGCTGGGAATCAGACGGGGGGAATCAAAGGCGGGGAATCAGAGCTGGGGAATCAGAGGCAGGGAATCAGAGTTGGGGATTCAGAGACGGGGAATCAGATATGGGGAAACAGAGGCGGGGAATCAGAGGCGGGCAAACAGAGGCGGAGAATTAGATATGGGGAATCAGAGGTGCGGAATCAGAGTTGGTGAATCAGTGATGGGGAATCACAGGCGGGGAATCAGAGGCAGGGAATAGAATGCAGGGAATCAGACGCAGGGAATCAGAGCTGGGGAATCAGAGGCGGGGAATCATAGTTGGGAATCAGAGGCGGGGAATCAGATATGGGGAAACAGAGGCGGGGAATCAGAGGCGGGGAAACAGAGGCGGGGAATCAGATATGGGGAATCGGATGCGGGGAATCAGAGGCGGGGAATCAGAGCTGGGGAATCAGAGGCGGGGAATCAGAGTTGGGGCATCAGAGGTGGGGAATTAGATATAGGGAAACAGAGGCGGGGAATCAGAGGCGGGGAAACAGAGGCGGGGAATCAGATATGGGGAATCAGAGGTGGGGAATCAGAGGCAGGGAATCAGATGTGCGGAATCAGAGATGGGGAATCAGAGGCAGGGAATCAGAATCAGAAGCGGGGAATCAGAGGCCGGGAATCAGAGGCCGGGAATCAGATGCTGGGAATAAGAGGCCGGGAATCAGAGGTGGGGAATCAGAGTCCGGGAATCAGAGATGGGGATTCAGAGGCGGGGAATGAGATATGGAGAATCAGAGGCGGGGAATCAGAGGCCGGGAAACAGAGGTGGGGAATCAGAGGCAGGGAATCAGATGCGGGGAATCAGAGGCGGGGAATCAGAGCTGGCGAATCAGAGGCGGGGAATCAGAGGTGGGCAATCAGAGGCGGGGAATCATATATGGGGAATCAGAGGCGGGGAATCAGAGGCGGGGAAACAGAGGCGGGAAATCAAATATAGGGAATCAGAGGTGGCGAATCAGAGGTTGTGAATCAGAGATGGGGATTCAGAGGTGGGGAATCAGAGGCAGGGAATCAGATGCGGGGAATCAGAGGCGGGGAATCAGAGCTGGCGAATCAGAGGCGGGGAATCAGAGGTGGGCAATCAGAGGCGGGGAATCATATATGGGGAATCAGAGGCGGGGAATCAGAGGCGGGGAAACAGAGGCGGGAAATCAAATATAGGGAATCAGAGGTGGGGAATCAGAGGTTGTGAATCAGAGATGGGGAATCAAGGCGGGGAATCAGAGGCAGGGAATCAGACACGGGGAATCAGAGGCGGGGATTCAGAGCTGGGGAATCAGAGGCGGGGAATCAGAGTTTGGGAATCAGAGGCAGGGAATCAGATATGGGGAATCAGAGGCGGGGAATCAGAGGCGGGGAAACAGAGGCGGAGAATCAGATATGGAGAATCAGAGGTGGGGAATCAGGGGCAGGGAATCAGTGGCAGGGAATCAGAGGCGAGGAATCAGAGGCGGGGAATCAGAGGCAGGGAATCAGACACGGGGAATCAGAGGCGGGGAATCAGAGATGGGGAATCAGAGGCGGGGAATCAGAGGCAGGGAATTGGACGCCGGGAATCAGAGTCGGGGAATCAGAGCTGGGGAATCAGAGGCGGGGAATCAGAGTTGGGGAATCAGAGGCGGGGATTCAGATATGGGGAACTAGAGGCGGGGAATCAGATATGGGGAATCAGAGGTGTGGAATCAGAGGTTGGGAATCAGAGGAAGGGAATCAGAGTCGTGGAAACAGAGGCGGGGAATCAGATATGTGGAATCAGAGGTGGCGAATCAAAGGCGGTGAAACAGAGATGGGGAATCAGGGCAGGGAATCAGAGGCAGGGAATCAAACACGGGGAATTAGAGCTGGGGAATCAGAGGCGGGGAATCAGAGTTGGGAATCAGAGGCGGGGAATCAGAGGCGGGGAAACAGAGGCGGGGAATCAGATATGGGGAATCAGAGGTGGGGAATCAGAGGTTGGGAATCAGAGGCAGGGAATCAGAGGCGGGGAATCAGAGGCGGGGAATCAGAGGAAGGGAATCAGATGTGCGGAATCGGAGATGGGGAATCAGAGGCAGGTAATCAGAGGCGGGGAATCTGAGGCGGAGAATCAGAGGCCGGGAATCAGATATGGGGAAACTGAGGCGGGGAATCCGAGGCGGGGAAACAGAGGCGGGGAATCAGATATGGGGAATCAGAGGTGGGGAATCAGAGGTTGGGAATCAGAGGCAGGGAATCAGAGGCTTGGAATCAGATGCAGGGAATCAGATGCGGGGCATCAGAGGCGGGGAATCAGAGCTGGGGAATCAGAGGTGGGGAATCAGATTTGGGGAATCAGAGGTGGGGACTTAGATATTGGGAAACAGAGGCGGGGAATCAGAGGCGGGGAAACAGAGGCGGGGAATCAGATATGGGGAATCAGAGGTGGGGAATCAGAGGCAGGGAATCAGATGTGCGGAATCAGAGATGGGGAATCAGAGGCAGGGAATCAGAATCAGAAGCAGGGAATCAGAGGCCGGGAATCAGAGGCCGGAATCAGATGATGGGAATCAGAGGCCTGGAATCAGAGGCGGGGAATCAGAGGCGGGGAAACAGAGGCGGGGAATCAAATATAGGGAATCAGAGGTGGGGAATCAGAGGTTGTGAATCAGAGATGGGGAATCAAGGCGGGGAATCAGAGGCAGGGAATCAGACACGGGGAATCAGAGGCGGGGATTCAGAGCTGGGGAATCAGAGGCGGGGAATCAGAGTTTGGGAATCAGAGGCAGGGAATCAGATATGGGGAATCAGAGGCGGGGAATCAGAGGCGGGGAAACAGAGGCGGGGAATCAGATATGGAGAATCAGAGGTGGGGAATCAGGGGCAGGGAATCAGTGGCAGGGAATCAAACACGGGGAATCAGAGCTGGGGAATCAGAGGCGGGGAATCAGAGTTGGGAATCAGAGGCGGGGAATCAGAGTCGGGGAAACAAAGGCGGGGAATCAGATATGGGGAATCAGAGGTGGGGAATCCGAGGTTGGGAATCAGAGGCAGGGAATCAGAGGCTTGGAATCAGATGCAGGGAATCAGATGCGGGGAATCAGAGGCGGGGAATCAGAGCTGGGGAATCAGAGGTGGGGAATCAGATTTGGGGAATCAGAGGCGGGGAATCAGAGGCCGGGAATCAGATATGGGGAAACAGAGGCGGGGAATCCGAGGCGGGGAAACAGAGGCGGGGAATCAGATATGGGGAATCAGAGGTGGGGAATCAGAGGTTGGGAATCAGAGGCAGGGAATCAGAGGCTTGGAATCAGATGCAGGGAATCAGATGCGGGGAATCAGAGGCGGGGAATCAGAGCTGGGGAATCAGAGGTGGGGAATCAGATTTGGGGAATCAGAGGCGGGGACTTAGATATTGGGAAACAGAGGCGGGGAATCAGAGGCGGGGAAACCCAGGCGGGGAATCAGATATGGGGAATCAGAGGTGGGGAATCAGAGGCAAGGAATCAGATGTGCGGAATCAGAGATGGGGAATCAGAGGCAGGGAATCAGAATCAGAAGCAGGGAATCAGAGGCCGGGAATCAGAGGCCGGAATCAGATGCTGGGAATCAGAGGCCTGGAATCAGAGGCGGGGAATCAGAGGCAGGGAATCAGATGTGGGGAATCAGAGGCGGGGAATCAGAGGCAGGGAATCAGATGTGCGGAATCAGAGATGGGGAATCAGAGGCAGGGAATCAGAATCAGAAGCGGGGAATCAGAGGCCGGGAATCAGAGGCCGGGAATCAGATGCTGGGAATAAGAGGCCGGGAATCAGAGGTGGGGAATCAGAGTCCGGGAATCAGAGATGGGGATTCAGAGGCGGGGAATGAGATATGGAGAATCAGAGGCGGGGAATCAGAGGCCGGGAAACAGAGGTGGGGAATCAGATATGGGGAATCAGAGGTGGCGGATCAAAGGCGGTGAATCAGAGATGGGGAATCAGAGGTGGGGAATCAGAGGCAGGGAATCAGAGGTGGGCAATCAGAGGCGGGGAATCATATATGGGGAATCAGAGGCGGGGAATCAGAGGCGGGGAAACAGAGGCGGGAAATCAAATATAGGGAATCAGAGGTGGGGAATCAGAGGTTGTGAATCAGAGATGGGGAATCAAGGCGGGGAATCAGAGGCAGGGAATCAGACACGGGGAATCAGAGGCGGGGATTCAGAGCTGGGGAATCAGAGGCGGGGAATCAGAGTTTGGGAATCAGAGGCAGGGAATCAGATATGGGGAATCAGAGGCGGGGAATCAGAGGCGGGGAAACAGAGGCGGGGAATCAGATATGGAGAATCAGAGGTGGGGAATCAGGGGCAGGGAATCAGTGGCAGGGAATCAGAGGCGGGGAATCAGAGGCGGGGAATCAGAGGCAGGGAATCAGACACGGGGAATCAGAGGCGGGGAATCAGAGATGGGGAATCAGAGGCGGGGAATCAGAGGCAGGGAATTGGACGCCGGGAATCAGAGTCGGGGAATCAGAGCTGGGGAATCAGAGGCGGGGAATCAGAGTTGGGGAATCAGAGGCGGGGATTCAGATATGGGGAAATAGAGGCGGGGAATCAGATATGGGGAATCAGAGGTGTGGAATCAGAGGTTGGGAATCAGAGGAAGGGAATCAGAGTCGTGGAAACAGAGGCAGGGAATCAGATATGTGGAATCAGAGGTGGCGAATCAAAGGCGGTGAAACAGAGATGGGGAATCAGGGCAGGAAATCAGAGGCAGGGAATCAAACACGGGGAATTAGAGCTGGGGAATCAGAGGCGGGGAATCAGAGTTGGGAATCAGAGGCGGGGAATCAGAGGCGGGGAAACAGAGGCGGGGAATCAGATATGGGGAATCAGAGGTGGGGAATCAGAGGTTGGGAATCAGAGGCAGGGAATCAGAGGCGGGGAATCAGAGGCGGGGAATCAGAGGAAGGGAATCAGATGTGCGGAATCGGAGATGGGGAATCAGAGGCAGGTAATCAGAGGCGGGGAATCTGAGGCGGAGAATCAGAGGCCGGGAATCAGATATGGGGAAACTGAGGCGGGGAATCCGAGGCGGGGAAACAGAGGCGGGGAATCAGATATGGGGAATCAGAGGTGGGGAATCAGAGGTTGGGAATCAGAGGCAGGGAATCAGAGGCTTGGAATCAGATGCAGGGAATCAGATGCGGGGCATCAGAGGCGGGGAATCAGAGCTGGGGAATCAGAGGTGGGGACTTAGATATTGGGAAACAGAGGCGGGGAATCAGAGGCGGGGAAACAGAGGCGGGGAATCAGATATGGGGAATCAGAGGTGGGGAATCAGAGGCAGGGAATCAGATGTGCGGAATCAGAGATGGGGAATCAGAGGCAGGGAATCAGAATCAGAAGCAGGGAATCAGAGGCCGGGAATCAGAGGCCGGAATCAGATGATGGGAATCAGAGGCCTGGAATCAGAGGCGGGGAATCAGAGGCGGGGAAACAGAGGCGGGGAATCAAATATAGGGAATCAGAGGTGGGGAATCAGAGGTTGTGAATCAGAGATGGGGAATCAAGGCGGGGAATCAGAGGCAGGGAATCAGACACGGGGAATCAGAGGCGGGGATTCAGAGCTGGGGAATCAGAGGCGGGGAATCAGAGTTTGCGAATCAGAGGCAGGGAATCAGATATGGGGAATCAGAGGCGGGGAATCAGAGGCGGGGAAACAGAGGCGGGGAATCAGATATGGAGAATCAGAGGTGGGGAATCAGGGGCAGGGAATCAGTGGCAGGGAATCAGAGGCGGGGAATCAGAGGCGGGGAATCAGAGGCAGGGAATCAGACACGGGGAATCAGAGGCGGGGAATCAGAGATGGGGAATCAGAGGCGGGGAATCAGAGGCAGGGAATTGGACGCCGGGAATCAGAGTCGGGGAATCAGAGCTGGGGAATCAGAGGCGGGGAATCAGAGTTGGGGAATCAGAGGCGGGGATTCAGATATGGGGAAATAGAGGCGGGGAATCAGATATGGGGAATCAGAGGTGTGGAATCAGAGGTTGGGAATCAGAGGAAGGGAATCAGAGTCGTGGAAACAGAGGCGGGGAATCAGATATGTGGAATCAGAGGTGGCGAATCAAAGGCGGTGAAACAGAGATGGGGAATCAGGGCAGGGAATCAGAGGCAGGGAATCAAACACGGGGAATCAGAGCTGGGGAATCAGAGGCGGGGAATCAGAGTTGGGAATCAGAGGCGGGGAATCAGATGCGGGGAAACAGAGGCGGGGAATCAGATATGGGGAATCAGAGGTGGGGAATCAGAGGTTGGGAATCAGAGGCAGGGAATCAGAGGCGGGGAATCAGAGGCGGGGAATCAGAGGAAGGGAATCAGATGTGCGGAATCGGAGATGGGGAATCAGAGGCAGGTAATCAGAGGCGGGGAATCTGAGGCGGAGAATCAGAGGCCGGGAATCAGATATGGGGAAACTGAGGCGGGGAATCCGAGGCGGGGAAACAGAGGCGGGGAATCAGATATGGGGAATCAGAGGTGGGGAATCAGAGGTTGGGAATCAGAGGCAGGGAATCAGAGGCTTGGAATCAGATGCAGGGAATCAGATGCGGGGCATCAGAGGCGGGGAATCAGAGCTGGGGAATCAGAGGTGGGGAATCAGATTTGGGGAATCAGAGGTGGGGACTTAGATATTGGGAAACAGAGGCGGGGAATCAGAGGCGGGGAAACAGAGGCAGGGAATCAGATATGGGGAATCAGAGGTGGGGAATCAGAGGCAGGGAATCAGATGTGCGGAATCAGAGATGGGGAATCAGAGGCAGGGAATCAGAATCAGAAGCAGGGAATCAGAGGCCGGGAATCAGAGGCCGGAATCAGATGATGGGAATCAGAGGCCTGGAATCAGAGGCGGGGAATCAGAGGCAGGGAATCAGATGCGGGGAATCAGAGGCGGGGAATCAGAGCTGGGGAATCAGAGGCGGGGTATTAGAGTTGGGGAATCAGAGGCGGGGAATCAGATATGGGGAAACAGAGGTAGGGAATCAGAGGCGGGGAAACAGAGGCAGGGAATCAGATATGGGGAATCAGAGGCGGGGAATCAGAGGTGGGGAAACATAGGCAGGGAATCGGATGTGCGGAATCAGAGGTGGGGAATCAGAGGCCGGGAATCAGAGGTGGTGAATCAGAGATGGGGAATCAGAGGCGGGGAATCAGAGGCAGGGTATCAGACGCGGGGAATCAGAGGTGGGCAATCAGAGGCGGGGAATCAGATATGGGGAATCAGAGGCGGGGAATCAGAGGCGGGGAAACAGAGGCGGGGAATCAAATATGGGGAATCAGAGGTGGGGCATCAGAGGTTGTGAATCACAGATGGGGAATCAGAGGCGGGGAATCAGAGGCAGGGAATCAGACGCGGGGAATCAGAGGCGGGGATTCAGAGCTGGGGAATCAGAAGCGGGGAATCAGAGTTGGGGAATCAGAGGCGGGGAATCAGATATGGGGAATCAGAGATAGGGAATCAGAGGCGGGGAATCAGAGGCAGGGAATCAGACGCGGGGAATCTGAGGCGGGGAATCAGAGCTGGGGAATCAGAGGTGGGGAATCAGAGTTGGGGAATCAGAGGCAGCGAATTGGATGTGCGGAATCAGAGATGGGGAATCAGAGGTGGGGAATCAGAGGCGGTGAATCAGAGATGGTGAATCAGAGGCGGGGAATCAGAGGCAGGAAATCAGACACTGGGATTCAGAGGCTGGGAATCAGAGGCAGGGAATCAGACGCGGGGAATCTGAGGCGGGGAATCAGAGCTGGGGAATCTTAGGCAGGGAATCAGAGTTGCGGATTCAGAGGCGGGGAATCAGATATGGGGAAACAGAGGCGGGGAATCAGAGGCGGGCAAACTGAGGCGGGGAATTAGATATGGGGAATCAGATGTAGGGAATCAGAGGTGGTGAATCAGTGATGGGGAATCACAGGCGGGGAATCAGAGGCAGGGAATAGAACGCGGGGAATCAGAGGCAGGGAATCAGAGCTGGGGAATCAGAGGCGGGGAATCATAGTTGGGAATCAGAGGCGGGAATCAGATATGGGGAAACAGAGGCGGGGAATCAGAGGCGGGGAAACAGAGGCGGGGAATCAGATATGGGGAATCGGATGCAGGGAATCAGAGGCGGGGAATCAGAGCTGGGGAATCAGAGGCGGGGAATCAGAGTTGGGGCATCAGAGGTGGGGAATTAGATATAGGGAAACAGAGGCGGGGAATCAGAGGCGGGGAAACAGAGGCAGGGAATCAGATATGGGGAATCAGAGATGGGGAATCAGAGGCAGGGAATCAGAAGCGGGGAATCAGAGGCCGGGAATCAGAGGCCGGGAATCAGATGCTGGGAATAAGAGGCCGGGAATCAGAGGAGGGGAATCAGAGTCCGGGAATCAGAGATGGGGATTCAGAGGCGGGGAATGAGATATGGAGAATCAGAGGCGGGGAATCAGAGGCGGGGAAACAGAGGCGGGGAATCAGAGGCGGGGAAACAGAGGCGGGGAATCAGATATGGGGAATCAGAGGTGGGGAATCAGAGGCAGGGAATCAGATGTGCGGAATCAGAGATGGGGAATCAGAGGCAGGGAATCAGAAGCGGGGAATCAGATGATGGGAATCAGAGGCCTGGAATCAGAGGCGGGGAATCAGAGGCAGGGAATCAGATGCGGGGTATCAGAGGCGGGGAATCAGAGCTGGGGAATCAGAGGCGGGGTATTAGAGTTGGGGAATCAGAGGCGGGGAATCAGATATGGGGAAACAGAGGTAGGGAATCAGAGGCGGGGAAACAGAGGCAGGGAATCAGATATGGGGAATCAGAGGCGGGGAATCAGAGGTGGGGAAACATAGGCAGGGAATCGGATGTGCGGAATCAGAGGTGGGGAATCAGAGGCCGGGAATCAGAGGTGGTGAATCAGAGATGGGGAATCAGAGGCGGGGAATCAGAGGCAGGGTATCAGACGCGGGGAATCAGAGGTGGGCAATCAGAGGCGGGGAATCAGATATGGGGAATCAGAGGCGGGGAATCAGATATGGGGAATCAGAGGTGGGGCATCAGAGGTTGTGAATCACAGATGGGGAATCAGAGGCGGGGAATCAGAGGCAGGGAATCAGACGCGGGGAATCAGAGGTGGGGATTCAGAGCTGGGGAATCAGAAGCGGGGAATCAGAGTTGGGGAATCAGAGGCGGGGAATCAGATATGGGGAATCAGAGGCAGGGAATCAGAGGCGGGGAATCAGAGGCAGGGAATCAGACGCGGGGAATCTGAGGCGGGGAATCAGAGCTGGGGAATCAGAGGTGGGGAATCAGAGTTGGGGAATCAGAGGCAGCGAATTGGATGTGCGGAATCAGAGATGGGGAATCAGAGGTGGGGAATCAGAGGCGGTGAATCAGAGATGGGGAATCAGAGGCGGGGAATCAGAGGCAGGAAATCAGACACGGGGATTCAGAGGATGGGAATCAGAGGCAGGGAATCAGACGCGGGGAATCTGAGGCGGGGAATCAGAGCTGGGGAATCTGAGGCAGGGAATCAGAGTTGCGGATTCAGAGGCGGGGAATCAGATATGGGGAAACAGAGGCGGGGAATCAGAGGCGGGCAAACAGAGGCGGGGAATTAGATATGGGGAATCAGAGGTAGGGAATCAGAGGTGGTGAATCAGTGATGGGGAATCACAGGCGGGGAATCAGAGGCAGGGAATAGAACGCGGGGAATCAGAGGCAGGGAATCAGAGCTGGGGAATCAGAGGCGTGGAATCATAGTTGGGAATCAGAGGCGGGAATCAGATATGGGGAAACAGAGGCGGGGAATCAGAGGCGGGGAAACAGAGGCGGGGAATCAGATATGGGGAATCGGATGCAGGGAATCAGAGGCGGGGAATCAGAGCTGGGGAATCAGAGGCGGGGAATCAGAGTTGGGGCCTCAGAGGTGGGGAATTAGATATAGGGAAACAGAGGCGGGGAATCAGAGGCGGGGAAACAGAGGCGGGGAATCAGATATGGGGAATCAGAGGTGGGGAATCAGAGGCAGGGAATCAGATGTGCGGAATCAGA
The DNA here is from genome assembly GCF_036971445.1 of Narcine bancroftii. Classification (NCBI taxonomy): domain Eukaryota; kingdom Metazoa; phylum Chordata; class Chondrichthyes; order Torpediniformes; family Narcinidae; genus Narcine; species Narcine bancroftii. Next base: position 4,009,774 of record NW_027211883.1, read on the forward strand.
GATGGGTAATCAGAGGCAGGGAATCAGAAGCGGGGAATCAGAGGCCGGGAATCAGAGGCCGGGAATCAGATGCTGGGAATAAGAGGCCGGGAATCAGAGGAGGGGAATCAGAGTCCGGGAATCAGAGATGGGGATTCAGAGGCGGGGAATGAGATATGGAGAATCAGAGGCGGGGAATCAGAGGCGGGGAAACAGAGGCGGGGAATCAGAGGCGGGGAAACAGAGGCGGGGAATCAGATATGGGGAATCAGAGGTGGGGAATCAGAGGCAGGGAATCAGATGTACGGAATCAGAGATGGGGAATCAGAGGCAGGGAATCAGAAGCGGGGAATCAGATGATGGGAATCAGAGGCCTGGAATCAGAGGCGGGGAATCAGAGGCAGGGAATCAGATGCGGGGAATCAGAGGCGGGGAATCAGAGCTGGGGAATCAGATATGGGGAAACAGAGGTAGGGAATCAGAGGCGGGGAAACATAGGCAGGGAATCGGATGTGCGGAATCAGAGGTGGGGAATCAGAGGCCGTGAATCAGAGGTGGTGAATCAGAGATGGGGAATCAGAGGCGGGGAATCAGAGGCAGGGTATCAGACGCGGGGAATCAGAGGTGGGCAATCAGAGGCGGGGAATCAGATATGGGGAATCAGAGGCGGGGAATCAGAGGCGGGGAAACAGAGGCGGGGAATCAGATATGGGGAATCAGAGGTGGGGCATCAGAGGTTGTGAATCACAGATGGGGAATCAGAGGCGGGGAATCAGAGGCAGGGAATCAGACGCGGGGAATCAGAGGCGGGGATTCAGAGCTGGGGAATCAGAAGCGGGGAATCAGAGTTGGGGAATCAGAGGCGGGGAATCAGATATGGGGAATCAGAGGCAGGGAATCAGAGGCGGGGAATCAGAGGCAGGGAATCAGACGCGGGGAATCTGAGGCGGGGAATCAGAGCTGGGGAATCAGAGGTGGGGAATCAGAGTTGGGGAATCAGAGGCAGAGAATTGGATGTGCGGAATCAGAGATGGGGAATCAGAGGTGGGGAATCAGAGGCGGTGAATCAGAGATGGGGAATCAGAGGCGGGGAATCAGAGGCAGGAAATCAGACACGGGGATTCAGAGGCTGGGAATCAGAGGCAGGGAATCAGACGCGGGGAATCTGAGGCGGGGAATCAGAGCTGGGGAATCTGAGGCAGGGAATCAGAGTTGCGGATTCAGAGGCGGGGAATCAGATATGGGGAAACAGAGGCGGGGAATCAGAGGCGGGCAAACAGAGGCGGGGAATTAGATATGGGGAATCAGAGGTAGGGAATCAGAGGTGGTGAATCAGTGATGGGGAATCACAGGCGGGGAATCAGAGGCAGGGAATAGAACGCGGGGAATCAGAGGCAGGGAATCAGAGCTGGGGAATCAGAGGCGGGGAATCATAGTTGGGAATCAGAGGCGGGAATCAGATATGGGGAAACAGAGGCGGGGAATCAGAGGCGGGGAAACAGAGGCGGGGAATCAGATATGGGGAATCGGATGCAGGGAATCAGAGGCGGGGAATCAGAGCTGGGGAATCAGAGGCGGCGAATCAGAGTTGGGGCATCAGAGGTGGGGAATTAGATATAGGGAAACAGAGGCGGGGAATCAGAGGCGGGGAAACAGAGGCGGGGAATCAGATATGGGGAATCAGAGGTGGGGAATCAGAGGCAGGGAATCAGATGTGCGGAATCAGAGATGGGGAATAAGAGGCAGGGAATCAGAAGCGGGGAATCAGAGGCCGGGAATCAGAGGCCGGGAATCAGATGCTGGGAATAAGAGGCCGGGAATCAGAGGAGGGGAATCAGAGTCCGGGAATCAGTGATGGGGATTCAGAGGCGGGGAATGAGATATGGAGAATCAGAGGCGGGGAATCAGAGGCGGGGAAACAGAGGTGGGGAATCAGATATGGGGAATCAGAGGTGGCGAATCAAAGGCGGTGAATCAGAGATGGGGAATCAGAGGCGGGGAATCAGAGGCAGGGAATCAGATGCGGGGAATCAGAGGCGGGGAATCAGAGCTGGCGAATCAGAGGCTGGGAATCAGAGGTGGGCAATCAGAGGCGGGGAAACAGAGGCGGGGAATCAAATATAGGGAATCAGAGGTGGGGAATCAGAGGTTGTGAATCAGAGATGGGGAATCAAGGCGGGGAATCAGAGGCAGGGAATCAGACGCGGGGAAACAGAGGCGGGGATTCAGAGCTGGGGAATCAGAGGCGGGGAATCAGAGTTGGGGAATCAGAGGCAGGGAATCAGATATGGGGAATCAGAGGTGGGGAATCAGAGGCAGGGAATCAGATGTGCGGAATCAGAGATGGGGAATCAGAGGCAGGGAATCAGAATCAGAAGAAGGGAATCAGAGGCCGGGAATCAGAGGCCGGAATCAGATGCTGGGAATCAGAGGCCTGGAATCAGAGGCGGGGAATCAGAGGCAGGGAATCAGATGCGGGGAATCAGAGGCGGGGAATCAGAGCTGGGGAATCAGAGGCGGGGTATTAGAGTTGGGGAATCAGAGGCGGGGAATCAGATATGGGGAAACAGAGGTGGGGAATCAGAGGCGGGGAAACAGAGGCAGGGAATCAGATATTGGGAATCAGAGGTGGGGCATCAGAGGTTGTGAATCACAGATGGGGAATCAGAGGCGGGGAATCAGAGGCAGGGAATCAGACGCGGGGAATCAGAGGTGGGGATTCAGAGCTGGGGAATCAGAAGCGGGGAATCAGAGTTGGGGAATCAGAGGCGGGGAATCAGATATGGGGAATCAGAGGCAGGGAATCAGAGGCGGGGAATCAGAGGCAGGGAATCAGACGCGGGGAATCTGAGGCGGGGAATCAGAGCTGGGGAATCAGAGGTGGGGAATCAGAGTTGAGGAATCAGAGGCAGGGAATTGGATGTGCGGAATCAGAGAGGGGGAATCAGAGGTGGGGAATCAGAGGCGGTGAATCAGAGATGGGGAATCAGAGGCGGGGAATCAGAGGCAGGAAATCAGACACGGGGATTCAGAGGCTGGGAATCAGACGGGGGGAATCAAAGGCGGGGAATCAGAGCTGGGGAATCTGAGGCAGGGAATCAGAGTTGGGGATTCAGAGGCGGGGAATCAGATATGGGGAAACAGAGGCGGGGAATCAGAGGCGGGCAAACAGAGGCGGGGAATTAGATATGGGGAATCAGAGGTAGGGAATCAGAGGTGGTGAATCAGTGATGGGGAATCACAGGCGGGGAATCAGACGCAGGGAATAGGACGCGGGGAATCAGAGGCAGGGAATCAGAGCTGGGGAATGAGAGGAGGGGATTCATAGTTGGGAATCAGAGGCGGGAATCAGATATGGGGAAACAGAGGCGGGGAATCAGAGGCGGGGAAACAGAGGCGGGGAATCAGTTATGGGGAATCAGAAGTGGGGAATCAGAGGCAGGGAATCAGATGTGCGGAATCAGAGATGGGGAATAAGAGGCAGGGAATCAGAATCAGAAGCGGTGAATCAGAGGCCGGGAATCAGAGGCCGGGAATCAGATGCTGGGAATAAGAGGCCGGGAATCAGAGGTGGGGAATCAGAGGTGGCGAATCAAAGGCGGTGAATCAGAGATGGGGAATCAGAGGCGGGGAATCAGAGGCAGGGAATCAGATGCGGGGAATCAGAGGCGGGGAATCAGAGCTGGCGAATCAGAGGCGGGGAATCAGAGGTGGGCAATCAGAGGCGGGGAATCAGATATGGGGAATCAGAGGCGGGGAATCAGAGGCAGGGAAACAGAGGCGGGGAATCAAATATAGGGAATCAGAGGTGGGGAATCAGAGGTTGTGAATCAGAGATGGGGAATCAAGGCGGGGAATCAGAGGCAGGGAATCAGACACGGGGAATCAGAGGCGGGGATTCAGAGCTGGGGAATCAGAGGCGGGGAATCAGAGTTGGGGAATCAGAGGCAGGGAATCAGAGGCGGGGAATCAGAGGCGGGGAATCAGAGGCGGGGAATCAGATATGGGGAATCAGAGGTGGGGAATCAGGGGCAGGGAATCAGTGGCAGGGAATCAGAGGCGGGGAATCAGAGGCGGGGAATCAGAGGCAGGGAATCAGACACGGGGAATCAGAGGCGGGGAATCAGAGATGGGGAATCAGAGGCGGGGAATCAGAGGCAGGGAATTGGACGCCGGGAATCAGAGTCGGGGAATCAGAGCTGGGGAATCAGAGGCGGGGAATCAGAGTTGGGGAATCAGAGGCGGGGACTCAGATATGGGGAAATAGAGGCGGGGAATCAGATATGGGGAATCAGAGGTGTGGAATCAGAGGTTGGGAATCAGAGGAAGGGAATCAGAGTCGGGGAAACAGAGGCGGGGAATCAGATATGTGGAATCAGAGGTGGCGAATCAAAAGCGGTGAAACAGAGATGGGGAATCAGGGCAGGGAATCAGAGGCAGGGAATCAAACACGGGGAATCAGAGCTGGGGAATCAGAGGCGGGGAATCAGAGTTGGGAATCAGAGGCGGGGAATCAGAGGCGGGGAAACAGAGGCGGGGAATCAGATATGGGGAATCAGAGGTGGGGAATCAGAGGTTGGGAATCAGAGGCAGGGAATCAGAGGCGGGGAATCAGAGGCGGGGAATCAGAGGAAGGGAATCAGATGTGCGGAATCGGAGATGGGGAATCAGAGGCAGGTAATCAGAGGCGGGGAATCAGAGGCGGGGAATCAGAGGCCGGGAATCAGATATGGGGAAACTGAGGCGGGGAATCCGAGGCGGGGAAACAGAGGCGGGGAGTCAGATATGGGGAATCAGAGGTGGGGAATCAGAGGTTGGGAATCAGAGGCAGGGAATCAGAGGCTTGGAATCAGATGCAGGGAATCAGATGCGGGGCATCAGAGGCGGGGAATCAGAGCTGGGGAATCAGAGGTGGGGAATCAGATTTGGGGAATCAGAGGTGGGGACTTAGATATTGGGAAACAGAGGCGGGGAATCAGAGGCGGGGAAACAGAGGCGGGGAATCAGATATGGGGAATCAGAGGCGGGGAATCAGAGGCAGGGAATCAGATGTGCGGAATCAGAGATGGGGAATCAGAGGCAGGGAATCAGAATCAGAAGCAGGGAATCAGAGGCCGGGAATCAGAGGCTGGAATCAGATGATGGGAATCAGAGGCCTGGAATCAGAGGCGGGGAATCAGAGGCAGGGAATCAGATGCGGGGAATCAGAGGCGGGGAATCAGAGCTGGGGAATCAGAGGCGGGGTATTAGAGTTGGGGAATCAGAGGCGGGGAATCAGATATGGGGAAACAGAGGTAGGGAATCAGAGGCGGGGAAACAGAGGCAGGGAATCAGATATGGGGAATCAGAGGCGGGGAATCAGAGGTGGGGAAACATAGGCAGGGAATCGGATGTGCGGAATCAGAGATGGGGAATCAGAGGCCGGGAATCAGAGGTGGTGAATCAGAGATGGGGAATCAGAGGCGGGGAATCAGAGGCAGGGTATCAGACGCGGGGAATCAGAGGTGGGCAATCAGAGGCGGGGAATTAGATATGGGGAATCAGAGGCGGGGAATCAGAGGCGGGGAAACAGAGGCGGGGAATCAGATATGGGGAATCAGAGGTGGGGCATCAGAGGTTGTGAATCACAGATGGGGAATCAGAGGCGGGGAATCAGAGGCAGGGAATCAGACGCGGGGAATCAGAGGCGGGGATTCAGAGCTGGGGAATCAGAAGCGGGGAATCAGAGTTGGGGAATCAGAGGCGGGGAATCAGATATGGGGAATCAGAGGCAGGGAATCAGAGGTGGGGAATCAGAGGCAGGGAATCAGACGCGGGGAATCTGAGGCGGGGAATCAGAGCTGGGGAATCAGAGGTGGGGAATCAGAGTTGGGGAATCAGAGGCAGGGAATTGGATGTGCGGAATCAGAGATGGGGAATCAGAGGTGGGGAATCAGAGGCGGTGAATCAGAGATGGGGAATCAGTGGCGGGGAATCAGAGGCAGGAAATCAGACACGGGGATTCAGAGGCTGGGAATCAGAGGCAGGGAATCAGACGCGGGGAATCTGAGGCGGGGAATCAGAGCTGGGGAATCTGAGGCAGGGAATCAGAGTTGGGGATTCAGAGGCGGGGAATCAGATATGGGGAAACAGAGGCGGGGAATCAGAGGCGGGCAAACAGAGGCGGGGATTAGATATGGGGAATCAGAGGTAGGGAATCAGAGGTGGTGAATCAGTGATGGGGAATCACAGGCGGGGAATCAGAGGCAGGGAATAGAACGCGGGGAATCAGAGGCAGGGAATCAGAGCTGGGGAATCAGAGGCGGGGAATCATAGTTGGGAATCAGAGGCGGGAATCAGATATGGGGAAACAGAGGCGGGGAATCAGAGGCGGGGAAACAGAGGCGGGGAATCAGATATGGGGAATCGGATGCAGGGAATCAGAGGCGGGGAATCAGAGCTGGGGAATCAGAGGCGGGGAATCAGAGTTGGGGCATCAGAGGTGGGGAATTAGATATAGGGAAACAGAGGCGGGGAATCAGAGGCGGGGAAACAGAGGCGGGGAATCAGATATGGGGAATCAGAGGTGGGGAATCAGAGGCAGGGAATCAGATGTGCGGAATCAGAGATGGGGAATCAGAGGCAGGGAATCAGAAGCGGGGAATCAGAGGCCGGGAATCAGAGGCCGGGAATCAGATGCTGGGAATAAGAGGCCGGGAATCAGAGGAGGGGAATCAGAGTCCGGGAATCAGAGATGGGGATTCAGAGGCGGGGAATGAGATATGGAGAATCAGAGGCGGGGAATCAGAGGCGGGGAAACAGAGGTGGGGAATCAGATATGGGGAATCAGAGGTGGCGAATCAATGGTGGTGAATCAGAGATGGGGAATCAGAGGCGGGGAATCAGAGGCAGGGAATCAGATGCGGGGAATCAGAGGCGGGGAATCAGAGCTGGCGAATCAGAGGCTGGGAATCAGAGGTGGGCAATCAGAGGCGGGGAATCAGATATGGGGAATCAGAGGCGGGGAATCAGAGGCGGGGAAACAGAGGCGGGGAATCAAATATAGGGAATCAGAGGTGGGGAATCAGAGGTTGTGAATCAGAGATGGGGAATCAAGGCGGGGAATCAGAGGCAGGGAATCAGACGCGGGGAAACAGAGGCGGGGATTCAGAGCTGGGGAATCAGAGGCGGGGAATCAGAGTTGGGGAATCAGAGGCAGGGAATCAGATATGGGGAATCAGAGGTGGGGAATCAGAGGCAGGGAATCAGATGTGCGGAATTAGAGATGGGGAATCAGAGGCAGGGAATCAGAATCAGAAGAAGGGAATCAGAGGCCGGGAATCAGAGGCCGGAATCAGATGCTGGGAATCAGAGGCCTGGAATCAGAGGCGGGGAATCAGAGGCAGGGAATCAGATGCGGGGAATCAGACGCGGGGAATCAGAGCTGGGGAATCAGAGGCGGGGTATTAGAGTTGGGGAATCAGAGGCGGGGAATCAGATATGGGGAAACAGAGGTGGGGAATCAGAGGCGGGGAAACAGAGGCAGGGAATCAGATATGGGGAATCAGAGGTGGGGCATCAGAGGTTGTGAATCACAGATGGGGAATCAGAGGCGGGGAATCAGAGGCAGGGAATCAGACGCGGGGAATCAGAGGCGGGGATTCAGAGCTGGGGAATCAGAAGCGGGGAATCAGAGTTGGGGAATCAGAGGCGGGGAATCAGATATGGGGAATCAGAGGCAGGGAATCAGAGGCGGGGAATCAGAGGCAGGGAATCAGACGCGGGGAATCTGAGGCGGGGAATCAGAGCTGGGGAATCAGAGGTGGGGAATCAGAGTTGAGGAATCAGAGGCAGGGAATTGGATGTGCGGAATCAGAGAGGGGGAATCAGAGGTGGGGAATCAGAGGCGGTGAATCAGAGATGGGGAATCAGAGGCGGGGAATCAGAGGCAGGAAATCAGACACGGGGATTCAGAGGCTGGGAATCAGACGGGGGGAATCAAAGGCGGGGAATCAGAGCTGGGGAATCTGAGGCAGGGAATCAGAGTTGGGGATTCAGAGGCGGGGAATCAGATATGGGGAAACAGAGGCGGGGAATCAGAGGCGGGCAAACAGAGGCGGGGAATTAGATATGGGGAATCAGAGGTAGGGAATCAGAGGCGGGGAATCAGAGCTGGGGAATCAGAGGCGGGGAATCAGAGTTGGGGCATCAGAGGTGGGGAATTAGATATAGGGAAACAGAGGCGGGGAATCAGAGGCGGGGAAACAGAGGCGGGGAATCAGATATGGGGAATCAGAGGTGGGGAATCAGAGATGGGGAATCAGATATGGGGAATCAGAGGTGGCGAATCAAAGGCGGTGAATCAGAGATGGGGAATCAGAGGCGGGGAATCAGAGGCAGGGAATCAGATGCAGGGAATCAGAGGCGGGGAATCAGAGCTGGCGAATCAGAGGCTGTGAATCAGAGGTGGGCAATCAGAGGCGGGGAATCAGATATGGGGAATCAGAGGCGGGGAATCAGAGGCGGGGAAACAGAGGCGGGGAATCAAATATAGGGAATCAGAGGTGGGGAATCAGAGGTTGTGAATCAGAGATGGGGAATCAAGGCGGGGAATCAGAGGCAGGGAATCAGACGCGGGGAATCAGAGGAGGGGATTCAGAGCTGGGGAATCAGAGGCGGGGAATCAGAGTTGGGGAATCAGAGGCAGCGAATCAGATATGGGGAATCAGAGGCGGGGAATCAGAGGCGGGGAAACAGAGGCGGGGAATCAGATGTGGGGAATCAGAGGTGGGGAATCAGGGGCAGGGAATCGGTGGCAGGGAATCAGAGGCGGGGAATCAGAGGCGGGGAATCAAAGGCAGGGAATCAGACACGGGGAATCAGAGGCAGGGAATCAGAGATGGGGAATCAGAGGCGGGGAATCAGAGGCAGGGAATCGGATGCCGGGAATCAGAGTCGGGGAATCAGAGCTGGGGAATCAGAGGCGGGGAATCAGAGGCAGGGAATCAGATGTGCGGAATCAGAGATGGGGAATCAGAGGCAGGGAATCAGAATCAGAAGCAGGGAATCAGAGGCCGGGAATCAGAGGCCGGAATCAGATGATGGGAATCAGAGGCCTGGAATCAGAGGCGGGGAATCAGAGGCAGGGAATCAGATGCGGGGAATCAGAGGCGGGGAATCAGAGCTGGGGAATCAGAGGCGGGGTATTAGAGTTGGGGAATCAGAGGCGGGGAATCAGATATGGGGAAACAGAGGTAGGGAATCAGAGGCGGGGAAACAGAGGCAGGGAATCAGATATGGGGAATCAGAGGCGGGGAATCAGAGGTGGGGAAACATAGGCAGGGAATCGGATGTGCGGAATCAGAGATGGGGAATCAGAGGCCGGGAATCAGAGGTGGTGAATCAGAGATGGGGAATCAGAGGCGGGGAATCAGAGGCAGGGTATCAGACGCGGGGAATCAGAGGTGGGCAATCAGAGGCGGGGAATCAGATATGGGGAATCAGAGGCGGGGAATCAGAGGCGGGGAAACAGAGGCGGGGAATCAGATATGGGGAATCAGAGGTGGGGCATCAGAGGTTGTGAATCACAGATGGGGAATCAGAGGCGGGGAATCAGAGGCAGGGAATCAGACGCGGGGAATCAGAGGCGGGGATTCAGAGCTGGGGAATCAGAAGCGGGGAATCAGAGTTGGGGAATCAGAGGCGGGGAATCAGATATGGGGAATCAGAGGAAGGGAATCAGAGGTGGGGAATCAGAGGCAGGGAATCAGACGCGGGGAATCTGAGGCGGGGAATCAGAGCTGGGGAATCAGAGGTGGGGAATCAGAGTTGGGGAATCAGAGGCAGGGAATTGGATGTGCGGAATCAGAGATGGGGAATCAGAGGTGGGGAATCAGAGGCGGTGAATCAGAGATGGGGAATCAGTGGAGGGGAATCAGAGGCAGGAAATCAGACACGGGGATTCAGAGGCTGGGAATCAGAGGCAGGGAATCAGACGCGGGGAATCTGAGGCGGGGAATCAGAGCTGGGGAATCTGAGGCAGGGAATCAGAGTTGGGGATTCAGAGGCGGGGAATCAGATATGGGGAAACAGAGGCGGGGAATCAGAGGCGGGCAAACAGAGGCGGGGAATTAGATATGGGGAATCAGAGGTAGGGAATCAGAGGTGGTGAATCAGTGATGGGGAATCACAGGCGGGGAATCAGAGGCAGGGAATAGAACGCGGGGAATCAGAGGCAGGGAATCAGAGCTGGGGAATCAGAGGCGGGGAATCATAGTTGGGAATCAGAGGCGGGAATCAGATATGGGGAAACAGAGGCGGGGAATCAGAGGCGGGGAAACAGAGGCGGGGAATCAGATATGGGGAATCGGATGCAGGGAATCAGAGGCGGGGAATCAGAGCTGGGGAATCAGAGGCGGGGAATCAGAGTTGGGGCATCAGAGGTGGGGAATTAGATATAGGCAAACAGAGGCGGGGAATCAGAGGCGGGGAAACAGAGGCGGGGAATCAGATATGGGGAATCAGAGGTGGGGAATCAGAGGCAGGGAATCAGATGTGCGGAATCAGAGATGGGGAATCAGAGGCAGGGAATCAGAAGCGGGGAATCAGAGGCCGGGAATCAGAGGCCGGGAATCAGAGGAGGGGAATCAGAGTCCGGGAATCAGAGATGGGGATTCAGAGGCGGGGAATGAGATATGGAGAATCAGAGGCGGGGAATCAGAGGCGGGGAAACAGAGGTGGGGAATCAGATATGGGGAATCAGAGGTGGCGAATCAAAGGTGGTGAATCAGAGATGGGGAATCAGAGGCAGGGAATCAGATGCAGGGAATCAGATGCGGGGAATCAGAGGCGGGGAATCAGAGCTGGCGAATCAGAGGCTGGGAATCAGAGGTGGGCAATCAGAGGCGGGGAATCAGATATGGGGAAACAGAGGCGGGGAATCAGAGGCGGGGAAACAGAGGCGGGGAATCAGATATGGGGAATCGGATGCAGGGAATCAGAGGCGGGGAATCAGAGCTGGGGAATCAGAGGCGGGGAATCAGAGTTGGGGCATCAGAGGTGGGGAATTAGATATAGGGAAACAGAGGCGGGGAATCAGAGGCGGGGAAACAGAGGCGGGGAATCAGATATGGGGAATCAGAGGTGGGGAATCAGAGGCAGGGAATCAGATGTGCGGAATCAGAGATGGGGAATCAGAGGCAGGGAATCAGAAGCGGGGAATCAGAGGCCGGGAATCAGAGGCCGGGAATCAGATGCTGGGAATAAGAGGCCGGGAATCAGAGGAGGGGAATCAGAGTCCGGGAATCAGAGATGGGGATTCAGAGGCGGGGAATGAGATATGGAGAATCAGAGGCGGGGAATCAGAGGCGGGGAAACAGAGGTGGGGAATCAGATATGGGGAATCAGAGGTGGCGAATCAATGGTGGTGAATCAGAGATGGGGAATCAGAGGCGGGGAATCAGAGGCAGGGAATCAGATGCGGGGAATCAGAGGCGGGGAATCAGAGCTGGCGAATCAGAGGCTGGGAATCAGAGGTGGGCAATCAGAGGCGGGGAATCAGATATGGGGAATCAGAGGCGGGGAATCAGAGGCGGGGAAACAGAGGCGGGGAATCAAATATAGGGAATCAGAGGTGGGGAATCAGAGGTTGTGAATCAGAGATGGGGAATCAAGGCGGGGAATCAGAGGCAGGGAATCAGACGCGGGGAAACAGAGGCGGGGATTCAGAGCTGGGGAATCAGAGGCGGGGAATCAGAGTTGGGGAATCAGAGGCAGGGAATCAGATATGGGGAATCAGAGGTGGGGAATCAGAGGCAGGGAATCAGATGTGCGGAATTAGAGATGGGGAATCAGAGGCAGGGAATCAGAATCAGAAGAAGGGAATCAGAGGCCGGGAATCAGAGGCCGGAATCAGATGCTGGGAATCAGAGGCCTGGAATCAGAGGCGGGGAATCAGAGGCAGGGAATCAGATGCGGGGAATCAGACGCGGGGAATCAGAGCTGGGGAATCAGAGGCGGGGTATTAGAGTTGGGGAATCAGAGGCGGGGAATCAGATATGGGGAAACAGAGGTGGGGAATCAGAGGCGGGGAAACAGAGGCAGGGAATCAGATATGGGGAATCAGAGGTGGGGCATCAGAGGTTGTGAATCACAGATGGGGAATCAGAGGCGGGGAATCAGAGGCAGGGAATCAGACGCGGGGAATCAGAGGCGGGGATTCAGAGCTGGGGAATCAGAAGCGGGGAATCAGAGTTGGGGAATCAGAGGCGGGGAATCAGATATGGGGAATCAGAGGCAGGGAATCAGAGGCGGGGAATCAGAGGCAGGGAATCAGACGCGGGGAATCTGAGGCGGGGAATCAGAGCTGGGGAATCAGAGGTGGGGAATCAGAGTTGAGGAATCAGAGGCAGGGAATTGGATGTGCGGAATCAGAGAGGGGGAATCAGAGGTGGGGAATCAGAGGCGGTGAATCAGAGATGGGGAATCAGAGGCGGGGAATCAGAGGCAGGAAATCAGACACGGGGATTCAGAGGCTGGGAATCAGACGGGGGGAATCAAAGGCGGGGAATCAGAGCTGGGGAATCTGAGGCAGGGAATCAGAGTTGGGGATTCAGAGGCGGGGAATCAGATATGGGGAAACAGAGGCGGGGAATCAGAGGCGGGCAAACAGAGGCGGGGAATTAGATATGGGGAATCAGAGGTAGGGAATCAGAGGCGGGGAATCAGAGCTGGGGAATCAGAGGCGGGGAATCAGAGTTGGGGCATCAGAGGTGGGGAATTAGATATAGGGAAACAGAGGCGGGGAATCAGAGGCGGGGAAACAGAGGCGGGGAATCAGATATGGGGAATCAGAGGTGGGGAATCAGAGATGGGGAATCAGATATGGGGAATCAGAGGTGGCGAATCAAAGGCGGTGAATCAGAGATGGGGAATCAGAGGCGGGGAATCAGAGGCAGGGAATCAGATGCAGGGAATCAGAGGCGGGGAATCAGAGCTGGCGAATCAGAGGCTGTGAATCAGAGGTGGGCAATCAGAGGCGGGGAATCAGATATGGGGAATCAGAGGCGGGGAATCAGAGGCGGGGAAACAGAGGCGGGGAATCAAATATAGGGAATCAGAGGTGGGGAATCAGAGGTTGTGAATCAGAGATGGGGAATCAAGGCGGGGAATCAGAGGCAGGGAATCAGACGCGGGGAATCAGAGGAGGGGATTCAGAGCTGGGGAATCAGAGGCGGGGAATCAGAGTTGGGGAATCAGAGGCAGCGAATCAGATATGGGGAATCAGAGGCGGGGAATCAGAGGCGGGGAAACAGAGGCGGGGAATCAGATGTGGGGAATCAGAGGTGGGGAATCAGGGGCAGGGAATCGGTGGCAGGGAATCAGAGGCGGGGAATCAGAGGCGGGGAATCAAAGGCAGGGAATCAGACACGGGGAATCAGAGGCAGGGAATCAGAGATGGGGAATCAGAGGCGGGGAATCAGAGGCAGGGAATCGGATGCCGGGAATCAGAGTCGGGGAATCAGAGCTGGGGAATCAGAGGCGGGGAATCAGAGGCAGGGAATCAGATGTGCGGAATCAGAGATGGGGAATCAGAGGCAGGGAATCAGAATCAGAAGCAGGGAATCAGAGGCCGGGAATCAGAGGCCGGAATCAGATGATGGGAATCAGAGGCCTGGAATCAGAGGCGGGGAATCAGAGGCAGGGAATCAGATGCGGGGAATCAGAGGCGGGGAATCAGAGCTGGGGAATCAGAGGCGGGGTATTAGAGTTGGGGAATCAGAGGCGGGGAATCAGATATGGGGAAACAGAGGTAGGGAATCAGAGGCGGGGAAACAGAGGCAGGGAATCAGATATGGGGAATCAGAGGCGGGGAATCAGAGGTGGGGAAACATAGGCAGGGAATCGGATGTGCGGAATCAGAGATGGGGAATCAGAGGCCGGGAATCAGAGGTGGTGAATCAGAGATGGGGAATCAGAGGCGGGGAATCAGAGGCAGGGTATCAGACGCGGGGAATCAGAGGTGGGCAATCAGAGGCGGGGAATCAGATATGGGGAATCAGAGGCGGGGAATCAGAGGCGGGGAAACAGAGGCGGGGAATCAGATATGGGGAATCAGAGGTGGGGCATCAGAGGTTGTGAATCACAGATGGGGAATCAGAGGCGGGGAATCAGAGGCAGGGAATCAGACGCGGGGAATCAGAGGCGGGGATTCAGAGCTGGGGAATCAGAAGCGGGGAATCAGAGTTGGGGAATCAGAGGCGGGGAATCAGATATGGGGAATCAGAGGAAGGGAATCAGAGGTGGGGAATCAGAGGCAGGGAATCAGACGCGGGGAATCTGAGGCGGGGAATCAGAGCTGGGGAATCAGAGGTGGGGAATCAGAGTTGGGGAATCAGAGGCAGGGAATTGGATGTGCGGAATCAGAGATGGGGAATCAGAGGTGGGGAATCAGAGGCGGTGAATCAGAGATGGGGAATCAGTGGAGGGGAATCAGAGGCAGGAAATCAGACACGGGGATTCAGAGGCTGGGAATCAGAGGCAGGGAATCAGACGCGGGGAATCTGAGGCGGGGAATCAGAGCTGGGGAATCTGAGGCAGGGAATCAGAGTTGGGGATTCAGAGGCGGGGAATCAGATATGGGGAAACAGAGGCGGGGAATCAGAGGCGGGCAAACAGAGGCGGGGAATTAGATATGGGGAATCAGAGGTAGGGAATCAGAGGTGGTGAATCAGTGATGGGGAATCACAGGCGGGGAATCAGAGGCAGGGAATAGAACGCGGGGAATCAGAGGCAGGGAATCAGAGCTGGGGAATCAGAGGCGGGGAATCATAGTTGGGAATCAGAGGCGGGAATCAGATATGGGGAAACAGAGGCGGGGAATCAGAGGCGGGGAAACAGAGGCGGGGAATCAGATATGGGGAATCGGATGCAGGGAATCAGAGGCGGGGAATCAGAGCTGGGGAATCAGAGGCGGGGAATCAGAGTTGGGGCATCAGAGGTGGGGAATTAGATATAGGCAAACAGAGGCGGGGAATCAGAGGCGGGGAAACAGAGGCGGGGAATCAGATATGGGGAATCAGAGGTGGGGAATCAGAGGCAGGGAATCAGATGTGCGGAATCAGAGGCAGGGAATCAGAAGCGGGGAATCAGAGGCCGGGAATCAGAGGCCGGGAATCAGAGGAGGGGAATCAGAGTCCGGGAATCAGAGATGGGGATTCAGAGGCGGGGAATGAGATATGGAGAATCAGAGGCGGGGAATCAGAGGCGGGGAAACAGAGGTGGGGAATCAGATATGGGGAATCAGAGGTGGCGAATCAAAGGTGGTGAATCAGAGATGGGGAATCAGAGGCGGGGAATCAGAGGCAGGGAATCAGATGCGGGGAATCAGAGGCGGGGAATCAGAGCTGGCGAATCAGAGGCTGGGAATCAGAGGTGGGCAATCAGAGGCGGGGAATCAGATATGGGGAATCAGAGGCGGGGAATCAGAGGCAGGGAAACAGAGGCGGGGAATCAAATATAGGGAATCAGAGGTGGGGAATCAGAGGTTGTGAATCAGAGATGGGGAATCAAGGCGGGGAATCAGAGGCAGGGAATCAGACGCGGGGAAACAGAGGCGGGGATTCAGAGCTGGGGAATCAGAGGCGGGGAATCAGAGTTGGGGAATCAGAGGCAGGGAATCAGATATGGGGAATCAGAGGTGGGGAATCAGAGGCAGGGAATCAGATGTGCGGAATTAGAGATGGGGAATCAGAGGCAGGGAATCAGAATCAGAAGAAGGGAATCAGAGGCCGGGAATCAGAGGCCGGAATCAGATGCTGGGAATCAGAGGCCTGGAATCAGAGGCGGGGAATCAGAGGCAGGGAATCAGATGCGGGGAATCAGACGCGGGGAATCAGAGCTGGGGAATCAGAGGCGGGGTATTAGAGTTGGGGAATCAGAGGCGGGGAATCAGATATGGGGAAACAGAGGTGGGGAATCAGAGGAGGGGAAACAGAGGCAGGGAATCAGATATGGGGAATCAGAGGTGGGGCATCAGAGGTTGTGAATCACAGATGGGGAATCAGAGGCGGGGAATCAGAGGCAGGGAATCAGACGCGGGGAATCAGAGGCGGGGATTCAGAGCTGGGGAATCAGAAGCGGGGAATAAGAGTTGGGGAATCAGAGGCGGGGAATCAGATATGGGGAATCAGAGGCAGGGAATCAGAGGCGGGGAATCAGAGGCAGGGAATCAGACGCGGGGAATCTGAGGCGGGGAATCAGAGCTGGGGAATCAGTGGTGGGGAATCAGAGTTGAGGAATCAGAGGCAGGGATTTGGATGTGCGGAATCAGAGAGGGGGAATCAGAGGTGGGGAATCAGAGGCGGTGAATCAGAGATGGGGAATCAGAGGCGGGGAATCAGAGGCAGGAAATCAGACACGGGGATTCAGAGGCTGGGAATCAGACGGGGGGAATCAAAGGCGGGGAATCAGAGCTGGGGAATCTGAGGCAGGGAATCAGAGTTGGGGATTCAGAGGCGGGGAATCAGATATGGGGAAACAGAGGCGGGGAATCAGAGGCGGGCCAACAGAGGCGGGGAATTAGATATGGGGAATCAGAGGTAGGGAATCAGAGGCGGGGAATCAGAGCTGGGGAATCAGAGGCGGGGAATCAGAGTTGGGGCATCAGAGGTGGGGAATTAGATATAGGGAAACAGAGGCGGGGAATCAGAGGCGGGGAAACAGAGGCGGGGAATCAGATATGGGGAATCAGAGGTGGGGAATCAGAGGCAGGGAATCAGATGTGCGGAATCAGAGATGGGGAATAAGAGGCAGGGAATCAGAATCAGAAGCGGGGAATCAGAGGCCGGGAATCAGAGGCCGGGAATCAGATGCTGGGAATAAGAGGCCGGGAATCAGAGGTGGGGAATCAGATATGGGGAATCAGAGGTGGCGAATCAAAGGCGGTGAATCAGAGATGGGGAATCAGAGGCGGGGAATCAGAGGCAGGGAATCAGATGCGGGGAATCAGAGGCGGGGAATCAGAGCTGGCGAATCAGAGGCTGTGAATCAGAGGTGGGCAATCAGAGGCGGGGAATCAGATATGGGGAATCAGAGGCGGGGAATCAGAGGCGGGGAAACAGAGGCGGGGAATCAAATATAGGGAATCAGAGGTGGGGAATCAGAGGTTGTGAATCAGAGATGGGGAATCAAGGCGGGGAATCAGAGGCAGGGAATCAGACGCGGGGAATCAGAGGAGGGGATTCAGAGCTGGGGAATCAGAGGCGGGGAATCAGAGTTGGGGAATCAGAGGCAGCGAATCAGATATGGGGAATCAGAGGCGGGGAATCAGAGGCGGGGAAACAGAGGCGGGGAATCAGATGTGGGGAATCAGAGGTGGGGAATCAGGGGCAGGGAATCGGTGGCAGGGAATCAGAGGCGGGGAATCAGAGGCGGGGAATCAAAGGCAGGGAATCAGACACGGGGAATCAGAGGCGGGGAATCAGAGATGGGGAATCAGAGGCGGGGAATCAGAGGCAGGGAATCGGATGCCGGGAATCAGAGTCGGGGAATCAGAGCTGGGGAATCAGAGGCGGGGAATCAGAGTTGGGGAATCAGAGGCGGGGAATCAGATATGGGGAAATAGAGGCGGGGAATCAGATATGGGGAATCAGAGGTGTGGAATCAGAGGTTGGGAATCAGAGGCAGGGAATCAGAGTCGGGGAAACAGAGGCGGGGAATCAGATATGGGGAATCAGAGGTGGCGAATCAAAGGCGGTGAAACAGAGATGGGGAATCAGGGCAGGGAATCAGAGGCAGGGAATCAAACACGGGGAATCAGAGCTGGGGAATCAGAGGCGGGGAATCAGAGTTGGGAATCAGAGGCGGGGAATCAGAGGCGGGGAAACAGAGGCGGGGAATCAGATATGGGGAATCAGAGGTGGGGAATCCGAGGTTGGGAATCAGAGGCAGGGAATCAGAGGTGGAAAATCAGAGGCGGGGAATCAGAGGAAGAGAATCAGATGTGCGGAATCGGAGATGGGGAATCAGAGGCAGGGAATCAGAGGCGGGGAATCAGAGGCGGGGAATCAGAGGCCGGGAATCAGATATGGGGAAACAGAGGCGGGGAATCCGAGGCGGGGAAACAGAGGCGGGGAATCAGATATGGGGAGTCAGAGGTGGGGCATCAGAGGTTGGGATTCAGAGGCAGGGAATCAGAGGCTTGGAATCAGATGCAGGGAATCAGATGCGGGGAATCAGAGGCGGGGAATCAGAGCTGGGGAATCAGAGGTGGGGAATCAGATATGGGGAATCAGAGGCGGGGACTTAGATATTGGGAAACAGAGGCTGGGAATCAGAGGCGGGGAAACCCAGGCGGGGAATCAGATATGGGGAATCAGAGATGGGGAAGCAGAGGCAGGGAATCAGAATCAGAAGCAGGGAATCAGAGGCCGGGAATCAGAGGCCGGAATCAGATGCTGGGAATCAGAGGCCTGGAATCAGAGGCGGGGAATCAGAGGCAGTGAATCCGATGCGGGGAATCAGAGGCGGGGAATCAGAGCTGGGGAATCAGAGGCGGGGTATTAGAGTGTGGGAATCAGAGGCGGGGAATCAGATATGGGGAAACAGAGGTGGGGAATCAGAGGTGGGGAATCAGAGGCGGGGAAACAGAGGCAGGGAATCAGATATGGGGAATCAGAGGTGGGGCATCAGAGGTTGTGAATCACAGATGGGGAATCAGAGGCGGGGAATCAGAGGCAGGGAATCAGACGCGGGGAATCAGAGGCGGGGATTCAGAGCTGGGGAATCAGAAGCGGGGAATCAGAGTTGGGGAATCAGAGGCGGGGAATCAGATATGGGGAATCAGAGGCAGGGAATCAGAGGCGGGGAATCAGAGGCAGGGAATCAGACGCGGGGAATCTGAGGCGGGGAATCAGAGCTGGGGAATCAGAGGTGGGGAATCAGAGTTGAGGAATCAGAGGCAGGGAATTGGATGTGCGGAATCAGAGAGGGGGAATCAGAGGTGGGGAATCAGAGGCGGTGAATCAGAGATGGGGAATCAGAGGCGGGGAATCAGAGGCAGGAAATCAGACACGGGGATTCAGAGGCTGGGAATCAGACGGGGGGAATCAAAGGCGGGGAATCAGAGCTGGGGAATCTGAGGCAGGGAATCAGAGTTGGGGATTCAGAGGCGGGGAATCAGATATGGGGAAACAGAGGCGGGGAATCAGAGGCGGGCAAACAGAGGCGGGGAATTAGATATGGGGAATCAGGGGTAGGGAATCAGAGGCGGGGAATCAGAGCTGGGGAATCAGAGGCGGGGAATCAGAGTTGGGGCATCAGAGGTGGGGAATTAGATATAGGGAAACAGAGGCGGGGAATCAGAGGCGGGGAAACAGAGGCGGGGAATCAGATATGGGGAATCAGAGGTGGGGAATCAGAGGCAGGGAATCAGATGTGCGGAATCAGAGATGGGGAATAAGAGGCAGGGAATCAGAATCAGAAGCGGGGAATCAGAGGCCGGGAATCAGAGGCCGGGAATCAGATGCTGGGAATAAGAGGCCGGGAATCAGAGGTGGGGAATCAGATATGGGGAATCAGAGGTGGCGAATCAAAGGCGGTGAATCAGAGATGGGGAATCAGAGGCGGGGAATCAGAGGCAGGGAATCAGATGCGGGGAATCAGAGGCGGGGAATCAGAGCTGGCGAATCAGAGGCTGTGAATCAGAGGTGGGCAATCAGAGGCGGGGAATCAGATATGGGGAATCAGAGGCGGGGAATCAGAGGCGGGGAAACAGAGGCGGGGAATCAAATATAGGGAATCAGAGGTGGGGAATCAGAGGTTGTGAATCAGAGATGGGGAATCAAGGCGGGGAATCAGAGGCAGGGAATCAGACGCGGGGAATCAGAGGAGGGGATTCAGAGCTGGGGAATCAGAGGCGGGGAATCAGAGTTGGGGAATCAGAGGCAGCGAATCAGATATGGGGAATCAGAGGCGGGGAATCAGAGGCGGGGAAACAGAGGCGGGGAATCAGATGTGGGGAATCAGAGGTGGGGAATCAGGGGCAGGGAATCGGTGGCAGGGAATCAGAGGCGGGGAATCAGAGGCGGGGAATCAAAGGCAGGGAATCAGACACGGGGAATCAGAGGCAGGGAATCAGAGATGGGGAATCAGAGGCGGGGAATCAGAGGCAGGGAATCGGATGCCGGGAATCAGAGTCGGGGAATCAGAGCTGGGGAATCAGAGGCGGGGAATCAGAGGCAGGGAATCAGATGTGCGGAATCAGAGATGGGGAATCAGAGGCAGGGAATCAGAATCAGAAGCAGGGAATCAGAGGCCGGGAATCAGAGGCCGGAATCAGATGATGGGAATCAGAGGCCTGGAATCAGAGGCGGGGAATCAGAGGCAGGGAATCAGATGCGGGGAATCAGAGGCGGGGAATCAGAGCTGGGGAATCAGAGGCGGGGTATTAGAGTTGGGGAATCAGAGGCGGGGAATCAGATATGGGGGAACAGAGGTAGGGAATCAGAGGCGGGGAAACAGAGGCAGGGAATCAGATATGGGGAATCAGAGGCGGGGAATCAGAGGTGGGGAAACATAGGCAGGGAATCGGATGTGCGGAATCAGAGATGGGGAATCAGAGGCCGGGAATCAGAGGTGGTGAATCAGAGATGGGGAATCAGAGGCGGGGAATCAGAGGCAGGGTATCAGACGCGGGGAATCAGAGGTGGGCAATCAGAGGCGGGGAATCAGATATGGGGAATCAGAGGCGGGGAATCAGAGGCGGGGAAACAGAGGCGGGGAATCAGATATGGGGAATCAGAGGTGGGGCATCAGAGGTTGTGAATCACAGATGGGGAATCAGAGGCGGGGAATCAGAGGCAGGGAATCAGACGCGGGGAATCAGAGGCGGGGATTCAGAGCTGGGGAATCAGAAGCGGGGAATCAGAGTTGGGTAATCAGAGGCGGGGAATCAGATATGGGGAATCAGAGGAAGGGAATCAGAGGTGGGGAATCAGAGGCAGGGAATCAGACGCGGGGAATCTGAGGCGGGGAATCAGAGCTGGGGAATCAGAGGTGGGGAATCAGAGTTGGGGAATCAGAGGCAGGGAATTGGATGTGCGGAATCAGAGATGGGGAATCAGAGGTGGGGAATCAGAGGCGGTGAATCAGAGATGGGGAATCAGTGGCGGGGAATCAGAGGCAGGAAATCAGACACGGGGATTCAGAGGCTGGGAATCAGAGGCAGGGAATCAGACGCGGGGAATCTGAGGCGGGGAATCAGAGCTGGGGAATCTGAGGCAGGGAATCAGAGTTGGGGATTCAGAGGCGGGGAATCAGATATGGGGAAACAGAGGCGGGGAATCAGAGGCGGGCAAACAGAGGCGGGGAATTAGATATGGGGAATCAGAGGTAGGGAATCAGAGGTGGTGAATCAGTGATGGGGAATCACAGGCGGGGAATCAGAGGCAGGGAATAGAACGCGGGGAATCAGAGGCAGGGAATCAGAGCTGGGGAATCAGAGGCGGGGAATCATAGTTGGGAATCAGAGGCGGGAATCAGATATGGGGAAACAGAGGCGGGGAATCAGAGGCGGGGAAACAGAGGCGGGGAATCAGATATGGGGAATCGGATGCAGGGAATCAGAGGCGGGGAATCAGAGCTGGGGAATCAGAGGCGGGGAATCAGAGTTGGGGCATCAGAGGTGGGGAATTAGATATAGGGAAACAGAGGCGGGGAATCAGAGGCGGGGAAACAGAGGCGGGGAATCAGATATGGGGAATCAGAGGTGGGGAATCAGAGGCAGGGAATCAGATGTGCGGAATCAGAGATGGGGAATCAGAGGCAGGGAATCAGAAGCGGGGAATCAGAGGCCGGGAATCAGAGGCCGGGAATCAGAGGAGGGGAATCAGAGTCCGGGAATCAGAGATGGGGATTCAGAGGCGGGGAAAGAGATATGGAGAATCAGAGGCGGGGAATCAGAGGCGGGGAAACAGAGGTGGGGAATCAGATATGGGGAATCAGAGGTGGCGAATCAAAGGTGGTGAATCAGAGATGGGGAATCAGAGGCGGGGAATCAGAGGCAGGGAATCAGATGCGGGGAATCAGAGGCGGGGAATCAGAGCTGGCGAATCAGAGGCTGGGAATCAGAGGTGGGCAATCAGAGGCGGGGAATCAGATATGGGGAATCAGAGGCGGGGAATCAGAGGCGGGGAAACAGAGGCGGGGAATCAAATATAGGGAATCAGAGGTGGGGAATCAGAGGTTGTGAATCAGAGATGGGGAATCAAGGCGGGGAATCAGAGGCAGGGAATCAGACGCGGGGAAACAGAGGCGGGGATTCAGAGCTGGGGAATCAGAGGCGGGGAATCAGAGTTGGGGAATCAGAGGCAGGGAATCAGATATGGGGAATCAGAGGTGGGGAATCAGAGGCAGGGAATCAGATGTGCGGAATTAGAGATGGGGAATCAGAGGCAGGGAATCAGAATCAGAAGAAGGGAATCAGAGGCCGGGAATCAGAGGCCGGAATCAGATGCTGGGAATCAGAGGCCTGGAATCAGAGGCGGGGAATCAGAGGCAGGGAATCAGATGCGGGGAATCAGACGCGGGGAATCAGAGCTGGGGAATCAGAGGCGGGGTATTAGAGTTGGGGAATCAGAGGCGGGGAATCAGATATGGGGAAACAGAGGTGGGGAATCAGAGGCGGGGAAACAGAGGCAGGGAATCAGATATGGGGAATCAGAGGTGGGGCATCAGAGGTTGTGAATCACAGATGGGGAATCAGAGGCGGGGAATCAGACGCAGGGAATCAGACGCGGGGAATCAGAGGCGGGGATTCAGAGCTGGGGAATCAGAAGCGGGGAATAAGAGTTGGGGAATCAGAGGCGGGGAATCAGATATGGGGAATCAGAGGCAGGGAATCAGAGGCGGGGAATCAGAGGCAGGGAATCAGACGCGGGGAATCTGAGGCGGGGAATCAGAGCTGGGGAATCAGAGGTGGGGAATCAGAGTTGAGGAATCAGAGGCAGGGAATTGGATGTGCGGAATCAGAGAGGGGGAATCAGAGGTGGGGAATCAGAGGCGGTGAATCAGAGATGGGGAATCAGAGGCGGGGAATCAGAGGCAGGAAATCAGACACGGGGATTCAGAGGCTGGGAATCAGACGGGGGGAATCAAAGGCGGGGAATCAGAGCTGGGGAATCTGAGGCAGGGAATCAGAGTTGGGGATTCAGAGGCGGGGAATCAGATATGGGGAAACAGAGGCGGGGAATCAGAGGCGGGCAAACAGAGGCGGGGAATTAGATATGGGGAATCAGAGGTAGGGAATCAGAGGCGGGGAATCAGAGCTGGGGAATCAGAGGCGGGGAATCAGAGTTGGGGCATCAGAGGTGGGGAATTAGATATAGGGAAACAGAGGCGGGGAATCAGAGGCGGGGAAACAGAGGCGGGGAATCAGATATGGGGAATCAGAGGTGGGGAATCAGAGGCAGGGAATCAGATGTGCGGAATCAGAGATGGGGAATAAGAGGCAGGGAATCAGAATCAGAAGCGGGGAATCAGAGGCCGGGAATCAGAGGCCGGGAATCAGATGCTGGGAATAAGAGGCCGGGAATCAGAGGTGGGGAATCAGATATGGGGAATCAGAGGTGGCGAATCAAAGGCGGTGAATCAGAGATGGGGAATCAGAGGCGGGGAATCAGAGGCAGGGAATCAGATGCGGGGAATCAGAGGCGGGGAATCAGAGCTGGCGAATCAGAGGCTGTGAATCAGAGGTGGGCAATCAGAGGCGGGGAATCAGATATGGGGAATCAGAGGCGGGGAATCAGAGGCGGGGAAACAGAGGCGGGGAATCAAATATAGGGAATCAGAGGTGGGGAATCAGAGGTTGTGAATCAGAGATGGGGAATCAAGGCGGGGAATCAGAGGCAGGGAATCAGACGCGGGGAATCAGAGGAGGGGATTCAGAGCTGGGGAATCAGAGGCGGGGAATCAGAGTTGGGGAATCAGAGGCAGCGAATCAGATATGGGGAATCAGAGGCGGGGAATCAGAGGCGGGGAAACAGAGGCGGGGAATCAGATGTGGGGAATCAGAGGTGGGGAATCAGGGGCAGGGAATCGGTGGCAGGGAATCAGAGGCGGGGAATCAGAGGCGGGGAATCAAAGGCAGGGAATCAGACACGGGGAATCAGAGGCGGGGAATCAGAGATGGGGAATCAGAGGCGGGGAATCAGAGGCAGGGAATCGGATGCCGGGAATCAGAGTCGGGGAATCAGAGCTGGGGAATCAGAGGCGGGGAATCAGAGTTGGGGAATCAGAGGCGGGGAATCAGATATGGGGAAATAGAGGCGGGGAATCAGATATGGGGAATCAGAGGTGGCGAATCAAAGGTGGTGAATCAGAGATGGGGAATCAGAGGCGGGGAATCAGAGGCAGGGAATCAGATGCGGGGAATCAGAGGCGGGGAATCAGAGCTGGCGAATCAGAGGCTGGGAATCAGAGGTGGGCAATCAGAGGCGGGGAATCAGATATGGGGAATCAGAGGCGGGGAATCAGAGGCGGGGAAACAGAGGCGGGGAATCAAATATAGGGAATCAGAGGTGGGGAATCAGAGGTTGTGAATCAGAGATGGGGAATCAAGGCGGGGAATCAGAGGCAGGGAATCAGATGCGGGGAAACAAAGGCGGGGAATCAGATATGGGGAATCAGAGGTGGCGAATCAAAGGCGGTGAAACAGAGATGGGGAATCAGGGCAGGGAATCAGAGGCAGGGAATCAAACACGGGGAATCAGAGCTGGGGAATCAGAGGCGGGGAATCAGAGTTGGGAATCAGAGGCGGGGAATCAGAGGCGGGGAAACAGAGGCGGGGAATCAGATATGGGGAATCAGAGGTGGGGAATCCGAGGTTGGGAATCAGAGGCAGGGAATCAGAGGTGGAAAATCAGAGGCGGGGAATCAGAGGAAGAGAATCAGATGTGCGGAATCGGAGATGGGGAATCAGAGGCAGGGAATCAGAGGCGGGGAATCAGAGGCGGGGAATCAGAGGCCGGGAATCAGATATGGGGAAACAGAGGCGGGGAATCCGAGGCGGGGAAACAGAGGCGTGGAATCAGATATGGGGAGTCAGAGGTTGGGCATCAGAGGTTGGGATTCAGAGGCAGGGAATCAGAGGCTTGGAATCAGATGCAGGGAATCAGATGCGGGGAATCAGAGGCGGGGAATCAGAGCTGGGGAATCAGAGGTGGGGAATCAGATATGGGGAATCAGAGGCGGGGACTTAGATATTGGGAAACAGAGGCTGGGAATCAGAGGCGGGGAAACCCAGGCGGGGAATCAGATATGGGGAATCAGAGATGGGGAAGCAGAGGCAGGGAATCAGAATCAGAAGCAGGGAATCAGAGGCCGGGAATCAGAGGCCGGAATCAGATGCTGGGAATCAGAGGCCTGGAATCAGAGGCGGGGAATCAGAGGCAGTGAATCCGATGCGGGGAATCAGAGGCGGGGAATCAGAGCTGGGGAATCAGAGGCGGGGTATTAGAGTGTGGGAATCAGAGGCGGGGAATCAGATATGGGGAAACAGAGGTGGGGAATCAGAGGTGGGGAATCAGAGGCGGGGAAACAGAGGCAGGGAATCAGATATGGGGAATCAGAGGTGGGGCATCAGAGGTTGTGAATCACAGATGGGGAATCAGAGGCGGGGAATCAGAGGCAGGGAATCAGACGCGGGGAATCAGAGGCGGGGATTCAGAGCTGGGGAATCAGAAGCGGGGAATCAGAGTTGGGGAATCAGAGGCGGGGAATCAGATATGGGGAATCAGAGGCAGGGAATCAGAGGCGGGGAATCAGAGGCAGGGAATCAGACGCGGGGAATCTGAGGCGGGGAATCAGAGCTGGGGAATCAGAGGTGGGGAATCAGAGTTGAGGAATCAGAGGCAGGGAATTGGATGTGCGGAATCAGAGAGGGGGAATCAGAGGTGGGGAATCAGAGGCGGTGAATCAGAGATGGGGAATCAGAGGCGGGGAATCAGAGGCAGGAAATCAGACACGGGGATTCAGAGGCTGGGAATCAGACGGGGGGAATCAAAGGCGGGGAATCAGAGCTGGGGAATCTGAGGCAGGGAATCAGAGTTGGGGATTCAGAGGCGGGGAATCAGATATGGGGAAACAGAGGCGGGGAATCAGAGGCGGGCAAACAGAGGCGGGGAATTAGATATGGGGAATCAGAGGTAGGGAATCAGAGGCGGGGAATCAGAGCTGGGGAATCAGAGGCGGGGAATCAGAGGCGGGGAATCAAAGGCAGGGAATCAGACACGGGGAATCAGAGGCGGGGAATCAGAGATGGGGAATCAGAGGCGGGGAATCAGAGGCAGGGAATCGGATGCCGGGAATCAGAGTCGGGGAATCAGAGCTGGGGAATCAGAGGCGGGGAATCAGAGTTGGGGAATCAGAGGCGGGGAATCAGATATGGGGAAATAGAGGCGGGGAATCAGATATGGGGAATCAGAGGTGGCGAATCAAAGGTGGTGAATCAGAGATGGGGAATCAGAGGCGGGGAATCAGAGGCAGGGAATCAGATGCGGGGAATCAGAGGCGGGGAATCAGAGCTGGTGAATCAGAGGCTGGGAATCAGAGGTGGGCAATCAGAGGCGGGGAATCAGATATGGGGAATCAGAGGCGGGGAATCAGAGGCGGGGAAACAGAGGCGGGGAATCAAATATAGGGAATCAGAGGTGGGGAATCAGAGGTTGTGAATCAGAGATGGGGAATCAAGGCGGGGAATCAGAGGCAGGGAATCAGACGCGGGGAAACAGAGGCGGGGAATCAGATATGGGGAATCAGAGGTGGCGAATCAAAGGCGGTGAAACAGAGATGGGGAATCAGGGCAGGGAATCAGAGGCAGGGAATCAAACACGGGGAATCAGAGCTGGGGAATCAGAGGCGGGGAATCAGAGTTGGGAATCAGAGGCGGGGAATCAGAGGCGGGGAAACAGAGGCGGGGAATCAGATATGGGGAATCAGAGGTGGGGAATCCGAGGTTGGGAATCAGAGGCAGGGAATCAGAGGTGGAAAATCAGAGGCGGGGAATCAGAGGAAGAGAATCAGATGTGCGGAATCGGAGATGGGGAATCAGAGGCAGGGAATCAGAGGCGGGGAATCAGAGGCGGGGAATCAGAGGCCGGGAATCAGATATGGGGAAACAGAGGCGGGGAATCCGAGGCGGGGAAACAGAGGCGTGGAATCAGATATGGGGAGTCAGAGGTGGGGCATCAGAGGTTGGGATTCAGAGGCAGGGAATCAGAGGCTTGGAATCAGATGCAGGGAATCAGATGCGGGGAATCAGAGGCGGGGAATCAGAGCTGGGGAATCAGAGGTGGGGAATCAGATATGGGGAATCAGAGGCGGGGACTTAGATATTGGGAAACAGAGGCTGGGAATCAGAGGCGGGGAAACCCAGGCGGGGAATCAGATATGGGGAATCAGAGATGGGGAAGCAGAGGCAGGGAATCAGAATCAGAAGCAGGGAATCAGAGGCCGGGAATCAGAGGCCGGAATCAGATGCTGGGAATCAGAGGCCTGGAATCAGAGGCGGGGAATCAGAGGCAGTGAATCCGATGCGGGGAATCAGAGGCGGGGAATCAGAGCTGGGGAATCAGAGGCGGGGTATTAGAGTGTGGGAATCAGAGGCGGGGAATCAGATATGGGGAAACAGAGGTGGGGAATCAGAGGTGGGGAATCAGAGGCGGGGAAACAGAGGCAGGGAATCAGATATGGGGAATCAGAGGTGGGGCATCAGAGGTTGTGAATCACAGATGGGGAATCAGAGGCGGGGAATCAGAGGCAGGGAATCAGACGCGGGGAATCAGAGGCGGGGATTCAGAGCTGGGGAATCAGAAGCGGGGAATCAGAGTTGGGGAATCAGAGGCGGGGAATCAGATATGGGGAATCAGAGGCAGGGAATCAGAGGCGGGGAATCAGAGGCAGGGAATCAGACGCGGGGAATCTGAGGCGGGGAATCAGAGCTGGGGAATCAGAGGTGGGGAATCAGAGTTGAGGAATCAGAGGCAGGGAATTGGATGTGCGGAATCAGAGAGGGGGAATCAGAGGTGGGGAATCAGAGGCGGTGAATCAGAGATGGGGAATCAGAGGCGGGGAATCAGAGGCAGGAAATCAGACACGGGGATTCAGAGGCTGGGAATCAGACGGGGGGAATCAAAGGCGGGGAATCAGAGCTGTGGAATCTGAGGCAGGGAATCAGAGTTGGGGATTCAGAGGCGGGGAATCAGATATGGGGAAACAGAGGCGGGGAATCAGAGGCGGGCAAACAGAGGCGGGGAATTAGATATGGGGAATCAGAGGTAGGGAATCAGAGGCGGGGAATCAGAGCTGGGGAATCAGAGGCGGGGAATCAGAGTTGGGGCATCAGAGGTGGGGAATTAGATATAGGGAAACAGAGGCGGGGAATCAGAGGCGGGGAAACAGAGGCGGGGAATCAGATATGGGGAATCAGAGGTGGGGAATCAGAGGCAGGGAATCAGATGTGCGGAATCAGAGATGGGGAATAAGAGGCAGGGAATCAGAATCAGAAGCGGGGAATCAGAGGCCGGGAATCAGAGGCCGGGAATCAGATGCTGGGAATAAGAGGCCGGGAATCAGAGGTGGGGAATCAGATATGGGGAATCAGAGGTGGCGAATCAAAGGCGGTGAATCAGAGATGGGGAATCAGAGGCGGGGAATCAGAGGCAGGGAATCAGATGCGGGGAATCAGAGGCGGGGAATCAGAGCTGGCGAATCAGAGGCTGTGAATCAGAGGTGGGCAATCAGAGGCGGGGAATCAGATATGGGGAATCAGAGGCGGGGAATCAGAGGCGGGGAAACAGAGGCGGGGAATCAAATATAGGGAATCAGAGGTGGGGAATCAGAGGTTGTGAATCAGAGATGGGGAATCAAGGCGGGGAATCAGAGGCAGGGAATCAGACGCGGGGAATCAGAGGAGGGGATTCAGAGCTGGGGAATCAGAGGCGGGGAATCAGAGTTGGGGAATCAGAGGCAGCGAATCAGATATGGGGAATCAGAGGCGGGGAATCAGAGGCGGGGAAACAGAGGCGGGGAATCAGATGTGGGGAATCAGAGGTGGGGAATCAGGGGCAGGGAATCGGTGGCAGGGAATCAGAGGCGGGGAATCAGAGGCGGGAAATCAAAGGCAGGGAATCAGACACGGGGAATCAGAGGCAGGGAATCAGAGATGGGGAATCAGAGGCGGGGAATCAGAGGCAGGGAATCGGATGCCGGGAATCAGAGTCGGGGAATCAGAGCTGGGGAATCAGAGGCGGGGAATCAGAGGCAGGGAATCAGATGTGCGGAATCAGAGATGGGGAATCAGAGGCAGGGAATCAGAATCAGAAGCAGGGAATCAGAGGCCGGGAATCAGAGGCCGGAATCAGATGATGGGAATCAGAGGCCTGGAATCAGAGGCGGGGAATCAGAGGCAGGGAATCAGATGCGGGGAATCAGAGGCGGGGAATGAGAGCTGGGGAATCAGAGGCGGGGTATTAGAGTTGGGGAATCAGAGGCGGGGAATCAGATATGGGGAAACAGAGGTAGGGAATCAGAGGCGGGGAAACAGAGGCAGGGAATCAGATATGGGGAATCAGAGGCGGGGAATCAGAGGTGGGGAAACATAGGCAGGGAATCGGATGTGCGGAATCAGAGATGGGGAATCAGAGGCCGGGAATCAGAGGTGGTGAATCAGAGATGGGGAATCAGAGGCGGGGAATCAGAGGCAGGGTATCAGACGCGGGGAATCAGAGGTGGGCAATCAGAGGCGGGGAATCAGATATGGGGAATCAGAGGCGGGGAATCAGAGGCGGGGAAACAGAGGCGGGGAATCAGATATGGGGAATCAGAGGTGGGGCATCAGAGGTTGTGAATCACAGATGGGGAATCAGAGGCGGGGAATCAGAGGCAGGGAATCAGACGCGGGGAATCAGAGGCGGGGATTCAGAGCTGGGGAATCAGAAGCGGGGAATCAGAGTTGGGGAATCAGAGGCGGGGAATCAGATATGGGGAATCAGAGGAAGGTAATCAGAGGTGGGGAATCAGAGGCAGGGAATCAGACGCGGGGAATCTGAGGCGGGGAATCAGAGCTGGGGTATCAGAGGTGGGGAATCAGAGTTGGGGAATCAGAGGCAGGGAATTGGATGTGCGGAATCAGAGATGGGGAATCAGAGGTGGGGAATCAGAGGCGGTGAATCAGAGATGGGGAATCAGTGGCGGGGAATCAGAGGCAGGAAATCAGACACGGGGATTCAGAGGCTGGGAATCAGAGGCAGGGAATCAGACGCGGGGAATCTGAGGCGGGGAATCAGAGCTGGGGAATCTGAGGCAGGGAATCAGAGTTGGGGATTCAGAGGCGGGGAATCAGATATGGGGAAACAGAGGCGGGGAATCAGAGGCGGGCAAACAGAGGCGGGGAATTAGATATGGGGAATCAGAGGTAGGGAATCAGAGGTGGTGAATCAGTGATGGGGAATCACAGGCGGGGAATCAGAGGCAGGGAATAGAACGCGGGGAATCAGAGGCAGGGAATCAGAGCTGGGGAATCAGAGGCTGGGAATCATAGTTGGGAATCAGAGGCGGGAATCAGATATGGGGAAACAGAGGCGGGGAATCAGAGGCGGGGAAACAGAGGCGGGGAATCAGATATGGGGAATCGGATGCAGGGAATCAGAGGCGGGGAATCAGAGCTGGGGAATCAGAGGCGGGGAATCAGAGTTGGGGCATCAGAGGTGGGGAATTAGATATAGGGAAACAGAGGCGGGGAATCAGAGGCGGGGAAACAGAGGCGGGGAATCAGATATGGGGAATCAGAGGTGGGGAATCAGAGGCAGGGAATCAGATGTGCGGAATCAGAGATGGGGAATCAGAGGCAGGGAATCAGAAGCGGGGAATCAGAGGCCGGGAATCAGAGGCCGGGAATCAGAGGAGGGGAATCAGAGTCCGGGAATCAGAGATGGGGATTCAGAGGCGGGGAATGAGATATGGAGAATCAGAGGCGGGGAATCAGAGGCGGGGAAACAGAGGTGGGGAATCAGATATGGGGAATCAGAGGTGGCGAATCAAAGGTGGTGAATCAGAGATGGGGAATCAGAGGCGGGGAATCAGAGGCAGGGAATCAGATGCGGGGAATCAGAGGCGGGGAATCAGAGCTGGCGAATCAGAGGCTGGGAATCAGAGGTGGGCAATCAGAGGCGGGGAATCAGATATGGGGAATCAGAGGCGGGGAATCAGAGGCGGGGAAACAGAGGCGGGGAATCAAATATAGGGAATCAGAGGTGGGGAATCAGAGGTTGTGAATCAGAGATGGGGAATCAAGGCGGGGAATCAGAGGCAGGGAATCAGACGCGGGGAAACAGAGGCGGGGATTCAGAGCTGGGGAATCAGAGGCGGGGAATCAGAGTTGGGGAATCAGAGGCAGGGAATCAGATATGGGGAATCAGAGGTGGGGAATCAGAGGCAGGGAATCAGATGTGCGGAATTAGAGATGGGGAATCAGAGGCAGGGAATCAGAATCAGAAGAAGGGAATCAGAGGCCGGGAATCAGAGGCCGGAATCAGATGCTGGGAATCAGAGGCCTGGAATCAGAGGCGGGGAATCAGAGGCAGGGAATCAGATGCGGGGAATCAGACGCGGGGAATCAGAGCTGGGGAATCAGAGGCGGGGTATTAGAGTTGGGGAATCAGAGGCGGGGAATCAGATATGGGGAAACAGAGGTGGGGAATCAGAGGCGGGGAAACAGAGGCAGGGAATCAGATATGGGGAATCAGAGGTGGGGCATCAGAGGTTGTGAATCACAGATGGGGAATCAGAGGCGGGGAATCAGAGGCAGGGAATCAGACGCGGGGAATCAGAGGCGGGGATTCAGAGCTGGGGAATCAGAAGCGGGGAATAAGAGTTGGGGAATCAGAGGCGGGGAATCAGATATGGGGAATCAGAGGCAGGGAATCAGAGGCGGGGAATCAGAGGCAGGGAATCAGACGCGGGGAATCTGAGGCGGGGAATCAGAGCTGGGGAATCAGAGGTGGGGAATCAGAGTTGAGGAATCAGAGGCAGGGAATTGGATGTGCGGAATCAGAGAGGGGGAATCAGAGGTGGGGAATCAGAGGCGGTGAATCAGAGATGGGGAATCAGAGGCGGGGAATCAGAGGCAGGAAATCAGACACGGGGATTCAGAGGCTGGGAATCAGACGGGGGGAATCAAAGGCGGGGAATCAGAGCTGGGGAATCTGAGGCAGGGAATCAGAGTTGGGGATTCAGAGGCGGGGAATCAGATATGGGGAAACAGAGGCGGGGAATCAGAGGCGGGAAAACAGAGGCGGGGAATTAGATATGGGGAATCAGAGGTAGGGAATCAGAGGCGGGGAATCAGAGCTGGGGAATCAGAGGCGGGGAATCAGAGTTGGGGCATCAGAGGTGGGGAATTAGATATAGGGAAACAGAGGCGGGGAATCAGAGGCGGGGAAACAGAGGCGGGGAATCAGATATGGGGAATCAGAGGTGGGGAATCAGAGGCAGGGAATCAGATGTGCGGAATCAGAGATGGGGAATAAGAGGCAGGGAATCAGAATCAGAAGCGGGGAATCAGAGGCCGGGAATCAGAGGCCGGGAATCAGATGCTGGGAATAAGAGGCCGGGAATCAGAGGTGGGGAATCAGATATGGGGAATCAGAGGTGGCGAATCAAAGGCGGTGAATCAGAGATGGGGAATCAGAGGCGGGGAATCAGAGGCAGGGAATCAGATGCGGGGAATCAGAGGCGGGGAATCATAGCTGGCGAATCAGAGGCTGTGAATCAGAGGTGGGCAATCAGAGGCGGGGAATCAGATATGGGGAATCAGAGGCGGGGAATCAGAGGCGGGGAAACAGAGGCGGGGAATCAAATATAGGGAATCAGAGGTGGGGAATCAGAGGTTGTGAATCAGAGATGGGGAATCAAGGCGGGGAATCAGAGGCAGGGAATCAGACGCGGGGAATCAGAGGAGGGGATTCAGAGCTGGGGAATCAGAGGCGGGGAATCAGAGTTGGGGAATCAGAGGCAGCGAATCAGATATGGGGAATCAGAGGCGGGGAATCAGAGGCGGGGAAACAGAGGCGGGGAATCAGATGTGGGGAATCAGAGGTGGGGAATCAGGGGCAGGGAATCGGTGGCAGGGAATCAGAGGCGGGGAATCAGAGGCGGGGAATCAAAGGCAGGGAATCAGACACGGGGAATCAGAGGCTGGGAATCAGAGATGGGGAATCAGAGGCGGGGAATCAGAGGCAGGGAATCGGATGCCGGGAATCAGAGTCGGGGAATCAGAGCTGGGGAATCAGAGGCGGGGAATCAGAGTTGGGGAATCAGAGGCGGGGAATCAGATATGGGGAAATAGAGGTGGGGAATCAGATATGGGGAATCAGAGGTGGCGAATCAAAGGTGGTGAATCAGAGATGGGGAATCAGAGGCGGGGAATCAGAGGCAGGGAATCAGATGCGGGGAATCAGAGGCGGGGAATCAGAGCTGGCGAATCAGAGGCTGGGAATCAGAGGTGGGCAATCAGAGGCGGGGAATCAGATATGGGGAATCAGAGGCGGGGAATCAGAGGCGGGGAAACAGAGGCGGGGAATCAAATATAGGGAATCAGAGGTGGGGAATCAGAGGTTGTGAATCAGAGATGGGGAATCAAGGCGGGGAATCAGAGGCAGGGAATCAGACGCGGGGAAACAGAGGCGGGGATTCAGAGCTGGGGAATCAGAGGCGGGGAATCAGAGTTGGGGAATCAGAGGCAGGGAATCAGATATGGGGAATCAGAGGTGGGGAATCAGAGGCAGGGAATCAGATGTGCGGAATTAGAGATGGGGAATCAGAGGCAGGGAATCAGAATCAGAAGAAGGGAATCAGAGGCCGGGAATCAGAGGCCGGAATCAGATGCTGGGAATCAGAGGCCTGGAATCAGAGGCGGGGAATCAGAGGCAGGGAATCAGATGCGGGGAATCAGACGCGGGGAATCAGAGCTGGGGAATCAGAGGCGGGGTATTAGAGTTGGGGAATCAGAGGCGGGGAATCAGATATGGGGAAACAGAGGTGGGGAATCAGAGGCGGGGAAACAGAGGCAGGGAATCAGATATGGGGAATCAGAGGTGGGGCATCAGAGGTTGTGAATCACAGATGGGGAATCAGAGGCGGGGAATCAGAGGCAGGGAATCAGACGCGGGGAATCAGAGGCGGGGATTCAGAGCTGGGGAATCAGAAGCGGGGAATAAGAGTTGGGGAATCAGAGGCGGGGAATCAGATATGGGGAATCAGAGGCAGGGAATCAGAGGCGGGGAATCAGAGGCAGGGAATCAGACGCGGGGAATCTGAGGCGGGGAATCAGAGCTGGGGAATCAGAGGTGGGGAATCAGAGTTGAGGAATCAGAGGCAGGGAATTGGATGTGCGGAATCAGAGAGGGGGAATCAGAGGTGGGGAATCAGAGGCGGTGAATCAGAGATGGGGAATCAGAGGCGGGGAATCAGAGGCAGGAAATCAGACACGGGGATTCAGAGGCTGGGAATCAGACGGGGGGAATCAAAGGCGGGGAATCAGAGCTGGGGAATCTGAGGCAGGGAATCAGAGTTGGGGATTCAGAGGCGGGGAATCAGATATGGGGAAACAGAGGCGGGGAATCAGAGGCGGGCAAACAGAGGCGGGGAATTAGATATGGGGAATCAGAGGTAGGGAATCAGAGGCGGGGAATCAGAGCTGGGGAATCAGAGGCGGGGAATCAGAGTTGGGGCATCAGAGGTGGGGAATTAGATATAGGGAAACAGAGGCGGGGAATCAGAGGCGGGGAAACAGAGGCGGGGAATCAGATATGGGGAATCAGAGGTGGGGAATCAGAGGCAGGGAATCAGATGTGCGGAATCAGAGATGGGGAATAAGAGGCAGGGAATCAGAATCAGAAGCGGGGAATCAGAGGCCGGGAATCAGAGGCCGGGAATCAGATGCTGGGAATAAGAGGCCGGGAATCAGAGGTGGGGAATCAGATATGGGGAATCAGAGGTGGCGAATCAAAGGCGGTGAATCAGAGATGGGGAATCAGAGGCGGGGAATCAGAGGCAGGGAATCAGATGCGGGGAATCAGAGGCGGGGAATCAGAGCTGGCGAATCAGAGGCTGTGAATCAGAGGTGGGCAATCAGAGGCGGGGAATCAGATATGGGGAATCAGAGGCGGGGAATCAGAGGCGGGGAAACAGAGGCGGGGAATCAAATATAGGGAATCAGAGGTGGGGAATCAGAGGTTGTGAATCAGAGATGGGGAATCAAGGCGGGGAATCAGAGGCAGGGAATCAGACGCGGGGAATCAGAGGAGGGGATTCAGAGCTGGGGAATCAGAGGCGGGGAATCAGAGTTGGGGAATCAGAGGCAGTGAATCAGATATGGGGAATCAGAGGCGGGGAATCAGAGGCGGGGAAACAGAGGCGGGGAATCAGATGTGGGGAATCAGAGGT
Organism: Narcine bancroftii; assembly: GCF_036971445.1. Taxonomy (NCBI): domain Eukaryota; kingdom Metazoa; phylum Chordata; class Chondrichthyes; order Torpediniformes; family Narcinidae; genus Narcine; species Narcine bancroftii. The sequence goes on from NW_027211883.1 coordinate 4,045,231, forward strand.
GGGGAATCAGGGGCAGGGAATCGGTGGCAGGGAATCAGAGGCGGGGAATCAGAGGCGGGGAATCAAAGGCAGGGAATCAGACACGGGGAATCAGAGGCGGGGAATCAGAGATGGGGAATCAGAGGCGGGGAATCAGAGGCAGGGAATCGGATGCCGGGAATCAGAGTCGGGGAATCAGAGCTGGGGAATCAGAGGCGGGGAATCAGAGTTGGGGAATCAGAGGCGGGGAATCAGATATGGGGAAATAGAGGCGGGGAATCAGATATGGGGAATCAGAGGTGTGGAATCAGAGGTTGGGAATCAGAGGCAGGGAATCAGAGTCGGGGAAACAGAGGCGGGGAATCAGATATGGGGAATCAGAGGTGGCGAATCAAAGGCGGTGAAACAGAGATGGGGAATCAGGGCAGGGAATCAGAGGCAGGGAATCAAACACGGGGAATCAGAGCTGGGGAATCAGAGGTTGTGAATCAGAGATGGGGAATCAAGGCGGGGAATCAGAGGCAGGGAATCAGACGCGGGGAATCAGAGGAGGGGATTCAGAGCTGGGGAATCAGAGGCGGGGAATCAGAGTTGGGGAATCAGAGGCAGCGAATCAGATATGGGGAATCAGAGGCGGGGAATCAGAGGCGGGGAAACAGAGGCGGGGAATCAGATGTGGGGAATCAGAGGTGGGGAATCAGGGGCAGGGAATCGGTGGCAGGGAATCAGAGGCGGGGAATCAGAGGCGGGGAATCAAAGGCAGGGAATCAGACACGGGGAATCAGAGGCTGGGAATCAGAGATGGGGAATCAGAGGCGGGGAATCAGAGGCAGGGAATCGGATGCCGGGAATCAGAGTCGGGGAATCAGAGCTGGGGAATCAGAGGCGGGGAATCAGAGTTGGGGAATCAGAGGCGGGGAATCAGATATGGGGAAATAGAGGTGGGGAATCAGATATGGGGAATCAGAGGTGGCGAATCAAAGGTGGTGAATCAGAGATGGGGAATCAGAGGCGGGGAATCAGAGGCAGGGAATCAGATGCGGGGAATCAGAGGCGGGGAATCAGAGCTGGCGAATCAGAGGCTGGGAATCAGAGGTGGGCAATCAGAGGCGGGGAATCAGATATGGGGAATCAGAGGCGGGGAATCAGAGGCGGGGAAACAGAGGCGGGGAATCAAATATAGGGAATCAGAGGTGGGGAATCAGAGGTTGTGAATCAGAGATGGGGAATCAAGGCGGGGAATCAGAGGCAGGGAATCAGACGCGGGGAAACAGAGGCGGGGATTCAGAGCTGGGGAATCAGAGGCGGGGAATCAGAGTTGGGGAATCAGAGGCAGGGAATCAGATATGGGGAATCAGAGGTGGGGAATCAGAGGCAGGGAATCAGATGTGCGGAATTAGAGATGGGGAATCAGAGGCAGGGAATCAGAATCAGAAGAAGGGAATCAGAGGCCGGGAATCAGAGGCCGGAATCAGATGCTGGGAATCAGAGGCCTGGAATCAGAGGCGGGGAATCAGAGGCAGGGAATCAGATGCGGGGAATCAGACGCGGGGAATCAGAGCTGGGGAATCAGAGGCGGGGTATTAGAGTTGGGGAATCAGAGGCGGGGAATCAGATATGGGGAAACAGAGGTGGGGAATCAGAGGCGGGGAAACAGAGGCAGGGAATCAGATATGGGTAATCAGAGGTGGGGCATCAGAGGTTGTGAATCACAGATGGGGAATCAGAGGCGGGGAATCAGAGGCAGGGAATCAGACGCGGGGAATCAGAGGCGGGGATTCAGAGCTGGGGAATCAGAAGCGGGGAATAAGAGTTGGGGAATCAGAGGCGGGGAATCAGATATGGGGAATCAGAGGCAGGGAATCAGAGGCGGGGAATCAGAGGCAGGGAATCAGACGCGGGGAATCTGAGGCGGGGAATCAGAGCTGGGGAATCAGAGGTGGGGAATCAGAGTTGAGGAATCAGAGGCAGGGAATTGGATGTGCGGAATCAGAGAGGGGGAATCAGAGGTGGGGAATCAGAGGCGGTGAATCAGAGATGGGGAATCAGAGGCGGGGAATCAGAGGCAGGAAATCAGACACGGGGATTCAGAGGCTGGGAATCAGACGGGGGGAATCAAAGGCGGGGAATCAGAGCTGGGGAATCTGAGGCAGGGAATCAGAGTTGGGGATTCAGAGGCGGGGAATCAGATATGGGGAAACAGAGGCGGGGAATCAGAGGCGGGCAAACAGAGGCGGGGAATTAGATATGGGGAATCAGAGGTAGGGAATCAGAGGCGGGGAATCAGAGCTGGGGAATCAGAGGCGGGGAATCAGAGTTGGGGCATCAGAGGTGGGGAATTAGATATAGGGAAACAGAGGCGGGGAATCAGAGGCGGGGAAACAGAGGCGGGGAATCAGATATGGGGAATCAGAGGTGGGGAATCAGAGGCAGGGAATCAGATGTGCGGAATCAGAGATGGGGAATAAGAGGCAGGGAATCAGAATCAGAAGCGGGGAATCAGAGGCCGGGAATCAGAGGCCGGGAATCAGATGCTGGGAATAAGAGGCCGGGAATCAGAGGTGGGGAATCAGATATGGGGAATCAGAGGTGGCGAATCAAAGGCGGTGAATCAGAGATGGGGAATCAGAGGCGGGGAATCAGAGGCAGGGAATCAGATGCGGGGAATCAGAGGCGGGGAATCAGAGCTGGCGAATCAGAGGCTGTGAATCAGAGGTGGGCAATCAGAGGCGGGGAATCAGATATGGGGAATCAGAGGCGGGGAATCAGAGGCGGGGAAACAGAGGCGGGGAATCAAATATAGGGAATCAGAGGTGGGGAATCAGAGGTTGTGAATCAGAGATGGGGAATCAAGGCGGGGAATCAGAGGCAGGGAATCAGACGCGGGGAATCAGAGGAGGGGATTCAGAGCTGGGGAATCAGAGGCGGGGAATCAGAGTTGGGGAATCAGAGGCAGTGAATCAGATATGGGGAATCAGAGGCGGGGAATCAGAGGCGGGGAAACAGAGGCGGGGAATCAGATGTGGGGAATCAGAGGTGGGGAATCAGGGGCAGGGAATCGGTGGCAGGGAATCAGAGGCGGGGAATCAGAGGCGGGGAATCAAAGGCAGGGAATCAGACACGGGGAATCAGAGGCGGGGAATCAGAGATGGGGAATCAGAGGCGGGGAATCAGAGGCAGGGAATCGGATGCCGGGAATCAGAGTCGGGGAATCAGAGCTGGGGAATCAGAGGCGGGGAATCAGAGTTGGGGAATCAGAGGCGGGGAATCAGATATGGGGAAATAGAGGCGGGGAATCAGATATGGGGAATCAGAGGTGTGGAATCAGAGGTTGGGAATCAGAGGCAGGGAATCAGAGTCGGGGAAACAGAGGCGGGGAATCAGATATGGGGAATCAGAGGTGGCGAATCAAAGGCGGTGAAACAGAGATGGGGAATCAGGGCAGGGAATCAGAGGCAGGGAATCAAACACGGGGAATCAGAGCTGGGGAATCAGAGGCGGGGAATCAGAGTTGGGAATCAGAGGCGGGGAATCAGAGGCGGGGAAACAGAGGCGGGGAATCAGATATGGGGAATCAGAGGTGGGGAATCCGAGGTTGGGAATCAGAGGCAGGGAATCAGAGGTGGAAAATCAGAGGCGGGGAATCAGAGGAAGAGAATCAGATGTGCGGAATCGGAGATGGGGAATCAGAGGCAGGGAATCAGAGGCGGGGAATCAGAGGCGGGGAATCAGAGGCCGGGAATCAGATATGGGGAAACAGAGGCGGGGAATCCGAGGCGGGGAAACAGAGGCGGGGAATCAGATATGGGGAGTCAGAGGTGGGGCATCAGAGGTTGGGATTCAGAGGCAGGGAATCAGAGGCTTGGAATCAGATGCAGGGAATCAGATGCGGGGAATCAGAGGCGGGGAATCAGAGCTGGGGAATCAGAGGTGGGGAATCAGATATGGGGAATCAGAGGCGGGGACTTAGATATTGGGAAACAGAGGCTGGGAATCAGAGGCGGGGAAACCCAGGCGGGGAATCAGATATGGGGAATCAGAGATGGGGAAGCAGAGGCAGGGAATCAGAATCAGAAGCAGGGAATCAGAGGCCGGGAATCAGAGGCCGGAATCAGATGCTGGGAATCAGAGGCCTGGAATCAGAGGCGGGGAATCAGAGGCAGTGAATCCGATGCGGGGAATCAGAGGCGGGGAATCAGAGCTGGGGAATCAGAGGCGGGGTATTAGAGTGTGGGAATCAGAGGCGGGGAATCAGATATGGGGAAACAGAGGTGGGGAATCAGAGGTGGGGAAACAGAGGCAGGGAATCAGATATGGGGAATCAGAGGCGGGGAATCAGAGGTGGGGAATCATAGGCAGGGAATCGGATGTGCGGAATCAGAGATGGGGAATCAGAGGCTGGGAATCAGAGGTGGTGAATCAGAGATGGGGAATCAGAGGCAGGGAATTGGATGTGCGGAATCAGAGATGGGGAATCAGAGGTGGGGAATCAGAGGCGGTGAATCAGAGATGGGGAATCAGTGGCGGGGAATCAGAGGCAGGAAATCAGACACGGGGATTCAGAGGCTGGGAATCAGAGGCAGGGAATCAGACGCGGGGAATCTGAGGCGGGGAATCAGAGCTGGGGAATCTGAGGCAGGGAATCAGAGTTGGGGATTCAGAGGCGGGGAATCAGATATGGGGAAACAGAGGCGGGGAATCAGAGGCGGGCAAACAGAGGCGGGGAATTAGATATGGGGAATCAGAGGTAGGGAATCAGAGGTGGTGAATCAGTGATGGGGAATCACAGGCGGGGAATCAGAGGCAGGGAATAGAACGCGGGTAATCAGAGGCAGGGAATCAGAGCTGGGGAATCAGAGGCGGGGAATCATAGTTGGGAATCAGAGGCGGGAATCAGATATGGGGAAACAGAGGCGGGGAATCAGAGGCGGGGAAACAGAGGCGGGGAATCAGATATGGGGAATCGGATGCAGGGAATCAGAGGCGGGGAATCAGAGCTGGGGAATCAGAGGCGGGGAATCAGAGTTGGGGCATCAGAGGTGGGGAATTAGATATAGGGAAACAGAGGCGGGGAATCAGAGGCGGGGAAACAGAGGCGGGGAATCAGATATGGGGAATCAGAGGTGGGGAATCAGAGGCAGGGAATCAGATGTGCGGAATCAGAGATGGGGAATCAGAGGCAGGGAATCAGAAGCGGGGAATCAGAGGCCGGGAATCAGAGGCCGGGAATCAGAGGAGGGGAATCAGAGTCCGGGAATCAGAGATGGGGATTCAGAGGCGGGGAATGAGATATGGAGAATCAGAGGCGGGGAATCAGAGGCGGGGAAACAGAGGTGGGGAATCAGATATGGGGAATCAGAGGTGGCGAATCAAAGGTGGTGAATCAGAGATGGGGAATCAGAGGCGGGGAATCAGAGGCAGGGAATCAGATGCGGGGAATCAGAGGCGGGGAATCAGAGCTGGCGAATCAGAGGCTGGGAATCAGAGGTGGGCAATCAGAGGCGGGGAATCAGATATGGGGAATCAGAGGCGGGGAATCAGAGGCGGGGAAACAGAGGCGGGGAATCAAATATAGGGAATCAGAGGTGGGGAATCAGAGGTTGTGAATCAGAGATGGGGAATCAAGGCGGGGAATCAGAGGCAGGGAATCAGACGCGGGGAAGCAGAGGCGGGGATTCAGAGCTGGGGAATCAGAGGCGGGGAATCAGAGTTGGGGAATCAGAGGCAGGGAATCAGATATGGGGAATCAGAGGTGGGGAATCAGAGGCAGGGAATCAGATGTGCGGAATTAGAGATGGGGAATCAGAGGCAGGGAATCAGAATCAGAAGAAGGGAATCAGAGGCCGGGAATCAGAGGCCGGAATCAGATGCTGGGAATCAGAGGCCTGGAATCAGAGGCGGGGAATCAGAGGCAGGGAATCAGATGCGGGGAATCAGACGCGGGGAATCAGAGCTGGGGAATCAGAGGCGGGGTATTAGAGTTGGGGAATCAGAGGCGGGGAATCAGATATGGGGAAACAGAGGTGGGGAATCAGAGGCGGGGAAACAGAGGCAGGGAATCAGATATGGGGAATCAGAGGTGGGGCATCAGAGGTTGTGAATCACAGATGGGGAATCAGAGGCGGGGAATCAGAGGCAGGGAATCAGACGCGGGGAATCAGAGGCGGGGATTCAGAGCTGGGGAATCAGAAGCGGGGAATAAGAGTTGGGGAATCAGAGGCGGGGAATCAGATATGGGGAATCAGAGGCAGGGAATCAGAGGCGGGGAATCAGAGGCAGGGAATCAGACGCGGGGAATCTGAGGCGGGGAATCAGAGCTGGGGAATCAGAGGTGGGGAATCAGAGTTGAGGAATCAGAGGCAGGGAATTGGATGTGCGGAATCAGAGAGGGGGAATCAGAGGTGGGGAATCAGAGGCGGTGAATCAGAGATGGGGAATCAGAGGCGGGGAATCAGAGGCAGGAAATCAGACACGGGGATTCAGAGGCTGGGAATCAGACGGGGGGAATCAAAGGCGGGGAATCAGAGCTGGGGAATCTGAGGCAGGGAATCAGAGTTGGGGATTCAGAGGCGGGGAATCAGATATGGAGAAACAGAGGCGGGGAATCAGAGGCGGGCAAACAGAGGCGGGGAATTAGATATGGGGAATCAGAGGTAGGGAATCAGAGGCGGGGAATCAGAGCTGGGGAATCAGAGGCGGGGAATCAGAGTTGGGGCATCAGAGGTGGGGAATTAGATATAGGGAAACAGAGGCGGGGAATCAGAGGCGGGGAAACAGAGGCGGGGAATCAGATATGGGGAATCAGAGGTGGGGAATCAGAGGCAGGGAATCAGATGTGCGGAATCAGAGATGGGGAATAAGAGGCAGGGAATCAGAATCAGAAGCGGGGAATCAGAGGCCGGGAATCAGAGGCCGGGAATCAGATGCTGGGAATAAGAGGCCGGGAATCAGAGGTGGGGAATCAGATATGGGGAATCAGAGGTGGCGAATCAAAGGCGGTGAATCAGAAATGGGGAATCAGAGGCGGGGAATCAGAGGCAGGGAATCAGATGCGGGGAATCAGAGGCGGGGAATCAGAGCTGGCGAATCAGAGGCTGTGAATCAGAGGTGGGCAATCAGAGGCGGGGAATCAGATATGGGGAATCAGAGGCGGGGAATCAGAGGCGGGGAAACAGAGGCGGGGAATCAAATATAGGGAATCAGAGGTGGGGAATCAGAGGTTGTGAATCAGAGATGGGGAATCAAGGCGGGGAATCAGAGGCAGGGAATCAGACGCGGGGAATCAGAGGAGGGGATTCAGAGCTGGGGAATCAGAGGCGGGGAATCAGAGTTGGGGAATCAGAGGCAGCGAATCAGATATGGGGAATCAGAGGCGGGGAATCAGAGGCGGGGAAACAGAGGCGGGGAATCAGATGTGGGGAATCAGAGGTGGGGAATCAGGGGCAGGGAATCGGTGGCAGGGAATCAGAGGCGGGGAATCAGAGGCGGGGAATCAAAGGCAGGGAATCAGACACGGGGAATCAGAGGCGGGGAATCAGAGATGGGGAATCAGAGGCGGGGAATCAGAGGCAGGGAATCGGATGCCGGGAATCAGAGTCGGGGAATCAGAGCTGGGGAATCAGAGGCGGGGAATCAGAGTTGGGGAATCAGAGGCGGGGAATCAGATATGGGGAAATAGAGGCGGGGAATCAGATATGGGGAATCAGAGGTGGCGAATCAAAGGTGGTGAATCAGAGATGGGGAATCAGAGGCGGGGAATCAGAGGCAGGGAATCAGATGCGGGGAATCAGAGGCGGGGAATCAGAGCTGGCGAATCAGAGGCTGGGAATCAGAGGTGGGCAATCAGAGGCGGGGAATCAGATATGGGGAATCAGAGGCGGGGAATCAGAGGCGGGGAAACAGAGGCGGGGAATCAAATATAGGGAATCAGAGGTGGGGAATCAGAGGTTGTGAATCAGAGATGGGGAATCAAGGCGGGGAATCAGAGGCAGGGAATCAGACGCGGGGAAACAGAGGCGGGGATTCAGAGCTGGGGAATCAGAGGCGGGGAATCAGAGTTGGGGAATCAGAGGCAGGGAATCAGATATGGGGAATCAGAGGTGGGGAATCAGAGGCAGGGAATCAGATGTGCGGAATTAGAGATGGGGAATCAGAGGCAGGGAATCAGAATCAGAAGAAGGGAATCAGAGGCCGGGAATCAGAGGCCGGAATCAGATGCTGGGAATCAGAGGCCTGGAATCAGAGGCGGGGAATCAGAGGCAGGGAATCAGATGCGGGGAATCAGACGCGGGGAATCAGAGCTGGGGAATCAGAGGCGGGGTATTAGAGTTGGGGAATCAGAGGCGGGGAATCAGATATGGGGAAACAGAGGTGGGGAATCAGAGGCGGGGAAACAGAGGCAGGGAATCAGATATGGGGAATCAGAGGTGGGGCATCAGAGGTTGTGAATCACAGATGGGGAATCAGAGGCGGGGAATCAGAGGCAGGGAATCAGACGCGGGGAATCAGAGGCGGGGATTCAGAGCTGGGGAATCAGAAGCGGGGAATAAGAGTTGGGGAATCAGAGGCGGGGAATCAGATATGGGGAATCAGAGGCAGGGAATCAGAGGCGGGGAATCAGAGGCAGGGAATCAGACGCGGGGAATCTGAGGCGGGGAATCAGAGCTGGGGAATCAGAGGTGGGGAATCAGAGTTGAGGAATCAGAGGCAGGGAATTGGATGTGCGGAATCAGAGAGGGGGAATCAGAGGTGGGGAATCAGAGGCGGTGAATCAGAGATGGGGAATCAGAGGCGGGGAATCAGAGGCAGGAAATCAGACACGGGGATTCAGAGGCTGGGAATCAGACGGGGGGAATCAAAGGCGGGGAATCAGAGCTGGGGAATCTGAGGCAGGGAATCAGAGTTGGGGATTCAGAGGCGGGGAATCAGATATGGGGAAACAGAGGCGGGGAATCAGAGGCGGGCAAACAGAGGCGGGGAATTAGATATGGGGAATCAGAGGTAGGGAATCAGAGGCGGGGAATCAGAGCTGGGGAATCAGAGGCGGGGAATCAGAGTTGGGGCATCAGAGGTGGGGAATTAGATATAGGGAAACAGAGGCGGGGAATCAGAGGCGGGGAAACAGAGGCGGGGAATCAGATATGGGGAATCAGAGGTGGGGAATCAGAGGCAGGGAATCAGATGTGCGGAATCAGAGATGGGGAATAAGAGGCAGGGAATCAGAATCAGAAGCGGGGAATCAGAGGCCGGGAATCAGAGGCCGGGAATCAGATGCTGGGAATAAGAGGCCGGGAATCAGAGGTGGGGAATCAGATATGGGGAATCAGAGGTGGCGAATCAAAGGCGGTGAATCAGAGATGGGGAATCAGAGGCGGGGAATCAGAGGCAGGGAATCAGATGCGGGGAATCAGAGGCGGGGAATCAGAGCTGGCGAATCAGAGGCTGTGAATCAGAGGTGGGCAATCAGAGGCGGGGAATCAGATATGGGGAATCAGAGGCGGGGAATCAGAGGCGGGGAAACAGAGGCGGGGAATCAAATATAGGGAATCAGAGGTGGGGAATCAGAGGTTGTGAATCAGAGATGGGGAATCAAGGCGGGGAATCAGAGGCAGGGAATCAGACGCGGGGAATCAGAGGAGGGGATTCAGAGCTGGGGAATCAGAGGCGGGGAATCAGAGTTGGGGAATCAGAGGCAGCGAATCAGATATGGGGAATCAGAGGCGGGGAATCAGAGGCGGGGAAACAGAGGCGGGGAATCAGATGTGGGGAATCAGAGGTGGGGAATCAGGGGCAGGGAATCGGTGGCAGGGAATCAGAGGCGGGGAATCAGAGGCGGGGAATCAAAGGCAGGGAATCAGACACGGGGAATCAGAGGCGGGGAATCAGAGATGGGGAATCAGAGGCGGGGAATCAGAGGCAGGGAATCGGATGCCGGATATCAGAGTCGGGGAATCAGAGCTGGGGAATCAGAGGTGGGGAATCAGAGTTGGGGAATCAGAGGCGGGGAATCAGATATGGGGAAATAGAGGCGGGGAATCAGATATGGGGAATCAGAGGTGTGGAATCAGAGGTTGGGAATCAGAGGCAGGGAATCAGAGTCGGGGAAACAGAGGCGGGGAATCAGATATGGGGAATCAGAGGTGGCGAATCAAAGGCGGTGAAACAGAGATGGGGAATCAGGGCAGGGAATCAGAGGCAGGGAATCAAACACGGGGAATCAGAGCTGGGGAATCAGAGGCGGGGAATCAGAGTTGGGAATCAGAGGCGGGGAATCAGAGGCGGGGAAACAGAGGCGGGGAATCAGATATGGGGAATCAGAGGTGGGGAATCCGAGGTTGGGAATCAGAGGCAGGGAATCAGAGGTGGAAAATCAGAGGCGGGGAATCAGAGGAAGAGAATCAGATGTGCGGAATCGGAGATGGGGAATCAGAGGCAGGGAATCAGAGGCGGGGAATCAGAGGCGGGGAATCAGAGGCCGGGAATCAGATATGGGGAAACAGAGGCGGGGAATCCGAGGCGGGGAAACAGAGGCGGGGAATCAGATATGGGGAGTCAGAGGTGGGGCATCAGAGGTTGGGATTCAGAGGCAGGGAATCAGAGGCTTGGAATCAGATGCAGGGAATCAGATGCGGGGAATCAGAGGCGGGGAATCAGAGCTGGGGAATCAGAGGTGGGGAATCAGATATGGGGAATCAGAGGCGGGGACTTAGATATTGGGAAACAGAGGCTGGGAATCAGAGGCGGGGAAACCCAGGCGGGGAATCAGATATGGGGAATCAGAGATGGGGAAGCAGAGGCAGGGAATCAGAATCAGAAGCAGGGAATCAGAGGCCGGGAATCAGAGGCCGGAATCAGATGCTGGGAATCAGAGGCCTGGAATCAGAGGCGGGGAATCAGAGGCAGTGAATCCGATGCGGGGAATCAGAGGCGGGGAATCAGAGCTGGGGAATCAGAGGCGGGGTATTAGAGTGTGGGAATCAGAGGCGGGGAATCAGATATGGGGAAACAGAGGTGGGGAATCAGAGGTGGGGAAACAGAGGCAGGGAATCAGATATGGGGAATCAGAGGCGGGGAATCAGAGGTGGGGAATCATAGGCAGGGAATCGGATGTGCGGAATCAGAGATGGGGAATCAGAGGCTGGGAATCAGAGGTGGTGAATCAGAGATGGGGAATCAGAGGCGGGGAATCAGAGGCAGGGAATCAGACGCGGGGAATCAGAGGTGGGCAATCAGAGGCGGGGAATCAGATATGGGGAATCAGAGGCGGAGAATCAGAGGCGGGGAAACAGAGGCGGGGAATCAGATATGCGGAATCAGAGGTGGGGCATCAGAGGTTGTGAATCACAGATGGGGAATCAGAGGCGGGGAATCAGAGGCAGGGAATCAGACGCGGGGAATCAGAGTTGGGGAATCAGAGGCGGGGAATCAGATATGGGGAATCAGAGGCAGGGAATCAGAGGCGGGAAAACAGAGGCGGGGTATCAGATATGGGGAATCAGAGGCGGGGAATCAGAGGCAGGGAATCAGACACGGGGAATCAGAGGCGGGGAATCAGAGATGGGGAATCAGAGGCGGGGAATCAGAGGCAGGGAATCGGATGCCGGGAATCAGAGGCGGGAAATCAGAGCTGGGGAATCAGAGGCGGGGAATCAGAGTTGGGGAATCAGAGGCGGCGAAGCAGATATGGGGAAATAGAGGCGGGGAATCAGATATTGGGAATCAGAGGCGGGGAATCAGATATGGGGAATCAGAGGCTGGGAATCAGAGGGCGGGAAACAGAGGCACGGAATAAGATATGGGGAATCAGAGGTGGGGAATCAGGGGCGGGGAATCAGTGGCAGGGAATAAGAGGCGGGGAATCAGAGGCGGGGAATCAAAGGAAGGGAATCAGACACGGGGAATCAGAGGTGGGGAATCAGAGATGGGGAATCAGAGGAGGGGAATCACAGGCAGGGAATCAGACGCGGGGAATCAGAGGCGGGGAATCAGAGGTAGGGAATCAGAGTCGGGGAATCATAGGCAGGGAATCGGTTGTGCGGAATCAGAGATGGGGAATCAGATGTGGGGAATCAGAGGCAGTGAATCAGAGGCGGGGAAACAGAGGCGGGGAATCAAATATAGGGAATCAGAGGTGGGGAATCAGAGGTTGTGAATCAGAGATGGGGAATCAAGGCGGGGAATCAGAGGCAGGGAATCAGACGCGGGGAATCAGAGGCGGGGATTCAGAGCTGGGGAATCAGAGGCGGTGAATCAGAGTTTGGGAATCAGAGGCAGTGAATCAGATATGGGGAATCAGAGGTGGGGAATCAGAGGCGGGGAAACAGAGGCGGGGAATCAGATATGGGGAATCAGAATTGGGGAATCAGGGGCAGGGAATCAGTGGCAGGGAATCAGAGGCGGGGAATCAGAGGCGGGGAATCAGAGGCAGGGAATCAGACACGGGGAATCAGAGGCGGGGAATGAGAGATGGGGAATCAGAGGCGGGGAATCAGAGGCAGGGAATCGGACTCCGGGAATCAGAGTCGGGGAATCAGAGCTGGGGAATCAGAGGCGGGGAATCAGAGTTGGGGAATCAGAGGCGGGGAATCAGATATGGGGAAATAGAGGCGGGGAATCAGATATGGGGAATCAGAGGTGTGGAATCAGAGGTTGGGAATCAGAGGCAGGGAATCAGAGTCGGGGAAACAGAGGCGGGTAATCAGATATGGGGAAACAGAGGTGGCGAATCAAAGGCGGTGAAACAGAGATGGGGAATCAGGGCAGGGAATCAGAGGCAGGGAATCAAACACGGGGAATCAGAGCTGGGGAATCAGAGGCGGGGAATCAGAGTTGGGAATCAGAGGCGGGGAATCAGAGGCGGGGAAACAGAGGCGGGGAATCAGATATGGGGAATCAGAGGTGGGGAATCCGAGGTTGGGAATCAGAGGCAGGGAATCAGAGGCGGGGAATCAGAGGCGGGGAATTAGAGGAAGGGAATCAGATGTGCGGAATCGGAGATGGGGAATCAGAGGCAGGGAATCAGAGGCGGGGAATCAGAGGCGGGGAATCAGAGGCCGGTAATCAGATATGGGGAAACAGAGGCGGGGAATCCGAGGCGGGGAAACAGAGGCGGGGAATCAGATATGGGGAATCAGAGGTGGGGAATCAGAGGTTGGGAATCAGAGGCAGGGAATCAGAGGCTTGGAATCAGATGCAGGGAATCAGATGCGGGGAATCAGAGGCGGGGAATCAGAGCTGGGGAATCAGAGGTGGGGAATCAGATTTGGGGAATCAGAGGCGGGGACTTAGATATTGGGAAACAGAGGCGGGGAATCAGAGGCGGGGAAACCCAGGCGGGGAATCAGATATGGGGAATCAGAGGTGGGGAATCAGAGGCAAGGAATCAGATGTGCGGAATCAGAGATGGGGAATCAGAGGCAGGGAATCAGAATCAGAAGCAGGGAATCAGAGGCCGGGAATTAGAGGCCGGAATCAGATGCTGGGAATCAGAGGCCTGGAATCAGAGGCGGGGAATCAGATGCAGGGAATCAGATGCGGGGAATCAGAGGCGGGGAATCAGAGCTGGGGAATCAGAGGTGGGGAATCAGATATGGGGAATCAGAGGCGGGGACTTAGATATTGGGAAACAGAGGCTGGGAATCAGAGGCGGGGAAACCCAGGCGGGGAATCAGATATGGGGAATCAGAGATGGGGAAGCAGAGGCAGGGAATCAGAATCAGAAGCAGGGAATCAGAGGCCGGGAATCAGAGGCCGGAATCAGATGCTGGGAATCAGAGGCCTGGAATCAGAGGCGGGGAATCAGAGGCAGTGAATCCGATGCGGGGAATCAGAGGCGGGGAATCAGAGCTGGGGAATCAGAGGCGGGGTATTAGAGTGTGGGAATCAGAGGCGGGGAATCAGATATGGGGAAACAGAGGTGGGGAATCAGAGGTGGGGAAACAGAGGCAGGGAATCAGATATGGGGAATCAGAGGCGGGGAATCAGAGGTGGGGAATCATAGGCAGGGAATCGGATGTGCGGAATCAGAGATGGGGAATCAGAGGCTGGGAATCAGAGGTGGTGAATCAGAGATGGGGAATCAGAGGCGGGGAATCAGAGGCAGGGAATCAGACGCGGGGAATCAGAGGTGGGCAATCAGAGGCGGGGAATCAGATATGGGGAATCAGAGGCGGAGAATCAGAGGCGGGGAAACAGAGGCGGGGAATCAGATATGCGGAATCAGAGGTGGGGCATCAGAGGTTGTGAATCACAGATGGGGAATCAGAGGCGGGGAATCAGAGGCAGGGAATCAGACGCGGGGAATCAGAGTTGGGGAATCAGAGGCGGGGAATCAGATATGGGGAATCAGAGGCAGGGAATCAGAGGCGGGAAAACAGAGGCGGGGTATCAGATATGGGGAATCAGAGGCGGGGAATCAGAGGCAGGGAATCAGACACGGGGAATCAGAGGCGGGGAATCAGAGATGGGGAATCAGAGGCGGGGAATCAGAGGCAGGGAATCGGATGCCGGGAATCAGAGGCGGGAAATCAGAGCTGGGGAATCAGAGGCGGGGAATCAGAGTTGGGGAATCAGAGGCGGCGAAGCAGATATGGGGAAATAGAGGCGGGGAATCAGATATTGGGAATCAGAGGCGGGGAATCAGATATGGGGAATCAGAGGCTGGGAATCAGAGGGCGGGAAACAGAGGCACGGAATAAGATATGGGGAATCAGAGGTGGGGAATCAGGGGCGGGGAATCAGTGGCAGGGAATAAGAGGCGGGGAATCAGAGGCGGGGAATCAAAGGAAGGGAATCAGACACGGGGAATCAGAGGTGGGGAATCAGAGATGGGGAATCAGAGGAGGGGAATCACAGGCAGGGAATCAGACGCGGGGAATCAGAGGCGGGGAATCAGAGGTAGGGAATCAGAGTCGGGGAATCATAGGCAGGGAATCGGTTGTGCGGAATCAGAGATGGGGAATCAGATGTGGGGAATCAGAGGCAGTGAATCAGAGGCGGGGAAACAGAGGCGGGGAATCAAATATAGGGAATCAGAGGTGGGGAATCAGAGGTTGTGAATCAGAGATGGGGAATCAAGGCGGGGAATCAGAGGCAGGGAATCAGACGCGGGGAATCAGAGGCGGGGATTCAGAGCTGGGGAATCAGAGGCGGTGAATCAGAGTTTGGGAATCAGAGGCAGTGAATCAGATATGGGGAATCAGAGGTGGGGAATCAGAGGCGGGGAAACAGAGGCGGGGAATCAGATATGGGGAATCAGAATTGGGGAATCAGGGGCAGGGAATCAGTGGCAGGGAATCAGAGGCGGGGAATCAGAGGCGGGGAATCAGAGGCAGGGAATCAGACACGGGGAATCAGAGGCGGGGAATGAGAGATGGGGAATCAGAGGCGGGGAATCAGAGGCAGGGAATCGGACTCCGGGAATCAGAGTCGGGGAATCAGAGCTGGGGAATCAGAGGCGGGGAATCAGAGTTGGGGAATCAGAGGCGGGGAATCAGATATGGGGAAATAGAGGCGGGGAATCAGATATGGGGAATCAGAGGTGTGGAATCAGAGGTTGGGAATCAGAGGCAGGGAATCAGAGTCGGGGAAACAGAGGCGGGTAATCAGATATGGGGAAACAGAGGTGGCGAATCAAAGGCGGTGAAACAGAGATGGGGAATCAGGGCAGGGAATCAGAGGCAGGGAATCAAACACGGGGAATCAGAGCTGGGGAATCAGAGGCGGGGAATCAGAGTTGGGAATCAGAGGCGGGGAATCAGAGGCGGGGAAACAGAGGCGGGGAATCAGATATGGGGAATCAGAGGTGGGGAATCCGAGGTTGGGAATCAGAGGCAGGGAATCAGAGGCGGGGAATCAGAGGCGGGGAATTAGAGGAAGGGAATCAGATGTGCGGAATCGGAGATGGGGAATCAGAGGCAGGGAATCAGAGGCGGGGAATCAGAGGCGGGGAATCAGAGGCCGGTAATCAGATATGGGGAAACAGAGGCGGGGAATCCGAGGCGGGGAAACAGAGGCGGGGAATCAGATATGGGGAATCAGAGGTGGGGAATCAGAGGTTGGGAATCAGAGGCAGGGAATCAGAGGCTTGGAATCAGATGCAGGGAATCAGATGCGGGGAATCAGAGGCGGGGAATCAGAGCTGGGGAATCAGAGGTGGGGAATCAGATTTGGGGAATCAGAGGCGGGGACTTAGATATTGGGAAACAGAGGCGGGGAATCAGAGGCGGGGAAACCCAGGCGGGGAATCAGATATGGGGAATCAGAGGTGGGGAATCAGAGGCAAGGAATCAGATGTGCGGAATCAGAGATGGGGAATCAGAGGCAGGGAATCAGAATCAGAAGCAGGGAATCAGAGGCCGGGAATTAGAGGCCGGAATCAGATGCTGGGAATCAGAGGCCTGGAATCAGAGGCGGGGAATCAGAGGCAGGGAATCAGATGCGGGGAATCAGAGGCGGGGAATCAGAGCTGGGGAATCAGAGGCGGGGTATTAGAGTTGGGGAATCAGAGGCGGGGAATCAGATATGGGGAAACAGAGGTGGGGAATCAGAGGCGGGGAAACAGAGGCAGGGAATCAGATATGGGGAATCAGAGGCGGGGAATCAGAGGTGGGGAATCATAGGCAGGGAATCGGATGTGCGGAATCAGAGATGGGGAATCAGAGGCTGGGAATCAGAGGTGGTGAATCAGAGATGGGGAATCAGAGGCGGGGAATCAGAGGCAGGGAATCAGACGCGGGGAATCAGAGGTGGGCAATCAGAGGCGGGGAATCAGATATGGGGAATCAGAGGCGGGGAATCAGAGGCAGGGAATCAGACGCGGGGAATCAGAGGCGGGGATTCAGAGCTGGGGAATCAGAGGCGGGGAATCAGAGTTGGGGAATCAGAGGCGGGGAATCAGAGGAAGGGAATCAGACGCGGGGAATCAGAGGCGGGGATTCAGAGCTGGGGAATCAGAGGCGGGGAATCCGAGTTGGGGAATCAGAGGCGGGGAATCAGATATGGGGAATCAGAGGCAGGGAATCAGAGGCGGGAAAACAGAGGCGGGGAATCAGATATGGGGAATCAGAGGCGGGGAATCAGAGGCAGGGAATCAGACACGGGGAATCAGAGGCGGGG
This sequence comes from Narcine bancroftii, assembly GCF_036971445.1. Lineage (NCBI taxonomy): Eukaryota > Metazoa > Chordata > Chondrichthyes > Torpediniformes > Narcinidae > Narcine > Narcine bancroftii. The sequence continues at coordinate 4,062,325 of NW_027211883.1, forward strand.
AATCAGAGATGGGGAATCAGAGGCGGGGAATCAGAGGCAGGGAATCGGATGCCGGGAATCAGAGGCGGGAAATCAGAGCTGGGGAATCAGAGGCGGGGAATCAGAGTTGGGGAATCAGAGGCGGCGAAGCAGATATGGGGAAATAGAGGCGGGGAATCAGATATGGGGAATCAGAGGCGGGGAATCAGATATGGGGAATCAGAGGCTGGGAATCAGAGTGGGGGAAACAGAGGCGGTGAATAAGATATGGAGAATCAGAGGTGGGGAATCAGGGGCGGGGAATCAGTGGCAGGGAATCAGAGGCGGGGAATCAGAGGCGGGGAATCAAAGGAAGGGAATCAGACACGGGGAATCAGAGTTGGGGAATCAGAGATGGGGAATCAGAGGCGGGGAATCACAGGCAGGGAATCAGACGCGGGGAATCAGAGGCGGGGAATCAGAGCTGGGGAATCAGAGGTGGGGAATCAGAGTCGGGGAATCAGAGGCAGGGAATCGGTTGTGCGGAATCAGAGATGGGGAATCAGATGTGGGGAATCAGAGGCAGTGAATCAGAGATGGGGAATCAGAGGCGGGGAATCAGAGGCAGGAAATCAGACAGGGATTCAGAGGCTGGGAATCAGACGGGGGGAATCAAAGGCGGGGAATCAGAGCTGGTGAATCAGAGGCAGGGAATCAGAGTTGGGGATTCAGAGGCGGGGAATCAGATATGGGGAAACAGAGGCGGGGAATGAGAGGCGGGCAAGCAGAGGCGGGGAATTAGATATGGGGAATCAGAGGTGGGAAATCAGAGGTGGTGAATCAGAGATGGGGAATCACAGGCGGGGAATCAGAGGCGGGGAAACAGAGGCGGGGAATCAGATATGGGGAATCAGAGGTGGGGAATCAGAGGCAGGGAATCAGATGTGCGGAATCAGAGATGGGGAATCAGAGGCAGGGAATCAGAATCAGAAGCGGGGAATCAGAGGCCGGGAATCAGAGGCCGGGAATCAGATGCTGGGAATAAGAGGCCGGGAATCAGAGGTGGGGATTCAGAGTCTGGGAATCAGAGATGGGGATTCAGAGGCGGGGAATGAGATATGGAGAATCAGAGGCGGGGAATCAGAGGCAGGGAATCAGATATGGGGAATCAGAGGCGGGGAATCAGAGGTGGGGAAACATAGGCAGGGAATCAGAGGCGGGGAATCAGAGGCGGGGAATCAGAGGAAGGGAATCAGATGTGCGGAATCGGAGATGGGAAATCAGAGGCAGGTAATCAGAGGCGGGGAATCAGAGGCGGGGAATCAGAGGCCGGGAATCAGATATGGGGAAACTGAGGCGGGGAATCCGAGGCGGGGAAACAGAGGCGGGGAGTCAGATATGGAGAATCAGAGGTGGGGAATCAGAGGTTGGGAATCAGAGGCAGGGAATCAGAGGCTTGGAATCAGATGCAGGGAATCAGATGCGGGGCATCAGAGGCGGGGAATCAGAGCTGGGGAATCAGAGGTGGGGAATCAGATTTGGGGAATCAGAGGTGGGGACTTAGATATTGGGAAACAGAAGCGGGGAATCAGAGGCGGGGAAACAGAGGCGGGGAATCAGATATGGTGAATCAGAGGCGGGGAATCAGAGGCAGGGAATCAGATGTGCGGAATCAGAGATGGGGAATCAGAGGCAGGGAATCAGAATCAGAAGCAGGGAATCAGAGGCCGGGAATCAGAGGCCGGAATCAGATGATGGGAATCAGAGGCCTGGAATCAGAGGCGGGGAATCAGAGGCAGGGAATCAGATGCGGGGAATCAGAGGCGGGGAATCAGAGCTGGGGAATCAGAGGCGGGGTATTAGAGTTGGGGAATCAGAGGCGGGGAATCAGATATGGGGAAACAGAGGTAGGGAATCAGATGCGGGGAAACAGAGGCAGGGAATCAGATATGGGGAATCAGAGGCGGGGAATCAGAGGTGGGGAAACATAGGCAGGGAATTGGATGTGCGGAATCAGAGATGGTGAATCAGAGGCCGGGAATCAGAGGTGGTGAATCAGAGATGGGGAATCAGAGGCGGGGAATCAGAGGCAGGGTATCAGACGCGGGGAATCAGAGGTGGGCAATCAGAGGCGGGGAATCAGATATGGGGAATCAGAGGCGGGGAATCAGAGGCGGGGAAACAGAGGCGGGGAATCAGATATGGGGAATCAGAGGTGGGGCATCAGAGGTTGTGAATCACAGATGGGGAATCAGAGGCGGGGAATCAGAGGCAGGGAATCAGACGCGGGGAATCAGAGGCGGGGATTCAGAGCTGGGGAATCAGAAGCGGGGAATCAGAGTTGGGGAATCAGAGGCGGGGAATCAGATATGGGGAATCAGAGGCAGGGAATCAGAGGTGGGGAATCAGAGGCAGGGAATCAGACGCGGGGAATCTGAGGCGGGGAATCAGAGCTGGGGAATCAGAGGTGGGGAATCAGAGTTGGGGAATCAGAGGCAGGGAATTGGATGTGCAGAATCACAGATGGTGAATCAGAGGTGGGGAATCAGAGGCGGTGAATCAGAGATGGGGAATCAGTGGCAGGGAATCAGAGGCAGGAAATCAGACACGGGGATTCAGAGGCTGGGAATCAGAGGCAGGGAATCAGACGCGGGGAATCTGAGGCGGGGAATCAGAGCTGGGGAATCTGAGGCAGGGAATCAGAGTTGGGGATTCAGAGGCGGGGAATCAGATATGGGGAAACAGAGGCGGGGAATCAGAGGCGGGCAAACAGAGGCAGGGAATTAGATATGGGGAATCAGAGGTAGGGAATCAGAGGTGGTGAATCAGTGATGGGGAATCACAGGCGGGGAATCAGAGGCAGGGAATAGAACGCGGGGAATCAGAGGCAGGGAATCAGAGCTGGGGAATCAGAGGCGGGGAATCATAGTTGGGAATCAGAGGCGGGAATCAGATATGGGGAAACAGAGGCGGGGAATCAGAGGCGGGGAAACAGAGGCGGGGAATCAGATATGGGGAATCGGATGCAGGGAATCAGAGGCGGGGAATCAGAGCTGGGGAATCAGAGGCGGGGAATCAGAGTTGGGGCATCAGAGGTGGGGAATTAGATATAGGGAAACAGAGGCGGGGAATCAGAGGCGGGGAAACAGAGGCGGGGAATCAGATATGGGGAATCAGAGGTGGGGAATCAGAGGAAGGGAATCAGATGTGCGGAATCAGAGATGGGGAATCAGAGGCAGGGAATCAGAAGCGGGGAATCAGAGGCCGGGAATCAGAGGCCGGGAATCAGATGCTGGGAATAAGAGGCCGGGAATCAGAGGAGGGGAATCAGAGTCCGGGAATCAGAGATGGGGATTCAGAGGCGGGGAATGAGATATGGAGAATCAGAGGCGGGGAATCAGAGGCGGGGAAACAGAGGTGGGGAATCAGATATGGGGAATCAGAGGTGGCGAATCAAAGGTGGTGAATCAGAGATGGGGAATCAGAGGCGGGGAATCAGAGGCAGGGAATCAGATGCGGGGAATCAGAGGTGGGGAATCAGAGCTGGCGAATCAGAGGCTGGGAATCAGAGGTGGGCAATCAGAGGCGGGGAATCAGATATGGGGAATCAGAGGCGGGGAATCAGAGGCGGGGAAACAGAGGCGGGGAATCAAATATAGGGAATCAGAGGTGGGGAATCAGAGGTTGTGAATCAGAGATGGGGAATCAAGGCGGGGAATCAGAGGCAGGGAATCAGACGCGGGGAAACAGAGGCGGGGATTCAGAGCTGGGGAATCAGAGGCGGGGAATCAGAGTTGGGGAATCAGAGGCAGGGAATCAGATATGGGGAATCAGAGGTGGGGAATCAGAGGCAGGGAATCAGATGTGCGGAATTAGAGATGGGGAATCAGAGGCAGGGAATCAGAATCAGAAGAAGGGAATCAGAGGCCGGGAATCAGAGGCCGGAATCAGATGCTGGGAATCAGAGGCCTGGAATCAGAGGCGGGGAATCAGAGGCAGGGAATCAGATGCGGGGAATCAGAGGCGGGGAATCAGAGCTGGGGAATCAGAGGCGGGGTATTAGAGTTGGGGAATCAGAGGCGGGGAATCAGATATGGGGAAACAGAGGTGGGGAATCAGAGGCGGGGAAACAGAGGCAGGGAATCAGATATGGGGAATCAGAGGTGGGGCATCAGAGGTTGTGAATCACAGATGGGGAATCAGAGGCGGGGAATCAGAGGCAGGGAATCAGACGCGGGGAATCAGAGGCGGGGATTCAGAGCTGGGGAATCAGAAGCGGGGAATCAGAGTTGGGGAATCAGAGGCGGGGAATCAGAGGCAGGGAATCAGACGCGGGGAATCTGAGGCGGGGAATCAGAGCTGGGGAATCAGAGGTGGGGAATCAGAGTTGAGGAATCAGAGGCAGGGAATTGGATGTGCGGAATCAGAGAGGGGGAATCAGAGGTGGGAAATCAGAGGCGGTGAATCAGAGATGGGGAATCTGAGGCAGGGAATCAGAGGCAGGAAATCAGACACGGGGATTCAGAGGCTGGGAATCAGACGGGGGGAATCAAAGGCGGGGAATCAGAGCTGGGGAATCTGAGGCAGGGAATCAGAGTTGGGGATTCAGAGGCGGGGAATCAGATATGGGGAAACAGAGGCGGGGAATCAGAGGCGGGCAAACAGAGGCGGGGAATTAGATATGGGGAATCAGAGGTAGGGAATCAGAGGCGGGGAATCAGAGCTGGGGAATCAGAGGCGGGGAATCAGAGTTGGGGCATCAGAGGTGGGGAATTAGATATAGGGAAACAGAGGCGGGGAATCAGAGGCGGGGAAACAGAGGCGGGGAATCAGATATGGGGAATCAGAGGTGGGGAATCAGAGGCAGGGAATCAGATGTGCGGAATCAGAGATGGGGAATAAGAGGCAGGGAATCAGAATCCGAAGCGGGGAATCAGAGGCCGGGAATCAGAGGCCGGGAATCAGATGCTGGGAATAAGAGGCCGGGAATCAGAGGTGGGGAATCAGTTATGGGGAATCAGAGGTGGCGAATCAAAGGCGGTGAATCAGAGATGGGGAATCAGAGGCGGGGAATCAGAGGCAGGGAATCAGATGCGGGGAATCAGAGGCGGGGAATCAGAGCTGGCGAATCAGAGGCTGTGAATCAGAGGTGGGCAATCAGAGGCGGGGAATCAGATATGGGGAATCAGAGGCGGGGAATCAGAGGCGGGGAAACAGAGGCGGGGAATCAAATATAGGGAATCAGAGGTGGGGAATCAGAGGTTGTGAATCAGAGATGGGGAATCAAGGCGGGGAATCAGAGGCAGGGAATCAGACGCGGGGAATCAGAGGAGGGGATTCAGAGCTGGGGAATCAGAGGCGGGGAATCAGAGTTGGGGAATCAGAGGCAGGGAATCAGATATGGGGAATCAGAGGCGGGGAATCAGAGGCGGGGAAACAGAGGCGGGGAATCAGATGTGGGGAATCAGAGGTGGGGAATCAGGGGCAGGGAATCAGTGGCAGGGAATCAGAGGCGGGGAATCAGAGGCGGGGAATCAAAGGCAGGGAATCAGACACGGGGAATCAGAGGCGGGGAATCAGAGATGGGGAATCAGAGGCGGGGAATCAGAGGCAGGGAATCGGATGCCGGGAATCAGAGTCGGGGAATCAGAGCTGGGGAATCAGAGGCGGGGAATCAGAGTTGGGGAATCAGAGGCGGGGAATCAGATATGGGGAAATAGAGGCGGGGAATCAGATATGGGGAATCAGAGGTGTGGAATCAGAGGTTGGGAATCAGAGGCAGGGAATCAGAGTCGGGGAAACAGAGGCGGGGAATCAGATATGGGGAATCAGAGGTGGCGAATCAAAGGCGGTGAAACAGAGATGGGGAATCAGGGCAGGGAATCAGAGGCAGGGAATCAAACACGGGGAATCAGAGCTGGGGAATCAGAGGCGGGGAATCAGAGTTGGGAATCAGAGGCGGGGAATCAGAGGCGGGGAAACAGAGGCGGGGAATCAGATATGGGGAATCAGAGGTGGGGAATCCGAGGTTGGGAATCAGAGGCAGGGAATCAGAGGCGGAAAATCAGAGGCGGGGAATCAGAGGAAGAGAATCAGATGTGCGGAATCGGAGATGGGGAATCAGAGGCAGGGAATCAGAGGCGGGGAATCAGAGGCGGGGAATCAGAGGCCGGGAATCAGATATGGGGAAACAGAGGCGGGGAATCTGAGGCGGGGAAACAGAGGCGGGGAATCAGATATGGGGAGTCAGAGGTGGGGCATCAGAGGTTGGGATTCAGAGGCAGGGAATCAGAGGCTTGGAATCAGATGCAGGGAATCAGATGCGGGGAATCAGAGGCGGGGAATCAGAGCTGGGGAATCAGAGGTGGGGAATCAGATATGGGGAATCAGTGGCGGGGACTTAGATATTGGGAAACAGAGGCTGGGAATCAGAGGCGGGGAAACCCAGGCGGGGAATCAGATATGGGGAATCAGAGATGGGGAAGCAGAGGCAGGGAATCAGAATCAGAAGCAGGGAATCATAGTTGGGAATCAGAGGCGGGAATCAGATATGGGGAAACAGAGGCGGGGAATCAGAGGCGGGGAAACAGAGGCGGGGAATCAGATATGGGGAATCGGATGCAGGGAATCAGAGGCGGGGAATCAGAGCTGGGGAATCAGAGGCGGGGAATCAGAGTTGGGGCATCAGAGGTGGGGAATTAGATATAGGGAAACAGAGGCGGGGAATCAGAGGCGGGGAAACAGAGGCGGGGAATCAGATATGGGGAATCAGAGGTGGGGAATCAGAGGAAGGGAATCAGATGTGCGGAATCAGAGATGGGGAATCAGAGGCAGGGAATCAGAAGCGGGGAATCAGAGGCCGGGAATCAGAGGCCGGGAATCAGATGCTGGGAATAAGAGGCCGGGAATCAGAGGAGGGGAATCAGAGTCCGGGAATCAGAGATGGGGATTCAGAGGCGGGGAATGAGATATGGAGAATCAGAGGCGGGGAATCAGAGGCGGGGAAACAGAGGTGGGGAATCAGATATGGGGAATCAGAGGTGGCGAATCAAATGTGGTGAATCAGAGATGGGGAATCAGAGGCGGGGAATCAGAGGCAGGGAATCAGATGCGGGGAATCAGAGGCGGGGAATCAGAGCTGGCGAATCAGAGGCTGGGAATCAGAGGTGGGCAATCAGAGGCGGGGAATCAGATATGGGGAATCAGAGGCGGGGAATCAGAGGCGGGGAAACAGAGGCGGGGAATCAAATATAGGGAATCAGAGGTGGGGAATCAGAGGTTGTGAATCAGAGATGGGGAATCAAGGCGGGGAATCAGAGGCAGGGAATCAGACGCGGGGAAACAGAGGCGGGGATTCAGAGCTGGGGAATCAGAGGCGGGGAATCAGAGTTGGGGAATCAGAGGCAGGGAATCAGATATGGGGAATCAGAGGTGGGGAATCAGAGGCAGGGAATCAGATGTGCGGAATTAGAGATGGGGAATCAGAGGCAGGGAATCAGAATCAGAAGAAGGGAATCAGAGGCCGGGAATCAGAGGCCGGAATCAGATGCTGGGAATCAGAGGCCTGGAATCAGAGGCGGGGAATCAGAGGCAGGGAATCAGATGCGGGGAATCAGAGGCGGGGAATCAGAGCTGGGGAATCAGAGGCGGGGTATTAGAGTTGGGGAATCAGAGGCGGGGAATCAGATATGGGGAAACAGAGGTGGGGAATCAGAGGCGGGGAAACAGAGGCAGGGAATCAGATATGGGGAATCAGAGGTGGGGAATCGGATGCAGGGAATCAGAGGCGGGGAATCAGAGCTGGGGAATCAGAGGCGGGGAATCAGAGTTGGGGCATCAGAGGTGGGGAATTAGATATAGGGAAACAGAGGCGGGGAATCAGAGGCGGGGAAACAGAGGCGGGGAATCAGATATGGGGAATCAGAGGTGGGGAATCAGAGGAAGGGAATCAGATGTGCGGAATCAGAGATGGGGAATCAGAGGCAGGGAATCAGAAGCGGGGAATCAGAGGCCGGGAATCAGAGGCCGGGAATCAGATGCTGGGAATAAGAGGCCGGGAATCAGAGGAGGGGAATCAGAGTCCGGGAATCAGAGATGGGGATTCAGAGGCGGGGAATGAGATATGGAGAATCAGAGGCGGGGAATCAGAGGCGGGGAAACAGAGGTGGGGAATCAGATATGGGGAATCAGAGGTGGCGAATCAAATGTGGTGAATCAGAGATGGGGAATCAGAGGCGGGGAATCAGAGGCAGGGAATCAGATGCGGGGAATCAGAGGCGGGGAATCAGAGCTGGCGAATCAGAGGCTGGGAATCAGAGGTGGGCAATCAGAGGCGGGGAATCAGATATGGGGAATCAGAGGCGGGGAATCAGAGGCGGGGAAACAGAGGCGGGGAATCAAATATAGGGAATCAGAGGTGGGGAATCAGAGGTTGTGAATCAGAGATGGGGAATCAAGGCGGGGAATCAGAGGCAGGGAATCAGACGCGGGGAAACAGAGGCGGGGATTCAGAGCTGGGGAATCAGAGGCGGGGAATCAGAGTTGGGGAATCAGAGGCAGGGAATCAGATATGGGGAATCAGAGGTGGGGAATCAGAGGCAGGGAATCAGATGTGCGGAATTAGAGATGGGGAATCAGAGGCAGGGAATCAGAATCAGAAGAAGGGAATCAGAGGCCGGGAATCAGAGGCCGGAATCAGATGCTGGGAATCAGAGGCCTGGAATCAGAGGCGGGGAATCAGAGGCAGGGAATCAGATGCGGGGAATCAGAGGCGGGGAATCAGAGCTGGGGAATCAGAGGCGGGGTATTAGAGTTGGGGAATCAGAGGCGGGGAATCAGATATGGGGAAACAGAGGTGGGGAATCAGAGGCGGGGAAACAGAGGCAGGGAATCAGATATGGGGAATCAGAGGTGGGGCATCAGAGGTTGTGAATCACAGATGGGGAATCAGAGGCGGGGAATCAGAGGCAGGGAATCAGACGCGGGGAATCAGAGGCGGGGATTCAGAGCTGGGGAATCAGAAGCGGGGAATCAGAGTTGGGGAATCAGAGGCGGGGAATCAGATATGCGGAATCAGAGGCAGGGAATCAGAGGCGGGGAATCAGAGGCAGGGAATCAGACGCGGGGAATCTGAGGCGGGGAATCAGAGCTGGGGAATCAGAGGTGGGGAATCAGAGTTGAGGAATCAGAGGCAGGGAATTGGATGTGCGGAATCAGAGAGGGGGAATCAGAGGTGGGGAATCAGAGGCGGTGAATCAGAGATGGGGAATCTGAGGCAGGGAATCAGAGGCAGGAAATCAGACACGGGGATTCAGAGGCTGGGAATCAGACGGGGGGAATCAAAGGCGGGGAATCAGAGCTGGGGAATCTGAGGCAGGGAATCAGAGTTCGGGATTCAGAGGCGGGGAATCAGATATGGGGAAACAGAGGCGGGGAATCAGAGGCGGGCAAACAGAGGCGGGGAATTAGATATGGGGAATCAGAGGTAGGGAATCAGAGGCGGGGAATCAGAGCTGGGGAATCAGAGGCGGGGAATCAGAGTTGGGGCATCAGAGGTGGGGAATTAGATATAGGGAAACAGAGGCGGGGAATCAGAGGCGGGGAAACAGAGGCGGGGAATCAGATATGGGGAATCAGAGGTGGGGAATCAGAGGCAGGGAATCAGATGTGCGGAATCAGAGATGGGGAATAAGAGGCAGGGAATCAGAATCAGAAGCGGGGAATCAGAGGCCGGGAATCAGAGGCCGGGAATCAGATGCTGGGAATAAGAGGCCGGGAATCAGAGGTGGGGAATCAGTTATGGGGAATCAGAGGTGGCGAATCAAAGGCGGTGAATCAGAGATGGGGAATCAGAGGCGGGGAATCAGAGGCAGGGAATCAGATGCGGGGAATCAGAGGCGGGGAATCAGAGCTGGCGAATCAGAGGCTGTGAATCAGAGGTGGGCAATCAGAGGCGGGGAATCAGATATGGGGAATCAGAGGCGGGGAATCAAATATAGGGAATCAGAGGTGGGGAATCAGAGGTTGTGAATCAGAGATGGGGAATCAAGGCGGGGAATCAGAGGCAGGGAATCAGACGCGGGGAATCAGAGGAGGGGATTCAGAGCTGGGGAATCAGAGGCGGGGAATCAGAGTTGGGGAATCAGAGGCAGGGAATCAGATATGGGGAATCAGAGGCGGGGAATCAGAGGCGGGGAAACAGAGGCGGGGAATCAGATGTGGGGAATCAGAGGTGGGGAATCAGGGGCAGGGAATCAGTGGCAGGGAATCAGAGGAGGGGAATCAGAGGCGGGGAATCAAAGGCAGGGAATCAGACACGGGGAATCAGAGGCGGGGAATCAGAGATGGGGAATCAGAGGCGGGGAATCAGAGGCAGGGAATCGGATGCCGGGAATCAGAGTCGGGGAATCAGAGCTGGGGAATCAGAGGCGGGGAATCAGAGTTGGGGAATCAGAGGCGGGGAATCAGATATGGGGAAATAGAGGCGGGGAATCAGATATGGGGAATCAGAGGTGTGGAATCAGAGGTTGGGAATCAGAGGCAGGGAATCAGAGTCGGGGAAACAGAGGTGGGGAATCAGATATGGGGAATCAGAGGTGGCGAATCAAAGGCGGTGAAAAAGAGATGGGGAATCAGGGCAGGGAATCAGAGGCAGGGAATCAAACACGGGGAATCAGAGCTGGGGAATCAGAGGCGGGGAATCAGAGTTGGGAATCAGAGGCGGGGAATCAGAGGCGGGGAAACAGAGGCGGGGAATCAGATATGGGGAATCAGAGGTGGGGAATCCGAGGTTGGGAATCAGAGGCAGGGAATCAGAGGCGGAAAATCAGAGGCGGGGAATCAGAGGAAGAGAATCAGATGTGCGGAATCGGAGATGGGGAATCAGAGGCAGGGAATCAGAGGCGGGGAATCAGAGGCGGGGAATCAGATATGGGGAAACAGAGGCGGGGAATCCGAGGCGGGGAAACAGAGGCGGGGAATCAGATATGGGGAGTCAGAGGTGGGGCATCAGAGGTTGGGATTCAGAGGCAGGGAATCAGAGGCTTGGAATCAGATGCAGGGAATCAGATGCGGGGAATCAGAGGCGGGGAATCAGAGCTGGGGAATCAGAGGTGGGGAATCAGATATGGGGAATCAGTGGCGGGGACTTAGATATTGGGAAACAGAGGCTGGGAATCAGAGGCGGGGAAACCCAGGCGGGGAATCAGATATGGGGAATCAGAGATGGGGAAGCAGAGGCAGGGAATCAGAATCAGAAGCAGGGAATCAGAGGCCGGGAATCAGAGGCCGGAATCAGATGCTGGGAATCAGAGGCCTGGAATCAGAGGCGGGGAATCAGAGGCGGGGAATCCGATGCGGGGAATCAGAGGCGGGGAATCAGAGCTGGGGAATCAGAGGCGGGGTATTAGAGTTGGGGAATCAGAGGCGGGGAATCAGATATGGGGAAACAGAGGTGGGGAATCAGAGGTGGGGAAACAGAGGCAGGGAATCAGATATGGGGAATCAGAGGCGGGGAATCAGAGGTGGGGAATCATAGGCAGGGAATCGGATGTGCCTAATCAGAGATGGGGAATCAGAGGCTGGGAATCAGAGGTGGTGAATCAGAGATGGGGAATCAGAGGCGGGGAATCAGAGGCAGGGAATCAGACGCGGGGAATCAGAGGTGGGCAATCAGAGGCGGGGAATCAGATATGGGGAATCAGAGGCGGAGAATCAGAGGCGGGGAAACAGAGGCGGGGAATCAGATATGCGGAATCAGAGGTGGGGCATCAGAGGTTGTGAATCACAGATGGGGAATCAGAGGCGGGGAATCAGAGGCAGGGAATCAGACGCGGGGAATCAGAGTTGGGGAATCAGAGGCGGGGAATCAGATATGGGGAATCAGAGGCAGGGAATCAGAGGCGGGAAAACAGAGGCGGGGAATCAGATATGGGGAATCAGAGGCGGGGAATCAGAGGCAGGGAATCAGACACGGGGAATCAGAGGCGGGGAATCAGAGATGGGGAATCAGAGGCGGGGAATCAGAGGCAGGGAATCGGATGCCGGGAATCAGAGGCGGGAAATCAGAGCTGGGGAATCAGAGGCGGGGAATCAGAGTTGGGGAATCAGAGGCGGCGAAGCAGATATGGGGAAATAGAGGCGGGGAATCAGATATTGGGAATCAGAGGCGGGGAATCAGATATGGGGAATCAGAGGCTGGGAATCAGAGGGGGGGAAACAGAGGCGCGGAATAAGATATGGGGAATCAGAGGTGGGGAATCAGGGGCGGGGAATCAGTGGCAGGGAATCAGAGGCGGGGAATCAGAGGCGGGGAATCAAAGGAAGGGAATCAGACACGGGGAATCAGAGGTGGGGAATCAGAGATGGGGAATCAGAGGAGGGGAATCACAGGCAGGGAATCAGACGCGGGGAATCAGAGGCGGGGAATCAGAGGTGGGGAATCAGAGTCGGGGAATCATAGGCAGGGAATCGGTTGTGCGGAATCAGAGATGGGGAATCAGATGTGGGGAATCAGAGGCAGTGAATCAGAGGCGGGGAAACAGAGGCGAGGAATCAAATATAGGGAATCAGAGGTGGGGAATCAGAGGTTGTGAATCAGAGATGGGGAATCAAGGCGGGGAATCAGAGGCAGGGAATCAGACGCGGGGAATCAGAGGCGGGGATTCAGAGCTGGGGAATCAGAGGCGGTGAATCAGAGTTTGGGAATCAGAGGCAGGGAATCAGATATGGGGAATCAGAGGTGGGGAATCAGAGGCGGGGAAACAGAGGCGGGGAATCAGATATGGGGAATCAGAATTGGGGAATCAGGGGCAGGGAATCAGTGGCAGGGAATCAGAGGCGGGGAATCAGAGGCGGGGAATCAGAGGCAGGGAATCAGACACGGGGAATCAGCGGCGGGGAATCAGAGATGGGGAATCAGAGGCGGGGAATCAGAGGCAGGGAATCGGACTCCGGGAATCAGAGTCGGGGAATCAGAGCTGGGGAATCAGAGGCGGGGAATCAGAGTTGGGGAATCAGAGGCGGGGAATCAGATATGGGGAAATAGAGGCGGGGAATCAGATATGGGGAATCAGAGGTGTGGAATCAGAGGTTGGGAATCAGAGGCAGGGAATCAGAGTCGGGGAAACAGAGGCGGGTAATCAGATATGGGGAAACAGAGGTGGCGAATCAAAGGCGGTGAAACAGAGATGGGGAATCAGGGCAGGGAATCAGAGGCAGGGAATCAAACACGAGGAATCAGAGCTGGGGAATCAGAGGCGGGGAATCAGAGTTGGGAATCAGAGGCGGGGAATCAGAGGCGGGGAAACAGAGGCGGGGAATCAGATATGGGGAATCAGAGGTGGGGAATCCGAGGTTGGGAATCAGAGGCAGGGAATCAGAGGCGGGGAATCAGAGGCGGGGAATCAGAGGAAGGGAATCAGATGTGCGGAATCGGAGATGGGGAATCAGAGGCAGGGAATCAGAGGCGGGGAATCAGAGGCGGGGAATCAGAGGCCGGTAATCAGATATGGGGAAACAGAGGCGGGGAATCCGAGGCGGGGAAACAGAGGCGGGGAATCAGATATGGGGAATCAGAGGTGGGGAATCAGAGGTTGGGAATCAGAGGCAGGGAATCAGAGGCTTGGAATCAGATGCAGGGAATCAGATGCGGGGAATCAGAGGCGGGGAATCAGAGCTGGGGAATCAGAGGTGGGGAATCAGATTTGGGGAATCAGAGGCGGGGACTTAGATATTGGGAAACAGAGGCGGGGAATCAGAGGCGGGGAAACCCAGGCGGGGAATCAGATATGGGGAATCAGAGGTGGGGAATCAGAGGCAAGGAATCAGATGTGCGGAATCAGAGATGGGGAATCAGAGGCAGGGAATCAGAATCAGAAGCAGGGAATCAGAGGCCGGGAATTAGAGGCCGGAATCAGATGCTGGGAATCAGAGGCCTGGAATCAGAGGCAGGGAATCAGAGGCAGGGAATCAGATGCGGGGAATCAGAGGCGGGGAATCAGAGCTGGGGAATCAGAGGCGGGGTATTAGAGTTGGGGAATCAGAGGCGGGGAATCAGATATGGGGAAACAGAGGTGGGGAATCAGAGGCGGGGAAACAGAGGCAGGGAATCAGATATGGGGAATCAGAGGCGGGGAATCAGAGGTGGGGAATCATAGGCAGGGAATCGGATGTGCGGAATCAGAGATGGGGAATCAGAGGCTGGGAATCAGAGGTGGTGAATCAGAGATGGGGAATCAGAGGCGGGGAATCAGAGGCAGGGAATCAGACGCGGGGAATCAGAGGTGGGCAATCAGAGGCGGGGAATCAGATATGGGGAATCAGAGGCGGGGAATCAGAGGCAGGGAATCAGACGCGGGGAATCAGAGGCGGGGATTCAGAGCTGGGGAATCAGAGGCGGGGAATCAGAGTTGGGGAATCAGAGGCGGGGAATCAGAGGAAGGGAATCAGACGCGGGGAATCAGAGGCGGGGATTCAGAGCTGGGGAATCAGAGGCGGGGAATCAGATTTGGGGAATCAGAGGCGGGGAATCAGATATGGGGAATCAGAGGCAGGGAATCAGAGGCGGGAAAACAGAGGCGGGGAATCAGATATGGGGAATCAGAGGCGGGGAATCAGAGGCAGGGAATCAGACACGGGGAATCAGAGGCGGGGAATCAGAGATGGGGAATCAGAGGCGGGGAATCAGAGGCAGGGAATCGGATGCCGGGAATCAGAGGCGGGAAATCAGAGCTGGGGAATCAGAGGCGGGGAATCAGAGTTGGGGAATCAGAGGCGGCGAAGCAGATATGGGGAAATAGAGGCGGGGAATCAGATATGGGGAATCAGAGGCGGGGAATCAGATATGGGGAATCAGAGGCTGGGAATCAGAGGGGGGGAAACAGAGGCGGGGAATAAGATATGGAGAATCAGAGGTGGGGAATCAGGGGCGGGGAATCAGTGGCAGGGAATCAGAGGCGGGGAATCAGAGGCGGGGAATCAAAGGAAGGGAATCAGACACGGGGAATCAGAGTTGGGGAATCAGAGATGGGGAATCAGAGGCGGGGAATCACAGGCAGGGAATCAGACACGGGGAATCAGAGGCGGGGAATCAGAGCTGGGGAATCAGAGGTGGGGAATCAGAGTCGGGGAATCAGAGGCAGGGAATCGGTTGTGCGGAATCAGAGATGGGGAATCAGATGTGGGGAATCAGAGGCAGTGAATCAGAGATGGGGAATCAGAGGCGGGGAATCAGAGGCAGGAAATCAGACAGGGATTCAGAGGCTGGGAATCAGACGGGGGGAATCATAGGCGGGGAATCAGAGCTGGTGAATCAGAGGCAGGGAATCAGAGTTGGGGATTCAGAGGCGGGGAATCAGATATCGGGAAACAGAGGCGGGGAATGAGAGGCGGGCAAGCAGAGGCGGGGAATTAGATATGGGGAATCAGAGGTGGGAAATCAGAGGTGGTGAATCAGAGATGGGGAATCACAGGCGGGGCATCAGAGGCAGCGAATAGAACGCGGGGAATCAGAGTCTGGGATCAGAGCTGGGGAATCAGAGGCGGGGAATCAGATATGGGGAAACAGAGGCGGGGAATCAGAGGCGGGGAAACAGAGGCGGGGAATCAGACATGGGGAATCGGATGCGGGGAATCAGAGGCGGGGAATCAGAGCTGGGGAATCAGAGGTAGGGAATCAGAGTTGGGGCATCAGAGGTGGGGAATTAGATATGGGGAAACAGAGGCGGGGAATCAGAGGCGGGGAAACAGAGGCGGGGAATCAAATATGGGGAATCAGAGGTGGGGAATCAGAGGCAGGGAATCAGATGTGCGGAATCAGAGATGGGGAATCAGAGGCAGGGAATCAGAATCAGAAGCGGGGAATCAGAGGCCGGGAATCAGAGGCCGGGAATCAGATGCTGGGAATAAGAGGCCGGGAATCAGAGGTGGGGATTCAGAGTCTGGGAATCAGAGATGGGGATTCAGAGGCGGGGAATGAGATATGGAGAATCAGAGGCGGGGAATCAGAGGCGGGGAAACAGAGGTGGGGAATCAGATATGGGGAATCAGAGGTGGCGAATCAAAGGCGGTGAATCAGAGATGGGGAATCAGAGGCGGGGAATCAGAGGCAGGGAATCAGATGTTGGGATTCAGAGGCGGGGATTCAGAGCTGGCGAATCCTAGGCGGGGAATCAGAGGTGGGCAATCAGAGCCGGGGAATCAGATATGGGGAATCAGAGGCGGGGAAACAGAGACGGGGAATCAGATATGGGGAATCAGAGGTGGGGAATCAGAGGTTGTGAATCAGAGATGGGGAATCAAGGCGGGGAATCAGAGGGAGGGAATCAGACGCGGGGAATCAGAGGCGGGGATTCAGAGCTGGGGAATCAGAGGCGGGGAATCAGAGTTGGGGAATCAGAGGCAGGGAATCAGATATGGGGAATCAGAGGCGGGGAATCAGAGGCGGGGAAACAGAGGCGGGGAATCAGATATGGGGAATCAGAGGTGGGGAATCAGGGGCAGGGAATCTGTGGCAGGGAATCAGAGGCGGGGAATCTGAGCCGGGGAATCAGAGGCAGGGAATCAGACACGGGGAATCAGAGGCGGGGAATCAGAGATGGTGAATCAGAGGCGGGGAATCAGAGGCAGGGAATCGGACGTCGGGAATCAGAGGCGGGGAATCAGAGCTGGGGAATCAGAGGCGGGGAATCAGAGTTGGGGAATCAGAGGCGGGGAATCAGATATGGGGAAATAGAGGCGGGGAATCAGATATGGGGAATCAGAGGTGTGGAATCAGAGGTTGGGAATCAGAGGCAGGGAATCAGAGGCGGGGAAACAGAGGCGGGGAATCAGATATGGGGAATCAGAGGTGGCGAATCAAAGGCGGTGAAACAGAGATGGGGAATCAGGGCAGGGAATCAGAGGCAGGGAATCAGAGCTGGGGAAACAGAGGCGGGGAATCAGATATGGGGAATCAGAGGTGGGGAATCAGGGGCGGGGAATCAGTGGCAGGGAATCAGAGCTGGGGAATCAGAGGTGGGGAATCAGAGCTGGGGAAACAGAGGCGGGGAATAAGATATGGGGAATCAGAGGTGGGGAATCAGGGGCGGGGAATCAGTGGCAGGGAATCAGAGGCCGGGAATAAAAGGCGGGGAATCAGAGCTGGGGAATCAGAGGCGGGGAATCAGAGTTGGGGAATCAGAGGAGGGGAATCAGATATGGGGAAACAGAGGCCTGGAATCAGAGGCAGGGAAACAGAGGCGGGGAATCAGATATGGGGAATCAGAGGTGGGGAATTTGAGGTTGCGAATCAGAGGCGGGGAATCAGAGGCGGGGAATCAGAGGCAGGGAATCGGATGTGCGGAATCAGAGATGGGGAATCAGAGGTGGGGATTCAGAGGTGGTGAATCAGAAAAGGGGAATCAGAGGCTGGGAATCAGAGGCAGGGAATCAGACGCAGGGAATCAGAGGCGGGGAATCAGAGGCGGGGAATCATAGCTGGCGAATTAGAGGAGGGGAATCAGAGTTGGGGAATCAGATATGGGGAATCAGAGGTTGGGAATCAGAGGCAGGGAATCAGATGTGCGGAATCAGAGATGGGGAATCAGAGGCAGGGAATCAGAATCAGAAGCAGGGAATCAGAGGCCGGGAATCAGAGGCCGGAATCAGATGCTGGGAATCAGAGGCCTGGAATCAGAGGCGGGGAATCAGAGGCAGGGAATCTGATGCGGGGAATCAGAGGCGGGGAATCAGAGCTGGGGAATCAGAGGCAGGGTATTAGAGTTGGGGAATCAGAGGCGGGGAATCAGATATGGGGAAACAGAGGTGGGGAATCAGAGGCGGGGAAACAGAGGCAGGGAATCAGATATGGGGAATCAGAGGCGGGAATCAGAGGTGGGGAATCATAGGCAGGGAATCGGATGTGCGGAATCAGAGATGGGGAATCAGAGGCCGGGAATGAGAGGTGGTGAATCAGATATGGGGAATCAGAGGCGGGGAATCAGAGGCAGTGAATCAGACGCGGGGAATCAGAGGTGGGCAATCAGAGGCGGGGAATCAGATATGGGGAATCAGAGGCGGGGAATCAGAGGCGGGGAAACAGAGGCGGGGAATCAGATATGGGGAATTAGAGGCGGGGAATCAGAGGCAGGGAATCAGACTCGGGGAATCAGAGTCGGGGATTCAGAGCTGGGGAATCAGAAGCGGGGAATCAGTGTTGGGGAATCAGAGGCGGGGAATCAGATATGGGGAATCAGAGGCAGGGAATCAGAGGCGGGGAATCAGAGGCAGGGAATCAGGCGCGGGGAATCTGAGGCAGGGAATCAGAGCTGGGGAATCAGAGGTGGGGAATCAGAGCTGGGGAATCAGAGGTGGGGAATCAGAGTTGGGGCATCAGAGGTGGGGAATTAGATATGGGGAAACAGAGGCGGGGAATCAGAGGCGGGGAAACAGAGGCGGGGAATCAGATATGGGGAATCAGAGGTGGGGAATCAGAGGCAGGGAATCAGATGTGCGGAATCAGAGATGGGGAATCAGAGGCAGGGAATCAGAATCAGAAGCGGGGAATCAGAGGCCGGGAATCAGAGGCCGGGAATCAGATATGGGGAATCAGAGGCGGGAATCAGAGGTGGGGAATCATAGGCAGGGAATCGGATGTGCGGAATCAGAGATGGGGAATCAGAGGCCGGGAATGAGAGGTGGTGAATCAGATATGGGGAATCAGAGGTGGGGATTCAGAGTCTGGGAATTAGAGATGGGGATTCAGAGGCGGGGAATGAGATATGGAGAATCAGAGGCGGGGAATCAGAGGCGGGGAAACAGAGGTGGGGAATCAGATATGGGGAATCAGAGGTGGCGAATCAAAGGCGGTGAATCAGAGATGGGGAATCAGAGGCGGGGAATCAGAGGCAGGGAATCAGATGCGGGGATTCAGAGGCGGGGAATCAGAGCTGGCGAATTATAGGCGGGGAATCAGAGGTGGGCAATCAGAGCCGGGGAATCAGATATGGGGAATCAGAGGCGGGGAAACAGAGGCGGGGAATCAGATATGGGGAATCAGAGGTGGGGAATCAGAGGTTGTGAATCAGAGATGGGGAATCAAGGCGGGGAATCAGAGGGAGGGAATCAGACGCGGGGAATCAGAGGCGGGGATTCAGAGCTGGGGAATCAGAGGCGGGGAATCAGAGTTGGGGAATCAGAGGCAGGGAATCAGATATGGGGAATCAGAGGCGGGGAATCAGAGGCGGGGAAACAGAGGCGGGGAATCAGATATGGGGAATCAGAGGTGGGGAATCAGGGGCAGGGAATCAGTGGCGGGGAAACAGAGGCGGGGAATCAAATATAGGGAATCAGAGGTGGGGAATCAGAGGTTGTGAATCAGAGATGGGGAATCAAGGCGGGGAATCAGAGGCAGGGAATCAGACGCGGGGAATCAGAGGCGGGGATTCAGAGCTGGGGAATCAGAGGCGGTGAATCAGAGTTTGGGAATCAGAGGCAGGGAATCAGATATGGGGAATCAGAGGTGGGGAATCAGAGGCGGGGAAACAGAGGCGGGGAATCAGATATGGGGAATCAGAATTGGGGAATCAGGGGCAGGGAATCAGTGGCAGGGAATCAGAGGCGGGGAATCAGAGGCGGGGAATCAGAGGCAGGGAATCAGACACGGGGAATCAGAGGCGGGGAATCAGAGATGGGGAATCAGAGGCGGGGAATCAGAGGCAGGGAATCGGACTCCGGGAATCAGAGTCGGGGAATCAGAGCTGGGGAATCAGAGGCGGGGAATCAGAGTTGGGGAATCAGAGGCGGGGAATCAGATATGGGGAAATAGAGGCGGGGAATCAGATATGGGGAATCAGAGGTGTGGAATCAGAGGTTGGGAATCAGAGGCAGGGAATCAGAGTCGGGGAAACAGAGGCGGGTAATCAGATATGGGGAATCAGAGGTGGCGAATCAAAGGCGATGAAACAGAGATGGGGAATCAGGGCAGGGAATCAGAGGCAGGGAATCAAACACGGGGAATCAGAGCTGGGGAATCAGAGGCGGGGAATCAGAGTTGGGAATCAGAGGCGGGGAATCAGAGGCGGGGAAACAGAGGCGGGGAATCAGATATGGGGAATCAGAGGTGGGGAATCCGAGGTTGGGAATCAGAGGCAGGGAATCAGAGGCGGGGAATCAGAGGCGGGGAATCAGAGGAAGGGAATCAGATGTGCGGAATCGGAGATGGGGAATCAGAGGCAGGGAATCAGAGGCGGGGAATCAGAGGCGGGGAATCAGAGGCCGGTAATCAGATATGGGGAAACAGAGGCGGGGAATCCGAGGCGGGGAAACAGAGGCGGGAATCAGATATGGGGAATCAGAGGTGGGGAATCAGAGGTTGGGAATCAGAGGCAGGGAATCAGAGGCTTGGAATCAGATGCAGGGAATCAGATGCGGGGAATCAGAGGCGGGGAATCAGAGCTGGGGAATCAGAGGTGGGGAATCAGATTTGGGGAATCAGAGGCGGGGACTTAGATATTGGGAAACAGAGGCGGGGAATCAGAGGCGGGGAAACCCAGGCGGGGAATCAGATATGGGGAATCAGAGGTGGGGAATCAGAGGCAAGGAATCAGATGTGCGGAATCAGAGATGGGGAATCAGAGGCAGGGAATCAGAATCAGAAGCAGGGAATCAGAGGCCGGGAATTAGAGGCCGGAATCAGATGCTGGGAATCAGAGGCCTGGAATCAGAGGCGGGGAATCAGAGGCAGGGAATCAGATGCGGGGAATCAGAGGCGGGGAATCAGAGCTGGGGAATCAGAGGCGGGGTATTAGAGTTGGGGAATCAGAGGCGGGGAATCAGATATGGGGAAACAGAGGTGGGGAATCAGAGGCGGGGAAACAGAGGCAGGGAATCAGATATGGGGAATCAGAGGCGGGGAATCAGAGGTGGGGAATCATAGGCAGGGAATCGGATGTGCGGAATCAGAGATGGGGAATCAGAGGCTGGGAATCAGAGGTGGTGAATCAGAGATGGGGAATCAGAGGCGGGGAATCAGAGGCAGGGAATCAGACGCGGGGAATCAGAGGCGGGCAATCAGAGGCGGGGAATCAGATATGGGGAATCAGAGCTGGGGAATCAGAGGCGGGGAATCAGAGTTGGGGAATCAGAGGCGGGGAATCAGAGGAAGGGAATCAGACGCGGGGAATCAGAGGCGGGGATTCAGAGCTGGGGAATCAGAGGCGGGGAATCAGAGTTGGGGAATCAGAGGCGGGGAATCAGATATGGGGAATGAGAGGCAGGGAATCAGAGGCGGGAAAACAGAGGCGGGGAATCAGATATGGGGAATCAGAGGCGGGGAATCAGAGGCAGGGAATCAGACACGGGGAATCAGAGGCGGGGAATCAGAGATGGGGAATCAGAGGCGGGGAATCAGAGGCAGGGAATCGGATGCCGGGAATCAGAGGCGGGAAATCAGAGCTGGGGAATCAGAGGCGGGGAATCAGAGTTGGGGAATCAGAGGCGGCGAAGCAGATATGGGGAAATAGAGGCGGGGAATAAGATATGGGGAATCAGAGGCGGGGAATCAGATATGGGGAATCAGAGGCTGGGAATCAGAGGGGGGGAAACAGAGGCGGGGAATAAGATATGGGGAATCAGAGGTGGGGAATCAGGGGCGGGGAATCAGTGGCAGGGAATCAGAGGCGGGGAATCAGAGGCGGGGAATCAAAGGAAGGGAATCAGACACGGGGAATCAGAGTTGGGGAATCAGAGATGGGGAATCAGAGGCGGGGAATCACAGGCAGGGAATCAGACGCGGGGAATCAGAGGCGGGGAATCAGAGCTGGGGAATCAGAGGTGGGGAATCAGAGTCGGGGAATCAGAGGCAGGGAATCGGTTGTGCGGAATCAGAGATGGGGAATCAGATGTGGGGAATCAGAGGCAGTGAATCAGAGATGGGGAATCAGAGGCGGGGAATCAGAGGCAGGAAATCAGACAGGGATTCAGAGGCTGGGAATCAGACGGGGGGAATCAAAGGCGGGGAATCAGAGCTGGTGAATCAGAGGCAGGGAATCAGAGTTGGGGATTCAGAGGCGGGGAATCAGATATGGGGAAACAGAGGCGGGGAATGAGAGGCGGGCAAGCAGAGGCGGGGAATTAGATTTGGGGAATCAGAGGTGGGAAATCAGAGGTGGTGAATCAGAGATGGGGAATCACAGGCGGGGAATCAGAGGCAGCGAATAGAACGCGGGGAATCAGAGGCTGGGATCAGAGCTGGGGAATCAGAGGCGGGGAATCAGATATGGGGAAACAGAGGCGGGGAATCAGAGGCGGGGAAACAGAGGCGGGGAATCAGACATGGGGAATCGGATGCGGGGAATCAGAGGCGGGGAATCAGAGCTGGGGAATCAGAGGTGGGGAATCAGAGTTGGGGCATCAGAGGTGGGGAATTAGATATGGGGAAACAGAGGCGGGGAATCAGAGGCGGGGAAACAGAGGCGGGGAATCAGATATGGGGAATCAGAGGTGGGGAATCAGAGGCAGGGAATCAGATGTGCGGAATCAGAGATGGGGAATCAGAGGCAGGGAATCAGAATCAGAAGCGGGGAATCAGAGGCCGGGAATCAGAGGCCGGGAATCAGATGCTGGGAATAAGAGGCCGGGAATCAGAGGTGGGGATTCAGAGTCTGGCAATCAGAGATGGGGATTCAGAGGCGGGGAATGAGATATGGAGAATCAGAGGCGGGGAATCAGAGGCGGGGAAACAGAGGTGGGGAATCAGATATGGGGAATCAGAGGTGGCGAATCAAAGGCGGTGAATCAGAGATGGGGAATCAGAGGCGGGGAATCAGAGGCAGGGAATCAGATGCGGGGATTCAGAGGCGGGGATTCAGAGCTGGCGAATCATAGGCGGGGAATCAGAGGTGGGTAATCAGAGCCGGGGAATCAGATATGGGGAATCAGAGGCGGGGAAACAGAGACGGGGAATCAGATATGGGGAATCAGAGGTGGGGAATCAGAGGTTGTGAATCAGAGATGGGGAATCAAGGCGGGGAATCAGAGGGAGGGAATCAGACGCGGGGAATCAGAGGCGGGGATTCAGAGCTGGGGAATCAGAGGCGGGGAATCAGAGTTGGGGAATCAGAGGCAGGGTATCAGATATGGGGAATCAGAGGCGGGGAATCAGAGGCGGGGAAACAGAGGCGGGGAATCAGATATGGGGAATCAGAGGTGGGGAATCAGGGGCAGGGAATCTGTGGCAGGGAATCAGAGGCGGGGAATCTGAGCCGGGAAATCAGAGGCAGGGAATCAGACACGGGGAATCAGAGGCGGGGAATCAGAGATGGTGAATCAGAGGCGGGGAATCAGAGGCAGGGAATCGGACGTCGGGAATCAGAGGCGGGGAATCAGAGCTGGGGAATCAGAGTTGGGGAATCAGAGGCGGGGAATCAGATATGGGGAAATAGAGGCGGGGAATCAGATATGGGGAATCAGAGGTGTGGAATCAGAGGTTGGGAATCAGAGGCAGGGAATCAGAGGCGGGGAAACAGAGGCGGGGAATCAGATATGGGGAATCAGAGGTGGCGAATCAAAGGCGGTGAAACAGAGATGGGGAATCAGGGCAGGGAATCAGAGGCAGGGAATCAGAGCTGGGGAAACAGAGGCGGGGAATCAGATATGGGGAATCAGAGGTGGGGAATCAGGGGCGGGGAATCAGTGGCAGGGAATCAGAGCTGGGGAATCAGAGGTGGGGAATCAGAGCTGGGGAAACAGAGGCGGGGAATAAGATATGGGGAATCAGAGGTGGGGAATCAGGGGCGGGGAATCAGTGGCATGGAATCAGAGGCCGGGAATAAAAGGCGGGGAATCAGAGCTGGGGAATCAGAGGCGGGGAATCAGAGTTGGGGAATCAGAGGAGGGGAATCAGATATGGGGAAACAGAGGCCGGGAATCAGAGGCAGGGAAACAGAGGCGGGGAATCAGATATGGGGAATCAGACGTGGGGAATTTGAGGTTGCGAATCAGAGGCGGGGAATCAGAGGCGGGGAATCAGAGGCAGGGAATCGGATGTGCGGAATCAGAGATGGGGAATCAGAGGTGGGGATTCAGAGGTGGTGAATCAGAAAAGGGGAATCAGAGGCTGGGAATCAGAGGCAGGGAATCAGACGCAGGGAATCAGAGGCGGGGAATCAGAGGCGGGGAATCATAGCTGGCGAATTAGAGGAGGGGATTCAGAGTTGGGGAATCAGATATGGGGAATCAGAGGTGGGGAATCAGAGGCGGGGAAACAGAGGCGGGGAATCAGATATGTGGAATCAGAGGTGGCGAATCAAAGGCGGTGAAACAGAGATGGGGAATCAGGGCAGGGAATCAGAGGCAGGGAATCAGAGCTGGGGAAACAGAGGCGGGGAATCAGATATGGGGAATCAGAGGTGGGGAATCAGGGGCGGGGAATCAGTGGCAGGGAATCAGAGCTGGGGAATCAGAGGTGGGGAATCAGAGCTGGGGAAACAGAGGCGGGGAATAAGATATGGGGAATCAGAGGTGGGGAATCAGGGGCGGGGAATCAGTGGCAGGGAATCAGAGGCCGGGAATAAAAGGCGGGGAATCAGAGCTGGGGAATCAGAGGCGGGGAATCAGAGTTGGGGAATCAGAGGAGGGGAATCAGATATGGGGAAACAGAGGCCGGGAATCAGAGGCAGGGAAACAGAGGCGGGGAATCAGATATGGGGAATCATAGGTGGGGAATTTGAGGTTGCGAATCAGAGGCGGGGAATCAGAGGCGGGGAATCAGAGGCAGGGAATCGGATGTGCGGAATCAGAGATGGGGAATCAGAGGTGGGGATTCAGAGGTGGTGAATCAGAAAAGGGGAATCAGAGGCTGGGAATCAGAGGCAGGGAATCAGACGCAGGGAATCAGAGGCGGGGAATCAGAGGCGGGGAATCATAGCTGGCGAATTAGAGGAGGGGAATCAGAGTTGGGGAATCAGATATGGGGAATCAGAGGTTGGGAATCAGAGGCAGGGAATCAGATGTGCGGAATCAGAGATGGGGAATCAGAGGCAGGGAATCAGAATCAGAAGCAGGGAATCAGAGGCCGGGAATCAGAGGCCGGAATCAGATGCTGGGAATCAGAGGCCTGGAATCAGAGGCGGGGAATCAGAGGCAGGGAATCTGATGCGGGGAATCAGAGGCGGGGAATCAGAGCTGGGGAATCAGAGGCAGGGTATTAGAGTTGGGGAATCAGAGGCGGGGAATCAGATATGGGGAAACAGAGGTGGGGAATCAGAGGCGGGGAAACAGAGGCAGGGAATCAGATATGGGGAATCAGAGGCGGGAATCAGAGGTGGGGAATCATAGGCAGGGAATCGGATGTGCGGAATCAGAGATGGGGAATCAGAGGCCGGGAATGAGAGGTGGTGAATCAGATATGGGGAATCAGAGGCGGGGAATCAGAGGCAGTGAATCAGACGCGGGGAATCAGAGGTGGGCAATCAGAGGCGGGGAATCAGATATGGGGAATCAGAGGCGGGGAATCAGAGGCGGGGAAACAGAGGCGGGGAATCAGATATGGGGAATTAGAGGCGGGGAATCAGAGGCAGGGAATCAGACTCGGGGAATCAGAGTCGGGGATTCAGAGCTGGGGAATCAGAAGCGGGGAATCAGAGTTGGGGAATCAGAGGCGGGGAATCAGATATGGGGAATCAGAGGCAGGGAATCAGAGGCGGGGAATCAGAGGCAGGGAATCAGGCGCGGGGAATCTGAGGCGGGGAATCAGAGGCGGGGAATCAGAGCTGGGGAATCAGAGGCAGGGTATTAGAGTTGGGGAATCAGAGGCGGGGAATCAGAGGCGGGGAATCAGAGGCAGGGAATCGGATGTGCGGAATCAGAGATGGGGAATCAGAGGTGGGGATTCAGAGGTGGTGAATCAGAAAAGGGGAATCAGAGGCTGGGAATCAGAGGCAGGGAATCAGACGCAGGGAATCAGAGGCGGGGAATCAGAGGCGGGGAATCATAGCTGGCGAATTAGAGGGGGGGATTCAGAGTTGGGGAATCAGATATGGGGAATCAGAGGTGGGGAATCAGAGGCGGGGAAACAGAGGCGGGGAATCAGATATGTGGAATCAGAGGTGGCGAATCAAAGGCGGTGAAACAGAGATGGGGAATCAGGGCAGGGAATCAGAGGCAGGGAATCAGAGCTGGGGAAACAGAGGCGGGGAATCAGATATGGGGAATCAGAGGTGGGGAATCAGGGGCGGGGAATCAGTGGCAGGGAATCAGAGCTGGGGAATCAGAGGTGGGGAATCAGAGCTGGGGAAACAGAGGCGGGGAATAAGATATGGGGAATCAGAGGTGGGGAATCAGGGGCGGGGAATCAGTGGCAGGGAATCAGAGGCCGGGAATAAAAGGTGGGGAATCAGAGCTGGGGAATCAGAGGCGGGGAATCAGAGTTGGGGAATCAGAGGAGGGGAATCAGATATGGGGAAACAGAGGCCGGGAATCAGAGGCAGGGAAACAGAGGCGGGGAATCAGATATGGGGAATCATAGGTGGGGAATTTGAGGTTGCGAATCAGAGGCGGGGAATCAGAGGCGGGGAATCAGAGGCAGGGAATCGGATGTGCGGAATCAGAGATGGGGAATCAGAGGTGGGGATTCAGAGGTGGTGAATCAGAAAAGGGGAATCAGAGGCTGGGAATCAGAGGCAGGGAATCAGACGCAGGGAATCAGAGGCGGGGAATCAGAGGCGGGGAATCATAGCTGGGGAATCAGAAGCGGGGAATCAGAGTTGGGGAATCAGAGGCGGGGAATCAGATATGGGGAATCAGAGGCAGGGAATCAGAGGCGGGGAATCAGAGGCAGGGAATCAGGCGCGGGGAATCTGAGGCGGGGAATCAGAGCTGGGGAATCAGAGGTGGGGAATCAGAGCTGGGGAATCAGAGGTGGGGAATCAGAGTTGGGGCATCAGAGGTGGGGAATTAGATATGGGCAAACAGAGGCGGGGAATCAGAGGCGGGGAAACAGAGGCGGGGAATCAGATATGGGGAATCAGAGGTGGGGAATCAGAGGCAGGGAATCAGATGTGCGGAATCAGAGATGGGGAATCAGAGGCAGGGAATCAGAATCAGAAGCGGGGAATCAGAGGCCGGGAATCAGAGGCCGGGAATCAGATATGGGTAATCAGAGGCGGGAATCAGAGGTGGGGAATCATAGGCAGGGAATCGGATGTGCGGAATCAGAGATGGGGAATCAGAGGCCGGGAATGAGAGGTGGTGAATCAGATATGGGGAATCAGAGGTGGGGATTCGGAGTCTGGGAATCAGAGATGGGGATTCAGAGGCGGGGAATGAGATATGGAGAATCAGAGGCGGGGAATCAGAGGCGGGGAAACAGAGGTGGGGAATCAGATATGGGGAATCAGAGGTGGCGAATCAAAGGCGGTGAATCAGAGATGGGGAATCAGAGGCGGGGAATCAGAGGCAGGGAATCAGATGCGGGGATTCAGAGGCGGGGAATCAGAGCTGGCGAATCATAGGCGGGGAATCAGAGGTGGGCAATCAGAGCCGGGGAATCAGATATGGGGAATCAGAGGCGGGGAAACAGAGGCGGGGAATCAGATATGGGGAATCAGAGGTGGGGAATCAGAGGTTGTGAATCAGAGATGGGGAATCAAGGCGGGGAATCAGAGGGAGGGAATCAGACGCGGGGAATCAGAGGCGGGGATTCAGAGCTGGGGAATCAGAGGCGGGGAATCAGAGTTGGGGAATCAGAGGCAGGGAATCAGATATGGGGAATCAGAGGCGGGGAATCAGAGGCGGGGAAACAGGCGGGGAATCAGATATGGGGAATCAGAGGTGGGGAATCAGGGGCAGGGAATCAGTGGCGGGGAAACAGAGGCGGGGAATCAAATATAGGGAATCAGAGGTGGGGAATCAGAGGTTGTGAATCAGAGATGGGGAATCAAGGCGGGGAATCAGAGGCAGGGAATCAGACGCGGGGAATCAGAGGCGGGGATTCAGAGCTGGGGAATCAGAGGCGGTGAATCAGAGTTTGGGAATCAGAGGCAGGGAATCAGATATGGGGAATCAGAGGTGGGGAATCAGAGGCGGGGAAACAGAGGCGGGGAATCAGATATGGGGAATCAGAATTGGGGAATCAGGGGCAGGGAATCAGTGGCAGGGAATCAGAGGCGGGGAATCAGAGGCGGGGAATCAGAGGCAGGGAATCAGACACGGGGAATCAGAGGCGGGGAATCAGAGATGGGGAATCAGAGGCGGGGAATCAGAGGCAGGGAATCGGACTCCGGGAATCAGAGTCGGGGAATCAGAGCTGGGGAATCAGAGGCGGGGAATCAGAGTTGGGGAATCAGAGGCGGGGAATCAGATATGGGGAAATAGAGGCGGGGAATCAGATATGGGGAATCAGAGGTGTGGAATCAGAGGTTGGGAATCAGAGGCAGGGAATCAGAGTCGGGGAAACAGAGGCGGGTAATCAGATATGGGGAATCAGAGGTGGCGAATCAAAGGCGATGAAACAGAGATGGGGAATCAGGGCAGGGAATCAGAGGCAGGGAATCAAACACGGGGAATCAGAGCTGGGGAATCAGAGGCGGGGAATCAGAGTTGGGAATCAGAGGCGGGGAATCAGAGGCGGGGAAACAGAGGCGGGGAATCAGATATGGGGAATCAGAGGTGGGGATTCGGAGTCTGGGAATCAGAGATGGGGATTCAGAGGCGGGGAATGAGATATGGAGAATCAGAGGCGGGGAATCAGAGGCGGGGAAACAGAGGTGGGGAATCAGATATGGGGAATCAGAGGTGGCGAATCAAAGGCGGTGAATCAGAGATGGGGAATCAGAGGCGGGGAATCAGAGGCAGGGAATCAGATGCGGGGATTCAGAGGCGGGGAATCAGAGCTGGCGAATCATAGGCGGGGAAACAGAGGCGGGGAATCAGATATGGGGAATCAGAGGTGGGGAATCAGAGGTTGTGAATCAGAGATGGGGAATCAAGGCGGGGAATCAGAGGGAGGGAATCAGACGCGGGGAATCAGAGGCGGGGATTCAGAGCTGGGGAATCAGAGGCGGGGAATCAGAGTTGGGGAATCAGAGGCAGGGAATCAGATATGGGGAATCAGAGGCGGGGAATCAGAGGCGGGGAAACAGAGGCGGGGAATCAGATATGGGGAATCAGAGGTGGGGAATCAGGGGCAGGGAATCAGTGGCGGGGAAACAGAGGCGGGGAATCAAATATAGGGAATCAGAGGTGGGGAATCAGAGGTTGTGAATCAGAGATGGGGAATCAAGGCGGGGAATCAGAGGCAGGGAATCAGACGCGGGGAATCAGAGGCGGGGATTCAGAGCTGGGGAATCAGAGGCGGTGAATCAGAGTTTGGGAATCAGAGGCAGGGAATCAGATATGGGGAATCAGAGGTGGGGAATCAGGGGCAGGGAATCAGTGGCGGGGAAACAGAGGCGGGGAATCAAATATAGGGAATCAGAGGTGGGGAATCAGAGGTTGTGAATCAGAGATGGGGAATCAAGGCGGGGAATCAGAGGGAGGGAATCAGACGCGGGGAATCAGAGGCGGGGATTCAGAGCTGGGGAATCAGAGGCGGGGAATCAGAGTTGGGGAATCAGAGGCAGGGAATCAGATATGGGGAATCAGAGGCGGGGAATCAGAGGCGGGGAAACAGGCGGGGAATCAGATATGGGGAATCAGAGGTGGGGAATCAGGGGCAGGGAATCAGTGGCGGGGAAACAGAGGCGGGGAATCAAATATAGGGAATCAGAGGTGGGGAATCAGAGGTTGTGAATCAGAGATGGGGAATCAAGGCGGGGAATCAGAGGCAGGGAATCAGACGCGGGGAATCAGAGGCGGGGATTCAGAGCTGGGGAATCAGAGGCGGTGAATCAGAGTTTGGGAATCAGAGGCAGGGAATCAGATATGGGGAATCAGAGGTGGGGAATCAGAGGCGGGGAAACAGAGGCGGGGAATCAGATATGGGGAATCAGAATTGGGGAATCAGGGGCAGGGAATCAGTGGCAGGGAATCAGAGGCGGGGAATCAGAGGCGGGGAATCAGAGGCAGGGAATCAGACACGGGGAATCAGAGGCGGGGAATCAGAGATGGGGAATCAGAGGCGGGGAATCAGAGGCAGGGAATCGGACTCCGGGAATCAGAGTCGGGGAATCAGAGCTGGGGAATCAGAGGCGGGGAATCAGAGTTGGGGAATCAGAGGCGGGGAATCAGATATGGGGAAATAGAGGCGGGGAATCAGATATGGGGAATCAGAGGTGTGGAATCAGAGGTTGGGAATCAGAGGCAGGGAATCAGAGTCGGGGAAACAGAGGCGGGTAATCAGATATGGGGAATCAGAGGTGGCGAATCAAAGGCGATGAAACAGAGATGGGGAATCAGGGCAGGGAATCAGAGGCAGGGAATCAAACACGGGGAATCAGAGCTGGGGAATCAGAGGCGGGGAATCAGAGTTGGGAATCAGAGGCGGGGAATCAGAGGCGGGGAAACAGAGGCGGGGAATCAGATATGGGGAATCAGAGTTGGGGATTCGGAGTCTGGGAATCAGAGATGGGGATTCAGAGGCGGGGAATGAGATATGGAGAATCAGAGGCGGGGAATCAGAGGCGGGGAAACAGAGGTGGGGAATCAGATATGGGGAATCAGAGGTGGCGAATCAAAGGCGGTGAATCAGAGATGGGGAATCAGAGGCGGGGAATCAGAGGCAGGGAATCAGATGCGGGGATTCAGAGGCGGGGAATCAGAGCTGGCGAATCATAGGCGGGGAAACAGAGGCGGGGAATCAGATATGGGGAATCAGAGGTGGGGAATCAGAGGTTGTGAATCAGAGATGGGGAATCAAGGCGGGGAATCAGAGGGAGGGAATCAGACGCGGGGAATCAGAGGCGGGGATTCAGAGCTGGGGAATCAGAGGCGGGGAATCAGAGTTGGGGAATCAGAGGCAGGGAATCAGATATGGGGAATCAGAGGCGGGGAATCAGAGGCGGGGAAACAGAGGCGGGGAATCAGATATGGGGAATCAGAGGTGGGGAATCAGGGGCAGGGAATCAGTGGCGGGGAAACAGAGGCGGGGAATCAAATATAGGGAATCAGAGGTGGGGAATCAGAGGTTGTGAATCAGAGATGGGGAATCAAGGCGGGGAATCAGAGGCAGGGAATCAGACGCGGGGAATCAGAGGCGGGGATTCAGAGCTGGGGAATCAGAGGCGGTGAATCAGAGTTTGGGAATCAGAGGCAGGGAATCAGATATGGGGAATCAGAGGTGGGGAATCAGAGGCGGGGAAACAGAGGCGGGGAATCAGATATGGGGAATCAGAATTGGGGAATCAGGGGCAGGGAATCAGTGGCAGGGAATCAGAGGCGGGGAATCAGAGGCGGGGAATCAGAGGCAGGGAATCAGACACGGGGAATCAGAGGCGGGGTATCAGAGATGGGGAATCAGAGGCGGGGAATCAGAGGCAGGGAATCGGACTCTGGGAATCAGAGTCGGGGAATCAGAGCTGGGGAATCAGAGGCGGGGAATCAGAGTTGGGGAATCAGAGGCGGGGAATCAGATATGGGGAAATAGAGGCGGGGAATCAGATATGGGGAATCAGAGGTGTGGAATCAGAGGTTGGGAATCAGAGGCAGGGAATCAGAGTCGGGGAAACAGAGGCGGGTAATCAGATATGGGGAATCAGAGGTGGCGAATCAAAGGCGATGAAACAGAGATGGGGAATCAGGGCAGGGAATCAGAGGCAGGGAATCAAACACGGGGAATCAGAGCTGGGGAATCAGAGGCGGGGAATCAGAGTTGGGAATCAGAGGCGGGGAATCAGAGGCGGGGAAACAGAGGCGGGGAATCAGATATGGGGAATCAGAGGTGGGGAATCCGAGGTTGGGAATCAGAGGCAGGGAATCAGAGGCGGGGAATCAGAGGCGGGGAATCAGAGGAAGGGAATCAGATGTGCGGAATCGGAGATGGGGAATCAGAGGCAGGGAATCAGAGGCGGGGAATCAGAGGCGGGGAATCAGAGGCCGGTAATCAGATATGGGGAAACAGAGGCGGGGAATCCGAGGCGGGGAAACAGAGGCGGGAATCAGATATGGGGAATCAGAGGTGGGGAATCAGAGGTTGGGAATCAGAGGCAGGGAATCAGAGGCTTGGAATCAGATGCAGGGAATCAGATGCGGGGAATCAGAGGCGGGGAATCAGAGCTGGGGAATCAGAGGTGGAGAATCAGATTTGGGGAATCAGAGGCGGGGACTTAGATATTGGGAAACAGAGGCGGGGAATCAGAGGCGGGGAAACACAGGCGGGGAATCAGATATGGGGAATCAGAGGTGGGGAATCAGAGGCAAGGAATCAGATGTGCGGAATCAGAGATGGGGAATCAGAGGCAGGGAATCAGAATCAGAAGCAGGGAATCAGAG
This sequence comes from Narcine bancroftii, assembly GCF_036971445.1. NCBI lineage: Eukaryota > Metazoa > Chordata > Chondrichthyes > Torpediniformes > Narcinidae > Narcine > Narcine bancroftii. Next base: position 4,094,686 of record NW_027211883.1, read on the forward strand.
GCCGGGAATTAGAGGCCGGAATCAGATGCTGGGAATCAGAGGCCTGAAATCAGAGGCGGGGAATCAGAGGCAGGGAATCAGATGCGGGGAATCAGAGGCGGGGAATCAGAGCTGGGGAATCAGAGGCGGGGTATTAGAGTTGGGGAATCAGAGGCGGGGAATCAGATATGGGGAAACAGATGTGGGGAATCAGAGGCGGGGAAACAGAGGCAGGGAATCAGATATGGGGAATCAGAGGCGGGGAATCAGAGGTGGGGAATCATAGGCAGGGAATCGGATGTGCGGAATCAGAGATGGGGAATCAGAGGCTGGGAATCAGAGGTGGTGAATCAGAGATGGGGAATCAGAGGCGGGGAATCAGAGGCAGGGAATCAGACGCGGGGAATCAGAGGTGGGCAATCAGAGGCGGGGAATCAGATATGGGGAATCAGAGGCGGGGAATCAGAGGCAGGGAATCAGACGCGGGGAATCAGAGGCGGGGATTCAGAGCTGGGGAATCAGAGGCGGGGAATCAGAGTTGGGGAATCAGAGGCGGGGAATCAGAGGAAGGGAATCAGACGCGGGGAATCAGAGGCGGGGATTCAGAGCTGGGGAATCAGAGGCGGGGAATCAGAGTTGGGGAATCAGAGGCGGGGAATCAGATATGGGGAATGAGAGGCAGGGAATCAGAGGCGGGAAAACAGAGGCGGGGAATCAGATATGGGGAATCAGAGGCGGGGAATCAGAGGCAGGGAATCAGACACGGGGAATCAGAGGCGGGGAATCAGAGATGGGGAATCAGAGGCGGGGAATCAGAGGCAGGGAATCGGATGCCGGGAATCAGAGGCGGGAAATCAGAGCTGGGGAATCAGAGGCGGGGAATCAGAGTTGGGGAATCAGAGGCGGCGAAGCAGATATGGGGAAAATGAGGCGGGGAATCAGATATGGGGAATCAGAGGCGGGGAATCAGATATGGGGAATCAGAGGCTGGGAATCAGAGCGGGGGAAACAGAGGCGGAGAATAAGATATGGGGAATCAGAGGTGGGGAATCAGTGGTGGGGAATCAGTGGCAGGGAATCAGAGGCGGGGAATCAGAGGCGGGGATTCAGAGGCAGGGAATCAGACACGGGGAATCAGAGGTGGGGAATCAGAGATGGGGAATCAGAGGCGGGGAAACACAGGCGGGGAATCAGATATGGGGAATCAGAGGTGGGGAATCAGAGGCAAGGAATCAGATGTGCGGAATCAGAGATGGGGAATCAGAGGCAGGGAATCAGAATCAGAAGCAGGGAATCAGAGGCCGGGAATTAGAGGCCGGAATCAGATGCTGGGAATCAGAGGCCTGAAATCAGAGGCGGGGAATCAGAGGCAGGGAATCAGATGCGGGGAATCAGAGGCGGGGAATCAGAGCTGGGGAATCAGAGGCGGGGTATTAGAGTTGGGGAATCAGAGGCGGGGAATCAGATATGGGGAAACAGATGTGGGGAATCAGAGGCGGGGAAACAGAGGCAGGGAATCAGATATGGGGAATCAGAGGCGGGGAATCAGAGGTGGGGAATCATAGGCAGGGAATCGGATGTGCGGAATCAGAGATGGGGAATCAGAGGCTGGGAATCAGAGGTGGTGAATCAGAGATGGGGAATCAGAGGCGGGGAATCAGAGGCAGGGAATCAGACGCGGGGAATCAGAGGTGGGCAATCAGAGGCGGGGAATCAGATATGGGGAATCAGAGGCGGGGAATCAGAGGCAGGGAATCAGACGCGGGGAATCAGAGGCGGGGATTCAGAGCTGGGGAATCAGAGGCGGGGAATCAGAGTTGGGGAATCAGAGGCGGGGAATCAGAGGAAGGGAATCAGACGCGGGGAATCAGAGGCGGGGATTCAGAGCTGGGGAATCAGAGGCGGGGAATCAGAGTTGGGGAATCAGAGGCGGGGAATCAGATATGGGGAATGAGAGGCAGGGAATCAGAGGCGGGAAAACAGAGGCGGGGAATCAGATATGGGGAATCAGAGGCGGGGAATCAGAGGCAGGGAATCAGACACGGGGAATCAGAGGCGGGGAATCAGAGATGGGGAATCAGAGGCGGGGAATCAGAGTCAGGGAATCGGATGCCGGAAATCAGAGGCGGGAAATCAGAGCTGGGGAATCAGAGGCGGGGAATCAGAGTTGGGGAATCAGAGGCGGCGAAGCAGATATGGGGAAAATGAGGCGGGGAATCAGATATGGGGAATCAGAGGCGGGGAATCAGATATGGGGAATCAGAGGCTGGGAATCAGAGCGGGGGAAACAGAGGCGGAGAATAAGATATGGGGAATCAGAGGTGGGGAATCAGTGGTGGGGAATCAGTGGCAGGGAATCAGAGGCGGGGAATCAGAGGCGGGGATTCAGAGGCAGGGAATCAGAGGTGGGGAATCAGAGGCAAGGAATCAGATGTGCGGAATCAGAGATGGGGAATCAGAGGCAGGGAATCAGAATCAGAAGCAGGGAATCAGAGGCCGGGAATTAGAGGCCGGAATCAGATGCTGGGAATCAGAGGCCTGAAATCAGAGGCGGGGAATCAGAGGCAGGGAATCAGATGCGGGGAATCAGAGGCGGGGAATCAGAGCTGGGGAATCAGAGGCGGGGTATTAGAGTTGGGGAATCAGAGGCGGGGAATCAGATATGGGGAAACAGATGTGGGGAATCAGAGGCGGGGAAACAGAGGCAGGGAATCAGATATGGGGAATCAGAGGCGGGGAATCAGAGGTGGGGAATCATAGGCAGGGAATCGGATGTGCGGAATCAGAGATGGGGAATCAGAGGCTGGGAATCAGAGGTGGTGAATCAGAGATGGGGAATCAGAGGCGGGGAATCAGAGGCAGGGAATCAGACGCGGGGAATCAGAGGTGGGCAATCAGAGGCGGGGAATCAGATATGGGGAATCAGAGGCGGGGAATCAGAGGCAGGGAATCAGACGCGGGGAATCAGAGGCGGGGATTCAGAGCTGGGGAATCAGAGGCGGGGAATCAGAGTTGGGGAATCAGAGGCGGGGAATCAGAGGAAGGGAATCAGACGCGGGGAATCAGAGGCGGGGATTCAGAGCTGGGGAATCAGAGGCGGGGAATCAGAGTTGGGGAATCAGAGGCGGGGAATCAGATATGGGGAATGAGAGGCAGGGAATCAGAGGCGGGAAAACAGAGGCGGGGAATCAGATATGGGGAATCAGAGGCGGGGAATCAGAGGCAGGGAATCAGACACGGGGAATCAGAGGCGGGGAATCAGAGATGGGGAATCAGAGGCGGGGAATCAGAGGCAGGGAATCGGATGCCGGGAATCAGAGGCGGGAAATCAGAGCTGGGGAATCAGAGGCGGGGAATCAGAGTTGGGGAATCAGAGGCGGCGAAGCAGATATGGGGAAATAGAGGCGGGGAATCAGATATGGGGAATCAGAGGCGGGGAATCAGATATGGGGAATCAGAGGCTGGGAATCAGAGGGGGGGAAACAGAGGCGGGGAATAAGATATGGGGAATCAGAGGTGGGGAATCAGGGGCGGGGAATCAGTGGCAGGGATACAGAGGCTGGGAATCAGAGGCGGGGAATCACAGGCAGGGAATCAGACGCGGGGAATCAGAGGCGGGGAATCAGAGCTGGGGAATCAGAGGTGGGGAATCAGAGTCGGGGAATCAGAGGCAGGGAATCGGTTGTGCGGAATCAGAGATGGGGAATCAGATGTGGGGAATCAGAGGCAGTGAATCAGAGATGGGGAATCAGAGGCGGGGAATCAGAGGCAGGAAATCAGACAGGGATTCAGAGGCTGGGAATCAGACGGGGGGAATCAAAGGCGGGGAATCAGAGCTGGTGAATCAGAGGCAGGGAATCAGAGTTGGGGATTCAGAGGCGGGGAATCAGATATGGGGAAACAGAGGCGGGGAATGAGAGGCGGGCAAGCAGAGGCGGGGAATTAGATATGGGGAATCAGAGGTGGGAAATCAGAGGTGGTGAATCAGAGATGGGGAATCACAGGCGGGGAATCAGAGGCAGCGAATAGAACGCGGGGAATCAGAGGCTGGGATCAGAGCTGGGGAATCAGAGGCGGGGAATCAGATATGGGGAAACAGAGGCGGGGAATCAGAGGCGGGGAAACAGAGGCGGGGAATCAGACATGGGGAATCGGATGCGGGGAATCAGAGGCGGGGAATCAGAGCTGGGGAATCAGAGGTGGGGAATCAGTGTTGGGGCATCAGAGGTGGGGAATTAGATATGGGGAAACAGAGGCGGGGAATCAGAGGCGGGGAAACAGAGGCGGGGAATCAGATATGGGGAATCAGAGGTGGGGAATCAGAGGCAGCGAATCAGATGTGCGGAATCAGAGATGGGGAATCAGAGGCAGGGAATCAGAATCAGAAGCGGGGAATCAGAGGCCGGGAATCAGAGGCCGGGAATCAGATGCTGGGAATAAGAGGCCGGGAATCAGAGGTGGGGATTCAGAGTCTGGGAATCAGAGATGGGGATTCAGAGGCGGGGAATGAGATATGGAGAATCAGAGGCGGGGAATCAGAGGCGGGGAAACAGAGGTGGGGAATCAGATATGGGGAATCAGAGGTGGCGAATCAAAGGCGGTGAATCAGAGATGGGGAATCAGAGGCGGGGAATCAGAGGCAGGGAATCAGATGCGGGGATTCAGAGGCGGGGATTCAGAGCTGGCGAATCATAGGCGGGGAATCAGAGGTGGGCAATCAGAGCCGGGGAATCAGATATGGGGAATCAGAGGCGGGGAAACAGAGATGGGGAATCAGATATGGGGAATCAGAGGTGGGGAATCAGAGGTTGTGAATCAGAGATGGGGAATCAAGGCGGGGAATCAGAGGGAGGGAATCAGACGCGGGGAATCAGAGGCGGGGATTCAGAGCTGGGGAATCAGAGGCGGGGAATCAGAGTTGGGGAATCAGAGGCAGGGAATCAGATATGGGGAATCAGAGGCGGGGAATCAGAGGCGGGGAAACAGAGGCGGGGAATCAGATATGGGGAATCAGAGGTGGGGAATCAGGGGCAGGGAATCTGTGGCAGGGAATCAGAGGCGAGGAATCTGAGCCGGGGAATCAGAGGCAGGGAATCAGACACGGGGAATCAGAGGCGGGGAATCAGAGATGGTGAATCAGAGGCGGGTAATCAGAGGCATGGAATCGGACGTCGGGAATCAGAGGCGGGGAATCAGAGCTGGGGAATCAGAGGCGGGGAATCAGAGTTGGGGAATCAGAGGCGGGGAATCAGATATGGGGAAATAGAGGCGGGGAATCAGATATGGGGAATCAGATGTGTGGAATCAGAGGTTGGGAATCAGAGGCAGGGAATCAGAGGCGGGGAAACAGAGGCGGGGAATCAGATATGGGGAATCAGAGGTGGCGAATCAAAGGCGGTGAAACAGAGATGGGGAATCAGGGCAGGGAATCAGAGGCAGGGAATCAGAGCTGGGGAAACAGAGGCGGGGAATCAGATATGGGGAATCAGAGGTGGGGAATCAGGGGCGGGGAATCAGTGGCAGGGAATCAGAGCTGGGGAATCAGAGGTGGGGAATCAGAGCTGGGGAAACAGAGGCGGGGAATAAGATATGGGGAATCAGAGGTGGGGAATCAGGGGCGGGGAATCAGTGGCAGGGAATCAGAGGCCGGGAATAAAAGGCGGGGAATCAGAGCTGGGGAATCAGAGGCGGGGAATCAGAGTTGGGGAATCAGAGGAGGGGAATCAGATATGGGGAAACAGAGGCCGGGAATCAGAGGCAGGGAATCAGAGGTGGGGAATCAGAGTCGGGGAATCAGAGGCAGGGAATCGGTTGTGCGGAATCAGAGATGGGGAATCAGATGTGGGGAATCAGAGGCAGTGAATCAGAGATGGGGAATCAGAGGCGGGGAATCAGAGGCAGGAAATCAGACAGGGATTCAGAGGCTGGGAATCAGACGGGGGGAATCAAAGGCGGGGAATCAGAGCTGGTGAATCAGAGGCAGGGAATCAGAGTTGGGGATTCAGAGGCGGGGAATCAGATATGGGGAAACAGAGGCGGGGAATGAGAGGCGGGCAAGCAGAGGCGGGGAATTAGATATGGGGAATCAGAGGTGGGAAATCAGAGGTGGTGAATCAGAGATGGGGAATCACAGGCGGGGAATCAGAGGCAGCGAATAGAACGCGGGGAATCAGAGGCTGGGATCAGAGCTGGGGAATCAGAGGCGGGGAATCAGATATGGGGAAACAGAGGCGGGGAATCAGAGGCGGGGAAACAGAGGCGGGGAATCAGACATGGGGAATCGGATGCGGGGAATCAGAGGCGGGGAATCAGAGCTGGGGAATCAGAGGTGGGGAATCAGAGTTGGGGCATCAGAGGTGGGGAATTAGATATGGGGAAACAGAGGCGGGGAATCAGAGGTGGGGAAACAGAGGCGGGGAATCAGATATGGGGAATCAGAGGTGGGGAATCAGCGGCAGCGAATCAGATGTGCGGAATCAGAGATGGGGAATCAGAGGCAGGGAATCAGAATCAGAAGCGGGGAATCAGAGGCCGGGAATCAGAGGCCGGGTATCAGATGCTGGGAATAAGAGGCCGGGAATCAGAGGTGGGGATTCAGAGTCTGGGAATCAGAGATGGGGATTCAGAGGCGGGGAATGAGATATGGAGAATCAGAGGCGGGGAATCAGAGGCGGGGAAACAGAGGTGGGGAATCAGATATGGGGAATCAGTGGTGGCGAATCAAAGGCGGTGAATCAGAGATGGGGAATCAGAGGCGGGGAATCAGAGGCAGGGAATCAGATGCGGGGATTCAGAGGCGGGGATTCAGAGCTGGCGAATCATAGGCGGGGAATCAGAGGTGGGCAATCAGAGCCGGGGAATCAGATATGGGGAATCAGAGGCGGGGAAACAGAGACGGGGAATGAGATATGGGGAATCAGAGGTGGGGAATCAGAGGTTGTGAATCAGAGATGGGGAATCAAGGCGGGGAATCAGAGGGAGGGAATCAGACGCGGGGAATCAGAGGCGGGGATTCAGAGCTGGGGAATCAGAGGCGGGGAATCAGAGTTGGGGAATCAGAGGCAGGGAATCAGATATGGGGAATCAGAGGCGGGGAATCAGAGGCGGGGAAACAGAGGCGGGGAATCAGATATGGGGAATCAGAGGTGGGGAATCAGGGGCAGGGAATCTGTGGCAGGGAATCAGAGGCGAGGAATCTGAGCCGGGGAATCAGAGGCAGGGAATCAGACACGGGGAATCAGAGGCGGGGAATCAGAGATGGTGAATCAGAGTTGGGGAATCAGAGGCGGGGAATCAGATATGGGGAAATAGAGGCGGGGAATCAGATATGGGGAATCAGAGGTGTGGAATCAGAGGTTGGGAATCAGAGGCAGGGAATCAGAGGCGGGGAAACAGAGGCGGGGAATCAGATATGGGGAATCAGAGGTGGCGAATCAAAGGCGGTGAAACAGAGATGGGGAATCAGGGCAGGGAATCAGAGGCAGGGAATCAGAGCTGGGGAAACAGAGGCTGGGAATCAGATATGGGGAATCAGAGGTGGGGAATCAGGGGCGGGGAATCAGTGGCAGGGAATCAGAGCTGGGGAATCAGAGGTGGGGAATCAGAGCTGGGGAAACAGAGGCGGGGAATAAGATATGGGGAATCAGAGGTGGGGAATCAGGGGCGGGGAATCAGTGGCAGGGAATCAGAGGCCGGGAATAAAAGGCGGGGAATCAGAGCTGGGGAATCAGAGGCGGGGAATCAGAGTTGGGGAATCAGAGGAGGGGAATCAGATATGGGGAAACAGAGGCCGGGAATCAGAGGCAGGGAAACAGAGGCGGGGAATCAGATATGGGGAATCAGACGTGGGGAATTTGAGGTTGCGAATCAGAGGCGGGGAATCAGAGGCGGGGAATCAGAGGCAGGGAATCGGATGTGCGGAATCAGAGATGGGGAATCAGAGGTGGGGATTCAGAGGTGGTGAATCAGAAAAGGGGAATCAGAGGCTGGGAATCAGAGGCAGGGAATCAGACGCAGGGAATCAGAGGCGGGGAATCAGAGGCGGGGAATCATAGCTGGCGAATTAGAGGAGGGGATTCAGAGTTGGGGAATCAGATATGGGGAATCAGAGGTGGGGAATCAGAGGCAGGGAATCAGATGTGCGGAATCAGAGATGGGGAATCAGAGGCAGGGAATCAGAATCAGAAGCAGGGAATCAGAGGCCGGGAATCAGAGGCCGGAATCAGATGCTGGGAATCAGAGGCCTGGAATCAGAGGCGGGGAATCAGAGGCAGGGAATCTGATGCGGGGAATCAGAGGCGGGGAATCAGAGTTGGGGAATCAGAGGCAGGGTATTAGAGTTGGGAAATCAGAGGCGGGGAATCAGATATGGGGAAACAGAGGTGGGGAATCAGAGGCGGGGAAACAGAGGCAGGGAATCAGATATGGGGAATCAGAGGCGGGAATCAGAGGTGGGGAATCATAGGCAGGGAATCGGATGTGCGGAATCAGAGATGGGGAATCAGAGGCCGGGAATGAGAGGTGGTGAATCAGATATGGGGAATCAGAGGCGGGGAATCAGAGGCAGTGAATCAGACGCGGGGAATCAGAGGTGGGCAATCAGAGGCGGGGAATCAGATATGGGGAATCAGAGGCGGGGAATCAGAGGCGGGGAAACAGAGGCGGGGAATCAGATATGGGGAATCAGAGGTGGGGCATCAGAGGTTGTGAATCACAGATGGGGAATTAGAGGCGGGGAATCAGAGGCAGGGAATCAGACTCGGGGAATCAGAGTCGGGGATTCAGAGCTGGGGAATCAGAAGCGGGGAATCAGAGTTGGGGAATCAGAGGCGGGGAATCAGATATGGCGAATCAGAGGCAGGGAATCAGAGGCGGGGAATCAGAGGCAGGGAATCAGGCGTGGGGAATCTGAGGCGGGGAATCAGAGCTGGGGAATCAGAGGTGGGGAATCAGAGCTGGGGAATCAGAGGTGGGGAATCAGAGTTGGGGCATCAGAGGTGGGGAATTAGATATGGGGAAACAGAGGCGGGGAATCAGAGGCGGGGAAACAGAGGCGGGGAATCAGATATGGGGAATCAGAGGTGGGGAATCAGAGGCAGGGAATCAGATGTGCGGAATCAGAGATGGGGAATCAGAGGCAGGGAATCAGAATCAGAAGCGGGGAATCAGAGGCCGGGAATCAGAGGTGGGGAATCATAGGCAGGGAATCGGATGTGCGGAATCAGAGATGGGGAATCAGAGGCCGGGAATGAGAGGTGGTGAATCAGCTATGGGGAATCAGAGGTGGGGATTCAGAGTCTGGGAATCAGAGATGGGGATTCAGAGGCGGGGAATGAGATATGGAGAATCAGAGGCGGGGAATCAGAGGTGGGGAAACAGAGGTGGGGAATCAGATATGGGGAATCAGAGGTGGCGAATCAAAGGCGGTGAATCAGAGATGGGGAATCAGAGGCGGGGAATCAGAGGCAGGGAATCAGATGCGGGGATTCAGAGGCGGGGAATCAGAGCTGGCGAATCATAGGCGGGGAATCAGAGGTGGGCAATCAGAGCCGGGGAATCAGATATGGGGAATCAGAGGCGGGGAAACAGAGGCGGGGAATCAGATATGGGGAATCAGAGGTGGGGAATCAGAGGTTGTGAATCAGAGATGGGGAATCAAGGCGGGGAATCAGCGGGAGGGAATCAGACGCGGGGAATCAGAGGCGGGGATTCAGAGCTGGGGAATCAGAGGCGGGGAATCAGAGTTGGGGAATCAGAGGCAGGGAATCAGATATGGGGAATCAGAGGCGGGGAATCAGAGGCGGGGAAACAGAGGCGGGGAATCAGATATGGGGAATCAGAGGTGGGGAATCAGGGGCAGGGAATCAGTGGCAGGAAATCAGAGGCGGGGAATCTGAGCCGGGCAATCAGAGGCAGGGAATCAGACACGGGGAATCAGAGGCGGGGAATCAGAGATGGTGAATCAGAGGCGGGGAATCAGAGGCAGGGAATCGGACGCCGGGAATCAGAGGCGGGGAATAATAGCTGGGGAATCAGAGGCGGGGAATCAGAGTTGGGGAATCAGAGGCGGGGAATCAGATATGGGGAAATAGAGGCGGGGAATCAGATATGGGGAATCAGAGGTGTGGAATCAGAGGTTGGGAATCAGAGGCAGGGAATCAGAGGCGGGGAAACAGAGGCGGGGAATCAGATATGGGGAATCAGAGTTGGCGAATCAAAGGCGGTGAAACAGAGATGGGGAATCAGGGCAGGGAATCAGAGGCAGGGAATCAGAGGTGGGGAAACAGAGGCGGGGAATCAGATATGGGGAATCAGAGGTGGGGAATCAGGGGCGGGGAATCAGTGGCAGGGAATCAGAGCTGGGGAATCAGAGGTGGGGAATCAGAGCTGGGGAAACAGAGGCGGGGAATCAGATATGGGGAATCAGAGGTGGGGAATCAGGGGCGGGGAATCAGTGGCAGGGAATCAGAGGCCGGGAATAAAACGCGGGGAATCAGAGCTGGGGAATCAGAGGCGGGGAATCAGAGTTGGGGAATCAGAGGAGGGGAATCAGATATGGGAAAACAGAGGCCGGGAATCAGAGGCAGGGAAACAGAGGCGGGGAATCAGATATGGGGAATCAGAGGTGGGGAATTTGAGGTTGCGAATCAGAGGCGGGGAATCAGAGGCGGGGAATCAGAGGCAGGGAATCGGATGTGCGGAATCAGAGATGGGGAATCAGAGGTGGGGATTCAGAGGTGGTGAATCAGAAAAGGGGAATCAGAGGCTGGGAATCAGAGGCAGGGAATCAGACGCAGGGAATCAGAGGCGGGGAATCAGAGGCGGGGAATCATAGCTGGCGAATTAGAGGAGGGGAATCAGAGTTGGGGAATCAGATATGGGGAATCAGAGGTGGGGAATCAGAGGCAGGGAATCAGATGTGCGGAATCAGAGATGGGGAATCAGAGGCAGGGAATCAGAATCAGAAGCAGGGAATCAGAGGCCGGGAATCAGAGGCCGGAATCAGATGCTGGGAATCAGAGGCCTGGAATCAGAGGCGGGGAATCAGAGGCAGGGAATCTGATGCGGGGAATCAGAGGCGGGGAATCAGAGCTGGGGAATCAGAGGCAGGGTATTAGAGATGGGGAATCAGAGGCGGGGAATCAGATATGGGGAAACAGAGGTGGGGAATCCGAGGCGGGGAAACAGAGGCAGGGAATCAGACAGGGATTCAGAGGCTGGGAATCAGACGGGGGGAATCAAAGGCGGGGAATCAGAGCTGGTGAATCAGAGGCAGGGAATCAGAGTTGGGGATTCAGAGGCGGGGAATCAGATATGGGGAAACAGAGGCGGGGAATGAGAGGCGGGCAAGCAGAGGCGGGGAATTAGATATGGGGAATCAGAGGTGGGAAATCAGAGGTGGTGAATCAGAGATGGGGAATCACAGGCGGGGAATCAGAGGCAGCGAATAGAACGCGGGGAATCAGAGGCTGGGATCAGAGCTGGGGAATCAGAGGCGGGGAATCAGATATGGGGAAACAGAGGCGGGGAATCAGAGGCGGGGAAACAGAGGCGGGGAATCAGACATGGGGAATCGGATGCGGGGAATCAGAGGCGGGGAATCAGAGCTGGGGAATCAGAGGTGGGGAATCAGAGTTGGGGCATCAGAGGTGGGGAATTAGATATGGGGAAACAGAGGCGGGGAATCAGAGGTGGGGAAACAGAGGCGGGGAATCAGATATGGGGAATCAGAGGTGGGGAATCAGCGGCAGCGAATCAGATGTGCGGAATCAGAGATGGGGAATCAGAGGCAGGGAATCAGAATCAGAAGCGGGGAATCAGAGGCCGGGAATCAGAGGCCGGGTATCAGATGCTGGGAATAAGAGGCCGGGAATCAGAGGTGGGGATTCAGAGTCTGGGAATCAGAGATGGGGATTCAGAGGCGGGGAATGAGATATGGAGAATCAGAGGCGGGGAATCAGAGGCGGGGAAACAGAGGTGGGGAATCAGATATGGGGAATCAGTGGTGGCGAATCAAAGGCGGTGAATCAGAGATGGGGAATCAGAGGCGGGGAATCAGAGGCAGGGAATCAGATGCGGGGATTCAGAGGCGGGGATTCAGAGCTGGCGAATCATAGGCGGGGAATCAGAGGTGGGCAATCAGAGCCGGGGAATCAGATATGGGGAATCAGAGGCGGGGAAACAGAGACGGGGAATGAGATATGGGGAATCAGAGGTGGGGAATCAGAGGTTGTGAATCAGAGATGGGGAATCAAGGCGGGGAATCAGAGGGAGGGAATCAGACGCGGGGAATCAGAGGCGGGGATTCAGAGCTGGGGAATCAGAGGCGGGGAATCAGAGTTGGGGAATCAGAGGCAGGGAATCAGATATGGGGAATCAGAGGCGGGGAATCAGAGGCGGGGAAACAGAGGCGGGGAATCAGATATGGGGAATCAGAGGTGGGGAATCAGGGGCAGGGAATCTGTGGCAGGGAATCAGAGGCGAGGAATCTGAGCCGGGGAATCAGAGGCAGGGAATCAGACACGGGGAATCAGAGGCGGGGAATCAGAGATGGTGAATCAGAGTTGGGGAATCAGAGGCGGGGAATCAGATATGGGGAAATAGAGGCGGGGAATCAGATATGGGGAATCAGAGGTGTGGAATCAGAGGTTGGGAATCAGAGGCAGGGAATCAGAGGCGGGGAAACAGAGGCGGGGAATCAGATATGGGGAATCAGAGGTGGCGAATCAAAGGCGGTGAAACAGAGATGGGGAATCAGGGCAGGGAATCAGAGGCAGGGAATCAGAGCTGGGGAAACAGAGGCTGGGAATCAGATATGGGGAATCAGAGGTGGGGAATCAGGGGCGGGGAATCAGTGGCAGGGAATCAGAGCTGGGGAATCAGAGGTGGGGAATCAGAGCTGGGGAAACAGAGGCGGGGAATAAGATATGGGGAATCAGAGGTGGGGAATCAGGGGCGGGGAATCAGTGGCAGGGAATCAGAGGCCGGGAATAAAAGGCGGGGAATCAGAGCTGGGGAATCAGAGGCGGGGAATCAGAGTTGGGGAATCAGAGGAGGGGAATCAGATATGGGGAAACAGAGGCCGGGAATCAGAGGCAGGGAAACAGAGGCGGGGAATCAGATATGGGGAATCAGACGTGGGGAATTTGAGGTTGCGAATCAGAGGCGGGGAATCAGAGGCGGGGAATCAGAGGCAGGGAATCGGATGTGCGGAATCAGAGATGGGGAATCAGAGGTGGGGATTCAGAGGTGGTGAATCAGAAAAGGGGAATCAGAGGCTGGGAATCAGAGGCAGGGAATCAGACGCAGGGAATCAGAGGCGGGGAATCAGAGGCGGGGAATCATAGCTGGCGAATTAGAGGAGGGGATTCAGAGTTGGGGAATCAGATATGGGGAATCAGAGGTGGGGAATCAGAGGCAGGGAATCAGATGTGCGGAATCAGAGATGGGGAATCAGAGGCAGGGAATCAGAATCAGAAGCAGGGAATCAGAGGCCGGGAATCAGAGGCCGGAATCAGATGCTGGGAATCAGAGGCCTGGAATCAGAGGCGGGGAATCAGAGGCAGGGAATCTGATGCGGGGAATCAGAGGCGGGGAATCAGAGTTGGGGAATCAGAGGCAGGGTATTAGAGTTGGGAAATCAGAGGCGGGGAATCAGATATGGGGAAACAGAGGTGGGGAATCAGAGGCGGGGAAACAGAGGCAGGGAATCAGATATGGGGAATCAGAGGCGGGAATCAGAGGTGGGGAATCATAGGCAGGGAATCGGATGTGCGGAATCAGAGATGGGGAATCAGAGGCCGGGAATGAGAGGTGGTGAATCAGATATGGGGAATCAGAGGCGGGGAATCAGAGGCAGTGAATCAGACGCGGGGAATCAGAGGTGGGCAATCAGAGGCGGGGAATCAGATATGGGGAATCAGAGGCGGGGAATCAGAGGCGGGGAAACAGAGGCGGGGAATCAGATATGGGGAATCAGAGGTGGGGCATCAGAGGTTGTGAATCACAGATGGGGAATTAGAGGCGGGGAATCAGAGGCAGGGAATCAGACTCGGGGAATCAGAGTCGGGGATTCAGAGCTGGGGAATCAGAAGCGGGGAATCAGAGTTGGGGAATCAGAGGCGGGGAATCAGATATGGCGAATCAGAGGCAGGGAATCAGAGGCGGGGAATCAGAGGCAGGGAATCAGGCGTGGGGAATCTGAGGCGGGGAATCAGAGCTGGGGAATCAGAGGTGGGGAATCAGAGCTGGGGAATCAGAGGTGGGGAATCAGAGTTGGGGCATCAGAGGTGGGGAATTAGATATGGGGAAACAGAGGCTGGGAATCAGAGGCGGGGAAACAGAGGCGGGGAATCAGATATGGGGAATCAGAGGTGGGGAATCAGAGGCAGGGAATCAGATGTGCGGAATCAGAGATGGGGAATCAGAGGCAGGGAATCAGAATCAGAAGCGGGGAATCAGAGGCCGGGAATCAGAGGTGGGGAATCATAGGCAGGGAATCGGATGTGCGGAATCAGAGATGGGGAATCAGAGGCCGGGAATGAGAGGTGGTGAATCAGCTATGGGGAATCAGAGGTGGGGATTCAGAGTCTGGGAATCAGAGATGGGGATTCAGAGGCGGGGAATGAGATATGGAGAATCAGAGGCGGGGAATCAGAGGCGGGGAAACAGAGGTGGGGAATCAGATATGGGGAATCAGAGGTGGCGAATCAAAGGCGGTGAATCAGAGATGGGGAATCAGAGGCGGGGAATCAGAGGCAGGGAATCAGATGCGGGGATTCAGAGGCGGGGAATCAGAGCTGGCGAATCATAGGCGGGGAATCAGAGGTGGGCAATCAGAGCCGGGGAATCAGATATGGGGAATCAGAGGCGGGGAAACAGAGGCGGGGAATCAGATATGGGGAATCAGAGGTGGGGAATCAGAGGTTGTGAATCAGAGATGGGGAATCAAGGCGGGGAATCAGAGGGAGGGAATCAGACGCGGGGAATCAGAGGCGGGGATTCAGAGCTGGGGAATCAGAGGCGGGGAATCAGAGTTGGGGAATCAGAGGCAGGGAATCAGATATGGGGAATCAGAGGCGGGGAATCAGAGGCGGGGAAACAGAGGCGGGGAATCAGATATGGGGAATCAGAGGTGGGGAATCAGGGGCAGGGAATCAGTGGCAGGAAATCAGAGGCGGGGAATCTGAGCCGGGCAATCAGAGGCAGGGAATCAGACACGGGGAATCAGAGGCGGGGAATCAGAGATGGTGAATCAGAGGCGGGGAATCAGAGGCAGGGAATCGGACGCCGGGAATCAGAGGCGGGGAATAATAGCTGGGGAATCAGAGGCGGGGAATCAGAGTTGGGGAATCAGAGGCGGGGAATCAGATATGGGGAAATAGAGGCGGGGAATCAGATATGGGGAATCAGAGGTGTGGAATCAGAGGTTGGGAATCAGAGGCAGGGAATCAGAGGCGGGGAAACAGAGGCGGGGAATCAGATATGGGGAATCAGAGTTGGCGAATCAAAGGCGGTGAAACAGAGATGGGGAATCAGGGCAGGGAATCAGAGGCAGGGAATCAGAGGTGGGGAAACAGAGGCGGGGAATCAGAGTTGGGGAATCAGAGGAGGGGAATCAGATATGGGAAAACAGAGGCCGGGAATCAGAGGCAGGGAAACAGAGGCGGGGAATCAGATATGGGGAATCAGAGGTGGGGAATTTGAGGTTGCGAATCAGAGGCGGGGAATCAGAGGCGGGGAATCAGAGGCAGGGAATCGGATGTGCGGAATCAGAGATGGGGAATCAGAGGTGGGGATTCAGAGGTGGTGAATCAGAAAAGGGGAATCAGAGGCTGGGAATCAGAGGCAGGGAATCAGACGCAGGGAATCAGAGGCGGGGAATCAGAGGCGGGGAATCATAGCTGGCGAATTAGAGGAGGGGAATCAGAGTTGGGGAATCAGATATGGGGAATCAGAGGTGGGGAATCAGAGGCAGGGAATCAGATGTGCGGAATCAGAGATGGGGAATCAGAGGCAGGGAATCAGAATCAGAAGCAGGGAATCAGAGGCCGGGAATCAGAGGCCGGAATCAGATGCTGGGAATCAGAGGCCTGGAATCAGAGGCGGGGAATCAGAGGCAGGGAATCTGATGCGGGGAATCAGAGGCGGGGAATCAGAGCTGGGGAATCAGAGGCAGGGTATTAGAGATGGGGAATCAGAGGCGGGGAATCAGATATGGGGAAACAGAGGTGGGGAATCCGAGGCGGGGAAACAGAGGCAGGGAATCAGATATGGGGAATCAGAGGCGGGAATCAGAGGTGGGGAATCATAGGCAGGGAATCGGATGTGCGGAATCAGAGATGGGGAATCAGAGGGCGGGAATGAGAGGTGGTGAATCAGATATGGGTAATCAGAGGCGGGGAATCAGAGGCAGTGAATCAGACGCGGGGAATCAGAGGTGGGCAATCAGAGGCGGGGAATCAGATATGGGGAATCAGAGGCGGGGAATCAGAGGCGGGGAAACAGAGGCGGGGAATCAGATATGGGGAATCAGAGGTGGGGCATCAGAGGTTGTGAATCACAGATGGGGAATTAGAGGCGGGGAATCAGAGGCAGGGAGTCAGACTCGGGGAATCAGAGTCGGGGATTCAGAGCTGGGGAATCAGAAGCGGGGAATCAGAGTTGGGGAATCAGAGGCGGGGAATCAGATATGGGGAATCAGAGGCAGGGAATCAGAGGTGGGGAATCAGAGGCAGTGAATCAGAGATGGGGAATCAGAGGCGGGGAATCAGTGGCAGGAAATCAGACAGGGATTCAGAGGCTGGGAATCAGACGGGGGGAATCAAAGGCGGGGAATCAGAGCTGGTGAATCAGAGGCAGGGAATCAGAGTTGGGGATTCAGAGGCGGGGAATCAGATATGGGGAAACAGAGGCGGGGAATGAGAGGCGGGCAAGCAGAGGCGGGGAATTAGATATGGGGAATCAGAGGTGGGAAATCAGAGGTGGTGAATCAGAGATGGGGAATCACAGGCGGGGAATCAGAGGCAGCGAATAGAACGCGGGGAATCAGAGGCTGGGATCAGAGCTGGGGAATCAGAGGCGGGGAATCAGATATGGGGAAACAGAGGCGGGGAATCAGAGGCGGGGAAACAGAGGCGGGGAATCAGACATGGGGAATCGGATGCGGGGAATCAGAGGCGGGGAATCAGAGCTGGGGAATCAGAGGTGGGGAATCAGAGTTGGGGCATCAGAGGTGGGGAATTAGATATGGGGAAACAGAGGCGGGGAATCAGAGGCGGGGAAACAGAGGCGGGGAATCAGATATGGGGAATCAGAGGTGGGGAATCAGCGGCAGCGAATCAGATGTGCGGAATCAGAGATGGGGAATCAGAGGCAGGGAATCAGAATCAGAAGCGGGGAATCAGAGGCCGGGAATCAGAGGCCGGGTATCAGATGCTGGGAATAAGAGGCCGGGAATCAGAGGTGGGGATTCAGAGTCTGGGAATCAGAGATGGGGATTCAGAGGCGGGGAATGAGATATGGAGAATCAGAGGCGGGGAATCAGAGGCGGGGAAACAGAGGTGGGGAATCAGATATGGGGAATCAGTGGTGGCGAATCAAAGGCGGTGAATCAGAGATGGGGAATCAGAGGCGGGGAATCAGAGGCAGGGAATCAGATGCGGGGATTCAGAGGCGGGGATTCAGAGC
The DNA here is from genome assembly GCF_036971445.1 of Narcine bancroftii. NCBI lineage: Eukaryota > Metazoa > Chordata > Chondrichthyes > Torpediniformes > Narcinidae > Narcine > Narcine bancroftii. Next base: position 4,112,353 of record NW_027211883.1, read on the forward strand.
TGGCGAATCATAGGCGGGGAATCAGAGGTGGGCAATCAGAGCCGGGGAATCAGATATGGGGAATCAGAGGCGGGGAAACAGAGACGGGGAATGAGATATGGGGAATCAGAGGTGGGGAATCAGAGGTTGTGAATCAGAGATGGGGAATCAAGGCGGGGAATCAGAGGGAGGGAATCAGACGCGGGGAATCAGAGGCGGGGATTCAGAGCTGGGGAATCAGAGGCGGGGAATCAGAGTTGGGGAATCAGAGGCAGGGAATCAGATATGGGGAATCAGAGGCGGGGAATCAGAGGCGGGGAAACAGAGGCGGGGAATCAGATATGGGGAATCAGATGTGGGGAATCAGGGGCAGGGAATCTGTGGCAGGGAATCAGAGGCGAGGAATCTGAGCCGGGGAATCAGAGGCAGGGAATCAGACACGGGGAATCAGAGGCGGGGAATCAGAGATGGTGAATCAGAGGCGGGGAATCAGAGGCAGGGAATCGGACGTCGGGAATCAGAGGCGGGGAATCAGAGCTGGGGAATCAGAGGCGGGGAATCAGAGTTGGGGAATCAGAGGCGGGGAATCAGATATGGGGAAATAGAGGCGGGGAATCAGATATGGGGAATCAGAGGTGTGGAATCAGAGGTTGGGAATCAGAGGCAGGGAATCAGAGGCGGGGAAACAGAGGCGGGGAATCAGATATGGGGAATCAGAGGTGGCGAATCAAAGGCGGTGAAACAGAGATGGGGAATCAGGGCAGGGAATCAGAGGCAGGGAATCAGAGCTGGGGAAACAGAGGCGGGGAATCAGATATGGGGAATCAGAGGTGGGGAATCAGGGGCGGGGAATCAGTGGCAGGGAATCAGAGCTGGGGAATCAGAGGTGGGGAATCAGAGCTGGGGAAACAGAGGCGGGGAATAAGATATGGGGAATCAGAGGTGGGGAATCAGGGGCGGGGAATCAGTGGCAGGGAATCAGAGGCCGGGAATAAAAGGCGGGGAATCAGAGCTGGGGAATCAGAGGCGGGGAATCAGAGTTGGGGAATCAGAGGAGGGGAATCAGATATGGGGAAACAGAGGCCGGGAATCAGAGGCAGGGAAACAGAGGCGGGGAATCAGATATGGGGAATCAGACGTGGGGAATTTGAGGTTGCGAATCAGAGGCGGGGAATCAGAGGCGGGGAATCAGAGGCAGGGAATCGGATGTGCGGAATCAGAGATGGGGAATCAGAGGTGGGGATTCAGAGGTGGTGAATCAGAAAAGGGGAATCAGAGGCTGGGAATCAGAGGCAGGGAATCAGACGCAGGGAATCAGAGGCGGGGAATCAGAGGCGGGGAATCATAGCTGGCGAATTAGAGGAGGGGATTCAGAGTTGGGGAATCAGATATGGGGAATCAGAGGTGGGGAATCAGAGGCAGGGAATCAGATGTGCGGAATCAGAGATGGGGAATCAGAGGCAGGGAATCAGAATCAGAAGCAGGGAATCAGAGGCCGGGAATCAGAGGCCGGAATCAGATGCTGGGAATCAGAGGCCTGGAATCAGAGGCGGGGAATCAGAGGCAGGGAATCTGATGCGGGGAATCAGAGGCGGGGAATCAGAGCTGGGGAATCAGAGGCAGGGTATTAGAGTTGGGAAATCAGAGGCGGGGAATCAGATATGGGGAAACAGAGGTGGGGAATCAGAGGCGGGGAAACAGAGGCAGGGAATCAGATATGGGGAATCAGAGGCGGGAATCAGAGGTGGGGAATCATAGGCAGGGAATCGGATGTGCGGAATCAGAGATGGGGAATCAGAGGCCGGGAATGAGAGGTGGTGAATCAGATATGGGGAATCAGAGGCGGGGAATCAGAGGCAGTGAATCAGACGCGGGGAATCAGAGGTGGGCAATCAGAGGCGGGGAATCAGATATGGGGAATCAGAGGCGGGGAATCAGAGGCGGGGAAACAGAGGCGGGGAATCAGAGATGGGGAATCAGAGGTGGGGCATCAGAGGTTGTGAATCACAGATGGGGAATTAGAGGCGGGGAATCAGAGGCAGGGAATCAGACTCGGGGAATCAGAGTCGGGGATTCAGAGCTGGGGAATCAGAAGCGGGGAATCAGAGTTGGGGAATCAGAGGCGGGGAATCAGATATGGCGAATCAGAGGCAGGGAATCAGAGGCGGGGAATCAGAGGCAGGGAATCAGGCGTGGGGAAACTGAGGCGGGGAATCAGAGCTGGGGAATCAGAGGTGGGGAATCAGAGCTGGGGAATCAGAGGTGGGGAATCAGAGTTGGGGCATCAGAGGTGGGGAATTAGATATGGGGAAACAGAGGCGGGGAATCAGAGGCGGGGAAACAGAGGCGGGGAATCAGATATGGGGAATCAGAGGTGGGGAATCAGAGGCAGGGAATCAGATGTGCGGAATCAGAGATGGGGAATCAGAGGCAGGGAATCAGAATCAGAAGCGGGGAATCAGAGGCCGGGAATCAGAGGCCGGGAATCAGATATGGGGAATCAGAGGCGGGAATCAGAGGTGGGGAATCATAGGCAGGGAATCGGATGTGCGGAATCAGAGATGGGGAATCAGAGGCCGGGAATGAGAGGTGGTGAATCAGCTATGGGGAATCAGAGGTGGGGATTCAGAGTCTGGGAATCAGAGATGGGGATTCAGAGGCGGGGAATGAGATATGGAGAATCAGAGGCGGGGAATCAGAGGCGGGGAAACAGAGGTGGGGAATCAGATATGGGGAATCAGAGGTGGTGAATCAAAGGCGGTGAATCAGAGATGGGGAATCAGAGGCGGGGAATCAGAGGCAGGGAATCAGATGCGGGGATTCAGAGGCGGGGAATCAGAGCTGGCGAATCATAGGCGGGGAATCAGAGGTGGGCAATCAGAGCCGGGGAATCAGATATGGGGAATCAGAGGCGGGGAAACAGAGGCGGGGAATCAGATATGGGGAATCAGAGGTGGGGAATCAGAGGTTGTGAATCAGAGATGGGGAATCAAGGCGGGGAATCAGAGGGAGGGAATCAGACGCGGGGAATCAGAGGCGGGGATTCAGAGCTGGGGAATCAGAGGCGGGGAATCAGAGTTGGGGAATCAGAGGCAGGGAATCAGATATGGGGAATCAGAGGCGGGGAATCAGAGGCGGGGAAACAGAGGCGGGGAATCAGATATGGGGAATCAGAGGTGGGGAATCAGGGGCAGGGAATCAGTGGCAGGGAATCAGAGGCGGGGAATCTGAGCCGGGCAATCAGAGGCAGGGAATCAGACACGGGGAATCAGAGGCGGGGAATCAGAGATGGTGAATCAGAGGCGGGGAATCAGAGGCAGGGAATCGGACGCCGGGAATCAGAGGCGGGGAATCAGAGCTGGGGAATCAGAGGCGGGGAATCAGAGTTGGGGAATCAGAGGCGGGGAATCAGATATGGGGAAATAGAGGCGGGGAATCAGATATGGGGAATCAGAGGTGTGGAATCAGAGGTTGGGAATCAGAGGCAGGGAATCAGAGGCGGGGAAACAGAGGCGGGGAATCAGATATGGGGAATCAGAGTTGGCGAATCAAAGGCGGTGAAACAGAGATGGGGAATCAGGGCAGGGAATCAGAGGCAGGGAATCAGAGGTGGGGAAACAGAGGCGGGGAATCAGATATGGGGAATCAGAGGTGGGGAATCAGGGGCGGGGAATCAGTGGCAGGGAATCAGAGCTGGGGAATCAGAGGTGGGGAATCAGAGATGGGGAAACAGAGGCGGGGAATCAGATATGGGGAATCAGAGGTGGGGAATCAGGGGCGGGGAATCAGTGGCAGGGAATCAGAGGCCGGGAATAAAACGCGGGGAATCAGAGCTGGGGAATCAGAGGCGGGGAATCAGAGTTGGGGAATCAGAGGAGGGGAATCAGATATGGGAAAACAGAGGCCGGGAATCAGAGGCAGGGAAACAGAGGCGGGGAATCAGATATGGGGAATCAGAGGTGGGGAATTTGAGGTTGCGAATCAGAGGCGGGGAATCAGAGGCGGGGAATCAGAGGCAGGGAATCGGATGTGCGGAATCAGAGATGGGGAATCAGAGGTGGGGATTCAGAGGTGGTGAATCAGAAAAGGGGAATCAGAGGCTGGGAATCAGAGGCAGGGAATCAGACGCAGGGAATCAGAGGCGGGGAATCAGAGGCGGGGAATCATAGCTGGCGAATTAGAGGAGGGGAATCAGAGTTGGGGAATCAGATATGGGGAATCAGAGGTGGGGAATCAGAGGCAGGGAATCAGATGTGCGGAATCAGAGATGGGGAATCAGAGGCAGGGAATCAGAATCAGAAGCAGGGAATCAGAGGCCGGGAATCAGAGGCCGGAATCAGATGCTGGGAATCAGAGGCCTGGAATCAGAGGCGGGGAATCAGAGGCAGGGAATCTGATGCGGGGAATCAGAGGCGGGGAATCAGAGCTGGGGAATCAGAGGCAGGGTATTAGAGATGGGGAATCAGAGGCGGGGAATCAGATATGGGGAAACAGAGGTGGGGAATCAGAGGCGGGGAAACAGAGGCAGGGAATCAGATATGGGGAATCAGAGGCGGGAATCAGAGGTGGGGAATCATAGGCAGGGAATCGGATGTGCAGAATCAGAGATGGGGAATCAGAGGGCGGGAATGAGAGGTGGTGAATCAGATATGGGGAATCAGAGGCGGGGAATCAGAGGCAGTGAATCAGACGCGGGGAATCAGAGGTGGGCAATCAGAGGCGGGGAATCAGATATGGGGAATCAGAGGCGGGGAATCAGAGGCGGGGAAACAGAGGCGGGGAATCAGATATGGGGAATCAGAGGTGGGGCATGAGAGGTTGTGAATCACAGATGGGGAATTAGAGGCGGGGAATCAGAGGCAGGGAGTCAGACTCGGGGAATCAGAGTCGGGGATTCAGAGCTGGGGAATCAGAAGCGGGGAATCAGAGTTGGGGAATCAGAGGCGGGGAATCAGATATGGGGAATCAGAGGCAGGGAATCAGAGGTGGGGAATCAGAGGCAGGGAATCAGACGAGGGGAATCTGAGGCGGGGAATCAGAGCTGGGGAATCAGATGTGGGGAATCAGAGTTGGGGAATCAGAGGCAGGGAATTGGATGTGCGGAATCAGAGATGGGGAATCAGAGGTGGGAAATCAGAGGCGGTGAATCAGAGATGGGGAATCAGAGGCGGGGAATCAGAGGCAGGAAATCAGACACGGGGATTCAGAGGCTGGGAATCAGACGGGGTGAATCAAAGGCGGGGAATCAGAGCTGGGGAATCTGAGGCAGGGAATCAGAGTTGGGGATTCAGAGGCGGGGAATCAGATATGGGGAAACAGGCGGGGAATCAGAGGCGGGGAATCAGAGTTGGGGAATCAGAGGCAGGGAATCAGATATGGGGAATCAGAGGCGGGGAATCAGAGGCGGGGAAACAGAGGCGGGGAATCAGATATGGGGAATCAGAGGTGGGGAATCAGGGGCAGGGAATCAGTGGCAGGGAATCAGAGGCGGGGAATCTGAGCCGGGCAATCAGAGGCAGGGAATCAGACACGGGGAATCAGAGGCGGGGAATCAGAGATGGTGAATCAGAGGCGGGGAATCAGAGGCAGGGAATCGGACGCCGGGAATCAGAGGCGGGGAATCAGAGCTGGGGAATCAGAGGCGGGGAATCAGAGTTGGGGAATCAGAGGCGGGGAATCAGATATGGGGAAATAGAGGCGGGGAATCAGATATGGGGAATCAGAGGTGTGGAATCAGAGGTTGGGAATCAGAGGCAGGGAATCAGAGGCGGGGAAACAGAGGCGGGGAATCAGATATGGGGAATCAGAGTTGGCGAATCAAAGGCGGTGAAATAGAGATGGGGAATCAGGGCAGGGAATCAGAGGCAGGGAATCAGAGGTGGGGAAACAGAGGCGGGGAATCAGATATGGGGAATCAGAGGTGGGGAATCAGGGGCGGGGAATCAGTGGCAGGGAATCAGAGCTGGGGAATCAGAGGTGGGGAATCAGAGCTGGGGAAACAGAGGCGGGGAATCAGATATGGGGAATCAGAGGTGGGGAATCAGGGGCGGGGAATCAGTGGCAGGGAATCAGAGGCCGGGAATAAAAGGCGGGGAATCAGAGCTGGGGAATCAGAGGCGGGGAATCAGAGTTGGGGAATCAGAGGAGGGGAATCAGATATGGGAAAACAGAGGCCGGGAATCAGAGGCAGGGAAACAGAGGCGGGGAATCAGATATGGGGAATCAGAGGTGGGGAATTTGAGGTTGCGAATCAGAGGCGGGGAATCAGAGGCGGGGAATCAGAGGCAGGGAATCGGATGTGCGGAATCAGAGATGGGGAATCAGAGGTGGGGATTCAGAGGTGGTGAATCAGAAAAGGGGAATCAGAGGCTGGGAATCAGAGGCAGGGAATCAGACGCAGGGAATCAGAGGCGGGGAATCAGAGGCGGGGAATCATAGCTGGCGAATTAGAGGAGGGGAATCAGAGTTGGGGAATCAGATATGGGGAATCAGAGGTGGGGAATCAGAGGCAGGGAATCAGATGTGCGGAATCAGAGATGGGGAATCAGAGGCAGGGAATCAGAATCAGAAGCAGGGAATCAGAGGCCGGGAATCAGAGGCCGGAATCAGATGCTGGGAATCAGAGGCCTGGAATCAGAGGCGGGGAATCAGAGGCAGGGAATCTGATGCGGGGAATCAGAGGCGGGGAATCAGAGCTGGGGAATCAGAGGCAGGGTATTAGAGATGGGGAATCAGAGGCGGGGAATCAGATATGGGGAAACAGAGGTGGGGAATCAGAGGCGGGGAAACAGAGGCAGGGAATCAGATATGGGGAATCAGAGGCGGGAATCAGAGGTGGGGAATCATAGGCAGGGAATCGGATGTGCGGAATCAGAGATGGGGAATCAGAGGGCGGGAATGAGAGGTGGTGAATCAGATATGGGGAATCAGAGGCGGGGAATCAGAGGCAGTGAATCAGACGCGGGGAATCAGAGGTGGGCAATCAGAGGCGGGGAATCAGATATGGGGAATCAGAGGCGGGGAATCTGAGCCGGGCAATCAGAGGCAGGGAATCAGACACGGGGAATCAGAGGCGGGGAATCAGAGATGGTGAATCAGAGGCGGGGAATCAGAGGCAGGGAATCGGACGCCGGGAATCAGAGGCGGGGAATCAGAGCTGGGGAATCAGAGGCGGGGAATCAGAGTTGGGGAATCAGAGGCGGGGAATCAGATATGGGGAAATAGAGGCGGGGAATCAGATATGGGGAATCAGAGGTGTGGAATCAGAGGTTGGGAATCAGAGGCAGGGAATCAGAGGCGGGGAAACAGAGGCGGGGAATCAGATATGGGGAATCAGAGTTGGCGAATCAAAGGCGGTGAAACAGAGATGGGGAATCAGGGCAGGGAATCAGAGGCAGGGAATCAGAGGTGGGGAAACAGAGGCGGGGAATCAGATATGGGGAATCAGAGGTGGGGAATCAGGGGCGGGGAATCAGTGGCAGGGAATCAGAGCTGGGGAATCAGAGGTGGGGAATCAGAGATGGGGAAACAGAGGCGGGGAATCAGATATGGGGAATCAGAGGTGGGGAATCAGGGGCGGGGAATCAGTGGCAGGGAATCAGAGGCCGGGAATAAAACGCGGGGAATCAGAGCTGGGGAATCAGAGGCGGGGAATCAGAGTTGGGGAATCAGAGGAGGGGAATCAGATATGGGAAAACAGAGGCCGGGAATCAGAGGCAGGGAAACAGAGGCGGGGAATCAGATATGGGGAATCAGAGGTGGGGAATTTGAGGTTGCGAATCAGAGGCGGGGAATCAGAGGCGGGGAATCAGAGGCAGGGAATCGGATGTGCGGAATCAGAGATGGGGAATCAGAGGTGGGGATTCAGAGGTGGTGAATCAGAAAAGGGGAATCAGAGGCTGGGAATCAGAGGCAGGGAATCAGACGCAGGGAATCAGAGGCGGGGAATCAGAGGCGGGGAATCATAGCTGGCGAATTAGAGGAGGGGAATCAGAGTTGGGGAATCAGATATGGGGAATCAGAGGTGGGGAATCAGAGGCAGGGAATCAGATGTGCGGAATCAGAGATGGGGAATCAGAGGCAGGGAATCAGAATCAGAAGCAGGGAATCAGAGGCCGGGAATCAGAGGCCGGAATCAGATGCTGGGAATCAGAGGCCTGGAATCAGAGGCGGGGAATCAGAGGCAGGGAATCTGATGCGGGGAATCAGAGGCGGGGAATCAGAGCTGGGGAATCAGAGGCAGGGTATTAGAGATGGGGAATCAGAGGCGGGGAATCAGATATGGGGAAACAGAGGTGGGGAATCAGAGGCGGGGAAACAGAGGCAGGGAATCAGATATGGGGAATCAGAGGCGGGAATCAGAGGTGGGGAATCATAGGCAGGGAATCGGATGTGCAGAATCAGAGATGGGGAATCAGAGGGCGGGAATGAGAGGTGGTGAATCAGATATGGGGAATCAGAGGCGGGGAATCAGAGGCAGTGAATCAGACGCGGGGAATCAGAGGTGGGCAATCAGAGGCGGGGAATCAGATATGGGGAATCAGAGGCGGGGAATCAGAGGCGGGGAAACAGAGGCGGGGAATCAGATATGGGGAATCAGAGGTGGGGCATGAGAGGTTGTGAATCACAGATGGGGAATTAGAGGCGGGGAATCAGAGGCAGGGAGTCAGACTCGGGGAATCAGAGTCGGGGATTCAGAGCTGGGGAATCAGAAGCGGGGAATCAGAGTTGGGGAATCAGAGGCGGGGAATCAGATATGGGGAATCAGAGGCAGGGAATCAGAGGTGGGGAATCAGAGGCAGGGAATCAGACGAGGGGAATCTGAGGCGGGGAATCAGAGCTGGGGAATCAGATGTGGGGAATCAGAGTTGGGGAATCAGAGGCAGGGAATTGGATGTGCGGAATCAGAGATGGGGAATCAGAGGTGGGAAATCAGAGGCGGTGAATCAGAGATGGGGAATCAGAGGCGGGGAATCAGAGGCAGGAAATCAGACACGGGGATTCAGAGGCTGGGAATCAGACGGGGTGAATCAAAGGCGGGGAATCAGAGCTGGGGAATCTGAGGCAGGGAATCAGAGTTGGGGATTCAGAGGCGGGGAATCAGATATGGGGAAACAGGCGGGGAATCAGAGGCGGGGAATCAGAGTTGGGGAATCAGAGGCAGGGAATCAGATATGGGGAATCAGAGGCGGGGAATCAGAGGCGGGGAAACAGAGGCGGGGAATCAGATATGGGGAATCAGAGGTGGGGAATCAGGGGCAGGGAATCAGTGGCAGGGAATCAGAGGCGGGGAATCTGAGCCGGGCAATCAGAGGCAGGGAATCAGACACGGGGAATCAGAGGCGGGGAATCAGAGATGGTGAATCAGAGGCGGGGAATCAGAGGCAGGGAATCGGACGCCGGGAATCAGAGGCGGGGAATCAGAGCTGGGGAATCAGAGGCGGGGAATCAGAGTTGGGGAATCAGAGGCGGGGAATCAGATATGGGGAAATAGAGGCGGGGAATCAGATATGGGGAATCAGAGGTGTGGAATCAGAGGTTGGGAATCAGAGGCAGGGAATCAGAGGCGGGGAAACAGAGGCGGGGAATCAGATATGGGGAATCAGAGTTGGCGAATCAAAGGCGGTGAAATAGAGATGGGGAATCAGGGCAGGGAATCAGAGGCAGGGAATCAGAGGTGGGGAAACAGAGGCGGGGAATCAGATATGGGGAATCAGAGGTGGGGAATCAGGGGCGGGGAATCAGTGGCAGGGAATCAGAGCTGGGGAATCAGAGGTGGGGAATCAGAGCTGGGGAAACAGAGGCGGGGAATCAGATATGGGGAATCAGAGGTGGGGAATCAGGGGCGGGGAATCAGTGGCAGGGAATCAGAGGCCGGGAATAAAAGGCGGGGAATCAGAGCTGGGGAATCAGAGGCGGGGAATCAGAGTTGGGGAATCAGAGGAGGGGAATCAGATATGGGAAAACAGAGGCCGGGAATCAGAGGCAGGGAAACAGAGGCGGGGAATCAGATATGGGGAATCAGAGGTGGGGAATTTGAGGTTGCGAATCAGAGGCGGGGAATCAGAGGCGGGGAATCAGAGGCAGGGAATCGGATGTGCGGAATCAGAGATGGGGAATCAGAGGTGGGGATTCAGAGGTGGTGAATCAGAAAAGGGGAATCAGAGGCTGGGAATCAGAGGCAGGGAATCAGATGCAGGGAATCAGAGGCGGGGAATCAGAGGCGGGGAATCATAGCTGGCGAATTAGAGGAGGGGAATCAGAGTTGGGGAATCAGATATGGGGAATCAGAGGTGGGGAATCAGAGGCAGGGAATCAGATGTGCGGAATCAGAGATGGGGAATCAGAGGCAGGGAATCAGAATCAGAAGCAGGGAATCAGAGGCCGGGAATCAGAGGCCGGAATCAGATGCTGGGAATCAGAGGCCTGGAATCAGAGGCGGGGAATCAGAGGCAGGGAATCTGATGCGGGGAATCAGAGGCGTGGAATCAGAGCTGGGGAATCAGAGGCAGGGTATTAGAGATGGGGAATCAGAGGCGGGGAATCAGATATGGGGAAACAGAGGTGGGGAATCAGAGGCGGGGAAACAGAGGCAGGGAATCAGATATGGGGAATCAGAGGCGGGAATCAGAGGTGGGGAATCATAGGCAGGGAATCGGATGTGCGGAATCAGAGATGGGGAATCAGAGGGCGGGAATGAGAGGTGGTGAATCAGATATGGGGAATCAGAGGCGGGGAATCAGAGGCAGTGAATCAGACGCGGGGAATCAGAGGTGGGCAATCAGAGGCGGGGAATCAGATATGGGGAATCAGAGGCGGGTAATCAGAGGCGGGGAAACAGAGGCGGGGAATCAGATATGGGGAATCAGAGGTGGGGCATCAGAGGTTGTGAATCACAGATGGGGAATTAGAGGCGGGGAATCAGAGGCAGGGAGTCAGACTCGGGGAATCAGAGTCGGGGATTCAGAGCTGGGGAATCAGAAGCGGGGAATCAGAGTTGGGGAATCAGAGGCGGGGAATCAGATATGGGGAATCAGAGGCAGGGAATCAGAGGTGGGGAATCAGAGGCAGGGAATCAGACGCGGGGAATCTGAGGCGGGGAATCAGAGCTGGGGAATCAGATGTGGGGAATCAGAGTTGGGGAATCAGAGGCAGGGAATTGGATGTGCGGAATCAGAGATGGGGAATCAGAGGTGGGAAATCAGAGGCGGTGAATCAGAGATGGGGAATCAGAGGCGGGGAATCAGAGGCAGGAAATCAGACACGGGGAAACAGAGGCCGGGAATCAGAGGCAGGGAAACAGAGGCGGGGAATCAGATATGGGGAATCAGACGTGGGGAATTTGAGGTTGCGAATCAGAGGCGGGGAATCAGAGGCGGGGAATCAGAGGCAGGGAATCGGATGTGCGGAATCAGAGATGGGGAATCAGAGGTGGGGATTCAGAGGTGGTGAATCAGAAAAGGGGAATCAGAGGCTGGGAATCAGAGGCAGGGAATCAGACGCAGGGAATCAGAGGCGGGGAATCAGAGGCGGGGAATCATAGCTGGCGAATTAGAGGAGGGGATTCAGAGTTGGGGAATCAGATATGGGGAATCAGAGGTGGGGAATCAGAGGCAGGGAATCAGATGTGCGGAATCAGAGATGGGGAATCAGAGGCAGGGAATCAGAATCAGAAGCAGGGAATCAGAGGCCGGGAATCAGAGGCCGGAATCAGATGCTGGGAATCAGAGGCCTGGAATCAGAGGCGGGGAATCAGAGGCAGGGAATCTGATGCGGGGAATCAGAGGCGGGGAATCAGAGCTGGGGAATCAGAGGCAGGGTATTAGAGTTGGGAAATCAGAGGCGGGGAATCAGATATGGGGAAACAGAGGTGGGGAATCAGAGGCGGGGAAACAGAGGCAGGGAATCAGATATGGGGAATCAGAGGCGGGAATCAGAGGTGGGGAATCATAGGCAGGGAATCGGATGTGCGGAATCAGAGATGGGGAATCAGAGGCCGGGAATGAGAGGTGGTGAATCAGATATGGGGAATCAGAGGCGGGGAATCAGAGGCAGTGAATCAGACGCGGGGAATCAGAGGTGGGCAATCAGAGGCGGGGAATCAGATATGGGGAATCAGAGGCGGGGAATCAGAGGCGGGGAAACAGAGGCGGGGAATCAGATATGGGGAATCAGAGGTGGGGCATCAGAGGTTGTGAATCACAGATGGGGAATTAGAGGCGGGGAATCAGAGGCAGGGAATCAGACTCGGGGAATCAGAGTCGGGGATTCAGAGCTGGGGAATCAGAAGCGGGGAATCAGAGTTGGGGAATCAGAGGCGGGGAATCAGATATGGCGAATCAGAGGCAGGGAATCAGAGGCGGGGAATCAGAGGCAGGGAATCAGGCGTGGGGAATCTGAGGCGGGGAATCAGAGCTGGGGAATCAGAGGTGGGGAATCAGAGCTGGGGAATCAGAGGTGGGGAATCAGAGTTGGGGCATCAGAGGTGGGGAATTAGATATGGGGAAACAGAGGCGGGGAATCAGAGGCGGGGAAACAGAGGCGGGGAATCAGATATGGGGAATCAGAGGTGGGGAATCAGAGGCAGGGAATCAGATGTGCGGAATCAGAGATGGGGAATCAGAGGCAGGGAATCAGAATCAGAAGCGGGGAATCAGAGGCCGGGAATCAGAGGCCGGGAATCAGATATGGGGAATCAGAGGCGGGAATCAGAGGTGGGGAATCATAGGCAGGGAATCGGATGTGCGGAATCAGAGATGGGGAATCAGAGGCCGGGAATGAGAGGTGGTGAATCAGCTATGGGGAATCAGAGGTGGGGATTCAGAGTCTGGGAATCAGAGATGGGGATTCAGAGGCGGGGAATGAGATATGGAGAATCAGAGGCGGGGAATCAGAGGCGGGGAAACAGAGGTGGGGAATCAGATATGGGGAATCAGAGGTGGCGAATCAAAGGCGGTGAATCAGAGATGGGGAATCAGAGGCGGGGAATCAGAGGCAGGGAATCAGATGCGGGGATTCAGAGGCGGGGAATCAGAGCTGGCGAATCATAGGCGGGGAATCAGAGGTGGGCAATCAGAGCCGGGGAATCAGATATGGGGAATCAGAGGCGGGGAAACAGAGGCGGGGAATCAGATATGGGGAATCAGAGGTGGGGAATCAGAGGTTGTGAATCAGAGATGGGGAATCAAGGCGGGGAATCAGAGGGAGGGAATCAGACGCGGGGAATCAGAGGCGGGGATTCAGAGCTGGGGAATCAGAGGCGGGGAATCAGAGTTGGGGAATCAGAGGCAGGGAATCAGATATGGGGAATCAGAGGCGGGGAATCAGAGGCGGGGAAACAGAGGCGGGGAATCAGATATGGGGAATCAGAGGTGGGGAATCAGGGGCAGGGAATCAGTGGCAGGGAATCAGAGGCGGGGAATCTGAGCCGGGCAATCAGAGGCAGGGAATCAGACACGGGGAATCAGAGGCGGGGAATCAGAGATGGTGAATCAGAGGCGGGGAATCAGAGGCAGGGAATCGGACGCCGGGAATCAGAGGCGGGGAATCAGAGCTGGGGAATCAGAGGCGGGGAATCAGAGTTGGGGAATCAGAGGCGGGGAATCAGATATGGGGAAATAGAGGCGGGGAATCAGATATGGGGAATCAGAGGTGTGGAATCAGAGGTTGGGAATCAGAGGCAGGGAATCAGAGGCGGGGAAACAGAGGCGGGGAATCAGATATGGGGAATCAGAGTTGGCGAATCAAAGGCGGTGAAACAGAGATGGGGAATCAGGGCAGGGAATCAGAGGCAGGGAATCAGAGGTGGGGAAACAGAGGCGGGGAATCAGATATGGGGAATCAGAGGTGGGGAATCAGGGGCGGGGAATCAGTGGCAGGGAATCAGAGATGGGGAATCAGAGGTGGGGAATCAGAGATGGGGAAACAGAGGCGGGGAATCAGATATGGGGAATCAGAGGTGGGGAATCAGGGGCGGGGAATCAGTGGCAGGGAATCAGAGGCCGGGAATAAAACGCGGGGAATCAGAGCTGGGGAATCAGAGGCGGGGAATCAGAGTTGGGGAATCAGAGGAGGGGAATCAGATATGGGAAAACAGAGGCCGGGAATCAGAGGCAGGGAAACAGAGGCGGGGAATCAGATATGGGGAATCAGAGGTGGGGAATTTGAGGTTGCGAATCAGAGGCGGGGAATCAGAGGCGGGGAATCAGAGGCAGGGAATCGGATGTGCGGAATCAGAGATGGGGAATCAGAGGTGGGGATTCAGAGGTGGTGAATCAGAAAAGGGGAATCAGAGGCTGGGAATCAGAGGCAGGGAATCAGACGCAGGGAATCAGAGGCGGGGAATCAGAGGCGGGGAATCATAGCTGGCGAATTAGAGGAGGGGAATCAGAGTTGGGGAATCAGATATGGGGAATCAGAGGTGGGGAATCAGAGGCAGGGAATCAGATGTGCGGAATCAGAGATGGGGAATCAGAGGCAGGGAATCAGAATCAGAAGCAGGGAATCAGAGGCCGGGAATCAGAGGCCGGAATCAGATGCTGGGAATCAGAGGCCTGGAATCAGAGGCGGGGAATCAGAGGCAGGGAATCTGATGCGGGGAATCAGAGGCGGGGAATCAGAGCTGGGGAATCAGAGGCAGGGTATTAGAGATGGGGAATCAGAGGCGGGGAATCAGATATGGGGAAACAGAGGTGGGGAATCAGAGGCGGGGAAACAGAGGCAGGGAATCAGATATGGGGAATCAGAGGCGGGAATCAGAGGTGGGGAATCATAGGCAGGGAATCGGATGTGCAGAATCAGAGATGGGGAATCAGAGGGCGGGAATGAGAGGTGGTGAATCAGATATGGGGAATCAGAGGCGGGGAATCAGAGGCAGTGAATCAGACGCGGGGAATCAGAGGTGGGCAATCAGAGGCGGGGAATCAGATATGGGGAATCAGAGGCGGGGAATCAGAGGCGGGGAAACAGAGGCGGGGAATCAGATATGGGGAATCAGAGGTGGGGCATGAGAGGTTGTGAATCACAGATGGGGAATTAGAGGCGGGGAATCAGAGGCAGGGAGTCAGACTCGGGGAATCAGAGTCGGGGATTCAGAGCTGGGGAATCAGAAGCGGGGAATCAGAGTTGGGGAATCAGAGGCGGGGAATCAGATATGGGGAATCAGAGGCAGGGAATCAGAGGTGGGGAATCAGAGGCAGGGAATCAGACGAGGGGAATCTGAGGCGGGGAATCAGAGCTGGGGAATCAGATGTGGGGAATCAGAGTTGGGGAATCAGAGGCAGGGAATTGGATGTGCGGAATCAGAGATGGGGAATCAGAGGTGGGAAATCAGAGGCGGTGAATCAGAGATGGGGAATCAGAGGCGGGGAATCAGAGGCAGGAAATCAGACACGGGGATTCAGAGGCTGGGAATCAGACGGGGTGAATCAAAGGCGGGGAATCAGAGCTGGGGAATCTGAGGCAGGGAATCAGAGTTGGGGATTCAGAGGCGGGGAATCAGATATGGGGAAACAGGCGGGGAATCAGAGGCGGGGAATCAGAGTTGGGGAATCAGAGGCAGGGAATCAGATATGGGGAATCAGAGGCGGGGAATCAGAGGCGGGGAAACAGAGGCGGGGAATCAGATATGGGGAATCAGAGGTGGGGAATCAGGGGCAGGGAATCAGTGGCAGGGAATCAGAGGCGGGGAATCTGAGCCGGGCAATCAGAGGCAGGGAATCAGACACGGGGATTCAGAGGCTGGGAATCAGACGGGGTGAATCAAAGGCGGGGAATCAGAGGTGGGGAATCAGGGGCGGGGAATCAGTGGCAGGGAATCAGAGGCCGGGAATAAAACGCGGGGAATCAGAGCTGGGGAATCAGAGGCGGGGAATCAGAGTTGGGGAATCAGAGGAGGGGAATCAGATATGGGAAAACAGAGGCCGGGAATCAGAGGCAGGGAAACAGAGGCGGGGAATCAGATATGGGGAATCAGAGGTGGGGAATTTGAGGTTGCGAATCAGAGGCGGGGAATCAGAGGCGGGGAATCAGAGGCAGGGAATCGGATGTGCGGAATCAGAGATGGGGAATCAGAGGTGGGGATTCAGAGGTGGTGAATCAGAAAAGGGGAATCAGAGGCTGGGAATCAGAGGCAGGGAATCAGACGCAGGGAATCAGAGGCGGGGAATCAGAGGCGGGGAATCATAGCTGGCGAATTAGAGGAGGGGAATCAGAGTTGGGGAATCAGATATGGGGAATCAGAGGTGGGGAATCAGAGGCAGGGAATCAGATGTGCGGAATCAGAGATGGGGAATCAGAGGCAGGGAATCAGAATCAGAAGCAGGGAATCAGAGGCCGGGAATCAGAGGCCGGAATCAGATGCTGGGAATCAGAGGCCTGGAATCAGAGGCGGGGAATCAGAGGCAGGGAATCTGATGCGGGGAATCAGAGGCGGGGAATCAGAGCTGGGGAATCAGAGGCAGGGTATTAGAGATGGGGAATCAGAGGCGGGGAATCAGATATGGGGAAACAGAGGTGGGGAATCAGAGGCGGGGAAACAGAGGCAGGGAATCAGATATGGGGAATCAGAGGCGGGAATCAGAGGTGGGGAATCATAGGCAGGGAATCGGATGTGCAGAATCAGAGATGGGGAATCAGAGGGCGGGAATGAGAGGTGGTGAATCAGATATGGGGAATCAGAGGCGGGGAATCAGAGGCAGTGAATCAGACGCGGGGAATCAGAGGTGGGCAATCAGAGGCGGGGAATCAGATATGGGGAATCAGAGGCGGGGAATCAGAGGCGGGGAAACAGAGGCGGGGAATCAGATATGGGGAATCAGAGGTGGGGCATGAGAGGTTGTGAATCACAGATGGGGAATTAGAGGCGGGGAATCAGAGGCAGGGAGTCAGACTCGGGGAATCAGAGTCGGGGATTCAGAGCTGGGGAATCAGAAGCGGGGAATCAGAGTTGGGGAATCAGAGGCGGGGAATCAGATATGGGGAATCAGAGGCAGGGAATCAGAGGTGGGGAATCAGAGGCAGGGAATCAGACGAGGGGAATCTGAGGCGGGGAATCAGAGCTGGGGAATCAGATGTGGGGAATCAGAGTTGGGGAATCAGAGGCAGGGAATTGGATGTGCGGAATCAGAGATGGGGAATCAGAGGTGGGAAATCAGAGGCGGTGAATCAGAGATGGGGAATCAGAGGCGGGGAATCAGAGGCAGGAAATCAGACACGGGGATTCAGAGGCTGGGAATCAGACGGGGTGAATCAAAGGCGGGGAATCAGAGCTGGGGAATCTGAGGCAGGGAATCAGAGTTGGGGATTCAGAGGCGGGGAATCAGATATGGGGAAACAGGCGGGGAATCAGAGGCGGGGAATCAGAGTTGGGGAATCAGAGGCAGGGAATCAGATATGGGGAATCAGAGGCGGGGAATCAGAGGCGGGGAAACAGAGGCGGGGAATCAGATATGGGGAATCAGAGGTGGGGAATCAGGGGCAGGGAATCAGTGGCAGGGAATCAGAGGCGGGGAATCTGAGCCGGGCAATCAGAGGCAGGGAATCAGACACGGGGAATCAGAGGCGGGGAATCAGAGATGGTGAATCAGAGGCGGGGAATCAGAGGCAGGGAATCGGACGCCGGGAATCAGAGGCGGGGAATCAGAGCTGGGGAATCAGAGGCGGGGAATCAGAGTTGGGGAATCAGAGGCGGGGAATCAGATATGGGGAAATAGAGGCGGGGAATCAGATATGGGGAATCAGAGGTGTGGAATCAGAGGTTGGGAATCAGAGGCAGGGAATCAGAGGCGGGGAAACAGAGGCGGGGAATCAGATATGGGGAATCAGAGTTGGCGAATCAAAGGCGGTGAAACAGAGATGGGGAATCAGGGCAGGGAATCAGAGGCAGGGAATCAGAGGTGGGGAAACAGAGGCGGGGAATCAGATATGGGGAATCAGAGGTGGGGAATCAGGGGCGGGGAATCAGTGGCAGGGAATCAGAGCTGGGGAATCAGAGGTGGGGAATCAGAGCTGGGGAAACAGAGGCGGGGAATCAGATATGGGGAATCAGAGGTGGGGAATCAGGGGCGGGGAATCAGTGGCAGGGAATCAGAGGCCGGGAATAAAAGGCGGGGAATCAGAGCTGGGGAATCAGAGGCGGGGAATCAGAGTTGGGGAATCAGAGGAGGGGAATCAGATATGGGAAAACAGAGGCCGGGAATCAGAGGCAGGGAAACAGAGGCGGGGAATCAGATATGGGGAATCAGAGGTGGGGAATTTGAGGTTGCGAATCAGAGGCGGGGAATCAGAGGCGGGGAATCAGAGGCAGGGAATCGGATGTGCGGAATCAGAGATGGGGAATCAGAGGTGGGGATTCAGAGGTGGTGAATCAGAAAAGGGGAATCAGAGGCTGGGAATCAGAGGCAGGGAATCAGACGCAGGGAATCAGAGGCGGGGAATCAGAGGCGGGGAATCATAGCTGGCGAATTAGAGGAGGGGAATCAGAGTTGGGGAATCAGATATGGGGAATCAGAGGTGGGGAATCAGAGGCAGGGAATCAGATGTGCGGAATCAGAGATGGGGAATCAGAGGCAGGGAATCAGAATCAGAAGCAGGGAATCAGAGGCCGGGAATCAGAGGCCGGAATCAGATGCTGGGAATCAGAGGCCTGGAATCAGAGGCGGGGAATCAGAGGCAGGGAATCTGATGCGGGGAATCAGAGGCGGGGAATCAGAGCTGGGGAATCAGAGGCAGGGTATTAGAGATGGGGAATCAGAGGCGGGGAATCAGATATGGGGAAACAGAGGTGGGGAATCAGAGGCGGGGAAACAGAGGCAGGGAATCAGATATGGGGAATCAGAGGCGGGAATCAGAGGTGGGGAATCATAGGCAGGGAATCGGATGTGCGGAATCAGAGATGGGGAATCAGAGGGCGGGAATGAGAGGTGGTGAATCAGATATGGGGAATCAGAGGCGGGGAATCAGAGGCAGTGAATCAGACGCGGGGAATCAGAGGTGGGCAATCAGAGGCGGGGAATCAGATATGGGGAATCAGAGGCGGGTAATCAGAGGCGGGGAAACAGAGGCGGGGAATCAGATATGGGGAATCAGAGGTGGGGCATCAGAGGTTGTGAATCACAGATGGGGAATTAGAGGCGGGGAATCAGAGGCAGGGAGTCAGACTCGGGGAATCAGAGTCGGGGATTCAGAGCTGGGGAATCAGAAGCGGGGAATCAGAGTTGGGGAATCAGAGGCGGGGAATCAGATATGGGGAATCAGAGGCAGGGAATCAGAGGTGGGGAATCAGAGGCAGGGAATCAGACGCGGGGAATCTGAGGCGGGGAATCAGAGCTGGGGAATCAGATGTGGGGAATCAGAGTTGGGGAATCAGAGGCAGGGAATTGGATGTGCGGAATCAGAGATGGGGAATCAGAGGTGGGAAATCAGAGGCGGTGAATCAGAGATGGGGAATCAGAGGCGGGGAATCAGAGGCAGGAAATCAGACACGGGGATTCAGAGGCTGGGAATCAGACGGGGTGAATCAAAGGCGGGGAATCAGAGCTGGGGAATCTGAGGCAGGGAATCAGAGTTGGGGATTCAGAGGCGGGGAATCAGATATGGGGAAACAGGCGGGGAATCAGAGGCGGGAAAACAGAGGCGGGGAATTAGATATGGGGAATCAGAGGTGGGGAATCAGAGGTGGTGAATCAGAGATGGGGAATCAGAGGCGGGGAATCAGAGGCAGGGAATCGGACGCCGGGAATCAGAGGCGGGGAATCAGAGCTGGGGAATCAGAGGCGGGGAATCAGAGGTGGTGAATCAGAGATGGGGAATCAGAGGCGGGGAATCAGAGGCAGGGAATCGGACGCCGGGAATCAGAGGCGGGGAATCAGAGCTGGGGAAACAGAGGCGGGGAATCAGATATGGGGAATCAGAGGTGGGGAATCAGGGGCGGGGAATCAGTGGCAGGGAATCAGAGGCCGGGAATAAAAGGCGGGGAATCAGAGCTGGGGAATCAGAGGTGGGGAATCAGAGTTGGGGAATCAGAGGAGGGGAATCAGATATGGGGAAACAGAGGCCGGGAATCAGAGGCAGAATAACAGAGGCGGGGAATCAGATATGGGGAATCAGAGGTGGGGAATTAGAGGTTGCGAATCAGAGGCGGGGAAACAGAGGCGGGGAATCAAATATAGGGAATCAGAGGTGGGGAATCACAGGTTGTGAATCAGAGATGGGGAATCAAGGCGGGGAATCAGAGGCAGGGAATCAGACGCGGGGAATCAGAGGCGGGGATTCAGAGCTGGGGAATCAGAGGCGGTGAATCAGAGTTGGGGAATCAGAGGCAGGGAATCAGATATGGGGAATCAGTGGCGGGGAATCAGAGGCGGGGAAACAGAGGCGGGGAATCAGATATGGGGAATCAGAATTGGGGAATCAGGGGCAGGGAATCAGTGGCAGGGAATCAGAGGCGGGGAATCAGAGGCGGGGAATCAGAGGCAGGGAATCAGACACGGGGAATCGGAGGCGGGGAATCAGAGATGGGGAATCAGAGGCGGGGAATCAGAGGCAGGGAATCGGACTCCGGGAATCAGAGTCGGGGAATCAGAGCTGGGGAATCAGAGGCGGGGAATCAGAGTTGGGGAATCAGAGGCTGCGAATCAGATATGGGGAAATAGAGGCGGGGAATCAGATATGGGGAATCAGAGGTGTGGAATCAGAGGTTGGGAATCAGAGGCAGGGAATCAGAGTCGGGGAAACAGAGGCGGGGAATCAGATATGGGGAATCAGAGGTGGCGAATCAAAGGCGGTGAAACAGAGATGGGGAATCAGGGCAGGGAATCAGAGGCAGGGAATCAAACACGGGGAATCAGAGCTGGGGAATCAGAGGCGGGGAATCAGAGTTGGGAATCAGAGGCGGGGAATCAGAGGCGGGGAAACAGAGGAGGGGAATCAGATATGGGGAATCAGAGGTGGGGAATCCGAGGTTGGGAATCAGAGGCAGGGAATCAGAGGCGGGGTATCAGAGGCGGGGAATCAGAGGAAGGGAATCAGATGTGCGGAATCGGAGATGGGGAATCAGAGGCAGGGAATCAGAGGCGGGGAATCAGAGGCGGGGAATCAGAGGCCGGGAATCAGATATGGGAAAACAGAGGCTGGGAATCCGAGGCGGGGAAACAGAGGCGGGGAATCAGATATGGGGAATCAGAGGTGGGGAATCAGAGGTTGGGAATCAGAGGCAGGGAATCAGAGGCTTGGAATCAGATGCAGGGAATCAGATGCGGGGAATCAGAGGCGGGGAATCAGAGCTGGGGAATCAGAGGTGGGGAATCAGATTTGGGGAATCAGAGGCGGGGACTTAGATATTGGGAAACAGAGGCGGGGAATCAGAGGCGGGGAAACCCAGGCGGGGAATCAGATATGGGGAATCAGAGGTGGGGAATCAGAGGCAAGGAATCAGATGTGCGGAATCAGAGATGGGGAATCAGAGGCAGGGAATCAGAATCAGAAGCAGGGAATCAGAGGCCGGGAATCAGAGGCCGGAATCAGATGCTGGGAATCAGAGGCCTGGAATCAGAGGCGGGGAATCAGAGGCAGGGAATCAGATGTGGGGAATCAGAGGCGGGGAATCAGAGCTGGGGAATCAGAGGTGGGGTATTCGAGTTGGGGAATCAGAGGCGGGGAATCAGATATGGGGAAACAGAGGTGGGGAATCAGAGGCGGGGAAACAGAGGCAGGGAATCAGATATGGGGAATCAGACGTGGGGAATCAGAGATGGGGAATCAGAGGCGGTGAATCAGAGATGGGGAATCAGAGGCGGGGAATCAGAGGCAGGAAATCAGACACGGGGATTCAGAGGCTGGGAATCAGACGGGGGGAATCAAAGGCGGGGAATCATAGCTGGGGAATCAGAGGCAGGGAATCAGAGGCGGGGAATAAGATATGGGGAATCAGAGGCTGGGATTCAGAGGCGGGGAATCAGAGGCAGGGAATCAGACACGGGGAATCAGAGGTGGGGAATCAGAGATGGGGAATCAGAGGCGGGGAATCAGAGGCAGGGAATCAGACGCGGGGAATCTGAGGCGGGGAATCAGAGCTGGGGAATCAGAGGT
Source organism: Narcine bancroftii (assembly GCF_036971445.1). Taxonomy (NCBI): domain Eukaryota; kingdom Metazoa; phylum Chordata; class Chondrichthyes; order Torpediniformes; family Narcinidae; genus Narcine; species Narcine bancroftii. The sequence goes on from NW_027211883.1 coordinate 4,134,418, forward strand.
GGGGAATCAGAGTTGGGGAATCAGAGGCAGGGAATCGGATGTGCGGAATCAGAGATGGGGAATCAGATGTGGGGAATCAGAGGAATCAGAGATGGGGAATCAGAGGCGGGGAATCAGAGGCAGGAAATCAGACACGGGGATTCAGAGGCTGGGAATCAGACGGGGGGAATCAAAGGCGGGGAATCAGAGCTGGGGAATCAGAGGCAGGGAATCAGAGTTGGGGATTCAGAGACGGGGAATCAGATATGGGGAAACAGAGGCGGGGAATCAGAGGCGGGCAAACAGAGGCGGGGAATTAGATATGGGGAATCAGAGGTGGGGAATCAGAGGTGGTGAATCAGTGATGGGGAATCACAGGCGGGGAATCAGAGGCAGGGAATAGAACGCAGGGAATCAGACGCAGGGAATCAGAGCTGGGGAATCAGAGGCGGGGAATCATAGCTGGGAATCAGAGGCGGGGAATCAGATATGGGGAAACAGAGGCGGGGAATCAGAGGCGGGGAAACAGAGGCGGGGAATCAGATATGGGGAATCAGAGGTGGGGAATCAGAGGTTGGGAATCAGAGGCAGTGAATCAGAGGCTTGGAATCAGATGCAGGGAATCAGATGCGGGGAATCAGAGGCGGGGAATCAGAGGCGGGGATTCAGAGCTGGGGAATCAGAGGCGGTGAATCAGAGTTGGGGAATCAGAGGCAGGGAATCAGATATGGGGAATCAGAGGCGGGGAATCAGAGGCGGGGAAACAGAGGCGGGGAAACAGAGGCGGGGAATCAGATATGGGGAATCAGAATTGGGGAATCAGGGGCAGGGAATCAGTGGCAGGGAAACCCAGGCGGGGAATCAGATATGGGGAATCAGAGGTGGGGAATCAGAGGCGGGGAAACCCAGGCGGGGAATCAGATATGGGGAATCAGAGGTGGGGAATCAGAGGCAAGGAATCAGATGTGCGGAATCAGAGATGGGGAATCAGAGGCAGGGAATCAGAATCAGAAGCAGGGAATCAGAGGCCGGGAATCAGAGGCCGGAATCAGATGCTGGGAATCAGAGGCCTGGAATCAGAGGCGGGGAATCAGAGGCAGGGAATCAGATGCGGGGAATCAGAGGCGGGGAATCAGAGCTGGGGAATCAGAGGTGGGGTATTCGAGTTGGGGAATCAGAGGCAGGGAATCAGAGTTGGGGATTCAGAGGCGGGGAATCAGATATGGGGAAACAGGCGGGGAATCAGAGGCGGGAAAACAGAGGCGGGGAATTAGATATGGGGAATCAGAGGTGGGGAATCAGAGGTGGTGAATCAGAGATGGGGAATCAGAGGCGGGGAATCAGAGGCAGGGAATCGGACGCCGGGAATCAGAGGCGGGGATTCAGAGCTGTGGAATCAGAGGCGGGGAATCAGATATGGGGAAACAGGCGGGGAATCAGAGGCGGGAAAACAGAGGCGGGGAATTAGATATGGGGAATCAGAGGTGGGGAATCAGAGGTGGTGAATCAGAGATGGGGAATCAGAGGCGGGGAATCAGAGGCAGGGAATCGGACGCCGGGAATCAGAGGCGGGGAATCAGAGCTGGGGATTCAGAGGCGGGGAATCAGAGCTGGGGAATCAGAGGTGGGGTATTCGAGTTGGGGAATCAGAGGCAGGGAATCAGAGTTGGGGATTCAGAGGCGGGGAATCAGATATGGGGAAACAGGCGGGGAATCAGAGGCGGGAAAACAGAGGCGGGGAATTAGATATGGGGAATCAGAGGTGGGGAATCAGAGGTGGTGAATCAGAGATGGGGAATCAGAGGCGGGGAATCAGAGGCAGGGAATCGGACGCCGGGAATCAGAGGCGGGGAATCAGAGCTGGGGATTCAGAGGCGGGGAATCAGATATGGGGAAACAGGCGGGGAATCAGAGGCGGGGAATCAGAGGCGGGGAATCAGATGCGGGGAATCAGAGGCGGGGAATCAGAGCTGGGGAATCAGAGGTGGGGTATTCGAGTTGGGGAATCAGAGGCAGGGAATCAGAGTTGGGGATTCAGAGGCGGGGAATCAGATATGGGGAAACAGGCGGGGAATCAGAGGCGGGAAAACAGAGGCGGGGAATTAGATATGGGGAATCAGAGGTGGGGAATCAGAGCTGGGGACTCAGAGGCAGGGAATCAGAGTTGGGGAATCAGAGGCAGGGAATCAGATATGGGGAATCAGAGGCGGGGAATCAGAGTCGGGGAAACAGAGGCGGGGAATCAGATATGGGGAATCAGAGGTGGGGAATCAGGGGCAGGGAGTCAGTTGCAGGGAATCAGAGGTGGGGAATCAGAGGCGGGGAATCAGAGGCAGGGAATCAGACACGGGGAATCAGAGGCGGGGAATCAGAGATGGGGAATCAGAGGCGGGGAATCAGAGGCAGGGAATCGGACGCCGGGAATCAGAGTCGGGGAATCAGAGCTGGGGAATCAGAGGCGGGGAATCAGAGTTGGGGAATCAGAGGCAGGGATTCAGATATGGGGAAATAGAGGCGGGGAATCAGATATGGGGAATCAGAGGTGTGGAATCAGAGGTTGGGAATCAGAGGAAGGGAATCAGAGTCGGGGAATCAGAGCTGGGGAATCAGAGGCGGGGAATCAGAGTTGGGGAATCAGAGGCAGGGATTCAGATATGGGGAAATAGAGGCGGGGAATCAGATATGTGGAATCAGAGGTGGCGAATCAAAGGCGGTGAAACAGAGATGGGGAATCAGGGCAGGGAATCAGAGGCAGGGAATCAAACACGGGGAATCAGAGCTGGGGAATCAGAGGTGGGGAATCAGAGTTGGGAATCAGAGGCGGGGAATCAGAGGCGGGGAAACAGAGGCGGGGAATCAGAGGCGGGGAAACAGAGGCGGGGAATCAGAGGTGGTGAATCAGAGATGGGGAATCAGAGGCGGGGAATCAGAGGCAGGGAATCGGACGCCGGGAATCAGAGGCGGGGAATCAGAGCTGGAAAAACAGAGGCGGGGAATCAGATATGGGGAATCAGAGGTGGGGAATCAGGGGCGGGGAATCAGTGGCAGGGAATCAGAGGCCGGGAATAAAAGGCGGGGAATCAGAGCTGGGGAATCAGAGGTGGGGAATCAGAGTTGGGGAATCAGAGGAGGGGAATCAGATATGGGGAAACAGAGGCCGGGAATCAGAGGCAGAATAACAGAGGCGGGGAATCAGATATGGGGAATCAGAGGTGGGGAATTAGAGGTTGCGAATCAGAGGCGGGGAAACAGAGGCGGGGAATCAAATATAGGGAATCAGAGGTGGGGAATCACAGGTTGTGAATCAGAGATGGGGAATCAAGGCGGGGAATCAGAGGCAGGGAATCAGACGCGGGGAATCAGAGGCGGGGATTCAGAGCTGGGGAATCAGAGGCGGTGAATCAGAGTTGGGGAATCAGAGGCAGGGAATCAGATATGGGGAATCAGAGGCCGGGAATCAGAGGCGGGGAAACAGAGGCGGGGAATCAGATATGGGGAATCAGAATTGGGGAATCAGGGGCAGGGAATCAGTGGCAGGGAATCAGAGGCGGGGAATCAGAGGCGGGGAATCAGAGGCAGGGAATCAGACACGGGGAATCGGAGGCGGGGAATCAGAGATGGGGAATCAGAGGCGGGGAATCAGAGGCAGGGAATCGGACTCCGGGAATCAGAGTCGGGGAATCAGAGCTGGGGAATCAGAGGCGGGGAATCAGAGTTGGGGAATCAGAGGCTGCGAATCAGATATGGGGAAATAGAGGCGGGGAATCAGATATGGGGAATCAGAGGTGTGGAATCAGAGGTTGGGAATCAGAGGCAGGGAATCAGAGTCGGGTAAACAGAGGCGGGGAATCAGATATGGGGAATCAGAGGTGGCGAATCAAAGGCGGTGAAACAGAGATGGGGAATCAGGGCAGGGAATCAGAGGCAGGGAATCAAACACGGGGAATCAGAGCTGGGGAATCAGAGGCGGGGAATCAGAGTTGGGAATCAGAGGCGGGGAATCAGAGGCGGGGAAACAGAGGAGGGGAATCAGATATGGGGAATCAGAGGTGGGGAATCCGAGGTTGGGAATCAGAGGCAGGGAATCAGAGGCGGGGTATCAGAGGCGGGGAATCAGAGGAAGGGAATCAGATGTGCGGAATCGGAGATGGGGAATCAGAGGCAGGGAATCAGAGGCGGGGAATCAGAGGCGGGGAATCAGAGGCCGGGAATCAGATATGGGAAAACAGAGGCTGGGAATCCGAGGCGGGGAAACAGAGGCGGGGAATCAGATATGGGGAATCAGAGGTGGGGAATCAGAGGTTGGGAATCAGAGGCAGTGAATCAGAGGCTTGGAATCAGATGCAGGGAATCAGATGCGGGGAATCAGAGGCGGGGAATCAGAGGCGGGGATTCAGAGCTGGGGAATCAGAGGCGGTGAATCAGAGTTGGGGAATCAGAGGCAGGGAATCAGATATGGGGAATCAGAGGCGGGGAATCAGAGGCGGGGAAACAGAGGCGGGGAAACAGAGGCGGGGAATCAGATATGGGGAATCAGAATTGGGGAATCAGGGGCAGGGAATCAGTGGCAGGGAAACCCAGGCGGGGAATCAGATATGGGGAATCAGAGGTGGGGAATCAGAGGCGGGGAAACCCAGGCGGGGAATCAGATATGGGGAATCAGAGGTGGGGAATCAGAGGCAAGGAATCAGATGTGCGGAATCAGAGATGGGGAATCAGAGGCAGGGAATCAGAATCAGAAGCAGGGAATCAGAGGCCGGGAATCAGAGGCCGGAATCAGATGCTGGGAATCAGAGGCCTGGAATCAGAGGCGGGGAATCAGAGGCAGGGAATCAGATGCGGGGAATCAGAGGCGGGGAATCAGAGCTGGGGAATCAGAGGTGGGGTATTCGAGTTGGGGAATCAGAGGCAGGGAATCAGAGTTGGGGATTCAGAGGCGGGGAATCAGATATGGGGAAACAGGCGGGGAATCAGAGGCGGGAAAACAGAGGCGGGGAATTAGATATGGGGAATCAGAGGTGGGGAATCAGAGGTGGTGAATCAGAGATGGGGAATCAGAGGCGGGGAATCAGAGGCAGGGAATCGGACGCCGGGAATCAGAGGCGGGGATTCAGAGCTGGGGAATCAGAGGCGGGGAATCAGATATGGGGAAACAGGCGGGGAATCAGAGGCGGGAAAACAGAGGCGGGGAATTAGATATGGGGAATCAGAGGTGGGGAATCAGAGGTGGTGAATCAGAGATGGGGAATCAGAGGCGGGGAATCAGAGGCAGGGAATCGGACGCCGGGAATCAGAGGCGGGGAATCAGAGCTGGGGATTCAGAGGCGGGGAATCAGAGCTGGGGAATCAGAGGTGGGGTATTCGAGTTGGGGAATCAGAGGCAGGGAATCAGAGTTGGGGATTCAGAGGCGGGGAATCAGATATGGGGAAACAGGCGGGGAATCAGAGGCGGGAAAACAGAGGCGGGGAATTAGATATGGGGAATCAGAGGTGGGGAATCAGAGGTGGTGAATCAGAGATGGGGAATCAGAGGCGGGGAATCAGAGGCAGGGAATCGGACGCCGGGAATCAGAGGCGGGGAATCAGAGCTGGGGATTCAGAGGCGGGGAATCAGATATGGGGAAACAGGCGGGGAATCAGAGGCGGGGAATCAGAGGCGGGGAATCAGATGCGGGGAATCAGAGGCGGGGAATCAGAGCTGGGGAATCAGAGGTGGGGTATTCGAGTTGGGGAATCAGAGGCAGGGAATCAGAGTTGGGGATTCAGAGGCGGGGAATCAGATATGGGGAAACAGGCGGGGAATCAGAGGCGGGAAAACAGAGGCGGGGAATTAGATATGGGGAATCAGAGGTGGGGAATCAGAGGTGGTGAATCAGAGATGGGGAATCAGAGGCGGGGAATCAGAGGCAGGGAATCGGACGCCGGGAATCAGAGGCGGGGAATCAGAGCTGGGGAATCAGAGGCGGGGAATCAGAGGTGGTGAATCAGAGATGGGGAATCAGAGGCGGGGAATCAGAGGCAGGGAATCGGACGCCGGGAATCAGAGGCGGGGAATCAGAGCTGGGGAAACAGAGGCGGGGAATCAGATATGGGGAATCAGAGGTGGGGAATCAGGGGCGGGGAATCAGTGGCAGGGAATCAGAGGCCGGGAATAAAAGGCGGGGAATCAGAGCTGGGGAATCAGAGGTGGGGAATCAGAGTTGGGGAATCAGAGGAGGGGAATCAGATATGGGGAAACAGAGGCCGGGAATCAGAGGCAGAATAACAGAGGCGGGGAATCAGATATGGGGAATCAGAGGTGGGGAATTAGAGGTTGCGAATCAGAGGCGGGGAAACAGAGGCGGGGAATCAAATATAGGGAATCAGAGGTGGGGAATCACAGGTTGTGAATCAGAGATGGGGAATCAAGGCGGGGAATCAGAGGCAGGGAATCAGACGCGGGGAATCAGAGGCGGGGATTCAGAGCTGGGGAATCAGAGGCGGTGAATCAGAGTTGGGGAATCAGAGGCAGGGAATCAGATATGGGGAATCAGAGGCGGGGAATCAGAGGCGGGGAAACAGAGGCGGGGAATCAGATATGGGGAATCAGAATTGGGGAATCAGGGGCAGGGAATCAGTGGCAGGGAATCAGAGGCGGGGAATCAGAGGCGGGGAATCAGAGGCAGGGAATCAGACACGGGGAATTGGAGGCGGGGAATCAGAGATGGGGAATCAGAGGCGGGGAATCAGAGGCAGGGAATCGGACTCCGGGAATCAGAGTCGGGGAATCAGAGCTGGGGAATCAGAGGCGGGGAATCAGAGTTGGGGAATCAGAGGCTGCGAATCAGATATGGGGAAATAGAGGCGGGGAATCAGATATGGGGAATCAGAGGTGTGGAATCAGAGGTTGGGAATCAGAGGCAGGGAATCAGAGTCGGGGAAACAGAGGCGGGGAATCAGATATGGGGAATCAGAGGTGGCGAATCAAAGGCGGTGAAACAGAGATGGGGAATCAGGGCAGGGAATCAGAGGCAGGGAATCAAACACGGGGAATCAGAGCTGGGGAATCAGAGGCGGGGAATCAGAGTTGGGAATCAGAGGCGGGGAATCAGAGGCGGGGAAACAGAGGAGGGGAATCAGATATGGGGAATCAGAGGTGGGGAATCCGAGGTTGGGAATCAGAGGCAGGGAATCAGAGGCGGGGTATCAGAGGCGGGGAATCAGAGGAAGGGAATCAGATGTGCGGAATCGGAGATGGGGAATCAGAGGCAGGGAATCAGAGGCGGGGAATCAGAGGCGGGGAATCAGAGGCCGGGAATCAGATATGGGAAAACAGAGGCTGGGAATCCGAGGCGGGGAAACAGAGGCGGGGAATCAGATATGGGGAATCAGAGGTGGGGAATCAGAGGTTGGGAATCAGAGGCAGGGAATCAGAGGCTTGGAATCAGATGCAGGGAATCAGATGCGGGGAATCAGAGGCGGGGAATCAGAGCTGGGGAATCAAATGTGGGGAATCAGATTTGGGGAATCAGAGGCGGGGACTTAGATATTGGGAAACAGAGGCGGGGAATCAGAGGCGGGGAAACCCAGGTGGGGAATCAGATATGGGGAATCAGAGGTGGGGAATCAGAGGCAAGGAATCAGATGTGCGGAATCAGAGATGGGGAATCAGAGGCAGGGAATCAGAATCAGAAGCAGGGAATCAGAGGCCGGGAATCAGAGGCCGGAATCAGATGCTGGGAATCAGAGGCCTGGAATCAGAGGCGGGGAATCAGAGGCAGGGAATCAGATGCGGGGAATCAGAGGCGGGGAATCAGAGCTGGGGAATCAGAGGTGGGGTATTCGAGTTGGGGAATCAGAGGCGGGGAATCAGATATGGGGAAACAGAGGTGGGGAATCAGAAGCGGGGAAACAGAGGCAGGGAATCAGATATGGGGAATCAGAGGTGGGGAATCAGAGATGGGGAATCAGAGGCGGTGAATCAGAGATGGGGAATCAGAGGCGGGGAATCAGAGGCAGGAAATCAGACACGGGGATTCAGAGGCTGGGAATCAGACGGGGGGAATCAAAGGCGGGGAATCAGAGCTGGGGAATCGGAGGCAGGGAATCAGAGGCGGGGAATCAGATATGGGGAATCAGAGGCTGGGATTCAGAGGCGGGGAATCAGAGGCAGGGAATCAGACACGGGGAATCAGAGGTGGGGAATCAGAGATGGGGAATCAGAGGCGGGGAATCAGAGGCAGGGAATCAGACGCGGGGAATCTGAGGCGGGGAATCAGAGCTGGGGAATCAGACGTGGGGAATCAGAGTTGGGGAATCAGAGGCAGGGAATCGGATGTGCGGAATCAGAGATGGGGAATCAGATGTGGGGAATCAGAGGAATCAGAGATGGGGAATCAGAGGCGGGGAATCAGAGGCAGGAAATCAGACACGGGGATTCAGAGGCTGGGAATCAGACGGGGGGAATGAAAGGCGGGGAATCAGAGCTGGGGAATCAGAGGCAGGGAATCAGAGTTGGGGATTCAGAGACGGGGAATCAGATATGGGGAAACAGAGGCGGGGAATCAGAGGCGGGCAAACAGAGGCGGGGAATTAGATATGGGGAATCAGAGGTGGGGAATCAGAGGTGGTGAATCAGTGATGGGGAATCACAGGCGGGGAATCAGAGGCAGGGAATAGAACGCAGGGAATCAGACGCAGGGAATCAGAGCTGGGGAATCAGAGGCGGGGAATCATAGCTGGGAATCAGAGGCGGGGAATCAGATATGGGGAAACAGAGGCGGGGAATCAGAGGCGGGGAAACAGAGGCGGGGAATCAGATATGGGGAATCGGATGCGGGGAATCAGAGGCGGGGAATCAGAGCTGGGGAATCAGAGGCGGGGAATCAGAGTTGGGGCATCAGAGGTGGGGAATTAGATATAGGGAAACAGAGGCGGGGAATCAGAGGCGGGGAAACAGAGGCGGGGAATCAGATATGGGGAATCAGAGGTGGGGAATCAGAGGCAGGGAATCAGATGTGCGGAATCAGAGATGGGGAATCAGAGGCAGGGAATCAGAATCAGAAGCGGGGAATCAGAGGCCGGGAATCAGAGGCCGGGAATTAGATGCTGGGAATAAGAGGCCGGGAATCAGAGGTGGGGAATTAGAGTCCGGGAATCAGAGATGGGGATTCAGAGGCGGGGAATGAGATATGGAGAATCAGAGGCGGGGAATCAGAGGCCTAGAAACAGAGGTGGGGAATCAGATATGGGGAATCAGAGGTGGCGAATCAAAGGCGGTGAATCAGAGATGGGGAATCAGAGGCGGGGAATCAGAGGCAGGGAATCAGATGCGGGGAATCAGAGGCGGGGAATCAGAGCTGGCGAATCAGAGGCGGGGAATCAGAGGTGGGCAATCAGAGGCGGGGAATCAGATATGGGGAATCAGAGGCGGGGAATCAGAGGCGGGGAAACAGAGGCGGGGAATCAAATATAGGGAATCAGAGGTGGGGAATCAGAGGTTGTGAATCAGAGATGGCGAATCAAGGCGGGGAATCAGAGGCAGGGAATCAGACACGGGGAATCAGAGGCGGGGATTCAGAGCTGGGGAATCAGAGGCAGGGAATCAGAGTTGGGGAATCAGAGGCAGGGAATCAGATATGGGGAATCAGAGGCGGGGAATCAGAGTCGGGGAAACAGAGGCGGGGAATCAGATATGGGGAATCAGAGGTGGGGAATCAGGGGCAGGGAGTCAGTTGCAGGGAATCAGAGGCGGGGAATCAGAGGCGGGGAATCAGAGGCAGGGAATCAGACACGGGGAATCAGAGGTGGGGAATCAGAGATGGGGAATCAGAGGCGGGGAATCAGAGGCAGGGAATCGGACGCCGGGAATCAGAGTCGGGGAATCAGAGCTGGGGAATCAGAGGCGGGGAATCAGAGTTGGGGAATCAGAGGCAGGGATTCAGATATGGGGAAATAGAGGCGGGGAATCAGATATGGGGAATCAGAGGTGTGGAATCAGAGGTTGGGAATCAGAGGAAGGGAATCAGAGTCGGGGAAACAGAGGCGGGGAATCAGATATGTGGAATCAGAGGTGGCGAATCAAAGGCGGTGAAACAGAGATGGGGAATCAGGGCAGGGAATCAGAGGCAGGGAATCAAACACGGGGAATCAGAGCTGGGGAATCAGAGGTGGGGAATCAGAGTTGGGAATCAGAGGCGGGGAATCAGAGGCGGGGAAACAGAGGCGGGGAATCAGAGGCGGGGAAACAGAGGCGGGGAATCAGAGGTGGTGAATCAGAGATGGGGAATCAGAGGCGGGGAATCAGAGGCAGGGAATCGGACGCCGGGAATCAGAGGCGGGGAATCAGAGCTGGGGAAACAGTGGCGGGGAATCAGATATGGGGAATCAGAGGTGGGGAATCAGGGGCGGGGAATCAGTGGCAGGGAATCAGAGGCCGGGAATAAAAGGCGGGGAATCAGAGCTGGGGAATCAGAGGTGGGGAATCAGAGTTGGGGAATCAGAGGAGGGGAATCAGATATGGGGAAACAGAGGCCGGGAATCAGAGGCAGAATAACAGAGGCGGGGAATCAGATATGGGGAATCAGAGGTGGGGAATTAGAGGTTGCGAATCAGAGGCGGGGAAACAGAGGCGGGGAGTCAAATATAGGGAATCAGAGGTAAGGAATCACAGGTTGTGAATCAGAGATGGGGAATCAAGGCGGGGAATCAGAGGCAGGGAATCAGACGCGGGGAATCAGAGGCGGGGATTCAGAGCTGGGGAATCAGAGGCGGTGAATCAGAGTTGGGGAATCAGAGGCAGGGAATCAGATATGGGGAAACAGAGGCGGGGAATCAGAGGCGGGGAAACAGAGGCGGGGAATCAGATATGGGGAATCAGAATTGGGGAATCAGAGGCAGGGAATCAGTGGCAGGGAATCAGAGGCGGGGAATCAGAGGCGGGGAATCAGAGGCAGGGAATCAGACACGGGGAATCGGAGGCGGGGAATCAGAGATGGGGAATCAGAGGCGGGGAATCAGAGGCAGGGAATCGGACTCCGGGAATCAGAGTCGGGGAATCAGAGCTGGGGAATCAGAGGCGGGGAATCAGAGTTGGGGAATCAGAGGCTGCGAATCAGATATGGGGAAATAGAGGCGGGGAATCAGATATGGGGAATCAGAGGTGTGGAATCAGAGGTTGGGAATCAGAGGCAGGGAATCAGAGTCGGGGAAACAGAGGCGGGGAATCAGATATGGGGAATCAGAGGTGGCGAATCAAAGGCGGTGAAACAGAGATGGGGAATCAGGGCAGGGAATCAGAGGCACGGAATCAAACACGGGGAATCAGAGCTGGGGAATCAGAGGCGGGGAATCAGAGTTGGGAATCAGAGGCGGGGAATCAGAGGCGGGGAAACAGAGGAGGGGAATCAGATATGGGGATTCAGAGGTGGGGAATCCGAGGTTGGGAATCAGAGGCAGGGAATCAGAGGCGGGGTATCAGAGGCGGGGAATCAGAGGAAGGGAATCAGATGTGCGGAATCGGAGATGGGGAATCAGAGGCAGGGAATCAGAGGCGGGGAATCAGAGGCGGGGAATCAGAGGCCGGGAATCAGATATGGGAAAACAGAGGCTGGGAATCCGAGGCGGGGAAACAGAGGCGGGGAATCAGATATGGGGAATCAGAGGTGGGGAATCAGAGGTTGGGAATCAGAGGCAGGGAATCAGAGGCTTGGAATCAGATGCAGGGAATCAGATGCGGGGAATCAGAGGCGGGGAATCAGAGCTGGGGAATCAGAGGTGGGGAATCAGATTTGGGGAATCAGAGGCGTGACTTAGATATTGGGAAACAGAGGCGGGGAATCAGAGGCGGGGAAACCCAGGCGGGGAATCAGATATGGGGAATCAGAGGTGGGGAATCAGAGGCAAGGAATCAGATGTGCGGAATCAGAGATGGGGAATCAGAGGCAGGGAATCAGAATCAGAAGCAGGGAATCAGAGGCCGGGAATCAGAGGCCGGAATCAGATGCTGGGAATCAGAGGCCTGGAATCAGAGGCGGGGAATCAGAGGCAGGGAATCAGATGCGGGGAATCAGAGGCGGGGAATCAGAGCTGGGGAATCAGAGGTGGGGTATTCGAGTTGGGGAATCAGAGGCGGGGAATCAGATATGGGGAAACAGAGGTGGGGAATCAGAGGCGGGGAAACAGAGGCAGGGAATCAGATATGGGGAATCAGAGGTGGGGAATCAGAGATGTGGAATCAGAGTTGGTGAATCAGAGATGGGGAATCAGAGGCGGGGAATCAGAGGCAGGAAATCAGACACGGGGATTCAGAGGCTGGGAATCAGACGGGGGGAATCAAAGGCGGGGAATCAGAGCTGGGGAATCAGAGGCAGGGAATCAGAGGCGGGGAATCAGATATGGGGAATCAGAGGCTGGGATTCAGAGGCGGGGAATCAGAGGCAGGGAATCAGACACGGGGAATCAGAGGTGGGGAATCAGAGATGGGGAATCAGAGGCGGGGAATCAGAGGCAGGGAATCAGACGCGGGGAATCTGAGGCGGGGAATCAGAGCTGGGGAATCAGAGGTGGGGAATCAGAGTTGGGGAATCAGAGGCAGGGAATCGGATGTGCGGAATCAGAGATGGGGAATCAGATGTGGGGAATCAGAGGAATCAGAGATGGGGAATCAGAGGCGGGGAATCAGAGGCAGGAAATCAGACACGGGGATTCAGAGGCTGGGAATCAGACGGGGGGAATCAAAGGCGGGGAATCAGAGCTGGGGAATCAGAGGCAGGGAATCAGAGTTGGGGATTCAGAGACGGGGAATCAGATATGGGGAAACAGAGGCGGGGAATCAGAGGCGGGCAAACAGAGGCGGGGAATTAGATATGGGGAATCAGAGGTGGGGAATCAGAGGTGGTGAATCAGTGATGGGGAATCACAGGCGGGGAATCAGAGGCAGGGAATAGAACGCAGGGAATCAGACGCAGGGAATCAGAGCTGGGGAATCAGAGGCGGGGAATCATAGCTGGGAATCAGAGGCGGGGAATCAGATATGGGGAAACAGAGGCGGGGAATCAGAGGCGGGGAAACAGAGGCGGGGAATCAGATATGGGGAATCGGATGCGGGGAATCAGAGGCGGGGAATCAGAGCTGGGGAATCAGAGGCGGGGAATCAGAGTTGGGGCATCAGAGGTGGGGAATTAGATATAGGGAAACAGAGGCGGGGAATCAGAGGCGGGGAAACAGAGGCGGGGAATCAGATATGGGGAATCAGAGGTGGGGAATCAGAGGCAGGGAATCAGATGTGCGGAATCAGAGATGGGGAATCAGAGGCAGGGAATCAGAATCAGAAGCGGGGAATCAGAGGCCGGGAATCAGAGGCCGGGAATCAGATGCTGGGAATAAGAGGCCGGGAATCAGAGGTGGGGAATCAGAGTCCGGGAATCAGAGATGGGGATTCAGAGGCGGGGAATGAGATATGGAGAATCAGAGGCGGGGAATCAGAGGCCGGGAAACAGAGGTGGGGAATCAGATATGGGGAATCAGAGGTGGCGAATCAAAGGCGGTGAATCAGAGATGGGGAATCAGAGGCGGGGAATCAGAGGCAGGGAATCAGATGCGGGGAATCAGAGGCGGGGAATCAGAGCTGGCGAATCAGAGGCGGGGAATCAGAGGTGGGCAATCAGAGGCGGGGAATCAGATATGGGGAATCAGAGGCGGGGAATCAGAGGCGGGGAAACAGAGGCGGGGAATCAAATATAGGGAATCAGAGGTGGGGAATCAGAGGTTGTGAATCAGAGATGGGGAATCAAGGCGGGGAATCAGAGGCAGGGAATCAGACACGGGGAATCAGAGGCGGGGATTCAGAGCTGGGGAATCAGAGGCAGGGAATCAGAGTTGGGGAATCAGAGGCAGGGAATCAGATATGTGGAATCAGAGGCGGGGAATCAGAGTCGGGGAAACAGAGGCGGGGAATCAGATATGGGGAATCAGAGGTGGGGAATCAGGGGCAGGGAGTCAGTTGCAGGGAATCAGAGGCGGGGAATCAGAGGCGGGGAATCAGAGGCAGGGAATCAGACACGGGGAATCAGAGGCGGGGAATCAGAGATGGGGAATCAGAGGCGGGGAATCAGAGGCAGGGAATCGGACGCCGGGAATCAGAGTCGGGGAATCAGAGCTGGGGAATCAGAGGCGGGGAATCAGAGTTGGGGAATCAGAGGCAGGGATTCAAATATGGGGAAATAGAGGCGGGGAATCAGATATGGGGAATCAGAGGTGTGGAATCAGAGGTTGGGAATCAGAGGAAGGGAATCAGAGTCGGGGAAACAGAGGCGGGGAATCAGATATGTGGAATCAGAGGTGGCGAATCAAAGGCGGTGAAACAGAGATGGGGAATCAGGGCAGGGAATCAGAGGCAGGGAATCAAACACGGGGAATCAGAGCTGGGGAATCAGAGGTGGGGAATCAGAGTTGGGAATCAGAGGCGGGGAATCAGAGGCGGGGAAACAGAGGCGGGGAATCAGATATGGGGAATCAGAGGTGGGGAATCAGAGGTTGGGAATCAGAGGCATGGAATCAGAGGCGGGGAATCAGAGGCGGGGAATCAGAGGCGGGGAATCAGAGGCCGGGAATCAGATATGGGGAAACAGAGGCGGGGAATCCGAGGCGGGGAAACAGAGGCGGGGAATCAGATATGGGGAATCAGAGGTGGGGAATCAGAGGTTGGGAATCAGAGGCAGGGAATCAGAGGCTTGGAATCAGATGCAGGGAATCAGATGCGGGGCATCAGAGGCGGGGAATCAGAGCTGGGGAATCAGAGGTGGGGAATCAGATTTGGGGAATCAGAGGTGGGGACTTAGATATTGGGAAACAGAGGCGGGGAATCAGAGGCGGGGAAACAGAGGTGGGGAATCAGATATGGAGAATCAGAGGTGGGGAATCAGAGGCAGGGAATCAGATGTGCGGAATCAGAGATAGGGAATCAGAGGCAGGGAATCAGAATCAGAAGCAGGGAATCAGAGGCCGGGAATCAGAGGCCGGAATCAGATGATGGGAATCAGAGGCCTGGAATCAGAGGCGGGGAATCAGAGGCAGGGAATCAGATGCGGGGAATCAGAGGCGGGGAATCCGAGCTGGGGAATCAGAGGCGGGGTATTAGAGTTGGGGAATCAGAGGCGGGGAATCAGATATGGGGAAACAGAGGTAGGGAATCAGAGGCGGGGAAACAGAGGCAGGGAATCAGATATGGGGAATCAGAGGCGGGGAATCAGAGGTGGGGAAACATAGGCAGGGAATCGGATGTGCGGAATCAGAGATGGGGAATCAGAGGCCGGGAATCAGAGGTGGTGAATCAGAGATGGGGAATCAGAGGCGGGGAATCAGAGGCAGGGTATCAGACGCGGGGAATCAGAGGTGGGCAATAAGAGGCGGGGAATCAGATATGGGGAATCAGAGGCGGGGAATCAGAGGCGGGGAAACAGAGGCGGGGAATCAGATATGGGGAATCAGAGGAGGGGCATCAGAGGTTGTGAATCACAGATGGGGAATCAGAGGCGGGGAATCAGAGGCAGGGAATCAGACGCGGGGAATCAGAGGCGGGGATTCAGAGCTGGGGAATCAGAAGCGGGGAATCAGAGTTGGGGAATCAGAGGCGGTGAATCAGATATGGGGAATCAGAGGCAGGGAATCAGAGGCGGGGAATAAGAGGCATGGAATCAGACGCGGGGAATCTGAGGCGGGGAATCATAGCTGGGGAATCAGAGGTGGGGAATCAGAGTTGGGGAATCAGAGGCAGGGAATTGGATGTGCGGAATCAGAGATGGGGAATCAGAGGTGGGGAATCAGAGGCGGTGAATCAGAGATGGGGAATCAGAGGCGGGGAATCAGAGGCAGGAAATCAGACACGGGGATTCAGAGGCTGGGAATCAGACGGGGGGAATCAAAGGCGGGGAATCAGAGCTGGGGAATCTGAGGCAGGGAATCAGAGTTGGGGATTCAGAGGCGGGGAATCAGATATGGGGAAACAGAGGCGTGGAATCAGAGGCGGGCAAACAGAGGCGGGGAATTAGATATGGGGAATCAGAGGTAGGGAATCAGAGGTGGTGAATCAGTGATGGGGAATCACAGTCGGGGAATCAGAGGCAGGGAATAGAACGCGGGGAATCAGAATCAGGGAATCAGAGCTGGGGAATCAGAGGCGGAGAATCATAGTTGGGAATCAGAGGCGGGAATCAGATATGGGGAAACAGAGGCGGGGAATCAGAGGCGGGGCAACAGAGGCGGGGAATCAGATATGGGGAATCGGATGCAGGGAATCAGAGGCGGGGAATCAGAGCTGGGGAATCAGAGGCGGGGAATCAGAGATGGGGATTCAGAGGCGGGGAATGAGATATGGAGAATCAGAGGCGGGGAATCAGAGGCGGGGAAACAGAGTTGGGGAATCAGATATGGGGAATCAGAGGTGGCGAATCAAAGGCGGTGAATCAGAGATGGGGAATCAGAGGCAGGGAATCAGAGGCAGGGAATCAGATGCGGGGAATCAGAGGCGGGGAATCAGAGCTGGCGAATCAGAGGCTGGGAATCAGAGGTGGTCAATCAGAGGCGGGGAATCAGATATGGGGAATCAGAGGCGGGGAATCAGAGGCGGGGAAACAGAGGCGGGGAATCAAATATAGGGAATCAGAGGTGGGGAATCAGAGGTTGTGAATCAGAGATGGGGAATCAAGGCGGGGAATCAGAGGCAGGGAATCAGACGCGGGGAATCAGAGGCGGGGATTCAGAGCTGAGGAATCAGAGGCGGGGAATCAGAGTTGGGGAATCAGAGGCAGGGAATCAGATATGGGGAATCAGAGGCGGGGAATCAGAGGCCGGGAATCAGATATGGGGAAACATAGGCGGGGAATCCGAGGCGGGGAAACAGAGGTGGGGAATCAGATATGGGGAATCAGAGGTGGGGAATCAGAGGTTGGGAATCAGAGGCAGGGAATCAGAGGCTTGGAATCAGATGCAGGGTATCAGATGCGGGGAATCAGAGGCGGGGAATCAGAGCTGGGGAATCAGAGGTGGGGAATCAGATTTGGGGAATCAGAGGTGGGGACTTAGATATTGGGAAACAGAGGCGGGGAATCAGAGGCGGGGAAACAGAGGCGGGGAATCAGATATGGGGAATCAGAGGTGGGGAATCAGAGGCAGGGAATCAGATGCGCGGAATCAGAGATGGAGAATCAGAGGCAGGGAATCAGAATCAGAAGCAGGGAATCAGAGGCCGGGAATCAGAGGCCGGAATCAGATGCTGGGAATCAGAGGCCTGGAATCAGAGGCGGGGAATCAGAGCTGGCGAATCAGAGGCGGGGAATCAGAGTTGGGGAATCAGAGGCAGGGAATCGGATGTGCGGAATCAGAGATGGGGAATCAGATATGGGGAATCAGAGGCGGGGAATCAGAGGTGGGGAAACATAGGCAGGGAATCGGATGTGCGGAATCAGAGATGGGGAATCAGAGGCCGGGAATCAGAGGTGGTGAATCAGAGATGGGGAATCAGAGGCGGGGAATCAGAGGCAGGGTATCAGACGCGGGGAATCAGAGGCCGGGAATCAGAGGCCGGAATCAGATGCTGGGAATCAGAGGCCTGGAATCAGAGGCGGGGTATTAGAGTTGGGGAATCAGAGGCGGGGAATCAGATATGGGGAAACAGAGGTAGGGAATCAGAGGCGGGGAAACAGAGGCAGGGAATCAGATATGGGGAATCAGAGGCGGGGAATCAGAGGTGGGGAAACATAGGCAGGGAATCGGATGTGCGGAATCAGAGATGGGGAATCAGAGGCCGGGAATCAGAGGTGGTGAATCAGAGATGGGGAATCAGAGGCGGGGAATCAGAGGCAGGGTATCAGACGCGGGGAATCAGAGGTGGGCAATAAGAGGCGGGGAATCAGATATGGGGAATCAGAGGCGGGGAATCAGAGGCGGGGAAACAGAGGCGGGGAATCAGATATGGGGAATCAGAGGAGGGGCATCAGAGGTTGTGAATCACAGATGGGGAATCAGAGGCGGGGAATCAGAGGCAGGGAATCAGACGCGGGGAATCAGAGGCGGGGATTCAGAGCTGGGGAATCAGAAGCGGGGAATCAGAGTTGGGGAATCAGAGGCGGTGAATCAGATATGGGGAATCAGAGGCAGGGAATCAGAGGCGGGGAATAAGAGGCATGGAATCAGACGCGGGGAATCTGAGGCGGGGAATCATAGCTGGGGAATCAGAGGTGGGGAATCAGAGTTGGGGAATCAGAGGCAGGGAATTGGATGTGCGGAATCAGAGATGGGGAATCAGAGGTGGGGAATCAGAGGCGGTGAATCAGAGATGGGGAATCAGAGGCGGGGAATCAGAGGCAGGAAATCAGACACGGGGATTCAGAGGCTGGGAATCAGACGGGGGGAATCAAAGGCGGGGAATCAGAGCTGGGGAATCTGAGGCAGGGAATCAGAGTTGGGGATTCAGAGGCGGGGAATCAGATATGGGGAAACAGAGGCGTGGAATCAGAGGCGGGCAAACAGAGGCGGGGAATTAGATATGGGGAATCAGAGGTAGGGAATCAGAGGTGGTGAATCAGTGATGGGGAATCACAGTCGGGGAATCAGAGGCAGGGAATAGAACGCGGGGAATCAGAATCAGGGAATCAGAGCTGGGGAATCAGAGGCGGAGAATCATAGTTGGGAATCAGAGGCGGGAATCAGATATGGGGAAACAGAGGCGGGGAATCAGAGGCGGGGCAACAGAGGCGGGGAATCAGATATGGGGAATCGGATGCAGGGAATCAGAGGCGGGGAATCAGAGCTGGGGAATCAGAGGCGGGGAATCAGAGATGGGGATTCAGAGGCGGGGAATGAGATATGGAGAATCAGAGGCGGGGAATCAGAGGCGGGGAAACAGAGTTGGGGAATCAGATATGGGGAATCAGAGGTGGCGAATCAAAGGCGGTGAATCAGAGATGGGGAATCAGAGGCAGGGAATCAGAGGCAGGGAATCAGATGCGGGGAATCAGAGGCGGGGAATCAGAGCTGGCGAATCAGAGGCTGGGAATCAGAGGTGGTCAATCAGAGGCGGGGAATCAGATATGGGGAATCAGAGGCGGGGAATCAGAGGCGGGGAAACAGAGGCGGGGAATCAAATATAGGGAATCAGAGGTGGGGAATCAGAGGTTGTGAATCAGAGATGGGGAATCAAGGCGGGGAATCAGAGGCAGGGAATCAGACGCGGGGAATCAGAGGCGGGGATTCAGAGCTGAGGAATCAGAGGCGGGGAATCAGAGTTGGGGAATCAGAGGCAGGGAATCAGATATGGGGAATCAGAGGCGGGGAATCAGAGGCCGGGAATCAGATATGGGGAAACATAGGCGGGGAATCCGAGGCGGGGAAACAGAGGTGGGGAATCAGATATGGGGAATCAGAGGTGGGGAATCAGAGGTTGGGAATCAGAGGCAGGGAATCAGAGGCTTGGAATCAGATGCAGGGTATCAGATGCGGGGAATCAGAGGCGGGGAATCAGAGCTGGGGAATCAGAGGTGGGGAATCAGATTTGGGGAATCAGAGGTGGGGACTTAGATATTGGGAAACAGAGGCGGGGAATCAGAGGCGGGGAAACAGAGGCGGGGAATCAGATATGGGGAATCAGAGGTGGGGAATCAGAGGCAGGGAATCAGATGCGCGGAATCAGAGATGGGGAATCAGAGGCAGGGAATCAGAATCAGAAGCAGGGAATCAGAGGCCGGGAATCAGAGGCCGGAATCAGATGCTGGGAATCAGAGGCCTGGAATCAGAGGCGGGGAATCAGAGCTGGCGAATCAGAGGCGGGGAATCAGAGTTGGGGAATCAGGGGCAGGGAATCGGATGTGCGGAATCAGAGATGGGGAATCAGATGTGGGGAATCAGAGGAATCAGAGATGGGGAATCAGAGGCGGGGAATCAGAGGCAGGAAATCAGACACGGGGATTCAGAGGCTGGGAATCAGACGGGGGGAATGAAAGGCGGGGAATCAGAGCTGGGGAATCAGAGGCAGGGAATCAGAGTTGGGGATTCAGAGACGGGGAATCAGATATGGGGAAACAGAGGCGGGGAATCAGAGGCGGGCAAACAGAGGCGGGGAATTAGATATGGGGAATCAGAGGTGGGGAATCAGAGGTGGTGAATCAGTGATGGGGAATCACAGGCGGGGAATCAGAGGCAGGGAATAGAACGCAGGGAATCAGACGCAGGGAATCAGAGCTGGGGAATCAGAGGCGGGGAATCATAGCTGGGAATCAGAGGCGGGGAATCAGATATGGGGAAACAGAGGCGGGGAATCAGAGGCGGGGAAACAGAGGCGGGGAATCAGATATGGGGAATCGGATGCGGGGAATCAGAGGCGGGGAATCAGAGCTGGGGAATCAGAGGCGGGGAATCAGAGTTGGGGCATCAGATGTGGGGAATTAGATATAGGGAAACAGAGGCGGGGAATCAGAGGCGGGGAAACAGAGGCGGGGAATCAGATATGGGGAATCAGAGGTGGGGAATCAGAGGCAGGGAATCCGAGGCGGGGAAACAGAGGCGGGGAATCAGATATGGGGAATCAGAGGTGGGGAATCAGAGGTTGGGAATCAGAGGCAGGGAATCAGAGGCTTGGAATCAGATGCAGGGAATCAGATGCGGGGCATCAGAGGCGGGGAATCAGAGCTGGGGAATCAGAGGTGGGGAATCAGATTTGGGGAATCAGAGGTGGGGACTTAGATATTGGGAAACAGAGGCGGGGAATCAGAGGCGGGGAAACAGAGGTGGGGAATCAGATATGGAGAATCAGAGGTGGGGAATCAGAGGCAGGGAATCAGATGTGCGGAATCAGAGATAGGGAATCAGAGGCAGGGAATCAGAATCAGAAGCAGGGAATCAGAGGCCGGGAATCAGAGGCCGGAATCAGATGATGGGAATCAGAGGCCTGGAATCAGAGGCGGGGAATCAGAGGCAGGGAATCAGATGCGGGGAATCAGAGGCGGGGAATCCGAGCTGGGGAATCAGAGGCGGGGTATTAGAGTTGGGGAATCAGAGGCGGGGAATCAGATATGGGGAAACAGAGGTAGGGAATCAGAGGCGGGGAAACAGAGGCAGGGAATCAGATATGGGGAATCAGAGGCGGGGAATCAGAGGTGGGGAAACATAGGCAGGGAATCGGATGTGCGGAATCAGAGATGGGGAATCAGAGGCCGGGAATCAGAGGTGGTGAATCAGAGATGGGGAATCAGAGGCGGGGAATCAGAGGCAGGGTATCAGACGCGGGGAATCAGAGGTGGGCAATAAGAGGCGGGGAATCAGATATGGGGAATCAGAGGCGGGGAATCAGAGGCGGGGAAACAGAGGCGGGGAATCAGATATGGGGAATCAGAGGAGGGGCATCAGAGGTTGTGAATCACAGATGGGGAATCAGAGGCGGGGAATCAGAGGCAGGGAATCAGACGCGGGGAATCAGAGGCGGGGATTCAGAGCTGGGGAATCAGAAGCGGGGAATCAGAGTTGGGGAATCAGAGGCGGTGAATCAGATATGGGGAATCAGAGGCAGGGAATCAGAGGCGGGGAATAAGAGGCATGGAATCAGACGCGGGGAATCTGAGGCGGGGAATCATAGCTGGGGAATCAGAGGTGGGGAATCAGAGTTGGGGAATCAGAGGCAGGGAATTGGATGTGCGGAATCAGAGATGGGGAATCAGAGGTGGGGAATCAGAGGCGGTGAATCAGAGATGGGGAATCAGAGGCGGGGAATCAGAGGCAGGAAATCAGACACGGGGATTCAGAGGCTGGGAATCAGACGGGGGGAATCAAAGGCGGGGAATCAGAGCTGGGGAATCTGAGGCAGGGAATCAGAGTTGGGGATTCAGAGGCGGGGAATCAGATATGGGGAAACAGAGGCGTGGAATCAGAGGCGGGCAAACAGAGGCGGGGAATTAGATATGGGGAATCAGAGGTAGGGAATCAGAGGTGGTGAATCAGTGATGGGGAATCACAGTCGGGGAATCAGAGGCAGGGAATAGAACGCGGGGAATCAGAATCAGGGAATCAGAGCTGGGGAATCAGAGGCGGAGAATCATAGTTGGGAATCAGAGGCGGGAATCAGATATGGGGAAACAGAGGCGATGAATCAGAGGCGGGGCAACAGAGGCGGGGAATCAGATATGGGGAATCGGATGCAGGGAATCAGAGGCGGGGAATCAGAGCTGGGGAATCAGAGGCGGGGAATCAGAGATGGGGATTCAGAGGCGGGGAATGAGATATGGAGAATCAGAGGCGGGGAATCAGAGGCGGGGAAACAGAGTTGGGGAATCAGATATGGGGAATCAGAGGTGGCGAATCAAAGGCGGTGAATCAGAGATGGGGAATCAGAGGCAGGGAATCAGAGGCAGGGAATCAGATGCGGGGAATCAGAGGCGGGGAATCAGAGCTGGCGAATCAGAGGCTGGGAATCAGAGGTGGTCAATCAGAGGCGGGGAATCAGATATGGGGAATCAGAGGCGGGGAATCAGAGGCGGGGAAACAGAGGCGGGGAATCAAATATAGGGAATCAGAGGTGGGGAATCAGAGGTTGTGAATCAGAGATGGGGAATCAAGGCGGGGAATCAGAGGCAGGGAATCAGACGCGGGGAATCAGAGGCGGGGATTCAGAGCTGAGGAATCAGAGGCGGGGAATCAGAGTTGGGGAATCAGAGGCAGGGAATCAGATATGGGGAATCAGAGGCGGGGAATCAGAGGCCGGGAATCAGATATGGGGAAACATAGGCGGGGAATCCGAGGCGGGGAAACAGAGGTGGGGAATCAGATATGGGGAATCAGAGGTGGGGAATCAGAGGTTGGGAATCAGAGGCAGGGAATCAGAGGCTTGGAATCAGATGCAGGGTATCAGATGCGGGGAATCAGAGGCGGGGAATCAGAGCTGGGGAATCAGAGGTGGGGAATCAGATTTGGGGAATCAGAGGTGGGGACTTAGATATTGGGAAACAGAGGCGGGGAATCAGAGGCGGGGAAACAGAGGCGGGGAATCAGATATGGGGAATCAGAGGTGGGGAATCAGAGGCAGGGAATCAGATGCGCGGAATCAGAGATGGAGAATCAGAGGCAGGGAATCAGAATCAGAAGCAGGGAATCAGAGGCCGGGAATCAGAGGCCGGAATCAGATGCTGGGAATCAGAGGCCTGGAATCAGAGGCGGGGAATCAGAGCTGGCGAATCAGAGGCGGGGAATCAGAGTTGGGGAATCAGAGGCAGGGAATCGGATGTGCGGAATCAGAGATGGGGAATCAGATATGGGGAATCAGAGGCGGGGAATCAGAGGTGGGGAAACATAGGCAGGGAATCGGATGTGCGGAATCAGAGATGGGGAATCAGAGGCCGGGAATCAGAGGTGGTGAATCAGAGATGGGGAATCAGAGGCGGGGAATCAGAGGCAGGGTATCAGACGCGGGGAATCAGAGGCCGGGAATCAGAGGCCGGAATCAGATGCTGGGAATCAGAGGCCTGGAATCAGAGGCGGGGTATTAGAGTTGGGGAATCAGAGGCGGGGAATCAGACACGGGGATTCAGAGGCTGGGAATCAGACGGGGGGAATCAAAGGCGGGGAATCAGAGCTGGGGAATCTGAGGCAGGGAATCAGAGTTGGGGATTCAGAGGCGGGGAATCAGATATGGGGAAACAGAGGCGTGGAATCAGAGGCGGGCAAACAGAGGCGGGGAATTAGATATGGGGAATCAGAGGTAGGGAATCAGAGGTGGTGAATCAGTGATGGGGAATCACAGTCGGGGAATCAGAGGCAGGGAATAGAACGCGGGGAATCAGAATCAGGGAATCAGAGCTGGGGAATCAGAGGCGGAGAATCATAGTTGGGAATCAGAGGCGGGAATCAGATATGGGGAAACAGAGGCGGGGAATCAGAGGCGGGGCAACAGAGGCGGGGAATCAGATATGGGGAATCGGATGCAGGGAATCAGAGGCGGGGAATCAGAGCTGGGGAATCAGAGGCGGGGAATCAGAGATGGGGATTCAGAGGCGGGGAATGAGATATGGAGAATCAGAGGCGGGGAATCAGAGGCGGGGAAACAGAGTTGGGGAATCAGATATGGGGAATCAGAGGTGGCGAATCAAAGGCGGTGAATCAGAGATGGGGAATCAGAGGCAGGGAATCAGAGGCAGGGAATCAGATGCGGGGAATCAGAGGCGGGGAATCAGAGCTGGCGAATCAGAGGCTGGGAATCAGAGGTGGTCAATCAGAGGCGGGGAATCAGATATGGGGAATCAGAGGCGGGGAATCAGAGGCGGGGAAACAGAGGCGGGGAATCAAATATAGGGAATCAGAGGTGGGGAATCAGAGGTTGTGAATCAGAGATGGGGAATCAAGGCGGGGAATCAGAGGCAGGGAATCAGACGCGGGGAATCAGAGGCGGGGATTCAGAGCTGAGGAATCAGAGGCGGGGAATCAGAGTTGGGGAATCAGAGGCAGGGAATCAGATATGGGGAATCAGAGGCGGGGAATCAGAGGCCGGGAATCAGATATGGGGAAACATAGGCGGGGAATCCGAGGCGGGGAAACAGAGGTGGGGAATCAGATATGGGGAATCAGAGGTGGGGAATCAGAGGTTGGGAATCAGAGGCAGGGAATCAGAGGCTTGGAATCAGATGCAGGGTATCAGATGCGGGGAATCAGAGGCGGGGAATCAGAGCTGGGGAATCAGAGGTGGGGAATCAGATTTGGGGAATCAGAGGTGGGGACTTAGATATTGGGAAACAGAGGCGGGGAATCAGAGGCGGGGAAACAGAGGCGGGGAATCAGATATGGGGAATCAGAGGTGGGGAATCAGAGGCAGGGAATCAGATGCGCGGAATCAGAGATGGGGAATCAGAGGCAGGGAATCAGAATCAGAAGCAGGGAATCAGAGGCCGGGAATCAGAGGCCGGAATCAGATGCTGGGAATCAGAGGCCTGGAATCAGAGGCGGGGAATCAGAGCTGGCGAATCAGAGGCGGGGAATCAGAGTTGGGGAATCAGGGGCAGGGAATCGGATGTGCGGAATCAGAGATGGGGAATCAGATGTGGGGAATCAGAGGAATCAGAGATGGGGAATCAGAGGCGGGGAATCAGAGGCAGGAAATCAGACACGGGGATTCAGAGGCTGGGAATCAGACGGGGGGAATGAAAGGCGGGGAATCAGAGCTGGGGAATCAGAGGCAGGGAATCAGAGTTGGGGATTCAGAGACGGGGAATCAGATATGGGGAAACAGAGGCGGGGAATCAGAGGCGGGCAAACAGAGGCGGGGAATTAGATATGGGGAATCAGAGGTGGGGAATCAGAGGTGGTGAATCAGTGATGGGGAATCACAGGCGGGGAATCAGAGGCAGGGAATAGAACGCAGGGAATCAGACGCAGGGAATCAGAGCTGGGGAATCAGAGGCGGGGAATCATAGCTGGGAATCAGAGGCGGGGAATCAGATATGGGGAAACAGAGGCGGGGAATCAGAGGCGGGGAAACAGAGGCGGGGAATCAGATATGGGGAATCGGATGCGGGGAATCAGAGGCGGGGAATCAGAGCTGGGGAATCAGAGGCGGGGAATCAGAGTTGGGGCATCAGATGTGGGGAATTAGATATAGGGAAACAGAGGCGGGGAATCAGAGGCGGGGAAACAGAGGCGGGGAATCAGATATGGGGAATCAGAGGTGGGGAATCAGAGGCAGGGAATCCGAGGCGGGGAAACAGAGGCGGGGAATCAGATATGGGGAATCAGAGGTGGGGAATCAGAGGTTGGGAATCAGAGGCAGGGAATCAGAGGCTTGGAATCAGATGCAGGGAATCAGATGCGGGGCATCAGAGGCGGGGAATCAGAGCTGGGGAATCAGAGGTGGGGAATCAGATTTGGGGAATCAGAGGTGGGGACTTAGATATTGGGAAACAGAGGCGGGGAATCAGAGGCGGGGAAACAGAGGTGGGGAATCAGATATGGAGAATCAGAGGTGGGGAATCAGAGGCAGGGAATCAGATGTGCGGAATCAGAGATAGGGAATCAGAGGCAGGGAATCAGAATCAGAAGCAGGGAATCAGAGGCCGGGAATCAGAGGCCGGAATCAGATGATGGGAATCAGAGGCCTGGAATCAGAGGCGGGGAATCAGAGGCAGGGAATCAGATGCGGGGAATCAGAGGCGGGGAATCCGAGCTGGGGAATCAGAGGCGGGGTATTAGAGTTGGGGAATCAGAGGCGGGGAATCAGATATGGGGAAACAGAGGTAGGGAATCAGAGGCGGGGAAACAGAGGCAGGGAATCAGATATGGGGAATCAGAGGCGGGGAATCAGAGGTGGGGAAACATAGGCAGGGAATCGGATGTGCGGAATCAGAGATGGGGAATCAGAGGCCGGGAATCAGAGGTGGTGAATCAGAGATGGGGAATCAGAGGCGGGGAATCAGAGGCAGGGTATCAGACGCGGGGAATCAGAGGTGGGCAATAAGAGGCGGGGAATCAGATATGGGGAATCAGAGGCGGGGAATCAGAGGCGGGGAAACAGAGGCGGGGAATCAGATATGGGGAATCAGAGGAGGGGCATCAGAGGTTGTGAATCACAGATGGGGAATCAGAGGCGGGGAATCAGAGGCAGGGAATCAGACGCGGGGAATCAGAGGCGGGGATTCAGAGCTGGGGAATCAGAAGCGGGGAATCAGAGTTGGGGAATCAGAGGCGGTGAATCAGATATGGGGAATCAGAGGCAGGGAATCAGAGGCGGGGAATAAGAGGCATGGAATCAGACGCGGGGAATCTGAGGCGGGGAATCATAGCTGGGGAATCAGAGGTGGGGAATCAGAGTTGGGGAATCAGAGGCAGGGAATTGGATGTGCGGAATCAGAGATGGGGAATCAGAGGTGGGGAATCAGAGGCGGTGAATCAGAGATGGGGAATCAGAGGCGGGGAATCAGAGGCAGGAAATCAGACACGGGGATTCAGAGGCTGGGAATCAGACGGGGGGAATCAAAGGCGGGGAATCAGAGCTGGGGAATCTGAGGCAGGGAATCAGAGTTGGGGATTCAGAGGCGGGGAATCAGATATGGGGAAACAGAGGCGTGGAATCAGAGGCGGGCAAACAGAGGCGGGGAATTAGATATGGGGAATCAGAGGTAGGGAATCAGAGGTGGTGAATCAGTGATGGGGAATCACAGTCGGGGAATCAGAGGCAGGGAATAGAACGCGGGGAATCAGAATCAGGGAATCAGAGCTGGGGAATCAGAGGCGGAGAATCATAGTTGGGAATCAGAGGCGGGAATCAGATATGGGGAAACAGAGGCGATGAATCAGAGGCGGGGCAACAGAGGCGGGGAATCAGATATGGGGAATCGGATGCAGGGAATCAGAGGCGGGGAATCAGAGCTGGGGAATCAGAGGCGGGGAATCAGAGATGGGGATTCAGAGGCGGGGAATGAGATATGGAGAATCAGAGGCGGGGAATCAGAGGCGGGGAAACAGAGTTGGGGAATCAGATATGGGGAATCAGAGGTGGCGAATCAAAGGCGGTGAATCAGAGATGGGGAATCAGAGGCAGGGAATCAGAGGCAGGGAATCAGATGCGGGGAATCAGAGGCGGGGAATCAGAGCTGGCGAATCAGAGGCTGGGAATCAGAGGTGGTCAATCAGAGGCGGGGAATCAGATATGGGGAATCAGAGGCGGGGAATCAGAGGCGGGGAAACAGAGGCGGGGAATCAAATATAGGGAATCAGAGGTGGGGAATCAGAGGTTGTGAATCAGAGATGGGGAATCAAGGCGGGGAATCAGAGGCAGGGAATCAGACGCGGGGAATCAGAGGCGGGGATTCAGAGCTGAGGAATCAGAGGCGGGGAATCAGAGTTGGGGAATCAGAGGCAGGGAATCAGATATGGGGAATCAGAGGCGGGGAATCAGAGGCCGGGAATCAGATATGGGGAAACATAGGCGGGGAATCCGAGGCGGGGAAACAGAGGTGGGGAATCAGATATGGGGAATCAGAGGTGGGGAATCAGAGGTTGGGAATCAGAGGCAGGGAATCAGAGGCTTGGAATCAGATGCAGGGTATCAGATGCGGGGAATCAGAGGCGGGGAATCAGAGCTGGGGAATCAGAGGTGGGGAATCAGATTTGGGGAATCAGAGGTGGGGACTTAGATATTGGGAAACAGAGGCGGGGAATCAGAGGCGGGGAAACAGAGGCGGGGAATCAGATATGGGGAATCAGAGGTGGGGAATCAGAGGCAGGGAATCAGATGCGCGGAATCAGAGATGGAGAATCAGAGGCAGGGAATCAGAATCAGAAGCAGGGAATCAGAGGCCGGGAATCAGAGGCCGGAATCAGATGCTGGGAATCAGAGGCCTGGAATCAGAGGCGGGGAATCAGAGCTGGCGAATCAGAGGCGGGGAATCAGAGTTGGGGAATCAGAGGCAGGGAATCGGATGTGCGGAATCAGAGATGGGGAATCAGATATGGGGAATCAGAGGCGGGGAATCAGAGGTGGGGAAACATAGGCAGGGAATCGGATGTGCGGAATCAGAGATGGGGAATCAGAGGCCGGGAATCAGAGGTGGTGAATCAGAGATGGGGAATCAGAGGCGGGGAATCAGAGGCAGGGTATCAGACGCGGGGAATCAGAGGCCGGGAATCAGAGGCCGGAATCAGATGCTGGGAATCAGAGGCCTGGAATCAGAGGCGGGGTATTAGAGTTGGGGAATCAGAGGCGGGGAATCAGATATGGGGAAACAGAGGTAGGGAATCAGAGGCGGGGAAACAGAGGCAGGGAATCAGATATGGGGAATCAGAGGCGGGGAATCAGAGGTGGGGAAACATAGGCAGGGAATCGGATGTGCGGAATCAGAGATGGGGAATCAGAGGCCGGGAATCAGAGGTGGTGAATCAGAGATGGGGAATCAGAGGCGGGGAATCAGAGGCAGGGTATCAGACGCGGGGAATCAGAGGTGGGCAATAAGAGGCGGGGAATCAGATATGGGGAATCAGAGGCGGGGAATCAGAGGCGGGGAAACAGAGGCGGGGAATCAGATATGGGGAATCAGAGGAGGGGCATCAGAGGTTGTGAATCACAGATGGGGAATCAGAGGCGGGGAATCAGAGGCAGGGAATCAGACGCGGGGAATCAGAGGCGGGGATTCAGAGCTGGGGAATCAGAAGCGGGGAATCAGAGTTGGGGAATCAGAGGCGGTGAATCAGATATGGGGAATCAGAGGCAGGGAATCAGAGGCGGGGAATAAGAGGCATGGAATCAGACGCGGGGAATCTGAGGCGGGGAATCATAGCTGGGGAATCAGAGGTGGGGAATCAGAGTTGGGGAATCAGAGGCAGGGAATTGGATGTGCGGAATCAGAGATGGGGAATCAGAGGTGGGGAATCAGAGGCGGTGAATCAGAGATGGGGAATCAGAGGCGGGGAATCAGAGGCAGGAAATCAGACACGGGGATTCAGAGGCTGGGAATCAGACGGGGGGAATCAAAGGCGGGGAATCAGATATGGGGAAACAGAGGCGTGGAATCAGAGGCGGGCAAACAGAGGCGGGGAATTAGATATGGGGAATCAGAGGTAGGGAATCAGAGGTGGTGAATCAGTGATGGGGAATCACAGTCGGGGAATCAGAGGCAGGGAATAGAACGCGGGGAATCAGAATCAGGGAATCAGAGCTGGGGAATCAGAGGCGGAGAATCATAGTTGGGAATCAGAGGCGGGAATCAGATATGGGGAAACAGAGGCGGGGAATCAGAGGCGGGGCAACAGAGGCGGGGAATCAGATATGGGGAATCGGATGCAGGGAATCAGAGGCGGGGAATCAGAGCTGGGGAATCAGAGGCGGGGAATCAGAGATGGGGATTCAGAGGCGGGGAATGAGATATGGAGAATCAGAGGCGGGGAATCAGAGGCGGGGAAACAGAGTTGGGGAATCAGATATGGGGAATCAGAGGTGGCGAATCAAAGGCGGTGAATCAGAGATGGGGAATCAGAGGCAGGGAATCAGAGGCAGGGAATCAGATGCGGGGAATCAGAGGCGGGGAATCAGAGCTGGCGAATCAGAGGCTGGGAATCAGAGGTGGTCAATCAGAGGCGGGGAATCAGATATGGGGAATCAGAGGCGGGGAATCAGAGGCGGGGAAACAGAGGCGGGGAATCAAATATAGGGAATCAGAGGTGGGGAATCAGAGGTTGTGAATCAGAGATGGGGAATCAAGGCGGGGAATCAGAGGCAGGGAATCAGACGCGGGGAATCAGAGGCGGGGATTCAGAGCTGAGGAATCAGAGGCGGGGAATCAGAGTTGGGGAATCAGAGGCAGGGAATCAGATATGGGGAATCAGAGGCGGGGAATCAGAGGCCGGGAATCAGATATGGGGAAACATAGGCGGGGAATCCGAGGCGGGGAAACAGAGGTGGGGAATCAGATATGGGGAATCAGAGGTGGGGAATCAGAGGTTGGGAATCAGAGGCAGGGAATCAGAGGCTTGGAATCAGATGCAGGGTATCAGATGCGGGGAATCAGAGGCGGGGAATCAGAGCTGGGGAATCAGAGGTGGGGAATCAGATTTGGGGAATCAGAGGTGGGGACTTAGATATTGGGAAACAGAGGCGGGGAATCAGAGGCGGGGAAACAGAGGCGGGGAATCAGATATGGGGAATCAGAGGTGGGGAATCAGAGGCAGGGAATCAGATGCGCGGAATCAGAGATGGGGAATCAGAGGCAGGGAATCAGAATCAGAAGCAGGGAATCAGAGGCCGGGAATCAGAGGCCGGAATCAGATGCTGGGAATCAGAGGCCTGGAATCAGAGGCGGGGAATCAGAGCTGGCGAATCAGAGGCGGGGAATCAGAGTTGGGGAATCAGGGGCAGGGAATCGGATGTGCGGAATCAGAGATGGGGAATCAGATGTGGGGAATCAGAGGAATCAGAGATGGGGAATCAGAGGCGGGGAATCAGAGGCAGGAAATCAGACACGGGGATTCAGAGGCTGGGAATCAGACGGGGGGAATGAAAGGCGGGGAATCAGAGCTGGGGAATCAGAGGCAGGGAATCAGAGTTGGGGATTCAGAGACGGGGAATCAGATATGGGGAAACAGAGGCGGGGAATCAGAGGCGGGCAAACAGAGGCGGGGAATTAGATATGGGGAATCAGAGGTGGGGAATCAGAGGTGGTGAATCAGTGATGGGGAATCACAGTCGGGGAATCAGAGGCAGGGAATAGAACGCGGGGAATCAGAATCAGGGAATCAGAGCTGGGGAATCAGAGGCGGAGAATCATAGTTGGGAATCAGAGGCGGGAATCAGATATGGGGAAACAGAGGCGATGAATCAGAGGCGGGGCAACAGAGGCGGGGAATCAGATATGGGGAATCGGATGCAGGGAATCAGAGGCGGGGAATCAGAGCTGGGGAATCAGAGGCGGGGAATCAGAGATGGGGATTCAGAGGCGGGGAATGAGATATGGAGAATCAGAGGCGGGGAATCAGAGGCGGGGAAACAGAGTTGGGGAATCAGATATGGGGAATCAGAGGTGGCGAATCAAAGGCGGTGAATCAGAGATGGGGAATCAGAGGCAGGGAATCAGAGGCAGGGAATCAGATGCGGGGAATCAGAGGCGGGGAATCAGAGCTGGCGAATCAGAGGCTGGGAATCAGAGGTGGTCAATCAGAGGCGGGGAATCAGATATGGGGAATCAGAGGCGGGGAATCAGAGGCGGGGAAACAGAGGCGGGGAATCAAATATAGGGAATCAGAGGTGGGGAATCAGAGGTTGTGAATCAGAGATGGGGAATCAAGGCGGGGAATCAGAGGCAGGGAATCAGACGCGGGGAATCAGAGGCGGGGATTCAGAGCTGAGGAATCAGAGGCGGGGAATCAGAGTTGGGGAATCAGAGGCAGGGAATCAGATATGGGGAATCAGAGGCGGGGAATCAGAGGCCGGGAATCAGATATGGGGAAACATAGGCGGGGAATCCGAGGCGGGGAAACAGAGGTGGGGAATCAGATATGGGGAATCAGAGGTGGGGAATCAGAGGTTGGGAATCAGAGGCAGGGAATCAGAGGCTTGGAATCAGATGCAGGGTATCAGATGCGGGGAATCAGAGGCGGGGAATCAGAGCTGGGGAATCAGAGGTGGGGAATCAGATTTGGGGAATCAGAGGTGGGGACTTAGATATTGGGAAACAGAGGCGGGGAATCAGAGGCGGGGAAACAGAGGCGGGGAATCAGATATGGGGAATCAGAGGTGGGGAATCAGAGGCAGGGAATCAGATGCGCGGAATCAGAGATGGAGAATCAGAGGCAGGGAATCAGAATCAGAAGCAGGGAATCAGAGGCCGGGAATCAGAGGCCGGAATCAGATGCTGGGAATCAGAGGCCTGGAATCAGAGGCGGGGAATCAGAGCTGGCGAATCAGAGGCGGGGAATCAGAGTTGGGGAATCAGAGGCAGGGAATCGGATGTGCGGAATCAGAGATGGGGAATCAGATATGGGGAATCAGAGGCGGGGAATCAGAGGTGGGGAAACATAGGCAGGGAATCGGATGTGCGGAATCAGAGATGGGGAATCAGAGGCCGGGAATCAGAGGTGGTGAATCAGAGATGGGGAATCAGAGGCGGGGAATCAGAGGCAGGGTATCAGACGCGGGGAATCAGAGGCCGGGAATCAGAGGCCGGAATCAGATGCTGGGAATCAGAGGCCTGGAATCAGAGGCGGGGTATTAGAGTTGGGGAATCAGAGGCGGGGAATCAGATATGGGGAAACAGAGGTAGGGAATCAGAGGCGGGGAAACAGAGGCAGGGAATCAGATATGGGGAATCAGAGGCGGGGAATCAGAGGTGGGGAAACATAGGCAGGGAATCGGATGTGCGGAATCAGAGATGGGGAATCAGAGGCCGGGAATCAGAGGTGGTGAATCAGAGATGGGGAATCAGAGGCGGGGAATCAGAGGCAGGGTATCAGACGCGGGGAATCAGAGGTGGGCAATAAGAGGCGGGGAATCAGATATGGGGAATCAGAGGCGGGGAATCAGAGGCGGGGAAACAGAGGCGGGGAATCAGATATGGGGAATCAGAGGAGGGGCATCAGAGGTTGTGAATCACAGATGGGGAATCAGAGGCGGGGAATCAGAGGCAGGGAATCAGACGCGGGGAATCAGAGGCGGGGATTCAGAGCTGGGGAATCAGAAGCGGGGAATCAGAGTTGGGGAATCAGAGGCGGTGAATCAGATATGGGGAATCAGAGGCAGGGAATCAGAGGCGGGGAATAAGAGGCATGGAATCAGACGCGGGGAATCTGAGGCGGGGAATCATAGCTGGGGAATCAGAGGTGGGGAATCAGAGTTGGGGAATCAGAGGCAGGGAATTGGATGTGCGGAATCAGAGATGGGGAATCAGAGGTGGGGAATCAGAGGCGGTGAATCAGAGATGGGGAATCAGAGGCGGGGAATCAGAGGCAGGAAATCAGACACGGGGATTCAGAGGCTGGGAATCAGACGGGGGGAATCAAAGGCGGGGAATCAGATATGGGGAAACAGAGGCGTGGAATCAGAGGCGGGCAAACAGAGGCGGGGAATTAGATATGGGGAATCAGAGGTAGGGAATCAGAGGTGGTGAATCAGTGATGGGGAATCACAGTCGGGGAATCAGAGGCAGGGAATAGAACGCGGGGAATCAGAATCAGGGAATCAGAGCTGGGGAATCAGAGGCGGAGAATCATAGTTGGGAATCAGAGGCGGGAATCAGATATGGGGAAACAGAGGCGGGGAATCAGAGGCGGGGCAACAGAGGCGGGGAATCAGATATGGGGAATCGGATGCAGGGAATCAGAGGCGGGGAATCAGAGCTGGGGAATCAGAGGCGGGGAATCAGAGATGGGGATTCAGAGGCGGGGAATGAGATATGGAGAATCAGAGGCGGGGAATCAGAGGCGGGGAAACAGAGTTGGGGAATCAGATATGGGGAATCAGAGGTGGCGAATCAAAGGCGGTGAATCAGAGATGGGGAATCAGAGGCAGGGAATCAGAGGCAGGGAATCAGATGCGGGGAATCAGAGGCGGGGAATCAGAGCTGGCGAATCAGAGGCTGGGAATCAGAGGTGGTCAATCAGAGGCGGGGAATCAGATATGGGGAATCAGAGGCGGGGAATCAGAGGCGGGGAAACAGAGGCGGGGAATCAAATATAGGGAATCAGAGGTGGGGAATCAGAGGTTGTGAATCAGAGATGGGGAATCAAGGCGGGGAATCAGAGGCAGGGAATCAGACGCGGGGAATCAGAGGCGGGGATTCAGAGCTGAGGAATCAGAGGCGGGGAATCAGAGTTGGGGAATCAGAGGCAGGGAATCAGATATGGGGAATCAGAGGCGGGGAATCAGAGGCCGGGAATCAGATATGGGGAAACATAGGCGGGGAATCCGAGGCGGGGAAACAGAGGTGGGGAATCAGATATGGGGAATCAGAGGTGGGGAATCAGAGGTTGGGAATCAGAGGCAGGGAATCAGAGGCTTGGAATCAGATGCAGGGTATCAGATGCGGGGAATCAGAGGCGGGGAATCAGAGCTGGGGAATCAGAGGTGGGGAATCAGATTTGGGGAATCAGAGGTGGGGACTTAGATATTGGGAAACAGAGGCGGGGAATCAGAGGCGGGGAAACAGAGGCGGGGAATCAGATATGGGGAATCAGAGGTGGGGAATCAGAGGCAGGGAATCAGATGCGCGGAATCAGAGATGGGGAATCAGAGGCAGGGAATCAGAATCAGAAGCAGGGAATCAGAGGCCGGGAATCAGAGGCCGGAATCAGATGCTGGGAATCAGAGGCCTGGAATCAGAGGCGGGGAATCAGAGCTGGCGAATCAGAGGCGGGGAATCAGAGTTGGGGAATCAGGGGCAGGGAATCGGATGTGCGGAATCAGAGATGGGGAATCAGATGTGGGGAATCAGAGGAATCAGAGATGGGGAATCAGAGGCGGGGAATCAGAGGCAGGAAATCAGACACGGGGATTCAGAGGCTGGGAATCAGACGGGGGGAATGAAAGGCGGGGAATCAGAGCTGGGGAATCAGAGGCAGGGAATCAGAGTTGGGGATTCAGAGACGGGGAATCAGATATGGGGAAACAGAGGCGGGGAATCAGAGGCGGGCAAACAGAGGCGGGGAATTAGATATGGGGAATCAGAGGTGGGGAATCAGAGGTGGTGAATCAGTGATGGGGAATCACAGGCGGGGAATCAGAGGCAGGGAATAGAACGCAGGGAATCAGACGCAGGGAATCAGAGCTGGGGAATCAGAGGCGGGGAATCATAGCTGGGAATCAGAGGCGGGGAATCAGATATGGGGAAACAGAGGCGGGGAATCAGAGGCGGGGAAACAGAGGCGGGGAATCAGATATGGGGAATCGGATGCGGGGAATCAGAGGCGGGGAATCAGAGCTGGGGAATCAGAGGCGGGGAATCAGAGTTGGGGCATCAGAGGTGGGGAATTAGATATAGGGAAACAGAGGCGGGGAATCAGAGGCGGGGAAACAGAGGCGGGGAATCAGATATGGGGAATCAGAGGTGGGGAATCAGAGGCAGGGAATCAGATGTGCGGAATCAGAGATGGGGAATCAGAGGCAGGGAATCAGAATCAGAAGCGGGGAATCAGAGGCCGGGAATCAGAGGCCGGGAATCAGATGCTGGGAATAAGAGGCCGGGAATCAGAGGTGGGGAATTAGAGTCCGGGAATCAGAGATGGGGATTCAGAGGCGGGGAATGAGATATGGAGAATCAGAGGCGGGGAATCAGAGGCCTAGAAACAGAGGTGGGGAATCAGATATGGGGAATCAGAGGTGGCGAATCAAAGGCGGTGAATCAGAGATGGGGAATCAGAGGCGGGGAATCAGAGGCAGGGAATCAGATGCGGGGAATCAGAGGCGGGGAATCAGAGCTGGCGAATCAGAGGCGGGGAATCAGAGGTGGGCAATCAGAGGCGGGGAATCAGATATGGGGAATCAGAGGCGGGGAATCAGAGGCGGGGAAACAGAGGCGGGGAATCAAATATAGGGAATCAGAGGTGGGGAATCAGAGGTTGTGAATCAGAGATGGGGAATCAAGGCGGGGAATCAGAGGCAGGGAATCAGACACGGGGAATCAGAGGCGGGGATTCAGAGCTGGGGAATCAGAGGCAGGGAATCAGAGTTGGGGAATCAGAGGCAGGGAATCAGATATGGGGAATCAGAGGCGGGGAATCAGAGTCGGGGAAACAGAGGCGGGGAATCAGATATGGGGAATCAGAGGTGGGGAATCAGGGGCAGGGAGTCAGTTGCAGGGAATCAGAGGCGGGGAATCAGAGGCGGGGAATCAGAGGCAGGGAATCAGACACGGGGAATCAGAGGTGGGGAATCAGAGATGGGGAATCAGAGGCGGGGAATCAGAGGCAGGGAATCGGACGCCGGGAATCAGAGTCGGGGAATCAGAGCTGGGGAATCAGAGGCGGGGAATCAGAGTTGGGGAATCAGAGGCAGGGATTCAGATATGGGGAAATAGAGGCGGGGAATCAGATATGGGGAATCAGAGGTGTGGAATCAGAGGTTGGGAATCAGAGGAAGGGAATCAGAGTCGGGGAAACAGAGGCGGGGAATCAGATATGTGGAATCAGAGGTGGCGAATCAAAGGCGGTGAAACAGAGATGGGGAATCAGGGCAGGGAATCAGAGGCAGGGAATCAAACACGGGGAATCAGAGCTGGGGAATCAGAGGTGGGGAATCAGAGTTGGGAATCAGAGGCGGGGAATCAGAGGCGGGGAAACAGAGGCGGGGAATCAGAGGCGGGGAAACAGAGGCGGGGAATCAGAGGTGGTGAATCAGAGATGGGGAATCAGAGGCGGGGAATCAGAGGCAGGGAATCGGACGCCGGGAATCAGAGGCGGGGAATCAGAGCTGGGGAAACAGTGGCGGGGAATCAGATATGGGGAATCAGAGGTGGGGAATCAGGGGCGGGGAATCAGTGGCAGGGAATCAGAGGCCGGGAATAAAAGGCGGGGAATCAGAGCTGGGGAATCAGAGGTGGGGAATCAGAGTTGGGGAATCAGAGGAGGGGAATCAGATATGGGGAAACAGAGGCCGGGAATCAGAGGCAGAATAACAGAGGCGGGGAATCAGATATGGGGAATCAGAGGTGGGGAATTAGAGGTTGCGAATCAGAGGCGGGGAAACAGAGGCGGGGAGTCAAATATAGGGAATCAGAGGTGGGGAATCACAGGTTGTGAATCAGAGATGGGGAATCAAGGCGGGGAATCAGAGGCAGGGAATCAGACGCGGGGAATCAGAGGCGGGGATTCAGAGCTGGGGAATCAGAGGCGGTGAATCAGAGTTGGGGAATCAGAGGCAGGGAATCAGATATGGGGAAACAGAGGCGGGGAATCAGAGGCGGGGAAACAGAGGCGGGGAATCAGATATGGGGAATCAGAATTGGGGAATCAGAGGCAGGGAATCAGTGGCAGGGAATCAGAGGCGGGGAATCAGAGGCGGGGAATCAGAGGCAGGGAATCAGACACGGGGAATCGGAGGCGGGGAATCAGAGATGGGGAATCAGAGGCGGGGAATCAGAGGCAGGGAATCGGACTCCGGGAATCAGAGTCGGGGAATCAGAGCTGGGGAATCAGAGGCGGGGAATCAGAGTTGGGGAATCAGAGGCTGCGAATCAGATATGGGGAAATAGAGGCGGGGAATCAGATATGGGGAATCAGAGGTGTGGAATCAGAGGTTGGGAATCAGAGGCAGGGAATCAGAGTCGGGGAAACAGAGGCGGGGAATCAGATATGGGGAATCAGAGGTGGCGAATCAAAGGCGGTGAAACAGAGATGGGGAATCAGGGCAGGGAATCAGAGGCACGGAATCAAACACGGGGAATCAGAGCTGGGGAATCAGAGGCGGGGAATCAGAGTTGGGAATCAGAGGCGGGGAATCAGAGGCGGGGAAACAGAGGAGGGGAATCAGATATGGGGATTCAGAGGTGGGGAATCCGAGGTTGGGAATCAGAGGCAGGGAATCAGAGGCGGGGTATCAGAGGCGGGGAATCAGAGGAAGGGAATCAGATGTGCGGAATCGGAGATGGGGAATCAGAGGCAGGGAATCAGAGGCGGGGAATCAGAGGCGGGGAATCAGAGGCCGGGAATCAGATATGGGAAAACAGAGGCTGGGAATCCGAGGCGGGGAAACAGAGGCGGGGAATCAGATATGGGGAATCAGAGGTGGGGAATCAGAGGTTGGGAATCAGAGGCAGGGAATCAGAGGCTTGGAATCAGATGCAGGGAATCAGATGCGGGGAATCAGAGGCGGGGAATCAGAGCTGGGGAATCAGAGGTGGGGAATCAGATTTGGGGAATCAGAGGCGGGGACTTAGATATTGGGAAACAGAGGCGGGGAATCAGAGGCGGGGAAACCCAGGCGGGGAATCAGATATGGGGAATCAGAGGTGGGGAATCAGAGGCAAGGAATCAGATGTGCGGAATCAGAGATGGGGAATCAGAGGCAGGGAATCAGAATCAGAAGCAGGGAATCAGAGGCCGGGAATCAGAGGCCGGAATCAGATGCTGGGAATCAGAGGCCTGGAATCAGAGGCGGGGAATCAGAGGCAGGGAATCAGATGCGGGGAATCAGAGGCGGGGAATCAGAGCTGGGGAATCAGAGGTGGGGTATTCGAGTTGGGGAATCAGAGGCGGGGAATCAGATATGGGGAAACAGAGGTGGGGAATCAGAGGCGGGGAAACAGAGGCAGGGAATCAGATATGGGGAATCAGAGGTGGGGAATCAGAGATGTGGAATCAGAGGCGGTGAATCAGAGATGGGGAATCAGAGGCGGGGAATCAGAGGCAGGAAATCAGACACGGGGATTCAGAGGCTGGGAATCAGACGGGGGGAATCAAAGGCGGGGAATCAGAGCTGGGGAATCAGAGGCAGGGAATCAGAGGCGGGGAATCAGATATGGGGAATCAGAGGCTGGGATTCAGAGGCGGGGAATCAGAGGCAGGGAATCAGACACGGGGAATCAGAGGTGGGAAATCAGAGATGGGGAATCAGAGGCGGGGAATCAGAGGCAGGGAATCAGACGCGGGGAATCTGAGGCGGGGAATCAGAGCTGGGGAATCAGAGGTGGGGAATCAGAGTTGGGGAATCAGAGGCAGGGAATCGGATGTGCGGAATCAGAGATGGGGAATCAGATGTGGGGAATCAGAGGAATCAGAGATGGGGAATCAGAGGCGGGGAATCAGAGGCAGGAAATCAGACACGGGGATTCAGAGGCTGGGAATCAGACGGGGGGAATCAAAGGCGGGGAATCAGAGCTGGGGAATCAGAGGCAGGGAATCAGAGTTGGGGATTCAGAGACGGGGAATCAGATATGGGGAAACAGAGGCGGGGAATCAGAGGCGGGCAAACAGAGGCGGGGAATTAGATATGGGGAATCAGAGGTGGGGAATCAGAGGTGGTGAATCAGTGATGGGGAATCACAGGCGGGGAATCAGAGGCAGGGAATAGAACGCAGGGAATCAGACGCAGGGAATCAGAGCTGGGGAATCAGAGGCGGGGAATCATAGCTGGGAATCAGAGGCGGGGAATCAGATATGGGGAAACAGAGGCGGGGAATCAGAGGCGGGGAAACAGAGGCGGGGAATCAGATATGGGGAATCGGATGCGGGGAATCAGAGGCGGGGAATCAGAGCTGGGGAATCAGAGGCGGGGAATCAGAGTTGGGGCATCAGAGGTGGGGAATTAGATATAGGGAAACAGAGGCGGGGAATCAGAGGCGGGGAAACAGAGGCGGGGAATCAGATATGGGGAATCAGAGGTGGGGAATCAGAGGCAGGGAATCAGATGTGCGGAATCAGAGATGGGGAATCAGAGGCAGGGAATCAGAATCAGAAGCGGGGAATCAGAGGCCGGGAATCAGAGGCCGGGAATCAGATGCTGGGAATAAGAGGCCGGGAATCAGAGGTGGGGAATCAGAGTCCGGGAATCAGAGATGGGGATTCAGAGGCGGGGAATGAGATATGGAGAATCAGAGGCGGGGAATCAGAGGCCGGGAAACAGAGGTGGGGAATCAGATATGGGGAATCAGAGGTGGCGAATCAAAGGCGGTGAATCAGAGATGGGGAATCAGAGGCGGGGAATCAGAGGCAGGGAATCAGATGCGGGGAATCAGAGGCGGGGAATCAGAGCTGGCGAATCAGAGGCAGGGAATCAGAGGTGGGCAATCAGAGGCGGGGAATCAGATATGGGGAATCAGAGGCGGGGAATCAGAGGCGGGGAAACAGAGGCGGGGAATCAAATATAGGGAATCAGAGGTGGGGAATCAGAGGTTGTGAATCAGAGATGGGGAATCAAGGCGGGGAATCAGAGGCAGGGAATCAGACACGGGGAATCAGAGGCGGGGATTCAGAGCTGGGGAATCAGAGGCAGGGAATCAGAGTTGGGGAATCAGAGGCAGGGAATCAGATATGGGGAATCAGAGGCGGGGAATCAGAGTCGGGGAAACAGAGGCGGGGAATCAGATATGGGGAATCAGAGGTGGGGAATCAGGGGCAGGGAGTCAGTTGCAGGGAATCAGAGGCGGGGAATCAGAGGCGGGGAATCAGAGGCAGGGAATCAGACACGGGGAATCAGAGGCGGGGAATCAGAGATGGGGAATCAGAGGCGGGGAATCAGAGGCAGGGAATCGGACGCCGGGAATCAGAGTCGGGGAATCAGAGCTGGGGAATCAGAGGCGGGGAATCAGAGTTGGGGAATCAGAGGCAGGGATTCAAATATGGGGAAATAGAGGCGGGGAATCAGATATGGGGAATCAGAGGTGTGGAATCAGAGGTTGGGAATCAGAGGAAGGGAATCAGAGTCGGGGAAACAGAGGCGGGGAATCAGATATGTGGAATCAGAGGTGGCGAATCAAAGGCGGTGAAACAGAGATGGGGAATCAGGGCAGGGAATCAGAGGCAGGGAATCAAACACGGGGAATCAGAGCTGGGGAATCAGAGGTGGGGAATCAGAGTTGGGAATCAGAGGCGGGGAATCAGAGGCGGGGAAACAGAGGCGGGGAATCAGATATGGGGAATCAGAGGTGGGGAATCAGAGGTTGGGAATCAGAGGCATGGAATCAGAGGCGGGGAATCAGAGGCGGGGAATCAGAGGCGGGGAATCAGAGGCCGGGAATCAGATATGGGGAAACAGAGGCGGGGAATCCGAGGCGGGGAAACAGAGGCGGGGAATCAGATATGGGGAATCAGAGGTGGGGAATCAGAGGTTGGGAATCAGAGGCAGGGAATCAGAGGCTTGGAATCAGATGCAGGGAATCAGATGCGGGGCATCAGAGGCGGGGAATCAGAGCTGGGGAATCAGAGGTGGGGAATCAGATTTGGGGAATCAGAGGTGGGGACTTAGATATTGGGAAACAGAGGCGGGGAATCAGAGGCGGGGAAACAGAGGTGGGGAATCAGATATGGAGAATCAGAGGTGGGGAATCAGAGGCAGGGAATCAGATGTGCGGAATCAGAGATAGGGAATCAGAGGCAGGGAATCAGAATCAGAAGCAGGGAATCAGAGGCCGGGAATCAGAGGCCGGAATCAGATGATGGGAATCAGAGGCCTGGAATCAGAGGCGGGGAATCAGAGGCAGGGAATCAGATGCGGGGAATCAGAGGCGGGGAATCAGAGCTGGGGAATCAGAGGCGGGGTATTAGAGTTGGGGAATCAGAGGCGGGGAATCAGATATGGGGAAACAGAGGTAGGGAATCAGAGGCGGGGAAACAGAGGCAGGGAATCAGATATGGGGAATCAGAGGCGGGGTATCAGAGGTGGGGAAACATAGGCAGGGAATCGGATGTGCGGAATCAGAGATGGGGAATCAGAGGCCGGGAATCAGAGGTGGTGAATCAGAGATGGGGAATCAGAG
The DNA here is from genome assembly GCF_036971445.1 of Narcine bancroftii. Lineage (NCBI taxonomy): Eukaryota > Metazoa > Chordata > Chondrichthyes > Torpediniformes > Narcinidae > Narcine > Narcine bancroftii. Next base: position 4,176,291 of record NW_027211883.1, read on the forward strand.
GCGGGGAATCAGAGGCAGGGTATCAGACGCGGGGAATCAGAGGTGGGCAATAAGAGGCGGGGAATCAGATATGGGGAATCAGAGGCGGGGAATCAGAGGCGGGGAAACAGAGGCGGGGAATCAGATATGGGGAATCAGAGGAGGGGCATCAGAGGTTGTGAATCACAGATGGGGAATCAGAGGCGGGGAATCAGAGGCAGGGAATCAGACGCGGGGAATCAGAGGAGGGGATTCATTGTTGGGAATCAGAGGCGGGAATCAGATATGGGGAAACAGAGGCGGGGAATCAGAGGCGGTGAAACAGAGGCGGGGAATCAGATATGGGGAATCGGATGCAGGGAATCAGAGGCGGGGAATCAGAGCTGGGGAATCAGAGGCGGGGAATCAGAGTTGGGGCATCAGAGGTGGGGAATTAGATATAGGGAAACAGAGGCGGGGAATCAGAGGCGGGGAAACAGAGGCGGGGAATCAGATATGGGGAATCAGAGGTGGGGAATCAGAGGCAGGGAATCAGATGTGCGGAATCAGAGATGGGGAATAAGAGGCAGGGAATCAGAATCAGAAGCGGGGAATCAGAGGCCGGGAATCAGAGGCCGGGAATCAGATGCTGGGAATAAGAGGCCGGGAATCAGAGGTGGGGAATCAGATATGGGGAATAAGAGGTGGCGAATCAAAGGCGGTGAATCAGAGATGGGGAATCAGAGGCGGGGAATCAGAGGCAGGGAATCAGATGCGGGGAATCAGAGGCGGGGAATCAGAGCTGGCGAATCAGAGGCTGGGAATCAGAGGTGGGCAATCAGAGGCGGGGAAACAGATATGGGGAATCAGAGGCGGGGAATCAGAGGCGGGGAAACAGAGGCGGGGAATCAAATATAGGGAATCAGAGGTGGGGAATCAGAGGTTGTGAATCAGAGATGGGGTATCAAGGCGGGGAAACAGAGGCAGGGAATCAGACGCGGGGAATCAGAGGCGGGGATTCAGAGCTGGGGAATCAGAGGCGGGGAATCAGAGTTGGGGAATCAGAGGCAGGGAATCAGATATGGGGAATCAGAGGCGGGGAATCAGAGGCGGGGAAACAGAGGCGGGGAATCAGATGTGGGGAATCAGATATGGGGAAACAGAGGCGGGGAATCCGAGGCGGGGAAACAGAGGCGGGGAATCAGATATGGGGAATCAGAGGTGGGGAATCAGAGGTTGGGAATCAGAGGCAGGGAATCAGAGGCTTGGAATCAGATGCAGGGAATCAGATGCGGGGCATCAGAGGCGGGGAATCAGAGCTGGGAAATCAGAGGTGGGGAATCAGATTTGGGGAATCAGAGGTGGGGACTTAGATATTGGGAAACAGAGGCGGGGAATCAGAGGCGGGGAAACAGAGGTGGGGAATCAGATATGGGGAATCAGAGGTGGGGAATCAGAGGCAGGGAATCAGATGTGCGGAATCAGAGATAGGGAATCAGAGGCAGGGAATCAGAATCAGAAGCAGGGAATCAGAGGCCGGGAATCAGAGGCCGGAATCAGATGATGGGAATCAGAGGCCTGGAATCAGAGGCGGGGAATCAGAGGCAGGGAATCAGATGCAGGGAATCAGAGGCGGGGAATCAGAGCTGGGGAATCAGAGGCGGGGTATTAGAGTTGGGGAATCAGAGGCGGGGAATCAGATATGGGGAAACAGAGGTAGGGAATCAGAGGCGGGGAAACTGAGGCAGGGAATCAGATATGGGGAATCAGAGGCGGGGAATCAGAGGTGGGGAAACATAGGCAGGGAATCGGATGTGCGGAATCAGAGATGGGGAATCAGAGGCCGGGAATCAGAGGTGGTGAATCAGAGATGGGGAATCAGAGGCGGGGAATCAGAGGCAGGGTATCAGACGCGGGGAGTCAGAGGTGGGCAATCAGAGGCGGGGAATCAGATATGGGGAATCAGAGGCGGGGAAACAGAGGCGGGGAATCAGATATGGGGAATCAGAGGTGGGGAATCAGAGGTTGTGAATCACAGATGGGGAATCAGAGGCGGGGAATCAGAGGCAGGGAATCAGACGCGGGGAATCAGAGGCGGGGATTCAGAGCTGGGGAATCAGAAGCGGGGAATCAGAGTTGGGGAATCAGAGGCGGGGAATCAGATATGGGGAATCAGAGGCAGGGAATCAGAGGCGGGGAATAAGAGGCAGGGAATCAGACGCGGGGAATCTGAGGCGGGGAATCAGAGCTGGGGAATCAGAGGTGGGGAATCAGAGTTGGGGAATCAGAGGCAGGGAATTGGATGTGCGGAATCAGAGCTGGGGAATCAGAGGTGGGGAATCAGAGGTGGGGAATCAGAGGCGGTGAATCAGAGATGGGGAATCAGAGGCGGGGAATCAGAGGCAGGAAATCAGACACGGGGATTCAGAGGCTGGGAATCAGACGGGGGGAATCAAAGGCGGGGAATCAGAGCTGGGGAATCTGAGGCAGGGAATCAGAGTTGGGGATTCAGAGGCGGGGAATCAGATATGGGGAAACAGAGGCGGGGAATCAGAGGCGGGCAAACAGAGGCGGGGAATTAGATATGGGGAATCAGAGGTAGGGAATCAGAGGTGGTGAATCAGTGATGGGGAATCACAGGCGGGGAATCAGAGGCAGGGAATAGAACGCGGGGAATCAGAGGCAGGGAATCAGAGCTGGGGAATCAGAGGTGGAGAATCATATTTGGGAATCAGAGGCGGGAATCAGATATGGGGAAACAGAGGCGGGGAATCGGAGGCGGGGAAACAGAGGCGGGGAATCAGATATGGGGAATCGGATGCAGGGAATCAGAGGCGGGGAATCAGAGCTGGGGAATCAGAGGCGGGGAATCAGAGTTGGGGCATCAGAGGTGGGGAATTAGATATAGGGAAACAGAGGCGGGGAATCAGAGGCGGGGAAACAGAGGCGGGGAATCAGATATGGGGAATCAGAGGTGGGGAATCAGAGGCAGGGAATCAGATGTGCGGAATCAGAGATGGGGAATCAGAGGCAGGGAATCAGAAGCGGGGAATCAGAGGCCGGGAATCAGAGGCCGGGAATCAGATGCTGGGAATAAGAGGCCGGGAATCAGAGGAGGGGAATCAGAGTCCGGGAATCAGAGATGGGGATTCAGAGGCGGGGAATGAGATATGGAGAATCAGAGGCGGGGAATCAGAGGCGGGGAAACAGAGTTGGGGAATCAGATATGGGGAATCAGAGGTGGCGAATCAAAGGCGGTGAATCAGAGATGGGGAATCAGAGGCAGGGAATCAGAGGCAGGGAATCAGATGCGGGGAATCAGAGGCGGGGAATCAGAGCTGGCGAATCAGAGGCTGGGAATCAGAGGTGGGCAATCAGAGGCGGGGAATCAGATATGGGGAATCAGAGGCGGGGAATCAGAGGCGGGGAAACAGAGGCGGGGAATCAAATATAGGGAATCAGAGGTGGGGAATCAGAGGTTGTGAATCAGAGATGGGGAATCAAGGCGGGGAATCAGAGGCAGGGAATCAGACGCGGGGAATCAGAGGCGGGGATTCAGAGCTGGGGAATCAGAGGCGGGGAATCAGAGTTGGGGAATCAGAGGCAGGGAATCAGATATGGGGAATCAGAGGCGGGGAATCAGAGGCCGGGAATCAGATATGGGGAAACAGAGGCGGGGAATCCGAGGCGGGGAAACAGAGGCGGGGAATCAGATATGGGGAATCAGAGGTGGGGAATCAGAGGTTGGGAATCAGAGGCAGGGAATCAGAGGCTTGGAATCAGATGCAGGGTATCAGATGCGGGGAATCAGAGGCGGGGAATCAGAGCTGGGGAATCAGAGGTGGGGAATCAGATTTGGGGAATCAGAGGTGGGGACTTTGATATTGGGAAACAGAGGCGGGGAATCAGAGGCGGGGAAACAGAGGCGGGGAATCAGATATGGGGAATCAGAGGTGGGGAATCAGAGGCAGGGAATCAGATGTGCGGAATCAGAGATGGGAAATCAGAGGCAGGGAATCAGAATCAGAAGCTGGGAATCAGAGGCCGGGAATCAGTGGCCGGGAATCAGATGCTGGGAATAAGAGGCCGGGAATCAGAGGTGGGGAATCAGAGTCCGGGAATCAGAGATGGGGATTCAGAGGCGGGGAATGAGATATGGAGAATCAGAGGCGGGGAATCAGAGGCCGGGAAACAGAGGTGGGGAATCAGATATGGGGAATCAGAGGTGGCGAATCAAAGGCGGTGAATCAGAGATGGGGAATCAGAGGCGGGGAATCAGAGGCAGGGAATCAGATGCGGGGAATCAGAGGCGGGGAATCAGAGCTGGCGAATCAGAGGCGGGGAATCAGAGGTGGGCAATCAGAGGCGGGGAATCAGATATGGGGAATCAGAGGCGGGGAATCAGAGGCGGGGAAACAGAGGCGGGGAATCAAATATAGGGAATCAGAGGTGGGGAATCAGAGGTTGTGAATCAGAGATGGGGAATCAAGGCGGGGAATCAGAGGCAGGGAATCAGACACGGGGAATCAGAGGCGGGGATTCAGAGCTGGGGAATCAGAGGCAGGGAATCAGAGTTGGGGAATCAGAGGCAGGGAATCAGATATGGGGAATCAGAGGCGGGGAATCAGAGGCGGGGAAACAGAGGCGGGGAATCAGATATGGGGAATCAGAGGTGGGGAATCAGGGGCAGGGAGTCAGTTGCAGGGAATCAGAGGCGGGGAATCAGAGGCGGGGAATCAGAGGCAGGGAATCAGACACGGGGAATCAGAGGCGGGGAATCAGAGATGGGGAATCAGAGGCGGGGAATCAGAGGCAGGGAATCGGACGCCGGGAATCAGAGTCGGGGAATCAGAGCTGGGGAATCAGAGGCGGGGAATCAGAGTTGGGGAATCAGAGGCAGGGATTCAGATATGGGGAAATAGAGGCGGGGAATCAGATATGGGGAATCAGAGGTGTGGAATCAGAGGTTGGGAATCAGAGGAAGGGAATCAGAGTCGGGGAAACAGAGGCGGGGAATCAGATATGTGGAATCAGAGGTGGCGAATCAAAGGCGGTGAAACAGAGATGGGGAATCAGGGCAGGGAATCAGAGGCAGGGAATCAAACACGGGGAATCAGAGCTGGGGAATCAGAGGTGGGGAATCAGAGTTGGGAATCAGAGGCGGGGAATCAGAGGCGGGGAAACAGAGGCGGGGAATCAGATATGGGGAATCAGAGGTGGGGAATCAGAGGTTGGGAATCAGAGGCATGGAATCAGAGGCGGGGAATCAGAGGCGGGGAATCAGAGGCGGGGAATCAGAGGCCGGGAATCAGATATGGGGAAACAGAGGCGGGGAATCCGAGGCGGGGAAACAGAGGCGGGGAATCAGATATGGGGAATCAGAGGTGGGGAATCAGAGGCTTGGAATCAGATGCAGGGAATCAGATGCGGGGCATCAGAGGCGGGGAATCAGAGCTGGGGAATCAGAGGTGGGGAATCAGATTTGGGGAATCAGAGGTGGGGACTTAGATATTGGGAAACAGAGGCGGGGAATCAGAGGCGGGGAAACAGAGGTGGGGAATCAGATATGGGGAATCAGAGGTGTGGAATCAGAGGCAGGGAATCAGATGTGCGGAATCAGAGATAGGGAATCAGAGGCAGGGAATCAGAATCAGAAGCAGGGAATCAGAGGCCGGGAATCAGAGGCCGGAATCAGATGATGGGAATCAGAGCTGGGGAATCAGAGGCGGGGAATCAGAGGCGGGGAATCAGATATGGGGAAACAGAGGTAGGGAATCAGAGGCGGGGAAACAGAGGCAGGGAATCATATATGGGGAATCAGAGGCGGGGAATCAGAGGTGGGGAAACATAGGCAGGGAATCGGATGTGCGGAATCAGAGATGGGGAATCAGAGGCCGGGAATCAGAGGTGGTGAATCAGAGATGGGGAATCAGAGGCGGGGAATCAGAGGCAGGGTATCAGACGCGGGGAATCAGAGGTGGGCAATCAGAGGAGGGGAATCAGATATGGGGAATCAGAGGCGGGGAATCAGAGGCGGGGAAACAGAGGCGGGGAATCAGATATGGGGAATCAGAGGAGGGGCATCAGAGGTTGTGAATCACAGATGGGGAATCAGAGGCGGGGAATCAGAGGCAGGGAATCAGAAGCGGGGAATCAGAGGCGGGGATTCAGAGCTGGGGAATCAGAAGCGGGGAATCAGAGTTGGGGAATCAGAGGCGGGGAATCAGATATGGGGAATCAGAGGCAGTGAATCAGAGGCGGGGAATAAGAGGCATGGAATCAGACGCGGGGAATCTGAGGCGGGGAATCAGAGCTGGGGAATCAGAGGTGGGGAATCAGAGTTGGGGAATCAGAGGCAGGGAATTGGATGTGCGGAATCAGAGATGGGGAATCAGAGGTGGGGAATCAGAGGCGGTGAATCAGAGATGGGGAATCAGAGGCGGGGAATCAGAGGCAGGAAATCAGACACGGGGATTCAGAGGCTGGGAATCAGACGGGGGGAATCAAAGGCGGGGAATCAGAGCTGGGGAATCTGAGGCAGGGAATCAGAGTTGGGGATTCAGAGGCGGGGAATCAGATAAGGGGAAACAGAGGCGGGGAATCAGAGGCGGGCAAACAGAGGTGGTGAATCAGTGATGGGGAATCACAGGCGGGGAATCAGAGGCAGGGAATAGAACGCGGGGAATCAGAGGCAGGGAATCAGAGCAGGGGAATCAGAGGCGGAGAATCATAGTTGGGAATCAGAGGCGGGAATCAGATATGGGGAAACAGAGGCGGGGAATCAGAGGCGGGGAAACAGAGGCGGGGAATCAGATATGGGGAATCGGATGCAGGGAATCAGAGGCGGGGAATCAGAGCTGGGGAAGCAGAGGCGGGGAATCAGAGTTGGGGCATCAGAGGTGGGGAATTAGATATAGGGAAACAGAGGCGGGGAATCAGAGGCGGGGAAACAGAGGCGGGGAATCAGATATGGGGAATCAGAGGTGGGGAATCAGAGGCAGGGAATCAGATGTGCGGAATCAGAGATGGGGAATCAGAGGCAGGGAATCAGAATCGGGGAATCAGAGGCCGGGAATCAGAGGCCGGGAATCAGATGCTGGGAATAAGAGGCCGGGAATCAGAGGAGGGGAATCAGAGTCCGGGAATCAGAGATGGGGATTCAGAGGCGGGGAATGAGATATGGAGAATCAGAGGCGGGGAATCAGAGGCGGGGAAACAGAGTTGGGGAATCAGATATGGGGAATCAGAGGTGGCGAATCAAATGCGGTGAATCAGAGATGGGGAATCAGAGGCAGGGAATCAGAGGCAGGGAATCAGATGCGGGGAATCAGAGGCGGGGAATCAGAGCTGGCGAATCAGAGGCTGGGAATCAGAGGTGGGCAATCAGAGGCGGGGAATCAGATATGGGGAATCAGAGGCGGGGAATCAGAGGCGGGGAAACAGAGGCGGGGAATCAAATATAGGGAATCAGAGGTGGGGAATCAGAGGTTGTGAATCAGAGATGGGGAATCAAGGCGGGGAATCAGAGGCAGGGAATCAGACGCGGGGAATCAGAGGCGGGGATTCAGAGCTGGGGAATCAGAGGCGGGGAATCAGAGTTGGGGAATCAGAAGCAGGGAATCAGATATGGGGAATCTGAGGCGGGGAATCAGAGGCCGGGAATCAGATATGGGGAAACAGAGGCGGGGAATCCGAGGCGGGGAAACAGAGGCGGGGAATCAGATATGGGGAATCAGAGGTGGGGAATCAGAGGTTGGGAATCAGAGGCAGGGAATCAGAGGCTTGGAATCAGATGCAGGGTATCAGATGCGGTGAATCAGAGGCGGGGAATCAGAGCTGGGGAATCAGAGGTGGGGAATCAGATTTGGGGAATCAGAGGTGGGGACTTAGATATTGGGAAACAGAGGCGGGGAATCAGAGGCGGGGAAACAGAGGCGGGGAATCAGATATGGGGAATCAGAGGTGGGGAATCAGAGGCAGGGAATCAGATGTGCGGAATCAGAGATGGGGAATCAGAGGCAGGGAATCAGAATCAGAAGCAGGGAATCAGAGGCCGGGAATCAGAGGCCGGAATCAGATGCTGGGAATCAGAGGCCTGGAATCAGAGGCGGGGAATCAGAGGCAGGGAATCAGATGCGGGGAATCAGAGGCGGGGAATCAGAGCTGGGGAATCAGAGGCGGGGTATTAGATTTGGGGAATCAGAGGCGGGGAATCAGATATGGGGAAACAGAGGTGGGGAATCAGAGGCGGGGAAACAGAGGCAGGGAATCAGATATGGGGAATCAGAGGTGGGGCATCAGAGGTTGTGAATCACAGATGGGGAATCATAGGCGGGGAATCAGAGGCAGGGAATAAGACGCGGGGAATCAGAGGCGGGGATTCAGAGCTGGGGAATCAGAAGCGGGGAATCAGAGTTGGGGAATCAGAGGCGGGGAATCAGAGGCAGGGAATCAGAGGCGGGGAATAAGAGGCAGGGAGTCAGAGGCAGGGAATCAGAGGCGGGGAATAAGAGGCAGGGAATCAGACGCGGGGAATCTGAGGCGGGGAATCAGAGCTGGGGAATCAGAGGTGGGGAATCAGAGTTGGGGAATCAGAGGCAGGGAATTGGATGTGCGGAATCAGAGATGGGGAATCAGAGGTGGGGAATCAGAGGCGGTGAATCAGAGATGGGGAATCAGAGGCGGGGAATCAGAGGCAGGAAATCAGACACGGGGATTCAGAGGCTGGGAATCAGACGGGGGGAATCAAAGGCGGGGAATCAGAGCTGGGGAATCTGAGGCAGGGAATCAGAGTTGGGGATTCAGAGGCGGGGAATCAGATATGGGGAAACAGAGGCGGGGAATCAGAGGCGGGCAAACAGAGGCGGGGAATTAGATATGGGGAATCAGAGGTAGGGAATCAGAGGTGGTGAATCAGTGATGGGGAATCACAGGCGGGGAATCAGAGGCAGGGAATAGAACGCGGGGAATCAGAGGCAGGGAATCAGAGCTGGGGAATCAGAGGCGGAGAATCATAGTTGGGAATCAGAGGCGGGAATCAGATATGGGGAAACAGAGGCGGGGAATCGGAGGCGGGGAAACAGAGGCGGGGAATCAGATATGGGGAATCGGATGCAGGGAATCAGAGGCGGGGAATCAGAGCTGGGGAATCAGAGGCGGGGAATCAGAGTTGGGGCATCAGAGGTGGGGAATTAGATACAGGGAAACAGAGGCGGGGAATCAGAGGCGGGGAAACAGAGGCGGGGAATCAGATATGGGGAATCAGAGGTGGGGAATCAGAGGCAGGGAATCAGATGTGCGGAATCAGAGATGGGGAATCAGAGGCAGGGAATCAGAAGCGGGGAATCAGAGGCCGGGAATCAGAGGCCGGGAATCAGATGCTGGGAATAAGAGACCGGGAATCAGAGGAGGGGAATCAGAGTCCGGGAATCAGAGATGGGGATTCAGAGGCGGGGAATGAGATATGGAGAATCAGAGGCGGGGAATCAGAGGCGGGGAAACAGAGTTGGGGAATCAGATATGGGGAATCAGAGGTGGCGAATCAAAGGCGGTGAATCAGAGATGGGGAATCAGAGGCAGGGAATCAGAGGCAGGGAATCAGATGCGGGGAATCAGAGGCGGGGAATCAGAGCTGGCGAATCAGAGGCTGGGAATCAGAGGTGGGCAATCAGAGGCGGGGAATCAGATATGGGGAATCAGAGGCGGGGAATCAGAGGCGGGGAAACAGAGGCGGGGAATCAAATATAGGGAATCAGAGGTGGGGAATCAGAGGTTGTGAATCAGAGATGGGGAATCAAGGCGGGGAATCAGAGGCAGGGAATCAGACGCGGGGAATCAGAGGCGGGGATTCAGAGCTGGGGAATCAGAGGCGGGGAATCAGAGTTGGGGAATCAGAGGCAGGGAATCAGATATGGGGAATCAGAGGCGGGGAATCAGAGGCCGGGAATCAGATATGGGGAAACAGAGGCGGGGAATCCGAGGCGGGGAAACAGAGGCGGGGAATCAGATATGGGGAATCAGAGGTGGGGAATCAGAGGTTGGGAATCAGAGGCAGGGAATCAGAGGCTTGGAATCAGATGCAGGGTATCAGATGCGGGGAATCAGAGGCGGGGAATCAGAGCTGGGGAATCAGAGGTGGGGAATCAGATTTGGGGAATCAGAGGTGGGGACTTTGATATTGGGAAACAGAGGCGGGGAATCAGAGGCGGGGAAACAGAGGCGGGGAATCAGATATGGGGAATCAGAGGTGGGGAATCAGAGGCAGGGAATCAGATGTGCGGAATCAGAGATGGGGAATCAGAGGCAGGGAATCAGAATCAGAAGCGGGGAATCAGAGGCCGGGAATCAGAGGCCGGGAATCAGATGCTGGGAATAAGAGGCCGGGAATCAGAGGTGGGGAATCAGAGTCCGGGAATCAGAGATGGGGATTCAGAGGCGGGGAATGAGATATGGAGAATCAGAGGCGGGGAATCAGATGCCGGGAAACAGAGGTGGGGAATCAGATATGGGGAATCAGAGGTGGCGAATCAAAGGCGGTGAATCAGAGATGGGGAATCAGAGGCGGGGAATCAGAGGCAGGGAATCAGATGCGGGGAATCAGAGGCGGGGAATCAGAGCTGGCGAATCAGAGGCGGGGAATCAGAGGTGGTCAATCAGAGGCGGGGAATCAGATATGGGGAATCAGAGGCGGGGAATCAGAGGCGGGGAAACAGAGGCGGGGAATCAAATATAGGGAATCAGAGGTGGGGAATCAGAGGTTGTGAATCAGAGATGGGGAATCAAGGCGGGGAATCAGAGGCAGGGAATCAGACACGGGGAATCAGAGGCGGGGATTCAGAGCTGGGGAATCAGAGGCAGGGAATCAGAGTTGGGGAATCAGAGGCAGGGAATCAGATATGGGGAATCAGAGGCGGGGAATCAGAGGCGGGGAAACAGAGGCGGGGAATCAGAGGCGGGGAATCAGAGGCAGGGAATCAGAGACGGGGAATCAGAGGCGGGGATTCAGAGATGGGGAATCAGAGGCGGGGAATCAGAGGCAGGGAATCGGACGCCGGGAATCAGAGTCGGGGAATCAGAGCTGGGGAATCAGAGGCGGGGAATCAGAGTTGGGGAATCAGAGGCAGGGATTCAGATATGGGGAAATAGAGGCGGGGAATCAGATATGGGGAATCAGAGGTGTGGAATCAGAGGTTGGGAATCAGAGGAAGGGAATCAGAGTCGGGGAAACAGAGGCGGGGAATCAGATATGTGGAATCAGAGGTGGCGAATCAAAGGCGGTGAAACAGAGATGGGGAATCAGGGCAGGGAATCAGAGGCAGGGAATCAAACACGGGGAATCAGAGCTGGGGAATCAGAGGTGGGGAATCAGAGTTGGGAATCAGAGGCGGGGAATCAGAGGCGGGGAAACAGAGGCGGGGAATCAGATATGGGGAATCAGAGGTGGGGAATCAGAGGTTGGGAATCAGAGGCATGGAATCAGAGGCGGGGAATCAGAGGCGGGGAATCAGAGGCGGGGAATCAGAGGCCGGGAATCAGATATGGGGAAACAGAGGCGGGGAATCCGAGGCGGGGAAACAGAGGCGGGGAATCAGATATGGGGAATCAGAGGTGGGGAATCAGAGGTTGGGAATCAGAGGCAGGGAATCAGAGGCTTGGAATCAGATGCAGGGAATCAGATGCGGGGCATCAGAGGCGGGGAATCAGAGCTGGGGAATCAGAGGTGGGGAATCAGATTTGGGGAATCAGAGGTGGGGACTTAGATGTTGGGAAACAGAGGCGGGGAATCAGAGGCGGGGAAACAGAGGTGGGGAATCAGATATGGGGAATCAGAGGTGGGGAATCAGAGGCAGGGAATCAGATGTGCGGAATCAGAGATAGGGAATCAGAGGCAGGGAATCAGAATCAGAAGCAGGGAATCAGAGGCCGGGAATCAGAGGCCGGAATCAGATGATGGGAATCAGAGGCCTGGAATCAGAGGCGGGGAATCAGAGGCAGGGAATCAGATGCGGGGAATCAGAGGCGGGGAATCAGAGCTGGGGAATCAGAGGCGGGGTATTAGAGTTGGGGAATCAGAGGCGGGGAATCAGATATGGGGAAACAGAGGTAGGGAATCAGAGGCGGGGATACAGAGGCAGGGAATCAGATATGGGGAATCAGAGGCGGGGAATCAGAGGTGGGGAAACATAGGCAGGGAATCGGATGTGCGGAATCAGAGATGGGGAATCAGAGGCCGGGAATCAGAGGTGGTGAATCAGAGATGGGGAATCAGAGGCGGGGAATCAGAGGCAGGGTATCAGAGGCGGGGAATCAGAGGTGGGCAATCAGAGGAGGGGAATCAGATATGGGGAATCAGAGGCGGGGAATCAGAGGCGGGGAAACAGAGGCGGGGAATCATATATGGGGAATCAGAGGAGGGGCATCAGAGGTTGTGAATCACAGATGGGGAATCAGAGGCGGGGAATCAGAGGCAGGGAATCAGACGCGGGGAATCAGAGGCGGGGATTCAGAGCTGGGGAATCAGAAGCGGGGAATCAGAGTTGGGGAATCAGAGGCGGGGAATCAGATATGGGGAATCAGAGGCAGGGAATCAGAGGCGGGGAATAAGAGGCATGGAATCAGACGCGGGGAATCTGAGGCGGGGAATCAGAGCTGGGGAATCAGAGGTGGGGAATCAGAGTTGGGGAATCAGAGGCAGGGAATTGGATGTGCGTAATCAGAGATGGGGAATCAGAGGTGGGGAATCAGAGGCGGTGAATCAGAGATGGGGAATCAGAGGCGGGGAATCAGAGGCAGGAAATCAGACACGGGGATTCAGAGGCTGGGAATCAGACGGGGGGAATCAAAGGCGGGGAATCAGAGCTGGGGAATCTGAGGCAGGGAATCAGAGTTGGGGATTCAGAGGCGGGGAATCAGATATGGGGAAACAGAGGCGGGGAATCAGAGGCGGGCAAACAGAGGTGGTGAATCAGTGATGGGGAATCACAGGCGGGGAATCAGAGGCAGGGAATAGAACGCGGGGAATCAGAGGCAGGGAATCAGAGCTGGGGAATCAGAGGCGGAGAATCATAGTTGGGAATCAGAGGCGGGAATCAGATATGGGGAAACAGAGGCGGGGAATCAGAGGCGGGGAAACAGAGGCGGGGAATCAGAGCTGGGGAATCAGAGGCGGGGAATCAGAGTTGGGGCATCAGAGGTGGGGAATTAGATATAGGGAAACAGAGGCGGGGAATCAGAGGCGGGGAAACAGAGGCGGGGAATCAGATATGGGGAAGCAGAGGTGGGGAATCAGAGGCAGGGAATCAGATGTGCGGAATCAGAGATGGGGAATCAGAGGCAGGGAATCAGAAGCGGGGAATCAGAGGCCGGGAATCAGAGGCCGGGAATCAGATGCTGGGAATAAGTGGCCGGGAATCAGAGGAGGGGAATCAGAGTCCGGGAATCAGAGATGGGGATTCAGAGGCGGGGAATGAGATATGGAGAATCAGAGGCGGGGAATCAGAGGCGGGGAAACAGAGTTGGGGAATCAGATATGGGGAATCAGAGGTGGCGAATCAAATGCGGTGAATCAGAGATGGGGAATCAGAGGCAGGGAATCAGAGGCAGGGAATCAGATGCGGGGAATCAGAGGCGGGGAATCAGAGCTGGCGAATCAGAGGCTGGGAATCAGAGGTGGGCAATCAGAGGCGGGGAATCAGATATGGGGAATTAGAGGCGGGGAATCAGAGGCGGGGAAACAGAGGCGGGGAATCAAATATAGGGAATCAGAGGTGGGGAATCAGAGGTTGTGAATCAGAGATGGGGAATCAAGGTGGGGAATCAGAGGCAGGGAATCAGACGCGGGGAATCAGAGGCGGGGATTCAGAGCTGGGGAATCAGAGGCGGGGAATCAGAGTTGGGGAATCAGAGCCAGGGAATCAGATATGGGGAATCTGAGGCGGGGAATCAGAGGCCGGGAATCAGATATGGGGAAACAGAGGCGGGGAATCCGAGGCGGGGAAACAGAGGCGGGGAATCACATATGGGGAATCAGAGGTGGGGAATCAGAGGTTGGGAATCAGAGGCAGGGAATCAGAGGCTTGGAATCAGATGCAGGGTATCAGATGCGGGGAATCAGAGGCGGGGAATCAGAGCTGGGGAATCAGAGGTGGGGAATCAGATTTGGGGAATCAGAGGTGGGGACTTAGATATTGGGAAACAGAGGCGGGGAATCAGAGGCGGGGAAACAGAGGCGGGGAATCAGATATGGGGAATCAGAGGTGGGGAATCAGAGGCAGGGAATCAGATGTGCGGAATCAGAGATGGGGAATCAGAGGCAGGGAATCAGAATCAGAAGCAGGGAATCAGAGGCCGGGAATCAGAGGCCGGAATCAGATGTTTGGAATCAGAGGCCTGGAATCAGAGGCGGGGAATCAGAGGCAGGGAATCAGATGCGGGGAATCAGAGGCGGGGAATCAGAGCTGGGGAATCAGAGGCGGGGTATTAGAGTTGGGGAATCAGAGGCGGGGAATCAGATATGGGGAAACAGAGGTGGGGAATCAGAGGCGGGGAAACAGAGGCAGGGAATCAGATATGGGGAATCAGAGGTGGGGCATCAGAGGTTGTGAATCACAGATGGGGAATCATAGGCGGGGAATCAGAGGCAGGGAATAAGACGCGGGGAATCAGAGGCGGGGACTCAGAGCTGGGGAATCAGAAGCGGGGAATCAGAGTTGGGGAATCAGAGGCGGGGAATCAGAGGCAGGGAATCAGACGCGGGGAATCTGAGGCGGGGAATCAGAGCTGGGGAATCAGAGGTGGGGAATCAGAGTTGGGGAATCAGAGGCAGGGAATTGGATGTGCGGAATCAGAGAGGGGGAATCAGAGGTGGGGAATCAGAGGCGGTGAATCAGAGATGGGGAATCAGAGGCGGGGAATCAGAGGCAGGAAATCAGACACGGGGATTCAGAGGCTGGGAATCAGACGGGGGGAATCAAAGGCGGGGAATCAGAGCTGGGGAATCTGAGGCAGGGAATCAGAGTTGGGGATTCAGAGGCGGGGAATCAGATATGGGGAAACAGAGGCGGGGAATCAGAGGCGGGCAAACAGAGGCGGGGAATTAGATATGGGGAATCAGAGGTAGGGAATCAGAGGTGGTGAATCAGTGATGGGGAATCACAGGCGGGGAATCAGAGGCAGGGAATAGAAAGCGGGGAATCAGAGGCAGGGAATCAGAGCTGGGGAATCAGAGGAGGGGATTCATAGTTGGGAATCAGAGGCGGGAATCAGATATGGGGAAACATGCGGGGAATCAGAGGCGGTGAAACAGAGGCGGGGAATCAGATATGGGGAATCGGATGCAGGGAATCAGAGGCGGGGAATCAGAGCTGGGGAATCAGAGGCGGGGAATCAGAGTTGGGGCATCAGAGGTGGGGAATTAGATATAGGGAAACAGAGGCGGGGAATCAGAGGCGGGGAAACAGAGGCGGGGAATCAGATATGGGGAATCAGAGGTGGGGAATCAGAGGCAGGGAATCAGATGTGCGGAATCAGAGATGGGGAATAAGAGGCAGGGAATCAGAATCAGAAGCGGGGAATCAGAGGCCGGGAATCAGAGGCCGGGAATCAGATGCTGGGAATGAGGCCGGGAATCAGAGGTGGGGAATCAGATATGGGGAATAAGAGGTGGCGAATCAAAGGCGGTGAATCAGAGATGGGGAATCAGAGGCGGGGAATCAGAGGCAGGGAATCAGATGCGGGGAATCAGAGGCGGGGAATCAGAGCTGGCGAATCAGAGGCTGGGAATCAGAGGTGGGCAATCAGAGGCGGAGAATCAGATATGGGGAATCAGAGGCGGGGAATCAGAGGCGGGGAAACAGAGGCGGGGAATCAAATATAGGGAATCAGAGGTGGGGAATCAGAGGTTGTGAATCAGAGATGGGGAATCAAGGCGGGGAAACAGAGGCAGGGAATCAGACGCGGGGAATCAGAGGCGGGGATTCAGAGCTGGGGAATCAGAGGCGGGGAATCAGAGTTGGGGAATCAGAGGCAGGGAATCAGATATGGGGAATCAGAGGCGGGGAATCAGAGGCGGGGAAACAGAGGCGGGGAATCAGATGTGGGGATTCAGATATGGGGAAACAGAGGCGGGGAATCCGAGGCGGGGAAACAGAGGCGGGGAATCAGATATGGGGAATCAGAGGTGGGGAATCAGAGGTTGGGAATCAGAGGCAGGGAATCAGAGGCTTGGAATCAGATGCAGGGAATCAGATGCGGGGCATCAGAGGCGGGGAATGAGAGCTGGGGAATCAGAGGTGGGGAATCAGATTTGGGGAATCAGAGGTGGGGACTTAGATATTGGGAAACAGAGGCGGGGAATCAGAGGCGGGGAAACAGAGGTGGGGAATCAGATAAGGGGAATCAGAGGTGGGGAATCAGAGGCAGGGAATCAGATGTGCGGAATCAGAGATAGGGAATCAGAGGCAGGGAATCAGAATCAGAAGCAGGGAATCAGAGGCCGGGAATCAGAGGCCGGAATCAGATGATGGGAATCAGAGGCCTGGAATCAGAGGCGGGGAATCAGAGGCAGGGAATCAGATGCGGGGAATCAGAGGCGGGGAATCAGAGCTGGAGAATCAGAGGCGGGGTATTAGAGTTGGGGAATCAGAGGCGGGGAATCAGATATGGGGAAACAGAGGTAGGGAATCAGAGGCGGGGAAACAGAGGCAGGGAATCAGATATGGGGAATCAGAGGCGGGGAATCAGAGGTGGGGAAACATAGGCAGGGAATCGGATGTGCGGAATCAGAGATGGGGAATCAGAGGCCGGGAATCAGAGGTGGTGAATCAGAGATGGGGAATCAGAGGCGGGGAATCAGAGGCAGGGTATCAGACGCGGGGAATCAGAGGTGGGCAATCAGAGGCGGGGAATCAGATATGGGGAATCAGAGGCGGGGAAACAGAGGCGGGGAATCAGATATGGGGAATCAGAGGTGGGGCATCAGAGGTTGTGAATCACAGATGGGGAATCAAAGGCGGGGAATCAGAGGCAGGGAATCAGACGCGGGGAATCAGAAGCGGGGATTCAGAGCTGGGGAATCAGAAGCGGGGAATCAGAGTTGGGGAATCAGAGGCGGGGAATCAGATATGGGGAATCAGAGGCAGGGAATCAGAGGCGGGGAGTAAGAGGCAGGGAATCAGACGCGGGGAATCTGAGGCGGGGAATCAGAGCTGGGGAATCAGAGGTGGGGAATCAGAGTTGGGGAATCAGAGGCAGGGAATTGGATGTGCGGAATCAGAGAGGGGGAATCAGAGGTGGGGAATCAGAAGCGGTGAATCAGAGATGGGGAATCAGAGGCGGGGAATCGGAGGCAGGAAATCAGACACGGGGATTCAGAGGCTGGGAATCAGACGGGGGGAATCAAAGGCGGGGAATCAGAGCTGGGGAATCTGAGGCAGGGAATCAGAGTTGGGGATTCAGAGGCGGGGAATCAGATATGGGGAAACAGAGGCGGGGAATCAGAGGCGGGCAAACAGAGGAGGGGAATTAGATATGGGGAATCAGAGGTAGGGAATCAGAGGTGGTGAATCAGTGATGGGGAATCACAGGCGGGGAATCAGAGGCAGGGAATAGAACGCGGGGAATCAGAGGCAGGGAATCAGAGCTTGGGAATCAGAGGCGGAGAATCATAGTTGGGAATCAGAGGCGGGAATCAGATATGTGGAAACAGAGGCGGGGAATCAGAGGCGGGGAAACAGAGGCGGGGAATCAGATATGGGGAATCGGATGCAGGGAATCAGAGGCGGGGAATCAGAGCTGGGGAATCAGAGGCGGGGAATCAGAGTTGGGGCATCAGAGGTGGGGAATTAGATATAGGGAAACAGAGGCGGGGAATCAGAGGCGGGGAAACAGAGGCGGGGAATCAGATATGGGGAATCAGAGGTGGGGAATCAGAGGCAGGGAATCAGATGTGCAGAATCAGAGATGGGGAATCAGAGGCAGGGAATCAGAAGCGGGGAATCAGAGGCCGGGAATCAGAGGCCGGGAATCAGATGCTGGGAATAAGAGGCCGGGACTCAGAGGAGGGGAATCAGAGTCCTGGAATCAGAGATGGGGATTCAGAGGCGGGGAATGAGATATGGAGAATCAGAGGCGGGGAATCAGAGGCGGGGAAACAGAGTTGGGGAATCAGATATGGGGAATCAGAGGTGGCGAATCAAAGGCGGTGAATCAGAGATGGGGAATCAGAGGCAGGGAATCAGAGGCAGGGAATCAGATGCGGGGAATCAGAGGCGGGGAATCAGAGCTGGCGAATCAGAGGCTGGGAATCAGAGGTGGGCAATCAGAGGCGGGGAATCAGATATGGGGAATCAGAGGCGGGGAATCAGAGGCGGGGAAACAGAGGCGGGGAATCAAATATAGGGAATCAGAGGTGGGGAATCAGAGGTTGTGAATCAGAGATGGGGAATCAAGGCGGGGAATCAGAGGCAGGGAATCAGACGCGGGGAATCAGAGGCGGGGATTCAGAGCTGGGGAATCAGAGGCGGGGAACCAGAGTTGGGGAATCAGAGGCAGGGAATCAGATATGGGGAATCAGAGGCGGGGAATCAGAGGCCGGGAATCAGATATGGGGAAACAGAGGCGGGGAATCCGAGGCGGGGAAACAGAGGCGGGGAATCAGATATGGGGAATCAGAGGTGGGGAATCAGAGGTTGGGAATCAGAGGCAGGGAATCAGAGGCTTGGAATCAGATGCAGGGTATCAGATGCGGGGAATCAGAGGCGGGGAATCAGAGCTGGGGAATCAGAGGTGGGGAATCAGATTTGGGGAATCAGAGGTGGGGACTTTGATATTGGGAAACAGAGGCGGGGAATCAGAGGCGGGGAAACAGAGGCGGGGAATCAGATATGGGGAATCAGAGGTGGGGAATCAGAGGCAGGGAATCAGATGTGCGGAATCAGAGATGGGGAATCAGAGGCAGGGAATCAGAATCAGAAGCAGGGAATCAGAGGCCGGGTATCAGAGGCCGGAATCAGATGCTGGGAATCAGAGGCCTGGAATCAGAGGCGGGGAATCAGAGGCAGGGAATCAGATGCGGGGAATCAGAGGCGGGGAATCAGAGCTGGGGAATCAGAGGCGGGGTATTAGAGTTGGGGAATCAGAGGCGGGGAATCAGATATGGGGAAACAGAGGTGGGGAATCAGAGGCGGGGAAACAGAGGCAGGGAATCAGATATGGGGAATCAGAGGTGGGGCATCAGAGGTTGTGAATCACAGATGGGGAATCAGAGGCGGGGAATCAGAGGCAGGGAACAAGACGCGGGGAATCAGAGGCGGGGATTCAGAGCTGGGGAATCAGAAGCGGGGAATCAGAGTTGGGGAATCAGAGGCGGGGAATCAGATATGGGGAATCAGAGGCAGGGAATCAGAGGCGGGGAATCAGAGGCAGGGAATCAGACGCGGGGAATCTGAGGCGGGGAATCAGAGCTGGGGAATCAGAGGTGGGGAATCAGAGTTGGGGAATCAGAGGCAGGGAATTGGATGTGCGGAATCAGAGAGGGGGAATCAGAGGTGGGGAATCAGAGGCGGTGAATCAGAGATGGGGAATCAGAGGCGGGGAATCAGAGGCAGCAAATCAGACACGGGGATTCAGAGGCTGGGAATCAGACGGGGGGAATCAAAGGCCCGGAATCAGAGCTGGGGAATCTGAGGCAGGGAATCAGAGTTGGGGATTCAGAGGCGGGGAATCAGATATGGGGAAACAGAGGCGGGGAATCAGAGGCGGGCAAACAGAGGCGGGGAATTAGATATGGGGAATCAGAGGTCGGGAATCAGAGGTGGTGAATCAGTGATGGGGAATCACAGGCGGGGAATCAGAGGCAGGGAATAGAACGCGGGAAATCAGAGGCAGGGAATCAGAGCTGGGGAATCAGAGGAGGGGATTCATAGTTGGGAATCAGAGGCGGGAATCAGATATGGGGAAACAGAGGCGGGGAATCAGAGGCGGTGAAACAGAGGCGGGGAATCAGATATGGGGAATCGGATGCAGGGAATCAGAGGCGGGGAATCAGAGCTGGGGAATCAGAGGCGGGGAATCAGAGTTGGGGCATCAGAGGTGGGGAATTAGATATAGGGAAACAGAGGCGGGGAATCAGAGGCGGGGAAACAGAGTCGGGGAATCAGATATGGGGAATCAGAGGTGGGGAATCAGAGGCAGGGAATCAGATGTGCGGAATCAGAGATGGGGAATAAGAGGCAGGGAATCAGAATCAGAAGCGGGGAATCAGAGGCCGGGAATCAGAGGCCGGGAATCAGATGCTGGGAATAAGAGGCCGGGAATCAGAGGTGGGGAATCAGATATGGGGAATCAGAGGTGGCGAATCAAAGGCGGTGAATCAGAGATGGGGAATCAGAGGCGGGGAATCAGAGGCAGGGAATCAGATGCGGGGAATCAGAGGCGGGGAATCAGAGCTGGCGAATCAGAGGCTGGGAATCAGAGGTGGGCAATCAGAGGCGGGGAATCAGATATGGGGAATCAGAGGCGGGGAATCAGAGGCGGGGAATCAGAGGCGGGGAATCAGAGGCGGGGAAACAGAGGCGGGGAATCAAATATAGGGAATCAGAGGTGGGGAATCAGAGGTTGTGAATCAGAGATGGGGAATCAAGGCGGGGAAACAGAGGCAGGGAATCAGACGCGGGGAATCAGAGGCGGGGATTCAGAGCTGGGGAATCAGAGGCGGGGTATCAGAGTTGGGGAATCAGAGGCAGGGAATCAGATATGGGGAATCAGAGGCGGGGAATCAGAGGCGGGGAAACAGAGGCGGGGAATCAGATGTGGGGAATCAGATATGGGGAAACAGAGGCGGGGAATCCGAGGCGGGGAAACAGAGGCGGGGAATCAGATATGGGGATTCAGAGGTGGGGAATCAGAGGTTGGGAATCAGAGGCAGGGAATCAGAGGCTTGGAATCAGATGCAGGGAATCAGATGCGGGGCATCAGAGGCGGGGAATCAGAGCTGGGGAATCAGAGGTGGGGAATCAGATTTGGGGAATCAGAGGTGGGGACTTAGATATTGGGAAACAGAGGCGGGGAATCAGAGGCGGGGAAACAGAGGTGGGGAATCAGATATGGGGAATCAGAGGTGGGGAATCAGAGGCAGGGAATCAGATGTGCGGAATCAGAGATAGGGAATCAGAGGCAGGGAATCAGAGGTGGGGAATCAGAGCTGGCGAATCAGATGCGGGGAATCAGAGGCGGGGAATCAGAGCTGGCGAATCAGAGGCTGGGAATCAGAGGTGGGCAATCAGAGGCGGAGAATCAGATATGGGGAATCAGAGGCGGGGAATCAGAGGCGGGGAAACAGAGGCGGGGAATCAAATATAGGGAATCAGAGGTGGGGAATCAGAGGTTGTGAATCAGAGATGGGGAATCAAGGCGGGGAAACAGAGGCAGGGAATCAGACGCGGGGAATCAGAGGCGGGGATTCAGAGCTGGGGAATCAGAGGCGGGGAATCAGAGTTGGGGAATCAGAGGCAGGGAATCAGATATGGGGAATCAGAGGCGGGGAATCAGAGGCGGGGAAACAGAGGCGGGGAATCAGATGTGGGGATTCAGATATGGGGAAACAGAGGCGGGGAATCCGAGGCGGGGAAACAGAGGCGGGGAATCAGATATGGGGAATCAGAGGTGGGGAATCAGAGGTTGGGAATCAGAGGCAGGGAATCAGAGGCTTGGAATCAGATGCAGGGAATCAGATGCGGGGCATCAGAGGCGGGGAATGAGAGCTGGGGAATCAGAGGTGGGGAATCAGATTTGGGGAATCAGAGGTGGGGACTTAGATATTGGGAAACAGAGGCGGGGAATCAGAGGCGGGGAAACAGAGGTGGGGAATCAGATAAGGGGAATCAGAGGTGGGGAATCAGAGGCAGGGAATCAGATGTGCGGAATCAGAGATAGGGAATCAGAGGCAGGGAATCAGAATCAGAAGCAGGGAATCAGAGGCCGGGAATCAGAGGCCGGAATCAGATGATGGGAATCAGAGGCCTGGAATCAGAGGCGGGGAATCAGAGGCAGGGAATCAGATGCGGGGAATCAGAGGCGGGGAATCAGAGCTGGAGAATCAGAGGCGGGGTATTAGAGTTGGGGAATCAGAGGCGGGGAATCAGATATGGGGAAACAGAGGTAGGGAATCAGAGGCGGGGAAACAGAGGCAGGGAATCAGATATGGGGAATCAGAGGCGGGGAATCAGAGGTGGGGAAACATAGGCAGGGAATCGGATGTGCGGAATCAGAGATGGGGAATCAGAGGCCGGGAATCAGAGGTGGTGAATCAGAGATGGGGAATCAGAGGCGGGGAATCAGAGGCAGGGTATCAGACGCGGGGAATCAGAGGTGGGCAATCAGAGGCGGGGAATCAGATATGGGGAATCAGAGGCGGGGAAACAGAGGCGGGGAATCAGATATGGGGAATCAGAGGTGGGGCATCAGAGGTTGTGAATCACAGATGGGGAATCAAAGGCGGGGAATCAGAGGCAGGGAATCAGACGCGGGGAATCAGAAGCGGGGATTCAGAGCTGGGGAATCAGAAGCGGGGAATCAGAGTTGGGGAATCAGAGGCGGGGAATCAGATATGGGGAATCAGAGGCAGGGAATCAGAGGCGGGGAGTAAGAGGCAGGGAATCAGACGCGGGGAATCTGAGGCGGGGAATCAGAGCTGGGGAATCAGAGGTGGGGAATCAGAGTTGGGGAATCAGAGGCAGGGAATTGGATGTGCGGAATCAGAGAGGGGGAATCAGAGGTGGGGAATCAGAAGCGGTGAATCAGAGATGGGGAATCAGAGGCGGGGAATCGGAGGCAGGAAATCAGACACGGGGATTCAGAGGCTGGGAATCAGACGGGGGGAATCAAAGGCGGGGAATCAGAGCTGGGGAATCTGAGGCAGGGAATCAGAGTTGGGGATTCAGAGGCGGGGAATCAGATATGGGGAAACAGAGGCGGGGAATCAGAGGCGGGCAAACAGAGGAGGGGAATTAGATATGGGGAATCAGAGGTAGGGAATCAGAGGTGGTGAATCAGTGATGGGGAATCACAGGCGGGGAATCAGAGGCAGGGAATAGAACGCGGGGAATCAGAGGCAGGGAATCAGAGCTTGGGAATCAGAGGCGGAGAATCATAGTTGGGAATCAGAGGCGGGAATCAGATATGTGGAAACAGAGGCGGGGAATCAGAGGCGGGGAAACAGAGGCGGGGAATCAGATATGGGGAATCGGATGCAGGGAATCAGAGGCGGGGAATCAGAGCTGGGGAATCAGAGGCGGGGAATCAGAGTTGGGGCATCAGAGGTGGGGAATTAGATATAGGGAAACAGAGGCGGGGAATCAGAGGCGGGGAAACAGAGGCGGGGAATCAGATATGGGGAATCAGAGGTGGGGAATCAGAGGCAGGGAATCAGATGTGCAGAATCAGAGATGGGGAATCAGAGGCAGGGAATCAGAAGCGGGGAATCAGAGGCCGGGAATCAGAGGCCGGGAATCAGATGCTGGGAATAAGAGGCCGGGACTCAGAGGAGGGGAATCAGAGTCCTGGAATCAGAGATGGGGATTCAGAGGCGGGGAATGAGATATGGAGAATCAGAGGCGGGGAATCAGAGGCGGGGAAACAGAGTTGGGGAATCAGATATGGGGAATCAGAGGTGGCGAATCAAAGGCGGTGAATCAGAGATGGGGAATCAGAGGCAGGGAATCAGAGGCAGGGAATCAGATGCGGGGAATCAGAGGCGGGGAATCAGAGCTGGCGAATCAGAGGCTGGGAATCAGAGGTGGGCAATCAGAGGCGGGGAATCAGATATGGGGAATCAGAGGCGGGGAATCAGAGGCGGGGAAACAGAGGCGGGGAATCAAATATAGGGAATCAGAGGTGGGGAATCAGAGGTTGTGAATCAGAGATGGGGAATCAAGGCGGGGAATCAGAGGCAGGGAATCAGACGCGGGGAATCAGAGGCGGGGATTCAGAGCTGGGGAATCAGAGGCGGGGAACCAGAGTTGGGGAATCAGAGGCAGGGAATCAGATATGGGGAATCAGAGGCGGGGAATCAGAGGCCGGGAATCAGATATGGGGAAACAGAGGCGGGGAATCCGAGGCGGGGAAACAGAGGCGGGGAATCAGATATGGGGAATCAGAGGTGGGGAATCAGAGGTTGGGAATCAGAGGCAGGGAATCAGAGGCTTGGAATCAGATGCAGGGTATCAGATGCGGGGAATCAGAGGCGGGGAATCAGAGCTGGGGAATCAGAGGTGGGGAATCAGATTTGGGGAATCAGAGGTGGGGACTTTGATATTGGGAAACAGAGGCGGGGAATCAGAGGCGGGGAAACAGAGGCGGGGAATCAGATATGGGGAATCAGAGGTGGGGAATCAGAGGCAGGGAATCAGATGTGCGGAATCAGAGATGGGGAATCAGAGGCAGGGAATCAGAATCAGAAGCAGGGAATCAGAGGCCGGGTATCAGAGGCCGGAATCAGATGCTGGGAATCAGAGGCCTGGAATCAGAGGCGGGGAATCAGAGGCAGGGAATCAGATGCGGGGAATCAGAGGCGGGGAATCAGAGCTGGGGAATCAGAGGCGGGGTATTAGAGTTGGGGAATCAGAGGCGGGGAATCAGATATGGGGAAACAGAGGTGGGGAATCAGAGGCGGGGAAACAGAGGCAGGGAATCAGATATGGGGAATCAGAGGTGGGGCATCAGAGGTTGTGAATCACAGATGGGGAATCAGAGGCGGGGAATCAGAGGCAGGGAACAAGACGCGGGGAATCAGAGGCGGGGATTCAGAGCTGGGGAATCAGAAGCGGGGAATCAGAGTTGGGGAATCAGAGGCGGGGAATCAGATATGGGGAATCAGAGGCAGGGAATCAGAGGCGGGGAATCAGAGGCAGGGAATCAGACGCGGGGAATCTGAGGCGGGGAATCAGAGCTGGGGAATCAGAGGTGGGGAATCAGAGTTGGGGAATCAGAGGCAGGGAATTGGATGTGCGGAATCAGAGAGGGGGAATCAGAGGTGGGGAATCAGAGGCGGTGAATCAGAGATGGGGAATCAGAGGCGGGGAATCAGAGGCAGCAAATCAGACACGGGGATTCAGAGGCTGGGAATCAGACGGGGGGAATCAAAGGCCCGGAATCAGAGCTGGGGAATCTGAGGCAGGGAATCAGAGTTGGGGATTCAGAGGCGGGGAATCAGATATGGGGAAACAGAGGCGGGGAATCAGAGGCGGGCAAACAGAGGCGGGGAATTAGATATGGGGAATCAGAGGTCGGGAATCAGAGGTGGTGAATCAGTGATGGGGAATCACAGGCGGGGAATCAGAGGCAGGGAATAGAACGCGGGAAATCAGAGGCAGGGAATCAGAGCTGGGGAATCAGAGGAGGGGATTCATAGTTGGGAATCAGAGGCGGGAATCAGATATGGGGAAACAGAGGCGGGGAATCAGAGGCGGTGAAACAGAGGCGGGGAATCAGATATGGGGAATCGGATGCAGGGAATCAGAGGCGGGGAATCAGAGCTGGGGAATCAGAGGCGGGGAATCAGAGTTGGGGCATCAGAGGTGGGGAATTAGATATAGGGAAACAGAGGCGGGGAATCAGAGGCGGGGAAACAGAGTCGGGGAATCAGATATGGGGAATCAGAGGTGGGGAATCAGAGGCAGGGAATCAGATGTGCGGAATCAGAGATGGGGAATAAGAGGCAGGGAATCAGAATCAGAAGCGGGGAATCAGAGGCCGGGAATCAGAGGCCGGGAATCAGATGCTGGGAATAAGAGGCCGGGAATCAGAGGTGGGGAATCAGATATGGGGAATCAGAGGTGGCGAATCAAAGGCGGTGAATCAGAGATGGGGAATCAGAGGCGGGGAATCAGAGGCAGGGAATCAGATGCGGGGAATCAGAGGCGGGGAATCAGAGCTGGCGAATCAGAGGCTGGGAATCAGAGGTGGGCAATCAGAGGCGGGGAATCAGATATGGGGAATCAGAGGCGGGGAATCAGAGGCGGGGAATCAGAGGCGGGGAATCAGAGGCGGGGAAACAGAGGCGGGGAATCAAATATAGGGAATCAGAGGTGGGGAATCAGAGGTTGTGAATCAGAGATGGGGAATCAAGGCGGGGAAACAGAGGCAGGGAATCAGACGCGGGGAATCAGAGGCGGGGATTCAGAGCTGGGGAATCAGAGGCGGGGAATCAGAGTTGGGGAATCAGAGGCAGGGAATCAGATATGGGGAATCAGAGGCGGGGAATCAGAGGCGGGGAAACAGAGGCGGGGAATCAGATGTGGGGAATCAGATATGGGGAAACAGAGGCGGGGAATCCGAGGCGGGGAAACAGAGGCGGGGAATCAGATATGGGGATTCAGAGGTGGGGAATCAGAGGTTGGGAATCAGAGGCAGGGAATCAGAGGCTTGGAATCAGATGCAGGGAATCAGATGCGGGGCATCAGAGGCGGGGAATCAGAGCTGGGGAATCAGAGGTGGGGAATCAGATTTGGGGAATCAGAGGTGGGGACTTAGATATTGGGAAACAGAGGCGGGGAATCAGAGGCGGGGAAACAGAGGTGGGGAATCAGATATGGGGAATCAGAGGTGGGGAATCAGAGGCAGGGAATCAGATGTGCGGAATCAGAGATAGGGAATCAGAGGCAGGGAATCAGAGGCCGGGAATCAGAGGCCGGAATCAGATGATGGGAATCAGAGGCCTGGAATCAGAGGCGGGGAATCAGAGGCAGGGAATCAGATGCGGGGAATCAGAGGCGGGGAATCATAGCTGGGGAATCAGAGGCGGGGTATTAGAGTTGGGGAATCAGAGGCGGGGAATCAGATATGGGGAAACAGAGGTAGGGAATCAGAGGCGGGGAAACAGAGGCAGGGAATCAGATATGGGGAATCAGAGGCGGGGAATCAGAGGTGGGGAAACATAGGCAGGGAATCGGATGTGCGGAATCAGAGATGGGGAATCAGAGGCCGGGAATCAGAGGTGGTGAATCAGAGATGGGGAATCAGAGGCGGGGAATCAGAGGCAGGGTATCAGACGCGGGGAATCAGAGGTGGGCAATCAGAGGCGGGGAATCAGATATGGGGAATCAGAGGCGGGGAAACAGAGGCGGGGAATCAGATATGGGGAATCAGAGGTGGGGCATCAGAGGTTGTGAATCACAGATGCCGAATCAGAGGCGGGGAATCAGAGGCAGGGAATCAGACGCGGGGAATCAGAGGCGGGGATTCAGAGCTGGGGAATCAGAAGCGGGGAATCAGAGTTGGGGAATCAGAGGCGGGGAATCAGATATGGGGAATCAGAGGCAGGGAATCAGAGGCGGGGAATAAGAGGCAGGGAATCAGACGCGGGGAATCTGAGGCGGGGAATCAGAGCTGGGGAATCAGAGGTGGGGAATCAGAGTTGGGGAATAAGAGGCAGGGAATTGGATGTGCGGAATCAGAGATGGGGAATCAGAGGTGGGGAATCAGAGGCGGTGAATCAGAGATGGGGAATCAGAGGCTGGGAATCAGAGGCAGGAAATCAGACACGGGGATTCAGAGGCTGGGAATCAGACGGGGGGAATCAAAGGCGGGGAATCAGAGCTGGGGAATCTGAGGCAGGGAATCAGAGTTGGGGATTCAGAGGCGGGGAATCAGATATGGGGAAACAAAGGCGGGGAATCAGAGGCGGGCAAACAGAGGCGGGGAATTAGATATGGGGAATCAGAGGTAGGGAATCAGAGGTGGTGAATCAGTGATGGGGAATCACAGGCGGGGAATCAGAGGCAGGGAATAGAACGCGGGGAATCAGAGGCAGGGAATCAGAGCTGGGGAATCAGAGGCGGAGAATCATAGTTGGGAATCAGAGGCGGGAATCAGATATGGGGAAACAGAGGCGGGGAATCAGAGGCGGGGAAACAGAGGCGGGGAATCAGATATGGGGAATCGGATGCAGGGAATCAGAGGCGGGGAATCAGAGCTGGGGAATCAGAGGTGGGGAATCAGAGTTGGGGCATCAGAGGTGGGGAATTAGATATAGGGAAACAGAGGCGGGGAATCAGAGGCGGGGAAACAGAGGCGGGGAATCAGATATGGGGAATCAGAGGTGGGGAATCAGAGGCAGGGAATCAGATGTACGGAATCAGAGATGTGGAATCAGAGGCAGGGAATCAGAAGCGGGGAATCAGAGGCCGGGAATCAGAGGCCGGGAATCAGATGCTGGGAATAAGAGGCCGGGAATCAGAGGAGGGGAATCAGAGTCCGGGAATCAGAGATGGGGATTCAGAGGCGGGGAATGAGATATGGAGAATCAGAGGCGGGGAATCAGAGGCGGGGAAACAGAGTTGGGGAATCAGATATGGGGAATCAGAGGTGGCGAATCAAAGGCGGTGAATCAGATATGGGGAATCAGAGGCGGGGAATCAGAGGCGGGGAAACAGAGGCGGGGAATCAAATATAGGGAATCAGAGGTGGGGAATCAGAGGTTGTGAATCAGAGATGGGGAATCAAGGCGGGGAATCAGAGGCAGGGAATCAGACGCGGGGAATCAGAGGCGGGGATTCAGAGCTGGGGAATCAGAGGCGGGGAATCAGAGTTGGGGAATCAGAGGCAGGGAATCAGATATGGGGAATCAGAGGCGGGGAATCAGAGGCCGGGAATCAGATATGGGGAAACAGAGGCGGGGAATCCGAGGCGGGGAAACAGAGGCGGGGAATCAGATATGGGGAATCAGAGGTGGGGAATCAGAGGTTGGGAATCAGAGGCAGGGAATCAGAGGCTTGGAATCAGATGCAGGGTATCAGATGCGGGGAATCAGAGGCTGGGAATCAGAGCTGGGGAATCAGAGGTGGGGAATCAGATTTGGGGAATCACAGGTGGGGACTTTGATATTGGGAAACAGAGGCGGGGAATCAGAGGCGGGGAAACAGAGGCGGGGAATCAGATATGGGGAATCAGAGGTGGGCAATCAGAGGCAGGGAATCAGATGTGCGGAATCAGAGATGGGGAATCAGAGGCAGGGAATCAGAATCAGAAGCAGGGAATCAGAGGCCGGGAATCAGAGGCCGGAATCAGATGCTGGGAATCAGAGGCCTGGAATCAGAGGCGGGGAATCAGAGGCAGGGAATCAGATGCGGGGAATCAGAGGCGGGGAATCAGAGCTGGGGAATCAGAGGCGGGGTATTAGAGTTGGGGAATCAGAGGCGGGGAATCAGATATGGGGAAACAGAGGTGGGGAATAAGAGGCGGGGAAACAGAGGCAGGGAATCAGATATGGGGAATCAGAGGTGGGGCATCAGAGGTTGTGAATCACAGATGGGGAATCAGAGGCGGAGAATCAGAGGCAGGGAATAAGACGCGGGGAATCAGAGGCGGGGATTCAGAGCTGGGGAATCAGAAGCGGGGAATCAGAGTTGGGGAATCAGAGGCGGGGAATCAGATATGGGGAATCAGAGGCAGGGAATCAGAGGCGGGGAATCAGAGGCAGGGAATCAGATGCGGGGAATCTGAGGCGGGGAATCAGAGCTGGGGAATCAGAGGTGGGGAATCAGAGTTGGGGAATCAGAGGCAGGGAATTGGATGTGCGGAATCAGAGAGGGGGAATCAGAGGTGGGGAATCAGAGGCGGTGAATCAGAGATGGGGAATCAGAGGCGGGGAATCAGAGGCAGGAAATCAGACACGGGGATTCAGAGGCTGGGAATCAGACGGGGGGAATCAAAGGCGGGGAATCAGAGCTGGGGAATCTGAGGCAGGGAATCAGAGTTGGGGATTCAGAGGCGGGGAATCAGATTTGGGGAAACAGAGGCGGGGAATCAGAGGCGGGCAAACAGAGGCGGGGAATTAGATATGGGGAATCAGAGGTAGGGAATCAGAGGTGGTGAATCAGTGATGGGGAATCACAGGCGGGGAATCAGAGGCAGGGAATAGAACGCGGGGAATCAGAGGCAGGGAATCAGAGCTGGGGAATCAGAGGAGGGGATTCATAGTTGGGAATCAGAGGCGGGAATCAGATATGGGGAAACAGAGGCGGGGAATCAGAGGCGGTGAAACAGATGCGGGGAATCAGATATGGGGAATCGGATGCAGGGAATCAGAGGCGGGGAATCAGAGCTGGGGAATCAGAGGCGGGGAATCAGAGTTGGGGCATCAGAGGTGGGGAATTAGATATAGGGAAACAGAGGCGGGGAATCAGAGGCGGGGAAACAGAGGCGGGGAATCAGATATGGGGAATCAGAGGTGGGGAATCAGAGGCAGGGAATCAGATGTGCGGAATCAGAGATGGGGAATAAGAGGCAGGGAATCAGAACCAGAAGCGGGGAATCAGAGGCCGGGAATCAGAGGCCGGGAATCAGATGCTGGGAATAAGAGGCCGGGAATCAGAGGTGGGGAATCAGATATGGGGAATCAGAGGTGGCGAATCAAAGGCGGTGAATCGGAGATGGGGAATCAGAGGCGGGGAATCAGAGGCAGGGAATCAGATGCGGGGAATCAGAGGCGGGGAATCAGAGCTGGCGAATCAGAGGCTGGGAATCAGAGGTGGGCAATCAGAGGCGGGGAATCAGATATGGGGAATCAGAGGCGGGGAATCAGAGGCGGGGAAACAGAGGCGGGGAATAAAATATAGGGAATCAGAGGTGGGGAATCAGAGGTTGTGAATCAGAGATGGGGAATCAAGGCGGGGAATCAGAGGCAGGGAATCAAACGCGGGGAATCAGAGGCGGGGATTCAGAGCTGGGGAATCAGAGGCGGGGAATCAGAGTTGGGGAATCAGAGGCAGGGAATCAGATATGGGGAATCAGAGGCGGGGAATCAGAGGCGGGGAAACAGAGGCGGGGAATCAGATGTGGGGAATCAGAGGTGGGGAATCAGGGGCAGGGAATCAGTGGCAGGGAATCAGACGCGGGGAATCAGAGGCGGGGAATCAAAGGCAGGGAATCAGACACGGGGAATCAGAGGCGGGGAATCAGAGATGGGGAATCAGAGGCGGGGAATCAGAGGCAGGGAATCGTATGCCGGGAATCAGAGTCGGGGAATCAGAGCTGGGGAATCAGAGGCGGGGAATCAGAGTTGGGGAATCAGAGGCGGGGAATCAGATATGGGGAAATAGAGGCGGGGAATCAGATATGGGGAATCAGAGGTGTGGAATCAGAGGTTGGGAATCAGAGGCAGGGAATCAGAGTCGGGGAAACTGAGGCGGGGAATCAGATATGGGGAATCAGAGGTGGCGAATCAAAGGCGGTGAAACAGAGATGGGGAATCAGGGCAGGGAATCAGAGGCAGGGAATCAAACACGGGGAATCAGAGCTGGGGAATCAGAGGCGGGGAATCAGAGTTGGGAATCAGAGGCGGGGAATCAGAGGCGGGGAAACAGAGGCGGGAATCAGATATGGGGAATCAGAGGTGGGGAATCCGAGGTTGGGAATCAGAGGCAGGGAATCAGAGGCGGAAAATCAGAGGCGGGGAATCAGAGGAAGGGAATCAGATGTGCGGAATCGGAGATGGGGAATCAGAGGCAGGGAATCAGAGGCGGGGAATCAGAGGCGGGGAATCAGAGGCCGGGAATCAGATATGGGGAAACAGAGGCGGGGAATCCGAGGCGGGGAAACAGAGGCGGGGAATCAGATATGGGGAATCAGAGGTGGGGAATCAGAGGTTGGGAATCAGAGGCAGGGAATCAGAGGCTTGGAATCAGATGCAGGGAATCAGATGCGGGGAATCAGAGGCGGGGAATCAGAGCTGGGGAATCAGAGGTGGGGAATCAGATTTGGGGAATCAGAGGCGGGGACTTAGATATTGGGAAACAGAGGCGGGGAATCAGAGGCGGGGAAACCCAGGCGGGGAATCAGATATGGGGAATCAGAGGTGGGGAATCAGAGGCAAGGAATCAGATGTGCGGAATCAGAGATGGGGAATCAGAGGCAGGGAATCAGAATCAGAAGCAGGGAATCAGAGGCCGGGAA
Source organism: Narcine bancroftii (assembly GCF_036971445.1). Lineage (NCBI taxonomy): Eukaryota > Metazoa > Chordata > Chondrichthyes > Torpediniformes > Narcinidae > Narcine > Narcine bancroftii. The sequence goes on from NW_027211883.1 coordinate 4,208,196, forward strand.
TCAGAGGCCGGAATCAGATGCTGGGAATCAGAGGCCTGGAATCAGAGGCGGGGAATCAGAGGCAGGGAATCAGATGCGGGGAATCAGAGGTGGGGAATCAGAGCTGGGGAATCAGAGGCGGGGTATTAGAGTTGGGGAATCAGAGGCGGGGAATCAGATATGGGGAAACAGAGGTGGGGAATCAGACGCGGGGAAACAGAGGCAGGGAATCAGATATGGGGAATCAGAGGCGGGGAATCAGAGGTGGGGAATCATAGGCAGGGAATCGGATGTGCGGAATCAGAGATGGGGAATCAGAGGCTGGGAATCAGAGGTGGTGAATCAGAGATGGGGAATCAGAGGCGGGGAATCAGAGGCAGGGAATCAGACGCGGGGAATCAGAGGTGGGCAATCAGAGGCGGGGAATCAGATATGGGGAATCAGAGGCGGGGAATCAGAGGCGGGGAAACAGAGGCGGGGAATCAGATATGGGGAATCAGAGTTGGGGCATCAGAGGTTGTGAATCACAGATGGGGAATCAGAGGCGGGGAATCAGAGGCAGGGAATCAGACGCGGGGAATCAGAGGCGGGGATTCAGAGGCGGGGAAACAGATATGGGGAATCAGAGGCAGGGAATCAGAGGCGGGAAAACAGAGGCGGGGAATCAGATATGGGGAATCAGAGGCGGGGAATCAGAGGCAGGGAATCAGACACGGGGAATCAGAGGCGGGGAAACAGATATGGGGAATCAGAGGCAGGGAATCAGAGGCGGGAAAACAGAGGCGGGGAATCAGAGGTGGGGAAACAGAGGCGGGGAATTAGATATGGGGAATCAGAGGTGGGGAATCCGAGGTTGGGAATCAGAGGCAGGGAATCAGAGGCGGAAAATCAGAGGCGGGGAATCAGAGGAAGGGAATCAGATGTGCGGAATCGGAGATGGGGAATCAGAGGCAGGGAATCAGAGGCGGGGAATCAGAGGCGGGGAAACAGATATGGGGAATCAGAGGCAGGGAATCAGAGGCGGGAAAACAGAGGCGGGGAATCAGATATGGGGAATCAGAGGCGGGGAATCAGAGGCAGGGAATCAGACACGGGGAATCAGAGGCGGGGAATCAGAGATGGGGAATCAGAGGCGGGGAATCAGAGGCGGGAAATCAGAGCTGGGGAATCAGAGGCGGGGAATCAGAGTTGGGGAATCAGAGGCGGCGAAGCAGATATGGGGAAATAGAGGTGGGGAATCAGGTATGGGGAATCAGAGGCGGGGAATCAGATATGGGGAATCAGAGGCTGGGAATCAGAGGGGGGGAAACAGAGGCGGGGAATAAGATATGGGGAATCAGAGGTGGGGAATCAGGGGCGGGGAATCAGTGGCAGGGAATCAGAGGCGGGGAATCAGAGGCGGGGAATCAAAGGAAGGGAATCAGACACGGGGAATCAGAGGTGGGGAATCAGAGATGGGGAATCAGAGGCGGGGAATCACAGGCAGGGAATCAGACGCGGGGAATCAGAGGCGGGGAATCAGAGCTGGGGAATCAGAGGTGGGGAATCAGAGTCGGGGAATCATAGGCAGGGAATCGGTTGTGCGGAATCAGAGATGGGGAATCAGATGTGGGGAATCAGAGGCAGTGAATCAGAGGCGGGGAAACAGAGGCGGCGAATCAAATATAGGGAATCAGAGGTGGGGAATCAGAGGTTGTGAATCAGAGATGGGGAATCAAGGCGGGGAATCAGAGGCAGGGAATCAGACGCGGGGAATCAGAGGCGGGGATTCAGAGCTGGGGAATCAGAGGCGGTGAATCAGAGTTGGGGAATCAGAGGCAGGGAATCAGATATGGGGAATCAGAGGTGGGGAATCAGAGGCGGGGAAACAGAGGCGGGGAATCAGATATGGGGAATCAGAATTGGGGAATCAGGGGCAGGGAATCAGTGGCAGGGAATCAGAGGCGGGGAATCAGAGGCGAGGAATCAGAGGCAGGGAATCAGACACGGGGAATCAGAGGCGGGGAATCAGAGATGGGGAATCAGAGGCGGGGAATCAGAGGCAGGGAATCGGACTCCGGGAATCAGAGTCGGGGAATCAGAGCTGGGGAATCAGAGGCGGGGAATCAGAGTTGGGGAATCAGAGGCGGGGAATCAGATATGGGGAAATAGAGGCGGGGAATCAGATATGGGGAATCAGAGGTGTGGAATCAGAGGTTGGGAATCAGAGGCAGGGAATCAGAGTCGGGGAAACAGAGGCGGGTAATCAGATATGGGGAATCAGAGGTGGCGAATCAAAGGCGGTGAAACAGAGATGGGGAATCAGGGCAGGGAATCAGAGGCAGGGAATCAAACACGGGGAATCAGAGCTGGGGAATCAGAGGCGGGGAATCAGAGTTGGGAATCAGAGGCGGGGAATCAGAGGTGGGGAAACAGAGGCGGGGAATTAGATATGGGGAATCAGAGGTGGGGAATCCGAGGTTGGGAATCAGAGGCAGGGAATCAGAGGCGGAAAATCAGAGGCGGGGAATCAGAGGAAGGGAATCAGATGTGCGGAATCGGAGATGGGGAATCAGAGGCAGGGAATCAGAGGCGGGGAATCAGAGGCGGGGAATCAGAGGCCGGGAATCAGATATGGGGAAACAGAGGCGGGGAATCAGATATGGGGAATCAGAGGTGGGGAATCAGATATGGGGAATCAGAGGCGGGGAATCAGAGGCGGGGAAACAGAGGCGGGGAATCAGATGTGGGGAATCAGAGGTGGGGAATCAGGGGCAGGGAATCAGTGGCAGGGAATCAGAGGCGGGGAATCAGAGGCGGGGAATCAAAGGCAGGGAATCAGACACGGGGAATCAGAGGCGGGGAATCAGAGATGGGGAATCAGAGGCGGGGAATCAGAGGCAGGGAATCGTATGCCGGGAATCAGAGTCGGGGAATCAGAGCTGGGGAATCAGAGGCGGGGAATCAGAGTTGGGGAATCAGAGGCGGGGAATCAGATATGGGGAAATAGAGGCGGGGAATCAGATATGGGGAATCAGAGGTGTGGAATCAGAGGTTGGGAATCAGAGGCAGGGAATCAGAGTCGGGGAAACTGAGGCGGGGAATCAGATATGGGGAATCAGAGGTGGCGAATCAAAGGCGGTGAAACAGAGATGGGGAATCAGGGCAGGGAATCAGAGGCAGGGAATCAAACACGGGGAATCAGAGCTGGGGAATCAGAGGCGGGGAATCAGAGTTGGGAATCAGAGGCGGGGAATCAGAGGCGGGGAAACAGAGGCGGGAATCAGATATGGGGAATCAGAGGTGGGGAATCCGAGGTTGGGAATCAGAGGCAGGGAATCAGAGGCGGAAAATCAGAGGCGGGGAATCAGAGGAAGGGAATCAGATGTGCGGAATCGGAGATGGGGAATCAGAGGCAGGGAATCAGAGGCGGGGAATCAGAGGCGGGGAATCAGAGGCCGGGAATCAGATATGGGGAAACAGAGGCGGGGAATCCGAGGCGGGGAAACAGGCGGGGAATCAGATATGGGGAATCAGAGGTGGGGAATCAGAGGTTGGGAATCAGAGGCAGGGAATCAGAGGCTTGGAATCAGATGCAGGGAATCAGATGCGGGGAATCAGAGGCGGGGAATCAGAGCTGGGGAATCAGAGGTGGGGAATCAGATTTGGGGAATCAGAGGCGGGGACTTAGATATTGGGAAACAGAGGCGGGGAATCAGAGGCGGGGAAACCCAGGCGGGGAATCAGATATGGGGAATCAGAGGTGGGGAATCAGAGGCAAGGAATCAGATGTGCGGAATCAGAGATGGGGAATCAGAGGCAGGGAATCAGAATCAGAAGCAGGGAATCAGAGGCCGGGAATCAGAGGCCGGAATCAGATGCTGGGAATCAGAGGCCTGGAATCAGAGGCGGGGAATCAGAGGCAGGGAATCAGATGCGGGGAATCAGAGGTGGGGAATCAGAGCTGGGGAATCAGAGGCGGGGTATTAGAGTTGGGGAATCAGAGGCGGGGAATCAGATATGGGGAAACAGAGGTGGGGAATCAGACGCGGGGAAACAGAGGCAGGGAATCAGATATGGGGAATCAGAGGCGGGGAATCAGAGGTGGGGAATCATAGGCAGGGAATCGGATGTGCGGAATCAGAGATGGGGAATCAGAGGCTGGGAATCAGAGGTGGTGAATCAGAGATGGGGAATCAGAGGCGGGGAATCAGAGGCAGGGAATCAGACGCGGGGAATCAGAGGTGGGCAATCAGAGGCGGGGAATCAGATATGGGGAATCAGAGGCGGGGAATCAGAGGCGGGGAAACAGAGGCGGGGAATCAGATATGGGGAATCAGAGGTGGGGCATAAGAGGTTGTGAATCACAGATGGGGAATCAGAGGCGGGGAATCAGAGGCAGGGAATCAGACGCGGGGAATCAGAGGCGGGGATTCAGAGGCGGGGAAACAGATATGGGGAATCAGAGGCAGGGAATCAGAGGCGGGAAAACAGAGGCGGGGAATCAGATATGGGGAATCAGAGGCGGGGAATCAGAGGCAGGGAATCAGACACGGGGAATCAGAGGCGGGGAAACAGATATGGGGAATCAGAGGCAGGGAATCAGAGGCGGGAAAACAGAGGCGGGGAATCAGATATGGGGAATCAGAGGCGGGGAATCAGAGGCAGGGAATCAGACACGGGGAATCAGAGGCGGGGAATCAGAGATGGGGAATCAGAGGCGGGGAATCAGAGGCGGGAAATCAGAGCTGGGGAATCAGAGGCGGGGAATCAGAGTTGGGGAATCAGAGGCGGCGAAGCAGATATGGGGAAATAGAGGTGGGGAATCAGGTATGGGGAATCAGAGGCGGGGAATCAGATATGGGGAATCAGAGGCTGGGAATCAGAGGGGGGGAAACAGAGGCGGGGAATAAGATATGGGGAATCAGAGGTGGGGAATCAGGGGCGGGGAATCAGTGGCAGGGAATCAGAGGCGGGGAATCAGAGGCGGGGAATCAAAGGAAGGGAATCAGACACGGGGAATCAGAGGTGGGGAATCAGAGATGGGGAATCAGAGGCGGGGAATCACAGGCAGGGAATCAGACGCGGGGAATCAGAGGCGGGGAATCAGAGCTGGGGAATCAGAGGTGGGGAATCAGAGTCGGGGAATCATAGGCAGGGAATCGGTTGTGCGGAATCAGAGATGGGGAATCAGATGTGGGGAATCAGAGGCAGTGAATCAGAGGCGGGGAAACAGAGGCGGGGAATCAAATATAGGGAATCAGAGGTGGGGAATCAGAGGTTGTGAATCAGAGATGGGGAATCAAGGCGGGGAATCAGAGGCAGGGAATCAGACGCGGGGAATCAGAGGCGGGGATTCAGAGCTGGGGAATCAGAGGCGGTGAATCAGAGTTGGGGAATCAGAGGCAGGGAATCAGATATGGGGAATCAGAGGTGGGGAATCAGAGGCGGGGAAACAGAGGCGGGGAATCAGATATGGGGAATCAGAATTGGGGAATCAGGGGCAGGGAATCAGTGGCAGGGAATCAGAGGCGGGGAATCAGAGGCGGGGAATAAGAGGCAGGGAATCAGACACGGGGAATCAGAGGCGGGGAATCAGAGATGGGGAATCAGAGGCGGGGAATCAGAGGCAGGGAATCGGACTCCGGGAATCAGAGTCGGGGAATCAGAGCTGGGGAATCAGAGGCGGGGAATCAGAGTTGGGGAATCAGAGGCGGGGAATCAGATATGGGGAAATAGAGGCGGGGAATCAGATATGGGGAATCAGAGGTGTGGAATCAGAGGTTGGGAATCAGAGGCAGGGAATCAGAGTCGGGGAAACAGAGGCGGGTAATCAGATATGGGGAATCAGAGGTGGCGAATCAAAGGCGGAGAAACAGAGATGGGGAATCAGGGCAGGGAATCAGAGGCAGGGAATCAAACACGGGGAATCAGAGCTGGGGAATCAGAGGCGGGGAATCAGAGTTGGGAATCAGAGGCGGGGAATCAGAGGTGGGGAAACAGAGGCGGGGAATCAGATATGGGGAATCAGAGGTGGGGAATCCGAGGTTGGGAATCAGAGGCAGGGAATCAGAGGCGGAAAATCAGAGGCGGGGAATCAGAGGAAGGGAATCAGATGTGCGGAATCGGAGATGGGGAATCAGAGGCAGGGAATCAGAGGCGGGGAATCAGAGGCGGGGAATCAGAGGCCGGGAATCAGATATGGGGAAACAGAGGCGGGGAATCCGAGGCGGGGAAACAGAGGCGGGGAATCAGATATGGGGAATCAGAGGTGGGGAATCAGAGGTTGGGAATCAGAGGCAGGGAATCAGAGGCTTGGAATCAGATGCAGGGAATCAGATGCGGGGAATCAGAGGCGGGGAATCAGAACTGGGGAATCAGAGGTGGGGAATCAGATTTGGGGAATCAGAGGCGGGGACTTAGATATTGGGAAACAGAGGCGGGGAATCAGAGGCGGGGAAACCCAGGCGGGGAATCAGATATGGGGAATCAGAAGTGGGGAATCAGAGGCAAGGAATCAGATGTGCGGAATCAGAGATGGGGAATCAGAGGCAGGGAATCAGAATCAGAAGCAGGGAATCAGAGGCCGGGAATTAGAGGCCGGAATCAGATGCTGGGAATCAGAGGCCTGGAATCAGAGGCGGGGAATCAGAGGCAGGGAATCAGATGCGGGGAATGAGAGGAGGGGAATCAGAGCTGGGGAATCAGAGGCGGGGTATTAGAGTTGGGGAATCAGATATGGGGAATCAGATATGGGGAAACAGAGGTGGGGAATCAGAGGCGGGGAAGCAGAGGCAGGGAATCAGATATGGGGAATCAGAGGCGGGGAATCAGAGGTGGGGAATCATAGGCAGGGAATCGGATGTGCGGAATCAGAGATGGGGAATCAGAGGCTGGGAATCAGAGGTGGTGAATCAGAGATGGGGAATCAGAGGCGGGGAATCAGAGGCGGGGAATCAGACGCGGGGAATCAGAGGTGGGCAATCAGAGGCGGGGAATCAGATATGGGGAATCAGAGGCGGGGAATCAGAGGCGGGGAAACAGAGGCGGGGAATCAGATATGGGGAATCAGAGGTGGGGCATCAGAGGTTGTGAATCACAGATGGGGAATCAGAGGCGGGGAATCAGAGGCAGGGAATCAGACGCGGGGAATCAGAGGCGGGGATTCAGAGCTGGGGAATCAGAGGCGGGGAATCAGAGTTGGGGAATCAGAGGCGGGGAATCAGATATGGGGAATCAGAGGCAGGGAATCAGAGGCGGGAAAACAGAGACGGGGAATCAGATATGGGGAATCAGAGGCGGGGAATCAGAGGCCAGGAATCAGACACGGGGAATCAGAGGCGGGGAATCAGAGATGGGGAATCAGAGGCGGGGAATCAGAGGCAGGGAATCGGATGCCGGGAATCAGAGGCGGGAAATCAGAGCTGGGGAATCAGAGGCGGGGAATCAGAGTTGGGGAATCAGAGGCGGCGAAGCAGATATGGGGAAATAGAGGCGGGGAATCAGATATGGGGAATCAGAGGCGGGGAATCAGATATGGGGAATCAGAGGCTGGGAATCAGAGGGGGGGGAAACAGAGGCGGGGAATAAGATATGGGGAATCAGAGGTGGGGAATCAGGGGCGGGGAATCAGTGGCAGGGAATCAGAGGCGGGGAATCAGAGGCGGGGAATCAAAGGAAGGGAATCAGACACGGAGAATCAGAGGTGGGTAATCAGAGATGGGGAATCAGAGGCGGGGAATCACAGGCAGGGAATCAGACGCGGGGAATCAGAGGCGGGGAATCAGAGCTGGGGAATCAGAGGTGGGGAATCAGAGTCGGGGAATCAGAGGCAGGGAATCGGTTGTGCGGAATCAGAGATGGGGAATCAGATGTGGGGAATCAGAGGCAGTGAATCAGAGATGGGGAATCAGAGGCGGGGAATCAGAGGCAGGAAATCAGACAGGGATTCAGAGGCTGGGAATCAGACGGGGGGAATCAAAGGCGGGGAATCAGAGCTGGTGAATCAGAGGCAGGGAATCAGAGTTGGGGATTCAGAGGCGGGGAATCAGATATGGGGAAACAGAGGCGGGGAATGAGAGGCGGGCAAGCAGAGGCCGGGAATTAGATATGGGGAATCAGAGGTGGGAAATCAGAGGTGGTGAATCAGAGATGGGTAATCACAGGTGGGGAATCAGAGGCAGCGAATAGAACGCGGGGAATCAGAGGCAGGGAATCAGAGCTGGGGAATCAGAGGCGGGGAATCAGATATGGGGAAAGAGAGGCGGGGAATCAGAGGCGGGGAAACAGAGGCGGGGAATCAGACATGGAGAATCGGATGCGGGGAATCAGAGGCGGGGAATCAGAGCTGGGGAATCAGAGGTGGGGAATCAGAGTTGGGGCATCAGAGGTGGGGAATTAGATATGGGGAAACAGAGGCGGGGAATCAGAGGCGGGGAAACAGAGGCGGGGAATCAGATATGGGGAATCAGAGGTGGGGAATCAGAGGCAGGGAATCAGATGTGCGGAATCAGAGATGAGGAATCAGAGGCAGGGAATCAGAATCAGAAGCGGGGAATCAGAGGCCGGGAATCAGAGGCCGGGAATCAGATGCTGGGAATAAGAGGCCGGGAATCAGAGGTGGGGAATCAGAGTCTGGGAATCAGAGATGGGGATTCAGAGGCGGGGAATGAGATATGGAGAATCAGAGGCGGGGAATCAGAGGCGGGGAAACAGAGGTGGGGAATCAGATATGGGGAAATAGAGGCGGGGAATCAGATATGGGGAATCAGAGGTGTGGAATCAGAGGTTGGGAATCAGAGTTGGGAATCAGAGGCGGTGAATCAGAGGCAGGGAAACAGAGGCGGGGAATCAGATATGGGGAATCAGAGGTGGGGAATCCGAGGTTGGGAATCAGTGGCAGGGAATCAGAGGCGGGGAATCAGAGGCGGGGAATCAGAGGAAGGGAATCAGATGTGCGGAATCGGAGATGGGGAATCAGAGGCAGGGAATCAGAGGCGGGGAATCAGAGGCGGGGATCAGAGGCCGGGAATCAGAGTTGGGGAATCAGAGGCGGGGAATCAGATATGGGGAAATAGAGGCGGGGAATCAGATATGGGGAATCAGAGGTGTGGAATCAGAGGTTGGGAATCAGAGGCAGGGAATCAGAGTCGGGGAAACAGAGGCGGGTAATCAGATATGGGGAATCAGAGGTGGCGAATCAAAGGCGGAGAAACAGAGATGGGGAATCAGGGCAGGGAATCAGAGGCAGGGAATCAAACACGGGGAATCAGAGCTGGGGAATCAGAGGCGGGGAATCAGAGTTGGGAATCAGAGGCGGGGAATCAGAGGTGGGGAAACAGAGGCGGGGAATCAGATATGGGGAATCAGAGGTGGGGAATCCGAGGTTGGGAATCAGAGGCAGGGAATCAGAGGCGGAAAATCAGAGGCGGGGAATCAGAGGAAGGGAATCAGATGTGCGGAATCGGAGATGGGGAATCAGAGGCAGGGAATCAGAGGCGGGGAATCAGAGGCGGGGAATCAGAGGCCGGGAATCAGATATGGGGAAACAGAGGCGGGGAATCCGAGGCGGGGAAACAGAGTCGGGGAATCAGATATGGGGAATCAGAGGTGGGGAATCAGAGGTTGGGAATCAGAGGCAGGGAATCAGAGGCTTGGAATCAGATGCAGGGAATCAGATGCGGGGAATCAGAGGCGGGGAATCAGAACTGGGGAATCAGAGGTGGGGAATCAGATTTGGGGAATCAGAGGCGGGGACTTAGATATTGGGAAACAGAGGCGGGGAATCAGAGGCGGGGAAACCCAGGCGGGGAATCAGATATGGGGAATCAGAAGTGGGGAATCAGAGGCAAGGAATCAGATGTGCGGAATCAGAGATGGGGAATCAGAGGCAGGGAATCAGAATCAGAAGCAGGGAATCAGAGGCCGGGAATTAGAGGCCGGAATCAGATGCTGGGAATCAGAGGCCTGGAATCAGAGGCGGGGAATCAGAGGCAGGGAATCAGATGCGGGGAATGAGAGGAGGGGAATCAGAGCTGGGGAATCAGAGGCGGGGTATTAGAGTTGGGGAATCAGATATGGGGAATCAGATATGGGGAAACAGAGGTGGGGAATCAGAGGCGGGGAAGCAGAGGCAGGGAATCAGATATGGGGAATCAGAGGCGGGGAATCAGAGGTGGGGAATCATAGGCAGGGAATCGGATGTGCGGAATCAGAGATGGGGAATCAGAGGCTGGGAATCAGAGGTGGTGAATCAGAGATGGGGAATCAGAGGCGGGGAATCAGAGGCGGGGAATCAGACGCGGGGAATCAGAGGTGGGCAATCAGAGGCGGGGAATCAGATATGGGGAATCAGAGGCGGGGAATCAGAGGCGGGGAAACAGAGGCGGGGAATCAGATATGGGGAATCAGAGGTGGGGCATCAGAGGTTGTGAATCACAGATGGGGAATCAGAGGCGGGGAATCAGAGGCAGGGAATCAGACGCGGGGAATCAGAGGCGGGGATTCAGAGCTGGGGAATCAGAGGCGGGGAATCAGAGTTGGGGAATCAGAGGCGGGGAATCAGATATGGGGAATCAGAGGCAGGGAATCAGAGGCGGGAAAACAGAGGCGGGGAATCAGATATGGGGAATCAGAGGCGGGGAATCAGAGGCCAGGAATCAGACACGGGGAATCAGAGGCGGGGAATCAGAGATGGGGAATCAGAGGCGGGGAATCAGAGGCAGGGAATCGGATGCCGGGAATCAGAGGCGGGAAATCAGAGCTGGGGAATCAGAGGCGGGGAATCAGAGTTGGGGAATCAGAGGCGGCGAAGCAGATATGGGGAAATAGAGGCGGGGAATCAGATATGGGGAATCAGAGGCGGGGAATCAGATATGGGGAATCAGAGGCTGGGAATCAGAGGGGGGGGAAACAGAGGCGGGGAATAAGATATGGGGAATCAGAGGTGGGGAATCAGGGGCGGGGAATCAGTGGCAGGGAATCAGAGGCGGGGAATCAGAGGCGGGGAATCAAAGGAAGGGAATCAGACACGGAGAATCAGAGGTGGGTAATCAGAGATGGGGAATCAGAGGCGGGGAATCACAGGCAGGGAATCAGACGCGGGGAATCAGAGGCGGGGAATCAGAGCTGGGGAATCAGAGGTGGGGAATCAGAGTCGGGGAATCAGAGGCAGGGAATCGGTTGTGCGGAATCAGAGATGGGGAATCAGATGTGGGGAATCAGAGGCAGTGAATCAGAGATGGGGAATCAGAGGCGGGGAATCAGAGGCAGGAAATCAGACAGGGATTCAGAGGCTGGGAATCAGACGGGGGGAATCAAAGGCGGGGAATCAGAGCTGGTGAATCAGAGGCAGGGAATCAGAGTTGGGGATACAGAGGCGGGGAATCAGATATGGGGAAACAGAGGCGGGGAATGAGAGGCGGGCAAGCAGAGGCCGGGAATTAGATATGGGGAATCAGAGGTGGGAAATCAGAGGTGGTGAATCAGAGATGGGTAATCACAGGCGGGGAATCAGAGGCAGCGAATAGAACGCGGGGAATCAGAGGCAGGGAATCAGAGCTGGGGAATCAGAGGCGGGGAATCAGATATGGGGAAAGAGAGGCGGGGAATCAGAGGCGGGGAAACAGAGGCGGGGAATCAGACATGGAGAATCGGATGCGGGGAATCAGAGGCGGGGAATCAGAGCTGGGGAATCAGAGGTGGGGAATCAGAGTTGGGGCATCAGAGGTGGGGAATTAGATATGGGGAAACAGAGGCGGGGAATCAGAGGCGGGGAAACAGAGGCGGGGAATCAGATATGGGGAATCAGAGGTGGGGAATCAGAGGCAGGGAATCAGATGTGCGGAATCAGAGATGAGGAATCAGAGGCAGGGAATCAGAATCAGAAGCGGGGAATCAGAGGCCGGGAATCAGAGGCCGGGAATCAGATGCTGGGAATAAGAGGCCGGGAATCAGAGGTGGGGAATCAGAGTCTGGGAATCAGAGATGGGGATTCAGAGGCGGGGAATGAGATATGGAGAATCAGAGGCGGGGAATCAGAGGCGGGGAAACAGAGGTGGGGAATCAGATATGGGGAAATAGAGGCGGGGAATCAGATATGGGGAATCAGAGGTGTGGAATCAGAGGTTGGGAATCAGAGTTGGGAATCAGAGGCGGTGAATCAGAGGCAGGGAAACAGAGGCGGGGAATCAGATATGGGGAATCAGAGGTGGGGAATCCGAGGTTGGGAATCAGTGGCAGGGAATCAGAGGCGGTGAATCAGAGGCGGGGAATCAGAGGAAGGGAATCAGATGTGCGGAATCGGAGATGGGGAATCAGAGGCAGGGAATCAGAGGCGGGGAATCAGAGGCGGGGAATCAGAGGCCGGGAATCAGATATGGGGAAACAGAGGCGGGGAATCCGAGGCGGGGAAACAGAGGCGGGGAATCAGATATGGGGAATCAGAGGTGGGGAATCAGAGGTTGGGAATCAGAGGCGGGGAATCAGACATGGGGAATCAGAGGCAGGGAATCAGAGGCGGGAAAACAGAGGCGGGGAATCAGATATGGGGAATCAGAGGCGGGGAATCAGAGGCAGGGAATCAGACACGGGGAATCAGAGGCGGGGAATCAGAGATGGGGAATCAGAGGCGGGGAATCAGAGGCAGGGAATCGGATGCCGGGAATCAGAGGCGGGAAATCAGAGCTGGGGAATCAGAGGCGGGGAATCAGAGTTGGGGAATCAGAGGCGGCGAAGCAGATATGGGGAAATAGAGGCGGGGAATCAGATATGGGGAATCAGAGGCGGGGAATCAGATATGGGGAATCAGAGGCTGGGAATCAGAGGGGGGGAAACAGAGGCGGGGAATAAGATATGGGGAATCAGAGGTGGGGAATCAGGTGCGGGGAATCAGTGGCAGGGAATCAGAGGCGGGGAATCAGAGGCGGGGAATCAAAGGAAGGGAATCAGACACAGGGAATCAGAGGTGGGGAATCAGAGATGTGGAATCAGAGGCGGGGAATCACAGGCAGGGAATCAGACGCGGGGAATCAGAGGCGGGGATTCAGAGCTGGGGAATCAGAGGTGGGGAATCAGAGTCGGGGAATCATAGGCAGGGAATCGGTTGTGCGGAATCAGAGATGGGGAATCAGATGTGGGGAATCAGAGGCAGTGAATCAGAGGCGGGGAAACAGAGGCGGGGAATCAAATATAGGGAATCAGAGGTGGGGAATCAGAGGTTGTGAATCAGAGATGGGGAATCAAGGCGGGGAATCAGAGGCAGGGAATCAGACGCGGGGAATCAGAAGCGGGGATTCAGAGCTGGGGAATCAGAGGCGGTGAATCAGAGTTGGGGAATCAGAGGCAGGGAATCAGATATGGGAAATCAGAGGTGGGGAATCAGAGGCGGGGAAACAGAGGCGGGGAATCAGATATGGGGAATCAGAATTGGGGAATCAGGGGCAGGGAATCAGTGGCAGGGAATCAGAGGCGGGGAATCAGAGGCGGGGAATCAGAGGCAGGGAATCAGACACGGGGAATCAGAGGCGGGGAAACCGAGATGGGGAATCAGAGGCGGGGAATCAGAGGCAGGGAATCGGACTCCGGGAATCAGAGTCGGGGAATCAGAGCTGGGGAATCAGAGGCGGGGAATCAGAGTTGGGGAATCAGAGGCGGGGAATCAGATATGGGGAAATAGAGGCGGGGATTCAGATATGGGAAATCAGAGGTGTGGAATCAGAGGTTGGGAATCAGAGGCAGGGAATCAGAGTCGGGGAAACAGAGGCGGGTAATCAGATATGGGGAATCAGAGGTGGCGAATCAAAGGCGGTGAAACAGAGATGGGGAATCAGGGCAGGGAATCAGAGGCAGGGAATCAAACACGGGGAATCAGAGCTGGGGAATCAGAGGCGGGGAATCAGAGTTGGGAATCAGAGGCGGGGAATCAGAGGCGGGGAAACAGAGGCGGGGAATCAGATATGGGGAATCAGAGGTGGGGAATCCGAGGTTGGGAATCAGAGGCAGGGAATCAGAGGCGGGGAATCAGAGGCGGGGAATCAGAGGAAGGGAATCAGATGTGCGGAATCGGAGATGGGGAATCAGAGGCAGGGAATCAGAGGCGGGGAATCAGAGGCGGGGAATCAGAGGCCGGGAATCAGATATGGGGAAACAGAGGCGGGGAATCCGAGGCGGGGAAACAGAGGCGGGGAATCAGATATGGGGAATCAGAGGTGGGGAATCAGAGGTTGGGAATCAGAGGCAGGGAATCAGAGGCTTGGAATCAGATGCAGGGAATCAGATGCGGGGAATCAGAGGCGGGAAATCAGAGCTGGGGAATCAGAGGTGGGGAATCAGATTTGGGGAATCAGAGGCGGGGACTTAGATATTGGGAAACAGAGGCGGGGAATCAGAGGCGGGGAAACCCAGGCGGGGAATCAGATATGGGGAATCAGAGGTGGGGAATCAGAGGCAAGGAATCAGATGTGCGGAATCAGAGATGGGGAATCAGAGGCAGGGAATCAGAATCAGAAGCAGGGAATCAGAGGCCGGGAATTAGAGGCCGGAATCAGATGCTGGGAATCAGAGGCCTGGAATCAGAGGCGGGGAATCAGAGGCAGGGAATCAGATGCGGTGAATCAGAGGCGGGGAATCAGAGCTGGGGAATCAGAGGCGGGGTATTAGAGTTGGGGAATCAGAGGCGGGGAATCAATATGGGGAAACAGAGGTGGGGAATCAGAGGCGGGGAAACAGAGGCAGGGAATCAGATATGGGGAATCAGAGGCGGGGAATCAGAGGTGGGGAATCATAGGCAGGGAATCGGATGTGCGGAATCAGGGATGGGGAATCAGAGGCTGGGAATCAGAGGTGGTGAATCAGAGATGGGGAATCAGAGGCGGGGAATCAGAGGCAGGGAATCAGACGCGGGGAATCAGAGGTGGGCAATCAGAGGCGGGGAATCAGATATGGGGAATCAGAGGCGGGGAATCAGAGGCGGGGAAACAGAGGCGGGGAAACAGAGGCGGGGAATCAGATATGGGGAATCAGAGGTGGGGCATCAGAGGTTGTGAATCACAGATGGGGAATCAGAGGCGGGGAATCAGAGGCAGGGAATCAGACGCGGGGAATCAGAGGCGGGGATTCAGAGCTGGGGAATCAGAGGCGGGGAATCAGAGTTGGGGAATCAGAGGCGGGGAATCAGATATGGGGAATCAGAGGCAAGGAATCAGAGGCGGGAAAATAGAGGCGGGGAATCAGAGGCAGGGAATCGGATGCCGGGAATCAGAGGCGGGAAATCAGAGCTGGGGAATCTGAGGCGGGGAATCAGAGGCAAGGAATCAGATGTGCGGAATCAGAGTTGGGGAATCAGAGGCAGGGAATCAGAATCAGAAGCAGGGAATCAGAGGCCGGGAATCAGAGGAGCATCAGAAGAGCATCAGAGGAGCATCAGAGGAGCATCAGAGGAGCATCATTGGAGCATCATTGGAGCATCAGAGGAGCATCAGAGGAGCATCAGAGGAGAAACAGAGGAGCATCAGAGGAGCATCAGAGGAGCATCAGAGGAGCATCAGAGGAGCATCAGAGGAGCATCACAGGAGCATCAGTGGAGCATCATTGGAGCATCATTGGAGCATCAGAGGAGCATCAGAGGAGCATCAGAGGAGCAACAGAGGAGCATCAGAGGAGCATCAGAGGAGCATCAGAGGAGCCTCAGAGGAGCATCAGAGGAGTATCAGAGGAGCATCAGATGAGCATCAGAGGAGCATCAGAGGAGCATCAGAGGTGCATCAGAGGAGCATCAGAGGAGCATCAGAGGAGCATCAGAGGAGCATCAGAGGAGCATCACAGGAGCATAAGTGGAGCATCATTGGAGCATCATTGGAGCATCAGAGGAGCATCAGAGGAGCATCAGAGGAGCCTCAGAGGAGCATCAGAGGAGCATCAGAGGAGCATCAGAGGAGCATCAGAGGAGCATCAGAGGAGCATCAGAGGAGCATCACAGGAGCATCAGTGGAGCATCATTGGAGCATCATTGGAGCATCAGCGGAGCATCAGAGGAGCATCAGAGGAGCATCAGAGGAGCATCATGGGAGCATCAGAGGAGAATCAGAGGAGCATCAGAGGAGCATCACAGAGGAGCATCAGAGGAGCATCTGAGGAGCATCATTGGAGCATCAGAGGAGCATCAGAGGATCATCAGAGGAGCAACAGAGGAGCATCAGAGGAGCATCAGAGGAGCATCAGAGGAGCATCAGAGGTGCATCAGAGGAGCATCTGAGGAGCATCAGAGGAGCATCACAGGAGCATCAGAGGCCGGGAATCAGAGGAGCATCAGAGGAGCATCAGAGGAGCATCAGAGGAGCATCAGAGGAGCATCAGAGGAGCATCAGAGGAGCATCAGAGGAGCATCAGAGGAGCATCAGAGGAGCATCAGAGGAGCCTCAGAGGAGCATCAGAGGAGTATCAGAGGAGCATCAGATGAGCATCAGAGGAGCATCAGAGGAGCATCAGAGCATCAGAGGAGCATCAGAGGAGCATCAGAGGAGCATCAGAGGAGCATCAGAGGAGCATCACAGGAGCATCAGTGGAGCATCATTGGAGCATCATTGGAGCATCAGAGGAGCATCAGAGGAGCATCAGAGGAGCAACAGAGGAGCATCAGAGGAGCATCAGAGGAGCATCAGAGGAGCATCAGAGGAGCATCATGGGAGCATCAGAGGTGCATCAGAGGAGCATCAGAGTAGCATCAGAGGAGCATCAGAGGAGCATCTGAGGAGCATCATTGGAGCATCAGAGGAGCATCAGAGGAGCATCAGAGGAGCAACAGAGGAGCATCAGAGGAGCATCAGAGGAGCATCAGAGGAGCATCAGAGGTGCATCAGAGGAGCATCTGAGGAGCATCAGAGGAGCATCACAGGAGCATCAGAGGAGCATCAGAGGAGCATCAGAGGAGCATCAGAGGAGCATCAGATGAGCATCAGAGGAGCATCAGAGGAGCATCAGAGGTGCATCAGAGGAGCATCAGAGGAGCATCAGAGGAGCATCAGAGGAGCATCAGAGGAGCATCACAGGAGCATAAGTGGAGCATCATTGGAGCATCATTGGAGCATCAGAGGAGCATCAGAGGAGCATCAGAGGAGCCTCAGAGGAGCATCAGAGGAGCATCAGAGGAGCATCAGAGGAGCATCAGAGGAGCATCAGAGGAGCATCAGAGGAGCATCACAGGAGCATCAGTGGAGCATCATTGGAGCATCATTGGAGCATCAGAGGAGCATCAGAGGAGCATCAGAGGAGCAACAGAGGAGCATCAGAGGAGCATCAGAGGAGCATCAGAGGAGCATCAGAGGAGCATCATGGGAGCATCAGAGGAGAATCAGAGGAGCATCAGAGGAGCATCACAGAGGAGCATCAGAGGAGCATCTGAGGAGCATCATTGGAGCATCAGAGGAGCATCAGAGGATCATCAGAGGAGCAACAGAGGAGCATCAGAGGAGCATCAGAGGAGCATCAGAGGAGCATCAGAGGTGCATCAGAGGAGCATCTGAGGAGCATCAGAGGAGCATCACAGGAGCATCAGAGGCCGGGAATCAGAGGAGCATCAGAGGAGCATCAGAGGAGCATCAGAGGAGCATCAGAGGAGCATCAGAGGAGCATCAGAGGAGCATCAGAGGAGCATCAGAGGAGCATCAGAGGAGCATCAGAGGAGCCTCAGAGGAGCATCAGAGGAGTATCAGAGGAGCATCAGATGAGCATCAGAGGAGCATCAGAGGAGCATCAGAGCATCAGAGGAGCATCAGAGGAGCATCAGAGGAGCATCAGAGGAGCATCAGAGGAGCATCACAGGAGCATCAGTGGAGCATCATTGGAGCATCATTGGAGCATCAGAGGAGCATCAGAGGAGCATCAGAGGAGCAACAGAGGAGCATCAGAGGAGCATCAGAGGAGCATCAGAGGAGCATCAGAGGAGCATCATGGGAGCATCAGAGGTGCATCAGAGGAGCATCAGAGTAGCATCAGAGGAGCATCAGAGGAGCATCTGAGGAGCATCATTGGAGCATCAGAGGAGCATCAGAGGAGCATCAGAGGAGCAACAGAGGAGCATCAGAGGAGCATCAGAGGAGCATCAGAGGAGCATCAGAGGTGCATCAGAGGAGCATCTGAGGAGCATCAGAGGAGCATCACAGGAGCATCAGAGGAGCATCAGAGGAGCATCAGAGGAGCATCAGAGGAGCATCAGAAAAGCCTCAGAGGAGCATCAGAGGAGTATCAGAGGAGCATCAGAGGAGCATCAGAGGAGCATCAGAGGAGCATCAGAGGAGCATCAGAGGAGCATCAGAGGAGCATCACAGGAGCATCACAGGAGCATCAGTGGAGCATCATTGGAGCATCATTGGAGCATCAGAGGAGCATCAGAGGAGCATCAGAGGAGCATCAGAGGTGCATCAGAGGAGCATCTGAGGAGCATCAGAGGAGCATCATAGGAGCATCAGAGGAGCATCAGAGGTGCATCAGAGGAGCATCTGAGGAGCATCAGTGGAGCATCAGAGGAGCATCAGAGGAGCATCAGAGGTGCATCAGAGGAGCATCGAGCAGGAGCAGGAGCATCAGAGGTGCAGGAGCAGGAGCCGGAGCAGGAGCCGGAGCAGGAGCCGGAGCAGGAGCAGGAGCAGGAGCAGGAGCAGGAGCAGGAGCAGGAGCAGGGGCAGGAGCAGGAGCAGGAGCAGGAGCAGGAGCAGGAGCAGGAGCAGGAGCAGGAGCAGGAGCAGGAGCAGGAGCAGGAGCAGGAGCAGGAGCAGGAGCAGGAGCAGGAGCAGGAGCAGGAGCATCAAAGGAGCATCAGAGGAGCATCAGAGGAACATCAGAGGAGCATAAGAGGAGCATCAGAGGAGCATCAGAGGAGCATCAGAGGAGCATCAGAGGAGCATCAGAGGAGCATCAGAGGAGAATCAGAGGAGCATTACAGGAGCATCACAGGAGCATCAGAGGAGCATCAGTGGAGCATCAGAGGAGGATCAGAGGATCATCAGAGGAGCATCAGAGGAGCATCAGAGGAGCATCAGCGGAGCATCAGAGGAGAATCAGAGGAGCATCAGAGGAGCATCACAGAGGCATCAGAGGAGCATCAGAGGAGCATCAGAGGAGCATCAGAGGAGCATCTAAGGAGCATCAGAGGAGTATCAGAGGAGCATCAGGAGAGCATCAGAGGTGCATCAGAGGAGCATCAGAGGTGCAGGAGCAGGAACAGCAGCAGGAGCAGGAACAGGAGCAGGAGCAGGAGCAGGAGCAGGAGCAGGAGCAGGAGCAGGAGCAGGAGCAGGAGCAGGAGCAGGAGCAGGAGCAGGAGCAGGAGCAGGAGCAGGAGCATCAGAGGAGCATCAGAGGAGCATCAGAGGAGCATCAGAGGAGCATCAGAGGAGCATCAGAGGAGGATCAGAGGAGCATCAGAGGAGCATCAGAGGAGCATCAGAGGAGCATCAGAGGAGCATCAGAGGAGCATCAGAGGAGCATCAGAGGAGCATCATAGGAGCATCAGAGGAGCATCAGAGGAGCATCAGAGGAGTATCAGAGGAGCATCAGAGGAGGATCAGAGGACCATCAGAGGAGCATCAGAGGAGCCTCAGAGGAGCATCAGAGGAGCATCAGAGGAGCATCAGAGGAGCATCAGAGGAACATCAGAGGAACAGCAGAGGAGCATCACAGGAGCATCAGAGGAGCATCACAGGAGCATCAGAGGAGCATCAGAGGAGCATCAGAGGAGGATCAGAGGAGCATCAGAGGAGCAGGAGCAGGAGCAGGAGCATCAGAGGAGCATCAGAGGAGCATCAGAGGAGCATCAGAGGAGCATCAGAGGAGCATCAGAGGAGCATCAGAGGAGCATCAGAGGAGCATCAGTGGAGCATCAGAGGAGCATCAGTGGAGCATTAGAGGAGGATCAGAGGAGCATCAGAGGAGCATCAGAGGAGCATCAGAGGAGCATCAGAGGAGCTTCAGAGGAGCATCCGAGGAGCATCAGAGGAGCATCAGAGGAGCAGGAGCAGGAGCAGGAGCAGGAGCAGGTGCAGGAGCAGGAGCAGGAGCAGGAGCAGGAGCATCAGAGGAGCATCAGAGGAGCATCAGAGGAGCATCAGAGGAGCATCAGTGGAGCATCAGAGGAGGATCAGAGGAGGATCAGAGGAGCATCAGAGGAGCATCAGAGGAGCATCAGAGGAGCATCAGAGGAGCATCAGAGGAGCATCAGAGGAGCATCAGAGGAGGATCAGAGGAGCATCAGAGGAGCATCAGAGGAGCATCAGAGGAACATCAGAGGAGCATCAGAAAAGCATCAGAGGAGGATCAGAGGAGCATCAGAGGAGCATCAGAGGAGCATCAGAGGAGCATCAGAGGAGCATCTGAGGAGCATCAGAGGAGTATCAGAGGAGCATCAGAGGAGCATCTGAGGAGCATCAGAGGAGTATCAGAGGAGCATCAGAGGAGCATCAGAGGTGCATCAGAGGAGCATCAGAGGTGCATCAGAGGAGCATCAGAGGAGCATCGGAGGAGCATCTGAGGAGCATCAGAGGAGTATCAGAGGAGTATCAGAGGAGCATCAGAGGAGCATCAGAGGAGCCTCAGAGGAGCATCAGAGGAGCATCAGAGGAGCATCAGAGGAGCATCAGAGGAGGATCAGAGGAGCATCAGAGGAGCATCAGAGGAGCATCAGAGGAGCAGGTGCAGGAGCAGGAGCAGGAGCAGGAGCAGGAGCATCAGAGGTCATCAGAGGAGCATCAGAGGAGCAGGAGCAGGAGCAGGAGCATCAGATGAGCATCAGAGGAGCATCAGAGGAGCGTCAGAGGAGCATCAGAGGAGCATCAGAGGAGCATCAGAGGAGCATCAGAGGAGCATCAGAGGAGCATCAGTGGAGCATCAGAGGAGCATCAGTGGAGCATCAGAGGAGGATCAGAGGAGCATCAGAGGAGCATCAGAGGAGCATCAGAGGAGCATCAGAGGAGCATCAGAGGAGCATCAGAGGAGCATCAGAGGAGCAGGAGCAGGAGCAGGAGCAGGAGCAGGAGCAGGAGCAGGAGCAGGAGCAGGAGCAGGAGCATCAGAGGCGCATCAGAGGAGCATCAGAGGAGCATCAGAGGAGCATCAGTGGAGCATCAGAGGAGGATCAGAGGAGGATCAGAGGAGCATCAGAGGAGCATCAGAGGAGCATCAGAGGAGCATCAGAGGAGCATCAGAGGAGCATCAGAGGAGCATCAGAGGAGGATCAGAGGAGCATCAGAGGAGCATCAGAGGAGCATCAGAGGAGCATCAGAGGAGCATCAGAGGAGCATCAGAGGAGCATCAGAGGAGGATCAGAGGAGCATCAGAGGAGCATCAGAGGAGCATCAGAGGAGCATCAGAGGAGCATCAGAGGAGCATCTGAGGAGCATCAGAGGAGTATCAGAGGAGCATCAGAGGAGCATCTGAGGAGCATCAGAGGAGTATCAGAGGAGCATCAGAGGAGAATCAGAGGTGCATCAGAGGAGCATCAGAGGTGCATCAGAGGAGCATCAGAGGAGCATCAGAGGAGCATCAGAGGAGCATCGGAGGAGCATCTGAGGAGCATCAGAGGAGTATCAGAGGAGCATCAGAGGAGCATCAGAGGAACATCAGAGGAGCATCTGAGGTGCATCAGAGGAGTATCAGAGGAGCATCAGAGGAGCATCAGAGGTGCATCAGAGGAGCATCAGAGGTGCAGGAGCAGGAGCAGGAGCAGGAACAGGAGCAGGAGCAGGAGCAGGAGCAGGAGCAGGAGCAGGAGCAGGAGCAGGAGCAGGAGCAGGAGCAGGAGCAGGAGCAGGAGCAGGAGCAGGAGCAGGAGCAGGAGCAGGAGCAGGAGCAGGAGCAGGAGCAGGAGCAGGAGCAGGAGCAGGAGCAGGAGCAGGAGCATCAGAGGAGCATCAGAGGAGCATCAGAGAAGCCTCAGAGGAGCATCAGAGGAGCATCAGAGGAGCATCAGAGGAGCAGCACAGGAGCATCAGAGGAGGATCACAGGAGCATCAGAGGAGCATCAGAGGAGCATCAGAGGAGCATCAGTGGAGCATCAGAGGAGCATCAGAGGAGCCTCAGAGGAGCATCAGAGGAGTATCAGAGGAGCATCAGATGAGCATCAGAGGAGCATCAGAGGAGCATCAGAGGAGGATCAGAGGAGCATCAGAGGAGCATCAGAGGAGCATCAGAGGAGCCTCAGAGGAGCATCAGAGGAGCATCAGAGGAGCATCAGAGGAGCATCAGAGGAGCCTCAGAGGAGCATCAGAGGAGCATCAGAGGAGCATCAGAGGAGCATCAGAGGAGCATCAGAGGAGCATCAGAGGAGCCTCAGAGGAGCCTCAGAGGAGCCTCAGAGGAGCATCAGAGGAGCATCAGAGGAGCATCAGAGGAGCATCAGAGGAGCATCAGAAGAGCATCAGTGGAGCATCAGAGGAGCATCAGAGGAGCATCAGGGGAGCATCAGAGGAGCAACAGAGGAGCATCAGAGGAGCATCAGAGGAGCATCAGA
This sequence comes from Narcine bancroftii, assembly GCF_036971445.1. Classification (NCBI taxonomy): domain Eukaryota; kingdom Metazoa; phylum Chordata; class Chondrichthyes; order Torpediniformes; family Narcinidae; genus Narcine; species Narcine bancroftii. The sequence continues at coordinate 4,230,652 of NW_027211883.1, forward strand.
GGAGCATCAGAGGAGCATCAGAGGAGCTTCAGTGGAGCATCAGAGGAGCATCAGAGGAACATCAGAGGAGCATCAGAGGAGCATCAGAGGAGCATCAGAGGAGCAGGAGCAGGAGCAGGAGCAGGAGCAGGAGCAGGAGCAGGAGCAGGAGCAGGAGCAGGAGCAGGAGCAGGAGCAGGAGCATCAGAGCAGCATCAGATGAGCAGGAGCAGGAGCAGGAGCAGGAGCAGGAGCATGAGCAGGAGCAGGAGCAGGAGCAGGAGCAGGAGCATCAGAGGATCATAGGAGGAGCATCAGAGGAGCATCAGAGGAGCATCAGAGGAGCATCAGAGGAGCATCAGAGGAGCATCAGAGGAGCATCAGAGGAGGATCAGAGGAGCATCAGAGGAGCATCAGAGGAGCATCAGAGGAGCATCAGAGGAGCATCAGAGGAGCTTCAGAGGAGCATCAGAGGAGCTTCAGAGGAGCATCAGAGGAGCATCAGAGGAGCATCAGAGGAGCATCAGAGGAGCATCAGAGGAGGATCAGAGGAGCATCAGAGGAGCATCAGAGGATCCTCAGAGGAGCATCAGAGGAGAATCAGAGGAGCATCAGAGGAGAATCAGAGGAGCATCAGAGGAGCATCAGACGAGCATCAGAGGAGGATCAGAGGAGCATCAGAGGTGCATCAGATGAGCCTCAGAGGAGCATCAGAGGAGCAGCAGAGGAGCATCAGAGGAGGATCACAGGAGCATCAGAGGAGCATCAGAGGAGCATCAGAGGAGCATCAGAGGAGCATCAGAGGAGCATCAGAGGAGCATCAGAGGAGCATCAGAGGAGCATCAGAGGAGCCTCAGAGGAGCATCAGAGGAGCATCAGAGGAGCATCAGAGGAGCATCAGAGGAACAGCGAGGAGCATCAGATGAGCATCAGAGGAGCATCACAGGAGCATCAGAGGAGCATCAGAGGAGCATCACAGGAGCATCAGAGGAGCATCATTGGAGCATCAGTGGAGCATCAGAGGAACAGCAGAGGAGCATCAGATGAGCATCAGAGGAGCATCACAGGAGCATCAGAGGAGCATCAGAGGAGCATCACAGGAGCATCAGAGGAGCATCATTGGAGCATCAGAGGAGCATCAGAGGAGCATCAGAGGAGCATCAGAGGAGCATCAGAGGAGCATCAGAGGAGCATCAGAGGAGCATCAGAGGAGCATCAGAGGAGCATCAGAGGAGCATCAGAGGAGCATCAGAGGAGCATCAGAGGAGCATCAGAGGAGCCTCAGAGGAGCATCAGAGGAGCATCAGAGGAGCATCAGAGGAGCATCAGAGGAGCAGCAGAGGAGCATCAGAGGAGGATCACAGGAGCATCAGAGGAGCATCACAGGATCATCAGAGGAGCATCAGAGGAGCATCAGAGGAGCATCAGAGGAGCAGCAGAGGAGGATCAGAGGAGCATCAGAGGAGCATCAGAGGAGCATCAGAGGAGCATCAGAGGAGCATCAGAGGAGCATCAGAGGAGCATCAGAGGAGCATCAGAGTAGCATCAGAGGAGCATCAGAGGAGCATCAGAGGAGCATCAGAGGAGCATCAGAGGAGCATCAGAGGAGGATGAGAGGAGCATAAGAGGAGCATCAGAGGAGCATCAGAGGAGCATCAGAGGAGAATCAGAGGAGCATCAGTTGAGCATCAGAGGAGCAGCAGAGGAGCATCAGAGGAGCATCACAGGAGCATCACAGGAGCATCAGAGGAGCATCAGAGGAGCATCAGAGGTGGATCAGAGGAGCATCAGAGGAGCATCAGAGGAGCATCAGAGGAGCATCAGAGGAGAATCAGAGGAGCATCAGATGAGCATCAGAGGAGCAGCAGAGGAGCATCAGAGGAGCATCACAGGAGCATCAGAGGAGCATCAGAGGAGTATCAGAGGAGCATCAGAGGAGCATCAGAGGAGCATCAGAGGAGCATCAGAGGAGCATCAGAGGAGCCTCAGAGGAGCATCAGAGGAGCATCAGAGGAGCATCAGAGGAGCATCAGAGGAGGATCAGAGGAGCACCAGAGGAGCATCAGAGGAGCATCAGAGGAGCATCAGAGGAGCATCAGAGGAGAATCAGATCAGCATCAGAGGAGCAGCAGAGGAGCATCAGAGGAGCATCACAGGAGCATCAGAGGAGCATCAGTGGAGCATCAGAGGAGCATCACAGGAGCATCAGAGGAGCATCAGAGGAGCATCAGAGGAGCATCAGAGGAGCATCAGAGGAGCATCAGAGGAGCCTCAGAGGAGCATCAGAGGAGCATCAGAGGAGCATCAGAGGAGCATCAGAGGAGGATCAGAGGTGCATCAGAGGAGCATCAGAGGAGCAGGAGCAGGAGCAGGAGCAGGAGCAGGAGCAGGAGCATCAGAGGTCATCAGAGGAGCATCAGAGGAGCAGGAGCAGGAGCAGGAGCATCAGAGGAGCATCAGAGGAGCATCAGAGGAGCGTCAGAGGAGCATCAGAGGAGCATCAGAGGAGCATCAGAGGAGCATCAGAGGAGCATCAGAGGAGCATCAGTGGAGCATCAGAGGAGCATCAGTGGAGCATCAGAGGAGGATCAGAGGAGCATAAGAGGAGCATCAGAGGAGCTTCAGAGGAGCATCAGAGGAGCATCAGAGGAGCATCAGAGGAGCATCAGAGGAGCATCAGAGGAGCAGGAGCAGGAGCAGGAGCAGGAGCAGGAGCAGGAGCAGGAGCAGGAGCAGGAGCAGGAGCATCAGAGGAGCATCAGAGGAGCATCAGAGGAGCATCAGAGGAGCATCAGTGGAGCATCAGAGGAGGATCAGAGGAGGATCAGAGGAGCATCAGAGGAGCATCAGAGGAGCATCAGAGGAGCATCAGAGGAGCATCAGAGGAGCATCAGAGGAGCATCAGAGGAGGATCAGAGGAGCATCAGAGGAGCATCAGAGGAGCATCAGAGGAGCATCAGAGGAGCATCAGAGGAGCATCTGAGGAGTATCAGAGGAGTATCAGAGGAGCATCAGAGGAGCATCTGAGGAGCATCAGAGGAGTATCAGAGGAGCATCAGAGGTGCATCTGAGGAGCATCAGAGGAGTATCAGAGGAGCATCAGAGGAGCATCAGAGGTGCATCAGAGGAGCATCAGAGGTGCATCAGAGGAGCATCAGAGGAGCATCAGAGGAGCATCAGAGGAGCATCGGAGGAGCATCTGAGGAGCATCAGAGGAGTATCAGAGGAGCATCAGAGGAGCATCAGAGGAGCAGGAGCAGGAGCAGGAGCATCAGAGGAGCATCAGAGGAGCATCAGAGGAGCGTCAGAGGAGCATCAGAGGAGCATCAGAGGAGCATCAGAGGAGCATCAGAGGAGCATCAGAGGAGCATCAGTGGAGCATCAGAGGAGCATCAGTGGAGCATCAGAGGAGGATCAGAGGAGCATCAGAGGAGCATCAGAGGAGCATCAGAGGAGCATCAGAGGAGCATCAGAGGAGCATCCGATGAGCATCAGAGGAGCATCAGAGGAGCAGGAGCAGGAGCAGGAGCAGGAGCAGGAGCAGGAGCAGGAGCAGGAGCAGGAGCATCAGAGGAGCATCAGAGGAGCATCAGAGGAGCATCAGTGGAGCATCAGAGGAGGATCAGAGGAGGATCAGAGGAGCATCAGAGGAGCATCAGAGGAGCATCAGAGGAGCATCAGAGGAGCATCAGAGGAGCATCAGAGGAGCATCAGAGGAGCATCAGAGGAGGATCAGAGGAGCATCAGAGGAGCATCAGAGGAGCATCAGAGGAGCATCAGAGGAGCATCAGAAGAGCATCAGAGGAGGATCAGAGGAGCATCAGAGGAGCATCAGAGGAGCATCAGAGGAGCATCATAGGAGCATCTGAGGAGCATCAGAGGAGTATCAGAGGAGCATCAGAGGAGCATCTGAGGAGCATCAGAGGAGTATCAGAGGAGCATCAGAGGAGCATCAGAGGAGCATCAGAGGTGCATCAGAGGAGCATCAGAGGAGCATCAGAGGAGCATCAGAGGAGCATCGGAGGAGCATCTGAGGAGCATCAGAGGAGTATCAGAGGAGCATCGGAGGAGCATCAGAGGAGCATCAGAGGAGCATCTGAAGAGCATCAGAGGAGTATCAGAGGAGCATCAGAGGAGCATCAGAGGTGCATCAGAGGAGCATCAGAGGTGCAGGAGCAGGAGCAGGAACAGGAGCAGGAGCAGGAGCAGGAGCAGGAGCAGGAGCAGGAGCAGGAGCAGGAGCAGGAGCAGGAGCAGGAGCAGGAGCAGGAGCAGGAGCAGGAGCAGGAGCAGGAGCAGGAGCAGGAGCAGGAGCAGGAGCAGGAGCAGGAGCAGGAGCAGGAGCAGGAGCAGGAGCAGGAGCAGGAGCAGGAGCAGGAGCAGGAGCAGGAGCAGGAGCAGGAGCATCAGAGGAGCATCAGAGGAGCATCAGAGGAGCCTCAGAGGAGCATCAGAGGAGCATCAGAGGAGCATCAGAGGAGCATCAGAGGAGCATCAGAGGAGCATCAGAGGAGCATCAGAGGAGCATCAGAGGAGCATCAGAGGAGCATCAGAAGAGCATCAGTGGAGCATCAGAGGAGCATCAGAGGAGCATCAGGGGAGCATCAGAGGAGCAACAGAGGAGCATCAGAGGAGCATTAGAGGAGCATCAGAGGAGCATCAGAGGAGCATCAGAGGAGCATCAGAGGAGCATCAGCGGAGCATCAGAGGAGCATCAGAAGGGCATCAGTGGAGCATCAGAGGAGCATCAGAGGAGCATCAGGGGAGCATCAGAGGAGCAACAGAGGAGCATCAGAGGAGCATTAGAGGAGCATCAGAGGAGCATCAGAGGAGCATCAGAGGAGCATCAGTGGAGCATCAGAGGAGCATCAGAGGAACATCAGAGGAGCATCAGAGGAGCATCAGAGGAGCATCAGAGGAGCAGGAGCAGGAGCAGGAGCAGGAGCAGGAGCAGGAGCATCAGAGGTCATCAGAGGAGCATCAGAGGAGCAGGAGCAGGAGCAGGAGCATCAGATGAGCATCAGAGGAGCATCAGAGGAGCGTCAGAGGAGCATCAGAGGAGCATCAGAGGAGCATCAGAGGAGCATCAGAGGAGCATCAGAGGAGCATCAGTGGAGCATCAGAGGAGCATCAGTGGAGCATCAGAGGAGGATCAGAGGAGCATCAGAGGAGCATCAGAGGAGCATCAGAGGAGCATCAGAGGAGCATCAGAGGAGCATCAGAGGAGCATCAGAGGAGCAGGAGCAGGAGCAGGAGCAGGAGCAGGAGCAGGAGCAGGAGCAGGAGCATCAGAGGCGCATCAGAGGAGCATCAGAGGAGCATCAGAGGAGCATCTGAGGAGCATCAGAGGAGTATCAGAGGAGCATCAGAGGAGCATCTGAGGAGCATCAGAGGAGTATCAGAGGAGCATCAGAGGAGCATCAGAGGTGCATCAGAGGAGCATCAGAGGTGCATCAGAGGAGCATCAGAGGAGCATCAGAGGAGCATCAGAGGAGCATCGGAGGAGCATCAGAGGAGCATCAGAGGAGCATCTGAGGAGCATCAGAGGAGTATCAGAGGAGCATCAGAGGAGCATCTGAGGAGCATCAGAGGAGTATCAGAGGAGCATCAGAGGAGCATCAGAGGTGCATCAGAGGAGCATCAGAGGAGCAGGAGCAGGAGCAGGAGCAGGAGCAGGAGCAGGAGCAGGAGCAGGAGCAGGAGCAGGAGCATCAGAGGCGCATCAGAGGAGCATCAGAGGAGCATCAGAGGAGCATCAGAGGAGCATCAGAGGAGCATCAGAGGAGCATCAGAGGAGCATCAGAGGAGCATCAGAGGAGGATCAGAGGAGCATCAGAGGAGCATCAGAGGAGCATCAGAGGAGCATCAGAGGAGCATCAGAGGAGCATCAGAGGAGCATCAGAGGAGGATCAGAGGAGCATCAGAGGAGCATCAGAGGAGCATCAGAGGAGCATCAGAGGAGCATCAGAGGAGCATCTGAGGAGCATCAGAGGAGTATCAGAGGAGCATCAGAGGAGCATCTGAGGAGCATCAGAGGAGTATCAGAGGAGCATCAGAGGAGCATCAGAGGTGCATCAGAGGAGCATCAGAGGTGCATCAGAGGAGCATCAGAGGAGCATCAGAGGAGCATCAGAGGAGCATCGGAGGAGCATCTGAGGAGCATCAGAGGAGTATCAGAGGAGCATCAGAGGAGCATCAGAGGAACATCAGAGGAGCATCTGAGGTGCATCAGAGGAGTATCAGAGGAGCATCAGAGGAGCATCAGAGGTGCATCAGAGGAGCATCAGAGGTGCAGGAGCAGGAGCAGGAGCAGGAACAGGAGCAGGAGCAGGAGCAGGAGCAGGAGCAGGAGCAGGAGCAGGAGCAGGAGCAGGAGCAGGAGCAGGAGCAGGAGCAGGAGCAGGAGCAGGAGCAGGAGCAGGAGCAGGAGCAGGAGCAGGAGCAGGAGCAGGAGCAGGAGCAGGAGCAGGAGCAGGAGCATCAGAGGAGCATCAGAGGAGCCTCAGAGGAGCATCAGAGGAGCATCAGAGGAGCATCAGAGGAGCAGCACAGGAGCATCAGAGGAGGATCACAGGAGCATCAGAGGAGCATCAGAGGAGCATCAGAGGAGCATCAGTGGAGCATCAGTGGAGCATCAGAGGAGCATCAGAGGAGCCTCAGAGGAGCATCAGAGGAGTATCAGAGGAGCATCAGATGAGCATCAGAGGAGCATCAGAGGAGCATCAGAGGAGGATCAGAGGAGCATCAGAGGAGCATCAGAGGAGCATCAGAGGAGCATCAGAGGAGCCTCAGAGGAGCATCAGAGGAGCATCAGAGGAGCATCAGAGGAGCATCAGAGGAGCCTCAGAGGAGCATCAGAGGAGCATCAGAGGACCATCAGAGGAGCATCAGAGGAGCATCAGAGGAGCATCAGAGGAGCCTCAGAGGAGCCTCAGAGGAGCCTCAGAGGAGCATCAGAGGAGCATCAGAGGAGCATCAGAGGAGCATCAGAGGAGCATCAGAAGAGCATCAGTGGAGCATCAGAGGAGCATCAGAGGAGCATCAGGGGAGCATCAGAGGAGCAACAGAGGAGCATCAGAGGAGCATCAGAGGAGCATCAGAGGAGCATCAGAGGAGCATCAGAGGAGCATCAGTGGAGCATCAGAGGAGCATCAGAGGAACATCAGAGGAGCATCAGAGTAGCATCAGAGGAGCATCAGAGGAGCAGGAGCAGGAGCAGGAGCAGGAGCAGGAGCAGGAGCAGGAGCAGGAGCAGGAGCAGGAGCAGGAGCAGGAGCAGGAGCATCAGAGCAGCATCAGATGAGCAGGAGCAGGAGCAGGAGCAGGAGCAGGAGCATGAGCAGGAGCAGGAGCAGGAGCAGGAGCAGGAGCATCAGAGGATCATAGGAGGAGCATCAGAGGAGCATCAGAGGAGCATCAGAGGAGCATCAGAGGAGCATCAGAGGAGCATCAGAGGAGCATCAGAGGAGGATCAGAGGAGCATCAGAGGAGCATCAGAGGAGCATCAGAGGAGCATCAGAGGAGCTTCAGAGGAGCATCAGAGGAGCTTCAGAGGAGCATCAGAGGAGCATCAGAGGAGCATCAGAGGAGCATCAGAGGAGCATCAGAGGAGGATCAGAGGAGCATCAGAGGAGCATCAGAGGAGCCTCAGAGGAGCATCAGAGGAGAATCAGAGGAGCATCAGAGGAGAATCAGAGGAGCATCAGAGGAGCATCAGACGAGCATCAGAGGAGGATCAGAGGAGCATCAGAGGTGCATCAGATGAGCCTCAGAGGAGCATCAGAGGAGCAGCAGAGGAGCATCAGAGGAGGATCACAGGAGCATCAGAGGAGCATCAGAGGAGCATCAGAGGAGCATCAGAGGAGCATCAGAGGAGCATCAGAGGAGCATCAGAGGAGCATCAGAGGAGCATCAGAGGAGCCTCAGAGGAGCATCAGAGGAGCATCAGAGGAGCATCAGAGGAGCATCAGAGGAACAGCGAGGAGCATCAGATGAGCATCAGAGGAGCATCACAGGAGCATCAGAGGAGCATCAGAGGAGCATCACAGGAGCATCAGAGGAGCATCATTGGAGCATCAGTGGAGCATCAGAGGAACAGCAGAGGAGCATCAGATGAGCATCAGAGGAGCATCACAGGAGCATCAGAGGAGCATCAGAGGAGCATCACAGGAGCATCAGAGGAGCATCATTGGAGCATCAGAGGAGCATCAGAGGAGCATCAGAGGAGCATCAGAGGAGCATCAGAGGAGCATCAGAGGAGCATCAGAGGAGCATCAGAGGAGCATCAGAGGAGCATCAGAGGAGCATCAGAGGAGCATCAGAGGAGCATCAGAGGAGGATCAGAGGAGCATCAGAGGAGCATCAGAGGAGCCTCAGAGGAGCATCAGAGGAGCATCAGAGGAGCATCAGAGGAGCATCAGAGGAGCAGCAGAGGAGCATCAGAGGAGGATCACAGGAGCATCAGAGGAGCATCACAGGATCATCAGAGGAGCATCAGAGGAGCATCAGAGGAGCATCAGAGGAGCAGCAGAGGAGGATCAGAGGAGCATCAGAGGAGCATCAGAGGAGCATCAGAGGAGCATCAGAGGAGCATCAGAGGAGCATCAGAGGAGCATCATAGGAGCATCAGAGTAGCATCAGAGGAGCATCAGAGGAGCATCAGAGGAGCATCAGAGGAGCATCAGAGGAGCATCAGAGGAGGATGAGAGGAGCATAAGAGGAGCATCAGAGGAGCATCAGAGGAGCATCAGAGGAGAATCAGAGGAGCATCAGTTGAGCATCAGAGGAGCAGCAGAGGAGCATCAGAGGAGCATCACAGGAGCATCAGAGGAGCATCAGAGGAGCATCAGAGGAGCATCAGAGGTGGATCAGAGGAGCATCAGAGGAGCATCAGAGGAGCATCAGAGGAGCATCAGAGGAGAATCAGAGGAGCATCAGATGAGCATCAGAGGAGCAGCAGAGGAGCATCAGAGGAGCATCACAGGAGCATCAGAGGAGCATCAGAGGAGTATCAGAGGAGCATCAGAGGAGCATCAGAGGAGCATCAGAGGAGCATCAGAGGAGCATCAGAGGAGCCTCAGAGGAGCATCAGAGGAGCATCAGAGGAGCATCAGAGGAGCATCAGAGGAGGATCAGAGGAGCACCAGAGGAGCATCAGAGGAGCATCAGAGGAGCATCAGAGGAGCATCAGAGGAGAATCAGATCAGCATCAGAGGAGCAGCAGAGGAGCATCAGAGGAGCATCACAGGAGCATCAGAGGAGCATCAGTGGAGCATCAGAGGAGCATCACAGGAGCATCAGAGGAGCATCAGAGGAGCATCAGAGGAGCATCAGAGGAGCATCAGAGGAGCATCAGAGGAGCCTCAGAGGAGCATCAGAGGAGCATCAGAGGAGCATCAGAGGAGCATCAGAGGAGGATCAGAGGAGCATCAGAGGAGCATCAGAGGAGCAGGAGCAGGAGCAGGAGCAGGAGCAGGAGCAGGAGCATCAGAGGTCATCAGAGGAGCATCAGAGGAGCAGGAGCAGGAGCAGGAGCATCAGAGGAGCATCAGAGGAGCATCAGAGGAGCGTCAGAGGAGCATCAGAGGAGCATCAGAGGAGCATCAGAGGAGCATCAGAGGAGCATCAGAGGAGCATCAGTGGAGCATCAGAGGAGCATCAGTGGAGCATCAGAGGAGGATCAGAGGAGCATAAGAGGAGCATCAGAGGAGCTTCAGAGGAGCATCAGAGGAGCATCAGAGGAGCATCAGAGGAGCATCAGAGGAGCATCAGAGGAGCAGGAGCAGGAGCAGGAGCAGGAGCAGGAGCAGGAGCAGGAGCAGGAGCAGGAGCAGGAGCATCAGAGGAGCATCAGAGGAGCATCAGAGGAGCATCAGAGGAGCATCAGTGGAGCATCAGAGGAGGATCAGAGGAGGATCAGAGGAGCATCAGAGGAGCATCAGAGGAGCATCAGAGGAGCATCAGAGGAGCATCAGAGGAGCATCAGAGGAGCATCAGAGGAGGATCAGAGGAGCATCAGAGGAGCATCAGAGGAGCATCAGAGGAGCATCAGAGGAGCATCAGAGGAGCATCTGAGGAGTATCAGAGGAGTATCAGAGGAGCATCAGAGGAGCATCTGAGGAGCATCAGAGGAGTATCAGAGGAGCATCAGAGGAGCATCAGAGGAGCATCAGAGGAGCATCTGAGGAGCATCAGAGGAGTATCAGAGGAGCATCAGAGGTGCATCTGAGGAGCATCAGAGGAGTATCAGAGGAGCATCAGAGGAGCATCAGAGGTGCATCAGAGGAGCATCCGAGGTGCATCAGAGGAGCATCAGAGGAGCATCAGAGGAGCATCAGAGGAGCATCGGAGGAGCATCTGAGGAGCATCAGAGGAGTATCAGAGGAGCATCAGAGGAGCATCAGAGGAGCAGGAGCAGGAGCAGGAGCATCAGAGGAGCATCAGAGGAGCATCAGAGGAGCGTCAGAGGAGCATCAGAGGAGCATCAGAGGAGCATCAGAGGAGCATCAGAGGAGCATCAGAGGAGCATCAGTGGAGCATCAGAGGAGCATCAGTGGAGCATCAGAGGAGGATCAGAGGAGCATCAGAGGAGCATCAGAGGAGCATCAGAGGAGCATCAGAGGAGCATCAGAGGAGCATCCGATGAGCATCAGAGGAGCATCAGAGGAGCAGGAGCAGGAGCAGGAGCAGGAGCAGGAGCAGGAGCAGGAGCAGGAGCATCAGAGGAGCATCAGAGGAGCATCAGAGGAGCATCAGTGGAGCATCAGAGGAGGATCAGAGGAGGATCAGAGGAGCATCAGAGGAGCATCAGAGGAGCATCAGAGGAGCATCAGAGGAGCATCAGAGGAGCATCAGAGGAGCATCAGAGGAGCATCAGAGGAGGATCAGAGGAGCATCAGAGGAGCATCAGAGGAGCATCAGAGGAGCATCAGAGGAGCATCAGAAGAGCATCAGAGGAGGATCAGAGGAGCATCAGAGGAGCATCAGAGGAGCATCAGAGGAGCATCATAGGAGCATCTGAGGAGCATCAGAGGAGTATCAGAGGAGCATCAGAGGAGCATCTGAGGAGCATCAGAGGAGTATCAGAGGAGCATCAGAGGAGCATCAGAGGAGCATCAGAGGTGCATCAGAGGAGCATCAGAGGAGCATCAGAGGAGCATCAGAGGAGCATCGGAGGAGCATCTGAGGAGCATCAGAGGAGTATCAGAGGAGCATCGGAGGAGCATCAGAGGAGCATCAGAGGAGCATCTGAGGAGCATCAGAGGAGTATCAGAGGAGCATCAGAGGAGCATCAGAGGTGCATCAGAGGAGCATCAGAGGTGCAGGAGCAGGAGCAGGAACAGTAGCAGGAGCAGGAGCAGGAGCAGGAGCAGGAGCAGGAGCAGGAGCAGGAGCAGGAGCAGGAGCAGGAGCAGGAGCAGGAGCAGGAGCAGGAGCAGGAGCAGGAGCAGGAGCAGGAGCAGGAGCAGGAGCAGGAGCAGGAGCAGGAGCAGGAGCAGGAGCAGGAGCAGGAGCATCAGAGGAGCATCAGAGGAGCATCAGAGGAGCCTCAGAGGAGCATCAGAGGAGCATCAGAGGAGCATCAGAGGAGCATCAGAGGAGCATCAGAGGAGCATCAGAGGAGCATCAGAGGAGCATCAGAGGAGCATCAGAGGAGCATCAGAAGAGCATCAGTGGAGCATCAGAGGAGCATCAGAGGAGCATCAGGGGAGCATCAGAGGAGCAACAGAGGAGCATCAGAGGAGCATTAGAGGAGCATCAGAGGAGCATCAGAGGAGCATCAGAGGAGCATCAGAGGAGCATCAGAGGAGCATCAGAGGAGCATCAGAAGAGCATCAGTGGAGCATCAGAGGAGCATCAGAGGAGCATCAGGGGAGCATCAGAGGAGCAACAGAGGAGCATCAGAGGAGCATTAGAGGAGCATCAGAGGAGCATCAGAGGAGCATCAGAGGAGCATCAGTGGAGCATCAGAGGAGCATCAGAGGAACATCAGAGGAGGATCAGAGGAGCATCAGAGGAGCATCAGAGGAGCAGGAGCAGGAGCAGGAGCAGGAGCAGGAGCAGGAGCAGGAGCAGGAGCAGGAGCAGGAGCATCAGAGGAGCATCAGATGAGCAGGAGCAGGAGCAGGAGCAGGAGCAGGAGCATGAGCAGGAGCAGGAGCAGGAGCAGGAGCAGGAGCATCAGAGGATCATAGGAGGAGCATCAGAGGAGCATCAGAGGAGCATCAGAGGAGCATCAGAGGAGCATCAGAGGAGCATCAGAGGAGGATCAGAGGAGCATCAGAGGAGCATCAGAGGAGCATCAGAGGAGCATCAGAGGAGCATCAGAGGAGCTTCAGAGGAGCATCAGAGGAGCTTCAGAGGAGCATCAGAGGAGCATCAGAGGAGCATCAGAGGAGCATCAGAGGAGCATCAGAGGAGGATCAGAGGAGCATCAGAGGAGCATCAGAGGAGCCTCAGAGGAGCATCAGAGGAGCATCAGAGGAGCATCAGAGGAGCATCAGAGGAGCATCAGAGGAGCATCAGACGAGCATCAGAGGAGGATCAGAGGAGCATCAGAGGTGCATCAGAGGAGCCTCAGAGGAGCATCAGAGGAGCAGCAGAGGAGCATCAGAGGAGGATCACAGGAGCATCAGAGGAGCATCACAGGAGCATCAGAGGAGCATCAGAGGAGCATCAGAGGAGCATCAGAGGAGCATCAGAGGAGCATCAGAGGAGCATCAGAGGAGCATCAGAGGAGCCTCAGAGGAGCATCAGAGGAGCATCAGAGGAGCATCAGAGGAGCATCAGAGGAACAGCGAGGAGCATCAGATGAGCATCAGAGGAGCATCACAGGAGCATCAGAGGAGCATCAGAGGAGCATCACAGGAGCATCAGAGGAGCATCATTGGAGCATCAGTGGAGCATCAGAGGAACAGCAGAGGAGCATCAGATGAGCATCAGAGGAGCATCACAGGAGCATCAGAGGAGCATCAGAGGAGCATCACAGGAGCATCAGAGGAGCATCAGAGGAGCATCAGAGGAGGATCAGAGGAGCATCAGAGGAGCATCAGAGGAGCATCAGAGGAGCATCAGAGGAGGATCAGAGGAGCATCAGAGGAGCATCAGAGGAGCATCAGAGGAGCATCAGAGGAGAATCAGAGGAGCATCAGAGGAGCATCAGAGGAGCATCAGAGGAGGATCAGAGGAGCATCAGAGGAGCATCAGAGGAGCCTCAGAGGAGCATCAGAGGAGCATCAGAGGAGCATCAGAGGACCATCAGAGGAGCAGCAGAGGAGCATCAGAGGAGGATCACAGGAGCATCAGAGGAGCATCACATGATAATCAGAGGAGCATCAGAGGAGCATCAGAGGAGCATCAGAGGAGCATCAGAGGAGCCTCAGAGGAGCATCAGAGGAGCATCAGAGGAGCATCAGAAGAGCATCAGAGGAGCATCAGAGGAGCATCAGAGGAGGATATGAGGAGCATCAGAGGAGCATGAGAGGAGCATCAGAGGAGCATCAGAGGAGCATCAGAGTAGCATCAGAGGAGCATCAGAGGAGCATCAGAGGAGCATCAGAGAGGCATCAGAGGAGCATCAGAGGAGGATCAGAGGAGCATCAGAGGAGCATCAGAGGAGCATCAGAGGAGCATCAGAGGAGCATCAGTGGAGCATCAGTGGAGCATCAGAGGAGGATCAGAGGAGCATCAGAGGAGCATCACAGGAGCATCAGAGGAGCATCAGAGGAGCATCAGAGGAGCCTCAGAGGAGAATCAGAGGAGCATCAGAGGAGCATCAGAGGAGCCTCAGAGGAGCCTCAGAGGAGCCTCAGAGGAGCCTCAGAGGAGCATCAGAGGAGCATCAGAGGAGCATCAGAGGAGCATCAGAGAAGCATCAGAGGAGCATCAGAGGAGCATCAGAGGAGGATCAGAGGAGGATCAGAGGAGCATCAGAGCAGCATCAGAGGAGCATCAGAGGAGCATCAGAGGAGCATCAGAGGAGCATCACAGGAGCATCACAGGAGCATCACAGGAGCATCAGAGGTGCATCATTGGAGCATCAGAGGAGCATCAGAGGAGCATCAGAGGAGCATCAGAAGAGCATCAGAGGAGCATCAGAGGAGCATCAGAGGAGCATCAGAGGAGCATCAGAGGAGCATCAGTGGAGCATCAGAGGAGCATCAGAGGAGCATCAGAGGAACATCAGAGGAGCATCAGAGGAGCAGGAGCAGGAGCAGGAGCAGGAGCAGGAGCAGGAGCAGGAGCAGGTGCAGGAGCAGGAGCATCAGAGGAGCATCAGAGGAGCAGGAGCAGGAGCAGGAGCAGGAGCAGGAGCATTAGCAGGAGCAGGAGCAGGAGCAGGAGCAGGAGCAGGAGCAGGAGCAGGAGCAGGAGCAGGAGCAGGAGCAGGAGCAGGAGCAGGAGCAGGAGCAGGAGCAGGAGCAGGAGCAGGAGCAGGAGCAGGAGCAGGAGCATCAGAGGAGCATCAGAGGAGCATCTGAGGTCATCAGAGGAGCATCAGAGGAGCAGGAGTAGGAGTAGGAGCATCAGAGGAGCATCAGAGGAGCATCAGAGGAGCATCAGAGGAGCATCAGAGGAGCATCAGAGGAGCATCAGAGGAGCATCAGAGGAGCATCAGTGGAGCATCAGAGGAGCATCAGTGGAGCATCAGAGGAGCATCAGAGGAGCATCAGAGGAGCATCAGAGGAGCATCAGAGGAGCATCAGAGGAGCATCAGAGGAGCATCAGAGGAGGATCAGAGGAGCATCAGTGGAGCATCAGAGGAGCATCAGAGGAGGATCAGAGGAGCATCAGAGGAGCATCAGAGGAGCATCAGAGGAGGATCAGAGGAGCATCAGAGGAGCATTAGAGGAGCATCAGAGGAGGATCACAGGAGCATCAGAGGAGCATCAGAGGAGCATCAGAGGAGCATCAGAGGAGCATCAGATGAGCATCAGAGGAGCATCAGAGGAGCATCAGAGGAGCCTCTGAGGAGCATCAGAGGAGCATCAGAGGAGCATCAAAGGAGCATCAGAGTAGCATCAGAGGAGGATCAGAGGAGATCAGAGGAGCATCAGAGGAGCATCAGAGGAGCATCAGAGGAGCATCAGAGGAGCATCAGAGGAGCATCAGAGTAGCATCAGTGTAGCATCAGAGGAGCATCAGAGGAGCATCAGAGGAGCATCAGAGGAGCATCAGAGGAGCATCAGAGGAGGATCAGAGGAGGATCAGAGGAGCATAAGAAGAGCATCAGAGGAGCATCAGAGGAGCATCAGAGGAGCATCAGAGGAGCATCAGATGAGCATCAGAGGAGCAGCAGAGGAGCATCAGTGGAGCATCAGAGGAGCATCAGAGGAGCATCAGAGGAGCATCAGAGGAGCATCAGAGGAGCATCAGACAGCATCAGAGGAGCATCAGAGGAGCATCAGAGGAGAATCAGAGGAGCATCAGATGAGCATCAGAGGAGCAGCAGAGGAGCATCAGAGGAGCATCACAGGAGCATCAGAGGAGCATCAGAGGAGCATCAGAGGAGCATCAGAGGAGCATCAGAGGAGCATCAGAGGAGCCTCAGAGGAGCATCAGAGGAGCATCAGAGGAGCATCAGAGGAGCATCAGAGGAGCATCAGAGGAGCATCAGAGGAGGATCAGAGGAGGATCAGAGGAGCATAAGAGGAGCATCAGAGGAGCATCAGAGGAGAATCAGATGAGCATCAGAGGAGCAGCAGAGGAGCATCACAGGAGCATCAGAGGAGCATCAGAGGAGCATCAGAGGAGCATCAGAGGAGCATCAGAGGAGCATCAGAGGAGCCTCAGAGGAGCATCAGAGAAGCATCAGAGGAGCATCAGAGGAGCATCAGAGGAGGATCAGAGGAGCATCAGAGGAGCATCAGAGGAGCATCAGAGGAGCATCAGAGGAACATCAGAGGAGGATCAGAGGAGGATCAGAGGAGCATCAGTGGAGCATCAGAGGAGCATCAGAGGAGCATCAGAGAGGCATCAGAGGAGCATCAGAGGAGCATCAGAGGAGGATCAGAGGAGCATCAGAGGAGCATCAGAGGAGCATCAGAGGAGCATCAGAGGAGCATCAGAGGAGCATCAGTGGAGCATCAGAGGAGGATCAGAGGAGCATCAGAGGAGCATCACAGGAGCATCAGAGGAGCTTCAGAGGAGCATCAGAGGAGCCTCAGAGGAGAATCAGAGGAGCATCAGAGGAGCATCAGAGGAGCCTCAGAGGAGCCTCAGAGGAGCCTCAGAGGAGCCTCAGAGGAGCATCAGAGGAGCATCAGAGGAGCATCAGAGGAGCATCAGAGGAGCATCAGAGGAGCATCAGAGGAGCATCAGAGGAGCATCAGAGGAGGATCAGAGGAGGATCAGAGAAGCATCAGAGCAGCATCAGAGGAGCATCAGAGGAGCATCAGAGGAGCATCAGAGGAGCATCACAGGAGCATCACAGGAGCATCACAGGAGCATCAGAGGTGCATCATTGGAGCATCAGAGGAGCATCAGAGGAGCATCAGAGGAGCATCAGAAGAGCATCAGAGGAGCATCAGAGGAGCATCAGAGGAGCATCAGAGGAGCATCAGAGGAGCATCAGTGGAGCATCAGAGGAGCATCAGAGGAGCATCAGAGGAACATCAGAGGAGCATCAGAGGAGCAGGAGCAGGAGCAGGAGCAGGAGCAGGAGCAGGAGCAGGAGCAGGTGCAGGAGCAGGAGCATCAGAGGAGCATCAGAGGAGCAGGAGCAGGAGCAGGAGCAGGAGCAGGAGCAGGAGCAGGAGCAGGAGCAGGAGCAGGAGCAGGAGCAGGAGCAGGAGCAGGAGCAGGAGCAGGAGCAGGAGCAGGAGCAGGAGCAGGAGCAGGATCAGGAGCAGGAGCAGGAGCAGGAGCAGGAGCAGGAGCATCAGAGGAGCATCAGAGGAGCATCAGAGGTCATCAGAGGAGCATCAGAGGAGCAGGAGTAGGAGTAGGAGCATCAGAGGAGCATCAGAGGAGCATCAGAGGAGCATCAGATGAGCATCAGAGGAGCATCAGAGGAGCATCAGAGGAGCATCAGAGGAGCATCAGTGGAGCATCAGAGGAGCATCAGTGGAGCATCAGAGGAGCATCAGAGGAGCATCAGAGGAGCATCAGAGGAGCATCAGAGGAGCATCAGAGGAGCATCAGAGGAGGATCAGAGGAGCATCAGTGGAGCATCAGAGGAGCATCAGAGGAGGATCAGAGGAGCATCAGAGGAGCATCAGAGGAGCATCAGAGGAGCATCAGAGGAGGATCAGAGGAGCATCAGAGGAGCATTAGAGGAGCATCAGAGGAGGATCACAGGAGCATCAGAGGAGCATCAGAGGAGCATCAGAGGAGCATCAGAGGAGCATCAGAGGAGCATCAGAGGAGCATCAGCGGAGCATCAGAGGAGCCTCTGAGGAGCATCAGAGGAGCATCAGAGGAGAATCAAAGGAGCATCAGAGGAGCATCAGAGGAGGATCAGAGGAGCATCAGAGGAGCATCAGAGGAGCATCAGAGGAGCATCAGAGGAGCATCAGAGGAGCATCAGAGTAGCATCAGTGTAGCATCAGAGGAGCATCAGAGGAGCATCAGAGGAGCATCAGAGGAGCATCAGAGGAGCATCAGAGGAGGATCAGAGGAGCATAAGAAGAGCATCAGAGGAGCATCAGAGGAGCATCAGAGGAGCATCAGATGAGCATCAGAGGAGCAGCAGAGGAGCATCAGTGGAGCATCAGAGGAGCATCAGAGGAGCATCAGAGGAGCATCAGAGGAGCATCAGAGGAGCATCAGAGGAGCATCAGAGGAGCATCAGACAGCATCAGAGGAGCATCAGAGGAGCATCAGAGGAGAATCAGAGGAGCATCAGATGAGCATCAGAGGAGCAGCAGAGGAGCATCAGAGGAGCATCACAGGAGCATCAGAGGAGCATCAGAGGAGCATCAGAGGAGCATCAGAGGAGCATCAGAGGAGCATCAGAGGAGCCTCAGAGGAGCATCAGAGGAGCATCAGAGGAGCATCAGAGGAGCATCAGAGGAGAATCAGAGGGGCATCAGAGGAGTATCAGAGGAGGATCAGAGGAGCATCAGAGGAGCATCAGAGGAGCATCAGAGGAGCATCAGAGGAGCATCAGAGGAGGATCAGAGGAGGATCAGAGGAGCATAAGAGGAGCATCAGAGGAGCATCAGAGGAGCATCAGAGGAGCATCAGAGGAGCATCAGAGGAGCATCAGAGGAGCATCAGAGGAGCATCAGAGGAGCATCAGAGGAGCATCAGAGGAGCATCAGAGGAGGATCAGAGGAGCATCAGAGGAGGATCAGAGGAGCATCAGAGGAGCATCAGAGGAGCATCAGAGGAGCATCAGAGGAGCATCAGAGGAGCATCTGAGGAGCATCAGAGGAGTATCAGAGGAGCATCAGAGGAGCATCTGAGGAGCATCAGAGGAGTATCAGAGGAGCATCAGAGGAGCATCAGAGGTGCATCAGAGGAGCATCAGAGGTGCATCAGAGGAGCATCAGAGGAGAATCAGAGGAGCATCAGAGGAGCATCGGAGGAGCATCAGAGGAGCATCAGAGGAGCATCAGAGGAGCATCAGAGGAGCATCAGAGGAGCATCAGAGGAGCCTCAGAGGAGCATCAGAGAAGCATCAGAGGAGCATCAGAGGAGCATCAGAGGAGGATCAGAGGAGCATCAGAGGAGCATCAGAGGAGCATCAGAGGAGCATCAGAGGAACATCAGAGGAGGATCAGAGGAGGATCAGAGGAGCATCAGTGGAGCATCAGAGGAGCATCAGAGGAGCATCAGAGAGGCATCAGAGGAGCATCAGAGGAGCATCAGAGGAGGATCAGAGGAGCATCAGAGGAGCATCAGAGGAGCATCAGAGGAGCATCAGAGGAGCATCAGAGGAGCATCAGTGGAGCATCAGAGGAGGATCAGAGGAGCATCAGAGGAGCATCACAGGAGCATCAGAGGAGCTTCAGAGGAGCATCAGAGGAGCCTCAGAGGAGAATCAGAGGAGCATCAGAGGAGCATCAGAGGAGCCTCAGAGGAGCCTCAGAGGAGCCTCAGAGGAGCCTCAGAGGAGCATCAGAGGAGCATCAGAGGAGCATCAGAGGAGCATCAGAGGAGCATCAGAGGAGCATCAGAGGAGCATCAGAGGAGGATCAGAGGAGGATCAGAGAAGCATCAGAGCAGCATCAGAGGAGCATCAGAGGAGCATCAGAGGAGCATCAGAGGAGCATCACAGGAGCATCACAGGAGCATCACAGGAGCATCAGAGGTGCATCATTGGAGCATCAGAGGAGCATCAGAGGAGCATCAGAGGAGCATCAGAAGAGCATCAGAGGAGCATCAGAGGAGCATCAGAGGAGCATCAGAAGAGCATCAGAGGAGCATCAGTGGAGCATCAGAGGAGCATCAGAGGAGCATCAGAGGAACATCAGAGGAGCATCAGAGGAGCAGGAGCAGGAGCAGGAGCAGGAGCAGGAGCAGGAGCAGGAGCAGGTGCAGGAGCAGGAGCATCAGAGGAGCATCAGAGGAGCAGGAGCAGGAGCAGGAGCAGGAGCAGGAGCAGGAGCAGGAGCAGGAGCAGGAGCAGGAGCAGGAGCAGGAGCAGGAGCAGGAGCAGGAGCAGGAGCAGGAGCAGGAGCAGGATCAGGAGCAGGAGCAGGAGCAGGAGCAGGAGCAGGAGCATCAGAGGAGCATCAGAGGAGCATCAGAGGTCATCAGAGGAGCATCAGAGGAGCAGGAGTAGGAGTAGGAGCATCAGAGGAGCATCAGAGGAGCATCAGAGGAGCATCAGATGAGCATCAGAGGAGCATCAGAGGAGCATCAGAGGAGCATCAGAGGAGCATCAGTGGAGCATCAGAGGAGCATCAGTGGAGCATCAGAGGAGCATCAGAGGAGCATCAGAGGAGCATCAGAGGAGCATCAGAGGAGCATCAGAGGAGCATCAGAGGAGGATCAGAGGAGCATCAGTGGAGCATCAGAGGAGCATCAGAGGAGGATCAGAGGAGCATCAGAGGAGCATCAGAGGAGCATCAGAGGAGCATCAGAGGAGGATCAGAGGAGCATCAGAGGAGCATTAGAGGAGCATCAGAGGAGGATCACAGGAGCATCAGAGGAGCATCAGAGGAGCATCAGAGGAGCATCAGAGGAGCATCAGAGGAGCATCAGAGGAGCATCAGAGGAGCATCAGAGGAGCCTCTGAGGAGCATCAGAGGAGCATCAGAGGAGAATCAAAGGAGCATCAGAGGAGCATCAGAGGAGGATCAGAGGAGCATCAGAGGAGCATCAGAGGAGCATCAGAGGAGCATCAGAGGAGCATCAGAGGAGCATCAGAGTAGCATCAGTGTAGCATCAGAGGAGCATCAGAGGAGCATCAGAGGAGCATCAGAGGAGCATCAGAGGAGCATCAGAGGAGGATCAGAGGAGCATAAGAAGAGCATCAGAGGAGCATCAGAGGAGCATCAGAGGAGCATCAGATGAGCATCAGAGGAGCAGCAGAGGAGCATCAGTGGAGCATCAGAGGAGCATCAGAGGAGCATCAGAGGAGCATCAGAGGAGCATCAGAGGAGCATCAGAGGAGCATCAGAGGAGCATCAGACAGCATCAGAGGAGCATCAGAGGAGCATCAGAGGAGAATCAGAGGAGCATCAGATGAGCATCAGAGGAGCAGCAGAGGAGCATCAGAGGAGCATCATAGGAGCATCAGAGGAGCATCAGAGGAGCATCAGAGGAGCATCAGAGGAGCATCAGAGGAGCATCAGAGGAGCCTCAGAGGAGCATCAGAGGAGCATCAGAGGAGCATCAGAGGAGCATCAGAGGAGAATCAGAGGAGCATCAGAGGAGTATCAGAGGAGGATCAGAGGAGCATCAGAGGAGCATCAGAGGAGCATCAGAGGAGCATCAGAGGAGCATCAGAGGAGCATCAGAGGAGCATCAGTGGAGCATCAGAGGAGCATCAGAGGAACATCAGAGGAGGATCAGAGGAGCATCAGAGGAGCATCAGAGGAGCAGGAGCAGGAGCAGGAGCAGGAGCAGGAGCAGGAGCAGGAGCAGGAGCAGGAGCAGGAGCATCAGAGGAGCATCAGATGAGCAGGAGCAGGAGCAGGAGCAGGAGCAGGAGCATGAGCAGGAGCAGGAGCAGGAGCAGGAGCAGGAGCATCAGAGGATCATAGGAGGAGCATCAGAGGAGCATCAGAGGAGCATCAGAGGAGCATCAGAGGAGCATCAGAGGAGCATCAGAGGAGGATCAGAGGAGCATCAGAGGAGCATCAGAGGAGCATCAGAGGAGCATCAGAGGAGCATCAGAGGAGCTTCAGAGGAGCATCAGAGGAGCTTCAGAGGAGCATCAGAGGAGCATCAGAGGAGCATCAGAGGAGCATCAGAGGAGCATCAGAGGAGGATCAGAGGAGCATCAGAGGAGCATCAGAGGAGCCTCAGAGGAGCATCAGAGGAGCATCAGAGGAGCATCAGAGGAGCATCAGAGGAGCATCAGAGGAGCATCAGACGAGCATCAGAGGAGGATCAGAGGAGCATCAGAGGTGCATCAGAGGAGCCTCAGAGGAGCATCAGAGGAGCAGCAGAGGAGCATCAGAGGAGGATCACAGGAGCATCAGAGGAGCATCACAGGAGCATCAGAGGAGCATCAGAGGAGCATCAGAGGAGCATCAGAGGAGCATCAGAGGAGCATCAGAGGAGCATCAGAGGAGCATCAGAGGAGCCTTAGAGGAGCATCAGAGGAGCATCAGAGGAGCATCAGAGGAGCATCAGAGGAACAGCGAGGAGCATCAGATGAGCATCAGAGGAGCATCACAGGAGCATCAGAGGAGCATCAGAGGAGCATCACAGGAGCATCAGAGGAGCATCATTGGAGCATCAGTGGAGCATCAGAGGAACAGCAGAGGAGCATCAGATGAGCATCAGAGGAGCATCACAGGAGCATCAGAGGAGCATCAGAGGAGCATCACAGGAGCATCAGAGGAGCATCAGAGGAGCATCAGAGGAGGATCAGAGGAGCATCAGAGGAGCATCAGAGGAGCATCAGAGGAGCATCAGAGGAGGATCAGAGGAGCATCAGAGGAGCATCAGAGGAGCATCAGAGGAGCATCAGAGGAGAATCAGAGGAGCATCAGAGGAGCATCAGAGGAGCATCAGAGGAGGATCAGAGGAGCATCAGAGGAGCATCAGAGGAGCCTCAGAGGAGCATCAGAGGAGCATCAGAGGAGCATCAGAGGAGCATCAGAGGAGCAGCAGAGGAGCATCAGAGGAGGATCACAGGAGCATCAGAGGAGCATCACAGGATAATCAGAGGAGCATCAGAGGAGCATCAGAGGAGCATCAGAGGAGCATCAGAGGAGCCTCAGAGGAGCATCAGAGGAGCATCAGAGGAGCATCAGAAGAGCATCAGAGGAGCATCAGAGGAGCATCAGAGGAGGATATGAGGAGCATCAGAGGAGCATGAGAGGAGCATCAGAGGAGCATCAGAGGAGCATCAGAGTAGCATCAGAGGAGCATCAGAGGAGCATCAGAGGAGCATCAGAGGAGCATCAGAGAGGCATCAGAGGAGCATCAGAGGAGGATCAGAGGAGCATCAGAGGAGCATCAGAGGAGCATCAGAGGAGCATCAGAGGAGCATCAGTGGAGCATCAGTGGAGCATCAGAGGAGGATCAGAGGAGCATCAGAGGAGCATCACAGGAGCATCAGAGGAGCATCAGAGGAGCATCAGAGGAGCCTCAGAGGAGAATCAGAGGAGCATCAGAGGAGCATCAGAGGAGCCTCAGAGGAGCCTCAGAGGAGCCTCAGAGGAGCCTCAGAGGAGCATCAGAGGAGCATCAGAGGAGCATCAGAGGAGCATCAGAGGAGCATCAGAGGAGCATCAGAGGAGCATCAGAGGAGGATCAGAGGAGGATCAGAGGAGCATCAGAGCAGCATCAGAGGAGCATCAGAGGAGCATCAGAGGAGCATCAGAGGAGCATCACAGGAGCATCACAGGAGCATCACAGGAGCATCAGAGGTGCATCATTGGAGCATCAGAGGAGCATCAGAGGAGCATCAGAGGAGCATCAGAAGAGCATCAGAGGAGCATCAGAGGAGCATCAGAGGAGCATCAGAGGAGCATCAGAGGAGCATCAGTGGAGCATCAGAGGAGCATCAGAGGAGCATCAGAGGAACATCAGAGGAGCATCAGAGGAGCAGGAGCAGGAGCAGGAGCAGGAGCAGGAGCAGGAGCAGGAGCAGGTGCAGGAGCAGGAGCATCAGAGGAGCATCAGAGGAGCAGGAGCAGGAGCAGGAGCAGGAGCAGGAGCATTAGCAGGAGCAGGAGCAGGAGCAGGAGCAGGAGCAGGAGCAGGAGCAGGAGCAGGAGCAGGAGCAGGAGCAGGAGCAGGAGCAGGAGCAGGAGCAGGAGCAGGAGCAGGAGCAGGAGCAGGAGCAGGAGCAGGAGCATCAGAGGAGCATCAGAGGAGCATCTGAGGTCATCAGAGGAGCATCAGAGGAGCAGGAGTAGGAGTAGGAGCATCAGAGGAGCATCAGAGGAGCATCAGAGGAGCATCAGAGGAGCATCAGAGGAGCATCAGAGGAGCATCAGAGGAGCATCAGAGGAGCATCAGTGGAGCATCAGAGGAGCATCAGTGGAGCATCAGAGGAGCATCAGAGGAGCATCAGAGGAGCATCAGAGGAGCATCAGAGGAGCATCAGAGGAGCATCAGAGGAGCATCAGAGGAGGATCAGAGGAGCATCAGTGGAGCATCAGAGGAGCATCAGAGGAGGATCAGAGGAGCATCAGAGGAGCATCAGAGGAGCATCAGAGGAGGATCAGAGGAGCATCAGAGGAGCATTAGAGGAGCATCAGAGGAGGATCACAGGAGCATCAGAGGAGCATCAGAGGAGCATCAGAGGAGCATCAGAGGAGCATCAGATGAGCATCAGAGGAGCATCAGAGGAGCATCAGAGGAGCCTCTGAGGAGCATCAGAGGAGCATCAGAGGAGCATCAAAGGAGCATCAGAGTAGCATCAGAGGAGGATCAGAGGAGATCAGAGGAGCATCAGAGGAGCATCAGAGGAGCATCAGAGGAGCATCAGAGGAGCATCAGAGGAGCATCAGAGTAGCATCAGTGTAGCATCAGAGGAGCATCAGAGGAGCATCAGAGGAGCATCAGAGGAGCATCAGAGGAGCATCAGAGGAGGATCAGAGGAGGATCAGAGGAGCATAAGAAGAGCATCAGAGGAGCATCAGAGGAGCATCAGAGGAGCATCAGAGGAGCATCAGATGAGCATCAGAGGAGCAGCAGAGGAGCATCAGTGGAGCATCAGAGGAGCATCAGAGGAGCATCAGAGGAGCATCAGAGGAGCATCAGAGGAGCATCAGACAGCATCAGAGGAGCATCAGAGGAGCATCAGAGGAGAATCAGAGGAGCATCAGATGAGCATCAGAGGAGCAGCAGAGGAGCATCAGAGGAGCATCACAGGAGCATCAGAGGAGCATCAGAGGAGCATCAGAGGAGCATCAGAGGAGCATCAGAGGAGCATCAGAGGAGCCTCAGAGGAGCATCAGAGGAGCATCAGAGGAGCATCAGAGGAGCATCAGAGGAGCATCAGAGGAGCATCAGAGGAGGATCAGAGGAGGATCAGAGGAGCATAAGAGGAGCATCAGAGGAGCATCAGAGGAGAATCAGATGAGCATCAGAGGAGCAGCAGAGGAGCATCACAGGAGCATCAGAGGAGCATCAGAGGAGCATCAGAGGAGCATCAGAGGAGCATCAGAGGAGCATCAGAGGAGCCTCAGAGGAGCATCAGAGAAGCATCAGAGGAGCATCAGAGGAGCATCAGAGGAGGATCAGAGGAGCATCAGAGGAGCATCAGAGGAGCATCAGAGGAGCATCAGAGGAACATCAGAGGAGGATCAGAGGAGGATCAGAGGAGCATCAGTGGAGCATCAGAGGAGCATCAGAGGAGCATCAGAGAGGCATCAGAGGAGCATCAGAGGAGCATCAGAGGAGGATCAGAGGAGCATCAGAGGAGCATCAGAGGAGCATCAGAGGAGCATCAGAGGAGCATCAGAGGAGCATCAGTGGAGCATCAGAGGAGGATCAGAGGAGCATCAGAGGAGCATCACAGGAGCATCAGAGGAGCTTCAGAGGAGCATCAGAGGAGCCTCAGAGGAGAATCAGAGGAGCATCAGAGGAGCATCAGAGGAGCCTCAGAGGAGCCTCAGAGGAGCCTCAGAGGAGCCTCAGAGGAGCATCAGAGGAGCATCAGAGGAGCATCAGAGGAGCATCAGAGGAGCATCAGAGGAGCATCAGAGGAGCATCAGAGGAGCATCAGAGGAGGATCAGAGGAGGATCAGAGAAGCATCAGAGCAGCATCAGAGGAGCATCAGAGGAGCATCAGAGGAGCATCAGAGGAGCATCACAGGAGCATCACAGGAGCATCACAGGAGCATCAGAGGTGCATCATTGGAGCATCAGAGGAGCATCAGAGGAGCATCAGAGGAGCATCAGAAGAGCATCAGAGGAGCATCAGAGGAGCATCAGAGGAGCATCAGAGGAGCATCAGAGGAGCATCAGTGGAGCATCAGAGGAGAATCAGAGGAGCATCAGAGGAACATCAGAGGAGCATCAGAGGAGCAGGAGCAGGAGCAGGAGCAGGAGCAGGAGCAGGAGCAGGAGCAGGTGCAGGAGCAGGAGCATCAGAGGAGCATCAGAGGAGCAGGAGCAGGAGCAGGAGCAGGAGCAGGAGCAGGAGCAGGAGCAGGAGCAGGAGCAGGAGCAGGAGCAGGAGCAGGAGCAGGAGCAGGAGCAGGAGCAGGAGCAGTAGCAGGATCAGGAGCAGGAGCAGGAGCAGGAGCAGGAGCAGGAGCATCAGAGGAGCATCAGAGGAGCATCAGAGGTCATCAGAGGAGCATCAGAGGAGCAGGAGTAGGAGTAGGAGCATCAGAGGAGCATCAGAGGAGCATCAGAGGAGCATCAGATGAGCATCAGAGGAGCATCAGAGGAGCATCAGAGGAGCATCAGAGGAGCATCAGTGGAGCATCAGAGGAGCATCAGTGGAGCATCAGAGGAGCATCAGAGGAGCATCAGAGGAGCATCAGAGGAGCATCAGAGGAGCATCAGAGGAGCATCAGAGGAGGATCAGAGGAGCATCAGTGGAGCATCAGAGGAGCATCAGAGGAGGATCAGAGGAGCATCAGAGGAGCATCAGAGGAGCATCAGAGGAGCATCAGAGGAGGATCAGAGGAGCATCAGAGGAGCATTAGAGGAGCATCAGAGGAGGATCACAGGAGCATCAGAGGAGCATCAGAGGAGCATCAGAGGAGCATCAGAGGAGCATCAGAGGAGCATCAGAGGAGCATCAGAGGAGCATCAGAGGAGCCTCTGAGGAGCATCAGAGGAGCATCAGAGGAGAATCAAAGGAGCATCAGAGGAGCATCAGAGGAGGATCAGAGGAGCATCAGAGGAGCATCAGAGGAGCATCAGAGGAGCATCAGAGGAGCATCAGAGGAGCATCAGAGTAGCATCAGTGTAGCATCAGAGGAGCATCAGAGGAGCATCAGAGGAGCATCAGAGGAGCATCAGAGGAGCATCAGAGGAGGATCAGAGGAGCATAAGAAGAGCATCAGAGGAGCATCAGAGGAGCATCAGAGGAGCATCAGATGAGCATCAGAGGAGCAGCAGAGGAGCATCAGTGGAGCATCAGAGGAGCATCAGAGGAGCATCAGAGGAGCATCAGAGGAGCATCAGAGGAGCATCAGAGGAGCATCAGAGGAGCATCAGACAGCATCAGAGGAGGATCAGAGGAGCATAAGAAGAGCATCAGAGGAGCATCAGAGGAGCATCAGAGGAGCATCAGATGAGCATCAGAGGAGCAGCAGAGGAGCATCAGTGGAGCATCAGAGGAGCATCAGAGGAGCATCAGAGGAGCATCAGAGGAGCATCAGAGGAGCATCAGATGAGCATCAGAGGAGCAGCAGAGGAGCATCAGTGGAGCATCAGAGGAGCATCAGAGGAGCATCAGAGGAGCATCAGATGAGCATCAGAGGAGCAGCAGAGGAGCATCAGAGGAGCATCACAGGAGCATCAGAGGAGCATCAGAGGAGCATCAGAGGAGCATCAGAGGAGCATCAGAGGAGCATCAGAGGAGCCTCAGAGGAGCATCAGAGGAGCATCAGAGGAGCATCAGAGGAGCATCAGAGGAGAATCAGAGGAGCATCAGAGGAGTATCAGAGGAGGATCAGAGGAGCATCAGAGGAGCATCAGAGGAGCATCAGAGGAGCATCAGAGGAGCATCAGAGGAGGATCAGAGGAGGATCAGAGGAGCATAAGAGGAGCATCAGAGGAGCATCAGAGGAGCATCAGAGGAGCATCAGAGGAGCATCAGAGGAGCATCAGAGGAGCATCAGAGGAGCATCAGAGGAGCATCAGAGGAGCATCAGAGGAGCATCAGAGGAGGATCAGAGGAGCATCAGAGGAGGATCAGAGGAGCATCAGAGGAGCATCAGAGGAGCATCAGAGGAGCATCAGAGGAGCATCAGAGGAGCATCTGAGGAGCATCAGAGGAGTATCAGAGGAGCATCAGAGGAGCATCTGAGGAGCATCAGAGGAGTATCAGAGGAGCATCAGAGGAGCATCAGAGGTGCATCAGAGGAGCATCAGAGGTGCATCAGAGGAGCATCAGAGGAGAATCAGAGGAGCATCAGAGGAGCATCGGAGGAGCATCAGAGGAGCATCAGAGGAGCATCAGAGGAGCATCAGAGGAGCATCAGAGGAGCATCAGAGGAGCCTCAGAGGAGCATCAGAGAAGCATCAGAGGAGCATCAGAGGAGCATCAGAGGAGGATCAGAGGAGCATCAGAGGAGCATCAGAGGAGCATCAGAGGAGCATCAGAGGAACATCAGAGGAGGATCAGAGGAGGATCAGAGGAGCATCAGTGGAGCATCAGAGGAGCATCAGAGGAGCATCAGAGAGGCATCAGAGGAGCATCAGAGGAGCATCAGAGGAGGATCAGAGGAGCATCAGAGGAGCATCAGAGGAGCATCAGAGGAGCATCAG
Source organism: Narcine bancroftii (assembly GCF_036971445.1). Taxonomy (NCBI): domain Eukaryota; kingdom Metazoa; phylum Chordata; class Chondrichthyes; order Torpediniformes; family Narcinidae; genus Narcine; species Narcine bancroftii. Next base: position 4,258,657 of record NW_027211883.1, read on the forward strand.
AGGAGCATCAGAGGAGCATCAGTGGAGCATCAGAGGAGGATCAGAGGAGCATCAGAGGAGCATCACAGGAGCATCAGAGGAGCTTCAGAGGAGCATCAGAGGAGCCTCAGAGGAGAATCAGAGGAGCATCAGAGGAGCATCAGAGGAGCCTCAGAGGAGCCTCAGAGGAGCCTCAGAGGAGCCTCAGAGGAGCATCAGAGGAGCATCAGAGGAGCATCAGAGGAGCATCAGAGGAGCATCAGAGGAGCATCAGAGGAGCATCAGAGGAGCATCAGAGGAGGATCAGAGGAGGATCAGAGAAGCATCAGAGCAGCATCAGAGGAGCATCAGAGGAGCATCAGAGGAGCATCAGAGGAGCATCACAGGAGCATCACAGGAGCATCACAGGAGCATCAGAGGTGCATCATTGGAGCATCAGAGGAGCATCAGAGGAGCATCAGAGGAGCATCAGAAGAGCATCAGAGGAGCATCAGAGGAGCATCAGAGGAGCATCAGAGGAGCATCAGAGGAGCATCAGTGGAGCATCAGAGGAGCATCAGAGGAGCATCAGAGGAACATCAGAGGAGCATCAGAGGAGCAGGAGCAGGAGCAGGAGCAGGAGCAGGAGCAGGAGCAGGAGCAGGTGCAGGAGCAGGAGCATCAGAGGAGCATCAGAGGAGCAGGAGCAGGAGCAGGAGCAGGAGCAGGAGCAGGAGCAGGAGCAGGAGCAGGAGCAGGAGCAGGAGCAGGAGCAGGAGCAGGAGCAGGAGCAGGAGCAGGAGCAGGAGCAGGATCAGGAGCAGGAGCAGGAGCAGGAGCAGGAGCAGGAGCATCAGAGGAGCATCAGAGGAGCATCAGAGGTCATCAGAGGAGCATCAGAGGAGCAGGAGTAGGAGTAGGAGCATCAGAGGAGCATCAGAGGAGCATCAGAGGAGCATCAGATGAGCATCAGAGGAGCATCAGAGGAGCATCAGAGGAGCATCAGAGGAGCATCAGTGGAGCATCAGAGGAGCATCAGTGGAGCATCAGAGGAGCATCAGAGGAGCATCAGAGGAGCATCAGAGGAGCATCAGAGGAGCATCAGAGGAGCATCAGAGGAGGATCAGAGGAGCATCAGTGGAGCATCAGAGGAGCATCAGAGGAGGATCAGAGGAGCATCAGAGGAGCATCAGAGGAGCATCAGAGGAGCATCAGAGGAGGATCAGAGGAGCATCAGAGGAGCATTAGAGGAGCATCAGAGGAGGATCACAGGAGCATCAGAGGAGCATCAGAGGAGCATCAGAGGAGCATCAGAGGAGCATCAGAGGAGCATCAGAGGAGCATCAGAGGAGCATCAGAGGAGCCTCTGAGGAGCATCAGAGGAGCATCAGAGGAGAATCAAAGGAGCATCAGAGGAGCATCAGAGGAGGATCAGAGGAGCATCAGAGGAGCATCAGAGGAGCATCAGAGGAGCATCAGAGGAGCATCAGAGGAGCATCAGAGTAGCATCAGTGTAGCATCAGAGGAGCATCAGAGGAGCATCAGAGGAGCATCAGAGGAGCATCAGAGGAGCATCAGAGGAGGATCAGAGGAGCATAAGAAGAGCATCAGAGGAGCATCAGAGGAGCATCAGAGGAGCATCAGATGAGCATCAGAGGAGCAGCAGAGGAGCATCAGTGGAGCATCAGAGGAGCATCAGAGGAGCATCAGAGGAGCATCAGAGGAGCATCAGAGGAGCATCAGAGGAGCATCAGAGGAGCATCAGACAGCATCAGAGGAGCATCAGAGGAGCATCAGAGGAGAATCAGAGGAGCATCAGATGAGCATCAGAGGAGCAGCAGAGGAGCATCAGAGGAGCATCACAGGAGCATCAGAGGAGCATCAGAGGAGCATCAGAGGAGCATCAGAGGAGCATCAGAGGAGCATCAGAGGAGCCTCAGAGGAGCATCAGAGGAGCATCAGAGGAGCATCAGAGGAGCATCAGAGGAGAATCAGAGGAGCATCAGAGGAGTATCAGAGGAGGATCAGAGGAGCATCAGAGGAGCATCAGAGGAGCATCAGAGGAGCATCAGAGGAGCATCAGAGGAGGATCAGAGGAGGATCAGAGGAGCATAAGAGGAGCATCAGAGGAGCATCAGAGGAGCATCAGAGGAGCATCAGAGGAGCATCAGAGGAGCATCAGAGGAGCATCAGAGGAGCATCAGAGGAGCATCAGAGGAGCATCAGAGGAGCATCAGAGGAGGATCAGAGGAGCATCAGAGGAGGATCAGAGGAGCATCAGAGGAGCATCAGAGGAGCATCAGAGGAGCATCAGAGGAGCATCAGAGGAGCATCTGAGGAGCATCAGAGGAGTATCAGAGGAGCATCAGAGGAGCATCTGAGGAGCATCAGAGGAGTATCAGAGGAGCATCAGAGGAGCATCAGAGGTGCATCAGAGGAGCATCAGAGGTGCATCAGAGGAGCATCAGAGGAGAATCAGAGGAGCATCAGAGGAGCATCGGAGGAGCATCTGAGGAGCATCAGAGGAGTATCAGAGGAGCATCAGAGGAGCATCAGAGGAGCAGGAGCAGGAGCAGGAGCATCAGAGGAGCATCAGAGGAGCATCAGAGGAGCGTCAGAGGAGCATCAGAGGAGCATCAGAGGAGCATCAGAGGAGCATCAGAGGAGCATCAGAGGAGCAGGAGCAGGAGCAGGAGCAGGAGCAGGAGCAGGAGCAGGAGCAGGAGCAGGAGCATCAGAGGAGCATCAGAGGAGCATCAGAGGAGCATCAGAGGAGCATCAGAGGAGCATCAGAGGAGCATCAGAGGAGGATCAGTGGAGCATCAGAGGAGCATCAGAGGAGCATCAGAGGAGCATCAGAGGAGCATCAGAGGAGCATCTGAGGAGCATCAGAGGAGTATCAGAGGAGCATCAGAGGAGCATCTGAGGAGCATCAGAGGAGCATCAGAAGAGCATCAGAGGAGGATCAGAGGAGCATCAGAGGAGCATCAGAGGAGCATCAGAGGTGCATCAGAGGAGCATCAGAGGTGCATCAGAGGAGCATCAGAGGAGTATCAGAGGAGCATCAGAGGTGCATCAGAGGAGCATCAGAGGAGCATCAGAGGAGCATCAGAGGAGCATCGGAGGAGCATCTGAGGAGCATCAGAGGAGTATCAGAGGAGCATCGGAGGAGCATCAGAGGAGCATCAGATGAGCATCTGAGGAGCATCAGAGGAGCATCTGAGGAGCATCAGAGGAGTATCAGAGGAGCATCAGAGGAGCATCAGAGGTGCATCAGAGGAGCATCAGAGGTGCAGGAGCAGGAGCAGGAGCAGGAACAGGAGCAGGAGCAGGAGCAGGAGCAGGAGCAGGAGCAGGAGCAGGAGCAGGAGCAGGAGCAGGAGCAGGAGCAGGAGCAGGAGCAGGAGCAGGAGCAGGAGCAGGAGCAGGAGCAGGAGCAGGAGCAGGAGCAGGAGCAGGAGCAGGAGCAGGAGCAGGAGCAGGAGCAGGAGCAGGAGCAGGAGCATCAGAGGAGCATCAGAGGAGCATCAGAGGAGCCTCAGAGGAGCATCAGAGGAGCATCAGAGGAGCATCAGAGGAGCAGCACAGGAGCATCAGAGGAGGATCACAGGAGCATCAGAGGAGCATCAGAGGAGCATCAGAGGAGCATCAGAGGAGCATCAGAGGAGCATCAGAAGAGCATCAGTGGAGCATCAGAGGAGCATCAGAGGAGCATCAGGGGAGCATCAGAGGAGCAACAGAGGAGCATCAGAGGAGCATTAGAGGAGCATCAGAGGAGCATCAGAGGAGCATCAGAGGAGCCTCAGTGGAGCATCAGAGGAGCATCAGAGGAACATCAGAGGAGCATCAGAGGAGCATCAGAGGAGCATCAGAGGAGCAGGAGCAGGAGCAGGAGCAGGAGCAGGAGCATGAGCAGGAGCAGGAGCAGGAGCAGGAGCAGGAGCAGGAGCATCAGAGGAGCATCAGATGAGCAGGAGCAGGAGCAGGAGCAGGAGCAGGAGCATGAGCAGGAGCAGGAGCAGGAGCAGGAGCAGGAGCATCAGAGGATCATAGGAGGAGCATCAGAGGAGCATCAGAGGAGCATCAGAGGAGCATCAGAGGAGCATCAGAGGAGCATCAGAGGAGGATCAGAGGAGCATCAGAGGAGCATCAGAGGAGCATCAGAGGAGCATCAGAGGAGCATCAGAGGAGCTTCAGAGGAGCATCAGAGGAGCTTCAGAGGAGCATCAGAGGAGCATCAGAGGAGCATCAGAGGAGCATCAGAGGAGCATCAGAGGAGGATCAGAGGAGCATCAGAGGAGCATCAGAGGAGCCTCAGAGGAGCATCAGAGGAGCATCAGAGGAGCATCAGAGGAGCATCAGACGAGCATCAGAGGAGGATCAGAGGAGCATCAGAGGTGCATCAGAGGAGCCTCAGAGGAGCATCAGAGGAGCAGCAGAGGATCATCAGAGGAGGATCACAGGAGCATCAGAGGAGCATCACAGGAGCATCAGAGGAGCATCAGAGGAGCATCAGAGGAGCATCAGAGGAGCATCAGAGGAGCATCAGAGGAGCATCAGAGGAGCATCAGAGGAGCCTCAGAGGAGCATCAGAGGAGCATCAGAGGAGCATCAGAGGAGCATCAGAGGAACAGCGAGGAGCGTCAGATGAGCATCAGAGGAGCATCACAGGAGCATCAGAGGAGCATCAGAGGAGCATCACAGGAGCATCAGAGGAGCATCATTGGAGCATCAGTGGAGCATCAGAGGAACAGCAGAGGAGCATCAGATGAGCATCAGAGGAGCATCACAGGAGCATCAGAGGAGCATCAGAGGAGCATCACAGGAGCATCAGAGGAGCATCAGAGGAGCATCAGAGGAGGATCAGAGGAGCATCAGAGGAGCATCAGAGGAGCATCAGAGGAGCATCAGAGGAGGATCAGAGGAGCATCAGAGGAGCATCAGAGGAGCATCAGAGGAGCATCAGAGGAGCATCAGAGGAGCATCAGAGGAGGATCAGAGGAGCATCAGAGGAGCATCAGAGGAGCCTCAGAGGAGCATCAGAGGAGCATCAGAGGAGCATCAGAGGAGCATCAGAGGAGCAGCAGAGGAGCATCAGAGGAGGATCACAGGAGCATCAGAGGAGCATCACAGGATCATCAGAGGAGCATCAGAGGAGCATCAGAGGAGCATCAGAGGAGCATCAGAGGAGCCTCAGAGGAGCATCAGAGGAGCATCAGAGGAGCATCAGAAGAGCATCAGAGGAGCATCAGAGGAGCATCAGAGGAGGATCAGAGGAGCATCAGAGGAGCATCAGAGGAGCATCAGAGGAGCATCAGAGGAGCATCAGAGTAGCATCAGAGGAGCATCAGAGGAGCATCAGAGGAGCATCAGAGGAGCATCAGAGAGGCATCAGAGGAGCATCAGAGGAGGATCAGAGGAGCATCAGAGGAGCATCAGAGGAGCATCAGAGGAGCATCAGAGGAGCATCAGAGGAGCATCAGTGGAGCATCAGAGGAGCATCAGAGGAGCATCACAGGAGCATCACAGGAGCATCAGAGGAGCATCAGAGGAGCATCAGAGGAGCCTCAGAGGAGAATCAGAGGAGCATCAGAGGAGCATCAGAGGAGCCTCAGAGGAGCCTCAGAGGAGCCTCAGAGGAGCCTCAGAGGAGCATCAGAGGAGCATCAGAGGAGCATCAGAAGAGCATCAGAGGAGCATCAGAGGAGCATCAGAAGAGCATCAGAGGAGCATCAGAGGAGCATCAGAGGAGCATCAGTGGAGCATCAGAGGAGCATCAGAGGAGCATCAGAGGAACATCAGAGGAGCATCAGAGGAGCAGGAGCAGGAGCAGGAGCAGGAGCAGGAGCAGGAGCAGGAGCAGGTGCAGGAGCAGGAGCATCAGAGGAGCATCAGAGGAGCAGGAGCAGGAGCAGGAGCAGGAGCAGGAGCAGGAGCAGGAGCAGGAGCAGGAGCAGGAGCAGGAGCAGGAGCAGGAGCAGGAGCAGGAGCAGGAGCAGGAGCAGGAGCAGGAGCAGGAGCAGGAGCAGGAGCAGGAGCAGGAGCAGGAGCAGGAGCAGGAGCAGGAGCATCAGAGGAGCATCAGAGGAGCATCAGAGGTCATCAGAGGAGCATCAGAGGAGCAGGAGTAGGAGCATCAGAGGAGCATCAGAGGAGCATCAGAGGAGCATCAGAGGAGCATCAGAGGAGCATCAGAGGAGCATCAGAGGAGCATCAGAGGAGCATCAGTGGAGCATCAGAGGAGCATCAGAGGAGCATCAGAGGAGCATCAGAGGAGCATCAGAGGAGCATCAGAGGAGCATCAGAGGAGGATCAGAGGAGCATCAGTGGAGCATCAGAGGAGCATCAGAGGAGGATCAGAGGAGCATTAGAGGAGCATCAGAGGAGGATCACAGGAGCATCAGAGGAGCATCAGAGGAGCATCAGAGGAGCATCAGAGGAGCATCAGAGGAGCATCAGAGGAGCATCAGAGGAGCATCAGAGGAGCATCAGAGGAGCATCAGTGGAGCATCAGAGGAGCATCAGAGGAGCATCAGAGGAGCATCAGAGGAGCATCAGAGGAGCATCAGAGGAGCATCAGAGGAGGATCAGAGGAGCATCAGTGGAGCATCAGAGGAGCATCAGAGGAGGATCAGAGGAGCATCAGAGGAGCATCAGAGGAGCATCAGAGGTGCATCAGAGGAGGATCAGAGGAGCATCAGAGGAGCATTAGAGGAGCATCAGAGGAGGATCACAGGAGCATCAGAGGAGCATCAGAGGAGCATCAGAGGAGCATCAGAGGAGCATCAGAGGAGCATCAGAGGAGCATCAGAGGAGCCTCTGAGGAGCATCAGAGGAGCATCAGAGGAGCATCAGAGGAGCATCAGAGGAACAGCAGAGGAACAGCAGAGGAGCATCACAGGAGCATCAGAGGAGCATCACAGGAGCATCAGATGAGCATCAGAGGAGCATCAGAGGAGCATCAGAGGTGGATCAGAGGAGCATCAGAGGAGCATCAGAGGAGCATCAGAGGAGCATCAGAGGAGAATCAGAGGAGCATCAGATGAGCATCAGAGGAGCAGCAGAGGAGCATCAGAGGAGCATCACAGGAGCATCAGAGGAGCATCAGAGGAGTATCAGAGGAGCATCAGAGGAGCATCAGAGGAGCATCAGAGGAGCATCAGAGGAGCATCAGAGGAGCCTCAGAGGAGCATCAGAGGAGCATCAGAGGAGCATCAGAGTAGCATCAGAGGAGGATCAGAGGAGCATCAGAGGAGCATCAGAGGAGCATCAGAGGAGCATCAGAGGAGCATCAGAGGAGAATCAGATCAGCATCAGAGGAGCAGCAGAGGAGCATCAGAGGAGCATCAGAGGAGCATCAGAGGAGCATCAGAGGAGCATCAGAGGAGCATCAGTGGAGCATCAGAGGAGCATCAGAGGAGGATCAGAGGAGCATCAGAGGAGCATCAGAGGAGCATCAGAGGAGCCTCAGAGGAGCATCAGAGGAGCATCAGAGGAGCATCAGAGGAGCATCAGAGGAGGATCACAGGAGCATCAGAGGAGCATCAGAGGAGCATCAGAGGAGCATCAGAGGAGCATCGGAGGAGCATCAGAGGAGCATCAGAGGAGCCTCTGAGGAGCATCAGAGGAGCATCAGAGGAGCATCAAAGGAGCATCAGAGGAGCATCAGAGGAGGATCAGAGCAGCATCAGAGGAGCATCAGAGGAGCATCAGAGGAGCATCAGAGGAGCATCAGAGGAGCATCAGAGGAGCATCAGAGGAGCATCAGAGTAGCATCAGAGTAGCATCAGAGGAGCATCAGTGGAGCATCAGAGGAGCATCAGAGGAGCATCAGAGGAGCATCAGAGGAGGATCAGAGGAGCATAAGAAGAGCATCAGAGGAGCATCAGAGGAGCATCAGAGGAGCATCAGAGGAGCATCAGATGAGCATCAGAGGAGCAGCAGAGGAGCATCAGTGGAGCATCAGAGGAGCATCACAGGAGCATCAGAGGAGCATCAGAGGAGCATCAGAGGAGCATCAGAGGAGCATCAGAGGAGCATCAGAGGAGCATCAGAGGAGGATCGGAGGAGCATCAGACAGCATCAGAGGAGCATCAGAGGAGCATCAGAGGAGAATCAGAGGAGCATCAGAGGAGCATCACAGGAGCATCAGAGGAGCATCAGAGGAGCATCAGAGGAGCATCAGAGGAGCATCAGAGGAGCATCAGAGGAGCATCAGAGGAGCATCAGAGGAGCATCAGAGGAGCATCAGAGGAGCATCAGAGGAGCATCAGAGGAGGATCAGAGGAGGATCAGAGGAGCATCAGAGGAGCATCAGAGGAGCATCAGAGTAGAATCAGATGAGCATCAGAGGAGCAGCAGAGGAGCATCAGAGGAGCATCACAGGAGCATCAGAGGAGCATCAGAGGAGCATCAGAGGAGCATCAGAGGAGCATCAGATGAGCCTCAGAGGAGCATCAGAGGAGTCTCAGAGGAGCCTCAGAGGAGCCTCAGAGGAGCATAAGAGGAGCATCAGAGGAGCATCAGAGGAGCATCAGAGGAGGATCAGAGGAGCATCAGAGGAGCATCAGAGGAGCATCAGAGGAGCATCAGAGGATCATCAGAGGAGGATCAGAGGAAGATCAGAGGAGCATCAGAGGAGCATCAGAGGAGCATCAGAGGAGCATCAGAGGAGCATCAGAGGAGCCTCAGAGGAGCATCACAGGAGCATCACAGGAGCATCAGTGGAGCATCATTGGAGCATCATTGGAGCATCAGAGGAGCATCAGAGGAGCATCAGAGGAGCAACAGAGGAGCATCAGAGGAGGATCACAGGAGCATCAGAGGAGCATCACAGGAGCATCAGAGGAGCATCAGAGGAGCATCAGAGGAGCATCAGAGGAGCATCAGAGGAGCATCAGAGGAGCATCAGAGGAGCCTCAGAGGAGCATCAGAGGAGCATCAGAGGAGCATCAGAGGAGCATCAGAGGAACAGCGAGGAGCGTCAGATGAGCATCAGAGGAGCATCACAGGAGCATCAGAGGAGCATCAGAGGAGCATCACAGGAGCATCAGAGGAGCATCATTAGAGCATCAGTGGAGCATCAGAGGAACAGCAGAGGAGCATCAGATGAGCATCAGAGGAGCATCACAGGAGCATCAGAGGAGCATCAGAGGAGCATCACAGGAGCATCAGAGGAGCATCAGAGGAGCATCAGAGGAGGATCAGAGGAGCATCAGAGGAGCATCAGAGGAACATCAGAGGAGCATCAGAGGAGGATCAGAGGAGCATCAGAGGAGCATCAGAGGAGCATCAGAGGAGCATCAGAGGAGCCTCAGAGGAGCATCAGAGGAGCATCAGAGGAGCATCAGAGGAGGATCAGAGGAGGATCAGAGGAGGATCAGAGGAGGATCAGAGGAGGATCAGAGGAGCATCAGAGGAGCATCAGAGGAGCATCAGAGGAGCATCAGAGGAGCATCAGAGGAGCATCAGAGGAGCATCAGAGGAGCATCAGAGGAGCATCAGAGGAGCATCAGAGGAGCATCAGAGGAGCATCAGAGGAGCATCAGAGGAGGATCAGAGGAGCATCAGAGGAGGATCAGAGGAGCATCAGAGGAGCATCAGAGGAGCATCAGAGGAGCATCAGAGGAGCATCAGAGGAGCATCTGAGGAGCATCAGAGGAGTATCAGAGGAGCATCAGAGGAGCATCTGAGGAGCATCAGAGGAGTATCAGAGGAGCATCAGAGGAGCATCAGAGGTGCATCAGAGGAGCATCAGAGGTGCATCAGAGGAGCATCAGAGGAGAATCAGAGGAGCATCAGAGGAGCATCGGAGGAGCATCTGAGGAGCATCAGAGGAGTATCAGAGGAGCATCAGAGGAGCATCAGAGGAGCAGGAGCAGGAGCAGGAGCATCAGAGGAGCATCAGAGGAGCATCAGAGGAGCGTCAGAGGAGCATCAGAGGAGCATCAGAGGAGCATCAGAGGAGCATCAGAGGAGCATCAGAGGAGCAGGAGCAGGAGCAGGAGCAGGAGCAGGAGCAGGAGCAGGAGCAGGAGCAGGAGCATCAGAGGAGCATCAGAGGAGCATCAGAGGAGCATCAGAGGAGCATCAGAGGAGCATCAGAGGAGCATCAGAGGAGGATCAGAGGAGCATCAGAGGAGCATCAGAGGAGCATCAGAGGAGCATCAGAGGAGCATCAGAGGAGCATCTGAGGAGCATCAGAGGAGTATCAGAGGAGCATCAGAGGAGCATCTGAGGAGCATCAGAGGAGCATCAGAAGAGCATCAGAGGAGGATCAGAGGAGCATCAGAGGAGCATCAGAGGAGCATCAGAGGTGCATCAGAGGAGCATCAGAGGTGCATCAGAGGAGCATCAGAGGAGTATCAGAGGAGCATCAGAGGTGCATCAGAGGAGCATCAGAGGAGCATCAGAGGAGCATCAGAGGAGCATCGGAGGAGCATCTGAGGAGCATCAGAGGAGTATCAGAGGAGCATCGGAGGAGCATCAGAGGAGCATCAGAGGAGCATCTGAGGAGCATCAGAGGAGCATCTGAGGAGCATCAGAGGAGTATCAGAGGAGCATCAGAGGAGCATCAGAGGTGCATCAGAGGAGCATCAGAGGTGCAGGAGCAGGAGCAGGAGCAGGAACAGGAGCAGGAGCAGGAGCAGGAGCAGGAGCAGGAGCAGGAGCAGGAGCAGGAGCAGGAGCAGGAGCAGGAGCAGGAGCAGGAGCAGGAGCAGGCGCAGGAGCAGGAGCAGGAGCAGGAGCAGGAGCAGGAGCAGGAGCAGGAGCAGGAGCAGGAGCAGGAGCAGGAGCATCAGAGGAGCATCAGAGGAGCATCAGAGGAGCCTCAGAGGAGCATCAGAGGAGCATCAGAGGAGCATCAGAGGAGCAGCACAGGAGCATCAGAGGAGGATCACAGGAGCATCAGAGGAGCATCAGAGGAGCATCAGAGGAGCATCAGAGGAGCATCAGAGGAGCATCAGAAGAGCATCAGTGGAGCATCAGAGGAGCATCAGAGGAGCATCAGGGGAGCATCAGAGGAGCAACAGAGGAGCATCAGAGGAGCATTAGAGGAGCATCAGAGGAGCATCAGAGGAGCATCAGAGGAGCCTCAGTGGAGCATCAGAGGAGCATCAGAGGAACATCAGAGGAGCATCAGAGGAGCATCAGAGGAGCATCAGAGGAGCAGGAGCAGGAGCAGGAGCAGGAGCAGGAGCATGAGCAGGAGCAGGAGCAGGAGCAGGAGCAGGAGCAGGAGCATCAGAGGAGCATCAGATGAGCAGGAGCAGGAGCAGGAGCAGGAGCAGGAGCATGAGCAGGAGCAGGAGCAGGAGCAGGAGCAGGAGCATCAGAGGATCATAGGAGGAGCATCAGAGGAGCATCAGAGGAGCATCAGAGGAGCATCAGAGGAGCATCAGAGGAGCATCAGAGGAGGATCAGAGGAGCATCAGAGGAGCATCAGAGGAGCATCAGAGGAGCATCAGAGGAGCATCAGAGGAGCATCAGAGGAGCATCAGAGGAGGATCAGAGGAGCATCAGAGGAGCATCAGAGGAGCCTCAGAGGAGCATCAGAGGAGCATCAGAGGAGCATCAGAGGAGCATCAGACGAGCATCAGAGGAGGATCAGAGGAGCATCAGAGGTGCATCAGAGGAGCCTCAGAGGAGCATCAGAGGAGCAGCAGAGGATCATCAGAGGAGGATCACAGGAGCATCAGAGGAGCATCACAGGAGCATCAGAGGAGCATCAGAGGAGCATCAGAGGAGCATCAGAGGAGCATCAGAGGAGCATCAGAGGAGCATCAGAGGAGCATCAGAGGAGCCTCAGAGGAGCATCAGAGGAGCATCAGAGGAGCATCAGAGGAGCATCAGAGGAACAGCGAGGAGCGTCAGATGAGCATCAGAGGAGCATCACAGGAGCATCAGAGGAGCATCAGAGGAGCATCAGAGGAGCATCAGAGGAGCATCATTGGAGCATCAGTGGAGCATCAGAGGAACAGCAGAGGAGCATCAGATGAGCATCAGAGGAGCATCACAGGAGCATCAGAGGAGCATCAGAGGAGCATCACAGGAGCATCAGAGGAGCATCAGAGGAGCATCAGAGGAGCATCAGAGGAGGATCAGAGGAGCATCAGAGGAGCATCAGAGGAGCATCAGAGGAGCATCAGAGGAGGATCAGAGGAGCATCAGAGGAGCATCAGAGGAGCATCAGAGGAGCATCAGAGGAGCATCAGAGGAGCATCAGAGGAGGATCAGAGGAGCATCAGAGGAGCATCAGAGGAGCCTCAGAGGAGCATCAGAGGAGCATCAGAGGAGCATCAGAGGAGCATCAGAGGAGCAGCAGAGGAGCATCAGAGGAGGATCACAGGAGCATCAGAGGAGCATCACAGGATCATCAGAGGAGCATCAGAGGAGCATCAGAGGAGCATCAGAGGAGCATCAGAGGAGCATCAGAGGAGCATCAGAGGAGCATCAGAGGAGCCTCAGAGGAGCATCAGAGGAGCATCAGAGGAGCATCAGAGGAGCATCAGAGGAACAGCGAGGAGCGTCAGATGAGCATCAGAGGAGCATCACAGGAGCATCAGAGGAGCATCAGAGGAGCATCACAGGAGCATCAGAGGAGCATCATTGGAGCATCAGTGGAGCATCAGAGGAACAGCAGAGGAGCATCAGATGAGCATCAGAGGAGCATCACAGGAGCATCAGAGGAGCATCAGAGGAGCATCACAGGAGCATCAGAGGAGCATCAGAGGAGCATCAGAGGAGGATCAGAGGAGCATCAGAGGAGCATCAGAGGAGCATCAGAGGAGCATCAGAGGAGGATCAGAGGAGCATCAGAGGAGCATCAGAGGAGCATCAGAGGAGCATCAGAGGAGCATCAGAGGAGCATCAGAGGAGGATCAGAGGAGCATCAGAGGAGCATCAGAGGAGCCTCAGAGGAGCATCAGAGGAGCATCAGAGGAGCATCAGAGGAGCATCAGAGGAGCAGCAGAGGAGCATCAGAGGAGGATCACAGGAGCATCAGAGGAGCATCACAGGATCATCAGAGGAGCATCAGAGGAGCATCAGAGGAGCATCAGAGGAGCATCAGAGGAGCCTCAGAGGAGCATCAGAGGAGCATCAGAGGAGCATCAGAAGAGCATCAGAGGAGCATCAGAGGAGCATCAGAGGAGGATCAGAGGAGCATCAGAGGAGCATCAGAGGAGCATCAGAGGAGCATCAGAGGAGCATCAGAGGAGCATCAGAGGAGCATCAGAGGAGCCTCAGAGGAGCATCAGAGGAGTCTCAGAGGAGCCTCAGAGGAGCCTCAGAGGAGCATAAGAGGAGCATCAGAGGAGCATCAGAGGAGCATCAGAGGAGGATCAGAGGAGCATCAGAGGAGCATCAGAGGAGCATCAGAGGAGCATCAGAGGAGCATCAGAGGAGGATCAGAGGAGGATCAGAGGAGCATCAGAGGAGCATCAGAGGAGCATCAGAGGAGCATCAGAGGAGCATCAGAGGAGCCTCAGAGGAGCATCACAGGAGCATCACAGGAGCATCAGTGGAGCATCATTGGAGCATCATTGGAGCATCAGAGGAGCATCAGAGGAGCATCAGAGGAGCAACAGAGGAGCATCAGAGGAGGATCACAGGAGCATCAGAGGAGCATCACAGGAGCATCAGAGGAGCATCAGAGGAGCATCAGAGGAGCATCAGAGGAGCATCAGAGGAGCATCAGAGGAGCATCAGAGGAGCCTCAGAGGAGCATCAGAGGAGCATCAGAGGAGCATCAGAGGAGCATCAGAGGAACAGCGAGGAGCGTCAGATGAGCATCAGAGGAGCATCACAGGAGCATCAGAGGAGCATCAGAGGAGCATCACAGGAGCATCAGAGGAGCATCATTAGAGCATCAGTGGAGCATCAGAGGAACAGCAGAGGAGCATCAGATGAGCATCAGAGGAGCATCACAGGAGCATCAGAGGAGCATCAGAGGAGCATCACAGGAGCATCAGAGGAGCATCAGAGGAGCATCAGAGGAGGATCAGAGGAGCATCAGAGGAGCATCAGAGGAACATCAGAGGAGCATCAGAGGAGGATCAGAGGAGCATCAGAGGAGCATCAGAGGAGCATCAGAGGAGCATCAGAGGAGCCTCAGAGGAGCATCAGAGGAGCATCAGAGGAGCATCAGAGGAGGATCAGAGGAGGATCAGAGGAGCATCAGAGGAGGATCAGAGGAGGATCAGAGGAGGATCAGAGGAGCATCAGAGGAGCATCAGAGGAGCATCAGAGGAGTATCAGAGGAGCATCAGAGGAGCATCAGAGGAGCATCAGAGGAGCATCAGAGGAGCATCAGAGGAGCATCAGAGGAGCATCAGAGGAGCATCAGAGGAGGATCAGAGGAGCATCGGAGGAGGATCAGAGGAGCATCAGAGGAGCATCAGAGGAGCATCAGAGGAGCATCAGAGGAGCATCAGAGGAGCATCTGAGGAGCATCAGAGGAGTATCAGAGGAGCATCAGAGGTGCATCTGAGGAGCATCAGAGGAGTATCAGAGGAGCATCAGAGGAGCATCAGAGGTGCATCAGAGGAGCATCAGAGGTGCATCAGAGGAGCATCAGAGGAGAATCAGAGGAGCATCAGAGGAGCATCGGAGGAGCATCTGAGGAGCATCAGAGGAGTATCAGAGGAGCATCAGAGGAGCATCAGAGGAGCAGGAGCAGGAGCAGGAGCATCAGAGGAGCATCAGAGGAGCATCAGAGGAGCGTCAGAGGAGCATCAGAGGAGCATCAGAGGAGCATCAGAGGAGCATCAGAGGAGCATCAGAGGAGCAGGAGCAGGAGCAGGAGCAGGAGCAGGAGCAGGAGCAGGAGCAGGAGCAGGAGCATCAGAGGAGCATCAGAGGAGCATCAGAGGAGCATCAGAGGAGCATCAGAGGAGCATCAGAGGAGGATCAGAGGAGCATCAGAGGAGCATCAGAGGAGCATCAGAGGAGCATCAGAGGAGCATCAGAGGAGCATCTGAGGAGCATCAGAGGAGTATCAGAGGAGCATCAGAGGAGCATCTGAGGAGCATCAGAGGAGCATCAGAAGAGCATCAGAGGAGGATCAGAGGAGCATCAGAGGAGCATCAGAGGAGCATCAGAGGTGCATCAGAGGAGCATCAGAGGTGCATCAGAGGAGCATCAGAGGAGTATCAGAGGAGCATCAGAGGTGCATCAGAGGAGCATCAGAGGAGCATCAGAGGAGCATCAGAGGAGCATCGGAGGAGCATCTGAGGAGCATCAGAGGAGTATCAGAGGAGCATCGGAGGAGCATCAGAGGAGCATCAGAGGAGCATCTGAGGAGCATCAGAGGAGCATCTGAGGAGCATCAGAGGAGTATCAGAGGAGCATCAGAGGAGCATCAGAGGTGCATCAGAGGAGCATCAGAGGTGCAGGAGCAGGAGCAGGAGCAGGAACAGGAGCAGGAGCAGGAGCAGGAGCAGGAGCAGGAGCAGGAGCAGGAGCAGGAGCAGGAGCAGGAGCAGGAGCAGGAGCAGGAGCAGGAGCAGGAGCAGGAGCAGGAGCATCAGAGGAGCATCAGAGGAGCATCAGAGGAGCCTCAGAGGAGCATCAGAGGAGCATCAGAGGAGCATCAGAGGAGCAGCACAGGAGCATCAGAGGAGGATCACAGGAGCATCAGAGGAGCATCAGAGGAGCATCAGAGGAGCATCAGAGGAGCATCAGAAGAGCATCAGTGGAGCATCAGAGGAGCATCAGAGGAGCATCAGGGGAGCATCAGAGGAGCAACAGAGGAGCATCAGAGGAGCATTAGAGGAGCATCAGAGGAGCATCAGAGGAGCATCAGAGGAGCCTCAGTGGAGCATCAGAGGAGCATCAGAGGAACATCAGAGGAGCATCAGAGGAGCATCAGAGGAGCATCAGAGGAGCAGGAGCAGGAGCAGGAGCAGGAGCAGGAGCATGAGCAGGAGCAGGAGCAGGAGCAGGAGCAGGAGCAGGAGCATCAGAGGAGCATCAGATGAGCAGGAGCAGGAGCAGGAGCATGAGCAGGAGCAGGAGCAGGAGCAGGAGCAGGAGCATCAGAGGATCATAGGAGGAGCATCAGAGGAGCATCAGAGGAGCATCAGAGGAGCATCAGAGGAGCATCAGAGGAGCATCAGAGGAGGATCAGAGGAGCATCAGAGGAGCATCAGAGGAGCATCAGAGGAGCATCAGAGGAGCATCAGAGGAGCTTCAGAGGAGCATCAGAGGAGCTTCAGAGGAGCATCAGAGGAGCATCAGAGGAGCATCAGAGGAGCATCAGAGGAGCATCAGAGGAGGATCAGAGGAGCATCAGAGGAGCATCAGAGGAGCCTCAGAGGAGCATCAGAGGAGCATCAGAGGAGCATCAGAGGAGCATCAGACGAGCATCAGAGGAGGATCAGAGGAGCATCAGAGGTGCATCAGAGGAGCCTCAGAGGAGCATCAGAGGAGCAGCAGAGGATCATCAGAGGAGGATCACAGGAGCATCAGAGGAGCCTCAGAGGAGCATCAGAGGAGCATCAGAGGAGCATCAGAGGAGCAGCACAGGAGCATCAGAGGAGGATCACAGGAGCATCAGAGGAGCATCAGAGGAGCATCAGAGGAGCATCAGAGGAGCATCAGAGGAGCATCAGAAGAGCATCAGTGGAGCATCAGAGGAGCATCAGAGGAGCATCAGGGGAGCATCAGAGGAGCAACAGAGGAGCATCAGAGGAGCATTAGAGGAGCATCAGAGGAGCATCAGAGGAGCATCAGAGGAGCCTCAGTGGAGCATCAGAGGAGCATCAGAGGAACATCAGAGGAGCATCAGAGGAGCATCAGAGGAGCATCAGAGGAGCAGGAGCAGGAGCAGGAGCAGGAGCAGGAGCATGAGCAGGAGCAGGAGCAGGAGCAGGAGCAGGAGCAGGAGCATCAGAGGAGCATCAGATGAGCAGGAGCAGGAGCAGGAGCAGGAGCAGGAGCATGAGCAGGAGCAGGAGCAGGAGCAGGAGCAGGAGCATCAGAGGATCATAGGAGGAGCATCAGAGGAGCATCAGAGGAGCATCAGAGGAGCATCAGAGGAGCATCAGAGGAGCATCAGAGGAGGATCAGAGGAGCATCAGAGGAGCATCAGAGGAGCATCAGAGGAGCATCAGAGGAGCATCAGAGGAGCATCAGAGGAGCATCAGAGGAGGATCAGAGGAGCATCAGAGGAGCATCAGAGGAGCCTCAGAGGAGCATCAGAGGAGCATCAGAGGAGCATCAGAGGAGCATCAGACGAGCATCAGAGGAGGATCAGAGGAGCATCAGAGGTGCATCAGAGGAGCCTCAGAGGAGCATCAGAGGAGCAGCAGAGGATCATCAGAGGAGGATCACAGGAGCATCAGAGGAGCATCACAGGAGCATCAGAGGAGCATCAGAGGAGCATCAGAGGAGCATCAGAGGAGCATCAGAGGAGCATCAGAGGAGCATCAGAGGAGCATCAGAGGAGCCTCAGAGGAGCATCAGAGGAGCATCAGAGGAGCATCAGAGGAGCATCAGAGGAACAGCGAGGAGCGTCAGATGAGCATCAGAGGAGCATCACAGGAGCATCAGAGGAGCATCAGAGGAGCATCACAGGAGCATCAGAGGAGCATCATTGGAGCATCAGTGGAGCATCAGAGGAACAGCAGAGGAGCATCAGATGAGCATCAGAGGAGCATCACAGGAGCATCAGAGGAGCATCAGAGGAGCATCACAGGAGCATCAGAGGAGCATCAGAGGAGCATCAGAGGAGGATCAGAGGAGCATCAGAGGAGCATCAGAGGAGCATCAGAGGAGCATCAGAGGAGGATCAGAGGAGCATCAGAGGAGCATCAGAGGAGCATCAGAGGAGCATCAGAGGAGGATCAGAGGAGCATCAGAGGAGCATCAGAGGAGCCTCAGAGGAGCATCAGAGGAGCATCAGAGGAGCATCAGAGGAGCATCAGAGGAGCAGCAGAGGAGCATCAGAGGAGGATCACAGGAGCATCAGAGGAGCATCACAGGATCATCAGAGGAGCATCAGAGGAGCATCAGAGGAGCATCAGAGGAGCATCAGAGGAGCCTCAGAGGAGCATCAGAGGAGCATCAGAGGAGCATCAGAAGAGCATCAGAGGAGCATCAGAGGAGCATCAGAGGAGGATCAGAGGAGCATCAGAGGAGCATCAGAGGAGCATCAGAGGAGCATCAGAGGAGCATCAGAGGAGCATCAGAGGAGCATCAGAGGAGCCTCAGAGGAGCATCAGAGGAGTCTCAGAGGAGCCTCAGAGGAGCCTCAGAGGAGCATAAGAGGAGCATCAGAGGAGCATCAGAGGAGCATCAGAGGAGGATCAGAGGAGCATCAGAGGAGCATCAGAGGAGCATCAGAGGAGCATCAGAGGAGCATCAGAGGAGGATCAGAGGAGGATCAGAGGAGCATCAGAGGAGCATCAGAGGAGCATCAGAGGAGCATCAGAGGAGCATCAGAGGAGCCTCAGAGGAGCATCACAGGAGCATCACAGGAGCATCAGTGGAGCATCATTGGAGCATCATTGGAGCATCAGAGGAGCATCAGAGGAGCAACAGAGGAGCATCAGAGGAGGATCACAGGAGCATCAGAGGAGCATCACAGGAGCATCAGAGGAGCATCAGAGGAGCATCAGAGGAGCATCAGAGGAGCATCAGAGGAGCATCAGAGGAGCATCAGAGGAGCCTCAGAGGAGCATCAGAGGAGCATCAGAGGAGCATCAGAGGAGCATCAGAGGAACAGCGAGGAGCGTCAGATGAGCATCAGAGGAGCATCACAGCAGCATCAGAGGAGCATCAGAGGAGCATCACAGGAGCATCAGAGGAGCATCATTAGAGCATCAGTGGAGCATCAGAGGAACAGCAGAGGAGCATCAGATGAGCATCAGAGGAGCATCACAGGAGCATCAGAGGAGCATCAGAGGAGCATCACAGGAGCATCAGAGGAGCATCAGAGGAGCATCAGAGGAGGATCAGAGGAGCATCAGAGGAGCATCAGAGGAACATCAGAGGAGCATCAGAGGAGGATCAGAGGAGCATCAGAGGAGCATCAGAGGAGCATCAGAGGAGCATCAGAGGAGCCTCAGAGGAGCATCAGAGGAGCATCAGAGGAGCATCAGAGGAGGATCAGAGGAGGATCAGAGGAGCATCAGAGGAGGATCAGAGGAGGATCAGAGGAGGATCAGAGGAGCATCAGAGGAGCATCAGAGGAGCATCAGAGGAGCATCAGAGGAGCATCAGAGGAGCATCAGAGGAGCATCAGAGGAGCATCAGAGGAGCATCAGAGGAGCATCAGAGGAGCATCAGAGGAGCATCAGAGGAGGATCAGAGGAGCATCAGAGGAGGATCAGAGGAGCATCAGAGGAGCATCAGAGGAGCATCAGAGGAGCATCAGAGGAGCATCAGAGGAGCATCTGAGGAGCATCAGAGGAGTATCAGAGGAGCATCAGAGGAGCATCTGAGGAGCATCAGAGGAGTATCAGAGGAGCATCAGAGGAGCATCAGAGGTGCATCAGAGGAGCATCATAGGTGCATCAGAGGTGCATCAGAGGAGAATCAGAGGAGCATCAGAGGAGCATCGGAGGAGCATCTGAGGAGCATCAGAGGAGTATCAGAGGAGCATCAGAGGAGCATCAGAGGAGCAGGAGCAGGAGCAGGAGCATCAGAGGAGCATCAGAGGAGCATCAGAGGAGCGTCAGAGGAGCATCAGAGGAGCATCAGAGGAGCATCAGAGGAGCATCAGAGGAGCATCAGAGGAGCAGGAGCAGGAGCAGGAGCAGGAGCAGGAGCAGGAGCAGGAGCAGGAGCAGGAGCATCAGAGGAGCATCATCAGAGGAGCATCAGAGGAGCATCAGAGGAGCATCAGAGGAGGATCAGAGGAGCATCAGAGGAGCATCAGAGGAGCATCAGAGGAGCATCAGAGGAGCATCAGAGGAGCATCTGAGGAGCATCAGAGGAGTATCAGAGGAGCATCAGAGGAGCATCTGAGGAGCATCAGAGGAGCATCAGAAGAGCATCAGAGGAGGATCAGAGGAGCATCAGAGGAGCATCAGAGGAGCATCAGAGGTGCATCAGAGGAGCATCAGAGGTGCATCAGAGGAGCATCAGAGGAGTATCAGAGGAGCATCAGAGGTGCATCAGAGGAGCATCAGAGGAGCATCAGAGGAGCATCAGAGGAGCATCGGAGGAGCATCTGAGGAGCATCAGAGGAGTATCAGAGGAGCATCGGAGGAGCATCAGAGGAGCATCAGAGGAGCATCTGAGGAGCATCAGAGGAGCATCTGAGGAGCATCAGAGGAGTATCAGAGGAGCATCAGAGGAGCATCAGAGGTGCATCAGAGGAGCATCAGAGGTGCAGGAGCAGGAGCAGGAGCAGGAACAGGAGCAGGAGCAGGAGCAGGAGCAGGAGCAGGAGCAGGAGCAGGAGCAGGAGCAGGAGCAGGAGCAGGAGCAGGAGCAGGAGCAGGAGCAGGAGCAGGAGCAGGAGCATCAGAGGAGCATCAGAGGAGCATCAGAGGAGCCTCAGAGGAGCATCAGAGGAGCATCAGAGGAGCATCAGAGGAGCAGCACAGGAGCATCAGAGGAGGATCACAGGAGCATCAGAGGAGCATCAGAGGAGCATCAGAGGAGCATCAGAGGAGCATCAGAAGAGCATCAGTGGAGCATCAGAGGAGCATCAGAGGAGCATCAGGGGAGCATCAGAGGAGCAACAGAGGAGCATCAGAGGAGCATTAGAGGAGCATCAGAGGAGCATCAGAGGAGCATCAGAGGAGCCTCAGTGGAGCATCAGAGGAGCATCAGAGGAACATCAGAGGAGCATCAGAGGAGCATCAGAGGAGCATCAGAGGAGCAGGAGCAGGAGCAGGAGCAGGAGCAGGAGCATGAGCAGGAGCAGGAGCAGGAGCAGGAGCAGTAGCAGGAGCATCAGAGGAGCATCAGATGAGCAGGAGCAGGAGCAGGAGCATGAGCAGGAGCAGGAGCAGGAGCAGGAGCAGGAGCATCAGAGGATCATAGGAGGAGCATCAGAGGAGCATCAGAGGAGCATCAGAGGAGCATCAGAGGAGCATCAGAGGAGCATCAGAGGAGGATCAGAGGAGCATCAGAGGAGCATCAGAGGAGCATCAGAGGAGCATCAGAGGAGCATCAGAGGAGCTTCAGAGGAGCATCAGAGGAGCTTCAGAGGAGCATCAGAGGAGCATCAGAGGAGCATCAGAGGAGCATCAGAGGAGCATCAGAGGAGGATCAGAGGAGCATCAGAGGAGCATCAGAGGAGCCTCAGAGGAGCATCAGAGGAGCATCAGAGGAGCATCAGAGGAGCATCAGACGAGCATCAGAGGAGGATCAGAGGAGCATCAGAGGTGCATCAGAGGAGCCTCAGAGGAGCATCAGAGGAGCAGCAGAGGATCATCAGAGGAGGATCACAGGAGCATCAGAGGAGCATCACAGGAGCATCAGAGGAGCATCAGAGGAGCATCAGAGGAGCATCAGAGGAGCATCAGAGGAGCATCAGAGGAGCATCAGAGGAGCATCAGAGGAGCCTCAGAGGAGCATCAGAGGAGCATCAGAGGAGCATCAGAGGAGCATCAGAGGAACAGCGAGGAGCGTCAGATGAGCATCAGAGGAGCATCACAGGAGCATCAGAGGAGCATCAGAGGAGCATCACAGGAGCATCACAGGAGCATCAGTGGAGCATCATTGGAGCATCATTGGAGCATCAGAGGAGCATCAGAGGAGCAACAGAGGAGCATCAGAGGAGGATCACAGGAGCATCAGAGGAGCATCACAGGAGCATCAGAGGAGCATCAGAGGAGCATCAGAGGAGCATCAGAGGAGCATCAGAGGAGCATCAGAGGAGCATCAGAGGAGCCTCAGAGGAGCATCAGAGGAGCATCAGAGGAGCATCAGAGGAGCATCAGAGGAACAGCGAGGAGCGTCAGATGAGCATCAGAGGAGCATCACAGCAGCATCAGAGGAGCATCAGAGGAGCATCACAGGAGCATCAGAGGAGCATCATTAGAGCATCAGTGGAGCATCAGAGGAACAGCAGAGGAGCATCAGATGAGCATCAGAGGAGCATCACAGGAGCATCAGAGGAGCATCAGAGGAGCATCACAGGAGCATCAGAGGAGCATCAGAGGAGCATCAGAGGAGGATCAGAGGAGCATCAGAGGAGCATCAGAGGAACATCAGAGGAGCATCAGAGGAGGATCAGAGGAGCATCAGAGGAGCATCAGAGGAGCATCAGAGGAGCATCAGAGGAGCCTCAGAGGAGCATCAGAGGAGCATCAGAGGAGCATCAGAGGAGGATCAGAGGAGGATCAGAGGAGCATCAGAGGAGGATCAGAGGAGGATCAGAGGAGGATCAGAGGAGCATCAGAGGAGCATCAGAGGAGCATCAGAGGAGCATCAGAGGAGCATCAGAGGAGCATCAGAGGAGCATCAGAGGAGCATCAGAGGAGCATCAGAGGAGCATCAGAGGAGCATCAGAGGAGCATCAGAGGAGGATCAGAGGAGCATCAGAGGAGGATCAGAGGAGCATCAGAGGAGCATCAGAGGAGCATCAGAGGAGCATCAGAGGAGCATCAGAGGAGCATCTGAGGAGCATCAGAGGAGTATCAGAGGAGCATCAGAGGAGCATCTGAGGAGCATCAGAGGAGTATCAGAGGAGCATCAGAGGAGCATCAGAGGTGCATCAGAGGAGCATCATAGGTGCATCAGAGGAGCATCAGAGGAGAATCAGAGGAGCATCAGAGGAGCATCGGAGGAGCATCTGAGGAGCATCAGAGGAGTATCAGAGGAGCATCAGAGGAGCATCAGAGGAGCAGGAGCAGGAGCAGGAGCATCAGAGGAGCATCAGAGGAGCATCAGAGGAGCGTCAGAGGAGCATCAGAGGAGCATCAGAGGAGCATCAGAGGAGCATCAGAGGAGCATCAGAGGAGCAGGAGCAGGAGCAGGAGCAGGAGCAGGAGCAGGAGCAGGAGCAGGAGCAGGAGCATCAGAGGAGCATCATCAGAGGAGCATCAGAGGAGCATCAGAGGAGCATCAGAGGAGGATCAGAGGAGCATCAGAGGAGCATCAGAGGAGCATCAGAGGAGCATCAGAGGAGCATCAGAGGAGCATCTGAGGAGCATCAGAGGAGTATCAGAGGAGCATCAGAGGAGCATCTGAGGAGCATCAGAGGAGCATCAGAAGAGCATCAGAGGAGGATCAGAGGAGCATCAGAGGAGCATCAGAGGAGCATCAGAGGTGCATCAGAGGAGCATCAGAGGTGCATCAGAGGAGCATCAGAGGAGTATCAGAGGAGCATCAGAGGTGCATCAGAGGAGCATCAGAGGAGCATCAGAGGAGCATCAGAGGAGCATCGGAGGAGCATCTGAGGAGCATCAGAGGAGTATCAGAGGAGCATCGGAGGAGCATCAGAGGAGCATCAGAGGAGCATCTGAGGAGCATCAGAGGAGCATCTGAGGAGCATCAGAGGAGTATCAGAGGAGCATCAGAGGAGCATCAGAGGTGCATCAGAGGAGCATCAGAGGTGCAGGAGCAGGAGCAGGAGCAGGAACAGGAGCAGGAGCAGGAGCAGGAGCAGGAGCAGGAGCAGGAGCAGGAGCAGGAGCAGGAGCAGGAGCAGGAGCAGGAGCAGGAGCAGGAGCAGGAGCAGGAGCAGGAGCATCAGAGGAGCATCAGAGGAGCATCAGAGGAGCCTCAGAGGAGCATCAGAGGAGCATCAGAGGAGCATCAGAGGAGCAGCACAGGAGCATCAGAGGAGGATCACAGGAGCATCAGAGGAGCATCAGAGGAGCATCAGAGGAGCATCAGAGGAGCATCAGAAGAGCATCAGTGGAGCAACAGAGGAGCATCAGAGGAGCATCAGGGGAGCATCAGAGGAGCAACAGAGGAGCATCAGAGGAGCATTAGAGGAGCATCAGAGGAGCATCAGAGGAGCATCAGAGGAGCCTCAGTGGAGCATCAGAGGAGCATCAGAGGAACATCAGAGGAGCATCAGAGGAGCATCAGAGGAGCATCAGAGGAGCAGGAGCAGGAGCAGGAGCAGGAGCAGGAGCATGAGCAGGAGCAGGAGCAGGAGCAGGAGCAGTAGCAGGAGCATCAGAGGAGCATCAGATGAGCAGGAGCAGGAGCAGGAGCATGAGCAGGAGCAGGAGCAGGAGCAGGAGCAGGAGCATCAGAGGATCATAGGAGGAGCATCAGAGGAGCATCAGAGGAGCATCAGAGGAGCATCAGAGGAGCATCAGAGGAGCATCAGAGGAGGATCAGAGGAGCATCAGAGGAGCATCAGAGGAGCATCAGAGGAGCATCAGAGGAGCATCAGAGGAGCTTCAGAGGAGCATCAGAGGAGCTTCAGAGGAGCATCAGAGGAGCATCAGAGGAGCATCAGAGGAGCATCAGAGGAGCATCAGAGGAGGATCAGAGGAGCATCAGAGGAGCATCAGAGGAGCCTCAGAGGAGCATCAGAGGAGCATCAGAGGAGCATCAGAGGAGCATCAGACGAGCATCAGAGGAGGATCAGAGGAGCATCAGAGGTGCATCAGAGGAGCCTCAGAGGAGCATCAGAGGAGCAGCAGAGGATCATCAGAGGAGGATCACAGGAGCATCAGAGGAGCATCACAGGAGCATCAGAGGAGCATCAGAGGAGCATCAGAGGAGCATCAGAGGAGCATCAGAGGAGCATCAGAGGAGCATCAGAGGAGCATCAGAGGAGCCTCAGAGGAGCATCAGAGGAGCATCAGAGGAGCATCAGAGGAGCATCAGAGGAACAGCGAGGAGCGTCAGATGAGCATCAGAGGAGCATCACAGGAGCATCAGAGGAGCATCAGAGGAGCATCACAGGAGCATCAGAGGAGCATCATTGGAGCATCAGTGGAGCATCAGAGGAACAGCAGAGGGGCATCAGATGAGCATCAGAGGAGCATCACAGGAGCATCAGAGGAGCATCAGAGGAGCATCACAGGAGCATCAGAGGAGCATCAGAGGAGCATCAGAGGAGGATCAGAGGAGCATCAGAGGAGCATCAGAGGAGCATCAGAGGAGCATCAGAGGAGGATCAGAGGAGCATCAGAGGAGCATCAGAGGAGCATCAGAGGAGCATCAGAGGAGCATCAGAGGAGCATCAGAGGAGGATCAGAGGAGCATCAGAGGAGCATCAGAGGAGCCTCAGAGGAGCATCAGAGGAGCATCAGAGGAGCATCAGAGGAGCATCAGAGGAGCAGCAGAGGAGCATCAGAGGAGGATCACAGGAGCATCAGAGGAGCATCACAGGATCATCAGAGGAGCATCAGAGGAGCATCAGAGGAGCATCAGAGGAGCATCAGAGGAGCCTCAGAGGAGCATCAGAGGAGCATCAGAGGAGCATCAGAAGAGCATCAGAGGAGCATCAGAGGAGCATCAGAGGAGGATCAGAGGAGCATCAGAGGAGCATCAGAGGAGTATCAGAGGAGCATCAGAGGAGCATCAGAGTAGCATCAGAGGAGCATCAGAGGAGCATCAGAGGAGCATCAGAGGAGCATCAGAGAGGCATCAGAGGAGCATCAGAGGAGGATCAGAGGAGCATCAGAGGAGCATCAGAGGAGCATCAGAGGAGCATCAGAGGAGCATCAGAGGAGCATCAGTGGAGCATCAGAGGAGCATCAGAGGAGCATCACAGGAGCATCACAGGAGCATCAGAGGAGCATCAGAGGAGCATCAGAGGAGCCTCAGAGGAGAATCAGAGGAGCATCAGAGGAGCATCAGAGGAGCCTCAGAGGAGCCTCAGAGGAGCCTCAGAGGAGCCTCAGAGGAGCATCAGAGGAGCATCAGAGGAGCATCAGAAGAGCATCAGAGGAGCATCAGAGGAGCATCAGAAGAGCATCAGAGGAGCATCA
This sequence comes from Narcine bancroftii, assembly GCF_036971445.1. Lineage (NCBI taxonomy): Eukaryota > Metazoa > Chordata > Chondrichthyes > Torpediniformes > Narcinidae > Narcine > Narcine bancroftii. The sequence continues at coordinate 4,284,474 of NW_027211883.1, forward strand.
GAGGAGCATCAGAGGAGCATCAGTGGAGCATCAGAGGAGCATCAGAGGAGCATCAGAGGAACATCAGAGGAGCATCAGAGGAGCAGGAGCAGGAGCAGGAGCAGGAGCAGGAGCAGGAGCAGGAGCAGGTGCAGGAGCAGGAGCATCAGAGGAGCATCAGAGGAGCAGGAGCAGGAGCAGGAGCAGGAGCAGGAGCAGGAGCAGGAGCAGGAGCAGGAGCAGGAGCAGGAGCAGGAGCAGGAGCAGGAGCAGGAGCAGGAGCAGGAGCAGGAGCAGGAGCAGGAGCAGGAGCAGGAGCAGGAGCAGGAGCAGGAGCAGGAGCAGGAGCAGGAGCAGGAGCAGGAGCAGGAGCATCAGAGGAGCATCAGAGGAGCATCAGAGGTCATCAGAGGAGCATCAGAGGAGCAGGAGTAGGAGTAGGAGCATCAGAGGAGCATCAGAGGAGCATCAGAGGAGCATCAGAGGAGCATCAGAGGAGCATCAGAGGAGCATCAGAGGAGCATCAGAGGAGCATCAGTGGAGCATCAGAGGAGCATCAGAGGAGCATCAGAGGAGCATCAGAGGAGCATCAGAGGAGCATCAGAGGAGGATCAGAGGAGCATCAGTGGAGCATCAGAGGAGCATCAGAGGAGGATCAGAGGAGCATTAGAGGAGCATCAGAGGAGGATCACAGGAGCATCAGAGGAGCATCAGAGGAGCATCAGAGGAGCATCAGAGGAGCATCAGAGGAGCATCAGAGGAGCATCAGAGGAGCATCAGAGGAGCATCAGAGGAGCATCAGTGGAGCATCAGAGGAGCATCAGAGGAGCATCAGAGGAGCATCAGAGGAGCATCAGAGGAGCATCAGAGGAGCATCAGAGGAGGATCAGAGGAGCATCAGTGGAGCATCAGAGGAGCATCAGAGGAGGATCAGAGGAGCATCAGAGGAGCATCAGAGGAGCATCAGAGGAGCATCAGAGGAGGATCAGATGAGCATCAGAGGAGCATTAGAGGAGCATCAGAGGAGGATCACAGGAGCATCAGAGGAGCATCAGAGGAGCATCAGAGGAGCATCAGAGGAGCATCAGAGGAGCATCAGAGGAGCATCAGAGGAGCCTCTGAGGAGCATCAGAGGAGCATCAGAGGAGCATCAGAGGAGCATCAGAGGAACAGCAGAGGAACAGCAGAGGAGCATCACAGGAGCATCAGAGGAGCATCACAGGAGCATCAGATGAGCATCAGAGGAGCATCAGAGGAGCATCAGAGGTGGATCAGAGGAGCATCAGAGGAGCATCAGAGGAGCATCAGAGGAGCATCAGAGGAGAATCAGAGGAGCATCAGATGAGCATCAGAGGAGCAGCAGAGGAGCATCAGAGGAGCATCACAGGAGCATCAGAGGAGCATCAGAGGAGTATCAGAGGAGCATCAGAGGAGCATCAGAGGAGCATCAGAGGAGCATCAGAGGAGCATCAGAGGAGCCTCAGAGGAGCATCAGAGGAGCATCAGAGGAGCATCAGAGTAGCATCAGAGGAGGATCAGAGGAGCATCAGAGGAGCATCAGAGGAGCATCAGAGGAGCATCAGAGGAGCATCAGAGGAGAATCAGATCAGCATCAGAGGAGCAGCAGAGGAGCATCAGAGGAGCATCAGAGGAGCATCAGAGGAGCATCAGAGGAGCATCAGAGGAGCATCAGTGGAGCATCAGAGGAGCATCAGAGGAGGATCAGAGGAGCATCAGAGGAGCATCAGAGGAGCATCAGAGGAACCTCAGAGGAGCATCAGAGGAGCATCAGAGGAGCATCAGAGGAGCATCAGAGGAGGATCACAGGAGCATCAGAGGAGCATCAGAGGAGCATCAGAGGAGCATCAGAGGAGCATCGGAGGAGCATCAGAGGAGCATCAGAGGAGCCTCTGAGGAGCATCAGAGGAGCATCAGAGGAGCATCAAAGGAGCATCAGAGGAGCATCAGAGGAGGATCAGAGCAGCATCAGAGGAGCATCAGAGGAGCATCAGAGGAGCATCAGAGGAGCATCAGAGGAGCATCAGAGGAGCATCAGAGGAGCATCAGAGTAGCATCAGAGTAGCATCAGAGGAGCATCAGAGGAGCATCAGAGGAGCATCAGAGGAGCATCAGAGGAGCATCAGAGGAGGATCAGAGGAGCATAAGAAGAGCATCAGAGGAGCATCAGAGGAGCATCAGAGGAGCATCAGAGGAGCATCAGATGAGCATCAGAGGAGCAGCAGAGGAGCATCAGTGGAGCATCAGAGGAGCATCAGAGGAGCATCAGAGGAGCATCAGAGGAGCATCAGAGGAGCATCAGAGGAGCATCAGAGGAGCATCAGAGGAGGATCAGAGGAGCATCAGACAGCATCAGAGGAGCATCAGAGGAGCATCAGAGGAGAATCAGAGGAGCATCAGAGGAGCATCACAGGAGCATCAGAGGAGCATCAGAGGAGCATCAGAGGAGCATCAGAGGAGCATCAGAGGAGCATCAGAGGAGCATCAGAGGAGCATCAGAGGAGCATCAGAGGAGCATCAGAGGAGCATCAGAGGAGCATCAGAGGAGGATCAGAGGAGCATCAGAGGAGCATCGGAGGAGCATCTGAGGAGCATCAGAGGAGTATCAGAGGAGCATCAGAGGAGCATCAGAGGAGCAGGAGCAGGAGCAGGAGCATCAGAGAAGCATCAGAGGAGCATCAGAGGAGCGTCAGAGGAGCATCAGAGGAGCATCAGAGGAGCATCAGAGGAGCATCAGAGGAGCATCAGAGGAGCAGGAGCAGGAGCAGGAGCAGGAGCAGGAGCAGGAGCAGGAGCAGGAGCAGGAGCATCAGAGGAGCATCAGAGGAGCATCAGAGGAGCATCAGAGGAGCATCAGAGGAGCATCAGAGGAGGATCAGAGGAGCATCAGAGGAGCATCAGAGGAGCATCAGAGGAGCATCAGAGGAGCATCAGAGGAGCATCTGAGGAGCATCAGAGGAGTATCAGAGGAGCATCAGAGGAGCATCTGAGGAGCATCAGAGGAGCATCAGAAGAGCATCAGAGGAGGATCAGAGGAGCATCAGAGGAGCATCAGAGGAGCATCAGAGGTGCATCAGAGGAGCATCAGAGGTGCATCAGAGGAGCATCAGAGGAGTATCAGAGGAGCATCAGAGGTGCATCAGAGGAGCATCAGAGGAGCATCAGAGGAGCATCAGAGGAGCATCGGAGGAGCATCTGAGGAGCATCAGAGGAGTATCAGAGGAGCATCGGAGGAGCATCAGAGGAGCATCAGAGGAGCATCTGAGGAGCATCAGCGGAGCATCTGAGGAGCATCAGAGGAGTATCAGAGGAGCATCAGAGGAGCATCAGAGGTGCATCAGAGGAGCATCAGAGGTGCAGGAGCAGGAGCAGGAGCAGGAACAGGAGCAGGAGCAGGAGCAGGAGCAGGAGCAGGAGCAGGAGCAGGAGCAGGAGCAGGAGCAGGAGCAGGAGCAGGAGCAGGAGCAGGAGCAGGAGCAGGAGCAGGAGCATCAGAGGAGCATCAGAGGAGCATCAGAGGAGCCTCAGAGGAGCATCAGAGGAGCATCAGAGGAGCATCAGAGGAGCAGCACAGGAGCATCAGAGGAGGATCACAGGAGCATCAGAGGAGCATCAGAGGAGCATCAGAGGAGCATCAGAGGAGCATCAGAAGAGCATCAGTGGAGCATCAGAGGAGCATCAGAGGAGCATCAGGGGAGCATCAGAGGAGCAACAGAGGAGCATCAGAGGAGCATTAGAGGAGCATCAGAGGAGCATCAGAGGAGCATCAGAGGAGCCTCAGTGGAGCATCAGAGGAGCATCAGAGGAACATCAGAGGAGCATCAGAGGAGCATCAGAGGAGCATCAGAGGAGCAGGAGCAGGAGCAGGAGCAGGAGCAGGAGCATGAGCAGGAGCAGGAGCAGGAGCAGGAGCAGGAGCAGGAGCATCAGAGGAGCATCAGATGAGCAGGAGCAGGAGCAGGAGCATGAGCAGGAGCAGGAGCAGGAGCAGGAGCAGGAGCATCAGAGGATCATAGGAGGAGCATCAGAGGAGCATCAGAGGAGCATCAGAGGAGCATCAGAGGAGCATCAGAGGAGCATCAGAGGAGGATCAGAGGAGCATCAGAGGAGCATCAGAGGAGCATCAGAGGAGCATCAGAGGAGCATCAGAGGAGCTTCAGAGGAGCATCAGAGGAGCTTCAGAGGAGCATCAGAGGAGCATCAGAGGAGCATCAGAGGAGCATCAGAGGAGCATCAGAGGAGGATCAGAGGAGCATCAGAGGAGCATCAGAGGAGCCTCAGAGGAGCATCAGAGGAGCATCAGAGGAGCATCAGAGGAGCATCAGACGAGCATCAGAGGAGGATCAGAGGAGCATCAGAGGTGCATCAGAGGAGCCTCAGAGGAGCATCAGAGGAGCAGCAGAGGATCATCAGAGGAGGATCACAGGAGCATCAGAGGAGCATCACAGGAGCATCAGAGGAGCATCAGAGGAGCATCAGAGGAGCATCAGAGGAGCATCAGAGGAGCATCAGAGGAGCATCAGAGGAGCATCTGAGGAGCATCAGAGGAGTATCAGAGGAGCATCAGAGGAGCATCAGAGGAGCATCAGAGGAGCATCTGAGGAGCATCAGAGGAGTATCAGAGGAGCATCAGAGGAGCATCAGAGGTGCATCAGAGGAGCATTAGAGGTGCAGGAGCAGGAGCAGGAGCAGGAACAGGAGCAGGAGCAGGAGCAGGAGCAGGAGCAGGAGCAGGAGCAGGAGAAGGAGCAGGAGCAGGAGCAGGAGCAGGAGCAGGAGCAGGAGCAGGAGCAGGAGCAGGAGCAGGAGCAGGAGCAGGAGCAGGAGCAGGAGCAGGAGCATCAGAGGAGCATAGGAGGAGCATCAGAAGAGCATCAGAGGAGCATCAGAGGAGCATCAGAAGAGCATCAGAGGAGCATCAGAGGAGCATCAGAGGAGCATCAGTGGAGCATCAGAGGAGCATCAGAGGAGCATCAGAGGAACATCAGAGGAGCATCAGAGGAGCAGGAGCAGGAGCAGGAGCAGGAGCAGGAGCAGGAGCAGGAGCAGGTGCAGGAGCAGGAGCATCAGAGGAGCAGGAGCAGGAGCAGGAGCAGGAGCAGGAGCAGGAGCAGGAGCAGGAGCAGGAGCAGGAGCAGGAGCAGGAGCAGGAGCAGGAGCAGGAGCAGGAGCAGGAGCAGGAGCAGGAGCAGGAGCAGGAGCAGGAGCAGGAGCAGGAGCAGGAGCAGGAGCAGGAGCAGGAGCAGGAGCAGGAGCATCAGAGGAGCATCAGAGGAGCATCAGAGGTCATCAGAGGAGCATCAGAGGAGCAGGAGTAGGAGTAGGAGCATCAGAGGAGCATCAGAGGAGCATCAGAGGAGCATCAGAGGAGCATCAGAGGAGCATCAGAGGAGCATCAGAGGAGCATCAGAGGAGCATCAGTGGAGCATCAGAGGAGCATCAGAGGAGCATCAGAGGAGCATCAGAGGAGCATCAGAGGAGCATCAGAGGAGCATCAGAGGAGGATCAGAGGAGCATCAGTGGAGCATCAGAGGAGCATCAGAGGAGGATCAGAGGAGCATTAGAGGAGCATCAGAGGAGGATCACAGGAGCATCAGAGGAGCATCAGAGGAGCATCAGAGGAGCATCAGAGGAGCATCAGAGGAGCATCAGAGGAGCATCAGAGGAGCATCAGAGGAGCATCAGAGGAGCATCAGTGGAGCATCAGAGGAGCATCAGAGGAGCATCAGAGGAGCATCAGAGGAGCATCAGAGGAGCATCAGAGGAGCATCAGAGGAGGATCAGAGGAGCATCAGTGGAGCATCAGAGGAGCATCAGAGGAGGATCAGAGGAGCATCAGAGGAGCATCAGAGGAGCATCAGAGGAGCATCAGAGGAGGATCAGATGAGCATCAGAGGAGCATTAGAGGAGCATCAGAGGAGGATCACAGGAGCATCAGAGGAGCATCAGAGGAGCATCAGAGGAGCATCAGAGGAGCATCAGAGGAGCATCAGAGGAGCATCAGAGGAGCCTCTGAGGAGCATCAGAGGAGCATCAGAGGAGCATCAGAGGAGCATCAGAGGAACAGCAGAGGAACAGCAGAGGAGCATCACAGGAGCATCAGAGGAGCATCACAGGAGCATCAGATGAGCATCAGAGGAGCATCAGAGGAGCATCAGAGGTGGATCAGAGGAGCATCAGAGGAGCATCAGAGGAGCATCAGAGGAGCATCAGAGGAGAATCAGAGGAGCATCAGATGAGCATCAGAGGAGCAGCAGAGGAGCATCAGAGGAGCATCACAGGAGCATCAGAGGAGCATCAGAGGAGTATCAGAGGAGCATCAGAGGAGCATCAGAGGAGCATCAGAGGAGCATCAGAGGAGCATCAGAGGAGCCTCAGAGGAGCATCAGAGGAGCATCAGAGGAGCATCAGAGTAGCATCAGAGGAGGATCAGAGGAGCATCAGAGGAGCATCAGAGGAGCATCAGAGGAGCATCAGAGGAGCATCAGAGGAGAATCAGATCAGCATCAGAGGAGCAGCAGAGGAGCATCAGAGGAGCATCAGAGGAGCATCAGAGGAGCATCAGAGGAGCATCAGAGGAGCATCAGTGGAGCATCAGAGGAGCATCAGAGGAGGATCAGAGGAGCATCAGAGGAGCATCAGAGGTGCATCAGAGGAGCCTCAGAGGAGCATCAGAGGAGCATCAGAGGAGCATCAGAGGAGCATCAGAGGAGGATCACAGGAGCATCAGAGGAGCATCAGAGGAGCATCAGAGGAGCATCAGAGGAGCATCGGAGGAGCATCAGAGGAGCATCAGAGGAGCCTCTGAGGAGCATCAGAGGAGCATCAGAGGAGCATCAAAGGAGCATCAGAGGAGCATCAGAGGAGGATCAGAGCAGCATCAGAGGAGCATCAGAGGAGCATCAGAGGAGCATCAGAGGAGCATCAGAGGAGCATCAGAGGAGCATCAGAGGAGCATCAGAGTAGCATCAGAGTAGCATCAGAGGAGCATCAGAGGAGCATCAGAGGAGCATCAGAGGAGCATCAGAGGAGCATCAGAGGAGGATCAGAGGAGCATAAGAAGAGCATCAGAGGAGCATCAGAGGAGCATCAGAGGAGCATCAGAGGAGCATCAGATGAGCATCAGAGGAGCAGCAGAGGAGCATCAGTGGAGCATCAGAGGAGCATCAGAGGAGCATCAGAGGAGCATCAGAGGAGCATCAGAGGAGCATCAGAGGAGCATCAGAGGAGCATCAGAGGAGGATCAGAGGAGCATCAGACAGCATCAGAGGAGCATCAGAGGAGCATCAGAGGAGAATCAGAGGAGCATCAGAGGAGCATCACAGGAGCATCAGAGGAGCATCAGAGGAGCATCAGAGGAGCATCAGAGGAGCATCAGAGGAGCATCAGAGGAGCATCAGAGGAGCATCAGAGGAGCATCAGAGGAGCATCAGAGGAGCATCAGAGGAGCATCAGAGGAGGATCAGAGGAGGATCAGAGGAGCATCAGAGGAGCATCAGAGGAGCATCAGAGTAGAATCAGATGAGCATCAGAGGAGCAGCAGAGGAGCATCAGAGGAGCATCACAGGAGCATCAGAGGAGCATCAGAGGAGCATCAGAGGAGCATCAGAGGAGCATCAGAGGAGCCTCAGAGGAGCATCAGAGGAGTCTCAGAGGAGCCTCAGAGGAGCCTCAGAGGAGCATAAGAGGAGCATCAGAGGAGCATCAGAGGAGCATCAGAGGAGGATCAGAGGAGCATCAGAGGAGCATCAGAGGAGCATCAGAGGAGCATCAGAGGAGCATCAGAGGAGGATCAGAGGAGGATCAGAGGAGCATCAGAGGAGCATCAGAGGAGCATCAGAGGAGCATCAGAGGAGCATCAGAGGAGCCTCAGAGGAGCATCACAGGAGCATCACAGGAGCATCAGTGGAGCATCATTGGAGCATCATTGGAGCATCAGAGGAGCATCAGAGGAGCATCAGAGGAGCAACAGAGGAGCATCAGAGGAGGATCACAGGAGCATCAGAGGAGCATCACAGGAGCATCAGAGGAGCATCAGAGGAGCATCAGAGGAGCATCAGAGGAGCATCAGAGGAGCATCAGAGGAGCATCAGAGGAGCCTCAGAGGAGCATCAGAGGAGCATCAGAGGAGCATCAGAGGAGCATCAGAGGAACAGCGAGGAGCGTCAGATGAGCATCAGAGGAGCATCACAGGAGCATCAGAGGAGCATCAGAGGAGCATCACAGGAGCATCAGAGGAGCATCATTAGAGCATCAGTGGAGCATCAGAGGAACAGCAGAGGAGCATCAGATGAGCATCAGAGGAGCATCACAGGAGCATCAGAGGAGCATCAGAGGAGCATCACAGGAGCATCAGAGGAGCATGAGAGGAGCATCAGAGGAGGATCAGAGGAGCATCAGAGGAGCATCAGAGGAACATCAGAGGAGCATCAGAGGAGGATCAGAGGAGCATCAGAGGAGTATCAGAGGAGCATCAGAGGAGCATCAGAGGAGCCTCAGAGGAGCATCAGAGGAGCATCAGAGGAGCATCAGAGGAGCATCAGAGGAACAGCGAGGAGCGTCAGATGAGCATCAGAGGAGCATCACAGGAGCTTCAGAGGAGCATCAGAGGAGCATCACAGGAGCATCAGAGGAGCATCATTGGAGCATCAGTGGAGCATCAGAGGAACAGCAGAGGAGCATCAGATGAGCATCAGAGGAGCATCACAGGAGTATCAGAGGAGCATCAGAGGAGCATCACAGGAGCATCAGAGGAGCATCAGAGGAGCATCAGAGGAGGATCAGAGGAGCATCAGAGGAGCATCAGAGGAGCATCAGAGGAGCATCAGAGGAGGATCAGAGGAGCATCAGAGGAGCATCAGAGGAGCATCAGAGGAGCATCAGAGGAGCATCAGAGGAGCATCAGAGGAGCATCAGAGTAGCATCAGAGTAGCATCAGAGGAGCATCAGAGGAGCATCAGAAGAGCATCAGAGGAGCATCAGAGGAGCATCAGAGGAGGATCAGAGGAGTATAAGAAGAGCATCAGAGGAGCATCAGAGGAGCATCAGAGGAGCATCAGAGGAGCATCAGATGGGCATCAGAGGAGCAGCAGAGGAGCATCAGTGGAGCATCAGAGGAGCATCAGAGGAGCATCAGAGGAGCATCAGAGGAGCATCAGAGGAGCATCAGAGGAGCATCAGAGGAGCATCAGAGGAGCATCAGAGGAGGATCAGAGAAGCATCAGACAGCATCAGAGGAGCATCAGAGGAGCATCAGAGGAGAATCAGAGGAGCATCAGAGGAGCATCACAGGAGCATCAGAGGATCATCAGAGGAGCATCAGAGGAGCATCAGAGGAGCATCAGAGGAGCATCAGAGGAGCATCAGAGGAGCATCAGAGGAGCATCAGAGGAGCATCAGAGGAGCATCAGAGGAGCATCAGAGGAGCATCAGAGGAGGATCAGAGGAGGATCAGAGGAGCATCAGAGGAGCATCAGAGGAGCATCAGAGTAGAATCAGATGAGCATCAGAGGAGCAGCAGAGGAGCATCAGAGGAGCATCACAGGAGCATCAGAGGAGCATCAGAGGAGCATCAGAGGAGCATCAGAGGAGCCTCAGAGGAGCATCAGAGGAGTCTCAGAGGAGCCTCAGAGGAGCCTCAGAGGAGCATAAGAGGAGCATCAGAGGAGCATCAGAGGAGCATCAGAGGAGGATCAGAGGAGCATCAGAGGAGCATCAGAGGAGCATCAGAGGAGCATCAGAGGAGCATCAGAGGAGGATCAGAGGAGGATCAGAGGAGCATCATAGGAGCATCAGAGGAGCATCAGAGGAGCATCAGAGGAGCATCAGAGGAGCCTCAGAGGAGCATCACAGGAGCATCACAGGAGCATCAGTGGAGCATCATTGGAGCATCATTGGAGCATCAGAGGAGCATCAGAGGAGCATCAGAGGAGCTACAGAGGAGCATCAGAGGAGGATCACAGGAGCATCAGAGGAGCATCACAGGAGCATCAGAGGAGCATCAGAGGAGCATCAGAGGAGCATCAGAGGAGCATCAGAGGAGCATCAGAGGAGCATCAGAGGAGCCTCAGAGGAGCATCAGAGGAGCATCAGAGGAGCATCAGAGGAGCATCAGAGGAACAGCGAGGAGCGTCAGATGAGCATCAGAGGAGCATCACAGGAGCATCAGAGGAGCATCAGAGGAGCATCACAGGAGCATCAGAGGAGCATCATTGGAGCATCAGTGGAGCATCAGAGGAACAGCAGAGGAGCATCAGATGAGCATCAGAGGAGCATCACAGGAGCATCAGAGGAGCATCAGAGGAGCATCACAGGAGCATCAGAGGAGCATCAGAGGAGCATCAGAGGAGGATCAGAGGAGCATCAGAGGAGCATCAGAGGAACATCAGAGGAGCATCAGAGGAGGATCAGAGGAGCATCAGAGGAGCATCAGAGGAGCATCAGAGGAGCATCAGAGGAGCCTCAGAGGAGCATCAGAGGAGCATCAGAGGAGCATCAGAGGAGCATCAGAGGAACAGCGAGGAGCGTCAGATGAGCATCAGAGGAGCATCACAGGAGCATCAGAGGAGCATCAGAGGAGCATCACAGGAGCATCAGAGGAGCATCATTGGAGCATCAGTGGAGCATCAGAGGAACAGCAGAGGAGCATCAGATGAGCATCAGAGGAGCATCACAGGAGCATCAGAGGAGCATCAGAGGAGCATCACAGGAGCATCAGAGGAGCATCAGAGGAGCATCAGAGGAGGATCAGAGGAGCATCAGAGGAGCATCAGAGGAGCATCAGAGGAGCATCAGAGGAGGATCAGAGGAGCATCAGAGGAGCATCAGAGGAGCATCAGAGGAGGATCAGAGGAGCATCAGACAGCATCAGAGGAGAATCAGAGGAGCATCAGAGGAGAATCAGAGGAGCATCAGAGGAGCATCACAGGAGCATCAGAGGAGCATCAGAGGAGCATCAGAGGAGCATCAGAGGAGCCTCAGAGGAGCATCAGAGGAGCATCAGAGGAGCATCAGAGGAGCATCAGAGGAGCATCAGAGGAGCATCAGAGGAGCATCAGAGGAGCATCAGAGGAGCATCAGAGGAGCATCAGAGGAGCATCAGAGGAGCATCTGAGGAGCATCAGAGGAGTATCAGAGGAGCATCAGAGGAGCATCTGAGGAGCATCAGAGGAGCATCAGAAGAGCATCAGAGGAGGATCAGAGGAGCATCAGAGGAGCATCAGAGGAGCATCAGAGGTGCATCAGAGGAGCATCAGAGGTGCATCAGAGGAGCATCAGAGGAGTATCAGAGGAGCATCAGAGGTGCATCAGAGGAGCATCAGAGGAGCATCAGAGGAGCATCAGAGGAGCATCGGAGGAGCATCTGAGGAGCATCAGAGGAGTATCAGAGGAGCATCGGAGGAGCATCAGAGGAGCATCAGAGGAGCATCTGAGGAGCATCAGAGGAGCATCTGAGGAGCATCAGAGGAGTATCAGAGGAGCATCAGAGGAGCATCAGAGGTGCATCAGAGGAGCATCAGAGGTGCAGGAGCAGGAGCAGGAGCAGGAACAGGAGCAGGAGCAGGAGCAGGAGCAGGAGCAGGAGCAGGAGCAGGAGCAGGAGCAGGAGCAGGAGCAGGAGCAGGAGCAGGAGCAGGAGCAGGAGCAGGAGCAGGAGCATCAGAGGAGCATCAGAGGAGCATCAGAGGAGCCTCAGAGGAGCATCAGAGGAGCATCAGAGGAGCATCAGAGGAGCAGCACAGGAGCATCAGAGGAGGATCACAGGAGCATCAGAGGAGCATCAGAGGAGCATCAGAGGAGCATCAGAGGAGCATCAGAAGAGCATCAGTGGAGCATCAGAGGAGCATCAGAGGAGCATCAGGGGAGCATCAGAGGAGCAACAGAGGAGCATCAGAGGAGCATTAGAGGAGCATCAGAGGAGCATCAGAGGAGCATCAGAGGAGCCTCAGTGGAGCATCAGAGGAGCATCAGAGGAACATCAGAGGAGCATCAGAGGAGCATCAGAGGAGCATCAGAGGAGCAGGAGCAGGAGCAGGAGCAGGAGCAGGAGCATGAGCAGGAGCAGGAGCAGGAGCAGGAGCAGTAGCAGGAGCATCAGAGGAGCATCAGATGAGCAGGAGCAGGAGCAGGAGCATGAGCAGGAGCAGGAGCAGGAGCAGGAGCAGGAGCATCAGAGGATCATAGGAGGAGCATCAGAGGAGCATCAGAGGAGCATCAGAGGAGCATCAGAGGAGCATCAGAGGAGCATCAGAGGAGGATCAGAGGAGCATCAGAGGAGCATCAGAGGAGCATCAGAGGAGCATCAGAGGAGCATCAGAGGAGCTTCAGAGGAGCATCAGAGGAGCTTCAGAGGAGCATCAGAGGAGCATCAGAGGAGCATCAGAGGAGCATCAGAGGAGCATCAGAGGAGGATCAGAGGAGCATCAGAGGAGCATCAGAGGAGCCTCAGAGGAGCATCAGAGGAGCATCAGAGGAGCATCAGAGGAGCATCAGACGAGCATCAGAGGAGGATCAGAGGAGCATCAGAGGTGCATCAGAGGAGCCTCAGAGGAGCATCAGAGGAGCAGCAGAGGATCATCAGAGGAGGATCACAGGAGCATCAGAGGAGCATCACAGGAGCATCAGAGGAGCATCAGAGGAGCATCAGAGGAGCATCAGAGGAGCATCAGAGGAGCATCAGAGGAGCATCAGAGGAGCATCAGAGGAGCCTCAGAGGAGCATCAGAGGAGCATCAGAGGAGCATCAGAGGAGCATCAGAGGAACAGCGAGGAGCGTCAGATGAGCATCAGAGGAGCATCACAGGAGCATCAGAGGAGCATCAGAGGAGCATCACAGGAGCATCAGAGGAGCATCATTGGAGCATCAGTGGAGCATCAGAGGAACAGCAGAGGGGCATCAGATGAGCATCAGAGGAGCATCACAGGAGCATCAGAGGAGCATCAGAGGAGCATCACAGGAGCATCAGAGGAGCATCAGAGGAGCATCAGAGGAGGATCAGAGGAGCATCAGAGGAGCATCAGAGGAGCATCAGAGGAGCATCAGAGGAGGATCAGAGGAGCATCAGAGGAGCATCAGAGGAGCATCAGAGGAGCATCAGAGGAGCATCAGAGGAGCATCAGAGGAGGATCAGAGGAGCATCAGAGGAGCATCAGAGGAGCCTCAGAGGAGCATCAGAGGAGCATCAGAGGAGCATCAGAGGAGCATCAGAGGAGCAGCAGAGGAGCATCAGAGGAGGATCACAGGAGCATCAGAGGAGCATCACAGGATCATCAGAGGAGCATCAGAGGAGCATCAGAGGAGCATCAGAGGAGCATCAGAGGAGCCTCAGAGGAGCATCAGAGGAGCATCAGAGGAGCATCAGAAGAGCATCAGAGGAGCATCAGAGGAGCATCAGAGGAGGATCAGAGGAGCATCAGAGGAGCATCAGAGGAGTATCAGAGGAGCATCAGAGGAGCATCAGAGTAGCATCAGAGGAGCATCAGAGGAGCATCAGAGGAGCATCAGAGGAGCATCAGAGAGGCATCAGAGGAGCATCAGAGGAGGATCAGAGGAGCATCAGAGGAGCATCAGAGGAGCATCAGAGGAGCATCAGAGGAGCATCAGAGGAGCATCAGTGGAGCATCAGAGGAGCATCAGAGGAGCATCACAGGAGCATCACAGGAGCATCAGAGGAGCATCAGAGGAGCATCAGAGGAGCCTCAGAGGAGAATCAGAGGAGCATCAGAGGAGCATCAGAGGAGCCTCAGAGGAGCCTCAGAGGAGCCTCAGAGGAGCCTCAGAGGAGCATCAGAGGAGCATCAGAGGAGCATCAGAAGAGCATCAGAGGAGCATCAGAGGAGCATCAGAAGAGCATCAGAGGAGCATCAGAGGAGCATCAGAGGAGCATCAGTGGAGCATCAGAGGAGCATCAGAGGAGCATCAGAGGAACATCAGAGGAGCATCAGAGGAGCAGGAGCAGGAGCAGGAGCAGGAGCAGGAGCAGGAGCAGGAGCAGGTGCAGGAGCAGGAGCATCAGAGGAGCATCAGAGGAGCAGGAGCAGGAGCAGGAGCAGGAGCAGGAGCAGGAGCAGGAGCAGGAGCAGGAGCAGGAGCAGGAGCAGGAGCAGGAGCAGGAGCAGGAGCAGGAGCAGGAGCAGGAGCAGGAGCAGGAGCAGGAGCAGGAGCAGGAGCAGGAGCAGGAGCAGGAGCAGGAGCAGGAGCAGGAGCAGGAGCAGGAGCATCAGAGGAGCATCAGAGGAGCATCAGAGGTCATCAGAGGAGCATCAGAGGAGCAGGAGTAGGAGTAGGAGCATCAGAGGAGCATCAGAGGAGCATCAGAGGAGCATCAGAGGAGCATCAGAGGAGCATCAGAGGAGCATCAGAGGAGCATCAGAGGAGCATCAGAGGAGCATCAGAGGAGCATCAGAGGAGGATCAGAGGAGCATCAGTGGAGCATCAGAGGAGCATCAGAGGAGGATCAGAGGAGCATCAGAGGAGCATCAGAGGAGCATCAGAGGAGCATCAGAGGAGGATCAGATGAGCATCAGAGGAGCATTAGAGGAGCATCAGAGGAGGATCACAGGAGCATCAGAGGAGCATCAGAGGAGCATCAGAGGAGCATCAGAGGAGCATCAGAGGAGCATCAGAGGAGCATCAGAGGAGCCTCTGAGGAGCATCAGAGGAGCATCAGAGGAGCATCAGAGGAGCATCAGAGGAACAGCAGAGGAACAGCAGAGGAGCATCAGAGGAGCATCAGAGGTCATCAGAGGAGCATCAGAGGAGCAGGAGTAGGAGTAGGAGCATCAGAGGAGCATCAGAGGAGCATCAGAGGAGCATCAGAGGAGCATCAGAGGAGCATCAGAGGAGCATCAGAGGAGCATCAGAGGAGCATCAGAGGAGCATCAGAGGAGGATCAGAGGAGCATTAGAGGAGCATCAGAGGAGGATCACAGGAGCATCAGAGGAGCATCAGAGGAGCATCAGAGGAGCATCAGAGGAGCATCAGAGGAGCATCAGAGGAGCATCAGAGGAGCATCAGAGGAGCATCAGAGGAGCATCAGTGGAGCATCAGAGGAGCATCAGAGGAGCATCAGAGGAGCATCAGAGGAGCATCAGAGGAGCATCAGAGGAGCATCAGAGGAGGATCAGAGGAGCATCAGTGGAGCATCAGAGGAGCATCAGAGGAGGATCAGAGGAGCATCAGAGGAGCATCAGAGGAGCATCAGAGGAGCATCAGAGGAGGATCAGATGAGCATCAGAGGAGCATTAGAGGAGCATCAGAGGAGGATCACAGGAGCATCAGAGGAGCATCAGAGGAGCATCAGAGGAGCATCAGAGGAGCATCAGAGGAGCATCAGAGGAGCATCAGAGGAGCCTCTGAGGAGCATCAGAGGAGCATCAGAGGAGCATCAGAGGAGCATCAGAGGAACAGCAGAGGAACAGCAGAGGAGCATCACAGGAGCATCAGAGGAGCATCACAGGAGCATCAGATGAGCATCAGAGGAGCATCAGAGGAGCATCAGAGGTGGATCAGAGGAGCATCAGAGGAGCATCAGAGGAGCATCAGAGGAGCATCAGAGGAGAATCAGAGGAGCATCAGATGAGCATCAGAGGAGCAGCAGAGGAGCATCAGAGGAGCATCACAGGAGCATCAGAGGAGCATCAGAGGAGTATCAGAGGAGCATCAGAGGAGCATCAGAGGAGCATCAGAGGAGCATCAGAGGAGCATCAGAGGAGCCTCAGAGGAGCATCAGAGGAGCATCAGAGGAGCATCAGAGTAGCATCAGAGGAGGATCAGAGGAGCATCAGAGGAGCATCAGAGGAGCATCAGAGGAGCATCAGAGGAGCATCAGAGGAGAATCAGATCAGCATCAGAGGAGCAGCAGAGGAGCATCAGAGGAGCATCAGAGGAGCATCAGAGGAGCATCAGAGGAGCATCAGAGGAGCATCAGTGGAGCATCAGAGGAGCATCAGAGGAGGATCAGAGGAGCATCAGAGGAGCATCAGAGGAGCATCAGAGGAGCCTCAGAGGAGCATCAGAGGAGCATCAGAGGAGCATCAGAGGAGCATCAGAGGAGGATCACAGGAGCATCAGAGGAGCATCAGAGGAGCATCAGAGGAGCATCAGAGGAGCATCGGAGGAGCATCAGAGGAGCATCAGAGGAGCCTCTGAGGAGCATCAGAGGAGCATCAGAGGAGCATCAAAGGAGCATCAGAGGAGCATCAGAGGAGGATCAGAGCAGCATCAGAGGAGCATCAGAGGAGCATCAGAGGAGCATCAGAGGAGCATCAGAGGAGCATCAGAGGAGCATCAGAGGAGCATCAGAGTAGCATCAGAGTAGCATCAGAGGAGCATCAGAGGAGCATCAGAGGAGCATCAGAGGAGCATCAGAGGAGCATCAGAGGAGGATCAGAGGAGCATAAGAAGAGCATCAGAGGAGCATCAGAGGAGCATCAGAGGAGCATCAGAGGAGCATCAGATGAGCATCAGAGGAGCAGCAGAGGAGCATCAGTGGAGCATCAGAGGAGCATCAGAGGAGCATCAGAGGAGCATCAGAGGAGCATCAGAGGAGCATCAGAGGAGCATCAGAGGAGCATCAGAGGAGGATCAGAGGAGCATCAGACAGCATCAGAGGAGCATCAGAGGAGCATCAGAGGAGAATCAGAGGAGCATCAGAGGAGCATCACAGGAGCATCAGAGGAGCATCAGAGGAGCATCAGAGGAGCATCAGAGGAGCATCAGAGGAGCATCAGAGGAGCATCAGAGGAGCATCAGAGGAGCATCAGAGGAGCATCAGAGGAGCATCAGAGGAGCATCAGAGGAGGATCAGAGGAGCATCAGAGGAGCATCGGAGGAGCATCTGAGGAGCATCAGAGGAGTATCAGAGGAGCATCAGAGGAGCATCAGAGGAGCAGGAGCAGGAGCAGGAGCATCAGAGGAGCATCAGAGGAGCATCAGAGGAGCGTCAGAGGAGCATCAGAGGAGCATCAGAGGAGCATCAGAGGAGCATCAGAGGAGCATCAGAGGAGCAGGAGCAGGAGCAGGAGCAGGAGCAGGAGCAGGAGCAGGAGCAGGAGCAGGAGCATCAGAGGAGCATCAGAGGAGCATCAGAGGAGCATCAGAGGAGCATCAGAGGAGCATCAGAGGAGGATCAGAGGAGCATCAGAGGAGCATCAGAGGAGCATCAGAGGAGCATCAGAGGAGCATCAGAGGAGCATCTGAGGAGCATCAGAGGAGTATCAGAGGAGCATCAGAGGAGCATCTGAGGAGCATCAGAGGAGCATCAGAAGAGCATCAGAGGAGGATCAGAGGAGCATCAGAGGAGCATCAGAGGAGCATCAGAGGTGCATCAGAGGAGCATCAGAGGTGCATCAGAGGAGCATCAGAGGAGTATCAGAGGAGCATCAGAGGTGCATCAGAGGAGCATCAGAGGAGCATCAGAGGAGCATCAGAGGAGCATCGGAGGAGCATCTGAGGAGCATCAGAGGAGTATCAGAGGAGCATCGGAGGAGCATCAGAGGAGCATCAGAGGAGCATCTGAGGAGCATCAGCGGAGCATCTGAGGAGCATCAGAGGAGTATCAGAGGAGCATCAGAGGAGCATCAGAGGTGCATCAGAGGAGCATCAGAGGTGCAGGAGCAGGAGCAGGAGCAGGAACAGGAGCAGGAGCAGGAGCAGGAGCAGGAGCAGGAGCAGGAGCAGGAGCAGGAGCAGGAGCAGGAGCAGGAGCAGGAGCAGGAGCAGGAGCAGGAGCAGGAGCAGGAGCATCAGAGGAGCATCAGAGGAGCATCAGAGGAGCCTCAGAGGAGCATCAGAGGAGCATCAGAGGAGCATCAGAGGAGCAGCACAGGAGCATCAGAGGAGGATCACAGGAGCATCAGAGGAGCATCAGAGGAGCATCAGAGGAGCATCAGAGGAGCATCAGAAGAGCATCAGTGGAGCATCAGAGGAGCATCAGAGGAGCATCAGGGGAGCATCAGAGGAGCAACAGAGGAGCATCAGAGGAGCATTAGAGGAGCATCAGAGGAGCATCAGAGGAGCATCAGAGGAGCCTCAGTGGAGCATCAGAGGAGCATCAGAGGAACATCAGAGGAGCATCAGAGGAGCATCAGAGGAGCATCAGAGGAGCAGGAGCAGGAGCAGGAGCAGGAGCAGGAGCATGAGCAGGAGCAGGAGCAGGAGCAGGAGCAGGAGCAGGAGCATCAGAGGAGCATCAGATGAGCAGGAGCAGGAGCAGGAGCATGAGCAGGAGCAGGAGCAGGAGCAGGAGCAGGAGCATCAGAGGATCATAGGAGGAGCATCAGAGGAGCATCAGAGGAGCATCAGAGGAGCATCAGAGGAGCATCAGAGGAGCATCAGAGGAGGATCAGAGGAGCATCAGAGGAGCATCAGAGGAGCATCAGAGGAGCATCAGAGGAGCATCAGAGGAGCTTCAGAGGAGCATCAGAGGAGCTTCAGAGGAGCATCAGAGGAGCATCAGAGGAGCATCAGAGGAGCATCAGAGGAGCATCAGAGGAGGATCAGAGGAGCATCAGAGGAGCATCAGAGGAGCCTCAGAGGAGCATCAGAGGAGCATCAGAGGAGCATCAGAGGAGCATCAGACGAGCATCAGAGGAGGATCAGAGGAGCATCAGAGGTGCATCAGAGGAGCCTCAGAGGAGCATCAGAGGAGCAGCAGAGGATCATCAGAGGAGGATCACAGGAGCATCAGAGGAGCATCACAGGAGCATCAGAGGAGCATCAGAGGAGCATCAGAGGAGCATCAGAGGAGCATCAGAGGAGCATCAGAGGAGCATCAGAGGAGCATCTGAGGAGCATCAGAGGAGTATCAGAGGAGCATCAGAGGAGCATCAGAGGAGCATCAGAGGAGCATCTGAGGAGCATCAGAGGAGTATCAGAGGAGCATCAGAGGAGCATCAGAGGTGCATCAGAGGAGCATTAGAGGTGCAGGAGCAGGAGCAGGAGCAGGAACAGGAGCAGGAGCAGGAGCAGGAGCAGGAGCAGGAGCAGGAGCAGGAGAAGGAGCAGGAGCAGGAGCAGGAGCAGGAGCAGGAGCAGGAGCAGGAGCAGGAGCAGGAGCAGGAGCAGGAGCAGGAGCAGGAGCAGGAGCAGGAGCATCAGAGGAGCATAGGAGGAGCATCAGAAGAGCATCAGAGGAGCATCAGAGGAGCATCAGAAGAGCATCAGAGGAGCATCAGAGGAGCATCAGAGGAGCATCAGTGGAGCATCAGAGGAGCATCAGAGGAGCATCAGAGGAACATCAGAGGAGCATCAGAGGAGCAGGAGCAGGAGCAGGAGCAGGAGCAGGAGCAGGAGCAGGAGCAGGTGCAGGAGCAGGAGCATCAGAGGAGCATCAGAGGAGCAGGAGCAGGAGCAGGAGCAGGAGCAGGAGCAGGAGCAGGAGCAGGAGCAGGAGCAGGAGCAGGAGCAGGAGCAGGAGCAGGAGCAGGAGCAGGAGCAGGAGCAGGAGCAGGAGCAGGAGCAGGAGCAGGAGCAGGAGCAGGAGCAGGAGCAGGAGCAGGAGCAGGAGCAGGAGCAGGAGCATCAGAGGAGCATCAGAGGAGCATCAGAGGTCATCAGAGGAGCATCAGAGGAGCAGGAGTAGGAGTAGGAGCATCAGAGGAGCATCAGAGGAGCATCAGAGGAGCATCAGAGGAGCATCAGAGGAGCATCAGAGGAGCATCAGAGGAGCATCAGAGGAGCATCAGTGGAGCATCAGAGGAGCATCAGAGGAGCATCAGAGGAGCATCAGAGGAGCATCAGAGGAGCATCAGAGGAGCATCAGAGGAGGATCAGAGGAGCATCAGTGGAGCATCAGAGGAGCATCAGAGGAGGATCAGAGGAGCATTAGAGGAGCATCAGAGGAGGATCACAGGAGCATCAGAGGAGCATCAGAGGAGCATCAGAGGAGCATCAGAGGAGCATCAGAGGAGCATCAGAGGAGCATCAGAGGAGCATCAGAGGAGCATCAGAGGAGCATCAGTGGAGCATCAGAGGAGCATCAGAGGAGCATCAGAGGAGCATCAGAGGAGCATCAGAGGAGCATCAGAGGAGCATCAGAGGAGGATCAGAGGAGCATCAGTGGAGCATCAGAGGAGCATCAGAGGAGGATCAGAGGAGCATCAGAGGAGCATCAGAGGAGCATCAGAGGAGCATCAGAGGAGGATCAGATGAGCATCAGAGGAGCATTAGAGGAGCATCAGAGGAGGATCACAGGAGCATCAGAGGAGCATCAGAGGAGCATCAGAGGAGCATCAGAGGAGCATCAGAGGAGCATCAGAGGAGCATCAGAGGAGCCTCTGAGGAGCATCAGAGGAGCATCAGAGGAGCATCAGAGGAGCATCAGAGGAACAGCAGAGGAACAGCAGAGGAGCATCACAGGAGCATCAGAGGAGCATCACAGGAGCATCAGATGAGCATCAGAGGAGCATCAGAGGAGCATCAGAGGTGGATCAGAGGAGCATCAGAGGAGCATCAGAGGAGCATCAGAGGAGCATCAGAGGAGAATCAGAGGAGCATCAGATGAGCATCAGAGGAGCAGCAGAGGAGCATCAGAGGAGCATCACAGGAGCATCAGAGGAGCATCAGAGGAGTATCAGAGGAGCATCAGAGGAGCATCAGAGGAGCATCAGAGGAGCATCAGAGGAGCATCAGAGGAGCCTCAGAGGAGCATCAGAGGAGCATCAGAGGAGCATCAGAGTAGCATCAGAGGAGGATCAGAGGAGCATCAGAGGAGCATCAGAGGAGCATCAGAGGAGCATCAGAGGAGCATCAGAGGAGAATCAGATCAGCATCAGAGGAGCAGCAGAGGAGCATCAGAGGAGCATCAGAGGAGCATCAGAGGAGCATCAGAGGAGCATCAGAGGAGCATCAGTGGAGCATCAGAGGAGCATCAGAGGAGGATCAGAGGAGCATCAGAGGAGCATCAGAGGAGCATCAGAGGAGCCTCAGAGGAGCATCAGAGGAGCATCAGAGGAGCATCAGAGGAGCATCAGAGGAGGATCACAGGAGCATCAGAGGAGCATCAGAGGAGCATCAGAGGAGCATCAGAGGAGCATCGGAGGAGCATCAGAGGAGCATCAGAGGAGCCTCTGAGGAGCATCAGAGGAGCATCAGAGGAGCATCAAAGGAGCATCAGAGGAGCATCAGAGGAGGATCAGAGCAGCATCAGAGGAGCATCAGAGGAGCATCAGAGGAGCATCAGAGGAGCATCAGAGGAGCATCAGAGGAGCATCAGAGGAGCATCAGAGTAGCATCAGAGTAGCATCAGAGGAGCATCAGAGGAGCATCAGAGGAGCATCAGAGGAGCATCAGAGGAGCATCAGAGGAGGATCAGAGGAGCATAAGAAGAGCATCAGAGGAGCATCAGAGGAGCATCAGAGGAGCATCAGAGGAGCATCAGATGAGCATCAGAGGAGCAGCAGAGGAGCATCAGTGGAGCATCAGAGGAGCATCAGAGGAGCATCAGAGGAGCATCAGAGGAGCATCAGAGGAGCATCAGAGGAGCATCAGAGGAGCATCAGAGGAGGATCAGAGGAGCATCAGACAGCATCAGAGGAGCATCAGAGGAGCATCAGAGGAGAATCAGAGGAGCATCAGAGGAGCATCACAGGAGCATCAGAGGAGCATCAGAGGAGCATCAGAGGAGCATCAGAGGAGCATCAGAGGAGCATCAGAGGAGCATCAGAGGAGCATCAGAGGAGCATCAGAGGAGCATCAGAGGAGCATCAGAGGAGCATCAGAGGAGGATCAGAGGAGGATCAGAGGAGCATCAGAGGAGCATCAGAGGAGCATCAGAGTAGAATCAGATGAGCATCAGAGGAGCAGCAGAGGAGCATCAGAGGAGCATCACAGGAGCATCAGAGGAGCATCAGAGGAGCATCAGAGGAGCATCAGAGGAGCATCAGAGGAGCCTCAGAGGAGCATCAGAGGAGTCTCAGAGGAGCCTCAGAGGAGCCTCAGAGGAGCATAAGAGGAGCATCAGAGGAGCATCAGAGGAGCATCAGAGGAGGATCAGAGGAGCATCAGAGGAGCATCAGAGGAGCATCAGAGGAGCATCAGAGGAGCATCAGAGGAGGATCAGAGGAGGATCAGAGGAGCATCAGAGGAGCATCAGAGGAGCATCAGAGGAGCATCAGAGGAGCATCAGAGGAGCCTCAGAGGAGCATCACAGGAGCATCACAGGAGCATCAGTGGAGCATCATTGGAGCATCATTGGAGCATCAGAGGAGCATCAGAGGAGCATCAGAGGAGCAACAGAGGAGCATCAGAGGAGGATCACAGGAGCATCAGAGGAGCATCACAGGAGCATCAGAGGAGCATCAGAGGAGCATCAGAGGAGCATCAGAGGAGCATCAGAGGAGCATCAGAGGAGCATCAGAGGAGCCTCAGAGGAGCATCAGAGGAGCATCAGAGGAGCATCAGAGGAGCATCAGAGGAACAGCGAGGAGCGTCAGATGAGCATCAGAGGAGCATCACAGGAGCATCAGAGGAGCATCAGAGGAGCATCACAGGAGCATCAGAGGAGCATCATTAGAGCATCAGTGGAGCATCAGAGGAACAGCAGAGGAGCATCAGATGAGCATCAGAGGAGCATCACAGGAGCATCAGAGGAGCATCAGAGGAGCATCACAGGAGCATCAGAGGAGCATCAGAGGAGCATCAGAGGAGGATCAGAGGAGCATCAGAGGAGCATCAGAGGAACATCAGAGGAGCATCAGAGGAGGATCAGAGGAGCATCAGAGGAGCATCAGAGGAGCATCAGAGGAGCATCAGAGGAGCCTCAGAGGAGCATCAGAGGAGCATCAGAGGAGCATCAGAGGAGCATCAGAGGAACAGCGAGGAGCGTCAGATGAGCATCAGAGGAGCATCACAGGAGCTTCAGAGGAGCATCAGAGGAGCATCACAGGAGCATCAGAGGAGCATCATTGGAGCATCAGTGGAGCATCAGAGGAACAGCAGAGGAGCATCAGATGAGCATCAGAGGAGCATCACAGGAGTATCAGAGGAGCATCAGAGGAGCATCACAGGAGCATCAGAGGAGCATCAGAGGAGCATCAGAGGAGGATCAGAGGAGCATCAGAGGAGCATCAGAGGAGCATCAGAGGAGCATCAGAGGAGGATCAGAGGAGCATCAGAGGAGCATCAGAGGAGCATCAGAGGAGCATCAGAGGAGCATCAGAGGAGCATCAGAGGAGCATCAGAGTAGCATCAGAGTAGCATCAGAGGAGCATCAGAGGAGCATCAGAAGAGCATCAGAGGAGCATCAGAGGAGCATCAGAGGAGGATCAGAGGAGTATAAGAAGAGCATCAGAGGAGCATCAGAGGAGCATCAGAGGAGCATCAGAGGAGCATCAGATGGGCATCAGAGGAGCAGCAGAGGAGCATCAGTGGAGCATCAGAGGAGCATCAGAGGAGCATCAGAGGAGCATCAGAGGAGCATCAGAGGAGCATCAGAGGAGCATCAGAGGAGCATCAGAGGAGCATCAGAGGAGGATCAGAGAAGCATCAGACAGCATCAGAGGAGCATCAGAGGAGCATCAGAGGAGAATCAGAGGAGCATCAGAGGAGCATCACAGGAGCATCAGAGGATCATCAGAGGAGCATCAGAGGAGCATCAGAGGAGCATCAGAGGAGCATCAGAGGAGCATCAGAGGAGCATCAGAGGAGCATCAGAGGAGCATCAGAGGAGCATCAGAGGAGCATCAGAGGAGCATCAGAGGAGGATCAGAGGAGGATCAGAGGAGCATCAGAGGAGCATCAGAGGAGCATCAGAGTAGAATCAGATGAGCATCAGAGGAGCAGCAGAGGAGCATCAGAGGAGCATCACAGGAGCATCAGAGGAGCATCAGAGGAGCATCAGAGGAGCATCAGAGGAGCCTCAGAGGAGCATCAGAGGAGTCTCAGAGGAGCCTCAGAGGAGCCTCAGAGGAGCATAAGAGGAGCATCAGAGGAGCATCAGAGGAGCATCAGAGGAGGATCAGAGGAGCATCAGAGGAGCATCAGAGGAGCATCAGAGGAGCATCAGAGGAGCATCAGAGGAGGATCAGAGGAGGATCAGAGGAGCATCATAGGAGCATCAGAGGAGCATCAGAGGAGCATCAGAGGAGCATCAGAGGAGCCTCAGAGGAGCATCACAGGAGCATCACAGGAGCATCAGTGGAGCATCATTGGAGCATCATTGGAGCATCAGAGGAGCATCAGAGGAGCATCAGAGGAGCTACAGAGGAGCATCAGAGGAGGATCACAGGAGCATCAGAGGAGCATCACAGGAGCATCAGAGGAGCATCAGAGGAGCATCAGAGGAGCATCAGAGGAGCATCAGAGGAGCATCAGAGGAGCATCAGAGGAGCCTCAGAGGAGCATCAGAGGAGCATCAGAGGAGCATCAGAGGAGCATCAGAGGAACAGCGAGGAGCGTCAGATGAGCATCAGAGGAGCATCACAGGAGCATCAGAGGAGCATCAGAGGAGCATCACAGGAGCATCAGAGGAGCATCATTGGAGCATCAGTGGAGCATCAGAGGAACAGCAGAGGAGCATCAGATGAGCATCAGAGGAGCATCACAGGAGCATCAGAGGAGCATCAGAGGAGCATCACAGGAGCATCAGAGGAGCATCAGAGGAGCATCAGAGGAGGATCAGAGGAGCATCAGAGGAGCATCAGAGGAACATCAGAGGAGCATCAGAGGAGGATCAGAGGAGCATCAGAGGAGCATCAGAGGAGCATCAGAGGAGCATCAGAGGAGCCTCAGAGGAGCATCAGAGGAGCATCAGAGGAGCATCAGAGGAGCATCAGAGGAACAGCGAGGAGCGTCAGATGAGCATCAGAGGAGCATCACAGGAGCATCAGAGGAGCATCAGAGGAGCATCACAGGAGCATCAGAGGAGCATCATTGGAGCATCAGTGGAGCATCAGAGGAACAGCAGAGGAGCATCAGATGAGCATCAGAGGAGCATCACAGGAGCATCAGAGGAGCATCAGAGGAGCATCACAGGAGCATCAGAGGAGCATCAGAGGAGCATCAGAGGAGGATCAGAGGAGCATCAGAGGAGCATCAGAGGAGCATCAGAGGAGCATCAGAGGAGGATCAGAGGAGCATCAGAGGAGCATCAGAGGAGCATCAGAGGAGGATCAGAGGAGCATCAGACAGCATCAGAGGAGAATCAGAGGAGCATCAGAGGAGAATCAGAGGAGCATCAGAGGAGCATCACAGGAGCATCAGAGGAGCATCAGAGGAGCATCAGAGGAGCATCAGAGGAGCCTCAGAGGAGCATCAGAGGAGCATCAGAGGAGCATCAGAGGAGCATCAGAGGAGCATCAGAGGAGCATCAGAGGAGCATCAGAGGAGGATCAGAGGAGGATCAGAGGAGCATCAGAGGAGCATCAGAGGAGAATCAGATGAGCATCAGAGGAGCAGCAGAGGAGCATCAGAGGAGCATCACAGGAGCATCAGAGGAGCATCAGAGGAGCATCAGAGGAGCATCAGAGGAGCATCAGAGGAGCCTCAGAGGAGCATCAGAGGAGTCTCAGAGGAGCCTCAGAGGAGCCTCAGAGGAGCATCAGAGGAGCATCAGAGGAGCATCAGAGGAGCATCAGAGGAGGATCAGAGGAGCATCAGAGGAGCATCAGAGGAGCATCAGAGGAGCATCAGAGGAGCATCAGAGGAGGATCAGAGGAGGATCAGAGGAGCATCAGAGGAGCATCAGAGGAGCATCAGAGGAGCATCAGAGGAGCATCAGAGGAGCCTCAGAGGAGCATCACAGGAGCATCACAGGAGCATCAGTGGAGCATCATTGGAGCATCATTGGAGCATCAGAGGAGCATCAGAGGAGCATCAGAGGAGCAACAGAGGAGCATCAGAGGAGCATCAGAGGAGCATCAGAGGAGCATCAGAGGAGCATCAGAGGTGCATCAGAGGAGCATCTGAGGAGCATCAGAGGAGCATCATAGGAGCATCAGAGGAGCATCAGAGGTGCATCAGAGGAGCATCTGAGGAGCATCAGTGGAGCATCAGAGGAGCATCAGAGGAGCATCAGAGGTGCATCAGAGGAGCATCGAGCAGGAGCAGGAGCATCAGAGGTGCAGGAGCAGGAGCCGGAGCAGGAGCCGGAGCAGGAGCCGGAGCAGGAGCAGGAGCAGGAGCAGGAGCAGGAGCAGGAGCAGGAGCAGGGGCAGGAGCAGGAGCAGGAGCAGGAGCAGGAGCAGGAGCAGGAGCAGGAGCAGGAGCAGGAGCAGGAGCAGGAGCAGGAGCAGGAGCAGGAGCAGGAGCATCAGAGGAGCATCAGAGGAGCATCAGAGGAACATCAGAGGAGCATCAGAGGAGCATCAGAGGAGCATCAGAGGAGCATCAGAGGAGCATCAGAGGAGCATCAGAGGAACATCAGAGGAGCATCAGAGGAGCATCAGAGGAGCATCAGAGGAGCATCAGAGGAGCATCAGAGGAGCATCAGAGGAGCATCAGAGGAGCATCAGAGGAGCATCAGTGGAGCATCAGAGGAGCATCAGAGGAGCATCAGAGGAGCATCAGAGGAGCATCAGAGGAGCATCAGAGGAGGATCAGAGGAGCATCAGTGGAGCATCAGAGGAGCATCAGAGGAGGATCAGAGGAGCATCAGAGGAGAATCAGATCAGCATCAGAGGAGCAGCAGAGGAGCATCAGAGGAGCATCACAGGAGCATCAGAGGAGCATCAGAGGAGCATCAGAGGAGCATCAGTGGAGCATCAGAGGAGCATCAGAGGAGGATCAGAGGAGCATCAGAGGAGCATCAGAGGAGCATCAGAGGAGCATCAGAGGAGCATCAGAGGAGGATCACAGGAGCATCAGAGGAGCATCAGAGGAGCATCAGAGGAGCATCAGAGGAGCATCAGAGGAGCATCAGAGGAGCATCAGAGGAGCATCAGAGGAGCCTCTGAGGAGCATCAGAGGAGCATCAGAGGAGCATCAAAGGAGCATCAGAGGAGCATCAGAGGAGGATCAGAGGAGCATCAGAGGAGTATCAGAGGAGCATCAGAGGAGCATCAGAGGAGCATCAGAGGAGCATCAGAGGAGCATCAGAGGAGCATCAGAGTAGCATCAGAGTAGCATCAGAGGAGCATCAGAGGAGCATCAGAGGAGCATCAGAGGAGCATCAGAGGAGCATAAGAGGAGGATCAGAGGAGCATAAGAAGAGCATCAGAGGAGCATCAGAGGAGCATCAGAGGAGCATCAGAGGAGCATTAGATGAGCATCAGAGGAGCAGCAGAGGAGCATCAGTGGAGCATCAGAGGAGCATCAGAGGAGCATCAGAGGAGCATCAGAGGAGCATCAGAGGAGCATCAGAGGAGCATCAGAGGAGCATCAGAGGAGCATCAGAGGAGGATCAGAGGAGCATCTGACAGCATCAGAGGAGCATCAGAGGAGCATCAGAGGAGAATCAGAGGAGCATCAGAGGAGCATCACAGGAGCATCAGAGGAGCATCAGAGGAGCATCAGAGGAGCATCAGAGGAGCATCAGAGGAGCATCAGAGGAGCATCAGAGGAGCATCAGAGGAGCATCAGAGGAGCATCAGAGGAGCATCAGAGGAGGATCAGAGGAGGATCAGAGGAGCATCAGATGAGCATCAGAGGAGCATCAGAGGAGAATCAGATGAGCATCAGAGGAGCAGCAGAGGAGCATCAGAGGAGCATCACAGGAGCATCAGAGGAGCATCAGAGGAGCATCAGAGGAGCATCAGAGGAGCATCAGAGGAGCCTCAGAGGAGCATCAGAGGAGTCTCAGAGGAGCCTCAGAGGAGCCTCAGAGGAGCATCAGAGGAGCATCAGAGGAGCATCAGAGGAGCATCAGAGGAGGATCAGAGGAGCATCAGAGGAGCATCAGAGGAGCATCAGAGGAGCATCAGAGGAGCATCAGAGGAGGATCAGAGGAGGATCAGAGGAGCATCAGAGGAGCATCAGAGGAGCATCAGAGGAGCATCAGAGTAGCATCAGAGGAGCATCAGAGGAGCATCAGAGGAGCATCAGAGGAGCATCAGAGAGGCATCAGAGGAGCATCAGAGGAGGATCAGAGGAGCATCAGAGGAGCATCAGAGGAGCATCAGAGGAGCATCAGAGGAGCATCAGAGGAGCATCAGTGGAGCATCAGAGGAGCATCAGAGGAGCATCACAGGAGCATCACAGGAGCATCAGAGGAGCATCAGAGGAGCATCAGAGGAGCCTCAGAGGAGAATCAGAGGAGCATCAGAGGAGCATCAGAGGAGCCTCAGAGGAGCCTAAGAGGAGCCTCAGAGGAGCCTCAGAGGAGCATCAGAGGAGCATCAGAGGAGCATCAGAAGAGCATCAGAGGAGCATCAGAGGAGCATCAGAAGAGCATCAGAGGAGCATCAGAGGAGCATCAGAGGAGCATCAGTGGAGCATCAGAGGAGCATCAGAGGAGCATCAGAGGAACATCAGAGGAGCATCAGAGGAGCAGGAGCAGGAGCAGGAGCAGGAGCAGGAGCAGGAGCAGGAGCAGGTGCAGGAGCAGGAGCATCAGAGGAGCAGGAGCAGGAGCAGGAGCAGGAGCAGGAGCAGGAGCAGGAGCAGGAGCAGGAGCAGGAGCAGGAGCAGGAGCAGGAGCAGGAGCAGGAGCAGGAGCAGGAGCAGGAGCAGGAGCAGGAGCAGGAGCAGGAGCAGGAGCAGGAGCAGGAGCAGGAGCAGGAGCAGGAGCAGGAGCAGGAGCAGGAGCAGGAGCATCAGAGGAGCATCAGAGGAGCATCAGAGGTCATCAGAGGAGCATCTGAGGAGCATCAGTGGAGCATCAGAGGAGCATCAGAGGTGCATCAGAGGTGCATCAGAGGAGCATCGAGCAGGAGCAGGAGCATCAGAGGTGCAGGAGCAGGAGCCGGAGCAGGAGCCGGAGCAGGAGCCGGAGCAGGAGCAGGAGCAGGAGCAGGAGCAGGAGCAGGAGCAGGAGCAGGGGCAGGAGCAGGAGCAGGAGCAGGAGCAGGAGCAGGAGCAGGAGCAGGAGCAGGAGCAGGAGCAGGAGCAGGAGCAGGAGCAGGAGCAGGAGCAGGAGCAGGAGCATCAGAGGAGCATCAGAGGAGCATCAGAGGAACATCAGAGGAGCATCAGAGGAGCATCAGAGGAGCATCAGAGGAGCATCAGAGGAGCATCAGAGGAGCATCAGAGGAGCATCAGAGGAACATCAGAGGAGCATCAGAGGAGCATCAGAGGAGCATCAGAGGAGCATCAGAGGAGCATCAGAGGAGCATCAGAGGAGCATCAGAGGAGCATCAGAGGAGCATCAGTGGAGCATCAGAGGAGCATCAGAGGAGCATCAGAGGAGCATCAGAGGAGCATCAGAGGAGCATCAGAGGAGCATCAGAGGAGGATCAGAGGAGCATCAGTGGAGCATCAGAGGAGCATCAGAGGAGGATCAGAGGAGCATCAGAGGAGCATCAGAGGAGCATCAGAGGAGCATCAGAGGAGGATCAGAGGAGCATCAGAGGAGCATTAGAGGAGCATCAGAGGAGGATCACAGGAGCATCAGAGGAGCATCAGAGGAGCATCAGAGGAGCATCAGAGGAGCATCAGAGGAGCATCAGAGGAGCATCAGAGGAGCCTCTGAGGAGCATCAGAGGAGCATCAGAGGAGCATCAGAGGAGCATCAGAGGAACAGCAGAGGAACAGCAGAGGAGCATCACAGGAGCATCAGAGGAGCATCACAGGAGCATCAGATGAGCATCAGAGGAGCATCAGAGGAGCATCAGAGGTGGATCAGAGGAGCATCAGAGGAGCATCAGAGGAGCATCAGAGGAGCATCAGAGGAGAATCAGAGGAGCATCAGATGAGCATCAGAGGAGCAGCAGAGGAGCATCAGAGGAACATCACAGGAGCATCAGAGGAGCATCAGAGGAGTATCAGAGGAGCATCAGAGGAGCATCAGAGGAGCATCAGAGGAGCATCAGAGGAGCATCAGAGGAGCCTCAGAGGAGCATCAGAGGAGCATCAGAGGAGCATCAGAGTAGCATCAGAGGAGGATCAGAGGAGCATCAGAGGAGCATCAGAGGAGCATCAGAGGAGCATCAGAGGAGCATCAGAGGAGAATCAGATCAGCATCAGAGGAGCAGCAGAGGAGCATCAGAGGAGCATCACAGGAGCATCAGAGGAGCATCAGAGGAGCATCAGAGGAGCATCAGTGGAGCATCAGAGGAGCATCAGAGGAGGATCAGAGGAGCATCAGAGGAGCATCAGAGGAGCATCAGAGGAGCATCAGAGGAGCATCAGAGGAGGATCACAGGATCATCAGAGGAGCATCAGAGGAGCATCAGAGGAGCATCAGAGGAGCATCAGAGGAGCATCAGAGGAGCATCAGAGGAGCCTCTGAGGAGCATCAGAGGAGCATCAGAGGAGCATCAAAGGAGCATCAGAGGAGCATCAGAGGAGGATCAGAGGAGCATCAGAGGAGCATCAGAGGAGCATCAGAGGAGCATCAGAGGAGCATCAGAGGAGCATCAGAGGAGCATCAGAGGAGCATCAGAGTAGCATCAGAGTAGCATCAGAGGAGCATCAGAGGAGCATCAGAGGAGCATCAGAGGAGCATCAGAGGAGCATAAGAGGAGGATCAGAGGAGCATAAGAAGAGCATCAGAGGAGCATCAGAGGAGCATCAGAGGAGCATCAGAGGAGCATCAGATGAGCATCAGAGGAGCAGCAGAGGAGCATCAGTGGAGCATCAGAGGAGCATCAGAGGAGCATCAGAGGAGCATCAGAGGAGCATCAGAGGAGCATCAGAGGAGCATCAGAGGAGCATCAGAGGAGCATCAGAGGAGCATCAGAGGAGCATCAGACAGCATCAGAGGAGCATCAGAGGAGCATCAGAGGAGAATCAGAGGAGCATCAGAGGAGCATCACAGGAGCATCAGAGGAGCATCAGAGGAGCATCAGAGGAGCATCAGAGGAGCATCAGAGGAGCATCAGAGGAGCATCAGAGGAGCATCAGAGGAGCATCAGAGGAGCATCAGAGGAGCATCAGAGGAGCATCAGAGGAGGATCAGAGGAGGATCAGAGGAGCATCAGAGGAGCATCAGAGGAGCATCAGAGGAGAATCAGATGAGCATCAGAGGAGCATCAGAGGAGCATCACAGGAGCATCAGAGGAGCATCAGAGGAGCATCAGAGGAGCATCAGAGGAGCATCAGAGGAGCCTCAGAGGAGCATCAGAGGAGTCTCAGAGGAGCCTCAGAGGAGCCTCAGAGGAGCATCAGAGGAGCATCAGAGGAGCATCAGAGGAGCATCAGAGGAGGATCAGAGGAGCATCAGAGGAGAATCAGAGGAGCATCAGAGGAGCATCACAGGAGCATCAGAGGAGGATCAGAGGAGGATCAGAGGAGCATCAGAGGAGCATCACAGGAGCATCACAGGAGCATCAGTGGAGCATCATTGGAGCATCATTGGAGCATCAGAGGAGCATCAGAGGAGCATCAGAGGAGCAACAGAGGAGCATCAGAGGAGCATCAGAGGAGCATCAGAGGAGCATCAGAGGAGCATCAGAGGTGCATCAGAGGAGCATCTGAGGAGCATCAGAGGAGCATCATAGGAGCATCAGAGGAGCATCAGAGGTGCATCAGAGGAGCATCTGAGGAGCATCAGTGGAGCATCAGAGGAGCATCAGAGGAGCATCAGAGGTGAATCAGAGGAGCATCGAGCAGGAGCAGGAGCATCAGAGGTGCAGGAGCAGGAGCCGGAGCAGGAGCCGGAGCAGGAGCCGGAGCAGGAGCAGGAGCAGGAGCAGGAGCAGGAGCAGGAGCAGGAGCAGGGGCAGGAGCAGGAGCAGGAGCAGGAGCAGGAGCAGGAGCAGGAGCAGGAGCAGGAGCAGGAGCAGGAGCAGGAGCAGGAGCAGGAGCAGGAGCAGGAGCAGGAGCAGGAGCAGGAGCAGGAGCAGGAGCATCAGAGGAGCATCAGAGGAGCATCAGAGGAATATCAGAGGAGCATCAGAGGTGCATCAGAGGAGCATCAGAGGAGCATCAGAGGAGCATCAGAGGAGCATCAGAGGAGCATCAGAGGAGCATCAGAGGAGCATCAGTGGAGCATCAGAGGAGCATCAGAGGAGCATCAGAGGAGCATCAGAGGAGCATCAGAGGAGCATCAGAGGAGGATCAGAGGAGCATCAGTGGAGCATCAGAGGAGCATCAGAGGAGGATCAGAGGAGCATCAGAGGAGCATCAGAGGAGCATCAGAGGAGCATCAGAGGAGGATCAGAGGAGCATCAGAGGAGCATTAGAGGAGCATCAGAGGAGGATCACAGGAGCATCAGAGGAGCATCAGAGGAGCATCAGAGGAGCATCAGAGGAGCATCAGAGGAGCATCAGAGGAGCATCAGAGGAGTCTCTGAGGAGCATCAGAGGAGCATCAGAGGAGCATCAGAGGAGCATCAGAGGAACAGCAGAGGAACAGCAGAGGAGCATCACAGGAGCATCAGAGGAGCATCACAGGAGCATCAGATGAGCATCAGAGGAGCATCAGAGGAGCATCAGAGGTGGATCGGAGGAGCATCAGAGGAGCATCAGAGGAGCATCAGAGGAGCATCAGAGGAGAATCAGAGGAGCATCAGATGAGCATCAGAGGAGCAGCAGAGGAGCATCAGAGGAGCATCACAGGAGCATCAGAGGAGCATCAGAGGAGTATCAGAGGAGCATCAGAGGAGCATCAGAGGAGCATCAGAGGAGCATCAGAGGAGCATCAGAGGAGCCTCAGAGGAGCATCAGAGGAGCATCAGAGGAGCATCAGTGTAGCATCAGAGGAGGATCAGAGGAGCATCAGAGGAGCATCAGAGGAGCATCAGAGGAGCATCAGAGGAGCATCAGAGGAGAATCAGATCAGCATCAGAGGAGCAGCAGAGGAGCATCAGAGGAGCATCACATGAGCATCAGAGGAGCATCAGAGGAGCATCAGAGGAGCATCACAGGAGCATCAGAGGAGCATCAGAGGAGCATCAGAGGAGCATCAGAGGAGCATCAGAGGAGCATCAGAGGAGCCTCAGTGCAGCATCAGAGGAGCATCAGAGGAGCATCAGAGGAGCATCAGAGGAGCATCAGAGGAGCATC
The DNA here is from genome assembly GCF_036971445.1 of Narcine bancroftii. Lineage (NCBI taxonomy): Eukaryota > Metazoa > Chordata > Chondrichthyes > Torpediniformes > Narcinidae > Narcine > Narcine bancroftii. Next base: position 4,317,510 of record NW_027211883.1, read on the forward strand.
AGAGGAGCAGGAGCAGGAGCAGGAGCATCAGAGGAGCATCAGAGGAGCATCAGAGGAGCATCAGAGGAGCATCAGAGGAGCGTCAGAGGAGCATCAGAGGAGCATCAGAGGAGCATCAGAGGAGCATCAGAGGAGCATCAGAGGAGCATCAGTGGAGCATCAGAGGAGCATCAGTGGAGCATCAGAGGAGGATCAGAGGAGCATCAGAGGAGCATCAGAGGAGCATCAGAGGAGTATCAGAGGAGCATCAGAGGAGCATCAGAGGAGCATCAGAGGAGCAGGAGCAGGAGCAGGAGCAGGAGCAGGAGCAGGAGCAGGAGCAGGAGCAGGAGCATCAGAGGAGCATCAGAGGAGCATCAGAGGAGCATCAGAGGAGCATCAGTGGAGCATCAGAGGAGGATCAGAGGAGCATCAGAGGAGCATCAGAGGAGCATCAGAGGAGCATCAGAGGAGCATCAGAGGAGCATCAGAGGAGCGTCAGAGGAGCATCAGAGGAGGATCAGAGGAGCATCAGAGGAGCATCAGAGGAGCATCAGAGGAGCATCAGAGGAGCATCAGAGGAGCATCAGAGGAGCATCAGAGGAGCATCAGAGGAGGATTAGAGGAGCATCAGAGGAGCATCAGAGGAGCAGGAGTAGGAGCATGACCATCAGAGGAGCATCAGAGGAGCATCAGAGGAGCATCAGAGGAGCATCAGAGGAGCATCAGAGGAGCATCTGAGGAGCATCAGAGGAGTATCAAAGGAGCATCAGAGGAGCATCTGAGGAGCATCAGAGGATTATCAGAGGAGCATCAGAGGAGCATCAGAGGTGCATCAGAGGAGCATCAGAGGTGCATCAGAGGAGCATCAGAGGAGCATCAGAGGAGCATCAGAGGAGCATCAGAGGAGCATCTGAGGAGCATCAGAGGAGTATCAGAGGAGCATCAGAGGAGCATCAGAGGAGCATCAGAGGAGCATTTGAGGAGCATCAGAGGAGTATCAGAGGAGCATCAGAGGAGCATCAGAGGTGCATCAGAGGAGCATTAGAGGTGCAGGAGCAGGAGCAGGAGCAGGAACAGGAGCAGGAGCAGGAGCAGGAGCAGGAGCAGGAGCAGGAGCAGGAGAAGGAGCAGGAGCAGGAGCAGGAGCAGGAGCAGGAGCAGGAGCAGGAGCAGGAGCAGGAGCAGGAGCAGGAGCAGGAGCAGGAGCAGGAGCAGGAGCATCAGAGGAGCATAGGAGGAGCATCAGAGGACCATCAGAGGAGCATCAGAGGAGCATCAGAGGAGCATCGGAGGAGCATCAGAGGAGGATCAGAGGAGCATCAGAGGAGCATCAGAGGAGCATCAGAGGAGCATCAGAGGAGCATCAGAGGAGCATCAGAGGAGCATCAGAGGAGCATCAGAGGAGCATCAGAGGAGCATCAGAGGAGCATCAGAGGAGCCTCAGAGGAGCATCAGAGGAGCATCAGAGGAGCATCAGAGGAGCATCAGAGGAGCATCAGAGGAGCATCAGAGAAGCATCAGAGGAGCATCAGAGGAGGATCAGAGGAGCATCAGAGGAGCATCAGAGGAGCCTCAGAGGAGCATCAGAGGAGCATCAGAGGAGCAACAGAGGAGCATCAGAGGAGCAGCACAGGAGCATCAGAGGAGGATCACAGGAGCATCAGAGGAGCATCAGAGGAGCATCAGAGGAGCATCAGAGGAGCATCAGAGGAGCAGCACAGGAGCATCAGAGGAGGATCACAGGAGCATCAGAGGAGCATCAGAGGAGCATCAGAGGAGCATCAGAGGAGCATCAGAGGAGCATCAGAGGAGCATCAGAGGAGCATCAGAGGAGCCTCAGAGGAGCAACAGAGGAGCATCAGAGGAGCATCAGAGGAGCATCAGAGGAGCATCAGAGGAGCATCAGAGGAGCCTCAGAGGAGCCTCAGAGGAGCCTCAGAGGAGCATCAGAGGAGCATCAGAGGAGCATCATAGGAGCATCAGAGGAGCATCAGAAGAGCATCAGTGGAGCATCAGAGGAGCATCAGAGGAGCATCAGGGGAGCATCAGAGGAGCAACAGAGGAGCATCAGAGGAGCATCAGAGGAGCATCAGAGGTGCATCAGAGGAGCACCAGAGGAGCATCAGAGGAGCATCAGTGGAGCATCAGAGGAGCATCAGAGGAACATCAGAGGAGCATCAGAGGAGCATCAGAGGAGCATCAGAGGAGCAGGAGCAGGAGCAGGAGCAGGAGCAGGAGCAGGAGCAGGAGCAGGAGCAGGAGCAGGAGCAGGTGCAGGAGCATCAGAGGAGCATCAGATGAGCAGGAGCAGGAGCAGGAGCAGGAGCAGGAGCATCAGAGGAGTATCAGAGGAGCATCAGTGGAGCAGGAGCAGGAGCAGGAGCATCAGAGGAGCATCAGAGGAGCATCAGAGGAGCATCAGAGGAGCATCAGAGGAGCATCAGAGGAGCATCAGAGGAGCATCAGAGGAGCCCCAGAGGAGCCTCAGAGGAGCCTCAGAGGTGCATCAGAGGAGCATCAGAGGAGCCCCAGAGGAGCCTCAGAGGAGCCTCAGAGGAGCATCAGAGGAGCATCAGAGGAGCATCAGAGGAGCATCAGAGGAGCATCAGAGGAGCCTCAGAGGAGCATCAGAGGAGCATCAGAGGAGCATCAGAGGAGCATCAGAGGAGCATCAGAGGAGCATCAGAGGAGCATCAGAGGAGCATCAGAGGATCATCAGAGGAGCAACAGAGGAGCATCAGAGGAGCATCAGAGGAGCATCAGAGGAGCATCAGAGGAGGATCAGAAGAGCATCAGAGGAGCATCAGAGGAGCATCAGAGGAGCATCAGAGGAGCATCAGAGGACATCAAAGGAGCATCAGAGGAGCATCACAGGAGCATCAGAGGAGCATCATTGGAGCATCATTGGAGCATCAGAGGAGCATCAGAGGAGCATCAGAGGAGCATCAGAGGAGCAACAGAGGAGCATCAGAGGAGCATCAGAGGAGCATCAGAGGAGCATCAGAGGTGCATCAGAGGAGCATCTGAGGAGCATCAGAGGAGCATCAGAGGAGCATCAGAGGAGCATCTGAGGAGCATCAGAGGAGCATCAGAGGAGCATCAGAGGAGCATCAGAGGAGCATCAGAGGAGCATCAGAGGTGCATCAGAGGAGCATCGAGCAGGAGCAGGAGCATCAGAGGTGCAGGAGCAGGAGCCGGAGCAGGAGCAGGAGCAGGAGCAGGAGCAGGAGCAGGAGCAGTAGCAGGAGCAGGAGCAGGGGCAGGAGCAGGAGCAGGAGCAGGAGCAGGAGCAGGAGCAGGAGCAGGAGCAGGAGCAGGAGCAGGAGCAGGAGCAGGAGCAGGAGCAGGAGCAGGAGCAGGAGCAGGAGCAGGAGCAGGAGCATCAGAGGAGCATCAGAGGAGCATCAGAGGAACATCAGAGGAGCATCAGAGGAGCATCAGAGGAGCATCAGAGGAGCATCAGAGGAGCATCAGAGGAGCATCAGAGGAGAATCAGAGAAGCATCACAGGAGCATCACAGGAGCATCAGAGGAGCATCAGTGGAGCATCAGAGGAGGATCAGAGGATCATCAGAGGAGCATCAGAGGAGCATCAGAGGAGCATCAGCGGAGCATCAGAGGAGAATCAGAGGAGCATCAGAGGAGCATCACAGAGGCATCAGAGGAGCAACAGAGGAGCATCAGAGGAGCATCAGATGAGCATCTAAGGAGCATCAGAGGAGTATCAGAGGAGCATCAGAGGAGCATCAGAGGTGCATCAGAGGAGCATCAGAGGTGCACGAGCAGGAGCAGGAGCAGGAGCAGGAGCAGGAGCAGGAGCAGGAGCAGGAGCATCAGAGGAGCATCAGAGGAGCATCAGAGGAGCATCAGAGGAGCATCAGAGGAGGATCAGAGGAGCATCAGAGGAGCATCAGAGGAGGATCAGAGGAGCATCAGAGGAGCATCAGAGGAGCATCAGAGGAGCATCAGAGGAGCATCAGAGGAGCATCAGAGGAGCATCAGAGGAGCATCAGAGGAGCATCAGATGAGGATCAGAGGAGCATCAGAGGAGCATCAGAGGAGCCTCAGAGGAGCATCAGAGGAGCATCAGAGGAGCATCAGAGGAACAGCAGAGGAACAGCAGAGGAGCATCACAGGAGCATCAGAGGAGCATCACAGGAGCATCACAAGAGCATCAGAGGAGCATCAGAGGAGCATCAGAGGAGTATCAGAAGAGAAACAGAGGAGCCTCAGAGGAGCCTCAGAGGAGCATCAGAGGAGCATCAGAGGAGCATCAGAGGAGCATCAGAGGAGCATCAGAGGAGCATCAGAGGAGCATCAGAGGAGGATCAGAGGAGCATCAGAGGAGCATCAGAGGAGCATCAGAGGAGGATCACAGGAGCATCAGAGGAGCATCACAGGAGCATCAGAGGAGCATCAGAGGAGCATCAGAGGAGCATCAGAGGAGCATCAGAGGAACCTCAGAGGAGCATCAGAGGAGCATCAGAGGAGCATCAGAGGAGCATCAGAGGAGCATCAGAGGAGCCTCAGAGGAGCATCAGAGGAGCATCAGAGGAGCATCAGAGGAGCATCAGAGGAGCATCAGAGGAGCATCAGAGGAGCCTCAGAGGAGCCTCAGAGGAGCCTCAGAGGAGCATCAGAGGAGCATCAGAGGAGCATCAGAGAAGCATCAGAGGAGCATCAGAAGAGCATCAGTGGAGCATCAGAGGAGCATCAGAGGAGCATCAGGGGAGCATCAGAGGAGCAACAGAGGAGCATCAGAGGAGCATCAGAGGAGCATCATAGGAGCATCAGAGGAGCATCAGAAGAGCATCAGTGGAGCATCAGAGGAGCATCAGAGGAGCATCAGGGGAGCATCAGAGGAGCAACAGAGGAGCATCAGAGGAGGATCAGAGGAGCATCAGAGGTGCATCAGAGGAGCACCAGAGGAGCATCAGAGGAGCATCAGTGGAGCATCAGAGGAGCATCAGAGGAACATCAGAGGAGCATCAGAGGAGCATCAGAGGAGCATCAGAGGAGCAGGAGCAGGAGCAGGAGCAGGAGCAGGAGCAGGAGCAGGAGCAGGAGCAGGAGCAGGAGCAGGGGCAGGAGCATCAGAGGAGCATCAGATGAGCAGGAGCAGGAGCAGGAGCAGGAGCAGGAGCATCAGAGGAGTATCAGAGGAGCATCAGTGGAGCAGGAGCAGGAGCAGGAGCATCAGAGGAGCATCAGAGGAGCATCAGAGGAGCATCAGAGGAGCATCAGAGGAGCATCAGAGGAGCATCAGAGGAGCATCAGAGGAGCCCCAGAGGAGCCTCAGAGGAGCCTCAGAGGAGCATCAGAGGAGCATCAGAGGAGCCCCAGAGGAGCCTCAGAGGAGCCTCAGAGGAGCATCAGAGGAGCATCAGAGGAGCATCAGAGGAGCATCAGAGGAGCATCAGAGGAGCCTCAGAGGAGCATCAGAGGAGCATCAGAGGAGCATCAGAGGAGCATCAGAGGAGCATCAGAGGAGCATCAGAGGAGCATCAGAGGAGCATCAGAGGATCATCAGAGGAGCAACAGAGGAGCATCAGAGGAGCATCAGAGGAGCATCAGAGGAGCATCAGAGGAGGATCAGAAGAGCATCAGAGGAGCATCAGAGGAGCATCAGAGGAGCATCAGAGGAGCATCAGAGGACATCAAAGGAGCATCAGAGGAGCATCACAGGAGCATCAGAGGAGCATCATTGGAGCATCATTGGAGCATCAGAGGAGCATCAGAGGAGCATCAGAGGAGCATCAGAGGAGCAACAGAGGAGCATCAGAGGAGCATCAGAGGAGCATCAGAGGAGCATCAGAGGTGCATCAGAGGAGCATCTGAGGAGCATCAGAGGAGCATCAGAGGAGCATCAGAGGAGCATCTGAGGAGCATCAGAGGAGCATCAGAGGAGCATCAGAGGAGCATCAGAGGAGCATCAGAGGAGCATCAGAGGTGCATCAGAGGAGCATCGAGCAGGAGCAGGAGCATCAGAGGTGCAGGAGCAGGAGCCGGAGCAGGAGCAGGAGCAGGAGCAGGAGCAGGAGCAGGAGCAGTAGCAGGAGCAGGAGCAGGGGCAGGAGCAGGAGCAGGAGCAGGAGCAGGAGCAGGAGCAGGAGCAGGAGCAGGAGCAGGAGCAGGAGCAGGAGCAGGAGCAGGAGCAGGAGCAGGAGCAGGAGCATCAGAGGAGCATCAGAGGAGCATCAGAGGAACATCAGAGGAGCATCAGAGGAGCATCAGAGGAGCATCAGAGGAGCATCAGAGGAGCATCAGAGGAGCATCAGAGGAGAATCAGAGAAGCATCACAGGAGCATCACAGGAGCATCAGAGGAGCATCAGTGGAGCATCAGAGGAGGATCAGAGGATCATCAGAGGAGCATCAGAGGAGCATCAGAGGAGCATCAGCGGAGCATCAGAGGAGAATCAGAGGAGCATCAGAGGAGCATCACAGAGGCATCAGAGGAGCAACAGAGGAGCATCAGAGGAGCATCAGATGAGCATCTAAGGAGCATCAGAGGAGTATCAGAGGAGCATCAGAGGAGCATCAGAGGTGCATCAGAGGAGCATCAGAGGTGCACGAGCAGGAGCAGGAGCAGGAGCAGGAGCAGGAGCAGGAGCAGGAGCAGGAGCATCAGAGGAGCATCAGAGGAGCATCAGAGGAGCATCAGAGGAGCATCAGAGGAGGATCAGAGGAGCATCAGAGGAGCATCAGAGGAGGATCAGAGGAGCATCAGAGGAGCATCAGAGGAGCATCAGAGGAGCATCAGAGGAGCATCAGAGGAGCATCAGAGGAGCATCAGAGGAGCATCAGAGGAGCATCAGATGAGGATCAGAGGAGCATCAGAGGAGCATCAGAGGAGCCTCAGAGGAGCATCAGAGGAGCATCAGAGGAGCATCAGAGGAACAGCAGAGGAACAGCAGAGGAGCATCACAGGAGCATCAGAGGAGCATCACAGGAGCATCACAAGAGCATCAGAGGAGCATCAGAGGAGCATCAGAGGAGTATCAGAAGAGAAACAGAGGAGCCTCAGAGGAGCCTCAGAGGAGCATCAGAGGAGCATCAGAGGAGCATCAGAGGAGCATCAGAGGAGCATCAGAGGAGCATCAGAGGAGCATCAGAGGAGGATCAGAGGAGCATCAGAGGAGCATCAGAGGAGCATCAGAGGAGGATCACAGGAGCATCAGAGGAGCATCACAGGAGCATCAGAGGAGCATCAGAGGAGCATCAGAGGAGCATCAGAGGAGCATCAGAGGAACCTCAGAGGAGCATCAGAGGAGCATCAGAGGAGCATCAGAGGAGCATCAGAGGAGCATCAGAGGAGCCTCAGAGGAGCATCAGAGGAGCATCAGAGGAGCATCAGAGGAGCATCAGAGGAGCATCAGAGGAGCATCAGAGGAGCCTCAGAGGAGCCTCAGAGGAGCCTCAGAGGAGCATCAGAGGAGCATCAGAGGAGCATCAGAGAAGCATCAGAGGAGCATCAGAAGAGCATCAGTGGAGCATCAGAGGAGCATCAGAGGAGCATCAGGGGAGCATCAGAGGAGCAACAGAGGAGCATCAGAGGAGCATAAGAGGAGCATCAGAGGAGCATCAGAGGAGCATCAGAGGAGCATCAGAGGAGCATCAGTGGAGCATCAGAGGAGCATCAGAGGAACATCAGAGGAGCATCAGAGGAGCATCAGAGGAGCATCAGAGGAGCAGGAGCAGGAGCAGGAGCAGGAGCAGGAGCAGGAGCAGGAGCAGGAGCAGGAGCAGGAGCAGGAGCAGGAGCAGGAGCAGGAGCATCAGAGGAGCATCAGATGAGCAGGAGCAGGAGCAGGAGCAGGAGCAGGAGCATCAGAGGAGTATCAGAGGAGCATCAGTGGAGCAGGAACAAGAGCAGGAGCATCAGAGGAGCATCAGAGGAGCATCAGAGGAGCATCAGAGGAGCATCAGAGGAGCATCAGAGGAGCATCAGAGGAGCCCCAGAGGAGCCTCAGAGGAGCCTCAGAGGAGCATCAGTGGAGCATCAGAGGAGCATCAGAGGAGCATCAGAGGTGCATCAGAGGAGCCTCAGAGGAGCATCAGAGGAGCATCAGAGGAGCATCAGAGGAGCATCAGAGGAGCATCAGAGGAGCATCAGAGGAGCATCAGAGGAGCATCAGAGGATCATCAGAGGAGCAACAGAGGAGCATCAGAGGAGCATCAGAAGAGCATCAGAGGAGCATCAGAGGAGGATCAGAAGAGCATCAGAGGAGCATCAGAGGAGCATCAGAGGAGCATCAGAGGAGCATCAGAGGAGGATCAGAGGGGGATCAGAGGAGCATCAGAGGAGCATCAGAGGAGCATCAGAGGAGCATCAGAGCATCAGAGGAGCATCAGAGGAGCATCAAAGGAGCATCAGAGGAGCATCACAGGAGCATCAGAGGAGCATCATTGGAGCATCATTGGAGCATCAGAGGAGCATCAGAGGAGCATCAGAGGAGCATCAGAGGAGCATCAGAGGAGCATCAGAGGAGCATCAGAGGAGGATTAGAGGAGCATCAGAGGAGCATCAGAGGAGCAGGAGTAGGAGCATGACCATCAGAGGAGCATCAGAGGAGCATCAGAGGAGCATCAGAGGAGCATCAGAGGAGCATCAGAGGAGCATCTGAGGAGCATCAGAGGAGTATCAAAGGAGCATCAGAGGAGCATCTGAGGAGCATCAGAGGATTATCAGAGGAGCATCAGAGGAGCATCAGAGGTGCATCAGAGGAGCATCAGAGGTGCATCAGAGGAGCATCAGAGGAGCATCAGAGGAGCATCAGAGGAGCATCAGAGGAGCATCTGAGGAGCATCAGAGGAGTATCAGAGGAGCATCAGAGGAGCATCAGAGGAGCATCAGAGGAGCATCTGAGGAGCATCAGAGGAGTATCAGAGGAGCATCAGAGGAGCATCAGAGGTGCATCAGAGGAGCATTAGAGGTGCAGGAGCAGGAGCAGGAGCAGGAACAGGAGCAGGAGCAGGAGCAGGAGCAGGAGCAGGAGCAGGAGCAGGAGAAGGAGCAGGAGCAGGAGCAGGAGCAGGAGCAGGAGCAGGAGCAGGAGCAGGAGCAGGAGCAGGAGCAGGAGCAGGAGCAGGAGCAGGAGCAGGAGCATCAGAGGAGCATAGGAGGAGCATCAGAGGACCATCAGAGGAGCATTAGAGGAGCATCAGAGGAGCATCAGAGGAGCATCAGAGGAGCATCAGAGGAGCATCAGAGGAGCATCAGAGGAGCCTCAGAGGAGCATCAGAGGAGCATCAGAGGAGCATCAGAGGAGCATCAGAGGAGCATCAGAGGAGCATCAGAGAAGCATCAGAGGAGCATCAGAGGAGGATCAGAGGAGCATCAGAGGAGAATCAGAGGAGCCTCAGAGGAGCATCAGAGGAGCATCAGAGGAGCAACAGAGGAGCATCAGAGGAGCAGCACAGGAGCATCAGAGGAGGATCACAGGAGCATCAGAGGAGCATCAGAGGAGCATCAGAGGAGCATCAGAGGAGCATCAGAGGAGCAGCACAGGAGCATCAGAGGAGGATCACAGGAGCATCAGAGGAGCATCAGAGGAGCATCAGAGGAGCATCAGAGGAGCATCAGAGGAGCATCAGAGGAGCATCAGAGGAGCATCAGAGGAGCCTCAGAGGAGCAACAGAGGAGCATCAGAGGAGCATCAGAGGAGCATCAGAGGAGCATCAGAGGAGCATCAGAGGAGCCTCAGAGGAGCCTCAGAGGAGCCTCAGAGGAGCATCAGAGGAGCATCAGAGGAGCATCATAGGAGCATCAGAGGAGCATCAGAAGAGCATCAGTGGAGCATCAGAGGAGCATCAGAGGAGCATCAGGGGAGCATCAGAGGAGCAACAGAGGAGCATCAGAGGAGCATCAGAGGAGCATCAGAGGTGCATCAGAGGAGCACCAGAGGAGCATCAGAGGAGCATCAGTGGAGCATCAGAGGAGCATCAGAGGAACATCAGAGGAGCATCAGAGGAGCATCAGAGGAGCATCAGAGGAGCAGGAGCAGGAGCAGGAGCAGGAGCAGGAGCAGGAGCAGGAGCAGGAGCAGGAGCAGGAGCAGGTGCAGGAGCATCAGAGGAGCATCAGATGAGCAGGAGCAGGAGCAGGAGCAGGAGCAGGAGCATCAGAGGAGTATCAGAGGAGCATCAGTGGAGCAGGAGCAGGAGCAGGAGCATCAGAGGAGCATCAGAGGAGCATCAGAGGAGCATCAGAGGAGCATCAGAGGAGCATCAGAGGAGCATCAGAGGAGCATCAGAGGAGCCCCAGAGGAGCCTCAGAGGAGCCTCAGAGGAGCATCAGAGGAGCATCAGAGGAGCCCCAGAGGAGCCTCAGAGGAGCCTCAGAGGAGCATCAGAGGAGCATCAGAGGAGCATCAGAGGAGCATCAGAGGAGCATCAGAGGAGCCTCAGAGGAGCATCAGAGGAGCATCAGAGGAGCATCAGAGGAGCATCAGAGGAGCATCAGAGGAGCATCAGAGGAGCATCAGAGGAGCATCAGAGGATCATCAGAGGAGCAACAGAGGAGCATCAGAGGAGCATCAGAGGAGCATCAGAGGAGCATCAGAGGAGGATCAGAAGAGCATCAGAGGAGCATCAGAGGAGCATCAGAGGAGCATCAGAGGAGCATCAGAGGACATCAAAGGAGCATCAGAGGAGCATCACAGGAGCATCAGAGGAGCATCATTGGAGCATCATTGGAGCATCAGAGGAGCATCAGAGGAGCATCAGAGGAGCATCAGAGGAGCAACAGAGGAGCATCAGAGGAGCATCAGAGGAGCATCAGAGGAGCATCAGAGGTGCATCAGAGGAGCATCTGAGGAGCATCAGAGGAGCATCAGAGGAGCATCAGAGGAGCATCTGAGGAGCATCAGAGGAGCATCAGAGGAGCATCAGAGGAGCATCAGAGGAGCATCAGAGGAGCATCAGAGGTGCATCAGAGGAGCATCGAGCAGGAGCAGGAGCATCAGAGGTGCAGGAGCAGGAGCCGGAGCAGAAGCAGGAGCAGGAGCAGGAGCAGGAGCAGGAGCAGTAGCAGGAGCAGGAGCAGGGGCAGGAGCAGGAGCAGGAGCAGGAGCAGGAGCAGGAGCAGGAGCAGGAGCAGGAGCAGGAGCAGGAGCAGGAGCAGGAGCAGGAGCAGGAGCAGGAGCAGGAGCAGGAGCAGGAGCAGGAGCATCAGAGGAGCATCAGAGGAGCATCAGAGGAGCATCAGAGGAGCAGGAGCAGGAGCAGGAGCAGGAGCAGGAGCAGGAGCAGGAGCAGGAGCAGGAGCAGGAGCAGGTGCAGGAGCATCAGAGGAGCATCAGATGAGCAGGAGCAGGAGCAGGAGCAGGAGCAGGAGCATCAGAGGAGTATCAGAGGAGCATCAGTGGAGCAGGAGCAGGAGCAGGAGCATCAGAGGAGCATCAGAGGAGCATCAGAGGAGCATCAGAGGAGCATCAGAGGAGCATCAGAGGAGCATCAGAGGAGCATCAGAGGAGCCCCAGAGGAGCCTCAGAGGAGCCTCAGAGGAGCATCAGAGGAGCATCAGAGGAGCCCCAGAGGAGCCTCAGAGGAGCCTCAGAGGAGCATCAGAGGAGCATCAGAGGAGCATCAGAGGAGCATCAGAGGAGCATCAGAGGAGCCTCAGAGGAGCATCAGAGGAGCATCAGAGGAGCATCAGAGGAGCATCAGAGGAGCATCAGAGGAGCATCAGAGGAGCATCAGAGGAGCATCAGAGGATCATCAGAGGAGCAACAGAGGAGCATCAGAGGAGCATCAGAGGAGCATCAGAGGAGCATCAGAGGAGGATCAGAAGAGCATCAGAGGAGCATCAGAGGAGCATCAGAGGAGCATCAGAGGAGCATCAGAGGACATCAAAGGAGCATCAGAGGAGCATCACAGGAGCATCAGAGGAGCATCATTGGAGCATCATTGGAGCATCAGAGGAGCATCAGAGGAGCATCAGAGGAGCATCAGAGGAGCAACAGAGGAGCATCAGAGGAGCATCAGAGGAGCATCAGAGGAGCATCAGAGGTGCATCAGAGGAGCATCTGAGGAGCATCAGAGGAGCATCAGAGGAGCATCAGAGGAGCATCTGAGGAGCATCAGAGGAGCATCAGAGGAGCATCAGAGGAGCATCAGAGGAGCATCAGAGGAGCATCAGAGGTGCATCAGAGGAGCATCGAGCAGGAGCAGGAGCATCAGAGGTGCAGGAGCAGGAGCCGGAGCAGGAGCAGGAGCAGGAGCAGGAGCAGGAGCAGGAGCAGTAGCAGGAGCAGGAGCAGGGGCAGGAGCAGGAGCAGGAGCAGGAGCAGGAGCAGGAGCAGGAGCAGGAGCAGGAGCAGGAGCAGGAGCAGGAGCAGGAGCAGGAGCAGGAGCAGGAGCAGGAGCAGGAGCAGGAGCAGGAGCATCAGAGGAGCATCAGAGGAGCATCAGAGGAACATCAGAGGAGCATCAGAGGAGCATCAGAGGAGCATCAGAGGAGCATCAGAGGAGCATCAGAGGAGAATCAGAGAAGCATCACAGGAGCATCACAGGAGCATCAGAGGAGCATCAGTGGAGCATCAGAGGAGGATCAGAGGATCATCAGAGGAGCATCAGAGGAGCATCAGAGGAGCATCAGCGGAGCATCAGAGGAGAATCAGAGGAGCATCAGAGGAGCATCACAGAGGCATCAGAGGAGCAACAGAGGAGCATCAGAGGAGCATCAGATGAGCATCTAAGGAGCATCAGAGGAGTATCAGAGGAGCATCAGAGGAGCATCAGAGGTGCATCAGAGGAGCATCAGAGGTGCACGAGCAGGAGCAGGAGCAGGAGCAGGAGCAGGAGCAGGAGCAGGAGCAGGAGCATCAGAGGAGCATCAGAGGAGCATCAGAGGAGCATCAGAGGAGCATCAGAGGAGGATCAGAGGAGCATCAGAGGAGCATCAGAGGAGGATCAGAGGAGCATCAGAGGAGCATCAGAGGAGCATCAGAGGAGCATCAGTGGAGCATCAGAGGAGCATCAGAGGAGCATCAGAGGAGCATCAGAGGAGCATCAGATGAGGATCAGAGGAGCATCAGAGGAGCATCAGAGGAGCCTCAGAGGAGCATCAGAGGAGCATCAGAGGAGCATCAGAGGAACAGCAGAGGAACAGCAGAGGAGCATCACAGGAGCATCAGAGGAGCATCACAGGAGCATCACAAGAGCATCAGAGGAGCATCAGAGGAGCATCAGAGGAGTATCAGAAGAGAAACAGAGGAGCCTCAGAGGAGCCTCAGAGGAGCATCAGAGGAGCATCAGAGGAGCATCAGAGGAGCATCAGAGGAGCATCAGAGGAGCATCAGAGGAGCATCAGAGGAGGATCAGAGGAGCATCAGAGGAGCATCAGAGGAGCATCAGAGGAGGATCACAGGAGCATCAGAGGAGCATCACAGGAGCATCAGAGGAGCATCAGAGGAGCATCAGAGGAGCATCAGAGGAGCATCAGAGGAACCTCAGAGGAGCATCAGAGGAGCATCAGAGGAGCATCAGAGGAGCATCAGAGGAGCATCAGAGGAGCCTCAGAGGAGCATCAGAGGAGCATCAGAGGAGCATCAGAGGAGCATCAGAGGAGCATCAGAGGAGCATCAGAGGAGCCTCAGAGGAGCCTCAGAGGAGCATCAGAGGAGCATCAGAGGAGCATCAGAGAAGCATCAGAGGAGCATCAGAAGAGCATCAGTGGAGCATCAGAGGAGCATCAGAGGAGCATCAGGGGAGCATCAGAGGAGCAACAGAGGAGCATCAGAGGAGCATAAGAGGAGCATCAGAGGAGCATCAGAGGAGCATCAGAGGAGCATCAGAGGAGCATCAGTGGAGCATCAGAGGAGCATCAGAGGAACATCAGAGGAGCATCAGAGGAGCATCAGAGGAGCATCAGAGGAGCAGGAGCAGGAGCAGGAGCAGGAGCAGGAGCAGGAGCAGGAGCAGGAGCAGGAGCAGGAGCAGGAGCAGGAGCAGGAGCATCAGAGGAGCATCAGATGAGCAGGAGCAGGAGCAGGAGCAGGAGCAGGAGCATCAGAGGAGTATCAGAGGAGCATCAGTGGAGCAGGAACAAGAGCAGGAGCATCAGAGGAGCATCAGAGGAGCATCAGAGGAGCATCAGAGGAGCATCAGAGGAGCATCAGAGGAGCATCAGAGGAGCATCAGAGGAGCATCAGAGGAGCCCCAGAGGAGCCTCAGAGGAGCCTCAGAGGAGCATCAGTGGAGCATCAGAGGAGCATCAGAGGAGCATCAGAGGTGCATCAGAGGAGCCTCAGAGGAGCATCAGAGGAGCATCAGAGGAGCATCAGATGAGCATCAGAGGAGCATCAGAGGAGCATCAGAGGAGCATCAGAGGAGCATCAGAGGATCATCAGAGGAGCAACAGAGGAGCATCAGAGGAGCGTCAGAAGAGCATCAGAGGAGCATCAGAGGAGGATCAGAAGAGCATCAGAGGAGCATCAGAGGAGCATCAGAGGAGCATCAGAGGAGCATCAGAGGAGGATCAGAGGGGGATCAGAGGAGCATCAGAGGAGCATCAGAGGAGCATCAGAGGAGCATCAGAGCATCAGAGGAGCATCAGAGGAGCATCAAAGGAGCATCAGAGGAGCATCACAGGAGCATCAGAGGAGCATCATTGGAGCATCATTGGAGCATCAGAGGAGCATCAGAGGAGCATCAGAGGAGCATCAGAGGAGCATCAGAGGAGCATCAGAGGAGCATCAGAGGTGCATCAGAGGAGCATCTGAGGAGCATCAGAGGAGCATCAGAGGAGCATCAGAGGAGCATCAGAGGTGCATCAGAGGAGCATCTGAGGAGCATCAGAGGAGCATCAGAGGAGCATCAGAGGAGCATCAGAGGTGCATCAGAGGAGCATCGTGCAGGAGCAGGAGCATCAGAGGTGCAGGAGCAGGAGCCGGAGCAGGAGCAGGAGCAGGAGCAGGAGCAGGAGCAGGAGCAGTAGCAGGAGCAGGAGCAGGGGCAGGAGCAGGAGCAAGAGCAGGAGCAGGAGCAGGAGCAGGAGCAGGAGCAGGAGCAGGAGCAGGAGCAGGAGCAGGAGCAGGAGCAGGAGCAGGAGCAGGAGCATCAGAGGAGCATCAGAGGAGCATCAGAGGAGCATCGAGCAGGAGCAGGAGCATCAGAGGTGCAGGAGCAGGAGCCGGAGCAGGAGCAGGAGCAGGAGCAGGAGCAGGAGCAGTAGCAGGAGCAGGAGCAGGGGCAGGAGCAGGAGCAGGAGCAGGAGCAGGAGCAGGAGCAGGAGCAGGAGCAGGAGCAGGAGCAGGAGCATCAGAGGAGCATCAGAGGTGCATCAGAGGAGCATCGAGCAGGAGCAGGAGCATCAGAGGTGCAGGAGCAGGAGCCGGAGCAGGAGCAGGAGCAGGAGCAGGAGCAGGAGCAGGAGCAGTAGCAGGAGCAGGAGCAGGGGCAGGAGCAGGAGCAGGAGCAGGAGCAGGAGCAGGAGCAGGAGCAGGAGCAGGAGCATCAGAGGAGCATCAGAGGAGCATCAGAGGAACATCAGAGGAGCATCAGAGGAGCATCAGAGGAACATCAGAGGAGCATCAGAGGAGCATCAGAGGAGCATCAGAGGAGCATCAGAGGAGAATCAGAGAAGCATCACAGGAGCATCACAGGAGCATCAGAGGAGCATCAGTGGAGCATCAGAGGAGGATCAGAGGATCATCAGAGGAGCATCAGAGGAGCATCAGAGGAGCATCAGCGGAGCATCAGAGGAGAATCAGAGGAGCATCAGAGGAGCATCACAGAGGCATCAGAGGAGCAACAGAGGAGCATCAGAGGAGCATCAGAGGAGCATCTAAGGAGCATCAGAGGAGTATCAGAGGAGCATCAGAGGAGCATCAGAGGTGCATCAGAGGAGCATCAGAGCTGCAGGAGCAGGAGCAGGAGCAGGAGCAGGAGCAGGAGCAGGAGCAGGAGCAGGAGCAGGAGCAGGAGCAGGAGCAGGAGCAGGAGCAGGAGCAGGAGCAGGAGCAGGAGCAGGAGCAGGAGCAGGAGCAGGAGCAGGAGCATCAGAGGAGCATCAGAGGAGCATCAGAGGAGCATCAGAGGAGCATCAGAGGAGCATCAGAGGAGCATCAGAGGAGGATCAGAGGAGCATCAGAGGAGCATCAGAGGAGCATCAGAGGAGCATCAGAGGAGCATCAGAGGAGCATCAGAGGAGCATCAGATGAGGATCAGAGGAGCATCAGAGGAGCATCAGAGGAACAGCAGAGGAACAGCAGAGGAGCATCACAGGAGCATCAGAGGAGAATCACAGGAGCATCACAGGAGAATCAGAGGAGCATCAGAGGAGCATCAGAGGAGCATCAGAAGAGAATCAGAGGAGCCTCAGAGGAGCCTCAGAGGAGCCTCAGAGGAGCCTCAGAGGAGCATCAGAGGAGCATCAGAGGAGCATCAGAGGAGCATCAGAGGAGCATCAGAGGAGGATCAGAGGAGCATCAGAGGAGCATCAGAGGAGCATCAGAGGAGGATCACAGGAGCATCAGAGGAGCATCACAGGAGCATCAGAGGAGCATCAGAGGAGCATCAGAGGAGCATCAGAGGAGCATCAGAGGAGCCTCAGAGGAGCATCAGAGGAGCATCAGAGGAGAATCAGAGGAGCATCAGAGGAGCATCAGAGGAGCATCAGAGGAGCATCAGAGGAGCATCAGAGGAGCATCAGAGGAGCATCAGAGGAGCATCAAAGGAGCATCAGAGGAGCATCAGAGGAGCAGGAGCAGGAGCAGGAGCAGGAGCAGGAGCAGGAGCAGGAGCAGGAGCAGGAGCAGGAGCAGGAGCAGGAGCAGGAGCATCAGAGGAGCATCAGATGAGCAGGAGCAGGAGCAGGAGCAGGAGCAGGAGCATCAGAGGAGTATCAGAGGAGCATCAGTGGAGCAGGAACAGGAGCAGGAGCATCAGAGGAGCATCAGAGGAGCATCAGAGGAGCATCAGAGGAGCATCAGAGGAGCATCAGAGGAGCATCAGAGGAGCATCAGAGGAGCCCCAGAGGAGCCTCAGAGGAGCCTCAGAGGAGCATCAGAGGAGCATCAGAGGAGCATCAGAGGAGCATCAGAGGAGCATCAGAGGAGCATCAGAGGAGCATTTGAGGAGCATCAGAGGAGGATCAGAGGAGGATCAGAGGAGCATCAGAGGAGCATCAGAGGAGCATCAGAGGAGCATCAGAGGAGCCTCAGAGGAGCATCACAGGAGCATCACAGGAGCATCACAGGAGCATCAGTGGAGCATCATTGGAGCATCATTGGAGCATCAGAGGAGCATCAGAGGAGCATCAGAGGAGCAACAGAGGAGCATCAGAGGAGGATCACAGGAGCATCAGAGGAGCATCACAGGAGCATCAGAGGAGCATCAGAGGAGCATCAGAGGAGCATCAGAGGAGCATCAGAGGAGCATCAGAGGAGCATCAGAGGAGCCTCAGAGGAGCATCAGAGGAGCATCAGAGGAGCATCAGAGGAGCATCAGAGGAACAGCGAGGAGCGTCAGATGAGCATCAGAGGAGCATCACAGGAGCATCAGAGGAGCATCAGAGGAGCATCACAGGAGCATCAGAGGAGCATCATTGGAGCATCAGTGGAGCATCAGAGGAACAGCAGAGGAGCATCAGATGAGCATCAGAGGAGCATCACAGGAGCATCAGAGGAGCATCAGAGGAGCATCACAGGAGCATCAGAGGAGCATCAGAGGAGCATCAGAGGAGGATCAGAGGAGCATCAGAGGAGCATCAGAGGAACATCAGAGGAGCATCAGAGGAGGATCAGAGGAGCATCAGAGGAGCATCAGAGGAGCATCAGAGTAGCTTCAGAGGAGCCTCAGAGGAGCATCAGAGGAGCATCAGAGGAGCATCAGAGGAGCATCAGAGGAACAGCGAGGAGCGTCAGATGAGCATCAGAGGAGCATCACAGGAGCATCAGAGGAGCATCAGAGGAGCATCACAGGAGCATCAGAGGAGCATCATTGGAGCATCAGTGGAGCATCAGAGGAACAGCAGAGGAGCATCAGATGAGCATCAGAGGAGCATCACAGGAGCATCAGAGGAGCATCAGAGGAGCATCACAGGAGCATCAGAGGAGCATCAGAGGAGCATCAGAGGAGGATCAGAGGAGCATCAGAGGAGCATCAGAGGAGCATCAGAGGAGCATCAGAGGAGGATCAGAGGAGCATCAGAGGAGCATCAGAGGAGCATCAGAGGAGCATCACAGGAGCATCAGAGGAGCATCAGAGGAGCATCAGAGGAGCATCAGAGGAGCCTCAGAGGAGCATCAGAGGAGCATCAGAGGAGCATCAGAGGAGCATCAGAGGAGCATCAGAGGAGCATCAGAGGAGCATCAGAGGAGGATCAGAGGAGGATCAGAGGAGCATCAGAGGAGCATCAGAGGAGCATCAGAGGAGAATCAGATGAGCATCAGAGGAGCAGCAGAGGAGCATCAGAGGAGCATCACAGGAGCATCAGAGGAGCATCAGAGGAGCATCAGAGGAGCATCAGAGGAGCATCAGAGGAGCCTCAGAGGAGCATCAGAGGAGTCTCAGAGGAGCCTCAGAGGAGCCTCAGAGGAGCATCAGAGGAGCATCAGAGGAGCATCAGAGGAGCATCAGAGGAGGATCAGAGGAGCATCAGAGGAGCATCAGAGGAGCATCAGAGGAGCATCAGAGGAGCATCAGAGGAGGATCAGAGGAGGATCAGAGGAGCATCAGAGGAGCATCAGAGGAGCATCAGAGGAGCATCAGAGGAGCCTTAGAGGAGCATCACAGGAGCATCACAGGAGCATGAGTGGAGCATCATTGGAGCATCATTGGAGCATCAGAGGAGCATCAGAGGAGCATCAGAGGAGCAACAGAGGAGCATCAGAGGAGCATCAGAGGAGCATCAGAGGAGCATCAGAGGAGCATCAGAGGTGCATCAGAGGTGCATCAGAGGAGCATCTGAGGAGCATCAGTGGAGCATCAGTGGAGCATCAGAGGAGCATCAGAGGAGCATCAGAGGTGCATCAGAGGAGCATCGAGCAGGAGCAGGAGCATCAGAGGTGCAGGAGCAGGAGCCGGAGCAGGAGCCGGAGCAGGAGCCGGAGCAGGAGCCGGAGCAGGAGCAGGAGCAGGAGCAGGAGCAGGAGCAGGAGCAGGAGCAGGGGCAGGAGCAGGAGCAGGAGCAGGAGCAGGAGCAGGAGCAGGATCAGGAGCAGGAGCAGGAGCAGGAGCAGGAGCAGGAGCAGGAGCAGGAGCATCAGAGGAGCATCAGAGGAGCATCAGAGGAACATCAGAGGAGCATCAGAGGAGCATCAGAGGAGCATCAGAGGAGCATCAGAGGAGCATCAGAGGAGCATCAGAGGAGCATCAGAGGAGCATCAGAGGAGCATCAGAGGAGCATCAGAGGAGCATCAGAGGAGCATCAGAGAAGCATCAGAGGAGCATCAGAGGAGCATCAGAGGAGCATCAGAGGAGCATCAGTGGAGCATCAGAGGAGCATCAGAGGAGCATCAGAGGAGCATCAGAGGAGCCTCAGAGGAGCATCAGAGGAGTCTCAGAGGAGCCTCAGAGGAGCCTCAGAGGAGCATCAGAGGAGCATCAGAGGAGCATCAGAGGAGCATCAGAGGAGGATCAGAGGAGCATCAGAGGAGCATCAGAGGAGCATCAGAGGACCATCAGAGGACCATCAGAGGAGCATCAGAGGAGCATCAGAGGAGGATCAGAGGAGCATCAGAGGAGCATTAGAGGAGCATCACAGGAGGATCACAGGAGCATCAGAGGAGCATCAGAGGAGCATCAGAGGAGCATCAGAGGAGCATCAGAGGAGCATCAGAGGAGCATCAGAGGAGCCTCTGAGAAGCATCAGAGGAGCATCAGAGGAGCATCATAGGAGCATCAGAGGAGCATCAGAGGAGAATCAGAGGAGCATCAGATGAGCATCAGAGGAGCAGCAGAGGAGCATCAGAGGAACATCACAGGAGCATCAGAGGAGCATCAGAGGAGTATCAGAGGAGCATCAGAGGAGCATCAGAGGAGCATCAGAGGAGCATCAGAGGAGCATCAGAGGAGCCTCAGAGGAGCATCAGAGGAGCATCAGAGGAGCATCAGAGTAGCATCAGAGGAGGATTAGAGGAGCATCAGAGGAGCATCAGAGGAGCATCAGAGGAGCATCAGAGGAGCATCAGAGGAGAATCAGATCAGCATCAGAGGAGCAGCAGAGGAGCATCAGAGGAGCATCACAGGAGCATCAGAGGAGCATCAGAGGAGCATCAGAGGAGCATCAGTGGAGCATCAGAGGAGCATCAGAGGAGGATCAGAGGAGCATCAGAGGAGCATCAGAGGAGCATCAGAGGAGCATCAGAGGAGCATCAGAGGAGGATCAGAGGAGGATCACAGGAGCATCAGAGGAGCATCAGAGGAGCATCAGAGGAGCATCAGAGGAGCATCAGAGGAGCATCAGAGGAGCATCAGAGGAGCATCAGAGGAGCCTCTGAGGAGCATCAGAGGAGCATCAGAGGAGCATCAAAGGAGCATCAGAGGAGCATCAGAGGAGGATCAGAGGAGCATCAGAGGAGCATCAGAGGAGCATCAGAGGAGCATCAGAGGAGCATCAGAGGAGCATCAGAGGAGCATCAGAGGAGCATCAGAGTAGCATCAGAGGAGCATCAGAGGAGCATCAGAGGAGCATCAGAGGAGCATCAGAGGAGCATAAGAGGAGGATCAGAGGAGCATAAGAAGAGCATCAGAGGAGCATCAGAGGAGCATCAGAGGAGCATCAGAGGAGCATCAGATGAGCATCAGAGGAGCAGCAGAGGAGCATCAGTGGAGCATCAGAGGAGCATCAGAGGAGCATCAGAGGAGCATCAGAGGAGCATCAGAGGAGCATCAGAGGAGCATCAGAGGAGCATCAGAGGAGCATCAGAGGAGGATCAGAGGAGCATCAGACAGCATCAGAGGAGCATCAGAGGAGCATCAGAGGAGAATCAGAGGAGCATCAGAGGAGCATCACAGGAGCATCAGAGGAGCATCAGAGGAGCCTCAGAGGAGCATCACAGGAGCATCACAGGAGCATCAGTGGAGCATCATTGGAGCATCATTGGAGCATCAGAGGAGCATCAGAGGAGCATCAGAGGAGCAACAGAGGAGCATCAGAGGAGCATCAGAGGAGCATCAGAGGAGCATCAGAGGAGCATCAGAGGTGCATCAGAGGAGCATCTGAGGAGCATCAGAGGAGCATCATAGGAGCATCAGAGGAGCATCAGAGGTGCATCAGAGGAGCATCTGAGGAGCATCAGTGGAGCATCAGAGGAGCATCAGAGGAGCATCAGAGGTGCATCAGAGGAGCATCGAGCAGGAGCAGGAGCATCAGAGGTGCAGGAGCAGGAGCCGGAGCAGGAGCCGGAGCAGGAGCCGGAGCAGGAGCAGGAGCAGGAGCAGGAGCAGGAGCAGGAGCAGGAGCAGGGGCAGGAGCAGGAGCAGGAGCAGGAGCAGGAGCAGGAGCAGGAGCAGGAGCAGGAGCAGGAGCAGGAGCAGGAGCAGGAGCAGGAGCAGGAGCAGGAGCAGGAGCATCAGAGGAGCATCAGAGGAGCATCAGAGGAACATCAGAGGAGCATCAGAGGAGCATCAGAGGAGCATCAGAGGAGCATCAGAGGAACATCAGAGGAGCATCAGAGGAGCATCAGAGGAGCATCAGAGGAGCATCAGAGGAGCATCAGAGGAGCATCAGAGGAGCATCAGAGGAGCATCAGAGGAGCATCAGAGGAGCATCAGAGGAGCATCAGAGGAGCATCAGAGGAACATCAGAGGAGCATCAGAGGAGCATCAGAGGAGCATCAGAGGAGCATCAGAGGAGCATCAGAGGAGCATCAGAGGAGCATCAGAGGAGCATCAGAGGAGCATCAGAGGAGCATCAGTGGAGCATCAGAGGAGCATCAGAGGAGCATCAGAGGAGCATCAGAGGAGCATCAGAGGAGCATCAGAGGAGGATCAGAGGAGCATCAGTGGAGCATCAGAGGAGCATCAGAGGAGGATCAGAGGAGCATCAGAGGAGCATCAGAGGAGCATCAGAGGAGCATCAGAGGAGGATCAGAGGAGCATCAGAGGAGCATTAGAGGAGCATCAGAGGAGGATCACAGGAGCATCAGAGGAGCATCAGAGGAGCATCAGAGGAGCATCAGAGGAGCATCAGAGGAGCATCAGAGGAGCATCAGAGGAGCCTCTGAGGAGCATCAGAGGAGCATCAGAGGAGCATCAGAGGAGCATCAGAGGAACAGCAGAGGAACAGCAGAGGAGCATCACAGGAGCATCAGAGGAGCATCACAGGAGCATCAGATGAGCATCAGAGGAGCATCAGAGGAGCATCAGAGGTGGATCAGAGGAGCATCAGAGGAGCATCAGAGGAGCATCAGAGGAGCATCAGAGGAGAATCACAGGAGCATCAGATGAGCATCAGAGGAGCAGCAGAGGAGCATCAGAGGAACATCACAGGAGCATCAGAGGAGCATCAGAGGAGTATCAGAGGAGCATCAGAGGAGCATCAGAGGAGCATCAGAGGAGCATCAGAGGAGCATCAGAGGAGCCTCAGAGGAGCATCAGAGGAGCATCAGAGGAGCATCAGAGTAGCATCAGAGGAGGATCAGAGGAGCATCAGAGGAGCATCAGAGGAGCATCAGAGGAGCATCAGAGGAGCATCAGAGGAGAATCAGATCAGCATCAGAGGAGCAGCAGAGGAGCATCAGAGGAGCATCAGAGGAGCATCAGAGGAGCATCAGAGGAGCATCAGAGGAGCATCAGTGGAGCATCAGAGGAGCATCAGAGGAGGATCAGAGGAGCATCAGAGGAGCATCAGAGGAGCATCAGAGGAGCATCAGAGGAGCATCAGAGGAGGATCACAGGAGCATCAGAGGAGCATCAGAGGAGCATCAGAGGAGCATCAGAGGAGCATCAGAGGAGCATCAGAGGAGCATCAGAGGAGCATCAGAGGAGCCTCTGAGGAGCATCAGAGGAGCATCAGAGGAGCATCAAAGGAGCATCAGAGGAGCATCAGAGGAGGATCAGAGGAGCATCAGAGGAGCATCAGAGGAGCATCAGAGGAGCATCAGAGGAGCATCAGAGGAGCATCAGAGGAGCATCAGAGTAGCATCAGAGGAGCATCAGAGGAGCATCAGAGGAGCATCAGAGGAGCATCAGAGGAGCATAAGAGGAGGATCAGAGGAGCATAAGAAGAGCATCAGAAGAGCATCAGAGGAGCATCAGAGGAGCATCAGAGGAGCATCAGAGGAGCATCAGATGAGCATCAGAGGAGCAGCAGAGGAGCATCAGTGGAGCATCAGAGGAGCATCAGAGGAGCATCAGAGGAGCATCAGAGGAGCATCAGAGGAGCATCAGAGGAGCATCAGAGGAGCATCAGAGGAGGATCAGAGGAGCATCAGACAGCATCAGAGGAGCATCAGAGGAGCATCAGAGGAGAATCAGAGGAGCATCAGAGGAGCATCACAGGAGCATCAGAGGAGCATCAGAGGAGCATCAGAGGAGCATCAGAGGAGCATCAGAGGAGCATCAGAGGAGCATCAGAGGAGCATCAGAGGAGCATCAGAGGAGCATCAGAGGAGCATCAGAGGAGCATCAGAGGAGGATCAGAGGAGGATCAGAGGAGCATCAGAGGAGCATGAGAGGAGCATCAGAGGAGAATCAGATGAGCATCAGAGGAGCAGCAGAGGAGCATCAGAGGAGCATCACAGGAGCATCAGAGGAGCATCAGAGGAGCATCAGAGGAGCATCAGAGGAGCATCAGAGGAGCCTCAGAGGAGCATCAGAGGAGTCTCAGAGGAGCCTCAGAGGAGCCTCAGAGGAGCATCAGAGGAGCATCAGAGGAGCATCAGAGGAGCATCAGAGGAGCCTCAGAGGAGCATCAGATGAGTCTCAGAGGAGCCTCAGAGGAGCCTCAGAGGAGCATCAGAGGAGCATCAGAGGAGGATCAGAGGAGGATCAGAGGAGCATCAGAGGAGCATCACAGGAGCATCACAGGAGCATCAGTGGAGCATCATTGGAGCATCATTGGAGCATCAGAGGAGCATCAGAGGAGCAACAGAGGAGCATCAGAGGAGCATCAGAGGAGCATCAGAGGAGCATCAGAGGAGCATCAGAGGTGCATCAGAGGAGCATCTGAGGAGCATCAGAGGAGCATCATAGGAGCATCAGAGGAGCATCAGAGGTGCATCAGATGAGCATCTGAGGAGCATCAATGGAGCATCAGAGGAGCATCAGAGGAGCATCAGAGGTGCATCAGAGGTGCATCAGAGGAGCATCGAGCAGGAGCAGGAGCATCAGAGGTGCAGGAGCAGGAGCCGGAGCAGGAGCCGGAGCAGGAGCCGGAGCAGGAGCAGGAGCAGGAGCAGGAGCAGGAGCAGGAGCAGGAGCAGGGGCAGGAGCAGGAGCAGGAGCAGGAGCAGGAGCAGGAGCAGGAGCAGGAGCAGGAGCAGGAGCAGGAGCAGGAGCAGGAGCAGGAGCAGGAGCAGGAGCAGGAGCAGGAGCAGGAGCAGGAGCATCAGAGGAGCATCAGAGGAGCATCAGAGGAACATCAGAGGAGCATCAGAGGTGCATCAGAGGAGCATCAGAGGAGCATCAGAGGAGCATCAGAGGAGCATCAGAGGAGCATCAGAGGAGCATCAGAGGAGCATCAGTGGAGCATCAGAGGAGCATCAGAGGAGCATCAGAGGAGCATCAGAGGAGCATCAGAGGAGCATCAGAGGAGGATCAGAGGAGCATCAGTGGAGCATCAGAGGAGCATCAGAGGAGGATCAGAGGAGCATCAGAGGAGCATCAGAGGAGCATCAGAGGAGCATCAGAGGAGGATCAGAGGAGCATCAGAGGAGCATTAGAGGAGCATCAGAGGAGGATCACAGGAGCATCAGAGGAGCATCAGAGGAGCATCAGAGGAGCATCAGAGGAGCATCAGAGGAGCATCAGAGGAGCATCAGAGGAGCCTCTGAGGAGCATCAGAGGAGCATCAGAGGAGCATCAGAGGAGCATCAGAGGAACAGCAGAGGAACAGCAGAGGAGCATCACAGGAGCATCAGAGGAGCATCACAGGAGCATCAGAGGAGCATCAGAGGAGCATCAGAGGAGCATCAGAGGACCCTCAGAGGAGCATCAGAGGAGCATCAGAGGAGCATCAGTGTAGCATCAGAGGAGGATCAGAGGAGCATCAGAGGAGCATCAGAGGAGCATCAGGAGGAGCATCAGAGGAGAATCAGATCAGCATCAGAGGAGCAGCAGAGGAGCATCAGAGGAGCATCACATGAGCATCAGAGGAGCATCAGAGGAGCATCAGAGGAGCATCACAGGAGCATCAGAGGAGCATCAGAGGAGCATCAGAGGAGCATCAGAGGAGCATCAAAGGAGCATCAGAGGAGCCTCAGAGCAGCATCAGAGGAGCATCAGAGGAGCATCAGAGGAGCATCAGAGGAGGATCAGAGGAGCATCAGAGGAGCATCAGAGGAGCAGGAGCAGGAGCAGGAGCAGGAGCATGAGCAGGAGCATCAGAGGTCATCAGAGGAGCATCAGAGGAGCAGGAGCAGGAGCAGGAGCATCAGAGGAGCATCAGAGGAGCATCAGAGGAGCATCAGAGGAGCGTCAGAGGAGCATCAGAGGAGCATCAGAGGAGCATCAGAGGAGCATCAGAGGAGCATCAGAGGAGCATCAGTGGAGCATCAGAGGAGCATCAGTGGAGCATCAGAGGAGGATCAGAGGAGCATCAGAGGAGCATCAGAGGAGCATCAGAGGAGTATCAGAGGAGCATCAGAGGAGCATCAGAGGAGCATCAGAGGAGCAGGAGCAGGAGCAGGAGCAGGAGCAGGAGCAGGAGCAGGAGCAGGAGCAGGAGCATCAGAGGAGCATCAGAGGAGCATCAGAGGAGCATCAGAGGAGCATCAGTGGAGCATCAGAGGAGGATCAGAGGAACATCAGAGGAGCATCAGAGGAGCATCAGAGGAGCATCAGAGGAGCATCAGAGGAGCATCAGAGGAGCGTCAGAGGAGCATCAGAGGAGGATCAGAGGAGCATCAGAGGAGCATCAGAGGAGCATCAGAGGAGCATCAGAGGAGCATCAGAGGAGCATCAGAGGAGCATCAGAGGAGCATCAGAGGAGGATTAGAGGAGCATCAGAGGAGCATCAGAGGAGCAGGAGTAGGAGCATGACCATCAGAGGAGCATCAGAGGAGCATCAGAGGAGCATCAGAGGAGCATCAGAGGAGCATCAGAGGAGCATCTGAGGAGCATCAGAGGAGTATCAAAGGAGCATCAGAGGAGCATCTGAGGAGCATCAGAGGATTATCAGAGGAGCATCAGAGGAGCATCAGAGGTGCATCAGAGGAGCATCAGAGGTGCATCAGAGGAGCATCAGAGGAGGATCAGAGGAGCATCAGAGGAGCATCAGAGGAGCATCTGAGGAGCATCAGAGGAGTATCAGAGGAGCATCAGAGGAGCATCAGAGGAGCATCAGAGGAGCATCTGAGGAGCATCAGAGGAGTATCAGAGGAGCATCAGAGGAGCATCAGAGGTGCATCAGAGGAGCATTAGAGGTGCAGGAGCAGGAGCAGGAGCAGGAACAGGAGCAGGAGCAGGAGCAGGAGCAGGAGCAGGAGCAGGAGCAGGAGAAGGAGCAGGAGCAGGAGCAGGAGCAGGAGCAGGAGCAGGAGCAGGAGCAGGAGCAGGAGCAGGAGCAGGAGCAGGAGCAGGAGCAGGAGCAGGAGCATCAGAGGAGCATAGGAGGAGCATCAGAGGACCATCAGAGGAGCATCAGAGGAGCATCGGAGGAGCATCAGAGGAGGATCAGAGGAGCAACAGAGGAGCATCAGAGGAGCATCAGAGGAGCATCAGAGGAGCATCAGAGGAGCATCAGAGGAGCATCAGAGGAGCATCAGAGGAGCATCAGAGGAGCATCAGAGGAGCCTCAGAGGAGCATCAGAGGAGCATCAGAGGAGCATCAGAGGAGCATCAGAGGAGCATCAGAGGAGCATCAGAGAAGCATCAGAGGAGCATCAGAGGAGGATCAGAGGAGCATCAGAGGAGCATCAGAGGAGCCTCAGAGGAGCATCAGAGGAGCATCAGAGGAGCAACAGAGGAGCATCAGAGGAGCAGCACAGGAGCATCAGAGGAGGATCACAGGAGCATCAGAGGAGCATCAGAGGAGCATCAGAGGAGCATCAGAGGAGCATCAGAGGAGCATCAGAGGAGCATCAGAGGAGCATCAGAGGAGGATCAGAGGAGCATCAGAGGAGCATCAGAGGAGCATCAGAGGAGCATCAGAGGAGCATCAGAGGAGCATCAGAGGAGCATCAGAGGAGCATCAGAGGAGCCTCAGAGGAGCAACAGAGGAGCATCAGAGGAGCATCAGAGGAGCATCAGAGGAGCATCAGAGGAGCATCAGAGGAGCCTCAGAGGAGCCTCAGAGGAGCCTCAGAGGAGCATCAGAGGAGCATCAGAGGAGCATCATAGGAGCATCAGAGGAGCATCAGAAGAGCATCAGTGGAGCATCAGAGGAGCATCAGAGGAGCATCAGGGGAGCATCAGAGGAGCAACAGAGGAGCATCAGAGGAGCATCAGAGGAGCATCAGAGGTGCATCAGAGGAGCACCAGAGGAGCATCAGAGGAGCATCAGTGGAGCATCAGAGGAGCATCAGAGGAACATCAGAGGAGCATCAGAGGAGCATCAGAGGAGCATCAGAGGAGCAGGAGCAGGAGCAGGAGCAGGAGCAGGAGCAGGAGCAGGAGCAGGAGCAGGAGCAGGAGCAGGTGCAGGAGCATCAGAGGAGCATCAGATGAGCAGGAGCAGGAGCAGTAGCAGGAGCAGGAGCATCAGAGGAGTATCAGAGGAGCATCAGTGGAGCAGGAGCAGGAGCAGGAGCATCAGAGGAGCATCAGAGGAGCATCAGAGGAGCATCAGAGGAGCATCAGAGGAGCATCAGAGGAGCATCAGAGGAGCATCAGAGGAGCCCCAGAGGAGCCTCAGAGGAGCCTCAGAGGAGCATCAGAGGAGCATCAGAGGAGCCCCAGAGGAGCCTCAGAGGAGCCTCAGAGGAGCATCAGAGGAGCATCAGAGGAGCATCAGAGGAGCATCAGAGGAGCCTCAGAGGAGCATCAGAGGAGCATCAGAGGAGCATCAGAGGAGCATCAGAGGAGCATCAGAGGAGCATCAGAGGAGAATCAGAGGAGCATCAGAGGATCATCAGAGGAGCAACAGAGGAGCATCAGAGGAGCATCAGAGGAGCATCAGAGGAGCATCAGAGGAGGATCAGAAGAGCATCAGAGGAGCATCAGAGGAGCATCAGAGGAGCATCAGAGGAGCATCAGAGGACATCAAAGGAGCATCAGAGGAGCATCAGAGGAGCATCAGAGGAGCATCATTGGAGCATCATTGGAGCATCAGAGGAGCATCAGAGGAGCATCAGAGGAGCATCAGAGGAGCAACAGAGGATCATCAGAGGAGCATCAGAGGAGCATCAGAGGAGCATCAGAGGTGCATCAGAGGAGCATCTGAGGAGCATCAGAGGAGCATCAGAGGAGCATCAGAGGAGCATCAGAGGTGCATCAGAGGAGCATCTGAGGAGCATCAGAGGAGCATCAGAGGAGCATCAGAGGAGCATCAGAGGTGCATCAGAGGAGCATCGAGCAGGAGCAGGAGCATCAGAGGTGCAGGAGCAGGAGCCGGAGCAGGAGCAGGAGCAGGAGCAGGAGCAGGAGCAGGAGCAGTAGCAGGAGCAGGAGCAGGGGCAGGAGCAGGAGCAGGAGCAGGAGCAGGAGCAGGAGCAGGAGCAGCAGCAGGAGCAGGAGCAGGAGCAGGAGCAGGAGCAGGAGCAGGAGCAGGAGCAGGAGCAGGAGCAGGAGCAGGAGCATCAGAGGAGCATCAGAGGAGCATCAGAGGAACATCAGAGGAGCATCAGAGGAGCATCAGAGGAGCATCAGAGGAGCATCAGAGGAGCATCAGAGGAGCATCAGAGGAGAATCAGAGAAGCATCACAGGAGCATCACAGGAGCATCAGAGGAGCATCAGTGGAGCATCAGAGGAGGATCAGAGGATCATCAGAGGAGCATCAGAGGAGCATCAGAGGAGCATCAGCGGAGCATCAGAGGAGAATCAGAGGAGCATCAGAGGAGCATCACAGAGGCATCAGAGGAGCAACAGAGGAGCATCAGAGGAGCATCAGATGAGCATCTAAGGAGCATCAGAGGAGTATCAGAGGAGCATCAGAGAAGCATCAGAGGTGCATCAGAGGAGCATCAGAGGTGCAGGAGCAGGAGCAGGAGCAGGAGCAGGAGCAGGAGCAGGAGCAGGAGCAGGAGCAGGAGCATCAGAGGAGCATCAGAGGAGCATCAGAGGAGCATCAGAGGAGCATCAGAGGAGGATCAGAGGAGCATCAGAGGAGCATCAGAGGAGGATCAGAGGAGCATCAGAGGAGCATCAGAGGAGCATCAGAGGAGCATCAGAGGAGCATCAGAGGAGCATCAGAGGAGCATCAGAGGAGCATCAGATGAGGATCAGAGGAGCATCAGAGGAGCATCAGAGGAGCCTCAGAGGAGCATCAGAGGAGCATCAGAGGAGCATCAGAGGAACAGCAGAGGAACAGCAGAGGAGCATCACAGGAGCATCAGAGGAGCATCACAGGAGCATCACAAGAGCATCAGAGGAGCATCAGAGGAGCATCAGAGGAGTATCAGAAGAGAAACAGAGGAGCCTCAGAGGAGCCTCAGAGGAGCATCAGAGGAGCATCAGAGGAGCATCAGAGGAGCATCAGAGGAGCATCAGAGGAGCATCAGAGGAGCATCAGAGGAGGATCAGAGGAGCATCAGAGGAGCATCAGAGGAGCATCAGAGGAGGATCACAGGAGCATCAGAGGAGCATCACAGGAGCATCAGAGGAGCATCAGAGGAGCATCAGAGGAGCATCAGAGGAGCATCAGAGGAACCTCAGAGGAGCATCAGAGTAGCATCAGAGGAGCATCAGAGGAGCATCAGAGGAGCATCAGAGGAGCCTCAGAGGAGCATCAGAGGAGCATCAGAGGAGCATCAGAGGAGCATCAGAGGAGCATCAGAGGAGCATCAGAGGAGCCTCAGAGGAGCCTCAGAGGAGCCTCAGAGGAGCATCAGAGGAGCATCAGAGGAGCATCAGAGAAGCATCAGAGGAGCATCAGAAGAGCATCAGTGGAGCATCAGAGGAGCATCAGAGGAGCATCAGGGGAGCATCAGAGGAGCAACAGAGGAGCATCAGAGGAGCATAAGAGGAGCATCAGAGGAGCATCAGAGGAGCATCAGAGGAGCATCAGAGGAGCATCAGTGGAGCATCAGAGGAGCATCAGAGGAACATCAGAGGAGCATCAGAGGAGCATCAGAGGAGCATCAGAGGAGCAGGAGCAGGAGCAGGAGCAGGAGCAGGAGCAGGAGCAGGAGCAGGAGCAGGAGCAGGAGCAGGAGCAGGAGCAGGAGCATCAGAGGAGCATCAGATGAGCAGGAGCAGGAGCAGGAGCAGGAGCAGGAGCATCAGAGGAGTATCAGAGGAGCATCAGTGGAGCAGGAACAGGAGCAGGAGCATCAGAGGAGCATCAGAGGAGCATCAGAGGAGCATCAGAGGAGCATCAGAGGAGCATCAGAGGAGCATCAGAGGAGCATCAGAGGAGCCCCAGAGGAGCCTCAGAGGAGCCTCAGATGAGCATCAGTGGAGCATCAGAGGAGCATCAGAGGAGCATCAGAGGAGCATCAGAGGAGCCTCAGAGGAGCATCAGAGGAGCATCAGAGGAGCATCAGAGGAGCATCAGAGGAGCATCAGAGGAGCATCAGAGGAGCATCAGAGGAGCATCAGAGGATCATCAGAGGAGCAACAGAGGAGCATCAGAGGAGCATCAGAAGAGCATCAGAGGAGCATCAGAGGAGGATCAGAAGAGCATCAGAGGAGCATCAGAGGAGCATCAGAGGAGCATCAGAGGAGCATCAGAGGAGGATCAGAGGGGGATCAGAGGAGCATCAGAGGAGCATCAGAGGAGCATCAGAGGAGCATCAGAGGAGCATCAGAGGAGCATCAGAGGAGCATCAAAGGAGCATCAGAGGAGCATCACAGGAGCATTAGAGGAGCATCATTGGAGCATCATTGGAGCATCAGAGGAGCATCAGAGGAGCATCAGAGGAGCATCAGAGGAGCATCAGAGGAGCATCAGAGGAGCATCAGAGGTGCATCAGAGGAGCATCTGAGGAGCATCAGAGGAGCATCAGAGGAGCATCAGAGGAGCATCAGAGGTGCATCAGAGGAGCATCTGAGGAGCATCAGAGGAGCATCAGAGGAGCATCAGAGGAGCATCAGAGGTGCATCAGAGGAGCATCGTGCAGGAGCAGGAGCATCAGAGGTGCAGGAGCAGGAGCCGGAGCAGGAGCAGGAGCAGGAGCAGGAGCAGGAGCAGGAGCAGTAGCAGGAGCAGGAGCAGGGGCAGGAGCAGGAGCAAGAGCAGGAGCAGGAGCAGGAGCAGGAGCAGGAGCAGGAGCAGGAGCAGGAGCATGAGCAGGAGCAGGAGCAGGAGCAGGAGCAGGAGCATCAGAGGAGCATCAGAGGAGCATCAGAGGAGCATCGAGCAGGAGCAGGAGCATCAGAGGTGCAGGAGCAGGAGCCGGAGCAGGAGCAGGAGCAGGAGCAGGAGCAGGAGCAGTAGCAGGAGCAGGAGCAGGGGCAGGAGCAGGAGCAGGAGCAGGAGCAGGAGCAGGAGCAGGAGCAGGAGCAGGAGCAGGAGCAGGAGCATCAGAGGAGCATCAGAGGTGCATCAGAGGAGCATCGAGCAGGAGCAGGAGCATCAGAGGTGCAGGAGCAGGAGCCGGAGCAGGAGCAGGAGCAGGAGCAGGAGCAGGAGCAGGAGCAGTAGCAGGAGCAGGAGCAGGGGCAGGAGCAGGAGCAGGAGCAGGAGCAGGAGCAGGAGCAGGAGTAGGAGCAGGAGCAGGAGCAGGAGCAGGAGCAGGAGCAGGAGCAGGAGCAGGAGCAGGAGCAGGAGCATCAGAGGAGCATCAGAGGAGCATCAGAGGAACATCAGAGGAGCATCAGAGGAGCATCAGAGGAACATCAGAGGAGCATCAGAGGAGCATCAGAGGAGCATCAGAGGAGAATCAGAGAAGCATCACAGGAGCATCACAGGAGCATCAGAGGAGCATCAGTGGAGCATCAGAGGAGGATCAGAGGATCATCAGAGGAGCATCAGAGGAGCATCAGAGGAGCATCAGCGGAGCATCAGAGGAGAATTAGAGGAGCATCAGAGGAGCATCACAGAGGCATCAGAGGAGCAACAGAGGAGCATCAGAGGAGCATCAGAGGAGCATCTAAGGAGCATCAGAGGAGTATCAGAGGAGCATCAGAGGAGCATCAGAGGTGCATCAGAGGAGCATCAGAGCTGCAGGAGCAGGAGCAGGAGCAGGAGCAGGAGCAGGAGCAGGAGCAGGAGCAGGAGCAGGAGCAGGAGCAGGAGCAGGAGCAGGAGCAGGAGCAGGAGCAGGAGCAGGAGCAGGAGCAGGAGCAGGAGCAGGAGCAGGAGCAGGAGCAGGAGCAGGAGCAGGAGCAGGAGCATCAGAGGAGCATCAGAGGAGCATCAGAGGAGCATCAGAGGAGCATCAGAGGAGCATCAGAGGAGCATCAGAGGAGGATCAGAGGAGCATCAGAGGAGCATCAGAGGAGCATCAGAGGAGCATCAGAGGAGCATCAGAGGAGCATCAGAGGAGCATCAGAGGAGCATCAGATGAGGATCAGAGGAGCATCAGAGGAGCATCAGAGGAGCCTCAGAGGAGCATCAGAGGAGCATCAGAGGAGCATCAGAGGAACAGCAGAGGAACAGCAGAGGAGCATCACAGGAGCATCAGAGGAGCATCACAGGAGCATCACAGGAGAATCAGAGGAGCATCAGAGGAGCATCAGAGGAGCATCAGAAGAGAATCAGAGGAGCCTCAGAGGAGCCTCAGAGGAGCCTCAGAGGAGCCTCAGAGGAGCATCAGAGGAGCATCAGAGGAGCATCAGAGGAGCATCAGAGGAGCATCAGAGGAGGATCAGAGGAGCATCAGAGGAGCATCAGAGGAGCATCAGAGGAGGATCACAGGAGCATCAGAGGAGCATCACAGGAGCATCAGAGGAGCATCAGAGGAGCATCAGAGGAGCATCAGAGGAGCATCAGAGGAGCCTCAGAGGAGCATCAGAGGAGCATCAGAGGAGCATCAGAGGATCATCAGAGGAGCATCAGAGGAGCATCAGAGGAGCATCAGAGGAGCATCAGAGGAGCATCAGAGGAGCATCAGAGGAGCATCAGAGGAGCATCAAAGGAGCATCAGAGGAGCATCAGAGGAGCAGGAGCAGGAGCAGGAGCAGGAGCAGGAGCAGGAGCAGGAGCAGGAGCAGGAGCAGGAGCAGAAGCAGGAGCAGGAGCATCAGAGGAGCATCAGATGAGCAGGAGCAGGAGCAGGAGCAGGAGCAGGAGCATCAGAGGAGTATCAGAGGAGCATCAGTGGAGCAGGAACAGGAGCAGGAGCATCAGAGGAGCATCAGAGGAGCATCAGAGGAGCATCAGAGGAGCATCAGAGGAGCATCAGAGGAGCATCAGAGGAGCATCAGAGGAGCCCCAGAGGAGCCTCAGAGGAGCCTCAGAGGAGCATCAGTGGAGCATCAGAGGAGCATCAGAGGAGCATCAGAGGAGCATCAGAGGAGCCTCAGAGGAGCATCAGAGGAGCATCAGAGGAGCATCAGAGGAGCATCAGAGGAGCATCAGAGGAGCATCAGAGGAGCATCAGAGGAGCATCAGAGGATCATCAGAGGAGCAACAGAGGAGCATCAGAGGAGCATCAGAAGAGCATCAGAGGAGCATCAGAGGAGGATCAGAAGAGCATCAGAGGAGCATCAGAGGAGCATCAGAGGAGCATCAGAGGAGCATCAGAGGAGGATCAGAGGGGGATCAGAGGAGCATCAGAGGAGCATCAGAGGAGCATCAGAGGAGCATCAGAGGAGCATCAGAGGAGCATCAGAGGAGCATCAAAGGAGCATCAGAGGAGCATCACAGGAGCATCAGAGGAGCATCATTGGAGCATCATTGGAGCATCAGAGGAGCATCAGAGGAGCATCAGAGGAGCATCAGAGGAGCAACAGAGGAGCATCAGTGGAGCATCAGAGGAGCATCAGAGGAGCATCAGAGGTGCATCAGAGGAGCATCTGAGGAGCATCAGAGGAGCATCAGAGGAGCATCAGAGGAGCATCAGAGGTGCATCAGAGGAGCATCTGAGGAGCATCAGAGGAGCATCAGAGGAGCATCAGAGGAGCATCAGAGGTGCATCAGAGGAGCATCGTGCAGGAACAGGAGCATCAGAGGTGCAGGAGCAGGAGCCGGAGCAGGAGCAGGAGCAGGAGCAGGAGCAGGAGCAGGAGCAGGAGCAGGAGCAGGAGCAGGGGCAGGAGCAGGAGCAAGAGCAGGAGCAGGAGCAGGAGCAGGAGCAGGAGCAGGAGCAGGAGCAGGAGCAGGAGCAGGAGCAGGAGCAGGAGCAGGAGCATCAGAGGAGCATCAGAGGAGCATCAGAGGAGCATCGAGCAGGAGCAGGAGCATCAGAGGTGCAGGAGCAGGAGCAGGAGCAGGAGCAGGAGCAGTAGCAGGAGCAGGAGCAGGAGCAGGAGCAGGAGCAGGAGCAGGAGCAGTAGCAGGAGCAGGAGCAGGGGCAGGAGCAGGAGCAGGAGCAGGAGCAGGAGCAGGAGCAGGAGCAGGAGCAGGAGCAGGAGCAGGAGCATCAGAGGAGCATCAGAGGTGCATCAGAGGAGCATCGAGCAGGAGCAGGAGCATCAGAGGTGCAGGAGCAGGAGCCGGAGCAGGAGCAGGAGCAGGAGCAGGAGCAGGAGCAGGAGCAGTAGCAGGAGCAGGAGCAGGGGCAGGAGCAGGAGCAGGAGCAGGAGCAGGAGCAGGAGCAGGAGTAGGAGCAGGAGCAGGAGCAGGAGCAGGAGCAGGAGCAGGAGCAGGAGCAGGAGCAGGAGCAGGAGCATCAGAGGAGCATCAGAGGAGCATCAGAGGAACATCAGAGGAGCATCAGAGGAACATCAGAGGATCATCAGAGGAGCATCAGAGGAGCATCAGAGGAGCATCAGAGGAGAATCAGAGAAGCATCACAGGAGCATCACAGGAGCATCAGAGGAGCATCAGTGGAGCATCAGAGGAGGATCAGAGGATCATCAGAGGAGCATCAGAGGAGCATCAGAGGAGCATCAGCGGAGCATCAGAGGAGAATCAGAGGAGCATCAGAGGAGCATCACAGAGGCATCAGAGGAGCAACAGAGGAGCATCAGAGGAGCATCAGATGAGCATCTAAGGAGCATCAGAGGAGTATCAGAGGAGCATCAGAGGAGCATCAGAGGTGCATCAGAGGAGCATCAGAGGTGCAGGAGCAGGAGCAGGAGCAGGAGCAGGAGCAGGAGCAGGAGCAGGAGCAGGAGCATCAGAGGAGCATCAGAGGAGCATCAGAGGAGCATCAGAGGAGCATCAGAGGAGGATCAGAGGAGCATCAGAGGAGCATCAGAGGAGGATCAGAGGAGCATCAGAGGAGCATCAGAGGAGCATCAGAGGAGCATCAGAGGAGCATCAGAGGAGCATCAGAGGAGCATCAGATGAGGATCAGAGGAGCATCAGAGGAGCATCAGAGGAGCCTCAGAGGAGCATCAGAGGAGCATCAGAGGAGCATCAGAGGAACAGCAGAGGAACAGCAGAGGAGCATCACAGGAGCATCAGAGGAGCATCACAGGAGCATCACAAGAGCATCAGAGGAGCATCAGAGGAGCATCAGAGGAGTATCAGAAGAGAAACAGAGGAGCCTCAGAGGAGCCTCAGAGGAGCATCAGAGGAGCATCAGAGGAGCATCAGAGGAGCATCAGAGGAGCATCAGAGGAGCATCAGAGGAGCATCAGAGGAGGATCAGAGGAGCATCAGAGGAGCATCAGAGGAGCATCAGAGGAGGATCACAGGAGCATCAGAGGAGCATCACAGGAGCATCAGAGGAGCATCAGAGGAGCATCAGAGGAGCATCAGAGGAGCATCAGAGGAACCTCAGAGGAGCATCAGAGGAGCATCAGAGGAGCATCAGAGGAGCATCAGAGGAGCATCAGAGGAGCCTCAGAGGAGCATCAGAGGAGCATCAGAGGAGCATCAGAGGAGCATCAGAGGAGCATCAGAGGAGCATCAGAGGAGCCTCAGAGGAGCCTCAGAGGAGCCTCAGAGGAGCATCAGAGGAGCATCAGAGGAGCATCAGAGAAGCATCAGAGGAGCATCAGAAGAGCATCAGTGGAGCATCAGAGGAGCATCAGAGGAGCATCAGGGGAGCATCAGAGGAGCAACAGAGGAGCATCAGAGGAGCATAAGAGGAGCATCAGAGGAGCATCAGAGGAGCATCAGAGGAGCATCAGAGGAGCATCAGTGGAGCATCAGAGGAGCATCAGAGGAACATCAGAGGAGCATCAGAGGAGCATCAGAGGAGCATCAGAGGAGCAGGAGCAGGAGCAGGAGCAGGAGCAGGAGCAGGAGCAGGAGCAGGAGCAGGAGCAGGAGCAGGAGCAGGAGCAGGAGCAGGAGCATCAGAGGAGCATCAGATGAGCAGGAGCAGGAGCAGGAGCAGGAGCAGGAGCATCAGAGGAGTATCAGAGGAGCATCAGTGGAGCAGGAACAGGAGCAGGAGCATCAGAGGAGCATCAGAGGAGCATCAGAGGAGCATCAGAGGAGCATCAGAGGAGCATCAGAGGAGCATCAGAGGAGCCCCAGAGGAGCCTCAGAGGAGCCTCAGATGAGCATCAGTGGAGCATCAGAGGAGCATCAGAGGAGCATCAGAGGAGCATCAGAGGAGCCTCAGAGGAGCATCAGAGGAGCATCAGAGGAGCATCAGAGGAGCATCAGAGGAGCATCAGAGGAGCATCAGAGGAGCATCAGAGGAGCATCAGAGGATCATCAGAGGAGCAACAGAGGAGCATCAGAGGAGCATCAGAAGAGCATCAGAGGAGCATCAGAGGAGGATCAGAAGAGCATCAGAGGAGCATCAGAGGAGCATCAGAGGAGCATCAGAGGAGCATCAGAGGAGGATCAGAGGGGGATCAGAGGAGCATCAGAGGAGCATCAGAGGAGCATCAGAGGAGCATCAGAGGAGCATCAGAGGAGCATCAGAGGAGCATCAAAGGAGCATCAGAGGAGCATCACAGGAGCATCAGAGGAGCATCATTGGAGCATCATTGGAGCATCAGAGGAGCATCAGAGGAGCATCAGAGGAGCATCAGAGGAGCATCAGAGGAGCATCAGAGGAGCATCAGAGGTGCATCAGAGGAGCATCTGAGGAGCATCAGAGGAGCATCAGAGGAGCATCAGAGGAGCATCAGAGGTGCATCAGAGGAGCATCTGAGGAGCATCAGAGGAGCATCAGAGGAGCATCAGAGGAGCATCAGAGGTGCATCAGAGGAGCATCGTGCAGGAGCAGGAGCATCAGAGGTGCAGGAGCAGGAGCCGGAGCAGGAGCAGGAGCAGGAGCAGGAGCAGGAGCAGGAGCAGTAGCAGGAGCAGGAGCAGGGGCAGGAGCAGGAGCAAGAGCAGGAGCAGGAGCAGGAGCAGGAGCAGGAGCAGGAGCAGGAGCAGGAGCATGAGCAGGAGCAGGAGCAGGAGCAGGAGCAGGAGCATCAGAGGAGCATCAGAGGAGCATCAGAGGAGCATCGAGCAGGAGCAGGAGCATCAGAGGTGCAGGAGCAGGAGCCGGAGCAGGAGCAGGAGCAGGAGCAGGAGCAGGAGCAGTAGCAGGAGCAGGAGCAGGGGCAGGAGCAGGAGCAGGAGCAGGAGCAGGAGCAGGAGCAGGAGCAGGAGCAGGAGCAGGAGCAGGAGCATCAGAGGAGCATCAGAGGTGCATCAGAGGAGCATCGAGCAGGAGCAGGAGCATCAGAGGTGCAGGAGCAGGAGCCGGAGCAGGAGCAGGAGCAGGAGCAGGAGCAGGAGCAGGAGCAGTAGCAGGAGCAGGAGCAGGGGCAGGAGCAGGAGCAGGAGCAGGAGCAGGAGCAGGAGCAGGAGTAGGAGCAGGAGCAGGAGCAGGAGCAGGAGCAGGAGCAGGAGCAGGAGCAGGAGCAGGAGCAGGAGCATCAGAGGAGCATCAGAGGAGCATCAGAGGAACATCAGAGGAGCATCAGAGGAGCATCAGAGGAACATCAGAGGAGCATCAGAGGAGCATCAGAGGAGCATCAGAGGAGCATCAGAGGAGAATCAGAGAAGCATCACAGGAGCATCACAGGAGCATCAGAGGAGCATCAGTGGAGCATCAGAGGAGGATCAGAGGATCATCAGAGGAGCATCAGAGGAGCATCAGAGGAGCATCAGCGGAGCATCAGAGGAGAATTAGAGGAGCATCAGAGGAGCATCACAGAGGCATCAGAGGAGCAACAGAGGAGCATCAGAGGAGCATCAGAGGAGCATCTAAGGAGCATCAGAGGAGTATCAGAGGAGCATCAGAGGAGCATCAGAGGTGCATCAGAGGAGCATCAGAGCTGCAGGAGCAGGAGCAGGAGCAGGAGCAGGAGCAGGAGCAGGAGCAGGAGCAGGAGCAGGAGCAGGAGCAGGAGCAGGAGCAGGAGCAGGAGCAGGAGCAGGAGCAGGAGCAGGAGCAGGAGCAGGAGCAGGAGCAGGAGCAGGAGCATCAGAGGAGCATCAGAGGAGCATCAGAGGAGCATCAGAGGAGCATCAGAGGAGCATCAGAGGAGGATCAGAGGAGCATCAGAGGAGCATCAGAGGAGCATCAGAGGAGCATCAGAGGAGCATCAGATGAGGATCAGAGGAGCATCAGAGGAGCATCAGAGGAGCCTCAGAGGAGCATCAGAGGAGCATCAGAGGAGCATCAGAGGAACAGCAGAGGAACAGCAGAGGAGCATCACAGGAGCATCAGAGGAGCATCACAGGAGCATCACAGGAGAATCAGAGGAGCATCAGAGGAGCATCAGAGGAGCATCAGAAGAGAATCAGAGGAGCCTCAGAGGAGCCTCAGAGGAGCCTCAGAGGAGCCTCAGAGGAGCATCAGAGGAGCATCAGAGGAGCATCAGAGGAGCATCAGAGGAGCATCAGAGGAGGATCAGAGGAGCATCAGAGGAGCATCAGAGGAGCATCAGAGGAGGATCACAGGAGCATCAGAGGAGCATCACAGGAGCATCAGAGGAGCATCAGAGGAGCATCAGAGGAGCATCAGAGGAGCATCAGAGGAGCCTCAGAGGAGCATCAGAGGAGCATCAGAGGAGCATCAGAGGATCATCAGAGGAGCATCAGAGGAGCATCAGAGGAGCATCAGAGGAGCATCAGAGGAGCATCAGAGGAGCATCAGAGGAGCATCAGAGGAGCATCAAAGGAGCATCAGAGGAGCATCAGAGGAGCAGGAGCAGGAGCAGGAGCAGGAGCAGGAGCAGGAGCAGGAGCAGGAGCAGGAGCAGGAGCAGAAGCAGGAGCAGGAGCATCAGAGGAGCATCAGATGAGCAGGAGCAGGAGCAGGAGCAGGAGCAGGAGCATCAGAGGAGTATCAGAGGAGCATCAGTGGAGCAGGAACAGGAGCAGGAGCATCAGAGGAGCATCAGAGGAGCATCAGAGGAGCATCAGAGGAGCATCAGAGGAGCATCAGAGGAGCATCAGAGGAGCATCAGAGGAGCCCCAGAGGAGCCTCAGAGGAGCCTCAGAGGAGCATCAGTGGAGCATCAGAGGAGCATCAGAGGAGCATCAGAGGAGCATCAGAGGAGCCTCAGAGGAGCATCAGAGGAGCATCAGAGGAGCATCAGAGGAGCATCAGAGGAGCATCAGAGGAGCATCAGAGGAGCATCAGAGGAGCATCAGAGGATCATCAGAGGAGCAACAGAGGAGCATCAGAGGAGCATCAGAAGAGCATCAGAGGAGCATCAGAGGAGGATCAGAAGAGCATCAGAGGAGCATCAGAGGAGCATCAGAGGAGCATCAGAGGAGCATCAGAGGAGGATCAGAGGGGGATCAGAGGAGCATCAGAGGAGCATCAGAGGAGCATCAGAGGAGCATCAGAGGAGCATCAGAGGAGCATCAGAGGAGCATCAAAGGAGCATCAGAGGAGCATCACAGGAGCATCAGAGGAGCATCATTGGAGCATCATTGGAGCATCAGAGGAGCATCAGAGGAGCATCAGAGGAGCATCAGAGGAGCAACAGAGGAGCATCAGTGGAGCATCAGAGGAGCATCAGAGGAGCATCAGAGGTGCATCAGAGGAGCATCTGAGGAGCATCAGAGGAGCATCAGAGGAGCATCAGAGAGGCATCAGAGGTGCATCAGAGGAGCATCTGAGGAGCATCAGAGGAGCATCAGAGGAGCATCAGAGGAGCATCAGAGGTGCATCAGAGGAGCATCGTGCAGGAACAGGAGCATCAGAGGTGCAGGAGCAGGAGCCGGAGCAGGAGCAGGAGCAGGAGCAGGAGCAGGAGCAGGAGCAGGAGCAGGAGCAGGAGCAGGGGCAGGAGCAGGAGCAAGAGCAGGAGCAGGAGCAGGAGCAGGAGCAGGAGCAGGAGCAGGAGCAGGAGCAGGAGCAGGAGCAGGAGCAGGAGCAGGAGCATCAGAGGAGCATCAGAGGAGCATCAGAGGAGCATCGAGCAGGAGCAGGAGCATCAGAGGTGCAGGAGCAGGAGCCGGAGCAGGAGCAGGAGCAGGAGCAGGAGCAGGAGCAGTAGCAGGAGCAGGAGCAGGGGCAGGAGCAGGAGCAGGAGCAGGAGCAGGAGCAGGAGCAGGAGCAGGAGCAGGAGCAGGAGCAGGAGCATCAGAGGAGCATCAGAGGTGCATCAGAGGAGCATCGAGCAGGAGCAGGAGCATCAGAGGTGCAGGAGCAGGAGCCGGAGCAGGAGCAGGAGCAGGAGCAGGAGCAGGAGCAGGAGCAGTAGCAGGAGCAGGAGCAGGGGCAGGAGCAGGAGCAGGAGCAGGAGCAGGAGCAGGAGCAGGAGTAGGAGCAGGAGCAGGAGCAGGAGCAGGAGCAGGAGCAGGAGCAGGAGCAGGAGCAGGAGCAGGAGCATCAGAGGAGCATCAGAGGAGCATCAGAGGAACATCAGAGGAGCATCAGAGGAACATCAGAGGATCATCAGAGGAGCATCAGAGGAGCATCAGAGGAGCATCAGAGGAGAATCAGAGAAGCATCACAGGAGCATCACAGGAGCATCAGAGGAGCATCAGTGGAGCATCAGAGGAGGATCAGAGGATCATCAGAGGAGCATCAGAGGAGCATCAGAGGAGCATCAGCGGAGCATCAGAGGAGAATCAGAGGAGCATCAGAGGAGCATCACAGAGGCATCAGAGGAGCAACAGAGGAGCATCAGAGGAGCATCAGAGGAGCATCTAAGGAGCATCAGAGGAGTATCAGAGGAGCATCAGAGGATCATCAGAGGTGCATCAGAGGAGCATCAGAGCTGCAGGAGCAGGAGCAGGAGCAGGAGCAGGAGCAGGAGCAGGAGCAGGAGCAGGAGCAGGAGCAGGAGCAGGAGCAGGAGCAGGAGCAGGAGCAGGAGCAGGAGCAGGAGCAGGAGCAGGAGCAGGAGCAGGAGCAGGAGCAGGAGCATCAGAGGAGCATCAGAGGAGCATCAGAGGAGCATCAGAGGAGCATCAGAGGAGCATCAGAGGAGCATCAGAGGAGGATCACAGGAGCATCAGAGGAGCATCACAGGAGCATCAGAGGAGCATCAGAGGAGCATCACAGGAGCATCAGAGGAGCATCAGAGGAGCATCAGATGAGGATCAGAGGAGCATCAGAGGAGCATCAGAGGAGCCTCAGAGGAGCATCAGAGGAGCATCAGAGGAGCATCAGAGGAACAGCAGAGGAACAGCAGAGGAGCATCACAGGAGCATCAGAGGAGCATCACAGGAGCATCACAGGAGAATCAGAGGAGCATCAGAGGAGCATCAGAGGAGCATCAGAAGAGAATCAGAGGAGCCTCAGAGGAGCCTCAGAGGAGCCTCAGAGGAGCATCAGAGGAGCATCAGAGGAGCATCAGAGGAGCATCAGAGGAGCATCAGAGGAGCATCAGAGGAGAATCAGAGGAGCATCAGATGAGCATCAGAGGAGCAGCAGAGGAGCATCAGAGGAGCATCACAGGAGCATCAGAGGAGCATCAGAGGAGCATCAGAGGAGCATCAGAGGAGCATCAGAGGAGCATCAGAGGAGCATCAGATGAGCATCAGAGGAGGATCAGAGGAGCATAAGAGGAGCATCAGAGGAGCATCAGAGGAGCATCAGAGGAGAATCAGAGGAGCATCAGATGAGCATCAGAGGAGCAGCAGAGGAGCATCAGAGGAGCATCACAGGAGCATCAGAGGAGCATCAGAGGAGCATCAGAGGAGCATCAGAGGAGCATCAGAGGTGGATCAGAGGAGCATCAGAGGAGCATCAGAGGAGCATCAGAGGAGAATCAGAGGAGCATCAGATGAGCATCAGAGGAGCATCAGAGGAGCATCAGAGGAGCATCAGAGGAGCATCAGATGAGCATCAGAGGAGGATCAGAGGAGCATAAGAGGAGCATCAGAGGAGCATCAGAGGAGCATCAGAGGAGAATCAGAGGAGCATCAGATGAGCATCAGAGGAGCAGCAGAGGGGCATCAGAGGAGCATCACAGGAGCATCAGAGGAGCATCAGAGGAGCATCAGAGGAGCATCAGAGGAGCATCAGAGGTGGATCAGAGGAGCATCAGAGGAGCATCAGAGGAGCATCAGAGGAGAATCAGAGGAGCATCAGATGAGCATCAGAGGAGCAGCAGAGGAGCATCAGAGGAGCATCACAGGAGCATGAGAGGAGCATCAGAGGAGTATCAGACGAGCATCAGAGGAGCATCAGAGGAGCATCAGAGGAGCATCAGAGGAGCCTCAGAGGAGCATCAGAGGAGCATCAGAGGAGCATCAGAGGAGCATCAGAGGAGCATCAGAGGAGCATCAGAGGAGCATCAGAGGAGCATCAGAGGAGCATCAGAGGAGCATCAGAGGAGCATCAGAGGAGCATCAGAGGAGAATCAGATCAGCATCAGAGGAGCATCAGTGGAGCATCAGAGGAGCATCACAGGAGCATCAGAGGAGCATCAGAGGAGCATCAGATGAGCATCACAGGAGCATCAGAGGAGCATCAGAGGAGCATCAGAGGAGCCTCAGAGGAGCCTCAGAGGAGCCTCAGAGGAGCATCAGAGGAGCATCAGAGAAGCATCAGAGGAGCATCAGAGGAGCATCAGAGGAGCATCAGTGGAGCATCAGAGGAGCATCAGTGGAGCATCAGAGGAGGATCAGAGGAGCATCAGAGGAGCATCAGAGGAGCATCAGAGGAGCATCAGAGGAGCATCAGAGGAGCATCAGAGGAGCATCAGAGGAGCATCAGAGGAGCCTCAGAGGAGCCTCAGAGGAGCATCAGAGGAGCATCAGAGGAGCATCAGAGGAGCATCAGAGGAGCATCAGAGGAGCATCAGAGGAGCATCAGAGGAGGATCAGAGGAGCATCAGAGGAGCATCAGAGGAGCAGGAGTAGGAGCATGAGCATCAGAGGAGCATCAGAGGAGCATCAGAGGAGCATCAGAGGAGCATCAGAGGAGTATCAGAGGTGCATCAGAGGAGCATCAGAGGTGCAGGAGCAGGAGCAGGAGTAGGAGCAGGAGCAGGAGCAGGAGCAGGAGCAGGAGCAGGAGCAGGAGCAGGAGCAGGAGCAGGAGCAGGAGCAGGAGCAGGAGCAGGAGCATCAGAGGAGCATAGGAGGAGCATCAGAGGAGCATCAGAGGAGCATCAGAGGAGTATCAGAGGTGCATCAGAGGAGCATCAGAGGTGCAGGAGCAGGAGCAGGAGTAGGAGCAGGAGCAGGAGCAGGAGCAGGAGCAGGAGCAGGAGCAGGAGCAGGAGCAGGAGCAGGAGCAGGAGCAGGAGCAGGAGCAGGAGCAGGAGCAGGAGCAGGAGCAGGAGCAGGAGCAGGAGCATCAGAGGAGCATCAGAGGAGCATCAGAGGAGCATCAGAGGAGCATCAGAGGAGCATCAGAGGAGCATCAGAGGAGGATCACAGGAGCATCAGAGGAGCATCACAGGAGCATCAGAGGAGCATCAGAGGAGCATCAGAGGAGCATCAGAGGAGCATCAGAGGAGCATCAGATGAGGATCAGAGGAGCATCAGAGGAGCATCAGAGGAGCCTCAGAGGAGCATCAGAGGAGCATCAGAGGAGCATCAGAGGAACAGCAGAGGAACAGCAGAGGAGCATCACAGGAGCATCAGAGGAGCATCACAGGAGCATCACAGGAGAATCAGAGGAGCATCAGAGGAGCATCAGAGGAGCATCAGAAGAGAATCAGAGGAGCCTCAGAGGAGCCTCAGAGGAGCCTCAGAGGAGCATCAGAGGAGCATCAGAGGAGCATCAGAGGAGCATCAGAGGAGCATCAGAGGAGCATCAGAGGAGGATCAGAGGAG
This sequence comes from Narcine bancroftii, assembly GCF_036971445.1. NCBI lineage: Eukaryota > Metazoa > Chordata > Chondrichthyes > Torpediniformes > Narcinidae > Narcine > Narcine bancroftii. The sequence goes on from NW_027211883.1 coordinate 4,361,903, forward strand.
CATCAGAGGAGCATCAGAGGAGCATCAGAGGAGGATCACAGGAGCATCAGAGGAGCATCACAGGAGCATCAGAGGAGCATCAGAGGAGCATCAGAGGAGCATCAGAGGAGCATCAGAGGAGCCTCAGAGGAGCATCAGAGGAGCATCAGAGGAGCATCAGAGGAGCATCAGAGGAGCATCAGAGGAGCATCAGAGGAGCATCAGAGGAGCATCAGAGGAGCATCAGAGGAGCATCAGAGTAGCATCAGAGTAGCATCAGAGGAGCATCAGAGGAGCATCAGAGGAGCATCAGAGGAGCATCAGATGAGCATCAGAGGAGGATCAGAGGAGCATAAGAGGAGCATCAGAGGAGCATCAGAGGAGCATCAGAGGAGAATCAGAGGAGCATCAGATGAGCATCAGAGGAGCAGCAGAGGAGCATCAGAGGAGCATCACAGGAGCATCAGAGGAGCATCAGAGGAGCATCAGAGGAGCATCAGAGGAGCATCAGAGGTGGATCAGAGGAGCATCAGAGGAGCATCAGAGGAGCATCAGAGGAGAATCAGAGGAGCATCAGATGAGCATCAGAGGAGCATCAGAGGAGCATCAGAGGAGCATCAGAGGAGCATCAGATGAGCATCAGAGGAGGATCAGAGGAGCATAAGAGGAGCATCAGAGGAGCATCAGAGGAGCAACAGAGGAGAATCAGAGGAGCATCAGATGAGCATCAGAGGAGCAGCAGAGGGGCATCAGAGGAGCATCACAGGAGCATCAGAGGAGCATCAGAGGAGCATCAGAGGAGCATCAGAGGAGCATCAGAGGTGGATCAGAGGAGCATCAGAGGAGCATCAGAGGAGCATCAGAGGAGAATCAGAGGAGCATCAGATGAGCATCAGAGGAGCAGCAGAGGAGCATCAGAGGAGCATCACAGGAGCATGAGAGGAGCATCAGAGGAGTATCAGACGAGCATCAGAGGAGCATCAGAGGAGCATCAGAGGAGCATCAGAGGAGCCTCAGAGGAGCATCAGAGGAGCATCAGAGGAGCATCAGAGGAGCATCAGAGGAGCATCAGAGGAGCATCAGAGGAGCATCAGAGGAGCATCAGAGGAGCATCAGAGGAGCATCAGAGGAGCATCAGAGGAGAATCAGATCAGCATCAGAGGAGCATCAGAGGAGCATCAGAGGAGCATCACAGGAGCATCAGAGGAGCATCAGAGGAGCATCAGATGATCATCACAGGAGCATCAGAGGAGCATCAGAGGAGCATCAGAGGAGCATCAGAGGAGCATCAGAGGAGCATCAGAGGAGCATCAGAGGATGATCAGAGGAGGATCAGAGGAGCATCAGAGGACCATCAGAGGACCATCAGAGGAGCATCAGAGGAGCATCAGAGGAGCATCAGAGGAGCATCAGAGGAGCAGGAGCAGGAGCAGGAGCATCAGAGGAGCATCAGAGGAGCATCAGTGGAGCGTCAGAGGAGCATCAGAGGAGCATCAGAGAAGCATCAGAGGAGCATCAGAGGAGCATCAGAGGAGCATCAGTGGAGCATCAGACGAGCATCAGTGGAGCATCAGAGGAGGATCAGAGGAGCATCAGAGGAGCATCAGAGGAGCATCAGAGGAGCATCAGAGGAGCATCAGAGGAGCATCAGAGGAGCATCAGAGGAGCCTCAGAGGAGCCTCAGAGGAGCATCAGAGGAGCATCAGAGGAGCATCAGAGGAGCATCAGAGGAGCATCAGAGGAGCATCAGAGGAGCATCAGAGGAGGATCAGAGGAGCATCAGAGGAGCATCAGAGGAGCAGGAGTAGGAGCATGAGCATCAGAGGAGCATCAGAGGAGCATCAGAGGAGCATCAGAGGAGCATCAGAGGAGCATCAGAGGAGCATCTGAGGAGCATCAGAGGAATATCAGAGGAGCATCAGAGGAGCATCTGAGGTGCATCAGGGGAGCATCAGAGGAGCATCAGAGGAGCATCAGAGGAGCATCAGAGGAGCATCTGAGGAGCATCAGAGGAGTATCAGAGGAGCATCAGAGGAGCATCAGAGGTGCATCAGAGGAGCATCAGAGGAGCATCAGAGGAGCATCTGAGGAGCATCAGAGGAGTATCAGAGGTGCATCAGAGGAGCATCAGAGGTGCAGGAGCAGGAGCAGGAGCAGGAACAGGAGCAGGAGCAGTAGCAGGAGCAGGAGCAGGAGCAGGAGCAGGAGCAGGAGCATCAGAGGAGCATAGTAGGAGCATCAGAGGAGCATCAGAGGAGCATCAGAGGAGTATCAGAGGTGCATCAGAGGAGCATCAGAGGTGCAGGAGCAGGAGCAGGAGCAGGAGCAGGAGCAGGAGCAGGAGCAGGAGCAGGAGCAGGAGCAGGAGCAGGAGCAGGATCAGGAGCAGGAGCATCAGAGGAGCATAGGAGGAGCATCAGAGTTGGGGAATCAGAGGCGCGGAATCAGATATGGGGAAACAGAGGCGGGGAATCAGAGGCCGGGAATCAGATATGGGGATACAGAGGCGGGGAATCCGAGGCGGGGAAACAGAGGCGGGGAATCAGATATGGGGAATCAGAGGTGGGGAATCAGAGGTTGGGAATCAGAGGCAGGGAATCAGAGGCTTGGAATCAGATGCAGGGAATCAGATGCGGGGAATCAGAGGCGGGGAATCAGAGCTGGGGAATCAGAGGTGGGGAATCAGATTTGGGGAATCTGAGGCGGGGACTTAGATATTGGGAAACAGAGGCGGGGAATCAGAGGCGGGGAAACCCAGGCGGGGAATCAGAAATGGGGAATCAGAGGTGGGGAATCAGAGGCAAGGAATCAGATGTGCGGAATCAGAGATGGGGAATCAGAGGCAGGGAATCAGAATCAGAAGCAGGGAATCAGAGGCCGGGAATCAGAGGCCGGAATCAGATGCTGGGAATCAGAGGCCTGGAATCAGAGGCGGGGAATCAGAGGCAGGGAATCACATGCGGGGAATCAGAGGCGGGGAATCAGAGCTGGGGAATCAGAGGCGGGGTATTAGAGTTGGGGAATCAGAGGCGGGGAATCAGATATGGGGAAACAGAGGTGGGGAATCAGAGGCGGGGAAACAGAGGCAGGGAATCAGATATGGGGAATCAGAGGCGGGGAATCAGAGGTGGGGAATCATAGGCAGGGAATCGGATGTGCGGAATCAGAGATGGGGAATCAGAGGCCGGGAATCAGAGGTGGTGAATCAGAGATGGGGAATCAGAGGCGGGGAATCAGAGGCAGGGAATCAGACGCGGGGAATCAGAGGTGGGCAATCAGAGGCGGGGAATCAGATATGGGGAATCAGAGGCGGGGAATCAGAGGCGGGGAAACAGAGGCGGGGAATCAGATATGGGGAATCAGAGGTGGGGCATCAGAGGTTGTGAATCACAGATGGGGAATCAGAGGCGGGGAATCAGAGGCAGGGAATCAGACGCGGGGAATCAGAGGCGGGGATTCAGAGATGGGGAATCAGAGGCAGGGAATCAGACACGGGGAATCAGAGGCGGGGAATCAGAGGCGGGGAATCAGAGGCGGGGAATCAGAGGCAGGGAATCGGATGCCGGGAATCAGAGGCGGGAAATCAGAGCTGGGGAATCAGAGGCGGGGAATCAGAGTTGGGGAATCAGAGGGGGCGAAGCAGATATGGGGAAATAGAGGCGGGGAATCAGATATGGGGAATCAGAGGCGGGGAATCAGATATGGGGAATCAGAGGCTGGGAATCAGAGGGGGGGAAACAGAGGCGGGGAATAAGATATGGGGAATCAGATGTGGGGAATCAGGGGCGGGGAATCAGTGGCAGGGAATCAGAGGCGGGGAATCAGAGGCGGGGAATCAAAGGAAGGGAATCAGACACGGGGAATCAGAGGTGGGGAATCAGAGATGGGGAATCAGAGGCGGGGAATCACAGGCAGGGAATCAGACGCGGGGAATCAGAGGCGGGGAATCAGAGCTGGGGAATCAGAGGTGGGGAATCAGAGTCGGGGAGTCAGAGGCAGGGAATCGGTTGTGCGGAATCAGAGATGGGGAATCAGATGTGGGGAATCAGAGGCAGTGAATCAGAGATGGGGAATCAGAGGCGGGGAATCAGAGGCAAGAAATCAGACGGGGATTCAGAGGCTGGGAATCAGACGGGGGGAATCAAAGGCGGGGAATCAGAGCTGGTGAATCAGAGGCAGGGAATCAGAGTTGGGGATTCAGAGGCGGGGAATCAGATATGGGGAAACAGAGGCGGGGAATGAGAGGCGGGCAAGCAGAGGCGGGGAATTAGATATGGGGAATCAGAGGTGGGGAATCAGAGGTGGTGAATCAGAGATGGGGAATCACAGGCGGGGAATCAGAGGCAGCGAATAGAACGCGGGAAATCAGAGGCAGGGGATCAGAGCTGGGGAATCAGAGGCGGGGAATCAGAGGCGGGGAATCAGACATGGGGAATCGGATGCGGGGAATCAGAGGCGGGGAATCAGAGCTGGGGAATCAGAGGCGGGGAATCAGAGTTGGGGCATCAGAGGTGGGGAATTAGATATGGGGAAACAGAGGCGGGGAATCAGAGGCGGGGAAACAGAGGCGGGGAATCAGATATGGGGAATCAGAGGTGGGGAATCAGAGGCAGGGAATCAGATGTGCGGAATCAGAGATGGGGAATCAGAGGCAGGGAATCAGAATCAGAAGCGGGGAATCAGAGGCCGGGAATCAGAGGCCGGGAATCAGATGCTGGGAATAAGAGGCCGGGAATCAGAGGTGGGGAATCAGAGTCCGGGAATCAGAGATGGGGATTCAGAGGCGGGGAATGAGATATGGAGAATCAGAGGCGGGGAATCAGAGGCGGGGAAACAGAGGTGGGGAATCAGATATGGGGAATCAGAGGTGGCGAATCAAAGGCGGTGAATCAGAGCTGGCGAATCAGAGGCGGGGAATCAGAGGTGGGCAATCAGAGCCGGGGAATCAGATATGGGGAATCAGAGGCGGGGAATCAGAGGCGGGGAAACAGAGGCGGGGAATCAGATATGGGGAATCAGAGGTGGGGAATCAGAGGTTGTGAATCAGAGGGAGGGAATCAGACGCGGGGAATCAGAGGCGGGGATTCAGAGCTGGGGAATCAGAGGCGGGGAATCAGAGTTGTGGAATCAGAGGCAGGGAATCAGATATGGGGAATCAGAGGCGGGGAATCAGAGGCGGAGAAACAGAGGTGGGGAATCAGATATGGGGAATCAGAGGTGGGGAATCAGGGGCAGGGAATCAGTGGCAGGGAATCAGAGGCGGGGAATCTGAGGCGGGGAATCAGAGGCAGGGAATCAGATACGGGGAATCAGAGGCGGGGAATCAGAGATGGCGAATCAGAGGCGGGGAATCAGAGGCAGGGAATCGGACGCCGGGAATCAGAGGCGCGGAATCAGAGCTGGGGAATCAGAGGCGGGGAATCAGAGTTGGGGAATCAGAGGCGGGGAATCAGATATGGGGAAATAGAGGCGGGGAATCAGATATGGGGAATCAGAGGTGTGGAATCAGAGGTTGGGAATCAGAGGCAGGGAATCAGAGGCGGGGAAACAGAGGCGGGGAATCAGATATGGGGAATCAGAGGTGGCGAATCAAAGGCGGTGAAACAGAGATGGGGAATCAGGGCAGGGAATCAGAGGCAGGGAATCAGAGCTGGGGAAACAGAGGCGGGGAATCAGATATGGGGAATCAGAGGTGGGGAATCAGGGGCGGGGAATCAGTGGCAGGGTATCAGAGCTGGGGAATCAGAGGTGGGGAATCAGAGCTGGGGAAACAGAGGCGGGGAATCAGATATGGGGAATCAGAGGTGGGGAATCAGGGGCGGGGAATCAGTGGCAGGGAATCAGAGGCCGGGAATAAAAGGCGGGGAATCAGAGCTGGGGAATCAGAGGCGGGGAATCAGAGTTGGGGAATCAGAGGAGGGGAATCAGATATGGGGAAACAGAGGCCGGGAATCAGAGGCAGGGAAACAGAGGCGGGGAATCAGATATGGGGAATCAGAGGTGGGGCATCAGAGGTTGTGAATCACAGATGGGGATTCAGAGGCGGGGAATCAGAGGCAGGGAATCAGACGCGGGGAATCAGAGGCGGGGATTCAGAGCTGGGGAATCAGAGGCAGGGAATCAGACACGGGGAATCAGAGGCGGGGAATCAGAGGCGGGGAATCAGAGGCGGGGAATCAGAGGCAGGGAATCGGATGCCGGGAATCAGAGGCGGGAAATCAGAGCTGGGGAATCAGAGGCGGGGAATCAGAGTTGGGGAATCAGAGGCGGCGAAGCAGATATGGGGAAATAGAGGCGGGGAATCAGATATGGGGAATCAGAGGCGGGGAATCAGATATGGGGAATCAGAGGCTGGGAATCAGAGGGGGGGAAACAGAGGCGGGGAATAAGATATGGGGAATCAGATGTGGGGAATCAGGGGCGGGGAATCAGTGGCAGGGAATCAGAGGCGGGGAATCAGAGGCGGGGAATCAAACGAAGGGAATCAGACACGGGGAATCAGAGGTGGGGAATCAGAGATGGGGAATCAGAGGCGGGGAATCACAGGCAGGGAATCAGACGCGGGGAATCAGAGGCGGGGAATCAGAGCTGGGGAATCAGAGGTGGGGAATCAGAGTCGGGGAGTCAGAGGCAGGGAATCGGTTGTGCGGAATCAGAGATGGGGAATCAGATGTGGGGAATCAGAGGCAGTGAATCAGATGGGGAATCAGAGGCGGGGAATCAGAGGCAAGAAATCAGACGGGGATTCAGAGGCTGGGAATCAGACGGGGGGAATCAAAGGCGGGGAATCAGAGCTGGTGAATCAGAGGCAGGGAATCAGAGTTGGGGATTCAGAGGCGGGGAATCAGATATGGGGAAACAGAGGCGGGGAATGAGAGGCGGGCAAGCAGAGGCGGGGAATTAGATATGGGGAATCAGAGGTGGGGAATCAGAGGTGGTGAATCAGAGATGGGGAATCACAGGCGGGGAATCAGAGGCAGCGAATAGAACGCGGGGAATCAGAGGCAGGGAATCAGAGCTGGGGAATCAGAGGCGGGGAATCAGATATGGGGAAACAGAGGCGGGGAATCAGAGGCGGGGAAACAGAGGCGGGGAATCAGACATGGGGAATCGGATGCGGGGAATCAGAGGCGGGGAATCAGAGCTGGGGAATCAGAGGCGGGGAATCAGAGTTGGGGCATCAGAGGTCGGGAATTAGATATGGGGAAACAGAGGCGGGGAATCAGAGGCGGGGAAACAGAGGCGGGGAATCAGATATGGGGAATCAGAGGTGGGGAATCAGAGGCAGGGAATCAGATGTGCGGAATCAGAGATGGGGAATCAGAGGCAGGGAATCAGAATCAGAAGCGGAGAATCAGAGGCCGGGAATCAGAGGCCGGGAATCAGATGCTGGGAATAAGAGGCCGGGAAACAGAGGTGGGGAATCAGAGTCCGGGAATCAGAGATGGGGATTCAGAGGCGGGGAATCAGAGGCGGGGAAACAGAGGTGGGGAATCAGAGGCGGGGAAACAGAGGTGGGGAATCAGATATGGGGAATCAGAGGTGGCGAATCAAAGGCGGTGAATCAGAGATGGGGAATCAGAGGCGGGGAATCAGAGGCAGGGAATCAGATGCGGTGATTCAGAGGCGGGGAATCAGAGCTGGCGAATCAGAGGCGGGGAATCAGAGGTGGGCAATCAGAGCCGGGGAATCAGATATGGGGAATCAGAGGCGGGGAATCAGAGGCGGGGAAACAGAGGCGGGGAATCAGATATGGGGAATCAGAGGCAGGGATTCAGAGCTGGGGAATCAGAGGCGGGGAATCAGAGGCAGGGATTCAGAGCTGGGGAATCAGAGGCGGGGAATCAGAGGCAGGGATTCAGAGCTGGGGAATCAGAGGCGGGGAATCAGAGTTGTGGAATCAGAGGCAGGGAATCAGATATGGGGAATCAGAGGCGGGGAATCAGAGGCGGAGAAACAGAGGCGGGGAATCAGATATGGGGAATCAGAGGTGGGGAATCAGGGGCAGGGAATCAGTGGCAGGGAATCAGAGGCGTGGAATCTGAGGCGGGGAATCAGAGGCAGGGAATCAGACACGGGGAATCAGAGGCGGGGAATCAGAGATGGCGAATCAGAGGCGGGGAATCAGAGGCAGGGAATCGGACGCCGGGAATCAGAGGCGGGGAATCAGAGCTGGGGAATCAGAGGCGGGGAATCAGAGTTGGGGAATCAGAGGCGGGGAATCAGATATGGGGAAATAGAGGCGGGGAATCAGATATGGGGAATCAGAGGTGTGAAATCAGAGGTTGGGAATCAGAGGCAGGGAATCAGAGGCGGGGATACAGAGGCGGGGAATCAGATATGGGGAATCAGAGGTGGCGAATCAAAGGCGGTGAAACAGAGATGGGGAATCAGGGCAGGGAATCAGAGGCAGGGAATCAGAGCTGGGGAAACAGAGGCGGGGAATCAGATATGGGGAATCAGAGGTGGGGAATCAGGTGCGGGGAATCAGTGGCAGGGAATCAGAGCTGGGGAATCAGAGGTGGGGAATCAGAGCTGGGGAAACAGAGGCGGGGAATCAGATATGGGGAATCAGAGGTGGGGAATCAGGGGCGGGGAATCAGTGGCAGGGAATCAGAGGCCGGGAATAAAAGGCGGGGAATCAGAGCTGGGGAATCAGAGGCGGGGAATCAGAGTTGGGGAATCAGAGGAGGGGAATCAGATATGGGGAAACAGAGGCCGGGAATCAGAGGCAGGGAAACAGAGGCGGGGAATCAGATATGGGGAATTAGAGGTGGGGAATTAGAGGTTGCGTATCAGAGACGGGGTATCAGAGGCGGGGAATCAGAGGCAGGGAATCGGATGTGCGGAATCAGAGATGGGGAATCAGAGGTGGGGATTCAGAGGTGGTGAATCAGAGAAGGGGAATCAGAGGCTGTGAATCAGAGGCAGGGAATCAGACGCAGTGAATCAGAGGCGGGGAATCATAGCTTGCGAATTAGAGGAGGGGAATCAGAGTTGGGGAATCAGAGGCGGGGAATCAGATATGGGGAAACAGAGGCGGGGAATCAGAGGCGGGGAAACAGAGGCGGGGAATCAGATATGGGGAATCAGAGGTGGGGAATCAGAGGCAGGGAATCAGATGTGCGGAATCAGAGATGGGGAATCAGAGGCAGGGAATCAGAATCAGAAGCAGGGAATCAGTGGCAGGGAATCAGAGGCCGGGAATAAAAGGCGGGGAATCAGAGGCAGGGAATCGGATGTGCGGAATCAGAGATGGGGAATCAGAGGTGGGGATTCAGAGGTGGTGAATCAGAGAAGGGGAATCAGAGGCTGGGAATCAGAGGCAGGGAATCAGATGCAGGGAATCAGAGGCGGGGAATCATAGCTGGCGAATTAGAGGAGGGGAATCAGAGTTGGGGAATCAGAGGCGGGGAATCAGATATGGGGAAACAGAGGCGGGGAATCAGAGGTGGGGAAACAGAGGCGGGGAATCAGAGATGGGGAATCAGAGGTGGGGAATCAGGGGCAGGGAATCAGTGGCAGGGAATCAGACGCGGGGATTCAGAGGCGGGGAATCAGAGGCGGGGAAACAGATGCGGGGAATCAGAGGCAGGGAATCGGATGTGCGGAATCAGAGATGGGGAATCAGAGGTGGGGATTCAGAGGTGGTGAATCAGAGAAGGGGAATCAGAGGCTGGGAATCAGAGGCAGGGAATCAGACGCAGGGAATAAGAGGCGGGGAATCATAGCTGGCGAATTAGAGGAGGGGAATCAGAGTTGGGGAATCAGAGGCGGGGAATCATATATGGGGAATCAGAGGTGGGGAATCAGGGGCAGGGAATCAGTGGCAGGGAATCAGAGGCGGGGAATCATAGCTGGCGAATTAGAGGAAGGGAATCAGAGTTGGGGAAACAGAGGCGGGGAATCAGATATGGGGAATCAGAGGTGGGGAATCAGGGGCAGGGAATCAGTGGCAGGGAATCAGACGCGGGGAATCAGAGGCGGGGAATCAGAGGCAGGGAATCAGACACGGGGAATCAGAGGCGGGGAATCAGAGATGGGGAATCAGAGGCGGGGAATCAGAGGCAGGGAATCAGTGGCCGGGAATCAGATGCTGGGAATAAGAGGCCGGGAATCAGAGGTGGGGAAACAGAAGCGGGGAATCAGATATGGGGAATCAGAGGTGGGGAATCAGGGGCGGGGAATCAGTGGCAGGGAATCAGAGGCCGGGAATAAAAGACGGGGAATCAAAGCTGGGGAATCAGAGGCGGGGAATCAGAGTTCGGGAATCAGAGGAGGGGAATCAGATATGGGGAAACAGAGGCCGGGAATCAGAGGCAGGGAAACAGAGGCGGGGAATCAGATATGGGGAATCAGAGGTGGGGAATTAGAGGTTGTGAATCAGAGGCGGGGAATCAGAGGCGGGGAATCAGAGGCAGGGAATCGGATGTGCGGAATCAGAGATGGGGAATCAGAGGTGGGGATTCAGAGGTGGTGAATCAGAGAAGGGGAATCAGAGGCTGGGAATCAGAGGCATGGAATCAGACGCAGGGAATCAGAGGCGGGGAATCATAGCTGGCGAATTAGAGGAGGGGAATCAGAGTTGGGGAATCAGAGGCGGGGAATCAGATATGGGGAAACTGAGGCGGGGAATCAGAGGCGGGGAAACAGAGGCGGGGAATCAGATATGGGGAATCAGAGGTGGGGAATCAGAGGCAGGGAATCAGATGTGCGGAATCAGAGATGGGGAATCAGAGGCAGGGAATCAGAATCAGAAGCAGGGAATCAGAGGCCTGGAATCAGAGGCGGGGAATCAGAGGCAGGGAATCAGATGCGGGGAATCAGAGGCGGGGAATCAGAGCTGGGGAATCAGAGGCAGGGTATTAGAGTTGGGGAATCAGAGGCGGGGAATCAGATATGGGGAAACAGAGGTGGGGAATCAGAGGCGGGGAAACAGAGGCAGGGAATCAGATATGGGGAATCAGAGGCGGGGAATCAGAGGTGGGGAATCATAGGCAGGGAATCGGATGTGCGGAATCAGAGATGGGTTGTCAGAGGTGGGGAATCAGAGGTGGTGAGTCAGAGATGGGGAATCAGAGGCGGGGAATCAGAGGCAGGGAATCAGAAACGGGGAATCAGAGGCGGGCAATCATAACTGGCGAATCAGAGGAGGGGAATCAGTGGTGGGGAATCAGAGGCGGGGAATCAGATATGGTGAATCAGAGGTGGGGAATCAGAGGCGGGGAAACAGAGGCCGGGAATCAGATATGTTGTATCAGAGGTGGGGAATCAGAGGCGGGAAATCAGAGCTGGGGAATCAGAGGCGGGGAAATCAGAGTTGGGGAATCAGAGTCCGGGAATCAGAGTTGGGGAATCAGAGTCCGGGAATCAGAGATGGGGAATCAGAGGCGGGGAATCAAATATGGGGAATAAGAGGCGGGGAATCAGAGGCGGGGAAACAGAGGCGGTGAATCAGATATGGGCAATCAGAGGTGGCGAATCAGAGGTAGAGAATCAGAGATGGGGAAGCAGAGATGGGGAATCAGAGGCGGGAAATCAGAGCTGGGGAATCAGAGGCGGGGAATCAGAGTTGGGGAATCAGAGTCCGGGAATCAGAGATGGGGAATCAGAGGCGGGGAATCAAATATGGGGAATCAGAGGCGGGGAATCAGAGGCGGGGAAACAGAGGCGGTGAATCAGATATGGGGAATCAGAGGTGGCGAATCAGAGGTTGAGAATCAGAGATGGGGAAGCAGAGGTGGGGAATCAGATGTGATGAATTAGAGATGGGGAATCAGAGGCGGGGTATCAGAGGCGGCCAATCAGAGGCGGGGAATCAGAGGCGTGGAATCAGATATGGGAAATCAGAGGTGGGGAATCAGAGGCGGGGAAACAGAGGCGGGGAATCAGATATGGGGTATCAGAGGTGGGGAATCAGGGGCGGGGAATCAGTGGCAGGGAATCAGAGGAGGGGATTCAGAGGCGGGGAATCAGAGGCAGGGAATCAGACACTGGGAATCAGAGGCGGTGAATCAGGGATGGGGAATGAGAGGCCGGGAAACAGAGGTGGGGAATCAGAGACCGGGAATCAGAGATGGGGAATCAGAGGTGGGGAATCAGATATGGGGAATCAGAGGCGGGGAATCAGAAGCGGGGAAACAGAGGCGGTGAATCAGATATTCGGAATCAGAGGTTGCAAATCAGAGGTAGAGAATCAGAGATGGGGAAGCAGAGGTGGGGAATCAGATGTGATGAATTAGAGATGGGGAATCAGAGGCGGGGTATCAGAGGTGCCAATCAGAGGCGGTGAAACAGAGGCGGTGAATCAGATATGGGGAAACAGAGGCGGGGAATCAGAGGCAGGGAAACAGAGGCGGGGAATAAGATATGGGGATTCAGAGGTGGGGAATAACAGGTTGCGAATGAGAGGCAGGGAATCAGAGGCGGGGAATCAGAGGCGGGGAATCAGAGGCAGGGAATCGGATGTGCAGAATCAGAGATGGGGAATCAGAGGTGGGGAATCAGAGGTGGTGAATCAGAGATGGGGAATCAAAGGCGTGGAATCAGAGGCAGGGTCAGACACGGGAAATCAGAGGCGGGGAATCAGATGCGGGGAACCAGAGGAGGGGAATCATAGCTGGCGAATCAGAGGCGGGGAATCAGAGGTGGGGAATCATTGGCGGGGAATCAGATATGGGGAATCAGAGGTGGGGAATCAGAGGCAGGGAAACAGAGGCGGGGAATCAGATATGTTGGATCAGAGGTGGGGAATCAGAGGCGGGGAATCAGAGCTGGGGAATCAGAGGCGGGGAATCAGAGTTGGGGAATCAGAGGCAGGGAATCAGATATGGGGAATCAGAGGTGGGGAATCAGAGGCGGGGAAACAGAGGCGGGGAATCAGATATGGGGTATAAGAGGTGGGGAATCAGGGGCGAGGAATCAGTGGCAGGGAATCAGAGGAGGGGATTCAGAGGCGGGGAATCAGAGGCAGGGAATCAGACACTGGGAGTCAGAGGCGGTGAATCAGGGTTTGGGAATCAGAGGCCGGGAAACAGAGGTGGGGAATCAGAGACCGGGAATCAGAGATGGGGAATCAGAGGCGGGGAATCAGATATGGGGAATCAGAGGCGGGGAATCAGAGGCAGGGAAACAGAGGCGGTGAGTCAGAGATGGGGAATCAGAGGCGGGGAATCAGAGGCAGGGAATCAGAAACGGGGAATCAGAGGCGGGCAATCATAACTGGCGAATCAGAGGAGGGGAATCAGTGGTGGGGAATCAGAGGCGGGGAATCAGATATGGTGAATCAGAGGTGGGGAATCAGAGGCGGGGAAACAGAGGCCGGGAATCAGATATGTTGTATCAGAGGTGGGGAATCAGAGGCGGGAAATCAGAGCTGGGGAATCAGAGGCGGGGAAATCAGAGTTGGGGAATCAGAGTCCGGGAATCAGAGATGGAAAATCAGAGGAGGGGAATCAAATATGGGGAATCAGAGGCGGGGAATCAGAGTTGGGGAATCAGAGTCCGGGAATCAGAGATGGGGAATCAGAGGCGGGGAATCAAATATGGTGAATCAGAGGCGGGGAATCAGAGTTGGGGAATCAGAGTCCGGGAATCAGAGGAGGGGAATCATAGCTGGCGAATCAGAGGCGGGGAATCAGAGGTGGGGAATCATAGGCGGGGAATCAGATATGGGGAATCAGAGGTGGGGAATCAGAGGCGGGGAAACAGAGGCGGGGAATCAGAAATGTTGGATCAGAGGTGGGGAATCAGAGGCAGGGAATCAGAGCTGGGGAATCAGAGGCGGGGAATCAGAGTTGGGGAATCAGAGGCAGGGAATCAGATATGGGGAATCAGAGGTGGGGAATCAGAGGCGGGGAAACAGAGGCGGGGAATCAGATATAGGGTATCAGAGGTGGGGAATCAGGGGCGGGGAATCAGTGGCAGGGAATCAGAGGAGGGGATTCAGAGGCGGGGAATCAGAGGCAGGGAATCAGACACTGGTAGTCAGAGGCGGTGAATCAGGGATTGGGAATCAGACGCCGGGAAACAGAGGTGGGGAATCAGAGACCGGGAATCAGAGATGGGGAATCAGAGGCGGGGAATCAGATATGGGGAATCAGAGGCGGGGAATCAGAGGCAGGGAAACAGAGGCGGTGAATCAGATATTGGGAATCAGAGGTGGCGAATCAGAGGTAGAGAATCGGAGATGGGGAAGCAGAGGTGGGGAATCAGATGTGATGAATTAGAGATGGGGAATCAGAGGCGGGGTATCAGAGGTGCCAATCAGAGGCGGGGAAACAGAGGCGGGGAATCAGATATGGGGAATCAGAGGTGGGGAATAAGAGGTTGCGAATCAGAGGCAGGGAATCAGAGGCGGGGAATCAGAGGCGGGGAATCAGAGGCAGGGAATCGGATGTGCGGAATCAGAGATGGGGTATCAGAGGTGGGGAATCAGAGGTGGTGAGTCAGACATGGGGAATCAGAGGCGGGGAATCAGAGGCAGGGAATCAGAAACGGGGAATCAGAGGCGGGCAATCATAACTGGCGAATCAGAGGAGGGGAATCAGTGGTGGGGAATCAGAGGCGGGGAATCAGATATGGTGAATCAGAGGTGGGGAATCAGAGGCGGGGAAACAGAGGCCGGGAATCAGATATGTTGTATCACAGGTGGGGAATCAGAGGCGGGAAATCAGAGCTGGGGATTCAGAGGCGGGGAAATCAGAGTTGGGGAATCAGAGTCCGGGAATCAGAGATGGGAAATCAGAGGAGGGGAATCAAATATGGGGAATCAGAGGCGGGGAATCAGAGTTGGGGAATGAGTCCGGGAATCAGAGATGGGGAATCAGAGGCGGGGAATCAAATATGGGGAATCAGAGGCCGGGAATCAGATGCGGGGAAACAGAGGCGGTGAATCAGATATGGGCAATCAGAGGTGGCGAATCAGAGGTAGAGAATCAGAGATGGGGAAGCAGAGGTGGGGAATCAGATGTGATGAATTAGAGATGGGGAATCAGAGGCGGGGTATCAGAGGCGGGGAATCAGAGTTGGGGAATCAGAAAAGGGGAATCAGATATGGGGAAACAGAGGCCGGGAATCAGAGGCAGGGAAACAGAGGCGGGGAATCAGATATGGGGAATCAGAGGTAGGGAATTAGAGGTTGCGAATCAGAGGCAGGGAATCAGAGGCGGGGAATCAGAGGCGGGGAATCAGAGGCAGGGAATCGGATGAGCGGAATCAGAGGTGGGGAATCAGAGGTGGAGAATCAGAGAAGGGGAATCAGAGGCGGGGAATCAGATGCAGGGAATCAGATGCAGGGAATCAGAGGCGGGGAATCATAGCTGGCGAATCAGAGGAGGGGAATCAGAGTTGGGGAATCAGAAGCGGGGAATCAGATAATGGGAAACAGAGGCGGGGAATCAGAGGCGGGGAAACAGAGGCGGGGAATCAGATATGGGGATTCAGAGGTGGGGAATCAGAGGTTGGGAATCAGTGGCAGGGAATCAGAGGCGGGGAATCAGAGGCAGGGAATCAGATGCGGGGAATCAGAGGCAGGGAATCAGAGCTGGGGAATCAGAGGCGGGGAATCAGAGTTGGGGAATCAGAGGCGTGGAATTAGATATGGCGAAACAGAGGAGGGGAATCAGAGGCGGGGAAACAGAGGCAGGGAATCAGATATGGGGAATCAGAGGCGGGGAATCAGAGGTGGGGAATCATAGGCAGGGAATTGGATGTGCGGAATCAGAGATGGGTTGTCAGAGGTGGGGAATCAGAGGTGGTGAGTCAGAGATGGGGAATCAGAGGCGGGGAATCAGAGGCAGGGAATCAGAAACGGGGAATCAGAGGCGGGCAATCATAACTGGCGAATCAGAGGAGGGGAAATCAGAGTTGGGGTATCAGAGTCCGGGAATCAGAGATGGGAAATCAGAGGAGGGGAATCAAATATGGGGAATCAGAGGCGGGGAATCAGAGTTGGGGAATCAGAGTCCGGGAATCAGAGATGGGGAATCAGAGGCGGGGAATCAAATATGGGGAATAAGAGGCGGGGAATCAGAGGCGGGGAAACAGAGGCGGTGAATCAGATATGGGCAATCAGAGGTGGCGAATCAGAGGTAGAGAATCAGAGATGGGGAAGCAGAGATGGGGAATCAGAGGCGGGAAATCAGAGCTGGGGAATCAGAGGCGGGGAATCAGAGTTGGGGAATCAGAGTCCGGGAATCAGAGATGGGGAATCAGAGGCGGGGAATCAAATATGGGGAATCAGAGGAGGGGAATCAGAGGCGGGGAAACAGAGGCGGTGAATCAGATATGGGGAATCAGAGGTGGCGAATCAGAGGTTGAGAATCAGAGATGTGGAAGCAGAGGTGGGGAATCAGATGTGATGAATTAGAGATGGGGAATCAGAGGCGGGGTATCAGAGGCGGCCAATCAGAGGCGGGGAATCAGAGGCGTGGAATCAGATATGGGAAATCAGAGGTGGGGAATCAGAGGCGGGGAAACAGAGGCGGGGAATCAGATATGGGGTATCAGAGGTGGGGAATCAGGGGCGAGGAATCAGTGGCAGGGAATCAGAGGAGGGGATTCAGAGGCGGGGAATCAGAGGCAGGGAATCAGACACTGGGAATCAGAGGCGGTGAATCAGGGATGGGGAATGAGAGGCCGGGAAACAGAGGTGGGGTATCAGAGACCGGGAATCAGAGATGGGGAATCAGAGGCGGGGAATCAGATATGGGGAATCAGAGGCGGGGAATCAGAAGCGGGGAAACAGAGGCGGTGAATCAGATATTCGGAATCAGAGGTTGCGAATCAGAGGTAGAGAATCAGAGATGGGGAAGCAGAGGTGGGGAATCAGAGGTGGTGAATCAGAGATGGGGAATCAAAGGCGTGGAATCAGAGGCAGGGTCAGACACGGGGAATCAGAGGCGGGGAATCAGATGCGGGGAACCAGAGGAGGGGAATCATAGCTGGCGAATCAGAGGCGGGGAATCAGAGGTGGGGAATCATAGGCGGGGAATCAGATATGGGGAATCAGAGGTGGGGAATCAGAGGCGGGGAAACAGAGGCGGGGAATCAGATATGTTGGATCAGAGGTGGGGAATCAGAGGCGGGGAATCAGAGCTGGGGAATCAGAGGCGGGGAATCAGAGTTGGGGAATCAGAGGCAGGGAATCAGATATGGGGAATCAGAGGTGGGGAATCAGAGGCGGGGAAACAGAGGCGGGGAATCAGATATGGGGTATCAGAGGTGGGGAATCAGGGGCGGGGAATCAGTGGCAGGGAATCAGAGGAGGGGATTCAGAGGCGGGGAATCAGAGGCAGGGAATCAGACACTGGGAGTCAGAGGCGGTGAATCAGGGATTGGGAATCAGAGGCCGGGAAACAGAGGTGGGGAATCAGAGACCGGGAATCAGAGATGGGGAATCAGAGGCGGGGAATCAGATATGGGGAATCAGAGGCGGGGAATCAGAGGCAGGGAAACAGAGGTGGTGAGTCAGAGATGGGGAATCAGAGGCGGGGAATCAGAGGCAGGGAATCAGAAACGGGGAATCAGAGGCGGGCAATCATAACTGGCGAATCAGAGGAGGTGAATCAGTGGTGGGGAATCAGAGGGGGGAATCAGATATTGTGAATCAGAGGTGGGGAATCAGAGGCGGGGAAACAGAGGCCGGGAATCAGATATTTTGTATCAGAGGTGGGGAATCAGAGGCGGGAAATCAGAGCTGGGGAATCAGAGGCGGGGAAATCAGAGTTGGGGAATCAGAGTCCGGGAATCAGAGATGGGAAATCAGAGGAGGGGAATCAAATATGGGGAATCAGAGGCGGGGAATCAGAGTTGGGGAATCAGAGTCCGGGAATCAGAGATGGGGAATCAGAGGCGGGGAATCAAATATGGGGAATCAGAGACGGGGAATCAGAGTTGGGGAATCAGAGTCCGGGAATCAGAGGAGGGGAATCATAGCTGGCGAATCAGAGGCGGGGAATCAGAGGTGGGGAATCATAGGCGGGGAATCAGATATGGGGAATCAGAGGTGGGGAATCAGAGGCGGGGAAACAGAGGCGGGGAATCAGATATGTTGGATCAGATGTGGGGAATCAGAGGCAGGGAATCAGAGCTGGGGAAACAGAGGCCGGGAATCAGAGGCAGGGAATCAGAGGCAGGGAATCAGATATGGGGAATCAGAGGTGGGGAATTAGAGGTTGCGAATCAGAGGCAGGGAATCAGAGGCGGGGAATCAGAGGCGGGGAATCAGAGGCAGGGAATCGGATGAGCGGAATCAGAGGTGGGGAATCAGAGGTGGAGAATCAGAGAAGGGGAGTCAGAGGCGGGGAATCAGATGCAGGGAATCAGATGCAGGGAATCAGAGGCGGGGAATCATAGCTGGCGAATCAGAGGAGGGGAATCAGAGTTGGGGAATCAGAAGCGGGGAATCAGATATGGGGAAACAGAGGCGGGGAATCAGAGGCGGGGAAACAGAGGCGGGGAATCAGATATGGGGATTCAGAGGTGGGGAATCAGAGGTTGGGAATCTGTGGCAGGGAATCAGAGGCGGGGAATCAGAGGCAGGGAATCAGATGCGGGGAATCAGAGGCAGGGAATCAGAGCTGGGGAATCAGAGGCGGGGAATCAGAGTTGGGGAATCAGAGGCGTGGAATTAGATATGGCGAAACAGAGGAGGGGAATCAGAGGCGGGGAAACAGAGGCAGGGAATCAGATATGGGGAATCAGAGGCGGGGAATCAGAGGTGGGGAATCATAGGCAGGGAATTGGATGTGCGGAATCAGAGATGGGTTGTCAGAGGTGGGGAATCAGAGGTGGTGAGTCAGAGATGGGGAATCAGAGGCGGGGAATCAGAGGCAGGGAATCAGAAACGGGGAATCAGAGGCGGGCAATCATAACTGGCGAATCAGAGGAGGGGAATCAGTGGTGGGGAATCAGAGGCGGGGAATCAGATATGGTGAATCAGAGGTGGGGAATCAGAGGCGGGGAAACAGAGGCCGGGAATCAGATATGTTGTATCAGAGGTGGGGAATCAGAGGCGGGAAATCAGAGCTGGGGAATCAGAGGCGGGGAAATCAGAGTTGGGGAATCAGAGTCCGGGAATCAGAGATGGGAAATCAGAGGAGGGGAATCAAATATGGGGAATCAGAGGCGGGGAATCAGAGTTGGGGAATCAGAGTCCGGGAATCAGAGATGGGGAATCAGAGGCGGGGAATCAAATATGGGGAATAAGAGGCGGGGAATCAGAGGCGGGGAAACAGAGGCGGTGAATCAGATATGGGCAATCAGAGGTGGCGAATCAGAGGTAGAGAATCAGAGATGGGGAAGCAGAGATGGGGAATCAGAGGCGGGAAATCAGAGCTGGGGAATCAGAGGCGGGGAATCAGAGTTGGGGAATCAGAGTCCGGGAATCAGAGATGGGGAATCAGAGGCGGGGAATCAAATATGGGGAATCAGAGGCGGGGAATCAGAGGCGGGGAAACAGAGGCGGTGAATCAGATATGGGGAATCAGAGGTGGCGAATCAGAGGTTGAGAATCAGAGATGGGGAAGCAGAGGTGGGGAATCAGATGTGATGAATTAGAGATGGGGAATCAGAGGCGGGGTATCAGAGGCGGCCAATCAGAGGCGGGGAATCAGAGGCGTGGAATCAGATATGGGAAATCAGAGGTGGGGAATCAGAGGCGGGGAAACAGAGGCGGGGAATCAGATATGGGTTATCAGAGGTGGGGAATCAGGGGCAAGGAATCAGTGGCAGGGAATCAGAGGAGGGGATTCAGAGGCGGGGAATCAGAGGCAGGGAATCAGACACTGGGAATCAGAGGCGGTGAATCAGGGATGGGGAATGAGAGGCCGGGAAACAGAGGTGGGGAATCAGAGTCCGGGAATCAGAGATGGGGAATCAGAGGCGGGGAATCAGATATGGGGAATCAGAGGCGGGGAATCAGAAGCGGGGAAACAGAGGCGGTGAATCAGATATTCGGAATCAGAGGTTGCGAATCAGAGGTAGAGAATCAGAGATGGGGAAGCAGAGGTGGGGAATCAGATGTGATGAATTAGAGATGGGGAATCAGAGGCGGGGTATCAGAGGTGCCAATCAGAGGCGGTGAAACAGAGGCGGGGAATCAGATATGGGGAAACAGAGGCGGGGAATCAGAGGCAGGGAAACAGAGGCGGGGAATCAGATATGGGGATTCAGAGGTGGGGAATAACAGGTTGCGAATCAGAGGCAGGGAATCAGAGGCGGGGAATCAGAGGCGGTGAATCAGAGGCAGGGAATCGGATGTGCAGAATCAGAGATGGGGAATCAGAGGTGGGGAATCAGAGGTGGTGAATCAGAGATGGGGAATCAAAGGCGTGGAATGAGAGGCAGGGTCAGACACGGGGAATCAGAGGCGGGGAATCAGATGCGGGGAACCAGAGGAGGGGAATCATAGCTGGCGAATCAGAGGCGGGGAATCAGAGGTGGGGAATCATAGGCGGGGAATCAGATATGGGGAATCAGAGGTGGGGAATCAGAGGCGGGGAAACAGAGGCGGGGAATCAGATATGTTGGATCAGAGGTGGGGAATCAGAGGCGGGGAATCAGAGCTGGGGAATCAGAGGCGGGGAATCAGAGTTGGGGAATCAGAGGCAGGGAATCAGATATGGGGAATCAGAGGTGGGGAATCAGAGGCGGGGAAACAGAGGCGGGGAATCAGATATGGGGTATCAGAGGTGGGGAATCAGGGGCGGGGAATCAGTGGCAGGGAATCAGAGGAGGGGATTCAGAGGCGGGGAATCAGAGGCAGGGAATCAGACACTGGGAGTCAGAGGCGGTGAATCAGGGATTGGGAATCAGAGGCCGGGAAACAGAGGTGGGGAATCAGAGACCGGGAATCAGAGATGGGGAATCAGAGGCGGGGAATCAGATATGGGGAATCAGAGGCGGGGAATCAGAGGCAGGGAAACAGAGGTGGTGAGTCAGAGATGGGGAATCAGAGGCGGGGAATCAGAGGCAGGGAATCAGAAACGGGGAATCAGAGGCGGGCAATCATAACTGGCGAATCAGAGGAGGGGAATCAGTGGTGGGGAATCAGAGGCGGGGAATCAGATATGGTGAATCAGAGGTGGGGAATCAGAGGCGGGGAAACAGAGGCCGGGAATCAGAGGCGGGGAAATCAGAGTTGGGGAATCAGAGTCCGGGAATCAGAGATGGGAAATCAGAGGAGGGGAATCAAATATGGGGAATCAGAGGCGGGGAATCAGAGTTGGGGAATCAGAGTCCGGGAATCAGAGATGGGGAATCAGAGGCGGGGAATCAAATATGGGGAATCAGAGACGGGGAATCAGAGTTGGGGAATCAGAGTCCGGGAATCAGAGGAGGGGAATCATAGCTGGCGAATCAGAGGCGGGGAATCAGAGGTGGGGAATCATAGGCGGGGAATCAGATATGGGGAATCAGAGGTGGGGAATCAGAGGCGGGGAAACAGAGGCGGGGAATCAGATATGTTGGATCAGAGGTGGGGAATCAGAGGCAGGGAATCAGAGCTGGGGAATCAGAGGCGGGGAATCAGAGTTGGGGAATCAGAGGCAGGGAATCAGATATGGGGAATCAGAGGTGGGGAATCCGAGGCGGGGAAACAGAGGCGGGGAATCAGATATAGGGTATCAGAGATGGGGAATCAGGGGCGGGGAATCAGTGGCAGGGAATCAGAGGAGGGGATTCAGAGGCAGGGAATCAGAGGCAGGGAATCAGACACTGGGAGTCAGAGGCGGTGAATCAGGGATTGGGAATCAGACGCCGGGAAACAGAGGTGGGGAATCAGAGACCGGGAATCAGAGATGGGGAATCAGAGGCGGGGAATCAGATATGGGGAATCAGAGGCGGGGAATCAGAGGCAGGGAAACAGAGGCGGTGAATCAGATATTGGGAATCAGAGGTGGCGAATCAGAGGTAGAGAATCGGAGATGGGGAAGCAGAGGTGGGGAATCAGATGTGATGAATTAGAGATGGGGAATCAGAGGCGGGGTATCAGAGGTGCCAATCAGAGGCTGGGAAACAGAGGCGGGGAATCAGATATGGGGAACCAGAGGTGGGGAATAAGAGGTTGCGAATCAGAGGCAGGGAATCAGAGGCGGGGAATCAGAGGCGGGGAATCAGAGGCAGGGAATCGGATGTGCGGAATCAGAGATGGGGTATCAGAGGTGGGGAATCAGAGGTGGTGAGTCAGACATGGGGAATCAGAGGCGGAGAATCAGAGGCAGGGAATCAGAAACGGGGAATCAGAGGCGGGCAATCATAACTGGCGAATCAGAGGAGGGGAATCAGTGGTGGGGAATCAGAGGCGGGGAATCAGATATGGTGAATCAGAGGTGGGGAATCAGAGGCGGGGAAACAGAGGCCGGGAATCAGATATGTTGTATCACAGGTGGGGAATCAGAGGCGGGAAATCAGAGCTGGGGATTCAGAGGCGGGGAAATCAGAGTTGGGGAATCAGAGTCCGGGAATCAGAGATGGGAAATCAGAGGAGGGGAATCAAATATGGGGAATCAGAGGCGGGGAATCAGAGTTGGGGAATGAGTCCGGGAATCAGAGATGGGGAATCAGAGGCGGGGAATCAAATATGGGGAATCAGAGGCGGGGAATCAGATGCGGGGAAACAGAGGCGGTGAATCAGATATGGGCAATCAGAGGTGGCGAATCAGAGGTAGAGAATCAGAGATGGGGAAGCAGAGGTGGGGAATCAGATGTGATGAATTAGAGATGGGGAATCAGAGGCGGGGTAACAGAGGCGGGGAATCAGAGTTGGGGAATCAGAAAAGGGGAATCAGATATGGGGAAACAGAGGCCGGGAATCAGAGGCAGGGAAACAGAGGCGGGGAATCAGATATGGGGAATCAGAGGTAGGGAATTAGAGGTTGCGAATCAGAGGCAGGGAATCAGAGGCGCGGAATCAGAGGCGGGGAATCAGAGGCAGGGAATCGGATGAGCGGAATCAGAGGTGGGGAATCAGAGGTGGAGAATCAGAGAAGGGGAATCAGAGGCGGGGAATCAGATGCAGGGAATGAGATGCAGGGAATCAGAGGCAGGGAATCATAGCTGGCGAATCAGAGGAGGGGAATCAGAGTTGGGGAATCAGAAGCGGGGAATCAGATATGGGGATTCAGAGGTGGGGAATCAGAGGTTGGGAATCAGAGGCAGGGAATCAGAGGCGGGGAATCAGAGGCAGGGAATCAGATGCGGGGAATCAGAGGCAGGGAATCAGAGCTGGGGAATCAGAGGCGGGGAATCAGAGTTGGGGAATCAGAGGCGTGGAATTAGATATGGCGAAACAGAGGAGGGGAATCAGAGACGGGGAAACAGAGGCGGGGAATCAGATATGGGGAATCAGCGGTGGCGAATTAAAGGCGGTGTATCAGAGATGGGGAATCAGGGCAGGGAATCAGAGGCAGGGAATCAAACACGGGGAATCAGAGGCGGGGAATCAGAGCTGGGGAATCAGAGGCGGGGATTCAGAGTTGGGGAATCAGAGGCGGGGAAACAGAGGCGCGGAATCAGATATGGGGAATCAGAGGTGGGGAATTAGAGGTTGGGAATCAGAAGCAGGGAATCAGAGGCGGGGAATCAGAGGCGGGGAATCAGAGGCAGGGAATCCGATGTGCGGAATCGGAGATGGGGAATCAGAGGCAGGGAATCAGAGGCGGGGAATCAGAGGCGGAGAATCAGAGGCCGGGAATCAGATATGGGGAAACAGAGGCGGGGAATCAGAGGCGGGGAAACAGAGGCGGGGAATCTGATATGGGGAATCAGAGGTGGGGAATCAGAGGTTGGGAATCAGAGGCAGGGAATCAGAGGCTGGGAATCAGATGCGGGGAATCAGAGGCGCGGAATCAGAGCTGGGGAATCAGAGGTGGGGAATCAGTGTTGGGGAATCAGAGTCGGGGACTTAGATATGGGGAAACAGATGCGGGGAATCAGAGGCGGGGAAACAGACGCGGGGAATCAGAGGCGGGGATTCAGAGCTGGGGAATCAGAGGCAGGGAATCAGAGTTGGGGAATCAGAGGCGGGGATTCAGATATGGGGTATCAGAGGCGGGGAATCAGAGGCGGGGAAACAGAGGCAGGGAATCAGATATGGGGAATCAGAGGTGGGGTATCAGGGGCAGGGAATCAGTGGCAGGGAATCAGAGGCGGGGAATCGGAGGCGGGGAATCAGAGGCAGGGAATCAGACAAGGGGAATCAGATATGGGGAAACAGAGGCGGGGAATCAGAGGCGGGCAAACAGAGGCGGGGAATTAGATATGGGGAATCAGAGGTGGGGAATCAGAGGTGGTGAATCAGAGATGGGGAATCACAGGCGGGGAATCAGAGGCAGGGAATAGAACGCGGGGAATCAGAGGCGGGGAATCAGAGCTGGGGAATCAGAGGCGGGGAATCATAGTTGGGAATCAGAGGCGGGGAATCAGATATGGGGAAACAGAGGCGGGGAATCAAAGGCGGGGAAACAGAGGCGGGGAGTGAGATATGGGGAATCGGATGCGGGGAATCAGAGGCGGGGAATCAGAGCTGGGGAATCAGAGGCGGGGTATCAGAGTTGGGGCATCTGAGGTGGGGAATTAGATATGGGGAAACAGAGGCGGGGAATCAGAGGCGGGGAAACAGAGGCGGGGAATCAGATATGGGGAATCAGAGGTGGGAAATCAGAGGCAGGGAATCAGATGTGCGAAATCAGAGATGGGGAATCAGAGGCAGGGAATCAGAATCAGAAGCGGGGAATCAGAGGCCGGGAATCAGAGGCCGGGATTCAGATGCCGGGAATAAGAGGCCGGGAATCAGAGGTGGGGAATCAGAGTCCGGGAATCAGAGATGGGGATTCAGAGGCGGGGAATGATATATGGGGAATCAGAGGCGGGGAATCAGAGGCGGGGTAACAGAGGTGGGGAATCAGATATGGGGAATCAGAGGTGGCGAATCAAAGGCGGTGAATCAGAGATGGGGAATCAGAGGCGGGGAATCAGAGGCAGGGAATCAAACACGGGGAATCAGAGGCGGGGAATCAGAGCTGGGCAATCAGAGGCGGGGAATCAGAGTTGGGGAATCAGAGGCGGGGAATCAGATATGGGGAAACAGGGGCGGGGAATCAGAGGCAGGGAAACAGAGGCGGGGAATCAGATATGGGGAATCAGGGGTGGGGAATCAGAGGTTGGGAATCAGAGGCAGGGAATCAGAGGCGTGGAAACACAGGCGGGGATTCAGATGTGGTGAATCAGAGATGGGGAATCAGAGGCAGGGAATCAGAATCAGAAGCGGGGTATCAGTGGCCGGGAATCAGAGGAAGGTAATCAGAGGCAGGGGATCAAACACGGGGAATCAGAGGCTGGGAATCAGAGCTGGGGAATCAGAGGTGGGGAATCAGAGCTGGGGAATCACAGGCGGGGAATCAGAGATGGGGAATCAGAGGCGGGGAATCAGAGGCAGGGAATCAGATGCGGGGAATCAGAGGCGGGGAATCAGATGTGGGGAATCAGAGGCAGTGAATCAGAGATGGGGAATCAGAGGCGGGGAATCAGAGGCAAGAAATCAGACGGGGATTCAGAAGCTGGGAATCAGACGGGGGGAATCAAAGGCGGGGAATCAGAGCTGGTGAATCAGAGGCAGGGAATCAGAGTTGGGTATTCAGAGGCGGGGAATCAGATATGGGGAAACAGAGGCGGGGAATGAGAGGCGGGCAAGCAGAGGCGGGGAATTAGATATGGGGAATCAGAGGTGGGGAATCAGAGGTGGTGAATCAGAGATGGGGAATCACAGGCGGGGAATCAGAGGCAGCGAATAGAACGCGGGGAATCAGAGGCAGGGAATCAGAGCTCGGGAATCAGAGGCGTGGAATCAGATATGGGGAAATAGAGGCGGGGAATCAGAGGCGGGGAAACAGAGGCGGGGAATCAGACATGGGGAATCGGATGCGGGGAATCAGAGGCGGGGAATCAGAGCTGGGGAATCAGAGGCGGGGAATCAGAGTTGGGGCATCAGAGGTGGGGAATTAGATATGGGGAAACAGAGGCGGGGAATCAGAGGCGGGGAAACAGAGGCGGGGAATCAGATATGGGGAATCAGAGGTGGGGAATCAGAGGCAGGGAATCAGATGTGCGGAATCAGAGATGGGGAATCAGAGGCTGGGAATCAGAATCAGAAGCGGGGAATCAGAGGCCGGGAATCAGAGGCCGGGAATCAGATGCTGGGAATAAGAGGCCGGGAATCAGAGGTGGGGAATCAGAGTCCGGGAATCAGAGATGGGGATTCAGAGGCGGGGAATGAGATATGGAGAATCAGAGGCGGGGAATCAGAGGCGGGGAAACAGAGGTGGGGAATCAGATATGGGGAATCAGAGGTGGCGAATCAAAGGCGGTGAATCAGAGATGGGGAATCAGAGGCGGGGAATCAAAGGCAGGGAATCAGATGCGGGGATTCAGAGGCGGGGTATCAGAGCTGGCGAATCAGAGGCGGGGAATCAGAGGTGGGCAATCAGAGCCGGGGAATCAGATATGGGGAATCAGATGCGGGGAATCAGAGGCGGGGAAACAGAGGCGGGGAATCAGAGCTGGGGAATCAGATGCGGGGATTCAGAGTTGGGGAATCAGAGGCGGGGAAACAGAGGCGGGGAATCAGATATGGGGAATCAGAGGTGGGGAATTAGAGGTTGGGAATCAGAAGCAGGGAATCAGAGGCGGGGAATCAGAGGCGGGGAATCAGAGGCAGGGAATCCGATGTGCGGAATCGGAGATGGGGAATCAGAGGCAGGGAATCAGAGGCGGGGAATCAGAGGCGGAGAATCAGAGGCCGGGAATCAGATATGGGGAAACAGAGGCGGGGAATCAGAGGCGGGGAAACAGAGGCGGGGAATCAGATATGGGGAATCAGAGGTGGGGAATCAGAGGTTGGGAATCAGAGGCAGGGAATCAGAGGCTGGGAATCAGATGCAGGGAATCAGATGCGGGGAATCAGAGGCGGGGAATCAGATCTGGGGAATCAGAGGTGGGGAATCAGAGTTGGGGAATCAGAGTCGGGGACTTAGATATGGGGAAACAGAGGCGGGGAATCAGAGGCGGGGAAACAGACGCGGGAATCAGAGGCGGGGATTCAGAGCTGGGGAATCAGAGGCGGGGAATCAGAGTTGGGGAATCAGAGGCGGGGATTCAGATATGGGGAATCAGAGGCGGGGAATCAGAGGCGGGGAAACAGAGGCAGGGAATCAGATATGGGGAATCAGAGGTGGGGTATCAGGGGCAGGGAGTCAGTGGCAGGGAATCAGAGGCGGGGAATCGGAGGCGGGGAATCAGAGGCAGGGAATCAGACACGGGGAATCAGATATGGGGAAACAGAGGCGGGGAATCAGAGGCGGGCAAACAGAGGCGGGGAATTAGATATGGGGAATCAGAGGTGGGGAATCAGAGGTGGTGAATCAGAGATGGGGAATCACAGGCGGGGAATCAGAGGCAGGGAATAGAACGCGGGGAATCAGAGGCGGGGAATCAGAGCTGGGGAATCAGAGGCGGGGAATCATAGTTGGGAATCAGAGGCGGGGAATCAGATATGGGGAAACAGAGGCGGGGATTCAAAGGCGGGGAAACAGAGGCGGGGAGTCAGATATGGGGAATCGGATGCGGGGAATCAGAGGCGGGGAATCAGAGCTGGGGAATCAGAGGCGGGGTATCAGAGTTGGGGCATCTGAGGTGGGGAATTAGATATGGGGAAACAGAGGCGGGGAATCAGAGGCGGGGAAACAGAGGCGGGGAATCAGATATGGGGAATCAGAGGTGGGGAATCAGAGGCAGGGAATCAGATGTGCGGAATCAGAGATGGGGAATCAGAGGCAGGGAATCAGAATCAGAAGCGGGGAATCAGAGGCCGGGAATCAGAGGCCGGGATTCAGATGCTGGGAATAAGAGGCCGGGAATCAGAGGTGGCGAAACAGAGTCCGGGAATCAGAGATGGGGATTCAGAGGCGGGGAATGATATATGGGGAATCAGAGGCGGGGAAACAGAGGCGGGGTAACAGAGGTGGGGAATCAGATATGGGGAATCAGAGGTGGCGAATCAAAGGCGGTGAATCAGAGATGGGGAATCAGAGGCAGGGAATCAGAGGCAGGGAATCAAACACGGGGAATCAGAGGCGGGGAATCAGAGCTGGGGAATCAGAGGCGGGGAATCAGAGTTGGGGAATCAGAGGCGGGGAATCAGATATGGGGAAACAGGGGCGGGGAATCAGAGGCAGGGAAACAGAGGCGGGGAATCAGATATGGGGAATCAGGGGTGGGGAATCAGAGGTTGGGAATCAGAGGCAGGGAATCAGAGGCGTGGAAACACAGGCGGGGATTCAGATGTGGTGAATCAGAGATGGGGAATCAGAGGCAGGGAATCAGAATCAGAAGCGGGGTATCAGTGGCCGGGAATCAGAGGAAGGTAATCAGAGGCAGGGGATCAAACACGGGGAATCAGAGGCTGGGAATCAGAGCTGGGGAATCAGAGGCAGGGAATCAGAGCTGGGGAATCAGAGGCGGGGAATCAGATATGGGGAAATAGAGGCGGGGAATCAGAGGCGGGGAAACAGAGGCGGGGAATCAGACATGGGGAATCGGATGCGGGGAATCAGAGGCGGGGAATCAGAGCTGGGGAATCAGAGGCGGGGAATCAGAGTTGGGGCATCAGAGGTGGGGAATTAGATATGGGGAAACAGAGGCGGGGAATCAGAGGCGGGGAAACAGAGGCGGGGAATCAGATATGGGGAATCAGAGGTGGGGAATCAGAGGCAGGGAATCAGATTTGCGGAATCAGAGATGGGGAATCAGAGGCAGGGAATCAGAATCAGAAGCGGGGAATCAGAGGCCGGGAATCAGAGGCCGGGAATCAGATGCTGGGAATAAGAGGCCGGGAATCAGAGGTGGGGAATCAGAGTCCGGGAATCAGAGATGGGGATTCAGAGGCGGGGAATGAGATATGGAGAATCAGAGGCGGGGAATCAGAGGCGGGGAAACAGAGGTGGGGAATCAGATATGGGGAATCAGAGGTGGCGAATCAAAGGCGGTGAATCAGAGATGGGGAATCAGAGGCGGGGAATCAGAGGCAGGGAATCAGATGCGGGGATTCAGAGGCGGGGAATCAGAGCTGGCGAATCAGAGGCGGGGAATCAGAGGTGGGCAATCAGAGCCGGGGAATCAGATATGGGGAATCAGATGCGGGGAATCAGAGGCGGGGAAACAGAGGCGGGGAATCAGATATGGGGAATCAGAGGTGGGGAATCAGAGGTTGTGAATCAGAGGGAGGGAATCAGACGCTGGGAATCAGAGGCGGGGATTCAGAGCTGGGGAATCAGAGGCGGGGAATCAGAGTTGTGGAATCAGAGGCAGGGAATCAGATATGGGGAATCAGAGGCGGGGAATCAGAGGCGGAGAAACAGAGGCGGGGAATCAGATATGGGGAATCAGAGGTGGGGAATCAGGGGCAGGGAATCAGTGGCAGGGAATCAGAGGCGGGGAATCTGAGGCGGGGAATCAGAGGCAGGGAATCAGACACGGGGAATCAGAGGCGGGGAATCAGAGATGGCGAATCAGAGGCGGGGAATCAGAGGCAGGGAATCGGACGCCGGGAATCAGAGGCGGGGAATCAGAGGCAGGGAATCGGACGCCGGGAATCAGAGGCGGGGAATCAGAGCTGGGGAATCAGAGGCGGGGAATCAGAGTTGGGGAATCAGAGGCGGGGAATCAGATATGGGGAAATAGAGGCGGGGAATCAGATATGGGGAATCAGAGGTGTGGAATCAGAGGTTGGGAATCAGAGGCAGGGAATCAGAGGCGGGGAAACAGAGGCGGGGAATCAGATATGGGGAATCAGAGGTGGCGAATCAAAGGCGGTGAAACAGAGATGGGGAATCAGGGCAGGGAATCAGAGGCAGGGAATCAGAGCTGGGGAAACAGAGGCGGGGAATCAGTTATGGGGAATCAGAGGTGGGGAATCAGGGGCGGGGAATCAGTGGCAGGGAATCAGAGCTGGGGAATCAGAGGTGGGGAATCAGAGCTGGGGAAACAGAGGCGGGGAATCAGATATGGGGAATCAGAGGTGGGGAATCAGGGGCGGGGAATCAGTGGCAGGGAATCAGAGGCCGGGAATAAAAGGCGGGGAATCAGAGCTGGGGAATCAGAGGCGGGGAATCAGAGTTGGGGAATCAGAGGAGGGGAATCAGATATGGGGAAACAGAGGCCGGGAATCAGAGGCAGGGAAACAGAGGCAGGGAATCAGATATGGGGAATCAGAGGTGGGGAATTAGAGGTTGCGTATCAGAGGCGGGGTATCAGAGGCGGGGAATCAGAGGCAGGGAATCGGATGTGCGGAATCAGAGATGGGGAATCAGAGGTGGGGATTCAGAGGTGGTGAATCAGAGAAGGGGAATCAGAGGCTGGGAATCAGAGGCAGGGAATCAGACGCAGGGAATCAGAGGCGGGGAATCATAGCTTGCGAATTAGAGGAGGGGAATCAGAGTTGGGGAATCAGAGGCGGGGAATCAGATATGGGGAAACAGAGGCGGGGAATCAGAGGCGGGGAAACAGAGGCGGGGAATCAGATATGGGGAATCAGAGGTGGGGAATCAGAGGCAGGGAATCAGATGTGCAGAATCAGAGATGGGGAATCAGAGGCAGGGAATCAGAATCAGAAGCAGGGAATCAGTGGCAGGGAATCAGAGGCCGGGAATAAAAGGCGGGGAACCAGAGGCAGGGAATCGGATGTGCGGAATCAGAGATGGGGAGTCAGAGGTGGGGATTCAGAGGTGGTGAATCAGAGAAGGGGAATCAGAGGCTGGGAATCAGAGGCAGGGAATCAGATGCAGGGAATCAGAGGCGGGGAATCATAGCTGGCGAATTAGAGGAGGGGAATCAGAGTTGGGGAATCAGAGGCGGGGAATCAGATATGGGGAAACAGAGGCGGGGAATCAGAGGTGGGGAAACAGAGGCGGGGAATCAGAGATGGGGAATCAGAGGTGGGGAATCAGGGGCAGGGAATCAGTGGCAGGGAATCAGACGCGGGGAATCAGAGGCTGGGAATCAGAGGCGGGGAATCAGAGGCGGGGAATCAGAGGCAGGGAATCGGATGTGCGGAATCAGAGATGGGGAATCAGAGGTGGGGATTCAGAGGTGGTGAATCAGAGAAGGGGAATCAGAGGCTGGGAATCAGAGGCAGGGAATTAGACGCAGGGAATAAGAGGCGGGGAATCATAGCTGGCGAATTAGAGGAGGGGTATCAGAGTTGGGGAATCAGAGGCGGGGAATCATATATGGGGAATCAGAGGTGGGGAATCAGGGGCAGGGAATCAGTGGCAGGGAATCAGAGGCGGGGAATCATAGCTGGTGAATTAGAGGAAGGGAATCAGAGTTGGGGAATCAGGGGCAGGGAATCAGTGGCAGGGAATCAGACGCGGGGAATCAGAGGCGGGGAATCAGAGGTGGGGAATCAGAGGCGGGGAATCAGAGGCAGGGAATCGGATGTGCGGAATCAGAGATGGGGAATCAGAGGTGGGGATTCCGAGGTGGTGAATCAGAGAAGGGGAATCAGAGGCTGGGAATCAGAGGCAGGGAATTAGACGCAGGGAATAAGAGGCGGGGAATCATAGCTGGCGAATTAGAGGAGGGGTATCAGAGTTGGGGAATCAGAGGCGGGGAATCATATATGGGGAATCAGAGGTGGGGAATCAGGGGCAGGGAATCAGTGGCAGGGAATCAGAGGTGGGGAATCATAGCTGGTGAATTAGAGGAAGGGAATCAGAGTTGGGGAAACAGAGGCGGGGAATCAGATATGGGGAATCAGAGGTAGGGAATCAGGGGCAGGGAATCAGTGGCAGGGAATCAGACGCGGGGAATCAGAGGAGGGGAATCAGAGGCAGGGAATCAGACACGGGGAATCAGAGGCGGGGAATCAGAGATGGGGAATCAGAGGCGGGGAATCAGAGGCAGGGAATCAGTGGCCGGGAATCAGATGCTGGGAATAAGAGGCCGGGAATCAGAGGTGGGGAAACAGAGGCGGGGAATCAGATATGGGGAATCAGAGGTGGGGAATCAGGGGCGGCGAATCAGTGGCAGGGAATCAGAGGCCGGGAATAAAAGACGGAGAATCAAAGCTGGGGAATCAGAGGCGGGGAATCAGAGTTGGGGAATCAGAGGAGGGGAATCAGATATCGGGAAACAGAGGCCGGGAATCAGAGGCAGGGAAACAGAGGCGGGGAATCAGATATGGGGAATCAGAGGTGGGGAATTAGAGGTTGCGAATCAGAGGCGGGGAATCAGAGGCGGGGAATCAGAGGCACGGAATCGGATGTGCGGAATCAGAGATGGGTAATCAGAGGTGGGGATTCAGAGGTGGTGAATCAGAGAAGGGGAATCAGAGGCTGGGTATCAGAGGCATGGAATCAGACGCAGGGAATCAGAGGCGGGGAATCATAGCTGGCGAATTCGAGGAGGGGAATCAGAGTTGGGGAATCAGAGGCGGGGAATCAGATATGGGGAAACAGAGGCGGGGAAACAGAGGCGGGGAAACAGAGGCGGGGAATCAGATATGGGGAATCAGAGGTGGGGAATCAGAGGCAGGGAATCAGATGTGCGGAATCAGAGATGGGGAATCAGAGGCAGGGAATCAGAATCAGAAGCAGGGAATCAGAGGCCGGGAATCAGAGGCCGGAATCAGATGCTGGGAATCAGAGGCCTGGAATCAGAGGCGGGGAATCAGAGGCAGGGAATCAGATGCGGGGTATCAGAGGCGGGGAATCAGAGCTGGGGAATCAGAGGCAGGGTATTAGAGTTGGGGAATCAGAGGCGGGGAATCAGATATGGGGAAACAGAGGTGGGGAATCAGAGGCGGGGAAACAGAGGCAGGGAATCAGATATGGGGAATCAGAGGCGGGGAATCAGAGGTGGGGAATCATAGGCAGGGAATCGGATGTGCGGAATCAGAGATGGGGTGTCAGAGGTGGGGAATCAGAGGTGGTGAGTCAGAGATGGGGAATCAGAGGCGGGGAATCAGAGGCAGGGAATCAGAAACGGGGAATCAGAGGCGGGCAATCATAACTGGCGAATCAGAGGAGGGGAATCAGTGGTGGGGAATCAGAGGCGGGGAATCAGATATGGTGAATCAGAGGTGGGGAATCAGAGGCGGGGAAACAGAGGCCGGGAATCAGATATGTTGTATCAGAGGTGGGGAATCAGAGGCGGGAAATCAGAGCTGGGGAATCAGAGGCGGGGAAATCAGAGTTGGGGAATCAGAGTCCGGGAATCAGAGATGGGAAATCAGAGGAGGGGAATCAAATATGGGGAATCAGAGGCGGGGAATCAGAGTTGGGGAATCAGAGTCCGGGAATCAGAGATGGGGAATCAGAGGCGGGGAATCAAATATGGGGAATAAGAGGCGGGGAATCAGAGGCGGGGAAACAGAGGCGGTGAATCAGATATGGGCAATCAGAGGTGGCGAATCAGAGGTAGAGAATCAGAGATGGGGAAGCAGAGATGGGGAATCAGAGGCGGGAAACCAGAGCTGGGGAATCAGAGGCGGGGAATCAGAGTTGGGGAATCAGAGTCCGGGAATCAGAGATGGGGAATCAGAGGCGGGGAATCAGAGCTGGGGAATCAGAGGCGGGGAATCAGAGTTGGGGAATCAGAGTCCGGGAATCAGAGATGGGGAATCAGAGGCGGGGAATCAAATATGGGGAATCAGAGGTGGGGAATCAGAGGCGGGGAAAAAGAGGCGGTGAATCAGATATGGGGAATCAGAGGTGGCGAATCAGAGGTTGAGAATCAGAGATGGGGAATCAGAGGTGGGGAATCAGAGGTTGGGAATCAGAAGCAGGGAATCAGAGGCGGGGAATCAGAGGCGGGGAATCAGAGGCAGGGAATCTGATGTGCGGAATCGGAGATGGGGAATCAGAGGCAGGGAATCAGGGGCGGGGAATCAGAGGCGGAGAATCAGAGGCCGGGAATCAGATATGGGGAAACAGAGGCGGGGAATCAGAGGCGGGGAAACAGAGGCGGGGAATCAGATATGGGGAATCAGAGGTGGGGAATCAGAGGTTGGGAATCAGAGGCAGGGAATCAGAGGTTGGGAATCAGATGCAGGGAATCAGATGCGGGGAATCAGAGGTGGGGAATCAGAGCTGGGGAATCAGAGGTGGGGAATCAGAGTTGGGGAATCAGAGTCGGGGACTTAGATATGGGGAAACAGAGGCGGGGAATCAGAGGCGGGGAAACAGACGCGGGGAATCAGAGGCGGGGATTCAGAGCTGGGGAATCAGAGGCGGGGAATCAGAGTTGGGGAATAAGAAGCGGGGAATCAGATATGGGGAATCAGAGGCGGGGAATCAGAGGCGGGGAAACAGAGGCAGGGAATCAGATATGGGGAATCAGAGGTGGGGTATCAGGGGCAGGGAATCAGTGGCAGGGATTCAGAGGCGGGGAATCAGAGGCGGGGAATCAGAGGCAGGGAATCAGACACGGGGAATCAGATATGGGGAAACAGAGGCGTGGAATCAGAGGCGGGCAAACAGAGGCGGGGAATTAGATATGGGGAATCAGAGGTGGGGAATCAGAGGTGGTGAATCAGAGATGGGGAATCACAGGCGGGGAATCAGAGGCAGGGAATAGAACGCGGGGAATCAGAGGCGGGGAATCAGAGCTGGGGAATCAGAGGCGGGGAATCATAGTTGGGAATCAGAGGCGGGGAATCAGATATGGGGAAACAGAGGCGGGGAATCAAAGGCGGGGAAACAGAGGCAGGGAATCAGATATGGGGAATCGGTTGCGGGGAATCAGAGGCGGGGAATCAGAGCTGGGGAATCAGAGGCGGGGTATCAGAGTGGGGCATCTGAGGTGGGGAATTAGATATGGGGAAACAGAGGCGGGGAATCAGAGGCGGGGAAACAGAGGCGGGGAATCAGATATGGGGAATCAGAGGTGGGGAATCAGAGGCAGGGAATCAGATGTGCGGAATCAGAGATGGGGAATCAGAGGCAGGGAATCAGAATCAGAAGCGGGGAATCAGAGGCCGGGAATCAGAGGCCGGGATTCAGATGCCGGGAATAAGAGGCCGGGAATCAGAGGTGGGGAATCAGAGTCCGGGAATCAGAGATGGGGATTCAGAGGCGGGGAATGATATATGGGGAATCAGAGGCGGGGAATCAGAGGCGGGGTAACAGAGGTGGGGAATCAGATATGGGGAATCAGAGGTGGCGAATCAAAGGCGGTGAATCAGAGATGGGGAATCAGAGGCGGGGAATCAGAGGAAGGGAATCAAACACGGGGAATCAGAGGCGGGGAATCAGAGCTGGGGTATCAGAGGCGGGGAATCAGAGTTGGGGAATCAGAGGCGGGGAATCAGATATGGGGAAACAGGGGCGGGGAATCAGAGGCAGTGAAACAGAGGCGGGGAATCAGATATGGGGAATCAGGGGTGGGGAATCAGAGCTTGGGAATCAGAGGCAGGGAATCAGAGGCGTGGAAACAGAGGCGGGGATTCAGATGTGGTGAATCAGAGATGGGGAATCAGAGGCAGGGAATCAGAATCAGAAGCGGGGTATCAGTGGCCGGGAATCAGAGGAAGGTAATCAGAGGCAGGGGATCAAACACGTGGAATCAGAGGCTGGGAATCAGAGCTGGGGAATCAGAGGCGGGGAATCAGAGCTGGGGAATCACAGGCGGGGAATCAGAGATGGGGAATCAGAGGCGGGGAATCAGAGGCAGGGAATCAGATGCGGGGAATCAGAGGCGGGGAATCAGAGCTGGCGAATCAGAGGCGGGGAATCAGAGGTGGGCAATCAGAGGATGGGAATCAGATATGGGGAATCAGAGGCGGGGAATCAGAGCTGGGGAATCACAGGCGGGGAAACAGAGGCGGGGAATCAGAGGCGGTGAAACAGAGGCGGGGAATCAGATATTGGGAATCAGAGGTGGGGAATCAGAGGTTGGGAATCAGAGGCCTGGAATCAGAGGCGTGGAATCAGAGGCAGGGAATCAGATGCGGGGAATCAGAGGAGGGGAATCAGAGCTGGGGAATCAGAGGCGGGGTATTAGAGTTGGGGAATCAGAGGCGGGGAATCAGACGCGGGGAATCAGAGGGGGGGAATCATAGCTGGCGAATCAGAGGCGGGGAATCAGAGGTGGGCAATCAGAGGCCGGGAATCAGAGGTGGTGAATCAGAGATGGGGAATCAGAGGCGGGGAATCAGTGGCAGGGAATCAGATATGGGGAATCAGAGGCGTGGAATCAGAGGCAGGGAATCAGACACGGGGAATCAGACACGGGGAATCAGAGGTGGGGAATCAGAGATGGGGAATCAGAGGCGGTGAATGAGAGATGGGGAATCAGAGGCAGGGAATCAGAGGCGGGGAATCAGATATGGGGTATAAGAGGTGGGGAATCAGGGGCGGGGAATCAGTGGCAGGGAATCAGAGGAGGGGATTCAGAGGCGGGGAATCAGAGGCAGGGAATCAGACACTGGGAATCAGAGGCGGTGAATCAGGGATGGGGAATGAGAGGCCGGGAAACAGAGGTGGGGAATCAGAGACCGGGAATCAGAGATGGGGAATCAGAGGCGGGGAATCAGATATTTGGAATCAGAGGCGGGGAATCAGAAGCGGGGAAACAGAGGCGGTGAATCAGATATTCGGAATCAGAGGTTGCGAATCAGAGGTAGAGAATCAGAGATGGGGAAGCAGAGGTGGGGAATCAGAGGCGGGGAAACAGAGGCAGGGAATCAGATATGGGGAATCAGAGGCGGGGAATCAGAGGTGGGGAATCATAGGCAGGGAATCGGATGTGCGGAATCAGAGATGGGGTGTCAGAGGTGGGGAATCAGAGGTGGTGAGTCAGAGATGGGGAATCAGAGGCGGGGAATCAGAGGCAGGGAATCAGAAACGGGGAATCAGAGGCGGGCAATCATAACTGGCGAATCAGAGGAGGGGAATCAGTGGTGGGGAATCAGAGGCGGGGAATCAGATATGGTGAATCAGAGGTGGGGAATCAGAGGCGGGGAAACAGAGGCCGGGAATCAGATATGTTGTATCAGAGGTGGGGAATCAGAGGCGGGAAATCAGAGCTGGGGAATCAGAGGCGGGGAAATCAGAGTTGGGGAATCAGAGTCCGGGAATCAGAGATGGGAAATCAGAGGAGGGGAATCAAATATGGGGAATCAGAGGCGGGGAATCAGAGTTGGGGAATCAGAGTCCGGGAATCAGAGATGGGGAATCAGAGGCGGGGAATCAAATATGGGGAATAAGAGGCGGGGAATCAGAGGCGGGGAAACAGAGGCGGTGAATCAGATATGGGCAATCAGAGGTGGCGAATCAGAGGTAGAGAATCAGAGATGGGGAAGCAGAGATGGGGAATCAGAGGCGGGAAACCAGAGCTGGGGAATCAGAGGCGGGGAATCAGAGTTGGGGAATCAGAGTCCGGGAATCAGAGATGGGGAATCAGAGGCGGGGAATCAGAGCTGGGGAATCAGAGGCGGGGAATCAGAGTTGGGGAATCAGAGTCCGGGAATCAGAGATGGGGAATCAGAGGCGGGGAATCAAATATGGGGAATCAGAGGTGGGGAATCAGAGGCGGGGAAAAAGAGGCGGTGAATCAGATATGGGGAATCAGAGGTGGCGAATCAGAGGTTGAGAATCAGAGATGGGGAATCAGAGGTGGGGAATCAGAGGTTGGGAATCAGAAGCAGGGAATCAGAGGCGGGGAATCAGAGGCGGGGAATCAGAGGCAGGGAATCTGATGTGCGGAATCGGAGATGGGGAATCAGAGGCAGGGAATCAGGGGCGGGGAATCAGAGGCGGAGAATCAGAGGCCGGGAATCAGATATGGGGAAACAGAGGCGGGGAATCAGAGGCGGGGAAACAGAGGCGGGGAATCAGATATGGGGAATCAGAGGTGGGGAATCAGAGGTTGGGAATCAGAGGCAGGGAATCAGAGGTTGGGAATCAGATGCAGGGAATCAGATGCGGGGAATCAGAGGTGGGGAATCAGAGCTGGGGAATCAGAGGTGGGGAATCAGAGTTGGGGAATCAGAGTCGGGGACTTAGATATGGGGAAACAGAGGCGGGGAATCAGAGGCGGGGAAACAGACGCGGGGAATCAGAGGCGGGGATTCAGAGCTGGGGAATCAGAGGCGGGGAATCAGAGTTGGGGAATAAGAAGCGGGGAATCAGATATGGGGAATCAGAGGCGGGGAATCAGAGGCGGGGAAACAGAGGCAGGGAATCAGATATGG
Source organism: Narcine bancroftii (assembly GCF_036971445.1). Taxonomy (NCBI): domain Eukaryota; kingdom Metazoa; phylum Chordata; class Chondrichthyes; order Torpediniformes; family Narcinidae; genus Narcine; species Narcine bancroftii. Next base: position 4,400,130 of record NW_027211883.1, read on the forward strand.
GGAATCAGAGGTGGGGTATCAGGGGCAGGGAATCAGTGGCAGGGATTCAGAGGCGGGGAATCAGAGGCGGGGAATCAGAGGCAGGGAATCAGACACGGGGAATCAGATATGGGGAAACAGAGGCGTGGAATCAGAGGCGGGCAAACAGAGGCGGGGAATTAGATATGGGGAATCAGAGGTGGGGAATCAGAGGTGGTGAATCAGAGATGGGGAATCACAGGCGGGGAATCAGAGGCAGGGAATAGAACGCGGGGAATCAGAGGCGGGGAATCAGAGCTGGGGAATCAGAGGCGGGGAATCATAGTTGGGAATCAGAGGCGGGGAATCAGATATGGGGAAACAGAGGCGGGGAATCAAAGGCGGGGAAACAGAGGCAGGGAATCAGATATGGGGAATCGGTTGCGGGGAATCAGAGGCGGGGAATCAGAGCTGGGGAATCAGAGGCGGGGTATCAGAGTGGGGCATCTGAGGTGGGGAATTAGATATGGGGAAACAGAGGCGGGGAATCAGAGGCGGGGAAACAGAGGCGGGGAATCAGATATGGGGAATCAGAGGTGGGGAATCAGAGGCAGGGAATCAGATGTGCGGAATCAGAGATGGGGAATCAGAGGCAGGGAATCAGAATCAGAAGCGGGGAATCAGAGGCCGGGAATCAGAGGCCGGGATTCAGATGCCGGGAATAAGAGGCCGGGAATCAGAGGTGGGGAATCAGAGTCCGGGAATCAGAGATGGGGATTCAGAGGCGGGGAATGATATATGGGGAATCAGAGGCGGGGAATCAGAGGCGGGGTAACAGAGGTGGGGAATCAGATATGGGGAATCAGAGGTGGCGAATCAAAGGCGGTGAATCAGAGATGGGGAATCAGAGGCGGGGAATCAGAGGAAGGGAATCAAACACGGGGAATCAGAGGCGGGGAATCAGAGCTGGGGTATCAGAGGCGGGGAATCAGAGTTGGGGAATCAGAGGCGGGGAATCAGATATGGGGAAACAGGGGCGGGGAATCAGAGGCAGTGAAACAGAGGCGGGGAATCAGATATGGGGAATCAGGGGTGGGGAATCAGAGCTTGGGAATCAGAGGCAGGGAATCAGAGGCGTGGAAACAGAGGCGGGGATTCAGATGTGGTGAATCAGAGATGGGGAATCAGAGGCAGGGAATCAGAATCAGAAGCGGGGTATCAGTGGCCGGGAATCAGAGGAAGGTAATCAGAGGCAGGGGATCAAACACGTGGAATCAGAGGCTGGGAATCAGAGCTGGGGAATCAGAGGCGGGGAATCAGAGCTGGGGAATCACAGGCGGGGAATCAGAGATGGGGAATCAGAGGCGGGGAATCAGAGGCAGGGAATCAGATGCGGGGAATCAGAGGCGGGGAATCAGAGCTGGCGAATCAGAGGCGGGGAATCAGAGGTGGGCAATCAGAGGATGGGAATCAGATATGGGGAATCAGAGGCGGGGAATCAGAGCTGGGGAATCACAGGCGGGGAAACAGAGGCGGGGAATCAGAGGCGGTGAAACAGAGGCGGGGAATCAGATATTGGGAATCAGAGGTGGGGAATCAGAGGTTGGGAATCAGAGGCCTGGAATCAGAGGCGTGGAATCAGAGGCAGGGAATCAGATGCGGGGAATCAGAGGAGGGGAATCAGAGCTGGGGAATCAGAGGCGGGGTATTAGAGTTGGGGAATCAGAGGCGGGGAATCAGACGCGGGGAATCAGAGGGGGGGAATCATAGCTGGCGAATCAGAGGCGGGGAATCAGAGGTGGGCAATCAGAGGCCGGGAATCAGAGGTGGTGAATCAGAGATGGGGAATCAGAGGCGGGGAATCAGTGGCAGGGAATCAGATATGGGGAATCAGAGGCGTGGAATCAGAGGCAGGGAATCAGACACGGGGAATCAGACACGGGGAATCAGAGGTGGGGAATCAGAGATGGGGAATCAGAGGCGGTGAATGAGAGATGGGGAATCAGAGGCAGGGAATCAGAGGCGGGGAATCAGATATGGGGTATAAGAGGTGGGGAATCAGGGGCGGGGAATCAGTGGCAGGGAATCAGAGGAGGGGATTCAGAGGCGGGGAATCAGAGGCAGGGAATCAGACACTGGGAATCAGAGGCGGTGAATCAGGGATGGGGAATGAGAGGCCGGGAAACAGAGGTGGGGAATCAGAGACCGGGAATCAGAGATGGGGAATCAGAGGCGGGGAATCAGATATTTGGAATCAGAGGCGGGGAATCAGAAGCGGGGAAACAGAGGCGGTGAATCAGATATTCGGAATCAGAGGTTGCGAATCAGAGGTAGAGAATCAGAGATGGGGAAGCAGAGGTGGGGAATCAGATGTGATGAATTAGAGATGGGGAATCAGAGGCGGGGTATCAGAGGTGCCAATCAGAGGCGGTGAAACAGAGGCGGGGAATCAGATATGGGGAAACAGAGGCGGGGAATCAGAGGCAGGGAAACAGAGGCGGGGAATCAGATATGGGGATTCAGAGGTGGGGAATAACAGGTTGCGAATCAGAGGCAGGGAATCAGAGGCGGGGAATCAGAGGCGGGGAATCAGAGGCAGGGAATCGGATGTGCAGAATCAGAGATGGGGAATCAGAGGTGGGGAATCAGAGGTGGTGAATCAGAGATGGGGAATCAAAGGCGTGGAATCAGAGGCAGGGTCAGACACGGGGAATCAGAGGCGGGGAATCAGATGCGGGGAACCAGAGGAGGGGAATCATAGCTGGCGAATCAGAGGCGGGGAATCAGAGGTGGGGAATCATAGGCGGGGAATCAGATATGGGAAATCAGAGGTGGGGAATCAGAGGCGGGGAAACAGAGGCGGGGAATCAGATATGTTGGATCAGAGGTGGGGAATCAGTGGCGGGGAATCAGAGCTGGGGAATCTGAGGCGGGGAATCAGAGTTGGGGAATCAGAGGCAGGGAATCAGATATGGGGAATCAGAGGTGGGGAATCAGAGGCGGGGAAACAGAGGCGGGGAATCAGATATGGGGTATCAGAGGTGGGGAATCAGGCGCGGGGAATCAGTGGCAGGGAATCAGAGGCGGGGATTCAGAGGCGGGGAATCAGAGGCAGGGAATCAGACACTGGGAGTCAGAGGCGGTGAATCAGGGATTGGGAATCAGAGGCCGGGAAACAGAGGTGGGGAATCAGAGACCGGGAATCAGAGATGGGGAATCAGAGGCGGGGAATCAGATATGGGGAATCAGAGGCGGGGAATCAGAGGCAGGGAAACAGAGGCGGTGAATCAGATATTGGGAATCAGAGGTGGCGAATCAGAGGTAGAGAATCGGAGATGGGGAAGCAGAGGTGGGGAATCAGATGTGATGAATTAGAGATGGGGAATCAGAGGCGGGGTATCAGAGGTGCCAATCAGAGGCGGGGAAACAGAGGCGGGGAATCAGATATGGGGAATCAGAGGTGGGGAATAAGAGGTTGCGAATCAGAGGCAGGGAATCAGAGGCGGGGAATCAGAGGCGGGGAATCAGAGGCAGGGAATCGGATGTGCGGAATCAGAGATGGGGTATCAGAGGTGGGGAATCAGAGGTGGTGAGTCAGACATGGGGAATCAGAGGCGGGGAATCAGAGGCAGGGAATCAGAAACGGGGAATCAGAGGCGGGCAATCATAACTGGCGAATCAGAGGAGGGGAATCAGTGGTGGGGAATCAGAGGCGGGGAATCAGATATGGTGAATCAGAGGTGGGGAATCAGAGGCGGGGAAACAGAGGCCGGGAATCAGATATGTTGTATCACAGGTGGGGAATCAGAGGCGGGAAATCAGAGCTGGGGTTTCAGAGGCGGGGAAATCAGAGTTGGGGAATCAGAGTCAGGGAATCAGAGATGGGAAATCAGAGGAGGGGAATCAAATATGGGGAATCAGAGGCGGGGAATCAGAGTTGGGGAATGAGTCCGGGAATCAGAGATGGGGAATCAGAGGCGGGGAATCAAATATGGGGAATCAGAGGCGGGGAATCAGATGCGGGGAAACAGAGGCGGTGAATCAGATATGGGCAATCAGAGGTGGCGAATCAGAGGTAGAGAATCAGAGATGGGGAAGCAGAGGTGGGGAATCAGATGTGATGAATTAGAGATGGGGAATCAGAGGCGGGGTATCAGAGGCGGGGAATCAGAGTTGGGGAATCAGAGGAGGGGAATCAGATATGGGGAAACAGAGGCCGGGAATCAGAGGCAGGGAAACAGAGGCGGGGAATCAGATATGGGGAATCAGAGGTGGGGAATTAGAGGTTGCGAATCAGAGGCAGGGAATCAGAGGCGGGGAATCAGAGGCGGGGAATCAGAGGCAGGGAATTGGATGAGCAGAATCAGAGTTGGGGAATCAGAGGTGGGGAATCAGATGCAGGGAATCAGATGCAGGGAATCAGAGGCGGGGAAACATAGCTGGCGAATCAGAGGAGGGGAATCAGAGTTGGGGAATCAGAGGCGGGGAATCAGATATGGGGAAACAGAGGCGGGGAATCAGAGGCGGGGAAACAGAGGCGGGGAATCAGATATGGGGATTCAGAGGTGGGGAATCAGAGGTTGGGAATCAGAGGCAGGGAATCAGAGGCGGGGAATCAGAGGCAGGGAATCAGATGCGGGGAATCAGAGGCAGGGAATCAGAGCTGGGGAATCAGAGGCGGGGAATCAGAGTTGGGGAATCAGAGGCGTGGAATTAGATATGGCGAAACAGAGGAGGGGAATCAGAGACGGGGAAACAGAGGCGGGGAATCAGATATGGGGAATCAGCGGTGGCGAATTAAAGGCGGTGTATCAGAGATGGGGAATCAGGGCAGGGAATCAGAGGCAGGGAATCAAACACGGGGAATCAGAGGCGGGGAATCAGAGCTGGGGAATCAGAGGCGGGGATTCAGAGTTGGGGAATCAGAGGCGGGGAAACAGAGGCGGGGAATCAGATATGGGGAATCAGAGGTGGGGAATCAGAGGTTGGGAATCAGAAGCAGGGAATCAGAGGCGGGGAATCAGAAGCGGGGAATCAGAGGCAGGGAATCCGATGTGCGGAATCGGAGATGGGGAATCAGAGGCAGGGAATCAGAGGCGGGGAATCAGAGGCGGAGAATCAGAGGCCGGGAATCAGATATGGGGAAACAGAGGCGGGGAATCAGAGGCGGGGAAACAGAGGCGGGTAATCAGATATGGGGAATCAGAGGTGGGGAATCAGAGGTTGGGAATCAGAGGCAGGGAATCAGAGGCTGGGAATCAGATGCAGGGAATCAGATGCGGGGAATCAGAGGCGGGGAATCAGAGCTGGGGAATCAGAGGTGGGGAATCAGAGTTGGGGAATCAGAGTCGGGGACTTAGATATGGGGAAACAGAGGCTGGGAATCAGAGGCTGGGAAACAGACGCGGGGAATCAGAGGCGGGGATTCAGAGCTGGGGAATCAGAGGCGGGGAATCAGAGTTGGGGAATCAGAGGCGGGGAATCAGATATGGGGAATCAGAGGCGGGGAATCAGAGGCGGGGAAACAGAGGCAGGGAATCAGATATGGTGAATCAGAGGTGGGGTATCAGGGGCAGGGAATCAGTGGCAGGGAATCAGAGGCGGGGAATCAGAGGCGGGGAATCAGAGGCAGGGAATCAGACACGGAGAATCAGATATGGGGTAACAGAGGCGGGGAATCAGAGGCGGGCAAACAGAGGCGGGGAATTAGATATGGGGAATCAGAGGTGGGGAATCAGAGGTGGTGAATCAGAGATGGGGAATCACAGGCGGGGAATCAGAGGCAGGGAATAGAACGCGGGGAATCAGAGGCGGGGAATCAGAGCTGGGGAATCAGAGGCAGGGAATCATAGTTGGGAATCAGAGGCGGGGAATCAGATATGGGGAAACAGAGGCGGGGAATCAAAGGCGTGGAAACAGAGGCGGGGAATCAGATATGGGGAATCGGATGCGGGGAGTCAGAGGCGGGGAATCAGAGCTGGGGAATCAGAGGCGGGGTATCAGAGTTGGGGCATCTGAGGTGGGGAATTATATATGGGGAAATAGAGGCGGGGAATCAGAGGCGGGGAAACAGAGGCGGGGAATCAGATATGGGGAATCAGAGGTGGGGAATCAGAGGCAGGGAATCAGATGTGCGGAATCAGAGATGGGGAATCAGAGGCAGGGAATCAGAATCAGAAGCGGGGAATCAGAGGCTTGGAATCAGAGGCCGGGATTCAGATGCCGGGAATAAGAGGCCGGGAATCAGAGGTGGGGAATCAGATTCCGGGAATCAGAGATGGGGATTCAGAGGCGGGGAATGATATATGGGGAATCAGAGGTGGGGAATCAGAGGCGGGGTAACAGAGGTGGGGAATCAGATATGGGGAATCAGAGGTGGCGAATCAAAGGCGGTGAATCAGAGATGGGGAATCAGAGGCGGGGAATCAGAGGTTGGGAATCAGAAGCAGGGAATCAGAGGCAGGGAATCAAACACGGGGAATCAGAGGCGGGGAATCAGAGCTGGGGTATCAGAGGCGGGGAATCAGAGTTGGGGAATCAGAGGCGGGGAATCAGATATGGGGAAACAGGGGCGGGGAATCAGAGGCAGTGAAACAGAGGCGGGGAATCAGATATGGGGAATCAGGGGTGGGGAATCAGAGCTTGGGAATCAGAGGCAGGGAATCAGAGGCGTGGAAACAGAGGCGGGGATTCAGATGTGGTGAATCAGAGATGGGGAATCAGAGGCAGGGAATCAGAATCAGAAGCGGGGTATCAGTGGCCGGGAATCAGAGGAAGGTAATCAGAGGCAGGGGATCAAACACGTGGAATCAGAGGCTGGGAATCAGAGCTGGGGAATCAGAGGCGGGGAATCAGAGCTGGGGAATCACAGGCGGGGAATCAGAGATGGGGAATCAGAGGCGGGGAATCAGAGGCAGGGAATCAGATGCGGGGAATCAGAGGCGGGGAATCAGAGCTGGCGAATCAGAGGCGGGGAATCAGAGGTGGGCAATCAGAGGATGGGAATCAGATATGGGGAATCAGAGGCGGGGAATCAGAGCTGGGGAATCACAGGCGGGGAAACAGAGGCGGGGAATCAGAGGCGGTGAAACAGAGGCGGGGAATCAGATATTGGGAATCAGAGGTGGGGAATCAGAGGTTGGGAATCAGAGGCCTGGAATCAGAGGCGTGGAATCAGAGGCAGGGAATCAGATGCGGGGAATCAGAGGAGGGGAATCAGAGCTGGGGAATCAGAGGCGGGGTATTAGAGTTGGGGAATCAGAGGCGGGGAATCAGACGCGGGGAATCAGAGGGGGGGAATCATAGCTGGCGAATCAGAGGCGGGGAATCAGAGGTGGGCAATCAGAGGCCGGGAATCAGAGGTGGTGAATCAGAGATGGGGAATCAGAGGCGGGGAATCAGTGGCAGGGAATCAGATATGGGGAATCAGAGGCGTGGAATCAGAGGCAGGGAATCAGACACGGGGAATCAGACACGGGGAATCAGAGGTGGGGAATCAGAGATGGGGAATCAGAGGCGGTGAATGAGAGATGGGGAATCAGAGGCAGGGAATCAGAGGCGGGGAATCAGATATGGGGTATAAGAGGTGGGGAATCAGGGGCGGGGAATCAGTGGCAGGGAATCAGAGGAGGGGATTCAGAGGCGGGGAATCAGAGGCAGGGAATCAGACACTGGGAATCAGAGGCGGTGAATCAGGGATGGGGAATGAGAGGCCGGGAAACAGAGGTGGGGAATCAGAGACCGGGAATCAGAGATGGGGAATCAGAGGCGGGGAATCAGATATTTGGAATCAGAGGCGGGGAATCAGAAGCGGGGAAACAGAGGCGGTGAATCAGATATTCGGAATCAGAGGTTGCGAATCAGAGGTAGAGAATCAGAGATGGGGAAGCAGAGGTGGGGAATCAGATGTGATGAATTAGAGATGGGGAATCAGAGGCGGGGTATCAGAGGTGCCAATCAGAGGCGGTGAAACAGAGGCGGGGAATCAGATATGGGGAAACAGAGGCGGGGAATCAGAGGCAGGGAAACAGAGGCGGGGAATCAGATATGGGGATTCAGAGGTGGGGAATAACAGGTTGCGAATCAGAGGCAGGGAATCAGAGGCGGGGAATCAGAGGCGGGGAATCAGAGGCAGGGAATCGGATGTGCAGAATCAGAGATGGGGAATCAGAGGTGGGGAATCAGAGGTGGTGAATCAGAGATGGGGAATCAAAGGCGTGGAATCAGAGGCAGGGTCAGACACGGGGAATCAGAGGCGGGGAATCAGATGCGGGGAACCAGAGGAGGGGAATCATAGCTGGCGAATCAGAGGCGGGGAATCAGAGGTGGGGAATCATAGGCGGGGAATCAGATATGGGAAATCAGAGGTGGGGAATCAGAGGCGGGGAAACAGAGGCGGGGAATCAGATATGTTGGATCAGAGGTGGGGAATCAGTGGCGGGGAATCAGAGCTGGGGAATCTGAGGCGGGGAATCAGAGTTGGGGAATCAGAGGCAGGGAATCAGATATGGGGAATCAGAGGTGGGGAATCAGAGGCGGGGAAACAGAGGCGGGGAATCAGATATGGGGTATCAGAGGTGGGGAATCAGGCGCGGGGAATCAGTGGCAGGGAATCAGAGGCGGGGATTCAGAGGCGGGGAATCAGAGGCAGGGAATCAGACACTGGGAGTCAGAGGCGGTGAATCAGGGATTGGGAATCAGAGGCCGGGAAACAGAGGTGGGGAATCAGAGACCGGGAATCAGAGATGGGGAATCAGAGGCGGGGAATCAGATATGGGGAATCAGAGGCGGGGAATCAGAGGCAGGGAAACAGAGGCGGTGAATCAGATATTGGGAATCAGAGGTGGCGAATCAGAGGTAGAGAATCGGAGATGGGGAAGCAGAGGTGGGGAATCAGATGTGATGAATTAGAGATGGGGAATCAGAGGCGGGGTATCAGAGGTGCCAATCAGAGGCGGGGAAACAGAGGCGGGGAATCAGATATGGGGAATCAGAGGTGGGGAATAAGAGGTTGCGAATCAGAGGCAGGGAATCAGAGGCGGGGAATCAGAGGCGGGGAATCAGAGGCAGGGAATCGGATGTGCGGAATCAGAGATGGGGTATCAGAGGTGGGGAATCAGAGGTGGTGAGTCAGACATGGGGAATCAGAGGCGGGGAATCAGAGGCAGGGAATCAGAAACGGGGAATCAGAGGCGGGCAATCATAACTGGCGAATCAGAGGAGGGGAATCAGTGGTGGGGAATCAGAGGCGGGGAATCAGATATGGTGAATCAGAGGTGGGGAATCAGAGGCGGGGAAACAGAGGCCGGGAATCAGATATGTTGTATCACAGGTGGGGAATCAGAGGCGGGAAATCAGAGCTGGGGTTTCAGAGGCGGGGAAATCAGAGTTGGGGAATCAGAGTCAGGGAATCAGAGATGGGAAATCAGAGGAGGGGAATCAAATATGGGGAATCAGAGGCGGGGAATCAGAGTTGGGGAATGAGTCCGGGAATCAGAGATGGGGAATCAGAGGCGGGGAATCAAATATGGGGAATCAGAGGCGGGGAATCAGATGCGGGGAAACAGAGGCGGTGAATCAGATATGGGCAATCAGAGGTGGCGAATCAGAGGTAGAGAATCAGAGATGGGGAAGCAGAGGTGGGGAATCAGATGTGATGAATTAGAGATGGGGAATCAGAGGCGGGGTATCAGAGGCGGGGAATCAGAGTTGGGGAATCAGAGGAGGGGAATCAGATATGGGGAAACAGAGGCCGGGAATCAGAGGCAGGGAAACAGAGGCGGGGAATCAGATATGGGGAATCAGAGGTGGGGAATTAGAGGTTGCGAATCAGAGGCAGGGAATCAGAGGCGGGGAATCAGAGGCGGGGAATCAGAGGCAGGGAATTGGATGAGCAGAATCAGAGTTGGGGAATCAGAGGTGGGGAATCAGATGCAGGGAATCAGATGCAGGGAATCAGAGGCGGGGAAACATAGCTGGCGAATCAGAGGAGGGGAATCAGAGTTGGGGAATCAGAGGCGGGGAATCAGATATGGGGAAACAGAGGCGGGGAATCAGAGGCGGGGAAACAGAGGCGGGGAATCAGATATGGGGATTCAGAGGTGGGGAATCAGAGGTTGGGAATCAGAGGCAGGGAATCAGAGGCGGGGAATCAGAGGCAGGGAATCAGATGCGGGGAATCAGAGGCAGGGAATCAGAGCTGGGGAATCAGAGGCGGGGAATCAGAGTTGGGGAATCAGAGGCGTGGAATTAGATATGGCGAAACAGAGGAGGGGAATCAGAGACGGGGAAACAGAGGCGGGGAATCAGATATGGGGAATCAGCGGTGGCGAATTAAAGGCGGTGTATCAGAGATGGGGAATCAGGGCAGGGAATCAGAGGCAGGGAATCAAACACGGGGAATCAGAGGCGGGGAATCAGAGCTGGGGAATCAGAGGCGGGGATTCAGAGTTGGGGAATCAGAGGCGGGGAAACAGAGGCGGGGAATCAGATATGGGGAATCAGAGGTGGGGAATCAGAGGTTGGGAATCAGAAGCAGGGAATCAGAGGCGGGGAATCAGAAGCGGGGAATCAGAGGCAGGGAATCCGATGTGCGGAATCGGAGATGGGGAATCAGAGGCAGGGAATCAGAGGCGGGGAATCAGAGGCGGAGAATCAGAGGCCGGGAATCAGATATGGGGAAACAGAGGCGGGGAATCAGAGGCGGGGAAACAGAGGCGGGTAATCAGATATGGGGAATCAGAGGTGGGGAATCAGAGGTTGGGAATCAGAGGCAGGGAATCAGAGGCTGGGAATCAGATGCAGGGAATCAGATGCGGGGAATCAGAGGCGGGGAATCAGAGCTGGGGAATCAGAGGTGGGGAATCAGAGTTGGGGAATCAGAGTCGGGGACTTAGATATGGGGAAACAGAGGCTGGGAATCAGAGGCTGGGAAACAGACGCGGGGAATCAGAGGCGGGGATTCAGAGCTGGGGAATCAGAGGCGGGGAATCAGAGTTGGGGAATCAGAGGCGGGGAATCAGATATGGGGAATCAGAGGCGGGGAATCAGAGGCGGGGAAACAGAGGCAGGGAATCAGATATGGTGAATCAGAGGTGGGGTATCAGGGGCAGGGAATCAGTGGCAGGGAATCAGAGGCGGGGAATCAGAGGCGGGGAATCAGAGGCAGGGAATCAGACACGGAGAATCAGATATGGGGTAACAGAGGCGGGGAATCAGAGGCGGGCAAACAGAGGCGGGGAATTAGATATGGGGAATCAGAGGTGGGGAATCAGAGGTGGTGAATCAGAGATGGGGAATCACAGGCGGGGAATCAGAGGCAGGGAATAGAACGCGGGGAATCAGAGGCGGGGAATCAGAGCTGGGGAATCAGAGGCAGGGAATCATAGTTGGGAATCAGAGGCGGGGAATCAGATATGGGGAAACAGAGGCGGGGAATCAAAGGCGTGGAAACAGAGGCGGGGAATCAGATATGGGGAATCGGATGCGGGGAGTCAGAGGCGGGGAATCAGAGCTGGGGAATCAGAGGCGGGGTATCAGAGTTGGGGCATCTGAGGTGGGGAATTATATATGGGGAAATAGAGGCGGGGAATCAGAGGCGGGGAAACAGAGGCGGGGAATCAGATATGGGGAATCAGAGGTGGGGAATCAGAGGCAGGGAATCAGATGTGCGGAATCAGAGATGGGGAATCAGAGGCAGGGAATCAGAATCAGAAGCGGGGAATCAGAGGCTTGGAATCAGAGGCCGGGATTCAGATGCCGGGAATAAGAGGCCGGGAATCAGAGGTGGGGAATCAGATTCCGGGAATCAGAGATGGGGATTCAGAGGCGGGGAATGATATATGGGGAATCAGAGGTGGGGAATCAGAGGCGGGGTAACAGAGGTGGGGAATCAGATATGGGGAATCAGAGGTGGCGAATCAAAGGCGGTGAATCAGAGATGGGGAATCAGAGGCGGGGAATCAGAGGCAGGGAATCAAACACGGGGAATCAGAGGCGGGGAATCAGAGCTGGGGAATCAGAGGCGGGGAATCAGAGTTGGGGAATCAGAGGCGGGGAATCAGATATGGGGAAACAGGGGCGGGGAATCAGAGGCAGGGAAACAGAGGCGGGGAATCAGATATGGGGAATCAGGGGTGGGGAATCAGAGGTTGGGAATCAGAGGCAGGGAATCAGAGGCGTGGAAACAGAGGCGGGGATTCAGATGTGGTGAATCAGAGATGGGGAATCAGAGGCAGGGAATCAGAATCAGAAGCGGGGTATCAGTGGCCGGGAATCAGAGGAAGGTAATCAGAGGCAGGGGATCAAAGACGGGGAATCAGAGGCTGGGAATCAGAGCTGGGGAATCAGAGGCGGGGAATCAGAGCTGGGGAATCACAGGCGGGGAATCAGAGATGGGGAATCAGAGGCGGGGAATCAGAGGCAGGGAATCAGATGCGGGGAATCAGAGGCGGGGAATCAGAGCTGGCGAATCAGAGGCGGGGAATCAGAGGTGGGCAATCAGAGGATGGGAATAAGATATGGGGAATCAGAGGCGGGGAATCAGAGCTGGGGAATCACAGGCGGGGAAACAGAGGCGGGGAATCAGAGGCGGTGAAACAGAGGCGGGGAATCAGATATTGGGAATCAGAGGTGGGGAATCAGAGGTTGGGAATCAGAGGCCTGGAATCAGAGGCGTGGAATCAGAGGCAGGGAATCAGATGCGGGGAATCAGAGGAGGGGAATCAGAGCTGGGGAATCAGAGGCGGGGTATTAGAGTTGGGGAATCAGAGGCGGGGAATCAGACGCGGGGAATCAGAGGGGGGGAATCATAGCTGGCGAATCAGAGGCGGGGAATCAGAGGTGGGCAATCAGAGGCCGGGAATCAGAGGTGGTGAATCAGAGATGGGGAATCAGAGGCGGGGAATCAGTGGCAGGGAATCAGACACGGGGAATCAGACACGGGGAATCAGAGGTGGGGAATCAGAGATGTGGAATCAGAGGCGGTGAATGAGAGATGGGGAATCAGAGGCGGGGAATCAGAGGCGGGGAATCAGATATGGGGTATCAGAGGTGGGGAATCAGGGGCGGGGAATCAGTGGCAGGGAATCAGAGGAGGGGATTCAGAGGCGGGGAATCAGAGGCAGGGAATCAGACACTGGGAATCAGAGGCGGTGAATCAGGGATGGGGAATGAGAGGCCGGGAAACAGAGGTGGGGAATCAGCGACCGGGAATCAGAGATGGGGAATCAGAGGCGGGGAATCAGATATGGGGAATCAGAAGCGGGGAAACAGAGGCGGTGAATCAGATATTCGGAATCAGAGGTTGCGAATCAGAGGTAGAGAATCAGAGATGGGGAAGCAGACGTGGGGAATCAGATGTGATGAATTAGAGATGGGGAATCAGAGGCGGGGTATCAGAGGTGCCAATCAGAGGCGGTGAAACAGAGGCGGGGAATCAGATATGGGGAAACAGAGGCGGGGAATCAGAGGCAGGGAAACAGAGGCGGGGAATCAGATATGGGGATTCAGAGGTGGGGAATAACAGGTTGCGAATCAGAGGCAGGGAATCAGAGGCGGGGAATCAGAGGCGGGGAATCAGAGGCAGGGAATCGGATGTGCAGAATCAGAGATGGGGAATCAGAGGTGGGGAATCAGAGGTGGTGAATCAGAGATGGGGAATCAAAGGCGTGGAATCAGAGGCAGGGTCAGACACGGGGAATCAGAGGCGGGGAATCAGATGCGGGGAACCAGAGGAGGGGAATCATAGCTGGCGAATCAGAGGCGGGGAATCAGAGGTGGGGAATCATAGGCGGGGAATCAGATATGGGGAATCAGAGGTGGGGAATCAGAGGCGGGGAAACAGAGGCGGGGAATCAGATATGTTGGATCAGAGGTGGGGAATCAGAGGCGGGGAATCAGAGCTGGGGAATCAGAGGCGGGGAATCAGAGTTGGGGAATCAGAGGCAGGGAATCAGATATGGGGAATCAGAGGTGGGGAATCAGAGGCGGGGAAACAGAGGCGGGGAATCAGATATGGGGTGTCAGAGGTGGGGAATCAGGGGCGGGGAATCAGTGGCAGGGAATCAGAGGAGGGGATTCAGAGGCGGGGAATCAGGGATTGGGAATCAGAGGCCGGGAAACAGAGGTGGGGAATCAGAGACCGGGAATCAGAGATGGGGAATCAGAGGCGGGGAATCAGATATGGGGAATCAGAGGCGGGGAATCAGAGGCAGGGAAATAGAGGCGGTGAGTCAGAGATGGGGAATCAGAGGCGGGGAATCAGAGGCAGGGAATCAGAAACGGGGAATCAGAGGCGGGCAATCATAACTGGCGAATCAGAGGAGGGGAATCAGTGGTGGGGAATCAGAGGCGGGGAATCAGATATGGTGAATCAGAGGTGGGGAATCAGAGGCGGGGAAACAGAGGCCGGGAATCAGATATGTTGTATTAGAGGTGGGGAATCAGAGGCGGGAAATCAGAGCTGGGGAATCAGAGGCGGGGAAATCAGAGTTGGGGAATCAGAGTCCGGGAATCAGAGATGGGAAATCAGAGGAGGGGAATCAAATATGGGGAATCAGATGCGGGGAATCAGAGTTGGGGAATCAGAGTCCGGGAATCAGAGATGGGGAATCAGAGGCGGGGAATCAAATATGGGGAATAAGAGGCGGGGAATCAGAGGCGGGGTAACAGAGGCGGTGAATCAGATATGGGCAATCAGAGGTGGCGAATCAGAGGTAGAGAATCAGAGATGGGGAAGCAGAGGTGGGGAATCAGAGGCGGGAAATCAGAGCTGGGGAATCAGAGGCGGGGAATCAGAGTTGGGGAATCAGAGTCCGGGAATCAGAGATGGGGAATCAGAGGCGGGGAATCAAATATGGGGAATCAGAGGCGGGGAATCAGAGGCGGGGATACAGAGGCGGAGAATCAGATATGGGGAATCAGAGGTGGCGAATCAGAGGTTGAGAATCAGAGATGGGGAAGCAGAGGTGGGGAATCAGATGTGATGAATTAGAGATGGGGAATCAGAGGCGGGGTATCAGAGGCGGCCAATCAGAGGCGGGGAATCAGAGTCGTGGAATCAGATATGGGAAATCAGAGGTGGGGAATCAGAGGTGGGGAAACAGAGGCGGGGAATCAGATATGGGGTATCAGAGGTGGGGAATCAGGGGCGGGGAATCAGTGGCAGGGAATCAGAGGAGGGGATTCAGAGGCGGGGAATCAGAGGCAGGGAATCAGACACTGGGAATCAGAGGCGGTGAATCAGGGATGGGGAATGAGAGGCCGGGAAACAGAAGCGGGGAAACAGAGGCAGTGAATCAGATATTCGGAATCAGAGGTTGCGATTCAGAGGTAGAGAATCAGAGATGGGGAAGCAGAGGTGGGGAATCAGATGTGATGAATTAGAGATGGGGAATCAGAGGCGGGGTATCAGAGGTGCCAATCAGAGGCGGTGAAACAGAGGCGGGGAATCAGAGGTGGGGAATCAGAGATGGGGAATCAGAGGCGGTGAATGAGAGATGGGGAATCAGAGGCGGGGAATCAGAGGTGCCAATCAGAGGCGGTGAAACAGAGGCGGGGAATCAGATATGGGGAAACAGAGGCGGGGAATCAGAGGTGCCAATCAGAGGCGGTGAAACAGAGGCGGGGAATCAGATATGGGGAAACAGAGGCGGGGAATCAGAGGCAGGGAAACAGAGGCAGGGAATCAGATATGGGGATTCAGAGGTGGGGAATAACAGGTTGCGAATCAGAGGCAGGGAATCAGAGGCGGGGAATCAGAGACGGGGAATCAGAGGCAGGGAATCGGATGTGCAGAATCAGAGATGGGGAATCAGAGGTGGGGAATCAGAGGTGGTGAATCAGAGATGGGGAATCAAAGGCGTGGAATCAGAGGCAGGGTCAGACACGGGGAATCAGAGGCGGGGAATCAGATGCGGGGAACCAGAGGAGGGGAATCATAGTTGGCGAATCAGAGGCGGGGAATCAGAGGTGGGGAATCATAGGCGGGGAATCAGATATGGGGAATCAGAGGTGGGGAATCAGAGGCGGGGAAACAGAGGCGGGGAATCAGATATGTTGGATCAGAGGTGGGGAATCAGAGGCGGGGAATCAGAGCTGGGGAATCAGAGGCGGGGAATCAGAGTTGGGGAATCAGAGGCAGGGAATCAGATATGGGGAATCAGAGGTGGGGAATCAGAGGCGGGGAAACAGAGGCGGGGAATCAGATATGGGGTATCAGAGGTGGGGAATCAGGGGCGGGGAATCAGTGGCAGGGAATCAGAGGAGGGGATTCAGAGGCGGGGAATCAGGGATTGGGAATCAGAGGCCGGGAAACAGAGGTGGGGAATCAGAGACCGGGAATCAGAGATGGGGAATCAGAGGCGGGGAATCAGATATGGGGAATCAGAGGCGGGGAATCAGAGGCAGGGAAACAGAGGCGGTGAGTCAGAGATGGGGAATCAGAGGCGGGGAATCAGAGGCAGGGAATCAGAAACGGGGAATCAGAGGCGGGCAATCATAACTGGCGAATCAGAGGAGGGGAATCAGTGGTGGGGAATCAGAGGCGGGGAATCAGATATGGTGAATCAGAGGTGGGGAATCAGAGGCGGGGAAACAGAGGCCGGGAATCAGATATGTTGTATCAGAGGTGGGGAATCAGAGGCGGGAAATCAGAGCTGGGGAATCAGAGGCGGGGAAATCAGAGTTGGGGAATCAGAGTCCGGGAATCAGAGATGGGAAATCAGAGGAGGGGAATCAAATATGGGGAATCAGAGGCGGGGAATCAGAGGCGGGGAAACAGAGGCGGTGAATCAGATATGGGCAATCAGAGGTGGCGAATCTGAGGTAGAGAATCAGAGATGGGGAAGCAGACGTGGGGAATCAGAGGCGGGAAATCAGAGCTGGGGAATCAGAGGCGGGGAATCAGAGTTGGGGAATCAGAGTCCGGGAATCAGAGATGGGGAATCAGAGGCGGGGAATCAAATATGGGGAATCAGAGGCGGGGAATCAGAGGCGGGGATACAGAGGCGGTGAATCAGATATGGGGAATCAGAGGTGGCGAATCAGAGGTTGAGAATCAGAGATGGGGAAGCAGAGGTGGGGAATCAGATGTGATGAATTAGAGATGGGGAATCAGAGGCGGGGTATCAGAGGCGGCCAATCAGAGGCGGGGAATCAGAGTCGTGGAATCAGATATGGGAAATCAGAGGTGGGGAATCAGAGGCGGGGAAACAGAGGCGGGGAATCAGATATGGGGTATCAGAGGTGGGGAATCAGGGGCGGGGAATCAGTGGCAGGGAATCAGAGGAGGGGATTCAGAGGCGGGGAATCAGAGGCAGGGAATCAGACACTGGGAATCAGAGGCGGTGAATCAGGGATGGGGAATGAGAGGCCGGGAAACAGAGGTGGGGAATCAGAGACCGGGAATCAGAGATGGGGAATCAGAGGCGGGGAATCAGATATGGGGAATCAGAGGCGGGGAATCAGAAGCGGGGAAACAGAGGCTGTGAATCAGATATTCGGAAGCAGAGGTTGCGAATCAGAGGTAGAGAATCAGAGATGGGGAAGCAGAGGTGGGGAATCAGATGTGATGAATTAGAGATGGGGAATCAGAGGCGGGGTATCAGAGGTGCCAATCAGAGGCGGTGAAAAAGAGGCGGGGAATCAGATATGGGGAAACAGAGGCGGGGAATCAGAGGCAGGGAAACAGAGGCGGGGAATCAGATATGGGGATTCAGAGGTGGGGAATAACAGGTTGCGAATCAGAGGCAGGGAATCAGAGGCGGGGAATCAGAGGCGGGGAATCAGAGGCAGGGAATCGGATGTGCAGAATCAGAGATGGGGAATCAGAGGTGGGGAATCAGAGGTGGTGAATCAGAGATGGGGAATCAAAGGCGTGGAATCAGAGGCAGGGTCAGACACGGGGAATCAGAGGCGGGGAATCAGATGCGGGGAACCAGAGGAGGGGAATCATAGCTGGCGAATCAGAGGCGGGGAATCAGAGGTGGGGAATCATTGGCGGGGAATCAGATATGGGGAATCAGAGGTGGGGAATCAGAGGCGGGGAAACAGAGGCGGGGAATCAGATATGTTGGATCAGAGGTGGGGAATCAGAGGCGGGGAATCAGAGCTGGGGAATCAGAGGCGGGGAATCAGAGTTGGGGAATCAGAGGCAGGGAATCAGATATGGGGAATCAGAGGTGGGGAATCAGAGGCGGGGAAACAGAGGCGGGGAATCAGATATTGGGAATCAGAGGTGGCGAATCAGAGGTAGAGAATCGGAGATGGGGAAGCAGAGGTGGGGAATCAGATGTGATGAATTAGAGATGGGGAATCAGAGGCGGGGTATCAGAGGTGCCAATCAGAGGCGGGGAAACAGAGGCGGGGAATCAGATATGGGGAATCAGAGGTGGGGAATAAGAGGTTGCGAATCAGAGGCAGGGAATCAGAGGCGGGGAATCAGAGGCGGGGAATCAGAGGCAGGGAATCGGATGTGCGGAATCAGAGATGGGGTATCAGAGGTGGGGAATCAGAGGTGGTGAGTCAGACATGGGGAATCAGAGGCGGGGAATCAGAGGCAGGGAATCAGAGGAGGGGATTCAGAGGCGGGGAATCAGAGGCAGGGAATCAGACACTGGGAGTCAGAGGCGGTGAATCAGGGATTGGGAATCAGAGGCCGGGAAACAGAGGTGGGGAATCAGAGACCGGGAATCAGAGATGGGGAATCAGAGGCGGGGAATCAGATATGGGGAATCAGAGGCGGGGAATCAGAGGCAGGGAAACAGAGGCGGTGAATCAGATATTGGGAATCAGAGGTGGCGAATCAGAGGTAGAGAATCGGAGCTGGGGAAGCAGAGGTGGGGAATCAGATGTGATGAATTAGAGATGGGGAATCAGAGGCGGGGTATCAGAGGTGCCAATCAGAGGCAGGGAATCAGAGGCGGGGAATCAGAGGCGGGGAATCAGAGGCAGGGAATCGGATGTGCGGAATCAGAGATGGGGTATCAGAGGTGGGGAATCAGAGGTGGTGAGTCAGACATGGGGAATCAGAGGCGGGGAATCAGAGGCAGGGAATCAGAAACGGGGAATCAGAGGCGGGCAATCATAACTGGCGAATCAGAGGAGGGGAATCAGTGGTGGGGAATCAGAGGCGGGGAATCAGATATGGTGAATCAGAGGTGGGGAATCAGAGGCGGGGAAACAGAGGCCGGGAATCAGATATGTTGTATCACAGGTGGGGAATCAGAGGCGGGAAATCAGAGCTGGGGATTCAGAGGCGGGGAAATCAGAGTTGGGGAATCAGAGTCCGGGAATCAGAGATGGGAAATCAGAGGAGGGGAATCAAATATGGGGAATCAGAGGCGGGGAATCAGAGTTGGGGAATGAGTCCGGGAATCAGAGATGGGGAATCAGAGGCGGGGAATCAAATATGGGGAATCAGAGGCGGGGAATCAGATGCGGGGAAACAGAGGCGGTGAATCAGATATGGGCAATCAGAGGTGGCGAATCAGAGGTAGAGAATCAGAGATGGGGAAGCAGAGGTGGGGAATCAGATGTGATGAATTAGAGATGGGGAATCAGAGGCGGGGTATCAGAGGCGGGGAATCAGAGTTGGGGAATCAGAGGAGGGGAATCAGATATGGGGAAACAGAGGCCGGGAATCAGAGGCAGGGAAACAGAGGCGGGGAATCAGATATGGGGAATCAGAGGTGGGGAATTAGAGGTTGCGAATCAGAGGCAGGGAATCAGAGGCGGGGAATCAGAGGCGGGGAATCAGAGGCAGGGAATCGGATGAGCGGAATCAGAGATGGGGAATCAGAGGTGGGGAATCAGAGGTGGAGAATCAGAGAAGGGGAATCAGAGGCGGGGAATCAGATGCAGGGAATCAGATGCAGGGAATCAGAGGCGGGGAATCATAGCTGGCGAATCAGAGGAGGGGAATCAGAGTTGGGGAATCAGAGGCGGGGAATCAGATATGGGGAAACAGAGGCGGGGAATCAGAGGCGGGGAAACAGAGGCGGGGAATCAGATATGGGGATTCAGAGGTGGGGAATCAGAGGTTGGGAATCAGAGGCAGGGAATCAGAGGCGGGGAATCAGAGGCAGGGAATCAGATGCGGGGAATCAGAGGCAGGGAATCAGAGCTGGGGAATCAGAGGCGGGGAATCAGAGTTGGGGAATCAGAGGCGTGGAATTAGATATGGCGAAACAGAGGAGGGGAATCAGAGACGGGGAAACAGAGGCGGGGAATCAGATATGGGGAATCAGCGGTGGCGAATTAAAGGCGGTGTATCAGAGATGGGGAATCAGGGCAGGGAATCAGAGGCAGGGAATCAAACACGGGGAATCAGAGGCGGGGAATCAGAGCTGGGGAATCAGAGGCGGGGATTCAGAGTTGGGGAATCAGAGGCGGGGAAACAGAGGCGGGGAATCAGATATGGGGAATCAGAGGTGGGGAATCAGAGGTTGGGAATCAGAAGCAGGGAATCAGAGGCGGGGAATCAGAGGCGGGGAATCAGAGGCAGGGAATCCGATGTGCGGAATCGGAGATGGGGAATCAGAGGCAGGGAATCAGAGGCGGGGAATCAGAGGCGGAAAATCAGAGGCCGGGAATCAGATATGGGGAAACAGAGGCGGGGAATCAAAGGCGGGGAAACAGAGGCGGGGAATCAGATATGGGGAATCAGAGGTGGGGAATCAGAGGTTGGGAATCAGAGGCAGGGAATCAGAGGCTGGGAATCAGATGCAGGGAATCAGATGCGGGGAATCAGAGGCGGGGAATCAGAGCTGGGGAATCAGAGGTGGGGAATCAGAGTTGGGGAATCAGAGTCGGGGACTTAGATATGGGGAAACAGAGGCGGGGAATCAGAGGCGGGGAAACAGACGCGGGGAATCAGAGGCGGGGATTCAGAGCTGGGGAATCAGAGGCGGGGAATCAGACTTGGGGAATCAGAGGCGGGGAATCAGATATGGGGAATCAGAGGCGGGGAATCAGAGGCGGGGAAACAGAGGCAGGGAATCAGATATGGGGAATCAGAGGTGGGGTATCAGGGGCAGGGAATCAGTGGCAGGGAATCAGAGGCGGGGAATCAGAGGCGGGGAATCAGAGGCAGGGAATTAGATATGGGGAATCAGAGGTGGGGAATCAGAGGTGGTGAATCAGAGATGGGGAATCACAGGCGGGGAATCAGAGGCAGGGAATAGAACGCGGGGAATCAGAGGCGGGGAATCAGAGCTGGGGAATCAGAGGCGGGGAATCAGAGCTGGGGAATCAGAGGCGGGGAATCATAGTTGGGAATCAGAGGCGGGGAATCAGATATGGGGAAACAGAGGCGGGGAATCAAAGGCGGGGAAACAGAGGCGGGGAATCAGATATGGGGAATCGGATGCGGGGAATCAGAGGCGGGGAATCAGAGCTGGGGAATCAGAGTCGGGGTATCAGAGTTGGGGCATCTGAGGTGGGGAATTAGATATGGGGAAACAGAGGCGGGGAATCAGAGGCGGGGAAACAGAGGCGGGGAATCAGATATGGGGAATCAGAGGTGGGGAATCATAGGCAGGGAATCAGATGTGCGGAATCAGAGATGGGGAATCAGAGGCAGGGAATCAGAATCAGAAGCGGGGAATCAGAGGCCGGGAATCAGAGGCCGGGATTCAGATGCCGGGAATAAGAGGCCGGGAATCAGAGGTGGGGAATCAGAGTCCGGGAATCAGAGATGGGGATTCAGAGGCGGGGAATGATATATGGGGAATCAGAGGCGGGGAATCAGAGGCGGGGTAACAGAGGTGGGGAATCAGATATGGGGAATCAGAGGTGGCGAATCAAAGGCGGTGAATCAGAGATGGGGAATCAGAGGCGGGGAATCAGAGGCAGGGAATCAAACACGGGGCATCAGAGGCGGGGAAGCAGAGCTGGGGAATCAGAGGCGGGGAATCAGAGTTGGGAAATCAGAGGCGGGGAATCAGATATGGGGATACAGGGGCGGGGAATCAGAGGCAGGGAAACAGAGGCGGGGAATCAGATATGGGGAATCAGGGGTGGGGAATCAGAGGTTGGGAATCAGAGGCAGGGAATCAGAGGCGTGGAAACAGAGGCGGGGATTCAGATGTGTTGAATCAGAGATGGGGAATCAGAGGCAGGGAATCAGAATCAGAAGCGGGATATCAGTGGCCGGGAATCAGAGGAAGGTAATCAGAGGCAGGGGATCAAACACGGGGAATCAGAGGCTGGGAATCAGAGCTGGGGAATCACAGGCGGGGAATCAGAGATGGGGAATCAGAGGCGGGGAATCAGAGGCAGGGAATCAGATACGGGGAATCAGAGGCGGGGAATCAGAGCTGGCGAATCAGAGGCGGGGAATCAGAGGTGGGCAATCAGAGGATGGGAATCAGATATGGGGAATCAGAGGCGGGGAATCAGAGCTGGGGAATCACAGGCGGGGAAACAGAGGCGGGGAATCAGAGGCGGTGAAACAGAGGCGGGGAATCAGATATTGGGAATCAGAGGTGGGGAATCAGAGGTTGGGAATCAGAGGCCTGGAATCAGAGGCGTGGAATCAGAGGCAGGGAATCAGATGCGGGGAATCAGAGGAGGGGAATCAGAGCTGGGGAATCAGAGGCGGGGTATTAGAGTTGGGGAATCAGAGGCGGGGAATCAGACGCGGGGAATCAGAGGGGGGGAATCATAGCTGGCGAATCAGAGGCGGGGAATCAGAGGTGGGCAATCAGAGGCCGGGAATCAGAGGTGGTGAATCAGAGATGGGGAATCAGAGGCGGGGAATCAGTGGCAGGGAATCAGATATGGGGAATCAGAGGCGTGGAATCAGAGGCAGGGAATCAGACACGGGGAATCAGACACGGGGAATCAGAGGTGGGGAATCAGAGATGGGGAATCAGAGGCGGTGAATCAGAGATGGGGAATCAGAGGCGGGGAATCAGAATCAGGAAATCAGACACGGGGATTCAGAGGCTGGGAATCAGACGGGGGGAATCAAAGGCGGGGAATCAGAGCTGGGGAATCAGAGGCAAAGAATCAGAGGCGGGGAATCAGATATTGGGAATCAGAGGCTGGTATTCAGAGGCGGGGAATCAGAGGCAGGGAATCAAACACGGGGAATCAGAGGTGGGGAATCAGAGATGGGGAATCAGAGGCGGGGAATCAGAGTTGGGGAATCAGAGGCAGGAATCGGATGTGCGGAATCAGAGATGGGGAATCAGAGGTGGGGAATCAGAGGCGGTGAATCAGAGATGGGGAATCAGAGGCGGGGAATCAGAGGCAGGAAATCAGACACGGGGATTCAGAGGCTGGGAATCAGACGGGGGGAATCAAAGGCGGGGAATCAGAGCTGGGGAATCAGAGGCAGGGAATCAGAGTTGGGGATTCAGAGACGGGGAATCAGATATGGGGAAACAGAGGCGGGGAATCAGAGGCGGGCAAAGAGAGGCGGGGAATTAGATATGGGGAATCAGATGTGGGGAATCAGAGGTGGTGAATCAGTGATGGGGAATCACAGGCGGGGAATCAGAGGCAGGGAATAGAACGCAGGGAATCAGAGGCAGGGAATCAGAGCTGGGGAATCAGAGGCAGGGAATCATAGTTGGGAATCAGAGGCGGGGAATCAGATATGGGGAAACAGAGGCGGGGAATCAGAGGCGGGGAAACAGAGGCTGGGAATCAGATATGGGGAATCGGATGCGGGGAATCAGAGGCGGGGAATCAGAGCTGGGGAATCAGAGGCGGGGAATCAGAGTTGGGGCATCAGAGGTGGGGAATTAGATATAGGGAAACAGAGGCGGGGAATCAGAGGCGGGGAAACAGAGGCGGGGAATCAGATATGGGGTATCAGACGTAGGGAATCAGAGGCAGGGAATCAGATGTGCGGAATCAGAGATGGGGAATTAGAGGCAGGGAATCAGAATCAGAAGCGGGGAATCAGAGGCCGGGAATCAGAGGCCGGGAATCAGATGCTGTGAATAAGAGGCCGGGAATCAGAGGTGGGGAATCAGAGTCCGGGAATCAGAGATGGGGATTCAGAGGCGGGGAATGAGATATGGAGAATCAGAGGCGGGGAATCAGAGGCCGGGAAACAGAGGTGGGGAATCAGATATGGGGAATCAGAGGTGGCGAATCAAAGGCGGTGAATCAGAGATGGGGAATCAGAGGCGGGGAATCAGAGGCAGGGAATCAGATGCGGGGAATCAGAGGCGGGGAATCAGAGCTGGCGAATCGGAGGCGGGGAATTAGAGGTGGGCAATCAGAGCCGGGGAATCAGATATGGGGAATCAGAGGCGGGGAATCAGAGGCGGGGAAACAGCGGTGGGGAATCAGATATGGGGAAACAGAGGTGGCAAATCAAAGGCGGTGAATCAGAGATGGGGAATCAGAGGCGGGGAATCAGAGGCAGGGAATCAAAAATGGGGAATCAGAGGCGGGGAATCAGAGCTGGGGAATCAGAGGCGGGGATTCAGAGTTGGGGAATCAGAGGCGGGGAAACAGAGGCGGGGAATCAGATATGGGGAATCAGAGGTGGGGAATCAGAGGTTGGGAATCAGAAGCAGGGAATCAGAGGCGGGGATTCAGAGGCGGGGAATCAGAGGCAGGGAATCCGATGTGCGGAATCGGAGATGGGGAATCAGAGGCAGGGAATCAGAGGCGGGGAATCAGAGGCGGAAAATCAGAGGCCGGGAATCAGATATGGGGAAACAGAGGCGGGGAATCAAAGGCGGGGAAACAGAGGCGGGGAATCAGATATGGGGAATCAGAGGTGGGGAATCAGAGGTTGGGAATCAGAGGCAGGGAATCAGAGGCTGGGAATCAGATGCAGGGAATCAGATGCGGGGAATCAGAGGCGGGAAATCAGAGCTGGGGAATCAGAGGTGGGGAATCAGAGTTGGGGAATCAGAGTCGGGGACTTAGATATGGGGAAACAGAGGCGGGGAATCAGAGGCGGGGAAACAGACGCGGGGAATCAGAGGCGGGGATTCAGAGCTGGGGAATCAGAGGCGGGGAATCAGACTTGGGGAATCAGAGGCGGGGAATCAGATATGGGGAATCAGAGGCGGGGAATCAGAGGCGGGGAAACAGAGGCAGGGAATCAGATATGGGGAATCAGAGGTGGGGTATCAGGGGCAGGGAATCAGTGGCAGGGAATCAGAGGCGGGGAATCAGAGGCGGGGAATCAGAGGCAGGGAATTAGATATGGGGAATCAGAGGCGGGGAATCAGACTTGGGGAATCAGAGGCGGGGAATAAGATATGGGGAATCAGAGGCGGGGAATCAGAGGCGGGGAAACAGAGGCGGGGAATCAGATATGGGGAATCAGAGGTGGGGAATCAGAGGTTGGGAATCAGAAGCAGGGAATCAGAGGCGGGGAATCAGAGGCGGGGAATCAGAGGCAGGGAATCCGATGTGCGGAATCGGAGATGGGGAATCAGAGGCAGGGAATCAGAGTTGGGGAATCAGAGTCGGGGACTTAGATATGGGGAAACAGAGGCGGGGAATCAGAGGCGGGGAAACAGATGCGGGGAATCAGAGGCGGGGATTCAGAGCTGGGGAATCAGAGGCGGGGAATCAGAGGCGGGGAAACAGAGGCAGGGAATCAGATATGGGGAATCAGAGGTGGGGTATCAGGGGCAGGGAATCAGTGGCAGGGAATCAGAGGCGGGGAATCAGAGGCGGGGAATCAGAGGCAGGGAATTAGATATGGGGAATCAGAGGCGGGGAATCAGACTTGGGGAATCAGAGGCGGGGAATCAGATATGGGGAATCAGAGGCGGGGAATCAGAGGCGGGGAAACAGAGGCGGGGAATCAGATATGGGGAATCAGAGGTGGGGAATCAGAGGTTGGGAATCAGAAGCAGGGAATCAGAGGCGGGGAATCAGAGGCGGGGAATCAGAGGCAGGGAATCCGATGTGCGGAATCGGAGATGGGGAATCAGAGGCAGGGAATCAGAGGCGGGGAATCAGAGGCTGAAAATCAGAGGCCGGGAATCAGATATGGGGAAACAGAGGCGGGGAATCAAAGGCTGGGAATCAGATGCAGGGAATCAGATGCGGGGAATCAGAGGCGGGGAATCAGAGCTGGGGAATCAGAGGTGGGGAATCAGAGTTGGGGAATCAGAGTCGGGGACTTAGATATGGGGAAACAGAGGCGGGGAATCAGAGGCGGGGAAACAGACGCGGGGAATCAGAGGCGGGGATTCAGAGCTGGGGAATCAGAGGCGGGGAATCAGACTTGGGGAATCAGAGGCGGGGAATCAGATATGGGGAATCAGAGGCGGGGAATCAGAGGCGGGGAAACAGAGGCAGGGAATCAGATATGGGGAATCAGAGGTGGGGTATCAGGGGCAGGGAATCAGTGGCAGGGAATCAGAGGCGGGGAATCAGAGGCGGGGAATCAGAGGCAGGGAATTAGATATGGGGAATCAGAGGTGGGGAATCAGAGGTGGTGAATCAGAGATGGGGAATCACAGGCGGGGAATCAGAGGCAGGGAATAGAACGCGGGGAATCAGAGGCGGGGAATCAGAGCTGGGGAATCAGAGGCGGGGAATCAGAGCTGGGGAATCAGAGGCGGGGAATCATAGTTGGGAATCAGAGGCGGGGAATCAGATATGGGGAAACAGAGGCGGGGAATCAAAGGCGGGGAAACAGAGGCGGGGAATCAGATATGGGGAATCGGATGCGGGGAATCAGAGGCGGGGAATCAGAGCTGGGGAATCAGAGGCGGGGTATCAGAGTTGGGGCATCTGAGGTGGGGAATTAGATATGGGGAAACAGAGGCGGGGAATCAGAGGCGGGGAAACAGAGGCGGGGAATCAGATATGGGGAATCAGAGGTGGGGAATCAGAGGCAGGGAATCAGATGTGCGGAATCAGAGATGGGGAATCAGAGGCAGGGAATCAGAATCAGAAGCGGGGAATCAGAGGCCGGGAATCAGAGGCCGGGATTCAGATGCCGGGAATAAGAGGCCGGGAATCAGAGGTGGGGAATCAGAGTCCGGGAATCAGAGATGGGGATTCAGAGGCGGGGAATGATATATGGGGAATCAGAGGCGGGGAATCAGAGGCGGGGTAACAGAGGTGGGGAATCAGATATGGGGAATCAGAGGTGGCGAATCAAAGGCGGTGAATCAGAGATGGGGAATCAGAGGCGGGGAATCAGAGGCAGGGAATCAAACACGGGGAATCAGAGGCGGGGAATCAGAGCTGGGGAATCAGAGGCGGGGAATCAGAGTTGGGGAATCAGAGGCGGGGAATCAGATATGGGGAAACAGGGGCGGGGAATCAGAGGCAGGGAAACAGAGGCGGGGAATCAGATATGGGGAATCAGGGGTGGGGAATCAGAGGTTGGGAATCAGAGGCAGGGAATCAGAGGCGTGGAAACAGAGGCGGGGATTCAGATGTGTTGAATCAGAGATGGGGAATCAGAGGCAGGGAATCAGAATCAGAAGCGGGATATCAGTGGCCGGGAATCAGAGGAAGGTAATCAGAGGAAGGGGATCAAACACGGGGAATCAGAGGCTGGGAATCAGAGCTGGGGAATCAGAGGTGGGGAATCAGAGCTGGGGAATCACAGGCGGGGAATCAGAGATGGGGAATCAGAGGCAGGGAATCAGAGGCAGGGAATCAGATGCGGGGAATCAGAGGCGGGGAATCAGAGCTGGCGAATCAGAGGCGTGGAATCAGAGGTGGGCAATCAGAGGATGGGAATCAGATATGGGGAATCAGAGGCGGGGAATCAGAGCTGGGGAATCACAGGCGGGGAAACAGAGGCGGGGAATCAGAGGCGGTGAAACAGAGGCGGGGAATCAGATATTGGGAATCAGATGTGGGGAATCAGAGGTTGGGAATCAGAGGCCTGGAATCAGAGGCGTGGAATCAGAGGCAGGGAATCAGATGCGGGGAATCAGAGGAGGGGAATCAGAGCTGGGGAATCAGAGGCGGGGTATTAGAGTTGGGGAATCAGAGGCGGGGAATCAGACGCGGGGAATCAGAGGGGGGGAATCATAGCTGGCGAATCAGAGGCGGGGAATCAGAGGTGGGCAATCAGAGGCCGGGAATCAGAGGTGGTGAATCAGAGATGGGGAATCAGAGGCGGGGAATCAGTGGCAGGGAATCAGATATGGGGAATCAGAGGCGTGGAATCAGAGGCAGGGAATCAGACACGGGGAATCAGACACGGGGAATCAGAGGTGGGGAATCAGAGATGGGGAATCAGAGGTGGGGAATCAGAGGCGGTGAATCAGAGATGGGGAATCAGAGCGGGGAATCAGAGGCAGGAAATCAGACACGGGGATTCAGAGGCTGGGAATCAGACGGGGGGAATCAAAGGCGGGGAATCAGAGCTGGGGAATCAGAGGCAGGGAATCAGAGTTGGGGATTCAGAGACGGGGAATCAGATATGGGGAAACAGAGGCGGGGAATCAGAGGCGGGCAAAGAGAGGCGGGGAATTAGATATGGGGAATCAGATGTGGGGAATCAGAGGTGGTGAATCAGTGATGGGGAATCACAGGCGGGGAATCAGAGGCAGGGAATAGAACGCAGGGAATCAGAGGCAGGGAATCAGAGCTGGGGAATCAGAGGCAGGGAATCATAGTTGGGAATCAGAGGCGGGGAATCAGATATGGGGAAACAGAGGCGGGGAATCAGAGGCGGGGAAACAGAGGCGGGGAATCAGATATGGGGAATCGGATGCGGGGAATCAGAGGCGGGGAATCAGAGCTGGGGAATCAGAGGCGGGGAATCAGAGTTGGGGCATCAGAGGTGGGGAATTTGATATAGGGAAACAGAGGCGGGGAATCAGAGGCGGGGAAACAGAGGTGGGGAATCAGATATGGGGTATCAGAGGTAGGGAATCAGAGGCAGGGAATCAGATGTGCGGAATCAGAGATGGGGAATCAGAGGCAGGGAATCAGAATCAGAAGCGGGGAATCAGAGGCCGGGAATCAGAGGCCGGGAATCAGATGCTGGGAATAAGAGGCCGGGAATCAGAGGTGGGGAATCAGAGTCCGGGAATCAGAGATGGGGATTCAGAGGCGGGGAATGAGATATGGAGAATCAGAGGCGGGGAATCAGAGGCCGGGAAACAGAGGTGGGGAATCAGATATGGGGAATCAGAGGTGGCGAATCAAAGGCGGTGAATCAGAGATGGGGAATCAGAGGCGGGGAATCAGAGGCAGGGAATCAGATGCGGGGAATCAGAGGCGGGCAATCAGAGCTGGCGAATCGGAGGCGGGGAATCAGAGGTGGGCAATCAGAGCCGGGGAATCAGATATGGGGAATCAGAGGCGGGGAATCAGAGGCGGGGAAACAGAGGTGGGGAATCAGATATGGGGAAACAGAGGTGGCAAATCAAAGGCGGTGAATCAGAGATGGGGAATCAGAGGCGGGGAATCAGAGGCAGGGAATCAAAAATGGGGAATCAGAGGCGGGGAATCAGAGCTGGGGAATCAGAGGCGGGGAAGCAGAGTAGGAGAATCAGAGGTGGGGAATCAGATGCGGGGAAACAGAGGCGGGGAATCAGATATGGGGAATCAGAGGTGTGGAATCAGAGGTTGGGAATCAGAGGCGGGGAAACAGAGGAGGGGAATCAGATATGGGGAATCAGAGGTGGCGATTTAAAGGCGGTGAATCAGAGATGGGGAATCATGGCAGGGAATCAGAGGCAGGGAATCAAACACGGGGAATCAGAGGCGTGGAATCAGAGCTGGGGAAACAGGGGCGGGGAATCAGAGGCGGGTAAACAGAGGCGGGGAATCAGATATGGGGAATCAGAGGTGTGGAATCAGAGGTTGGGAATCAGAGGCGGGGAAACAGAGGAGGGGAATCAGATATGGGGAATCAGAGGTGGCGATTTAAAGGCGGTGAATCAGAGATGGGGAATCATGGCAGGGAATCAGAGGCAGGGAATCAAACACGGGGAATCAGAGGCGTGGAATCAGAGCTGGGGAATCAGAGGCGGGGATTCAGAGTTGGGGAATCAGAGGCGGGGAATCAGAGGCGGGGAAACAGAGGCGGGGAATCAGATATGGGGAATCAGAGGTGGGGAATCAGAGGTTGGGAATCAGAAGCAGGGAATCAGAGGCGGGGAATCAGAGGCGGGGAATCAGAGGCAGGAAATCCGATGTGCGGAATCGGAGATGGGGAATCAGAGGCAGGGAATCAGGGGCGGGGAATCAGAGGCGGGGAATCAGAGGCCGGGAATCAGAGGTGGGGAATCAGAGTCCGGGAATCAGAGATGGGGATTCAGAGGCGGGGAATGAGATATGGAGAATCAGAGGCGGGGAATCAGAGGCCGGGAAACAGAGGTGGGGAATCAGATATGGGGAATCAGAGGTGGCGAATCAAAGGCGGTGAATCAGAGATGGGGAATCAGAGGCGGGGAATCAGAGGCAGGGAATCAGATGCGGGGAATCAGAGGCGGGGAATCAGAGCTGGCGAATCGGAGGCGGGGAATTAGAGGTGGGCAATCAGAGCCGGGGAATCAGATATGGGGAATCAGAGGCGGGGAATCAGAGGCGGGGAAACAGAGGTGGGGAATCAGATATGGGGAAACAGAGGTGGCAAATCAAAGGCGGTGAATCAGAGATGGGGAATCAGAGGCGGGGAATCAGAGGCAGGGAATCAAAAATGGGGAATCAGAGGCGGGGAATCAGAGCTGGGGAATCAGAGGCGGGGAAGCAGAGTAGGAGAATCAGAGGTGGGGAATCAGATATGGGGAAACAGGGGCGGGGAATCAGAGGCGGGGAAACAGAGGCGGGGAATCAGATATGGGGAATCAGCGGTGGCGAATTAAAGGCGGTGTATCAGAGATGGGGAATCAGGGCAGGGAATCAGAGGCAGGGAATCAAACACGGGGAATCAGAGGCAGGGAATCAGAGCTGGGGAATCAGAGGCGGGGATTCAGAGTTGGGGAATCAGAGGCGGGGAAACAGAGGCGGGGAATCAGATATGGGGTATCAGAGGTGGGGAATCAGAGGTTGGGAATCAGAAGCAGGGAATCAGAGGCGGGGAATCAGAGGCGGGGAATCAGAGGCAGGGAATCCGATGTGCGGAATCGGAGATGGGGAATCAGAGGCAGGGAATCAGAGGCGGGGAATCAGAGGCGGAAAATCAGAGGCCGGGAATCAGATATGGGGAAACAGAGGCGGGGAATCAAAGGCGGGGAAACAGAGGCGGGGAATCAGATATGGGGAATCAGAGGTGGGGAATCAGAGGTTGGGAATCAGAGGCAGGGAATCAGAGGCTGGGAATCAGATGCAGGGAATCAGATGCGGGGAATCAGAGGCGGGGAATCAGAGCTGGGGAATCAGAGGTGGGGAATCAGAGTTGGGGAATCAGAGTCGGGGACTTAGATATGGGGAAACAGAGGCGGGGAATCAGAGGCGGGGAAACAGACGCGGGGAATCAGAGGCGGGGATTCAGAGCTGGGGAATCAGAGGCGGGGAATCAGACTTGGGGAATCAGAGGCGGGGAATCAGATATGGGGAATCAGAGGCGGGGAATCAGAGGCGGGGAAACAGAGGCAGGGAATCAGATATGGGGAATCAGAGGTGGGGTATCAGGGGCAGGGAATCAGTGGCAGGGAATCAGAGGCGGGGAATCAGAGGCGGGGAATCAGAGGCAGGGAATTAGATATGGGGAATCAGAGGCGGGGAATCAGACTTGGGGAATCAGAGGCGGGGAATCAGATATGGGGAATCAGAGGCGGGGAATCAGAGGCGGGGAAACAGAGGCGGGGAATCAGATATGGGGAATCAGAGGTGGGGAATCAGAGGTTGGGAATCAGAAGCAGGGAATCAGAGGCGGGGAATCAGAGGCGGGGAATCAGAGGCAGGGAATCCGATGTGCGGAATCGGAGATGGCGAATCAGAGGCAGGGAATCAGAGTTGGGGAATCAGAGTCGGGGACTTAGATATGGGGAAACAGAGGCGGGGAATCAGAGGCGGGGAAACAGATGCGGGGAATCAGAGGCGGGGATTCAGAGCTGGGGAATCAGAGGCGGGGAATCAGACTTGGGGAATCAGAGGCGGGGAATCAGATATGGGGAATCAGAGGCGGGGAATCAGAGGCGGGGAAACAGAGGCGGGGAATCAGATATGGGGAATCGGATGCGGGGAATCAGAGGCGGGGAATCAGAGCTGGGGAATCAGAGGCGGGGAATCAGAGTTGGGGCATCAGAGGTGGGGAATTTGATATAGGGAAACAGAGGCGGGGAATCAGAGGCGGGGAAACAGAGGTGGGGAATCAGATATGGGGTATCAGAGGTAGGGAATCAGAGGCAGGGAATCAGATGTGCGGAATCAGAGATGGGGAATCAGAGGCAGGGAATCAGAATCAGAAGCGGGGAATCAGAGGCCGGGAATCAGAGGCCGGGAATCAGATGCTGGGAATAAGAGGCCGGGAATCAGAGGTGGGGAATCAGAGTCCGGGAATCAGAGATGGGGATTCAGAGGCGGGGAATGAGATATGGAGAATCAGAGGCGGGGAATCAGAGGCCGGGAAACAGAGGTGGGGAATCAGATATGGGGAATCAGAGGTGGCGAATCAAAGGCGGTGAATCAGAGATGGGGAATCAGAGGCGGGGAATCAGAGGCAGGGAATCAGATGCGGGGAATCAGAGGCGGGCAATCAGAGCTGGCGAATCGGAGGCGGGGAATCAGAGGTGGGCAATCAGAGCCGGGGAATCAGATATGGGGAATCAGAGGCGGGGAATCAGAGGCGGGGAAACAGAGGTGGGGAATCAGATATGGGGAAACAGAGGTGGCAAATCAAAGGCGGTGAATCAGAGATGGGGAATCAGAGGCGGGGAATCAGAGGCAGGGAATCAAAAATGGGGAATCAGAGGCGGGGAATCAGAGCTGGGGAATCAGAGGCGGGGAAGCAGAGTAGGAGAATCAGAGGTGGGGAATCAGATATGGGGAAACAGGGGCGGGGAATCAGAGGCGGGGAAACAGAGGCGGGGAATCAGATATGGGGAATCAGAGGTGTGGAATCAGAGGTTGGGAATCAGAGGCGGGGAAACAGAGGAGGGGAATCAGATATGGGGAATCAGAGGTGGCGATTTAAAGGCGGTGAATCAGAGATGGGGAATCATGGCAGGGAATCAGAGGCAGGGAATCAAACACGGGGAATCAGAGGCGTGGAATCAGAGCTGGGGAATCAGAGGCGGGGATTCAGAGTTGGGGAATCAGAGGCGGGGAATCAGAGGCGGGGAAACAGAGGCGGGGAATCAGATATGGGGAATCAGAGGTGGGGAATCAGAGGTTGGGAATCAGAAGCAGGGAATCAGAGGCGGGGAATCAGAGGCGGGGAATCAGAGGCAGGAAATCCGATGTGCGGAATCGGAGATGGGGAATCAGAGGCAGGGAATCAGGGGCGGGGAATCAGAGGCGGGGAATCAGAGGCCGGGAATCAGAGGTGGGGAATCAGAGTCCGGGAATCAGAGATGGGGATTCAGAGGCGGGGAATGAGATATGGAGAATCAGAGGCGGGGAATCAGAGGCCGGGAAACAGAGGTGGGGAATCAGATATGGGGAATCAGAGGTGGCGAATCAAAGGCGGTGAATCAGAGATGGGGATTCAGAGGCGGGGAATCAGAGGCAGGGAATCAGATGCGGGGAATCAGAGGCGGGGAATCAGAGCTGGCGAATCGGAGGCGGGGAATTAGAGGTGGGCAATCAGAGCCGGGGAATCAGATATGGGGAATCAGAGGCGGGGAATCAGAGGCGGGGAAACAGAGGTGGGGAATCAGATATGGGGAAACAGAGGTGGCAAATCAAAGGCGGTGAATCAGAGATGGGGAATCAGAGGCGGGGAATCAGAGGCAGGGAATCAAAAATGGGGAATCAGAGGCGGGGAATCAGAGCTGGGGAATCAGAGGTGGGGAAGCAGAGTAGGAGAATCAGAGGTGGGGAATCAGATATGGGGAAACAGGGGCGGGGAATCAGAGGCGGGGAAACAGAGGCGGGGAATCAGATATGGGGAATCAGCGGTGGCGAATTAAAGGCGGTGTATCAGAGATGGGGAATCAGGGCAGGGAATCAGAGGCAGGGAATCAAACACGGGGAATCAGAGGCAGGGAATCAGAGCTGGGGAATCAGAGGCGGGGATTCAGAGTTGGGGAATCAGAGGCGGGGAAACAGAGGCAGGGAATCAGATATGGGGAATCAGAGGTGGGGAATCAGAGGTTGGGAATCAGAAGCAGGGAATCAGAGGCGGGGAATCAGAGGCGGGGAATCAGAGGCAGGGAATCCGATGTGCGGAATCGGAGATGGGGAATCAGAGGCAGGGAATCAGAGGCGGGGAATCAGAGGCGGAAAATCAGAGGCCGGGAATCAGATATGGGGAAACAGAGGCGGGGAATCAAAGGCGGGGAAACAGAGGCGGGGAATCAGATATGGGGAATCAGAGGTGGGGAATCAGAGGTTGGGAATCAGAGGCAGGGAATCAGAGGCTGGGAATCAGATGCAGGGAATCAGATGCGGGGAATCAGAGGCGGGGAATCAGAGCTGGGGAATCAGAGGTGGGGAATCAGAGTTGGGGAATCAGAGTCGGGGACTTAGATATGGGGAAACAGAGGCGGGGAATCAGAGGCGGGGAAACAGACGCGGGGAATCAGAGGCGGGGATTCAGAGCTGGGGAATCAGAGGCGGGGAATCAGACTTGGGGAATCAGAGGCGGGGAATCAGATATGGGGAATCAGAGGCGGGGAATCAGAGGCGGGGAAACAGAGGCAGGGAATCAGATATGGGGAATCAGAGGTGGGGTATCAGGGGCAGGGAATCAGTGGCAGGGAATCAGAGGCGGGGAATCAGAGGCGGGGAATCAGAGGCAGGGAATTAGATATGGGGAATCAGAGGCGGGGAATCAGACTTGGGGAATCAGAGGCGGGGAATCAGATATGGGGAATCAGAGGCGGGGAATCAGAGGCGGGGAAACAGAGGCGGGGAATCAGATATGGGGAATCAGAGGTGGGGAATCAGAGGTTGGGAATCAGAAGCAGGGAATCAGAGGCGGGGAATCAGAGGCGGGGAATCAGAGGCAGGGAATCCGATGTGCGGAATCGGAGATGGGGAATCAGAGGCAGGGAATCAGAGTTGGGGAATCAGAGTCGGGGACTTAGATATGGGGAAACAGAGGCGGGGAATCAGAGGCGGGGAAACAGATGCGGGGAATCAGAGGCGGGGATTCAGAGCTGGGGAATCAGAGGCGGGGAATCAGACTTGGGGAATCAGAGGCGGGGAATCAGATATGGGGAATCAGAGGCGGGGAATCAGAGGCGGGGAAACAGAGGCAGGGAATCAGATATGGGGAATCAGAGGTGGGGTATCAGGGGCAGGGAATCAGTGGCAGGGAATCAGAGGCGGGGAATCAGAGGCGGGGAATCAGAGGCAGGGAATTAGATATGGGGAATCAGAGGCGGGGAATCAGACTTGGGGAATCAGAGGCGGGGAATCAGATATGGGGAATCAGAGGCGGGGAATCAGAGGCGGGGAAACAGAGGCGGGGAATCAGATATGGGGAATCAGAGGTGGGGAATCAGAGGTTGGGAATCAGAAGCAGGGAATCAGAGGCGGGGAATCAGAGGCGGGGAATCAGAGGCAGGGAATCCGATGTGCGGAATCGGAGATGGGGAATCAGAGGCAGGGAATCAGAGGCGGGGAATCAGAGGCGGAAAATCAGAGGCCGGGAATCAGATATGGGGAAACAGAGGCGGGGAATCAAAGGCTGGGAATCAGATGCAGGGAATCAGATGCGGGGAATCAGAGGCGGGGAATCAGAGCTGGGGAATCAGAGGTGGGGAATCAGAGTTGGGGAATCAGAGTCGGGGACTTAGATATGGGGAAACAGAGGCGGGGAATCAGAGGCGGGGAAACAGACGCGGGGAATCAGAGGCGGGGATTCAGAGCTGGGGAATCAGAGGCGGGGAATCAGACTTGGGGAATCAGAGGCGGGGAATCAGATATGGGGAATCAGAGGCGGGGAATCAGAGGCGGGGAAACAGAGGCAGGGAATCAGATATGGGGAATCAGAGGTGGGGTATCAGGGGCAGGGAATCAGTGGCAGGGAATCAGAGGCGGGGAATCAGAGGCGGGGAATCAGAGGCAGGGAATTAGATATGGGGAATCAGAGGTGGGGAATCAGAGGTGGTGAATCAGAGATGGGGAATCACAGGCGGGGAATCAGAGGCAGGGAATAGAACGCGGGGAATCAGAGGCGGGGAATCAGAGCTGGGGAATCAGAGGCGGGGAATCAGAGCTGGGGAATCAGAGGCGGGGAATCATAGTTGGGAATCAGAGGCGGGGAATCAGATATGGGGAAACAGAGGCGTGGAATCAAAGGCGGGGAAACAGAGGCGGGGAATCAGATATGGGGAATCGGATGCGGGGAATCAGAGGCGGGGAATCAGAGCTGGGGAATCAGAGGCGGGGTATCAGAGTTGGGGCATCTGAGGTGGGGAATTAGATATGGGGAAACAGAGGCGGGGAATCAGAGGCGGGGAAACAGAGGCGGGGAATCAGATATGGGGAATCAGAGGTGGGGAATCAGAGGCAGGGAATCAGATGTGCGGAATCAGAGATGGGGAATCAGAGGCAGGGAATCAGAATCAGAAGCGGGGAATCAGAGGCCGGGAATCAGAGGCCGGGATTCAGATGCCGGGAATAAGAGGCCGGGAATCAGAGGTGGGGAATCAGAGTCCGGGAATCAGAGATGGGGATTCAGAGGCGGGGAATGATAT
Organism: Narcine bancroftii; assembly: GCF_036971445.1. Taxonomy (NCBI): domain Eukaryota; kingdom Metazoa; phylum Chordata; class Chondrichthyes; order Torpediniformes; family Narcinidae; genus Narcine; species Narcine bancroftii. Next base: position 4,436,807 of record NW_027211883.1, read on the forward strand.
ATGGGGAATCAGAGGCGGGGAATCAGAGGCGGGGTAACAGAGGTGGGGAATCAGATATGGGGAATCAGAGGTGGCGAATCAAAGGCGGTGAATCAGAGATGGGGAATCAGAAGCGGGGAATCAGAGGCAGGGAATCAAACACGGGGAATCAGAGGCGGGGAATCAGAGCTGGGGAATCAGAGGCGGGGAATCAGAGTTGGGGAATCAGAGGCGGGGAATCAGATATGGGGAAACAGGGGCGGGGAATCAGAGGCAGGGAAACAGAGGCGGGGAATCAGATATGGGGAATCAGGGGTGGGGAATCAGAGGTTGGGAATCAGAGGCAGGGAATCAGAGGCGTGGAAACAGAGGCGGGGATTCAGATGTGTTGAATCAGAGATGGGGAATCAGAGGCAGGGAATCAGAATCAGAAGCGGGATATCAGTGGCCGGGAATCAGAGGAAGGTAATCAGAGGCAGGGGATCAAACACGGGGAATCAGAGGCTGGGAATCAGAGCTGGGGAATCAGAGGTGGGGAATCAGAGCTGGGGAATCACAGGCGGGGAATCAGAGATGGGGAATCAGAGGCAGGGAATCAGAGGCAGGGAATCAGATGCGGGGAATCAGAGGCGGGGAATCAGAGCTGGCGAATCAGAGGCGGGGAATCAGAGGTGGGCAATCAGAGGATGGGAATCAGATATGGGGAATCAGAGGCGGGGAATCAGAGCTGGGGAATCACAGGCGGGGAAACAGAGGCGGGGAATCAGAGGCGGTGAAACAGAGGCGGGAAATCAGATATTGGGAATCAGAGGTGGGGAATCAGAGGTTGGGAATCAGAGGCCTGGAATCAGAGGCGTGGAATCAGAGGCAGGGAATCAGATGCGGGGAATCAGAGGAGGGGAATCAGAGCTGGGGAATCAGAGGCGGGGTATTAGAGTTGGGGAATCAGAGGCGGGGAATCAGACGCGGGGAATCAGAGGGGGGGAATCATAGCTGGCGAATCAGAGGCGGGGAATCAGAGGTGGGCAATCAGAGGCCGGGAATCAGAGGTGGTGAATCAGAGATGGGGAATCAGAGGCGGGGAATCAGTGGCAGGGAATCAGATATGGGGAATCAGAGGCGTGGAATCAGAGGCAGGGAATCAGACACGGGGAATCAGACACGGGGAATCAGAGGTGGGGAATCAGAGATGGGGAATCAGAGGCGGTGAATCAGAGATGGGGAATCAGAGGCGGGGAATCAGAATCAGGAAATCAGACACGGGGATTCAGAGGCTGGGAATCAGACGGGGGGACTCAAAGGCGGGGAATCAGAGCTGGGGAATCAGAGGCAGGGAATCAGAGGCGGGGAATCAGATATGGGGAATCAGAGGCTGGTATTCAGAGGCGGGGAATCAGAGGCAGGGAATCAAACACGGGGAATCAGAGGTGGGGAATCAGAGATGGGGAATCAGAGGCGGGGAATCAGAGTTGGGGAATCAGAGGCAGGGAATCGGATGTGCGGAATCAGAGATGGGGAATCAGAGGTGGGGAATCAGAGGCGGTGAATCAGAGATGGGGAATCAGAGCGGGGAATCAGAGGCAGGAAATCAGACACGGGGATTCAGAGGCTGGGAATCAGACGGGGGGAATCAAAGGCGGGGAATCAGAGCTGGGGAATCAGAGGCAGAGAATCAGAGTTGGGGATTCAGAGACGGGGAATCAGATATGGGGAAACAGAGGCGGGGAATCAGAGGCGGGCAAAGAGAGGCGGGGAATTAGATATGGGGAATCAGATGTGGGGAATCAGAGGTGGTGAATCAGTGATGGGGAATCACAGGCGGGGAATCAGAGGCAGGGAATAGAACGCAGGGAATCAGAGGCAGGGAATCAGAGCTGGGGAATCAGAGGCAGGGAATCATAGTTGGGAATCAGAGGCGGGGAATCAGATATGGGGAAACAGAGGCGGGGAATCAGAGGCGGGGAAACAGAGGCGGGGAATCAGATATGGGGAATCGGATGCGGGGAATCAGAGGCGGGGAATCAGAGCTGGGGAATCAGAGGCGGGGAATCAGAGTTGGGGCATCAGAGGTGGGGAATTTGATATAGGGAAACAGAGGCGGGGAATCAGAGGCGGGGAAACAGAGGTGGGGAATCAGATATGGGGTATCAGAGGTAGGGAATCAGAGGCAGGGAATCAGATGTGCGGAATCAGAGATGGGGAATCAGAGGCAGGGAATCAGAATCAGAAGCGGGGAATCAGAGGCCGGGAATCAGAGGCCGGGAATCAGATGCTGGGAATAAGAGGCCGGGAATCAGAGGTGGGGAATCAGAGTCCGGGAATCAGAGATGGGGATTCAGAGGCGGGGAATGAGATATGGAGAATCAGAGGCGGGGAATCAGAGGCCGGGAAACAGAGGTGGGGAATCAGATATGGGGAATCAGAGGTGGCGAATCAAAGGCGGTGAATCAGAGATGGGGAATCAGAGGCGGGGAATCAGAGGCAGGGAATCAGATGCGGGGAATCAGAGGCGGGCAATCAGAGCTGGCGAATCGGAGGCGGGGAATCAGAGGTGGGCAATCAGAGCCGGGGAATCAGATATGGGGAATCAGAGGCGGGGAATCAGAGGCAGGAAATCCGATGTGCGGAATCGGAGATGGGGAATCAGAGGCAGGGAATCAGGGGCGGGGAATCAGAGGCGGGGAATCAGAGGCCGGGAATCAGATATGGGGAAACAGAGGCGGGGAATCAGAGGCGGGGAAGCAGAGGCGGGGAATCAGATATGGGGAATCAGAGGTGGGGAATCAGAGGTTGGGAATCAGAGGCAGGGAATCAGAGGCTGGGAATCAGATGCAGGGAATCAGATGCGGGGAATCAGAGGCGGGGAATCAGAGCTGGGGAATCAGAGGTGGGGAATCAGAGTTGGGGAATCAGAGTCGGGGACTTAGATATGGGGAAACAGAGGCAGGGAATCAGAGGCGGGGAAACAGACGCGGGGAATCAGAGGCGGGTATCAGAGCTGGGGAATCAGAGGCGGGGAATCAGAGTTGGGGAATCAGAGGCGGGGAATCAGAGGCGGGGAATCAGAGGCGGGGAATCAGAGGCGGGGAAACAGAGGCAGGGAATTAGATATGGGGAATCAGAGGTGGGGTATCAGGGGCAGGGAATCAGTGGCAGGGAATCAGAGGCGGGGAATCTGAGGCGGGGAATCAGAGGCAGGGAATCAGACACGGGGAATCAGATATGGGGAAACAGAGGCGGGGAATCAGAGGCGGGCAAACAGAGGCGGGGAATTAGATATGGGGAATCAGAGGTGGGGAATCAGAGGTGGTGAATCAGAGATGGGGAATCACAGGCGGGGAATCAGAGGCAGGGAATAGAACGCGGGGAATCAGAGGCGGGGAATCAGAGCTGGGGAATCAGAGGCGGGGAATCATAGTTGGGAATCAGAGGCGGGGAATCAGATATGGGGAAACAGAGGCGGGGAATCAAAGGCGGGGAAACAGAGGCGGGGAATCAGATATGGGGAATCGGATGCGGGGAATCAGAGGCGGGGAATCAGAGCTGGGGAATCAGAGGCGGGGTATCAGAGTTGGGGCATCAGAGGTGGGGAATTAGATATGGGGAAACAGAGGCGGGGAATCAGAGGCAGGGAAACAGAGGTGGGGAATCAGATATGGGGAATCAGAGGTGGGGAATCAGAGGCAGGGAATCAGATGTGCGGAATCAGAGATGGGGAATCAGAGGCAGGGAATCAGAATCAGAAGCGGGGAATCAGAGGCCGGGAATCAGAGGCCGGGATTCAGATGCCGGGAATAAGAGGCCGGGAATCAGAGGTGGGGAATCAGAGTCCGGGAATCAGAGATGGGGATTCAGAGGCGGGGAATGATATATGGGGAATCAGAGGCGGGGAATCAGAGGCGGGGTAACAGAGGTGGGGAATCAGATATGGGGAATCAGAGGTGTCGAATCAAAGGCTGTGAATCAGAGATGGGGAATCAGAGGCGGGGAATCAGAGGCAATGAATCAAACACGGGGAATCAGAGGCGGGGAATCAGAGCTGGGGAATCAGAGGTGGGGAATCAGAGTTGGGGAATCAGAGGCGGGGAATCAGATATGGGGAAACAGGGGCGGAGAATCAGAGGCAGGGAAACAGAGGCGGGGAATCAGATATGGGGAATCAGGGTTGGGGAATCAGAGGTTGGGAATCAGAGGCAGGGAATCAGAGGCGTGGAAACAGAGGCGGGGATTCAGATATGGGGAATCAGAGGTGGGGAATCAGAGGCAGGGAATCAGAATCAGAAGCGGGGTATCAGAGGCCGGGAATCAGAGGAAGGTAATCAGAGGCAGGGGATCAAACACGGGGAATCAGAGGCTGGGAATCAGAGCTGGGGAATCAGAGGCGGGGAATCAGAGGTGGGCAATCAGAGGATGGGAATCAGATATGGGGAATCAGAGGCGGGGAATCAGAGCTGGGGAATCACAGGCGGGGAAACAGAGGCGGGGAATCAGAGGCAGGGAAACAGAGGCGGGGAATCAGATATGGGGAATCAGGGGTGGGGAATCAGAGGTTGGGAATCAGAGGCAGGGAATCAGAGGCGTGGAAACAGAGGCGGGGATTCAGATGTGTTGAATCAGAGATGGGGAATCAGAGGCAGGGAATCAGAATCAGAAGCGGGATATCAGTTGCCGGGAATCAGAGGAAGGTAATCAGAGGCAGGGGATCAAACACGGGGAATCAGAGGCTGGGAATCAGAGCTGGGGAATCAGAGGTGGGGAATCAGAGCTGGGGAATCACAGGCGGGGAATCAGAGATGGGGAATCAGAGGCAGGGAATCAGAGGCAGGGAATCAGATGCGGGGAATCAGAGGCGGGGAATCAGAGCTGGCGAATCAGAGGCGGGGAATCAGAGGTGGGCAATCAGAGGATGGGAATCAGATATGGGGAATCAGAGGCGGGGAATCAGAGCTGGGGAATCACAGGCGGGGAAACAGAGGCGGGGAATCAGAGGCGGTGAAACAGAGGCGGGGAATCAGATATTGGGAATCAGAGGTGGGGAATCAGAGGTTGGGAATCAGAGGCCTGGAATCAGAGGCGTGGAATCAGAGGCAGGGAATCAGATGCGGGGAATCAGAGGAGGGGAATCAGAGCTGGGGAATCAGAGGCGGGGTATTAGAGTTGGGGAATCAGAGGCGGGGAATCAGACGCGGGGAATCAGAGGGGGGGAATCATAGCTGGCGAATCAGAGGCGGGGAATCAGAGGTGGGCAATCAGAGGCCGGGAATCAGAGGTGGTGAATCAGAGATGGGGAATCAGAGGCGGGGAATCAGTGGCAGGGAATCAGATATGGGGAATCAGAGGCGTGGAATCAGAGGCAGGGAATCAGACACGGGGAATCAGACACGGGGAATCAGAGGTGGGGAATCAGAGATGGGGAATCAGAGGCGGTGAATCAGAGATGGGGAATCAGAGGCGGGGAATCAGAATCAGGAAATCAGACACGGGGATTCAGAGGCTGGGAATCAGACGGGGGGACTCAAAGGCGGGGAATCAGAGCTGGGGAATCAGAGGCAGGGAATCAGAGGCGGGGAATCAGATATGGGGAATCAGAGGCTGGTATTCAGAGGCGGGGAATCAGAGGCAGGGAATCAAACACGGGGTATCAGAGGTGGGGAATCAGAGATGGGGAATCAGAGGCGGGGAATCAGAGTTGGGGAATCAGAGGCAGGGAATCGGATGTGCGGAATCAGAGATGGGGAATCAGAGGTGGGGAATCAGAGGCGGTGAATCAGAGATGGGGAATCAGAGCGGGGAATCAGAGGCAGGAAATCAGACACGGGGATTCAGAGGCTGGGAATCAGACGGGGGGAATCAAAGGCGGGGAATCAGAGCTGGGGAATCAGAGGCAGGGAATCAGAGTTGGGGATTCAGAGACGGGGAATCAGATATGGGGAAACAGAGGCGGGGAATCAGAGGCGGGCAAAGAGAGGCGGGGAATTAGATATGGGGAATCAGATGTGGGGAATCAGAGGTGGTGAATCAGTGATGGGGAATCACAGGCGGGGAATCAGAGGCAGGGAATAGAACGCAGGGAATCAGAGGCAGGGAATCAGAGCTGGGGAATCAGAGGCAGGGAATCATAGTTGGGAATCAGAGGCGGGGAATCAGATATGGGGAAACAGAGGCGGGGAATCAGAGGCGGGGAAACAGAGGCGGGGAATCAGATATGGGGAATCGGATGCGGGGAATCAGAGGCGGGGAATCAGAGCTGGGGAATCAGAGGCGGGGAATCAGAGTTGGGGCATCAGAGGTGGGGAATTTGATATAGGGAAACAGAGGCGGGGAATCAGAGGCGGGGAAACAGAGGTGGGGAATCAGATATGGGGTATCAGAGGTAGGGAATCAGAGGCAGGGAATCAGATGTGCGGAATCAGAGATGGGGAATCAGAGGCAGGGAATCAGAATCAGAAGCGGGGAATCAGAGGCCGGGAATCAGAGGCCGGGAATCAGATGCTGGGAATAAGAGGCCGGGAATCAGAGGTGGGGAATCAGAGTCCGGGAATCAGAGATGGGGATTCAGAGGCGGGGAATGAGATATGGAGAATCAGAGGCGGGGAATCAGAGGCCGGGAAACAGAGGTGGGGAATCAGATATGGGGAATCAGAGGTGGCGAATCAAAGGCGGTGAATCAGAGATGGGGAATCAGAGGCGGGGAATCAGAGGCAGGGAATCAGATGCGGGGAATCAGAGGCGGGCAATCAGAGCTGGCGAATCGGAGGCGGGGAATCAGAGGTGGGCAATCAGAGCCGGGGAATCAGATATGGGGAATCAGAGGCGGGGAATCAGAGGCAGGAAATCCGATGTGCGGAATCGGAGATGGGGAATCAGAGGCAGGGAATCAGGGGCGGGGAATCAGAGGCGGGGAATCAGAGGCCGGGAATCAGATATGGGGAAACAGAGGCGGGGAATCAGAGGCGGGGAAGCAGAGGCGGGGAATCAGATATGGGGAATCAGAGGTGGGGAATCAGAGGTTGGGAATCAGAGGCAGGGAATCAGAGGCTGGGAATCAGATGCAGGGAATCAGATGCGGGGAATCAGAGGCGGGGAATCAGAGCTGGGGAATCAGAGGTGGGGAATCAGAGTTGGGGAATCAGAGTCGGGGACTTAGATATGGGGAAACAGAGGCAGGGAATCAGAGGCGGGGAAACAGACGCGGGGAATCAGAGGCGGGTATCAGAGCTGGGGAATCAGAGGCGGGGAATCAGAGTTGGGGAATCAGAGGCGGGGAATCAGAGGCGGGGAATCAGAGGCGGGGAATCAGAGGCGGGGAAACAGAGGCAGGGAATTAGATATGGGGAATCAGAGGTGGGGTATCAGGGGCAGGGAATCAGTGGCAGGGAATCAGAGGCGGGGAATCTGAGGCGGGGAATCAGAGGCAGGGAATCAGACACGGGGAATCAGATATGGGGAAACAGAGGCGGGGAATCAGAGGCGGGCAAACAGAGGCGGGGAATTAGATATGGGGAATCAGAGGTGGGGAATCAGAGGTGGTGAATCAGAGATGGGGAATCACAGGCGGGGAATCAGAGGCAGGGAATAGAACGCGGGGAATCAGAGGCGGGGAATCAGAGCTGGGGAATCAGAGGCGGGGAATCATAGTTGGGAATCAGAGGCGGGGAATCAGATATGGGGAAACAGAGGCGGGGAATCAAAGGCGGGGAAACAGAGGCGGGGAATCAGATATGGGGAATCGGATGCGGGGAATCAGAGGCGGGGAATCAGAGCTGGGGAATCAGAGGCGGGGTATCAGAGTTGGGGCATCAGAGGTGGGGAATTAGATATGGGGAAACAGAGGCGGTGAATCAGAGGCAGGGAAACAGAGGTGGGGAATCAGATATGGGGAATCAGAGGTGGGGAATCAGAGGCAGGGAATCAGATGTGCGGAATCAGAGATGGGGAATCAGAGGCAGGGAATCAGAATCAGAAGCGGGGAATCAGAGGCCGGGAATCAGAGGCCGGGATTCAGATGCCGGGAATAAGAGGCCGGGAATCAGAGGTGGGGAATCAGAGTCCGGGAATCAGAGATGGGGATTCAGAGGCGGGGAATGATATATGGGGAATCAGAGGCGGGGAATCAGAGGCGGGGTAACAGAGGTGGGGAATCAGATATGGGGAATCAGAGGTGTCGAATCAAAGGCGGTGAATCAGAGATGGGGAATCAGAGGCGGGGAATCAGAGGCAATGAATCAAACACGGGGAATCAGAGGCGGGGAATCAGAGCTGGGGAATCAGAGGTTGGGAATCAGAGTTGGGGAATCAGAGGCGGGGAATCAGATATGGGGAAACAGGGGCGGAGAATCAGAGGCAGGGAAACAGAGGCGGGGAATCAGATATGGGGAATCAGGGTTGGGGAATCAGAGGTTGGGAATCAGAGGCAGGGAATCAGAGGCGTGGAAACAGAGGCGGGGATTCAGATATGGGGAATCAGAGGTGGGGAATCAGAGGCAGGGAATCAGAATCAGAAGCGGGGTATCAGAGGCCGGGAATCAGAGGAAGGTAATCAGAGGCAGGGGATCAAACACGGGGAATCAGAGGCTGGGAATCAGAGCTGGGGAATCACAGGCGGGGAATCAGAGATGGGGAATCAGAGGCGGGGAATCAGAGGCAGGGAATCAGATGCGGGGAATCAGAGGCGGGGAATCAGAGCTGGCGAATCAGAGGCGGGGAATCAGAGGTGGGCAATCAGAGGATGGGAATCAGATATGGGGAATCAGAGGCGGGGAATTAGAGCTGGGGAATCACAGGCGGGGAATCAGAGTTGGGGAATCAGAGGCGGGGAATCAGATATGGGGAAACAGAGGCGGGGAATCAGAGGTGGTGAAACAGAGGCGGGGAATCAGATATGGGGAATCAGAGGTGGGGAATCAGAGGTTGGGAATCAGATATGGGGAAACAGAGGCGGGGAATCAGAGGCGGGGAAACAGAGGCAGGGAATCAGATATGGGGAATCAGAGGTGGGGTATCAGGGGCAGGGAATCAGTGGCAGGGAATCAGAGGCGGGGAATCAGAGGCGGGGAATCAGAGGCAGGGAATTAGATATGGGGAATCAGAGGCGGGGAATCAGACTTGGGGAATCAGAGGCGGGGAATCAGATATGGGGAATCAGAGGCGGGGAATCAGAGGCGGGGAAACAGAGGCGGGGAATCAGATATGGGGAATCAGAGGTGGGGAATCAGAGGTTGGGAATCAGAAGCAGGGAATCAGAGGCGGGGAATCAGAGGCGGGGAATCAGAGGCAGGGAATCCGATGTGCGGAATCGGAGATGGGGAATCAGAGGCAGGGAATCAGAGGCGGGGAATCAGAGGCGGAAAATCAGAGGCCGGGAATCAGATATGGGGAAACAGAGGCGGGGAATCAAAGGCTGGGAATCAGATGCAGGGAATCAGATGCGGGGAATCAGAGGCGGGGAATCAGAGCTGGGGAATCAGAGGTGGGGAATCAGAGTTGGGGAATCAGAGTCGGGGACTTAGATATGGGGAAACAGAGGCGGGGAATCAGAGGCGGGGAAACAGACGCGGGGAATCAGAGGCGGGGATTCAGAGCTGGGGAATCAGAGGCGGGGAATCAGACTTGGGGAATCAGAGGCGGGGAATCAGATATGGGGAATCAGAGGCGGGGAATCAGAGGCGGGGAAACAGAGGCAGGGAATCAGATATGGGGAATCAGAGGTGGGGTATCAGGGGCAGGGAATCAGTGGCAGGGAATCAGAGGCGGGGAATCAGAGGCGGGGAATCAGAGGCAGGGAATTAGATATGGGGAATCAGAGGTGGGGAATCAGAGGTGGTGAATCAGAGATGGGGAATCACAGGCGGGGAATCAGAGGCAGGGAATAGAACGCGGGGAATCAGAGGCGGGGAATCAGAGCTGGGGAATCAGAGGCGGGGAATCAGAGCTGGGGAATCAGAGGCGGGGAATCATAGTTGGGAATCAGAGGCGGGGAATCAGATATGGGGAAACAGAGGCGTGGAATCAAAGGCGGGGAAACAGAGGCGGGGAATCAGATATGGGGAATCGGATGCGGGGAATCAGAGGCGGGGAATCAGAGCTGGGGAATCAGAGGCGGGGTATCAGAGTTGGGGCATCTGAGGTGGGGAATTAGATATGGGGAAACAGAGGCGGGGAATCAGAGGCGGGGAAACAGAGGCGGGGAATCAGATATGGGGAATCAGAGGTGGGGAATCAGAGGCAGGGAATCAGATGTGCGGAATCAGAGATGGGGAATCAGAGGCAGGGAATCAGAATCAGAAGCGGGGAATCAGAGGCCGGGAATCAGAGGCCGGGATTCAGATGCCGGGAATAAGAGGCCGGGAATCAGAGGTGGGGAATCAGAGTCCGGGAATCAGAGATGGGGATTCAGAGGCGGGGAATGATATATGGGGAATCAGAGGCGGGGAATCAGAGGCGGGGTAACAGAGGTGGGGAATCAGATATGGGGAATCAGAGGTGGCGAATCAAAGGCGGTGAATCAGAGATGGGGAATCAGAAGCGGGGAATCAGAGGCAGGGAATCAAACACGGGGAATCAGAGGCGGGGAATCAGAGCTGGGGAATCAGAGGCGGGGAATCAGAGTTGGGGAATCAGAGGCGGGGAATCAGATATGGGGAAACAGGGGCGGGGAATCAGAGGCAGGGAAACAGAGGCGGGGAATCAGATATGGGGAATCAGGGGTGGGGAATCAGAGGTTGGGAATCAGAGGCAGGGAATCAGAGGCGTGGAAACAGAGGCGGGGATTCAGATGTGTTGAATCAGAGATGGGGAATCAGAGGCAGGGAATCAGAATCAGAAGCGGGATATCAGTGGCCGGGAATCAGAGGAAGGTAATCAGAGGCAGGGGATCAAACACGGGGAATCAGAGGCTGGGAATCAGAGCTGGGGAATCAGAGGTGGGGAATCAGAGCTGGGGAATCACAGGCGGGGAATCAGAGATGGGGAATCAGAGGCAGGGAATCAGAGGCAGGGAATCAGATGCGGGGAATCAGAGGCGGGGAATCAGAGCTGGCGAATCAGAGGCGGGGAATCAGAGGTGGGCAATCAGAGGATGGGAATCAGATATGGGGAATCAGAGGCGGGGAATCAGAGCTGGGGAATCACAGGCGGGGAAACAGAGGCGGGGAATCAGAGGCGGTGAAACAGAGGCGGGGAATCAGATATTGGGAATCAGAGGTGGGGAATCAGAGGTTGGGAATCAGAGGCCTGGAATCAGAGGCGTGGAATCAGAGGCAGGGAATCAGATGCGGGGAATCAGAGGAGGGGAATCAGAGCTGGGGAATCAGAGGCGGGGTATTAGAGTTGGGGAATCAGAGGCGGGGAATCAGACGCGGGGAATCAGAGGGGGGGAATCATAGCTGGCGAATCAGAGGCGGGGAATCAGAGGTGGGCAATCAGAGGCCGGGAATCAGAGGTGGTGAATCAGAGATGGGGAATCAGAGGCGGGGAATCAGTGGCAGGGAATCAGATATGGGGAATCAGAGGTGGGGAATCAGAGGCGGTGAATCAGAGATGGGGAATCAGAGCGGGGAATCAGAGGCAGGAAATCAGACACGGGGATTCAGAGGCTGGGAATCAGACGGGGGGAATCAAAGGCGGGGAATCAGAGCTGGGGAATCAGAGGCAGGGAATCAGAGTTGGGGATTCAGAGACGGGGAATCAGATATGGGGAAACAGAGGCGGGGAATCAGAGGCGGGCAAAGAGAGGCGGGGAATTAGATATGGGGAATCAGATGTGGGGAATCAGAGGTGGTGAATCAGTGATGGGGAATCACAGGCGGGGAATCAGAGGCAGGGAATAGAACGCAGGGAATCAGAGGCAGGGAATCAGAGCTGGGGAATCAGAGGCAGGGAATCATAGTTGGGAATCAGAGGCGGGGAATCAGATATGGGGAAACAGAGGCGGGGAATCAGAGGCGGGGAAACAGAGGCGGGGAATCAGATATGGGGAATCGGATGCGGGGAATCAGAGGCGGGGAATCAGAGCTGGGGAATCAGAGGCGGGGAATCAGAGTTGGGGCATCAGAGGTGGGGAATTTGATATAGGGAAACAGAGGCGGGGAATCAGAGGCGGGGAAACAGAGGTGGGGAATCAGATATGGGGTATCAGAGGTAGGGAATCAGAGGCAGGGAATCAGATGTGCGGAATCAGAGATGGGGAATCAGAGGCAGGGAATCAGAATCAGAAGCGGGGAATCAGAGGCCGGGAATCAGAGGCCGGGAATCAGATGCTGGGAATAAGAGGCCGGGAATCAGAGGTGGGGAATCAGAGTCCGGGAATCAGAGATGGGGATTCAGAGGCGGGGAATGAGATATGGAGAATCAGAGGCGGGGAATCAGAGGCCGGGAAACAGAGGTGGGGAATCAGATATGGGGAATCAGAGGTGGCGAATCAAAGGCGGTGAATCAGAGATGGGGAATCAGAGGCGGGGAATCAGAGGCAGGGAATCAGATGCGGGGAATCAGAGGCGGGCAATCAGAGCTGGCGAATCGGAGGCGGGGAATCAGAGGTGGGCAATCAGAGCCGGGGAATCAGATATGGGGAATCAGAGGCGGGGAATCAGAGGCAGGAAATCCGATGTGCGGAATCGGAGATGGGGAATCAGAGGCAGGGAATCAGGGGCGGGGAATCAGAGGCGGGGAATCAGAGGCCGGGAATCAGATATGGGGAAACAGAGGCGGGGAATCAGAGGCGGGGAAGCAGAGGCGGGGAATCAGATATGGGGAATCAGAGGTGGGGAATCAGAGGTTGGGAATCAGAGGCAGGGAATCAGAGGCTGGGAATCAGATGCAGGGAATCAGATGCGGGGAATCAGAGGCGGGGAATCAGAGCTGGGGAATCAGAGGTGGGGAATCAGAGTTGGGGAATCAGAGTCGGGGACTTAGATATGGGGAAACAGAGGCAGGGAATCAGAGGCGGGGAAACAGACGCGGGGAATCAGAGGCGGGTATCAGAGCTGGGGAATCAGAGGCGGGGAATCAGAGTTGGGGAATCAGAGGCGGGGAATCAGAGGCGGGGAATCAGAGGCGGGGAATCAGAGGCGGGGAAACAGAGGCAGGGAATTAGATATGGGGAATCAGAGGTGGGGTATCAGGGGCAGGGAATCAGTGGCAGGGAATCAGAGGCGGGGAATCTGAGGCGGGGAATCAGAGGCAGGGAATCAGACACGGGGAATCAGATATGGGGAAACAGAGGCGGGGAATCAGAGGCGGGCAAACAGAGGCGGGGAATTAGATATGGGGAATCAGAGGTGGGGAATCAGAGGTGGTGAATCAGAGATGGGGAATCACAGGCGGGGAATCAGAGGCAGGGAATAGAACGCGGGGAATCAGAGGCGGGGAATCAGAGCTGGGGAATCAGAGGCGGGGAATCATAGTTGGGAATCAGAGGCGGGGAATCAGATATGGGGAAACAGAGGCGGGGAATCAAAGGCGGGGAAACAGAGGCGGGGAATCAGATATGGGGAATCGGATGCGGGGAATCAGAGGCGGGGAATCAGAGCTGGGGAATCAGAGGCGGGGTATCAGAGTTGGGGCATCAGAGGTGGGGAATTAGATATGGGGAAACAGAGGCGGGGAATCAGAGGCAGGGAAACAGAGGTGGGGAATCAGATATGGGGAATCAGAGGTGGGGAATCAGAGGCAGGGAATCAGATGTGCGGAATCAGAGATGGGGAATCAGAGGCAGGGAATCAGAATCAGAAGCGGGGAATCAGAGGCCGGGAATCAGAGGCCGGGATTCAGATGCCGGGAATAAGAGGCCGGGAATCAGAGGTGGGGAATCAGAGTCCGGGAATCAGAGATGGGGATTCAGAGGCGGGGAATGATATATGGGGAATCAGAGGCGGGGAATCAGAGGCGGGGTAACAGAGGTGGGGAATCAGATATGGGGAATCAGAGGTGTCGAATCAAAGGCTGTGAATCAGAGATGGGGAATCAGAGGCGGGGAATCAGAGGCAATGAATCAAACACGGGGAATCAGAGGCGGGGAATCAGAGCTGGGGAATCAGAGGTGGGGAATCAGAGTTGGGGAATCAGAGGCGGGGAATCAGATATGGGGAAACAGGGGCGGAGAATCAGAGGCAGGGAAACAGAGGCGGGGAATCAGATATGGGGAATCAGGGTTGGGGAATCAGAGGTTGGGAATCAGAGGCAGGGAATCAGAGGCGTGGAAACAGAGGCGGGGATTCAGATATGGGGAATCAGAGGTGGGGAATCAGAGGCAGGGAATCAGAATCAGAAGCGGGGTATCAGAGGCCGGGAATCAGAGGAAGGTAATCAGAGGCAGGGGATCAAACACGGGGAATCAGAGGCTGGGAATCAGAGCTGGGGAATCAGAGGCGGGGAATCAGAGGTGGGCAATCAGAGGATGGGAATCAGATATGGGGAATCAGAGGCGGGGAATCAGAGCTGGGGAATCACAGGCGGGGAAACAGAGGCGGGGAATCAGAGGCAGGGAAACAGAGGCGGGGAATCAGATATGGGGAATCAGGGGTGGGGAATCAGAGGTTGGGAATCAGAGGCAGGGAATCAGAGGCGTGGAAACAGAGGCGGGGATTCAGATGTGTTGAATCAGAGATGGGGAATCAGAGGCAGGGAATCAGAATCAGAAGCGGGATATCAGTTGCCGGGAATCAGAGGAAGGTAATCAGAGGCAGGGGATCAAACACGGGGAATCAGAGGCTGGGAATCAGAGCTGGGGAATCAGAGGTGGGGAATCAGAGCTGGGGAATCACAGGCGGGGAATCAGAGATGGGGAATCAGAGGCAGGGAATCAGAGGCAGGGAATCAGATGCGGGGAATCAGAGGCGGGGAATCAGAGCTGGCGAATCAGAGGCGGGGAATCAGAGGTGGGCAATCAGAGGATGGGAATCAGATATGGGGAATCAGAGGCGGGGAATCAGAGCTGGGGAATCACAGGCGGGGAAACAGAGGCGGGGAATCAGAGGCGGTGAAACAGAGGCGGGGAATCAGATATTGGGAATCAGAGGTGGGGAATCAGAGGTTGGGAATCAGAGGCCTGGAATCAGAGGCGTGGAATCAGAGGCAGGGAATCAGATGCGGGGAATCAGAGGAGGGGAATCAGAGCTGGGGAATCAGAGGCGGGGTATTAGAGTTGGGGAATCAGAGGCGGGGAATCAGACGCGGGGAATCAGAGGGGGGGAATCATAGCTGGCGAATCAGAGGCGGGGAATCAGAGGTGGGCAATCAGAGGCCGGGAATCAGAGGTGGTGAATCAGAGATGGGGAATCAGAGGCGGGGAATCAGTGGCAGGGAATCAGATATGGGGAATCAGAGGCGTGGAATCAGAGGCAGGGAATCAGACACGGGGAATCAGACACGGGGAATCAGAGGTGGGGAATCAGAGATGGGGAATCAGAGGCGGTGAATCAGAGATGGGGAATCAGAGGCGGGGAATCAGAATCAGGAAATCAGACACGGGGATTCAGAGGCTGGGAATCAGACGGGGGGACTCAAAGGCGGGGAATCAGAGCTGGGGAATCAGAGGCAGGGAATCAGAGGCGGGGAATCAGATATGGGGAATCAGAGGCTGGTATTCAGAGGCGGGGAATCAGAGGCAGGGAATCAAACACGGGGTATCAGAGGTGGGGAATCAGAGATGGGGAATCAGAGGCGGGGAATCAGAGTTGGGGAATCAGAGGCAGGGAATCGGATGTGCGGAATCAGAGATGGGGAATCAGAGGTGGGGAATCAGAGGCGGTGAATCAGAGATGGGGAATCAGAGCGGGGAATCAGAGGCAGGAAATCAGACACGGGGATTCAGAGGCTGGGAATCAGACGGGGGGAATCAAAGGCGGGGAATCAGAGCTGGGGAATCAGAGGCAGGGAATCAGAGTTGGGGATTCAGAGACGGGGAATCAGATATGGGGAAACAGAGGCGGGGAATCAGAGGCGGGCAAAGAGAGGCGGGGAATTAGATATGGGGAATCAGATGTGGGGAATCAGAGGTGGTGAATCAGTGATGGGGAATCACAGGCGGGGAATCAGAGGCAGGGAATAGAACGCAGGGAATCAGAGGCAGGGAATCAGAGCTGGGGAATCAGAGGCAGGGAATCATAGTTGGGAATCAGAGGCGGGGAATCAGATATGGGGAAACAGAGGCGGGGAATCAGAGGCGGGGAAACAGAGGCGGGGAATCAGATATGGGGAATCGGATGCGGGGAATCAGAGGCGGGGAATCAGAGCTGGGGAATCAGAGGCGGGGAATCAGAGTTGGGGCATCAGAGGTGGGGAATTTGATATAGGGAAACAGAGGCGGGGAATCAGAGGCGGGGAAACAGAGGTGGGGAATCAGATATGGGGTATCAGAGGTAGGGAATCAGAGGCAGGGAATCAGATGTGCGGAATCAGAGATGGGGAATCAGAGGCAGGGAATCAGAATCAGAAGCGGGGAATCAGAGGCCGGGAATCAGAGGCCGGGAATCAGATGCTGGGAATAAGAGGCCGGGAATCAGAGGTGGGGAATCAGAGTCCGGGAATCAGAGATGGGGATTCAGAGGCGGGGAATGAGATATGGAGAATCAGAGGCGGGGAATCAGAGGCCGGGAAACAGAGGTGGGGAATCAGATATGGGGAATCAGAGGTGGCGAATCAAAGGCGGTGAATCAGAGATGGGGAATCAGAGGCGGGGAATCAGAGGCAGGGAATCAGATGCGGGGAATCAGAGGCGGGCAATCAGAGCTGGCGAATCGGAGGCGGGGAATCAGAGGTGGGCAATCAGAGCCGGGGAATCAGATATGGGGAATCAGAGGCGGGGAATCAGAGGCAGGAAATCCGATGTGCGGAATCGGAGATGGGGAATCAGAGGCAGGGAATCAGGGGCGGGGAATCAGAGGCGGGGAATCAGAGGCCGGGAATCAGATATGGGGAAACAGAGGCGGGGAATCAGAGGCGGGGAAGCAGAGGCGGGGAATCAGATATGGGGAATCAGAGGTGGGGAATCAGAGGTTGGGAATCAGAGGCAGGGAATCAGAGGCTGGGAATCAGATGCAGGGAATCAGATGCGGGGAATCAGAGGCGGGGAATCAGAGCTGGGGAATCAGAGGTGGGGAATCAGAGTTGGGGAATCAGAGTCGGGGACTTAGATATGGGGAAACAGAGGCAGGGAATCAGAGGCGGGGAAACAGACGCGGGGAATCAGAGGCGGGTATCAGAGCTGGGGAATCAGAGGCGGGGAATCAGAGTTGGGGAATCAGAGGCGGGGAATCAGAGGCGGGGAATCAGAGGCGGGGAATCAGAGGCGGGGAAACAGAGGCAGGGAATTAGATATGGGGAATCAGAGGTGGGGTATCAGGGGCAGGGAATCAGTGGCAGGGAATCAGAGGCGGGGAATCTGAGGCGGGGAATCAGAGGCAGGGAATCAGACACGGGGAATCAGATATGGGGAAACAGAGGCGGGGAATCAGAGGCGGGCAAACAGAGGCGGGGAATTAGATATGGGGAATCAGAGGTGGGGAATCAGAGGTGGTGAATCAGAGATGGGGAATCACAGGCGGGGAATCAGAGGCAGGGAATAGAACGCGGGGAATCAGAGGCGGGGAATCAGAGCTGGGGAATCAGAGGCGGGGAATCATAGTTGGGAATCAGAGGCGGGGAATCAGATATGGGGAAACAGAGGCGGGGAATCAAAGGCGGGGAAACAGAGGCGGGGAATCAGATATGGGGAATCGGATGCGGGGAATCAGAGGCGGGGAATCAGAGCTGGGGAATCAGAGGCGGGGTATCAGAGTTGGGGCATCAGAGGTGGGGAATTAGATATGGGGAAACAGAGGCGGGGAATCAGAGGCAGGGAAACAGAGGTGGGGAATCAGATATGGGGAATCAGAGGTGGGGAATCAGAGGCAGGGAATCAGATGTGCGGAATCAGAGATGGGGAATCAGAGGCAGGGAATCAGAATCAGAAGCGGGGAATCAGAGGCCGGGAATCAGAGGCCGGGATTCAGATGCCGGGAATAAGAGGCCGGGAATCAGAGGTGGGGAATCAGAGTCCGGGAATCAGAGATGGGGATTCAGAGGCGGGGAATGATATATGGGGAATCAGAGGCGGGGAATCAGAGGCGGGGTAACAGAGGTGGGGAATCAGATATGGGGAATCAGAGGTGTCGAATCAAAGGCGGTGAATCAGAGATGGGGAATCAGAGGCGGGGAATCAGAGGCAATGAATCAAACACGGGGAATCAGAGGCGGGGAATCAGAGCTGGGGAATCAGAGGTTGGGAATCAGAGTTGGGGAATCAGAGGCGGGGAATCAGATATGGGGAAACAGGGGCGGAGAATCAGAGGCAGGGAAACAGAGGCGGGGAATCAGATATGGGGAATCAGGGTTGGGGAATCAGAGGTTGGGAATCAGAGGCAGGGAATCAGAGGCGTGGAAACAGAGGCGGGGATTCAGATATGGGGAATCAGAGGTGGGGAATCAGAGGCAGGGAATCAGAATCAGAAGCGGGGTATCAGAGGCCGGGAATCAGAGGAAGGTAATCAGAGGCAGGGGATCAAACACGGGGAATCAGAGGCTGGGAATCAGAGCTGGGGAATCACAGGCGGGGAATCAGAGATGGGGAATCAGAGGCGGGGAATCAGAGGCAGGGAATCAGATGCGGGGAATCAGAGGCGGGGAATCAGAGCTGGCGAATCAGAGGCGGGGAATCAGAGGTGGGCAATCAGAGGATGGGAATCAGATATGGGGAATCAGAGGCGGGGAATTAGAGCTGGGGAATCACAGGCGGGGAATCAGAGTTGGGGAATCAGAGGCGGGGAATCAGATATGGGGAAACAGAGGCGGGGAATCAGAGGTGGTGAAACAGAGGCGGGGAATCAGATATGGGGAATCAGAGGTGGGGAATCAGAGGTTGGGAATCAGAGGCCTGGAATCAGAGGCGGGGAATCAGAGGCAGGGAATCAGATGCGGGGAATCAGAGGAGGGGAATCAGAGCTGGGGAATCAGAGGCGGGGTATTAGAGTTGGGGAATCAGAGGCGGGGAATCAGACGCGGGGAATCAGAGGGGGGGAATCATAGCTGGCGAATCAGAGGCAGGGAATCAGAGGTGGGCAATCAGAGGCCGGGAATCAGAGGTGGTGAATCAGAGATGGGGAATCAGAGGCGGGGAATCAGTGGCAGGGAATCAGATATGGGGAATCAGAGGCGTGGAATCAGAGGCAGGGAATCAGACACGGGGAATCAGACACGGGGAATCAGAGGTGGGGAATCAGAGATGGGGAATCAGAGGCGGTGAATCAGAGATGGGGAATCAGAGGCGGGGAATCAGAGGCAGGAAATCAGACACGGGGATTCAGAGGCTGGGAATCAGACGGGGGGAATCAAAGGCGGGGAATCAGAGCTGGGGAATCAGAGGCAGGGAATCAGAGGCGGGGAATCAGATATGGGGAATCAGAGGCTGGGATTCAGAGGCGGGGAATCAGAGGCAGGGAATCAGACACGGGGAATCAGAGGTGGGGAATCAGAGATGGGGAATCAGAGGCGGGGAATCAGAGGCGGGGAATCAGAGGCGGGGAAACAGAGGCAGGGAATTAGATATGGGGAATCAGAGGTGGGGTATCAGGGGCAGGGAATCAGTGGCAGGGAATCAGAGGCGGGGAATAAGAGGCGGGGAATCAGAGGCAGGGAATCAGACACGGGGAATCAGATATGGGGAAACAGAGGCGGGGAATCAGAGGCGGGCAAACATTGGCGGGCAATTAGATATGGGGAATCAGAGGTGGGGAATCAGAGGTGGTGAATCAGAGATGGGGAATCACAGGCGGGGAATCAGAGGCAGGGAATAGAACGCGGGGAATCAGAGGCGGGGAATCAGAGCTGGGGAACCAGAGGCAGGGAATCAGATGCGGGGAATCAGAGGAGGGGAATCAGAGCTGGGGAATCAGAGGCGGGGTATTAGAGTTGGGGAATCAGAGGCGGGGAATCAGACGCGGGGAATCAGAGGGGGGGAATCATAGCTGGCGAATCAGAGGCGGGGAATCAGAGGTGAGCAATCAGATGCGGGGAATCAGAGGAGGGGAATCAGAGCTGGGGAATCAGAGGCGGGGTATTAGAGTTGGGGAATCAGAGGCGGGGAATCAGACGCGGGGAATCAGAGGGGGGGAATCATAGCTGGCGAATCAGAGGCGGGGAAACAGAGGCGGGGAATCAGAGGCGGGGAAACAGAGGTGGGGAATCAGATATGGGGAATCAGAGGTGGGGAATAAGAGGCAGGGAATCAGATGTGCAGAATCAGAGATGGGGAATCAGAGGCAGGGAATCAGAATCAGAAGCGGGGAATCAGAGGCCGGGAATCAGAGGCCGGGATTCAGATGCCGGGAATAAGAGGCCGGGAATCAGAGGTGGGGAATCAGAGTCCGGGAATCAGAGATGGGGATTCAGAGGCGGGGAATGATATATGGGGAATCAGAGGCGGGGAATCAGAGGCGGGGTAACAGAGGTGGGGAATCAGCTTTGGGGAATCAGAGGTGTCGAATCAAAGGCGGTGAATCAGAGATGGGGAATCAGAGGCGGGGAATCAGAGGCAATGAATCAAACACGGGGAATCAGAGGCGGGGAATCAGAGCTTGGGAATCAGAGGTGGGGAATCAGAGTTGGGGAATCAGAGGCGGGGAATCAGATATGGGGAAACAGGGGCGGAGAATCAGAGGCAGGGAAACAGAGGCGGGGAATCAGATATGGGGAATCAGGGGTGGGGAATCAGAGGTTGGGAATCACAGGCAGGGAATCAGAGGCGTGGAAACAGAGGCGGGGATTCAGATATGGGGAATCAGAGGTGGGGAATCAGGGGCGTGGAATCAGAGGCAGGGAATTAGATGTGGTGAATCAGAGATGGGGAATCAGAGGCAGGGAATCAGAATCAGAAGCGGGGTATCAGAGGCCGGGAATCAGAGGAAGGTAATCAGAGGCAGGGGATCAAACACGGGGAATCAGAGGCTGGGAATCAGAGCTGGGGAATCACAGGCGGGGAATCAGAGATGGGGAATCAGAGGCGGGGAATCAGAGGCAGGGAATCAGATGCGGGGAATCCGAGGCGGGGAATCAGAGCTGGCGAATCAGAGGCGGGGAATCAGAGGTGGGCAATCAGAGGATGGGAATCAGATATGGGGAATCAGAGTCGGGGAATTAGAGCTGGGGAATCACAGGCGGGGAATCAGAGTTGGGGAATCAGATGCGGGGAATCAGATATGGGGAAACAGAGGCGGGGAATCAGAGGCGGTGAAGCAGAGGCGGGGAATCAGATATGGGGAATCAGAGGTGGGGAATCAGAGGTTGGGAATCAGAGGCCTGGAATCAGAGGCGGGGAATCAGAGGCAGGGAATCAGATGCGGGGAATCAGAGGAGGGGAATCAGAGCTGGGGAATCAGAGGCGGGGTATTAGAGTTGGGGAATCAGAGGCGGGGAATCAGACGCGGGGAATCAGAGGGGGGGAATCATAGCTGGCGAATCAGAGGCGGGGAATCAGAGGTGAGCAATCAGAGGCCGGGAATCAGAGGTGGTGAATCAGAGATGGGGAATCAGAGGCGGGGAATCAGTGGCAGGGCATCAGATATGGGGAATCAGAGGCGTGGAATCAGAGGCAGGGAATCAGACACGGGGAATCAGACACGGGGAATCAGAGGTGGGGAATCAGAGATGGGGAATCAGAGGCGGTGAATCAGAGATGGGGAATCAGAGGCGGGGAATCAGAGGCAGGAAATCAGACACGGGGATTCAGAGGCTGGGAATCAGACGGGGGGAATCAAAGGCGGGGAATCAGAGCTGTGGAATCAGAGGCAGGGAATCAGAGGCGGGGAATCAGATATGGGGAATCAGAGGCTGGGATTCAGAGGCGGGGAATCAGAGGCAGGGAATCAGACACGGGGAATCAAAGGTGGGGAATCAGAAATGGGGAATCAGAGGCGGGGATTCAGAGGCAGGGAATCAGACGCGGGGAATCTGAGGCGGGGAATCAGAGCTGGGGAATCAGAGGTGGGGAATCAGAGTTGGGGAATCAGAGGCAGGGAATCGGATGTGCGGAATCAGAGATGGGGAATCAGATGTGGGGAATCAGAGGAATCAGAGATGGGGAATCAGAGGCGGGGAATCAGAGGCAGGAAATCAGACACGGGGATTCAGAGGCTGGGAATCAGACGGGGGGAATCAAAGGCGGGGAATCAGAGCTGGGTAATCAGAGGCAGGGAATCAGAGTTGGGGATTCAGAGACGGGGAATCAGATATGGGGAAACAGAGGCGGGGAATCAGAGGCGGGCAAACAGAGGCGGGGAATTAGATATGGGGAATCAGAGGTGGGGAATCAGAGGTGGTGAATCAGTGATGGGGAATCACAGGCGGGGAATCAGAGGCAGGGAATAGAACGCAGGGAATCAGACGCAGGGAATCAGAGCTGGGGAATCAGAGGCGGGGAATCATAATTGGGAATCAGAGGCGGTGAATCAGATATGGGAAAACAGAGGCGGGGAATCAGAGGCGGGGAAACAGAGGCGGGGAATCAGATATTGGGAATCGGATGCGGGGAATCAGAGGCGGGGAATCAGAGCTGGGGAATCAGAGGCGGGGAATCAGAGTTGGGGCATCAGAGGTGGGGAATTAGATATAGGGAAACAGAGGCGGGGAATCAGAGGCGGGGAAACAGAGGCGGGGAATCAGATATGGGGAATCAGAGGGGGGGAATCAGAGGCAGGGAATCAGATGTGCGGAATCAGAGATGGGGAATCAGAGGCAGGGAATCAGAATCAGAAGCGGGGAATCAGAGGCCGGGTATCAGAGGCCGGGAATCAGATGCTGGGAATAAGAGGCCGGGAATCAGAGGTGGGGAATCAGAGTCCGGGAATCAGAGATGGGGATTCAGAGGCGGGGAATGAGATATGGAGAATCAGAGGCGGGGAATCAGAGGCCGGGAAACAGAGGTGGGGAATCAGATATGGGGAATCAGAGGTGGCGAATCAAAGGCGGTGAATCAGAGATGGGGAATCAGAGGCGGGGAATCAGAGGCAGGGAATCAGATGCGGGGAATCAGAGGCGGGGAATCCGAGTTGGGGCATCAGAGGTGGGGAATTAGATATAGGGAAACAGAGGCGGGGAATCAGAGGCGGGGAAACAGAGGCGGGGAAACAGAGGCGGGGAATCAGATATGGGGAATCAGAGGTGGGGAATCCGAGGTTGGGAATCAGAGGCAGGGAATCAGAGGCGGGGAATCAGAGGCGGGGAATCAGAGGAAGGGAATCAGATGTGCAGAATCGGAGATGGGGAATCAGAGGCAGGGAATCAGAGGCGGGGAATCAGAGGCGGGGAATCAGAGGCCGGGAATCAGATATGGGGAAACAGAGGCGGGGAATCCGAGGCGGGGAAACAGAGGCGGGGAATCAGGTATGGGGAATCAGAGGTGGGGAATCAGAGGTTGGGAATCAGAGGCAGGGAATCAGAGGCTTGGAATCAGATGCAGGGAATCAGATGCGGGGAATCAGAGGCGGGGAATCAGAGCTGGGGAATCAGAGGTGGGGAATCAGATTTGGGGAATCAGAGGCGGGGACTTAGATATTGGGAAACAGAGGCGGGGAATCAGAGGCGGGGAAACCCAGGCGGGGAATCAGATATGGGGAATCAGAGGTGGGGAATCAGAGGCAAGGAATCAGATGTGCGGAATCAGAGATGGGGAATCAGAGGCAGGGAATAAGAATCAGAAGCAGGGAATCAGAGGCCGGGAATCAGAGGCCGGAATCAGAGGCGGGGAATCAGCGGCAGGGAATCAGATGCGGGGAATCAGAGGCGGGGAATCAGAGCTGGGGAATCAGAGGCGGGGTATTAGAGTTGGGGAATCAGAGGCGGGGAATCAGATATGGGGAAACCGAGGTGGGGAATCAGAGGCGGGGAAACAGAGGCAGGGAATCATATATGGGGAATCAGAGGCGGGGAATCAGAGGTGGGGAATCATAGGCAGGGAATCGGATGTGCGGAATCAGAGATGGGGAATCAGAGGCCGGGAATGAGAGGTGGTGAATCAGAGATGGGGAATCAGAGGCGGGGAATCAGAGGCAGGGAATCAGACGCGGGGAATCAGAGGTGGGCAATCAGAGGCGGGGAATCAGATATGGGGAATCAGAGGCGGGGAATCAGAGGCGGGGAAACAGAGGCGGGGAATCAGATATGGGGAATCAGAGGTGGGGCATCAGAGGTTGTGAATCACAGATGGGGAATCAGAGGCGGGGAATCAGAGGCAGGGAATCAGACGCGGGGAATCAGAGGCGGGGATTCAGAGCTGGGGAATCAGAGGCGGGGAATCAGAGTTGGGGAATCAGAGGCGGGGAATCAGATATGGGGAATCAGAGGCAGGGAATCAGAGGCGGGAAAACAGAGGCGGGGTATCAGATATGGGGAATCAGAGGCGGGGAATCAGAGGCAGGGAATCAGACACGGGGAATCAGAGGCGGGGAATCAGAGATGGGGAATCAGAGGCGGGGAATCAGAGGCAGGGAATCGGATGCCGGGAATCAGAGGCGGGAAATCAGAGCTGGGGAATCAGAGGCGGGGAATCAGAGTTGGGGAATCAGAGGCGGCGAAGCAGATATGGGGAAATAGAGGCGGGGAATCAGATATGGGGAATCAGAGGCGGGGAATCAGATATGGGGAATCAGAGGCTGGGAATCAGAGGGGGGGAAACAGAGGCGGGGAATAAGATATGGGGAATCAGAGGTGGGGAATCAGGGGCGGGGAATCAGTGGCAGGGAATCAGAGGCGGGGAATCAGAGGCGGGGAATCAAAGGAAGGGAATCAGACACGGGGAATCAGAGGTGGGGAATCAGAGATGGGGAATCAGAGGCGGGGAATCACAGGCAGGGAATCAGACGCGGGGAATCAGAGGCGGGGAATCAGAGCTGGGGAATCAGAGGTGTGGAATCAGAGTCGGGGAATCAGAGGCAGGGAATCGGTTGTGCGGAATCAGAGATGGGGTATCAGATGTGGGGAATCAGAGGCAGTGAATCAGAGATGGGGAATCAGAGGCGGGGAATCAGAGGCAAGAAATCAGACGGGGATTCAGAGGCTGGGAATCAGTCGGGGGGAATCAAAGGCGGGGAATCAGAGCTGGTGAATCAGAGGCAGGGAATCAGAGTTGGGGATTCAGAGGCGGGGAATCAGATATGGGGAAACAGAGGCGGGGAATGAGAGGCGGGCAAGCAGAGGCGGGGAATTAGATATGGGGAATCAGAGGTGGGGAATCAGAGGTGGTGAGTCAGAGATGGGGAATCACAGGAGGGGAATCAGAGGCAGCGAATAGAACGCGGGGAATCAGACGCAGGGAATCAGAGCTGGGGAATCAGAGGCGGGGAATCAGATATGGGGAAACAGAGGCGGGGAATCAGAGGCGGGGAAACAGAGGCGGGGAATCAGACATGGGGAATCGGTTGCGGGGAATCAGAGGCGGGGAATCAGAGGCGGGGAAACAGAGGCGGGGAATCGGATATGGGGAATCAGAGGTGGGGAATGACAGGCAGGGAATCAGATGTGCGGAATCAGAGATGGGGAATCAGAGGCAGGGAATCAGAATCAGAAGCGGGGAATCAGAGGCCGGGAATCAGAGGCCGGGAATCAGATGCTGGGAATAAGAGGCCGGGAATCAGAGGTGGGGAATCAGAGTCCGGGAATCAGAGATGGGGATTCAGAGGCGGGGAATCAGATATGGGGAATCAGAGGTGGGGAATCAGAGGTTGTGAATGAGAGATGGGGAATCAAGGCGGGGAATCAGAGGGAGGGAATCAGACGCGGGGAATCAGAGAAGGGGAATCATAGGCTGGGAATCAGAGGCAGGGAATCAGATGCAGGGAATCAGAGGCGGGGAATCATAGCTGGCGAATTAGAGGAGGGGAATCAGAGTTGGGGAATCAGAGGCGGGGAATCAGATATTGGGAAACAGAGGCGGGGAATCAGAGGTGGGGAAACAGAGGCGGGGAATCAGATATGGGGAATCAGAGGTGGGGAATCAGGGGCAGGGAATCAGTGGCAGGGAATCAGTCGCGGGGAATCAGAGGCGGGGAATCAGAGGCGGGGAATCAGAGGCGGGGAATCAGAGGCAGGGAATCGGATGTGCGGAATCAGAGATGGGGAATCAGAGGTGGGGATTCAGAGGTGGTGAATCAGAGAAGGGGAATCAGAGGCTGGGAATCAGAGGCAGGGAATCAGACGCAGGGAATCAGAGGCGGGGAATCATAGCTGGCGAATTAGAGGAGGGGAATCAGAGTTGGGGAATCAGAGGCGGGGAATCATATATGGGGAATCAGAGGTGGGGAATCAGGGGCAGGGAATCAGTGGCAGGGAATCAGAGGCGGGGAATCATAGCTGGCGAATTAGAGGAAGGGAATCAGAGTTGGGGAAACAGAGGCGGGGAATCAGATATGGGGAATCAGAGGTGGGGAATCAGGGGCAGGGAATCAGTGGCAGGGAATCAGACGCGGGGAATCAGAGACGGGGAATCAGAGGCGGGGAATCAGTGGCAGGGCATCAGATATGGGGAATCAGAGGCGTGGAATCAGAGGCAGGGAATCAGACACGGGGAATCAGACACGGGGAATCAGAGGTGGGGAATCAGAGATGGGGAATCAGAGGCGGTGAATCAGAGATGGGGAATCAGAGGCGGGGAATCAGAGGCAGGAAATCAGACACGGGGATTCAGAGGCTGGGAATCAGACGGGGGGAATCAAAGGCGGGGAATCAGAGCTGTGGAATCAGAGGCAGGGAATCAGAGGCGGGGAATCAGATATGGGGAATCAGAGGCTGGGATTCAGAGGCGGGGAATCAGAGGCAGGGAATCAGACACGGGGAATCAAAGGTGGGGAATCAGAAATGGGGAATCAGAGGCGGGGATTCAGAGGCAGGGAATCAGACGCGGGGAATCTGAGGCGGGGAATCAGAGCTGGGGAATCAGAGGTGGGGAATCAGAGTTGGGGAATCAGAGGCAGGGAATCGGATGTGCGGAATCAGAGATGGGGAATCAGATGTGGGGAATCAGAGGAATCAGAGATGGGGAATCAGAGGCGGGGAATCAGAGGCAGGAAATCAGACACGGGGATTCAGAGGCTGGGAATCAGACGGGGGGAATCAAAGGCGGGGAATCAGAGCTGGGTAATCAGAGGCAGGGAATCAGAGTTGGGGATTCAGAGACGGGGAATCAGATATGGGGAAACAGAGGCGGGGAATCAGAGGCGGGCAAACAGAGGCGGGGAATTAGATATGGGGAATCAGAGGTGGGGAATCAGAGGTGGTGAATCAGTGATGGGGAATCACAGGCGGGGAATCAGAGGCAGGGAATAGAACGCAGGGAATCAGACGCAGGGAATCAGAGCTGGGGAATCAGAGGCGGGGAATCATAATTGGGAATCAGAGGCGGTGAATCAGATATGGGAAAACAGAGGCGGGGAATCAGAGGCGGGGAAACAGAGGCGGGGAATCAGATATTGGGAATCGGATGCGGGGAATCAGAGGCGGGGAATCAGAGCTGGGGAATCAGAGGCGGGGAATCAGAGTTGGGGCATCAGAGGTGGGGAATTAGATATAGGGAAACAGAGGCGGGGAATCAGAGGCGGGGAAACAGAGGCGGGGAATCAGATATGGGGAATCAGAGGGGGGGAATCAGAGGCAGGGAATCAGATGTGCGGAATCAGAGATGGGGAATCAGAGGCAGGGAATCAGAATCAGAAGCGGGGAATCAGAGGCCGGGTATCAGAGGCCGGGAATCAGATGCTGGGAATAAGAGGCCGGGAATCAGAGGTGGGGAATCAGAGTCCGGGAATCAGAGATGGGGATTCAGAGGCGGGGAATGAGATATGGAGAATCAGAGGCGGGGAATCAGAGGCCGGGAAACAGAGGTGGGGAATCAGATATGGGGAATCAGAGGTGGCGAATCAAAGGCGGTGAATCAGAGATGGGGAATCAGAGGCGGGGAATCAGAGGCAGGGAATCAGATGCGGGGAATCAGAGGCGGGGAATCCGAGTTGGGGCATCAGAGGTGGGGAATTAGATATAGGGAAACAGAGGCGGGGAATCAGAGGCGGGGAAACAGAGGCGGGGAAACAGAGGCGGGGAATCAGATATGGGGAATCAGAGGTGGGGAATCCGAGGTTGGGAATCAGAGGCAGGGAATCAGAGGCGGGGAATCAGAGGCGGGGAATCAGAGGAAGGGAATCAGATGTGCAGAATCGGAGATGGGGAATCAGAGGCAGGGAATCAGAGGCGGGGAATCAGAGGCGGGGAATCAGAGGCCCGGAATCAGATATGGGGAAACAGAGGCGGGGAATCCGAGGCGGGGAAACAGAGGCGGGGAATCAGATATGGGGAATCAGAGGTGGGGAATCAGAGGTTGGGAATCAGAGGCAGGGAATCAGAGGCTTGGAATCAGATGCAGGGAATCAGATGCGGGGAATCAGAGGCGGGGAATCAGAGCTGGGGAATCAGAGGTGGGGAATCAGATTTGGGGAATCAGAGGCGGGGACTTAGATATTGGGAAACAGAGGCGGGGAATCAGAGGCGGGGAAACCCAGGCGGGGAATCAGATATGGGGAATCAGAGGTGGGGAATCAGAGGCAAGGAATCAGATGTGCGGAATCAGAGATGGGGAATCAGAGGCAGGGAATAAGAATCAGAAGCAGGGAATCAGAGGCCGGGAATCAGAGGCCGGAATCAGAGGCGGGGAATCAGCGGCAGGGAATCAGATGCGGGGAATCAGAGGCGGGGAATCAGAGCTGGGGAATCAGAGGCGGGGTATTAGAGTTGGGGAATCAGAGGCGGGGAATCAGATATGGGGAAACCGAGGTGGGGAATCAGAGGCGGGGAAACAGAGGCAGGGAATCATATATGGGGAATCAGAGGCGGGGAATCAGAGGTGGGGAATCATAGGCAGGGAATCGGATGTGCGGAATCAGAGATGGGGAATCAGAGGCCGGGAATGAGAGGTGGTGAATCAGAGATGGGGAATCAGAGGCGGGGAATCAGAGGCAGGGAATCAGACGCGGGGAATCAGAGGTGGGCAATCAGAGGCGGGGAATCAGATATGGGGAATCAGAGGCGGGGAATCAGAGGCGGGGAAACAGAGGCGGGGAATCAGATATGGGGAATCAGAGGTGGGGCATCAGAGGTTGTGAATCACAGATGGGGAATCAGAGGCGGGGAATCAGAGGCAGGGAATCAGACGCGGGGAATCAGAGGCGGGGATTCAGAGCTGGGGAATCAGAGGCGGGGAATCAGAGTTGGGGAATCAGAGGCGGGGAATCAGATATGGGGAATCAGAGGCAGGGAATCAGAGGCGGGAAAACAGAGGCGGGGTATCAGATATGGGGAATCAGAGGCGGGGAATCAGAGGCAGGGAATCAGACACGGGGAATCAGAGGCGGGGAATCAGAGATGGGGAATCAGAGGCGGGGAATCAGAGGCAGGGAATCGGATGCCGGGAATCAGAGGCGGGAAATCAGAGCTGGGGAATCAGAGGCGGGGAATCAGAGTTGGGGAATCAGAGGCGGCGAAGCAGATATGGGGAAATAGAGGCGGGGAATCAGATATGGGGAATCAGAGGCGGGGAATCAGATATGGGGAATCAGAGGCTGGGAATCAGAGGGGGGGAAACAGAGGCGGGGAATAAGATATGGGGAATCAGAGGTGGGGAATCAGGGGCGGGGAATCAGTGGCAGGGAATCAGAGGCGGGGAATCAGAGGCGGGGAATCAAAGGAAGGGAATCAGACACGGGGAATCAGAGGTGGGGAATCAGAGATGGGGAATCAGAGGCGGGGAATCACAGGCAGGGAATCAGACGCGGGGAATCAGAGGCGGGGAATCAGAGCTGGGGAATCAGAGGTGTGGAATCAGAGTCGGGGAATCAGAGGCAGGGAATCGGTTGTGCGGAATCAGAGATGGGGTATCAGATGTGGGGAATCAGAGGCAGTGAATCAGAGATGGGGAATCAGAGGCGGGGAATCAGAGGCAAGAAATCAGACGGGGATTCAGAGGCTGGGTATCAGTCGGGGGGAATCAAAGGCGGGGAATCAGAGCTGGTGAATCAGAGGCAGGGAATCAGAGTTGGGGATTCAGAGGCGGGGAATCAGATATGGGGAAACAGAGGCGGGGAATGAGAGGCGGGCAAGCAGAGGCGGGGAATTAGATATGGGGAATCAGAGGTGGGGAATCAGAGGTGGTGAATCAGAGATGGGGAATCACAGGAGGGGAATCAGAGGCAGCGAATAGAACGCGGGGAATCAGAGGCAGGGAATCAGAGCTGGGGAATCAGAGGCGGGGAATCAGATATGGGGAAACAGAGGCGGGGAATCAGAGGCGGGGAAACAGAGGCGGGGAATCAGACATGGGGAATCGGTTGCGGGGAATCAGAGGCGGGGAATCAGAGGCGGGGAAACAGAGGCGGGGAATCGGATATGGGGAATCAGAGGTGGGGAATGACAGGCAGGGAATCAGATGTGCGGAATCAGAGATGGGGAATCAGAGGCAGGGAATCAGAATCAGAAGCGGGGAATCAGAGGCCGGGAATCAGAGGCCGGGAATCAGATGCTGGGAATAAGAGGCCGGGAATCAGAGGTGGGGAATCAGAGTCCGGGAATCAGAGATGGGGATTCAGAGGCGGGGAATCAGATATGGGGAATCAGAGGTGGGGAATCAGAGGTTGTGAATGAGAGATGGGGAATCAAGGCGGGGAATCAGAGGGAGGGAATCAGACGCGGGGAATCAGAGAAGGGGAATCATAGGCTGGGAATCAGAGGCAGGGAATCAGATGCAGGGAATCAGAGGCGGGGAATCATAGCTGGCGAATTAGAGGAGGGGAATCAGAGTTGGGGAATCAGAGGCGGGGAATCAGATATTGGGAAACAGAGGCGGGGAATCAGAGGTGGGGAAACAGAGGCGGGGAATCAGATATGGGGAATCAGAGGTGGGGAATCAGGGGCAGGGAATCAGTGGCAGGGAATCAGTCGCGGGGAATCAGAGGCGGGGAATCAGAGGCGGCGAATCAGAGGCGGGGAATCAGAGGCAGGGAATCGGATGTGCGGAATCAGAGATGGGGAATCAGAGGTGGGGATTCAGAGGTGGTGAATCAGAGAAGGGGAATCAGAGGCTGGGAATCAGAGGCAGGGAATCAGACGCAGGGAATCAGAGGCGGGGAATCATAGCTGGCGAATTAGAGGAGGGGAATCAGAGTTGGGGAATCAGAGGCGGGGAATCATATATGGGGAATCAGAGGTGGGGAATCAGGGGCAGGGAATCAGTGGCAGGGAATCAGAGGCGGGGAATCATAGCTGGCGAATTAGAGGAAGGGAATCAGAGTTGGGGAAACAGAGGCGGGGAATCAGATATGGGGAATCAGAGGTGGGGAATCAGGGGCAGGGAATCAGTGGCAGGGAATCAGACGCGGGGAATCAGAGACGGGGAATCAGAGGCAGGGAATCAGACACGGGGAATCAGAGGCGGGGAATCAGAGATGGGGAATCAGAGGCGGGGAATCAGAGGCAGGGAATCAGAGGCCGGGAATCAGATGCTGGGAATAAGAGGCCGGGAATCAGAGGTGGGGAAACAGAGGCGGGGAATCAGATATGGGGAATCAGAGGTGGGGAATCAGAGGCGGGGAATCAGTGGCAGGGAATCAGAGGCCGGGAATAAAAGGCGGGGAATCAAAGCTGGGGAATCAGAGGCGGGGAATCAGAGTTGGGGAATCAGAGGAGGGGAATCAGATATGGGGAAACAGAGGCCGGGAATCAGAGGCAGGGAAACAGAGGCGGGGAATCAGATATGGGAAATCAGAGGTGGGGAATTAGAGGTTGCGAATCAGAGGCGGGATATCAGAGGCGGGGAATCAGAGGCAGGGAATCGGATGTGCGGAATCAGAGATGGGGAATCAGAGGTGGGGATTCAGAGGTGGTGAATCAGAGAAGGGGAATCAGAGTTGGGGAATCAGAGGCGGGGAATCAGATATGGGGAAACAGAGGCGGGGAATCAGAGGCGGGGAAACTGAGGCGGGGAATCAGATATGGGGAATCAGAGGTGGGGAATCAGAGGCAGGGAATCAGATGTGCGGAATCAGAGATGGGGAATCAGAGGCAGGGAATCAGAATCAGAAGCAGGGAATCAGAGGCCGGGAATCAGAGGCCGGAATCAGATGCTGGGAATCAGAGGCCTGGAATCAGAGGCGGGGAATCAGAGGCAGGGAATCAGATGCGGGGAATCAGAGGCGGGGAATCAGAGCTGGGGAATCAGAGGCAGGGTATTAGAGTTGGGGAATCAGAGGCGGGGAATCAGATATGGGGAAACAGAGGTGGGGAATCAGAGGCGGGGAAACAGAGGCAGGGAATCAGATATGGGGAATCAGAGGCGGGGAATCAGAGGTGGGGAATCATAGGCAGGGAATCGGATGTGCGGAATCAGAGATGGGGAATCAGAGGCCGGGAATCAGAGGTGGTGAATCAGATATGGGGAATCAGATATGGGGAATCAGAGGCGGGGAATCAGAGGCAGGGAATCAGACACGGGGAATCAGAGGCGGGGAATCAGAGATGGGGAATCAGAGGCGGGGAATCAGAGGCAGGGAATCGGATGCCGGGAATCAGAGGCGGGAAATCAGAGCTGGGGAATCAGAGGCGGGGAATCAGAGTTGGGGAATCAGAGGCGGCGAAGCAGATATGGGGAAATAGAGGCGGGGAATCAGATATGGGGAATCAGAGGCGGGGAATCAGATATGGGGAATCAGAGGCTGGGAATCAGAGGGGGGGAAACAGAGGCGGGGAATAAGATATGGGGAATCAGAGTTGGGGAATCAGGGGCGGGGAATCAGTGGCAGGGAATCAGAGGCGGGGAATCAGAGGCGGGGTATTAGAGTTGGGGAATCAGAGGCGGGGAATCAGATATGGGGAAACAGATGTGGGGAATCAGAGGCGGGGAAACAGAGGCAGGGAATCAGATATGGGGAATCAGAGGCGGGGAATCAGAGGTGGGGAATCATAGGCAGGGAATCGGATGTGCGGAATCAGAGATGGGGAATCAGAGGCTGGGAATCAGAGGTGGGAAATCAGAGGTGGTGAATCAGAGATGGGGAATCACAGGCGGGGAATCAGAGGCAGCGAATAGAACGCGGGGAATCAGAGGCAGGGAATCAGAGCTGGGGAATCAGAGGCGGGGAATCAGATATGGGGAAACAGAGGCGGGGAATCAGAGGCGGGGAAACAGAGGCGGGGAATCAGACATGGGGAATCGGATGCGGGGAATCAGTGGCGGGGAATCAGAGCTGGGGAATCAGAGGTGGGGAATCAGAGTTGGGGCATCAGAGGTGGGGAATTAGATATGGGGAAACAGAGGCGGGGAATCAGAGGCGGGGAAACAGAGGCGGGGAATCAGATATGGGGAATCAGAGGTGGGGAATCAGAGGCAGGGAATCAGATGTGCGGAATCAGAGATGGGGAATCAGAGGCAGGGAATCAGAATCAGAAGCGGGGAATCAGAGGCCGGGAATCAGAGGCCGGGAATCAGACGCGGGGAATCAGAGGCGGGGATTCAGAGCTGGGGAATCAGAGGCGGGGAATCAGAGTTGGGGAATCAGAGGCGGGGAATCAGATATGGGGAATCAGAGGCAGGGAATCCGAGGCGGGAAAACAGAGGCGGGGAATCAGATATGGGGAATCAGAGGCGGGGAATCAGAGGCAGGGAATCAGACACGGGGAATCAGAGGCGGGGAATCAGAGATGGGGAATCAGAGGCGGGGAATCAGAGGCAGGGAATCGGATGCCGGGAATCAGAGGCGGGAAATCAGAGCTGGGGTATCAGAGGCGGGGAATCAGAGTTGGGGAATCAGAGGCGGCGAAGCAGATATGGGGAAATAGAGGCGGGGAATCAGATATGGGGAATCAGAGGCGGGGAATTAGATATGGGGAATCAGAGGCTGGGAATCAGAGGGGGGGAAACAGAGGCGGGGAATAAGATATGGGGAATCAGAGGTGGGGAATCAGGGGCGGGGAATCAGTGGCAGGGAATCAGAGGCGGGGAATCAGAGGCGGGGAATCAAAGGAAGGGAATCAGACACGGGGAATCAGAGGTGGGGAATCAGAGATGGGGAATCAGAGGCGGGGAATCACAGGCAGGGAATCAGACACGGGGAATCAGAGGTGGGGAATCTGAGTCGGGGAATCAGAGGCAGGGAATCGGTTGTGCGGAATCAGAGATGGGGAATCAGATGTGGGGAATCAGAGGCAGTGAATCAGAGATGGGGAATCAGAGGCGGGGAATCAGAGGCAGGAAATAAGACAGGGATTCAGAGGCTGGGAATCAGACGGGGGGAATCAAAGGCGGGGAATCAGAGCTGGTGAATCAGAGGCAGGGAATCAGAGTTGGGGATTCAGAGGCGGGGAATCAGATATGGGGAAACAGAGGTGGGGAATGAGAGGCGGGCAAGCAGAGGCGGGGAATTAGATATGGGGAATCAGAGGTGGGAAATCAGAGGTGGTGAATCAGAGATGGGGAATCACAGGCGGGGAATCATAGGCGGGGAATCAGAGGCGGAAAATCAGAGGCCGGGAATCAGATATGGGGAAACAGAGGCGGGGAATCAAAGGCGGGGAAACAGAGGCGGGGAATCAGATATGGGGAATCAGAGGTGGGGAATCAGAGGTTGGGAATCAGAGGCAGGGAATCAGAGGCTGGGAATCAGATGCAGGGAATCAGATGCGGGGAATCAGAGGCGGGGAATCAGAGCTGGGGAATCAGAGGTGGGGAATCAGAGTTGGGGAATCAGAGTCGGGGACTTAGATATGGGGAAACAGAGGCGGGGAATCAGAGGCGGGGAAACAGACGCGGGGAATCAGAGGCGGGGATTCAGAGCTGGGGAATCAGAGGCGGGGAATCAGACTTCGGGAATCAGAGGCGGGGAATCAGATATGGGGAATCAGAGGCGGGGAATCAGAGGCGGGGAAACAGAGGCAGGGAATCAGATATGGGGAATCAGAGGTGGGGTATCAGGGGCAGGGAATCAGTGGCAGGGAATCAGAGGCGGGGAATCAGAGGCGGGGAATCAGAGGCAGGGAATTAGATATGGGGAATCAGAGGTGGGGAATCAGAGGTGGTGAATCAGAGATGGGGAATCACAGGCGGGGAATCAGAGGCAGGGAATAGAACGCGGGGAATCAGAGGCGGGGAATCAGAGCTGGGGAATCAGAGGCGGGGAATCAGAGCTGGGGAATCAGAGGCGGGGAATCATAGTTGGGAATCAGAGGCGGGGAATCAGATATGGGGAAACAGAGGCGGGGAATCAAAGGCGGGGAAACAGAGGCGGGGAATCAGATATGGGGAATCGGATGCGGGGAATCAGAGGCGGGGAATCAGAGCTGGGGAATCAGAGGCGGGGTATCAGAGTTGGGGCATCTGAGGTGGGGAATTAGATATGGGGAAACAGAGGCGGGGAATCAGAGGCGGGGAAACAGAGGCGGGGAATCAGATATGGGGAATCAGAGGTGGGGAATCAGAGGCAGGGAATCAGATGTGCGGAATCAGAGATGGGGAATCAGAGGCAGGGAATCAGAATCAGAAGCGGGGAATCAGAGGCCGGGAATCAGAGGCCGGGATTCAGATGCCGGGAATAAGAGGCCGGGAATCAGAGGTGGGGATTCAGAGGCGGGGAATGATATATGGGGAATCAGAGGCGGGGAATCAGAGGCGGGGTAACAGAGGTGGGGAATCAGATATGGGGAATCAGAGGTGGCGAATCAAAGGCGGTGAATCAGAGATGGGGAATCAGAGGCGGGGAATCAGAGGCAGGGAATCAAACACGGGGAATCAGAGGCGGGGAATCAGAGCTGGGGAATCAGAGGCGGGGAATCAGAGTTGGGGAATCAGAGGCGGGGAATCAGATATGGGGAAACAGGGGCGGGGAATCAGAGGCAGGGAAACAGAGGCGGGGAATCAGATATGGGGAATCAGGGGTGGGGAATCAGAGGTTGGGAATCAGAGGCAGGGAATCAGAGGCGTGGAAACAGAGGCGGGGATTCAGATGTGTTGAATCAGAGATGGGGAGTCAGAGGCAGGGAATCAGAATCAGAAGCGGGATATCAGTGGCCGGGAATCAGAGGAAGGTAATCAGAGGCAGGGGATCAAACACGGGGAATCAGAGGCTGGGAATCAGAGCTGGGGAATCAGAGGTGGGGAATCAGAGCTGGGGAATCACAGGCGGTGAATCAGAGATGGGGAATCAGAGGCGGGGAATCAGAGGCAGGGAATCAGATGCGGGGAATCAGAGGCGGGGAATCAGAGCTGGCGAATCAGAGGCGGGGAATCAGAGGTGGGCAATCAGAGGATGGGAATCAGATATGGGGAATCAGAGGCGGGGAATCAGAGCTGGGGAATCACAGGCGGGGAAACAGAGGCGGGGAATCAGAGGCGGTGAAACAGAGGCGGGGAATCAGATATTGGGAATCAGAGGTGGGGAATCAGAGGTTGGGAATCAGAGGCCTGGAATCAGAGGCGTGGAATCAGAGGCAGGGAATCAGATGCGGGGAATCAGAGCTGGGGAATCAGAGGCGGGGTATTAGAGTTGGGGAATCAGAGGCGGGGAATCAGACGCGGGGAATCAGAGGGGGGGAATCATAGCTGGCGAATCAGAGGCGGGGAATCAGAGGTGGGCAATCAGAGGCCGGGAATCAGAGGTGGTGAATCAGAGATGGGGAATCAGAGGCGGGGAATCAGTGGCAGGGAATCAGATATGGGGAATCAGAGGCGTGGAATCAGAGGCAGGGAATCAGACACGGGGAATCAGACACGGGGAATCAGAGGTGGGGAATCAGAGATGGGGAATCAGAGGCGGTGAATCAGAGATGGGGAATCAGAGGCGGGGAATCAGAATCAGGAAATCAGACACGGGGATTCAGAGGCTGGGAATCAGACGGGGGGAATCAAAGGCGGGGAATCAGAGCTGGGGAATCAGAGGCAGGGAATCAGAGGCGGGGAATCAGATATGGGGAATCAGAGGCTGGTATTCAGAGGCGGGGAATCAGAGGCAGGGAATCAAACACGGGGAATCAGAGGTGGGGAATCAGAGATGGGGAATCAGAGGCGGGGAATCAGAGTTGGGGAATCAGAGGCAGGGAATCGGATGTGCGGAATCAGAGATGGGGAATCAGAGGTGGGGAATCAGAGGCGGTGAATCAGAGATGGGGAATCAGAGGCGGGGAATCAGAGGCAGGAAATCAGACACGGGGATTCAGAGGCAGGGAATCAGACGGGGGGAATCAAAGGCGGGGAATCAGAGCTGGGGAATCAGAGGCAGGGAATCAGAGTTGGGGATTCAGAGACGGGGAATCAGATATGGGGAAACAGAGGCGGGGAATCAGAGGCGGGCAAAGAGAGGCGGGGAATTAGATATGGGGAATCAGATGTGGGGAATCAGAGGTGGTGAATCAGTGATGGGGAATCACAGGCGGGGAATCAGAGGCAGGGAATAGAACGCAGGGAATCAGAGGCAGGGAATCAGAGCTGGGGAATCAGAGGCAGGGAATCATAGTTGGGAATCAGAGGCGGGGAATCAGATATGGGGAAACAGAGGCGGGGAATCAGAGGCGGGGAAACAGAGGCGGGGAATCAGATATGGGGAATCGGATGCGGGGAATCAGAGGCGGGGAATCAGAGCTGGGGAATCAGAGGCGGGGAATCAGAGGCGGGGAAACAGAGGCGGGGAATCAGATATGGGGTATCAGAGGTAGGGAATCAGAGGCAGGGAATCAGATGTGCGGAATCAGAGATGGGGAATCAGAGGCAGGGAATCAGAATCAGAAGCGGGGAATCAGAGGCCGGGAATCAGAGGCCGGGAATCAGATGCTGGGAATAAGAGGCCGGGAATCAGAGGTGGGGAATCAGAGTCCGGGAATCAGAGATGGGGATTCAGAGGCGGGGAATGAGATATGGAGAATCAGAGGCGGGGAATCAGAGGCCGGGAAACAGAGGTGGGGAATCAGATATGGGGAATCAGAGGTGGCGAATCAAAGGCGGTGAATCAGAGATGGGGAATCAGAGGCGGGGAATCAGAGGCAGGGAATCAGATGCGGGGAATCAGAGGCGGGGAATCAGAGCTGGCGAATCGGAGGCGGGGAATCAGAGGTGGGCAATCAGAGCCGGGGAATCAGATATGGGGAATCAGAGGCGGGGTATCAGAGGCGGGGAAACAGAGGTGGGGAATCAGATATGGGGAAACAGAGGTGGCAAATCAAAGGCGGTGAATCAGAGATGGGGAATCAGAGGCAGGGAATCAGAGGCAGGGAATCAAAAATGGGGAATCAGAGGCGGGGAATCAGAGCTGGGGAATCAGAGGCGGGGAAGCAGAGTAGGAGAATCAGAGGTGGGGAATCAGATATGGGGAAACAGGGGCGGGGAATCAGAGGCGGGGAAACAGAGGCGGGGAATCAGATATGGGGAATCAGCGGTGGCGAATTAAAGGCGGTGTATCAGAGATGGGGAATCAGGGCAGGGAATCAGAGGCAGGGAATCAAACACGGGGAATCAGAGGCGGGGAATCAGAGCTGGGGAATCAGAGGCGGGGATTCAGAGTTGGGGAATCAGAGGCGGGGAAACAGAGGCGGGGAATCAGATATGGGGAATCAGAGGTGGGGAATCAGAGGTTGGGAATCAGAAGCAGGGAATCAGAGGCGGGGAATCAGAGGCGGGGAATCAGAGGCAGGGAATCCGATGTGCGGAATCGGAGATGGGGAATCAGAGGCAGGGAATCACAGGCGGGGAATCAGAGGCGGAAAATCAGAGGCCGGGAGTCAGATATGGGGAAACAGAGGCGGGGAATCAAAGGCGGGGAAACAGAGGCGGGGAATCAGATATGGGGAATCAGAGGTGGGGAATCAGAGGTTGGGAATCAGAGGCAGGGAATCAGAGGCTGGGAATCAGATGCAGGGAATCAGATGCGGGGAATCAGAGGCGGGGAATCAGAGCTGGGGAATCAGAGGTGGGGAATCAGAGTTGGGGAATCAGAGTCGGGGACTTAGATATGGGGAAACAGAGGCGGGGAATCAGAGGCGGGGAATCAGATATGGGGAATCAGAGGCGGGGAATCAGAGGCGGGGAAACAGAGGCAGGGAATCAGATATGGGGAATCAGAGGTGGGGTATCAGGGGCAGGGAATCAGTGGCAGGGAATCAGAGGCGGGGAATCAGAGGCGGGGAATCAGAGGCAGGGAATTAGATATGGGGAATCAGAGGTGGGGAATCAGAGGTGGTGAATCAGAGATGGGGAATCACAGGCGGGGAATCAGAGGCAGGGAATAGAACGCGGGGAATCAGAGGCGGGGAATCAGAGCTGGGGAATCAGAGGCGGGGAATCAGAGCTGGGGAATCAGAGGCGGGGAATCATAGTTGTGAATCAGAGGCGGGGAATCAGATATGGGGAAACAGAGGCGGGGAATCAAAGGCGGGGAAACAGAGGCGGGGAATCAGATATGGGGAATCGGATGCGGGGAATCAGAGGCGGGGAATCAGAGCTGGGGAATCAGAGGCGGGGTATCAGAGTTGGGGCATCTGAGGTGGGGAATTAGATATGGGGAAACAGAGGCGGGGAATCAGAGGCGGGGAAACAGAGGCGGGGAATCAGATATGGGGAATCGGATTCGGGGAATCAGAGGCGGGGAATCAGAGCTGGGGAATCAGAGGCGGGGAATCAGAGTTGGGGCATCAGAGGTGGGGAATTAGATATAGGGAAACAGAGGCGGGGAATCAGAGGCGGGGAAACAGAGGCGGGGAATCAGATATGGGGTATCAGAGGTAGGGAATCAGAGGCAGGGAATCAGATGTGCGGAATCAGAGATGGGGAATCAGATGCAGGGAATCAGAATCAGAAGCGGGGAATCAGAGGCCGGGAATCAGAGGCCGGGAATCAGATGCTGGGAATAAGAGGCCGGGAATCAGAGGTGGGGAATCAGAGTCCGGGAATCAGAGATGGGGATTCAGAAGCGGGGAATGAGATATGGAGAATCAGAGGCGGGGAATCAGAGGCCGGGAAACAGAGGTGGGGAATCAGATATGGGGAATCAGAGGTGGCGAATCAAAGGCGGTGAATCAGAGATGGGGAATCAGAGGCGGGGAATCAGAGGCAGGGAATCAGATGCGGGGAATCAGAGGCGGGGAATCAGAGCTGGCGAATCGGAGGCGGGGAATCAGAGGTGGGCAATCAGAGCCGGGGAATCAGATATGGGGAATCAGAGGCGGGGAATCAGAGGCGGGGAAACAGAGGTGGGGAATCAGATATGGGGAAACAGAGGTGGCAAATCAAAGGCGGTGAATCAGAGATGGGGAATCAGAGGCGGGGAATCAGAGGCAGGGAATCAAAAATGGGGAATCAGAGGCGGGGAATCAGAGCTGGGGAATCAGAGGCGGGGAAGCAGAGTAGGAGAATCAGAGGTGGGGAATCAGATATGGGGAAACAGGGGCGGGGAATCAGAGGCGGGGAAACAGAGGCGGGGAATCAGATATGGGGAATCAGCGGTGGCGAATTAAAGGCGGTGTATCAGAGATGGGGAATCAGGGCAGGGAATCAGAGGCAGGGAATCAAACACGGGGAATCAGAGGCGGGGAATCAGAGCTGGGGAATCAGAGGCGGCGATTCAGAGTTGGGGAATCAGAGGCGGGGAAACAGAGGCGGGGAATCAGATATGGGGAATCAGAGGTGGGGAATCAGAGGTTGGGAATCAGAAGCAGGGAATCAGAGGCGGGGAATCAGAGGCGGGGAATCAGAGGCAGGGAATCCGATGTGCGGAATCGGAGATGGGGAATCAGAGGCAGGGAATCAGAGGCGGGGAATCAGAGGCGGAAAATCAGAGGCCGGGAATCAGATATGGGGAAACAGAGGCGGGGAATCAAAGGCGGGGAAACAGAGGCGGGGAATCAGATATGGGGAATCAGAGGTGGGGAATCAGAGGTTGGGAATCAGAGGCAGGGAATCAGAGGCTGGGAATCAGATGCAGGGAATCAGATGCGGGGAATCAGAGGCGGGGAATCAGAGCTGGGGAATCAGAGGTGGGGAATCAGAGTTGGGGAATCAGAGTCGGGGACTTAGATCTGGGGAAACAGAGGCGGGGAATCAGAGGCGGGGAAACAGACGCGGGGAATCAGAGGCGGGGATTCAGAGCTGGGGATTCAGAGGCGGGGAATCAGATATGGGGAATCAGAGGCGGGGAATCAGAGGCGGGGAAACAGAGGCAGGGAATCAGATATGGGGAATCAGAGGTGGGGTATCAGGGGCAGGGAATCAGTGGCAGGGAATCAGAGGCGGGGAATCAGAGGCGGGGAATCAGAGGCAGGGAATTAGATATGGGGAATCAGAGGTGGGGAATCAGAGGTGGTGAATCAGAGATGGGGAATCACAGGCGGGGAATCAGAGGCAGGGAATAGAACGCGGGGAATCAGAGGCGGGGAATCAGAGCTGGGGAATCAGAGGCGGGGAATCAGAGCTGGGGAATCAGAGGCGGGGAATCATAGTTGGGAATCAGAGGCGGGGAATCAGATATGGGGAAACAGAGGCGGGGAATCAGAGGCGGGGAAACAGAGGCGGGGAATCAGATATGGGGAATCAGAGGTGGGGAATCAGAGGCAGGGAATCAGATGTGCGGAATCAGAGATGGGGAATCAGAGGCAGGGAATCAGAATCAGAAGCGGGGAATCAGAGGCCGGGAATCAGAGGCCGGGATTCAGATGCCGGGAATAAGAGGCCGGGAATCAGAGGTGGGGAATCAGAGTCCGGGAATCAGAGATGGGGATTCAGAGGCGGGGAATGATATATGGGGAATCAGAGGTGGGGAATCAGAGGCGGGGTAACAGAGGTGGGGAATCAGATATGGGGAATCAGAGGTGGCGAATCAAAGGCGGTGAATCAGAGATGGGGAATCAGAGGCGGGGAATCAGAGGCAGGGAATCAAACACGGGGAATCAGAGGCGGGGAATCAGAGCTGGGGAATCAGAGGCGGGGAATCAGAGTTTGGGGAATCAGAGGCGGGGAATCAGATATGGGGAAACAGGGGCGGGGAATCAGAGGCAGGGAAACAGAGGCGGGGAATCAGATATGGGGAATCAGGGGTGGGGAATCAGAGGTTGGGAATCAGAGGCAGGGAATCATAGGCGTGGAAACAGAGGCGGGGATTCAGATGTGTTGAATCAGAGATGGGGAATCAGAGGCAGGGAATCAGAATCAGAAGCGGGATATCAGTGGCCGGGAATCAGAGGAAGTAAATCAGAGGCAGGGGATCAAACACGGGGAATCAGAGGCTGGGAATCAGAGCTGGGGAATCAGAGGTGGGGAATCAGAGCTGGGGAATCACAGGCGGGGAATCAGAGATGGGGAATCAGAGGCGGGGAATCAGAGGCAGGGAATCAGATGCGGGGAATCAGAGGCGGGGAATCAGAGCTGGCGAATCAGAGGCGGGGAATCAGAGGTGGGCAATCAGAGGATGGGAATCAGATATGGGGAATCAGAGGCGGGGAATCAGAGCTGGGGAATCACAGGCGGGGAAACAGAGGCGGGGAATCAGAGGCGGTGAAACAGAGGCGGGGAATCAGATATTGGGAATCAGAGGTGGGGAATCAGAGGTTGGGAATCAGAGGCCTGGAATCAGAGGCGTGGAATCAGAGGCAGGGAATCAGATGCGGGGAATCAGAGGAGGGGAATCAGAGCTGGGGAATCAGAGGCGGGGTATTAGAGTTGGGGAATCAGAGGCGGGGAATCAGACGCGGGGAATCAGAGGTGGGGAATCATAGCTGGCGAATCAGAGGCGGGGAATCAGAGGTGGGCAATCAGAGGCCGGGAATCAGAGGTGGTGAATCAGAGATGGGGAATCAGAGGCGGGGAATCAGTGGCAGGGAATCAGATATGGGGAATCAGAGGCGTGGAATCAGAGGCAGGGAATCAGACACGGGGAATCAGACACGGGGAATCAGAGGTGGGGAATCAGAGATGGGGAATCAGAGGCGGTGAATCAGAGATGGGGAATCAGAGGCGGGGAATCAGAATCAGGAAATCAGACACGGGGATTCAGAGGCTGGGAATCAGACGGGGGGAATCAAAGGCGGGGAATCAGAGCTGGGGAATCAGAGGCAGGGAATCAGAGGCGGGGAATCAGATATGGGGAATCAGAGGCTGGTATTCAGAGGCGGGGAATCAGAGGCAGGGAATCAAACACGGGGAATCAGAGGTGGGGAATCAGAGATGGGGAATCAGAGGCGGCGAATCAGAGTTGGGGAATCAGAGGCAGGGAATCGGATGTGCGGAATCAGAGATGGGGAATCAGAGGTGGGGAATCAGAGGCGGTGAATCAGAGATTGGGAATCAGAGGCGGGGAATCAGAGGCAGGATATCAGACACGGGGATTCAGAGGCTGGGAATCAGACGGGGGGAATCAAAGGCGGGGAATCAGAGCTGGGAAATCAGAGGCAGGGAATCAGAGTTGGGGATTCAGAGACGGGGAATCAGATATGGGGAAACAGAGGCGGGGAATCAGAGGCGGGCAAAGAGAGGCGGGGAATTAGATATGGGGAATCAGATGTGGGGAATCAGAGGTGGTGAATCAGTGATGGGGAATCACAGGCGGGGAATCAGAGGCAGGGAATAGAACGCAGGGAATCAGAGGCAGGGAATCAGAGCTGGGGAATCAGAGGCAGGGAATCATAGTTGGGAATCAGAGGCGGGGAATCAGATATTGGGAAACAGAGGCGGGGAATCAGAGGCGGGGAAACAGAGGCGGGGAATCAGATATGGGGAATCGGATGCGGGGAATCAGAGGCGGGGAATCAGAGCTGGGGAATCAGAGGCGGGGAATCAGAGGCGGGGAAACAGAGGCGGGGAATCAGATATGGGGTATCAGAGGTAGGGAATCAGAGGCAGGGAATCAGATGTGCGGAATCAGAGATGGGGAATCAGAGGCAGGGAATCAGAATCAGAAGCGGGGAATCAGAGGCCGGGAATCAGAGGCCGGGAATCAGATGCTGGGAATAAGAGGCCGGGAATCAGAGGTGGGGAATCAGAGTCCGGGAATCAGAGATGGGGATTCAGAGGCGGGGAATGAGATATGGAGAATCAGAGGCGGGGAATCAGAGGCCGGGAAACAGAGGTGGGGAATCAGATATGGGGAATCAGAGGTGGCGAATCAAAGGCGGTGAATCAGAGATGGGGAATCAGAGGCGGGGAATCAGAGGCAGGGAATCAGATGCGGGGAATCAGAGGCGGGGAATCAGAGCTGGC
This sequence comes from Narcine bancroftii, assembly GCF_036971445.1. Classification (NCBI taxonomy): domain Eukaryota; kingdom Metazoa; phylum Chordata; class Chondrichthyes; order Torpediniformes; family Narcinidae; genus Narcine; species Narcine bancroftii. The sequence continues at coordinate 4,481,070 of NW_027211883.1, forward strand.
GAATCGGAGGCGGGGAATCAGAGGTGGGCAATCAGAGCCGGGGAATCAGATATGGGGAATCAGAGGCGGGGTATCAGAGGCGGGGAAACAGAGGTGGGGAATCAGATATGGGGAAACAGAGGTGGCAAATCAAAGGCGGTGAATCAGAGATGGGGAATCAGAGGCAGGGAATCAGAGGCAGGGAATCAAAAATGGGGAATCAGAGGCGGGGAATCAGAGCTGGGGAATCAGAGGCGAGGAAGCAGAGTAGGAGAATCAGAGGTGGGGAATCAGATATGGGGAAACAGGGGCGGGGAATCAGAGGCGGGGAAACAGAGGCGGGGAATCAGATATGGGGAATCAGCGGTGGCGAATTAAAGGCGGTGTATCAGAGATGGGGAATCAGGGCAGGGAATCAGAGGCAGGGAATCAAACACGGGGAATCAGAGGCGGGGAATCAGAGCTGGGGAATCAGAGGCGGGGATTCAGAGTTGGGGAATCAGAGGCGGGGAAACAGAGGCGGGGAATCAGATATGGGGAATCAGAGGTGGGGAATCAGAGGTTGGGAATCAGAAGCAGGGAATCAGAGGTGGGGAATCAGAGGCGGGGAATCAGAGGCAGGGAATCCGATGTGCGGAATCGGAGATGGGGAATCAGAGGCAGGGAATCACAGGCGGGGAATCAGAGGCGGAAAATCAGAGGCCGGGAGTCAGATATGGGGAAACAGAGGCGGGGAATCAAAGGCGGGGAAACAGAGGCGGGGAATCAGATATGGGGAATCAGAGGTGGGGAATCAGAGGTTGGGAATCAGAGGCAGGGAATCAGAGGCTGGGAATCAGATGCAGGGAATCAGATGCGGGGAATCAGAGGCGGGGAATCAGAGCTGGGGAATCAGAGGTGGGGAATCAGAGTTGGGGAATCAGAGTCGGGGACTTAGATATGGGGAAACAGAGGCGGGGAATCAGAGGCGGGGAATCAGATATGGGGAATCAGAGGCGGGGAATCAGAGGCGGGGAAACAGAGGCAGGGAATCAGATATGGGGAATCAGAGGTGGGGTATCAGGGGCAGGGAATCAGTGGCAGGGAATCAGAGGCGGGGAATCAGAGGCGGGGAATCAGAGGCAGGGAATTAGATATGGGGAATCACAGGCGGGGAATCAGAGGCAGGGAATAGAACGCGGGGAATCAGAGGCGGGGAATCAGAGCTGGGGAATCAGAGGCGGGGAATCAGAGCTGGGGAATCAGAGGCGGGGAATCATAGTTGTGAATCAGAGGCGGGGAATCAGATATGGGGAAACAGAGGCGGGGAATCAAAGGCGGGGAAACAGAGGCGGGGAATCAGATATGGGGAATCGGATGCGGGGAATCAGAGGCGGGGAATCAGAGCTGGGGAATCAGAGGCGGGGTATCAGAGTTGGGGCATCTGAGGTGGGGAATTAGATATGGGGAAACAGAGGCGGGGAATCAGAGGCGGGGAAACAGAGGCGGGGAATCAGATATGGGGAATCGGATGCGGGGAATCAGAGGCGGGGAATCAGAGCTGGGGAATCAGAGGCGGGGAATCAGAGTTGGGGCATCAGAGGTGGGGAATTAGATATAGGGAAACAGAGGCGGGGAATCAGAGGCGGGGAAACAGAGGCGGGGAATCAGATATGGGGTATCAGAGGTAGGGAATCAGAGGCAGGGAATCAGATGTGCGGAATCAGAGATGGGGAATCAGAGGCAGGGAATCAGAATCAGAAGCGGGGAATCAGAGGCCGGGAATCAGAGGCCGGGAATCAGATGCTGGGAATAAGAGGCCGGGAATCAGAGGTGGGGAATCAGAGTCCGGGAATCAGAGATGGGGATTCAGAAGCGGGGAATGAGATATGGAGAATCAGAGGCGGGGAATCAGAGGCCGGGAAACAGAGGTGGGGAATCAGATATGGGGAATCAGAGGTGGCGAATCAAAGGCGGTGAATCAGAGATGGGGAATCAGAGGCGGGGAATCAGAGGCAGGGAATCAGATGCGGGGAATCAGAGGCGGGGAATCAGAGCTGGCGAATCGGAGGCGGGGAATCAGAGGTGGGCAATCAGAGCCGGGGAATCAGATATGGGGAATCAGAGGCGGGGAATCAGAGGCGGGGAAACAGAGGTGGGGAATCAGATATGGGGAAACAGAGGTGGCAAATCAAAGGCGGTGAATCAGAGATGGGGAATCAGAGGCGGGGAATCAGAGGCAGGGAATCAAAAATGGGGAATCAGAGGCGGGGAATCAGAGCTGGGGAATCAGAGGCGGGGAAGCAGAGTAGGAGAATCAGAGGTGGGGAATCAGATATGGGGAAACAGGGGCGGGGAATCAGAGGCGGGGAAACAGAGGCGGGGAATCAGATATGGGGAATCAGCGGTGGCGAATTAAAGGCGGTGTATCAGAGATGGGGAATCAGGGCAGGGAATCAGAGGCAGGGAATCAAACACGGGGAATCAGAGGCGGGGAATCAGAGCTGGGGAATCAGAGGCGGCGATTCAGAGTTGGGGAATCAGAGGCGGGGAAACAGAGGCGGGGAATCAGATATGGGGAATCAGAGGTGGGGAATCAGAGGTTGGGAATCAGAAGCAGGGAATCAGAGGCGGGGAATCAGAGGCGGGGAATCAGAGGCAGGGAATCCGATGTGCGGAATCGGAGATGGGGAATCAGAGGCAGGGAATCAGAGGCGGGGAATCAGAGGCGGAAAATCAGAGGCCGGGAATCAGATATGGGGAAACAGAGGCGGGGAATCAAAGGCGGGGAAACAGAGGCGGGGAATCAGATATGGGGAATCAGAGGTGGGGAATCAGAGGTTGGGAATCAGAGGCAGGGAATCAGAGGCTGGGAATCAGATGCAGGGAATCAGATGCGGGGAATCAGAGGCGGGGAATCAGAGCTGGGGAATCAGAGGTGGGGAATCAGAGTTGGGGAATCAGAGTCGGGGACTTAGATCTGGGGAAACAGAGGCGGGGAATCAGAGGCGGGGAAACAGACGCGGGGAATCAGAGGCGGGGATTCAGAGCTGGGGAATCAGAGGCGGGGAATCAGATATGGGGAATCAGAGGCGGGGAATCAGAGGCGGGGAAACAGAGGCAGGGAATCAGATATGGGGAATCAGAGGTGGGGTATCAGGGGCAGGGAATCAGTGGCAGGGAATCAGAGGCGGGGAATCAGAGGCGGGGAATCAGAGGCAGGGAATTAGATATGGGGAATCAGAGGTGGGGAATCAGAGGTGGTGAATCAGAGATGGGGAATCACAGGCGGGGAATCAGAGGCAGGGAATAGAACGCGGGGAATCAGAGGCGGGGAATCAGAGCTGGGGAATCAGAGGCGGGGAATCAGAGCTGGGGAATCAGAGGCGGGGAATCATAGTTGGGAATCAGAGGCGGGGAATCAGATATGGGGAAACAGAGGCGGGGAATCAGAGGCGGGGAAACAGAGGCGGGGAATCAGATATGGGGAATCAGAGGTGGGGAATCAGAGGCAGGGAATCAGATGTGCGGAATCAGAGATGGGGAATCAGAGGCAGGGAATCAGAATCAGAAGCGGGGAATCAGAGGCCGGGAATCAGAGGCCGGGATTCAGATGCCGGGAATAAGAGGCCGGGAATCAGAGGTGGGGAATCAGAGTCCGGGAATCAGAGATGGGGATTCAGAGGCGGGGAATGATATATGGGGAATCAGAGGTGGGGAATCAGAGGCGGGGTAACAGAGGTGGGGAATCAGATATGGGGAATCAGAGGTGGCGAATCAAAGGCGGTGAATCAGAGATGGGGAATCAGAGGCGGGGAATCAGAGGCAGGGAATCAAACACGGGGAATCAGAGGCGGGGAATCAGAGCTGGGGAATCAGAGGCGGGGAATCAGAGTTTGGGGAATCAGAGGCGGGGAATCAGATATGGGGAAACAGGGGCGGGGAATCAGAGGCAGGGAAACAGAGGCGGGGAATCAGATATGGGGAATCAGGGGTGGGGAATCAGAGGTTGGGAATCAGAGGCAGGGAATCAGAGGCGTGGAAACAGAGGCGGGGATTCAGATGTGTTGAATCAGAGATGGGGAATCAGAGGCAGGGAATCAGAATCAGAAGCGGGATATCAGTGGCCGGGAATCAGAGGAAGGTAATCAGAGGCAGGGGATCAAACACGGGGAATCAGAGGCTGGGAATCAGAGCTGGGGAATCAGAGGTGGGGAATCAGAGCTGGGGAATCACAGGCGGGGAATCAGAGATGGGGAATCAGAGGCGGGGAATCAGAGGCAGGGAATCAGATGCGGGGAATCAGAGGCGGGGAATCAGAGCTGGCGAATCAGAGGCGGGGAATCAGAGGTGGGCAATCAGAGGATGGGAATCAGATATGGGGATCAGAGGCGGGGAATCAGAGCTGGGGAATCACAGGCGGGGAAACAGAGGCGGGGAATCAGAGGCGGTGAAACAGAGGCGGGGAATCAGATATTGGGAATCAGAGGTGGGGAATCAGAGGTTGGGAATCAGAGGCCTGGAATCAGAGGCGTGGAATCAGAGGCAGGGAATCAGATGCGGGGAATCAGAGGAGGGGAATCAGAGCTGGGGAATCAGAGGCGGGGTATTAGAGTTGGGGAATCAGAGGCGGGGAATCAGACGCGGGGAATCAGAGGGGGGGAATCATAGCTGGCGAATCAGAGGCGGGGAATCAGAGGTGGGCAATCAGAGGCCGGGAATCAGAGGTGGTGAATCAGAGATGGGGAATCAGAGGCGGGGAATCAGTGGCAGGGAATCAGATATGGGGAATCAGAGGCGTGGAATCAGAGGCAGGGAATCAGACACGGGGAATCAGACACGGGGAATCAGAGGTGGGGAATCAGAGATGGGGAATCAGAGGCGGTGAATCAGAGATGGGGAATCAGAGGCGGGGAATCAGAATCAGGAAATCAGACACAGGGATTCAGAGGCTGGGAATCAGACGGGGGGAATCAAAGGCGGGGAATCAGAGCTGGGGAATCAGAGGCAGGGAATCAGAGGCGGGGAATCAGATATGGGGAATCAGAGGCTGGTATTCAGAGGCGGGGAATCAGAGGCAGGGAATCAAACACGGGGAATCAGAGGTGGGGAATCAGAGATGGGGAATCAGAGGCGGCGAATCAGAGTTGGGGAATCAGAGGCAGGGAATCGGATGTGCGGAATCAGAGATGGGGAATCAGAGGTGGGGAATCAGAGGCGGTGAATCAGAGATGGGGAATCAGAGGCGGGGAATCAGAGGCAGGATATCAGACACGGGGATTCAGAGGCTGGGAATCAGACGGGGGGAATCAAAGGCGGGGAATCAGAGCTGGGGAAGCAGAGGCAGGGAATCAGAGTTGGGGATTCAGAGACGGGGAATCAGATATGGGGAAACAGAGGCGGGGAATCAGAGGCGGGCAAAGAGAGGCGGGGAATTAGATATGGGGAATCAGATGTGGGGAATCAGAGGTGGTGAATCAGTGATGGGGAATCACAGGCGGGGAATCAGAGGCAGGGAATAGAACGCAGGGAATCAGAGGCAGGGAATCAGAGCTGGGGAATCAGAGGCAGGGAATCATAGTTGGGAATCAGAGGCGGGGAATCAGATATGGGGAAACAGAGGCGGGGAATCAGAGGCGGGGAAACAGAGGCGGGGAATCAGATATGGGGAATCGGATGCGGGGAATCAGAGGCGGGGAATCAGAGCTGGGGAATCAGAGGCGGGGAATCAGAGTTGGGGCATCAGAGGTGGGGAATTTGATATAGGGAAACAGAGGCGGGGAATCAGAGGCGGGGAAACAGAGGCGGGGAATCAGATATGGGGTATCAGAGGTAGGGAATCAGAGGCAGGGAATCAGATGTGCGGAATCAGAGATGGAGAATCAGAGGCAGGGAATCAGAATCAGAAGCGGGGAATCAGAGGCCGGGAATCAGAGGCCGGGAATCAGATGCTGGGAATAAGAGGCCGGGAATCAGAGGTGGGGAATCAGAGTCCGGGAATCAGAGATGGGGATTCAGAGGCGGGGAATGAGATATGGAGAATCAGAGGCGGGGAATCAGAGGCCGGGAAACAGAGGTGGGGAATCAGATATGGGGAATCAGAGGTGGCGAATCAAAGGCGGTGAATCAGAGATGGGGAATCAGAGGCGGGGAATCAGAGGCAGGGAATCAGATGCGGGGAATCAGAGGCGGGGAATCAGAGCTGGCGAATCGGAGGCGGGGAATCAGAGGTGGGCAATCAGAGCCGGGGAATCAGATATGGGGAATCAGAGGCGGGGAATCAGAGGCGGGGAAACAGAGGTGGGGAATCAGATATGGGGAAACAGAGGTGGCAAATCAAAGGCGGTGAATCAGAGATGGGGAATCAGAGGCGGGGAATCAGAGGCAGGGAATCAAAAATGGGGAATCAGAGGCGGGGAATCAGAGCTGGGGAATCAGAGGCGGGGAAGCAGAGTAGGAGAATCAGAGGTGGGGAATCAGATATGGGGAAACAGGGGCGGGGAATCAGAGGCGGGGAAACAGAGGCGAGGAATCAGATATGGGGAATCAGAGGTGTGGAATCAGAGGTTGGGAATCAGAGGCGGGGAAACAGAGGAGGGGAATCAGATATGGGGAATCAGAGGTGGCGATTTAAAGGCGGTGAATCAGAGATGGGGAATCATGGCAGGGAATCAGAGGCAGGGAATCAAACACGGGGAATCAGAGGCGTGGAATCAGAGCTGGGGAATCAGAGGCGGGGATTCAGAGTTGGGGAATCAGAGGCGGGGAATCAGAGGCGGGGAAACAGAGGCGGGGAATCAGATATGGGGAATCAGAGGTGGGGAATCAGAGGTTGGGAATCAGAAGCAGGGAATCAGAGGCGGGGAATCAGAGGCGGGGAATCAGAGGCAGGAAATCCGATGTGCGGAATCGGAGATGGGGAATCAGAGGCAGGTAATCAGAGGCGGGGAATCAGAGGCGGGGAATCAGAGGCCGGGAATCAGATATGGGGAAACAGAGGCGGGGAATCAGAGGTTGGGAATCAGAGGTGGGGAATCAGAGATGGGGAATCAGAGGCGGGGAATCACAGGCAGGGAATCAGACACGGGGAATCAGAGGTGGGGAATCAGAGTCGGGGAATCAGAGGCAGGGAATCGGTTGTGCGGAATCAGAGATGGGGAATCAGATGTGGGGAATCAGAGGCAGTGAATCAGAGATGGGGAATCAGAGGCGGGGAATCAGAGGCAGGAAATAAGACAGGGATTCAGAGGCTGGGAATCAGACGGGGGGAATCAAAGGCGGGGAATCAGAGCTGGTGAATCAGAGGCAGGGAATCAGAGTTGGGGATTCAGAGGCGGGGAATCAGATATGGGGAAACAGAGGTGGGGAATGAGAGGCGGGCAAGCAGAGGCGGGGAATTAGATATGGGGAATCAGAGGTGGGAAATCAGAGGTGGTGAATCAGAGATGGGGAATCACAGGCGGGGAATCAGAGGCGGGGAATCAGAGGCGTAAAATCAGAGGCCGGGAATCAGATATGGGGAAACAGAGGCGGGGAATCAAAGGCGGGGAAACAGAGGCGGGGAATCAGATATGGGGAATCAGAGGTGGGGAATCAGAGGTTGGGAATCAGAGGCAGGGAATCAGAGGCTGGGAATCAGATGCAGGGAATCAGATGCGGGGAATCAGAGGCGGGGAATCAGAGCTGGGGAATCAGAGGTGGGGAATCAGAGTTGGGGAATCAGAGTCGGGGACTTAGATATGGGGAAACAGAGGCGGGGAATCAGAGGCGGGGAAACAGACGCGGGGAATCAGAGGCGGGGATTCAGAGCTGGGGAATCAGAGGCGGGGAATCAGACTTGGGGAATCAGAGGCGGGGAATCAGATATGGGGAATCAGAGGCGGGGAATCAGAGGCGGGGAAACAGAGGCAGGGAATCAGATATGGGGAATCAGAGGTGGGGTATCAGGGGCAGGGAATCAGTGGCAGGGAATCAGAGGCGGGGAATCAGAGGCGGGGAATCAGAGGCAGGGAATTAGATATGGGGAATCAGAGGTGGGGAATCAGAGGTGGTGAATCAGAGATAGGGAATCACAGGCGGGGAATCAGAGGCAGGGAATAGAACGCGGGGAATCAGAGGCGGGGAATCAGAGCTGGGGAATCAGAGGCGGGGAATCAGAGCTGGGGAATCAGAGGCGGGGAATCATAGTTGGGAATCGGAGGCGGGGAATCAGATATGGGGAAACAGAGGCGGGGAATCAAAGGCGGGGAAACAGAGGCGGGGAATCAGATATGGGGAATCGGATGCGGGGAATCAGAGGCGGGGAATCAGAGCTGGGGAATCAGAGGCGGGGTATCAGAGTTGGGGCATCTGAGGTGGGGAATTAGATATGGGGAAACAGAGGCGGGGAATCAGAGGCGGGGAAACAGAGGCGGGGAATCAGATATGGGGAATCAGAGGTGGGGAATCAGAGGCAGGGAATCAGATGTGCGGAATCAGAGATGGGGAATCAGAGGCAGGGAATCAGAATCAGAAGCGGGGAATCAGAGGCCGGGAATCAGAGGCCGGGATTCAGATGCCGGGAATAAGAGGCCGGGAATCAGAGGTGGGGAATCAGAGTCCGGGAATCAGAGATGGGGATTCAGAGGCGGGGAATGATATATGGGGAATCAGAGGCGGGGAATCAGAGGCGGGGTAACAGAGGTGGGGAATCAGATATGGGGAATCAGAGGTGGCGAATCAAAGGCGGTGAATCAGAGATGGGGAATCAGAGGCGGGGAATCAGAGGCAGGGAATCAAACACGGGGAATCAGAGGCGGGGAATCAGAGCTGGGGAATCAGAGGCGGGGAATCAGAGTTGGGGAATCAGAGGCGGGGAATCAGATATGGGGAATCAGGGGTGGGGAATCAGAGGTTGGGAATCAGAGGCAGGGAATCAGAGGCGTGGAAACAGAGGCGGGGATTCAGATGTGTTGAATCAGAGATGGGTAATCAGAGGCAGGTAATCAGAATCAGAAGCGGGATATCAGTGGCCGGGGATCAGAGGAAGGTAATCAGAGGCAGGGGATCAAACACGGGGAATCAGAGGCTGGGAATCAGAGCTGGGGAATCAGAGGTGGGGAATCAGAGCTGGGGAATCACAGGCGGGGAATCAGAGATGGGGAATCAGAGGCGGGGAATCAGAGGCAGGGAATCAGATGCGGGGAATCAGAGGCGGGGAATCAGAGCTGGCGAATCAGAGGCGGGGAATCAGAGGTGGGCAATCAGAGGATGGGAATCAGATATGGGGAATCAGAGGCGGGGAATCAGAGCTGGGGAATCACAGGCGGGGAAACAGAGGCGGGGAATCAGAGGCGGTGAAACAGAGGCGGGGAATCAGATATTGGGAATCAGAGGTGGGGAATCAGAGGTTGGGAATCAGAGGCCTGGAATCAGAGGCGTGGAATCAGAGGCAGGGAATCAGATGCGGGGAATCAGAGCTGGGGAATCAGAGGCGGGGTATTAGAGTTGGGGAATCAGAGGCGGGGAATCAGACGCGGGGAATCAGAGGGGGGGAATCATAGCTGGCGAATCAGAGGCGGGGAATCAGAGGTGGGCAATCAGAGGCCGGGAATCAGAGGTGGTGAATCAGAGATGGGGAATCAGAGGCGGGGAATCAGTGGCAGGGAATCAGATATGGGGAATCAGAGGCGTGGAATCAGAGGCAGGGAATCAGACACGGGGAATCAGACACGGGGAATCAGAGGTGGGGAATCAGAGATGGGGAATCAGAGGCGGTGAATCAGAGATGGGGAATCAGAGGTGGGGAATCAGAATCAGGAAATCAGACACGGGGATTCAGAGGCTGGGAATCAGACGGGGGGAATCAAAGGCGGGGAATCAGAGCTGGGGAATCAGAGGCAGGGAATCAGAGGCGGGGAATCAGATATGGGGAATCAGAGGCTGGTATTCAGAGGCGGGGAATCAGAGGCAGGGAATCAAACACGGGGAATCAGAGGTGGGGAATCAGAGATGGGGAATCAGAGGCGGGGAATCAGAGTTGGGGAATCAGAGGCAGGGAATCGGATGTGCGGAATCAGAGATGGGGAATCAGAGGTGGGGAATCAGAGGCAGTGAATCAGAGATGGGGAATCAGAGGCGGGGAATCAGAGGCAGGAAATCAGACACGGGGATTCAGAGGCTGGGAATCAGACGGGGGGAATCAAAGGCGGGGAATCAGAGCTGGGGAATCAGAGGCAGGGAATCAGAGTTGGGGATTCAGAGACGGGGAATCAGATATGGGGAAACAGAGGCGGGGAATCAGAGGCGGGCAAAGAGAGGCGGGGAATTAGATATGGGGAATCAGATATGGGGAATCAGAGGTGGGGAATCAGAGGTTGGGAATCAGAGGCAGGGAAACAGAGGCGGGGAATCAGATATGGGGAATCAGAGGTGGGGAATCAGAGGCAGGGAATCAGATGTGCGGAATCAGAGATGGGGAATCAGAGGCAGGGAATCAGAATCAGAAGCGGGGAATCAGAGGCCGGGAATCAGAGGCCGGGAATCAGACGCGGGGAATCAGAGGCGGGGATTCAGAGCTGGGGAATCAGAGGCGGGGAATCAGAGTTGGGGAATCAGAGGCGGGGAATCAGATATGGGGAATCAGAGGCAGGGAATCCGAGGCGGGAAAACAGAGGCGGGGAATCAGATATGGGGAATCAGAGGCGGGGAATCAGAGGCAGGGAATCAGACACGGGGAATCAGAGGCGGGGAATCAGAGATGGGGAATCAGAGGCGGGGAATCAGAGGCAGGGAATCGGATGCCGGGAATCAGAGGCGGGAAATCAGAGCTGGGGTATCAGAGGCGGGGAATCAGAGTTGGGGAATCAGAGGCGGCGAAGCAGATATGGGGAAATAGAGGCGGGGAATCAGATATGGGGAATCAGAGGCGGGGAATTAGATATGGGGAATCAGAGGCTGGGAATCAGAGGGGGGGAAACAGAGGCGGGGAATAAGATATGGGGAATCAGAGGTGGGGAATCAGGGGCGGGGAATCAGTGGCAGGGAATCAGAGGCGGGGAATCAGAGGCGGGGAATCAAAGGAAGGGAATCAGACACGGGGAATCAGAGGTGGGGAATCAGAGATGGGGAATCAGAGGCGGGGAATCACAGGCAGGGAATCAGACACGGGGAATCAGAGGTGGGGAATCAGAGTCGCGGAATCAGAGGCAGGGAATCGGTTGTGCGGAATCAGAGATGGGGAATCAGATGTGGGGAATCAGAGGCAGTGAATCAGAGATGGGGAATCAGAGGCGGGGAATCAGAGGCAGGAAATAAGACAGGGATTCAGAGGCTGGGAATCAGACGGGGGGAATCAAAGGCGGGGAATCAGAGCTGGTGAATCAGAGGAAGGGAATCAGAGTTGGGGATTCAGAGGCGGGGAATCAGATATGGGGAAACAGAGGTGGGGAATGAGAGGCGGGCAAGCAGAGGCGGGGAATTAGATATGGGGAATCAGAGGTGGGAAATCAGAGGTGGTGAATCAGAGATGGGGAATCACAGGCGGGGAATCAGAGGCGGGGAATCAGAGGCGTAAAATCAGAGGCCGGGAATCAGATATGGGGAAACAGAGGCGGGGAATCAAAGGCGGGGAAACAGAGGCGGGGAATCAGATATGGGGAATCAGAGGTGGGGAATCAGAGGTTGGGAATCAGAGGCATGGAATCAGAGGCTGGGAATCAGATGCAGGGAATCAGATGCGGGGAATCAGAGGCGGGGAATCAGAGCTGGGGAATCAGAGGTGGGGAATCAGAGTTGGGGAATCAGAGTCGGGGACTTAGATATGGGGAAACAGAGGCGGGGAATCAGAGGCGGGGAAACAGACGCGGGGAATCAGAGGCGGGGATTCAGAGCTGGGGAATCAGAGGCGGGGAATCAGACTTGGGGAATCAGAGGCGGGGAATCAGATATGGGGAATCAGAGGCGGGGAATCAGAGGCGGGGAAACAGAGGCAGGGAATCAGATATGGGGAATCAGAGGTGGGGTATCAGGGGCAGGGAATCAGTGGCAGGGAATCAGAGGCGGGGAATCAGAGGCGGGGAATCAGAGGCAGGGAATTAGATATGGGGAATCAGAGGTGGGGAATCAGAGGTGGTGAATCAGAGATAGGGAATCACAGGCGGGGAATCAGAGGCAGGGAATAGAACGCGGGGAATCAGAGGCGGGGAATCAGAGCTGGGGAATCAGAGGCGGGGAATCAGAGCTGGGGAATCAGAGGCGGGGAATCATAGTTGGGAATCGGAGGCGGGGAATCAGATATGGGGAAACAGAGGCGGGGAATCAAAGGCGGGGAAACAGAGGCGGGGAATCAGATATGGGGAATCGGATGCGGGGAATCAGAGGCGGGGAATCAGAGCTGGGGAATCAGAGGCGGGGTATCAGAGTTGGGGCATCTGAGGTGGGGAATTAGATATGGGGAAACAGAGGCGGGGAATCAGAGGCGGGGAAACAGAGGCGGGGAATCAGATATGGGGAATCAGAGGTGGGGAATCAGAGGCAGGGAATCAGATGTGCGGAATCAGAGATGGGGAATCAGAGGCAGGGAATCAGAATCAGAAGCGGGGAATCAGAGGCCGGGAATCAGAGGCCGGGATTCAGATGCCGGGAATAAGAGGCCGGGAATCAGAGGTGGGGAATCAGAGTCCGGGAATCAGAGATGGGGATTCAGAGGCGGGGAATGATATATGGGGAATCAGAGGCGGGGAATCAGAGGCGGGGTAACAGAGGTGGGGAATCAGATATGGGGAATCAGAGGTGGCGAATCAAAGGCGGTGAATCAGAGATGGGGAATCAGAGGCGGGGAATCAGAGGCAGGGAATCAAACACGGGGAATCAGAGGCGGGGAATCAGAGCTGGGGAATCAGAGGCGGGGAATCAGAGTTGGGGAATCAGAGGCGGGGAATCAGATATGGGGAATCAGGGGTGGGGAATCAGAGGTTGGGAATCAGAGGCAGGGAATCAGAGGCGTGGAAACAGAGGCGGGGATTCAGATGTGTTGAATCAGAGATGGGGAATCAGAGGCAGGGAATCAGAATCAGAAGCGGGATATCAGTGGCCGGGGATCAGAGGAAGGTAATCAGAGGCAGGGGATCAAACACGGGGAATCAGAGGCTGGGAATCAGAGCTGGGGAATCAGAGGTGGGGAATCAGAGCTGGGGAATCACAGGCGGGGAATCAGAGATGGGGAATCAGAGGCGGGGAATCAGAGGCAGGGAATCAGATGCGGGGAATCAGAGGCGGGGAATCAGAGCTGGCGAATCAGAGGCGGGGAATCAGAGGTGGGCAATCAGAGGATGGGAATCAGATATGGGGAATCAGAGGCGGGGAATCAGAGCTGGGGAATCACAGGCGGGGAAACAGAGGCGGGGAATCAGAGGCGGTGAAACAGAGGCAGGGAATCAGATATTGGGAATCAGAGGTGGGGAATCAGAGGTTGGGAATCAGAGGCCTGGAATCAGAGGCGTGGAATCAGAGGCAGGGAATCAGATGCGGGGAATCAGAGCTGGGGAATCAGAGGCGGGGTATTAGAGTTGGGGAATCAGAGGCGGGGAATCAGACGCGGGGAATCAGAGGGGGGGAATCATAGCTGGCGAATCAGAGGCGGGGAATCAGAGGTGGGCAATCAGAGGCCGGGAATCAGAGGTGGTGAATCAGAGATGGGGAATCAGAGGCGGGGAATCAGTGGCAGGGAATCAGATATGGGGAATCAGAGGCGTGGAATCAGAGGCAGGGAATCAGACACGGGGAATCAGACACGGGGAATCAGAGGTGGGGAATCAGAGATGGGGAATCAGAGGCGGTGAATCAGAGATGGGGAATCAGAGGTGGGGAATCAGAATCAGGAAATCAGACACGGGGATTCAGAGGCTGGGAATCAGACGGGGGGAATCAAAGGCGGGGAATCAGAGCTGGGGAATCAGAGGCAGGGAATCAGAGGCGGGGAATCAGATATGGGGAATCAGAGGCTGGTATTCAGAGGCGGGGAATCAGAGGCAGGGAATCAAACACGGGGAATCAGAGGTGGGGAATCAGAGATGGGGAACCAGAGGCGGGGAATCAGAGTTGGGGAATCAGAGGCAGGGAATCGGATGTGCGGAATCAGAGATGGGGAATCAGAGGTGGGGAATCAGAGGCGGTGAATCAGAGATGGGGAATCAGAGGCGGGGAATCAGAGGCAGGAAATCAGACACGGGGATTCAGAGGCTGGGAATAAGACGGGGGGAATCAAAGGCGGGGAATCAGAGCTGGGGAATCAGAGGCAGGGAATCAGAGTTGGGGATTCAGAGACGGGGAATCAGATATGGGGAAACAGAGGCGGGGAATCAGAGGCGGGCAAAGAGAGGCGGGGAATTAGATATGGGGAATAAGATGTGGGGAATCAGAGGTGGTGAATCAGTGATGGGGAATCACAGGCGGGGAATCAGAGGCAGGGAATAGAACGCAGGGAATCAGAGGCAGGGAATCAGAGCTGGGGAATCAGAGGCAGGGAATCATAGTTGGGAATCAGAGGCGGGGAATCAGATATGGGGAAACAGAGGCGGGGAATCAGAAGCGGGGAAACAGAGGCGGGGAATCAGATATGGGGAATCGGATGCGGGGAATACGAGGCGGGGAATCAGAGCTGGGGAATCAGAGGCGGGGAATCAGAGTTGGGGCATCAGAGGTGGGGAATTAGATATAGGGAAACAGAGGCGGGGAATCAGAGGCGGGGAAACAGAGGCGGGGAATCAGATATGGGGTATCAGAGGTAGGGAATCAGAGGCAGGGAATCAGATGTGCGGAATCAGAGATGGGGAATCAGAGGCAGGGAATCAGAATCAGAAGCGGGGAATCAGAGGCCGGGAATCAGAGGCCGGGAATTAGATGCTGGGAATAAGAGGCCGGGAATCAGAGGTGGGGAATCAGAGTCCGGGAATCAGAGATGGGGATTCAGAGGCGGGGAATGAGATATGGAGAATCAGAGGCGGGGAATCAGAGGCCGGGAAACAGAGGTGGGGAATCAGATATGGGGAATCAGAGGTGGCGAATCAAAGGCGGTGAATCAGAGATGGGGAATCAGAGGCGGGGAATCAGAGGCAGGGAATCAGATGCGGGGAATCAGAGGCGGGGAATCAGAGCTGGCGAATCGGAGGTGGGGAATCAGAGGAGGGCAATCAGAGCCGGAAAATCAGATATGGGGAATCAGAGGCGGGGAATCAGAGGCGGGGAAACAGAGGTGGGGAATCAGATATGGGGAAACAGAGGTGGCAAATCAAAGGCGGTGAATCAGAGATGGGGAATCAGAGGCGGGGAATCAGAGGCAGGGAATCAAAAATGGGGAATCAGAGGCGGGGAATCAGAGCTGGGGAATCAGAGGCGGGGAAGCAGAGTAGGAGAATCAGAGGTGGGGAATCAGATATGGGGAAACAGGGGCGGGGAATCAGAGGCGGGGAAACAGAGGCGGGGAATCAGATATGGGGAATCAGCGGTGGCGAATTAAAGGCGGTGTATCAGAGATGGGGAATCAGGGCAGGGAATCAGAGGCAGGGAATCAAACACGGGGAATCAGAGGCGGGGAATCAGAGCTGGGGAATCAGAGGCGGGGATTCAGAGTTGGGGAATCAGAGGCGGGGAAACAGAGGCGGGGAATCAGATATGGGGAATCAGAGGTGGGGAATCAGAGGTTGGGAATCAGAAGCAGGGAATCAGAGGCGGGGAATCAGAGGCGGGGAATTAGAGGCAGGGAATCCGATGTGCGGAATCGGAGATGGGGAATCAGAGGCAGGGAATCAGAGGCGGGGAATCAGAGGCGGAAAATCAGAGGCCGGGAATCAGATATGGGGAAACAGAGGCGGGGAATCAAAGGCGGGGAAACAGAGGCGGGGAATCAGATATGGGGAATCAGAGGTGGGGAATCAGAGGTTGGGAATCAGAGGCAGGGAATCAGAGGCTGGGAATCAGATGCAGGGAATCAGATGCGGGGAATCAGAGGCGGGGAATCAGAGCTGGGGAATCAGAGGTGGGGAATCAGAGTTGGGGAATCAGAGTCGGGGACTTAGATATGGGGAAACAGAGGCGGGGAATCAGAGGCGGGGAAACAGACGCGGGGAATCAGAGGCGGGGATTCAGAGCTGGGGAATCAGAGGCGGGGAATCAGACTTGGCGAATCAGAGGCGGGGAATCAGATATGGGGAATCAGAGGCGGGGAATCAGAGGCGGGGAAACAGAGGCAGGGAATCAGATATGGGGAATCAGAGGTGGGGTATCAGGGGCAGGGAATCAGTGGCAGGGAATCAGAGGCGGGGAATCAGAGGCGGGGAATCAGAGGCAGGGAATTAGATATGGGGAATCAGAGGTGGGGAATCAGAGGTGGTGAATCAGAGATGGGGAATCACAGGCGGGGAATCAGAGGCAGGGAATAGAACGCGGGGAATCAGAGGCGGGGAATCAGAGCTGGGGAATCAGAGGCGGGGAATCAGAGCTGGGGAATCAGAGGCGGGGAATCATAGTTGGGAATCAGAGGCGGGGAATCAGATATGGGGAAACAGAGGCGGGGAATCAAAGGCGGGGAAACAGAGGCGGGGAATCAGATATGGGGAATCGGATGCGGGGAATCAGAGGCGGGGAATCAGAGCTGGGGAATCAGAGGCGGGGTATCAGAGTTGGGGCATCTGAGGTGGGGAATTAGATATGGGGAAACAGAGGCGGGGAATCAGAGGCGGGGAAACAGAGGCGGGGAATCAGATATGGGGAATCAGAGGTGGGGAATCAGAGGCAGGGAATCAGATGTGCGGAATCAGAGATGGGGAATCAGAGGCAGGGAATCAGAATCAGAAGCGGGGAATCAGAGGCCGGGAATCAGAGTCCGGGATTCAGATGCCGGGAATAAGAGGCCGGGAATCAGAGGTGGGGAATCAGAGTCCGGGAATCAGAGATGGGGATTCAGAGGCGGGGAATGATATATGGGGAATCAGAGGCGGGGAATCAGAGGCGGGGTAACAGAGGTGGGGAATCAGATATGGGGAATCAGAGGTGGCGAATCAAAGGCGGTGAATCAGAGATGGGGAATCAGAGGCGGGGAATCAGAGGCTGGGAATCAAACACGGGGAATCAGAGGCGGGGAATCAGAGCTGGGGAATCAGAGGCGGGGAATCAGAGTTGGGGAATCAGAGGCGGGGAATCAGATATGGGGAAACAGGGGCGGGGAATCAGAGGCAGGGAAACAGAGGCGGGGAATCAAATATGGGGAATCAGGGGTGGGGAATCAGAGGTTGGGAATCAGAGGCAGGGAATCAGAGGCGTGGAAACAGAGGCGGGGATTCAGATGTGTTGAATCAGAGATGGGGAATCAGAGGCAGGGAATCAGAATCAGAAGCGGGATATCAGTGGCCGGGAATCAGAGGAAGGTAATCAGAGGCAGGGGATCAAACACGGGGAATCAGAGGCTGGGAATCAGAGCTGGGGAATCAGAGGTGGGGAATCAGAGCTGGGGAATCACAGGCGGGGAATCAGAGATGGGGAATCAGAGGCGGGGAATCAGAGGCAGGGAATCAGATGCGGGGAATCAGAGGCGGGGAATCAGAGCTGGCGAATCAGAGGCGGGGAATCAGAGGTGGGCAATCAGAGGATGGGAATCAGATATGGGGAATCAGAGGCGGGGAATCAGAGCTGGGGAATCACAGGCGGGGAAACAGAGGCGGTGAATCAGAGGCGGTGAAACAGAGGCGGGGAATCAGATATTGGGAATCAGAGGTGGGGAATCAGAGGTTGGGAATCAGAGGCCTGGAATCAGAGGCGTGGAATCAGAGGCAGGGGATCAGATGCGGGGAATCAGAGGAGGGGAATCAGAGCTGGGGAATCAGAGGCGGGGTATTAGAGTTGGGGAATCAGAGGCGGGGAATCAGACGCGGGGAATCAGAGGGGGGGAATCATAGCTGGCGAATCAGAGGCGGGGAATCAGAGGTGGGCAATCAGAGGCCGGGAATCAGAGGTGGTGAATCAGAGATGGGGAATCAGAGGCGGGGAATCAGTGGCAGGGAATCAGATATGGGGAATCAGAGGCGTGGAATCAGAGGCAGGGAATCAGACACGGGGAATCAGACACGGGGAATCAGAGGTGGGGAATCAGAGATGGGGAATCAGAGGCGGTGAATCAGAGATGGGGAATCAGAGGCGGGTATCAGAATCAGGAAATCAGACACGGGGATTCAGTGGCTGGGAATCAGACGGGGGGAATCAAAGGCGGGGAATCAGAGCTGGGGAATCAGAGGCAGTGAATCAGAGGCGGGGAATCAGATATGGGGAATCAGAGGCTGGTATTCAGAGGCGGGGAATCAGAGGCAGGGAATCAAACACGGGGAATCAGAGGTGGGGAATCAGAGATGGGGAATCAGAGGCGGGGAATCAGAGTTGAGGAATCAGAGGCAGGGAATCGGATGTGCGGAATCAGAGATGGGGAATCAGAGGTGGGGAATCAGAGGCGGTGAATCAGAGATGGGGAATCAGAGGCGGGGAATCAGAGGCAGGAAATCAGACACGGGGATTCAGAGGCTGGGAATCAGACGGGGGGAATCAAAGGCGGGGAATCAGAGCTGGGGAATCAGAGGCAGGGAATCAGAGTTGGGGATTCAGAGACGGGGAATCAGATATGGGGAAACAGAGGCGGGGAATCAGAGGCGGGCAAAGAGAGGCGGGGAATTAGATATGGGGAATCAGATGTGGGGAATCAGAGGTGGTGAATCAGTGATGGGGAATCACAGGCGGGGAATCAGAGGCAGGGAATAGAACGCAGGGAATCAGAGGCAGGGAATCAGAGCTGGGGAATCAGAGGCACGGAATCATAGTTGGGAATCAGAGGCGGGGAATCAGATATGGGGAAACAGAGGCGGGGAATCAGAGGCGGGGAAACAGAGGCGGGGAATCAGATATGGGGAATCGGATGCGGGGAATCAGAGGCGGGGAATCAGAGCTGGGGAATCAGAGGCGGGGAATCAGAGTTGGGGCATCAGAGGTGGGGAATTTTATATAGGGAAACAGAGGCGGGGAATCAGAGGCGGGGAAACAGAGGCGGGGAATCAGATATGGGGTATCAGAGGTAGGGAATCAGAGGCAGGGAATCAGATGTGCGGAATCAGAGATGGGGAATCAGAGGCAGGGAATCAGAATCAGAAGCGGGGAATCAGAGGCCGGGAATCAGAGGCCGGGAATCAGATGCTGGGAATAAGAGGCCGGGAATCAGAGGTGGGGAATCAGAGTCCGGGAATCAGAGATGGGGATTCAGAGGCGGGGAATGAGATATGGAGAATCAGAGGCGGGGAATCAGAGGCCGGGAAACAGAGGTGGGGAATCAGATATGGGGAATCAGAGGTGGCGAATCAAAGGCGGTGAATCAGAGATGGGGAATCAGAGGCGGGGAATCAGAGGCAGGGAATCAGATGCGGGGAATCAGAGGCGGGGAATCAGAGCTGGCGAATCGGAGGCGGGGAATCAGAGGTGGGCAATCAGAGCCGGGGAATCAGATATGGGGAATCAGAGGCGGGGAATCAGAGGCGGGGAAACAGAGGTGGGGAATCAGATATGGGGAAACAGAGGTGGCAAATCAAAGGCGGTGAATCAGAGATGGGGAATCAGAGGCGGGGAATCAGAGGCAGGGAATCAAAAATGGGGAATCAGAGGCGGGGAATCAGAGCTGGGGAATCAGAGGCGGGGAAGCAGAGTAGGAGAATCAGAGGTGGGGAATCAGATATGGGGAAACAGGGGCGGGGAATCAGAGGCGGGGAAACAGAGGCGGGGAATCAGATATGGGGAATCAGAGGTGTGGAATCAGAGGTTGGGAATCAGAGGCGGGGAAACAGAGGAGGGGAATCAGATATGGGGAATCAGAGGTGGCGATTTAAAGGCGGTGAATCAGAGATGGGGAATCATGGCAGGGAATCAGACGCAGGGAATCAAACACGGGGAATCAGAGGCGTGGAATCAGAGCTGGGGAATCAGAGGCGGGGATTCAGAGTTGGGGAATCAGAGGCGGGGAATCAGAGGCGGGGAAACAGAGGCGGGGAATCAGATATGGGGAATCAGAGGTGGGGAATCAGAGGTTGGGAATCAGAAGCAGGGAATCAGAGGCGGGGAATCAGAGGCGGGGAATCAGAGGCCGGGAATCAGATATGGGGAAACAGAGGCGGGGAATCAGAGGCGGGGAAGCAGAGGCGGGGAATCAGATATGGGGAATCAGAGGTGGGGAATCAGAGGTTGGGAATCAGAGGCAGGGAATCAGAGGCTGGGAATCAGATGCAGGGAATCAGATGCGGGGAATCAGAGGCGGGGAATCAGAGCTGGGGAATCAGAGGTGGGGAATCAGAGTTGGGGAATCAGAGTCGGGGACTTAGATATGGGGAAACAGAGGCAGGGAATCAGAGGCGGGGAAACAGACGCGGGGAATCAGAGGCGGGTATCAGAGCTGGGGAATCAGAGGCGGGGAATCAGAGTTGGGGAATCAGAGGCGGGGAATCAGAGGCGGGGAATCAGAGGCGGGGAATCAGAGGCGGGGAAACAGAGGCAGGGAATTAGATATGGGGAATCAGAGGTGGGGTATCAGGGGCAGGGAATCAGTGGCAGGGAATCAGAGGCGGGGAATCTGAGGCGGGGAATCAGAGGCAGGGAATCAGACACGGGGAATCAGATATGGGGAAACAGAGGCGGGGAATCAGAGGCGGGCAAACAGAGGCGGGGAATTAGATATGGGGAATCAGAGGTGGGGAATCAGAGGTGGTGAATCAGAGATGGGGAATCACAGGCGGGGAATCAGAGGCAGGGAATAGAACGCGGGGAATCAGAGGCGGGGAATCAGAGCTGGGGAATCAGAGGCGGGGAATCATATTTGGGAATCAGAGGCGGGGAATCAGATATGGGGAAACAGAGGCGGGGAATCAAAGGCGGGGAAACAGAGCTGGGGAATCAGAGGCGGGGTATCAGAGTTGGGGCATCAGAGGTGGGGAATTAGATATGGGGAAACAGAGGCGGGGAATCAGAGGCAGGGAAACAGAGGTGGGGAATCAGATATGGGGAATCAGAGGTGGGGAATCAGAGGCAGGGAATCAGATGTGC
Organism: Narcine bancroftii; assembly: GCF_036971445.1. NCBI lineage: Eukaryota > Metazoa > Chordata > Chondrichthyes > Torpediniformes > Narcinidae > Narcine > Narcine bancroftii. Next base: position 4,502,127 of record NW_027211883.1, read on the forward strand.
GGAATCAGAGATGGGGAATCAGAGGCAGGGAATCAGAATCAGAAGCGGGGAATCAGAGGCCGGGAATAAGAGGCCGGGATTCAGATGCCGGGAATAAGAGGCCGGGAATCAGAGGTGGGGAATCAGAGTCCGGGAATCAGAGATGGGGATTCAGAGGCGGGGAATGATATATGGGGAATCAGAGGCGGGGAATCAGAGGCGGGGTAACAGAGGTGGGGAATCAGATATGGGGAATCAGAGGTGTCGAATCAAAGGCGGTGAATCAGAGATGGGGAATCAGAGGCGGGGAATCAGAGGCAATGAATCAAACACGGGGAATCAGAGGCGGGGAATCAGAGCTGGGGAATCAGAGGTGGGGAATCAGAGTTGGGGAATCAGAGGCGGGGAATCAGATATGGGGAAACAGGGGCGGAGAATCAGAGGCAGGGAAACAGAGGCGGGGAATCAGATATGGGGAATCAGGGTTGGGGAATCAGAGGTTGGGAATCAGAGGCAGGGAATCAGAGGCGTGGAAACAGAGGCGGGGATTCAGATATGGGGAATCAGAGGTGGGGAATCAGGGGCGTGGAATCAGAGGCAGGGAATTAGATGTGGTGAATCAGAGATGGGGAATCAGAGGCATGGAATCAGAATCAGAAGCGGGGTATCAGAGGCCGGGAATCAGAGGAAGGTAATCAGAGGCAGGGGATCAAACACGGGGAATCAGAGGCTGGGAATCAGAGCTGGGGAATCACAGGCGGGGAATCAGAGATGGGGAATCAGAGGCGGGGAATCAGAGGCAGGGAATCAGATGCGGGGAATCAGAGGCGGGGAATCAGAGCTGGCGAATCAGAGGCGGGGAATCAGAGGTGGGCAATCAGAGGATGGGAATCAGATATGGGGAATCAGAGGCGGGGAATTAGAGCTGGGGAATCACAGGCGGGGAATCACAGTTGGGGAATCAGAGGTGGGGAATCAGATATGGGGAAACAGAGGCGGGGAATCAGAGGTGGTGAAACAGAGGCGGGGAATCAGATATGGGGAATCAGAGGTGGGGAATCAGAGGTTGGGAATCAGAGGCCTGGAATCAGAGGCGGGGAATCAGAGGCAGGGAATCAGATGCGGGGAATCAGAGGAGGGGAATCAGAGCTGGGGAATCAGAGGCGGGGTATTAGAGTTGGGGAATCAGAGGCGGGGAATCAGACGCGGGGAATCAGAGGGGGGGAATCATAGCTGGCGAATCAGAGGCGGGGAATCAGAGGTGGGCAATCAGAGGCCGGGAATCAGAGGTGGTGAATCAGAGATGGGGAATCAGAGGCGGGGAATCAGTGGCAGGGAATCAGATATGGGGAATCAGAGGCGTGGAATCAGAGGCAGGGAATCAGACACGGGGAATCAGACACGGGGAATCAGAGGTGGGGAATCAGAGATGGGGAATCAGAGGCGGTGAATCAGAGATGGGGAATCAGAGGCGGGGAATCAGAGGCAGGAAATCAGACACGGGGATTCAGAGGCTGGGAATCAGACGGGGGGAATCAAAGGCGGGGAATCAGAGCTGGGGAATCAGAGGCAGGGAATCAGAGGCGGGGAATCAGATATGGGGAATCAGAGGCTGGGATTCAGAGGCGGGGAATCAGAGGCAGGGAATCAGACACGGGGAATCAGAGGTGGGGAATCAGAGATGGGGAATCAGAGGCGGGGAATCAGAGGCGGGGAATCAGAGGCGGGGAAACAGAGGCAGGGAATTAGATATGGGGAATCAGAGGTGGGGTATCAGGGGCAGGGAATCAGTGGCAGGGAATCAGAGGCGGGGAATCAGAGGCGGGGAATCAGAGGCAGGGAATCAGATACGGGGAATCAGATATGGGGAAACAGAGGCGGGGAATCAGAGGCGGGCAAACATTGGCGGGCAATTAGATATGGGGAATCAGAGGTGGGGAATCAGAGGTGGTGAATCAGAGATGGGGAATCACAGGCGGGGAATCAGAGGCAGGGAATAGAACGCGGGGAATCAGAGGCGGGGAATCAGAGCTGGGGAACCAGAGGCGGGGAATCATAGTTGTGAATCAGATATGGGGAATCAGAGGTGGGGAATCAGAGGCAGGGAATCAGATGCGGGGAATCCGAGGCGGGGAATCAGAGCTGGCGAATCAGAGGCGGGGAATCAGAGATGGGCAATCAGAGGATGGGAATCAGATATGGGGAATCAGAGGCGGGGAATTAGAGCTGGGGAATCACAGGCGGGGAATCAGAGTTGGGGAATCAGATGCGGGGAATCAGATATGGGGAAACAGAGGCGGGGAATCAGAGGCGGTGAAACAGAGGAGGGGAATCAGATATGGGGAATCAGAGGTGGGGAATCAGAGGTTGGGAATCAGAGGCCTGGAATCAGAGGCGGGGAATCAGAGGCAGGGAATCAGATGCGGGGAATCAGAGGAGGGGAATCAGAGCTGGGGAATCAGAGGCGGGGTATTAGAGTTGGGGAATCAGAGGCGGGGAATCAGACGCGGGGAATCAGAGGGGGGGAATCATAGCTGGCGAATCAGAGGCGGGGAATCAGAGGTGGGCAATCAGAGGCCGGGAATCAGAGGTGGTGAATCAGAGATGGGGAATCAGAGGCGGGGAATCAGTGGCAGGGCATCAGATATGGGGAATCAGAGGCGTGGAATCAGAGGCAGGGTATCAGACACGGGGAATCAGACACGGGGAATCAGAGGTGGGGAATCAGAGATGGGGAATCAGAGGCGGTGAATCAGAGATGGGGAATCAGAGGCGGGGAATCAGAGGCAGGAAATCAGACACGGGGATTCAGAGGCTGGGAATCAGACGGGGGGAATCAAAGGCGGGGAATCAGAGCTGGGGAATCAGAGGCAGGGAATCAGAGGCGGGGAATCAGATATGGGGAATCAGAGGCTGGGATTCAGAGGCGGGGAATCAGAGGCAGGGAATCAGACACGGGGAATCAAAGGTGGGGAATCAGAGATGGGGAATCAGAGATGGGGAATCACAGGCGGGGAATCAGAGGCAGGGAATAGAACGCGGGGAATCAGAGGCGGGGAATCAGAGCTGGGGAACCAGAGGCGGGGAATCATAGTTGTGAATCAGATATGGGGAATCAGAGGTGGGGAATCAGAGGCAGGGAATCAGATGCGGGGAATCCGAGGCGGGGAATCAGAGCTGGCGAATCAGAGGCGGGGAATCAGAGGTGGGCAATCAGAGGATGGGAATCAGATATGGGGAATCAGAGGCGGGGAATTAGAGCTGGGGAATCACAGGCGGGGAATCAGAGTTGGGGAATCAGATGCGGGGAATCAGATATGGGGAAACAGAGGCGGGGAATCAGAGGCGGTGAAACAGAGGCGGGGAATCAGATATGGGGAATCAGAGGTGGGGAATCAGAGGTTGGGAATCAGAGGCCTGGAATCAGAGGCGGGGAATCAGAGGCAGGGAATCAGATGCGGGGAATCAGAGGAGGGGAATCAGAGCTGGGGAATCAGAGGCGGGGTATTAGAGTTGGGGAATCAGAGGCGGGGAATCAGACGCGGGGAATCAGAGGGGGGGAATCATAGCTGGCGAATCAGAGGCGGGGAATCAGAGGTGGGCAATCAGAGGCCGGGAATCAGAGGTGGTGAATCAGAGATGGGGAATCAGAGGCGGGGAATCAGTGGCAGGGCATCAGATATGGGGAATCAGAGGCGTGGAATCAGAGGCAGGGAATCAGACACGGGGAATCAGACACGGGGAATCAGAGGTGGGGATTCAGAGATGGGGAATCAGAGGCGGTGAATCAGAGATGGGGAATCAGAGGCGGGGAATCAGAGGCAGGAAATCAGACACGGGGATTCAGAGGCTGGGAATCAGACGGGGGGAATCAAAGGCGGGGAATCAGAGCTGGGGATTCAGAGGCAGGGAATCAGAGGCGGGGAATCAGATATGGGGAATCAGAGGCATGGATTCAGAGGCGGGGAATCAGAGGCAGGGAATCAGACACGGGGAATCAAAGGTGGGGAATCAGAGATGGGGAATCAGAGGCGGGGATTCAGAGGCAGGGAATCAGACGCGGGGAATCTGAGGCGGGGAATCAGAGCTGGGGAATCAGAGGTGGGGAATCAGAGTTGGGGAATCACAGGCAGGGAATCGGATGTGTGGAATCAGAGATGGGGAATCAGATGTGGGGAATCAGAGGAATCAGAGATGGGGAATCAGAGGCGGGGAATCAGAGGCAGGAAATCAGACACGGGGATTCAGAGGCTGGGAATCAGACGGGGGGAATCAAAGGCGGGGAATCAGAGCTGGGTAATCTGAGGCAGGGAATCAGAGTTGGGGATTCAGAGACGGGGAATCAGATATGGGGAAACAGAGGCGGGGAATCAGAGGCGGGCAAACAGAGGCGGGGAATTAGATATGGGGAATCAGAGGTGGGGAATCAGAGGTGGTGAATCAGTGATGGGGAATCACAGGCGGGGAATCAGAGGCAGGGAATAGAACGCAGGGAATCAGACGCAGGGAATCAGAGCTGGGGAATCAGAGGCGGGGAATCATAATTGGGAATCAGAGGCGGGGAATCAGATATGGGAAAACAGAGGCGGGGAATCAGAGGCGGGGAAACAGAGGCGGGGAATCAGATATTGGGAATCGGATGCGGGGAATCAGAGGCGGGGAATCAGAGCTGGGGAATCAGAGGCGGGGAATCAGAGTTGGGGCATCAGAGGTGGGGAATTAGATATAGGGAAACAGAGGCGGGGAATCAGAGGCGGGGAAACAGAGGCGGGGAATCAGATATGGGGAATCAGAGGGGGGGAATCAGAGGCAGGGAATCAGATGTGCGGAATCAGAGATGGGGAATCAGAGGCAGGGAATCAGAATCAGAAGCGGGGAATCAGAGGCCGGGTATCAGAGGCCGGGAATCAGATGCTGGGAATAAGAGGCCGGGAATCAGAGGTGGGGAATCAGAGTCCGGGAATCAGAGATGGGGATTCAGAGGCGGGGAATGAGATATGGAGAATCAGAGGCGGGGAATCAGAGGCCGGGAAACAGAGGTGGGGAATCAGATATGGGGAATCAGAGGTGGCGAATCAAAGGCGGTGAATCAGAGATGGGGAATCAGAGGCGGGGAATCAGTGGCAGGGAATCAGATGCGGGGAATCAGAGGCGGGGAATCAGAGTTGGGGCATCAGAGGTGGGGAATTAGATATAGGGAAACAGAGGCGGGGAATCAGAGGCGGGGAAACAGAGGCGGGGAAACAGAGGCGGGGAATCAGATATGGGGAATCAGAGGTGGGGAATCCGAGGTTGGGAATCAGAGGCAGGGAATCAGAGGCGGGGAATCAGAGGCGGGGAATCAGAGGAAGGGAATCAGATGTGCGGAATCGGAGATGGGGAATCAGAGGCAGGGAATCAGAGGCGGGGAATCAGAGGCGGGGAATCAGAGGCCGGGAATCAGATATGGGGAAACAGAGGCGGGGAATCCGAGGCGGGGAAACAGAGGCGGGGAATCAGATATGGGGAATCAGAGGTGGGGAATCAGAGGTTGGGAATCAGAGGCAGGGAATCAGAGGCTTGGAATCAGATGCAGGGAATCAGATGCGGGGAATCAGAGGCGGGGAATCAGAGCTGGGGAATCAGAGGTGGGGAATCAGATTTGGGGAATCAGAGGCGGGGTCTTAGATATTGGGAAACAGAGGCGGGGAATCAGAGGCGGGGAAACCCAGGCGGGGAATCAGATATGGGGAATCAGAGGTGGGGAATCAGAGGCAAGGAATCAGATGTGCGGAATCAGAGATGGGGAATCAGAGGCAGGGAATCAGAATCAGAAGCAGGGAATCAGAGGCCGGGAATCAGAGGCCGGAATCAGAGGCGGGGAATCAGCGGCAGGGAATCAGATGCGGGGAATCAGAGGCGGGGAATCAGAGCTGGGGAATCAGAGGCGGGGTATTAGAGTTGGGGAATCAGAGGCGGGGAATCAGATATGGGGAAACCGAGGTGGGGAATCAGAGGCGGGGAAACAGAGGCAGGGAATCATATATGGGGAATCAGAGGCGGGGAATCAGAGGTGGGGTATCATAGGCAGGGAATCGGATGTGCGGAATCAGAGATGGGGAATCAGAGGCCGGGAATGAGAGGTGGTGAATCAGAGATGGGGAATCAGAGGCGGGGAATCAGAGGCAGGGAATCAGACGCGGGGAATCAGAGGTGGGCAATCAGAGGCGGGGAATCAGATATGGGGAATCAGAGGCGGGGAATCAGAGGCGGGGAAACAGAGGCGGGGAATCAGATATGGGGAATCAGAGGTGGGGCATCAGAGGTTGTGAATCACAGATGGGGAATCAGAGGCGGGGAATCAGAGGCAGGGAATCAGACGCGGGGAATCAGAGGAGGGGATTCAGAGCTGGGGAATCAGAGGCGGGGAATCAGAGTTGGGGAATCAGAGGCGGGGAATCAGATATGGGGAATCAGAGGCAGGGAATCAGAGGCGGGAAAACAGAGGCGGGGTATCAGATATGGGGAATCAGAGGCGGGGAATCAGAGGCAGGGAATCAACACGGGAAATCAGAGGCGGGGAATCAGAGATGGGGAATCAGAGGCGGGGAATCAGAGGCAGGGAATCGGATGCCGGGAATCAGAGGCGGGAAATCAGAGCTGGGGAATCAGAGGCGGGGAATCAGAGTTGGGGAATCAGAGGCGGCGAAGCAGATATGGGGAAATAGAGGCGGGGAATCAGATATGGGGAATCAGAGGCGGGGAATCAGATATGGGGAATCAGAGGCGGGGAATCAGATATGGGGAATCAGAGGCTGGGAATCAGAGGGGGGGAAACAGAGGCGGGGAATAAGATATGGGGAATCAGAGGTGGGGAATCAGGGGCGGGGAATCAGTGGCAGGGAATCAGAGGCGGGGAATCAGAGGCGGGGAATCAAAGGAAGGGAATCAGACACGGGGAATCAGAGGTGGGGAATCAGAGATGGGGAATCAGAGGCGGGGAATCACAGGCAGGGAATCAGACGCGGGGAATCAGAGGCGGGGAATCAGAGCTGGGGAATCAGAGGTGTGGAATCAGAGTCGGGGAATCAGAGGCAGGGAATCGGTTGTGCGGAATCAGAGATGGGGTATCAGATGTGGGGAATCAGAGGCAGTGAATCAGAGATGGGGAATCAGAGGCGGGGAATCAGAGGCAAGAAATCAGATGGGGATTCAGAGGCTGGGAATCAGTCGGGGGGAATCAAAGGCGGGGAATCAGAGCTGGTGAATCAGAGGCAGGGAATCAGAGTTGGGGATTCAGAGGCGGGGAATCAGATATGGGGAAACAGAGGCGGGGAATGAGAGGCGGGCAAGCAGAGGCGGGGAATTAGATATGGGGAATCAGAGGTGGGGAATCAGAGGTGGTGAATCAGAGATGGGGAATCACAGGAGGGGAATCAGAGGCAGCGAATAGAACGCGGGGAATCAGAGGCAGGGAATCAGAGCTGGGGAATCAGAGGCGGGGAATCAGATATGGGGAAACAGAGGCGCGGAATCAGAGGCGGAGAAACAGAGGCGGGGAATCAGACATGGGGAATCGGTTGCGGGGAATCAGAGGCGGGGAATCAGAGCTGGGGAATCAGAGGCGGGGAATCAGAGTTGGGGCATCAGAGGTGGGGAATTAGATATGGGGAAACAGAGGCGGTGAATCAAAGGCGGGGAAACAGAGGCGGGGAATCGGATATGGGGAATCAGAGGTGGGGAATGACAGGCAGGGAATCAGATGTGCGGAATCAGAGATGGGGAATCAGAGGCAGGGAATCAGAATCAGAAGCGGGGAATCAGAGGCCGGGAATCAGAGGCCGGGAATCAGATGCTGGGAATAAGAGGCCGGGAATCAGAGGTGGGGAATCAGAGTCCGGGAATCAGAGATGGGGATTCAGAGGCGGGGAATCAGATATGGGGAATCAGAGGTGGGGAATCAGAGGTTGTGAATGAGAGATGGGGAATCAAGGCGGGGAATCAGAGGGAGGGAATCAGACGCGGGGAATCAGAGAAGGGGAATCATAGGCTGGGAATCAGAGGCAGGGAATCAGATGCAGGGAATCAGAGGCGGGGAATCATAGCTGGCGAATTAGAGGAGGGGAATCAGAGTTGGGGAATCAGAGGCGGGGAATCAGATATTGGGAAACAGAGGCGGGGAATCAGAGGTGGGGAAACAGAGGCGGGGAATCAGATATGGGGAATCAGAGGTGGGGAATCAGGGGCAGGGAATCAGTGGCAGGGAATCAGACGCGGGGAATCAGAGGCGGGGAATCAGAGGCGGGGAATCAGAGGCGGGGAATCAGAGGCAGGGAATCGGATGTGCGGAATCAGAGATGGGGAATCAGAGGTGGGGATTCAGAGGTGGTGAATCAGAGAAGGGGAATCAGAGTTGGGGAATCAGAGGCGGGGAATCATATATGGGGAATCAGAGGTGGGGAATCAGGGGCAGGGAATCAGTGGCAGGGAATCAGAGGCGGGGAATCATAGCTGGCGAATTAGAGGAAGGGAATCAGAGTTGGGGAAACAGAGGCGGGGAATCAGATATGGGGAATCAGAGGTGGGGAATCAGGGGCAGGGAATCAGTGGCAGGGAATCAGACGCGGGGAATCAGAGACGGGGAATCAGAGGCAGGGAATCAGACACGGGGAATCAGAGGCGGGGAATCAGAGATGGGGAATCAGAGGCGGGGAATCAGAGGCAGGGAATCGGAGGCCGGGAATCAGATGCTGGGAATAAGAGGCCGGGAATCAGAGGTGGGGAAACAGAGGCGGGGAATCAGAGGCGGGGAAACAGAGGCGGGGAATCGGATATGGGGAATCAGAGGTGGGGAATAACAGGCAGGGAATCAGATGTGCGGAATCAGAGATGGGGAATCAGAGGCAGGGAATCAGAATCAGAAGCGGGGAATCAGAGGCCGGGAATCAGAGGCCGGGAATCAGATGCTGGGAATAAGAGGCCGGGAATCAGAGGTGGGGAATCAGAGTCCGGGAATCAGAGATGGGGATTCAGAGGCGGGGAATCAGATATGGGGAATCAGAGGTGGGGAATCAGAGGTTGTGAATGAGAGATGGGGAATCAAGGCGGGGAATCAGAGGGAGGGAATCAGACGCGGGGAATCAGAGAAGGGGAATCATAGGCTGGGAATCAGAGGCAGGGAATCAGATGCAGGGAATCAGAGGCGGGGAATCATAGCTGGCGAATTAGAGGAGGGGAATCAGAGTTGGGGAATCAGAGGCGGGGAATCAGATATTGGGAAACAGAGGCGGGGAATCAGAGGTGGGGAAACAGAGGCGGGGAATCAGATATGGGGAATCAGAGGTGGGGAATCAGGGGCAGGGAATCAGTGGCAGGGAATCAGACGCGGGGAATCAGAGGCGGGGAATCAGAGGCGGGGAATCAGAGGCGGGGAATCAGAGGCAGGGAATCGGATGTGCGGAATCAGAGATGGGGAATCAGAGGTGGGGATTCAGAGGTGGTGAATCAGAGAAGGGGAATCAGAGGCTGGGAATCAGAGGCAGGGAATCAGACGCAGGGAATCAGAGGCGGGGAATCATAGCTGGCGAATTAGAGGAGGGGAATCAGAGTTGGGGAATCAGAGGCGGGGAATCATATATGGGGAATCAGAGGTGGGGAATCAGGGGCAGGGAATCAGTGGCAGGGAATCAGAGGCGGGGAATCATAGCTGGCGAATTAGAGGAAGGGAATCAGAGTTGGGGAAACAGAGGCGGGGAATCAGATATGGGGAATCAGAGGTGGGGAATCAGGGGCAGGGAATCAGTGGCAGGGAATCAGACGCGGGGAATCAGAGACGGGGAATCAGAGGCAGGGAATCAGACACGGGGAATCAGAGGCGGGGAATCAGAGATGGGGAATCAGAGGCGGGGAATCAGAGGCAGGGAATCAGAGGCCGGGAATCAGATGCTGGGAATAAGAGGCCGGGAATCAGAGGTGGGGAAACAGAGGCGGGGAATCAGATATGGGGAATCAGAGGTGGGGAATCAGAGGCGGGGAATCAGTGGCAGGGAATCAGAGGCCGGGAATAAAAGGCGGGGAATCAAAGCTGGGGAATCAGAGGCGGGGAATCAGAGTTGGGGAATCAGAGGAGGGGAATCAGATATGGGGAAACAGAGGCCGGGAATCAGAGGCAGGGAAACAGAGGCGGGGAATCAGATATGGGAAATCAGAGGTGGGGAATTAGAGGTTGCGAATCAGAGGCGGGATATCAGAGGCGGGGAATCAGAGGCAGGGAATCGGATGTGCGGAATCAGAGATGGGGAATCAGAGGTGGGGATTCAGAGGTGGTGAATCAGAGAAGGGGAATCAGAGGCTGGGAATCAGAGGCAGGGAATCAGACGCAGGGAATCAGAGGCGTGGAATCATAGCTGGCGAATTAGAGGAGGGGAATCAGAGTTGGGGAATCAGAGGCGGGGAATCAGATATGGGGAAACAGAGGCGGGGAATCAGAGGCGGGGAAACAGAGGCGGGGAATCAGATATGGGGAATCAGAGGTGGGGAATCAGAGGCAGGGAATCAGATGTGCGGAATCAGAGATGGGGAATCAGAGGCAGGGAATCAGAATCAGAAGCAGGGAATCAGAGGCCGGGAATCAGAGGCCGGAATCAGATGCTGGGAATCAGAGGCCTGGAATCAGAGGCGGGGAATCAGAGGCAGGGAATCAGATGCGGGGAATCAGAGGCGGGGAATCAGAGCTGGGGAATCAGAGGCAGGGTATTAGAGTTGGGGAATCAGAGGCGGGGAATCAGATATGGGGAAACAGAGGTGGGGAATCAGAGGCGGGGAAACAGAGGCACGGAATCAGATATGGGGAATCAGAGGCGGGGAATCAGAGGTGGGGAATCATAGGCAGGGAATCGGATGTGCGGAATCAGAGATGGGGAATCAGAGGCCGGGAATCAGAGGTGGTGAATCAGATATGGGGAATCAGATATGGGGAATCAGAGGCAGGGAATCAGAGGCAGGGAATCAGACACGGGGAATCAGAGGCGGGGAATCAGAGATGGGGAATCAGAGGCGGGGAATCAGAGGCAGGGAATCGGATGCCGGGAATCAGAGGCGGGAAATCAGAGCTGGGGAATCAGAGGCGGGGAATCAGAGTTGGGGAATCAGAGGCGGCGAAGCAGATATGGGGAAATAGAGGCGGGGAATCAGATATGGGGAATCAGAGGCGGGGAATCAGATATGGGGAATCAGAGGCTGGGAATCAGAGGGGGGGAAACAGAGGCGGGGAATAAGATATGGGGAATCAGAGGTGGGGAATCAGGGGCGGGGAATCAGTGGCAGGGAATCAGAGGCGGGGAATCAGAGGCGGGGTATTAGAGTTGGGGAATCAGAGGCGGGGAATCAGATATGGGGAAACAGATGTGGGGAATCAGAGGCGGGGATACAGAGGCAGGGAATCAGATATGGGGAATCAGAGGCGGGGAATCAGAGGTGGGGAATCATAGGCAGGGAATCGGATGTGCGGAATCAGAGATGGGGAATCAGAGGCTGGGAATCAGAGGTGGGAAATCAGAGGTGGTGAATCAGAGATGGGGAATCACAGGCGGGGAATCAGAGGCAGCGAATAGAACGCGGGGAATCAGAGGCAGGGAATCAGAGCTGGGGAATCAGAGGCGGGGAATCAGATATGGGGAAACAGAGGCGGGGAATCAGAGGCGGGGAAACAGAGGCGGGGAATCAGACATGGGGAATCGGATGCGGGGAATCAGAGGCGGGGAATCAGAGCTGGGGAATCAGAGGTGGGGAATCAGAGTTGGGGCATCAGAGGTGGGGAATTAGATATGGGGAAACAGAGGCGGGGAATCAGAGGCGGGGAAACAGAGGCGGGGAATCAGATATGGGGAATCAGAGGTGGGGAATCAGAGGCAGGGAATCAGATGTGCGGAATCAGAGATGGGGAATCAGAGGCAGGGAATCAGAATCAGAAGCGGGGAATCAGAGGCCGGGAATCAGAGGCCGGGAATCAGACGCGGGGAATCAGAGGCGGGGATTCAGAGCTGGGGAATCAGAGGCGGGGAATCAGAGTTGGGGAATCAGAGGCGGGGAATCAGATATGGGGAATCAGAGGCAGGGAATCCGAGGCGGGAAAACAGAGGCGGGGAATCAGATATGGGGAATCAGAGGCGGGGAATCAGAGGCAGGGAATCAGACACGGGGAATCAGAGGCGGGGAATCAGAGATGGGGAATCAGAGGCGGGGAATCAGAGGCAGGGAATCGGATGCCGGGAATCAGAGGCGGGAAATCAGAGCTGGGGTATCAGAGGCGGGGAATCAGAGTTGGGGAATCTGAGGCGGCGAAGCAGATATGGGGAAATAGAGGCGGGGAATCAGATATGGGGAATCAGAGGCGGGGAATTAGATATGGGGAATCAGAGGCTGGGAATCAGAGGGGGGGAAACAGAGGCGGGGAATAAGATATGGGGAATCAGAGGTGGGGAATCAGGGGCGGGGAATCAGTGGCAGGGAATCAGAGGCGGGGAATCAGAGGCGGGGAATCAAAGGAAGGGAATCAGACACGGGGAATCAGAGGTGGGGAATCAGAGATGGGGAATCAGAGGCGGGGAATCACAGGCAGGGAATCAGACAAGGGGAATCAGAGGTGGGGAATCAGAGTCGGGGAATCAGAGGCAGGGAATCGGTTGTGCGGAATCAGAGATGGGGAATCAGATGTGGGGAATCAGAGGCAGTGAATCAGAGATGGGGAATCAGAGGCGGGGAATCAGAGTCAGGAAATAAGACAGGGATTCAGAGGCTGGGAATCAGACGGGGGGAATCAAAGGCGGGGAATCAGAGCTGGTGAATCAGAGGCAGGGAATCAGAGTTGGGGATTCAGAGGCGGGGAATCAGATATGGGGAAACAGAGGTGGGGAATGAGAGGCGGGCAAGCAGAGGCGGGGAATTAGATATGGGGAATCAGAGGTGGGAAATCAGAGGTGGTGAATCAGAGATGGGGAATCACAGGCGGGGAATCAGAGGCAGCGAATAGAACGCGGGGAATCAGAGGCAGGGAATCAGAGCTGGGGAATCAGAGGCGGGGAATCAGATATGGGGAAACAGAGGCGGGGAATCAGAGGCGGGGAAACAGAGGCGGGGAATCAGACATGGGGAATCGGATGCGGGGAATCAGAGGTGGGGAATCAGAGCTGGGGAATCAGAGGTGGGGAATCAGAGTTGGGGCATCAGTGGTGGGGAATTAGATATGGGGAAACAGAGGCGGGGAATCAGAGGCGGGGAAACAGAGGCGGGGAATCAGATATGGGGAATCAGAGGTGGGGAATCAGAGGCAGGGAATCAGATGTGCGGAATCAGAGATGGGGAATCAGAGGCAGGGAACCAGAATCAGAAGCGGGGAATCAGAGGCCGGGAATCAGAGGCCGGGAATCAGATGCTGGGAATAAGAGGCCGGGAATCAGAGGTGGGGAATCAGAGTCTGGGAATCAGAGATGGGGATTCAGAGGCGGGGAATGAGATATGGAGAATCAGAGGCGGGGAATCAGAGGCGGGGAAACAGAGGTGGGGAATCAGATATGGGGAATAAGAGGTGGCGAATCAAAGGCGGTGAATCAGAGATGGGGAATCAGAGGCGGGGAATCAGAGGCAGGGAATCAGATGCGGGGATTCAGAGGCGGGGAATCAGAGCTGGCGAATCAGAGGCGGGGAATCAGAGGTGGGCAATCAGAGCCGGGGAATCAGATATGGGGAATCAGAGGCGGGGAAACAGAGGCGGGGAATCAGATATGGGGAATCAGAGGTGGGGAATCAGAGGTTGTGAATCAGAGATGGGGAATCAAGGCGGGGAATCAGAGGGAGGGAATCAGATGCGGGGAATCAGAGGCGGGGATTCAGAGCTGGGGAATCAGAGGCGGGGAATCAGAGTTGGGGAATCAGAGGCAGGGAATCAGAGGTGGGGAATCAGAGGCGGGGAAACAGAGGCGGGGAATCAGATATGGGGAATCAGAGGTGGGGAATCAGAGGCAGGGAATCAGATGTGCGGAATCAGAGATGGGGAATCAGAGTCAGGGAATCAGAATCAGAAGCGGGGAATCAGAGGCCGGGAATCAGAGGCCGGGATTCAGATGCCGGGAATAAGAGGCCGGGAATCAGAGGTGGGGAATCAGAGTCCGGGAATCAGAGATGGGGATTCAGAGGCGGGGAATGATATATGGGGAATCAGAGGCGGGGAATCAGAGGCGGGGTAACAGAGGTGGGGAATCAGATATGGGGAATCAGAGGTGGCGAATCAAAGGCGGTGAATCAGAGATGGGGAATCAGAGGCGGGGAATCAGAGGCAGGGAATCAAACACGGGGAATCAGAGGCGGGGAATCAGAGCTGGGGAATCAGAGGCGGGGAATCAGAGTTGGGGAATCAGAGGCGGGGAATCAGATATGGGGAATCAGGGGTGGGGAATCAGAGGTTGGGAATCAGAGGCAGGGAATCAGAGGCGTGGAAACAGAGGCGGGGATTCAGATGTGTTGAATCAGAGATGGGGAATCAGAGGCAGGGAATCAGAATCAGAAGCGGGATATCAGTGGCCGGGGATCAGAGGAAGGTAATCAGAGGCAGGGGATCAAACACGGGGAATCAGAGGCTGGGAATCAGAGCTGGGGAATCAGAGGTGGGGAATCAGAGCTGGGGAATCACAGGCGGGGAATCAGAGATGCGGAATCAGAGGCGGGGAATCAGAGGCAGGGAATCAGATGCGGGGAATCAGAGGCGGGGAATCAGAGCTGGCGAATCAGAGGCGGGGAATCAGAGGTGGGCAATCAGAGGATGGGAATCAGATATGGGGAATCAGAGGCGGGGAATCAGAGCTGGGGAATCACAGGCGGGGAAACAGAGGCGGGGAATCAGAGGCGGTGAAACAGAGGCGGGGAATCAGATATTGGGAATCAGAGGTGGGGAATCAGAGGTTGGGAATCAGAGGCCTGGAATCAGAGGCGTGGAATCAGAGGCAGGGAATCAGATGCGGGGAATCAGAGCTGGGGAATCAGAGGCGGGGTATTAGAGTTGGGGAATCAGAGGCGGGGAATCAGACGCGGGGAATCAGAGGGGGGGAATCATAGCTGGCGAATCAGAGGCGGGGAATCAGAGGTTGGCAATCAGAGGCCGGGAATCAGAGGTGGTGAATCAGAGATGGGGAATCAGAGGCGGGGAATCAGTGGCAGGGAATCAGATATGGGGAATCAGAGGCGTGGAATCAGAGGCAGGGAATCAGACACGGGGAATCAGACACGGGGAATCAGAGGTGGGGAATCAGAGATGGGGAATCAGAGGCGATGAATCAGAGATGGGGAATCAGAGGTGGGGAATCAGAATCAGGAAATCAGACACGGGGATTCAGAGGCTGGGAATCAGACGGGGGGAATCAAAGGCGGGGAATCAGAGCTGGGGAATCAGAGGCAGGGAATCAGAGGCGGGGAATCAGATATGGGGAATCAGAGGCTGGTATTCAGAGGCGGGGAATCAGAGGCAGGGAATCAAACACGGGGAATCAGAGGTGGGGAATCAGAGATGGGGAATCAGAGGCGGGGAATCAGAGTTGGGGAATCAGAGGCAGGGAATCGGATGTGCGGAATCAGAGATGGGGAATCAGAGGTGGGGAATCAGAGGCGGTGAATCAGAGATGGGGAATCAGAGGCGGGGAATCAGAGGCAGGAAATCAGACACGGGGATTCAGAGGCTGGGAATCAGACGGGGGGAATCAAAGGCGGGGAATCAGAGCTGGGGAATCAGAGGCAGGGAATCAGAGTTGGGGATTCAGAGACGGGGAATCAGATATGGGGAAACAGAGGCGGGGAATCAGAGGCGGGCAAAGAGAGGCGGGGAATTAGATATGGGGAATCAGATATGGGGAATCAGAGGTGGGGAATCAGAGGTTGGGAATCAGAGGCAGGGAAACAGAGGCGGGGAATCAGATATGGGGAATCAGAGGTGGGGAATCAGAGGCAGGGAATCAGATGTGCGGAATCAGAGATGGGGAATCAGAGGCAGGGAATCAGAATCAGAAGCGGGGAATCAGAGGCCGGGAATCAGAGGCCGGGAATCAGACGCGGGGAATCAGAGGCGGGGATTCAGAGCTGGGGAATCAGAGGCGGGGAATCAGAGTTGGGGAATCAGAGGCGGGGAATCAGATATGGGGAATCAGAGGCAGGGAATCCGAGGCGGGAAAACAGAGGCGGGGAATCAGATATGGGGAATCAGAGGCGGGGAATCAGAGGCAGGGAATCAGACACGGGGAATCAGAGGCGGGGAATCAGAGATGGGGAATCAGAGGCGGGGAATCAGAGGCAGGGAATCGGATGCCGGGAATCAGAGGCGGGAAATCAGAGCTGGGGTATCAGAGGCGGGGAATCAGAGTTGGGGAATCAGAGGCGGCGAAGCAGATATGGGGAAATAGAGGCGGGGAATCAGATATGGGGAATCAGAGGCGGGGAATTAGATATGGGGAATCAGAGGCTGGGAATCAGAGGGGGGGAAACAGAGGCGGGGAATAAGATATGGGGAATCAGAGGTGGGGAATCAGGGGCGGGGAATCAGTGGCAGGGAATCAGAGGCGGGGAATCAGAGGCGGGGAATCAAAGGAAGGGAATCAGACACGGGGAATCAGAGGTGGGGAATCAGAGATGGGGAATCAGAGGCGGGGAATCACAGGCAGGGAATCAGACACGGGGAATCAGAGGTGGGGAATCAGAGTCGGGGAATCAGAGGCAGGGAATCGGTTGTGCGGAATCAGAGATGGGGAATCAGATGTGGGGAATCAGAGGCAGTGAATCAGAGATGGGGAATCAGAGGCTGGGAATCAGACGGGGGGAATCAAAGGCGGGGAATCAGAGCTGGTGAATCAGAGGCAGGGAATCAGAGTTGGGGATTCAGAGGCGTGGAATCAGATATGGGGAAACAGAGGTGGGGAATGAGAGGCGGGCAAGCAGAGGCGGGGAATTAGATATGGGGAATCAGAGGTGGGAAATCAGAGGTGGTGAATCAGAGATGGGGAATCACAGGCGGGGAATCAGAGGCGGGGAATCAGAGGCGTAAAATCAGAGGCCGGGAATCAGATATGGGGAAACAGAGGCGGGGAATCAAAGGCGGGGAAACAGAGGCGGGGAATCAGATATGGGGAATCAGAGGTGGGGAATCAGAGGTTGGGAATCAGAGGCAGGGAATCAGAGGCTGGGAATCAGATGCAGGGAATCAGATGCGGGGAATCAGAGGCGGGGAATCAGAGCTGGGGAATCAGAGGTGGGGAATCAGAGTTGGGGAATCAGAGTCGGGGACTTAGATATGGGGAAACAGAGGCGGGGAATCAGAGGCGGGGAAACAGACGCGGGGAATCAGAGGCGGGGATTCAGAGCTGGGGAATCAGAGGCGGGGAATCAGACTTGGGGAATCAGAGGCGGGGAATCAGATATGGGGAATCAGAGGCGGGGAATCAGAGGCGGGGAAACAGAGGCAGGGAATCAGATATGGGGAATCAGAGGTGGGGTATCAGGGGCAGGGAATCAGTGGCAGGGAATCAGAGGCGGGGAATCAGAGGCGGGGAATCAGAGGCAGGGAATTAGATATGGGGAATCAGAGGTGGGGAATCAGAGGTGGTGAATCAGAGATAGGGAATCACAGGCGGGGAATCAGAGGCAGGGAATAGAACGCGGGGAATCAGAGGCGGGGAATCAGAGCTGGGGAATCAGAGGCGGGGAATCAGAGCTGGGGAATCAGAGGCGGGGAATCATAGTTGGGAATCGGAGGCGGGGAATCAGATATGGGGAAACAGAGGCGGGGAATCAAAGGCGGGGAAACAGAGGCGGGGAATCAGATATGGGGAATCGGATGCGGGGAATCAGAGGCGGGGAATCAGAGCTGGGGAATCAGAGGCGGGGTATCAGAGTTGGGGCATCTGAGGTGGGGAATTAGATATGGGGAAACAGAGGCGGGGAATCAGAGGCGGGGAAACAGAGGCGGGGAATCAGATATGGGGAATCAGAGGTGGGGAATCAGAGGCAGGGAATCAGATGTGCGGAATCAGAGATGGGGAATCAGAGGCAGGGAATCAGAATCAGAAGCGGGGAATCAGAGGCCGGGAATCAGAGGCCGGGATTCAGATGCCGGGAATAAGAGGCCGGGAATCAGAGGTGGGGAATCAGAGTCCGGGAATCAGAGATGGGGATTCAGAGGCGGGGAATGATATATGGGGAATCAGAGGCGGGGAATCAGAGGCGGGGTAACAGAGGTGGGGAATCAGATATGGGGAATCAGAGGTGGCGAATCAAAGGCGGTGAATCAGAGATGGGGAATCAGAGGCGGGGAATCAGAGGCAGGGAATCAAACACGGGGAATCAGAGGCGGGGAATCAGAGCTGGGGAATCAGAGGCGGGGAATCAGAGTTGGGGAATCAGAGGCGGGGAATCAGATATGGGGAATCAGATGTGGGGAATCAGAGGTTGGGAATCAGAGGCAGGGAATCAGAGGCGTGGAAACAGAGGCGGGGATTCAGATGTGTTGAATCAGAGATGGGGAATCAGAGGCAGGGAATCAGAATCAGAAGCGGGATATCAGTGGCCGGGGATCAGAGGAAGGTAATCAGAGGCAGGGGATCAAACACGGGGAATCAGAGGCTGTGAATCAGAGCTGGGGAATCAGAGGTGGGGAATCAGAGCTGGGGAATCACAGGCGGGGAATCAGAGATGGGGAATCAGAGGCGGGGAATCAGAGGCAGGGAATCAGATGCGGGGAATCAGAGGCGGGGAATCAGAGCTGGCGAATCAGAGGCGGGGAATCAGAGGTGGGCAATCAGAGGATGGGAATCAGATATGGGGAATCAGAGGCGGGGAATCAGAGCTGGGGAATCACAGGCGGGGAAACAGAGGCGGGGAATCAGAGGCGGTGAAACAGAGGCGGGGAATCAGATATTGGGAATCAGAGGTGGGGAATCAGAGGTTGGGAATCAGAGGCCTGGAATCAGAGGCGTGGAATCAGAGGCAGGGAATCAGATGCGGGGAATCAGAGCTGGGGAATCAGAGGCGGGGTATTAGAGTTGGGGAATCAGAGGCGGGGAATCAGACGCGGGGAATCAGAGGGGGGGAATCATAGCTGGCGAATCAGAGGCGGGGAATCAGAGGTGGGCAATCAGAGGCCGGGAATCAGAGGTGGTGAATCAGAGATGGGGAATCAGAGGCGGGGAATCAGTGGCAGGGAATCAGATATGGGGAATCAGAGGCGTGGAATCAGAGGCAGGGAATCAGACACGGGGAATCAGACACGGGGAATCAGAGGTGGGGAATCAGAGATGGGGAATCAGAGGCGGTGAATCAGAGATGGGGAATCAGAGGTGGGGAATCAGAGCTGGGGAATCAGAGGCAGGGAATCAGAGGCGGGGAATCAGAGCTGGGGAATCAGAGGCAGGGAATCAGAGGCGGGGAATCAGATATGGGGAATCAGAGGCTGGTATTCAGAGGCGGGGAATCAGAGGCAGGGAATCAAACACGGGGAATCAGAGGTGGGGAATCAGAGATGGGGAATCAGAGGCGGGGAATCAGAGTTGGGGAATCAGAGGCAGGGAATCGGATGTGCGGAATCAGAGATGGGGAATCAGAGGTGGGGAATCAGAGGCGGTGAATCAGAGATGGGGAATCAGAGGCGGGGAATCAGAGGCAGGAAATCAGACACGGGGATTCAGAGGCTGGGAATCAGACGGGGGGAATCAAAGGCGGGGAATCAGAGCTGGGGAATCAGAGGCAGGGAATCAGAGTTGGGGATTCAGAGACGGGGAATCAGATATGGGGAAACAGAGGCGGGGAATCAGAGGCGGGCAAAGAGAGGCGGGGAATTAGATATGGGGAATAAGATGTGGGGAATCAGAGGTGGTGAATCAGTGATGGGGAATCACAGGCGGGGAATCAGAGGCAGGGAATAGAACGCAGGGAATCAGAGGCAGGGAATCAGAGCTGGGGAATCAGAGGCAGGGAATCATAGTTGGGAATCAGAGGCGGGGAATCAGATATGGGGAAACAGAGGCGGGGAATCAGAAGCGGGGAAACAGAGGCGGGGAATCAGATATGGGGAATCGGATGCGGGGAATCAGAGGCGGGGAATCAGAGCTGGGGAATCAGAGGCGGGGAATCAGAGTTGGGGCATCAGAGGTGGGGAATTAGATATAGGGAAACAGAGGCGGGGAATCAGAGGCGGGGAAACAGAGGCGGGGAATCAGATATGGGGTATCAGAGGTAGGGAATCAGAGGCAGGGAATCAGATGTGCGGAATCAGAGATGGGGAATCAGAGGCAGGGAATCAGAATCAGAAGCGGGGAATCAGAGGCCGGGAATCAGAGGCCGGGAATTAGATGCTGGGAATAAGAGGCCGGGAATCAGAGGTGGGGAATCAGAGTCCGGGAATCAGAGATGGGGATTCAGAGGCGGGGAATGAGATATGGAGAATCAGAGGCGGGGAATCAGAGGCCGGGAAACAGAGGTGGGGAATCAGATATGGGGAATCAGAGGTGGCGAATCAAAGGCGGTGAATCAGAGATGGGGAATCAGAGGCGGGGAATCAGAGGCAGGGAATCAGATGCGGGGAATCAGAGGCGGGGAATCAGAGCTGGCGAATCGGAGGTGGGGAATCAGAGGTGGGCAATCAGAGCCGGGGAATCAGATATGGGGAATCAGAGGCGGGGAATCAGAGGCGGGGAAACAGAGGTGGGGAATCAGATATGGGGAAACAGAGGTGGCAAATCAAAGGCGGTGAATCAGAGATGGGGAATCAGAGGCGGGGAATCAGAGGCAGGGAATCAAAAATGGGGAATCAGAGGCGGGGAATCAGAGCTGGGGAATCAGAGGCGGGGAAGCAGAGTAGGAGAATCAGAGGTGGGGAATCAGATATGGGGAAACAGGGGCGGGGAATCAGAGGCGGGGAAACAGAGGCGGGGAATCAGATATGGGGAATCAGCGGTGGCGAATTAAAGGCGGTGTATCAGAGATGGGGAATCAGGGCAGGGAATCAGAGGCAGGGAATCAAACACGGGGAATCAGAGGCGGGGAATCAGAGCTGGGGAATCAGAGGCGGGGATTCAGAGTTGGGGAATCAGAGGCGGGGAAACAGAGGCGGGGAATCAGATATGGGGAATCAGAGGTGGGGAATCAGAGGTTGGGAATCAGAAGCAGGGAATCAGAGGCGGGGAATCAGAGGCGGGGAATCAGAGGCAGGGAATCCGATGTGCGGAATCGGAGATGGGGAATCAGAGGCAGGGAATCAGAGGCGGGGAATCAGAGGCGGAAAATCAGAGGCCGGGAATCAGATATGGGGAAACAGAGGCGGGGAATCAAAGGCGGGGAAACAGAGGCGGGGAATCAGATATGGGGAATCAGAGGTGGGGAATCAGAGGTTGGGAATCAGAGGCAGGGAATCAGAGGCTGGGAATCAGATGCAGGGAATCAGATGCGGGGAATCAGAGGCGGGGAATCAGAGCTGGGGAATCAGAGGTGGGGAATCAGAGTTGGGGAATCAGAGTCGGGGACTTAGATATGGGGAAACAGAGGCGGGGAATCAGAGGCGGGGAAACAGACGCGGGGAATCAGAGGCGGGGATTCAGAGCTGGGGAATCAGAGGCGGGGAATCAGACTTGGCGAATCAGAGGCGGGGAATCAGATATGGGGAATCAGAGGCGGGGAATCAGAGGCGGGGAAACAGAGGCAGGGAATCAGATATGGGGAATCAGAGGTGGGGTATCAGGGGCAGGGAATCAGTGGCAGGGAATCAGAGGCGGGGAATCAGAGGCGGGGAATCAGAGGCAGGGAATTAGATATGGGGAATCAGAGGTGGGGAATCAGAGGTGGTGAATCAGAGATGGGGAATCACAGGCGGGGAATCAGAGGCAGGGAATAGAACGCGGGGAATCAGAGGCGGGGAATCAGAGCTGGGGAATCAGAGGCGGGGAATCAGAGCTGGGGAATCAGAGGCGGGGAATCATAGTTGGGAATCAGAGGCGGGGAATCAGATATGGGGAAACAGAGGCGGGGAATCAAAGGCGGGGAAACAGAGGCGGGGAATCAGATATGGGGAATCGGATGCGGGGAATCAGAGGCGGGGAATCAGAGCTGGGGAATCAGAGGCGGGGTATCAGAGTTGGGGCATCTGAGGTGGGGAATTAGATATGGGGAAACAGAGGCGGGGAATCAGAGGCGGGGAAACAGAGGCGGGGAATCAGATATGGGGAATCAGAGGTGGGGAATCAGAGGCAGGGAATCAGATGTGCGGAATCAGAGATGGGGAATCAGAGGCAGGGAATCAGAATCAGAAGCGGGGAATCAGAGGCCGGGAATCAGAGGCCGGGATTCAGATGCCGGGAATAAGAGGCCGGGAATCAGAGGTGGGGAATCAGAGTCCGGGAATCAGAGATGGGGATTCAGAGGCGGGGAATGATATATGGGGAATCAGAGGCGGGGAATCAGAGGCGGGGTAACAGAGGTGGGGAATCAGATATGGGGAATCAGAGGTGGCGAATCAAAGGCGGTGAATCAGAGATGGGGAATCAGAGGCGGGGAATCAGAGGCTGGGAATCAAACACGGGGAATCAGAGGCGGGGAATCAGAGCTGGGGAATCAGAGGCGGGGAATCAGAGTTGGGGAATCAGAGGCGGGGAATCAGATATGGGGAAACAGGGGCGGGGAATCAGAGGCAGGGAAACAGAGGCGGGGAATCAAATATGGGGAATCAGGGGTGGGGAATCAGAGGTTGGGAATCAGAGGCAGGGAATCAGAGGCGTGGAAACAGAGGCGGGGATTCAGATGTGTTGAATCAGAGATGGGGAATCAGAGGCAGGGAATCAGAATCAGAAGCGGGATATCAGTGGCCGGGAATCAGAGGAAGGTAATCAGAGGCAGGGGATCAAACACGGGGAATCAGAGGCTGGGAATCAGAGCTGGGGAATCAGAGGTGGGGAATCAGAGCTGGGGAATCACAGGCGGGGAATCAGAGATGGGGAATCAGAGGCGGGGAATCAGAGGCAGGGAATGAGATGCGGGGAATCAGAGGCGGGGAATCAGAGCTGGCGAATCAGAGGCGGGGAATCAGAGGTGGGCAATCAGAGGATGGGAATCAGATATGGGGAATCAGAGGCGGGGAATCAGAGCTGGGGAATCACAGGCGGGGAAACAGAGGCGGGGAATCAGAGGCGGTGAAACAGAGGCGGGGAATCAGATATTGGGAATCAGAGGTGGGGAATCAGAGGTTGGGAATCAGAGGCCTGGAATCAGAGGCGTGGAATCAGAGGCAGGGGATCAGATGCGGGGAATCAGAGGAGGGGAATCAGAGCTGGGGAATCAGAGGCGGGGTATTAGAGTTGGGGAATCAGAGGCGGGGAATCAGACGCGGGGAATCAGAGGGGGGGAATCATAGCTGGCGAATCAGAGGCGGGGAATCAGAGGTGGGCAATCAGAGGCCGGGAATCAGAGGTGGTGAATCAGAGATGGGGAATCAGAGGCGGGGAATCAGTGGCAGGGAATCAGATATGGGGAATCAGAGGCGTGGAATCAGAGGCAGGGAATCAGACACGGGGAATCAGACACGGGGAATCAGAGGTGGGGAATCAGAGATGGGGAATCAGAGGCGGTGAATCAGAGATGGGGAATCAGAGGCGGGTATCAGAATCAGGAAATCAGACACGGGGATTCAGTGGCTGGGAATCAGACGGGGGGAATCAAAGGCGGGGAATCAGAGCTGGGGAATCAGAGGCAGTGAATCAGAGGCGGGGAATCAGATATGGGGAATCAGAGGCTGGTATTCAGAGGCGGGGAATCAGAGGCAGGGAATCAAACACGGGGAATCAGAGGTGGGGAATCAGAGATGGGGAATCAGAGGCGGGGAATCAGAGTTGGGGAATCAGAGGCAGGGAATCGGATGTGCGGAATCAGAGATGGGGAATCAGAGGTGGGGAATCAGAGGCGGTGAATCAGAGATGGGGAATCAGAGGCGGGGAATCAGAGGCAGGAAATCAGACACGGGGATTCAGAGGCTGGGAATCAGACGGGGGGAATCAAAGGCGGGGAATCAGAGCTGGGGAATCAGAGGCAGGGAATCAGAGTTGGGGATTCAGAGACTGGGAATCAGATATGGGGAAACAGAGGCGGGGAATCAGAGGCGGGCAAAGAGAGGCGGGGAATTAGATATGGGGAATCAGATGTGGGGAATCAGAGGTGGTGAATCAGTGATGGGGAATCACAGGCGGGGAATCAGAGGCAGGGAATAGAACGCAGGGAATCAGAGGCAGGGAATCAGAGCTGGGGAATCAGAGGCACGGAATCATAGTTGGGAATCAGAGGCGGGGAATCAGATATGGGGAAACAGAGGCGGGGAATCAGAGGCGGGGAAACAGAGGCGGGGAATCAGATATGGGGAATCGGATGCGGGGAATCAGAGGCGGGGAATCAGAGCTGGGGAATCAGAGGCGGGGAATCAGAGTTGGGGCATCAGAGGTGGGGAATTTTATATAGGGAAACAGAGGCGGGGAATCAGAGGCGGGGAAACAGAGGCGGGGAATCAGATATGGGGTATCAGAGGTAGGGAATCAGAGGCAGGGAATCAGATGTGCGGAATCAGAGATGGGGAATCAGAGGCAGGGAATCAGAATCAGAAGCGGGGAATCAGAGGCCGGGAATCAGAGGCCGGGAATCAGATGCTGGGAATAAGAGGCCGGGAATCAGAGGTGGGGAATCAGATTCCGGGAATCAGAGATGGGGATTCAGAGGCGGGGAATGAGATATGGAGAATCAGAGGCGGGGAATCAGAGTCCGGGAAACAGAGGTGGGGAATCAGATATGGGGAATCAGAGGTGGCGAATCAAAGGCGGTGAATCAGAGATGGGGAATCAGAGGCGGGGAATCAGAGGCAGGGAATCAGATGCGGGGAATCAGAGGCGGGGAATCAGAGCTGGCGAATCGGAGGCGGGGAATCAGAGGTGGGCAATCAGAGCCGGGGAATCAGATATGGGGAATCAGAGGCGGGGAATCAGAGGCGGGGAAACAGAGGTGGGGAATCAGATATGGGGAAACAGAGGTGGCAAATCAAAGGCGGTGAATCAGAGATGGCGAATCAGAGGCGGGGAATCAGAGGCAGGGAATCAAAAATGGGGAATCAGAGGCGGGGAATCAGAGCTGGGGAATCAGAGGCGGGGAAGCAGAGTAGGAGAATCAGAGGTGGGGAATCAGATATGGGGAAACAGGGGCGGGGAATCAGAGGCGGGGAAACAGAGGCGGGGAATCAGATATGGGGAATCAGAGGTGTGGAATCAGAGGTTGGGAATCAAAGGCGGGGAAACAGAGGAGGGGAATCAGATATGGGGAATCAGAGGTGGCGATTTAAAGGCGGTGAATCAGAGATGGGGAATCATGGCAGGGAATCAGACGCAGGGAATCAAACACGGGGAATCAGAGGCGTGGAATCAGAGCTGGGGAATCAGAGGCGGGGATTCAGAGTTGGGGAATCAGAGGCGGGGAATCAGAGGCGGGGAAACAGAGGCGGGGAATCAGATATGGGGAATCAGAGGTGGGGAATCAGAGGTTGGGAATCAGAAGCAGGGAATCAGAGGCGGGGAATCAGAGGCGGGGAATCAGAGGCCGGGAATCAGATATGGGGAAACAGAGGCGGGGAATCAGAGGCGGGGAAGCAGAGGCGGGGAATCAGATATGGGGAATCAGAGGTGGGGAATCAGAGGTTGGGAATCAGAGGCAGGGAATCAGAGGCTGGGAATCAGATGCAGGGAATCAGATGCGGGGAATCAGAGGCGGGGAATCAGAGCTGGGGAATCAGAGGTGGGGAATCAGAGTTGGGGAATCAGAGTCGGGGACTTAGATATGGGGAAACAGAGGCAGGGAATCAGAGGCGGGGAAACAGACGCGGGGAATCAGAGGCGGGTATCAGAGCTGGGGAATCAGAGGCGGGGAATCAGAGTTGGGGAATCAGAGGCGGGGAATCAGAGGCGGGGAATCAGAGGCGGGGAATCAGAGGCGGGGAAACAGAGGCAGGGAATTAGATATGGGGAATCAGAGGTGGGGTATCAGGGGCAGGGAATCAGTGGCAGGGAATCAGAGGCGGGGAATCTGAGGCGGGGAATCAGAGGCAGGGAATCAGACACGGGGAATCAGATATGGGGAAACAGAGGCGGGGAATCAGAGGCGGGCAAACAGAGGCGGGGAATTAGATATGGGGAATCAGAGGTGGGGAATCAGAGGTGGTGAATCAGAGATGGGGAATCACAGGCGGGGAATCAGAGGCAGGGAATAGAACGCGGGGAATTAGAGGCGGGGAATCAGAGCTGGGGAATCAGAGGCGGGGAAGCATAGTTGGGAATCAGAGGCGGGGAATCAGATATGGGGAAACAGAGGCGGGGAATCAAAGGCGGGGAAACAGAGGCGGGGAATCAGATATGGGGAATCGGATGCGGGGAATCAGAGGCGGGGAATCAGAGCTGGGG
This sequence comes from Narcine bancroftii, assembly GCF_036971445.1. Lineage (NCBI taxonomy): Eukaryota > Metazoa > Chordata > Chondrichthyes > Torpediniformes > Narcinidae > Narcine > Narcine bancroftii. The sequence continues at coordinate 4,528,586 of NW_027211883.1, forward strand.
AATCAGAGGCGGGGTATCAGAGTTGGGGCATCAGAGGTGGGGAATTAGATATGGGGAAACAGAGGCGGGGAATCAGAGGCAGGGAAACAGAGGTGGGGAATCAGATATGGGGAATCAGAGGTGGGGAATCAGAGGCAGGGAATCAGATGTGCGGAATCAGAGATGGGGAATCAGAGGCAGGGAATCAGAATCAGAAGCGGGGAATCAGAGGCCGGGAATAAGAGGCCGGGATTCAGATGCCGGGAATAAGAGGCCGGGAATCAGAGGTGGGGAATCAGAGTCCGGGAATCAGAGATGGGGATTCAGAGGCGGGGAATGATATATGGGGATTCAGAGGCGGGGAATCAGAGGCGGGGTAACAGAGGTGGGGAATCAGATATGGGGAATCAGAGGTGTCGAATCAAAGGCGGTGAATCAGAGATGGGGAATCAGAGGCGGGGAATCAGAGGCAATGAATCAAACACGGGGAATCAGAGGCGGGGAATCAGAGCTGGGGAATCAGAGGTGGGGAATCAGAGTTGGGGAATCAGAGGCGGGGAATCAGATATGGGGAAACAGGGGCGGAGAATCAGAGGCAGGGAAACAGAGGCGGGGAATCAGATATGGGGAATCAGGGTTGGGGAATCAGAGGTTGGGAATCAGAGGCAGGGAATCAGAGGCGTGGAAACAGAGGCGGGGATTCAGATATGGGGAATCAGAGGTGGGGAATCAGGGGCGTGGAATCAGAGGCAGGGAATTAGATGTGGTGAATCAGAGATGGGGAATCAGAGGCAGGGAATCAGAATCAGAAGCGGGGTATCAGAGGCCGGGAATCAGAGGAAGGTAATCAGAGGCAGGGGATCAAACACGGGGAATCAGAGGCTGGGAATCAGAGCTGGGGAATCACAGGCGGGGAATCAGAGATGGGGAATCAGAGGCGGGGAATCAGAGGCAGGGAATCAGATGCGGGGAATCAGAGGCGGGGAATCAGAGCTGGCGAATCAGAGGCGGGGAATCAGAGGTGGGCAATCAGAGGATGGGAATCAGATATGGGGAATCAGAGGCGGGGAATTAGAGCTGGGGAATCACAGGCGGGGAATCAGAGTTGGGGAATCAGAGGTGGGGAATCAGATATGGGGAAACAGAGGCGGGGAATCAGAGGTGGTGAAACAGAGGCGCGGAATCAGATATGGGGAATCAGAGGTGGGGAATCAGAGGTTGGGAATCAGAGGCCTGGAATCAGAGGCGGGGAATCAGAGGCAGGGAATCAGATGCGGGGAATCAGAGGAGGGGAATCAGAGCTGGGGAATCAGAGGCGGGGTATTAGAGTTGGGGAATCAGAGGCGGGGAATCAGACGCGGGGAATCAGAGGGGGGGAATCATAGCTGGCGAATCAGAGGCGGGGAATCAGAGGTGGGCAATCAGAGGCCGGGAATCAGAGGTGGTGAATCAGAGATGGGGAATCAGAGGCGGGGAATCAGTGGCAGGGAATCAGATATGGGGAATCAGAGGCGTGGAATCAGAGGCAGGGAATCAGACACGGGGAATCAGACACGGGGAATCAGAGGTGGGGAATCAGAGATGGGGAATCAGAGGCGGTGAATCAGAGATGGGGAATCAGAGGCGGGGAATCAGAGGCAGGAAATCAGACACGGGGATTCAGAGGCTGGGAATCAGACGGGGGGAATCAAAGGCGGGGAATCAGAGCTGGGGAATCAGAGGCAGGGAATCAGAGGCGGGGAATCAGATATGGGGAATCAGAGGCTGGGATTCAGAGGCGGGGAATCAGAGGCAGGGAATCAGACACGGGGAATCAGAGGTGGGGAATCAGAGATGGGGAATCAGAGGCGGGGAATCAGAGGCGGGGAATCAGAGGCGGGGAAACAGAGGCAGGGAATTAGATATGGGGAATCAGAGGTGGGGTATCAGGGGCAGGGAATCAGTGGCAGGGAATCAGAGGCGGGGAATAAGAGGCGGGGAATCAGAGGCAGGGAATCAGACACGGGGAATCAGATATGGGGAAACAGAGGCGGGGAATCAGAGGCGGGCAAACATTGGCGGGCAATTAGATATGGGGAATCAGAGGTGGGGAATCAGAGGTGGTGAATCAGAGATGGGGAATCACAGGCGGGGAATCAGAGGCAGGGAATAGAACGCGGGGAATCAGAGGCGGGGAATCAGAGCTGGGGAACCAGAGGCGGGGAATCATAGTTGTGAATCAGATATGGGGAATCAGAGGTGGGGAATCAGAGGCAGGGAATCAGATGCGGGGAATCCGAGGCGGGGAATCAGAGCTGGCGAATCAGAGGCGGGGAATCAGAGATGGGCAATCAGAGGATGGGAATCAGATATGGGGAATCAGAGGCGGGGAATTAGAGCTGGGGAATCACAGGCGGGGAATCAGAGTTGGGGAATCAGATGCGGGGAATCAGATATGGGGAAACAGAGGCGGGGAATCAGAGGCGGTGAAACAGAGGCGGGGAATCAGATATGGGGAATCAGAGGTGGGGAATCAGAGGTTGGGAATCAGAGGCCTGGAATCAGAGGCGGGGAATCAGAGGCAGGGAATCAGATGCGGGGAATCAGAGGAGGGGAATCAGAGCTGGGGAATCAGAGGCGGGGTATTAGAGTTGGGGAATCAGAGGCGGGGAATCAGACGCGGGGAATCAGAGGGGGGGAATCATAGCTGGCGAATCAGAGGCGGGGAATCAGAGGTGGGCAATCAGAGGCCGGGAATCAGAGGTGGTGAATCAGAGATGGGGAATCAGAGGCGGGGAATCAGTGGCAGGGCATCAGATATGGGGAATCAGAGGCGTGGAATCAGAGGCAGGGAATCAGACACGGGGAATCAGACACGGGGAATCAGAGGTGGGGAATCAGAGATGGGGAATCAGAGGCGGTGAATCAGAGATGGGGAATCAGAGGCGGGGAATCAGAGGCAGGAAATCAGACACGGGGATTCAGAGGCTGGGAATCAGACGGGGGGAATCAAAGGCGGGGAATCAGAGCTGGGGAATCAGAGGCAGGGAATCAGAGGCGGGGAATCAGATATGGGGAATCAGAGGCTGGGATTCAGAGGCGGGGAATCAGAGGCAGGGAATCAGACACGGGGAATCAAAGGTGGGGAATCAGAGATGGGGAATCAGAGATGGGGAATCACAGGCGGGGAATCAGAGGCAGGGAATAGAACGCGGGGAATCAGAGGCGGGGAATCAGAGCTGGGGAACCAGAGGCGGGGAATCATAGTTGTGAATCAGATATGGGGAATCAGAGGTGGGGAATCAGAGGCAGGGAATCAGATGCGGGGAATCCGAGGCGGGGAATCAGAGCTGGCGAATCAGAGGCGGGGAATCAGAGGTGGGCAATCAGAGGATGGGAATCAGATATGGGGAATCAGAGGCGGGGAATTAGAGCTGGGGAATCACAGGCGGGGAATCAGAGTTGGGGAATCAGATGCGGGGAATCAGATATGGGGAAACAGAGGCGGGGAATCAGAGGCGGTGAAACAGAGGCGGGGAATCAGATATGGGGAATCAGAGGTGGGGAATCAGAGGTTGGGAATCAGAGGCCTGGAATCAGAGGCGGGGAATCAGAGGCAGGGAATCAGATGCGGGGAATCAGAGGAGGGGAATCAGAGCTGGGGAATCAGAGGCGGGGTATTAGAGTTGGGGAATCAGAGGCGGGGAATCAGACGCGGGGAATCAGAGGGGGGGAATCATAGCTGGCGAATCAGAGGCGGGGAATCAGAGGTGGGCAATCAGAGGCCGGGAATCAGAGGTGGTGAATCAGAGATGGGGAATCAGAGGCGGGGAATCAGTGGCAGGGCATCAGATATGGGGAATCAGAGGCGTGGAATCAGAGGCAGGGAATCAGACACGGGGAATCAGACACGGGGAATCAGAGGTGGGGATTCAGAGATGGGGAATCAGAGGCGGTGAATCAGAGATGGGGAATCAGAGGCGGGGAATCAGAGGCAGGAAATCAGACACGGGGATTCAGAGGCTGGGAATCAGACGGGGGGAATCAAAGGCGGGGAATCAGAGCTGGGGAATCAGAGGCAGGGAATCAGAGGCGGGGAATCAGATATGGGGAATCAGAGGCATGGATTCAGAGGCGGGGAATCAGAGGCAGGGAATCAGACACGGGGAATCAAAGGTGGGGAATCAGAGATGGGGAATCAGAGGCGGGGATTCAGAGGCAGGGAATCAGACGCTGGGAATCTGAGGCGGGGAATCAGAGCTGGGGAATCAGAGGTGGGGAATCAGAGTTGGGGAATCAGAGGCAGGGAATCGGATGTGTGGAATCAGAGATGGGGAATCAGATGTGGGGAATCAGAGGAATCAGAGATGGGGAATCAGAGGCGGGGAATCAGAGGCAGGAAATCAGACACGGGGATTCAGAGGCTGGGAATCAGACGGGGGGAATCAAAGGCGGGGAATCAGAGCTGGGTAATCAGAGGCAGGGAATCAGAGTTGGGGATTCAGAGACGGGGAATCAGATATGGGGAAACAGAGGCGGGGAATCAGAGGCGGGCAAACAGAGGCGGGGAATTAGATATGGGGAATCAGAGGTGGGGAATCAGAGGTGGTGAATCAGTGATGGGGAATCACAGGCGGGGAATCAGAGGCAGGGAATAGAACGCAGGGAATCAGACGCAGGGAATCAGAGCTGGGGAATCAGAGGCCGGGAATCATAATTGGGAATCAGAGGCGGGGAATCAGATATGGGAAAACAGAGGCGGGGAATCAGAGGCGGGGAAACAGAGGCGGGGAATCAGAGGCGGGGAAACAGAGGCGGGGAATCAGATATTGGGAATCGGATGCGGGGAATCAGAGGCGGGGAATCAGAGCTGGGGAATCAGAGGCGGGGAATCAGAGTTGGGGCATCAGAGGTGGGGAATTAGATATAGGGAAACAGAGGCGGGGAATCAGAGGCGGGGAAACAGAGGCGGGGAATCAGATATGGGGAATCAGAGGGGGGGAATCAGAGGCAGGGAATCAGATGTGCGGAATCAGAGATGGGGAATCAGAGGCAGGGAATCAGAATCAGAAGCGGGGAATCAGAGGCCGGGTATCAGAGGCCGGGAATCAGATGCTGGGAATAAGAGGCCGGGAATCAGAGGTGGGGAATCAGAGTCCGGGAATCAGAGATGGGGATTCAGAGGCGGGGAATGAGATATGGAGAATCAGAGGCGGGGAATCAGAGGCCGGGAAACAGAGGTGGGGAATCAGATATGGGGAATCAGAGGTGGCGAATCAAAGGCGGTGAATCAGAGATGGGGAATCAGAGGCGGGGAATCAGAGGCAGGGAATCAGATGCGGGGAATCAGAGGCGGGGAATCAGAGTTGGGGCATCAGAGGTGGGGAATTAGATATAGGGAAACAGAGGCGGGGAATCAGAGGCGGGGAAACAGAGGCGGGGAATCAGAGGAAGGGAATCAGAGGAAGGGAATCAGATGTGCGGAATCGGAGATGGGGAATCAGAGGCAGGGAATCAGAGGCGGGGAATCAGAGGCGGGGAATCAGAGGCCGGGAATCAGATATGGGGAAACAGAGGCGGGGAATCCGAGGCGGGGAAACAGAGGCGGGGAATCAGATATGGGGAATCAGAGGTGGGGAATCAGAGGTTGGGAATCAGAGGCAGGGAATCAGAGGCTTGGAATCAGATGCAGGGAATCAGATGCGGGGAATCAGAGGCGGGGAATCAGAGCTGGGGAATCAGAGGTGGGGAATCAGATTTGGGGAATCAGAGGCGGGGTCTTAGATATTGGGAAACAGAGGCGGGGAATGAGAGGCGGGGAAACCCAGGCGGGGAATCAGATATGGGGAATCAGAGGTGGGGAATCAGAGGCAAGGAATCAGATGTGCGGAATCAGAGATGGGGAATCAGAGGCAGGGAATCAGAATCAGAAGCAGGGAATCAGAGGCCGGGAATCAGAGGCCGGAATCAGAGGCGGGGAATCAGCGGCAGGGAATCAGATGCGGGGAATCAGAGGCGGGGAATCAGAGCTGGGGAATCAGAGGCGGGGTATTAGAGTTGGGGAATCAGAGGCGGGGAATCAGATATGGGGAAACCGAGGTGGGGAATCAGAGGCGGGGAAACAGAGGCAGGGAATCATATATGGGGAATCAGAGGCGGGGAATCAGAGGTGGGGAATCATAGGCAGGGAATCGGATGTGCGGAATCAGAGATGGGGAATCAGAGGCCGGGAATGAGAGGTGGTGAATCAGAGATGGGGAATCAGAGGCGGGGAATCAGAGGCAGGGAATCAGACGCGGGGAATCAGAGGTGGGCAATCAGAGGCGGGGAATCAGATATGGGGAATCAGAGGCGGGGAATCAGAGGCGGGGAAACAGAGGCGGGGAATCAGATATGGGGAATCAGAGGTGGGGCATCAGAGGTTGTGAATCACAGATGGGGAATCAGAGGCGGGGAATCAGAGGCAGGGAATCAGACGCGGGGAATCAGAGGAGGGGATTCAGAGCTGGGGAATCAGAGGCGGGGAATCAGAGTTGGGGAATCAGAGGCGGGGAATCAGATATGGGGAATCAGAGGCAGGGAATCAGAGGCGGGAAAACAGAGGCGGGGTATCAGATATGGGGAATCAGAGGCGGGGAATCAGAGGCAGGGAATCAACACGGGAAATCAGAGGCGGGGAATCAGAGATGGGGAATCAGAGGCGGGGAATCAGAGGCAGGGAATCGGATGCCGGGAATCAGAGGCGGGAAATCAGAGCTGGGGAATCAGAGGCGGGGAATCAGAGTTGGGGAATCAGAGGCGGCGAAGCAGATATGGGGAAATAGAGGCGGGGAATCAGATATGGGGAATCAGAGGCGGGGAATCAGATATGGGGAATCAGAGGAGGGGAATCAGATATGGGGAATCAGAGGCTGGGAATCAGAGGGGGGGAAACAGAGGCGGGGAATAAGATATGGGGAATCAGAGGTGGGGAATCAGGGGCGGGGAATCAGTGGCAGGGAATCAGAGGCGGGGAATCAGAGGCGGGGAATCAAAGGAAGGGAATCAGACACGGGGAATCAGAGGTGGGGAATCAGAGATGGGGAATCAGAGGCGGGGAATCACAGGCAGGGAATCAGACGCGGGGAATCAGAGGCGGGGAATCAGAGCTGGGGAATCAGAGGTGTGGAATCAGAGTCGGGGAATCAGAGGCAGGGAATCGGTTGTGCGGAATCAGAGATGGGGTATCAGATGTGGGGAATCAGAGGCAGTGAATCAGAGATGGGGAATCAGAGGCGGGGAATCAGAGGCAAGAAATCAGATGGGGATTCAGAGGCTGGGAATCAGTCGGGGGGAATCAAAGGCGGGGAATCAGAGCTGGTGAATCAGAGGCAGGGAATCAGAGTTGGGGATTCAGAGGCGGGGAATCAGATATGGGGAAACAGAGGCGGGGAATGAGAGGCGGGCAAGCAGAGGCGGGGAATTAGATATGGGGAATCAGAGGTGGGGAATCAGAGGTGGTGAATCAGAGATGGGGAATCACAGGAGGGGAATCAGAGGCAGCGAATAGAACGCGGGGAATCAGAGGCAGGGAATCAGAGCTGGGGAATCAGAGGCGGGGAATCAGATATGGGGAAACAGAGGCGCGGAATCAGAGGCGGAGAAACAGAGGCGGGGAATCAGACATGGGGAATCGGTTGCGGGGAATCAGAGGCGGGGAATCAGAGCTGGGGAATCAGAGGCAGGGAATCAGAGTTGGGGCATCAGAGGTGGGGAATTAGATATGGGGAAACAGAGGCGGGGAATCAAAGGCGGGGAAACAGAGGCGGGGAATCGGATATGGGGAATCAGAGGTGGGGAATGACAGGCAGGGAATCAGATGTGCGGAATCAGAGATGGGGAATCAGAGGCAGGGAATCAGAATCAGAAGCGGGGAATCAGAGGCCGGGAATCAGAGGCCGGGAATCAGATGCTGGGAATAAGAGGCCGGGAATCAGATGCTGGGAATAAGAGGCCGGGAATCAGAGGTGGGGAATCAGAGTCCGGGAATCAGAGATGGGGATTCAGAGGCGGGGAATCAGATATGGGGAATCAGAGGTGGGGAATCAGAGGTTGTGAATGAGAGATGGGGAATCAAGGCGGGGAATCAGAGGGAGGGAATCAGACGCGGGGAATCAGAGAAGGGGAATCATAGGCTGGGAATCAGAGGCAGGGAATCAGATGCAGGGAATCAGAGGCGGGGAATCATAGCTGGCGAATTAGAGGAGGGGAATCAGAGTTGGGGAATCAGAGGCGGGGAATCAGATATTGGGAAACAGAGGCGGGGAATCAGAGGTGGGGAAACAGAGGCGGGGAATCAGATATGGGGAATCAGAGGTGGGGAATCAGGGGCAGGGAATCAGTGGCAGGGAATCAGACGCGGGGAATCAGAGGCGGGGAATCAGAGGCGGGGAATCAGAGGCAGGGAATCGGATGTGCGGAATCAGAGATGGGGAATCAGAGGTGGGGATTCAGAGGTGGTGAATCAGAGAAGGGGAATCAGAGTTGGGGAATCAGAGGCGGGGAATCATATATGGGGAATCAGAGGTGGGGAATCAGGGGCAGGGAATCAGTGGCAGGGAATCAGAGGCGGGGAATCATAGCTGGCGAATTAGAGGAAGGGAATCAGAGTTGGGGAAACAGAGGCGGGGAATCAGATATGGGGAATCAGAGGTGGGGAATCAGGGGCAGGGAATCAGTGGCAGGGAATCAGACGCGGGGAATCAGAGACGGGGAATCAGAGGCAGGGAATCAGACACGGGGAATCAGAGGCGGGGAATAAGAGATGGGGAATCAGAGGCGGGGAATCAGAGGCAGGGAATCAGAGGCCGGGAATCAGATGCTGGGAATAAGAGGCCGGGAATCAGAGGTGGGGAAACAGAGGCGGGGAATCAGAGGCGGGGAAACAGAGGCGGGGAATCGGATATGGGGATTCAGAGGTGGGGAATAACAGGCAGGGAATCAGATGTGCGGAATCAGAGATGGGGAATCAGAGGCAGGGAATCAGAATCAGAAGCGGGGAATCAGAGGCCGGGAATCAGAGGCCGGGAATCAGATGCTGGGAATAAGAGGCCGGGAATCAGAGGTGGGGAATCAGAGTCCGGGAATCAGAGATGGGGATTCAGAGGCGGGGAATCAGATATGGGGAATCAGAGGTGGGGAATCAGAGGTTGTGAATGAGAGATGGGGAATCAAGGCGGGGAATCAGAGGGAGGGAATCAGACGCGGGGAATCAGAGAAGGGGAATCATAGGCTGGGAATCAGAGGCAGGGAATCAGATGCAGGGAATCAGAGGCGGGGAATCATAGCTGGCGAATTAGAGGAGGGGAATCAGAGTTGGGGAATCAGAGGCGGGGAATCAGATATTGGGAAACAGAGGCGGGGAATCAGAGGTGGGGAAACAGAGGCGGGGAATCAGATATGGGGAATCAGAGGTGGGGAATCAGGGGCAGGGAATCAGTGGCAGGGAATCAGACGCGGGGAATCAGAGGCGGGGAATCAGAGGCGGGGAATCAGAGGCGGGGAATCAGAGGCAGGGAATCGGATGTGCGGAATCAGAGATGGGGAATCAGAGGTGGGGATTCAGAGGTGGTGAATCAGAGAAGGGGAATCAGAGGCTGGGAATCAGAGGCAGGGAATCAGACGCAGGGAATCAGAGGCGGGGAATCATAGCTGGCGAATTAGAGGAGGGGAATCAGAGTTGGGGAATCAGAGGCGGGGAATCATATATGGGGAATCAGAGGTGGGGAATCAGGGGCAGGGAATCAGTGGCAGGGAATCAGAGGCGGGGAATCATAGCTGGCGAATTAGAGGAAGGGAATCAGAGTTGGGGAAACAGAGGCGGGGAATCAGATATGGGGAATCAGAGGTGGGGAATCAGGGGCAGGGAATCAGTGGCAGGGAATCAGACGCGGGGAATCAGAGACGGGGAATCAGAGGCAGGGAATCAGACACGGGGAATCAGAGGCGGGGAATCAGAGATGGGGAATCAGAGGCGGGGAATCAGAGGCAGGGAATCAGAGGCCGGGAATCAGATGCTGGGAATAAGAGGCCGGGAATCAGAGGTGGGGAAACAGAGGCGGGGAATCAGATATGGGGAATCAGAGGTGGGGAATCAGAGGCGGGGAATCAGTGGCAGGGAATCAGAGGCCGGGAATAAAAGGCGGGGAATCAAAGCTGGGGAATCAGAGGCGGGGAATCAGAGTTGGGGAATCAGAGGAGGGGAATCAGATATGGGGAAACAGAGGCCGGGAATCAGAGGCAGGGAAACAGAGGCGGGGAATCAGATATGGGAAATCAGAGGTGGGGAATTAGAGGTTGCGAATCAGAGGCGGGATATCAGAGGCGGGGAATCAGAGGCAGGGAATCGGATGTGCGGAATCAGAGATGGGGAATCAGAGGTGGGGATTCAGAGGTGGTGAATCAGAGAAGGGGAATCAGAGGCTGGGAATCAGAGGCAGGGAATCAGACGCAGGGAATCAGAGGCGGGGAATCATAGCTGGCGAATTAGAGGAGGGGAATCAGAGTTGGGGAATCAGAGGCGGGGAATCAGATATGGGGAAACAGAGGCAGGGAATCAGAGGCGGGGAAACAGAGGCGGGGAATCAGATATGGGGAATCAGAGGTGGGGAATCAGAGGCAGGGAATCAGATGTGCGGAATCAGAGATGGGGAATCAGAGGCAGGGAATCAGAATCAGAAGCAGGGAATCAGAGGCCGGGAATCAGAGGCCGGAATCAGATGCTGGGAATCAGAGGCCTGGAATCAGAGGCGGGGAATCAGAGGCAGGGAATCAGATGCGGGGAATCAGAGGCGGGGAATCAGAGCTGGGGAATCAGAGGCAGGGTATTAGAGTTGGGGAATCAGAGGCGGGGAATCAGATATGGGGAAACAGAGGTGGGGAATCAGAGGCGGGGAAACAGAGGCAGGGAATCAGATATGGGGAATCAGAGGCGGGGAATCAGAGGTGGGGAATCATAGGCAGGGAATCGGATGTGCGGAATCAGAGATGGGGAATCAGAGGCCGGGAATCAGAGGTGGTGAATCAGATATGGGGAATCAGATATGGGGAATCAGAGGCAGGGAATCAGAGGCAGGGAATCAGACACGGGGAATCAGAGGCGGGGAATCAGAGATGGGGAATCAGAGGCGGGGAATCAGAGGCAGGGAATCGGATGCCGGGAATCAGAGGCGGGAAATCAGAGCTGGGGAATCAGAGGCGGGGAATCAGAGTTGGGGAATCAGAGGCGGCGAAGCAGATATGGGGAAATAGAGGCGGGGAATCAGATATGGGGAATCAGAGGCGGGGAATCAGATATGGGGAATCAGAGGCTGGGAATCAGAGGGGGGGAAACAGAGGCGGGGAATAAGATATGGGGAATCAGAGGTGGGGAATCAGGGGCGGGGAATCAGTGGCAGGGAATCAGAGGCGGGGAATCAGAGGCGGGGTATTAGAGTTGGGGAATCAGAGGCGGGGAATCAGATATGGGGAAACAGATGTGGGGAATCAGAGGCGGGGATACAGAGGCAGGGAATCAGATATGGGGAATCAGAGGCGGGGAATCAGAGGTGGGGAATCATAGGCAGGGAATCGGATGTGCGGAATCAGAGATGGGGAATCAGAGGCTGGGAATCAGAGGTGGGAAATCAGAGGTGGTGAATCAGAGATGGGGAATCACAGGCGGGGAATCAGAGGCAGCGAATAGAACGCGGGGAATCAGAGGCAGGGAATCAGAGCTGGGGAATCAGAGGCGGGGAATCAGATATGGGGAAACAGAGGCGGGGAATCAGAGGCGGGGAAACAGAGGCGGGGAATCAGACATGGGGAATCGGATGCGGGGAATCAGAGGCGGGGAATCAGAGCTGGGGAATCAGAGGTGGGGAATCAGAGTTGGGGCATCAGAGGTGGGGAATTAGATATGGGGAAACAGAGGCGGGGAATCAGAGGCGGGGAAACAGAGGCGGGGAATCAGATATGGGGAATCAGAGGTGGGGAATCAGAGGCAGGGAATCAGATGTGCGGAATCAGAGATGGGGAATCAGAGGCAGGGAATCAGAATCAGAAGCGGGGAATCAGAGGCCGGGAATCAGAGGCCGGGAATCAGACGCGGGGAATCAGAGGCGGGGAATCAGAGTTGGGGAATCAGAGGCGGGGAATCAGATATGGGGAATCAGAGGCAGGGAATCCGAGGCGGGAAAACAGAGGCGGGGAATCAGATATGGGGAATCAGAGGCGGGGAATCAGAGGCAGGGAATCAGACACGGGGAATCAGAGGCGGGGAATCAGAGATGGGGAATCAGAGGCGGGGAATCAGAGGCAGGGAATCAGATGCGGGGAATCAGAGGCGGGGAATCAGAGTTGGGGCATCAGAGGTGGGGAATTAGATATAGGGAAACAGAGGCGGGGAATCAGAGGCGGGGAAACAGAGGCGGGGAAACAGAGGCGGGGAATCAGATATGGGGAATCAGAGGTGGGGAATCCGAGGTTGGGAATCAGAGGCAGGGAATCAGAGGCGGGGAATCAGAGGCGGGGAATCAGAGGAAGGGAATCAGATGTGCGGAATCGGAGATGGGGAATCAGAGGCAGGGAATCAGAGGCGGGGAATCAGAGGCGGGGAATCAGAGGCCGGGAATCAGATATGGGGAAACAGAGGCGGGGAATCCGAGGCGGGGAAACAGAGGCGGGGAATCAGATATGGGGAATCAGAGGTGGGGAATCAGAGGTTGGGAATCAGAGGCAGGGAATCAGAGGCTTGGAATCAGATGCAGGGAATCAGATGCGGGGAATCAGAGGCGGGGAATCAGAGCTGGGGAATCAGAGGTGGGGAATCAGATTTGGGGAATCAGAGGCGGGGTCTTAGATATTGGGAAACAGAGGCGGGGAATCAGAGGCGGGGAAACCCAGGCGGGGAATCAGATATGGGGAATCAGAGGTGGGGAATCAGAGGCAAGGAATCAGATGTGCGGAATCAGAGATGGGGAATCAGAGGCAGGGAATCAGAATCAGAAGCAGGGAATCAGAGGCCGGGAATCAGAGGCCGGAATCAGAGGCGGGGAATCAGCGGCAGGGAATCAGATGCGGGGAATCAGAGGCGGGGAATCAGAGCTGGGGAATCAGAGGCGGGGTATTAGAGTTGGGGAATCAGAGGCGGGGAATCAGATATGGGGAAACCGAGGTGGGGAATCAGAGGCGGGGAAACAGAGGCAGGGAATCATATATGGGGAATCAGAGGCGGGGAATCAGAGGTGGGGAATCATAGGCAGGGAATCGGATGTGCGGAATCAGAGATGGGGAATCAGAGGCCGGGAATGAGAGGTGGTGAATCAGAGATGGGGAATCAGAGGCGGGGAATCAGAGGCAGGGAATCAGACGCGGGGAATCAGAGGTGGGCAATCAGAGGCGGGGAATCAGATATGGGGAATCAGAGGCGGGGAATCAGAGGCGGGGAAACAGAGGCGGGGAATCAGATATGGGGAATCAGAGGTGGGGCATCAGAGGTTGTGAATCACAGATGGGGAATCAGAGGCGGGGAATCAGAGGCAGGGAATCAGACGCGGGGAATCAGAGGAGGGGATTCAGAGCTGGGGAATCAGAGGCGGGGAATCAGAGTTGGGGAATCAGAGGCGGGGAATCAGATATGGGGAATCAGAGGCAGGGAATCAGAGGCGGGAAAACAGAGGCGGGGTATCAGATATGGGGAATCAGAGGCGGGGAATCAGAGGCAGGGAATCAACACGGGAAATCAGAGGCGGGGAATCAGAGATGGGGAATCAGAGGCGGGGAATCAGAGGCAGGGAATCGGATGCCGGGAATCAGAGGCGGGAAATCAGAGCTGGGGAATCAGAGGCGGGGAATCAGAGTTGGGGAATCAGAGGCGGCGAAGCAGATATGGGGAAATAGAGGCGGGGAATCAGATATGGGGAATCAGAGGCGGGGAATCAGATATGGGGAATCAGAGGCGGGGAATCAGATATGGGGAATCAGAGGCTGGGAATCAGAGGGGGGGAAACAGAGGCGGGGAATAAGATATGGGGAATCAGAGGTGGGGAATCAGGGGCGGGGAATCAGTGGCAGGGAATCAGAGGCGGGGAATCAGAGGCGGGGAATCAAAGGAAGGGAATCAGACACGGGGAATCAGAGGTGGGGAATCAGAGATGGGGAATCAGAGGCGGGGAATCACAGGCAGGGAATCAGACGCGGGGAATCAGAGGCGGGGAATCAGAGCTGGGGAATCAGAGGTGTGGAATCAGAGTCGGGGAATCAGAGGCAGGGAATCGGTTGTGCGGAATCAGAGATGGGGTATCAGATGTGGGGAATCAGAGGCAGTGAATCAGAGATGGGGAATCAGAGGCGGGGAATCAGAGGCAAGAAATCAGATGGGGATTCAGAGGCTGGGAATCAGTCGGGGGGAATCAAAGGCGGGGAATCAGAGCTGGTGAATCAGAGGCAGGGAATCAGAGTTGGGGATTCAGAGGCGGGGAATCAGATATGGGGAAACAGAGGCGGGGAATGAGAGGCGGGCAAGCAGAGGCGGGGAATTAGATATGGGGAATCAGAGGTGGGGAATCAGAGGTGGTGAATCAGAGATGGGGAATCACAGGAGGGGAATCAGAGGCAGCGAATAGAACGCGGGGAATCAGAGGCAGGGAATCAGAGCTGGGGAATCAGAGGCGGGGAATCAGATATGGGGAAACAGAGGCGCGGAATCAGAGGCGGAGAAACAGAGGCGGGGAATCAGACATGGGGAATCGGTTGCGGGGAATCAGAGGCGGGGAATCAGAGCTGGGGAATCAGAGGCAGGGAATCAGAGTTGGGGCATCAGAGGTGGGGAATTAGATATGGGGAAACAGAGGCGGGGAATCAAAGGCGGGGAAACAGAGGCGGGGAATCGGATATGGGGAATCAGAGGTGGGGAATGACAGGCAGGGAATCAGATGTGCGGAATCAGAGATGGGGAATCAGAGGCAGGGAATCAGAATCAGAAGCGGGGAATCAGAGGCCGGGAATCAGAGGCCGGGAATCAGATGCTGGGAATAAGAGGCTGGGAATCAGATGCTGGGAATAAGAGGCCGGGAATCAGAGGTGGGGAATCAGAGTCCGGGAATCAGAGATGGGGATTCAGAGGCGGGGAATCAGATATGGGGAATCAGAGGTGGGGAATCAGAGGTTGTGAATGAGAGATGGGGAATCAAGGCGGGGAATCAGAGGGAGGGAATCAGACGCGGGGAATCAGAGAAGGGGAATCATAGGCTGGGAATCAGAGGCAGGGAATCAGATGCAGGGAATCAGAGGCGGGGAATCATAGCTGGCGAATTAGAGGAGGGGAATCAGAGTTGGGGAATCAGAGGCGGGGAATCAGATATTGGGAAACAGAGGCGGGGAATCAGAGGTGGGGAAACAGAGGCGGGGAATCAGATATGGGGAATCAGAGGTGGGGAATCAGGGGCAGGGAATCAGTGGCAGGGAATCAGACGCGGGGAATCAGAGGCGGGGAATCAGAGGCGGGGAATCAGAGGCAGGGAATCGGATGTGCGGAATCAGAGATGGGGAATCAGAGGTGGGGATTCAGAGGTGGTGAATCAGAGAAGGGGAATCAGAGTTGGGGAATCAGAGGCGGGGAATCATATATGGGGAATCAGAGGTGGGGAATCAGGGGCAGGGAATCAGTGGCAGGGAATCAGAGGCTGGGAATCATAGCTGGCGAATTAGAGGAAGGGAATCAGAGTTGGGGAAACAGAGGCGGGGAATCAGATATGGGGAATCAGAGGTGGGGAATCAGGGGCAGGGAATCAGTGGCAGGGAATCAGACGCGGGGAATCAGAGACGGGGAATCAGAGGCAGGGAATCAGACACGGGGAATCAGAGGCGGGGAATCAGAGATGGGGAATCAGAGGCGGGGAATCAGAGGCAGGGAATCAGAGGCCGGGAATCAGATGCTGGGAATAAGAGGCCGGGAATCAGAGGTGGGGAAACAGAGGCGGGGAATCAGAGGCGGGGAAACAGAGGCGGGGAATCGGATATGGGGAATCAGAGGTGGGGAATAACAGGCAGGGAATCAGATGTGCGGAATCAGAGATGGGGAATCAGAGGCAGGGAATCAGAATCAGAGGCCGGGAATCAGAGGCCGGGTATCAGAGGCCGGGAATCAGATGCTGGGAATAAGAGGCCGGGAATCAGAGGTGGGGAATCAGAGTCCGGGAATCAGAGATGGGGATTCAGAGGCGGGGAATCAGATATGGGGAATCAGAGGTGGGGAATCAGAGGTTGTGAATGAGAGATGGGGAATCAAGGCGGGGAATCAGAGGGAGGGAATCAGACGCGGGGAATCAGAGAAGGGGAATCATAGGCTGGGAATCAGAGGCAGGGAATCAGATGCAGGGAATCAGAGGCGGGGAATCATAGCTGGCGAATTAGAGGAGGGGAATCAGAGTTGGGGAATCAGAGGCGGGGAATCAGATATTGGGAAACAGAGGCGGGGAATCAGAGGTGGGGAAACAGAGGCGGGGAATCAGATATGGGGAATCAGAGGTGGGGAATCAGGGGCAGGGAATCAGTGGCAGGGAATCAGACGCGGGGAATCAGAGGCGGGGAATCAGAGGCGGGGAATCAGAGGCGGGGAATCAGAGGCAGGGAATCGGATGTGCGGAATCAGAGATGGGGAATCAGAGGTGGGGATTCAGAGGTGGTGAATCAGAGAAGGGGAATCAGAGGCTGGGAATCAGAGGCAGGGAATCAGACGCAGGGAATCAGAGGCGGGGAATCATAGCTGGCGAATTAGAGGAGGGGAATCAGAGTTGGGGAATCAGAGGCGGGGAATCATATATGGGGAATCAGAGGTGGGGAATCAGGGGCAGGGAATCAGTGGCAGGGAATCAGAGGCGGGGAATCATAGCTGGCGAATTAGAGGAAGGGAATCAGAGTTGGGGAAACAGAGGCGGGGAATCAGATATGGGGAATCAGAGGTGGGGAATCAGGGGCAGGGAATCAGTGGCAGGGAATCAGACGCGGCGAATCAGAGACGGGGAATCAGAGGCAGGGAATCAGACACGGGGAATCAGAGGCGGGGAATCAGAGATGGGGAATCAGAGGCGGGGAATCAGAGGCAGGGAATCAGAGGCCGGGAATCAGATGCTGGGAATAAGAGGCCGGGAATCAGAGGTGGGGAAACAGAGGCGGGGAATCAGATATGGGGAATCAGAGGTGGGGAATCAGAATCGGGGAATCAGTGGCAGGGAATCAGAGGCCGGGAATAAAAGGCGGGGAATCAAAGCTGGGGAATCAGAGGCGGGGAATCAGAGTTGGGGAATCAGAGGAGGGGAATCAGATATGGGGAAACAGAGGCCGGGAATCAGAGGCAGGGAAACAGAGGCGGGGAATCAGATATGGGAAATCAGAGGTGGGGAATTAGAGGTTGCGAATCAGAGGCGGGATATCAGAGGCGGGGAATCAGAGGCAGGGAATCGGATGTGCGGAATCAGAGATGGGGAATCAGAGGTGGGGATTCAGAGGTGGTGAATCAGAGAAGGGGAATCAGAGGCTGGGAATCAGAGGCAGGGAATCAGACGCAGGGAATCAGAGGCGGGGAATCATAGCTGGCGAATTAGAGGAGGGGAATCAGAGTTGGGGAATCAGAGGCGGGGAATCAGATATGGGGAAACAGAGGCAGGGAATCAGAGGCGGGGAAACAGAGGCGGGGAATCAGATATGGGGAATCAGAGGTGGGGAATCAGAGGCAGGGAATCAGATGTGCGGAATCAGAGATGGGGAATCAGAGGCAGGGAATCAGAATCAGAAGCAGGGAATCAGAGGCCGGGAATCAGAGGCCGGAATCAGATGCTGGGAATCAGAGGCCTGGAATCAGAGGCGGGGAATCAGAGGCAGGGAATCAGATGCGGGGAATCAGAGGCGGGGAATCAGAGCTGGGGAATCAGAGGCAGGGTATTAGAGTTGGGGAATCAGAGGCGGGGAATCAGATATGGGGAAACAGAGGTGGGGAATCAGAGGCGGGGAAACAGAGGCAGGGAATCAGATATGGGGAATCAGAGGCGGGGAATCAGAGGTGGGGAATCATAGGCAGGGAATCGGATGTGCGGAATCAGAGATGGGGAATCAGAGGCCGGGAATCAGAGGTGGTGAATCAGATATGGGGAATCAGATATGGGGAATCAGAGGCAGGGAATCAGAGGCAGGGAATCGGATGCCGGGAATCAGAGGCGGGAAATCAGAGCTGGGGAATCAGAGGCGGGGAATCAGAGTTGGGGAATCAGAGGCGGCGAAGCAGATATGGGGAAATAGAGGCGGGGAATCAGATATGGGGAATCAGAGGCGGGGAATCAGATATGGGGAATCAGAGGCTGGGAATCAGAGGGGGGGAAACAGAGGCGGGGAATAAGATATGGGGAATCAGAGGTGGGGAATCAGGGGCGGGGAATCAGTGGCAGGGAATCAGAGGCGGGGAATCAGAGGCGGGGTATTAGAGTTGGGGAATCAGAGGCGGGGAATCAGATATGGGGAAACAGATGTGGGGAATCAGAGGCGGGGATACAGAGGCAGGGAATCAGATATGGGGAATCAGAGGCGGGGAATCAGAGGTGGGGAATCATAGGCAGGGAATCGGATGTGCGGAATCAGAGATGGGGAATCAGAGGCTGGGAATCAGAGGTGGGAAATCAGAGGTGGTGAATCAGAGATGGGGAATCACAGGCGGGGAATCAGAGGCAGCGAATAGAACGCGGGGAATCAGAGGCAGGGAATCAGAGCTGGGGAATCAGAGGCGGGGAATCAGATATGGGGAAACAGAGGCGGGGAATCAGAGGCGGGGAAACAGAGGCGGGGAATCAGACATGGGGAATCGGATGCGGGGAATCAGAGGCGGGGAATCAGAGCTGGGGAATCAGAGCTGGGGAATCAGAGTTGGGGCATCAGAGGTGGGGAATTAGATATGGGGAAACAGAGGCGGGGAATCAGAGGCGGGGAAACAGAGGCGGGGAATCAGATATGGGGAATCAGAGGTGGGGAATCAGAGGCAGGGAATCAGATGTGCGGAATCAGAGATGGGGAATCAGAGGCAGGGAATCAGAATCAGAAGCGGGGAATCAGAGGCCGGGAATCAGAGGCCGGGAATCAGACGCGGGGAATCAGAGGCGGGGAATCAGAGTTGGGGAATCAGAGGCGGGGAATCAGATATGGGGAATCAGAGGCAGGGAATCCGAGGCGGGAAAACAGAGGCGGGGAATCAGATATGGGGAATCAGAGGCGGGGAATCAGAGGCAGGGAATCAGACACGGGGAATCAGAGGCGGGGAATCAGAGATGGGGAATCAGAGGCGGGGAATCAGAGGCAGGGAATCGGATGCCGGGAATCAGAGGCGGGAAATCAGAGCTGGGGTATCAGAGGCGGGGAATCAGAGTTGGGGAATCAGAGGCGGCGAAGCAGATATGGGGAAATAGAGGCGGGGAATCAGATATGGGGAATCAGAGGCGGGGAATTAGATATGGGGAATCAGAGGCTGGGAATCAGAGGGGGGGAAACAGAGGCGGGGAATAAGATATGGGGAATCAGAGGTGGGGAATCAGGGGCGGGGAATCAGTGGCAGGGAATCAGAGGCGGGGAATCAGAGGCGGGGAATCAAAGGAAGGGAATCAGACACGGGGAATCAGAGGTGGGGAATCAGAGATGGGGAATCAGAGGCGGGGAATCACAGGCAGGGAATCAGACACGGGGAATCAGAGGTGGGGAATCAGAGTCGGGGAATCAGAGGCAGGGAATCGGTTGTGCGGAATCAGAGATGGGGAATCAGATGTGGGGAATCAGAGGCAGTGAATCAGAGATGGGGAATCAGAGGCGGGGAATCAGAGTCAGGAAATAAGACAGGGATTCAGAGGCTGGGAATCAGACGGGGGGAATCAAAGGCGGGGAATCAGAGCTGGTGAATCAGAGGCAGGGAATCAGAGTTGGGGATTCAGAGGCGGGGAATCAGATATGGGGAAACAGAGGTGGGGAATGAGAGGCGGGCAAGCAGAGGCGGGGAATTAGATATGGGGAATCAGAGGTGGGAAATCAGAGGTGGTGAATCAGAGATGGGGAATCACAGGCGGGGAATCAGAGGCAGCGAATAGAACGCGGGGAATCAGAGGCAGGGAATCAGAGCTGGGGAATCAGAGGCGGGGAATCAGATATGGGGAAACAGAGGCGGGGAATCAGAGGCGGGGAAACAGAGGCGGGGAATCAGACATGGGGAATCGGATGCGGGGAATCAGAGGTGGGGAATCAGAGCTGGGGAATCAGAGGTGGGGAATCAGAGTTGGGGCATCAGTGGTGGGGAATTAGATATGGGGAAACAGAGGCGGGGAATCAGAGGCGGGGAAACAGAGGCGGGGAATCAGATATGGGGAATCAGAGGTGGGGAATCAGAGGCAGGGAATCAGATGTGCGGAATCAGAGATGGGGAATCAGAGGCAGGGAACCAGAATCAGAAGCGGGGAATCAGAGGCCGGGAATCAGAGGCCGGGAATCAGATGCTGGGAATAAGAGGCCGGGAATCAGAGGTGGGGAATCAGAGTCTGGGAATCAGAGATGGGGATTCAGAGGCGGGGAATGAGATATGGAGAATCAGAGGCGGGGAATCAGAGGCGGGGAAACAGAGGTGGGGAATCAGATATGGGGAATAAGAGGTGGCGAATCAAAGGCGGTGAATCAGAGATGGGGAATCAGAGGCGGGGAATCAGAGGCAGGGAATCAGATGCGGGGATTCAGAGGCGGGGAATCAGAGCTGGCGAATCAGAGGCGGGGAATCAGAGGTGGGCAATCAGAGCCGGGGAATCAGATATGGGGAATCAGAGGCGGGGAAACAGAGGCGGGGAATCAGATATGGGGAATCAGAGGTGGGGAATCAGAGGTTGTGAATCAGAGATGGGGAATCAAGGCGGGGAATCAGAGGGAGGGAATCAGATGCGGGGAATCAGAGGCGGGGATTCAGAGCTGGGGAATCAGAGGCGGGGAATCAGAGTTGGGGAATCAGAGGCATGGAATCAGAGGCGGGGAATCAGAGGCGGGGAAACAGAGGCGGGGAATCAGATATGGGGAATCAGAGGTGGGGAATCAGGGGCAGGGAATCAGTGGCAGGGAATCAGAGGCGGGGAATCTGAGCCGGGGAATCAGAGGCAGGGAATCAGACACGGGGAATCAGAGGCGGGGAATCAGAGATGGTGAATCAGAGGCGGGGAATCAGAGGCAGGGAATCGGACGCCGGGAATCAGAGGCGGGGAATCAGAGCTGGGGAATCAGAGGCGGGGAATCAGAGTTGGGGAATCAGAGGCGGGGAATCAGATATGGGGAAATAGATGCGGGGAATCAGATATGGGGAATCAGAGGTGTGGAATCAGAGGTTGGGAATCAGAGGCAGGGAATCAGAGGCGGGGAAACAGAGGCGGGGAATCAGATATGGGGAATCAGAGGTGGCGAATCAAAGGCGGTGAAACAGAGATGGGGAATCAGGGCAGGGAATCAGAGGCAGGGTATCAGAGCTGGGGAAACAGAGGCGGGGAATCAGATATGGGGAATCAGAGGTGGGGAATCAGGGGCGGGGAATCAGTGGCAGGGAATCAGAGCTGGGGAATCAGAGGTGGGGAATCAGAGCTGGGGAAACAGAGGCGTGGAATGAGATATGGGGAATCAGAGGTGGGGAATCAGGGGCGGGGAATCAGTGGCAGGGAATCAGAGGCCGGGAATAAAAGGCGGGGAATCAGAGCTGGGGAATCAGAGGTGGGGAATCAGAGTTGGGGAATCAGAGGAGGGGAATCAGATATGGGGAAACAGAGGCCGGGAATCAGAGGCAGGGAAACAGAGGCGGGGAATCAGATATGGGGAATCAGAGGTGGGGAATTTGAGGTTGCGAATCAGAGGCGGGGAATCAGAGGTGGGGAATCAGAGGCAGGGAATCGGATGTGCGGAATCAGAGATGGGGAATCAGAGGTGGGGATTCAGAGGTAGTGAATCAGAAAAGGGGAATCAGAGGCTGGGAATCAGAGGCAGGGAATCAGACGCAGGTAATCAGAGGCGGGGAATCATAGCTGGCGAATTAGTGGAGGGGAATCAGAGTTGGGGAATCAGAGGCGGGGAATCAGATATGGGGAAACAGAGGCGAGGAATCAGAGGCGGGGAAACAGAGGCGGGGAATCAGATATGGGGAATCAGAGGTGGGGAATCAGAGGCAGGGAATCAGATGTGCGGAATCAGAGATGGGGAATCAGAGGCAGGGAATCAGAATCTGAAGCAGGGAATCAGAGGCCGGGAATCAGAGGCCGGAATCAGATGCTGGGAATCAGAGGCCTGGAATCAGAGGTGGGGAATCAGAGGCAGGGAATCTGATGCGGGGAATCAGAGGCTGGGAATCAGAGCTGGGGAATCAGAGGCAGGGTATTAGAGTTGGGGAATCAGAGGCGGGGAATCAGATATGGGGAAACAGAGGTGGGGAATCAGAGGCGGGGAAACAGAGGCAGGGAATCAGATATGGGGAATCAGAGGCGAGAATGAGAGGTGGGGAATCATAGGCAGGGAATCGGATGTGCGGAATCAGAGATGGGGAATCAGAGGTGGGGAATCAGGGGCAGGGAATCAGTGGCAGGGAATCAGAGGCGGGGAATCTGAGCCGGGGAATCAGAGGCAGGGAATCAGACACGGGGAATCAGAGGCGGGGAATCAGAGATGGTGAATCAGAGGCGGGGAATCAGAGGCAGGGAATCGGACGCCGGGAATCAGAGGCGGGGAATCAGAGCTGGGGAATCAGAGGCGGGGAATCAGAGTTGGGGAATCAGAGGCGGGGAATCAGATATGGGGAAATAGATGCGGGGAATCAGATATGGGGAATCAGAGGTGTGGAATCAGAGGTTGGGAATCTGAGGCAGGGAATCAGAGGCGGGGAAACAGAGGCGGGGAATCAGATATGGGGAATCAGAGGTGGCGAATCAAAGGCGGTGAAACAGAGATGGGGAATCAGGGCAGGGAATCAGAGGCAGGGTATCAGAGCTGGGGAAACAGAGGCGGGGAATCAGATATGGGGAATCAGAGGTGGGGAATCAGGGGCGGGGAATCAGTGGCAGGGAATCAGAGCTGGGGAATCAGAGGTGGGGAATCAGAGCTGGGGAAACAGAGGCGTGGAATCAGATATGGGGAATCAGAGGTGGGGAATCAGGGGCGGGGAATCAGTGGCAGGGAATCAGAGGCCGGGAATAAAAGGCGGGGAATCAGAGCTGGGGAATCAGAGGTGGGGAATCAGAGTTGGGGAATCAGAGGAGGGGAATCAGATATGGGGAAACAGAGGCCGGGAATCAGAGGCAGGGAAACAGAGGCGGGGAATCAGATATGGGGAATCAGAGGTGGGGAATTTGAGGTTGCGAATCAGAGGCGGGGAATCAGAGGCGGGGAATCAGAGGCAGGGAATCGGATGTGCGGAATCAGAGATGGGGAATCAGAGGTGGGGATTCAGAGGTAGTGAATCAGAAAAGGGGAATCAGAGGCTGGGAATCAGAGGCAGGGAATCAGACGCAGGGAATCAGAGGCGGGGAATCATAGCTGGCGAATTAGTGGAGGGGAATCAGAGTTGGGGAATCAGAGGCGGGGAATCAGATATGGGGAAACAGAGGCGAGGAATCAGAGGCTGGGAAACAGAGGCGGGGAATCAGATATGGGGAATCAGAGGTGGGGAATCAGAGGCAGGGAATCAGATGTGCGGAATCAGAGATGGGGAATCAGAGGCAGGGAATCAGAATCTGAAGCAGGGAATCAGAGGCCGGGAATCAGAGGCCGGAATCAGATGCTGGGAATCAGAGGCCTGGAATCAGAGGCGGGGAATCAGAGGCAGGGAATCTGATGCGGGGAATCAGAGGCGGGGAATCAGAGCTGGGGAATCAGAGGCAGGGTATTAGAGTTGGGGAATCAGAGGCGGGGAATCAGATATGGGGAAACAGAGGTGGGGAATCAGAGGCGGGGAAACAGAGGCAGGGAATCAGATATGGGGAATCAGAGGCGAGAATGAGAGGTGGGGAATCATAGGCAGGGAATCGGATGTGCGGAATCAGAGATGGGGAATCAGAGGCCGGGAATGAGAGGTGGTGAATCAGATATGGGGAATCAGAGGCGGGGAATCAGAGGCAGTGAATCAGACGCGGGGAATCAGAGGTGGGCAATCAGAGGCGGGGTATCAGATATGGGGAATCAGAGGCGGGGAATCAGAGGCGGGGAAACAGAGGCGGGGAATCAGATATGGGGAATCAGAGGTGGGGCATCAGAGGTTGTGAATCACAGATGGGGAATTAGAGGCGGGGAATCAGAAGCAGGGAATCAGACTCGGGGAATCAGAGTCGGGGATTCAGAGCTGGGGAATCAGAAGCGGGGAATCAGAGTTGGGGAATCAGAGGCGGGGAATCAGATATGGGGAATCAGAGGCAGGGAATCAGAGGCGGGGAATCAGAGGCAGGGAATCAGACGCGGGGAATCTGAGGCGGGGAATCAGAGCTGGGGAATCAGAGGTGGGGAATCAGAGTTGGGGAATCAGAGGCAGGGAATTGGATGTGCGGAATCAGAGATGGGGAATCAGAGGTGGGGAATCAGAGGCGGTGAATCAGAGATGGGGAATCAGAGGCGGGGAATCAGAGGCAGGAAATCAGACACGGGGATTCAGAGGCTGGGAATCAGACTGGGGGAATCAAAGGCTGGGAATCAGAGCTGGGGAATCTGAGGCAGGGAATCAGAGTTGGGGATTCAGAGGCGGGGAATCAGATATGGGGAAACAGAGGCGGGGAATCAGAGGCGGGAAAACAGAGGCGGGGAATTAGATATGGGCAATCAGAGGTGGGGAATCAGAGGTGGTGAATCAGAGCTGGGGAATCAGAGGCGGGGAATCAGAGGCAGGGAATCGGACGCCGGGAATCAGAGGCGGGGAATCAGAGCTGGGGAATCAGAGGCGGGGAATCAGAGTTGGGGAATCAGAGGCGGGGAATCAGATATGGGGAAATAGAAGCGGGGAATCAGATATGGGGAATCAGAGGTGTGGAATCAGAGGTTGGGAATCAGAGGCAGGGAATAAGAGGCGGGGAAACAGAGGCGGGGAATCAGATATGGGGAATCAGAGGTGGCGAATCAAATGCGGTGAAACAGAGATGGGGAATCAGGGCAGGGAATCAGAGGCAGGGAATCAGAGCTGGGGAAACAGAGGCGGGGAATCAGATATGGGGAATCAGAGGTGGGGAATCAGGGGCGGGGAATCAGTGGCAGGGAATCAGAGCTGGGGAATCAGAGGTGGGGAATCAGAGCTGGGGAAACAGAGGCGGGGAATCAGATATGGGGAATCAGAGGCGGGGAATCAGAGGCAGTGAATCAGACGCGGGGAATCAGAGGTGGGCAATCAGAGGCGGGGAATCAGATATGGGGAATCAGAGGCGGGGAATCAGAGGCGGGGAAACAGAGGCGGGGAATCAGATATGGGGAATCAGAGGTGGGGCATCAGAGGTTGTGAATCACAGATGGGGAATTAGAGGCGGGGAATCAGAGGCAGGGAATCAGACTCGGGGAATCAGAGTCGGGGATTCAGATCTGGGGAATCAGAAGCGGGGAATCAGAGTTGGGGAATCAGAGGCGGGGAATCAGATATGGGGAATCAGAGGCAGGGAATCAGAGGCGGGGAATCAGAGGCAGGGAATCAGACGCGGGGAATCTGAGGCGGGGAATCAGAGCTGGGGAATCAGAGGTGGGGAATCAGAGTTGGGGAATCAGAGGCAGGGAATTGGATGTTCGGAATCAGAGATGGGGAATCAGAGGTGGGGAATCAGAGGCGGTGAATCAGAGATGGGGAATCAGAGGCGGGGAATCAGAGGCAGGAAATCAGACACGGGGATTCAGAGGCTGGGAATCAGACGGGGGGAATCAAAGGCGGGGAATCGGAGCTGGGGAATCTGAGGCAGGGAATCAGAGTTGGGGATTCAGAGGCGGGGAATCAGATATGGGGAAACAGAGGCGGGGAATCAGAGGCGGGAAAACAGAGGCGGGGAATTAGATATGGGGAATCAGAGGTGGGGAATCAGAGGTGGTGAATCAGAGATGGGGAATCAGAGGCGGGGAATCAGAGGCAGGGAATCGGACGCCGGGAATCAGAGGCGGGGAATCAGAGCTGGGGAATCAGAGGCGGGGAATCAGAGTTGGGGAATCAGAGGCGGGGAATCAGATATGGGGAAATAGATGCGGGGAATCAGATATGGGGAATCAGAGGTGTGGAATCAGAGGTTGGGAATCAGAGGCAGGGAATAAGAGGCGGGGAAACAGAGGCGGGGAATCAGATATGGGGAATCAGAGGTGGCGAATCAAATGCGGTGAAACAGAGATGGGGAATCAGGGCAGGGAATCAGAGGCAGGGAATCAGAGCTGGGGAAACAGAGGCGGGGAATCAGATATGGGGAATCAGAGGTGGGGAATCAGGGGCGGGGAATCAGTGGCAGGGAATCAGAGCTGGGGAATCAGAGGTGGGGAATCAGAGCTGGGGAAACAGAGGCGGGGAATCAGATATGGGGAATCAGAGGTGGGGAATCCGTGGCGGGGAATCAGTGGCAGGGAATCAGAGGCCGGGAATAAAATGCGGGGAATCAGAGCTGGGGAATCAGAGGCGGGGAATCAGAGTTGGGGAATCAGAGGAGGGGAATCAGATATGGGGAAACAGAGGCCGGAATCAGAGGCAGGGAAACAGAGGCGGGGAATCAGATATGGGGAATCAGATGCTGGGAATAAGAGGCCGGGAATCAGAGGTGGGGAATCAGAGTCTGGGAATCAGAGATGGGGATTCAGAGGCGGGGAATGAGATATGGAGAAGCAGAGGCGGGGAATCAGGGGCGGGGAAACAGAGGTGGGGAATCAGATATGGGGAATCAGAGGTGGCGAATCAAAGGCGGTGAATCAGAGATGGGGAATCAGAGGCGGGGAATCAGAGGCAGGGAATCAGATGCGGGGATTCAGAGGCGGGGAATCAGAGCTGGCGAATCAGAGGCGGGGAATCAGAGGTGGGCAATCAGAGCCGGGGAATCAGATATGGGGAATCAGAGGCGGGGAATCAGAGGCGGGGAAACAGAGGCGGGGAATCAGATATGGGGAATCAGAGGTGGGGAATCAGAGGTTGTGAATCAGAGATGGGGAATCAAGGCGGGGAATCAGAGGGAGGGAATCAGACGCGGGGAATCAGAGGCGGGGATTCAGAGGAGGGGAATCAGATATGGGGAAACAGAGGTCGGAATCAGAGGCAGGGAAACAGAGGCGGGGAATCAGATATGGGGAATCAGATGCTGGGAATAAGAGGCCGGGAATCAGAGGTGGGGAATCAGAGTCTGGGAATCAGAGATGGGGATTCAGAGGCGGGGAATGAGATATGGAGAAGCAGAGGCGGGGAATCAGGGGCGGGGAAACAGAGGTGGGGAATCAGATATGGGGAATCAGAGGTGGCGAATCAAAGGCGGTGAATCAGAGATGGGGAATCAGAGGCGGGGAATCAGAGGCAGGGAATCAGATGCGGGGATTCAGAGGCGGGGAATCAGAGCTGGCGAATCAGAGGCGGGGAATCAGAGGTGGGCAATCAGAGCCGGGGAATCAGATATGGGGAATCAGAGGCGGGGAATCAGAGGCGGGGAAACAGAGGAGGGGAATCAGATATGGGGAATCAGAGGTGGGGAATCAGAGGTTGTGAATAAGAGATGGGGAATCAAGGCGGGGAATCAGAGGGAGGGAATCAGACGCGGGGAATCAGAGGCGGGGATTCAGAGCTGGGGAATCAGAGGCGGGGAATCAGAGTTGGGGAATCAGAGGCAGGAAATCAGATATGGGGAATCAGAGGCGGGGAATCAGAGGCGGGGAAACAGAGGCGGGGAATCAGATATGGGGAATCAGAGGTGGGGAATCAGGGGCAGGGAATCAGTGGCAGGGAATCAGAGGCGGGGAATCTGAGGCGGGGAATCAGAGGCTGGGAATCAGACACGTGGAATCAGAGGCGGGGAATCAGAGATGGGGAATCAGAGGCGGGGAATCAGAGGCAGGGAATCGGATGCCGGGAATCAGAGGCGGGGAATCAGAGCTGGGGAATCAGAGGCGGGGAATCAGAGTTGGGGAATCAGAGGCGGGGAATCAGATATGGGGAAATAGAGGCGGGGAATCAGATATGGGGAATCAGAGGTGTGGAATCAGAGGTTGGGAATCAGGGGCGGGGAATCAGTGGCAGGGAATCAGAGGCCGGGAATAAAAGGCGGGGAATCAGAGCTGGGGAAACAGAGGCGGGGAATCAGATATGGGGAATCAGAGGTGGGGAATCAGGGGCGGGGAATCAGTGGCAGGGAATCAGAGGCCGGGAATAAAAGGCGGGGAATCAGAGCTGGGGAATCAGAGGCTGGGAATCAGAGTTGGGGAATCAGAGGAGGGGAATCAGATATGGGGAAACAGAGGCCGGGAATCAGAGGCAGGGAAACAGAGGCGGGGATTCAGATATGGGGAATCAGAGGTGGGGAATTAGAGGTTGCGGATCAGAGGCAGGGAATTGGATGTGCGGAATCAGAGATGGGGAATCAGAGGTGGGGAATCAGAGGCGGTGAATCAGAGATGGGGAATCAGAGGCGGGGAATCAGAGGCAGGAAATCAGACACGGGGATTCAGAGGCTGGGAATCAGACGGGGGGAATCAAAGGCGGGGAATCAGAGCTGGGGAATCTGAGGCAGGGAATCAGAGTTGGGGATTCAGAGGCGGGGAATCAGATATGGGGAAACAGAGGCGGGGAATCAGAGGCGGGAAAACAGAGGCGGGGAATTAGATATGGGGAATCAGAGGTGGGGAATCAGAGGTGGTGAATCAGAGCTGGGGAATCAGAGGCGGGGAATCAGAGGCAGGGAATCGGACGCCGGGAATCAGAGGCGGGGAATCAGAGCTGGGGAATCAGAGGCGGGGAATCAGAGTTGGGGAATCAGAGGCGGGGAATCAGATATGGGGAAATAGAAGCGGGGAATCAGATATGGGGAATCAGAGGTGTGGAATCAGAGGTTGGGAATCAGAGGCAGGGAATAAGAGGCGGGGAAACAGAGGCGGGGAATCAGATATGGGGAATCAGAGGTGGCGAATCAAATGCGGTGAAACAGAGATGGGGAATCAGGGCAGGGAATCAGAGGCAGTGAATCAGAGCTGGGGAAACAGAGGCGGGGAATCAGATATGGGGAATCAGAGGTGGGGAATCAGGGGCGGGGAATCAGTGGCAGGGAATCAGAGCTGGGGAATCAGAGGCAGGGAATCAGATGTGCGGAATCAGAGATGGGGAATCAGAGGCAGGGAATCAGAATCTGAAGCAGGGAATCAGAGGCCGGGAATCAGAGGCCGGAATCAGATGCTGGGAATCAGAGGCCTGGAATCAGAGGCGGGGAATCAGAGGCAGGGAATCTGATGCGGGGAATCAGAGGCGGGGAATCAGAGCTGGGGAATCAGAGGCAGGGTATTAGAGTTGGGGAATCAGAGGCGGGGAATCAGATATGGGGAAACAGAGGTGGGGAATCAGAGGCGGGGAAACAGAGGCAGGGAATCAGATATGGGGAATCAGAGGCGAGAATGAGAGGTGGGGAATCATAGGCAGGGAATCGGATGTGCGGAATCAGAGATGGGGAATCAGAGGTGGGGAATCAGGGGCAGGGAATCAGTGGCAGGGAATCAGAGGCGGGGAATCTGAGCCGGGGAATCAGAGGCAGGGAATCAGACACGGGGAATCAGAGGCGGGGAATCAGAGATGGTGAATCAGAGGCGGGGAATCAGAGGCAGGGAATCGGACGCCGGGAATCAGAGGCGGGGAATCAGAGCTGGGGAATCAGAGGCGGGGAATCAGAGTTGGGGAATCAGAGGCGGGGAATCAGATATGGGGAAATAGATGCGGGGAATCAGATATGGGGAATCAGAGGTGTGGAATCAGAGGTTGGGAATCTGAGGCAGGGAATCAGAGGCGGGGAAACAGAGGCGGGGAATCAGATATGGGGAATCAGAGGTGGCGAATCAAAGGCGGTGAAACAGAGATGGGGAATCAGGGCAGGGAATCAGAGGCAGGGTATCAGAGCTGGGGAAACAGAGGCGGGGAATCAGATATGGGGAATCAGAGGTGGGGAATCAGGGGCGGGGAATCAGTGGCAGGGAATCAGAGCTGGGGAATCAGAGGTGGGGAATCAGAGCTGGGGAAACAGAGGCGTGGAATCAGATATGGGGAATCAGAGGTGGGGAATCAGGGGCGGGGAATCAGTGGCAGGGAATCAGAGGCCGGGAATAAAAGGCGGGGAATCAGAGCTGGGGAATCAGAGGTGGGGAATCAGAGTTGGGGAATCAGAGGAGGGGAATCAGATATGGGGAAACAGAGGCCGGGAATCAGAGGCAGGGAAACAGAGGCGGGGAATCAGATATGGGGAATCAGAGGTGGGGAATTTGAGGTTGCGAATCAGAGGCGGGGAATCAGAGGCGGGGAATCAGAGGCAGGGAATCGGATGTGCGGAATCAGAGATGGGGAATCAGAGGTGGGGATTCAGAGGTAGTGAATCAGAAAAGGGGAATCAGAGGCTGGGAATCAGAGGCAGGGAATCAGACGCAGGGAATCAGAGGCGGGGAATCATAGCTGGCGAATTAGTGGAGGGGAATCAGAGTTGGGGAATCAGAGGCGGGGAATCAGATATGGGGAAACAGAGGCGAGGAATCAGAGGCTGGGAAACAGAGGCGGGGAATCAGATATGGGGAATCAGAGGTGGGGAATCAGAGGCAGGGAATCAGATGTGCGGAATCAGAGATGGGGAATCAGAGGCAGGGAATCAGAATCTGAAGCAGGGAATCAGAGGCCGGGAATCAGAGGCCGGAATCAGATGCTGGGAATCAGAGGCCTGGAATCAGAGGCGGGGAATCAGAGGCAGGGAATCTGATGCGGGGAATCAGAGGCGGGGAATCAGAGCTGGGGAATCAGAGGCAGGGTATTAGAGTTGGGGAATCAGAGGCGGGGAATCAGATATGGGGAAACAGAGGTGGGGAATCAGAGGCGGGGAATCGGATGTGCGGAATCAGAGATGGGGAATCAGAGGCCGGGAATGAGAGGTGGTGAATCAGATATGGGGAATCAGAGGCGGGGAATCAGAGGCAGTGAATCAGACGCGGGGAATCAGAGGTGGGCAATCAGAGGCGGGGAATCAGATATGGGGAATCAGAGGCGGGGAATCAGAGGCGGGGAAACAGAGGCGGGGAATCAGATATGGGGAATCAGAGGTGGGGCATCAGAGGTTGTGAATCACAGATGGGGAATTAGAGGCGGGGAATCAGAAGCAGGGAATCAGACTCGGGGAATCAGAGTCGGGGATTCAGAGCTGGGGAATCAGAAGCGGGGAATCAGAGTTGGGGAATCAGAGGCGGGGAATCAGATATGGGGAATCAGAGGCAGGGAATCAGAGGCGGGGAATCAGAGGCAGGGAATCAGACGCGGGGAATCTGAGGCGGGGAATCAGAGCTGGGGAATCAGAGGTGGGGAATCAGAGTTGGGGAATCAGAGGCAGGGAATTGGATGTGCGGAATCAGAGATGGGGAATCAGAGGTGGGGAATCAGAGGCGGTGAATCAGAGATGGGGAATCAGAGGCGGGGAATCAGAGGCAGGAAATCAGACACGGGGATTCAGAGGCTGGGAATCAGACTGGGGGAATCAAAGGCGGGGAATCAGAGCTGGGGAATCTGAGGCAGGGAATCAGAGTTGGGGATTCAGAGGCGGGGAATCAGATATGGGGAAACAGAGGCGGGGAATCAGAGGCGGGAAAACAGAGGCGGGGAATTAGATATGGGGAATCAGAGGTGGGGAATCAGAGGTGGTGAATCAGAGCTGGGGAATCAGAGGCGGGGAATCAGAGGCAGGGAATCGGACGCCGGGAATCAGAGGCGGGGAATCAGAGCTGGGGAATCAGAGGCGGGGAATCAGAGTTGGGGAATCAGAGGCGGGGAATCAGATATGGGGAAATAGAAGCGGGGAATCAGATATGGGGAATCAGAGGTGTGGAATCAGAGGTTGGGAATCAGAGGCAGGGAATAAGAGGCGGGGAAACAGAGGCGGGGAATCAGATATGGGGAATCAGAGGTGGCGAATCAAATGCGGTGAAACAGAGATGGGGAATCAGGGCAGGGAATCAGAGGCAGGGAATCAGAGCTGGGGAAACAGAGGCGGGGAATCAGATATGGGGAATCAGAGGTGGGGAATCAGGGGCGGGGAATCAGTGGCAGGGAATCAGAGCTGGGGAATCAGAGGTGGGGAATCAGAGCTGGGGAAACAGAGGCGGGGAATCAGATATGGGGAATCAGAGGCGGGGAATCAGAGGCAGTGAATCAGACGCGGGGAATCAGAGGTGGGCAATCAGAGGCGGGGAATCAGATATGGGGAATCAGAGGCGGGGAATCAGAGGCGGGGAAACAGAGGCGGGGAATCAGATATGGGGAATCAGAGGTGGGGCATCAGAGGTTGTGAATCACAGATGGGGAATTAGAGGCGGGGAATCAGAGGCAGGGAATCAGACTCGGGGAATCAGAGTCGGGGATTCAGATCTGGGGAATCAGAAGCGGGGAATCAGAGTTGGGGAATCAGAGGCGGGGAATCAGATATGGGGAATCAGAGGCAGGGAATCAGAGGCGGGGAATCAGAGGCAGGGAATCAGACGCGGGGAATCTGAGGCGGGGAATCAGAGCTGGGGAATCAGAGGTGGGGAATCAGAGTTGGGGAATCAGAGGCAGGGAATTGGATGTTCGGAATCAGAGATGGGGAATCAGAGGTGGGGAATCAGAGGCGGTGAATCAGAGATGGGGAATCAGAGGCGGGGAATCAGAGGCAGGAAATCAGACACGGGGATTCAGAGGCTGGGAATCAGACGGGGGGAATCAAAGGCGGGGAATCGGAGCTGGGGAATCTGAGGCAGGGAATCAGAGTTGGGGATTCAGAGGCGGGGAATCAGATATGGGGAAACAGAGGCGGGGAATCAGAGGCGGGAAAACAGAGGCGGGGAATTAGATATGGGGAATCAGAGGTGGGGAATCAGAGGTGGTGAATCAGAGATGGGGAATCAGAGGCGGGGAATCAGAGGCAGGGAATCGGACGCCGGGAATCAGAGGCGGGGAATCAGAGCTGGGGAATCAGAGGCGGGGAATCAGAGTTGGGGAATCAGAGGCGGGGAATCAGATATGGGGAAATAGATGCGGGGAATCAGATATGGGGAATCAGAGGTGTGGAATCAGAGGTTGGGAATCAGAGGCGGGGAATAAGAGGCGGGGAAACAGAGGCGGGGAATCAGATATGGGGAATCAGAGGTGGCGAATCAAATGCGGTGAAACAGAGATGGGGAATCAGGGCAGGGAATCAGAGGCAGGGAATCAGAGCTGGGGAAACAGAGGCGGGGAATCAGATATGGGGAATCAGAGGTGGGGAATCAGGGGCGGGGAATCAGTGGCAGGGAATCAGAGCTGGGGAATCAGAGGTGGGGAATCAGAGCTGGGGAAACAGAGGCGGGGAATCAGATATGGGGAATCAGAGGTGGGGAATCCGTGGCGGGGAATCAGTGGCAGGGAATCAGAGGCCGGGAATAAAATGCGGGGAATCAGAGCTGGGGAATCAGAGGCGGGGAATCAGAGTTGGGGAATCAGAGGAGGGGAATCAGATATGGGGAAACAGAGGCCGGAATCAGAGGCAGGGAAACAGAGGCGGGGAATCAGATATGGGGAATCAGATGCTGGGAATAAGAGGCCGGGAATCAGAGGTGGGGAATCAGAGTCTGGGAATCAGAGATGGGGATTCAGAGGCGGGGAATGAGATATGGAGAAGCAGAGGCGGGGAATCAGGGGCGGGGAAACAGAGGTGGGGAATCAGATATGGGGAATCAGAGGTGGCGAATCAAAGGCGGTGAATCAGAGATGGGGAATCAGAGGCGGGGAATCAGAGGCAGGGAATCAGATGCGGGGATTCAGAGGCGGGGAATCAGAGCTGGCGAATCAGAGGCGGGGAATCAGAGGTGGGCAATCAGAGCCGGGGAATCAGATATGGGGAATCAGAGGCGGGGAATCAGAGGCGGGGAAACAGAGGCGGGGAATCAGATATGGGGAATCAGAGGTGGGGAATCAGAGGTTGTGAATCAGAGATGGGGAATCAAGGCGGGGAATCAGAGGGAGGGAATCAGACGCGGGGAATCAGAGGCGGGGATTCAGAGGAGGGGAATCAGATATGGGGAAACAGAGGTCGGAATCAGAGGCAGGGAAACAGAGGCGGGGAATCAGATATGGGGAATCAGATGCTGGGAATAAGAGGCCGGGAATCAGAGGTGGGGAATCAGAGTCTGGGAATCAGAGATGGGGATTCAGAGGCGGGGAATGAGATATGGAGAAGCAGAGGCGGGGAATCAGGGGCGGGGAAACAGAGGTGGGGAATCAGATATGGGGAATCAGAGGTGGCGAATCAAAGGCGGTGAATCAGAGATGGGGAATCAGAGGCGGGGAATCAGAGGCAGGGAATCAGATGTGGGGATTCAGAGGCGGGGAATCAGAGCTGGCGAATCAGAGGCGGGGAATCAGAGGTGGGCAATCAGAGCCGGGGAATCAGATATGGGGAATCAGAGGCGGGGAATCAGAGGCGGGGAAACAGAGGAGGGGAATCAGATATGGGGAATCAGAGGTGGGGAATCAGAGGTTGTGAATAAGAGATGGGGAATCAAGGCGGGGAATCAGAGGGAGGGAATCAGACGCGGGGAATCAGAGGCGGGGATTCAGAGCTGGGGAATCAGAGGCGGGGAATCAGAGTTGGGGAATCAGAGGCAGGAAATCAGATATGGGGAATCAGAGGCGGGGAATCAGAGGCGGGGAAACAGAGGCGGGGAATCAGATATGGGGAATCAGAGGTGGGGAATCAGGGGCAGGGAATCAGTGGCAGGGAATCAGAGGCGGGGAATCTGAGGCGGGGAATCAGAGGCTGGGAATCAGACACGTGGAATCAGAGGCGGGGAATCAGAGATGGGGAATCAGAGGCGGGGAATCAGAGGCAGGGAATCGGATGCCGGGAATCAGAGGCGGGGAATCAGAGCTGGGGAATCAGAGGCGGGGAATCAGAGTTGGGGAATCAGAGGCGGGGAATCAGATATGGGGAAATAGAGGCGGGGAATCAGATATGGGGAATCAGAGGTGTGGAATCAGAGGTTGGGAATCAGGGGCGGGGAATCAGTGGCAGGGAATCAGAGGCCGGGAATAAAAGGCGGGGAATCAGAGCTGGGGAAACAGAGGCGGGGAATCAGATATGGGGAATCAGAGGTGGGGAATCAGGGGCGGGGAATCAGTGGCAGGGAATCAGAGGCCGGGAATAAAAGGCGGGGAATCAGAGCTGGGGAATCAGAGGCTGGGAATCAGAGTTGGGGAATCAGAGGAGGGGAATCAGATATGGGGAAACAGAGGCCGGGAATCAGAGGCAGGGAAACAGAGGCGGGGATTCAGATATGGGGAATCAGAGGTGGGGAATTAGAGGTTGCGGATCAGAGGCAGGGAATTGGATGTGCGGAATCAGAGATGGGGAATCAGAGGTGGGGAATCAGAGGCGGTGAATCAGAGATGGGGAATCAGAGGCGGGGAATCAGAGGCAGGAAATCAGACACGGGGATTCAGAGGCTGGGAATCAGACGGGGGGAATCAAAGGCGGGGAATCAGAGCTGGGGAATCTGAGGCAGGGAATCAGAGTTGGGGATTCAGAGGCGGGGAATCAGATATGGGGAAACAGAGGCGGGGAATCAGAGGCGGGAAAACAGAGGCGGGGAATTAGATATGGGGAATCAGAGGTGGGGAATCAGAGGTGGTGAATCAGAGCTGGGGAATCAGAGGCGGGGAATCAGAGGCAGGGAATCGGACGCCGGGAATCAGAGGCGGGGAATCAGAGCTGGGGAATCAGAGGCGGGGAATCAGAGTTGGGGAATCAGAGGCGGGGAATCAGATATGGGGAAATAGAAGCGGGGAATCAGATATGGGGAATCAGAGGTGTGGAATCAGAGGTTGGGAATCAGAGGCAGGGAATAAGAGGCGGGGAAACAGAGGCGGGGAATCAGATATGGGGAATCAGAGGTGGCGAATCAAATGCGGTGAAACAGAGATGGGGAATCAGGGCAGGGAATCAGAGGCAGGGAATCAGAGCTGGGGAAACAGAGGCGGGGAATCAGATATGGGGAATCAGAGGTGGGGAATCAGGGGCGGGGAATCAGTGGCAGGGAATCAGAGCTGGGGAATCAGAGGTGGGGAATCAGAGCTGGGGAAACAGAGGCGGGGAATCAGATATGGGGAATCAGAGGCGGGGAATCAGAGGCAGTGAATCAGACGCGGGGAATCAGAGGTGGGCAATCAGAGGCGGGGAATCAGATATGGGGAATCAGAGGCGGGGAATCAGAGGCGGGGAAACAGAGGCGGGGAATCAGATATGGGGAATCAGAGGTGGGGCATCAGAGGTTGTGAATCACAGATGGGGAATTAGAGGCGGGGAATCAGAGGCAGGGAATCAGACTCGGGGAATCAGAGTCGGGGATTCAGATCTGGGGAATCAGAAGCGGGGAATCAGAGTTGGGGAATCAGAGGCGGGGAATCAGATATGGGGAATCAGAGGCAGGGAATCAGAGGCGGGGAATCAGAGGCAGGGAATCAGACGCGGGGAATCTGAGGCGGGGAATCAGAGCTGGGGAATCAGAGGTGGGGAATCAGAGTTGGGGAATCAGAGGCAGGGAATTGGATGTTCGGAATCAGAGATGGGGAATCAGAGGTGGGGAATCAGAGGCGGTGAATCAGAGATGGGGAATCAGAGGCGGGGAATCAGAGGCAGGAAATCAGACACGGGGATTCAGAGGCTGGGAATCAGACGGGGGGAATCAAAGGCGGGGAATCGGATCTGGGGAATCTGAGGCAGGGTATCAGAGTTGGGGATTCAGAGGCGGGGAATCAGATATGGGGAAACAGAGGCGGGGAATCAGAGGCGGGAAAACAGAGGCGGGGAATTAGATATGGGGAATCAGAGGTGGGGAATCAGAGGTGGTGAATCAGAGATGGGGAATCAGAGGCGGGGAATCAGAGGCAGGGAATCGGACGCCGGGAATCAGAGGCGGGGAATCAGAGCTGGGGAATCAGAGGCGGGGAATCAGAGTTGGGGAATCAGAGGCGGGGAATCAGATATGGGGAAATAGAAGCGGGGAATCAGATATGGGGAATCAGAGGTGTGGAATCAGAGGTTGGGAATCAGAGGCAGGGAATAAGAGGCGGGGAAACAGAGGCGGGGAATCAGATATGGGGAATCAGAGGTGGCGAATCAAATGCGGTGAAACAGAGATGGGGAATCAGGGCAGGGAATCAGAGGCAGGGAATCAGAGCTGGGGAAACAGAGGCGGGGAATCAGATATGGGGAATCAGAGGTGGGGAATCAGGGGCGGGGAATCAGTGGCAGGGAATCAGAGCTGGGGAATCAGAGGTGGGGAATCAGAGCTGGGGAAACAGAGGCGGGGAATCAGATATGGGGAATCAGATGCTGGGAATAAGAGGCCGGGAATCAGAGGTGGGGAATCAGAGTCTGGGAATCAGAGATGGGGATTCAGAGGCGGGGAATGAGATATGGAGAAGCAGAGGCGGGGAATCAGGGGCGGGGAAACAGAGGTGGGGAATCAGATATGGGGAATCAGAGGTGGCGAATCAAAGGCGGTGAATCAGAGATGGGGAATCAGAGGCGGGGAATCAGAGGCAGGGAATCAGATGCGGGGATTCAGAGGCGGGGAATCAGAGCTGGCGAATCAGAGGCGGGGAATCAGAGGTGGGCAATCAGAGCCGGGGAATCAGATATGGGGAATCAGAGGCGGGGAATCAGAGGCGGGGAAACAGAGGCGGGGAATCAGATATGGGGAATCAGAGGTGGGGAATCAGAGGTTGTGAATCAGAGATGGGGAATCAAGGCGGGGAATCAGAGGGAGGGAATCAGACGCGGGGAATCAGAGGCGGGGATTCAGAGGAGGGGAATCAGATATGGGGAAACAGAGGTCGGAATCAGAGGCAGGGAAACAGAGGCGGGGAATCAGATATGGGGAATCAGATGCTGGGAATAAGAGGCCGGGAATCAGAGGTGGGGAATCAGAGTCTGGGAATCAGAGATGGGGATTCAGAGGCGGGGAATGAGATATGGAGAAGCAGAGGCGGGGAATCAGGGGCGGGGAAACAGAGGTGGGGAATCAGATATGGGGAATCAGAGGTGGCGAATCAAAGGCGGTGAATCAGAGATGGGGAATCAGAGGCGGGGAATCAGAGGCAGGGAATCAGATGTGGGGATTCAGAGGCGGGGAATCAGAGCTGGCGAATCAGAGGCGGGGAATCAGAGGTGGGCAATCAGAGCCGGGGAATCAGATATGGGGAATCAGAGGCGGGGAATCAGAGGCGGGGAAACAGAGGAGGGGAATCAGATATGGGGAATCAGAGGTGGGGAATCAGAGGTTGTGAATAAGAGATGGGGAATCAAGGCGGGGAATCAGAGGGAGGGAATCAGACGCGGGGAATCAGAGGCGGGGATTCAGAGCTGGGGAATCAGAGGCGGGGAATCAGAGTTGGGGAATCAGAGGCAGGAAATCAGATATGGGGAATCAGAGGCGGGGAATCAGAGGCGGGGAAACAGAGGCGGGGAATCAGATATGGGGAATCAGAGGTGGGGAATCAGGGGCAGGGAATCAGTGGCAGGGAATCAGAGGCGGGGAATCTGAGGCGGGGAATCAGAGGCTGGGAATCAGACACGTGGAATCAGAGGCGGGGAATCAGAGATGGGGAATCAGAGGCGGGGAATCAGAGGCAGGGAATCGGATGCCGGGAATCAGAGGCGGGGAATCAGAGCTGGGGAATCAGAGGCGGGGAATCAGAGTTGGGGAATCAGAGGCGGGGAATCAGATATGGGGAAATAGAGGCGGGGAATCAGATATGGGGAATCAGAGGTGTGGAATCAGAGGTTGGGAATCAGGGGCGGGGAATCAGTGGCAGGGAATCAGAGGCCGGGAATAAAAGGCGGGGAATCAGAGCTGGGGAAACAGAGGCGGGGAATCAGATATGGGGAATCAGAGGTGGGGAATCAGGGGCGGGGAATCAGTGGCAGGGAATCAGAGGCCGGGAATAAAAGGCGGGGAATCAGAGCTGGGGAATCAGAGGCTGGGAATCAGAGTTGGGGAATCAGAGGAGGGGAATCAGATATGGGGAAACAGAGGCCGGGAATCAGAGGCAGGGAAACAGAGGCGGGGATTCAGATATGGGGAATCAGAGGTGGGGAATTAGAGGTTGCGGATCAGAGGCAGGGAATTGGATGTGCGGAATCAGAGATGGGGAATCAGAGGTGGGGAATCAGAGGCGGTGAATCAGAGATGGGGAATCAGAGGCGGGGAATCAGAGGCAGGAAATCAGACACGGGGATTCAGAGGCTGGGAATCAGACGGGGGGAATCAAAGGCGGGGAATCAGAGCTGGGGAATCTGAGGCAGGGAATCAGAGTTGGGGATTCAGAGGCGGGGAATCAGATATGGGGAAACAGAGGCGGGGAATCAGAGGCGGGAAAACAGAGGCGGGGAATTAGATATGGGGAATCAGAGGTGGGGAATCAGAGGTGGTGAATCAGAGCTGGGGAATCAGAGGCGGGGAATCAGAGGCAGGGAATCGGACGCCGGGAATCAGAGGCGGGGAATCAGAGCTGGGGAATCAGAGGCGGGGAATCAGAGTTGGGGAATCAGAGGCGGGGAATCAGATATGGGGAAATAGAAGCGGGGAATCAGATATGGGGAATCAGAGGTGTGGAATCAGAGGTTGGGAATCAGAGGCAGGGAATAAGAGGCGGGGAAACAGAGGCGGGGAATCAGATATGGGGAATCAGAGGTGGCGAATCAAATGCGGTGAAACAGAGATGGGGAATCAGGGCAGGGAATCAGAGGCAGGGAATCAGAGCTGGGGAAACAGAGGCGGGGAATCAGATATGGGGAATCAGAGGTGGGGAATCAGGGGCGGGGAATCAGTGGCAGGGAATCAGAGCTGGGGAATCAGAGGTGGGGAATCAGAGCTGGGGAAACAGAGGCGGGGAATCAGATATGGGGAATCAGAGGCGGGGAATCAGAGGCAGTGAATCAGACGCGGGGAATCAGAGGTGGGCAATCAGAGGCGGGGAATCAGATATGGGGAATCAGAGGCGGGGAATCAGAGGCGGGGAAACAGAGGCGGGGAATCAGATATGGGGAATCAGAGGTGGGGCATCAGAGGTTGTGAATCACAGATGGGGAATTAGAGGCGGGGAATCAGAGGCAGGGAATCAGACTCGGGGAATCAGAGTCGGGGATTCAGATCTGGGGAATCAGAAGCGGGGAATCAGAGTTGGGGAATCAGAGGCGGGGAATCAGATATGGGGAATCAGAGGCAGGGAATCAGAGGCGGGGAATCAGAGGCAGGGAATCAGACGCGGGGAATCTGAGGCGGGGAATCAGAGCTGGGGAATCAGAGGTGGGGAATCAGAGTTGGGGAATCAGAGGCAGGGAATTGGATGTTCGGAATCAGAGATGGGGAATCAGAGGTGGGGAATCAGAGGCGGTGAATCAGAGATGGGGAATCAGAGGCGGGGAATCAGAGGCAGGAAATCAGACACGGGGATTCAGAGGCTGGGAATCAGACGGGGGGAATCAAAGGCGGGGAATCGGAGCTGGGGAATCTGAGGCAGGGTATCAGAGTTGGGGATTCAGAGGCGGGGAATCAGATATGGGGAAACAGAGGCGGGGAATCAGAGGCGGGAAAACAGAGGCGGGGAATTAGATATGGGGAATCAGAGGTGGGGAATCAGAGGTGGTGAATCAGAGATGGGGAATCAGAGGCGGGGAATCAGAGGCAGGGAATCGGACGCCGGGAATCAGAGGCGGGGAATCAGAGCTGGGGAATCAGAGGCGGGGAATCAGAGTTGGGGAATCAGAGGCGGGGAATCAGATATGGGGAAATAGAAGCGGGGAATCAGATATGGGGAATCAGAGGTGTGGAATCAGAGGTTGGGAATCAGAGGCAGGGAATAAGAGGCGGGGAAACAGAGGCGGGGAATCAGATATGGGGAATCAGAGGTGGCGAATCAAATGCGGTGAAACAGAGATGGGGAATCAGGGCAGGGAATCAGAGGCAGGGAATCAGAGCTGGGGAAACAGAGGCGGGGAATCAGATATGGGGAATCAGAGGTGGGGAATCAGGGGCGGGGAATCAGTGGCAGGGAATCAGAGCTGGGGAATCAGAGGTGGGGAATCAGAGCTGGGGAAACAGAGGCGGGGAATCAGATATGGGGAATCAGAGGTGGGGAATCCGGGGCGGGGAATCAGTGGCAGGGAATCAGAGGCCGGGAATAAAATGCGGGGAATCAGAGCTGGGGAATCAGAGGCGGGGAATCAGAGTTGGGGAATCAGAGGAGGGGAATCAGATATGGGGAAACAGAGGCCGGAATCAGAGGCAGGGAAACAGAGGCGGGGAATCAGATATGGGGAATCAGATGCTGGGAATAAGAGGCCGGGAATCAGAGGTGGGGAATCAGAGTCTGGGAATCAGAGATGGGGATTCAGAGGCGGGGAATGAGATATGGAGAAGCAGAGGCGGGGAATCAGGGGCGGGGAAACAGAGGTGGGGAATCAGATATGGGGAATCAGAGGTGGCGAATCAAAGGAGGTGAATCAGAGATGGGGAATCAGACGCGGGGAATCAGAGGCAGGGAATCAGATGCGGGGATTCAGAGGCGGGGAATCAGAGCTGGCGAATCAGAGGCGGGGAATCAGAGGTGGGCAATCAGAGCCGGGGAATCAGATATGGGGAATCAGAGGCGGGGAATCAGAGGCGGGGAAACAGAGGCGGGGAATCAGATATGGGGAATCAGATGTGGGGAATCAGAGGTTGTGAATCAGAGATGGGGAATCAAGGCGGGGAATCAGAGGGAGGGAATCAGATGCGGGGAATCAGAGGCGGGGATTCAGAGGAGGGGAATCAGATATGGGGAAACAGAGGTCGGAATCAGAGGCAGGGAAACAGAGGCGGGGAATCAGATATGGGGAATCAGATGCTGGGAATAAGAGGCCGGGAATCAGAGGTGGGGAATCAGAGTCTGGGAATCAGAGATGGGGATTCAGAGGCGGGGAATGAGATATGGAGAAGCAGAGGCGGGGAATCAGGGGCGGGGAAACAGAGGTGGGGAATCAGATATGGGGAATCAGAGGTGGCGAATCAAAGGCGGTGAATCAGAGATGGGGAATCAGAGGCGGGGAATCAGAGGCAGGGAATCAGATGCGGGGATTCAGAGGCGGGGAATCAGAGCTGGCGAATCAGAGGCGGGGAATCAGAGGTGGGCAATCAGAGCCGGGGAATCAGATATGGGGAATCAGAGGCGGGGAATCAGAGGCGGGGAAACAGAGGAGGGGAATCAGATATGGGGAATCAGAGGTGGGGAATCAGAGGTTGTGAATAAGAGATGGGGAATCAAGGCGGGGAATCAGAGGGAGGGAATCAGACGCGGGGAATCAGAGGCGGGGATTCAGAGCTGGGGAATCAGAGGCGGGGAATCAGAGTTGGGGAATCAGAGGCAGGAAATCAGATATGGGGAATCAGAGGCGGGGAATCAGAGGCGGGGAAACAGAGGCGGGGAATCAGATATGGGGAATCAGAGGTGGGGAATCAGGGGCAGGGAATCAGTGGC
This sequence comes from Narcine bancroftii, assembly GCF_036971445.1. NCBI lineage: Eukaryota > Metazoa > Chordata > Chondrichthyes > Torpediniformes > Narcinidae > Narcine > Narcine bancroftii. Next base: position 4,571,331 of record NW_027211883.1, read on the forward strand.
AGGGAATCAGAGGTGGGGAATCTGAGGCGGGGAATCAGAGGCTGGGAATCAGACACGTGGAATCAGAGGCGGGGAATCAGAGATGGGGAATCAGAGGCGGGGAATCAGAGGCAGGGAATCGGATGCCGGGAATCAGAGGCGGGGAATCAGAGCTGGGGAATCAGAGGCGGGGAATCAGAGTTGGGGAATCAGAGGCGGGGAATCAGATATGGGGAAATAGAGGCGGGGAATCAGATATGGGGAATCAGAGGTGTGGAATCAGAGGTTGGGAATCAGAGGCAGGGAATCAGAGGCGGGGAAACAGAGGCGGGGAATCAGATATGGGTAATCAGAGGTGGCGAATCAAAGGCGGTGAAACAGAGATGGGGAATCAGAGGCGGGGAATCAGAGGCAGGGAATCAGAGCTGGGGAAACAGAGGCGGGGAATCAGATATGGGGAATCAGAGGTGGGGAATCAGGGGCGGGGAATCAGTGGCAGGGAATCAGAGGCCGGGAATAAAAGGCGGGGAATCAGAGCTGGGGAATCAGAGGCTGGGAATCAGAGTTGGGGAATCAGAGGAGGGGAATCAGATATGGGGAAACAGAGGCCGGGAATCAGAGGCAGGGAAACAGAGGCGGGGAATCAGATATGGGGAATCAGAGGTGGGGAATTAGAGGTTGCGGATCAGAGGCGGGGAATCAGAGGCGGGGAATCAGAGGCAGGGAATCGGATGTGCGGAATCAGAGATGGGGAATCAGAGGTGGGGATTCAGAGGTGGTGAATCAGAAAAGGGGAATCAGAGGCTGGGAATCAGAGGCAGGGAATCAGACGCAGGGAATCAGAGGCGGGGAATCATAGCTGGCGAATTAGTGGAGGGGAATCATAGTTGGGGAATCAGAGGCGGGGAATCAGATATGGGGAAACAGAGGCGGTGAATCAGAGGCGGGGAAACAGAGGCGGGGAATCAGATATGGGGAATCAGAGGTGGGGAATCAGAGGCAGGGAATCAGATGTGCGGAATCAGAGATGGGGAATCAGAGGCAGGGAATCAGAATCTGAAGCAGGGAATCAGAGGCCGGGAATCAGAGGCCGGAATCAGATGCTGGGAATCAGAGGCCTGGAATCAGAGGCGGGGAATCAGAGGCAGGGAATCTGATGCGGGGAATCAGAGGTGGGGAATCAGAGGCGGGGAAACAGAGGCAGGGAATCAGATATGGGGAATCAGAGGCGGGAATCAGAGGTGGGGAATCATAGGCAGGGAATCGGATGTGCGGAATCAGAGATGGGGAATCAGAGGCCGGGAATGAGAGGTGGTGAATCAGATATGGGGAATCAGAGGCGGGGAATCAGAGGCAGTGAATCACAGATGGGGAATTAGAGGCGGGGAATCAGAGGCAGGGAATCAGACTCGGGGAATCAGAGTCGGGGATTCAGAGCTGGGGAATCAGAAGCGGGGAATCAGAGTTGGGGAATCAGAGGCGGTGAATCAGATATGGGGAATCAGAGGCAGGGAATCAGAGGCGGGGAATCAGAGGCAGGGAATCAGACGCGGGGAATCTGAGGCGGGGAATCAGAGCTGGGGAATCAGAGGTGGGGAATCAGAGTTGGGGAATCAGAGGCAGGGAATTGGATGTGCGGAATCAGAGATGGGGAATCAGAGGTGGGGAATCAGAGGCGGTGAATCAGAGATGGGGAATCAGAGGCGGGGAATCAGAGGCAGGAAATCAGACACGGGGATTCAGAGGCTGGGAATCAGACGGGGGGAATCAAAGGCGGGGAATCAGAGCTGGGGAATCTGAGGCAGGGAATCAGAGTTGGGGATTCAGAGGCGGGGAATCAGATATGGGGAAACAGAGGCGGGGAATCAGAGGCGGGAAAACAGAGGCGGGGAATTAGATATGGGGAATCAGAGGTGGGGAATCAGAGGTGGTGAATCAGAGATGGGGAATCAGAGGCGGGGAATCAGAGGCAGGGAATCAGAGCTGGGGAAACAGAGGCGGGGAATCAGATATGGGGAATCAGAGGTGGGGAATCAGGGGCGGGGAATCAGTGGCAGGGAATCAGAGGCCGGGAATAAAAGGCGGGGAATCAGAGCTGGGGAATCAGAGGCTGGGAATCAGAGTTGGGGAATCAGAGGAGGGGAATCAGATATGGGGAAACAGAGGCCGGGAATCAGAGGCAGGGAAACAGAGGCGGGGAATCAGATATGGGGAATCAGAGGTGGGGAATTAGAGGTTGCGGATCAGAGGCGGGGAATCAGAGGCGGGGAATCAGAGGCAGGGAATCGGATGTGCGGAATCAGAGATGGGGAATCAGAGGTGGGGATTCAGAGGTGGTGAATCAGAAAAGGGGAATCAGAGGCTGGGAATCAGAGGCAGGGAATCAGACGCAGGGAATCAGAGGCGGGGAATCATAGCTGGCGAATTAGTGGAGGGGAATCATAGTTGGGGAATCAGAGGCGGGGAATCAGATATGGGGAAACAGAGGCGGTGAATCAGAGGCGGGGAAACAGAGGCGGGGAATCAGATATGGGGAATCAGAGGTGGGGAATCAGAGGCAGGGAATCAGATGTGCGGAATCAGAGATGGGGAATCAGAGGCAGGGAATCAGAATCTGAAGCAGGGAATCAGAGGCCGGGAATCAGAGGCCGGAATCAGATGCTGGGAATCAGAGGCCTGGAATCAGAGGCGGGGAATCAGAGGCAGGGAATCTGATGCGGGGAATCAGAGGTGGGGAATCAGAGGCGGGGAAACAGAGGCAGGGAATCAGATATGGGGAATCAGAGGCGGGAATCAGAGGTGGGGAATCATAGGCAGGGAATCGGATGTGCGGAATCAGAGATGGGGAATCAGAGGCCGGGAATGAGAGGTGGTGAATCAGATATGGGGAATCAGAGGCGGGGAATCAGAGGCAGTGAATCACAGATGGGGAATTAGAGGCGGGGAATCAGAGGCAGGGAATCAGACTCGGGGAATCAGAGTCGGGGATTCAGAGCTGGGGAATCAGAAGCGGGGAATCAGAGTTGGGGAATCAGAGGCGGTGAATCAGATATGGGGAATCAGAGGCAGGGAATCAGAGGCGGGGAATCAGAGGCAGGGAATCAGACGCGGGGAATCTGAGGCGGGGAATCAGAGCTGGGGAATCAGAGGTGGGGAATCAGAGTTGGGGAATCAGAGGCAGGGAATTGGATGTGCGGAATCAGAGATGGGGAATCAGAGGTGGGGAATCAGAGGCGGTGAATCAGAGATGGGGAATCAGAGGCGGGGAATCAGAGGCAGGAAATCAGACACGGGGATTCAGAGGCTGGGAATCAGACGGGGGGAATCAAAGGCGGGGAATCAGAGCTGGGGAATCTGAGGCAGGGAATCAGAGTTGGGGATTCAGAGGCGGGGAATCAGATATGGGGAAACAGAGGCGGGGAATCAGAGGCGGGAAAACAGAGGCGGGGAATTAGATATGGGGAATCAGAGGTGGGGAATCAGAGGTGGTGAATCAGAGATGGGGAATCAGAGGCGGGGAATCAGAGGCAGGGAATCGGACGCCGGGAATCAGAGGCGGGGAATCAGAGCTGGGGAATCAGAGGCGGGGAATCAGAGTTGGGGAATCAGAGGCGGGGAATCAGATATGGGGAAATAGAAGCGGGGAATCAGATATGGGGAATCAGAGGTGTGGAATCAGAGGTTGGGAATCAGAGGCAGGGAATAAGAGGCGGGGAAACAGAGGCGGGGAATCAGATATGGGGAATCAGAGGTGGCGAATCAAATGCGGTGAAACAGAGGTGGGGAATCAGGGCAGGGAATCAGAGGCAGGGAATCAGAGCTGGGGAAACAGAGGCGGAGAATCAGATATGGGGAATCAGAGGTGGGGAATCAGGGGCGGGGAATCAGTGGCAGGGAATCAGAGCTGGGGAATCAGAGGTGGGGAATCAGAGCTGGGGAAACAGAGGCGGGGAATCAGATATGGGGAATCAGAGGTGGGGAATCCGGGGCGGGGAATCAGTGGCAGGGAATCAGAGGCCGGGAATAAAAGGCGGGGAATCAGAGCTGGGGAATCAGAGGCGGGGAATCAGCGTTGGGGAATCAGAGTCTGGGAATCAGAGATGGGGATTCAGAGGCGGGGAATGAGATATGGAGAATCAGAGGCGGGGAATCAGAGTTGGGGAATCAGAGGCGGGGAATCAGATATGGGGAATCAGAGGCAGGGAATCAGAGGCGGGAAAACAGAGGCGGGGAATCAGATATGGGGAATCAGAGGCGGGGAATCAGAGGCAGGGAATCAGACACGGGGAATCAGAGGCGGGGAATCAGAGATGGGGAATCAGAGGCGGGGAATCAGAGGCAGGGAATCGGATGCCGGGAATCAGAGGCGGGAAATCAGAGCTGGGGAATCAGAGGCGGGGAATCAGGGGCAGGGAATCAGTGGCAGGGAATCAGAGGCGGGGAATCATAGCTGGCGAATTAGAGGAAGGGAATCAGAGTTGGGGAAACAGAGGCGGGGAATCAGATATGGGGAATCAGAGGTGGGGAATCAGGGGCAGGGAATCAGTGGCAGGGAATCAGACGCGGGGAATCAGAGACGGGGAATCAGAGGCAGGGAATCAGACACGGGGAATCAGAGGCGGGGAATCAGAGATGGGGAATCAGAGGCGGGGAATCAGAGGCAGGGAATCAGAGGCCGGGAATCAGATGCTGGGAATAAGAGGCCGGGAATCATAGGTGGGGAAACAGAGGCGGGGAATCAGATATGGGGAATCAGAGGTGGGGAATCAGAGGCGGGGAATCAGTGGCAGGGAATCAGAGGCCGGGAATAAAAGGCAGGGAATCAAAGCTGGGGAATCAGAGGCGGGGAATAAGAGTTGGGGAATCAGAGGAGGGGAATCAGATATGGGGAAACAGAGGCCGGGAATCAGAGGCAGGGAAACAGAGGCGGGGAATCAGATATGGGAAATCAGAGGTGGGGAATTAGAGGTGGGGATTCAGAGTTGGTGACTCAGAGAAGGGGAATCAGAGGCTGGGAATCAGAGGCAGGGAATCAGACGCAGGGAATCAGAGGCGGGGAATCATAGCTGGCGAATTAGATGAGGGGAATCAGAGTTGGGGAATCAGAGGCGGGGAATCAGATATGGGGAAACAGAGGCGGGGAATCAGAGGCGGGGAAACAGAGGCGGGGAATCAGATATGGGGAATCAGAGGTGGGGAATCAGAGGCAGGGAATCAGATGTGCGGAATCAGAGATGGGGAATCAGAGGCAGGGAATCAGAATCAGAAGCAGGGAATCAGAGGCCGGGAATCTGAGGCCGGAATCAGATGCTGGGAATCAGAGGCCTGGAATCAGAGGCGGGGAATCAGAGGCAGGGAATCAGATGCGGGGAATCAGAGGCGGGGAATCAGAGCTGGGGAATCAGAGGCAGGGTATTAGAGTTGGGGAATCAGAGGCGGGGAATCAGATATGGGGAAACAGAGGTGGGGAATCAGAGGCGGGGAAACAGAGGCAGGGAATCAGATATGGGGAATCAGAGGCGGGGAATCAGAGGTGGGGAATCATAGGCAGGGAATCGGATGTGCGGAATCAGAGATGGGGAATCAGAGGCCGGGAATCAGAGGTGGTGAATCAGATATGGGGAATCAGATATGGGGAATCAGAGGCGGGGAATCAGAGGCAGGGAATCAGACACGGGGAATCAGAGGCGGGGAATCAGAGATGGGGAATCAGAGGCGGGGAATCAGAGGCAGGGAATCGGATGCCGGGAATCAGAGGCGGGAAATCAGAGCTGGGGAATCAGAGGCGGGGAATCAGAGTTGGGGAATCAGAGGCGGCGAAGCAGATATGGGGAAATAGAGGCGGGGAATCAGATATGGGGAATCAGAGGCGGGGAATCAGATATGGGGAATCAGAGGCTGGGAATCAGAGGGGGGGAAACAGAGGCGGGGAATAAGATATGGGGAATCAGAGGTGGGGAATCAGGGGCGGGGAATCAGTGGCAGGGTATCAGAGGCGGGGAATCAGAGGCGGGGTATTAGAGTTGGGGAATCAGAGGCGGGGAATCAGATATGGGGAAACAGATGTGGGGAATCAGAGGCGGGGAAACAGAGGCAGGGAATCAGATATGGAGAATCAGAGGCGGGGAATCAGAGGTGGGGAATCATAGGCAGGGAATCGGATGTGCGGAATCAGAGATGGGGAATCAGAGGCTGGGAATCAGAGGTGGGAAATCAGAGGTGGTGAATCAGAGATGGGGAATCACAGGCGGGGAATCAGAGGCAGCGAATAGAACGCGGGGAATCAGAGGCAGGGAATCAGAGCTGGGGAATCAGAGGCGGGGAATCAGATATGGGGAAACAGAGGCGGGGAATCAGAGGCGGGGAAACAGAGGCGGGGAATCAGACATGGGGAATCGGATGCGGGGAATCAGAGGCGGGGAATCAGAGCTGGGGAATCAGAGGTGGGGAATCAGAGTTGGGGCATCAGAGGTGGGGAATTAGATATGGGGAAACAGAGGCGGGGAATCAGAGGCGGGGAAACAGAGGCGGGGAATCAGATATGGGGAATCAGAGGTGGGGAATCAGAGGCAGGGAATCAGATGTGCGGAATCAGAGATGGGGAATCAGAGGCAGGGAATCAGAATCAGAAGCGGGGAATCAGAGGCCGGGAAACAGAGGCCGGGAATCAGATGCGGGGAATCAGAGGCGGGGATTCAGAGCTGGGGAATCAGAGGCGGGGAATCAGAGTTGGGGAATCAGAGGCGGGGAATCAGATATGGGGAATCAGAGGCAGGGTATCCGAGGCGGGAAAACAGAGGCGGGGAATCAGATATGGGGAATCAGAGGCGGGGAATCAGAGGCAGGGAATCGGATGCCGGGAATCAGAGGCGGGAAATCAGAGCTGGGGAATCAGAGGCGGGGAATCAGAGTTGGGGAATCAGAGGCGGCGAAGCAGATATGGGGAAATAGAGGCGGGGAATCAGATATGGGGAATCAGAGGCGGGGAATTAGATATGGGGAATCAGAGGCTGGGAACCAGAGGGGGGGAAACAGAGGCGGGGAATAAGATATGGGGAATCAGAGGTGGGGAATCAGGGGCGGGGAATCAGTGGCAGGGAATCAGAGGCGGGGAATCAGAGGCGGGGAATCAAAGGAAGGGAATCAGACACGGGGAATCAGAGGTGGGGAATCAGAGATGGGGAATCAGAGGCGGGGAATCACAGGCAGGGAATCAGACGCGGGGAATCAGAGGCGGGGAATCAGAGCTGGGGAATCAGAGGTGGGGAATCAGAGTCGGGGAATCAGAGGCAGGGAATCGGTTGTGCGGAATCAGAGATGGGGAATCAGAGGCAGTGAATCAGAGATGGGGAATCAGAGGCGGGGAATCAGAGGCAGGAAATAAGACAGGGATTCAGAGGCTGGAAATCAGACGGAGGGAATCAAAGGCGGGGAATCAGAGCTGGTGAATCAGAGGCAGGGAATCAGAGTTGGGGATTCAGAGGCGGGGAATCAGATATGGGGAAACAGAGGTGGGGAATGAGAGGCGGGCAAGCAGAGGCGGGGAATTAGATATGGGGAATCAGAGGTGGGAAATCAGAGGTGGTGAATCAGAGATGGGGAATCACAGGCGGGGAATCAGAGGCAGCGAATAGAACGCGGGGAATCAGAGGCAGGGAATCAGAGCTGGGGAATCAGAGGCGGGGAATCAGATATGGGGAAACAGAGGCGGGGAATCAGAGGCGGGGAAACAGAGGCGGGGAATCAGACATGGGGAATCGGATGCGGGGAATCAGAGGCGGGGAATCAGAGCTGGGGAATCAGAGGTGGGGAATCAGAGTTGGGGCATCAGAGGTGGGGAATTAGATATGGGGAAACAGAGGCGGGGAATCAGAGGCGGGGAAACAGAGGCGGGGAATCAGATATGGGGAATCAGAGGTGGGGAATCAGAGGCAGGGAATCAGATGTGCGGAATCAGAGATGGGGAATCAGAGGCAGGGAATCAGATGCTGGGAATAAGAGGCCGGGAATCAGAGGTGGGGAATCAGAGTCTGGGAATCAGAGATGGGGATTCAGAGGCGGGGAATGAGATATGGAGAATCAGAGGCGGGGAATCAGAGGCGGGGAAACAGAGGTGGGGAATCAGATATGGGGAATAAGAGGTGGCGAATCAAAGGCGGTGAATCAGAGATGGGGAATCAGAGGCGGGGAATCAGAGGCAGGGAATCAGATGCGGGGATTCAGAGGCGGGGAATCAGAGCTGGCGAATCAGAGGCGGGGAATCAGAGGTGGGCAATCAGAGCCGGGGAATCAGATATGGGGAATCAGAGGCGGGGAAACAGAGGCGGGGAATCAGATATGGGGAATCAGAGGTGGGGAATCAGAGGTTGTGAATCAGAGATGGGGAATCAAGGCGGGGAATCAGAGGGAGGGAATCAGACGCGGGGAATCAGAGGCGGGGATTCAGAGCTGGGGAATCAGAGGCGGGGAATCAGAGTTGGGGAATCAGAGGCAGGGAATCAGAGGCGGGTAATCAGAGGCGGGGAAACAGAGGCGGGGAATCAGATATGGGGAATCAGAGGCGGGGAATCAGAGGCAGGGAATCAGACACGGGGAATCAGAGGCGGGGAATCAGAGATGGGGAATCAGAGGCGGGGAATCAGAGGCAGGGAATCGGATGCCGGGAATCAGAGGCGGGAAATCAGAGCTGGGGAATCAGAGGCGGGGAATCAGGGGCAGGGAATCAGTGGCAGGGAATCAGAGGCGGGGAATCATAGCTGGCGAATTAGAGGAAGGGAATCAGAGTTGGGGAAACAGAGGCGGGGAATCAGATATGGGGAATCAGAGGTGGGGAATCAGGGGCAGGGAATCAGTGGCAGGGAATCAGACGCGGGGAATCAGAGACGGGGAATCAGAGGCAGGGAATCAGACACGGGGAATCAGAGGCGGGGAATCAGAGATGGGGAATCAGAGGCGGGGAATCAGAGGCAGGGAATCAGAGGCCGGGAATCAGATGCTGGGAATAAGAGGCCGGGAATCATAGGTGGGGAAACAGAGGCGGGGAATCAGATATGGGGAATCAGAGGTGGGGAATCAGAGGCGGGGAATCAGTGGCAGGGAATCAGAGGCCGGGAATAAAAGGCAGGGAATCAAAGCTGGGGAATCAGAGGCGGGGAATAAGAGTTGGGGAATCAGAGGAGGGGAATCAGATATGGGGAAACAGAGGCCGGGAATCAGAGGCAGGGAAACAGAGGCGGGGAATCAGATATGGGAAATCAGAGGTGGGGAATTAGAGGTGGGGATTCAGAGTTGGTGACTCAGAGAAGGGGAATCAGAGGCTGGGAATCAGAGGCAGGGAATCAGACGCAGGGAATCAGAGGCGGGGAATCATAGCTGGCGAATTAGATGAGGGGAATCAGAGTTGGGGAATCAGAGGCGGGGAATCAGATATGGGGAAACAGAGGCGGGGAATCAGAGGCGGGGAAACAGAGGCGGGGAATCAGATATGGGGAATCAGAGGTGGGGAATCAGAGGCAGGGAATCAGATGTGCGGAATCAGAGATGGGGAATCAGAGGCAGGGAATCAGAATCAGAAGCAGGGAATCAGAGGCCGGGAATCTGAGGCCGGAATCAGATGCTGGGAATCAGAGGCCTGGAATCAGAGGCGGGGAATAAGAGGCAGGGAATCAGATGCGGGGAATCAGAGGCGGGGAATCAGAGCTGGGGAATCAGAGGCAGGGTATTAGAGTTGGGGAATCAGAGGCAGGGAATCAGATATGGGGAATCAGAGGCGGGGAATCAGAGGTGGGGAATCATAGGCAGGGAATCGGATGTGCGGAATCAGAGATGGGGAATCAGAGGCCGGGAATCAGAGGTGGTGAATCAGATATGGGGAATCAGATATGGGGAATCAGAGGCGGGGAATCAGAGGCAGGGAATCAGACACGGGGAATCAGAGGCGGGGAATCAGAGATGGGGAATCAGAGGCGGGGAATCAGAGGCAGGGAATCGGATGCCGGGAATCAGAGGCGGGAAATCAGAGCTGGGGAATCAGAGGCGGGGAATCAGAGTTGGGGAATCAGAGGCGGCGAAGCAGATATGGGGAAATAGAGGCGGGGAATCAGATATGGGGAATCAGAGGCGGGGAATCAGATATGGGGAATCAGAGGCTGGGAATCAGAGGGGGGGAAACAGAGGCGGGGAATAAGATATGGGGAATCAGAGGTGGGGAATCAGGGGCGGGGAATCAGTGGCAGGGTATCAGAGGCGGGGAATCAGAGGCGGGGTATTAGAGTTGGGGAATCAGAGGCGGGGAATCAGATATGGGGAAACAGATGTGGGGAATCAGAGGCGGGGAAACAGAGGCAGGGAATCAGATATGGAGAATCAGAGGCGGGGAATCAGAGGTGGGGAATCATAGGCAGGGAATCGGATGTGCGGAATCAGAGATGGGGAATCAGAGGCTGGGAATCAGAGGTGGGAAATCAGAGGTGGTGAATCAGAGATGGGGAATCACAGGCGGGGAATCAGAGGCAGCGAATAGAACGCGGGGAATCAGAGGCAGGGAATCAGAGCTGGGGAATCAGAGGCGGGGAATCAGATATGGGGAAACAGAGGCGGGGAATCAGAGGCGGGGAAACAGAGGCGGGGAATCAGACATGGGGAATCGGATGCGGGGAATCAGAGGCGGGGAATCAGAGCTGGGGAATCAGAGGTGGGGAATCAGAGTTGGGGCATCAGAGGTGGGGAATTAGATATGGGGAAACAGAGGCGGGGAATCAGAGGCGGGGAAACAGAGGCGGGGAATCAGATATGGGGAATCAGAGGTGGGGAATCAGAGGCAGGGAATCAGATGTGCGGAATCAGAGATGGGGAATCAGAGGCAGGGAATCAGAATCAGAAGCGGGGAATCAGAGGCCGGGAAACAGAGGCCGGGAATCAGATGCGGGGAATCAGAGGCGGGGATTCAGAGCTGGGGAATCAGAGGCGGGGAATCAGAGTTGGGGAATCAGAGGCGGGGAATCAGATATGGGGAATCAGAGGCAGGGTATCCGAGGCGGGAAAACAGAGGCGGGGAATCAGATATGGGGAATCAGAGGCGGGGAATCAGAGGCAGGGAATCGGATGCCGGGAATCAGAGGCGGGAAATCAGAGCTGGGGAATCAGAGGCGGGGAATCAGAGTTGGGGAATCAGAGGCGGCGAAGCAGATATGGGGAAATAGAGGCGGGGAATCAGATATGGGGAATCAGAGGCGGGGAATTAGATATGGGGAATCAGAGGCTGGGAACCAGAGGGGGGGAAACAGAGGCGGGGAATAAGATATGGGGAATCAGAGGTGGGGAATCAGGGGCGGGGAATCAGTGGCAGGGAATCAGAGGCGGGGAATCAGAGGCGGGGAATCAAAGGAAGGGAATCAGACACGGGGAATCAGAGGTGGGGAATCAGAGATGGGGAATCAGAGGCGGGGAATCACAGGCAGGGAATCAGACGCGGGGAATCAGAGGCGGGGAATCAGAGCTGGGGAATCAGAGGTGGGGAATCAGAGTCGGGGAATCAGAGGCAGGGAATCGGTTGTGCGGAATCAGAGATGGGGAATCAGAGGCAGTGAATCAGAGATGGGGAATCAGAGGCGGGGAATCAGAGGCAGGAAATAAGACAGGGATTCAGAGGCTGGAAATCAGACGGAGGGAATCAAAGGCGGGGAATCAGAGCTGGTGAATCAGAGGCAGGGAATCAGAGTTGGGGATTCAGAGGCGGGGAATCAGATATGGGGAAACAGAGGTGGGGAATGAGAGGCGGGCAAGCAGAGGCGGGGAATTAGATATGGGGAATCAGAGGTGGGAAATCAGAGGTGGTGAATCAGAGATGGGGAATCACAGGCGGGGAATCAGAGGCAGCGAATAGAACGCGGGGAATCAGAGGCAGGGAATCAGAGCTGGGGAATCAGAGGCGGGGAATCAGATATGGGGAAACAGAGGCGGGGAATCAGAGGCGGGGAAACAGAGGCGGGGAATCAGACATGGGGAATCGGATGCGGGGAATCAGAGGCGGGGAATCAGAGCTGGGGAATCAGAGGTGGGGAATCAGAGTTGGGGCATCAGAGGTGGGGAATTAGATATGGGGAAACAGAGGCGGGGAATCAGAGGCGGGGAAACAGAGGCGGGGAATCAGATATGGGGAATCAGAGGTGGGGAATCAGAGGCAGGGAATCAGATGTGCGGAATCAGAGATGGGGAATCAGAGGCAGGGAATCAGATGCTGGGAATAAGAGGCCGGGAATCAGAGGTGGGGAATCAGAGTCTGGGAATCAGAGATGGGGATTCAGAGGCGGGGAATGAGATATGGAGAATCAGAGGCGGGGAATCAGAGGCGGGGAAACAGAGGTGGGGAATCAGATATGGGGAATAAGAGGTGGCGAATCAAAGGCGGTGTATCAGAGATGGGGAATCAGAGGCGGGGAATCAGAGGCAGGGAATCAGATGCGGGGATTCAGAGGCGGGGAATCAGAGCTGGCGAATCAGAGGCGGGGAATCAGAGGTGGGCAATCAGAGCCGGGGAATCAGATATGGGGAATCAGAGGCGGGGAAACAGAGGCGGGGAATCAGATATGGGGAATCAGAGGTGGGGAATCAGAGGTTGTGAATCAGAGATGGGGAATCAAGGCGGGGAATCAGAGGGAGGGAATCAGACGCGGGGAATCAGAGGCGGGGATTCAGAGCTGGGGAATCAGAGGCGGGGAATCAGAGTTGGGGAATCAGAGGCAGGGAATCAGAGGCGGGGAATCAGAGGCGGGGAAACAGAGGCGGGGAATCAGATATGGGGAATCAGAGGTGGGGAATCAGGGGCAGGGAATCTGTGGCAGGGAATCAGAGGCGGGGAATCTGAGCCGGGGAATCAGAGGCAGGGAATCAGACACGGGGAATCAGAGGCGGGGAATCAGAGATGGTGAATCAGAGGCGGGGAATCAGAGGCAGGGAATCGGACGCCGGGAATCAGAGGCGGGGAATCAGAGCTGGGGAATCAGAGGCGGGGAATCAGAGTTGGGGAATCAGAGGCGGGGAATCAGATATGGGGAAATAGATGCGGGGAATCAGATATGGGGAATCAGAGGTGTGGAATCAGAGGTTGGGAATCAGAGGCAGGGAATCAGAGGCGGGGAATCAGAGGCGGAGAATCAGATATGGGGAATCAGAGGTGGCGAATCAAAGGCGGTGAAACAGAGATGGGGAATCAGGGCAGGGAATCAGAGGCAGGGTATCAGAGCTGGGGAAACAGAGGCGGGGAATCAGATATGGGGAATCAGAGGTGGGGAATCAGGGGCGGGGAATCAGTGGCAGGGAATCAGAGCTGGGGAATCAGAGGTGGGGAATCAGAGCTGGGGAAACAGAGGCGGGGAATCAGATATGGGGAATCAGAGTTGGGGAATCAGGGGCGGGGAATCAGTGGCAGGGAATCAGAGGCCGGGAATAAAAGGCGGGGAATCAGAGCTGGGGAATCAGAGGTGGGGAATCAGAGTTGGGGAATCAGAGGAGGGGAATCAGATATGGGGAAACAGAGGCCGGGAATCAGAGGCAGGGAAACAGAGGCGGGGAATCAGATATGGGGAATCAGAGGTGGGGAATTTGAGGTTGCGAATCAGAGGCGGGGAATCAGAGGCGGGGAATCAGAGGCAGGGAATCGGATGTGCGGAATCAGAGATGGGGAATCAGAGGTGGGGATTCAGAGGTAGTGAATCAGAAAAGGGGAATCAGAGGCTGGGAATCAGAGGAAGGGAATCAGACGCAGGGAATCAGAGGCGGGGAATCATAGCTGGCGAATTAGTGGAGGGGAATCAGAGTTGGGGAATCAGAGGCGGGGAATCAGATATGGGGAAACAGAGGCGGGGAATCAGAGGCGGGGAAACAGAGGCGGGGAATCAGATATGGGGAATCAGAGGTGGGGAATCAGAGGCAGGGAATCAGATGTGCGGAATCAGAGATGGGGAATCAGAGGCAGGGAATCAGAATCTGAAGCAGGGAATCAGAGGCCGGGAATCAGAGGCCGGAATCAGATGCTGGGAATCAGAGGCCTGGAATCAGAGGCGGGGAATCAGAGGCAGGGAATCTGATGCGGGGAATCAGAGGCGGGGAATCAGAGCTGGGGAATCAGAGGCAGGGTATTAGAGTTGGGGAATCAGAGGCGGGGAATCAGATATGGGGAAACAGAGGTGGGGAATCAGAGGCGGGGAAACAGAGGCAGGGAATCAGATATGGGGAATCAGAGGCGGGAATCAGAGGTGGGGAATCATAGGCAGGGAATCGGATGTGCGGAATCTGAGATGGGGAATCAGAGGCCGGGAATGAGAGGTGGTGAATCAGATATGGGGAATCAGAGGCGGGGAATCAGAGGCAGTGAATCAGACGCGGGGAATCAGAGGTGGGCAATCAGAGGCGGGGAATCAGATATGGGGAATCAGAGGCAGGGAATCAGACTCGGGGAATCAGAGTCGGGGATTCAGAGCTGGGGAATCAGAAGCGGGGAATCAGAGTTGGGGAATCAGAGGCGGGGAATCAGATATGGGGAATCAGAGGCAGGGAATCAGAGGCGGGGAATCAGAGGCAGGGAATCAGACGCGGGGAATCTGAGGCGGGGAATCAGAGCTGGGGAATCAGAGGTGGGGAATCAGAGTTGGGGAATCAGAGGCAGGGAATTGGATGTGCGGAATCAGAGATGGGGAATCAGAGGTGGGGAATCAGAGGCGGTGAATCAGAGATGGGGAATCAGAGGCGGGGAATCAGAGGCAGGAAATCAGACACGGGGATTCAGAGGCTGGGAATCAGACGGGGGGAATCAAAGGCGGGGAATCAGAGTTGGGGAATCAGAGGCGGGGAATCAGATATGGGGAAACAGAGGCGGGGAATTAGATATGGGGAATCAGAGGTGGGGAATCAGAGGTGGTGAATCAGAGATGGGGAATCAGAGGCGGGGAATCAGAGGCAGGGAATCGGACGCCGGGAATCAGAGGCGGGGAATCAGAGCTGGGGAATCAGAGGCGGGAAAACAGAGGCGGGGAATTAGATATGGGGAATCAGAGGTGGGGAATCAGAGGTGGTGAATCAGAGATGGGGAATCAGAGGCGGGGAATCAGAGGCAGGGAATCGGACGCCGGGAATCAGAGGCGGGGAATCAGAGGTGGTGAATCTGAGGCAGGGAATCAGAGTTGGGGATTCAGAGGCGGGGAATCAGATATGGGGAAACAGAGGCGGGGAATCAGAGGCGGGAAAACAGAGGCGGGGAATTAGATATGGGGAATCAGAGGTGGGGAATCAGAGGTGGTGAATCAGAGATGGGGAATCAGAGGCGGGGAATCAGAGGCAGGGAATCGGACGCCGGGAATCAGAGGCGGGGAATCAGAGCTGGGGAATCAGAGGCGGGGAATCAGAGTTGGGGAATCAGAGGCGGGGAATCAGATATGGGGAAATAGAAGCGGGGAATCAGATATGGGGAATCAGAGGTGTGGAATCAGAGGTTGGGAATCAGAGGCAGGGAATAAGAGGCGGGGAAACAGAGGCGGGGAATCAGATATGGGGAATCAGAGGTGGCGAATCAAATGCGGTGAAACAGAGATGGGGAATCAGGGCAGGGAATCAGAGGCAGGGAATCAGAGCTGGGGAAACAGAGGCGGGGAATCAGATATGGGGAATCAGAGGTGGGGAATCAGGGGCGGGGAATCAGTGGCAGGGAATCAGAGCTGGGGAATCAGAGGTGGGGAATCAGAGCTGGGGAAACAGAGGCGGGGAATCAGATATGGGGAATCAGAGGCGGGGAATCAGAGGCAGTGAATCAGACGCGGGGAATCAGAGGTGGGCAATCAGAGGCGGGGAATCAGATATGGGGAATCAGCGGTGGGGAATCAGAGGCGGGGAAACAGAGGCGGGGAATCAGATATGGGGAATCAGAGGTGGGGCATCAGAGGTTGTGAATCACAGATGGGGAATTAGAGGCGGGGAATCAGAGGCAGGGAATCAGACTCGGGGAATCAGAGTCGGGGATTCAGATCTGGGGAATCAGAAGCGGGGAATCAGAGTTGGGGAATCAGAGGCGGGGAATCAGATATGGGGAATCAGAGGCAGGGAATCAGAGGCGGGGAATCAGAGGCAGGGAATCAGACGCGGGGAATCTGAGGCAGGGAATCAGAGCTGGAGAATCAGAGGTGGGGAATCAGAGTTGGGGAATCAGAGGCAGGGAATCGGATGTGCGGAATCAGAGATGGGGAATCAGAGGCCGGGAATGAGAGGTGGTGAATCAGATATGGGGAATCAGAGGCGGGGAATCAGAGGCAGTGAATCACAGATGGGGAATTAGAGGCGGGGAATCAGAGGCAGGGAATCAGACTCGGGGAATCAGAGTCGGGGATTCAGAGCTGGGGAATCAGAAGCGGGGAATCAGAGTTGGGGAATCAGAGGCGGTGAATCAGATATGGGGAATCAGAGGCAGGGAATCAGAGGCGGGGAATCAGAGGCAGGGAATCAGACGCGGGGAATCTGAGGCGGGGAATCAGAGCTGGGGAATCAGAGGTGGGGAATCAGAGTTGGGGAATCAGAGGCAGGGAATTGGATGTGCGGAATCAGAGATGGGGAATCAGAGGTGGGGAATCAGAGGCGGTGAATCAGAGATGGGGAATCAGAGGCGGGGAATCAGAGGCAGGAAATCAGACACGGGGATTCAGAGGCTGGGAATCAGACGGGGGGAATCAAAGGCGGGGAATCAGAGCTGGGGAATCTGAGGCAGGGAATCAGAGTTGGGGATTCAGAGGCGGGGAATCAGATATGGGGAAACAGAGGCGGGGAATCAGAGTCGGGAAAACAGAGGCGGGGAATTAGATATGGGGAATCAGAGGTGGGGAATCAGAGGTGGTGAATCAGAGATGGGGAATCAGAGGCAGGGAATCAGAGGCAGGGAATCGGACGCCGGGAATCAGAGGCGGGGAATCAGAGCTGGGGAATCAGAGGCGGGGAATCAGAGTTGGGGAATCAGAGGCGGGGAATCAGATATGGGGAAATAGAAGCGGGGAATCAGATATGGGGAATCAGAGGTGTGGAATCAGAGGTTGGGAATCAGAGGCAGGGAATAAGAGGCGGGGAAACAGAGGCGGGGAATCAGATATGGGGAATCAGAGGTGGCGAATCAAATGCGTTGAAACAGAGGTGGGGAATCAGGGCAGGGAATCAGAGGCAGGGAATCAGAGCTGGGGAAACAGAGGCGGAGAATCAGATATGGGGAATCAGAGGTGGGGAATCAGGGGCGGGGAATCAGTGGCAGGGAATCAGAGCTGGGGAATCAGAGGTGGGGAATCAGAGCTGGGGAAACATAGGCGGGGAATCAGATATGGGGAATCAGAGGTGGGGAATCCGGGGCGGGGAATCAGTGGCAGGGAATCAGAGGCCGGGAATAAAAGGCGGGGAATCAGAGCTGGGGAATCAGAGGCGGGGAATCAGCGTTGGGGAATCAGAGTCTGGGAATCAGAGATGGGGATTCAGAGGCGGGGAATGAGATATGGAGAATCAGAGGCGGGGAATCAGAGTTGGGGAATCAGAGGCGGGGAATCAGATATGGGGAATCAGAGGCAGGGAATCAGAGGCGGGAAAACAGAGGCGGGGAATCAGATATGGGGAATCAGAGGCGGGGAATCAGAGGCAGGGAATCAGACACGGGGAATCAGAGGCGGGGAATCAGAGATGGGGAATCAGAGGCGGGGAATCAGAGGCAGGGAATCGGATGCCGGGAATCAGAGGCGGGAAATCAGAGCTGGGGAATCAGAGGCGGGGAATCAGGGGCAGGGAATCAGTGGCAGGGAATCAGAGGCGGGGAATCATAGCTGGCGAATTAGAGGAAGGGAATCAGAGTTGGGGAAACAGAGGCGGGGAATCAGATATGGGGAATCAGAGGTGGGGAATCAGGGGCAGGGAATCAGTGGCAGGGAATCAGACGCGGGGAATCAGAGACGGGGAATCAGAGGCAGGGAATCAGACACGGGGAATCAGAGGCGGGGAATCAGAGATGGGGAATCAGAGGCGGGGAATCAGAGGCAGGGAATCAGAGGCCGGGAATCAGATGCTGGGAATAAGAGGCCGGGAATCATAGGTGGGGAAACAGAGGCGGGGAATCAGATATGGGGAATCAGAGGTGGGGAATCAGAGGCGGGGAATCAGTGGCAGGGAATCAGAGGCCGGGAATAAAAGGCAGGGAATCAAAGCTGGGGAATCAGAGGCGGGGAATAAGAGTTGGGGAATCAGAGGAGGGGAATCAGATATGGGGAAACAGAGGCCGGGAATCAGAGGCAGGGAAACAGAGGCGGGGAATCAGATATGGGAAATCAGAGGTGGGGAATTAGAGGTGGGGATTCAGAGTTGGCGACTCAGAGAAGGGGAATCAGAGGCTGGGAATCAGAGGCAGGGAATCAGACGCAGGGAATCAGAGGCGGGGAATCATAGCTGGCGAATTAGATGAGGGGAATCAGAGTTGGGGAATCAGAGGCGGGGAATCAGATATGGGGAAACAGAGGCGGGGAATCAGAGGCGGGGAAACAGAGGCGGGGAATCAGATATGGGGAATCTGAGGTGGGGAATCAGAGGCAGGGAATCAGATGTGCGGAATCAGAGATGGGGAATCAGAGGCAGGGAATCAGAATCAGAAGCAGGGAATCAGAGGCCGGGAATCAGAGGCCGGAATCAGATGCTGGGAATCAGAGGCCTGGAATCAGAGGCGGGGAATCAGAGGCAGGGAATCAGATGCGGGGAATCAGAGGCGGGGAATCAGAGCTGGGGAATCAGAGGCAGGGTATTAGAGTTGGGGAATCAGAGGCGGGGAATCAGATATGGGGAAACAGAGGTGGGGAATCAGAGGCGGGGAAACAGAGACAGGGAATCAGATATGGGGAATCAGAGGCGGGGAATCAGAGGTGGGGAATCATAGGCAGGGAATCGGATGTGCGGAATCAGAGATGGGGAATCAGAGGCCGGGAATCAGAGGTGGTGAATCAGATATGGGGAATCAGATATGGGGAATCAGAGGCGGGGAATCAGAGGCAGGGAATCAGACACGGGGAATCAGAGGCGGGGAATCAGAGATGGGGAATCAGAGGCGGGGAATCAGAGGCAGGGAATCGGATGCCGGGAATCAGAGGCGGGAAATCAGAGCTGGGGAATCAGAGGCGGGGAATCAGAGTTGGGGAATCAGAGGCGGCGAAGCAGATATGGGGAAATAGAGGCGGGGAATCAGATATGGGGAATCAGAGGCGGGGAATCAGATATGGGGAATCAGAGGCTGGGAATCAGAGGGGGGGAAACAGAGGCGGGGAATAAGATATGGGGAATCAGAGGTGGGGAATCAGGGGCGGGGAATCAGTGGCAGGGAATCAGAGGCGGGGAATCAGAGGCGGGGTATTAGAGTTGGGGAATCAGAGGCGGGGAATCAGATATGGGGAAACAGATGTGGCGAATCAGAGGCGGGGAAACAGAGGCAGGGAATCAGATATGGAGAATCAGAGGCGGGGAATCAGAGGTGGGGAATCATAGGCAGGGAATCGGATGTGCGGAATCAGAGATGGGGAATCAGAGGCTGGGAATCAGAGGTGGGAAATCAGAGGTGGTGAATCAGAGATGGGGAATCACAGGCGGGGAATCAGAGGCAGCGAATAGAACGCGGGGAATCAGAGGCAGGGAATCAGAGCTGGGGAATCAGAGGCGGGGAATCAGATATGGGGAAACAGAGGCGGGGAATCAGAGGCGGGGAAACAGAGGCGGGGAATCAGACATGGGGAATCGGATGCGGGGAATCAGAGGCGGGGAATCAGAGCTGGGGAATCAGAGGTGGGGAATCAGAGTTGGGGCATCAGAGGTGGGGAATTAGATATGGGGAAACAGAGGCGGGGAATCAGAGGCGGGGAAACAGAGGCGGGGAATCAGATATGGGGAATCAGAGGTGGGGAATCAGAGGCAGGGAATCAGATGTGCGGAATCAGAGATGGGGAATCAGAGGCAGGGAATCAGAATCAGAAGCGGGGAATCAGAGGCCGGGAAACAGAGGCCGGGAATCAGACGCGGGGAATCAGAGGCGGGGATTCAGAGCTGGGGAATCAGAGGCGGGGAATCAGAGTTGGGGAATCAGAGGCGGGGAATCAGATATGGGGAATCAGAGGCAGGGTATCCGAGGCGGGAAAACAGAGGCGGGGAATCAGATATGGGGAATCAGAGGCGGGGAATCAGAGGCAGGGAATCGGATGCCGGGAATCAGAGGCGGGAAATCAGAGCTGGGGAATCAGAGGCGGGGAATCAGAGTTGGGGAATCAGAGGCGGCGAAGCAGATATGGGGAAATAGAGGCGGGGAATCAGATATGGGGAATCAGAGGCGGGGAATTAGATATGGGGAATCAGAGGCTGGGAACCAGAGGGGGGGAAACAGAGGCGGGGAATAAGATATGGGGAATCAGAGGTGAAGAATCAGGGGCGGGGAATCAGTGGCAGGGAATCAGAGGCGGGGAATCAGAGGCGGGGAATCAAAGGAAGGGAATCAGACACGGGGAATCAGAGGTGGGGAATCAGAGATGGGGAATCAGAGGCGGGGAATCACAGGCAGGGAATCAGACGCGGGGAATCAGAGGCGGGGAATCAGAGCTGGGGAATCAGAGGTGGGGAATCAGAGTCGGGGAATCAGAGGCAGGGAATCGGTTGTGCGGAATCAGAGATGGGGAATCAGAGGCAGTGAATCAGAGATGGGGAATCAGAGGCGGGGAATCAGAGGCAGGAAATAAGACAGGGATTCAGAGGCTGGAAATCAGACGGAGGGAATCAAAGGCGGGGAATCAGAGCTGGTGAATCAGAGGCAGGGAATCAGAGTTGGGGATTCAGAGGCGGGGAATCAGATATGGGGAAACAGAGGTGGGGAATGAGAGGCGGGCAAGCAGAGGCGGGGAATTAGATATGGGGAATCAGAGGTGGGAAATCAGAGGTGGTGAATCAGAGATGGGGAATCACAGGCGGGGAATCAGAGGCAGCGAATAGAACGCGGGGAATCAGAGGCAGGGAATCAGAGCTGGGGAATCAGAGGCGGGGAATCAGATATGGGGAAACATAGGCGGGGAATCAGAGGCGGGGAAACAGAGGCGGGGAATCAGACATGGGGAATCGGATGCGGGGAATCAGAGGCGGGGAATCAGAGCTGGGGAATCAGAGGTGGGGAATCAGAGTTGGGGCATCAGAGGTGGGGAATTAGATATGGGGAAACAGAGGCGGGGAATCAGAGGCGGGGAAACAGAGGCGGGGAATCAGATATGGGGAATCAGAGGTGGGGAATCAGAGGCAGGGAATCAGATGTGCGGAATCAGAGATGGGGAATCAGAGGCAGGGAATCAGATGCTGGGAATAAGAGGCCGGGAATCAGAGGTGGGGAATCAGAGTCTGGGAATCAGAGATGGGGATTCAGAGGCGGGGAATGAGATATGGAGAATCAGAGGCGGGGAATCAGAGGCGGGGAAACAGAGGTGGGGAATCAGATATGGGGAATAAGAGGTGGCGAATCAAAGGCGGTGAATCAGAGATGGGGAATCAGAGGCGGGGAATCAGAGGCAGGGAATCAGATGCGGGGATTCAGAGGCGGGGAATCAGAGCTGGCGAATCAGAGGCGGGGAATCAGAGGTGGGCAATCAGAGCCGGGGAATCAGATATGGGGAATCAGAGGCGGGGAAACAGAGGCGGGGAATCAGATATGGGGAATCAGAGGTGGGGAATCAGAGGTTGTGAATCAGAGATGGGGAATCAAGGCGGGGAATCAGAGTGAGGGAATCAGACGCGGGGAATCAGAGGCGGGGATTCAGAGCTGGGGAATCAGAGGTGGGGAATCAGAGTTGGGGAATCAGAGGCAGGGAATCAGAGGCGGGGAATCAGAGGCGGGGAAACAGAGGCGGGGAATCAGATATGGGGAATCAGAGGTGGGGAATCAGGGGCAGGGAATCAGTGGCAGGGAATCAGAGGCGGGGAATCTGAGCCGGGGAATCAGAGGCAGGGAATCAGACACGGGGAATCAGAGGCGGGGAATCAGAGATGGTGAATCAGAGGCGGGGAATCAGAGGCAGGGAATCGGACGCCTGGAATCAGAGGCGGGGAATCAGAGCTGGGGAATCAGAGGCGGGGAATCAGAGTTGGGGAATCAGAGGCGGGGAATCAGATATGGGGAAATAGATGCGGGGAATCAGATATGGGGAATCAGAGGTGTGGAATCAGAGGTTGGGAATCAGAGGCAGGGAATCAGAGGCGGGGAATCAGAGGCGGAGAATCAGATATGGGGAATCAGAGGTGGCGAATCAAAGGCGGTGAAACAGAGATGGGGAATCAGGGCAGGGAATCAGAGGCAGGGTATCAGAGCTGGGGAAACAGAGGCGGGGAATCAGATATGGGGAATCAGAGGTGGGGAATCAGGGGCGGGGAATCAGTGGCAGGGAATCAGAGCTGGGGAATCAGAAGTGGGGAATCAGAGCTGGGGAAACAGAGGCGGGGAATCAGATATGGGGAATCAGAGGTGGGGAATCAGGGGCGGGGAATCAGTGGCAGGGAATCAGAGGCCGGGAATAAAAGGCGGGGAATCAGAGCTGGGGAATCAGAGGTGGGGAATCAGAGTTGGGGAATCAGAGGAGGGGAATCAGATATGGGGAAACAGAGGCCGGGAATCAGAGGCAGGGAAACAGAGGCGGGGAATCAGATATGGGGAATCAGAGGTGGGGAATTTGAGGTTGCGAATCAGAGGCGGGGAATCAGAGGCGGGGAATCAGAGGCAGGGAATCGGATGTGCGGAATCAGAGATGGGGAATCAGAGGTGGGGATTCAGAGGTAGTGAATCAGAAAAGGGGAATCAGAGGCTGGGAATCAGAGGAAGGGAATCAGACGCAGGGAATCAGTGGCGGGGAATCATAGCTGGCGAATTAGTGGAGTGGAATCAGAGTTGGGGAATCAGAGGCGGGGAATCAGATATGGGGAAACAGAGGCGGGGAATCAGAGGCGGGGAAACAGAGGCGGGGAATCAGATATGGGGAATCAGAGGTGGGGAATCAGAGGCAGGGAATCAGATGTGCGGAATCAGAGATGGGGAATCAGAGGCAGGGAATCAGAATCTGAAGCAGGGAATCAGAGGCCGGGAATCAGAGGCCGGAATCAGATGCTGGGAATCAGAGGCCTGGAATCAGAGGCGGGGAATCAGAGGCAGGGAATCTGATGCGGGGAATCAGAGGCGGGGAATCAGAGCTGGGGAATCAGAGGCAGGGTATTAGAGTTGGGGAATCAGAGGCGGGGAATCAGATATGGGGAAACAGAGGTGGGGAATCAGAGGCGGGGAAACAGAGGCAGGGAATCAGATATGGGGAATCAGAGGCGGGAATCAGAGGTGGGGAATCATAGGCAGGGAATCGGATGTGCGGAATCAGAGATGGGGAATCAGAGGCCGGGAATGAGAGGTGGTGAATCAGATATGGGGAATCAGAGGCGGGGAATCAGAGGCAGTGAATCAGACGCGGGGAATCAGAGGTGGGCAATCAGAGGCGGGGAATCAGATATGGGGAATCAGAGGCAGGGAATCAGACTCGGGGAATCAGAGTCGGGGATTCAGAGCTGGGGAATCAGAAGCGGGGAATCAGAGTTGGGGAATCAGAGGCGGGGAATCAGATATGGGGAATCAGAGGCAGGGAATCAGAGGCGGGGAATCAGAGGCAGGGAATCAGACGCGGGGAATCTGAGGCGGGGAATCAGAGCTGGGGAATCAGAGGTTGGGAATCAGAGTTGGGGAATCAGAGGCAGGGAATTGGATGTGCGGATTCAGAGATGGGGAATCAGAGGTGGGGAATCAGAGGCGGTGAATCAGAGATGGGGAATCAGAGGCGGGGAATCAGAGGCAGGAAATCAGACACGGGGATTCAGAGGCTGGGAATCAGACGGGGGGAATCAAAGGCGGGGAATCAGAGTTGGGGAATCAGAGGCGGGGAATCAGATATGGGGAAACAGAGGCGGGGAATTAGATATGGGGAATCAGAGGTGGGGAATCAGAGGTGGTGAATCAGAGATGGGGAATCAGAGGCGGGGAATCAGAGGCAGGGAATCGGACGCCGGGAATCAGAGGCGGGGAATCAGAGCTGGGGAATCAGAGGCGGGAAAACAGAGGCGGGGAATTAGATATGGGGAATCAGAGGTGGGGAATCAGAGGTGGTGAATCAGAGATGGGGAATCAGAGGCGGGGAATCAGAGGCAGGGAATCGGACGCCGGGAATCAGAGGCGGGGAATCAGAGGTGGTGAATCTGAGGCAGGGAATCAGAGTTGGGGATTCAGAGGCGGGGAATCAGATATGGGGAAACAGAGGCGGGGAATCAGAGGCGGGAAAACAGAGGCGGGGAATTAGATATGGGGAATCAGAGGTGGGGAATCAGAGGTGGTGAATCAGAGATGGGGAATCAGAGGCGGGGAATCAGAGGCAGGGAATCGGACGCCGGGAATCAGAGGCGGGGAATCAGAGCTGGGGAATCAGAGGCGGGGAATCAGAGTTGGGGAATCAGAGGCGGGGAATCAGATATGGGGAAATAGAAGCGGGGAATCAGATATGGGGAATCAGAGGTGTGGAATCAGAGGTTGGGAATCAGAGGCAGGGAATAAGAGGCGGGGAAACAGAGGCGGGGAATCAGATATGGGGAATCAGAGGTGGCGAATCAAATGCGGTGAAACAGAGATGGGGAATCAGGGCAGGGAATCAGAGGCAGGGAATCAGAGCTGGGGAAACAGAGGCGGGGAATCAGATATGGGGAATCAGAGGTGGGGAATCAGGGGCGGGGAATCAGTGGCAGGGAATCAGAGCTGGGGAATCAGAGGTGGGGAATCAGAGCTGGGGAAACAGAGGCGGGGAATCAGATATGGGGAATCAGAGGCGGGGTATCAGAGGCAGTGAATCAGACGCGGGGAATCAGAGGTGGGCAATCAGAGGCGGGGAATCAGATATGGGGAATCAGCGGCGGGGAATCAGAGGCGGGGAAACAGAGGCGGGGAATCAGATATGGGGAATCAGAGGTGGGGCATCAGAGGTTGTGAATCACAGATGGGGAATTAGAGGCGGGGAATCAGAGGCAGGGAATCAGACTCGGGGAATCAGAGTCGGGGATTCAGATCTGGGGAATCAGAAGCGGGGAATCAGAGTTGGGGAATCAGAGGCGGGGAATCAGATATGGGGAATCAGAGGCAGGGAATCAGAGGCGGGGAATCAGAGGCAGGGAATCAGACGCGGGGAATCTGAGGCAGGGAATCAGAGCTGGGGAATCAGAGGTGGGGAATCAGAGTTGGGGAATCAGAGGCAGGGAATTGGATGTGCGGAATCAGAGATGGGGAATCAGAGGTGGGGAATCAGAGGCGGTGAATCAGAGATGGGGAATCAGAGGCGGGGAATCAGAGGCAGGAAATCAGACACGGGGATTCAGAGGCTGGGAATCAGACGGGGGGAATCAAAGGCGGGGAATCAGAGCTGGGGAATCTGAGGCAGGGAATCAGAGTTGGGGATTCAGAGGCGGGGAATCAGATATGGGGAAACAGAGGCGGGGAATCAGAGGCGGGAAAACAGAGGCGGGGAATTAGATATGGGGAATCAGAGGTGGGGAATCAAAGGTGGTGAATCAGAGATGGGGAATCAGAGGCGGGGAATCAGAGGCAGGGAATCGGACGCCGGGAATCAGAGGCGGGGAATCAGAGCTGGGGAATCAGAGGCGGGGAATCAGAGTTGGGGAATCAGAGGCGGGGAATCAGATATGGGGAAATAGAAGCGGGGAATCAGATATGGGGAATCAGAGGTGTGGAATCAGAGGTTGGGAATCAGAGGCAGGGAATAAGAGGCGGGGAAACAGAGGCGGGGAATCAGATATGGGGAATCAGAGGTGGCGAATCAAATGCGGTGAAACAGAGATGGGGAATCAGGGCAGAGAATCAGAGGCAGGGAATCAGAGCTGGGGAAACAGAGGCGGGGAATCAGATATGGGGAATCAGAGGTGGGGAATCAGGGGCGGGGAATCAGTGGCAGGGAATCAGAGCTGGGGAATCAGAGGTGGGGAATCAGAGCTGGGGAAACAGAGGCGGGGAATCAGATATGGGGAATCAGAGGTGGGGAATCCGGGGCGGGGAATCAGTGGCAGGGAATCAGAGGCCGGGAATAAAAGGTGGGGAATCAGAGCTGGGGAATCAGAGGCGGGGAATCAGAGTTGGGGAATCAGAGGAGGGGAATCAGATATGGGGAAACAGAGGCCGGAATCAGAGGCAGGGAAACAGAGGCGGGGAATCAGATATGGGGAATCAGATGCTGGGAATAAGAGGCCGGGAATCAGAGGTGGGGAATCAGAGTCTGGGAATCAGAGATGGGGATTCAGAGGCGGGGAATGAGATATGGAGAAGCAGAGGCGGGGAAACAGAGGTGGGGAATCAGATATGGGGAATCAGAGGTGGCGAATCAAAGGCGGTGAATCAGAGATGGGGAATCAGAGGCGGGGAATCAGAGGAAGGGAATCAGATGCGGGGATTCAGAGGCGGGGAATCAGAGCTGGCGAATCAGAGGCGGGGAATCAGAGGTGGGCAATCAGAGCCGGGGAATCAGATATGGGGAATCAGAGGCAGGGAATCAGAGGCGGGGAAACAGAGGCGGGGAATCAGATATGGGGAATCAGAGGTGGGGAATCAGAGGTTGTGAATCAGAGATGGGGAATCAAGGCGGGGAATCAGAGGGAGGGAATCAGACGCGGGGAATCAGAAGCGGGGATTCAGAGCTGGGGAATCAGAGGCGGGGAATCAGAGTTGGGGAATCAGAGGCAGAAAATCAGATATGGGGAATCAGAGGCGGGGAATCAGAGGCGGGGAAACAGAGGCGGGGAATCAGATATGGGGAATCAGAGGTGGGGAATCAGGGGCAGGGAATCAGTGGCAGGGAATCAGAGGCGGGGAATCTGAGGCGGGGAATCAGAGGCTGGGAATCAGACACGGGGAATCAGAGGCGGGGAATCAGAGATGGGGAATCAGAGGCGGGGAATCAGAGGCATGGAATCGGATGCCGGGAATCAGAGGCGGGGAATCAGAGCTGGGGAATCAGAGGCGGGGAATCAGAGTTGGGGAATCAGAGGCGGGGCATCAGATATGGGGAAATAGAGGCGGGGAATCAGATATGGGGAATCAGATGTGTGGAATAGGAGGTTGGGAATCAGAGGCAGGGAATTAGAGGCGGGGAAACAGAGGCGGGGAATCAGATATGGGGAATCAGAGGTGGCGAATCAAAGGCGGTGAAACAGAGATGGGGAATCAGAGGCGGGGAATCAGAGGCAGGGAATCAGAGCTGGGGAAACAGAGGCGGGGAATCAGATATGGGGAATCAGAGGTGGGGAATCAGGGGCAGGGAATCAGTGGCAGGGAATCAGAGGCCGGGAATAAAAGGCGGGGAATCAGAGCTGGGGAATCAGAGGCGGGGAATCAGAGTTGGGGAATCAGAGGAGGGGAATCAGATATGGGGAAACAGAGGCCGGGAATCAGAGGCAGGGAAACAGAGGCGGGGAATCAGATATGGGGAATCAGAGGTGGGGTATTAGAGGTTGCGAATCAGAGGCGGGGAATCAGAGGCGGGGAATCAGAGGCAGGGAATCGGATGTGCGGAATCAGAGATGGGGAATCAGAGGTGGGGATTCAGAGGTGGTGAATCAGAGAAGGGGAATCAGAGGCTGGGAATCAGAGGCAGGGAATCAGACGCAGGGAATCAGAGGCGGGGAATCATAGCTGGCGAATTAGAGGAGGGGAATCAGAGTTGGGGAATCAGAGTCGGGGAATCAGATATGGTGAAACAGAGGCGGGGAATCAGAGGCGGGGAAACAGAGGCGGGTAATCAGATATGGGGAATCAGAGGTGGGGAATCAGAAGCGGGGAATCAGAGGAGGGCAATCAGAGGCGGGGAATCAGATATGGGGAATCAGAGGCGGGGAATCAGAGGCGGGGAAACAGAGGCGGGGAATCAGATATGGGGAATCAGAGGTGGGGCATCAGAGGTTGTGAATCACAGATGGGGAATTAGAGGCGGGGAATCAGAGGCAGGGAATCAGACGCGGGGAATCAGAGGCGGGGATTCAGAGCTGGGGAATCAGAAGCGGGGAATCAGAGTTGGGGAATCAGAGGCGGGGAATCAGATATTGGGAATCAGAGGCAGGGAATCAGAGGCGGGGAATCAGAGGCAGGGAATCAGACGCGGGGAATCTGAGGCGGGGAATCAGAGCTGGGGTATCAGAGGTGGGGAATCAGAGTTGGGGAATCAGAGGCAGGGAATTGGATGTGCGGAATCAGAGATGGGGAATCAGAGGTGGGGAATCAGAGGCGGTGAATCAGAGATGGGGAATCAGAGGCGGGGAATCAGAGCTGGGGAATCAGAGGCGGGGAATCAGAGTTGGGGAATCAGAGGAGGGGAATCAGATATGGGGAAACAGAGGCCGGGAATCAGAGGCAGGGAAACAGAGGCGGGGAATCAGATATGGGGAATCAGAGGTGGGGAATTAGAGGTTGCGAATCAGAGGCGGGGAATCAGAGGCGGGGAATCAGAGGCAGGGAATCGGATGTGCTGAATCAGAGATGGGGAATCAGAGGTGGGGATTCAGAGGTGGTGAATCAGAGAAGGGGATTCAGAGGCTGGGAATCAGAGGCAGGGAATCAGACGCAGGGAATCAGAGGCGGGGAATCATAGCTGGCGAATTAGAGGAGGGGAATCAGAGTTGGGGAATCAGAGTCGGGGAATCAGATATGGTGAAACAGAGGCGGGGAATCAGAGGCGGGGAAACAGAGGCGGGTAATCAGATATGGGGAATCAGAGGTGGGGAATCAGACGCGGGGAATCAGAGGAGGGCAATCAGAGGCGGGGAATCAGATATGGGGAATCAGAGGCGGGGAATCAGAGGCGGGGAAACAGAGGCGCGGAATCAGATATGGGGAATCAGAGGTGGGGCATCAGAGGTTGTGAATCACAGATGGGGAATTAGAGGCGGGGAATCAGAGGCAGGGAATCAGACGCGGGGAATCAGAGGCGGGGATTCAGAGCTGGGGAATCAGAAGCGGGGAATCAGAGTTGGGGAATCAGAGGCGGGGAATCAGATATTGGGAATCAGAGGCAGGGAATCAGAGGCGGGGAATCAGAGGCAGGGAATCAGACGCGGAGAATCTGAGGCGGGGAATCAGAGCTGGGGTATCAGAGGTGGGGAATCAGAGTTGGGGAATCAGAGGAAGGGAATTGGATGTGCGGAATCAGAGATGGGGAATCAGAGGTGGGGAATCAGAGGCGGTGAATCAGAGATGGGGAATCAGAGGCGGGGAATCAGAGGCAGGAAATCAGACACGGGGATTCAGAGGCTGGGAATCAGACGGGGGGAATCAAAGGCGGGGAATCAGAGCTGGGGAATCTGAGGCAGGGAATCAGAGTTGGGGATTCAGAGGCGGGGAATCAGATATGGGGAAACAGAGGCGGGGAATCAGAGGCGGGAAAACAGAGGCGGGGAATTAGATATGGGGAATCAGAGGTGGGGAATCAGAGGTGGTGAATCAGTGATGGGGAATCACAGGCGGGGAATCAGAGGCAGGGAATAGAACGCGGGGAATCAGAGGCAGGGAATCAGAGCTGGGGAATCAGAGGCGGGGAATCATAGTTGGGAATCAGAGGCGGGAAATCAGAGGCGGCGAATCTGAGGCGTGGAATCAGAGGTGGGGAAAGAGATGTGGGGAAACGTAGGCCAGGAAAGTTGCGCGGAAAGGGAGGCGGTGAATCAGAGGCGGGGAATCAGAGGCGGGGAATCAGAGGCGGGGAATCAGAGGCGTGGAATCAGAGGTGGGGAAAGAGATGTGGGGAAACAGGCGGGTAAACAGAAGCGGGTAAACATAGCTGCATAAATAGAGGCAGCGAAAGAGATGGGCGAAACATAGTGGTTGGAACTTGTGTGTTGAAAATTAGGTACACAGAACAGATCAAACAGAGTTGTTGAAATTGAGGGAGGGAAAGAGAGGCACAGAAAGAGTGGAGGGGAAAGAGTGCAGGCAAAATAGAGGCGTAGAGACAGAGGTGGGGAATCAGAGGCGGGGAATCAGAGGCGGGGAATCAGAGGCAGGGAATCAGATGAAGGGAATCTGATGCAGGGAATCTGAGGCAGGGAATCTGAGGCAGGAAATCGGAGGCAGGGAATCTGAGGCACGGAATCAGTAAAAAGTTATCAGAGGCAGGGTATCAGAGGCGGAGAATCAGAGGTGGGGAATCAGAAGTGGGGAATCAGAGGTGGGGAATCAGAGGCGTGGAATCAGAGGCGGGGAATCAGAGGTGGGGAATCAGAAGTGGGGAATCAGAGGTGGGGAATCAGAGGCGGGGAATCAGAGGCGTGGAATCAGAGGCGGGCAATCAGAAGTGGGGAATCAGAGGCGGGGAATCAGAGGCGGGGATCAGGGGCGGTGAATCAGAGGCGGGGAATCAGAGGCGGGGAATCAGAGGC
The DNA here is from genome assembly GCF_036971445.1 of Narcine bancroftii. NCBI lineage: Eukaryota > Metazoa > Chordata > Chondrichthyes > Torpediniformes > Narcinidae > Narcine > Narcine bancroftii. The sequence continues at coordinate 4,601,829 of NW_027211883.1, forward strand.
GGGGAATCAGAAGTGGGGAATCAGAGGTGGGGAATCAGAGGCAGGGAATCAGAGGCGGGCAATCAGATGCAGGGAATCAGAGGCAGGGAATCAGACGCAGGGAATCAAATGAAGGGAATCTGATGCAGGGAATCTGAGGCAGGGAATCTGAGGCAGGGAATCTGTGGTGCGGAATCAGAGGCGGGAAAACAGGCGTGTAAACAGAGGCGGGTAAACATAGGCGGGGAATCAGAGGCGTGGAATCAGAGGCGGGAAATCAGAGGCGGGGAAAGATATGTGGGGAAAAGTAGGCCAGGAAAGTTGAGCGGAAAGGGAGGCAGTGAATCAGAGGTGGGGAATCAGAGGCGGGGAATCAGAGGCGGGGAATCAGAGGCAGGGAATCAGAGGCGGGGAATCAGAAGTGGGTAATCAGAGGTGGGGAATCAGAGGCGGGGAATCAGAGGCGGAGAATCAGAGGCGGGGAATCTGAGGCAGGGAATCTGAGGTGGGGAAACAGAGGCGGGGAAACAGGTGGGTAAACAGAGGTGGGTAAACATAGGCGGGGAATCAGAGGCGCGGAATCAGAGGCGGGGAATCAGAAGCAGGGAATCAGAGGCGGGGAATCAGAGGCGGGGAATCAGATGCGGGGAATCAGAAGTGGGGAATCAGAGGCGGGGTATCAGAGGAGGGGAATGAGAGGCGGGGAATGAGAGGCGGGGAATCAGAGGCGGGGAATCAGAGGCGTGGAATCAGAGGCGGGGAATCAGAGGCAGGGAATCAGAAGTGGGGAATCAGAGGTGGGGAATCAGAGGCGGGGAATCAGAATCAGCGAATCAGAGGCGGGGCAATCAGAGGTGGGGAATCAGAGGCGGGGAATCTGAGGCGGGGAAACAGAGGCGGTGAATCAGAGGCGGGGAATCAGACGCGGGGAATCAGAGGCGGGGAATCAGAAGTGGGGAATCAGAGGTGGGGAATCAGAGGCGGGGAATCAGAGGTAGGGAATCTGAGGCAGGGAATCTGTGTTGGGGAACCAGAGGCGGGAAAACAGGCGGGTAAACAGAGGCGGGTAAACATAGGTGGGGAATCAGAGGCGGGGAATCAGAGTCGGGGAATCAGAGGCGGAGAATCAGAGCCGGGAAATCAGAGGCGGGGAATCTGAGGCGGGGAATCAGATGCAGGGAATCAGATGCGGGGCATCAGAGGCGCGGTATCAGAGGCGGGGAATTAGAGGCGGGGAATCAGAGGCGGGGAATCAGAGGCATGGAATCAGAGGCGGGGAATCAGAGGCGGGGAATCAGAAGTGGGGAATCAGAGGTAGGGAATCAGAGGCGGGGAATCAGAGGCGGGGAATCAGAGGCAGGGAATCAGAGGCGGGGAATCAGACGCGGGAAATCAGAGGCGGGGAATCAGAAGTGGGGAATCAGAGGTGGGGAATCAGAGGCGGGGAATCAGGTATGTTTACCACTATGTTTACCCGCCTGTTTCCCCGCCTCTGATTCCCCACCTCAGATTCCCTACCTCAGATTCCCTGCCTCTGATTCCCTGCTCTGATTCCCTGCCTCTGATTCCCTGCCTCTGATTCCCTGCCTCTGATTTCCTGCATCTGATTGTCCGCTTCTGATTCTCCGCCTCAGATTCCCCACCTCTGATTCCCCGCCTCTGATTCCCCGCCTCTGATTCCCCGCCTCTGATTCCCCACATCTGATTCCCTGCCTCTGATAACCTGCCTCTGATTCCCTGCCTCTGATTCCCGGCCTCTGAGTCCCCACCTCTGATTCCCCGTGTCCGATTCCGCACCCATGTTTCACCACCTCTGTTGCTCTGCTTCTGATTCACCAGCTCTGATTCCGCACCTCTGATTCCACGCCTCTCTTTCTGTGTCTCTGAATCCCCGCCTCTGATTCCACGCCTCTGATTACACGCCCCTGATACCCTGCCTCTCTTTCCCTGCCTCTATTTCCGTGCCTCTTTCTCTGCATCTCGTTTCCCACATCTCATTTCCCCCTTCTGATAACCCGCATCAGATTCCCTGCCACAGATTCCCTGCCTCAGATACCCTGCCTCAGATTCCCTGCATCAGATTCCCTTCATCTGATTCCCTGCCTCTGATTCCCCGTGGCTGATTCCCTGCATCTGATTCCCCGCCTCTGTTTACCCGCCTGTTTCCCCGCCTCTGATTCACCACCTCATATTCGCCACCTCAGGTTCCCTGCCTCTGATTCCCTGCCTCTGATTCCCTGCATCTGATTGCCCGCCTCTGATACCCTGCCTCTTATTCCCCGCCTCTGATTCCCCGCCTCTGATTCCCCACCTCTGATTTCCCACCTCTGATTCCCCACTTCTGATTCCCCGCCTCTGATTCCCCGTCTCTGATTCCACGCCTCTGATTCCCCGCCTCTGATTCCGCGCATCTGATTCCCCACCTCTGATACCCCACCTATGTTTACGCGCCTCTGTTTACCCGCCTGTTTTCCCGCCTCTGATTGCCCACCTCAGATTCCCTGCCTCAGATTCCCTGCCTCTGATTCCCTGCCTCTGATTCCCTGCATCTGATTGCCCGCCACTGATTACCTGCCTCTGATTCCCCGCCTCTGATTCCCCACCTCTGATTCCCCACTTCTGATTCCCCGCCTCTGATTTCCCGCGTCTGATTCCCCGCCTCTGATTCACCGCCTCTGATTCCCCGCCTCTGATTCCCCGCCTCTGATTCCCCACCTCTGATTGCCCCGCATCTGATTCGCTGATTCTGATTCCCCGCCTCTGATTCCCCACCTCTGATTCCCCACTTCTGATTCCCCGCCTCTGATTCCCCGCCTCTGATTCCACGCCTCTGATTCCCCACCTCTAAATCCCCGCCTCTGATTCCCCGCCTCTGATTCCCCTCCTCTGATACCCCGCCTCTGATTCCCCACCTCTGATTCCCCGCATCTGAATCCCCGCCTCTGATTCCCCGCCTCTGATTCCCTGCCTCTGATTCCCCGCCTCTGATTCCGCGCCTCTGATTCCCCGCCTATGTTTACCCGCCTCTGTTTACCCACCTGTTTCCCCGCCTCTGATTCCCCACCTCACATTCCCTGCCTCAGATTCCCTGCCTCTGATTCCCTGCCTCTGATTCCCTGCCTCTGATTCCCTGCATCTGATTGCCCGCCTCTGATTCTCCGCCTCTGATTCCCCGCCTCTGATTCCCCACCTCTGATTCCCCACTTCTGATTCCCTGCCTCTGATTCCCCGCCTCTGATTCCCCGCCTCTGATTCCCTACCTCTGATTCCCCACTTCTGATTCCCCGCCTCTGATTCCCCGCCTCTGATTCCCCGCCTCTGATTCCCCGCCTCTGATTCCCCGCCTCTGATTCCCCGCCTATGTTTACCCACCTCTGTTTACCCGCCTGTTTCCCCGCCTCTGATTCCCCACCTCAGATTCCCTACCTCAGATTCCCTGCCTCTGATTCCCTGCTCTGATTCCCTGCCTCTGATTCCCTGCATCTGATTGCCCATCTCTGATTCTCCGCCTCTGATTCCCCGCCTCTGATTCCCCACCTCTGATTCCCCGCTTCTGATTCCCCGCCTCTAATTCCCCGCCTCTGATTCCCCGCCTCTGATTCCCCGCCTCTGATTCCCCACCTCTGATTCACTGCCTCCCTTTCCGCTCAACTTTCCTGGCCTACGTTTCCCCACATATCTTTCCCCGCCTCTGATTCCCTGCCTCTGATTCCCCGCCTCTGATTCCCCGCCACTGATTCGCCACCTCTGTCTCTACGCCTCTATTTTGCCTGCACTCTTTCCCCTCACTCTTTCTGTGCCTCTCTTTCCCTCCCTCAATTTCAACAACTCTGTTTGATCTGTTCTGTGTACCTAATTTTCAACACACAAGTTCCAACCACTATGTTTCGCCCATCTTTTTCGCTGCCACTATTTATGCAGCTATGTTTACCCGCTTCTGTTTACCCGCCTGTTTCCCCACATCTCTTTCCCCACCTCTGATTCCACGCCTCTGATTCCCCGCCTCTGATTCCCCGCCTATGATTCCCCGCCTCTGATTCACCGCCTCCCTTTCCGCGCAACTTTCCTGGCCTACGTTTCCCCACATCTCTTTCCCCACCTCTGATTCCACGCCTCAGATTCGCCGCATCTGATTTCCTGCCTCTGATTCCCTGCCTCTGATTCCCCGCCTCTGATTCCCGACCTCTGATTCCCCCCACTGATTCCCCGCCTCTGATTCCCCGCCTCTGATTCCCCACCTCTGATTCCCCGCCTCTGATTCCCTGCCTCTCTTTCCCTGCCTCTATTTCCGTGCCTCTTACTCTGCATCTCGTTTCCCACATCTCATTTCCCCCTTCTGATAACCCGCATCAGATTCCCTGCCACAGAATCCCTGCCTCAGATTCCCTGCATCAGATTCCCTTCATCTGATTCCCTGCCTCTGATTCCCCGCCTCTGATTCCCCACCTCTGATTCCCTGCCTCAGATTCCCTGCCTCTGATTCCCTGCCTCTGATTCCCTGCCTCTGATTTCCTGCATCTGATTCCCTGCATCTGATTGCCCGCCACTGATTACCTGCCTCTGATTCCCCGCCTCTGATTCCCCACCTCTGATTCCCCACTTCTGATTCCCCGCCTCTGATTTCCCGCGTCTGATTCCCCGCCTCTGATTCACCGCCTCTGATTCCCCGCCTCTGATTCCCCGCCTCTGATTCCCTACCTCAGATTCCCTGCCTCTGATTCCCCGCCTCTGATTCCCCACCTCTGATTCCCCGCTTCTGATTCCCCGCCACTGATTACCTGCCTCTGATTCCCCGCCTCTGATTCCCCACCTCTGATTCCCCACTTCTGATTCCCCGCCTCTGATTCCCCACCTCTGATTCCCCACTTCTGATTCCCTGCCTCTGATTCCCCGCCTCTGATTCCCCGCCTCTGATTCCCTACCTCTGATTCCCCACTTCTGATTCCCCACCTCAGATTCCCTACCTCAGATTCCCTGCCTCTGATTCCCTGCTCTGATTCCCTGCCTCTGATTCCCTGCATCTGATTGCCCATCTCTGATTCACCGCCTCTGATTCCCCGCCTCTGATTCCCCACCTCTGACTCCCCGCTTCTGATTCCCCGCCTCTGATTCCCTGCCTCTGATTCCCCGCCTCTGATTCCCCGCCTCTGATTCCCTACCTCTGATTCCCCACTTCTGATTCCCCACCTCAGATTCCCTACCTCAGATTCCCTGCCTCTGATTCCCTGCTCTGATTCCCTGCCTCTGATTCCCTGCATCTGATTGCCCATCTCTGATTCTCCGCCTCTGATTCCCCGCCTCTGATTCCCCACCTCTGATTCCCCGCCTCTGATTCACCGCCTCTGATTCCCCGCCTCTGATTCCCCGCCTCTGATTCCCCACCTCTTATTGCCCCGCATCTGATTCGCTGATTCTGATTCCCCGCCTCTGATTCCCCACCTCTGATTCCCCACTTCTGATTCCCCGCCTCTGATTCCCCACCTCAGATTCCCTGCCTCAGATTCCCTGCCTCTGATTCCCTGCCTCTGATTCCCTGCATCTGATTGCCCGCCACTGATTACCTGCCTCTGATTCCCCGCCTCTGATTCCCCACCTATGATTCCCCACTTCTGATTCCCCGCCTCTGATTTCCCGCGTCTGATTCCCCGCCTCTGATTCACCGCCTCTGATTCCCCGCCTCTGATTCCCCGCCTCTGATTCCCCACCTCTGATTGCCCCGCATCTGATTCGCTGATTCTGATTCCCCGCCTCTGATTCCCCACCTCTGATTCCCCACTTCTGATTCCCCGCCTCCGATTCCCCGCCTCTGATTCCACGCCTCTGATTCCCCACCTCTAAATCCCCGCCTCTGATTCCCCGCCTCTGATTCCCCTCCTCTGATACCCCGCCTCTGATTCCCCACCTCTGATTCCCCGCATCTGAATCCCCGCCTCTGATTCCCCGCCACTGATTCCCTGCCTCTGATTCCCCGCCTCTGATTCCGCGCCTCTGATTCCCCGCCTATGTTTACCCGCCTCTGTTTACCCACCTGTTTCCCCGCCTCTGATTCCCCACCTCACATTCCCTGCCTCAGATTCCCTGCCTCTGATTCCCTGCCTCTGATTCCCTGCCTCTGATTCCCTGCATCTGATTGCCCGCCTCTGATTCTCCGCCTCTGATTCCCCGCCTCTGATTCCCCACCTCTGATTCCCCACTTCTGATTCCCTGCCTCTGATTCCCCGCCTCTGATTCCCCGCCTCTGATTCCCTACCTCTGATTCCCCACTTCTGATTCCCCACCTCAGATTCCCTACCTCAGATTCCCTGCCTCTGATTCCCTGCTCTGATTCCCTGCCTCTGATTCCCTGCATCTGATTGCCCATCTCTGATTCTCCGCCTCTGATTCCCCGCCTCTGATTCCCCACCTCTGATTCCCCGCTTCTGATTCTCCGCCTCTAATTCCCCGCCTCTGATTCCCCGCCTCTGATTCCCCGCCTCTGATTCCCCACCTCTGATTCACTGCCTCCCTTTCCGCTCAACTTTCCTGGCCTACGTTTCCCCACATATCTTTCCCCGCCTCTGATTCCCTGCCTCTGATTCCCCGCCTCTGATTCCCCGCCACTGATTCGCCACCTCTGTCTCTACGCCTCTATTTTGCCTGCACTCTTTCCCCTCACTCTTTCTGTGCCTCTCTTTCCCTCCCTCAATTTCAACAACTCTGTTTGATCTGTTCTGTGTACCTAATTTTCAACACACAAGTTCCAACCACTATGTTTCGCCCATCTATTTCGCTGCCACTATTTATGCAGCTATGTTTACCCGCTTCTGTTTACCCGCCTGTTTCCCCACATCTCTTTCCCCACCTCTGATTCCACGCCTCTGATTCCCCGCCTCTGATTCCCCGCCTATGATTCCCCGCCTCTGATTCACCGCCTCCCTTTCCGCGCAACTTTCCTGGCCTACGTTTCCCCACATCTCTTTCCCCACCTCTGATTCCACGCCTCAGATTCGCCGCCTCTGATTTCCTGCCTCTGATTCCCTGCCTCTGATTCCCCACCTCTGATTCCCCACCTCTGATTCCCCCCACTGATTCCCCGCCTCTGATTCCCCGCCTCTGATTCCCCACCTCTGATTCCCCGCCTCTGATTCCCTGCCTCTCTTTCCCTGCCTCTATTTCCGTGCCTCTTACTCTGCATCTCGTTTCCCACATCTCATTTCCCCCTTCTGATAACCCGCATCAGATTCCCTGCCACAGAATCCCTGCCTCAGATTCCCTGCCTCAGATTCCCTGCATCAGATTCCCTTCATCTGATTCCCTGCCTCTGATTCCCCGCCTCTGATTCCCCACCTCTGATTCCCTGCCTCAGATTCCCTGCCTCTGATTCCCTGCCTCTGATTCCCTGCCTCTGATTTCCTGCATCTGATTGCCCGCCTCTGATTCTCCGCCTCTGATTCCCCGCCTCTGATTCCCCGCCTCTGATTCCCCGCCTCTGATTCCCCACCTCTGATTCCCTGCCTCTGATTCCCCGCCTCTGATTCCACGCCTCTGATTACCCGCCTCTGATACCCTGCCTCTCTTTCCCTGCCTCTATATCCGTGCCTCTTTCTCTGCATCTCGTTTCCCACATCTCATTTCCCCCTTCTGATAACCCGCATCAGATTCCCTGCCACAGATTCCCTGCCTCAGATACCCTGTCTCAGATTCCCTGCATCAGATTCCCTTCATCTGATTCCCTGCCTCTGATTCCCTGCGGCTGATTCCCTGCATCAGATTCCCCGCCTCTGTTTACCCGCCTGTTTCCCCGCCTCTGATTCACCACCTCATATTCGCCACCTCAGGTTCCCTGCCTCTGATTCCCTGCCTCTGATTCCCTGCCTCTGATTCCCTGCATTTGATTGCCCGCCTCTGATACCCTGCCTCTGATTCCCCGCCTCTGATTCCCCTCCTCTGATTCCCCACCTCTGATTTCTCACCTCTGATTCCCCACTTCTGATTCCCCGCCTCTGATTCCCCGTCTCTGATTCCACGCCTCTGATTCCCCGCCTCTGATTCCGCGCCTCTGATTCCCCGCCTCTGATACCCCGCCTCTGATTCCCCGCCTCTGATTCCCTGCATCTGATTCCCCGCCTCAGATTCCCCGCCTCTGATTCCCCGACTCTGATTCCCCGCCTCTGATTCCCCGCCTCTGATTCCCCGCCTCTGATTCCCCGCCTCTGATTCCCCACCTATGTTTACCCGCCTCTGTTTACCCGCCTGTTTTCCCTCCTCTGATTGCCCACCTCAGATTCCCTGCCTCAGATTCCCTGCCTCAGATTCCCTGCCTCTGATTCCCTGCCTCTGATTCCCTGCATCTGATTGCCCGCCTCTGATTACCTGCCTCTGATTCCCCGCCTCTGATTCCCCACCTCTGATTCCCCACTTCTGATTCCCCGCCTCTGATTCCCCGCGTCTGATTCCCCACCTCTGATTCACCGCCTCTGTTTCCCCGCCTCTGATTCCCCGCCTCTGATTCCCCACCTCTGATTGCCCCGCCTCTGATTCGCTGATTCTGATTCCCCGCCTCTGATTCCCCACCTCTGATTCCCCACTTCTGATTCCCCGCCTCTGATTCCCCGCCTCTGATTCCACGCCTCTGATTCCCCGCCTCTGATTCCCCGCCTCTGATTCCCCGCCTCTGATTCCCCGCCTCTGATTCCCCGCCTCTGATTCCCCGCCTCTGATTCCACGCCTCTGATTCCCCGCCTCTGATTCCCCGCCTCTGATTCCACGCCTCTGATTCCCCGCCTCTGATTCCCCGCCTCTGATTCCCCGCCTCTGATTCCCCTCCTCTGATACCCCGCCTCTGATTCCCCACCTCTGATTCCCTGCATCTGATTCCCCACCTCTGATTCCCCGCCTCTGATTCCCTGCCTCTGATTCCCCGCCTCTGATTCCGCGCCTCTGATTCCCCGCCTATGTTTACCCACCTCTGTTTACCCACCTGTTTCCCCGCCTCTGATTCCCCACCTCAGATTACCTGCCTCAGATTCCCCGCCTCTGATTCTCCGCCTCTGATTTCCCGCCTCAGATTCCCCACCTCTGATTACCCACTTCTGATTCCCCGCCTCTGATTCCCCGCCTCTGATTCCCCGCCCCTGATTCCCCGCCTATGATTCCCCACCTCTGATTCACTGCCTCCCTTCCCGCTCAACTTTCCTGGCCTACTTTTCCCCACATATCTTTCCCCGCCTCTGATTTCCCGCCTCTGATTCCACGCCTCTGATTCCCAGCCTATGTTTACCCGCCTCTGTTTACCCGCCTGTTTTCCCGCCTCTGATTCCCCACCACAGATTCCCTGCCTCAGATTCCCTGCCTCAGATTCCCTGCATCAGATTCCCTTCATTTGATTCTCAGCGTCTGATTCCCTGCCTCTGATTCCCTGCATCTGATTGCCCGCCTCTGATTCCCCGCCTCTGATTCCCCGCCTCTGATTCCCCACCTCTGATTCCCCACTTCTGATTCCCCGCCTCTGATTCCCCGCCTCTGATTCCCCGCCTCTGATTCACCGCCTCTGATTCCCCGCCTCTGATTCCCCGCCTCTGATTCCCCACTTCTGATTGCCCGCCTCTGATTCCATGCCTCTGATTCCCCGCCTCTGATTCCCCACCTCTGATTCCCCACTTCTGATTCCCCACCTCTGATTCCCCGCCTCTGATTCCACGCCTCTGATTCCCCACCTCTGATTCCCCACTTCTGATTCCCCACCTCTGATTCTCCGCCTCTGATACCCTGCCTCTGATAACTTTTTACTGATTCCCTGCCTCAGATTCCCTGCCTCCGATTCCCTGCCTCAGATTCCCTGCCTCAGATTCCCTGCATCAGATTCCCTTCATCTGATTCCCTGCCTCTGATTCCCCGCCTCTGATTCCCCACCTCTGATTCCCCACCTCTGTCTCTACGCCTCTATTTTTCCTGCACTCTTTCCCCTCCACTCTTTCTGTGCCTCTCTTTCCCTCCCTCAATTTCAACAACTCTGTTTGATCTGTTCCGTGTACCTAATTTTCAACACACAAGTTCCAACCACTATGTTTCGCCCATCTCTTTCGCTGCCTCTATTTATGCAGCTATGTTTACGCGCTTCTGTTTACCCGCCTGTTTCCCCACATCTCTTTCCCCACCTCTGATTCCACGCCTCTGATTCCCCGCCTCTGATTCCCCGCCTCTGATTCACCGTCTCCCTTTCCGCGCAACTTTCCTGGCCTACGTTTCCCCACATCTCTTTCCCCACCTCTGATTCCACGCCTCAGATTCGCCGCCTCTGATTTCCCGCCTCTGATTCCCTGTCTCTGATTCCCTGCCTCTGATTCCCCACCTCTGATTCCCCCCTCTGATTCCCCGCCTCTGATTCCCTGATACTCTTTCCCTGCCTCTATTTCCGTGCCTCTTTCTCTGCATCTCGTTTCCCACATCTCATTTCCCCCTTCTGATAACCCGCATCACATTCCCTGCCACAGATTCCCTGCCTCAGATTCCCTGCCTCAGATTCCCTGCATCAGATTCCCTTCATCTGATTCCCTGTCTCTGATTCCCCGCCTCTGATTCCCCACCTCTGATTCCCTGCCTCAGATTCCCTGCCTCTGATTCCCTGCCTCTGATTCCCTGCCTCTGATTTCCTGCATCTGATTGCCCGCCTCTGATTCTCCGCCTCTGATTCCCCGCCTCTGATTCCCCGCCTCTGATTCGCCGCCTCTGATTCCCCGCCTCTGATTCCACACCTCTGATTCCCTGCCTCTGATAACCTGCCTCTGATTCCCTGCCTCTGATTCCCGGCCTCTGAGTCCCCACCTCTGATTCCCCGTGTCCGATTCCGCACCCATGATTCACCACCTCTGTTGCTCTGCTTCTGATTTCCCGGCTCAGATTCACCGGCTCTGATTCCGCACCTCTGATTCCACGCCTCTATTTCTGTGTCTCTGATTCCCCGCCTCTGATTCCCCACCTCTGATTCCACGCCTCTGATTCCCCGCCTCTGATTCCCCGCCTATGATTCCCCGCCTCTGATTCACCGCCTCCCTTTCCGCGCAACTTTCCTGGCCTACGTTTCCCCACATCTCTTTCCCCACCTCTGATTCCACGCCTCAGATTCGCCGCCTCTGATTTCCTGCCTCTGATTCCCTGCCTCTGATTCCCCGCCTCTGATTCCCCACCTCTGATTCCCCCCACTGATTCCCCGCCTCTGATTCCCCGCCTCTGATTCCCCACCTCTGATTCCCCGCCTCTGATTCCCTGCCTCTCTTTCCCTGCCTCTATTTCCGTGCCTCTTACTCTGCATCTCGTTTCCCACATCTCATTTCCCCCTTCTGATAACCCGCATCAGATTCCCTGCCACAGAATCCCTGCCTCAGATTCCCTGCCTCAGATTCCCTGCATCAGATTCCCTTCATCTGATTCCCTGCCTCTGATTCCCCGCCTCTGATTCCCCACCTCTGATTCCCTGCCTCAGATTCCCTGCCTCTGATTCCCTGCCTCTGATTCCCTGCCTCTGATTTCCTGCATCTGATTGCCCGCCTCTGATTCTCCGCCTCTGATTCCCCGCCTCTGATTCCCCGCCTCTGATTCCCCGCCTCTGATTCCCCACCTCTGATTCCCTGCCTCTGATTCCCCGCCTCTGATTCCACGACTCTGATTACCCGCCTCTGATACCCTGCCTCTCTTTCCCTGCCTCTATATCCGTGCCTCTTTCTCTGCATCTCCTTTCCCACATCTCATTTCCCCCTTCTGATAACCCGCATCAGATTCCCTGCCACAGATTCCCTGCCTCAGATACCCTGTCTCAGATTCCCTGCATCAGATTCCCTTCATCTGATTCCCTGCCTCTGATTCCCTGCGGCTGATTCCCTGCATCAGATTCCCCGCCTCTGTTTACCCGCCTGTTTCCCCGCCTCTGATTCACCACCTCATATTCGCCACCTCAGGTTCCCTGCCTCTGATTCCCTGCCTCTGATTCCCTGCCTCTGATTCCCTGCATTTGATTGCCCGCCTCTGATACCCTGCCTCTGATTCCCCGCCTCTGATTCCCCTCCTCTGATTCCCCACCTCTGATTTCTCACCTCTGATTCCCCACTTCTGATTCCCCGCCTCTGATTCCCCGTCTCTGATTCCACGCCTCTGATTCCCCGCCTCTGATTCCGCGCCTCTGATTCCCCGCCTCTGATACCCCGCCTCTGATTCCCCGCCTCTGATTCCCTGCATCTGATTCCCCGCCTCAGATTCCCCGCCACTGATTCCCCGACTCTGATTCCCCGCCTCTGATTCCCCGCCTCTGATTCCCCGCCTCTGATTCCCCGCCTCTGATTCCCCACCTATGTTTACCCGCCTCTGTTTACCCGCCTGTTTTCCCTCCTCTGATTGCCCACCTCAGATTCCCTGCCTCAGATTCCCTGCCTCAGATTCCCTTCCTCTGATTCCCTGCCTCTGATTCCCTGCATCTGATTGCCCGCCTCTGATTACCTGCCTCTGATTCCCCGCCTCTGATTCCCCACCTCTGATTCCCCACTTCTGATTCCCCGCCTCTGATTCCCCGCGTCTGATTCCCCACCTCTGATTCACCGCCTCTGTTTCCCCGCCTCTGATTGCCCCGCCTCTGATTCGCTGATTCTGATTCCCCGCCTCTGATTCCCCACCTCTGATTCCCCACTTCTGATTCCCCGCCTCTGATTCCCCGCCTCTGAATCCACGCCTCTGATTCCCCGCCTCTGATTCCCCGCCTCTGATTCCCCGCCTCTGATTCCCCGCCTCTGATTCCCCGCCTCTGATTCCCCGCCTCTGATTCCACGCCTCTTATTCCCCGCCTCTGATTCCCCGCCTCTGATTCCACGCCTCTGATTCCCCGCCTCTGATTCCCCGCCTCTGATTCCCCGCCTCTGATTCCCCTCCTCTGATACCCCGCCTCTGATTCCCCACCTCTGATTCCCTGCATCTGATTCCCCACCTCTGATTCCCCGCCTCTGATTCCCTGCCTCTGATTCCCCGCCTCTGATTCCGCGCCTCTGATTCCCCGCATATGTTTACCCACCTCTGTTTACCCACCTGTTTCCCCGCCTCTGATTCCCCACCTCAGATTCCCTGCCTCAGATTCCCCGCCTCTGATTCTCCGCCTCTGATTTCCCGCCTCAGATTCCCCACCTCTGATTACCCACTTCTGATTCCCCGCCTCTGATTCCCCGCCTCTGATTCCCCGCCCCTGATTCCCCGCCTATGATTCCCCACCTCTGATTCACTGCCTCCCTTCCCGCTCAACTTTCCTGGCCTACTTTTCCCCACATATCTTTCCCCGCCTCTGATTTCCCGCCTCTGATTCCACACCTCTGATTCCCCGCCTATGTTTACCCGCCTCTGTTTACCCGCCTGTTTTCCCGCCTCTGATTCCCCACCACAGATTCCCTGCCTCAGATTCCCTGCCTCAGATTCCCTGCATCAGATTCCCTTCATTTGATTCTCAGCGTCTGATTCCCTGCCTCTGATTCCCTGCATCTGATTGCCCGCCTCTGATTCCCCGCCTCTGATTCCCCGCCTCTGATTCCCCACCTCTGATTCCCCACTTCTGATTCCCCGCCTCTGATTCCCCGCCTCTGATTCCCCGCCTCTGATTCACCGCCTCTGATTCCCCGCCTCTGATTCCCCGCCTCTGATTCCCCACTTCTGATTGCCCGCCTCTGATTCCATGCCTCTGATTCCCCGCCTCTGATTCCCCACCTCTGATTCCCCACTTCTGATTCCCCACCTCTGATTCCCCGCCTCTGATTCCACGCCTCTGATTCCCCACCTCTGATTCCCCACTTCTGATTCCCCACCTCTGATTCTCCGCCTCTGATACCCTGCCTCTGATAACTTTTTACTGATTCCCTGCCTCAGATTCCCTGCCTCCGATTCCCTGCCTCAGATTCCCTGCCTCAGATTCCCTGCATCAGATTCCCTTCATCTGATTCCCTGCCTCTGATTCCCCGCCTCTGATTCCCCACCTCTGATTCCCCACCTCTGTCTCTACGCCTCTATTTTTCCTGCACTCTTTCCCCTCCACTCTTTCTGTGCCTCTCTTTCCCTCCCTCAATTTCAACAACTCTGTTTGATCTGTTCCGTGTACCTAATTTTCAACACACAAGTTCCAACCACTATGTTTCGCCCATCTCTTTCGCTGCCTCTATTTATGCAGCTATGTTTACGCGCTTATGTTTACCCGCCTGTTTCCCCACATCTCTTTCCCCACCTCTGATTCCACGCCTCTGATTCCCCGCCTCTGATTCCCCGCCTCTGATTCACCGTCTCCCTTTCCGCGCAACTTTCCTGGCCTACGTTTCCCCACATCTCTTTCCCCACCTCTGATTCCACGCCTCAGATTCGCCGCCTCTGATTTCCCGCCTCTGATTCCCTGTCTCTGATTCCCTGCCTCTGATTCCCCACCTCTGATTCCCCCCTCTGATTCCCCGCCTCTGATTCCCTGATACTCTTTCCCTGCCTCTATTTCCGTGCCTCTTTCTCTGCATCTCGTTTCCCACATCTCATTTCCCCCTTCTGATAACCCGCATCACATTCCCTGCCACAGATTCCCTGCCTCAGATTCCCTGCCTCAGATTCCCTGCATCAGATTCCCTTCATCTGATTCCCTGTCTCTGATTCCCCGCCTCTGATTCCCCACCTCTGATTCCCTGCCTCAGATTCCCTGCCTCTGATTCCCTGCCTCTGATTCCCTGCCTCTGATTTCCTGCATCTGATTGCCCGCCTCTGATTCTCCGCCTCTGATTCCCCGCCTCTGATTCCCCGCCTCTGATTCGCCGCCTCTGATTCCCCGCCTCTGATTCCACACCTCTGATTCCCTGCCTCTGATAACCTGCCTCTGATTCCCTGCCTCTGATTCCCGGCCTCTGAGTCCCCACCTCTGATTCCCCGTGTCCGATTCCGCACCCATGATTCACCACCTCTGTTGCTCTGCTTCTGATTTCCCGGCTCAGATTCACCGGCTCTGATTCCGCACCTCTGATTCCACGCCTCTATTTCTGTGTCTCTGATTCCCCGCCTCTGATTCCACGCCTCTGATTACCCGCCTCTGATACCCTGCCTCTCTTTCCCTGCCTCTATTTCCGTGCCTCTTTCTCTGCATCTCGTTTCCCACATCTCATTTCCACCTTCTGATAACCCGCATCAGATTCCCTGCCACAGATTTCCTGCCTCAGATACCCTGCCTCAGATTCCCTGCATCAGATTCCCTTCATCTGATTCCCTGCCTCTGATTCCCCGCGGCTGATTCCCTGCCTCTGATTCCCCGCCTCTGTTTACCCGACTGTTTCCCCGCCTCTGATTCACCACCTCATATTCGCCATCTCAGGTTCCCTGCCTCTGATTCCCTGCCTCTGATTCCCTGCATCTGATTCCCTGCCTCAGATTCCCCGCCTCTGATTCCCCGACTCTGATTCCCCGCCTCTGATTCCCCGCCTCTGATTCCGCGCCTCTGATTCCCCGCCTATGTTTACCCGCCTCTGTTTACCCGCCTGTTTTCCCACCTCTGATTGCCCACCTCAGATTCCCTGCCTCAGATTCCCAGCCTCAGATTCCCTGCCTCTGATTCCCTGCCTCTGATTCCCTGCATCTGATTGCCCGCATCTGATTACCTGCCTCTGATTCCCCGCCTCAGATTCCCCACCTCTGATTCCCCACTTCTGATTCCCCGCCTCTGATTCCCGCGTCTGATTCCCCGCCTCGAAATCACCGCCTCTGATTCCCCGCCTCTGATTCCCCTCCTCTGATTCCCCACCTATGATTGCCCGCCTCTGATTCCCTTATTCTGATTCCCCGCCTCTGATTCCCCACCTCTGATTCCCCACTTCTGATTCCCCGCCTCTGATTCCACACCTCTGATTGCACGCCTCTGATTCCCCGCCTCTGATTCCCCGCCTCTGATTCCCCGCCTCTGATTCCCCTCCTCTGATACCCCGCCTCTGATTCCCCACCTCTGATTCCCCGCATCTGATTCCCCGCCTCTGATTCCCCGCCTCTGATTCCCTGCCTCTGATTCCCCGCCTCTGATTCCGCGCCTCTGATTCCCCGCCTATGTTTACCCGCCTCTGTTTACCCACCTGTTTCCCCGCCTCTGATTCCCCACCTCACATTCCCTGCCTCAGATTCCCTGCCTCTGATTCCCTGCCTCTGATTCCCTGCATCTGATTGCCCGCCTCTGATTCTCCGCCTCTGATTCCCCGCCTCTGATTCCCCACGTCTGATTCCCCACTTCTGATTCGCTGCCTCTGATTCCCCGCCTCTGATTCCCCGCCTCTGATTCCCTACCTCTGATTCCCCACTTCTGATTCCCCGCCTCTGATTCCCCGCCTCTGATTCCATGCCTCTGATTCCCCGCCTCTGATTCCCCGCCTCTAATTCCCCGCCTCTGATACCGCGCCTCTGATGCCCCGCATCTGATTCCCTGCATCTGATTCCCCGCCTCAGATTCCCCGCCTCTGATTTCCCGGCTCTGATTCTCCGCCTCTGATTCCCCGACTCTGATTCCCCGCCTCTGATTCCCCACCTATGTTTACCCGCCTCTGTTTACCCGCCTGTTTTCCCGCCTCTGGTTCCCCAACACAGATTCCCTGCCTCAGATTCCCTGCCTCTGATTCCCTGCCTCTGATTCCCTGCCTCTGATTCCCTGCATCTGATTGCCCGCCTCTGATTCCCTGCCTCTGATTCCCTGCATCTGATTGCCCGCCTCTGATTACCTGCCTCTGATTCCCCGCCTCTGATTCCCCACCTCTGATTCCCCACTTCTGATTCCCCGCCTCTGATTCCCCGCGTCTGATTCCCCGCCTCTGATTCACCGCCTCTGTTTCCCCGCCTCTGATTCCCCGCCTCTGATTCCCCACCTCTGATTGCCCCGCCTCTGATTCGCTGATTCTGATTCCCCGCCTCTGATTCCCCACCTCTGATTCCCCACTTCTGATTCCCCGCCTCTGATTCCCCGCCTCTGATTCCACGCCTCTAATTCCCCGCCTCGGATTCCCCGCCTCTCATTCCCCGCCTCTCATTCCCCTCCTCTGATACCCCGCCTCTGATTCCCCACTTCTGATTCCCCACATCTGATTCCCCGCCTCTGATTCCCCGCCTCTGATTCCCTGCTTCTGATTCCCCGCCTCTGATTCCGCGCCTCTGATTCCCCGCCTATGTTTACCCACCTCTGTTTACCCACCTGTTTCCCCGCCTCTGTTTCCCCACCTCAGATTCCCTGCCTCAGATTCCCCCCCTCTGATTCTCCGCCTCTGATTCCCCGCCTCTGATTCCCCACCTCTGATTACCCACTTCTGATTCCCCGCCTCTGATTCCCCGCCTCTGATTCCCCGCCTCTGATTCCCCGCCTCTGATTCCCCACCTCTGATTCACTGCCTCCCTTTCCGCTCAACTTTCCTGGCCTACTTTTCCCCACATATCTTTCCCCGCCTCTGATTTCCCGCCTCTGATTCCACGCCTCTGATTCCCCGCCTATGTTTACCCGCCTCTGTTTACACGCCTCTTTTCCCGCCTCTGATTCCGCACCACAGATTCCCTGCCTCAGATTCCCTGCCTCAGATTCCCTGCATCAGATTCCCTTCATTTGATTCCCTGCGTCTGATTCCCTGCCTCTGATTCCCTGCATCTGATTGCCCGCCTCTGATTCCCTGCCTCTGATTCCCCACCTCTGATTCCCCACTTCTGATTCCCCGCCTCTGATTCCCCGCCTCTGATTCCCCGCCTCTGATTCACCGCCTCTGATCCCCGCCTCTGATTCCCCGCCTCTGATTCCCCACTTCTGATTGCCCGCCTCTGATTCCACGCCTCTGATTCCCCGCCTCTGATTCCCCACCTCTGATTCCCCACTTCTGATTCCCCACCTCTGATTCCCCGCCTCTGATTCCACGCCTCTGATTCCCCACCTCTGATTCCCCACTTCTGATTCCCCACCTCTGATTCTCCGCCTCTGATACCCTGCCTCTGATAACTTTTTACTGATTCCGTGCCTCAGATTCCCTGCCTCCGATTTCCTGCCTCAGATTCCCTGCCTCAGATTCCCTGCATCAGATTCCCTTCATCTGATTCCCTGCCTCTGATTCCCCGCCTCTGATTCCCCGCCTCTGATTCCCCACCTCTGTCTCTACGCCTCTATTTTGCCTGCACTCTTTCCCCTCCACTCTTTCTGTGCCTCTCTTTCCCTCCCTCAATTTCAACAACTCTGTTTGATCTGTTCTGTGTACCTAATTTTCAACACACAAGTTCCAACCACTATGTTTCGCCCATCTCTTTCGCTGCCTCTATTTATGCAGCTATGTTTACCCGCTTCTGTTTACCCGCCTGTTTCCCCACATCTCTTTCCCCACCTCTGATTCCACGCCTCTGATTCCCCGCCTCTGATTCCCCGCCTCTGATTCCCCGCCTCTGATTCACCGCCTCCCTTTCCGCGCAACTTTCCTGGCCTACGTTTCCCCACATCTCTTTCCCCACCTCTGATTCCACGCCTCAGATTCGCCGCCTCTGATTTCCCGCCTCTGATTCCCTGCCTCTGATTCCCTGCCTCTGATTCCCCACCTCTGATTCCCCCCTCTGATTCCCCGCCGCTGATTCCCAGCCTCTGATTCCCCACCTCTGATTCCCCGCCTCTGATTCCCTGCCTCTCTTTCCCTGCCTCTATTTCCGTGCCTCTTTCTCTGCATCTCGTTTCCCACATCTCATTTCCCCCTTCTGATAACCCGCATCACATTCCCTGCCACAGATTCCCTGCCTCAGATTCCCTGCCTCAGATTCCCTGCATCAGATTCCCTTCATCTGATTCCCTGCCTCTGAATCCCCGCCTCTGATTCCCCACCTCTGATTCCCCACCTCTGACTCTCTGCCTCAGATTCCCTGCCTCTGATTCCCTGCCTCTGATTCCCTGCCTCTGATTTCCTGCATCTGATTGCCCGCCTCTGATTCTCCGCCTCTGATTCCCCGCCTCTGATTCCCCGCCTCTGATTCACCGCCTCTGATTCCCCGCCTCTGATTCCCCACCTCTGATTCCCTGCCTCTGATAACCTGCCTCTGATTCCCTGCCTCTGATTCCCGGCCTCTGAGTCCCCACCTCTGATTCCCCGTGTCCGATTCCGCACCCATGATTCACCACCTCTGTTGCTCTGCTTCTGATTACCCGGCTCAGATTCACCGGCTCTGATTCCGCACCTCTGAATCCACGCCTCTCTTTCTGTGTCTCTGATTCCCCGCCTCTGATTCCACGCCTCTGATTACCCGCCTCTGATACCCTGCCTCTCTTTCCCTGCCTCTATTTCCGTGCCTCTTTCTCTGCATCTCGTTTCCCACATCTCATTTCCCCCTTCTGATAACCCGCATCAGATTCCCTGCCACAGATTTCCTGCCTCAGATACCCTGCCTCAGATTCCCTGCATCAGATTCCCTTCATCTGATTCCCTGCCTCTGATTCCCCGCGGCTGATTCCCTGCCTCTGATTCCCCGCCTCTGTTTACCCGACTGTTTCCCCGCCTCTGATTCACCACCTCATATTCGCCATCTCAGGTTCCCTGCCTCTGATTCCCTGCCTCTGATTCCCTGCATCTGATTCCCTGCCTCAGATTCCCCGCCTCTGATTCCCCGACTCTGATTCCCCGCCTCTGATTCCCCGCCTCTGATTCCGCGCCTCTGATTCCCCGCCTATGTTTACCCGCCTCTGTTTACCCGCCTGTTTTCCCACCTCTGATTGCCCACCTCAGATTCCCTGCCTCAGATTCCCAGCCTCAGATTCCCTGCCTCTGATTCCCTGCCTCTGATTCCCTGCATCTGATTGCCCGCCTCTGATTACCTGCCTCTGATTCCCCGCCTCAGATTCCCCACCTCTGATTCCCCACTTCTGATTCCCCGCCTCTGATTCCCCCGTCTGATTCCCCGCCTCGAAATCACCGCCTCTGATTCCCCGCCTCTGATTCCCCGCCTCTGATTCCCCTCCTCTGATTCCCCACCTATGATTGCCCGCCTCTGATTCCCTTATTCTGATTCCCCGCCTCTGATTCCCCACCTCTGATTCCCCACTTCTGATTCCCCGCCTCTGATTCCACACCTCTGATTGCACGCCTCTGATTCCCCGCCTCTGATTCCCCGCCTCTGATTCCCCGCCTCTGATTCCCCTCCTCTGATACCCCGCCTCTGATTCCCCACTCTGATTCCCCGCATCTGATTCCCCGCCTCTGATTCCCCGCCTCTGATTCCCTGCCTCTGATTCCCCGCCTCTGATTCCGCGCCTCTGATTCCCCGCCTATGTTTACCCGCCTCTGTTTACCCACCTGTTTCCCCGCCTCTGATTCCCCACCTCACATTCCCTGCCTCAGATTCCCTGCCTCTGATTCCCTGCCTCTGATTCCCTGCATCTGATTGCCCGCCTCTGATTCTCCGCCTCTGATTCCCCGCCTCTGATTCCCCACGTCTGATTCCCCACTTCTGATTCCCTGCCTCTGATTCCCCGCCTCTGATTCCCCACCTCTGATTCCCTACCTCTGATTCCCCACTTCTGATTCCCCGCCTCTGATTCCCCGCGTCTGATTCCCCGCCGCTGATTCACCGCCTCTGTTTCCCCGCCTCTGATTCCCCGCCTCTGATTCCCCACCTCTGATTGCCCCGCCTCTGATTCGCTGATTCTGATTCCCCGCCTCTGATTCCCCACCTCTGATTCCCCACTTCTGATTCCACGCCTCTAATTCCCCGCCTCTGATTCCCCGCCTCTCATTCCCCGCCTCTCATTCCCCTCCTCTGATACCCCGCCTCTGATTCCCCACTTCTGATTCCCCGCATCTGATTCCCCGCCTCTGATTCCCCGCCTCTGATTCCCTGCTTCTGATTCCCCGCCTCTGATTCCGCGCCTCTGATTCCCCGCCTATGTTTACCCACCTCTGTTTACCCACCTGTTTCCCCGCCTCTGTTTCCCCACCTCAGATTCCCTGCCTCAGATTCCCCGCCTCTGATTCTCCGCCTCTGATTCCCCGCCTCTGATTCCCCACCTCTGATTACCCACTTCTGATTCCCCGCCTCTGATTCCCCGTCTCTGATTCCCCGCCTCTGATTCCCCGCCTCTGATTCCCCACCTCTGATTCACTGCCTCCCTTTCCGCTCAACTTTCCTGGCCTACTTTTCCCCACATATCTTTCCCCGCCTCTGATTTCCCGCCTCTGATTCCACGCCTCTGATTCCCCGCCTATGTTTACCCGCCTCTGTTTACACGCCTGTTTTCCCACCTCTGATTCCGCACCACAGATTCCCTGCCTCAGATTCCCTGCCTCAGATTCCCTGCGTCTGATTCCCTGCCTCTGATTCCCTGCATCTGATTGCCCGCCTCTGATTCCCTGCCTCTGATTCCCCACCTCTGATTCCCCACTTCTGATTCCCCGCCTCTGATTCCCCGCCTCTGATTCCCCGCCTCTGATTCACCGCCTCTGATCCCCGCCTCTGATTCCCCGCCTCTGATTCCCCACTTCTGATTGCCCGCCTCTGATTCCACGCCTCTGATTCCCCGCCTCTGATTCCCCACCTCTGATTCCCCACTTCTGATTCCCCACCTCTGATTCCCCGCCTCTGATTCCACGCCTCTGATTCCCCACCTCTGATTCCCCACTTCTGATTCCCCACCTCTGATTCTCCGCCTCTGATACCCTGCCTCTGATAACTTTTTACTGATTCCGTGCCTCAGATTCCCTGCCTCCGATTTCCTGCCTCAGATTCCCTGCCTCAGATTCCCTGCATCAGATTCCCTTCATCTGATTCCCTGCCTCTGATTCCCCGCCTCTGATTCCCCGGCTCTGATTCCCCACCTCTGTCTCTACGCCTCTATTTTGCCTGCACTCTTTCCCCTCCACTCTTTCTGTGCCTCTCTTTCCCTCCCTCAATTTCAACAACTCTGTTTGATCTGTTCTGTGTACCTAATTTTCAACACACAAGTTCCAACCACTATGTTTCGCCCATCTCTTTCGCTGCCTCTATTTATGCAGCTATGTTTACCCGCTTCTGTTTACCCGCCTGTTTCCCCACATCTCTTTCCCCACCTCTGATTCCACGCCTCTGAATCCCCGCCTCTGATTCCCCGCCTCTGATTCCCCGCCTCTGATTCACCGCCTCCCTTTCCGCGCAACTTTCCTGGCCTACGTTTCCCCACATCTCTTTCCCCACCTCTGATTCCACGCCTCAGATTCGCCGCCTCTGATTTCCCGCCTCTGATTCCGTGCCTCTGATTCCCTGCCTCTGATTCCCCACCTCTGATTCCCCCCTCTGATTCCCCGCCGCTGATTCCCAGCCTCTGATTCCCCACCTCTGATTCCCCACCTATGATTGCCCGCCTCTGATTCCCTTATTCTGATTCCCCGCCTCTGATTCCCCACCTCTGATTCCCCACTTCTGATTCCCCGCCTCTGATTCCACACCTCTGATTGCACGCCTCTGATTCCCCGCCTCTGATTCCCCGCCTCTGATTCCCCGCCTCTGATTCCCCTCCTCTGATACCCCGCCTCTGATTCCCCACCTCTGATTCCCCGCATCTGATTCCCCGCCTCTGATTCCCCGCCTCTGATTCCCTGCCTCTGATTCCCCGCCTCTGATTCCGCGCCTCTGATTCCCCGCCTATGTTTACCCGCCTCTGTTTACCCACCTGTTTCCCCGCCTCTGATTCCCCACCTCACATTCCCTGCCTCAGATTCCCTGCCTCTGATTCCCTGCCTCTGATTCCCTGCATCTGATTGCCCGCCTCTGATTCTCCGCCTCTGATTCCCCGCCTCTGATTCCCCACGTCTGATTCCCCACTTCTGATTCCCTGCCTCTGATTCCCCGCCTCTGATTCCCCGCCTCTGATTCCCTACCTCTGATTCCCCACTTCTGATTCCCCGCCTCTGATTCCCCGCCTCTGATTCCATGCCTCTGATTCCCCGCCTCTGATTCCCCGCCTCTAATTCCCCGCCTCTGATACCGCGCCTCTGATGCCCCGCATCTGATTCCCTGCATCTGATTCCCCGCCTCAGATTCCCCGCCTCTGATTTCCCGGCTCTGATTCTCCGCCTCTGATTCCCCGACTCTGATTCCCCGCCTCTGATTCCCCACCTATGTTTACCCGCCTCTGTTTACCCGCCTGTTTTCCCGCCTCTGGTTCCCCAACACAGATTCCCTGCCTCAGATTCCCTGCCTCTGATTCCCTGCCTCTGATTCCCTGCCTCTGATTCCCTGCATCTGATTGCCCGCCTCTGATTCCCTGCCTCTGATTCCCTGCATCTGATTGCCCGCCTCTGATTACCTGCCTCTGATTCCCCGCCTCTGATTCCCCACCTCTGATTCCCCACTTCTGATTCCCTGCCTCTGATTCCCCGCGTCTGATTCCCCGCCTCTGATACTCCGCCTCTGTTTCCCCGCCTCTGATTCCCCGCCTCTGATTCCCCACCTCTGATTGCCTCGCCTCTGATTCGCTGATTCTGATTCCCCGCCTCTGATTCCCCACCTCTGATTCCCCACTTCTGATTCCACGCCTCTAATTCCCCGCCTCTGATTCCCCGCCTCTCATTCCCCGCCTCTCATTCCCCTCCTCTGATACCCCGCCTCTGATTCCCCACTTCTGATTCCCCGCATCTGATTCCCCGCCTCTGATTCCCCGCCTCTGATTCCCTGCTTCTGATTCCCCGCCTCTGATTCCGCGCCTCTGATTCCCCGCCTATGTTTACCCACCTCTGTTTACCCACCTGTTTCCCCGCCTCTGTTTCCCCACCTCAGATTCCCTGCCTCAGATTCCCCGCCTCTGATTCCCTGCATCTGATTGCCCGCCTCTGATTCTCCGCCTCTGATTCCCCGCCTCTGATTCCCCACGTCTGATTCCCCACTTCTGATTCCCTGCCTCTGATTCCCCGCCTCTGATTCCCCGCCTCTGATTCCCTACCTCTGATTCCCCACTTCTGATTCCCCGCCTCTGATTCCCCGCCTCTGATTCCATGCCTCTGATTCCCCGCCTCTGATTCCCCGCATCTAATTCCCCGCCTCTGATACCGCGCCTCTGATGCCCCGCATCTGATTCCCTGCATCTGATTCCCCGCCTCAGATTCCCCGCCTCTGATTTCCCGGCTCTGATTCTCCACCTCTGATTCCCCGACTCTGATTCCCCGCCTCTGATTCCCCACCTATGTTTACCCGCCTCTGTTTACCCGCCTGTTTTCCCGCCTCTGGTTCCCCAACACAGATTCCCTGCCTCAGATTCCCTGCCTCTGATTCCCTGCCTCTGATTCCCTGCCTCTGATTCCCTGCATCTGATTGCCCGCCTCTGATTCCCTGCCTCTGATTCCCTGCATCTGATTGCCCGCCTCTGATTACCTGCCTCTGATTCCCCGCCTCTGATTCCCCACTTCTGATTCCCCACTTCTGATTCCCTGCCTCTGATTCCCCGCGTCTGATTCCCCGCCTCTGATTCTCCGCCTCTGTTTCCCCGCCTCTGATTCCCCGCCTCTGATTCCCCACCTCTGATTGCCCCGCCTCTGATTCGCTGATTCTGATTCCCCGCCTCTGATTCCCCACCTCTGATTCCCCACTTCTGATTCCACGCCTCTAATTCCCCGCCTCTGATTCCCCGCCTCTCATTCCCCGCCTCTCATTCCCCTCCTCTGATACCCCGCCTCTGATTCCCCACTTCTGATTCCCCGCATCTGATTCCCCGCCTCTGATTCCCCGCCTCTGATTCCCTGCTTCTGATTCCCCGCCTCTGATTCCGCGCCTC
Organism: Narcine bancroftii; assembly: GCF_036971445.1. Classification (NCBI taxonomy): domain Eukaryota; kingdom Metazoa; phylum Chordata; class Chondrichthyes; order Torpediniformes; family Narcinidae; genus Narcine; species Narcine bancroftii. The sequence continues at coordinate 4,626,553 of NW_027211883.1, forward strand.
TGATTCCCCGCCTATGTTTACCCACCTCTGTTTACCCACCTGTTTCCCCGCCTCTGTTTCCCCACCTCAGATTCCCTGCCTCAGATTCCCCGCCTCTGATTCTCCGCCTCTGATTCCCCGCCTCTGATTCCCCACCTCTGATTACCCACTTCTGATTCCCCGCCTCTGATTCCCCGCCTCTGATTCCCCGCCTCTGATTCCCCGCCTCTGATTCCCCACCTCTGATTCACTGCCTCCCTTTCCGCTCAACTTTCCTGGCCTACTTTTCCCCACATATCTTTCCCCGCCTCTGATTTCCCGCCTCTGATTCCACGCCTCTGATTCCCCGCCTATGTTTACCCGCCTCTGTTTACACGCCTGTTTTCCCGCCTCTGATTCCGCACCACAGATTCCCTGCCTCAGATTCCCTGCCTCAGATTCCCTGCATCAGATTCCCTTCATTTGATTCCCTGCGTCTGATTCCCTGCCTCTGATTCCCTGCATCTGATTGCCCGCCTCTGATTCCCTGCCTCTGATTCCCCACCTCTGATTCCCCACTTCTGATTCCCCGCCTCTGATTCCCCGCCTCTGATTCCCCACCTCTGATTCACCGCCTCTGATCCCCGCCTCTGATTCCCCGCCTCTGATTCCCCACTTCTGATTGCCCGCCTCTGATTCCACGCCTCTGATTCCCCGCCTCTGATTCCCCACCTCTGATTCCCCACTTCTGATTCCCCACCTCTGATTCCCCGCCTCTGATTCCACGCCTCTGATTCCCCACCTCTGATTCCCCACTTCTGATTCCCCACCTCTGATTCTCCTCCTCTGATACCCTGCCTCTGATAACTTTTTACTGATTCCGTGCCTCAGATTCCCTGCCTCCGATTTCCTGCCTCAGATTCCCTGCCTCAGATTCCCTGCATCAGATTCCCTTCATCTGATTCCCTGCCTCTGATTCCCCGCCTCTGATTCCCCGCCTCTGATTCCCCACCTCTGTCTCTACGCCTCTATTTTGCCTGCACTCTTTCCCCTCCACTCTTTCTGTGCCTCTCTTTCCCTCCCTCAATTTCAACAACTCTGTTTGATCTGTTCTGTGTACCTAATTTTCAACACACAAGTTCCAACCACTATGTTTCGCCCATCTCTTTCGCTGCCTCTATTTATGCAGCTATGTTTACCCGCTTCTGTTTACCCGCCTGTTTCCCCACATCTCTTTCCCCACCTCTGATTCCACGCCTCTGATTCCCCGCCTCTGATTCCCCGCCTCTGATTCCCCGCCTCTGATTCACCGCCTCCCTTTCCGCGCAACTTTCCTGGCCTACGTTTCCCCACATCTCTTTCCCCACCACTGATTCCACGCCTCAGATTCGCCGCCTCTGATTTCCCGCCTCTGATTCCCTGCCTCTGATTCCCTGCCTCTGATTCCCCACCTCTGATTCCCCCCTCTGATTCCCCGCCGCTGATTCCCAGCCTCTGATTCCCCACCTCTGATTCCCCGCCTCTGATTCCCTGCCTCTCTTTCCCTGCCTCTATTTCCGTGCCTCTTTCTCTGCATCTCGTTTCCCACATCTCATTTCCCCCTTCTGATAACCCGCATCACATTCCCTGCCACAGATTCCCTGCCTCAGATTCCCTGCCTCAGATTCCCTGCATCAGATTCCCTTCATCTGATTCCCTGCCTCTGAATCCCCGCCTCTGATTCCCCACCTCTGATTCCCCACCTCTGACTCTCTGCCTCAGATTCCCTGCCTCTGATTCCCTGCCTCTGATTCCCTGCCTCTGATTTCCTGCATCTGATTGCCCGCCTCTGATTCTCCGCCTCTGATTCCCCGCCTCTGATTCCCCGCCTCTGATTCACCGCCTCTGATTCCCCGCCTCTGATTCCCCACCTCTGATTCCCTGCCTCTGATTACCTGCCTCTGATTCCCTGCCTCTGATTCCCGGCCTCTGAGTCCCCACCTCTGATTCCCCGTGTCCGATTCCGCACCCATGATTCACCACCTCTGTTGCTCTGCTTCTGATTTCCCGGCTCAGATTCACCGGCTCTGATTCCGCACCTCTGAATCCACGCCTCTCTTTCTGTGTCTCTGATTCCCCGCCTCTGATTCAACGCCTCTGATTACCCGCCTCTGATACCCTGCCTCTCTTTCCCTGCCTCTATTTCCGTGCCTCTTTCTCTGCATCTCGTTTCCCACATCTCATTTCCCCCTTCTGATAACCCGCATCAGATTCCCTGCCACAGATTTCCTGCCTCAGATACCCTGCCTCAGATTCCCTGCATCAGATTCCCTTCATCTGATTCCCTGCCTCTGATTCCCCGCGGCTGATTCCCTGCCTCTGATTCCCCGCCTCTGTTTACCCGACTGTTTCCCCGCCTCTGATTCACCACCTCATATTCGCCATCTCAGGTTCCCTGCCTCTGATTCCCTGCCTCTGATTCCCTGCATCTGATTCCCTGCCTCAGATTCCCCGCCTCTGATTCCCCGACTCTGATTCCCCGCCTCTGATTCCCCGCCTCTGATTCCGCGCCTCTGATTCCCCGCCTATGTTTACCCGCCTCTGTTTACCCGCCTGTTTTCCCACCTCTGATTGCCCACCTCAGATTCCCTGCCTCAGATTCCCAGCCTAAGATTCCCTGCCTCTGATTCCCTGCCTCTGATTCCCTGCATCTGATTGCCCGCCTCTGATTACCTGCCTCTGATTCCCCGCCTCAGATTCCCCACCTCTGATTCCCCACTTCTGATTCCCCGCCTCTGATTCCCGCGTCTGATTCCCCGCCTCGAAATCACCGCCTCTGATTCCCCGCCTCTGATTCCCCTCCTCTGATTCCCCACCTATGATTGCCCGCCTCTGATTCCCTTATTCTGATTCCCCGCCTCTGATTCCCCACCTCTGATTCCCCACTTCTGATTCCCCGCCTCTGATTCCACACCTCTGATTGCACGCCTCTGATTCCCCGCCTCTGATTCCCCACTTCTGATTGCCCGCCTCTGATTCCACGCCTCTGATTCCCCGCCTCTGATTCCCCACCTCTGATTCCCCACTTCTGATTCCCCACCTCTGATTCCCCGCCTCTGATTCCACGCCTCTGATTCCCCACCTCTGATTCCCCACTTCTGATTCCCCACCTCTGATTCTCCGCCTCTGATACCCTGCCTCTGATAACTTTCTACTGATTCCGTGCCTCAGATTCCCTGCCTCCGATTTCCTGCCTCAGATTCCCTGCCTCAGATTCCCTGCATCAGATTCCCTTCATCTGATTCCCTGCCTCTGATTCCCCGCCTCTGATTCCCCGCCTCTGATTCCCCGCCTCTGTCTCTACGCCTCTATTTTGCCTGCACTCTTTCCCCTCCACTCTTTCTGTGCCTCTCTTTCCCTCCCTCAATTTCAACAACTCTGTTTGATCTGTTCTGTGTACCTAATTTTCAACACACAAGTTCCAACCACTATGTTTCGCCCATCTCTTTCGCTGCCTCTATTTATGCAGCTATGTTTACCCGCTTCTGTTTACCCGCCTCTGATTCCCCGCCTCTGATTCCATGCCTCTGATTCCCCGCCTCTGATTCCCCGCCTCTAATTCCCCGCCTCTGATACCGCGCCTCTGATGCCCCGCATCTGATTCCCTGCATCTGATTCCCCGCCTCAGATTCCCCGCCTCTGATTTCCCGGCTCTGATTCTCCGCCTCTGATTCCCCGACTCTGATTCCCCGCCTCTGATTCCCCACCTATGTTTACCCGCCTCTGTTTACCCGCCTGTTTTCCCGCCTCTGGTTCCCCAACACAGATTCCCTGCCTCAGATTCCCTGCCTCTGATTCCCTGCCTCTGATTCCCTGCCTCTGATTCCCTGCATCTGATTGCCCGCCTCTGATTCCCTGCCTCTGATTCCCTGCATCTGATTGCCCGCCTCTGATTACCTGCCTCTGATTCCCCGCCTCTGATTCCCCACCTCTGATTCCCCACTTCTGATTCCCTGCCTCTGATTCCCCGCGTCTGATTCCCCGCCTCTGATTCTCCGCCTCTGTTTCCCCGCCTCTGATTCCCCGCCTCTGATTCCCCACCTCTGATTGCCTCGCCTCTGATTCGCTGATTCTGATTCCCCGCCTCTGATTCCCCACCTCTGATTCCCCACTTCTGATTCCACGCCTCTAATTCCCCGCCTCTGATTCCCCGCCTCTCATTCCCCGCCTCTCATTCCCCTCCTCTGATACCCCGCCTCTGATTCCCCACTTCTGATTCCCCGCATCTGATTCCCCGCCTCTGATTCCCCGCCTCTGATTCCCTGCTTCTGATTCCCCGCCTCTGATTCCGCGCCTCTGATTCCCCGCCTATGTTTACCCACCTCTGTTTACCCACCTGTTTCCCCGCCTCTGTTTCCCCACCTCAGATTCCCTGCCTCAGATTCCCCGCCTCTGATTCCCTGCATCTGATTGCCCGCCTCTGATTCTCCGCCTCTGATTCCCCGCCTCTGATTCCCCACGTCTGATTCCCCACTTCTGATTCCCTGCCTCTGATTCCCCGCCTCTGATTCCCCGCCTCTGATTCCCTACCTCTGATTCCCCACTTCTGATTCCCCGCCTCTGATTCCCCGCCTCTGATTCCATGCCTCTGATTCCCCGCCTCTGATTCCCCGCATCTAATTCCCCGCCTCTGATACCGCGCCTCTGATGCCCCGCATCTGATTCCCTGCATCTGATTCCCCGCCTCAGATTCCCCGCCTCTGATTTCCCGGCTCTGATTCTCCGCCTCTGATTCCCCGACTCTGATTCCCCGCCTCTGATTCCCCACCTATGTTTACCCGCCTCTGTTTACCCGCCTGTTTTCCCGCCTCTGGTTCCCCAACACAGATTCCCTGCCTCAGATTCCCTGCCTCTGATTCCCTGCCTCTGATTCCCTGCCTCTGATTCCCTGCATCTGATTGCCCGCCTCTGATTCCCTGCCTCTGATTCCCTGCATCTGATTGCCCGCCTCTGATTACCTGCCTCTGATTCCCCGCCTCTGATTCCCCACCTCTGATTCCCCACTTCTGATTCCCTGCCTCTGATTCCCCGCGTCTGATTCCCCGCCTCTGATTCTCCGCCTCTGTTTCCCCGCCTCTGATTCCCCGCCTCTGATTCCCCACCTCTGATTGCCCCGCCTCTGATTCGCTGATTCTGATTCCCCGCCTCTGATTCCCCACCTCTGATTCCCCACTTCTGATTCCACGCCTCTAATTCCCCGCCTCTGATTCCCCGCCTCTCATTCCCCGCCTCTCATTCCCCTCCTCTGATACCCCGCCTCTGATTCCCCACTTCTGATTCCCCGCATCTGATTCCCCGCCTCTGATTCCCCGCCTCTGATTCCCTGCTTCTGATTCCCCGCCTCTGATTCCGCGCCTCTGATTCCCCGCCTATGTTTACCCACCTCTGTTTACCCACCTGTTTCCCCGCCTCTGTTTCCCCACCTCAGATTCCCTGCCTCAGATTCCCCGCCTCTGATTCTCCGCCTCTGATTCCCCGCCTCTGATTCCCCACCTCTGATTACCCACTTCTGATTCCCCGCCTCTGATTCCCCGCCTCTGATTCCCCGCCTCTGATTCCCCGCCTCTGATTCCCCACCTCTGATTCACTGCCTCCCTTTCCGCTCAACTTTCCTGGCCTACTTTTCCCCACATATCTTTCCCCGCCTCTGATTTCCCGCCTCTGATTCCACGCCTCTGATTCCCCGCCTATGTTTACCCGCCTCTGTTTACACGCCTGTTTTCCCGCCTCTGATTCCGCACCACAGATTCCCTGCCTCAGATTCCCTGCCTCAGATTCCCTGCATCAGATTCCCTTCATTTGATTCCCTGCGTCTGATTCCCTGCCTCTGATTCCCTGCATCTGATTGCCCGCCTCTGATTCCCTGCCTCTGATTCCCCACCTCTGATTCCCCACTTCTGATTCCCCGCCTCTGATTCCCCGCCTCTGGTTCCCCACCTCTGATTCACCGCCTCTGATCCCCGCCTCTGATTCCCCGCCTCTGATTCCCCACTTCTGATTGCCCGCCTCTGATTCCACGCCTCTGATTCCCCGCCTCTGATTCCCCACCTCTGATTCCCCACTTCTGATTCCCCACCTCTGATTCCCCGCCTCTGATTCCACGCCTCTGATTCCCCACCTCTGATTCCCCACTTCTGATTCCCCACCTCTGATTCTCCTCCTCTGATACCCTGCCTCTGATAACTTTTTACTGATTCCGTGCCTCAGATTCCCTGCCTCCGATTTCCTGCCTCAGATTCCCTGCCTCAGATTCCCTGCATCAGATTCCCTTCATCTGATTCCCTGCCTCTGATTCCCCGCCTCTGATTCCCCGCCTCTGATTCCCCACCTCTGTCTCTACGCCTCTATTTTGCCTGCACTCTTTCCCCTCCACTCTTTCTGTGCCTCTCTTTCCCTCCCTCAATTTCAACAACTCTGTTTGATCTGTTCTGTGTACCTAATTTTCAACACACAAGTTCCAACCACTATGTTTCGCCCATCTCTTTCGCTGCCTCTATTTATGCAGCTATGTTTACCCGCTTCTGTTTACCCGCCTGTTTCCCCACATCTCTTTCCCCACCTCTGATTCCACGCCTCTGATTCCCCGCCTCTGATTCCCCGCCTCTGATTCCCCGCCTCTGATTCACCGCCTCCCTTTCCGCGCAACTTTCCTGGCCTACGTTTCCCCACATCTCTTTCCCCACCACTGATTCCACGCCTCAGATTCGCCGCCTCTGATTTCCCGCCTCTGATTCCCTGCCTCTGATTCCCTGCCTCTGATTCCCCACCTCTGATTCCCCCCTCTGATTCCCCGCCGCTGATTCCCAGCCTCTGATTCCCCACCTCTGATTCCCCGCCTCTGATTCCCTGCCTCTCTTTCCCTGCCTCTATTTCCGTGCCTCTTTCTCTGCATCTCGTTTCCCACATCTCATTTCCCCCTTCTGATAACCCGCATCACATTCCCTGCCACAGATTCCCTGCCTCAGATTCCCTGCCTCAGATTCCCTGCATCAGATTCCCTTCATCTGATTCCCTGCCTCTGAATCCCCGCCTCTGATTCCCCACCTCTGATTCCCCACCTCTGACTCTCTGCCTCAGATTCCCTGCCTCTGATTCCCTGCCTCTGATTCCCTGCCTCTGATTTCCTGCATCTGATTGCCCGCCTCTGATTCTCCGCCTCTGATTCCCCGCCTCTGATTCCCCGCCTCTGATTCACCGCCTCTGATTCCCCGCCTCTGATTCCCCACCTCTGATTCCCTGCCTCTGATTACCTGCCTCTGATTCCCTGCCTCTGATTCCCGGCCTCTGAGTCCCCACCTCTGATTCCCCGTGTCCGATTCCGCACCCATGATTCACCACCTCTGTTGCTCTGCTTCTGATTTCCCGGCTCAGATTCACCGGCTCTGATTCCGCACCTCTGAATCCACGCCTCTCTTTCTGTGTCTCTGATTCCCCGCCTCTGATTCAACGCCTCTGATTACCCGCCTCTGATACCCTGCCTCTCTTTCCCTGCCTCTATTTCCGTGCCTCTTTCTCTGCATCTCGTTTCCCACATCTCATTTCCCCCTTCTGATAACCCGCATCAGATTCCCTGCCACAGATTTCCTGCCTCAGATACCCTGCCTCAGATTCCCTGCATCAGATTCCCTTCATCTGATTCCCTGCCTCTGATTCCCCGCGGCTGATTCCCTGCCTCTGATTCCCCGCCTCTGTTTACCCGACTGTTTCCCCGCCTCTGATTCACCACCTCATATTCGCCATCTCAGGTTCCCTGCCTCTGATTCCCTGCCTCTGATTCCCTGCATCTGATTCCCTGCCTCAGATTCCCCGCCTCTGATTCCCCGACTCTGATTCCCCGCCTCTGATTCCCCGCCTCTGATTCCGCGCCTCTGATTCCCCGCCTATGTTTACCCGCCTCTGTTTACCCGCCTGTTTTCCCACCTCTGATTGCCCACCTCAGATTCCCTGCCTCAGATTCCCAGCCTAAGATTCCCTGCCTCTGATTCCCTGCCTCTGATTCCCTGCATCTGATTGCCCGCCTCTGATTACCTGCCTCTGATTCCCCGCCTCAGATTCCCCACCTCTGATTCCCCACTTCTGATTCCCCGCCTCTGATTCCCGCGTCTGATTCCCCGCCTCGAAATCACCGCCTCTGATTCCCCGCCTCTGATTCCCCTCCTCTGATTCCCCACCTATGATTGCCCGCCTCTGATTCCCTTATTCTGATTCCCCGCCTCTGATTCCCCACCTCTGATTCCCCACTTCTGATTCCCCGCCTCTGATTCCACACCTCTGATTGCACGCCTCTGATTCCCCGCCTCTGATTCCCCACTTCTGATTGCCCGCCTCTGATTCCACGCCTCTGATTCCCCGCCTCTGATTCCCCACCTCTGATTCCCCACTTCTGATTCCCCACCTCTGATTCCCCGCCTCTGATTCCACGCCTCTGATTCCCCACCTCTGATTCCCCACTTCTGATTCCCCACCTCTGATTCTCCGCCTCTGATACCCTGCCTCTGATAACTTTCTACTGATTCCGTGCCTCAGATTCCCTGCCTCCGATTTCCTGCCTCAGATTCCCTGCCTCAGATTCCCTGCATCAGATTCCCTTCATCTGATTCCCTGCCTCTGATTCCCCGCCTCTGATTCCCCGCCTCTGATTCCCCGCCTCTGTCTCTACGCCTCTATTTTGCCTGCACTCTTTCCCCTCCACTCTTTCTGTGCCTCTCTTTCCCTCCCTCAATTTCAACAACTCTGTTTGATCTGTTCTGTGTACCTAATTTTCAACACACAAGTTCCAACCACTATGTTTCGCCCATCTCTTTCGCTGCCTCTATTTATGCAGCTATGTTTACCCGCTTCTGTTTACCCGCCTGTTTCCCCACATCTCTTTCCCCACCTCTGATTCCACGCCTCTGATTCCCCGCCTCTGATTCCCCGCCTCTGATTCCCCGCCTCTGATTCACCGCCTCCCTTTCCGCGCAACTTTCCTGGCCTACGTTTCCCCACATCTCTTTCCCCACCTCTGATTCCACGCCTCAGATTCGCCGCCTCTGATTTCCCGCCTCTGATTCCCAGCCTCTGATTCCCCACCTCTGATTCCCCACCTATGATTGCCCGCCTCTGATTCCCTTATTCTGATTCCCCGCCTCTGATTCCCCACCTCTGATTCCCCACTTCTGATTCCCCGCCTCTGATTCCACACCTCTGATTGCACGCCTCTGATTCCCCGCCTCTGATTCCCCGCCTCTGATTCCCCGCCTCTGATTCCCCTCCTCTGATACCCCGCCTCTGATTCCCCACCTCTGATTCCCCGCATCTGATTCCCCGCCTCTGATTCCCCGCCTCTGATTCCCTGCCTCTGATTCCCCGCCTCTGATTCCGCGCCTCTGATTCCCCGCCTATGTTTACCCGCCTCTGTTTACCCACCTGTTTCCCCGCCTCTGATTCCCCACCTCACATTCCCTGCCTCAGATTCCCTGCCTCTGATTCCCTGCCTCTGATTCCCTGCATCTGATTGCCCGCCTCTGATTCTCCGCCTCTGATTCCCCGCCTCTGATTCCCCACGTCTGATTCCCCACTTCTGATTCCCTGCCTCTGATTCCCCGCCTCTGATTCCCCGCCTCTGATTCCCTACCTCTGATTCCCCACTTCTGATTCCCCGCCTCTGATTCCCCGCCTCTGATTCCATGCCTCTGATTCCCCGCCTCTGATTCCCCGCCTCTAAATCCCCACCTCTGATACCGCGCCTCTGATGCCCCGCATCTGATTCCCTGCATCTGATTCCCCGCCTCAGATTCCCCGCCTCTGATTTCCCGGCTCTGATTCTCCGCCTCTGATTCCCCGACTCTGATTCCCCGCCTCTGATTCCCCACCTATGTTTACCCGCCTCTGTTTACCCGCCTGTTTTCCCGCCTCTGGTTCCCCAACACAGATTCCCTGCCTCAGATTCCCTGCCTCTGATTCCCTGCCTCTGATTCCCTGCCTCTGATTCCCTGCATCTGATTGCCCGCCTCTGATTCCCTGCCTCTGATTCCCTGCATCTGATTGCCCGCCTCTGATTACCTGCCTCTGATTCCCCGCCTCTGATTCCCCACCTCTGATTCCCCACTTCTGATTCCCCGCCTCTGATTCCCCGCGTCTGATTCCCCGCCTATGATTCTCCGCCTCTGTTTCCCCGCCTCTGATTCCCCGCCTCTGATTCCCCACCTCTGATTGCCCCGCCTCTGATTCGCTGATTCTGATTCCCCGCCTCTGATTCCCCACCTCTGATTCCCCACTTCTGATTCCACGCCTCTAATTCCCCGCCTCTGATTCCCCGCCTCTCATTCCCCGCCTCTCATTCCCCTCCTCTGATACCCCGCCTCTGATTCCCCACTTCTGATTCCCCGCATCTGATTCCCCGCCTCTGATTCCCCGCCTCTGATTCCCTGCTTCTGATTCCCCGCCTCTGATTCCGCGCCTCTGATTCCCCGCCTATGTTTACCCACCTCTGTTTACCCACCTGTTTCCCCGCCTCTGTTTCCCCACCACAGATTCCCTGCCTCAGATTCCCCGCCTCTGATTCTCCGCCTCTGATTCCCCGCCTCTGATTCCCCACCTCTGATTACCCACTTCTGATTCCCCGCCTCTGATTCCCCGCCTCTGATTCCCCGCCTCTGATTCCCCGCCTCTGATTCCCCACCTCTGATTCACTGCCTCCCTTTCCGCTCAACTTTCCTGGCCTACTTTTCCCCACATATCTTTCCCCGCCTCTGATTTCCCGCCTCTGATTCCACGCCTCTGATTCCCCGCCTATGTTTACCCGCCTCTGTTTACACGCCTGTTTTCCCGCCTCTGATTCCGCTCCACAGATTCCCTGCCTCAGATTCTCTGCCTCAGATTCCCTGCATCAGATTCCCTTAATTTGATTCCCTGCGTCTGATTCCCTGCCTCTGATTCCCTGCATCTGATTGCCCGCCTCTGATTCCCTGCCTCTGATTCCCCACCTCTGATTCCCCACTTCTGATTCCCCGCCTCTGATTCCCCGCCTCTGATTCCCCGCCTCTGATTCACCGCCTCTGATCCCCGCCTCTGATTCCCCGCCTCTGATTCCCCACTTCTGATTGCCCGCCTCTGATTCCACGCCTCTGATTCCCCGCCTCTGATTCCCCACCTCTGATTCCCCACTTCTGATTCCCCACCTCTGATTCCCCGCCTCTGATTCCACGCCTCTGATTCCCCACCTCTGATTCCCCACTTCTGATTCCCCACCTCTGATTCTCCGCCTCTGATACCCTGCCTCTGATAACTTTTTACTGATTCCGTGCCTCAGATTCCCTGCCTCCGATTTCCTGCCTCAGATTCCCTGCCTCAGATTCCCTGCATCAGATTCCCTTCATCTGATTCCCTGCCTCTGATTCCCCGCCTCTGATTCCCCGCCTCTGATTCCCCACCTCTGTCTCTACGCCTCTATTTTGCCTGCACTCTTTCCCCTCCACTCTTTCTGTGCCTCTCTTTCCCTCCCTCAATTTCAACAACTCTGTTTGATCTGTTCTGTGTACCTAATTTTCAACACACAAGTTCCAACCACTATGTTTCGCCCATCTCTTTCGCTGCCTCTATTTATGCAGCTATGTTTACCCGCTTCTGTTTACCCGCCTGTTTCCCCACATCTCTTTCCCCACCTCTGATTCCACGCCTCTGATTCCCCGCCTCTGATTCCCCGCCTCTGTTTCCCCGCCTCTGATTCACCGCCTCCCTTTCCGCGCAACTTTCCTTGCCTACGTTTCCCCACATCTCTTTCCCCACCTCTGATTCCACGCCTCAGATTCGCCGCCTCTGATTTCCCGCCTCTGATTCCCTGCCTCTGATTCCCTGCCTCTGATTCCCCACCTCTGATTCCCCCCTCTGATTCCCCGCCGCTGATTCCCAGCCTCTGATTCCCCACCTCTGATTCCCCGCCTCTGATTCCCTGCCTCTCTTTCCCTGCCTCTATTTCCGTGCCTCTTTCTCTGCATCTCGTTTCCCACATCTCATTTCCCCCTTCTGATAACCCGCATCACATTCCCTGCCACAGATTCCCTGCCTCTGAATCCCCGCCTCTGATTCCCCACCTCTGATTCCCCACCTCTGACTCTCTGCCTCAGATTCCCTGCCTCTGATTCCCTGCCTCTGATTCCCTGCCTCTGATTTCCTGCATCTGATTGCCCGCCTCTGATTCTCCGCCTCTGATTCCCCGCCTCTGATTCCCCGCCTCTGATTCACCGCCTCTGATTCCCCGCCTCTGATTCCCCACCTCTGATTCCCTGCCTCTGATAACCTGCCTCTGATTCCCTGCCTCTGATTCCCGGCCTCTGAGTCCCCACCTCTGATTCCCCGTGTCCGATTCCGCACCCATGATTCACCACCTCTGTTGCTCTGCTTCTGATTTCCCGGCTCAGATTCACCGGCTCTGATTCCGCACCTCTGAATCCACGCCTCTCTTTCTGTGTCTCTGATTCCCCGCCTCTGATTCCACGCCTCTGATTACCCGCCTCTGATACCCTGCCTCTCTTTCCCTGCCTCTATTTCCGTGCCTCTTTCTCTGCATCTCGTTTCCCACATCTCATTTCCCCCTTCTGATAACCCGCATCAGATTCCCTGCCACAGATTTCCTGCCTCAGATACCCTGCCTCAGATTCCCTGCATCAGATTCCCTTCATCTGATTCCCTGCCTCTGATTCCCCGCGGCTGATTCCCTGCCTCTGATTCCCCGCCTCTGTTTACCCGACTGTTTCCCCGCCTCTGATTCACAACCTCATATTCGCCATCTCAGGTTCCCTGCCTCTGATTCCCTGCCTCTGATTCCCTGCATCTGATTCCCTGCCTCAGATTCCCCGCCTCTGATTCCCCGACTCTGATTCCCCGCCTCTGATTCCCCGCCTCTGATTCCGCGCCTCTGATTCCCCGCCTATGTTTACCCGCCTCTGTTTACCCGCCTGTTTTCCCACCTCTGATTGCCCACCTCAGATTCCCTGCCTCAGATTCCCAGCCTCAGATTCCCTGCCTCTGATTCCCTGCCTCTGATTCCCTGCATCTGATTGCCCGCCTCTGATTACCTGCCTCTGATTCCCCGCCTCAGATTCCCCACCTCTGATTCCCCACTTCTGATTCCCCGCCTCTGATTCCCGCGTCTGATTCCCCGCCTCGAAATCACCGCCTCTGATTCCCCGCCTCTGATTCCCCTCCTCTGATTCCCCACCTATGATTGCCCGCCTCTGATTCCCTTATTCTGATTCCCCGCCTCTGATTCCCCACCTCTGATTCCCCACTTCTGATTCCCCGCCTCTGATTCCACACCTCTGATTGCACGCCTCTGATTCCCCGCCTCTGATTCCCCGCCTCTGTTTCCCCGCCTCTGATTCCCCTCCTCTGATACCCCGCCTCTGATTCCCCACCTCTGATTCCCCGCATCTGATTCCCCGCCTCTGATTCCCCGCCTCTGATTCCCTGCCTCTGATTCCCCGCCTCTGATTCCGCGCCACTGATTCCCCGCCTATGTTTACCCGCCTCTGTTTACCCACCTGTTTCCCCGCCTCTGATTCCCCACCTCACATTCCCTGCCTCAGATTCCCTGCCTCTGATTCCCTGCCTCTGATTCCCTGCATCTGATTGCCCACCTCTGATTCTCCGCCTCTGATTCCCCGCCTCTGATTCCCCACGTCTGATTCCCCACTTCTGATTCCCTGCCTCTGATTCCCCGCCTCTGATTCCCCGCCTCTGATTCCCTACCTCTGATTCCCCACTTCTGATTCCCCGCCTCTGATTCCCCGCCTCTGATTCCATGCCTCTGATTCCCCGCCTCTGATTCCCCGCCTCTAATTCCCCGCCTCTGATACCGCGCCTCTGATGCCCCGCATCTGATTCCCTGCATCTGATTCCCCGCCTCAGATTCCCCGCCTCTGATTTCCCGGCTCTGATTCTCCGCCTCTGATTCCCCGACTCTGATTCCCCGCCTCTGATTCCCCACCTATGTTTACCCGCCTCTGTTTACCCGCCTGTTTTCCCGCCTCTGGTTCCCCAACACAGATTCCCTGCCTCAGATTCCCTGCCTCTGATTCCCTGCCTCTGATTCCCTACCTCTGATTCCCTGCATCTGATTGCCCGCCTCTGATTCCCTGCCTCTGATTCCCTGCATCTGATTGCCCGCCTCTGATTACCTGCCTCTGATTCCCCGCCTCTGATTCCCCACCTCTGATTCCCCACTTCTGATTCCCCGCCTCTGATTCCCCGCGTCTGATTCCCCGCCTCTGATTCACCGCCTCTGTTTCCCCGCCTCTGATTCCCCGCCTCTGATTCCCCACCTCTGATTGCCCCGCCTCTGATTCGCTGATTCTGATTCCCCGCCTCTGATTCCCCACCTCTGATTCCCCACTTCTGATTCCCCGCCTCTGATTCCCCGCCTCTGATTCCACGCCTCTAATTCCCCGCCTCTCATTCCCCGCCTCTCATTCCCCGCCTCTCATTCCCCTCCTCTGATACCCCGCCTCTGATTCCCCACTTCTGATTCCCCGCATCTGATTCCCCGCCTCTGATTCCCCGCCTCTGATTCCCTGCTTCTGATTCCCCGCCTCTGATTCCGCGCCTCTGATTCCCCGCCTATGTTTACCCACCTCTGTTTACCCACCTGTTTCCCCGCCTCTGTTTCCCCACCTCAGATTCCCGGACTCAGATTCCCCGCCTCTGATTCTCCGCCTCTGATTCCCCGCCTCTGATTCCCCACCTCTGATTACCCACTTCTGATTCCCCGCCTCTGATTCCCCGCCTCTGATTCCCCGTCTCTGATTCCCCACCTCTGATTCACTGCCTCCCTTTCCGCTCAACTTTCCTGGCCTACTTTTCCCCACATATCTTTCCCCGCCTCTGATTTCCCGCCTCTGATTCCACGCCTCTGATTCCCCGCCTATGTTTACCCGCCTCTGTTTACACGACTGTTTTCCCGCCTCTGATTCCGCACCACAGATTCCCTGCCTCAGATTCCCTGCCTCAGATTCCCTGCATCAGATTCCCTTCATTTGATTCCCTGCGTCTGATTCCCTGCCTCTGATTCCCTGCATCTGATTGCCCGCCTCTGATTCCCTGCCTCTGATTCCCCACCTCTGATTCCCCACTTCTGATTCCCCGCCTCTGATTCCCCGCCTCTGATTCCCCGCCTCTGATTCATCACCTCTGATCCCCGCCTCTGATTCCCCGCCTCTGATTCCCCACTTCTGATTGCCCGCCTCTGATTCCACGCCTCTGATTCCCCGCCTCTGATTCCCCACCTCTGATTCCCCACTTCTGATTCCCCACCTCTGATTCCCCGCCTCTGATTCCACGCCTCTGATTCCCCACCTCTGATTCCCCACTTCTGATTCCCCACCTCTGATTCTCCGCCTCTGATACCCTGCCTCTGATAACTTTTTACTGATTCCGTGCCTCAGATTCCCTGCCTCCGATTTCCTGCCTCAGATTCCCTGCCTCAGATTCCCTGCATCAGATTCCCTTCATCTGATTCCCTGCCTCTGATTCCCCGCCTCTGATTCCCCGCCTCTGATTCCCCACCTCTGTCTCTACGCCTCTATTTTGCCTGCACTCTTTCCCCTCCACTCTTTCTGTGCCTCTCTTTCCCTCCCTCAATTTCAACAACTCTGTTTGATCTGTTCTGTGTACCTAATTTTCAACACACAAGTTCCAACCACTATGTTTCGCCCATCTCTTTCGCTGCCTCTATTTATGCAGCTATGTTTACCCGCTTCTGTTTACCCGCTTCTGTTTACCCACATCTCTTTCCCCACCTCTGATTCCACGCCTCTGATTCCCCGCCTCTGATTCCCCGCCTCTGATTCCCCGCCTCTGATTCACCGCCTCCCTTTCCGCGCAACTTTCCTGGCCTACGTTTCCCCACATCTCTTTCCCCACCTCTGATTCCACGCCTCAGATTCGCCGCCTCTGATTTCCCGCCTCTGATTCCCTGCCTCTGATTCCCTGCCTCTGATTCCCCACCTCTGATTCCCCCCTCTGATTCCCCGCCGCTGATTCCCAGCCTCTGATTCCCCACCTCTGATTCCCCGCCTCTGATTCCCTGCCTCTCTTTCCCTGCCTCTATTTCCGTGCCTCTTTCTCTGCATCTCGTATCCCACATCTCATTTCCCCCTTCTGATAACCCGCATCACATTCCCTGCCACAGATTCCCTGCCTATGTTTACCCGCCTCTGTTTACCCACCTGTTTCCCCGCCTCTGATTCCCCACCTCACATTCCCTGCCTCAGATTCCCTGCCTCTGATTCCCTGCCTCTGATTCCCTGCATCTGATTGCCCGCCTCTGATTCTCCGCCTCTGATTCCCCGCCTCTGATTCCCCACGTCTGATTCCCCACTTCTGATTCCCTGCCTCTGATTCCCCGCCTCTGATTCCCCGCCTCTGATTCCCTACCTCTGATTCCCCACTTCTGATTCCCCGCCTCTGATTCCCCGCCTCTGATTCCATGCCTCTGATTCCCCGCCTCTGATTCCCCGCCTCTAATTCCCCGCCTCTGATACCGCGCCTCTGATGCCCCGCATCTGATTCCCTGCATCTGATTCCCCGCCTCAGATTCCCCGCCTCTGATTTCCCGGCTCTGATTCTCCGCCTCTGATTCCCCGACTCTGATTCCCCGCCTCTGATTCCCCACCTATGTTTACCCGCCTCTGTTTACCCGCCTGTTTTCCCGCCTCTGGTTCCCCAACACAGATTCCCTGCCTCAGATTCCCTGCCTCTGATTCCCTGCCTCTGATTCCCTGCCTCTGATTCCCTGCATCTGATTGCCCGCCTCTGATTCCCTGCCTCTGATTCCCTGCATCTGATTGCCCGCCTCTGATTACCTGCCTCTGATTCCCCGCCTCTGATTCCCCACCTCTGATTCCCCACCTCTGACTCTCTGCCTCAGATTCCCTGCCTCTGATTCCCCGCCTCTGATTCCCTGCCTCTCTTTCCCTGCCTCTATTTCCGTGCCTCTTTCTCTGCATCTCGTTTCCCACATCTCATTTCCCCCTTCTGATAACCCGCATCACATTCCCTGCCACAGATTCCCTGCCTCTGAATCCCCGCCTCTGATTCCCCACCTCTGATTCCCCACCTCTGACTCTCTGCCTCAGATTCCCTGCCTCTGATTCCCTGCCTCTGATTCCCTGCCTCTGATTTCCTGCATCTGATTGCCCGCCTCTGATTCTCCGCCTCTGATTCCCCGCCTCTGATTCCCCGCCTCTGATTCACCGCCTCTGATTCCCCGCCTCTGATTCCCCACCTCTGATTCCCTGCCTCTGATAACCTGCCTCTGATTCCCTGCCTCTGATTCCCGGCCTCTGAGTCCCCACCTCTGATTCCCCGTGTCCGATTCCGCACCCATGATTCACCACCTCTGTTGCTCTGCTTCTGATTTCCCGGCTCAGATTCACCGGCTCTGATTCCGCACCTCTGAATCCACGCCTCTCTTTCTGTGTCTCTGATTCCCCGCCTCTGATTCCACGCCTCTGATTACCCGCCTCTGATACCCTGCCTCTCTTTCCCTGCCTCTATTTCCGTGCCTCTTTCTCTGCATCTCGTTTCCCACATCTCATTTCCCCCTTCTGATAACCCGCATCAGATTCCCTGCCACAGATTTCCTGCCTCAGATACCCTGCCTCAGATTCCCTGCATCAGATTCCCTTCATCTGATTCCCTGCCTCTGATTCCCCGCGGCTGATTCCCTGCCTCTGATTCCCCGCCTCTGTTTACCCGACTGTTTCCCCGCCTCTGATTCACAACCTCATATTCGCCATCTCAGGTTCCCTGCCTCTGATTCCCTGCCTCTGATTCCCTGCATCTGATTCCCTGCCTCAGATTCCCCGCCTCTGATTCCCCGACTCTGATTCCCCGCCTCTGATTCCCCGCCTCTGATTCCGCGCCTCTGATTCCCCGCCTATGTTTACCCGCCTCTGTTTACCCGCCTGTTTTCCCACCTCTGATTGCCCACCTCAGATTCCCTGCCTCAGATTCCCAGCCTCAGATTCCCTGCCTCTGATTCCCTGCCTCTGATTCCCTGCATCTGATTGCCCGCCTCTGATTACCTGCCTCTGATTCCCCGCCTCAGATTCCCCACCTCTGATTCCCCACTTCTGATTCCCCGCCTCTGATTCCCGCGTCTGATTCCCCGCCTCGAAATCACCGCCTCTGATTCCCCGCCTCTGATTCCCCTCCTCTGATTCCCCACCTATGATTGCCCGCCTCTGATTCCCTTATTCTGATTCCCCGCCTCTGATTCCCCACCTCTGATTCCCCACTTCTGATTCCCCGCCTCTGATTCCACACCTCTGATTGCACGCCTCTGATTCCCCGCCTCTGATTCCCCGCCTCTGTTTCCCC
This sequence comes from Narcine bancroftii, assembly GCF_036971445.1. Taxonomy (NCBI): domain Eukaryota; kingdom Metazoa; phylum Chordata; class Chondrichthyes; order Torpediniformes; family Narcinidae; genus Narcine; species Narcine bancroftii. The sequence continues at coordinate 4,644,910 of NW_027211883.1, forward strand.
GCCTCTGATTCCCCTCCTCTGATACCCCGCCTCTGATTCCCCACCTCTGATTCCCCGCATCTGATTCCCCGCCTCTGATTCCCCGCCTCTGATTCCCTGCCTCTGATTCCCCGCCTCTGATTCCGCGCCACTGATTCCCCGCCTATGTTTACCCGCCTCTGTTTACCCACCTGTTTCCCCGCCTCTGATTCCCCACCTCACATTCCCTGCCTCAGATTCCCTGCCTCTGATTCCCTGCCTCTGATTCCCTGCATCTGATTGCCCACCTCTGATTCTCCGCCTCTGATTCCCCGCCTCTGATTCCCCACGTCTGATTCCCCACTTCTGATTCCCTGCCTCTGATTCCCCGCCTCTGATTCCCCGCCTCTGATTCCCTACCTCTGATTCCCCACTTCTGATTCCCCGCCTCTGATTCCCCGCCTCTGATTCCATGCCTCTGATTCCCCGCCTCTGATTCCCCGCCTCTAATTCCCCGCCTCTGATACCGCGCCTCTGATGCCCCGCATCTGATTCCCTGCATCTGATTCCCCGCCTCAGATTCCCCGCCTCTGATTTCCCGGCTCTGATTCTCCGCCTCTGATTCCCCGACTCTGATTCCCCGCCTCTGATTCCCCACCTATGTTTACCCGCCTCTGTTTACCCGCCTGTTTTCCCGCCTCTGGTTCCCCAACACAGATTCCCTGCCTCAGATTCCCTGCCTCTGATTCCCTGCCTCTGATTCCCTACCTCTGATTCCCTGCATCTGATTGCCCGCCTCTGATTCCCTGCCTCTGATTCCCTGCATCTGATTGCCCGCCTCTGATTACCTGCCTCTGATTCCCCGCCTCTGATTCCCCACCTCTGATTCCCCACTTCTGATTCCCCGCCTCTGATTCCCCGCGTCTGATTCCCCGCCTCTGATTCACCGCCTCTGTTTCCCCGCCTCTGATTCCCCGCCTCTGATTCCCCACCTCTGATTGCCCCGCCTCTGATTCGCTGATTCTGATTCCCCGCCTCTGATTCCCCACCTCTGATTCCCCACTTCTGATTCCCCGCCTCTGATTCCCCGCCTCTGATTCCACGCCTCTAATTCCCCGCCTCTCATTCCCCGCCTCTCATTCCCCGCCTCTCATTCCCCTCCTCTGATACCCCGCCTCTGATTCCCCACTTCTGATTCCCCGCATCTGATTCCCCGCCTCTGATTCCCCGCCTCTGATTCCCTGCTTCTGATTCCCCGCCTCTGATTCCGCGCCTCTGATTCCCCGCCTATGTTTACCCACCTCTGTTTACCCACCTGTTTCCCCGCCTCTGTTTCCCCACCTCAGATTCCCGGACTCAGATTCCCCGCCTCTGATTCTCCGCCTCTGATTCCCCGCCTCTGATTCCCCACCTCTGATTACCCACTTCTGATTCCCCGCCTCTGATTCCCCGCCTCTGATTCCCCGTCTCTGATTCCCCACCTCTGATTCACTGCCTCCCTTTCCGCTCAACTTTCCTGGCCTACTTTTCCCCACATATCTTTCCCCGCCTCTGATTTCCCGCCTCTGATTCCACGCCTCTGATTCCCCGCCTATGTTTACCCGCCTCTGTTTACACGACTGTTTTCCCGCCTCTGATTCCGCACCACAGATTCCCTGCCTCAGATTCCCTGCCTCAGATTCCCTGCATCAGATTCCCTTCATTTGATTCCCTGCGTCTGATTCCCTGCCTCTGATTCCCTGCATCTGATTGCCCGCCTCTGATTCCCTGCCTCTGATTCCCCACCTCTGATTCCCCACTTCTGATTCCCCGCCTCTGATTCCCCGCCTCTGATTCCCCGCCTCTGATTCATCACCTCTGATCCCCGCCTCTGATTCCCCGCCTCTGATTCCCCACTTCTGATTGCCCGCCTCTGATTCCACGCCTCTGATTCCCCGCCTCTGATTCCCCACCTCTGATTCCCCACTTCTGATTCCCCACCTCTGATTCCCCGCCTCTGATTCCACGCCTCTGATTCCCCACCTCTGATTCCCCACTTCTGATTCCCCACCTCTGATTCTCCGCCTCTGATACCCTGCCTCTGATAACTTTTTACTGATTCCGTGCCTCAGATTCCCTGCCTCCGATTTCCTGCCTCAGATTCCCTGCCTCAGATTCCCTGCATCAGATTCCCTTCATCTGATTCCCTGCCTCTGATTCCCCGCCTCTGATTCCCCGCCTCTGATTCCCCACCTCTGTCTCTACGCCTCTATTTTGCCTGCACTCTTTCCCCTCCACTCTTTCTGTGCCTCTCTTTCCCTCCCTCAATTTCAACAACTCTGTTTGATCTGTTCTGTGTACCTAATTTTCAACACACAAGTTCCAACCACTATGTTTCGCCCATCTCTTTCGCTGCCTCTATTTATGCAGCTATGTTTACCCGCTTCTGTTTACCCGCTTCTGTTTACCCACATCTCTTTCCCCACCTCTGATTCCACGCCTCTGATTCCCCGCCTCTGATTCCCCGCCTCTGATTCCCCGCCTCTGATTCACCGCCTCCCTTTCCGCGCAACTTTCCTGGCCTACGTTTCCCCACATCTCTTTCCCCACCTCTGATTCCACGCCTCAGATTCGCCGCCTCTGATTTCCCGCCTCTGATTCCCTGCCTCTGATTCCCTGCCTCTGATTCCCCACCTCTGATTCCCCCCTCTGATTCCCCGCCGCTGATTCCCAGCCTCTGATTCCCCACCTCTGATTCCCCGCCTCTGATTCCCTGCCTCTCTTTCCCTGCCTCTATTTCCGTGCCTCTTTCTCTGCATCTCGTATCCCACATCTCATTTCCCCCTTCTGATAACCCGCATCACATTCCCTGCCACAGATTCCCTGCCTATGTTTACCCGCCTCTGTTTACCCACCTGTTTCCCCGCCTCTGATTCCCCACCTCACATTCCCTGCCTCAGATTCCCTGCCTCTGATTCCCTGCCTCTGATTCCCTGCATCTGATTGCCCGCCTCTGATTCTCCGCCTCTGATTCCCCGCCTCTGATTCCCCACGTCTGATTCCCCACTTCTGATTCCCTGCCTCTGATTCCCCGCCTCTGATTCCCCGCCTCTGATTCCCTACCTCTGATTCCCCACTTCTGATTCCCCGCCTCTGATTCCCCGCCTCTGATTCCATGCCTCTGATTCCCCGCCTCTGATTCCCCGCCTCTAATTCCCCGCCTCTGATACCGCGCCTCTGATGCCCCGCATCTGATTCCCTGCATCTGATTCCCCGCCTCAGATTCCCCGCCTCTGATTTCCCGGCTCTGATTCTCCGCCTCTGATTCCCCGACTCTGATTCCCCGCCTCTGATTCCCCACCTATGTTTACCCGCCTCTGTTTACCCGCCTGTTTTCCCGCCTCTGGTTCCCCAACACAGATTCCCTGCCTCAGATTCCCTGCCTCTGATTCCCTGCCTCTGATTCCCTGCCTCTGATTCCCTGCATCTGATTGCCCGCCTCTGATTCCCTGCCTCTGATTCCCTGCATCTGATTGCCCGCCTCTGATTACCTGCCTCTGATTCCCCGCCTCTGATTCCCCACCTCTGATTCCCCACTTCTGATTCCCCGCCTCTGATTCCCCGCGTCTGATTCCCCGCCTCTGATTCACCGCCTCTGTTTCACCGCCTCTGATTCCCCGCCTCTGATTCCCCACCTCTGATTGCCCCGCCTCTGATTCGCTGATTCTGATTCCCCGCCTCTGATTCCCCACCTCTGATTCCCCACTTCTGATTCCCCGCCTCTGATTCCCCGCCTCTGATTCCACGCCTCTAATTCCCCGCCTCTGATTCCCCGCCTCTCATTCCCCGCCTCTCATTCCCCTCCTCTGATACCCCGCCTCTGATTCCCCACTTCTGATTCCCCGCATCTGATTCCCCGCCTCTGATTCCCCGCCTCTGATTCCCTGCTTCTGATTCCCCGCCTCTGATTCCGCGCCTCTGATTCCCCGCCTATGTTTACCCACCTCTGTTTACCCACCTGTTTCCCCGCCTCTGTTTCCCCACCTCAGATTCCCGGCCTCAGATTCCCCGCCTCTGATTCTCCGCCTCTGATTCCCCGCCTCTGATTCCCCACCTCTGATTACCCACTTCTGATTCCCCGCCTCTGATTCCCCGCCTCTGATTCCCCGCCTCTGATTCCCCGCCTCTGATTCCCCACCTCTGATTCACTGCCTCCCTTTCCGTTCAACTTTCCTGGCCTACTTTTCCCCACATATCTTTCCCCGCCTCTGATTTCCCGCCTCTGATTCCACGCCTCTGATTCCCCGCCTATGTTTACCCGCCTCTGTTTACACGCCTGTTTTCCCGCCTCTGATTCCGCACCACAGATTCCCTGCCTCAGATTCCCTGCCTCAGATTCCCTGCATCAGATTCCCTTCATTTGATTCCCTGCGTCTGATTCCCTGCCTCTGATTCCCTGCATCTGATTGCCCGCCTCTGATTCCCTGCCTCTGATTCCCCACCTCTGATTCCCCACTTCTGATTCCCCGCCTCTGATTCCCCGCCTCTGATTCACCACCTCTGATCCCCGCCTCTGATTCCCCGCCTCTGATTCCCCACTTCTGATTGCCCGCCTCTGATTCCCCGCCTCTCATTCCCCTCCTCTGATACCCCGCCTCTGATTCCCCACTTCTGATTCCCCGCATCTGATTCCCCGCCTCTGATTCCCCGCCTCTGATTCCCTGCTTCTGATTCCCCGCCTCTGATTCCGCGCCTCTGATTCCCCGCCTATGTTTACCCACCTCTGTTTACCCACCTGTTTCCCCGCCTCTGTTTCCCCACCTCAGATTCCCTGCCTCAGATTCCCCGCCTCTGATTCCCTGCATCTGATTGCCCGCCTCTGATTCTCCGCCTCTGATTCCCCGCCTCTGATTCCCCACGTCTGATTCCCCACTTCTGATTCCCTGCCTCTGATTCCCCGCCTCTGATTCCCCGCCTCTGATTCCCTACCTCTGATTCCCCACTTCTGATTCCCCGCCTCTGATTCCCCGCCTCTGATTCCATGCCTCTGATTCCCCACTTCTGATTCCCCGCCTCTGATTCCCCGCCTCTGATTCCCCGCCTCTGATTCCCCGCCTCTGATTCCCCACCTCTGATTCACTGCCTCCCTTTCCGTTCAACTTTCCTGGCCTACTTTTCCCCACATATCTTTCCCCGCCTCTGATTTCCCGCCTCTGATTCCACGCCTCTGATTCCCCGCCTATGTTTACCCGCCTCTGTTTACACGCCTGTTTTCCCGCCTCTGATTCCGCACCACAGATTCCCTGCCTCAGATTCCCTGCCTCAGATTCCCTGCATCAGATTCCCTTCATTTGATTCCCTGCGTCTGATTCCCTGCCTCTGATTCCCTGCATCTGATTGCCCGCCTCTGATTCCCTGCCTCTGATTCCCCACCTCTGATTCCCCACTTCTGATTCCCCGCCTCTGATTCCCCGCCTCTGATTCACCACCTCTGATCCCCGCCTCTGATTCCCCGCCTCTGATTCCCCACTTCTGATTGCCCGCCTCTGATTCCCCGCCTCTCATTCCCCTCCTCTGATACCCCGCCTCTGATTCCCCACTTCTGATTCCCCGCATCTGATTCCCCGCCTCTGATTCCCCGCCTCTGATTCCCTGCTTCTGATTCCCCGCCTCTGATTCCGCGCCTCTGATTCCCCGCCTATGTTTACCCACCTCTGTTTACCCACCTGTTTCCCCGCCTCTGTTTCCCCACCTCAGATTCCCTGCCTCAGATTCCCCGCCTCTGATTCCCTGCATCTGATTGCCCGCCTCTGATTCTCCGCCTCTGATTCCCCGCCTCTGATTCCCCACGTCTGATTCCCCACTTCTGATTCCCTGCCTCTGATTCCCCGCCTCTGATTCCCCGCCTCTGATTCCCTACCTCTGATTCCCCACTTCTGATTCCCCGCCTCTGATTCCCCGCCTCTGATTCCATGCCTCTGATTCCCCGCCTCTGATTCCCCGCATCTAATTCCCCGCCTCTGATACCGCGCCTCTGATGCCCCGCATCTGATTCCCTGCATCTGATTCCCCGCCTCAGATTCCCCGCCTCTGATTTCCCGGCTCTGATTCTCCGCCTCTGATTCCCCGACTCTGATTCCCCGCCTCTGATTCCCCACCTATGTTTACCCGCCTCTGTTTACCCGCCTGTTTTCCCGCCTCTGGTTCCCCAACACAGATTCCCTGCCTCAGATTCCCTGCCTCTGATTCCCTGCCTCTGATTCCCTGCCTCTGATTCCCTGCATCTGATTGCCCGCCTCTGATTCCCTGCCTCTGATTCCCTGCATCTGATTGCCCGCCTCTGATTACCTGCCTCTGATTCCCCGCCTCTGATTCCCCACCTCTGATTCCCCACTTCTGATTCCCTGCCTCTGATTCCCCGCGTCTGATTCCCCGCCTCTGATTCTCCGCCTCTGTTTCCCCGCCTCTGATTCCCCGCCTCTGATTCCCCACCTCTGATTGCCCCGCCTCTGATTCGCTGATTCTGATTCCCCGCCTCTGATTCCCCACCTCTGATTCCCCACTTCTGATTCCACGCCTCTAATTCCCCGCCTCTGATTCCCCGCCTCTCATTCCCCGCCTCTCATTCCCCTCCTCTGATACCCCGCCTCTGATTCCCCACTTCTGATTCCCCGCATCTGATTCCCCGCCTCTGATTCCCCGCCTCTGATTCCCTGCTTCTGATTCCCCGCCTCTGATTCCGCGCCTCTGATTCCCCGCCTATGTTTACCCACCTCTGTTTACCCACCTGTTTCCCCGCCTCTGTTTCCCCACCTCAGATTCCCTGCCTCAGATTCCCCGCCTCTGATTCTCCGCCTCTGATTCCCCGCCTCTGATTCCCCACCTCTGATTACCCACTTCTGATTCCCCGCCTCTGATTCCCCGCCTCTGATTCCCCGCCTCTGATTCCCCGCCTCTGATTCCCCACCTCTGATTCACTGCCTCCCTTTCCGCTCAACTTTCCTGGCCTACTTTTCCCCACATATCTTTCCCCGCCTCTGATTTCCCGCCTCTGATTCCACGCCTCTGATTCCCCGCCTATGTTTACCCGCCTCTGTTTACACGCCTGTTTTCCCGCCTCTGATTCCGCACCACAGATTCCCTGCCTCAGATTCCCTGCCTCAGATTCCCTGCATCAGATTCCCTTCATTTGATTCCCTGCGTCTGATTCCCTGCCTCTGATTCCCTGCATCTGATTGCCCGCCTCTGATTCCCTGCCTCTGATTCCCCACCTCTGATTCCCCACTTCTGATTCCCCGCCTCTGATTCCCCGCCTCTGATTCCCCACCTCTGATTCACCGCCTCTGATCCCCGCCTCTGATTCCCCGCCTCTGATTCCCCACTTCTGATTGCCCGCCTCTGATTCCACGCCTCTGATTCCCCGCCTCTGATTCCCCACCTCTGATTCCCCACTTCTGATTCCCCACTTCTGATTCCCCACCTCTGATTCTCCTCCTCTGATACCCTGCCTCTGATAACTTTTTACTGATTCCGTGCCTCAGATTCCCTGCCTCCGATTTCCTGCCTCAGATTCCCTGCCTCAGATTCCCTGCATCAGATTCCCTTCATCTGATTCCCTGCCTCTGATTCCCCGCCTCTGATTCCCCGCCTCTGATTCCCCACCTCTGTCTCTACGCCTCTATTTTGCCTGCACTCTTTCCCCTCCACTCTTTCTGTGCCTCTCTTTCCCTCCCTCAATTTCAACAACTCTGTTTGATCTGTTCTGTGTACCTAATTTTCAACACACAAGTTCCAACCACTATGTTTCGCCCATCTCTTTCGCTGCCTCTATTTATGCAGCTATGTTTACCCGCTTCTGTTTACCCGCCTGTTTCCCCACATCTCTTTCCCCACCTCTGATTCCACGCCTCTGATTCCCCGCCTCTGATTCCCCGCCTCTGATTCCCCGCCTCTGATTCACCGCCTCCCTTTCCGCGCAACTTTCCTGGCCTACGTTTCCCCACATCTCTTTCCCCACCACTGATTCCACGCCTCAGATTCGCCGCCTCTGATTTCCCGCCTCTGATTCCCTGCCTCTGATTCCCTGCCTCTGATTCCCCACCTCTGATTCCCCCCTCTGATTCCCCGCCGCTGATTCCCAGCCTCTGATTCCCCACCTCTGATTCCCCGCCTCTGATTCCCTGCCTCTCTTTCCCTGCCTCTATTTCCGTGCCTCTTTCTCTGCATCTCGTTTCCCACATCTCATTTCCCCCTTCTGATAACCCGCATCACATTCCCTGCCACAGATTCCCTGCCTCAGATTCCCTGCCTCAGATTCCCTGCATCACATTCCCTTCATCTGATTCCCTGCCTCTGAATCCCCGCCTCTGATTCCCCACCTCTGATTCCCCACCTCTGACTCTCTGCCTCAGATTCCCTGCCTCTGATTCCCTGCCTCTGATTCCCTGCCTCTGATTTCCTGCATCTGATTGCCCGCCTCTGATTCTCCGCCTCTGATTCCCCGCCTCTGATTCCCCGCCTCTGATTCACCGCCTCTGATTCCCCGCCTCTGATTCCCCACCTCTGATTCCCTGCCTCTGATTACCTGCCTCTGATTCCCTGCCTCTGATTCCCGGCCTCTGAGTCCCCACCTCTGATTCCCCGTGTCCGATTCCGCACCCATGATTCACCACCTCTGTTGCTCTGCTTCTGATTTCCCGGCTCAGATTCACCGGCTCTGATTCCGCACCTCTGAATCCACGCCTCTCTTTCTGTGTCTCTGATTCCCCGCCTCTGATTCAACGCCTCTGATTACCCGCCTCTGATACCCTGCCTCTCTTTCCCTGCCTCTATTTCCGTGCCTCTTTCTCTGCATCTCGTTTCCCACATCTCATTTCCCCCTTCTGATAACCCGCATCAGATTCCCTGCCACAGATTTCCTGCCTCAGATACCCTGCCTCAGATTCCCTGCATCAGATTCCCTTCATCTGATTCCCTGCCTCTGATTCCCCGCGGCTGATTCCCTGCCTCTGATTCCCCGCCTCTGTTTACCCGACTGTTTCCCCGCCTCTGATTCACCACCTCATATTCGCCATCTCAGGTTCCCTGCCTCTGATTCCCTGCCTCTGATTCCCTGCATCTGATTCCCTGCCTCAGATTCCCCGGCTCTGATTCCCCGACTCTGATTCCCCGCCTCTGATTCCCCGCCTCTGATTCCGCGCCTCTGATTCCCCGCCTATGTTTACCCGCCTCTGTTTACCCGCCTGTTTTCCCACCTCTGATTGCCCACCTCAGATTCCCTGCCTCAGATTCCCAGCCTAAGATTCCCTGCCTCTGATTCCCTGCCTCTGATTCCCTGCATCTGATTGCCCGCCTCTGATTACCTGCCTCTGATTCCCCGCCTCAGATTCCCCACCTCTGATTCCCCACTTCTGATTCCCCGCCTCTGATTCCCGCGTCTGATTCCCCGCCTCGAAATCACCGCCTCTGATTCCCCGCCTCTGATTCCCCTCCTCTGATTCCCCACCTATGATTGCCCGCCTCTGATTCCCTTATTCTGATTCCCCGCCTCTGATTCCCCACCTCTGATTCCCCACTTCTGATTCCCCGCCTCTGATTCCACACCTCTGATTGCACGCCTCTGATTCCCCGCCTCTGATTCCCCACTTCTGATTGCCCGCCTCTGATTCCACGCCTCTGATTCCCCGCCTCTGATTCCCCACCTCTGATTCCCCACTTCTGATTCCCCACCTCTGATTCCCCGCCTCTGATTCCACGCCTCTGATTCCCCACCTCTGATTCCCCACTTCTGATTCCCCACCTCTGATTCTCCGCCTCTGATACCCTGCCTCTGATAACTTTCTACTGATTCCGTGCCTCAGATTCCCTGCCTCCGATTTCCTGCCTCAGATTCCCTGCCTCAGATTCCCTGCATCAGATTCCCTTCATCTGATTCCCTGCCTCTGATTCCCCGCCTCTGATTCCCCGCCTCTGATTCCCCGCCTCTGTCTCTACGCCTCTATTTTGCCTGCACTCTTTCCCCTCCACTCTTTCTGTGCCTCTCTTTCCCTCCCTCAATTTCAACAACTCTGTTTGATCTGTTCTGTGTACCTAATTTTCAACACACAAGTTCCAACCACTATGTTTCGCCCATCTCTTTCGCTGCCTCTATTTATGCAGCTATGTTTATCCGCTTCTGTTTACCCGCCTGTTTCCCCACATCTCTTTCCCCACCTCTGATTCCACGCCTCTGATTCCCCGCCTCTGATTCCCCGCCTCTGATTCCCCGCCTCTGATTCACCGCCTCCCTTTCCGCGCAACTTTCCTGGCCTACGTTTCCCCACATCTCTTTCCCCACCTCTGATTCCACGCCTCAGATTCGCCGCCTCTGATTTCCCGCCTCTGATTCCCTGCCTCTGATTCCCTGCCTCTGATTCCCCACCTCTGATTCCCCCCTCTGATTCCCCGCCGCTGATTCCCAGCCTCTGATTCCCCACCTCTGATTCCCCACCTATGATTGCCCGCCTCTGATTCCCTTATTCTGATTCCCCGCCTCTGATTCCCCACCTCTGATTCCCCACTTCTGATTCCCCGCCTCTGATTCCACACCTCTGATTGCACGCCTCTGATTCCCCGCCTCTGATTCCCCGCCTCTGATTCCCCGCCTCTGATTCCCCTCCTCTGATACCCCGCCTCTGATTCCCCACCTCTGATTCCCCGCATCTGATTCCCCGCCTCTGATTCCCCGCCTCTGATTCCCTGCCTCTGATTCCCCGCCTCTGATTCCGCGCCTCTGATTCCCCGCCTATGTTTACCCGCCTCTGTTTACCCACCTGTTTCCCCGCCTCTGATTCCCCACCTCACATTCCCTGCCTCAGATTCCCTGCCTCTGATTCCCTGCCTCTGATTCCCTGCATCTGATTGCCCGCCTCTGATTCTCCGCCTCTGATTCCCCGCCTCTGATTCCCCACGTCTGATTCCCCACTTCTGATTCCCTGCCTCTGATTCCCCGCCTCTGATTCCCCGCCTCTGATTCCCTACCTCTGATTCCCCACTTCTGATTCCCCGCCTCTGATTCCCCGCCTCTGATTCCATGCCTCTGATTCCCCGCCTCTGATTCCCCGCCTCTAAATCCCCACCTCTGATACCGCGCCTCTGATGCCCCGCATCTGATTCCCTGCATCTGATTCCCCGCCTCAGATTCCCCGCCTCTGATTTCCCGGCTCTGATTCTCTGCCTCTGATTCCCCGACTCTGATTCCCCGCCTCTGATTCCCCACCTATGTTTACCCGCCTCTGTTTACCCGCCTGTTTTCCCGCCTCTGGTTCCCCAACACAGATTCCCTGCCTCAGATTCCCTGCCTCTGATTCCCTGCCTCTGATTCCCTGCCTCTGATTCCCTGCATCTGATTGCCCGCCTCTGATTCCCTGCCTCTGATTCCCTGCATCTGATTGCCCGCCTCTGATTACCTGCCTCTGATTCCCCGCCTCTGATTCCCCACCTCTGATTCCCCACTTCTGATTCCCCGCCTCTGATTCCCCGCGTCTGATTCCCCACCTATGATTCTCCGCCTCTGTTTCCCCGCCTCTGATTCCCCGCCTCTGATTCCCCGCCTCTGATTCCCCACCTCTGATTGCCCCGCCTCTGATTCGCTGATTCTGATTCCCCGCCTCTGATTCCCCACCTCTGATTCCCCACTTCTGATTCCACGCCTCTAATTCCCCGCCTCTGATTCCCCGCCTCTCATTCCCCGCCTCTCATTCCCCTCCTCTGATACCCCGCCTCTGATTCCCCACTTCTGATTCCCCGCATCTGATTCCCCGCCTCTGATTCCCCGCCTCTGATTCCCTGCTTCTGATTCCCCGCCTCTGATTCCGCGCCTCTGATTCCCCGCCTATGTTTACCCACCTCTGTTTACCCACCTGTTTCCCCGCCTCTGTTTCCCCACCACAGATTCCCTGCCTCAGATTCCCCGCCTCTGATTCTCCGCCTCTGATTCCCCGCCTCTGATTCCCCACCTCTGATTACCCACTTCTGATTCCCCGCCTCTGATTCCCCGCCTCTGATTCCCCGCCTCTGATTCCCCGCCTCTGATTCCCCACCTCTGATTCACTGCCTCCCTTTCCGCTCAACTTTCCTGGCCTACTTTTCCCCACATATCTTTCCCCGCCTCTGATTTCCCGCCTCTGATTCCACGCCTCTGATTCCCCGCCTATGTTTACCCGCCTCTGTTTACACGCCTGTTTTCCCGCCTCTGATTCCGCTCCACAGATTCCCTGCCTCAGATTCCCTGCCTCAGATTCCCTGCATCAGATTCCCTTAATTTGATTCCCTGCGTCTGATTCCCTGCCTCTGATTCCCTGCATCTGATTGCCCGCCTCTGATTCCCTGCCTCTGATTCCCCACCTCTGATTCCCCACTTCTGATTCCCCGCCTCTGATTCCCCGCCTCTGATTCCCCGCCTCTGATTCACCGCCTCTGATCCCCGCCTCTGATTCCCCGCCTCTGATTCCCCACTTCTGATTGCCCGCCTCTGATTCCACGCCTCTGATTCCCCGCCTCTGATTCCCCACCTCTGATTCCCCACTTCTGATTCCCCACCTCTGATTCCCCGCCTCTGATTCCACGCCTCTGATTCCCCACCTCTGATTCCCCACTTCTGATTCCCCACCTCTGATTCTCCGCCTCTGATACCCTGCCTCTGATAACTTTTTACTGATTCCGTGCCTCAGATTCCCTGCCTCCGATTTCCTGCCTCAGATTCCCTGCCTCAGATTCCCTGCATCAGATTCCCTTCATCTGATTCCCTGCCTCTGATTCCCCGCCTCTGATTCCCCGCCTCAGATTCCCCACCTCTGATTCCCCACTTCTGATTCCCCGCCTCTGATTCCCGCGTCTGATTCCCCGCCTCGAAATCACCGCCTCTGATTCCCCGCCTCTGATTCCCCTCCTCTGATTCCCCACCTATGATTGCCCGCCTCTGATTCCCTTATTCTGATTCCCCGCCTCTGATTCCCCACCTCTGATTCCCCACTTCTGATTCCCCGCCTCTGATTCCACACCTCTGATTGCACGCCTCTGATTCCCCGCCTCTGATTCCCCGCCTCTGTTTCCCCGCCTCTGATTCCCCTCCTCTGATACCCCGCCTCTGATTCCCCACCTCTGATTCCCCGCATCTGATTCCCCGCCTCTGATTCCCCGCCTCTGATTCCCTGCCTCTGATTCCCCGCCTCTGATTCTGCGCCACTGATTCCCCGCCTATGTTTACCCGCCTCTGTTTACCCACCTGTTTCCCCGCCTCTGATTCCCCACCTCACATTCCCTGCCTCAGATTCCCTGCCTCTGATTCCCTGCCTCTGATTCCCTGCATCTGATTGCCCACCTCTGATTCTCCGCCTCTGATTCCCCGCCTCTGATTCCCCACGTCTGATTCCCCACTTCTGATTCCCTGCCTCTGATTCCCCGCCTCTGATTCCCCGCCTCTGATTCCCTACCTCTGATTCCCCACTTCTGATTCCCCGCCTCTGATTCCCCGCCTCTGATTCCATGCCTCTGATTCCCCGCCTCTGATTCCCCGCCTCTAATTCCCCGCCTCTGATACCGCGCCTCTGATGCCCCGCATCTGATTCCCTGCATCTGATTCCCCGCCTCAGATTCCCCGCCTCTGATTTCCCGGCTCTGATTCTCCGCCTCTGATTCCCCGACTCTGATTCCCCGCCTCTGATTCCCCACCTATGTTTACCCGCCTCTGTTTACCCGCCTGTTTTCCCGCCTCTGGTTCCCCAACACAGATTCCCTGCCTCAGATTCCCTGCCTCTGATTCCCTGCCTCTGATTCCCTGCCTCTGATTCCCTGCATCTGATTGCCCGCCTCTGATTCCCTGCCTCTGATTCCCTGCATCTGATTGCCCGCCTCTGATTACCTGCCTCTGATTCCCCGCCTCTGATTCCCCACCTCTGATTCCCCACTTCTGATTCCCCGCCTCTGATTCCCCGCGTCTGATTCCCCGCCTCTGATTCACCGCCTCTGTTTCCCCGCCTCTGATTCCCCGCCTCTGATTCCCCACCTCTGATTGCCCCGCCTCTGATTCGCTGATTCTGATTCCCCGCCTCTGATTCCCCACCTCTGATTCCCCACTTCTGATTCCCCGCCTCTGATTCCCCGCCTCTGATTCCACGCCTCTAATTCCCCGCCTCTGATTCCCCGCCTCTCATTCCCCGCCTCTCATTCCCCTCCTCTGATACCCCGCCTCTGATTCCCCACTTCTGATTCCCCGCATCTGATTCCCCGCCTCTGATTCCCCGCCTCTGATTCCCTGCTTCTGATTCCCCGCCTCTGATTCCGCGCCTCTGATTCCCCGCCTATGTTTACCCACCTCTGTTTACCCACCTGTTTCCCCGCCTCTGTTTCCCCACCTCAGATTCCCGGACTCAGATTCCCCGCCTCTGATTCTCCGCCTCTGATTCCCCGCCTCTGATTCCCCACCTCTGATTACCCACTTCTGATTCCCCGCCTCTGATTCCCCGCCTCTGATTCCCCGCCTCTGATTCCCCGTCTCTGATTCCCCACCTCTGATTCACTGCCTCCCTTTCCGCTCAACTTTCCTGGCCTACTTTTCCCCACATATCTTTCCCCGCCTCTGATTTCCCGCCTCTGATTCCACGCCTCTGATTCCCCGCCTATGTTTACCCGCCTCTGTTTACACGCCTGTTTTCCCGCCTCTGATTCCGCACCACAGATTCCCTGCCTCAGATTCCCTGCCTCAGATTCCCTGCATCAGATTCCCTTCATTTGATTCCCTGCGTCTGATTCCCTGCCTCTGATTCCCTGCATCTGATTGCCCGCCTCTGATTCCCTGCCTCTGATTCCCCACCTCTGATTCCCCACTTCTGATTCCCCGCCTCTGATTCCCCGCCTCTGATTCCCCGCCTCTGATTCATCACCTCTGATCCCCGCCTCTGATTCCCCGCCTCTGATTCCCCACTTCTGATTGCCCGCCTCTGATTCCACGCCTCTGATTCCCCGCCTCTGATTCCCCACCTCTGATTCCCCACTTCTGATTCCCCACCTCTGATTCCCCGCCTCTGATTCCACGCCTCTGATTCCCCACCTCTGATTCCCCACTTCTGATTCCCCACCTCTGATTCTCCGCCTCTGATACCCTGCCTCTGATAACTTTTTACTGATTCCGTGCCTCAGATTCCCTGCCTCCGATTTCCTGCCTCAGATTCCCTGCCTCAGATTCCCTGCATCAGATTCCCTTCATCTGATTCCCTGCCTCTGATTCCCCGCCTCTGATTCCCCGCCTCTGATTCCCCACCTCTGTCTCTACGCCTCTATTTTGCCTGCACTCTTTCCCCTCCACTCTTTCTGTGCCTCTCTTTCCCTCCCTCAATTTCAACAACTCTGTTTGATCTGTTCTGTGTACCTAATTTTCAACACACAAGTTCCAACCACTATGTTTCGCCCATCTCTTTCGCTGCCTCTATTTATGCAGCTATGTTTACCCGCTTCTGTTTACCCGCCTGTTTCCCCACATCTCTTTCCCCACCTCTGATTCCACGCCTCTGATTCCCCGCCTCTGATTCCCCGCCTCTGATTCCCCGCCTCTGATTCACCGCCTCCCTTTCCGCGCAACTTTCCTGGCCTACGTTTCCCCACATCTCTTTCCCCACCTCTGATTCCACGCCTCAGATTCGCCGCCTCTGATTTCCCGCCTCTGATTCCCTGCCTCTGATTCCCTGCCTCTGATTCCCCACCTCTGATTCCCCCCTCTGATTCCCCGCCGCTGATTCCCAGCCTCTGATTCCCCACCTCTGATTCCCCGCCTCTGATTCCCTGCCTCTCTTTCCCTGCCTCTATTTCCGTGCCTCTTTCTCTGCATCTCGTATCCCACATCTCATTTCCCCCTTCTGATAACCCGCATCACATTCCCTGCCACAGATTCCCTGCCTATGTTTACCCGCCTCTGTTTACCCACCTGTTTCCCCGCCTCTGATTCACCACCTCACATTCCCTGCCTCAGATTCCCTGCCTCTGATTCCCTGCCTCTGATTCCCTGCATCTGATTGCCCGCCTCTGATTCTCCGCCTCTGATTCCCCGCCTCTGATTCCCCACGTCTGATTCCCCACTTCTGATTCCCTGCCTCTGATTCCCCGCCTCTGATTCCCCGCCTCTGATTCCCTACCTCTGATTCCCCACTTCTGATTCCCCGCCTCTGATTCCCCGCCTCTGATTCCATGCCTCTGATTCCCCGCCTCTGATTCCCCGCCTCTAATTCCCCGCCTCTGATACCGCGCCTCTGATGCCCCGCATCTGATTCCCTGCATCTGATTCCCCGCCTCAGATTCCCCGCCTCTGAATTCCCGGCTCTGATTCTCCGCCTCTGATTCCCCGACTCTGATTCCCCGCCTCTGATTCCCCACCTATGTTTACCCGCCTCTGTTTACCCGCCTGTTTTCCCGCCTCTGGTTCCCCAACACAGATTCCCTGCCTCAGATTCCCTGCCTCTGATTCCCTGCCTCTGATTCCCTGCCTCTGATTCCCTGCATCTGATTGCCCGCCTCTGATTCCCTGCCTCTGATTCCCTGCATCTGATTGCCCGCCTCTGATTACCTGCCTCTGATTCCCCGCCTCTGATTCCCCACCTCTGATTCCCCACTTCTGATTCCCCGCCTCTGATTCCCCGCGTCTGATTCCCCGCCTCTGATTCACCGCCTCTGTTTCACCGCCTCTGATTCCCCGCCTCTGATTCCCCACCTCTGATTGCCCCGCCTCTGATTCGCTGATTCTGATTCCCCGCCTCTGATTCCCCACCTCTGATTCCCCACTTCTGATTCCCCGCCTCTGATTCCCCGCCTCTGATTCCACGCCTCTAATTCCCCGCCTCTGATTCCCCGCCTCTCATTCCCCGCCTCTCATTCCCCTCCTCTGATACCCCGCCTCTGATTCCCCACTTCTGATTCCCCGCATCTGATTCCCCGCCTCTGATTCCCCGCCTCTGATTCCCTGCTTCTGATTCCCCGCCTCTGATTCCGCGCCTCTGATTCCCCGCCTATGTTTACCCACCTCTGTTTACCTACCTGTTTCCCCGCCTCTGTTTCCCCACCTCAGATTCCCGGCCTCAGATTCCCCGCCTCTGATTCTCCGCCTCTGATTTCCCGCCTCTGATTCCCCACCTCTGATTACCCACTTCTGATTCCCCGCCTCTGATTCCCCGCCTCTGATTCCCCGCCTCTGATTCCCCGCCTCTGATTCCCCACCTCTGATTCACTGCCTCCCTTTCCGTTCAACTTTCCTGGCCTACTTTTCCCCACATATCTTTCCCCGCCTCTGATTTCCCGCCTCTGATTCCACGCCTCTGATTCCCCGCCTATGTTTACCCGCCTCTGTTTACACGCCTGTTTTCCCGCCTCTGATTCCGCACCACAGATTCCCTGCCTCAGATTCCCTGCCTCAGATTCCCTGCATCAGATTCCCTTCATTTGATTCCCTGCGTCTGATTCCCTGCCTCTGATTCCCTGCATCTGATTGCCCGCCTCTGATTCCCTGCCTCTGATTCCCCACCTCTGATTCCCCACTTCTGATTCCCCGCCTCTGATTCCCCGCCTCTGATTCCCCGCCTCTGATTCACCACCTCTGATCCCCGCCTCTGATTCCCCGCCTCTGATTCCCCACTTCTGATTGCCCGCCTCTGATTCCACGCCTCTGATTCCCCGCCTCTGATTCCCCACCTCTGATTCCCCACTTCTGATTCCCCACCTCTGATTCCCCGCCTCTGATTCCACGCCTCTGATTCCCCACCTCTGATTCCCCACTTCTGATTCCCCACCTCTGATTCTCCGCCTCTGATACCCTGCCTCTGATAACTTTTTACTGATTCCGTGCCTCAGATTCCCTGCCTCCGATTTCCTGCCTCAGATTCCCTGCCTCAGATTCCCTGCATCAGATTCCCTTCATCTGATTCCCTGCCTCTGATTCCCCGCCTCTGATTCCCCGCCTCTGATTCCCCACCTCTGTCTCTACGCCTCTATTTTGCCTGCACTCTTTCCCCTCCACTCTTTCTGTGCCTCTCTTTCCCTCCCTCAATTTCAACAACTCTGTTTGATCTGTTCTGTGTACCTAATTTTCAACACACAAGTTCCAACCACTATGTTTCGCCCATCTCTTTCGCTGCCTCTATTTATGCAGCTATGTTTACCCGCTTCTGTTTACCCGCCTGTTTCCCCACATCTCTTTCCCCACCTCTGATTCCACGCCTCTGATTCCCCGCCTCTGATTCCCCGCCTCTGATTCCCCGCCTCTGATTCACCGCCTCCCTTTCCGCGCAACTTTCCTGGCCTACGTTTCCCCACATCTCTTTCCCCACCTCTGATTCCACGCCTCAGATGCGCCGCCTCTGATTTCCCGCCTCTGATTCCCTGCCTCTGATTCCCTGCCTCTGATTCCCCACCTCTGATTCCCCCCTCTGATTCCCCGCCGCTGATTCCCAGCCTCTGATTCCCCACCTCTGATTCCCCGCCTCTGATTCCCTGCCTCTCTTTCCCTGCCTCTATTTCCGTGCCTCTTTCTCTGCATCTCGTATCCCACATCTCATTTCCCCCTTCTGATAACCCGCATCACATTCCCTGCCACAGATTCCCTGCCTCAGATTCCCTGCCTCAGATTCCCTGCATCAGATTCCCTTCATCTGATTCCCTGCCTCTGAATCCCCGCCTCTGATTCCCCACCTCTGACTCTCTGCCTCAGATTCCCTGCCTCTGATTCCCTGCCTCTGATTCCCTGCCTCTGATTTCCTGCATCTGATTGCCCGCCTCTGATTCTCCGCCTCTGATTCCCCGCCTCTGATTCCCCGCGTCTGATTCCCCGCCTCTGATTCACCGCCTCTGTTTCCCCGCCTCTGATTCCCCGCCTCTGATTCCCCACCTCTGATTGCCCCGCCTCTGATTCGCTGATTCTGATTCCCCGCCTCTGATTCCCCACCTCTGATTCCCCACTTCTGATTCCCCGCCTCTGATTCCCCGCCTCTGATTCCACGCCTCTAATTCCCCGCCTCTGATTCCCCGCCTCTCATTCCCCGCCTCTCATTCCCCTCCTCTGATACCCCGCCTCTGATTCCCCACTTCTGATTCCCCGCATCTGATTCCCCGCCTCTGATTCCCCGCCTCTGATTCCCTGCTTCTGATTCCCCGCCTCTGATTCCGCGCCTCTGATTCCCCGCCTATGTTTACCCACCTCTGTTTACCCACCTGTTTCCCCGCCTCTGTTTCCCCACCTCAGATTCCCGGCCTCAGATTCCCCGCCTCTGATTCTCCGCCTCTGATTCCCCGCCTCTGATTCCCCACCTCTGATTACCCACTTCTGATTCCCCGCCTCTGATTCCCCGCCTCTGATTCCCCGCCTCTGATTCCCCGCCTCTGATTCCCCACCTCTGATTCACTGCCTCCCTTTCCGCTCAACTTTCCTGGCCTACTTTTCCCCACATATCTTTCCCCGCCTCTGATTTCCCGCCTCTGATTCCACGCCTCTGATTCCCCGCCTATGTTTACCCGCCTCTGTTTACACGCCTGTTTTCCCGCCTCTGATTCCGCACCACAGATTCCCTGCCTCAGATTCCCTGCCTCAGATTCCCTGCATCAGATTCCCTTCATTTGATTCCCTGCGTCTGATTCCCTGCCTCTGATTCCCTGCATCTGATTGCCCGCCTCTGATTCCCTGCCTCTGATTCCCCACCTCTGATTCCCCACTTCTGATTCCCCGCCTCTGATTCCCCGCCTCTGATTCCCCGCCTCTGATTCACCACCTCTGATCCCCGCCTCTGATTCCCCGCCTCTGATTCCCCACTTCTGATTGCCCGCCTCTGATTCCACGCCTCTGATTCCCCGCCTCTGATTCCCCACCTCTGATTCCCCACTTCTGATTCCCCACCTCTGATTCCCCGCCTCTGATTCCACGCCTCTGATTCCCCACCTCTGATTCCCCACTTCTGATTCCCCACCTCTGATTCTCCGCCTCTGATACCCTGCCTCTGATAACTTTTTACTGATTCCGTGCCTCAGATTCCCTGCCTCCGATTTCCTGCCTCAGATTCCCTGCCTCAGATTCCCTGCATCAGATTCCCTTCATCTGATTCCCTGCCTCTGATTCCCCGCCTCTGATTCCCCGCCTCTGATTCCCCACCTCTGTCTCTACGCCTCTATTTTGCCTGCACTCTTTCCCCTCCACTCTTTCTGTGCCTCTCTTTCCCTCCCTCAATTTCAACAACTCTGTTTGATCTGTTCTGTGTACCTAATTTTCAACACACAAGTTCCAACCACTATGTTTCGCCCATCTCTTTCGCTGCCTCTATTTATGCAGCTATGTTTACCCGCTTCTGTTTACCCGCCTGTTTCCCCACATCTCTTTCCCCACCTCTGATTCCACGCCTCTGATTCCCCGCCTCTGATTCCCCGCCTCTGATTCCCCGCCTCTGATTCACCGCCTCCCTTTCCGCGCAACTTTCCTGGCCTACGTTTCCCCACATCTCTTTCCCCACCTCTGATTCCACGCCTCAGATGCGCCGCCTCTGATTTCCCGCCTCTGATTCCCTGCCTCTGATTCCCTGCCTCTGATTCCCCACCTCTGATTCCCCCCTCTGATTCCCCGCCGCTGATTCCCAGCCTCTGATTCCCCACCTCTGATTCCCCGCCTCTGATTCCCTGCCTCTCTTTCCCTGCCTCTATTTCCGTGCCTCTTTCTCTGCATCTCGTATCCCACATCTCATTTCCCCCTTCTGATAACCCGCATCACATTCCCTGCCACAGATTCCCTGCCTCAGATTCCCTGCCTCAGATTCCCTGCATCAGATTCCCTTCATCTGATTCCCTGCCTCTGAATCCCCGCCTCTGATTCCCCACCTCTGACTCTCTGCCTCAGATTCCCTGCCTCTGATTCCCTGCCTCTGATTCCCTGCCTCTGATTTCCTGCATCTGATTGCCCGCCTCTGATTCTCCGCCTCTGATTCCCCGCCTCTGATTCCCCGCGTCTGATTCCCCGCCTCTGATTCACCGCCTCTGTTTCCCCGCCTCTGATTCCCCGCCTCTGATTCCCCACCTCTGATTGCCCCGCCTCTGATTCGCTGATTCTGATTCCCCGCCTCTGATTCCCCACCTCTGATTCCCCACTTCTGATTCCCCGCCTCTGATTCCCCGCCTCTGATTCCACGCCTCTAATTCCCCGCCTCTGATTCCCCGCCTCTCATTCCCCGCCTCTCATTCCCCTCCTCTGATACCCCGCCTCTGATTCCCCACTTCTGATTCCCCGCATCTGATTCCCCGCCTCTGATTCCCCGCCTCTGATTCCCTGCTTCTGATTCCCCGCCTCTGATTCCGCGCCTCTGATTCCCCGCCTATGTTTACCCACCTCTGTTTACCCACCTGTTTCCCCGCCTCTGTTTCCCCACCTCAGATTCCCGGCCTCAGATTCCCCGCCTCTGATTCTCCGCCTCTGATTCCCCGCCTCTGATTCCCCACCTCTGATTACCCACTTCTGATTCCCCGCCTCTGATTCCCCGCCTCTGATTCCCCGCCTCTGATTCCCCGCCTCTGATTCCCCACCTCTGATTCACTGCCTCCCTTTCCGCTCAACTTTCCTGGCCTACTTTTCCCCACATATCTTTCCCCGCCTCTGATTTCCCGCCTCTGATTCCACGCCTCTGATTCCCCGCCTATGTTTACCCGCCTCTGTTTACACGCCTGTTTTCCCGCCTCTGATTCCGCACCACAGATTCCCTGCCTCAGATTCCCTGCCTCAGATTCCCTGCATCAGATTCCCTTCATTTGATTCCCTGCGTCTGATTCCCTGCCTCTGATTCCCTGCATCTGATTGCCCGCCTCTGATTCCCTGCCTCTGATTCCCCACCTCTGATTCCCCACTTCTGATTCCCCGCCTCTGATTCCCCGCCTCTGATTCCCCGCCTCTGATTCACCACCTCTGATCCCCGCCTCTGATTCCCCGCCTCTGATTCCCCACTTCTGATTGCCCGCCTCTGATTCCACGCCTCTGATTCCCCGCCTCTGATTCCCCACCTCTGATTCCCCGCCTCTGATTCCACGCCTCTGATTCCCCACCTCTGATTCCCCACTTCGGATTCCCCACCTCTGATTCTCCGCCTCTGATACCCTGCCTCTGATAACTTTTTACTGATTCCGTGCCTCAGATTCCCTGCCTCCGATTTCCTGCCTCAGATTCCCTGCCTCAGATTCCCTGCATCAGATTCCCTTCATCTGATTCCCTGCCTCTGATTCCCCGCCTCTGATTCCCCGCCTCTGATTCCCCACCTCTGTCTCTACGCCTCTATTTTGCCTGCACTCTTTCCCCTCCACTCTTTCTGTGCCTCTCTTTCCCTCCCTCAATTTCAACAACTCTGTTTGATCTGTTCTGTGTACCTAATTTTCAACACACAAGTTCCAACCACTATGTTTCGCCCATCTCTTTCGCTGCCTCTATTTATGCAGCTATGTTTACCCGCTACTGTTTACCCGCCTGTTTCCCCACATCTCTTTCCCCACCTCTGATTCCACGCCTCTGATTCCCCGCCTCTGATTCCCCGCCTCTGATTCCCCGCCTCTGATTCACCGCCTCCCTTTCCGCGCAACTTTCCTGGCCTACGTTTCCCCACATCTCTTTCCCCACCTCTGATTCCACGCCTCAGATGCGCCGCCTCTGATTTCCCGCCTCTGATTCCCTGCCTCTGATTCCCTGCCTCTGATTCCCCACCTCTGATTCCCCCCTCTGATTCCCCGCCGCTGATTCCCAGCCTCTGATTCCCCACCTCTGATTCCCCGCCTCTGATTCCCTGCCTCTCTTTCCCTGCCTCTATTTCCGTGCCTCTTTCTCTGCATCTCGTATCCCACATCTCATTTCCCCCTTCTGATAACCCGCATCACATTCCCTGCCACAGATTCCCTGCCTCAGATTCCCTGCCTCAGATTCACTGCATCAGATTCCCTTCATCTGATTCCCTGCCTCTGAATCCCCGCCTCTGATTCCCCACCTCTGACTCTCTGCCTCAGATTCCCTGCCTCTGATTCCCTGCCTCTGATTCTCCGCCTCTGATTCCCCGCCTCTGATTCCCCGCCTCTGATTCACCGCCTCTGATTCCCCGCCTCTGATTCCCCACCTCTGATTCCCTGCCTCTGATAACCTGCCTCTGATTCCCTGCCTCTGATTCCCGGCCTCTGAGTCCCCACCTCTGATTCCCCGTGTCCGATTCCGCACCCATGATTCACCACCTCTGTTGCTCTGCTTCTGATTTCCCGGCTCAGATTCACCAGCTCTGATTCCGCACCTCTGAATCCACGCCTCTCTTTCTGTGTCTCTGATTCCCCGCCTCTGATTCCACGCCTCTGATTACCCGCCTCTGATACCCTGCCTCTCTTTCCCTGCCTCTATTTCCGTGCCTCTTTCTCTGCATCTCGTTTCCCACATCTCATTTCCCCCTTCTGATAACCCGCATCAGATTCCCTGCCACAGATTTCCTGCCTCAGATACCCTGCCTCAGATTCCCTGCATCAGATTCCCTTCATCTGATTCCCTGCCTCTGATTCCCCGCGGCTGATTCCCTGCCTCTGATTCCCCGCCTCTGTTTACCCGCCTCTGATTCCCCACCACTGATTCCCCGCCTCTGATTCCCTGCCTCTCTTTCCCTGCCTATATTTCCGTGCCTCTTTCTCTGCATCTCGTTTCCCACATCTCATTTCCCACTTCTGATAACCCGCATCAGTTTCCCTGCCACAGATTCCCTGCCTCAGATTCCCTGCCTCAGATTCCCTGCATCAGATTCCCTTCATCTGATTCCCTGCCTCTGATTCCCCGCCTCTGATTCCCCACCTCAGATTCCCTGCCTCTGATTCCCTGCCTCTGATTCCCTGCCTCTGATTTCCTGCATCTGATTGTCCACCTCTGATTCTCCGCCTCAGATTCCCCACCTCTGATTCCCCGCCTCTGATTCCCCGCCTCTGATTCCCCGCCTCTGATTCCCTACCTCTGATTCCCTGCCTCTGATAACCTGCCTCTGATTCCCTGCCTCTGATTCCTGGCCTCTGAGTCCCCACCTCTTATTCCCCGTGTCCGATTCCGCACCCATGTTTCACCACCTCTGTTGCTCTGCTTCTGATTCACCAGCTCTGATTCCGCACCTCTGATTCCACGCCTCTCTTTCTGTGTCTCTGAATCCCCGCCTCTGATTCCACGCCTCTGATTACACGCCCCTGATACCCTGCCTCTCTTTCCCTGCCTCTATTTCCGTGCCTCTTTCTCTGCATCTCGTTTCCCACATCTCATTTCCCCCTTCTGATAACCCGCATCAGATTCCCTGCCACAGATTCCCTGCCTCAGATACCCTGCCTCAGATTCCCTGCATCAGATTCCCTTCATCTGATTCCCTGCCTCTGATTCCCCGTGGCTGATTCCCTGCATCTGATTCCCCGCCTCTGTTTACCCGCCTGTTTCCCCGCCTCTGATTCACCACCTCATATTCGCCACCTCAGGTTCCCTGCCTCTGATTCCCTGCCTCTGATTCCCTGCATCTGATTGCCCGCCTCTGATACCCTGCCTCTTATTCCCCGCCTCTGATTCCCCGCCTCTGATTCCCCGCCTCTGATTTCCCACCTCTGATTCCCCACTTCTGATTCCCCGCCTCTGATTCCCCGTCTCTGATTCCACGCCTCTGATTCCCCGCCTCTGATTCCGCGCATCTGATTCCCCACCTCTGATACCCCGCCTATGTTTACCCGCCTCTGTTTACCCGCCTGTTTTCCCGCCTCTGATTGCCCACCTCAGATTCCCTGCCTCAGATTCCCTGCCTCTGATTCCCTGCCTCTGATTCCCTGCATCTGATTGCCCGCCACTGATTACCTGCCTCTGATTCCCCGCCTCTGATTCCCCACCTCTGATTCCCCACTTCTGATTCCCCGCCTCTGATTTCCCGCGTCTGATTCCCCGCCTCTGATTCACCGCCTCTGATTCCCCGCCTCTGATTCCCCGCCTCTGATTCCCCACCTCTGATTGCCCCGCATCTGATTCGCTGATTCTGATTCCCCGCCTCTGATTCCCCACCTCTGATTCCCCACTTCTGATTCCCCGCCTCTGATTCCCCGCCTCTGATTCCACGCCTCTGATTCCCCACCTCTAAATCCCCGCCTCTGATTCCCCGCCTCTGATTCCCCTCCTCTGATACCCCGCCTCTGATTCCCCACCTCTGATTCCCCGCATCTGAATCCCCGCCTCTGATTCCCCGCCTCTGATTCCCTGCCTCTGATTCCCCGCCTCTGATTCCGCGCCTCTGATTCCCCGCCTATGTTTACCCGCCTCTGTTTACCCACCTGTTTCCCCGCCTCTGATTCCCCACCTCACATTCCCTGCCTCAGATTCCCTGCCTCTGATTCCCTGCCTCTGATTCCCTGCCTCTGATTCCCTGCATCTGATTGCCCGCCTCTGATTCTCCGCCTCTGATTCCCCGCCTCTGATTCCCCACCTCTGATTCCCCACTTCTGATTCCCTGCCTCTGATTCCCCGCCTCTGATTCCCCGCCTCTGATTCCCTACCTCTGATTCCCCACTTCTGATTCCCCGCCTCTGATTCCCCGCCTCTGATTCCCCGCCTCTGATTCCCCGCCTCTGATTCCCCGCCTCTGATTCCCCGCCTATGTTTACCCACCTCTGTTTACCCGCCTGTTTCCCCGCCTCTGATTCCCCACCTCAGATTCCCTACCTCAGATTCCCTGCCTCTGATTCCCTGCTCTGATTCCCTGCCTCTGATTCCCTGCATCTGATTGCCCATCTCTGATTCTCCGCCTCTGATTCCCCGCCTCTGATTCCCCACCTCTGATTCCCCGCTTCTGATTCCCCGCCTCTAATTCCCCGCCTCTGATTCCCCGCCTCTGATTCCCCGCCTCTGATTCCCCACCTCTGATTCACTGCCTCCCTTTCCGCTCAACTTTCCTGGCCTACGTTTCCCCACATATATTTCCCCGCCTCTGATTCCCTGCCTCTGATTCCCCGCCTCTGATTCCCCGCCTCTGATTCCCCACCTCTGTCTCTACGCCTCTGTTTTGCCTGCACTCTTTCCCCTCCACTCTTTCCGTGCCTCTCTTTCCCTCCCTCAATTTCAACAACTCTGTTTGATCTGTTCTGTGTACCTCATTTTCAACATACAAGTTCCAACCACTATGTTTCGCCAATATCTTTCGCCGCCTCTATTTATGCTCCTATGTTTACCCGCTTCTGTTTACCCGCCTGTTTCCCCACATCTCTTTCCCCACCTCTGATTTCACGCCTCTGATTCGCCGCCTCTGATTGCCCCCCTCTGATTCCCTGCCTCTGATTCCCCGCCTCTGATTCCCCGCCTCTGATTCCCCGCCTCTGATTCCCCGCCTCTGATTCCCCGCCTCTGATTCCCCGCCTCTGATTCCCTGCCTCTTTTTCCCTGCCTCTATTTCCGTGCCTCTTTCTCTGCATCTCGTTTCCCACATCTCATTTCCCCCTTCTGATAACCCGCATCAGATTCCCTGCCACAGATTCCCTGCCTCAGATTCCCTGCCTCAGATTCCCTGCATCAGATTCCATTCATCTGATTCCCTGCCTCTGATTACCCGCCTCTGATTCTCCACCTCTGAGTCCCTGCCTCAGATTCCCTGCCTCTGATTCTCTGCCTCTGATAACCAGCCTCTGATTCCCTGCCTCTGAGTCCCCACTTCTGATTCCCCGCGTCCGATTCCGCACCCATGTTTCACCGCCTCTGATTCCTCGCCTCTGATTCCCCGCCTCTGATTCACTGCCTCCGATAACCAGCCTCTGATTCCCTGCCTCTGAGTCCCCACTTCTGATTCCCCGCGTCCGATTCCGCACCCATGTTTCACCGCCTCTGTTGCTCTGCTTCAGATTTCGCGGCTCAGATTCACCGGCTCTGATTCTGCACCTCTGATTCCACGCCTCTCTTTCTGTGTCTCTGATTCCCCGCCTCTGATTCCACGCCTCTGATTACCTGCCTCTGATACCCTGCCTCTCTTTCCCTGCCTCTATTTCCGTGCCTCTTTCTCTGCATCTCGTTTCCAACATCTCATTTCCCCCTTCTGATAACCCGCATCAGATTCCCTGCCTCCGATTCCCTGCCTCAGATTCCCTGCCTCAGATTCCCTGCATCAGATTCCCTTCATCTGATTCCCTGCCTCTGATTCCCCGCCTCTGATTCCCCGCCACTGATTCGCCACCTCTGTCTCTACGCCTCTATTTTGCCTGCACTCTTTCCCCTCCACTCTTTCTGTGCCTCTCTTTCCCTCCCTCAATTTCAACAACTCTGTTTGATCTGTTCTGTGTACCTAATTTTCAACACACAAGTTCCAACCACTATGTTTCGCCCATCTTTTTCGCTGCCACTATTTATGCAGCTATGTTTACCCGCTTCTGTTAACCCGCCTGTTTCCCCACATCTCTTTCCCCACCTCTGATTCCACGCCTCTGATTCCCCGCCTCTGATTCCCCGCCTATGATTCCCCGCCTCTGATTCACCGCCTCCCTTTCCGCGCAACTTTCCTGGCCTACGTTTCCCCACATCTCTTTCCCCACCTCTGATTCCACGCCTCAGATTCGCCGCCTCTGATTTCCTGCCTCTGATTCCCTGCCTATGATTCCCCGCCTCTGATTCCCCACCTCTGATTCCCCCCACTGATTCCCCGCCTCTGATTCCCCGCCTCTGATTCCCCACCTCTGATTCCCCGCCTCTGATTCCCTGCCTCTCTTTCCCTGCCTCTATTTCCGTGCCTCTTACTCTGCATCTCGTTTCCCACATCTCATTTCCCCCTTCTGATAACCCGCATCAGATTCCCTGCCACAGATTCCCTGCCTCAGATTCCCTGCCTCAGATTCCCTGCATCAGATTCCCTTCATCTGATTCCCTGCCTCTGATTCCCCGCCTCTGATTCCCCACCTCTGATTCCCTGTCTCAGATTCCCTGCCTCTGATTCCCTGCCTCTGATTCCCTGCCTCTGATTTCCTGCATCTGATTGCCCACCTCTGATTCTCCGCCTCTGATTCCCCGCCTCTGATTCCCCGCCTCTGATTCCCCGCCTCTGATTCCCCACCTCTGATTCCCTGCCTCTGATAACCTTCCTCTGATTCCCTGCCTCTGATTCCCGGCCTCTGAGTCCCCACCTCTGATTCCCCGTGTCCGATTCCGCACCCATGTTTCACCACCTCTGTTGCTCTGCTTCTGATTTCCCGGCTCAGATTCACCGGCTCTGATTCCGCACCTCTGATTCCACGCCTCTATTTCTGTGTCTCTGATTCCCCGCCTCTGATTCCACGCCTCTGATTACCCGCCTCTGATACCCTGCCTCTCTTTCCCTGCCTCTATATCCGTGCCTCTTTCTCTGCATCTCGTTTCCCACATCTCATTTCCCCCTTCTGATAACCCGCATCAGATTCCCTGCCACAGATTCCCTGCCTCAGAAACCCTGCCTCAGATTCCCTGCATCAGATTCCCTTCATCTGATTCCCTGCCTCTGATTCCCTGCGGCTGATTCCCTGCATCAGATTCCCCGCCTCTGTTTACCCGCCTGTTTCCACGCCTCTGATTCACCACCTCATATTCGCCACCTCAGGTTCCCTGCCTCTGATTCCCTGCCTCTGATTCCCTGCCTCTGATTCCCTGCATTTGATTGCCCGCCTCTTATACCCTGCCTCTGATTCCCCGCCTCTGATTCCCCTCCTCTGATTCCCCGCCTCTGATTTCCCACCTCTGATTCCCCACTTCTGATTCCCCACCTCTGATTCCCCGTCTCTGATTCCACGCCTCTGATTCCCCGCCTCTGATTCCGCGCCTCTGATTCCCCGCCTCTGATACCCCGCCTCTGATTCCCCGCCTCTGATTCCGCGCCTCTGATTCCCCGCCTATGTTTACCCGCCTCTGTTTACCCACCTGTTTCCCCGCCTCTGATTCCCCACCTCACATTCCCTGCCTCAGATTCCCTGCCTCTGATTCCCTGCCTCTGATTCCCTGCCTCTGATTCCCTGCATCTGATTGCCCGCCTCTGATTCTCCGCCTCTGATTCCCCGCCTCTGATTCCCCACCTCTGATTCCCCACTTCTGATTCCCTGCCTCTGATTCCCCGCCTCTGATTCCCCGCCTCTGATTCCCTACCTCTGATTCCCCACTTCTGATTCCCCGCCTCTGATTCCCCGCCTCTGATTCCCCGCCTCTGATTCCCCGCCTCTGATTCCCCGCCTCTGATTCCCCGCCTATGTTTACCCACCTCTGTTTACCCGCCTGTTTCCCCGCCTCTGATTCCCCACCTCAGATTCCCTACCTCAGATTCCCTGCCTCTGATTCCCTGCTCTGATTCCCTGCCTCTGATTCCCTGCATCTGATTGCCCATCTCTGATTCTCCGCCTCTGATTCCCCGCCTCTGATTCCCCACCTCTGATTCCCCGCTTCTGATTCCCCGCCTCTAATTCCCCGCCTCTGATTCCCCGCCTCTGATTCCCCGCCTCTGATTCCCCACCTCTGATTCACTGCCTCCCTTTCCGCTCAACTTTCCTGGCCTACGTTTCCCCACATATATTTCCCCGCCTCTGATTCCCTGCCTCTGATTCCCCGCCTCTGATTCCCCGCCTCTGATTCCCCACCTCTGTCTCTACGCCTCTGTTTTGCCTGCACTCTTTCCCCTCCACTCTTTCCGTGCCTCTCTTTCCCTCCCTCAATTTCAACAACTCTGTTTGATCTGTTCTGTGTACCTCATTTTCAACATACAAGTTCCAACCACTATGTTTCGCCCATATCTTTCGCCGCCTCTATTTATGCTCCTATGTTTACCCGCTTCTGTTTACCCGCCTGTTTCCCCACATCTCTTTCCCCACCTCTGATTTCACGCCTCTGATTCGCCGCCTCTGATTGCCCCCCTCTGATTCCCTGCCTCTGATTCCCCGCCTCTGATTCCCCGCCTCTGATTCCCCGCCTCTGATTCCCCGCCTCTGATTCCCCGCCTCTGATTCCCCGCCTCTGATTCCCTGCCTCTTTTTCCCTGCCTCTATTTCCGTGCCTCTTTCTCTGCATCTCGTTTCCCACATCTCATTTCCCCCTTCTGATAACCCGCATCAGATTCCCTGCCACAGATTCCCTGCCTCAGATTCCCTGCCTCAGATTCCCTGCATCAGATTCCATTCATCTGATTCCCTGCCTCTGATTACCCGCCTCTGATTCTCCACCTCTGAGTCCCTGCCTCAGATTCCCTGCCTCTGATTCTCTGCCTCTGATAACCAGCCTCTGATTCCCTGCCTCTGAGTCCCCACTTCTGATTCCCCGCGTCCGATTCCGCACCCATGTTTCACCGCCTCTGATTCCTCGCCTCTGATTCCCCGCCTCTGATTCCCTGCCTCCGATTCCCTGCCTCAGATTCCCTGCCTCAGATTCCCTGCATCAGATTCCCTTCATCTGATTCCCTGCCTCTGATTCCCCGCCTCTGATTCCCCGCCACTGATTCGCCACCTCTGTCTCTACGCCTCTATTTTGCCTGCACTCTTTCCCCTCCACTCTTTCTGTGCCTCTCTTTCCCTCCCTCAATTTCAACAACTCTGTTTGATCTGTTCTGTGTACCTAATTTTCAACACACAAGTTCCAACCACTATGTTTCGCCCATCTTTTTCGCTGCCACTATTTATGCAGCTATGTTTACCCGCTTCTGTTAACCCGCCTGTTTCCCCACATCTCTTTCCCCACCTCTGATTCCACGCCTCTGATTCCCCGCCTCTGATTCCCCGCCTATGATTCCCCGCCTCTGATTCACCGCCTCCCTTTCCGCGCAACTTTCCTGGCCTACGTTTCCCCACATCTCTTTCCCCACCTCTGATTCCACGCCTCAGATTCGCCGCCTCTGATTTCCTGCCTCTGATTCCCTGCCTATGATTCCCCGCCTCTGATTCCCCACCTCTGATTCCCCCCACTGATTCCCCGCCTCTGATTCCCCGCCTCTGATTCCCCACCTCTGATTCCCCGCCTCTGATTCCCTGCCTCTCTTTCCCTGCCTCTATTTCCGTGCCTCTTACTCTGCATCTCGTTTCCCACATCTCATTTCCCCCTTCTGATAACCCGCATCAGATTCCCTGCCACAGATTCCCTGCCTCAGATTCCCTGCCTCAGATTCCCTGCATCAGATTCCCTTCATCTGATTCCCTGCCTCTGATTCCCCGCCTCTGATTCCCCACCTCTGATTCCCTGTCTCAGATTCCCTGCCTCTGATTCCCTGCCTCTGATTCCCTGCCTCTGATTTCCTGCATCTGATTGCCCACCTCTGATTCTCCGCCTCTGATTCCCCGCCTCTGATTCCCCGCCTCTGATTCCCCGCCTCTGATTCCCCACCTCTGATTCCCTGCCTCTGATAACCTGCCTCTGATTCCCTGCCTCTGATTCCCGGCCTCTGAGTCCCCACCTCTGATTCCCCGTGTCCGATTCCGCACCCATGTTTCACCACCTCTGTTGCTCTGCTTCTGATTTCCCGGCTCAGATTCACCGGCTCTGATTCCGCACCTCTGATTCCACGCCTCTATTTCTGTGTCTCTGATTCCCCGCCTCTGATTCCACGCCTCTGATTACCCGCCTCTGATACCCTGCCTCTCTTTCCCTGCCTCTATATCCGTGCCTCTTTCTCTGCATCTCGTTTCCCACATCTCATTTCCCCCTTCTGATAACCCGCATCAGATTCCCTGCCACAGATTCCCTGCCTCAGAAACCCTGCCTCAGATTCCCTGCATCAGATTCCCTTCATCTGATTCCCTGCCTCTGATTCCCTGCGGCTGATTCCCTGCATCAGATTCCCCGCCTCTGTTTACCCGCCTGTTTCCACGCCTCTGATTCACCACCTCATATTCGCCACCTCAGGTTCCCTGCCTCTGATTCCCTGCCTCTGATTCCCTGCCTCTGATTCCCTGCATTTGATTGCCCGCCTCTTATACCCTGCCTCTGATTCCCCGCCTCTGATTCCCCTCCTCTGATTCCCCGCCTCTGATTTCCCACCTCTGATTCCCCACTTCTGATTCCCCACCTCTGATTCCCCGTCTCTGATTCCACGCCTCTGATTCCCCGCCTCTGATTCCGCGCCTCTGATTCCCCGCCTCTGATACCCCGCCTCTGATTCCCCGCCTCTGATTCCCTGCCTCTGATTCCCTGCATCTGATTGCCCGCCTCTGATTACCTGCCTCTGATTCCCCGCCTCTGATTCCCTGCCTCTGATTCCCCGCCTCTGATTCCCCGCCTCTGATTCCCCGCGTCTGATTCCCCGCCTCTGATTCACCGCCTCTGTATCCCCGCCTCTGATTCCCCGCCTCTGATTCCCCAACTCTGATTGCCCCGCCTCTGATTCGCTGATTCTGATTCCCCGCCTCTGATTCCCCACCTCTGATTCCCCACTTCTGATTCCCCGCCACTGATTCCCCGCCTCTGATTCCACGCCTCTGATTCCCCGCCTCTGATTCCCCGCCTCTGATTCCCCGCCTCTGATTCCCCTCCTCTGATAGCCCGCCTCTGATTCCCCACCTCTGATTCCCTGCATCTGATTCCCCGCCTCTGATTCCCCGCCTCTGATTCCCTGCCTCTGATTCCCCACCTCTGATTCCGCGCCTCTGATTCCCCGCCTATGTTTACCCACCTCTGTTTACCCACCTGTTTCCCCGCCTCTGATTCCCCACCTCAGATTCCCTGCCTCAGATTCCCCGCCCCTGATTCTCCGCCTCTGATTTCCCGCCTCTGATTCCCCACCTCTGATTACCCACTTCTGATTCCCCGCCTCTGATTCCCCGCCTCTGATTCCCCGCCCCTGATTCCCCGCCTATGATTCCCCACCTCTGATTCACTGCCTCCATTCCCGCTCAACTTTCCTGGCCTACTTTTCCCCACATTTCTTTCCCCGCCTCTGATTTCCCGCCTCTGATTCCACGCCTCTGATTCCCCGCCTATGTTTACCCGCCTCTGTTTACCCGCCTGTTTTCCCGCCTCTGATTCCCCACCACAGATTCCCTGCCTCAGATTCCCTGCCTCAGATTCCCTGCATCAGATTCCCTTCATTTGATTCTCAGCGTCTGATTCCCTGCCTCTGATTCCCTGCATCTGATTGCCCGCCTCTGATTCCCCGCCTCTGATTCCCCGCCTATGATTCCCCACCTCTGATTCCCCACTTCTGATTCCCCGCCTCTGATTCCCCGCCTCTGATTCCCCGCCTCTGATTCACCGCCTCTGATTCCCCGCCTCTGATTCCCCGCCTCTGATTCCCCACTTCTGATTGCCCGCCTCTGATTCCATGCCTCTGATTCCCCGCCTCTGATTCCCCACCTCTGATTCCCCACTTCTGATTCCCCACCTCTGATTCCCCGCCTCTGATTCCACGCCTCTGATTCCCCACCTCTGATTCCCCACTTCTGATTCCCCACCTCTGATTCTCCGCCTCTGATACCCTGCCTCTGATAACTTTTTACTGATTCCCTGCCTCAGATTCCCTGCCTCCGATTCCCTGCCTCAGATTCCCTGCCTCAGATTCCCTGCATCAGATTCCCTTCATCTGATTCCCTGCCTCTGATTCCCCGCCTCTGATTCCCCACCTCTGATTCCCCACCTCTGTCTCTACGCCTCTATTTTGCCTGCACTCTTTCCCCTCCACTCTTTCTGTGCCTCTCTTTCCCTCCCTCAATTTCAACAACTCTGTTTGATCTGTTCCGTGTACCTAATTTTCAACACACAAGTTCCAACCACTATGTTTCGCGCATCTCTTTCGCTGCCTCTATATATGCAGCTATGTTTACCCGCTTCTGTTTACCCGCCTGTTTCCCCACATCTCTTTCCCCACCTCTGATTCCACGCCTCTGATTCCCCGCCTCTGATTCCCCGCCTCTGATTCACCGCCTCCCTTTCCGCGCAACTTTCCTGGCCTACGTTTCCCCACATCTCTTTCCCCACCTCTGATTCCACGCCTCAGATTCGCCGCCTCTGATTTCCTGCCTCTGATTCCCTGCCTCTGATTCCCCGCCTCTGATTCCCCACCTCTGATTCCCCCCATTGATTCCCCGCCTCTGATTCCCCGCCTCTGATTCCCCACCTCTGATTCCCCGCCTCTGATTCCCTGCCTCTCTTTCCCTGCCTCTATTTCCGTGCCTCTTACTCTGCATCTCGTTTCCCACATCTCATTTCCCCCTTCTGATAACCCGCATCAGATTCCCTGCCACAGAATCCCTGCCTCAGATTCCCTGCCTCAGATTCCCTGCATCAGATTCCCTTCATCTGATTCCCTGCCTCTGATTCCCCGCCTCTGATTCCCCACCTCTGATTCCCTGCCTCAGATTCCCTGCCTCTGATTCCCTGCCTCTGATTCCCTGCCTCTGATTTCCTGCATCTGATTGCCCGCCTCTGATTCTCCGCCTCTGATTCCCCGCCTCTGATTCCCCGCCTCTGATTCCCCGCCTCTGATTCCCCACCTCTGATTCCCTGCCTCTGATAACCTGCCTCTGATTCCCTGCCTCTGATTCCCGGCCTCTGAGTCCCCACCTCTGATTCCCCGTGTCCGATTCCGCACCCATGTTTCACCACCTCTGTTGCTCTGCTTCTGATTTCCCGGCTCAGATTCACCGGCTCTGATTCCGCACCTCTTATTCCACGCCTCTATTTCTGTGTCTCTGATTCCCCGCCTCTGATTCCACGCCTCTGATTACCCGCCTCTGATACCCTGCCTCTCTTTCCCTGCCTCTATATCCGTGCCTCTTTCTCTGCATCTCGTTTCCCACATCTCATTTCCCCCTTCTGATAACCCGCATCAGATTCCCTGCCACAGATTCCCTGCCTCAGATACCCTGTCTCAGATTCCCTGCATCAGATTCCCTTCATCTGATTCCCTGCCTCTGATTCCCTGCGGCTGATTCCCTGCATCAGATTCCCCGCCTCTGTTTACCCGCCTGTTTCCCCGCCTCTGATTCACCACCTCATATTCGCCACCTCAGGTTCCCTGCCTCTGATTCCCTGCCTCTGATTCCCTGCCTCTGATTCCCTGCATTTGATTGCCCGCCTCTGATACCCTGCCTCTGATTCCCCGCCTCTGATTCCCCTCCTCTGATTCCCCACCTCTGATTTCTCACCTCTGATTCCCCACTTCTGATTCCCCGCCTCTGATTCCCCGTCTCTGATTCCACGCCTCTGATTCCCCGCCTCTGATTCCGCGCCTCTGATTCCCCGCCTCTGATACCCCGCCTCTGATTCCCCGCCTCTGATTCCCTGCATCTGATTCCCCGCCTCAGATTCCCCGCCTCTGATTCCCCGACTCTGATTCCCCGCCTCTGATTCCCCGCCTCTGATTCCCCGCCTCTGATTCCCCGCCTCTGATTCCCCGCCTATGTTTACCCGCCTCTGTTTACCCGCCTGTTTTCCCGCCTCTGATTGCCCACCTCAGATTCCCTGCCTCAGATTCCCTGCCTCAGATTCCCTGCCTCTGATTCCCTGCCTCTGATTCCCTGCATCTGATTGCCCGCCTCTGATTACCTGCCTCTGATTCCCCGCCTCTGATTCCCCACCTCTGATTCCCCACTTCTGATTCCCCGCCTCTGATTCCCCGCGTCTGATTCCCCACCTCTGATTCACCGCCTCTGTTTCCCCGACTCTGATACCCCGCCTCTGATTCCCCACCTCTGATTGCCCCGCCTCTGATTCGCTGATTCTGATTCCCCGCCTCTGATTCCCCACCTCTGATTCCCCACTTCTGATTCCCCGCCTCTGATTCCCCGCCTCTGATTCCACGCCTCTGATTCCCCGCCTCTGATTCCTCGCCTCTGATTCCCCGCCTCTCATTCCCCTCCTCTGATACCCCGCCTCTGATTCCCCACCTCTGATTCCTTGCATCTGATTCCCCGCCTCTGATTCCCCGCCTCTGATTCCCTGCCTCTGATTCCCCGCCTCTGATTCCGCGCCTCTGATTCCCCGCCTATGTTTACCCACCTCTGTTTACCCACCTGTTTCCCCGCCTCTGATTCCCCACCTCAGATTCCCTGCCTCAGATTCCCCGCCTCTGATTCTCCGCCTCTGATTTCCCGCCTCTGATTCCCCACCTCTGATTACCCACTTCTGATTCCCCGCCTCTGATTCCCCGCCTCTGATTCCCCGCCCCTGATTCCCCGCCTATGATTCCCCACCTCTGATTCACTGCCTCCCTTCCCGCTCAACTTTCCTGGCCTACTTTTCCCCACATATCTTTCCCCGACTCTGATTTCCCGCCTCTGATTCCACGCCTCTGATTCCACGCCTATGTTTACCCGCCTCTGTTTACCCGCCTGTTTTCCCGCCTCTGATTCCCCACCACAGATTCCCTGCCTCAGATTCCCTGCCTCAGATTCCCTGCATCAGATTCCCTTCATTTGATTCTCAGCGTCTGATTCCCTGCCTCTGATTCCCTGCATCTGATTGCCCGCCTCTCATTCCCCGCCTCTGATTCCCCGCCTCTGATTCCCCACCTCTGATTCCCCACTTCTGATTCCTCGCCTCTGATTCCCCGCCTCTGATTCCCCGCCTCTGATTCACCGCCTCTGATTCCCCGCCTCTGATTCCCCGCCTCTGATTCCCCACTTCTGATTGCCCGCCTCTGATTCCATGCCTCTGATTCCCCGCCTCTGATTCCCCACCTCTGATTCCCCACTTCTGATTCCCCACCTCTGATTCCCCGCCTCTGATTCCACGCCTCTGATTCCCCACCTCTGATTCCCCACTTCTGATTCCCCACCTCTGATTCTCCGCCTCTGATACCCTGCCTCTGATAACTTTTTACTGATTCCCTGCCTCAGATTCCCTGCCTCCGATTCCCTGCCTCAGATTCCCTGCCTCAGATTCCGTGCATCAGATTCCCTTCATCTGATTCCCTGCCTCTGATTCCCCGCCTCTGATTCCCCACCTCTGATTCCCCACCTCTGTCTCTACGCCTCTATTTTGCCTGCACTCTTTCCCCTCCACTCTTT
The DNA here is from genome assembly GCF_036971445.1 of Narcine bancroftii. NCBI lineage: Eukaryota > Metazoa > Chordata > Chondrichthyes > Torpediniformes > Narcinidae > Narcine > Narcine bancroftii. The sequence goes on from NW_027211883.1 coordinate 4,681,834, forward strand.
CTGTGCCTCTCTTTCCCTCCCTCAATTTCAACAACTCTGTTTGATCTGTTCCGTGTACCTAATTTTCAACACACAAGTTCCAACCACTATGTTTCGCCCATCTCTTTCGCTGCCTCTATTTATGCAGCTATGTTTACGCGCTTCTGTTTACCCGCCTGTTTCCCCACATCTCTTTCCCCACCTCTGATTCCACGCCTCTGATTCCCCGCCTCTGATTCCCCGCCTCTGATTCACCGTCTCCCTTTCCGCGCATCTTTCCTGGCCTACGTTTCCCCACATCTCTTTCCCCACCTCTGATTCCACGCCTCAGATTCGCCGCCTCTGATTTCCCGCCTCTGATTCCCTGTCTCTGATTCCCTGCCTCTGATTCCCCACCTCTGATTCCCCCCTCTGATTCCCCGCCTCTGATTCCCTGCTACTCTTTCCCTGCCTCTATTTCCGTGCCTCTTTCTCTGCATCTCGTTTCCCACATCTCATTTCCCCCTTCTGATAACCCGCATCACATTCCCTGCCACAGATTCCCTGCCTCAGATTCCCTGCCTCAGATTCCCTGCATCAGATTCCCTTCATCTGATTCCCTGTCTCTGATTCCCCGCCTCTGATTCCCCACCTCTGATTCCCTGCCTCAGATTCCCTGCCTCTGATTCCCTGCCTCTGATTCCCTGCCTCTGATTTCCTGCATCTGATTGCCCGCCTCTGATTCTCCGCCTCTGATTCCCCGCCTCTGATTCCCCGCCTCTGATTCGCCGCCTCTGATTCCCCGCCTCTGATTCCACACATCTGATTCCCTGCCTCTGATAACCTGCCTCTGATTCCCTGCCTCTGATTCCCGGCCTCTGAGTCCCCACCTCTGATTCCCCGTGTCCGATTCCGCACCCATGATTCACCACCACTGTTGCTCTGCTTCTGATTTCCCGGCTCAGATTCACCGGCTCTGATTCCGCACCTCTGATTCCACGCCTCTCTTTCTGTGTCTCTGATTCCCCGCCTCTGATTCCACGCCTCTGATTACCCGCCTCTGATACCCTGCCTCTCTTTCCCTGCCTCTATTTCCGTGCCTCTTTCTCTGCATCTCGTTTCCCACATCTCATTTCCACCTTCTGATAACCCGCATCAGATTCCCTGCCACAGATTTCCTGCCTCAGATACCCTGCCTCAGATTCCCTGCATCAGATTCCCTTCATCTGATTCCCTGCCTCTGATTCCCCGCGGCTGATTCCCTGCCTCTGATTCCCCGCCTCTGTTTACCCGACTGTTTCCCCGCCTCTGATTCACCACCTCATATTCGCCATCTCAGGTTCCCTGCCTCTGATTCCCTGCCTCTGATTCCCTGCCTCTGATTCCCTGCATCTGATTGCCCGCCTCTGATACCCTGCCTCTGATTCCCCGCCTCTGATTCACCGCCTCTGATTCCCAGCCTCTGATTTCCCACCTCTGATTCCCCACTTCTGATTCCCCGCCTCTGATTCCCCGTCTCTGATTCCACGCCTCTGATTCCCCGCCTCTGATTCCGCGCCTCTGATTCCCCGCCTCTGATACCCCGCCTCTGATTCCCCGCCTCTGATTCCCTGCATCTGATTCCCCGCCTCAGATTCCCCGCCTCTGATTCCCCGACTCTGATTCCCCGCCTCTGATTCCCCGCCTCTGATTTCCCGCCTCTGATTCCCCGTCTATGTTTACCCGCCTCTGTTTACCCGCCTGTTTTCCCGCCTCTGATTGCCCACCTCAGATTCCCTGGCTCAGATTCCCTGCCTCAGATTCCCTGCCTCTGATTCCCTGCCTCTGATTCCCTGCATCTGATTGCCCGCCTCTGATTACCTGCCTCTGATTCCCCGCCTCTGATTTCCCACCTCTGATTCCCCACTTCTGATTCCCCGCCTCTGATTCCCCGCGTCTGATTCCCCGCCTGTGATTCACCGCCTCTGATTCCCCGCCTCTGATTCCCCACCTCTGATTCCCCACCTCTGATTGCCCCGCCTCTGATTCGCTGATTCTGATTCCCCGCCTCTGATTCCCCAGCTCTGATTCCCCACTTCTGATTCCCCGCCTCAGATTCCCCGCCTCTGATTGCACGCCTCTGATTCCCCGCCTCTAATTCCCCGCCTCTGATTCCCCGCCTCTGATTCCCCTCCTCTGATACCCCGCCTCTGATTCCCCACCTCTGATTCCCCTCATCTGATTCCCCGCCTCTGATTCCCCGACTCTGATTCCCTGCCTCTGATTCCCCGCCTCTGATTCCGCGCCTCTGATTCCCCGCCTATGTTTACCCGCCTCTGTTTACCCACCTGTTTCCCCGCCTCTGATTCCCCACCTCAGATTCCCTGCCTCAGATTCCCTGCCTCTAATTCCCTGCCTCTGATTCTCTGCCTCTGATTCCCTGCATCTGATTGCACGCCTCTGATTCTCCGCCTCTGAATCCCCGCCTCTGATTCCCCACCTCTGATTCCCCGCTTCTGATTCCCTGCCTCTGATTCCCCGCCTCTGATTCCCCGCCTCTGATTCCCCGCCTCTGATTCCCCACCTCTGATTCAATGCCTCCCTTTCCGCTCAACTTTCCTGGCCTACTTTTCCCCACATATCTTTCCCCGCCTCTGATTTCCCGCCTCTGATTCCACGCCTCTGATTCCCCGCCTATGTTTACCCGCCTCTGTTTAACAGCCTGTTTTCCCGCCTCTGATTCCCCACCACAGATTCCCTGCCTCAGATTCCCCGCCTCAGATTCCCTGCATCAGATTCCCTTCATTTGATTCCCTGCATCTGGTTCCCTGCCTCTGATTCCCTGCCTCTGATTCCCTGCATCTGATTGCCCGCCTCTGATTCCCCGCCTCTGATTCCCCGCCTCTGATTCCCCACCTCTGATACCCCACTTCTGATTCCCCGCCTCTGATTCCCCGCCTCTGATTCCCCGCATCTGATTCACCGCCTCTGATTCCCTGCCTCTGATTCCCCGCCTCTGATTCCCCACTTCTGATTGCCCGCCTCTGATTCCACGCCTCTGATTCCCCGCCTCTGATTCCCCACCTCTGATTCCCCACTTCTGATTCCCCACCTCTGATTCCCCGCCTCTGATTCCACGCCTCAGATTCCCCACCTCTTATTCCCCACTTCTGATTCCCCACCTCTGATTCTCCGCCTCTGATACCCTACCTCTGATTACTTTTTACTAATTCCCTGCCTCAGATTCCCTGCCTCCGATTCCCTGCCTCAGATTCCCTGCCTCAGTTTCCCTGCATTAGATTCCCCTCATCTGATTCCCTGCCTCTGATTCCCCGCCTCTGATTCCCCGCATCTGATTCCCCACCTCTGTCTCTATGCCTCTATTTTGCCTGCACTCTTTCCCCTCCACTCTTTCCGTGCCTCTCTTTCCCTCCCTCAATTTCAACAACTCTGTTTGATCTGTTCTGTGTACCTAATTTTCAACACACAAGTTCCAACCACTATTTTTCGCCCATCTCTTTCGCTGCATCTATTGATGCAGCTATGTTTACCCGCTTCTGTTTACCCGCCTGTTTCCCCACGTCTCTTTCCCCAACTCTGATTCCACGCCTCTGATTCCCCGCCTCTGATTCCCCGCCTCTGATTCCCCGCCTCTGATTCACCGCCTCCATTTCCGAGCAACTTTCCTGGACTACGTTTCCCCACATCTCTTTCCCCACCTCTGATTCCACGCCTCAGATTCGCCGCCTCTGATATCCTGCCTCTGATTCCCTGCCTCTGATTCCCCGCCTCTGATTCCCCACCTCTGATTCCCCTCTCTGATTCCCCGCCTCTGATTCCCCGCCTCTGATTCCCCACCTCTGATTCCCCGCCTCTGATTCCCTGCCTCTCTTTTCCTGCCTCTATTTCCGTGCCTCTTTCTCTGCATCTCGTTTCCCACATCTCATTTCCCCCTTCTGATAACCCGCATAAGATTCCCTGCCACAGATTCCCTGCCTCAGATTCCCTGCCTCAGATTCCCTGCATCAGATTCCCTTCATCTGATTCCCTGCCTCTGATTCCCCGCCTCTGATTCCCCACCTCTGATTCCCTGCCTCAGATTCCCTGCCTCTGATTCCCTGCCTCTGATTCCCTGCCTCTGATTTCCTGCATCTGATTGCCTGCCTCTAATTCTCCGCCTCTGATTCCCCGCCTCTGATTCCCCGCCTCTGATTCCCCGCCTCTGATTCCCCGCCTCTGATTCCCCGCCTCTGATTCCCTGCCTCTGATAACCTGCCTCTGAATCCCTGCCTCTGATTCCCTGCCTCTGAGTCCCCACCTCTGATTCCCCGCGTCCGATTCCGCACCAATGTTTCACCGCCTCTGTTGCTCTGCTTCTGTTTTCCCGGCTCAGATTCACCGGCTCTGATTCCGCACCTCTGATTCCACGCCTCTCTTTCTGTGTCTCTGATTCCCCGCCTCCGATTCCACGCCTCTGATTACCCGCATCTGATACCCTGCCTCTCTTTCCCTGCCTCTATTTCCGTGCCTCTTTCTCTGCATCTCGTTTCCCACATCTCATTTCCCACTTCTGATAACCCGCATCAGATTCCCTGCCATAGATTCCCTGCCTCAGATACCCTGCCTCAGATTCCCTGCATCAGATTCCCTTCATCTGATTCCCTGCCTCTGATTCCCCACGGCTGATTCCCTGCCTCTGATTCCCCGCCTCTGTTTACCCGCCTGTTTCCCCGCCTCTGATTCAAGACCTCATATTCGCCGCCCTAAGTTCCCTGCCTCTGATTCCCTGCCTCTGATTCCCTGCCTCAGATTCCCTGCATCTGATTGCCCGCCTCTGATTCCCCGCCTCTGATTCCCCGCCTCTGATTCCCCACCTCTGATTCCCCCCTCTGATTCCCCGCCTCTGATTCCCCGCCTCTGATTCCCCGCCTCTGATTTCCCGCGTCTGATTCCATGCCTCTCTTTCCCTTCCTCTATTTCCGTGCCTCTTTCTCTGCATCTCGTTTCCCACATCTCATTTCCCCCTTCTGATAACCCGCATCAGATTCCCTGCAACAGATTCCCTGCCTCAGATTCCCTGCATTAGATTCCCCTCATCTGATTCCCTGCCTCTGATTCCCCGCCTCTGATTCCCCGCATCTGATATCCCACCTCTGTCTCTATGCCTCTATTTTGCCTGCACTCTTTCCCCTCCACTCTTTCCGTGCCTCTCTTTCCCTCCCTCAATTTCAACAACTCTGTTTGATCTGTTCTGTGTACCTAATTTTCAACACACAAGTTCCAACCACTATGTTTCGCCCATCTCTTTCGCTGCATCTATTGATGCAGCTATGTTTACCCGCTTCTGTTTACCCGCCTGTTTCCCCACGTCTCTTTCCCCAACTCTGATTCCACGCCTCTGATTCCCCGCCTCTGATTCCCCGCCTCTGATTCCCCGCCTCTGATTCACCGCCTCCATTTCCGAGCAACTTTCCTGGCCTACGTTTCCCCACATCTCTTTCCCCACCTCTGATTCCACGCCTCAGATTCGCCGCCTCTGATATCCTGCCTCTGATTCCCTGCCTCTGATTCCCCGCCTCTGATTCCCCACCTCTGATTCCCCTCTCTGATTCCCCGCCTCTGATTCCCCGCCTCTGATTCCCCACCTCTGATTCCCCGCCTCTGATTCCCTGCCTCTCTTTTCCTGCCTCTATTTCCGTGCCTCTTTCTCTGCATCTCGTTTCCCACATCTCATTTCCCCCTTCTGATAACCCGCATAAGATTCCCTGCCACAGATTCCCTGCCTCAGATTCCCTGCCTCAGATTCCCTGCATCAGATTCCCTTCATCTGATTCCCTGCCTCTGATTCCCCGCCTCTGATTCCCCACCTCTGATTCCCTGCCTCAGATTCCCTGCCTCTGATTCCCTGCCTCTGATTCCCTGCCTCTGATTTCCTGCATCTGATTGCCTGCCTCTAATTCTCCGCCTCTGATTCCCCGCCTCTGATTCCCCGCCTCTGATTCCCCGCCTCTGATTCCCCGCCTCTGATTCCCCGCCTCTGATTCCCTGCCTCTGATAACCTGCCTCTGATTCCCTGCCTCTGATTCCCTGCCTCTGAGTCCCCACCTCTGATTCCCCGCGTCCGATTCCGCACCAATGTTTCACCGCCTCTGTTGCTCTGCTTCTGTTTTCCCGGCTCAGATTCACCGGCTCTGATTCCGCACCTCTGATTCCACGCCTCTCTTTCTGTGTCTCTGATTCCCCGCCTCCGATTCCACGCCTCTGATTACCCGCATCTGATACCCTGCCTCTCTTTCCCTGCCTCTATTTCCGTGCCTCTTTCTCTGCATCTCGTTTCCCACATCTCATTTCCCACTTCTGATAACCCGCATCAGATTCCCTGCCATAGATTCCCTGCCTCAGATACCCTGCCTCAGATTCCCTGCATCAGATTCCCTTCATCTGATTCCCTGCCTCTGATTCCCCACGGCTGATTCCCTGCCTCTGATTCCCCACCTCTGTTTACCCGCCTGTTTCCCCGCCTCTGATTCAAGACCTCATATTCGCCGCCCTAGGTTCCCTGCCTCTGATTCCCTGCCTCTGATTCCCTGCCTCAGATTCCCTGCATCTGATTGCCCGCCTCTGATTCCCCGCCTCTGATTCCCCGCCTCTGATTCCCCACCTCTGATTCCCCCCTCTGATTCCCCGCCTCTGATTCCCCGCCTCTGATTCCCCGCCTCTGATTTCCCGCGATTGATTCCATGCCTCTCTTTCCCTTCCTCTATTTCCGTGCCTCTTTCTCTGCATCTCGTTTCCCACATCTCATTTCCCCCTTCTGATAACCCGCATCAGATTCCCTGCAACAGATTCCCTGCCTCAGATTCCCTGCATCAGATTCCCTTCATCTGATTCCCTGCCTCTGATTCCCCGCCTCTGTTTCCCCACCTCTGAGTCCCTGCCTCAGATTCCCTGCCTCTGATTCTCTGCCTCTGATTCCCTGCCCCTGATTCCCTGCATCTGATTGCCCGCCTCTGATTCTCCGCCTCTGATTCCCCGCCTCTGATTCCCCGCCTCTGATTCCCCGCCTCTGATTCCTCGCCTCTGATTCCCCGCCTCTGATTCCCTGCCTCTGATAACCTGCCTCTGATTCCCTGCCTCTGATTCCCTGCCTCTGAGTCCCCACTTCTGATTCCCCGCATCCGATTCCGCACCCATGTTTCACCGCCTCTGATTTCCCGGCTCAGATTCACCCGCTCTGATTCCGCACCTCTGATTCCACGCCTCTCTTTCTGTGTCTCTGATTCCCCGCCTCTGATTCCACGCCTCTGATTACCCGCCTAGATACCCTGCCTCTCTTTCCCTGCCTCTATTTCCGTGCCTCTTTCTCTGCATCTCGTTTCCCACATCTCATTTCCCCCTTCTGATAACCCGCATCGGAATCCCTGCCACAGATTCCCTGCCTCAGATTCCCTGCCTCTGATTCCCTGCCTCTGATTTCCTGCATCTGATTGCCCGCCTCTGATTCTCCGCCTCTGATTCCCCGCCTCTGATTCCCCGCCTCTGATTCCCCGCCTCTGATTCCCCGCCTCTGATTCCCCACCTCTGATTCCCTGCCTCTGATAACCTGCCTCTGATTCCCTGCCTCTGATTCCCGGCCTCTGAGTCCCCACCTCTGATTCCCCGTGTCCGATTCCGCACCCATGTTTCACCACCTCTGTTGCTCTGCTTCTGATTTCCCGGCTCAGATTCACCGGCTCTGATTCCGCACCTCTGATTCCACGCCTCTCTTTCCTTGTCTCTGATTCCCCGCCTCTGATTCCACGCCTCTGATTACCCGCCTCTGATACCCTGCCTCTCTTTCCCTGCCTCTATTTCCGTGCCTCTTTCTCTGCATCTCGTTTCCCACATCTCATTTCCACCTTCTGATAACCCGCATCAGATTCCCTGCCACAGATTTCCTGCCTCAGATACCCTGCCTCAGATTCCCTGCATCAGATTCCCTTCATCTGATTCCCTGCCTCTGATTCCCCGCGGCTGATTCCCTGCCTCTGATTCCCCGCCTCTGTTTACCCGACTGTTTCCCCGCCTCTGATTCACCACCTCATATTCGCCATCTCAGGTTCCCTGCCTCTGATTCCCTGCCTCTGATTCCCTGCCTCTGATTCCCTGCATCTGATTGCCCGCCTATGATACCCTGCCTCTGATTCCCCGCCTCTGATTCACCGCCTCTGATTCCCAGCCTCTGATTTCCCACCTCTGATTCCCCACTTCTGATTCCCCGCCTCTGATTCCCCGTCTCTGATTCCACGCCTCTGATTCCCCGCCTCTGATTCCGCGCCTCTGATTCCCCGCCTCTGATACCCCGCCTCTGATTCCCCGCCTCTGATTCCCTGCATCTGATTCCCCGCCTCAGATTCCCCGCCTCTGATTCCCCGCCTCTGATTCCCCGCCTCTGATTCCCCGCCTCTGATTCCCCGTCTATGTTTACCCGCCTCTGTTTACCCGCCTGTTTTCCCGCCTCTGATTGCCCACCTCAGATTCCCTGCCTCAGATTCCCTGCCTCAGATTCCCTGCCTCTGATTCCCTGCCTCTGATTCCCTGCATCTGATTGCCCGCCTCTGATTACCTGCCTCTGATTCCCTGCCTCTGATTCCCCACCTCTGATTCCCCACTTCTGATCCCCGCCTCTGATTCCCCGCGTCTGATTCCCCGCCTGTGATTCACCGCCTCTGATTCCCCGCCTCTGATTCCCCACCTCTGATTCCCCACCTCTGATTGCCCCGCCTCTGATTCGCTGATTCTGATTCCCCGCCTCTGATTCCCCAGCTCTGATTCCCCACTTCTGATTCCCCGCCTCTGATTCCCCGCCTCTGATTGCACGCCTCTGATTCCCCGCCTCTGATTCCCCGCCTCTGATTCCCCGCCTCTGATTCCCCTCCTCTGATACCCCGCCTCTGATTCCCCACCTCTGATTCCCCTCATCTGATTCCCCGCCTCTGATTCCCCGACTCTGATTCCCTGCCTCTGATTCCCCGCCTCTGATTCCGCGCCTCTGATTCCCCGCCTATGTTTACCCGCCTCTGTTTACCCACCTGTTTCCCCGCCTCTGATTCCCCACCTCAGATTCCCTGCCTCAGATTCCCTGCCTCTGATTCCCTGCCTCTGATTCCCTGCCTCTGATTCCCTGCATCTGATTGCCCGCCTCTGATTCTCCGCCTCTGATTCCCCGCCTCTGATTCCCTGCCTCTGATTCCCCGCCTCTGATTCCCCGCCTCTGATTCCCCGCCTCTGATTCCCCACCTCTGATTCAATGCCTCATTTTCCGCTCAACTTTCCTGGCCTACTTTTCCCCACATATCTTTCCCCGCCTCTGATTTCCCGCCTCTTATTCCACGCCTCTGATTCCCCGCCTATGTTTACCCGCCTCTGTTTAACCGCCTGTTTTCACGCCTCTGATTCCCCACCACAGATTCCCTGCCTCAGATTCCCTGCCTCAGATTCCCCGCATCAGATTCCCTTCATTTGATTCCCTGCGTCTGGTTCCCTGCCTCTGATTCCCTGCCTCTGATTCCCTGCATCTGATTGCCCGCCTCTGATTCCCCGCCTCTGATTCCCCGCCTCTGATTCCCCACCTCTGATACCCCACATCTGATTCCCCGCCTCTGATTCCCCGCCTCTGATTCCCCGCCTCTGATTCACCGCCTCTGATTCCCTGCCTCTGATTCCCCGCCTCTGATTCCCCACTTCTGATTGCCCGCCTCTGATTCCACGCCTCTGATTCCCCGCCTCTGATTCCCCACCTCTGATTCCCCACTTCTGATTCCCCACCTCTGATTCCCCGCCTCTGATTCCACGCCTCTGATTCCCCACCTCTGATTCCCCACTTCTGATTCCCCACCTCTGATTCTCCGCCTCTGATACCCTGCCTCTGATAACTTTTTACTGATTCCCTGCCTCAGATTCCCTGCCTCCGATTCCCTGCCTCAGATTCCCTGCCTCAGTTTCCCTGCATTAGATTCCCTTCATCTGATTCCCTGCCTCTGATTCCCCGCCTCTGATTCCCCGCTTCTGATTCCCCACCTCTGTCTCTATGCCTCTATTTTGCCTGCACTCTTTCCCCTCCACTCTTTCCGTGCCTCTCTTTCCCTCCCTCAATTTCAACAACTCTGTTTTATCTGTTCTGTGTACCTAATTTTCAACACACAAGTTCCATCCACTATGTTTCGCCCATCTCTTTCGCTGCATCTATTGATGCAGCTATGTTTACCCGCTTCTGTTTACCCGCCTGTTTCCCCACATCTCTTTCCCCACCTCTGATTCCACGCCTCTGATTCCCCGCCTCTGATTCCCCGCCTCTGATTCCCCGCCTCTGATTCACCGCCTCCCTTTCCGAGCAACTTTCCTGGCCTACGTTTCCCCACATCTCTTTCCCCTCCTCTGATTCCCCGCCTCTGATTCACCGCCTCCCTTTCCGAGCAACTTTCCTGGCCTACGTTTCCCCACATCTCTTTCCCCTCCTCTGATTCCCTGCCTCTGATTCCCCGCCTATGTTTACCCGCCTCTGTTTACCCGCCTGTTTTCCCGCCTCTGATTCCCCACCACAGATTCCCTGCCTCAGATTCCCTGCCTCAGATTCCCTGCATCAGATTCCCTTCATTTGATTCTCAGCGTCTGATTCCCTGCCTCTGATTCCCTGCATCTGATTGCCCGCCTCTGATTCCCCGCCTCTGATTCCCCGCCTCTGATTCCCCACCTCTGATTCCCCACTTCTGATTCCCCGCCTCTGATTCCCCGCCTCTGATTCCCCGCCTCTGATTCACCGCCTCTGATTCCCCGCCTCTGATTCCCCGCCTCTGATTCCCCACTTCAGATTGCCCGCCTCTGATTCCATGCCTCTGATTCCCCGCCTCTGATTCCCCACCTCTGATTCCCCACTTCTGATTCCCCACCTCTGATTCCCCGCCTCTGATTCCACGCCTCTGATTCCCCACCTCTGATTCCCCACTTCTGATTCCCCACCTCTGATTCTCCGCCTCTGATACCCTGCCTCTGATAACTTTTTACTGATTCCCTGCCTCAGATTCCCTGCCTCCGATTCCCTGCCTCAGATTCCCTGCCTCAGATTCCCTGCATCAGATTCCCTTCATCTGATTCCCTGCCTCTGATTCCCCGCCTCTGATTCCCCACCTCTGATTCCCCACCTCTGTCTCTACGCCTCTATTTTGCCTGCACTCTTTCCCCTCCACTCTTTCTGTGCCTCTCTTTCCCTCCCTCAATTTCAACAACTCTGTTTGATCTGTTCCGTGTACCTAATTTTCAACACACAAGTTCCAACCACTATGTTTCGCCCATCTCTTTCGCTGCCTCTATTTATGCAGCTATGTTTACGCGCTTCTGTTTACCCGCCTGTTTCCCCACATCTCTTTCCCCACCTCTGATTCCACGCCTCTGATTCCCCGCCTCTGATTCCCCGCCTCTGATTCACCGTCTCCCTTTCCGCGCAACTTTCCTGGCCTACGTTTCCCCACATCTCTTTCCCCACCTCTGATTCCACGCCTCAGATTCGCCGCCTCTGATTTCCCGCCTCTGATTCCCTGTCTCTGATTCCCTGCCTCTGATTCCCCACCTCTGATTCCCCCCTCTGATTCCCCGCCTCTGATTCCCTGCTACTCTTTCCCTGCCTCTATTTCCGTGCCTCTTTCTCTGCATCTCGTTTCCCACATCTCATTTCCCCCTTCTGATAACCCGCATCACATTCCCTGCCACAGATTCCCTGCCTCAGATTCCCTGCCTCAGATTCCCTGCATCAGATTCCCTTCATCTGATTCCCTGTCTCTGATTCCCCGCCTCTGATTCCCCACCTCTGATTCCCTGCCTCAGATTCCCTGCCTCTGATTCCCTGCCTCTGATTCCCTGCCTCTGATTTCCTGCATCTGATTGCCCGCCTCTGATTCTCCGCCTCTGATTCCCCGCCTCTGATTCCCCGCCTCTGATTCGCCGCCTCTGATTCCCCGCCTCTGATTCCACACCTCTGATTCCCTGCCTCTGATAACCTGCCTCTGATTCCCTGCCTCTGATTCCCGGCCTCTGAGTCCCCACCTCTGATTCCCCGTGTCCGATTCCGCACCCATGATTCACCACCTCTGTTGCTCTGCTTCTGATTTCCCGGCTCAGATTCACCGGCTCTGATTCCGCACCTCTGATTCCACGCCTCTCTTTCTGTGTCTCTGATTCCCCGCCTCTGATTCCACGCCTCTGATTACCCGCCTCTGATACCCTGCCTCTCTTTCCCTGCCTCTATTTCCGTGCCTCTTTCTCTGCATCTCGTTTCCCACATCTCATTTCCACCTTCTGATAACCCGCATCAGATTCCCTGCCACAGATTTCCTGCCTCAGATACCCTGCCTCAGATTCCCTGCATCAGATTCCCTTCATCTGATTCCCTGCCTCTGATTCCCCGCGGCTGATTCCCTGCCTCTGATTCCCCGCCTCTGTTTACCCGACTGTTTCCCCGCCTCTGATTCACCACCTCATATTCGCCATCTCAGGTTCCCTGCCTCTGATTCCCTGCCTCTGATTCCCTGCCTCTGATTCCCTGCATCTGATTGCCCGCCTCTGATACCCTGCCTCTGATTCCCCGCCTCTGATTCCCCGCCTCTGATTCCCTGCATCTGATTCCCCGCCTCAGATTCCCCGCCTCTGATTCCCCGAATCTGATTCCCCGCCTCTGATTCCCCGCCTCTGATTCCCCGCCTCTGATTCCCCGTCTATGTTTACCCGCCTCTGTTTACCCGCCTGTTTTCCCGCCTCTGATTGCCCACCTCAGATTCCCTGGCTCAGATTCCCTGCCTCAGATTCCCTGCCTCTGATTCCCTGCCTCTGATTCCCTGCATCTGATTGCCCGCCTCTGATTACCTGCCTCTGATTCCCCGCCTCTGATTTCCCACCTCTGATTCCCCACTTCTGATTCCCCGCCTCTGATTCCCCTCGTCTGATTCCCCGCCTGTGATTCACCGCCTCTGATTCCCCGCCTCTGATTCCCCACCTCTGATTCCCCACCTCTGATTGCCCCGCCTCTGATTCGCTGATTCTGATTCCCCGCCTCTGATTCCCCAGCTCTGATTCCCCACTTCTGATTCCCCGCCTCAGATTCCCCGCCTCTGATTGCACGCCTCTGATTCCCCGCCTCTGATTCCCCGCCTCTGATTCCCCGCCTCTGATTCCCCTCCTCTGATACCCCGCCTCTGATTCCCCACCTCTGATTCCCCTCATCTGATTCCCCGCCTCTGATTCCCCGACTCTGATTCCCTGCCTCTGATTCCCCGCCTCTGATTCCGCGCCTCTGATTCCCCGCCTATGTTTACCCGCCTCTGTTTACCCACCTGTTTCCCCGCCTCTGATTCCCCACCTCAGATTCCCTGCCTCAGATTCCCTGCCTCTGATTCCCTGCCTCTGATTCCCTGCCTCTGATTCCCTGCATCTGATTGCGCGCCTCTGATTCTCCGCCTCTGAATCCCCGCCTCTGATTCCCCACCTCTGATTCCCCGCTTCTGATTCCCTGCCTCTGATTCCCCGCCTCTGATTCCCCGCCTCTGATTCCCCGCCTCTGATTCCCCACCTCTGATTCAATGCCTCCCTTTCCGCTCAACTTTCCTGGCCTACTTTTCCCCACATATCTTTCCCCGCCTCTGATTTCCCGCCTCTGATTCCACGCCTCTGATTCCCCGCCTATGTTTACCCGCCTCTGTTTAACAGCCTGTTTTCCCGCCTCTGATTCCCCACCACAGATTCCCTGCCTCAGATTCCCTGCCTCAGATTCCCCGCATCAGATTCCCTTCATTTGATTCCCTGCATCTGGTTCCCTGCCTCTGATTCCCTGCCTCTGATTCCCTGCATCTGATTGCCCGCCTCTGATTCCCCGCCTCTGATTCCCCGCCTCTGATTCCCCACCTCTGATACCCCACTTCTGATTCCCCGCCTCTGATTCCCCGCCTCTGATTCCCCGCATCTGATTCACCGCCTCTGATTCCCTGCCTCTGATTCCCCGCCTCTGATTCCCCACTTCTGATTGCCCGCCTCTGATTCCACGCCTCTGATTCCCCGCCTCTGATTCCCCACCTCTGATTCCCCACTTCTGATTCTCCACCTCTGATTCCCCGCCTCTGATTCCACGCCTCAGATTCCCCACCTCTTATTCCCCACTTCTGATTCCCCACCTCTGATTCTCCGCCTCTGATACCCTACCTCTGATTACTTTTTACTGATTCCCTGCCTCAGATTCCCTGCCTCCGATTCCCTGCCTCAGATTCCCTGCCTCAGTTTCCCTGCATTAGATTCCCCTCATCTGATTCCCTGCCTCTGATTCCCCGCCTCTGATTCCCCGCATCTGATTCCCCACCTCTGTCTCTATGCCTCTATTTTGCCTGCACTCTTTCCCCTCCACTCTTTCCGTGCCTCTCTTTCCCTCCCTCAATTTCAACAACTCTGTTTGATCTGTTCTGTGTACCTAATTTTCAACACACAAGTTCCAACCACTATGTTTCGCCCATCTCTTTCGCTGCATCTATTGATGCAGCTATGTTTACCCGCTTCTGTTTACCCGCCTGTTTCCCCACGTCTCTTTCCCCAACTCTGATTCCACGCCTCTGATTCCCTGCCTCTGATTCCCCGCCTCTGATTCACCGCCTCCATTTCCGAGCAACTTTCCTGGCCTACGTTTCCCCACATCTCTTTCCCCACCTCTGATTCCACGCCTCAAATTCGCCGCCTCTGATATCCTGCCTCTGATTCCCTGCCTCTGATTCCCCGCCTCTGATTCCCCACCTCTGATTCCCCTCTCTGATTCCCCGCCTCTGATTCCCCGCCTCTGATTCCCCACCTCTGATTCCCCGCATCTGATTCCCTGCCTCTCTTTTCCTGCCTCTATTTCCGTGCCTCTTTCTCTGCATCTCGTTTCCCACATCTCATTTCCCCCTTCTGATAACCCGCATAAGATTCCCTGCCACAGATTCCCTGCCTCAGATTCCCTGCCTCAGATTCCCTGCATCAGATTCCCTTCATCTGATTCCCTGCCTCTGATTCCCCGCCTCTGATTCCCCACCTCTGATTCCCTGCCTCAGATTCCCTGCCTCTGATTCCCTGCCTCTGATTCCCTGCCTCTGATTTCCTGCATCTGATTGCCTGCCTCTAATTCTCCGCCTCTGATTCCCCGCCTCTGATTCCCCGCCTCTGATTCCCCGCCTCTGATTCCCCGCCTCTGATTCCCCGCCTCTGATTCCCTGCCTCTGATAACCTGCCTCTGATTCCCTGCCTCTGATTCCCTGCCTCTGAGTCCCCACCTCTGATTCCCCGCGTCCGATTCCGCACCAATGTTTCACCGCCTCTGTTGCTCTGCTTCTGTTTTCCCGGCTCAGATTCACCGGCTCTGATTCCGCACCTCTGATTCCACGCCTCTCTTTCTGTGTCTCTGATTCCCCGCCTCCGATTCCACGCCTCTGATTACCCGCATCTGATACCCTGCCTCTCTTTCCCTGCCTCTATTTCCGTGCCTCTTTCTCTGCATCTCATTTCCCACTTCTGATAACCCGCATCAGATTCCCTGCCATAGATTCCCTGCCTCAGATACCCTGCCTCAGATTACCTGCATCAGATTCCCTTCATCTGATTCCCTGCCTCTGATTCCCCACGGCTGATTCCCTGCCTCTGATTCCCCGCCTCTGTTTACCCGCCTGTTTCCCCGCCTCTGATTCAAGACCTCATATTCGCCGCCCTAGGTTCCCTGCCTCTGATTCCCTGCCTCTGATTCCCTGCCTCAGATTCCCTGCATCTGATTGCCCGCCTCTGATTCCCCGCCTCTGATTCCCCGCCTCTGATTCCCCACCTCAGATTCCCCCCTCTGATTCCCCGCCTCTGATTCCCCGCCTCTGATTACCCGCCTCTGATTTCCCGCGTCTGATTCCATGCCTCTCTTTCCCTTCCTCTATTTCCGTGCCTCTTTCTCTGCATCTCGTTTCCCACATCTCATTTCCCCCTTCTGATAACCCGCATCAGATTCCCTGCAACAGATTCCCTGCCTCAGATTCCCTGCATCAGATTCCCTTCATCTGATTCCCTGCCTCTGATTCCCCGCCTCTGATTCCCCGCATCTGATTCCCCACCTCTGTCTCTATGCCTCTATTTTGCCTGCACTCTTTCCCCTCCACTCTTTCCGTGCCTCTCTTTCCCTCCCTCAATTTCAACAACTCTGTTTGATCTGTTCTGTGTACCTAATTTTCAACACACAAGTTCCAACCACTATGTTTCGCCCATCTCTTTCGCTGCATCTATTGATGCAGCTATGTTTACCCGCTTCTGTTTACCCGCCTGTTTCCCCACGTCTCTTTCCCCAACTCTGATTCCACGCCTCTGATTCCCCGCCTCTGATTCCCCGCCTCTGATTCCCCGCCTCTGATTCACCGCCTCCATTTCCGAGCAACTTTCCTGGCCTACGTTTCCCCACATCTCTTTCCCCACCTCTGATTCCACGCCTCAGATTCGCCGCCTCTGATATCCTGCCTCTGATTCCCTGCCTCTGATTCCCCGCCTCTGATTCCCCACCTCTGATTCCCCTCTCTGATTCCCCGCCTCTGATTCCCCGCCTCTGATTCCCCACCTCTGATTCCCCGCCTCTGATTCCCTGCCTCTCTTTTCCTGCCTCTATTTCCGTGCCTCTTTCTCTGCATCTCGTTTCCCACATCTCATTTCCCCCTTCTGATAACCCGCATAAGATTCCCTGCCACAGATTCCCTGCCTCAGATTCCCTGCCTCAGATTCCCTGCATCAGATTCCCTTCATCTGATTCCCTGCCTCTGATTCCCCGCCTCTGATTCCCCACCTCTGATTCCCTGCCTCAGATTCCCTGCCTCTGATTCCCTGCCTCTGATTCCCTGCCTCTGATTTCCTGCATCTGATTGCCTGCCTCTAATTCTCCGCCTCTGATTCCCCGCCTCTGATTCCCCGCCTCTGATTCCCCGCCTCTGATTCCCCGACTCTGATTCCCCGCCTCTGATTCCCTGCCTCTGATAACCTGCCTCTGATTCCCTGTCTCTGATTCCCTGCCTCTGAGTCCCCACCTCTGATTCCCCGCGTCCGATTCCGCACCAATGTTTCACCGCCTCTGTTGCTCTGCTTCTGTTTTCCCGGCTCAGATTCACCGGCTCTGATTCCGCACCTCTGATTCCACGCCTCTCTTTCTGTGTCTCTGATTCCCCGCCTCCGATTCCACGCCTCTGATTACCCGCATCTGATACCCTGCCTCTCTTTCCCTGCCTCTATTTCCGTGCCTCTTTCTCTGCATCTCGTTTCCCACATCTCATTTCCCACTTCTGATAACCCGCATCAGATTCCCTGCCATAGATTCCCTGCCTCAGATACCCTGCCTCAGATTCCCTGCATCAGATTCCCTTCATCTGATTCCCTGCCTCTGATTCCCCACGGCTGATTCCCTGCCTCTGATTCCCCGCCTCTGTTTACCCGCCTGTTTCCCCGCCTCTGATTCAAGACCTCATATTCGCCGCCCTAGGTTCCCTGCCTCTGATTCCCTGCCTCTGATTCCCTGCCTCAGATTCCCTGCATCTGATTGCCCGCCTCTGATTCCCCGCCTCTGATTCCCCGCCTCTGATTCCCCACCTCTGATTCCCCCCTCTGATTCCCCGCCTCTGATTCCCCGCCTCTGATTCCCCGCCTCTGATTTCCCGCGATTGATTCCATGCCTCTCTTTCCCTTCCTCTATTTCCGTGCCTCTTTCTCTGCATCTCGTTTCCCACATCTCATTTCCCCCTTCTGATAACCCGCATCAGATTCCCTGCAACAGATTCCCTGCCTCAGATTCCCTGCATCAGATTCCCTTCATCTGATTCCCGGCCTCTGATTCCCCGCCTCTGTTTCCCCACCTCTGAGTCCCTGCCTCAGATTCCCTGCCTCTGATTCTCTGCCTCTGATTCCCTGCCCCTGATTCCCTGCATCTGATTGCCCGCCTCTGATTCTCCGCCTCTGATTCCCCGCCTCTGATTCCCCGCCTCTGATTCCCCGCCTCTGATTCCTCGCCTCTGATTCCCCGCCTCTGATTCCCTGCCTCTGATAACCTGCCTCTGATTCCCTGCCTCTGATTCCCTGCCTCTGAGTCCCCACTTCTGATTCCCCGCATCCGATTCCGCACCCATGTTTCACCGCCTCTGATTTCCCGGCTCAGATTCACCCGCTCTGATTCCGCACCTCTGATTCCACGCCTCTCTTTCTGTGTCTCTGATTCCCCGCCTCTGATTCCACGCCTCTGATTACCCGCCTAGATACCCTGCCTCTCTTTCCCTGCCTCTATTTCCGTGCCTCTTTCTCTGCATCTCGTTTCCCACATCTCATTTCCCCCTTCTGATAACCCGCATCGGAATCCCTGCCACAGATTCCCTGCCTCAGATTCCCTGCATCAGATTCCCTTCATCTGATTCCCTGCCTCTGATTCCTCGCCTCTGTTTCCCCACCTCTGAGTCCCTGCATCAGATTCCCTGCTTCTGATTCTCTGCCTCTGATTCCCTGCCCCTGATTCCCTGCATCTGATTGCCCGCCTCTGATTCTCCGCCTCTGATTCCCCGCCTCTGATTCCCCGCCTCTGATTCCCCGCCTCTGATTCCTCGCCTCTGATTCCCCGCCTCTGATTCCCTGCCTCTGATAACCTGCCTCTGATTCCCTGCCTCTGATTCCCTGCCTCTGAGTCCCCACTTCTGATTCCCAGCATCCGATTCCGCACCCATGTTTCACCGCCTCTGATTTCCCGGCTCAGATTCACCCGCTCTGATTCCGCACCTCTGATTCCACGCCTCTCTTTCTGTGTCTCTGATTCCCCGCCTCTGATTCCACGCCTCTGATTACCCGCCTAGATACCCTGCCTCTCTTTCCCTGCCTCTATTTCCGTGCCTCTTTCTCTGCATCTCGTTTCCCACATCTCATTTCCCCCTTCTGATAACCCGCATCGGAATCCCTGCCACAGATTCCCTGCCTCAGATTCCCTGCCTCTGATTCCCTGCCTCTGATTTCCTGCATCTGATTGCCCGCCTCTGATTCTCCGCCTCTGATTCCCCGCCTCTGATTCCCCGCCTCTGATTCCCCGCCTCTGATTCCCCGCCTCTGATTCCCCACCTCTGATTCCCTGCCTCTGATAACCTGCCTCTGATTCCCTGCCTCTGATTCCCGGCCTCTGAGTCCCCACCTCTGATTCCCCGTGTCCGATTTCGCACCCATGTTTCACCACCTCTGTTGCTCTGCTTCTGATTTCCCGGCTCAGATTCACCGGCTCTGATTCCGCACCTCTGATTCCACGCCTCTCTTTCCTTGTCTCTGATTCCCCGCCTCTGATTCCACACCTCTGATTACCCGCCTCTGATACACTGCCTCTCTTTCCCTGCCTCTATTTCCGTGCCTCTTTCTCTGCATCTCGTTTCCCACATCTCATTTCCACCTTCTGATAACCCGCATCAGATTCCCTGCCACAGATTTCCTGCCTCAGATACCCTGCCTCAGATTCCCTGCATCAGATTCCCTTCATCTGATTCCCTGCCTCTGATTCCCCGCGGCTGATTCCCTGCCTCTGATTCCCCGCCTCTGTTTACCCGACTGTTTCCCCGCCTCTGATTCACCACATCATATTCGCCATCTCAGGTTCCCTGCCTCTGATTCCCTGCCTCTGATTCCCTGCCTCTGATTCCCTGCATCTGATTGCCCGCCTATGATACCCTGCCTCTGATTCCCCGCCTCTGATTCACCGCCTCTGATTCCCAGCCTCTGATTTCCCACCTCTGATTCCCCACTTCTGATTCCCCGCCTCTGATTCCCCGTCTCTGATTCCACGCCTCTGATTCCCCGCCTCTGATTCCGCGCCTCTGATTCCCCGCCTCTGATACCCCGCCTCTGATTCCCCGCCTCTGATTCCCTGCATCTGATTCCCCGCCTCAGATTCCCCGCCTCTGATTCCCCGCCTCTGATTCCCCGCCTCTGATTCCCCGCCTCTGATTCCCCGTCTATGTTTACCCGCCTCTGTTTACCCGCCTGTTTTCCCGCCTCTGATTGCCCACCTCAGATTCCCTGCCTCAGATTCCCTGCCTCAGATTCCCTGCCTCTGATTCCCTGCCTCTGATTCCCTGCATCTGATTGCCCGCCTCTGATTACCTGCCTCTGATTCCCCGCCTCTGATTCCCCACCTCTGATTCCCCACTTCTGATCCCCGCCTCTGATTCCCCGCGTCTGATTCCCCGCCTGTGATTCACCGCCT
Source organism: Narcine bancroftii (assembly GCF_036971445.1). NCBI lineage: Eukaryota > Metazoa > Chordata > Chondrichthyes > Torpediniformes > Narcinidae > Narcine > Narcine bancroftii. Next base: position 4,702,049 of record NW_027211883.1, read on the forward strand.
CTGATTCCCCGCCTCTGATTCCCCACCTCTGATTCCCCACCTCTGATTGCCCCGCCTCTGATTCGCTGATTCTGATTCCCCGCCTCTGATTCCCCAGCTCTGATTCCCCACTTCTGATTCCCCGCCTCTGATTCCCCGCCTCTGATTGCACGCCTCTGATTCCCCGCCTCTGATTCCCCGCCTCTGATTCCCCGCCTCTGATTCCCCTCCTCTGATACCCCGCCTCTGATTCCCCACCTCTGATTTCCCTCATCTGATTCCCCGCCTCTGATTCCCCGACTCTGATTCCCTGCCTCTGATTCCCCGCCTCTGATTCCGCGCCTCTGATTCCCCGCCTATGTTTACCCGCCTCTGTTTACCCACCTGTTTCCCCGCCTCTGATTCCCCACCTCAGATTCCCTGCCTCAGATTCCCTGCCTCTGATTCCCTGCCTCTGATTCCCTGCCTCTGATTCCCTGCATCTGATTGCCCGCCTCTGATTCTCCGCCTCTGATTCCCCGCCTCTGATTCCCTGCCTCTGATTCCCCGCCTCTGATTCCCCGCCTCTGATTCCCCGCCTCTGATTCCCCACCTCTGATTCAATGCCCCCTTTTCCGCTCAACTTTCCTGGCCTACTTTTCCCCACATATCTTTCCCCGCCTCTGATTTCCCGCCTCTGATTCCACGCCTCTGATTCCCCGCCTATGTTTACCCGCCTCTGTTTAACCGCCTGTTTTCCCGCCTCTGATTCCCCACCACAGATTCCCTGCCTCAGATTCCCTGCCTCAGATTCCCCGCATCAGATTCCCTTCATTTGAATCCCTGCGTCTGGTTCCCTGCCTCTGATTCCCTGCCTCTGATTCCCTGCATCTGATTGCCCGCCTCTGATTCCCCGCCTCTGATTCCCCGCCTCTGATTCCCCACCTCTGATACCCCACTTCTGATTCCCCGCCTCTGATTCCCCGCCTCTGATTCCCCGCCTCTGATTCACCGCCTCTGATTCCCTGCCTCTGATTCCCCGCCTCTGATTCCCCACTTCTGATTGCCCGCCTCAGATTCCACGCCTCTGATTCCCCGCCTCTGATTCCCCACCTCTGATTCCCCACTTCTGATTCCCCACCTCTGATTCCCCGCCTCTGATTCCACGCCTCTGATTCCCCACCTCTGATTCCCCACTTCTGATTCCCCACCTCTGATTCTCCGCCTCTGATACCCTGCCTCTGATAACTTTTTACTGATTCCCTGCCTCAGATTCCCTGCCTCCGATTCCCTGCCTCAGATTCCCTGCCTCAGTTTCCCTGCATTAGATTCCCTTCATCTGATTCCCTGCCTCTGATTCCCCGCCTCTGATTCCCCGCATCTGATTCCCCACCTCTGTCTCTATGCCTCTATTTTGCCTGCACTCTTTCCCCTCCACTCTTTCCGTGCCTCTCTTTCCCTCCCTCAATTTCAACAACTCTGTTTGATCTGTTCTGTGTACCTAATTTTCAACACACAAGTTCCAACCACTATGTTTCGCCCATCTCTTTCGCTGCATCTATTGATGCAGCTATGTTTACCCGCTTCTGTTTACCCGCCTGTTTCCCAACATCTCTTTCCCCACCTCTGATTCCACGCCTCTGATTCCCCGCCTCTGATTCCCCGCCTCTGATTCCCCGCCTCTGATTCACCGCCTCCCTTTCCGAGCAACTTTCCTGGCCTACGTTTCCCCACATCTCTTTCCCCTCCTCTGATTCCCCGCCTCTGATTCACCGCCTCCCTTTCCGAGCAACTTTCCTGGCCTGCGTTTCCCCACATCTCTTTCCCCTCCTCTGATTCCCTGCCTCTGATTCCCCGCCTCTGATTCCCCACCTCTGATTCCCCTCTCTGATTCCCCGCCTCTGATTCCCCGCCTCTGATTCCCCACCTCTGATTCCCCGCCTCTGATTCCCTGCCTCTCTTTTCCTGCCTCTATTTCCGTGCCTCTTTCTCTGCATCTCATTTCCCACATCTCATTTCCCCCTTCTGATAACCCGCATAAGATTCCCTGCCACAGATTCCCTGCCTCAGATTCCCTGCCTCAGATTCCCTGCATCAGATTCCCTTCATCTGATTCCCTGCCTCTGATTCCCCGCCTCTGATTCCCCACCTCTGATTCCCTGCCTCAGATTCCCTGCCTCTGATTCCCTGCCTCTGATTCCCTGCCTCTGATTTCCTGCATCTGATTGCCCGCCTCTAATTCTCCGCCTCTGATTCCCCGCCTCTGATTCCCCGCCTCTGATTCCCCGCCTCTGATTCCCCGCCTCTGATTCCCCGCCTCTGATTCCCTGCCTCTGATAACCTGCCTCTGATTCCCTGCCTCTGATTCCCTTCCTCTGAGTCCCCACCTCTGATTCCCCGCGTCCGATTCCGCACCAATGTTTCACCGCCTCTGTTGCTCTGCTTCTGTTTTCCCGGCTCAGATTCACCGGCTCTGATTCCGCACCTCTGATTCCACGCCTCTCATTCTGTGTCTCTGATTCCCCGCCTCCGATTCCACGCCTCTGATTACCCGCCTCTGATACCCTGCCTCTGATTCCCTGCCTCTGATTCCCCACCTGTGATTCCCCGCGTCCGATTCCGCACCCATGATTCACCACCTCTGTTGCTCTGCTTCTGATTTCCTGGCTCAGATTCACCGGCTCTGATTCCCCGCCTCTGATTCCACGCCTCTGATTACCCGCCTCTGATACCCTGCCTCTCTTTCCCTGCCTCTATTTCCGTGCCTCTTTCTCTGCATCTCGTTTCCCACATCTCATTTCCACCTTCTGATAACCCGCATCAGATTCCCTGCCACAGATTTCCTGCCTCAGATACCCGGCCTCAGATTCCCTGCATCAGATTCCCTTCATCTGATTCCCTGCCTCTTATTCCCCGCGGCTGATTCCCTGCCTCTGATTCCCCGCCTCTGTTTACCCGACTGTTTCCCCGCCTCTGATTCACCACCTCATATTCGCCATCTCAGGTTCCCTGCCTCTGATTCCCTGCCTCTGATTCCCTGCCTCTGATTCCCTGCATCTGATTGCCCGCCTCTGATACCCTGCCTCTGATTCCCCGCCTCTGATTCACCGCCTCTGATTCCCAGCCTCTGATTTCCCACCTCTGATTCCCCACTTCTGATTCCCCGCCTCTGATTCCCCGTCTCTGATTCCACGCCTCTGATTCCCCGCCTCTGATTCCGCGCCTCTGATTCCCCGCCTCTGATACCCCGCCTCTGATTCCCCGACTCTGATTCCCTGCATCTGATTCCACGCCTCAGATTCCCCGCCTCTGATTCCCCGACTCTGATTCCCCGCCTTTGATTCCCCGCCTCTGATTCCCCGCCTCTGATTCCCCGTCTATGTTTACCCGCCTCTGTTTACCCGCCTGTTTTCCCGCCTCTGATTGCCCACCTCAGATTCCCTGCCTCAGATTCCCTGCCTCAGATTCCCTGCCTCTGATTCCCTGCCTCTGATTCCCTGCATCTGATTGCCCGCCTCTGATTACCTGCCTCTGATTCCCCGCCTCTGATTCCCCACCTCTGATTCCCCACTTCTGATCCCCGCCTCTGATTCCCCGCGTCTGATTCCCCGCCTGTGATTCACCGCCTCTGATTCCCCGCCTCTGATTCCCCGCCTCTGATTCCCCGCCTCTGATTCCCCGCCTCTGATTCCCTGCCTCTGATAACCTGCCTCTGATTCCCTGCCTCTGATTCCCTGCCTCTGAGTCCCCACCTCTGATTCCCCGCGTCCGATTCCGCACCAATGTTTCACCGCCTCTGTTGCTCTGCTTCTGTTTTCCCGGCTCAGATTCACCGGCTCTGATTCCGCACCTCTGATTCCACGCCTCTCTTTCTGTGTCTCTGATTCCCCGCCTCCGATTCCACGCCTCTGATTACCCGCATCTGATACCCTGCCTCTCTTTCCCTGCCTCTATTTCCGTGCCTCTTTCTCTGCATCTCGTTTCCCACATCTCATTTCCCACTTCTGATAACCCGCATCAGATTCCCTGCCATAGATTCCCTGCCTCAGATACCCTGCCTCAGATTCCCTGCATCAGATTCCCTTCATCTGATTCCCTGCCTCTGATTCCCCACGGCTGATTCCCTGCCTCTGATTCCCCGCCTCTGTTTACCCGCCTGTTTCCCCGCCTCTGATTCAAGACCTCATATTCGCCGCCCTAGGTTCCCTGCCTCTGATTCCCTGCCTCTGATTCCCTGCCTCAGATTCCCTGCATCTGATTGCCCGCCTCTGATTCCCCGCCTCTGATTCCCCACCTCTGATTCCCCACCTCTGATTCCCCCCTCTGATTCCCCGCCTCTGATTCCCCGCCTCTGATTCCCCGCCTCTGATTTCCCGCGTCTGATTCCATGCCTCTCTTTCCCTTCCTCTATTTCCGTGCCTCTTTCTCTGCATCTCGTTTCCCACATCTCATTTCCCCCTTCTGATAACACGCATCAGATTCCCTGCAACAGATTCCCTGCCTCAGATTCCCTGCATCAGATTCCCTTCATCTGATTCCCTGCCTCTGATTCCTCGCCTCTGTTTCCCCACCTCTGAGTCCCTGCATCAGATTCCCTGCTTCTGATTCTCTGCCTCTGATTCCCTGCCCCTGATTCCCTGCATCTGATTGCCCGCCTCTGATTCTCCGCCTCTGATTCCCCGCCTCTGATTCCCCGCCTCTGATTCCCCGCCTCTGATTCCTCGCCTCTGATTCCCCGCCTCTGATTCCCTGCCTCTGATAACCTGCCTCTGATTCCCTGCCTCTGATTCCCTGCCTCTGAGTCCCCACTTCTGATTCCCAGCATCCGATTCCGCACCCATGTTTCACCGCCTCTGATTTCCCGGCTCAGATTCACCCGCTCTGATTCCGCACCTCTGATTCCACGCCTCTCTTTCTGTGTCTCTGATTCCCCGCCTCTGATTCCACGCCTCTGATTACCCGCCTAGATACCCTGCCTCTCTTTCCCTGCCTCTATTTCCGTGCCTCTTTCTCTGCATCTCGTTTCCCACATCTCATTTCCCCCTTCTGATAACCCGCATCGGAATCCCTGCCACAGATTCCCTGCCTCAGATTCCCTGCCTCTGATTCCCTGCCTCTGATTTCCTGCATCTGATTGCCCGCCTCTGATTCTCCGCCTCTGATTCCCCGCCTCTGATTCCCCGCCTCTGATTCCCCGCCTCTGATTCCCCGCCTCTGATTCCCCACCTCTGATTCCCTGCCTCTGATAACCTGCCTCTGATTCCCTGCCTCTGATTCCCGGCCTCTGAGTCCCCACCTCTGATTCCCCGTGTCCGATTCCGCACCCATGTTTCACCACCTCTGTTGCTCTGCTTCTGATTTCCCGGCTCAGATTCACCGGCTCTGATTCCGCACCTCTGATTCCACGCCTCTCTTTCCTTGTCTCTGATTCCCCGCCTCTGATTCCACGCCTCTGATTACCCGCCTCTGATACACTGCCTCTCTTTCCCTGCCTCTATTTCCGTGCCTCTTTCTCTGCATCTCGTTTCCCACATCTCATTTCCACCTTCTGATAACCCGCATCAGATTCCCTGCCACAGATTTCCTGCCTCAGATACCCTGCCTCAGATTCCCTGCATCAGATTCCCTTCATCTGATTCCCTGCCTCTGATTCCCCGCGGCTGATTCCCTGCCTCTGATTCCCCGCCTCTGTTTACCCGACTGTTTCCCCGCCTCTGATTCACCACCTCATATTCGCCATCTCAGGTTCCCTGCCTCTGATTCCCTGCCTCTGATTCCCTGCCTCTGATTCCCTGCATCTGATTGCCCGCCTATGATACCCTGCCTCTGATTCCCCGCCTCTGATTCACCGCCTCTGATTCTCAGCCTCTGATTTCCCACCTCTGATTCCCCACTTCTGATTCCCCGCCTCTGATTCCCCGTCTCTCATTCCACGCCTCTGATTCCCCGCCTCTGATTCCGCGCCTCTGATTCCCCGCCTCTGATACCCCGCCTCTGATTCCCCGCCTCTGATTCCCTGCATCTGATTCCCCGCCTCAGATTCCCCGCCTCTGATTCCCCGCCTCTGATTCCCCGCCTCTGATTCCCCGCCTCTGATTCCCCGTCTATGTTTACCCGCCTCTGTTTACCCGCCTGTTTTCCCGCCTCTGATTGCCAACCTCAGATTCCCTGCCTCAGATTCCCTGCCTCAGATTCCCTGCCTCTGATTCCCTGCCTCTGATTCCCTGCATCTGATTGCCCGCCTCTGATTACCTGCCTCTGATTCCCCGCCTCTGATTCCCCACCTCTGATTCCCCACTTCTGATCCCCGCCTCTGATTCCCCGCGTCTGATTCCCCGCCTGTGATTCACCACCTCTGATTCCCCGCCTCTGATTCCCCACCTCTGATTCCCCACCTCTGATTGCCCCGCCTCTGATTCGCTGATTCTGATTCCCCGCCTCTGATTCCCCAGCTCTGATTCCCCACTTCTGATTCCCCGCCTCTGATTCCCCGCCTCTGATTGCACGCCTCTGATTCCCCGCCTCTGATTCCCCGCCTCTGATTCCCCGCCTCTGATTCCCCTCCTCTGATACCCCGCCTCTGATTCCCCACCTCTGATTCCCCTCATCTGATTCCCCGCCTCTGATTCCCCGACTCTGATTCCCTGCCTCTGATTCCCCGCCTCTGATTCCGCGCCTCTGATTCCCCGCCTATGTTTACCCGCCTCTGTTTACCCACCTGTTTCCCCGCCTCTGATTCCCCACCTCAGATTCCCTGCCTCAGATTCCCTGCCTCTGATTCCCTGCCTCTGATTCCCTGCCTCTGATTCCCTGCATCTGATTGCCCGCCTCTGATTCTCCGCCTCTGATTCCCCACCTCTGATTCCCTGCCTCTGATTCCCCGCCTCTGATTCCCCGCCTCTGATTCCCCGCCTCTGATTCCCCACCTCTGATTCAATGCCCCCTTTTCCGCTCAACTTTCCTGGCCTACTTTTCCCCACATATCTTTCCCCGCCTCTGATTTCCCGCCTCTGATTCCACGCCTCTGATTCCCCGCCTATGTTTACCCGCCTCTGTTTAACCGCCTGTTTTCCCGCCTCTGATTCCCCACCACAGATTCCCTGCCTCAGATTCCCTGCCTCAGATTCCCCGCATCAGATTCCCTTCATTTGAATCCCTGCGTCTGGTTCCCTGCCTCTGATTCCCTGCCTCTGATTCCCTGCATCTGATTGCCCGCCTCTGATTCCCCGCCTCTGATTCCCCGCCTCTGATTCCCCACCTCTGATACCCCACTTCTGATTCCCCGCCTCTGATTCCCCGCCTCTGATTCCCCGCCTCTGATTCACCGCCTCTGATTCCCTGCCTCTGATTCCCCGCCTCTGATTCCCCACTTCTGATTGCCCGCCTCTGATTCCACGCCTCTGATTCCCCGCCTCTGATTCCCCACCTCTGATTCCCCACTTCTGATTCCCCACCTCTGATTCCCCGCCTCTGATTCCACGCCTCTGATTCCCCACCTCTGATTCCCCACTTCTGATTCCCCACCTCTGATTCTCCGCCTCTGATACCCTGCCTCTGATAACTTTTTACTGATTCCCTGCCTCAGATTCCCTGCCTCCGATTCCCTGCCTCAGATTCCCTGCCTCAGTTTCCCTGCATTAGATTCCCTTCATCTGATTCCCTGCCTCTGATTCCCCGCCTCTGATTCCCCGCATCTGATTCCCCACCTCTGTCTCTATGCCTCTATTTTGCCTGCACTCTTTCCCCTCCACTCTTTCCGTGCCTCTCTTTCCCTCCCTCAATTTCAACAACTCTGTTTGATCTGTTCTGTGTACCTAATTTTCAACACACAAGTTCCAACCACTATGTTTCGCCCATCTCTTTCGCTGCATCTATTGATGCAGCTATGTTTACCCGCTTCTGTTTACCCGCCTGTTTCCCAACATCTCTTTCCCCACCTCTGATTCCACGCCTCTGATTCCCCGCCTCTGATTCCCCGCCTCTGATTCCCCGCCTCTGATTCACCGCCTCCCTTTCCGAGCAACTTTCCTGGCCTACGTTTCCCCACATCTCTTTCCCCTCCTCTGATTCCCCGCCTCTGATTCACCGCCTCCCTTTCCGAGCAACTTTCCTGGCCTGCGTTTCCCCACATCTCTTTCCCCTCCTCTGATTCCCTGCCTCTGATTCCCCGCCTCTGATTCCCCACCTCTGATTCCCCTCTCTGATTCCCCGCCTCTGATTCCCCGCCTCTGATTCCCCACCTCTGATTCCCCGCCTCTGATTCCCTGCCTCTCTTTTCCTGCCTCTATTTCCGTGCCTCTTTCTCTGCATCTCATTTCCCACATCTCATTTCCCCCTTCTGATAACCCGCATAAGATTCCCTGCCACAGATTCCCTGCCTCAGATTCCCTGCCTCAGATTCCCTGCATCAGATTCCCTTCATCTGATTCCCTGCCTCTGATTCCCCGCCTCTGATTCCCCACCTCTGATTCCCTGCCTCAGATTCCCTGCCTCTGATTCCCTGCCTCTGATTCCCTGCCTCTGATTTCCTGCATCTGATTGCCCGCCTCTAATTCTCCGCCTCTGATTCCCCGCCTCTGATTCCCCGCCTCTGATTCCCCGCCTCTGATTCCCCGCCTCTGATTCCCCGCCTCTGATTCCCTGCCTCTGACTGATAACCTGCCTCTGATTCCCTGCCTCTGATTCCCTTCCTCTGAGTCCCCACCTCTGATTCCCCGCGTCCGATTCCGCACCAATGTTTCACCGCCTCTGTTGCTCTGCTTCTGTTTTCCCGGCTCAGATTCACCGGCTCTGATTCCGCACCTCTGATTCCACGCCTCTCATTCTGTGTCTCTGATTCCCCGCCTCCGATTCCACGCCTCTGATTACCCGCCTCTGATACCCTGCCTCTGATTCCCTGCCTCTGATTCCCCACCTGTGATTCCCCGCGTCCGATTCCGCACCCATGATTCACCACCTCTGTTGCTCTGCTTCTGATTTCCTGGCTCAGAATCACCGGCTCTGATTCCCCGCCTCTGATTCCACGCCTCTGATTACCCGCCTCTGATACCCTGCCTCTCTTTCCCTGCCTCTATTTCCGTGCCTCTTTCTCTGCATCTCGTTTCCCACATCTCATTTCCACCTTCTGATAACCCGCATCAGATTCCCTGCCACAGATTTCCTGCCTCAGATACCCGGCCTCAGATTCCCTGCATCAGATTCCCTTCATCTGATTCCCTGCCTCTTATTCCCCGCGGCTGATTCCCTGCCTCTGATTCCCCGCCTCTGTTTACCCGACTGTTTCCCCGCCTCTGATTCACCACCTCATATTCGCCATCTCAGGTTCCCTGCCTCTGATTCCCTGCCTCTGATTCCCTGCCTCTGATTCCCTGCATCTGATTGCCCGCCTCTGATACCCTGCCTCTGATTCCCCGCCTCTGATTCACCGCCTCTGATTCCCAGCCTCTGATTTCCCACCTCTGATTCCCCACTTCTGATTCCCCGCCTCTGATTCCCCGTCTCTGATTCCACGCCTCTGATTCCCCGCCTCTGATTCCGCGCCTCTGATTCCCCGCCTCTGCTACCCCGCCTCTGATTCCCCGCCTCTGATTCCCTGCATCTGATTCCACGCCTCAGATTCCCCGCCTCTGATTCCCCGACTCTGATTCCCCGCCTCTGATTCCCCGCCTCTGATTCCCCGCCTCTGATTCCCCGTCTATGTTTACCCGCCTCTGTTTACCCGCCTGTTTTCCCGCCTCTGATTGCCCACCTCAGATTCCCTGCCTCAGATTCCCTGCCTCAGATTCCCTGCCTCTGATTCCCTGCCTCTGATTCCCTGCATCTGATTGCCCGCCTCTGATTACCTGCCTCTGATTCCCCGCCTCTGATTCCCCACCTCTGATTCCCCACTTCTGATCCCCGCCTCTGATTCCCCGCGTCTGATTCCCCGCCTGTGATTCACCGCCTCTGATTCCCCGCCTCTGATTCCCCACCTCTGATTCCCCACCTCTGATTGCCCCGCCTCTGATTCGCTGATTCTGATTCCCCGCCTCTGATTCCCCAGCTCTGATTCCCCACTTCTGATTCCCCGCCTCTGATTCCCCGCCTCTGATTGCACGCCTCTGATTCCCCGCCTCTGATTCCCCGCCTCTGATTCCCCGCCTCTGATTCCCCTCCTCTGATACCCCGCCTCTGATTCCCCACCTCTGATTCCCCTCATCTGATTCCCCGCCTCTGATTCCCCGACTCTGATTCCCTGCCTCTGATTCCCCGCCTCTGATTCCGCGCCTCTGATTCCCCGCCTATGTTTACCCGCCTCTGTTTACCCACCTGTTTCCCCGCCTCTGATTCCCCACCTCAGATTCCCTGCCTCAGATTCCCTGCCTCTGATTCCCTGCCTCTGATTCCCTGCCTCTGATTCCCTGCATCTGATTGCCCGCCTCTGATTCTCCGCCTCTGATTCCCCGCCTCTGATTCCCCACCTCTGATTCCCCGCTTCTGATTCCCTGCCTCTGATTCCCCGCCTCTGATTCCCCGCCTCTGATTCCCCGCCTCTGATTCCCCACCTCTGATTCAATGCCTCCCTTTCCGCTCAACTTTCCTGGCCTACTTTTCCCCACATATCTTTCCCCGCCTCTGATTTCCCGCCTCTGATTCCACGCCTCTGATTCCCCGCCTATGTTTACCCGCCTCTGTTTAACCGCCTGTTTTCCCGCCTCTGATTCCCCACCACAGATTCCCTGCCTCAGATTCCCTGCCTCAGATTCCCCGCATCAGATTCCCTTCATTTGATTCCCTGCGTCTGGTTCCCTGCCTCTGATTCCCTGCCTCTGATTCCCTGCATCTGATTGCCCGCCTCTGATTCCCCGCCTCTGATTCCCCGCCTCTAATTCCCCACCTCTGATACCCCACTTCTGATTCCCCGCCTCTGATTCCCCGCCTCTGATTCCCCGCATCTGATTCACCGCCTCTGATTCCCTGCCTCTGATTCCCCGCCTCTGATTCCCCACTTCTGATTGCCCGCCTCTGATTCCACGCCTATGATTCCCCGCCTCTGATTCCCCACCTCTGATTCCCCACTTCTGATTCCCCACCTCTGATTCCCCGCCTCTGATTCCACGCCTCTGATTCCCCACCTCTGATTCCCCACTTCTGATTCCCCACCTCTGATTCTCCGCCTCTGATACCCTGCCTCTGATAACTTTTTACTGATTCCCTGCCTCAGATTCCCTGCCTCCGATTCCCTGCCTCAGATTCCCTGCCTCAGTTTCCCTGCATTAGATTCCCTTCATCTGATTCCCTGCCTCTGATTCCCCGCCTCTGATTCCCCACCTCTGTCTCTATGCCTCTATTTTGCCTGCACTCTTTCCCCTCCACTCTTTCCGTGCCTCTCTTTCCCTCCCTCAATTTCAACAACTCTGTTTGATCTGTTCTGTGTACCTAATTTTCAACACACAAGTTCCAACCACTATGTTTCGCCCATCTCTTTCGCTGCATCTATTGATGCAGCTATGTTTACCCGCTTCTGTTTACCCGCCTGTTTCCCCACATCTCTTTCCCCACCTCAGATTCCACGCCTCTGATTCCCCGCCTCTGATTCCCCGCCTCTGATTCCCCGCATCTGATTCACCGCCACCCTTTCCGAGCAACTTTCCTGGCCTACGTTTCCCCACATCTCTTTCCCCTCCTCTGATTCCACGCCTCAGATTCGCCGCCTCTGATTTCCTGCCTCTGATTCCCTGCCTCTGATTCCCCGCCTCTGATTCCCCACCTCTGATTCCCCTCTCTGATTCCCCGCCTCTGATTCCCCGCCTCTGATTCCCCACCTCTGATTCCCCGCCTCTGATTCCCTGCCTCTCTTTTCCTGCCTCTATTTCCGTGCCTCTTTCTCTGCATCTCATTTCCCACATCTCATTTCCCCCTTCTGATAACCCGCATAAGATTCCCTGCCACAGATTCCCTGCCTCAGATTCCCTGCCTCAGATTCCCTGCATCAGATTCCCTTCATCTGATTCCCTGCCTCTGATTCCCCGCCTCTGATTCCCCACCTCTGATTCCCTGCCTCAGATTCCCTGCCTCTGATTCCCTGCCTCTGATTCCCTGCCTCTGATTTCCTGCATCTGATTGCCCGCCTCTAATTCTCCGCCTCTGATTCCCCGCCTCTGATTCCCCGCCTCTGATTCCCCGCCTCTGATTCCCCGCCTCTGATTCCCCGCCTCTGATTCCCTGCCTCTGATAACCTGCCTCTGATTCCCTGCCTCTGATTCCCTGCCTCTGAGTCCCCACCTCTGATTCCCCGCGTCCGATTCCGCACCAATGTTTCACCGCCTCTGTTGCTCTGCTTCTGTTTTCCCGGCTCAGATTCACCGGCTCTGATTCCGCACCTCTGATTCCACGCCTCTCATTCTGTGTCTCTGATTCCCCGCCTCCGATTCCACGCCTCTGATTACCCGCATCTGATACCCTGCCTCTCTTTCCCTGCCTCTATTTCCGTGCCTCTTTCTCTGCATCTCGTTTCCCACATCTCATTTCCCACTTCTGATAACCCGCATCAGATTCCCTGCCACAGATTCCCTGCCTCAGATACCCTGCCTCAGATTCCCTGCATCAGATTCCCTTCATCTGATTCCCTGCCTCTGATTCCCCACGGCTGATTCCCTGCCTCTGATTCCCCGCCTCTGTTTACCCGCCTGTTTCCCCGCCTCTGATTCAAGACCTCATATTCGCCGCCTCAGGTTCCCTGCCTCAGATTCCCTGCATCTGATTGCCCGCCTCTGATTCCCTGCCTCTGATTCCCCGCCTCTGATTCCCCGCCTCTGATTCCCCGCCTCTGATCCCCCACCTCTGATTCCCCACTTCTGATTCCCCTCCTCTGATTCCCCGTTTCTGATTCCACGCCTCTGATTCCCCGCATTTGAATCCGCGCCTCTGATTCCCCGCCTCTGATACCCCGCCTCTGATTCCCCGCCTCTGTTTCCCTGCATCTGATTCCCTGCCTCAGATTCCCCGCCTCTGATTCCCCGACTCTGATTCCCCGCCTCTGATTCCCCGCCTCTGATACCCCGCCTCTGATTTCCCGCCTATGTTTACCTGCCTCTGTTTACCCGCCTGTTTTCCCGCCTCTGATTGCCCACCTCAGATTCCCTGCCTCAGATTCCCTGCCTCAGATTCCCTGCCTCTGATTCCCTGCCTCTGATTCCCTGCATCTTATTGCCCACCTCTGATTACCTGCCTCTGATTCCCCGCCTCAGATTCCCCACCTCTGATTCCCCACTTCTGATTCCCCGCCTCTGATTCCCGCGTCTGATTCCCCACCTCTGATTCCCCTCCTCTGATTCCCCACCTCTGATTGCCCGCCTCTGATACCCTGATTCTGATTCCCCGCCTCTGATTCCCCACCTCTGATTCCCCACTTCTGATTCCCCGCCTCTGATTCCCCGCCTCTGATTGCACGCCTCTGTTTCCCCGCCTCTGATTCCCCGCCTCTGATTCCCCGCCTCTGATTCACCTTTTCTGTTACCCCGCCTCTGATTCCCCACCTCTGATTCCCCGCATCTGATTCCCCGCCTCTGATTCCCCGCCTCTGATTCCCCGCCTCTGATTCCCCGCCTCTGATTCCACGCCTCTGATTCCCCGCCTATGTTTACCCGCCTCTGTTTACCCACCTGTTTCCCCGCCTCTGATTCCCCACCTCAGATTCCCTGCCTCAGATTCCCTGCCTCTGATTCCCTGCCTCTGATTCCCTGCCTCTGATTCCCTGCATCTGATTGCCCGCCTCTGATTCTCCGCCTCTATTCCCCACCTCTGATTCCCCACCTCTGATTCCCCGCTTCTGATTCCCCGCCTCTGATTCCCCGCCTCTGATTCCCCGCCTCTGATTCCCCACCTCTGATTCTCTGCCTCTCTTTCCGCTCAACTTTCCTGGCCTACTTTTCCCCACATATCTTTCCCCGCCTCTGATTTCACGCCTCTGATTCCACGCCTCTGATTCCCCGCCTTTGATTCCCCGCCTCTGATTCCCCACCTCTGATTCCCCGCCTCTGATTCCCCTCCTCTGATACCCCGGCTCTGATTCCCCGCCTCTGATTCCCCGCCTCTGATTCCCCGCATCTGATTCCCCGCCTCTGATTCCCCGCCTCTGATTCCCCACCTCAGATTCCCCGCCTCTGATTCCCCGCCTCTTATTCCCCGCCTATGTTTACCCGCCTCTGTTTACCCGCCTCTGATTCCCCGCCTCTTATTCCCCGCCTATGTTTACCCGCCTCTGTTTACCCGCCTGTTTCCCTGCCTCAGATTCCCTGCCTCAGATTCCCTGCATCAGATTCCCTTCATCTGATTCCCTGCCTCTGATTCCCTGCCTCTGATTCCCCGCCTCTGATTCCCCGCCTGATTCCCCACCTCTGATTCCCCGCCTCTGATTCCCCGCCTCTGATTTCCCGCGTCTGATTCCATGCCTCTCTTTCCCTTCCTCTATTTCCGTGCCTCTTTCTCTGCATCTCGTTTCCCACATCTCATTTCCCCCTTCTGATAACCCGCATCAGATTCCCTGCAACAGATTCCCTGCCTCAGATTCCCTGCCTCAGATTCCCTGCATCAGATTCCCTTCATCTGATTCCCTGCCTCTGATTCCCCGCCTTTGATTCCCCACCTCTGAGTCCCTGCCTCAGATTCCCTGCCTCTGATTCTCTGCCTCTGATTCCCTGCCCCTGATTCCCTGCATCTGATTGCCCGCCTCTGATTCTCCGCCTCTGATTCCCCGCCTCTGATTCCCCGCCTCTGATTCCCCGCCTCTGATTCCTCGCCTCTGATTCCCCGCCTCTGATTCCCTGCCTCTGATAACCTGCCTCTGATTCCCTGCATCTGATTGCCCGCCTCTGATTCTCCGCCTCTGATTCCCCACCTCTGATTCCCCACCTCTGATTCCCCGCTTCTGATTCCCCGCCTCTGATTCCCCGCCTCTGATTCCCCGCCTCTGATTCCCCACCTCTGATTCTCTGCCTCCCTTTCCGCTCAACTTTCCTGGCCTACTTTTCCCCACATATCTTTCCCCGCCTCTGATTTCACGCCTCTGATTCCACGCCTCTGATTCCCCGCCTCTGATTCCCCGCCTCTGATTCCCCGCCTCTGATTCCCCGCCTCTGATTCCCCTCCTCTGATACCCCGGCTCTGATTCCCCGCCTCTGATTCCCCGCCTCTGATTCCCCGCATCTGATTCCCCGCCTCTGATTCCCCACCTCTGATTCCCCACCTCTGATTCCCCGCCTCTGATTCCCCGCCTCTTATTCCCCGCCTATGTTTACCCGCCTCTGTTTACCCGCCTCTGATTCCCCGCCTCTTATTCCCCGCCTATGTTTACCCGCCTCTGTTTACCCGCCTGTTTCCCTGCCTCAGATTCCCTGCCTCAGATTCCCTGCATCAGATTCCCTTCATCTGATTCCCTGCCTCTGATTTCCTGCCTCTGATTCCCCGCCTCTGATTCCCCGCCTCTGATTCCACACCTCTGATTCCCCCCTCTGATTCCCCGCCTCTGATTCCCCGCCTCTGATTCCCCGCCTCTGATTTCCCGCGTCTGATTCCATGCCTCTCTTTCCCTTCCTCTATTTCCGTGCCTCTTTCTCTGCATCTCGTTTCCCACATCTCATTTCCCCCTTTTGATAACCCGCATCAGATTCCCTGCAACAGATTCCCTGCCTCAGATTCCCTGCCTCAGATTCCCTGCATCAGATTCCCTTCATCTGATTCCCTGCCTCTGATTCCCCGCCTCTGATTCCCCACCTCTGAGTCCCTGCCTCAGATTCCCTGCCTCTGATTCTCTGCCTCTGATTCCCTGCCCCTGATTCCCTGCATCTGATTGCCCGCCTCTGATTCTCCGCCTCTGATTCCCCGCCTCTGATTCCCCGCCTCTGATTCCCCGCCTCTGATTCCTCGCCTATGATTCCCCGCCTCTGATTCCCTGCCTCTGTTAACCTGCCTCTGATTCCCTGCCTCTGATTCCCTGCCTCTGAGTCCCCACTTCTGATTCCCCGCATCCGATTCCGCAATCATGTTTCACCGCCTCTGATTTCCCGGCTCAGATTCACCCGCTCTGATTCCGCACCTCTGATTCCACGCCTCTCTTTCTGTGTCTCTGATTCCCCGCCTCTCATTCCACGCCTCTGATTACCCGCCTAGATACCCTGCCTCTCTTTCCCTGCCTCTATTTCCGTGCCTCTTTCTCTGCATCTCGTTTCCCACATCTCATTTCCCCCTTCTGATAACCCGCATCGGAATCCCTGCCACAGATTCCCTGCCTCAGATTCCCTGCCTCTGATTCCCTGCCTCTGATTTCCTGCATCTGATTGCCCGCCTCTGATTCCCCACCTCTGATTCCCTGCCTCTGATAACCTGCCTCTGATTCCCTGCCTCTGATTCCCGGCCTCTGAGTCCCCACCTCTGATTCCCCGTGTCCGATTCCGCACCCATGTTTCACCACCTCTGTTGCTCTGCTTCTGATTTCCCGGCTCAGATTCACCGGCTCTGATTCCTCACCTCTGATTCCACGCCTCTCTTTCCTTGTGTCTGATTCCCCGCCTCTGATTCCACGCCTCTGATTACCCGCCTCTGATACCCTGCCTCTCTTTCCCTGCCTCTATTTCCGTGCCTCTTTCTCTGCATCTCGTTTCCCACATCTCATTTCCCCCTTCTGATAATCCGCATCAGATTCCCTGCCACAGATTCCCTGCCTCAGATACCCTGCCTCAGATTCCCTGCATCAGATTCCCTTCATCTGATTCCCTGCCTCTGATTCCCCGCGGCTGATTCCCTGCCTCCGATTCCCCGCCTCTGTTTACCCGCCTGTTTCCCCGCCTCTGATTCACCACATCATATTCGCCACCTCAGGTTCCCTGCATCTGATTCCCTGCCTCTGATTCCCTGCCTCTGATTCCCTGCATCTGATTGCCCGCCTCTGATACCCTGCCTCTGATTTCCCGCCTCTGATTCCCCGCCTCTGATTTCCCACCTCTGATTCCCCACTTCTGATTCCCCGCCTCTGATTCCCCGTCTCTGATTCCACGCCTCTGATTCCCCGCCTCTGATTCCGCGCCTCTGACTCCCTGCCTCTGATAACCTGCCTCTGAATCCATGCCTCTGATTCCCTGCCTCTGAGTCCCCACTTCTGATTCCCCGCATCCGATTCCGCACCCATGTTTCACCGCCTCTGATTTCCCGGCTCAGATTCACCCGCTCTGATTCCGCACCTCTGATTCCACGCCTCTCTTTCTGTGTCTCTGATTCCCCGCCTCTCATTCCACGCCTCTGATTACCCGCCTAGATACCCTGCCTCTCTTTCCCTGCCTCTATTTCCGTGCCTCTTTCTCTGCATCTCGTTTCCCACATCTCATTTCCCCCTTCTGATAACCCGCATCGGAATCCCTGCCACAGATTCCCTGCCTCAGATTCCCTGCCTCTGATTCCCTGCCTTTGATTTCCTGCATCTGATTGCCCGCCTCTGATTCCCCACCTCTGATTCCCTGCCTCTGATAACCTGCCTCTGATTCCCTGCCTCTGATTCCCGGCCTCTGAGTCCCCACCTCTGATTCCCCGTGTCCGATTCCGCACCCATGTTTCACCACCTCTGTTGCTCTGCTTCTGATTTCCCGGCTCAGATTCACCGGCTCTGATTCCTCACCTCTGATTCCACGCCTCTCTTTCCTTGTCTCTGATTCCCCGCCTCTGATTCCACGCCTCTGATTACCCGCCTCTCATACCCTGCCTCTCTTTCCCTGCCTCTATTTCCGTGCCTCTTTCTCTGCATCTCGTTTCCCACATCTCATTTCCCCCTTCTGATAATCCGCATCAGATTCCCTGCCACAGATTCCCTGCCTCAGATACCCTGCCTCAGATTCCCTGCATCAGATTCCCTTCATCTGATTCCCTGCCTCTGATTCCCCGCGGCTGATTCCCTGCCTCCGATTCCCCGCCTCTGTTTACCCGCCTGTTTCCCCGCCTCTGATTCACCACATCATATTCGCCACCTCAGGTTCCCTGCCTCTGATTCCCTGCCTCTGATTCCCTGCCTCTGAGTCCCTGCCTCAGATTCCCTGCCTCTGATTCTCTGCCTCTGATTCCCTGCCCCTGATTCCCTGCATCTGATTTCCCACCTCTGATTCCCCACTTCTGATTCCCCGCCTCTGATTCCCCGTCTCTGATTCCACGCCTCTGATTCCCCGCCTCTGATTCCGCGCCTCTGACTCCCCGCCTCTGATACCCCGCCTCTGATTCCCCGCCTCTGATTCTCTGCATCTGATTCCCCGCCTCAGATTCCCCGCCTCTGATTCCCCGACTCTGATTCCCCACCTCTGATTCCCCGCCTCTGATTCCCCGCCTCTGATTCCCCGCCTATGTTTACCCGCCTCTGTTTACCCGCCTGTTTTCCCGCCTCTGATTGCCCACCTCAGATTCCCTGCCTCAGATTCCCTGTCTCAGATTCCCTGCCTCTGATTACCTGCCTCTGATTCCCTGCATCTGATTGCCCGCCTCTGATTACCTGCCTCTGATTCCGCGCCTCTGATTCCCCGCCTCTGATACCCCGCCTCTGATTCCCCGCCTCTGATTCCCTGCATCTGATTCCCCGCCTCAGATTCCCCGCCTCTGATTCCCCGACTCTGATTCCCCGCCTCTGATTCCCCGCCTCTGATTCCCCGCCTCTGATTCCCCGTCTATGTTTACCCGCCTCTGTTTACCCGCCTGTTTTCCCGCCTCTGATTGCCCACCTCAGATTCCCTGCCTCAGATTCCCTGCCTCAGATTCCCTGCCTCTGATTCCCTGCCTCTGATTCCCTGCATCTGATTGCCCGCCTCTGATTACCTGCCTCTGATTCCCCGCCTCTGATTCCCCACCTCTGATTCCCCACTTCTGATCCCCGCCTCTGATTCCCCGCGTCTGATTCCCCGCCTGTGATTCACCGCCTCTGATTCCCCGCCTCTGATTCCCCACCTCTGATTCCCCACCTCTGATTGCCCCGCCTCTGATTCGCTGATTCTGATTCCCCGCCTCTGATTCCCCAGCTCTGATTCCCCACTTCTGATTCCCCGCCTCTGATTCCCCGCCTCTGATTGCACGCCTCTGATTCCCCGCCTCTGATTCCCCGCCTCTGATTCCCCGCCTCTGATTCCCCTCCTCAGATACCCCGCCTCTGATTCCCCACCTCTGATTCCCCTCATCTGATTCCCCGCCTCTGATTCCCCGACTCTGATTCCCTGCCTCTGATTCCCCGCCTCTGATTCCGCGCCTCTGATTCCCCGCCTATGTTTACCCGCCTCTGTTTACCCACCTGTTTCCCCGCCTCTGATTCCCCACCTCAGATTCCCTGCCTCAGATTCCCTGCCTCTGATTCCCTGCCTCTGATTCCCTGCCTCTGATTCCCTGCATCTGATTGCCCGCCTCTGATTCTCCGCCTCTGATTCCCCGCCTCTGATTCCCCACCTCTGATTCCCCGCTTCTGATTCCCTGCCTCTGATTCCCCGCCTCTGATTCCCCGCCTCTGATTCCCCGCCTCTGATTCCCCACCTCTGATTCAATGCCTCCCTTTCCGCTCAACTTTCCTGGCCTACTTTTCCCCACATATTTTTCCCCGCCTCTGATTTCCCGCCTCTGATTCCACGCCTCTGATTCCCCGCCTATGTTTACCCGCCTCTGTTTAACCGCCTGTTTTCCCGCCTCTGATTCCCCACCACAGATTCCCTGCCTCAGATACCCTGACTCAGATTCCCCGCATCAGATTCCCTTCATTTGATTCCCTGCGTCTGGTTCCCTGCCTCTGATTCCCTGCCTCTGATTCCCTGCATCTGATTGCCCGCCTCTGATTCCCCCCCTCTGATTCCCCGCCTCTGATTCCCCACCTCTGATACCCCACTTCTGATTCCCCGCCTCTGATTCCCCGCCTCTGATTCCCCGCATCTGATTCACCGCCTCTGATTCCCTGCCTCTGATTCCCCGCCTCTGATTCCCCACTTCTGATTGCCCGCCTCTGATTCCACGCCTCTGATTCCCCGCCTCTGATTCCCCACCTCTGATTCCCCACTTCTGATTCCCCACCTCTGATTCCCCGCCTCTGATTCCACGCCTCTGATTCCCCACCTCTGATTCCCCACTTCTGATTCCCCACCTCTGATTCTCCGCCTCTGATACCCTACCTCTGATAACTTTTTACTGATTCCCTGCCTCAGATTCCCTGCCTCCGATTCCCTGCCTCAGATTCCCTGCCTCAGTTTCCCTGCATTAGATTCCCTTCATCTGATTCCCTGCCTCTGATTCCCCGCCTCTGATTCCCCGCATCTGATTCCCCACCTCTGTCTCTATGCCTCTATTTTGCCTGCACTCTTTCCCCTCCACTCTTTCCGTGCCTCTCTTTCCCTCCCTCATTTTCAACAACTCTGTTTGATCTGTTCTGTGTACCTAATTTTCAACACACAAGTTCCAACCACTATGTTTCGCCCATCTCTTTCGCTGCATCTATTGATGCAGCTATGTTTACCTGCTTCTGTTTACCCGCCTGTTTCCCCACATCTCTTTCCCCACCTCTGATTCCACGCCTCTGATTCCCCGCCTCTGATTCCCCGCCTCTGATTCCCCGCCTCTGATTCACCGCCTCCCTTTCCGAGCAACTTTCCTGGCCTACGTTTCCCCACATCTCTTTCCCCTCCTCTGATTCCACGCCTCAGATTCGCCGCCTCTGATTTCCTGCCTCTGATTCCCTGCCTCTGATTCCCCGCCTCTGATTCCCCACCTCTGATTCCCCTCTCTGATTCCCCGCCTCTGATTCCCCGCCTCTGATTCCCCACCTCTGATTCCCCGCCTCTGATTCCCTGCCTCTCTTTTCCTGCCTCTATTTCCGTGCCTCTTTCTCTGCATCTCATTTCCCACATCTCATTTCCCCCTTCTGATAACCCGCATAAGATTCCCTGCCACAGATTCCCTGCCTCAGATTCCCTGCCTCAGATTCCCTGCATCAGATTCCCTTCATCTGATTCCCTGCCTCTGATTCCCCGCCTCTGATTCCCCACCTCTGATTCCCTGCCTCAGATTCCCTGCCTCTGATTCCCTGCCTCTGATTCCCTGCCTCTGATTTCCTGCATCTGATTGCCCGCCTCTAATTCTCCGCCTCTGATTCCCCGCCTCTGATTCCCCGCCTCTGATTCCCCGCCTCTGATTCCCCGCCTCTGATTCCCCGCCTCTGATTCCCTGCCTCTGATAACCTGCCTCTGATTCCCTGCCTCTGATTCCCTGCCTCTGAGTCCCCACCTCTGATTCCCCACGTCCGATTCCGCACCAATGTTTCACCGCCTCTGTTGCTCTGCTTCTGTTTTCCCGGCTCAGATTCACCGGCTCTGATTCCGCACCTCTGATTCCTCGCCTCTCATTCTGTGTCTCTGATTCCCCGCCTCCGATTCCACGCCTCTGATTACCCGCCTCTGATACCCTGCCTCTGATTCCCTGCATCTGAGTCCCCACCTCTGATTCCCCGCGTCCGATTCCGCACCCATGATTCACCACCTCTGTTGCTCTGCTTCTGATTTCCCGGCTCAGATTCACCGGCTCTGATTCCCCGCCTCTGATTCCACGCCTCTGATTACCCGCCTCTGATACCCTGCCTCTCTTTCCCTGCCTCTATTTCCGTGCCTCTTTCTCTGCATCTCGTTTCCCACATCTCATTTCCACCTTCTGATAACCCGCATCAGATTCCCTGCCACAGATTTCCTGCCTCAGATACCCGGCCTCAGATTCCCTGCATCAGATTCCCTTCATCTGATTCCCTGCCTCTGATTCCCCGCGGCTGATTCCCTGCCTCTGATTCCCCGCCTCTGTTTACCCGACTGTTTCCCCGCCTCTGATTCACCACCTCATATTCGCCATCTCAGGTTCCCTGCCTCTGATTCCCTGCCTCTGATTCCCTGCCTCTGATTCCCTGCATCTGATTGCCCGCCTCTGATACCCTGCCTCTGATTCCCCGCCTCTGATTCACCGCCTCTGATTCCCAGCCTCTGATTTCCCACCTCTGATTCCCCACTTCTGATTCCCCGCCTCTGATTCCCCGTCTCTGATTCCACGCCTCTGATTCCCCGCCTCTGATTCCCCGCCTCTGATTCCCCTCCTCAGATACCCCGCCTCTGATTCCCCACCTCTGATTCCCCTCATCTGATTCCCCGCCTCTGATTCCCCGACTCTGATTCCCTGCCTCTGATTCCCCGCCTCTGATTCCGCGCCTCTGATTCCCCGCCTATGTTTACCCGCCTCTGTTTACCCACCTGTTTCCCCGCCTCTGATTCCCCACCTCAGATTCCCTGCCTCAGATTCCCTGCCTCTGATTCCCTGCCTCTGATTCCCTGCCTCTGATTCCCTGCATCTGATTGCCCGCCTCTGATTCTCCGCCTCTGATTCCCCGCCTCTGATTCCCCACCTCTGATTCCCCGCTTCTGATTCCCTGCCTCTGATTCCCCGCCTCTGATTCCCCGCCTCTGATTCCCCGCCTCTGATTCCCCACCTCTGATTCAATGCCTCCCTTTCCGCTCAACTTTCCTGGCCTACTTTTCCCCACATATTTTTCCCCGCCTCTGATTTCCCGCCTCTGATTCCACGCCTCTGATTCCCCGCCTATGTTTACCCGCCTCTGTTTAACCGCCTGTTTTCCCGCCTCTGATTCCCCACCACAGATTCCCTGCCTCAGATACCCTGACTCAGATTCCCCGCATCAGATTCCCTTCATTTGATTCCCTGCGTCTGGTTCCCTGCCTCTGATTCCCTGCATCTGATTCCCTGCATCTGATTGCCCGCCTCTGATTCCCCCCCTCTGATTCCCCGCCTCTGATTCCCCACCTCTGATACCCCACTTCTGATTCCCCGCCTCTGATTCCCCGCCTCTGATTCCCCGCATCTGATTCACCGCCTCTGATTCCCTGCCTCTGATTCCCCGCCTCTGATTCCCCACTTCTGATTGCCCGCCTCTGATTCCACGCCTCTGATTCCCCGCCTCTGATTCCCCACCTCTGATTCCCCACTTCTGATTCCCCACCTCTGATTCCCCGCCTCTGATTCCACGCCTCTGATTCCCCACCTCTGATTCCCCACTTCTGATTCCCCACCTCTGATTCTCCGCCTCTGATACCCTACCTCTGATAACTTTTTACTGATTCCCTGCCTCAGATTCCCTGCCTCCGATTCCCTGCCTCAGATTCCCTGCCTCAGTTTCCCTGCATTAGATTCCCTTCATCTGATTCCCTGCCTCTGATTCCCCGCCTCTGATTCCCCGCATCTGATTCCCCACCTCTGTCTCTATGCCTCTATTTTGCCTGCACTCTTTCCCCTCCACTCTTTCCGTGCCTCTCTTTCCCTCCCTCATTTTCAACAACTCTGTTTGATCTGTTCTGTGTACCTAATTTTCAACACACAAGTTCCAACCACTATGTTTCGCCCATCTCTTTCGCTGCATCTATTGATGCAGCTATGTTTACCTGCTTCTGTTTACCCGCCTGTTTCCCCACATCTCTTTCCCCACCTCTGATTCCACGCCTCTGATTCCCCGCCTCTGATTCCCCGCCTCTGATTCCCCGCCTCTGATTCACCGCCTCCCTTTCCGAGCAACTTTCCTGGCCTACGTTTCCCCACATCTCTTTCCCCTCCTCTGATTCCACGCCTCAGATTCGCCGCCTCTGATTTCCTGCCTCTGATTCCCTGCCTCTGATTCCCCGCCTCTGATTCCCCACCTCTGATTCCCCTCTCTGATTCCCCGCCTCTGATTCCCCGCCTCTGATTCCCCACCTCTGATTCCCCGCCTCTGATTCCCTGCCTCTCTTTTCCTGCCTCTATTTCCGTGCCTCTTTCTCTGCATCTCATTTCCCACATCTCATTTCCCCCTTCTGATAACCCGCATAAGATTCCCTGCCACAGATTCCCTGCCTCAGATTCCCTGCCTCAGATTCCCTGCATCAGATTCCCTTCATCTGATTCCCTGCCTCTGATTCCCCGCCTCTGATTCCCCACCTCTGATTCCCTGCCTCAGATTCCCTGCCTCTGATTCCCTGCCTCTGATTCCCTGCCTCTGATTTCCTGCATCTGATTGCCCGCCTCTAATTCTCCGCCTCTGATTCCCCGCCTCTGATTCCCCGCCTCTGATTCCCCGCCTCTGATTCCCCGCCTCTGATTCCCCGCCTCTGATTCCCTGCCTCTGATAACCTGCCTCTGATTCCCTGCCTCTGATTCCCTGCCTCTGAGTCCCCACCTCTGATTCCCCACGTCCGATTCCGCACCAATGTTTCACCGCCTCTGTTGCTCTGCTTCTGTTTTCCCGGCTCAGATTCACCGGCTCTGATTCCGCACCTCTGATTCCTCGCCTCTCATTCTGTGTCTCTGATTCCCCGCCTCCGATTCCACGCCTCTGATTACCCGCCTCTGATACCCTGCCTCTGATTCCCTGCATCTGAGTCCCCACCTCTGATTCCCCGCGTCCGATTCCGCACCCATGATTCACCACCTCTGTTGCTCTGCTTCTGATTTCCCGGCTCAGATTCACCGGCTCTGATTCCCCGCCTCTGATTCCACGCCTCTGATTACCCGCCTCTGATACCCTGCCTCTCTTTCCCTGCCTCTATTTCCGTGCCTCTTTCTCTGCATCTCGTTTCCCACATCTCATTTCCACCTTCTGATAACCCGCATCAGATTCCCTGCCACAGATTTCCTGCCTCAGATACCCGGCCTCAGATTCCCTGCATCAGATTCCCTTCATCTGATTCCCTGCCTCTGATTCCCCGCGGCTGATTCCCTGCCTCTGATTCCCCGCCTCTGTTTACCCGACTGTTTCCCCACCTCTGATTCACCACCTCATATTCGCCATCTCAGGTTCCCTGCCTCTGATTCCCTGCCTCTGATTCCCTGCCTCTGATTCCCTGCATCTGATTGCCCGCCTCTGATACCCTGCCTCTGATTCCCCGCCTCTGATTCACCGCCTCTGATTCCCAGCCTCTGATTTCCCACCTCTGATTCCCCACTTCTGATTCCCCGCCTCTGATTCCCCGTCTCTGATTCCACGCCTCTGATTCCCCGCTTATGTTTACCCGCCTCTGTTTAACCGCCTGTTTTCCCGCCTCTGATTCCCCACCACAGATTCCCTGCCTCAGATTCCCTGCCTCAGATTCCCCGCATCAGATTCCCTTCATTTGATTCCCTGCGTCTGGTTCCCTGCCTCTGATTCCCTGCCTCTGATTCCCTGCATCTGATTGCCCGCCTCTGATTCCCCGCCTCTGATTCCCCGCCTCCGATTCCCTGCCTTTGATTTCCTGCATCTGATTGCCCGCCTCTGATTCCCCACCTCTGATTCCCTGCCTCTGATAACCTGCCTCTGATTCCCTGCCTCTGATTCCCGGCCTCTGAGTCCCCACCTCTGATTCCCCGTGTCCGATTCCGCACCCATGTTTCACCACCTCTGTTGCTCTGCTTCTGATTTCCCGGCTCAGATTCACCGGCTCTGATTCCTCACCTCTGATTCCACGCCTCTCTTTCCTTGTCTCTGATTCCCCGCCTCTGATTCCACGCCTCTGATTACCCGCCTCTCATACCCTGCCTCTCTTTCCCTGCCTCTATTTCCGTGCCTCTTTCTCTGCATCTCGTTTCCCACATCTCATTTCCCCCTTCTGATAATCCGCATCAGATTCCCTGCCACAGATTCCCTGCCTCAGATACCCTGCCTCAGATTCCCTGCATCAGATTCCCTTCATCTGATTCCCTGCCTCTGATTCCCCGCGGCTGATTCCCTGCCTCCGATTCCCCGCCTCTGTTTACCCGCCTGTTTCCCCGCCTCTGATTCACCACATCATATTCGCCACCTCAGGTTCCCTGCCTCTGATTCCCTGCCTCTGATTCCCTGCCTCTGAGTCCCTGCCTCAGATTCCCTGCCTCTGATTCTCTGCCTCTGATTCCCTGCCCCTGATTCCCTGCATCTGATTTCCCACCTCTGATTCCCCACTTCTGATTCCCCGCCTCTGATTCCCCGTCTCTGATTCCACGCCTCTGATTCCCCGCCTCTGATTCCGCGCCTCTGACTCCCCGCCTCTGATACCCCGCCTCTGATTCCCCGCCTCTGATTCTCTGCATCTGATTCCCCGCCTCAGATTCCCCGCCTCTGATTCCCCGACTCTGATTCCCCACCTCTGATTCCCCGCCTCTGATTCCCCGCCTCTGATTCCCCGCCTATGCTTACCCGCCTCTGTTTACCCGCCTGTTTTCCCGCCTCTGATTGCCCACCTCAGATTCCCTGCCTCAGATTCCCTGTCTCAGATTCCCTGCCTCTGATTACCTGCCTCTGATTCCCTGCATCTGATTGCCCGCCTCTGATTACCTGCCTCTGATTCCGCGCCTCTGATTCCCCGCCTCTGATACCCCGCCTCTGATTCCCCGCCTCTGATTCCCTGCATCTGATTCCCCGCCTCAGATTCCCCGCCTCTGATTCCCCGACTCTGATTCCCCGCCTCTGATTCCCCGCCTCTGATTCCCCGCCTCTGATTCCCCGTCTATGTTTACCCGCCTCTGTTTACCCGCCTGTTTTCCCGCCTCTGATTGCCCACCTCAGATTCCCTGCCTCAGATTCCCTGCCTCAGATTCCCTGCCTCTGATTCCCTGCCTCTGATTCCCTGCATCTGATTGCCCGCCTCTGATTACCTGCCTCTGATTCCCCGCCTCTGATTCCCCACCTCTGATTCCCCACTTCTGATCCCCGCCTCTGATTCCCCGCGTCTGATTCCCCGCCTGTGATTCACCGCCTCTGATTCCCCGCCTCTGATTCCCCACCTCTGATTCCCCACCTCTGATTGCCCCGCCTCTGATTCGCTGATTCTGATTCCCCGCCTCTGATTCCCCAGCTCTGATTCCCCACTTCTGATTCCCCGCCTCTGATTCCCCGCCTCTGATTGCACGCCTCTGATTCCCCGCCTCTGATTCCCCGCCTCTGATTCCCCGCCTCTGATTCCCCTCCTCAGATACCCCGCCTCTGATTCCCCACCTCTGATTCCCCTCATCTGATTCCCCGCCTCTGATTCCCCGACTCTGATTCCCTGCCTCTGATTCCCCGCCTCTGATTCCGCGCCTCTGATTCCCCGCCTATGTTTACCCGCCTCTGTTTACCCACCTGTTTCCCCGCCTCTGATTCCCCACCTCAGATTCCCTGCCTCAGATTCCCTGCCTCTGATTCCCTGCCTCTGATTCCCTGCCTCTGATTCCCTGCATCTGATTGCCCGCCTCTGATTCTCCGCCTCTGATTCCCCGCCTCTGATTCCCCACCTCTGATTCCCCGCTTCTGATTCCCTGCCTCTGATTCCCCGCCTCTGATTCCCCGCCTCTGATTCCCCGCCTCTGATTCCCCACCTCTGATTCAATGCCTCCCTTTCCGCTCAACTTTCCTGGCCTACTTTTCCCCACATATTTTTCCCCGCCTCTGATTTCCCGCCTCTGATTCCACGCCTCTGATTCCCCGCCTATGTTTACCCGCCTCTGTTTAACCGCCTGTTTTCCCGCCTCTAATTCCCCACCACAGATTCCCTGCCTCAGATACCCTGACTCAGATTCCCCGCATCAGATTCCCTTCATTTGATTCCCTGCGTCTGGTTCCCTGCCTCTGATTCCCTGCCTCTGATTCCCTGCATCTGATTGCCCGCCTCTGATTCCCCCCCTCTGATTCCCCGCCTCTGATTCCCCACCTCTGATACCCCACTTCTGATTCCCCGCCTCTGATTCCCCGCCTCTGATTCCCCGCATCTGATTCACCGCCTCTGATTCCCTGCCTCTGATTCCCCGCCTCTGATTCCCCACTTCTGATTGCCCGCCTCTGATTCCACGCCTCTGATTCCCCGCCTCTGATTCCCCACCTCTGATTCCCCACTTCTGATTCCCCACCTCTGATTCCCCGCCTCTGATTCCACGCCTCTGATTCCCCACCTCTGATTCCCCACTTCTGATTCCCCACCTCTGATTCTCCGCCTCTGATACCCTACCTCTGATAACTTTTTACTGATTCCCTGCCTCAGATTCCCTGCCTCCGATTCCCTGCCTCAGATTCCCTGCCTCAGTTTCCCTGCATTAGATTCCCTTCATCTGATTCCCTGCCTCTGATTCCCCGCCTCTGATTCCCCGCATCTGATTCCCCACCTCTGTCTCTATGCCTCTATTTTGCCTGCACTCTTTCCCCTCCACTCTTTCCGTGCCTCTCTTTCCCTCCCTCATTTTCAACAACTCTGTTTGATCTGTTCTGTGTACCTAATTTTCAACACACAAGTTCCAACCACTATGTTTCGCCCATCTCTTTCGCTGCATCTATTGATGCAGCTATGTTTACCTGCTTCTGTTTACCCGCCTGTTTCCCCACATCTCTTTCCCCACCTCTGATTCCACGCCTCTGATTCCCCGCCTCTGATTCCCCGCCTCTGATTCCCCGCCTCTGATTCACCGCCTCCCTTTCCGAGCAACTTTCCTGGCCTACGTTTCCCCACATCTCTTTCCCCTCCTCTGATTCCACGCCTCAGATTCGCCGCCTCTGATTTCCTGCCTCTGATTCCCTGCCTCTGATTCCCCGCCTCTGATTCCCCACCTCTGATTCCCCTCTCTGATTCCCCGCCTCTGATTCCCCGCCTCTGATTCCCCACCTCTGATTCCCCGCCTCTGATTCCCTGCCTCTCTTTTCCTGCCTCTATTTCCGTGCCTCTTTCTCTGCATCTCATTTCCCACATCTCATTTCCCCCTTCTGATAACCCGCATAAGATTCCCTGCCACAGATTCCCTGCCTCAGATTCCCTGCCTCAGATTCCCTGCATCAGATTCCCTTCATCTGATTCCCTGCCTCTGATTCCCCGCCTCTGATTCCCCACCTCTGATTCCCTGCCTCAGATTCCCTGCCTCTGATTCCCTGCCTCTGATTCCCTGCCTCTGATTTCCTGCATCTGATTGCCCGCCTCTAATTCTCCGCCTCTGATTCCCCGCCTCTGATTCCCCGCCTCTGATTCCCCGCCTCTGATTCCCCGCCTCTGATTCCCCGCCTCTGATTCCCTGCCTCTGATAACCTGCCTCTGATTCCCTGCCTCTGATTCCCTGCCTCTGAGTCCCCACCTCTGATTCCCCACGTCCGATTCCGCACCAATGTTTCACCGCCTCTGTTGCTCTGCTTCTGTTTTCCCGGCTCAGATTCACCGGCTCTGATTCCGCACCTCTGATTCCTCGCCTCTCATTCTGTGTCTCTGATTCCCCGCCTCCGATTCCACGCCTCTGATTACCCGCCTCTGATACCCTGCCTCTGATTCCCTGCATCTGAGTCCCCACCTCTGATTCCCCGCGTCCGATTCCGCACCCATGATTCACCACCTCTGTTGCTCTGCTTCTGATTTCCCGGCTCAGATTCACCGACTCTGATTCCCCGCCTCTGATTCCACGCCTCTGATTACCCGCCTCTGATACCCTGCCTCTCTTTCCCTGCCTCTATTTCCGTGCCTCTTTCTCTGCATCTCGTTTCCCACATCTCATTTCCACCTTCTGATAACCCGCATCAGATTCCCTGCCACAGATTTCCTGCCTCAGATACCCGGCCTCAGATTCCCTGCATCAGATTCCCTTCATCTGATTCCCTGCCTCTGATTCCCCGCGGCTGATTCCCTGCCTCTGATTCCCCGCCTCTGTTTACCCGACTGTTTCCCCGCCTCTGATTCACCACCTCATATTCGCCATCTCAGGTTCCCTGCCTCTGATTCCCTGCCTCTGATTCCCTGCCTCTGATTCCCTGCATCTGATTGCCCGCCTCTGATACCCTGCCTCTGATTCCCCGCCTCTGATTCACCGCCTCTGATTCCCAGCCTCTGATTTCCCACCTCTGATTCCCCACTTCTGATTCCCCGCCTCTGATTCCCCGTCTCTGATTCCACGCCTCTGATTCCCCGCTTATGTTTACCCGCCTCTGTTTAACCGCCTGTTTTCCCGCCTCTGATTCCCCACCACAGATTCCCTGCCTCAGATTCCCTGCCTCAGATTCCCCGCATCAGATTCCCTTCATTTGATTCCCTGCGTCTGGTTCCCTGCCTCTGATTCCCTGCCTCTGATTCCCTGCATCTGATTGCCCGCCTCTGATTCCCCGCCTCTGATTCCCCGCCTCCGATTCCACGCCTCTGATTACCCGCCTCTGATACCCTGCCTCTGATTCCCTGCCTCTGAGTCCCCACCTCTGATTCCCCGCGTCCGATTCCGCACCCATGATTCACCACCTCTGTTGCTCTGCTTCTGATTTCCCGGCTCAGATTCACCGGCTCTGATTCCCCGCCTCTGATTCCACGCCTCTGATTACCCGCCTCTGATACCCTGCCTCTCTTTCCCTGCCTCTATTTCCGTGCCTCTTTCTCTGCATCTCGTTTCCCACATCTCATTTCCACCTTCTGATAACCCGCATCAGATTCCCTGCCACAGATTTCCTGCCTCAGATACCCTGCCTCAGATTCCCTGCATCAGATTCCCTTCATCTGATTCCCTGCCTCTGATTCCCCGCGGCTGATTCCCTGCCTCTGATTCCCCGCCTCTGTTTACCCGACTGTTTCCCCGCCTCTGATTCACCACCTCATATTCGCCATCTCAGGTTCCCTGCCTCTGATTCCCTGCCTCTGATTCCCTGCCTCTGATTCCCTGCATCTGATTGCCCGCCTCTGATACCCTGCCTCTGATTCCCCGCCTCTGATTCACCGCCTCTGATTCCCAGCCTCTGATTTCCCACCTCTGATTCCCCACTTCTGATTCCCCGCCTCTGATTCCCCGTCTCTGATTCCACGCCTCTGATTCCCCGCCTCTGATTCCGCGCCTCTGATTCCCCGCCTCTGATACCCCGCCTCTGATTCCCCGCCTCTGATTCCCTGCATCTGATTCCCCGCCTCAGATTCCCCGACTCTGATTCCCCGCCTCTGATTCCCCGCCTCTGATTCCCCGCCTCTGATTCCCCGTCTATGTTTACCCGCCTCTGTTTACCCGCCTGTTTTTCCGCCTCTGATTGCCCACATCAGATTCCCTGCCTCAGATTCCCTGCCTCAGATTCCCTGCCTCTGATTCCCTGCCTCTGATTCCCTGCATCTGATTGCCCGCCTCTGATTACCTGCCTCTGATTCCCCGCCTCTGATTCCCCACCTCTGATTCCCCACTTCTGATCCCCGCCTCTGATTCCCCGCGTCTGATTCCCCGCCTGTGATTCACCGCCTCTGATTCCCCGCCTCTGATTCCCCACCTCTGATTCCCCACCTCTGATTGCCCCGCCTCTGATTCGCTGATTCTGATTCCCCGCCTCTGATTCCCCAGCTCTGATTCCCCACTTCTGATTCCCCGCCTCTGATTCCCCGCCTCTGATTGCACGCCTCTGATTCCCCGCCTCTGATTCCCCGCCTCTGATTCCCCGCCTCTGATTCCCCTCCTCTGATACCCCGCCTCTGATTCCCCACCTCTGATTCCCCTCATCTGATTCCCCGCCTCTGATTCCCCGACTCTGATTCCCTGCCTCTGATTCACCGCCTCTGATTCCGCGCCTCTGATTCCCCGCCTATGTTTACCCGCCTCTGTTTACCCACCTGTTTCCCCGCCTCTGATTCCCCACCTCAGATTCCCTGCCTCAGATTCCCTGCCTCTGATTCCCTGCCTCTGATTCCCTGCCTCTGATTCCCTGCATCTGATTGCCCGCCTCTGATTCTCCGCCTCTGATTCCCCGCCTCTGATTCCCCACCTCTGATTCCCCGCTTCTGATTCCCTGCCTCTGATTCCCCGCCTCTGATTCCCCGCCTCTGATTCCCCGCCTCTGATTCCCCACCTCTGATTCAATGCCTCCCTTTCCGCTCAACTTTCCTGGCCTACTTTTCCCCACATATCTTTCCCCGCCTCTGATTTCCCGCCTCTGATACCACACCTCTGATTCCCCGCCTATGTTTACCCGCCTCTGTTTAACCGCCTGTTTACCCGCCTCTGATTCCCCACCACAGATTCCCTGCCTCAGATTCCCTGCCTCAGATTCCCGGCATCAGATTCCCTTCATTTGATTCCCTGCGTCTGGTTCCCTGCCTCTGATTCCCTGCCTCTGATTCCCTGCATCTGATTGCCCGCCTCTGATTCCCCGCCTCTGATTCCCCGCCTGTGATTCCCCACCTCTGATACCCCACTTCTGATTCCCCGCCTCTGATTCCCCGCCTCTGATTCCCCGCATCTGATTCACCGCCTCTGATTCCCTGCCTCTGATTCCCCGCCTCTGATTCCCCACTTCTGATTGCCCGCCTCTGATTCCACGCCTCTGATTCCCCGCCTCTGATTCCCCACCTCTTATTCCCCACTTCTGATTCCCCACCTCTGATTCCCCGCCTCTGATTCCACGCCTCTGATTACCCGCCTCTGATACCCTGCCTCTCTTTCCCTGCCTCTATTTCCGTGCCTCTTTCTCTGCATCTCGTTTCCCACATCTCATTTCCCCCTTCTGATAATCCGCATCAGATTCCCTGCCACAGATTCCCTGCCTCAGATACCCTGCCTCAGATTCCCTGCATCAGATTCCCTTCATCTGATTCCCTGCCTCTGATTCCCCGCGGCTGATTCCCTGCCTCCGATTCCCTGCCTCTGTTTACCTGCCTGTTTCCCCGCCTCTGATTCACCACATCATATTCGCCACCTCAGGTTCCCTGCCTCTGATTCCCTGCCTCTGATTCCCTGCCTCTGATTCCCTGCATCTGATTGCCCGCCTCTGATACCCTGCCTCTGATTTCCCGCCTCTGATTCCCTGCCTCTGATTTCCCACCTCTGATTCCCCACTTCTGATTCCCCGCCTCTGATTCCCCGTCTCTGATTCCACGTCTCTGATTCCCCGCCTCTGATTCCGCGCCTCTGACTCCCCGCCTCTGATACCCCGCCTCTGATTCCCCGCCTCTGATTCTCTGCATCTGATTCCCCGCCTCAGATTCCCCGCCTCTGATTCCCCGACTCTGATTCCCCACCTCTGATTCCCCGCCTCTGATTCCCCGCCTCTGATTCCCCGCCTATGTTTACCCGCCTCTGTTTACCCGCCTGTTTTCCCGCCTCTGATTGCCCACCTCAGATTCCCTGCCTCAGATTCCCTGTCTCAGATTCCCTGCCTCTGATTCCATGCCTCTGATTCCCTGCATCTGATTGCCCGCCTCTGATTACCTGCCTCTGATTCCCCGCCTCTGATTCCCCACCTCTGATTCCCCCCTTCTGATTCCCCGCCTCTGATTCCCGCGTCTGATTCCCCACCTCTGATTCCCCTCCTCTGATTCCCCACCTCTGATTGCCCGCCTCTGATACCCTTATTCTGATTCCCCGCCTCTGATTCCCCACCTCTGATTCCCCACTTCTCATTCCCCGCCTCTGACTCCCCGCCTCTGATTGCACGCCTCTGTTTCCCCGCCTCTGATTCCCCGCCTCTGATTCCCCGCCTTTGATTCACCTCCTCTGTTACCCCGCCTCTGATTCCCCACCTCTGATTCCCCGCATCTGATTCCCCGCCTCTGATTCCCCACCTCTGATTCCCCGCCTCTGATTCCCCGCCTCTGATTCTGCACCTCTGATTCCCCACCTATGTTTACCCGCCTCTGTTTACCCACCTGTTTCCCCGCCTCTGATTCCCCACCTCAGATTCCCTGCCTCTGATTCCCTGCCTCTGATTCCCTGCCTCTGATTCCCTGCATCTGATTGCCCGCCTCTGATTCTCCGCCTCTGATTCCCCACCTCTGATTCCCCACCTCTGATTCCCCGCTTCTGATTCCCCGCCTCTGATTCCCCGCCTCTGATTCCCCGCCTCTGATTCCCCACCTCTGATTCTCTGCCTCCCTTTCCGCTCAACTTTCCTGGCCTACTTTTCCCCACATATCTTTCCCTGCCTCTGATTTCCCGCCTCTGATTCCACGCCTCTGATTCCCCGCCTCTGATTCCCCGCCTCTGATTCCCCGCCTCTGATTCCCCGCCTCTGATTCCCCTCCTCTGATACCCCGGCTCTGATTCCCCGCCTCTGATTCCCCGCCTCTGATTCCCCGCCTCTGATTCCCCGCCTCTGATTCCCCGCCTCTGATTCCCCACCTCTGATTCCCCGCCTCAGATTCCCCGCCTCTTATTCCCCGCCTATGTTTACCCGCCTCTGTTTACCCGCCTCTGATTCCCCGCCTCTTATTCCCCGCCTATGTTTACCCGCCTCTGTTTACCCGCCTGTTTCCCTGCCTCAGATTCCCTGCCTCAGATTCCCTGCATCAGATTCCCTTCATCTGATTCCCTGCCTCTGATTCCCTGCCTCTGATTCCCCGCCTCTGATTCCCCGCCTCTGATTCCCCACCTCTGATTCCCCCCTCTGATTCCACGCCTCTGATTCCCCGCCTCTGATTCCCCGCCTCTGATTTCCCGCGTCTGATTCCATGCCTCTCTTTCCCTTCCTCTATTTCCGTGCCTCTTTCTCTGCATCTCGTTTCCCACATCTCATTTCCCCCTTCTGATAACCCGCATCAGATTCCCTGCAACAGATTCCCTGCCTCAGATTCCCTGCCTCAGATTCCCTGCATCAGATTCCCTTCATCTGATTCCCTGCCTCTGATTCCCCGCCTCTGATTCCCCACCTCTGAGTCCCTGCCTCAGATTCCCTGCCTCTGATTCTCTGCCTCTGATTCCCTGCCCCTGATTCCCTGCATCTGATTGCCCGCCTCTGATTCTCCGCCTCTGATTCCCCGCCTCTGATTCCCCGCCTCTGATTCCCCGCCTCTGATTCCTCACCTCTGATTCCCCGCCTCTGATTCCCTGCCTCTGATAACCTGCCTCTGATTCCCTGCCTCTGATTCCCTGCCTCTGAGTCCCCACTTCTGATTCCCCGCATCCGATTCCGCACCCATGTTTCACCGCCTCTGATTTCCCGGCTCAGATTCACCCGCTCTGATTCCGCACCTCTGATTCCACGCCTCTCTTTCTGTGTCTCTGATTCCCCGCCTCTCATTCCACGCCTCTGATTACCCGCCTAGATACCCTGCCTCTCTTTCCCTGCCTCTATTTCCGTGCCTCTTTCTCTGCATCTCGTTTCCCACATCTCATTTCCCCCTTCTGATAACCCGCATCGGAATCCCTGCCACAGATTCCCTGCCTCAGATTCCCTGCCTCTGATTCCCTGCCTCTGATTTCCTGCATCTGATTGCCCGCCTCTGATTCTCCGCCTCTGATTCCCCGCCTCTGATTCCCCGCCTCTGATTCCCCACCTCTGATTCCCCGCCTCTGATTCCCCACCTCTGATTCCCTGCCTCTGATAACCTGCCTCTGATTCCCTGCCTCTGATTCCCGGCCTCTGAGTCCCCACCTCTGATTCCCCGTGTCCGATTCCGCACCCATGTTTCACCACCTCTGTTGCTCTGCTTCTGATTTCCCGGCTCAGATTCACCGGCTCTGATTCCTCACCTCTGATTCAACGCCTCTCTTTCCTTGTCTCTGATTCCCCGCCTCTGATTCCACGCCTCTGATTACCCGCCTCTGATACCCTGCCTCTCTTTCCCTGCCTCTATTTCCGTGCCTCTTTCTCTGCATCTCGTTTCCCACATCTCATTTCCCCCTTCTGATAATCCGCATCAGATTCCCTGCCACAGATTCCCTGCCTCAGATACCCTGCCTCAGATTCCCTGCATCAGATTCCCTTCATCTGATTCCCTGCCTCTGATTCCCCGCGGCTGATTCCCTGCCTCCGATTCCCCGCCTCTGTTTACCCGCCTGTTTCCCCGCCTCTGATTCACCACATTATATTCGCCACCTCAGGTTCCCTGCCTCTGATTCCCTGCCTCTGATTCCCTGCCTCTGATTCCCTGCATCTGATTGCCCGCCTCTGATACCCTGCCTCTGATTTCCCGCCTCTGATTCCCCGCCTCTGATTTCCCACCTCTGATTCCCCACTTCTGATTCCCCGCCTCTGATTCCCCGTCTCTGATTCCACGCCTCTGATTCCCCGCCTCTGATTCCGCGCCTCTGACTCCCCGCCTCTGATACCCCGCCTCTGATTCCCTGCCTCTGATTCTCTGCATCTGATTCCCCGCCTCAGATTCCCCGCCTCTGATTCCCCGACTCTGATTCCCCACCTCTGATTCCCCGCCTCTGATTCCCCGCCTCTGATTCCCCGCCTATGTTTACCCGCCTCTGTTTACCCGCCTGTTTTCCCGCCTCTGATTGCCCACCTCAGATTCCCTGCCTCAGATTCCCTGTCTCAGATTCCCTACCTCTGATTCCCTGCCTCTGATTCCCTGCATCTGATTGCCCGCCTCTGATTACCTGCCTCTGATTCCCCGCCTCTGATTCCCCACCTCTGATTCCCCACTTCTGATTCCCCGCCTCTGATTCCCCGCGTCTCATTCCCCGCCTCTGATTCACCGCCTATGATTCCCCGCCTCTGTTTCCCCGCCTCTGATTCCTCGCCTCTGATTCCCCACCACTGATTGCCCCGCCTCTGATTCGCTGATTATGATTCCCCGCCTCTGATTCCCCACCTCTGATTCCCCACTTCTGATTCCCCGCCTCTGATTCCCCGCCACTGATTGCACGCCTCTGATTCCCCGCCTCTGATTCCCCGCCTCTGATTCCCCGCCTCTGATTCCCCTCCTCTGATACCCCGCCTCTGATTCCCCACCTCTGATTCCCCGCATCTGATTCCCCGCCTCTGATTCCCCGCCTCTGATTCCTTGCCTCTGATTCCCTGCCTCTGATTCCCCTCCTCTGATTCCCTGCCTCTGATTCACTGCCTCTGATTCCGCGCCTCTGATTCCCCGCCTATGTTAACCCGCCTCTGTTTACCCACCTGTTTCCCCGCCTCTGATTCACCACCTCAGATTCCCTGCCTCAGATTCCCTGCCTCTGATTCCCTGCCTCTGATTCCCTGCCTCTGATTCCCTGCATCTGATTGCCCGCCTCTGATTCTCCGCCTCTGATTCCCCGCCTCTGATTCCCCACCTCTGATTCCCCGCTTCTGATTCCCCGCCTCTGATTCACCGCCTCTGGTTCCCCGCCTCTGATTCCCCGCCTCTGATTCCCCACCTCTGATTCACTGCCTCCCTTTCCGCTCAACTTTCCTGGCCTACTTTTCCCCACATATCTTTCCCCGCCTCTGATTTCCCGCCTCTGATTCCACGCCTCTGATTCCCCGCCTATGTTTACCCGCCTCTGTTTACCCGCCTGTTTTCCCGCCTCTGATTCTCCACCACAGATTCCACGCCTCTGATTACCCGCCTCTGATATCCTGCCTCTCTTTCCCTGCCTCTATTTCCGTGCCTCTTTCTCTGCATCTCGTTTCCCACATCTCATTTCCCCCTTCTGATAACCCGCATCATATTCCCTGCCACAGATTCCCTGCCTCAGATACCCTGCCTCAGATTCCCTGCATCAGATTCCCTTCATCTGATTCCCTGCCTCTGATTCCCCACGGCTGATTCCCTGCCTCTGATGCCCCGCCTCTGTTTACCCACCTGTTTCCCCGCCTCTGATTCAAGACCTCATATTCGCCACCTCAGGTTCCCTGCCTCTGATTCCCTGCCTCTGATTCCCTGCCTCAGATTCCCTGCATCTGATTCCCCGCCTCTGATTCCCCGCCTCTGATCCCCCACCTCTGATTCCCCACTTCTGATTCCCCGCCTCTGATTCCCCGTCTCTGATTCCACGCCTCTGATTCCCCGCATCTGATTCCGCGCCTCTGATTCCCCGCCTCTGATAGCCCGCCTCTGATTCCCCGCCTCTGTTTCCCTGCATCTGAATTCCCTGCCTCAGATTCCCCGCCTCTGATTCCCCGACTCTGATTCCCCGCCTCTGATTCCCCGCCTCTGATTCCCCGCCTCTGATTCCCCGCCTATGTTTACCCGCCTCTGTTTACCCGCCTGTATTCCCACCTCTGATTGCCCACCTCAGATTACCTGCCTCAGATTCCCAGCCTCAGATTCCCTGCCTCTGATTCCCTGCCTCTGATTCCCTGCATCTGATTGCCCGCCTCTGATTACCTGCCTCTGATTCCCCGCCTCAGATTCCCCACCTCTGATTCCCCACTTCTGATTCCCCGCCTCTGATTCCCGCGTCTGATTCCCCGCCTCGAAATCACCGCCTCTGATTCCCCACCTCTGATTCCCCTCCTCTGATTCCCCACCTCTGATTGCCCGCCTCTGATTCCCTTATTCTGATTCCCCGCCTCTGATTCCCCACCTCTGATTCCCCACTTCTGATTCCCCGCCTCTGATTCCCCACCTCTGATTGCACGCCTCTGATTCCACGCCTCTGATTCCCCGCCTCTGATTCCCCGCCTCTGATTCCCCTCCTCTGTTACCCCGCCTCTGATTCCGCACCTCTGATTCCCCGCATCTGATTCCCCGCCTCTGATTCCCCGCCTCTGATTCCCCGCCTCTGATTCCCCGCCTCTGATTCCGCGCCTCTGATTCCCCGCCTATGTTTACCCGCCTCTGTTTACCCACCTGTTTCCCCGCCTCTGATTCCCCACCTCAGATTCCCTGCCGCTGATTCCCTGCCTCTGATTCCCTGCCTCTGATTCCCTGCATCTGATTGCCCGCCTCTGATTCTCCACCTCTGATTCCCCGCCTCTGATTCCCCACCTCTGATTCCCCACCTCTGATTCCCCGCTTCTGATTCCCCGCCTCTGATTCACCGCCTCTGGTTCCCCGCCTCTGATTCCACGCCTCTGATTCCCCACCTCTGATTCACTGCCTCCCTTTCCGCTCAACTTTCCAGGCCTACTTTTCCCCACATATCTTTCCCCGCCTCTGATTTCCCGCCTCTGATTCCACGCCTCTGATTCCCCGCCTATGTTTACCCGCCTCTGTTTACCCGCCTGTTTTCCCGCCTCTGATTCCCCACCACAGATTCCACGCCTCTGATTACCCGCCTCTGATATCCTGCCTCTCTTTCCCTGCCTCTATTTCCGTGCCTCTTTCTCTGCATCTCGTTTCCCACATCTCATTTCCCCCTTCTTATAACCCGCATCAGATTCCCTGCCACAGATTCCCTGCCTCAGATACCCTGCCTCAGATTCCCTGCATCAGATTCCCTTCATCTGATTCCCTGCCTCTGATTCCCCACGGCTGATTCCCTGCCTCTGATTCCCCGCCTCTGTTTACCCGCCTGTTTCCCCGCCTCTGATTCAAGACCTCATATTCGCCACCTCAGGTTCCCTGCCTCTGATTCCCTGCCTCTGATTCCCTGCCTCAGATTCCCTGCATCTGATTCCCCGCCTCTGATTCCCCGCCTCTGATCCCCCACCTCTGATTCCCCACTTCTGATTCACCGCCTCTGATTCCCCGTCTCTGATTCCACGCCTCTGATTCCCCGCATCTGATTCCGCGCCTCTGATTCCCCGCCTCTGATACCCCGCCTCTGATTCCACGCCTCTGTTTCCCTGCATCTGATTCCCTGCCTCAGATTCCCCGCCTCTGATTCCCCGACTCTGATTCCCCGCCTCTGATTCCCCGCCTCTGATTCCCCGCCTCTGATTCCCCGCCTATGTTTACCCGCCTTTGTTTACCCGCCTGTTTTCCCACCTCTGATTGCCCACCTCAGATTCCCTGCCTCAGATTCCCAGCCTCAGATTCCCTGCCTCTGATTCCCTGCCTCTGATTCCCTGCATCTGATTGCCCGCCTCTGATTACCTGCCTCTGATTCCCCGCCTCAGATTCCCCACCTCTGATTCCCCACTTCTGATTCCCCGCCTCTGATTCCCGCGTCTGATTCCCCGCCTCGAAATCACCGCCTCTGATTCCCCGCCTCTGATTCCCCTCCTCTGATTCCCCACCTCTGATTGCCCGCCTCTGATTCCCTGATTCTGATTCCCCGCCTCTGATTCCCCACCTCTGATTCCCCACTTCTGATTCCCCGCCTCTGATTCCCCGCCTCTGATTGCACGCCTCTGATTCCCCGCCTCTTATTCCCCGCCTCTGATTCCCCGCCTCTGATTCCCCTCCTCTGTTACCCCGCCTCTGATTCCGCACCTCTGATTCCCCGCATCTGATTCCCCGCCTCTGATTCCCCGCCTCTGATTCCCCGCCTCTGATTCCCTGCCTCTGATTCCGCGCCTCTGATTCCCCGCCTATGTTTACCCGCCTCTGTTTACCCACCTGTTTCCCCGCCTCTGATTCCCCACCTGAGATTCCCTGCCTCAGATGCCCTGCCTCTGATTCCCTGCCTCTGATTCCCTGCCTCTGATTCCCTGCATCTGATTGCCCGCCTCTGATTCTCCGCCTCTGATTCCCCGCCTCTGATTCCCCACCTCTGATTCCCCGCTTCTGATTCCCCACCTCTGATTCCCCGCCTCTGATTCCCCGCCTCTGATTCCACGCCTCTGATTCCCCACCTCTGATTCTCTGCCTCCCTTTCCGCTCAACTTTCCTGGCCTACTTTTCCCCACATATCTTTCCCCGCCTCTGATTTCCCGCCTCTGATTCCACGCCTCTGATTCCCCGCCTCTGATTCCCCGCCACTGGTTCCCCGCCTCTGATTCCCCACCTCTGATTCCCCTCCTCTGATACCCCGCCTCTGATTCCCCGCCTCTGATTCCCCGCATCTGATTCCCCGCATCTGATTCCCCGCCTCTGATTCCCCGCCTCTGATTCCCCGCCTCTGATTCCCCGCCTCTGATTCCCCGCCTCTTATTCCCCGCCTATGTTTACCCGCCTCTGTTTACCCACCTGTTTCCCTGCCTCAGATTCCCTGCCTCAGATTCCCTGCATCAGATTCCCTTCATCTAATTCCCTGCCTCTGATTCCCTGCCTCTGATTCCCCGCCTCTGATTCACCGCCTCTGATTCCCCACCTCTGATTCCCCCCTCTGATTCCCCGCCTCTGATTCCCCGCATCTGATTCCCCGCCTCTGATTCCCCGCGTCTGATTCCATGCCTCTCTTTCCCTTCCTCTATTTCCGTGCCTCTTTCTCTGCATCTCGTTTCCCACATCTCATTTTCCCCTTCTGATAACCCGCATCAGATACCCTGCAACAGATTCCCTGCCTCAGATTCCCTGCCTCAGATTCCCTGCATCAGATTCCCTTCATCTGATTCCCTGCCTCTGATTCCCCGCCTCTGATTCCCCACCTCTGAGTCCCTGCCTCAGATTCCCTGCCTCTGATTCTCTGCCTCTGATTCCCTGCCCCTGATTCCCTGCATCTGATTGCCCGCCTCTGATTCTCTGCCTCTGATTCCCCGCCTCTGATTCCCCGCCTCTGATTCCCCGCCTCTGATTCCTCGCCTCTGATTCCCCGCCTCTGATTCCCTGCCTCTGAGTCCCCACTTCTGATTCCCCGCATCCGATTCCGCACCCATGTTTCACCGCCTCTGATTTCCCGGCTCAGATTCACCAGCTCTGATTCCGCACCTCTGATTCCACGCCTCTCTTTCTGTGTCTCTGATTCCCCGCATCTGATTCAACGCCTCTGATTACCCGCCTAGATACCCTGCCTCTCTTTCCCTGCCTCTATTTCCGTGCCTCTTTCTCTGCATCTCGTTTCCCACATCTCATTTCCCCCTTCTGATAACCCGCATCGGAATCCCTGCCACAGATTCTCTGCCTCAGATTCCCTGCCTCTGATTCCCTGCCTTTGATTTCCTGCATCTGATTGCCCGCCTCTGATTCTCCGCCTCTGATTCCCCGCCTCTGATTCCCCGCCTCTGATTCCCCGCCTCTGATTCCCCGCCTCTGATTCCCCACCTCTGATTCCCCACCTCTGATAACCTGCCTCTGATTCCCTTCCTCTGATTCCCGGCCTCTGAGTCACCACCTCTGATTCCGCGCCTCTGATTCCCCGCCTATGTTTACCCGCCTCTGTTTACCCACCTGTTTCCCCGCCTCTGATTCCCCACCTCAGATTCCCTGCCGCTGATTCCCTGCCTCTGATTCCCTGCCTCTGATTCCCTGCATCTGATTGCCCGCCTCTGATTCTCCACCTCTGATTCCCCGCCTCTGATTCCTCACCTCTGATTCCCCACCTCTGATTCCCCGCTTCTGATTCCCCGCCTCTGATTCACCGCCTCTGGTTCCCCGCCTCTGATTCCCCGCCTCTGATTCCCCACCTCTGATTCACTGCCTCCCTTTCCGCTCAACTTTCCAGGCCTACTTTTCCCCACATATCTTTCCCCGCCTCTGATTTCCCGCCTCTGATTCCACGCCTCTGATTCCCCGCCTATGTTTACCCGCCTCTGTTTACCCGCCTGTTTTCCCGCCTCTGATTCCCCACCACAGATTCCACGCCTCTGATTACCCGCCTCTGATATCCTGCCTCTCTTTCCCTGCCTCTATTTCCGTGCCTCTTTCTCTGCATCTCGTTTCCCACATCTCATTTCCCCCTTCTTATAACCCGCATCAGATTCCCTGCCACAGATTCCCTGCCTCAGATACCCTGCCTCAGATTCCCTGCATCAGATTCCCTTCATCTGATTCCCTGCCTCTGATTCCCCACGGCTGATTCCCTGCCTCTGATTCCCCGCCTCTGTTTACCCGCCTGTTTCCCCGCCTCTGATTCAAGACCTCATATTCGCCACCTCAGGTTCCCTGCCTCTGATTCCCTGCCTCTGATTCCCTGCCTCAGATTCCCTGCATCTGATTCCCCGCCTCTGATTCCCCGCCTCTGATCCCCCACCTCTGATTCCCCACTTCTGATTCACCGCCTCTGATTCCCCGTCTCTGATTCCACGCCTCTGATTCCCCGCATCTGATTCCGCGCCTCTGATTCCCCGCCTCTGATACCCCGCCTCTGATTCCACGCCTCTGTTTCCCTGCATCTGATTCCCTGCCTCAGATTCCCCGCCTCTGATTCCCCGACTCTGATTCCCCGCCTCTGATTCCCCGCCTCTGATTCCCCGCCTCTGATTCCCCGCCTATGTTTACCCGCCTTTGTTTACCCGCCTGTTTTCCCACCTCTGATTGCCCACCTCAGATTCCCTGCCTCAGATTCCCAGCCTCAGATTCCCTGCCTCTGATTCCCTGCCTCTGATTCCCTGCATCTGATTGCCCGCCTCTGATTACCTGCCTCTGATTCCCCGCCTCAGATTCCCCACCTCTGATTCCCCACTTCTGATTCCCCGCCTCTGATTCCCGCGTCTGATTCCCCGCCTCGAAATCACCGCCTCTGATTCCCCGCCTCTGATTCCCCTCCTCTGATTCCCCACCTCTGATTGCCCGCCTCTGATTCCCTGATTCTGATTCCCCGCCTCTGATTCCCCACCTCTGATTCCCCACTTCTGATTCCCCGCCTCTGATTCCCCGCCTCTGATTGCACGCCTCTGATTCCCCGCCTCTTATTCCCCGCCTCTGATTCCCCGCCTCTGATTCCCCTCCTCTGTTACCCCGCCTCTGATTCCGCACCTCTGATTCCCCGCATCTGATTCCCCGCCTCTGATTCCCCGCCTCTGATTCCCCGCCTCTGATTCCCTGCCTCTGATTCCGCGCCTCTGATTCCCCGCCTATGTTTACCCGCCTCTGTTTACCCACCTGTTTCCCCGCCTCTGATTCCCCACCTCAGATTCCCTGCCTCAGATGCCCTGCCTCTGATTCCCTGCCTCTGATTCCCTGCCTCTGATTCCCTGCATCTGATTGCCCGCCTCTGATTCTCCGCCTCTGATTCCCCGCCTCTGATTCCCCACCTCTGATTCCCCGCTTCTGATTCCCCACCTCTGATTCCCCGCCTCTGATTCCCCGCCTCTGATTCCACGCCTC
Source organism: Narcine bancroftii (assembly GCF_036971445.1). Classification (NCBI taxonomy): domain Eukaryota; kingdom Metazoa; phylum Chordata; class Chondrichthyes; order Torpediniformes; family Narcinidae; genus Narcine; species Narcine bancroftii. The sequence continues at coordinate 4,745,719 of NW_027211883.1, forward strand.
TGATTCCCCACCTCTGATTCTCTGCCTCCCTTTCCGCTCAACTTTCCTGGCCTACTTTTCCCCACATATCTTTCCCCGCCTCTGATTTCCCGCCTCTGATTCCACGCCTCTGATTCCCCGCCTCTGATTCCCCGCCTCTGGTTCCCCGCCTCTGATTCCCCACCTCTGATTCCCCTCCTCTGATACCCCGCCTCTGATTCCCCGCCTCTGATTCCCCGCATCTGATTCCCCGCATCTGATTCCCCGCCTCTGATTCCCCGCCTCTGATTCCCCGCCTCTGATTCCCCGCCTCTGATTCCCCGCCTCTTATTCCCCGCCTATGTTTACCCGCCTCTGTTTACCCACCTGTTTCCCTGCCTCAGATTCCCTGCCTCAGATTCCCTGCATCAGATTCCCTTCATCTAATTCCCTGCCTCTGATTCCCTGCCTCTGATTCCCCGCCTCTGATTCACCGCCTCTGATTCCCCACCTCTGATTCCCCCCTCTGATTCCCCGCCTCTGATTCCCCGCATCTGATTCCCCGCCTCTGATTCCCCGCGTCTGATTCCATGCCTCTCTTTCCCTTCCTCTATTTCCGTGCCTCTTTCTCTGCATCTCGTTTCCCACATCTCATTTTCCCCTTCTGATAACCCGCATCAGATACCCTGCAACAGATTCACTGCCTCAGATTCCCTGCCTCAGATTCCCTGCATCAGATTCCCTTCATCTGATTCCCTGCCTCTGATTCCCCGCCTCTGATTCCCCACCTCTGAGTCCCTGCCTCAGATTCCCTGCCTCTGATTCTCTGCCTCTGATTCCCTGCCCCTGATTCCCTGCATCTGATTGCCCGCCTCTGATTCTCTGCCTCTGATTCCCCGCCTCTGATTCCCCGCCTCTGATTCCCCGCCTCTGATTCCTCGCCTCTGATTCCCCGCCTCTGATTCCCTGCCTCTGAGTACCCACTTCTGATTCCCCGCATCCGATTCCGCACCCATGTTTCACCGCCTCTGATTTCCCGGCTCAGATTCACCAGCTCTGATTCCGCACCTCTGATTCCACGCCTCTCTTTCTGTGTCTCTGATTCCCCGCATCTGATTCAACGCCTCTGATTACCCGCCTAGATACCCTGCCTCTCTTTCCCTGCCTCTATTTCCGTGCCTCTTTCTCTGCATCTCGTTTCCCACATCTCATTTCCCCCTTCTGATAACCCGCATCGGAATCCCTGCCACAGATTCTCTGCCTCAGTTTCCCTGCCTCTGATTCCCTGCCTCTGATTTCCTGCATCTGATTGCCCGCCTCTGATTCTCCGCCTCTGATTCCCCGCCTCTGATTCCCCGCCTCTGATTCCCCGCCTCTGATTCCCCGCCTCTGATTCCCCACCTCTGATTCCCCACCTCTGATAACCTGCCTCTGATTCCCTTCCTCTGATTCCCGGCCTCTGAGTCACCACCTCTGATTCCCCGTGTCCGATTCAGCTCCCATGTTTTACCACCTCTGTTGCTCTGCTTCTGATTTCCCGGCTCAGATTCACCGGCTCTGATTCCACACCTCTGATTCCACGCCTCTCTTTCTGTGTCTCTGATTCCCCGCCTCTGATTCCACGCCTCTGATTACCCGCCTCTGATACCCTGCCTCTCTTTCCCTGCCTCTATTTCCGTGCCTCTTTCTCTGCATCTCGTTTCCCACATCTCATTTCCCCCTTCTGATAATCCGCATCAGATTCCCTGCCACAGATTCCCTGCCTCAGATACCCTGCCTCAGATTCCCTGCATCAGATTCCCTTCATCTGATTCCCTGCCTCTGATTCCCCGCGGCTGATTCCCTGCCTCTGATTCCCCGCCTCTGTTTACCCGCCTGTTTCCCCGCCTCTGATTCACCACCTCATATTCGCCACCTCAGGTTCCCTGCCTCTGATTCCCTGCCTCTGATTCCCTGCCTCTGATTCCCTGCATCTGATTGCCTGCCTGTGATACCCTGCCTTTTATTCCCCGCCTCTGATTCCCCGCCTATGATACCCCGCCTCTGATTTCCCACCTCTGATTCCCCACTTCTGATTCCCCGCCTCTGATTCCCCGTCTCTGATTCCACGCCTCTGATTCACCGCCTCTGATTCCGCGCCTCTGATTTCCCGCCTCTGATACCCCGCCTCTGATTCCCCGCCTCTGATTCCCTGCATCTGACTCCCCGCCTCAGATTCCCCGCCTCTGATTCCCCGACTCTGATTCCCCGCCTCTGATTCCCCGCCTCTGATTCCCCGCCTCTGATTCCCCGCCTTTGTTTACCCACCTCTGTTTACCCGCCTGTTTTCCCGCCTCTGATTCCCCGCCTCTGATACCCCACCTCTGATTCCCCGCCTCTGTTTCCCTGCATCTGATTCCCTGCCTCAGATTCCCCGCCTCTGATTCCCCGACTCTGATTCCCCGCCTCTGATTCCCCGCCTCTGATTTCCCACCTCTGATTCCCCACTTCTGATTCCCCGCCTCTGATTCCCCGTCTCTGATTCCACGCCTCTGATTCCCCGCCTCTGATTCCGCGCCTCTGACTCCCTGCCTCTGATAACCTGCCTCTGAATCCCTGCCTCTGATTCCCTGCCTCTGAGTCCCCACTTCTGATTCCCCGCATCCGATTCCGCACCCATGTTTCACCGCCTCTGATTTCCCGGCTCAGATTCACCCGCTCTGATTCCGCACCTCTGATTCCACGCCTCTCTTTCTGTGTCTCTGATTCCCCGCCTCTCATTCCACGCCTCTGATTACCCGCCTAGATACCCTGCCTCTCTTTCCCTGCCTCTATTTCCGTGCCTCTTTCTCTGCATCTCGTTTCCCACATCTCATTTCCCCCTTCTGATAACCCGCATCGGAATCCCTGCCACAGATTCCCTGCCTCAGATTCCCTGCCTCTGATTCCCTGCCTTTGATTTCCTGCATCTGATTGCCCGCCTCTGATTCCCCACCTCTGATTCCCTGCCTCTGATAACCTGCCTCTGATTCCCTGCCTCTGATTCCCGGCCTCTGAGTCCCCACCTCTGATTCCCCGTGTCCGATTCCGCACCCATGTTTCACCACCTCTGTTGCTCTGCTTCTGATTTCCCGGCTCAGATTCACCGGCTCTGATTCCTCACCTCTGATTCCACGCCTCTCTTTCCTTGTCTCTGATTCCCCGCCTCTGATTCCACGCCTCTGATTACCCGCCTCTCATACCCTGCCTCTCTTTCCCTGCCTCTATTTCCGTGCCTCTTTCTCTGCATCTCGTTTCCCACATCTCATTTCCCCCTTCTGATAATCCGCATCAGATTCCCTGCCACAGATTCCCTGCCTCAGATACCCTGCCTCAGATTCCCTGCATCAGATTCCCTTCATCTGATTCCCTGCCTCTGATTCCCCGCGGCTGATTCCCTGCCTCCGATTCCCCGCCTCTGTTTACCCGCCTGTTTCCCCGCCTCTGATTCACCACATCATATTCGCCACCTCAGGTTCCCTGCCTCTGATTCCCTGCCTCTGATTCCCTGCCTCTGAGTCCCTGCCTCAGATTCCCTGCCTCTGATTCTCTGCCTCTGATTCCCTGCCCCTGATTCCCTGCATCTGATTTCCCACCTCTGATTCCCCACTTCTGATTCCCCGCCTCTGATTCCCCGTCTCTGATTCCACGCCTCTGATTCCCCGCCTCTGATTCCGCGCCTCTGACTCCCCGCCTCTGATACCCCGCCTCTGATTCCCCGCCTCTGATTCTCTGCATCTGATTCCCCGCCTCAGATTCCCCGCCTCTGATTCCCCGACTCTGATTCCCCACCTCTGATTCCCCGCCTCTGATTCCCCGCCTCTGATTCCCCGCCTATGTTTACCCGCCTCTGTTTACCCGCCTGTTTTCCCGCCTCTGATTGCCCACCTCAGATTCCCTGCCTCAGATTCCCTGTCTCAGATTCCCTGCCTCTGATTCCCTGCCTCTGATTCCCTGCATCTGATTGCCCGCCTCTGATTACCTGCCTCTGATTCCGCGCCTCTGATTCCCCGCCTCTGATACCCCGCCTCTGATTCCCCGCCTCTGATTCCCTGCATCTGATTCCCCGCCTCAGATTCCCCGCCTCTGATTCCCTGACTCTGATTCCCCGCCTCTGATTCCCCGCCTCTGATTCCCCGCCTCTGATTCCCCGTCTATGTTTACCCGCCTCTGTTTACCCGCCTGTTTTCCCGCCTCTGATTGCCCACCTCAGATTCCCTGCCTCAGATTCCCTGCCTCAGATTCCCTGCCTCTGATTCCCTGCATCTGATTGCCCACCTCTGATTACCTGCCTCTGATTCCCCGCCTCTGATTCCCCACCTCTGATTCCCCACTTCTGATCCCCGCCTCTGATTCCCCGCGTCTGATTCCCCGCCTGTGATTCACCGCCTCTGATTCCCCGCCTCTGATTCCCCACCTCTGATTCCCCACCTCTGATTGCCCCGCCTCTGATTCGCTGATTCTGATTCCCCGCCTCTGATTCCCCAGCTCTGATTCCCCACTTCTGATTCCCCGCCTCTGATTCCCCGCCTCTGATTGCACGCCTCTGATTCCCCGCCTCTGATTCCCCGCCTCTGATTCCCCGCCTCTGATTCCCCTCCTCAGATACCCCGCCTCTGATTCCCCACCTCTGATTCCCCTCATCTGATTCCCCGCCTCTGATTCCCCGACTCTGATTCCCTGCCTCTGATTCCCCGCCTCTGATTCCGCGCCTCTGATTCCCCGCCTATGTTTACCCGCCTCTGTTTACCCACCTGTTTCCCCGCCTCTGATTCCCCACCTCAGATTCCCTGCCTCAGATTCCCTGCCTCTGATTCCCTGCCTCTGATTCCCTGCCTCTGATTCCCTGCATCTGATTGCCCGCCTTTGATTCTCCGCCTCTGATTCCCCGCCTCTGATTCCCCACCTCTGATTCCCCGCTTCTGATTCCCTGCCTCTGATTCCCCGCCTCTGATTCCCCGCCTCTGATTCCCCGCCTCTGATTCCCCACCTCTGATTCAATGCCTCCCTTTCCGCTCAACTTTCCTGGCCTACTTTTCCCCACATATTTTTCCCCGCCTCTGATTTCCCGCCTCTGATTCCACGCCTCTGATTCCCCGCCTATGTTTACCCGCCTCTGTTTAACCGCCTGTTTTCCCGCCTCTGATTCCCCACCACAGATTCCCTGCCTCAGATACCCTGCCTCAGATTCCCCGCATCAGATTCCCTTCATTTGATTCCCTGCGTCTGGTTCCCTGCCTCTGATTCCCTGCCTCTGATTCCCTGCATCTGATTGCCCGCCTCTGATTCCCCCCCTCTGATTCCCCGCCTCTGATTCCCCACCTCTGATACCCCACTTCTGATTCCCCGCCTCTGATTCCCCGCCTCTGATTCCCCGCATCTGATTCACCGCCTCTGATTCCCTGCCTCTGATTCCCCGCCTCTGATTCCCCACTTCTGATTGCCCGCCTCTGATTCCACGCCTCTGATTCCCCGCCTCTGATTCCCCACCTCTGATTCCCCACTTCTGATTCCCCACCTCTGATTCCCCGCCTCTGATTCCACGCCTCTGATTCCCCACCTCTGATTCCCCACTTCTGATTCCCCACCTCTGATTCTCCGCCTCTGATACCCTACCTCTGATAACTTTTTACTGATTCCCTGCCTCAGATTCCCTGCCTCCGATTCCCTGCCTCAGATTCCCTGCCTCAGTTTCCCTGCATTAGATTCCCTTCATCTGATTCCCTGCCTCTGATTCCCCGCCTCTGATTCCCCGCATCTGATTCCCCACCTCTGTCTCTATGCCTCTATTTTGCCTGCACTCTTTCCCCTCCACTCTTTCCGTGCCTCTCTTTCCCTCCCTCATTTTCAACAACTCTGTTTGATCTGTTCTGTGTACCTAATTTTCAACACACAAGTTCCAACCACTATGTTTCGCCCATCTCTTTCGCTGCATCTATTGATGCAGCTATGTTTACCTGCTTCTGTTTACCCGCCTGTTTCCCCACATCTCTTTCCCCACCTCTGATTCCACGCCTCTGATTCCCCGCCTCTGATTCCCCGCCTCTGATTCCCCGCCTCTGATTCACCGCCTCCCTTTCCGAGCAACTTTCCTGGCCTACGTTTCCCCACATCTCTTTCCCCTCCTCTGATTCCACGCCTCAGATTCGCCGCCTCTGATTTCCTGCCTCTGATTCCCTGCCTCTGATTCCCCGCCTCTGATTCCCCACCTCTGATTCCCCTCTCTGATTCCCCGCCTCTGATTCCCCGCCTCTGATTCCCCACCTCTGATTCCCCGCCTCTGATTCCCTGCCTCTCTTTTCCTGCCTCTATTTCCGTGCCTCTTTCTCTGCATCTCATTTCCCACATCTCATTTCCCCCTTCTGATAACCCGCATAAGATTCCCTGCCACAGATTCCCTGCCTCAGATTCCCTGCCTCAGATTCCCTGCATCAGATTCCCTTCATCTGATTCCCTGCCTCTGATTCCCCGCCTCTGATTCCCCACCTCTGATTCCCTGCCTCAGATTCCCTGCCTCTGATTCCCTGCCTCTGATTCCCTGCCTCTGATTTCCTGCATCTGATTGCCCGCCTCTAATTCTCCGCCTCTGATTCCCCGCCTCTGATTCCCCGCCTCTGATTCCCCGCCTCTGATTCCCCGCCTCTGATTCCCCGCCTCTGATTCCCTGCCTCTGATAACCTGCCTCTGATTCCCTGCCTCTGATTCCCTGCCTCTGAGTCCCCACCTCTGATTCCCCACGTCCGATTCCGCACCAATGTTTCACCGCCTCTGTTGCTCTGCTTCTGTTTTCCCGGCTCAGATTCACCGGCTCTGATTCCGCACCTCTGATTCCTCGCCTCTCATTCTGTGTCTCTGATTCCCCGCCTCCGATTCCACGCCTCTGATTACCCGCCTCTGATACCCTGCCTCTGATTCCCTGCATCTGAGTCCCCACCTCTGATTCCCCGCGTCCGATTCCGCACCCATGATTCACCACCTCTGTTGCTCTGCTTCTGATTTCCCGGCTCAGATTCACCGGCTCTGATTCCCCGCCTCTGATTCCACGCCTCTGATTACCCGCCTCTGATACCCTGCCTCTCTTTCCCTGCCTCTATTTCCGTGCCTCTTTCTCTGCATCTCGTTTCCCACATCTCATTTCCACCTTCTGATAACCCGCATCAGATTCCCTGCCACAGATTTCCTGCCTCAGATACCCGGCCTCAGATTCCCTGCATCAGATTCCCTTCATCTGATTCCCTGCCTCTGATTCCCCGCGGCTGATTCCCTGCCTCTGATTCCCCGCCTCTGTTTACCCGACTGTTTCCCCGCCTCTGATTCACCACCTCATATTCGCCATCTCAGGTTCCCTGCCTCTGATTCCCTGCCTCTGATTCCCTGCCTCTGATTCCCTGCATCTGATTGCCCGCCTCTGATACCCTGCCTCTGATTCCCCGCCTCTGATTCACCGCCTCTGATTCCCAGCCTCTGATTTCCCACCTCTGATTCCCCACTTCTGATTCCCCGCCTCTGATTCCCCGTCTCTGATTCCACGCCTCTGATTCCCCGCTTATGTTTACCCGCCTCTGTTTAACCGCCTGTTTTCCCGCCTCTGATTCCCCACCACAGATTCCCTGCCTCAGATTCCCTGCCTCAGATTCCCCGCATCAGATTCCCTTCATTTGATTCCCTGCGTCTGGTTCCCTGCCTCTGATTCCCTGCCTCTGATTCCCTGCATCTGATTGCCCGCCTCTGATTCCCCGCCTCTGATTCCCCGCCTCCGATTCCACGCCTCTGATTACCCGCCTCTGATACCCTGCCTCTGATTCCCTGCCTCTGAGTCCCCACCTCTGATTCCCCGCGTCCGATTCCGCACCCATGATTCACCACCTCTGTTGCTCTGCTTCTGATTTCCCGGCTCAGATTCACCGGCTCTGATTCCCCGCCTCTGATTCCACGCCTCTGATTACCCGCCTCTGATACCCTGCCTCTCTTTCCCTGCCTCTATTTCCGTGCCTCTTTCTCTGCATCTCGTTTCCCACATCTCATTTCCACCTTCTGATAACCCGCATCAGATTCCCTGCCACAGATTTCCTGCCTCAGATACCCTGCCTCAGATTCCCTGCATCAGATTCCCTTCATCTGATTCCCTGCCTCTGATTCCCCGCGGCTGATTCCCTGCCTCTGATTCCCCGCCTCTGTTTACCCGACTGTTTCCCCGCCTCTGATTCACCACCTCATATTCGCCATCTCAGGTTCCCTGCCTCTGATTCCCTGCCTCTGATTCCCTGCCTCTGATTCCCTGCATCTGATTGCCCGCCTCTGATACCCTGCCTCTGAATCCCCGCCTCTGATTCACCGCCTCTGATTCCCAGCCTCTGATTTCCCACCTCTGATTCCCCACTTCTGATTCCCCGCCTCTGATTCCCCGTCTCTGATTCCACGCCTCTGATTCCCCGCCTCTGATTCCGCGCCTCTGATTCCCCGCCTCTGATACCCCGCCTCTGATTCCCCGCCTCTGATTCCCTGCATCTGATTCCCTGCCTCAGATTCCCCGACTCTGATTCCCCGCCTCTGATTCCCCGCCTCTGATTCCCCGCCTCTGATTCCCCGTCTATGTTTACCCGCCTCTGTTTACCCGCCTGTTTTTCCGCCTCTGATTGCCCACATCAGATTCCCTGCCTCAGATTCCCTGCCTCAGATTCCCTGCCTCTGATTCCCTGCCTCTGATTCCCTGCATCTGATTGCCCGCCTCTGATTACCTGCCTCTGATTCCCCGCCTCTGATTCCCCACCTCTGATTCCCCACTTCTGATCCCCGCCTCTGATTCCCCGCGTCTGATTCCCCGCCTGTGATTCACCGCCTCTGATTCCCCGCCTCTGATTCCCCACCTCTGATTCCCCACCTCTGATTGCCCCGCCTCTGATTCGCTGATTCTGATTCCCCGCCTCTGATTCCCCAGCTCTGATTCCCCACTTCTGATTCCCCGCCTCTGATTCCCCGCCTCTGATTGCACGCCTCTGATTCCCCGACTCTGATTCCCCGCCTCTGATTCCCCGCCTCTGATTCCCCTCCTCTGATACCCCGCCTCTGATTCCCCACCTCTGATTCCCCTCATCTGATTCCCCGCCTCTGATTCCCCGACTCTGATTCCCTGCCTCTGATTCACCGCCTCTGATTCCGCGCCTCTGATTCCCCGCCTATGTTTACCCGCCTCTGTTTACCCACCTGTTTCCCCGCCTCTGATTCCCCACCTCAGATTCCCTGCCTCAGATTCCCTGCCTCTGATTCCCTGCCTCTGATTCCCTGCCTCTGATTCCCTGCATCTGATTGCCCGCCTCTGATTCTCCGCCTCTGATTCCCCGCCTCTGATTCCCCACCTCTGATTCCCCGCTTCTGATTCCCTGCCTCTGATTCCCCGCCTCTGATTCCCCGCCTCTGATTCCCCGCCTCTGATTCCCCACCTCTGATTCAATGCCTCCCTTTCCGCTCAACTTTCCTGGCCTACTTTTCCCCACATATCTTTCCCCGCCTCTGATTTCCCGCCTCTGATACCACACCTCTGATTCCCCGCCTATGTTTACCCGCCTCCGTTTAACCGCCTGTTTACCCGCCTCTGATTCCCCACCACAGATTCCCTGCCTCAGATTCCCTGCCTCAGATTCCCCGCATCAGATTCCCTTCATTTGATTCCCTGCGTCTGGTTCCCTGCCTCTGATTCCCTGCCTCTGATTCCCTGCATCTGATTGCCCGCCTCTGATTCCCCGCCTCTGATTCCCCGCCTGTGATTCCCCACCTCTGATACCCCACTTCTGATTCCCCGCCTCTGATTCCCCGCCTCTGATTCCCCGCATCTGATTCACCGCCTCTGATTCCCTGCCTCTGATTCCCCGCCTCTGATTCCCCACTTCTGATTGCCCGCCTCTGATTCCACGCCTCTGATTCCCCGCCTCTGATTCCCCACCTCTTATTCCCCACTTCTGATTCCCCACCTCTGATTCCCCGCCTCTGATTCCACGCCTCTGATTACCCGCCTCTGATACCCTGCCTCTCTTTCCCTGCCTCTATTTCCGTGCCTCTTTCTCTGCATCTCGTTTCCCACATCTCATTTCCCCCTTGTGATAATCCGCATCAGATTCCCTGCCACAGATTCCCTGCCTCAGATACCCTGCCTCAGATTCCCTGCATCAGATTCCCTTCATCTGATTCCCTGCCTCTGATTCCCCGCGGCTGATTCCCTGCCTCCGATTCCCCGCCTCTGTTTACCCGCCTGTTTCCCCGCCTCTGATTCACCACATCATATTCGCCACCTCAGGTTCCCTGCCTCTGATTCCCTGCCTCTGATTCCCTGCCTCTGATTCCCTGCATCTGATTGCCCGCCTCTGATACCCTGCCTCTGATTTCCCGCCTCTGATTCCCTGCCTCTGATTTCCCACCTCTGATTCCCCACTTCTGATTCCCCGCCTCTGATTCCCCGTCTCTGATTCCACGTCTCTGATTCCCCGCCTCTGATTCCGCGCCTCTGACTCCCCGCCTCTGATACCCCGCCTCTGATTCCCCGCCTCTGATTCTCTGCATCTGATTCCCCGCCTCAGATTCCCCGCCTCTGATTCCCCGACTCTGATTCCCCACCTCTGATTCCCCGCCTCTGATTCCCCGCCTCTGATTCCCCGCCTATGTTTACCCGCCTCTGTTTACCCGCCTGTTTTCCCGCCTCTGATTGCCCACCTCAGATTCCCTGCCTCAGATTCCCTGTCTCAGATTCCCTGCCTCTGATTCCATGCCTCTGATTCCCTGCATCTGATTGCCCGCCTCTGATTACCTGCCTCTGATTCCCCGCCTCTGATTCCCCACCTCTGATTCCCCCCTTCTGATTCCCCGCCTCTGATTCCCGCGTCTGATTCCCCACCTCTGATTCCCCTCCTCTGATTCCCCACCTCTGATTGCCCGCCTCTGATACCCTGATTCTGATTCCCCGCCTCTGATTCCCCACCTCTGATTCCCCACTTCTGTTTCCCCGCCTCTGATTCCCCGCCTCTGATTCCCCGCCTTTGATTCACCTCCTCTGTTACCCCGCCTCTGATTCCCCACCTCTGATTCCCCGCATCTGATTCCCCGCCTCTGATTCCCCACCTCTGATTCCCCGCCTCTGATTCCCCGCCTCTGATTCTGCACTTCTGATTCCCCACCTATGTTTACCCGCCTCTGTTTACCCACCTGTTTCCCCGCCTCTGATTCCCCACCTCAGATTCCCTGCCTCTGATTCCCTGCCTCTGATTCCCTGCCTCTGATTCCCCACCTCTGATTCCCCGCCTCTGATTCCCCGCCTCTGATTCCCCGCCTATGTTTACCCGCCTCTGTTTACCCGCCTGTTTTCCCGCCTCTGATTGCCCACCTCAGATTCCCTGCCTCAGATTCCCTGTCTCAGATTCCCTGCCTCTGATTCCATGCCTCTGATTCCCTGCATCTGATTGCCCGCCTCTGATTACCTGCCTCTGATTCCCCGCCTCTGATTCCCCACCTCTGATTCCCCCCTTCTGATTCCCCGCCTCTGATTCCCGCGTCTGATTCCCCACCTCTGATTCCCCTCCTCTGATTCCCCACCTCTGATTGCCCGCCTCTGATACCCTGATTCTGATTCCCCGCCTCTGATTCCCCACCTCTGATTCCCCACTTCTGTTTCCCCGCCTCTGATTCCCCGCCTCTGATTCCCCGCCTTTGATTCACCTCCTCTGTTACCCCGCCTCTGATTCCCCACCTCTGATTCCCCGCATCTGATTCCCCGCCTCTGATTCCCCACCTCTGATTCCCCGCCTCTGATTCCCCGCCTCTGATTCTGCACTTCTGATTCCCCACCTATGTTTACCCGCCTCTGTTTACCCACCTGTTTCCCCGCCTCTGATTCCCCACCTCAGATTCCCTGCCTCTGATTCCCTGCCTCTGATTCCCTGCCTCTGATTCCCTGCATCTGATTGCCCGCCTCTGATTCTCCGCCTCTGATTCCCCACCTCTGATTCCCCACCTCTGATTCCCCGCTTCTGATTCCCCGCCTCTGATTCCCCGCCTCTGATTCCCCGCCTCTGATTCCCCACCTCTGATTCTCTGCCTCCCTTTCCGCTCAACTTTCCTGGCCTACTTTTCCCCACATATCTTTCCCTGCCTCTGATTTCCCGCCTCTGATTCCACGCCTCTGATTCCCCGCCTCTGATTCCCCGCCTCTGATTCCCCGCCTCTGATTCCCCGCCTCTGATTCCCCTCCTCTGATACCCCGGCTCTGATTCCCCGCCTCTGATTCCCCGCCTCTGATTCCCCGCATCTGATTCCCCGCCTCTGATTCCCCGCCTCTGATTCCCCACCTCTGATTCCCCGCCTCAGATTCCCCGCCTCTTATTCCCCGCCTATGTTTACCCGCCTCTGTTTACCCGCCTCTGATTCCCCGCCTCTTATTCCCCGCCTATGTTTACCCGCCTCTGTTTACCCGCCTGTTTCCCTGCCTCAGATTCCCTGCCTCAGATTCCCTGCATCAGATTCCCTTCATCTGATTCCCTGCCTCTGATTCCCTGCCTCTGATTCCCCGCCTCTGATTCCCCGCCTCTGATTCCCCACCTCTGATTCCCCCCTCTGATTCCACGCCTCTGATTCCCCGCCTCTGATTCCCCGCCTCTGATTTCCCGCGTCTGATTCCATGCCTCTCTTTCCCTTCCTCTATTTCCGTGCCTCTTTCTCTGCATCTCGTTTCCCACATCTCATTTCCCCCTTCTGATAACCCGCATCAGATTCCCTGCAACAGATTCCCTGCCTCAGATTCCCTGCCTCAGATTCCCTGCATCAGATTCCCTTCATCTGATTCCCTGCCTCTGATTCCCCGCCTCTGATTCCCCACCTCTGAGTCCCTGCCTCAGATTCCCTGCCTCTGATTCTCTGCCTCTGATTCCCTGCCCCTGATTCCCTGCATCTGATTGCCCGCCTCTGATTCTCCGCCTCTGATTCCCCGCCTCTGATTCCCCGCCTCTGATTCCCCGCCTCTGATTCCTCGCCTCTGATTCCCCGCCTCTGATTCCCTGCCTCTGATAACCTGCCTCTGATTCCCTGCCTCTGATTCCCTGCCTCTGAGTCCCCACTTCTGATTCCCCGCATCCGATTCCGCACCCATGTTTCACCGCCTCTGATTTCCCGGCTCAGATTCACCCGCTCTGATTCCGCACCTCTGATTCCACGCCTCTCTTTCTGTGTCTCTGATTCCCCGCCTCTCATTCCACGCCTCTGATTACCCGCCTAGATACCCTGCCTCTCTTTCCCTGCCTCTATTTCCGTGCCTCTTTCTCTGCATCTCGTTTCCCACATCTCATTTCCCCCTTCTGATAACCCGCATCGGAATCCCTGCCACAGATTCCCTGCCTCAGATTCCCTGCCTCTGATTCCCTGCCTCTGATTTCCTGCATCTGATTGCCCGCCTCTGATTCTCCGCCTCTGATTCCCCGCCTCTGATTCCCCGCCTCTGATTCCCCACCTCTGATTCCCCGCCTCTGATTCCCCACCTCTGATTCCCTGCCTCTGATAACCTGCCTCTGATTCCCTGCCTCTGATTCCCGGCCTCTGAGTCCCCACCTCTGATTCCCCGTGTCCGATTCCGCACCCATGTTTCACCACCTCTGTTGCTCTGCTTCTGATTTCCCGGCTCAGATTCACCGGCTCTGATTCCTCACCTCTGATTCCACGCCTCTCTTTCCTTGTCTCTGATTCCCCGCCTCTGATTCCACGCCTCTGATTACCCGCCTCTGATACCCTGCCTCTCTTTCCCTGCCTCTATTTCCGTGCCTCTTTCTCTGCATCTCGTTTCCCACATCTCATTTCCCCCTTCTGATAATCCGCATCAGATTCCCTGCCACAGATTCCCTGCCTCAGATACCCTGCCTCAGATTCCCTGCATCAGATTCCCTTCATCTGATTCCCTGCCTCTGATTCCCCGCGGCTGATTCCCTGCCTCCGATTCCCCGCCTCTGTTTACCCGCCTGTTTCCCCGCCTCTGATTCACCACATTATATTCGCCACCTCAGGTTCCCTGCCTCTGATTCCCTGCCTCTGATTCCCTGCCTCTGATTCCCTGCATCTGATTGCCCGCCTCTGATACCCTGCCTCTGATTTCCCGCCTCTGATTCCCCGCCTCTGATTTCCCACCTCTGATTCCCCACTTCTGATTCCCCGCCTCTGATTCCCCGTCTCTGATTCCACGCCTCTGATTCCCCGCCTCTGATTCCGCGCCTCTGACTCCCCGCCTCTGATACCCCGCCTCTGATTCCCCGCCTCTGATTCTCTGCATCTGATTCCCCGCCTCAGATTCCCCGCCTCTGATTCCCCGACTCTGATTCCCCACCTCTGATTCCCCGCCTCTGATTCCCCGCCTCTGATTCCCCGCCTATGTTTACCCGCCTCTGTTTACCCGCCTGTTTTCCCGCCTCTGATTGCCCACCTCAGATTCCCTGCCTCAGATTCCCTGTCTCAGATTCCCTACCTCTGATTCCCTGCCTCTGATTCCCTGCATCTGATTGCCCGCCTCTGATTACCTGCCTCTGATTCCCCGCCTCTGATTCCCCACCTCTGATTCCCCACTTCTGATTCCCCGCCTCTGATTCCCCGCGTCTCATTCCCCGCCTCTGATTCACCGCCTCTGATTCCCCGCCTCTGTTTCCCCGCCTCTGATTCCTCGCCTCTGATTCCCCACCACTGATTGCCCCGCCTCTGATTCGCTGATTATGATTCCCCGCCTCTGATTCCCCACCTCTGATTCCCCACTTCTGATTCCCCGCCTCTGATTCCCCGCCACTGATTGCACGCCTCTGATTCCCCGCCTCTGATTCCCCGCCTCTGATTCCCCGCCTCTGATTCCCCTCCTCTGATACCCCGCCTCTGATTCCCCACCTCTGATTCCCCGCATCTGATTCCCCGCCTCTGATTCCCCGCCTCTGATTCCTTGCCTCTGATTCCCTGCCTCTGATTCCCCTCCTCTGATTCCCTGCCTCTGATTCACTGCCTCTGATTCCGCGCCTCTGATTCCCCGCCTATGTTAACCCGCCTCTGTTTACCCACCTGTTTCCCCGCCTCTGATTCACCACCTCAGATTCCCTGCCTCAGATTCCCTGCCTCTGATTCCCTGCCTCTGATTCCCTGCCTCTGATTCCCTGCATCTGATTGCCCGCCTCTGATTCTCCGCCTCTGATTCCCCGCCTCTGATTCCCCACCTCTGATTCCCCGCTTCTGATTCCCCGCCTCTGATTCTCCGCCTCTGGTTCCCCGCCTCTGATTCCCCGCCTCTGATTCCCCACCTCTGATTCACTGCCTCCCTTTCCGCTCAACTTTCCTGGCCTACTTTTCCCCACATATCTTTCCCCGCCTCTGATTTCCCGCCTCTGATTCCACGCCTCTGATTCCCCGCCTATGTTTACCCGCCTCTGTTTACCCGCCTGTTTTCCCGCCTCTGATTCCCCACCACAGATTCCACGCCTCTGATTACCCGCCTCTGATATCCTGCCTCTCTTTCCCTGCCTCTATTTCCGTGCCTCTTTCTCTGCATCTCGTTTCCCACATCTCATTTCCCCCTTCTGATAACCCGCATCATATTCCCTGCCACAGATTCCCTGCCTCAGATACCCTGCCTCAGATTCCCTGCATCAGATTCCCTTCATCTGATTCCCTGCCTCTGATTCCCCACGGCTGATTCCCTGCCTCTGATGCCCCGCCTCTGTTTACCCACCTGTTTCCCCGCATCTGATTCAAGACCTCATATTCGCCACCTCAGGTTCCCTGCCTCTGATTCCCTGCCTCTGATTCCCTGCCTCAGATTCCCTGCATCTGATTCCCCACCTCTGATTCCCCGCCTCTGATCCCCCACCTCTGATTCCCCACTTCTGATTCCCCGCCTCTGATTCCCCGTCTCTGATTCCACGCCTCTGATTCCCCGCATCTGATTCCGCGCCTCTGATTCCCCGCCTCTGATACCCCGCCTCTGATTCCCCGCCTCTGTTTCCCTGCATCTGAATTCCCTGCCTCAGATTCCCCGCCTCTGATTCCCCGACTCTGATTCCCCGCCTCTGATTCCCCGCCTCTGATTCCCCGCCTCTGATTCCCCGCCTATGTTTACCCGCCTCTGTTTACCCGCCTGTATTCCCACCTCTGATTGCCCACCTCAGATTCCCTGCCTCAGATTCCCAGCCTCAGATTCCCTGCCTCTGATTCCCTGCCTCTGATTCCCTGCATCTGATTGCCCGCCTCTGATTACCTGCCTCTGATTCCCCGCTTCAGATTCCCCACCTCTGATTCCCCACTTCTGATTCCCCGCCTCTGATTCCCGCGTCTGATTCCCCGCCTCGAAATCACCGCCTCTGATTCCCCACCTCTGATTCGCCTCCTCTGATTCCCCACCTCTGATTGCCCGCCTCTGATTCCCTTATTCTGATTCCCCGCCTCTGATTCCCCACCTCTGATTCCCCACTTCTGATTCCCCGCCTCTGATTCCCCACCTCTAATTGCACGCCTCTGATTCCACGCCTCTGTTTTCCCGCCTCTGATTCCCCGCCTCTGATTCCCTGCCTCAGATTCCCTGTCTCAGATTCCCTGCCTCTGATTCCATGCCTCTGATTCCCTGCATCTGATTGCCCGCCTCTGATTACCTGCCTCTGATTCCCCGCCTCTGATTCCCCACCTCTGATTCCCCCCTTCTGATTCCCCGCCTCTGATTCCCGCGTCTGATTCCCCACCTCTGATTCCCCTCCTCTGATTCCCCACCTCTGATTGCCCGCCTCTGATACCCTGATTCTGATTCCCCGCCTCTGATTCCCCACCTCTGATTCCCCACTTCTGATTCCCCGCCTCTGACTCCCCGCCTCTGATTGCACGCCTCTGTTTCCCCGCCTCTGATTCCCCGCCTCTGATTCCCCGCCTTTGATTCACCTCCTCTGTTACCCCGCCTCTGATTCCCCACCTCTGATTCCCCGCATCTGATTCCCCGCCTCTGATTCCCCACCTCTGATTCCCCGCCTCTGATTCCCCGCCTCTGATTCTGCACTTCTGATTCCCCACCTATGTTTACCCGCCTCTGTTTACCCACCTGTTTCCCCGCCTCTGATTCCCCACCTCAGATTCCCTGCCTCTGATTCCCTGCCTCTGATTCCCTGCCTCTGATTCCCTGCATCTGATTGCCCGCCTCTGATTCTCCGCCTCTGATTCCCCACCTCTGATTCCCCACCTCTGATTCCCCGCTTCTGATTCCCCGCCTCTGATTCCCCGCCTCTGATTCCCCGCCTCTGATTCCCCACCTCTGATTCTCTGCCTCCCTTTCCGCTCAACTTTCCTGGCCTACTTTTCCCCACATATCTTTCCCTGCCTCTGATTTCCCGCCTCTGATTCCACGCCTCTGATTCCCCGCCTCTGATTCCCCGCCTCTGATTCCCCGCCTCTGATTCCCCGCCTCTGATTCCCCTCCTCTGATACCCCGGCTCTGATTCCCCGCCTCTGATTCCCCGCCTCTGATTCCCCGCATCTGATTCCCCGCCTCTGATTCCCCGCCTCTGATTCCCCACCTCTGATTCCCCGCCTCAGATTCCCCGCCTCTTATTCCCCGCCTATGTTTACCCGCCTCTGTTTACCCGCCTCTGATTCCCCGCCTCTTATTCCCCGCCTATGTTTACCCGCCTCTGTTTACCCGCCTGTTTCCCTGCCTCAGATTCCCTGCCTCAGATTCCCTGCATCAGATTCCCTTCATCTGATTCCCTGCCTCTGATTCCCTGCCTCTGATTCCCCGCCTCTGATTCCCCGCCTCTGATTCCCCACCTCTGATTCCCCCCTCTGATTCCACGCCTCTGATTCCCCGCCTCTGATTCCCCACCTCTGATTTCCCGCGTCTGATTCCATGCCTCTCTTTCCCTTCCTCTATTTCCGTGCCTCTTTCTCTGCATCTCGTTTCCCACATCTCATTTCCCCCTTCTGATAACCCGCATCAGATTCCCTGCAACAGATTCCCTGCCTCAGATTCCCTGCCTCAGATTCCCTGCATCAGATTCCCTTCATCTGATTCCCTGCCTCTGATTCCCCGCCTCTGATTCCCCACCTCTGAGTCCCTGCCTCAGATTCCCTGCCTCTGATTCTCTGCCTCTGATTCCCTGCCCCTGATTCCCTGCATCTGATTGCCCGCCTCTGATTCTCCGCCTCTGATTCCCAGCCTCTGATTCCCCGCCTCTGATTCCCCGCCTCTGATTCCTCGCCTCTGATTCCCCGCCTCTGATTCCCTGCCTCTGATAACCTGCCTCTGATTCCCTGCCTCTGATTCCCTGCCTCTGAGTCCCCACTTCTGATTCCCCGCATCCGATTCCGCACCCATGTTTCACCGCCTCTGATTTCCCGGCTCAGATTCACCCGCTCTGATTCCGCACCTCTGATTCCACGCCTCTCTTTCTGTGTCTCTGATTCCCCGCCTCTCATTCCACGCCTCTGATTACCCGCCTAGATACCCTGCCTCTCTTTCCCTGCCTCTATTTCCGTGCCTCTTTCTCTGCATCTCGTTTCCCACATCTCATTTCCCCCTTCTGATAACCCGCATCGGAATCCCTGCCACAGATTCCCTGCCTCAGATTCCCTGCCTCTGATTCCCTGCCTCTGATTTCCTGCATCTGATTGCCCGCCTCTGATTCTCCGCCTCTGATTCCCCGCCTCTGATTCCCCGCCTCTGATTCCCCACCTCTGATTCCCCGCCTCTGATTCCCCACCTCTGATTCCCTGCCTCTGATAACCTGCCTCTGATTCCCTGCCTCTGATTCCCGGCCTCTGAGTCCCCACCTCTGATTCCCCGTGTCCGATTCCGCACCCATGTTTCACCACCTCTGTTGCTCTGCTTCTGATTTCCCGGCTCAGATTCACCGGCTCTGATTCCTCACCTCTGATTCCACGCCTCTCTTTCCTTGTCTCTGATTCCCCGCCTCTGATTCCACGCCTCTGATTACCCGCCTCTGATACCCTGCCTCTCTTTCCCTGCCTCTATTTCCGTGCCTCTTTCTCTGCATCTCGTTTCCCACATCTCATTTCCCCCTTCTGATAATCCGCATCAGATTCCCTGCCACAGATTCCCTGCCTCAGATACCCTGCCTCAGATTCCCTGCATCAGATTCCCTTCATCTGATTCCCTGCCTCTGATTCCCCGCGGCTGATTCCCTGCCTCCGATTCCCCGCCTCTGTTTACCCGCCTGTTTCCCCGCCTCTGATTCACCACATTATATTCGCCACCTCAGGTTCCCTGCCTCTGATTCCCTGCCTCTGATTCCCTGCCTCTGATTCCCTGCATCTGATTGCCCGCCTCTGATACCCTGCCTCTGATTTCCCGCCTCTGATTCCCCGCCTCTGATTTCCCACCTCTGATTCCCCACTTCTGATTCCCCGCCTCTGATTCCCCGTCTCTGATTCCACGCCTCTGATTCCCCGCCTCTGATTCCGCGCCTCTGACTCCCCGCCTCTGATACCCCGCCTCTGATTCCCCGCCTCTGATTCTCTGCATCTGATTCCCCGCCTCAGATTCCCCGCCTCTGATTCCCCGACTCTGATTCCCCACCTCTGATTCCCCGCCTCTGATTCCCCGCCTCTGATTCCCCGCCTATGTTTACCCGCCTCTGTTTACCCGCCTGTTTTCCCGCCTCTGATTGCCCACCTCAGATTCCCTGCCTCAGATTCCCTGTCTCAGATTCCCTACCTCTGATTCCCTGCCTCTGATTCCCTGCATCTGATTGCCCGCCTCTGATTACCTGCCTCTGATTCCCCGCCTCTGATTCCCCACCTCTGATTCCCCACTTCTGATTCCCCGCCTCTGATTCCCCGCGTCTCATTCCCCGCCTCTGATTCACCGCCTCTGATTCCCCGCCTCTGTTTCCCCGCCTCTGATTCCTCGCCTCTGATTCCCCACCACTGATTGCCCCGCCTCTGATTCGCTGATTATGATTCCCCGCCTCTGATTCCCCACCTCTGATTCCCCACTTCTGATTCCCCGCCTCTGATTCCCCGCCACTGATTGCACGCCTCTGATTCCCCGCCTCTGATTCCCCGCCTCTGATTCCCCGCCTCTGATTCCCCTCCTCTGATACCCCGCCTCTGATTCCCCACCTCTGATTCCCCGCATCTGATTCCCCGCCTCTGATTCCCCGCCTCTGATTCCTTGCCTCTGATTCCCTGCCTCTGATT
Organism: Narcine bancroftii; assembly: GCF_036971445.1. Lineage (NCBI taxonomy): Eukaryota > Metazoa > Chordata > Chondrichthyes > Torpediniformes > Narcinidae > Narcine > Narcine bancroftii. The sequence continues at coordinate 4,765,888 of NW_027211883.1, forward strand.
CCCCTCCTCTGATTCCCTGCCTCTGATTCACTGCCTCTGATTCCGCGCCTCTGATTCCCCGCCTATGTTAACCCGCCTCTGTTTACCCACCTGTTTCCCCGCCTCTGATTCACCACCTCAGATTCCCTGCCTCAGATTCCCTGCCTCTGATTCCCTGCCTCTGATTCCCTGCCTCTGATTCCCTGCATCTGATTGCCCGCCTCTGATTCTCCGCCTCTGATTCCCCGCCTCTGATTCCCCACCTCTGATTCCCCGCTTCTGATTCCCCGCCTCTGATTCACCGCCTCTGGTTCCCCGCCTCTGATTCCCCGCCTCTGATTCCCCACCTCTGATTCACTGCCTCCCTTTCCGCTCAACTTTCCTGGCCTACTTTTCCCCACATATCTTTCCCCGCCTCTGATTTCCCGCCTCTGATTCCACGCCTCTGATTCCCCGCCTATGTTTACCCGCCTCTGTTTACCCGCCTGTTTTCCCGCCTCTGATTCCCCACCACAGATTCCACGCCTCTGATTACCCGCCTCTGATATCCTGCCTCTCTTTCCCTGCCTCTATTTCCGTGCCTCTTTCTCTGCATCTCGTTTCCCACATCTCATTTCCCCCTTCTGATAACCCGCATCATATTCCCTGCCACAGATTCCCTGCCTCAGATACCCTGCCTCAGATTCCCTGCATCAGATTCCCTTCATCTGATTCCCTGCCTCTGATTCCCCACGGCTGATTCCCTGCCTCTGATGCCCCGCCTCTGTTTACCCACCTGTTTCCCCGCCTCTGATTCAAGACCTCATATTCGCCACCTCAGGTTCCCTGCCTCTGATTCCCTGCCTCTGATTCCCTGCCTCAGATTCCCTGCATCTGATTCCCCACCTCTGATTCCCCGCCTCTGATCCCCCACCTCTGATTCCCCACTTCTGATTCCCCGCCTCTGATTCCCCGTCTCTGATTCCACGCCTCTGATTCCCCGCATCTGATTCCGCGCCTCTGATTCCCCGCCTCTGATACCCCGCCTCTGATTCCCCGCCTCTGTTTCCCTGCATCTGAATTCCCTGCCTCAGATTCCCCGCCTCTGATTCCCCGACTCTGATTCCCCGCCTCTGATTCCCCGCCTCTGATTCCCCGCCTCTGATTCCCCGCCTATGTTTACCCGCCTCTGTTTACCCGCCTGTATTCCCACCTCTGATTGCCCACCTCAGATTCCCTGCCTCAGATTCCCAGCCTCAGATTCCCTGCCTCTGATTCCCTGCCTCTGATTCCCTGCATCTGATTGCCCGCCTCTGATTACCTGCCTCTGATTCCCCGCTTCAGATTCCCCACCTCTGATTCCCCACTTCTGATTCCCCGCCTCTGATTCCCGCGTCTGATTCCCCGCCTCGAAATCACCGCCTCTGATTCCCCACCTCTGATTCCCCTCCTCTGATTCCCCACCTCTGATTGCCCGCCTCTGATTCCCTTATTCTGATTCCCCGCCTCTGATTCCCCACCTCTGATTCCCCACTTCTGATTCCCCGCCTCTGATTCCCCACCTCTGATTGCACGCCTCTGATTCCACGCCTCTGATTCCCCGCCTCTGATTCCCCGCCTCTGATTCCCCTCCTCTGTTACCCCGCCTCTGATTCCGCACCTCTGATTCCCCGCATCTGATTCCCCGCCTCTGATTCCCCGCCTCTGATTCCCCGCCTCTGATTCCCCGCCTCTGATTCCGCGCCTCTGATTCCCCGCCTATGTTTACCCGCCTCTGTTTACCCACCTGTTTCCCCGCCTCTGATTCCCCACCTCAGATTCCCTGCCGCTGATTCCCTGCCTCTGATTCCCTGCCTCTGATTCCCTGCATCTGATTGCCCGCCTCTGATTCTCCACCTCTGATTCCCCGCCTCTGATTCCCCACCTCTGATTCCCCACCTCTGATTCCCCGCTTCTGATTCCCCGCCTCTGATTCACCGCCTCTGGTTCCCCGCCTCTGATTCCCCGCCTCTGATTCCCCACCTCTGATTCACTGCCTCCCTTTCCGCTCAACTTTCCAGGCCTACTTTTCCCCACATATCTTTCCCCGCCTCTGATTTCCCGCCTCTGATTCCACGCCTCTGATTCCCCGCCTATGTTTACCCGCCTCTGTTTACCCGCCTGTTTTCCCGCCTCTGATTCCCCACCACAGATTCCACGCCTCTGATTACCCGCCTCTGATATCCTGCCTCTCTTTCCCTGCCTCTATTTCCGTGCCTCTTTCTCTGCATCTCGTTTCCCACATCTCATTTCCCCCTTCTTATAACCCGCATCAGATTCCCTGCCACAGATTCCCTGCCTCAGATACCCTGCCTCAGATTCCCTGCATCAGATTCCCTTCATCTGATTCCCTGCCTCTGATTCCGCACGGCTGATTCCCTGCCTCTGATTCCCCGCCTCTGTTTACCCGCCTGTTTCCCCGCCTCTGATTCAAGACCTCATATTCGCCACCTCAGGTTCCCTGCCTCTGATTCCCTGCCTCTGATTCCCTGCCTCAGATTCCCTGCATCTGATTCCCCGCCTCTGATTCCCCGCCTCTGATCCCCCACCTCTGATTCCCCACTTCTGATTCACCGCCTCTGATTCCCCGTCTCTGATTCCACGCCTCTGATTCCCCGCATCTGATTCCGCGCCTCTGATTCCCCGCCTCTGATACCCCGCCTCTGATTCCACGCCTCTGTTTCCCTGCATCTGATTCCCTGCCTCAGATTCCCCGCCTCTGATTCCCCGACTCTGATTCCCCGCCTCTGATTCCCCGCCTCTGATTCCCCGCCTCTGATTCCCCGCCTATGTTTACCCGCCTTTGTTTACCCGCCTGTTTTCCCACCTCTGATTGCCCACCTTAGATTCCCTGCCTCAGATTCCCAGCCTCAGATTCCCTGCCTCTGATTCCCTGCCTCTGATTCCCTGCATCTGATTGCCCGCCTCTGATTACCTGCCTCTGATTCCCCGCCTCAGATTCCCCACCTCTGATTCCCCACTTCTGATTCCCCGCCTCTGATTCCCGCGTCTGATTCCCCGCCTCGAAATCACCGCCTCTGATTCCCCGCCTCTGATTCCCCTCCTCTGATTCCCCACCTCTGATTGCCCGCCTCTGATTCCCTGATTCTGATTCCCCGCCTCTGATTCCCCACCTCTGATTCCCCACTTCTGATTCCCCGCCTCTGATTCCCCGCCTCTGATTGCACGCCTCTGATTCCCCGCCTCTTATTCCCCGCCTCTGATTCCCCGCCTCTGATTCCCCTCCTCTGTTACCCCGCCTCTGATTCCGCACCTCTGATTCCCCGCATCTGATTCCCCGCCTCTGATTCCCCGCCTCTGATTCCCCGCCTCTGATTCCCTGCCTCTGATTCCGCGCCTCTGATTCCCCGCCTATGTTTACCCGCCTCTGTTTACCCACCTGTTTCCCCGCCTCTGATTCCCCACCTCAGATTCCCTGCCTCAGATGCCCTGCCTCTGATTCCCTGCCTCTGATTCCCTGCCTCTGATTCCCTGCATCTGATTGCCCGCCTCTGATTCTCCGCCTCTGATTCCCCGCCTCTGATTCCCCACCTCTGATTCCCCGCTTCTGATTCCCCACCTCTGATTCCCCGCCTCTGATTCCCCGCCTCTGATTCCACGCCTCTGATTCCCCACCTCTGATTCTCTGCCTCCCTTTCCGCTCAACTTTCCTGGCCTACTTTTCCCCACATATCTTTCCCCGCCTCTGATTTCCCGCCTCTGATTCCACGCCTCTGATTCCCCGCCTCTGATTCCCCGCCTCTGGTTCCCCGCCTCTGATTCCCCACCTCTGATTCCCCTCCTCTGATACCCCGCCTCTGATTCCCCGCCTCTGATTCCCCGCATCTGATTCCCCGCATCTGATTCCCCGCCTCTGATTCCCCGCCTCTGATTCCCCGCCTCTGATTCCCCGCCTCTGATTCCCCGCCTCTTATTCCCCGCCTATGTTTACCCGCCTCTGTTTACCCACCTGTTTCCCTGCCTCAGATTCCCTGCCTCAGATTCCCTGCATCAGATTCCCTTCATCTAATTCCCTGCCTCTGATTCCCTGCCTCTGATTCCCCGCCTCTGATTCACCGCCTCTGATTCCCCACCTCTGATTCCCCCCTCTGATTCCCCGCCTCTGATTCCCCGCATCTGATTCCCCGCCTCTGAATCCCCGCGTCTGATTCCATGCCTCTCTTTCCCTTCCTCTATTTCCGTGCCTCTTTCTCTGCATCTCGTTTCCCACATCTCATTTTCCCCTTCTGATAACCCGCATCAGATACCCTGCAACAGATTCCCTGCCTCAGATTCCCTGCCTCAGATTCCCTGCATCAGATTCCCTTCATCTGATTCCCTGCCTCTGATTCCCCGCCTCTGATTCCCCACCTCTGAGTCCCTGCCTCAGATTCCCTGCCTCTGATTCTCTGCCTCTGATTCCCTGCCCCTGATTCCCTGCATCTGATTGCCCGCCTCTGATTCTCTGCCTCTGATTCCCCGCCTCTGATTCCCATCCTCTGATTCCCCGCCTCTGATTCCTCGCCTCTGATTCCCCGCCTCTGATTCCCTGCCTCTGAGTCCCCACTTCTGATTCCCCGCATCCGATTCCGCACCCATGTTTCACCGCCTCTGATTTCCCGGCTCAGATTCACCAGCTCTGATTCCGCACCTCTGATTCCACGCCTCTCTTTCTGTGTCTCTGATTCCCCGCATCTGATTCAACGCCTCTGATTACCCGCCTAGATACCCTGCCTCTCTTTCCCTGCCTCTATTTCCGTGCCTCTTTCTCTGCATCTCGTTTCCCACATCTCATTTCCCCCTTCTGATAACCCGCATCGGAATCCCTGCCACAGATTCTCTGCCTCAGATTCCCTGCCTCTGATTCCCTGCCTCTGATTTCCTGCATCTGATTGCCCGCCTCTGATTCTCCGCCTCTGATTCCCCGCCTCTGATTCCCCGCCTCTGATTCCCCGCCTCTGATTCCCCGCCTCTGATTCCCCACCTCTGATTCCCCACCTCTGATAACCTGCCTCTGATTCCCTTCCTCTGATTCCCGGCCTCTGAGTCACCACCTCTGATTCCCCGTGTCCGATTCAGCTCCCATGTTTTACCACCTCTGTTGCTCTGCTTCTGATTTCCCGGCTCAGATTCACCGGCTCTGATTCCACACCTCTGATTCCACGCCTCTCTTTCTGTGTCTCTGATTCCCCGCCTCTGATTCCACGCCTCTGATTACCCGCCTCTGATACCCTGCCTCTCTTTCCCTGCCTCTATTTCCGTGCCTCTTTCTCTGCATCTCGTTTCCCACATCTCATTTCCCCCTTCTGATAATCCGCATCAGATTCCCTGCCACAGATTCCCTGCCTCAGATACCCTGCCTCAGATTCCCTGCATCAGATTCCCTTCATCTGATTCCCTGCCTCTGATTCCCCGCGGCTGATTCCCTGCCTATGATTCCCCGCCTCTGTTTACCCGCCTGTTTCCCCGCCTCTGATTCACCACCTCATATTCGCCACCTCAGGTTCCCTGCCTCTGATTCCCTGCCTCTGATTCCCTGCCTCTGATTCCCTGCATCTGATTGCCTGCCTGTGATACCCTGCCTTTTATTCCCCACCTCTGATTCCCCGCCTATGATACCCCGCCTCTGATTTCCCACCTCTGATTCCCCACTTCTGATTCCCCGCCTCTGATTCCCCGTCTCTGATTCCACGCCTCTGATTCACCGCCTCTGATTCCGCGCCTCTGATTTCCCGCCTCTGATACCCCGCCTCTGATTCCCCGCCTCTGATTCCCTGCACCTTACTCCCCGCCTCAGATTCCCCGCCTCTGATTCCCCGACTCTGATTCCCCGCCTCTGATTCCCCGCCTCTGATTCCCCGCCTCTGATTCCCCGCCTTTGTTTACCCACCTCTGTTTACCCGCCTGTTTTCCCGCCTCTGATTCCCCGCCTCTGATACCCCACCTCTGATTCCCCGCCTCTGTTTCCCTGCATCTGATTCCCTGCCTCAGATTCCCCGCCTCTGATTCCCCGACTCTGATTCCCCGCCTCTGATTCCCCGCCTCTGATTCCCCGCCTCTGATTCCCCGCCTATGTTCACCCGCCTCTGTTTACCCGCCTGTTTTCCCGCCTCTGATTGCCCACCTCAGATTCCCTGCCTCAGATTCCCAGCCTCAGATTCCCTGCCTCTGATTCCCCTCCTCTGATTCCCCACCTCTGATTGCCCGCCTCTGATTCCCTGATTCTGATTCCCCGCCTCTGATTCCCCACCTCTGATTCCCCACTTCTGATTCCCCGCCTCTGATTCCCCACCTCTGATTGCACGCCTCTGATTCCCTGCCTCTGATTTTCCGCCTCTGATTCCCCGCCTCTGATTCCCCTCCTCTGTTACCCCGCCTCTGATTCCGCACCTCTGATTCCCCGCATCTGATTCCCCGCCTCTGATTCCCCGCCTCTGATTCCCCGCCTCTGATTCCCCGCCTCTGATTCCGCGCCTCTGATTCCCCGCCTATGTTTACCCGCCTCTGTTTACCCACCTGTTTCCCCGCCTCTGATTCCCCACCTCAGATTCCCTGCCTCAGATTCCCTGCCTCTGATTCCCTGCCTCTGATTCCCTGCCTCTGATTCCCTGCATCTGATTGCCCGCCTCTGATTCTCCGCATCTGATTCCCCGCCTCTGATTCCCCACCTCTGATTCCCCGCTTCTGATTCCCCACCTCTGATTCCCCGCCTCTGATTCCCCGCCTCTGATTCCCCGCCTCTGATTCCCCACCTCTGATTCTCTGCCTCCCTTTCCGCTCAACTTTCCTGGCCTACTTTTCCCCACATATCTTTCCCCGCCTCTGATTTGCCGCCTCTAATTCCACGCCTCTGATTCCCCGCCTCTGATTCCCCGCCTCTGATTCCCCGCCTCTGATTCCCCGCCTCTGATTCCCCTCCTCTGATACCCCGCCTCTGATTCCCCGCCTCTGATTCCCCGCATCTGATTGCCCGCCTCTGATTCTCTGCCTCTGATTCCCCGCCTCTGATTCCCCGCCTCTGATTCCCCGCCTCTGATTCCTCGCCTCTGATTCCCCGCCTCTGATTCCCTGCCTCTGATAACCTGCCTCTGATTCCCTGCCTCTGATTCCCTGCCTCTGAGTCCCCACTTCTGATTCCCCGCATTCGATTCCGCACCCATGTTTCACCGCCTCTGATTTCCCGGCTCAGATTCACCAGCTCTGATTCCGCACATCTGATTCCACGCCTCTCTTTCTGTGTCTCCGATTCCCCGCATCTGATTCAACGCCTCTGATTACCCGCCTAGATACCCTGCCTCTCTTTCCCTGCCTCTATTTCCGTGCCTCTTTCTCTGCATCTCGTTTCCCACATCTCATTTCCCCCTTCTGATAACCCGCATCGGAATCCCTGCCACAGATTCTCTGCCTCAGATTCCCTGCCTCTGATTCCCTGCCTCTGATTTCCTGCATCTGATTGCCCGCCTCTGATTCTCCGCCTCTGATTCCCCGCCTCTGATTCCCCGCCTCTGATTCCCCGCCTCTGATTCCCCGCCTCTGATTCCCCACCTCTGATTCCCCACCTCTGATAACCTGCCTCTGATTCCCTTCCTCTGATTCCCGGCCTCTGAGTCACCACCTCTGATTCCCCGTGTCCGATTCAGCTCCCATGTTTTACCACCTCTGTTGCTCTGCTTCTGATTTCCCGGCTCAGATTCACCGGCTCTGATTCCACACCTCTGATTCCACGCCTCTCTTTCTGTGTCTCTGATTCCCCGCCTCTGATTCCACGCCTCTGATTACCCGCCTAGATACCCTGCCTCTCTTTCCCTGCCTCTATTTCCGTGCCTCTTTCTCTGCATCTCGTTTCCCACATCTCATTTCCCCCTTCTGATAACCCGCATCGGAATCCCTGCCACAGATTCCCTGCCTCAGATTCCCTGACTCAGATTCTCTGCCTCTGATTCCCTGCCCATGATTCCCTGCATCTGATTGCCCGCCTCTGATTCTCCGCCTCTGATTCCCCGCCTCTGATTCCCCGCCTCTGATTCCCCTCCTCTGATTCCTCGCCTCTGATTCCCCGCCTCTGATTCACCATCTCTGATTCCCCACCTCTGAGTCCCTGCCTCAGATTCCCTGCCTCTGATTCTCTGCCTCTGATTCCCTGCCCCTGATTCCCTGCATCTGATTGCCCGCCTCTGATTCTCCGCCTCTGATTCCCCGCCTCTGATTCCCCGCCTCTGATTCCCCGCCTCTGATTCCTCGCCTCTGATTCCCCGCCTCTGATTCCCTGCCTCTGATAACCTGCCTCTGATTCCCTGCCTCTGATTCCCTGCCTCTGAGTCCCCACGTCTGATTCCCCGCATCCGATTCCGCATCCATGTTTCACCGCCTCTGATTTCCCGGCTCAGATTCACCCGCTCTGATTCCGCACCTCTGATTCCACGCCTCTCTTTCTGTGTCTCTGATTCCCCGCCTCTGATTCCACGCCTCTGATTACCCGCCTAGATACCCTGCCTCTCTTTCCCTGCCTCTATTTCCGTGCCTCTTTCTCTGCATCTCGTTTCCAACATCTCATTTCCCCCTTCTGATAACTCGCATCGGAATCCCTGCCACAGACTCCCTGCCTCAGATTCCCTGCCTCAGATTCCCTGCATCAGATTCCCTTCATCTGATTCCCTGCCTCTGTTTCCCCGCCTCTGAATCCCTGCCTCTGATTCCCCACCTCTGAATCCCCGCCTCTGATTCCCCGCCTCTGATTCCCTACCTCTGATTCCCCACTTCTGATTCCCCGCCTCTGATTCCCCGCCTCTGATTCCACGCCTCTGATTCCCCGCCTCTGATTCCCCGCCTCTGATTCCCCGCCTCTGATACGGCGCCTCTGATTCCCCGCATCTGATTCCCTGCATCTGATTCCCCGCCTCAGATTCCCCGCCTCTGATTTAACGGCTCTGATTCCCCGCCTCTGATTCCCCACCTATGTTTACCTGCCTCTGTTTACCCGCCTGTTTTCCCGGCTCTAGTTCCCCAACACAGATTCCCTGCCTCAGATTCCCTGCCTCTGATTCCCTGCCTCTGATTAACTGCCTCTGATTCCCTGCATCTGAGTGCCTGCCTCTGATTCCCCGCCTCTGATTCCCCGCCTCTGATTCCCCACCTCTGATTCCCCACTTCTGATACCCAGCCTCTGATTCCCCGCCTCTGATTCCCCGCCTCTGATTCACCGCCTCTGAATCCCCGCCTCTGATTCCCCGCCTCTGATTCCCCACTTCTGATTGCCCGCCTCTGATTCCCTGCCTCTGATTCCCCGCCTCTGATTCACCGCCTCTGATTCCCCGCCTCTGATTCCCCGCCTCTGATTCCCCACTTCTGATTGCCCGCCTCTGATTCCATGCCTCTGATTCCCCGCCTCTGATTCCCCACCTCTGATTCCCCACTTCTGATTCCCCACCTCTGATTCCCCGCCTCTGATTCCACGCCTCTGATTCTCCGCCTCTGATAAACTGCCTCTGATAACTTTTTACTGATTCCCTGCCTCAGATTCCCTGCCTCCGATTCCCTGCCTCAGATTCCCTGCCTCAGATTCCCTGCATTAGATTCCCTTCATCTGATTCCCTGCCTCTGATTCCCCGCCTCTGATTCCCCGCATCTGATTCCCCACCTCTATCTCTATGCCTCTATTTTGCCTGCACTCTTTCCCCTCCACTCTTTCCGTACCTCTCTTTCCCTCCCTCAATTTCAACAACTCTGTTTGATCTGTTCTGTGTACCTAATTTTCAACACACAAGTTCCAACCATTATGTTTCGCCCATCTCTTTCGCTGCATCTATTTATGCAGCTATGTTTACCCGCTTCTGTTTACCCGCCTGTTTCCCCACATCTCTTTCCCCACCTCTGATTCCACGCCTCTGATTCCCCGCCTCTGATTCCCCGCCTCTGATTCCCCGCCTCTGATTCACCGCCTCCCTTTCCGCGCAACTTTCCTGGCCTATGTTTTCCCACATCTCTTTCCCCACCTCTTATTCCACGCCTCAGATTCGCCGCCTCTGATTTCCCACCTCTGATTCCCTGCCTCTGATTCCCCGCCTCTGATTCCCCACCTCTGATTCCCCTCTCTGATTCCCCGCCTCTGATTCCCCGCCTCTGATTCCCCACCTCTGATTCCCCGCCTCTGATTCCACGCCTCTGATTACCCGCCTAGATACCCTGCCACTCTTTCCCTGCCTCTATTTCCGTGCCTCTTTCTCTGCATCTCGTTTCCCACATCTCATTTCCACCTTCTGATAACCCGCATCGGAATCCCTGCCACAGATTCCCTGCCTCAGATTCCCTGACTCAGATTCTCTGCCTCTGATTCCCTGCCCCTGATTCCCTGCATCTGATTGCCCGCCTCTGATTCTCCGCATCTGATTCCCCGCCTCTGATTCCCCGCCTCTGATTCCCCTCCTCTGATTCCTCGCCTCTGATTCCCCGCCTCTGATTCACCGCCTCTGATTCCCCACCTCTGAGTCCCTGCCTCAGATTCCCTGCCTCTGATTCTCTGTCTCTGATTCCCTGCCCCTGATTCCCTGCATCTGATTGCCCGCCTCTGATTCTCCGCCTCTGATTCCCCGCCTCTGATTCCCCGCCTTTGATTCCCCGCCTCTGATTCCTCGCCTCTGATTCCCCGCCTCTGATTCCCTGCCTCTGATAACCTGCCTCTGATTCCCTGCCTCTGATTCCCTGCCTCTGAGTCCCCACGTCTGATTCCCCGCATCCGATTCCGCACCCATGTTTCACCGCCTCTGATTTCCCGGCTCAGATTCACCCGCTCTGATTCCGCACCTCTGATTCCACGCCTCTCTTTCTGTGTCTCTGATTCCCCGCCTCTGATTCCACGCCTCTGATTACCCGCCTAGATACCCTGCCTCTCTTTCCCTGCCTCTATTTCCGTGCCTCTTTTTCTGCATCTCGTTTCCAACATCTCATTTCCCCCTTCTGATAACTCGCATCGGAATCCCTGCCACAGACTCCCTGCCTCAGATTCCCTGCCTCAGATTCCCTGCATCAGATTCCCTTCATCTGATTCCCTGCCTCTGTTTCCCCGCCTCTGAATCCCTGCCTCTGATTCCCCGCCTCTGAATCCCCGCCTCTGATTCCCCGCCTCTGATTCCCTACCTCTGATTCCCCACTTCTGATTCCCCGCCTCTGATTCCCCGCCTCTGATTCCACGCCTCTGATTCCCCGCCTCTGATTCCCCGCCTCTGATTCCCCGCCTCTGATACGGCGCCTCAGATTCCCCGCATCTGATTCCCTGCATCTGATTCCCCGCCTCAGATTCCCCGCCTCTGATTTAACGGCTCTGATTCCCCGCCTCTGATTCCCCGACTCTGATTCCCTGCCTCTGATTCCCCACCTATGTTTACCTGCCTCTGTTTACCCGCCTGTTTGCCCGGCTCTAGTTCCCCAACACAGATTCCCTGCCTCAGATTCCCTGCCTCTGATTCCCTGCCTCTGATTAACTGCCTCTGATTCCCTGCATCTGAGTGCCTGCCTCTGATTCCCCGCCTCTGATTTCCCGCCTCTGATTCCCCACCTCTGATTCCCCACTTCTGATACCCAGCCTCTGATTCCCCGCCTCTGATTCCCTGCCTCTGATTAACTGCCTCTGATTCCCTGCATCTGAGTGCCTGCCTCTGATTCCCCGCCTCTGATTCCCCGCCTCTGATTCCCCACCTCTGATTCCCCACTTCTGATACCCAGCCTCTGATTCCCCGCCTCTGATTCCCCGCCTCTGATTCACCGCCTCTGAATCCCCGCCTCTGATTCCCCGCCTCTGATTCCCCACTTCTGATTGCCCGCCTCTGATTCCCCGCCTCTGATTCCCCGCCTCTGATTCCCTCCTCTGATTCCCCGCCTATGTTTACCGGCCTCTGTTTACCCGCCTGTTTTACCGCCTCTGATTCCCCACCACAGATTCCCTGCCTCAGATTCCCTGCCTCAGATTCCCTGCATCAGATTCCCTTCATTTGATTCCCTGCGTCTGGTTCCCTGCCTCTGATTCCCTGCCTCTGATTCCCTGCATCTGATTGCCCGCCTCTGATTCCCCGCCTCTGATTCCCCGCCTCTGATTCCCCACCTCTGATTCCCAACTTCTGATTCCCCGCCTCTGATTCCCAGCCTCTGATTCCCCACCTCTGATTCCCCGCCTCTGATTCCCTGCCTCTCTTTCCCTGCCTCCATTTCCGTGCCTCTTTCTCTGCATCTCGTTTCCCACATCTCATTTCCCCCTTCTGATAACCCGCATCAGATTCCCTGCCACAGATTCCCTGCCTCAGATTCCCTGCCTCAGATTCCCTGCATCAGATTCCCTTCATCTGATTCCCTGCCTCTGATTCCCCGCCTCTAATTCCCCACCTCTGATTCCCTGCCTCAGATTCCCTGCCTCTGATTCCCTGCCTCTGATTCCCTGCCTCTGATTCCCTGCATCTGATTGCCCGCCTCTGATTCTCCGCCTCTGATTCCCCGCCTCTGATTCCCCACCTCTGATTCCCCGCTTCTGATTCCCCGCCTCTGATTCCCCGCCTCTGATTTTCCGCCTCTGATTCCCCGCCTCTGATTCCCCACCTCTGATTCACTGCCTCCCTTTCCGCTCAACTTTCCTGGCCTACTTTTCCCCACATATCTTTCCCCGCCTCTGATTTCCCGCCTCTGATTCCATGCCTCTGATTCCCCGCCTATGTTTACCCGCCTCTGTTTACCCGCCTGTTTTCCCGCCTCTGATTCCCCACCACAGATTCCCTACCTCAGATTCCCTGCCTCAGATTCCCTGCATCAGATTCCCTTCATTTGATTCCCTGCGTCTGATTCCCTGCCTCTGATTCCCTGCATCTGATTGCCCGCCTCTGATTCCCCGCCTCTGATTCCCCGCCTCTGATTCCCCACCTCTGATTCCCCACTTCGGATTCCCCGCCTCTGATTCCCCGCCTCTGATTCACCGCCTCTGATTCACCACCTCTGATTCCCCGCCTCTGATTCCCCGCCTCTGATTCCCCACTTCTGATTGCCCGCCTCTGATTCCACGCCTCTGATTCCCCGCCTCTGATTCCCCACCTCTGATTCCCCACTTCTGATTCCCCACCTCTGATTCCCCGCCTCTGATTCCACGCCTCTAATTCCCCACCTCTGATACCCTGCCTCTGATAACTTTTTACTGATTCCCTGCCTCAGATTCCTTGCCTCCGATTCCCTGCCTCAGATTCCCTGCCTCAGATTCCCTGCATTAGATTCCCTTCATCTGATTCCCTGCCTCTGATTCCCCGCCTCTGATTCCCCGCATCTGATTCCCCACCTCTGTCTCTATGCCTCTATTTTGCCTGCACTCTTTTCCCTCCACTCTTTCCGTACCTCTCTTTCCCTCCCTCAATTTCAACAACTCTGTTTGATCTGTTCTGTGTACCTAATTTTCAACACACAAGTTCCAACCATTATGTTTCGCCCATCTCTTTCGCTGCATCTATTTATGCAGCTATGTTTACCTGCCTCTGTTTACCCGCCTGTTTTCCCGTCTCTAGTTCCCCAACACAGATTCCCTGCCTCAGATTCCCTGCCTCTGATTCCCTGCCTCTGATTAACTGCCTCTGATTCCCTGCATCTGAGTGCCTGCCTCTGATTCCCCGCCTCTGATTCCCCGCCTCTGATTCCCCACCTCTGATTCCCCACTTCTGATACCCAGCCTCTGATTCCCCGCCTCTGATTCCCCGCCTCTGATTCACCGCCTCTGAATCCCCGCCTCTGATTCCCCGCCTCTGATTCCCCACTTCTGATTGCCCGCCTCTGATTCCCTGCCTCTGATTCCCCGCCTCTGATTCACCGCCTCTGATTCCCCGCCTCTGATTCCCCGCCTCTGATTCCCCACTTCTGATTGCCCGCCTCAGATTCCATGCCTCTGATTCCCCGCCTCTGATTCCCCACCTCTGATTCCCCACTTCTGATTCCCCACCTCTGATTCCCCGCCTCTGATTCCACGCCTCTGATTCCCCACCTCTGATTCCCCACTTCTGATTCCCCACCCCTGATTCTCCGCCTCTGATAAACTGCCTCTGATAACTTTTTACTGATTCCCTGCCTCAGATTCCCTGCCTCCGATTCCCTGCCTCAGATTCCCTGCCTCAGATTCCCTGAATTAGATTCCCTTCATCTGATTCCCTGCCTCTGATTCCCCGCCTCTGATTCCCCGCATCTGATTCCCCACCTCTGTCTCTATGCCTCTATTTTGCCTGCACTCTTTCCCCTCCACTCTTTCCGTACCTCTCTTTCCCTCCCTCAATTTCAACAACCTGTTTGATCTGTTCTGTGTACCTAATTTTCAACACACAAGTTCCAACCATTATGTTTCGCCCATCTCTTTCGCTGCATCTATTTATGCAGCTATGTTTACCCGCTTCTGTTTACCCGCCTGTTTCCCCACATCTCTTTCCCCACCTCTGATTCCACGCCTCTGATTCCCCGCCTCTGATTCCCCGCCTCTGATTCCCCGCCTCTGATTCACCGCCTCCCTTTCCGCGCAACTTTCCTGGCCTACGTTTCCCCACATCTCTTTCCCCACCTCTTATTCCACGCCTCAGATTCGCCGCCTCTGATTTCCCACCTCTGATTCCCTGCCTCTGATTCCCCGCCTCTGATTCCCCACCTCTGATTCCCCTCTCTGATTCCCCGCCTCTGATTCCCCGCCTCTGATTCCCCACCTCTGATTCCCCGCCTCTGATTCCACGCCTCTGATTACCCGCCTAGATACCCTGCCTCTCTTTCCCTGCCTCTATTTCCGTGCCTCTTTCTCTGCATCTCGTTTCCCACATCTCATTTCCCCCTTCTGATAACCCGCATCGGAATCCCTGCCACAGATTCCCTGCCTCAGATTCCCTGATTCAGATTCTCTGCCTCTGATTCCCTGCCCCTGATTCCCTGCATCTGATTGCCCGCCTCTGATTCTCCGCCTCTGATTCCCCGCCTCTGATTCCCCGCCTCTGATTCCCCTCCTCTGATTCCTCGCCTCTGATTCCCCGCCTCTGATTCACCGCCTCTGATTCCCCACCTCTGAGTCCCTGCCTCAGATTCCCTGCCTCTGATTCTCTGTCTCTGATTCCCTGCCCCTGATTCCCTGCATCTGATTGCCCGCCTCTGATTCTCCGCCTCTGATTCCCCGCCTCTGATTCCCCGCTTCTGATTCCCCGCCTCTGATTCCTCGCCTCTGATTCCCCGCCTCTGATTCCCTGCCTCTGATAACCTGCCTCTGATTCCCTGCCTCTGATTCCCTGCCTCTGAGTCCCCACGTCTGATTCCCCGCATCCGATTCCGCACCCATGTTTCACCGCCTCTGATTTCCCGGCTCAGATTCACCCGCTCTGATTCCGCACCTCTGATTCCACGCCTCTCTTTCTGTGTCTCTGATTCCCCGCCTCTGATTCCACGCCTCTGATTACCCGCCTAGATACCCTGCCTCTCTTTCCCTGCCTCTATTTCCGTGCCTCTTTTTCTGCATCTCGTTTCCAACATCTCATTTCCCCCTTCTGATAACTCGCATCGGAATCCCTGCCACAGACTCCCTGCCTCAGATTCCCTGCCTCAGATTCCCTGCATCAGATTCCCTTCATCTGATTCCCTGCCTCTGTTTCCCCGCCTCTGAATCCCTGCCTCTGATTCCCCGCCTCTGAATCCCCGCCTCTGATTCCCCGCCTCTGATTCCCTACCTCTGATTCCCCACTTCTGATTCCCCGCCTCTGATTCCCCGCCTCTGATTCCACGCCTCTGATTCCCCGCCTCTGATTCCCCGCCTCTGATTCCCCGCCTCTGATACGGCGCCTCTGATTCCCCGCATCTGATTCCCTGCATCTGATTCCCCGCCTCAGATTCCCCACCTCTGATTTAACGGCTCTGATTCCCCGCCTCTGATTCCCCGACTCTGATTCCCTGCCTCTGATTCCCCACCTATGTTTACCTGCCTCTGTTTACCCGCCTGTTTGCCCGGCTCTAGTTCCCCAACACAGATTCCCTGCCTCAGATTCCCTGCCTCTGATTCCCTGCCTCTGATTAACTGCCTCTGATTCCCTGCATCTGAGTGCCTGCCTCTGATTCCCCGCCTCTGATTCCCCGCCTCTGATTCCCCACCTCTGATTCCCCACTTCTGATACCCAGCCTCTGATTCCCCGCCTCTGATTCCCTGCCTCTGATTAACTGCCTCTGATTCCCTGCATCTGAGTGCCTGCCTCTGATCCCCGCCTCTGATTCCCCGCCTCTGATTCCCCACCTCTGATTCCCCACTTCTGATACCCAGCCTCTGATTCCCCGCCTCTGATTCCCCGCCTCTGATTCACCGCCTCTGAATCCCCGCCTCTGATTCCCCGCCTCTGATTCCCCACTTCTGATTGCCCGCCTCTGATTCCCCGCCTCTGATTCCCCGCCTCTGATTCCCTCCTCTGATTCCCCGCCTATGTTTACCGGCCTCTGTTTACCCGCCTGTTTTACCGCCTCTGATTCCCCACCACAGATTCCCTGCCTCAGATTCCCTGCCTCAGATTCCCTGCATCAGATTCCCTTCATTTGATTCCCTGCGTCTGGTTCCCTGCCTCTGATTCCCTGCCTCTGATTCCCTGCATCTGATTGCCCGCCTCTGATTCCCCGCCTCTGATTCCCCGCCTCTGATTCCCCACCTCTGATTCCCCACTTCTGATTCCCCGCCTCTGATTCCCAGCCTCTGATTCCCCACCTCTGATTCCCCGCCTCTGATTCCCTGCCTCTCTTTCCCTGCCTCCATTTCCGTGCCTCTTTCTCTGCATCTCGTTTCCCACATCTCATTTCCCCCTTCTGATAACCCGCATCAGATTCCCTGCCACAGATTCCCTGCCTCAGATTCCCTGCCTCAGATTCCCTGCATCAGATTCCCTTCATCTGATTCCCTGCCTCTGATTCCCCGCCTCTAATTCCCCACCTCTGATTCCCTGCCTCAGATTCCCTGCCTCTGATTCCCTGCCTCTTATTCCCTGCCTCTGATTCCCTGCATCTGATTGCCCGCCTCTGATTCTCCGCCTCTGATTCCCCGCCTCTGATTCCCCACCTCTGATTCCCCGCTTCTGATTCCCCGCCTCTGATTCCCCGCCTCTGATTCCCCGCCTCTGATTCCCCGCCTCTGATTCCCCACCTCTGATTCACTGCCTCCCTTTCCGCTCAACTTTCCTGGCCTACTTTTCCCCACATATCTTTCCGCGCCTCTGATTTCCCGCCTCTGATTCCATGCCTCTGATTCCCCGCCTATGTTTACCCGCCTCTGTTTACCCGCCTGTTTTCCCGCCTCTGATTCCCCACCACAGATTCCCTACCTCAGATTCCCTGCCTCAGATTCCCTGCATCAGATTCCCTTCATTTGATTCCCTGCGTCTGATTCCCTGCCTCTGATTCCCTGCATCTGATTGCCCGCCTCTGATTCCCCACCTCTGATTCCCCGCCTCTGATTCCCCACCTCTGATTCCCCACTTCGGATTCCCCGCCTCTGATTCCCCGCCTCTGATTCACCGCCTCTGATTCACCACCTCTGATTCCCCGCCTCTGATTCCCCGCCTCTGATTCCCCACTTCTGATTGCCCGCCTCTGATTCCACGCCTCTGATTCCCCGCCTCTGATTCCCCACCTCTGATTCCCCACTTCTGATTCCCCACCTCTGATTCCCCGCCTCTGATTCCACGCCTCTAATTCCCCACCTCTGATACCCTGCCTCTGATAACTTTTTACTGATTCCCTGCCTCAGATTCCTTGCCTCCGATTCCCTGCCTCAGATTCCCTGCCTCAGATTCCCTGCATTAGATTCCCTTCATCTGATTCCCTGCCTCTGATTCCCCGCCTCTGATTCCCCGCATCTGATTCCCCACCTCTGTCTCTATGCCTCTATTTTGCCTGCACTCTTTTCCCTCCACTCTTTCCGTACCTCTCTTTCCCTCCCTCAATTTCAACAACTCTGTTTGATCTGTTCTGTGTACCTAATTTTCAACACACAAGTTCCAACCATTATGTTTCGCCCATCTCTTTCGCTGCATCTATTTATGCAGCTATGTTTACCCGCTTCTGTTTACCCGCCTGTTTCCCCACATCTCTTTCCCCACCTCTGATTCCACGCCTCTGATTCCCCGCCTCTGATTCCCCGCCTCTTATTCCCCACCTCTGATTCACCGCCTCCCTTTCCGCGCAACTTTCCTGGCCTACGTTTCCCCACATCTCTTTCCCCACCTCTGATTCCACGCCTCAGATTCGCCGCCTCTGATTTCCCACCTCTGATTCCCTGCCTCTGATTCCCCGCCTCTGATTCCCCACCTCTGATTCCCCTCTCTGATTCCCCGCCTCTGATTCCCCGCCTCTGATTCCCCACCTCTGATTCCCCGCCTCTGATTCCCTGCCTCTCTTTCCCTGCCTCTATTTCCGTGCCTCTTTCTCTGCATCTCGTTTCCCACATCTCATTTCCCCCTTCTGATAACCCGCATCAGATTCCCTGCCACAGATTCCCTGCCTCAGATTCCCTGCCTCAGATTCCCTGCATCAGATTCCCTTCATCTGATTCCCTGCCTCTGATTCCCCGCCTCTGATTCCCCACCTCTGATTCCCTGCCTCAGATTCCCTGCCTCTGATTCCCTGCCTCTGATTCCCTGCCTCTGATTTCCTGCATCTGATTGCCCGCCTCTGATTCTCCGCCTCTGAGTCCCCGCCTCTGATTCCCCGCCTCTGATTCCCCGCCTCTGATTCCCCGCCTCTGATTCCCCGCCTCTGATTCCCCACCTCTGATTCCCCCCTCTGATACCCCGCCTCTGATTCCCCGCCTCTGATTCCCCGCCTCTGATTCCCCGCGTCTGATTCCATGCCTCTCTTTCCCTTCCTCTATTTCCGTGCCTCTTTCTCTGCATCTCGTTTCCCACATCTCATTTCCCCCTTCTGATAACCCGCATCAGATTCCCTGCAACAGATTCCCTGCCTCAGATTCCCTGCCTCAGATTCCCTGCATCAGATTCCCTTCATCTGATTCCCTGCCTCTGATTCCCCGCCTCTGATTCCACGCCTCTGATTACCCGCCTAGATACCCTGCCTCTCTTTCCCTGCCTCTATTTCCGTGCCTCTTTCTCTGCATCTCGTTTCCCACATCTCATTTCCCCCTTCTGATAACCCGCATCGGAATCCCTGCCACAGATTCCCTGCTTCAGATTCCCTGATTCAGATTCTCTGCCTCTGATTCCCTGCCCCTGATTCCCTGCATCTGATTGCCCGCCTCTGATTCTCCGCCTCTGATTCCCCGCCTCTGATTCCCCGCCTCTGATTCCCCTCCTCTGATTCCTCGCCTCTGATTCCCCGCCTCTGATTCACCGCCTCTGATTCCCCACCTCTGAGTCCCTGCCTCAGATTCCCTGCCTCTGATTCTCTGTCTCTGATTCCCTGCCCCTGATTCCCTGCATCTGATTGCCCGCCTCTGATTCTCCGCCTCTGATTCCCCGCCTCTGATTCCCCGCTTCTGATTCCCCGCCTCTGATTCCTCGCCTCTGATTCCCCGCCTCTGATTCCCTGCCTCTGATAACCTGCCTCTGATTCCCTGCCTCTGATTCCCTGCCTCTGAGTCCCCACGTCTGATTCCCCGCATCCGATTCCGCACCCATGTTTCACCGCCTCTGATTTCCCGGCTCAGATTCACCCGCTCTGATTCCGCACCTCTGATTCCACGCCTCTCTTTCTGTGTCTCTGATTCCCCGCCTCTGATTCCACGCCTCTGATTACCCGCCTAGATACCCTGCCTCTCTTTCCCTGCCTCTATTTCCGTGCCTCTTTTTCTGCATCTCGTTTCCAACATCTCATTTCCCCCTTCTGATAACTCGCATCGGAATCCCTGCCACAGACTCCCTGCCTCAGATTCCCTGCCTCAGATTCCCTGCATCAGATTCCCTTCATCTGATTCCCTGCCTCTGTTTCCCCGCCTCTGAATCCCTGCCTCTGATTCCCCGCCTCTGAATCCCCGCCTCTGATTCCCCGCCTCTGATTCCCTACCTCTGATTCCCCACTTCTGATTCCCCGCCTCTGATTCCCCGCCTCTGATTCCACGCCTCTGATTCCCCGCCTCTGATTCCCCGCCTCTGATTCCCCGCCTCTGATACGGCGCCTCTGATTCCCCGCATCTGATTCCCTGCATCTGATTCCCCGCCTCAGATTCCCCACCTCTGATTTAACGGCTCTGATTCCCCGCCTCTGATTCCCCGACTCTGATTCCCTGCCTCTGATTCCCCACCTATGTTTACCTGCCTCTGTTTACCCGCCTGTTTGCCCGGCTCTAGTTCCCCAACACAGATTCCCTGCCTCAGATTCCCTGCCTCTGATTCCCTGCCTCTGATTAACTGCCTCTGATTCCCTGCATCTGAGTGCCTGCCTCTGATTCCCCGCCTCTGATTCCCCGCCTCTGATTCCCCACCTCTGATTCCCCACTTCTGATACCCAGCCTCTGATTCCCCGCCTCTGATTCCCTGCCTCTGATTAACTGCCTCTGATTCCCTGCATCTGAGTGCCTGCCTCTGATCCCCGCCTCTGATTCCCCGCCTCTGATTCCCCACCTCTGATTCCCCACTTCTGATACCCAGCCTCTGATTCCCCGCCTCTGATTCCCCGCCTCTGATTCACCGCCTCTGAATCCCCGCCTCTGATTCCCCGCCTCTGATTCCCCACTTCTGATTGCCCGCCTCTGATTCCCCGCCTCTGATTCCCCGCCTCTGATTCCCTCCTCTGATTCCCCGCCTATGTTTACCGGCCTCTGTTTACCCGCCTGTTTTACCGCCTCTGATTCCCCACCACAGATTCCCTGCCTCAGATTCCCTGCCTCAGATTCCCTGCATCAGATTCCCTTCATTTGATTCCCTGCGTCTGGTTCCCTGCCTCTGATTCCCTGCCTCTGATTCCCTGCATCTGATTGCCCGCCTCTGATTCCCCGCCTCTGATTCCCCGCCTCTGATTCCCCACCTCTGATTCCCCACTTCTGATTCCCCGCCTCTGATTCCCAGCCTCTGATTCCCCACCTCTGATTCCCCGCCTCTGATTCCCTGCCTCTCTTTCCCTGCCTCCATTTCCGTGCCTCTTTCTCTGCATCTCGTTTCCCACATCTCATTTCCCCCTTCTGATAACCCGCATCAGATTCCCTGCCACAGATTCCCTGCCTCAGATTCCCTGCCTCAGATTCCCTGCATCAGATTCCCTTCATCTGATTCCCTGCCTCTGATTCCCCGCCTCTAATTCCCCACCTCTGATTCCCTGCCTCAGATTCCCTGCCTCTGATTCCCTGCCTCTGATTCCCTGCCTCTGATTCCCTGCATCTGATTGCCCGCCTCTGATTCTCCGCCTCTGATTCCCCGCCTCTGATTCCCCACCTCTGATTCCCCGCTTCTGATTCCCCGCCTCTGATTCCCCGCCTCTGATTCCCCGCCTCTGATTCCCCGCCTCTGATTCCCCACCTCTGATTCACTGCCTCCCTTTCCGCTCAACTTTCCTGGCCTACTTTTCCCCACATATCTTTCCGCGCCTCTGATTTCCCGCCTCTGATTCCATGCCTCTGATTCCCCGCCTATGTTTACCCGCCTCTGTTTACCCGCCTGTTTTCCCGCCTCTGATTCCCCACCACAGATTCCCTACCTCAGATTCCCTGCCTCAGATTCCCTGCATCAGATTCCCTTCATTTGATTCCCTGCGTCTGATTCCCTGCCTCTGATTCCCTGCATCTGATTGCCCGCCTCTGATTCCCCACCTCTGATTCCCCGCCTCTGATTCCCCACCTCTGATTCCCCACTTCGGATTCCCCGCCTCTGATTCCCCGCCTCTGATTCACCGCCTCTGATTCACCACCTCTGATTCCCCGCCTCTGATTCCCCGCCTCTGATTCCCCACTTCTGATTGCCCGCCTCTGATTCCACGCCTCTGATTCCCCGCCTCTGATTCCCCACCTCTGATTCCCCACTTCTGATTCCCCACCTCTGATTCCCCGCCTCTGATTCCACGCCTCTAATTCCCCACCTCTGATACCCTGCCTCTGATAACTTTTTACTGATTCCCTGCCTCAGATTCCTTGCCTCCGATTCCCTGCCTCAGATTCCCTGCCTCAGATTCCCTGCATTAGATTCCCTTCATCTGATTCCCTGCCTCTGATTCCCCGCCTCTGATTCCCCGCATCTGATTCCCCACCTCTGTCTCTATGCCTCTATTTTGCCTGCACTCTTTTCCCTCCACTCTTTCCGTACCTCTCTTTCCCTCCCTCAATTTCAACAACTCTGTTTGATCTGTTCTGTGTACCTAATTTTCAACACACAAGTTCCAACCATTATGTTTCGCCCATCTCTTTCGCTGCATCTATTTATGCAGCTATGTTTACCCGCTTCTGTTTACCCGCCTGTTTCCCCACATCTCTTTCCCCACCTCTGATTCCACGCCTCTGATTCCCCGCCTCTGATTCCCCGCCTCTTATTCCCCACCTCTGATTCACCGCCTCCCTTTCCGCGCAACTTTCCTGGCCTACGTTTCCCCACATCTCTTTCCCCACCTCTGATTCCACGCCTCAGATTCGCCGCCTCTGATTTCCCACCTCTGATTCCCTGCCTCTGATTCCCCGCCTCTGATTCCCCACCTCTGATTCCCCTCTCTGATTCCCCGCCTCTGATTCCCCGCCTCTGATTCCCCACCTCTGATTCCCCGCCTCTGATTCCCTGCCTCTCTTTCCCTGCCTCTATTTCCGTGCCTCTTTCTCTGCATCTCGTTTCCCACATCTCATTTCCCCCTTCTGATAACCCGCATCAGATTCCCTGCCACAGATTCCCTGCCTCAGATTCCCTGCCTCAGATTCCCTGCATCAGATTCCCTTCATCTGATTCCCTGCCTCTGATTCCCCGCCTCTGATTCCCCACCTCTGATTCCCTGCCTCAGATTCCCTGCCTCTGATTCCCTGCCTCTGATTCCCTGCCTCTGATTTCCTGCATCTGATTGCCCGCCTCTGATTCTCCGCCTCTGAGTCCCCGCCTCTGATTCCCCACCTCTGATTCCCCGCCTCTGATTCCCCGCCTCTGATTCCCCGCCTCTGATTCCCCACCTCTGATTCCCCCCTCTGATACCCCGCCTCTGATTCCCCGCCTCTGATTCCCCGCCTCTGATTCCCCGCGTCTGATTCCATGCCTCTCTTTCCCTTCCTCTATTTCCGTGCCTCTTTCTCTGCATCTCGTTTCCCACATCTCATTTCCCCCTTCTGATAACCCGCATCAGATTCCCTGCAACAGATTCCCTGCCTCAGATTCCCTGCCTCAGATTCCCTGCATCAGATTCCCTTCATCTGATTCCCTGCCTCTGATTCCCCGCCTCTGATTCCCCACCTCTGAGTCCCTGCCTCAGATTCCCTGCCTCTGATTCTCTGCCTCTGATTCCCTGCCCCTGATTCCCTGCATCTGATTGCCCGCCTCTGATTCTCCGCCTCTGATTCCCCGCCTCTGATTCCCCGTCTCTGATTCCCCGCCTCTGATTCCGCGCCTCTGATTCCCCGCCTCTGATTCCCAGTTTCTGAAAACCTGCCTCTGATTCCCTGCCTCTGATTCCCTGCCTCTGAGTCCCCACTTCTGATTCCCCGCATCCGATTCCTCACCCATGTTTCACCGCCTCTGATTTCCCGGCTCAGATTCACCCGCTCTGATTCTGCACCTCTGATTCCACGCCTCTCTTTCTGTGTCTCTGATTCCCCGCCTCTGATTCCACGCCTCTGATTACCCGCCTAGATACCCTGCCTCTCTTTCACTGCCTCTATTTCCGTGCCTCTTTCTCTGCATCTCGTTTCCCACATCTCATTTCCCCCTTCTGATAACCCGCATCGGAATCCCTGCCACAGATTACCTGCCTCAGATTCCCTGACTCAGATTCTCTGCCTCTGACTCCCTGCCCCTGATTCCCTGCATCTGATTGCCCGCCTCTGATTCTCCGCCTCTGATTCCCCGCCTCTGATTCCCCGCCTGTGATTCCCCTCCTCTGATTCCTCGCCTCTGATTCCCCGCCTCTGATTCCCCGCCTCTGATTCCCCACCTCTGAGTCCCTGCCTCAGATTCCCTGCCTCTGATTCTCTGCCTCTGATTCCCTGCCCCTGATTCCCTGCATCTGATTGCCCGCCTCTGATTCTCCGCCTCTGATTCCCCGCCTCTGATTCCCCGCCTCTGATTCCCCGCCTCTGATTCCTCGCCTCTGATTCCCCGCCTCTGATTCCCTGCCTCTGATAACCTGCCTCTGATTCCCTGCCTCTGATTCCCTGCCTCTGAGTCCCCACGTCTGATTCCCCGCATCCGATTCCGCACCCATGTTTCACCGCCTCTGATTTCCCGGCTCAGATTCACCTGCTCTGATTCCGCACCTCTGATTCCACGCCTCTCTTTCTGTGTCTCTGATTCCCCGCCTCTGATTCCACGCCTCTGATTACCCGCCTAGATACCCTGCCTCTCTTTCCCTGCCTCTATTTCCGTGCCTCTTTCTCTGCATCTCGTTTCCAACATCTCATTTCCCCCTTCTGATAACTCGCATCGGAATCCCTGCCACAGACTCCCTGCCTCAGATTCCCTGCCTCAGATTCCCTGCATCAGATTCCCTTCATCTGATTCCCTGCCTCTGTTTCCGCGCCTCTGAATCCCTGCCTCTGATTCCCCGCCTCTGAATCCCCGCCTCTGATTCCCCGCCTCTGATTCCCTACCTCTGATTCCCCACTTCTGATTCCCCGCCTCTGATTCCCCGCCTCTGATTCCACGCCTCTGATTCCCCGCCTCTGATTCCCCGCCTCTGATTCCCCGCCTCTGATACCGCGCCTCTGATTCCCCGCATCTGATTCCCTGCATCTGATTCCCCGCCTCAGATTCCCCGCCTCTGATTTAACGGCTCTGATTCCCCGCCTCTGATTCCCCGACTCTGATTCCCTGCCTCTGATTCCCCACCTATGTTTACCTGCCTCTGTTTACCCGCCTGTTTTCCCGCCTCTAGTTCCCCAACACAGATTCCCTGCCTCAGATTCCCTGCCTCAGATTCCCTGCCTCTGATTAACTGCCTCTGATTCCCTGCATCTGAGTGCCTGCCTCTGATTCCCCGCCTCTGATTCCCCGCCTCTGATTCCCCACCTCTGATTCCCCACTTCTGATACCCAGCCTCTGATTCCCCGCCTCTGATTCCCCGCCTCTGATTAACCGCCTCTGAATCCCCGCCTCTGATTCCCCGCCTCTGTTTCCCCACTTCTGATTGCCCGCCTCTGATTCCCTGCCTCTGATTCCCCGCCTCTGATTCCCCACATCTGATTCCCCACTTCTGATTCCCCGCCTCCGATTCCCCGCCTCTGATTCCACGCCTCTGATTCCCCGCCTCTGATTCTCCGCCTCTGATTCCCCGCCTCTGATTCCCCTCCTCTGATATCCCGCCTCTGATTCCCCGCCTCTGATTCCCCGCATCTGATTCCCCGCCTCTGATTCCCCGCCTCTGATTCCCCGCCTCTGATAACTTTTTACTGATTCCCTGCCTCAGATTCCCTGCCTCCGATTCCCTGCCTCAGATTCCCTGCCTCAGATTCCCTGCATCAGATTCCCTTCATCTGATTCCCTGCCTCTGATTCCCTGCCTCTGATTCCCCGCCTCTGATTCCCCACCTGTGTCTCTACGCCTCTATTTTGCCTGAACTCTTTCCCCTCCACTCTTTCTGTGCCTCTCTTTCCCTCCCTCAATTTCAACAACTCTGTTTGATCTGTTCTGTGTACCTAGTTTTCAACGCACAAGTTCCAACCACTATGTTTCGCCCATCTCTTTCGCTGCCTCTATTTATGCAGCTATGTTTACCCGCTTCTGTTTACCCGCCAGTTTCCCCACATCTCTTTCCCCACCTCTGATTCCACGCCTCTGATTCCCCGCCTCTGATTCCCCACCTCTGATTCACCGCCTCCCTTTCCGCGCAACTTTCCTGGCCTACGTTTCCCCACATCTCTTTCCCCACCTCTGATTCCACGCCTCAGATTCGCCGCCTCTGATTTCCCGCCTCTGATTCCCTGCCTCTGATTCCCTGCCTCTGATTCCGCACCTCTGATTCCCCCCTCTGATTCCCCGCCTCTGATTCCCAGCCTCTGATTCGCCACCTCTGATTCCCCGCCTCTGATTCCCTGCCTCTCTTTCCCTGCCTCTATTTCCGTGCCTCTTTCTCTGCATCTCGTTTCCCACATCTCATTTCCCCCTTCTGATAACCCGCATCAGATTCCCTGCCACAGATTCCCTGCCTCAGATTCCCTGCCTCAGATTCCCTGCATCAGATTCCCTTCATCTGATTCCCTGCCTCTGATTCCCCGCCTCTGATTCCCCACCTCTGATTCCCTGCCTCAGATTCCCTGCCTCTGATTCCCTGCCTCTGATTCCCTGCCTCTGATTTCCTGCATCTGATTGCCCGCCTCTGATTCTCCGCCTCTGATTCCCCGCCTCTGATTCCCCGCCTCTGATTCCCCGCCTCTGATTCCCCGCCTCTGATTCCCCACCTCTGATTCCCTGCCTCTGATAACCTGCCTCTGATTCCCTGCCTCTGATTCCCGGCCTCTGAGTCCCCACCTCTGATTTCCCGTGTCCGATTCCGCACCCATGTTTCACCACCTCTTTTGCTCTGCTTCTGATTTCCCAGCTCAGATTCACCGGCTCTGATTCCGCACCTCTGATTCCACGCCTCTCTTTCTGTGTCTCTGATTCCCCGCCTCTGATTCCACGCCTCTGATTACCCGCCTCTGATACGCTGCCTCTCTTTCCCTGCCTCTATTTCCATGCCTCTTTCTCTGCATCTCGTTTCCCACATCTCATTTCCCCCTTCTGATAACCCGCATCAGATTCCCTGCCACAGATTCCCTGCCTCAGATACCCTGCCTCAGATTCCCTGCATCAGATTCCCTTCATCTGATTCCCTGCCTCTGATTCCCCGCGGCTGATTCCCTGCCTCTGATTCCCCACCTCTGTTTACCCGCCTGTTTCCCCGCCTCTGATTCACCACCTCTGATTCCACGCCTCTGATTCCCCGCCTCTGATTCCCAGCCTCTGATTTCCCACCTCTGATTCCCCACTTCTGATTCCCCGCCTCTGATTCCCCGTCTCTGATTCCACGCCTCTGATTCCCCGCCTCTGATTCCGCGCCTCTGATTCCCCGCCTCTGATACCCCGCCTCTGATTCCCCGCCTCTGATTCCCTGCATCTGATTCCCCGCCTCAGATTCCCCGCCTCTGATTCCCCGACTCTGATTCCCCACTTCTGATTGCCCGCCTCTGATTCCACGCCTCTGATTCCCCGCCTCTGATTCCCCACCTCTGATTCCCCACTTCTGATTCCCCACCTCTGATTCCCCGCCTCTGATTCCCCACCTCTGATTCCCCGCCTCTGATTCCACGCCTCTGATTCCCCACCTCTGATTCCCTGCATCTGATTCCCCGCCTCTGATTCCCCGCCTCAGATTCCCCGCCTCTGATTCCCCGCCTCTGATTCCCCGCCTATGTTTACCCGCCTCTGATTCCCCGCCTCTGATTCCCCGCCTCTGATTCCCCACCTCTGATTCCCTGCCTCTGATTCCCCGCCTCTGATGCCCCACTTCTGATTGCCCGCCTCTGATTCCACGCCTCTGATTCCCCGCCTCTGATTCCCCACCTCTGATTCCCCACTTCTGATTCCCCACCTCTGATTCCCCGCCTCTGATTCCACGCCTCTGATTCCCCACCTCTGATTCCCCACTTCTGATTCCCCACCTCTGATTCTACGCCTCTGATAACCTGCCTCTGATAACTTTTTACTGATTCCCTGCCTCAGATTCCCTGCCTCCGATTCCCTGCCTCAGATTCCCTGCCTCAGATTCCCTGCATCAGATTCCCTTCATCTGATTCCCTGCCTCTGATTCCCTGCCTCTGATTCCCCGCCTCTGATTCCCCACCTGTGTCTCTACGCCTCTATTTTGCCTGAACTCTTTCCCCTCCACTCTTTCTGTGCCTCTCTTTCCCTCCCACAATTTCAACAACTCTGTTTGATCTGTTCTGTGTACCTAATTTTCAACGCACAAGTTCCAACCACTATGTTCGCCCATCTCTTTCGCTGCCTCTATTTATGCAGCTATGTTTACCCGCTTCTGTTTTCCCGCCAGTTTCCCCACATCTCTTTCCCCACCTCTGATTCCACGCCTCTGATTCCCCGCCTCTGATTCCCCGCCTCTGATTCCCCACCTCTGATTCACCGCCTCCCTTTCCGCGCAACTTTCCTGGCCTACGTTTCCCCACATCTCTTTCCCCACCTCTGATTCCACGCCTCAGATTCGCCGCCTCTGATTTCCCGCCTCTGATTCCCTGCCTCTGATTCCCTGCCACTGATTCCGCACCTCTGATTCCCCCCTCTGATTCCCCGCCTCTGATTCCCAGCCTCTGATTCCCCACCTCTGATTCCCCGCCTCTGATTCCCTGCCTCTCTTTCCCTGCCTCTATTTCCGTGCCTCTTTCTCTGCATCTCGTTTCCCACATCTCATTTCCCCCTTCTGATAACCCGCATCAGATTCCCTGCCACAGATTCCCTGGCTCAGATTCCCTGCCTCAGATTCCCTGCATCAGATTCCCTTCATCTGATTCCCTGCCTCTGATTCCCCGCCTCTGATTCCCCACCTCTGATTCCCTGCCTCAGATTCCCTGCCTCTGATTCCCTGCCTCTGATTCCCTGCCTCTGATTTCCTGCATCTGATTGCCCGCCTCTGATTCTCCGCCTCTGATTCCCCGCCTCTGATTCCCCGCCTCTGATTCCCCGCCTCTGATTCCCCGCCTCTGATTCCCCACCTCTGATTCCCTGCCTCTGATAACCTGCCTTTGATTCCCTGCCTCTGATTCCCGGCCTCTGAGTCCCCACCTCTGATTTCCCGTGTCCGATTCCGCACCCATGTTTCACCACCTCTGTTGCTCTGCTTCTGATTTCCTGGCTCAGATTCACCGGCTCTGATTCCGCACCTCTGATTCCACGCCTCTCTTTCTGTGTCTCTGATTCCCCGCCTCTGATTCCACGCCTCTGATTACCCGCCTCTGATACCCTGCCTCTCTTTCCCTGCCTCTATTTCCATGCCTCTTTCTCTGCATCTCGTTTCCCACATCTCATTTCCCCCTTCTGATAACCCGCATCAGATCCCCTGCCACAGATTCCCTGCCTCAGATACCCTGCCTCAGATTCCCTGCATCAGATTCCCTTCATCTGATTCCCTGCCTCTGATTCCCCGCGGCTGATTCCCTGCCTCTGATTCCCCGCCTCTGTTTACCCACCTGTTTCCCCGCCTCTGATTCACCACCTCATATTCGCCACCTCAGGTTCCCTGCCTCTGATTCCCCGTCTCTGATTCCACGCCTTTGATTCCCCGCCTCTGATTCCGCGCCTCTGATTCCCCGCCTCTGATACCCCGCCTCTGATTCCCCGCCTCTGATTCCCCACCTCTGATTCCCCACTTCTGATTCCCCACCTCTGATTCCACGCCTCTGATTCCACGCCTCTGATTCCCCACCTCTGATTCCCAGCCTCTGATTTCCCACCTCTGATTCCCCACTTCTGATTCCCCGCCTCTGATTCCCCGTCTCTGATTCCACACCTCTGATTCCCCGCCTCTGATTCCGCGCCTCTGATTCCCCGCCTCTGATACCCCGCCTCTGATTCCCCGCCTCTGATTCCCTGCATCTGATTCCCCGCCTCAGATTCCCCGCCTCTGATTCCCCGACTCTGATTCCCCACTTCTGATTGCCCGCCTCTGATTCCACGCCTCAGATTCCCCGCCTCTGATTCCCCACCTCTGATTCCCCACTTCTGATTCCCCACCTCTGATTCCCCGCCTCTGATTCCACGCCTCTGATTCCCCACCTCTGATTCCCCGCATCTGATTCCCCGCCTCTGATTCCCCGCCTCAGATTCCCCGCCTCTGATTCCCCGCCTCTGATTCCCCGCCTCTGATTCCCTCCTCTGATTCCCCGCCTATGTTTACCCGCCTCTGATTCCCCGCCTCTGATTCCCCGCCTCTGATTCCCCACCTCTGATTCCCTGCCTCTGATTCCCCGCCTCTGATGCCCCACTTCTGATTGCCCGCCTCTGATTCCACGCCTCTGATTCCCCGCCTCTGATTCCCCACCTCTGATTCCCCACTTCTGATTCCCCACCTCTGATTCCCCGCCTCTGATTCCACGCCTCTGATTCCCCACCTCTGATTCCCCACTTCTGATTCCCCACCTCTGATTCTCCGCCTCTGATAACCTGCCTCTGATAACTTTTTACTGATTCCCTGCCTCAGATTCCCTGCCTCCGATTCCCTGCCTCAGATTCCCTGCCTCAGATTCCCTGCATCAGATTCCCTTCATCTGATTCCCTGCCTCTGATTCCCTGCCTCTGATTCCCCGCCTCTGATTCCCCACCTGTGTCTCTACTCCTCTATTTTGCCTGAACTCTTTCCCCTCCACTCTTTCTGTGCCTCTCTTTCCCTCCCTCAATTTCAACAACTCTGTTTGATCTGTTCTGTGTACCTAGTTTTCAACGCACAATTTCCAACCACTATGTTTCGCCCATCTCTTTCGCTGCCTCTATTTATGCAGCTATGTTTACCCGCTTCTGTTTACCCGCCAGTTTCCCCACATCTCTTTCCCCACCTCTGATTCCACGCCTCTGATTCCCCGCCTCTGATTCCCCGCCTCTGATTCCCCACCTCTGATTCACCGCCTCCCTTTCCGCGCAACTTTCCTGGCCTACGTTTCCCCACATCTCTTTCCCCACCTCTGATTCCACGCCTCAGATTCGCCGCCTCTGATTTCCCGCCTCTGATTCCCTGCCTCTGATTCCCTGCCTCTGATTCCGCACCTCTGATTCGCCCCTCTGATTCCCCGCCTCTGATTCCCAGCCTCTGATTCCCCACCTCTGATTCCCCGCCTCTGATTCCCTGCCTCTCTTTCCCTGCCTCTATTTCCGTGCCTCTTTCTCTGCATCTCGTTTCCCACATCTCATTTCCCCTTCTGATAACCCGCATCAGATTCCCTGCCACAGATTCCCTGCCTCAGATTCCCTGCCTCAGATTCCCTGCATCAGATTCCCTTCATCTGATTCCCTGCCTCTGATTCCCCGCCTCTGATTCCCCACCTCTGATTCCCTGCCTCAGATTCCCTGCCTCTGATTCCCTGCCTCTGATTCCCTGCCTCTGATTTCCTGCATCTGATTGCCCGCCTCTGATTCTCCGCCTCTGATTCCCCGCCTCTGATTCCCCGCCTCTGATTCCCCGCCTCTGATTCCCCGCCTCTGATTCCCCACCTCTGATTCCCTGCCTCTGATAACCTTCCTCTGATTCCCTGCCTCTGATTCCCGGCCTCTGAGTCCCCACCTCTGATTTCCCGTGTCCGATTCCGCACCCATGTTTCACCACCTCTGTTGCTCTGCTTCTGATTTCCCGGCTCAGATTCACCGGCTCTGATTCCGCACCTCTGATTCCACGCCTCTCTTTCTGTGTCTCTGATTCCCCGCCTCTGATTCCACGCCTCTGATTACCCGCCTCTGATACCCTGCCTCTCTTTCCCTGCCTCTATTTCCATGCCTCTTTCTCTGCATCTCGTTTCCCACATCTCATTTCCCCCTTCTGATAACCCGCATCAGATTCCCTGCCACAGATTCCCTGCCTCAGATACCCTGCCTCAGATTCCCTGCATCAGATTCCCTTCATCTGTTTCCCTGCCTCTGATTCCCCGCGGCTGATTCCCTGCCTCTGATTCCCCGCCTCTGTTTACCCGCCTGTTTCCCCGCCTCTGATTCACCACCTCATATTCGCCACCTCAGGTTCCCTGCCTCTGATTCCCTGCCTCTGATTCCCTGCCTCTGATTCCCTGCATCTGATTGCCCGCCTCTGATACCCTGCCTCTGATTCCCCGCCTCTGATTCCCCGCCTCTGATTCCCAGCCTCTGATTTCCCACCTCTGATTCCCCACTTCTGATTCCCCGCCTCTGATTCCCCGTCTCTGAATCCACGCCTCTGATTCCCCGCCTCTGATTCCGCGCCTCTGATTCCCCGCCTCTGATACCCCGCTTCTGATTCCCCGCCTCTGATTCCCTGCATCTGATTCCCCGCCTCAGATTCCCCGCCTCTGATTCCCCGACTCCGATTCCCCACTTCTGATTGCCCGCCTCTGATTCCACGCCTCTGATTCCCCGCCTCTGATTCCCCACCTCTGATTCCCCACTTCTGATTCCCCACCTCTGATTCCCCGCCTCTGATTCCACGCCTCTGATTCCCCACCTCTGATTCCCCGCATCTGATTCCCCGTCTCTGATTCCCCGCCTCAGATTCCCCGCCTCTGATTCCCCGCCTCTGATTCCCCGCCTCTGATTCCCTCCTCTGATTCCCCGCCTATGTTTACCCGCCTCTGATTCCCCGCCTCTGATTCCCCGCCTCTGATTCCCCACCTCTGATTCCCTGCCTCTGATTCCCCGCCTCTGATGCCCCACTTCTGATTGCCCGCCTCTGATTCCACGCCTCTGATTCCCCGCCTCTGATTCCCCACCTCTGATTCCCCACTTCTGATTCCCCACCTCTGATTCCCCGCCTCTGATTCCACGCCTCTGATTCCCCACCTCTGATTCCCCACTTCTGATTCCCCACATCTGATTCTACGCCTCTGATAACCTGCCTCTGATAACTTTTGCTGATTCTCTGCCTCAGATTCCCTGCCTCCGATTCCCTGCCTCAGATTCCCTGCCTCAGATTCCCTGCATCAGATTCCCTTCATCTGATTCCCTGCCTCTGATTCCCTGCCTCTGATTCCCCGCCTCTGATTCCCCACCTGTGTCTCTACGCCTCTATTTTGCCTGAACTCTTTCCCCTCCACTCTTTCTGTGCCTCTCTTTCCCTCCCTCAATTTCAACAACTCTGTTTGATCTGTTCTGTGTACCTAATTTTCAACGCACAAGTTCCAACCACTATATTCGCCCATCTCTTTCGCTGCCTCTATTTATGCAGCTATGTTTACCCGCTTCTGTTTACCCGCCAGTTTCCCCACATCTTTTTCCCCACCTCTGATTCCACGCATCTGATTCCCCGCCTCTGATTCCCCGCCTCTGATTCCCCACCTCTGATTCACCGCCTCCCTTTCCGCGCAACTTTCCTTGCCTACGTTTCCCCACATCTCTTTCCCCACCTCTGATTCCACGCCTCAGATTCGCCGCCTCTGATTTCCCGCCTCTGATTCCCTGCCTCTGATTCCCTGCCTCTGATTCCGCACCTCTGATTCCCCCCTCTGATTCCCCGCCTCTGATTCCCAGCCTCTGATTCCCCACCTCTGATTCCCCGCCTCTGATTCCCTGCC
The DNA here is from genome assembly GCF_036971445.1 of Narcine bancroftii. Classification (NCBI taxonomy): domain Eukaryota; kingdom Metazoa; phylum Chordata; class Chondrichthyes; order Torpediniformes; family Narcinidae; genus Narcine; species Narcine bancroftii. The sequence continues at coordinate 4,799,252 of NW_027211883.1, forward strand.
TCTCTTTCCCTGCCTCTATTTCCGTGCCTCTTTCTCTGCATCTCGTTTCCCACATCTCATTTCCCCCTTCTGATAACCCGCATCAGATTCCCTGCCACAGATTCCCTGCCTCAGATTCCCTGCCTCAGATTCCCTGCATCAGATTCCCTTCATCTGATTCCCTGCCTCTGATTCGCCGCCTCTGATTCCCCACCTCTGATTCCCTGCCTCAGATTCCCTGCCTCTGATTCCCTGCCTCTGATTCCCTGCCTCTGATTTCCTGCATCTGATTGCCCGCCTCTGATTCTCCGCCTCTGATTCCCCGCCTCTGATTCCCCGCCTCTGATTCCCCGCCTCTGATTCCCCGCCTCTGATTCCCCACCTCTGATTCCCTGCCTCTGATAACCTGCCTCTGATTCCCTGCCTCTGATTCCCGGCCTCTGAGTCCCCACCTCTGATTTCCCGTGTCCGATTCCGCACCCATGTTTCACCACCTCTGTTGCTCTGCTTCTGATTTCCCGGCTCAGATTCACCGGCTCTGATTCCGCACCTCTGATTCCACGCCTCTCTTTCTGTGTCTCTGATTCCCCGCCTCTGATTCCACGCCTCTGATTACCCGCCTCTGATACCCTGCCTCTCTTTCCCTGCCTCTATTTCCATGCCTCTTTCTCTGCATCTCGTTTCCCACATCTCATTTCCCCCTTCTGATAACCCGCATCAGATTCCCTGCCACAGATTCCCTGCCTCAGATACCCTGCCTCAGATTCCCTGCATCAGATTCCCTTCATCTGATTCCCTGCCTCTGATTCCCCGCGGCTGATTCCCTGCCTCTGATTCCCCGCCTCTGTTTACCCGCCTGTTTCCCCGCCTCTGATTCACCACCTCATATTCGCCACCTCAGGTTCCCTGCCTCTGATTCCCTGCCTCTGATTCCCTGCCTCTGATTCCCTGCATCTGATTGCCCGCCTCTGATACCCTGCCTCTGATTCCCCGCCTCTGATTCCCCGCCTCTGATTCCCAGCCTCTGATTTCCCACCTCTGATTCCCCACTTCTGATTCCCCGCCTCTGATTCCCCGTCTCTGATTCCACGCCTCTGATTCCCTGCCTCTGATTCCGCGCCTCTTATTCCCCGCCTCTGATACCCCGCCTCTGATTCCCCGCCTCTGATTCCCTGCATCTGATTCCCCACCTCAGATTCCCCGCCTCTGATTCCCAGCCTCTGATTTCCCACCTCTGATTCCCCACTTCTGATTCCCCGCCTCTGATTCCCCGTCTCTGATTCCACGCCTCTGATTCCCCACTTCTGATTCCCCACCTCTGATTCCCCGCCTCTGATTCCACGCCTCTGATTCCCCACCTCAGATTCCCCGCATCTGATTCCCCGCCTCTGATTCCCCGCCTCAGATTCCCCGCCTCTGATTCCCCGCCTCTGATTCCCCGCCTCTGATTCCCTCCTCTGATTCCCCGCCTATGTTTACCCGCCTCTGATTCCCCGCCTCTGATTCCCCGCCTCTGATTCCCCACCTCTGATTCCCTGCCTCTGATTCCCCGCCTCTGATGCCCCACTTCTGATTGCCCGCCTCTGATTCCACGCCTCTGATTCCCCGCCTCTGATTCCCCACCTCTGATTCCCCACTTCTGATTCCCCACCTCTGATTCCCCGCCTCTGATTCCACGCCTCTGATTCCCCACCTCTGATTCCCCACTTCTGATTCCCCACCTCTGATTCTACGCCTCTGATAACCTGCCTCTGATAACTTTTTACTGATTCCCTGCCTCAGATTCCCTGCCTCCGATTCCCTGCCTCAGATTCCCTGCCTCAGATGCCCTGCATCAGATTCCCTTCATCTGATTCCCTGCCTCTGATTCCCTGCCTCTGATTCCCCGCCTCTGATTCCCCACCTGTGTCTCTACGCCTCTATTTTGCCTGAACTCTTTCCCCTCCACTCTTTCTGTGCCTCTCTTTCCCTCCCTCAATTTCAACAACTCTGTTTGATCTGTTCTGTGTACCTAATTTTCAACGCTCAAGTTCCAACCACTATGTTTCGCCCATCTCTTTCGCTGCCTCTATTTATGCAGCTATGTTTACCCGCTTCTGTTTACCCGCCAGTTTCCCCACATCTCTTTCCCCACCTCTGATTCCACGCCTCTGATTACCTGCCTCTGATTCCCCGCCTCTGATTCACCACCTCTGATTCACCGCCTCCCTTTCCGCGCAACTTTCCTGGCCTACGTTTCCCCACATCTCTTTCCCCACCTCTGATTCCACGCATCAGATTCACCGCCTCTGATTTCCCGCCTCTGATTACCTGCCTCTGATTCCCTGCCTCTGATTCCGCACCTCTGATTCCCCCCTCTGATTCCCCGCCTCTGATTCCCAGCCTCTGATTCCCCACCTCTGATTCCCCGCCTCTGATTCCCTGCCTCTCTTTCCCTGCCTCTATTTCCGTGCCTCTTTCTCTGCATCTCGTTTCCCACATCTCATTTCCCCCTTCTGATAACCCGCATCAGATTCCCTGCCACAGATTCCCTGCCTCAGATTCCCTGCCTCAGATTCCCTGCATCTGATTCCCTGCCTCTGATTCCCCGCCTCTGATTCCCCACCTCTGATTCCCTGCCTCAGATTCCCTGCCTCTGATTCCCTGCCTCTGATTCCCTGCCTCTGATTTCCTGCATCTGATTGCCCGCCTCTGATTCTCCGCCTCTGATTCCCCGCCTCTGATTCCCCGCCTCTGATTCCCCGCCTCTGATTCCCTGCATCTGATTCCCCGCCTCAGATTCCCCGCCTCTGATTCCCCGACTCTGATTCCCCACTTCTGATTGCCCGCCTCTGATTCCACGCCTCTGATTCCCCGCCTCTGATTCCCCACCTCTGATTCCCCACTTCTGATTCCCCACCTCTGATTCCCCGCCTCTGATTCCACGCCTCTGATTCCCCACCTCTGATTCCCCGCATCTGATTCCCCGCCTCTGATTCCCCGCCTCAGATTCCCCGCCTCTGATTCCCCGCCTCTGATTCCCCGCCTCTGATTCCCTCCTCTGATTCCCCGCCTATGTTTACCCGCCTCTGATTCCCCGCCTCTGATTCCCCGCCTCTGATTCCCCACCTCTGATTCCCTGCCTCTGATTCCCCGCCTCTGATGCCCCACTTCTGATTGCCCGCCTCTGATTCCACGCCTCTGATTCCCCGCCTCTGATTCCCCACCTCTGATTCCCCACTTCTGATTCCCCACCTCTGATTCCCCGCCTCTGATTCCACGCCTCTGATTCCCCACCTCTGATTCCCCACTTCTGATTCCCCACCTCTGATTCTACGCCTCTGATAACCTGCCTCTGATAACTTTTTACTGATTCCCTGCCTCAGATTCCCTGCCTCCGATTCCCTGCCTCAGATTCCCTGCCTCAGATGCCCTGCATCAGATTCCCTTCATCTGATTCCCTGCCTCTGATTCCCTGCCTCTGATTCCCCGCCTCTGATTCCCCACCTGTGTCTCTACGCCTCTATTTTGCCTGAACTCTTTCCCCTCCACTCTTTCTGTGCCTCTCTTTCCCTCCCTCAATTTCAACAACTCTGTTTGATCTGTTCTGTGTACCTAATTTTCAACGCTCAAGTTCCAACCACTATGTTTCACCCATCTCTTTCGCTGCCTCTATTTATGCAGCTATGTTTACCCGCTTCTGTTTACCCGCCAGTTTCCCCACATCTCTTTCCCCACCTCTGATTCCACGCCTCTGATTCCCTGCCTCTGATTCCCCGCCTCTGATTCACCACCTCTGATTCACCGCCTCCCTTTCCGCGCAACTTTCCTGGCCTACGTTTCCCCACATCTCTTTCCCCACCTCTGATTCCACGCATCAGATTCACCGCCTCTGATTTCCCGCCTCTGATTACCTGCCTCTGATTCCCTGCCTCTGATTCCGCACCTCTGATTCCCCCCTCTGATTCCCCGCCTCTGATTCCCAGCCTCTGATTCCCCACCTCTGATTCCCCGCCTCTGATTCCCTGCCTCTCTTTCCCTGCCTCTATTTCCGTGCCTCTTTCTCTGCATCTCGTTTCCCACATCTCATTTCCCCCTTCTGATAACCCGCATCAGATTCCCTGCCACAGATTCCCTGCCTCAGATTCCCTGCCTCAGATTCCCTGCATCTGATTCCCTGCCTCTGATTCCCCGCCTCTGATTCCCCACCTCTGATTCCCTACCTCAGATTCCCTGCCTCTGATTCCCTGCCTCTGATTCCCTGCCTCTGATTTCCTGCATCTGATTGCCCGCCTCTGATTCTCCGCCTCTGATTCCCCGCCTCTGATTCCCCGCCTCTGATTCCCCGCCTCTGATTCCCCGCCTCTGATTCCCCACCTCTGATTCCCTGCCTCTGATAACCTGCCTCTGATTCCCTGCCTCTGATTCCCGGCCTCTGAGTCCCCACCTCTGATTTCCCGTGTCCGATTCCGCACCCATGTTTCTCCACCTCTGTTGCTCTGCTTCTGATTTCCCGGCTCAGATTCACCGGCTCTGATTCCGAACCTCTGATTCCACGCCTCTCTTTCTGTGTCTCTGATTCCCCGCCTCTGATTCCACGCCTCTGATTACCCGCCTCTGATACCCTGCCTCTCTTTCCCTGCCTCTATTTCCATGCCTCTTTCTCTGCATCTCGTTTCCCACATCTCATTTCCCCCTTCTGATAACCCGCATCAGATTCCCTGCCACAGATTCCCTGCCTCAGATACCCTGCCTCAGATTCCCTGCATCAGATTCCCTTCATCTGATTCCCTGCCTCTGATTCCCCGCGGCTGATTCCCTGCCTCTGATTCCCCGCCTCTGTTTACCCGCCTGTTTCCCCGCCTCTGATTCACCACCTCATATTCGCCACCTCAGGTTCCCTGCCTCTGATTCCCTGCCTCTGATTCCCTGCCTCTGATTCCCTGCATCTGATTGCCCGCCTCTGATTCCCCGCCTCTGATTGCACGCCTCTGATTCCCCGCCTCTGATTCCCCGCCTCTGATTCCCCGCCTCTGATTCCCCTCCTCTGATACCCCGCCTCTGATTCCCCACCTCTGATTTCCCGCATCTGATTCCCTGCCTCTGATTCCCCGCCTCTGATTCCCTGCCTCTGATTCCGCTCCTCTGACTCTCCGCCTCTGATTCCCCGCCTCTGATTCCCCACCTCTGATTCCCCGCTTCTGATTCCCCGCCTCTGATTCCCCGCCTCTGATTCCCTGCATCTGATTCCCCGCCTCTTATTCCCCACCTTTGATTCACTGCCTCCCTTTCCGCTCAACTTTCCTGGCCTACTTTTCCCCACATATCTTTACCCGCCTCTGATTTCCTGCCTCTGATTCCACGCCTCTAATTCCCCGCCTATGTTTACCCGCCCCTGTTTACCCGCCTGTTTTCCCGCCTCTGATTCCCCACCACAGATTCCCTGCCTCAGATTCCCTGCCTCAGATTCCCTGCATCAGATTCCCTTCATTTGATTCCCTGCGTCTGGTTCCCTGCCTCTTATTCCCTGCCTCTGATTCCCTGCATCTGATTGCCCGCCTCTGATTCCCCGCCTCTGATTCCCCGCCTCTGATTCCCCGCCTCTGATTCCCCGCCTCTGATTCACCGCCTCTGATTCCCCGCCTCTGATTCCCCGCCTCTGATTCCCCGCCTCTGATTCCCCACTTCTGATTGCCCGCCTCTGATTCCACACCTCTGATTCCCCGCCTCTGATTCCCCACCTCTGATTCCCCACTTCAGATTCCCCACCTCTGATTCCCCGCCTCTGATTCCCCGCCTCTGATTCCCCACCTCTGATTCCCCACTTCAGATTCCCCACCTCTGATTCCCCGCCTCTGATTCCACGCCTCTGATTCCCCACCTCTGATTCCCCACTTCTGATTCCCCACCACTGATTCTCCGCCTCTGATACCCTGCCTCTGATAACTTTTTACTGATTCCCTGCCTCAGATTCCCTGCCTCCGATTCCCTCCCTCAGATTCCCTGCCTCAGATTCCCTGCATTAGATTCTCTTCATCTGATTCCCTGCCTCTGATTCCCCGCCTCTGATTCCCCGCATCTGATTCCCCACCTCTGTCTCTATGCCTCTATTTTGCCTGCACTCTTTCCCCTCCACTCTTTCCGTACCTCTCTTTCCCTCCCTCAATTTCAACAACTCTGTTTGATCTGTTCTGTGTACCTAATTTTCAACACACAAGTTCCAACCACTATGTTTCGCCCATCTCTTTCGCTGCATCTATTTATGCAGCTATGTTTACCCGCTTCTGTTTACCCGCCTGTTTCCCCACATCTCTTTCCCCACCTCTGATTCCACGCCTCTGATTCCCCGCCTCTGATTCCCCGCCTCTGATTCCCCGCCTCTGATTCACCGCCTCCCTTTCCGCGCAACTTTCCTGGCCTACGTTTCCCCACATCTCTTTCCCCACCTCTGATTCCATGCCTCAGATTCGCCGCCTCTGATTTCCCGCCTCTGATTCCCTGCCTCTGAATGCCCGCCTCTGATTCCCCGCCTCTGATTCCCCGCCTCTGATACCGCGCCTCTGATTCCCCGCATCTGATTCCCTGCATCTGATTCCCCGCCTCTGATTTAACGGCTCTGATTCCCCGCCTCTGATTCCCCGAATCTGATTCCCTGCCTCTGATTCCCCACCTATGTTTACCTGCCTCTGTTTACCCGCCTGTTTTCCCGCCTCTAGTTCCCCAACACAGATTCCCTGCCTCAGATTCCCTGCCTCTGATTCCCTGCCTCTTATTAACTGCCTCTGATTCCCTGCATCTGAGTGCCTGCCTCTGATTCCCCGCCTCTGATTCCCCGCCTCTGATTCCCCACCTCTGATTCCCCACTTCTGATTCCCAGCCTCTGATTCCCCGCCTCTGATTCCCCGCCTCTGATTCACCGCCTCTGAATCCCCGCCTCTGATTCCCCGCCTCTGATTCCCAACTTCTGATTGCCCGCCTCTGATTCCCTGCCTCTGATTCCCCGCCTCTGATTCCCCACATCTGATTCCCCACTTCTGATTCCCCGCCTCCGATTCCCCGCCTCTGATTCCACGCCTCTGATACCGCGCCTCTGATTCCCCGCATCTGATTCCCTGCATCTGATTCCCCGCCTCAGATTCCCCGCCTCTGATTTAACGGCTCTGATTCCCCGCCTCTGATTCCCCGACTCTGATTCCCTGCCTCTGATTCCCCACCTATGTTTACCTGCCTCTGTTTACCCGCCTGTTTTCCCGCCTCTAGTTCCCCAACACATATTCCCTGCCTCAGATTCCCTGCCTCTGATTCCCTGCCTCTGATTAACTGCCTCTGATTCCCTGCATCTGAGTGCCTGCCTCTGATTCCCCGCCTCCGATTCCCCGCCTCTTATTCCCCACCTCTGATTCCCCACTTCTGATTCCCAGCCTCTGATTCCCCGCCTCTGATTCTCCGCCTCTGATTCACCGCCTCTGAATCCCCGCCTCTGACTCCCCGCCTCTGATTCCCCAATTCTGATTGCCCGCCTCTGATTCCCTGCCTCTGATTCCCCGCCTCTGATTCCCCACATCTGATTCCCCACTTCTGATTCCCCGCCTCCGATTCCCCGCCTCTGATTCCACGCCTCTGATTCCCCGCCTCTGATTCCCCGCCTCTGATTCCCCGCCTCTGATTCCCCTCCTCTGATATCCCGCCTCTGATTCCCCGCCTCTGGTTCCCCGCATCTGATTCCCCGCCTCTGATTCCCCGCCTCTGATTCCCCGCCTCTGATTCCCCGCCTCTGATTCCCCGCCTCTGATTCCCTCTTCTGATTCCCCGCCTATGTTTACCCGCCTCTGATTCCCCGCCTCTGATTCCCCGCCTCTGATTCCCCACCTCTGATTCCCTGCCTCTGATTCCCCGCCTCTGATTCCCCGCGTCTGATTCCCCGCCTCTGATTCCCCGCCTCTGATTCCCTCCTCTGATTCCCCGCCTATGTTTACCCGCCTCTGATTCCCCACCTCTGATTCCCTGCCTCTGATTCCCCGCCTCTGATTCCCCGCCTCTGATTCCCCGCCTCTGATTCCCCACTTCTGATTGCCCGCCTCTGATTCCCTCCTCTGATTCCCCGCCTATGTTTACCCACCTCTGATTCCCCGCCTCTGATTACCTGCCTCTGATTCCCCGCCTCTGATTCCCCGCATCTGATTCCCCACCTCTGATTCACTGCCTCCCTTTACGCTAAACTTTCCTGGCCTACGTTTCCCCACATATCTTTCCCCGCCTCTGATACCCCTCCTCTGATTCCCCGCCTCTGATACCCTGCCTCTGATAACTTTTTACTGATTCCCTGCCTCAGATTCCCAGCCTCAAATTCCCTGCATCAGATTCCCTTCATCTGATTCCCTGCCTCTGATTCCCCGCCTCTGATTCCCAGCCTCTGATTCCCCACCTCTATCTCTACGCCTCTCTTTTGCCTGCACTCTTTCCCCTCCCCTCTTTCCGTGCCTCTCTTTCCCTCCCTCAATTTCAAAAAACTCTGTTTGATCTGTTCTGTGTACCTCATTTTCAACATACAAATTCCAACCACTATGTTTCGCCCATCTCTTTCGCCGCCTCTATTTATCCACCTATGTTTACCCGCTTCTGTTTACCCACCTGTTTCCCCACATCTCTTTCCCCACCTCTGATTCCACGCCTCTGATTTCCCGCCTCTCATTCGCCGCCTCTCATTCCCCGCCTCTGATACCGCGCCTCTGATTCCCCGCATCTGATTCCCTGCATCTGATTACCCGCCTCAGATTCCCCGCCTCTGATTTCCCGGCTCTGATTCCCCGCCTCTGATTCCCCGACTCTGATTCCCCGCCTCTGATTCCCCACCTATGTTTACCCGCCTCTGTTTACCCGCCTGTTTTACCGTCTCTAGTTCCCCAACACAGATTCCCTGCCTCAGATTCCCTGCCTCTGATTCCCTGCCTCTGATTCCCTGCCTCTGATTCCCTGCATCTGATTGCCCGCCTCTGATTCCACGCCTCTGATTCCCCGCCTCTGATTCCCCACCTCTGATTCCCCACTTCTGATTCCCCGCCTCTGATTCCCCGCCTCTTATTCCCCGCCTCTGATTCACCGCCTCTGATTCCCCGCCTCTGATTCCCCGCCTCTGATTCCCCACTTCTGATTGCCCGCCTCTGATTCCCTGCCTCTGATTCCCCGCCTCTGAGTCCCCACATCTGATTCCCCACTTCTGATTACCCGGCTCTGATTCCCCGCCTCTGATCCAACGCCTCTGATTCCCCGCCTCTGATTCCCCGCCTCTGATTCCCCGCCTCTGATTCCCCTCCTCTGATACCCCGCCTCTGATTCCCTGCCTCTGATTCCCCGCCTCTGATTCCCCACATCTGATTCCCCACTTCTGATTCACCGGCTCTGATTCCCCGCCTCTGATCCAACGCCTCTGATTCCCCGCCTCTGATTCCCCGCCTCTGATTCCCCGCCTCTGATTTCCCTCCTCTGATACCCCGCCTCTGATTCCCCGCCTCTGATTCCCCGCCTCTGATTCCCTCCTCTGATTCCCCGCCTATGTTTACCCGCCTCTGATTCCCCGCCTCTGATTCCCTGCCTCTGATTCCCCGCCTCTGATTCCCCGCGTCTGATTCCCCACCTCTGATTCACTGCCTCCCTTTCCGCTCAACTTTCCTGGCCTACGTTTCCCCACATATCTTTCCCCACCTCTGATACCCCGCCTCTGATTCCCCGCCTCTGATTCCCCGCCTCTGATGACCCGCATCTGATACCCCGCCTCTGATTCCCCGCCTCTGATACCCTGCCTCTGATAACTTTTTACTGATTCCCTGCCTCAGATTCCCTGCCTCCGATTCCCTGCCTCAGATTCCCAGCCTCAAATTCCCTGCATCAGATTCCCTTCATCTGATTCCCTGCCTCTGATTCCCCGCCTCCGATTCCAAGCCTCTGATTCCCCACCTCTGTCTCTACGCCTCTCTTTTGCCTGCACTCTTTCCCCTCCACTCTTTCCGTGCCTCTCTTTCCCTCCCCCAATTTCAACAACTCTGTTTGATCTGTTCTGTGTACCTCATTTTCAACATACAAGTTCCAACCACTATGTTTCGCCCATCTCTTTCGCCGCCTCTATTTATGCACCTATGTTTACCCGCTTCTGTTTACCCGCCTGTTTCCCCACATCTCTTTCCCCACCTCTGATTCCACGCCTCTGATTCCCCGCCTCTCATTCCTCGCCTCTGATTCCCAGCCTCTGATTCACCGCCTCCATTTCCACGCAACTTTCCTGGCCTGCGTTTCCCCACATCTCTTTCCCCACCTCTGATTCCACGCCTCGGATTCCCCGCCTCTCATTCCCCGCCTCTGATTCCCCGCCTCTGATTCCCCGCCTCTCATTCCCCGCCTCTGATTCCCTGCCTCTGATTCACCGCCTCCCTTTCCACGCAACCTTCCTGGCCTACGTTTCCCCACATCTCTTACCCCTCCTCTGATTCCACGCCTCTGATTCGCCGCCTCTGATTGCCCGCCTCTGATTCCCTGCCTCTGATTACCCGCCTCTGATTCCCTGCCTCTGATTCCCCGCCTCTGATTCCCCGCCTCTGATTCCCCACCTCTGATTCCCTGCCTCTGATTCCCCGCCTCTGATTCCCCGCCTCTGATTCCCCGCCTCTGATTCCCCGCCTCTGATTCCCTCTTCTGATTCCCCGCCTATGTTTACCCGCCTCTGATTCCCCGCCTCTGATTCCCCGCCTCTGATTCCCCACCTCTGATTCCCTGCCTCTGATTCCCCGCCTCTGATTCCCCGCGTCTGATTCCCCGCCTCTGATTCCCCGCCTCTGATTCCCTCCTCTGATTCCCCGCCTATGTTTACCCGCCTCTGATTCCCCACCTCTGATTCCCTGCCTCTGATTCCCCGCCTCTGATTCCCCGCCTCTGATTCCCCGCCTCTGATTCCCCACTTCTGATTGCCCGCCTCTGATTCCCTCCTCTGATTCCCCGCCTATGTTTACCCACCTCTGATTCCCCGCCTCTGATTACCTGCCTCTGATTCCCCGCCTCTGATTCCCCGCATCTGATTCCCCACCTCTGATTCACTGCCTCCCTTTACGCTAAACTTTCCTGGCCTACGTTTCCCCACATATCTTTCCCCGCCTCTGATACCCCTCCTCTGATTCCCCGCCTCTGATACCCTGCCTCTGATAACTTTTTACTGATTCCCTGCCTCAGATTCCCAGCCTCAAATTCCCTGCATCAGATTCCCTTCATCTGATTCCCTGCCTCTGATTCCCCGCCTCTGATTCCCAGCCTCTGATTCCCCACCTCTATCTCTACGCCTCTCTTTTGCCTGCACTCTTTCCCCTCCCCTCTTTCCGTGCCTCTCTTTCCCTCCCTCAATTTCAAAAAACTCTGTTTGATCTGTTCTGTGTACCTCATTTTCAACATACAAATTCCAACCACTATGTTTCGCCCATCTCTTTCGCCGCCTCTATTTATCCACCTATGTTTACCCGCTTCTGTTTACCCACCTGTTTCCCCACATCTCTTTCCCCACCTCTGATTCCACGCCTCTGATTTCCCGCCTCTCATTCGCCGCCTCTCATTCCCCGCCTCTGATACCGCGCCTCTGATTCCCCGCATCTGATTCCCTGCATCTGATTACCCGCCTCAGATTCCCCGCCTCTGATTTCCCGGCTCTGATTCCCCGCCTCTGATTCCCCGACTCTGATTCCCCGCCTCTGATTCCCCACCTATGTTTACCCGCCTCTGTTTACCCGCCTGTTTTACCGTCTCTAGTTCCCCAACACAGATTCCCTGCCTCAGATTCCCTGCCTCTGATTCCCTGCCTCTGATTCCCTGCCTCTGATTCCCTGCATCTGATTGCCCGCCTCTGATTCCACGCCTCTGATTCCCCGCCTCTGATTCCCCACCTCTGATTCCCCACTTCTGATTCCCCGCCTCTGATTCCCCGCCTCTTATTCCCCGCCTCTGATTCACCGCCTCTGATTCCCCGCCTCTGATTCCCCGCCTCTGATTCCCCACTTCTGATTGCCCGCCTCTGATTCCCTGCCTCTGATTCCCCGCCTCTGAGTCCCCACATCTGATTCCCCACTTCTGATTACCCGGCTCTGATTCCCCGCCTCTGATCCAACGCCTCTGATTCCCCGCCTCTGATTCCCCGCCTCTGATTCCCCGCCTCTGATTCCCCTCCTCTGATACCCCGCCTCTGATTCCCTGCCTCTGATTCCCCGCCTCTGATTCCCCACATCTGATTCCCCACTTCTGATTCACCGGCTCTGATTCCCCGCCTCTGATCCAACGCCTCTGATTCCCCGCCTCTGATTCCCCGCCTCTGATTCCCCGCCTCTGATTTCCCTCCTCTGATACCCCGCCTCTGATTCCCCGCCTCTGATTCCCCGCCTCTGATTCCCTCCTCTGATTCCCCGCCTATGTTTACCCGCCTCTGATTCCCCGCCTCTGATTCCCTGCCTCTGATTCCCCGCCTCTGATTCCCCGCGTCTGATTCCCCACCTCTGATTCACTGCCTCCCTTTCCGCTCAACTTTCCTGGCCTACGTTTCCCCACATATCTTTCCCCACCTCTGATACCCCGCCTCTGATTCCCCGCCTCTGATTCCCCGCCTCTGATGACCCGCATCTGATACCCCGCCTCTGATTCCCCGCCTCTGATACCCTGCCTCTGATAACTTTTTACTGATTCCCTGCCTCAGATTCCCTGCCTCCGATTCCCTGCCTCAGATTCCCAGCCTCAAATTCCCTGCATCAGATTCCCTTCATCTGATTCCCTGCCTCTGATTCCCCGCCTCCGATTCCAAGCCTCTGATTCCCCACCTCTGTCTCTACGCCTCTCTTTTGCCTGCACTCTTTCCCCTCCACTCTTTCCGTGCCTCTCTTTCCCTCCCTCAATTTCAACAACTCTGTTTGATCTGTTCTGTGTACCTCATTTTCAACATACAAGTTCCAACCACTATGTTTCGCCCATCTCTTTCGCCGCCTCTATTTATGCACCTATGTTTACCCGCTTCTGTTTACCCGCCTGTTTCCCCACATCTCTTTCCCCACCTCTGATTCCACGCCTCTGATTCCCCGCCTCTCATTCCTCGCCTCTGATTCCCAGCCTCTGATTCACCGCCTCCATTTCCACGCAACTTTCCTGGCCTGCGTTTCCCCACATCTCTTTCCCCACCTCTGATTCCACGCCTCGGATTCCCCGCCTCTCATTCCCCGCCTCTGATTCCCCGCCTCTGATTCCCCGCCTCTCATTCCCCGCCTCTGATTCCCTGCCTCTGATTCACCGCCTCCCTTTCCACGCAACCTTCCTGGCCTACGTTTCCCCACATCTCTTACCCCTCCTCTGATTCCACGCCTCTGATTCGCCGCCTCTGATTGCCCGCCTCTGATTCCCTGCCTCTGATTACCCGCCTCTGATTCCCTGCCTCTGATTCCCCGCCTCTGATTCCCCGCCTCTGATTCCCCACCTCTGATTCCCTGCCTCTGATTCCCCGCCTCTGATTCCCTGCCTCTCTTTCCCTGCCTCTATTTCCGTGCCTCTTTCTCTGCATCTCGTTTCCCACATCTCATTTCCCCCTTCTGATAACCCGCATCAGATTCCCTGCCACAGATTCCCTGCCTCAGATTCCCTGCCTCAGATTCCCTGCATCAGATTCCCTTCATCTGATTCCCTGCCTCTGATTCCCAGCCTCTGAATCCCCACCTCTGAGTCCCTGCCTCAGATTCCCTGCCTCTGATTCTCTGCCTCTGATTCCCTGCCTCTGATTCCCTGCATCTGATTGCCCGCCTCTGATTCTCCGCCTCTGAGTCCCCACCTCTGATTCCCCGCCTCTGATTCCCGGCCTCTGATTCCTAGCCTCTGATTCCCCGCCTCTGATTCCCTGCCTCTGAGTCCCCACTTCTTATTCCCCACGACCGATTCCACACCCATGTTTCACCGCCTCTATTGCTCTGCTTCTGATTTCCCGGCTCAGATTCACCGGCTCTGATTCCGCACCTCTGATTCCACGCCTCTCTTTCTGTGTCTCTGATTCCCCGCCTCTGATTCCACGCCTCTGATTACCCGCCTCTGATACCCTGCCTCTGAGTCCCCACCTCTGATTCCCCGCGTCCGATTCCGCACCCATGTTTCAACGCCTCTGTTGCTCTGCTTCTGATTTCCCGGCTCAGATTCACCGGCTCTGATTCCGCACCTCTGATTCCACGCCTCTCTTTCTGTGTCTCTGATTCCCCGCCTCTGATTCCACGCCTCTGATTACCCACAGCTGATACCCTGCCTCTCTTTCCCTGCCTCTATTTCCGTGCCTCTTACTCTGCATCTAGTTTCCCACATCTCATTTCCCCCTTCTGATAACCCGCATCAGGTTCCCTGCCACAGATTCCCTGCCTCAGATTCCCTGCCTCAGATTCCCTGCATCAGATTCCCTTCATCCGATTCCCTGCCTCTGATTCCCCGCCTCTGATTCCCTGCCTCTGATTCCCCGCCTCTGTTTACCCTTTGTTCCCCGCTACTGATTCACCACCTCATATTCGCCGCCTCAATTTCCCTGCCTCTGATTCCCTGCCTCTGATTCCCTGCCTCTGATTCCCTGCATCTGATTGGCCGCCTCTGATTCCCTGCCTCTGATTCCCAGCCTCTGATTCCCTGCCTCTGATTCCACGACTCTGATTCCACGCCTCTGATTCCCCGCCTCTGATTCCCCGCCTATGTTTACACGCCTCCATTTACCCGCCTGTTTTCCCGCCTCTGATTGCCCATCTCAGATTCCCTGCCTCAGATTCCCTGCCTCTGATTCCCTGCCTCTGATTCCCTGCATCTGATTGCCCGCCTCTGATTACCTGCCTCTGATTCACCGCCTCTGATTCCCCACCTCTGATTCCCCACTTCTGATTCCCCGCCTCTGATTCCCCACCTCTGATTCCCCTCCTCTGATACCCCGCCTCTGATTCCCCGCCTCTGATTCCCCACATCTGATTCCCCGCCTCTGATTCCCCGCCTCTGATTCCCCGCCTCTGATTCCCCGCCTCAGATTCCCCGCCTCTGATTCCCTCCTCTGATTCCCCGCCTATGTTTACCCGCATCTGATACCCCGCCTCTGATTCCCCGCCTCTTATACCCTGCCTCTGATAACTTTTTACTGATTCCCTGCCTCAGATTCCCTGCCTCCGATTCCCTGCCTCAGATTCCCAGCCTCAAATTCCCTGCATCAGATTCCCTTCATCTGATTCCCTGCCTCTGATTCCCTGCCTCTGAATCCCCACCTCTGATTCCCCCTCTGATTCCCCGACTCTGATTCCCCGCCTCTGATTCCCCGCCTCTGATTCCCCACCTCTGATTCCCCGCCTCTGATTCCCTGCCTCTCTTTCCCTGCCTCTATTTCCGTGCCTCTTTCTCTGCATCTCGTTTCCCACATCTCATTTCCCCCTTCTGATAACCCGCATCAGGTTCCCTGCCACAGATTCCCTGCCTCAGATTCCCTGCCTCAGATTCCCTGCATCAGATTCCCTTCATCCGATTCCCTGCCTCTGATTCCCCGCCTCTGATTCCCTTCCTCTGATTCCCCACCTCTGTTTACCCGCCTGTTCCCCGCTACTGATTCACCACCTCATATTCGCCGCCTCAATTTCCCTGCCTCTGATTCCCTGCCTCTGATTCCCTGCCTCTGATTCCCTGCATCTGATTGGCCGCCTCTGATTCCCTGCCACTGATTCCCCGCCTCTGATTCCCTGCCTCTGATTCCCCGACTCTGATTCCACGCCTCTGATTCCCCGCCTCTGATTCCCCGCCTATGTTTACACGCCTCTGTTTACCCGCCTGTTTTCCCGCCTCTGATTGCCCACCTCAGATTCCCTGCCTCAGATTCCCTGCCTCTGATTCCCTGCCTCTGATTCCCTGCATCTGATTGCCCGCCTCTGATTACCTGCCTCTGATTCACCGCCTCTGATTCCCCACCTCTGATTCCCCACTTCTGATTCCCCGCCTCTGATTCCCCACCTCTGATTCCCCTCCTCTGATACCCCGCCTCTGATTCCCCGCCTCTGATTCCCCACATCTGATTCCCCGCCTCTGATTCCCCGCCTCTGATTCCCCGCCTCTGATTCCCCGCTTCTGATTCCCCGCCTCTGATTCCCTCCTCTGATTCCCCGCCTATGTTTACCCGCCTCTGATTCCCCGCCTCTGATTCCCTCCTCTGATACCCCGCCTATGTTTACCCGCCTCTGATTCCCCGCCTCTGATTCCCTGCCTCTGATTCCCCGCCTCTGATTCCCCGCGTCTGATTCCCCACCTCTGATTCACTGCCTCCCTTTCCGCTCAACTTTCCTGGCCTACGTTTCCCCACATATCTTTCCCCACCTCTGATACCCCGCCTCTGATTCCCCGCCTCTGATTCCCCGCCTCTGATGACCCACATCTGATACCCCGCCTCTGATTCCCCGCCTCTTATACCCTGCCTCTGATAACTTTTTACTGATTCCCTGCCTCAGATTCCCTGCCTCCGATTCCCTGCCTCAGATTCCCAGCCTCAAATTCCCTGCATCAGATTCCCTTCATCTGATTCCCTGCCTCTGATTCCCCGCCTCTGATTCCCAGCCTCTGATTCCCCACCTCTGTCTCTACGCCTCTCTTTTGCCTGCACTCTTTCCCCTCCACTCTTTCCGTGCCTCTCTTTCCCTCCCTCAATTTCAACAACTCTGTTTGATCTGTTCTGTGTACCTCATTTTCAACATACAAGTTCCAACCACTATGTTTCGCCCATCTCTTTCGCCGCCTCTATTTATGCACCTATGTTTACCCGCTTCTGTTTACCCGCCTGTTTCCCCACATCTCTTTCCCCACCTCTGATTCCACGCCTCTGATTCCCCGCCTCTGATTCCCTGCCTCTGATTCCCCGCCTCTGATTCCCCACCTCTGATTCCCTGCCTCTGATTCCCCGCCTCTGATTCCCTGCCTCTCTTTCCCTGCCTCTATTTCCGTGCCTCTTTCTCTGCATCTCGTTTCCCACATCTCATTTCCCCCTTCTGATAACCCGCATCAGATTCCCTGCCACAGATTCCCTGCCTCAGATTCCCTGCCTCAGATTCCCTGCATCAGATTCCCTTCATCTGATTCCCTGCCTCTGATTCCCAGCCTCTGAATCCCCACCTCTGAGTCCCTGCCTCAGATTCCCTGCCTCTGATTCTCTGCCTCTGATTCCCTGCCTCTGATTCCCTGCATCTGATTGCCCGCCTCTGATTCTCCGCCTCTGAGTCCCCGCCTCTGATTCCCCGCCTCTGATTCCCGGCCTCTGATTCCTAGCCTCTGATTCCCCGCCTCTGATTCCCTGCCTCTGAGTCCCCACTTCTTATTCCCCGCGTCCGATTCCACACCCATGTTTCACCGCCTCTATTGCTCTGCTTCTGATTTCCCGGCTCAGATTCACCGGCTCTGATTCCGCACCTCTGATTCCACGCCTCTCTTTCTGTGTCTCTGATTCCCCGCCTCTGATTCCACGCCTCTGATTACCCGCCTCTGATACCCTGCCTCTGAGTCCCCACCTCTGATTCCCCGCGTCCGATTCCGCACCCATGTTTCAACGCCTCTGTTGCTCTGCTTCTGATTTCCCGGCTCAGATTCACCGGCTCTGATTCCGCACCTCTGATTCCAAACCTCTCTTTCTGTGTCTCTGATTCCCCGCCTCTGATTCCACGCCTCTGATTACCCACAGCTGATACCCTGCCTCTCTTTCCCTGCCTCTATTTCCGTGCCTCTTACTCTGCATCTAGTTTCCCACATCTCATTTCCCCCTTCTGATAACCCGCATCAGGTTCCCTGCCACAGATTCCCTGCCTCAGATTCCCTGCCTCAGATTCCCTGCATCAGATTCCCTTCATCCGATTCCCTGCCTCTGATTCCCCGCCTCTGATTCCCTGCCTCTGATTCCCCGCCTCTGTTTACCCTTTGTTCCCCGCTACTGATTCACCACCTCATATTCGCCGCCTCAATTTCCCTGCCTCTGATTCCCTGCCTCTGATTCCCTGCCTCTGATTCCCTGCATCTGATTGGCCGCCTCTGATTCCCTGCCTCTGATTCCCCGCCTCTGATTCCCTGCCTCTGATTCCACGACTCTGATTCCACGCCTCTGATTCCCCGCCTCTGATTCCCCGCCTATGTTTACACGCCTCCATTTACCCGCCTGTTTTCCCGCCTCTGATTGCCCATCTCAGATTCCCTGCCTCAGATTCCCTGCCTCTGATTCCCTGCCTCTGATTCCCTGCATCTGATTGCCCGCCTCTGATTACCTGCCTCTGATTCACCGCCTCTGATTCCCCACCTCTGATTCCCCACTTCTGATTCCCCGCCTCTGATTCCCCACCTCTGATTCCCCTCCTCTGATACCCCGCCTCTGATTCCCCGCCTCTGATTCCCCACATCTGATTCCCCGCCTCTGATTCCCCGCCTCTGATTCCCCGCCTCTGATTCCCCGCCTCAGATTCCCCGCCTCTGATTCCCTCCTCTGATTCCCCGCCTATGTTTACCCGCATCTGATACCCCGCCTCTGATTCCCCGCCTCTGAATCCCCACCTCTGATTCCCCTCTCTGATTCCCCGACTCTGATTCCCCGCCTCTGATTCCCCGCCTCTGATTCCCCACCTCTGATTCCCCGCCTCTGATTCCCTGCCTCTCTTTCCCTGCCTCTATTTCCGTGCCTCTTTCTCTGCATCTCGTTTCCCACATCTCATTTCCCCCTTCTGATAACCCGCATCAGGTTCCCTGCCACAGATTCCCTGCCTCAGATTCCCTGCCTCAGATTCCCTGCATCAGATTCCCTTCATCCGATTCCCTGCCTCTGATTCCCCGCCTCTGATTCCCTTCCTCTGATTCCCCACCTCTGTTTACCCGCCTGTTCCCCGCTACTGATTCACCACCTCATATTCGCCGCCTCAATTTCCCTGCCTCTGATTCCCTGCCTCTGATTCCCTGCCTCTGATTCCCTGCATCTGATTGGCCGCCTCTGATTCCCTGCCACTGATTCCCCGCCTCTGATTCCCTGCCTCTGATTCCCCGACTCTGATTCCACGCCTCTGATTCCCCGCCTCTGATTCCCCGCCTATGTTTACACGCCTCTGTTTACCCGCCTGTTTTCCCGCCTCTGATTGCCCACCTCAGATTCCCTGCCTCAGATTCCCTGCCTCTGATTCCCTGCCTCTGATTCCCTGCATCTGATTGCCCGCCTCTGATTACCTGCCTCTGATTCACCGCCTCTGATTCCCCACCTCTGATTCCCCACTTCTGATTCCCCGCCTCTGATTCCCCACCTCTGATTCCCCTCCTCTGATACCCCGCCTCTGATTCCCCGCCTCTGATTCCCCACATCTGATTCCCCGCCTCTGATTCCCCGCCTCTGATTCCCCGCCTCTGATTCCCCGCTTCTGATTCCCCGCCTCTGATTCCCTCCTCTGATTCCCCGCCTATGTTTACCCGCCTCTGATTCCCCGCCTCTGATTCCCTCCTCTGATACCCCGCCTATGTTTACCCGCCTCTGATTCCCCGCCTCTGATTCCCTGCCTCTGATTCCCCGCCTCTGATTCCCCGCGTCTGATTCCCCACCTCTGATTCACTGCCTCCCTTTCCGCTCAACTTTCCTGGCCTACGTTTCCCCACATATCTTTCCCCACCTCTGATACCCCGCCTCTGATTCCCCGCCTCTGATTCCCCGCCTCTGATGACCCACATCTGATACCCCGCCTCTGATTCCCCGCCTCTTATACCCTGCCTCTGATAACTTTTTACTGATTCCCTGCCTCAGATTCCCTGCCTCCGATTCCCTGCCTCAGATTCCCAGCCTCAAATTCCCTGCATCAGATTCCCTTCATCTGATTCCCTGCCTCTGATTCCCCGCCTCTGATTCCCAGCCTCTGATTCCCCACCTCTGTCTCTACGCCTCTCTTTTGCCTGCACTCTTTCCCCTCCACTCTTTCCGTGCCTCTCTTTCCCTCCCTCAATTTCAACAACTCTGTTTGATCTGTTCTGTGTACCTCATTTTCAACATACAAGTTCCAACCACTATGTTTCGCCCATCTCTTTCGCCGCCTCTATTTATGCACCTATGTTTACCCGCTTCTGTTTACCCGCCTGTTTCCCCACATCTCTTTCCCCACCTCTGATTCCACGCCTCTGATTCCCCGCCTCTCATTCCCCGCCTCTGATTCCCAGCCTCTGATTCACCGCCTCCCTTTCCACGCAACTTTCCTGGCCTACGTTTCCCCACATCTCTTTCCCCACCTCTGATTCCATGCCTCTGATTCGCCGCCTCTGATTGCACGCCTCTGATTCCCTGCCTCTGATTCCCCGCCTCTGATTCCCCGCCTCTGATTCCCCGCCTCTGATTCCCCGCCTCTGATTCCCCGCCTCTGATTCCCCGCCTCTGATTCCCCGCCTCTGATTCCCTGCCTCTGATTCACCGCCTCCCTTTCCATGCAACCTTCCTGGCCTACGTTTCCCCACATCTCTTTCCCCTCCTCTGATTCCACGCCTCTGATTCGCCGCCTCTGATTGCCCGCCTCTGATTCCCTGCCTCTGATTCCCCGCCTCTGATTCCCCGCCTATGATTCCCCGCCTCTGATTCCCCGCCTCTGATTCCCCGCCTCTGATTCCCCGCCTCTGATTCCCCGCCTCTGATGACCCGCATCTGATACCCCGCCTCTGATTCCCCGCCTCTTATACCCTGCCTCTGATAACTTTTTACTGATTCCCTGCCTCAGATTCCCTGCCTCCGATTCCCTGCCTCAGATTCCCAGCCTCAAATTCCCTGCATCAGATTCCCTTCATCTGATTCCCTGCCTCTGATTCCCTGCCTCTGAATCCCCACCTCTGATTCCCCTCTCTGATTCCCCGCCTCTGATTCCCCGCCTCTGATTCCCCACCTCTGATTCCCCGCCTCTGATTCCCTGCCTCTCTTTCCCTGCCTCTATTTCCGTGCCTCTTTCTCTGCATCTCGTTTCCCACATCTCATTTCCCCCTTCTGATAACCCGCATCAGGTTCCCTGCCACAGATTCCCTGCCTCAGATTCCCTGCCTCAGATTCCCTGCATCAGATTCCCTTCATCCGATTCCCTGCCTCTGATTCCCCGCCTCTGATTCCATGCCTCTGATTCCCCGCCTCTGTTTACCCGCCTGTTCCCCACTACTGATTCACCACCTCATATTCGCCGCCTCAATTTCCCTGCCTCTGATTCCCTGCCTCTGATTCCCTGCCTCTGATTCCCTGCATCTGATTGGCCGCCTCTGATTCCCTGCCTCTGATTCCCCGCCTCTGATTCCCTGCCTCTGATTCCCCGACTCTGATTCCACGCCTCTGATTCCCCGCCTCTGATTCCCCGCCTATGTTTACACGCCTCTGTTTACCCGCCTGTTTTCCCGCCTCTGATTGCCCACCTCAGATTAGCTGCCTCAGATTCCCTGCCTCTGATTCCCTGCCTCTGATTCCCTGCATCTGATTTCCCGCCTCTGATTACCTGCCTCTGATTCCCCGCCTCTGATTCCCCGTGTCTGATTCCCCACCTCTGATTCACTGCCTCCCTTTCCGCTCAACTTTCCTGGCCTACGTTTCCCCACATATCTTTCCCCACCTCTGATACCCCGCCTCTGATTCCCCGCCTCTGATTCCCCGCCTCTGATGACCCGCATCTGATACCCCGCCTCTGATTCCCCGCCTCTTATACCCTGCCTCTGATAACTTTTTACTGATTCCCTGCCTCAGATTCCCTGCCTCCGATTCCCTGCCTCAGATTCCCAGCCTCAAATTCTCTGCATCAGATTCCCTTCATCTGATTCCCTGCCTCTGATTCCCCGCCTCTGATTCCCAGCCTCTGATTCCCCACCTCTGTCTCTACGCCTCTCTTTTGCCTGCACTCTTTCCCCTCCACTCTTTCCGTGCCTCTCTTTCCCTCCCTCAATTTCAACAACTCTGTTTGATCTGTTCTGTGTACCTCATTTTCAACATACAAGTTCCAACCACTATGTTTCGCCCATCTCTTTCGCCGCCTCTATTTATGCACCTATGTTTACCCGCTTCTGTTTACCCGCCTGTTTCCCCACATCTCTTTCCCCACCTCTGATTCCACGCCTCTGATTCCCCGCCTCTCATTCCCCGCCTCTGATTCCCAGCCTCTGATTCACCGCCTCCCTTTCCACGCAACTTTCCTGGCCTACGTTTCCCCACATCTCTTTCCCCACCTCTGATTCGCCGCCTCTGATTGCACGCCTCTGATTCCCTTCCTCTGATTCCCCGCCTCTGATTCCCCGCCTCTGATTCCCCGCCTCTGATTCCCCGCCTCTGATTCTCCGCCTCTGATTCCCCGCCTCTGATTCCCCGCCTCTGATTCCCTGCCTCTGATTCACCGCCTCCCTTTCCACGCAACCTTCCTGGCCTACGTTTCCCCACATCTCTTTCCCCTCCTCTGATTCCACGCCTCTGATTCGCCGCCTCTGATTGCCCGCCTCTGATTCCCTGCCTCTGATTCCCTGCCTCTGATTCCCCGCCTATGATTCCCCGCCTCTGATTCCCCGCCTCTGATTCCCCGCCTCTGATTCCCCGCCTCTGATTCCCCGCCTCTGATGACCCGCATCTGATACCCCGCCTCTGATTCCCCGCCTCTTATACCCTGCCTCTGATAACTTTTTACTGATTCCCTGCCTCAGATTCCCTGCCTCCGATTCCCTGCCTCAGATTCCCAGCCTCAAATTCCCTGCATCAGATTCCCTTCATCTGATTCCCTGCCTCTGATTCCCTGCCTCTGAATCCCCACCTCTGATTCCCCTCTCTGATTCCCCGCCTCTGATTCCCCGCCTCTGATTCCCCACCTCTGATTCCCCGCCTCTGATTCCCTGCCTCTCTTTCCCTGCCTCTATTTCCGTGCCTCTTTCTCTGCATCTCGTTTCCCACATCTCATTTCCCCCTTCTGATAACCCGCATCAGGTTCCCTGCCACAGATTCCCTGCCTCAGATTCCCTGCCTCAGATTCCCTGCATCAGATTCCCTTCATCCGATTCCCTGCCTCTGATTCCCCGCCTCTGATTCCATGCCTCTGATTCCCCGCCTCTGTTTACCCGCCTGTTCCCCGCTACTGATTCACCACCTCATATTCGCCGCCTCAATTTCCCTGCCTCTGATTCCCTGCCTCTGATTCCCTGCCTCTGATTCCCTGCATCTGATTGGCCGCCTCTGATTCCCTGCCTCTGATTCCCCGCCTCTGATTCCCTGCCTCTGATTCCCCGACTCTGATTCCACGCCTCTGATTCCCCGCCTCTGATTCCCCGCCTATGTTTACACGCCTCTGTTTACCCGCCTGTTTTCCCGCCTCTGATTGCCCACCTCAGATTCCCTGCCTCAGATTCCCTGCCTCTGATTCCCTGCCTCTGATTCCCTGCATCTGATTTCCCGCCTCTGATTACCTGCCTCTGATTCACCGCCTCTGATTCCCCACCTCTGATTCCCCACTTCTGATTCCCCGCCTCTGATTCCCCACCTCTGATTCCCCTCCTCTGATACCCCGCCTCTGATTCCCCGCCTCTGATTCCCCACATCTGATTCCCCGCCTCTGATTCCCCGCCTCTGATTCCCCACCTCTGATTCCCCGCCTCTGATTCCCCGCCTCTGATTCCCTCCTCTGATTCGCCGCCTATGTTTACCCGCCTCTGATTCCCCGCCTCTGATTCCCTCCTCTGATTCCCCGCCTATGTTTACCCGCCTCTGATACCCCGCCTCTGATTCCCTGCCTCTGATTCCCCGCCTCTGATTCCCCGCGTCTGATTCCCCACCTCTGATTCACTGCCTCCCTTTCCGCTCAACTTTCCTGGCCTACGTTTCCCCACATATCTTTCCCCACCTCTGATACCCCGCCTCTGATTCCCCGCCTCTGATTCCCCGCCTCTGATGACCCGCATCTGATACCCCGCCTCTGATTCCCCGCCTCTTATACCCTGCCTCTGATAACTTTTTACTGATTCCCTGCCTCAGATTCCCTGCCTCCGATTCCCTGCCTCAGATTCCCAGCCTCAAATTCCCTGCATCAGATTCCCTTCATCTGATTCCCTGCCTCTGATTCCCCGCCTCTGATTCCCAGCCTCTGATTCCCCACCTCTGTCTCTACGCCTCTCTTTTGCCTGCACTCTTTCCCCTCCACTATTTCCGTGCCTCTCTTTCCCTCCCTCAATTTCAACAACTCTGTTTGATCTGTTCTGTGTACCTCATTTTCAACATACAAGTTCCAACCACTATGTTTCGCCCATCTCTTTCGCCGCCTCTATTTATGCACCTATGTTTACCCGCTTCTGTTTACCCGCCTGTTTCCCCACATCTCTTTCCCCACCTCTGATTCCCAGCCTCTGATTCCCCGCCTCTCATTCCCCGCCTCTGATTCCCAGCCTCTGATTCACCGCCTCCCTTTCCACGCAACTTTCCTGGCCTACGTTACCCCACATCTCTTTCCCCACCTCTGATTCCACGCCTCTGATTCGCCGCCTCTGATTGCACGCCTCTGATTCCCTGCCTCTGATTCCCCGCCTCTGATTCCCCGCCTCTGATTCCCCGCCTCTGATTCCCCGCCTCTGATTCCCCGCCTCTGATTCCCCGCCTCTGATTCCCCGCCTCTGATTCCCTGCCTCTGATTCACCGCCTCCCTTTCCACGCAACCTTCCTGGCCTACGTTTCCCCACATCTCTTTCCCCTCCTCTGATTCCACGCCTCTGATTCGCCGCCTCTGATTGCCCGCCTCTGATTCCCTGCCTCTGATTCCCCGCCTCTGATTCCCCGCCTCTGATTCCCCGCCTCTGATTCCCCGCCTCTGATTCCCCGC
Source organism: Narcine bancroftii (assembly GCF_036971445.1). Taxonomy (NCBI): domain Eukaryota; kingdom Metazoa; phylum Chordata; class Chondrichthyes; order Torpediniformes; family Narcinidae; genus Narcine; species Narcine bancroftii. Next base: position 4,824,067 of record NW_027211883.1, read on the forward strand.
CTCTGATTCCCTGCCTCTGATTCCCCGCCTCTGATTCCCTGCCTCTATTTCCGTGCCTCTTTCTCTGCAACTCGTTTCCCACATCTCATTTCCCCCTTCTGATAACCCGCATCAGATTCCCTGCCACAGATTCCCTGCCTCAGATTCCCTGCCTCAGATTCCCTGCATCAGATTCCCTTCATCCGATTCCCTGCCTCTGATTCCCCACCTCTGATTCCCTGCCTCTGATTCCCCGCCTCTGTTTACCCACCTGTTCCCCGCCACTGATTCACCACCTCATATTCGCCGCCTCAGATTCCCTGCCTCTGATTCCCTGCCTCTGATTCCCTGCATCTGATTGGCCGCCTCTGATTCCCTGCCTCTGATTCCCCGCCTCTGATTCCCCGCCTCTGATTCCCCGCCTCTGATTTCCCACCTCTGATTCCCCACTTCAGATTCCCCGCCTCTGATTCCCCGCCTCTGATTCAACGCCTCTGATTCCCCGCATCTGATTCCCCGCCTCTGATTCCCCACCTCTGATTGCCCACCTCTGATTCCCTGCATCTGATTTCCCGCCTCTGATTCCCCACCTCTGATTCCCCACTTCTGATTCCCCGCCTCTGATTCCCCGCCTCTGATTCCACGCCTCTGATTCCCCGCCTCTGATTCCCCGCCTCTGATTCCCCGCCTCTGATTCCCCTCCTCAGATACCCCACCTCTGATTGCCTGCCTCTGATTCCCCGCATCTGATTCCCCGCCTCTGAATCCCCGCCTCTGAATCCATGCCTCTGATTCCGCACCTCTGATTCCCCGCCTCTGATTCCCCGCCTCTTATTCCCCGTCTATGTTTACCCGCCTCTGTTTACCCGCCTGTTTCCTCGCCTCTGATTCCCCACCTCAGATTCCGTGCCTCAGATTCCCTGCTTCTGATTCCCTGCCTCTGATTCCCTGCCTCCCTTTCCGCTCAACTTTCCTGGCCTACGTTTCCCCACATATCTTTCCCCGCCTCTGATACCCCAGCTCTGATTCCCCGCCTCTGATTCCCCGCCTCTGATTCCCTCCTCTGATTCCCCACCTATGTTTACCCGCCTCTGATTCCCCGCCTCTGATTCCCTCCTCTGATTCCCCGCCTATGTATACCCGCCTCTGATTCCCCGCCTCTGATTCCCTGCCTCTGATTCCCCGCCTCTGATTCCCCGCGTCTGATTCCCCACCTCTGATTCACTGCCTCCCTTTCCGCTCAACTTTCCTGGCCTACGTTTCCCCACATATCTTTCCCCACCTCTGATACCCCGCCTCTGATTCCCCGCCTCTGATTCCCCGCCTCTGATGACCCGCATCTGATACCCCGCCTCTGATTCCCCGCCTCTTATACCCTGCCTCTGATAACTTTTTACTGATTCCCTGCCTCAGATTCCCTGCCTCCGATTCCCTGCCTCAGATTCCCAGCCTCAAATTCCCTGCATCAGATTCCCTTCATCTGATTCCCTGCCTCTGATTCCCCGCCTCTGATTCCCAGCCTCTGATTCCCCACCTCTGTCTCTATGCCTCTCTTTTGCCTGCACTCTTTCCCCTCCACTCTTTCCGTGCCTCTCTTTCCCTCCCTCAATTTCAACAACTCTGTTTGATCTGTTCTGTGTACCTCATTTTCAACATACAAGTTCCAACCACTATGTTTCGCCCATCTCTTTCGCCGCCTCTATTTATGCACCTATGTTTACCCGCTTCTGTTTACCCGCCTGTTTCCCCACATCTCTTTCCCCACCTCTGATTCCACGCCTCTGATTCCCCGCCTCTGATTCCCCGCCTCTGATTCCCAGCCTCTGATTCACCGCCTCCCTTTCCACGCAACTTTCCTGGCCTACGTTTCCCTACATCTCTTTCCCCACCTCTGATTCCACGCCTCTGATTCGCCGCCTCTGATTGCACGCCTCTGATTCCCTGCCTCTGATTCCCCGCCTCTGATTCCCCGCCTCTGATTCCCCGCCTCTGATTCCCCGCCTCTGATTCCCTGCCTCTTATTCACCGCCTCCCTTTCCACGCAACCTTCCTGGCCTACGTTTCCCCAAATCTCTTTCCCCTCCTCTGATTCCACGCCTCTGATTCGCCTCCTCTGATTGCCCGCCTCTGATTCCCTGCCTCTGATTCCCCGCCTCTGATTCCCCGCCTATGATTCCCCGCCTCTGATTCCCCGCCTCTGATTCCCCGCCTCTGATTCCCCGCCTCTGATTCCCCGCCTCTGATGACCCGCATCTGATACCCCGCCTCTGATTCCCCGCCTCTTATACCCTGCCTCTGATAACTTTTTACTGATTCCCTGCCTCCGATTCCCTGCCTCCGATTCCCTGCCTCAGATTCCCAGCCTCAAATTCCCTGCATCAGATTCCCTTCATCTGATTCCCTGCCTCTGATTCCCTGCCTCTGAATCCCCACCTCTGATTCCCCTCTCTGATTCCCCGCCTCTGATTCCCCGCCTCTGATTCCCCACCTCTGATTCCCCGCCTCTGATTCCCTGCCTCTCTTTCCCTGCCTCTATTTCCGTGCCTCTTTCTCTGCATCTCGTTTCCCACATCTCATTTCCCCCTTCTGATAACCCGCATCAGGTTCCCTGCCACAGATTCCCTGCCTCAGATTCCCTGCCTCAGATTCCCTGCATCAGATTCCCTTCATCCGATTCCCTGCCTCTGATTCCCCGCCTCTGATTCCCTGCCTCTGATTCCCCGCCTCTGTTTACCCGCCTGTTCCCCGCTACTGATTCACCACCTCATATTCGCCGCCTCAATTTCCCTGCCTCTGATTCCCTGCCTCTGATTCCCTGCCTCTGATTCCCTGCATCTGATTGGCCGCCTCTGATTCCCTGCCTCTGATTCCCCGCCTCTGATTCCCTGCCTCTGATTCCCCGACTCTGATTCCACGCCTCTGATTCCCCGCCTCTGATTCCCCGCCTATGTTTACACGCCTCTGTTTACCTGCCTGTTTTCCCGCCTCTGATTGCCCACCTCAGATTCCCTGCCTCAGATTCCCTGCCTCTGATTCCCTGCCTCTGATTCCCTGCATCTGATTGCCCGCCTCTGATTACCTGCCTCTGATTCACCGCCTCTGATTCCCCACCTCTGATTCCCCACTTCTGATTCCCCGCCTCTGATTCCCCACCTCTGATTCCCCTCCTCTGATACCCCGCCTCTGATTCCCCGCCTCTGATTCCCCACATCTGATTCCCCGCCTCTGATTCCCCGCCTCTGATTCCCCGCCTCTGATTCCCCGCCTCTGATTCCCCGCCTCTGATTCCCTCCTCTGATTCCCCGCCTATGTTTACCCGCCTCTGATTCCCCACCTCTGATTCCCTCCTCTGATTCCCCGCCTATGTTTACCCGCCTCTGATTCCCCGCCTCTGATTCCCTGCCTCTGATTCCCCGCCTCTGATTCCCCGCGTCTGATTCCCCACCTCTGATTCACTGCCTCCCTTTCCGCTCAACTTTCCTGGCCTACGTTTCCCCACATATCTTTCCCCACCTCTGATACCCCGCCTCTGATTCCCCGCCTCTGATTCCCCGCCTCTGATGACCCGCATCTGATACCCCGCCTCTGATTCCCCGCCTCTTATACCCTGCCTCTGATAACTTTTTACTGATTCCCTGCCTCAGATTCCCTGCCTCCGATTCCCTGCCTCAGATTCCCAGCCTCAAATTCCCTGCATCAGATTCCCTTCATCTGATTCCCTGCCTCTGATTCCCCGCCTCTGATTCCCAGCCTCTGATTCCCCACCTCTGTCTCTACGCCTCTCTTTTGCCTGCACTCTTTCCCCTCCACTCTTTCCGTGCCTCTCTTTCCCTCCCTCAATTTCAACAACTCTGTTTGATCTGTTCTGTGTACCTCATTTTCAACATACAAGTTCCAACCACTATGTTTCGCCCATCTCTTTCGCCGCCTCTATTTATGCACCTATGTTTACCCGCTTCTGTTTACCTGCCTGTTTCCCCACATCTCTTTCCCCACCTCTGATTCCACGCCTCTGATTCCCCGCCTCTCATTCCCCGCCTCTGATTCCCAGCCTCTGATTCACCGCCTCCCTTTCCACGCAACTTTCCTGGCCTACGTTTCCCCACATCTCTTTCCCCACCTCTGATTCCACGCCTCTGATTCGCCGCCTCTGATTGCACGCCTCTGATTCCCTGCCTCTGATTCCCCGCCTCTGATTCCCCGCCTCTGATTCCCCGCCTCTGATTCCCCGCCTCTGATTCCCCGCCTATGATTCCCCGCCTCTGATTCCCCGCCTCTGATTCCCTGCCTCTGATTCACCGCCTCCCTTTCCACGCAACCTTCCTGGCCTACGTTTCCCCACATCTCTTTCCCCTCCTCTGATTCCACGCCTCTGATTCGCCGCCTCTGATTGCCCGCCTCTGATTCCCTGCCTCTGATTCCCCGCCTCTGATTCCCCGCCTCTGATTCCCCGCCTCTGATTCCCCGCCTCTGATTCCCCGCCTCTGATTCCCTGCCTCTGATTCCCCGCCTCTGATTCCCTGCCTCTATTTCCGTGCCTCTTTCTCTGCAACTCGTTTCCCACATCTCATTTCCCCCTTCTGATAACCCGCATCAGATTCCCTGCCACAGATTCCCTGCCTCAGATTCCCTGCCTCAGATTCCCTGCATCAGATTCCTTTCATCTGATTCCCTGCCTCTGATTCCCCGCCTCTGAATCCCCACCTCTAAGTCCCTGCCTCAGATTCCCTGCCTCTGATTCTCTGCCTCTGATTCCCTGCCTCTGATTCCCTGCATCTGATTGCCCGCCTCTGATACTCCGCCTCTGACTCCCCGCCTCTGATTCCCCGCCTCTGATTTCTCGCCTCTTATTCCCCGCCTCTGATTCCCTGCCTCTGATAACCTGCCTCTGATTCCCTGCCTCTGAGTCCCCACTTCTTATTCCCCGCGTCCGATTCCGCACCCATGTTTCACCGCCTCTGTTGCTCTGCTTCTGATTTCCCGGCTCAGATTCACCGGCTCTGATTCCGCACCTCTGATTCCACGCCTCTCTTTCTGTGTCTCTGATTCCCCGCCTCTGATTCCACACCTCTGAATACCAACATCTGATACCCTGCCTCTCTTTCCCTGCCTCTATTTCCGTGCCTCTTACTCTGCATCTCGTTTCCCACATCTCATTTCCCCCTTCTGATAACCCGCATCAGATTCCCTGCCACAGATTCCCTGCCTCAGATTCCCTGCCTCAGATTCCCTGCATCAGATTCCCTTCATCCGATTCCCTGCCTCTGATTCCCCACCTCTGATTCCCTGCCTCTGATTCCCCGCCTCTGTTTACCCGCCTGTTCCCCGCCACTGATTCACCACCTCATATTCGCCGCCTCAGATTCCCTGCCTCTGATTTCCTGCCTCTGATTCCCTGCATCTGATTGGCCGCCTCTGATTCCCTGCCTCTGATTCCCCGCCTCTGATTCCCCGCCTCTGATTCCCCGCCTCTGATTTCCCACCTCTGATTCCCCACTTCAGATTCCCCGCCTCTGATTCCCCGCCTCTGATTCCACGCCTCTGATTCCCCGCCTCTGATTCCCCGCCTCTGATTCCCCGCCTTTGATACCCCACCTCTGATTCCCCGCCTCTGATTCCCTGCATCTGATTCCCCACCTCACATTCCCCGCCTCTGATTCCCCGCCTCTGATTCCCCGCCTCTGATTCCCCGCCTCTGATTCCCCGCCTCTGATTCCCCGCCTATGTTTACCCGCCTCTGTTTACCCGCCTGTTTTCCCGCCTCTGATTCCCCACCTCAGATTCCCTGCCTCAGATTCCATGCCTCTGATTCCCTGCCTCTGATTCCCTGCCTCTGATTCCCCACCTCTGCTTCCCCACTTCTGATTCCCCGTCTCTGATTCCCCGCCTCTGATTCCCCGCCTCTGATTCAACGCCTCTGATTCCCCGCATCTGATTCCCCGCCTCTGATTCCCCACCTCTGATTGCCCGCCTCTGATTCCCTGCATCTGATTTCCCGCCTCTGATTCCCCACCTCTGATTCCCCACTTCTGATTCCCCGCCTTTGATTCCCCGCCTCTGATTCCACGCCTTGATTCCCCGCCTCTGATTCCCCGCCTCTGATTCCCCGCCTCTGATTCCCCTCCTCAGATACCCCCCCTCTGATTGCCCGCCTCTGATTCCCCGCATCTGATTCCCCGCCTCTGATTCCCCGCCTCTGAATCCACACCTCTGATTCCCCGCCTCTGATTCCCCGCCTCTTATTCCCCGTCTATGTTTACCCGCCTCTGTTTACCCGCCTGTTTCCTCGCCTCTGATTCCCCACCTCAGATTCCGTGCCTCAGATTCCCTGCTTCTGATTCCCTGCCTCTGATTCCCTGCCTCCCTTTCCGCTCAACTTTCCTGGCCTACGTTTCCCCACATATCTTTCCCCGCCTCTGATACCCCAGCTCTGATTCCCAGCCTCTGATTCCCCGCCTCTGATGATGCGCATCTGATACCCCGCCTCTGATTCCCCGCCTCTGATACCCTGCCTCTGATAACTTTTAACTGATTCCCTGCCTCAGATTCCCTGCATCCGATTCCCTGCCTCAGATTCCCTGCATCAGATTCCCTTCATCTGATTCCCTGCCTCTGATTCCCCACCTCTGCTTCCCCACTTCTGATTCCCCGTCTCTGATTCCCCGCCTCTGATTCCCCGCCTCTGATTCAACGCCTCTGATTCCCCGCATCTGAATCCCTGCCTCTGATTCCCCACCTCTGATTGCCCGCCTCTGATTCCCTGCCTCTGATTTCCTGCCTCTGATTCCCCACCTCTGATTCCCCACTTCTGATTCCCCGCCTCTGATTCCCCGCCTCTGATTCCACGCCTCTGATTCCCCGCCTCTGATTCCCCGCCTCTGATTCCCCGCCTCTGATTCCCCTCCTCAGATACCCCGTCTCTGATTCACTGCCTCTGATTTCCCGCCTCTGATTCAACGCCTCTGATTCCCCGCATCTGATTCCCCGCCTCTGATTCCCCACCTCTGATTGCCCGCCTCTGATTCCCTGCCTCTGATTTCCCGCTCTGATTCCCCACCTCTGATTCCCCACTTCTGATTCCCCGCCTCTGATTCCCCGCCTCTGATTCCACGCCTCTGATTCCCCGCCTCTGATTCCCCGCCTCGGATTCCCCGCCTCTGATTCCCCTCCTCAGATACCCCGCCTCTGATTCCCCGCCTCTGATTCCCCGCCTCTGAATCCCCGCCTCTGATTCCCCACCTCTGATTCCCCGCCTCTGATTCCCCGCCTCTTATTCCCCGTCTATGTTTATCCACCTCTGTTTACCCGCCTGTTTCCCCGCCTCTGATTCCCCAGCTCAGATTCCCTGCCTCAGATTCCCTGCTTCTGATTCCCTGCCTCTGATTCCCTGCCTCCCTTTCCGCTCAACTTTCCTGGCCTACGTTTCCCCACATATCTTTCCCCGCCTCTGATACCCCACCTCTGATTCCCCGCCTCTGATTCCCCGCCTCTGATGATGCGCATCTGATACCCCGCCTCTGATTCCCCGCCTCTGATACCCTGCCTCTGATAACTTTTTACTGATTCCCTGCCTCAGATTCCCTGCATCCGATTCCCTTCCTCAGATTCCCTGCATCAGATTCCCCTCATCTGATTCCCTGCCTCTCATTCCCCGCCACTGATTCCCCGCTACTGATCCCCACCTCTGTCTCTACGCCTCTCTTTTGCCTGCACTCTTTCCCCTCCACTCTTTCCGTGCCTCTCTTTCCCTCCCTCAATTTCAACAACTCTGTTTGATCTGTTCTGTGTACCTCATTTTCAACATACAAGTTCCAACCACTATGTTTCGCCCATCTCTTTCGCCGCCTCTATTTATGCACCTATGTTTACCCGCTTCTGTTTACCCGCCTGTTTCCCCACATCTCTTTCCCCACCTCTGATTCCACGCCTCTGATTCCCCGCCTCTCATTCCCCGCCTCTGATTCCCTGCCTCTGATTCACCGCCTCCCTTTCCGCGCTACTTTCCTGGCCTACGTTTCCCCACATCTCTTTCCCCACCTCTGATTCCACGCCTCTGATTCGCCGCATCTGATTGCCCGCCTCTGATTCCCTGCCTCTGATTCCCTGCCTCTGATTCCCCACCTCTGATTCCCCTCTCTGATTCCCCGCCTCTGATTCCCCGCCTCTGATTCCCCACCTCTGATTCCCCGCCTCTGATTCCCTGCCTCTCTTTCCCTGCCTCTATTTCCGTGCCTCTTTCTCTGCATCTAGTTTCCCACATCTCATTTCCCCCTTCTGATAACCCGCATCAGATTCCCTGCCACAGATTCCCTGCCTCAGATTCCTTGCCTCAGATTCCCTGCATCAGATTCCCTTCATCTGATTCCCTGCCTCTGATTCCCCGCCTCTGATTCCCCACCTCTGATTCCCTGCCTCAGATTCCCTGCCTCTGATTCCCTGCCTCTGATTCCCTGCCTCTGATTTCCTGCATCTGATTGCCCGCCTCTGATTCTCCGCCTCTGATTCCCCGCCTCTGATTCCCCGCCTCTGATTCCCCGCCTCTGATTCCCGCCTATGATTCCCCGCCTCTGATTCCCTGCCTCTGATAACCTGCCTCTGATTCCCTGCCTCTGATTCCCTGCCTCTGAGTCCCCACCTCTGATTCCCCGAGTCCGATTCCGCACCCATGTTTCACCGCCTCTGTTGCTCTGCTTCTGTTTTCCCGGCTCAGATTCACCGGCTCTGATTCCGCACCTCAGATTCCACGCCTCTCTTTCTGTGTCTCTGATTCCCCGCCTCCGATTCCACGCCTCTGATTACCCGCCTCTGATACCCTGCCTCTCTTTCCTCCCTCTATTTCCGTGCCTCTTTCTCTGCATCTCGTATCCCATATCTCATTTCCCCCTTCTGATAACCCGCATCAGATTCCCTGCCACAGATTCCCTGCCTCAGATACCCTGCCTCAGATTCCCGGCATCAGATTCCCTTCATCTGATTCCCTGCCTCTGATTCCCCACGGCTGATTCCCTGCCTCTGATTCCCCGCCTCTGTTTACCCGCCTGTTTCCCCGCCTCTGATTCAAGACCTCATATTCGCCGCCTCAGGTTCCCTGCCTCTGATTCCCTGCCTCTGATTCCCTGCCTCAGATTCCCTGCATCTGATTGCCCGCCTCTGAATCCCTGCCTCTGATTCCCCGCCTCTGATTCCCCGCCTCTGATTCCCCGCCTCTGATCCACCACCTCTGATTCCCCACTTCTGATTCCCCGCCTCTGATTCCCTGTCTCTGATTCCACGCCTCTGATTCCCCGCATCTGATTCCGCGCCTCTGATTCCCCGCCTCTGATACCCCGCCTCTGATTCCCCGCCTCTGTTTCCCTGCATCTGATTCCCTGCCTCAGATTCCCTGACTCTGATTCCCCGACTCTGATTCCCCGCCTCTGATACCCTGCCTCTCTTTCCTCCCTCTATTTCCGTGCCTCTTTCTCTGCATCTCGTATCCCATATCTCATTTCCCCCTTCTGATAACCCGCATCAGATTCCCTGCCACAGATTCCCTGCCTCAGATTCCTTGCCTCAGATTCCCTGCATCAGATTCCCTTCATCTGATTCCCTGCCTCTGATTCCCCGCCTCTGATTCCCCACCTCTGATTCCCTGCCTCAGATTCCCTGCCTCTGATTCCCTGCCTCTGATTCCCTGCCTCTGATTTCCTGCATCTGATTGCCCGCCTCTGATTCTCTGCCTCTGATTCCCCGCCTCTGATTCCCCGCCTCTGATTCCCCGCCTCTGATTCCCGCCTATGATTCCCCGCCTCTGATTCCCTGCCTCTGATAACCTGCCTCTGATTCCCTGCCTCTGATTCCCTGCCTCTGAGTCCCCACCTCTGATTCCCCGAGTCCGATTCCGCACCCATGTTTCACCGCCTCTGTTGCTCTGCTTCTGTTTTCCCGGCTCAGATTCACCGGCTCTGATTCCGCACCTCTGATTCCACGCCTCTCTTTCTGTGTCTCTGATTCCCCGCCTCCGATTCCACGCCTCTGATTACCCGCCTCTGATACCCTGCCTCTCTTTCCTCCCTCTATTTCCGTGCCTCTTTCTCTGCATCTCGTATCCCATATCTCATTTCCCCCTTCTGATAACCCGCATCAGATTCCCTGCCACAGATTCCCTGCCTCAGATACCCTGCCTCAGATTCCCGGCATCAGATTCCCTTCATCTGATTCCCTGCCTCTGATTCCCCACGGCTGATTCCCTGCCTCTGATTCCCCGCCTCTGTTTACCCGCCTGTTTCCCCGCCTCTGATTCAAGACCTCATATTCGCCGCCTCAGGTTCCCTGCCTCTGATTCCCTGCCTCTGATTCCCTGCCTCAGATTCCCTGCATCTGATTGCCCGCCTCTGAATCCCTGCCTCTGATTCCCCGCCTCTGATTCCCCGCCTCTGATTCCCCGCCTCTGATCCACCACCTCTGATTCCCCACTTCTGATTCCCCGCCTCTGATTCCCTGTCTCTGATTCCACGCCTCTGATACCCCGCATCTGATTCCGCGCCTCTGATTCCCCGCCTCTGATACCCCGCCTCTGATTCCCCGCCTCTGTTTCCCTGCATCTGATTCCCTGCCTCAGATTCCCTGCCTCTGATTCCCCGACTCTGATTCCCCGCCTCTGATTCCCCGCCTCTGATTCCCCGCCTCTGATTCCCCGCCTCTGATTCCCCACATATGTTTACCCGCCTCTGTTTACCCGCCTGTTTTCCCGCCTCTGATTGCCCACCTCAGATTCCCTGCCTCAGATTCCCTGCCTCAGATTCCCTGCCTCTGATTCCCTGCCTCTGATTCCCTGCCTCTGATTCCCTGCATCTGATTGCCCACCTCTGATTCTCCGCCTCTGACTCCCCGCCTCTGATTCCCCGCCTCTGATTCCCCGCCTCTGATTCCTCGCCTCTTATTCCCCGCCTCTGATTCCCTGCCTCTGATAACCTGCCTCTGATTCCCTGCCTCTGAGTCCCCACTTCTTATTCCCCGCGTCCGATTCCGCACCCATGTTTCACCGCCTCTGTTGCTCTGCTTCTGATTTCCCGGCTCAGATTCACCGGCTCTGATTCCGCACCTCTGATTCCACGCCTCTCTTTCTGTGTCTCAGATTCCCCGCCTCTGATTCCACGCCTCTGATTACCCGCCTCTGATACCCTGCCTCTGAGTCCCCACCTTTGATTCCCCGCGTCCGATTCCGCACCCATGTTTCAACGCCTCTGTTGCTCTGCTTCTGATTTCCCGGCTCAGATTCACCGGCTCTGATTCCGCACCTCTGATTCCACGCCTCTCTTTCTGTGTCTCTGATTCCCCGCCTCTGATTCCACGCCTCTGAATACCAACATCTGATACCCTGCCTCTCTTTCCCTGCCTCTATTTCCGTGCCTCTTACTCTGCATCTCGTTTCCCACATCTCATTTCCCCCTTCTGATAACCCGCATCAGATTCCCTGCCACAGATTCCCTGCCTCAGATTCCCTGCCTCAGATTCCCTGCATCAGATTCCCTTCATCCGATTCCCTGCCTCTGATTCCCCGCCTCTGATTCCCTGCCTCTGATTCCCCGCCTCTGTTTACCCGCCTGTTCCCCGCCACTGATTCACCACCTCATATTCGCCGCCTCAGATTCCCTGCCTCTGATTCCCTGCCTCTGATTCCCTGCATCTGATTGGCCGCCTCTTATTCCCTGCCTCTGATTCCCCGCCTCTGATTCCCCGCCTCTGATTCCCCGCCTCTGATTTCCCACCTCTGATTCCCCACTTCAGATTGCCCGCCTCTGATTCCCCGCCTCTGATTCCACGCCTCTGATTCCCCGCCTCTGATTCCCCGCCTCTGATTCCCCGCCTTTGATACCCCACCTCTGATTCCCCGCCTCTGATTCCCTGCATCTGATTCCCCACCTCAGATTCCCCGCCTCTGATTCCCCGCCTCTGATTCCCCGCCTCTGATTCCCCGCCTCTGATTCCCCGCCTCTGATTCCCCGCCTATGTTTACCCGCCTCTGTTTACCCGCCTGTTTTCCCTCCTCTGATTCCCCACCTCAGATTCCCTGCCTCAGATTCCATGCCTCTGATTCCCTGCCTCTGATTCCCTGCCTCTGATTCCCCACCTCTGCTTCCCCACTTCTGATTCCCCGTCTCTGATTCCCCGCCTCTGATTCCCCGCCTCTAATTCAACGCCTCTGATTCCCCGCATCTGATTCCCCGCCTCTGATTCCCCACCTCTGATTGCCCGCCTCTGATTCCCTGCATCTGATTTCCCGCCTCTGATTCCCCACCTCTGATTCCCCACTTCTGATTCCCCGCCTCTGATTCCCCGCCTCTGATTCCACGCCTCTGATTCCCCGCCTCTGATTCCCCGCCTCTGATTCTCCGCCTCTGATTCCCCTCCTCAGATACCCCACCTCTGATTGCCCGCCTCTGATTCCCCGCATCTGATTCCCCGCCTCTGATTCCCCGCCTCTGAATCCACGCCTCTGATTCCGCACCTCTGATTCCCCGCCTCTCATTCCCCGCCTCTTATTCCCCGTCTATGTTTACCCGCCTCTGTTTACCCGCCTGTTTCCTCGCCTCTGATTCCCCACCTCCGATACCGTGCCTCAGATTCCCTGCTTCTGATTCCCTGCCTCTGATTCCCTGCCTCCCTTTCCGCTCAACTTTCCTGGCCTACGTTTCCCCACATATCTTTCCCCGCCTCTGATACCCCAGCTCTGATTCCCCGCCTCTGATTCCCCGCCTCTGATGATGCGCATCTGATACCCCGCCTCTGATTCCCCGCCTCTGATACCCTGCCTCTGATAACTTTTAACTGATTCCCTGCCTCAGATTCCCTGCATCCGATTCCCTGCCTCAGATTCCCTGCATCAGATTCCCTTCATCTGATTCCCTGCCTCTGATTCCCCACCTCTGCTTCCCCACTTCTGATTCCCCGTCTCTGATTCCCCGCCTCTGATTCCCCGCCTCTGATTCAACGCCTCTGATTCCCCGCATCTGATTCCCTGCCTCTGATTCCCCACCTCTGATTGCCCACCTCTGATTCCCTGCCTCTGATTTCCTGCCTCTGATTCCCCACCTCTGATTCCCCACTTCTGATTCCCCGCCTCTGATTCCCCGCCTCTGATTCCACGCCTCTGATTCCCCGCCTCTGATTCCCCGCCTCTGATTCCCCGCCTCTGATTCCCCTCCTCAGATACCCCGTCTCTGATTCACTGCCTCTGAATCCCCGCCTCTGATTCAACGCCTCTGATTCCCCGCATCTGATTCCCCGCCTCTGATTCCCCACCTCTGATTGCCCGCCTCTGATTCCCTGCCTCTGATTTCCCGCCTCTGATTCCCCACCTCTGATTCCCCACTTCTGATTCCCCGCCTTTGATTCCCCGCCTCTGATTCCCCGCCTCGGATTCCCCACCTCTGATTCCCCTCCTCAGATACCCCGCCTCTGATTCCCCGCCTCTGATTCCCCGCCTCTGAATCCCCGCCTCTGATTCCCCACCTCTGATTCCCCGCCTCTGATTCCCCGCCTCTTATTCCCCGTCTATGTTTATCCACCTCTGTTTACCCGCCTGTTTCCCCGCCTCTGATTCCCCAGCTCAGATTCCCTGCCTCAGATTCCCTGCTTCTGATTCCCTGCCTCTGATTCCCTGCCTCCCTTTCCGCTCAACTTTCCTGGCCTACGTTTCCCCACATATCTTTCCCCGCCTCTGATACCCCACCTCTGATTCCCCGCCTCTGATTCCCCGCCTCTGATGATGCACATCTGATACCCCGCCTCTGATTCCCCGCCTCTGATACCCTGCCTCTGATAACTTTTTACTGATTCCCTGCCTCAGATTCCCTGCATCCGATTCCCTTCCTCAGATTCCCTGCATCAGATTCCCTTCATCTGATTCCCTGCCTCTCATTCCCCGCCTCTGATTCCCCGCTACTGATCCCCACCTCTGTCTCTACGCCTCTCTTTTGCCTGCACTCTTTCCCCTCCACTCTTTCCGTGCCTCTCTTTCCCTCCCTCAATTTCAACAACTCTGTTTGATCTGTTCTGTGTACCTCATTTTCAACATACAAGTTCCAACCACTATGTTTCGCCCATCTCTTTCGCCGCCTCTATTTATGCACCTATGTTTACCCGCTTCTGTTTACCCGCCTGTTTCCCCACATCTCTTTCCCCACCTCTGATTCAACACCTCTGATTCCCCGCCTCTCATTCCCCGCCTCTGATCCACCACCTCTGATTCCCCACTTCTGATTCCCCGCCTCTGATTCCCTGTCTCTGATTCCACGCCTCTGATTCCCCGCATCTGATTCCGCGCCTCTGATTCCCCGCCTCTGATACCCCGCCTCTGATTCCCCGCCTCTGTTTCCCTGCATCTGATTCCCTGCCTCAGATTCCCTGCCTCTGATTCCCCGACTCTGATTCCCAGCCTCTGATTCCCCGCCTCTGATTCCCCGCCTCTTATTCCCCACCTATGTTTACCCGCCTCTGTTTACCCGCCTGTTTTCCCGCCTCTGATTGCCCACCTCAGATTCCCTGCCTCAGATTCCCTGCCTCTGATTCCCTGCCTCTGATTCCCTGCATCTGATTGCCCGCCTCTGATAACCTGGCTCTGATTCCCCGCCTCAGATTCCCCACCTCTGATTCCCCACTTCTGATTCCCCGCCTCTGATTCCCGCGTCTGATTCCCCGCCTCGAAATCACCGCCTCTGATTCCCCGCCTCTGATTCCCCGCCTCTGATTCCCCGCCTCTGATTCCCCGCCTCTGATTCCCTGCATCTGATTCCCCGCCTCAGATTCCCCGCCTCTGATTCCCCGACTCTGATTCCCCACTTCTGATTGCCCGCCTCTGATTCCACGCCTCCGATTCCCCGCCTCTGATTCCCCACCTCTGATTCCCCACTTCTGATTCCCCACCTCTGATTCCCCGCCTCTGATTCCACGCCTCTGATTCCCCACCTCTGATTCCCCGCATCTGATTCCCCGCCTCTGATTCCCCGCCTCAGATTCCCCGCCTCTGATTCCCCGCCTCTGATTCCCCACCTCTGATTCCCTGCATCAGATTCCCTTCATCTGATTCCCTGCCTCTGATTGCCCGCCTCTGAATCCCCACCTCTGAGTCCCTGCCTCAGATTCCCTGCCTCTGATTCTCTGCCTCTGATTCCCTGCCTCTGATTCCCTTCATCTGATTGCCCGCCTCTGATTCTCCGCCTCTGACTCCCCGCCTCTGATTCCCCGCCTCTGATTCCCCGCCTCTGATTCCTCGCCTCTTATTCCCCGCCTCTGATTCCCTGCCTCTGATAACCTGCCTCTGATTCCCTGCCTCTGAGTCCCCACTTCTTATTCCCCGCGTCCGATTCCGCACCCATGTTTCACCGCCTCTGTTGCTCTGCTTCTGATTTCCCGGCTCAGATTCACCGGCTCTGATTCCGCACCTCTGATTCCACGCCTCTCTTTCTGTGTCTCTGATTCCCCGCCTCTGATTCCACGCCTCTGATTACCCGACTCTGATACCCTGCCTCTGAGTCCCCACCTTTGATTCCCCGCGTCCGATTCCGCACCCATGTTTCAACGCCTCTGTTGCTCTGCTTCTGATTTCCCGGCTCAGATTCACCGGCTCTGATTCCGCACCTCTGATTCCACGCCTCTCTTTCTGTGTCTCTGATTCCCCGCCTCTGATTCCACGCCTCTGAATACCAACATCTGATACCCTGCCTCTCTTTCCCTGCCTCTATTTCCGTGCCTCTTACTCTGCATCTCGTTTCCCACATCTCATTTCCCCCTTCTGATAACCCGCATCAGATTCCCTGCCACAGATTCCCTGCCTCAGATTCCCTGCCTCAGATTCCCTGCATCAGATTCCCTTCATCCGATTCCCTGCCTCTGATTCCCCGCCTCTGATTCCCTGCCTCTGATTCCCCGCCTCTGATTCCCCGCCTCTGATTCCCCGCCTCTGATTTCCCACCTCTGATTCCCCACTTCAGATTCCCCGCCTCTGATTCCCCGCCTCTGATTCCACGCCTCTGATTCCCCGCCTCTGATTCCCCGCCTCTGATTCCCCGCCTTTGATACCCCACCTCTGATTCCCCGCCTCTGATTCCCTGCATCTGATTCCCCACCTCAGATTCCCCGCCTCTGATTCCCCTCCTCTGATTCCCCGCTTCTGATTCCCTGCCTCTGATTCCCCGCCTCTGATTCCCCGCCTATGTTTACCCGCCTCTGTTTACCCGCCTGTTTTCCCGCCTCTGATTCCCCACCTCAGATTCCCTGCCTCAGATTCCATGCCTCTGATCCCTGCCTCTGATTCCCTGCCTCTGATTCCCCACCTCTGCTTCCCCACTTCTGATTCCCCGTCTCTGATTCCCCGCCTCTGATTCCCCACCTCTGATTCAACGCCTCTGATTCCCCGCATCTGATTCCCCGCCTCTGATTCCCCACCTCTGATTGCCCGCCTCTGATTCCCTGCATCTGATTTCCCGCCTCTGATTCCCCACCTCTGATTCCCCACTTCTGATTCCCCGCCTCTGATTCCCCGCCTCTGATTCCACGCCTCTGATTCCCCGCCTCTGATTCCCCGCCTCTGATTCCCCGCCTCTGATTCCCCTCCTCAGATACCCCACCTCTGATTGCCCGCCTCTGATTCCCCGCATCTGATTCCCCGCCTCTGATTCCCCGCCTCTGAATCCACGCCTCTGATTCCGCACCTCAGATTCCCCGCCTCTGATTCCCCGCCTCTTATTCCCCGTCTATGTTTACCCGCCTCTGTTTACCCGCCTGTTTCCTCGCCTCTGATTCCCCACCTCAGATTCCGTGCCTCAGATTCCCTGCTTCTGATTCCCTGCCTCTGAATCCCTGCCTCCCTTTCCGCTCAACTTTCCTGGCCTACGTTTCCCCACATATCTTTCCCCGCCTCTGATACCCCAGCTCTGATTCCCCGCCTCTGATTCCCCGCCTCTGATGATGCGCATCTGATACCCCGCCTCTGATTCCCCGCCTCTGATACCCTGCCTCTGATAACTTTTAACTGATTCCCTGCCTCAGATTCCCTGCATCCGATTCCCTGCCTCAGATTCCCTGCATCAGATTCCCTTCATCTGATTCCCTGCCTCTGATTCCCCACCTCTGCTTCCCCACTTCTGATTCCCCGTCTCTGATTCCCCGCCTCTGATTCCCCGCCTCTGATTCAACGCCTCTGATTCCCCGCATCTGATTCCCTGCCTCTGATTCCCCACCTCTGATTGCCCGCCTCTGATTCCCTGCCTCTGATTTCCTGCCTCTGATTCCCCACCTCTGATTCCCCACTTCTGATTCCCCGCCTCTGATTCCCCGCCTCTGATTCCACGCCTCTGATTCCCCGCCTCTGATTCCCTTCCTCAGATACCCCACCTCTGATTGCCCGCCTCTGATTCCCCGCATCTGATTCCCCGCCTCTGATTCCCCGTCTATGTTTACCCGCCTCTGTTTACCCGCCTGTTTCCTCGCCTCTGATTCCCCACCTCAGATTCCGTGCCTCAGATTCCCTGCTTCTGATTCCCTGCCTCTGATTCCCTGCCTCCCTTTCCGTTCAATTTTCCTGGCCTACGTTTCCCCACATATCTTTCCCCGCCTCTGATACCCCAGCTCTGATTCCCCGCCTCTGATTCACCGCCTCTGATGATGCGCATCTGATACCCCGCCTCTGATTCCCCGCCTCTGATACCCTGCCTCTGATAACTTTTAACTGATTCCCTGCCTCAGATTCCCTGAATCCGATTCCCTGCCTCAGATTCCCTGCATCAGATTCCCTTCATCTGATTCCCTGCCTCTGATTCCCCACCTCTGCTTCCCCACTTCTGATTCCCCGTCTCTGATTCCCCGCCTCTGATTCCCCGCCTCTGATTCAACGCCTCTGATTCCCCGCATCTGATTCCCTGCCTCTGATTCCCCACCTCTGATTCCCCACTTCTGATTCCCCGCCTCTGATTCCCCGCCTCTGATTCCACGCCTCTGATTCCCCGCCTCTGATTCCCCGTCTCGGATTCCCCGCCTCTGATTCCCCTCCTCAGATACCCCGCCTCTGATTCCCCGCCTCTGATTCCCCGCCTCTGAATCCCCGCCTCTGATTCCCCACCTCTGATTCCCCGCCTCTGATTCCCCGCCTCTTATTCCCCACCTCTGTCTCTACGCCTCTCTTTTGCCTGCACTCTTTCCCCTCCACTCTTTCCGTGCCTCTCTTTCCCTCCCTCAATTTCAACAACTCTGTTTGATCTGTTCTGTGTACCTCATTTTCAACATACAAGTTCCAACCACTATGTTTCGCCCATCTCTTTCGCCGCCTCTATTTATGCACCTATGTTTACCCGCTTCTGTTTACCCGCCTGTTTCCCCACATCTCTTTCCCCACCTCTGATTCCACGCCTCTGATTCCCCGCCTCTCATTCCCCGCCTCTGATTCCCAGCCTCTGATTCACCGCCTCCCTTTCCACGCAACTTTCCTGGCCTACGTTTCCCCACATCTCTTTCCCCACCTCTGATTCCACGCCTCTGATTCGCCGCCTCTGATTGCACGCC
This sequence comes from Narcine bancroftii, assembly GCF_036971445.1. NCBI lineage: Eukaryota > Metazoa > Chordata > Chondrichthyes > Torpediniformes > Narcinidae > Narcine > Narcine bancroftii. The sequence continues at coordinate 4,842,586 of NW_027211883.1, forward strand.
TCTGATTCCCTGCCTCTGATTCCCCGCCTCTGATTCCCCGCCTCTGATTCCCCGCCTCTGATTCCCCGCCTCTGATTCCCTGCCTCTGATTCACCGCCTCCCTTTCCACGCAACCTTACTGGCCTACGTTTCCCCACATCTCTTTCCCCTCCTCTGATTCCACGCTTCTGATTCGCCGCCTCTTATTGCCCGCCTCTGATTCCCTGCCTCTGATTCCCCGCCTCTGATTCCCCGCCTATGATTCCCCGCCTCTGATTCCCCGCCTCTGATTCCCCGCCTCTGATTCCCCGCCTCTGATTCCCCGCCTCTGATGACCCGCATCTGATACCCCGCCTCTGATTCCCCACCTTTTATACCCTGCCTCTGATAACTTTTTACTGATTCCCTGCCTCAGATTCCCTGCCTCCGATTCCCTGCCTCAGATTCCCAGCCTCAAATTCCCTGCATCAGATTCCCTTCATCTGATTCCCTGCCTCTGATTCCCTGCCTCTGAATCCCCACCTCTGATTCCCCTCTCTGATTCCCCGCCTCTGATTCCCCGCCTCTGATTCCCCACCTCCGATTCCCCGCCTCTGATTCCCTGCCTCTCTTTCCCTGCCTCTATTTCCGTGCCTCTTTCTCTGCATCTCGTTTCCCACAATTCATTTCCCCCTTCTGATAACCCGCATCAGGTTCCCTGCCACAGATTCCCTGCCTCAGATTCCCTGCCTCAGATTCCCTGCATCAGATTCCCTTCATCCGATTCCCTGCCTCTGATTCCCCGCCTCTGATTCCCTGCCTCTGATTCCCCGCCTCTGTTTACCCGCCTGTTCCCCGCTACTGATTCACCACCTCATATTCGCCGCCTCAATTTCCCTGCCTCTGATTCCCTGCCTCTGATTCCCTGCCTCTGATTCCCTGCATCTGATTGGCCGCCTCTGATTCCCTGCCTCTGATTCCCCGCCTCTGATTCCCTGCCTCTGATTCCCCGACTCTGATTCCCCGCCTCTGATTCCCCGCCTATGCTTACACGCCTCTGTTTACCCGCCTGTTTTCCCGCCTCTGATTGCCCACCTCAGATTCCCTGCCTCAGATTCCCTGCCTCTGATTCCCTGCCTCTGATTCCCTGCATCTGATTGCCCGCCTCTGATTACCTGCCTCTGATTCACCGCCTCTGATTCCCCACCTCTGATTCCCCACTTCTGATTCCCCGCCTCTGATTCCCCACCTCTGATTCCCCTCCTCTGATACCCCGCCTCTGATTCCCCGCCTCTGATTCCCCACATCTGATTCCCCGCCTCTGATTCCCCGCCTCTGATTCCCCGCCTCTGATTCCCCGCCTCTGATTCCCCGCCTCTGATTCCCTCCTCTGATTCCCCGCCTATGTTTACCCGCCTCTGATTCCCCACCTCTGATTCCCTCCTCTGATTCCCCGCCTATGTTGACCCGCCTCTGATTCCCCGCCTCTGATTCCCTGCCTCTGATTCCCCGCCTCTGATTCCCCGCGTCTGATTCCCCACCTCTGATTCACTGCCTCCCTTTCCGCTCAACTTTCCTGGCCTACGTTTCCCCACATATCTTTCCCCACCTCTGATACCCCGCCTCTGATTCCCCGCCTCTGATTCCCCGCCTCTGATGACCCGCATCTGATACCCCGCCTCTGATTCCCCTCCTCTTATACCCTGCCTCTGATAACTTTTTACTGATTCCCTGCCGCAGATTCCCTGCCTCCGATTCCCTGCCTCAGATTCCCAGCCTCAAATTCCCTGCATCAGATTCCCTTCATCTGATTCCCTGCCTCTGATTCCCCGCCTCTGATTCCCAGCCTCTGATTCCCCACCTCTGTCTCTACGCCTCTCTTTTGCCTGCACTCTTTCCCCTCCACTCTTTCCGTGCCTCTCTTTCCCTCCCTCAATTTCAACAACTCTGTTTGATCTGTTCTGTGTACCTCATTTTCAACATACAAGTTCCAACCACTATGTTTCGCCCATCTCTTTCGCCGCCTCTATTTATCCACCTATGTTTACCCGCTTCTGTTTACCCGCCTGTTTCCCCACATCTCTTTCCCCACCTCTGATTCCACGCCTCTGATTCCCCGCCTCTCATTCCCCGCCTCTGTTTCCCAGCCTCTGATTCACCGCCTCCCTTTCCACGCAACTTTCCTGGCGTACGTTTCCCCACATCTCTTTCCCCACCTCTGATTCCACGCCTCTGATTCGCCGCCTCTGATTGCACGCCTCTGATTCCCTGCCTCTAATTCCCCGCCTCTGATTCCCCGCCTCTGATTCCCCGCCTCTGATTCCCCGCCTCTGATTCCCCGCCTCTGATTCCCCGCCTCTGATTCCCCGCCTCTTATTCCCTGCCTCTGATTCACCGCCTCCCTTTCCACGCAACCTTCCTGGCCTACGTTTCCCCACATCTCTTTCCCCTCCTCTGATTCCACGCCTCTGATTCGCCGCCTCTGATTGCCCGCCTCTGATTCCCTGCCTCTGATTCCCCGCCTCTGATTCCCTGCCTCTGATTCCCCGCCTCTGATTCCCTGCCTCTATTTCCGTGCCTCTTTCTCTGCAACTCGTTTCCCACATCTCATTTCCCCCTTCTGATAACCCGCATAAGATTCCCTGCCACAGATTCCCTGCCTCAGATTCCCCGCCTCTGATTCCACGCCTCTGATTCCCCACCTCTGATTCCCCGCATCTGATTCCCCGCCTCTGATTCCCCGCCTCAGATTCCCCGCCTCTGATTCCCCGCCTCTGATTCCCCACCTCTGATTCCCTGCATCAGATTCCCTTCATCTGATTCCCTGCCTCTGATTGCCCGCCTCTGAATCCCCACCTCTGAGTCCCTGCCTCAGATTCCCTGCCTGTGATTCTCTGCCTCTGATTCCCTGCCTCTGATTCCCTTCATCTGATTGCCCGCCTCTGATTCTCCGCCTCTGACTCCCCGCCTCTGATTCCCCGCCTCTGATTCCCCGCCTCTGATTCCTCGCCTCTTATTCCCCGCCTCTGATTCCCTGCCTCTGATAACCTGCCTCTGATTCCCTGCCTCTGAGTCCCCACTTCTTATTCCCCGCGTCCGATTCCGCACCCATGTTTCACCGCCTCTGTTGCTCTGCTTCTGATTTCCCGGCTCAGATTCACCGGCTCTAATTCCGCACCTCTGATTCCACGCCTCTCTTTCTGTGTCTCTGATTCCCCGCCTCTGATTCCACGCCTCTGATTACCCGCCTCTGATACCCTGCCTCTGAGTCCCCACCTTTGATTCCCCGCGTCCGATTCCGCACCCATGTTTCAACGCCTCTGTTGCTCTGCTTCTGATTTCCCGGCTCAGATTCACCGGCTCTGATTCCGCACCTCTGATTCCACGCCTCTCTTTCTGTGTCTCTGATTCCCCGCCTCTGATTCCACGCCTCTGAATACCAACATCTGATACCCTGCCTCTCTTTCCCTGCCTCTATTTCCGTGCCTCTTACTCTGCATCTCGTTTCCCACATCTCATTTCCCCCTTCTGATAACCCGCATCAGATTCCCTGCCACAGATTCCCTGCCTCAGATTCCCTGCCTCAGATTCCCTGCATCAGATTCCCTTCATCCGATTCCCTGCCTCTGATTCCCCGCCTCTGATTCCCTGCCTCTGATTCCCCACCTCTGATTCAACGCCTCTGATTCCCCGCATCTGATTCCCCGCCTCTGATTCCCCACCTCTGATTGCCCGCCTCTGATTCCCTGCATCTGATTTCCCGCCTCTGATTCCCCACCTCTGATTCCCCACTTCTGATTCCCCGCCTCTGATTCCCCGCCTCTGATTCCACGCCTCTGATTCCCCGCCTCTGATTCCCCGCCTCTGATTCCCTGCCTCTGATTCCCCTCCTCAGATACCCCACCTCTGATTGCCCGCCTCAGATTCCCCGCATCTGATTCCCCGCCTCTGATTCCCCGCCTCTGAATCCACGCCTCTGATTCCGCACCTCAGATTCCCCGCCTCTGATTCCCCGCCTCTTATTCCCCGTCTATGTTTACCCGCCTCTGTTTACCCGCCTGTTTCCTCGCCTCTGATTCCCCACCTCAGATTCCGTGCCTCAGATTCCCTGCTTCTGATTCCCTGCCTCTGAATCCCTGCCTCCCTTTCCGCTCAACTTTCCTGGCCTACGTTTCCCCACATATCTTTCCCCGCCTCTGATACCCCAGCTCTGATTCCCCGCCTCTGATTCCCCGCCTCTGATGATGCGCATCTGATACCCCGCCTCTGATTCCCCGCCTCTGATACCCTGCCTCTGATAACTTTTAACTGATTCCCTGCCTCAGATTCCCTGCATCCGATTCCCTGCCTCAGATTCCCTGCATCAGATTCCCTTCATCTGATTCCCTGCCTCTGATTCCCCACCTCTGCTTCCCCACTTCTGATTCCCCGTCTCTGATTCCCCGCCTCTGATTCCCCGCCTCTGATTCAACGCCTCTGATTCCCCGCATCTGATTCCCTGCCTCTGATTCCCCACCTCTGATTGCCCGCCTCTGATTCCCTGCCTCTGATTTCCTGCCTCTGATTCCCCACCTCTGATTCCCCACTTCTGATTCCCCGCCTCTGATTCCCCGCCTCTGATTCCACGCCTCTGATTCCCCGCCTCTGATTCCCCTCCTCAGATACCCCACCTCTGATTGCCCGCCTCTGATTCCCCGCATCTGATTCCCCGCCTCTGATTCCCCGCCTCTGATTCAACGCCTCTGATTCCCCGCATCTGATTCCCTGCCTCTGATTCCCCACCTCTGATTGCCCACCTCTGATTCCCTGCCTCTGATTTCCTGCCTCTGATTCCCCACCTCTGATTCCCCACTTCTGATTCCCCGCCTCTGATTCCCCGCCTCTGATTCCACGCCTCTGATTCCCCGCCTCTGATTCCCCGCCTCTGATTCCCCGCCTCTGATTCCCCTCCTCAGATACCCCGTCTCTGATTCACTGCCTCTGAATCCCCGCCTCTGATTCAACGCCTCTGATTCCCCGCATCTGATTCCCCGCCTCTGATTCCCCACCTCTGATTGCCCGCCTCTGATTCCCTGCCTCTGATTTCCCGCCTCTGATTCCCCACCTCTGATTCCCCACTTCTGATTCCCCGCCTTTGATTCCCCGCCTCTGATTCCCCGCCTCGGATTCCCCACCTCTGATTCCCCTCCTCAGATACCCCGCCTCTGATTCCCCGCCTCTGATTCCCCGCCTCTGAATCCCCGCCTCTGATTCCCCACCTCTGATTCCCCGCCTCTGATTCCCCGCCTCTTATTCCCCGTCTATGTTTATCCACCTCTGTTTACCCGCCTGTTTCCCCGCCTCTGATTCCCCAGCTCAGATTCCCTGCCTCAGATTCCCTGCTTCTGATTCCCTGCCTCTGATTCCCTGCCTCCCTTTCCGCTCAACTTTCCTGGCCTACGTTTCCCCACATATCTTTCCCCGCCTCTGATACCCCACCTCTGATTCCCCGCCTCTGATTCCCCGCCTCTGATGATGCACATCTGATACCCCGCCTCTGATTCCCCGCCTCTGATACCCTGCCTCTGATAACTTTTTACTGATTCCCTGCCTCAGATTCCCTGCATCCGATTCCCTTCCTCAGATTCCCTGCATCAGATTCCCTTCATCTGATTCCCTGCCTCTCATTCCCCGCCTCTGATTCCCCGCTACTGATCCCCACCTCTGTCTCTACGCCTCTCTTTTGCCTGCACTCTTTCCCCTCCACTCTTTCCGTGCCTCTCTTTCCCTCCCTCAATTTCAACAACTCTGTTTGATCTGTTCTGTGTACCTCATTTTCAACATACAAGTTCCAACCACTATGTTTCGCCCATCTCTTTCGCCGCCTCTATTTATGCACCTATGTTTACCCGCTTCTGTTTACCCGCCTGTTTCCCCACATCTCTTTCCCCACCTCTGATTCAACACCTCTGATTCCCCGCCTCTCATTCCCCGCCTCTGATCCACCACCTCTGATTCCCCACTTCTGATTCCCCGCCTCTGATTCCCTGTCTCTGATTCCACGCCTCTGATTCCCCGCATCTGATTCCGCGCCTCTGATTCCCCGCCTCTGATACCCCGCCTCTGATTCCCCGCCTCTGTTTCCCTGCATCTGATTCCCTGCCTCAGATTCCCTGCCTCTGATTCCCCGACTCTGATTCCCAGCCTCTGATTCCCCGCCTCTGATTCCCCGCCTCTTATTCCCCACCTATGTTTACCCGCCTCTGTTTACCCGCCTGTTTTCCCGCCTCTGATTGCCCACCTCAGATTCCCTGCCTCAGATTCCCTGCCTCTGATTCCCTGCCTCTGATTCCCTGCATCTGATTGCCCGCCTCTGATAACCTGGCTCTGATTCCCCGCCTCAGATTCCCCACCTCTGATTCCCCACTTCTGATTCCCCGCCTCTGATTCCCGCGTCTGATTCCCCGCCTCGAAATCACCGCCTCTGATTCCCCGCCTCTGATTCCCCGCCTCTGATTCCCCGCCTCTGATTCCCCGCCTCTGATTCCCTGCATCTGATTCCCCGCCTCAGATTCCCCGCCTCTGATTCCCCGACTCTGATTCCCCACTTCTGATTGCCCGCCTCTGATTCCACGCCTCCGATTCCCCGCCTCTGATTCCCCACCTCTGATTCCCCACTTCTGATTCCCCACCTCTGATTCCCCGCCTCTGATTCCACGCCTCTGATTCCCCACCTCTGATTCCCCGCATCTGATTCCCCGCCTCTGATTCCCCGCCTCAGATTCCCCGCCTCTGATTCCCCGCCTCTGATTCCCCACCTCTGATTCCCTGCATCAGATTCCCTTCATCTGATTCCCTGCCTCTGATTGCCCGCCTCTGAATCCCCACCTCTGAGTCCCTGCCTCAGATTCCCTGCCTCTGATTCTCTGCCTCTGATTCCCTGCCTCTGATTCCCTTCATCTGATTGCCCGCCTCTGATTCTCCGCCTCTGACTCCCCGCCTCTGATTCCCCGCCTCTGATTCCCCGCCTCTGATTCCTCGCCTCTTATTCCCCGCCTCTGATTCCCTGCCTCTGATAACCTGCCTCTGATTCCCTGCCTCTGAGTCCCCACTTCTTATTCCCCGCGTCCGATTCCGCACCCATGTTTCACCGCCTCTGTTGCTCTGCTTCTGATTTCCCGGCTCAGATTCACCGGCTCTGATTCCGCACCTCTGATTCCACGCCTCTCTTTCTGTGTCTCTGATTCCCCGCCTCTGATTCCACGCCTCTGATTACCCGACTCTGATACCCTGCCTCTGAGTCCCCACCTTTGATTCCCCGCGTCCGATTCCGCACCCATGTTTCAACGCCTCTGTTGCTCTGCTTCTGATTTCCCGGCTCAGATTCACCGGCTCTGATTCCGCACCTCTGATTCCACGCCTCTCTTTCTGTGTCTCTGATTCCCCGCCTCTGATTCCACGCCTCTGAATACCAACATCTGATACCCTGCCTCTCTTTCCCTGCCTCTATTTCCGTGCCTCTTACTCTGCATCTCGTTTCCCACATCTCATTTCCCCCTTCTGATAACCCGCATCAGATTCCCTGCCACAGATTCCCTGCCTCAGATTCCCTGCCTCAGATTCCCTGCATCAGATTCCCTTCATCCGATTCCCTGCCTCTGATTCCCCGCCTCTGATTCCCTGCCTCTGATTCCCCGCCTCTGATTCCCCGCCTCTGATTCCCCGCCTCTGATTTCCCACCTCTGATTCCCCACTTCAGATTCCCCGCCTCTGATTCCCCGCCTCTGATTCCACGCCTCTGATTCCCCGCCTCTGATTCCCCGCCTCTGATTCCCCGCCTTTGATACCCCACCTCTGATTCCCCGCCTCTGATTCCCTGCATCTGATTCCCCACCTCAGATTCCCCGCCTCTGATTCCCCTCCTCTGATTCCCCGCTTCTGATTCCCTGCCTCTGATTCCCCGCCTCTGATTCCCCGCCTATGTTTACCCGCCTCTGTTTACCCGCCTGTTTTCCCGCCTCTGATTCCCCACCTCAGATTCCCTGCCTCAGATTCCATGCCTCTGATCCCTGCCTCTGATTCCCTGCCTCTGATTCCCCACCTCTGCTTCCCCACTTCTGATTCCCCGTCTCTGATTCCCCGCCTCTGATTCCCCACCTCTGATTCAACGCCTCTGATTCCCCGCATCTGATTCCCCGCCTCTGATTCCCCACCTCTGATTGCCCGCCTCTGATTCCCTGCATCTGATTTCCCGCCTCTGATTCCCCACCTCTGATTCCCCACTTCTGATTCCCCGCCTCTGATTCCCCGCCTCTGATTCCACGCCTCTGATTCCCCGCCTCTGATTCCCCGCCTCTGATTCCCCGCCTCTGATTCCCCTCCTCAGATACCCCACCTCTGATTGCCCGCCTCTGATTCCCCGCATCTGATTCCCCGCCTCTGATTCCCCGCCTCTGAATCCACGCCTCTGATTCCGCACCTCAGATTCCCCGCCTCTGATTCCCCGCCTCTTATTCCCCGTCTATGTTTACCCGCCTCTGTTTACCCGCCTGTTTCCTCGCCTCTGATTCCCCACCTCAGATTCCGTGCCTCAGATTCCCTGCTTCTGATTCCCTGCCTCTGAATCCCTGCCTCCCTTTCCGCTCAACTTTCCTGGCCTACGTTTCCCCACATATCTTTCCCCGCCTCTGATACCCCAGCTCTGATTCCCCGCCTCTGATTCCCCGCCTCTGATGATGCGCATCTGATACCCCGCCTCTGATTCCCCGCCTCTGATACCCTGCCTCTGATAACTTTTAACTGATTCCCTGCCTCAGATTCCCTGCATCCGATTCCCTGCCTCAGATTCCCTGCATCAGATTCCCTTCATCTGATTCCCTGCCTCTGATTCCCCACCTCTGCTTCCCCACTTCTGATTCCCCGTCTCTGATTCCCCGCCTCTGATTCCCCGCCTCTGATTCAACGCCTCTGATTCCCCGCATCTGATTCCCTGCCTCTGATTCCCCACCTCTGATTGCCCGCCTCTGATTCCCTGCCTCTGATTTCCTGCCTCTGATTCCCCACCTCTGATTCCCCACTTCTGATTCCCCGCCTCTGATTCCCCGCCTCTGATTCCACGCCTCTGATTCCCCGCCTCTGATTCCCTTCCTCAGATACCCCACCTCTGATTGCCCGCCTCTGATTCCCCGCATCTGATTCCCCGCCTCTGATTCCCCGTCTATGTTTACCCGCCTCTGTTTACCCGCCTGTTTCCTCGCCTCTGATTCCCCACCTCAGATTCCGTGCCTCAGATTCCCTGCTTCTGATTCCCTGCCTCTGATTCCCTGCCTCCCTTTCCGTTCAATTTTCCTGGCCTACGTTTCCCCACATATCTTTCCCCGCCTCTGATACCCCAGCTCTGATTCCCCGCCTCTGATTCACCGCCTCTGATGATGCGCATCTGATACCCCGCCTCTGATTCCCCGCCTCTGATACCCTGCCTCTGATAACTTTTAACTGATTCCCTGCCTCAGATTCCCTGAATCCGATTCCCTGCCTCAGATTCCCTGCATCAGATTCCCTTCATCTGATTCCCTGCCTCTGATTCCCCACCTCTGCTTCCCCACTTCTGATTCCCCGTCTCTGATTCCCCGCCTCTGATTCCCCGCCTCTGATTCAACGCCTCTGATTCCCCGCATCTGATTCCCTGCCTCTGATTCCCCACCTCTGATTCCCCACTTCTGATTCCCCGCCTCTGATTCCCCGCCTCTGATTCCACGCCTCTGATTCCCCGCCTCTGATTCCCCGTCTCGGATTCCCCGCCTCTGATTCCCCTCCTCAGATACCCCGCCTCTGATTCCCCGCCTCTGATTCCCCGCCTCTGAATCCCCGCCTCTGATTCCCCACCTCTGATTCCCCGCCTCTGATTCCCCGCCTCTTATTCCCCACCTCTGTCTCTACGCCTCTCTTTTGCCTGCACTCTTTCCCCTCCACTCTTTCCGTGCCTCTCTTTCCCTCCCTCAATTTCAACAACTCTGTTTGATCTGTTCTGTGTACCTCATTTTCAACATACAAGTACCAACCACTATGTTTCGCCCATCTCTTTCGCCGCCTCTATTTATGCACCTATGTTTACCCGCTTCTGTTTACCCGCCTGTTTCCCCACATCTCTTTCCCCACCTCTGATTCCACGCCTCTGATTCCCCGCCTCTCATTCCCCGCCTCTGATTCCCAGCCTCTGATTCACCGCCTCCCTTTCCACGCAACTTTCCTGGCCTACGTTTCCCCACATCTCTTTCCCCACCTCTGATTCCACGCCTCTGATTCGCCGCCTCTGATTGCACGCCTCTGATTCCCTGCCTCTGATTCCCCGCCTCTGATTCCCCGCCTCTGATTCCCCGCCTCTGATTCCCCGCCTCTGATTCCCTGCCTCTGATTCACCGCCTCCCTTTCCACGCAACCTTACTGGCCTACGTTTCCCCACATCTCTTTCCCCTCCTCTGATTCCACGCTTCTGATTCGCCGCCTCTTATTGCCCGCCTCTGATTCCCTGCCTCTGATTCCCCGCCTCTGATTCCCCGCCTATGATTCCCCGCCTCTGATTCCCCGCCTCTGATTCCCCGCCTCTGATTCCCCGCCTCTGATTCCCCGCCTCTGATGACCCGCATCTGATACCCCGCCTCTGATTCCCCACCTTTTATACCCTGCCTCTGATAACTTTTTACTGATTCCCTGCCTCAGATTCCCTGCCTCCGATTCCCTGCCTCAGATTCCCAGCCTCAAATTCCCTGCATCAGATTCCCTTCATCTGATTCCCTGCCTCTGATTCCCTGCCTCTGAATCCCCACCTCTGATTCCCCTCTCTGATTCCCCGCCTCTGATTCCCCGCCTCTGATTCCCCACCTCCGATTCCCCGCCTCTGATTCCCTGCCTCTCTTTCCCTGCCTCTATTTCCGTGCCTCTTTCTCTGCATCTCGTTTCCCACAATTCATTTCCCCCTTCTGATAACCCGCATCAGGTTCCCTGCCACAGATTCCCTGCCTCAGATTCCCTGCCTCAGATTCCCTGCATCAGATTCCCTTCATCCGATTCCCTGCCTCTGATTCCCCGCCTCTGATTCCCTGCCTCTGATTCCCCGCCTCTGTTTACCCGCCTGTTCCCCGCTACTGATTCACCACCTCATATTCGCCGCCTCAATTTCCCTGCCTCTGATTCCCTGCCTCTGATTCCCTGCCTCTGATTCCCTGCATCTGATTGGCCGCCTCTGATTCCCTGCCTCTGATTCCCCGCCTCTGATTCCCTGCCTCTGATTCCCCGACTCTGATTCCCCGCCTCTGATTCCCCGCCTATGCTTACACGCCTCTGTTTACCCGCCTGTTTTCCCGCCTCTGATTGCCCACCTCAGATTCCCTGCCTCAGATTCCCTGCCTCTGATTCCCTGCCTCTGATTCCCTGCATCTGATTGCCCGCCTCTGATTACCTGCCTCTGATTCACCGCCTCTGATTCCCCACCTCTGATTCCCCACTTCTGATTCCCCGCCTCTGATTCCCCACCTCTGATTCCCCTCCTCTGATACCCCGCCTCTGATTCCCCGCCTCTGATTCCCCACATCTGATTCCCCGCCTCTGATTCCCCGCCTCTGATTCCCCGCCTCTGATTCCCCGCCTCTGATTCCCCGCCTCTGATTCCCTCCTCTGATTCCCCGCCTATGTTTACCCGCCTCTGATTCCCCACCTCTGATTCCCTCCTCTGATTCCCCGCCTATGTTGACCCGCCTCTGATTCCCCGCCTCTGATTCCCTGCCTCTGATTCCCCGCCTCTGATTCCCCGCGTCTGATTCCCCACCTCTGATTCACTGCCTCCCTTTCCGCTCAACTTTCCTGGCCTACGTTTCCCCACATATCTTTCCCCACCTCTGATACCCCGCCTCTGATTCCCCGCCTCTGATTCCCCGCCTCTGATGACCCGCATCTGATACCCCGCCTCTGATTCCCCTCCTCTTATACCCTGCCTCTGATAACTTTTTACTGATTCCCTGCCGCAGATTCCCTGCCTCCGATTCCCTGCCTCAGATTCCCAGCCTCAAATTCCCTGCATCAGATTCCCTTCATCTGATTCCCTGCCTCTGATTCCCCGCCTCTGATTCCCAGCCTCTGATTCCCCACCTCTGTCTCTACGCCTCTCTTTTGCCTGCACTCTTTCCCCTCCACTCTTTCCGTGCCTCTCTTTCCCTCCCTCAATTTCAACAACTCTGTTTGATCTGTTCTGTGTACCTCATTTTCAACATACAAGTTCCAACCACTATGTTTCGCCCATCTCTTTCGCCGCCTCTATTTATCCACCTATGTTTACCCGCTTCTGTTTACCCGCCTGTTTCCCCACATCTCTTTCCCCACCTCTGATTCCACGCCTCTGATTCCCCGCCTCTCATTCCCCGCCTCTGTTTCCCAGCCTCTGATTCACCGCCTCCCTTTCCACGCAACTTTCCTGGCGTACGTTTCCCCACATCTCTTTCCCCACCTCTGATTCCACGCCTCTGATTCGCCGCCTCTGATTGCACGCCTCTGATTCCCTGCCTCTAATTCCCCGCCTCTGATTCCCCGCCTCTGATTCCCCGCCTCTGATTCCCCGCCTCTGATTCCCCGCCTCTGATTCCCCGCCTCTGATTCCCCGCCTCTTATTCCCTGCCTCTGATTCACCGCCTCCCTTTCCACGCAACCTTCCTGGCCTACGTTTCCCCACATCTCTTTCCCCTCCTCTGATTCCACGCCTCTGATTCGCCGCCTCTGATTGCCCGCCTCTGATTCCCTGCCTCTGATTCCCCGCCTCTGATTCCCTGCCTCTGATTCCCCGCCTCTGATTCCCTGCCTCTATTTCCGTGCCTCTTTCTCTGCAACTCGTTTCCCACATCTCATTTCCCCCTTCTGATAACCCGCATAAGATTCCCTGCCACAGATTCCCTGCCTCAGATTCCCCGCCTCTGATTCCACGCCTCTGATTCCCCACCTCTGATTCCCCGCATCTGATTCCCCGCCTCTGATTCCCCGCCTCAGATTCCCCGCCTCTGATTCCCCGCCTCTGATTCCCCACCTCTGATTCCCTGCATCAGATTCCCTTCATCTGATTCCCTGCCTCTGATTGCCCGCCTCTGAATCCCCACCTCTGAGTCCCTGCCTCAGATTCCCTGCCTGTGATTCTCTGCCTCTGATTCCCTGCCTCTGATTCCCTTCATCTGATTGCCCGCCTCTGATTCTCCGCCTCTGACTCCCCGCCTCTGATTCCCCGCCTCTGATTCCCCGCCTCTGATTCCTCGCCTCTTATTCCCCGCCTCTGATTCCCTGCCTCTGATAACCTGCCTCTGATTCCCTGCCTCTGAGTCCCCACTTCTTATTCCCCGCGTCCGATTCCGCACCCATGTTTCACCGCCTCTGTTGCTCTGCTTCTGATTTCCCGGCTCAGATTCACCGGCTCTAATTCCGCACCTCTGATTCCACGCCTCTCTTTCTGTGTCTCTGATTCCCCGCCTCTGATTCCACGCCTCTGATTACCCGCCTCTGATACCCTGCCTCTGAGTCCCCACCTTTGATTCCCCACGTCCGATTCCGCACCCATGTTTCAACGCCTCTGTTGCTCTGCTTCTGATTTCCCGGCTCAGATTCACCGGCTCTGATTCCGCACCTCTGATTCCACGCCTCTCTTTCTGTGTCTCTGATTCCCCGCCTCTGATTCCACGCCTCTGAATACCAACATCTGATACCCTGCCTCTCTTTCCCTGCCTCTATTTCCGTGCCTCTTACTCTGCATCTCGTTTCCCACATCTCATTTCCCCCTTCTGATAACCCGCATCAGATTCCCTGCCACAGATTCCCTGCCTCAGATTCCCTGCCTCAGATTCCCTGCATCAGATTCCCTTCATCCGATTCCCTGCCTCTGATTCCCCGCCTCTGATTCCCTGCCTCTGATTCCCCACCTCTGATTCAACGCCTCTGATTCCCCGCATCTGATTCCCCGCCTCTGATTCCCCACCTCTGATTGCCCGCCTCTGATTCCCTGCATCTGATTTCCCGCCTCTGATTCCCCACCTCTGATTCCCCACTTCTGATTCCCCGCCTCTGATTCCCCGCCTCTGATTCCACGCCTCTGATTCCCCGCCTCTGATTCCCCGCCTCTGATTCCCTGCCTCTGATTCCCCTCCTCAGATACCCCACCTCTGATTGCCCGCCTCAGATTCCCCGCATCTGATTCCCCGCCTCTGATTCCCCGCCTCTGAATCCACGCCTCTGATTCCGCACCTCAGATTCCCCGCCTCTGATTCCCCGCCTCTTATTCCCCGTCTATGTTTACCCGCCTCTGTTTACCCGCCTGTTTCCTCGCCTCTGATTCCCCACCTCAGATTCCGTGCCTCAGATTCCCTGCTTCTGATTCCCTGCCTCTGAATCCCTGCCTCCCTTTCCGCTCAACTTTCCTGGCCTACGTTTCCCCACATATCTTTCCCCGCCTCTGATACCCCAGCTCTGATTCCCCGCCTCTGATTCCCCGCCTCTGATGATGCGCATCTGATACCCCGCCTCTGATTCCCCGCCTCTGATACCCTGCCTCTGATAACTTTTAACTGATTCCCTGCCTCAGATTCCCTGCATCCGATTCCCTGCCTCAGATTCCCTGCATCAGATTCCCTTCATCTGATTCCCTGCCTCTGATTCCCCACCTCTGCTTCCCCACTTCTGATTCCCCGTCTCTGATTCCCCGCCTCTGATTCCCCGCCTCTGATTCAACGCCTCTGATTCCCCGCATCTGATTCCCTGCCTCTGATTCCCCACCTCTGATTGCCCGCCTCTGATTCCCTGCCTCTGATTTCCTGCCTCTGATTCCCCACCTCTGATTCCCCACTTCTGATTCCCCGCCTCTGATTCCCCGCCTCTGATTCCACGCCTCTGATTCCCCGCCTCTGATTCACCTCCTCAGATACCCCACCTCTGATTGCCCGCCTCTGATTCCCCGCATCTGATTCCCCGCCTCTGATTCCCTGCCTCTCTTTCCCTGCCTCTATTTCCGTGCCTCTTTCTCTGCATCTCGTTTCCCACAATTCATTTCCCCCTTCTGATAACCCGCATCAGGTTCCCTGCCACAGATTCCCTGCCTCAGATTCCCTGCCTCATATTCCCTGCATCAGATTCCCTTCATCCGATTCCCTGCCTCTGATTCCCCGCCTCTGATTCCCTGCCTCTGATTCCCCGCCTCTGTTTACCCGCCTGTTCCCCGCTACTGATTCACCACCTCATATTCGCCGCCTCAATTTCCCTGCCTCTGATTCCCTGCCTCTGATTCCCTGCCTCTGAATCCCTGCATCTGATTGGCCGCCTCTGATTCCCTGCCTCTGATTCCCCGCCTCTGATTCCCTGCCTCTGATTCCCCGACTCTGATTCCACGCCTCTGATTCCCCGCCTCTGATTCCCCGCCTATGCTTACACGCCTCTGTTTACCCGCCTGTTTTCCCGCCTCTGATTGCCCACCTCAGATTCCCTGCCTCAGATTCCCTGCCTCTGATTCCCTGCCTCTGATTCCCTGCATCTGATTGCCCGCCTCTGATTACCTGCCTCTGATTCACCGCCTCTGATTCCCCACCTCTGATTCCCCACTTCTGATTCCCCGCCTCTGATTCCCCACCTCTGATTCCCCTCCTCTGATACCCCGCCTCTGATTCCCCGCCTCTGATTCCCCACATCTGATTCCCCGCCTCTGATTCCCCGCCTCTGATTCCCCGCCTCTGATTCCCCGCCTCTGATTCCCCGCCTCTGATTCCCTCCTCTGATTCCCCGCCTATGTTTACCCGCCTCTGATTCCCCACCTCTGATTCCCTCCTCTGATTCCCCGCCTATGTTGACCCGCCTCTGATTCCCCGCCTCTGATTCCCTGCCTCTGATTCCCCGCCTCTGATTCCCCGCGTCTGATTCCCCACCTCTGATTCACTGCCTCCCTTTCCGCTCAACTTTCCTGGCCTACGTTTCCCCACATATCTTTCCCCACCTCTGATACCCCGCCTCTGATTCCCCGCCTCTGATTCCCCGCCTCTGATGACCCGCATCTGATACCCCGCCTCTGATTCCCCTCCTCTTATACCCTGCCTCTGATAACTTTTTACTGATTCCCTGCCTCAGATTCCCTGCCTCCGATTCCCTGCCTCAGATTCCCAGCCTCAAATTCCCTGCATCAGATTCCCTTCATCTGATTCCCTGCCTCTGATTCCCCGCCTCTGATTCCCAGCCTCTGATTCCCCACCTCTGTCTCTACGCCTCTCTTTTGCCTGCACTCTTTCCCCTCCACTCTTTCCGTGCCTCTCTTTCCCTCCCTCAATTTCAACAACTCTGTTTGATCTGTTCTGTGTACCTCATTTTCAACATACAAGTTCCAACCACTATGTTTCGCCCATCTCTTTCGCCGCCTCTATTTATCCACCTATGTTTACCCGCTTCTGTTTACCCGCCTGTTTCCCCACATCTCTTTCCCCACCTCTGATTCCACGCCTCTGATTCCCCGCCTCTCATTCCCCGCCTCTGTTTCCCAGCCTCTGATTCACCGCCTCCCTTTCCACGCAACTTTCCTGGCGTACGTTTCCCCACATCTCTTTCCCCACCTCTGATTCCACGCCTCTGATTCGCCGCCTCTGATTGCACGCCTCTGATTCCCTGCCTCTAATTCCCCGCCTCTGATTCCCCGCCTCTGATTCCCCGCCTCTGATTCCCCGCCTCTGATTCCCCGCCTCTGATTCCCCGCCTCTGATTCCCCGCCTCTTATTCCCTGCCTCTGATTCACCGCCTCCCTTTCCACGCAACCTTCCTGGCCTACGTTTCCCCACATCTCTTTCCCCTCCTCTGATTCCACGCCTCTGATTCGCCGCCTCTGATTGCCCGCCTCTGATTCCCTGCCTCTGATTCCCCGCCTCTGATTCCCTGCCTCTGATTCCCCGCCTCTGATTCCCTGCCTCTATTTCCGTGCCTCTTTCTCTGCAACTCGTTTCCCACATCTCATTTCCCCCTTCTGATAACCCGCATAAGATTCCCTGCCACAGATTCCCTGCCTCAGATTCCCCGCCTCTGATTCCACGCCTCTGATTCCCCACCTCTGATTCCCCGCATCTGATTCCCCGCCTCTGATTCCCCGCCTCAGATTCCCCGCCTCTGATTCCCCGCCTCTGATTCCCCACCTCTGATTCCCTGCATCAGATTCCCTTCATCTGATTCCCTGCCTCTGATTGCCCGCCTCTGAATCCCCACCTCTGAGTCCCTGCCTCAGATTCCCTGCCTGTGATTCTCTGCCTCTGATTCCCTGCCTCTGATTCCCTTCATCTGATTGCCCGCCTCTGATTCTCCGCCTCTGACTCCCCGCCTCTGATACCCCGCCTCTGATTCCCCGCCTCTGATTCCTCGCCTCTTATTCCCCGCCTCTGATTCCCTGCCTCTGATAACCTGCCTCTGATTCCCTGCCTCTGAGTCCCCACTTCTTATTCCCCGCGTCCGATTCCGCACCCATGTTTCACCGCCTCTGTTGCTCTGCTTCTGATTTCCCGGCTCAGATTCACCGGCTCTAATTCCGCACCTCTGTTTCCACGCCTCTCTTTCTGTGTCTCTGATTCCCCGCCTCTGATTCCACGCCTCTGATTACCCGCCTCTGATACCCTGCCTCTGAGTCCCCACCTTTGATTCCCCGCGTCCGATTCCGCACCCATGTTTCAACGCCTCTGTTGCTCTGCTTCTGATTTCCCGGCTCAGATTCACCGGCTCTGATTCCGCACCTCTGATTCCACGCCTCTCTTTCTGTGTCTCTGATTCCCCGCCTCTGATTCCACGCCTCTGAATACCAACATCTGATACCCTGCCTCTCTTTCCCTGCCTCTATTTCCGTGCCTCTTACTCTGCATCTCGTTTCCCACATCTCATTTCCCCCTTCTGATAACCCGCATCAGATTCCCTGCCACAGATTCCCTGCCTCAGATTCCCTGCCTCAGATTCCCTGCATCAGATTCCCTTCATCCGATTCCCTGCCTCTGATTCCCCGCCTCTGATTCCCTGCCTCTGATTCCCCGCCTCTGTTTACCCGCCTGTTCCCCGCCACTGATTCACCACCTCATATTCGCCGCCTCAGATTCCCTGCCTCTGATTCCCTGCCTCTGATTCCCTGCATCTGATTGGCCGCCTCTGATTCCCTGCCTCTGATTCCCCGCCTCTGATTCCCCGTCTCTGATTCCCCGCCTCTGATTTCCCACCTCTGATTCCCCACTTCAGATTGCCCGCCTCTGATTCCCCGCCTCTGATTCCACGCCTCTGATTCCCCGCCTCTGATTCCCCGCCTCTGATTCCCCGCCTTTGATACCCCACCTCTGATTCCCCGCCTCTGATTCCCTGCATCTGATTCCCCACCTCAGATTCCCCGCCTCTGATTCCCCGCCTCTGATTCCCCGCTTCTGATTCCCTGCCTCTGATTCCCCGCCTCTGATTCCCCGCCTATGTTTACCCGCCTCTGTTTACCCGCCTGTTTTCCCGCCTCTGATTCCCCACCTCAGATTCCCTGCCTCAGATTCCATGCCTCTGATTCCCTGCCTCTGATTCCCTGCCTCTGATTCCCCACCTCTGCTTCCCCACTTCTGATTCCCCGTCTCTGATTCCCCGCCTCTGATTCCCCACCTCTGATTCAACGCCTCTGATTCCCCGCATCTGATTCCCCGCCTCTGATTCCCCACCTCTGATTGCCCGCCTCTGATTCCCTGCATCTGATTTCCCGCCTCTGATTCCCCACCTCTGATTCCCCACTTCTGATTCCCCGCCTCTGATTCCCCGCCTCTGATTCCACGCCTCTGATTCCACGCCTCTGATTCCCCGCCTCTGATTCCCTGCCTCTGATTCCCCTCCTCAGATACCCCACCTCTGATTGCCCGCCTCAGATTCCCCGCATCTGATTCCCCGCCTCTGATTCCCCGCCTCTGAATCCACGCCTCTGATTCCGCACCTCAGATTCCCCGCCTCTGATTCCCCGCCTCTTATTCCCCGTCTATGTTTACCCGCCTCTGTTTACCCGCCTGTTTCCTCGCCTCTGATTCCCCACCTCAGATTCCGTGCCTCAGATTCCCTGCTTCTGATTCCCTGCCTCTGAATCCCTGCCTCCCTTTCCGCTCAACTTTCCTGGCCTACGTTTCCCCACATATCTTTCCCCGCCTCTGATACCCCAGCTCTGATTCCCCGCCTCTGATTCCCCGCCTCTGATGATGCGCATCTGATACCCCGCCTCTGATTCCCCGCCTCTGATACCCTGCCTCTGATAACTTTTAACTGATTCCCTGCCTCAGATTCCCTGCATCCGATTCCCTGCCTCAGATTCCCTGCATCAGATTCCCTTCATCTGATTCCCTGCCTCTGATTCCCCACCTCTGCTTCCCCACTTCTGATTCCCCGTCTCTGATTCCCCGCCTCTGATTCCCCGCCTCTGATTCAACGCCTCTGATTCCCCGCATCTGATTCCCTGCCTCTGATTCCCCACCTCTGATTGCCCGCCTCTGATTCCCTGCCTCTGATTTCCTGCCTCTGATTCCCCACCTCTGATTCCCCACTTCTGATTCCCCGCCTCTGATTCCCCGCCTCTGATTCCACGCCTCTGATTCCCCGCCTCTGATTCCCCTCCTCAGATACCCCACCTCTGATTGCCCGCCTCTGATTCCCCGCATCTGATTCCCCGCCTCTGATTCCCCGCCTCTGAATCCACGCCTCTGATTCCGCACCTCTGATTCCCCGCCTCTGATTCCCCGCCTCTTATTCCCCGTCTATGTTTACCCGCCTCTGTTTACACGCCTATTTCCTCGCCTCTGATTCCCCACCTCAGATTCCGTGCCTCAGATTCCCTGCTTCTGATTTCCTGCCTCTGATTCCCTGCCTCCCTTTCCGCTCAACTTTCCTGGCCTACGTTACCCCACATATCTTTCCCCGCCTCTGATACCCCAGCTCTGATTCCCCGCCTCTGATTCCCCGCCTCTGATGATGCGCATCTGATACCCCGCCTCTGATTCCCCGCCTCTGATACCCTGCCTCTGATAACTTTTAACTGATTCCCTGCCTCAGATTCCCTGCATCCGATTCCCTGCCTCAGATTCCCTGCATCAGATTCCCTTCATCTGATTCCCTGCCTCTGATTCCCCACCTCTGCTTCCCCACTTCTGATTCCCCGTCTCTGATTCCCCGCCTCTGATTCCCCGCCTCTGATTCAACGCCTCTGATTCCCCGCATCTGATTCCCTGCCTCTGATTCCCCACCTCTGATTGCCCGCCTCTGATTCCCTGCCTCTGATTTCCTGCCTCTGATTCCCCACCTCTGATTCCCCACTTCTGATTCCCCGCCTCTGATTCCCCGCCTCTGATTCCACACCTCTGATTCCCCGCCTCTGATTCCCCGCCTCTGATTCCCCGCCTCTGATTCCACTCCTCAGATACCCCGTCTCTGATTCACTGCCTCTGATTTCCCGCCTCTGATTCAACGCCTCTGATTCCCCGCATCTGATTCCCCGCCTCTGATTCCCCACCTCTGATTGCCCGCCTCTGATTCCCTGCCTCTGATTTCCCGCCTCTGATTCCCCACCTCTGATTCCCCACTTCTGATTCCCCGCCTCTGATTCCCCGCCTCTGATTCCACGCCTCTGATTCCCCGCCTCTGATTCCCCGTCTCGGATTCCCCGCCTCTGATTCCCCTCCTCAGATACCCCGCCTCTGATTCCCCGCCTCTGATTCCCCGCCTCTGAATCCCCGCCTCTGATTCCCCACCTCTGATTACCCGCCTCTGATTCCCCGCCTCTTATTCCCCACCTCTGTCTCTACGCCTCTCTTTTGCCTGCACTCTTTCCCCTCCACTCTTTCCGTGCCTCTCTTTCCCTCCCTCAATTTCAACAACTCTGTTTGATCTGTTCTGTGTACCTCATTTTCAACATACAAGTTCCAACCACTATGTTTCGCCCATCTCTTTCGCCGCCTCTATTTATGCACCTGTGTTTACCCGCTTCTGTTTACCCGCCTGTTTCCCCACATCTCTTTCCCCACCTCTGATTCCACGCCTCTGATTCCCCGCCTCTCATTCCCCGCCTCTGATTCCCAGCCTCTGATTCACCGCCTCCCTTTCCACGCAACTTTCCTGGCCTACGTTTCCCCACATCTCTTTCCCCACCTCTGATTCCACGCCTCTGATTCGCCGCCTCTGATTGCACGCCTCTGATTCCCTGCCTCTGATTCCCCGCCTCTGATTCCCCGCCTCTGATTCCCCGCCTCTGATTCCCCGCCTCTGATTCCCTGCCTCTGATTCACCGCCTCCCTTTCCACGCAACCTTCCTGGCCTACGTTTCCCCACATCTCTTTCCCCTCCTCTGATTCCACGCTTCTGATTCGCCGCCTCTTATTGCCCGCCTCTGATTCCCTGCCTCTGATTCCCCGCCTCTGATTCCCCGCCTATGATTCCCCGCCTCTGATTCCCCGCCTCTGATTCCCCGCCTCTGATTCCCCGCCTCTGATTCCCCGCCTCTGATGACCCGCATCTGATACCCCGCCTCTGATTCCCCACCTCTTATACCCTGCCTCTGATAACTTTTACTGATTCCCTGCCTCAGATTCCCTGCCTCCGATTCCCTGCCTCAGATTCCCAGCCTCAAATTCCCTGCATCAGATTCCCTTCATCTGATTCCCTGCCTCTGATTCCCTGCCTCTGAATCCCCACCTCTGATTCCCCTCTCTGATTCCCCGCCTCTGATTCCCCGCCTCTGATTCCCCACCTCTGATTCCCCGCCTCTGATTCCCTGCCTCTCTTTCCCTGCCTCTATTTCCGTGCCTCTTTCTCTGCATCTCGTTTCCCACAATTCATTTCCCCCTTCTGATAACCCGCATCAGGTTCCCTGCCACAGATTCCCTGCCTCAGATTCCCTGCCTCAGATTCCCTGCATCAGATTCCCTTCATCCGATTCCCTGCCTCTTATTCCCCGCCTCTGATTCCCTGCCTCTGATTCCCCGCCTCTGTTTACCCGCCTGTTCCCCGCTACTGATTCACCACCTCATATTCGCCGCCTCAATTTCCCTGCCTCTGATTCCCTGCCTCTGATTCCCTGCCTCTGATTCCCTGCATCTGATTGGCCGCCTCTGATTACCTGCCTCTGATTCCCCGCCTCTGATTCCCTGCCTCTGATTCCCCGACTCTGATTCCACGCCTCTGAATCCACGCCTCTGATTCCGCACCTCTGATTCCCCGCCTCTCATTCCCCGCCTCTTATTCCCCGTCCATGTTTACCCGCCTCTGTTTACCCGCCTGTTTCCTCGCCTCTGATTCCCCACCTCCGATTCCGTGCCTCAGATTCCCTGCTTCTGATTCCCTGCCTCTGATTCCCTGCCTCCCTTTCCGCTCAACTTTCCTGGCCTACGTTTCCCCACGTATCTTTCCCCGCCTCTGATACCCCAGCTCTGATTCCCCGCCTCTGATTCCCCGCCTCTGATGATGCGCATCTGATACCCCGCCTCTGATTCCCCGCCTCTGATACCCTGCCTCTGATAACTTTTAACTGATTCCCTGCCTCAGATTCCCCACCTCTGCTTCCCCACTTCTGATTCCCCGTCTCTGATTCCCCGCCTCTGATTCCCCGCCTCTGATTCAACGCCTCTGATTCCCCGCATCTGATTCCCTTCCTCTGATTCCCCACCTCTGATTGCCCACCTCTGATTCCCTGCCTCTGATTTCCTGCCTCTGATTCCCCACCTCTGATTCCCCACTTCTGATTCCCCGCCTCTGATTCCCCGCCTCTGATTCCACGCCTCTGATTCCCCGCCTCTGATTCCCCGCCTCTGATTCCCCGCCTCTGATTCCCCTCCTCAGATACCCCGTCTCTGATTCACTGCCTCTGATTCCCCGCCTCTGATTCAATGCCTCTGATTCCCCGCATCTGATTCCCCGCCTCTGATTCCCCACCTCTGATTGCCCGCCTCTGATTCCCTGCCTCTGATTTCCCGCCTCTGATTCCCCACCTCTGATTCCCCACTTCTGATTCCCCGCCTCTGATTCCCCGCCTCTGATTCCCCACCTCGGATTCCCCGCCTCTGATTCCCCTCCTCAGATACCCCGCCTCTGATTCCCCGCCTCTGATTCCCCGCCTCTGAATCCCCGCCTCTGATTCCCCACCTCTGATTCCCCGCCTCTGATTCCCCGCATCTTATTCCCCGTCTATGTTTATCCACCTCTGTTTACCCGCCCGTTTCCCCGCCTCTGATTCCCCAACTCAGATTCCCTGCCTCAGATTCCCTGCTTCTGATTCCCTGCCTCTGATTCCCTGCCTCCCTTTCCGCTCAACTTTCCTGGCCTACGTTTCCCCACATATCTTTCCCCGCCTCTGATACCCCACCTCTGATTCCCCGCCTCTGATTCCCCGCCTCTGATGATGCACATCTGATACCCCGCCTCTGATTCCCCGCCTCTGATACCCTGCCTCTGATAACTTTTTACTGATTCCCTGCCTCAGATTCCCTGCATCCGATTCCCTTCCTCAGATTCCCTGCATCAGATTCCCTTCATCTGATTCCCTGCCTCTCATTCCCCGCCTCTGATTCCCCGCTACTGATCCCCACCTCTGTCTCTATGCCTCTCTTTTGCCTGCACTCTTTCCCCTCCACTCTTTCCGTGCCTCTCTTTCCCTCCCTCAATTTCAACAACTCTGTTTGATCTGTTCTGTGTACCTCATTTTCAACATACAAGTTCCAACCACTATGTTTCGCCCATCTCTTTCGCCGCCTCTATTTATGCACCTATGTTTACCCGCTTCTGTTTACCCGCCTGTTTCCCCACATCTCTTTCCCCACCTCTGATTCCACGCCTCTGATTCCCCGCCTCTCATTCCCCGCCTCTGATCCACCACCTCTGATTCCCCACTTCTGATGCCCCGCCTCTGATTCCCTGTCTCTGATTCCACGCCTCTGATTCCCCGCATCTGATTCCGCGCCTCTGATTCCCTGCCTCTGATACCCCGCCTCTGATTCCCCGATTCTGTTTCCCTGCATCTGATTCCCTGCCTCAGATTCCCTGCCTCTGATTCCCCGACTCTGATTCCCAGCCTCTGATTCCCCGCCTCTGATTCCCCGCCTCTGATTCCCCACCTATGTTTACCCGCCTCTGTTTACCCGCCTGTTTTCCCGCCTCTGATTGCCCACCTCAGATTCCCTGCCTCAGATTCCCTGCCTCAGATTCCCTGCCTCTGATTCCCTGCCTCTGATTCCCCACTTCTGATTCCCCGCCTCTGATTCCCGCGTCTGATTCCCCGCCTCGAAATCACCGCCTCTGATTCCCCGCCTCTGATTCCCCGCCTCTGATTCCCCACCTCTGATTCCCCGCCTCTGATTCCCTGCATCTGATTCCCCGCCTCAGATTCCCCGCCTCTGATTCCCCGACTCTGATTCCCCACTTCTGATTGCCCGCCTCTGATTCCACGCCTCCGATTCCCCGCCTCTGATTCCCCACCTCTGATTCCCCACTTCTGATTCCCCACCTCTGATTCCCCACCTCTGATTCCACGCCTCTGATTCCCCACCTCTGATTCCCCGCATCTGATTCCCCGCCTCTGATTCCCCGCCTCAGATTCCCCGCCTCTGATTCCCCGCCTCTGATTCCCCACCTCTGATTCCCTGCATCAGATTCCCTTCATCTTATTCCCTGCCTCTGATTCCCCGCCTCTGAATCCCCACCTCTGAGTCCCTGCCTCAGATTCCCTGCCTCTGATTCTCTGCCTCTGATTCCCTGCCTCTGATTCCCTTCATCTGATTGCCCGCCTCTGATTCTCCGCCTCTGACTCCCCGCCTCTGATTCCCCGCCTCTGATTCCCCGCCTCTGATTCCTCGCCTCTTATTCCCCGCCTCTGATTCCCTGCCTCTGATAACCTGCCTCTGATTCCCTGCCTCTGATCCCCACTTCTTATTCCCCGCGTCCGATTCCGCACCCATGTTTCACCGCCTCTGTTGCTCTGCTTCTGATTTCCCGGCTCAGATTCACCGGCTCTGATTCCGCACCTCTGATTCCACGCCTCTCTTTCTGTGTCTCTGATTCCCCGCCTCTGATTCCACGCCTCTGATTACCCGCCTCTGATACCCTGCCTCTGAGTCCCCACCTTTGATTCCCCGCGTCCGATTCCGCACCCATGTTTCAACGCCTCTGTTGCTCTGCTTCTGATTTCCCGGCTCAGATTCACCGGCTCTGATTCCGCACCTCTGATTCCACGCCTCTCTTTCTGTGTCTCTGATTCCCCGCCTCTGATTCCACGCCTCTGAATACCAACATCTGATACCCTGCCTCTCTTTCCCTGCCTCTATTTCCGTGCCTCTTACTCTGCATCTCGTTTCCCACATCTCATTTCCCCCTTCTGATAACCCGCATCAGATTCCCTGCCACAGATTCCCTGCCTCAGATTCCCTGCCTCAGATTCCCTGCATCAGATTCCCTTCATCCGATTCCCTGCCTCTGATTCCCCGCCTCTGATTCCCTGCCTCTGATTCCCCGCCTGTGTTTACCCGCCTGTTCCCCGCCACTGATTCACCACCTCATATTCGCCGCCTCAGATTCCCTGCCTCTGATTCCCTGCCTCTGATTCCCTGCATCTGATTGGCCGCCTCTGATTCCCTGCCTCTGATTCCCCGCCTCTGATTCCCCGCCTCTGATTCAACGCCTCTGATTTCCCACCTCTGATTCCCCACTTCAGATTCCCCGCCTCTGATTCCCCGCCTCTGATTCCACGCCTCTGATTCCCCGCCTCTGATTCCCCGCCTCTGATTCCCCGCCTTTGATACCCCACCTCTGATTCCCCGCCTCTGATTCCCTGCATCTGATTCCCCACCTCAGATTCCCCGCCTCTGATTCCCCGCCTCTGATTCCCCGCTTCTGATTCCCTGCCTCTGATTCCCCGCCTCTGATTCCCTGCCTATGTTTACCCGCCTCTGTTTACCCGCCTGTTTTCCCGCCTCTGATTCCCCACCTCAGATTCCCTGCCTCAGATTCCATGCCTCTGATTCCCTGCCTCTGATTCCCTGCCTCTGAATCCCCACCTCTGCTTCCCCACTTCTGATTCCCCGTCTCTGATTCCCCGCCTCTGATTCCCCACCTCTGATTCAACGCCTCTGATTCCCCGCATCTGATTCCCCGCCTCTGATTCCCCACCTCTGATTGCCCGCCTCTGATTCCCTGCATCTGATTTCCCGCCTCTGATTCCCCACCTCTGATTCCCCACTTCTGATTCCCCGCCTCTGATTCCCCGCCTCTGATTCCACGCCTCTGATTCCCCGCCTCTGATTCCCCGCCTCTGATTCCCCGCCTCTGATTCCCCTCCTCAGATACCCCACCTCTGATTGCCCGCCTCTGATTCCCCGCATCTGATTCCCCGCCTCTGATTCCCCGCCTCTCAATCCACGCCTCTGATTCTGCACCTCAGATTCCCCGCCTCTGATTCCCCGCCTCTTATTCCCCGTCTATGTTTACCCGCCTCTGTTTACCCGCCTGTTTCCTCGCCTCTGATTCCCCACCTCAGATTCCGTGCCTCAGATTCCCTGCTTCTGATTCCCTGCCTCTGATTCCCTGCCTCCCTTTCCGCTCAACGTTCCTGGCCTACGTTTCCCCACATATCTTTCCCCGCCTCTGATACCCCAGCTCTGATTCCCCGCCTCTGATTCCCCGCCTCTGATGATGCGCATCTGATACCCCGCCTCTGATTCCCCGCCTCTGATACCCTGCCTCTGATAACTTTTAACTGATTCCCTGCCTCAGATTCCCTGCATCCGATTCCCTGCCTCAGATTCCCTGCATCAGATTCCCTTCATCTGATTCCCTGCCTCTGATTCCCCACCTCTGCTTCCCCACTTCTGATTCCCCGTCTCTGATTCCCCGCCTCTGATTCCCCGCCTCTGATTCAACGCCTCTGATTCCCCGCATCTGATTCCCTGCCTCTGATTCCCCACCTCTGATTGCCCGCCTCTGATTCCCTGCCTCTGATTTCCTGCCTCTGATTCCCCACCTCTGATTCCCCACTTCTGATTCCCCGCCTCTGATTCCCCGCCTCTGATTCCACGCCTCTGATTCCCCGCCTCTGATTCCCTGCATCTGATTCCCCGCCTCTGATTCCCCGTCTCTGATTCACTGCCTCTGATTCCCCGCCTCTGATTCAACGCCTCTGATTCCCCGCATCTGATTCCCCGCCTCTGATTCCCCACCTCTGATTGCCCGCCTCTGATTCCCTGCCTCTGATTTCCCGCCTCTGATTCCCCACCTCTGATTCCCCACTTCTGATTCCCCGCCTCTGATTCCCCGCCTCTGATTCCACGCCTCTGATTCCCCGCCTCTGATTCCCCGCCTCTGACTCCCCGCCTCTGATTCCCCGCCTCTGATTCCCCGCCTCTGATTCCCCGCCTCTGATTCCCCGCCTATGTTTACCCGCCTCTGTTTACCCGCCTGTTTTCCCGCCTCTGATTCCCCACCTCAGATTCCCTGCCTCAGATTCCATGCATCTGATTCCCTGCCTCTGATTCCCTGCCTCTGATTCCCCACCTCTGCTTCCCCACTTCTGATTCCCCGTCTCTGATTCCCCGCCTCTGATTCCCCGCCTCTGATTCAACGCCTCTGATTCCCCGCATCTGATTCCCCGCCTCTGATTCCCCACCTCTGATTGCCCGCCTCTGATTCCCTGCATCTGATTTCCCGCCTCTGATTCCCCACCTCTGATTCCACACTTCTGATTCCCCGCCTCTGATTCCCCGCCTCTGATTCCACGCCTCTGATTCCCCGCCTCTGATTCCCCGCCTCTGATTCCCCGCCTCTGATTCCCCTCCTCAGATACCCCACCTCTGATTGCCCGCCTCTGATTCCCCGCATCTGATTCCCCGCCTCTGATTCCCCGCCTCTGAATCCACGCCTCTGATTCCGCACCTCTGATTCCCCGCCTCTGATTCCCCGCCTCTTATTCCCCGTCTATGTTTACCCGCCTCTGTTTACCCGCCTGTTTCCTCGCCTCTGATTCCCCACCTCAGATTCCGTGCCTCAGATTCCCTGCTTCTGATTCCCTGCCTCTGATTCCCTGCCTCCCTTTCCGCTCAACTTTCCTGGCCTACGTTTCCCCACATATCTTTCCCCGCCTCTGATACCCCAGCTCTGATTCCCCGCCTCTGATTCCCCGCCTCTGATGATGCGCATCTGATACCCCGCCTCTGATTCCCTGCCTCTGATACCCTGCCTCTGATAACTTTTAACTGATTCCCTGCCTCAGATTCCCTGCATCCGATTCCCTGCCTCAGATTCCCTGCATCAGATTCCCTTCATCTGATTCCCTGCCTCTGATTCCCCACCTCTGCTTCCCCACTTCTGATTCCCCGTCTCTGATTCCCCGCCTCTGATTCCCCGCCTCTGATTCAACGCCTCTGATTCCCCGCATCTGATTCCCTGCCTCTGATTCCCCACCTCTGATTGCCCGCCTCTGATTCCCTGCCTCTGATTTCCTGCCTCTGATTCCCCACCTCTGATTCCCCACTTCTGATTCCCCGCCTCTGATTCCCCGCCTCTGATTCCACGCCTCTGATTCCCCGCCTCTGATTCCCCGACTCTGATTCCCCGCCTCTGATTCCCCTCCTCAGATACCCCGTCTCTGATTCACTGCCTCTGATTCCCCGCCTCTGATTCAACGCCTCTGATTCCCCGCATCTGATTCCCCGCCTCTGATTCCCCACCTCTGATTGCCCGCCTCTGATTCCCTGCCTCTGATTTCCCGCCTCTGATTCCCCACCTCTGATTCCCCACTTCTGATTCCCCGCCTCTGATTCCCCGCCTCTGATTCCACGCCTCTGATTCCCCGCCTCTGATTCCCCGCCTCGGATTCCCCGCCTCTGATTCCCCTCCTCAGATACCCCGCCTCTGATTCCCCGCCTCTGATTCCCCGCCTCTGAATCCCCGCCTCTGATTCCCCACCTCTGATTCCCCGCCTCTGATTCCCCGCCTCTTATTCCCCGTCTATGTTTATCCACCTCTGTTTACCCGCCTGTTTCCCCGCCTCTGATTCCCCAGCTCAGATTCCCTGCCTCAGATTCCCTGCTTCTGATTCCTTGCCTCTGATTCCCTGCCTCCCTTTCCGCTCAACTTTCCTGGCCTACGTTTCCCCACATATCTTTCCCCGCCTCTGATACCCCACCTCTGATTCCCCGCCTCTGATTCCCCGCCTCTGATGATGCGCATCTGATACCCCGCCTCTGATTCCCCGCCTCTGATACCCTGCCTCTGATAACTTTTTACTGATTCCCTGCCTCAGATTCCCTGCATCCGATTCCCTTCCTCAGATTCCCTGCATCAGATTCCCTTCATCTGATTCCCTGCCTCTCATTCCCCGCCTCTGATTCCCCGCTACTGATCCCCACCTCTGTCTCTACTCCTCTCTTTTGCCTGCACTCTTTCCCCTCCACTCTTTCCGTGCCTCTCTTTCCCTCCCTCAATTTCAACAACTCTGTTTGATCTGTTCTGTATACCTCATTTTCAACATACAAGTTCCAACCACTATGTTTCGCCCATCTCTTTCGCCGCCTCTATTTATGCACCTATGTTTACCCGCTTCTGTTTACCCGCCTGTTTCCCCACATCTCTTTCCCCACCTCTGATTCCACGCCTCTGATTCCCCGCCTCTCATTCCCCGCCTCTGATTCCCTGCCTCTGATTCACCGCCTCCCTTTCCGCGCTACTTTCCTGGCCTACGTTTCCCCACATCTCTTTCCCCACCTCTGATTCCACGCCTCTGATTCGCCGCATCTGATTGCCCGCCTCTGATTCCCTGCCTCTGATTCCCTGCCTCTGATTCCCCACCTCTGATTCCCCTCTCTGATTCCCCGCCTCTGATTCCCCGCCTCTGATTCCCCACCTCTGATTCCCCGCCTCTGATTCCCTGCCTCTCTTTCCCTGCCTCTATTTCCGTGCCTCTTTCTCTGCATCTAGTTTCCCACATCTCATTTCCCCCTTCTGATAACCCGCATCAGATTCCCAGCCACAGATTCCCTGCCTCAGATTCCCTGCCTCAGATTCCCTGCATCAGATTCCCTTCATCTGATTCCCTGCCTCTGATTCCCCGCCTCTGATTCCCCACCTCTGATTCCCTGCCTCAGATTCCCTGCATCTGATTCCCTGCCTCTGATTCCCTGCCTCTGATTTCCTGCATCTGATTGCCCGCCTCTGATTCTCCGCCTCTGATTCCCCGCCTCTGATTCCCCGCCTCTGATTCCCCGCCTCTGATTCCCCGCCTATGATTCCCCGCCTCTGATTCCCTACCTCTGATAACCTGCCTCTGATTCCCTGCCTCTGATTCCCTGCCTCTGAGTCCCCACCTCTGATTCCCCGAGTCCGATTCCGCACCCATGTTTCACCGCCTCTGTTGCTCTGCTTCTGTTTTCCCGGCTCAGATTCACCGGCTCTGATTCCGCACCTCTGATTCCACGCCTCTCTTTCTGTGTCTCTGATTCCCCGCCTCCGATTCCACGCCTCTGATTACCCGCCTCTGATACCCTGCCTCTCTTTCCTCCCTCTATTTCCGTGCCTCTTTCTCTGCATCTCGTTTCCCATATCTCATTTCCCCCTTCTGATAACCCGCATCAGATTCCCTGCCACAGATTCCCTGCCTCAGATACCCTGCCTCTGATTCCCCGCCTCTGTTTCCCTGCATCTGATTCCGTGCCTCAGATTCCCTGCCTCTGATTCCCCGACTCTGATTCCCCGCCTCTGATTCCCCGCCTCTGATTCCCCGCCTCTGATTCCCCACCTATGTTTACCCGCCTCTGTTTACCCGCCTGTTTTCCCGCCTCTGATTGCCCACCTCAGATTCCCTGCCTCAGATTCCCTGCCTCAGATTCCCTGCCTCTGATTCCCTGCCTCTGATTCCCTGCATCTGATTGCCCGCCTCTGATTACCTGCCTCTGATTCCCCGCCTCAGATTCCCCACCTCTGATTCCCCACTTCTGATTCCCCGCCTCTGATTCCCGCGTCTGATTCCCCGCCTCGAAATCACCGCCTCTGATTCCCCGCCTTTGATTCCCCGCATCTGATTCCCCGCCTCTGATTCCCCGCCTCTGATTCCCTGCATCTGATTCCCCGCCTCAGATTCCCCGCCTCTGATTCCCCGACTCTGATTCCCCACTTCTGATTGCCCGCCTCTGATTCCACGCCTCTGATTCCCCGCCTCTGATTCCCCACCTCTGATTCCCCACTTCTGATTCCCCACCTCTGATTCCCCGCCTCTGATTCCACGCCTCTGATTCCCCACCTCTGATTACCCGCATCTGATTCCCCGCCTCTGATTCCCCGCCTCAGATTCCCCGCCTCTGATTCCCCGCCTCTGATTCCCCACCTCTGATTCCCTGCATCAGATTCCCTTCATCTGATTCCCTGCCTCTGATTCCCCGCCTCTGAATCCCCACCTCTGAGTCCCTGCCTCAGATTCCCTGCCTCTGATTCTCTGCCTCTGATTCCCTGCCTCTGATTCCCTGCATCTGATTGCCCGCCTCTGATTCTCCGCCTCTGACTCCCCGCCTCTGATTCCCCGCCTCTGATTCCCCGCCTCTGATTCCTCGCCTCTTATTCCCCGCCTCTGATTCCCTGCCTCTGATAAACTGCCTCTGATTCCCTGCCTCTGAGTCCCCACTTCTTATTCCCCGCGTCCGATTCCGCACCCATGTTTCACCGCCTCTGTTGCTCTGCTTCTGATTTCCCGGCTCAGATTCACCGGCTCTGATTCCGCACCTCTGATTCCACGCCTCTCTTTCTGTGTCTCTGATTCCCCGCCTCTGATTCCACGCCTCTGATTACCCGCCTCTGATACCCTGCCTCTGAGTCCCCACCTTTGATTCCCCGCGTCCGATTCCGCACCCATGTTTCAATGCCTCTGTTGCTCTGCTTCTGATTTCCCGGCTCAGATTCACCGGCTCTGATTCCGCACCTCTGATTCCACGCCTCTCTTTCTGTGTCTCTGATTCCCCGCCTCTGATTCCACGCCTCTGAATACCAACATCTGATACCCTGCCTCTCTTTCCCTGCCTCTATTCCCGTGCCTCTTACTCTGCATCTCGTTTCCCACATCTCATTTCCCCCTTCTGATAACCCGCATCAGATTCCCTGCCACAGATTCCCTGCCTCAGATTCCCTGCCTCAGATTCCCTGCATCAGATTCCCTTCATCCGATTCCCTGCCTCTGATTCCCCGCCTCTGATTCCCTGCCTCTGATTCCCCGCCTCTGTTTACCCGCCTGTTCCCCGCCACTGATTCACCACCTCATATTCGACGCCTCAGATTCCCTGCCTCTGATTCCCTGCCTCTAGTTCCCTGCTACTGATTGGCCGCCTCTGATTCCCTGCCTCTGATTCCCCGCCTCTGATTCCCCGCCTCTGATTCCCCGCCTCTGATTTCCCACCTCTGATTCCCCACTTCAGATTCCCCGCCTCTGATTCCCCGCCTCTGATTCCACGCCTCTGATTCCCCGCCTCTGATTCCCCGCCTCTGATTCCCCGCCTTTGATACCCCACCTCTGATTCCCCGCCTCTGATTCCCTGCATCTGATTCCCCACCTCAGATTCCCCGCCTCTGATTCCCCGCCTCTGATTCCCCGCCTCTGATTCCCCGCCTCTGATTCCCCGCCTCTGATTCCCCGCCTATGTTTACCCGCCTCTGTTTACCCGCCTGTTTTCCCGCCTCTGATTCCCCACCTCAGATTCCCTGCCTCAGATTCCATGCCTCTGATTCCCTGCCTCTGATTCCCTGCATCTGATTCCCCACCTCTGCTTCCCCACTTCTGATTCCCCGTCTCTGATTCCCCGCCTCTGATTCCCCACCTCTGATTCAACGCCTCTGATTCCCCGCATCTGATTCCCCGCCTCTGATTCCCCACCTCTGATTGCCCGCCTCTGATTCCCTGCATCTGATTTCCCGCCTCTGATTCCCCACCTCTGATGCCCCACTTCTGATTCCCCGCCTCTGATTCCCCGCCTCTGATTCCACGCCTCTGATTCCCCGCCTCTGATTCCCCGCCTCTGATTCCCCGCCTCTGATTCCCCTCCTCAGATACCCACCTCTGATTGCCCGCCTCTGATTCCCCGCATCTGATTCCCCGCCTCTGATTCCCCGCCTCTGAATCCACGCCTCTGATTCCGCACCTCTGATTCCCCGCCTCTGATTACCCGCCTCTTATTCCCCGTCTATGTTTACCCGCCTCTGTTTACCCGCCTGTTTCCTCGCCTCTGATTCCCCACTTCAGATTCCGTGCCTCAGATTCCCTGCTTCTGATTCCCTGCCTCTGATTCCCTGCCTCCCTTTCCGCTCAACTTTCCTGGCCTACGTTTCCCCACATATCTTTCCCCGCCTCTGATACCCCAGCTCTGATTCCCCGCCTCTGATTCCCCGCCTCTGATGATGCGCATCTGATACCCTGCCTCTGATTCCCCGCCTCTGATACCCTGCCTCTGATAACTTTTAACTGATTCCCTGCCTCAGATTCCCTGCATCCGATTCCCTGCCTCAGATTCCCTGCATCAGATTCCCTTCATCTGATTCCCTGCCTCTGATAACCCACCTCTGCTTCCCCACTTCTGATTCCCCGTCTCTGATTCCCCGCCTCTGATTCCCCGCCTCTGATTCAACGCCTCTGATTCCCCGCATCTGATTCCCTGCCTCTGATTCCCCACCTCTGATTGCCCGCCTCTGATTCCCTGCCTCTGATTTCCTGCCTCTGATTCCCCACCTCTGATTCCCCACTTCTGATTCCCCGCCTCTGATTCCCCGCCTCTGATTCCACGCCTCTGATTCCCCGCCTCTGATTCCCCGCCTCTGATTCCCCGCCTCTGATTCCCCTCCTCAGATACCCCGTCTCTGATTCACTGCCTCTGATTCCCCGCCTCTGATTCAACGCCTCTGATTCCCCGCATCTGATTCCCCGCCTCTGATTCCCCACCTCTGATTGCCCGCCTCTGATTCCCTGCCTCTGATTTCCCGCCTCTGATTCCCCACCTCTGATTCCCCACTTCTGATTCCCCGCCTCTGATTCCCCGCCTCTGATTCCACGCCTCTGATTCCCCGCCTCTGATTCCCCGCCTCGGATTCCCCGCCTCTGATTCCCCTCCTCAGATACCCCGCCTCTGATTCCCCGCCTCTGATTCCCCGCCTCTGAATCCCCGCCTCTGATTCCCCACCTCTGATTCCCCGCCTCTGATTCCCCGCCTCTTATTCCCCGTCTATGTTTATCCACCTCTGTTTACCCGCCTGTTTCCCCGCCTCTGATTCCCCAGCTCAGATTCCCTGCCTCAGATTCCCTGCTTCTGATTCCCTGCCTCTGATTCCCTGCCTCCCTTTCCGCTCAACTTTCCTGGCCTACGTTTCCCCACATATCTTTCCCCGCCTCTGATACCCCAGCTCTGATTCCCCGCCTCTGATTCCCCGCCTCTGATGATGCGCATCTGATACCCCGCCTCTGATTCCCCGCCTCTGATACCCTGCCTCTGATAACTTTTAACTGATTCCCTGCCTCAGATTCCCTGCATCCGATTCCCTGCCTCAGATTCCCTGCATCAGATTCCCTTCATCTGATTCCCTGCCTCTGATAACCCACCTCTGCTTCCCCACTTCTGATTCCCCGTCTCTGATTCCCCGCCTCTGATTCCCCGCCTCTGATTCAACGCCTCTGATTCCCCGCATCTGATTCCCTGCCTCTGATTCCCCACCTCTGATTGCCCGCCTCTGATTTCCTGCCTCTGATTTCCTGCCTCTGATTCCCCACTTCTGATTCCCCACTTCTGATTCCCCGCCTCTGATTCCCCGCCTCTGATTCCACGCCTCTGATTCCCCGCCTCTGATTCCCCGCCTCTGATTCCCCGCCTCTGATTCCCCTCCTCAGATACCCCGTCTCTGATTCACTGCCTCTGATTCCCCGCCTCTGATTCAACGCCTCTGATTCCCCGCATCTGATTCCCCGCCTCTGATTCCCCACCTCTGATTGCCCGCCTCTGATTCCCTGCCTCTGATTTCCCGCCTCTGATTCCCCACCTCTGATTCCCCACTTCTGATTCCCCGCCTCTGATTCCCCGCCTCTGATTCCACGCCTCTGATTCCCCGCCTCTGATTCCCCGCCTCGGATTCCCCGCCTCTGATTCCCCTCCTCAGATACCCCGCCTCTGATTCCCCGCCTCTGATTCCCCGCCTCTGAATCCCCGCCTCTGATTCCCCACCTCTGATTCCCCGCCTCTGATTCCCCGCCTCTTATTCCCCGTCTATGTTTATCCACCTCTGTTTACCCGCCTGTTTCCCCGCCTCTGATTCCCCAGCTCAGATTCCCTGCCTCAGATTCCCTGCTTCTGATTCCCTGCCTCTGATTCCCTGCCTCCCTTTCCGCTCAACTTTCCTGGCCTACGTTTCCCCACATATCTTTCCCCGCCTCTGATACCCCAGCTCTGATTCCCCGCCTCTGATTCCCCGCCTCTGATGATGCGCATCTGATACCCCGCCTCTGATTCCCCGCCTCTGATACCCTGCCTCTGATAACTTTTAACTGATTCCCTGCCTCAGATTCCCTGCATCCGATTCCCTGCCTCAGATTCCCTGCATCAGATTCCCTTCATCTGATTCCCTGCCTCTGATTCCCCACCTCTGCTTCCCCACTTCTGATTCCCCGTCTCTGATTCCCCGCCTCTGATTCCCCGCCTCTGATTCAACGCCTCTGATTCCCCGCATCTGATTCCCTGCCTCTGATTCCCCACCTCTGATTGCCCGCCTCTGATTCCCTGCCTCTGATTTCCTGCCTCTGATTCCCCACCTCTGATTCCCCACTTCTGATTCCCCGCCTCTGATTCCCCGCCTCTGATTCCACGCCTCTGATTCCCCGCCTCTGATTCCCCGCCTCTGATTCCCCGCCTCTGATTCCCCTCCTCAGATACCCCGTCTCTGATTCACTGCCTCTGATTCCCCGCCTCTGATTCAACGCCTCTGATTCCCCGCATCTGATTCCCCGCCTCTGATTCCCCACCTCTGATTGCCCGCCTCTGATTCCCTGCCTCTGATTTCCCGCCTCTGATTCCCCACCTCTGATTCCCCACTTCTGATTCCCCGCCTCTGATTCCCCGCCTCTGATTCCACGCCTCTGATTCCCCGCCTCTGATTCCCCGCCTCTGACTCCCCGCCTCTGATTCCCCGCCTCTGCTTCCCCGCCTCTGATTCCCCGCCTCTGATTCCCCGCCTATGTTTACCCGCCTCTGTTTACCCGCCTGTTTTCCCGCCTCTGATTCCCCACCTCAGATTCCCTGCCTCAGATTCCATGCATCTGATTCCCTGCCTCTGATTCCCTGCCTCTGATTCCCCACCTCTGCTTCCCCACTTCTGATTCCCCGTCTCTGATTCCCCGCCTCTGATTCCCCGCCTCTGATTCAACGCCTCTGATTCCCCGCATCTGATTCCCCGCCTCTGATTCCCCACCTCTGATTGCCCGCCTCTGATTCCCTGCATCTGATTTCCCGCCTCTGATTCCCCACCTCTGATTCCCCACTTCTGATTCCCCGCCTCTGATTCCCCGCCTCTGATTCCACGCCTCTGATTCCCCGCCTCTGATTCCCCGCCTCTGATTCCCCGCCTCTGATTCCCCTCCTCAGATACCCCACCTCTGATTGCCCGCCTCTGATTCCCCGCATCTGATTCCCCGCCTCTGATTCCCCGCCTCTGAATCCAAGCCTCTGATTCCGCACCTCTGATTCCCCGCCTCTGATTCCCCGCCTCTTATTCCCCGTCTATGTTTACCCGCCTCTGTTTACCCGCCTGTTTCCTCGCCTCTGATTCCCCACCTCAGATTCCGTGCCTCAGATTCCCTGCTTCTGATTCCCTGCCTCTGATTCCCTGCCTCCCTTTCCGCTCAACTTTCCTGGCCTACGTTTCCCCACATATCTTTCCCCGCCTCTGATACCACAGCTCTGATTCCCCGCCTCTGATTCCCCGCCTCTGATGATGCGCATCTGATACCCCGCCTCTGATTCCCCGCCTCTGATACCCTGCCTCTGATAACTTTTAACTGATTCCCTGCCTCAGATTCCCTGCATCCGATTCCCTGCCTCAGATTCCCTGCATCAGATTCCCTTCATCTGATTCCCTGCCTCTGATTCCCCACCTCTGCTTCCTCACTTCTGATTCCCCGTCTCTGATTCCCCGCCTCTGATTCCCCGCCTCTGATTCAACGCCTCTGATTCCCCGCATCTGATTCCCTGCCTCTGATTCCCCACCTCTGATTGCCCGCCTCTGATTCCCTGCCTCTGATTTCCTGCCTCTGATTCCCCACCTCTGATTCCCCACTTCTGATTCCACGCCTCTGATTCCCCGCCTCTGATTCCACGCCTCTGATTCCCCGCCTCTGATTCCCCGACTCTGATTCCCCGCCTCTGATTCCCCTCCTCAGATACCCCGTCTCTGATTCACTGCCTCTGATTCCCCGCCTCTGATTCAACGCCTCTGATTCCCCGCATCTGATTCCCCGCCTCTGATTCCCCACCTCTGATTGCCCGCCTCTGATTCCCTGCCTCTGATTTCCCGCCTCTGATTCCCCACCTCTGATTCCCCACTTCTGATTCCCCGCCTCTGATTCCCCGCCTCTGATTCCACGCCTCTGATTCCCCGCCTCTGATTCCCCGCCTCGGATTCCCCGCCTCTGATTCCCCTCCTCAGATACCCCGCCTCTGATTCGCCGCCTCTGATTCCCCGCCTCTGAATCCCCGCCTCTGATTCCCCACCTCTGATTCCCCGCCTCTGATTCCCCGCCTCTTATTCCCCGTCTATGTTTATCCACCTCTGTTTACCCGCCTGTTTCCCCGCCTCTGATTCCCCAGCTCAGATTCCCTGCCTCAGATTCCCTGCTTCTGATTCCCTGCCTCTGATTCCCTGCCTCCCTTTCCGCTCAACTTTCCTGGCCTACGTTTCCCCACATATCTTTCCCCGCCTCTGATACCCCACCTCTGATTCCCCGCCTCTGATTCCCCGCCTCTGATGATGCGCATCTGATACCCCGCCTCTGATTCCCCGCCTCTGATACCCTGCCTCTGATAACTTTTTACTGATTCCCTGCCTCAGATTCCCTGCATCCGATTCCCTTCCTCAGATTCCCTGCATCAGATTCCCTTCATCTGATTCCCTGCCTCTCATTCCCCGCCTCTGATTCCCCGCTACTGATCCCCACCTCTGTCTCTACTCCTCTCTTTTGCCTGCACTCTTTCCCCTCCACTCTTTCCGTGCCTCTCTTTCCCTCCCTCAATTTCAACAACTCTGTTTGATCTGTTCTGTATACCTCATTTTCAACATACAAGTTCCAACCACTATGTTTCGCCCATCTCTTTCGCCGCCTCTATTTATGCACCTATGTTTACCCGCTTCTGTTTACCCGCCTGTTTCCCCACATCTCTTTCCCCACCTCTGATTCCACGCCTCTGATTCCCCGCCTCTCATTCCCCGCCTCTGATTCCCTGCCTCTGATTCACCGCCTCCCTTTCCGCGCTACTTTCCTGGCCTACGTTTCCCCACATCTCTTTCCCCACCTCTGATTCCACGCCTCTGATTCGCCGCATCTGATTGCCCGCCTCTGATTCCCTGCCTCTGATTCCCTGCCTCTGATTCCCCACCTCTGATTCCCCTCTCTGATTCCCCGCCTCTGATTCCCCGCCTCTGATTCCCCACCTCTGATTCCCCGCCTCTGATTCCCTGCCTCTCTTTCCCTGCCTCTATTTCCGTGCCTCTTTCTCTGCATCTAGTTTCCCACATCTCATTTCCCCCTTCTGATAACCCGCATCAGATTCCCAGCCACAGATTCCCTGCCTCAGATTCCCTGCCTCAGATTCCCTGCATCAGATTCCCTTCATCTGATTCCCTGCCTCTGATTCCCCGCCTCTGATTCCCCACCTCTGATTCCCTGCCTCAGATTCCCTGCATCTGATTCCCTGCCTCTGATTCCCTGCCTCTGATTTCCTGCATCTGATTGCCCGCCTCTGATTCTCCGCCTCTGATTCCCCGCCTCTGATTCCCCGCCTCTGATTCCCCGCCTCTGATTCCCCGCCTATGATTCCCCGCCTCTGATTCCCTGCCTCTGATAACCTGCCTCTGATTCCCTGCCTCTGATTCCCTGCCTCTGAGTCCCCACCTCTGATTCCCCGAGTCCGATTCCGCACCCATGTTTCACCGCCTCTGTTGCTCTGCTTCTGTTTTCCCGGCTCAGATTCACCGGCTCTGATTCCGCACCTCTGATTCCACGCCTCTCTTTCTGTGTCTCTGATTCCCCGCCTCCGATTCCACGCCTCTGATTACCCGCCTCTGATACCCTGCCTCTCTTTCCTCCCTCTATTTCCGTGCCTCTTTCTCTGCATCTCGTTTCCCATATCTCATTTCCCCCTTCTGATAACCCGCATCAAATTCCCTGCCACAGATTCCCTGCCTCAGATACCCTGCCTCTGATTCCCCGCCTCTGTTTCCCTGCATCTGATTCCCTGCCTCAGATTCCCTGCCTCTGATTCCCCGACTCTGATTCCCCGCCTCTGATTCCCCGCCTCTGATTCCCCGCCTCTGATTCCCCACCTATGTTTACCCGCCTCTGTTTACCCGCCTGTTTTCCCGCCTCTGATTGCCCACCTCAGATTCCCTGCCTCAGATTCCCTGCCTCAGATTCCCTGCCTCTGATTCCCTGCCTCTGATTCCCTGCATCTGATTGCCCGCCTCTGATTACCTGCCTCTGATTCCCCGCCTCAGATTCCCCACCTCTGATTCCCCACTTCTGATTCCCCGCCTCTGATTCCCGCGTCTGATTCCCCGCCTCGAAATCACCGCCTCTGATTCCCCGCCTCTGATTCCCCGCATCTGATTCCCCGCCTCTGATTCCCCGCCTCTGATTCCCTGCATCTGATTCCCCGCCTCAGATTCCCCGCCTCTGATTCCCCGACTCTGATTCCCCACTTCTGATTGCCCGCCTCTGATTCCACGCCTCTGATTCCCCGCCTCTGATTCCCCACCTCTGATTCCCCACTTCTGATTCCCCACCTCTGATTCCCCGCCTCTGATTCCACGCCTCTGATTCCCCACCTCTGATTACCCGCATCTGATTCCCCGCCTCTGATTCCCCGCCTCAGATTCCCCGCCTCTGATTCCCCGCCTCTGATTCCCCACCTCTGATTCCCTGCATCAGATTCCCTTCATCTGATTCCCTGCCTCTGATTCCCCGCCTCTGAATCCCCACCTCTGAGTCCCTGCCTCAGATTCCCTGCCTCTGATTCTCTGCCTCTGATTCCCTGCCTCTGATACCCTGCATCTGATTGCCCGCCTCTGATTCTCCGCCTCTGACTCCCCGCCTCTGATTCCCCGCCTCTGATTCCCCGCCTCTGATTCCTCGCCTCTTATTCCCCGCCTCTGATTCCCTGCCTCTGATAACCTGCCTCTGATTCCCTGCCTCTGAGTCCCCACTTCTTATTCCCCGCGTCCGATTCCGCACCCATGTTTCACCGCCTCTGTTGCTCTGCTTCTGATTTCCCGGCTCAGATTCACCGGCTCTGATTCCGCACCTCTGATTCCACGCCTCTCTTTCTGTGTCTCTGATTCCCCGCCTCTGATTCCACGCCTCTGATTACCCGCCTCTGATACCCTGCCTCTGAGTCCCCACCTTTGATTCCCCGCGTCCGATTCCGCACCCATGTTTCAACGCCTCTGTTGCTCTGCTTCTGATTTCCCGGCTCAGATTCACCGGCTCTGATTCCGCACCTCTGATTCCACGCCTCTCTTTCTGTGTCTCTGATTCCCCG
Organism: Narcine bancroftii; assembly: GCF_036971445.1. Classification (NCBI taxonomy): domain Eukaryota; kingdom Metazoa; phylum Chordata; class Chondrichthyes; order Torpediniformes; family Narcinidae; genus Narcine; species Narcine bancroftii. Next base: position 4,883,349 of record NW_027211883.1, read on the forward strand.
CCTCTGATTCCACGCCTCTGAATACCAACATCTGATACCCTGCCTCTCTTTCCCTGCCTCTATTTCCGTGCCTCTTACTCTGCATCTCGTTTCCCACATCTCATTTCCCCCTTCTGATAACCCGCATCAGATTCCCTGCCACAGATTCCCTGCCTCAGATTCCCTGCCTCAGATTCCCTGCATCAGATTCCCTTCATCCGATTCCCTGCCTCTGATTCCCCGCCTCTGATTCCCTGCCTCTGATTCCCCGCCTCTGTTTACCCGCCTGTTCCCCGCCACTGATTCACCACCTCATATTCGCCGCCTCAGATTCCCTGCCTCTGATTCCCTGCCTCTGGTTCCCTTCATCTGATTGGCCGCCTCTGATTCCCTGCCTCTGATTCCCCGCCTCTGATTCCCCGCCTCTGATTCCCCGCCTCTGATTTCCCACCTCTGATTCCCCACTTCAGATTCCCTGCCTCTGATTCCCCGCCTCTGATTCCACGCCTCTGATTCCCCGCCTCTGATTCCCCGCCTCTGATTCCCCGCCTTTGATACCCCACCTCTGATTCCCCGCCTCTGATTCCCTGCATCTGATTCCCCACCTCAGATTCCCCGCCTCTGATTCCCCGCCTCTGATTCCCCGCCTCTGATTCCCCGCCTCTGATTCCCCGCCTCTGATTCCCCGCCTATGTTTACCCGCCTCTGTTTACCCGCCTGTTTTCCCGCCTCTGATTCCCCACCTCAGATTCCCTGCCTCAGATTCCATGCCTCTGATTCCCTGCCTCTGATTCCCCACCTCTGATTCCCCACCTCTGATTCAACGCCTCTGATTCCCCGCATCTGATTCCCCGCCTCTTATTCCCCACCTCTGATTGCCCGACTCTGATTCCCTGCATCTGATTTCCCGCCTCTGATTCCCCACCTCTGATTCCCCACTTCTGATTCCCCGCCTCTGATTCCCCGCCTCTGATTCCACGCCTCTGATTCCCCGCCTCTGATTCCCCGCCTCTGATTCCCCGCCTCTGATTCCCCTCCTCAGATACCCACCTCTGATTGCCCGCCTCTGATTCCCCGCATCTGATTCCCCGCCTCTGATTCCCCGCCTCTGAATCCACGCCTCTGATTCCGCACCTCTGATTCCCCGCCTCTGATTCCCCGCCTCTTATTCCCCGTCTATGTTTACCCGCCTCTGTTTACCCGCCTGTTTCCTCGCCTCTGATTCCCCACTTCAGATTCCGTGCCTCAGATTCCCTGCTTCTGATTCCCTGCCTCTGATTCCCTGCCTCCCTTTCCGCTCAACTTTCCTGGCCTACGTTTCCCCACATATCTTTCCCCGCCTCTGATACCCCAGCTCTGATTCCCCGCCTCTGATTCCCCGCCTCTGATGATGCGCATCTGATACCCTGCCTCTGATTCCTCGCCTCTGATACCCTGCCTCTGATAACTTTTAACTGATTCCCTGCCTCAGATTCCCTGCATCCGATTCCCTGCCTCAGATTCCCTGCATCAGATTCCCTTCATCTGATTCCCTGCCTCTGATAACCCACCTCTGCTTCCCCACTTCTGATTCCCCGTCTCTGATTCCCCGCCTCTGATTCCCCGCCTCTGATTCAACGCCTCTGATTCCCCGCATCTGATTCCCTGCCTCTGATTCCCCACCTCTGATTGCCCGCCTCTGATTCCCTGCCTCTGATTTCCTGCCTCTGATTCCCCACCTCTGATTCCCCACTTCTGATTCCCCGCCTCTGATTCCCCGCCTCTGATTCCACGCCTCTGATTCCCCGCCTCTGATTCCCCGCCTCTGATTCCCCGCCTCTGATTCCCCTCCTCAGATACCCAGTCTCTGATTCACTGCCTCTGATTCCCCGCCTCTGATTCAACGCCTCTGATTCCCCGCATCTGATTCCCCGCCTCTGATTCCCCACCTCTGATTGCCCGCCTCTGATTCCCTGCCTCTGATTTCCCGCCTCTGATTCCCCACCTCTGATTCCCCACTTCTGATTCCCCGCCTCTGATTCCCCGCCTCTGATTCCACGCCTCTGATTCCCCGCCTCTGATTCCCCGCCTCGGATTCCCCGCCTCTGATTCCCCTCCTCAGATACCCCGCCTCTGATTCCCCGCCTCTGATTCCCCGCCTCTGAATCCCCGCCTCTGATTCCCCACCTCTGATTCCCCGCCTCTGATTCCCCGCCTCTTATACCCCGTCTATGTTTATCCACCTCTGTTTACCCGCCTGTTTCCCCGCCTCTGATTCCCCAGCTCAGATTCCCTGCCTCAGATTCCCTGCTTCTGATTCCCTGCCTCTGATTCCCTGCCTCCCTTTCCGCTCAACTTTCCTGGCCTACGTTTCCCCACATATCTTTCCCCGCCTCTGATACCCCACCTCTGATTCCCCGCCTCTGATTCCCCGCCTCTGATGATGCGCATCTGATACCCCGCCTCTGATTCCCCGCCTCTGATACCCTGCCTCTGATAACTTTTAACTGATTCCCTGCCTCAGATTCCCTGCATCCGATTCCCTGCCTCAGATTCCCTGCATCAGATTCCCTTCATCTGATTCCCTGCCTCTGATAACCCACCTCTGCTTCCCCACTTCTGATTCCCCGTCTCTGATTCCCCGCCTCTGATTCCCCGCCTCTGATTCAACGCCTCTGATTCCCCGCATCTGATTCCCTGCCTCTGATTCCCCACCTCTGATTGCCCGCCTCTGATTCCCTGCCTCTGATTTCCTGCCTCTGATTCCCCACTTCTGATTCCCCACTTCTGATTCCCCGCCTCTGATTCCCCGCCTCTGATTCCACGCCTCTGATTCCCCGCCTCTGATTCCCCGCCTCTGATTCCCCGCCTCTGATTCCCCTCCTCAGATACCCCGTCTCTGATTCACTGCCTCTGATTCCCCGCCTCTGATTCAACGCCTCTGATTCCCCGCATCTGATTCCCCGCCTCTGATTCCCCACCTCTGATTGCCCGCCTCTGATTCCCTGCCTCTGATTTCCCGCCTCTGATTCCCCACCTCTGATTCCCCACTTCTGATTCCCCGCCTCTGATTCCCCGCCTCTGATTCCACGCCTCTGATTCCCCGCCTCTGATTCCCCGCCTCGGATTCCCCGCCTCTGATTCCCCTCCTCAGATACCCCGCCTCTGATTCCCCGCCTCTGATTCCCCACCTCTGAATCCCCGCCTCTGATTCCCCACCTCTGATTCCCCGCCTCTGATTCCCCGCCTCTTATTCCCCGTCTATGTTTATCCACATCTGTTTACCCGCCTGTTTCCCCGCCTCTGATTCCCCAGCTCAGATTCCCTGCCTCAGATTCCCTGCTTCTGATTCCCTGCCTCTGATTCCCTGCCTCCCTTTCCGCTCAACTTTCCTGGCCTACGTTTCCCCACATATCTTTCCCCGCCTCTGATACCCCACCTCTGATTCCCCGCCTCTGATTCCCCGCCTCTGATGATGCGCATCTGATACCCCGCCTCTGATTCCCCGCCTCTGATACCCTGCCTCTGATAACTTTTTACTGATTCCCTGCCTCAGATTCCCTGCATCCGATTCCCTTCCTCAGATTCCCTGCATCAGATTCCCTTCATCTGATTCCCTGCCTCTCATTCCCCACCTCTGATTCCCCGCCTCTGATTCCCTGCCTCTCTTTCCCTGCCTCTATTTCCGTGCCTCTTTCTCTGCATCTCGTTTCCCACATCTCATTTCCCCCTTCTGATAACCCGCATCAGATTCCCTGCCACAGATTCCCTGCCTCAGATTCCCTGCCTCAGATTCCCTGCATCAGATTCCCTTCATCTGATTCCCTGCCTCTGATTCCCCGCCTCTGATTCCCCACCTCTGATTCCCTGCCTCAGATTCCCTGCCTCTGATTCCCTGCCTCTGATTCCCTGCCTCTGATTTCCTGCATCTGATGGCCCGCCTCTGATTCTCCGCCTCTCATTCCCCGCCTCTGATTCCCCGCCTCATATTCCCCGCCTCTGATTCCCCGCCTATGATTCCCCGCCTCTGATTCCCTGCCTCTGATAACCTGCCTCTGATACCCTGCCTCTGATTCCCTGCCTCTGAGTCCCCACCTCTGATTCCCCGAGTCCGATTCCGCAACCATGTTTCACCGCCTCTGTTGCTCTGCTTCTGTTTTCCCGGCTCAGATTCACCGGCTCTGATTCCGCACCTCTGATTCCACGCCTCTCTTTCTGTGTCTCTGATTCCCCGCCTCCGATTCCACGCCTCTGATTACCCGCCTCTGATACCCTGCCTCTCTTTCCTCCCTCTATTTCCGTGCCTCTTTCTCTGCATCTCGTTTCCCATATCTCATTTCCCCCTTCTGATAACCCGCATCAGATTCCCTGCCACAGATTCCCTGCCTCAGATACCCTGCCTCAGATTCCCTGCATCAGATTCCCTTCATCTGATTCCCTGCCTCTGATTCCCCACGGCTGATTCCCTGCCTCTGATTCCCCGCCTCTGTTTACCCGCCTGTTTCCCCGCCTCTGATTCAAGACCTCATATTCGCCGCCTCAGGTTCCCTGCCTCTGATTCCCTGCTTCTGATTCCCTGCCTCAGATTCCCTGCATCTGATTGCCCGCCTCTGAATCCCTGCCTCTGATTCCCCGCCTCTGATTCCCCGCCTCTGATTCCCCGCCTCTGATCCACCACCTCTGATTCCCCACTTCTGATTCCCCGCCTCTGATTCCCCGTCTCTGATTCCACGCCTCTGATTCCCCGCATCTGATTCCGCGCCTCTGATTCCCCGCCTCTGATACCCCGCCTCTGATTCCCCGCCTCTGTTTCCCTGCATATGATTCCCTGCCTCAGATTCCCTGCCTCCCTTTCCGCTCAACTTTCCTGGCCTACGTTTCCCCACATATCTTTCCCCGCCTCTGATACCCCACCTCTGATTCCCCGCCTCTGATTCCCCGCCTCTGATGATGCGCATCTGATACCCCGCCTCTGATTCCCCGCCTCTGATACCCTGCCTCTGATAACTTTTTACTGATTCCCTGCCTCAGATTCCCTGCATCCGATTCCCTTCCTCAGATTCCCTGCATCAGATTCCCTTCATCTGATTCCCTGCCTCTCATTCCCCGCCTCTGATTCCCCGCTACTGATCCCCACCTCTGTCTCTACTCCTCTCTTTTGCCTGCACTCTTTCCCCTCCACTCTTTCCGTGCCTCTCTTTCCCTCCCTCAATTTCAACAACTCTGTTTGATCTGTTCTGTATACCTCATTTTCAACATACAAGTTCCAACCACTATGTTTCGCCCATCTCTTTCGCCGCCTCTATTTATGCACCTATGTTTACCCGCTTCTGTTTACCCGCCTGTTTCCCCACATCTCTTTCCCCACCTCTGATTCCACGCCTCTGATTCCCCGCCTCTCATTCCCCGCCTCTGATTCCCTGCCTCTGATTCACCGCCTCCCTTTCCGCGCTACTTTCCTGGCCTACGTTTCCCCACATCTCTTTCCCCACCTCTGATTCCACGCCTCTGATTCGCCGCATCTGATTGCCCGCCTCTGATTCCCTGCCTCTGATTCCCTGCCTCTGATTCCCCACCTCTGATTCCCCTCTCTGATTCCCCGCCTCTGATTCCCCGCCTCTGATTCCCCACCTCTGATTCCCCGCCTCTGATTCCCTGCCTCTCTTTCCCTGCCTCTATTTCCGTGCCTCTTTCTCTGCATCTAGTTTCCCACATCTCATTTCCCCCTTCTGATAACCCGCATCAGATTCCCAGCCACAGATTCCCTGCCTCAGATTCCCTGCCTCAGATTCCCTGCATCAGATTCCCTTCATCTGATTCCCTGCCTCTGATTCCCCGCCTCTGATTCCCCACCTCTGATTCCCTGCCTCAGATTCCCTGCATCTGATTCCCTGCCTCTGATTCCCTGCCTCTGATTTCCTGCATCTGATTGCCCGCCTCTGATTCTCCGCCTCTGATTCCCCGCCTCTGATTCCCCGCCTCTGATTCCCCGCCTCTGATTCCCCGCCTATGATTCCCCGCCTCTGATTCCCTGCCTCTGATAACCTGCCTCTGATTCCCTGCCTCTGATTCCCTGCCTCTGAGTCCCCACCTCTGATTCCCCGAGTCCGATTCCGCACCCATGTTTCACCGCCTCTGTTGCTCTGCTTCTGTTTTCCCGGCTCAGATTCACCGGCTCTGATTCCGCACCTCTGATTCCACGCCTCTCTTTCTGTGTCTCTGATTCCCCGCCTCCGATTCCACGCCTCTGATTACCCGCCTCTGATACCCTGCCTCTCTTTCCTCCCTCTATTTCCGTGCCTCTTTCTCTGCATCTCGTTTCCCATATCTCATTTCCCCCTTCTGATAACCCGCATCAAATTCCCTGCCACAGATTCCCTGCCTCAGATACCCTGCCTCTGATTCCCCGCCTCTGTTTCCCTGCATCTGATTCCCTGCCTCAGATTCCCTGCCTCTGATTCCCCGACTCTGATTCCCCGCCTCTGATTCCCCGCCTCTGATTCCCCGCCTCTGATTCCCCACCTATGTTTACCCGCCTCTGTTTACCCGCCTGTTTTCCCGCCTCTGATTGCCCACCTCAGATTCCCTGCCTCAGATTCCCTGCCTCAGATTCCCTGCCTCTGATTCCCTGCCTCTGATTCCCTGCATCTGATTGCCCGCCTCTGATTACCTGCCTCTGATTCCCCGCCTCAGATTCCCCACCTCTGATTCCCCACTTCTGATTCCCCGCCTCTGATTCCCGCGTCTGATTCCCCGCCTCGAAATCACCGCCTCTGATTCCCCGCCTCTGATTCCCCGCATCTGATTCCCCGCCTCTGATTCCCCGCCTCTGATTCCCTGCATCTGATTCCCCGCCTCAGATTCCCCGCCTCTGATTCCCCGACTCTGATTCCCCACTTCTGATTGCCCGCCTCTGATTCCACGCCTCTGATTCCCCGCCTCTGATTCCCCACCTCTGATTCCCCACTTCTGATTCCCCACCTCTGATTCCCCGCCTCTGATTCCACGCCTCTGATTCCCCACCTCTGATTACCCGCATCTGATTCCCCGCCTCTGATTCCCCGCCTCAGATTCCCCGCCTCTGATTCCCCGCCTCTGATTCCCCACCTCTGATTCCCTGCATCAGATTCCCTTCATCTGATTCCCTGCCTCTGATTCCCCGCCTCTGAATCCCCACCTCTGAGTCCCTGCCTCAGATTCCCTGCCTCTGATTCTCTGCCTCTGATTCCCTGCCTCTGATACCCTGCATCTGATTGCCCGCCTCTGATTCTCCGCCTCTGACTCCCCGCCTCTGATTCCCCGCCTCTGATTCCCCGCCTCTGATTCCTCGCCTCTTATTCCCCGCCTCTGATTCCCTGCCTCTGATAACCTGCCTCTGATTCCCTGCCTCTGAGTCCCCACTTCTTATTCCCCGCGTCCGATTCCGCACCCATGTTTCACCGCCTCTGTTGCTCTGCTTCTGATTTCCCGGCTCAGATTCACCGGCTCTGATTCCGCACCTCTGATTCCACGCCTCTCTTTCTGTGTCTCTGATTCCCCGCCTCTGATTCCACGCCTCTGATTACCCGCCTCTGATACCCTGCCTCTGAGTCCCCACCTTTGATTCCCCGCGTCCGATTCCGCACCCATGTTTCAACGCCTCTGTTGCTCTGCTTCTGATTTCCCGGCTCAGATTCACCGGCTCTGATTCCGCACCTCTGATTCCACGCCTCTCTTTCTGTGTCTCTGATTCCCCGCCTCTGATTCCACGCCTCTGAATACCAACATCTGATACCCTGCCTCTCTTTCCCTGCCTCTATTTCCGTGCCTCTTACTCTGCATCTCGTTTCCCACATCTCATTTCCCCCTTCTGATAACCCGCATCAGATTCCCTGCCACAGATTCCCTGCCTCAGATTCCCTGCCTCAGATTCCCTGCATCAGATTCCCTTCATCCGATTCCCTGCCTCTGATTCCCCGCCTCTGATTCCCTGCCTCTGATTCCCCGCCTCTGTTTACCCGCCTGTTCCCCGCCACTGATTCACCACCTCATATTCGCCGCCTCAGATTCCCTGCCTCTGATTCCCTGCCTCTGGTTCCCTTCATCTGATTGGCCGCCTCTGATTCCCTGCCTCTGATTCCCCGCCTCTGATTCCCCGCCTCTGATTCCCCGCCTCTGATTTCCCACCTCTGATTCCCCACTTCAGATTCCCCGCCTCTGATTCCCCGCCTCTGATTCCACGCCTCTGATTCCCCGCCTCTGATTCCCCGCCTCTGATTCCCCGCCTTTGATACCCCACCTCTGATTCCCCGCCTCTGATTCCCTGCATCTGATTCCCCACCTCAGATTCCCCGCCTCTGATTCCCCGCCTCTGATTCCCCGCCTCTGATTCCCCGCCTCTGATTCCCCGCCTCTGATTCCCCGCCTATGTTTACCCGCCTCTGTTTACCCGCCTGTTTTCCCGCCTCTGATTCCCCACCTCAGATTCCCTGCCTCAGATTCCATGCCTCTGATTCCCTGCCTCTGATTCCCTGCCTCTGATTCCCCACCTCTGCTTCCCCACTTCTGATTCCCCGTCTCTGATTCCCCGCCTCTGATTCCCCACCTCTGATTCAACGCCTCTGATTCCCCGCATCTGATTCCCCGCCTCTTATTCCCCACCTCTGATTGCCCGACTCTGATTCCCTGCATCTGATTTCCCGCCTCTGATTCCCCACCTCTGATTCCCCACTTCTGATTCCCCGCCTCTGATTCCCCGCCTCTGATTCCACGCCTCTGATTCCCCGCCTCTGATTCCCCGCCTCTGATTCCCCGCCTCTGATTCCCCTCCTCAGATACCCACCTCTGATTGCCCGCCTCTGATTCCCCGCATCTGATTCCCCGCCTCTGATTCCCCGCCTCTGAATCCACGCCTCTGATTCCGCACCTCTGATTCCCCGCCTCTGATTCCCCGCCTCTTATTCCCCGTCTATGTTTACCCGCCTCTGTTTACCCGCCTGTTTCCTCGCCTCTGATTCCCCACTTCAGATTCCGTGCCTCAGATTCCCTGCTTCTGATTCCCTGCCTCTGATTCCCTGCCTCCCTTTCCGCTCAACTTTCCTGGCCTACGTTTCCCCACATATCTTTCCCCGCCTCTGATACCCCAGCTCTGATTCCCCGCCTCTGATTCCCCGCCTCTGATGATGCGCATCTGATACCCTGCCTCTGATTCCTCGCCTCTGATACCCTGCCTCTGATAACTTTTAACTGATTCCCTGCCTCAGATTCCCTGCATCCGATTCCCTGCCTCAGATTCCCTGCATCAGATTCCCTTCATCTGATTCCCTGCCTCTGATAACCCACCTCTGCTTCCCCACTTCTGATTCCCCGTCTCTGATTCCCCGCCTCTGATTCCCCGCCTCTGATTCAACGCCTCTGATTCCCCGCATCTGATTCCCTGCCTCTGATTCCCCACCTCTGATTGCCCGCCTCTGATTCCCTGCCTCTGATTTCCTGCCTCTGATTCCCCACCTCTGATTCCCCACTTCTGATTCCCCGCCTCTGATTCCCCGCCTCTGATTCCACGCCTCTGATTCCCCGCCTCTGATTCCCCGCCTCTGATTCCCCGCCTCTGATTCCCCTCCTCAGATACCCAGTCTCTGATTCACTGCCTCTGATTCCCCGCCTCTGATTCAACGCCTCTGATTCCCCGCATCTGATTCCCCGCCTCTGATTCCCCACCTCTGATTGCCCGCCTCTGATTCCCTGCCTCTGATTTCCCGCCTCTGATTCCCCACCTCTGATTCCCCACTTCTGATTCCCCGCCTCTGATTCCCCGCCTCTGATTCCACGCCTCTGATTCCCCGCCTCTGATTCCCCGCCTCGGATTCCCCGCCTCTGATTCCCCTCCTCAGATACCCCGCCTCTGATTCCCCGCCTCTGATTCCCCGCCTCTGAATCCCCGCCTCTGATTCCCCACCTCTGATTCCCCGCCTCTGATTCCCCGCCTCTTATTCCCCGTCTATGTTTATCCACCTCTGTTTACCCGCCTGTTTCCCCGCCTCTGATTCCCCAGCTCAGATTCCCTGCCTCAGATTCCCTGCTTCTGATTCCCTGCCTCTGATTCCCTGCCTCCCTTTCCGCTCAACTTTCCTGGCCTACGTTTCCCCACATATCTTTCCCCGCCTCTGATACCCCACCTCTGATTCCCCGCCTCTGATTCCCCGCCTCTGATGATGCGCATCTGATACCCCGCCTCTGATTCCCCGCCTCTGATACCCTGCCTCTGATAACTTTTAACTGATTCCCTGCCTCAGATTCCCTGCATCCGATTCCCTGCCTCAGATTCCCTGCATCAGATTCCCTTCATCTGATTCCCTGCCTCTGATAACCCACCTCTGCTTCCCCACTTCTGATTCCCCGTCTCTGATTCCCCGCCTCTGATTCCCCGCCTCTGATTCAACGCCTCTGATTCCCCGCATCTGATTCACTGCCTCTGATTCCCCACCTCTGATTGCCCGCCTCTGATTCCCTGCCTCTGATTTCCTGCCTCTGATTCCCCACTTCTGATTCCCCACTTCTGATTCCCCGCCTCTGATTCCCCGCCTCTGATTCCACGCCTCTGATTCCCCGCCTCTGATTCCCCGCCTCTGATTCCCCGCCTCTGATTCCCCTCCTCAGATACCCCGTCTCTGATTCACTGCCTCTGATTCCCCGCCTCTGATTCAACGCCTCTGATTCCCCGCATCTGATTCCCCGCCTCTGATTCCCCACCTCTGATTGCCCGCCTCTGATTCCCTGCCTCTGATTTCCCGCCTCTGATTCCCCACCTCTGATTCCCCACTTCTGATTCCCCGCCTCTGATTCCCCGCCTCTGATTCCACGCCTCTGATTCCCCGCCTCTGATTCCCCGCCTCGGATTCCCCGCCTCTGATTCCCCTCCTCAGATACCCCGCCTCTGATTCCCCGCCTCTGATTCCCCACCTCTGAATCCCCGCCTCTGATTCCCCACCTCTGATTCCCCGCCTCTGATTCCCCGCCTCTTATTCCCCGTCTATGTTTATCCACATCTGTTTACCCGCCTGTTTCCCCGCCTCTGATTCCCCAGCTCAGATTCCCTGCCTCAGATTCCCTGCTTCTGATTCCCTGCCTCTGATTCCCTGCCTCCCTTTCCGCTCAACTTTCCTGGCCTACGTTTCCCCACATATCTTTCCCCGCCTCTGATACCCCACCTCTGATTCCCCGCCTCTGATTCCCCGCCTCTGATGATGCGCATCTGATACCCCGCCTCTGATTCCCCGCCTCTGATACCCTGCCTCTGATAACTTTTTACTGATTCCCTGCCTCAGATTCCCTGCATCCGATTCCCTTCCTCAGATTCCCTGCATCAGATTCCCTTCATCTGATTCCCTGCCTCTCATTCCCCACCTCTGATTCCCCGCCTCTGATTCCCTGCCTCTCTTTCCCTGCCTCTATTTCCGTGCCTCTTTCTCTGCATCTCGTTTCCCACATCTCATTTCCCCCTTCTGATAACCCGCATCAGATTCCCTGCCACAGATTCCCTGCCTCAGATTCCCTGCCTCAGATTCCCTGCATCAGATTCCCTTCATCTGATTCCCTGCCTCTGATTCCCCGCCTCTGATTCCCCACCTCTGATTCCCTGCCTCAGATTCCCTGCCTCTGATTCCCTGCCTCTGATTCCCTGCCTCTGATTTCCTGCATCTGATGGCCCGCCTCTGATTCTCCGCCTCTCATTCCCCGCCTCTGATTCCCCGCCTCATATTCCCCGCCTCTGATTCCCCGCCTATGATTCCCCGCCTCTGATTCCCTGCCTCTGATAACCTGCCTCTGATACCCTGCCTCTGATTCCCTGCCTCTGAGTCCCCACCTCTGATTCCCCGAGTCCGATTCCGCAACCATGTTTCACCGCCTCTGTTGCTCTGCTTCTGTTTTCCCGGCTCAGATTCACCGGCTCTGATTCCGCACCTCTGATTCCACGCCTCTCTTTCTGTGTCTCTGATTCCCCGCCTCCGATTCCACGCCTCTGATTACCCGCCTCTGATACCCTGCCTCTCTTTCCTCCCTCTATTTCCGTGCCTCTTTCTCTGCATCTCGTTTCCCATATCTCATTTCCCCCTTCTGATAACCCGCATCAGATTCCCTGCCACAGATTCCCTGCCTCAGATACCCTGCCTCAGATTCCCTGCATCAGATTCCCTTCATCTGATTCCCTGCCTCTGATTCCCCACGGCTGATTCCCTGCCTCTGATTCCCCGCCTCTGTTTACCCGCCTGTTTCCCCGCCTCTGATTCAAGACCTCATATTCGCCGCCTCAGGTTCCCTGCCTCTGATTCCCTGCTTCTGATTCCCTGCCTCAGATTCCCTGCATCTGATTGCCCGCCTCTGAATCCCTGCCTCTGATTCCCCGCCTCTGATTCCCCGCCTCTGATTCCCCGCCTCTGATCCACCACCTCTGATTCCCCACTTCTGATTCCCCGCCTCTGATTCCCCGTCTCTGATTCCACGCCTCTGATTCCCCGCATCTGATTCCGCGCCTCTGATTCCCCGCCTCTGATACCCCGCCTCTGATTCCCCGCCTCTGTTTCCCTGCATATGATTCCCTGCCTCAGATTCCCTGCCTCTGATTCCCCGACTCTGATTCCCCGCCTCTTATTCCCCGCCTCTGATTCCCCGCCTCTGATTCCCCACCTATGTTTACCCGCCTCTGTTTACCCGCCTGTTTTCCCGCCTCTGATTGCCCACCTCAGATTCCCTGCGTCAGATTCCCTGCCTCAGATTCCCTGCCTCTGATTCCCTGCCTCTGATTCCCTGCATCTGATTGCCCGCCTCTAATTACCTGCCTCTGATTCCCCGCCTCAGATTCCCCACCTCTGATTCCCCACTTCTGATTCCCCGCCTCTGATTCCCGCGTCTGATTCCCCGCCTCGAAATCACCGCCTCTGAATCCCCGCCTCTGATTCCCCGCCTCTGATTCCCCGCCTCTGATTCCCCGCCTCTGATTCCCTGCATCTGATTCCCCGCCTCAGATTCCCCGCCTCTGATTCCCCGACTCTGATTCCCCACTTCTGATTGCCCGCCTCTGATTCCACGCCTCTGATTCCCCGCCTCTGATTCCCCACCTCTGATTCCCCACTTCTGATTCCCCACCTCTGATTCCCCGCCTCTGATTCCACGCCTCTGATTCCCCACCTCTGATTCCCCGCATCTGATTCCCCGCCTCTGATTCCCCGCCTCAGATTCCCCGCCTCAGATTCCCCGCCTCTGATTCCCCACCTCTGATTCCCTCCTCTGATTCCCCGCCTATGTTTACCCGCCTCTGATTCCCCGCCTCTGATTCCCCGCCTCTGATTCCCCACCTCTGATTCCCTGCCTCTGATTCCCCGCCTCTGATGCCCCACTTCTGATTGCCCGCCTCTGATTCCACGCCTGTGATTCCCCGCCTCTGATTCCCCACCTCTGATTCCCCACTTCTGATTCCCCACCTCTGATTCCCCGCCTCTGATTCCACGCCTCTGGTTCCCCACCTCTGATTCCCCACCTGATTCCCCACCTCTGATTCTCCGCCTCTGATAACCTGCCTCTGATAACATTTTACTGATTCCCTGCCTCAGATTCCCTGCCTCCGATTCCCTGCCTCAGATACCCTGCCTCAGATTCCCTGCATCAGATTCCCTTCATCTGATTCCCTGCCTCTGATTCCCTGCCTCTGATTCCCCGCCTCTGATTCCCCACCTGTGTCTCTACGCCTCTATTTTGCCTGAACTCTTTCCCCTCCACTCTTTCTGTGCCTCTCTTTCCCTCCCTCAATTTCAACAACTCTGTTTGATCTGTTCTGTGTACCTAATTTTCAACGCACAAGTTCCAACCACTATGTTTCGCCCTTCTCTTTCGCTGCCTCTATTTATGCAGCTATGTTTACCCGCTTCTGTTTACCCGCCAGTTTCCCCACTTCTCTTTCCCCACCTCTGATTCCACGCCTCTGATTCCCCGCCTCTGATTCCCCGCCTCTGATTCCCCACCTCTCATTCACCGCCTCCCTTTCCGCGCAACTTTCCTGGCCTACGTTTCCCCACATCTCTTTCCCCACCTCTGATTCCACGCCTCAGATTCGCCGCCTCTGATTTCCCGCCTCTGATTCCCTGCCTCTGATTCCCTGCCTCTGATTCCGCACCTCTGATTCCCCCCTCTGATTCCCCGCCTCTGATTCCCAGCCTCTGATTCCCCACCTCTGATTCCCTGCCTCTCTTTCCCTGCCTCTATTTCCGTGCCTCTTTCTCTGCATCTCGTTTCCCACATCTCATTTCCCGCTTCTGATAACCCGCATCAGATTCCCTGCCACAGATTCCCTGCCTCAGATTCCCTGCCTCAGATTCCCTGCATCAGATTCCCTTCATCTGATTCCCTGCCTCTGATTCCCCGCCTCTGATTCCCCACCTCTGATTCCCTGCCTCAGATTCCCTGCCTCTGATTCCCTGCCTCTGATTCCCTGCCTCTGATTTCCTGCATCTGATTGCCCGCCTCTGATTCCCCGCCTCTGATTCCCCGCCTCTGATTCCCCGCCTCTGATTCCCCGCCTCTGATTCCCCGCCTCTTATTCCCCGCCTCTGATTCCCCACCTCTGATTTCCTGCCTCTGATAACCTGCCTCTGATTCCCTGCCTCTGATTCCCGGCCTCTGAGTCCCCACCTCTGATTTCCCGTGTCCGATTCCGCACCCATGTTTCACCACCTCTGTTGCTCTGCTTCTTATTTCCCGGCTCAGATTCACCGGCTCTGATTCCGCACCTCTGATTCCACGCCTCTCTTTCTGTGTCTCTGATTCCCCGCCTCTGATTCCACGCCTCTGATTACCCGCCTCTGATACACTGCCTCTCTTTCCCTGCCTCTATTTCCATGCCTCTTTCTCTGCATCTCGTTTCCCACATCTCATTTCCCCCTTCTGATAACCCGCATCAGATTCCCTGCCACAGATTCCCTGCCTCAGATACCCTGCCTCAGATTCCCTGCATCAGATTCCCTTCATCTGATTCCCTGCCTCTGATTCCCCGCGGCTGATTCCCTGCCTCTGATTCCCCGCCTCTGTTTACCCGCCTGTTTCCCCGCCTCTGATTCACCACCTCATATTCGCCACCTCAGGTTCCCTGCCTCTGATTCCCTGCCTCTGATTCCCTGCCTCTGATTCCCTGCATCTGATTGCCCGCCTCTGATTCCCCGCCTCTGATTGCACGCCTCTGATTCCCCGCCTCTGATTCCCCGCCTCTGATTCCCCGCCTCTGATTCCCCTCCTCTGATACCCCGCCTCTGATTCCCCACCTCTGATTTCCCGCATCTGATTCCCTGCCTCTGATTCCCCGCCTCTGATTCCCTGCCTCTGATTCCGCTCCTCTGATTCTCCGCCTCTGATTCTCCGCCTCTGATTCCCCACCTCTGATTCCCCGCCTATGTTTACCCGCCCCTGTTTACCCGCCTATTTTCCCGCCTCTGATTCCCCACCACAGATTCCCTGCCTCAGATTCCCTGCCTCAGATTCCCTGCATCAGATTCCCTTCATTTGATTCCCTGCGTCTGGTTCCCTGCTTCTGATTCCCTGCCTCTGATTCCCTGCATCTGATTGCCCGCCTCTGATTCCCCGCCTCTGATTCCCCGCCTCTGATTCCCCGCCTCTGATTCCCTGCCTCTGATTCACCGCCTCTGATTCCCCGCCTCTGATTCCCCGCCTCTGATTCCCCACTTCTGATTGCCCGCCTCTGATTCCACGCCTCTGATTCCCCGCCTCTGATTCCCCACCTCTGATTCCCCACTTCTGATTCCCCACCTCTGATTCCCCGCCTCTGATTCCACGCCTCTGATTCCCCACCTCTGATTCCCCACTTCTGATTCCCCACCTCTGATTCTCCGCCTCTGATACCCTGCCTCTGATAACTTTTTACTGATTCCCTGCCTCAGATTCCCTGCCTCCGATTCCCTCCCTAAGATTCCCCGCCTCTGATTCCCCGCCTCTGATTCCCCGCCTCTGATTCCCCGCATCTGATTCCCCACCTCTGTCTCTATGCCTCTATTTTGCCTGCACTCTTTCCCCTCCACTCTTTCCGTACCTCTCTTTCCCTCCCTCAATTTCAACAACTCTGTTTGATCTGTTCTGTGTACCTAATTTTCAACACACAAGTTCCAACCACTATGTTTCGCCCATCTCTTTCGCTGCATCTATTTATGCAGCTATGTTTACCCGCTTCTGTTTACCCGCCTGTTTCCCCACATCTCTTTCCCCACCTCTGATTCCACGCCTCTGATTCCCCGCCTCTGATTCCCCGCCTCTGATTCCCCACCTCTGATTCACCGCCTCCCTTTCCGCGCAACTTTCCTGGCCTACGTTTCCCCACATCTCTTTCCCCACCTCTGATTCCACGCCTCAGATTCCCCGCCTCTGATTTAACGGCTCTGATTCCCCGCCTCTGATTCCCCGACTCTGATTCCCTGCCTCTGATTCCCCACCTATGTTTACCTGCCTCTGTTTACCCGCCTGTTTTCCCGCCTCTAGTTCCCCAACACAGATTCCCTGCCTCAGATTCCCTGCCTCTGATTCCCTGCCTCTGATTAACTGCCTCTGATTCCCTGCATCTGAGTGCCTGCCTCTGATTCCCCGCCTCTGATTCCCCGCCTCTGATTCCCCACCTCTGATTCCCCACTTCTGATTCCCAGCCTCTGATTCCCCGCCTCTGATTCCCCGCCTCTGATTCACCGCCTCTGAATCCCCGCCTCTGATTCCCCGCCTCTGATTCCCCACTTCTGATTGCCCGCCTCTGATTCCCTGCCTCTGATTCCCCGCCTCTGATTCCCAACATCTGATTCCCCACTTCTGATTCCCCGCCTCCGATTCCCCGCCTCTGATTCCACGCCTCTGATACCGCGCCTCTGATTCCCCGCATCTGATTCCCTGCATCTGATTCCCCGCCTCAGATTCCCCGCCTCTGATTTAACGGCTCTGATTCCCCGCCTCTGATTCCCCGACTCTGATTCCCTGCCTCTGATTCCCCGCCTCTGATTCCCCACATCTGATTCCCCACTTCTGATTCCCCGCCTCCGATTCCCCGCCTCTGATTCCACGCCTCTGATTCCCCGCCTCTGATTCCCCGCCTCTGATTCCCCGCCTCTGATTCCCCTCCTCTGATATCCCGCCTCTGATTCCCCGCCTCTGATTCCCCGCATCTGATTCCCCGCCTCTGATTCCCCGCCTCTGATTCCCCGCCTCTGATTCCCCGCCTCTGATTCCCCGCCTCTGATTCCCTCTTCTGATTCCCCGCCTATGTTTACCCGCCTCTGATTCCCCGCTTCTGATTCCCCGCCTCTGATTCCCCACCTCTGATTCCCTGCCTCTGATTCCCAGCCTCTGATTCCCCGCGTCTGATTCCCCGCCTCTGATTCCCCGCCTCTGATTCCCTCCTCTGATTCCCCGCCTATGTTTACCCGCCTCTGATTCCCCACCTCTGATTCCCTGCCTCTGATTCCCCGCCTCTGATTCCCCGCCTCTGATTCCCCGCCTCTGATTCCCCACTTCTGATTGCCTGCCTCTGTTTCCCTGCCTCTGATTCCCCGCCTCTGATTCCCCACATCTGATTCCCCACTTCTGATTCCCCGCCCCTGATTCCCCGCCTCTGATTCCACGCCTCTGATTCCCCGCCTCTGATTCCCCGCCTCTGATTCCCCGCCTCTCATTTTCCTCCTCTGATACCCCGCCTCTGATTCCCCGCCTCTGATTCCCCGCATCTGATTCCCCGCCTCTGATTCCCCGCCTCTAATTCCCCGCCTCTGATTCCCCGCCTCTGATTCCCCGCCTCTGATTCCCTCCTCTGATTCCCCGCCTAGGTTTACCCACCTCTGATTCCCCGCCTCTGATTACCTGCCTCTGATTCCCCGCCTCTGATTCCCCGCGTCTGATTCCCCACCTCTGATTCACTGCCTCCCTTTACGCTCAACTTTCCTGGCCTACGTTTCCCCACATATCTTTCCCCGCCTCTGATACCCCTCCTCTGATTCCCCGCCTCTGATACCCTGCCTCTGATAACTTTTTACTGATTCCCTGCCTCAGATTCCCAGCCTCAAATTCCCTGCATCAGATTCCCTTCATCTGATTCCCTGCCTCTGATTCCCCGCCTCTGATTCCCAGCCTCTGATTCCCCACCTCTGTCTCTACACCTCTCTTTTGCCTGCACTCTTTCCCCTCCCCTCTTTCCGTGCCTCTCTTTCCCTCCCTCAATTTCAACAACTCTGTTTGATCTGTTCTGTGTACCTCATTTTCAACATACAAGTTCCAACCACTATGTTTCGCCCATCTCTTTCGCCGCCTCTATTTATCCACCTATGTTTACCCGCTTCTGTTTACCCACCTGTTTCCCCACATCTCTTTCCCCACCTCTGATTCCACGCCTCTGATTTCCCGCCTCTCATTCCCCGCCTCTCATTCCCGCCTCTGATACCGCGCCTCTGATTCCCCGCATCTGATTCCCTGCATCTGATTCCCCGCCTCAGATTCCCCGCCTCTGATTTCCCGGCTCTGATTCCCCGCCTCTGATTCCCCTCCTCTGATACCCCGCCTCTGATTCCCCACTTCTGATTCCCCGCCTCTGATTCCCCACCTCTGATTCCCCTCCTCTGATACCCCGCCTCTGATTCCCCGCCTCTGATTCCCCACATCTGATTCCCCGCCTCTGATTCCCCGCCTCTGATTCCCCGCCTCTGATTCCCCGCCTCTGATTCCCCGCCTCTGATTCCCTCCTCTGATTCCCCGTCTATGTTTACCCGCCTCTGATTCCCCACCTCTGATTCCCTCCTCTGATTCCCCGCCTATGTTTACCCGCCTCTGATTCCCCGCCTCTGATTCCCTGCCTCTGATTCCCCGCCTCTGATTCCCCGCGTCTGATTCCCCACCTCTGATTCACTGCCTCCCTTTCCGCTCAACTTTCCTGGCCTACGTTTCCCCACATATCTTTCCCCACCTCTGATACCCCGCCTCTGATTCCCCGCCTCTGATTCCCCGCCTCTGATGACCCGCATCTGATACCCCGCCTCTGATTCCCCTCCTCTTATACCCTGCCTCTGATAACTTTTTACTGATTCCCTGCCTCAGATTCCCTGCCTCCGATTCCCTGCCTCAGATTCCCAGCCTCAAATTCCCTACATCAGATTCCCTTCATCTGATTCCCTGCCTCTGATTCCCCGCCTCTGATTCCCAGCCTCTGATTCCCCACCTCTGTCTCTACGCCTCTCTTTTGCCTGCACTCTTTCCCCTCCACTCTTTCCGTGCCTCTCTTTCCCTCCCTCAATTTCAACAACTCTGTTTGATCTGTTCTGTGTACCTCATTTTCAACATACAAGTTCCAACCACTATGTTTCGCCCATCTCTTTCGCCGCCTCTATTTATGCACCTATGTTTACCCGCTTCTGTTTACCCGCCTGTTTCCCCACATCTCTTTCCCCACCTCTGATTCCACGCCTCTGATTCCCCGCCTCTCATTCCCCGCCTCTGATTCCCAGCCTCTGATTCACCGCCTCCCTTTCCACGCAACTTTCCTGGCGTACGTTTCCCCACATCTCTTTCCCCACCTCTGATTCCACGCCTCTGATTCGCCGCCTCTGATTGCACGCCTCTGATTCCCTGCCTCTAATTCCCCGCCTCTGATTCCCCGCCTCTGATTCCCCGCCTCTGATTCCCTGCCTCTGATTCACCGCCTCCCTTTCCACGCAACCTTCCTGGCCTACGTTTCCCCACATCTCTTTCCCCTCCTCTGATTCCACGCCTCTGATTCGCCGCCTCTGATTGCCCGCCTCTGATTCCCTGCCTCTGATTCCCCGCCTCTGATTCCCCGCCTCTGATTCCCCGCCTCTGATTCCCCGCCTCTGATTCCCCGCCTCTGATTCCCTGCCTCTGATTCCCCGCCTCTGATTCCCTGCCTCTATTTCCGTGCCTCTTTCTCTGCAACTCGTTTCCCACATCTCATTTCCCCCTTCTGATAACCCGCATAAGATTCCCTGCCACAGATTCCCTGCCTCAGATTCCCTGCCTCAGATTCCCTGCATCAGATTCCCTTCATCTGATTCCCTGCCTCTGATTCCCCGCCTCTGAATCCCCACCTCTGAGTCCCTGCCTCAGATTCCCTGCCTCTGATTCTCTGCCTCTGATTCCCTGCCTCTGATTCCCTGCATCTGATTGCCCGCCTCTGATTCTCCGCCTCTGACTCCCCGCCTCTGATTCCCTGCCTCTGATAACCTGCCTCTGATTCCCTGCCTCTGAGTCCCCACTTCTTATTCCCCGCGTACGATTCCGCACCCATGTTTCACCGCCTCGGTTGCTCTGCTTCTGATTTCCCGGCTCAGGTTCACCGGCTCTGATTCCGCACCTCTGATTCCACGCCTCTCTTTCTGTGTCTCTGATTCCCCGCCTCTGATCCCACACCTCTGAATACCAACATCTGATACCCTGCCTCTCTTTCCCTGCCTCTATTTCCGTGCCTCTTACTCTGCATCTCGTTTCCCACATCTCATTTCCCCCTTCTGATAACCCGCATCAGATTCCCTGCCACAGATTCCCTGCCTCAGATTCCCTTCCTCAGATTCCCTGCATCAGATTCCCTTCATCCGACTCCCTGCCTCTGATTCCCCACCTCTGATTCCCTGCCTCTGATTCCCCGCCTCTGTTTACCCGCCTGTTCCCCGCCACTGATTCACCACCTCATATTCGCTGCCTCAGATTCCCTGCCTCTGATTCCCTGCCTCTGATTCCCTGCATCTGATTGGCCGCCTCTGATTCCCTGCCTCTGATTCCCCGCCTCTGATTCCCCGCCTCTGATTCCCCGCCTCTGATTTCCCACCTCTGATTCCCCACTTCAGATTCCCCGCCTCTGATTCCCCGCCTCTGATTCCACGCCTCTGATTCCCCGCCTCTGATTCCCCGCCTCAGATTCCCCGCCTTTGATACCCCACCTCTGATTCCCCGCCTCTGATTCCCTGCATCTGATTCCCCACCTCAGATTCCCCGCCTCTGATTCCCCGCCTCTGATTCCCCGCCTCTGATTCCCCGCCTCTGATTCCCCGCCTCTGATTCCCCGCCTATGTTTACCCGCCTCTGTTTACCCGCCTGTTTTCCCGCCTCTGATTCCCCACCTCAGATTCCCTGCCTCAGATTCCATGCCTCTGATTCCCTGCCTCTGATTCCCTGCCTCTGATTCCCCACCTCTGCTTCCCCACTTCTGATTCCCCGTCTCTGATTCCCCGCCTCTGATTCCCCGCCTCTGATTCAACGCCTCTGATTCCCCGCATCTGATTCCCCGCCTCTGATTCCCCACCTCTGATTGCCCGCCTCTGATTCCCTGCATCTGATTTCCCGCCTCTGATTCCCCACCTCTGATTCCCCACTTCTGATTCCCCGCCTCTGATTCCCCGCCTCTGATTCCACGCCTCTGATTCCCCGCCTCTGATTCCCCGCCTCTGATTCCCCGCTCTGATTCCCCTCCTCAGATACCCCACCTCTGATTGCCCGCCTCTTATTCCCCGCATCTGATTCACCGCCTCTGATTCCCCGCCTCTGAATCCACGCCTCTGATTCCGCACCTCTGATTCCCAGCCTCTGATTCCCCGCCTCTTATTCCCCGTCTATGTTTACCCACCTCTGTTTACCCGCCTGTTTCCTCGCCTCTGATTCCCCACCTCAGATTCCGTGCCTCAGATTCCCTGCTTCTGATTCCCTGCCTCTGATTCCCTGCCTCCCTTTCCGCTCAACTTTCCTGGCCTACGTTTCCCCACATATCTTTCCCCGCCTCTGATACCCCAGCTCTGATTCCCCGCCTCTGATTCCCCGCCTCTGATGATGCGCATCTGATACCCCGCCTCTGATTCCCCGCCTCTGATACCCTGCCTCTGATAACTTTTAACTGATTCCCTGCCTCAGATTCCCTGCATCCGATTCCCTGCCTCAGATTCCCTGCATCAGATTCCCTTCAGCTGATTCCCTGCCTCTGATTCCCCACCTCTGCTTCCCCACTTCTGATTCCCCGTCTCTGATTCCCCGCCTCTGATTCCCCGCCTCTGCTTCAACGCCTCTGATTCCCCGCATCTGATTCCCTGCCTCTGATTCCCCACCTCTGATTGCCCGCCTCTGATTCCCTGCCTCTGATTTCCTGCCTCTGATTCCCCACCTCTGATTCCCCACTTCTGATTCCCCGCCTCTGATTCCCCGCCTCTGATTCCACGCCTCTGATTCCCCGCCTCTGATTCCCCGCCTCTGATTCCCCGCCTCTGATTCCCCTCCTCAGATACCCCGTCTCTGATTCACTGCCTCTGATTTCCCGCCTCTGATTCAACACCTCTGATTCCCCGCATCTGATTCCCCGCCTCTGATTCCCCACCTCTGATTGCCCGCCTCTGATTCCCTGCCTCTGATTTCCCGCCTCTGATTCCCCACCTCTGATTCCCCACTTCTGATTCCCCGCCTCTGATTCCCCGCCTCTGATTCCACGCCTCTGATTCCCCGCCTCTGATTCCCCGCCTCGGATTCCCCGCCTCTGATTCCCCTCCTCAGATACCCCGCCTCTGATTCCCCGCCTCTGATTCCCCGCCTCTGAATCCCCGCCTCTGATTCCCCACCTCTGATTCCCCGCCTCTGATTCCCCGCCTCTTATTCCCCGTCTATGTTTATCCACCTCTGTTTACCCGCCTGTTTCCCCGCCTCTGATTCCCCAGCTCAGATTCCCTGCCTCAGATTCCCTGCTTCTGATTCCCTGCCTCTGATACCCTGCCTCCCTTTCCGCTCAACTTTCCTGGCCTACGTTTCCCCACATATCTTTCCCCGCCTCTGATACCCCACCTCTGATTCCCCGCCTCTGATTCCCCGCCTCTGATGATGCGCATCTGATACCCCGCCTCTGATTCCCCGCCTCTGATACCCTGCCTCTGATAACTTTTTACTGATTCCCTGCCTCAGATTCCCTGCATCCGATTCCCTTCCTCAGATTCCCTGCATCAGATTCCCTTCATCTGATTCCCTGCCTCTCATTCCCCGCCTCTGATTCCCCGCTACTGATCCCCACCTCTGTCTCTACGCCTCTCTTTTGCCTGCACTCTTTCCCCTCCACTCTTTCCGTGCCTCTCTTTCCCTCCCTCAATTTCAACAACTCTGTTTGATCTGTTCTGTGTACCTCATTTTCAACATACAAGTTCCAACCACTATGTTTCGCCCATCTCTTTCGCCGCCTCTATTTATGCACCTATGTTTACCCGCTTCTGTTTACCCGCCTGTTTCCCCACATCTCTTTCCCCACCTCTGATTCCACGCCTCTGATTCCCCGCCTCTCATTCCCCGCCTCTGAATCCCTGCCTCTGATTCACCGCATCCCTTTCCGCGCTACTTTCCTGGCCTACGTTTCCCCACATCTCTTTCCCCACCTCTGATTCCACGCCTCTGATTCGCCGCATCTGATTGCCCGCCTCTGATTCCCTGCCTCTGATTCCCTGCCTCTGATTCCCCACCTCTGATTCCCCTCTCTGATTCCCCGCCTCTGAGTCCCCGCCTCTGATTCCCCACCTCTGATTCCCCGCCTCTGATTCCCTGCCTCTCTTTCCCTGCCTCTATTTCCGTGCCTCTTTCTCTGCATCTAGTTTCCCACATCTCATTTCCCCCTTCTGATAACCCGCATCAGATTCCCTGCCACAGATTCCCTGCCTCAGATTCCCTGCCTCAGATTCCCTGCATCAGATTCCCTTCATCTGATTCCCTGCCTCTGATTCCCCGCCTCTGATTCCCCACCTCTGATTCCCTGCCTCAGATTCCCTGCCTCTGATTCCCTGCCTCTGATTCCCTGCCTCTGATTTCCTGCATCTGATTGCCCGCCTCTGATTCTCCGCCTCTGATTCCCCGCCTCTGATTCCCCGCCTCTGATTCCCCGCCTCTGATTCCCGCCTATGATTCCCCGCCTCTGATTCCCTGCCTCTGATAACCTGCCTCTGATTCCCTGCCTCTGATTCCCTGCCTCTGAGTCCCCACCTCTGATTCCCCGAGTCCGATTCCGCACCCATGTTTCACCGCCTCTGTTGCTCTGCTTCTGTTTTCCCGGCTCAGATTCACCGGCTCTGATTCCGCACCTCTGATTCCACGCCTCTCTTTCTGTGTCTCTGATTCCCCACCTCCGATTCCACGCCTCTGATTACCCGCCTCTGATACCCTGCCTCTCTTTCCTCCCTCTATTTCCGTGCCTCTTTCTCTGCATCTCGTATCCCATATCTCATTTCCCCCTTCTGATAACCCGCATCAGATTCCCTGCCACAGATTCCCTGCCTCAGATACCCTGCCTCAGATTCCCTGCATCAGATTCCCTTCATCTGATTCCCTGCCTCTGATTCCCCACGGCTGATTCCCTGCCTCTGATTCCCCGCCTCTGTTTACCCGCCTGTTTCCCCCCCTCTGATTCAAGACCTCATATTCGCCGCCTCAGGTTCCCTGCCTCTGATTCCCTGCCTCTGATTCCCTGCCTCAGATTCCCTGCATCTGATTGCCCGCCTCTGAATCCCTGCCTCTGATTCCCCGCCTCTGATTCCCCGCCTCTGATTCCCCGCCTCAGATCCACCACCTCTGATTCCCCACTTCTGATTCCCCGCCTCTGATTCCCTGTCTCTGATTCCACGCCTCTGATTCCCCGCATCTGATTCCGCGCCTCTGATTCCCCGCCTCTGATACCCCGCCTCTGATTCCCCGCCTCTGTTTCCCTGCATCTGATTCCCTGCCTCAGATTCCCTGCCTCTGATTCCCCGACTCTGATTCCCCGCCTCTGATTCCCCACATATGTTTACCCGCCTCTGTTTACCCGCCTGTTTTCCCGCCTCTGATTGCCCACCTCAGATTCCCTGCCTCAGATTCCCTGCCTCAGATTCCCTGCCTCTGATTCCCTGCCTCTGATTGCCCGCCTCTGATTCTCCGCCTCTGACTCCCCGCCTCTGATTCCCCGCCTCTGATTCCCCGCCTCTGATTCCTCGCCTCTTATTCGCCGCCTCTGATTCCCTGCCTCTGATAACCTGCCTCTGATTCCCTGCCTCTGAGTCCCCACTTCTTATTCCCCGCGTCCGATTCCGCACCCATGTTTCACCGCCTCTGTTGCTCTGCTTCTGATTTCCCGGCTCAGATTCACCGGCTCTGATTCCGCACCTCTGATTCCACGCCTCTCTTTCTGTGTCTCTGATTCCCCGCCTCTGATTCCACGCCTCTGATTACCCGCCTCTGATACCCTGCCTCTGAGTCCCCACCTTTGATTCCCCGCATCCGATTCCGCACCCATGTTTCAACGCCTCTGTTGCTCTGCTTCTGATTTCCCGGCTCAGATTCACCGGCTCTGATTCCGCACCTCTGATTCCACGCCTCTCTTTCTGTGTCTCTGATTCCCCGCCTCTGATTCCACGCCTCTGAATACCAACATCTGATACCCTGCCTCTCTTTCCCTGCCTCTATTTCCGTGCCTCTTACTCTGCATCTCGTTTCCCACATCTCATTTCCCCCTTCTGATAACCCGCATCAGATTCCCTGCCACAGATTCCCTGCCTCAGATTCCCTGCCTCAGATTCCCTGCATCAGATTCCCTTCATCCGATTCCCTGCCTCTGATTCCCCGCCTCTGATTCCCTGCCTCCGATTCCCCGCCTCTGTTTACCCGCCTGTTCCCCGCCACTGATTCACCACCTCATATTCGCCGCCTCAGATTCCCTGCCTCTGATTCCCTGCCTCTGATTCCCTGCATCTGATTGGCCGCCTCTTATTCCCTGCCTCTGATTCCCTGCCTCTGATTCCCCGCCTCTGATTCCCCGCCTCTGATTTCCCACCTCTGATTCCCCACTTCAGATTCCCCGCCTCTGATTCCCAGCCTCTGATTCCACGCCTCTGATTCCCCGCCTCTGATTCCCCGCCTCTGATTCCCCGCCTTTGATACCCCACCTCTGATTCCCCGCCTCTGATTCCCTGCATCTGATTCCCCACCTCAGATTCCCCGCCTCTGATTCCCCGCCTCTGATTCCCCGCCTCTGATTCCCCGCCTCTGATTCCCCGCCTCTGATTCCCCGCCTATGTTTACCCGCCTCTGTTTACCCGCCTGTTTTCCCTCCTCTGATTCCCCACCTCAGATTCCCTGCCTCAGATTCCATGCCTCTGATTCCCTGCCTCTGATTCCCTGCCTCTGATTCCCCACCTCTGCTTCCCCACTTCTGATTCCCCGTCTCTGATTCCCCGCCTCTGATTCCCCGCCTCTGATTCAACGCCTCTGATTCCCCGCATCTGATTCCCCGCCTCTGATTCCCCACCTCTGATTGCCCGCCTCTGATTCCCTGCATCTGATTTCCCGCCTCTGATTCCCCACCTCTGATTCCCCACTTCTGATTCCCCGCCTCTGATTCCCCGCCTCTGATTCCACGCCTCTGATTCCCCGCCTCTGATTCCCCGCCTCTGATTCCCCGCCTCTGATTCCCCTCCTCAGATACCCCACCTCTGATTGCCCGCCTCTGATTCCCCGCATCTGATTCCCCGCCTCTGATTCCCCGCCTCTGAATCCACGCCTCTGATTCCCCACCTCTGATTCCCCGCCTCTCATTCCCCGCCTCTTATTCCCCGTCTATGTTTACCCGCCTCTGTTTACCCGCCTGTTTCCTCGCCTCTGATTCCCCACCTCCGATTCCGTGCCTCAGATTCCCTGCTTCTGATTCCCTGCCTCTGATTCCCTGCCTCCCTTTCCGCTCAACTTTCCTGGCCTACGTTTCCCCACATATCTTTCCCCGCCTCTGATACCCCAGCTCTGATTCCCCGCCTCTGATTCCCCGCCTCTGATGATGCGCATCTGATACCCCGCCTCTGATTCCCCGCCTCTGATACCCTGCCTCTGATAACTTTTAACTGATTCCCTGCCTCAGATTCCCTGCATCCGATTCCCTGCCTCAGATTCCCTGCATCAGATTCCCTTCATCTGATTCCCTGCCTCTGATTCCCCACCTCTGCTTCCCCACTTCTGATTCCCCGTCTCTGATTCCCCGCCTCTGATTCCCCGCCTCTGATTCAACGCCTCTGATTCCCCGCATCTGATTCCCTGCCTCTGATTCCCCACCTCTGATTGCCCACCTCTGATTCCCTGCCTCTGATTTCCTGCCTCTGATTCCCCACCTCTGATTCCCCACTTCTGATTCCCCGCCTCTGATTCCCCGCCTCTGATTCCACGCCTCTGATTCCCCGCCTCTGATTCCCCGCCTCTGATTCCCCGCCTCTGATTCCCTTCCTCAGATACCCCGTCTCTGATTCACTGCCTCTGATTCCCCGCCTCTGATTCAACGCCTCTGATTCCCCGCATCTGATTCCCCGCCTCTGATTCCCCACCTCTGATTGCCCGCCTCTGATTCCCTGCCTCTGATTTCCCGCCTCTGATTCCCCACCTCTGATTCCCCACTTCTGATTCCCCGCCTCTGATTCCCCGCCTCTGATTCCCCGCCTCGGATTCCCCGCCTCTGATTCCCCTCCTCAGATACCCCGCCTCTGATTCCCCGCCTCTGATTCCCCGCCTCTGAATCCCCGCCTCTGATTCCCCACCTCTGATTCCCCGCCTCTGATTCCCCGCCTCTTATTCCCCGTCTATGTTTATCCACCTCTGTTTACCCGCCTGTTTCCCCGCCTCTGATTCCCCAGCTCAGATTCCCTGCCTCAGATTCCCTGCTTCTGATTCCCTGCCTCTGATTCCCTGCCTCCCTTTCCGCTCAACTTTCCTGGCCTACGTTTCCCCACATATCTTTCCCCGCCTCTGATACCCCACCTCTGATTCCCCGCCTCTGATTCCCCGCCTCTGATGATGCACATCTGATACCCCGCCTCTGATTCCCCGCCTCTGATACCCTGCCTCTGATAACTTTTTACTGATTCCCTGCCTCAGATTCCCTGCATCCGATTCCCTTCCTCAGATTCCCTGCATCAGATTCCCTTCATCTGATTCCCTGCCTCTCATTCCCCGCCTCTGATTCCCCGCTACTGATCCCCACCTCTGTCTCTACGCCTCTCTTTTGCCTGCACTCTTTCCCCTCCACTCTTTCCGTGCCTCTCTTTCCCTCCCTCAATTTCAACAACTCTGTTTGATCTGTTCTGTGTACCTCCTTTTCAACATACAAGTTCCAACCACTATGTTTCGCCCATCTCTTTCGCCGCCTCTATTTATGCACCTATGTTTACCCGCTTCTGTTTACCCGCCTGTTTCCCCACATCTCTTTCCCCACCTCTGATTCCACGCCTCTGATTCCCCGCCTCTCATTCCCCGCCTCTGATCCACCACCTCTGATTCCCCACTTCTGATTCCCCGCCTCTGATTCCCTGTCTCTGATTCCACGCCTCTGATTCCCCGCATCTGATTCCGCGCCTCTGATTCCCCGCCTCTGATACCCCGCCTCTGATTCCCCGCCTCTGTTTCCCTGCATCTTATTCCCTGCCTCAGATTCCCTGCCTCTGATTCCCCGACTCTGATTCCCAGCCTCTGATTCCCCGCCTCTGATTCCCCGCCTCTGATTCCCCACCTATGTTTACCCGCCTCTGTTTACCCGCCTGTTATCCCGCCTCTGATTGCCCACCTCAGATTCCCTGCCTCAGATTCCCTGCCTCAGATTCCCTGCCTCTGATTCCCTGCCTCTGATTGCCCGCCTCTGATAACCTGCCTCTGATTCCCCGCCTCAGATTCCCCACCTCTGATTCCCCACTTCTGATTCCCCGCCTCTGATTCCCGCGTCTGATTCCCCGCCTCGAAATCACCGCCTCTGATTCCCCGCCTCTGATTCCCCGCCTCTGATTCCCCGCCTCTGATTCCCTGCATCTGATTCCCCGCCTCAGATTCCCCGCCTCTGATTCCCCGACTCTGATTCCCCACTTCTGATTGCCCGCCTCTGATTCCACGCCTCCGATTCCCCGCCTCTGATTCCCCACCTCTGATTCCCCACTTCTGATTCCCCACCTCTGATTCCCCGCCTCTGATTCCACGCCTCTGATTCCCCACCTCTGATTCACCGCATCTGATTCCCCGCCTCTGATTCCCCGCCTCAGATTCCCCGCCTCTGATTCCCCGCCTCTGATTCCCCACCTCTGATTCCCTGCATCAGATTCCCTTCATCTGATTCCCTGCCTCTGATTCCCCGCCTCTGAATCCCCACCTCTGAGTCCCTGCCTCAGATTCCCTGCCTCTGATTCTCTGCCTCTGATTCCCTGCCTCTGATTCCCTTCATCTGATTGCCCGCCTCTGATTCTCCGCCTCTGACTCCCCGCCTCTGATTCCCCGCCTCTGATTCCCCGCCTCTGATTCCTCGCCTCTTATTCCCCGCCTCTGATTCCCTGCCTCTGATAACCTGCCTCTGATTCCCTGCCTCTGAGTCCCCACTTCTTATTCCCCGCGTCCGATTCCGCACCCATGTTTCACCGCCTCTGTTGCTCTGCTTCTGATTTCCCGGCTCAGATTCACCGGCTCTGATTCCGCACCTCTGATTCCACGCCTCTCTTTCTGTGTCTCTGATTCCCCGCCTCTGATTCCACGCCTCTGATTACCCGCCTCTGATACCCTGCCTCTGAGTCCCCACCTTTGATTCCCCGCGTCCGATTCCGCACCCATGTTTCAACGCCTCTGTTGCTCTGCTTCTGATTTCCCGGCTCAGATTCACCGGCTCTGATTCCGCACCTCTGATTCCACGCCTCTCTTTCTGTGTCTCTGATTCCCCGCCTCTGATTCCACGCCTCTGAATACCAACATCTGATACCCTGCCTCTCTTTCCCTGCCTCTATTTCCGTGCCTCTTACTCTGCATCTCGTTTCCCACATCTCATTTCCCCCTTCTGATAACCCGCATCAGATTCCCTGCCACAGATTCCCTGCCTCAGATTCCCTGCCTCAGATTCCCTGCATCAGATTCCCTTCATCCGATTCCCTGCCTCTGATTCCCCGCCTCTGATTCCCTGCCTCTGATTCCCCGCCTCTGTTTACCCGCCTGTTCCCCGCCACTGATTCACCACCTCATATTCGCCGCCTCAGATTCCCTGCCTCTGATTCCCTGCCTCTGATTCCCTGCATCTGATTGGCCGCCTCTGATTCCCTGCCTCTGATTCCCCGCCTCTGATTCCCCGCCTCTGATTCCCCGCCTCTGATTCCCCGCCTCTGATTCCCCGCCTCTGATTCCCCGCCTCTGATTTCCCACCTCTGATTCCCCACTTCAGATTCCCCGCCTCTGATTCCCCGCCTCTGATTCCACGCCTCTGATTCCCTGCCTCCGATTCCCTCCCTCAGATTCCCCGCCTCTGATTCCCCGCCTCTGATTCCCCGCCTCTGATTCCCCGCATCTGATTCCCCACCTCTGTCTCTATGCCTCTATTTTGCCTGCACTCTTTCCCCTCCACTCTTTCCGTACCTCTCTTTCCCTCCCTCAATTTCAACAACTCTGTTTGATCTGTTCTGTGTACCTAATTTTCAACACACAAGTTCCAACCACTATGTTTCGCCCATCTCTTTCGCTGCATCTATTTATGCAGCTATGTTTACCCGCTTCTGTTTACCCGCCTGTTTCCCCACATCTCTTTCCCCACCTCTGATTCCACGCCTCTGATTCCCCGCCTCTGATTCCCCGCCTCTGATTCCCCACCTCTGATTCACCGCCTCCCTTTCCGCGCAACTTTCCTGGCCTACGTTTCCCCACATCTCTTTCCCCACCTCTGATTCCACGCCTCAGATTCCCCGCCTCTGATTTAACGGCTCTGATTCCTCGCCTCTGATTCCCCGACTCTGATTCCCTGCCTCTGATTCCCCACCTATGTTTACCTGCCTCTGTTTACCCGCCTGTTTTCCCGCCTCTAGTTCCCCAACACAGATTCCCTGCCTCAGATTCCCTGCCTCTGATTCCCTGCCTCTGATTAACTGCCTCTGATTCCCTGCATCTGAGTGCCTGCCTCTGATTCCCCGCCTCTGATTCCCCGCCTCTGATTCCCCACCTCTGATTCCCCACTTCTGATTCCCAGCCTCTGATTCCCCGCCTCTGATTCCCCGCCTCTGATTCACCGCCTCTGAATCCCCGCCTCTGATTCCCCGCCTCTGATTCCCCACTTCTGATTGCCCGCCTCTGATTCCCTGCCTCTGATTCCCCGCCTCTGATTCCCAACATCTGATTCCCCACTTCTGATTCCCCGCCTCCGATTCCCCGCCTCTGATTCCACGCCTCTGATACCGCGCCTCTGATTCCCCGCATCTGATTCCCTGCATCTGATTCCCCGCCTCAGATTCCCCGCCTCTGATTTAACGGCTCTGATTCCCCGCCTCTGATTCCCCGACTCTGATTCCCTGCCTCTGATTCCCCGCCTCTGATTCCCCACATCTGATTCCCCACTTCTGATTCCCCGCCTCCGATTCCCCGCCTCTGATTCCACGCCTCTGATTCCCCGCCTCTGATTCCCCGCCTCTGATTCCCCGCCTCTGATTCCCCTCCTCTGATATCCCGCCTCTGATTCCCCGCCTCTGATTCCCCGCATCTGATTCCCCGCCTCTGATTCCCCGCCTCTGATTCCCCGCCTCTGATTCCCCGCCTCTGATTCCCCGCCTCTGATTCCCTCTTCTGATTCCCCGCCTATGTTTACCCGCCTCTGATTCCCCGCCTCTGATTCCCCGCCTCTGATTCCCCACCTCTGATTCCCTGCCTCTGATTCCCAGCCTCTGATTCCCCGCGTCTGATTCCCCGCCTCTGATTCCCCGCCTCTGATTCCCTCCTCTGATTCCCCGCCTATGTTTACCCGCCTCTGATTCCCCACCTCTGATTCCCTGCCTCTGATTCCCCGCCTCTGATTCCCCGCCTCTGATTCCCCGCCTCTGATTCCCCACTTCTGATTGCCCGCCTCTGTTTCCCTGCCTCTGATTCCCCGCCTCTGATTCCCCACATCTGATTCCCCACTTCTGATTCCCCGCCC
The DNA here is from genome assembly GCF_036971445.1 of Narcine bancroftii. Lineage (NCBI taxonomy): Eukaryota > Metazoa > Chordata > Chondrichthyes > Torpediniformes > Narcinidae > Narcine > Narcine bancroftii. The sequence goes on from NW_027211883.1 coordinate 4,915,261, forward strand.
CTGATTCCCCGCCTCTGATTCCACGCCTCTGATTCCCCGCCTCTGATTCCCCGCCTCTGATTCCCCGCCTCTCATTTTCCTCCTCTGATACCCCGCCTCTGATTCCCCGCCTCTGATTCCCCGCATCTGATTCCCCGCCTCTGATTCCCCGCCTCTAATTCCCCGCCTCTGATTCCCCGCCTCTGATTCCCCGCCTCTGATTCCCTCCTCTGATTCCCCGCCTATGTTTACCCACCTCTGATTCCCCGCCTCTGATTACCTGCCTCTGATTCCCCGCCTCTGATTCCCCGCGTCTGATTCCCCACCTCTGATTCACTGCCTCCCTTTACGCTCAACTTTCCTGGCCTACGTTTCCCCACATATCTTTCCCCGCCTCTGATACCCCTCCTCTGATTCCCCGCCTCTGATACCCTGCCTCTGATAACTTTTTACTGATTCCCTGCCTCTGATTCCCCGCCTCTGATTCCCAGCCTCTGATTCCCCACCTCTGTCTCTACACCTCTCTTTTGCCTGCACTCTTTCCCCTCCCCTCTTTCCGTGCCTCTCTTTCCCTCCCTCAATTTCAACAACTCTGTTTGATCTGTTCTGTGTACCTCATTTTCAACATACAAGTTCCAACCACTATGTTTCGCCCATCTCTTTCGCCGCCTCTATTTATCCACCTATGTTTACCCGCTTCTGTTTACCCACCTGTTTCCCCACATCTCTTTCCCCACCTCTGATTCCACGCCTCTGATTTCCCGCCTCTCATTCCCCGCCTCTCATTCCCGCCTCTGATACCGCGCCTCTGATTCCCCGCATCTGATTCCCTGCATCTGATTCCCCGCCTCAGATTCCCCGCCTCTGATTTCCCGGCTCTGATTCCCCGCCTCTGATTCCCCTCCTCTGATACCCCGCCTCTGATTCCCCACTTCTGATTCCCCACCTCTGATTCCCCACCTCTGATTCCCCTCCTCTGATACCCCGCCTCTGATTCCCCGCCTCTGATTTCCCACATCTGATTCCCCGCCTCTGATTCCCCGCCTCTGATTCCCCGCCTCTGATTCCCCGCCTCTGATTCCCCGCCTCTGATTCCCTCCTCTGATTCCCCGCCTATGTTTACCCGCCTCTGATTCCCCACCTCTGATTCCCTCCTCTGATTCCCCGCCTATGTTTACCCGCCTCTGATTCCCCGCCTCTGATTCCCTGCCTCTGATTCCCCACCTCTGATTCCCCGTGTCTGATTCCCCACCTCTGATTCACTGCCTCCCTTTCCGCTCAACTTTCCTGGCCTACGTTTCCCCACATATCTTTCCCCACCTCTGATACCCCGCCTCTGATTCCCCGCCTCTGATTCCCCGCCTCTGATGACCCGCATCTGATACCCCGCCTCTGATTCCCCTCCTCTTATACCCTGCCTCTGATAACTTTTTACTGATTCCCTGCCTCAGATTCCCTGCCTCCGATTCCCTGCCTCAGATTCCCAGCCTCAAATTCCCTACATCAGATTCCCTTCATCTGATTCCCTGCCTCTGATTCCCCGCCTCTGATTCCCAGCCTCTGATTCCCCACCTCTGTCTCTACGCCTCTCTTTTGCCTGCACTCTTTCCCCTCCACTCTTTCCGTGCCTCTCTTTCCCTCCCTCAATTTCAACAACTCTGTTTGATCTGTTCTGTGTACCTCATTTTCAACATACAAGTTCCAACCACTATGTTTCGCCCATCTCTTTCGCCGCCTCTATTTATGCACCTATGTTTACCCGCTTCTGTTTACCCGCCTGTTTCCCCACATCTCTTTCCCCACCTCTGATTCCACGCCTCTGATTCCCCGCCTCTCATTCCCCGCCTCTGATTCCCAGCCTCTGATTCACCGCCTCCCTTTCCACGCAACTTTCCTGGCGTACGTTTCCCCACATCTCTTTCCCCACCTCTGATTCCACGCCTCTGATTCGCCGCCTCTGATTGCATGCCTCTGATTCCCTGCCTCTAATTCCCCGCCTCTGATTCCCCGCCTCTGATTCCCCGCCTCTGATTCCCTGCCTCTGATTCACCGCCTCCCTTTCCACGCAACCTTCCTGGCCTACGTTTCCCCACATCTCTTTCCCCTCCTCTGATTCCACGCCTCTGATTCGCCGCCTCTGATTGCCCGCCTCTGATTCCCTGCCTCTGATTCCCCGCCTCTGATTCCCCGCCTCTGATTCCCCGCCTCTGATTCCCCACCTCTGATTCCCCGCCTCTGATTCCCTGCCTCTGATTCCCCGCCTCTGATTCCCTGCCTCTATTTCCGTGCCTCTTTCTCTGCAACTCGTTTCCCACATCTCATTTCCCCCTTCTGATAACCCGCATAAGATTCCCTGCCACAGATTCCCTGCCTCAGATTCCCTGCCTCAGATTCCCTGCATCAGATTCCCTTCATCTGATTCCCTGCCTCTGATTCCCCGCCTCTGAATCCCCACCTCTGAGTCCCTGCCTCAGATTCCCTGCCTCTGATTCTCTGCCTCTGATTCCCTGCCTCTGATTCCCTGCATCTGATTGCCCGCCTCTGATTCTCCGCCTCTGACTCCCCACCTCTGATTCCCTGCCTCTGATAACCTGCCTCTGATTCCCTGCCTCTGAGTCCCCACTTCTTATTCCCCGCGTCCGATTCCGCACCCATGTTTCACCGCCTCGGTTGCTCTGCTTCTGATTTCCCGGCTCAGGTTCACCGGCTCTGATTCCGCACCTCTGATTCCACGCCTCTCTTTCTGTGTCTCTGATTCCCCGCCTCTGATCCCACACCTCTGAATACCAACATCTGATACCCTGCCTCTCTTTCCCTGCCTCTATTTCCGTGCCTCTTACTCTGCATCTCGTTTCCCACATCTCATTTCCCCCTTCTGATAACCCGCATCAGATTCCCTGCCACAGATTCCCTGCCTCAGATTCCCTGCCTCAGATTCCCTGCATCAGATTCCCTTCATCCGATTCCCTGCCTCTGATTCCCCACCTCTGATTCCCTGCCTCTGATTCCCCGCCTCTGTTTACCCGCCTGTTCCCCGCCACTGATTCACCACCTCATATTCGCCGCCTCAGATTCCCTGCCTCTGATTCCCTGCCTCTGATTCCCTGCATCTGATTGGCCGCCTCTGATTCCCTGCCTCTGATTCCCCGCCTCTGATTCCCCGCCTCTGATTCCCCGCCTCTGATTTCCCACCTCTGATTCCCCACTTCAGATTCCCCGCCTCTGATTCCCAGCCTCTGATTCCACGCCTCTGATTCCCCGCCTCTGATTCCCCGCCTCAGATTCCCCGCCTTTGATACCCCACCTCTGATTCCCCGCCTCTGATTCCCTGCATCTGATTCCCTTCATCTGATTCCCTGCCTCTGATTCCCCGCCTCTGAATCCCCACCTCTGAGTCCCTGCCTCAGATTCCCTGCCTCTGATTCTCTGCCTCTGATTCCCTGCCTCTGATTCCCTTCATCTGATTGCCCGCCTCTGATTCTCCGCCTCTGACTCCCCGCCTCTGATTCCCCGCCTCTGATTCCCCGCCTCTGATTCCTCGCCTCTTATTCCCCGCCTCTGATTCCCTGCCTCTGATAACCTGCCTCTGATTCCCTGCCTCTGAGTCCCCACTTCTTATTCCCCGCGTCCGATTCCGCACCCATGTTTCACCGCCTCTGTTGCTCTGCTTCTGATTTCCCGGCTCAGATTCACCGGCTCTGATTCCGCACCTCTGATTCCACGCCTCTCTTTCTGTGTCTCTGATTCCCCGCCTCTGATTCCACGCCTCTGATTACCCGCCTCTGATACCCTGCCTCTGAGTCCCCACCTTTGATTCCCCGCGTCCGATTCCGCACCCATGTTTCAACGCCTCTGTTGCTCTGCTTCTGATTTCCCGGCTCAGATTCACCGGCTCTGATTCCGCACCTCTGATTCCACGCCTCTCTTTCTGTGTCTCTGATTCCCCGCCTCTGATTCCACGCCTCTGAATACCAACATCTGATACCCTGCCTCTCTTTCCCTGCCTCTATTTCCGTGCCTCTTACTCTGCATCTCGTTTCCCACATCTCATTTCCCCCTTCTGATAACCCGCATCAGATTCCCTGCCACAGATTCCCTGCCTCAGATTCCCTGCCTCAGATTCCCTGCATCAGATTCCCTTCATCCGATTCCCTGCCTCTGATTCCCCGCCTCTGATTCCCTGCCTCTGATTCCCCGCCTCTGTTTACCCGCCTGTTCCCCGCCACTGATTCACCACCTCATATTCGCCGCCTCAGATTCCCTGCCTCTGATTCCCTGCCTCTGATTCCCTGCATCTGATTGGCCGCCTCTGATTCCCTGCCTCTGATTCCCCGCCTCTGATTCCCCGCCTCTGATTCCCCGCCTCTGATTCCCCGCCTCTGATTCCCCGCCTCTGATTCCCCGCCTCTGATTTCCCACCTCTGATTCCCCACTTCAGATTCCCCGCCTCTGATTCCCCGCCTCTGATTCCACGCCTCTGATTCCCTGCCTCCGATTCCCTCCCTCAGATTCCCCGCCTCTGATTCCCCGCCTCTGATTCCCCGCCTCTGATTCCCCGCATCTGATTCCCCACCTCTGTCTCTATGCCTCTATTTTGCCTGCACTCTTTCCCCTCCACTCTTTCCGTACCTCTCTTTCCCTCCCTCAATTTCAACAACTCTGTTTGATCTGTTCTGTGTACCTAATTTTCAACACACAAGTTCCAACCACTATGTTTCGCCCATCTCTTTCGCTGCATCTATTTATGCAGCTATGTTTACCCGCTTCTGTTTACCCGCCTGTTTCCCCACATCTCTTTCCCCACCTCTGATTCCACGCCTCTGATTCCCCGCCTCTGATTCCCCGCCTCTGATTCCCCACCTCTGATTCACCGCCTCCCTTTCCGCGCAACTTTCCTGGCCTACGTTTCCCCACATCTCTTTCCCCACCTCTGATTCCACGCCTCAGATTCCCCGCCTCTGATTTAACGGCTCCGATTCCCCGCCTCTGATTCCCCGACTCTGATTCCCTGCCTCTGATTCCCCACCTATGTTTACCTGCCTCTGTTTACCCGCCTGTTTTCCCGCCTCTAGTTCCCCAACACAGATTCCCTGCCTCAGATTCCCTGCCTCTGATTCCCTGCCTCTGATTAACTGCCTCTGATTCCCTGCATCTGAGTGCCTGCCTCTGATTCCCCGCCTCTGATTCCCCGCCTCTGATTCCCCACCTCTGATTCCCTCCTCTGATTCCCCGCCTATGTTTACCCACCTCTGATTCCCCGCCTCTGATTACCTGCCTCTGATTCCCCGCCTCTGATTCCCCGCGTCTGATTCCCCACCTCTGATTCACTGCCTCCCTTTACGCTCAACTTTCCTGGCCTACGTTTCCCCACATATCTTTCCCCGCCTCTGATACCCCTCCTCTGATTCCCCGCCTCTGATACCCTGCCTCTGATAACTTTTTACTGATTCCCTGCCTCTGATTCCCCGCCTCTGATTCCCAGCCTCTGATTCCCCACCTCTGTCTCTACACCTCTCTTTTGCCTGCACTCTTTCCCCTCCCCTCTTTCCGTGCCTCTCTTTCCCTCCCTCAATTTCAACAACTCTGTTTGATCTGTTCTGTGTACCTCATTTTCAACATACAAGTTCCAACCACTATGTTTCGCCCATCTCTTTCGCCGCCTCTATTTATCCACCTATGTTTACCCGCTTCTGTTTACCCACCTGTTTCCCCACATCTCTTTCCCCACCTCTGATTCCACGCCTCTGATTTCCCGCCTCTCATTCCCCGCCTCTCATTCCCGCCTCTGATACCGCGCCTCTGATTCCCCGCATCTGATTCCCTGCATCTGATTCCCCGCCTCAGATTCCCCGCCTCTGATTTCCCGGCTCTGATTCCCCGCCTCTGATTCCCCTCCTCTGATACCCCGCCTCTGATTCCCCACTTCTGATTCCCCACCTCTGATTCCCCACCTCTGATTCCCCTCCTCTGATACCCCGCCTCTGATTCCCCGCCTCTGATTTCCCACATCTGATTCCCCGCCTCTGATTCCCCGCCTCTGATTCCCCGCCTCTGATTCCCCGCCTCTGATTCCCCGCCTCTGATTCCCTCCTCTGATTCCCCGCCTATGTTTACCCGCCTCTGATTCCCCACCTCTGATTCCCTCCTCTGATTCCCCGCCTATGTTTACCCGCCTCTGATTCCCCGCCTCTGATTCCCTGCCTCTGATTCCCCACCTCTGATTCCCCGTGTCTGATTCCCCACCTCTGATTCACTGCCTCCCTTTCCGCTCAACTTTCCTGGCCTACGTTTCCCCACATATCTTTCCCCACCTCTGATACCCCGCCTCTGATTCCCCGCCTCTGATTCCCCGCCTCTGATGACCCGCATCTGATACCCCGCCTCTGATTCCCCTCCTCTTATACCCTGCCTCTGATAACTTTTTACTGATTCCCTGCCTCAGATTCCCTGCCTCCGATTCCCTGCCTCAGATTCCCAGCCTCAAATTCCCTACATCAGATTCCCTTCATCTGATTCCCTGCCTCTGATTCCCCGCCTCTGATTCCCAGCCTCTGATTCCCCACCTCTGTCTCTACGCCTCTCTTTTGCCTGCACTCTTTCCCCTCCACTCTTTCCGTGCCTCTCTTTCCCTCCCTCAATTTCAACAACTCTGTTTGATCTGTTCTGTGTACCTCATTTTCAACATACAAGTTCCAACCACTATGTTTCGCCCATCTCTTTCGCCGCCTCTATTTATGCACCTATGTTTACCCGCTTCTGTTTACCCGCCTGTTTCCCCACATCTCTTTCCCCACCTCTGATTCCACACCTCTGATTCCCCGCCTCTCATTCCCCGCCTCTGATTCCCAGCCTCTGATTCACCGCCTCCCTTTCCACGCAACTTTCCTGGCGTACGTTTCCCCACATCTCTTTCCCCACCTCTGATTCCACGCCTCTGATTCGCCGCCTCTGATTGCACGCCTCTGATTCCCTGCCTCTAATTCCCCGCCTCTGATTCCCCGCCTCTGATTCCCCGCCTCTGATTCCCTGCCTCTGATTCACCGCCTCCCTTTCCACGCAACCTTCCTGGCCTACGTTTCCCCACATCTCTTTCCCCTCCTCTGATTCCACGCCTCTGATTCGCCGCCTCTGATTGCCCGCCTCTGATTCCCTGCCTCTGATTCCCCGCCTCTGATTCCCCGCCTCTGATTCCCCGCCTCTGATTCCCCACCTCTGATTCCCCGCCTCTGATTCCCTGCCTCTGATTCCCCGCCTCTGATTCCCTGCCTCTATTTCCGTGCCTCTTTCTCTGCAACTCGTTTCCCACATCTCATTTCCCCCTTCTGATAACCCGCATAAGATTCCCTGCCACAGATTCCCTGCCTCAGATTCCCTGCCTCAGATTCCCTGCATCAGATTCCCTTCATCTGATTCCCTGCCTCTGATTCCCCGCCTCTGAATCCCCACCTCTGAGTCCCTGCCTCAGATTCCCTGCCTCTGATTCTCTGCCTCTGATTCCCTGCCTCTGATTCCCTGCATCTGATTGCCCGCCTCTGATTCTCCGCCTCTGACTCCCCGCCTCTGATTCCCTGCCTCTGATAACCTGCCTCTGATTCCCTGCCTCTGAGTCCCCACTTCTTATTCCCCGCGTCCGATTCCGCACCCATGTTTCACCGCCTCGGTTGCTCTGCTTCTGATTTCCCGGCTCAGGTTCACCGGCTCTGATTCCGCACCTCTGATTCCACGCCTCTCTTTCTGTGTCTCTGATTCCCCGCCTCTGATCCCACACCTCTGAATACCAACATCTGATACCCTGCCTCTCTTTCCCTGCCTCTATTTCCGTGCCTCTTACTCTGCATCTCGTTTCCCACATCTCATTTCCCCCTTCTGATAACCCGCATCAGATTCCCTGCCACAGATTCCCTGCCTCAGATTCCCTGCCTCAGATTCCCTGCATCAGATTCCCTTCATCCGATTCCCTGCCTCTGATTCCCCACCTCTGATTCCCTGCCTCTGATTCCCCGCCTCTGTTTACCCGCCTGTTCCCCGCCACTGATTCACCACCTCATATTCGCCGCCTCAGATTCCCTGCCTCTGATTCCCTGCCTCTGATTCCCTGCATCTGATTGGCCGCCTCTGATTCCCTGCCTCTGATTCCCCGCCTCTGATTCCCCGCCTCTGATTCCCCGCCTCTGATTTCCCACCTCTGATTCCCCACTTCAGATTCCCCGCCTCTGATTCCCAGCCTCTGATTCCACGCCTCTGATTCCCCGCCTCTGATTCCCCGCCTCAGATTCCCCGCCTTTGATACCCCACCTCTGATTCCCCGCCTCTGATTCCCTGCATCTGATTCCCTTCATCTGATTCCCTGCCTCTGATTCCCCGCCTCTGAATCCCCACCTCTGAGTCCCTGCCTCAGATTCCCTGCCTCTGATTCTCTGCCTCTGATTCCCTGCCTCTGATTCCCTTCATCTGATTGCCCGCCTCTGATTCTCCGCCTCTGACTCCCCGCCTCTGATTCCCCGCCTCTGATTCCCCGCCTCTGATTCCTCGCCTCTTATTCCCCGCCTCTGATTCCCTGCCTCTGATAACCTGCCTCTGATTCCCTGCCTCTGAGTCCCCACTTCTTATTCCCCGCGTCCGATTCCGCACCCATGTTTCACCGCCTCTGTTGCTCTGCTTCTGATTTCCCGGCTCAGATTCACCGGCTCTGATTCCGCACCTCTGATTCCACGCCTCTCTTTCTGTGTCTCTGATTCCCCGCCTCTGATTCCACGCCTCTGATTACCCGCCTCTGATACCCTGCCTCTGAGTCCCCACCTTTGATTCCCCGCGTCCGATTCCGCACCCATGTTTCAACGCCTCTGTTGCTCTGCTTCTGATTTCCCGGCTCAGATTCACCGGCTCTGATTCCGCACCTCTGATTCCACGCCTCTCTTTCTGTGTCTCTGATTCCCCGCCTCTGATTCCACGCCTCTGAATACCAACATCTGATACCCTGCCTCTCTTTCCCTGCCTCTATTTCCGTGCCTCTTACTCTGCATCTCGTTTCCCACATCTCATTTCCCCCTTCTGATAACCCGCATCAGATTCCCTGCCACAGATTCCCTGCCTCAGATTCCCTGCCTCAGATTCCCTGCATCAGATTCCCTTCATCCGATTCCCTGCCTCTGATTCCCCGCCTCTGATTCCCTGCCTCTGATTCCCCGCCTCTGTTTACCCGCCTGTTCCCCGCCACTGATTCACCACCTCATATTCGCCGCCTCAGATTCCCTGCCTCTGATTCCCTGCCTCTGATTCCCTGCATCTGATTGGCCGCCTCTGATTCCCTGCCTCTGATTCCCCGCCTCTGATTCCCCGCCTCTGATTCCCCGCCTCTGATTCCCCGCCTCTGATTCCCCGCCTCTGATTCCCCGCCTCTGATTTCCCACCTCTGATTCCCCACTTCAGATTCCCCGCCTCTGATTCCCCGCCTCTGATTCCACGCCTCTGATTCCCTGCCTCCGATTCCCTCCCTCAGATTCCCCGCCTCTGATTCCCCGCCTCTGATTCCCCGCCTCTGATTCCCCGCATCTGATTCCCCACCTCTGTCTCTATGCCTCTATTTTGCCTGCACTCTTTCCCCTCCACTCTTTCCGTACCTCTCTTTCCCTCCCTCAATTTCAACAACTCTGTTTGATCTGTTCTGTGTACCTAATTTTCAACACACAAGTTCCAACCACTATGTTTCGCCCATCTCTTTCGCTGCATCTATTTATGCAGCTATGTTTACCCGCTTCTGTTTACCCGCCTGTTTCCCCACATCTCTTTCCCCACCTCTGATTCCACGCCTCTGATTCCCCGCCTCTGATTCCCCGCCTCTGATTCCCCACCTCTGATTCACCGCCTCCCTTTCCGCGCAACTTTCCTGGCCTACGTTTCCCCACATCTCTTTCCCCACCTCTGATTCCACGCCTCAGATTCCCCGCCTCTGATTTAACGGCTCCGATTCCCCGCCTCTGATTCCCCGACTCTGATTCCCTGCCTCTGATTCCCCACCTATGTTTACCTGCCTCTGTTTACCCGCCTGTTTTCCCGCCTCTAGTTCCCCAACACAGATTCCCTGCCTCAGATTCCCTGCCTCTGATTCCCTGCCTCTGATTAACTGCCTCTGATTCCCTGCATCTGAGTGCCTGCCTCTGATTCCCCGCCTCTGATTCCCCGCCTCTGATTCCCCACCTCTGATTCCCCACTTCTGATTCCCAGCCTCTGATTCCCCGCCTCTGATTCCCCGCCTCTGATTCACCGCCTCTGAATCCCCGCCTCTGATTCCCCGCCTCTGATTCCCCACTTCTGATTGCCCGCCTCTGATTCCCTGCCTCTGATTCCCCGCCTCTGATTCCCAACATCTGATTCCCCACTTCTGATTCCCCGCCTCCGATTCCCCGCCTCTGATTCCACGCCTCTGATACCGCGCCTCTGATTCCCCGCATCTGATTCCCTGCATCTGATTCCCCGCCTCAGATTCCCCGCCTCTGATTTAACGGCTCTGATTCCCCGCCTCTGATTCCCCGACTCTGATTCCCTGCCTCTGATTCCCCGCCTCTGATTCCCCACATCTGATTCCCCACTTCTGATTCCCCGCCTCCGATTCCCCGCCTCTGATTCCACGCCTCTGATTCCCCGCCTCTGATTCCCCGCCTCTGATTCCCCGCCTCTGATTCCCCTCCTCTGATATCCCGCCTCTGATTCCCCGCCTCTGATTCCCCGCATCTGATTCCCCGCCTCTGATTCCCCGCCTCTGATTCCCCGCCTCTGATTCCCCGCCTCTGATTCCCCGCCTCTGATTCCCTCTTCTGATTCCCCGCCTATGTTTACCCGCCTCTGATTCCCCGCCTCTGATTCCCCGCCTCTGATTCCCCACCTCTGATTCCCTGCCTCTGATTCCCAGCCTCTGATTCCCCGCGTCTGATTCCCCGCCTCTGATTCCCCGCCTCTGATTCCCTCCTCTGATTCCCCGCCTATGTTTACCCGCCTCTGATTCCCCACCTCTGATTCCCTGCCTCTGATTCCCCGCCTCTGATTCCCCGCCTCTGATTCCCCGCCTCTGATTCCCCACTTCTGATTGCCCGCCTCTGTTTCCCTGCCTCTGATTCCCCGCCTCTGATTCCCCACATCTGATTCCCCACTTCTGATTCCCCGCCCCTGATTCCCCGCCTCTGATTCCACGCCTCTGATTCCCCGCCTCTGATTCCCCGCCTCTGATTCCCCGCCTCTCATTTTCCTCCTCTGATACCCCGCCTCTGATTCCCCGCCTCTGATTCCCCGCATCTGATTCCCCGCCTCTGATTCCCCGCCTCTAATTCCCCGCCTCTGATTCCCCGCCTCTGATTCCCCGCCTCTGATTCCCTCCTCTGATTCCCCGCCTATGTTTACCCACCTCTGATTCCCCGCCTCTGATTACCTGCCTCTGATTCCCCGCCTCTGATTCCCCGCGTCTGATTCCCCACCTCTGATTCACTGCCTCCCTTTACGCTCAACTTTCCTGGCCTACGTTTCCCCACATATCTTTCCCCGCCTCTGATACCCCTCCTCTGATTCCCCGCCTCTGATACCCTGCCTCTGATAACTTTTTACTGATTCCCTGCCTCTGATTCCCCGCCTCTGATTCCCAGCCTCTGATTCCCCACCTCTGTCTCTACACCTCTCTTTTGCCTGCACTCTTTCCCCTCCCCTCTTTCCGTGCCTCTCTTTCCCTCCCTCAATTTCAACAACTCTGTTTGATCTGTTCTGTGTACCTCATTTTCAACATACAAGTTCCAACCACTATGTTTCGCCCATCTCTTTCGCCGCCTCTATTTATCCACCTATGTTTACCCGCTTCTGTTTACCCACCTGTTTCCCCACATCTCTTTCCCCACCTCTGATTCCACGCCTCTGATTTCCCGCCTCTCATTCCCCGCCTCTCATTCCCGCCTCTGATACCGCGCCTCTGATTCCCCGCATCTGATTCCCTGCATCTGATTCCCCGCCTCAGATTCCCCGCCTCTGATTTCCCGGCTCTGATTCCCCGCCTCTGATTCCCCTCCTCTGATACCCCGCCTCTGATTCCCCACTTCTGATTCCCCGCCTCTGATTCCCCACCTCTGATTCCCCTCCTCTGATACCCCGCCTCTGATTCCCCGCCTCTGATTTCCCACATCTGATTCCCCGCCTCTGATTCCCCGCCTCTGATTCCTCGCCTCTGATTCCCCGCCTCTGATTCCCCGCCTCTGATTCCCTCCTCTGATTCCCCGCCTATGTTTACCCGCCTCTGATTCCCCACCTCTGATTCCCTCCTCTGATTCCCCGCCTATGTTTACCCGCCTCTGATTCCCCGCCTCTGATTCCCTGCCTCTGATTCCCCACCTCTGATTCCCCACCTCTGATTCCCCACCTCTGATTCACTGCCTCCCTTTCCGCTCAACTTTCCTGGCCTACGTTTCCCCACATATCTTTCCCCACCTCTGATACCCTGCCTCTGATTCCCCGCCTCTGATTCCCCGCCTCTGATGACCCGCATCTGATACCCCGCCTCTGATTCCCCTCCTCTTATACCCTGCCTCTGATAACTTTTTACTGATTCCCTGCCTCAGATTCCCTGCCTCCGATTCCCTGCCTCAGATTCCCAGCCTCAAATTCCCTACATCAGATTCCCTTCATCTGATTCCCTGCCTCTGATTCCCCGCCTCTGATTCCCAGCCTCTGATTCCCCACCTCTGTCTCTACGCCTCTCTTTTGCCTGCACTCTTTCCCCTCCACTCTTTCCGTGCCTCTCTTTCCCTCCCTCAATTTCAACAACTCTGTTTGATCTGTTCTGTGTACCTCATTTTCAACATACAAGTTCCAACCACTATGTTTCGCCCATCTCTTTCGCCGCCTCTATTTATGCACCTATGTTTACCCGCTTCTGTTTACCCGCCTGTTTCCCCACATCTCTTTCCCCACCTCTGATTCCACGCCTCTGATTCCCCGCCTCTCATTCCCCGCCTCTGATTCCCAGCCTCTGATTCACCGCCTCCCTTTCCACGCAACTTTCCTGGCGTACGTTTCCCCACATCTCTTTCCCCACCTCTGATTCCACGCCTCTGATTCGCCGCCTCTGATTGCACGCCTCTGATTCCCTGCCTCTAATTCCCCGCCTCTGATTCCCCGCCTCTGATTCCCCGCCTCTGATTCCCTGCCTCTGATTCACCGCCTCCCTTTCCACGCAACCTTCCTGGCCTACGTTTCCCCACATCTCTTTCCCCTCCTCTGATTCCATGCCTCTGATTCGCCGCCTCTGATTGCCCGCCTCTGATTCCCTGCCTCTGATTCCCCGCCTCTGATTCCCCGCCTCTGATTCCCCGCCTCTGATTCCCCACCTCTGATTCCCCGCCTCTGATTCCCTGCCTCTGATTCCCCGCCTCTGATTCCCTGCCTCTATTTCCGTGCCTCTTTCTCTGCAACTCGTTTCCCACATCTCATTTCCCCCTTCTGATAACCCGCAAAAGATTCCCTGCCACAGATTCCCTGCCTCAGATTCCCTGCCTCAGATTCCCTGCATCAGATTCCCTTCATCTGATTCCCTGCCTCTGATTCCCCGCCTCTGAATCCCCACCTCTGAGTCCCTGCCTCAGATTCCCTGCCTCTGATTCTCTGCCTCTGATTCCCTGCCTCTGATTCCCTGCATCTGATTGCCCGCCTCTGATTCTCCGCCTCTGACTCCCCGCCTCTGATTCCCTGCCTCTGATAACCTGCCTCTGATTCCCTGCCTCTGAGTCCCCACTTCTTATTCCCCGCGTCCGATTCCGCACCCATGTTTCACCGCCTCGGTTGCTCTGCTTCTGATTTCCCGGCTCAGGTTCACCGGCTCTGATTCCGCACCTCTGATTCCACGCCTCTCTTTCTGTGTCTCTGATTCCCCGCCTCTGATCCCACACCTCTGAATACCAACATCTGATACCCTGCCTCTCTTTCCCTGCCTCTATTTCCGTGCCTCTTACTCTGCATCTCGTTTCCCACATCTCATTTCCCCCTTCTGATAACCCGCATCAGATTCCCTGCCACAGATTCCCTGCCTCAGATTCCCTGCCTCAGATTCCCTGCATCAGATTCCCTTCATCCGATTCCCTGCCTCTGATTCCCCACCTCTGATTCCCTGCCTCTGATTCCCCGCCTCTGTTTACCCGCCTGTTCCCCGCCACTGATTCACCACCTCATATTCGCCGCCTCAGATTCCCTGCCTCTGATTCCCTGCCTCTGATTCCCTGCATCTGATTGGCCGCCTCTGATTCCCTGCCTCTGATTCCCCGCCTCTGATTCCCCGCCTCTGATTCCCCGCCTCTGATTTCCCACCTCTGATTCCCCACTTCAGATTCCCCGCCTCTGATTCCCAGCCTCTGATTCCACGCCTCTGATTCCCCGCCTCTGATTCCCCGCCTCAGATTCCCCGCCTTTGATACCCCACCTCTGATTCCCCGCCTCTGATTCCCTGCATCTGATTCCCCACCTCAGATTCCCCGCCTCTGATTCCCCGCCTCTGATTCCCCGCCTCTGATTCCCCGCCTCTGATTCCCCGCCTCTGATTCCCCGCCTCTGATTCCCCGCCTATGTTTACCCGCCTCTGTTTACCCGCCTGTTTTCCCGCCTCTGATTCCCCACCTCAGATTCCCTGCCTCAGATTCCATGCCTCTGATTCCCCACCTCTGCTTCCCCACTTCTGATTCCCCGTCTCTGATTCCCCGCCTCTGATTCCCCGCCTCTGATTCAACGCCTCTGATTCCCCGCATCTGATTCCCCGCCTCTGATTCCCCACCTCTGATTGCCCGCCTCTGATTCCCTGCATCTGATTTCCCGCCTCTGATTCCCCACCTCTGATTCCCCACTTCTTATTCCCCGCCTCTGATTCCCCGCCTCTGATTCCACGCCTCTGATTCCCCGCCTCTGATTCCCCGCCTCTGATTCCCCGCTCTGATTCCCCTCCTCAGATACCCCACTTCTGATTGCCCGCCTCTGATTCCCCGCATCTGATTCACCGCCTCTGATTCCCCGCCTCTGAATCCACGCCTCTGATTCCGCACCTCTGATTCCCCGCCTCTGATTCCCCGCCTCTTATTCCCCGTCTATGTTTACCCGCCTCTGTTTACCCGCCTGTTTCCTCGCCTCTGATTCCCCACCTCAGATTCCGTGCCTCAGATTCCCTGCTTCTGATTCCCTGCCTCTTATTCCCTGCCTCCCTTTCCGCTCAACTTTCCTGGCGTACGTTTCCCCACATATCTTTCCCCGCCTCTGATACCCCAGCTCTGATTCCCCGCCTCTGATTCCCCGCCTCTGATGATGCGCATCTGATACCCCGCCTCTGATTCCCCGCCTCTGATACCCTGCCTCTGATAACTTTTAACTGATTCCCTGCCTCAGATTCCCTGCATCCGATTCCCTGCCTCAGATTCCCTGCATCAGATTCCCTTCATCTGATTCCCTGCCTCTGATTCCCCACCTCTGCTTCCCCACTTCTGATTCCCCGTCTCTGATTCCCCGCCTCTGATTCCCCGCCTCTGATTCAACGCCTCTGATTCCCCGCATCTGATTCCCTGCTTCTGATTCCCCACCTCTGATTGCCCGCCTCTGATTCCCTGCCTCTGATTTCCTGCCTCTGATTCCCCACCTCTGATTCCCCACTTCTGATTCCCCGCCTCTGATTCCCCGCCTCTGATTCCACGCCTCTGATTCCCCGCCTCTGATTCCCCGCCTCTGATTCCCCGCCTCTGATTCCCCTCCTCAGATACCCCGTCTCTGATTCACTGCCTCTGATTTCCCGCCTCTGATTCAACGCCTCTGATTCCCCGCATCTGATTCCCCGCCTCTGACTCCCCACCTCTGATTGCCCGCCTCTGATTCCCTGCCTCTGATTTCCCGGCTCTGATTCCCCACCTCTGATTCCCCACTTCTGATTCCCCGCCTCTGATTCCCCGCCTCTGATTCCACGCCTCTGATTCCCCGCCTCTGATTCCCCGCCTCGGATTCCCCGCCTCTGATTCCCCTCCTCAGATACCCCGCCTCTGATTCCCCGCCTCTGATTCCCCGCCTCTGAATCCCCGCCTCTGATTCCCCACCTCTGATTCCCCGCCTCTGATTCCCCGCCTCTTATTCCCCGTCTATGTTTATCCACCTCTGTTTACCCGCCTGTTTCCCCGCCTCTGATTCCCCAGCTCAGATTCCCTGCCTCAGATTCCCTGCTTCTGATTCCCTGCCTCTGATTCCCTGCCTCCCTTTCCGCTCAACTTTCCTGGCCTACGTTTCCCCACATATCTTTCCCCGCCTCTGATACCCCACCTCTGATTCCCCGCCTCTGATTCCCGGCCTCTGATGATGCGCATCTGATACCCCGCCTCTGATTCCCCGCCTCTGATACCCTGCCTCTGATAACTTTTTACTGATTCCCTGCCTCAGATTCCCTGCATCCGATTCCCTTCCTCAGATTCCTTGCATCAGATTCCCTTCATCTGATTCCCTGCCTCTCATTCCCCGCCTCTGATTCCCCGCTACTGATCCCCACCTCTGTCTCTACGCCTCTCTTTTGCCTGCACTCTTTCCCCTCCACTCTTTCCGTGCCTCTCTTTCCCTCCCTCAATTTCAACAACTCTGTTTGATCTGTTCTGTGTACCTCATTTTCAACATACAAGTTCCAACCACTATGTTTCGCCCATCTCTTTCGCCGCCTCTATTTATGCACCTATGTTTACCCGCTTCTGTTTACCCGCCTGTTTCCCCACATCTCTTTCCCCACCTCTGATTCCACGCCTCTGATTCCCCGCCTCTCATTCCCCGCCTCTGATTCCCTGCCTCTGATTCACCGCATCCCTTTCCGCGCTACTTTCCTGGCCTACGTTTCCCCACATCTCTTTCCCCACCTCTGATTCCACGCCTCTGATTCGCCGCATCTGATTGCCCGCCTCTGATTCACTGCCTCTGATTCCCTGCCTCTGATTCCCCACCTCTGATTCCCCTCTCTGATTCCCCGCCTCTGAGTCCCCGCCTCTGATTCCCCACCTCTGATTCCCCGCCTCTGATTCCCTGCCTCTCTTTCCCTGCCTCTATTTCCGTGCCTCTTTCTCTGCATCTAGTTTCCCACATCTCATTTCCCCCTTCTGATAACCCGCATCAGATTCCCTGCCACAGATTCCCTGCCTCAGATTCCCTGCCTCAGATTCCCTGCATCAGATTCCCTTCATCTGATTCCCTGCCTCTGATTCCCCGCCTCTGATTCCCCACCTCTGATTCCCTGCCTCAGATTCCCTGCCTCTGATTCCCTGCCTCTGATTCCCTGCCTCTGATTTCCTGCATCTGATTGCCCGCCTCTGATTCTCCGCCTCTGATTCCCCGCCTCTGATTCCCCGCCTCTGATTCCCCGCCTCTGATTCCCGCCTATGATTCCCCGCCTCTGATTCCCTGCCTCTGATAACCTGCCTCTGATTCCCTGCCTCTGATTCCCTGCCTCTGAGTCCCCACCTCTGATTCCCCGAGTCCGATTCTGCACCCATGTTTCACCGCCTCTGTTGCTCTGCTTCTGTTTTCCCGGCTCAGATTCACCGGCTCTGATTCCGCACCTCTGATTCCACGCCTCTCTTTCTGTGTCTCTGATTCCCCGCCTCCGATTCCACGCCTCTGATTACCCGCCTCTGATACCCTGCCTCTCTTTCCTCCCTCTATTTCCATGCCTCTTTCTCTGCATCTCGTATCCCATATCTCATTTCCCCCTTCTGATAACCCGCATCAGATTCCCTGCCACAGATTCCCTGCCTCAGATACCCTGCCTCAGATTCCCTGCATCAGATTCCCTTCATCTGATTCCCTGCCTCTGATTCCCCACGGCTGATTCCCTGCCTCTGATTCCCCGCCTCTGTTTACCCGCCTGTTTCCCCCCCTCTGATTCAAGACCTCATATTCGCCGCCTCAGGTTCCCTGCCTCTGATTCCCTGCCTCTGATTCCCTGCCTCAGATTCCCTGCATCTGATTGCCCGCCTCTGAATCCCTGCCTCTGATTGCCCGCCTCTGATTCCCCGCCTCTGATTCCCCGCCTCAGATCCACCACCTCTGATTCCCCACTTCTGATTCCCCGCCTCTGATTCCCTGTCTCTGATTCCACGCCTCTGATTCCCCGCATCTGATTCCGCGCCTCTGATTCCCCGCCTCTGATACCCCGCCTCTGATTCCCCGCCTCTGTTTCCCTGCATCTGATTCCCTGCCTCAGATTCCCTGCCTCTGATTCCCCGACTCTGATTCCCCGCCTCTGATTCCCCACATATGTTTACCCGCCTCTGTTTACCCGCCTGTTTTCCCGCCTCTGGTTGCCCACCTCAGATTCCCTGCCTCAGATTCCCTGCCTCAGATTCCCTGCCTCTGATTCCCTGCCTCTGATTCCCTGCCTCTGATTCCCTGCATCTGATTGCCCGCCTCTGATTCTCCGCCTCTGACTCCCCGCCTCTGATTCCCCGCCTCTGATTCCCCGCCTCTGATTCCTCGCCTCTTATTCGCCGCCTCTGATTCCCTGCCTCTGATAACCTGCCTCTGATTCCCTGCCTCTGAGTCCCCACTTCTTATTCCCCGCGTCCGATTCCGCACCCATGTTTCACCGCCTCTGTTGCTCTGCTTCTGATTTCCCGGCTCAGATTCACCGGCTCTGATTCCGCACCTCTGATTCCACGCCTCTCTTTCTGTGTCTCTGATTCCCCGCCTCTGATTCCACGCCTCTGATTACCCGCCTCTGATACCCTGCCTCTGAGTCCCCACCTTTGATTCCCCGCATCCGATTCCGCACCCATGTTTCAACGCCTCTGTTGCTCTGCTTCTGATTTCCCGGCTCAGATTCACCGGCTCTGATTCCGCACCTCTGATTCCACGCCTCTTTTTCTGTGTCTCTGATTCCCCGCCTCTGATTCCACGCCTCTGAATACCAACATCTGATACCCTGCCTCTCTTTCCCTGCCTCTATTTCCGTGCCTCTTACTCTGCATCTCGTTTCCCACATCTCATTTCCCCCTTCTGATAACCCGCATCAGATTCCCTGCCACAGATTCCCTGCCTCAGATTCCCTGCCTCAGATTCCCTGCATCAGATTCCCTTCATCCGATTCCCTGCCTCTGATTCCCCGCCTCTGATTCCCTGCCTCTGATTCCCCGCCTCTGTTTACCCGCCTGTTCCCCGCCACTGATTCACCACCTCATATTCGCCGCCTCAGATTCCCTGCCTCTGATTCCCTGCCTCTGATTCCCTGCATCTGATTGGCCGCCTCTTATTCCCTGCCTCTGATTTCCTGCCTCTGATTCCCCGCCTCTGATTCCCCGCCTCTGATTTCCCACCTCTGATTCCCCACTTCAGATTCCCCGCCTCTGATTCCCAGCCTCTGATTCCACGCCTCTGATTCCCCGCCTCTGATTCCCCGCCTCTGATTCCCCGCCTTTGATACCCCACCTCTGATTCCCCGCCTCTGATTCCCTGCATCTGATTCCCCACCTCAGATACCCCGCCTCTGATTCCCCGCCTCTGATTCCCCGCCTCTGATTCCCCGCCTCTGATTCCCCGCCTCTGATTCCCCGCCTATGTTTACCCGCCTCTGTTTACCCGCCTGTTTTCCCTCCTCTGATTCCCCACCTCAGATTCCCTGCCTCAGATTCCATGCCTCTGATTCCCTGCCTCTGATTCCCTGCCTCTGATTCCCCACCTCTGCTTCCCCACTTCTGATTCCCCGTCTCTGATTCCCCGCCTCTGATTCCCCGCCTCTGATTCAACGCCTCTGATTCCCCGCATCTGATTCCCCGCCTCTGATTCCCCACCTCTGATTGCCCGCCTCTGATTCCCTGCATCTGATTTCCCGCCTCTGATTCCCCACCTCTGATTCCCCACTTCTGATTCCCCGCCTCTGATTCCCCGCCTCTGATTCCACGCCTCTGATTCCCCGCCTCTGATTCCCCGCCTCTGATTCCCCGCCTCTGATTCCCCTCCTCAGATACCCCACCTCTGATTGCCCGCCTCTGATTCCCCGCATCTGATTCCCCGCCTCTGATTCCCCGCCTCTGAAACCACGCCTCTGATTCCGCACCTCTGATTCCCCGCCTCTCATTCCCCGCCTCTTATTCCCCGTCTATGTTTACCCGCCTCTGTTTACCCGCCTGTTTCCTCGCCTCTGATTCCCCACCTCCGATTCCGTGCCTCAGATTCCCTGCTTCTGATTCCCTGCCTCCCTTTCCGCTCAACTTTCCTGGCCTACGTTTCCCCACATATCTTTCCCCGCCTCTGATACCCCAGCTCTGATTCCCCGCCTCTGATTCCCCGCCTCTGATGATGCGCATCTGATACCCCGCCTCTGATTCCCCGCCTCTGATACCCTGCCTCTGATAACTTTTAACTGATTCCCTGCCTCAGATTCCCTGCATCCGATTCCCTGCCTCAGATTCCCTGCATCAGATTCCCTTCATCTGATTCCCTGCCTCTGATTCCCCACCTCTGCTTCCCCACTTCTGATTCCCCGTCTCTGATTCCCCGCCTCTGATACCCCGCCTCTGATTCAACGCCTCTGATTCCCCGCATCTGATTCCCTGCCTCTGATTCCCCACCTCTGATTGCCCACCTCTGATTCCCTGCCTCTGATTTCCTGCCTCTGATTCCCCACCTCTGATTCCCCACTTCTGATTCCCCGCCTCTGATTCCCCGCCTCTGATTCCACGCCTCTGATTCCCCGCCTCTGATTCCCCGCCTCTGATTCCCCGCCTCTGATTCCCCTCCTCAGATACCCCGTCTCTGATTCACTGCCTCTGATTCCCCGCCTCTGATTCAACGCCTCTGATTCCCCGCATCTTATTCCCCGCCTCTGATTCCCCACCTCTGATTGCCCGCCTCTGATTCCCTGCCTCTGATTTCCCGCCTCTGATTCCCCACCTCTGATTCCCCACTTCTGATTCCCCGCCTCTGATTCCCCGCCTCTGATTCCCCGCCTCGGATTCCCCGCCTCTGATTCCCCTCCTCAGATACCCCGCCTCTGATTCCCCGCCTCTGATTCCCCGCCTATGAATCCCCGCCTCTGATTCCCCACCTCTGATTCCCCGCCTCTGATTCCCCGCCTCTTATTCCCCGTCTATGTTTATCCACCTCTGTTTACCCGCCTGTTTCCCCGCCTCTGATTCCCCAGCTCAGATTCCCTGCCTCAGATTCCCTGCTTCTGATTCCCTGCCTCTGATTCCCTGCCTCCCTTTCCGCTCAACTTTCTTGGCCTACGTTTCCCCACATATCTTTCCCCGCCTCTGATACCCCACCTCTGATTCCCCGCCTCTGATTCCCCGCCTCCGATGATGCACATCTGATACCCCGCCTCTGATTCCCCGCCTCTGATACCCTGCCTCTGATAACTTTTTACTGATTCCCTGCCTCAGATTCCCTGCATCCGATTCCCTTCCTCAGATTCCCTGCATCAGATTCCCTTCATCTGATTCCCTGCCTCTCATTCCCCGCCTCTGATTCCCCGCTACTGATCCCCACCTCTGTCTCTACGCCTCTCTTTTGCCTGCACTCTTTCCCCTCCACTCTTTCCGTGCCTCTCTTTCCCTCCCTCAATTTCAACAACTCTGTTTGATCTGTTCTGTGTACCTCCTTTTCAACATACAAGTTCCAACCACTATGTTTCGCCCATCACTTTCGCCGCCTCTATTTATGCACCTATGTTTACCCGCTTCTGTTTACCCGCCTGTTTCCCCACATCTCTTTCCCCACCTCTGATTCCACGCCTCTGATTCCCCGCCTCTCATTCCCCGCCTCTGATCCACCACCTCTGATTCCCCACTTCTGATTCCCCGCCTCTGATTCCCTGTCTCTGATTCCACGCCTCTGATTCCCCGCATCTGATTCCGCGCCTCTGATTCCCCGCCTCTGATACCCCGCCTCTGATTCCCCGCCTCTGTTTCCCTGCATCTTATTCCCTGCCTCAGATTCCCTGCCTCTGATTCCCCGACTCTGATTCCCAGCCTCTGATTGCCCGCCTCTGATTCCCCGCCTCTGATTCCCCACCTATGTTTACCCGCCTCTGTTTACCCGCCTGTTTTCCCGCCTCTGATTGCCCACCTCAGATTCCCTGCCTCAGATTCCCTGCCTCAGATTCCCTGCCTCTGATTCCCTGCCTCTGATTGCCCGCCTCTGATAACCTGCCTCTGATTCCCCGCCTCAGATTCCCCACCTCTGATTCCCCACTTCTGATTCCCCGCCTCTGATTCCCGCGTCTGATTCCCCGCCTCGAAATCACCGCCTCTGATTCCCCGCCTCTGATTCCCCGCCTCTGATTCCCCGCCTCTGATTCCCTGCATCTGATTCCCCGCCTCAGATTCCCCGCCTCTGATTCCCCGACTCTGATTCCCCACTTCTGATTGCCCGCCTCTGATTCCACGCCTCCGATTCCCCGCCTCTGATTCCCCACCTCTGATTCCCCACTTCTGATTCCCCACCTCTGATTCCCCGCCTCTGATTCCACGCCTCTGATTCCCCACCTCTGATTCCCCGCATCTGATTCCCCGCCTCTGATTCCCCGCCTCAGATTCCCCGCCTCTGATTCCCCGCCTCTGATTCCCCACCTCTGATTCCCTGCATCAGATTCCCTTCATCTGATTCCCTGCCTCTGATTCCCCGCCTCTGAATCCCCACCTCTGAGTCCCTGCCTCAGATTCCCTGCCTCTGATTCTCTGCCTCTGATTCCCTGCCTCTGATTCCCTTCATCTGATTGCCCGCCTCTGATTCTCCTCCTCTGACTCCCCGCCTCTGATTCCCCACCTCTGATTCCCCGCCTCTGATTCCTCGCCTCTTATTCCCCGCCTCTGATTCCCTGCCTCTGATAACCTGCCTCTGATTCCCTGCCTCTGAGTCCCCACTTCTTATTCCCCGCGTCCGATTCCGCACCCATGTTTCACCGCCTCTGTTGCTCTGCTTCTGATTTCCCGGCTCAGATTCACCGGCTCTGATTCCGCACCTCTGATTCCACGCCTCTCTTTCTGTGTCTCTGATTCCCCGCCTCTGATTCCACGCCTCTGATTACCCGCCTCTGATACCCTGCCTCTGAGTCCCCACCTTTGATTCCCCGCGTCCGATTCCGCACCCATGTTTCAACGCCTCTGTTGCTCTGCTTCTGATTTCCCGGCTCAGATTCACCGGCTCTGATTCCGCACCTCTGATTCCACGCCTCTCTTTCTGTGTCTCTGATTCCCCGCCTCTGATTCCACGCCTCTGAATACCAACATCTGATACCCTGCCTCTCTTTCCCTGCCTCTATTTCCGTGCCTCTTACTCTGCATCTCGTTTCCCACATCTCATTTCCCCCTTCTGATAACCCGCATCAGATTCCCTGCCACAGATTCCCTGCCTCAGATTCCCTGCCTCAGATTCCCTGCATCAGATTCCCTTCATCCGATTCCCTGCCTCTGATTCCCCGCCTCTGATTCCCTGCCTCTGATTCCCCGCCTCTGTTTACCCGCCTGTTCCCCGCCACTGATTCACCACCTCATATTCGCCGCCTCAGATTCCCTGCCTCTGATTCCCTGCCTCTGATTCCCTGCATCTGATTGGCCGCCTCTGATTCCCTGCCTCTGATTCCCCGCCTCTGATTCCCCGCCTCTGATTCCCCGCCTCTGATTTCCCACCTCTGATTCCCCACTTCAGATTCCCCGCCTCTGATTCCCCGCCTCTGATTCCACGCCTCTGATTCCCCGCCTCTGATTCCCCGCCTCTGATTCCCCGCCTTTGATACCCCACCTCTGATTCCCCGCCTCTGATTCCCTGCATCTGATTCCCCACCTCAGATTCCCCGCCTCTGATTCCCCGCCTCTGATTCCCCGCTTCTGATTCCCTGCCTCTGATTCCCCGCCTCTGATTCCCCGCCTATGTTTACCCGCCTCTGTTTACCCGCCTGTTTTCCCGCCTCTGATTCCCCACCTCAGATTCCCTGCCTCAGATTCCATGCCTCTGATTCCCTGCCTCTGATTCCCTGCCTCTGAATCCCCACCTCTGCTTCCCCACTTCTGATTCCCCGTCTCTGATTCCCCGCCTCTGATTCCCCACCTCTGATTCAACGCCTCTGATTCCCCGCATCTGATTCCCCGCCTCTGATTCCCCACCTCTGATTGCCCGCCTCTGATTCCCTGCATCTGATTTCCCACCTCTGATTCCCCACCTCTGATTCCCCACTTCTGATTCCCCGCCTCTGATTCCCCGCCTCTGATTCCACGCCTCTGATTCCCCGCCTCTGATTCCCCGCCTCTGATTCCCCGCCTCTGATTCCCCTCCTCAGATACCCCACCTCTGATTGCCCGCCTCTGATTCCCCGCATCTGATTCCCCGCCTCTGATTCCCCGCCTCTGAATCCACGCCTCTGATTCCGCACCTCAGATTCCCCGCCTCTGATTCCCCTCCTCTTATTCCCCGTCTATGTTTACCCGCCTCTGTTTACCCGCCTGTTTCCTCGCCTCTGATTCCCCACCTCAGATTCCGTGCCTCAGATTCCCTGCTTCTGATTCCCTGCCTCTGATTCCCTGCCTCCCTTTCCGCTCAACTTTCCTGGCCTACGTTTCCCCACATATCTTTCACCGCCTCTGATACCCCAGCTCTGATTCCCCGCCTCTGATTCCCCGCCTCTGATGATGCGCATCTGATACCCCGCCTCTGATTCCCCGCCTCTGATACCCTGCCTCTGATAACTTTTAACTGATTCCCTGCCTCAGATTCCCTGCATCCGATTCCCTGCCTCAGATTCCCTGCATCAGATTCCCTTCATCTGATTCCCTGCCTCTGATTCCCCACCTCTGCTTCCCCACTTCTGATTCCCCGTCTCTGATTCCCCGCCTCTGATTCCCCGCCTCTGATTCAACGCCTCTGATTCCCCGCATCTGATTCCCTGCCTCTGATTCCCCACCTCTGATTGCCCGCCTCTGATTCCCTGCCTCTGATTTCCTGCCTCTGATTCCCCACCTCTGATTCCCCACTTCTGATTCCCCGCCTCTGATTCCCCGCCTCTGATTCCACGCCTCTGATTCCCCGCCTCTGATTCCCCGCCTCTGATTCCCCGCCTCTGATTCCCCTCCTCAGATACCCCGTCTCTGATTCACTGCCTCTGATTCCCCGCCTCTGATTCAACGCCTCTGATTCCCCGCATCTGATTCCCCGCCTCTGATTCCCCACCTCTGATTGCCCGCCTCTGATTCCCTGCCTCTGATTTCCCGCCTCTGATTCCCCACCTCTGATTCCCCACTTCTGATTCCCCGCCTCTGATTCCCCGCCTCTGATTCCACGCCTCTGATTCCCCGCCTCTGATTCCCCGCCTCTGACTCCCCGCCTCTGATTCCCCGCCTCTGATTCCCCGCCTCTGATTCCCCGCCTCTGATTCCCCGCCTATGTTTACCCGCCTCTGTTTACCCGCCTGTTTTCCCGCCTCTGATTCCCCACCTCAGATTCCCTGCCTCAGATTCCATGCCTCTGATTCCCTGCCTCTGATTCCCTGCCTCTGATTCCCCACCTCTGCTTCCCCACTTCTGATTCCCCGTCTCTGATTCCCCGCCTCTGATTCCCCGCCTCTGATTCAACGCCTCTGATTCCCCGCATCTGATTCCCCGCCTCTGATTCCCCACCTCTGATTGCCCGCCTCTGATTCCCTGCATCTGATTTCCCGCCTCTGATTCCCCACCTCTGATTCCCCACTTCTGATTCCCCGCCTCTGATTCCCCGCCTCTGATTCCACGCCTCTGATTCCCCGCCTCTGATTCCCCGCCTCTGATTCCCCGCCTCTGATTCCCCTCCTCAGATACCCCACCTCTGATTGCCCGCCTCTGATTCCCCGCATCTGATTCCCCGCCTCTGATTCCCCGCCTCTGAATCCACGCCTCTGATTCCGCACCTCTGATTCCCCGCCTCTGATTCCCTGCCTCTTATTCCCCGTCTATGTTTACCCGCCTCTGTTTACCCGCCTGTTTCCTCGCCTCTGATTCCCCACCTCAGATTCCGTGCCTCAGATTCCCTGCTTCTGATTCCCTGCCTCTGATTCCCTGCCTCCCTTTCCGCTCAACTTTCCTGGCCTACGTTTCCCCACATATCTTTCCCCGCCTCTGATACCCCTCCTCTGATTCCCCGCCTCTGATACCCTGCCTCTGATAACTTTTTACTGATTCCCCGCCTCTGATTCCCCGCCTCTGATTCCCCACTTCTGATTGCCCGCCTCTGTTTCCCTGCCTCTGATTCCCCGCCTCTGATTCCCCACATCTGATTCCCCACTTCTGATTCCCCGCCCCTGATTCCCCGCCTCTGATTCCACGCCTCTGATTCCCCGCCTCTGATTCCCCGCCTCTGATTCCCCGCCTCTCATTTTCCTCCTCTGATACCCCGCCTCTGATTCCCCGCCTCTGATTCCCCGCATCTGATTCCCCGCCTCTGATTCCCCGCCTCTAATTCCCCGCCTCTGATTCCCCGCCTCTGATTCCCCGCCTCTGATTCCCTCCTCTGATTCCCCGCCTATGTTTACCCACCTCTGATTCCCCGCCTCTGATTACCTGCCTCTGATTCCCCGCCTCTGATTCCCCGCGTCTGATTCCCCACCTCTGATTCACTGCCTCCCTTTACGCTCAACTTTCCTGGCCTACGTTTCCCCACATATCTTTCCCCGCCTCTGATACCCCTCCTCTGATTCCCCGCCTCTGATACCCTGCCTCTGATAACTTTTTACTGATTCCCTGCCTCTGATTCCCCGCCTCTGATTCCCAGCCTCTGATTCCCCACCTCTGTCTCTACACCTCTCTTTTGCCTGCACTCTTTCCCCTCCCCTCTTTCCGTGCCTCTCTTTCCCTCCCTCAATTTCAACAACTCTGTTTGATCTGTTCTGTGTACCTCATTTTCAACATACAAGTTCCAACCACTATGTTTCGCCCATCTCTTTCGCCGCCTCTATTTATCCACCTATGTTTACCCGCTTCTGTTTACCCACCTGTTTCCCCACATCTCTTTCCCCACCTCTGATTCCACGCCTCTGATTTCCCGCCTCTCATTCCCCGCCTCTCATTCCCGCCTCTGATACCGCGCCTCTGATTCCCCGCATCTGATTCCCTGCATCTGATTCCCCGCCTCAGATTCCCCGCCTCTGATTTCCCGGCTCTGATTCCCCGCCTCTGATTCCCCTCCTCTGATACCCCGCCTCTGATTCCCCACTTCTGATTCCCCGCCTCTGATTCCCCACCTCTGATTCCCCTCCTCTGATACCCCGCCTCTGATTCCCCGCCTCTGATTTCCCACATCTGATTCCCCGCCTCTGATTCCCCGCCTCTGATTCCCCGCCTCTGATTCCCCGCCTCTGATTCCCCGCCTCTGATTCCCTCCTCTGATTCCCCGCCTATGTTTACCCGCCTCTGATTCCCCACCTCTGATTCCCTCCTCTGATTCCCCGCCTATGTTTACCCGCCTCTGATTCCCCGCCTCTGATTCCCTGCCTCTGATTCCCCACCTCTGATTCCCCACCTCTGATTCCCCACCTCTGATTCACTGCCTCCCTTTCCGCTCAACTTTCCTGGCCTACGTTTCCCCACATATCTTTCCCCACCTCTGATACCCTGCCTCTGATTCCCCGCCTCTGATTCCCCGCCTCTGATGACCCGCATCTGATACCCCGCCTCTGATTCCCCTCCTCTTATACCCTGCCTCTGATAACTTTTTACTGATTCCCTGCCTCAGATTCCCTGCCTCCGATTCCCTGCCTCAGATTCCCAGCCTCAAATTCCCTACATCAGATTCCCTTCATCTGATTCCCTGCCTCTGATTCCCCGCCTCTGATTCCCAGCCTCTGATTCCCCACCTCTGTCTCTACGCCTCTCTTTTGCCTGCACTCTTTCCCCTCCACTCTTTCCGTGCCTCTCTTTCCCTCCCTCAATTTCAACAACTCTGTTTGATCTGTTCTGTGTACCTCATTTTCAACATACAAGTTCCAACCACTATGTTTCGCCCATCTCTTTCGCCGCCTCTATTTATGCACCTATGTTTACACGCTTCTGTTTACCCGCCTGTTTCCCCACATCTCTTTCCCCACCTCTGATTCCACGCCTCTGATTCCCCGCCTCTCATTCCCCGCCTCTGATTCCCAGCCTCTGATTCACCGCCTCCCTTTCCACGCAACTTTCCTGGCGTACGTTTCCCCACATCTCTTTCCCCACCTCTGATTCCACGCCTCTGATTCGCCGCCTCTGATTGCACGCCTCTGATTCCCTGCCTCTAATTCCCCGCCTCTGATTCCCCGCCTCTGATTCCCCGCCTCTGATTCCCTGCCTCTGATTCACCGCCTCCCTTTCCACGCAACCTTCCTGGCCTACGTTTCCCCACATCTCTTTCCCCTCCTCTGATTCCATGCCTCTGATTCGCCGCCTCTGATTGCCCGCCTCTGATTCCCTGCCTCTGATTCCCCGCCTCTGATTCCCCGCCTCTGATTCCCCGCCTCTGATTCCCCACCTCTGATTCCCCGCCTCTGATTCCCTGCCTCTGATTCCCCGCCTCTGATTCCCTGCCTCTATTTCCGTGCCTCTTTCTCTGCAACTCGTTTCCCACATCTCATTTCCCCCTTCTGATAACCCGCATAAGATTCCCTGCCACAGATTCCCTGCCTCAGATTCCCTGCCTCAGATTCCCTGCATCAGATTCCCTTCATCTGATTCCCTGCCTCTGATTCCCCGCCTCTGAATCCCCACCTCTGAGTCCCTGCCTCAGATTCCCTGCCTCTGATTCTCTGCCTCTGATTCCCTGCCTCTGATTCCCTGCATCTGATTGCCCGCCTCTGATTCTCCGCCTCTGACTCCCCGCCTCTGATTCCCTGCCTCTGATAACCTGCCTCTGATTCCCTGCCTCTGAGTCCCCACTTCTTATTCCCCGCGTCCGATTCCGCACCCATGTTTCACCGCCTCGGTTGCTCTGCTTCTGATTTCCCGGCTCAGGTTCACCGGCTCTGATTCCGCACCTCTGATTCCACGCCTCTCTTTCTGTGTCTCTGATTCCCCGCCTCTGATCCCACACCTCTGAATACCAACATCTGATACCCTGCCTCTCTTTCCCTGCCTCTATTTCCGTGCCTCTTACTCTGCATCTCGTTTCCCACATCTCATTTCCCCCTTCTGATAACCCGCATCAGATTCCCTGCCACAGATTCCCTGCCTCAGATTCCCTGCCTCAGATTCCCTGCATCAGATTCCCTTCATCCGATTCCCTGCCTCTGATTCCCCACCTCTGATTCCCTGCCTCTGATTCCCCGCCTCTGTTTACCCGCCTGTTCCCCGCCACTGATTCACCACCTCATATTCGCCGCCTCAGATTCCCTGCCTCTGATTCCCTGCCTCTGATTCCCTGCATCTGATTGGCCGCCTCTGATTCCCTGCCTCTGATTCCCCGCCTCTGATTCCCCGCCTCTGATTCCCCGCCTCTGATTTCCCACCTCTGATTCCCCACTTCAGATTCCCCGCCTCTGATTCCCAGCCTCTGATTCCACGCCTCTGATTCCCCGCCTCTGATTCCCCGCCTCAGATTCCCCGCCTTTGATACCCCACCTCTGATTCCCCGCCTCTGATTCCCTGCATCTGATTCCCCACCTCAGATTCCCCGCCTCTGATTCCCCGCCTCTGATTCCCCGCCTCTGATTCCCCGCCTCTGATTCCCCGCCTCTGATTCCCCGCCTCTGATTCCCCGCCTATGTTTACCCGCCTCTGTTTACCCGCCTGTTTTCCCGCCTCTGATTCCCCACCTCAGATTCCCTGCCTCAGATTCCATGCCTCTGATTCCCTGCCTCTGATTCCCTGCCTCTGATTCCCCACCTCTGCTTCCCCACTTCTGATTCCCCGTCTCTGATTCCCCGCCTCTGATTCCCCGCCTCTGATTCAACGCCTCTGATTCCCCGCATCTGATTCCCCGCCTCTGATTCCCCACCTCTGATTGCCCGCCTCTGATTCCCTGCATCTGATTTCCCGCCTCTGATTCCCCACCTCTGATTCCCCACTTCTGATTCCCCGCCTCTGATTCCCCGCCTCTGATTCCACGCCTCTGATTCCCCGCCTCTGATTCCCCGCCTCTGATTCCCCGCTCTGATTCCCCTCCTCAGATACCCCACTTCTGATTGCCCGCCTCTGATTCCCCGCATCTGATTCACCGCCTCTGATTCCCCGCCTCTGAATCCACGCCTCTGATTCCGCACCTCTGATTCCCCGCCTCTGATTCCCCGCCTCTTATTCCCCGTCTATGTTTACCCGCCTCTGTTTACCCGCCTGTTTCCTCGCCTCTGATTCCCCACCTCAGATTCCGTGCCTCAGATTCCCTGCTTCTGATTCCCTGCCTCTGATTCCCTGCCTCCCTTTCCGCTCAACTTTCCTGGCGTACGTTTCCCCACATATCTTTCCCCGCCTCTGATACCCCAGCTCTGATTCCCCGCCTCTGATTCCCCGCCTCTGATGATGCGCATCTGATACCCCGCCTCTGATTCCCCGCCTCTGATACCCTGCCTCTGATAACTTTTAACTGATTCCCTGCCTCAGATTCCCTGCATCCGATTCCCTGCCTCAGATTCCCTGCATCAGATTCCCTTCATCTGATTCCCTGCCTCTGATTCCCCACCTCTGCTTCCCCACTTCTGATTCCCCGTCTCTGATTCCCCGCCTCTGATTCCCCGCCTCTGATTCAACGCCTCTGATTCCCCGCATCTGATTCCCTGCTTCTGATTCCCCACCTCTGATTGCCCGCCTCTGATTCCCTGCCTCTGATTTCCTGCCTCTGATTCCCCACCTCTGATTCCCCACTTCTGATTCCCCGCCTCTGATTCCCCGCCTCTGATTCCACGCCTCTGATTCCCCGCCTCTGATTCCCCGCCTCTGATTCCCCGCCTCTGATTCCCCTCCTCAGATACCCCGTCTCTGATTCACTGCCTCTGATTTCCCGCCTCTGATTCAACGCCTCTGATTCCCCGCATCTGATTCCCCGCCTCTGACTCCCCACCTCTGATTGCCCGCCTCTGATTCCCTGCCTCTGATTTCCCGGCTCTGATTCCCCACCTCTGATTCCCCACTTCTGATTCCCCGCCTCTGATTCCCCGCCTCTGATTCCACGCCTCTGATTCCCCGCCTCTGATTCCCCGCCTCGGATTCCCCGCCTCTGATTCCCCTCCTCAGATACCCCGCCTCTGATTCCCCGCCTCTGATTCCCCGCCTCTGAATCCCCGCCTCTGATTCCCCACCTCTGATTCCCCGCCTCTGATTCCCCGCCTCTTATTCCCCGTCTATGTTTATCCACCTCTGTTTACCCGCCTGTTTCCCCGCCTCTGATTCCCCAGCTCAGATTCCCTGCCTCAGATTCCCTGCTTCTGATTCCCTGCCTCTGATTCCCTGCCTCCCTTTCCGCTCAACTTTCCTGGCCTACGTTTCCCCACATATCTTTCCCCGCCTCTGATACCCCACCTCTGATTCCCCGCCTCTGATTCCCGGCCTCTGATGATGCGCATCTGATACCCCGCCTCTGATTCCCCGCCTCTGATACCCTGCCTCTGATAACTTTTTACTGATTCCCTGCCTCAGATCCCTGCATCCGATTCCCTTCCTCAGATTCCCTGCATCAGATTCCCTTCATCTGATTCCCTGCCTCTCATTCCCCGCCTCTGATTCCCCGCTACTGATCCCCACCTCTGTCTCTACGCCTCTCTTTTGCCTGCACTCTTTCCCCTCCACTCTTTCCGTGCCTCTCTTTCCCTCCCTCAATTTCAACAACTCTGTTTGATCTGTTCTGTGTACCTCATTTTCAACATACAAGTTCCAACCACTATGTTTCGCCCATCTCTTTCGCCGCCTCTATTTATGCACCTATGTTTACCCGCTTCTGTTTACCCGCCTGTTTCCCCACATCTCTTTCCCCACCTCTGATTCCACGCCTCTGATTCCCCGCCTCTCATTCCCCGCCTCTGATTCCCTGCCTCTGATTCACCGCATCCCTTTCCGCGCTACTTTCCTGGCCTACGTTTCCCCACATCTCTTTCCCCACCTCTGATTCCACGCCTCTGATTCGCCGCATCTGATTGCCCGCCTCTGATTCACTGCCTCTGATTCCCTGCCTCTGATTCCCCACCTCTGATTCCCCTCTCTGATTCCCCGCCTCTGAGTCCCCGCCTCTGATTCCCCACCTCTGATTCCCCGCCTCTGATTCCCTGCCTCTCTTTCCCTGCCTCTATTTCCGTGCCTCTTTCTCTGCATCTAGTTTCCCACATCTCATTTCCCCCTTCTGATAACCCGCATCAGATTCCCTGCCACAGATTCCCTGCCTCAGATTCCCTGCCTCAGATTCCCTGCATCAGATTCCCTTCATCTGATTCCCTGCCTCTGATTCCCCGCCTCTGATTCCCCACCTCTGATTCCCTGCCTCAGATTCCCTGCCTCTGATTCCCTGCCTCTGATTCCCTGCCTCTGATTTCCTGCATCTGATTGCCCGCCTCTGATTCTCCGCCTCTGATTCCCCGCCTCTGATTCCCCGCCTCTGATTCCCCGCCTCTGATTCCCGCCTATGATTCCCCGCCTCTGATTCCCTGCCTCTGATAACCTGCCTCTGATTCCCTGCCTCTGATTCCCTGCCTCTGAGTCCCCACCTCTGATTCCCCGAGTCCGATTCTGCACCCATGTTTCACCGCCTCTGTTGCTCTGCTTCTGTTTTCCCGGCTCAGATTCACCGGCTCTGATTCCGCACCTCTGATTCCACGCCTCTCTTTCTGTGTCTCTGATTCCCCGCCTCCGATTCCACGCCTCTGATTACCCGCCTCTGATACCCTGCCTCTCTTTCCTCCCTCTATTTCCATGCCTCTTTCTCTGCATCTCGTATCCCATATCTCATTTCCCCCTTCTGATAACCCGCATCAGATTCCCTGCCACAGATTCCCTGCCTCAGATACCCTGCCTCAGATTCCCTGCATCAGATTCCCTTCATCTGATTCCCTGCCTCTGATTCCCCACGGCTGATTCCCTGCCTCTGATTCCCCGCCTCTGTTTACCCGCCTGTTTCCCCCCCTCTGATTCAAGACCTCATATTCGCCGCCTCAGGTTCCCTGCCTCTGATTCCCTGCCTCTGATTCCCTGCCTCAGATTCCCTGCATCTGATTGCCCGCCTCTGAATCCCTGCCTCTGATTGCCCGCCTCTGATTCCCCGCCTCTGATTCCCCGCCTCAGATCCACCACCTCTGATTCCCCACTTCTGATTCCCCGCCTCTGATTCCCTGTCTCTGATTCCACGCCTCTGATTCCCCGCATCTGATTCCGCGCCTCTGATTCCCCGCCTCTGATACCCCGCCTCTGATTCCCCGCCTCTGTTTCCCTGCATCTGATTCCCTGCCTCAGATTCCCTGCCTCTGATTCCCCGACTCTGATTCCCCGCCTCTGATTCCCCACATATGTTTACCCGCCTCTGTTTACCCGCCTGTTTTCCCGCCTCTGATTGCCCACCTCAGATTCCCTGCCTCAGATTCCCTGCCTCAGATTCCCTGCCTCTGATTCCCTGCCTCTGATTCCCTGCCTCTGATTCCCTGCATCTGATTGCCCGCCTCTGATTCTCCGCCTCTGACTCCCCGCCTCTGATTCCCCGCCTCTGATTCCCCGCCTCTGATTCCTCGCCTCTTATTCGCCGCCTCTGATTCCCTGCCTCTGATAACCTGCCTCTGATTCCCTGCCTCTGAGTCCCCACTTCTTATTCCCCGCGTCCGATTCCGCACCCATGTTTCACCGCCTCTGTTGCTCTGCTTCTGATTTCCCGGCTCAGATTCACCGGCTCTGATTCCGCACCTCTGATTCCACGCCTCTCTTTCTGTGTCTCTGATTCCCCGCCTCTGATTCCACGCCTCTGATTACCCGCCTCTGATACCCTGCCTCTGAGTCCCCACCTTTGATTCCCCGCATCCGATTCCGCACCCATGTTTCAACGCCTCTGTTGCTCTGCTTCTGATTTCCCGGCTCAGATTCACCGGCTCTGATTCCGCACCTCTGATTCCACGCCTCTATTTCTGTGTCTCTGATTCCCCGCCTCTGATTCCACGCCTCTGAATACCAACATCTGATACCCTGCCTCTCTTTCCCTGCCTCTATTTCCGTGCCTCTTACTCTGCATCTCGTTTCCCACATCTCATTTCCCCCTTCTGATAACCCGCATCAGATTCCCTGCCACAGATTCCCTGCCTCAGATTCCCTGCCTCAGATTCCCTGCATCAGATTCCCTTCATCCGATTCCCTGCCTCTGATTCCCCGCCTCTGATTCCCTGCCTCTGATTCCCCGCCTCTGTTTACCCGCCTGTTCCCCGCCACTGATTCACCACGTCATATTCGCCGCCTCAGATTCCCTGCCTCTGATTCCCTGCCTCTGATTCCCTGCATCTGATTGGCCGCCTCTTATTCCCTGCCTCTGATTCCCTGCCTCTGATTCCCCGCCTCTGATTCCCCGCCTCTGATTTCCCACCTCTGATTCCCCACTTCAGATTCCCCGCCTCTGATTCCCAGCCTCTGATTCCACGCCTCTGATTCCCCGCCTCTGATTCCCCGCCTCTGATTCCCCGCCTTTGATACCCCACCTCTGATTCCCCGCCTCTGATTCCCTGCATCTGATTCCCCACCTCAGATTCCCCGCCTCTGATTCCCCGCCTCTGATTCCCCGCCTCTGATTCCCCGCCTCTGATTCCCCGCCTCTGATTCCCCGCCTATGTTTACCCGCCTCTGTTTACCCGCCTGTTTTCCCTCCTCTGATTCCCCACCTCACATTCCCTGCCTCAGATTCCATGCCTCTGATTCCCTGCCTCTGATTCCCTGCCTCTGATTCCCCACCTCTGCTTCCCCACTTCTGATTCCCCGTCTCTGATTCCCCGCCTCTGATTCCCCGCCTCTGATTCAACGCCTCTGATTCCCCGCATCTGATTCCCCGCCTCTGATTCCCCACCTCTGATTGCCCGCCTCTGATTCCCTGCATCTGATTTCCCGCCTCTGATTCCCCACCTCTGATTCCCCACTTCTGATTCCCCGCCTCTGATTCCCCGCCTCTGATTCCACGCCTCTGATTCCCCGCCTCTGATTCCCCGCCTCTGATTCCCCGCCTCTGATTCCCCTCCTCAGATACCCCACCTCTGATTGCCCGCCTCTGATTCCCCGCATCTGATTCCCCGCCTCTGATTCCCCGCCTCTGAAACCACGCCTCTGATTCCGCACCTCTGATTCCCCGCCTCTCATTCCCCGCCTCTTATTCCCCGTCTATGTTTACCCGCCTCTGTTTACCCGCCTGTTTCCTCGCCTCTGATTCCCCACCTCCGATTCCGTGCCTCAGATTCCCTGCTTCTGATTCCCTGCCTCCCTTTCCGCTCAACTTTCCTGGCCTACGTTTCCCCACATATCTTTCCCCGCCTCTGATACCCCAGCTCTGATTCCCCGCCTCTGATTCCCCGCCTCTGATGATGCGCATCTGATACCCCGCCTCTGATTCCCCGCCTCTGATACCCTGCCTCTGATAACTTTTAACTGATTCCCTGCCTCAGATTCCCTGCATCCGATTCCCTGCCTCAGATTCCCTGCATCAGATTCCCTTCATCTGATTCCCTGCCTCTGATTCCCCACCTCTGCTTCCCCACTTCTGATTCCCCGTCTCTGATTCCCCGCCTCTGATACCCCGCCTCTGATTCAACGCCTCTGATTCCCCGCATCTGATTCCCTGCCTCTGATTCCCCACCTCTGATTGCCCACCTCTGATTCCCTGCCTCTGATTTCCTGCCTCTGATTCCCCACCTCTGATTCCCCACTTCTGATTCCCCGCCTCTGATTCCCCGCCTCTGATTCCACGCCTCTGATTCCCCGCCTCTGATTCCCCGCCTCTGATTCCCCGCCTCTGATTCCCCTCCTCAGATACCCCGTCTCTGATTCACTGCCTCTGATTCCCCGCCTCTGATTCAACGCCTCTGATTCCCCGCATCTTATTCCCCGCCTCTGATTCCCCACCTCTGATTGCCCGCCTCTGATTCCCTGCCTCTGATTTCCCGCCTCTGATTCCCCACCTCTGATTCCCCACTTCTGATTCCCCGCCTCTGATTCCCCGCCTCTGATTCCCCGCCTCGGATTCCCCGCCTCTGATTCCCCTCCTCAGATACCCCGCCTCTGATTCCCCGCCTCTGATTCCCCGCCTATGAATCCCCGCCTCTGATTCCCCACCTCTGATTCCCCGCCTCTGATTCCCCGCCTCTTATACCCCGTCTATGTTTATCCACCTCTGTTTACCCGCCTGTTTCCCCGCCTCTGATTCCCCAGCTCAGATTCCCTGCCTCAGATTCCCTGCTTCTGATTCCCTGCCTCTGATTCCCTGCCTCCCTTTCCGCTCAACTTTCTTGGCCTACGTTTCCCCACATATCTTTCCCCGCCTCTGATACCCCACCTCTGATTCCCCGCCTCTGATTCCCCGCCTCCGATGATGCACATCTGATACCCCGCCTCTGATTCCCCGCCTCTGATACCCTGCCTCTGATAACTTTTTACTGATTCCCTGCCTCAGATTCCCTGCATCCGATTCCCTTCCTCAGATTCCCTGCATCAGATTCCCTTCATCTGATTCCCTGCCTCTCATTCCCCGCCTCTGATTCCCCGCTACTGATCCCCACCTCTGTCTCTACGCCTCTCTTTTGCCTGCACTCTTTCCCCTCCACTCTTTCCGTGCCTCTCTTTCCCTCCCTCAATTTCAACAACTCTGTTTGATCTGTTCTGTGTACCTCCTTTTCAACATACAAGTTCCAACCACTATGTTTCGCCCATCACTTTCGCCGCCTCTATTTATGCACCTATGTTTACCCGCTTCTGTTTACCCGCCTGTTTCCCCACATCTCTTTCCCCACCTCTGATTCCACGCCTCTGATTCCCCGCCTCTCATTCCCCGCCTCTGATCCACCACCTCTGATTCCCCACTTCTGATTCCCCGCCTCTGATTCCCTGTCTCTGATTCCACGCCTCTGATTCCCCGCATCTGATTCCGCGCCTCTGATTCCCCGCCTCTGATACCCCGCCTCTGATTCCCCGCCTCTGTTTCCCTGCATCTTATTCCCTGCCTCAGATTCCCTGCCTCTGATTCCCCGACTCTGATTCCCAGCCTCTGATTCCCCGCCTCTGATTCCCCGCCTCTGATTCCCCACCTATGTTTACCCGCCTCTGTTTACCCGCCTGTTTTCCCGCCTCTGATTGCCCACCTCAGATTCCCTGCCTCAGATTCCCTGCCTCAGATTCCCTGCCTCTGATTCCCTGCCTCTGATTGCCCGCCTCTGATAACCTGCCTCTGATTCCCCGCCTCAGATTCCCCACCTCTGATTCCCCACTTCTGATTCCCCGCCTCTGATTCCCGCGTCTGATTCCCCGCCTCGAAATCACCGCCTCTGATTCCCCGCCTCTGATTCCCCGCCTCTGATTCCCCGCCTCTGATTCCCTGCATCTGATTCCCCGCCTCAGATTCCCCGCCTCTGATTCCCCGACTCTGATTCCCCACTTCTGATTGCCCGCCTCTGATTCCACGCCTCCGATTCCCCGCCTCTGATTCCCCACCTCTGATTCCCCACTTCTGATTCCCCACCTCTGATTCCCCGCCTCTGATTCCACGCCTCTGATTCCCCACCTCTGATTCCCCGCATCTGATTCCCCGCCTCTGATTCCCCGCCTCAGATTCCCCGCCTCTGATTCCCCGCCTCTGATTCCCCACCTCTGATTCCCTGCATCAGATTCCCTTCATCTGATTCCCTGCCTCTGATTCCCCGCCTCTGAATCCCCACCTCTGAGTCCCTGCCTCAGATTCCCTGCCTCTGATTCTCTGCCTCTGATTCCCTGCCTCTGATTCCCTTCATCTGATTGCCCGCCTCTGATTCTCCTCCTCTGACTCCCCGCCTCTGATTCCCCGCCTCTGATTCCCCGCCTCTGATTCCTCGCCTCTTATTCCCCGCCTCTGATTCCCTGCCTCTGATAACCTGCCTCTGATTCCCTGCCTCTGAGTCCCCACTTCTTATTCCCCGCGTCCGATTCCGCACCCATGTTTCACCGCCTCTGTTGCTCTGCTTCTGATTTCCCGGCTCAGATTCACCGGCTCTGATTCCGCACCTCTGATTCCACGCCTCTCTTTCTGTGTCTCTGATTCCCCGCCTCTGATTCCACGCCTCTGATTACCCGCCTCTGATACCCTGCCTCTGAGTCCCCACCTTTGATTCCCCGCGTCCGATTCCGCACCCATGTTTCAACGCCTCTGTTGCTCTGCTTCTGATTTCCCGGCTCAGATTCACCGGCTCTGATTCCGCACCTCTGATTCCACGCCTCTCTTTCTGTGTCTCTGATTCCCCGCCTCTGATTCCACGCCTCTGAATACCAACATCTGATACCCTGCCTCTCTTTCCCTGCCTCTATTTCCGTGCCTCTTACTCTGCATCTCGTTTCCCACATCTCATTTCCCCCTTCTGATAACCCGCATCAGATTCCCTGCCACAGATTCCCTGCCTCAGATTCCCTGCCTCAGATTCCCTGCATCAGATTCCCTTCATCCGATTCCCTGCCTCTGATTCCCCGCCTCTGATTCCCTGCCTCTGATTCCCCGCCTCTGTTTACCCGCCTGTTCCCCGCCACTGATTCACCACCTCATATTCGCCGCCTCAGATTCCCTGCCTCTGATTCCCTGCCTCTGATTCCCTGCATCTGATTGGCCGCCTCTGATTCCCTGCCTCTGATTCCCCGCCTCTGATTCCCCGCCTCTGATTCCCCGCCTCTGATTTCCCACCTCTGATTCCCCACTTCAGATTCCCCGCCTCTGATTCCCCGCCTCTGATTCCACGCCTCTGATTCCCCGCCTCTGATTCCCCGCCTCTGATTCCCCGCCTTTGATACCCCACCTCTGATTCCCCGCCTCTGATTCCCTGCATCTGATTCCCCACCTCAGATTCCCCGCCTCTGATTCCCCGCCTCTGATTCCCCGCTTCTGATTCCCTGCCTCTGATTCCCCGCCTCTGATTCCCCGCCTATGTTTACCCGCCTCTGTTTACCCGCCTGTTTTCCCGCCTCTGATTCCCCACCTCAGATTCCCTGCCTCAGATTCCATGCCTCTGATTCCCTGCCTCTGATTCCCTGCCTCTGAATCCCCACCTCTGCTTCCCCACTTCTGATTCCCCGTCTCTGATTCCCCGCCTCTGATTCCCCACCTCTGATTCAACGCCTCTGATTCCCCGCATCTGATTCCCCGCCTCTGATTCCCCACCTCTGATTGCCCGCCTCTGATTCCCTGCATCTGATTTCCCACCTCTGATTCCCCACCTCTGATTCCCCACTTCTGATTCCCCGCCTCTGATTCCCCGCCTCTGATTCCACGCCTCTGATTCCCCGCCTCTGATTCCCCGCCTCTGATTCCCCGCCTCTGATTCCCCTCCTCAGATACCCCACCTCTGATTGCCCGCCTCTGATTCCCCGCATCTGATTCCCCGCCTCTGATTCCCCGCCTCTGAATCCACGCCTCTGATTCCGCACCTCAGATTCCCCGCCTCTGATTCCCCTCCTCTTATTCCCCGTCTATGTTTACCCGCCTCTGTTTACCCGCCTGTTTCCTCGCCTCTGATTCCCCACCTCAGATTCCGTGCCTCAGATTCCCTGCTTCTGATTCCCTGCCTCTGATTCCCTGCCTCCCTTTCCGCTCAACTTTCCTGGCCTACGTTTCCCCACATATCTTTCACCGCCTCTGATACCCCAGCTCTGATTCCCCGCCTCTGATTCCCCGCCTCTGATGATGCGCATCTGATACCCCGCCTCTGATTCCCCGCCTCTGATACCCTGCCTCTGATAACTTTTAACTGATTCCCTGCCTCAGATTCCCTGCATCCGATTCCCTGCCTCAGATTCCCTGCATCAGATTCCCTTCATCTGATTCCCTGCCTCTGATTCCCCACCTCTGCTTCCCCACTTCTGATTCCCCGTCTCTGATTCCCCGCCTCTGATTCCCCGCCTCTGATTCAACGCCTCTGATTCCCCGCATCTGATTCCCTGCCTCTGATTCCCCACCTCTGATTGCCCGCCTCTGATTCCCTGCCTCTGATTTCCTGCCTCTGATTCCCCACCTCTGATTCCCCACTTCTGATTCCCCGCCTCTGATTCCCCGCCTCTGATTCCACGCCTCTGATTCCCCGCCTCTGATTCCCCGCCTCTGATTCCCCGCCTCTGATTCCCCTCCTCAGATACCCCGTCTCTGATTCACTGCCTCTGATTCCCCGCCTCTGATTCAACGCCTCTGATTCCCCGCATCTGATTCCCCGCCTCTGATTCCCCACCTCTGATTGCCCGCCTCTGATTCCCTGCCTCTGATTTCCCGCCTCTGATTCCCCACCTCTGATTCCCCACTTCTGATTCCCCGCCTCTGATTCCCCGCCTCTGATTCCACGCCTCTGATTCCCCGCCTCTGATTCCCCGCCTCTGACTCCCCGCCTCTGATTCCCCGCCTCTGATTCCCCGCCTCTGATTCCCCGCCTCTGATTCCCCGCCTATGTTTACCCGCCTCTGTTTACCCGCCTGTTTTCCCGCCTCTGATTCCCCACCTCAGATTCCCTGCCTCAGATTCCATGCCTCTGATTCCCTGCCTCTGATTCCCTGCCTCTGATTCCCCACCTCTGCTTCCCCACTTCTGATTCCCCGTCTCTGATTCCCCGCCTCTGATTCCCCGCCTCTGATTCAACGCCTCTGATTCCCCGCATCTGATTCCCCGCCTCTGATTCCCCACCTCTGATTGCCCGCCTCTGATTCCCTGCATCTGATTTCCCGCCTCTGATTCCCCACCTCTGATTCCCCACTTCTGATTCCCCGCCTCTGATTCCCCGCCTCTGATTCCACGCCTCTGATTCCCCGCCTCTGATTCCCCGCCTCTGATTCCCCGCCTCTGATTCCCCTCCTCAGATACCCCACCTCTGATTGCCCGCCTCTGATTCCCCGCATCTGATTCCCCGCCTCTGATTCCCCGCCTCTGAATCCACGCCTCTGATTCCGCACCTCTGATTCCCCGCCTCTGATTCCCTGCCTCTTATTCCCCGTCTATGTTTACCCGCCTCTGTTTACCCGCCTGTTTCCTCGCCTCTGATTCCCCACCTCAGATTCCGTGCCTCAGATTCCCTGCTTCTGATTCCCTGCCTCTGATTCCCTGCCTCCCTTTCCGCTCAACTTTCCTGGCCTACGTTTCCCCACATATCTTTCCCCGCCTCTGATACCCCAGCTCTGATTCCCCGCCTCTGATTCCCCGCCTCTGATGATGCGCATCTGATACCCCGCCTCTGATTCCCCGCCTCTGATACCCTGCCTCTGATAACTTTTAACTGATTCCCTGCCTCAGATTCCCTGCATCCGATTCCCTGCCTCAGATTCCCTGCATCAGATTCCCTTCATCTGATTCCCTGCCTCTGATTCCCCACCTCTGCTTCCCCACTTCTGATTCCCCGTCTCTGATTCCCCGCCTCTGATTCCCCGCCTCTGATTCAACGCCTCTGATTCCCCGCATCTGATTCCCTGCCTCTGATTCCCCACCTCTGATTGCCCGCCTCTGATTCCCTGCCTCTGATTTCCTGCCTCTGATTCCCCACCTCTGATTCCCAACTTCTGATTCCCCGCCTCTGATTCCCCGCCTCTGATTCCACGCCTCTGATTCCCCGCCTCTGATTCCCCGCCTCTGATTCCCCGCCTCTGATTCCCCTCCTCAGATACCCCGTGTCTGATTCACTGCCTCTGATTCCCCGCCTCTGATTCAACGCCTCTGATTCCCCGCATCTGAATCCCCGCCTCTGATTCCCCACCTCTGATTGCCCGCCTCTGATTCCCTGCCTCTGATTTCCCGCCTCTGATTCCCCACCTCTGATTCCCCACTTCTGATTCCCCGCCTCTGATTCCCCGCCTCTGATTCCACGCCTCTGATTCCCCGCCTCTGATTCCCCGCCTCGGATTCCCCGCCTCTGATTCCCCTCCTCAGATACCCCGCCTCTGATTCCCCGCCTCTGATTCCCCGCCTCTGAATCCCCGCCTCTGATTCCCCACCTCTGATTCCCCGCCTCTGATTCCCCGCCTCTTATTCCCCGTCTATGTTTATCCACCTCTGTTTACCCGCCTGTTTCCCCGCCTCTGATTCCCCAGCTCAGATTCCCTGCCTCAGATTCCCTGCTTCTGATTCCCTGCCTCTGATTCCCTGCCTCCCTTTCCGCTCAACTTTCCTGGCCTACGTTTCCCCACATATCTTTCCCCGCCTCTGATACCCCACCTCTGATTCCCCGCCTCTGATTCCCCGCCTCTGATGATGCGCATCTG
Source organism: Narcine bancroftii (assembly GCF_036971445.1). NCBI lineage: Eukaryota > Metazoa > Chordata > Chondrichthyes > Torpediniformes > Narcinidae > Narcine > Narcine bancroftii. The sequence continues at coordinate 4,957,587 of NW_027211883.1, forward strand.
ATACCCCGCCTCTGATTCCCCGCCTCTGATACCCTGCCTCTGATAACTTTTTACTGATTCCCTGCCTCAGATTCCCTGCATCCGATTCCCTTCCTCAGATTCCCTGCATCAGATTCCCTTCATCTGATTCCCTGCCTCTCATTCCCCGCCTCTGATTCCCCGCTACTGATCCCCACCTCTGTCTCTACTCCTCTCTTTTGCCTGCACTCTTTCCCCTCCACTCTTTCCGTGCCTCTCTTTCCCTCCCTCAATTTCAACAACTCTGTTTGATCTGTTCTGTATACCTCATTTTCAACATACAAGTTCCAACCACTATGTTTCGCCCATCTCTTTCGCCGCCTCTATTTATGCACCTATGTTTACCCGCTTCTGTTTACCCGCCTGTTTCCCCACATCTCTTTCCCCACCTCTGATTCCACGCCTCTGATTCCCCGCCTCTCATTCCCCGCCTCTGATTCCCTGCCTCTGATTCACCGCCTCCCTTTTCGCGCTACTTTCCTGGCCTACGTTTCCCCACATCTCTTTCCCCACCTCTGATTCCACGCCTCTGATTCGCCGCATCTGATTGCCCGCCTCTGATTCCCTGCCTCTGATTCCCTGCCTCTGATTCCCCACCTCTGATTCCCCTCTCTGATTCCCCGCCTCTGATTCCCCACCTCTGATTCCCCACCTCTGATTCCCCGCCTCTGATTCCCTGCCTCTCTTTCCCTGCCTCTATTTCCGTGCCTCTTTCTCTGCATCTAGTTTCCCACATCTCATTTCCCCCTTCTGATAACCCGCATCAGATTCCCTGCCACAGATTCCCTGCCTCAGATTCCCTGCCTCAGATTCCCTGCATCAGATTCCCTTCATCTGATTCCCTGCCTCTGATTCCCCGCCTCTGATTCCCCACCTCTGATTCCCTGCCTCAGATTCCCTGCATCTGATTCCCTGCCTCTGATTCCCTGCCTCTGATTTCCTGCATCTGATTGCCCGCCTCTGATTCTCCGCCTCTGATTCCCCGCCTCTGATTCCCCGCCTCTGATTCCCCGCCTCTGATATTCCGCCTATGATTCCCCGCCTCTGATTCCCTGCCTCTGATAACCTGCCTCTGATTCCCTGCCTCTGATTCCCTGCCTCTGAGTCCCCACCTCTGATTCCCCGAGTCCGATTCCGCAACCATGTTTCACCGCCTCTGTTGCTCTGCTTCTGTTTTCCCGGCTCAGATTCACCGGCTCTGATTCCGCACCTCTGATTCCACGCCTCTCTTTCTGTGTCTCTGATTCCCCGCCTCCGATTCCACGCCTCTGATTACACGCCTCTGATATCCTGCCTCTCTTTCCTCCCTCTATTTCCGTGCCTCTTTCTCTTCATCTCGTTTCCCATATCTCATTTCCCCCTTCTGATAACCCGCATCAGATTCCCTGCCACAGATTCCCTGCCTCAGATTCCCTGCCTCAGATTCCCTGCATCAGATTCCCTTCATCCGATTCCCTGCCTCTGATTCCCCGCCTCTGATTCCCTGCCTCTGATTCCCCGCCTCTGTTTACCCGCCTGTTCCCCGCCACTGATTCACCACCTCATATTCGCCGCCTCAGATTCCCTGCCTCTGATTCCCTGCCTCTGATTCCCTGCATCTGATTGGCAGCCTCTGATTCCCTGCCTCTGATTCCCCGCCTCTGATTCCCCGCCTCTGATTCCCCGCCTCTGATTTCCCACCTCTGATTCCCCACTTCAGATTCCCCGCCTCTGATTCCCCGCCTCTGATTCCACGCCTCTGATTCCCCGCCTCTGATTCCCCGCCTCTGATTCCCCGCCTTTGATACCCCACCTCTGATTCCCCGCCTCTGATTCCCTGCATCTGATTCCCCACCTCAGATTCCCCGCCTCTGATTCCCCGCCTCTGATTCCCCGCTTCTGATTCCCTGCCTCTGATTCCCCGCCTCTGATTCCCCACCTATGTTTACCCGCCTCTGTTTACCCGCCTGTTTTCCCGCCTCTGATTCCCCACCTCAGATTCCCTGCCTCAGATTCCATGCCTCTGATTCCCTGCCTCTGATTCCCTGCCTCTGAATCCCCACCTCTGCTTCCCCACTTCTGATTCCCCGTCTCTGATTCCCCGCCTCTGATTCCCCACCTCTGATTCAACGCCTCTGATTCCCCGCATCTGATTCCCCGCCTCTGATTCCCCACCTCTGATTGCCCGCCTCTGATTCCCTGCATCTGATTTCCCGCCTCTGATTCCCCACCTCTGAATCCCCACTTCTGATTCCCCGCCTCTGATTCCCCGCCTCTGATTCCACGCCTCTGATTCCCCGCCTCTGATTCCCCGCCTCTGATTCCCCGCCTCTGATTCCCCTCCTCAGATACCCCACCTCTGATTGCCCGCCTCTGATTCCCCGCATCTGATTCCCCGCCTCTGATTCCCCGCCTCTGAATCCACGCCTCTGATTCCGCACCTCAGATTCCCCGCCTCTGATTCCCCGCCTCTTATTCCCCGTCTATGTTTACCCGCCTCTGTTTACCCGCCTGTTTCCTCGCCTCTGATTCCCCACCTCAGATTCCGTGCCTCAGATTCCCTGCTTCTGATTCCCTGCCTCTGATTCCCTGCCTCCCTTTCCGCTCAACTTTCCTGGCCTACGTTTCCCCACATATCTTTCCCCGCCTCTGATACCCCAGCTCTGATTCCCCGCCTCTGATTCCCCGCCTCTGATGATGCGCATCTGATACCCCGCCTCTGATTCCCCGCCTCTGATACCCTGCCTCTGATAACTTTTAACTGATTCCCTGCCTCAGATTCCCTGCATCCGATTCCCTGCCTCAGATTCCCTGCATCAGATTCCCTTCATCTGATTCCCTGCCTCTGATTCCCCACCTCTGCTTCCCCACTTCTGATTCCCCGTCTCTGATTCCCCGCCTCTGATTCCCCGCCTCTGATTCAACGCCACTGATTCCCCGCATCTGATTCCCTGCCTCTGATTCCCCACCTCTGATTGCCCGCCTCTGATTCCCTGCCTCTGATTTCCTGCCTCTGATTCCCCACCTCTGATTCCCCACTTCTGATTCCCCGCCTCTGATTCCCCGCCTCAGATTCCACGCCTCTGATTCCCCGCCTCTGATTCCCCGCCTCTGATTCCCCGCCTCTGATTCCCCTCCTCAGATACCCCGTCTCTGATTCACTGCCTCTGATTCCCCGCCTCTGATTCAACGCCTCTGATTCCCCGCATCTGATTCCCCGCCTCTGATTCCCCACCTCTGATTGCCCGCCTCTGATTCCCTGCCTCTGATTTCCCGCCTCTGATTCCCCACCTCTGATTCCCCACTTCTGATTCCCCGCTTCTGATTCCCCGCCTCTGATTCCACGCCTCTGATTCCCCGCCTCTGATTCCCCGCCTCTGACTCCCCGCCTCTGATTCCCCGCCTCTGATTCCCCGCCTCTGATTCCCCGCCTCTGATTCCCCGCCTATGTTTACCCGCCTCTGTTTACCTGCCTGTTTTCCCGCCTCTGATTCCCCACCTCAGATTCCCTGCCTCAGATTCCATGCCTCTGATTCCCTGCCTCTGATACCCTGCCTCTGATTCCCCACCTCTGCTTCCCCACTTCTGATTCCCCGTCTCTGATTCCCCGCCTCTGATTCCCCGCCTCTGATTCAACGCCTCTGATTCCCCGCATCTGATTCCCCGCCTCTGATTCCCCACCTCTGATTGCCCGCCTCTGATTCCCTGCATCTGATTTCCCGCCTCTGATTCCCCACCTCTGATTCCCCACTTCTGATTCCCCGCCTCTGATTCCCCGCCTCTGATTCCACGCCTCTGATTCCCCGCCTCTGATTCCCCGCCTCTGATTCCCCGCCTCTGATTCCCCTCCTCAGATACCCCACCTCTGATTGCCCGCCTCTGATTCCCCGCATCTGATTCCCCGCCTCTGATTCCCCGCCTCTGAATCCACGCCTCTGATTCCGCACCTCTGATTCCCCGCCTCTGATTCCCCGCCTCTTATTCCCCGTCTATGTTTACCCGCCTCTGTTTACCCGCCTGTTTCCTCGCCTCTGATTCCCCACCTCAGATTCCGTGCCTCAGATTCCCTGCTTCTGATTCCCTGCCTCTGATTCCCTGCCTCCCTTTCCGCTCAACTTTCCTGGCCTACGTTTCCCCACATATCTTTCCCCGCCTCTGATACCCCAGCTCTGATTCCCCGCCTCTGATTCCCCGCCTCTGATGATGCGCATCTGATACCCCGCCTCTGATTCCCCGCCTCTGATACCCTGCCTCTGATAACTTTTAACTGATTCCCTGCCTCAGATTCCCTGCATCCGATTCCCTGCCTCAGATTCCCTGCATCAGATTCCCTTCATCTGATTCCCTGCCTCTGATTCCCCACCTCTGCTTCCCCACTTCTGATTCCCCGTCTCTGATTCCCCGCCTCTGATTCCCCGCCTCTGATTCAACGCCTCTGATTCCCCGCATCTGATTCCCTGCCTCTGATTCCCCACCTCTGATTGCCCGCCTCTGATTCCCTGCCTCTGATTTCCTGCCTCTGATTCCCCACCTCTGATTCCCCACTTCTGATTCCCCGCCTCTGATTCCCCGCCTCTGATTCCACGCCTCTGATTCCCCGCCTCTGATTCCCCGCCTCTGATTCCCCGCCTCTGATTCCCCTCCTCAGATACCCCGTGTCTGATTCACTGCCTCTGATTCCCCGCCTCTGATTCAACGCCTCTGATTCCCCGCATCTGAATCCCCGCCTCTGATTCCCCACCTCTGATTGCCCGCCTCTGATTCCCTGCCTCTGATTTCCCGCCTCTGATTCCCCACCTCTGATTCCCCACTTCTGATTCCCCGCCTCTGATTCCCCGCCTCTGATTCCACGCCTCTGATTCCCCGCCTCTGATTCCCCGCCTCGGATTCCCCGCCTCTGATTCCCCTCCTCAGATACCCCGCCTCTGATTCCCCGCCTCTGATTCCCCGCCTCTGAATCCCCGCCTCTGATTCCCCACATCTGATTCCCCGCCTCTGATTCCCCGCCTCTTATTCCCCGTCTATGTTTATCCACCTCTGTTTACCCGCCTGTTTCCCCGCCTCTGATTCCCCAGCTCAGATTCCCTGCCTCAGATTCCCTGCTTCTGATTCCCTGCCTCCCTTTCCGCTCAACTTTCCTGGCCTACGTTTCCCCACATATCTTTCCCCGCCTCTGATACCCCACCTCTGATTCCCCGCCTCTGATTCCCCGCCTCTGATGATGCGCATCTGATACCCCGCCTCTGATTCCCCGCCTCTGATACCCTGCCTCTGATAACTTTTTACTGATTCCCTGCCTCAGATTCCCTGCATCCGATTCCCTTCCTCAGATTCCCTGCATCAGATTCCCTTCATCTGATTCCCTGCCTCTCATTCCCCGCCTCTGATTCCCCGCTACTGATCCCCACCTCTGTCTCTACTCCTCTCTTTTGCCTGCACTCTTTCCCCTCCACTCTTTCCGTGCCTCTCTTTCCCTCCCTCAATTTCAACAACTCTGTTTGATCTGTTCTGTATACCTCATTTTCAACATACAAGTTCCAACCACTATGTTTCGCCCATCTCTTTCGCCGCCTCTATTTATGCACCTATGTTTACCCGCTTCTGTTTACCCGCCTGTTTCCCCACATCTCTTTCCCCACCTCTGATTCCACGCCTCTGATTCCCTGCCTCTCATTCCCCGCCTCTGATTCCCTGCCTCTGATTCACCGCCTCCCTTTTCGCGCTACTTTCCTGGCCTACGTTTCCCCACATCTCTTTCCCCACCTCTGATTCCACGCCTCTGATTCGCCGCATCTGATTGCCCGCCTCTGATTCCCTGCCTCTGATTCCCTGCCTCTGATTCCCCACCTCTGATTCCCCTCTCTGATTCCCCGCCTCTGATTCCCCACCTCTGATTCCCCACCTCTGATTCCCCGCCTCTGATTCCCTGCCTCTCTTTCCCTGCCTCTATTTCCGTGCCTCTTTCTCTGCATCTAGTTTCCCACATCTCATTTCCCCCTTCTGATAACCCGCATCAGATTCCCTGCCACAGATTCCCTGCCTCAGATTCCCTGCCTCAGCTTCCCTGCATCAGATTCCCTTCATCTGATTCCCTGCCTCTGATTCCCCGCCTCTGATTCCCCACCTCTGATTCCCTGCCTCAGATTCCCTGCATCTGATTCCCTGCCTCTGATTCCCTGCCTCTGATTTCCTGCATCTGATTGCCCGCCTCTGATTCTCCGCCTCTGATTCCCCGCCTCTGATTCCCCGCCTCTGATTCCCCGCCTCTGATTCCCCGCCTATGATTCCCCGCCTCTGATTCCCTGCCTCTGATAACCTGCCTCTGATTCCCTGCCTCTGATTCCCTGCCTCTGAGTCCCCACCTCTGATTCCCCGAGTCCGATTCCGCACCCATGTTTCACCGCCTCTGTTGCTCTGCTTCTGTTTTCCCGGCTCAGATTCACCGGCTCTGATTCCGCACCTCTGATTCCACGCCTCTCTTTCTGTGTCTCTGATTCCCCGCCTCCGATTCCACGCCTCTGATTACCCGCCTCTGATACCCTGCCTCTCTTTCCTCCCTCTATTTCCGTGCCTCTTTCTCTGCATCTCGTTTCCCATATCTCATTTCCCCCTTCTGATAACCCGCATCAGATTCCCTGCCACAGATTCCCTGCCTCAGATACCCCGCCTCTGATTCCCCGCCTCTGAATCCACGCCTCTGATTCCGCACCTCTGATTCCCCGCCTCTCATTCCCCGCCTCTTATTCCCCGTCTATGTTTACCCGCCTCTGTTTACCCGCCTGTTTCCTCGCCTCTGATTCCCCACCTCCGATTCCGTGCCTCAGATTCCCTGCTTCTGATTCCCTGCCTCTGATTCCCTGCCTCCCTTTCCGCTCAACTTTCCTGGCCTACGTTTCCCCACGTATCTTTCCCCGCCTCTGATACCCCAGCTCTGATTCCCCGCCTCTGATTCCCCGCCTCTGATGATGCGCATCTGATACCCCGCCTCTGATTCCCCGCCTCTGATACCCTGCCTCTGATAACTTTTAACTGATTCCCTGCCTCAGATTCCCCACCTCTGCTTCCCCACTTCTGATTCCCCGTCTCTGATTCCCCGCCTCTGATTCCCCGCCTCTGATTCAACGCCTCTGATTCCCCGCATCTGATTCCCTTCCTCTGATTCCCCACCTCTGATTGCCCACCTCTGATTCCCTGCCTCTGATTTCCTGCCTCTGATTCCCCACCTCTGATTCCCCACTTCTGATTCCCCGCCTCAGATTCCCCGCCTCTGATTCCACGCCTCTGATTCCCCGCCTCTGATTCCCCGCCTCTGATTCCCCGCCTCTGATTCCCCTCCTCAGATACCCCGTCTCTGATTCACTGCCTCTGATTCCCCGCCTCTGATTCAATGCCTCTGATTCCCCGCATCTGATTCCCCGCCTCTGATTCCCCACCTCTGATTGCCCGCCTCTGATTCCCTGCCTCTGATTTCCCGCCTCTGATTCCCCACCTCTGATTCCCCACTTCTGATTCCCCGCCTCTGATTCCCCGACTCTGATTCCCCGCCTCGGATTCCCCGCCTCTGATTCCCCTCCTCAGATACCCCGCCTCTGATTCCCCGCCTCTGATTCCCCGCCTCTGAATCCCCGCCTCTGATTCCCCACCTCTGATTCCCCGCCTCTGATTCCCCGCCTCTTATTCCCCGTCTATGTTTATCCACCTCTGTTTACCCGCCTGTTTCCCCGCCTCTGATTCCCCAGCTCAGATTCCCTGCCTCAGATTCCCTGCTTCTGATTCCCTGCCTCTGATTCCCTGCCTCCCTTTCCGCTCAACTTTCCTGGCCTACGTTTCCCCACATATCTTTCCCCGCCTCTGATACCCCACCTCTGATTCCCCGCCTCTGATACCCTGCCTCTGATAACTTTTTACTGATTCCCTGCCTCAGATTCCCTGCATCCGATTCCCTTCCTCAGATTCCCTGCATCAGATTCCCTTCATCTGATTCCCTGCCTCTCATTCCCCGCCTCTGATTCCCCGCTACTGATCCCCACCTCTGTCTCTACGCCTCTCTTTTGCCTGCACTCTTTCCCCTCCACTCTTTCCGTGCCTCTCTTTCCCTCCCTCAATTTCAACAACTCTGTTTGATCTGTTCTGTGTACCTCATTTTCAACATACAAGTTCCAACCACTATGTTTCGCCCATCTCTTTCGCCGCCTCTATTTATGCACCTATGTTTACCCGCTTCTGTTTACCCGCCTGTTTCCCCACATCTCTTTCCCCACCTCTGATTCCACGCCTCTGATTCCCCGCCTCTCATTCCCCGACTCTGATCCACCACCTCTGATTCCCCACTTCTAATTCCCCGCCTCTGATTCCCTGTCTCTGATTCCACGCCTCTGATTCCCCGCATCTGATTCCGCGCCTCTGATTCCCCGCCTCTGATACCCCGCCTCTGATTCCCCGATTCTGTTTCCCTGCATCTGATTCCCTGCCTCAGATTCCCTGCCTCTGATTCCCCGACTCTGATTCCCAGCCTCTGATTCCCCGCCTCTGATTCCCCGCCTCTGATTCCCCACCTATGTTTACCCGCCTCTGTTTACCCGCCTGTTTTCCCGCCTCTGATTGCCCACCTCAGATTCCCTGCCTCAGATTCCCTGCCTCAGATTCCCTGCCTCTGATTCCCTGCCTCTGATTCCCTGCATCTGATTGCCCGCCTCTGATAACCTGCCTCTGATTCCCCGCCTCAGATTCCCCACCTCTGATTCCCCACTTCTGATTCCCCGCCTCTGATTCCCGCGTCTGATTCCCCGCCTCGAAATCACCGCCTCTGATTCCCCGCCTCTGATTCCCCGCCTCTGATTCCCCACCTCTGATTCCCCGCCTCTGATTCCCTGCATCTGATTCCCCGCCTCAGATTCCCCGCCTCTGATTCCCCGACTCTGATTCCCCACTTCTGATTGCCCGCCTCTGATTCCACGCCTCCGATTCCCCGCCTCTGATTCCCCACCTCTGATTCCCCACTTCTGATTCCCCGCCTCTGATTCCCCGCCTCTGATTCAACGCCACTGATTCCCCGCATCTGATTCCCTGCCTCTGATTCCCCACCTCTGATTGCCCGCCTCTGATTCCCTGCCTCTGATTTCCTGCCTCTGATTCCCCACCTCTGATTCCCCACTTCTGATTCCCCGCCTCTGATTCCCCGCCTCTGATTCCACGCCTCTGATTCCCCGCCTCTGATTCCCCGCCTCTGATTCCCCGCCTCTGATTCCCCTCCTCAGATACCCCGTCTCTGATTCACTGCCTCTGATTCCCCGCCTCTGATTCAACGCCTCTGATTCCCCGCATCTGATTCCCCGCCTCTGATTCCCCACCTCTGATTGCCCGCCTCTGATTCCCTGCCTCTGATTTCCCGCCTCTGATTCTCCACCTCTGATTCCCCACTTCTGATTCCCCGCTTCTGATTCCCCGCCTCTGATTCCACGCCTCTGATTCCCCGCCTCTGATTCCCCGCCTCTGACTCCCCGCCTCTGATTCCCCGCCTCTGATTCCCCGCCTCTGATTCCCCGCCTCTGATTCCCCGCCTATGTTTACCCGCCTCTGTTTACCCGCCTGTTTTCCCGCCTCTGATTCCCCACCTCAGATTCCCTGCCTCAGATTCCATGCCTCTGATTCCCTGCCTCTGATACCCTGCCTCTGATTCCCCACCTCTGCTTCCCCACTTCTGATTCCCCGTCTCTGATTCCCCGCCTCTGATTCCCCGCCTCTGATTCAACGCCTCTGATTCCCCGCATCTGATTCCCCGCCTCTGATTCCCCACCTCTGATTGCCCGCCTCTGATTCCCTGCATCTGATTTCCCGCCTCTGATTCCCCACCTCTGATTCCCCACTTCTGATTCCCCGCCTCTGATTCCCCGCCTCTGATTCCACGCCTCTGATTCCCCGCCTCTGATTCCCCGCCTCTGATTCCCCGCCTCTGATTCCCCTCCTCAGATACCCCACCTCTGATTGCCCGCCTCTGATTCCCCGCATCTGATTCCCCGCCTCTGATTCCCCGCCTCTGAATCCACGCCTCTGATTCCGCACCTCTGATTCCCCGCCTCTGATTCCCCGCCTCTTATTCCCCGTCTATGTTTACCCGCCTCTGTTTACCCGCCTGTTTCCTCGCCTCTGATTCCCCACCTCTGATTCCGTGCCTCAGATTCCCTGCTTCTGATTCCCTGCCTCTGATTCCCTGCCTCCCTTTCCGCTCAACTTTCCTGGCCTACGTTTCCCCACATATCTTTCCCCGCCTCTGATACCCCAGCTCTGATTCCCCGCCTCTGATTCCCCGCCTCTGATGATGCGCATCTGATACCCCGCCTCTGATTCCCCGCCTCTGATACCCTGCCTCTGATAACTTTTAACTGATTCCCTGCCTCAGATTCCCTGCATCCGATTCCCTGCCTCAGATTCCCTGCATCAGATTCCCTTCATCTGATTCCCTGCCTCTGATTCCCCACCTCTGCTTCCCCACTTCTGATTCCCCGTCTCTGATTCCCCGCCTCTGATTCCCCGCCTCTGATTCAACGCCTCTGATTCCCCGCATCTGATTCCCTGCCTCTGATTCCCCACCTCTGATTGCCCGCCTCTGATTCCCTGCCTCTGATTTCCTGCCTCTGATTCCCCACCTCTGATTCCCCACTTCTGATTCCCCGCCTCTGATTCCCCGCCTCTGATTCCACGCCTCTGATTCCCCGCCTCTGATTCCCCGCCTCTGATTCCCCGCCTCTGATTCCCCTCCTCAGATACCCCGTGTCTGATTCACTGCCTCTGATTCCCCGCCTCTGATTCAACGCCTCTGATTCCCCGCATCTGAATCCCCGCCTCTGATTCCCCACCTCTGATTGCCCGCCTCTGATTCCCTGCCTCTGATTTCCCGCCTCTGATTCCCCACCTCTGATTCCCCACTTCTGATTCCCCGCCTCTGATTCCCCGCCTCTGATTCCACGCCTCTGATTCCCCGCCTCTGATTCCCCGCCTCGGATTCCCCGCCTCTGATTCCCCTCCTCAGATACCCCGCCTCTGATTCCCCGCCTCTGATTCCCCGCCTCTGAATCCCCGCCTCTGATTCCCCACATCTGATTCCCCGCCTCTGATTCCCCGCCTCTTATTCCCCGTCTATGTTTATCCACCTCTGTTTACCCGCCTGTTTCCCCGCCTCTGATTCCCCAGCTCAGATTCCCTGCCTCAGATTCCCTGCTTCTGATTCCCTGCCTCCCTTTCCGCTCAACTTTCCTGGCCTACGTTTCCCCACATATCTTTCCCCGCCTCTGATACCCCACCTCTGATTCCCCGCCTCTGATTCCCCGCCTCTGATGATGCGCATCTGATACCCCGCCTCTGATTCCCCGCCTCTGATACCCTGCCTCTGATAACTTTTTACTGATTCCCTGCCTCAGATTCCCTGCATCCGATTCCCTTCCTCAGATTCCCTGCATCAGATTCCCTTCATCTGATTCCCTGCCTCTCATTCCCCGCCTCTGATTCCCCGCTACTGATCCCCACCTCTGTCTCTACTCCTCTCTTTTGCCTGCACTCTTTCCCCTCCACTCTTTCCGTGCCTCTCTTTCCCTCCCTCAATTTCAACAACTCTGTTTGATCTGTTCTGTATACCTCATTTTCAACATACAAGTTCCAACCACTATGTTTCGCCCATCTCTTTCGCCGCCTCTATTTATGCACCTATGTTTACCCGCTTCTGTTTACCCGCCTGTTTCCCCACATCTCTTTCCCCACCTCTGATTCCACGCCTCTGATTCCCTGCCTCTCATTCCCCGCCTCTGATTCCCTGCCTCTGATTCACCGCCTCCCTTTTCGCGCTACTTTCCTGGCCTACGTTTCCCCACATCTCTTTCCCCACCTCTGATTCCACGCCTCTGATTCGCCGCATCTGATTGCCCGCCTCTGATTCCCTGCCTCTGATTCCCTGCCTCTGATTCCCCACCTCTGATTCCCCTCTCTGATTCCCCGCCTCTGATTCCCCACCTCTGATTCCCCACCTCTGATTCCCCGCCTCTGATTCCCTGCCTCTTTCCCTGCCTCTATTTCCGTGCCTCTTTCTCTGCATCTAGTTTCCCACATCTCATTTCCCCCTTCTGATAACCCGCATCAGATTCCCTGCCACAGATTCCCTGCCTCAGATTCCCTGCCTCAGATTCCCTGCATCAGATTCCCTTCATCTGATTCCCTGCCTCTGATTCCCCGCCTCTGATTCCCCACCTCTGATTCCCTGCCTCAGATTCCCTGCATCTGATTCCCTGCCTCTGATTCCCTGCCTCTGATTTCCTGCATCTGATTGCCCGCCTCTGATTCTCCGCCTCTGATTCCCCGCCTCTGATTCCCCGCCTCTGATTCCCCGCCTCTGATTCCCCGCCTATGATTCCCCGCCTCTGATTCCCTGCCTCTGATAACCTGCCTCTGATTCCCTGCCTCTGATTCCCTGCCTCTGAGTCCCCACCTCTGATTCCCCGAGTCCGATTCCGCACCCATGTTTCACCGCCTCTGTTGCTCTGCTTCTGTTTTCCCGGCTCAGATTCACCGGCTCTGATTCCGCACCTCTGATTCCACGCCTCTCTTTCTGTGTCTCTGATTCCCCGCCTCCGATTCCACGCCTCTGATTACCCGCCTCTGATACCCTGCCTCTCTTTCCTCCCTCTATTTCCGTGCCTCTTTCTCTGCATCTCGTTTCCCATATCTCATTTCCCCCTTCTGATAACCCGCATCAGATTCCCTGCCACAGATTCCCTGCCTCAGATACCCCGCCTCTGATTCCCCGCCTCTGAATCCACGCCTCTGATTCCGCACCTCTGATTCCCCGCCTCTCATTCCCCGCCTCTTATTCCCCGTCTATGTTTACCCGCCTCTGTTTACCCGCCTGTTTCCTCGCCTCTGATTCCCCACCTCCGATTCCGTGCCTCAGATTCCCTGCTTCTGATTCCCTGCCTCTGATTCCCTGCCTCCCTTTCCGCTCAACTTTCCTGGCCTACGTTTCCCCACGTATCTTTCCCCGCCTCTGATACCCCAGCTCTGATTCCCCGCCTCTGATTCCCCGCCTCTGATGATGCGCATCTGATACCCCGCCTCTGATTCCCCGCCTCTGATACCCTGCCTCTGATAACTTTTAACTGATTCCCTGCCTCAGATTCCCCACCTCTGCTTCCCCACTTCTGATTCCCCGTCTCTGATTCCCCGCCTCTGATTCCCCGCCTCTGATTCAACGCCTCTGATTCCCCGCATCTGATTCCCTTCCTCTGATTCCCCACCTCTGATTGCCCACCTCTGATTCCCTGCCTCTGATTTCCTGCCTCTGATTCCCCACCTCTGATTCCCCACTTCTGATTCCCCGCCTCAGATTCCCCGCCTCTGATTCCACGCCTCTGATTCCCCGCCTCTGATTCCCCGCCTCTGATTCCCCGCCTCTGATTCCCCTCCTCAGATACCCCGTCTCTGATTCACTGCCTCTGATTCCCCGCCTCTGATTCAATGCCTCTGATTCCCCGCATCTGATTCCCCGCCTCTGATTCCCCACCTCTGATTGCCCGCCTCTGATTCCCTGCCTCTGATTTCCCGCCTCTGATTCCCCACCTCTGATTCCCCACTTCTGATTCCCCGCCTCTGATTCCCCGACTCTGATTCCCCGCCTCGGATTCCCCGCCTCTGATTCCCCTCCTCAGATACCCCGCCTCTGATTCCCCGCCTCTGATTCCCCGCCTCTGAATCCCCGCCTCTGATTCCCCACCTCTGATTCCCCGCCTCTGATTCCCCGCCTCTTATTCCCCGTCTATGTTTATCCACCTCTGTTTACCCGCCTGTTTCCCCGCCTCTGATTCCCCAGCTCAGATTCCCTGCCTCAGATTCCCTGCTTCTGATTCCCTGCCTCTGATTCCCTGCCTCCCTTTCCGCTCAACTTTCCTGGCCTACGTTTCCCCACATATCTTTCCCCGCCTCTGATACCCCACCTCTGATTCCCCGCCTCTGATACCCTGCCTCTGATAACTTTTTACTGATTCCCTGCCTCAGATTCCCTGCATCCGATTCCCTTCCTCAGATTCCCTGCATCAGATTCCCTTCATCTGATTCCCTGCCTCTCATTCCCCGCCTCTGATTCCCCGCTACTGATCCCCACCTCTGTCTCTACGCCTCTCTTTTGCCTGCACTCTTTCCCCTCCACTCTTTCCGTGCCTCTCTTTCCCTCCCTCAATTTCAACAACTCTGTTTGATCTGTTCTGTGTACCTCATTTTCAACATACAAGTTCCAACCACTATGTTTCGCCCATCTCTTTCGCCGCCTCTATTTATGCACCTATGTTTACCCGCTTCTGTTTACCCGCCTGTTTCCCCACATCTCTTTCCCCACCTCTGATTCCACGCCTCTGATTCCCCGCCTCTCATTCCCCGACTCTGATCCACCACCTCTGATTCCCCACTTCTGATTCCCCGCCTCTGATTCCCTGTCTCTGATTCCACGCCTCTGATTCCCCGCATCTGATTCCGCGCCTCTGATTCCCCGCCTCTGATACCCCGCCTCTGATTCCCCGATTCTGTTTCCCTGCATCTGATTCCCTGCCTCAGATTCCCTGCCTCTGATTCCCCGACTCTGATTCCCAGCCTCTGATTCCCCGCCTCTGATTCCCCGCCTCTGATTCCCCACCTATGTTTACCCGCCTCTGTTTACCCGCCTGTTTTCCCGCCTCTGATTGCCCACCTCAGATTCCCTGCCTCAGATTCCCTGCCTCAGATTCCCTGCCTCTGATTCCCTGCCTCTGATTCCCTGCATCTGATTGCCCACCTCTGATAACCTGCCTCTGATTCCCCGCCTCAGATTCCCCACCTCTGATTCCCCACTTCTGATTCCCCGCCTCTGATTCCCGCGTCTGATTCCCCGCCTCGAAATCACCGCCTCTGATTCCCCGCCTCTGATTCCCCGCCTCTGATTCCCCACCTCTGATTCCCCGCCTCTGATTCCCTGCATCTGATTCCCCGCCTCAGATTCCCCGCCTCTGATTCCCCGACTCTGATTCCCCACTTCTGATTGCCCGCCTCTGATTCCACGCCTCCGATTCCCCGCCTCTGATTCCCCACCTCTGATTCCCCACTTCTGATTCCCCACCTCTGATTCCCCACCTCTGATTCCACGCCTCTGATTCCCCACCTCTGATTCCCCGCATCTGATTCCCCGCCTCTGATTCCCCGCCTCAGATTCCCCGCCTCTGATTCCCCGCCTCTGATTCCCCACCTCTGATTCCCTGCATCAGATTCCCTTCATCTGATTCCCTGCCTCTGATTCCCCGCCTCTGAATCCCCACCTCTGAGTCCCTGCCTCAGATTCCCTGCCTCTGATTCTCTGCCTCTGATTCCCTGCCTCTGATTCCCTTCATCTGATTGCCCACCTCTGATTCTCCGCCTCTGACTCCCCGCCTCTGATTCCCCGCCTCTGATTCCCCACCTCTGATTCCTCGCCTCTTATTCCCCGCCTCTGATTCCCTGCCTCTGATAACCTGCCTCTGATTCCCTGCCTCTGAGTCCCCACTTCTTATTCCCCGCGTCCGAATCCGCACCCATGTTTCACCGCCTCTGTTGCTCTGCTTCTGATTTCCCGGCTCAGATTCACCGGCTCTGATTCCGCACCTCTGATTCCACGCCTCTCTTTCTGTGTCTCTGATTCCCCGCCTCTGATTCCACGCCTCTGATTACCCGCCTCTGATACCCTGCCTCTGAGTCCCCACCTTTGATTCCCCGCGTCCGATTCCGCACCCATGTTTCAACGCCTCTGTTGCTCTGCTTCTGATTTCCCGGCTCAGATTCACCGGCTCTGATTCCGCACCTCTGATTCCACGCCTCTCTTTCTGTGTCTCTGATTCCCCGCCTCTGATTCCACGCCTCTGAATACCAACATCTGATACCCTGCCTCTCTTTCCCTGCCTCTATTTCCGTGCCTCTTACTCTGCATCTCGTTTCCCACATCTCATTTCCCCCTTCTGATAACCCGCATCAGATTCCCTGCCACAGATTCCCTGCCTCAGATTCCCTGCCTCAGATTCCCTGCATCAGATTCCCTTCATCCGATTCCCTGCCTCTGATTCCCCGCCTCTGATTCCCTGCCTCTGATTCCCCGCCTCTGTTTACCCGCCTGTTCCCCGCCACTGATTCACCACCTCATATTCGCCGCCTCAGATTCCCTGCCTCTGATTCCCTGCCTCTGATTCCCTGCATCTGATTGGCCGCCTCTGATTCCCTGCCTCTGATTCCCCGCCTCTGATTCCCCGCCTCTGATTCCCCGCCTCTGATTTCCCACCTCTGATTCCCCACTTCAGATTCCCCGCCTCTGATTCCCCGCCTCTGATTCCACGCCTCTGATTCCCCGCCTCTGATTCCCCGCCTCTGATTCCCCGCCTTTGATACCCCACCTCTGATTCCCCGCCTCTGATTCCCTGCATCTGATTCCCCACCTCAGATTCCCCGCCTCTGATTCCCCGCCTCTGATTCCCCGCTTCTGATTCCCTGCCTCTGATTCCCCGCCTCTGATTCCCTGCCTATGTTTACCCGCCTCTGTTTACCCGCCTGTTTTCCCGCCTCTGATTCCCCACCTCAGATTCCCTGCCTCAGATTCCATGCCTCTGATTCCCTGCCTCTGATTCCCTGCCTCTGAATCCCCACCTCTGCTTCCCCACTTCTGATTCCCCGTCTCTGATTCCCCGCCTCTGATTCCCCACCTCTGATTCAACGCCTCTGATTCCCCGCATCTGATTCCCCGCCTCTGATTCCCCACCTCTGATTGCCCGCCTCTGATTCCCTGCATCTGATTTCCCGCCTCTGATTCCCCACCTCTGATTCCCCACTTCTGATTCCCCGCCTCTGATTCCCCGCCTCTGATTCCACGCCTCTGATTCCCCGCCTCTGATTCCCCGCCTCTGATTCCCCGCCTATGAATCCCCTCCTCAGATACCCCACCTCTGATTGCCCGCCTCTGATTCCCCGCATCTGATTCCCCGCCTCTGATTCCCCGCCTCTGAATCCACGCCTCTGATTCCGCACCTCAGATTCCCCGCCTCTGATTCCCCGCCTCTTATTCCCCGTCTATGTTTACCCGCCTCTGTTTACCCGCCTGTTTCCTCGCCTCTGATTCCCCACCTCAGATTCCGTGCCTCAGATTCCCTGCTTCTGATTCCCTGCCTCTGATTCCCTGCCTCCCTTTCCGCTCAACTTTCCTGGCCTACGTTTCCCCACATATCTTTCCCCGCCTCTGATACCCCAGCTCTTATTCCCCGCCTCTGATTCCCCGCCTCTGATGATGCGCATCTGATACCCCGCCTCTGATTCCCCGCCTCTGATACCCTGCCTCTGATAACTTTTAACTGATTCCCTGCCTCAGATTCCCTGCATCCGATTCCCTGCCTCAGATTCCCTGCATCAGATTCCCTTCATCTGATTCCCTGCCTCTGATTCCCCACCTCTGCTTCCCCACTTCTGATTCCCCGTCTCTGATTCCCCGCCTCTGATTCCCCGCCTCTGATTCAACGCCTCTGATTCCCCGCATCTGATTCCCTGCCTCTGATTCCCCACCTCTGATTGCCCGCCTCTGATTCCCTGCCTCTGATTTCCTGCCTCTGATTCCCCACCTCTGATTCCCCACTTCTGATTCCCCGCCTCTGATTCCCCGCCTCTGATTCCACGCCTCTGATTCCCCGCCTCTGATTCCCCGCCTCTGATTCCCCGCCTCTGATTCCCCTCCTCAGATACCCCATCTCTGATTCACTGCCTCTGATTCCCCGCCTCTGATTCAACGCCTCTGATTCCCCGCATCTGATTCCCCGCCTCTGATTCCCCACCTCTGATTGCCCGCCTCTGATTCCCTGCCTCTGATTTCCCGCCTCTGATTCCCCACCTCTGATTCCCCACTTCTGATTCCCCGCCTCTGATTCCCCGCCTCTGATTCCACGCCTCTGATTCCCCGCCTCTGATTCCCCGCCTCTGACTCCCCGCCTCTGATTCCCCGCCTCTGATTCCCCGCCTCTGATTCCCCGCCTCTGATTCCCCGCCTATGTTTACCCGCCTCTGTTTACCCGCCTGTTTTCCCGCCTCTGATTCCCCACCTCAGATTCCCTGCCTCAGATTCCATGCATCTGATTCCCTGCCTCTGATTCCCTGCCTCTGATTCCCCACCTCTGCTTCCCCACTTCTGATTCCCCGTCTCTGATTCCCCGCCTCTGATTCCCCGCCTCTGATTCAATGCCTCTGATTCCCCGCATCTGATTCCCCGCCTCTGATTCCCCACCTCTGATTGCCCGCCTCTGATTCCCTGCATCTGATTTCCCGCCTCTGATTCCCCACCTCTGAATCCCCACTTCAGATTCCCCGCCTCTGATTCCCCGCCTCTGATTCCACGCCTCTGATTCCCCGCCTCTGATTCCCCGCCTCTGATTCCCCGCCTCTGATTCCCCTCCTCAGATACCCCACCTCTGATTGCCCGCCTCTGATTCCCCGCATCTGATTCCCCGCCTCTGATTCCCCGCCTCTGAATCCACGCCTCTGATTCCGCACCTCTGATTCCCCGCCTCTGATTCCCCGCCTCTTATTCCCCGTCTATGTTTACCCGCCTCTGTTTACCCGCCTGTTTCCTCGCCTCTGATTCCCCACCTCAGATTCCGTGCCTCAGATTCCCTGCTTCTGATTCCCTGCCTCTGATTCCCTGCCTCCCTTTCCGCTCAACTTTCCTGGCCTACGTTTCCCCACATATCTTTCCCCACCTCTGATACCCCAGCTCTGATTCCCCGCCTCTGATTCCCCGCCTCTGATGATGCGCATCTGATACCCCGCCTCTGATTCCCCGCCTCTGATACCCTGCCTCTGATAACTTTTAACTGATTCCCTGCCTCAGATTCCCTGCATCCGATTCCCTGCCTCAGATTCCCTGCATCAGATTCCCTTCATCTGATTCCCTGCCTCTGATTCCCCACCTCTGCTTCCCCACTTCTGATTCCCCGTCTCTGATTCCCCGCCTCTGATTCCCCGCCTCTGATTCAACGCCTCTGATTCCCCGCATCTGATTCCCTGCCTCTGATTCCCCACCTCTGATTGCCCGCCTCTGATTCCCTGCCTCTGATTTCCTGCCTCTGATTCCCCACCTCTGATTCCCCACTTCTGATTCCCCGCCTCTGATTCCCCGCCTCTGATTCCACGCCTCTGATTCCCCGCCTCTGATTCCCCGACTCTGATTCCCCGCCTCTGATTCCCCTCCTCAGATACCCCGTCTCTGATTCACTGCCTCTGATTCCCCGCCTCTGATTCAACGCCTCTGATTCCCCGCATCTGATTCCCCGCCTCTGATTCCCCGCCTCTGATTCCCTGTCTCTGATTCCGCGCCTCTGATTCCCCGCATCTGATTCCGCGCCTCTGATTCCCCGCCTCTGATACCCCGCCTCTGATTCCCCGATTCTGTTTCCCTGCATCTGATTCCCTGCCTCAGATTCCCTGCCTCTGATTCCCCGACTCTGATTCCCAGCCTCTGATTCCCCGCCTCTGATTCCCCGCCTCTGATTCCCCACCTATGTTTACCCGCCTCTGTTTACCCGCCTGTTTTCCCGCCTCTGATTGCCCACCTCAGATTCCCTGCCTCAGATTCCCTGCCTCAGATTCCCTGCCTCTGATTCCCTGCCTCTGATGCCCTGCATCTGATTGCCCGCCTCTGATAACCTGCCTCTGATTCCCCGCCTCAGATTCCCCACCTCTGATTCCCCACTTCTGATTCCCCGCCTCTGATTCCCGCGTCTGATTCCCCGCCTCGAAATCACCGCCTCTGATTCCCCGCCTCTGATTCCCCGCCTCTGATTCCCCACCTCTGATTCCCCGCCTCTGATTCCCTGCATCTGATTCCCCGCCTCAGATTCCCCGCCTCTGATTCCCCGACTCTGATTCCCCACTTCTGATTGCCCGCCTCTGATTCCACGCCTCCGATTCCCCGCCTCTGATTCCCCACCTCTGATTCCCCACTTCTGATTCCCCACCTCTGATTCCCCACCTCTGATTCCACGCCTCTGATTCCCCACCTCTGATTCCCCGCATCTGATTCCCCGCCTCTGATTCCCCGCCTCAGATTCCCCGCCTCTGATTCCCCGCCTCTGATTCCCCACCTCTGATTCCCTGCATCAGATTCCCTTCATCTGATTCCCTGCCTCTGATTCCCCGCCTCTGAATCCCCACCTCTGAGTCCCTGCCTCAGATTCCCTGCCTCTGATTCTCTGCCTCTGATTCCCTGCCTCTGATTCCCTTCATCTGATTGCCCGCCTCTGATTCTCCGCCTCTGACTCCCCGCCTCTGATTCCCCGCCTCTGATTCCCCACCTCTGATTCCTCGCCTCTTATTCCCCGCCTCTGACTCCCCGCCTCTGATTCCCCGCCTCTGATTCCCCACCTCTGATTCCTCGCCTCTTATTCCCCGCCTCTGATTCCCTGCCTCTGATAACCTGCCTCTGATTCCCTGCCTCTGAGTCCCCACTTCTTATTCCCCGCGTCCGAATCCGCACCCATGTTTCACCGCCTCTGTTGCTCTGCTTCTGATTTCCCGGCTCAGATTCACCGGCTCTGATTCCGCACCTCTGATTCCACGCCTCTCTTTCTGTGTCTCTGATTCCCCGCCTCTGATTCCACGCCTCTGATTACCCGCCTCTGATACCCTGCCTCTGAGTCCCCACCTTTGATTCCCCGCGTCCGATTC
This sequence comes from Narcine bancroftii, assembly GCF_036971445.1. Taxonomy (NCBI): domain Eukaryota; kingdom Metazoa; phylum Chordata; class Chondrichthyes; order Torpediniformes; family Narcinidae; genus Narcine; species Narcine bancroftii. Next base: position 4,978,314 of record NW_027211883.1, read on the forward strand.
CGCACCCATGTTTCAACGCCTCTGTTGCTCTGCTTCTGATTTCCCGGCTCAGATTCACCGGCTCTGATTCCGCACCTCTGATTCCACGCCTCTCTTTCTGTGTCTCTGATTCCCCGCCTCTGATTCCACGCCTCTGAATACCAACATCTGATACCCTGCCTCTCTTTCCCTGCCTCTATTTCCGTGCCTCTTACTCTGCATCTCGTTTCCCACATCTCATTTCCCCCTTCTGATAACCCGCATCAGATTCCCTGCCACAGATTCCCTGCCTCAGATTCCCTGCCTCAGATTCCCTGCATCAGATTCCCTTCATCCGATTCCCTGCCTCTGATTCCCCGCCTCTGATTCCCTGCCTCTGATTCCCCGCCTCTGTTTACCCGCCTGTTCCCCGCCACTGATTCACCACCTCATATTCGCCGCCTCAGATTCCCTGCCTCTGATTCCCTGCCTCTGATTCCCTGCATCTGATTGGCCGCCTCTGATTCCCTGCCTCTGATTCCCCGCCTCTGATTCCCCGCCTCTGATTCCCCGCCTCTGATTTCCCACCTCTGATTCCCCACTTCAGATTCCCCGCCTCTGATTCCCCGCCTCTGATTCCACGCCTCTGATTCCCCGCCTCTGATTCCCCGCCTCTGATTCCCCGCCTTTGATACCCCACCTCTGATTCCCCGCCTCTGATTCCCTGCATCTGATTCCCCACCTCAGATTCCCCGCCTCTGATTCCCCGCCTCTGATTCCCCGCTTCTGATTCCCTGCCTCTGATTCCCCGCCTCTGATTCCCTGCCTATGTTTACGCGCCTCTGTTTACCCGCCTGTTTTCCCGCCTCTGATTCCCCACCTCAGATTCCCTGCCTCAGATTCCATGCCTCTGATTCCCTGCCTCTGATTCCCTGCCTCTGAATCCCCACCTCTGCTTCCCCACTTCTGATTCCCCGTCTCTGATTCCCCGCCTCTGATTCCCCACCTCTGATTCAACGCCTCTGATTCCCCGCATCTGATTCCCCGCCTCTGATTCCCCACCTCTGATTGCCCGCCTCTGATTCCCTGCATCTGATTTCCCGCCTCTGATTCCCCACCTCTGATTCCCCACTTCTGATTCCCCGCCTCTGATTCCCCGCCTCTGATTCCACGCCTCTGATTCCCCGCCTCTGATTCCCCGCCTCTGATTCCCCGCCTCTGAATCCCCTCCTCAGATACCCCACCTCTGATTGCCCGCCTCTGATTCCCCGCATCTGATTCCCCGCCTCTGATTCCCCGCCTCTGAATCCACGCCTCTGATTCCGCACCTCAGATTCCCCGCCTCTGATTCCCCGCCTCTTATTCCCCGTCTATGTTTACCCGCCTCTGTTTACCCGCCTGTTTCCTCGCCTCTGATTCCCCACCTCAGATTCCGTGCCTCAGATTCCCTGCTTCTGATTCCCTGCCTCTGATTCCCTGCCTCCCTTTCCGCTCAACTTTCCTGGCCTACGTTTCCCCACATATCTTTCCCCGCCTCTGATACCCCAGCTCTTATTCCCCGCCTCTGATTCCCCGCCTCTGATGATGCGCATCTGATACCCCACCTCTGATTCCCCGCCTCTGATACCCTGCCTCTGATAACTTTTAACTGATTCCCTGCCTCAGATTCCCTGCATCCGATTCCCTGCCTCAGATTCCCTGCATCAGATTCCCTTCATCTGATTCCCTGCCTCTGATTCCCCACCTCTGCTTCCCCACTTCTGATTCCCCGTCTCTGATTCCCCGCCTCTGATTCCCCGCCTCTGATTCAACGCCTCTGATTCCCCGCATCTGATTCCCTGCCTCTGATTCCCCACCTCTGATTGCCCGCCTCTGATTCCCTGCCTCTGATTTCCTGCCTCTGATTCCCCACCTCTGATTCCCCACTTCTGATTCCCCGCCTCTGATTCCCCGCCTCTGATTCCACGCCTCTGATTCCCCGCCTCTGATTCCCCGCCTCTGATTCCCCGCCTCTGATTCCCCTCCTCAGATACCCCATCTCTGATTCACTGCCTCTGATTCCCCGCCTCTGATTCAACGCCTCTGATTCCCCGCATCTGATTCCCCGCCTCTGATTCCCCACCTCTGATTGCCCGCCTCTGATTCCCTGCCTCTGATTTCCCGCCTCTGATTCCCCACCTCTGATTCCCCACTTCTGATTCCCCGCCTCTGATTCCCCGCCTCTGATTCCACGCCTCTGATTCCCCGCCTCTGATTCCCCGCCTCTGACTCCCCGCCTCTGATTCCCCGCCTCTGATTCCCCGCCTCTGATTCCCCGCCTCTGATTCCCCGCCTATGTTTACCCGCCTCTGTTTACCCGCCTGTTTTCCCGCCTCTGATTCCCCACCTCAGATTCCCTGCCTCAGATTCCATGCATCTGATTCCCTGCCTCTGATTCCCTGCCTCTGATTCCCCACCTCTGCTTCCCCACTTCTGATTCCCCGTCTCTGATTCCCCGCCTCTGATTCCCCGCCTCTGATTCAATGCCTCTGATTCCCCGCATCTGATTCCCCGCCTCTGATTCCCCACCTCTGATTGCCCGCCTCTGATTCCCTGCATCTGATTTCCCGCCTCTGATTCCCCACCTCTGAATCCCCACTTCAGATTCCCCGCCTCTGATTCCCCGCCTCTGATTCCACGCCTCTGATTCCCCGCCTCTGATTCCCCGCCTCTGATTCCCCGCCTCTGATTCCCCTCCTCAGATACCCCACCTCTGATTGCCCGCCTCTGATTCCCCGCATCTGATTCCCCGCCTCTGATTCCCCGCCTCTGAATCCACGCCTCTGATTCCGCACCTCTGATTCCCCGCCTCTGATTCCCCGCCTCTTATTCCCCGTCTATGTTTACCCGCCTCTGTTTACCCGCCTGTTTCCTCGCCTCTGATTCCCCACCTCAGATTCCGTGCCTCAGATTCCCTGCTTCTGATTCCCTGCCTCTGATTCCCTGCCTCCCTTTCCGCTCAACTTTCCTGGCCTACGTTTCCCCACATATCTTTCCCCACCTCTGATACCCCAGCTCTGATTCCCCGCCTCTGATTCCCCGCCTCTGATGATGCGCATCTGATACCCTGCCTCTGATTCCCCGCCTCTGATACCCTGCCTCTGATAACTTTTAACTGATTCCCTGCCTCAGATTCCCTGCATCCGATTCCCTGCCTCAGATTCCCTGCATCAGATTCCCTTCATCTGATTCCCTGCCTCTGATTCCCCACCTCTGCTTCCCCACTTCTGATTCCCCGTCTCTGATTCCCCGCCTCTGATTCCCCGCCTCTGATTCAACGCCTCTGATTCCCCGCATCTGATTCCCTGCCTCTGATTCCCCACCTCTGATTGCCCGCCTCTGATTCCCTGCCTCTGATTTCCTGCCTCTGATTCCCCACCTCTGATTCCCCACTTCTGATTCCCCGCCTCTGATTCCCCGCCTCTGATTCCACGCCTCTGATTCCCCGCCTCTGATTCCCCGACTCTGATTCCCCGCCTCTGATTCCCCTCCTCAGATACCCCGTCTCTGATTCACTGCCTCTGATTCCCCGCCTCTGATTCAACGCCTCTGATTCCCCGCATCTGACTCCCCGCCTCTGATTCCCCACCTCTGATTGCCCGCCTCTGATTCCCTGCCTCTGATTTCCCGCCTCTGATTCCCCACCTCTGATTCCCCACTTCTGATTCCCCGCCTCTGATTCCCCGCCTCTGATTCCACGCCTCTGATTCCCCGCCTCTGATTCCCCGCCTCGGATTCCCCGCCTCTGATTCCCCTCCTCAGATACCCCGACTCTGATTCCCCGCCTCTGATTCCCCGCCTCTGAATCCCCGCCTCTGATTCCCCACCTCTGATTCCCCGCCTCTGATTCCCCGCCTCTTATTCCCCGTCTATGTTTATCCACCTCTGTTTACCCGCCTGTTTCCCCGCCTCTGATTCCCCAGCTCAGATTCCCTGCCTCAGATTCCCTGCTTCTGATTCCCTGCCTCTGATTCCCTGCCTCCCTTTCCGCTCAACTTTCCTGGCCTACGTTTCCCCACATATCTTTCCCCGCCTCTGATACCCCACCTCTGATTCCCCGCCTCTGATTCCCCGCCTCTGATGATGCGCATCTGATACCCCGCCTCTGATTCCCCGCCTCTGATACCCTACCTCTGATAACTTTTTACTGATTCCCTGCCTCAGATTCCCTGCATCCGATTCCCTTCCTCAGATTCCCTGCATCAGATTCCCTTCATCTGATTCCCTGCCTCTCATTCCCCGCCTCTGATTCCCCGCTACTGATCCCCACCTCTGTCTCTACTCCTCTCTTTTGCCTGCACTCTTTCCCCTCCACTCTTTCCGTGCCTCTCTTTCCCTCCCTCAATTTCAACAACTCTGTTTGATCTGTTCTGTATACCTCATTTTCAACATACAAGTTCCAACCACTATGTTTCGCCCATCTCTTTCGCCGCTTCTATTTATGCACCTATGTTTACCCGCTTCTGTTTACCCGCCTGTTTCCCCACATCTCTTTCCCCACCTCTGATTCCACGCCTCTGATTCCCCGCCTCTCATTCCCCGCCTCTGATTCCCTGCCTCTGATTCACCGCCTCCCTTTCCGCGCTACTTTCCTGGCCTACGTTTCCCCACATCTCTTTCCCCACCTCTGATTCCACGCCTCTGATTCGCCGCATCTGATTGCCCGCCTCTGATTCCCTGCCTCTGATTCCCTGCCTCTGATTCCCCACCTCTGATTCCCCTCTCTGATTCCCCGCCTCTGATTCCCCGCCTCTGATTCCCCACCTCTGATTCCCCGCCTCTGATTCCCTGCCTCTCTTTCCCTGCCTCTATTTCCGTGCCTCTTTCTCTGCATCTAGTTTCCCACATCTCATTTCCGCCTTCTGATAACCCGCATCAGATTCCCAGCCACAGATTCCCTGCCTCAGATTCCCTGCCTCAGATTCCCTGCATCAGATTCCCTTCATCTGATTCCCTGCCTCTGATTCCCCGCCTCTGATTCCCCACCTCTGATTCCCTGCCTCAGATTCCCTGCATCTGATTCCCTGCCTCTGATTCCCTGCCTCTGATTTCCTGCATCTGATTGCCCGCCTCTGATTCTCCGCCTCTGATTCCCCGCCTCTGATTCCCCGCCTCTGATTCCCCGCCTCTGATTCCCCGCCTATGATTCCCCGCCTCTGATTCCCTGCCTCTGATAACCTGCCTCTGATTCCCTGCCTCTGATTCCCTGCCTCTGAGTCCCCACCTCTGATTCCCCGAGTCCGATTCCGCACCCATGTTTCACCGCCTCTGTTGCTCTGCTTCTGTTTTCCCGGCTCAGATTCACCGGCTCTGATTCCGCACCTCTGATTCCACGCCTCTCTTTCTGTGTCTCTGATTCCCCGCCTCCGATTCCACGCCTCTGATTACCCGCCTCTGATACCCTGCCTCTCTTTCCTCCCTCTATTTCCGTGCCTCTTTCTCTGCATCTCGTTTCCCATATCTCATTTCCCCCTTCTGATAACCCGCATCAGATTCCCTGCCACAGATTCCCTGCCTCAGATACCCTGCCTCAGATTCCCTGCATCAGATTCCCTTCATCTGATTCCCTGCCTCTGATTCCCCACGGCTGATTCCCTGCCTCTGATTCCCCGCCTCTGATTCCCCACCTCTGATCCACCACCTCTGATTCCCCACTTCTGATTCCCCGCCTCTGATTCCCTGTCTCTGATTCCACGCCTCTGATTCCCCGCATCTGAATCCGCGCCTCTGATTCCCCGCCTCTGATACCCCGCCTCTGATTCCCCGCCTCTGTTTCCCTGCATCTGATTCCCTGCCTCAGATTCCCTGACTCTGATTCCCCGACTCTGATTCCCCGCCTCTGATTCCCCGCCTCTGATTCCCCGCCTCTGATTCCCCACCTATGTTTACCCGCCTCTGTTTACCCGCCTGTTTTCCCGCCTCTGATTGCCCACCTCAGATTCCCTGCCTCAGATTCCCTGCCTCAGATTCCCTGCCTCTGATTCCCTGCCTCTGATTCCCTGCATCTGATTGCCCGCCTCTGATTACCTGCCTCTGATTCCCCGCCTCAGATTCCCCACCTCTGATTCCCCACTTCTGATTCCCCGCCTCTGATTCCCGCGTCTGATCCCCGCCTCGAAATCACCGCCTCTGATTCCCCGCCTCTGATTCCCCGCATCTGATTCCCCGCCTCTGATTCCCCGCCTCTGATTCCCTGCATCTGATTCCCCGCCTCAGATTCCCCGCCTCTGATTCCCCGACTCTGATTCCCCACTTCTGATTGCCCGCCTCTGATTCCACGCCTCTGATTCCCCGCCTCTGATTCCCCACCTCTGATTCCCCACTTCTGATTCCCCACCTCTGATTCCCCGCCTCTGATTCCACGCCTCTGATTCCCCACCTCTGATTACCCGCATCTGATTCCCCGCCTCTGATTCCCCGCCTCAGATTCCCCGCCTCTGATTCCCCGCCTCTGATTCCCCACCTCTGATTCCCTGCATCAGATTCCCTTCATCTGATTCCCTGCCTCTGATTCCCCGCCTCTGAATCCCCACCTCTGAGTCCCTGCCTCAGATTCCCTGCCTCTGATTCTCTGCCTCTGATTCCCTGCCTCTGATTCCCTGCATCTGATTGCCCGCCTCTGATTCTCCGCCTCTGACTCCCCACCTCTGATTCCCCGCCTCTGATTCCCCGCCTCTGATTCCTCGCCTCTTATTCCCCGCCTCTGATTCCCTGCCTCTGATAACCTGCCTCTGATTCCCTGCCTCTGAGTCCCCACTTCTTATTCCCCGCGTCCGATTCCGCACCCATGTTTCACCGCCTCTGTTGCTCTGCTTCTGATTTCCCGGCTCAGATTCACCGGCTCTGATTCCGCACCTCTGATTCCACGCCTCTCTTTCTGTGTCTCTGATTCCCCGCCTCTGATTCCACGCCTCTGAATACCAACATCTGATACCCTGCCTCTCTTTCCCTGCCTCTATTTCCGTGCCTCTTACTCTGCATCTCGTTTCCCACATCTCATTTCCCCCTTCTGATAACCCGCATCAGATTCCCTGCCACAGATTCCCTGCCTCAGATTCCCTGCCTCAGATTCCCTGCATCAGATTCCCTTCATCCGATTCCCTGCCTCTGATTCCCCGCCTCTGATTCCCTGCCTCTGATTCCCCGCCTCTGTTTACCCGCCTGTTCCCCGCCACTGATTCACCACCTCATATTCGCCGCCTCAGATTCCCTGCCTCTGATTCCCTGCCTCTGGTTCCCTGCATCTGATTGGCCGCCTCTGATTCCCTGCCTCTGATTCCCCGCCTCTGATTCCCCGCCTCTGATTCCCCGCCTCTGATTTCCCACCTCTGATTCCCCACTTCAGATTCCCCGCCTCTGATTCCCCGCCTCTGATTCCACTCCTCTGATTCCCCGCCTCTGATTCCCCGCCTCTGATTCCCCGCCTTTGATACCCCACCTCTGATTCCCCGCCTCTGATTCCCTGCATCTGATTCCCCACCTCAGATTCCCCGCCTCTGATTCCCCGCCTCTGATTCCCCGCCTCTGATTCCCCGCCTCTGATTCCCCGCCTCTGATTCCCCGGCTATGTTTACCCGCCTCTGTTTACCCGCCTGTTTTCCCGCCTCTGATTCCCCACCTCAGATTCCCTGACTCAGATTCCATGCCTCTGATTCCCTGCCTCTGATTCCCTGCCTCTGATTCCCCACCTCTGCTTCCCCACTTCTGATTCCCCGTCTCTGATTCCCTGCCTCTGATTCCCCACCTCTGATTCAACGCCTCTGATTCCCCGCATCTGATTCCCCGCCTCTGATTCCCCACCTCTGATTGCCCGCCTCTGATTCCCTGCATCTGATTTCCCGCCTCTGATTCCCCACCTCTGATTCCCCACTTCTGATTCCCCGCCTCTGATTCCCCGCCTCTGATTCCACGCCTCTGATTCCCCGCCTCTGATTCCCCGCCTCTGATTCCCCGCCTCTGATTCCCCTCCTCAGATACCCACCTCTGATTGCCCGCCTCTGATTCCCCGCATCTGATTCCCCGCCTCTGATTCCCCGCCTCTGAATCCAGGCCTCTGATTCCGCACCTCTGATTCCCCGCCTCTGATTCCCCGCCTCTTATTCCCCGTCTATGTTTACCCGCCTCTGTTTACCCGCCTGTTTCCTCGCCTCTGATTCCCCACCTCAGATTCCGTGCCTCAGATTCCCTGCTTCTGATTCCCTGCCTCTGATTCCCTGCCTCCCTTTCCGCTCAACTTTCCTGGCCTACGTTTCCCCACATCTCTTTCCCCACCTCTGATTCCACGCCTCTGATTCGCCGCATCTGATTGCCCGCCTCTGATTCCCTGCCTCTGATTCCCTGCCTCTGATTCCCCACCTCTGATTCCCCTCTCTGATTCCCCGCCTCTGATTCCCCGCCTCTGATTCCCCACCTCTGATTCCCCGCCTCTGATTCCCTGCCTCTCTTTCCCTGCCTCTATTTCCGTGCCTCTTTCTCTGCATCTAGTTTCCCACATCTCATTTCCGCCTTCTGATAACCCGCATCAGATTCCCAGCCACAGATTCCCTGCCTCAGATTCCCTGCCTCAGATTCCCTGCATCAGATTCCCTTCATCTGATTCCCTGCCTCTGATTCCCCGCCTCTGATTCCCCACCTCTGATTCCCTGCCTCAGATTCCCTGCATCTGATTCCCTGCCTCTGATTCCCTGCCTCTGATTTCCTGCATCTGATTGCCCGCCTCTGATTCTCCGCCTCTGATTCCCCGCCTCTGATTCCCCGCCTCTGATTCCCCGCCTCTGATTCCCCGCCTATGATTCCCCGCCTCTGATTCCCTGCCTCTGATAACCTGCCTCTGATTCCCTGCCTCTGATTCCCTGCCTCTGAGTCCCCACCTCTGATTCCCCGAGTCCGATTCCGCACCCATGTTTCACCGCCTCTGTTGCTCTGCTTCTGTTTTCCCGGCTCAGATTCACCGGCTCTGATTCCGCACCTCTGATTCCACGCCTCTCTTTCTGTGTCTCTGATTCCCCGCCTCCGATTCCACGCCTCTGATTACCCGCCTCTGATACCCTGCCTCTCTTTCCTCCCTCTATTTCCGTGCCTCTTTCTCTGCATCTCGTTTCCCATATCTCATTTCCCCCTTCTGATAACCCGCATCAGATTCCCTGCCACAGATTCCCTGCCTCAGATACCCTGCCTCAGATTCCCTGCATCAGATTCCCTTCATCTGATTCCCTGCCTCTGATTCCCCACGGCTGATTCCCTGCCTCTGATTCCCCGCCTCTGATTCCCCACCTCTGATCCACCACCTCTGATTCCCCACTTCTGATTCCCCGCCTCTGATTCCCTGTCTCTGATTCCACGCCTCTGATTCCCCGCATCTGAATCCGCGCCTCTGATTCCCCGCCTCTGATACCCCGCCTCTGATTCCCCGCCTCTGTTTCCCTGCATCTGATTCCCTGCCTCAGATTCCCTGACTCTGATTCCCCGACTCTGATTCCCCGCCTCTGATTCCCCGCCTCTGATTCCCCGCCTCTGATTCCCCACCTATGTTTACCCGCCTCTGTTTACCCGCCTGTTTTCCCGCCTCTGATTGCCCACCTCAGATTCCCTGCCTCAGATTCCCTGCCTCAGATTCCCTGCCTCTGATTCCCTGCCTCTGATTCCCTGCATCTGATTGCCCGCCTCTGATTACCTGCCTCTGATTCCCCGCCTCAGATTCCCCACCTCTGATTCCCCACTTCTGATTCCCCGCCTCTGATTCCCGCGTCTGATCCCCGCCTCGAAATCACCGCCTCTGATTCCCCGCCTCTGATTCCCCGCATCTGATTCCCCGCCTCTGATTCCCCGCCTCTGATTCCCTGCATCTGATTCCCCGCCTCAGATTCCCCGCCTCTGATTCCCCGACTCTGATTCCCCACTTCTGATTGCCCGCCTCTGATTCCACGCCTCTGATTCCCCGCCTCTGATTCCCCACCTCTGATTCCCCACTTCTGATTCCCCACCTCTGATTCCCCGCCTCTGATTCCACGCCTCTGATTCCCCACCTCTGATTACCCGCATCTGATTCCCCGCCTCTGATTCCCCGCCTCAGATTCCCCGCCTCTGATTCCCCGCCTCTGATTCCCCACCTCTGATTCCCTGCATCAGATTCCCTTCATCTGATTCCCTGCCTCTGATTCCCCGCCTCTGAATCCCCACCTCTGAGTCCCTGCCTCAGATTCCCTGCCTCTGATTCTCTGCCTCTGATTCCCTGCCTCTGATTCCCTGCATCTGATTGCCCGCCTCTGATTCTCCGCCTCTGACTCCCCACCTCTGATTCCCCGCCTCTGATTCCCCGCCTCTGATTCCTCGCCTCTTATTCCCCGCCTCTGATTCCCTGCCTCTGATAACCTGCCTCTGATTCCCTGCCTCTGAGTCCCCACTTCTTATTCCCCGCGTCCGATTCCGCACCCATGTTTCACCGCCTCTGTTGCTCTGCTTCTGATTTCCCGGCTCAGATTCACCGGCTCTGATTCCGCACCTCTGATTCCACGCCTCTCTTTCTGTGTCTCTGATTCCCCGCCTCTGATTCCACGCCTCTGAATACCAACATCTGATACCCTGCCTCTCTTTCCCTGCCTCTATTTCCGTGCCTCTTACTCTGCATCTCGTTTCCCACATCTCATTTCCCCCTTCTGATAACCCGCATCAGATTCCCTGCCACAGATTCCCTGCCTCAGATTCCCTGCCTCAGATTCCCTGCATCAGATTCCCTTCATCCGATTCCCTGCCTCTGATTCCCCGCCTCTGATTCCCTGCCTCTGATTCCCCGCCTCTGTTTACCCGCCTGTTCCCCGCCACTGATTCACCACCTCATATTCGCCGCCTCAGATTCCCTGCCTCTGATTCCCTGCCTCTGGTTCCCTGCATCTGATTGGCCGCCTCTGATTCCCTGCCTCTGATTCCCCGCCTCTGATTCCCCGCCTCTGATTCCCCGCCTCTGATTTCCCACCTCTGATTCCCCACTTCAGATTCCCCGCCTCTGATTCCCCGCCTCTGATTCCACTCCTCTGATTCCCCGCCTCTGATTCCCCGCCTCTGATTCCCCGCCTTTGATACCCCACCTCTGATTCCCCGCCTCTGATTCCCTGCATCTGATTCCCCACCTCAGATTCCCCGCCTCTGATTCCCCGCCTCTGATTCCCCGCCTCTGATTCCCCGCCTCTGATTCCCCGCCTCTGATTCCCCGGCTATGTTTACCCGCCTCTGTTTACCCGCCTGTTTTCCCGCCTCTGATTCCCCACCTCAGATTCCCTGACTCAGATTCCATGCCTCTGATTCCCTGCCTCTGATTCCCTGCCTCTGATTCCCCACCTCTGCTTCCCCACTTCTGATTCCCCGTCTCTGATTCCCTGCCTCTGATTCCCCACCTCTGATTCAACGCCTCTGATTCCCCGCATCTGATTCCCCGCCTCTGATTCCCCACCTCTGATTGCCCGCCTCTGATTCCCTGCATCTGATTTCCCGCCTCTGATTCCCCACCTCTGATTCCCCACTTCTGATTCCCCGCCTCTGATTCCCCGCCTCTGATTCCACGCCTCTGATTCCCCGCCTCTGATTCCCCGCCTCTGATTCCCCGCCTCTGATTCCCCTCCTCAGATACCCACCTCTGATTGCCCGCCTCTGATTCCCCGCATCTGATTCCCCGCCTCTGATTCCCCGCCTCTGAATCCAGGCCTCTGATTCCGCACCTCTGATTCCCCGCCTCTGATTCCCCGCCTCTTATTCCCCGTCTATGTTTACCCGCCTCTGTTTACCCGCCTGTTTCCTCGCCTCTGATTCCCCACCTCAGATTCCGTGCCTCAGATTCCCTGCTTCTGATTCCCTGCCTCTGATTCCCTGCCTCCCTTTCCGCTCAACTTTCCTGGCCTACGTTTCCCCACATATCTTTCCCCGCCTCTGATACCCCAGCTCTGATTCCCCGCCTCTGATTCCCCGCCTCTGATGATGCGCATCTGATACCCCGCCTCTGATTCCCCGCCTCTGATACCCTGCCTCTGATAACTTTTAACTGATTCCCTGCCTCAGATTCCCTGCATCCGATTCCCTGCCTCAGATTCCCTGCATCAGATTCCCTTCATCTGATTCCCTGCCTCTGATAACCCACCTCTGCTTCCCCACTTCTGATTCCCCGTCTCTGATTCCCCGCCTCTGATTCCCCGCCTCTGATTCAACGCCTCTGATTCCCCGCATCTGATTCCCTGCCTCTGATTCCCCACCTCTGATTGCCCGCCTCTGATTCCCTGCCTCTGATTTCCTGCCTCTGATTCCCCACCTCTGATTCCCCACTTCTGATTCCCCGCCTCTGATTCCCCGCCTCTGATTCCACGCCTCTGATTCCCCGCCTCTGATTCCCCGCCTCTGATTCCCCGCCTCTGATTCCCCTCCTCAGATACCCCGTCTCTGATTCACTGCCTCTGATTCCCCGCCTCTGATTCAACGCCTCTGATTCCCCGCATCTGATTCCCCGCCTCTGATTCCCCACCTCTGATTGCCCGCCTCTGATTCCCTGCCTCTGATTTCCCGCCTCTGATTCCCCACCTCTGATTCCCCACTTCTGATTCCCCGCCTCTGATTCCCTGCCTCTGATTCCACGCCTCTGATTCCCCGCCTCTGATTCCCCGCCTCGGATTCCCCGCCTCTGATTCCCCTCCTCAGATACCCCGCCTCTGATTCCCCGCCTCTGATTCCCCGCCTCTGAATCCCCGCCTCTGATTCCCCACCTCTGATTCCCCGCCTCTGATTCCCCGCCTCTTATTCCCCGTCTATGTTTATCCACCTCTGTTTACCCGCCTGTTTCCCCGCCTCTGATTCCCCAGCTCAGATTCCCTGCCTCAGATTCCCTGCTTCTGATTCCCTGCCTCTGATTCCCTGCCTCCCTTCCCGCTCAACTTTCCTGGCCTACGTTTCCCCACATATCTTTCCCCGCCTCTGATACCCCACCTCTGATTCCCCGCCTCTGATTCCCCGCCTCTGATGATGCGCATCTGATACCCCGCCTCTGATTCCCCGCCTCTGATACCCTGCCTCTGATAACTTTTTACTGATTCCCTGCCTCAGATTCCCTGCATCCGATTCCCTTCCTCAGATTCCCTGCATCAGATTCCCTTCATCTGATTCCCTGCCTCTCATTCCCCACCTCTGATTCCCCGCCTCTGATTCCCTGCCTCTCTTTCCCTGCCTCTATTTCCGTGCCTCTTTCTCTGCATCTCGTTTCCCACATCTCATTTCCCCCTTCTGATAACCCGCATCAGATTCCCTGCCACAGATTCCCTGCCTCAGATTCCCTGCCTCAGATTCCCTGCATCAGATTCCCTTCATCTGATTCCCTGCCTCTGATTCCCCGCCTCTGATTCCCCACCTCTGATTCCCTGCCTCAGATTCCCTGCCTCTGATTCCCTGCCTCTGATTCCCTGCCTCTGATTTCCTGCATCTGATTGCCCGCCTCTGATTCTCCGCCTCTCATTCCCCGCCTCTGATTCCCCGCCTCATATTCCCCGCCTCTGATTCCCCGCCTATGATTCCCCGCCTCTGATTCCCTGCCTCTGATAACCTGCCTCTGATTCCCTGCCTCTGATTCCCTGCCTCTGAGTCCCCACCTCTGATTCCCCGAGTCCGATTCCGCACCCATGTTTCACCGCCTCTGTTGCTCTGCTTCTGTTTTCCCGGCTCAGATTCACCGGCTCTGATTCCGCACGTCTGATTCCACGCCTCTCTTTCTGTGTCTCTGATTCCCCGCCTCCGATTCCACGCCTCTGATTACCCGCCTCTGATACCCTGCCTCTCTTTCCTCCCTCTATTTCCGTGCCTCTTTCTCTGCATCTCGTTTCCCATATCTCATTTCCCCCTTCTGATACCCGCATCAGATTCCCTGCCACAGATTCCCTGCCTCAGATACCCTGCCTCAGATTCCCTGCATCAGATTCCCTTCATGTGATTCCCTGCCTCTGATTCCCCACGGCTGATTCCCTGCCTCTGATTCCCAGCCTCTGTTTACCCGCCTGTTTCCCCGCCTCTGATTCAAGACCTCATATTAGCCCCCTCAGGTTCCCTGCCTCTGATTCCCTGCTTCTGATTCCCTGCCTCAGATTCCCTGCATCTGATTGCCCGCCTCTGAATCCATGCCTCTGATTCCCCGCCTCTGATTCCCCGCCTCTGATTCCCCGCCTCTGATCCACCACCTCTGATTCCCCACTTCTGATTCCCCGCCTCTGATTCCCCGTCTCTGATTCCACGCCTCTGATTCCCCGCATCTGATTCCGCGCCTCTGATTCCCCGCCTCTGATACCCCACCTCTGATTCCCCACTTCTGATTCCCCACCTCTGATTCCCCGCCTCTGATTCCACGCCTCTGATTCCCCACCTCTGATTACCCGCATCTGATTCCCCGCCTCTGATTCCCCGCCTCAGATTCCCCGCCTCTGATTCCCCGCCTCTGATTCCCCACCTCTGATTCCCTGCATCAGATTCCCTTCATCTGATTCCCTGCCTCTGATTCCCCGCCTCTGAATCCCCACCTCTGAGTCCCTGCCTCAGATTCCCTGCCTCTGATTCTCTGCCTCTGATTCCCTGCCTCTGATTCCCTGCATCTGATTGCCCGCCTCTGATTCTCCGCCTCTGACTCCCCACCTCTGATTCCCCGCCTCTGATTCCCCGCCTCTGATTCCTCGCCTCTTATTCCCCGCCTCTGATTCCCTGCCTCTGATAACCTGCCTCTGATTCCCTGCCTCTGAGTCCCCACTTCTTATTCCCCGCGTCCGATTCCGCACCCATGTTTCACCGCCTCTGTTGCTCTGCTTCTGATTTCCCGGCTCAGATTCACCGGCTCTGATTCCGCACCTCTGATTCCACGCCTCTCTTTCTGTGTCTCTGATTCCCCGCCTCTGATTCCACGCCTCTGAATACCAACATCTGATACCCTGCCTCTCTTTCCCTGCCTCTATTTCCGTGCCTCTTACTCTGCATCTCGTTTCCCACATCTCATTTCCCCCTTCTGATAACCCGCATCAGATTCCCTGCCACAGATTCCCTGCCTCAGATTCCCTGCCTCAGATTCCCTGCATCAGATTCCCTTCATCCGATTCCCTGCCTCTGATTCCCCGCCTCTGATTCCCTGCCTCTGATTCCCCGCCTCTGTTTACCCGCCTGTTCCCCGCCACTGATTCACCACCTCATATTCGCCGCCTCAGATTCCCTGCCTCTGATTCCCTGCCTCTGGTTCCCTGCATCTGATTGGCCGCCTCTGATTCCCTGCCTCTGATTCCCCGCCTCTGATTCCCCGCCTCTGATTCCCCGCCTCTGATTTCCCACCTCTGATTCCCCACTTCAGATTCCCCGCCTCTGATTCCCCGCCTCTGATTCCACGCCTCTGATTCCCCGCCTCTGATTCCCCGCCTCTGATTCCCCGCCTTTGATACCCCACCTCTGATTCCCCGCCTCTGATTCCCTGCATCTGATTCCCCACCTCAGATTCCCCGCCTCTGATTCCCCGCCTCTGATTCCCCGCCTCTGATTCCCCGCCTCTGATTCCCCGCCTCTGATTCCCCGGCTATGTTTACCCGCCTCTGTTTACCCGCCTGTTTTCCCGCCTCTGATTCCCCACCTCAGATTCCCTGACTCAGATTCCATGCCTCTGATTCCCTGCCTCTGATTCCCTGCCTCTGATTCCCCACCTCTGCTTCCCCACTTCTGATTCCCCGTCTCTGATTCCCTGCCTCTGATTCCCCACCTCTGATTCAACGCCTCTGATTCCCCGCATCTGATTCCCCGCCTCTGATTCCCCACCTCTGATTGCCCGCCTCTGATTCCCTGCATCTGATTTCCCGCCTCTGATTCCCCACCTCTGATTCCCCACTTCTGATTCCCCGCCTCTGATTCCCCGCCTCTGATTCCACGCCTCTGATTCCCCGCCTCTGATTCCCCGCCTCTGATTCCCCGCCTCTGATTCCCCTCCTCAGATACCCACCTCTGATTGCCCGCCTCTGATTCCCCGCATCTGATTCCCCGCCTCTGATTCCCCGCCTCTGAATCCAGGCCTCTGATTCCGCACCTCTGATTCCCCGCCTCTGATTCCCCGCCTCTTATTCCCCGTCTATGTTTACCCGCCTCTGTTTACCCGCCTGTTTCCTCGCCTCTGATTCCCCACCTCAGATTCCGTGCCTCAGATTCCCTGCTTCTGATTCCCTGCCTCTGATTCCCTGCCTCCCTTTCCGCTCAACTTTCCTGGCCTACGTTTCCCCACATATCTTTCCCCGCCTCTGATACCCCAGCTCTGATTCCCCGCCTCTGATTCCCCGCCTCTGATGATGCGCATCTGATACCCCGCCTCTGATTCCCCGCCTCTGATACCCTGCCTCTGATAACTTTTAACTGATTCCCTGCCTCAGATTCCCTGCATCCGATTCCCTGCCTCAGATTCCCTGCATCAGATTCCCTTCATCTGATTCCCTGCCTCTGATAACCCACCTCTGCTTCCCCACTTCTGATTCCCCGTCTCTGATTCCCCGCCTCTGATTTCCCGCCTCTGATTCAACGCCTCTGATTCCCCGCATCTGATTCCCTGCCTCTGATTCCCCACCTCTGATTGCCCGCCTCTGATTCCCTGCCTCTGATTTCCTGCCTCTGATTCCCCACCTCTGATTCCCCACTTCTGATTCCCCGCCTCTGATTCCCCGCCTCTGATTCCACGCCTCTGATTCCCCGCCTCTGATTCCCCGCCTCTGATTCCCCGCCTCTGATTCCCCTCCTCAGATACCCCGTCTCTGATTCACTGCCTCTGATTCCCCGCCTCTGATTCAACGCCTCTGATTCCCCGCATCTGATTCCCCGCCTCTGATTCCCCACCTCTGATTGCCCGCCTCTGATTCCCTGCCTCTGATTTCCCGCCTCTGATTCCCCACCTCTGATTCCCCACTTCTGATTCCCCGCCTCTGATTCCCTGCCTCTGATTCCACGCCTCTGATTCCCCGCCTCTGATTCCCCGCCTCGGATTCCCCGCCTCTGATTCCCCTCCTCAGATACCCCGCCTCTGATTCCCCGCCTCTGATTCCCCGCCTCTGAATCCCCGCCTCTGATTCCCCACCTCTGATTCCCCGCCTCTGATTCCCCACCTCTTATTCCCCGTCTATGTTTATCCACCTCTGTTTACCCGCCTGTTTCCCCGCCTCTGATTCCCCAGCTCAGATTCCCTGCCTCAGATTCCCTGCTTCTGATTCCCTGCCTCTGATTCCCTGCCTCCCTTTCCGCTCAACTTTCCTGGCCTACGTTTCCCCACATATCTTTCCCCGCCTCTGATACCCCACCTCTGATTCCCCGCCTCTGATTCCCCGCCTCTGATGATGCGCATCTGATACCCCGCCTCTGATTCCCCGCCTCTGATACCCTGCCTCTGATAACTTTTTACTGATTCCCTGCCTCAGATTCCCTGCATCCGATTCCCTTCCTCAGATTCCCTGCATCAGATTCCCTTCATCTGATTCCCTGCCTCTCATTCCCCACCTCTGATTCCCCGCCTCTGATTCCCTGCCTCTCTTTCCCTGCCTCTATTTCCGTGCCTCTTTCTCTGCATCTCGTTTCCCACATCTCATTTCCCCCTTCTGATAACCCGCATCAGATTCCCTGCCACAGATTCCCTGCCTCAGATTCCCTGCCTCAGATTCCCTGCATCAGATTCCCTTCATCTGATTCCCTGCCTCTGATTCCCCGCCTCTGATTCCCCACCTCCGATTCCCTGCCTCAGATTCCCTGCCTCTGATTCCCTGCCTCTGATTCCCTGCCTCTGATTTCCTGCATCTGATTGCCCGCCTCTGATTCTCCGCCTCTCATTCCCCGCCTCTGATTCCCCGCCTCATATTCCCCGCCTCTGATTCCCCGCCTATGATTCCCCGCCTCTGATTCCCTGCCTCTGATAACCTGCCTCTGATTCCCTGCCTCTGATTCCCTGCCTCTGAGTCCCCACCTCTGATTCCCCGAGTCCGATTCCGCACCCATGTTTCACCGCCTCTGTTGCTCTGCTTCTGTTTTCCCGGCTCAGATTCACCGGCTCTGATTCCGCACGTCTGATTCCACGCCTCTCTTTCTGTGTCTCTGATTCCCCGCCTCCGATTCCACGCCTCTGATTACCCGCCTCTGATACCCTGCCTCTCTTTCCTCCCTCTATTTCCGTGCCTCTTTCTCTGCATCTCGTTTCCCATATCTCATTTCCCCCTTCTGATAACCCGCATCAGATTCCCTGCCACAGATTCCCTGCCTCAGATACCCTGCCTCAGATTCCCTGCATCAGATTCCCTTCATGTGATTCCCTGCCTCTGATTCCCCACGGCTGATTCCCTGCCTCTGATTCCCCGCCTCTGTTTACCCGCCTGTTTCCCCGCCTCTGATTCAAGACCTCATATTAGCCCCCTCAGGTTCCCTGCCTCTGATTCCCTGCTTCTGATTCCCTGCCTCAGATTCCCTGCATCTGATTGCCCGCCTCTGAATCCATGCCTCTGATTCCCCGCCTCTGATTCCCCGCCTCTGATTCCCCGCCTCTGATCCACCACCTCTGATTCCCCACTTCTGATTCCCCGCCTCTGATTCCCCGTCTCTGATTCCACGCCTCTGATTCCCCGCATCTGATTCCGCGCCTCTGATTCCCCGCCTCTGATACCCCGCCTCTGATTCCCCGCCTCTGTTTCCCTGCATATGATTCCCTGCCTCAGATTCCCTGCCTCTGATTCCCCGACTCTGATTCCCCGCCTCTGATTCCCCGCCTCTGATTCCCCGCCTCTGATTCCCCACCTATGTTTACCCGCCTCTGTTTACCCGCCTGTTTTCCCGCCTCTGATTGCCCACCTCAGATTCCCTGCGTCAGATTCCCTGCCTCAGATTCCCTGCCTCTGATTCCCTGCCTCTGAGTCCCTGCATCTGATTGCCCGCCTCTGATTACCTGCCTCTGATTCCCCGCCTCAGATTCCCCACCTCTGATTCCCCACTTCTGATTCCCCGCCTCTGATTCCCGCGTCTGATTCCCCGCCTCGAAATCACCGCCTCTGATTCCCCGCCTCTGATTCCCCGCCTCTGATTCCCCGCCTCTGATTCCCCGCCTCTGATTCCCTGCATCTGATTCCCCGCCTCAGATTCCCCGCCTCTGATTCCCCGACTCTGATTCCCCACTTCTGATTGCCCGCCTCTGATTCCACGCCTCTGATTCCCCGCCTCTGATTCCCCACCTCTGATTCCCCACTTCTGATTCCCCACCTCTGATTCCCCGCCTCTGATTCCACGCCTCTGATTCCCCACCTCTGATTCCCCGCATCTGATTCCCCGCCTCTGATTCCCCGCCTCAGATTCCCCGCCTCAGATTCCCCGCCTCTGATTCCCCACCTCTGATTCCCTCCTCTGATTCCCCGCCTATGTTTACCCGCCTCTGATTCCCCGCCTCTGATTCCCCGCCTCTGATTCCCCACCTCTGATTCCCTGCCTCTGATTCCCCGCCTCTGATGCCCCACTTCTGATTGCCCGCCTCTGATTCCACGCCTGTGATTCCCCGCCTCTGATTCCCCACCTCTGATTCCCCATTCTGATTCCCCACCTCTGATTCCCCGCCTCTGATTCCACGCCTCTGGTTCCCCACCTCTGATTCCCCACTTCTGATTCCCCACCTCTGATTCTCCGCCTCTGATAACCTGCCTCTGATAACTTTTTACTGATTCCCTGCCTCAGATTCCCTGCCTCCGATTCCCTGCCTCAGATACCCTGCCTCAGATTCCCTGCATCAGATTCCCTTCATCTGATTCCCTGCCTCTGATTCCCTGCCTCTGATTCCCCGCCTCTGATTCCCCACCTGTGTCTCTACGCCTCTATTTTGCCTGAACTCTTTCCCCTCCACTCTTTCTGTGCCTCTCTTTCCCTCCCTCAATTTCAACAACTCTGTTTGATCTGTTCTGTGTACCTAATTTTCAACGCACAAGTTCCAACCACTATGTTTCGCCCTTCTCTTTCGCTGCCTCTATTTATGCAGCTATGTTTACCCGCTTCTGTTTACCCGCCAGTTTCCCCACTTCTCTTTCCCCACCTCTGATTCCACGCCTCTGATTCCCCGCCTCTGATTCCCCGCCTCTGATTCCCCACCTCTCATTCACCGCCTCCCTTTCCGCGCAACTTTCCTGGCCTACGTTTCCCCACATCTCTTTCCCCACCTCTGATTCCACGCCTCAGATTCGCCGCCTCTGATTTCCCGCCTCTGATTCCCTGCCTCTGATTCCCTGCCTCTGATTCCGCACCTCTGATTCCCCCCTCTGATTCCCCGCCTCTGATTCCCAGCCTCTGATTCCCCACCTCTGATTCCCCGCCTCTGATTCCCTGCCTCTCTTTCCCTGCCTCTATTTCCGTGCCTCTTTCTCTGCATCTCGTTTCCCACATCTCATTTCCCGCTTCTGATAACCCGCATCAGATTCCCTGCCACAGATTCCCTGCCTCAGATTCCCTGCCTCAGATTCCCTGCATCAGATTCCCTTCATCTGATTCCCTGCCTCTGATTCCCCGCCTCTGATTCCCCACCTCTGATTCCCTGCCTCAGATTCCCTGCCTCTGATTCCCTGCCTCTGATTCCCTGCCTCTGATTTCCTGCATCTGATTGCCCGCCTCTGATTCCCCGCCTCTGATTCCCCGCCTCTGATTCCCCGCCTCTGATTCCCCACCTCTGATTCCCCGCCTCTGATTCCCCGCCTCTGATTCCCCACCTCTGATTCCCTGCCTCTGATAACCTGCCTCTGATTCCCTGCCTCTGATTCCCGGCCTCGGAGTCCCCACCTCTGATTTCCCGTGTCCGATTCCGCACCCATGTTTCACCACCTCTGTTGCTCTGCTTCTTATTTCCCGGCTCAGATTCACCGGCTCTGATTCCGCACCTCTGATTCCACGCCTCTCTTTCTGTGTCTCTGATTCCCCGCCTCTGATTCCACGCCTCTGATTACCCGCCTCTGATACACTGCCTCTCTTTCCCTGCCTCTATTTCCATGCCTCTTTCTCTGCATCTCGTTTCCCACATCTCATTTCCCCCTTCTGATAACCCGCATCAGATTCCCTGCCACAGATTCCCTGCCTCAGATACCCTGCCTCAGATTCCCTGCATCAGATTCCCTTCATCTGATTCCCTGCCTCTGATTCCCCGCGGCTGATTCCCTGCCTCTGATTCCCCGCCTCTGTTTACCCGCCTGTTTCCCCGCCTCTGATTCACCACCTCATATTCGCCACCTCAGGTTCCCTGCCTCTGATTCCCTGCCTCTGATTCCCTGCCTCTGATTCCCTGCATCTGATTGCCCGCCTCTGATTGCCCGCCTCTGATTGCCTGCCTCTGATTCCCCGCCTCTGATTCCCCGCCTCTGATTCCCCGCCTCTGATTCCCCTCCTCTGATACCCCGCCTCTGATTCCCCACCTCTGATTTCCCGCATCTGATTCCCTGCCTCTGATTCCCCGCCTCTGATTCCCTGCCTCTGATTCCGCTCCTCTGATTCTCCGCCTCTGATTCTCCGCCTCTGATTCCCCACCTCTGATTCCCCGCCTATGTTTACCCGCCCCTGTTTACCCGCCTATTTGCCCGCCTCTGATTCCCCACCACAGATTTCCTGCCTCAGATTCCCTGCCTCAGATTCCCTGCATCAGATTCCCTTCATTTGATTCCCTGCGTCTGGTTCCCTACTTCTGATTCCCTGCCTCTGATTCCCTGCATCTGATTGCCCGCCTCTGATTCCCCGCCTCTGATTCCCTGCCTCTGATTCCCCGCCTCTGATTCCCTGCCTCTGATTCACCGCCTCTGATTCCCCGCCTCTGATTCCCCGCCTCTGATTCCCCACTTCTGATTGCCCGCCTCTGATTCCACGCCTCTGATTCCCCGCCTCTGATTCCCCACCTCTGATTCCCCACTTCTGATTCCCCACCTCTGATTCCCCGCCTCTGATTCCACGCCTCTGATTCCCCACCTCTGATTCCCCACTTCTGATTCCCCACCTCTGATTCTCCGCCTCTGATACCCTGCCTCTGATAACTTTTTACTGATTCCCTGCCTCAGATTCCCTGCCTCCGATTCCCTCCCTCAGATTCCCCGCCTCTGATTCCCCGCCTCTGATTCCCCGCCTCTGATTCCCCGCATCGGATTCCCCACCTCTGTCTCTATGCCTCTATTTTGCCTGCACTCTTTCCCCTCCACTCTTTCCGTACCTCTCTTTCCCTCCCTCAATTTCAACAACTCTGTTTGATCTGTTCTGTGTACCTAATTTTCAACACACAAGTTCCAACCACTATGTTTCGCCCATCTCTTTCGCTGCATCTATTTATGCAGCTATGTTTACCCGCTTCTGTTTACCCGCCTGTTTCCCCACATGTCTTTCCCCACCTCTGATTCCACGCCTCTGATTCCCCGCCTATGATTCCCCGCCTCTGATTCCCCACCTCTGATTCACCGCCTCCCTTTCCGCGCAACTTTCCTGGCCTACGTTTCCCCACATCTCTTTCCCCACCTCTGATTCCACGCCTCAGATTCGCCGCCTCTGATTTCCCACCTCTGATTCCCTGCCTCTGATTCCCCGCCTCTGATTCCTCGCCTCTGATTCCCCGCCTCTGATACCGCACCTCTGATTCCCCGCATCTGATTCCCTGCATCTGATTCCCCGCCTCTGATTTAACGGCTCTGATTCCCCGCCTCTGATTCCCCGACTCTGATTCCCTGCCTCTGATTCCCCACCTATGTTTACCTGCCTCTGTTTACCCGCCTGTTTTCCCGCCTCTAGTTCCCCAACACAGATTCCCTGCCTCAGATTCCCTGCCTCTGATTCCCTGCCTCTGATTAACTGCCTCTGATTCCCTGCATCTGAGTGCCTGCCTCTGATTCCCCGCCTCTGATTCCCCGCCTCTGATTCCCCACCTCTGATTCCCCACTTCTGATTCCCAGCCTCTGATTCCCCGCCTCTGATTCCCCGCCTCTGATTCACCGCCTCTGAATCCCCGCCTCTGATTGCCCGCCTCTGATTCCCCACTTCTGATTGCCCGCCTCTGATTCCCTGCCTCTGATTCCCCGCCTCTGATTCCCAACATCTGATTCCCCACTTCTGGTTCCCCGCCTCCGATTCCCCGCCTCTGATTCCACGCCTCTGATACCGCGCCTCTGATTCCCCGCATCTGATTCCCTGCATCTGATTCCCCGCCTCAGATTCCCCGCCTCTGATTTAACGGCTCTGATTCCCCGCCTCTGATTCCCCGACTCTGATTCCCTGCCTCTGATTCCCCGCCTCTGATTCCCCACATCTGATTCCCCACTTCTGATTCCCCGCCTCCGATTCCCCGCCTCTGATTCCACGCCTCTGATTGCCCGCCTCTGATTCCCCGCCTCTGATTCCCCGCCTCTGATTCCCCTCCTCTGATATCCCGCCTCTGATTCCCCGCCTCTGATTCCCCGCATCTGATTCCCCGCCTCTGATTCCCCGCCTCTGATTCCCCGCCTCTGATTCCCCGCCTCTGATTCCCCGCCTCTGATTCCCTCTTCTGATTCCACGCCTATGTTTACCCGCCTCTGATTCCCCGCCTCTGATTCCCCGCCTCTGATTCCCCACCTCTGATTCCCTGCCTCTGATTCCCCGCCTCTGATTCCCCGCGTCTGATTCCCCGCCTCTGATTCCCCGCCTCTGATTCCCTCCTCTGATTCCCTGCCTATGTTTACCCGCCTCTGATTCCCCACCTCTGATTCCCTGCCTCTGATTCCCCGCCTCTGATTCCCCGCCTCTGATTCCCCGCCTCTGATTCCCCACTTCTGATTGCCCGCCTCTGTTTCCCTGCCTCTGATTCCCCGCCTCTGATTCCCCACATCTGATTCCCCACTTCTGATTCCCCGCCCCTGATTCCCCGCCTCTGATTCCACGCCTCTGATTCCCCGCTTCTGATTCCCCGCCTCTGATTCCCTGCCTCTCATTTTCCTCCTCTGATACCCCGCCTCTGATTCCCTGCCTCTGATTCCCCGCATCTGATTCCCCGCCTCTGATTCCCCGCCTCTAATTCCCCGCCTCTGATTCCCCGCCTCTGATTCCCCGCCTCTGATTCCCTCCTCTGATTCCCCGCCTATGTTTACCCACCTCTGATTCCCCGCCTCTGATTACCTGCCTCTGATTCCCCGCCTCTGATTCCCCGCGTCTGATTCCCCACCTCTGATTCACTGCCTCCCTTTACGCTCAACTTTCCTGGCCTACGTTTCCCCACATATCTTTCCCCGCCTCTGATACCCCTCCTCTGATTCCCCGCCTCTGATACCCTGCCTCTGATAACTTTTTACTGATTCCCTGCCTCAGATTCCCAGCCTCAAATTCCCTGCATCAGATTCCCTTCATCTGATTCCCTGCCTCTGATTCCCCGCCTCTGATTCCCAGCCTCTGATTCCCCACCTCTGTCTCTACGCCTCTCTTTTGCCTGCACTCTTTCCCCTCCCCTCTTTCCGTGCCTCTCTTTCACTCCCTCAATTTCAACAACTCTGTTTGATCTGTTCTGTGTACCTCATTTTCAACATACAAGTTCCAACCACTATGTTTCGCCCATCTCTTTCGCCGCCTCTAATTATCCACCTATGTTTACCCGCTTCTGTTTACCCACCTGTTTCCCCACATCTCTTTCCCCACCTCTGATTCCACGCCTCTGATTTCCCGCCTCTCATTCCCCGCCTCTCATTCCCGCCTCTGATACCGCGCCTCTGATTCCCCGCATCTGATTCCCTGCATCTGATTCCCCGCCTCAGATTCCCCGCCTCTGATTTCCCGGCTCTGATTCCCCGCCTCTGATTCCCCGACTCTGATTCCCCGCCTCTGATTCCCCACCTATGTTTACCCGCCTCTGTTTACCCGCCTGTTTTACCGTCTCTAGTTCCCCAACACAGATTCCCTGCCTCAGATTCCCTGCCTCTGATTCCCTGCCTCTGATTCCCTGCCTCTGATTCCCTGCATCTGATTGCCCGCCTCTGATTCCCCGCGTCTGATTCCCCGCCTCTGATTCCCCACCTCTGATTCCCCACTTCTGATTCACCGCCTCTGATTCCCCGCCTCTTATTCCCCGCCTCTGATTCACCGCCTCTGATTCCCCGCCTCTGATTCCCCGCCTCTGATTCCCCACTTCTGATTGCCCGCCTCTGATTCCCTGCCTCTGATTCCGCGCCTCTGATTCCCCACATCTGATTCCCCACTTCTGATTACCCGGCTCTGATTCCCCGCCTCTGATCCAACGCCTCTGATTCCCCGCCTCTGATTCCCCGCCTCTGATTCCCCGCCTCTGATTCCCCTCCTCTGATACCCCGCCTCTGATTCCCCGCCTATGTTTACCCGCCTCTGATTCCCCACCTCTGATTCCCTGCCTCTGATTCCCCGCCTCTGATTCCCCGCGTCTGATTCCCCACCTCTGATTCACTGCCTCCCTTTCCGCTCAACTTTCCTGGCCTACGTTTCCCCACATATCTTTCCCCACCTCTGATACCCCGCCTCTGATTCCCCGCCTCTGATTCCCCGCCTCTGATGACCCGCATCTGATTCCCCGCATCTGATTCCCCGCCTCTGATTCCCCGCCTCAGATTCCCCGCCTCTGATTCCCCGCCTCTGATTCCCCGCCTCTGATTCCCTCCTCTGATTCTCCGCCTATGTTTACCCGCCTCTGATTCCCCGCCTCTGATTCCCCGCCTCTGATTCCCCACCTCTGATTCACCGCCTCTGATTCCCCGCCTCTGATTCCCCGCCTCTGATTCCCCACTTCTGATTGCCCGCCTCTGATTCCCTGCCTCTGATTCCCCGCCTCTGATTCCCCACATCTGATTCCCCACTTCTGATTACCCGGCTCTGATTCCCCGCCTCTGATCCAACGCCTCTGATTCCCCGCCTCTGATTCCCCGCCTCTGATTCCCCGCCTCTGATTCCCCTCCTCTGATACCCCGCCTCTGATTCCCTGCCTCTGATTCCCCGCCTCTGATTCCCCACATCTGATTCCCCACTTCTGATTCCCCGGCTCTGATTCCCCGCCTCTGATCCAACGCCTCTGATTCCCCGCCTCTGATTCCCCGCCTCTGTTTCCCCATATCTGATTCACCGACTCTGATTCCCCACATCTGATTCCCTGCCTCTGATTCCCTGTCTCTGATTCGCCGTCTCTGATTCCCCATATCTGATTCCCCGCCGCTGTTTCCCCGGACTCTGATTCCCCACCTCTGATTCCCCATCTCTGATTCCGCACATCCGATTCCCTGCCTCTGATTCCCCGCCTCTGATTCCCCGCGTCTGATTCCCTGCCTCTTATTCCCAACCTCTGATTCCCCACCTCTGATTCCCCATATCTGATTCCCCGCCTCTGTTTCCCCGCTTCTGATTCCCCGCCTCTGTTTCCCCATATCTGATTCCCCGCCTCTGATTCCCCACTCTGATTTCCCGCCTCTGATTCCCCACCTCTGATTCCCCGCCTCTGATTCCTCGCATCTGATTCCCTGCCTCTGATGCCCCGCCTCTGATTCCCCATCTCTGATTCACCGCCTCTGATTCCCCGTGTCTGATTCCCTGCCTCTGATTCCCCGCCTACGATTCCTCGCCTCTGTTTCCCCGCCTCTGATTCCCCGCCTCTGATTCCCCATATCTGACTCCCCGCCTCTGATTCCCCAACTCTGATACCCCGCCTCTGATTCCCCATCTCTGATTCCCAGTCCTCTTATTCCCGGCATCTGATTCCCGGCCTCTGATTCCCAGCCTCTGATTCCCTGCCACTGAATCCCCGCCCCTGATTCCCCACCTCTGATTCCCCGCCTCTGTTTCCCCGCCTCTGATTCCCCGCCTCTGATTCCCCATATCTGATTCCCCGCCTCTGATCCCCAACTCTGATTCCCCGCCTCTGATTCCCCAGCTCTGATTCCCCGCCTCTGATTCCCCACCTCTGATTCCCCATATCTGATTCCCCACCTATGTTTCCCCGCCTCTGATTCCCCTCCTCTGATTCACCATCTCTGATTCCTGGACTCTGATTCCCCACCTGTCATTCCCCGCCTCTGATTCCCCGCATCTGATTCCCTGCCTCTGATTCACAGCCTCTGATTCCCTGCCTCTGATTCTCAACCTCTGATTCCCCACCTCTGATTCCCCATATCTGATTCCCCGCCTCATTTCCCCGCCTCTGATTCCGCGCCTCTGTTTCCCCATATCTGTTTCCCCACCTCTGTTTCCCCGCCTCTGAATCCCCGCCTCTTTTTCCCCATATCTGATTCCCCGCCTCTGATACCCCAACTCTGATTCCCAGCCTGTAATTCCCCATCTCTGATTCCCCGCCTCTGATTCCCCGCGTCTGATTCCCTGCCTCTGATTCCCCGCTCTGATTCCCCATCTCTGATTCCCCGCCTCTGATCCCCAACTCTGATTCCCCGCCTCTGATTCCCCAGCTCTGATTCCCCGCCTCTGATTCCCCGCGTCTGATTCCCTGCCTCTGATTCCCCGCCTCTGATTCCCCATCTCTGATTTACAACCTCTGATTCCCCACCTCTGATTCCCCATATCTGATTCCCCGCCTCTGATTTCCCGCCTCTGATTCCCCGCCTCTGATTCCCCATATCTGATTCCCAGCCTCTGATTCCACACCTCTGATTTCCCGCCCCTGATTCGTCAGCTATGAATCCCCTCCTCTGGTTCCCCACGTCTGATTCCCTGCCTCTGATTCCCCGCCTCTGATTCCCCATCTCTGATTCAACACCTCTGATTGCCCGCGTCTGATTCCCCACCTCTGATTCCCCATCTCTGATTCCCCATATCTGATTCCCCGCGTCTGTTTCCCCGCCTCTGATTCCAAGCCTCTGTTTCCCCATATCTGATTCCCCGCCTCTGATTCCCCAACTCTGAATCCCCGCCTCTGATTCCCCAGCTCTGATTCATCACATCTGATTCCCCACCTCTGCTTCCCCATCTCTGATTCACTGCCTCTGATTCGCCACGTCTGATTCCCCATATGATTCCCCGCCTATGTTTCCCCACTTCTGATTCCCCGCCTCTGATTCCCCATATCGGATTCCCCGCCTCTGATTCCCCATCTCTGAATCCCCAACTATGATTCCCCGCCTCTGATTCCCCAGCTCTGATTCCCCACCTCTGATTCCCCGCGTCTGATTCCCTGCCTCTGATTCCCCGCCTCTGATTCCCCATCTCTGATTCACAACCTCTGATTCCCCACCTCTGATTCCCCATATCTGATTCCCCGCCTCTGTTTCCCCGCCTCTGATTCCCCGCCTCTGATTCCCCATATCTGATTCCCAGCCTCTGATTCCACACCTCTGATTCCCCGCCCCTGATTCGTCAGTTATGAATCCCCGCCTCTGGTTCCCCACGTCTGATTCCCTGCCTCTGATTCCCCACCTCTGATTCATCGCTTCTGATTCTGATTCCCTGCCTCTGATTCCCCATCTCTGATTCCCCACATCTGATTCCCTGCCTCTGATTCCCTGTCTCTGATTCCCCGTCTCTGATTCCCCGCCTCTGATTCCCAACCTCTGATTCCCCAACTCAGATTCCCCATATCTGATTCCCCACCTCTGTTTCCCCGCCTCTGATTCCCCGCCTCTGTTTCCCCATATCTGATTCCCGGACTCTGATTCCCCACCTCTGATTCCCCATCTCTGATTCCACACATCCGATTCCCTGCCTCTGATTCCCTGCCTCTGATTCCCCGCGTCTGATTCCCTGCCTCTGATTCCCAACCTCTGATTCCCCACCTCTGATTCCCCATATCTGATTCCCCGCCTCTGTTTCCCCGCTTCTGATTCCCCGCCTCTGTTTCCCCATATCTTATTTCCCGCCTCTGATTCCCCAACTCTGATTTCCCGCCTCTGATTCCCCAGCTCTGATTCCCCGCCTCTGATTGCTCACGTCTGATTCCCTGCCTCTGATGCCCCGCCTCTGATTCCCCATCTCTGATTCCCCGCCTCTGATTCCCCACCTCTGTTTCCCCGCCTCTGATTCCCCTCCTCTGATTCCCCATATCTGATTCCCAGCCTCTGATTCCCCAACCCTGATTCCCCACCTCTGATTCCCCATCTCTGATTTCCAGTCCTCTTATTCCCGGAATCTGATTCCCGGCCGCTGATTCCCAGCCTCTGATTCCCTGCCACTGATTCCCTGCCACTGATTCCCCGCCCCTGATTCCCCACCTCTGATTCCCCATATCTGATTCCCCGCCTCTGTTTCCCCGCCTCTGATTGGCCGCCTCTGATACCCCGCCTCTGATTACCCATCTCTAATTCACTGACTCTGATTCGCTTCCTCTGATTCCCCATATCTGATTCCCCGCCTCTGTTTCCCGCCTTTGATTCCCCGCCTCTGATTCCCCATATATGATTCCCAACCTCTGATTCCCCACCTCTGATTCCCCATATCTGACTCCCCGCCTCTGTTTCCCCGCCTCTGATTCCCCGCCTCTGTTTCCCCATATCTGATTCCCGGACTCTGATTCCCCACCTCAGATTCCCCATCTCAGATTCCGCACATCCGATTCCCTGCCTCTGATTCCCCGCCTCTGATTCACCGCGTCTGATTCCCTGCCTCTGATTCCCAACCTATGATTCCCCACCTCTGATTCCCTATATCTGTTTCTCCGCCTCTGTTTCCCCGCCTCTGATTCCCCGCCTCTGTTTCCCCATATCTGATTCGCCGCCTCTGATTCCCCACATCTGATTCCCTGCCTCTGATTCCCTGTCTTTGATTCGCCGTCTCTGGTTCCCCATATCTGATTCCCCGCCGCTGTTTCCCCGGATTCTGATTCCCCACCTCTGATTCCCCATCTCTGATTCCGCACATCCGATTCCCTGCCTCTGATTTCCCGCCTCTGATTCCCCGCGTCTGATTCCCTGCCTCTTATTCCCAACCTCTGATTCCCCACCTCTGATTCCCCATATCTGATTCCCCGCCTCTGTTTCCCCGCTTCTGATTCCCCGCCTCTGTTTCCCCATATCTGATTCCCCGCCTCTGATTCCCCACTCTGATTTCCCGCCTCTGATTCCCCACCTCTGATTCCCCGCCTCTGATTCCTCGCATCTGATTCCCTGCCTCTGATGCCCCGCCTCTGATTCCCCATCTCTGATTCACCGCCTCTGATTCCCCGTGTCTGATTCCCTGCCTCTGATTCCCCGCCTACGATTCCTCGCCTCTGTTTCCCCGCCTCTGATTCCCCGCCTCTGATTCCCCATATATGACTCCCCGCCTCTGATTCCCCAACTCTGATACCCCGCCTCTGATTCCCCATCTCTGATTCCCAGTCCTCTTATTCCCGGCATCTGATTCCCGGCCTCTGATTCCCAGCCTCTGATTCCCTGCCACTGAATCCCCGCCCCTGATTCCCCACCTCTGATTCCCCGCCTCTGTTTCCCCGCCTCTGATTCCCCGCCTCTGATTCCCCATATCTGATTCCCCGCCTCTGATCCCCAACTCTGATTCCCCGCCTCTGATTCCCCAGCTCTGATTCCCCGCCTCTGATTCCCCGCGTCTGATTCCCTGCATCTTATTCCCCGCCTCTGATTGCCCATCTCTGATTCACAACCTCTGATTCCCCACCTCTGATTCCCCATATCTGATTCCCCGCCTCTGTTTTCCCGCCTCTGATTCCCCGCCTATGATTCCCCATATCTGATTCCCAGCCTCTGATTCCACACCTCTGATTCCCCGCCCCTGATTCGTCAGCTATGAATCCCCGCCTCTGGTTCTCCACGTCTGATTCCCCGCCTCTGATTCCCCAGCTCTGATTCCCCGCCTCTGATTCCCCGCGTCTGATTCCCTGCCTTTGATTCCCCGCCTCTGATTCCCCATCTCTGATTCACAACCTCTGATTCCCCACCTCTGATTCCCCATATCTGATTCCCCGCCTCTGTTTCCCCGCCTCTGATTCGCCCCTCTGATTCCCCATATCTGATTCCCAGCCTCTGATTCCACACCTCTGATTCCCCGCCCCTGATTCGTCAGCTATGAATCCCCGCCTCTGGTTCCCCACGTCTGATTCCCTGCCTCTGATTCCCCACCTCTGATTCCCGGCCTCTGATTCCCGGCCTCTGATTCCCGGCCTCTGATTCCCCGCCTCTAATTCCCCGCTTCTGATTCTGATTCCCTGCCTCTGATTCCCCATCTCTGATTCCCCACATCTGATTCCCTGCCTCTGATTCCCTGTCTCTGATTCCCCGCCTCTGATTCCCCGCCTCTGATTCCCAACCTCTGATTCCCCAGATCTGATTCACTGCCTCTGATTCCCCGCCTCCTATTCCCCGTGTCTGATTTCATGCCTCTGA
Source organism: Narcine bancroftii (assembly GCF_036971445.1). Taxonomy (NCBI): domain Eukaryota; kingdom Metazoa; phylum Chordata; class Chondrichthyes; order Torpediniformes; family Narcinidae; genus Narcine; species Narcine bancroftii. Next base: position 5,009,627 of record NW_027211883.1, read on the forward strand.
TTCACAGCCTCTGATTCCCCATCTCTAATTCACCGCCTCTGATTCCCCACCTCTGATTCCCCATATCTGATTCCCCACCTATGTTTCCCCGACTCTGATTCCCCTCCTCTGATTCACCATCTCTGATTCCTGGACTCTGATTCCCCACCTCTCATTCCCCGCCTCTGATTCCCGGCATCTGATTCCCTGCCTCTGATTCACAGCCTCTGATTCCCTGCCTCTGATTCTCAACCTCTGATTCCCCACCTCTGATTCCCCATATCTGATTCCCCGCATCATTTCCCTGCCTCTGATTCCGCGCCTCTGTTTCCCCATATCTGTTTCCCCGCCTCTGTTTCCCCGCCTCTGAATCCCCGCCTCTTTTTCCCCATATCTGATTCCCCGCCTCTGATACCCCAACTCTGATTCCCAGCCTGTTATTCCCCATCTCTGATTCCCCGCCTCTGATTCCCCGCGTCCGATTCCCTGCCTCTGATTCCCCGCTCTGATTCCCCATCTCAGATTCCCCGCCTCTGATTCCCCACATCTGATTCCCTGCCTCTGATTCCCTGTCTCTGATTCCCCGCCTCTGATTCCCCGCCTCTGATTCCCAACCTCTGATTCCCCACCTCTGATTCCCCATATCTGATTCCCCGCCTCTGTTTCCCCGCCTCTGATTCCCCGCCTCTGATTCCCCATATCTGATTCCCCGCCTCTGATCCCCAACTCTGATTCCCCGCCTCTGATTCCCCAGCTCTGATTCCCCGCCTCTGATTCCCCGCATCTGATTCCCTGCCTCTGATTCCCCGCCTCTGATTCCCCATCTCTGATTCACAACCTCTGATTCCCCACCTCTGATTCCCCATATCTGATTCCCCGCCTCTGTTTCCCCGCCTCTGATTCCCCGCCTCTGATTCCCCATATCTGATTCCCAGCCTCTGATTCCACACCTCTGATTCCCCACCCCTGATTCGTCAGCTATGAATCCCCACCTCTGGTTCCCCTCGTCTGATTCCCCGCCTCTGATTCCCCAGCTCTGATTCCCCGCCTCTGATTCCCCGCGTCTGATTCCCTGCCTCTGATTCCCCGCCTCTGATTCCCCATCTCTGATTCACAACCTCTGATTCCCCACCTCTGATTCCCCATATCTGATTCCCCGCCTCTGTTTCCCCGCCTCTGATTCGCCCCTCTGATTCCCCATATCTGATTCCCAGCCTCTGATTCCACACCTCTGAATCCCCGCCCCTGATTCGTCAGCTATGAACCCCCGCCTCTGGTTCCCCACGTCTGATTCCCTGCCTCTGATTCCCCACCTCTGATTCCCGGCCTCTGATTCCCGGCCTCTGATTCCCGGCCTGTGATTCCCGGCCTCTGATTCCCCGCCTCTGATTCCCCGCTTCTGATTCTGATTCCCTGCCTATGATTCCCCATCTCTGATTCCCCACATCTGATTCCCTGCCTCTGATTCCCTGTCTCTGATTCCCCTCCTCTGATTCCTCGCCTCTGATTCCCAACCTCTGATTCCCCAGCTCTGATTCACTGCCTCTGATTCCCTGCCTCCTATTCCCCGTGTCTGATTTCCTGCCTCTGATTCACAGCCTCTGATTCCCCATCTCTAATTCACCGCCTCTGATTCCCCACCTCTGATTCCCCATATCTGATTCCCCACCTATGTTTCCCCGCCTCTGATTCCCCTCCTCTGATTCACCATCTCTGATTCCTGGACTCTGATTCCCCACCTGTCATTCTCCGCCTCTGATTCCCCGCATCTGATTCCCTGCCTCTGATTCACAGCCTCTGATTCCCTGCCTCTGATTCTCAACCTCTGATTCCCCACCTCTGATTCCCCATATCTGATACCCCGCCTCATTTCCCCGCCTCTGATTCCGCGCCTCTGTTTCCCCATATCTGTTTCCCCGCCTCTGTTTCCCCGCCTCTGAATCCCCGCCTCTTTTTCCCCATATCTGATTCCCCGCCTCTGATACCCCAACTCTGATTCCCAGCCTGTTATTCCCCATCTCTGATTCCCCGCCTCTGATTCCCCGCGTCTGATTCCCTGCCTCTGATTCCCCGCTCTGATTCCCCATCTCTGATTCCCCGCCTCTGATTCCCCACATCTGATTCCCTGCCTCTGATTCCCTGCCACAGATTCCCCGCCCCTGATTCCCCACCTCTGATTCCCCATATCTGATTCCCCAACTATGATTCCCCGCCTCTGATTCCCCAGCTCTGATTCCCCACCTCTGATTCCCCGCGTCTGATTCCCTGCCTCAGATTCCCCGCCTCTGATTCCCCATCTCTGATTCACAACCTCTGATTCCCCACCTCTGATTCCCCATATCTGATTCCCCGCCTCTGTTTCCCCGCCTCTGATTCCCCGCCTCTGATTCCCCATATCTGATTCCCAGCCTCTGATTCCACACCTCTGATTCCCCGCCCCTGATTCGTCAGCTATGAATCCCCGCCTCTGGTTCCCCACGTCTGATTCCCTGCCTCTGATTCCCCACCTCTGATTCACCGCTTCTGATTCTGATTCCCTGCCTCTGATTCCCCATCTCTGATTCCCCACATCTGATTCCCTGCCTCTGATTCCCTGTCTCTGATTCCCCGCCTCTGATTCCCCTCCTCTGATACCCCGCCTCTGATTCCCTGCCTCTGATTCCCCGCCTCTGATTCCCCACATCTGATTCCCCACTTCTGATTCCCCGGCTCTGATTCCCCGCCTCTGATCCAACGCCTCTGATTCCCCGCCTCTGATTCCCCGCCTCTGATTCCCCTCCTCTGATACCCCGCCTCTGATTCCCTGCCTCTGATTCCCCGCCTCTGATTCCCCACATCTGATTCCCCACTTCTGATTCCCCGGCTCTGATTCCCCGCCTCTGATCCAACGCCTCTGATTCCCCGCCTCTGATTCCCCGCCTCTGTTTCCCCATATCTGATTCACCGACTCTGATTCCCCACATCTGATTCCCTGCCTCTGATTCCCTGTCTCTGATTCGCCGTCTCTGATTCCCCATATCTGATTCCCCGCCGCTGTTTCCCCGGACTCTGATTCCCCACCTCTGATTCCCCATCTCTGATTCCGCACATCCGATTCCCTGCCTCTGATTCCCCGCCTCTGATTCCCCGCGTCTGATTCCCTGCCTCTTATTCCCAACCTCTGATTCCCCACCTCTGATTCCCCATATCTGATTCCCCGCCTCTGTTTCCCCGCTTCTGATTCCCCGCCTCTGTTTCCCCATATCTGATTCCCCGCCTCTGATTCCCCACTCTGATTTCCCGCCTCTGATTCCCCACCTCTGATTCCCCGCCTCTGATTCCTCGCATCTGATTCCCTGCCTCTGATGCCCCGCCTCTGATTCCCCATCTCTGATTCACCGCCTCTGATTCCCCGTGTCTGATTCCCTGCCTCTGATTCCCCGCCTACGATTCCTCGCCTCTGTTTCCCCGCCTCTGATTCCCCGCCTCTGATTCCCCATATCTGACTCCCCGCCTCTGATTCCCCAACTCTGATACCCCGCCTCTGATTCCTCATCTCTGATTCCCAGTCCTCTTATTCCCGGCATCTGATTCCCGGCCTCTGATTCCCAGCCTCTGATTCCCTGCCACTGAATCCCCGCCCCTGATTCCCCACCTCTGATTCCCCGCCTCTGTTTCCCCGCCTCTGATTCCCCGCCTCTGATTCCCCATATCTGATTCCCCGCCTCTGATCCCCAACTCTGATTCCCCGCCTCTGATTCCCCAGCTCTGATTCCCCGCCTCTGATTCCCCACCTCTGATTCCCCATATCTGATTCCCCACCTATGTTTCCCCGCCTCTGATTCCCCTCCTCTGATTCACCATCTCTGATTCCTGGACTCTGATTCCCCACCTGTCATTCCCCGCCTCTGATTCCCCGCATCTGATTCCCTGCCTCTGATTCACAGCCTCTGATTCCCTGCCTCTGATTCTCAACCTCTGATTCCCCACCTCTGATTCCCCATATCTGATTCCCCGCCTCATTTCCCCGCCTCTGATTCCGCGCCTCTGTTTCCCCATATCTGTTTCCCCACTGTTTCCCCGCCTCTGAATCCCCGCCTCTTTTTCCCCATATCTGATTCCCCGCCTCTGATACCCCAACTCTGATTCCCAGCCTGTAATTCCCCATCTCTGATTCCCCGCCTCTGATTCCCCGCGTCTGATTCCCTGCCTCTGATTCCCCGCTCTGATTCCCCATCTCTGATTCCCCGCCTCTGATCCCCAACTCTGATTCCCCGCCTCTGATTCCCCAGCTCTGATTCCCCGCCTCTGATTCCCCGCGTCTGATTCCCTGCCTCTGATTCCCCGCCTCTGATTCCCCATCTCTGATTCACAACCTCTGATTCCCCACCTCTGATTCCCCATATCTGATTCCCCGCCTCTGATTTCCCGCCTCTGATTCCCCGCCTCTGATTCCCCATATCTGATTCCCAGCCTCTGATTCCACACCTCTGATTTCCCGCCCCTGATTCGTCAGCTATGAATCCCCTCCTCTGGTTCCCCACGTCTGATTCCCTGCCTCTGATTCCCCGCCTCTGATTCCCCATCTCTGATTCAACACCTCTGATTGCCCGCGTCTGATTCCCCACCTCTGATTCCCCATCTCTGATTCCCCATATCTGATTCCCCGCGTCTGTTTCCCCGCCTCTGATTCCAAGCCTCTGTTTCCCCATATCTGATTCCCCGCCTCTGATTCCCCAACTCTGAATCCCCGCCTCTGATTCCCCAGCTCTGATTCATCACATCTGATTCCCCACCTCTGCTTCCCCATCTCTGATTCACTGCCTCTGATTCGCCACGTCTGATTCCCCATATGATTCCCCGCCTATGTTTCCCCACTTCTGATTCCCCGCCTCTGATTCCCCATATCGGATTCCCCGCCTCTGATTCCCCATCTCTGAATCCCCAACTATGATTCCCCGCCTCTGATTCCCCAGCTCTGATTCCCCACCTCTGATTCCCCGCGTCTGATTCCCTGCCTCTGATTCCCCGCCTCTGATTCCCCATCTCTGATTCACAACCTCTGATTCCCCACCTCTGATTCCCCATATCTGATTCCCCGCCTCTGTTTCCCCGCCTCTGATTCCCCGCCTCTGATTCCCCATATCTGATTCCCAGCCTCTGATTCCACACCTCTGATTCCCCGCCCCTGATTCGTCAGTTATGAATCCCCGCCTCTGGTTCCCCACGTCTGATTCCCTGCCTCTGATTCCCCACCTCTGATTCATCGCTTCTGATTCTGATTCCCTGCCTCTGATTCCCCATCTCTGATTCCCCACATCTGATTCCCTGCCTCTGATTCCCTGTCTCTGATTCCCCGTCTCTGATTCCCCGCCTCTGATTCCCAACCTCTGATTCCCCAACTCAGATTCCCCATATCTGATTCCCCACCTCTGTTTCCCCGCCTCTGATTCCCCGCCTCTGTTTCCCCATATCTGATTCCCGGACTCTGATTCCCCACCTCTGATTCCCCATCTCTGATTCCACACATCCGATTCCCTGCCTCTGATTCCCTGCCTCTGATTCCCCGCGTCTGATTCCCTGCCTCTGATTCCCAACCTCTGATTCCCCACCTCTGATTCCCCATATCTGATTCCCCGCCTCTGTTTCCCCGCTTCTGATTCCCCGCCTCTGTTTCCCCATATCTGATTTCCCGCCTCTGATTCCCCAACTCTGATTTCCCGCCTCTGATTCCCCAGCTCTGATTCCCCGCCTCTGATTGCTCACGTCTGATTCCCTGCCTCTGATGCCCCGCCTCTGATTCCCCATCTCTGATTCCCCGCCTCTGATTCCCCACCTCTGTTTCCCCGCCTCTGATTCCCCTCCTCTGATTCCCCATATCTGATTCCCAGCCTCTGATTCCCCAACCCTGATTCCCCACCTCTGATTCCCCATCTCTGATTTCCAGTCCTCTTATTCCCGGAATCTGATTCCCGGCCGCTGATTCCCAGCCTCTGATTCCCTGCCACTGATTCCCTGCCACTGATTCCCCGCCCCTGATTCCCCACCTCTGATTCCCCATATCTGATTCCCCGCCTCTGTTTCCCCGCCTCTGATTGGCCGCCTCTGATACCCCGCCTCTGATTACCCATCTCTAATTCACTGACTCTGATTCGCTTCCTCTGATTCCCCATATCTGATTCCCCGCCTCTGTTTCCCGCCTTTGATTCCCCGCCTCTGATTCCCCATATATGATTCCCAACCTCTGATTCCCCACCTCTGATTCCCCATATCTGACTCCCCGCCTCTGTTTCCCCGCCTCTGATTCCCCGCCTCTGTTTCCCCATATCTGATTCCCGGACTCTGATTCCCCACCTCAGATTCCCCATCTCAGATTCCGCACATCCGATTCCCTGCCTCTGATTCCCCGCCTCTGATTCACCGCGTCTGATTCCCTGCCTCTGATTCCCAACCTATGATTCCCCACCTCTGATTCCCTATATCTGTTTCTCCGCCTCTGTTTCCCCGCCTCTGATTCCCCGCCTCTGTTTCCCCATATCTGATTCGCCGCCTCTGATTCCCCACATCTGATTCCCTGCCTCTGATTCCCTGTCTTTGATTCGCCGTCTCTGGTTCCCCATATCTGATTCCCCGCCGCTGTTTCCCCGGATTCTGATTCCCCACCTCTGATTCCCCATCTCTGATTCCGCACATCCGATTCCCTGCCTCTGATTTCCCGCCTCTGATTCCCCGCGTCTGATTCCCTGCCTCTTATTCCCAACCTCTGATTCCCCACCTCTGATTCCCCATATCTGATTCCCCGCCTCTGTTTCCCCGCTTCTGATTCCCCGCCTCTGTTTCCCCATATCTGATTCCCCGCCTCTGATTCCCCACTCTGATTTCCCGCCTCTGATTCCCCACCTCTGATTCCCCGCCTCTGATTCCTCGCATCTGATTCCCTGCCTCTGATGCCCCGCCTCTGATTCCCCATCTCTGATTCACCGCCTCTGATTCCCCGTGTCTGATTCCCTGCCTCTGATTCCCCGCCTACGATTCCTCGCCTCTGTTTCCCCGCCTCTGATTCCCCGCCTCTGATTCCCCATATATGACTCCCCGCCTCTGATTCCCCAACTCTGATACCCCGCCTCTGATTCCCCATCTCTGATTCCCAGTCCTCTTATTCCCGGCATCTGATTCCCGGCCTCTGATTCCCAGCCTCTGATTCCCTGCCACTGAATCCCCGCCCCTGATTCCCCACCTCTGATTCCCCGCCTCTGTTTCCCCGCCTCTGATTCCCCGCCTCTGATTCCCCATATCTGATTCCCCGCCTCTGATCCCCAACTCTGATTCCCCGCCTCTGATTCCCCAGCTCTGATTCCCCGCCTCTGATTCCCCGCGTCTGATTCCCTGCATCTTATTCCCCGCCTCTGATTGCCCATCTCTGATTCACAACCTCTGATTCCCCACCTCTGATTCCCCATATCTGATTCCCCGCCTCTGTTTTCCCGCCTCTGATTCCCCGCCTATGATTCCCCATATCTGATTCCCAGCCTCTGATTCCACACCTCTGATTCCCCGCCCCTGATTCGTCAGCTATGAATCCCCGCCTCTGGTTCTCCACGTCTGATTCCCCGCCTCTGATTCCCCAGCTCTGATTCCCCGCCTCTGATTCCCCGCGTCTGATTCCCTGCCTTTGATTCCCCGCCTCTGATTCCCCATCTCTGATTCACAACCTCTGATTCCCCACCTCTGATTCCCCATATCTGATTCCCCGCCTCTGTTTCCCCGCCTCTGATTCGCCCCTCTGATTCCCCATATCTGATTCCCAGCCTCTGATTCCACACCTCTGATTCCCCGCCCCTGATTCGTCAGCTATGAATCCCCGCCTCTGGTTCCCCACGTCTGATTCCCTGCCTCTGATTCCCCACCTCTGATTCCCGGCCTCTGATTCCCGGCCTCTGATTCCCGGCCTCTGATTCCCCGCCTCTAATTCCCCGCTTCTGATTCTGATTCCCTGCCTCTGATTCCCCATCTCTGATTCCCCACATCTGATTCCCTGCCTCTGATTCCCTGTCTCTGATTCCCCGCCTCTGATTCCCCGCCTCTGATTCCCAACCTCTGATTCCCCAGATCTGATTCACTGCCTCTGATTCCCCGCCTCCTATTCCCCGTGTCTGATTTCATGCCTCTGATTCACAGCCTCTGATTCCCCATCTCTAATTCACCGCCTCTGATTCCCCACCTCTGATTCCCCATATCTGATTCCCCACCTATGTTTCCCCGACTCTGATTCCCCTCCTCTGATTCACCATCTCTGATTCCTGGACTCTGATTCCCCACCTCTCATTCCCCGCCTCTGATTCCCGGCATCTGATTCCCTGCCTCTGATTCACAGCCTCTGATTCCCTGCCTCTGATTCTCAACCTCTGATTCCCCACCTCTGATTCCCCATATCTGATTCCCCGCATCATTTCCCTGCCTCTGATTCCGCGCCTCTGTTTCCCCATATCTGTTTCCCCGCCTCTGTTTCCCCGCCTCTGAATCCCCGCCTCTTTTTCCCCATATCTGATTCCCCGCCTCTGATACCCCAACTCTGATTCCCAGCCTGTTATTCCCCATCTCTGATTCCCCGCCTCTGATTCCCCGCGTCCGATTCCCTGCCTCTGATTCCCCGCTCTGATTCCCCATCTCAGATTCCCCGCCTCTGATTCCCCACATCTGATTCCCTGCCTCTGATTCCCTGTCTCTGATTCCCCGCCTCTGATTCCCCGCCTCTGATTCCCAACCTCTGATTCCCCACCTCTGATTCCCCATATCTGATTCCCCGCCTCTGTTTCCCCGCCTCTGATTCCCCGCCTCTGATTCCCCATATCTGATTCCCCGCCTCTGATCCCCAACTCTGATTCCCCGCCTCTGATTCCCCAGCTCTGATTCCCCGCCTCTGATTCCCCGCATCTGATTCCCTGCCTCTGATTCCCCGCCTCTGATTCCCCATCTCTGATTCACAACCTCTGATTCCCCACCTCTGATTCCCCATATCTGATTCCCCGCCTCTGTTTCCCCGCCTCTGATTCCCCGCCTCTGATTCCCCATATCTGATTCCCAGCCTCTGATTCCACACCTCTGATTCCCCACCCCTGATTCGTCAGCTATGAATCCCCACCTCTGGTTCCCCTCGTCTGATTCCCCGCCTCTGATTCCCCAGCTCTGATTCCCCGCCTCTGATTCCCCGCGTCTGATTCCCTGCCTCTGATTCCCCGCCTCTGATTCCCCATCTCTGATTCACAACCTCTGATTCCCCACCTCTGATTCCCCATATCTGATTCCCCGCCTCTGTTTCCCCGCCTCTGATTCGCCCCTCTGATTCCCCATATCTGATTCCCAGCCTCTGATTCCACACCTCTGAATCCCCGCCCCTGATTCGTCAGCTATGAACCCCCGCCTCTGGTTCCCCACGTCTGATTCCCTGCCTCTGATTCCCCACCTCTGATTCCCGGCCTCTGATTCCCGGCCTCTGATTCCCGGCCTGTGATTCCCGGCCTCTGATTCCCCGCCTCTGATTCCCCGCTTCTGATTCTGATTCCCTGCCTATGATTCCCCATCTCTGATTCCCCACATCTGATTCCCTGCCTCTGATTCCCTGTCTCTGATTCCCCTCCTCTGATTCCTCGCCTCTGATTCCCAACCTCTGATTCCCCAGCTCTGATTCACTGCCTCTGATTCCCTGCCTCCTATTCCCCGTGTCTGATTTCCTGCCTCTGATTCACAGCCTCTGATTCCCCATCTCTAATTCACCGCCTCTGATTCCCCACCTCTGATTCCCCATATCTGATTCCCCACCTATGTTTCCCCGCCTCTGATTCCCCTCCTCTGATTCACCATCTCTGATTCCTGGACTCTGATTCCCCACCTGTCATTCTCCGCCTCTGATTCCCCGCATCTGATTCCCTGCCTCTGATTCACAGCCTCTGATTCCCTGCCTCTGATTCTCAACCTCTGATTCCCCACCTCTGATTCCCCATATCTGATACCCCGCCTCATTTCCCCGCCTCTGATTCCGCGCCTCTGTTTCCCCATATCTGTTTCCCCGCCTCTGTTTCCCCGCCTCTGAATCCCCGCCTCTTTTTCCCCATATCTGATTCCCCGCCTCTGATACCCCAACTCTGATTCCCAGCCTGTTATTCCCCATCTCTGATTCCCCGCCTCTGATTCCCCGCGTCTGATTCCCTGCCTCTGATTCCCCGCTCTGATTCCCCATCTCTGATTCCCCGCCTCTGATTCCCCACATCTGATTCCCTGCCTCTGATTCCCTGCCACAGATTCCCCGCCCCTGATTCCCCACCTCTGATTCCCCATATCTGATTCCCCAACTATGATTCCCCGCCTCTGATTCCCCAGCTCTGATTCCCCACCTCTGATTCCCCGCGTCTGATTCCCTGCCTCAGATTCCCCGCCTCTGATTCCCCATCTCTGATTCACAACCTCTGATTCCCCACCTCTGATTCCCCATATCTGATTCCCCGCCTCTGTTTCCCCGCCTCTGATTCCCCGCCTCTGATTCCCCATATCTGATTCCCAGCCTCTGATTCCACACCTCTGATTCCCCGCCCCTGATTCGTCAGCTATGAATCCCCGCCTCTGGTTCCCCACGTCTGATTCCCTGCCTCTGATTCCCCACCTCTGATTCACCGCTTCTGATTCTGATTCCCTGCCTCTGATTCCCCATCTCTGATTCCCCACATCTGATTCCCTGCCTCTGATTCCCTGTCTCTGATTCCCCGTCTCTGATTCCCCGCCTCTGATTCCCAACCTCTGATTCCCCAACTCAGATTCCCCATATCTGATTCCCCACCTCTGTTTCCCCGCCTCTGATTCCCCGCCTCTGTTTCCCCATATCTGATTCCCGGACTCTGATTCCCCACCTCTGATTCCCCATCTCTGATTCCACACATCCGATTCCCTGCCTCTGATTCCCTGCCTCTGATTCCCCGCGTCTGATTCCCTGCCTCTGATTCCCAACCTCTGATTCCCCACCTCTGATTCCCCATATCTGATTCCCCGCCTCTGTTTCCCCGCTTCTGATTCCCCGCCTCTGTTTCCCCATATCTGATTTCCCGCCTCTGATTCCCCAACTCTGATTTCCCGCCTCTGATTCCCCAGCTCTGATTCCCCGCCTCTGATTGCTCACGTCTGATTCCCTGCCTCTGATGCCCCGCCTCTGATTCCCCATCTCTGATTCCCCGCCTCTGATTCCCCACCTCTGTTTCCCCGCCTCTGATTCCCCTCCTCTGATTCCCCATATCTGATTCCCAGCCTCTGATTCCCCAACCCTGATTCCCCACCTCTGATTCCCCATCTCTGATTTCCAGTCCTCTTATTCCCGGAATCTGATTCCCGGCCGCTGATTCCCAGCCTCTGATTCCCTGCCACTGATTCCCTGCCACTGATTCCCCGCCCCTGATTCCCCACCTCTGATTCCCCATATCTGATTCCCCGCCTCTGTTTCCCCGCCTCTGATTGGCCGCCTCTGATACCCCGCCTCTGATTACCCATCTCTAATTCACTGACTCTGATTCGCTTCCTCTGATTCCCCATATCTGATTCCCCGCCTCTGTTTCCCGCCTTTGATTCCCCGCCTCTGATTCCCCATATATGATTCCCAACCTCTGATTCCCCACCTCTGATTCCCCATATCTGACTCCCCGCCTCTGTTTCCCCGCCTCTGATTCCCCGCCTCTGTTTCCCCATATCTGATTCCCGGACTCTGATTCCCCACCTCAGATTCCCCATCTCAGATTCCGCACATCCGATTCCCTGCCTCTGATTCCCCGCCTCTGATTCCCCACGTCTGATTCCCTGCCTCTGATTCCAAACCTATGATTCCCCACCTCTGATTCCCTATATCTGTTTCTCCGCCTCTGTTTCCCCGCCTCTGATTCCCCGCCTCTGTTTCCCCATATCTGATTCGCCGCCTCTGATTCCCCACATCTGATTCCCTGCCTCTGATTCCCTGTCTTTGATTCGCCGTCTCTGATTCCCCATATCTGATTCCCCGCCGCTGTTTCCCCGGATTCTGATTCCCCACCTCTGATTCCCCATCTCTGATTCCGCACATCCGATTCCCTGCCTCTGATTCCCCGCCTCTGATTCCCCGCGTCTGATTCCCTGCCTCTTATTCCCAACCTCTGATTCCCCACCTCTGATTCCCCATATCTGATTCCCCGCCTCTGTTTCCCCGCTTCTGATTCCCCGCCTCTGTTTCCCCATATCTGATTCCCCGCCTCTGATTCCCCACTCTGATTTCCCGCCTCTGATTCCCCACCTCTGATTCCCCGCCTCTGATTCCTCGCATCTGATTCCCTGCCTCTGATGCCCCGCCTCTGATTCCCCATCTCTGATTCACCGCCTCTGATTCCCCGTGTCTGATTCCCTGCCTCTGATTCCCCACCTACGATTCCTCGCCTCTGTTTCCCCGCCTCTGATTCCCCGCCTCTGATTCCCCATATATGACTCCACGCCTCTGATTCCCCAACTCTGATACCCCGCCTCTGATTCCCCATCTCTGATTCCCAGTCCTCTTATTCCCGGCATCTGATTCCCGGCCTCTGATTCCCAGCCTCTGATTCCCTGCCACTGAATCCCCGCCCCTGATTCCCCACCTCTGATTCCCCGCCTCTGTTTCCCCGCCTCTGATTCCCCGCCTCTGATTCCCCATATCTGATTCCCCGCCTCTGATCCCCAACTCTGATTCCCCGCCTCTGATTCCCCAGCTCTGATTCCCCGCCTCTGATTCCCCGCGTCTGATTCCCTGCATCTGATTCCCCGCCTCTGATTGCCCATCTCTGATTCACAACCTCTGATTCCCCACCTCTGATTCCCCATATCTGATTCCCCACCTCTGTTTTCCCGCCTCTGATTCCCCGCCTATGATTCCCCATATCTGATTCCCAGCCTCTGATTCCACACCTCTGATTCCCCGCCCCTGATTCGTCAGCTATGAATCCCCGCCTCTGGTTCTCCACGTCTGATTCCCCGCCTCTGATTCCCCAGCTCTGATTCCCCGCCTCTGATTCCCCGCGTCTGATTCCCTGCCTTTGATTCCCCGCCTCTGATTCCCCATCTCTGATTCACAACCTCTGATTCCCCACCTCTGATTCCCCATATCTGATTCCCCGCCTCTGTTTCCCCGCCTCTGATTCGCCCCTCTGATTCCCCATATCTGATTCCCAGCCTCTGATTCCACACCTCTGATTCCCCGCCCCTGATTCGTCAGCTATGAATCCCCGCCTCTGGTTCCCCACGTCTGATTCCCTGCCTCTGATTCCCCACCTCTGATTCCCGGACTCTGATTCCCGGCCTCTGATTCCCGGCCTCTGATTCCCCGCCTCTGATTCCCCGCTTCTGATTCTGATTCCCTGCCTCTGATTCCCCATCTCTGATTCCCCACATCTGATTCCCTGCCTCTGATTCCCTGTCTCTGATTCCCCGCCTCTGATTCCCCGCCTCTGATTCCCAACCTCTGATTCCCCAGATCTGATTCACTGCCTCTGATTCCCCGCCTCCTATTCCCCGTGTCTGATTTCATGCCACTGATTCACAGCCTCTGATTCCCCATCTCTAATTCACCGCCTCTGATTCCCCACCTCTGATTCCCCATATCTGATTCCCCACCTATGTTTCCCCGACTCTGATTCCCCTCCTCTGATTCACCATCTCTGATTCCTGGACTCTGATTCCCCACCTCTCATTCCCCGCCTCTGATTCCCGGCATCTGATTCCCTGCCTCTGATTCACAGCCTCTGATTCCCTGCCTCTGATTCTCAACCTCTGATTCCCCACCTCTGATTCCCCATATCTGATTCCCCGCATCATTTCCCTGCCTCTGATTCCGCGCCTCTGTTTCCCCATATCTGTTTCACCGCCTCTGTTTCCCCGCCTCTGAATCCGCGCCTCTTTTTCCCCATATCTGATTCCCCGCCTCTGATACCCCAACTCTGATTCCCAGCCTGTTATACCCCATCTCTGATTCCCCGCCTCTGATTCCCCGCGTCCGATTCCCTGCCTCTGATTCCCCGCTCTGATTCCCCATCTCAGATTCCCCGCCTCTGATTCCCCACATCTGATTCCCTGCCTCTGATTCCCTGTCTCTGATTCCCCGCCTCTGATTCCCCGCCTCTGATTCCCAACCTCTGATTCCCCACCTCTGATTCCCCATATCTGATTCCCCGCCTCTGTTTCCCCGCCTCTGATTCCCCGCCTCTGATTCCCCATATCTGATTCCCCGCCTCTGATCCCCAACTCTGATTCCCCGCCTCTGATTCCCCAGCTCTGATTCCCCGCCTCTGATTCCCCGCATCTGATTCCCTGCCTCTGATTCCCCGCCTCTGATTCCCCATCTCTGATTCACAACCTCTGATTCCCCACCTCTGATTCCCCATATCTGATTCCCCGCCTCTGTTTCCCCGCCTCTGATTCCCCGCCTCTGATTCCCCATATCTGATTCCCAGCCTCTGATTCCACACCTCTGATTCCCCACCCCTGATTCGTCAGCTATGAATCCCCACCTCTGGTTCCCCTCGTCTGATTCCCCGCCTCTGATTCCCCAGCTCTGATTCCCCGCCTCTGATTCCCCGCGTCTGATTCCCTGCCTCTGATTCCCCGCCTCTGATTCCCCATCTCTGATTCACAACCTCTGATTCCCCACCTCTGATTCCCCATATCTGATTCCCCGCCTCTGTTTCCCCGCCTCTGATTCGCCCCTCTGATTCCCCATATCTGATTCCCAGCCTCTGATTCCACACCTCTGATTCCCCGCCCCTGATTCGTCAGCTATGAACCCCCGCCTCTGGTTCCCCACGTCTGATTCCCTGCCTCTGATTCCCCACCTCTGATTCCCGGCCTCTGATTCCCGGCCTGTGATTCCCGGCCTCTGATTCCCCGCCTCTGATTCCCCGCTTCTGATTCCCCACCTCTGATTCCCCATCTCTGATTCCCCATATCTGATTCCCCGCGTCTGTTTCCCCGCCTCTGATTCCAAGCCTCTGTTTCCCCATATCTGATTCCCCGCCTCTGATTCCCCAACTCTGAATCCCCGCCTCTGATTCCCCAGCTCTGATTCATCACATCTGATTCCCCACCTCTGCTTCCCCATCTCTGATTCACTGCCTCTGATTCGCCACCTCTGATTCCCCATATGATTCCCCGCCTATGTTTCCCCACTTCTGATTCCCCGCCCCTGATTCGTCAGCTATGAACCCCCGCCTCTGGTTCCCCACGTCTGATTCCCTGCCTCTGACTCCCCACCTCTGATTCCCGGCCTCTGATTCCCGGCCTGTGATTCCCGGCCTCTGATTCCCCGCCTCTGATTCCCCGCTTCTGATTCTGATTCCCTGCCTATGATTCCCCATCTCTGATTCCCCACATCTGATTCCCTGCCTCTGATTCCCTGTCTCTGATTCCCCTCCTCTGATTCCTCGCCTCTGATTCCCAACCTCTGATTCCCCAGCTCTGATTCACTGCCTCTGATTCCCTGCCTCCTATTCCCCGTGTCTGATTTCCTGCCTCTGATTCACAGCCTCTGATTCCCCATCTCTAATTCACCGCCTCTGATTCCCCACCACTGATTCCCCATATCTGATTCCCCACCTATGTTTCCCCGCCTCTGATTCCCCTCCTCTGATTCACCATCTCTGATTCCTGGACTCTGATACCCCACCTGTCATTCCCCGCCTCTGATTCCCCGCATCTGATTCCCTGCCTCTGATTCACAGCCTCTGATTCCCTGCCTCTGATTCTCAACCTCTGATTCCCCACCTCTGATTCCCCATATCTGATTCCCCGCCTCATTTCCCCGCCTCTGATTCCGCGCCTCAGTTTCCCCATATCTGTTTCCCCGCCTCTGTTTCCCCGCCTCTGAATCCCCGCCTCTTTTTCCCCATATCTGATTCCCCGCCTCTGATACCCCAACTCTGATTCCCAGCCTGTTATTCCCCATCTCTGATTCCCCGCCTCTGATTCCCCGCGTCTGATTCCCTGCCTCTGATTCCCCGCTCTGATTTCCCATCTCTGATTCCCCGCCTCTGATTCCCCACATCTGATTCCCTGCCTCTGATTCCCTGCCACAGATTCCCCGCCCCTGATTCCCCACCTCTGATTCCCCATATCTGATTTCCCGCCTCTGTTTCCACGCCTCTGATTCCCCGCCTCTGATTCCCCATATCTGATTCCCCGCCTCTGATCCCCAACTCTGATTCCCCGCCTCTGATTCCCCAGCTCTGATTCCCCGCCTCTGATTCCCCGCGTCTGATTCCCTGCCTCTGATTCCCCGCCTCTGATTCCCCATCTCTGATTCACAACCTCTGATTCCCCACCTCTGATTCCCCATATCTGATTCCCCGCCTCTGATTTCCCGCCTCTGATTCCCCGCCTCTGATTCCCCATATCTGATTCCCAGCCTCTGATTCCACACCTCTGATTTCCCGCCCCTGATTCGTCAGCTATGAATCCCCTCCTCTGGTTCCCCACGTCTGATTCCCTGCCTCTGATTCCCCGCCTCTGATTCCCCATCTCTGATTCAACACCTCTGATTCCCCGCGTCTGATTCCCCACCTCTGATTCCCCATCTCTGATTCCCCATATCTGATTCCCCGCGTCTGTTTCCCCGCCTCTGATTCCAAGCCTCTGTTTCCCCATATCTGATTCCCCGCCTCTGATTCCCCAACTCTGAATCCCCGCCTCTGATTCCCCAGCTCTGATTCATCACATCTGATTCCCCACCTCTGCTTCCCCATCTCTGATTCACTGCCTCTGATTCGCCACCTCTGATTCCCCATATGATTCCCCGCCTATGTTTCCCCACTTCTGATTCCCCGCCTCTGATTCCCCATATCGGATTCCCCGCCTCTGATTACCCATCTCTGAATCCCCAACTATGATTCCCCGCCTCTGATTCCCCAGCTCTGATTCCCCACCTCTGATTCCCCGCGTCTGATTCCCTGCCTCTGATTCCCCGCCTCTGATTCCCCATCTCTGATTCACAACCTCTGATTCCCCACCTCTGATTCCCCATATCTGATTCCCCGCCTCTGTTTCTCCGCCTCTGATTCCCCGCCTCTGATTCCCCATATCTGATTCCCAGCCTCTGATTCCACACCTCTGATTCCCCACCCCTGATTCGTCAGCTATGAATCCCCGCCTCTGGTTCCCCACGTCTGATTCCCTGCCTCTGATTCCCCACCTCTGATTCACCGCTTCTGATTCTGATTCACTGCCTCTGATTCCCCATCTCTGATTCCCCACATCTGATTCCCTGCCTCTGATTCCCTGTCTCTGATTCCCCGCCTCTGATTCCCCGCCTCTGATTCCCAACCTCTGATTCCCCAACTCAGATTCCCCATATCTGATTCCCCGCCTCTGTTTCCCCGCCTCTGATTCCCTGCCTCTGTTTCCCCATATCTGATTTCCCGCCTCTGATTCCCCAACTCTGATTTCCCGCCTCTGATTCCCCAACTCAGATTCCCCATATCTGATTCCCCGCCTCTGTTTCCCCGCCTCTGATTCCCCTCCTCTGATTCCCCATATCTGATTCCCAGCCTCTGATTCCCCAACTCTGATTCCCCACCTCTGATTCCCCATCTCTGATTTCCAGTCCTCTTATTCCCGGAATCTGATTCCCGGCCGCTGATTCCCAGCCTCTGATTCCCTGCCACTGATTCCCTGCCACTGATTCCCCGCCCCTGAGTCCCCACCTCTGATTCCCCATATCTGATTCCCCGCCTCTGTTTCCCCGCCTCTGATTGGCCGCCTCTGATACCCCGCCTCTGATTCCCCATCTCTAATTCACTGACTCTCATTCGCTTCCTCTGATTCCCCATATCTGATTCCCCGCCTCTGTTTCCCCGCCTTTGATTCCCCGCCTCTGATTCCCCATATATGATTCCCAACCTCTGATTCCCCACCTCTGATTCCCCATATCTGACTCCCCGCCTCTGTTTCCCCGCCTCTGATTCCCCGCCTCTGTTTCCCCATATCTGATTCCCGGACTCTGATTCCCCACCTCAGATTCCCCATCTCAGATTCCGCACATCCGATTCCCTGCCTCTGATTCCCCGCCTCTGATTCCCCGCGTCTGATTCCCTGCCTCTGATTCCCAACCTATGATTCCCCACCTCTGATTCCCTATATCTGATTCTCCGCCTCTGTTTCCCCGCCTCTGATTCCCCGCCTCTGTTTCCCCATATCTGATTCGCCACCTCTGATTCCCCACATCTGATTCCCTGCCTCTGATTCCCTGTCTTTGATTCGCCGTCTCTGATTCCCCATATCTGATTCCCCGCCGCTGTTTCCCCGGATTCTGATTCCCCACCTCTGATTCCCCATCTCTGATTCCGCACATCCGACTCCCTGCCTCTGATTCCCCGCCTCTGATTCCCCGCGTCTGATTCCCTGCCTCGGATTCCCAACCTATGATTCCCCACCTATGATTCCCTATATCTGATTCTCCGCCTCTGTTTCCCCGCCTCTGATTCCCCGCCTCTGTTTCCCCATATCTGATTCGCCGACTCTGATTCCCCACATCTGATTCCCTGCCTCTGATTCCCTTTCTCTGATTCCCCATCTCTGATTCCCCATATCCGATTCCCTGCCTCTGATTCCCCGCCTCTGATTCCCCGCGTCTGATTCCCTGCCTCTTATTCCCAACCTCTGATTCCCCACCTCTGATTCCCCATATCTGATTCCCCGCCTCTGTTTCCCCGCTTCTGATTCCCCGCCTCTGTTTCCCCATATCTGATTCCCCACCTCTGATTCCCCACTCTGATTTCCCGCCTCTGATTCCCCACCTCTGATTCCCCGCCTCTGATTCCTCGCATCTGATTCCCTGCCTCTGATGCCCCGCCTCTGATTCCCCATCTCTGATTACCCGCCTCTGATACCCCGTGTCTGATTCCCTGCCTCTGATTCCCCGCCTACGATTCCTCGCCTCTGTTTCCCCGCCTCTGATTCCCCGCCTCTGATTCCCCATATCTGACTCCCCGCCTCTGATTCCCCAACTCTGATACCCCGCCTCTGCTTCCCCATCTCTGATTCCCAGTCCTCTTATTCCCGGCATCTGATTCCCGGCCTCTGATTCCCAGCCTCTGATTCCCTGCCACTGAATCCCCGCCCCTGATTCCCCACCTCTGATTCCCCATCTCTGATTCCCCGCCTCTAATACCCCGTGTCTGATTCCCTGCCTCTGATTCCCCGCCTACGATTCCTCGCCTCTGTTTCCCCGCCTCTGATTCCCCGCCTCTGATTCCCCATATCTGACTCCCCGCCTCTGATTCCCCAACTCTGATACCCCGCCTCTGCTTCCCCATCTCTGATTCCCAGTCCTCTTATTCCCGGCATCTGATTCCCGGCCTCTGATTCCCAGCCTCTGATTCCCTGCCACTGAATCCCCGCCCCTGATTCCCCACCTCTGATTCCCCATCTCTGATTCCCCGCCTCTGATACCCCGTGTCTGATTCCCTGCCTCTGATTCCCCGCCTACGATTCCTCGCCTCTGTTTCCCCGCCTCTGATTCCCCGCCTCTGATTCCCCATATCTGACTCCCCGCCTCTGATTCCCCAACTCTGATACCCCGCCTCTGCTTCCCCATCTCTGATTCCCAGTCCTCTTATTCCCGGCATCTGATTCCCGGCCTCTGATTCCCAGCCTCTGATTCCCTGCCACTGAATCCCCGCCCCTGATTCCCCACCTCTGATTCCCCATATCTGATTCCCCGCCTCTGATTCCCCATATCGGATTCGCCGCCTCTGATTCCCCATCTCTGATTCCCGGCTTCTGATTCCCCATCTCTGATTCCCCGCCTCTGATTCCCCGTGTATGATTCCCTGCCTCTGATTCCCCGCCTCTGATTCCCCTCCTCTGATTCCCTGCCACAGACTCCCCGCCCCTGATTCCCCACCTCTGATTCCCCATATCTGATTCCCCGCCTCTGTTTCCCCGCCTCTGATTCCCCGCCTCTGATTCCCCATATCTGATTTCCCGCCTCTGATCCCCAACTCTGATTCCCCATCTCTGATTCACAACCTCTGATTCCCCACCTCTGACTCCCCATATCTGATTCCCCGCCTCTGTTTCTCCGCCTCTGATTCCCCGCCTCTGATTCCCCATATCTGATTCCCAGCCTCTGATTCCACACCTCTGATTCCCCACCCCTGATTCGTCAGCTATGAATCCCCGCCTCTGGTTCCCCACGTCTGATTCCCTGCCTCTGATTCCCCACCTCTGATTCACCGCTTCTGATTCTGATTCCCTGCCTCTGATTCCCCATCTCTGATTCCCCACATCTGATTCCCTGCCTCTGATTCCCTGCCTCTGATTCCCTGCCTCTGATTCCAAGCATCTGATTCCCTGCCTCTGTTTCCCAACCTCTGATTCCCCACCTCTGATTCCCCATATCTGATTCCCCGCCTCTGTTTCCCCGCTTCTGATTCCCCGCCTCTGTTTCCCCATATCTGATTTCCCGCCTCTGATTCCCCAACTCTGATTTCCCGCCTCTGATTCCCCAGCTCTGATTCCCCGCCTCTGATTGCTCACGTCTGATTCCCTGCCTCTGATGCCCTGCCTCTGATTTTCCATTTCTGATTCCCCGCCTCTGATTCCCCGCCTCTGTTTCCACGCCTCTGATTCGCCCCTCTGATTCCCCATATCTGATTCCCAGCCTCTGATTCCACACCTCTGATTCCCCGCCCCTGATTCGTCAGCTATGAATCCCCTCCTCTGGTTCCCCACGTCTGATTCCCTGCCTCTGATTCCCCACCTCTGATTCCCGGCCTCTGATTCCCGGCCTCTGATTCCCGGCCTGTGATTCCCGGCCTCTGATTCCCCGCCTCTGATTCCCCGCTTCTGATTCTGATTCCCCGCCTCTGATTCCCCATCTCTGATTCAACACCTCTGATTCCCCGCGTCTGATTCCCCACCTCTGATTCCCCATCTCTGATTCCCCATATCTGATTCCCCGCGTCTGTTTCCCCGCCTCTGATTCCAAGCCTCTGTTTCCCCATATCTGATTCCCCGCCTCTGATTCCCCAACTCTGAATCCCCGCCTCTGATTCCCCAGCTCTGATTCATCACATCTGATTCCCCACCTCTGCTTCCCCATCTCTGATTCACTGCCTCTGATTCGCCACCTCTGATTCCCCATATGATTCCCCGCCTATGTTTCCCCACTTCTGATTCCCCGCCTCTGATTCCCCATATCGGATTCCCCGCCTCTGATTCCCCATCTCTGAATACCCAACTATGATTCCCCGCCTCTGATTCCCCAGCTCTGATTCCCCACCTCTGATTCCCCGCGTCTGATTCCCTGCCTCTGATTCCCCGCCTCTGATTCCCCATCTCTGATTCACAACCTCTGATTCCCCACCTCTGATTCCCCATATCTGATTCCCCGCCTCTGTTTCTCCGCCTCTGATTCCCCGCCTCTGATTCCCCATATCTGATTCCCAGCCTCTGATTCCACACCTCTGATTCCCCACCCCTGATTCGTCAGCTATGAATCCCCGCCTCTGGTTCCCCACGTCTGATTCCCTGCCTCTGATTCCCCACCTCTGATTCACCGCTTCTGATTCTGATTCCCTGCCTCTGATTCCCCATCTCTGATTCCCCACATCTGACTCCCTGCCTCTGATTCCCTGTCTCTGATTCCCCGCCTCTGATTCCCCGCCTCTGATTCCCAACCTCTGATTCCCCAACTCAGATTCCCCATATCTGATTCCCCGCCTCTGTTTCCCCGCCTCTGATTCCCTGCCTCTGTTTCCCCATATCTGATTTCCCGCCTCTGATTCCCCAACTCTGATTTCCCGCCTCTGATTCCCCAACTCAGATTCCCCATATCTGATTCCCCGCCTCTGTTTCCCCGCCTCTGATTCCCCTCCTCTGATTCCCCATATCTGATTCCCAGCCTCTGATTCCCCAACTCTGATTCCCCACCTCTGATTCCCCATCTCTGATTTCCAGTCCTATTATTCCCGGAATCTGATAATACGGCCGCTGATTCCCAGCCTCTGATTCCCTGCCACTGATTCCCTGCCACTGATTCCCCGCCCCTGAGTCCCCACCTCTGATTCCCCATATCTGATTCCCCGCCTCTGTTTCCCCGCCTCTGATTGGCCGCCTCTGATACCCCGCCTCTGATTCCCCATCTCTAATTCACTGACTCTCATTCGCTTCCTCTGATTCCCCATATCTGATTCCCCGCCTCTGTTTCCCCGCCTTTGATTCCCCGCCTCTGATTCCCCATATATGATTCCCAACCTCTGATTCCCCACCTCTGATTCCCCATATCTGACTCCCCGCCTCTGTTTCCCCGCCTCTGATTCCCCGCCTCTGTTTCCCCATATCTGATTCCCGGACTCTGATTCCCCACCTCAGATTCCCCATCTCAGATTCCGCACATCCGATTCCCTGCCTCTGATTCCCCGCCTCTGATTCCCCGCGTCTGATTCCCTGCCTCTGATTCCCAACCTATGATTCCCCACCTCTGATTCCCTATATCTGATTCTCCGCCTCTGTTTCCCCGCCTCTGATTCCCCGCCTCTGTTTCCCCATATCTGATTCGCCACCTCTGATTCCCCACATCTGATTCCCTGCCTCTGATTCCCTGTCTTTGATTCGCCGTCTCTGATTCCCCATATCTGATTCCCCGCCGCTGTTTCCCCGGATTCTGATTCCCCACCTCTGATTCCCCATCTCTGATTCCGCACATCCGACTCCCTGCCTCTGATTCCCCGCCTCTGATTCCCCGCGTCTGATTCCCTGCCTCGGATTCCCAACCTATGATTCCCCACCTATGATTCCCTATATCTGATTCTCCGCCTCTGTTTCCCCGCCTCTGATTCCCCGCCTCTGTTTCCCCATATCTGATTCGCCGACTCTGATTCCCCACATCTGATTCCCTGCCTCTGATTCCCTTTCTCTGATTCCCCATCTCTGATTCCCCATATCCGATTCCCTGCCTCTGATTCCCCGCCTCTGATTCCCCGCGTCTGATTCCCTGCCTCTTATTCCCAACCTCTGATTCCCCACCTCTGATTCCCCATATCTGATTCCCCGCCTCTGTTTCCCCGCTTCTGATTCCCCGCCTCTGTTTCCCCATATCTGATTCCCCGCCTCTGATTCCCCACTCTGATTTCCCGCCTCTGATTCCCCACCTCTGATTCCCCGCCTCTGATTCCTCGCATCTGATTCCCTGCCTCTGATGCCCCGCCTCTGATTCCCCATCTCTGATTCCCCGCCTCTGATACCCCGTGTCTGATTCCCTGCCTCTGATTCCCCGCCTACGATTCCTCGCCTCTGTTTCCCCGCCTCTGATTCCCCGCCTCTGATTCCCCATATCTGACTCCCCGCCTCTGATTCCCCAACTCTGATACCCCGCCTCTGCTTCCCCATCTCTGATTCCCAGTCCTCTTATTCCCGGCATCTGATTCCCGGCCTCTGATTCCCAGCCTCTGATTCCCTGCCACTGAATCCCCGCCCCTGATTCCCCACCTCTGATTCCCCATCTCTGATTCCCCGCCTCTAATACCCCGTGTCTGATTCCCTGCCTCTGATTCCCCGCCTACGATTCCTCGCCTCTGTTTCCCCGCCTCTGATTCCCCGCCTCTGATTCCCCATATCTGACTCCCCGCCTCTGATTCCCCAACTCTGATACCCCGCCTCTGCTTCCCCATCTCTGATTCCCAGTCCTCTTATTCCCGGCATCTGATTCCCGGCCTCTGATTCCCAGCCTCTGATTCCCTGCCACTGAATCCCCGCCCCTGATTCCCCACCTCTGATTCCCCATCTCTGATTCCCCGCCTCTGATACCCCGTGTCTGATTCCCTGCCTCTGATTCCCCGCCTACGATTCCTCGCCTCTGTTTCCCCGCCTCTGATTCCCCGCCTCTGATTCCCCATATCTGACTCCCCGCCTCTGATTCCCCAACTCTGATACCCCGCCTCTGCTTCCCCATCTCTGATTCCCAGTCCTCTTATTCCCGGCATCTGATTCCCGGCCTCTGATTCCCAGCCTCTGATTCCCTGCCACTGAATCCCCGCCCCTGATTCCCCACCTCTGATTCCCCATATCTGATTCCCCGCCTCTGATTCCCCATATCGGATTCGCCGCCTCTGATTCCCCATCTCTGATTCCCGGCTTCTGATTCCCCATCTCTGATTCCCCGCCTCTGATTCCCCGTGTATGATTCCCTGCCTCTGATTCCCCGCCTCTGATTCCCCTCCTCTGATTCCCTGCCACAGACTCCCCGCCCCTGATTCCCCACCTCTGATTCCCCATATCTGATTCCCCGCCTCTGTTTCCCCGCCTCTGATTCCCCGCCTCTGATTCCCCATATCTGATTTCCCGCCTCTGATCCCCAACTCTGATTCCCCATCTCTGATTCACAACCTCTGATTCCCCACCTCTGACTCCCCATATCTGATTCCCCGCCTCTGTTTCTCCGCCTCTGATTCCCCGCCTCTGATTCCCCATATCTGATTCCCAGCCTCTGATTCCACACCTCTGATTCCCCACCCCTGATTCGTCAGCTATGAATCCCCGCCTCTGGTTCCCCACGTCTGATTCCCTGCCTCTGATTCCCCACCTCTGATTCACCGCTTCTGATTCTGATTCCCTGCCTCTGATTCCCCATCTCTGATTCCCCACATCTGATTCCCTGCCTCTGATTCCCTGCCTCTGATTCCCTGCCTCTGATTCCAAGCATCTGATTCCCTGCCTCTGTTTCCCAACCTCTGATTCCCCACCTCTGATTCCCCATATCTGATTCCCCGCCTCTGTTTCCCCGCTTCTGATTCCCCGCCTCTGTTTCCCCATATCTGATTTCCCGCCTCTGATTCCCCAACTCTGATTTCCCGCCTCTGATTCCCCAGCTCTGATTCCCCGCCTCTGATTGCTCACGTCTGATTCCCTGCCTCTGATGCCCTGCCTCTGATTTTCCATCTCTGATTCCCCGCCTCTGATTCCCCGCCTCTGTTTCCACGCCTCTGATTCGCCCCTCTGATTCCCCATATCTGATTCCCAGCCTCTGATTCCACACCTCTGATTCCCCGCCCCTGATTCGTCAGCTATGAATCCCCTCCTCTGGTTCCCCACGTCTGATTCCCTGCCTCTGATTCCCCACCTCTGATTCCCGGCCTCTGATTCCCGGCCTGTGTTTCCCGGCCTCTGATTCCCCGCCTCTGATTCCCCGCTTCTGATTCTGATTCCCTGCCTCTGATTCCCCATCTCTGATTCCCCACATCTGATTCCCTGCCTCTGATTCCCTGTCTCTGATTCCCCGCCTCTGATTCCCCGCCTCTGATTCCCAACCTCTGATTCCCCAGCTCTGATTCACTGCCTCTGATTCCCCGCCTCCTATTCCCCGTGTCTGATTTCCTGCCTCTGATTCACAGCCTCTGATTCCCCATCTCTAATTCACCGCCTCTGATTCCCCACCTCTGATTCCCCATATCTGATTCCCCACCTATGTTTCCCCGCCTCTGATTCCCCTCCTCTGATTCACCATCTCTGATTCCTGGACTCTGATTCCCCACCTCTCATTCCCCGCCTCTGATTCCCCGCATCTGATTCCCTGCCTCTGATTCACAGCCTCTGATTCCCTGCCTCTGATTCTCAACCTCTGATTCCCCACCTCTGATTCCCCATATCTGATTCCCCGCCTCATTTCCCCGCCTCTGATTCCGCGCCTCTGTTTCCCCATATCTGTTTCCCCGCCTCTGTTTCCCCGCCTCTGAATCCCCGCCTCTTTTTCCCCATATCTGATTCCCCGCCTCTGATACCCCAACTCTGATTCCCAGCCTGTTATTCCCCATCTCTGATTCCCCGCCTCTGATTCCCCGCGTCTGATTCCCTGCCTCTGATTCCCCGCTCTGATTCCCCATCTCAGATTCCCCGCCTCTGATTCCCCACATCTGATTCCCTGCCTCTGATTCCCTGTCTCTGATTCCCCGCCTCTGATTCCCCGCCTCTGATTCCCAACCTCTGATTCCCCACCTCTGATTCCCCATATCTGATTCCCCGCCTCTGTTTCCCCGCCTCTGATTCCCCGCCTCTGATTCCCCATATCTGATTCCCCGCCTCTGATCCCCAACTCTGATTTCCCGCCTCTGATTCCCCAGCTCTGATTCCCCGCCTTTGATTCCCCGCCTCTGATTCCCTGCCTCTGATTCCCCGCCTCTGATTCCCCATCTCTGATTCACAACCTCTGATTCCCCACCTCTGATTCCCCATATCTGATTCCCCGCCTCTGTTTCCCCGCCTCTGATTCCCCGCCTCTGATTCCCCATATCTGATTCCCAGCCTCTGATTCCACACCTCTGATTCCCCACCCCTGATTCGTCAGCTATGAATCCCCACCTCTGGTTCCCCTCGTCTGATTCCCCGCCTCTGATTCCCCAGCTCTGATTCCCCGCCTCTGATTCCCCGCATCTGATTCCCTGCCTCTGATTCCCCGCCTCTGATTCCCCATCTCTGATTCACAACCTCTGATTCCCCACCTCTGATTCCCCATATCTGATTCCCCGTCTCTGTTTCCCCGCCTCTGATTCGCCCCTCTGATTCCCCATATCTGATACCCAGCCTCTGATTCCACACCTCTGATTCCCCGCCCCTGATTCGTCAGCTATGAACCCCCGCCTCTGGTTCCCCACGTCTGATTCCCTGCCTCTGATTCCCCACCTCTGATTCCCGGCCTCTGATTCCCGGCCTGTGATTCCCGGCCTCTGATTCCCCGCCTCTGATTCCCCTCTTCTGATTCTGATTCCCTGCCTATGATTCCCCATCTCTGATTCCCCACATCTGATTCCCTGCCTCTGATTCCCTGTCTTTGATTCCCAGCCTCTGATTCCTCGCCTCTGATTCCCAACCTCTGATTCCCCAGCTCTGATTCACTGCCTCTGATTCCCTGCCTCCTATTCCCCGTGTCTGATTTCCTGCCTCTGATTCACAGCCTCTGATTCCCCATCTCTAATTCACCGCCTCTGATTCCCCACCTCTGATTCCCCATATCTGATTCCCCACCTATGTATCCCCGCCTCTGATTCCCCTCCTCTGATTCACCATCTCTGATTCCTGGACTCTGATTCCCCACCTGTCATTCCCCGCCTCTGATTCCCCGCATCTGATTCCCTGCCTCTGATTCACAGCCTCTGATTCCCTGCCTCTGATTCTCAATCTCTGATTCCCCACCTCTGATTCCCCATATCTGATTCCCCGCCTCATTTCCCCGCCTCTGATTCCGCGCCTCTGTTTCCCCATATCTGTTTCCCCGCCTCTGTTTCCCCGCCTCTGAATCCCCGCCTCTTTTTCCCCATATCTGATTCCCCGCCTCTGATACCCCAACTCTGATTCCCAGCCTGTTATTCCCCATCTCTGATTCCCCGCCTCTGATTCCCCGCGTCTGATTCCCTGCCTCTGATTCCCCGCTCTGATTCCCCATCTCTGATTCCCCGCCTCTGATTCCCCACATCTGATTCCCTGCCTCTGATTCCCTGCCACAGATTCCCCGCCCCTGATTCCCCACCTCTGATTCCCCATATCTGATTTCCCGCCTCTGTTTCCACGCCTCTGATTCCCCGCCTCTGATTCCCCATATCTGATTCCCCGCCTCTGATCCCCAACTCTGATTCCCCGCCTCTGATTCCCCAGCTCTGATTCCCCGCCTCTGATTCCCCGCGTCTGATTCCCTGCCTCTGATTCCCCGCCTCTGATTCCCCATCTCTGATTCACAACCTCTGATTCCCCACCTCTGATTCCCCATATCTGATTCCCCGCCTCTGATTTCCCGCCTCTGATTCCCCGCCTCTGATTCCCCATATCTGATTCCCAGCCTCTGATTCCACACCTCTGATTTCCCGCCCCTGATTCGTCAGCTATGAATCCCCTCCTCTGGTTCCCCACGTCTGATTCCCTGCCTCTGATTCCCCGCCTCTGATTCCCCATCTCTGATTCAACACCTCTGATTCCCCGCGTCTGATTCCCCACCTCTGATTCCCCATCTCTGATTCCCCATATCTGATTCCCCGCGTCTGTTTCCCTGCCTCTGATTCCAAGCCTCTGTTTCCCCATATCTGATTCCCCGCCTCTGATTCCCCAACTCTGAATCCCCGCCTCTGATTCCCCAGCTCTGATTCATCACATCTGATTCCCCACCTCTGCTTCCCCATCTCTGATTCACTGCCTCTGATTCGCCACCTCTGATTCCCCATATGATTCCCCGCCTATGTTTCCCCACTTCTGATTCCCCGCCTTTGATTCCCCATATCGGATTCCCCGCCTCTGATTCCCCATCTCTGAATCCCCAACTATGATTCCCCGCCTCTGATTCCCCAGCTCTGATTCCCCACCTCTGATTCCCCGCGTCTGATTCCCTGCCTCTGATTCCCCGCCTCTGATTCCCCATCTCTGATTCACAACCTCTGATTCCCCACCTCTGATTCCCCATATCTGATTCCCCGCCTCTGTTTCTCCGCCTCTGATTCCCCGCCTCTGATTCCCCATATCTGATTCCCAGCCTCTGATTCCACACCTCTGATTCCCCACCCCTGATTCGTCAGCTATGAATCCCCGCCTCTGGTTCCCCACGTCTGATTCCCTGCCTCTGATTCCCCACCTCTGATTCACCGCTTCTGATTCTGATTCCCTGCCTCTGATTCCCCATCTCTGATTCCCCACATCTGATTCCCTGCCTCTGATTCCCTGTCTCTGATTCCCCGCCTCTGATTCCCCGCCTCTGATTCCCAACCTCTGATTCCCCAACTCAGATTCCCCATATCTGATTCCCCGCCTCTGTTTCCCCGCCTCTGATTCCCCGCCTCTGTTTCCCCATATCTGATTCCCGGACTCTGATTCCCCACCTCTGATTCCCCATCTCTGATTCCACACATCCGATTCCCTGCCTCTGATTCCCTGCCTCTGATTCCCCGCGTCTGATTCCCTGCCTCTGATTCCCAACCTCTGATTCCCCACCTCTGATTCCCCATATCTGATTCCCGCCTCTGTTTCCCCGCTTCTGATTCCCCGCCTCTGTTTCCCCATATCTGATTTCCCGCCTCTGATTCCCCAACTCTGATTTCCCGCCTCTGATTCCCCAGCTCTGATTCCCCGCCTCTGATTGCTCACGTCTGATTCCCTGCCTCTGATGCCCTGCCTCTGATTCCCCATCTCTGATTCCCCGCCTCTGATTTCCCGCCTCTGTTTCCCCGCCTCTGATTCCCCTCCTCTGATTCCCCATATCTGATTCCCAGCCTCTGATTCCCCAACTCTGATTCCCCACCTCTGATTCCCCATCTCTGATTTCCAGTCCTCTTATTCCCGGAATCTGATTCCCGGCCGCTGATTCCCAGCCTCTGATTCACTGCCACTGATTCCCTGCCACTGATTCCCCGCCCCTGAGTCCCCACCTCTGATTCCCCATATCTGATTCCCCGCTTCTGTTTCCCTGCCTCTGATTGGCCGCCTCTGATACCCCGCCTCTGATTCCCCATCTCCAATTCACTGACTCTGATTCGCTTCCTCTGATTCCCCATATCTGATTCCCCGCCTCTGTTTCCCCGCCTTTGATTCCCCGCCTCTGATTCCCCATATCTGATTCCCAGCCTCTGATTCCACACCTCTGATTCCCCGCCCCTGATTCGTCAGCTATGAATCCCCTCCTCTGGTTCCCCACGTCTGATTCCCTGCCTCTGATTCCCCACCTCTGATTCCCGGCCTCTGATTCCCGGCCTGTGTTTCCCGGCCTCTGATTCCCCGCCTCTGATTCCCCGCTTCTGATTCTGATTCCCTGCCTCTGATTCCCCATCTCTGATTCCCCACATCTGATTCCCTGCCTCTGATTCCCTGTCTCTGATTCCCCGCCTCTGATTCCCCGCCTCTGATTCCCAACCTCTGATTCCCCAGCTCTGATTCACTGCCTCTGATTCCCCGCCTCCTATTCCCCGTGTCTGATTTCCTGCCTCTGATTCACAGCCTCTGATTCCCCATCTCTAATTCACCGCCTCTGATTCCCCACCTCTGATTCCCCATATCTGATTCCCCACCTATGTTTCCCCGCCTCTGATTCCCCTCCTCTGATTCACCATCTCTGATTCCTGGACTCTGATTCCCCACCTCTCATTCCCCGCCTCTGATTCCCCGCATCTGATTCCCTGCCTCTGATTCACAGCCTCTGATTCCCTGCCTCTGATTCTCAACCTCTGATTCCCCACCTCTGATTCCCCATATCTGATTCCCCGCCTCATTTCCCCGCCTCTGATTCCCCGCCTCTGATTCCCCATCTGTGATTCACAACCTTTGATGCCCCACCTCTGATTCCCCATATCTGACTCCCCGCCTCTGTTTCCCCGCCTCTGATTCCCCGCCTCTGATTCCCCATATCTGATTCCCCGCCTCTGATTGCCCACCTCTGATTCCCCGCGTCTGATTCCCTGCCTCTGATTCACCGCCTCTGATTCCCCATCTCTGATTCACCACCTCTGATTCCCGGACTCTGATTCCCCATCTCTGATTCCGCACATCCGATTCCCTGCCTATGGTTCCCCACCTCTGATTCCCCGCCTCTGATTCCCCATATCTGATTCCCTGCCTCTGTTTCCCCGCCTCTGATTCCCCATATGTGATTCCCCACCTCTGTTTCCCCGCCTCTGATTCCCCGCCTCTGTTTCCCATCTCTGATTCACCGCCTGTGATTCGCCACCTCTGATTCCCCATATCTGATTCCCCACCTCTGTTTCCCCGCCTCTGATTCCCCGCCTCTGATTCTCCATATCTGATTCCCCGCCTCTGATTCCCCGTTCTGATTCCCCGCCTCTGTTTCCCCGCCTCTGATTCCCCGCCTCTGTTTCCCCATATCTGATTCCCCGCCTCTGATTCCCCAGCTCTGATTCCCTGCCTCTGATTCCCCGCGTTCTATTCCCTGCCTCTGATTCCCCGCCTGTGATTCCCCATCTCTGATTCACCACCTCTGATTCCCCACCTCTGATTCCCCATATCTAATTCCCCGCCTCTGTTTGCCCGCCTCTGATTCCCCGCCTCTGAATCCCCGCGTCTGATTCCCTGCCACTGATTCCCTGCGCCTGATTCCCCACCTCTGATTCCCATATCTGATTCCCCGCCTCCGTTTTCCCGCCTCTGATTCCCTGCCTCTGATTCCCCATATCTGATTCCCCGCCTCTGATTCCCCAACTCTGATTCCCCGCCTCTGATTCCCCAGCTCTGAATCCCCGCCTCTGATTCCCCGTGTCTGATTCCCTGCCACTGATTCCCCGCCTCTGATTCCCGATCTGCGATTCACAACCTCTGATGCCCCGCCTCTGATTCCCCGCCTCTGATTCCCCATATCTGATTCCCCGCCTCTGATTGCCCACCTCTGATTCCCCGCGTCTGATTCCCTGCCTCTGATTCACCGCCTCTGATTCCCCATCTCTGATTCACCACCTCTGATTCCCGGCCTCTGATTCCCCATCTCTGATTCCGCACATCCGATTCCCTGCCTATGGTTCCCCACCTCTGATTCCCCGCCTCTGATTCCCCATATCTGATTCCCTGCCTCTGTTTCCCCGCCTCTGATTCCCCATATGTGATTCCCCACCTCTGTTTCCCCGCCTCTGATTCCCCGGTTCTGTTTCCCCATCTCTGATTCACCGCCTGTGATTCGCTAGCTCTGATTCCCCATATCTGATTCCCCACCTCTGTTTCCCCGCCTCTGATTCCCCGCCTCTGATTCTCCATATCTCATTCCCCGCCTCTGAATCCCCATCTCTGATTCCCGGACTCTGATTCCCCACCTCTGATTCCCGGCCTCTTATTCCCAGCATCTGATTCCCGGCCTCTGATTCCCAGCCTCTAATTCCCCGCTTCTGATTCTGATTCCCTGCCTCTGATTCCCCATCTCTGATTCCGCACATCTGATTCCCTGCCTCTGATTCCCCACCTCTGATTCCCCATATCTGATTCCCCGCCTCTGTTTCCCCGTTCTGATTCCTCGCCTCTGTTTCCCCATATCTAATTCCCCACCTCTGATGCCCCAACTCTGATTCCCCGCCTCTGATTCCCCAGCTCTGATTCCCCACCTCTGAATCCCCGCATCCGATTCCCCATGTCTGATTCCCCGCCTCTGTTTCCCCGCCTCTGATTCCCCGCCTCTGTTTCCCCATATCTGATTCCCCGCCTCTGATTCCCCAGCTCTGATTCCCTGCCTCTGATTCCCCGCGTTCTATTCCCTGCCTCTGATTCCCCGCCTGTGATTCCCCATCTCTGATTCACCACCTCTGATTCCCCACCTCTGATTCCCCATATCTAATTCCCCGCCTTTGTTTGCCCGCATCTGATTCCCCGCCTCTGTTTCCCCATATCTGATTCCCCACCTCTGAATCCCCAACTCTGATTCCCTGCCTCTGATTCACCAGCTCTGATTCCCCGCCTTTGATTCCCCCTGTCTGATTCCCAGCCTCTGAATCCCCGTGTCTGATTTCCTGCCTCTGATTCCCCGCCTCTGATTCCCCATATCTGATTCCCCGCCTCTGATTGCCCACCTCGTATTCCCCGCGTCTGAATCCCTGCCTCTGATTCACCGCCTCTGATTCCCCATCTCTGATTCACCACCTCTGATTCCCGGCCTCTGATTCCCCATCTTTGATTCCGCACATCCGATTCCCTGCCTATGATTCCCCACCTCTGATTCCCCGCCTCTGATTCCCCATATCTGATTCCCTGCCTCTGTTTCCCCGCCTCTGATTCCCCATATGTGATTCCCCACCTCTGTTTCCCCGCCTCTGATTCCCCATATGTGATTCCCCACCTCTGTTTCCACGCCTCTGATTCCCCTTCTCTGATTCACCACCTCTGAATCCCCACCTCTGATTCCCCATCTCTGATTCCGCACGTCCGATTCCCTGCCTCTGATTCCCCGCCTCTGATTCCCCGCCTCTGATTCGCAACCTCTAATTCCCCACCTCTGATTCCCCATATCTGATTCCCCGCCTCTGTTTCCCTGCCTCTGAATCCCGGCCTCTGTTTCCCAATATCTGATTCCCCTCCTCTGATTCCCCAACTCTGATTCCCCACCTCTGATTCCCCAGCTCTGATTCCCAGCCTCTGATTCCCCATATCTGATTCCCCGCCTCTGATACCCCATATCTGATTCCCCGCCTCTATTTCCCCATATCTGCTTCGCCGCATCTGATTCCCCAACTCTGATTCCCCGCCTCTGATTCCCCAGCTCTGATTTCACGCCTCTGATTTCCGGCATCCGATTCCCTGCCTCTGATTCCCCGCCTCTGATTCCCCATCTCTGATTCCCCGCCTCTGATTCCCCGTGTCTGATTCCCTGCCTCTGATTCCCCGCCTCTGATTCCCGGCGTCTGATTCCCTGCCACTGATTCCCTGCCCCTGATTCCCCACCTCTGATTCCCCGCCTCTGATTCCCCGCCTCTGTTTCCCCGCCTCTGATTCCCCGCCTCTGATTCCCCTTCTCTGATTCACCACCTCTGAATCCCCACCTCTGATTCCCCATCTCTGATTCCGCACGTCCGATTCCCTGCCTCTGATTCCCCGCCTCTGATTCCCCGCCTCTGATTCGCAACCTCTAATTCCCCACCTCTGATTCCCCATATCTGATTCCCCGCCTCTGTTTCCCTGCCTCTGAATCCCGGCCTCTGTTTCCCAATATCTGATTCCCCTCCTCTGATTCCCCAACTCTGATTCCCCACCTCTGATTCCCCAGCTCTGATTCCCTGCCACTGATTCCCCGCCCATGATTCCCCACCTCTGATTCCCCATATCTGATTCCCCGCCTCTGTTTCCCCAGCTCTGATTCCCTGCCTCTGATTCCCTGCCCTGATTCCCCATCTCTGTTTCACCGCCTTTGTTTCTCCACCTCTGATTCCCCATATCTGATTCCCCGCCTCTGTTTCCCCGCCTCTGATTCCCTGCCTCTGATTCCCAACCTCTGATTCCACACCTCTGATTCCCAATATCTGATTCCCCGCCTCTATTTCCCCATATCTGATTCCCCGCCTCTGATTCCCCAACTCTGATTCCCCGCCTCTGATTCCCCAGCTCCGATTCCCCGCCTCTGATTCCCGGCGTCCGATTCCCTGCCTCTGATTCCCCGCCTCTGATTCCCCATCTCTGATTCCCCGCCTCTGATTCCCCGTGTCTGATTCCCTGCCTCTGATTCCCCTCCTCTGATTCCCCACCTCTGATTCCCTGCCACTGATTCCCTGCCCCTGATTCCCCACCTCTGATTCCCCGCCTCTGTTTCCCCGCCTCTGATTCCCCGCCTCTGATTCCCCATATCTGATTCCCTGCCTCTGATTCCCCAACTCTGATTCCCCGCTTCTGATTCCCCAGCTCTGAATCCCCGCCTCTGATTCCCCGCGTCTGATTCCCTGCCTCTCATTCCCCGCCTTGATTCCCCATCTCTGATTCACAACCTCTGATTCCCCACCTCTGATTCCCCATATCTGAATCCCCGCCTCTGTTTCCCCGCCTCTGATTCCCCGCCTCTGATTCCCCATATCTGATTCCCCGGCTCTGATTGCCCACCTCTGATTCCCCGCCTCTGATTCGCCAGCTCTGATTCCCCGCCTCTGAATCCCCGCATCTGATTCCCTGCCTCTGATTCCCCGCCTCTGATTCCCCATCTCTGATTCACCGCCTTTGATTCGCCACCTCTGATTCCCCATATCTGATTCCCCACCTCTGTTTCCCCGCCTCTGATTCCCCGCCTCTGATTCTCTATATCTCATTCCCCGCCTCTGAATCCCCATCTCTGATTCCCGGACTCTGATTCCCCACCTCTGATTCCGGGCCTCTTATTCCCAGCATCTGATTCCCGGCCTCTGATTCCCGGCCTCTGATTCCCCGCTTCTGATTCTGATACCCTGCCTCTGATTCCCCATCTCTGATTCCGCACATCTGATTCCCTGCCTCTGATTCCCCACCTCTGATTCCCCATATCTGATTCCCCGCCTCTGTTTCCCCGCCTCTCATTTCCCGCCTCTGTTTCCCCATATCTAATTCCCCACCTCTGTTTCCCCATATCTGATTCCCCGCCTCTGATTCCCCAGCTCTGATTCCCTGCCTCTGATTCCCCGCGTTCTATTCCCTGCCTCTGATTCCCCGCCTGTGATTCCCCATCTCTGATTCACCACCTCTGATTCCCCACCTCTGATTCCCCATATCTAATTCCCCGCCTCTGTTTGCCCGCCTCTGATTCCCCGCCTCTGTTTCCCCATATCTGATTC
This sequence comes from Narcine bancroftii, assembly GCF_036971445.1. Classification (NCBI taxonomy): domain Eukaryota; kingdom Metazoa; phylum Chordata; class Chondrichthyes; order Torpediniformes; family Narcinidae; genus Narcine; species Narcine bancroftii. The sequence continues at coordinate 5,044,852 of NW_027211883.1, forward strand.
CCCGCCTCTGAATCCCCAACTCTGATTCCCTGCCTCTGATTCACCAGCTCTGATTCCCCGCCTTTGATTCCCCCCGTCTGATTCCCAGCCTCTGAATCCCCGTGTCTGATTTCCTGCCTCTGATTCCCCGCCTCTGATTCCCCATCTCTGATTCACCGCCTCTGATTCCCCACCTCTGATTCCCCATTTCTAATTCCGCACATCCGATTCCCTGCCTCTGATTCCCTGACTCTGATTCCCCACCTCTGATTCCCCAGCTCTGATTCCCCGCCTCTGATTCCCCGCGTCTGATTCCCTGCCTCTGATTCCCCGCCTCTGATTCCCCAGCTCTGATTCCCCGCCTCTGATTCCCCGCGTCTGATTCCCTGCCTCTGATTCCCCGCCTCTGATTCCCCATCTCTGATTCCCCACCTCTGATTCCCCGTGTCTGATTCCCTGCCTCTGATTCCCCGCCTCTGATTCCCCGCCTCTGATTCCCAGCCTCTGATTCCCCATATCTGATTCCCTGCCTCTGATTCCCCATATCTGATTCCCCGCCTCTATTTCCCCATATCTGCTTCGCCGCCTCTGATTCCCCAACTCTGATTCCCCGCCTCTGATTCCCCAGCTCTGATTTCCAGCCTCTGATTCCCGGCATCCGATTCCCTGCATCTGATTCCCCGCCTCTGATTCCCCATCTCTGATTCCCCGCCTCTGATTCCCCGTATCTGATTCCCTGCCTCTGATTCCCCGCCTCTGATTCCCCGCGTCTGATTCCCTGCCACTGATTCCCCACCTCTGATTCCCCATATCTGATTCCCCGCCTCTGTTTTCCCGCCTCTGATTCCCTGCCTCTGATTCCCCATATCTGATTCCCCGCCTCTGATTCCCCAACTCTGATTCCCCACCTCTGATTCCCCAGCTCTGAATCCCTGCCTCTGATTCCCCGCGTCTGATTCCCTGCCTCTGATTCCCCGCCTCTGATTCCCCATCTGTGATTCACAACCTTTGATGCCCCACCTCTGATTCCCCATATCTGATTCCCCGCCTCTGTTTCCCCGCCTCTGATTCCCCGCCTCTGATTCCCCATATCTGATTCCCCGCCTCTGATTGCCCACCTCGTATTCCCCGCGTCTGAATCCCTGCCTCTGATTCACCGCCTCTGATTCCCCATCTCTGATTCACCACCTCTGATTCCCGGCCTCTGATTCCCCATCTTTGATTCCGCACATCCGATTCCCTGCCTATGATTCCCCACCTCTGATTCCCCGCATCTGATTCCCCATATCTGATTCCCTGCCTCTGTTTCCCCGCCTCTGATTCCCCATATGTGATTCCCCACCTCTGTTTCCACGCCTCTGATTCCCCGCCTCTGTTTCCCCATCTCTTATTCACCGCCTTTGATTCGCCACCTCTGATTCCCCATATGTGATTCCCCACCTCTGTTTCCCCGCCTCTGATTCCCCGCCTCTGATTCTCCATATCTCATTCCCCGCCTCTGAATCCCCATCTCTGATTCCCGGACTCTGATTCCCCACATCTGATTCCCAGCCTCTTATTCCCAGCATCTGATTCCCGGCCTCTGATTCCCGGCCTCTAATTCCCCGCTTCTGATTCTGATTCCCTGCCTCTGATTCCCCATCTCTGATTCCGCACATCTGATTCCCTGCCTCTGATTCCCCACCTCTGATTCCTCATATCTGATTCCCCGCCTCTGTTTCCCCGCCTCTGATTCCCCGCCTCTGCTTCCCCATATCTAATTCCCCACCTCTGATGCCCCAACTCTGATTCCCCGCCTCTGATTCCCCAGCTCTGATTCCCCACCTCTGATTCCCCGCATCCGATTCCCCATGTCTGATTCCCCGCCTCTGTTTCCCCGCCTCTGATTCCCCGCCTCTGTTTCCCCATATCTGATTCCCCGCCTCTGATTCCCCAGCTCTGATTCCCTGCCTCTGATTCCCCGCGTTCTATTCCCTGCCTCTGATTCCCCGCCTGTGATTCCCCATCTCTGATTCACCACCTCTGATTCCCCACCTCTGATTCCCCATATCTAATTCCCCGCCTCTGTTTGCCCGCCTCTCATTCCCCGCCTCTGAATCCCCGCGTCTGATTCCCTGCCACTGATTCCCTGCGCCTGATTCCCCAACTCTGATTCCCCATATCTGATTCCCCGCCTCCGTTTTCCCGCCTCTGATTCCCTGCCTCTGATTCCCCATATCTGATTCCCCGCCTCTGATTCCCCAACTCTGATTCCCCGCCTCTGATTCCCCAGCTCTGAATCCCCGCCTCTGATTCCCCGCGTCTGATTCCCTGCCACTGATTCCCCGCCTCTGATTCCCCATCTGTGATTCACAACCTCTGATGCCCCACCTCTGATTCCCCATATCTGACTCCCCGCCTCTGTTTCCCCGCCTCTGATTCCCCTCCTCTGATTCCCCATATCTGATTCCCCGCCTCTGATTGCCCACCTCTGATTCCCCGCGTCTGATTCCCTGCCTCTGATTCACCGCCTCTGATTCCCCATCTCTGATTCACCACCTCTGATTCCCGGCCTCTGATTCCCCATCTCTGATTCCGCACATCCGATTCCCTGCCTATGGTTCCCCACCTCTGATTCCCCGCCTCTGATTCCCCATATCTGATTCCCTGCCTCTGTTTCCCCGCCTCTGATTCCCCATATGTGATTCCCCACCTCTGTTTCCCCGCCTATGATTCCCCGCCTCTGTTTCCCCATCTCTGATTCACCGCCTGTGATTCGCCACCTCTGATTCCCCATATCTGATTCCCCACCTCTGTTTCCCCGCCTCTGATTCCCCGCCTCTGATTCTCCATATCTCATTCCCCGCCTCTGAATCCCCATCTCTGATTCCCGGACTCTGATTCCCCACCTCTGATTCCCGGCCTCTTATTCCCAGCATCTGATTCCCGGCCTCTGATTCCCAGCCTCTAATTCCCCGCTTCTGATTCTGATTCCCTGCCTCTGATTCCCCATCTCTGATTCCGCACATCTGATTCCCTGCCTCTGATTCCCCACCTCTGATTCCCCATATCTGATTCCCCGCCTCTGTTTCCCCGTTCTGATTCCCCGCCTCTGTTTCCCCGCCTCTGATTCCCCGCCTCTGTTTCCCCATATCTGATTCCCCGCCTCTGATTCCCCAGCTCTGATTCCCTGCCTCTGATTCCCCGCGTTCTATTCCCTGCCTCTGATTCCCCGCCTGTGATTCCCCATCTCTGATTCACCACCTCTGATTCCCCACCTCTGATTCCCCACCTCTGATTCCCCATATCTAATTCCCCGCCTCTGTTTGCCCGCCTCTGATTCCCCGCCTCTGAATCCCCGCGTCTGATTCCCTGCCACTGATTCCCTGCGCCTGATTCCTCACCTCTGATTCCCCATATCTGATTCCCCGCCTCCGTTTTCCCGCCTCTGATTCCCTGCCTCTGATTCCCCATATCTGATTCCCCGCCTCTGATTCCCCAACTCTGATTCCCCGCCTCTGATTCCCCAGCTCTGAATCCCCGCCTCTGATTCCCCGTGTCTGATTCCCTGCCACTGATTCCCCGCCTCTGATTCCCCATCTGTGATTCACAACCTCTGATGCCCCGCCTCTGATTCCCCGCCTCTGATTCCCCATATCTGATTCCGCGCCTCTGATTGCCCACCTCTGATTCCCCGCGTCTGATTCCCTGCCTCTGATTCACCGCCTCTGATTCCCCATCTCTGATTCACCACCTCTGATTCCCGGCCTCTGATTCCCCATCTCTGATTCCACACATCCGATTCCCTGCCTATGGTTCCCCACCTCTGATTCCCCGCCTCTGATTCCCCATATCTGATTCCCTGCCTCTGTTTCCCCGCCTCTGATTCCCCATATGTGATTCCCCACCTCTGTTTCCCCGCCTCTGATTCCCCGCCTCTGTTTCCCCATCTCTGATTCACCGCCTGTGATTCGCTACCTCTGATTCCCCATATCTGATTCCCCACCTCTGTTTCCCCGCCTCTGATTCCCCGCCTCTGATTCTCCATATCTCATTCCCCGCCTCTGAATCCCCATCTCTGATTCCCGGACTCTGATTCCCCACCTCTGATTCCTGGCCTCTTATTCCCAGCATCTGATTCCCGGCCTCTGATTCCCAGCCTCTAATTCCCCGCTTCTGATTCTGATTCCCTGCCTCTGATTCCCCATCTCTGATTCCGCACATCTGATTCCCTGCCTCTGATTCCCCATCTCTGATTCCCCATATCTGATTCCCCGCCTCTGTTTCCCCGTTCTGATTCCTCGCCTCTGTTTCCCCATATCTAATTCCCCACCTCTGATGCCCCAACTCTGATTCCCCGCCTCTGATTCCCCAGCTCTGATTCCCCACCTCTGATTCCCCGCATCCGATTCCCCATGTCTGATTCCCCGCCTCTGTTTCCCCGCCTCTGATTCCCCGCCTCTGTTTCCCCATATCTGATTCCCCGCCTCTGATTCCCCAGCTCTGATTCCCTGCCTCTGATTCCCCGCGTTCTATTCCCTGCCTCTGATTCCCCGCCTGTGATTCCCCATCTCTGATTCACCACCTCTGATTCCCCACCTCTGATTCCCCATATCTAATTCCCCGCCTTTGTTTGCCTGCATCTGATTCCCCGCCTCTGTTTCCCCATATCTGATTCCCCGCCTCTGATTGCCCACCTCTGATTCCCCGCGTCTGATTCCCTGCCTCTGATTCACCGCCTCTGATTCCCCATCTCTGATTCACCACCTCTGATTCCCGGCCTCTGATTCCCCATCTCTGATTCCGCACATCCGATTCCCTGCCTATGGTTCCCCACCTCTGATTCCCCGCCTCTGATTCCCCATATCTGATTCCCTGCCTCTGTTTCCCCGCCTCTGATTCCCCATATGTGATTCCCCACCTCTGTTTCCCCGCCTCTGATTCCCCGCCTCTGTTTCCCCATCTCTGATTCACCGCCTGTGATTCGCCACCTCTGATTCCCCATATCTGATTCCCCACCTCTGTTTCCCCGCCTCTGATTCCCCATATCTGATTCCCTGCCTCTGTTTCCCCGCCTCTGATTCCCCATATGTGATTCCCCACCTCTGTTTCCACGCCTCTGATTCCCCGCCTCTGTTTCCCCATCTCTGATTCACCGCCTTTGATTCGCCACCTCTGATTCCCCATATGTGATTCCCCACCTCTGTTTCCCCGCCTCTGATTCCCCGCCTCTGATTCTCCATATCTCATTCCCCGCCTCTGAATCCCCATCTCTGATTCCCGGACTCTGATTCCCCACATCTGATTCCCAGCCTCTTATTCCCAGCATCTGATTCCCGGCCTCTGATTCCCGGCCTCTAATTCCCCGCTTCTGATTCTGATTCCCTGCCTCTGATTCCCCATCTCTGATTCCGCACATCTGATTCCCTGCCTCTGATTCCCCACCTCTGATTCCTCATATCTGATTCCCCGCCTCTGTTTCCCCGCCTCTGATTCCCCGCCTCTGCTTCCCCATATCTAATTCCCCACCTCTGATGCCCCAACTCTGATTCCCCGCCTCTGATTCCCCAGCTCTGATTCCCCACCTCTGATTCCCCGCATCCGATTCCCCATGTCTGATTCCCCGCCTCTGTTTCCCCGCCTCTGATTCCCCGCCTCTGTTTCCCCATATCTGATTCCCCGCCTCTGATTCCCCAGCTCTGATTCCCTGCCTCTGATTCCCCGCGTTCTATTCCCTGCCTCTGATTCCCCGCCTGTGATTCCCCATCTCTGATTCACCACCTCTGATTCCCCACCTCTGATTCCCCATATCTAATTCCCCGCCTCTGTTTGCCCGCCTCTCATTCCCCGCCTCTGAATCCCCGCGTCTGATTCCCTGCCACTGATTCCCTGCGCCTGATTCCCCAACTCTGATTCCCCATATCTGATTCCCCGCCTCCGTTTTCCCGCCTCTGATTCCCTGCCTCTGATTCCCCATATCTGATTCCCCGCCTCTGATTCCCCAACTCTGATTCCCCGCCTCTGATTCCCCAGCTCTGAATCCCCGCCTCTGATTCCCCGCGTCTGATTCCCTGCCACTGATTCCCCGCCTCTGATTCCCCATCTGTGATTCACAACCTCTGATGCCCCACCTCTGATTCCCCATATCTGACTCCCCGCCTCTGTTTCCCCGCCTCTGATTCCCCTCCTCTGATTCCCCATATCTGATTCCCCGCCTCTGATTGCCCACCTCTGATTCCCCGCGTCTGATTCCCTGCCTCTGATTCACCGCCTCTGATTCCCCATCTCTGATTCACCACCTCTGATTCCCGGCCTCTGATTCCCCATCTCTGATTCCGCACATCCGATTCCCTGCCTATGGTTCCCCACCTCTGATTCCCCGCCTCTGATTCCCCATATCTGATTCCCTGCCTCTGTTTCCCCGCCTCTGATTCCCCATATGTGATTCCCCACCTCTGTTTCCCCGCCTATGATTCCCCGCCTCTGTTTCCCCATCTCTGATTCACCGCCTGTGATTCGCCACCTCTGATTCCCCATATCTGATTCCCCACCTCTGTTTCCCCGCCTCTGATTCCCCGCCTCTGATTCTCCATATCTCATTCCCCGCCTCTGAATCCCCATCTCTGATTCCCGGACTCTGATTCCCCACCTCTGATTCCCGGCCTCTTATTCCCAGCATCTGATTCCCGGCCTCTGATTCCCAGCCTCTAATTCCCCGCTTCTGATTCTGATTCCCTGCCTCTGATTCCCCATCTCTGATTCCGCACATCTGATTCCCTGCCTCTGATTCCCCACCTCTGATTCCCCATATCTGATTCCCCGCCTCTGTTTCCCCGTTCTGATTCCCCGCCTCTGTTTCCCCGCCTCTGATTCCCCGCCTCTGTTTCCCCATATCTGATTCCCCGCCTCTGATTCCCCAGCTCTGATTCCCTGCCTCTGAGTCCCCGCGTTCTATTCCCTGCCTCTGATTCCCCGCCTGTGATTCCCCATCTCTGATTCACCACCTCTGATTCCCCACCTCTGATTCCCCACCTCTGATTCCCCATATCTAATTCCCCGCCTCTGTTTGCCCGCCTCTGATTCCCCGCCTCTGAATCCCCGCGTCTGATTCCCTGCCACTGATTCCCTGCGCCTGATTCCTCACCTCTGATTCCCCATATCTGATTCCCCGCCTCCGTTTTCCCGCCTCTGATTCCCTGCCTCTGATTCCCCATATCTGATTCCCCGCCTCTGATTCCCCAACTCTGATTCCCCGCCTCTGATTCCCCAGCTCTGAATCCCCGCCTCTGATTCCCCGTGTCTGATTCCCTGCCACTGATTCCCCGCCTCTGATTCCCCATCTGTGATTCACAACCTCTGATGCCCCGCCTCTGATTCCCCGCCTCTGATTCCCCATATCTGATTCCGCGCCTCTGATTGCCCACCTCTGATTCCCCGCGTCTGATTCCCTGCCTCTGATTCACCGCCTCTGATTCCCCATCTCTGATTCACCACCTCTGATTCCCGGCCTCTGATTCCCCATCTCTGATTCCACACATCCGATTCCCTGCCTATGGTTCCCCACCTCTGATTCCCCGCCTCTGATTCCCCATATCTGATTCCCTGCCTCTGTTTCCCCGCCTCTGATTCCCCATATGTGATTCCCCACCTCTGTTTCCCCGCCTCTGATTCCCCGCCTCTGTTTCCCCATCTCTGATTCACCGCCTGTGATTCGCTACCTCTGATTCCCCATATCTGATTCCCCACCTCTGTTTCCCCGCCTCTGATTCCCCGCCTCTGATTCTCCATATCTCATTCCCCGCCTCTGAATCCCCATCTCTGATTCCCGGACTCTGATTCCCCACCTCTGATTCCTGGCCTCTTATTCCCAGCATCTGATTCCCGGCCTCTGATTCCCAGCCTCTAATTCCCCGCTTCTGATTCTGATTCCCTGCCTCTGATTCCCCATCTCTGATTCCGCACATCTGATTCCCTGCCTCTGATTCCCCATCTCTGATTCCCCATATCTGATTCCCCGCCTCTGTTTCCCCGTTCTGATTCCTCGCCTCTGTTTCCCCATATCTAATTCCCCACCTCTGATGCCCCAACTCTGATTCCCCGCCTCTGATTCCCCAGCTCTGATTCCCCACCTCTGATTCCCCGCATCCGATTCCCCATGTCTGATTCCCCGCCTCTGTTTCCCCGCCTCTGATTCCCCGCCTCTGTTTCCCCATATCTGATTCCCCGCCTCTGATTCCCCAGCTCTGATTCCCTGCCTCTGATTCCCCGCGTTCTATTCCCTGCCTCTGATTCCCCGCCTGTGATTCCCCATCTCTGATTCACCACCTCTGATTCCCCACCTCTGATTCCCCATATCTAATTCCCCGCCTTTGTTTGCCTGCATCTGATTCCCCGCCTCTGTTTCCCCATATCTGATTCCCCGCCTCTGATTGCCCACCTCTGATTCCCCGCGTCTGATTCCCTGCCTCTGATTCACCGCCTCTGATTCCCCATCTCTGATTCACCACCTCTGATTCCCGGCCTCTGATTCCCCATCTCTGATTCCGCACATCCGATTCCCTGCCTATGGTTCCCCACCTCTGATTCCCCGCCTCTGATTCCCCATATCTGATTCCCTGCCTCTGTTTCCCCGCCTCTGATTCCCCATATGTGATTCCCCACCTCTGTTTCCCCGCCTCTGATTCCCCGCCTCTGTTTCCCCATCTCTGATTCACCGCCTGTGATTCGCCACCTCTGATTCCCCATATCTGATTCCCCACCTCTGTTTCCCCGCCTCTGATTCCCCGCCTCTGATTCTCCATATCTCATTCCCCGCCTCTGAATCCCCATCTCTGATTCCCGGACTCTGATTCCCCACCTCTGATTCCCGGCCTCTTATTCCCAGCATCTGATTCCCGGCCTCTGATTCCCAGCCTCTAATTCCCCGCTTCTGATTCTGATTCCCTGCCTCTGATTCCCCATCTCTGATTCCGCACATCTGATTCCCTGCCTCTGATTCCCCACCTCTGATTCCCCATATCTGATTCCCCGCCTCTGTTTCCCCGTTCTGATTCCCCGCCTCTGTTTCCCCGCCTCTGATTCCCCGCCTCTGTTTCCCCATATCTGATTCCCCGCCTCTGATTCCCCAGCTCTGATTCCCTGCCTCTGATTCCCCGCTTTCTATTCCCTGCCTCTGAATCCCCGCCTGTGATTCCCCATCTCTGATTCACCACCTCTGATTCCCCACCTCTGATTCCCCATATCTAATTCCCCGCCTCTGTTTGCCCGCCTCTGATTCCCCGCCTCTGAATCCCCGCGTCTGATTCCCTGCCACTGATTCCCTGCGCCTGATTCCCCACCTCTGATTCCCCATATCTGATTCCCCGCCTCCGTTTTCCCGCCTCTGATTCCCTGCCTCTGATTCCCCATATCTGATTCCCCGCCTCTGATTCCCCAACTCTGATTCCCCGCCTCTGATTCCCCAGCTCTGAATCCCCGCCTCTGATTCCCCGTGTCTGATTCCCTGCCACTGATTCCCCGCCTCTGATTCCCGATCTGTGATTCACAACCTCTGATGCCCCGCCTCTGATTCCCCGCCTCTGATTCCCCATATCTGATTCCCCGCCTCTGATTGCCCACCTCTGATTCCCCGCGTCTGATTCCCTGCCTCTGATTCACCGCCTCTGATTCCGCATCTCTGATTCACCACCTCTGATTCCCGGCCTCTGATTCCCCATCTCTGATTCCGCACATCCGATTCCCTGCCTATGGTTCCCCACCTCTGATTCCCCGCCTCTGATTCCCCATATCTGATTCCCTGCCTCTGTTTCCCCGCCTCTGATTCCCCATATGTGATTCCCCACCTCTGTTTCCCCGCCTCTGATTCCCCGCCTCTGTTTCCCCATCTCTGATTCACCGCCTGTGATTCGTTACCTCTGATTCCCCATATCTGATTCCCCACCTCTGTTTCCCCGCCTCTGATTCCCCGCCTCTGATTCTCCATATCTCATTCCCCGCCTCTGAATCCCCATCTCTGATTCCCGGACTCTGATTCCCCACCTCTGATTCCTGGCCTCTTATTCCCAGCATCTGATTCCCGGCCTCTGATTCCCAGCCTCTAATTCCCCGCTTCTGATTCTGATTCCCTGCCTCTGATTCCCCATCTCTGATTCCGCACATCTGATTCCCTGCCTCTGATTCCCCACCTCTGATTCCCCATATCTGATTCCCCGCCTCTGTTTCCCCGTTCTGATTCCTCGCCTCTGTTTCCCCATATCTAATTCCCCACCTCTGATGCCCCAACTCTGATTCCCCGCCTCTGATTCCCCAGCTCTGATTCCCCACCTCTGAATCCCCGCATCCGATTCCCCATGTCTGATTCCCCGCCTCTGTTTCCCCGCCTCTGATTCCCCGCCTCTGTTTCCCCATATCTGATTCCCCGCCTCTGATTCCCCAGCTCTGATTCCCTGCCTCTGATTCCCCGCGTTCTATTCCCTGCCTCTGATTCCCCGCCTGTGATTCCCCATCTCTGATTCACCACCTCTGATTCCCCACCTCTGATTCCCCATATCTAATTCCCCGCCTTTGTTTGCCCGCATCTGATTCCCCGCCTCTGTTTCCCCATATCTGATTCCCCACCTCTGAATCCCCAACTCTGATTCCCTGCCTCTGATTCACCAGCTCTGATTCCCCGCCTTTGATTCCCCCTGTCTGATTCCCAGCCTCTGAATCCCCGTGTCTGATTTCCTGCCTCTGATTCCCCGCCTCTGATTCCCCATATCTGATTCCCCGCCTCTGATTGCCCACCTCGTATTCCCCGCGTCTGAATCCCTGCCTCTGATTCACCGCCTCTGATTCCCCATCTCTGATTCACCACCTCTGATTCCCGGCCTCTGATTCCCCATCTTTGATTCCGCACATCCGATTCCCTGCCTATGATTCCCCACCTCTGATTCCCCGCCTCTGATTCCCCATATCTGATTCCCTGCCTCTGTTTCCCCGCCTCTGATTCCCCATATGTGATTCCCCACCTCTGTTTCCCCGCCTCTGATTCCCCATATGTGATTCCCCACCTCTGTTTCCACGCCTCTGATTCCCCTTCTCTGATTCACCACCTCTGAATCCCCACCTCTGATTCCCCATCTCTGATTCCGCACGTCCGATTCCCTGCCTCTGATTCCCCGCCTCTGATTCCCCGCCTCTGATTCGCAACCTCTAATTCCCCACCTCTGATTCCCCATATCTGATTCCCCGCCTCTGTTTCCCTGCCTCTGAATCCCGGCCTCTGTTTCCCAATATCTGATTCCCCTCCTCTGATTCCCCAACTCTGATTCCCCACCTCTGATTCCCCAGCTCTGATTCCCAGCCTCTGATTCCCCATATCTGATTCCCCGCCTCTGATTCCCCATATCTGATTCCCCGCCTCTATTTCCCCATATCTGCTTCGCCGCATCTGATTCCCCAACTCTGATTCCCCGCCTCTGATTCCCCAGCTCTGATTTCACGCCTCTGATTTCCGGCATCCGATTCCCTGCCTCTGATTCCCCATCTCTGATTCCCCTCCTCTGATTCCCCGTGTCTGATTCCCTGCCTCTGATTCCCCGCCTCTGATTCCCGGCGTCTGATTCCCTGCCACTGATTCCCTGCCCCTGATTCCCCACCTCTGATTCCCCGCCTCTGATTCCCCGCCTCTGTTTCCCCGCCTCTGATTCCCCGCCTCTGATTCCCCTTCTCTGATTCACCACCTCTGAATCCCCACCTCTGATTCCCCATCTCTGATTCCGCACGTCCGATTCCCTGCCTCTGATTCCCCGCCTCTGATTCCCCGCCTCTGATTCGCAACCTCTAATTCCCCACCTCTGATTCCCCATATCTGATTCCCCGCCTCTGTTTCCCTGCCTCTGAATCCCGGCCTCTGTTTCCCAATATCTGATTCCCCTCCTCTGATTCCCCAACTCTGATTCCCCACCTCTGATTCCCCAGCTCTGATTCCCTGCCACTGATTCCCCGCCCATGATTCCCCACCTCTGATTCCCCATATCTGATTCCCCGCCTCTGTTTCCCCAGCTCTGATTCCCTGCCTCTGATTCCCTGCCCTGATTCCCCATCTCTGTTTCACCGCCTTTGTTTCTCCACCTCTGATTCCCCATATCTGATTCCCCGCCTCTGTTTCCCCGCCTCTGATTCCCTGCCTCTGATTCCCAACCTCTGATTCCACACCTCTGATTCCCAATATCTGATTCCCCGCCTCTATTTCCCCATATCTGATTCCCCGCCTCTGATTCCCCAACTCTGATTCCCCGCCTCTGATTCCCCAGCTCCGATTCCCCGCCTCTGATTCCCGGCGTCCGATTCCCTGCCTCTGATTCCCCGCCTCTGATTCCCCATCTCTGATTCCCCGCCTCTGATTCCCCGTGTCTGATTCCCTGCCTCTGATTCCCCGCCTCTGATTCCCCACCTCTGATTCCCTGCCACTGATTCCCTGCCCCTGATTCCCCACCTCTGATTCCCCGCCTCTGTTTCCCCGCCTCTGATTCCCCGCCTCTGATTCCCCATATCTGATTCCCTGCCTCTGATTCCCCAACTCTGATTCCCCGCTTCTGATTCCCCAGCTCTGAATCCCCGCCTCTGATTCCCCGCGTCTGATTCCCTGCCTCTCATTCCCCGCCTTGATTCCCCATCTCTGATTCACAACCTCTGATTCCCCACCTCTGATTCCCCATATCTGAATCCCCGCCTCTGTTTCCCCGCCTCTGATTCCCCGCCTCTGATTCCCCATATCTGATTCCCCGGCTCTGATTGCCCACCTCTGATTCCCCGCCTCTGATTCGCCAGCTCTGATTCCCCGCCTCTGAATCCCCGCATCTGATTCCCTGCCTCTGATTTTCCGCCTCTGATTCCCCATCTCTGATTCACCGCCTTTGATTCGCCACCTCTGATTCCCCATATCTGATTCCCCACCTCTGTTTCCCCGCCTCTGATTCCCCGCCTCTGATTCTCTATATCTCATTCCCCGCCTCTGAATCCCCATCTCTGATTCCCGGACTCTGATTCCCCACCTCTGATTCCGGGCCTCTTATTCCCAGCATCTGATTCCCGGCCTCTGATTCCCGGCCTCTGATTCCCCGCTTCTGATTCTGATACCCTGCCTCTGATTCCCCATCTCTGATTCCGCACATCTGATTCCCTGCCTCTGATTCCCCACCTCTGATTCCCCATATCTGATTCCCCGCCTCTGTTTCCCCGCCTCTCATTTCCCGCCTCTGTTTCCCCATATCTAATTCCCCACCTCTGTTTCCCCATATCTGATTCCCCGCCTCTGATTCCCCAGCTCTGATTCCCTGCCTCTGATTCCCCGCGTTCTATTCCCTGCCTCTGATTCCCCGCCTGATTCCCCATCTCTGATTCACCACCTCTGATTCCCCACCTCTGATTCCCCATATCTAATTCCCCGCCTCTGTTTGCCCGCCTCTGATTCCCCGCCTCTGTTTCCCCATATCTGATTCCCCGCCTCTGAATCCCCAACTTTGATTCCCTGCCTCTGATTCACCAGCTCTGATTCCCCGCCTTTGATTCCCCCCGTCTGATTCCCAGCCTCTGAATCCCCGTGTCTGATTTCCTGCCTCTGATTCCCCGCCTCTGATTCCCCATCTCTGATTCACCGCCTCTGATTCCCCACCTCTGATTCCCCATTTCTAATTCCGCACATCCGATTCCCTGCCTCTGATTCCCTGACTCTGATTCCCCACCTCTGATTCCCCAGCTCTGATTCCCCGCCTCTGATTCCCCGCGTCTGATTCCCTGCCTCTGATTCCCCGCCTCTGATTCCCCAGCTCTGATTCCCCGCCTCTGATTCCCCGCGTCTGATTCCCTGCCTCTGATTCCCCGCCTCTGATTCCCCATCTCTGATTCCCCACCTCTGATTCCCCGTGTCTGATTCCCTGCCTCTGATTCCCCGCCTCTGATTCCCCGCCTCTGATTCTTAGCCTCTGATTCCCCATATCTAATTCCCTGCCTCTGATTCCCCATATCTGATTCCCCGCCTCTATTTCCCCATATCTGCTTCGCCGCCTCTGATTCCCCAACTCTGATTCCCCGCCTCTGATTCCCCAGCTCTGATTTCCATCCTCTGATTCCCGGCATCCGATTCCCTGCCTCTGATTCCCCGCCTCTGATTCCCCATCTCTGATTCCCCGCCTCTGATTCCCCGTATCTGATTCCCTGCCTCTGATTCCCCGCCTCTGATTCCCCGCGTCTGATTCCCTGCCACTGATTCCCCACCTCTGATTCCCCATATCTGATTCCCCGCCTCTGTTTTCCCGCCTCTGATTCCCTGCCTCTGATTCCCCATATCTGATTCCCCGCCTCTGATTCCCCAACTCTGATTCCCCACCTCTGATTCCCCAGCTCTGAATCCCTGCCTCTGATTCCCCGCGTCTGATTCCCTGCCTCTGATTCCCCGCCTCTGATTCCCCATCTGTGATTCACAACCTCTGATGCCCCACCTCTGATACCCCATATCTGATTCCCCGCCTCTGTTTCCCCGCCTCTGATTCCCCGCCTCTGATTCCCCATATCTGATTCCCCGCCTCTGATTGCCCACCTCGTATTCCCCGCGTCTGAATCCCTGCCTCTGATTCACCGCCTCTGATTCCCCATCTCTGATTCACCACCTCTGATTCCCGGCCTCTGATTCCCCATCTTTGATTCCGCACATCCGATTCCCTGCCTATGATTCCCCACCTCTGATTCCCCGCCTCTGATTCCCCATATCTGATTCCCTGCCTCTGTTTCCCCGCCTCTGATTCCCCATATGTGATTCCCCACCTCTGTTTCCACGCCTCTGATTCCCCGCCTCTGTTTCCCCATCTCTGATTCACCGCCTTTGATTCGCCACCTCTGATTCCCCATATGTGATTCCCCACCTCTGTTTCCCCGCCTCTGATTCCCCGCCTCTGATTCTCCATATCTCATTCCCCGCCTCTGAATCCCCATCTCTGATTCCCGGACTCTGATTCCCCACATCTGATTCCCAGCCTCTTATTCCCAGCATCTGATTCCCGGCCTCTGATTCCCGGCCTCTAATTCCCCGCTTCTGATTCTGATTCCCTGCCTCTGATTCCCCATCTCTGATTCCGCACATCTGATTCCCTGCCTCTGATTCCCCACCTCTGATTCCCCATATCTGATTCCCCGCCTCTGTTTCCCCGCCTCTGATTCCCCGCCTCTGCTTCCCCATATCTAATTCCCCACCTCTGATGCCCCAACTCTGATTCCCCGCCTCTGATTCCCCAGCTCTGATTCCCCACCTCTGATTCCCCGCATCCGATTCCCCGCCTCTGTTTCCCCATATCTGATTCCCCGCCTCTGATTCCCCAGCTCTGATTCCCTGCCTCTGATTCCCCGCGTTCTATTCCCTGCCTCTGATTCCCCGCCTGTGATTCCCCATCTCTGATTCACCACCTCTGATTCCCCACCTCTGATTCCCCATATCTAATTCCCCGCCTCTGTTTGCCCGCCTCTCATTCCCCGCCTCTGAATCCCCGCGTCTGATTCCCTGCCACTGATTCCCTGCGCCTGATTCCCCAACTCTGATTCCCCATATCTGATTCCCCGCCTCCGTTTTCCCGCCTCTGATTCCCTGCCTCTGATTCCCCATATCTGATTCCCCGCCTCTGATTCCCCAACTCTGATTCCCCGCCTCTGATTCCCCAGCTCTGAATCCCCGCCTCTGATTCCCCGCGTCTGATTCCCTGCCACTGATTCCCCGCCTCTGATTCCCCATCTGTGATTCACAAGCTCTGATGCCCCACCTCTGATTCCCCATATCTGACTCCCCGCCTCTGTTTCCCCGCCTCTGATTCCCCTCCTCTGATTCCCCATATCTGATTCCCCGCCTCTGATTGCCCACCTCTGATTCCCCGCGTCTGATTCCCTGCCTCTGATTCACCGCCTCTGATTCCCCATCTCTGATTCACCACCTCTGATTCCCGGCCTCTGATTCCCCATCTCTGATTCCGCACATCCGATTCCCTGCCTATGGTTCCCCACCTCTGATTCCCCGCCTCTGATTCCCCATATCTGATTCCCTGCCTCTGTTTCCCCGCCTCTGATTCCCCATATGTGATTCCCCACCTCTGTTTCCCCGCCTATGATTCCCCGCCTCTGTTTCCCCATCTCTGATTCACCGCCTGTGATTCGCCACCTCTGATTCCCCATATCTGATTCCCCACCTCTGTTTCCCCGCCTCTGATTCCCCGCCTCTGATTCTCCATATCTCATTCCCCGCCTCTGAATCCCCATCTCTGATTCCCGGACTCTGATTCCCCACCTCTGATTCCCGGCCTCTTATTCCCAGCATCTGATTCCCGGCCTCTGATTCCCAGCCTCTAATTCCCCGCTTCTGATTCTGATTCCCTGCCTCTGATTCCCCATCTCTGATTCCGCACATCTGATTCCCTGCCTCTGATTCCCCACCTCTGATTCCCCATATCTGATTCCCCGCCTCTGTTTCCCCGTTCTGATTCCCCGCCTCTGTTTCCCCGCCTCTGATTCCCCGCCTCTGTTTCCCCATATCTGATTCCCCGCCTCTGATTCCCCAGCTCTGATTCCCTGCCTCTGATTCCCCGCGTTCTATTCCCTGCCTCTGATTCCCCGCCTGTGATTCCCCATCTCTGATTCACCACCTCTGATTCCCCACCTCTGATTCCCCATATCTAATTCCCCGCCTCTGTTTGCCCGCCTCTGATTCCCCGCCTCTGAATCCCCGCGTCTGATTCCCTGCCACTGATTCCCTGCGCCTGATTCCTCACCTCTGATTCCCCATATCTGATTCCCCGCCTCCGTTTTCCCGCCTCTGATTCCCTGCCTCTGATTCCCCATATCTGATTCCCCGCCTCTGATTCCCCAACTCTGATTCCCCGCCTCTGATTCCCCAGCTCTGAATCCCCGCCTCTGATTCCCCGTGTCTGATTCCCTGCCACTGATTCCCCGCCTCTGATTCCCCATCTGTGATTCACAACCTCTGATGCCCCGCCTCTGATTCCCCGCCTCTGATTCCCCATATCTGATTCCGCGCCTCTGATTGCCCACCTCTGATTCCCCGCGTCTGATTCCCTGCCTCTGATTCACCGCCTCTGATTCCCCATCTCTGATTCACCACCTCTGATTCCCGGCCTCTGATTCCCCATCTCTGATTCCACACATCCGATTCCCTGCCTATGGTTCCCCACCTCTGATTCCCCGCCTCTGATTCCCCATATCTGATTCCCTGCCTCTGTTTCCCCGCCTCTGATTCCCCATATGTGATTCCCCACCTCTGTTTCCCCGCCTCTGATTCCCCGCCTCTGTTTCCCCATCTCTGATTCACCGCCTGTGATTCGCTACCTCTGATTCCCCATCTCTGATTCCCCGCCTCTGATTCCCCGTGTCTGATTCCCTGCCACTGATTCCCCGCCTCTGATTCCCCATCTGTGATTCACAACCTCTGATGCCCCACCTCTGATTCCCCATATCTGACTCCCCGCCTCTGTTTCCCCGCCTCTGATTCCCCGCCTCTGATTCCCCATATCTGATTCCCCGCCTCTGATTGCCCACCTCTGATTCCCCGCGTCTGATTCCCTGCCTCTGATTCACCGCCTCTGATTCCCCATCTCTGATTCACCACCTCTGATTCCCGGCCTCTGAATCCCCATCTCTGATTCCGCACATCCGATTCCCTGCCTATGGTTCCCCACCTCTGATTCCCCGCCTCTGATTCCCCATATCTGATTCCCTGCCTCTGTTTCCCCGCCTCTGATTCCCCATATGTGATTCCCCACCTCTGTTTCCCCGCCTCTGATTCCCCGCCTCTGTTTCCCCATCTCTGATTCACCGCCTGTGATTCGCTACCTCTGATTCCCCATATCTGATTCCCCACCTCTGTTTCCCCGCCTCTGATTCCCCGCCTCTGATTCTCCATATCTCATTCCCCGCCTCTGAATCCCCATCTCTGATTCCCGGCCTCTTATTCCCAGCATCTGATTCCCGGCCTCTGATTCCCAGCCTCTAATTCCCCGCTTCTGATTCTGATTCCCTGCCTCTGATTCCCCATCTCTGATTCCGCACATCTGATTCCCTGCCTCTGATTCCCCACCTCTGATTCCCCATATCTGATTCCCCGCCTCTGTTTCCCCATTCTGATTCCTCGCATCTGTTTCCCCATATCTAATTCCCCACCTCTGATGCCCCAACTCTGATTCCCCGCCTCTGATTCCCCAGCTCTGATTCCCCACCTCTGATTCCCCGCATCCGATTCCCCATGTCTGATTCCCCGCCTCTGTTTCCCCGCCTCTGATTCCCCGCCTCTGTTTCCCCATTTCTGATTCCCCGCCTCTGATTCCCCAGCTCTGATTCCCTGCCTCTGATTCCCCGCGTTCTATTCCCCGCCTGTGATTCCCCATCTCTGATTCACCACCTCTGATTCCCCACCTCTGATTCCCCATATCTAATTCCCCGCCTTTGTTTGCCCGCATCTGATTCCCCGCCTCTGTTTCACCATATCTGATTCCCCGCCTCTGAATCCCCAACTCTGATTCCCTGCCTCTGATTCACCAGCTCTGATTCCCCGCCTTTGATTCCCCCTGTCTGATTCCCAGCCTCTGAATCCCCGTGTCTGATTTCCTGCCTCTGATTCCCCGCCTCTGGTTCCCCAACTCTGATTCCCCGCCTCTGATTCCCCAGCTCTGATTTCCAGCCTCTGATTCCCGGCATCCGATTCCCTGCCTCTGATTCCCCGCCTCTGATTCCCCATCTCTGATTCCCCGCCTCTGATTCCCCGTATCTGATTCCCTGCCTCTGATTCCCCGCCTCTGATTCCCCGCGTCTGATTCCCTGCCACTGATTCCCCACCTCTGATTCCCCATATCTGATTCCCCGCCTCTGTTTTCCCGCCTCTGATTCCCTGCCTCTGATTCCCCATATCTGATTCCCCGCCTTTGATTCCCCAACTCTGATTCCCCACCTCTGATTCCCCAGCTCTGAATCCCTGCCTCTGATTCCCCGCGTCTGATTCCCTGCCTCTGATTCCCCGCCTCTGATTCCCCATCTGTGATTCACAACCTCTGATGCCCCACCTCTGATTCCCCATATCTGATTCCCCGCCTCTGTTTCCCCGCCTCTAATTCCCCGCCTCTGATTCCCCATATCTGATTCCCCGCCTCTAATTGCCCACCTCGTATTCCCCGCGTCTGAATCCCTGCCTCTGATTCACCGCCTCTGATTCCCCATCTCTGATTCACCACCTCTGATTCCCGGCCTCTGATTCCCCATCTTTGATTCCGCACATGCGATTCCCTGCCTATGATTCCCCACCTCTGATTCCCCGCCTCTGATTCCCCATATCTGATTCCCTGCCTCTGTTTCCCCGCCTCTGATTCCCCATATGTGATTCCCCACCTCTGTTTCCACGCCTCTGATTCCCCGCCTCTGTTTCCCCATCTCTGATTCACCACCTTTGATTCGCCACCTCTGATTCCCCATATGTGATTCCCCACCTCTGTTTCCCCGCCTCTGATTCCCCGCCTCTGATTCTCCATATCTCATTCCCCGCCTCTGAATCCCCATCTCTGATTCCCGGACTCTGATTCCCCACATCTGATTCCCAGCCTCTTATTCCCAGCATCTGATTCCCGGCCTCTGATTCCCGGCCTCTAATTCCCCGCTTCTGATTCTGATTCCCTGCCTCTGATTCCCCATCTCTGATTCCGCACATCTGATTCCCTGCCTCTGATTCCCCACCTCTGATTCCCCATATCTGATTCCCCGCCTCTGTTTCCCCGCCTCTGATTCCCCGCCTCTGCTTCCCCATATCTAATTCCCCACCTCTGATGCCCCAACTCTGATTCCCCGCCTCTGATTCCCCAGCTCTGATTCCCCACCTCTGATTCCCCGCATCCGATTCCCCATGTCTGATTCCCCGCCTCTGTTTCCCCGCCTCTGATTCCCCGCCTCTGTTTCCCCATATCTGATTCCCCGCCTCTGATTCCCCAGCTCTGATTCCCTGCCTCTGATTCCCCGCGTTCTATTCCCTGCCTTGGATTCCCCGCCTGTGATTCCCCATCTCTGATTCACCACCTCTGATTCCCCACCTCTGATTCCCCATATCTAATTCCCCGCCTCTGTTTGCCCGCCTCTCATTCCCCGCCTCTGAATCCCCGCGTCTGATTCCCTGCCACTGATTCCCTGCGCCTGATTCCCCAACTCTGATTCCCCATATCTGATTCCCCGCCTCCGTTTTCCCGCCTCTGATTCCCTGCCTCTGATTCCCCATATCTGATTCCCCGCCTCTGATTCCCCAACTCTGATTCCCCGCCTCTGATTCCCCAGCTCTGAATCCCCGCCTCTGATTCTCCGCGTCTGATTCCCTGCCACTGATTCCCCGCCTCTGATTCCCCATCTGTGATTCACAACCTCTGATGCCCCACCTCTGATTCCCCATATCTGACTCCCCGCCTCTGTTTCCCCGCCTCTGATTCCCCGCCTCTGATTCCCCATATCTGATTCCCCGCCTCTGATTGCCCACCTCTGATTCCCCGCGTCTGATTCCCTGCCTCTGATTCACCGCCTCTGATTCCCCATCTCTGATTCACCACCTCTGATTCCCGGCCTCTGATTCCCCATCTCTGATTCCGCACATCCGATTCCCTGCCTATGGTTCCCCACCTCTGATTCCCCGCCTCTGATTCCCCATATCTGATTCCCTGCCTCTGTTTCCCCGCCTCTGATTCCCCATATGTGATTCCCCACCTCTGTTTCCCCGCCTCTGATTCCCCGCCTCTGTTTCCCATCTCTGATTCACCGCCTGTGATTCGCCACCTCTGATTCCCCATATCTGATTCCCCACCTCTGTTTCCCCGCCTCTGATTCCCCGCCTCTGATTCTCCATATCTGATTCCCCGCCTCTGATTCCCCGTTCTGATTCCCCGCCTCTGTTTCCCCGCCTCTGATTCCCCGCCTCTGTTTCCCCATATCTGATTCCCCGCCTCTGATTCCCCAGCTCTGATTCCCTGCCTCTGATTCCCCGCGTTCTATTCCCTGCCTCTGATTCCCCGCCTGTGATTCCCCATCTCTGATTC
This sequence comes from Narcine bancroftii, assembly GCF_036971445.1. Taxonomy (NCBI): domain Eukaryota; kingdom Metazoa; phylum Chordata; class Chondrichthyes; order Torpediniformes; family Narcinidae; genus Narcine; species Narcine bancroftii. Next base: position 5,065,902 of record NW_027211883.1, read on the forward strand.
ACCACCTCTGATTCCCCACCTCTGATTCCCCATATCTAATTCCCCGCCTCTGTTTGCCCGCCTCTGATTCCCCGCCTCTGAATCCCCGCGTCTGATTCCCTGCCACTGATTCCCTGCGCCTGATTCCCCACCTCTGATTCCCATATCTGATTCCCCGCCTCCGTTTTCCCGCCTCTGATTCCCTGCCTCTGATTCCCCATATCTGATTCCCCGCCTCTGATTCCCCAACTCTGATTCCCCGCCTCTGATTCCCCAGCTCTGAATCCCCGCCTCTGATTCCCCGTGTCTGATTCCCTGCCACTGATTCCCCGCCTCTGATTCCCGATCTGTGATTCACAACCTCTGATGCCCCGCCTCTGATTCCCCGCCTCTGATTCCCCATATCTGATTCCCCGCCTCTGATTGCCCACCTCTGATTCCCCGCGTCTGATTCCCTGCCTCTGATTCACCGCCTCTGATTCCCCATCTCTGATTCACCACCTCTGATTCCCGGCCTCTGATTCCCCATCTCTGATTCCGCACATCCGATTCCCTGCCTATGGTTCCCCACCTCTGATTCCCCGCCTCTGATTCCCCATATCTGATTCCCTGCCTCTGTTTCCCCGCCTCTGATTCCCCATATGTGATTCCCCACCTCTGTTTCCCCGCCTCTGATTCCCCGGTTCTGTTTCCCCATCTCTGATTCACCGCCTGTGATTCGCTACCTCTGATTCCCCATATCTGATTCCCCACCTCTGTTTCCCCGCCTCTGATTCCCCGCCTCTGATTCTCCATATCTCATTCCCCGCCTCTGAATCCCCATCTCTGATTCCCGGACTCTGATTCCCCACCTCTGATTCCCGGCCTCTTATTCCCAGCATCTGATTCCCGGCCTCTGATTCCCAGCCTCTAATTCCCCGCTTCTGATTCTGATTCCCTGCCTCTGATTCCCCATCTCTGATTCCGCACATCTGATTCCCTGCCTCTGATTCCCCACCTCTGATTCCCCATATCTGATTCCCCGCCTCTCTTTCCCCGTTCTGATTCCTCGCCTCTGTTTCCCCATATCTAATTCCCCACCTCTGATGCCCCAACTCTGATTCCCCGCCTCTGATTCCCCAGCTCTGATTCCCCACCTCTGAATCCCCGCATCCGATTCCCCATGTCTGATTCCCCGCCTCTGTTTCCCCGCCTCTGATTCCCCGCCTCTGTTTCCCCATATCTGATTCCCCGCCTCTGATTCCCCAGCTCTGATTCCCTGCCTCTGATTCCCCGCGTTCTATTCCCTGCCTCTGATTCCCCGCCTGTGATTCCCCATCTCTGATTCACCACCTCTGATTCCCCACCTCTGATTCCCCATATCTAATTCCCCGCCTTTGTTTGCCCGCATCTGATTCCCCGCCTCTGTTTCCCCATATCTGATTCCCCACCTCTGAATCCCCAACTCTGATTCCCTGCCTCTGATTCACCAGCTCTGATTCCCCGCCTTTGATTCCCCCTGTCTGATTCCCAGCCTCTGAATCCCCGTGTCTGATTTCCTGCCTCTGATTCCCCGCCTCTGATTCCCCATATCTGATTCCCCGCCTCTGATTGCCCACCTCGTATTCCCCGCGTCTGAATCCCTGCCTCTGATTCACCGCCTCTGATTCCCCATCTCTGATTCACCACCTCTGATTCCCGGCCTCTGATTCCCCATCTTTGATTCCGCACATCCGATTCCCTGCCTATGATTCCCCACCTCTGATTCCCCGCCTCTGATTCCCCATATCTGATTCCCTGCCTCTGTTTCCCCGCCTCTGATTCCCCATATGTGATTCCCCACCTCTGTTTCCCCGCCTCTGATTCCCCATATGTGATTCCCCACCTCTGTTTCCACGCCTCTGATTCCCCTTCTCTGATTCACCACCTCTGAATCCCCACCTCTGATTCCCCATCTCTGATTCCGCACGTCCGATTCCCTGCCTCTGATTCCCCGCCTCTGATTCCCCGCCTCTGATTCGCAACCTCTAATTCCCCACCTCTGATTCCCCATATCTGATTCCCCGCCTCTGTTTCCCTGCCTCTGAATCCCGGCCTCTGTTTCCCAATATCTGATTCCCCTCCTCTGATTCCCCAACTCTGATTCCCCACCTCTGATTCCCCAGCTCTGATTCCCAGCCTCTGATTCCCCATATCTGATTCCCCGCCTCTGATTCCCCATATCTGATTCCCCGCCTCTATTTCCCCATATCTGCTTCGCCGCATCTGATTCCCCAACTCTGATTCCCCGCCTCTGATTCCCCAGCTCTGATTTCACGCCTCTGATTTCCGGCATCCGATTCCCTGCCTCTGATTCCCCGCCTCTGATTCCCCATCTCTGATTCCCCGCCTCTGATTCCCCGTGTCTGATTCCCTGCCTCTGATTCCCCGCCTCTGATTCCCCGCCTCTGATTCCCCTTCTCTGATTCACCACCTCTGAATCCCCACCTCTGATTCCCCATCTCTGATTCCGCACGTCCGATTCCCTGCCTCTGATTCCCCGCCTCTGATTCCCCGCCTCTGATTCGCAACCTCTAATTCCCCACCTCTGATTCCCCATATCTGATTCCCCGCCTCTGTTTCCCTGCCTCTGAATCCCGGCCTCTGTTTCCCAATATCTGATTCCCCTCCTCTGATTCCCCAACTCTGATTCCCCACCTCTGATTCCCCAGCTCTGATTCCCTGCCACTGATTCCCCGCCCATGATTCCCCACCTCTGATTCCCCATATCTGATTCCCCGCCTCTGTTTCCCCAGCTCTGATTCCCTGCCTCTGATTCCCTGCCCTGATTCCCCATCTCTGTTTCACCGCCTTTGTTTCTCCACCTCTGATTCCCCATATCTGATTCCCCGCCTCTGTTTCCCCGCCTCTGATTCCCTGCCTCTGATTCCCAACCTCTGATTCCACACCTCTGATTCCCAATATCTGATTCCCCGCCTCTATTTCCCCATATCTGATTCCCCGCCTCTGATTCCCCAACTCTGATTCCCCGCCTCTGATTCCCCAGCTCCGATTCCCCGCCTCTGATTCCCGGCGTCCGATTCCCTGCCTCTGATTCCCCGCCTCTGATTCCCCATCTCTGATTCCCCGCCTCTGATTCCCCGTGTCTGATTCCCTGCCTCTGATTCCCCGCCTCTGATTCCCCACCTCTGATTCCCTGCCACTGATTCCCTGCCCCTGATTCCCCACCTCTGATTCCCCGCCTCTGTTTCCCCGCCTCTGATTCCCCGCCTCTGATTCCCCATATCTGATTCCCTGCCTCTGATTCCCCAACTCTGATTCCCCGCTTCTGATTCCCCAGCTCTGAATCCCCGCCTCTGATTCCCCGCGTCTGATTCCCTGCCTCTCATTCCCCGCCTTGATTCCCCATCTCTGATTCACAACCTCTGATTCCCCACCTCTGATTCCCCATATCTGAATCCCCGCCTCTGTTTCCCCGCCTCTGATTCCCCGCCTCTGATTCCCCATATCTGATTCCCCGGCTCTGATTGCCCACCTCTGATTCCCCGCCTCTGATTCGCCAGCTCTGATTCCCCGCCTCTGAATCCCCGCATCTGATTCCCTGCCTCTGATTCCCCGCCTCTGATTCCCCATCTCTGATTCACCGCCTTTGATTCGCCACCTCTGATTCCCCATATCTGATTCCCCACCTCTGTTTCCCCGCCTCTAATTCCCCGCCTCTGATTCTCTATATCTCATTCCCCGCCTCTGAATCCCCATCTCTGATTCCCGGACTCTGATTCCCCACCTCTGATTCCGGGCCTCTTATTCCCAGCATCTGATTCCCGGCCTCTGATTCCCGGCCTCTGATTCCCCGCTTCTGATTCTGATACCCTGCCTCTGATTCCCCATCTCTGATTCCGCACATCTGATTCCCTGCCTCTGATTCCCCACCTCTGATTCCCCATATCTGATTCCCCGCCTCTGTTTCCCCGCCTCTCATTTCCCGCCTCTGTTTCCCCATATCTAATTCCCCACCTCTGTTTCCCCATATCTGATTCCCCGCCTCTGATTCCCCAGCTCTGATTCCCTGCCTCTGATTCCCCGCGTTCTATTCCCTGCCTCTGATTCCCCGCCTGTGATTCCCCATCTCTGATTCACCACCTCTGATTCCCCACCTCTGATTCCCCATATCTAATTCCCCGCCTCTGTTTGCCCGCCTCTGATTCCCCGCCTCTGTTTCCCCATATCTGATTCCCCGCCTCTGAATCCCCAACTCTGATTCCCTGCCTCTGATTCACCAGCTCTGATTCCCCGCCTTTGATTCCCCCCGTCTGATTCCCAGCCTCTGAATCCCCGTCTGATTTCCTGCCTCTGATTCCCCGCCTCTGATTCCCCATCTCTGATTCACCGCCTCTGATTCCCCACCTCTGATTCCCCATTTCTAATTCCGCACATCCGATTCCCTGCCTCTGATTCCCTGACTCTGATTCCCCACCTCTGATTCCCCAGCTCTGATTCCCCGCCTCTGATTCCCCGCGTCTGATTCCCTGCCTCTGATTCCCCGCCTCTGATTCCCCAGCTCTGATTCCCCGCCTCTGATTCCCCGCGTCTGATTCCCTGCCTCTGATTCCCCGCCTCTGATTCCCCATCTCTGATTCCCCACCTCTGATTCCCCGTGTCTGATTCCCTGCCTCTGATTCCCCGCCTCTGATTCCCCGCCTCTGATTCCCAGCCTCTGATTCCCCATATCTGATTCCCTGCCTCTGATTCCCCATATCTGATTCCCCGCCTCTATTTCCCCATATCTGCTTCGCCGCCTCTGATTCCCCAACTCTGATTCCCCGCCTCTGATTCCCCAGCTCTGATTTCCAGCCTCTGATTCCCGGCATCCGATTCCCTGCATCTGATTCCCCGCCTCTGATTCCCCATCTCTGATTCCCCGCCTCTGATTCCCCGTATCTGATTCCCTGCCTCTGATTCCCCGCCTCTGATTCCCCGCGTCTGATTCCCTGCCACTGATTCCCCACCTCTGATTCCCCATATCTGATTCCCCGCCTCTGTTTTCCCGCCTCTGATTCCCTGCCTCTGATTCCCCATATCTGATTCCCCGCCTCTGATTCCCCAACTCTGATTCCCCACCTCTGATTCCCCAGCTCTGAATCCCTGCCTCTGATTCCCCGCGTCTGATTCCCTGCCTCTGATTCCCCGCCTCTGATTCCCCATCTGTGATTCACAACCTCTGATGCCCCACCTCTGATTCCCCATATCTGATTCCCCGCCTCTGTTTCCCCGCCTCTGATTCCCCGCCTCTGATTCCCCATATCTGATTCCCCGCCTCTGATTGCCCACCTCGTATTCCCCGCGTCTGAATCCCTGCCTCTGATTCACCGCCTCTGATTCCCCATCTCTGATTCACCACCTCTGATTCCCGGCCTCTGATTCCCCATCTTTGATTCCGCACATCCGATTCCCTGCCTATGATTCCCCACCTCTGATTCCCCGCCTCTGATTCCCCATATCTGATTCCCTGCCTCTGTTTCCCCGCCTCTGATTCCCCATATGTGATTCCCCACCTCTGTTTCCACGCCTCTGATTCCCCGCCTCTGTTTCCCCATCTCTGATTCACCGCCTTTGATTCGCCACCTCTGATTCCCCATATGTGATTCCCCACCTCTGTTTCCCCGCCTCTGATTCCCCGCCTCTGATTCTCCATATCTCATTCCCCGCCTCTGAATCCCCATCTCTGATTCCCGGACTCTGATTCCCCACATCTGATTCCCAGCCTCTTATTCCCAGCATCTGATTCCCGGCCTCTGATTCCCGGCCTCTAATTCCCCGCTTCTGATTCTGATTCCCTGCCTCTGATTCCCCATCTCTGATTCCGCACATCTGATTCCCTGCCTCTGATTCCCCACCTCTGATTCCTCATATCTGATTCCCCGCCTCTGTTTCCCCGCCTCTGATTCCCCGCCTCTGCTTCCCCATATCTAATTCCCCACCTCTGATGCCCCAACTCTGATTCCCCGCCTCTGATTCCCCAGCTCTGATTCCCCACCTCTGATTCCCCGCATCCGATTCCCCATGTCTGATTCCCCGCCTCTGTTTCCCCGCCTCTGATTCCCCGCCTCTGTTTCCCCATATCTGATTCCCCGCCTCTGATTCCCCAGCTCTGATTCCCTGCCTCTGATTCCCCGCGTTCTATTCCCTGCCTCTGATTCCCCGCCTGTGATTCCCCATCTCTGATTCACCACCTCTGATTCCCCACCTCTGATTCCCCATATCTAATTCCCCGCCTCTGTTTGCCCGCCTCTCATTCCCCGCCTCTGAATCCCCGCGTCTGATTCCCTGCCACTGATTCCCTGCGCCTGATTCCCCAACTCTGATTCCCCATATCTGATTCCCCGCCTCCGTTTTCCCGCCTCTGATTCCCTGCCTCTGATTCCCCATATCTGATTCCCCGCCTCTGATTCCCCAACTCTGATTCCCCGCCTCTGATTCCCCAGCTCTGAATCCCCGCCTCTGATTCCCCGCGTCTGATTCCCTGCCACTGATTCCCCGCCTCTGATTCCCCATCTGTGATTCACAACCTCTGATGCCCCACCTCTGATTCCCCATATCTGACTCCCCGCCTCTGTTTCCCCGCCTCTGATTCCCCTCCTCTGATTCCCCATATCTGATTCCCCGCCTCTGATTGCCCACCTCTGATTCCCCGCGTCTGATTCCCTGCCTCTGATTCACCGCCTCTGATTCCCCATCTCTGATTCACCACCTCTGATTCCCGGCCTCTGATTCCCCATCTCTGATTCCGCACATCCGATTCCCTGCCTATGGTTCCCCACCTCTGATTCCCCGCCTCTGATTCCCCATATCTGATTCCCTGCCTCTGTTTCCCCGCCTCTGATTCCCCATATGTGATTCCCCACCTCTGTTTCCCCGCCTATGATTCCCCGCCTCTGTTTCCCCATCTCTGATTCACCGCCTGTGATTCGCCACCTCTGATTCCCCATATCTGATTCCCCACCTCTGTTTCCCCGCCTCTGATTCCCCGCCTCTGATTCTCCATATCTCATTCCCCGCCTCTGAATCCCCATCTCTGATTCCCGGACTCTGATTCCCCACCTCTGATTCCCGGCCTCTTATTCCCAGCATCTGATTCCCGGCCTCTGATTCCCAGCCTCTAATTCCCCGCTTCTGATTCTGATTCCCTGCCTCTGATTCCCCATCTCTGATTCCGCACATCTGATTCCCTGCCTCTGATTCCCCACCTCTGATTCCCCATATCTGATTCCCCGCCTCTGTTTCCCCGTTCTGATTCCCCGCCTCTGTTTCCCCGCCTCTGATTCCCCGCCTCTGTTTCCCCATATCTGATTCCCCGCCTCTGATTCCCCAGCTCTGATTCCCTGCCTCTGATTCCCCGCGTTCTATTCCCTGCCTCTGATTCCCCGCCTGTGATTCCCCATCTCTGATTCACCACCTCTGATTCCCCACCTCTGATTCCCCACCTCTGATTCCCCATATCTAATTCCCCGCCTCTGTTTGCCCGCCTCTGATTCCCCGCCTCTGAATCCCCGCGTCTGATTCCCTGCCACTGATTCCCTGCGCCTGATTCATCACCTCTGATTCCCCATATCTGATTCCCCGCCTCCGTTTTCCCGCCTCTGATTCCCTGCCTCTGATTCCCCATATCTGATTCCCCGCCTCTGATTCCCCAACTCTGATTCCCCGCCTCTGATTCCCCAGCTCTGAATCCCCGCCTCTGATTCCCCGTGTCTGATTCCCTGCCACTGATTCCCCGCCTCTGATTCCCCATCTGTGATTCACAACCTCTGATGCCCCGCCTCTGATTCCCCGCCTCTGATTCCCCATATCTGATTCCGCGCCTCTGATTGCCCACCTCTGATTCCCCGCGTCTGATTCCCTGCCTCTGATTCACCGCCTCTGATTCCCCATCTCTGATTCACCACCTCTGATTCCCGGCCTCTGATTCCCCATCTCTGATTCCACACATCCGATTCCCTGCCTATGGTTCCCCACCTCTGATTCCCCGCCTCTGATTCCCCATATCTGATTCCCTGCCTCTGTTTCCCCGCCTCTGATTCCCCATATGTGATTCCCCACCTCTGTTTCCCCGCCTCTGATTCCCCGCCTCTGTTTCCCCATCTCTGATTCACCACCTGTGATTCGCTACCTCTGATTCCCCATATCTGATTCCCCACCTCTGTTTCCCCGCCTCTGATTCCCCGCCTCTGATTCTCCATATCTCATTCCCCGCCTCTGAATCCCCATCTCTGATTCCCGGACTCTGATTCCCCACCTCTGATTCCTGGCCTCTTATTCCCAGCATCTGATTCCCGGCCTCTGATTCCCAGCCTCTAATTCCCCGCTTCTGATTCTGATTCCCTGCCTCTGATTCCCCATCTCTGATTCCGCACATCTGATTCCCTGCCTCTGATTCCCCATCTCTGATTCCCCATATCTGATTCCCCGCCTCTGTTTCCCCGTTCTGATTCCTCGCCTCTGTTTCCCCATATCTAATTCCCCACCTCTGATGCCCCAACTCTGATTCCCCGCCTCTGATTCCCCAGCTCTGATTCCCCACCTCTGATTCCCCGCATCCGATTCCCAATGTCTGATTCCCCGCCTCTGTTTCCCCGCCTCTGATTCCCCGCCTCTGTTTCCCCATATCTGATTCCCCGCCTCTGATTCCCCAGCTCTGATTCCCTGCCTCTGATTCCCCGCGTTCTATTCCCTGCCTCTGATTCCCCGCCTGTGATTCCCCATCTCTGATTCACCACCTCTGATTCCCCACCTCTGATTCCCCATATCTAATTCCCCGCCTTTGTTTGCCTGCATCTGATTCCCCGCCTCTGTTTCCCCATATCTGATTCCCCGCCTCTGAATCCCCAACTCTGATTCCCTGCCTCTGATTCACCAGCTCTGATTCCCCGCCTTTGATTCACCCTGTCTGATTCCCAGCCTCTGAATCCCCGTGTCTGATTTCCTGCCTCTGATTCCCCGCCTCTGATTCCCCATCTCTGATTCACCGCCTCTGATTCCACACCTCTGATTCCCCATCTCTGATTCCGTACATCCGATTCCCTGCCTCTGATTCCCCGACTCTGATTCCCCACCTCTGATTCCCCAGCTCTGATTCCCCGCCTCTGATTCCCCGCGTCTGATTCCCTGCCTCTGAATCCCCGCCTCTGATTCCCCATCTCTGATTCCCCACCTCTCATTCCCCGTGTCTGATTCCCTGCCTCTGAATCCCCGCCTCTGATTCCCCGCCTCTGATTCCCTGCCACTGATTACCCGCCCCTGATTCCCCACCTCTGATTCCCCATATCTTATTCCCCGCCTCTGTTTCCCCCCTCTGATTCCCAGCCTCTGATTCCCCATATCTGATTCCCCGCCTCTGATTCCCCATATCTGATTCCCCGCCTCTATTTTCCCATATCTGCTTCGCCGCCTCTGATTCCCCAACTCTGATTCCCCGCCTCTGATTCCCCAGCTCTGAATTCACGCCTCTGATTTCCGGCATCCGATTCCCTGCCTCTGATTCCCCGCCTCTGATTCCCCATCTCTGATTCCCCGCCTCTGATTCCCCGTGTCTGATTCCCTGCCACTGATTCCCCGCCTCTGATTCCCCATCTGTGATTCACAACCTCTGATGCCCCACCTCTGATTCCCCATATCTGACTCCCCGCCTCTGTTTCCCCGCCTCTGATTCCCCGCCTCTGATTCCCCATATCTGATTCCCCGCCTCTGATTGCCCACCTCTGATTCCCCGCGTCTGATTCCCTGCCTCTGATTCACCGCCTCTGATTCCCCATCTCTGATTCACCACCTCTGATTCCCGGCCTCTGAATCCCCATCTCTGATTCCGCACATCCGATTCCCTGCCTATGGTTCCCCACCTCTGATTCCCCGCCTCTGATTCCCCATATCTGATTCCCTGCCTCTGTTTCCCCGCCTCTGATTCCCCATATGTGATTCCCCACCTCTGTTTCCCCGCCTCTGATTCCCCGCCTCTGTTTCCCCATCTCTGATTCACCGCCTGTGATTCGCTACCTCTGATTCCCCATATCTGATTCCCCACCTCTGTTTCCCCGCCTCTGATTCCCCGCCTCTGATTCTCCATATCTCATTCCCCGCCTCTGAATCCCCATCTCTGATTCCCGGCCTCTTATTCCCAGCATCTGATTCCCGGCCTCTGATTCCCAGCCTCTAATTCCCCGCTTCTGATTCTGATTCCCTGCCTCTGATTCCCCATCTCTGATTCCGCACATCTGATTCCCTGCCTCTGATTCCCCACCTCTGATTCCCCATATCTGATTCCCCGCCTCTGTTTCCCCATTCTGATTCCTCGCATCTGTTTCCCCATATCTAATTCCCCACCTCTGATGCCCCAACTCTGATTCCCCGCCTCTGATTCCCCAGCTCTGATTCCCCACCTCTGATTCCCCGCATCCGATTCCCCATGTCTGATTCCCCGCCTCTGTTTCCCCGCCTCTGATTCCCCGCCTCTGTTTCCCCATTTCTGATTCCCCGCCTCTGATTCCCCAGCTCTGATTCCCTGCCTCTGATTCCCCGCGTTCTATTCCCTGCCTCTGATTCCCCGCCTGTGATTCCCCATCTCTGATTCACCACCTCTGATTCCCCACCTCTGATTCCCCATATCTAATTCCCCGCCTTTGTTTGCCCGCATCTGATTCCCCGCCTCTGTTTCCCCATATCTGATTCCCCGCCTCTGAATCCCCAACTCTGATTCCCTGCCTCTGATTCACCAGCTCTGATTCCCCGCCTTTGATTCACCCTGTCTGATTCCCAGCCTCTGAATCCCCGTGTCTGATTTCCTGCCTCTGATTCCCCGCCTCTGGTTCCCCAACTCTGATTCCCCGCCTCTGATTCCCCAGCTCTGATTTCCAGCCTCTGATTCCCGGCATCCGATTCCCTGCCTCTGATTCCCCGCCTCTGATTCCCCATCTCTGATTCCCCGCCTCTGATTCCCCGTATCTGATTCCCTGCCTCTGATTCCCCGCCTCTGATTCCCCGCGTCTGATTCCCTGCCACTGATTCCCCACCTCTGATTCCCCATATCTGATTCCCCGCCTCTGTTTTCCCGCCTCTGATTCCCTGCCTCTGATTCCCCATATCTGATTCCCCGCCTCTGATTCCCCAACTCTGATTCCCCACCTCTGATTCCCCAGCTCTGAATCCCTGCCTCTGATTCCCCGCGTCTGATTCCCTGCCTCTGATTCCCCGCCTCTGATTCCCCATCTGTGATTCACAACCTCTGATGCCCCACCTCTGATTCCCCATATCTGATTCCCCGCCTCTGTTTCCCTGCCTCTGATTCCCCGCCTCTGATTCCCCATATCTGATTCCCCGCCTCTGATTGCCCACCTCGTATTCCCCGCGTCTGAATCCCTGCCTCTGATTCACCGCCTCTGATTCCCCATCTCTGATTCACCACCTCTGATTCCCGGCCTCTGATTCCCCATCTTTGATTCCGCACATCCGATTCCCTGCCTATGATTCCCCACCTCTGATTCCCCGCCTCTGATTCCCCATATCTGATTCCCTGCCTCTGTTTCCCCGCCTCTGATTCCCCATATGTGATTCCCCACCTCTGTTTCCACGCCTCTGATTCCCCGCCTCTGTTTCCCCATCTCTGATTCACCACCTTTGATTCGCCACCTCTGATTCCCCATATGTGATTCCCCACCTCTGTTTCCCCGCCTCTGATTCCCCGCCTCTGATTCTCCATATCTCATTCCCCGCCTCTGAATCCCCATCTCTGATTCCCGGACTCTGATTCCCCACATCTGATTCCCAGCCTCTTATTCCCAGCATCTGATTCCCGGCCTCTGATTCCCGGCCTCTAATTCCCCGCTTCTGATTCTGATTCCCTGCCTCTGATTCCCCATCTCTGATTCCGCACATCTGATTCCCTGCCTCTGATTCCCCACCTCTGATTCCCCATATCTGATTCCCCGCCTCTGTTTCCCCGCCTCTGATTCCCCGCCTCTGCTTCCCCATATCTAATTCCCCACCTCTGATGCCCCAACTCTGATTCCCCGCCTCTGATTCCCCAGCTCTGATTCCCCACCTCTGATTCCCCGCATCCGATTCCCCATGTCTGATTCCCCGCCTCTGTTTCCCCGCCTCTGATTCCCCGCCTCTGTTTCCCCATATCTGATTCCCCGCCTCTGATTCCCCAGCTCTGATTCCCTGCCTCTGATTCCCCGCGTTCTATTCCCTGCCTCTGATTCCCCGCCTGTGATTCCCCATCTCTGATTCACCACCTCTGATTCCCCACCTCTGATTCCCCATATCTAATTCCCCGCCTCTGTTTGCCCGCCTCTCATTCCCCGCCTCTGAATCCCCGCGTCTGATTCCCTGCCACTGATTCCCTGCGCCTGATTCCCCAACTCTGATTCCCCATATCTGATTCCCCGCCTCCGTTTTCCCGCCTCTGATTCCCCATATCTGATTCCCCATATCTGATTCCCCGCCTCTGATTCCCCAACTCTGATTCCCCGCCTCTGATTCCCCAGCTCTGAATCCCCGCCTCTGATTCCCCGCGTCTGATTCCCTGCCACTGATTCCCCGCCTCTGATTCCCCATCTGTGATTCACAACCTCTGATGCCCCACCTCTGATTCCCCATATCTGACTCCCCGCCTCTGTTTCCCCGCCTCTGATTCCCCGCCTCTGATTCCCCATATCTGATTCCCCGCCTCTGATTGCCCACCTCTGATTCCCCGCGTCTGATTCCCTGCCTCTGATTCACCGCCTCTGATTCCCCATCTCTGATTCACCACCTCTGATTCCCGGCCTCTGATTCCCCATCTCTGATTCCGCACATCCGATTCCCTGCCTATGGTTCCCCACCTCTGATTCCCCGCCTCTGATTCCCCATATCTGATTCCCTGCCTCTGTTTCCCCGCCTCTGATTCCCCATATGTGATTCCCCACCTCTGTTTCCCCGCCTCTGATTCCCCGCCTCTGTTTCCCCATCTCTGATTCACCGCCTGTGATTCGCCACCTCTGATTCCCCATATCTGATTCCCCACCTCTGTTTCCCCGCCTCTGATTCCCCGCCTCTGATTCTCCATATCTCATTCCCCGCCTCTGAATCCCCATCTCTGATTCCCGGACTCTGATTCCCCACCTCTGATTCCCGGCCTCTTATTCCCAGCATCTGATTCCCGGCCTCTGATTCCCAGCCTCTAATTCCCCGCTTCTGATTCTGATTCCCTGCCTCTGATTTCCCATCTCTGATTCCGCACATCTGATTCCCTGCCTCTGATTCCCCACCTCTGATTCCCCATATCTGATTCCCCGCCTCTGTTTCCCCGTTCTGATTCCCCGCCTCTGTTTCCCCGCCTCTGATTCCCCGCCTCTGTTTCCCCATATCTGATTCCCCGCCTCTGATTCCCCAGCTCTGATTCCCTGCCTCTGATTCCCCGCGTTCTATTCCCTGCCTCTGATTCCCCGCCTGTGATTCCCCATCTCTGATTCACCACCTCTGATTCCCCACCTCTGATTCCCCATATCTAATTCCCCGCCTCTGTTTGCCCGCCTCTGATTCCCCGCCTCTGAATCCCCGCGTCTGATTCCCTGCCACTGATTCCCTGCGCCTGATTCCCCACCTCTGATTCCCCATATCTGATTCCCCGCCTCCGTTTTCCCGCCTCTGATTCCCTGCCTCTGATTCCCCATATCTGATTCCCCGCCTCTGATTCCCCAACTCTGATTCCCCGCCTCTGATTCCCCAGCTCTGAATCCCCGCCTCTGATTCCCCGTGTCTGATTCCCTGCCACTGATTCCCCGCCTCTGATTCCCCATCTGTGATTCACAACCTCTGATGCCCCGCCTCTGATTCCCCGCCTCTGATTCCCCATATCTGATTCCCCGCCTCTGATTGCCCACCTCTGATTCCCCGCGTCTGATTCCCTGCCTCTGATTCACCGCCTCTGATTCCCCATCTCTGATTCCCTGCCTCTGATTCCCGGCCTCTGATTCCCCATCTCTGATTCCGCACATCCGATTCCCTGCCTATGGTTCCCCACCTCTGATTCCCCGCCTCTGATTCCCCATATCTGATTCCCTGCATCTGTTTCCCCGCCTCTGATTCCCCATATGTGATTCCCCACCTCTGTTTCCCCGCCTCTGATTCCCCGCCTCTGTTTCCCCATCTCTGATTCACCGCCTGTGATTCGCTACCTCTGATTCCCCATATCTGATTCCCCACCTCTGTTTCCCCGCCTCTGATTCCCCGCCTCTGATTCTCCATATCTCATTCCCTGCCTCTGAATCCCCATCTCTGATTCCCGGACTCTGATTCCCCACCTCTGATTCCCGGCCTCTTATTCCCAGCATCTGATTCCCGGCCTCTGATTCCCAGCCTCTAATTCCCCGCTTCTGATTCTGATTCCCTGCCTCTGATTCCCCATCTCTGATTCCGCACATCTGATTCCCTGCCTCTGATTCCCCACCTCTGATTCCCCATATCTGATTCCCCGCCTCTGTTTCCCCGTTCTGATTCCTCGCCTCTGTTTCCCCATATCTAATTCCCCACCTCTGATGCCCCAACTCTGATTCCCCGCCTCTGATTCCCCAGCTCTGATTCCCCACCTCTGAATCCCCGCATCCGATTCCCCATGTCTGATTCCCCGCCTCTGTTTCCCCGCCTCTGATTCCCCGCCTCTGTTTCCCCATATCTGATTCCCCGCCTCTGATTCCCCAGCTCTGATTCCCTGCCTCTGATTCCCCGCGTTCTATTCCCTGCCTCTAATTCCCCGCCTGTGATTCCCCATCTCTGATTCACCACCTCTGATTCCCCACCTCTGATTCCCCATATCTAATTCCCCGCCTTTGTTTGCCCGCATCTGATTCCCCGCCTCTGTTTCCCCATATCTGATTCCCCACCTCTGAATCCCCAACTCTGATTCCCTGCCTCTGATTCACCAGCTCTGATTCCCCGCCTTTGATTCCCCCTGTCTGATTCCCAGCCTCTGAATCCCCGTGTCTGATTTCCTGCCTCTGATTCCCCGCCTCTGATTCCCCATATCTGATTCCCCGCCTCTGATTGCCCACCTCGTATTCCCCGCGTCTGAATCCCTGCCTCTGATTCACCGCCTCTGATTCCCCATCTCTGATTCACCACCTCTGATTCCCGGCCTCTGATTCCCCATCTTTGATTCCGCACATCCGATTCCCTGCCTATGATTCCCCACCTCTGATTCCCCGCCTCTGATTCCCCATATCTGATTCCCTGCCTCTGTTTCCCCGCCTCTGATTCCCCATATGTGATTCCCCACCTCTGTTTCCACGCCTCTGATTCCCCGCCTCTGTTTCCCCATCTCTGATTCACCGCCTTTGATTCGCCACCTCTGATTCCCCATATGTGATTCCCCACCTCTGTTTCCCCGCCTCTGATTCCCCGCCTCTGATTCTCCATATCTCATTCCCCGCCTCTGAATCCCCATCTCTGATTCCCGGACTCTGATTCCCCACATCTGATTCCCAGCCTCTTATTCCCAGCATCTGATTCCCGGCCTCTGATTCCCGGCCTCTAATTCCCCGCTTCTGATTCTGATTCCCTGCCTCTGATTCCCCATCTCTGATTCCGCACATCTGATTCCCTGCCTCTGATTCCCCACCTCTGATTCCCCATATCTGATTCCCCGCCTCTGTTTCCCCGCCTCTGATTCCCCGCCTCTGCTTCCCCATATCTAATTCCCCACCTCTGATGCCCCAACTCTGATTCCCCGCCTCTGATTCCCCAGCTCTGATTCCCCACCTCTGATTCCCCGCATCCGATTCCCCATGTCTGATTCCCCGCCTCTGTTTCCCCGCCTCTGATTCCCCGCCTCTGTTTCCCCATATCTGATTCCCCGCCTCTGATTCCCCAGCTCTGATTCCCTGCCTCTGATTCCCCGCGTTCTATTCCCTGCCTCTGATTCCCCGCCTGTGATTCCCCATCTCTGATTCACCACCTCTGATTCCCCACCTCTGATTCCCCATATCTAATTCCCCGCCTCTGTTTGCCCGCCTCTCATTCCCCGCCTCTGAATCCCCGCGTCTGATTCCCTGCCACTGATTCCCTGCGCCTGATTCCCCAACTCTGATTCCCCATATCTGATTCCCCGCCTCCGTTTTCCCGCCTCTGATTCCCCATATCTGATTCCCCATATCTGATTCCCCGCCTCTGATTCCCCAACTCTGATTCCCCGCCTCTGATTCCCCAGCTCTGAATCCCCGCCTCTGATTCCCCGCGTCTGATTCCCTGCCACTGAATCCCCGCCTCTGATTCCCCATCTGTGATTCACAACCTCTGATGCCCCACCTCTGATTCCCCATATCTGACTCCCCGCCTCTGTTTCCCCGCCTCTGATTCCCCGCCTCTGATTACCCATATCTGATTCCCCGCCTCTGATTGCCCACCTCTGATTCCCCGCGTCTGATTCCCTGCCTCTGATTCACCGCCTCTGATTCCCCATCTCTGATTCACCACCTCTGATTCCCAGCCTCTGATTCCCCATCTCTGATTCCGCACATCCGATTCCCTGCCTATGGTTCCCCACCTCTGATTCCCCGCCTCTGATTCCCCATATCTGATTCCCTGCCTCTGTTTCCCCTCCTCTGATTCCCCATATGTGATTCCCCACCTCTGTTTCCCCGCCTCTGATTCCCCGCCTCTGTTTCCCCATCTCTGATTCACCGCCTGTGATTCGCCACCTCTGATTCCCCATATCTGATTCCCCACCTCTGTTTCCCCGCCTCTGATTCCCCGCCTCTGATTCTCCATATCTCATTCCCCGCCTCTGAATCCCCATCTCTGATTCCCGGACTCTGATTCCCCACCTCTGATTCCCGGCCTCTTATTCCCAGCATCTGATTCCCGGCCTCTGATTCCCAGCCTCTAATTCCCCGCTTCTGATTCTGATTCCCTGCCTCTGATTCCCCATCTCTGATTCCGCACATCTGATTCCCTGCCTCTGATTCCCCACCTCTGATTCCCCATATCTGATTCCCCGCCTCTATTTCCCCGTTCTGATTCCCCGCCTCTGTTTCCCCGCCTCTGATTCCCCGCCTCTGTTTCCCCATATCTGAATCCCCGCCTCTGATTCCCCAGCTCTGATTCCCTGCCTCTGATACCCCGCGTTCTATTCCCTGCCTCTGATTCCCCGCCTGTGATTCCCCATCTCTGATTCACCACCTCTGATTCCCCACCTCTGATTCCCCATATCTAATTCCCCGCCTCTGTTTGCCCGCCTCTGATTCCCCGCCTCTGAATCCCCGCGTCTGATTCCCTGCCACTGATTCCCTGCGCCTGATTCCTCACCTCTGATTCCCCATATCTGATTCCCCGCCTCCGTTTTCCCGCCTCTGATTCCCTGCCTCTGATTCCCCATATCTGATTCCCCGCCTCTGATTCCCCAACTCTGATTCCCCGCCTCTGATTCCCCAGCTCTGAATCCCCGCCTCTGATTCCCCGTGTCTGATTCCCTGCCACTGATTCCCCGCCTCTGATTCCCCATCTGTGATTCACAACCTCTGATGCCCCGCCTCTGATTCCCCGCCTCTGATTCCCCATATCTGATTCCGCGCCTCTGATTGCCGACCTCTGATTCCCCGCGTCTCATTCCCTGCCTCTGATTCACCGCCTCTGATTCCCCATCTCTGATTCACCACCTCTGATTCCCGGCCTCTGATTCCCCATCTCTGATTCCACACATCCGATTCCCTGCCTATGGTTCCCCACCTCTGATTCCCCGCCTCTGATTCCCCATATCTGATTCCCTGCCTCTGTTTCCCCGCCTCTGATTCCCCATATGTGATTCCCCACCTCTGTTTCCCCGCCTCTGATTCCCCGCCTCTGTTTCCCCATCTCTGATTCACCGCCTGTGATTCGCTACCTCTGATTCCCCATATCTGATTCCCCACCTCTGTTTCCCCGCCTCTGATTCCCCGCCTCTGATTCTCCATATCTCATTCCCCGCCTCTGAATCCCCATCTCTGATTCCCGGACTCTGATTCCCCACCTCTGATTCCCGGCCTCTTATTCCCAGCATCTGATTCCCGGCCTCTGATTCCCAGCCTCTAATTCCCCGCTTCTGATTCTGATTCCCTGCCTCTGATTCCCCATCTCTGATTCCGCACATCTGATTCCCTGCCTCTGATTCCCCACCTCTGATTCCCCATATCTGATTCCCCGCCTCTGTTTCCCCGTTCTGATTCCTCGCCTCTGTTTCCCCATATCTAATTCCCCACCTCTGATGCCCCAACTCTGATTCCCCGCCTCTGATTCCCCAGCTCTGATTCCCCACCTCTGATTCCCCGCATCCGATTCCCCATGTCTGATTCCCCGCCTCTGTTTCCCCGCCTCTGATTCCCCGCCTCTGTTTCCCCATATCTGATTCCCCGCCTCTGATTCCCCAGCTCTGATTCCCTGCCTCTGATTCCCCGCGTTCTATTCCCTGCCTCTGATTCCCCGCCTGTGATTCCCCATCTCTGATTCACCACCTCTGATTCCCCACCTCTGATTCCCCATATCTAATTCCCTGCCTTTGTTTGCCCGCATCTGATTCCCCGCCTCTGTTTCCCCATATCTGATTCCCCGCCTCTGAATCCCCAAATCTGATTCCCTGCCTCTGAGTCACCAGCTCTGATTCCCCGCCTTTGATTCACCCTGTCTGATTCCCAGCCTCTGAATCCCCGTGTCTGATTTCCTGCCTCTGATTCCCCGCCTCTGATTCCCCATCTCTGATTCACCGCCTCTGATTCCACACCTCTGATTCCCCATCTCTGATTCCGTACATCCGATTCCCTGCCTCTGATTCCCCGACTCTGATTCCCCACCTCTGATTCCCCAGCTCTGATTCCCCGCCTCTGATTCCCCGCGTCTGATTCCCTGCCTCTGAATCCCCGCCTCTGATTCCCCATCTCTGATTCCCCACCTCTGATTCCCCGTGTCTGATTCCCTGCCTCTGAATCCCCGCCTCTGATTCCCCGCCTCTGATTCCCTGCCACTGATTACCCGCCCCTGATTCCCCACCTCTGATTCCCCATATCTTATTCCCCGCCTCTGTTTCCCCCCTCTGATTCCCAGCCTCTGATTCCCCATATCTGATTCCCCGCCTCTGAATCCCCATATCTGATTCCCCGCCTCTATTTTCCCATATCTGCTTCGCCGCCTCTGATTCCCCAACTCTGATTCCCCGCCTCTGATTTCCCAGCTCTGAATTCACGCCTCTGATTTCCGGCATCCGATTCCCTGCCTCTGATTCCCCGCCTCTGATTCCCCATCTCTGATTCCCCGCCTCTGATTCCCCGTGTCTGATTCCCTGCCACTGATTCCCCGCCTCTGATTCCCCATCTGTGATTCACAACCTCTGATGCCCCACCTCTGATTCCCCATATCTGACTCCCCGCCTCTGTTTCCCCGCCTCTGATTCCCCGCCTCTGATTCCCCATATCTGATTCCCCGCCTCTGATTGCCCACCTCTGATTCCCCGCGTCTGATTCCCTGCCTCTGATTCACCGCCTCTGATTCCCCATCTCTGATTCACCACCTCTGATTCCCGGCCTTTGAATCCCCATCTCTGATTCCGCACATCCGATTCCCTGCCTATGGTTCCCCACCTCTGATTCCCCGCCTCTGATTCCCCATATCTGATTCCCTGCCTCTGTTTCCCCGCCTCTGATTCCCCATATGTGATTCCCCACCTCTGTTTCCCCGCCTCTGATTCCCCGCCTCTGTTTCCCCATCTCTGATTCACCGCCTGTGATTCGCTACCTCTGATTCCCCATATCTGATTCCCCACCTCTGTTTCCCCGCCTCTGATTCCCCGCCTCTGATTCTCCATATCTCATTCCCCGCCTCTGAATCCCCATCTCTGATTCCCTGCCTCTTATTCCCAGCATCTGATTCCCGGCCTCTGATTCCCAGCCTCTAATTCCCCGCTTCTGATTCTGTTTCCCTGCCTCTGATTCCCCATCTCTGATTCCGCACATCTGATTCCCTGCCTCTGATTCCCCACCTCTGATTCCCCATATCTGATTCCCCGCCTCTGTTTCCCCATTCTGATTCCTCGCCTCTGTTTCCCCATATCTAATTCCCCACCTCTGATGCCCCAACTCTGATTCCCCGCCTCTGATTCCCCAGCTCTGATTCCCCACCTCTGATTCCCCGCATCCGATTCCCCATGTCTGATTCCCCGCCTCTGTTTCCCCGCCTCTGATTCCCCGCCTCTGTTTCCCCATATCTGATTCCCCGCCTCTGATTCCCCAGCTCTGATTCCCTGCCTCTGATTCCCCGCGTTCTATTCCCTGCCTCTGATTCCCCGCCTGTGATTCCCCATCTCTGATTCACCACCTCTGATTCCCCACCTCTGATTCCCCATATCTAATTCCCCGCCTCTGTTTGCCCGCCTCTCATTCCCCGCCTCTGAATCCCCGCGTCTGATTCCCTGCCACTGATTCCCTGCGCCTGATTCCCCAACTCTGATTCCCCATATCTGATTCCCCGCCTCCGTTTTCCCGCCTCTGATTCCCCATATCTGATTCCCCATATCTGATTCCCCGCCTCTGATTCCCCAACTCTGATTCCCCGCCTCTGATTCCCCAGCTCTGAATCCCCGCCTCTGATTCCCCGCGTCTGATTCCCTGCCACTGATTCCCTGCCTCTGATTCCCCATCTGTGATTCACAACCTCTGATGCCCCACCTCTGATTCCCCATATCTGACTCCCCACCTCTGTTTCCCCGCCTCTGATTCCCCACCTCTGATTACCCATATCTGATTCCCCGCCTCTGATTGCCCACCTCTGATTCCCCGCGTCTGATTCCCTGCCTCTGATTCACCGCCTCTGATTCCCCATCTCTGATTCACCACCTCTGATTCCCGGCCTCTGATTCCCCATCTCTGATTCCGCACATCCGATTCCCTGCCTATGGTTCCCCACCTCTGATTCCCCGCCTCTGATTCCCCATATCTGATTCCCTGCCTCTGTTTCCCCTCCTCTGATTCCCCATATGTGATTCCCCACCTCTGTTTCCCCGCCTCTGATTCCCCGCCTCTGTTTCCCCATCTCTGATTCACCGCCTGTGATTCGCCACCTCTGATTCCCCATATCTGATTCCCCACCTCTGTTTCCCCACCTCTGATTCCCCGCCTCTGATTCTCCATATCTCATTCCCCGCCTCTGAATCCCCATCTCTGATTCCCGGACTCTGATTCCCCACCTCTGATTCCCGGCCTCTTATTCCCAGCATCTGATTCCCGGCCTCTGATTCCCAGCCTCTAATTCCCCGCTTCTGATTCTGATTCCCTGCCTCTGATTCCCCATCTCTGATTCCGCACATCTGATTCCCTGCCTCTGATTCCCCACCTCTGATTCCCCATATCTGATTCCCCGCCTCTGTTTCCCCGTTCTGATTCCCCGCCTCTGTTTCCCCGCCTCTGATTCCCCGCCTCTGTTTCCCCATATCTGATTCCCCGCCTCTGATTCCCCAGCTCTGATTCCCTGCCTCTGATTCCCCGCGTTCTATTCCCTGCCTCTGATTCCCCGCCTGTGATTCCCCATCTCTGATTCACCACCTCTGATTCCCCACCTCTGATTCCCCATATCTAATTCCCCGCCTCTGTTTGCCCGCCTCTGATTCCCCGCCTCTGAATCCCCGCGTCTGATTCCCTGCCACTGATTCCCTGCGCCTGATTCCTCACCTCTGATTCCCCATATCTGATTCCCCGCCTCCGTTTTCCCGCCTCTGATTCCCTGCCTCTGATTCCCCATATCTGATTCCCCGCCTCTGATTCCCCAACTCTGATTCCCCGCCTCTGATTCCCCAGCTCTGAATCCCCGCCTCTGATTCCCCGTGTCTGATTCCCTGCCACTGATTCCCCGCCTCTGATTCCCCATCTGTGATTCACAACCTCTGATGCCCCGCCTCTGATTCCCCGCCTCTGATTCCCCATATCTGATTCCGCGCCTCTGATTGCTGACCTCTGATTCCCCGTGTCTGATTCCCTGCCTCTGATTCACCGCCTCTGATTCCCCATCTCTGATTCACCACCTCTGATTCCCGGCCTCTGATTCCCCATCTCTGATTCCACACATCCGATTCCCTGCCTATGGTTCCCCACCTCTGATTCCCCGCCTCTGATTCCCCATATCTGATTCCCTGCCTCTGTTTCCCCGCCTCTGATTCCCCATATGTGATTCCCCACCTCTGTTTCCCCGCCTCTGATTCCCCGCCTCTGTTTCCCCATCTCTGATTCACCGCCTGTGATTCGCTACCTCTGATTCCCCATATCTGATTCCCCACCTCTGTTTCCCCGCCTCTGATTCCCCGCCTCTGATTCTCCATATCTCATTCCCCGCCTCTGAATCCCCATCTCTGATTCCCGGACTCTGATTCCCCACCTCTGATTCCCGGCCTCTTATTCCCAGCATCTGATTCCCGGCCTCTGATTCCCAGCCTCTAATTCCCCGCTTCTGATTCTGATTCCCTGCCTCTGATTCCCCATCTCTGATTCCGCACATCTGATTCCCTGCCTCTGATTCCCCACCTCTGATTCCCCATATCTGATTCCCCGCCTCTGTTTCCCCGTTCTGATTCCTCGCCTCTGTTTCCCCATATCTAATTCCCCACCTCTGATGCCCCAACTCTGATTCCCCGCCTCTGATTCCCCAGCTCTGATTCCCCACCTCTGATTCCCCGCATCCGATTCCCCATGTCTGATTCCCCGCCTCTGTTTCCCCGCCTCTGATTCCCCGCCTCTGTTTCCCCATATCTGATTCCCCGCCTCTGATTCCCCAGCTCTGATTCCCTGCCTCTGATTCCCCGCGTTCTATTCCCTGCCTCTGATTCCCCGCCTGTGATTCCCCATCTCTGATTCACCACCTCTGATTCCCCACCTCTGATTCCCCATATCTAATTCCCTGCCTTTGTTTGCCCGCATCTGATTCCCCGCCTCTGTTTCCCCATATCTGATTCCCCGCCTCTGAATCCCCAACTCTGATTCCCTGCCTCTGATTCACCAGCTCTGATTCCCCGCCTTTGATTCACCCTGTCTGATTCCCAGCCTCTGAATCCCCGTGTCTGATTTCCTGCCTCTGATTCCCCGCCTCTGATTCCCCATCTCTGATTCACCGCCTCTGATTCCACACCTCTGATTCCCCATCTCTGATTCCGTACATCCGATTCCCTGCCTCTGATTCCCCGACTCTGATTCCCCACCTCTGATTCCCCAGCTCTGATTCCCCGCCTCTGATTCCCCGCGTCTGATTCCCTGCCTCTGAATCCCCGCCTCTGATTCCCCATCTCTGATTCCCCACCTCTGATTCCCCGTGTCTGATTCCCTGCCTCTGAATCCCCGCCTCTGATTCCCCGCCTCTGATTCCCTGCCACTGATTACCCGCCCCTGATTCCCCACCTCTGATTCCCCATATCTTATTCCCCGCCTCTGTTTCCCCCCTCTGATTCCCAGCCTCTGATTCCCCATATCTGATTCCCCGCCTCTGATTCCCCATATCTGATTCCCCGCCTCTATTTTCCCATATCTGCTTCGCCGCCTCTGATTCCCCAACTCTGATTCCCCGCCTCTGATTCCCCAGCTCTGAATTCACGCCTCTGATTTCCGGCATCCGATTCCCTGCCTCTGATTCCCCGCCTCTGATTCCCCATTTCTGATTCCCCGCCTCTGATTCCCCGTGTCTGATTCCCTGCCACTGATTCCCCGCCTCTGATTCCCCATCTGTGATTCACAACCTCTGATGCCCCACCTCTGATTCCCCATATCTGACTCCCCGCCTCTGTTTCCCCGCCTCTGATTCCCCGCCTCTGATTCCCCATATCTGATTCCCCGCCTCTGATTGCCCACCTCTGATTCCCCGCGTCTGATTCCCTGCCTCTGATTCACCGCCTCTGATTCCCCATCTCTGATTCACCACCTCTGATTCCCGGCCTCTGAATCCCCATCTCTGATTCCGCACATCCGATTCCCTGCCTATGGTTCCCCACCTCTGATTCCCCGCCTCTGATTCCCCATATCTGATTCCCTGCCTCTGTTTCCCCGCCTCTGATTCCCCATATGTGATTCCCCACCTCTGTTTCCCCGCCTCTGATTCCCCGCCTCTGTTTCCCCATCTCTGATTCACCGCCTGTGATTCGCTACCTCTGATTCCCCATATCTGATTCCCCACCTCTGTTTCCCCGCCTCTGATTCCCCGCCTCTGATTCTCCATATCTCATTCCCCGCCTCTGAATCCCCATCTCTGATTCCCTGCCTCTTATTCCCAGCATCTGATTCCCGGCCTCTGATTCCCAGCCTCTAATTCCCCGCTTCTGATTCTGATTCCCTGCCTCTGATTCCCCATCTCTGATTCCGCACATCTGATTCCCTGCCTCTGATTCCCCACCTCTGATTCCCCATATCTGATTCCCCGCCTCTGTTTCCCCATTCTGATTCCTCGCCTCTGTTTCCCCATATCTAATTCCCCACCTCTGATGCCCCAACTCTGATTCCCCGCCTCTGATTCCCCAGCTCTGATTCCCCACCTCTGATTCCCCGCATCCGATTCCCCATGTCTGATTCCCCGCCTCTGTTTCCCCGCCTCTGATTCCCCGCCTCTGTTTCCCCATATCTGATTCCCCGCCTCTGATTCCCCAGCTCTGATTCCCTACCTCTGATTCCCCGCGTTCTATTCCCTGCCTCTGATTCCCCGCCTGTGATTCCCCATCTCTGATTCACCACCTCTGATTCCCCACCTCTGATTCCCCATATCTAATTCCCCGCCTTTGTTTGCCCGCATCTGATTCCCCGCCTCTGTTTCCCCATATCTGATTCCCCGCCTCTGAATCCCCAACTCTGATTCCCTGCCTCTGATTCACCAGCTCTGATTCCCCGCCTTTGATTCCCCCTGTCTGATTCCCAGCCTCTGAATCCCCGTGTCTGATTTCCTGCCTCTGATTCCCCGCCTCTGGTTCCCCAACTCTGATTCCCCGCCTCTGATTCCCCAGCTCTGATTTCCAGCCTCTGATTCCCGGCATCCGATTCCCTGCCTCTGATTCCCCGCCTCTGATTCCCCATCTCTGATTCCCCGCCTCTGATTCCCCGTATCTGATTCCCTGCCTCTGATTCCCCGCCTCAGATTCCCCGCGTCTGATTCCCTGCCACTGATTCCCCACCTCTGATTCCCCATATCTGATTCCCCGCCTCTGTTTTCCCGCCTCTGATTCCCTGCCTCTGATTCCCCATATCTGATTCCCCGCCTCTGATTCCCCAACTCTGATTCCCCACCTCTGATTCCCCAGCTCTGAATTCCTGCCTCTGATTCCCCGCGTCTGATTCCCTGCCTCTGATTCCCCGCCTCTGATTCCCCATCTGTGATTCACAACCTCTGATGCCCCACCTCTGATTCCCCATATCTGATTCCCCGCCTCTGTTTCCCCGCCTCTGATTCCCCGCCTCTGATTCCCCATATCTGATTCCCCGCCTCTGATTGCCCACCTCGTATTCCCCGCGTCTGAATCCCTGCCTCTGATTCACCGCCTCTGATTCCCCATCTCTGATTCACCACGTCTGATTCCCGGCCTCTGATTCCCCATCTTTGATTCCGCACATCCGATTCCCTGCCTATGATTCCCCACCTCTGATTCCCCGCCTCTGATTCCCCATATCTGATTCCCTGCCTCTGTTTCCCCGCCTCTGATTCCCCATGTGTGATTCCCCACCTCTGTTTCCACGCCTCTGATTCCCCGCCTCTGTTTCCCCATCTCTGATTCACCACCTTTGATTCGCCACCTCTGATTCCCCATATGTGATTCCCCACCTCTGTTTCCCCGCCTCTGATTCCCCGCCTCTGATTCTCCATATCTCATTCCCCGCCTCTGAATCCCCATCTCTGATTCCCGGACTCTGATTCCCCACATCTGATTCCCAGCCTCTTATTCCCAGCATCTGATTCCCGGCCTCTGATTCCCGGCCTCTAATTCCCCGCTTCTGATTCTGATTCCCTGCCTCTATTTCCCCATCTCTGATTCCGCACATCTGATTCCCTGCCTCTGATTCCCCACCTCTGATTCCCCATATCTGATTCCCCGCCTCTGTTTCCCCGCCTCTGATTCCCCGCCTCTGCTTCCCCATATCTAATTCCCCACCTCTGATGCCCCAACTCTGATTCCCCACCTCTGATTCCCCAGCTCTGATTCCCCACCTCTGATTCCCCGCATCCGATTCCCCATGTCTGATTCCCCGCCTCTGTTTCCCCGCCTCTGATTCCCCGCCTCTGTTTCCCCATATCTGATTCCCCGCCTCTGATTCCCCAGCTCTGATTCCCTGCCTCTGATTCCCCGCGTTCTATTCCCTGCCTCTGATTCCCCGCCTGTGATTCCCCATCTCTGATTCACCACCTCTGATTCCCCACCTCTGATTCCCCATATCTAATTCCCCGCCTCTGTTTGCCCGCCTCTCATTCCCCGCCTCTGAATCCCCGCGTCTGATTCCCTGCCACTGATTCCCTGCGCCTGATTCCCCAACTCTGATTCCCCATATCTGATTCCCCGCCTCCGTTTTCCCGCCTCTGATTCCCTGCCTCTGATTCCCCATATCTGATTCCCCGCCTCTGATTCCCCAACTCTGATTCCCCGCCTCTGATTCCCCAGCTCTGAATCCCCGCCTCTGATTCCCCGCGTCTGATTCCCTGCCACTGATTCCCCGCCTCTGATTCCCCATCTGTGATTCACAACCTCTGATGCCCCACCTCTGATTCCCCATATCTGACTCCCCGCCTCTGTTTCCCCGCCTCTGATTCCCCGCCTCTGATTCCCCATATCTGATTCCCCGCCTCTGATTGCCCACCTCTGATTCCCCGCGTCTGATTCCCTGCCTCTGATTCACCGCCTCTGATTCCCCATCTCTGATTCACCACCTCTGATTCCCGGCCTCTGATTCCCCATCTCTGATTCCGCACATCCGATTCCCTGCCTATGGTTCCCCACCTCTGATTCCCCGCCTCTGATTCCCCATATCTGATTCCCTGCCTCTGTTTCCCCGCCTCTGATTCCCCATATGTGATTCCCCACCTCTGTTTCCCCGCCTCTGATTCCCCGCCTCTGTTTCCCCATCTCTGATTCACCGCCTGTGATTCGCCACCTCTGATTCCCCATATCTGATTCCCCACCTCTGTTTCCCCGCCTCTGATTCCCCGCCTCTGATTCTCCATATGTCATTCCCCGCCTCTGAATCCCCATCTCTGATTCCCGGACTCTGATTCCCCACCTCTGATTCCCGGCCTCTTATTCCCAGCATCTGATTCCCGGCCTCTGATTCCCAGCCTCTAATTCCCCGCTTCTGATTCTGATTCCCTGCCTCTGATTCCCCATCTCTGATTCCGCACATCTGATTCCCTGCCTCTGATTCCCCACCTCTGATTCCCCATATCTGATTCCCCGCCTCTGTTTCCCCGTTCTGATTCCCCGCCTCTGTTTCCCCGCCTCTGATTCCCCGCCTCTGTTTCCCCATATCTGATTCCCCGCCTCTGATTCCCCAGCTCTGATTCCCTGCCTCTGATTCCCCGCGTTCTATTCCCTGCCTCTGATTCCCCGCCTGTGATTCCCCATCTCTGATTCACCACCTCTGATTCCCCACCTCTGATTCCCCATATCTAATTCCCCGCCTTTGTTTGCCCGCATCTGATTCCCCGCCTCTGTTTCCCCATATCTGATTCCCCGCCTCTGAATCCCCAACTCTGATTCCCTGCCTCTGATTCACCAGCTCTGATTCCCCGCCTTTGATTCCCCCTGTCTGATTCCCAGCCTCTGAATCCCCGTGTCTGATTTCCTGCCTCTGATTCCCCGCCTCTGATTCCCCATCTCTGATTCACCGCCTCTGATTCCACACCTCTGATTCCCCATCTCTGATTCCGTACATCCGATTCCCTGCCTCTGATTCCCCGACTCTGATTCCCCACCTCTGATTCCCCAGCTCTGATTCCCCGCCTCTGATTCCCCGCGTCTGATTCCCTGCCTCTGAATCCCCGCCTCTGATTCCCCATCTCTGATTCCCCACCTCTGATTCCCCGTGTCTGATTCCCTGCCTCTGAATCCCCGCCTCTGATTCCCCACCTCTGATTCCCCATATCTTATTCCCCGCCTCTGTTTCCCCCCTCTGATTCCCAGCCTCTGATTCCCCATATCTGATTCCCTGCCTCTGATTCCCCATATCTGATTCCCCGCCTCTATTTTCCCATATCTGCTTCGCCGCCTCTGATTCCACAACTCTGATTCCCCGCCTCTGATTCCCCAGCTCTGAATTCACGCCTCTGATTTCCGGCATCCGATTCCCTGCCTCTGATTCCCCGCCTCTGATTCCCCATCTCTGATTCCCCGCCTCTGATTCCCCGTGTCTGATTCCCTGCCACTGATTCCCCGCCTCTGATTCCCCATCTGTGATTCACAACCTCTGATGCCCCACCTCTGATTCCCCATATCTGACTCCCCGCCTCTGTTTCCCCGCCTCTGATTCCCCGCCTCTGATTCCCCATATCTGATTCCCCGCCTCTGATTGCCCACCTCTGATTCCCCGCGTCTGATTCCCTGCCTCTGATTCACCGCCTCTGATTCCCCATCTCTGATTCACCACCTCTGATTCCCGGCCTCTGATTCCCCATCTCTGATTCCGCACATCCGATTCCCTGCCTATGGTTTCCCACCTCTGATTCCCCGCCTCTGATTCCCCATATCTGATTCCCTGCCTCTGTTTCCCTGCCTCTGTTTCCCCGCCTCTGATTCCCCATATGTGATTCCCCACCTCTGTTTCCCCGCCTCTGATTCCCCGCCTCTGTTTCCCCATCTCTGATTCACCGCCTGTGATTCGCTTCCTCTGATTCCCCATATCTGATTCCCCACCTCTGTTTCCCCGCCTCTGATTCCCCGCCTCTGATTCTCCATATCTCATTCCCCGCCTCTGAATCCCCATCTCTGATTCCCGGACTCTGATTCCCCACCTCTGATTCCCGGCCTCTTATTCCCAGCATCTGATTCCCGGCCTCTGATTCCCAGCCTCTAATTCCCCGCTTCTGATTCTGATTCCCTGCCTCTGATTCCCCATCTCTGATTCCGCACATCTGATTCCCTGCCTCTGATTCCCCACCTCTGATTCCCCATATCTGATTCCCCGCCTCTGTTTCCCCGTTCTGATTCCTCGCCTCTGTTTCCCCATATCTAATTCCCCACCTCTGATGCCCCAACTCTGATTCCCCGCCTCTGATTCCCCAGCTCTGATTCCCCACCTCTGATTCCCCGCATCCGATTCCCCATGTCTGATTCCCCGCCTCTGTTTCCCCGCCTCTGATTCCCCGCCTCTGTTTCCCCATATCTGATTCCCCGCCTCTGATACCCCAGCTCTGATTCCCTGCCTCTGATTCCCCGCGTTCTATTCCCTGCCTCTGATTCCCCGCCTGTGATTCCCCATCTCTGATTCACCACCTCTGATTCCCCACCTCTGATTCCCCATATCTAATTCCCCGCCTTTGTTTGCCCGCATCTGATTCCCCGCCTCTGTTTCCCCATATCTGATTCCCCGCCTCTGAATCCCCAACTCTGATTCCCTGCCTCTGATTCACCAGCTCTGATTCCCCGCCTTTGATTCCCCCTGTCTGA
Organism: Narcine bancroftii; assembly: GCF_036971445.1. Classification (NCBI taxonomy): domain Eukaryota; kingdom Metazoa; phylum Chordata; class Chondrichthyes; order Torpediniformes; family Narcinidae; genus Narcine; species Narcine bancroftii. The sequence goes on from NW_027211883.1 coordinate 5,095,516, forward strand.
TTCCCAGCCTCTGAATCCCCGTGTCTGATTTCCTGCCTCTGATTCCCCGCCTCTGATTCCCCATCTCTGATTCACCGCCTCTGATTCCACACCTCTGATTCCCCATCTCTGATTCCGTACATCCGATTCCCTGCCTCTGATTCCCCGACTCTGATTCCCCACCTCTGATTCCCCAGCTCTGATTCCCCGCCTCTGATTCCCCGCGTCTGATTCCCTGCCTCTGAATCCCCGCCTCTGATTCCCCATCTCTGATTCCCCACCTCTGATTTCCCGTGTCTGATTCCCTGCCTCTGAATCCCCGCCTCTGATTCCCCGCCTCTGATTCCCTGCCACTGATTACCCGCCCCTGATTCCCCACCTCTGATTCCCCATATCTTATTCCCCGCCTCTGTTTCCCCCCTCTGATTCCCAGCCTCTGATTCCCCATATCTGATTCCCCGCCTCTGATTCCCCATATCTGATTCCCCGCCTCTATTTTCCCATATCTGCTTCGCCGCCTCTGATTCCCCAACTCTGATTCCCCGCCTCAGATTCCCCAGCTCTGAATTCACGCCTCTGATTTCCGGCATCCGATTCCCTGCCTCTGATTCCCCGCCTCTGATTCCCCATCTCTGATTCCCCGCCTCTGATTCCCCATGTCTGATTCCCTGCCTCTGATTCCCCGCCTCTGATTCCCCGCGTCTGATTCCCTGCCACTGATTCCCTGCCCCTGATTCCCCACCTCTGATTCCCCGCCTCTGATTCCCCGCCTCTGTTTCCCGGCCTCTGATTCCCCGCCTCTGATTCCCCTTCTCTGATTCACCACCTCTGAATCCCCACCTCTGATTCCCCATCTCTGATTCCGCACATCCGATTCCCTGCTTCTGATTCCCCGCCTCTGATTCCCCGCCTCTGATTCGCAACCTCTAATTCCCCACCTCTGATTCCCCATATCTGATTCCCCGCCTCTCTTTCCCTGCCTCTGAATCCCGGCCTCTGTTTCCCCATATCTGATTCCCCTCCTCTGATTCCCCAACTCTGATTCCCCGCCTCTGATTCCCCAGCTCTGATTCCCCGCCTTTTATTCCCGGCCTCTGATTCCCTGCCACTGATTCCCAGCCCCTGATTCCCCACCTCTGATTCCCCATATCTGATTCCCCGCCTCTGTTTCCCCAGCTCTGATTCCCCACCTGTGATTCCCCAGCTCTGATTCCCTGCCACTGATTCCCCGCCCCTGATTCCCCACCTCTGATTCCCCATATCTTATTCCCCGCCTCTGTTTCCCCAGCTCTGATTCCCTGCCTCTGATTCCCTGCCCTGATTCCCCATCTCTGTTTCACCGCCTTTGATTCGCCACCTCTGATTCCCCATATCTGATTCCCCGCCTCTGTTTCCCCGCCTCTGATTCCCTGCCTCTGATTCCCAACCTCTGATTCCACACCTCTGATTCCCCATATCTGATTCCCCGCCTCTATTTCCCCATATCTGATTCCCCGCCTCTGATTCCCCAACTCTGATTCCCCGCCTCTGATTCCCCAGCTCTGATTCCCCGCCTCTGATTCCCGGCGTCCGATTCCCTGCCTCTGATTCCCCGCCTCTGATTCCCCATCTCTGATTCCCCGCCTCTGATTCCCCGTGTCTGATTCCCTGCCTCTGATTCCCCGCCTCTGATTCCCCGCCTCTGATTCCCTGCCACTGATTCCCTGCCCCTGATTCCCCACCTCTGATACCCCATATCTGATTCCCCGCCTCTGTTTCCCCGCCTCTGATTCCCCGCCTCTGATTCCCCATATCTGATTCACTGCCTCTGATTCCCCAAATCTGATTCCCCGCCTCTGATTCGCCAGCTCTGAATCCCCGCCTCTGATTCCCCGCGTCTGATTCCCTGCCTCTGATTCCCCGCCTTGATTCCCCATCTCTGATTCACAACCTCTGATTCCCCACCTCTGATTCCCCATATCTGAATCCCCGCCTCTGTTTCCCCGCCTCTGATTCCCCGCCTCTGATTCCCCATATCTGATTCCCCGGCTCTCATTGCCCACCTCTGATTCCCCGCCTCTGATTCGCCAGCTCTGATTCCCCGCCTCTGAATCCCCGCATCTGATTCCCTGCCTCTGACTCCCCGCCTCTGATTCCCCATCTCTGATTCACCGCCTTTGATTCGCCACCTCTGATTCCCCATATCTGAATCCCCACCTCTGATTCCCCAACTCTGATTCCCCGCCTCTGATTCCCCAGCTCTGATTCCCCGCCTCTGATTCCCCGCATCCGATTGCCCATGTCTGATTCCCCGCCTCTGTTTCCCCGCCTCTGATTCCCCGCCTCTGTTTCCCCATATCTGATTCCCCGCCTCTGATTCCCCAGCTCTGATTCCCTGCCTCTGATTCCCCGCGTTCTATTCCCTGCCTCTGATTCCCCGCCTGTGATTCCCCATCTCTGATTCACCACCTCTGATTCCCCACCTCTGATTCCCCATATCTAATTCCCCGCCTCTGTTTGCCCGCCTCTGATTCCCCGCCTCTGTTTCCCCATATCTGATTCCCCGCCTCTGAATCCCCAACTCTGATTCCCTGCCTCTGATTCACCAGCTCTGATTCCCCGCCTTTGATTCCCCCCGTCTGATTCCCAGCCTCTGAATCCCCGTGTCAGATTTGCTGCCTCAGATTCCCCGCCTCTGATTCCCCATCTCTGATTCACCGCCTCTGATTCCCCACCTCTGATTCCCCATTTCTTATTCCGCACATCCGATTCCCTGCCTCTGATTCCCCGACTCTGATTCCCCACCTCTGATTCCCCAGCTCTGATTCCCCGCCTCTGATTCCCCGCGTCTGATTCCCTGCCTCTGATTCCCCGCCTCTGATTCCCCAGCTCTGATTCCCCGCCTCTGATTCCCCGCGTCTGATTCCCTGCCTCTGATTCCCCGCCTCTGATTCCCCATCTCTGATTCCCCACCTCTGATTCCCCGTGTCTGATTCCCTGCCTCTGATTCCCCGCCTCTGATTCCCTGCCTCTGATTCCCTGCCACTGATTCCCCGTCCCTGATTCCCCACCTCTGATTCCCCATATCTTATTCCCCGCCTCTGTTTCCCCCCCTCTGATTCCCAGCCTCTGATTCCCCATATCTGATTCCCTGCCTCTGATTCCCCATATCTGATTCCCCGCCTCTATTTCCCCATATCTGCTTCGCCGCCTCTGATTCCCCAACTCTGATTCCCCGCCTCTGATTCCCCAGCTCTGATTTCCCGCCTCTGATTCCCGGCATCCGATTCCCTGCCTCTGATTCCCCGCCTCTGATTCCCCATCTCTGATTCCCCGCCTCTGATTCCCCGTGTCTGATTCCCTGCCTCTGATTCCCCGACTCTGATTCCCCGCGTCTGATTCCCTGCCACTGATTCCCTGCCCCTGATTCCCCACCTCTGATTCCCCATATCTGATTCCCCGCCTCTGTTTTCCTGCCTCTGATTCCCTGCCTCTGATTCCCCATATCTGATTCCCCGCCTCTGATTCCCCAACTCTGATTCCCCGCCTCTGATTCCCCAGCTCTGAATCCCCGCATCTGATTCCCCGCGTCTGATTCCCTGCCTCTGATTCCCCGCCTCTGATTCCCCATCTGTGATTCACAACCTCTGATGCCCCGCCTCTGATTCCCCATATCTGATTCCCCGCCTCTGATTGCCCACCTCTGATTCCCCGCGTCTGATTCCCTGCCTCTGATTCACCGCCTGTGATTCCCCATCTCTGGTTCACCACCTCTGATTCCCGGCCTCTGATTCCCCATCTCTGATTCCGCACATCCGATTCCCTGCCTATGATTCCCCACCTCTGATTCCCCGCCTCTGATTCCCCATATCTGATTCCCTGCCTCTGTTTCCCCGCCTCTGATTCCCCATATGTGATTCCCCACCTCTGTTTCCACGCCTCTGATTCCCCGCCTCTGTTTCCCCATCTCTGATTCACCGCCTTTGATTCGCCACCTCTGATTCCCCATATCTGATTCCCCACCTCTGTTTCCCCGCCTCTGATTCTCCATATCTCATTCCCCGCCTCTGAATCCCCATCTCTGAATCCCGGACTCTGATTCCCCACCTCTGATTCCCGGCCTCTTATTCCAAGCATCTGATTCCCGGCCTCTGATTCCCGGCCTCTAATTCCCCGCTTCTGATTCTGATTCCCTGCCTCTGATTCCCCATCTCTGATTCCGCACATCTGATTCCCTGCCTCTGATTCCCCACCTCTGATTCCCCATATCTGATTCCCCGCCTCTGTTTCCCCGCCTCTGATTCCCCGCCTCTGTTTCCCCATATCTAATTCCCCACCTCTGATGCCCCAACTCTGATTCCCCGCCTCTGATTCCCCAGCTCTGATTCCCCACCTCTGATTCCCCGCATCCGATTCCCCATGTCTGATTCCCTGACTCTGTTTCCCCGCCTCTGATTCCCCGCCTCTGTTTCCCCATATCTGATTCCCCGCCTCTGATTCCCCAGCTCTGATTCCCTGCCTCTGATTCCCCGCGTTCTATTCCCTGCCTCTGATTCCCCGCCTGTGATTCCCCATCTCTGATTCACCACCTCTGATTCCCCACCTCTGATTCCCCATATCTAATTCCCCGCCTCTGTTTGCCCGCCTCTGATTCCCCGCCTCTGTTTCCCCATATCTGATTCCCCGCCTCTGAATCCCCAACTCTGATTCCCTGCCTCTGATTCACCAGCTCTGATTCCCCGCCTTTGATTCCCGCCGTCTGATTCCCAGCCTCTGAATCCCCGTGTCTGATTTCCTGCCTCTGATTCCCCGCCTCTGATTCCCCATCTCTGATTCACCGCCTCTGATTCCCCACCTCTGATTCCCCATCTCTGATTCCGCACATCCGATTCCCTGCCTCTGATTCCCCGACTCTGATTCCCCACCTCTGATTCCCCAGCTCTGATTCCCCGCCTCTGATTCCACGCGTCTGATTCCCTGCCTCTGATTCCCCGCCTCTGATTCCCCATCTCTGATTCCCCACCTCTGATTCCCCGTGTCTGATTCCCTGCCTCTGAATCCCCGCCTCTGATTCCCCGCCTCTGATTCCCTGCCACTGATTCCCCACCACTGATTCCCCACCTCTGATTCCCCATATCTTATTCCCCGCCTCTGTTTCCCCCGCTCTGATTCCCAGCCTCTGATTCCCCATATATGATTCCCCGCCTCTGATTCCCCATATCTGATTCCCCGCCTCATTTTCCCCATATCTGCTTCGCCGCCTCTGATTCCCCAACTCTGATTCCCAGCCTCTGATTCCCCAGCTCTGATTTCCCGCCTCTGATTTCCGGCATCCGATTCCCTGCCTCTGATTCCCCGCCTCTGATTCCCCATCTCTGATTCCCCGCCTATGATTCCCCGCCTCTGTTTCCCCGCCTCTGATTCCCCACCTCTGTTTCCCCATATCTGATTCCCCACCTCTGATTCCCCAACTTTGATTCCCCTCCTCTAATTCGCCAGCTATGATTCCCCGCCTCTGATTCCCTGCGTCTGATTCCCTGCCTCTGATTCCCCTTCTCTGATTCACCACCTCTGAATCCCCACCTCTGATTCCCCATCTCTGATTCCGCACATCCGATTCCCTGCCTCTGATTCCCGGCCTCTGATTCCCTGCCACTGATTCCCCGCCCCTGATTCCCCACCTCTGATTCCCCATATCTGATTCCCCGCCTCTGTTTCCCCAGCTCTGATTCCCCACCTCTGATTCCCCATATCTGATTCCCCGCCTCTGTTTCCCCAGCTCTGATTCCCTGCCTCTGATTCCCTGCCCTGATTCCCCATCTCTGTTTCACCGCCTTTGATTCGCCACCTCTGATTCCCCATATCTGATTCCCTGCCTCTGTTTCCCCACCTCTGATTCCCTGCCTCTGATTCCCAACCTCTGATTCCACACCTCTCATTCCCCATATCTGATTCCCCGCCTCTATTTCCCCATTTCTGATTCCCCGCCTCTGATTCCCCAACTCTGATTCCCCGCCTCTGATTCCCCAGCTCTGATTCCCCGCCTCTGATTCCCGGCGTCCGATTCCCTGCCTCTGATTCCCCGCCTCTGATTCCCCATCTCTGATTCCCCGCCTCTGATTCCCCATGTCTGATTCCCTGCCTCTGATTCCCCGCCTCTGATTCCCCGCCTCTGATTCCCTGCCACTGATTCCCTGCCCCTGATTCCCCACTTCTGATTCCCCATATCTGATTCCCCGCCTCTGTTTCCCCGCCTCTGATTCCCCGCCTCTGATTCCCCATATCTGATTCCCTGCCTCTGATTCCCCAACTCTGATTCCCCGCCTCTGATTCCCCAGCTCTGATTTACAACCTCTGATTCCCCACCTCTGATTCCCCATATCTGATTCCCCGCCTCTGTTTCCCCGCCTCTGATTCCCCGCCTCTGATTCCACATATCTGATTCCCCGGCTCTGATTGCCCACCTCTGACACCCCTCCTCTGATTCGCCAGCTCTGATTCCCCGCCTCTGATTCCCCGCATCTGATTCCCTGCCTCTGATTCCCCGCCTCTGATTCCCCATCTCTGATTCACCGCCTTTGATTCGCCACCTCTGATTCCCCATATCTGATTCCCCACCTCTGTTTCCCCGCCTCTGATTCCCCGCCTCTGATTCTCCATATCTCATTCCCCGCCTATGAATCCCCATCTCTGATTCCCGGACTCTGATTCCCACGTCTGATTCCCGGCCTCTTATTCCCAGCATTTGATTCCCGGCCTCTGATTCCCGGCCTCTGATTCCCCGCTTCTGATTCTGATTCCCTGCCTCTGATTCCCCATCTCTGATTCCGCACATCTGATTCCCTGCCTCTGATTCCCCACCTCTGATTCCCCATATCTGATTCCCCGCCTCTGTTTCCCCGCCTCTGATTCCCCGCCTCTGTTTCCCCATATCTAATTCCCCACCTCTGATGCCCCAACTCAGATTCCCCGCCTCTGATTCCCCAGCTCTGATTCCCCACCTCTGATTCCCTGCATCCGATTCCCCATGTCTGATTCCCCGCCTCTGTTTCCCCGCCTCTGATTCCCCGCCTCTGATTCCCCAGCTCTGATTCCCTGCCTCTGATTCCCCGCGTTCCATTCCCTGCCTCTGATTCCCCGCCTGTGATTCCCCATCTCTGATTCACCACCTCTGATTCCCCACCTCTGATTCCCCATATCTAATTCCCCGCCTCTGTTTGCCCGCCTCTGATTCCCCGCCACTGTTTCCCCATATCTGATTCCCCGCCTCTGAATCCCCAACTCTGATTCCCTGCCTCTGATTCACCAGCTCTGATTTCCCGCCTTTGATTCCCCCCGTCTGATTCCCAGCCTCTGAATCCCCGTGTCTGATTTCCTGCCTCTGATTCCCCGCCTCTGATTCCCCATCTCTGATTCACCGCCTCTGATTCCCCACCTCTGATTCCCCATTTCTGATTCCGCACATCCGATTCCCTGCCTCTGATTCCCCGACTCTGATTCCCCACCTCTGATTCCCCAGCTCTTATTCCCCGCCTCTGATTCCCCGCGTCTGATTCCCTGCCTCTGATTCCCCGCCTCTGATTCCCCATCTCTGATTCCCCACCTCTGATTCCCCGTGTCTGATTCCCTGCCTCTGATTCCCCGCCTCTGATTCCCCGCCTCTGATTCCCTGCCACTGATTCCCCGCCCCTGATTCCCCACCTCTGATTCCCCATATCTTATTCCCCGCCTCTGTTTCCCCCCCCTCTGATTCCCAGCCTCTGATTCCCCATATCTGATTCCCTGCCTCTGATTCCCCATATCTGATTCCCCGCCTCTATTTCCCCATATCTGCTTCGCCGCCTCTGATTCCCCAACTCTGATTCCCCGCCTCTGATTCCCCAGCTCTGATTTCCCGCCTCTGATTCCCGGCATCCGATTCCCTGCCTCTGATTCCCCGCCTCTGATTCCCCATCTCTGATTCCCCGCCTCTGATTCCCCGTGTCTGATTCCCTGCCTCTAATTCCCCGCCTCTGATTCCCCGCGTCTGATTCCCTGCCACTGATTCCCTGCCCCTGATTCCCCACCTCTGATTCCCCATATCTGATTCCCCGCCTCTGTTTTCCCGTCTCTGATTCCCTGCCTCTGATTCCCCATATCTGATTCCCCGCCTCTGATTCCCCAACTCTGATTCCCCGCCTCTGATTCCCCAGCTCTGAATCCCTGGCTCTGATTCCCCGCGTCTGATTCCCTGCCTCTTATTCCCCGCCTCTGATTCCCCATCTGAGATTCACAACCTCTGATGCCCCACCTCTGATTCCCCATATCTGATTCCCCGCCTCTGTTTCCCCGCCTCTGATTCCCCGCCTCTGATTCCCCATATCTGATTCCCCGCCTCTGATTGTGCACCTCTGATTCACCGCCTCTGATTCCCCATCTCTGATTCACCACCTCTGATTCCCGGCCTCTGATTCCCATCTCTGATTCAGCACATCCGATTCCCTGCCTATGATTCCCCACCTCTGATTCCCCGCCTCTGATTCCCCATATCGGATTCCCTGCCTCTGTTTCCCCGCCTCTGATTCCCCATATGTAATTCCCCACCTCTGTTTACCCGCCTCTGATTCCCCGCCTCTGTTTCCCCATCTCTGATTCACCGCCTTTGATTCCCCATTTCTGATTCCGCACATCTGATTCCCTGCCTCTGATTCCCCACCTCTGATTCCCCATATCTGATTCCCCGCCTCTGTTTCCCTGCCTCTTATTCCCCGCCTCTGTTTCCCCATATCTAATTCCCCAGCTCTGATGCCCCAACTCTGATTCCCCGCCTCTGATTCCCCAGCTCTGATTCCCCACCTCTGATTCCCCGCATCCGATTCCCCATGTCTGATTCCCCGCCTCTGTTTCCCCGCCTCTGATTCCCCGCCTCTGTTTCCCCATATCTGATTTCCCACCTCTGATTCCCCAGCTCTGATTCCCTGCCTCTGATTCCCCGCGTTCTATTCCCTGCCTCTGATTCCCCGCCTGTGATTCCCCATCTCTGATTCACCACCTCTGATTCCCCACCTCTGATTCCCCATATCTAATTCCCCGCCTCTGTTTGCCCGCCTCTGATTCCCCGCCTCTGAATCCCCGCGTCTGATTCCCTGCCACTGATTCCCTGCGCCTGATTCCCCACCTCTGATTCCCCATATCTGATTCCCCGCCTCCGTTTTCCCGCCTCTGATTCCCTGCCTCTGATTCCCCATATCTGATTCCCCGCCTCTGATTCCCCAACTCTGATTCCCCGCCTCTGATTCCCCAGCTCTGAATCCCCGCCTCTGATTCCCCGCGTCTGATTCCCTGCCTCTGATTCCCCGCCTCTGATTCCCCATCTGTGATTCACAACCTCTGATGCCCCACCTCTGATTCCCCATATCTGATTCCCCGCCTCTGTTTCCCCGCCTCTGATTCCCCGCCTCTGATTCCCCATATCTGATTCCCCGCCTCTGATTGCCCACCTCTTATTCCCCGCGTCTGATTCCCTGCCTCTGATTCACCGCCTCTGATTCCCCATCTCTGATTCACCACCTCTGATTCCCGGCCTCTGATTCCCCATCTCTGATTCCGCACATCTGATTCCCTGCCTATGGTTCCCCACCTCTGATTCCCCGCCTCTGATTCCCCATATCTGATTCCCTGCCTCTGTTTCCCCGCCTCTGATTCCCCATATGTGATTCCCCACCTCTGTTTCACCGCCTCTGATTCCCCGCCTCTGTTTCCCCATCTCTGATTCACCGCCTGTGATTCGCCACCTCTGATTCCCCATATCTGATTCCCCACCTCTGTTTCCCCGCCTCTGATTCCCCGCCTCTGATTCTCCATATCTCATTCCCCGCCTCTGAATCCCCATCTCTGATTCCCGGACTCTGATTCCCCACCTCTGATTCCCGGCCTCTTATTCCCGGCCTCTAATTCCCCGCTTCCGATTCTGATTCCCTGCCTCTGATTCCCCATCTCTGATTCCGCACATCTGATTCCCTGCCTCTGATTCCCCACCTCTGATTCCCCATATCTGATTCCCCGCCTCTGTTTCCCCGTTCTGATTCCCCGCCTCTGTTTCCCCATATCTAATTCCCCACCTCTGATGCCCCAACTCTTATTCCCCGCCTCTGATTCCCCAGCTCTGATTCCCCACCTCTGATTCCCCGCATCCAATTCCCCATGTCTCATTCCCCGCCTCTGCTTCCCCGCCTCTGATTCCCCGCCTCTGTTTCCCCATATCTGATTCCCCGCCTCTGATTCCCCAGCTCTGATTCCCTGCCTCTGATTCCCCGCGTTCTATTCCTGCCTCTGATTCCCTGCCTGTGATTCCCCATCTCTGATTCACCACCTCTGATTCCCCACCTCTGATTCCCCATATCTAATTCACCGCCTCTGTTTGCCCGCCTCTGATTCCCCGCCTCTGTTTCCCCATATCTGATTCCCCGCCTCTGAATCCCCAACTCTGATTCCCTGCCTCTGATTCACCAGCTCTGATTCCCCGCCTTTGATTCCCCCCGTCTGATTCCCAGCCTCTGAATCCCCGTGTCTGTTTTCCCGCCTCTGATTCCCTGCCTCTGATTCCCCATATCTGATTCCCCGCCTCTGATTCCCCAACTCTGATTCCCCGCCTCTGATTCCGCAGCTCTGAATCCCTGGCTCTGATTCCCCGCGTCTGATTCCCTGCCTCTTATTCCCCGCCTCTGATTCCCCATCTGTGATTCACAACCTCTGATGCCCCACCTCTGATTCCCCATATCTGATTCCCCGCCTCTGTTTCCCCGCCTCTGATTCCCCGCCTCTGATTCCCCATATCTGATTCCCCGCCTCTGATTGTGCACCTCTGATTCACCGCCTCTGATTCCCCATCTCTGATTCACCACTTCTGATTCCCGGCCTCTGATTCCCATCTCTGATTCCGCACATCCGATTCCCTGCCTATGATTCCCCACCTCTGATTCCCCGCCTCTGATTCCCCATATCGGATTCCCTGCCTCTGTTTCCCGCCTCTGATTCCCCATATGTGATTCCCCACCTCTGTTTACCCGCCTCTGATTCCCCGCCTCTGTTTCCCCATCTCTGATTCACCGCCTTTGATTCCCCATCTCTGATTCCGCACATCTGATTCCCTGCCTCTGATTCCCCACCTCTGATTCCCCATATCTGATTCCCCGCCTCTGTTTCCCCGCCTCTGATTCCCCGCCTCTGTTTCCCCATATCTAATTCCCCAGCTCTGATGCCCCAACTCTGATTCCCCGCCTCTGATTCCCCAGCTCTGATTCCCCACCTCTGATTCCCCGCATCCGATTCCCCATGTCTGATTCCCCGCCTCTGTTTCCCCGCCTCTGATTCCCCGCCTCTGTTTCCCCATATCTGATTCCCCGCCTCTGACTCCCCAGCTCTGATTCCCTGCCTCTGATTCCCCGCGTTTTATTCCCTGCCTCTGATTCCCCGCCTGTGATTCCCCATCTCTGATTCACCACCTCTGATTCCCCACCTCTGATTCCCCATATCTAATTCCCCGCCTCTGTTTGCCCGCCTCTGATTCCCCGCCTCTGAATCCCCGCGTCTGATTCCCTGCCACTGATTCCCTGCGCCTGATTCCCCACCTCTGATTCCCCATATCTGATTCCCCGCCTCCGTTTTCCCGCCTCTGATTCCCTTCCTCTGATTCCCCATATCTGATTCCCCGCCTCTGATTCCCAAACTCTGATTCCCCGCCTCTGATTCCCCAGCTCTGAATCCCCGCCTCTGATTCCCCGCGTCTGATTCCCTGCCTCTGATTCCCCGCCTCTGATTCCCCATCTGTGATTCACAACCTCTGATGCCCCACCTCTGATTCCCCATATCTGATTCCTCGCCTCTGTTTCCCCGCCTCTGATTCCCCGCCTCTGATTCCCCATATCTGATTCCCCGCCTCTGATTGCCCACCTCTGATTCCCCGCGTCTGATTCCCTGCCTCTGATTCACCGCCTCTGATTCCCCATCTCTGATTCACCACCTCTGATTCCCGGCCTCTGATTCCCCATCTCTGATTCGGCACATCCGATTCCCTGCCTATGGTTCCCCACCTCTGATTCCCCGCCTCTGATTCCCCATATCTGATTCCCTGCCTCTGTTTCCCCGCCTCTGATTCCCCATATCTGATTCCCCACCTCTGTTTCCCCGCCTCTGATTCCCCGCCCCTGATTCTCCATATCTCATTCCCCGCCTCTGAATCCCCATCTCTGATTCCCGGACTCTGATTCCCCACCTCTGATTCCCGGCCTCTTATTCCCAGCATCTGATTCCCGGCCTCTGATTCCCGGCCTCTAATTCCCCGCTTCTGATTCTGATTCGCTGCCTCTGATTCCCCATCTCTGATTCCGCACATCTGATTCCCTGCCTCTGATTCCCCACCTCTGATTCCCCATATCTGATTCCCCGCCTCTGTTTCCCCGTTCTGATTCCCCGCCTCTGTTTCCCCATATCTAATTCCCCACCTCTGATGCCCCAACTCTGATTCCCCGCCTCTGATTCCCCAGCTCTGATTCCCCACCTCTGATTCCCCGCATCCGATTCCCCATGTCTGATTCCCCGCCTCTGTTTCCCCGCCTCTGATTCCCCGCCTCTGTTTCCCCATATCTGATTCCCCGCCTCTGATTCCCCAGCTCTGATTCCCTGCCTCTGATTCCCCGCGTTCTATTCCCTGCCTCTGATTCCCCGCCTGTGATTCCCCATCTCTGATTCACCACCTCTGATTCCCCACCTCTGATTCCCCATATCTAATTCCCCGCCTCTGTTTGCCCGCCTCTGATTCCCCGCCTCTGTTTCCCCATATCTGATTCCCCGCCTCTGAATCCCCAACTCTGATTCCCTGCCTCTGATTCACCAGCTCTGATTCCCCGCCTTTGATTCCCCCCATCTGATTCCCAGCCTCTGAATCCCCGTGTCTGATTTCCTGCCTCTGATTCCCCGCCTCTGATTCCCCATCTCTGATTCACCGCCTCTGATTCCCCACCTCTGATTCCCCATCTCTGATTCCGCACATCCGATTCCCTGCCTCTGATTCCCCGACTCTGATTCCCCACCTCTGATTCCCCAGCTCTGATTCCCCGACTCTGATTCCCCACGTCTGATTCCCTGCCTCTGATTTCCCGCCTCTGATTCCCCATCTCTGATTCACCACCTCTGATTCCCCACCTCTGATTCCCCATATCTGATTCCCCGCCTCTGTTTTCCCGCCTCTGATTCCCTGCCTCTGATTCCCCATATCTGATTCCCCGCCTCTGATTCCCCAACTCTGATTCCCCGCCTCTGATTCCGCAGCTCTGAATCCCTGGCTCTGATTCCCCGCGTCTGATTCCCTGCCTCTTATTCCCCGCCTCTGATTCTCCATCTGTGATTCACAACCTCTGATGCCCCACCTCTGATTCCCCATATCTGATTCCCCGCCTCTGTTTCCCCGCCTCTGATTCCCCGCCTCTGATTCCCCATATCTGATTCCCCGCCTCTGATTGTGCACCTCTGATTCACCGCCTCTGATTCCCCATCTCTGATTCACCACCTCTGATTCCCGGCCTCTGATTCCCATCTCTGATTCCGCACATCCGATTCCCTGCCTATGATTCCCCACCTCTGATTCCCCGCCTCTGATTCCCCATATCGGATTCCCTGCCTCTGTTTCCCCGCCTCTGATTCCCCATATGTGATTCCTCACCTCTGTTTACCCGCCTCTGATTCCCCGCCTCTGTTTCCCCATCTCTGATTCACCGCCTTTGATTCCCCATCTCTGATTCCGCACATCTGATTCCCTGCCTCTGATTCCCCACCTCTGATTCCCCATATCTGATTCCCCGCCTCTGTTTCCCCGCCTCTGATTCCCCGCCTCTGTTTCCCCATATCTAATTCCCCAGCTCTGATGCCCCAACTCTGATTCCCCGCCTCTGATTCCCCAGCTCTGATTCCCCACCTCTGATTCCCCGCATCCGATTCCCCATGTCTGATTCCCCGCCTCTGTTTCCCCGCCTCTGATTCCCCGCCTCTGTTTCCCCATATCTGATTCCCCGCCTCTGATTCCCCAGCTCTGATTCCCTGCCTCTGATTCCCCGCGTTCTATTCCCTGCCTCTGATTCCCCGCCTGTGATTCCCCATCTCTGATTCACCACCTCTGATTCCCCACCTCTGATTCCCCATATCTAATTCCCCGCCTCTGTTTGCCCGCCTCTGATTCCCCGCCTCTGAATCCCCGCGTCTGATTCCCTGCCACTGATTCCCTGCGCCTGATTCCCCACCTCTGATTCCCCATATCTGATTCCCCGCCTCCGTTTTCCCGCCTCTGATTCCCTGCCTCTGATTCCCCATATCTGATTCCCCGCCTCTGATTCCCAAACTCTGATTCCCCGCCTCTGATTCCCCAGCTCTGAATCCCCGCCTCTGATTCCCCGCGTCTGATTCCCTGCCTCTGATTCCCCGCCTCTGATTCCCCATCTGTGATTCACAACCTCTGATGCCCCACCTCTGATTCCCCATATCTGATTCCTCGCCTCTGTTTCCCCGCCTCTGATTCCCCGCCTCTGATTCCCCATATCTGATTCCCCGCCTCTGATTGCCCACCTCTGATTCCCCGCGTCTGATTCCCTGCCTCTGATTCACCGCCTCTGATTCCCCATCTCTGATTCACCACCTCTGATTCCCGGCCTCTGATTCCCCATCTCTGATTCGGCACATCCGATTCCCTGCCTATGGTTCCCCACCTCTGATTCCCCGACTCTGATTCCCCATATCTGATTCCCTGCCTCTGTTTCCCCGCCTCTGATTCCCCATATCTGATTCCCCACCTCTGTTTCCCCGCCTCTGATTCCCCGCCTCTGATTCTCCATATCTCATTCCCCGCCTCTGAATCCCCATCTCTGATTCCCGGACTCTGATTCCCCACCTCTGATTCCCGGCCTCTTATTCCCAGCATCTGATTCCCGGCCTCTGATTCCCGGCCTCTAATTCCCCGCTTCTGATTCTGATTCGCTGCCTCTGATTCCCCATCTCTGATTCCGCACATCTGATTCCCTGCCTCTGATTCCCCACCTCTGATTCCCCATATCTGATTCCCCGCCTCTGTTTCCCCGTTCTGATTCCCCGCCTCTGTTTCCCCATATCTAATTCCCCACCTCTGATGCCCCAACTCTGATTCCCCGCCTCTGATTCCCCAGCTCTGATTCCCCACCTCTGATTCCCCGCATCCGATTCCCCATGTCTGAATCCCCGCCTCTGTTTCCCCGCCTCTGATTCCCCGCCTCTGTTTCCCCATATCTGATTCCCCGCCTCTGATTCCCCAGCTCTGATTCCCTGCCTCTGATTCCCCGCGTTCTATTCCCTGCCTCTGATTCCCCGCCTGTGATTCCCCATCTCTGATTCACCACCTCTGATTCCCCACCTCTGATTCCCCATATCTAATTCCCCGCCTCTGTTTGCCCGCCTCTGATTCCCCGCCTCTGTTTCCCCATATCTGATTCCCCGCCTCTGAATCCCCAACTCTGATTCCCTGCCTCTGATTCACCAGCTCTGATTCCCCGCCTTTGATTCCCCCCGTCTGATTCCCAGCCTCTGAATCCCCGTGTCTGATTTCCTGCCTCTGATTCCCCGCCTCTGATTCCCCATCTCTGATTCACCGCCTCTGATTCCCCACCTCTGATTCCCCATCTCTGATTCCGCACAACCGATTCCCTGCCTCTGATTCCCCGACTCTGATTCCCCACCTCTGATTCCCCAGCTCTGATTCCCCGACTCTGATTCCCCACGTCTGATTCCCTGCCTCTGATTCCCCACCTCTGATTCCCCGTGTCTGATTCCCTGCCTCTGAATCCCCGCCTCTGATTCCCCGCCTCTGATTCCCTGCCACTGATTACCCGCCCCTGATTCCCCACCTCTGATTCCCCATATCTTATTCCCCGCCTCTGTTTCCCCCCTCTGATTCCCAGCCTCTGATTCCCCATATCTGATTCCCCGCCTCTGATTCCCCATATCTGATTCCCCGCCTCTATTTCCCCATATCTGCTTCGCCGCATCTGATTCCCCAACTCTGATTCTCCGCCTCTGATTCCCCAGCTCTGATTTCACGCCTCTGATTTCCGGCATCCGATTCCCTGCCTCTGATTCCCCGCCTCTGATTCCCCATCTCTGATTCCCCGCCTCTGATTCCCCGTGTCTGATTCCCTGCCTCTGATTCCCCGCCTCTGATTCCCCGCGTCTGATTCCCTGCCACTGATTCCCTGCCCCTGATTCCCCACCTCTGATTCCCCGCCTCTGATTCCCCGCCTCTGTTTCCCCGCCTCTGATTCCCCGCCTCTGATTCCCCTTCTCTGATTCACCACCTCTGAATCCCCACCTCTGATTCCCCATCTCTGATTCCGCACGTCCGATTCCCTGCCTCTGATTCCCCGCCTCTGATTCCCCGCCTATGATTCGCAACCTCTAATTCCCCACCTCTGATTCCCCATATCTGATTCCCCGCCTCTGTTTCCCTGCCTCTGAATCCCGGCCTCTGTTTCCCAATATCTGATTCCCCTCCTCTGATTCCCCAACTCTGATTCCCCGCCTCTGATTCCCCAGCTCTGATACACCGCCTTTTATTCCCGGCCTCTGATTCCCTGCCACTGATTCCCCGCCCCTGATTCCCCACCTCTGATTCCCCATATCTGATTCCCCGCCTCTGTTTCCCCAGCTCTTATTCCCCACCTGTGATTCCCCAGCTCTGATTCCCTGCCACTGATTCCCCGCCCCTGATTCCCCACCTCTGATTCCCCATATCTGATTCCCCGCCTCTGTTTCCCCAGCTCTGATTCCCTGCCGCAGATTCCCTGTCCTGATTCCCCATATCTGATTCCCCGCCTCTGTTTCCCCGCCTCTGATTCCCTGCCTCTGATTCCCAACCTCTGATTCCACACCTCTGATTCCCCATATCTGATTCCCCGCCTCTATTTCCCCATATCTGATTCCCCGCCTCTGATTCCCCAACTCTGATTCCCCGCCTCTGATTCCCCAGCTCTGATTCCCCGCCTCTGATTCCAGGCGTCCGATTCCCTGCCTCTGATTCCCCGCCTCTCATTCCCCATCTCTGATTCCCCGCCTCTGATTCCCCGTGTCTTATTCCCTGCCTCTGATTCCCCGCCTCTGATTCCCCGCCTCTGATTCCCTGCCACTGATTCCCTGCCCCTGATTCCCCACCTCTGATTCTCCATATCTCATTCCCCGCCTCTGAATCCCCATCTCTGATTCCCGGACTCTGATTCCCCACCTCTGATTCCCGGCCTCTTATTCCCAGCATCTGATTTCCGGCCTCTGATTCCCGGCCTCTAATTCCCCGCTTCTGATTCTGATTCGTTGCCTCTGATTCCCCATCTCTGATTCCGCACATCTGATTCCCTGCCTCTGATTCCCCACCTCTGATTCCCCATATCTGATTCCCCGCCTCTGTTTCCCCGTTCTGATTCCCCGCCTCTGTTTCCCCATATCTAATTCCCCACCTCTGATGCCCCAACTCTGATTCCCCGCCTCTGATTCCCCAGCTCTGATTCCCCACCTCTGATTCCCCGCATCCGATTCCCCATGTCTGATTCCCCGCCTCTGTTTCCCCACCTCTGATTCCCCGCCTCTGTTTCCCCATATCTGATTCCCCGCCTCTGATTCCCCAGCTCTGATTCCCTGCCTCTGATTCCCCGCGTTCTATTCCCTGCCTCTGATTCCCCGCCTGTGATTCCCCATCTCTGATTCACCACCTCTGATTCCCCACCTCTGATTCCCCATATCTAATTCCCCGCCTCTGTTTGCCCGCCTCTGATTCCCCGCCTCTGTTTCCCCATATCTGATTCCCCGCCTCTGAATCCCCAACTCTGATTCCCTGCCTCTGATTCACCAGCTCTGATTCCCCGCCTTTGATTCCCCCCATCTGATTCCCAGCCTCTGAATCCCCGTGTCTGATTTCCTGCCTCTGATTCCCCGCCTCTGATTCCCATTCTCTGATTCACCGCCTCTGATTCCCCACCTCTGATTCCCCATCTCTGATTCCGCACATCCGATTCCCTGCCTCTGATTCCCCGACTCTGATTCCCCACCTCTGATTCCCCAGCTCTGATTCCCCGACTCTGATTCCCCACGTCTGATTCCCTGCCTCTGATTCCCCGCCTCTGATTCCCCATCTCTGATTCCCCACCTCTGATTCCCCGTGTCTGATTCCCTGCCTCTGAATCCCCGCCTCTGATTCCCCGCCTCTGATTCCCTGCCACTGATTACCCGCCCCTGATTCCCCACCTCTGATTCCCCATATCTTATTCCCCGCCTCTGTTTCCCCCCTCTGATTCCCAGCCTCTGATTCCCCATATCTGATACCCCGCCTCTGATTCCCCATATCTGATTCCCCGCCTCTATTTCCCCATATCTGCTTCGCCGCATCTGATTCCCCAACTCTGATTCCCCGCCTCTGATTCCCCAGCTCTGATTTCACGCCTCTGATTTCCGGCATCCGATTCCCTGCCTCTGATTCCCCGCCTCTGATTCCCCATCTCTGATTCCCCGCCTCTGATTCCCCGTGTCTGATTCCCTGCCTCTGATTCCCCGCCTCTGATTCCCCGCGTCTGATTCCCTGCCACTGATTCCCTGCCCCTGATTCCCCACCTCTGATTCCCCGCCTCTGATTCCCCGCCTCTGTTTCCCCGCCTCTGATTCCCCGCCTCTGATTCCCCTTCTCTGATTCACCACCTCTGAATCCCCACCTCTGATTCCCCATCTCTGATTCCGCACGTCCGATTCCCTGCCTCTGATTCCCCGCCTCTGATACCCCGCCTCTGATTCGCAACCTCTAATTCCCCACCTCTGATTCCCCATATCTGATTCCCCGCCTCTGTTTCCCTGCCTCTGAATCCCGGCCTCTGTTTCCCAATATCTGATTCCCCTCCTCTGATTCCCCAACTCTGATTCCCCGCCTCTGATTCCCCAGCTCTGATACACCGCCTTTTATTCCCGGCCTCTGATTCCCTGCCACTGATTCCCCGCCCCTGATTCCCCACCTCTGATTCCCCATATCTGATTCCCCGCCTCTGTTTCCCCAGCTCTGATTCCCCACCTGTGATTCCCCAGCTCTGATTCCCTGCCACTGATTCCCCGCCCCTGATTCCCCACATCTGATTCCCCATATCTGATTCCCCGCCTCTGTTTCCCCAGCTCTGATTCCCTGCCGCAGATTCCCTGCCCTGATTCCCCATCTCTGTTTCACCGCCTTTGATTCGCCACATCTGATTCCCCATATCTGATTCCCCGCCTCTGTTTCCCCGCCTCTGATTCCCTGCCTCTGATTCCCAACCTCTGATTCCACACCTCTGATTCCCCATATCTGATTCCCCGCCTCTATTTCCCCATATCTGATTCCCCGCCTCTGATTCCCCAACTCTGATTCCCCGCCTCTGATTCCCCAGCTCTGATTCCCCGCCTCTGATTCCAGGCGTCCGATTCCCTGCCTCTGATTCCCCGCCTCTGATTCCCCATCTCTGATTCCCCGCCTCTGATTCCCCGTGTCTGATTCCCTGCCTCTGATTCCCCGCCTCTGATTCCCCGCCTCTGATTCCCTGCCACTGATTCGCTGCCCCTGATTCCCCACCTCTGATTCCCCATATCTGATTCCCCGCCTCTGTTTCCCCGCCTCTGATTCCCCGCCTCTGATTCCCCGCCTCTGTTTCCCCATCTCTGATTCACCGCCTGTGATTCGCCACCTCTGATTCCCCATATCTGATTCCCCACCTCTGTTTCCCCGCCTCTGATTCCCCGCCTCTGATTCTCCATATCTCATTCCCCGCCTCTGAATCCCCATCTCTGATTCCCGGACTCTGATTCCCCACCTCTGATTCCCGGCCTCTTATTCCCAGCATCTGATTCCCGGCCTCTGATTCCCGGCCTCTAATTCCCCGCTTCTGATTCTGATTCCCTGCCTCTGATTTCCCCTTCTCTGATTCCGCACATCTGATTCCCTGCCTCTGATTCCCCACCTCTGATTCCCCATATCTGATTCCCCGCCTCTGTTTCCCCGTTCTGATTCCCCGCCTCTGTTTCCCCATATCTAATTCCCCACCTCTGATGCCCCAACTCTGATTCCCCGCCTCTGATTCCCCAGCTCTGATTCCCCACCTCTGATTCCCCGCATCCGATTCCCCATGTCTGATTCCCCGCCTCTGCTTCCCCGCCTCTGATTCCCCGCCTCTGTTTCCCCATATCTGATTCCCCGCCTCTGATTCCCCAGCTCTGATTCCCTGCCTCTGATTCCCCGCGTTCTATTCCCTGCCTCTGATTCCCCGCCTGTGATTCCCCATCTCTGATTCACCACCTCTGATTCCCCACCTCTGATTCCCCATATCTAATTCACCGCCTCTGTTTGCCCGCCTCTGATTCCCCGCCTCTGTTTCCCCATATCTGATTCCCCGCCTCTGAATCCCCAACTCTGATTCCCTGCCTCTGATTCACCAGCTCTGATTCCCCGCCTTTGATTCCCCCCGTCTGATTCCCAGCCTCTGAATCCCCGTGTCTGATTTCCTGCCTCTGATTCCCCGCCTCTGATTCCCCGCGTCTGATTCCCTGCCACTGATTCCCTGCCCCTGATTCCCCACCTCTGATTCCCCATGTCTGATTCCCCGCCTCTGTTTTCCCGCCTCTGATTCCCTGCCTCTGATTCCCCATATCTGATTCCCCGCCTCTGATTCCCCAACTCTGATTCCCCGCCTCTGATTCCGCAGCTCTGAATCCCTGGCTCTGATTCCCCGCGTCTGATTCCCTGCCTCTTATTCCCCGCCTCTGATTCCCCATCTGTGATTCACAACCTCTGATGCCCCACCTCTGATTCCCCATATCTGATTCCCCGCCTCTGTTTCCCCGCCTCTGATTCCCTGCCTCTGATTCCCCATATCTGATTCCCCGCCTCTGATTGTGCACCTCTGATACACCGCCTCTGATTCCCCATCTCTGATTCACCACCTCTGATTCCCGGCCTCTGATTCCCATCTCTGATTCCGCACATCCGATTCCCTGCCTATGATTCCCCACCTCTGATTCCCCGCCTCTGATTCCCCATATCGGATTCCCTGCCTCTGTTTCCCCGCCTCTGATTCCCCATATGTTATTCCCCACCTCTGTTTACCCGCCTCAGATTCCCCGCCTCTGTTTCCCCATCTCTGATTCACCGCCTTTGATTCCCCATCTCTGATTCCGCACATCTGATTCCCTGCCTCTGATTCCCCACCTCTGATTCCCCATATCTGATTCCCCGCCTCTGTTTCCCCGCCTCTGATTCCCCGCCTCTGTTTCCCCATATCTAATTCCCCAGCTCTGATGCCCCAACTCTGATTCCCCGCCTCTGATTCCCCAGCTCTGATTCCCCACCTCTGATTCCCCGCATCCGATTCCCCATGTCTGATTCCCCGCCTCAGTTTCCCCGCCTCTGATTCCCCGCCTCTGTTTCCCCATATCTGATTCCCCGCCTCTGATTCCCCAGCTCTGATTCCCTGCCTCTGATTCCCCGCGTTCTATTCCCTGCCTCTGATTCCCCGCCTGTGATTCCCCATCTCTGATTCACCACCTCTGATTCCCCACCTCTGATTCCCCATATCTAATTCCCCGCCTCTGTTTGCCCGCCTCTGATTCCCCGCCTCTGAATCCCCGCGTCTGATTCCCTGCCACTGATTCCCTGCGCCTGATTCCCCAACTCTGATTCCCCATATCTGATTCCCCGCCTCCGTTTTCCCGCCTCTGATTCCTCAGCTCTGAATCCCCGCCTCTGATTCCCCGCGTCTGATTCCCTGCCTCTGATTCCCCGCCTCTGATTCCCCATCTGTGATTCACAACCTCTGATGCCCCACCTCTGATTCCCCATATCTGATTCCCCGCCTCTGTTTCCCCACCTCTGATTCCCCGCCTCTGATTCCCCATATCTGATTCCCCGCCTCTGATTGCCCACCTCTGATTCCCCGCGTCTGATTCCCTGCCTCTGATTCACCGCCTCTGATTCCCCATCTCTGATTCACCACCTCTGATTCCCGGCCTCTGATTCCCCATCTCTGATTCCGCACATCCGATTCCCTGCCTATGGTTCCCCACCTCTGATTCCCCGCCTCTGATTCCCCATATCTGATTCCCTGCCTCTGTTTCCCCGCCTCTGATTCCCCATATCTGATTCCCCACCTCTGTTTCCCCGCCTCTGATTCCCCGCCTCTGATTCTCCATATCTCATTCCCCGCCTCTGAATCCCCATCTCTGATTCCCGGACTCTGATTCCCCACCTCTGATTCCCGGCCTCTTATTCCCAGCATCTGATTCCCGGCCTCTGATTCCCGGCCTCTAATTCCCCGCTTCTGATTCTGATTCCCCGCCTCTGTTTCCCCCCTCTGATTCCCAGCCTCTGATTCCCCATATCTGATTCCCCGCCTCTGATTCCCCATATCTGATTCCCCGCCTCTATTTCCCCATATCTGCTTCGCCGCATCTGATTCCCCAACTCTGATTCTCCGCCTCTGATTCCCCAGCTCTGATTTCACGCCTCTGATTTCCGGCATCCGATTCCCTGCCTCTGATTCCCCGCCTCTGATTCCCCATCTCTGATTCCCCGCCTCTGATTCCCCGTGTCTGATTCCCTGCCTCTGATTCCCCGCCTCTGATTCCCCGCGTCTGATTCCCTGCCACTGATTCCCTGCCCCTGATTCCCCACCTCTGATTCCCCGCCTCTGATTCCCCGCCTCTGTTTCCCCGCCTCTGATTCCCCGTGTCTGATTCCCTGCCTCTGATTCCCCGCCTCTGATTCCCCGCGTCTGATTCCCTGCCACTGATTCCCTGCCCCTGATTCCCCACCTCTGATTCCCCGCCTCTGATTCCCCGCCTCTGTTTCCCCGCCTCTGATTCCCCGCCTCTGATTCCCCTTCTCTGATTCACCACCTCTGAATCCCCACCTCTGATTCCCCATCTCTGATTCCGCACGTCCGATTCCCTGCCTCTGATTCCCCGCCTCTGATTCCCCGCCTCTGATTCGCAACCTCTAATTCCCCACCTCTGATTCCCCATATCTGATTCCCCGCCTCTGTTTCCCTGCCTCTGAATCCCGGCCTCTGTTTCCCAATATCTGATTCCCCTCCTCTGATTCCCCAACTCTGATTCCCCGCCTCTGATTCCCCAGCTCTGATACACCGCCTTTTATTCCCGGCCTCTGATTCCCTGCCACTGATTCCCCGCCCCTGATTCCCCACCTCTGATTCCCCATATCTGATTCCCCGCCTCTGTTTCCCCAGCTCTGATTCCCCACCTGTGATTCCCCAGCTCTGATTCCCTGCCACTGATTCCCCGCCCCTGATTCCCCACCTCTGATTCCCCATATCTGATTCCCCGCCTCTGTTTCCCCAGCTCTGATTCCCTGCCGCAGATTCCCTGCCCTGATTCCCCATCTCTGTTTCACCGCCTTTGATTCGCCACATCTGATTCCCCATATCTGATTCCCCGCCTCTGTTTCCCCGCCTCTGATTCCCTGCCTCTGATTCCCAACCTCTGATTCCACACCTCTGATTCCCCATATCTGATTCCCCGCCTCTATTTCCCCATATCTGATTCCCCGCCTCTGATTCCCCAACTCTGATTCCCCGCCTCTGATTCCCCAGCTCTGATTCCCCGCCTCTGATTCCAGGCGTCCGATTCCCTGCCTCTGATTCCCCGCCTCTGATTCCCCATCTCTGATTCCCCGCCTCTGATTCCCCGTGTCTGATTCCCTGCCTCTGATTCCCCGCCTCTGATTCCCCGCCTCTGATTCCCTGCCACTGATTCCCTGCCCCTGATTCCCCACCTCTGATTCTCCATATCTCATTCCCCGCCTCTGAATCCCCATCTCTGATTCCCGGACTCTGATTCCCCACCTCTGATTCCCGGCCTCTTATTCCCAGCATCTGATTCCCGGCCTCTGATTCCCGGCCTCTAATTCCCCGCTTCTGATTCTGATTCGTTGCCTCTGATTCCCCATCTCTGATTCCGCACATCTGATTCCCTGCCTCTGATTCCCCACCTCTGATTCCCCATATCTGATTCCCCGCCTCTGTTTCACCGTTCTGATTCCCCGCCTCTGTTTCCCCATATCTAATTCCCCACCTCTGATGCCCCAACTCTGATTCCCCGCCTCTGATTCCCCAGCTCTGATTCCCCACCTCTGATTCCCCGCATCCGATTCCCCATGTCTGATTCCCCGCCTCTGTTTCCCCACCTCTGATTCCCCGCCTCTGTTTCCCCATATCTGATTCCCCGCCTCTGATTCCCCAGCTCTGATTCCCTGCCTCTGATTCCCCGCGTTCTATTCCCTGCCTCTGATTCCCCGCCTGTGATTCCCCATCTCTGATTCACCACCTCTGATTCCCCACCTCTGATTCCCCATATCTAATTCCCCGCCTCTGTTTGCCCGCCTCTGATTCCCCGCCTCTGTTTCCCCATATCTGATTCCCCGCCTCTGAATCCCCAACTCTGATTCCCTGCCTCTGATTCACCAGCTCTGATTCCCCGCCTTTGATTCCCCCCATCTGATTCCCAGCCTCTGAATCCCCGTGTCTGATTTCCTGCCTCTGATTCCCCGCTTCTGATTCCCCATCTCTGATTCACCGCCTCTGATTCCCCACCTCTGATTCCCCATCTCTGATTCCGCACATCCGATTCCCTGCCTCTGATTCCCCGACTCTGATTCCCCACCTCTGATTCCCCAGCTCTGATTCCCCGACTCTGATTCCCCACGTCTGATTCCCTGCCTCTGATTCCCCGCCTCTGATTCCCCATCTCTGATTCCCCACCTCTGATTCCCCGTGTCTGATTCCCTGCCTCTGAATCCCCGCCTCTGATTCCCCGCCTCTGATTCCCTGCCACTGATTACCCGCCCCTGATTCCCCACCTCTGATTCCCCATATCTTATTCCCCGCCTCTGTTTCCCCCCTCTGATTCCCAGCCTCTGATTCCCCATATCTGATTCCCCGCCTCTGATTCCCCATATCTGATTCCCCGCCTCTATTTCCCCATATCTGCTTCGCCGCATCTGATTCGCCAACTCTGATTCCCCGCCTCTGATTCCCCAGCTCTGAATTCACGCCTCTGATTTCCGGCATCCGATTCCCTGCCTCTGATTCCCCGCCTCTGATTCCCCATCTCTGATTCCCCGCCTCTGATTCCCCGTGTCTGATTCCCTGCCTCTGATTCCCCGCCTCTGATTCCCCGCGTCTGATTCCCTGCCACTGATTCCCTGCCCCTGATTCCCCACCTCTGATTCCCCGCCTCTGATTCCCCGCCTCTGTTTCCCCGCCTCTGATTCCCCGCCTCTGATTCCCCTTCTCTGATTCACCACCTCTGAATCCCCACCTCTGATTCCCCATCTCTGATTCCGCACGTCCGATTCCCTGCCTCTGATTCCCCGCCTCTGATTCCCCGCCTCTGATTCGCAACCTCTAATTCCCCACCTCTGATTCCCCATATCTGATTCCCCGCCTCTGTTTCCCTGCCTCTGAATCCCGGCCTCTGTTTCCCAATATCTGATTCCCCTCCTCTGATTCCCCAACTCTGATTCCCCGCCTCTGATTCCCCAGCTCTGATACACCGCCTTTTATTCCCGGCCTCTGATTCCCTGCCACTGATTCCCCGCCCCTGATTCCCCACCTCTGATTCCCCATATCTGATTCCCCGCCTCTGTTTCCCCAGCTCTGATTCCCCACCTGTGATTCCCCAGCTCTGATTCCCTGCCACTGATTCCCCGCCCCTGATTCCCCACATCTGATTCCCCATATCTGATTCCCCGCCTCTGTTTCCCCAGCTCTGATTCCCTGCCGCAGATTCCCTGCCCTGATTCCCCATCTCTGTTTCACCGCCTTTGATTCGCCACATCTGATTCCCCATATCTGATTCCCCGCCTCTGTTTCCCCGCCTCTGATTCCCTGCCTCTGATTCCCAACCTCTGATTCCACACCTCTATTTCCCCATATCTGATTCCCCGCCTCTGATTCCCCAACTCTGATTCCCCGCCTCTGATTCCCCAGCTCTGATTCCCCGCCTCTGATTCCAGGCGTCCGATTCCCTGCCTCTGATTCCCCGCCTCTGATTCCCCATCTCTGATTCCCCGCCTCTGATTCCCCGTGTCTGATTCCCTGCCTCTGATTCCCCGCCTCTGATTCCCCGCCTCTGATTCCCTGCCACTGATTCGCTGCCCCTGATTCCCCACCTCTGATTCCCCATATCTGATTCCCCGCCTCTGTTTCCCCGCCTCTGATTCCCCGCCTCTGATTCCCCGCTTCTGTTTCCCCATCTCTGATTCACCGCCTGTGATTCGCCACCTCTGATTCCCCATATCTGATTCCCCACCTCTGTTTCCCCGCCTCTGATTCCCCGCCTCTGATTCTCCATATCTCATTCCCCGCCTCTGAATCCCCATCTCTGATTCCCGGACTCTGATTCCCCACCTCTGATTCCCGGCCTCTTATTCCCAGCATCTGATTCCCGGCCTCTGATTCCCGGCCTCTAATTCCCCGCTTCTGATTCTGATTCCCTGCCTCTGATTCCCCACCTCTGATTCCCCATATCTGATTCCCCGCCTCTGTTTCCCCGTTCTGATTCCCCGCCTCTGTTTCCCCATATCTAATTCCCCACCTCTGATGCCCCAACTCTGATTCCCCGCCTCTGATTCCCCAGCTCTGATTCCCCACCTCTGATTCCCCGCATCCGATTCCCCATGTCTGATTCCCCGCCTCTGCTTCCCCGCCTCTGATTCCCCGCCTCTGTTTCCCCATATCTGATTCCCCGCCTCTGATTCCCCAGCTCTGATTCCCTGCCTCTGATTCCCCGCGTTCTATTCCCTGCCTCTGATTCCCCGCCTGTGATTCCCCATCTCTGATTCACCACCTCTGATTCCCCACCTCTGATTCCCCATATCTAATTCACCGCCTCTGTTTGCCCGCCTCTGATTCCCCGCCTCTGTTTCCCCATATCTGATTCCCCGCCTCTGAATCCCCAACTCTGATTCCCTGCCTCTGATTCACCAGCTCTGATTCCCCGCCTTTGATTCCCCCCGTCTGATTCCCAGCCTCTGAATCCCCGTGTCTGATTTCCTGCCTCTGATTCCCCGCCTCTGATTCCCTGCCTCTGATTCCCTGCCTCTGATTCCCAACCTCTGATTCCACACCTCTGATTCCCCATATCTGATTCCCCGCCTCTATTTCCCCATATCTGATTCCCCGCCTCTGATTCCCCAACTCTGATTCCCCGCCTCTGATTCCCCAGCTCTGATTCCCCGCCTCTGATTCCAGGCGTCCGATTCCCTGCCTCTGATTCCCCGCCTCTGATTCCCCATCTCTGATTCCCCGCCTCTGATTCCCCGTGTCTGATTCCCTGCCTCTGATTCCCCGCCTCTGATTCCCCGCCTCTGATTCCCTGCCACTGATTCGCTGCCCCTGATTCCCCACCTCTGATTCCCCATATCTGATTCCCCGCCTCTGTTTCCCCGCCTCTGATTCCCCGCCTCTGATTCCCCGCCTCTGTTTCCCCATCTCTGATTCACCGCCTGTGATTCGCCACCTCTGATTCCCCATATCTGATTCCCCACCTCTGTTTCCCCGCCTCTGATTCCCCGCCTCTGATTCTCCATATCTCATTCCCCGCCTCTGAATCCCCATCTCTGATTCCCGGACTCTGATTCCCCACCTCTGATTCCCGGCCTCTTATTCCCAGCATCTGATTCCCGGCCTCTGATTCCCGGCCTCTAATTCCCCGCTTCTGATTCTGATTCCCTGCCTCTGATTTCCCCTTCTCTGATTCCGCACATCTGATTCCCTGCCTCTGATTCCCCACCTCTGATTCCCCATATCTGATTCCCCGCCTCTGTTTCCCCGTTCTGATTCCCCGCCTCTGTTTCCCCATATCTAATTCCCCACCTCTGATGCCCCAACTCTGATTCCCCGCCTCTGATTCCCCAGCTCTGATTCCCCACCTCTGATTCCCCGCATCCGATTCCCCATGTCTGATTCCCCGCCTCTGCTTCCCCGCCTCTGATTCCCCGCCTCTGTTTCCCCATATCTGATTCCCCGCCTCTGATTCCCCAGCTCTGATTCCCTGCCTCTGATTCCCCGCGTTCTATTCCCTGCCTCTGATTCCCCGCCTGTGATTCCCCATCTCTGATTCACCACCTCTGATTCCCCACCTCTGATTCCCCATATCTAATTCACCGCCTCTGTTTGCCCGCCTCTGATTCCCCGCCTCTGTTTCCCCATATCTGATTCCCCGCCTCTGAATCCCCAACTCTGATTCCCTGCCTCTGATTCACCAGCTCTGATTCCCCGCCTTTGATTCCCCCCGTCTGATTCCCAGCCTCTGAATCCCCGTGTCTGATTTCCTGCCTCTGATTCCCCGCCTCTGATTCCCCGCATCTGATTCCCTGCCACTGATTCCCTGCCCCTGATTCCCCACCTCTGATTCCCCATGTCTGATTCCCCGCCTCTGTTTTCCCGCCTCTGATTCCCTGCCTCTGATTCCCCATATCTGATTCCCCGCCTCTGATTCCCCAACTCTGATTCCCCGCCTCTGATTCCGCAGCTCTGAATCCCTGGCTCTGATTCCCCGCGTCTGATTCCCTGCCTCTTATTCCCCGCCTCTGATTCCCCATCTGTGATTCACAACCTCTGATGCCCCACCTCTGATTCCCCATATCTGATTCCCCGCCTCTGTTTCCCCGCCTCTGATTCCCCGCCTCTGATTCCCCATATCTGATTCCCCGCCTCTGATTGTGCACCTCTGATACACCGCCTCTGATTCCCCATCTCTGATTCACCACCTCTGATTCCCGGCCTCTGATTCCCATCTCTGATTCCGCACATCCGATTCCCTGCCTATGATTCCCCACCTCTGATTCCCCGCCTCTGATTCCCCATATCGGATTCCCTGCCTCTGTTTCCCCGCCTCTGATTCCCCATATGTGATTCCCCACCTCTGTTTACCCGCCTCTGATTCCCCGCCTCTGTTTCCCCATCTCTGATTCACCGCCTTTGATTCCCCATCTCTGATTCCGCACATCTGATTCCCTGCCTCTGATTCCCCACCTCTGATTCCCCATATCTGATTCCCCGCCTCTGTTTCCCCGCCTCTGATTCCCCGCCTTTGTTTCCCCATATCTAATTCCCCAGCTCTGATGCCCCAACTCTGATTCCCCGCCTCTGATTCCCCAGCTCTGATTCCCCACCTCTGATTCCCCGCATCCGATTCCCCATGTCTGATTCCCCGCCTCAGTTTCCCCGCCTCTGATTCCCCGCCTCTGTTTCCCCATATCTGATTCCCCGCCTCTGATTCCCCAGCTCTGATTCCCTGCCTCTGATTCCCCGCGTTCTATTCCCTGCCTCTGATTCCCCGCCTGTGATTCCCCATCTCTGATTCACCACCTCTGATTCCCCACCTCTGATTCCCCATATCTAATTCCCCGCCTCTGTTTGCCCGCCTCTGATTCCCCGCCTCTGAATCCCCGCGTCTGATTCCCTGCCACTGATTCCCTGCGCCTGATTCCCCAACTCTGATTCCCCATATCTGATTCCCCGCCTCCGTTTTCCCGCCTCTGATTCCCCAGCTCTGAATCCCCGCCTCTGATTCCCCGCGTCTGATTCCCTGCCTCTGATTCCCCACCTCTGATTCCCCATCTGTGATTCACAACCTCTGATGCCCCACCTCTGATTCCCCATATCTGATTCCCCGCCTCTGTTTCCCCGCCTCTGATTCCCCGCCTCTGATTCCCCATATCTGATTCCCCGCCTCTGATTGCCCACCTCTGATTCCCCGCGTCTGATTCCCTGCCTCTGATTCACCGCCTCTGATTCCCCATCTCTGATTCACCACCTCTGATTCCCGGCCTCTGATTCCCCATCTCTGATTCCGCACATCCGATTCCCTGCCTATGGTTCCCCACCTCTGATTCCCCGCCTCTGATTCCCCATATCTGATTCCCTGCCTCTGTTTCCCCGCCTCTGATTCCCCATATCTGATTCCCCACCTCTGTTTCCCCGCCTCTGATTCCCCGCCTCTGATTCTCCATATCTCATTCCCCGCCTCTGAATCCCCATCTCTGATTCCCGGACTCTGATTCCCCACCTCTGATTCCCGGCCTCTTATTCCCAGCATCTGATTCCCGGCCTCTGATTCCCGGCCTCTAATTCCCCGCTTCTGATTCTGATTCCCTGCCTCTGATTCCCCATCTCTGATTCCGCACATCTGATTCCCTGCCTCTGATTCCCCACCTCTGATTCCCCATATCTGATTCCCCGCCTCTGTTTCCCCGTTCTGATTCCCCGCCTCTGTTTCCCCATATCTAATTCCCCACCTCTGATGCCCCAACTCTGATTCCCCGCCTCTGATTCCCCAGCTCTGATTCCCCACCTCCGATTCCCCACGTCTGATTCCCTGCCTCTGATTCCCCGCCTCTGATTCCCCATCTCTGATTCCCCACCTCTGATTCCCCGTGTCTGATTCCCTGCCTCTGAATCCCCGCCTCTGATTCCCCACGTCTGATTCCCTGCCACTGATTACCCGCCCCTGATTCCCCACCTCTGATTCCCCACCTCTGATTCCCCGTGTCTGATTCCCTGCCTCTGAATCCCCGCCTCTGATTCCCTGCCTCTGATTCCCCATCTCTGATTCCGCACATCTGATTCCCTGCCTCTGATTCCCCACCTCTGATTCCCCATATCTGATTCCCCGCCTCTGTTTCCCCGTTCTGATTCCCCGCCTCTGTTTCCCCATATCTAATTCCCCACCTCTGATGCCCCAACTCTGATTCCCCGCCTCTGATTCCCTGCCTCTGATTCCCCGCGTTCTATTCCCTGCCTCCGATTCCCCGCCTGTGATTCCCCATCTCTGATTCACCACCTCTGATTCCCCACCTCTGATTCCCCATATCTAATTCCCCGCCTCTGTTTGCCCGCCTCTGATTCCCCGCCTCTGTTTCCCCATATCTGATTCCCCGCCTCTGAATCACCAACTCTGATTCCCTGCCTCTGATTCACCAGCTCTGATTCCCCGCCTTTGATTCCCCCCGTCTGATTCCCAGCCTCTGAATCCCCGTGTCTGATTTCCTGCCTCTGATTCCCCGCCTCTGATTCCCCATCTCTGATTCACCGCCTCTGATTCCCCACCTCTGATTCCCCATCTCTGATTCCGCACATCCGATTCCCTGCCTCTGATTCCCCGACTCTGATTCCCCACCTCTGATTCCCCAGCTCTGATTCCCCGACTCTGATTCCCCACGTCTGATTCCCTGCCTCTGATTCCCCGCCTCTGATTCCCCATCTCTGATTCCCCACCTCTGATTCCCCGTGTCTGATTCCCTGCCTCTGAATCCCCGCCTCTGATTCCCCGCCTCTGATTCCCTGCCACTGATTACCCGCCCCTGATTCCCCACCTCTGATTCCCCATATCTTATTTCCCGCCTCTGTTTCCCCCCTCTGATTCCCAGCCTCTGATTCCCCATATCTGATTCCCCGCCTCTGATTCCCCATATCTGATTCCCCGCCTCTATTTCCCCATATCTGCTTCGCCGCATCTGATTCCCCAACTCTGATTCCCCACCTCTGATTCCCCAGATCTGATTTCACGCCTCTGATTTCCGGCATCCGATTCCCTGCCTCTGATTCCCCGCCTCTGATTCCCCATCTCTGATTCCCCGCCTCTGATTCCCCGTGTCTGATTCCCTGCCTCTGATTCCCCGCCTCTGATTCCCCGCGTCTGATTCCCTGCCACTGATTCCCTGCCCCTGATTCCCCACCTCTGATTCCCCGCCTCTGATTCCCCGCCTCTATTTCCCCGCCTCTGATTCCCCGCCTCTGATTCCCCTTCTCTGATTCACCACCTCTGAATCCCCACCTCTGATTCCCCATCTCTGATTCCGCACGTCCGATTCCCTGCCTCTGATTCCCTGCCTCTGATTCCCCGCCTCTGATTCGCAACCTCTAATTCCCCACCTCTGATTCCCCATATCTGATTCCCCGCCTCTGTTTCCCTGCCTCTGAATCCCGGCCTCTGTTTCCCAATATCTGATTCCCCTCCTCTGATTCCCCAACTCTGATTCCCCGCCTCTGATTCCCCAGCTCTGATACACCGCCTTTTATTCCCGGCCTCTGATTCCCTGCCACTGATTCCCCGCCCCTGATTCCCCACCTCTGATTCCCCATATCTGATTCCCCGCCTCTGTTTCCCCAGCTCTGATTCCCCACCTGTGATTCCCCAGCTCTGATTCCCTGCCACTGATTCCCCGCCCCTGATTCCCCACCTCTGATTCCCCATATCTGATTCCCCGCCTCTGTTTCCCCAGCTCTGATTCCCTGCCGCAGATTCCCTGCCCTGATTCCCCATCTCTGTTTCACCGCCTTTGATTCGCCACATCTGATTCCCCATATCTGATTCCCCGCCTCTGTTTCCCCGCCTCTGATTCCCTGCCTCTGATTCCCAACCTCTGATTCCACACCTCTGATTCCCCATATCTGATTCCCCGCCTCTATTTCCCCATATCTGATTCCCCGCCTCTGATTCCCCAACTCTGATTCCCCGCCTCTGATTCCCCAGCTC
The DNA here is from genome assembly GCF_036971445.1 of Narcine bancroftii. Classification (NCBI taxonomy): domain Eukaryota; kingdom Metazoa; phylum Chordata; class Chondrichthyes; order Torpediniformes; family Narcinidae; genus Narcine; species Narcine bancroftii. The sequence continues at coordinate 5,128,078 of NW_027211883.1, forward strand.
TGATTCCCCGCCTCTGATTCCAGGCGTCCGATTCCCTGCCTCTGATTCCCCGCCTCTGATTCCCCATCTCTGATTCCCCGCCTCTGATTCCCCGTGTCTGATTCCCTGCCTCTGATTCCCCGCCTCATATTCCCCGCCTCTGATTCCCTGCCACTGATTCCCTGCCCCTGATTCCCCACCTCTGATTCCCCATATCTGATTCCCCGCCTCTGTTTCCCCGCCTCTGATTCCCCGCCTCTGATTCCCCATATCTGATTCACTGCCTCTGATTCCCCAACTCTGATTCCCCGCCTCTGATTCCCCAGCTCTGAATCCCCGCCTCTGATTCCCCGCGTCTGATTCCCTGCCTCTGATTCCCCGCCTTGATTCCCCATCTCTGATTCACAACCTCTGATTCCCCACTCTGATTCCCCATATCTGAATCCCCGCCTCTGTTTCCCCGCCTCTGATTCCCCGCCTCTGATTCCCCATATCTGATTCCCCGGCTCTGATTGCCCACCTCTGATTCCCCGCCTCTGATTCGCCAGCTCTGATTCCCCGCCTCTGAATCGCCGCATCTGATTCCCTGCCTCTGATTCCCCGCCTCTGATTCCCCATCTCTGATTCACCGCCTTTGATTCGCCACCTCTGATTACCCATATCTGAATCCCCACCTCTGTTTCCCCGCCTCTGATTCTCCATATCTCATTCCCCGCCTCTGAATCCCCATCTCTGATTCCCGGACTCTGATTCCCCACCTCTGATTCCCGGCCTCTTATTCCCAGCATCTGATTCCCGGCCTCTGATTCCCGGCCTCTGATTCCCCGCTTCTGATTCTGATACCCTGCCTCTGATTCCCCATCTCTGATTCCGCACATCTGAATCCCTGCCTCTGATTCCCCACCTCTGATTCCCCATATCTGATTCCCCGCCTCTGTTTCCCCGCCTCTGATTCCCTGCCTCTGATTCCCCGCGTTCTATTCCCTGCCTCTGATTCCCCGCCTGTGATTCCCCATCTCTGATTCACCACCTCTGATTCCCCACCTCTGATTCCCCATATCTAATTCCCCGCCTCTGTTTGCCCGCCTCTGATTCCCCGCCTCTGAATCCCCGCGTCTGATTCCCTGCCACTGATTCCCTGCGCCTGATTCCCCACCTCTGATTCCCCATATCTGATTCCCCGCCTCTGATTCCCCAACTCTGATTCCCCGCCTCTGATTCCCCAGCTCTGAATCCCTGCCTCTGATTCCCTTCGTCTGATTCCCTGCCTCTGATTCCCCGCCTCTGATTCCCCATCTGTGATTCACAACCTCTGATGCCCCACCTCTGATTCCCCATATCTGATTCCCAGCCTCTGTTTCCCCGCCTCTGATTCCCCGCCTCTGATTCCCCATATCTGATTCCCCGCCTCTGATTGCCCACCTCTTATTCCCCGCGTCTGATTCCCTGCCTCTGATTCACCGCCTCTGATTCCCCATCTCTGATTCCGCACATCCGATTCCCTGCCTATGGTTCCCCACCTCTGATTCCCCGCCTCTGATTCCCCATATCTGATTCCCTGCCTCTGTTTCCCCGCCTCTGATTCCCCATATGTGATTCCCCACCTCTGTTTCCCCGCCTCTGATTCCCCGCCTCTGTTTCCCCATCTCTGATTCACCGCCTGTGATTCGCCACCTCTGATTCCCCATATCTGATTCCCCACCTCTGTTTCCCCGCCTCTGATTCCCCGCCTCTGATTCTCCATATCTCATTCCCCGCCTCTGAATCCCCATCTCTGATTCCCGGACTCTGATTCCCCACCTCTGATTCCCGGCCTCTTATTCCCAGCATCTGATTCCCGGCCTCTGATTCCCGGCCTCTAATTCCCCGCTTCTGATTCTGATTCCCTGCCTCTGATTCCCCATCTCTGATTCCGCACATCTAATTCCCCACCTCTGATGCCCCAACTCTGATTCCCCGCCTCTGATTCCCCAGCTCTGATTCCCCACCTCTGATTCCCCGCATCCAATTCCCCATGTCTCATTCCCCGCCTCTGCTTCCCCGCCTCTGATTCCCCGCCTCTGTTTCCCCATATCTGATTCCCCGCCTCTGATTCCCCATATGTGATTCCCCACCTCTGTTTCCCCGCCTCTGATTCCCCGCCTCTGTTTCCCCATCTCTGATTCACCGCCTGTGATTCGCCACCTCTGATTTCCCATATCTGATTCCCCGCCTCTGAATCCTCAACTCTGATTCCCTGCCTCTGATTCACCAGCTCTGATTCCCCGCCTTTGATTCCCCCCGTCTGATTCCCAGCCTCTGAATCCCCGTGTCTGATTTCCTGCCTCTGATTCCCCGCCTCTGATTCCCCGCGTCTGATTCCCTGCCACTGATTCCCTGCCCCTGATTCCCCACCTCTGATTCCCCATATCTGATTCCCCGCCTCTGTTTTCCCGCCTCTGATTCCCTGCCTCTGATTCCCCATATCTGATTCCCCGCCTCTGATTCCCCAACTCTGATTCCCCGCCTCTGATTCCGCAGCTCTGAATCCCTGGCTCTGATTCCCCGCGTCTGATTCCCTGCCTCTTATTCCCCGCCTCTGATTCCCCATCTGTGATTCACAACCTCTGATGCCCCACCTCTGATTCCCCATATCTGATTCCCCGCCTCTGTTTCCCCGCCTCTGATTCCCCGCCTCTGATTCCCCATATCTGATTCCCCGCCTCTGATTGTGCACCTCTGATTCCCCGCCTCTGATTCCCCAGCTCTGATTTCACGCCTCTGATTTCCGGCATCCGATTCCCTGCCTCTGATTCCCCGCCTCTGATTCCCCATCTCTGATTCCCCGCCTCTGATTCCCCGTGTCTGATTCCCTGCCTCTGATTCCCCGCCTCTGATTCCCCGCGTCTGATTCCCTGCCACTGATTCCCTGCCCCTGATTCCCCACCTCTGATTCCCCGCCTCTGATTCCCCGCCTCTGTTTCCCCGCCTCTGATTCCCCGCCTCTGATTCCCCTTCTCTGATTCACCACCTCTGAATCCCCACCTCTGATTCCCCATCTCTGATTCCGCACGTCCGATTCCCTGCCTCTGATTCCCCGCCTCTGATTCCCCTCCTCTGATTCGCAACCTCTAATTCCCCACCTCTGATTCCCCATATCTGATTCCCCGCCTCTGTTTCCCTGCCTCTGAATCCCGGCCTCTGTTTCCCAATATCTGATTCCCCTCCTCTGATTCCCCAACTCTGATTCCCCGCCTCTGATTCCCCAGCTCTGATACACCGCCTTTTATTCCCGGCCTCTGATTCCCTGCCACTGATTCCCCGCCCCTGATTCCCCACCTCTGATTCCCCATATCTGATTCCCCGCCTCTGTTTCCCCAGCTCTGATTCCCCACCTGTGATTCCCCAGCTCTGATTCCCTGCCACTGATTCCCCGCCCCTGATTCCCCACATCTGATTCCCCATATCTGATTCCCCGCCTCTGTTTCCCCAGCTCTGATTCCCTGCCGCAGATTCCCTGCCCTGATTCCCCATCTCTGTTTCACCGCCTTTGATTCGCCACATCCGATTCCCCATATCTGATTCCCCGCCTCTGTTTCCCCGCCTCTGATTCCCTGCCTCTGATTCCCAACCTCTGATTCCACACCTCTGATTCCCCACCTCTGATTCCCCGCATCCGATTCCCCATGTCTGATTCCCCGCCTCTGTTTCCCCGCCTCTGATTCCCCGCCTCTGTTTCCCCATATCTGATTCCCCGCCTCTGATTCCCCAGCTCTGATTCCCTGCCTCTGATTCCCCGCGTTCTATTCCCTGCCTCTGATTCCCCGCCTGTGATTCCCCATCTCTGATTCACCACCTCTGATTCCCCACCTCTGATTCCCCATATCTAATTCCCCGCCTCTGTTTGCCCGCCTCTGATTCCCCGCCTCTGAATCCCCGCGTCTGATTCCCTGCCACTGATTCCCTGCGCCTGATTCCCCACCTCTGATTCCCCATATCTGATTCCCCGCCTCTGATTCCCCAACTCTGATTCCCCGCCTCTGATTCCCCAGCTCTGAATCCCTGCCTCTGATTCCCTTCGTCTGATTCCCTGCCTCTGATTCCCCGCCTCTGATTCCCCATCTGTGATTCACAACCTCTGATGCCCCACCTCTGATTCCCCATATCTGATTCCCAGCCTCTGTTTCCCCGCCTCTGATTCCCCGCCTCTGATTCCCCATATCTGATTCCCCGCCTCTGATTGCCCACCTCTTATTCCCCGCGTCTGATTCCCTGCCTCTGATTCACCGCCTCTGATTCCCCATCTCTGATTCCGCACATCCGATTCCCTGCCTATGGTTCCCCACCTCTGATTCCCCGCCTCTGATTCCCCATATCTGATTCCCTGCCTCTGTTTCCCCGCCTCTGATTCCCCATATGTGATTCCCCACCTCTGTTTCCCCGCCTCTGATTCCCCGCCTCTGTTTCCCCATCTCTGATTCACCGCCTGTGATTCGCCACCTCTGATTCCCCATATCTGATTCCCCACCTCTGTTTCCCCGCCTCTGATTCCCCGCCTCTGATTCTCCATATCTCATTCCCCGCCTCTGAATCCCCATCTCTGATTCCCGGACTCTGATTCCCCACCTCTGATTCCCGGCCTCTTATTCCCAGCATCTGATTCCCGGCCTCTGATTCCCGGCCTCTAATTCCCCGCTTCTGATTCTGATTCCCTGCCTCTGATTCCCCATCTCTGATTCCGCACATCTAATTCCCCACCTCTGATGCCCCAACTCTGATTCCCCGCCTCTGATTCCCCAGCTCTGATTCCCCACCTCTGATTCCCCGCATCCAATTCCCCATGTCTCATTCCCCGCCTCTGCTTCCCCGCCTCTGATTCCCCGCCTCTGTTTCCCCATATCTGATTCCCCGCCTCTGATTCCCCATATGTGATTCCCCACCTCTGTTTCCCCGCCTCTGATTCCCCGCCTCTGTTTCCCCATCTCTGATTCACCGCCTGTGATTCGCCACCTCTGATTTCCCATATCTGATTCCCCGCCTCTGAATCCTCAACTCTGATTCCCTGCCTCTGATTCACCAGCTCTGATTCCCCGCCTTTGATTCCCCCCGTCTGATTCCCAGCCTCTGAATCCCCGTGTCTGATTTCCTGCCTCTGATTCCCCGCCTCTGATTCCCCGCGTCTGATTCCCTGCCACTGATTCCCTGCCCCTGATTCCCCACCTCTGATTCCCCATATCTGATTCCCCGCCTCTGTTTTCCCGCCTCTGATTCCCTGCCTCTGATTCCCCATATCTGATTCCCCGCCTCTGATTCCCCAACTCTGATTCCCCGCCTCTGATTCCGCAGCTCTGAATCCCTGGCTCTGATTCCCCGCGTCTGATTCCCTGCCTCTTATTCCCCGCCTCTGATTCCCCATCTGTGATTCACAACCTCTGATGCCCCACCTCTGATTCCCCATATCTGATTCCCCGCCTCTGTTTCCCCGCCTCTGATTCCCCGCCTCTGATTCCCCATATCTGATTCCCCGCCTCTGATTGTGCACCTCTGATTCCCCGCCTCTGATTCCCCAGCTCTGATTTCACGCCTCTGATTTCCGGCATCCGATTCCCTGCCTCTGATTCCCCGCCTCTGATTCCCCATCTCTGATTCCCCGCCTCTGATTCCCCGTGTCTGATTCCCTGCCTCTGATTCCCCGCCTCTGATTCCCCGCGTCTGATTCCCTGCCACTGATTCCCTGCCCCTGATTCCCCACCTCTGATTCCCCGCCTCTGATTCCCCGCCTCTGTTTCCCCGCCTCTGATTCCCCGCCTCTGATTCCCCTTCTCTGATTCACCACCTCTGAATCCCCACCTCTGATTCCCCATCTCTGATTCCGCACGTCCGATTCCCTGCCTCTGATTCCCCGCCTCTGATTCCCCTCCTCTGATTCGCAACCTCTAATTCCCCACCTCTGATTCCCCATATCTGATTCCCCGCCTCTGTTTCCCTGCCTCTGAATCCCGGCCTCTGTTTCCCAATATCTGATTCCCCTCCTCTGATTCCCCAACTCTGATTCCCCGCCTCTGATTCCCCAGCTCTGATACACCGCCTTTTATTCCCGGCCTCTGATTCCCTGCCACTGATTCCCCGCCCCTGATTCCCCACCTCTGATTCCCCATATCTGATTCCCCGCCTCTGTTTCCCCAGCTCTGATTCCCCACCTGTGATTCCCCAGCTCTGATTCCCTGCCACTGATTCCCCGCCCCTGATTCCCCACATCTGATTCCCCATATCTGATTCCCCGCCTCTGTTTCCCCAGCTCTGATTCCCTGCCGCAGATTCCCTGCCCTGATTCCCCATCTCTGTTTCACCGCCTTTGATTCGCCACATCCGATTCCCCATATCTGATTCCCCGCCTCTGTTTCCCCGCCTCTGATTCCCTGCCTCTGATTCCCAACCTCTGATTCCACACCTCTGATTCCCCATATCTGATTCCCCGCCTCTATTTCCCCATATCTGATTCCCCGCCTCTGATTCCCCAACTCTGATTCCCCGCCTCTGATTCCCCAGCTCTGATTCCCCGCCTCTGATTCCAGGCGTCCGATTCCCTGCCTCTGATTCCCCGCCTCTGATTCCCCATCTCTGATTCCCCGCCTCTGATTCCCCGTGTCTGATTCCCTGCCTCTGATTCCCCGCCTCTGATTCCCCGCCTCTGATTCCCTGCCACTGATTCGCTGCCCCTGATTCCCCACCTCTGATTCCCCATATCTGATTCCCCGCCTCTGTTTCCCCGCCTCTGATTCCCCGCCTCTGATTCCCCGCCTCTGTTTCCCCATCTCTGATTCACCGCCTGTGATTCGCCACCTCTGATTCCCCATATCTGATTCCCCACCTCTGTTTCCCCGCCTCTGATTCCCCGCCTCTGGTTCTCCATATCTCATTCCCCGCCTCTGAATCCCCATCTCTGATTCCCGGACTCTGATTCCCCACCTCTGATTCCCGGCCTCTTATTCCCAGCATCTGATTCCCGGCCTCTGATTCCCGGCCTCTAATTCCCCGCTTCTGATTCTGATTCCCTGCCTCTGATTTCCCCTTCTCTGATTCCGCACATCTGATTCCCTGCCTCTGATTCCCCACCTCTGATTCCCCATATCTGATTCCCCGCCTCTGTTTCCCCGTTCTGATTCCCCGCCTCTGTTTCCCCATATCTAATTCCCCACCTCTGATGCCCCAACTCTGATTCCCCGCCTCTGATTCCCCAGCTCTGATTCCCCACCTCTGATTCCCCGCATCCGATTCCCCATGTCTGATTCCCCGCCTCTGCTTCCCCGCCTCTGATTCCCCACCTCTGTTTCCCCATATCTGATTCCCCGCCTCTGATTCCCCAGCTCTGATTCCCTGCCTCTGATTCCCCGCGTTCTATTCCCTGCCTCTGATTCCCCGCCTGTGATTCCCCATCTCTGATTCACCACCTCTGATTCCCCACCTCTGATTCCCCATATCTAATTCACCGCCTCTGTTTGCCCGCCTCTGATTCCCCGCCTCTGTTTCCCCATATCTGATTCCCCGCCTCTGAATCCCCAACTCTGATTCCCTGCCTCTGATTCACCAGCTCTGATTCCCCGCCTTTGATTCCCCCCGTCTGATTCCCAGCCTCTGAATCCCCGTGTCTGATTTCCTGCCTCTGATTCCCCGCCTCTGATTCCCCGCGTCTGATTCCCTGCCACTGATTCCCTGCCCCTGATTCCCCACCTCTGATTCCCCATGTCTGATTCCCCGCCTCTGTTTTCCCGCCTCTGATTCCCTGCCTCTGATTCCCCATATCTGATTCCCCGCCTCTGATTCCCCAACTCTGATTCCCCGCCTCTGATTCCGCAGCTCTGAATCCCTGGCTCTGATTCCCCGCGTCTGATTCCCTGCCTCTTATTCCCCGCCTCTGATTCCCCATCTGTGATTCACAACCTCTGATGCCCCACCTCTGATTCCCCATATCTGTTTCCCCGCCTCTGTTTCCCTGCCTCTGATTCCCCGCCTCTGAATCCCCGCGTCTGTTTCCCAGCCACTGATTCCCTGCGCCTGATTCCCCACCTCTGATTCCCCATATCTGATTCCCCGCCTCCGTTTTCCCGCCTCTGATTCCCCAGCTCTGAATCCCCGCCTCTGATTCCCCGCGTCTGATTCCCTGCCTCTGATTCCCCGCCTCTGATTCCCCATCTGTGATTCACAACCTCTGATGCCCCACCTCTGATTCCCCATATCTGATTCCCCGCCTCTGTTTCCCCGCCTCTGATTCCCCGCCTCTGATTCCCCATATCTGATTCCCCGCCTCTGATTGCCCACCTCTGATTCCCCGCGTCTGATTCCCTGCCTCTGATTCACCGCCTCTGATTCCCCATCTCTGATTCACCACCTCTGATTCCCGGCCTCTGATTCCCCATCTCTGATTCCGCACATCCGATTCCCTGCCTATGGTTCCCCACCTCTGATTCCCCGCCTCTGATTCCCCATATCTGATTCCCTGCCTCTGTTTCCCCGCCTCTGATTCCCCATATCTGATTCCCCACCTCTGTTTCCCCGCCTCTGATTCCCCGCCTCTGATTCTCCATATCTCATTCCCCGCCTCTGAATCCCCATCTCTGATTCCCGGACTCTGATTCCCCACCTCTGATTCCCGGCCTCTTATTCCCAGCATCTGATTCCCGGCCTCTGATTCCCGGCCTCTAATTCCCCGCTTCTGATTCTGATTCCCTGCCTCTGATTCCCCATCTCTGATTCCGCACATCTGATTCCCTGCCTCTGATTCCCCACCTCTGATTCCCCATATCTGATTCCCCGCCTCTGTTTCCCCGTTCTGATTCCCCGCCTCTGTTTCCCCATATCTAATTCCCCACCTCTGATGCCCCAACTCTGATTCCCCGCCTCTGATTCCCCAGCTCTGATTCCCCACCTCCGATTCCCCGCATCCGATTCCCCATGTCTGATTCCCCGCCTCTGTTTCCCCGCCTCTGATTCCCCGCCTCTGTTTCCCCATATCTGATTCCCCGCCTCTGATTCCCCAGCTCTGATTCCCTGCCTCTGATTCCCCGCGTTCTATTCCCTGCCTCCGATTCCCCGCCTGTGATTCCCCATCTCTGATTCACCACCTCTGATTCCCCGCCTCTGATTCCCTGCCTCTGATTCCCCATATCTGATTCCCCGCATCTGATTCCCCAACTCTGATTCCCCGCCTCTGATTCCGCAGCTCTGATTCCCTGCCTCTGATTCCCCGCGTTCTATTCCCTGCCTCTGATTCCCCGCCTGTGATTCCCCATCTCTGATTCACCACCTCTGATTCCCCAACTCTGATTCCCTGCCTCTGATTCCCCATATCTGATTCCCCGCCTCTGATTCCCCAACTCTGATTCCCCGCCTCTGATTCCGCAGCTCTGATTCCCTGCCTCTGATTCCCCGCGTTCTATTCCCTGCCTCTGATTCCCCGCCTGTGATTCCCCATCTCTGATTCACCACCTCTGATTCCCCACCTCTGATTCCCCATATCTAATTCCCCGCCTCTGTTTGCCCGCCTCTGATTCCCCGCCTCTGAATCCCCGCGTCTGATTCCCTGCCACTGATTCCCTGCGCCTGATTCCCCGCCTGTGATTCCCCATCTCTGATTCACCACCTCTGATTCCCCACCTCTGATTCCCCATATCTAATTCCCCGCCTCTGTTTGCCCGCCTCTGATTCCCCGCCTCTGAATCCCCGCGTCTGATTCCCTGCCACTGATTCCCCATATCTGATTCCCCGCCTCTGATTCCCCAACTCTGATTCCCCGCCTCTGATTCCGCAGCTCTGATTCCCTGCCTCTGATTCCCCGCGTTCTATTCCCTGCCTCTGATTCCCCGCCTGTGATTCCCCATCTCTGATTCACCACCTCTGATTCCCCACCTCTGATTCCCCATGTCTGATTCCCCGCCTCTGTTTTCCCGCCTCTGATTCCCTGCCTCTGATTCCCCATATCTGATTCCCCGCCTCTGATTCCCCAACTCTGATTCCCCGCCTCTGATTCCGCAGCTCTGATTCCCTGCCTCTGATTCCCCGCGTTCTATTCCCTGCCTCTGATTCCCCGCCTGTGATTCCCCATCTCTGATTCACCACCTCTGATTCCCCACCTCTGATTCCCCATATCTAATTCCCCGCCTCTGTTTGCCCGCCTCTGATTCCCCGCCTCTGAATCCCCGCGTCTGATTCCCTGCCACTGATTCCCTGCGCCTGATTCCCCACCTCTGATTCCCCATATCTGATTCCCCGCCTCCGTTTTCCCGCCTCTGATTCCCCAGCTCTGAATCCCCGCCTCTGATTCCCCGCGTCTGATTTCCTGCCTCTGATTCCCCGCGTTCTATTCCCTGCCTCTGATTCCCCGCCTCTGATTCCCCATCTGTGATTCACAACCTCTGATGCCCCACCTCTGATTCCCCATATCTGATTCCCCGCCTCTGTTTCCCCGCCTCTGATTCCCCGCCTCTGATTCCCCATATCTGATTCCCCGCCTCTGATAGTGCACCTCTGATACACCGCCTCTGATTCCCCATCTCTGATTCACCACCTCTGATTCCCGGCCTCTGATTCCCATCTCTGATTCCGCACATCCGATTCCCTGCCTATGATTCCCCACCTCTGATTCCCCGCCTCTGATTCCCCATATCGGATTCCCTGCCTCTGTTTCCCCGCCTCTGATTCCCCATATGTGATTCCCCACCTCTGTTTACCCGCCTCTGATTCCCCGCCTCTGTTTCCCCATCTCTGATTCACCGCCTTTGATTCCCCATCTCTGATTCCGCACATCTGATTCCCTGCCTCTGATTCCCCACCTCTGATTCCCCATATCTGATTCCCCGCCTCTGTTTCCCCGCCTCTGATTCCCCGCCTCTGTTTCCCCATATCTAATTCCCCAGCTCTGATGCCCCAACTCTGATTCCCCGCCTCTGATTCCCCAGCTCTGATTCCCCACCTCTGATTCCCCGCATCCGATTCCCCATGTCTGATTCCCCGCCTCTGTTTCCCCGCCTCTGATTCCCCGCCTCTGTTTCCCCATATCTGATTCCCCGCCTCTGATTCCCCAGCTCTGATTCCCTGCCTCTGATTCCCCGCGTTCTATTCCCTGCCTCTGATTCCCCGCCTGTGATTCCCCATCTCTGATTCACCACCTCTGATTCCCCACCTCTGATTCCCCATATCTAATTCCCCGCCTCTGTTTGCCCGCCTCTGATTCCCCGCCTCTGAATCCCCGCGTCTGATTCCCTGCCACTGATTCCCTGCGCCTGATTCCCCACCTCTGATTCCCCATATCTGATTCCCCGCCTCCGTTTTCCCGCCTCTGATTCCCTGCCTCTGATTCCCCATATCTGATTCCCCGCCTCTGATTCCCAAACTCTGATTCCCCGCCTCTGATTCCCCAGCTCTGAATCCCCGCCTCTGATTCCCCGCGTCTGATTCCCTGCCTCTGATTCCCCGCCTCTGATTCCCCATCTGTGATTCACAACCTCTGATGCCCCACCTCTGATTCCCCATATCTGATTCCCCGCCTCTGTTTCCCCGCCTCTGATTCCCCGCCTCTGATTCCCCATATCTGATTCCCCGCCTCTGATTGCCCACCTCTGATTCCCCGCGTCTGATTCCCTGCCTCTGATTCACCTCCTCTGATTCCCCATCTCTGATTCACCACCTCTGATTCCCGGCCTCTGATTCCCCATCTCTGATTCCGCACATCCGATACCCTGCCTATGGTTCCCCACCTCTGATTCCCCGCCTCTGATTCCCCATATCTGATTCCCTGCCTCTGTTTCCCCGCCTCTGATTCCCCATATCTGATTCCCCACCTCTGTTTCCCCGCCTCTGATTCCCCGCCTCTGATTCTCCATATCTCATTCCCCGCCTCTGAATCCCCATCTCTGATTCCCGGACTCTGATTCCCCACCTCTGATTCCCGGCCTCTGATTCCCGGCCTCTAATTCCCCGCTTCTGATTCTGATTCCCTGCCTCTGATTCCCCATCTCTGATTCCGCACATCTGATTCCCTGCCTCTGATTCCCCACCTCTGATTCCCCATATCTGATTCCCCGCCTCTGTTTCCCCATTCTGATTCCCCGCCTCTGTTTCCCCATATCTAATTCCCCACCTCTGATGCCCCAACTCTGATTCCCCGCCTCTGATTCCCCGCATCCGATTCCCCATGTCTGATTCCCCGCCTCTGTTTGCCCGCCTCTGATTCCCCGCCTCTGTTTCCCCATATCTGATTCCCCGCCTCTGAATCCCCAACTCTGATTCCCTGCCTCTGATTCACCAGCTCTGATTCCCCGCCTTTGATTCCCCCCGTCTGATTCCCAGCCTCTGAATCCCCGTGTCTGATTTCCTGCCTCTGATTCCCCGCCTCTGATTCCCCATCTCTGATTCACCGCCTCTGATTCCCCACCTCTGATTCCCCATCTCTGATTCCGCACATCCGATTCCCTGCCTCTGATTCCCCGACTCTGATTCCCCACCTCTGATTCCCCAGCTCTGATTCCCCGACTCTGATTCCCCACGTCTGATTCCCTGCCTCTGATTCCCCGCCTCTGATTCCCCATCTCTGATTCCCCACCTCTGATTCCCCGTGTCTGATTCCCTGCCTCTGAATCGCCGCCTCTGATTCCCCGCCTCTGATTCCCTGCCACTGATTACCCGCCCCTGATTCCCCACCTCTGATTCCCCATATCTTATTTCCCGCCTCTGTTTCCCCCCTCTGATTCCCAGCCTCTGATTCCCCATATCTGATTCCCCGCCTCTGATTCCCCATATCTGATTCCCCGCCTCTATTTCCCCATATCTGCTTCGCCGCATCTGATTCCCCAACTCTGATTCCCCGCCTCTGATTCCCCAGCTCTGATTTCACGCCTCTGATTTCCGGCATCCGATTCCCTGCCTCTGATTCCCCGCCTCTGATTCCCCATCTCTGATTCCCCGCCTCTGATTCCCCGTGTCTGATTCCCTGCCTCTGATTCCCCGCCTCTGATTCCCCGCGTCTGATTCCCTGCCACTGATTCCCTGCCCCTGATTCCCCACCTCTGATTCCCCGCCTCTGATTCCCCGCCTCTATTTCCCCGCCTCTGATTCCCCGCCTCTGATTCCCCTTCTCTGATTCACCACCTCTGAATCCCCACCTCTGATTCCCCATCTCTGATTCCGCACGTCCGATTCCCTGCCTCTGATTCCCCGCCTCTGATTCCCCGCCTCTGATTCGCAACCTCTAATTCCCCACCTCTGATTCCCCATATCTGATTCCCCGCCTCTGTTTCCCTGCCTCTGAATCCCGGCCTCTGTTTCCCAATATCTGATTCCCCTCCACTGATTCCCCAACTCTGATTCCCCGCCTCTGATTCCCCAGCTCTGATACACCGCCTTTTATTCCTGGCCTCTGATTCCCTGCCACTGATTCCCCGCCCCTGATTCCCCACCTCTGATTCCCCATATCTGATTCCCCGCCTCTGTTTCCCCAGCTCTGATTCCCCACCTGTGATTCCCCAGCTCTGATTCCCTGCCACTGATTCCCCGCCCCTGATTCCCCACCTCTGATTCCCCATATCTGATTCCCCGCCTCTGTTTCCCCAGCTCTGATTCCCTGCCGCAGATTCCCTGCCCTGATTCCCCATCTCTGTTTCACCGCCTTTGATTCGCCACATCTGATTCCCCATATCTGATTCCCCGCCTCTGTTTCCCCGCCTCTGATTCCCTGCCTCTGATTCCCAACCTCTGATTCCACACCTCTGATTCCCCATATCTGATTCCCCGCCTCTATTTCCCCATATCTGATTCCCCGCCTCTGATTCCCCAACTCTGATTCCCCGCCTCTGATTCCCCAGCTCTGATTCCCCACCTCTGATTCCAGGCGTCCGATTCCCTGCCTCTGATTCCCCGCCTATGATTCCCCATCTCTGATTCCCCGCCTCTGATTCCCCGTGTCTGATTCCCTGCCTCTGATTCCCCGCCTCTGATTCCCCGCCTCTGATTCCCTGCCACTGATTCCCTGCCCCTGATTCCCCACCTCTGATTCCCCATATCTGATTCCCCGCCTCTGTTTCCCCGCCTCTGATTCCCCGCCTCTGATTCCCCATATCTGATTCACTGCCTCTGATTCCCCAACTCTGATTCCCCGCCTCTGATTCCCCAGCTCTGAATCCCCGCCTCTGATTCCCCGCGTCTGATTCCCTGCCTCTGATTCCCCGCCTTGATTCCCCATCTCTGATTCACAACCTCTGATTCCCCACTCTGATTCCCCATATCTGAATCCCCGCCTCTGTTTCCCCGCCTCTGATTCCCCGCCTCTGATTCCCCATATCTGATTCCCCGGCTCTGATTGCCCACCTCTGATTCCCCGCCTCTGATTCGCCAGCTCTGATTCCCCGCCTCTGAATCGCCGCATCTGATTCCCTGCCTCTGATTCCCCGCCTCTGATTCCCCATCTCTGATTCACCGCCTTTGATTCGCCACCTCTGATTACCCATATCTGAATCCCCACCTCTGTTTCCCCGCCTCTGATTCTCCATATCTCATTCCCCGCCTCTGAATCCCCATCTCTGATTCCCGGACTCTGATTCCCCACCTCTGATTCCCGGCCTCTTATTCCCAGCATCTGATTCCCGGCCTCTGATTCCCGGCCTCTGATTCCCCGCTTCTGATTCTGATACCCTGCCTCTGATTCCCCATCTCTGATTCCGCACATCTGAATCCCTGCCTCTGATTCCCCACCTCTGATTCCCCATATCTGATTCCCCGCCTCTGTTTCCCCGCCTCTGATTCCCCGCCTCTGTTTCCCCATATCTAATTCCCCACCTCTGATGCCCCAACTCTGATTCCCCGCCTCTGATTCCCCATATCGGATTCCCTGCCTCTGTTTCCCCGCCTCTGATTCCCCATATGTGATTCCCCACCTCTGTTTACCCGCCTCTGATTCCCCGCCTCTGTTTCCCCATCTCTGATTCACCGCCTTTGATTCCCCATCTCTGATTCCGCACATCTGATTCCCTGCCTCTGATTCCCCACCTCTGATTCCCCATATCTGATTCCCCGCCTCTGTTTCCCTGCCTCTGATTCCCCGCCTCTGTTTCCCCATATCTAATTCCCCAGCTCTGATGCCCCAACTCTGATTCCCCGCCTCTGATTCCCCAGCTCTGATTCCCCACCTCTGATTCCCCGCATCCGATTCCCCATGTCTGATTCCCCGCCTCTGTTTCCCCGCCTCTGATTCCCCGCCTCTGTTTCCCCATATCTGATTCCCCGCCTCTGATTCCCCAGCTCTGATTCCCTGCCTCTGATTCCCCGCGTTCTATTCCCTGCCTCTGATTCCCCGCCTGTGATTCCCCATCTCTGATTCACCACCTCTGATTCCCCACCTCTGATTCCCCATATCTAATTCCCCGCCTCTGTTTGCCCGCCTCTGATTCCCCGCCTCTGAATCCCCGCGTCTGATTCCCTGCCACTGATTCCCTGCGCCTGATTCCCCACCTCTGATTCCCCATATCTGATTCCCCGCCTCTGATTCCCCAACTCTGATTCCCCGCCTCTGATTCCCCAGCTCTGAATCCCCGCCTCTGATTCCCTTCGTCTGATTCCCTGCCTCTGATTCCCCGCCTCTGATTCCCCATCTGTGATTCACAACCTCTGATGCCCCACCTCTGATTCCCCATATCTGATTCCCCGCCTCTGTTTCCCCGCCTCTGATTCCCCGCCTCTGATTCCCCATATCTGATTCCCCGCCTCTGATTGCCCACCTCTTATTCCCTGCGCCTGATTCCCCACCTCTGATTCCCCATATCTGATTCCCCGCCTCTGATTCCCCAACTCTGATTCCCCGCCTCTGATTCCCCAGCTCTGAATCCCCGCCTCTGATTCCCTTCGTCTGATTCCCTGCCTCTGATTTCCCCTTCTCTGATTCCGCACATCTGATTCCCTGCCTCTGATTCCCCACCTCTGATTCCCCATATCTGATTCCCCGCCTCTGTTTCCCCGTTCTGATTCCCCGCCTCTGTTTCCCCATATCTAATTCCCCACCTCTGATGCCCCAACTCTGATTCCCCGCCTCTGATTCCCCAGCTCTGATTCCCCACCTCTGATTCCCCGCATCCGATTCCCCATGTCTGATTCCCCGCCTCTGCTTCCCCGCCTCTGATTCCCCGCCTCTGTTTCCCCATATCTGATTCCCCGCCTCTGATTCCCCAGCTCTGATTCCCTGCCTCTGATTCCCCGCGTTCTATTCCCTGCCTCTGATTCCCCGCCTGTGATTCCCCATCTCTGATTCACCACCTCTGATTCCCCACCTCTGATTCCCCATATCTAATTCACCGCCTCTGTTTGCCCGCCTCTGATTCCCCGCCTCTGTTTCCCCATATCTGATTCCCCGCCTCTGAATCCCCAACTCTGATTCCCTGCCTCTGATTCACCAGCTCTGATTCCCCGCCTTTGATTCCCCCGTCTGATTCCCAGCCTCTGAATCCCCGTGTCTGATTTCCTGCCTCTGATTCCCCGCCTCTGATTCCCCGCGTCTGATTCCCTGCCACTGATTCCCTGCCCCTGATTCCCCACCTCTGATTCCCCATGTCTGATTCCCCGCCTCTGTTTTCCCGCCTCTGATTCCCTGCCTCTGATTCCCCATATCTGATTCCCCGCCTCTGATTCCCCAACTCTGATTCCCCGCCTCTGATTCCGCAGCTCTGAATCCCTGGCTCTGATTCCCTGCCTCTGATTCCCCATCTGTGATTCACAACCTCTGATGCCCCACCTCTGATTCCCCATATCTGATTCCCCGCCTCTGTTTCCCCGCCTCTGATTCCCCGCCTCTGATTCCCCATATCTGATTCCCCGCCTCTGATTGTGCACCTCTGATACACCGCCTCTGATTCCCCATCTCTGATTCACCACCTCTGATTCCCGGCCTCTGATTCCCATCTCTGATTCCGCACATCCGATTCCCTGCCTATGATTCCCCACCTCTGATTCCCCGCCTCTGATTCCCCATATCGGATTCCCTGCCTCTGTTTCCCCGCCTCTGATTCCACATATGTGATTCCCCACCTCTGTTTACCCGCCTCTGATTCCCCGCCTCTGTTTCCCCATCTCTGATTCACCGCCTTTGATTCCCCATCTCTGATTCCGCACATCTGATTCCCTGCCTCTGATTCCCCACCTCTGATTCCCCATATCTGATTCCCCGCCTCTGTTTCCCCGCCTCTGATTCCCCGCCTCTGTTTCCCCATATCTAATTCCCCAGCTCTGATGCCCCAACTCTGATTCCCCGCCTCTGATTCCCCAGCTCTGATTCCCCACATCTGATTCCCCGCATCCGATTCCCCATGTCTGATTCCCCGCCTCTGTTTCCCCGCCTCTGATTCCCCGCCTCTGTTTCCCCATATCTGATTCCCCGCCTCTGATTCCCCAGCTCTGATTCCCTGCCTCTGATTCCCCGCGTTCTATTCCCTGCCTCTGATTCCCCGCCTGTGATTCCCCATCTCTGATTCACCACCTCTGATTCCCCACCTCTGATTCCCCATATCTAATTCCCCGCCTCTGTTTGCCCGCCTCTGATTCCCCGCCTCTGAATCCCCGCGTCTGATTCCCTGCCACTGATTCCCTGCGCCTGATTCCCCACCTCTGATTCCCCATATCTGATTCCCCGCCTCCGTTTTCCCGCCTCTGATTCCCTGCCTCTGATTCCCCATATCTGATTCCCCGCCTCTGATTCCCAAACTCTGATTCCCCGCCTCTGATTCCCCAGCTCTGAATCCCCGCCTCTGATTCCCCGCGTCTGATTCCCTGCCTCTGATTCCCCGCCTCTGATTCCCCATCTGTGATTCACAACCTCTGATGCCCCACCTCTGATTCCCCATATCTGATTCCCCGCCTCTGTTTCCCCGCCTCTGATTCCCCGCCTCTGATTCCCCATATCTGATTCCCCGCCTCTGATTGCCCACCTCTGATTCCCCGCGTCTGATTCCCTGCCTCTGATTCACCGCCTCTGATTCCCCATCTCTGATTCACCACCTCTGATTCCCGGCCTCTGATTCCCCATCTCTGATTCCGCACATCCGATTCCCTGCCTATGGTTCCCCACCTCTGATTCCCCGCCTCTGATTCCCCATATCTGATTCCCTGCCTCTGTTTCCCCGCCTCTGATTCCCCATATCTGATTCCCCACCTCTGTTTCCCCGCCTCTGATAACCCGCCTCTGATTCTCCATATCTCATTCCCCGCCTCTGAATCCCCATCTCTGATTCCCGGACTCTGATTCCCCACCTCTGATTCCCGGCCTCTTATTCCCAGCATCTGATTCCCGGCCTCTGATTCCCGGCCTCTAATTCCCCGCTTCTGATTCTGATTCCCTGCCTCTGATTCCCCACCTCTGTTTACCCGCCTCTGATTCCCCGCCTCTGCTTCCCCATCTCTGATTCACCACCTCTGATTCCCGGCCTCTGATTCCCCATCTCTGATTCCGGACATCCGATTCCCTGCCTATGGTTCCCCACCTCTGATTCCCCGCCTCTGATTCCCCATATCTGATTCCCTGCCTCTGTTTCCCCGCCTCTGATTCCCCATATCTGATTCCCCGCCTCTGTTTCCCCGTTCTGATTCCCCGCCTCTGTTTCCCCATATCTAATTCCCCACCTCTGATGCCCCAACTCTGATTCCCCGCCTCTGATTCCCCAGCTCTGATTCCCCACCTCTGATTCCCCGCATCCGATTCCCCATGTCTGATTCCCCGCCTCTGTTTCCCCGCCTCTGATTCCCCGCCTCTGTTTCCCCATATCTGATTCCCCGCCTCTGATTCCCCAGCTCTGATTCCCTGCCTCTGATTCCCCGCGTTCTATTCCCTGCCTCTGATTCCCCGCCTGTGATTCCCCATCTCTGATTCACCACCTCTGATTCCCCACCTCTGATTCCCCATATCTAATTCCCCGCCTCTGTTTGCCCGCCTCTGATTCCCCGCCTCTGTTTCCCCATATCTGATTCCCCGCCTCTGAATCCCCAACTCTGATTCCCTGCCTCTGATTCACCAGCTCTGATTCCCCGCCTTTGATTCCCCCCGTCTGATTCCCAGCCTCTGAATCCCCGTGTCTGATTTCCTGCCTCTGATTCCCCGCCTCTGATTCCCCATCTCTGATTCACCGCCTCTGATTCCCCACCTCTGATTCCCCATCTCTGATTCCGCACATCCGATTCCCTGCCTCTGATTCCCCGACTCTGATTCCCCACCTCTGATTCCCCAGCTCTGATTCCCCGACTCTGATTCCCCACGTCTGATTCCCTGCCTCTGATTCCCCGCCTCTGATTCCCCATCTCTGATTCCCCGTGTCTGATTCCCTGCCTCTGAATCCCCGCCTCTGATTCCCCGCCTCTGATTCCCTGACACTGATTACCCGCCCCTGATTCCCCACCTCTGATTCCCCATATCTTATTTCCCGCCTCTGTTTCCCCCCTCTGATTCCCAGCCTCTGATTCCCCATATCTGATTCCCCGCCTCTGATTCCCCATATCTGATTCCCCGCCTCTATTTCCCCATATCTGCTTCGCCGCATCTGATTCCCCAACTCTGATTCCCCGCCTCTGATTCCCCAGCTCTGATTTCACGCCTCTGATTTCCGGCATCCGATTCCCTGCCTCTGATTCCCCGCCTCTGATTCCCCATCTCTGATTCCCCGCCTCTGATTCCCCGTGTCTGATTCCCTGCCTCTGATTCCCCGCCTCTGATTCCCCGCGTCTGATTCCCTGCCACTGATTCCCTGCCCCTGATTCCCCACCTCTGATTCCCCGCCTCTGATTCCCCTTCTCTGATTCACCACCTCTGAATCCCCACCTCTGATTCCCCATCTCTGATTCCGCACGTCCGATTCCCTGCCTCTGATTCTCCGCCTCTGATTCCCCGCCTCTGATTCGCAACCTCTAATTCCCCACCTCTGATTCCCCATATCTGATTCCCCGCCTCTGTTTCCCTGCCTCTGAATCCCGGCCTCTGTTTCCCAATATCTGATTCCCCTCCTCTGATTCCCCAACTCTGATTCCCCGCCTCTGATTCCCCAGCTCTGATACACCGCCTTTTATTCCCGGCCTCTGATTCCCTGCCACTGATTCCCCGCCCCTGATTCCCCACCTCTGATTCCCCATATCTGATTCCCCGCCTCTGTTTCCCCAGCTCTGATTCCCCACCTGTGATTCCCCAGCTCTGATTCCCTGCCACTGATTCCCCGCCCCTGATTCCCCACCTCTGATTCCCCATATCTGATTCCCCGCTTCTGTTTCCCCAGCTCTGATTCCCTGCCGCAGATTCCCTGCCCTGATTCCCCATCTCTGTTTCACCGCCTTTGATTCGCCACATCTGATTCCCCATATCTGATTCCCCGCCTCTGTTTCCCCGCCTCTGATTCCCTGCCTCTGATTCCCAACCTCTGATTCCACACCTCTGATTCCCCATATCTGATTCCCCGCCTCTATTTCCCCATATCTGATTCCCCGCCTCTGATTCCCCAACTCTGATTCCCCGCCTCTGATTCCCCAGCTCTGATTCCCCGCCTCTGATTCCAGGCGTCCGATTCCCTTCCTCTGATTCCCCGCCTCTGATTCCCCATCTCTGATTCCCCGCCTCTGATTCCCCGTGTCTGATTCCCTGCCTCTGATTCCCCGCCTCTGATTCCCCACCTCTGATTCCCTGCCACTGATTCCCTGCCCCTGATTCCCCACCTCTGATTCCCCATATCTGATTCCCCGCCTCTGTTTCCCCGCCTCTGATTCCCCGCCTCTGATTCCCCATATCTGATTCACTGCCTCTGATTCCCCAACTCTGATTCCCCGCCTCTGATTCCCCAGCTCTGAATCCCCGCCTCTGATTCCCCGCGTCTGATTCCCTGCCTCTGATTCCCCGCCTTGATTCCCCATCTCTGATTCACAACCTCTGATTCCCCACTCTGATTCCCCATATCTGAATCCCCGCCTCTGTTTCCCCGCCTCTGATTCCCCGCCTCTGATTCCCCATATCTGATTCCCCGGCTCTGATTGCCCACCTCTGATTCCCCGCCTCTGATTCGCCAGCTCTGATTCCCCGCCTCTGAATCGCCGCATCTGATTCCCTGCCTCTGATTCCCCGCCTCTGATTCCCCATCTCTGATTCACCGCCTTTGATTCGCCACCTCTGATTACCCATATCTGAATCCCCACCTCTGTTTCCCCGCCTCTGATTCTCCATATCTCATTCCCCGCCTCTGAATCCCCATCTCTGATTCCCGGACTCTGATTCCCCACCTCTGATTCCCGGCCTCTTATTCCCAGCATCTGATTCCCGGCCTCTGATTCCCGGCCTCTGATTCCCCGCTTCTGATTCTGATACCCTGCCTCTGATTCCCCATCTCTGATTCCGCACATCTGAATCCCTGCCTCTGATTCCCCACCTCTGATTCCCCATATCTGATTCCCCGCCTCTGTTTCCCCGCCTCTGATTCCCCGCCTCTGTTTCCCCATATCTAATTCCCCACCTCTGATGCCCCAACTCTGATTCCCCGCCTCTGATTCCCCATATCGGATTCCCTGCCTCTGTATCCCCGCCTCTGATTCCCCATATGTGATTCCCCACCTCTGTTTACCCGCCTCTGATTCCCCGCCTCTGTTTCCCCATCTCTGATTCACCGCCTTTGATTCCCCATCTCTGATTCCGCACATCTGATTCCCTGCCTCTGATTCCCCACCTCTGATTCCCCATATCTGATTCCCCGCCTCTGTTTCCCTGCCTCTGATTCCCCGCCTCTGTTTCCCCATATCTAATTCCCCAGCTCTGATGCCCCAACTCTGATTCCCCGCCTCTGATTCCCCAGCTCTGATTCCCCACCTCTGATTCCCCGCATCCGATTCCCCATGTCTGATTCCCCGCCTCTGTTTCCCCGCCTCTGATTCCCCGCCTCTGTTTCCCCATATCTGATTCCCCGCCTCTGATTCCCCAGCTCTGATTCCCTGCCTCTGATTCCCCGCGTTCTATTCCCTGCCTCTGATTCCCCGCCTGTGATTCCCCATCTCTGATTCACCACCTCTGATTCCCCACCACTGATTCCCCATATCTAATTCCCCGCCTCTGTTTGCCCGCCTCTGATTCCCCGCCTCTGAATCCCCGCGTCTGATTCCCTGCCACTGATTCCCTGCGCCTGATTCCCCACCTCTGATTCCCCATATCTGATTCCCCGCCTCTGATTCCCCAACTCTGATTCCCCGCCTCTGATTCCCCAGCTCTGAATCCCCGCCTCTGATTCCCTTCGTCTGATTCCCTGCCTCTGATTCCCCGCCTCTGATTCCCCATCTGTGATTCACAACCTCTGATGCCCCACCTCTGATTCCCCATATCTGATTCCCCGCCTCTGTTTCCCCGCCTCTGATTCCCCGCCTCTGATTCCCCATATCTGATTCCCCGCCTCTGATTGCCCACCTCTTATTCCCCGCGTCTGATTCCCTGCCTCTGATTCACCGCCTCTGATTCCCCATCTCTGATTCCGCACATCCGATTCCCTGCCTATGGTTCCCCACCTCTGATTCCCCGCCTCTGATTCCCCATATCTGATTCCCTGCCTCTGTTTCCCCGCCTCTGATTCCCCATATGTGATTCCCCACCTCTGTTTCCCCGCCTCTGATTCCCCGCCTCTGTTAACCCATCTCTGATTCACCGCCTGTGATTCGCCACCTCTGATTCCCCATATCTGATTCCCCACCTCTGTTTCCCCGCCTCTGATTCCCCGCCTCTGATTCTCCATATCTCATTCCCCGCCTCTGAATCCCCATCTCTGATTCCCGGACTCTGATTCCCCACCTCTGATTCCCGGCCTCTTATTCCCAGCATCTGATTCCCGGCCTCTGATTCCCGGCCTCTAATTCCCCGCTTCTGATTCTGATTCCCTGCCTCTGATTCCCCATCTCTGATTCCGCACATCTGATTCCCTGCCTCTGATTCCCCACCTCTGATTCCCCATATCTGATTCCCCGCCTCTGTTTCCCCGTTCTGATTCCCCGCCTCTGTTTCCCCATATCTAATTCCCCACCTCTGATGCCCCAACTCTGATTCCCCGCCTCTGATTCCCCAGCTCTGATTCCCCACCTCTGATTCCCCGCATCCAATTCCCCATGTCTCATTCCCCGCCTCTGCTTCCCCGCCTCTGATTCCCCGCCTCTGTTTCCCCATATCTGATTCCCCGCCTCTGATTCCCCATATGTGATTCCACACCTCTGTTTCCCCGCCTCTGATTCCCCGCCTCTGTTTCCCCATCTCTGATTCACCGCCTGTGATTCGCCACCTCTGATTCCCCATATCTGATTCCCCGCCTCTGAATCCCCAACTCTGATTCCCTGCCTCTGATTCACCAGCTCTGATTCCCCGCCTTTGATTCCCCCCGTCTGATTCCCAGCCTCTGAATCCCCGTGTCTGATTTCCTGCCTTGATTCCCCGCCTCTGATTCCCCGCGTCTGATTCCCTGCCACTGATTCCCTGCCCCTGATTCCCCACCTCTGATTCCCCATATCTGATTCCCCGCCTCTGTTTTCCCGCCTCTGATTCCCTGCCTCTGATTCCCCATATCTGATTCCCCGCCTCTGATTCCGCAGCTCTGAATCCCTGGCTCTGATTCCCCGCGTCTGATTCCCTGCCTCTTATTCCCCGCCTCTGATTCCCCATCTGTGATTCACAACCTCTGATGCCCGACCTCTGATTCCCCATATCTGATTCCCCGCCTCTGTTTCCCCGCCTCTGATTCCCCGCCTCTGATTCCCCATATCTGATTCCCCGCCTCTGATTGTGCACCTCTGATTCACCGCCTCTGATTCCCCATCTCTGATTCACCACCTCTGATTCCCGGCCTCTGATTCCCATCTCTGATTCCGCACATCCGATTCCCTGCCTATGATTCCCCACCTCTGATTCCCCGCCTCTGATTCCCCATATCGGATTCCCTGCCTCTGTTTCCCCGCCTCTGATTCCCCATATGTGATTCCCCACCTCTGTTTACCCGCCTCTGATTCCCCGCCTCTGTTTCCCCATCTCTGATTCACCGCCTTTGATTCCCCATCTCTGATTCCGCACATCTGATTCCCTGCCTCTGATTCCCCACCTCTGATTCCCCATATCTGATTCCCCGCCTCTGTTTCCCCGCCTCTGAATCCCCGCCTCTGTTTCCCCATATCTAATTCCCCAGCTCTGATGCCCCAACTCTGATTCCCCGCCTCTGATTCCCCAGCTCAGATTCCCCACCTCTGATTCCCCGCATCCGATTCCCCATGTCTGATTCCCCGCCTCTGTTTCCCCGCCTCTGATTCCCCGCCTCTGTTTCCCCATATCTGATTCCCCGCCTCTGATTCCCCAGCTCTGATTCCCTGCCTCTGATTCCCCGCGTTCTATTCCCTGCCTCTGATTCCCCGCCTGTGATTCCCCATCTCTGATTCACCACCTCTGATTCCCCACCTCTGATTCCCCATATCTAATTCCCCGCCTCTGTTTGCCCGCCTCTGATTCCCCGCCTCTGAATCCCCGCGTCTGATTCCCTGCCACTGATTCCCTGCGCCTGATTCCCCACCTCTGATTCCCCATATCTGATTCCCCGCCTCCGTTTTCCCGCCTCTGATTCCCTGCCTCTGATTCCCCAGCTCTGAATCCCCGCCTCTGATTCCCCGCGTCTGATTCCCTGCCTCTGATTCCCCGCCTCTGATTCCCCATCTGTGATTCACAACCTCTGATGCCCCACCTCTGATTCCCCATATCTGATTCCCCGCCTCTGTTTCCCCGCCTCTTATTCCCCGCCTCTGATTCCCCATATCTGATTCCCCGCCTCTGATTGCCCACCTCTGATTCCCCGCGTCTGATTCCCTGCCTCTGATTCACCGCCTCTGATTCCCCATCTCTGATTCACCACCTCTGATTCCCGGCCTCTGATTCCCCATCTCTGATTCCGCACATCCGATTCCCTGCCTATGGTTCCCCACCTCTGATTCCCCGCCTCTGATTCCCCATATCTGATTCCCTGCCTCTGTTTCCCCGCCTCTGATTCCCCATATCTGATTCCCCACCTCTGTTTCCCCGCCTCTGATTCCCCGCCTCTGATTCTCCATATCTCATTCCCCGCCTCTGAATCCCCATCTCTGATTCCCGGACTCTGATTCCCCACCTCTGATTCCCGGCCTCTTATTCCCAGCATCTGATTCCCGGCCTCTGATTCCCGGCCTCTAATTCCCCGCTTCTGATTCTGATTCGCTGCCTCTGATTCCCCATCTCTGATTCCGCACATCTGATTCCCTGCCTCTGATTCCCCACCTCTGATTCCCCATATCTGATTCCCCGCCTCTGTTTCCCCGTTCTGATTCCCCGCCTCTGTTTCCCCATATCTAATTCCCCACCTCTGATGCCCCAACTCTGATTCCCCGCCTCTGATTCCCCAGCTCTGATTCCCCACCTCTGATTCCCCGCATCCGATTCCCCATGTCTGATTCCCCGCCACTGTTTCCCCGCCTCTGATTCCCCGCCTCTGTTTCCCCATATCTGATTCCCCGCCTCTGATTCCCCAGCTCTGATTCCCTGCCTCTGATTCCCTGCGTTCTATTCCCTGCCTCTGATTCCCCGCCTGTGATTCCCCATCTCTGATTCACCACCTCTGATTCCCCACCTCTGATTCCCCATATCTAATTCCCCGCCTCTGTTTGCCCGCCTCTGATTCCCCGCCTCTGTTTCCCCATATCTGATTCCCCGCCTCTGAATCCCCAACTCTGATTCCCTGCCTCTGATTCACCAGCTCTGATTCCCCGCCTTTGATTCCCCCCATCTGATTCCCAGCCTCTGAATCCCCGTGTCTGATTTCCTGCCTCTGATTCCCCGCCGCTGATTCCCCATCTCTGATTCACCGCCTCTGATTCCCCACCTCTGATTCCCCATCTCTGATTCCGCACATCCGATTCCCTGCCTCTGATTCCCCGACTCTGATTCCCCACCTCTGATTCCCCAGCTCTGATTACCCGACTCTGATTCCCCACGTCTGATTCCCTGCCTCTGATTCCCCGCCTCTGATTCCCCATCTCTGATTCCCCACCTCTGATTCCCCGTGTCTGATTCCCTGCCTCTGAATCCCCGCCTCTGATTCCCCGCCTCTGATTCCCTGCCACTGATTACCCGCCCCTGATTCCCCACCTCTGATTCCCCATATCTTATTCCCCGCCTCTGTTTCCCCCCTCTGATTCCCAGCCTCTGATTCCCCATATCTGATTCCCCGCCTCTGATTCCCCATATCTGATTCCCACCCTCTATTTCCCCATATCTGCTTCGCCGCATCTGATTCCCCAACTCTGATTCCCCGCCTCTGATTCCCCAGCTCTGATTTCACGCCTCTGATTTCCGGCATCCGATTCCCTGCCTCTGATTCCCCGCCTCTGATTCCCCATCTCTGATTCCCCGCCTCTGATTCCCCGTGTCTGATTCCCTGCCTCTGATTCCCCGCCTCTGATTCCACGCGTCTGATTCCCTGCCACTGATTCCCTGCCCCTGATTCCCCACCTCTGATTCCCCGCCTCTGATTCCCCGCCTCTGTTTCCCCGCCTCTGATTCCCCGCCTCTGATTCCCCTTCTCTGATTCACCACCTCTGAATCCCCACCTCTGATTCCCCATCTCTGATTCCGCACGTCCGATTCCCTGCCTCTGATTCCCCGCCTCTGATTCCCCGCCTCTGATTCGCAACCTCTAATTCCCCACCTCTGATTCCCCATATCTGATTCCCCGCCTCTGTTTCCCTGCCTCTGAATCCCGGCCTCTGTTTCCCAATATCTGATTCCCCTCCTCTGATTCCCCAACTCTGATTCCCCGCCTCTGATTCCCCAGCTCTGATACACCGCCTTTTATTCCCGGCCTCTGATTCCCCGCCCCTGATTCCCCACCTCTGATTCCCCATATCTGATTCCCCGCCTCTGTTTCCCCAGCTCTGAATCCCCGCCTCTGATTCCCCGCGTCTGATTCCCTGCCTCTGATTCCCCGCCCCTGATTCCCCACCTCTGATTCCCCATATCTGATTCCCCAGCTCTGATTCCCTGCCGCAGATTCCCTGCCCTGATTCCCCATCTCTGTTTCACCGCCTTTGATTCGCCACATCTGATTCCCCATATCTGATTCCCCGCCTCTGTTTCCCCGCCTCTGATTCCCTGCCTCTGATTCCCAACCTCTGATTCCACACCTCTGATTCCCCATATCTGATTCCCCGCCTCTATTTCCCCATATCTGATTCCCCGCCTCTGATTCCCCAACTCTGATTCCCCGCCTCTGATTCCCCAGCTCTGATTCCCCGCCTCTGATTCCAGGCGTCCGATTCCTTGCCTCTGATTCCCCGCCTCTGATTCCCCATCTCTGATTCCCCGCCTCTGATTCCCCGTGTCTGATTCCCTGCCTCTGATTCCCCGCCTCTGATTCCCCGCCTCTGATTCCCTGCCACTGATTCCCTGCCCCTGATTCCCCACCTCTGATTCTCCATATCTCATTCCCCGCCTCTGAATCCCCATCTCTGATTCCCGGACTCTGATTCCCCACCTCTGATTCCCGGCCTCTTATTCCCAGCATCTGATTCCCGGCCTCTGATTCCCGGCCTCTAATTCCCCGCTTCTGATTTTGATTCGCTGCCTCTGATTCCCCATCTCTGATTCCGCACATCTGATTCCCTGCCACTGATTCCCCACCTCTGATTCCCCATATCTGATTCCCCACCTCTGTTTCCCCGTTCTGATTCCCCGCCTCTGTTTCCCCATATCTAATTCCCCACCTCTGATGCCCCAACTCTGATTCCCCGCCTCTGATTCCCCAGTTCTGATTCCCCACCTCTGATTCCCCGCATCCGATTCCCCATGTCTGATTCCCCGCCTCTGTTTCCCCGCCTCTGATTCCCCGCCTCTGTTTCCCCATATCTGATTCCCCGCCTCTGATTCCCCAGCTCTTATTCCCTGCCTCTGATTCCCCGCGTTCTATTCCCTTCCTCTGATTCCCCGCCTGTGATTCCCCATCTCTGATTCACCACCTCTGATTCCCCACCTCTGATTCCCCATATCTAATTCCCCGCCTCTGTTTGCCCGCCTCTGATTCCCCGACTCTGTTTCCCCATATCTGATTCCCCGCCTCTGAATCCCCAACTCTGATTCCCTGCCTCTCATTCACCAGCTCTGATTCCCCGCCTTTGATTCCCCCCATCTGATTCCCAGCCTCTGAATCCCCGTGTCTGATATCCTGCCTCTGATTCCCCGCCTCTGATTCCCCATCTCTGATTCACCGCCTCTGATTCCCCACCTCTGATTCCCCATCTCTGATTCCGCACATCCGATTCCCTGCCTCTGATTCCCCGACTCTGATTCCCCACCTCTGATTCCCCAGCTCTGATTCCCCGACTCTGATTCCCCACGTCTGATTCCCTGCCTCTGATTCCCCGCCTCTGATTCCCCATCTCTGATTCCCCACCTCTGATTCCCCGTGTCTGATTCCCTGCCTCTGAATCCCCACCTCTGATTCCCCGCCTCTGATTCCCTGCCACTGATTACCCGCCCCTGATTCCCCACCTCTGATTCCCCATATCTTATTCCCCGCCTCTGTTTCCCCCCTCTGATTCCCAGCCTCTGATTCCCCATATCTGATTCCCCGCCTCTGATTCCCCATATCTGATTCCCCGCCTCTATTTCCCCATATCTGCTTTGCCGCATCTGATTCCCCAACTCTGATTCCCCGCCTCTGATTCCCCAGCTCTGATTTCACGCCTCTGATTTCCGGCATCCGATTCCCTTCCTCTGATTCCCCGCCTCTGATTCCCCATCTCTGATTCCCCGCCTCTGATTCCCCGTGTCTGATTCCCTGCCTCTGATTCCCCGCCTCTGATTCCCCGCGTCTGATTCCCTGCCACTGATTCCCTGCCCCTGATTCCCCACCTCTGATTCCCCGCCTCTGATTCCCCGCCTCTGTT
Organism: Narcine bancroftii; assembly: GCF_036971445.1. NCBI lineage: Eukaryota > Metazoa > Chordata > Chondrichthyes > Torpediniformes > Narcinidae > Narcine > Narcine bancroftii. The sequence continues at coordinate 5,157,010 of NW_027211883.1, forward strand.
TCCCCGCCTCTGATTCCCCGCCTCTGATTCCCCTTCTCTGATTCACCACCTCTGAATCCCCACCTCTGATTCCCCATCTCTGATTCCGCACGTCCGATTCCCTGCCACTGATTCCCCGCCTCTGATTCCCCGCCTCTGATTCGCAACCTCTAATTCCCCACCTCTGATTCCCCATATCTGATTCCCCGCCTCTGTTTCCCTGCCTCTGAATCCCGGCCTCTGTTTCCCAATATCTGATTCCCCTCCTCTGATTCCCCAACTCTGATTCCCCGCCTCTGATTCCCCAGCTCTGATACACCGCCTTTTATTCCCGGCCTCTGATTCCCTGCCACTGATTCCCCGCCCCTGATTCCCCACCTCTGATTCCCCATATCTGATTCCCCGCCTCTGTTTCCCCAGCTCTGATTCCCCACCTGTGATTCCCCAGCTCTGATTCCCTGCCACTGATTCCCCGCCCCTGATTCCCCACCTCTGATTCCCCATATCTGATTCCCCGCCTCTGTTTCCCCAGCTCTGATTCCCTGCCGCAGATTCTCTGCCCTGATTCCCCATCTCTGTTTCACCGCCTTTGATTCGCCACATCTGATTCCCCATATCTGATTCCCTGCCTCTGTTTCCCCGCCTCTGATTCCCTGCCTCTGATTCCCAACCTCTGATTCCACACCTCTGATTCCCCATATCTGATTCCCCGCCTCTATTTCCCCATATCTGATTCCCCGCCTCTGATTCCCCGCCTCTGATTCCCCAGCTCTGATTCCCCGCCTCTGATTCCAGGCGTCCGATTCCCTGCCTCTGATTCCCCGCCTCTGATTCCCCATCTCTGATTCCCCGCCTCTGATTCCCCGTGTCTGATTCCCTGCCTCTGATTCCCCGCCTCTGATTCCCCGCCTCTGATTCCCTGCCACTGATTCCCTGCCCCTGATTCCCCACCTCTGATTCCCCATATCTGATTCCCCGCCTCTGTTTCCCCGCCTCTGATTCCCCGCCTCTGATTCCACGCCTCTGTTTCCCCATCTCTGATTCACCGCCTGTGATTCGCCACCTCTGATTCCCCATATCTGATTCCCCGCCTCTGAATCCCCATCTCTGATTCCCGGACTCTGATTCCCCACCTCTGATTCCCGGCCTCTTATTCCCAGCATCTGATTCTCGGCCTCTGATTCCCGGCCTCTAATTCCCCGCTTCTGATTCTGATTCCCTGCCTCTGATTTCCCCTTCTCTGATTCCGCACATCTGATTCCCTGCCTCTGATTCCCCACCTCTGATTCCCCATATCTGATTCCCCGCCTCTGTTTCTTCGTTCTGATTCCCCGCCTCTGTTTCCCCAGCTCTGATTCCCCACCTCTGATTCCCCGCATCCGATTCCCCATGTCTGATTCCCCGCCTCTGCTTCCCCGCCTCTGATTCCCCGCCTCTGTTTCCCCATATCTGATTCCCTGCCTCTGATTCCCCAGCTCTGATTCCCTGCCTCTGATTCCCCGCGTTCTATTCCCTGCCTCTGATTCCCCGCCTGTGATTCCCCATCTCTGATTCACCACCTCTGATTCCCCACCTCTGATTCCCCATATCTAATTCACTGCCTCTGTTTGCCCGCCTCTGATTCCCCGCCTCTGTTTCCCCATATCTGATTCCCCGCCTCTGAATCCCCAACTCTGATTCCCTGCCTCTGATTCACCAGCTCTGATTCCCCGCCTTTGATTCCCCCCGTCTGATTCCCAGCCTCTGAATCCCCGTGTCTGATTTCCTGCTTCTGATTCCCCGCCTCTGATTCCCCGCGTCTGATTCCCTGCCACTGATTCCCTGCCCCTGATTCCCCACCTCTGATTCCCCATGTCTGATTCCCCGCCTCTGTTTTCCCGCCTCTGATTCCCTGCCTCTGATTCCCCATATCTGATTCCCCGCCTCTGATTCCCCAACTCTGATTCCCCGCCTCTGATTCCGCAGCTCTGAATCCCTGGCTCTGATTCCCCGCGTCTGATTCCCTGCCTCTTATTCCCCGCCTCTGATTCCCCATCTGTGATTCACAACCTCTGATGCCCCACCTCTGATTCCCCATATCTGATTCCCCGCCTCTGTTTCCCCGCCTCTGATTCCCCGCCTCTGATTCCCCATATCTGATTCCCCGCCTCTGATTGTGCACCTCTGATACACCGCCTCTGATTCCCCATCTCTGATTCACCACCTCTGATTCCCTGCCTCTGATTCCCCGCGTTCTATTCCCTGCCTCTGATTCCCCGCCTGTGATTCCCCATCTCTGATTCACCACCTCTGATTCCCCACCTCTGATTCCCCATATCTAATTCCCCGCCTCTGTTTGCCCGCCTCTGATTCCCCGCCTCTGAATCCCCCCGTCTGATTCCCTGCCACTGATTCCCTGCGCCTGATTCCCCACCTCTGATTCCCCATATCTGATTCCCCGCCTCCGTTTTCCCGCCTCTGATTCCCTGCCTCTGATTCCCCATATCTGATTCCCCGCCTCTGATTCCCAAACTCTGATTCCCCGCCTCTGATTCCCCAGCTCTGAATCCCCGCCTCTGATTCGCCGCGTCTGATTCCCTGCCTCCGATTCCCCGCCTCTGATTCCCCATCTGTGATTCACAACCTCTGATGCCCCACCTCTGATTCCCCATATCTGATTCCCCGCCTCTGTTTCCCCGCCTCTGATTCCCCGCCTCTGATTCCCCATATCTGATTCCCCGCCTCTGATTGCCCACCTCTGATTCCCCGCGTCTGATTCCCTGCCTCTGATTCACCGCCTCTGATTCCCCATCTCTGATTCACCACCTCTGATTCCCGGCCTCTGATTCCCCATCTCTGATTCCGCACATCCGATTCCCTGCCTATGGTTCCCCACCTCTGATTCCCCGCCTCTGATTCCCCATATCTGATTCCCTGCCTCTGTTTCCCCGCCTCTGATTCCCCATATCTGATTCCCCACCTCTGTTTCCCCGCCTCTGATTCCCCGCCTCTGATTCTCCATATCTCATTCCCCGCCTCTGAATCCCCATCTCTGATTCCCGGAATCTGATTCCCCACCTCTGATTCCCGGCCTCTTATTCCCAGCATCTGATTCCCGGCCTCTGATTCCCGGCCTCTAATTCCCCGCTTCTGATTCTGATTCCCTGCCTCTGATTCCCCATCTCTGATTCCGCACATCTGATTCCCTGCCTCTGATTCCCCACCTCTGATTCCCCATATCTGATTCCCCGCCTCTGTTTCCCCGTTCTGATTCCCCGCCTCTGTTTCCCCATATCTAATTCCCCACATCTGATGCCCCAACTCTGATTCCCCGCCTCTGATTCCCCAGCTCTGATTCCCCACCTCTGATTCCCCGCATCCGATTCCCCATGTCTGATTCCCCGCCTCTGTTTCCCCGCCTCTGATTCCCCACCTCTGTTTCCCCATATCTGATTCCCCGCCTCTGATTCCCCAGCTCTGATTCCCTGCCTCTGATTCCCCGCGTTCTATTCCCTGCCTCTGATTCCCCGCCTGTGATTCCCCATCTCTGATTCACCACCTCTGATTCCCCACCTCTGATTCCCCATATCTAATTCCCCGCCTCTGTTTGCCCGCCTCTGATTCCCCGCCTCTGTTTCCCCATATCTGATTCCCCGCCTCTGAATCCCCAACTCTGATTCCCTGCCTCTGATTCACCAGCTCTGATTCCCCGCCTTTGATTCCCCCCGTCTGATTCCCAGCCTCTGAATCCCCGTGACTGATTTCCTGCCTCTGATTCCCCGCCTCTGATTCCCCATCTCTGATTCACCGCCTCTGATTCCCCACCTCTGATTCCCCATCTCTGATTCCGCACATCCGATTCCCTGCCTCTGATTCCCCGACTCTGATTCCCCACCTCTGATTCCCCAGCTCTGATTCCCCGACTCTGATTCCCCACGTCTGATTCCCTGCCTCTGATTCCCCGCCTCTGATTCCCCATCTCTGATTCCCCACCTCTGATTCCCCGTGTCTGATTCCCTGCCTCTGAATCCCCGCCTCTGATTCCCCGCCTCTGATTCCCTGCCACTGGTTACCCGCCCCTGATTCCCCACCTCTGATTCCCCATATCTTATTTCCCGCCTCTGTTTCCCCCCTCTGATTCCCAGCCTCTGATTCCCCATATCTGATTCCCCGCCTCTGATTCCCCATATCTGATTCCCCGCCTCTATTTCCCCATATCTGCTTCGCCGCATCTGATTCCCCAACTCTGATTCCCCGCCTCTGATTCCCCAGCTCTGATTTCACGCCTCTGATTTCCGGCATCCGATTCCCTGCCTCTGATTCCCCGCCTCTGATTCCCCATCTCTGATTCCCCGCCTCTGATTCCCCGTGTCTGATTCCCTGCCTCTGATTCCCCGCCTCTGATTCCCCGCGTCTGATTCCCTGCCACTGATTCCCTGCCCCTGATTCCCCACCTCTGATTCCCCGCCTCTGATTCCCCGCCTCTATTTCCCCGCCTCTGATTCCCCGCCTCTGATTCCCCTTCTCTGATTCACCGCCTCTGTTTCCCCATATCTGATTCCCCGCCTCTGAATCCCCAACTCTGATTCCCTGCCTCTGATTCACCAGCTCTGATTCCCCGCCTTTGATTCCCCCCGTCTGATTCCCAGCCTCTGAATCCCCGTGTCTGATTTCCTGCTTCTGATTCCCCGCCTCTGATTCCCCGCATCTGATTCCCTGCCACTGATTCCCTGCCCCTGATTCCCCACCTCTGATTCCCCATGTCTGATTCCCCGCCTCTGTTTTCCCGCCTCTGATTCCCTGCCTCTGATTCCCCATATCTGATTCCCCGCCTCTGATTCCCCAACTCTGATTCCCCGCCTCTGATTCCGCAGCTCTGAATCCCTGGCTCTGATTCCCCGCGTCTGATTCCCTGCCTCTTATTCCCCGCCTCTGATTCCCCATCTGTGATTCACAACCTCTGATGCCCCACCTCTGATTCCCCATATCTGATTCCCCGCCTCTGTTTCCCCGCCTCTGATTCCCCGCCTCTGATTCCCCATATCTGATTCCCCGCCTCTGATTGTGCACCTCTGATACACCGCCTCTGATTCCCCATCTCTGATTCACCACCTCTGATTCCCTGCCTCTGATTCCCCGCGTTCTATTCCCTGCCTCTGATTCCCCGCCTGTGATTCCCCATCTCTGATTCACCACCTCTGATTCCCCACCTCTGATTCCCCATATCTAATTCCCCGCCTCTGTTTGCCCGCCTCTGATTCCCCGCCTCTGAATCCCCGCGTCTGATTCCCTGCCACTGATTCCCTGCGCCTGATTCCCCACCTCTGATTCCCCATATCTGATTCCCCGCCTCCGTTTTCCCGCCTCTGATTCCCTGCCTCTGATTCCCCATATCTGATTCCCCGCCTCTGATTCCCAAACTCTGATTCCCCGCCTCTGATTCCCCAGCTCTGAATCCCCACCTCTGATTCGCCGCGTCTGATTCCCTGCCTCCGATTCCCCGCCTCTGATTCCCCATCTGTGATTCACAACCTCTGATGCCCCACCTCTGATTCCCCATATCTGATTCCCCGCCTCTGTTTCCCCGCCTCTGATTCCCCGCCTCTGATTCCCCATATCTGATTCCCCGCCTCTGATTGCCCACCTCTGATTCCCCGCGTCTGATTCCCTGCCTCTGATTCACCGCCTCTGATTCCCCATCTCTGATTCACCACCTCTTATTCCCGGCCTCTGATTCCCCATCTCTGATTCCGCACATCCGATTCCCTGCCTATGGTTCCCCACCTCTGATTCCCCGCCTCTGATTCCCCATATCTGATTCCCTGCCTCTGTTTCCCCGCCTCTGATTCCCCATATCTGATTCCCCACCTCTGTTTCCCCGCCTCTGATTCCCCGCCTCTGATTCTCCATATCTCATTCCCCGCCTCTGAATCCCCATCTCTGATTCCCGGAATCTGATTCCCCACCTCTGATTCCCGGCCTCTTATTCCCAGCATCTGATTCCCGGCCTCTGATTCCCGGCCTCTAATTCCCCGCTTCTGATTCTGATTCCCTGCCTCTGATTCCCCATCTCTGATTCCGCACATCTGATTCCCTGCCTCTGATTCCCCACCTCTGATTCCCCATATCTGATTCCCCGCCTCTGTTTCCCCGTTCTGATTCCCCGCCTCTGTTTCCCCATATCTAATTCCCCACATCTGATGCCCCAACTCTGATTCCCCGCCTCTGATTCCCCAGCTCTGATTCCCCACCTCTGATTCCCCGCATCCGATTCCCCATGTCTGATTCCCCGCCTCTGTTTCCCCGCCTCTGATTCCCCACCTCTGTTTCCCCATATCTGATTCCCCGCCTCTGATTCCCCAGCTCTGATTCCCTGCCTCTGATTCCCCGCGTTCTATTCCCTGCCTCTGATTCCCCGCCTGTGATTCCCCATCTCTGATTCACCACCTCTGATTCCCCACCTCTGATTCCCCATATCTAATTCCCCGCCTCTGTTTGCCCGCCTCTGATTCCCCGCCTCTGTTTCCCCATATCTGATTCCCCGCCTCTGAATCCCCAACTCTGATTCCCTGCCTCTGATTCACCAGCTCTGATTCCCCGCCTTTGATTCCCCCCGTCTGATTCCCAGCCTCTGAATCCCCGTGACTGATTTCCTGCCTCTGATTCCCCGCCTCTGATTCCCCATCTCTGATTCACCGCCTCTGATTCCCCACCTCTGATTCCCCATCTCTGATTCCGCACATCCGATTCCCTGCCTCTGATTCCCCGACTCTGATTCCCCACCTCTGATTCCCCAGCTCTGATTCCCCGACTCTGATTCCCCACGTCTGATTCCCTGCCTCTGATTCCCCGCCTCTGATTCCCCATCTCTGATTCCCCACCTCTGATTCCCCGTGTCTGATTCCCTGCCTCTGAATCCCCGCCTCTGATTCCCCGCCTCTGATTCCCTGCCACTGGTTACCCGCCCCTGATTCCCCACCTCTGATTCCCCATATCTTATTTCCCGCCTCTGTTTCCCCCCTCTGATTCCCAGCCTCTGATTCCCCATATCTGATTCCCCGCCTCTGATTCCCCATATCTGATTCCCCGCCTCTATTTCCCCATATCTGCTTCGCCGCATCTGATTCCCCAACTCTGATTCCCCGCCTCTGATTCCCCAGCTCTGATTTCACGCCTCTGATTTCCGGCATCCGATTCCCTGCCTCTGATTCCCCGCCTCTGATTCCCCATCTCTGATTCCCCACCTCTGATTCCCCGTGTCTGATTCCCTGCCTCTGAATCCCCGCCTCTGATTCCCCGCCTCTGATTCCCTGCCACTGATTACCCGCCCCTGATTCCCCACCTCTGATTCCCCATATCTTATTCCCCGCCTCTGTTTCCCCCCTCTGATTCCCAGCCTCTGATTCCCCATATCTGATTCCCCGCCTCTGATTCCCCATATCTGATTCCCACCCTCTATTTCCCCATATCTGCTTCGCCGCATCTGATTCCCCAACTCTGATTCCCCGCCTCTGATTCCCCAGCTCTGATTTCACGCCTCTGATTTCCGGCATCCGATTCCCTGCCTCTGATTCCCCGCCTCTGATTCCCCATCTCTGATTCCCCGCCTCTGATTCCCCGTGTCTGATTCCCTGCCTCTGATTCCCCGCCTCTGATTCCACGCGTCTGATTCCCTGCCACTGATTCCCTGCCCCTGATTCCCCACCTCTGATTCCCCGCCTCTGATTCCCCGCCTCTGTTTCCCCGCCTCTGATTCCCCGCCTCTGATTCCCCTTCTCTGATTCACCACCTCTGAATCCCCACCTCTGATTCCCCATCTCTGATTCCGCACGTCCGATTCCCTGCCTCTGATTCCCCGCCTCTGATTCCCCGCCTCTGATTCGCAACCTCTAATTCCCCACCTCTGATTCCCCATATCTGATTCCCCGCCTCTGTTTCCCTGCCTCTGAATCCCGGCCTCTGTTTCCCAATATCTGATTCCCCTCCTCTGATTCCCCAACTCTGATTCCCCGCCTCTGATTCCCCAGCTCTGATACACCGCCTTTTATTCCCGGCCTCTGATTCCCCGCCCCTGATTCCCCACCTCTGATTCCCCATATCTGATTCCCCGCCTCTGTTTCCCCAGCTCTGAATCCCCGCCTCTGATTCCCCGCGTCTGATTCCCTGCCTCTGATTCCCCGCCCCTGATTCCCCACCTCTGATTCCCCATATCTGATTCCCCAGCTCTGATTCCCTGCCGCAGATTCCCTGCCCTGATTCCCCATCTCTGTTTCACCGCCTTTGATTCGCCACATCTGATTCCCCATATCTGATTCCCCGCCTCTGTTTCCCCGCCTCTGATTCCCTGCCTCTGATTCCCAACCTCTGATTCCACACCTCTGATTCCCCATATCTGATTCCCCGCCTCTATTTCCCCATATCTGATTCCCCGCCTCTGATTCCCCAACTCTGATTCCCCGCCTCTGATTCCCCAGCTCTGATTCCCCGCCTCTGATTCCAGGCGTCCGATTCCTTGCCTCTGATTCCCCGCCTCTGATTCCCCATCTCTGATTCCCCGCCTCTGATTCCCCGTGTCTGATTCCCTGCCTCTGATTCCCCGCCTCTGATTCCCCGCCTCTGATTCCCTGCCACTGATTCCCTGCCCCTGATTCCCCACCTCTGATTCTCCATATCTCATTCCCCGCCTCTGAATCCCCATCTCTGATTCCCGGACTCTGATTCCCCACCTCTGATTCCCGGCCTCTTATTCCCAGCATCTGATTCCCGGCCTCTGATTCCCGGCCTCTAATTCCCCGCTTCTGATTTTGATTCGCTGCCTCTGATTCCCCATCTCTGATTCCGCACATCTGATTCCCTGCCACTGATTCCCCACCTCTGATTCCCCATATCTGATTCCCCACCTCTGTTTCCCCGTTCTGATTCCCCGCCTCTGTTTCCCCATATCTAATTCCCCACCTCTGATGCCCCAACTCTGATTCCCCGCCTCTGATTCCCCAGTTCTGATTCCCCACCTCTGATTCCCCGCATCCGATTCCCCATGTCTGATTCCCCGCCTCTGTTTCCCCGCCTCTGATTCCCCGCCTCTGTTTCCCCATATCTGATTCCCCGCCTCTGATTCCCCAGCTCTTATTCCCTGCCTCTGATTCCCCGCGTTCTATTCCCTTCCTCTGATTCCCCGCCTGTGATTCCCCATCTCTGATTCACCACCTCTGATTCCCCACCTCTGATTCCCCATATCTAATTCCCCGCCTCTGTTTGCCCGCCTCTGATTCCCCGACTCTGTTTCCCCATATCTGATTCCCCGCCTCTGAATCCCCAACTCTGATTCCCTGCCTCTGATTCACCAGCTCTGATTCCCCGCCTTTGATTCCCCCCATCTGATTCCCAGCCTCTGAATCCCCGTGTCTGATATCCTGCCTCTGATTCCCCGCCTCTGATTCCCCATCTCTGATTCACCGCCTCTGATTCCCCACCTCTGATTCCCCATCTCTGATTCCGCACATCCGATTCCCTGCCTCTGATTCCCCGACTCTGATTCCCCACCTCTGATTCCCCAGCTCTGATTCCCCGACTCTGATTCCCCACGTCTGATTCCCTGCCTCTGATTCCCCGCCTCTGATTCCCCATATCTCATTCCCCGCCTCTGAATCCCCATCTCTGATTCCCGGACTCTGATTCCCCACCTCTGATTCCCGGCCTCTTATTCCCAGCATCTGATTCCCGGCCTCTGATTCCCGGCCTCTGATTCCCCGCTTCTGATTCTGATACCCTGCCTCTGATTCCCCATCTCTGATTCCGCACATCTGAATCCCTGCCTCTGATTCCCCACCTCTGATTCCCCATATCTGATTCCCCGCCTCTGTTTCCCCGCCTCTGATTCCCCGCCTCTGTTTCCCCATATCTAATTCCCCACCTCTGATGCCCCAACTCTGATTCCCCGCCTCTGATTCCCCATATCGGATTCCCTGCCTCTGTATCCCCGCCTCTGATTCCCCATATGTGATTCCCCACCTCTGTTTACCCGCCTCTGATTCCCCGCCTCTGTTTCCCCATCTCTGATTCACCGCCTTTGATTCCCCATCTCTGATTCCGCACATCTGATTCCCTGCCTCTGATTCCCCACCTCTGATTCCCCATATCTGATTCCCCGCCTCTGTTTCCCTGCCTCTGATTCCCCGCCTCTGTTTCCCCATATCTAATTCCCCAGCTCTGATGCCCCAACTCTGATTCCCCGCCTCTGATTCCCCAGCTCTGATTCCCCACCTCTGATTCCCCGCATCCGATTCCCCATGTCTGATTCCCCGCCTCTGTTTCCCCGCCTCTGATTCCCCGCCTCTGTTTCCCCATATCTGATTCCCCGCCTCTGATTCCCCAGCTCTGATTCCCTGCCTCTGATTCCCCGCGTTCTATTCCCTGCCTCTGATTCCCCGCCTGTGATTCCCCATCTCTGATTCACCACCTCTGATTCCCCACCACTGATTCCCCATATCTAATTCCCCGCCTCTGTTTGCCCGCCTCTGATTCCCCGCCTCTGAATCCCCGCGTCTGATTCCCTGCCACTGATTCCCTGCGCCTGATTCCCCACCTCTGATTCCCCATATCTGATTCCCCGCCTCTGATTCCCCAACTCTGATTCCCCGCCTCTGATTCCCCAGCTCTGAATCCCCGCCTCTGATTCCCTTCGTCTGATTCCCTGCCTCTGATTCCCCGCCTCTGATTCCCCATCTGTGATTCACAACCTCTGATGCCCCACCTCTGATTCCCCATATCTGATTCCCCGCCTCTGTTTCCCCGCCTCTGATTCCCCGCCTCTGATTCCCCATATCTGATTCCCCGCCTCTGATTGCCCACCTCTTATTCCCCGCGTCTGATTCCCTGCCTCTGATTCACCGCCTCTGATTCCCCATCTCTGATTCCGCACATCCGATTCCCTGCCTATGGTTCCCCACCTCTGATTCCCCGCCTCTGATTCCCCATATCTGATTCCCTGCCTCTGTTTCCCCGCCTCTGATTCCCCATATGTGATTCCCCACCTCTGTTTCCCCGCCTCTGATTCCCCGCCTCTGTTAACCCATCTCTGATTCACCGCCTGTGATTCGCCACCTCTGATTCCCCATATCTGATTCCCCACCTCTGTTTCCCCGCCTCTGATTCCCCGCCTCTGATTCTCCATATCTCATTCCCCGCCTCTGAATCCCCATCTCTGATTCCCGGACTCTGATTCCCCACCTCTGATTCCCGGCCTCTTATTCCCAGCATCTGATTCCCGGCCTCTGATTCCCGGCCTCTAATTCCCCGCTTCTGATTCTGATTCCCTGCCTCTGATTCCCCATCTCTGATTCCGCACATCTGATTCCCTGCCTCTGATTCCCCACCTCTGATTCCCCATATCTGATTCCCCGCCTCTGTTTCCCCGTTCTGATTCCCCGCCTCTGTTTCCCCATATCTAATTCCCCACCTCTGATGCCCCAACTCTGATTCCCCGCCTCTGATTCCCCAGCTCTGATTCCCCACCTCTGATTCCCCGCATCCAATTCCCCATGTCTCATTCCCCGCCTCTGCTTCCCCGCCTCTGATTCCCCGCCTCTGTTTCCCCATATCTGATTCCCCGCCTCTGATTCCCCATATGTGATTCCACACCTCTGTTTCCCCGCCTCTGATTCCCCGCCTCTGTTTCCCCATCTCTGATTCACCGCCTGTGATTCGCCACCTCTGATTCCCCATATCTGATTCCCCGCCTCTGAATCCCCAACTCTGATTCCCTGCCTCTGATTCACCAGCTCTGATTCCCCGCCTTTGATTCCCCCCGTCTGATTCCCAGCCTCTGAATCCCCGTGTCTGATTTCCTGCCTTGATTCCCCGCCTCTGATTCCCCGCGTCTGATTCCCTGCCACTGATTCCCTGCCCCTGATTCCCCACCTCTGATTCCCCATATCTGATTCCCCGCCTCTGTTTTCCCGCCTCTGATTCCCTGCCTCTGATTCCCCATATCTGATTCCCCGCCTCTGATTCCGCAGCTCTGAATCCCTGGCTCTGATTCCCCGCGTCTGATTCCCTGCCTCTTATTCCCCGCCTCTGATTCCCCATCTGTGATTCACAACCTCTGATGCCCGACCTCTGATTCCCCATATCTGATTCCCCGCCTCTGTTTCCCCGCCTCTGATTCCCCGCCTCTGATTCCCCATATCTGATTCCCCGCCTCTGATTGTGCACCTCTGATTCACCGCCTCTGATTCCCCATCTCTGATTCACCACCTCTGATTCCCGGCCTCTGATTCCCATCTCTGATTCCGCACATCCGATTCCCTGCCTATGATTCCCCACCTCTGATTCCCCGCCTCTGATTCCCCATATCGGATTCCCTGCCTCTGTTTCCCCGCCTCTGATTCCCCATATGTGATTCCCCACCTCTGTTTACCCGCCTCTGATTCCCCGCCTCTGTTTCCCCATCTCTGATTCACCGCCTTTGATTCCCCATCTCTGATTCCGCACATCTGATTCCCTGCCTCTGATTCCCCACCTCTGATTCCCCATATCTGATTCCCCGCCTCTGTTTCCCCGCCTCTGAATCCCCGCCTCTGTTTCCCCATATCTAATTCCCCAGCTCTGATGCCCCAACTCTGATTCCCCGCCTCTGATTCCCCAGCTCAGATTCCCCACCTCTGATTCCCCGCATCCGATTCCCCATGTCTGATTCCCCGCCTCTGTTTCCCCGCCTCTGATTCCCCGCCTCTGTTTCCCCATATCTGATTCCCCGCCTCTGATTCCCCAGCTCTGATTCCCTGCCTCTGATTCCCCGCGTTCTATTCCCTGCCTCTGATTCCCCGCCTGTGATTCCCCATCTCTGATTCACCACCTCTGATTCCCCACCTCTGATTCCCCATATCTAATTCCCCGCCTCTGTTTGCCCGCCTCTGATTCCCCGCCTCTGAATCCCCGCGTCTGATTCCCTGCCACTGATTCCCTGCGCCTGATTCCCCACCTCTGATTCCCCATATCTGATTCCCCGCCTCCGTTTTCCCGCCTCTGATTCCCTGCCTCTGATTCCCCAGCTCTGAATCCCCGCCTCTGATTCCCCGCGTCTGATTCCCTGCCTCTGATTCCCCGCCTCTGATTCCCCATCTGTGATTCACAACCTCTGATGCCCCACCTCTGATTCCCCATATCTGATTCCCCGCCTCTGTTTCCCCGCCTCTTATTCCCCGCCTCTGATTCCCCATATCTGATTCCCCGCCTCTGATTGCCCACCTCTGATTCCCCGCGTCTGATTCCCTGCCTCTGATTCACCGCCTCTGATTCCCCATCTCTGATTCACCACCTCTGATTCCCGGCCTCTGATTCCCCATCTCTGATTCCGCACATCCGATTCCCTGCCTATGGTTCCCCACCTCTGATTCCCCGCCTCTGATTCCCCATATCTGATTCCCTGCCTCTGTTTCCCCGCCTCTGATTCCCCATATCTGATTCCCCACCTCTGTTTCCCCGCCTCTGATTCCCCGCCTCTGATTCTCCATATCTCATTCCCCGCCTCTGAATCCCCATCTCTGATTCCCGGACTCTGATTCCCCACCTCTGATTCCCGGCCTCTTATTCCCAGCATCTGATTCCCGGCCTCTGATTCCCGGCCTCTAATTCCCCGCTTCTGATTCTGATTCGCTGCCTCTGATTCCCCATCTCTGATTCCGCACATCTGATTCCCTGCCTCTGATTCCCCACCTCTGATTCCCCATATCTGATTCCCCGCCTCTGTTTCCCCGTTCTGATTCCCCGCCTCTGTTTCCCCATATCTAATTCCCCACCTCTGATGCCCCAACTCTGATTCCCCGCCTCTGATTCCCCAGCTCTGATTCCCCACCTCTGATTCCCCGCATCCGATTCCCCATGTCTGATTCCCCGCCACTGTTTCCCCGCCTCTGATTCCCCGCCTCTGTTTCCCCATATCTGATTCCCCGCCTCTGATTCCCCAGCTCTGATTCCCTGCCTCTGATTCCCTGCGTTCTATTCCCTGCCTCTGATTCCCCGCCTGTGATTCCCCATCTCTGATTCACCACCTCTGATTCCCCACCTCTGATTCCCCATATCTAATTCCCCGCCTCTGTTTGCCCGCCTCTGATTCCCCGCCTCTGTTTCCCCATATCTGATTCCCCGCCTCTGAATCCCCAACTCTGATTCCCTGCCTCTGATTCACCAGCTCTGATTCCCCGCCTTTGATTCCCCCCATCTGATTCCCAGCCTCTGAATCCCCGTGTCTGATTTCCTGCCTCTGATTCCCCGCCGCTGATTCCCCATCTCTGATTCACCGCCTCTGATTCCCCACCTCTGATTCCCCATCTCTGATTCCGCACATCCGATTCCCTGCCTCTGATTCCCCGACTCTGATTCCCCACCTCTGATTCCCCAGCTCTGATTACCCGACTCTGATTCCCCACGTCTGATTCCCTGCCTCTGATTCCCCGCCTCTGATTCCCCATCTCTGATTCCCCACCTCTGATTCCCCGTGTCTGATTCCCTGCCTCTGAATCCCCGCCTCTGATTCCCCGCCTCTGATTCCCTGCCACTGATTACCCGCCCCTGATTCCCCACCTCTGATTCCCCATATCTTATTCCCCGCCTCTGTTTCCCCCCTCTGATTCCCAGCCTCTGATTCCCCATATCTGATTCCCCGCCTCTGATTCCCCATATCTGATTCCCACCCTCTATTTCCCCATATCTGCTTCGCCGCATCTGATTCCCCAACTCTGATTCCCCGCCTCTGATTCCCCAGCTCTGATTTCACGCCTCTGATTTCCGGCATCCGATTCCCTGCCTCTGATTCCCCGCCTCTGATTCCCCATCTCTGATTCCCCGCCTCTGATTCCCCGTGTCTGATTCCCTGCCTCTGATTCCCCGCCTCTGATTCCACGCGTCTGATTCCCTGCCACTGATTCCCTGCCCCTGATTCCCCACCTCTGATTCCCCGCCTCTGATTCCCCGCCTCTGTTTCCCCGCCTCTGATTCCCCGCCTCTGATTCCCCTTCTCTGATTCACCACCTCTGAATCCCCACCTCTGATTCCCCATCTCTGATTCCGCACGTCCGATTCCCTGCCTCTGATTCCCCGCCTCTGATTCCCCGCCTCTGATTCGCAACCTCTAATTCCCCACCTCTGATTCCCCATATCTGATTCCCCGCCTCTGTTTCCCTGCCTCTGAATCCCGGCCTCTGTTTCCCAATATCTGATTCCCCTCCTCTGATTCCCCAACTCTGATTCCCCGCCTCTGATTCCCCAGCTCTGATACACCGCCTTTTATTCCCGGCCTCTGATTCCCCGCCCCTGATTCCCCACCTCTGATTCCCCATATCTGATTCCCCGCCTCTGTTTCCCCAGCTCTGAATCCCCGCCTCTGATTCCCCGCGTCTGATTCCCTGCCTCTGATTCCCCGCCCCTGATTCCCCACCTCTGATTCCCCATATCTGATTCCCCAGCTCTGATTCCCTGCCGCAGATTCCCTGCCCTGATTCCCCATCTCTGTTTCACCGCCTTTGATTCGCCACATCTGATTCCCCATATCTGATTCCCCGCCTCTGTTTCCCCGCCTCTGATTCCCTGCCTCTGATTCCCAACCTCTGATTCCACACCTCTGATTCCCCATATCTGATTCCCCGCCTCTATTTCCCCATATCTGATTCCCCGCCTCTGATTCCCCAACTCTGATTCCCCGCCTCTGATTCCCCAGCTCTGATTCCCCGCCTCTGATTCCAGGCGTCCGATTCCTTGCCTCTGATTCCCCGCCTCTGATTCCCCATCTCTGATTCCCCGCCTCTGATTCCCCGTGTCTGATTCCCTGCCTCTGATTCCCCGCCTCTGATTCCCCGCCTCTGATTCCCTGCCACTGATTCCCTGCCCCTGATTCCCCACCTCTGATTCTCCATATCTCATTCCCCGCCTCTGAATCCCCATCTCTGATTCCCGGACTCTGATTCCCCACCTCTGATTCCCGGCCTCTTATTCCCAGCATCTGATTCCCGGCCTCTGATTCCCGGCCTCTAATTCCCCGCTTCTGATTTTGATTCGCTGCCTCTGATTCCCCATCTCTGATTCCGCACATCTGATTCCCTGCCACTGATTCCCCACCTCTGATTCCCCATATCTGATTCCCCACCTCTGTTTCCCCGTTCTGATTCCCCGCCTCTGTTTCCCCATATCTAATTCCCCACCTCTGATGCCCCAACTCTGATTCCCCGCCTCTGATTCCCCAGTTCTGATTCCCCACCTCTGATTCCCCGCATCCGATTCCCCATGTCTGATTCCCCGCCTCTGTTTCCCCGCCTCTGATTCCCCGCCTCTGTTTCCCCATATCTGATTCCCCGCCTCTGATTCCCCAGCTCTTATTCCCTGCCTCTGATTCCCCGCGTTCTATTCCCTTCCTCTGATTCCCCGCCTGTGATTCCCCATCTCTGATTCACCACCTCTGATTCCCCACCTCTGATTCCCCATATCTAATTCCCCGCCTCTGTTTGCCCGCCTCTGATTCCCCGACTCTGTTTCCCCATATCTGATTCCCCGCCTCTGAATCCCCAACTCTGATTCCCTGCCTCTCATTCACCAGCTCTGATTCCCCGCCTTTGATTCCCCCCATCTGATTCCCAGCCTCTGAATCCCCGTGTCTGATATCCTGCCTCTGATTCCCCGCCTCTGATTCCCCATCTCTGATTCACCGCCTCTGATTCCCCACCTCTGATTCCCCATCTCTGATTCCGCACATCCGATTCCCTGCCTCTGATTCCCCGACTCTGATTCCCCACCTCTGATTCCCCAGCTCTGATTCCCCGACTCTGATTCCCCACGTCTGATTCCCTGCCTCTGATTCCCCGCCTCTGATTCCCCATCTCTGATTCCCCACCTCTGATTCCCCGTGTCTGATTCCCTGCCTCTGAATCCCCACCTCTGATTCCCCGCCTCTGATTCCCTGCCACTGATTACCCGCCCCTGATTCCCCACCTCTGATTCCCCATATCTTATTCCCCGCCTCTGTTTCCCCCCTCTGATTCCCAGCCTCTGATTCCCCATATCTGATTCCCCGCCTCTGATTCCCCATATCTGATTCCCCGCCTCTATTTCCCCATATCTGCTTTGCCGCATCTGATTCCCCAACTCTGATTCCCCGCCTCTGATTCCCCAGCTCTGATTTCACGCCTCTGATTTCCGGCATCCGATTCCCTTCCTCTGATTCCCCGCCTCTGATTCCCCATCTCTGATTCCCCGCCTCTGATTCCCCGTGTCTGATTCCCTGCCTCTGATTCCCCGCCTCTGATTCCCCGCGTCTGATTCCCTGCCACTGATTCCCTGCCCCTGATTCCCCACCTCTGATTCCCCGCCTCTGATTCCCCGCCTCTGTTTCCCCGCCTCTGATTCCCCGCCTCTGATTCCCCTTCTCTGATTCACCACCTCTGAATCCCCACCTCTGATTCCCCATCTCTGATTCCGCACGTCCGATTCCCTGCCACTGATTCCCCGCCTCTGATTCCCCGCCTCTGATTCGCAACCTCTAATTCCCCACCTCTGATTCCCCATATCTGATTCCCCGCCTCTGTTTCCCTGCCTCTGAATCCCGGCCTCTGTTTCCCAATATCTGATTCCCCTCCTCTGATTCCCCAACTCTGATTCCCCGCCTCTGATTCCCCAGCTCTGATACACCGCCTTTTATTCCCGGCCTCTGATTCCCTGCCACTGATTCCCCGCCCCTGATTCCCCACCTCTGATTCCCCATATCTGATTCCCCGCCTCTGTTTCCCCAGCTCTGATTCCCCACCTGTGATTCCCCAGCTCTGATTCCCTGCCACTGATTCCCCGCCCCTGATTCCCCACCTCTGATTCCCCATATCTGATTCCCCGCCTCTGTTTCCCCAGCTCTGATTCCCTGCCGCAGATTCTCTGCCCTGATTCCCCATCTCTGTTTCACCGCCTTTGATTCGCCACATCTGATTCCCCATATCTGATTCCCTGCCTCTGTTTCCCCGCCTCTGATTCCCTGCCTCTGATTCCCAACCTCTGATTCCACACCTCTGATTCCCCATATCTGATTCCCCGCCTCTATTTCCCCATATCTGATTCCCCGCCTCTGATTCCCCGCCTCTGATTCCCCAGCTCTGATTCCCCGCCTCTGATTCCAGGCGTCCGATTCCCTGCCTCTGATTCCCCGCCTCTGATTCCCCATCTCTGATTCCCCGCCTCTGATTCCCCGTGTCTGATTCCCTGCCTCTGATTCCCCGCCTCTGATTCCCCGCCTCTGATTCCCTGCCACTGATTCCCTGCCCCTGATTCCCCACCTCTGATTCCCCATATCTGATTCCCCGCCTCTGTTTCCCCGCCTCTGATTCCCCGCCTCTGATTCCACGCCTCTGTTTCCCCATCTCTGATTCACCGCCTGTGATTCGCCACCTCTGATTCCCCATATCTGATTCCCCGCCTCTGAATCCCCATCTCTGATTCCCGGACTCTGATTCCCCACCTCTGATTCCCGGCCTCTTATTCCCAGCATCTGATTCTCGGCCTCTGATTCCCGGCCTCTAATTCCCCGCTTCTGATTCTGATTCCCTGCCTCTGATTTCCCCTTCTCTGATTCCGCACATCTGATTCCCTGCCTCTGATTCCCCACCTCTGATTCCCCATATCTGATTCCCCGCCTCTGTTTCTTCGTTCTGATTCCCCGCCTCTGTTTCCCCAGCTCTGATTCCCCACCTCTGATTCCCCGCATCCGATTCCCCATGTCTGATTCCCCGCCTCTGCTTCCCCGCCTCTGATTCCCCGCCTCTGTTTCCCCATATCTGATTCCCTGCCTCTGATTCCCCAGCTCTGATTCCCTGCCTCTGATTCCCCGCGTTCTATTCCCTGCCTCTGATTCCCCGCCTGTGATTCCCCATCTCTGATTCACCACCTCTGATTCCCCACCTCTGATTCCCCATATCTAATTCACTGCCTCTGTTTGCCCGCCTCTGATTCCCCGCCTCTGTTTCCCCATATCTGATTCCCCGCCTCTGAATCCCCAACTCTGATTCCCTGCCTCTGATTCACCAGCTCTGATTCCCCGCCTTTGATTCCCCCCGTCTGATTCCCAGCCTCTGAATCCCCGTGTCTGATTTCCTGCTTCTGATTCCCCGCCTCTGATTCCCCGCGTCTGATTCCCTGCCACTGATTCCCTGCCCCTGATTCCCCACCTCTGATTCCCCATGTCTGATTCCCCGCCTCTGTTTTCCCGCCTCTGATTCCCTGCCTCTGATTCCCCATATCTGATTCCCCGCCTCTGATTCCCCAACTCTGATTCCCCGCCTCTGATTCCGCAGCTCTGAATCCCTGGCTCTGATTCCCCGCGTCTGATTCCCTGCCTCTTATTCCCCGCCTCTGATTCCCCATCTGTGATTCACAACCTCTGATGCCCCACCTCTGATTCCCCATATCTGATTCCCCGCCTCTGTTTCCCCGCCTCTGATTCCCCGCCTCTGATTCCCCATATCTGATTCCCCGCCTCTGATTGTGCACCTCTGATACACCGCCTCTGATTCCCCATCTCTGATTCACCACCTCTGATTCCCTGCCTCTGATTCCCCGCGTTCTATTCCCTGCCTCTGATTCCCCGCCTGTGATTCCCCATCTCTGATTCACCACCTCTGATTCCCCACCTCTGATTCCCCATATCTAATTCCCCGCCTCTGTTTGCCCGCCTCTGATTCCCCGCCTCTGAATCCCCCCGTCTGATTCCCTGCCACTGATTCCCTGCGCCTGATTCCCCACCTCTGATTCCCCATATCTGATTCCCCGCCTCCGTTTTCCCGCCTCTGATTCCCTGCCTCTGATTCCCCATATCTGATTCCCCGCCTCTGATTCCCAAACTCTGATTCCCCGCCTCTGATTCCCCAGCTCTGAATCCCCGCCTCTGATTCGCCGCGTCTGATTCCCTGCCTCCGATTCCCCGCCTCTGATTCCCCATCTGTGATTCACAACCTCTGATGCCCCACCTCTGATTCCCCATATCTGATTCCCCGCCTCTGTTTCCCCGCCTCTGATTCCCCGCCTCTGATTCCCCATATCTGATTCCCCGCCTCTGATTGCCCACCTCTGATTCCCCGCGTCTGATTCCCTGCCTCTGATTCACCGCCTCTGATTCCCCATCTCTGATTCACCACCTCTGATTCCCGGCCTCTGATTCCCCATCTCTGATTCCGCACATCCGATTCCCTGCCTATGGTTCCCCACCTCTGATTCCCCGCCTCTGATTCCCCATATCTGATTCCCTGCCTCTGTTTCCCCGCCTCTGATTCCCCATATCTGATTCCCCACCTCTGTTTCCCCGCCTCTGATTCCCCGCCTCTGATTCTCCATATCTCATTCCCCGCCTCTGAATCCCCATCTCTGATTCCCGGAATCTGATTCCCCACCTCTGATTCCCGGCCTCTTATTCCCAGCATCTGATTCCCGGCCTCTGATTCCCGGCCTCTAATTCCCCGCTTCTGATTCTGATTCCCTGCCTCTGATTCCCCATCTCTGATTCCGCACATCTGATTCCCTGCCTCTGATTCCCCACCTCTGATTCCCCATATCTGATTCCCCGCCTCTGTTTCCCCGTTCTGATTCCCCGCCTCTGTTTCCCCATATCTAATTCCCCACATCTGATGCCCCAACTCTGATTCCCCGCCTCTGATTCCCCAGCTCTGATTCCCCACCTCTGATTCCCCGCATCCGATTCCCCATGTCTGATTCCCCGCCTCTGTTTCCCCGCCTCTGATTCCCCACCTCTGTTTCCCCATATCTGATTCCCCGCCTCTGATTCCCCAGCTCTGATTCCCTGCCTCTGATTCCCCGCGTTCTATTCCCTGCCTCTGATTCCCCGCCTGTGATTCCCCATCTCTGATTCACCACCTCTGATTCCCCACCTCTGATTCCCCATATCTAATTCCCCGCCTCTGTTTGCCCGCCTCTGATTCCCCGCCTCTGTTTCCCCATATCTGATTCCCCGCCTCTGAATCCCCAACTCTGATTCCCTGCCTCTGATTCACCAGCTCTGATTCCCCGCCTTTGATTCCCCCCGTCTGATTCCCAGCCTCTGAATCCCCGTGACTGATTTCCTGCCTCTGATTCCCCGCCTCTGATTCCCCATCTCTGATTCACCGCCTCTGATTCCCCACCTCTGATTCCCCATCTCTGATTCCGCACATCCGATTCCCTGCCTCTGATTCCCCGACTCTGATTCCCCACCTCTGATTCCCCAGCTCTGATTCCCCGACTCTGATTCCCCACGTCTGATTCCCTGCCTCTGATTCCCCGCCTCTGATTCCCCATCTCTGATTCCCCACCTCTGATTCCCCGTGTCTGATTCCCTGCCTCTGAATCCCCGCCTCTGATTCCCCGCCTCTGATTCCCTGCCACTGGTTACCCGCCCCTGATTCCCCACCTCTGATTCCCCATATCTTATTTCCCGCCTCTGTTTCCCCCCTCTGATTCCCAGCCTCTGATTCCCCATATCTGATTCCCCGCCTCTGATTCCCCATATCTGATTCCCCGCCTCTATTTCCCCATATCTGCTTCGCCGCATCTGATTCCCCAACTCTGATTCCCCGCCTCTGATTCCCCAGCTCTGATTTCACGCCTCTGATTTCCGGCATCCGATTCCCTGCCTCTGATTCCCCGCCTCTGATTCCCCATCTCTGATTCCCCGCCTCTGATTCCCCGTGTCTGATTCCCTGCCTCTGATTCCCCGCCTCTGATTCCCCGCGTCTGATTCCCTGCCACTGATTCCCTGCCCCTGATTCCCCACCTCTGATTCCCCGCCTCTGATTCCCCGCCTCTATTTCCCCGCCTCTGATTCCCCGCCTCTGATTCCCCTTCTCTGATTCACCGCCTCTGTTTCCCCATATCTGATTCCCCGCCTCTGAATCCCCAACTCTGATTCCCTGCCTCTGATTCACCAGCTCTGATTCCCCGCCTTTGATTCCCCCCGTCTGATTCCCAGCCTCTGAATCCCCGTGTCTGATTTCCTGCTTCTGATTCCCCGCCTCTGATTCCCCGCATCTGATTCCCTGCCACTGATTCCCTGCCCCTGATTCCCCACCTCTGATTCCCCATGTCTGATTCCCCGCCTCTGTTTTCCCACCTCTGATTCCCTGCCTCTGATTCCCCATATCTGATTCCCCGCCTCTGATTCCCCAACTCTGATTCCCCGCCTCTGATTCCGCAGCTCTGAATCCCTGGCTCTGATTCCCCGCGTCTGATTCCCTGCCTCTTATTCCCCGCCTCTGATTCCCCATCTGTGATTCACAACCTCTGATGCCCCACCTCTGATTCCCCATATCTGATTCCCCGCCTCTGTTTCCCCGCCTCTGATTCCCCGCCTCTGATTCCCCATATCTGATTCCCCGCCTCTGATTGTGCACCTCTGATACACCGCCTCTGATTCCCCATCTCTGATTCACCACCTCTGATTCCCTGCCTCTGATTCCCCGCGTTCTATTCCCTGCCTCTGATTCCCCGCCTGTGATTCCCCATCTCTGATTCACCACCTCTGATTCCCCACCTCTGATTCCCCATATCTAATTCCCCGCCTCTGTTTGCCCGCCTCTGATTCCCCGCCTCTGAATCCCCGCGTCTGATTCCCTGCCACTGATTCCCTGCGCCTGATTCCCCACCTCTGATTCCCCATATCTGATTCCCCGCCTCCGTTTTCCCGCCTCTGATTCCCTGCCTCTGATTCCCCATATCTGATTCCCCGCCTCTGATTCCCAAACTCTGATTCCCCGCCTCTGATTCCCCAGCTCTGAATCCCCACCTCTGATTCGCCGCGTCTGATTCCCTGCCTCCGATTCCCCGCCTCTGATTCCCCATCTGTGATTCACAACCTCTGATGCCCCACCTCTGATTCCCCATATCTGATTCCCCGCCTCTGTTTCCCCGCCTCTGATTCCCCGCCTCTGATTCCCCATATCTGATTCCCCGCCTCTGATTGCCCACCTCTGATTCCCCGCGTCTGATTCCCTGCCTCTGATTCACCGCCTCTGATTCCCCATCTCTGATTCACCACCTCTGATTCCCGGCCTCTGATTCCCCATCTCTGATTCCGCACATCCGATTCCCTGCCTATGGTTCCCCACCTCTGATTCCCCGCCTCTGATTCCCCATATCTGATTCCCTGCCTCTGTTTCCCCGCCTCTGATTCCCCATATCTGATTCCCCACCTCTGTTTCCCCGCCTCTGATTCCCCGCCTCTGATTCTCCATATCTCATTCCCCGCCTCTGAATCCCCATCTCTGATTCCCGGAATCTGATTCCCCACCTCTGATTCCCGGCCTCTTATTCCCAGCATCTGATTCCCGGCCTCTGATTCCCGGCCTCTAATTCCCCGCTTCTGATTCTGATTCCCTGCCTCTGATTCCCCATCTCTGATTCCGCACATCTGATTCCCTGCCTCTGATTCCCCACCTCTGATTCCCCATATCTGATTCCCCGCCTCTGTTTCCCCGTTCTGATTCCCCGCCTCTGTTTCCCCATATCTAATTCCCCACATCTGATGCCCCAACTCTGATTCCCCGCCTCTGATTCCCCAGCTCTGATTCCCCACCTCTGATTCCCCGCATCCGATTCCCCATGTCTGATTCCCCGCCTCTGTTTCCCCGCCTCTGATTCCCCACCTCTGTTTCCCCATATCTGATTCCCCGCCTCTGATTCCCCAGCTCTGATTCCCTGCCTCTGATTCCCCGCGTTCTATTCCCTGCCTCTGATTCCCCGCCTGTGATTCCCCATCTCTGATTCACCACCTCTGATTCCCCACCTCTGATTCCCCATATCTAATTCCCCGCCTCTGTTTGCCCGCCTCTGATTCCCCGCCTCTGTTTCCCCATATCTGATTCCCCGCCTCTGAATCCCCAACTCTGATTCCCTGCCTCTGATTCACCAGCTCTGATTCCCCGCCTTTGATTCCCCCCGTCTGATTCCCAGCCTCTGAATCCCCGTGACTGATTTCCTGCCTCTGATTCCCCGCCTCTGATTCCCCATCTCTGATTCACCGCCTCTGATTCCCCACCTCTGATTCCCCATCTCTGATTCCGCACATCCGATTCCCTGCCTCTGATTCCCCGACTCTGATTCCCCACCTCTGATTCCCCAGCTCTGATTCCCCGACTCTGATTCCCCACGTCTGATTCCCTGCCTCTGATTCCCCGCCTCTGATTCCCCATCTCTGATTCCCCACCTCTGATTCCCCGTGTCTGATTCCCTGCCTCTGAATCCCCGCCTCTGATTCCCCGCCTCTGATTCCCTGCCACTGGTTACCCGCCCCTGATTCCCCACCTCTGATTCCCCATATCTTATTTCCCGCCTCTGTTTCCCCCCTCTGATTCCCAGCCTCTGATTCCCCATATCTGATTCCCCGCCTCTGATTCCCCATATCTGATTCCCCGCCTCTATTTCCCCATATCTGCTTCGCCGCATCTGATTCCCCAACTCTGATTCCCCGCCTCTGATTCCCCAGCTCTGATTTCACGCCTCTGATTTCCGGCATCCGATTCCCTGCCTCTGATTCCCCGCCTCTGATTCCCCATCTCTGATTCCCCACCTCTGATTCCCCGTGTCTGATTCCCTGCCTCTGAATCCCCGCCTCTGATTCCCCGCCTCTGATTCCCTGCCACTGATTACCCGCCCCTGATTCCCCACCTCTGATTCCCCATATCTTATTCCCCGCCTCTGTTTCCCCCCTCTGATTCCCAGCCTCTGATTCCCCATATCTGATTCCCCGCCTCTGATTCCCCATATCTGATTCCCACCCTCTATTTCCCCATATCTGCTTCGCCGCATCTGATTCCCCAACTCTGATTCCCCGCCTCTGATTCCCCAGCTCTGATTTCACGCCTCTGATTTCCGGCATCCGATTCCCTGCCTCTGATTCCCCGCCTCTGATTCCCCATCTCTGATTCCCCGCCTCTGATTCCCCGTGTCTGATTCCCTGCCTCTGATTCCCCGCCTCTGATTCCACGCGTCTGATTCCCTGCCACTGATTCCCTGCCCCTGATTCCCCACCTCTGATTCCCCGCCTCTGATTCCCCGCCTCTGTTTCCCCGCCTCTGATTCCCCGCCTCTGATTCCCCTTCTCTGATTCACCACCTCTGAATCCCCACCTCTGATTCCCCATCTCTGATTCCGCACGTCCGATTCCCTGCCTCTGATTCCCCGCCTCTGATTCCCCGCCTCTGATTCGCAACCTCTAATTCCCCACCTCTGATTCCCCATATCTGATTCCCCGCCTCTGTTTCCCTGCCTCTGAATCCCGGCCTCTGTTTCCCAATATCTGATTCCCCTCCTCTGATTCCCCAACTCTGATTCCCCGCCTCTGATTCCCCAGCTCTGATACACCGCCTTTTATTCCCGGCCTCTGATTCCCCGCCCCTGATTCCCCACCTCTGATTCCCCATATCTGATTCCCCGCCTCTGTTTCCCCAGCTCTGAATCCCCGCCTCTGATTCCCCGCGTCTGATTCCCTGCCTCTGATTCCCCGCCCCTGATTCCCCACCTCTGATTCCCCATATCTGATTCCCCAGCTCTGATTCCCTGCCGCAGATTCCCTGCCCTGATTCCCCATCTCTGTTTCACCGCCTTTGATTCGCCACATCTGATTCCCCATATCTGATTCCCCGCCTCTGTTTCCCCGCCTCTGATTCCCTGCCTCTGATTCCCAACCTCTGATTCCACACCTCTGATTCCCCATATCTGATTCCCCGCCTCTATTTCCCCATATCTGATTCCCCGCCTCTGATTCCCCAACTCTGATTCCCCGCCTCTGATTCCCCAGCTCTGATTCCCCGCCTCTGATTCCAGGCGTCCGATTCCTTGCCTCTGATTCCCCGCCTCTGATTCCCCATCTCTGATTCCCCGCCTCTGATTCCCCGTGTCTGATTCCCTGCCTCTGATTCCCCGCCTCTGATTCCCCGCCTCTGATTCCCTGCCACTGATTCCCTGCCCCTGATTCCCCACCTCTGATTCTCCATATCTCATTCCCCGCCTCTGAATCCCCATCTCTGATTCCCGGACTCTGATTCCCCACCTCTGATTCCCGGCCTCTTATTCCCAGCATCTGATTCCCGGCCTCTGATTCCCGGCCTCTAATTCCCCGCTTCTGATTTTGATTCGCTGCCTCTGATTCCCCATCTCTGATTCCGCACATCTGATTCCCTGCCACTGATTCCCCACCTCTGATTCCCCATATCTGATTCCCCACCTCTGTTTCCCCGTTCTGATTCCCCGCCTCTGTTTCCCCATATCTAATTCCCCACCTCTGATGCCCCAACTCTGATTCCCCGCCTCTGATTCCCCAGTTCTGATTCCCCACCTCTGATTCCCCGCATCCGATTCCCCATGTCTGATTCCCCGCCTCTGTTTCCCCGCCTCTGATTCCCCGCCTCTGTTTCCCCATATCTGATTCCCCGCCTCTGATTCCCCAGCTCTTATTCCCTGCCTCTGATTCCCCGCGTTCTATTCCCTTCCTCTGATTCCCCGCCTGTGATTCCCCATCTCTGATTCACCACCTCTGATTCCCCACCTCTGATTCCCCATATCTAATTCCCCGCCTCTGTTTGCCCGCCTCTGATTCCCCGACTCTGTTTCCCCATATCTGATTCCCCGCCTCTGAATCCCCAACTCTGATTCCCTGCCTCTGATTCACCAGCTCTGATTCCCCGCCTTTGATTCCCCCCATCTGATTCCCAGCCTCTGAATCCCCGTGTCTGATATCCTGCCTCTGATTCCCCGCCTCTGATTCCCCATCTCTGATTCACCGCCTCTGATTCCCCACCTCTGATTCCCCATCTCTGATTCCGCACATCCGATTCCCTGCCTCTGATTCCCCGACTCTGATTCCCCACCTCTGATTCCCCAGCTCTGATTCCCCGACTCTGATTCCCCACGTCTGATTCCCTGCCTCTGATTCCCCGCCTCTGATTCCCCATCTCTGATTCCCCACCTCTGATTCCCCGTGTCTGATTCCCTGCCTCTGAATCCCCACCTCTGATTCCCCGCCTCTGATTCCCTGCCACTGATTACCCGCCCCTGATTCCCCACCTCTGATTCCCCATATCTTATTCCCCGCCTCTGTTTCCCCCCTCTGATTCCCAGCCTCTGATTCCCCATATCTGATTCCCCGCCTCTGATTCCCCATATCTGATTCCCCGCCTCTATTTCCCCATATCTGCTTTGCCGCATCTGATTCCCCAACTCTGATTCCCCGCCTCTGATTCCCCAGCTCTGATTTCACGCCTCTGATTTCCGGCATCCGATTCCCTTCCTCTGATTCCCCGCCTCTGATTCCCCATCTCTGATTCCCCGCCTCTGATTCCCCGTGTCTGATTCCCTGCCTCTGATTCCCCGCCTCTGATTCCCCGCGTCTGATTCCCTGCCACTGATTCCCTGCCCCTGATTCCCCACCTCTGATTCCCCGCCTCTGATTCCCCGCCTCTGTTTCCCCGCCTCTGATTCCCCGCCTCTGATTCCCCTTCTCTGATTCACCACCTCTGAATCCCCACCTCTGATTCCCCATCTCTGATTCCGCACGTCCGATTCCCTGCCTCTGATTCCCCGCCTCTGATTCCCCGCCTCTGATTCGCAACCTCTAATTCCCCACCTCTGATTCCCCATATCTGATTCCCCGCCTCTGTTTCCCTGCCTCTGAATCCCGGCCTCTGTTTCCCAATATCTGATTCCCCTCCTCTGATTCCCCAACTCTGATTCCCCGCCTCTGATTCCCCAGCTCTGATACACCGCCTTTTATTCCCGGCCTCTGATTCCCTGCCACTGATTCCCCGCCCCTGATTCCCCACCTCTGATTCCCCATATCTGATTCCCCGCCTCTGTTTCCCCAGCTCTGATTCCCCACCTGTGATTCCCCAGCTCTGATTCCCTGCCACTGATTCCCCGCCCCTGATTCCCCACCTCTGATTCCCCATATCTGATTCCCCGCCTCTGTTTCCCCAGCTCTGATTCCCTGCCGCAGATTCTCTGCCCTGATTCCCCATCTCTGTTTCACCGCCTTTGATTCGCCACATCTGATTCCCCATATCTGATTCCCTGCCTCTGTTTCCCCGCCTCTGATTCCCTGCCTCTGATTCCCAACCTCTGATTCCACACCTCTGATTCCCCATATCTGATTCCCCGCCTCTATTTCCCCATATCTGATTCCCCGCCTCTGATTCCCCGCCTCTGATTCCCCAGCTCTGATTCCCCGCCTCTGATTCCAGGCGTCCGATTCCCTGCCTCTGATTCCCCGCCTCTGATTCCCCATCTCTGATTCCCCGCCTCTGATTCCCCGTGTCTGATTCCCTGCCTCTGATTCCCCGCCTCTGATTCCCCGCCTCTGATTCCCTGCCACTGATTCCCTGCCCCTGATTCCCCACCTCTGATTCCCCATATCTGATTCCCCGCCTCTGTTTCCCCGCCTCTGATTCCCCGCCTCTGATTCCACGCCTCTGTTTCCCCATCTCTGATTCACCGCCTGTGATTCGCCACCTCTGATTCCCCATATCTGATTCCCCGCCTCTGAATCCCCATCTCTGATTCCCGGACTCTGATTCCCCACCTCTGATTCCCGGCCTCTTATTCCCAGCATCTGATTCCCGGCCTCTGATTCCCGGCCTCTAATTCCCCGCTTCTGATTCTGATTCCCTGCCTCTGATTTCCCCTTCTCTGATTCCGCACATCTGATTCCCTGCCTCTGATTCCCCACCTCTGATTCCCCATATCTGATTCCCCGCCTCTGTTTCTTCGTTCTGATTCCCCGCCTCTGTTTCCCCAGCTCTGATTCCCCACCTCTGATTCCCCGCATCCGATTCCCCATGTCTGATTCCCCGCCTCTGCTTCCCCGCCTCTGATTCCCCGCCTCTGTTTCCCCATATCTGATTCCCTGCCTCTGATTCCCCAGCTCTGATTCCCTGCCTCTGATTCCCCGCGTTCTATTCCCTGCCTCTGATTCCCCGCCTGTGATTCCCCATCTCTGATTCACCACCTCTGATTCCCCACCTCTGATTCCCCATATCTAATTCACTGCCTCTGTTTGCCCGCCTCTGATTCCCCGCCTCTGTTTCCCCATATCTGATTCCCCGCCTCTGAATCCCCAACTCTGATTCCCTGCCTCTGATTCACCAGCTCTGATTCCCCGCCTTTGATTCCCCCCGTCTGATTCCCAGCCTCTGAATCCCCGTGTCTGATTTCCTGCTTCTGATTCCCCGCCTCTGATTCCCCGCGTCTGATTCCCTGCCACTGATTCCCTGCCCCTGATTCCCCACCTCTGATTCCCCATGTCTGATTCCCCGCCTCTGTTTTCCCGCCTCTGATTCCCTGCCTCTGATTCCCCATATCTGATTCCCCGCCTCTGATTCCCCAACTCTGATTCCCCGCCTCTGATTCCGCAGCTCTGAATCCCTGGCTCTGATTCCCCGCGTCTGATTCCCTGCCTCTTATTCCCCGCCTCTGATTCCCCATCTGTGATTCACAACCTCTGATGCCCCACCTCTGATTCCCCATATCTGATTCCCCGCCTCTGTTTCCCCGCCTCTGATTCCCCGCCTCTGATTCCCCATATCTGATTCCCCGCCTCTGATTGTGCACCTCTGATACACCGCCTCTGATTCCCCATCTCTGATTCACCACCTCTGATTCCCTGCCTCTGATTCCCCGCGTTCTATTCCCTGCCTCTGATTCCCCGCCTGTGATTCCCCATCTCTGATTCACCACCTCTGATTCCCCACCTCTGATTCCCCATATCTAATTCCCCGCCTCTGTTTGCCCGCCTCTGATTCCCCGCCTCTGAATCCCCCCGTCTGATTCCCTGCCACTGATTCCCTGCGCCTGATTCCCCACCTCTGATTCCCCATATCTGATTCCCCGCCTCCGTTTTCCCGCCTCTGATTCCCTGCCTCTGATTCCCCATATCTGATTCCCCGCCTCTGATTCCCAAACTCTGATTCCCCGCCTCTGATTCCCCAGCTCTGAATCCCCGCCTCTGATTCGCCGCGTCTGATTCCCTGCCTCCGATTCCCCGCCTCTGATTCCCCATCTGTGATTCACAACCTCTGATGCCCCACCTCTGATTCCCCATATCTGATTCCCCGCCTCTGTTTCCCCGCCTCTGATTCCCCGCCTCTGATTCCCCATATCTGATTCCCCGCCTCTGATTGCCCACCTCTGATTCCCCGCGTCTGATTCCCTGCCTCTGATTCACCGCCTCTGATTCCCCATCTCTGATTCACCACCTCTGATTCCCGGCCTCTGATTCCCCATCTCTGATTCCGCACATCCGATTCCCTGCCTATGGTTCCCCACCTCTGATTCCCCGCCTCTGATTCCCCATATCTGATTCCCTGCCTCTGTTTCCCCGCCTCTGATTCCCCATATCTGATTCCCCACCTCTGTTTCCCCGCCTCTGATTCCCCGCCTCTGATTCTCCATATCTCATTCCCCGCCTCTGAATCCCCATCTCTGATTCCCGGAATCTGATTCCCCACCTCTGATTCCCGGCCTCTTATTCCCAGCATCTGATTCCCGGCCTCTGATTCCCGGCCTCTAATTCCCCGCTTCTGATTCTGATTCCCTGCCTCTGATTCCCCATCTCTGATTCCGCACATCTGATTCCCTGCCTCTGATTCCCCACCTCTGATTCCCCATATCTGATTCCCCGCCTCTGTTTCCCCGTTCTGATTCCCCGCCTCTGTTTCCCCATATCTAATTCCCCACATCTGATGCCCCAACTCTGATTCCCCGCCTCTGATTCCCCAGCTCTGATTCCCCACCTCTGATTCCCCGCATCCGATTCCCCATGTCTGATTCCCCGCCTCTGTTTCCCCGCCTCTGATTCCCCACCTCTGTTTCCCCATATCTGATTCCCCGCCTCTGATTCCCCAGCTCTGATTCCCTGCCTCTGATTCCCCGCGTTCTATTCCCTGCCTCTGATTCCCCGCCTGTGATTCCCCATCTCTGATTCACCACCTCTGATTCCCCACCTCTGATTCCCCATATCTAATTCCCCGCCTCTGTTTGCCCGCCTCTGATTCCCCGCCTCTGTTTCCCCATATCTGATTCCCCGCCTCTGAATCCCCAACTCTGATTCCCTGCCTCTGATTCACCAGCTCTGATTCCCCGCCTTTGATTCCCCCCGTCTGATTCCCAGCCTCTGAATCCCCGTGACTGATTTCCTGCCTCTGATTCCCCGCCTCTGATTCCCCATCTCTGATTCACCGCCTCTGATTCCCCACCTCTGATTCCCCATCTCTGATTCCGCACATCCGATTCCCTGCCTCTGATTCCCCGACTCTGATTCCCCACCTCTGATTCCCCAGCTCTGATTCCCCGACTCTGATTCCCCACGTCTGATTCCCTGCCTCTGATTCCCCGCCTCTGATTCCCCATCTCTGATTCCCCACCTCTGATTCCCCGTGTCTGATTCCCTGCCTCTGAATCCCCGCCTCTGATTCCCCGCCTCTGATTCCCTGCCACTGGTTACCCGCCCCTGATTCCCCACCTCTGATTCCCCATATCTTATTTCCCGCCTCTGTTTCCCCCCTCTGATTCCCAGCCTCTGATTCCCCATATCTGATTCCCCGCCTCTGATTCCCCATATCTGATTCCCCGCCTCTATTTCCCCATATCTGCTTCGCCGCATCTGATTCCCCAACTCTGATTCCCCGCCTCTGATTCCCCAGCTCTGATTTCACGCCTCTGATTTCCGGCATCCGATTCCCTGCCTCTGATTCCCCGCCTCTGATTCCCCATCTCTGATTCCCCGCCTCTGATTCCCCGTGTCTGATTCCCTGCCTCTGATTCCCCGCCTCTGATTCCCCGCGTCTGATTCCCTGCCACTGATTCCCTGCCCCTGATTCCCCACCTCTGATTCCCCGCCTCTGATTCCCCGCCTCTATTTCCCCGCCTCTGATTCCCCGCCTCTGATTCCCCTTCTCTGATTCACCGCCTCTGTTTCCCCATATCTGATTCCCCGCCTCTGAATCCCCAACTCTGATTCCCTGCCTCTGATTCACCAGCTCTGATTCCCCGCCTTTGATTCCCCCCGTCTGATTCCCAGCCTCTGAATCCCCGTGTCTGATTTCCTGCTTCTGATTCCCCGCCTCTGATTCCCCGCATCTGATTCCCTGCCACTGATTCCCTGCCCCTGATTCCCCACCTCTGATTCCCCATGTCTGATTCCCCGCCTCTGTTTTCCCGCCTCTGATTCCCTGCCTCTGATTCCCCATATCTGATTCCCCGCCTCTGATTCCCCAACTCTGATTCCCCGCCTCTGATTCCGCAGCTCTGAATCCCTGGCTCTGATTCCCCGCGTCTGATTCCCTGCCTCTTATTCCCCGCCTCTGATTCCCCATCTGTGATTCACAACCTCTGATGCCCCACCTCTGATTCCCCATATCTGATTCCCCGCCTCTGTTTCCCCGCCTCTGATTCCCCGCCTCTGATTCCCCATATCTGATTCCCCGCCTCTGATTGTGCACCTCTGATACACCGCCTCTGATTCCCCATCTCTGATTCACCACCTCTGATTCCCTGCCTCTGATTCCCCGCGTTCTATTCCCTGCCTCTGATTCCCCGCCTGTGATTCCCCATCTCTGATTCACCACCTCTGATTCCCCACCTCTGATTCCCCATATCTAATTCCCCGCCTCTGTTTGCCCGCCTCTGATTCCCCGCCTCTGAATCCCCGCGTCTGATTCCC
Source organism: Narcine bancroftii (assembly GCF_036971445.1). NCBI lineage: Eukaryota > Metazoa > Chordata > Chondrichthyes > Torpediniformes > Narcinidae > Narcine > Narcine bancroftii. The sequence goes on from NW_027211883.1 coordinate 5,189,690, forward strand.
TGCCACTGATTCCCTGCGCCTGATTCCCCACCTCTGATTCCCCATATCTGATTCCCCGCCTCCGTTTTCCCGCCTCTGATTCCCTGCCTCTGATTCCCCATATCTGATTCCCCGCCTCTGATTCCCAAACTCTGATTCCCCGCCTCTGATTCCCCAGCTCTGAATCCCCACCTCTGATTCGCCGCGTCTGATTCCCTGCCTCCGATTCCCCGCCTCTGATTCCCCATCTGTGATTCACAACCTCTGATGCCCCACCTCTGATTCCCCATATCTGATTCCCCGCCTCTGTTTCCCCGCCTCTGATTCCCCGCCTCTGATTCCCCATATCTGATTCCCCGCCTCTGATTGCCCACCTCTGATTCCCCGCGTCTGATTCCCTGCCTCTGATTCACCGCCTCTGATTCCCCATCTCTGATTCACCACCTCTGATTCCCGGCCTCTGATTCCCCATCTCTGATTCCGCACATCCGATTCCCTGCCTATGGTTCCCCACCTCTGATTCCCCGCCTCTGATTCCCCATATCTGATTCCCTGCCTCTGTTTCCCCGCCTCTGATTCCCCATATCTGATTCCCCACCTCTGTTTCCCCGCCTCTGATTCCCCGCCTCTGATTCTCCATATCTCATTCCCCGCCTCTGAATCCCCATCTCTGATTCCCGGAATCTGATTCCCCACCTCTGATTCCCGGCCTCTTATTCCCAGCATCTGATTCCCGGCCTCTGATTCCCGGCCTCTAATTCCCCGCTTCTGATTCTGATTCCCTGCCTCTGATTCCCCATCTCTGATTCCGCACATCTGATTCCCTGCCTCTGATTCCCCACCTCTGATTCCCCATATCTGATTCCCCGCCTCTGTTTCCCCGTTCTGATTCCCCGCCTCTGTTTCCCCATATCTAATTCCCCACATCTGATGCCCCAACTCTGATTCCCCGCCTCTGATTCCCCAGCTCTGATTCCCCACCTCTGATTCCCCGCATCCGATTCCCCATGTCTGATTCCCCGCCTCTGTTTCCCCGCCTCTGATTCCCCACCTCTGTTTCCCCATATCTGATTCCCCGCCTCTGATTCCCCAGCTCTGATTCCCTGCCTCTGATTCCCCGCGTTCTATTCCCTGCCTCTGATTCCCCGCCTGTGATTCCCCATCTCTGATTCACCACCTCTGATTCCCCACCTCTGATTCCCCATATCTAATTCCCCGCCTCTGTTTGCCCGCCTCTGATTCCCCGCCTCTGTTTCCCCATATCTGATTCCCCGCCTCTGAATCCCCAACTCTGATTCCCTGCCTCTGATTCACCAGCTCTGATTCCCCGCCTTTGATTCCCCCCGTCTGATTCCCAGCCTCTGAATCCCCGTGACTGATTTCCTGCCTCTGATTCCCCGCCTCTGATTCCCCATCTCTGATTCACCGCCTCTGATTCCCCACCTCTGATTCCCCATCTCTGATTCCGCACATCCGATTCCCTGCCTCTGATTCCCCGACTCTGATTCCCCACCTCTGATTCCCCAGCTCTGATTCCCCGACTCTGATTCCCCACGTCTGATTCCCTGCCTCTGATTCCCCGCCTCTGATTCCCCATCTCTGATTCCCCACCTCTGATTCCCCGTGTCTGATTCCCTGCCTCTGAATCCCCGCCTCTGATTCCCCGCCTCTGATTCCCTGCCACTGGTTACCCGCCCCTGATTCCCCACCTCTGATTCCCCATATCTTATTTCCCGCCTCTGTTTCCCCCCTCTGATTCCCAGCCTCTGATTCCCCATATCTGATTCCCCGCCTCTGATTCCCCATATCTGATTCCCCGCCTCTATTTCCCCATATCTGCTTCGCCGCATCTGATTCCCCAACTCTGATTCCCCGCCTCTGATTCCCCAGCTCTGATTTCACGCCTCTGATTTCCGGCATCCGATTCCCTGCCTCTGATTCCCCGCCTCTGATTCCCCATCTCTGATTCCCCACCTCTGATTCCCCGTGTCTGATTCCCTGCCTCTGAATCCCCGCCTCTGATTCCCCGCCTCTGATTCCCTGCCACTGATTACCCGCCCCTGATTCCCCACCTCTGATTCCCCATATCTTATTCCCCGCCTCTGTTTCCCCCCTCTGATTCCCAGCCTCTGATTCCCCATATCTGATTCCCCGCCTCTGATTCCCCATATCTGATTCCCACCCTCTATTTCCCCATATCTGCTTCGCCGCATCTGATTCCCCAACTCTGATTCCCCGCCTCTGATTCCCCAGCTCTGATTTCACGCCTCTGATTTCCGGCATCCGATTCCCTGCCTCTGATTCCCCGCCTCTGATTCCCCATCTCTGATTCCCCGCCTCTGATTCCCCGTGTCTGATTCCCTGCCTCTGATTCCCCGCCTCTGATTCCACGCGTCTGATTCCCTGCCACTGATTCCCTGCCCCTGATTCCCCACCTCTGATTCCCCGCCTCTGATTCCCCGCCTCTGTTTCCCCGCCTCTGATTCCCCGCCTCTGATTCCCCTTCTCTGATTCACCACCTCAGAATCCCCACCTCTGATTCCCCATCTCTGATTCCGCACGTCCGATTCCCTGCCTCTGATTCCCCGCCTCTGATTCCCCGCCTCTGATTCGCAACCTCTAATTCCCCACCTCTGATTCCCCATATCTGATTCCCCGCCTCTGTTTCCCTGCCTCTGAATCCCGGCCTCTGTTTCCCAATATCTGATTCCCCTCCTCTGATTCCCCAACTCTGATTCCCCGCCTCTGATTCCCCAGCTCTGATACACCGCCTTTTATTCCCGGCCTCTGATTCCCCGCCCCTGATTCCCCACCTCTGATTCCCCATATCTGATTCCCCGCCTCTGTTTCCCCAGCTCTGAATCCCCGCCTCTGATTCCCCGCGTCTGATTCCCTGCCTCTGATTCCCCGCCCCTGATTCCCCACCTCTGATTCCCCATATCTGATTCCCCAGCTCTGATTCCCTGCCGCAGATTCCCTGCCCTGATTCCCCATCTCTGTTTCACCGCCTTTGATTCGCCACATCTGATTCCCCATATCTGATTCCCCGCCTCTGTTTCCCCGCCTCTGATTCCCTGCCTCTGATTCCCAACCTCTGATTCCACACCTCTGATTCCCCATATCTGATTCCCCGCCTCTATTTCCCCATATCTGATTCCCCGCCTCTGATTCCCCAACTCTGATTCCCCGCCTCTGATTCCCCAGCTCTGATTCCCCGCCTCTGATTCCAGGCGTCCGATTCCTTGCCTCTGATTCCCCGCCTCTGATTCCCCATCTCTGATTCCCCGCCTCTGATTCCCCGTGTCTGATTCCCTGCCTCCGATTCCCCGCCTCTGATTCCCCGCCTCTGATTCCCTGCCACTGATTCCCTGCCCCTGATTCCCCACCTCTGATTCTCCATATCTCATTCCCCGCCTCTGAATCCCCATCTCTGATTCCCGGACTCTGATTCCCCACCTCTGATTCCCGGCCTCTTATTCCCAGCATCTGATTCCCGGCCTCTGATTCCCGGCCTCTAATTCCCCGCTTCTGATTTTGATTCGCTGCCTCTGATTCCCCATCTCTGATTCCGCACATCTGATTCCCTGCCACTGATTCCCCACCTCTGATTCCCCATATCTGATTCCCCACCTCTGTTTCCCCGTTCTGATTCCCCGCCTCTGTTTCCCCATATCTAATTCCCCACCTCTGATGCCCCAACTCTGATTCCCCGCCTCTGATTCCCCAGTTCTGATTCCCCACCTCTGATTCCCCGCATCCGATTCCCCATGTCTGATTCCCCGCCTCTGTTTCCCCGCCTCTGATTCCCCGCCTCTGTTTCCCCATATCTGATTCCCCGCCTCTGATTCCCCAGCTCTTATTCCCTGCCTCTGATTCCCCGCGTTCTATTCCCTTCCTCTGATTCCCCGCCTGTGATTCCCCATCTCTGATTCACCACCTCTGATTCCCCACCTCTGATTCCCCATATCTAATTCCCCGCCTCTGTTTGCCCGCCTCTGATTCCCCGACTCTGTTTCCCCATATCTGATTCCCCGCCTCTGAATCCCCAACTCTGATTCCCTGCCTCTGATTCACCAGCTCTGATTCCCCGCCTTTGATTCCCCCCATCTGATTCCCAGCCTCTGAATCCCCGTGTCTGATATCCTGCCTCTGATTCCCCGCCTCTGATTCCCCATCTCTGATTCACCGCCTCTGATTCCCCACCTCTGATTCCCCATCTCTGATTCCGCACATCCGATTCCCTGCCTCTGATTCCCCGACTCTGATTCCCCACCTCTGATTCCCCAGCTCTGATTCCCCGACTCTGATTCCCCACGTCTGATTCCCTGCCTCTGATTCCCCGCCTCTGATTCCCCATCTCTGATTCCCCACCTCTGATTCCCCGTGTCTGATTCCCTGCCTCTGAATCCCCACCTCTGATTCCCCGCCTCTGATTCCCTGCCACTGATTACCCGCCCCTGATTCCCCACCTCTGATTCCCCATATCTTATTCCCCGCCTCTGTTTCCCCCCTCTGATTCCCAGCCTCTGATTCCCCATATCTGATTCCCCGCCTCTGATTCCCCATATCTGATTCCCCGCCTCTATTTCCCCATATCTGCTTTGCCGCATCTGATTCCCCAACTCTGATTCCCCGCCTCTGATTCCCCAGCTCTGATTTCACGCCTCTGATTTCCGGCATCCGATTCCCTTCCTCTGATTCCCCGCCTCTGATTCCCCATCTCTGATTCCCCGCCTCTGATTCCCCGTGTCTGATTCCCTGCCTCTGATTCCCCGCCTCTGATTCCCCGCGTCTGATTCCCTGCCACTGATTCCTGCCCCTGATTCCCCACCTCTGATTCCCCGCCTCTGATTCCCGCCTCTGTTTCCCCGCCTCTGATTCCCCGCCTCTGATTCCCCTTCTCTGATTCACCACCTCTGAATCCCCACCTCTGATTCCCCATCTCTGATTCCGCACGTCCGATTCCCTGCCTCTGATTCCCCGCCTCTGATTCCCCGCCTCTGATTCGCAACCTCTAATTCCCCACCTCTGATTCCCCATATCTGATTCCCCGCCTCTGTTTCCCTGCCTCTGAATCCCGGCCTCTGTTTCCCAATATCTGATTCCCCTCCTCTGATTCCCCAACTCTGATTCCCCGCCTCTGATTCCCCAGCTCTGATACACCGCCTTTTATTCCCGGCCTCTGATTCCCTGCCACTGATTCCCCGCCCCTGATTCCCCACCTCTGATTCCCCCATATCTGATTCCCCGCCTCTGTTTCCCAGCTCTGATTCCCCACCTGTGATTCCCCAGCTCTGATTCCCTGCCACTGATTCCCCGCCCCTGATTCCCCACCTCTGATTCCCCATATCTGATTCCCCGCCTCTGTTTCCCCAGCTCTGATTCCCTGCCGCAGATTCTCTGCCCTGATTCCCCATCTCTGTTTCACCGCCTTTGATTCGCCACATCTGATTCCCCATATCTGATTCCCTGCCTCTGATTCCCCGCCTCTGATTCCCTGCCTCTGATTCCCAACCTCTGATTCCACACCTCTGATCCCCATATCTGATTCCCCGCCTCTATTTCCCCATATCTGATTCCCCGCCTCTGATTCCCCGCCTCTGATTCCCCAGCTCTGATTCCCCGCCTCTGATTCCAGGCGTCCGAA